>NC_056672.1:58422500-64095000 GCF_018350195.1 Panthera tigris | reverse complement strand
TTGTACCAGCTAGAACATATAGGGTCATGTTCAGTATGAGTAATGAGATAACACATCCTTGCCTTACATGTTCCTGATCTTAGGGAACAAGTATCCAATTTTCACAGTAAAGTGGGATTTCAGCTGTAGATATTTTGTAAATGTTCTTTATCAAATTGACAAAGTTACTCTCTCCTGCTAATTTGCTGAGTTTTTTTCATGAGTTGGTGTTGGATTTCTCAAACACTTTTTTAATTTCAATTGGTAGATTTATGAAATGTGATAAATTGTACTGACTGATTTTCTGATGTCAACTCGCCTGGCACACCTTAAAAAAGGTAAAAAATTGTGATTGTGTTTTATAATCATTACATATGTTGTTGGATTCTATTTGCTAATATTTTTGGAGGATGTTCTCTGTTTATGTTCATGAGGTATAATGGTCTATAGTTTTCCTTCACTGTAATGTGTTTATTTGGATTTGATATTTAGGTGATTATGACTTCACTGAATGAGTTAGAAGGTTCTTCCTTTCCTTCTATTTTCTGGAAAAGGTCCTTAAATGTTTGGTAGAATTTAAAAATGAAACTATTGGGACCTGATGATATCTTTTTTTGGAAAGATTAAATAATTGATTTAATATCTCTCTTTAATACAGGGCTATTCATGTTATTGTTGTTGTTGTTGTTGTAAAAAGTGTTTCTTTATTTCAGGTAATTGGCCTGACTTTCATCAAAGTTACTAGAGTTTTGGACATAGAGTGGTCTATAATAATCCTTTGCATATCTGTGGGATCAGTAATGATGATCCCCTTTTTATTTCTGATTTGCTGATTTGGTATCTTTTTTTTATCTTTTCAAATAAACAGCTTTTGTTTTTTATTGATTTTTCTCTCCTTTTCCCCATTTTCAATTTTACTGATTTCTGCTGTAATTTTTATTTTTTCTTCTACCATAGGCTTAAATTGCTCTTCTCTCAGTGTTTGCCTAACATGGAAGCTCAGGTTATTGATTTTAGATCTTACTTCTTTTCTAATGTACATTTAATCCTAAATTTTTCTTCTGTATGCTCCATTCAGGAAAAATGTTGGTAAATTGATTTTTCATTTTCACTTCATTCAAAATATTTTAAAATTCCTTTTGAAACTTGTCTTTTGACTGATACACTCATTATATGTGTGTTGTTAATTTCTAAATGTTGGACTTTTTCCTGCTATCTTTTCGTTATTTCTAGTTTAATTCCTTTGTGATCAGAGAACATACTTTGTATGATTTATTTTTTAAGTTGTCTTCCTAAGGCATGTTTGTGGACTTGAATGTGGTCTGTCTTGGTAAATGTTCTATGTAAGCTTGAAAAAAATAATTTTGCTACTGTTAGATCTTATAAGTGTCAGATCAGGTTGATTGCTACTGCTATTTACAGTTATACCTCATTGATTTTTTTTCCTACTTGATTATCAATTACTGTTATTAGTATAAAAAAGTAAATTTAAGGTACCATATATATTTTTCTTATTTCTGTATTATGAAATTAGTGATTTAAGAAATCAGGTAATAGATATAGACGAGTGGCTTGTAGAAAAAAGTAGAAGAAATGAAGTAGATCTGAATGAAATGACATGCTGTCAGGAGTCTGTGAATTCAATAATATAATTACATCTTAAGTCATAGCCCTGAATAGAAAAATCACCACTACAAAAATTTTTCAGTGATATTGAGTACAAAAAGCCACTCTGTCAGATTGAAAATTAATATGGCAAAAATCTCTAAAGCATTTAGAGAGGAAACAAATTTGTAAGTGAAAGATCAGATTTAAAGTATAGAAATTTAGTATCACTGTATTTGATTCAAGAACATTAAAATCAGAAATAATCACAGTTTTATCATAAGAAACCTTTCTTGGATTGAATAAATGCCTTAATTGAAACAGTGAAAAATTTAGACACATGCTAGGAAAAAGTCTGTTCTGAGGAAATTAGCTTTTTTGTGTTTTCAAGGTTTGTTTTTGTTTTTAACCTCATACTTTTATTTGTGAACTCCTAATACTGTCTTCCAGTGGAATATTCTGTAATGTTACTCCAATTAACATAGTAAAATCAAAGTCACAGGTCAATAGAGTATGAACTTCCAATCATTTCATCAGGGAGGTGGGGAGAGTAAGTTGGGGGTGGGGAGGATAAGAAAAGAGACCTGAAATGCTATACTTTACAAATTTGTAAAGGGAACAGCAACGTCACTGAACGTTGAAATCAATGGGTGCCACTAAAAATGACTTCCCTGAAAATCTGTATAAAGAGGAGTTTACAAGCCAATAAGGAAATGAATAAAAACAAATAAAGAATCAAAATATAATTAGTTAAAATGACAGATACTGAGAAGCAAAATTATGGAATCTCAGATCTATGTGTAAATAACAATCCTAGTAAGATTCAAAATATTTGTGTTAGGTAATCAATCTATGAAAACTATAATAATAATTGCCATAGGAAAAATAAAAGAGAATAAAGAGAAATTGAGGCAAAAATTAGCCATCCCAGATTTAACCAACTAGAAACAATGCAAGAGGGGGAATGGGAGTATAGTATTGTGTCAGTTTCTTTATTTCACTGGGTAGAAGGCAATAAAAAAATTAACATGATGAGTTAGAGAAGTAGAGATTCAAGTGTAAAAATATGGCTTCAAGTATAATGCACAAAAGTAACGTATCACTGCATGGCTTCCAAATTATTTTTAAAAATACTGAACAAAAATAAGGTTCTCTGTTGGCAAATAACTTCTTTTTAAAAAATATAAAATAAAACTGTAGGAATTGTATGTAGAAGGAGGAGGCAAAGATGAAAAAGAGAAAGGATAGCAGAAGGAGCAGAAGTAGTAGGAGTAGAAGGTAGAGGAAGAAGAGGAAAGGTGGGGGAGAAATATAAAACTATAGCGAGAAAGGTGTGTTAGGACAATAAGTATATTGTACATGTGTCCAATTATTCTCTTAAAGTTTGTATTTCAGAAATAAAAAATAGCAAATGTAATCAATTATATGTTCTCTGCTTTTGGAAGACATAAAGCAACTACTTAGCAACATGGGATATGCAACAAGTTATAAAAAAACAATATAAGTAAAAACATAAGTACTTTGTGGCTTACACATGAATTATAATTAAAATTCTAGACAATAAAGTAATATTTGAGAATGCAAATGAGGTGGGAGATTATTACTTAAGTGGTATAAAGTTAAGTTTGAGTATGTAGTGATTATACTGTAAATTGGGCCTAAAAATTCTGAAATGTATCTGAACTATGGGAAATTCAAACATGTATGTGTCATAATGTAAAAATGTAGTAATATTTCTATTTTTAAGTTTTATTGAGATACAATTCAAATACCATGCAATTTGTCCATTTAAGTATACAATTTGATGTTTTTAGTATATTTCTAAGTCATGTATCTATCACCACAATTATTTTTAATATTTTCATAGCCCCAAAAAAGAAACCCAATACCCATTAGCATTCACTCCCCATTTCCAGAAACTCCCACTCCTACCGTAGTCCTAAACAACTGCTAATCCACTTCTGTCTCTATAGATTTACTTATATGGGACAATCTATATAAATGGTGTCATACAATATATTTCCCTTTGTGACTTGATCCTTATCATCCATGTTGTAGCATGTAACAATTTTCTTTCTTTTTTATTGTCTAAAAATTCATTTTGTGGATATACTATATTTATCCTTTCATATTTGATAGGCATTTGAGCCCTTTTCACTTTTTGGCTATTATGAACGATACTACTGTGAACTTATAAATAGTTTTTTGTTGTTTTGGTATGGCTGCATGTTTTCATTTCTCTTGGAGTGGAATTGCTTGTTCATATGGTGACTCTATGTTTACCTATTTGCAGAACTACCATGGAGGGTTTTTTTTGTTGTTGTTGTGTTGTTGTTTTAAATGGCTGTATCTACCAGCCATGGAAACAATACATGGTGCTTCCAATTTCTCCATAGCCTTGTCAGCACATGTCATTATCTTTGTTTTGTTTTAGCCATTATAGTGGGCATGAAGTGACATCTCACTGTGGTTTAGAATTGCATTTCCCTAGTGGCTAATGATGTTGAGCACCTTTTCATATGCTTATTGGTCCCTTGTCTATCATCTTTGTAGAAAGGTCTATTCAGATTTTTGTCCATTTCAATTACTTATGTTATTGAGTTGTCTATCATGTTTATATAGTCTTAGGGCAAATATTTTCTTTCTGTGGGTTTTCTTTTTCATGGTGATGTTCTTTGAACTATAGAAGTGTTTTTTGAAAACTTTCATGAGATCCAGTTTATCTGTTTTTATTGTTATTGCTTGTGCTTTTGATGTCCTATCTAAGAAACCAAACTAACCCAAATCACAGCGATTTATTCCTTGGTGTTTGCTTAAGAATTTTATAGTGTTTTAGCTGTTAGGCCTATGGCATATTTTGGTTAATTTTTGTATATGATAAAAGGTATGGGTCCAACTTCATACCTTTGCCTTGGTTATCTTGTTCCAACCCAGTTTGTTGAAAGAACTGTATTTAAACTTTGCATTATCTTGGCACCCTTATCAAAAATCATTGAAGTATAAATTTAAGGTTTCTTTCTTTCAGGGCTCTCATTGCTATGTATTCATTTAGCATTATATCAGTAATTCACTATCTTGATTATTATACCTTTGTAGTTAAGTGTTGAAATTGTGAAGCATGAGTACTTCTCTGTTCTTCTTTTTAAATATTATTTTATTATTTTCATAATTTTATAATTATATTATTTTGGCTATACTGGGTCCCTTTATTTTCATGTAAATTTAAGGATCATCTTGTCAATTTCTGCAAAAAAGGAAGTTGAAGTTTTAATAGACTTTGCATTGAATTTGAAGATCAATTTGAGGAGTATTGGCATCTCAACAATAGTAAGTCTTCTAGTCTTGAGTATAGGATATCATTCCATTTAGCTAGATCTTATTTCCTTCAACAATGTTTTGTAACTTTAGTGTAGTTTCTTATACTTGTTATGTTCAATTTATTCTTAACATTTAAAAATATTACTGTGTATATGTTTGCTTTCTAATTTCATTTTGGATTTAGCTGAGTACTCTGACAATCTTTTCTCCTGATCTCCCATTAAGCTTCCAGCAGATCTGCATCATTGGTATCAAACCCAGATGTTAGCCTCCATTAATTGCTAGCTGATTGCTTTATTGTTGATGACCATGTCTTGGTTATAAATTGTTTCACACCTTGATATGATTAAACTTGAATTACTTGGTAAGATCTACGGAGTGGTTAGTTTTTGATGCTTGCTCACACCCCACCCTGGGAAGAACCTCTGAGTATACAGCAGAAGGAGCATGTTTGGGGTGTTGAAGGCAGGAACTTGATCTTCCCCAGATGCCTTACAGATCTCTTTCCTATGGAGAGAAGCTGCTTCTGGCGGGGGGTGGGGTGGGGGGGGGAGTGAGAACTGCCCAGTGTGGACCTCCTGTAGTGCAGAAATGGGGGGATGGGCTCTGCCATGTTCAGTGGCTGCCAAATTTATTGTTTCTGCCCAAGGAAGCTAGAGATTAGAACTGACACTTGACTGGCAAGATTATCAGAGCACTGTCCTGCAACACACAAGTTGGCAGAAAAGGGGGACTCTGCTTTTCACCAGCTGCCCCACTGGATCCATACTAGAATTTGAGGATAGGATGATAGCACCATTGTCCCACTGCTACTACCCACTTGATATAAGCCTTCTACAGTGAGGAGAATATAAGGAGTAATGGGATCTGCTGGTGTTCATCAGCCTAATCTACCCAGAATAGCTTTTCTACCCATGGAGCTGGAGGACAGTCACTGGCAGAACTGTGAGTAGATGAGAGAATCCTCTAGATCAAGTGCCAAGGCTGTGCATATTAAGCCCAATAGATATTTTGTTAAATTTGGCCAATTTTGTTAAATTATTGCATGTTCTTTAATAAATCCCCAAAGACGTTAAGTAATTGTTATTGCCAATTTTTATGTCTATTTAGTAGATACCTTACCAGTGGAAGAGGTTTCCCCAAGTTCCTCAAACTGCCATTCTGGAAGTCTTACTTCTTCATAAGATTTTCAGTTAAACATTTGAAAACCAGTAGTATAAGTAGATATATAAACACATGTGCACGCATGTTTGTGCACACACACACATGCAAACACACCCCACACCTAACAGTGACAGGACTATTTTGGAAGAAATATCTCTGAAATGTTAGGAGCCTTACTTTGTTTTTCCAATGTTAGTATACCCTGAAGGAGAAAGTGGCAAATTTCCAAAACTTTGGAGCAGAATATAGCATTGATTTGGGACACTGAGATATTCTAGAAATTGGAACATGCCTTTTGAAATGTGAGATTTTTAGTACCTCAAACAGTTACCATAGTGGTGGATGCATCTAATCCCCATGGATTTTGAGATTTAAGTAGCAAATAATGCCTAAGTTTCTGATACTAGCTCAACTTCAACAATGCCAACTGTTCCACCAGTAGATAAATTACACATATTTTAACAAAAAAAAATGATTCTAAAGAAAAGACAATAGCCAAAAATACCTCATAAAAAATTAGGGGAGAGGAGACAAAGATGATAATAATGAAAACTAACATCATGATGTTTACTCCTTCCCTCAGGCAAAAGAATGAACAGAGACATTTGTGAGATGATTCCATTAACATAGAAAATAGTTTGCATTTGGCAAGGAATCATTGTGTTTATAATGCTTAGAATCCAGCTATTAATTTTGCTGTATATTATTATAAAAACTGTTATAAATCATAAGAAACATAATAAAAGCTTAATATGGGAATGTCTGTGAAGCCATATAGAAGTGAGTGTCTATGTATGTTTGTGTATGTGAAAATACTAATTACAAAAGTATTTTTGAAAAATGGAACACAATTGTAACTATAGTAAGTGTGAAATTAAGTCACATGCTTAAAATTATAGTAGAGTGAAATCCAATTAGTGACAAAAAGAGTTAATTAAAAAGCAAAATAAGGTATACCAAACACCATAAAGATAAAGATACAAGAAACAACGAGTGTTAAATGTTATGCGAGTTCACCTTGATAACATCTTAACCTTGAGGGAGAATAGCTGCATTATGGAAACAAAAAGCGGTCCTTCATAGTTGAATTCTAGTGAATCAATGAAGAGTTTGTTGAGAGAGATGTAGGTATAAGAACTTGAGAGTTCTAGAAAGCAATATTTTTTCAGTGTGTAAAAGTTAAGCCATTAAGTAACTTAAGCATAAAGATGACAATTAGATTTGCACTAAAAATACCACAACATTTCTGCTTACCACTGGGAATAGTGTAGAAAGGGACCAGAGTATAAGCAGGAAGATGAAGACTGTTTCGATAGTTCATGTGTCCTATGTATTGGTGCATTGGACTAGGGTGGTAGCAATAGGTCTGTAAGGAAATAAATAAATCTGAGAGGTATTTGGGAGGAGATTTGAGAAATGAGCTTTAAAAAAAAGAAATCGTGGCATGCAGATTGCTGGTTTGAACAACTAATTGAAAAGTAGTTGTAATTTCTGATACAGGACATTGAGAAAAGAAAAAGACCAGTTTTAGAAAGGAGCATAAAAATTTTAGCTTGAGACATTGTTAGTTTGGAGTATTTATAAGGAGACAAATTAAAGAATATGAAGAATTAGTAGAATATTCAGATCAGAGTTCAAGAGAGCTCAAAGCCTAAGATGGATATTTAAGAGATGGTGGTGATGGAGTTTAAACCATTGGAGTAGATAGGATCTCCTTGTAGATAGGAATATTTATATAGTTGGGTTGGGGCATAAGGCAGAAAGAAGGAAAGGAAAAGAGAAAAGAGCATGGGGGGCACAAAAAAGGACTAGAGATATTTCAATTTTTAAATATCAGCTGACAGAGAAGGTGACCATGGAAATGGAAAGAAACAACCCGCATAGTACAAACATGTCACAATACTATTGTTTTATAGTGTTTGAGGGTGAGAGTACTTATAGAAGGATATGATTAGTATTGGTACTGTCTGGCCAGGTAATGAAGGAGCTGAAAAGCTTTGAGTGGATTAGTGACTTCGAAGCTATTACTATCTTGGAGTAAGATATTTTGGAGCCATATCCAATTTAGATTACATTTAAATTTTTAGCAAAATGTCAATGAAAAAGACAGGAGGCTAGGAGTATAAAATTCAGCATTTTCTATGCTTTTCATGACTTGTCTTCTAAAATCTTTGTAATAAAATCAAAACCAAAGTAGGTGTCAAGTCAAAATTGCTGACTCTGCTTTGACAGGGTAAAATTAGCATTACACCAAAACAGGAATGGAAAAGAAGAGTCAGAAGCACAGTTGGACTTCCTGTGTAATGGAGATCCTGTATGATGTCCCATCTATTTTATTCCTCCAGCCTCAACATCTTAATAGGAAAAGAGATTACTGGGCAAAACAAAAACTTTAAAAAGTCCACTGATAAAATGATAGGAGTGGGATTATATTTTGCAGTTTATAAAAATGAATCACACATGGAATACATAAAACAAGCGTATAATGCCTGGAACTATGGACCTTAAAGCTAGCTACATTAAAGTTTTTAACAAAACTATTCCCAGTTATAATTTGTATTATTCCTATTTATATTTTCTTTGAGTACTAGTCAATGCAATTATAGGAAAATTAAGTAAGAGTTAAGTATTAGA
The DNA here is from genome assembly GCF_018350195.1 of Panthera tigris. NCBI lineage: Eukaryota > Metazoa > Chordata > Mammalia > Carnivora > Felidae > Panthera > Panthera tigris. The sequence continues at coordinate 64,086,300 of NC_056672.1, read as the reverse complement.
AGAGTTTCTCCCATGCTACAGGTGATAGGATTATCTACATTAAAAAAGTACATAATCAGCCAAACAGGTATCAGAAATAATAAATGTTAAACCAGCCCTACAAGAGATCCTAAGGGGGATCCTGTGACACAAAGTACCAGAGACATCACTACAAGCATAAAACATACAGACATCACAATGACTCTAAACCCATATCTTTCTATAATAACACTGACTGTAAATGGACTAAATGAGCCAACCAAAAGACATAGGGTATCAGAATGGATAAAAAAAAAAAACAAGACCCATCTATTTGCGGTCTACAAGAGATTCATTTTAGACCTGAGTACACCTTCAGATTGAGAGTGAGGGGATGGAGAACTATTTATCATGCTACTGGAAGTCAAAAGAAAGCTGGAGTAGCCATACTTCTATCAGACAAACTAGACTTTAAATTAAAGGCTGTAACAAGAGATGAAGAAGGGCATTATATAATAATTACAGGGTCTATCCATCAGGAAGAGCTAACAATTATAAATGTCTATGCACTGAATACAGGAGTCCCAAATATATAAAACAATTACTCACAAACATAAGCAACCTTATTGATAAGAATGGGGTAATTGCAGGGGACTTTAACACTCCACTTACAGAAACAGATAGATCATCTAGACACACAGTCAATAAAGAAACAAGGGCCCTGAATGATACATTGGATCAGATGGACTTGACAGATATATTTAGAACTCTGCATCCCAAAGCAACAGAATATACTTTCTTCTCGAGTGAACATGGAACATTCTCCAAGATAGATCACATACTGGGTCACAAAACAGCCCTTCGTAAGTATACAAGAATTGAGATCATACCATGCATACTTTCGGCCCACAATGCTATGAAGCTTGAAATCAACCACAGGAAAAACTCTGGAAAACCTACAAAAGCATGGAGGTTAAAGAACACTCTACTAAAGAATGAGTGGGTCAACCAGGCAATTAGAGAAGAAATTAAAAAATATATGGATACAAACAAAAATGAAAATACAACAATCCAAATGCTTTGGGATGCAGCAATGGCAGTCCTGAGAGGAAAATACATTGCAATCCAGGCCTATCTCAATGAAACAAGAAAAATCCCCAATACAAAATCTAACAGCACACCTAAAGGAAATAGAAGCAGAACAGCAAAGGCAGCCTAAACCCAGCAGAAGAAGAGAAATAATAAAGATCAGAGCAGAAATAAACAATATAGAATCTAAAAAAACTGTAGAGCAGATCAATGAAACCAAGAGTTGGTTTTTTGAAAAAATAAACAAAATTGATAAACCTCTAGCCAGGCTTGTCAAAAAGAAAAGAGAGATGACCCAAATAGATAAAATCATGAATGAAAATGGAATTACTACAACCAATCCCTCAGAGATACAAGCAATTATCAGGGAATACTATGAAAAATTATATGCCAACAAACTGGACAACCTGGAAGAAATGGACAAATTCCGAAACACCCACACCCTTCCAAAACTCAGGAGGAAATAGAAAGCTTGAACAGACCCATAACCAGCAAAGAAATTGAATCAGTCATCAAAAATCTCCCAACAAATAAGCGTCCAGGACCAGATGGCTTCCCAGGGGTGTTCTACCAGACGTTTAAAGCAGAGATAATACCTATTCTTCTCAAGCTATTCCAAGAAATAGAAAGGGAAGGAAAACTTCCACACTCATTCTATGAAGCCAGTATTAACTTTGATTCCTAAACCAGACAGAGAACCAGTAAAAAAAAGAGAACTAAAGGCCAATATCCCTGATGAATATGGATGCAAAAATTCTCAATAAGATACTAGCAAATCGAATTCACCAGCATATAAAAAGAATTATTCACCATGATCAAGTGGGATTCATTCCTGGGATGCAGGGCTGGTTCAACATTCGCAAATCAATCAATGTGATACATCACATTAATAAAAGATAAGAACCATATGATCCTGTCAATTGACGCCGAAAAGGCATTTGACAAAATTCAGCACCCTTTCTTAATAAAAACCCTCGAGAAAGTTGGGATAGAAGGAACATTCTTAAAGATCATAAAAGCCATTTATGAAAAGCCCACAGCTAACATCATTCTCAATGGGGAAAAACTGAGAGTTTTTCCCTGAGATCAGGAACACGACAGGGATGTCCACTCTCACAGCTGTTGTTTAACATAGTGTTGGAAGTTCTAGCATCAGCAATCAGACAACAAAAGGAAATCAAAGGCATCAATATTGGCAAAGATGAAGTCAAGCTTTCACTTTTTGCAGATGACATGATATTATACATGGTAAATCCGATAGACTCCACCAGAAGTCTGCTAGAACTGATACATGAATCCAGCAAAGTTGCAGGATACAAAATCAATGTACAGAAATCAGTTGCATTCTTATACACTAACAATGAAGCAACAGAAAGACAAATAAAGAAACTGATCCCATTCACAATTGCACCAAGAAGCATAAAATACCTAGGAATAAATCTAACCAAAGATGTGCAAGATCTGTATGCTGAAAACTATAGAAAGCTTATGAAGGAAATTGAAGAAGATATAAAGAAATGGAAAAACATTCCGTGCTCATGGGTTGGAAGAATAAATATTGTCAAAATGTCAATACTACCCAAAGCTATCTACACGTTCAATGCAATCCCAATCAAAATTGCACCAGCATTCTTCTCGAAGCTAGAACAAGCAATCCTAAAATTCATATGGAACCACAAAAGGCCCCGAATAGCCAAAGTAATTTTGAAGAAGACCAAAGCAGGAGGCATCACAATCCCAGACTTTAGCCTCTACTACAAAGCTGTCATCATCAAGACAGCATGGTATTGGCACAAAAACAGACACATAGACCAATGGAATAGAATAGAAACCCCAGAACTAGACCCACAAACGTATGGCCAACTCATCTTTGACAAAGCAGGAAAGAACATCCAATGGAAAAAAGACAGTCTCTTTAACAAATGGTGCTGGGAGAACTGGACAGCAACATGCAGAAGATTGAAACTAGACCACTTTCTCACACCATTCACAAAAATAAACTCAAAATGGATAAAGGACCTGAATGTGAGACAGGAAACCATCAAAACCCTAGAGGAGAAAGCAGGCAAAGACCTCTCTGACCTCAGCCGCAGCAATTTCTTACTTGACACATCCCCAAAGGCAAGGGAATTAAAAGCAAAAATGAACTACTGGGGCCTTATGAAGATAAAAAGCTTCTGCACAGCAAAGGAAACAACCAACAAAACTAAAAGGCAACCAATGGAATGGGAAAAGATATTTGCAAATGACATATCAGACAAAGGGCTAGTATCCAAAATCTATAAAGAGCGCACCAAACTCCACACCCGAAAAACAAATAACCCAGTGAAGAAATGGGCAGAAAACATGAATAGACACTTCTCTAAAGAAGACATCCGGATGGCCAACAGGCACATGAAAAGATGCTCAATGTTGCTCCTTATCAGGGAAATACAAATCAAAACCACACTCAGATATCACCTCACACCAGTCAGAGTGGCCAAAATGAACAAATCAGGAGACTATAGATGCTGGAGAGGATGTGGAGAAACGGGAACCCTCTTGCACTGTTGGTGGGAATGCAAATTGGTGCAGCCACTCTGGAAAACAGTGTGGAGGTTCCTCAAAAAAATTAAAAATAGACCTACCCTATGACCCAGCAATAGCACTGCTAGGAATTTACCCAAGGGATATAGGAGTACTGATGCATACAGGCACTTGTACCCCAATGTTTATAGCAGCACTCTCAACAATAGCCAAATTATGGAAAGAGCCTAAATGTCCATCAACTGATGAATGGATAAAGAAATTGAGGTTTATATACACAATGGAGTACTACGTGGCAATGAGAAAGAATGAAGTATGGCCCTTTGTAGCAACATGGATGGAACTGGAGAGTGTTCTGCTAAGTGAAATAAGCCATACAGAGAAAGACAGATACCATATGTTTTCACTCTTAGGTGGATCCTGAGAAACTTAACAGAAACCCATGGGGAAGGGGAAGGAAAAAAAAAAAGTTAGAGTGGGAGAGAGCCAAAGCATAAGAGACTCTTAAAAACTGAGAACAAACTGTGGGTTGATTGGGGGTGGGAGGGAGGGGACAGTGGGTGATGGGCATTGAGGAGGGCACCTCTTGGGATGAGCACTGGGTGTTTTATGGAAACCAATTTGACAATAAATTTCATATATTGAAAAAAAAAGTAATAAGTGTTTCAGTAGAGTTTTTGTTGTGCAATAAATACACAAATATCATGGATTTTTTTTCTGTACCAGAGTGCTAGTAAGGATAATGATGCGGAATAAGATATTTTGTTCACAGCAGTGAGAAAAATGTAAAAAAAAAAAAAAAACAAAAACTTTTTTCTGGGGTTGAGTATGTATAGATTGTGAGTGGAATGCTTTGGTCCAGTTTGTTGTTTCTTCCTTTCTAAATTTCTGCAGATTTTAAGATCCAGGATTGATATAAGGGTTTAGAATCATAGCAGGCCTTTATACTGCATTGTCATACAATTGAGGACCTGAAGAGCGGCTAAAATACTTCACGCCATGGTTCAGACTATCTCAACAAAGCAGAATATTAAGATTGCAAGCCAAAGCTTTTTATGAAATTCTTTGCTCTGTGCTTCGCTTACTGTTGCTGAGTAACAAAGTATACCAAATCTTAATGGGTTCAACTACAACATTTATCGTATCACAATTTCTGTGCAAGAATTTGGCATCAGCTTAACTGAACAGTTTTGGCATTGGCATCAAGTGCTAAAAGCCTCAATAAAAAATACACGATACTGGAACTTCAGCAAATGGCTGGTGGACTGAATTGATGATGTTAACCTAGTACGCCAAGTTCTAGCTTTTATTTTCTAGTATGATAAATTTGGATCAAAGCATAGGTAAAGTTGGGATTCAAATGGAAATTTCAGTCAGGTATTTCTCAATGGAGTGGTGCTAAGTTGTTTAGGACATCAGAAATTGTTTAGAACCAGTGCCAAGTCTCTCATGAATATCACTTTTATAGAGCTTAATGTGAAATAAAACTGTTATTGCACCAGCCCTGTACTACCAAATATTTAAAATATAAAAAATAAATAAATAAAAACAAGCTAAATCCTAGCCCTCAACAAGCTTCCCAGCAAAATTTATGTCCCAGAATATAAATTTGGTGGTATTTAGGAGCCTAGCAGAGACTGATATTTATTAAATAAATAAATAAATAAATAAAGTTAGATTTATTTATAAATTTATTTATCAAAACAGCAGTCTATTTCAGAATCCATGCTTTTTGCATTTAAACTAAATTGATGTAAACATTTGATCTATGATACTTTAAAATATCTTGAGGGATATTTCCACATGTGCAAATTATCTCTTAGAAGAGGAAAGTAATCAAATCACTTAGTTTCAGTTTTTCTTTTGAATACCACAATTGTACTGAAAGAGAGCTGTCTTGAGAATGTGCTGCTTTATTAATCCCAGACCACATTACTAATTAAGACACATTGTCCAGTGTCTTCCCTAAAAGCAGTAATGTAAGTAAGCCTACATTTTTTTTTTTATATCGGTCTTTTTGGCTATCAGTATCTCACTTTTCATTTTATATGTATCTAATCTGTCTCTTAAGATTTCTCATTTGTCTTAAGGAAAACTCTTTCCACTTTTAGTTTATGTGTCTTCTGCGTTCCTTTTCGTTTTCATTCTGACAGTACGACAGAATCCACTCTAGTTTCCCGTTGATTTATTGGTTTCCAGGGGCAGTGCTTTAATTTCAGGCCTTTAAATTGCTTTCTTACCCTTCGGGTTTGCAATAGTTTCATGAGTATTTTAACTAACTTAAGAAATTGGCATATTTTCACAACAATAAGAGTGAGCCATCAGTTCTTTTTGTGTTTTAATAAAATCAGACACCTTTTCATGGGAAAACTTCTATTTGGCTCTCATACATAGTTTATAAACCTAGAATTCATGTGAGACCATATAGGACCCTGATTCCTAAGTCTGGGGACAACCACATGCATCTAAGTTTGAATATTTACTATTCCTGTCCTTGCTTTTAATCCCAAATGGAAGTCGGGGTAGTTTATCCAGTGTTGTCTACTTAGCATTAAGTTAAAGCTAGAAGCTCACGCCTAAATGCTCTGTGGGACTTACTGAAATCAACAGCTTTAAAAAAAGAAAAGTAGGACATGTTATTTTGTTCAACATTGCGTCAGGAAGATTGCATTCAGCTTCAGCATCTCCTGCAATAAAAGGTAAAGCTAAATATAGCCAATAGAATATCAAGAGCTCATACTGCAAAGGCCATGGCTATTTATCTACATCCACCGGTGAGATCCCCAGGCCATTTGAATAAGGTTCAGCAGGGCACACCTCAGTTGAAGTTTTAGACTTCTTGCACACCTCTCCAAAGAGAAGCAGAGCTACTCGTAATAAATTTGTCTAGAGAAGGAAAGTTGGTTGAGTGCAAAGGCAGGCTGACTCCTGGAAAGTAGGGAGAAAAGGGTGATTGATTAACCATCATTTACTTTTATGCAAACAAAGTCAAAGAAAAGGAATATATGATTATGTTAAGTCAGAGCAGGGAAAAATAACAGAATGATAGAGTGTATTTTTAGGGTAGATCAAGAAAATATATTAAGGCAATTTAAGCAGAGAGAGCGCTGTCTTTTTAGGATCATATTTCCTGACACATAATAAGTGTTTAATACATTCTAGTATTTTTAAAATATACACCAATATGAGAATCTGTTTTTATTTTTAGTCAAAGTCACAAAAATAATTTATATTCTGTAGTTTCCTATACCTTGTGTGACCCTGTTATTGTCTATCTTGGCTAGAAACACTGACTCTTTAACTCGAAGGTAAGAAAAATGAATTTCTGAACAAACTTAAAAAAAAATTCAGCAGTGACACTAGCCTCGCATTATCTTAACTGTCAAAGTCACTGAAAACTAAAATTCATAGGTGAAATACAGACATGTTTATCATGTCTGTCTCTGCCTTTGTTATTTTCTGCCTTCTCTAATGTCATGTATTTAATAAATACCACCTGTCAAATGGTGTGCTGTGGAGTCCTCAGTACAATCTCAGTATAATAGTAATTGCGAAGTCTAATCTAGAATACCTTTACCCGTTTTTGGACAATATACTACGAAAAATGATATTAGAAGTTAAAATGATTATCTAATTGGAAAATATCATATTGACCAACCCTGAACAAATATCATCATTTATAATATCACTCAAAAGATACAAATTACAGACTAAAATAAACATAAAATAACTATAGTATAAACTTTCAAAAATCTAGTCTTATTGCTACTGGTCTATCAGAAATATGACTACACGCTTTCAAGCAATTGAGAGAGAGAGAGGGAGAGGACTGGCTCCTAACGTATTAGAATGGTTTTGCATTTTTGGCTGTTTCCCCATGTTGACTAAGAATGAGAGAAAAAAGATCCAAGTTAGTATAAGTCAGATGTTGTCTGAGGAAAAACTTGAAATTACATTCACCTATATTAGGAAACTGAGAATCAATAGAGAGATGTAGAGGTTAAGGGCATAGGTCCTGAGATGAAGAGTCATACATAGTTCAAATCCTGGCTATTCCACTTGTAATCTCTGTGTGGTGTACAAATCACCTCTCTGTGCCTTAGGTTCCTTATCTGTATGTTAATAGTATCTGTCTCAGTAGAGTTTTTATGGTGTATATGATATGTCCATAACATATTTAATCATATCTAAGTGTCTGCCCTTATTTTTAGTGATAGTTCATTTTTATCCTGTTCTCTGCAGCAAAGATGGTACAGGAAGCTCACATGTTTGGGCTGAGTTCTTAGTCCTGGTGAAATAACACAGTTCGACTATGCTGGGTTCATAGGCTACCACTGATCAGCACCCTAGTGCACTACTTTGGTAGGTCCCCCTTTGTTACTCTTCACAAAATTACTGCTCAAGTGGTTGTGAATTTTATTGAGCACTGAGAGATATTTTCTGATATATAATTATATAACAAAGACCTCACCCATCTCCTTAAAAAGTCTTTTATTCTCACTAACCATCAACACTTACAATGTTCCAGTTACATCATCTGCTTTTTTAAACAACTTTTATATATATCTTTTATTTAGAGAATCTTTTTTTCTTTTTTCTCAGAATACACTTATATTTGCTTTCTAGTTATTCAGATACGTACAGATCTTACCTTCAGGACTATATTAATTCAACTTAATAGAATAACAATATTTATTGAAACCATTCAAATGACAAAAAATACCGACAGTGGCTGTGAAGTGCCTTTTTACCCATGATACTCTTACTTAATTTTAAATGTTGAACTGTGTGAATGGGAGAAAAGGAGTTCCTAATACTTTTTTCCCCTCCTTTCCCCCTATTACTTTAGATTAATTGGTATTCATTGGAGGTATAGTTGGCTATATAATTTACGGGGCCCAGTACAAAGTGAAAATGCAGGGCCCTGGTTTGGGGCAGGAATCAGTTTCTTTTTCTCCAGAGCCCACCACCCTAACCCTGCAGACCTCCAAAGGATTGCAGATTCCATGCTGGGATGCACTCAGTATCTGGATGGGGAATGTGTGAAGAGTTCCCCATCAAATCCCCTTGGAAGGTACTATTCAGCTAACTGCCAGCGTCAGGGAGGCTGCAACCTTGCCCAGCCCCAGCCACTGCAAGGCTCTCACTTAAATCTGATCCTACCCATTCCAGTCCTGCATTGTCTAATAGGACTCATTTATAAAACACCAATTCAAAGATAATTTTTAAATGATGTCTCTAGAACATGAAACCCCAAGTGTAGGGCCTTTTTAAGTGCTGGACACTATGCAACTTTACTCATCAATGGAGCCAATCCTGATTAGAGGAATTGATACAGAGTTCAAATACAACTCCTTTGGAAGAATTACACTGCTGTCTGTATTTAATGCTGATTTCTGCTCATGAAGATAAGGAGAGCTCAACATTTCTCTAGTAGATGCCCCTTGAGACTTTAAACTCAGATTATAGAAGATGGACTGGAAATTCTTCATGAGGCTAGCTGCCTAAATAGAAACACTGGGGGATATAAAAATGTTTAACAGATACAGTGGAAGAATATGATATTCCAGCTCAAGTAAATAGTATTGTAAAAATACCAGGGAAAGGAAGGATAAAATATATTTTGGAAAAAAAGGAATGTTGACATATAATGTTGGATTAAAGAAGAAAGGTGGGGAAATAGTGGAAGTGGGATTGAAAATAAATTAGCACTTGATTGTAAATGCTTAATATTTAAATTGAAAAAAAAATGTTTGAAATTCAAAAGCAATCTGTTAAAGGGAAATGATCTATACTAGTATTGATGGGTACAGATTTTAATTTTATTGACAAGAATTTTCTTCCCTGATGATGATTTTGAATTAACTCAAAACTACTTCATGTTCACAAGTTTATCTGCTAAATTTCAAACTGTCAAGGAGGACTGTATTAAAAATGGGGAAAACTAGGAATTAGGAACCTGAATACTGGCATTTTTGGGATCTTTGGGGCGTTCAGGTAGATACAAACCTTGTAATGGGGAAATTCTTGGGAATAATAGCCTAGAATAAGTGTAAGTTTTCAAATCCATACAAGAACCAACCCAAATTACAAAAATATGAGAATATAAAATGAAAAACATCAGTGTTGAAATTAGAGAATGTCAAACATAGAACTGCAAAGTTTGAGGAAATCCTGAAATTCCTGACAAAAGAATTATGTGGTAAAGGAGAGAAGTGTCCCCCCCCCCACATCCCAATCTTTAAGGAGCAAAAGCTGAAGACAAGGTCAAGGTAGGATAGTAGAAAAAAAAAATAGCTGATTTTAACTAAGAATGTTTTAAGAGTTTGACAAAATAGAAGCCACAAACAACTATGTGTAGGTGGAATGTAAGTTAGGGAAGAACACACATGGAAATAGACACACGTAGTATGGAGAGTAGATTTTTTTAATTGATATTTTCACCATCATGTTTAATGCGTTCACTCAAAATTAGAGCTGGCAATCAACTGCCATGACAGGAAGATTTGCAACTGAATGGGATTTTAGACTCCTCCAGGGTGTTAGAATTTTTAGTATATCTTCATGGTAGTCCTAAAATATAATCAGAGCAGAGTCACATCAGATGGTAAAATTCTTCTATTCTTCTACTGAAGCTGTGAGTTCCAAACCCAGCACTTTAGGATTCTGAGTGATTAAATCTGTGAAATAAACTAGTTTCATATGTCCCTTTTCATGGGCATAATTGTGTCCCTCCAAATTCAAATGTTGAAATCCTAACCCCCAGTATCTCAGAATGTGTCTGTATTTGGAGATAAGTAAATTATGTAGGTGATTATGGCTGAATGAAGTCATTAAGGTGGGTCCCAAACCAATATGACTGATGTACCCTCTAAGAAGATATTTGAGACACAGACGTACTTACTGCATGTTTCACTGGGGTGATGGGGGGAAACATCATGAAGGAGAAGTTTCTGAAGAGATAAACAGAGCATGCTGAAAATAGTTGATGGCCATTCTTTTTTTTTCCAGATCATTTCCTTTATTAAACAAAATAAGAGGCAACAAATAAAAACTCTGAAAATTAAAGAGCTCTTTATGAAATAAACATATTCCAGGTGATTCTAGGCCTTCAGCATTATTGGATGCCCTTTATATTTAAATAAGAAATCTTTAAGTATAATTAAATCATCTTTGAGATTTTCTCTATTACTCTGAATTTCAGAAGGATTCAGTATTAATAGGAGATATATATTAATGGTTAATTCATTTATAAGCTTGTTTCACAAGTGTTGCTCACCTTAAGCCCCCTTTTGAAATTCCTTCTCTGTCCTCTTTATAATTACCATTTTCCCAATTAAACATCATTTATGCCATTAAACAAAACTAGCGGTACAAATGTCTTTCTTTGTAAGTATGGGGCTAGCAGATGATAACAATAGATGTGGCAAGAAAGACCTTACATACTAAATATCACTCTCCTAAAATTAGATGTCCATTACACATAAAAGATAATTTTTCCCTGGCTTTCTTATGCCCTTTATTGGTGTCTTACTCTTGCCTCTTAGGATAACTTTCTCCAGCATTAACCATCACCTTCCCTCTCCACCCCCAGCCCCAACTCCAAAAAAAAAAAAATCCTGTTTGTTTCTTACGTAGAGAAATTGACTTTTTGTAAAGTAAACACCTTCTATCTGGGTTATGTTTAGAAGGCCTCATCTTTCATGCTCAACTACCCCATTATTCTGTTAACGTACTTTAAGACAAAGTGAATTTCTCTTCCTAAGAGGAAGTTACTTTCCCTGGTGAATCAACTGAATCAATTGACATACAGCTTTTTTTTTTTTTGCTACTTTTTTACGAGCAGTGATTAATGAGAAGGTAAGACAACAATATGAAATTAATTGGGAACTATCAGAGATAAAATAATTCAAACCAAAAAAAAATTAAATTCTATACTAGAATATATTGTCCTTAGAAGTAGTAAATGGGAGAAAATATAACAATTATAGGATTACTACTGTGCATACACACACAAAAAGTCTATGAAAATTCTAAAGAAAACAGTAAAGAAATGATATGAATAAAAGAAAAAAATCGATAAATGAAAAATGCATTGTTTTAAAATTCTTAATACACTTTACCTACATACAATTACAGTAGGGTTTCTGATGGGTGGGAGACTTCACATAGTCATAATCTTGATCATCTTTGTTTCACTTTCATTAGGTGGTTTAGCGAATGACTCCCATTAAAGCTGTTCTCCTGGTTTGGCTCTAAGCCTTGAATAAAGGTCAGGAGAAGAATAATCATCCTGCATTAATTGCTACCTGCACCTCACAACAATTCTGGTGCTAGCATTATGTTAGTTTTGTATCTTTTTTCTGCCCAGAAAGAGCAGGAGTAGGCAATGATATTCCCATGGCAATGTGTTAGAGAAAAAAATCTGCCCCATAGCCTACTTTCTGACCATAGTGGTAAACAACTGCTACCAGAGAGGTTGCTGCTTTTCCTCAATCTTAGGCCACTCTCTCTACCCAGCTTTTCAGTTCTTTATCAACTTTAACATTCATTCATTCATATCTCCAGATCTATGCTTGAACTGGGAATCAGCAGTACACATTAATTTCCATCTTCCCATTTTTTTCTGGTTTTGCATATATTTGAAGTTGAAGAGATACTGATATTTGTGCAATCCTGGATCTAAGGAGAACATCTTCTAAAAGTTATAGCTAGTCAAAGCCAAAGTGCCCTATTCTGTGTTGAAACATTGTTTTACACCTGAACCTAATGTAAAATTAAAATTGTGTATCAACTGTGGTTCAATTACATAAAAATCCCTACGCTGAAAGGTAGTGATCCATATCACTTGACATACTCACATAGGCATTCCAAGGAACATTCAAGGTAAATATTTTGGACATGATTTATATTGAAATTGTCTTAAGGATGCTTTTATTTAGATAAATCATTAGATTTTCAAACATATCGTGTGGTGCTTAATTGTGGTATCAGTAAAAACCACATCTTACCTTTTTTCTCCACAAAAATATATTTCGAATGCCCAGGCTTTTTTTTTTCACTTCCTTTATCCAAAGGCTGAACTTCACCATTCCATGTTCTTTTACCCTCTCTATACACCATGAAACTTCCTTCTCTGGTTATTGCCAGCTATAGGAATTACAAATGTAATTACTGTGGCAACTATCTCCTTTTGCATATAAGAACTTAGGAAATGTATAAATTTAGCTTATAACTTTTTGAGAACCATAAAGTTAATTCTTGAACAGATTCAGCACCTTGAGTAGATTTCCTGTTATTTTTTCTCTGATACTTTTGTTTAATAAGAAAACTAGGAGTTAATCTTTGGTTACCCCCCTCAATATTCTCTCCTAAAAATATTATTCATTTGTAACATATTATACTTTATCTCCATAAGCAATTTTGATTTTATCACGTATGAGGCTCCAGATTAGGCTGAAGAAGTCACGAGTTTCATTTAAATCATTTGACAAGAATGGGCACCTGGGTGACTCAGTGGGTTAAGAGTAGGACTCTTCATTTCCACTCAGATAATGACCTCATGATTTGTGAGTTTGAGCCTGGCTGTCAGCGCAGAGGCTACTTGAGATCTTCTCTTTTCCTCTCTCTCTCTGTCCCTTCCTGCTCTTAATCTCTCTCTCTCTCAAATAAGAAAAAAAAAATTTAATTTAGAAAAATTTTTAAAATAAATCATTTAATAAGGAGAAGGTTGAAATGGAAGCTGTGCTTTATTAAAAATTATTAGATCTCTTCAGATGCCATATTGAATTCAAGATCAAAACACCAGAGTTCTTCCAAATTTCTCATGAATTATTGTCCAATAGATTAAAAATAGATCTTACAGAGCATGATGAAAAATACCAAAATTACTGAAAAAAGACCAGGATTGATAAATGGATATTCCACATTATTTATAAGCTTTTGAGCAATTCTCTATCTTAAAATGATTACTCCCATCTTATTTTTAAAAAAGAATAATCCAAGATTTAGCAAATTATTTTTTGTGACTTGACAAAGATATATGTTGCCAAGGGAATTTGAGTAATGTTTCTTAAGAATTACTTTCGTCTATTCTCTGGATTTAACATGTTCTCAAAGAGACCAAACTTTGTGTAAAAAATAATACAAATAAATACAAATAATACAAATACAAATAATACAAATAAAATTCTGGATGTTTATGGGCCTTAGGTTAATCCCATCTTATTGGTAGGCAAATTTTTGTATACTTCAGAAGGAAACTTTAGAAAACTTCACACTGTAAACCCACAGAGTAGTGGTTTTGGATTTCTGACATCTCTTGTGAAATTGGACCCTACTTAGAACTGTATTAATAATGCTTTATCCACTTAGCCATCCTCCCTTCCCCGAATTTTCCAAATTGGTTAGCTTCAACCGGACCCCATTTTTGTCACTTAGGCGGTTTCATCAGCTTTCAAGAACTGCTGCAGAATGACTGTCACCTCTTCTATAGAAAAATCTTAAATTCCCTTAACCTGAAGTACCAAAATTCAATAGTAAGTGACTTAGCCATCAAACCTACGTTGACAATGTCAAACATGAAGCATTTTTTTAAGAAAAATAATATAGTTCATGTCTTGTAGTATTTGGAAAGCCTACATTATCAAAGTTACATAGTAACTTAAAGGAAGAAAATCCAAGCAACTTTCAACTTTATAGAAGCAAAAGATAGAGAAGAAATGCAAGTTTTGTTTATATGTAAAAACGATGATCAGGAAAATGAAAACTTCAATCAATTAGTTATATATAGGGGTGTGTGTGTGTGTGTGTGTGTGCATATATGGATAGTTTGAGCATTAAATGTCAATCCTTCAATACATGTATGAATATCAAGGAAATCCTTACGTAGGAGGGGTTAGAGAACATTTTTGGATGATTTCTACCCTTTCATCTAATATGGATACCCTTTATGAAAAACTCATTTCAGTTGTATATTGTTTTCTAGTTAATAAAGAACTGACCTATTCGTGATTTAATATTAACAAGCTTCTACTATCCAAAGCTTTAATCCCTAAACATCTGTATTATGTTATGGCCTGAGTTCTCAACATTGTATTTCCTGATTCCAGAGCCTCATGGATTTTTGCTACATTTCTTTTCTTGGATTCTGAGCAATATCTCTAAATCCTTCCAATAATTGTCATTTTTATCAATATAGCTAATTTAAATATATATTTTCTGACAAAGACTGCACTTTCTATATATGTAAGTATATATATATATATATATATATATACACATATATATGCACATATATATAAATTGACTACAATATTCAAACATGTTAAAAATTATGTAATTTTCACATGATAAATATCCTTTTTTTCCATTGGAATCTTGTAAATGGCTCAAAAGCTGAGGATAAAGGATTTTCATAAGAGAATGGATGTCCCTGCTCTTGATCATCCTTGAAAATTGAGCAGAATATGAGGCAAACATCTGGATTACAAGAGTAGACATCTTCTCCTATACCAAGTCCAGGTTTTATGGAAGTATAAAATCTTAAGCAACTCCAATGGGGGGAGAGTGATATGCCCCTGGGCATATATGTCAGAATAGAAATTAGAAACTTGTGGGACCACTGTCGTTTTTCCTTCCAGTAATAGTGGCAGAAACAAAATCTAGCAGCATCACCAAATCAAAAGCGTAAGCATCCTATTTTTGAAAAATTCTAAATGGAATCAGTGTCTAAGGAGTAGCTCAGCAGTGTATTCTGCCACTGACCCTTCCTCTTCTACAGGCTTGTGACCAGTAAGCATTTCATGCAGAGATTACTAGATAGGGAAATCAAGTATCAACTTAATTTTGGCAAGAATTGGTATAAAAAAATGAAAGAAAAAAAGAAAAGTGGGTAGAAAACATGGAGAGGGCTGAGGGCAGAAGAGAAGCTTCATTCTTCTCACCTCATTTAAACTTCATAACCTCTTTCTTTGTGTCAACCTATATCCTAGCCTCTATCTGCAACAGCTCCATACTGGCTCATCTTTTAAGTGAAATGATTTTTATTAAGCACCCGCATACTTTCATGGCAGCAACATTATATTCACAAGATACAAATATATAAGTAGATATTCAATAATGCAATATTTATTCTATGGTATGACTTCAGTTCCAGTTGGCACATTCCCTAAGCCTTCCGAATTTCAACGTAAAGTGTGCTTTAGGGTCTTACAATTTTTTACCATCTTCAAATTTTTCATAAACTGGGCCTTCATTAAACTTCATTGCTCCAAAACAACCAGAATATATTTTTGGCTCTATTTTCATGTTGCAGTCTTAAATAACAGAGCCCTAGCATTTCATACAGAAAGAATTAAAGGAAAGCATCTGGGAAGATAATTCAATCCATATCTGTTACCTAATACTTCAAAGGAAATCTCAAACAATGGACTTGCTGGACCTTATATTCTCCTTAATGCCAGAGGCCAAATTTGAAATAAGTTTGATGTGAGATACATCTTACTTGGCCCTAGAAAAGGCCTGAATTCTGAAACTAATACCTTGAAATTGCTGAAAAAAAATGAAGATTCTTATTCTTTTTAACCCCAATTGTGATCTTGTGAGTAAGCACAATAGTCGAAACTACATTACTAATCAACCTGTGTATACTAAAGCCAAGCAAGGAGGGAAGATGGTTAAAATGATACAGAATTTGATCAACATAACCCTTCATCTTCCCATGTAGCATTTAGATAGCAAATATTAAAAATATTACATGTACTTACTGAAAGCTTAGCCAGAACACCTTTGTATAAAGGAGGGTGGGTACAGTGTGTTCTACTTATGCTTTCTTTAGGATTTGTTGGATCTATAGTGTGTGTGCACAGCCACACACACACACACACAATTGCTGTGTGTGTATAATTTGAACAGTCTGTTTCGCCAATGAAAGACTCTGGCAGAACCTGCAGTGAAAAATACATCTTGTGCCATACACTAAAATGGGACCACCTAACTCTTTCTTGAATCAAATTTATTTCCATTCAGAATGAAAAATCAGAGAAAGGCCCATTTTTGTTTTGTTGAGTTTTGTTTTTTGTTAATGATTATTAGTATTAACTATACATTTTACCAGTTTTCTTTCTCATCATTATTTCTTATATTTCATGATTCTTCATTGATGAATTTATTAGTGTGCAAGAATACACTTAAGAGTAATTCACTCTTAGAAGGTCATTGCATGGTAGATTTTCACTGCTTGCATTTCTGAAAATGGTTTTATTTAGCTTTCTGTAGTATATACTACTGTGGTTGAGTTTGTTATGAGTAAAGAGGTTTACTCTCTCTGGAAGCATTTTGTGTCATCCTTGTCCAGGGACTATGCTAATCTTCTCTGTGTCTTTCCACTTTTAGTATTATGTGCTGCTGAAGCAAGGTCTCTCTGGAAACTTTTTATACTACATTTTTGTCTTTTTAATTTTTTTTAATAATTTACCATGATACTCCTTAAATTGTGCATTTTATATGAAAATATATCATAAAAATATAAGAAACATGTGACACATAAGGAATAAGAAAAAAATATTTGTGTGCCCACTAATCACCTTTAATCCAGAACTTTCTGGTCATTGTAGAATTCCTACTGGCCTTTCCCTGACAAAAATCAACATCCTCTTCTTCCATCTAGAGGACTACTAGCCTCAATTTTGTTTTATGTTTTGTCTTTCTTGACAACGTCATCACATATGTGTGAATTGCTAAAAATTATATTTTAAGTTGCATGTATTTGACATTTCAATAGGTGATATCATAAAAATAATTATTAGGCTTTCATATTTCCTTCTCTGTAAATTGCCTCTGTGTATGTCCATTTATCATCTGGATACTTTATGGGTTTTTTTGTAAGTTTATAGGAATCCTATATATAATCTCAGCTCTAAATTCTGCAGTCACATGGGTTGAAAATAACATTGATTAAAGTGCTGTCATATGACACTGACATATATGGCATCTTTAAAAATAATACTTGAAAATTATGTGGCAGATAAGTCTTACTCTTTGGGAATTCCTTGACTATTCTTGGCATTTTATGACTTAAATTTATGTTTATTAATTTCAACCAAATCCTATTGAAATTTTGATTAGAATTGAATTTATATCTCATTTATGATAAATATGGGATCTTGTTATATTGAGTATGAGTACATATCTCTTGATTTATTAATGTCTCCTCCAATATATATCAGTAATTTTTATGTATACTCAACATAAACTATACATAAAATATATAAACTATATATAAATATTATAAATGCATTTTACTCTGTAAAAATTTTACCCACATTTTCTTAGATTTTACCCCTTAGGTACATTAGAGGTTTTGTTTCTATGTTAAGTGATATATTTTAATTAAATATTAGAAATGCTTTTAGTTCTAACATTAAAGTGCAATAAAATTTCAGATATTAATTTTGTATAGAAGCAAATTTTCCATTGTTAATTTTAATAATTTTGTACAATCTAAAATTTTTATAAATCTACTTGTAGATTCTTTTTACTATATCATTTATAAAAAAGGATCTGACTTATTTTTTGCTATCCCCTTAATTTTCTTTGACTTCTTGCACTGGACAGTGTCTCCAGCAGAATATGAAATGACGTCAGTAAAAATGGATGCCTTTTACTTGTTTCTAGTCATAAAATAAATACTTTAAATATTTCACATTATGTGTTTTTTTCCAATTTTATAATGGTTAAGGATTGTCACATTGAGAAAACTCTATTTTCTGTTTATTTTGGTGAGATGTTTTTTAACATAACAGGTTGTGATTCCTAAATCCCCATTTTGGTAACCATTGGGATGATTACTTGATTTTCTCATATACAACTTAGTCAGTTTATAATAATTTTTTTCTCATACTAAAAAACAATAAATTCCTGTGGTAAGTTTAAATTATTCAAGGTGTATTATCACCTTTAGTTGTTCTTAATTTGGTGTGAAGGTATCTATTTTAAGATACTTGCATCTATATTTATATGTGAGATTTGCTTATAATTCTACCTTTAATATTATTTTTATGTTGGTACCAAGGTTAAGAGATTTGGTTAAAGTAACATAGATGTGTTCTCTTTCTGGACTTTACAATAATTGTGGTGAATTTGATTTGTTTGTTCCTTGAATGTTAGAAGGTAGGACTGCTTGGACCTGCCCTTTTTTGTAGGATGATTTTTAAAAACCATATTGGGTTTTGTGATGATTAGAGTAATACTTAAGTTTTTTGTTTTGAGTCAGTTTTGGCAAATATTATGTTTTTTTTGGAAGTGCAAGTTTTCGAATTTATTGGGATAAAGATTTCACAATTTCCATCCATTATTTTTTAATATTGCTGTCCCCTTTTTTCACACTATTTTGCTTTCCTAATGTGATCTGTTTTTTGCCTTCTCTCTTTCTTCATTGATCTTAGTTTGTAAATCTTAAAGATTTATGAATCTTATTTTGTGAATCTCACTTTTGTTGATAAATTGATCATATATTTTTAATTTTATTTTTATAATTTTCTCTTTGTCCTTTGATATTTTATTACATTCTGTTTTAGTTTTTCTAACTTGCTAAGTTGCATTATAGAAAGTTCTGTACTGTAATTTTAATTAGATTCACAAGTTTTATTGTATAATTTTGTCATTTCTTTATCTTTCTGATTTTATTAAAAAAAATTTATTCTTTAATTTATATAGGGATTGCTATTAATTTCCAAACAATTAGAATCTTCCAAAACTATGTGTATTCTTTATTTGTAACTTAACATATGATTTTTTTTTTCATATCTTGAGACTTGCTTTCGAGATTTGAATGAGAACAGTTTTCATGAGTGGACCTTGCATGGTAGAGAAAAGGGTATATATTTTCTTAGTTATTAGGAGTAAAGTTGGATAATTTATCGATTATATTTAGGTGTTGATTATGTTGAACTTTTAAAAATTCTTACTGATATTTAATGTCTATCATTTACAGAGAGAGATGAGTTAAATTTTCCCATTAGGATAGTGGATCTGTGTCTCCTTTTACTTCAGTCAATTTTTGCTTTATATTTTTGAGATACTTTTAATTAGGTGCATAAAAAATTAGAATTATCATTTTCCTGGTGAATTGAATCATATGTTATTGGTAGTGACTCTCATTTCAAACTTTCATTTCCCTAATTAGTGATTCTTTTATTGACTTCAAAATATCGATACCAGTGACCTTTTGGTATTAACCTACAATTTTTTAATGTTATTGTTGTTTAATTATTATTTTTAATTTTTTATATTTATATTTTATTGATATTTTTGATATATTTTATTGATACGGAAAATATTCGTAAAAGGTGGCTTATTGTTTAGTGTGAAATATAACATTTGTATGAAATGATATATAAATACAATGTATCTGCCTTTCATGAGTTTTAGCATATTGTTTAGATCAAACTGTACTTGATAATTGTAGGGAAAAACTAGAGTGTGCTCCTGGGATTCAGATGTGTCACCTTCATTCTTTTGGAGTTCAAGGTTCTAATTTCCTAGGCAGAGCAAACCACCCAAAGGCATTATTGCCCTGTGTTTACCAATCCATAACAACTATTATAGAAAAAAACCAATGGGGTTGGAGACAGAGAAAGAAACAGGTGCACGTGCATGCATACAAAGAGGGAGGGAGGGAGGGAGAGAGAGAGAGAGAGAAGGAATTTTACATATAGAATTTTTAGTTTGTCAGACCTCCCAGTTTGTCAGCTTCTCTTGAATTATTTTAACACACGTGTCCTGAGAAAAGTAACTAGGTTGCAAAAACAAAGGCTGTTAAGCTTGCCACATCATGGACTTCTAAGGAAATTATGGATAGTACTTAAACACAATTTATTCTGAGAAGTTTTATCTTACTAAGGGGTGAGGGATTTACCTACTCTGTAAGTACGTACTAGCTTACTAGAAATTTCTGTAGAAGATCTTTACCTCTGTCAAGGTTTATCTCCTGAGTCAGAGGTCAATTTAAATATGCTTTAAAATTTTTAGAGATACTTATATATTTCTAGAATAAAGAGTTCCAAGGAATCAACCTAAAATTCTAATGTAGCATTTCTGAAATAGAACACATTATATGTACACACATATGCATTCACATATACATTACACAAACATATATATATACATATATACTCACACTCTACTTACATGGACTTGTCTAAATTTTGTAAATGTTTATTGCATATGCCATCAGTTTTTATTAAACTTACATTTCATAAAAATAAAACAAAATACTAGGTTTATATCCTTTTATAATAAAAGTTTAATGTAATAATTATTCAATAAGTATTTCTGTGTATCATGATTGTGTTGTATGCTAAATCTATCATAAATTTTATTGTACTTTCATAAAATTTTAGAAGAACATTTAAAGTCTACAGTTTATTTTTCAAATCAAATATATAATTATCTAGACTGAGATTTTAGTGACTATTATTAAAATTTCTTAGAATTGTTCATTTGAATTTACTGCAGAAAATTTAGTTTATTAGTTATTTTTCTATAATGTAACACTTGAATTCCGAATTCTTTCTATTGCCCTCAGATACATAGCTTTCACAATAAGACAATTAAAATGCATAAAAAATGTATTTGAATAAGAGTAAAACCATATGTTTAGAAATATTTAAAATAACAAAATTATCATGAATTAAAAGTGTATTTCCCTATATTTGTACTAAAATGGGACATAGTCCTGTTAATTTTATTCTAACTTATAATTACTTTATTATGCTCTGTTTTAAGATAAACTAAATGCCATCATTTTTTTTGAATGCATGCAACTGCATTCACATAGCACAAAAAGTAATAACATGCTGGCATTTAAAAATGTAATCTTGATTATCAGTTTTCTGAAATGTCAGAGCAGCAGAATATCTGGTATTTAGTTTCTTTGTCAGAAATAATGTGTTTACTGCTTCTTGTTTTATAATTCCCAGTAGTTGACATGGGCATTATGAAGGATTACAAGAAATCACTTACCTTTGTTCATATTATATCTCTGGCATTTGTAATATTTTATATTACCATGGATTAAAATACCACATAAAATGCAATATTGACTTTGGTCTATATGACTTGACATTATTAAAAATATTTGTTTTTCATTTTATTAATGAGTTTTAAAACCATACAATGTAACTTGTTGAGATATTAGAATTTGTTTCAGTGCCTTTATGCTACTGAAGAAACACTGAAGCTCAGTAATGTTTACTTGTCTAAACTAACCTTAGACTTAAACCCCACTCTCCTGATTACTAGTTAACCAAACTAAGTCCCTCTAATTTAGACTAGGGTATTTCAATAATGTATAAGCATGATTTGTGTGTGTGTGTGTTTTTGCTAGTATTATATCATTTGACCTGCAACTCTCATTCATTGAAATCTCCTTTTATATATATGAGAATGACTGCTTTAAAGAGTATCAATGTCTGGCACCTGGGTGGATCATTGGGTTAAACAACAGACTCTTGGCTCAGGTCATGATCTCACAGTGGTGAGATCCAGACCTGTGTCAGGCACCGTCTCACTGTCATGAGATCAAGCACCATGTCTGGCTCTGTGCTGAGCATAGAGCCTGCTTGTGATTCTCCCTCTCCCTCTGCCCCCACTTTCAGTCTCGTTCAAAATAATTTTTTTTTTAACTATCAGTATCAAAGTAAAACATTGCAAAACCAATTGGCCTGTTATCAATATTCACTACTTGCAGAAACCATACATGAAACAATTTTCTAGTAATCTTTATCTCTGTACTCACCATTATATGATTTATTTGACACTAGATGTCCGTTTTCTCTTATTCTATTCAATTCTTAGCAGAATTTAAGATACTATAAACTGATTAATTGAAATGTAAAAAAAAGGAATTATAGAAGTATTTCTTTACATTTTTTTAATGTTTGTTTATTTATGGGAGACAGAGAGTGGGGGAGGGACAGAGAGAGAGAGAAACAGAATCAGAATCAGGCTCCAGGCTCTGAGCCATCAACACAGAGCCCGATGCGGGGCTCGAACCCATGAAGCACAGGATCATGACCTGGGCTGAAGTCGGTTGTTCAACTGACTGAGCCACCCAGGCATCCCTAGAGGTATTTCTTTTTTTTTTTTTTTAATTTTTTTAACATTTTTATTTATTTTTGAGAGACAGAGAGAGACAGAGCGTGAGTGGGAGAAGGGCAGAGAGTGAGGGAGACACAGAATCCAAAGCAGGCTCCAGGCTCTGAGCTGTCAGCACAGAGCCCTACGTGGGGCTCGAACTCACCAACTGTGAGATTATGACCTGAGCCCAGGTAGGAGGCTTAATCGACTGGACAACCCAGGCACCCCTTTAGAGGTATTTCTTGATGACACACATAAAGATAAGGGGAAAACATGAAATATTTTGGAAAATATCGTGTTAACTAGAGCTGATTCCTTAATAATATCATAGATAGATAAATAGATGAATCTTTACCTTGTCTCCAGGCATAATTCATTTTTTCTAATGCTTTTTAGAATTAATGGTATTTGGATGTGAGATAGTACTTTCCCATTCTGCTTTGAGTTCTGTGTTTTATATTCTTGTCTTGTCCCTCCTTCATGATGACATGATGGTTGAGCTAGGATTCAAATGCATATTTTCAGTTTCCGTATTTTTGTTTTCTATAGCATATTCCTGCAAATACAACTCCTATGACTTACTAATCAGAGTGCAATATTTGTGAAGAGACACACTAAAGTCTATCAGCAGTGGGAAGAGTAGTAGCAGGACAGGTTCCTTTGAGACTAATGGAGCCAAGCAGTTATGCATTGAACAACTGCTTTTCTTAAAAAATTGTAGAGTGGGAACTTTACATATGTGATGTAATTTTATGTAATTTTAATAGAACTGTACATTTTTGCAGATAAAGTAATGATGCTATGAAGAAACTGAGGCGAGGTGTTAAAGAACAATTTCCCCAAATCCCGGAACAATTAAGCCACAAAATCTTGGTCTAAATCCTAGTGTGCTGTGAGATTTAAATTCAGATTGAAAGTCTGCTTTTACCATTATTTTTGAAAATTTTCTCCTGTTAGCTTAACTGCTCTATGTTCAGTTAAACAGAGACAACATGTTAGGACTGGTATGAGGAGTAAGTGACAATACAAGAAAAGTGTTTAGAAAATCGTTAGTGGCAAATAAATATTGGGTGATTTTGCTATTGCTGTTATTTCAATTTAGAAATATTTTGTTGATTATTTGAGCAGTGATATGAATTATTATTATATTGAAATATTTTTGTATTTTGCCATTGCTTTTAAAAGATTTTCCTGGTTGTGCAGTAATGTGGTATATGACTTCTCAGTAGATAACTTTTCTGTCTCTTTTCAGTGATTTACTATTGGCTTTTTTCATGAATAGTACTTGATACCTCCTAGAAATAAGATTGAATATATCCACAAGTAGTGACATATATTTTAAATATATCTAATAATTTTTTAAATTTTTCTTTATTTTATTACTATTATTGATGTTTCTGATATGGAATTAGGACCACAGATATAAAAATTGCTTTCTTAAGTGTTTGCCACTAAAATAATAAAGCAAATAAATAGCCTTTTCAACCAACTAGATTATGTTTATTCACAGCACCAGAATGTGAAATGTTATTTTCATATGTAATAATATTTTTAGTGATTCACATTAATTTCAATATTGAATATATACAGAAGAAATAGTTTATTTTATTCTCAAATGTAGTCTTTTGATAATTTAATACTTATATTAGTATATGATATATAATAGTATAATAATGTGAGAAATAGAAATATTAAAATATAGAATAATAATTAGAGTCTAAATAAATAATTTCTTTTTCTTTATGTGACTTATGTCTAACCAAAAAGCACAAATAAAGTTTAATACTTGGATGGATGGAAGTCATGCACTTTTTTTTTTTTTTTTTTTGGAAATGTAGTTATATATACAATTCAAGAATGGCTCAAAGTTGAGTCAATCCCCTTTCATTAGTGGAGCAAAATTCTTACAATTGCCTCGTAATAAAATCTAGATTTACTAATATCTTTGCTACCTCTAGTTTCTCTAGAGTATACAGCAAGATATTTATGGGGAAAATGATGTGACCATCTCCTACTCTACATAGTTATATGAATTAATTGCAAACAAAATGGAAAATCTATTAATTTTCCATGCAAATAATTTACTATTTTAAATTATTTTCTATGGTGCCAATAATAAGAAATGTTTCTAAATCTAGAAGACTGAATTGATAATAATTTAAAGACATTTTAACTCATTGCAAAAACTAATGCTTTGTACACAGAGGTTGGACAGAGAATATTTTGATGAATTTGGATGACCAGCAGACAAGGTTTACGTATGACCTAAATGATGGTTTCTTGTATACCATCCTGCGCTTAAACATTATGTAAATCAGCAAAATTAAAGTTGAATGTATATCATAGTTCTTAAATAATAAAACCATGAAAAATCTTCACCAAGGTTCCCCTGTACTTCCAGAAAGACCTTTATAAGTGTTCTTTTTTCTACATATCTTTCCTTAGTTCTTCCATGCTCATGTTTGCAGTTATCTCTGTGCTGTTTAGCATCTTCTTGTCTTATAATATTCTCTAAATGATAGAACATTACAAAGAATTAATGATTGCCTCTGGGGATGAGTTTAATGGAATAAAAATTTACACAACTAAAACAACTACACCAATATTTCTAAATTTAGAACTTGATGTAACTCTCGGGTGCTATTACTTCACTCTTCTTATACAATGTCTACTGCAAATGTTTTCTTTCATAGCAGTGTCTATTCAGTACAAAAATCATATGAATTTTGTGAAAAGAAAATAAGTTATTGACTATAGAACTTAGGAATTCAAGCGTTTTATTCCATTTATTCTATATGGTGATAGTATGTATATGTATATATGTGGAAAATTCCTAGATGTACATGGACCAATAGCCATGCTTTTTATTTTTTTTAATTAAGGGCCTTGTCATAGGATATCCATGAATGGTGAATATTTTGTAGATATTGTAAAAATTCACAAAAAAATGGTGAAGAAAGAGGTAATTTGATTACTCACACACATACATATACATGAACACTAGATATATCTGTTAGGTGTGTGTGTGTGTGTGTGCGCGAGAGAGAGAGAGAGAGAGAGAGAGAGAGAGAGAGAGAGAGAGAGAGAGAGATAGTACTTAATTTAGTCAGGATTTTTTTTCAGATACAAAGAATATAATGTTTTAATAGCGATTATGCCTAAGTCAGAGCATTTTACTTTTCAGTAGTTTGTTTTTAACTTTTTATTTTGTCATAATTTCAGTCTTCAGAAAAGTTGCAGTAATAGAGCTTAATTCTTCTTCTTTGGTAGCAGATAATCATTATCAAACCTAATGTAAAACATTTTATCTTAAAATTAAAAATTTTTATAGCAAGTAACAAGACAATGTATCATTCATCCAAATTTGTTGCAGGAATATCTGTTTCTCTTGAAATTTGGAGATTAATCTATAATTAAAATTGTTTAAATGATTTGAATTTATACATTTTGTTTACATTCTACTTGAAAAAATTCCAACTCTATCTCTAAGTACATTTCCCAGAATTTATATATTTAGGACTAAAAATTAGTTCTATATAAACAAAAAAAAAATAGTAAGGTCAGTTTTCTTGGACATTTAATCCATATTACTGATGAAATAAAAAAAACACATTGTTACTAGGAAATGCTGTATTTTACCTGTCAAATATATTTTCCCAAGGATTAAAATATGTATATTTCTATGGTTTTGATTAGAACATTAATTTATTTTCTATTCTTCAATAAAGCCTGAAAATATCACTTCCTTTTTTCTTTTTGAATAGAGCTACCAAAGAAAACTTAGATTAGAGATGATGTGAGAAGGGAGAATAAAGACACACATTTAATAATCAAACTTTTTCCTTAGTAGGCATAAGCAGAACCAGTGGAATGGGAATTTGAAGATCACCATCCTCATCCAAATTATGTCACTGAGAAACTATAAAAACTGGTATATTACTGAATCTCATTTGACCTCAGTCTCTTCAATAGGTAGCATTAGAAAAATTTTCTCAGATTTCACCTGTTAAAATATCTACATAGTTTAGAAAATCCAAGGCTAGAAAATGTGATATATCTAAAAGGGATATTATCAGATTGAAAAACCAAGAAAAGTACTTTTCCATGAAAAAGGTACAATTAGAGATTCGCTAGTAGATTAGGTAGCACTTTCAAGGTTAGCTGTCTAATCCTAGATAACTCATTTTTTTTTCATTGTGGTAAAAACACTTAACATGAAATCTATCTTAATTTTTTTATAGGTGTGTGGTACAGTATTGTTAATACATGATGTACAGCAGATCTCTATAATGTATACATCTTGTATAACTGAAACTTAATACCTGTTGAGGAACAGCTCCCCTTATCTCCCTCCTTCCATCCCCTCGAAATTACTATTCTACTCTGTTTCTAGGAGTTTGACTATTTTGGATGTCTCATGTAAGTGGAATCATGCAGTATTTGTCCTGTAACATACTTATTTCACTTAACATGATGTCCTCCAGATTCATTCATGTAATTGCATATAACAGCATTTCCTTCTGTTTTAAAATCAAATATTGTATGCATATGTCACATTTTCTTCATTCATTCACTGATGGACATTTAGGTTTTCATATTTTGGCTTTTTGAATACCATAGTGAGGATGAGAGTGCAGCTATCTCTTTGAGATCCGGTTATGAATTATTTTGGATATATACCCAGGAGTGGGATTGCTGGATCATTTGGTAGTTTTATTTTTAATTTTTTGAGGAACTTCTGTACTGATTTCCATAGTGACAGCATTATCTTATATTTGTATCAACAATGTACGTGGGTTCTAATTTCCCCATGTCCTCACCCACACTTGTTATCTTTGTTTTTCTGGGAGAAATTAGGGATGCCAAGCATATTTTCCTGTGTCTGTTGGCGATTTTATGTTCTCTTTGGAGAAATTCCTCTTCAAGTCCTTGCACCATTTCTTAAGTTCATTATTTGATTTTTTGTTGCTGAGTTGTAGGATTTTTGTAGTCTATTTTTTGCTTTTGTTGACTACATGTTGATGATAAATCTAAGAAATTACTGTCAAGACCAATGTCATGAAGTTTTCCTATGTTTTCTTTTAGGAGTTTCACACTTTCAGATCCTATATCCATTTTGAGCTCATTTTTGTATATGATATATGTATCATATATTTTGTATATGGTATAAGCTATAACATTCTTTTGAATGTGGATATTCAGTTTCTTAAACATCATTTTTGGGAATCTATCATTTCTCCATGTGTACTCTTGGTACCTTTGTTAAAGATCAATTAACTGTATATGTATGGGTTTATTCACAAATGTGTGGAAATATAACAACACACTCTTGAACAATGAGTGGGTCAAAGAAGAAATCAAAAGGGAAATAAAAAAATAACTCAAGATAAACAAAAGGTACCAAGAGCACCTGGATGGCCTAGTCATTTGAGTGTCTGACTCCAGCTTAGGTCATGATCTCATGGTTTGTGAGTTCAAGCCCCACATCAGGCTTGCTGCTGTCAGTGCAGAGCCTGCTTTGGATCCTCTGTCCCCCTCTCTCTCTGCCCCTACCCCACTTGTGCTCTCTCTCAGAAATAAATAAACATTAAATGGGGCGCCTGGGTGGCTCAGTCGGTTGAGCATCCAACTTCGGCTCAGGTCATGATCTCACAGTTCGTGAGTTTGAGCCCCGCATTGGGCTCTGTGCTGACAGCTCAGAGCCTAGAGCCTGCTTCGGATTCTGTGTCTCCCTCTCTCTCTGCTCCTCCCCCACTCATGCTCTGTCTCTCTCTATCAAAAATAAATAAACATTAAAAAAATTTTTTAAATACATATTAAAAAAATACAAAATACCAAAACATATGGGATGGAGCCAAATCAGTAGGAAGAAGAAAGCTTGTAACAGTAACATAGACGTTAAAAAAGAAGAGATATCTTAACCTGACTTTACAACTCAAGTAACTAAGAAAAGAACAACCTAAGCCCAAAGCCAGTGGAAGAAAGAAATAATAAAGCAGAAATAAATGAAATATAGTACAAAAATACAATAGAAAAAAATTAAAACTGACTTGGCTTTTGAAGAGATAAACAGACTTGAAAAACCTTTTACTACACTAAGAAAGCAAGGTAAAACACAAATTAAACAATAGAAGAGATAATTACAAGGGATGCTTCAAAAATAAAGAGAATCATAAGGGACTGCTATGAACAGTTATACACCAACATATTAGATAACCCCAAAGAATGGATAAATTCCTGGAAACATACAGCCTACCAATATTGAATCATGAAGAAATAAAAAATCTGAACAGATCAATAATGAGTAAAGAGATTGACTCAATAATAAAAAAACCTCCCAGGAAAGAAAAGTCCAGGACCACATGGCTTGTCTGGTGAATTAAAACAAACATTTAAAGAAGAATTAATAACAATTCTTCTGAAACTCTTCCAGAAAAAATAGAAAAGCAGAGAATACTTGCAAACTCATTTTGTGAGGCCAGCATTACTCTGATACTAAAACTGGATAAAAACATTATAAGAAAAAATTACATGCCAAAATCCCTGATTAATATAGATGAAAACTTCCTCAGCAAAATGGTAGTAAACTGAATTCAACAACACATTATTAGAAGGCTCATACACCATGATCAAGTGGTTTTATCACTGGGAATGCAAGGATAGTTTAAAATACACAAGTAATGTGATACACAACACCAGTGAATGACAAAAATCACATGATCATCTCAGTAGCTGCAGGAGAATCATCTCACAACATTCAACGTGTTTTCATGATAAAAAAATCTTAAAAAAAAACGAAATATAGAATTTACCTCAGCATAATAAAAGCCATATATGAAAAGCCAATGACTAACATCTTACTCAACCTTGCCACCCAAAGCTTTTCTTCTAAGATCTATAACAAGACCAGGATGCCCACTCCAGCAACTTATATTCAACATTTTAATAGAAGTCTTAGAGAAGTCAGGCATGAAAAATAAATAAAAGGCATTTAATACAGAAAGAAAGAAAGAGTTATCTTTGTAGATGACATGAACATATAAGTAGAAAACTCAAAAGACTCCACAAAAAATTAGTGGAACTAATGAACAAAGTAGTTAACTCGCTGACTTACAGATATTAAAAGTAAACTGTGAAGAGTCCTAACCTTAGATCCATGCTGGTGTAGAAAGAGTGACTTACCAAAGATCACACAGTCTGTAGTATTAGAACCCAAAAAAGATGTCAGTGAGTTGACTTCTTTGTGGGGCAGCAGCAGTTGTAGTAGTAATAGCAATGGTAATGATAATGGCAAGCCTTCTGTTGTGTGCCAGGCACTGTTTATGTTTTGCACACATTGACTATCACAACAACCCTGTGCCATAGATTTTATTATCATGTTAATTTCACAGATGAGGAAACTTAAGTACAGAGAGGTTATTTAAGCAGGTAACAGAGTTGGTAGTTTGCAGGTTTAAAATGTAGGTACTCTGGTTCTCAGAGTGCATACTGGTTGCTTAAAAAGTAAAAAAAAAATTTTTTTAAGTTTTTCTAATATCACAAACATAAATCTTTTTCAAATTCATAAAATAATTTCAGAGACACAACTAATACATTTTGGGTCAGCTTGATTATTAGCAAAGATAATTCAGTGTGTACATATAGTTGACCCTTGAACAATGCAGGAATTTGGGGTGCTGACCCATCCCCTGCATAGTCAAAAATCTGCGTATAACTTTTGACACCCCCGCCCCCGCAAAATTTAGTAGTAAGCTACTGTTGACTGGAAACCTTGCCCATAACATAAGTAGTCAATTATCATATATTTTTGTATGTTATTTGTGTTACATACTGTATTGTTATAATAAAGTAAGCTAGAGAAAAAAGTATTAAGAAAAACATAAGGAAGAGAAAGTATATTTACTGAACTGTGCTGTAAAAAATTTGCGTGTAAGTGGACCACACAGTTCAAACTGTGTTTCAAGGGTCAACTACATTCATCCTTAAAAGCCACTTTTAATTATAAACAAAATAGGTAATTGCTGCCTTCTTTTCCTTGTAATAGCCCTTAAGCCAAGCTCTTTTGACACTGTAGAAAACAACAAAGGGTCAATAGGCAGAAATCTGAAATTGGATATTTCTCAATAAAAAGAGATAATTGTCCTAAGAGTGAAAACAAAACAAATCCCCCCTTCCCTATATGAGAGTGAGGCACAGGTGGTGGTTTGTTGATAAATGTTTAACAACTGTCTCTCTCAGAAAAAATGTACGTGTTTTATACATAAGGTTATTATACACTTTATATATAAGGTATATACCACACAATTTACAAATAATAATAAATACACTATACCCTTATTGTAAACTCAAAAAATTAATAAAACTAGTGGACAAATTCAATAATTCCTGAGATGTGAAATTAACATACAAAAATCAGTTGTGTTACTTTGTTTCTTTGCTTCTTAGTTCATTTGTTTTTTAGATTCCCATGTAGGTGAAATTTATATGAAATAGTTGTATCACATAGACATTGTTGGATACAGAGAACAAACTGGTTGCCCAAGAGAAGGTTGGTAGGAGGATGAGTAAAATACATAAAGAGAATGATACAACTTGCAGTTATAAAATAAGTGGCTTTGAAGATGAAAAGTATAGGATAGAGGGTTTGGTCTATAATATTATAATGTTTGGTGACAGTAACTACACTTATGGTGAGCACTGAGTAGTGTATAGAATTATTGAATCAATATGTTGTACAACTGAAACTTATATAACATTGCATGTCCATTATACTTTAATTAAAAAAATTAGTTGTGTTTCTGTAATAAACTATCTGAAAAAGGAAATTAAGAAAATGATTCTATTTACAATAGCATCAAAAATAAAATACTTAAAAATAAACTTAGCCAAGGAGGTAAAAGATTGTGTGTACTGAAACTATAAAACATCGATGAAAGAAATTAGAAACAAATAGAAATCATTCTATGTTTATGGATTGGAAGACTTAATATTGTTAAAATGTCTATACTGCACAGTGCATTTTCTAGATTCAGTGCAATCCCTATCAAAATCTCAATAGCATTGTTTACTATAACAGAAAAAACAATTATATATATGCAACCATAAAATACCCCAAATAGCCAAAACCATTTTGATAAAGAAAAAGCTGAAGGAATCAACATTCTGATGTCAAAATTTATTACAAAGCTACAGTAATTAAAATAGTATGGTACTTACATAAAAACAGACATATAGACAAGTGGAACAGAATAGCCCAGAAATAAATCCACACATAATGGTCAACTGAACTTTGACAAGGGTGCCAAGAGTACAATGGGGAAAGATGGTCCCTTCAACAAAGGGTGTTAGGAAAACAACATTTACATGCAAAAGAATGAAAGTGGGCAATTACCTTATCTTACACTGTATGGAAATATAAACTTAAAATGAATTAAAATCTAAAAAATGCAAAATGTAAAACTTAAACCTAGAAGAAAATCCAGGGGAAAATCTTTATGGCTTTGGTGTAGACAATGATTGTATGACAACAAAGGCACAGGCAGTAAAAGCAAAAAATAGACAAGTGGCACTACTTCAAAGGATATCTTCACAGCAAGGAAAACAATCAACAGAGTGAAAGGCAATTTGTGGAATGGGAGAAAATGTTTTTAATTCAATTAGTTTTACAGCAACATTTCTTAAGGAGGTAATATGTATACTGCAGTGCAGATATCACTGAGGACATGGAAGGATAAAGTGTGACCCTTTGAAAGAAGCTCATGAATACTAGCAACTGAAAGGAGATAATGAATGGCATGGAGAAGTCATGTTAATCTCCAGATGTCTACTTCATGCTGGAGTGTGGATTGTAATACAGGTATAACTAGGTTTTTTTTCAATTGGAGTAGCATCTTAGAAGTCTAGGACAAGGCTTGAACTATTTCCATCTATAAAACAGAGAAGTGGTGCTTTGAGTTATGTGAAACACAGGCAGAAAATACTGTTTTGAGTGCAAAATCAATTGTTATTGATGTTAGTACTTATTTCCTATTTATATGTTTAAAATTATTGTTGATAGTTTTATTAGAATTAAAGAAAATTGATAATATCTAAATTTTCCTGCAGTTTTAGAAAATTGGACATAATGTGATATTTGTTCCCCCTACATAAAACAGAGTTCTCAAATCCATCAGTCATTTCATCTTTCATGACATTCACTTTTAACAGATTTTCTTACTTGTTCTGTGTTATTGACAATATTACATAGACACACAGAGACATACACATACAGAGGAGAAAAATAATTCGAAAGCACCTTGCAAATAACCATACCACTGCAGTTGATAAGTCAAGATGTGGAATATTTATAGAATTCTATAAAATCAGACATGACTAATTAATGATCTATTATACTACTTTATTTTTTCACATAAGGAGGCCAGAAGATTGACATATTTCTTTCAGGACATATACGTTTCTAAAGATTTGTTTTTGTTTTATGATATTTCTTTTTTTTATGATATTCTGTGGTTTTAGTCACATTTGAAATTCTTTAGCCACCACTCCAAGCCTTTGCAGTGAATTAATCATATATTAACAAGCATACAAAGCTAGCAATTCTTTCACATCTGTATTTCACTTTTACAGCTCTCCATTTTACTCGAGGGAAAATGAATCAGTAAAAGAGGAAAAATATCTTATACATTCAAACTGTGTGATTAAAAGGCTAAATTGAGAAGTGAAAGATAGGGCAGGATTATTGAGTAGGAGTTTGTCCTTTATGTGGATTTTTGCCTTTGAATTGATCTGCTAACTTGTTTCACCTCCACTTTTGGCTTTGGTACTAAGGAGACAAGGTAAAGAGGGTTAGAAAAACACCCTATAATTGACAACTAATTGTCTCTGCTGCTCGTTGTTATGTGTGAAGAAAAGTTAGCAAATAACTAAAAGTTAGAAAACTGGATACTTCTTAGAGACATGTATTAATTGTCATCGATAGGCGGATATTTATATTGCTGTATTATATTTTTATTTTAATGGCTAAAACCCTATATTTCATATGAGTGGCAATATAATTTTTTCTTTAATCATTTCTATATATTTCTAACAACTCATAACCTACATTTGGGAAATAGAACACAGCTTTGGAGAAAAGCTAATATCCTCTGCCATAGGTCAAGGTATAAGCTGATGAATAAAGTCATTTAGAGGTTATCCTAGTAGTCCTTATGGAAGAATTAAGTAACTTAGTTCAGAAATCAGAGCTACATATAAAGACTCAAAAAAAAAAAAAAAAAAAACAAAACAAAACAAAAACAAAAAACTATGTGTACTTTCCCCCTGGATTTTAGAGGGGATAAAATCTTAATTTCTCTTATGGAGTGGGAATAGGAAATTAAAATAAAAGTCTACTAATACCAGTCTATAAATAGGAAGGAGAGTACTAAGCTAGGTAACACAACTTCCAAGTTGAGCTAACCATTAGAAATGGAGTAAAGTGGGGCACCTGTGTGGCTCAGTCAGTTAAGTGTCTGACTTCCATTCAGATCATAATCTCACAGTTGGTGAGTTCGAGCCCCACATCAGGCTCCACACTGACAGTGCAGAGCCTGCTTGGGATTCTGTCTCTTTCTGTCTCTCTCTGCCCCTCTCCAACTTGTGTGCTCTCTGCCTCTCTCTCTCAAAATAATAATAAATAAACTTAAAAAATACAATGCCCTTTGAAATGGAGTAAAGTTACATTATAGGAGCCTTGTCAAATGAGATTGGGCCATATCCATATCCTTTTGAGCTAAATAAATAACAGAATTAGAATTTTATATATATATATATATATATATATATATATATATATATATATATATATATATGAGACACCCAAAAAGCTGTGCAAGTTTAATGTGTACAACTTGATGACTTGATGATTTTGGAGGTACGTATACACCTATGAAACCATCACCACAATCTGTATCATAAGCATTATCCATAACCTCCAAAAGTTTCCTCCTACCTTTTTTATATACTATTATCATCATCTATATAAGAAAACATAACATAAGATCCCATCTTAGCAATTTTTTAAGCATACATTACTTCTGAAAAAACTAAACATAGCCTTATCATACAATCCAGCAATTGCACTCCATAGTATTTTCTCAAATAGGATGAAAAGATATGTACATGCAAAAATGCAGATGAATGTTTATAGCATCTTTATTCAGTATTGCTAAAATTTAGAGTCAAACAAGATGTCTTTTGGTAGGTGAATAGATAAATAATCTGTGGTACATCTAGACAATGTAATATTACTCAATGCTAAAAAGAAATGAGCTTTCAAGCCATGAAAAGACATGGGAGAATATTAAATGCATGTAGATGAATAAGAGAAGCCAGCCTGAAAAAGTTACCTATTCTATAATTTCAGCTATATGACTATGGAGACGGTGAAAAGATCGGCAGTTGCCAGATGTAAGAGGGAAAGATGAGATGAAACAGTAGAGCACGTAGATTTTTAGGGGCAGTGAAATTACTCTGTATGATTCTGTTGGTTGATATATGTCATTATGCATTAAAAATCCATAGAATGTACACCACCTAGAGTGAACCCTAATAGAAATTATGTGTTTTGAGTGATGATGATATGTCTATATAGGCTTATCAGTTGTAATAAATATACTACCCGGGTGGTGGATGTTGATAAATGGAGGAAGCTATGCATGTATAGGTGGATATATGGGAAAAATCTTCCCCTTATCATCAATATTTCTGTGAACCTAAAAATACTCTAAAAATAAAATATATTTTAAATGTTTGGAAAGGTAAAATTTAAGCTAAGTATAAATAATTAGGAGTCAGCAATGTAAAGTTCTAGAAGAATTGTGTTATAGGCAGAGGAAACAGTGTGAAGCCTTGAAAGTGTAATGATCTATATGGTTAAATACAGAAAGAAATCCAGTGTCACAAGAGCATGGTAGACAATTTTGCTACCACATGAAGGCAGATAAGTAGTCAGAAACCAGATAATTAAAGGCTATATAAGCTAGAGCAAAAAAAAAAAAAAAAAAAAAAAAAAAAGCAAGCAAGCTTATGCTAAATGTGACATCAATACACTAGAAGACTTAGAGTAATGGAGGAACATGATTTCTGGGTTGAGAAGGGGTGTTTGGTGGTTACGAGAGTTGAAGTAGGCGGTTTTACCTGCATTTAGGGGGCTTTGGGATTTCCAAGTGAAATATAATGGCTGATTGGACTTCTAATGTAAAAGTGGTATAAATGGAGTGAAGCAGAACAATTTAAATATTGGTGGTAGCCAGGCAGGACTTAATAATAGATAAGAATGGAGAAACAAAATAATTGTGAATGACCCACCAATTTTTGATTGAGTCAGCAGTCATCATTTACTGAGTTGGTGAATACCTGGGGAAAACAGGTTTGGGTGGAGAGGTATTGAGTTCTCTTTGGGACTTGTTAATTTTGAGATGTCTAGAAGACAGTCAAGTATATGCTTTAACTTAATATTTAGACACATGATTTTGGATCTAAATGGAAAGGTCAGTACTAGATTTAAAATACAGGATTCAGGGCACCTGGGTGGTTCAGTGGGTTTAAGCATCTGACTCTTAGTTTTGTCTCAGGTCATGATCTCACAGTTCATGCATTCAAGCCCTGCATCAGGTTCTGTGCTGACAGTGCAGAGCATGCTTGGGATTCTCTTTCTCCCTGTCTCTCTGCCCCTCCTCCATTCACTGTCTCTGTCTCTCTCTCTCTCTCAAAAATAAACTAAAAAAAAATAAATAAAACGAAGGCTTCAGCAGAATAAGAATGATGTATAAAGCCATGGGAATAGATGGAATAAATATAGAGAAATACATAGAAAAGAGGGGCTAGGATAAAAAGACATTGCAACTGGAACTCCAAGAGGTTCTCGGGGGACCTTCATGCATTTCAGTAGAATGGTAAAGACAGCTCAGTTATTATTGTACTATACATTAAATTTTAACCTAAAAGTTGACTTCTGAATACTATGTTAGACAATAATCTAAGGGCTTTTGTTTTAAAGGAATAGGGGATTTTAAAAATGTTTTAGTGTTTATTTTTGAGAGAGAGAGAGAGAGAGAGAGAGAGAAAGGAAGAGAGACAAGCATGAGTGGGGGAGAGTTGGCAGACGGAGAGGGAGACACAGAATCTGAAGCAGGCTCCAGGCTCTAGGCTCTGAGCTGTCAGCACAGAGCCCGATGTGGGGCTCTAACTCGTGAACCATGAGATCATGACCTGAGCCAAAGCTGGAAACTTAACTGAGCTACCCAGGCTCCCCTAGGGGATTTTAAATGATTCCCTAAATCCTGGGAGAGATGCTAACATTTTCAGAAAATTTTGAAAATCTGAATATAGTATTTTACTATAAAGCAAAGGGAGAAAAAGAATGATTTTCCTGGAAGAGGGAGAGAATAGTGGGACAGGATTTGACTCTATGTCATTACAGCTGAGTCAGATCTGCAAGGTAGGGCAGCCTGGAAGACCATAAATTCCAGTAGCCATGAATCCTTGAGTAGTTGATGTAGGGGAACAGGGGCCAATGTTTAAAGACCAGGCAACATAATTATACTTCTGTTCACAGAAAGGTAGCTCTTGAAAGTATGTGGAATAGGAGTATCAAGGAGAAGCTTTATTTTGTATTCAGAATTTATATTGGGATGGATAAAAATGAGGGAAAGTCACTTAGCAAGTTCTGCAACAATGTTGAGTTTATCTGAGAGAGAATGTTAAAGAAATTTAATTTCCACTAATTGGGCATTCAGAGAGTTTTGCGTTGTGCTTTATATTGCTTTTTTTAAAAAATTTTTTGTCACATTAATCGGACTTATGGATCACGAGAGAGTTTAACATAGTTATAAAAATACAAAGTTAATTGTTTTCATATATAAAAAATATGTAAATGCTTTCACTCTGTTAGACCCTGTTGAATTCTGGATAATTTGGTTTTGTATATGTATTAGCAATTTATCAGGTGTCTCTTTAGACTTGTTTAAATTTACTTACGGTGCGGGGCACCTGGGGTGGGTCAGTCAGTTGAGCATCTGACTCTTTACTTCAGCTCAGGTCATTATCTCACGGTTGTGGGGTTGAGCCCCATGTTGGTCTCTGTGCTGAGCATGGGGCCTGCTTGGGATTCTCCCTCTCTCTCTCTCTCCCCCACTCCCTCTCCCTCTTCCTCTCCCTCCCTTTTCTCCTTCCCCGCACACCCCCAAAAATAAATAAAATAAAAAATAAATTTACTTACCTTGGCAATTTGGAAAAGTTTGATTTTCCTGTCTTAAATGGAGAGAAGTTGGCTACTATATTCTGTTTAAAGAAAAAAAAAAACCAAAAAACTCTTGATAATTGTTAGTTTCCATGTATCAAAAATCAGTCTCCTCTCTCATGATAAATAATTCTAATTAACCTTTTTGTTGATACTTTTAAAGTCTTCATTCTTGTGTTATTGTTACCAAATTCATCAGTAATTTCTATAATGAGAAAGCCCTAAGTAAATTCTACTCAATTCTACCAAATTCCAGCAAAACATACTCGGCAGATGACACAGATTTTTGTAAGAATGGTATATTTCAATTCAAACTTTAAATTGACTCAATTACTGTTTAATCCAGTTTCGCTTAAAAAACAAAACTAACTTACCAAGTGTGTTTGTCTTGGCTTGGATGTGGAATTTAATTTCCATCAACCTGGTGTGGCTGTTTACACTTCAGGGATGATGGTATAGGTTCACAAGGAAGCAATTCTTTTCTTCCTTCCTTCCTTCCTTCCTTCCTTCCTTCCTTCCATATTTTTTTTGAAGAATGCTACTTTTAATTTGTACTTATTTGAAAGACTTTCTGAAATTTTTTTGACTTCCTCTGATACACCTGTAGTTCTTTATTTAAATCTGTGGATGCAGCTTTACAGTTTGATTATATAGATTGAATGTCTACCTCCTTGGATTTTTTTGAAGTCTTGATATATATATATATTTTTTTTTTTTTTGCTATCCACAGATCCAGTGTCATTAACTTCTACATCCTGATTTGAATATTCTTCTTTGAACATTTGTAGGGATATTTCATTGAATCCTTCATATCCCCAAACTTAGCATATGTATCCTCCAAGTTCTTCATTGAATCATCTCTTAATTTTTCTTTTCTTCTTTATATTTTTATGATTTTATGAGTCTTTCTTTGTATTCTTCTTTGCTCCACTTTAAAAATTATTTGATTCTTTGAGGCCCCCTGTCACTCATAGATTTAGTATCAGATTGCTAAAATTGTTTTATCAAACATGCTTTTGAATTTTATCCAAGGCCTACTTGCCTTTCTTTGCCTTAGCATCCTTCTTTGCATCCTTCTTTGCATCCTTTGTATCCTTCTTTGCATCAGGAGATTCTGTGTCAGTATCTTTCTTGGCATCTTTCTTGGCATTCTTCTTGGCATCTTTCTTGGCATCATCTTTTGATTCAGTATCTGTCCCGCTGGGCTTTTCATCTTTCTTCTCTTTTTTACTCACCTTTCTCTTTGCATCTTTCTTGGATTCTTTCTTGTCTTTTGACTCATCATCTTTTTCTCCTGGTTTCTTTGAATCTTTTTTCCCATCCTTATCCTTCTTGGCACCCTTCTTTTCATCTTCAGATGCTATACTTGATTCTTTGCTCTTCTTTGAATCTTTCTTATCTTTCTTGGCATCTTTCTTTGAATTCTTTTTTTCACCTTCAGATTCTGTACCTGACTCCTTGACCTTTTTTGAATCTTTCTTTTCTTTCTTGGCATCTTTCTTTTCACCTTCAGATTCTGTACCTGACTCTTTGTCCTTTGAGTCTTTCTTATCTTTCTTGGCACCTTTTGTGGACCCTTTCTTTTCACCTTCAGATTCTATACCTATCTCCTTGTCCTTTGAATCTTTCTTATCTTTCTTGGCACCTTTCGTGGCCCCTTTCTTTTCACCTTCAGATTCTGTACCTGACTCCTTGCCCTTTTTTGAATCTTTCTTTTCTTTCTTGGCATCTTTCTTGTCACCTTCAGATTCTGTACCTGACTCTTTGTCCTTTGAGTCTTTCTTATCTTTCTTGGCACCTTTCGTGGCCCCTTTCTTTTCACCTTCAGATTCTGTACCTGACTCCTTGTCCTTTGAATCTTTCTTTTCATTATTGGCATCTTTCTTGGCATCTTTCTTCTCACCTTCAGATTCTATACCTGACTCCTTGTCCTTTGAATCTTTCTTTTCTTTCTTGGCACCTTTCTTGGCATCTTTCTTTTCACCTTCAGATTCTGTACCTGACTCCTTACCCTTCTTTGAATCTTTTCTTTCTTTTTTGGTATCCTTTTTTGCACCTTTTTGTTCCTCTTCAGATTCTGTAGCTGACTCCTTACCCTTCTTTGTATGTTTCTTCTCTTTTTTGACATCTGTTTTTGCAACATCTTTTTCACCTTTAGTTCCTGTTTCTATATCCTTATCTTTCTTTGACTCCTTCCTAGTTATTAGTGGTCCCTTTGAAACTGTGGATTCTGATTCTGATTCTGATTTGTCTTTCTTGTCTGCTTTCTTGTGTTCTTTATCTTTCTTACCTCTTGCTGGAGATACAGGTTTGTGTACATCTGCTACTTTAGCAACCTCCTTGGAGTGATAGGTTGGTTTATGTGGGGGCCATATCCTGGCAGCTAAATAATCAGATGGTCTTTCAGAAATTCTCATTAAAGAACTGTGCATCCATAACGGTCGTTTAGGACCTTCTCTTAATTTCTCTTCATCATATTTCTGAAATATTGGTTAGAATAATGATGAACAACTTGTGTGCAAGTTACACAGCCTTTATTACCAGATATCAAATACATTTTAACTTTAACCATTAAAAGATTTTAGATTTTTATAAGTGGATACATTGTAGATCTCAGTTTATTTTGCTTTTCCAATTTCATTCTTTTTATGACTAATTGATATTCATGTATTATTGTGGGCCTTATTTCAATCTAGAGGATCTTCATAATTCCCTCAAGATATTATGTTAAAATTGGTAGAGACCTCCACTGACTAATGACATATCAGCATTTATGATTTCACAATCAGGGAGGCTTTTTTTTCCTCAGTGTTCTGGAGAATTCTTAAAATATTCTGCCCACTCTCCATTACTAGGCTAACTCAGAAACTATTCTCTAATATCTAATAGTTTCATGTTCAGGCATATCCTGTTCTCTATTATCACATTCAAGGTCTCTGGAATTTGGATTGCTACATGTGGTTAAAAGTACAAGCCTAAAACTGCTACTGCTTGGCAAGGTATAAATTGATATCTTTCAGATAGGAAACTACAATGATAAAATCTGTAACATTCAGTGCAAGTAAATTTGTGCAGAATGGTACATTTTCTTTTCAACTCCTAACCCAAGTATTTGCAAAATCTTAATTGCAAAAAAAGCAAGTAATGATAACAAATAATGGAAAAATAAATTGAATAAAGAAAGAAAGGAAAAGCAAAGAGTGTGAGATTACAGAATAAGCTAGGATCACTACTGATTAGAAACACTCCCTGAAACAAACAAGAGTTGATACATTTATCTTGTGAAATTTTTTTTTTTTAACATTTCATATCCCATGATGACTCCACACACATTAAGAAATATTTATCTTCAAGTATTCAGAATACTGAATTCTACATTGAAGAAGTATTAAAACTTCATCAGGGTATAATATAACCCCACAACTTTAATGAGGGAGTTTCTCTAGCTAGGGAACATTTTCTGAATGTTCTTATTAACTGCAGCATTAGGATCCTCAGATTTTTGTGCTTCTTGAACACACATTTTCTATAGTGTGGTGTTACTAAAGAAATAATATGAAATAAGAGGCCCAATTTTTATACAGTGAAATGAAAATAAAATATATCTACTTTTGTCAAGTAGTAGAATTTGAATTACCTTTAACTGTGCTGTCCAATATGGTATATAAGCCTCAAGAGAAATGAATTGAATTGAGTTGAGATGTAAAATTCAATTCCTCAGTTGGACTAGCCTCTCAAAATGAATGTTCAATAGCTAAATTGGAATGCAAATACATAAATATTTCCATCATCACAGAAATCCCATTGGTCAGCACTGATCTGTAAAGCACATAACTATACATGATTTCACAAGTTTATCACTAGTAAGATTATATGATCTTTTCAATACTCACAGGAGCTGTATTGTCTCGTAGTTGAGATGGTTTTGATCTCCTTTTTTTTCCTGGCCGTGGTGGTTTGGGAAATACCAGGGCAAAGTATTGCTGATTCCATGATTTTTTGCTTAATTCACTGACTAAAATAAGAAAATATTTAACAAACATTTTAGAGTAAGTAGAATTTCATCAGAACTAAAACGGCAGTAAGATAATAGACTTCATGAATAAACAAATGATACGAATTATGGCTTCATTTATTTTATTAATATTTGGAATTCTCTGCTATCAGTACATGAAAATAAAAATTTATTTTTCTATTTTGATCAGTTTTACAGATAACTAGTCATTGTAAAACTAATACAGTCTGTGATATAAATGCAAAGAAACATCTTTACTGCTTTCTTATAATCTTTCTGTCTCTCCGGGTCTGGATTCTTGCTATAGATTCTTTAGGTTAGAATAAATTCTATTGAGATCAGAAAATATGGTAACTACTTCTGTAGCCTCCAAAGTACTTAGCACAGTACTTGTTATAAAATATTTCGTAAATATATGATTGAATCTAAATGCTACTGCTTAAGATTCCTTTAGTTAGTAATTTTCCAAGCTACAAGAGTAAATGTTGTGCACTTAATAACAGCATTGTTGTTATTGGGTGATGGGTATTAAGGAGGGCATTTGTTTTGATGAGCACTGGGTATTATAAATAAGTGATGAACCACTTAATTCTACTCCTGAAACCAATATTACACTATATGTTAACCAACTAGAATTTAAATAAAAATTTGAAAAAAATGTAAGTGGCATATTAATGAAAAAATCTAACAAATTAAGAGTACCTATAGAATTGTGACTGTGAGGGTAAAGTTACCTGGAAACTATAAGAGAATGGCTAGAGACATTTAGGGTACAAATGAAACTAGTGAGAGATTTTCACTGCATTTAAACATGTGCAGTAGTAATACTTTGTGTAAGAGAAAATATACTTTTCCCATGAGTCTCCTGAAAACAGGATCGATGAGAAAATATACAGAATGAAAGAGATATTTAAGCTCACTATATGAGGGAAAATCATTTGATATATGAAGGCCTTCAACATCAGATTGTTGGGTTTTTGGCCTATTATCAGGGGGATATAGTCTAGCAGGAATGTAGTACAAGTCATTGTGGTTATTGGTGAGTTGTTTATCCAATTTCTAGACTACTTTTCAACTGTAAGATTATCTGATTTTTTATTTCTAACATGTATCATTTCTAACATAACACCTTTATGTTGCTGAACCTATTTGCTTAAACTTTGTTTGATTTAAAAACAAAATATCTTAGAAAGTGTTTGCTGAGTCCATGAGTAAGGTGCCTTATAAGTAAAAGGGTTTATTTTTAATAATATTCTGTAAGAGGTCTTGCTTTATCCCTTTGAATAGAGGATAATAATCACTTATCCTTAAAATAATCATAATCTTAAAATTAATCATGTTTCAAAAGTAAATATTAAATTCTTTCTTACCTGGAATGTAATTATCATATGTTCCAAAGTTTATTTTTTGGCTATTAAAATAAGAGGGAAAGTTTTTAATTAATTTATATATAATCACTCTAATGATCACTATTATGTGTAAGCACTTGCCATCACCAACTAGAGAAATAGTTTGCATTCTCAGATCTCTACTATTATGTAAGATTACTTTATTCTAGAAGAAACAGAAATGAGTACATGTGTGTCTTTTGCACAAACTTTAACATAACTAAAACAAAGTAAATAAAAAACAGTTTATAAAGTTACCAAATTGCCATGTCTGAAATATAAACTTTAAAAAAGAATTGTGACATCATAGTTGAATTATTTTTCTCTATCTCATGCTCCAGATTCACTTGCAATTGAATTTTAGCAAATATGTCACTTTAAAAGCATTACTTAAGCAAAATCAGATCCTCAAAATATTCTCAGAACTTAAGCAAATCTGAATCATTCAATGACATACTTATATGTGTGTGAATGTGTATGTGTGTCAGTGTGCACCATAAGTATCGATACGGATTTTTATTTGTTTTAATTTTTGTTCTTTAGGAATATCTGAGAAATAAAAACTATTTTGCAAAGTATTTTTCATTTAAAAGTTTCCATTTGTTTCAGTACTATATGAGCATGTTTTATTATCTAATATTCACATTGGAGGCATACATTAATATTTCATATAAAAAGGTTATTTTAGACATTTTTTAAATGTTTAGTTTTGAGAGTGAGAGAGACAGAATTGGAGTAGGGGAGAAGAGAGAGAGAGAGATACAGAATCCAAAGCAGTCTTCAGGGTCTGAGCTGTCACCATAAAGCCTGATGTGGGGCTCGAAGTCACAAACAGTGAATCATGACCTGAGCCCAAGTCAGATGCGCAACCCACTGAGCCACCCAGGTACCCCTAAAAATGTTATTTTACAACATCTCATTGCATTACAAAAATAAAGCCATTGTTGATCGTGTGTGAGTTTGGGGCTTACAGACACACATAAACACACACACACACACACACACACACACACAAACACACATACACAGGATCTTACTTATTTTGACATTATATAAATATTAAGAATTAATTACATAGTAAAATTAAAAAAAAAAAACCAAAACGGTGAATAAACAAAAAGCAGAACCAGATCCATAAACAGAACAAACTAA
The DNA here is from genome assembly GCF_018350195.1 of Panthera tigris. NCBI lineage: Eukaryota > Metazoa > Chordata > Mammalia > Carnivora > Felidae > Panthera > Panthera tigris. The sequence continues at coordinate 64,041,752 of NC_056672.1, read as the reverse complement.
TGGTTTGTGGGGGAAAGCGAAATGGGTGAAGGGGAGTGGGAATACAGGCTTCCAGTTGGGGAATGAATAAGTCACTAGAATAAAAGAGAATAAAAGGCACAGTATAGGGAATATAGGCAATGATACTGTAATAATGTTTTATGGTGACAAATGGTAGCTACACTTGGGATGAGCATAGCATAATGGAGAAGTCTAATGTACACCTTAAATTAATGTAACATTGCATGTCAACTGTACTCAAAGAAATTGAAAAATAAAGTACATTAAAATAAGTATCTTGATATTTTTATTTAGGGTCTATTTCCTAGCACAAAACTTGGCACATTTTTGTCACTCTATAAAAATTTAAATGATTTTAATTGAATAAAATTTAGGATGTATTAACCAATAAGTTATCTGGTTTAGTTTTTTTTAAGCTTTTATTTAAATTCCAATTAACATACAGTGTAATATTAGTTTCATGGTTACAATATAGTGCTATCACACTTCCATACATCACTCAGTGCTCATCACAACAAGTGCACTCCTTAATTCCTATCACCTATTTAATCTACTTCACCACCCATCTCCCCCTGGTAACCATCAGTTTGTTCTCTGTAGTTAAGAGTCTGTTTCTTGGTTTACCTCTCTTTTTCTTTAACCTTTGTTCATTTGGTTCTTAATTCCACATATGAGTGAAATCATATGGTATTCGTTTTTCTCTGACTCATTTCGCTTAACATAATACTCTGTAGCTCCATCCACACAGTTGGGTGTTGTTGCTGGTGATGGTTTTTCTTCTTAACTGAGGACATGCATTAAAATCACTTGCCCTGTTGTATCTGAATCTCTAAGTCTGGATCTGGCCAATCTGAATCTCTAGGTTTGGATCTAGCCAATGTATGTTAATATATTGCTGAAGAAATTTTGATGTTCAGCTATGGTTATGAACATCTCTGTTTTAAATACTCTGAAAGAGGAAATATTTCAGATTCATGAAACAATATTAAATTTGTGATTTAAAATGTACATAGGCATGATCCATTTATTTCTTGTATAATTTCTATAGTTGTTCTTTAATCAACAAGTAATTGAATTAGAAATCAAAGTCACTATATAGAAAATATACAATTTTTTAAAAAATTGTTCTTCTAAAAAACCTATCATCAAATCACAGTGCACATTTACGAAAAGAAACAATTAAGAATAACATAGTATCAAAAATTGTGGACTACAGTTCACAAAGGAGAATTTATAGTTTTAATGACTGGTATTAGAAAAAAGTTTACAACAGTGTTTTAAATCCCTGCTTTAATATTAGGAAAATATGAAAAATAAATGAATAAAATTAGGAAAATATCAAACTAAGTTCAAAGTTAGAGGGAGTAAATAATAAAGCTATAAGCCAGAAACAAAGTGAACACAAAATTAAAGCAAATTAAAAAATCCAAAATTTGTTTTTTTAATTATTAAAATTGATTAGCTCTTAGACTGATAAAATAAAGAGAAAATACAAATTACCAATATCAGGATTGATGCAAGTTTTTTAACTACGTAGATTTTAAAGGATAATGGGAAATATTATTTATAATTGTATGGCAAAAATTTCAGCAGCTCAAATGATATAGATGAGCTCCTTGTAAAACTAATTTAGCAAAACACATGATTAAATAATAAATATGTGAATGGGCTCCATAATAAGTAAATTGAATCCATTATCAAAAACCTTCCAAGAAAGGAAAGCACAGACCTAAACTCGGATCTTAAAAAAAAAAATTAGGAAAAATACTAACTCTACACAAGGTTTTGAGAAACAAGAGGTAGGGGAAAGAAGTTTCAACTCATTTTTGACACCAATATAAATAATTCTGACACTAAAACTTCTCAAAGAAATTTTGAGAAGTTATGAGAAATGAGTATATAGACTAATATCTTGCATTAACACAGACACAAAACTTCCTTAGCAATTTGTTAACCAGTTACTGAACAATATATAAAATGGCAAATACATCATGGTCATTGAAATTTACTTTCTGGAATATAAGTTTGGTTTAACATGTATAAATCAACCCAGGCAGTCACTCCAAATAACAAATAAGAAAATTCATCTAATAATTTCAAGATATATAGAAGATTTTTTTTCAATATTTACTTTTGAGAGAGAGAGAGTACAAGTGGGGTAGGGGCAGAGAGAGAGAGCACAGCCGGGTAGGGGCACAGAGAGAGAGAGAGTTCTCTGTGACTCGGATGCTTAACCAACTGAGCCACCCAGGCGTCCCGCAGAAGAATTTTTGAAAAAAATTATATCAATTCATAATTTAAAACTCTGAGAAAAATAGAAATAGAAGACACCTTCCTCAAATGGATAAAATGTCTCCGGACAATACTCATTTCTAAAATCAGTTGTGGAATGTTGACTATCTTTCCTCTAGAAACCAGAAATAAGGCAAAGATGCTCACTCTTTCTAATCAACCTTGCAATCCAGACTATTTTGTTCCATAAGACAATGAAACATTAAGATTGGAAAGGAAGAAGTAAAATTGTCTTTGTTCATAGAAGACATGCTTGAGTGGACTATCCAGTAACATCTACAAAAAGAATGATTTAGGGAGGGGCACCTGGGTGACTCAGTCAAACATCCCACTTTTGGTTGATTCTTGGTTTCCACTCAGGTCATGATCTCACAGTTCCTGAGTTCAAGCCCTGTGTTGAGCTTGATGCTCACAAGGCAGAGCTTGCTTGGGATTCTCTGTCTCTCTCTTTCTCTCTCTGCCCTTCCCGTTTGTGCTCTCTTTCTCTCTCTCAAAATAAATAAATTGGGGCACGTGGGTGGCTCAGTTGGTTAAGCATCTGACTTCAGCCCAGATCATGACCTCATGGTTCTTGAGTTTGAGCCTTGCATCAGGCTTTGTGCTGAAGGCTCAGAGCCTGGAGCCTGCTTCAGATTCTGTGTCTCTCTCTCTGCCCCTCCCCTGCTCACCCTCTGTCTTTCAAAAATGAAGAAACGTTTAAAGAATTTTTTTAAATAATATAAATAAATAAAAATAAACTTAAAAAATTATTTAGAGCTGTTAAGTGAATGTAATAAGATTGTATGATATAGGCTCTAATTATATAAGTTATGAAATCTTGCCATTTGGATGGAGCTAGAATGTATTATGCTAAGCAAAGAAAGTCAGAGAAAGTCAAATACCGTATGATTTCACTCATATGGAATTTAAGAAACAAAACAGATGAACATGGGGAAAGGAAGGAAAAATAAGAAAAAACAAAGAGGCAAACCATAAGAGACTCTTAAATACAGAGAACAAACTGAAGGTTGCTGGAGGGGTGTTGGGTGGGGGGATCGCCAAGATGGATGATGGGCATCAAGGAGGGCACTTGTTGGGATGAGCACTGGGTGTTACATGTAAATGATGAGTCACTAAATTATTCTCCTGAAGCCGTTAATACACTATATGTTAACTAACTTGGATTTAAATAAAAATTTTTTAAAAATTACATATTTTTAAATATAAATGGAAAAATTTAAAAATATAAATTTAAGAACACAGTATAATTTGCAATACCATAAAAAACTACTTAGAGGTAAATTTATTGAAATATGTGCAAGAAAACTAAGAGGCATTTGGATAGCTCAGTTAAGTGTCCGACTTTAGTTCAGGTCATGACCTCATAGTTTACAAGTTCAAGTCTTGGATCAGGCTCTTTGCTGTCAGCATATAGCCCGCTCGAGATCCTCTGTCCCCCTTTCTGTCTGCCCCTCCCCTGCTCATGCTTGCTCTTGGTCGATTGCTCTTTGTCTCAAAAATAAACATTAAAAGGGGTGCTTCAATGGCTCAGTTCATTAAGTGTCTAACTTTGGCTCAGGTCATGATCTCACAGTCTATGAGATTATTGGGCTCTGTGTGAATTTTTGAGGAAAATTTTATATATATATATATATACATACACACACATACATATGTATATATATACACACACATATGCATATGTATAAACCTATATTTTTATTCATATACATAATATATATTTGCTGATTCACAGACATCCTTTGTACTTTATACCTACCAAAACAACTAAAATTAAAGGCTAACAACATAACAGCAAAGGTGTAGAGTATCTGACATGTTCAGCATTGGTGGTAGGTGTAAAATAGTACAGTCACTTTGGAATACCACTTGATGTTTGTAAAATAAAGTTAAACATATGTGTGCTATACGTATGATTCAGCATTTCCACTGTACCTTACCCAGGAGAAGTTCACAAAAAGACTTGGACAAAATGTGTATAGCAGCTTTATTCATAATAACCAAAAACTAAAGTAACTCAAATGTCTATCAGCAGAATGGAAAAACTAAGTGTGGTATATTCATGTAATGGAATACTGCTCTGCAATGTAAAGGAATGTACTGTTGATATATGCAACATGAATGAATCAAAAAGAAATTATACTGAAAGAAAATCCAGAAACACAAAAGTATATACTGTATGATCTAATTTGTATGAATTTCAAGCATAGGCAAGGCTCTCTATGGTAATTTAACAGCCCCGTTGTGGGGGAGTGGCAGAGTGGTTGATTAGAAAGTGACACAATGTAACTTAATGGTGTGGTTGAAAATTCTTAATGTTTCTTAAGGTTGGTTAGGTTAGGGTTAGTGACAAATAAGTTTAATTCTCTTTCATTTTCACTGGGAAGATTTTATAGGATCCCAAAATAGCCATGATCTTAATACTCTAGTTCTCACTATGCCATAAACAATTCAATAAATTTAACCTGCTGGGAATAGATACCATTTTTCTACTTTTTTGCCTAAATCAGGTCCTCCTGGCAATAGCATCTCTCCCTTTACCTCTCTGGGACATCAAGAAATTTCTAGACCAGGATGCAGTTAGATTCAATTTTTAAAGTTTTTATTAAACCACACACACACACACACACACACACACACACACACACACAAAGTCAGCATATTTTTTTTTATATTTTCTATTTTGAAACAATTGGTTAATTCATAAAAAGAAAAAATGCAACAAGTCAAAAAGGTTGTTCTGTCTTGATATACCTAGTTTTTGAATTAAGATCTCTGGCTATATGTATATAAGGAAACATAATAACTAATACTTCATCTTAACCATGGTGCAATGGAAAACAGGTGCCACAAAAACCTGCCTTCACTTCAGGTGTAGTGCACACATTTAATCATTTCAAAATCAGTCTCAGTGTCTCTGAGCTTTTTTTTTTCCTTAATCTCAAGATTTCTTTTAATTTTTTTTTTTATTTGAGTATAGTTGGCACACAGTGTTACACTAATTTCAGGTGTGTAGCATAGTGATTGGACGAGTTTATATGTTATGCTTTGCTCACAGCAAGTGTAGCTGCCATCTGTCACCATACAACAGTGTCATTGTATATTGACAACTGTCATATTAACAGTTGACATCAACACTGTCATATTGCAGTGTCATTGACTGTATTCCATATGCTGTGCCTTTTATTCTATGACTTATTTCTTCCATTACTTGAAACCTGTATGTCCCATTCTCCTTCATGCATTTTGCCCATCCCCACAATCCTCCTCCCCTCTGACAACCATCACTTTGTTCTCTGTATTTATAGGTCTGATTCTTCATTTTGTGTTAGATTCCACATATGTGTGAGCTTTAAGTAAAGAAGGTGCCCATTGTTAGCATTGTGGAATGTCATGCATTCATGAGTTAGAAAGGGAAACTGGGTTTGGGTTTTCCTAAATAAAAAATTGAGATCCCAAAGTAGGAGACATGGGGATCTTTATTTTTTATGACAAAAATCTATTTTTATATTACCACTGGAAATAAGTTGTTTTTTTCCTTTTAAAGGAGTAAATGTGTAACTGTATTTGTAGGACTTTTTTTTCTTAGTCTTAAAATTTTTAATCTTTGTATACAATAAACCTGCCCTTACTCTTACCTTTAACTGTATCTCTGGTATATCTTTGAAATGTATAATAAATTCAAAGAGTAAGGGCTCTCAATAATGTTATACCTACTTTATTTTGATTTAAAATGGCTGCAGACAATCATTATATGTGAGTTTCATAACATATCCTGCTGGCTGACTTTTGATTTTTGTATTCTGCATCAGATATATGACAAATAAAGTAGTTGGCAGAAAGTTTTCCAGGGACAGACTGGGTCTGAGTCACTCTTGTATTTGTTCTAGAGGTCTCTTTTTTAAGGCAAAACTCAACTGTCACATGGTTATTGTCTTGGTGAAAGATGACTCTAGGTATAGTATGGTCAAATTCGCTCTTTTTTTTTTTTTTTAACATTTTCTAGAGTAGTGTTTCTCAAGCTGGGTTTATTATTAATGCCTTGCCTGCAGTGGACATTTGCAACATCTGAGATATTTTTATCACAATTGTGTGTATCTTTTGGTTTGGGGGGGGGGTGTACACACAGTGCTGATAGTGGCATCTAGTGGGTAGAGACCAGGGATGCTGCTAGCTACTTACACTGCAGAGTACCTCCCTGCCCCCTGCCCAGTCCTCCAGTAAGTAGTTATCCTTCCTAATATGTCAATAGTGTTAAGATTCATATACCTTGTTCTATATCAAGGTGAATTCCTAGGCAAGATGGTACGAGAGGACCTTATTAATGCAACTCGAGGGATGAAAAAAATGTATAGTCAATATGGGATCCAAAAGTTAATACTGGAAGTTTAAGAAGTTCACGTTTTAGATAGCCCCATTCTTTGTGAAAACCTCTCTTACTTCCTTCAGTAACCTTAGGTCTATTCAGTATTAGAAATGGAAGGATTGGGTTGACTGATACAACCTGAGTTGGAGGAAAAGGCAGGAAGAGGAGAAACATTTGAACGGTGCTGTTGAGGTTTTGATGAACAAGGGTATTAAAGAGGAATAAGTGGGGAGGGGGAAAACTGAACTGAAAGGAGAAAATTTCTTCTATCAACTATAAGTTGATAGCCATGACACAGAAATGTAAGTCCAGAATTAAGGTCCTGTCATAGAATTCAGAGGAAAAAGCACAAAATTATTTTCTGCATCTCAAATTCTCTTGTAACTGAATTGAAAGTTGCCATTTGAACCCAAAGAAATATAAGATTTTGTTATTAAGGACTTGTATGTGTGCTTCATTAGCTAACAATGAGGCCATTTGATTATGAATTGAACGACACGTTCCTTCTATGATACATGAGAGTTTTAGGATTATACCAGAAAACAACATAAAGAAATAGTCATAGAACCATAAATAAGTTTTTAACTCTTTGTGTGAAGTTCTCTGAAAGTCATGCAGTGCTCATGATAATAGTAATGCCATCAATATTTTATTGTGCTTCAACATTTTAAAGTAATTATTATACAGTGTAATTCTGTCATGTTACATGCCAAAGTACAGATTGCTTTGTAATCATCAGCAAGTCCCTCACCCTTTAATTATTACACATACTTTGAACCCTTTTACTGATGGTAGTCCTTTATGATTGCATTATAAGGGAGTAGGCACTAGGGACTTTTAAAGCCCATTTTGTTTATTTTCAAGAGTTGTATTTTATTTTTCTTCAAAAGTACTGTCCAAAATAAAAACCAGTTACATTCTTTCTATTTCATAGTTCATACTTTCACCTTTTTTCCAAGTCTACATAGTTAAAAGGCTTACATAATTTAAGGTCTTCTTTCCCTACCTCATTATAACACAACATAAATTAAGCATAAGGAAGCTACTATTGTCAAACTTCCCATGTCTGCATAATCTGCTTTTCATTGCAAAGTATTTTTGCCTACTCAGTATTTCTCAAGGGGAATACAGTTAGTATTTAATTGATCTTCTTTCTGTTGGGATGCCCCACTTATTACCAAAGGTTTAGCATCCTTGATACACGCCCTCTAAAAGTCAGTAGACTCCTCAGTTACTGTGACATTAAAAAAACAAACAAACAGGGGCGCCTGGGTGGCGCAGTCGGTTAAGCGTCCGACTTCAGCCAGGTCACCATCTCACGGTCCGTGAGTTCGAGCCCCGCGTCAGGCTCTGGGCTGATGGCTCGGAGCCTGGAGCCTGTTTCCGATTCTGTGTCTCCCTCTCTCTCTGTCCCTCCCCCGTTCATGCTCTGTCTCTCTCTGTCCCAAAAATAAAAAAAAAATAAAAAATAAATAAAAAAAATAAAAAAAAAAGAATTTAAAAAAACAAACAAACAAACAAACAAAAAAAACAAGGGGCGCCTGGGTGGCTCAATCGGTTGAGTGTCTGACTCTTGATTTCTGCTCCAGTCACGATCTCACAGTTCATGAGTTTGAGCCCCACGTCGAGCTCTGTGCTGACAGTGAGGAGCGTGCTTGGGAGTCTCTCTCTTCCTCTCTCAGTGCCACTCTCTCTCTCAAAAATAAAGTTTAAAACAAAACAGAAAACAAAAACAAAACAAAACAAAAAAACATTCCCAGAGATTTCCAAATAGGCTCCAAGATGTGAAAGTTCCCTGAATGAGAACCATGAAACATTTTATTCTGTATGTTACAAAATACAGTATGATAAAAAAAAATGAAGTAAGGATCACATTCAAAAAGATTTATCCAAAACTATGCATATATTTCACTGAAATGAATGAATTAGTTAAGTCTTGGATCAAAACAGCCTATGATGTTGCTTGAGAATGTATGTGTCTGCTAAACACATACTCTCTTGTTTATAATGAATAATAATGGACATCTCTTTATACTAAAGAGAATAAATATAAAGCTAACTAGAGCATTTCAGTTATTTTAAAAATATAAAATTTGACAAGAGGACTTACAATCTTGGTACAGACATTTCCACCACCTATGATTTGCCAGGACTTAAGTAAGCACTGTAAGTTCAAATTAATGATGTTGAGAGGTGACATCATAAAGAGGCCAAGAGCACTGGGAGTTAAAGGGGAAAACAAAAGCAATCACTTTAACTTGTATTTTATGTTTTCTAATATTCAGTCTAAGATTTGTGTTTTCTTTCACTCATTATTACTGACAGACTACAACTGGTGGTTTAAAAATAACCAGTTGGTTTTACATCTTATAAAATTCTTGTTTAAGTTTTTCATGTAATTTTAATTTTTGACTAATAAGACAAAAAGATGAATCTGAGTATCTATTAAAATAAATTGTAATCCTAACTTCCTTGATATTCATGTGTCTTTTGTTAAATTCTTTGTATAACTTTGTGCCTTTTACCGTTTCCCATCTTAAACACACGGGTTGCTCATAGATACAAGATTTTAAATAAGGCTAGGTGCTTACTAAAATTTGAATATAGGAGCACGTCAGTAGCTCAGTCGGTTTAGCATCTGGCTCTTGATTTCAACTCATGTCATGATCTCACAGTTCATGACCATTGGACTCTGCTCTGGCAGTGCAGAGCCTGCTTGGGATTCTCTCTCTGTCTCTCTTTCTACCCCTTCCCTCCTCCTCTCTCTCTCTCTCTCTCTCAAAATAAATAAACGTAATTTTTTTTTAAATTATCAAGTTACTGATAGATCTCAGGTCATTTTTACTATACCCACCCTCCACCCCACTAACAGATGAATGCAAATACAAGTAGTATTTGAACATGCTGCCATTATCTTGCTCCTTTTAGGGAAATTCAGCTGATTTTTTTTCCCCTTAAGGAATAGTTTCATTAAACTTCAGCTACTGTAGGAGATCAGTTACAAAAATCTCAGTGGTTTTAACTCAGTGAAACTTATTATCTTATGTCTCAGACCATGGTAAGCTCTAGGGTGGTTGAGGTAGGAGGTTTCCATAACAAGATTTAAATTTTTTTAATGTTTATTTTTGAGAGAGAGAGAGTGAGCAAACAAGGGAGGGGCAGAGAGAAAGGGAGACACAGAATCCAAAGCAGGCTCCAGGCTCCGAGCTGTCAGCCCAGAGCCAGACACAGGGCTCAAACCCACGAACTGCGAGATCATGACCGGAGCTGAAGTCCGGTGCTTAACTTACTGAGCCACCTGGGTGCTCCTCCAAAACAATGTTTAGTAATTCAGGTTTCTCTGATTTAATGGCTTCATTATCCACTAACTTAACACTATTAATGCTGTTGGTTTTTTGCAAAGTGATGATTAGCAAAGTATGATTTCTGAATCCACAGTATTTTGTTAAGACTTTATAATAAATACCTGGTTTATGAAAGTAGGTATACCCAGTGCATTTCTTCTGTCAGCATGTAGTAAGGTCCAGATCATTACTGGGCAGCCAACAATACTTGCCTTCTGCACCATGACCTCTTGAATTAATCTCTCAGTCATTTTAACTGTATGTAATCTTTTAAGATCTCAGAGACCTAATGATCTTTTTATTCTAAGCTTGTATTAATTTTCTATTGCTGTATAACAAATTATCAGATACTTAGTGTTATAATAGAAAACATTTATAATCTCATAATTCTGGGGGCACCTGGGTGGCCCATTTGACTAAGCTTCTGACTTCAGCTCAGTTCATGATCTCGTGGTTCGTGAGTTTGAACTGTCAGCTCAGAGCCTGGAGCCTGCTTCAGATTCTGTCTCCCTCTCTCTCTCTGCTCCTCCCCTGCTCATGCTCGCTCTCTCTCACTCTCTCAAAAAATAAACATTAAAAAAATTTTATAATCTCATATTCTGTAGTTCAGAAATCTCAGGTTCAGTTGGTTCCTCTGCTCAGTGTCTCATAGGCTGAAGTCAATTTGTTGACTAGTCTCTTAGCTGGAGGCTCTGAGAAACAATCTGTTTCCAAGCAACATTCCACTTGCAGAATTCACTTCCTTGTGACTGGTTCTGATGTCTGTGTTTTCTTGTGTGTTATCACTGTCTGCTACTTTTTGCTCCTAGAAGGTGCCTACGTTCCTTCTTAGATGACCCCCTCCCTCTTCAAACCAGCAGCATTTCAAATCCTTCTCCTAGTTCATATCTGTGTTCTTTTTCTCCCTTCGTCCACTGTTACCAGATGAGGAAAATTTTGTTTTCTAAACAGCTCATTGGGTACATTAGGCCCCTGTAGATATCTCTCTGAGGGTCACCTGTCCCTCATAACAGATCATAACCATGGGGATAATATCTCTTCATAGTCACAAGTCCCACCTGTGCTCAAAATGAAAGGTCATTGGGGGTCATTCTTCACATTCTGCCTATGGCTTCACATAAAGCCAAAATTAGACTAAAGTCTTTATTTGAGGCTTATGAGAAATATATCAGCCTGATATATGTTATTTTTATGTCCTAAGAGTTTGCCAATGTCTATCCAGCAGCACTATGATTATATACAAGCATTTTGTTGTTTTTTAAAAGGCCATTCAGCTTAGTAAGTATGTCTTCAAATATAAATATTGTATTTAAAAACTATGTGTAAAATAAAAATATAAAAGTATAAATAGATAATATATTTTAAGGGTTTTATAGGTTATAAAATAATTTGTGTATATTAACTCATTTTTTCTTATAATAATACAGTATGAAGTGCGTACAGTTGGTCCTTGATATTTACAGCTATTTCCTAACATTTTATAATAGATTACCAATTTAAAAGTATGGTTATATAATTTTCCCCATAAAAGATAGATCATTAGATAGATAGATAGATTGATTATTCAAGCTTGTGCTGGTTTCAAAGTTCACAGAATTATGTATACAATATATATATGTGATTATTAACTTATTTATGTATCCATGTATCATCAACTTATTTATTTCTCTCTGTGTTGCTTAAAAGATTTAAGACACCTAATAAGGGTATTATAAATGTAGAAATAAAATTATTAAATATAATTTAAGCTATTTGTATTGTATAGTAGTTTGTGTCATTATTGTGAAGATTAACCACAAAATTATATAAATATCTAAAGTTTTTTTTATTATTTTTAAATGTAACTAAAATGTTAAGTGATCAGCATGATAAAATATTGTAAAATGAACAAAGTTTTTAACAATGATCTCAGTTACAAATGGATTATTACTGGTAGCCTATGATCTATTCAAATTGTTAACCTTATGCCCTCCCCAAAAGTGACCACAATTATCATAACTATTATACTATTAATTTGTCTGTTTTTGAAATCCTATTATAGTATGTAATATGTATTTTCTTTAATGTGGTTTCTTTCAATATACACTTTTATATTCATCCATCTAGTTGCATATGTTTGCAGTTTGTTCATAATTTTTCTGTATGTGTAATTATTTGTGTATTATGGCATTATATGTATATAACATTGTTTATATATTCTTAAATTGATGAATTTATTTTACATCTAATTTTTAACTATTTTTAATTAGTTTATTATGGTCAATTTTTCATATGTATTTTGGCAGACATGATCGTATGTGTATGTTGATATATAACATTTATAAAAGTATTTGATGGTGGGGTTTAATGATGCTCAACTTTAGACAATGCCAAATAATTTTCCAAAGTATCTGTATCACTGGTGGTGTATGAGAGAGATCTCTTGTTCATCCCTGTCCTCTCAACAGTGGTTTTTATGAATTATTTTAATTTTAGCTAGTTTGAAGTTATGTGATTGTATATCACTGTTTTAAATTACGTTTTCCTGATTATTAATAATTAGGAACACTGGTGAAAGAGCAGGTGTAGGGAAAACAACAACAACAACACATAACCTACCAAAGGAGAAAAAGAAGAATTATAGCAAACTTTTCATAAAAAAATTACATAAGCCATAGATGTATTAAAAGCAAAAGAGAAATTTATATAACATATTGAAATAATAATTAGAATGTTTGCCTGGGTGGTTCAGTCGATTAAGCCTCTTGATTTTGGTTCAGGCCATAACCTCACCGTTTGCAGGATCAAACCCCACATCAGCACAGAACCTGCTTGGGATTCTCTCTCTCAACATCTCTTTCTGCCCCTCCCCTGCTGCTGCTCACCCTCTCTCTAAAAAGAAATAAACATTAAAAAAATTAAGAAGAAATAACAACTAGAAGCTGGAATGACTATATTAACTTTGTACAAAGTAGGTATCAGACCAAGAAATATAACCAAGGATTATATTTCCTAGAATATTACATAGGGGCACCTGAGTGGTACAGTCAGTTAAGCATCTTTTTTATGGCTGAGTAATATTCCTGTGTGTGTGTGTGTGTGTGTGTGTGTGTGTGTATGTGCGTGTGTGTGCGTGTGTGTGTATGTGTGTTTGTGTGTGTGTGTCCCCTAAATCTTTTTTATCCATTCATCTATTGATGGACACTTGGATTGCTTTCATACTTTGGCTATTGTAAATAATTCGTTAATAAACATGGATGCATATATCTTTTGGAATTAGTGTTTTTCATTTTCATTGAGTAAATACCCTGCACTGGAATTACTGGATCATATAGTAATTCTGTTTTTACACTGTTATCCGCAGTGGATGCACCAGCTTGCATTGCTACTAACTGTGCATGACTATTCCTTTTCCTCTACATCCTCACCAACACTTGTTGTTTCTTGTGTTTTTGATTTTAGCCATTCTGACTGGTGTGAGGCGATAGCTCATTGTGGCTTTGATTTGCATTTCTCTGATGAGAGGTGATATTGAGCATGTTTTCCTGTTTGATAACCATCTGTATGTCTTCTTTGGAGACATGCCTATTCATATCTTCTGCCCAGTTTTTAAAATGGGATTATTTGCTTTTGGTGTTGAGTTGCAAAAAATTCTCCATATACTTTGGATACTAACCCTTTATCAGATATATCATTTTCAAATATCTTGTCCCATTTAGTAGCTTGTCGTTTTATTTTGTTGATTTTTTATTTTGCTGTGCAGAAACTTAATTTTGATGTAGTCGCATTCTTTTATTCTTACTTTTATATCCCTTGCCTCAGGAGACCTATGTAGAAAAGTGTTGCTATTGCCAAAATACTACCTATGCTCTCTTCTAGGACTTTTATGACTTCAGGTCTCACATTTAGGTCTTTAATCCTTTTTGAGTTTATTTTTGTATATGCAGAAAGCAGTCCAGTTTCATTCTTTTGCATGTACCTGTCCAGTTTTCCCAGCATCATTTATTGAAGAGACTCTTTTTCCCATTGGATATTCTTGCATCCTTTGTCAAAGATTAATTGACCATGTATGGTGGATTTATTTCTAGACTCTATTCTGTTCCATGATTTATATTTTCCTTGTGCCAGTACCATACTGTTTTGGTTATGGCAGCTTTGTAGTATATATTAAAATCTGGGATTGTGATATGTCCAGCTTAGTACTTCTTTTTCAAGACTGTGTTGGCTATTCAGAGTCTTCTATAGTTTCATACACATTTAAGAATTTTCTAGTTCTGTGAAAAATGCTGTGGACATTTTGATAGGGATTGCATTATATCTGTATATTGCTTTGGGTTGCATGGACATTATAACATTTGTTCTTCCAATCCAGGAACATGGAATACCATCCCATTTGTGTCATCTTCAGTTTCTTTCATCACTGTTTTATAGTTTTCAGAATACAGATCTTTTACCTCCTTGGTTATGCTTATTCCTAGGTATTTTATTATTTTTGGTGCATTTGCAAATGGGGTTGTTTTATTAATTTCTGTTTCTGTTGTTTCATTATTAAGTGTATAGGAATGCATTAGATTTCTGTATATTGATTTTGTATCCTGTGACCCTACTGAATTCATTGATGAGTTCTAGTAGTATTTTGGTGGAGTCTTTGGGTTTTTTTTTATATTTAGTGTTATGTCATTCACAAATAGTGAATGCTTTACTTCTTCCTTGCCAATTTGAATGCCTTTTATTTCTTTTCATTATCTGATTGCTGTGGCTAGGACTTCTAGTACCATGTTGAATAAAAATGGTAAGAGTAGACATTCTTGTCTTATTCCTGACCCAAGAGGAAAAGCTCGCAGTATTTCACCATTAAGTATGATGTTAACTATGGGTTTTTTGTTTGTTTTATTTTAATATTTACTTATTTATTTTGGAGAGAGAGAGCACACACATGAGTGGGGGAGGGACAGAAAGAGGAAGAGAGAAACCCAAACAGTCTGCACTGTCAGCACAGGGACCTAGATGGGGCTCGATCTCCTGAACCATAAGACCTGAGCCAAAATCAAGAGTCAGAAACTTAAGTGAATGAACCACCCAGGCATCCCTAGCTGTGGGTTTTTTATACATCGCCTTTATTATGTTGATGTATGTTCACTAAGCCTGATTTACTGAGGGTTTTTTATCATGAATGGATATTTTTACTTTGTCAAATGCTTTTTCTGCATCTATTGAAAGGATCCTATAGTTTTTATCCTTTCTTTCATTGATGTGAGGTACTGCATTGATGTATTTGCAAATATTGAACCACCCTTGCATCCCAGGAATCAATCTCACTTGATTGTGGTGAATGATTTTTTTAAATACATTATTAGATTTAATTTGCTAATATTTTGAAGATTTTTGCATCTACATTCATCAGAGATACTGGCCTGTAGTTCTCCTTTTTTTTTTTTTTTTTTTTTTTTTTTTTGGTGGTGTCTTTTTCTGGTTCGGCTATCAGGATAATACTGGCCTCATTGAATGAATTTGGAAGCTTTCCTTCCTCTTCTAATGTTTTGGAACATTTTGAAAAGAATAGGTATTAACTCCTCTTTAAATGTTTGGTAGAATTCACCTGTGAAGCCATTTCATCCTGCAGTTTTGTTTTTAGGAGTTTTTTGATCACTGATTCAATTTCATTTTCTATTTCTTCTTGATTCAGTTTTGGGAGGTTATGTTTGTTTCTAGGAATTTATTCCTTCTAGGTTGTCCAATTTGTTGGCATATAATTTTTCACAATAGTCTCTTAAAATACTTTGTGTTGCCGTGGTGTCAGTTGTTATTTCTCCTCTTTTCATTTCTTATTTTGTTTATTTCAGTCCCCACCCCCACCCCTTTTGTTGAGTCTAGCTAAAGTTTAATCAGTTTTGTTGATCTTTTAAAAGAAACAACTTTTGGTTTCATTGATACGTTCTATTGTTTTTGTTTTGTTCTTTTGGGTTTGTTTTTAGTTTCTATTTTATGTAATTCTGCTGTAATCTTTATTATTTTCTTTCTTCTACTGTCCTGGGTTTTGTTTGTTCTTTTTCTTCCTCCTCCATGTATAAGGTTAGTTTGTTTGAGATTTTTCATGCTTCTTGAGGTAGTCCTGTATAGATATAAATAAAGCAGTTTTTACTGCTTCCAAAAATTTTGGATCGTTGTGTGTTCATTTGTCTCCATGTGTTTTTCAATTTTGTCTTTGATTTCTTAGTTGGCCTATACATTGTCTAGTAGCATGTTATTTAATCTCTATGTATGTGTGTTCTTTCCAGATTTCTTGAGGTTTTTAGTTTCTTACTCTTCTGGTCAGAAAAGATGCACGGTATGACTTCAGTCTTTTTTAATTTGTTGAGACTTGTTTTGTGGCCTAATATGTGATCTGTTCTGGAGAACGTTCTATGCATACTTGAAAGTAATGTGTATTCTGCTGTTTCAGGATGAAATGTTAATAGATCTGTTAGATCCATGTGGTTCAATGTGTCATTTAAAGCTACTGTTTCCTTGTTGATTTTCTGTTTGGGATGATCTATCCATTGATCCAAATGGAATGTTAAAGCCCTACTATTATTGTATGACTAGCAATTACTTGCTTTATGTTTGTAATAGCTGTTTTATGTATTTAGATGCTCACATTTTGGATGCATAAATATTTACAATTGTTATATCTTGTTGGATTGGATTGTTCCCTTTATGATTATGTAGTGTTCTTTGTCTCTGTGCAGTCTGTTTTAAAGTGTATTTTGTCTATTATAAGTATTGCTACCATGTCTTTCTTTTCACTTCCATTTGCATGATAAATGAGCTTTCATCCCTTCACTTTCAATCTGCATGTATCTTTAGATCTGAAATGAGTCTCTTGTAGATACCATATAGATGGGTCTTGCTTTTTTATCTGTTCCATCACTGTGTCTTTTGAAAGGAATGTTTAGTCCATTTGCATTCAGAATAATTACTGGTAAGTATGTACTCATTGCCATTTTGTTACTTGTTTTATGGTTGTTTTTGTAGTTCTTCTCTGTTCCTTTCTTTTCCTGCTCTTTTCTCTCATAGTTACTGGATTCCTTTGTGATACACTTGGATTCCTTTCTCTTCATTTTTTGTATATCCCTTACTGGTTTTTAATTTGTGGAGATATATAATTTTTTCTGCATTTAGCAGTCTATATTCAGTTGAAGTTTGAACCCATTCTAAAAGCACTAATTTTTACTCCTCTCATTCCTACATTTTAGGTATATAATGTTATACTTTACATTCTTTTATTTTGTGAATGCCTTGACTAATTTTTATAGATATAATTAATTTTTACTGCTTTTGTGTCTCCTACTTTTTTTGTATGTATGTGTGTGCCACCTACTTTCTTACTTCTGCTTACAGTTTTTTCTTTGTTCTCAGAAGAGTACATTTCTAGTAAGGCTGGTTAGGTGGTAATGAATTCCTTTAACTTTTGTCTAGGAAACTTTATCTCTCCTATTCTGAACGATAGCCTTGTTGGGCAGATTATTCTTGGTTGTAGATATTTTTCTTTCAGCACTTGAGTATATCATGCTGCTCCTCTCTGGCCTGCAAAGTTTCTGCTGAAAAATCTCCTGATAGCTTTTTGGGATTTCCCTTGTATATAACTATTTTATTTTCTCTTGCTGCTTTTGCAGTTTTCTCTTTATCACTACTTCTTGCCATCATAATTACTAGGTGTCTTGGTGTAGACCTCCTTGTGTTGATTTTCTTGAGGCTGATTTTCTTTCTCTGCCTCCTGGATTTCTGTTTCCTTCCCAGATTTGGGAAGTTTTCAGCTGTTATTTCTTCAAATAAATTTTCTGCCCCCTCTTTTCTCTCTTTTCCTTTTGGGATCCTCATAATGAAAATGTTGTCATGCTTACTGGTATTTCTGAGTTTCCTTAATTTTTTTTTCATTTTTTACTGTTCTTTTTTTATCTCTCCTGTTCCCCTTGCTTGCTTTCTACTACTCTGTCCTCCAGGTTGCTGGTCCATTTGTCTGCTTCCTGTAGTCTACAATTTATTCCCTCTAGTGTATTTTTAATTTGTTATTGATTTACTCATCTGTGATTTGTTCTTTTTTGTGTTTTCTGTGTCTATGTTGAAGGTCTCACTGAGGCCTTCCATTCTTTTCTCAAGTCCAGTGAGTATTTTTATAACCATTATTTAATATTTTTAAAGAAAGAGAGATAAAGAAAGAAAAGCAGCAGCAGCAGCAGCATGTGAGTCAGGGAGAGGGCCAGAGGGAGAGAATCTTAAGTAGGGTCCACACTCAGTGAAGAGCCTGACAGACTCAATGTCATGACTGTAAGATTATAACCTGAGCTGAACTCCAGAGTTTGATGCTTAACTGACTAAGTTACCCAGGTGCCCCAGGTACCCGTTAAATTCTTTATCAGGCATATTACTTATATTTGTATTGTTTAAGTCCTTTGCTCTTATTTTTGTCCTGGTCTTTTTTGGGGGCATATTCTTCTGTCTCCTCATTGAGTCTAATTCTCTTTGGTTTTTTTCTATGTGTTAGGAACATTAGCTACATTGGCTGATCTTGAAAGTAGTAGTGTTATGAAGAAGAGATCCTGTAGTGTCTTGCAATACAATGTCCCCTATCCACCAGAACATGGTGCTTCAAGGGTGTCTCTTATTTGCGTGCATCCTACTGTTGAAGGCATTTGCCTTCAGACCAGTTGTCTGTAATGGCTGTCTTTGCCTGTTGTGGGTAGTGTTTAGGCCCTGTGTTGTTAGTGGATGAGTCTGGGGCTGCCTTGGGCTTGAGTTGAATCAGACCAGGCATTTTCCAGAGCTGCAGTAGCATTGAACTGCAGGGTACTCTCCCTGTATTGTACCCTGAAAAGCTTTGGTTGATGGTTAAGTCCTGCATCACACCAGACCACTGCTAGACTGCAGTGGAACTGGTATGTGTGGTTATCTTCCTCTCTTTTTATAGCAGGCATCACTTTTATGTGGTGCTGATCTCTGTCCATGCTCCTTGCATACTACCATACTTGTGATGCTACCTGGAGGAACTTTTCCTGAGGGTGTGTTTGAGAGGCTGGGTCTGCAGAAGAGTATAGGTGGAGGGTGCTTGGTGTTAGCAAGGTTTGCACTGGTTTTCTGTGTGAGGAGGCTTGATTGGAGTAAACAGATCCTCAGAGGTGTGTGGGGCAAGGTGGATGTTAACAAGCTAGGCAGAGACTGTTCATGGTGCACAGGTTCCTATAGGTGTCTGTGTATTTAGGCTGGGGGCAGGGAAAGGAAATGGTGCCTACCAGCTCCTTTTTAAATTTTTATTTATTTTTTTGAGAAGTCTCCCTAAGATCCATGCCTATTTAGCACATGCTCTAATATTAGTAAATAAATCTCTCTCCTGTATATCCCAGGCACTTTTCAAACTACTACTTCTGTGCTGTATCTCAGCAGGGCTGTTTGTTGTGCTGTCTCTTTAAGTTCAGATTCCCAGTTTCCCATTGCCCTCAGACTCTCCCAGAATTGAGCCCTCAGATTTTTAAAATTCCTCATTAAGCCCCAGTGACTGAAGAAGTTAAGCCCCTCTGGTTTTCAAAGCCAAAATTGATGGGGATTCATCTTCCTAGTATGGATCCCCTGTGCCTGGAGTGTCTTGTGTGGGGTCTGATCTTCTCTCTTCTCTGTAACTTTGGCATCCGTTTCTCCCACAGACGGTCCTGTGGGTCAGTTTGGCTCCTGACTGTGTCTCCGCCCTTTCTACCCTCTGTGATGTGGCCTCTTCTCTACATTTAGCTCTGGAGAGTTTGTTGTGCCAGTCTTCAGCTCACTTTCTGGATTCTTTGCACTGGTGTGAGTAATATACAGGAGGATCCATGGGACAAGGTGAGCCTGTGGTCTTCCTACTCCACCATCTTCCCTGCTATCACACTTTACTACTTTTGATAATAGATAGGAAAAATTGAAAACACTAAGAATATAGAAGACTCAGAAAACTATCAGTCACCATGTCTAGTTTACATTTAAAATATTCAGTCCAATATGAGGTGCTTTGAGGGCTTAGTCAGCTAAGCGTCCTATTCCTGATTTTAGCTCAGGTCATGATCTCATGGTTTGTGAGATCCAGCCCTGCATTGGGCTCTGTGCTGACAGTGCAGAGCCTGCTTGGGATTCTCTCTCTCTCTGCCCCTCTTCCACTCATGAGAGCTGTCTCTCAAAATAAATAAATAAGCATTTAAAATATTCAGTCCAAACAATAGGAGAATATTTATTCAGGTTTTCAGGTAAGTGTATTCAGCTTTCTCCAAAATAGAGCATATCATCAACCATAAAAAGATCTTGAAAATATACATCATGCAAAGTATGTTCATGGGCCATAATGGAATTAAACTAGAAAATAATAAGAAAATATCCAGAAAGTCACCAGCTATTTAGAGATTAAACAAAATTCTTCTAGGGGCACCTTGGGTGGCTCAGTCCATTAAGCATCCAACTCTTGATTTCAGCTCAGGTCATGATGTCAAGGTTTGTGAGTTTGAGCCCTGCATCGGGCTCTGTACTGATAGTATGGGGCCTGCTTGGGATTCTTTCCCCTCTCTCACTCTCTTTCTCTCAAATAAATAAATAAACATTAAAAAAAACCCACAAAATTCTTCAAATAGCACAGGTATCAAGAAAACTCAAGTGAATATATAAGTTTGCTTAACTTTTTATTTTAACTCATTTTTGAATTGCCAATAAATTGTAAAATAATATAGGTTTCCCTGTCACATTTATCCAAATCCCCCTGATGTTAACAACTTGTATCCTAACCAAAACTTAAATTAACATCATTCACAACGAGCAAAACTATGAAATTAGGCTCATCAATATTTTTTCTTTCTCTGGCTCTAAAATCAAATACTTCTCTAAGCCCTGGTCCCTTATATAAAAACCAAGATATTAACAGATATTTACTGCCAGCTGTTGGTTTTGCATATCTGTTTTTTTGAAAATGTTCCACAGATATGTCAAATTCAAGAAGTTAAAACAGAAGAAAAAAGTCTTCCCCTTATCCAGAAAGTATTACATCTTTTCAGGTTAAAATATTCTTTCTCATGGGGCACCTGGGTGGCTCAGTCAGTTGAGCATCCAACTTCGGCTCAGGTCATGATCTTGTGGTCTGTGAGTTTGAGCCCCGTGTTGGGCTCTGTGCTGACAACTCAGAGCCTAGAGCCTGCTTCAGATTCTGTGTCTCCTCCTCTCTCTGCGCTTCCCCTGCTCACACTGTGTCTCTATCTCTCTCAAAAATAAACATTAAAAAAATTAAAAAATAAAGAATAAAATACTCTTTCTCAACATCAAATTAAAACTTATGTTAGAAAGCAATTTAAAAATACAAAAATACACATAATAGAATTTGTTCTTTTAACTCACTTCACAGAGATAACAGCTTTGGAATCACAATATAGTGTTTATACCACAAAAGAAGTGTAAAATTATAATCAATAGATTTTAAATGATGGAATATCATTTATTCCACACAAATACTTATTAAATTGAGATGATATTATGAATACAGATTCATATATTTTCTGGACTTATTATCTTGAAACCCATTTATGATTAAAATAAAATGAAAATTGAATTGCTCAATAAAAATGGTGGGAATAGGTTGAAAACACATAGGAGCCAAGCTGAAAGATCTTCCAACAGCAAAATCTGGAACAATTTGAAAACAAAATAATATGTGTGTTGGACTGTAATCCATGAAATAGTGTAAATATCCATGAGTTCATAAATAGTTGGATAAATAAAGGGAGAGAAAAGAGACAACTCATCCTTAGAGAATAAATCCAGTAATAAATGCAGAAGCATTGAAGGACCTAGAAAATGTCATTAGAATATGACATGAATAATTAAGTCTGAATTTAAAACACTGAATAGAAAAATCACCACTATAGAACTGTAGTTGTTATATTGCATATAAACAAGTGACTCAGATTGCAAATTAGAATGGCAAATGTTTAAACCATTTTGATACAACAGCTTTTCAAATATAATACTTTAATCATTTATCTGCCTATATTTTAGACCTCTATATTCTTGTGTATATTTGTGAAATCATCTTAAATCCTGTATATGTATATTTAATATTTTGTTGTTACAAAACCGTTCACATTTTTGTTTTTGCTTCTCAAAAGAAATTAATGAATTTAGAAGACTCTGGGTCACAAACAGAAATACAAAATTTTCTATATATTTTTTTCAATTTGGTCTTGTAAGAGTGTTTTGAAAGGTCAGTGACAATTTGATCAAACTAAACTCATGGGAGAGAGGTCTTAAACCAAACTTGCCATTAGGCCAGAGGTTCAGGGCTGATGGAGCTCCAGCATATATGTGTGTGGGTGTGGGTGTATGTCTGTGTGCCTGTATGCATATGTGTGTGTGAGTGTACGTGCATGTATGTACACACATAGTTCTCCAAAGAGCTTGCAGGAATAGGGTGAGAGGGGTAGGGATGAGAAAAATCAGAGTCAGCTCTTGGATCAGAAAAAGTCTAGAGCAACTTGGCCCTGGGCAGGAATGCTTGGTGGGCCAACTCCTTAACTTGATATACAAGTTATAGATTAATTTATATGGCATGTGGGCTTACAACTGTATTCTTGTCGTGGCCCCAGCAGATGTTAGAGGAGAGTATAATCTGAATCACAATTTTTGCAACTTTAGTCAGATCTTTTTTCACACTAACTTTTGTTATTATGTAGTCTTTTTCTTATCTATCGCATTATGTCATGCCTTGATCTACTATGAACCTATAAACTATGTGCAGTAGCAGAGTAAGAGAATAATAATGTCCAACAGTAATTATATCAATGTAGATAAAGGTATCAACTTGGCATAGATCACCAGAGTTCACAGAAAAGAGTTAAAAAATTAAGAATATAAATAGAATATCTGTAAAGACACATGAAAACTATGTTTGCATTATACATGTATATAAAGGATCTTAACATTTAGTGTGAAAGGATTAGACGTAAACAACTCTATGTATTGATACTGTTGTGCATAGATGTTTTCAGTTAATATCCATCACATATTCCCATGTGTAATTCATTAGCAACTATTCATATCTCTTTAGTCATTAGACATTTGAAATTATTTTTCTCCTGCCCACTGTAGACAAATCAGGTAAACAGTTTCTCTTATTTAATGATACTCCATAAATTTATAACAACCCGCATTCTTCAATTTACAGTGAGGGAATTAGAAAGAAAAAGAGATGATTTTGCAAATGCTATTTAAACCACTTTTTCAGAGCTATGCTCACCAGTGTCATATCCTGGGATCTCATGGTTCCTGCATATATATCAACTAATCAACACTAGAAAGTTTCTTTAAGATAAAAAAGGTCTCTTGGTACCAGGGACAATGCCCAGGACTTCAGTTTTCCTCTTAAACTCCAAACTCCCAGATAAACTCAAATATTCAATGTAGATTCTAGCAACATATATGTAAATATATCTAATAAAGGTGATTATAAAACTGCAAAAGACATAAAAGGCAGACTACAGAATAGGAAAAGATATTTGCAAATGAAATATCTGATGAAGGGTTAGTATCCAAAATATATAAAGAACTTATGAAACAACACCCCAAAAACAAATAATCCAATTTAAAAAATGGGCAGGAGACATGAATAGACATTTTTCCAAAGAAGATGTAGAGATAGCCAACAGATGTATGAAACGTTGCTCAATATCACTCATCATCAGGGAAATACAAATGAAAACTACAATGAGATATCACCTTACACCAGTCAGAATGGCTAAAATCAACACAAGAAACAATAGGTGTTGGTGAGTATGTAGTAAAAGGGGAGCCACACTGTTGGTGGGAATGCAAACTGGTGCAGTCATTCTGTGAAACAGGATGGAGGTTCCTCAAAAAAGTTAAAAATACAACTACCCAGCAATTGCACTAGGTATTTACCCAAAGGATACAAAAACACTAATTCAGAGGGATACATGCACCCTGATGTTTATAGCAGCGTTATCTACGATAGCCAAATTGTGGAAACAGCCCAAGTGTCCATCGACTGATGAATGAGTAAAGAAGAAGTAGTATATATACAAAATGGAATATTAGTGATGACAAATAATGAAATCTTGCAATTTGCAATGACATGGATGGAACTAGAAAGTATTAAGCTGAGTGAGTCAGAGAAGGAGAAATACCATATGATTTGTCTCATTTGGAATTTAAGAAACAAATGAACGAAAGGGAAAAAAGGAAGAATGAGAAAGGCAAACCAGGAAACAGGCTTTTAACTCTAGAGAACAAACTAATGGTTACCAACAGGGAGATGGGTGGGAGAATGAGTGAAATAGGTGATGGGGATTAAAGTGCCCTTGTTGTGATGAGCACCAGGTGTGGTACGAAAGTGTTGCATGACTATATTGTACACCTGAAACTAATATTACACTATGTTAACCAACTGAAATTTAAAAACTTAAAACTGAAAAGACAAATGTAATGAGAATACTACAAAAAATGCAGAATTTACCTAGGGATAAAATTACTTCCCAGAGAAAGTGAAGATGCATTACAGATTAAAGTAAGATTGAATTATCTACTGATTAATGATGTCTCTTAACATAAACCAAAATTGTGAGTGAAAAAAAATTAGATCTTTCTAATACTATTATTGGTTTACAAAATATCTTATCCAAATAGATCTATATGGTGGCTGTTATTTTCCTTATTTTTTTCCCTTGAGTTTAGGCCTTCTTTTTCAAATTACTAGAATCTTGACGCACATCTGTCTAGGTCCTGTGAGACAGAACTCCCAATAATTTCTTATAAAGCTATCTAGGCTTCTATTGGAAATCTGTATATTTCTATTTATAAAGCTTTCTTTTGGTAAAAATATCTATTTCTGGGTTATAAAAAGTTTCTTTGGTGTCAAGCACAACTATGTGTTCATTTAAATATATTTAATATATCTATGTATTGAGAAGTTATTAGAGATTTTTTTGTCATGTGCTCAGTTTACTGCCTGCCATGGTTTGTGCATTTCTGAAGGTGTCTGTGGATTTGAAGGCAGACCTTTACTTAACTATTGAAGTAACGTCTGAATTTCCACATCAAATATGAACATGTAAATATGGGGGGATTATCAGTGAGTTGAAACTGAAGTATTCTTCTGTTTCATATAATGACTGATGCAAAACAAACTTCACAGCTTTTTATAGATTTGTGAATCATCAGTAGCTCTATCTTTAAAATATGAAGATACCTCAGATCCATTTAGAAACTACCTGACATTGGTCTACAGGGACTATGGAAATTTAACAAGTGGCCTCTCTGTGACCCTCAAGAATTTCCTTTCTTTAAGCTGATGTCACCCATTCAGGAAGCATCAGGAGTGGTCTGCCTCTTACCTGCTGCCTGGAAGAAAATAAATGATTAAAAATATTTTTTGAATAAATTAATAATTAGAAATCAAATAAACTATTGAATAAGAGATCAAGTAAATAAGTGCCACAGTCTTTACCATTGTCTTTCTTGGAAACACAACTTAGAATTTGAAAGAGGCAGTTAGTTTGGGCTTATCACCCCCTTGTCCAAATGTCTGCAAAGTTAAGTGTCAAAGTAGTCTCATAAAACATATGTGTATTAATAAAGTTAGATCGAGTGTTTTCAGGCCTGATGAATTTTGACATATTGAAGAAATCAAGTTATTGCCATAGAAAAAGTGATTTCCAAAATACTGATTAACTTGTTATCGGTATATAAAAGATCTAACCATTCTTATTCTCAAAATTTTATCAGTAAATGTAGACAAAATTATTGATAAACTTTAAGAACTTTTCTTGTTGAAGTATAGTTGAAATACGATGATGCATAGTGATCCAACAATTTCATACTATCTCTAAGAACCTTAGATGTTTAAACCAGTGATTTAGTGTGCTCTATTAAACTCGACAATTAACATACATCTACTCTCCTCCATTTAATGCTGGTTATCAGTATGCATCTTTCTATGTGGGAATATTTCTTTAGCACATGTTGGAATCAACTTGAGAACCTATTAAATACTAATTGTTAGGACCCAACTCCAGAGTTTCTGATTTAATGATTCTCTAATAGGCTTGTGAATTTACATTTCTGACAAGTTCCCAGGTGGATATAATGCTTCTTTCTGGTCAGGGGACCATGTTGAAAACTCTTGTTTTATGCTATGACTTGATCAATTTGTAAATGATTATTTAATTTTGTTATAGGGGATTGTTAGAGTGAGTCATTATTACCATATATAAACATCTATTAGTAATGACATCACATTGTCTTTTTTGGGGAAAAATGAAAATATCTTTCTTTTCCTGTATTAAAATAAAAATCTACATATAAAATGTATTCATCATTTGGGGATACTTTTCATAAGGAATAATCTAGGAAAAAATATAGATAAGAATTCTTAGTTCATCTTTTAATACATTTTATACTATATTTCATGTTTCTGTTAAAACCAAGAGAATGCAAATGCTATTGGATAAATAGTTTGTCATCAATGACATTTATCCATAAATCATTTTTGGCTTGGAAAATTACCTAAACTACATAGTTAGAAGATTGCTTTCCTTCCTTTGTGCTTAGCTGCAAATTTATTAGCTTAAGAATCTTCTTCCTCTGACAAGTGTATTTTTTTGGGGGGTTACCTAAGTGACAGTAATTAAATGGTTAGTGAAAGGGATGTTTAAACATGCAAGATATAACGTGCAAATTTTGGTTTTGCTGCTATGCCAAGTACAGAAAAACTTATACAAGTGACAACCATAGAACAAAATACATTGCCTTGAAAACAACTGATTTTGATCACAAAATCTTCTTTTTAAACTATTCCATTTCACTTTGATGTTAAAGTACATCTATTTTATTTGTTTGGGGATATTCTCCAAATGCAGGCATCTGTCAAACCCAAGCATCTTTTGTATTGTGAATGTCAAAACACAGTATTTCTTAACATGGGATTCTAGAGAAACCGCTTTGGCTAAATCAGTTGTTACAGGATTACAGATATGCAGCTTTTCAGTCATACAACAGGTATTTATTAATTTTCTATGGCATATCAGGAGTTGTATTATTTATGATATGCAAATGCATGATTTTGTTTCCCTAAATATATTAAAATAGAGAAATATGGGAGCAAATAATTTCAAACAAATTTAAGAAGTGTTATAAAAGTAAAAGTAAACAATTATCAAAGATTTACTTTACATTTTGTTATAATTCAATTAACAGAACAGGTTCCATTGTTATTATCCTGATTCCTAAGGGTAACATTTGATTAAATTGCAGATTGAGGGGTTGTACCTAGGTAATATGGCTCTGGAATCAGTTCTTTTAACCACTATGCATATAAATCATAATTTTTCTATTTGCAGAAGCAAGTCTGAGAGATTATGTAATCACAGAGAACCATTCCTGCCCAGAGAATTCAGAGAGTAATGTGTTATAGAAAGTTAATATTTAACCTGCTTGTCAAGGGAGAAGAAGTATATGAGCATCTATAAAGCCATAGAGGTCTAAACAAAGCAAGGAGCAAAAGAAAGCAGTTGTATGTGGAACAACTGGAAGAAAAGGTGTTGAATGATTAAGTTGGGATTTAGATAGGGGTAAATTTGGGATAATGTCTGTGCAGAGAAAAATTAAGGTGATGGTAGAGGAGGGAGCAAATGCACAGTTTAGAAACATAAAACAAAATAGTGATCTTTGTGAAAAATGTGAATAATATGTTGCCATGGAATTCAAGGAGTTATATACAGTTTCCCACCTATTTAGTGTCTCTGTCACCCTGCATGAGAAATAGACAAAGCACTAATCTTGGTTTCAGTGTTCCCATGTGTAAAAGAAAAGTAAGGAACTTGATGTTCTTTTCAGTTCCATTTCTACTGAATCAACACTATTCTTAAAGCAAAAATTCATGGATGGAAGTGCTTTTCCTTTTAGATCATTAAGTGTGTGAATAAGTAAATAACTGTAACTTGAGCAGTGAATGGGTTAAATCCCTTATAATCTATCAATGTTATTAATAACTTTAAATGACATTTTCTGCTTCAATTGATATTGTTAGTGATGAATAAATTATGGAAACCAATGTAACATAAAGATAGCAGGAGAAATTTCTTTTTTTTTTTAATATTTTTTAATGTTTATTTTTGAGAGGGAGAGAGAGAGACAGAGACAGAGAGTGAGGAAAGGAGAGAGAAAGAGGGAGACACAGAATCTGAAGCAGGCTCCAGGCTCTGTGCTGTCAACAGAGCCCGACACGGGGCTCAAACTCACAAACTGTGAGATCATGACCTGAGCTGAAGTCAGATGCTTAACTGACTGAGCCACCCAGGCACCCCAGCAGGAGAGATTTCGTATGGAATCCTCCAATAACTGAGAGTCATGGGAAGATTTAAAAAAAAATTAATGTTTATTTATTTTTGAGAGAGAAAGAGTGTGAGCAGGGGAGGGTCAGAGAGAGAGGGAGACACAGAATCTGAAGCAGTCTCCAGGCTTCGAATTGTCAGCAACAGAGCCCGATGTGGGGCTCAAACTCATGAACCATGAGATCATGACCTGTACTGAAGTCAGATGCTTAACTGACTGAGCCACCCAGGCACCTGTGTCATGGGGAAATTTTAAGCGGTGTGATCATTTGATTTATAAAAGTTCATTCTTGCTAGAGTCCAGTGTAGGGCTTTCAAAACTACTCTGCCTTGAGGATATTCTGTGAGGAGAATAGAGGGAGTGACCATTTAAAAGCTTTCTACTCATCTGAGTGTATTTAGGTTCAGTATTAGACTTCTTTAATATTTGGCACTGTAAAGTTAATATTTTTGTAATTTGGAAACGTGATTTACAGGGTTATGGTATGGATTAAACTGAGATTATGCAGGACAAGACACAAACTACAAACAATAGCATAATAGTATATAAGGATAATAGTTTCCCTTCCCACTTCTTGTCTAATGTTCTTCAAAATGCCCAAGACACAATAATAGGGAGTAGTAGCTTCATGCGAGTAAAGGCTGAGTAAAGTAAAATAAAAGAAGCCCATTAATTTGAGCATAAATTTTGGCATAATATTACCTTACAAACAATGGAAGTATCTTTTTAAGTCTTCATCTATCCAATAAGCACTGAGAACTACTTCTTGGGGATTAACCTTGAATAAGAAGCTGACTATAGAATGCTGGTCAAGTAAATGAACATTCATGTTGTATAGGAATTTTCCTGTAGTCATTTTTAAAAAGTTACCTATAAAAATATAATATGGTATTAAAATTAGTATATTAAAGCTGTAATAAAAAGGAATGGTGTTATTATAAAAGGTAAACATGCTCATTTTAAAAACTGGAATAGTCAAAATAAAAAAAACTACATTTTTCAGGAGTTAAATTTTAAGAGTTGTCTTCTGCCCATTTCTTCACTGGATTATTTGTTTTTTGGGTGTTGAGTTTGGTAAGTTCTTTATAGATCTTGGATACTAACCTTGTATCAACTCCAGAGACAACAGATGTTGGCTAGGATGCAAAGGGGAACCCTTTCGCTGTGTTGGTAGGAATGCAAACTGGTGCAGCCACTTGGGAAAACAGTGTGGAGGTTCCTTGAAAAGTTAAAAGTAGAATTACCCTACCACCCAGCAATTGCACTCCTAGTATTTATCCAAAGGATACAAAAATGCTGATTCGAAGGGGTGCATGCACCCCAGTGTTCATAGAGCTATCAACAATAGCCAAATTATGGAAAGAGCCCAAGTGTCCATCGACTGATGAATTAAGAAGATGTGGTATATATATACAATGGAATACTACTTGGCGATGAATGAAATCTTGCCATTTGCAACAATGTGGATGGAACTAGATGGTATTAGGCTAAGTGAAATACTTCAGTCAGAGAAAGACAAGTATATGATTTCACTCTTAGGTGGAATTTGAGAAACTCAACAGATGAACGTAAGGGAAGGGAAGGAAACATAAGATAAAAACAGAGAAGGAGGCAAACCAGAAGAGACTCTTAAAAACAGAGAACAAACTAAGAATTGCTGGAGGGGAGTTGTTGGGGGCATGGGTTAAATGGGTGATGGGCGTTAAGAAAGGCACTTTGCAGAATGAGCACTGGGTGTCATATGTAAGAGATGAATCACTGAGTCCTACTCCTGAAGCCAAGACTAAACTGCATGTTAACTAACTTGAATTTAAATTTAAAAAAAATTTAAAAATAAAAATGTGTATTATACTTTGCAAAAAAATAAAACTAAAAAATTGATCCTTTGTAACAACAACAAAATTTAAGTTTCCCTGCACTCAAAGAATACCTGAGGTTTTCTCAAACATTTTGCTCATTTTCAAAGATGCCAAAACAAATTTACAGCAATTATGAAAGAAGAACAATAAAAGTTCAACCAATTAAAAATGACATAAAAGATATGTTTTTTGCCTTCTGGAAGATGATAGTCTATACACGAAAATAAACATATAAATGTATTTGTAATTAAAGTGTAAGACATAGTCGGGGTGCCTAGGTAACTCAGTCGGTTAAGCATCAGACTCTTGATCTCGGCTCAGGTTGTGATCTCATGGTTCGTGGGACTGAGTCCCACATTGGGCTCTGCGCACAGAGCTTTCTAGGGATTGCCTCCTTCTTCCCCACTCATGCTCACTCTCAATAAATAAATAAACTTAAAAAGTGTAAGAAATAGTATTACACAGAAGAGAAGGGTTGATATGGATAAAGTGTTGGTATGCATATGTGTTTAGCATATCTTTATTCAAAGATGAAAAAGTAGTTTGAATATAGGTAAATGATAGTTGTTTATTTTTATAAAATATCAGTGATTCACTTACATTGTTCTCAAGTGCAAACGTTAGCATCCGTTATGCTAAAACTGTAATAGAATTCAGTAAAATGCTAAAATAATTACACATGATGAATTATGTTATATCCAATATGTAAAATTTTGCAGTTAACTTTTTAAAAGGAATGTAATGAGAAAACAGTGCAACAGATGTTTTATTGTTCTAAAGTTGTTTTTTCTAGTTCATATTTGTAAAATTAATTTATTTTTGCAGAAATACTAGATTTTTCATTCTGTACATAAAATATTAAAATACTGTGTGAAGAGAATAGACATGACAAATTTATGTAGCATGAGAATATTTTCTGGAAGTTGAGAACTAATTTTTAATTTTTTCCTTACCGACTAGAGCATATATAAATTATTTTAATCCTCCATAAGACTTCTCAAACATTCTGTTAATATACAGACCGGCAGACAAAAAATATACTCATTACAATTAGGATTATTTAAATTTTTCAATAATACCATCAAAATGCTCTTACACCCTGAGGGAAGATTTGAATGTTATGTGTAAAATAAAGTGGTAGTTTTAGTGTATCAAACATTTTTCATCATTTTCTTACCTTTGTGTTAGGTGTTTGCAAACAGGCTCCAAGCTATGTTTTCCTGTATTTCTTATTAACATTACCAAACTAATTTGAAATTCTCTGGTTCATAGTACTGTTTCCATAATTCCATAAATCCATACTAATGTTTCCATTTTACTATAATCTGTATGCCTGCCTTGTCAGCATTCAACTACAATATCATCTTACACACAACTTTTCTCCATAGGTCCCACTAGAACACAAGATCCACAGAGGGGAATTTTCATTTCTTTTTTTCATTGTTGTATCACTAGTTACTAATTCTTGTGTTATTACTGTATACTGTATGCCTAATATATAGGTATTTAAATAATAACGGTTATTAGTCTCTCAACATTGGCCCCGAATTTATAACCTTCTCAGTACACATCTCCTGATCTATTATTTCTTCAACTCAGCTACATTTTTATCACCACTCAAATTAAGTCATCTTAAGCCCATTTCAGTTGAAATTCATGGTTTTTCCTTATTTTCATTATAATTAATAGATTTTATCTGACACCTGTCTCCTACTTAGGCCATTTAATAACTTCAAAAATACCATTAGTAGAATATTTAAAGCTAGAAAAGCAATTAGGACACATATATTCTATTGTGATTTGACCTACATTTCTGTGTTCAACAAGGGATTAATCCATGGAGGACCTCTGGCAAATCATAATTAATTGGTATGGAAATATATATGCATAAATTTCATCTGATTCTCAAAGGAATCTTTGTCTTCACAAAACCAGTGATTTGGAAAATTTTGGCCATGACCCACAACAATATACTTTTTGTTTACTTTGACTAGTGTACTCAAATATATATGAATACAAAAATAACTGTGTATTATAAAAAATTATCCTCATTATGCATGAACCATACTTTCATTTTCTTTTCTATTATTTTAGTACATTCTAAGCTTATCACTTAAAATACTGCTCAGAGATTATTAAACAAACTCTGTAACCTAGAGGCAGGTCATATATTGCAGTCTTAAAAACACTGACCCTCTGGGGTCCCTGGGTGGCTCAGTTGGTAAGTGTCTGACTCTTGATTTCAGCTCCGGTCATAATCTCACAGTCATGAATTGAGCCCCACATCAGGTTCCACGCTGACCATGGAGCCTGCTTGGGATTCTCTCTCCCCCTCCCTCCCTCCCTCTCTCTCTCTCTCTCTCTCTCTCTCTCTTTCTCTCTCTCTCTCTCTCTCTGCTCCTCCCTCGCTCATGGTCACTTGCTTTTTCTCTCTCTCAAAATAAAATATATATATATATATATATATATATATATATATATATATATATATATATATATATATATATATATATTTGTTAAAAAAAACACTGATCCACCATAACATCTTCATCTTAAATATAAGGAAATACACACAATTGAATTTGATTCATTAATAGTGATGGCTCTCAAATTCCTAAGCTAAAACTGATCTTAAATTTCGTTGTAGGGGAAAGATACTCAGCTTCACAAAATGGTTACTATAACACAGGTAACTGGATATAGATTTACTCTGTAATGGCTTTATGAAAAATCATTATATCTTAATAATTCCCATAACAATGTCAAGTACCATTCACACCTTCTTGCAAGATTTTGAATGATAGAAATAAGCTGTTCAATTTCTAAATATATATGTAAATAAGTATTTGCATACTTTTATTTCTTCCAAAAACATGGTCATAAAAGCCTTTGTCATTAATTTGTCATGTAATTGCCTACAAAATGGATGGATGTGCTCCTTTTATAAAACTTCAGCAATACAAAATGAGTAATTTATAAATGAAATGCAGGCTTTTATAGAGATAGAGTACATATGGATATAGATTTCTATAGCTGCTATTCTGAGTGTTTCTTAATTCTTGAGGGAATAAAATTCATACTTATGATGTACCCAATTGCTGATGTTTACAGTAGATCTACATTTTTTTCTACATATGTGTGAAAGTATATGAAGCCAGAAATATGTTTATAACAAGTTTCATAGTGGGAATGTATCTATATGAGTTATTTTTGCATAGCTATAGAATTTAAAACGTTATTACACCTGTGATCTTAACTTTAAATAGTTGTTAATTATAACTACTGCTTATGGTTGTTGTGAGAATTAAATACAATTTTATATAAAGAGTGTCCCTAGCTAGTGTTTGGTATATAACAAATGCTCAAGGATTATTTTGTTGGGCAGTTTGGAAGTAAAGTGTTAAACATGGTAAATAAGAATTGTTTTTTTCCGCAATGGGTATAAAGGTTCTATTATGCTAAATGAATAAGTTCTAGAGATCTGCTGTACAACACAGTACCTGTAATTGACAATACCTATTGTGAACTTAAAATATGTTAAGAAGGTAGGTCTGATGTTGAATCACAAACAACAACAGCAACAATAAGAAAAAGACACACTCATACAAAAGAACACAAGGGGAAAAAAAATCCAAAGATCACCTTGTCCAAAGAAGATCACCTGAGAAAATACTAAAAATGTTCATCTATATGTTAACTTCTTAGGTTTAAACACAGAGTGAACCATTCCTAGAATGACTGGACAGATTCTTGACAGAAACTTAATTATGATATGAAAAGGAGAAGAACAGGAAAATAAATTTATCGTACCAATATAGATATATTACACTATTATTTAATGACCACAGTTTGGGTATTAGTGTCTTGCCGATGTCTGCAGATACAAGAGAGGATGAAATGTTATCCCTGTCCTCCATAGCTTAGTCTGGTGGTGTTGGGAGTGTTGTATAAGAGAATGGACAATGACAATAGATTTTCAGTCCTTTTTAAAAAAAAGTTTATTGAGGGGCGCCTGGGTGGCTCAGCCGGTTGAGCCATAATATGTTCATCTCTGCTTGCTTTTTGTAAGACTTGAATTTCTCATGGTTCGGTGGATTTGTTGATTAGAACTCCCTCAGTTTGTATATAAGCAAAGTTAGCTTTGTGTAAGAAACATTTCTGAGGTTAGACTTGTTCTAAATGGAATCCATATCATCAAAACAGATGAGTCCCTATTACTGCATAAACATGAAACAGAAATTGCTGGAAAATCTGAACAAATCTTTGCTGCAAGTCCTGAGTCACCTGCAAAAGGAGATTTTTTTTTTAATTTTTTTTAACGTTTATTTATTTTTGAGACCGAGAGAGACAGAGCATGAACGGGGGAGGGTCAGAGAGACACAGAATCTGAAACAGGCTCCAGGCTCTGAGCTGTCAGCACAGAGCCCAACGCGGGGCTCGAACTCACGGACCGCAAGATCATGACCTGAACCGAAGTTGGCCGCTTAACCGACTGAGCCACCCAGGCGCCCCAGGAGATGGTTTTAAGAGTCATAGTACACAAGTCCTATGCCATGCAGTTTCCCCAGAGATCATGTATAAGTTACAAAAGAGAAGGATGGAAAGCATGAGGTGTCTGCCTGGTATTCTTTTAATGTATTAACTTTTGTCTTGAGAAATACTGCATTTGTATTACTTTGTTATATACACATATATGTATATAGAGTTTGTATGCACACATTGTAATACACTCCATCTATCTATGAGAGTTGGAAAGAGAAAAAAGAGAACCTCAACAATTTACTTACTCTAAGAAGAAAGCTGTAATTTTCAATGTCAGTCATTCTACTGTAAGCAAGATAATTGAATCACCTTGGTCCTTAGAAGCAAAGGACAGGTATGTCTTCAGAGCTTCACAATGGATGAGCCTCTCTTTATCAGTCATTCCTAAGTCAGAGGCAAAAAAAGAAAAAGAAAAAAAAAAACACTTCAGTGACTAATGGTTAAGAAAAAGTGATGTGAGTTTCTATTACTTAGATAAATAAAACTTAATAACTTAAAATAACCCCTTTCAATGGATGACAGTCTCTTAAAGATCTAAATGTTAAACTCACATAAAGGCTGAAAGAGCTAATAGCCATAGGTGTGCAAGGAAATGGTTATCTTTTGATAACTTTGTTTACCAATTCCTAAAGCAGAAGCGTGAAGAATAAAATATAATGGTAAATCTAACAGTGCTTTAGAATGAAGCATATCTAAATTTTTTAAAAAAGGAAAATACAAATCTATCGAAAGGAGAACAAATAGAACTAGGATAGTAAGAAAACTAATATTTGGTGTTACATCAGCTGGTTGCAGTGTATTATAATGGGAAAGAAATGTTTCCTTTCAATGTCATAACATAGAGTGATATTAAGAGCCAGAAATATGGGCCTAACAATGATACAAAAGAAAAAATTAACTCAAATTGGATTGAAGACCTAACTATAATATCTGAAAGTATAAAATTCCAAAGAGAAAATATAGGGGAAAAGTTTTGTGACATTGTATTTAGCAATGATTTCTTGAGTATGACACCAAAATCACAGGCAACAAAAGCAAAACTAAACACATGGGCCTATATAAAAATAAAATTTCTGCATAGCAAAGGAAACAATAAACAGTAAAAATGCTACCTATGGAAAGGGAGAAGATATTTGAAAACCATATGTAAGGGGTAAATATCTAAAATTTTAAAATTCCTACAACCCCAAAACAACAACGACAACAACAACAACAAACTAAATGTCTGATTTAAAAGAAAATTGGCCCCAGGATTTGAGTAGACATTTTTCCAACAAAGATATAAAAATGACCAAAAAATATATGAAAAGATATTCCACATCATTAATCAGGGAAATACAAATCAAAACCACAGTGAGATTTCTCTTCACAACTTTTACCACAGTCACTATCAAAACAAACAAACAAACAAAC
This sequence comes from Panthera tigris, assembly GCF_018350195.1. Lineage (NCBI taxonomy): Eukaryota > Metazoa > Chordata > Mammalia > Carnivora > Felidae > Panthera > Panthera tigris. The sequence continues at coordinate 64,005,573 of NC_056672.1, read as the reverse complement.
AAACAAAAAACTTAACAAATGTTGGAGAGGATGCTGAGAAATTGGAAGCTTTATACACTGTTGATGGGAATATAAAATGCAGCCTTTATGAAAAATTTTAAAAGAAGTTCCTAAAAAATTAATAATATAATTACCATATAATCCAGCAACCCCACTACTGGGGTTTGTTTCAAAGGAAACAAAATCACTATTCCGAAGAGATTTTTGTTCTCTCATGTTCATTGCAGCATTATTCACAATAGCCAGGAGGTGGAAGTAACCTTAAATGGAAGAATGGGTGAATGGATAAATAAAATGTGGTATATACTTAGAATGGAATATTATTCTGCTTTTTAAAACTTTTTGTAATTAAAAAAAGTTTTGTTTAAAAAATATCTGAAAGTTTATTAACAAATTCTGAAGTACACATACAATAATATCTTTTTGACTTCCCATATTTTTCTAACTTGACCTTACCTATTTCATGTGCCCATTTTTTTTTTTTAAATCCAAGGTAGTTAACATAGAGTGTAATATGATTTCAGGAGTAGAATTTAGTGATATATCACTTATATGCAACACCCAATGCTCTTCACAGGTGACCTCCCTAATGCCCATCATCCATTTAGCCTATCCCCCCACCCAACACTCCACCAGCAGCCCTCTATTTGTTCTCTGTATTCTCTGTCTCTTATAGTTTCCCTCCCTCTCTGTTTTTATCTTATTTTTACTTCCCTTCCCCATGTTCATCTGTTTTGTTTCTTAAATTCCACATGAGTGAAATCATATAATTGTCTTTCTCTGAGTTATTTTGCTTAGCATAATACATTCTAGTTCCATGCATGTTGTTGCAAATGTTAAGATTTCATTATTTTTCATTGTCAAGTAGTATTCCATTGTGTGTGTGTGTGCGTGCATGTGTTTTCCATTTGTTAGTTGATGGACATTTGGGCTCTTTCCATAATTTGGCTATTGTCGATAGTGCTGCTGTAAGCATTGGGGTGCATGTGCCCCTTTGAATCAGCATTTTTGTATCCTTTCGATTAATACTAGTTGTGCAATTGCTGGGTGATAGGGTAGTTCTGTTTTTAATTTTTTTAGGAACCTCCATACTGTTTTCCAGAGTGGCTGCACCAGTTTGCATTCCCACCAACAGTGCAGGAGGGTTCCCCTTTCTCCACATCTGCAGCAACACCTGTTGTTTCTTGTATTGTTAATTTCAGCTATTCTGACAGGTGTGAGGTGGTATCTCACGGTTTTGATTTGTAGCTCCCTGATGATGAGTGATGAGCATCTTTTCATGTGTCTGGTAGCCATCTGGATATCTTCTTTGGAAAAGTATCTATTCATGTCTTCTGCCCATTTCTTCACTGGATTATTTGTGTTTTGGGTGTTGAGTTTGAGAAGTTCTTTATAGATTTTAGATACTAACCTTTTATTTGATATGTCATTTGCAAATATCCTCTCCCATTACATCAGTTGCCTTTTAGTTTTTGTAGGTTGTGTCCTTCTCTGTGCAGAAGCTTTTTATCTTGATGAGGTCCCAAAAGTTCATTTTTGTTTTTGTCTCCCTTGCCTCCAGAGACTTGTCAAGTAAGAAGTTGCTGCAGCTGAGGTCAAAGAGGCTATTGTCTGTTTTCTCCTCTAGGATTTTGATGGTTTCATGTTTTACATTTAGGTCTTTCATCCATTTTGAGTTTATTTTTGTGTATGGTGGAAGAAAGTGGTCTAGGTTTACTCTTCTGGATGTTGCTGTGCAGCTTTCCCAACACCATTTCCTGAATAGACTATATTTTTTTATTGGATATTCTCTCCTACTTTGACAAAGATTGGTTGGCCATATGGCTTTGGGTCTATTTCTGGATTTTTCTATACTGTTCCATTGATCTGTGTGTCTGTTTTTGTGCCAGAACCATTCTGTCTTGATGATTACAACTTTGTAATACATCTTGAAGTTCAGAATTGTGATGCTTCAAGCTTTGGTTTTCTTCTTCAACATTACTTTGGCTATTCAGATACTTTTATGGTTCCATACATATTTTAGAATTGTTCGTTCTAGGTCTGTAAAGAATGCTGATGTTATTTTGCATTCTTTTTTTTAACATGTTTTATTTTTTATTTTTTAAAAAATTTACATCCAAATTAGTTAGCATATAGTGCAACAATGATTTCAGGAGTAGATTCCTTAGTGCCCCTTACCCATTTAGCCCACTCCCCCTCCCACAACCTCTCCAGTAACCCTCAGTTTGTTCTTCATATTTATGAGTCTCTTCTGTTTTGTCTCCCTCCCTGTTTTTATATTATTTTTGTTTCCCTTCCCTTATGTTCATCTCTTTTGTCTCTTAAAGTCCTCATATGAGTGAAGTCATATGATATTTGTCTTTATCTGACTGAGCGATTTCACTTAGCATAATACCCTCCAGTTCCATCCACGTAGTTGCAAATGGCAAGATTTCATTCTTTTTGATGGCCGAATAATGCTCCATTGTGTGTGTGTGTGTGTGTGTGTGTGTGTGTGTGTGTGTGTATACACATACATATACATATACATACATACCACATCTTCTTTATCCATTCATCAATTGATGGACATTTTGGCTCTTTCCATACTTTGCATTCTGATAGGGATTGCATTGAATGTGTAGATTGCTTTGGGTAGTATCAGCATTTTAACAGTGTTCTGCCAATCTATGAGCATGAGATGTTTTCCCATTTCTTTGTGTCCTCTCATAAACTTTCTATACTTTTCAGAATATAGATATTTTACCTCTTTGGTTAGATTTACTCCTAGGTATTTTATGGTTTCCGGGGCAGTTGTAAACGGCATCCTTCCTTGATTTCTCTTTCTGTTGCTTAATTATTGATGCATAGAAATGCAACCAATTTCCATATGTTGATTATATAACCTGTGACTTTGCTGAATTCATGTATCAATTCTAGCAGTTTTTTGGTGGAGTCTTTTGTTTTTTACATGTGGACTATCCTCTACGAGCAGTGAAAGTTTGATTTCCTGCTTGCCAATCTGTATGCCTTTTTTTCTTTTTGTTGTCACATTTCTGAGGGCAGGACTTCCAACACTGTGTTGAACAACAGTGTTGAGAGTAGACATTCCTGTCATGTTCCTGACCTTAGGGGGAATGCTCTCAGTTTTTCCCCATTGGGGAGGATATTAGTTATATTTCTTTTGTATATGGCCTCTATGCTGTTGAGATGTGTTCCTTCTATCCCTACTTTCTTGAGGGTTTTTTATCAAGAAATGATGCTGTATTTTGTCAAATGCTTTTTCTGCCTCTATTTAGAAGATCATATGGTTCTTTTCCTTTGTTTTATTAATATCATATTGATTTATTTGCAGATATTGAAGCAGCCCTGCATCCCAGGTATAAATACCACTTAATTGTGGTGAATAATTCTTTAATGTATTGTTGGATCCTGTTTGCTAGTATCTTGTTGAGAATTTTTGCATCCATGTTCATCAGGGAAATTGATCCCTTGTTCTTTTTAGTAGGGTCTTGTCTGGTTTTGGAATCCAGGTAATGCTGCCCTCATAAAAGGAGTTTGGAAGTTTTCCTTCTGTTTCTGTTTTTTAGAAGAGTTTGAGAAGAATTGGTATTAGTCTTCCTTAAATGTTAGCCTCTGGATAACCATCAACTCTGGACGCTTTTTGTGGGGAGATTTTTTATTACTGCTTCAGTTTTGTCACTGGTTATGGGTCTGTTCAAATTTTCTATTTCTGTTTAAGTTTTGATAGTTTATATGTTTCTAGGAATTTGTCCATTTCTTCCAGATTGTTCAATTTGTTGGCATATAATTGCTCATAATATTCTCTTATTGGTTATATTTCTGCAGTGTTAGTTGTGATTGTTCTACTTTAATTCATGATTTTATTTATTTGGGTCCTTTTTCTTTTTGATCAGGCAGGCTAGAGGCTTATTAATTTTGTTAATTCTTTCAAAGAACCAAGTCCTGGTTGTGTTGATTTATTCTAGTTTTTTTTTTTAATTTCAATATCATTGATTTCTGCTCTCATCTTTATCATCTCCCTTCTTCTGTTGGCTTTGAGCTTTATTTGTTGTTCTTTCTCCAGCTTCTCTAGGTGTAAGGTTAACTTGTGTATTTGAGACCTTTCTTCCTTCATTAGGAAGGCCTGGATTGGTATAAATTCCCTCTTGTAACCACCTTTTCTGTGCCCTAGAAGTGTTGGACTGTCGTGTTTTCATTTTCTTTAGCTTCTGTGTATTTTTTAATTTACTCTTTAATTTTGTGATTAACTCATTCGTGTGTTAGTAGGATTTTTTTAAATTTTTTAAGTGCTTATTTGAGAGAGAGAGAGAGAGAGACAGACAGACAGAGCATGAGTGGGGGAGGGGCAGAGAGAGAAGGAGACACAGAATCCGAAGCAGGCTCCAGGCTCTGAGCTGTCAGCACAGAGCCTGATGCGGGGTCTGAGCCCATGAATCATGAGATCATGACCTGAGCCAAAGTCCAGTGCTTAACTGACTAAGCCACCCAGGTGCCTGGATGTTTTTAAATCTCCAATTATTTATGATCTTACAAATTTTTTTCTTTCTTGTGGTTAATTTCAAGTTTCATAGCATTGTGATCTGAAAGTATGCATGGTATGATATCAGTCTTTTTGTACTTGTTGAGGCCTGATTTGTGACCCAGTATGTGATCTTTTCTGGAGAATGCTCCATGTACACTTGACAAGAATGTGTATTCTGCTGCTTTCAGATGAAATGTTCTGAATACATATGTTAAGTCCATCTGGTCCAGTGTGTCATTCAGAGCCATTGTTTCCTTATTGATTTTCTGCTTATGTGATCTGTCCATTGTAGTAAGTGGGGTGTTGAAGTCCCCTACTAGTATGGTATTATCATCAGTGAGTTTCTTTTGTTTGTGATTAATTGATTTATACATTTGGACTCTTTCAACTTGGGGGCATTAATATTTACAATTGTAGATCTTCTTGATGTTTAGCCCCCTTTAATTATCATATAACACCCTTCTTCATCTCTTGTTATAGTCTTTGGTTTAAAATCTAGTTTGTCTAAGTATGGCTACTCTGGCTTTCTTTTGATGTCCGTTAGCATGATAGGTGGTTTTACATATCCCTGCTTTCAATCTGTAGGTGCATTTAGGTCTAAAATGAGTCTCTTGTGGGTAGAATATAGATGGGTCTTGTTTTCTTTAAATTTTTTTTTTAAATTTATTTATTTTTGAGACAGAGACAGAGCATAAATGGGGGAGGGTCAGAGAGAGAGGGAGACACAGGATCTGAAGCAGGCTCCAGGCTCTGAGCTGTCAGCACAGAGCCCGACGCGGGGCTCAAACTCACCACGAGATCATGACTTGAGCCGATGTTGGATGCTTAACTGACTGAGCCACCCAGGCACCCCAGACGGGACTTGTTTTCTTATCCATTCTCATACCATGTCTTTTGACTGGGGTGCTTAGTCCATTTACATTTAGAGTGATTATTGAAAGAGATTAATTTCGTGCCATTGTGTTGTCTGTAGAGTTGGTGTTTCTGATGACATTCACTATTCCTTTCTAGTCCTTCTTGCTTTGGTCTTTGTTTTGTTTTGTTTTGTCTTTTCTCCACTCAGAGATCCCCCTTAAAATTTCTTACAGGGCTGGTTTAGTGGTCACGAACTCCTTTAGTTTTGGGGGGGTTTTTTTGGGGGGGTGGATTCTTTCAATCTCCTTCTATTCGGAATGATAGCCTTGTTGGATAAAGAATTCTTGGCTGCATATTTTTCCCATTCTTTACGTTGAATATACCCTATCACACTCCTTTCTGGCCTGCTGAGTTTCTGTGGCCTGATCTGCTGTGAACCTGATCTGTCTTCCTTTGTTGGTTAAGGGCTTTTTTCCCTTGTTGCTTTCATAATTCTTTCCTTGTCTGGGCATTTTGTGAATTTCATTGATATGCCATGGTGATGGTCAGTTTTTGTTTATTCTAATAGGACTTCTCTCTGCTTCTTGGATTTTGATGTCTGTGTCCTTCCCCAGATAGGAAAGGAAAGTTTTCTGCTAAAATTTGCTCACATAAATCTTCTACCCCCTTTTCTTTTTCTTCATCTTCTGGGACTCTTATTGTACAAATGTTATTCTTCCTTAGTAAGTCACTGAGTTTTCTAAGTCCTTTATTGTGATTTTTTGCCTTTCTATCCCTTTTTTTCTGCTTCATTATTCTCCATAATTTCATCTTCTATATCACCAATTTGCTGTTTTCCCTCTCCATCCTTGCTGTTATGACATCCATTCAAGATGCATCTCGGTTACAGCATTTTTTAATTTTGGCCTGACTAGATTTTAGTCTTTTTTATATATGGAGAAAGGGATTCTCTGATGTCTTCTATGCATTTTTCAATCCCAGCAAATATTATTATCATAGCATTAAATTCTAGTTCTGACATCTTACTCATATCTATGTTGATTAAATCCCTGGACATCATTTCTTCCTGTTCTTTCTTTTGGGGGGTGAATTTCTTAGTCTTGTCCTTTTGGAGGAAGAAAACAATTAATAAAATAAAAATTTAAAACAAAACCAAAAAAAAAATCAAAAGAAGCTTGATCCTAGGTGTGTTTTGATCTGCTTGTTGAAAGAAGCTTTGTAGAATAGAGAAAAAAGGAAAGGAAAGGATAAAAATAAAATAAAAGTTTAAAAATACAAAAAATACAAATAAATAAAATAAAATTAAGAATAGAATAAAAATTTTTAAAAAATAAAAAAATTAAAAAAGTATTTTCTCTTTCTGTAGACAAGAAAGAAAAATAAAAAAAAAAAGAAAAAAGAAAACAATTTAAGCAAAAACAGAAGCAAAGAAAATGAATAAAGAACCAGCAAACAGAATGAAACTTGAATGAGGTTACATCCACTTCCCCTAGAGCTGAAACCTTGAAGCACTCTTCAGTCCACTTACTAAACAGGTGGAGGGATTTGTGCTATTCTTCTAGGGAATGTGCCTGGAGGGCACAACTGGGCAGGGCCTGGTGTAAGGACTCTGTTCTCCACTAGGTGGCATTGCTGAGCATACTGTGGTGGATACGTATGTGAGTGCGTGTGCGTGTGAATGATAGATGTGAAAATGCCTTCACCCATCTCCCTAGTCTCTGCTACAGGAACTTCCATGATCACCTACCTGTGATCAAGCATCCCTCCTTTATCTCAGGGCTCTGTCGACTTCTATCCTTGTCCAAGCTGTTTGCCTTCCAGGTAGCACTTCCCTCTAAAGTCTTACCTCAGATGGGGTTGTTTTTCAAAACCCCACACTTTAGGGGCACCTGAGTGGCTCAGTGAGCATCCAACTTTGGCTCAAGGCATGATCTCACGGTTCATAAGTTCAAGCCCCACATCAGGCTCTGATGACAACTCAGAGCTTGGAGCCTGCATCCCTCTCTCTCTGCCCCTCCCCCACTCGTACTCTGTCTCTCTCTCTCAAAATAAATAAAAACATGCAAAAAATTAATAAAAAAATAAAACCTCACACTTCAGAGACCAGCCCCCTCAGGTTGGACCCACCCTAACTCTCTAGGGGAGTGGCTTACTGCATAATGGCTGGGTGCCAGTTTGCCCCAGAAAACATTTGCACCATCATGCAATAGCAGAGGTTCAGAGATTATGGCAAATTACAACACACAGCTGGCTCCAGGTTACACCACACTCTGGCATCTTTGTCCCAATACCAGCAAACCTGGCTTTTCTCTGGGGTCCACTGGGACCTTTGCCCACAGGGAGGCCATATGGCCTCTAGCAAATGCAGTTCAATCAGAGGAACAGCTTTACCCTGTGTGGTAGTTGGACCTCTCAGACTGCGCTGCCTGCTCTTGGGGATTCACCATACTTCCTCACCATTGCACCACCAGGCACTGAGCTCTGAAACCTTCGGACTCTGCGCTCCCCCATTCATAGAAACTGGCAGTATTGGAACCCTCTCCTTTCTCCCCATCAGTGGTTGTGGGGAACAGATTTCTTGTTCAGTCCCCTGTGAGCATTCTGTCTCTCTCTCTCTCTCTCTCTCTCTCTCTCTCTTTCTCTTTCTCTTTCTCTCTCTCTCTCTCTCTCTCTTTCCAGCTACTTTCGGGGGGAGTCCTTTTCTTGTGCAGTCCTGATGTGCTGTGCTCTCCCCCTTTCTTTTTCTATTTCCTCTCCACAAAAATTGCTCCCTACCCTCTGTAGCTCTGCAGTTTATTTCTACCCCGATTCACCTCTCCGCACCACATACCTGGGAAGTTCTGTGGCTCAAGTTATGTAGATTGTTGTGTTAATCCTCAGATCAATTTCCTAGGTGTTCAAAATGGTTTGGTGCTAGTCTAGCTGTGTTTCAGGGACGGGACAAGCTCAGGGTCCCCATACTCGTCTGCCATCTTAACTCCTTCCTCAAGTTCTTTCAAATTTTTATTATTTTTTGAGAGATTATTCAGCTTTAAAAAAGGAGGTCATCCTATTGTATGCTACAACATGAATGAATCTGGAGGCCATTATGATAAGTGAAATAAGACAGTAAAAAATAAAATAAAAAACACAAATACTGCATGATTTCATTTCTGTGAGATATTGCAAGTTGTCAAACTCTTAGAAACAGAAAGTAGAATGATGGTTGCCAAGGGCTGGAGGCAGGGGTAAAAGGCATGTTACTGTTCAATGGGTAGAGAATTTCCATTTTGCAAGATGAAAAACGTTACAGATCTCTTGCACAGTAATATGCATATAGTTAATACTAGTGTACTGTGCTTTTAAAAAGGATTAAAGTGGTAAATTTTGTTATGTTTTTTAGCACAATAAAAAAGAACACGTAGTGCCCTTCCCTTTTATATAATATCTGTAAGAATTATAAATCAAAATGTGAAAATTCAAAAGATTTTAAAGTGTATAGAATATATCTATAGAATATGCCATAATGACTTGAAAGAAATAATTACATTGTGAGAGTATAAAAACTATACTATAATTGTAAATTGGAGATTGTCCTTTTGATATATAGCTAGCTGGGTACTTGCTGAGTTCTCCACTTCAAATCTAATGTATTTTTGTCCTCAAGCCTTGACTCCTAGGATGCTTCATATGTCACTGGTCTCTCTCCTTTACCATATACAAGTCCAATTATTCAATAATACAAACTACATTATCAAGAAGGGTTTCTTAAATTTATTATCCCTTCAACTGCATTTACCAAGTAGCTACATATAAAGTTGTCAAAGTCATTGCAAGGTAGAATAGAATAATGCATTCTACTTTTGTTGAATTGTATTTAGAGAGGATGGCAAAATGAACTCATATCATGCAGAGTTTTATGGTTTGTACTCATAGCTCCTCTCCCATTTCTTTTTTATTTTTTTATTTTTTTGCTCCTCTCCCATTTCTAAGGCTAATATGTGAGTTGCAAGAATTAAGCCAGAAGAAAATTATACTAATCATTTATCTCTTATCAGTCTTTCAGATATGATTAATTTAGCTTACTATCAAGCTCTAAATACCTATTTGACAACATCAACTCTAAATAAATGAAATACAGTAAAATTCGACAAATATTCACTGATTATATTAACCTGGCATATTGTGCTATGGAGTTAAAAACATGGAGTAAATTTGGCCTCAAGGAAATTGGTGTAAATGGGAGATAATTCATCTATGTGGATATAAGAAGAGGAAGAGGGAGAAGGAGAGAGAGGGAGAGAAAATGTATTAGCACTGAGGAAAGATTCAAACAAAAAATTATTAGTTTACCCAGGACAACATGATATATGAAATATTACATAAATATTATACCAGAGAATTATGTAGTATGTTGTATAAGGACAGTATCAGACTCACATTGTGAGGTCATTCACTTACATAAATTTAAAATAAATAAAGTCAAATTGCTATTAGATATTTTTGACTGATTTATTTAATTAATAACAAATTAATTCATTTCACTTTTGTCATTTCACTTTTATTAAAATATGTCCATCATGGTATTGAAATTGCTACATCTCAAAAGATCTTTTTCAATACACTGTAAGTAAAAAATATCTATAATTGCAGGAAATGGTGGAGTTAAGTCACAATTTTAAAAGAGGACCTTTTAAAATATTACTGTTATAACTTCATAAAGTGTTTCAGTTCACAAGATGTCATATGGTCACTCATATAAGGAACTGGCATAAAACTATAGGCTGAGTCAAAAAGTAAGGCAGAAGTTGCATTAGTAAAAAGAATGCTGGGGCGCCTGGGTGGCTCAGTCGGTTGAGCAACCGACTCAGCTCAGGTCATGATCTCACAGTTTGTGAGTTCAAGCCCTGTGTTGGGCTCTGTGCTGACAGCTCAGAGCCTGGAGCCGGCTTCAGATTCTGTGTTCCCTCTCTGTCTGCCCCTCCCCCACTCATGCTCTGCCTCTGTCTCAGAAATAAATAAACATTAAACAACAACAACAAAAAATTAAAAAAGAAAAAAGAATGAAAAACATAGCAAAAAAAAAAATGGTTTCTCAGAGTCTCTGGCTGCCACTGAATTGCTAAGTGATGTTTGGGCTTTCTGCAAACTGATCCTAAATGAATCTATAAGCAACTGTGTGTTTATATATATATATACAATATATTGTATAGCATGCCATACATATAATCATTTTAAAATATGTTCTTTGCCTTGAGAAAGTGTTTACTCAAAGCAGGAAAGGAGAGATTTTCTGGAGTAAGTTGTTTAGAATCATTGGAAAATATGTGATACAAGCTTGATACTTTGTCAAGTAGCCATGTGTTTTGGACATTTTTATGGGTTAGTGATGAATTTAATTCACCATTGTACTTTTAAGCATTCATGTATTTTGAATGTTAAAAGTTTGGGAAAGAGTGTAAAACACAATTTTTAAATTGCCCAAAATTATCTTCAAGGAGTCTACACCACTTAATGGTTTAATAAAGAGTTTGAGTTATTTGCACATGCGCACACACATACACACAATTTAAGTACAGAAATTAAAAAAAAAATCAAAACTGGAGGAAATCTTTGTGCTTTCTCCATTTATTCAAAGTTCTTTTAGGTACTTTGTTAAAAATTTGAAGTTTCATCCTAAATGCGCAGTAGGTTTGTTACATTTATTTTGAATTATTTAAAAATTTTTGTCTTGTCTGTGAACTTTTTTCCTTCATATTTCTTTTAAGTTTTTATTTAAATTCTAGTTAGTTAACATATAGTGTAACATTGGTTTACATGTAACACCCAGTTCTTATCACAAGGGTCCTCCTTTTCCCCCTCCCCCAAAGGTTTTATTTATATTCAAGTTAGTTACCATATAATGTAGTAGTGGTTTCAGGAGTAGAATTTAGTGATTCATCACTTACATATAACACCCAGTGCTCATCACAACAAGTGCCCTCCTTAATGTCCCTCAGCCCATCCCCCAACCCACCTCCCCTCCAGCAACCCTCAGTTTGTTCTCCATAGTTAAGAGTTTCTTATAGTTTGCCTCCCTCTGCCCCCCAACTTCCCCTACATTTATCTGTTTTGTTTCTTAATTTCCACATAAGAATGAAATCATGTAGTATCTGTCTTTCTCTGATCGACTTACTTCTGTCATGTCCCCGATTTCGAATCCAAGAGACCACCAAGGAGCCGATACCAATGCAAACGCATGAGGGTTTGTTTGCAAGCTCCAGCTTGGGCCCAAGTATACCCGACACAGCGGAGCAGGGACTTGGACCCCTAGGTTAAAAGGGGTAGCAGTTTTATAGGGGCCAGTGGCCAATGAGATTATAACACACACAGAAAGTTGCATAGTCATGTCAGTCCACACGCAGGTGGCCAGTTGAATTACAATTACCCTATAGTAACTGTTTGAACTAGCCTATCACTCTGGTCAGAATTGGTGCACAAGTTTGGCGGGCAAAAGGAGGGTTTTAAGAATTGGTGTGCAAGTTTGGCGGGCAAAAGGCGGGGTTTACATTCTTTGGCAGTTAGGGGTTCTGCATTCCTATATGAGCCGGTTTCCAGTAAGAGTGTGCTCAGCGGCTTGACTAGGGTGGGGGAGTGTCTTAAGCAATAAGTAGGTCATGTGAGGGTTATACATGAGATGGTGGGTGTAGCTCAAAATGGAGTTAGTCTTGCTCTGCTCTTCCAGGGGTAGGGGATTTTTGTTAAATTCCTTGGGTCCCACACTTCACTTCGCATAACTCTAGCTCCATCTACATCATTGCAAATGGCAAGATTTCATTCTTTTTGATGGCTCATATTCCATTGTATGTATATGTGTATGTGTGTACGTGTGTGCGTGTGTATACACATGCGCATGCACACACACACACTACATCTTTATTTAGTCATCAGTCAATGGACATTTGGGCTCTTTCCATAATTTGGCTATTGTTGATAATGCTATTGTAAACATCAGTGTGATGTGCCCCTTCAAATCAGCAGTTTTGTATCCTTTGGGTAAATACCTAGTAGTGCAATTGTTGGATTGGAGGGTAGTTCTATTTTTAACTTTTTGATGATCTTCCGTATTTTTTTTTCACAGTGGCTGTACCAGTTTGCATTCCCACCAGCAGTGTAAGAGGATTTCCCTTTCTCTGCACCCTCGCCAACATTTGTTGTTTCCTGTAACAATTTTAGCCATTCTGATAGGTGTGAGGGAGTGTCCCATCATGGTTTTGATTTGTATTTCCCTGATGATGAGTGACGTTGAACATCTTTTCATGAGTCTGTCAGTCATATACATGTCTTCTTTTTTTCCTTTACACTTCTATGATTTGCTTAGAGAACAGTCTAAGTTTCTCAATATGTAATTTTTAACTAATCACATTACTAAACTATTTCATTAGTTTTACTACAGATGGCTCCTTTTTTTAATGTGAAAATCATATGGCAAGTATTACTGGTCTTCATCTGTAGAATACATTTTATTTATTTTCTTGATTTCTTTTAACTGTTTTTTAACATAACTTTCAGAACAATTACAATATGATTTTTATTAGCAACCATCCTCATGTTGATCTTTTCACTATTAGTATTAGGGCTAGTAAACATCCCATTATTTTAAAGTCATTGATTTAAAAAAAATTAGGATTGAAGATGATTTATCCAGCACATTTAAAGCATTTATAAATGTGTTAGTCTGCTCAGGCTACCATAAGTAGTCTTCATGGTTCTGGGAGGCAAGAATTCATGATGCAGAAGCCACCAAATTTGAATTCTGGTGGGAGCTATCTTTCCAGCTTGTAGATGGATGCCTTCTATCTCTGTAGTCATATGGCCCTTTTTCTACTTAGTTTTTAAAAACACAAGAACTATTAAAGGAATTAATATTTCATTTATCCTGTAGTATGAAACTGTTTCTCATATTTTTATTAATTTTAATGATTTTTTGGCATAAAGAGTTCTTAAATTCATTTCTATTCCTTTAAATATAAAAGGCTGCAAGTGGAATTACAAAGACATAATTATTACTGAATTCAATAACCATTTACTCTTTTTTGGTTTAAAATAGAGATCCCTTGATAGATAGATAGATGATAGATAGATGATAAATATATAGATAGTATATATACAAAAACCACCATACAAGTATACTTATTTAAATTAATGATAAACCATATGAGTGTACTTATTTAAGTTAACTGAAATGACTGCTTTATATAAAACAAGTGTTCATGTGTTTTATAGTCCCATGTTTCCTCATTTTTCTAATTTGTGAGACATATCTATTTAGTTATATCTATCCTTTGAAAATGAAATTTTTGTATCATAAATTAGTTTTAAGAGACATCATTAATTCAGGTATATGAAATGTGAAAAAATTAGTAGAATTAAGGAAAATGCATTTTGAAATACATTTGAAATAGATATGCATGTAGGAATCTAAATGCAGGAGTATCATGAAAAAAAAAAATGAGCAGAACAGGTTAGAGTGGAGTAGGATTGATGCTGAAATGAGTATTATTTGGTACTTTAAGGTAGGTAGTGTTTTAAGCCTAATTAAAAACTTGGCATATAGGAATTGAAAGAGTGGAACTCATTTCTAATGAGCAAAATGCAAATTAGCTCTTCAATAGGATATCATTTTATCATTTACCACTCATGATACAACTTTTTCAATCAGGGTTCAGGAGAGTGTTAAGATAGAATCCCTTAAGGCCTTGAACATTTGTAATGAATTAACTTCTCTCCAGTTCATTTAAAACGGCACTAGTTATATTCCATCCTTGGGAGAATTGAGAAGATTGTCACTCACTGCATTTTGTGTTCTGTGATTCAGATAAGAAACCCCAACTGAGAAAGGCTGTGAGAAGAATAATTTTAATAAATTGCTAATATACATTGAGGAAGATGTTATATGAGGTAAATTGGTAAAATGTTTTTATGAGAATTTGGCAATGTTCAGTATAAATGAAGATGCACACATTCTTTGGGGTAGCAATTTACCCCCTAGGCATACACTTTTGGTAACATTTTCATGTATGTAGATGAAGTTAGGGCCAACAGTGTTTGTATTGGAAGAGGGGAGGGAAAGGGAGAATAAATGAACTACAGTTGCATATTTTTACTTATTAAATTGTTATTTTTTAAATTTAAATCCAAGTTAACATATTGTGTAATAATGTTTTCAGGAATAGAAGTTAGTGATTCATCACTTAACATATAACAGCCAGTGCTCATCCCAACCAGTGTCCTCCTTGATCCCCTCACCCATTTAGCCCATCCCCCCCCAACACCCTGCCAACAAACCTCAGTTTGTTCTCTGTACTTAAGAGTCTCTTATGGTTTGCCTCCCTCTCTGTTTTTATGTTATTTTTGCTTCCCTTCCCCTATGTTCATCTGTTTTGTTTCTTAAATTCCACATATGAGTGAAATAATGTTTTTCTCTTATTGACTTATTTTGCTTAGTGTAATACACTCTAGTTCCATCCATGTTGTTGCAAATGGCAAGATTTGATTCTTTTTGATCACCAAGTAATATTCCAGTGTGTGTGTGTGTGTGTGTGTGTGTGTGTGTGCGCGCGCACGCACGCGCGTGTGTGTATGCATGCCACATTGTCTTTATCCATTCATCAGTTGATGGACATTTGGTCTCTTCCCATACTTTGGCTGTTGTCAATAGTGTTATAAACATTGGGGTGCATGTGCCCCTTGGAATCAGCACTCTTGTATCCTTTGGATAAATATCTAGTAGTGTTCTTTTATTTACGTTTCCCCTTTCAGAAAGTGTGAATAGGATTATGGCTTATATATCTTTTTTTCTCATGCTTAATAATTGAACAATACTACCCATTCTTTCATTTCAAAAAAATAAGGAAACACCCTAAATATTTTGCACAACAAAGATGGAAAATGCTACAGTAAATTCTATATTTACTCTGATATATTTGCTGTTTTATATATTACATCATTTGATACTTAACACATTTGATCCTGTATCTGCTTGTCTCCTTAATTCATGCTCTCTCCACTTCTGAATTCACCAGTTTTTTTGAAAAAAAAAATAAGAGGAATTAGATTTATTTCAATGTAACTTTCATATTTATTCCAATGAATTATGACTTGGTTTACTATTATTATTAAAAATATATTGAAATTTAATTTTTCCTTTTCCATGATGCAATTATACATATTTTCACAAATTTATGAATTACATCTTACCTTCTGTTTACATAGAACAGACTTAGGATAATAGATAAAATTACATTCTAAAACATTGAGTACAGTTAACAAAAACAATGTTTATAATATTTATTAACTTTCTCTGATTTTAGTACCATTTTATTAATTTATTAAATAAGAGCCATAGTTTTCTCAGGACCTACTATATGAGAACTTTATTTTTAATATTCCTCAACATACACTTTCCCTGCTGCTTGCTTAAGATGACTCCAACATAGCATATATCAATATTAAATCTGTTGTATATTTTAAGGGCAACCTCTTTCTTTAGAATTCCAAGGAAATTATTCTAGTTGAATGAAGTCTGCTCTTCATTATGTGCAATTAAAAACCAATTTTAACTTACATATGGAACATTGATATTTTCTTTGATTTCTCCATTGTTACTGGGACCTCTCACTCAACCCATCCTACTAAAAGTCATCCTCGTGCAAGTATCTTTATCACTAATTCATATTTCACTGGTTTCTAATCATGATGCAAATTCTCTGGGTTAGAAAAATGCTCTGTCTGGTGTTGCGGTCTTGGAAGTTCTCTACCATTAACCTGTGCATCTTTCCTCAAGTTGCATTTACTTTTTTAGCTGAACGATCTTGTATCAGTTTTCATTGCAACTGTAACTGTAAGAAAATCAGCTTTTATTCATTTTTTTCCTGTCCACTGGCAGGTCTCCTCATGAGGTTTTATTGAATTTCAAGAAAGTATTTTCCACTTTCATTTTTTTCCTTTTCTGTCCGGGATGGCCTTTTCCTTTTGTCTTTCATGTGCTGTAACTTTTTTAAAAGTTCATTTGTTCCAATGTTGATGCCATCTGAAGTAAGGAAGGTACATGCTGCAAAATGTAAATTAAATCATGCACAGTATCAAAGGTAAGCCCTCTTTCTGTTCTAGTTCTTTTACTTTAGTCACGATCACGGTTTCAAAAATAATATGTATAAAAGCGTTCATGCACTCTATATTACAGGTATCTCTTTGTAGGAAGCAGTGATGACGAATGGAACTGTGTCCATGTTGCACCAGTGCCCTTTGGCATTTATTTTAACATGAAGTATTAAATTGTTCAGACCCAGCTTCAACTATGAGCTTTGCAAAAAGAGAAATGCACAGCCCTTGGGTTTTAAGCCTTCAAAGGAGGTTCTACCATAGAATCCTTGGTAGGTAGAATCTAGGTAGAATGCCTCTAGAGGCATATTTATCCATATTTTACAGAAGAGGCTTGTCTGCACTACCCTCCAGTAAGAGTTAGAGGTAGAAATCATACCAAATTTAACTCTAAATCCTGCACAACTAAATACAATGCCATGTTGCTTTCCATGTGACTGTCAATAAGGTCTCCCCTCTAGATGCCTTCACTCCTCATTAACCCCAAATTAAGCTAATAAAGCTTGAAAGACAGGTCAGGCATAGTGGTGTCACTGCTATCTGATCTCACCCTCAAGTCACCTGGCACAATGCACTAAGGCCCTTGTATTTTACTACACTTGTAATAACAACGATCTTTACTGCCTTGATGTGAGTTTAGCATGTATGAGTTTCTTTTACCATGAGGCACTGGAATTTCAGTTGCAGGTTGCAATTTATTTATGCATTACACATATTCATGCCAGGTAACTACTTTTTCCTCAGTCTCTAAGAAAGTAATGATTAAAAGTTGACCATGGAATTTAAATGTCAGTGGCTGCTAGATACTGATGAATCCACTACTCATATAGTTTTCTTTATGGCCACCAGAAATTTTACTTTAGGACTTTTCTAGACGAGAGAGATCATGATGGATGAATGTCCCATAAGCGTCTACATGTTCAGTACCATCTTTTAGTTATCTCGTCCTTTGCAATAGGAAACAAATTTTGCCAGTTTTGAGAGTGCCTCCAGGTACCATCACTGTATCATAATGTTGCATTTATACAATTTTTAATATAATTTCTCTTGGAAAGCTTTCTAAGTACTCAAAATCCATCTCTTGTGAAAAAAAAACATCAAAACTAGTAGAGTTTAATCTATCGTAAAAATTGTCATAATAGCAGAATCACCTTCTAGGAGATTAAATTAGTGACAACTGCTTCAGACACATTTTATAATTCTCTTTTGCTATGAGTATCTGCCTTCAGTCCTTCCTTGTAAAACTTCAGTTAACACCAGAACCATGTAAAAAGACCCTATTTTCTATAGTACTTTTATAAGGCCTCTTTACACTTTCTAGTTACATGGAACCCCTTTTGTGATGGTTAATTTAATGTGTCAACTTGACTAGGCTCAGGGATACTCACATAGCTGATAAAACATTATTTATGGATGTTTCTGTTAGGGTGTTTCTAGAAGAGACTGGTATTTGAATTCACAAAGATTGCCTCACCAATATGATAGTCATCATTCAGTCCATGAAGGCCCTGAATAGAACATAAGAAGGGCAAATTTTCTTTCTGCTTGAACTGGAACATCTATCTATGCCTGCCTTCAAACATTAGCATTTCTGGTGCTCAGGCCACCAGACTGGGACTGGGACTTACACCATGGGCTCCCCTGGTTCTCAGGCTTTGGGTCTGGATTGGAACTACACCTCTGGTTTTCCTGGGCCTCCTGGTCACAGAAAGCAGATTGTGGGACTGCTCTACCTCCATAATTGCCTGAGACAATTCCTCATAAGAAATCCTTTCTAAATCTCTATATATATCCAATTAGCTCTGTTTCTTTAGAGAACCCTAATATACCTATCATCCATTAAATAAAGCAGTATTCTTGCAAATCAGGAATAGAAGACTCTTACCCACCTGCCTCCTGTCCAGTTGAGCACAGCCCTTCTGTGGAGAGACTCTGTAGAAATGTTTAAGGATGTGGGGTTTGTTTCAAGAATATCTGGGTTCAGAGTCTGGCTCTATTACTAGTCATAAAACCTTGGTTAAGTTATGCAACTACTCTCAGTTTCTTCATCTATAAGGTAGGAGTATGTGATAATAGTACCTACATTTTAGGATTGATGTGAGACTTAAGTGTTTTAATTTGTATAGAACTCTTAGAACAGTGTTAAACCTATAAAAAGCTCTTATTTATTGGTTATTATTTTATGATTGCACACTTGGTTTCATAGGAATGTATTAATGGAAATTTGCATTCTATTTTCAAGTATTCACTACAAAAAATATTTTAAACAGTTTATATGAACTATCTTTCAATTCCAGAAACATTGTATACACCTTTCTATTTCTCATTCAATACTTGTATCAAAGTTTTCCAGAAAAACAGAATAGGATGTGTATATTTATGAGTAACATATATGTGTTATATATATTTATATATATATGTGTGTGTGTGTGTGTGTGTGTATATATATATATATATATAGTAATCTTTAAATACATGTATATACTCTAAATATATCTGTCATATATAATCTCTAAAACATAATTATTATATAATAGATTGAAACCTATTTATGGATTCTCTTCTTCTATGGAGTCTTCTAATAGAACACTATCATACTTATCCTCATACTTTAGGTAAGACCAGCATCTTTAAAGAATTGTCTTACTACTAGACCTCATTTCTTGTTCCATTTTATATCCTCAATGTATGTCAGTCGATATGTTTCACACTCTGCAAATTGCTCTTGCTGGAGGCATCAGAAAGTTCTTTGTTACCTTATCATTCATCTTAATTTATACTTTAAGTATTTTGAGGGTGTTTGTTTGTTTTACATTTTTATACTTTAGTCTTCTTTCTTAGAAATGAGTCATGAGGGGTGCCTGGGTGGCTCAGTTGCTTGCATGTCCGACTTCTGCTCAGGTCACGATCTCATGGTTCGTGAGTTCGAGCCCCACGTCGGACTCAGTGCTGCTGGCTCAGAGCCTGGAGCCTGCTTTAGATTCTGTGTCTCCCTCTCTCTCTGCCCCTCGCACTCTGACTCTCTCTCTCTCTCTCAAAAATAAACATTAAAAAAAATGAGTCATGCAAAAATTCCTACAAGTTAGAAATGCCTTATGCAAAATAACTCAGTGTGAAATTTATAGTAGATAGAACAGTAAGTAGTCTTTAAAAACTCATGCCCATCCAGAAACTCAGAATGTGACCTTACTTGAAAATAGTGTCTTTGCAGATGTGATTAAGGTAAAGTTCAACATGACATCATAATAGATTAGAATGGGCCCTAAATCCAATGAGAGTGTTCTGATATGAGATGGAATAGGACATACAGAGACACAGGGAAATAAATGGTATAAAGATGTCAGCAGAGACCACATGTATCTACCACTGAAGTGATGTTTCTACATGGAAAGCCAGCAAATGCTGGGAAGCCAATAGAGCCAGGTGAAAAGCATAGAGCTGATTCTCCCTCAGAGCCTCCATAAGGAACCAACCCTGTGACATCTTGATTTTAGACTTCTGGTTGTCAGAATTGGTATAGAATACATTTTTGTCATTGCAAGCCACCAAATTTATGGTAATTTATTTTGGAAGCCCTAGAAACTAATACAGAATTCATTACATAAACATTTACAAAGTAATTGTTACCTGCCAGGGATTGATGTGTACACCAGGCATGTGACATTCTGTAAAACACAGCCCTAGCCATCAATTCGCAAGTTTAATTAGGGTAAACTTGGGGAATGACAGTAATATAGATAGATACAATTTGCTAACTAAGCAACTGAGTTTAAGCAATGGAGTAGAAAAAAAACACCTTTTTTTTTTCCTTTTTACACTTCACTACATTTTGCTATGTTACGTTTACATTTGTTGGCCTTTTGATGACACTTCAGAGCTTGAAAATATGATCAGCTTCGTCTACATATCATTAACACCCTTCTCTTTTTATTGAAGAATGAAGGTAATATCTGGTGGGAATATATCTGTAGCTTTAAATGACATAAATTGATATTCTCTCTTTCATCAGAGAAGATAATGATATTCAAAGTTATAACTAAAATAAAGCAAATAAAGTAATCTGAGTTGGAAGGCAAATATATTTTTCCCCTTATTTCAGTATCAGCCAAGAAGAGGAAATATTATATAAACAGACAAGTTACTGGAACTCAAAGGTTTAATAATGCTTCACAGCCTTGTGAGCTCAAGTGACATGAAAAATCAAACAAGATATTAAGGTCTGGGGATGCTGGAATCAGATCTGAAATTCCTCAACCACACACACACACACACACACACACACACACACACACATAAATATAAATAATATGTATGGTTCAACGTTTTCAAGAATTAAAAGAAAAACTTGTGTGAAGAATCAGTGCACAATTTCTTTGCTTTCATACTTTCAGGCTAAAATCCAAATTTATTTAACACAATCTATTTGGATGTTCGATATTTGGAATTCAAGTTTAGATTTATTTTTATCCCGTTGTGCTCTGAGCAAGAAATCAATAAATCAGTATATTTCTCAACAGTGTCCTCTCACTATTTCTTTTTTTCTCCATTATCTATAAAACATACAATAAACTTTGAATATAAGCAGACTAGAGTAGTTCCTTATTATTGGAATACAAAAAGTGGGATTGAGAAGAAATGTGCTTAACTGATAAAGTTAAGGGTTTAGATTTTAGAGTTACTGCTAAAGCAGTAAGACAAATTTTGAAGTATATTGCTTTCTCTAAAGAGAGATAGTGGACATTTTAAAAAGAGGTTTGCATTTACAAGAATTTCTTACAGTTCGCATGTTCAGTGGCAAGAGAGACTGGACTCAGAGTGAATAGGACATGGCAGCAAAAAACATAGGAGAGAGGTACTATGCACAGTGGGGACGGATCAGATAGAACCCTTTCAAAAGGAAAGACACATGGAAAAACCTAACTGGGTGCAAAATCAGCAACAAATAATAAAATGGGAAAAGCCTCCTTTGTTATTCTTTTCTTACTTAGAATTGGGCCCTTATGGAAGAGCATTTGTTTTGATAAAAGTGACCTCAGGAGAGTCATAGGAGTAACATCAGTGAGTTTTGCTAAATGTTTAGGCAATGAGAAAAGGAAATTCAGTCATCACTGAATTATTTAGGGGCTGATTATCGAGGTGATAGACTCTTTCAGAATTTTTTTTCCTGTTTCCCATCTGTTGCTCACAATTGGTCATTTCACTGCTCATTAGTCTCCTTACCAGAGGGATGGAAATTATTTTGAAACTCCTGCATCTTTAAATGCTGTATCTCGTTTGCATCTCAATCAAGATTTTGGTGTTTTTGTTTTTAACTCTGTGGATTTCAGTAATCCATTTCCTAGCATCCAGGAGTATTTTAGAGCAGGAATAACTCTTGAAAAATCATTTACTCCAATGCTACCAGAAATGTTAAATGATTTGTCCCAAGTCACATAGTTGGAAGGAAGGAAAAAGAATTGGCTCAAACTGCAGATGTCCTTAAAATTAATGTGCCATTTCTTCAACTGAGGTCACTACCTGTCTTTACTACCTTATGATGAAATTGAAAATTAGCTTTAAAAAAATAAGCGCATTGGGAATTCTGTAGGTTTATCTACTTACTGCTCAGGTCCATATCACCTTCTCACACAAGCTGTTCCTATCTTTATTTTATAATACCAGCTTAGGCTGCCTCCCATCAGACTTCATGCCTTAAGGTTCTTTTCCTTTTAAGCCTGGCTGTAGCATGGGAAGCAAACTTCTAAGCCTCTTTGGTCCCATCAAAACAAGCATACATGTTCACTTTTTATGTTAGTTTTTAATGCTTTTTAGATCATTACTGCAAGAAAATAAGAATCGAGAAAAAGAGCAGCTTGTTTAGAGATAAATCATTTCTTGAATGGTAGGTAACTGGAGATTTCCAAACTGGAAATTTCATTGAACTTGTACTCTCTTCTTTTGTCTGAATTTGGGACTCTCATATGCTCCCCTGCTTTCTAACCACAATCCTCTTAATTACTCCAGGAATCAGTTGGGGAAAATAATAGGTGTCCTTCGCTTCTAGCATGACTGTCACACTTGAAGGCATATACTTATTTGGGCTAAAGATTTAAATTTTAAAAAGTGGCAGAAAAGGACAAGAAGATAATAGTAGCAGTGTGATAAGTATTTTTTTTCTTTAAAGGACATTGCTACATGGTGTGTGCCTGTGTGTACATGTGTGTGTGTATATTAGTGTGTGTTTTTATTACCCAGTTTCTGTTTTGCATTTGAAATTAAATCAACCACTCGGGGGAAATAGAGTGACCTATGTAGCATTTTATAGACTTTTTTTAATGGCATTTAACTGATTTTCAATAAGTCACCTACCTTATTACAATAACTTTAAAGTATTTTACAAGTAATAGCAACCCTGCTGCATTCTCATTAATAATAGACACAAAACTAGGATGAAAATATGTATGTCAGAAGTCATTCAACATCAGTTTAAGCAAACATTTATTTCAATGCTACTATGCTCCATTAATTATTATATTGCAATAATTTGATATTTTATCATACTTTTCTTTTCCATTAACCCTTTCCACATCCCTTTTCACAAAACTAGACGCCTTTATTTATTACTTCAGCATTCCACAAACATGTTCAGATTGAGAAGACCGGCCTGTATTTTGAAAACCCTTGCCTCTGCATTCATTCGCCTATTTCTATAAAACTATATTATCTTAAAATTTTGTTTCTGCATTTGTATTAACATCTCCTTCCTTAGAATCATTGTTCCATGCTTCTAGGTAGGTTCAAAGGAGAGAAGTGAACCAAGATTAGTCAAAGGCCAACCAAGTGCCAGACATTTGCCATCTAATTTAATCCTAACTGAAAAAATAAGTACGATAACCTTCATTTTTACAGACAAGAAAGCAAAGCCTCAGAAAAGGCTTATCCAGTATCATACAAGCAATTGTAAAAGCTGTTACTTTACCTATGATAAACTGACCTCAGATTAGGTCTTTCCCACACTGAAGCTCTTCGCTACACTTTACTATCTATATCTATATCTACATCTATATCTATATCTATATATCTATATAGATATCAACAACATTGCATTTTTAGCTATCTGAGGGGAGGAACAATAATATAAAACTTTACCTCCAAGTAATAGAATATTTTGCCATATGTGGAAAAATAAGTGTTTACTGAATCAAATAAATTAAATAGCTATTCAATATTACAAATAAAAGAAGTGAATTATACAAAAAGATACACTTAAAATCCTATTATAATTAGGCAATAATAATTTTGAATCATTAAGAGAGGTGAATGTCTTTAAGCATATAATAGGTACCTCCAAATGAGGATGGGGAAGAGGTTCATTAAAAAGCTAATTCTCAACTTAAGTGTTTAAATAGTTTACTGAGAAATGCTGTACTGCCTGGCAGTATTTCTTGGGGAACAAAGGCTGACTTTGGTTTAAAAGTACTTCCGTAATGGCTAGTAGACTCACTTTAGTTAATCAACCTGGAAAGTTTTGCAATCAGAGCTGGAGCAAGATACATGGAAAACACTAGGGTAGTTTCTAATAAGGGTAAATAGGATCCCTTCAAATCAAACACTGTGTTAGCCACATAAGAAGGAGCTGGATCTTTTAACACTTCCACATGTTGTTGTTGCAGGTGACTTATTTTGTTTGAATCATTGATTTGTAGCACCTAAGGTAGATTGGTTCAATTGGGTTCAAACTGATTGATTATGCTTGGCAGTTTTCTAATATGTGAAGGTTAGTGGATTGCATCCCATAAGGAGAAGAATCTTACATTGCTTGGTAAAGAGTGTATATGTAGGCTGGGTGTTTAACCCATAATAGAAATTAATGGATCATGAGTTTCATCTGGTATTACCCTATCATTCTCTGCTCCGAGGCTACAGACTAAAGCTATAATCCACATTAGCCCTCAGTAGATGTACGCCACAGGCCTCAAAGGGATTGAGTCAATAAACACTGCTGCATTAGTAAAATCTCATACTCATTACTCAAAAACCATCCCTAAACATATGCATAATTAAGGATTTATTGGTGCTGTGATCACTTCACAAGCAAGACAACACCTTCCTACAAGGATTTCATAGAAAATACACAAATGGCCAGTTTCTATGTTCTCAATTAGGTGTCTGCCAACTTTCTGTAAAGGATTAAATAATAAATATTTTAGATTCTCTAGGCCATAAGGTGTCTGTGGCAACTATGCAACTTTGTCATTCTAGCATGAAAGTAGCTAAAGACAATACATAAACAAATGGCATGAAAGTGTTCCAATAAAAATTTACTTACAGAATTTATTTATAGAAATAGAAAGATATGACCTACAGGCCAGATATGAGCTTAGTAAATTGAAAAAATTATTTGAGTGAGAGCTTGCACATGCGTGCACAAGTGGGGGGGAGGGCAGAGAGAAGGAGAGACAGAATCCCAAGTAGGCTCCACACCATTAGTGCAGATTGCAATTGCGGGGCTCAGACTTACAGACCATGAGATCATGACCTGAGCCGACATCAAGAGTTGGGCACTTACCCGACTGTACCACCCAGGCACCCCTGAGCTTAAAAGCCTAGGCTTTAATTTACTGACTCCTACTCTAGATATCATATGGGAATTATTTCATTTAATTATTACAACATATATGAATTTTATTATTATTTCTCCTTTAAAAATGAGTATACTGAGAAACATAATGCTTAAGCCTATTGTCATTTATTCAAAAGTTGAGCTTGATTTGAAACCATATTTTTTGACCTGTTTACCATCACACTTATTCTTATATGTATTCTTTTGGTCAAGTGTTTGTATTAGTTAAGACCAATTTCAGCTCTGAATGACAAAAAAATACAAAATAGTAACAGCTTAAGATAAAAGTTGATCTTTAATTTAAAGTCAGACCAGTGGTCCAGGATTGATATGAAACCAGTAATATCTAGAAATCCCATTTTTTTTATCTTGTTATCCTGTGATTTTCATCTAGAACCTTATAACTTATGATTTGACATACCTGCTCTAGCTCCAGCTAACATACCCAAACTTAAAACAGCAGATAAAAGTAAAGAGTGATACAGAAGAGCAGTGCCATTTGCTTGAATGAAACTGCCCATCTGTTACATAGAACACTTCTATTTTTTTCTCAAGACATTCAGGAAAGCTTGGAAATAGCCTACTATAGGCAACTACATGCTCAGATAAAATCACAGTTTCTATTTACTCTAGAAGAAAGGAGGAATTGAAATGGGGAAATTGGTAGATTCTCACAAGAGTTATACTTTCTCTGCTTAATGCAAGGCAAGTAGAAGTGTGAGGTAGTAGCTAAAATTGACTGATCTGCTACAAATACTGTGTGTGGGTTTTACATGGGCTCTGTCACCTAGTCATCATAGTCCATTGAGAAAGAGCCGTAGGTAGATTAAATAACTCCCCCAAGTCCACACAGATAGTAAATAGCAGGTCAGGAAACACATCAAACTACATATAATCTCTTAAGTCCATACATTTTCACTAGAGGAGTAATTTTGAACAAGTTAGGGGTTTTAAAACCAACTTGAGAATGTGACAAAGCAAAAGTCAATGGAAAAACATTTATATTAATAAAATTTATCTTAAAAATCTGCTTACATATGAAGAACTTGGACCCCTTGTGCACTATTATTGGGAATGAAAAATGGTGCAGCCACTGTGGAAAACAGTATGGTGGTTCCTCAAAAAATTAGAAATTAAAAACAAAATTAACATATGGTCTAATAGTTTCATGTCTGGGTGTAAACCGTAAAGAATTGAAAGCAGGGTCTGGAAGAGATATTTGTACACCTGTGTTCATAGCAGCATTATTATAAAATTTTTTTCAACGTTTATTTTTGAGACAGAGAGAGACAGAGCATGAACAGGGGAGGGTCAGAGAGAGGGAGACACAGAATCTGAAACAGGCTCCAGGCTCTGAGCTGTCAGCCCAGAGCCCGACGCGGGGCTTGAACTCACTGACCGCGAGATCATGACCTGAGTCGAAGTCGGCCGCTTAACCGACTGAGCCACCCAGGCGTACCGATAGTAGCATTATTATAATAGCCCAAAATGGAAGCAACCTGAGTGTCCATCACCATTGAGGGGTGAATTGGATGAAGAAACTGTAGTGTGTAAATGTAACATAACATAATTGTATCACTATATTATTATATGTAATGCAAACATATACATATATAATATACACACATATACATCAATGTATATATGGATCCGTCAATGGATCAGTGAGTGTTGGCACCATTGTATGTTGTACAGTGAAGTGTATCTCTCACAGTGCAAGATAAAAAGAACTTAGCACAATGAGAGGAATGGTGTGGAAACTGAAAAACCTCTTAAAAATGCCTAATACTTGTAAGATGCTTTCTGAAACAGTTATAAATATGGGAATTAGCTTTATTTGCACTGATATTCTGGTATCAGACTTTTACTTCAGTCATCTTTCCTATTGGAAGTTCTATAATTAACAGGACAAGGAATTCCAAAGTTTTATATATAAGTGTATTGGAATCTAGTGTATTAATTATGTAGTCTATTTCATGTCAGTAACACACTGGAAATAATAGCAGTCTTCCTCCCAGGAAAGTGACACTTTTGCAAATATGTAGTTTATAAATAAAAACCGTTTTCATTCACATCCTGACATTACATATCTTGCTGATGTCCCAGAGTCATCACTGAATCATATGATATTTGATTTTATTACAGTTCCCGTGTTGGAAGATTATATGGAATAGAATAGCTTTAAATAAATGAACGTTTGGGGCACTTTAAATATCACCTCTTTGTATCTCTAAAATTCATAGCTGAATGTCTAATTCTTTATATTGCAACCAGCAAACATGTGACACCTAGAGACTTACTCTAATGGGCCAGGATGTGGACTTGAGTTCAAGAGCAGAACTCCCATATTTTTCAGATAAATTAAAATAATGCTGAACTGAGTCTAGTTGATGGATTTGCTTCATAAGGCACTATTACCAAAAATTTAGAATGAAGACCTAGACAAAAGAATGAGGTAAGAAACCTCATTTCCAGAACAACAATAACATGATGGGAGAATGGGAAGACAGAAGAAAGAGATGCTCCAAATCAGATTACATCACAGGAGCACAGCACTTGGGCATTGAACTGATTCAATTTAACTGTGAAGATAAAACAGCTATCCATTTTGGAAGGGAAATGAGATGGCTGGATCTGTTTCGTACTTAGTTTGAATTCTAGAAATGGAAGAACTAGTGAATGAGGAGTTTAGCTGAGGGTTAAGTTTGTTGTGAAAGAAAAACACAGGAAAATGAGGCAGGATTGACAAATATCTGACTGCTGACTCCTGCTTGCATTCTCTTGAATTATGCAATCATACAAGCTCTGCTTTATGAATGTCTTAATTTTTCCACTGGGTAAAAACATATTAAGTCATCAGGAATAGTAAATGATATGGTGGTATCTATTTAGCAGGAAGTAGAGATGCACCGTCTTAGTGCAGAAAATTATACAATCCTGTTATTTAATTACATTTATTAACATGACATTTGTATATGGTAAGGAAAGCATACCCAGAGTTGGCACAGTGTGTCCTAGAAGATTCCCAGATATTAGATGCCAATAGGGAGGCCAGAGGAAAGAGCGTGTGACAGCAAGAGCAGGCCAAGATTTGGCTGCAAAAAAAGAGCCAGAAAAAGATGGTAGTCCAAATGGCTGAGAGGGAGGGTATGTGTGCTCCAAAGTAGGTCAGTGGGCAGAAAATATGGTGGGATGCCTGAATCAGAGGAAAAGATACCTGCCCGGACCAATGAATACCTAAGACCCTTGAGACAGGACTCTGCCAATCTTGCCATGGAACGCACGGATTCTTTCAAAAAGGAAAATGGGACACACACACACACACAGCACGGAGCTGCTTTCAATGTCTTCAGCCCCCATAAAAAAGCAAGGAGCAGGAAGGCCCATTATACATAGCCATTTCAGTAACAGACACTGTCCTAATCCCAAACCCTGAAGAAAGTAGAGCTGCCATAATGGGCTCCAAAAGCTCAGGGGCACTTGCACCACTGGGGCCTGATCCTGGAAATACTCCTTCACCTTTTATAGTGGGTAAAATTCAAATAGTTCATATTTTGCAAAATTTGAAAATGAATTTTGGGGGGTGATTAGATCCTGCATTCATAGTGAAGGAAAAGCTGCCAGTGGTCCCTGTGATCTCTTTGTCCTTTCTGGAGGCTACAGAGATCTGAACTGTTTCCCATCTCTCAGCACAGCCTAAATAAAATTCTGTAGGGTTCCTGTAGATTCCCCTTCCTCTACATCCATATGTGGAGAACAAAATACATCCCAGTTCATTGTGTGTAGTCATAGAATAGGTAGGGAGGCTACTGTGGCTACTTCTCACCCACCTGGATTAACAGAAGCATGTGAAATATAAAATAGTACAATGAACAAATGAAAAATTTGAAGGTCATCTGTAAGATGTGATACAGACAGTATCAGAACAACAGATTCCATGGCTAGTGTGTTCCTTCCTTTAATATTTTTTTACTTCCCATTTCATGTTTAAAGCAACATTACACAAGGCAGAAGCCTTCAGATCATATTCTCATTTCACAGCAGGGCTAGGACCTCTTGTAAATGTGAAGCACAAGAGTTGCGGCCATTAGAAAGTTAAGACCCACTTATGAAAATAGCTTTCTGCCACTATTCTTCTCAGCATAAACTTGGAAACCTCCTTGTGTTATCTAAGGCAGGGGCACATGTGAAGCAAGCTGCTAAAGGAGGTCGTACTGCTAAGAGAAGATAATACGAAAGATTTGATTCCCTGTAGCAGACAAAATAAGTCTACTGGAGAATCTAGCCAGGCATATATATGCCTGAGAAATGTGATCATCTTTTCCCTTCATCATCATTGATTACACTAATATCCTCTCCTAAAAGAGAACACTATGACTTAAGGACAGATTTAGGCTGTATTCAATACTTATTTATATGATCTCTCTATTCCTGACATTCAGACACTCAGTCAAGTATTTTGATTAGTTCGGACAAGGCAGGGGGCAAAGCATTTGAAAATAATGGTAACTGAAACATGCTCTTTTTCTACCCTGGATTCAAAGTCTGTTAAATATATGTAACTGAGATAACTCCTGTGTACAAAGATAAATCACACTATTATCATTACAGAAAGCAAATGTATAGATTACATATTAAGAATGTTCTATCAGGGGAATCTGGGTGGCTCAGTCAATTAAGCATCCAACTTTGGCTCTGGTCATGATCTCATGGTTTGGGTTCGTGGGTTCAAGCCCAGCGTCGGTCTCTGTACTGACAGCTTAGAGCCTGGAGCCTGCTTCAGATTCCGTGTCTCCCTCTCTCTCTGCCCCTCCCCCACTTGTGCGTGCATGTGTGCTCTCTCTCTTTCTCTCTTTCTCAAAAATAAACATTAAAAACAAAAAAAAATCTATCAGATGTGTTAATTAACTAGATGGGAGGCATCCTTTCACAATGTACACGTATATCACATCACCATCATGTACGTTTTAAATATCTGTGTTGTATACAGTTTGTTAATCATGCCTTAATAAAACAAAATTTTTAAAGAGCATGTTCAGGGCCCCTGGATGGTTTAGTCGGTTAAGTGTCTGACTCTTGATTTCAGCTCAGGTGATGACCTCAGAGTTCATGAGTTTGAGCCCCACAGAAGATTCTGTGCTGATCCTCAGGAGTCTGCTTGGGATGCTCTGTCTCCTCTCTCTGCCCCTCCTCTGCTCATGTACATTCTCCCTCTCTCAAAAATAAATTTTTTAAAAAAAGAGAACGTTTTACCAGGAAAAAAAAGACACATTTGTTTTTTGCTGAATGCCTACAACTACTGTATATAATAATTATTATTAATAATCCTATTGAAAACATGAAATAACTGAGCTAAGTGTGTTTAACTTTGTATTCTAATAAATCTTTGCAGTAATATTTATTATATACCATTACTGAGCTGACCCTAAAATACCAGACATAGCTATAGAATTAGGCAGTTGCTGGAAAATGTAGGAATTCCTGAGATTTCTGTTTATTCTCTAATGGGGAATAGCAGACCATTAAAAAGTTCTAACCATAGAAGATGCAGATTTCTATTAACATTTCAAAAGGAGCCCATAGAATCTTTTGAGAAGCTTTGAAGATAATGGATTATAAATTGGTAAGAATGGATTCATGGAGACAGGTTAGAGGGCAATTTTCAGGAAAATTGAATGTGATTTGAAAATTGAATTCATGGGCTTGGTAGTAAGAAAGAGGTGTTAAAATGACACCAGGTCTCTAAGTGAGCAAAGGAATGGATATCTTTAATGGATTACAAAAGCCTGGCAAAGAAGGCTCAGTGTGTGTGTGTGTGTGTGTGTGTGTGTGTGTGTGTGGCTTTGTATTTATTTTTCAAGAGGAGTGGATCCCCTTTTTGAGGCATATGACCTGTGTGTAATAGGGATTAATGAGGGTTTACCATGTTTATAATTTTATTTCCAAAATCTATGTATTAGGAAGGATTCTAAGGTTCCAAATAGTGGTCTTCTCAAACTAGAAGTCTACTATCTTCTTTCCAGCAAAGTTTTGTTCACTATGGGCATTTAAGAAATGTTTTTTTGTTTTTTCTTGACTAGCCAGGGTAGTAATGTGACTCTTGTTGGGATATATCAATGGCTTTGATATTAGAGCTATGCTCTTGAATTTTTCTTTTTCTTCAGTGGTAGCATCATTTTCTGATCCACTGAACAAAATAATTTGAGAAAGGAAATTCAAGTTATGTTGAGTAAGGTTATTTTCATGGACTTACCTCTTTAACTAAGCCTTTACCATCTGTTGTCTTTACATGTTTAAGATGTACATAATTAACTGAGCAATCATGTCATGAAAGAAAGGGTATGTGTGATTTCAGCACACCCTGATATTCTTTTATATAGCACATCTGTTAGGAAAAGATTTTCTTCTAAACACATGACTCAGGTACAAATCATAGGAAATAATTTTCTTCTTTGATCAGCTTTTTCTAAAATGAACAGAAAACAGAAACAAATTTATGAATTCTGTTTCCATTGAAAATACTTGGTAAGTTATGGGCAAGTTATATTCAGTGCTTATATTATCCCCAGCACAAACCATACAAAAGAATATATTGTATCTCCATTTTTATTTGTCTGTCATAACTCAGTAAACTCTACTAAACTTATTCTTTAACTTAACATGCTTTTTCTATCACTAGCACTTGTAATATGCTGTTTATTCTTCTTGAAACATCCTCATAGATTTGGAAATTGTTTCTCTGTATAGCACATCTCTCCAATCATGTTATGCTCACCTTATATTTACCAGAGCATAACATATACACCCTTTCACTGCAGTTACTTACTCATCTATTCCCAGCCATAGAACATAAATTCTGTTAAACTGCAGATGTTACCTTTCTGGTGTAACTAAGTATCCTAAGAATGTAACTAATAGTGTAAGCTCAAAAATATTTGGTAAACTAATTTAGTTAATAAATGGTATCATTTCTACCAATTTTAAGCAAAGGTATAAGTGACTAAAAATGCAAAGAATCCACTGACCTATAATATCTGAAGATGAGTCCAAGAAGGTATATATTTGTAGAGAAGCTATGTCTGTGAATAAAATAAGAGGTATCATTTCAAATGTAAATTTCAGTTTCACAATGGAAATAGAAATATATGAGAGATATTTCTAGTTAAGAACTTTCTTAAAAAATGTATAACATATGTGTGTGTATCAAAAAAAAATAAAATCTGCAGTTACATGATAGAAAAATTTACAGAAAATTGTACTTTGTCAGTTTTGAAAGTATCAG
Organism: Panthera tigris; assembly: GCF_018350195.1. NCBI lineage: Eukaryota > Metazoa > Chordata > Mammalia > Carnivora > Felidae > Panthera > Panthera tigris. The sequence continues at coordinate 63,973,188 of NC_056672.1, read as the reverse complement.
CATCGTGGGAGAGGAACACTGAACTTAATAATAGAAAAATAATAAATCGGAGTGTAGAGCCATTGCTTCTTTATAAATTTTAGAGGAAAATAAGGCCTAGATATTTAAAAACAAAATCATTAAGTTTGCCCTAAAATTCAGTCCGTTGTAAGCATAAATTTAGCACTTCCATGAAAAAGAAAACAAAAAGAATGCAAGAAAAATAGACCACCAAATCCTATTCTTTCATATCCCTTTAGACACAGTCATTTCCAATTAACTTCTGTTTACACTATATGTATTCCTTTCTTCTACTTCTTTGGTAACCACCCAAGGGCCTACATATCCCCAAATCATGTTATTGTGGATTAATTTCCCATGAATCTAAAAGGTCCTCAAATGAATTACTTTGTTCTCCTATCTCTCACCATAATTCTCAGAACTCAGAATCACCACTGAGTTCAAACAGTGAAATATCTTGACTTCTTTTCCCACTGCTCTAGTGAAATGACTATTGCAAATATATATGTCTTGGTTCAAATGTGTTTTACATTCAGTCTACTGAAATTTGCCATAGTATTCGGCCCTGTTATAGATTGTTTGACTAATTTATTTCTGTTTAATTTATTTTGGCATCTTATGTTATCTCCGGTGAAAATTACAGTGATGATCCTATTTTCACTAGTAGGGTGGACTAAATAATTAAAACCAAAATACAAATAGAACTATAAACAAAGAATATTCTGAATAGGTATCTTTAAAAATATCTGGCACAAAGCTAAGTCGTCGTCAAAACCTAAAAGTGTGGTGAAAGTATAATCTTTGGGAAATAAGAGAACTCCAAAGCTTGATTACAATCTCAGACTTTCTATCAAATTCTGGAGACCTGAAGGTTCTGTTTTAAAGTTTTAAGAGATATGAAAAATAGAATTTGAACACTAGAACTCACCAAAAATGATAATCTGAGGATATACCTCTACATAAGACACCTAAAACTGTTTACTTTTAAGAGTGAATGGAGGAAAAATTCAATATACTAAAGAGAATAGGAAGAAAATCCCTGCTGAATTTTGATCATCTCTTCAGTGGAAATAAAGTCACAAGTGATAATTGATAACCACATGTCAAATCTTGCATGGTTTTTCAGTCATTTACCAAAATTCAAACTATGTGTGTAAACTGAAAAAAACCTGAAAATTTAATTTAGTGTGATTTTTGCTTGAATGCACTAAGAGGCAGAAGTAAATAAATACAAAAATGTTACAAGGGACACAAAGAATATGAGTTTTTACTCCACATTCATAGCAAAAATAAGAAAATAAACACCATGAACAATATCCAGCAGGCAAAAAGAAATTTTAGGTGCTTAGTATTTTTTTAATTAAGAGCTTTTTAAACATTTTTTTAATTTTTTTAACGTTAATTTATTATTGAGAGACAGAGCATGAGCATGGGAGAGGCAGAGAGAGAGGGAGACACAGAATCCGAAGCAGGCTCCAGGCTCTGAGCTGTCAGCGCAGAGCCCGACGTGGGGCTTGAACTCACAAATGGCAAGATCATGACCTGAGCCGAAGTCGGACACTTAACCAACTGAGCCACCCAGGGGTCCTTTAAACATTTCTTAATAACAGTATATATTTGGGAATGTGAGATTGTATATAGTCTAACCCATACAGGGCATACTGTTTATGCTACATAATAACTCCCAACAAGCAATTTTACTGTGGTATGACAAATTCTGGAGGGTCATAACATTTGAAATACTGTATCTGATTCAATGTATACAATATGTTTGACTCTCAGCAAGTTGTTCCTCCAATCCAGACTCAATTCATCCGTCAAAGGAAGGAGTTTGCACTAGAGGATGCATAAAAGCCTTTCCAAGTCTTTCTGTTCTTTGTGATTCTTTAAAAGTCAATATTTTGCTTATTCATTTCAGTCTGTTCACACATGTGAAAGCTTGGTGTTGGCAAAGCAGAGACAAGCAGCAGGAAGATATGACTTACAGAAAAATAAAATCAATAACTCCAAACTGGATGCTTCAAAGATTATGTGTGTCCTTTGTCTCTCCTGGGGGAGAAAATGTTTGCAAGGATAGAAAAGATGTCAGAAGAACAAATGAGAGCTCCTAGGGAGCAGCCAGAAAAAAAGATGGAGGAGCTGGTTGGTAGGGTAGTAGAGAGAATATCATAGTTTTGTTGAAGGGGTTTGAAAAATTGTGAGTTTTGTCGAGCTTTTAAATATGAAATTTCACGAATGCTGCAAGATGTTTCTTATGTGCCGTTGGTATTTATGTAGCTAATAGGTAAAGTTACCCTTTTTGCCCATCTCCTAAGTCCCCCTGCATATTCCCAGAAACACAATCATGACCTTCCTATTTCTATATAAGGAAAAGTTTCTGTTTAAATAAGTAAATGCTTAGAGATAATACAAACATAGCTCAAGGTCACATATTTCTGTTTCTATCCTTTGTCCCTGTTATTTTTGTTACTGTCCTCTATTATTTTTGTTACTAAGTTACTTATATTTTGTTATTTAATTATTTTGTACAATTTTGTCTACATGCCCATTTCTGTCTAGTTCCAGAAAAAGTCTTATTTTTTTTCTTGTCCACTCCTCTCCATTTATGATTACCCCTCTCTAATAATACTCAAGGCAGAAAAATAGAGCCAAAGCATTAACATTGAGTAGAACTCAGAGAATACTCAAGGCAGAAAAATAGAGCCAAAGCATTAGCAATGAGTAGAACTCGAGATCTTGCTCCAAGTAATAACATTTTACAGATGAAGAATAAGACAGAGGTAGAAGGTAACTCACTGAACCTCATTTAACCAGTAACAGTGTAACTTGAACAAGTGATTCAGTCTGGGATGCAATAAAGCCGTATATTATTAGATAAAATGGCAAAGAAACAATTGTGTACTGTGGTTTTAATCTCATTGAATATTTTGTTAAATTGAATTATTTGAATTGAAAGAACTTACTTGTTTTTACTTAAAACATTTTTATGTTTGGTGGATTTCAAGTAAGGTAATAAAGGTAAAATTATCTTTCCGCTAGTGCTTTTAGCCAGAAGTCCATTGAATGGTAGGTCAGTAATATGATCAATTTTGTACTTCAGGAAAAGACATCCTATAATTCCAAGGAGGATAAACTCAAAGGTAGAGCCAAGAAAAATGGAATAAACCCATCACAGAAGGACAAACACCTCATGATCCTGCCCGCTTACATGAGAAATCTAAAATAGGCAAACCCATAAAAACAGATAGCAACATGGTGGTTTCCAGGGGTTGGGAGGAATGGAGAGTGGGGAGTTGTTGCTCAGTAGGTACAGCCTTTCAGTTTGCAAGATGAACAAGTTCTGGAGATCTGCTATACAACATAGTGCCTTTGGTTAGCAATTCGTATTGTACACTTAAAACTTTGTTGAGAGAAGAGCTCACGTTAAGTGTTCTTACTTCAAACAAGGAGAGTAGAAGGAAATTTTGGAGGTGATGTATTTATTACCTTGATTGTGGTATAGATTTCACAGATACATGCATATCTTCAAACTCATCACATTTTATACATCAGATACATTGGAGAAAGCTGAGGCCATCAGGCTGCTGGCAGGTCCTGAAAAGTACCACTTGAGATTCACTCAAAAAGAGTAGACTGAGAAACCCACCAGAGGCCCATCAAGCACACTGCTATATGCATCATCCACGGGTGCTGCCAGATTAGGGATCAGGTACAATGACAAAGCCAATATCTACCTGAAGTTTATAGAGTGGGTTTTCTTTTCATACATAAAGGACTTTTCTTCTTCAGTCATTAACTCTGCAAGCAAAGAGAATTAGCTCAACTGTTATCAGGGTTTAAAGTTAAAACCATAAGGATAAAAAACTAGGTTCAACTGTGGAGAAGAAGCCAACTGGAAGAGAATGAAGTGGAGTAACTTGGAATATGGGTTTGACTGTGTCAGACCAACAGGATTAGATACAAATTGATAGTTACCTATTCTCTTTATAGTTAGTTGATACCTCAAATTTTCTAGCTGTGTTATAAGCCTCATTTTGTTCATTCAAAAAAGAAATGCCAGTCTATTATTGGTTTATTATACTCCAATAAAGAGGTTTCTTAAGAAAAGGTATAAATGAGAGATTACTTAAAACTACTTAATTACTTAAAACTACTTACAATAATTTGAGTGAAACAGAGACCAAACTATTGTTGCAGGTGAAGGGAAAGATGATTACTTCCAAACCTTTTGTATTAGATGTAAAATGCTTTTGCAACATTCAGGATCTAGCTTAGGTAAGGATAAGGATGGATTCCACTTGATGGTTAAGATTTATAATGTTGCCACAGACTGTGGACTGTTAAAGTATGGCAAAGGTAAAGGTCAGAATGAATTATTTTTCTGAGTGTATTTTCCACATGGACATTAAATTCATACTAGGTAATATAAGGAAATAAAGGTGAAATAATAAAGAAGCAGAATATGTGATTTAAAAAAAAAAAGCAAAGTGAAAGAGCAGATGCAACCAGATACCTGCATGGCTCACTTGGCTAAGGGTCCAACTCCTGGTTTCGGCTTGGGTCACAATCTCACAGTTCGTGAGTTCGAGCCCCACATTGGGCTGTGCGCTGACAGTGCGGAGCCTGCTTGGGATATTCTCTCTCTCTCCCTCCCCCTCCCCCTCCCCCTCCCCCTCCCCCTCCCCCTCCCCCTCTCCCTCTCCCTCTCCCTCCCCCTCTCCCTCTCCCTCTCCCCTTCAGAATAAATAAGCTTAAAAAAAAAACAGATTCTTGGGGCACCTGGGTGGCTCAGTCGGTTAAGCGGTCAACTTCGGCTCAGGTCATGATCTCGCAGTTCGTGAGTTTGAGCCCCGCATCGGGCTCTGTGCTGACAGCTCAGAGCCTGGAGCCTGTTTTGGATTCTGTGTCCCCCCCCTCTCTCTCTCTCTGCCCCTCCCCTGCTTGTGCTCTGTCTCTCTCTGTCTTTCAAAAATGAATAAACATTAAATTTTTTTTTAAAAAAAAGCAGATTCAAGAAACTGCTAAGGAAACAGTACCCTCAGAGTCAAGTTATGTATTGAAAGGAGGGAGAGAGAATTGGGTCATATTTCACATACACAGTGGATGATGTATAAAGTATTTTTCATGAAGGAAGTATTCCCAAATTGCAATAAAAGTGAGGGGTAATAGAAAATTTTAGGAGTAGTTAGTTTAAAAACAAACAAAAAAGGTAGAGATGAAAGTATAAAACAAAAAATAAGTTTAGAAATGTCATTATCATAAATGGAAACACTAAAATGCATTTTCTGATTTTGATCATTATTTAGCCTAAATTCAATATGATAACTCTTCTGCCTTGCAAATCTAGTTTTGCAGACATTGATTTTCACTCTCAGCAGACATTCTGCAATAGCCTAACATTACAACAGTTTGATGTCTTATCAGAAGGGTATCTCTGAGTTTCTGTTCTTATGTTTTTTGTGATAAGTTTTGCTGAGCTTTTTAAAATTTTTATTAAAATGTTTTAACGTTTATTTATTATTGAGAGACAGAGAAAGACAGAGCATGAGCATGGGAGGGGCAGAGAGAGGAGGAGACACAGAATCTGAAGCAGGCTCCAGGTTCTCAGCTGTCAGCACAGAGCCCAATGTGGGGCTCGAACTCTTGAACAGCACAATCATGACCTGAGCAGCGGAAGGTGGATGCCTAAAGGACTAAGCCACCCAGATGCTCCTGCTGAGCTTTTAAATGACAGATATTTCATGGTTTTATTTTATATGCATACCTAGCTTTCTGCATAGCACACAGATTTGCATAAAAATGAGCTTGGGGCACAGGGTGGCTCAGTTGGTTGAGCTTGTGACTCTTGATTTTGGCTCAGGTCATAATCTCATGGATGCTGTGAGAGATTGAGCTCTGCCTGGAACTCTGCTCTCTCCTTGGAATTCTTTCTCTCCCTTTCTCTGAACCCATCCCCCACTCTTGCTCTCTCATTCTTGCTTTCTCAAAACTAACATTTTTAAAAATTTTCTTAAGAAATGAGCATTAGCACAGTCCTTGAAAAGGATTAAGTTCTTAATAAGTATCTCCTGAGTTAAATTGTTTTGCACATACATTTGAATCGATATGGAACAGGTGTGAATATTGCAGAAATTTTGTGATATATATGTGTCACAGATACACAAATGATATAAAATACAAATTCCATTTCATTAAGGAAAGGATATTCTCTATTTTATTCACTTCTGATTCCTCATCTACAATGTGCCAGGCGCAAAGTAAAACTTTATTAGTACTTACTAAATGAATAAATCAGTGAAAAAAATGAAAGAAAATGTCATGTTTGGAAACACAAAAAAATGTTCCAAAATATTCAGAATATCAGAAAATACAGAAAATAATGAATCAATAATTCAGTGGTTTTATTTAACAAATGTTAAATGTTATTTAAACAGATATTAGATGTTAAACCAGCCCCAGCAAGAAAAGTATCAGGAAACTTTCAAGGTAATTAACTTTTAGGATAGTTAAATGGAAGGATTCAATTTAAAACTCATTTATAAATTTTGATTTAGCTATTTTAGACATGTGCTCATATAAAATGCATGTGGAACATGTATTGTTGTTTTCTGATTTATATTTGTTTCTTTAAAAATCAGTATGTGCCTGGCACTGAACTAATGAATTTACAGATATTCACTTATTTTATCCTTATAGGAACATTATGGGTAAAATCAGACCCAAAATTTACAAAAAGTAGACTCTTATGAAGTACAGCGTATCATATATATGCTGTACTAAAAATGAATGGTAAAAATATATTTAGACCGTTTAAATAAAATATATCAAAAAAGGCCATTGGATTAATACTGTATAAAGTTAAACTGGAGTACCGTAACATTTCAAATAGAATCCGAATTCTGACTAAAAACACATCACTTTTTTATGAAGAAATTAACATTTGGCTCCTAACCCTTCCTTTTCATCTTCCACCAGCATGTGTCAATTCGGCTTTCTCAATACTTCACAATTCATTCCCTCCCCTCCATCCCACTCCTTGAACTTAATTTTGTCCCATATCATCATGCATTTTGATTACTGTAAGGGCCACCTAGCAGATCCTAGTACTTTCCTCTCAGTAAAATGTATTCCATAGTTATCTCTTCAAAATGCAAACCTGATTAGAACATGTTCTAACATCTTTTTTCCAGTGGATTCTAATTGCCTTCAACATTAAATCAAAAGTCTTTAGCATGACACACAAATTTATTATTAGTTGGCCCTCTGTTTAACTTTACAATCTGTACTCTCCTTTTTTTTTTTTTTTCTCATTCTTTCTCCATACTCAGTTAACCTGAACTATATTCAGTGTACAAAATGCACGCAGTTCCTTCATTTTCTAGGCATTTTCACAGGACACTCTCTCTACATAGAATGGCCTCTCTCTCCAGTTCCCCATCTTTATCAAATGCCTTCTCATCTCAGTAGCTTCTTTGACTCATCACTCCTAAGCCCCCAAACCCAACCCCCCCAAATAGCCATGATATATACCTCTGTAGTAAGAAATATCAAACACTGATCTTACTGCCTGTTGCTGTTTTTAGCATGAAAACATGGGCTCCTTTGGGCATGGAATGTTTAAATCTTTATTCCCAGTTACTCGTATGTGCCAGGCACAGGGTAAGTACTTGATAATTGAGGGAAGAATAAATGAAGACAGGATAGCATGGGCACAAATGGCTTTCCAGTCATCTTAAATTATCTTTTTTATCAGTACATTTCCTGTGGTCCTTCGTAGTATTATGCAAATTAGTTTCTGAGTGTGCAATTACAAGCACAATAGCTATCCCAAAAAGAGTTACTTTTTATTGGAACATTAAAGATTACTGCTTTGCAGAATAGAATTTTGGGTAATTTGGCAGTCTATAGAGATTGCCGGTTGTGGATGATTCTAGTTCCTGCTGAAATAGGCACTCCTTTGATAACCTCACTTTCTGAAGTTATTACTAGGCTCATCAGGTTTCATATACAGCACCTAAACTGATATAATAGTACCATGAAAATCTGCCATGTGTGGGTTCTTAAGCTGATTGTCATTTGTATTATCTTACAGAAGAGGCAAATAAACCACTCAAATACATAAAGCATTGTTCATATATAGCATTCTTTTATAATAGTGCAGAATTGCAAGATGTCCAATTAGGTTTTATGGCACTAAGATTGTGATTTATATCATCTGTAGGAAAGAAAAGAAAAAAAATTTAAATGGGGCAATGAAAATGGGACAATACCCTATCAAATAAATCTTAGCAATACACATTCAAAGTGTCATATGCAGAAACAGATATAAATACATGAAAGACGGTATCACTGCTGAAGTAATGGCTCATTGAGATGCATGTTTGCTGAGAAAAGAAACTATCATGTTTTGCTTACAGGGTCAAACTAGCTATGGAATAATGCTAACACCTTTTAATACAAACTGGATATTTCTTTTTTAAATGAAGAACAAACTAATCAGAAAGGTTTTCAGATTCACTGTGGTGCTGCACAGTTCTTCAGATGCTTCTTATTGTTTTGAAAGGGCAAGTTCATTGAGATTGACAGTTCAGCAGCAATGGTCTGTCTAGTATCTTCTCTGTGGCTTGAACGGTACACATTCTACATGTTGCAGTACTTTAAGAGTCATGCTAAAAATTCACATTTGCTCTGGGTTTGCTTGTTGGTAACTGCCTTAGAGTAAAAACACTTCTTTTGAGGGATGGTTATGGGTACAATAAACTATGCAGTACACCTCTTCATCTGATTTTGGAAACTCTTACAATCAAAATGTCAAGTCATAGAGCTATTTTTGTATCATTTTAGGGTGGCAGAACTCTGCATGTGCCAGGGTCTGAGAAAATACAAAGACCAGTTAGGAAGGACCTAGGCTCTTTCAGCCTTGTGCCATATATATATTCATAAACTATATCTCTTCTGCAGCTGGAGTATAAACATCTTTTCTCACACTTAAGCTTATCCTCCTTCTGAACCTATTCATCTGTTTACCTGTCTGGCTATCTATCTATCTACTTATCTATCATCGGTAGACTTCATGCCCAACAAAAAGCCCAACACAGGGCTTGAATTCATGACCCTGATATCAATACCTGCACTGAGATCAAAAGCCAAACACTTAACCAACTGAGCCACCCAGGTGCTCTGTTTATTTCTTATATGGGACATACCACCCTCTGTATTGTGTGGTAATGACTGTCTATATATTTACAGAAAATACAGTTAGCAGTAGAGCACAAGACCTGTCAGTCTCTCTCTCTTCTCCATATTTCTGTTTTTATTTCTTTCCCACCCCAGAATGATAACACATTTTTCTCCATGTTTTCTCTCCTCTCATCACACTCGTTTGTTGGCTCTTTACGTCCCTAAGATGATATTCTAGAATCCACGTGAATTTAAATTCTGTTAAAGTTAATAATTTGACAATACTTTTCACTGCTGTATCACTGATAGATAGGGAAATAATTTGATGTTGTAATAGTTGAATTGTTAAATAATAAATTAATAATCAAGGTAGATCCTAGACTTTTTCTTCTGTGGAGCTCTCCCTGCCTATCGTATCCAGTAACTTTAGGTACCATCTGTATGCTGGTGACTCTTTTCCACTCTTATGGACTTATTTTCTTACATATCTTAGCTATTGCAATATAACTTAAAAAAAAACGAAGAATAACCTAGTTTCATACTATGGATATCTTTTCCATAGCCTGTATATTCCCAAATTGTTTGCTCTTGTTTAATTTTTGGAATATGGACTCCTCGTTTTGTATCCCAAATTTGTTGCAAATTTTTGCTCCTCTTCCTCATTTTTAGCAAAAATTCAGACTTCACTTCAGGTTCTGAAACTAAGCATCTCTTCAAAAGTTTCTCTTATTCTTTGGGTTTCAGTATCACATATTAACTTGGATAAGAATCTCAAATTATGTTCCATGGAACATTATCTATTGTCAATTCAGCCTCTCATTTTTGCCCCAATGACTTACCCAACCCCATATTTAAAAAGAAAATAATATATATATATATATATATATATATATATATATATATATATATATATATATATAAATAATACAGTGGCCTACAATAAAATTCAATTTCTCTGTAACAGACCTTATTATTTTCCCCTCAGACCTGCTCCTCTGTCATCTGCTTTCTTAAATGTTTCCACTATAATGCTGCAGAACTGTATAATGTACAGTACAATTTTTATTTTATCATCTTGAATAAAAACATAGAATAAGGTAGGACACCAGACATGAGCCAACATCTCGTGAACATCAGCAATGCAATTCAGTCACCCATATTCTGAAATACATGTCCAAATCATATACCTTTGAATCATATTTGAGGTCTGATTTTTATTCCCTACTTATCAGACAACTGCCAAGCCGAAAAAAATTTTCCTGTGGATCAGGCAAGAGTATAGGACGTTATATGTATTAAAAAATAATGATAAAAAAATTACCAATAATGATAAAGTAAAAATATTTTTAAATATATGAAGGACTAAAAATCATTGACCCTACACACATACACACACACACACACACATATAAATATCATATATGCTATTCCTAAATAAAAGCCTTGTTTTAAGATACATTCTTGTTTTTTTTTTAATTAACAAATTGATCATCTATCTGTATTTTTTCATAGGATTGCATATTATGGGTATAGCAAAATTAACTCATCTTGGTTAGTCATATTTATGGGTTTCTTTCATAGTTTTAGATGTGTAGCAACACAATTACCTTATTTTAGTTTCTGAAAGCATACCTTTGCACATGTAGTTTCCTTTGTCTGGAAAATTCTCTTCCCTGCTTTCTTTTTCCCTTTTCGTATCTCAGATGAAATGTCATTTCCTTAGGGAATATTTCTTTGATCTCATGGGTGAGGTTCCATTTTTAGGAGCCCCTCTCAGTCTTAACTCTTGCCATGCTCCTATTATCTTTGAAATGTTAGGCTAAATATAACTAACTCTTAATACTAATACTCTTAATACTAATTAGTGATTGATACTAAATCACTTCAGTATTCTTTAGTGTAAATACTCTGCCACCATGTTCTTATAGCATCCTGTGTTTATTTTCATAATACTTTCACAGTTTATATATAACCATCTGTATGAATAGTTGATTTTTTCTTACTAATCTGTAATCTTTATGAAGGCATATATTGGATCTATTTTGTTTATCATTTTATTCCCAGTGTGTAGTATAGGTCCTGATATAGATGCTCAATAATAGAATGAATGAGTGAATAAATTATTCAAAGAATATCATTGAAAATCTACTTCTGATTCCATTTGAAAGATTACTGAAAAAATATATTCCTAGACAAAACTGTTTCCTCAAGAGGTCTGTGTATTTACATTTTGATAGAACCTGCCAAACTTCCTGAAGAGTTATGTGTTTTACACGGTTGCTATGCCTGTTGCTAGTTAGCAGGGAATGATATTCTATCCAGGAGACATTAAGCTCAGAGCAAACATTATTCGAGATAATTGATTCAAAAGAGTTAAGAGATCATTGAAGCCTAGGTAGGGAGGCATAAGGCATAAAGGCCAAGTAAGACAGTAAATTGGAATGCTATCTGGGTGAACTCTCCTGGCCTAGTGAGGATGGCCCTTCCCAATCAGTGCATTCTAGGTTGTCTTCACTATGAACTGACACGAACTGACTGCTAATATATATTAATATATATAAATATATAATGTATATTATGTATGTAATATTATATATGTATATTATACATATTATGTATATGTATATAATATGTATACATATTATGTATATGTATATTATAATATACATATTATATATATATGCCTCTATCTCATTAGCATCATAAAATACCCCAAACTTCTCCCCCTACATACCTTTATTTAACCATTTTTCCATTCCAGAAACTTGGAAGTTATCTTAGACAATTTATGCATCATTTTTCTCCTCATTCAGTCTGTTGAAATTCTGTTTTAAACTTCAGAATACATCTTAAATCCAACAAGTGCTTTGATATGCATTTACATTACCATCAATGTTGCTGTTTTATTTTCCTCCAGTAGCCTAGATGTTCAACATTATATACAAATATGTAATATGTGAGAGAGGCCCACAAAGGAAAGTAAAAGCACACCAAGTGTTAGGCTTGAATTGTGTTGTAATGACAACCCTCAAAATGAATTTGAAACGGAGTTTAACTCTTCCATAATAACTGAAAAAAAATAGTTGTTTTAAAATACCGAATACTGACATAATCAATAATCAAAATTGGATAACTTTAGTTAACTGTTAGCTGTTACTCATTCAACAAATATATACTAATAATCTATGAATCATTTAGTTTTGAAAAAAAAATTTAATGTTTATTTTTGAGAGAGACAGAGACAGAGCGTGAGTGGGGGAGGGGCAGAGAGAAAGGGAGACACAGAATCCGAAGCAGGCTCCAGGCTCTGAGCTTGAGCTTGTCAGCCCTACGTGGGGCTGGAACTCACGAACTGTGAGATCATGACCTGAGCCAAAGTCGAACACTCAACCGGCTGAGCCCCTCATGAAGTTACTTTTTTAATGGGAAGCGACAGATTATAAAATCATGAACAAGATAATTATTATATATAATATATAATATGGCAATAATAAAGCAAAGTATGTGAGTATGTGATCATGGAGTATATAATAAATAGGCAATATTCTTTTTTAATACATAGTCAATTTGTGGTTGTATGTACTACATACATAAAACATTAAATCTTGGCATTACACTAGCCAAATTTCATGTGCTCAATATCACATGAGGTTAGTGGATATTGGACATCCTGTATTGGATAGTACAGCTCTAGATTATGCTCAGATGGTTATGCAAGAATGTACATGATAGAAAAAGAGGATAACATTCCTTTAATATCATGGTTTTCAGCCTTGGGTGCACAGTGGAATCACATTTGGGAGCTTTTAAAAAATCTCAATGTCCAGACTGCAATTCAGATCGATTAAATCTCTATCTCTCAGAAAGGGATATAAGCATTAATATTTCTCCCTGAGTTATTCTACTCTACGGCCAGCCAAGGCTAAGGACCCATATTACAATACATGACAATTTCAGAGGAAAACTATTAGAACAGGATATGCCATAGGTTCAAAAGCAAGCAGGTCTCCTTTTAGAAAAAAAAAAAGGTATGATACCATTATCTTTTCAAAATAAACTAATGTTAATCAGTGTCTCATTCTTAGTGTACATTCTAAGCCCATTCACATCTTTGTTCACATATAACTTTCCAAAATCCAATGTAGTGCCCCCTATACTTTAACTGGAGATTAACCAAACTCAGTTTAAGAAGTTGACATGATTAGATCTATGTTTCAGACAAAGTATTAGACATCAGTATGTACGATGAATTGCCAATGACGAGAGAAAAGTTGTAGGAAGATCAACTATAAGAGTGAGGGGATAAAATCAAGGGATTTAGGCTTATAAATGTTGCAGCAGAAAAAAAGAAGTATGAATTTACAAATGTTAGTCTTTTTTTTTTTTTAACAATTCATGCACTTTTTTAAAAAAAAGCGACAACTCTTAACATGAAAGTTATTACCTACTGTTTCATTGTATATGTTTATGAAGGCTGGGGATTGATTCATTTGTGTCCCCTGTGTTATGTTGAAGAGGGAGAGAATATGAGGAAATTGGACAAGTCAGAGATGTTTTGAAGATTATTTTGTTTTGTTTTTGTTTTGGGTTTTTTTTTTTTTTGAGTATAGATGACACAAAACATTATATTGGTTTCAGGTGTACAACTTAGTGATTTGACAAGTTTATACATTATGTTATGTTCACCACAAGGATGGCTATCAGCTGGCCCATTACATCGCTATTATATCACTGACCATATTCCTTATACTGTGCTTAAAAATTATCATTATTATTATTATTTTCATTTATTTTAGAGAGAGAGAGCATGAACAGGGGAGATGGGCAGAGACAGAGAGTGAGAGAGAGTCCTAAGCAGGCCTGATGCAGGGCTAGATACCATGACCCTGGGATAATGACCTGAGCCAAAATCAAGAGTTGGACGCTTAATCCACTGAGCCGCCCAGGTGCCCCAATACTGTGTTTTTTATTCCCGTAACTTACTCATTACATAAATGGAGGCCTATACCTCCCTCTCCCCTTCACCCATTTTTGCTCAATCCCCCTTGCCCCTTCTGGCAACCATGAGTTTGTTCTCTGTGTTTATAGTTCTGATTCTGCTTTTTGTTTGTTTATTCATTTTTTAGATTCCATTTGTGAATGGAACCATATGGCATTTGTCTTTCTCAGTCTGACTTGTTTCATTTAGTGTAATACTCTCTAGGTCTGTCCCTTTTGTCTCAGATGACACAATCTCATCCTTTTTATGGCCATGTAGTATTCCATTGTGTATATATACCACAGTTTCTTTATCCATTCATCTATTGATGGAACTAAATTGTTTCTATGTCTTTGACTATTGTAAATAACACTGCAATAAACATAGGAGTGCATATATCTTTTAAGTTAAGATTTTTTAAGTTTGTTTGTTTGTTTGTTTGTTTGAGAGAAAGAGCATGTGAGTAGGGAAGGGGCAGAGAGAGAGGAAAGAGAGAGAACTCCAAGCAGGCTCTGCACTGTCAGTGCAGAGCTGGATGCAGGGCTCAAACTCACAAACCCCAAGATCATAACCTGGACCAAAACCAGAGTCCCATGCTCAACTGACTGATCCACCCAGGCACCCCTGAATTAAGATTCTTAATTTCATTGGTAGAGAGGAGCATAATACCATGAACAAGAAATGAAATTCAAGAGGTTGTCGAGGGAAACATAATTGATCTTATTTTTTTTTTAGTTTATTAGTTTACCTGCAAGGCATCCAGAATAAAATGTATGAGGTTGATTTGAGCTAGAAATATAGATTAGTCTATACTCTATTGTTTGCCAAAGATATCTTCTCATTTTTAAGGCTTTGTAATTTTTGCTTATGAGCTTGATATCTAGCATGAAGCTTGGCATGCAGACTATTGTGGAACTTAACCAGCATGAATTACAAGGGAATTGTACGTATTAACATGACTTGGAAATGGAGTCAATGAAGAGCCCTTGATTCTCATCATTTGTACTAAGGTTTAAGGCAACTCAATAACTGTATCCATTAAAACATTTTGTATGGTAATTGATAATTTTGAGATATAATATTCATAAGAAAACCACATCATGAGCAAAGAGTGATGCTAAAGAAGGGAGAGAACATGAAAACAAACAAACTATTGTATAAATTCTACTTCAGAGTCAGGATTGGTCAGTGTATTGGTTTGCTAGAGCTACCATAACAAAGTACATAGGCTGGGAAGCTTAGACAGTAGAAATTAATTTTATCACAGTTGTGGAGGCTGGAAGTCTAAGATCAAGGTTTGGACAGATTGGTTCCTGGTGATACCTCTCTTCTTTGCTTGCAGATGGCCTCTTTCTGCCATCCTCATTACCTTATTTTAACTGAATTACCTTTTTAAAGATCATCCATAAAAATAGCCATATTCTGAAGTTACCAAGTGTTGGAGTTCCAATATATGAATTGTGGACCATGGACATAATTTGGACTGTAAGAGTCCAGGAATTGGTTTATAACTTACATTGTTAATATGGGTCAAGAGTGGCAAATGACAGAGATAAGATAAATGAGATGGGGTAGCCTTGTTGCAGAAAGTGGCTTAGTTCATGGAAGTGGAAGAAATTTCTCCTTGGATGCCTGGGAATATTCGTAAGATATAAATAGAGAAATCAATCAGCTATATAAAGCCTAAAACTGCACTAAGACTTTTAGAAATGTATATACTTTTTGGCATTCCTAGAAACTTAAATTAAAAATAACCAGAGTACAAGACAATTTAGTAAAAAAAAATAAAATAAAATAAATTGACTCTGTAAACTCATTATCTTCATAATAGTAGCATAATAAATTAATAAAGGTTTTTTTTTTCAACATGAACACCTAGAAAACAATCTAAGCTATAACTTTGTAGAGAAGAAGTTCCAATTTTAATTAATTCCAAAAGTACACATAAATGTGAAAGGTGACAAATTTGGTTATATAAAACCCAAACACCTCATGTTTTTCTCTTATTTACACAATTAAAGGCTGAAATATTTTCTGTATATTTAAATAAAGATTCTTGACAATGGATTTTCCCCAGTTCTCTTCCAAGCAGAGACAGAGTTTGACATGTGAAACTCATTTGTCTACGTTATCTGTAAGCTGGAAGAATAGAGACTGAATTCAAACAAATAATATGTTGAACTTGCCAAAAGATATATTTTGAGAGATAGTGTATGCTTTATGGATTTAGAATTAAAGTAAGTGTCTTTATAATAAAGTAAGGCCTTCCTGAGGAACTCTGAGAGAACAAAACCAGTTCTCTGATTATTCTTTCACTTCCCTCTTACCTAGAGTTTGGTAATTCATCCCTTCATTAGGTGTATGAAAAAGTTTGTTTTTTGTTTGTGTGTGTGTGTGTGTCTGTGTGATCTGCTTATGTGACACTAATAGGCATATCGTTTTATGTAGGTATACATATATACTTATTAATGCACTTTTATAACTAATTTAGTTGTAATTTAGTTATATTTTGTAAAATATTTTATTGGGCCAAATATTGTAAGTTTATAAAAATGAAAATAACTCAGCAAATATAAGAGCAGAAGGCAAGCTAACTGAAAATAAATATGGAGAATTTGTGTTCAAAATTATCATAAGTTTTACTTTATGGACCTGAAGTAGTGTTGGACTTTGTTAGGGAAGTATAGAAAATTTTGTATAGTTTAGTATGAACCTGTGCATAATGCATAAAGCCCCCAGTTAGACTTATGGTGCCTGAAATTGCAGTATGGTGGGTCTAGGTGTTCTGGAAGCAGTAAGAATTTATTTCTGTCTTTACATTTTCTATGCCATGACAATTCCAAAGAAGTGGAAAACAAAAAGGACTAGTAATGGATCAGGATGTATAGAAATAGGACAAGGGGACAAAGAAAGGAGAATAAAAGGAAAAACTAGGGGAGGACACATAGAATACATGAGAGGAAGTAAAAAAAATGGACAAGGGAAAATAGAAGGAACAAGGAAGAAAGATGATAAAAGAAGATCATCATGTTATTGGGAGGGAGAGGAGGTATTATTGGGAGAAGAACAGATGAAAAGAAAGAAAACAGTAGGAAAAGGAGAGAAAAGAAAAAGAAAAGGAGAAATACATAGAAAAGAAACAGAAGTCTGAAGATGGAAAACAGTCATGATTTACAAATATTTTCTATTTTTATTCAAATAATATTCAAAATATTATATATTTTTAGTTTAATGAAACCTTACAAGGTATCTATAAAATATAATTTAATAACCAAATTGTATAAATAAAGTAAAAAAAATTAAGAAAGACATTAATATATGCCAAGGCCAGTTTTCTGATATAATGTAACATAGTCCTTGATTTATTTAGGATGGCAGTTTTGTTTTGTTTTTTGTACACTACAACCTAATAATTAATAGCCGAAAATACTTCTGTATAGCTTCTTAGGTTTATAAACTTGTAACAATGCCTATTTTGCAAAAACTCTAATAATTGTTAAAGGAGAAACTAAAAATAATACTCTTAAAATTTTACTGAGAGATTACAAAATTTTCTCAATAGAAATAAAAATAGTTTAGGATGAACAAAAACAGTGTCTTTAAAAAATTGGGCATATAAAAAGTATGGAATTTCTTTGGTATAAGAACTTATAAAGGACACTAGGGAATTTGAGGTCTTTGGAAACTCTCAGGTGAGTCACACAAAGGAGGAATATATATGTTTTATGTCGTTAGTAAGTAAGAAATACACATTTTTCAGTTGTGGAAAGTATCTATGGTTCCCATACAATTTGAACTCTCTGAGAATAAAATAAAGAAGGATTTGTTATGTTTATATGTTCTCCTTGTTGACTGTGTTTGTGACTGCTTCTAAAATGATCGAATGGTCACCTAGCAAGTGTCTCTTCAGGCAGCACTTAGACAACCCACCTGGATGCCAACATATAGCCCAGATATTTTAAAAATAAAAATAAAAATAAACACATTAAATAATACCATGTGTCAGATAGAAGGAAGAAGAGCATTTTGGCTAGTTTATGATTAGAAATTCAACTAGCAGCTGGATATTTGGGTCATATTGTTGTGATCAAATAATTAACTGCAGAATGTACACATTTTCCTTCCAAAAGATTTTGTGTTTCTATGAAGGAGATGAACTGATAACAGTTAACAAATTTTTTGGCTACTTGTACCTGATAAATAAGTTATTTACTTCAATATTTTATAAACATGAATGATTCAAATTTAAATGGCTGCACTTTTAGTGTTTTCAAAAAATTTCACCTGATTTAAAGTTTCCCAACACTCCATTGAATCATAGACCTGCATTCTATATCTGATTTATCAGTGGCAATCTAAAGGACCAGAAATGTGCAATTATACTCAAGTTTACCCTATCTTTTTTTGAGTATAGTTTACACACGATGTTATATTAGCTTCAGGTGTACAACATACTGATTCAACACATCTCTGTATACTACTCTATACTCACAACAAGTGCAGCTACCATCTGTCACCATACAATGATATTACAGTATCATTGACTATATTTCCCATGCTGTACCTTTTATTCCCATGACTTATTCATTCCATGACTGAGAGCCTCTATCTCCCACTCCCCTCTACCCATTTTGTCCATCCCTCCACCTCACTTCCCTCTGGCAACCATCAGTTTGTTCCCTGTATTTGTAAGTATGATTCTGCCTTTTGTTTGTTTATTCATTTATTTTATATTTTAGATTTCACAGTTGAGTGAAATCTTTACTTTTGAGTTATTGTGTGACTTGACTTTGTCTTTAATTATCATCAAAAATTTTGTTCATTTGCTTTCATAAGAACATACTTTCTTCTGTGGTACAGATATAAATCTTGAAAAATACATCAGCATTTTACATAATTATCTTGGAAAGATATTAAATGCTTATTAGTATTGCATTAGTACTGGCATTATTTTCTTTAGTTCAGCTTTTTATTGAACAGGTTCCAGAAGAGGTTTAGTCAAAAAGATCAAAGTACGTGTCATCAACAGACTCCTCTGATTCTTCTTTCTTTGCTTCCACTTCCTTCTTCTCAGCTGGGGCAGCAGTGGTGGAGGAAGCGGAATCTCCTGCTGGTGCAGCACCAGCTTCTGGGGCAGGTCCACCAGCGCCTACATTGCAGATGAGGCTCCGATGTTGACATTGGCTAGGGTCTTTGCCAACAAGCCTGGCCAGAAAGGTTCAACATTTACCCACGCTGCTTTAATGAGAACGTTGATCTTACCCTCCATAACTTTCACCTCATCTGACATGGAGGATGAAGGCCAAATAGATGCATTGAGCTCCAAGATGGAGACCATGACACCAGCAAGTGCTGAGTGGGCACTGCCAGGCACAGTGCTAATCACAGTGGGATGAAGTGTGGGTCTCAACCCAATGCGGCCTTATATTCCTTGGAAGGACCAAGCACCTTAGCAGCAGCTGAAGAAAGCTGCCATTAGCATTATTTTAAGAGCTAAACTGTAAAGAAAAATAATTTTTACATAAAATAAAAGAGCAATATTTTACGTGAAAAGCTTTTAAAGACTGTATGTCATCTAGGATAGTATAGACATTAAATTGATGACTGTTGCACTCGGTAACATAGTAAATGTTAACTGGCTCTCAAAAATTAAAAAAAAAAAAAAAAAGTAGACTTGACTTTAAACCAGTGTCCATAAATGTTCTTACCCTAGCAGATTTCCTGAAAATGGAGTTGGGGAAGAGAGGTGCATAATTGGTTCCAGTGAGCTGATACAAGCTAGCTTCAGTGGATCATTGCTTATACTGAAGTAATGTTTGGAAGACACAACATAAACTGTATATAATAGAGGATAATATTCATTAAATCAAGCAAAATATACTGGTTTCAAAATTACACTATTTTATTACAACTATAGATTTCAAAACTGATCATCAGTTAAGTAAATAACTCATTCTAATGTAATACTTCCTTCAATATATTCACTTTATATTTTATCGATAGACTCAATACTTGCCACTCTCCCTGGGTGTATCTGAGTGAACTATCAGTTCTGTAATTTATTTACCTGTCTCAACTGTATGTCAATCTTCCTATATAGTCTGAACAGATTTTTCTTGGCTGTTTTCCTTTAATTGTCCATGTTTATATATATTTCTAAGGTATAAACAATGTGTTTCTAATGTGTACTTAATACACATATAGCTAATTTATATCCACTGTACACATATCTCTATTTATCCATACTCATACTAATATCTATGCTTATTCCATCTCCTCTGGTTTATCGATATCTAACCATTTGTTATAATAATGTAAATCTTTGTTTATAATTCACAATTTGAGCTAAATGACTTAAAAAATAATTGGACACATTTAATGTATAAATATGAATTGATTTCTACCAAAATACAAATATTAGCATTAGATTTATTTTTCTTGTTTTCATAAAGGGAAAAAGTTAAATACCATGAAGACTCTAGGCCCTTAACGTGGTTGGTCAGAGAATGCTAATGAAGTTAAAAGGAAAGTCAAGTTTCTGATGCAGAAGATTAATTGCCAAATCCACAGTTTAGTTTTTTGATGGTTACTTACATGGAGTTAAAGGTCTAGCTGAAGATAAAAATCCAAATATTTCTATCTTCTACCAATTGTATTCTTCGTAATTCCTTAATAATTTTAGATAAGTTTTAATAAAATATGAAAATAAAACAGGACAATATATATGAGGGAAAAAATAGAAGTCTACATTTCAGGCCAAGTAAAAAAGAAGAGGTAAAATGAAGGTTAAGACAGAAGAGTAACTATGATTAACCACTTTTGTTAAGACAAAAAAAAGGTTATATGTGTTTCTTTTAAAGGAAATTATCATTACATTTCCCAATTCAAAAATATAACTTCATTGTCTTAATTAGGGTAGATTTCCTTAGAAAACTTGTATTCAAGTATTTCCTTCGAATTAAATATTACCACATAATTATTTGTTTATATAAGTTTGTACTTAATAGTTTCAATTATATGTCATGGCAATGTTTTTCATACAATATTTATTATCTTAGTCCTAAAACTTGATAAACACCAGCAAAACCATACTACTTTTCCTCGGTAAGAAAGTGAGAAATGACATTTGCAGAGATGAAAATAATTTCCTATATCTCTAAAAAAGTTACTTTTCATTGTGATCAGAAATATTTCTAGTAAGCACCTTTGAGAAATATAAAAATGTTTTTTCCAGGTTATTCTCTTGCCCTTTGATGCCATGCATTTGGTATATAGCAATGAGAAGCTTATGGGACCTGTGAAAAACGCTAAGTTCAGTAATGTGTGCCTAATAATAAAATTGGAAGGCCTTTAGAAACACGTGAGGTTAAGACAGAATTGACTCCAAAGAACACTATGAAATACAGTGATAAATTTTCATCTTCCACTTTTATTTCTTCATGCTCCTTTGATTCTCTCTTCTCCATATAACTCTCTCTTTCTCTTATAGACTGCTGAAACATTACATGGGAATTCTGTTCTTCAATCAGATAATTCTTTCTGATTTTAGTATTGGCCATGGAGGGATTAGAACATGGTAGAAAGAGCCCTGAGCCTAGAAGTCATCCTGTACATCATGTGCACATTTAGAGGGACATTAAAAGTGATACAATACATAGGACAAATTTAGGACTGAAAGAAAAAATGGACACAAAATTGAGCAAACTCTGCAATTCTGGGTATGAGAGAAGAAAGCATACCCATTTTGTGGGGCAGTTGCTTAGTGCATAGCAACGTCATAAACCATTAACTACAACACCATACCATGAAGGATGGCCTCATGTAACAAGTGAAGCTCAACTGGCAGTAAACATCAGAGGATTCAATGAAATAATTTTGTGTCTTAAAAGGCCTTAGAATATGGTCACACAGAATCCAGGAACAGATGGTACTGTGTAGTGCAGGTTGGCAGAAAGTCCTTTCAAGGAATTGTATCAGTATATATCATGCCTCAAGTCAACTCAGTGGGTTTAAAGAAAAAATTTTGATTACTTGGAAGGATAGTAAGAAAATTGGCAAGGCTGTAGTTCAAAAACAACCAAAAATGCCTGGGAGGTTCTCTAGGTATGGATGAAGATCATTAAGTAATTTAAAAATAAACTCTAGGGAAGAACAACCAGTTGGAATCAGCAAGAACAACTATTTAGTTCTGATCTTAGAGAATGGAATAAAAACTATTTAACCTACAGTTGTAAGACAAAATATATGACCCTAGGTAAAATTTGAGTATCTGTTAATATTGAATAATTGCAATATTTGGGTAATATTTTTACTTAAAATTTTATTGTTTGATTCAAAATTAACTGTGTCTTTTTGTGCCTATGTGTGGAAAATCTAGTGATCTTAATTTAATGACAGCTGCATGTGAGAGCTAGCCTTGTGCATCGCACCAGGCCTGAATCTGCAAGAGAAGACAACTTTAGAGAGAAGAATGTAGGTAGAGGTTGGGAGACAAACAGTCCCAGGTATCTGTATGGCATAAGTCTATATCTGAAACCAATTTCCTTAAACTGTTAATTTTTAATAATGACATGAGACAGACTAATCCCTTGATTTGTGTAGAGCATTGCCATATATGTAGCCCACCACGAATTATAATTTCTAGTCTGTGGCATTCAGTGAAGGGTAACCTGCCATAATATTTGAAGTTTATACATCTGAAAGACAAGCAGACATTTTTATTTTTATGTCTATTTTTTATTATCTTTTTAAGTTTTTATTTATTTTGAGAGAGTGCAAGCAGGGGTAGGGGCAAAGATAGAGGGGGACAGAGGATCTGAAGCAGGCTCCACACTGACAGCAGAGAGCCCAATGCGGGGCTCAAATTCATGAACCGTGAGATCAGGACCTGAGCCAAAGTCAGGCTCTTAATTGACTGAGCCACCCAGGTCCCCCAAGCAGACTTTTTTTTTTTTTTAATAAATTCCAGTTTGAACTGTAATTTGACTTTACGATAGCACTCATTTCATTTTCATTATTAACTTTTAAGTTCTGGAAGAGTTAAGCCTTCTTTATTTGTCTAAGAAATGAATTATGTCACTCCAAATGATTGTGTCCCATGATGGATGAATGGATAAAGAAAATGTAACACACACACACACACACACACACACACACACACACACACACACACACACACTGGAATAGTATTCAGCCATATAAAAGAAGGAAATCCTGTCATTTGTGACAACATGTATGATCCTTAGGATATTATGCTAAGTGAAATGTCAGGCAGAGAAAGACAAATACTATATGATCTCATTTATATGTAGATTCCCAAAAAGCCAAACTCATAGAAATAGAGAGTAGGGACACCTCAATGGGTGATCTCAATGATCATGACATGGAGCCCCATGTCAGGCTCCACACTGAGCATGAAGCCTGCTTAAGATTCTCTCTCTCCCTCTCTCCCTCTCCCTCTCCCTCTGCCCTTCCCCAACTCGTGCTCTCTTGCTCTCTCTCAAAAAATAGATAAAATATAATTAATCACATACCATACCATACCATACCATAAATATGGAGAGTAGAATGGTGGTTGCCAGAGCTGGAAGGTAGGAAAAACGGGGAAATGTTGCTCAAATTGTATGAACTTCCATTTATAAGGCAAAAAAAGTTCTGGAGTACCTAAATACACAGAATCATGACTATCGTTAACATGCTGTGTTATGTATTCTGTACTTGCTAAGACTGTATCCTAAATGTTCTTACTGCAAAAAAATAAAGTAGTTATATTAGGTAATAGATGTGTTAACTTTTTGTGGTAATCATTTCACAATGTATGTGTGTATCAAATTATGTACATCTCAAATTTATACAGTGTTGTATGTAAATTATATCTCAATAACACTAGAGTGAAGAAAAGAATGAATACTAAAAACAAATATCTGAACTGTAACCTAGATTTTGGTAGCACATTCTGAATTCTTCATGTCCCCATTCAGGAAGCATAGTGTATAATTCCTTTTTCAGAAGGGTTGGCTAGAAGAGGGGAAGTGGGACATAAACTTATATTTATTGCCTGAGATTTTTACTTTATCAGTCTCTAATAGTAGCCATTACTCTGCTAATAACATAGTTGTACAGTTGAGGCTGAAATTTTATTTCCTGGGAATTTATGGTTTGTAGTGTTAATATCCAAGCTTATGAAACCTATATACTATGCCCTGAAGCTCATGAGTTTGGGGTATAAGGCAGTGCTTTGTCCTGGTCATATCTTAAATGGGGATGGAGTTGACAGTGGCTATACCTAGTAATGTGCAGTTTTCTGGTGAAATTACTTTTTATTTAATTACTCGTCCCTGCCTCTTTACTACATTTTAATACCAAGAACAAAATGAGGTCCCAAGGCCAATTCCCAAAGGGTAATATTTTTATTAATATAGAAAACAATCCTGGTAATTGTCAGAGTTATGGGGTCTAGGAGAGAAGTTTTGACTGCTTGCTTTTCCTTGTATGTATTTCAGGAGGTGTTAAATCAGAAGATTCTATATTTCCTTTTAAAAATCATATGTAATTGGTAGGAAAACATTAAGTGACAGCCTAAGAGAAAAGTCCGTTCTCTTTAGAGCATGGGTGAATGAGAGCTCATTGAGATAGAAGGTGTCTTAAATGTCACTTCAGGGAGTGACCTGCTTCAGGTCATAGAGGACATATGACCCTTGCTGGCCGCTAGTACCAGAACACTAAGAAAGAAGACATAAATTATAGAATGAGACCATGAAGGCAGATTCTTTGTTCACATCTCCTTGGAAGCATTTCTAGTTCTTTTTAATAGAATATAGATTCTTGTGATAATATAAAGATTTATTGTTTCTAAACAAGAAAGATCTATAGCAAAGTCTGCGTTGAACAAGAGCTTTCATTATGAAACTTTTATAAAACTCTACCCTGGCACAAGGGTTTAGGGGTCTCACTTTGTCTGATCCTGATCATTGTTTGTTATAAGAGGAAAAAGCATGTTTTTTTAGAGTCTTTAAGCCAGATTCAGTGGGCTATAATTCTCTGATAAACCACGATGAAGATAGGGATAGAGAGGAAGGGAAAAGTCTAATAATATAGTTTAAAATCTTGAAACATATACCCAAATAACAATAGCCTGAAATTTTTATAATTCATGGTAAGAAATGTAAAGCATGATGGTTAAAAGTATTGAAGCCAGAAGGCAGCTACACATTCCTAGCTGTTTGAACTTTACCTGGTTACTTATCTCCCTTTTCCTCAATAAGTGCATTTGTGCAATGAGAATAAGAATGATAATAAATACTAATTCTAATGATAACATTTATTTTATTGCATTACAAAAATAATCAAATTAATACATAATGTCATAGACTCTGGGTCTAAAGTTCTCTCTTGTCTCGAAAGAGAGCGGACGCAGGATGAAAAGTGAGACAAGGCTAATGTCTGGGAAAAGACAAGAGCCCCGAATAAGGGTTCTGGTCCCATTTTTATTAGGATCAGAAGGCTTACAAACATGGTGATGGATGTGCACAAAGAGACAATGAATCTGTGATCATTAACTTGTGGATGTGAAGGAAAGGGGATCTTGAAGATATTCGGGGTTAGGGGGTTGGGTTAATACAAAACAAAATCCTGAAGGTGTTTTCAGTGGACATGAGGCACCACCTCTGTTTATCTTAGCTAGCCTAGGGGATGAGACAGGTAGGACATGTGACTTCAGGGTTGACAAGACACCTTTCTTTTGTTAATCATCTCCCCTCTGGGCAACTTCGCTCTATAGCTCACAGCTGCAGTCTGTAGCCCAATTTACCTGTTTACCTAACTTGGTCCTTCCTTCCTGTGAAAGCAGCTTTCTGCTATAGTACTAAATTGGGGGACACTTCCACCCTGAATACCTAATCTTGTTTATTTCCTATACCTATGTTCTATATTGGGGCCTTTGCCCCTCCATCTCTATCTATACTGGGGCTTCTGCCCTGCCTTCCTATACTTATTTACCTAATCTTGTTTACCCAAACTTGGGTGTGAGCATCCTATGGCTTTGTACTTCTTTATACCTTGTTAACTCATTGGTGTAAGCCCAGGGGATTCCTAAGCTTATTTCCCCCATGTGTATAGAACAGTACACATAATAAACACTCATTAAACATTGGCTGATATTCAATGTATCCTCTGTTCCGGCATTGTGATAGGTATGTTTCTATTTATTGTAGCTGATTTAGTTTTAAAGTAACCCTGAAAATGACACTTAGTATCCATACATTTTTCACATATGGAAAACTGTTGTTTACAAATTGCAAGTTAATGTATACTCATTATACCAGGTCAGGGTTTGTATGCAAAATATCTAAACAAGTAGTAAAACTCAAAAGATCTGAGTGGGGCTCCTGGATGGCTCCCTTGGTTAAGCGCCGACCTCGGCTCAGGTCATGAATGATCTCACAGTTTGTGAGTTTGAGCCCCGCATTGGGCTCTGTGCTGACAGCTCAGAGCCTGTAGTCTGCTTCGCATTCTGTATCTCCCTCTCTCTCTGCTTGTCCCCTGCTCATGCTCTGTCTCTCTCTGTTTCTCAAAAATAAATAAACATTAAAAAATTTAAAAAAATAACTCAAAAGATCTGAGCAAACATCTCACTAAAGATAATATATAAGTGGAAAATAAACATATGAAAAAATACTCAACATCATTTTTAGGTAAATGCAAAGTAACACAGCAGTTATCTATTAGGATGGCTAAAATTCAAAACTCTTAGGGGCGCCTGGGTGGCTCAGTCAGTTGAGCATCCAACTTTGGCTCAGGTCATGATCTCGCAGTCTATGAGTTCAAACCCCATGTCGGGCTCTGTGCTGACAACTCAGAGCCTGGAGCCTGCTCCCGATTCTGTGTCTCCCTCTCTCTCTGCCCCTCCCCTGTGTGCGCTCTCTCTCTCTCTGTCAAAAATAAATATTAAAAAATTTTTTTAAATAAAAAAAATTCAAAACTCTTAAAATACCAGCTGATGTCACAAATATGGAGCAGCAGGAACCCACCTTAATATCTGGTGGGAATGTGAATGGTACAGCCACTTTGGAAGATCTCTGACAGTATTTTATAAAGCTAGCCATATTCTTACTATATGATCCAAAAATCAAGCTCCTAGATATATACTTAACTGATTTGAAAACATATCCAGGGGCACCTGGGTGACTCAGTTGATTAAGCATCTCACTTTGGCTCAGGTCATGATCTCACGGTTCATGTGTTGGTACCCCATGTTGGGCTGTGTGCTGACAGCTCAGAGCTGTTATGCCCAGAATTCGTGATCCCCAAAGACCACCAGGGAGCCGAGTGTGATGCAAAAGCAAAAGAGCCTTTATTCGAGCTAGCTTGAGCTCAATCCCCTACCTGCACTGACGCAGCAGTGAGATACCAGGGAGAGAGAGTGAGTTTCAAAAGGGCAAAGGTTTTATTGGGGCCTAGGGGCAGTTGGTGAGGTAATGGTTGTGGGCTCAGCCGATTGGCTGGGGAAGGGTCAGAGTCCTGTCAGGCAGGTGAGCGGGAGGTTACTCAAGGGGAGGAGGCGTGGTCAAGGTGAAGGACACAGAACAAAATGGAGTCGGCCGGCGTAGGCCCACCCTTTCAAGAGCCTCGAGCCTGATTCAGATTCTGTGTCTTCATCTCTCTCTGCCTCTTTCTGCCTCTCCCTCTCTCTCACAATTTCAAAAATAAATAAAGATTAATTTTTAATTGTAAAAAAGAAAATTTATGTCCATACAAATACCTGTACATGAATGTTTGTAGCATTTCCATTCATGATCTCCAAAAGCTGGAAGGTATCACTATATTCTTTAATCTGTAAATGAAAGAAAATATCTGTGGTGCATCTATAAAATTAAATACAGCATACCTCATTTTATTTTTTTTTTCCTTTATTGTGCCTCACAGGTTTTTTTTTTTGTTTTTTTTTTGTTTTTTCAAGTTGAAGGCAACCCTGTGTCAAGCAAGTCTGCTGGCATCATTTTCCAACAGCATTTGCTCACTTCATGTCTCTATGTCATATTTTGGTAATTCTCAAATATTTCAGACTTTTTCATTATATTTGTTAGGGTGATCTATGATCAATTATTACAACTCCCTGAAAGCTCAGATGATCGGTAGCATTTTAAAGCAATCTTTTTTAAATTAAGGTTTATACATTGATTTTTAGATGTAATGTGACTGCACACTTACTAGACTACGGGATAGTATAAACATAACTTTTATATCCATTGGGAAATCAAAAATTTCATTTGATTCAGTTTATTATGGTATTTGCTTTATTGTGGTGGTGTGGAGTGAACTTGGAGTACCTGCAAGGTATGCCTGTACTGTTCAGTGATAAATAGGAATGAGCCATGAAAAGATATAAACAAATCATAAATCATAAATTCATATTGCTAAATTAAGCTCATCTGAAAGGGCTAATACTGTATGTTTACATTAATATGACATTCTGGAAGTGGCGCAAGTATGAAGAATGTTTGCTATAGACTTGAGGGGGTAGTTAAATAAGTGAAGCACAGGGTTTTTTGGTTTTTGGTTTTTTTAGGCCAGTGAAACTTTTTTAGTATAACACTACAATGGTAGATATATAACACTATGCATTTGTCAAAACCAGTAGAACTTTATGATGTAAAGAATAGTGTGTGCACACTTTAGGTAAATAATAAAATTCTTTGATAGGCTGTTGGATCCTAAGGGGGAATGGTGCCTGTGACAAAAGAATCTAACAGTATTTCATATGTATAAAATAACTTCGTGAATGTGAATGTGATGGGGGAAGATGTGCTTATGTAGGTGACTTTGGAAATGAGTGGACATTAATGATAAAGGAAAACTGGGGGGAACCTGGGTGGCTCAGTCAGTCAAGCATCCAGCTTCGGCTCAGCTCATGGTCTCACAGTCTGTGAGTTCTAGCCCCCCATCAGGCTCTGTGCTGACAGCTCAGAGCCTGGAGCCTGCTTCCAATTCTGTGTCTCCCTCTTTCTCTGCCCCTCCCCAACTCGTGCTATCTGTCTCTCTAAAATTAAATAAATAAACTTAAAAATTTAAAAAAAAACTTTTTTAAGGAACCATACATACATAGCACATTACTCTTGTTGGTAAAATATGGGGAACTGGTTAATAATTTTGAAGCCATTTTATGTAAATATTGAAATAACCAATTAAATAGAAGGATGGCAGGTGATAGGATCCATGTTTTTCATGATTGGAGTGATGGATTAGATAGAAACAAGAGTAGGAGATTAAAATTACCCATGTGTTAATAGAGTTAGATACATCCATATGAATTCATGAGGATTTAAATACAGAAACAGATGGTTAAATATAGAAATATTTAAAGATGAGTATAGATGCAGGTTCATATACACACATATATTACCTTGTGCTGTCAGTTTAAAGAAGCTAGAAGCAACAAAATCTCAGTAGCAACAAACATACCTAGCTCCCGCAGTTCCTAATACCACCTCTTTGAAGAAATGGTTGATTCTAGAAACAGAACAGAAATAATAGAATGAGTCTGGAGCATCTTATGGTACCAAATAATTGATCCAGAGAAAAGGGGGGAAAAAAGGAAAAAAAACCATGACAGGGTCTGTCAAAAGACCCTCAAAAGACGCCTGTTGAAAGAGCTCCCAGTGGCCAAAGCTGGCATAATTCGAAACGAAAGCAAGGAAGGAAGGAAGGGTGAGGGAGGGAGGAAGGAGGGAAGGAAGGACAGACGAAGGAGAGAGGGAAAAGAAGGGAAGGAGGGAGGCAGGCAAAGAAAGTTTGATTATTATAATAACCCAGGTTGTAAATATCCATGACTCAATACTACTATAAATATGTTATTGAATAAATAAATAAGGGAGAATAGGTAGATCTCCAGTGCAAGAGAATTCCAAATTATTTTTGTAGATGTCTTGCCCTCAAGGAGGTGGAGCAGAACTCTTCACTTTTTAAGTATGGGCTGTGCATTGTAACTTCCTTCCAAAGAGTACAGCATGAATGATTGAGATATAGAGTAACTTTGCACTGGAGCAGCTTACCTAACTACCTCAAGTGGGTGATCAAGGTCAAGATCAACAGTGATAAGTCATGTTGATAAGTACCCTTGATCTGACATGATGAAACTGCCACTTCACCTCTGCAAAACCAATAATCATTCTAATCATGAGAAAAGCATAAAATAAATATCAACTGGGGCATACAGAACACCTGTTCTGCACTCCTCAAAACTTTAAAGGTCATAAAAAACAGGAAAATCTGAGAAACTTTAACAGTCAAGAGGAACCTAAGGACACATGATGACTCAGTGTAATGTGGATGTGATTGTGCAACAGAA
The DNA here is from genome assembly GCF_018350195.1 of Panthera tigris. NCBI lineage: Eukaryota > Metazoa > Chordata > Mammalia > Carnivora > Felidae > Panthera > Panthera tigris. The sequence goes on along the minus strand of NC_056672.1, from coordinate 63,942,685 downwards.
AAAATAACTCTATGTAAAATTAAGGCAATCTGAATAAAGTATGGATTTTAGTTAATAATGACATATATTATCTCACTGAATGTGCCAAACAAATGTAAGATCTAAATAATAAATGAAGCCAAGGGTGGGATTTATGTAAACTTTCTGTGCTATCCACAATTTATATGTAAATCTAAAATTTCCTAAAATAAATCACATATTAATAACCATCTATATGTAAGTACACAGACACACACACACACACACACAGAACCAATATAGAATATAGATTTGAATACTTTAGAGCATAATATAAATGACATTATTCAGCACATGTGCTCACTCTTCATTTTTTGACAAATAATTTTGGCAAAAAAGAATTGTTTTGATTCCACATGGATATGTGCAGCTCTCTTTCATTCATTTTAAAGGAATGTGATTGTAATGATCACATTTTAGTTTATTTTTCCATTCTTCTTTTGATGCATGCTGGGATTGATTTTAATGTTTTGGCTATAGCTAATGGTGGTACTGTGAACAGTATGCTTACTTATTGAATGTAGGAAATTGTGTCTAAAGTGCATAACTACAAATGGCATTACTGGGTAATGGAGAATTCACATCTGCAACCAAAATAGGAATGACTCAATTGCATTTTTAATTTTTTTTTCAAGTTTACTTATTTATTTTGAGAGAGACAGAGTCAGCGTAAGAAAGGGAGGGGCAGAGAGAGAGGGAGACAGAATCCCAAGCAGGCTCTTCACCTTCAGTGCACAGCCCAATGTGGGGCTTGAACTCACGAAATCATGAGATCATGACCTGAGCTGAAACTGAGAGTCAGACGCTTAACCGACTGAGCCACCCAGGTGCCCCATCAATTGCATTTTCTATGTACACTCCCACTGGAAGTGTATGAGTGTTCTTATATCTTTAAATAAGAACAAATATTTAAATTTAGAATAAATAATTGTCATCTTTTTAAAATGTCATTTTAATGCATGTGACATGGTATCTCACTTTGATTTTAAATCATGGTCCTTTATTATTAGTGAGATGGATTTCTTGTCCATATGTATTATGTATTTCTTTTTTGTCGTATTTATATTAACAGCTATACATTCTGTATTATAATATCTGTCAGCCATATATATGTATACATATATGTATACATTATGTATATGTATATGTATATATACATATACATATATACATATGTATGTATACATACATATATGTATATACATATGTATATGTATATGATGTATATGTATACATATATATGACTGACAGATATTATAATACATATGTATGTATACATACATATATGTATATACATATGTATATGTATATGACGTATATGTATACATATATATGACTGACAGATATTATAATACATATTATATAATATTATATATATATACAGTAAATATGCACCTTTTGCTTATTTTTTTTTCATGTTGTTTATGCTGTCTCTGTGGTTTTGCTTTTGTATTAAGAAAATTTTTGCTAGAATGATATCCTGAAGTTTGAGGAATTCAACCCACCTGAATTTTATCTGGTATGAGTTAGCAAATAATCCCTCTCCCAATTAATATAAGCCATTGTTTGAATACCTTTACATTTTTGTATGTACCATTGTATCTCTTCCTCACTGGCTTGCAATTCAACTATGTCATAAATGAATCTGTTATATGTGTTTCTCTCTCTGGATTTTCTACGATGTTTTATTGTGAACATACTTGTTTATTTCTGAAGCCATTAGAGATATTATACTTGGAATACTGGCTCTGTCACTGGACATTTTATATAACCATGGAAACTTTCATTATTTGTCAAATGATCAAAATAGTAATGTTTATATTATGTTTATATAATATAATATTTATATTCTACTTGTTAACAATTTAATATATAGAAAAATCTAACGACACCTATACAACAATAGCTATTCAGTAAGTGACATTTCCTCTTAATTTATTGGTCTGTGTACTCATGTTATATTTGGCTGTCTTTTATTTCCTTCTCTTTGATGTACATATTTGGATCTGTAGATCATGGATGTGCAAAGATCATGAATAACCAAAACTTGTATAACACAAAGATGAACAAATTTCTGTACTTATTTGGATTCAGGAATTTATATTTTCTCATACTTCTCAGATAACTATTTTTTTTACAAGAGAAAAAATCTACACTTTACATTTCAGTAAGTTTAAATCCCTGAGGGGTACAGCGATTTTATGGCTAATAGCTTTAGCAGGAAGGTTGCTTCAGAATTTGTCATAAACCGTGCCCCTGTTTCCATGAGCACGAGTTATCTTTCCCCAGATTACTCTGCTTTTGTTCAGTTTGCCATCAGGAGTCACTGTGTTGTTCTTTGCTTTGTACACATAAGCACATCTCTTGCCTGTTTAGAATTCAGTTTCATCTAAAGCATAAGCACCTTAAATTTTAAGAAGAGCTGTGTGTTCCCTCTGGTTCCAGACACCCCACTTATACCCAGCAAAAAAGGCCTTGGACCACATCTTCCAGACATTGTTGTCATTTTAGGAGTCCTGTTCCCAGTAGGCCTCCAGAGGCTCCAAGATGGTGGAAAGGAAAGGCTTCAGTTAATTCTAATATGCAGAAGTCCGAAAACAGTTGCTATAGGAACTAGAAGAGATAGGAAGACTAAACAAGAAGACTATTAGCTGACAACTGACCCACAGATATAAAGGTTAAATTAATAAACATGCTAAATGTTGTTCAAAAAGGCAGCATGGCACTGGGGCATGGATAAAGGGAAAACGTATAAGAACTTGGAACTTTTAATTTTTCTTTGTAATGTTCTTTTTTTCTTATATAACATGAAACCGTATTTTAATAGGAAATTAGCTGTAATAATTTTATCTTTCTCATAAGTTAAATATTTTAATGGTATATATGACCTTCTTTAACCCTACATTTAATCCTAAAGTCTCGGGGGGTTTTCCTTTAAAACCTGTATTATCTGATATTTGTATACTAACGCCAGCTTAAACAATTCCAATGATGCTGATGGTAACTAGAGAAGAACAATGCCCCCTCCCAGCCCCATCACCCCACACATATCATGAGTCATTAGCAGTTTTCCGATATATTAGAAATGTTCCTATATTCTTTATGTCTGCATTTGTAGAGAATTACTGTTTTTTGATAATTACTCATTATAACTTCAGAAGCCAAGATGCCCCTGACAACTAGGAAATAGTTTTTGTCAGTTCAGCTACCCATTTACACAGGCAGCTATTAATTTTCCCTGGTAGCTTGCACTCTAGTGCAGCAGTACCCTTGTTTTATGTTTGAAATTGTTACATAATAATGTTGAAATGGCTGAAGGGAATCATTTGTAGCAGTTTTATTCCCTCACATGGGAGAAAATAGCAAAATAAATCAACAAAGCAAATGTGTACTAAAGCAAGTGCAAACAGCACTGATGAATGATGAAAATAATGACATTGGATTTAAAGCTACTTATCTTTATAATGACTTTTCTTATAGGAATTCTAACACCTGCCCCATTAAGTTTGAATAAAACAAAGTCATCTTTGAACAAACTTTTTTACATTAGCATTTGTACCTATGATTTAGTAAAAATCCTAGGTTATGGTGTGTATTTTTACATGTTAAATTTTATATAAGTTTTATATAAATATAAATACAAATAATATAAATATAAATACAAATAATATATTTATTATATATATAACATCCTCAAATATCTTCATGCCTCTCTTCCTCACTTATATATCACCTTAGGATTCACTACCTAAAGCTTCATGGACATTCCCGTCCTTGCTTCAGTTAATATACCATTTGTTCAACATTTCTTATTTTACTAACAAGGACATCGTTTTGTTATACATTAACTGTATGTTCTATAATATGTAAGATGGAATGAATTTGGGGAAGTTAAGATGATATTTTCATCTCTCAGTCCTGTTCTGTGAAAAATAGTATTAATATATTTTACAATGCTTAGTAATTCCCCATATTTGAACTAATTTTTGTACCTTTTCATTTGTTTTTTTAAAATTTTTAAATGTTTATTATTTTTGAGAGAGAGTCAGGGAGAACGTAAGGGAAGGGAAGAGAGAGAGGGTGACACAGAATCTGAAGAAGGCTCCAGGCTGTAAGCTGTCTTCACAGAAGCTAGACACAGGGCTCGAACTCATGAACTGTGAGATCATGACTTGAGCTGAAGTCATACACTTAACCAACTGAGCCACCCAGGCACCTCTTGTACCTTCTCATTTTACTGTTCATGTTCTTCTCCAGGACATTAGTCCAGGGTAATTGGGGATAGTGAGAGGAGGCAGTGAAAATCATACTGTATTCCAAGTAAGTTTAATTTAGTACAGATTCCCTAAGTATCTGCCATGCAACCGATAGCTGTTAACTAGCAACCTGTCCATATATGCTATAGAAATAATTGTTTTGGAAATTTCTAATGTTAAGAAAGTAAGTCTCCACATAGGATGTTCTATCTTCCTCACAGATATAGAAGCTAGCTGTGATACATTTGGTATTTCCTATATTTATGCATACGTTGAATAAAATTTATGTCCTTAGAACTCAGATTTCTCTTTAAAATAGTCTTTGTCAACAAAATGATGTTTTACTTCATTATTTCATTTGTCAATCCATGACATCAATCCATTCTTTTTCTTAGCAATTCTTTCAATAAACCCGTATCAAGTGTAAATTGTGTGCATAAAACTTTAATGTATATGTTACAGAAAAATATTAGTATTTCTGTTTAATATTTATATGACTAAAGGAATGAAAATTATACAACTAATGACAATATGAAAGTAAAATTTTTAAAAAGTGCCCTCATTCTTTATGTAAGAACATTGATGTTTTGGAGGTAATTATTATATAAAATAAGGAGGTTTATGAAACATAGTTGAAATATATAGAAATAATATATAAATGCATATTATAAACCCATGAAAATAAGTATAAATATTAAATTATATATCCATACATATTTATGCATGAGAACTGCTTATGTGCACTGAATAATTATGTCCTGACTCAAGAGTCTCATGACTTAGGCCATCTTCAAAGAAACTGTGGTCCAGCAACTTACTAGCTTGTAAGTAGGATAAAATCTAAAACCCTTCGGAGTTCTTGATAGATTATTTGACTTTATTCTTTGTGAATGACCAAACAAATGTAAGCTCAGATTAGAGGTTTACTAACTACACCTATAAGTGCCACGTATTAGGTTCTAGCAAACTTTCCATATTCATATGTCCTTTTCATTGTATAGCATGATTATGGTAACTGTTTACATGTTTTAATGTCTAATACACTTTATAAGTCTATTCTATTTATTGGCACATTTAAACTGCAGAGTAGCTAACTCTATGGATTGAGCATTATTCCTTGCTGAAGGGGTGGTGGGTGGGGGTTGGGTTAAAGAGGTGATAGTTATTAAGGTTATTAAGGCAGGAACTTGTGATGAGCCCTGGGCATTGTATGTAAGTGATGAATCGCTAAACTCTCCTGAAACCAGTATTACACTATATATTAACTAACTGGAATTTAATTAAAATTTGAAACTACCAAAACAAATAAATACAATAAAAAGAATTATTCCTGTTTTACAGATGGAAAACAAACAAACAAACAAACAAACAAACAAAAACCTGAGAAATCAAATGAGTGCTCCAGGGTCACGTAGCTAGTCATGTCAGATCAAGGATTTGAATCCAGGTATTTGAATAGTACTTCATCTGCAAAATCGACAATGACCTACTTCTTTGGTATTTTTTTCTCAGAGTGGTTTCCTTTAATAGGTCGATCTTTCAGGACTTGCCCTTGTCTCTAGGCCATAGTAATGAATTGAATTGGGAAATTTGAATACCCAGAAAAGTAGTCAACTAGAACATAATATTAGGTAATTCATATCTAACTTGTAAAATCTTGGAAGAGAGAGACAAAGTTTTATTCCTTAAATTAGTAACCACAGTAACAGCAACAACCTGACATATATTTGCTTTTTAAATTAAGGACTAAGTATGAAAGGAAGGATAATAAAGAAAGAATGGAAGGAAAGAAAGTAGAGACAGGGAACAAGGAAAGTCAGTATTACTCACAGGTAACAGTTGTGAGAAAGGTGCAGAATAAAGCCCAAGTGTAAAATAATACTGTTCTTTTTGGAAGTGTTCATAGCTTTTCAAAAGAATTGGAAATAGTTGTTTATCTGCTTTGCTGTAGAAGTTTATACATTTAATACTTAGGAATGCAAGTAAAAATAATAAAAACCCAACTGCTGAATAATGCATACTTATGAAGGATAGCAACTTTCCTCTTTCAAAATGATTTTTATAGAACTGATACATAACCATTAATATTATCAAACACTGTGCAGTGAAGAATAAAAGAGGTAACAAATTAAAGGACTGCCCATAACAATTTTGCCAGTCTTCCATTGTCATACCTGGCAGACCTTCGTGCTTCAATGATATATTTGGGAAAAGGGATTGTCAGTCAAAATAGATATAGCATATAATTTTACTATAACTGAACAGAACTTTAATATTAGACATTCTTTTTCTGAGTAGTGGCATATAATGTTAAAACTTCATTTTAGAAGTCAGTAAATTTAGGGAACTTATCAATAATTTACCACTTAGAAACAATGAATTTCCAAACTATGCTGAGTTAAAAGAGAATGGTGATAGTGAATATTTAGGTCATCTAGAACAAGATTTCAGGATAGAAAGACTGTACTAAGTCTCCTGAATGTACCCACCTCACATCCACACTTTCTAACTTATTTTTTTTTCCTAAATCAAACAGATGCTAGAAGTTCTAGGAGAATTTTCTCCTTTTGTTAAGCAACTATTTCTTACCAATATAGCATTGGGATAAAAGCCAATTATTGTCACAGTAATGTGTAAATGTTATAATTTTATTTTTTGTTAACATGTAATTACATGTAAACTCTGTAGTGTGAAGAAATGCAGATTCTCTTGCGATTATGAAATTTTAGAACATAGTTGATCAATATGTGAGAGCCTCCAACTTCAGCTGTTGACAGAGGTATAGTGAAGGGTATGTGATTCACAATATCACAGTGAATTGTGGAAACTCAAATTGGAGGCAGACCTGAACTGAAAAGAGTATTTGAGGCCAAAGGATACTAATAGAAATGTAGGTTGAAAATGGTGTTGAAGAATAAGTGACCTCTGAATCCTGTCAAATCTTCTGAGGAGTTGACAGGAAGAGATTCTGAGAAAATAAGGGCCTATGTTTCACTAACAGAATGGGGATTTTATTCTTAAAAATATTAGCAAACCAGCCTAATATGGAACACATTATAAATATTGGACATCCTACTTAAGAATGGTCTCTATTAGGTATTGTAACTTAATGTTATTTATTTGGGAATATTTTTGTAAATACATTTTAAAAATTTTATTAGTGGACGAAATTTGTTCTTTATGACAATTACTCTGTGATAATACAAATACCACAAAATATAAGCTACACAAACATATGACTTATTTAAAAAAATAAACTATTTGAGGATTGAAATGAAAGGATTCTAAAATTAGAAATTTGTATAAAAAGCTGCAGAGAGAATGCCATTTACCAAAGCATTGCATATGCAAATAACGAAGCATAAGTTTGGAAGTGTAAAATCAGTAAAATAAAGGCACAATATGTAAAACTGGGTTTTAGTGATGATAGGTTAAAAATATTGAAATAATTTTTGCAAGGGGCATCTGGGTGGTTCAGTTAAGTGTCTGACTTTGGCTCGGGTCATGATCTCACAGTTCAGGAGTTCAAGCCCCATATGGGGCTCTCTGCTGTCAGCACAGAACCCACTTCAGATCTTCTGTCCCCGCCCCCCCCCCTTTGCCCCTCCCCAGCTTGTGCTCTTGCCCTCTCAAAAATAAATTTAAAAAGAAAAGAAAAGGAAGGAAGAAGTTGCCTTTAAGTAATGTTTGGGGTGCCTGAGTGGCTAAGTCAGTTAAGCAGCCAACTCTTTATTTTGGCTCAGGTCATGATCTCATGGTTTTAAGTTGGAGACCCACATTAATATCTGTGCTAACAGTGTGGAGCCTACTTGGGATTCATTCTCTCTCTCTCTCTCTCTCTCTCTCTCTCTCTCCCCCTCCCTCCCTCCCTCCCTCCTTCTCCATCCCTTCCCCCCCCATTCCTTCCCACTTCTGCTCTCTCTCTGTCTCTCAAAATAAATAAATAAACTTTAAAAAAAGAAATAATTGGGGCGCCTGGGTGGCTCAGTCGGTTGAGCGATCAACTTTGGCTCAGGTCATGATCTCGCGGTCTGTGAGTTCGAGCCCCACGTCGAGCTCTTTGCTGACAGCTCGGGGCCTGGAGCCTGTTTCAGGTTCTGTGTCTCCCTCTCTCTCTGACCCTCCCCCGTTCATGCTCTGTTTCTCTCTGTCTCAAAAATAAATAAACGTTTAAAAAAAAAGAATTTTTGCGAAATACCTACTTTTATTCCTAGTTACTGAGAAATGCAAACTTTCCCAAAGCATTTTAATGCATGTTGTGCATATATGTCTGTTTGTATATATAATATATGCAATTAACTTCTAAAAATATATCCTATTCCATTTTCTACTACTAGAATGTAGAAAGATGAAAATAGAGTTCACTTTCTCCAAAGATAAGGGGAAGAAAAGACAGATAATTGGCTAATGAAACACAATTTTCTTAAACCGTTCAGAAAGCTGAAGTTGGAAGGTAACAGGTAGTGAAATCTAAGAAAGGATAGCACCTTCTCTAATGGGTTAATTAGACTGTCTTGTTGCAGAACATGGGAAGGAATTGGGACCACAATACAAGCAGAAGAAAAGAAATCAGCTAAAATTTCAACAAATTGCTAATGACAGTTTGGGCTGGAGTGATAGTATATACAGCCCCTAGACACAGAGAGTAGAGGGTTTGTTTATTTGTAGACTACCATGGCTTTCCACTAGGCGCTTTTACAAAAGCTTGTGGGAGTTGCAAGAGACCAGAGAGCCACTCTTCCTGGTATAGGTACTGGGAGGACAGGAGGTACTCTGCAAAAAAGGCACGAACCCTGCAGTCTTTCTCAGAGGCTTTTCTCAAAGCCTCAACCCTCTGTGGGAGGCACAGAATTTATCTTTCCTTGAAACAAAGAAAGGCACATTGTTGCTAAAAGAAGATAAAGAAAGTTTAGGTTCCTATGCTGATATTATTACAGATCTCCTATCACTGGGGGAAGGTGGAAAACTTTCTCCATTCCATGACTCGCCACAGATAAAAGACAGAACTTCAGTACCATCAGAAGGAGGGATAGGAATGCTGAAAAACCCCCACCTCTGAGATGCAATTATGCAGACCTCACTTATCTATAAGAACATACCCCACTGTTAGCCTAGCAAGCAACAAGTAACAAGAAGAAATATTTACCACTAGGGGATAAGAGCATGAGGTACATACTTAAAGAAGCAGCTGAAACCTGAGGGGAGAACACTAATTCCAAGGAAAATCTACCTTTGGAATATTGAAAGTAACCATAGCAATTAAAACCTCTGTGCTAACTGCCTGAAAAGAGATTACCTTTTCCCAGGCATAAGACTCACCTCACTATTTATTGTTATTAGACACCTGGGTAGCTCAGTTCCAACTCTTGATTTCAGCTCAGGTCATGATCTCATTATTGATGAGGTTTAGCCCTGCATCCAGATCCACACTGAGCATGGAGCCTGCTTGGGATTCTCTTTCCTTCTCTCTCTCTGCTCATACCTCGCTTGCACTCACTCTTTCTCTCTCAAAATAAGTAAACATTTAAAAACATATGTATCTATTGTTTAATACAAGATGTCTGGCATTAGTTAAAATCTGAGGTATTATAAAAGTTATATATGTATATATGTACATGTATATAGCTTTTATATATGTATACATACATATATGTATATATTACACTTTAATATATGATATGATACATATATACATATACATGTATATATATGTGTGTGTGCATATATATATGCACACACGCATATATATAGATACATATATATATGTATCTATATATATATCCATATACATATATGTGTGTATCTATATATATATCCATATACATATGTGTGTGTGTGTATGTGTATATATATATGTACGTATGTATGTGTATGTATATGTATGTATGTGTATATATATATGTATGTGTATGTGTGTGTGTATGTATATATATATATATATATATATATATATATATATATATATATATATATCTCAAGTGATCTAGAGAGCCAGGCTAAAATGACACAGGCATTGGACAGAGACTTTAAATAACTATAATTAAAATGTTGAATAATCTAGGGGAAATAGCTAATAAATGCATGAACATATAGGGAATTTTAGAAAAGAGCTGGAAACTAGAAGAAAGGGTTTAAATGAAAGCTACCCCCAAAAAGCAGTAATAGTGTTGATATCCTTTGATAGACTCATTCTGTAGACTTAACAAAGCTGAAGAAAAAACTTAGAGAAATTGAAAATAGGTCAATATGGATTACCAATCTGAAACATAAAGAGAAGAAAAGGGTGAGAGGCAGGAAGGACAGATGATGAAGTGGTCATATAGTTTAACATACATGAAATTGGAAATCCAGAAAGAGAAGAGAAAACAAGAAGTGTTTAATTGATAATTGCCAAGAAATTTTAAAATCTAATAAAAGAATCCATGAATCCAAAAAGTGAAGACAAGTCAAAGTAAGATCAATATCAAAGGCAGACACACACACACACACACACACACACACACGCACGCACTTGTATACACCCATAAACACAAACACACCAAGACAAATAATATTCAGATAGCTCAAAATCAAGATAAAAGGAAAGATACATCAAATGCAAAAAAAAAAAATAAAAATAATAATGATAGATTTTTCATCAGAAGACTTACAGACCTGTTGGCAATGGAGTGATTTTCAAATACTGAGGAAACTTACGCAAAATTGTAATCTTGTATTGAATTTAAATATCTTTAACAATAGGAAACTATAAAGACTTTCAGACAAAAATTGAAAGATGAATTGCCTGCCAACATGCACTACAAGAAATGGTAAAGAATGTTTATACAGAAACTTTTATCAGAGGTCAACTTGGATCTACACAAAGAAACGTATAGTTCTGGAAATGGTAAAAAGGAAAGGAAATATAAAGGCATTTATCTTTATTTTTAATTCATAGAGATAATTGACTGCCTAAAACAAGAATAGTAGCAATAATTGTGGATTTTATATGATGTAAATTTAAATGTATGGTAACAAAGAACTCAAAGGATGGGAAAATAAATTGGAACCACACTGCTCTAAAGTTCATATAATGTAGACAAAATGTATGGTACTTAAGGATCCCCTGTGATAAATTGAAGATATATATTATAAAACTGAGAGTAACGAATAATAGAGTTATTGAATCATTATGTTGTATACCTGAAACGAATGTAACATTATATGTCAACTACACTAAAAGAAAAAAAAAGATAAAAAACATACATTTAATGCAATTCAGGCAGAAAAAAGATAAAGAACAGATAGAAAAAATGAAAAGCAACTAGGAAGATGATACATTTATATCCAAACATATCAATAACTGTATTAATTGTAAATGATATGAACACCTTAATAAAAAGACAGTGATTGGAAGGTTGGTAATAAAAGCAAGGTCCAGCAAGATTCAGATCAAGGATTATTATAAGAGACGAGGGGGGATATCGCATAAAGATAAAAGACTGTATTTAGCAGGGAAACACAATATGCTTAAATGTTTAATGTACTTAAGAATAGAACTTCAAATTTAATGAAGTAAAACCTGATGGAACCAAAAAAAGAACTAAACAAATTGACAGAGTTTAAGACATCAACCTTCATCTTTCAGTAACTGATACAGCAAATAGAAAATCTGTCAAGTTACAGAGCTCTGAACACTATCAACTAACTCAACCTAATTTACAATTTTAAGAACACTCCACCCAATATAGCAAATACATATTCTTTAAAGAGTTTCTTTCTCTATAGTTAGTATCTTACATTAACATGGTATATTTGCTCTGAACACTATCAACTAACTCAACCTAATTTACAATTTTAAGAACACTCCACCCAATATAGCAAATACATATTCTTTAAAGAGTTTCTTTCTCTATAGTTAGTATCTTACATTAACATGGTATATTTGTCATACCTAAGAAACCAAATATGATACCTCATTATTAACTAAACCGCATGTTTGATTCAGATTTCACTAGATTTTCCATTCTTTCGAACTTTCTATTCCAGGATCCCATCCAAGATATTACATTGCATTTAGTTGTCATGTCTCCTTAGTCTCTCTAGTCTGTAACAATTTTCCCATCTTTTCTTGTTTTTCACTATCTTAGCAGCTTTGAGGAATACTTTTCAGATATTCCATAGAATATGTCTTACTTGGGTTTTTCTCTTATATTCCTCTTAATTATATTGAGATTATGGGTTTTTTAGGGGACAAAGATGAAGTACCCTTTTATCACATCAGGCTGGGGATACATGATATCAATATGACTTATTGTTAATGTTAATCTGATTCATCTTGCCAGTTTTTGCTGCAGTAAAGTTACATCTTTACCGTACTCTATTCTTTGGAAGCAAGTCATTAAGTGTCGCCTGCACTCAAGGGAGAGGGGAGATAATTAAGATTCACCTCCTGAAGTGGAATGTATTTATATGAATCAACTTGGATTCTTTTTTAAGTAAAATAGGCCTCTCTCTTTTCCTCTATGTATTTAATCATTTGTTTACATCAGTATGGACTCATGGATATCTTTTTTTTTTTTAGTTTTGGATTATAATCCAGTACTGTGTATGGATTGTACGTTAATATTTATTATTAATAAAATATTAACAGTCACCACTTACTGAACGATCATTAATTTTGACTGAAGGGCATATCAAGTTTGCATCAAACCATGTCATTTGTCATTGCTTTCTAGTTAATTAAATAACTTGTTAGAGTGACTATTTTTAAACAGGAAGTCCTCATATAAACAATTTAATTTATCATCGGTCATTCTCCCACCCTTCTATTTCTGAAACCTTTCATCTGTTCTCATTTTTATTAGCCAGATGAATCTTTGGAGATGGGAATATTACCAAATATTATTGTGAATCTTGTTATTACTACAAATCATGGCAGGTATTTTTTTTTTTGGTCACAAATAAAAAAGGGAACCAGTTTTCACTTATATGCTATATTTTTGTTTTCATTTTAACTGGGTTGTGAAAACATTATAAGATAAATGAGACATGAAGATTATAACTTATTGATACATCTTGTTTCAGTTTCTGGGCAAAATAACGTATGCTTTTATTATGAAATAGCTTGTGTATATGCAGTCATTCTCTCTTATCTACAGCAGAGATTACTCATTAAATGTGTTTCAGCAAATATACTTATTTTAAACTCTTTTAATATTTATATGTTCCGTATATTTGATGCTAGATTGCATTATACCTGAGGGACATGATTGTTAGTATTACCAGCAAGTAGAAAATGTCCCTACCTGAATCCTGGAGAGGTGTAGTGGAAAGTGTTCCTTACAACATCGTAGTACAACATTCATCTGTCCTATTAAATTATGCTAGAGTCTATGGAAGAGAAGAATAAAAAAAGTAACAACAAAACCCTGATGAAATAACTCAAACACTAAAAAGAATCATCTTAACTTCAAGTCTAAAGTGATTCAAATCATCTACAAATATTGATAAAGATGCAATACCCCTACTTTTAAAATTTTATTTTTAAGAAAACCTGCATATATTTATGGTATACAACCTTAATTTGTTTTGATATACATATACAACCTTGATTTAATATGTATATTCATGTTGAAATGATTATTTCAGTCATGGTAATTAACATCTAATCTCACATACTTACCATTACTTTTTGTGTGATGAGAGCACCTGAAATCTCTCTTGGTAAATTTCCAGTATTTAATACAGTGTTATTAACTACAATCATATCTGTACATTAAATCTCTAGTTTTATTTATCCAATATAACTACAACTTTGCAATCTTTGATCAACATTTTCCCATTTCTCCTACCTCCTCACTCCTGGTAACCATGTTTCTACTCACTGTTTCTATGTCTTCAGCTTTTTAAGATTTCATGTGTAAGTGAGATCATTCTTTTTTTTTTTTTCTTTCTGCCTATTTCACTTAGGACAATGTCCTCCAAGTCAGTCCATGTTGTTGCAAACGGCAAGATCGTTTTTAAAATCTGATTTTATATCTAGATATCTATGTCTGTCTATCTATCTGCCTAGCTCTATCACTATTTCTTTATCAATTCTTCCATTGAACATTTAGGTTGTTTTCATATCTTGGCTGTTGTGAATAATGCTGCAATGAACACGGAGTGCCAGTATCTCTTTGAGATACAGTCCACTTCCTTTGGGTGTGCATCCAGAAAGGGGATTGCTGGATCATATGGTAGTTCTATTTTTCGAGTTTTGAAGATTCTCCATGATGTCTTCTGTAATGGCTGTACCAATTTATATTTACACTAAAGGTGTACAAGAATTACTTTTCTCCAAATCCTTGCCAATATTTATCTTTTATTATTTTTTTTAAATAGTAGCTTACCTAGTAGGTGTAAGATAATGTTTCATTGTCTTTGTTTGACTTGCATTTCCCTGATGATTAATGATGTTGGAGCACCCTTTTGTATACCTATTGACCGTTTTTATATCTTTGGAAAATGCCTATTTTAGGTCTTTTGCCTGGTTTTTTTTCTTTGCCTGTTTTTAATTAGTTCTTTTTTTATTATTTGTGAGTTCCTTATCTCTTTTATATATTAATCTCTTACAGATGTATAGTTTGCAAATATTTTCTCACATTCTGTAAGTTGTCTTTTCATTGTGTTGATTATTGTCTTTCATTATGTTGACTGTTGTGCAGAATTTTTTTTTTTTCGTTTGACATAGTCTCAGCTGTTTACTTTTTCTTTTGCTGCCTGCACTTTTGATGTTAAATCCAAAAAATCTTTGCTATGACCAGTGTCAAAGAGACTTTTCCTCTATGTTTTCTCATAGAATTTTATGGTTTCAGGTCTTATGTCTAAGCCTCTAATCCATTTTGAGTTTACTTTTGTGTATGGTAAAAGATAAGGGTCCAATTTCATTCTTTTGCATGTGGGTGTTCAGCCTTCCCATCACTATTTAAAAGAGATGATCTTGTCTCCATTGTGATTCTTAGCATCTTTATCAAAAATTAGTTGATTGTGTATGCTTGGACTTGTTTCTGGATTTTTTTTTTTTTTTTTTTTTTTTTTGGTCTGTGTGTCTGTTCTTATGCCAGTACCATCTTCTTGTGATTATTATAACTTGGTAATATATTTTGAAATCAAGTAATATGATATTTCCAACTCTAAAGTTCTTTCTCAGGATTGTTTTGGCTATTTTTGGAGTACTCTGAATTTTATTGTGAGTGAATAAAATAGCAACTTTATCATAAAATGGAAAACAAATGCAAATATTTAGAATTTCATTCACTGATGAGAACTATCAGAACTACTGCCAAGTAATTTGTCACTACTCCTTCATGATCATTTTATTTGTACTAGACATCAGGTATATAAAAATATGGTATTGTCTTACCCTAGAAAAATACATTTCAGATATGTATACATTAATATGAATTACAAATTTATTCTTAAATTTGTTTTTCATTAAATTCTCATGGGATAAAATTCTAATGTGTAAAATTATTTAGGGACTTAATATTTCTTGTATTTGTACCCAGTATAGAACTTTTGCTACAGATCATTATTAACTTCTTATTGCCTCATAAACCCGCATACTTTCCCTGATTGATTTTACTACATTATGATCGAGACTACCGCAGTGATCTGCACTAAATTACCTGTATCCGAAATCTGTCTGATCCAGATGCAGAAATTTAGTCTGGCGTATGGATAATTTTTAAAGCATATAGGACCTCATTGTATGTATTTGATGCACCAACTTTGTCTCACTTTTCCACGATGATTTTATTTTTGTTGGTTTTTTGTATTAAATTTTATGCCTGGAATATGTTAAATATAATATAACAGCACCTTAATTTTTCTCTTTTTTGCATCTAGATGAATTACAAATCATAAAGTAAAATTAACATCACCTGAAATTTTAGAAATTTTAGAAAGCTCTAAAGTGACTATAATTTTTGGTTGTATCCATTTCAGTAATAGATCTGTTGTTAACACTCTATGACATTGGAGCAAATGGAAGAGCCTGAAGCAGACTAGTTAGAGGAAGATAGTGAAATTCACTTCTAAATATAAAGTGTTTATTAGCATCAGATTAAATAGAATTGTTACATACCAGTGAAAAGGTACTAAACAGACATATATGTGTTTACCTGTGTATCATCATAGTCATAAACCAAGCCGAAAAAAGGTCTAGAGATGGCACAAGAAGGGAGTTGTGAATTTTATATAAAAAGTCCAAGTAAATATCTTCCTGTTTTGTATTTGGCAACAACGAAAGAAGGAAAAAAATCAGCATCAAAAACAAAGCTTGTCAGGCAGGCAAAGGAACAGATCCTTTTGCCAGCAAAAGGAACAGATCCACAGTTATAAAAATTCCTCATGTCAGGGGCTAGGGTTTTACTCAATATACTAGAATGTGCCTAAACAGAATTGACCTAATAGTGCTATACTTTCTTCATGTAATATGGGATTGTCCATTTTATTTTAAAATTTTGATTAAAATATTAAATCAGTTGTTAGTTACTTTGTGTGGAAAATCTGAACACCTTTTGTAAAAAAAAAGATAATAACTGTTTTGGGGGCACCTGCATAGCTCAGGTTGTTGTGTCTGACTCTTGATTTCAGCTCAGGTCATGATCTCAGATCTTAAGATCTCAGATCTCAGGTCCTGAGATCAAGCCCTGTGCCTGGCTCTGCACTGGGGGTGGAGCCTGCTTAAGACTCTATTTTCCCCTCTGCCCCTCCCAAGCTCATATGTGGGCATTCTCTCTCTCTCAAAAAAAAAAAATAAAATAAAATAAAATAAAATAAAAATAAGAATAATAATAACTGTTTGGAAAACTTCTGTTGATATTTGTCTAGTTGCCCTATTGCTAAATGTTTATCCCTAGAATATCCAAGATCTTGTCTTTATGATTGTGTTTACATTGGTAAAAGGTAGATGGACAAAAAAGTATAATTTTCATTTTAATTTGTGAGGTTATTATCATCACTTATAATATCATTATAATCAGGTTCTTTATAATCAGGTTCCTCAAAACAGGCTGGTTTAAGTTTTCAACAAATTTTGTAGTCGTGTCTGATGAGATTATATACAGGATATCTTAAAAGTATCACTGCAGTTTCTTTGCTTTAAAAATTTCAAAAATACAAATGTACAAGTATATTTTTAAGGTTATTAAATTTATTTTATACTTATTTACTTCCAGTGTTGAGTAATGATTTTTAAATGAACAGACTTTATTATTTTGAGCAGTTTTAAGTTTACAGGAAAATTGAACAGAAAGTACAGAGTTCCATTTACCATTTACCACTTTCCCCTAGTTTTCCCTGTTGTTAACATTATTATATTAATGTTATACTCTTGTTACAATCGGTGAGATAATCTTTTGAATTACTGGTTTATAGTTACATTAGGATTATTCTTTTGTGTTGTGTATTCAGTGGGTTTTGACAAATGTTTGATGACATGTATCCACTACTACCAACATACAGAAAATTTTTACTGCACTAAAAATACCCTGTGAATTCCACCTATTCATTTCTCCTTCCCTCCCCACACATCCTGACAACCAATGATATTTTCATTGTCTCCAGAGTTTTCCTTTTCCAAATATCATATAGTTGAAATCCTAAAGTATAGTGCCTTTTCAGATTTTTTTTTTCCATTCAATAATATGCGATTAAGATTCTTCAATGTCTTTTCTGGTCCTGATACCTCATTTCTTTTTATTGCTGAATAATATTCCATTATGTAGAATACCACAGTTTGCTAATCCATTTACTTATTTAAGTTTTTATTTAAATTCCAGTTAGTTAATATACAGTGTAATATTAATTTCAGGTGTGCACCCGACATTTCCATACAGTACCCAGAGCTCATCACAAGTGCACTCCTTAATCCCCATCACCTATTTAACCCACATCCCTACCCAGATAACCATCAGTATATTCTCTATAGTTGTGTCTGGTTTTGTTGTTGTTCTTGTTTTGCTTCCTTCTCTCTTGTTTTTCCTTTGCTAACTTATTTTGTTTCTTAAGGTCCACATATGAGTGAAATCATGTGATATTAATCTTTCTCTGACTTACTCCACTTAGCATACTACTCTCTGGCTCCATCCATGTCATCGCAAATGGCAAGATTTCATTCTTTTTTGTGACTGTAATATTCTAGTATGTATGTTTGTATGTGTGTGTACACACACACACACACACATAACTTTTACTTCTTGAAGAACATTTTGGTCACTTCCAAGTCTGGGAAATTATATATAAAACCACTATAAACATTTGTGTGCAGGGTTTTGTGCAAACATAAGCTTTCAGCTCATTTGGGTAAATACCAAGGAGCATGATTATTGGCTCCTATGGTAAGAGAATGTTTCGTTTTGTAACAAACGACCGAACTTCCTTCCCAAGTGACTCTACCATTCTCAATTCAATGAATGAGAATTCTGGTTTCTCCATATCTTTTCTGGCATTTAGTGTTGCCAGTGTTTTGGATCCTTGCTATTTCACTTGATGTTACTGGTGTCTCATTGTTTTAGTCTGTGTTTCCCTAATGGCATATAGTATTGGCCATCTTTTCTCATGCTATTTTGGAGAATTGTGTTTTTAGATCTGTTGCCCATTTGTTGATTGCATTGTTTACTTTTTATTGATGACTTTAAGAGTTTGTATATTTTGGATAATAGTTGTTTGTTACACATAGCTTTTGAAAATATATTCCCTTAGTCTGTGACTTATCTGTTCATTCTATTAACAGTATTTTTGTCAGATCAGAAGTTTTTAATTATAATGAAGTCCAGTTTATCATTTTTTCATATAACTTACTTTTGCCATTTTACTTAAGAAGTCATAGACAAACCCAAGGTCACCAAGATTTTTTTCTTGAGTTATCTTTGAGTTTTCTTAGAAAAATGAATTTTAATTGTAATACACAGGAATGTATTGCAGATTGAAAAAATGAATCAGGGTGAGAAAAGAGAAGTATATGTCAAATTTTAAGATCCAGATCAATCTCATAAGTGGATTTTGACAAGAGGAATCCACTCCATACTTGTATCACTAACCTCACAATTCTAATCTCTTAGGGTGAAAATATCTGTCTGGACAAACTTAGATGACATTTCTATTGTTCCACTAATAAATAACATTTTATCTTGATGGATAATTTCAAAATTGGAGTAAAAAATGGGTAAGAGTCAATTCCCTAACAGCTAAGTCAGAAAAAAGATATGGGAAACCAGAGTATTTAACACAAAGGAAAAATCACAACCCCGCCCCCCAAATAGTAGTGTTTTAGCTTATAATAACATAACAGATAGTTCTTCAGAGACATTTTTGTTCTTACTTTCCATTCACTACCTTGGAAGATCTAAGATATATATTCCCTTTTTATTTTTTTTCTTCATGTATGTCATTTGTGGAATTTGGACAAGCAATCCAAAAATTTATGTTCAGTGATTTTTACAAAATATAATCAAGGACATTTTTGTGGAGTGCCAATTATATTTATTTATTTGATAAGTTCTTAGGGTAAATAAATCCAGGAATAGAACATAATTATTAAAGGTAGTGCCATTTTCCTAATTAAGTATTCTATTCGAAGGCAAGTCCCTAATGACTAGCTATTAAAATGGACTTTCTATCTGTTAGATAGATAATGGTTAAAACTGAATTTGATTCATTGATTTGATGCTGTATATATGCTCAGTGGGGTTTATGGATTGCTATCATTCATCCATCAAGAATTCTAAAACTAAGTGCTGTCTTCATATCAGTCATGGGTGAATATGGTGCTGGCCTGTTTAATTGACTGGAAAACACTTAATGCACCAAGATTAATAGAAATGGAACTTAGACTCTAAATCCTATTTCTCAGTAGTAATTCAGTTACTATTACTCTGGGAAAAATTTCTAGGTAAAAATTTAGAAACCATAAGAATATCAATTAAAAATAGATGCTTCCCTCAGAAACAAATAAAAAAAGAAGCATCCTTTAAGTATAGCCAAACCATGCTAGAAAATTAATTTCCCCTTAATGCTACATGTTATGTTCAGTTACCATGTCTTTTTATATAATGAAAGTCCCTTGAACTACTATATTCCATTGTCAAATATTGTATACCTCTGGGAATTTTTTCCACTTCTTCATCATTTGATGAACAAATGGATGACATTCATTCCTTTAATGCATTTTTATTTACACTTAAAATGTTCCAAGTACCCTTTTAGGTATGAAAGTTACAAAGATAAATAAAAATAATTCCTTCTATCAATAAGCATTCTTCTGGAAAAGAGAAGACATATAAGATTATGGAAATGTGAAATTTCCGCATAACTGTCTAGACATATGATCAAATCAAACAAAAATGGTGTGAATCTTCGTCTTTACTGAAACTGGGGAATGGCGTCAAACCAACATAAACATTAAGGTAATTCTAGTAGTAAACCAGAAGATAGAAAAAGCTTGAAATAAATAATGGAGGGATGACTCACAATTCTGATTCCCAAGAAATTGGCAGGTAAATCTTCCTCCTATCCTATAAATTACATAGGCCAAAAAATGTATCTCATTTATTATTAAGATCTTTCCTCTGGCAGTTCATTTAAACCTGTAGGGGCAAGTCTTTCCTTGCCTTTTCCTAGTTTCTAGTGGTTTGCCTGCAACCTTCGGCATTTATTCCTCAGTTGCAACATCTCAGTCTTTGCCTCCATTATCTCCTGGCATTATCCCTGCCTGTGTCTGTTTCACATAGTGTTTCCCTCTAAGAATGCCAATCATAATGAATTAGGGACCACCCTAATGACTTCATCTTAACTTGATTACATCTGCAAAGAGTATGTCCAGGAGGTCACTTTCACAGATACAAGAGTTAAGACATCAACATATATTTCTGAAAAACACAATTCAACCCAAAACAGTGAGTTCTCATCTTTATTACAGACTTTTTCTGGAAGTGGCCTTTCCCTAATGATAGATAAGAGTGAATCTGTCATTTGAAGTTGAGACTACTGTGTATACCATTACATTCCCTCCTCAACAGGAAAGAATCATAACACTTATTTTAAGAAAATCCGCAACAAATTTTTTTAGAACATAAAAGAAGGTACAAATTAATAATGGTGATGGCAGACAGAGAAATATAATAAAAGAAAAGAAAAATATTGGAAAGGATAAATTAATGAAAATCTGGTTTGTGTGCTTAATTTAAAAAATAGAGGAAAGCATTAAGGTTAGTATTGAAAATGGATTTATCCACAGACATAACAAAATAATAGATTTTTAAGAGAATATTATCTGTAAACTTTAAGATTTTTTTTAAGTTTTTTTTTTAATGTTTATTTTTGAGAGAGAGAGTGAGAGACAGAGCGTGAGTTGGTGAGGAACAGGGAATCCGAAGTGGGTTCCAGGCTCCGAGCTGTCAGCATAGGGCCTGACACGGGGCTTGAACTCATGAGCTGTGAGATCATGACCTGAGTTGAAGTCAGATACTTAACCAACTTAACCACCCAGGTGCCCCAAGATATTTTTTAATCTGAAGGAAATAGATTTCTTCATGTTAAGTAAACTACCAATATTGATAAAAGAAGGACAAAGGACTTGATAAATTAATTATCATAGAAGAAATTGTGAAAATCATTGGAAGTTTATTCTCTCTTTTTTTAAGGTTTATTTATTTATTTTTGAGAGAGAGAGAGAGAGAGAGAGAGAAAGAAAGAGAGAAGAGAAGAGAACAAGCAGGAGGGACCAGAGAGAGAGGAAGAGAGACAATCCCAAAGCAGGCTCCCCTCCTCACTGTCAGCATGGAGCCTGATTTGGGACTGAAACTCACAAACCATGAGATCATGACCTAAGCTGAAACCAAAAGTCAAATGCTTAACCGATTAAGCCACCCAGGCACCCCTGGAAATTTATTCTTAAAAAGCACCCTGACTACATGATTTTAAATAGGTTCCACCTAACTGTTAAATAGTAGTTAAATCCAGTATAATTGAAAATACTCGAGACTATAAAAAACATGAAATCTCTTTAATTTATTAACCAGGATATGTTTAAAATAATGTAATAATGTAAATCAGTAAAATAAAACCACTACTTAAGATTATGGATACAAAATAAAATAAAAGGAAATGGAATTATTCAATTTATCAATAGATTGTCAGGATTTATTCCAAGGCCTAAAGGGCAAATTAACATTAAGAAATTTAATGTGTTAATAAATTATACAAAGAAAAAAGCATTGTCTTTTTTTTTTCTTTCCAAGTTTTTGTTTAAATTCCAGCTAGTTAACATGCTGTTTTATATTCTTTTTAAGTATAAAATTTAGTGATTCATCACTTGCATGCAACACCCAGTGTTCATCCCAAGTGTACTCCTTAAGCCCCATCACCTATTTAACCCTTCCCCCCACCAACTTCCCCTCCTGTAACCAGCAGTTTGTTCTCTCTAGTTAGGAGACTGTTTCTTGGTTTTCTTCTTTCTCCCCTCTATGTTCATTTGTTTTGTTTCTTAAAGTCCACATATGAGTGAAATCATATGGTATTTATCTTTCTCGGACTGACTTATTTCACTTAGCATAATGCTCTCTAGCTCCATCTAAGTCATTGCAAATGGCAAGATTTCCTTCTTTTTATGGTTGAGTAATATTCCATTATATATATGTATGTGTGTATATACACATACATGCGCACACACTACTTCTTCGTTATCCATTCATCAATCAATGGACATTTGGGCTCTTTCCATAATTTGGCTGTTTTTTGATAATGCTGCTATAAACATCAAGTTGCATATATCCCTTTGAATTAGTATTTTTGTATTCTTTGGATAAATATCTAGTAGTGCAATTGCTGGATCATAGGGTAGTTCTATTTTTAACTTTTTGAGGAACTTCCATACTGCTTTCGACAGTGGCTGTACCAGGTTGCATTTCCACCAACAGTGTAAGAATGTTCTTCTTTGTCCACAACCTCACCAATACCTGTAATTTCCTGTAAAAACGTGGTCTTATCAAAGATGCTATAGAAAAGTTGATAATATTCAGCCAAGGTCACTCATTAAAAATCCAAACAAATTTTGACATTTGAATGCTTCACAATAATTTCTCCACAGTGATAGCTGCTTCGAGTACTCCTGCAGGCACTCAGCTTTGCATTTTGTTGTGCTAGATATATGCTCACTTTTCACTGAGGCATGAATAGAATCAAGATCTATTCTTCACTGTGATTGTTAGTATAGACTTAGATTGATGGGAATGACACTAGATTAGTAAGATTTACTTAATCTCTGATGTAAACTGACTAGTGTAAAAACATTTATCAGGTTCACCTCTAGAATTTGATAGATTTGGTAATAATGATAATGGAATTTTCGTGGATATATTCTATGAATATATTATTATATATTCCATGGATATATTTTTTCCATAGTTTTATAAAATCGGTGGGGCAAGATTAGCCCTTAGACTTGGAGTTTGAGATGAAACAGTGGAGCAATTGGCCTTTTTTTTTTTTTAGAGAGAGAGACAAAGAATACATGAGCAGGGGAAAGGGGAAAAAGGGGAGAGCTAGAGAGAGAGAGCAAGAGATGAAGAGAGAGATGATCATCATGGAGCCCAGTGCAGGGCCTAATCCCATTACCCCAGGATCATGACCTGAGCCAAAATCAAGAGTCAGATGCTCAACTGACTAAGCCACCCAGGCACCACAGCAATTGGCTGTTTGGTGGCAAAATTATCTCAGAATTTTTATCTGCATCTTAATTTTATTGTGCGCACCAAAATTATTCTTTGGCATGGATTAAAGAATAATTGATATTCAGGGATATCAAGAAAAAAATGCTGATTTAGATATTCCCCCATTTGAGTGAGGTACCAAGTGTTGCAGCCAAGACAAAGGCAGATTTTTGCTGAATTCTGATGTCAAAACCAATGTTTGGGCATTCCTATACTGAAAACTCAGGCTTATGTTCATGTTTCATTTTATTGTGTCTGTGTAAATGTGGTGGAAAACACATCCTCAGTCGTGTGATAAACACTTGTACTGATTTTCAACTTAAAGCTCATCTCTATTGAAAGGTAAGCTTTGCTTCTCATGAAGACTTCTTTCATCTTCAGAGAGTTAATCACCCACAACTAATTATTTAATACTAACATTGTTCTTAGGTCTGTTTTTACATATAGTACTCTGCGTGGTAATACTTCATGTATATATTTATCTTTCTTTTCAGACTGTGAGTTCATTAAGATAAAAACAAATGGACTGCATGAGTTCAATACATTATGAGGAAAACCACACGTTAATAAGATTTGAATCAAAGTGGGCTGGTCAATTCATGTTATACAGAGACATTTCAAATAATGGACAGACTCCTGTAGCAGAAATAAAACAAAATATGCCACGAGATCATGAGATTTGTAAATAAAATATGAAAATTCTCTAACATGACAGAACAATGGAAAAGGACAGAAAATTCTATTTTGTAACTTTAAGGAAACAAAATACTTAATCATTTGTCATAGGTGAAATGAATTCTTAACTCAATCTACCTTGCAATTTTCTGACAGAAAGGAGTGCTGGCCATCATATCATCTAGGAATTCCCCCATGTGCTTTAGTCTGTCAGCTGAAAAAGATTCAATTGATTATGACAGATGGGCATGAAGTCTGTCACAGTTCTGGTGGATCAAGGAGGGAGAAGCTTGATAAATGCTGAGAGACAGATTATGTCTTGATTATTTTCGCAGAGTCAATCATCTGTGTACTGTGTACTTATTATAATCTAAGAAAATTATTATTGCCCACTAATTGGCATACATTGTACTTCATTTTTTGACTTAAAATGTCAATGATAATTTTATGCCTGAAATGATTACATGTAGCAACAGAGAAACACACCTAACAAAATCATCAACTTTATAGTCTTCACTTTTAAGACCTATTGATATTCCAAGATTTATCTCTACCATATGAAATAAATAATTAGGTATATCTTAAATATGGAAATATGAAAAATATATGACTAGGTTATGACCATGTCCAGTCAACATTCTCTTAATATTTTATGCTAACCTAATAGCACAATTATTAATTATTTCCATAAAACTCTCATTTAAAAAAAAACACTTGGAAATCTTATATAATCTTTCTGATTTGTAAGTTAACTTTTTGAGCTCCAATGCTTAAATTATACATGAATAAGTCAGATAAGAGAAAATGCAATTTTTTATTTATATTTTTTTCCAATGTATACAATATATCAGGCTGGTATTCTTCAGGCAAGCAAAACAGGAAGGAGCTTTACATGAGAGGAAGCCTTATTTTTATACACTTCAGTTTTAATTATTATTACAACTTGAGAAATGTATTCCTTTCTATAGAATCCCTGTTTTTCAAATGATGTTCTTTTTAGGTTCCTCATCATATCCAATAGTTAAAAGGGGGAATCCTTTTTAAATGTTTTCTTAACTTGGCATGCTATGCCTATCCAGAGTCAATTGCTCTCACATCCCTCCCTTGCCCATCCCTGTTCTGTTTGGCACAGTGGAGGCCCTGATATTAGGTTTCTTTGGCTGCAGTTTCAGCCGGCTTTCAGCTTGTTTTGAGTTAACGAGAGGCACTAGTGGGAGATAACAGAGTGATGTTCTTCCGAAAATTAAAAATAGAACTACCATATGATCCAGATATTCTACTCTGGATTTTGGATGAATATCCAAAGGAAACAAAACACTAATTCAAAAAGGTATCTACAACCCCATTTATTGCAGCATTATTTACAATAGCCAAGACATGGAGACAATTTAAGTGTTCACTGATGGATAAGTGGATAAAGAAAATATAGATTAAAAAAATAAAAATGCAAACACACACACTCACACACACATATATGTCCATCTCCCTCATCAACTTTTCCAGCATTGGTTCCAGCTCCCAAGTGACAGGCCATGGTTACAACTTTTGAAGGTTGATCCCAATCTTCCCTTTTTTCTTAGCAGCTTAGGGGTTGTAGTATTCTGCTACTGCTAATCTCTGGGTATCCTTAGTTTCTTCTCTTGTCTTTTTAGCTTTTCCGTCACCTACGTAGCTAGTTCTCTATTAAGCTACCCAAATGGATTCTGAATGACATACACTCCAACTTAAAAAAATTAGTAGCTTCCTTTTGTGTCATGTTGAATATACTTTAAGGGTATACAGTGGCTATGACCCAGTACTGGAATCAATTATGAATGCATGTCATGGATGAGGACATGATATGTTAACTATCCACATGCCATATAACTGCTTTACTAGCCACTTCTGAATTATACCTTGCTAAGTTTGCCATCACAATATTTCTTATCATTTATAATCTTAGAATTAATCTTTTTCCCCAAGGACCGCATATGTTTTGAAAATAATCTTTATTATAAAACTATTTAAAACTTAAGGCCTTCATTGCCTTAAGACCACCTATTCTTAAGCTCATAAAATCTGGTTTCCATTTTTTGGCAAGTGTTGGAAATGAGATGAGAACCTAAGTGTCCTGTTGCTACGATAACACAAAACAACAAACTTAGTACATTAAAACAGCTCAAATTTATTATCTTATAGCTCTGGAGATCATAAATTTCACTGGACTAAAAATCAAGGTGTCTGAGAAGCTTTATTCTTCTTGGAGGCTCTGAAGAACCATGTATAAATCATATTTTTGAGCTCCTGGAAGTTGCCCCCCTCCTTGTTACTTGTGAGTCACTTCCATTTTCCAAGTCAGCCATTGCATCACTCTCACCTCTGCTCTGTCCTCACTTACCCTTCTCTGATTCTGATCCTCTTGTCTACTTACAGGGGACCTTTTGATTGCATTTAACCAACCTCGACAAATAGAATAATCTCTCAATTTCAAGATCTTTAACTTAATCACAACTGCAAACACTCTTTTACCAGATATAGTGACAAATTCACAGGTTTGAGGGATTAGTATTACATGGACTTTTTTGAGGGGCCATTATTCTATCCATCACAAATCCACATCTATTTAAATGTGTGTCACATGTGTTCAGCGTCTATGGAATACAGCCTTCCTATTATAATGTGTTACAGGACTCTGTTAACTCCTATTTGATTGAATGAGGGACATTCCATTTAAGGTGTTTGTTTTGGTTTTTTTAGTGTTATGAAAATTCAATTTTATTTTGAAGTAGATCAGCACATATTTATACATCATGGATGTACTTTAAGGTAAAAAAAAAATGCATTGTTAATTTATTTTGAATTGAAATGCCAGGAAATAGTCTTTGATAAAATTGTAACCACTGAAAGGTCAAAAAAGAAAAAATGTTAAGAGCTTTGTAGTTTGGATTAACATTAGAATCTCTGTTTTTCCCATTAATAATACAGAAAAAACATGTCTTTTAACTTCTTATCTAAAATACAACAGATTTTTACTGAAACTATTTTATAATTCATTTTCTTCTAAACTTACAAGGTCAGTTATAAGGGAAGGGATATTATAGTGATCATTAGAACCTTCTTTCTCTGGGAAAAGAACACTTTAGAAAAGCAATCTTATCATTCAAAGTTTTTATTTTAGAAAGAAAATCTAAGGTACATTACTTCAAACCAAATTGTAGATGTAGTGTCAGGTCACATTCATTCCCACTGGTGCAGGTACCTAGTCAAATCTACCAAAAACTGAGTACAAGAAGATAAATCTAGACATTAAATTCGACAATGTGAGCCTTTTATATCTTATTTACACTCTGTCTGATGCCTAATACAAAGAATATTAATAGAGTCAATGTAATTCTAGATGTTTTAATAAGCATCAATGGCTAAAAACGTCAAATGGAGATTTTTCTGTCGTTGTAGTACAATCTGGGCTTTAATTGTTCATTTAAATGCTCCTTGCAGGTTATTTGATAATACAGTTATGTGTTTCCTTTACCTGATATATTTGAATTAAGCCCAGGTTGCTAATAAGCCTAGCTCTTTTTAAAAGGCAGAATACAATGTTTATTTGTTGTTCACCTTACATTATACCTTAACAATAATTTTTAACTTACTGAAGTTATCAGCATGCTCACTGCATATGTTGTTGCCATGAAAGCTGCTTTCTGAAGCACATGAGGTCTTTGTACTGTATCACCAATGTTGAAAATGTGTGTATTGACAGTAGGCTGGGGAAGTAAAAGGGCCACACTTACAGTGTTAAAAGCTATTAACATGTACTTTTATAGTGGGTAAACGTTTTTGAGAACGATCTTCTTTTCTAGAATACTTCAAAAATAAGAGTGGTAAGTGTTTTAAATAATTAAAGGCTACTTCAAAATGGGCGAGTGGATACTTGGGAATATTGAGAAAGAAGATTTATTTGGTTCATGCTAACAATTACACGGAAAAAAAGATATCAGTAACAAAGATTTCTCATGAGAACATGAAGCCTGGGGCTGCTCGATATTCACACTAATTTGGGCAAATAAATTATGGCTGATAAAATTTATTCCCTGAGAATATATTTGCAACCACCTCTGGCAACCACTAGTTTGTTCTCTGTATTTAAGAGTCTGTTTTCTTGTCCGTCTTCTTTTTTTTCTTTTTTCATTTATTTTGTTTCTTAAATTCCACATATGAGTAAAATCATGTGATACTTGTCTTTCTCTGACTGACTTATTTCACTTAGCTTATGCCTTTTAGACCCATCATGTTGTTAAAAATGGCAAGATTTCATTGTTTTTATGGCTGAGTAATATTCCATGGTATGTATTTATGTATGTATATGTATATATGTATGTATATGTATATATATGTGTATTATGTATGTATGTGTACTCACTAGTGTGAATGGTATATATACACATACATACATAAATACATACTATGTGTATATATACACATATATAGATCACATCCTCTTTATCCATTCATCTATTGATAAACATGGGCTGCTTCCATAATTTGACTGTTGTAAGTAATGCTGCAGTAAACATAGCGGTGCATATATCTTTTCAAATTAGTGTTTTCATTTTTTTTTGGTTAAATACCCAGGAATGAAATTACTGCATCATATGGTAATTCTATTTTTTTTTTTTGAGCAACCTCCATACTGTTTTCCACAGGGACAGTACCAATTTACATTCCCACCAACAATGCACAAGGGTTCCTTTTTCTCTACATCTTCACTAACATTTAGTATCTTGTTGTGGTTTTGATTTTAGCCATTTTTACAGGTGTAATGTGATACCTTATTGTGGTTTTAATTTGCATTTCACTTGAGTGATGTTGAGAATCTTTTCATGTGTCTGATGGCCATTTGTATCTTTCCTTTATACAAATGTCTGTTTGGGCCTTCTGCCCATATTTATTGAATTATGATGATGATGATGATGATGATGATGATATTAGTGTTGAGTTGTGTAGGGATCTTTATATATTTTAGATACTAAACTGTTACCAGAGTTATATCATTGGATATATCATTTGGAAATATCTTCTCCATTACAGTAGATTGTATTTTCCTTTGTTGATTATTTTCTTCACTATGCAAAGCTTTTTATTTTGGTGTAGTCCCAATAGGTTATTTTTGCTTTTGTTTCCCTTGCCATAGGAGACATATATAGAAAAAAGTTTTTGTGGCCTATGTCAAAGAAATTATTGTATATGTTTTCTTCCAATAATTTTATGGTTTCAGGTCTCACATTTAGGTTTTGAATCCATTTTGAGTTTATTTTTGTGTATGGCATAAGAAAATGGTCCAGTTTTATTCTTTTTTTACTTTTACATGTAGCTGTCCAATTTTCCCAGTACTATTTATTAAATAGACTTTTTCCTATTGTATATTCTTGCTTCCTTTGTTGAAATTAATCGACCATTTGACCATAAAAACATGGGTTTATTTCTGGATTTTCTATTCTGTTCCATTGATCTATGTGTCTATTTTTGTGCCAGTAACATTCTATTTGGTTATTACAGCTTTGTAGTAGTATATCTAGAAGGTTGGGACTCTGATACCTCCACTTTTGTTCTTTGCGTTCAAGATTGATTTGGCTATTCAGAGTCTTTTATGGTTCCATACAAATTTTGGGATTATTTGTTCTAGTTGTGTGAAAAATGTTTTTGGTATTTTGATAGGAATTGCATTAAGCCTGTAGATTGCTTTGGGTAGTATGAAATTTTAACAATATTTGTTCTTCACGTCCATGAGCATGGAATATCTTTACATTTATATGTGTCAATTCATCAATGTTTTATATTTATTTATATTTATATTTATATTTATATTTATATTTATATATATTTAATGTTTCAATTCATCAATGTTTTATAGTTTGTGGAGTGCAGATCTTTCACCTCCTTGGTTGAGTTTATTCCTAAATGTTTTATTATTTTTTATGTAATTGTATTAGGGTTGCCTTCTTAATTTCTGTTTCTGCTACTTCATTTTTAGTGGATAGAAATGCAACAGATTTCTGTATATTAATTTTGTATTCTGGTGCTTTACTGAATTAATCATTAGTTTTAGTAGTATCAGTTTTGGTGGAATTCCTTAGTGTTGTTGTTGTTGTTGTTGTTGTTGTTGTTACTGCTCCTGTTTTGTATTATTTGCTTGATGTAGTTGAGAGATGGGGAAATTTCAAGGCAACAGGGTGCTTAAAATTGTTACTAAAGTGAGAAGAGCATTAACAGAGAAAGAGAATTAAATAAATGAAAGTAATAGAGCACAGGTGGCCGTCTGATCATTTGTAAAAACCTTGGAGAAGACATTTTTTCTTTTTAAAGGACTTGAAATGGGTGTTCAAGCTAATCTAGATGATAAGGACAGGGTGATTTTAATTAAGAGCTAAGTTACAAGTTTTGTGCCTTTTACATTTTTTTCTGCCAGTACTAAATTTATATTCAAGGGTAGGTATTTCATTTTTTATTACGAGTGATTTTACAATAACTGGTGTTAGGTATTTTTAATCAGATTATTTGTGGTTATTCTTCCTTTCACTAATCCATTGTTTTCCCTCTGTTATGTTCAGGGTATATAGTGATGAACCAAAAACATATGTGCCCTTATGTCATGGAGCTTATAGTCTAATGGGCAATACAAAAAATAATCAAGTAAATAACTATTGTGTACATCTGTAAAGGAACATTAAATGTGATTTTATAGAGGGATATGGGAGAGGAATTACTTAAGAAAGCTTGCAAGTTCACATTTAAAAATGTCCTTCACATATTTGAAGGTGCAGATATGACTCCTGGGTATATGTGTTGTCATACAAAGAAACATTTCTGAAAGAATAAAGGGCATAATTTATTTTACTTCATTACCAAAATACTCCTTGGCTGGATCTATTTTTAATTTTGTTTTATAAGACACTTCTTACTTAATAATAACATGATTATGCAGTCAACACAGGTATGAATATTCTCATTTAATACTATAGACAAATGAGGCACAGAGCTTAATTATAGTTTGTTCAGGTCAAATTCCAGCCATATTTAAAACCTTGGCCTTTACCCTATGCAGTACAGGACCTTTCAGATCATGTGGTGATCTCTTTTTACTGGGTAGTTTTTGATTATCACTTGACAGTCTATCGGTATCAAATACCTGAAAATTTAATTTACTTGACATAAAATACAGAAATATATTGTAAAATAAAGATTGTTATATTTTTAAAAAACCCACCTGGATTGCTATTGTTAACTGCATCTTTAAAGCCAGCATAATACATTTTCAAAGTAAAAACAAATCTCTTCTTTGAGATTTTTCTCTCAATCTGACAGGGAAAGAATTTTCTTCTACCAGATCACTTTGATCATTTCAAGGGAGAGAAGCAGAAAAGAGAAGAGTAGGAAAATTGAAGAAAGAGAATGAGAAAGAATAAAGAAAGATGCAGAACTACTAGAATAGAAATGTAGAATAAAAGATAATGAACAGTACTCCTTCAAAGATGAAGGAACAGGGAAAATGGTTTTATTTTTATCTTTTTTATTTTTATTTTTTAAGTGTTTATTTTAATTCCAATTAGTTAACATACAATGATGTATTAATTTCAGGTGTATAGTATAGTAATATAACACTTCCATGCAATGCCCTGTGCTCATCACAGCAAGGGCACTCCCTAATCCCCATCACCTATTTCACCCATTCCCCAAACCACCTCCCCTCTGTTAACCATCAGTTTGTTCTCTAGAGTTAAGAGTAGGCTTCTTGGTTTGCCTCTCTCCCTCTCTCTTTAGGGAAAATGTCTTCCTTATTTAAAGGACAGTTAGGGGCACCTGGGTGGCTCAGTCGGCTAAGTGTCCAACTCTTGATTTTGGCTTGGATCATGATCTCACGGCTCATGGGAATTCTGGAATTCTTAGAATTCTATCTCTGCCCTTCCCCCTGCTCTCTCTCTTTCTCACTCTGTCTCAAAAAAATAAACATTTAAAATAGATAGCATATTACTTATAAATAAGGCAAAAATGAGTGAGAACGTAAGAGTCATCTTATTTTTTTTTGAGAGAGAGAGCTCATACACACACACACACACACACACACACACACACACACACACACACATGTGCACAAGCAGGGGAGGGATAGAGAGAGGGAGAGAGAGAGAATCTTAAGCAGGTTCATGCCCAGCCCAGAGCCCAATGCAGGACTCCATCTCACAATTGTGAGATCATGACCGGAGCCACAGTCGAGAGTAAGACACTTAACCAACTGAGTCAGCCAGGTGCCCCAAGAGTCATCTTTCTTTAACTATAAACTACTCAATACTCAACTGTAGTAATATGTGGCAAAGTAGGGTAGTGTCAAAATATTTAATCTCTATCTTGACCTCTTTTTTCCTTATACTGCATGTCACATTCACAGATTTATTTCATCAGATTGATTTCATCAGATTGATTATC
The DNA here is from genome assembly GCF_018350195.1 of Panthera tigris. Lineage (NCBI taxonomy): Eukaryota > Metazoa > Chordata > Mammalia > Carnivora > Felidae > Panthera > Panthera tigris. The sequence goes on along the minus strand of NC_056672.1, from coordinate 63,909,540 downwards.
ACATATTCTATCCTTCCCTATCCTCTCAATGGCCAGTGGTTATCAGTAAATATTCAGTAATAGACATAATCACTAAACTGTATTCAGCAATTAAAATAGGTACATATTCTGTGATTCCCTCATTTCAAAGTATTCATTTTATAATTTAGAGATTTCTGAAGATAAGATTTAAAAGATAATGCTTTTTATTAGGGGAGCATAGCAAAATAAAACATGTCTAATGGAAGTAAAGATTATATTTTCTAAGTGTGTATTTTCATTTTCCTATTTTATTTTACATATTTTATATGAATAAGTATGTATGTGTGTGTATATATATATATATGTATATATGAATTATGTTTATTTAGACTCCAGAGTACAAGAGCTCACACATTTTATAATAAAACCTACCATATTTTTTTCTTCTTATAATTGGTCCCAAGACTATATTTAGTATCAAGTGTGAAAGGATTAATATGGTAATTTATATTTTATTTCTTTTGCCACACAAGAGAAAACTAAATTGATTTTAATGTATTACTTATTATTTTGGTTAAATATCTGCAAGACTACATATTCACATGAATCTTAAATTAGGAGTATATTTAAAAGCATGAATTTTTGCTTTGAAATAAGTAAAATCATAAGAATTCTTCATATAGGAATTCAGGTGAAAAAAATTTTTAAAAGATTACATTTGTAGGGTGTTCAGAGAATGTATCTTTCAGAGAAAGCTTTCACTGGTACTATAATAGCTGGGTCAAGACATTTTGTATGGCAAAGAGTAGTTCTTGTTGCATCTGGGAGACTGACAACAGACTCTAGCTGATGTCAGATGAAAACAGAGCACATACAAGAAAAATTGAACAGTGTTACATCTTTGGGCTACTGATGCAGTTGGAAAAGAGATATTCCCTAGGAATAAAATGTTCAAACGAGATCTAAGTGGGAGAGACTCTGTGATGATAAATGAAATTGTATGGTTTCTTCATGGCCCATAAAATTGGATTTTATTTCATTCTAATTGGTTTTTGATTTAAAACTCCTAACACAAAGAAAAATCTTAAAAGGAGAAGAATCTTAAAAGAACAGTTTGAGTATCTTTATTATATGAGGTTTGACCTTAGTAGTTCCCTATTGAACTATGTAACCATTTTATCATTATTGGAGAACAGTATGTTGAATCTATAAGATGAACACATCATAGGAAGACATACAAATTACTTGCTCACCTGAGTCAGCTTCAGAATGTTTACATAACCTCATCTATGGCTGATATAACTGCCAGAGAGCAAGTGTTTATTAACTGTCCCATGTCTCCTGTATTTTCAGTTTCTTATAGTTAACTACAAATGAGACACAATTAATAATGTTTGAAAATGTGTAATCTTCCAGTTAAAAGATAAAAAGAAATACTATATACACTTTACTAGGTTCTGTAGATACTAGAAAATGGCAAGACTCTCAAAAGATTTATGATTGTGTATGACAAATGACATGATTTATCAGCTGAGGGAATTAAAGGTATGACATTTCCTCAGATGTTTTGTTCAATGCCAGGTATATAAAAAGGGAATTAATTCAGATAAAAAAATGAAGAAGAAAAGAAGAATTTAAAGGACTCTAAATTATTTCACAAGACACATGATGGAAGGCAGCATGGCATTTTAAAATAGCAAAGAGTGGGCTCACAGGGGAGTTAGGTATATCACTTCAGTATTTGAAAGCCTGTCATGAGCAAAGGGATTAATGTCTCTTTTAGATAAGTATTTCAAATATAGATTTGTGTGTAAGTGAAGGTAAGGTTTTGTGCCAGAAGGATCTAAGTATGTCTGCTACCTGAGATAATGAGTGCCCAGTCCCTATAGGTTTTAAAGCATTGGTTCAATGTACATTAAAGATGAATGCTTTGAAAGAAATTTAGCAGTTGTGTAGGGAGTATTTATCTGGTGTTATTGGAATTAATTTGGCTTTTTTAATGAATTTGAGCAACTAAATGGTTCAAAAATATAATCCTGGCATGGCTGTGTGTGGGTATGTATTTAGAAGTCAGTTACTGCATTTACTGTATTGGTTAGATCAATGGCAGTGTGTTCACAATGGCGATGTGAAGATCCAAACTTAACATGTATGTTGTCATTTCTAAAGGAAATAGGCTGAACAGAGTTTGAATCATGTTAAAAATCCAGGTATTTCTGACAAAAATCTTTCATATCCTTAATACTCAACTCTGAGTTAAAATCAAGAATGTTAAATATAATTTATTAGAAAAAAATAGTGGCTTTTTAAAGTCAGCCATCCCTAGGTTGAAGCTGCTTGCCTGTACCACTTAGATGGATTGTAAACAGGATTTAAGTGTGAAGATAAAGTTAAATGATTTTTCTAAAGGTCCTATTCAATATCCGACACATATTACAGGCTCATAAATGTTAGTTTCATTTTTTAAAATGAACATGTTTTCGGGTTCAGCAGAGAAAAGTAACAATTTTTATTAATAATCCCCAACAAGTAAGAATACAGTTTGAATATGACTCATAAAATAATGAACTTACTTTCATCGTTACTTACTCCGCTAAATTAACGGCAATAAATAGGCACCCCCACTCCCATCCTGCCCCAAATCCATTCCCACATTTGGAGGCCAGTTTAAGCTTATGGAAGCAGAAGTCTTGTATAACTATCTTATCTCTACCCACTGAGTTATAACTAATGAATATGACTACATGGTTTCCGGCTAAGTCCCAGGTACATCCAACTGGAGACCATGTAAATCCTAACTTCAGGGTTATTCAGTACTGAACTCTACCTGAAATAATGGTCTCTGTAGTTACTGTTGAAACCACCACTTCTTAAGCTGACGGCAAATTTGCCATCCTCCTGTCAAAACTCCCTTTAATTTCTAGAAGTCAGAAAAAATGGACAGAAACAAAGGAAGTCTTCAATACAGAGTGTTGAACTCTTGTAACTGGTTCTGAGGGAAGGAAGCATAGAGATGTCCAAATAACATTGGTCGTTAGGACAACATTAACAATAGTCTCTCTTGCCATGAGTAAACATTTTCCTTCTATACATATGGTTTATATACATTATCTCCACTGCAAAATTATAAATAAAATTGCATTTATCTTAATACTAAGCATGATATTTTGATTTGTGCCACAAAATAGCTTTTATTTTCACAGGTGTGGATTCACAAATTCTAAATGTTTCTTTTTATTAGTTTCTGTTGTTAGAACAAAGAAACTTCAATTGACTTTTCATCTATTTCTGACATAGCAAGTTTGAATTAATAGATTCACCCAAGTATGGACAGTCTCATAGATTTTAATTTAATAAATGGATTTTTTATTATAAATTTTCTATAGTACAGGCACAGATAGACATATAATGATTGCCTAATTTATTTTTTTTGTTTTTTTGGTTTTTTTTTTTGTTTTTTTGTTATTTATTTATTTATTTATTTATTTATTTATTTTAATATATGAAATTTATTGTCAAATTGGTTTCCATACAACACCCAGTGCTCATCCCAAAAGGTGCCCTCCTCAATACCCATCACCCACCCTCCCCTCCCTCCCGCCCCCCCCATCAACCCTCAGTTTGTTCTCAGTTTTTAACAGTCTCTTATGCTTTGGCTCTCTCCCACTCTAACCTCTTTTTTTTTTTTTTTCCTTCCCCTCCCCCATGGGTTTCTGTTACGTTTCTCAGGATCCACATAAGAGTGAAACCATATGGTATCTGTCTTTCTCTGTATGGCTTATTTCACTTAGCATCACACTCTCCAGTTCCATCCACGTTGCTACAAAAGGCCATATTTCATTCTTTCTCATTGCCATGTAGTATTCCATTGTGTATATAAACCACAATTTCTTTATCCATTCATCAGTTGATGGACATTTAGGCTCTTTCCATAATTTGGCTATTGTTGAGAGTGCTGCTATAAACATTGGGGTACAAGTGCCCCTATAATGATTGCCTAAGTTAAATAACTATGGATTTTCTTAACCTACTGGAATTATTAAGCATCTGTATTTGTCAGCAAATATAAATAAGTCTTAGTTAAGATAAACAATAAAAATAATCTCTTTAAAATCATACACCCTTCCTTTCCTGAAAAATATAACTTACTATCATAAAAATGCACTTTATGATTTGATTTTTTAAAATTATTTGGAAGTAGTGTAGTACACAGTAACCCATAATATGACTACTCGATGATTCATCACTCTCTACATACTCTCTACATACTAGATTGTGTTATATAATTTTATGCCTTCAAATATAATTATGAGTTTTCCTCTCCTATTCCTTCTCTCCTCTTTATCTTCCTCTACCTTTACCTTTCCTTCATTAATTATTCAACCCTAAAGCCATGAGTTGGGAGAAGAGCAAAGTAGACTTCATTTGAAAGGATACCCTGGCTTAGGGTGTAAGAGCTCAAACAGAGTGACAACGACATCCATATTGAGAGGCTATTTATTAGCATAAGGAGTCAAAGATAAGTGAGGGCAGAGGGCATCCACATGGAGAATAAGCCTGGCCTGCCCTTTTGAAATGCTAGTGAAAAGGGTGACCACACAGATTAACAGCCTGCCATGAGGAATCAAAGTCCAAGTGAAGTCAGAAAAGCAATCCCTCAAAGAAAGGTTTTTGAAATCTAGTAGACTAACAATGTTGTCCAAGTGTGTGGATAGCCTGGTGCAGGTTGGCAGTGCCATGTGAGGGAAATAAGGTGATTCATGCCTCGAGAAGTCCCAGAATGGGTTGGCAGAGCCAAAGTAAAGTGAAGGATGCATACATGCAGGGGGATAACCTATTGTGGAGAGGCAAATCCAAATGGAACAAGTATTATCATTTGCCAAGTGTGAGTTATCAGAGCCCAAGAGAATTACAGAGGGCATTCTTACTGGTAGAAGAACTGGCATGATGTGTTAGATTATGCATTAGCTGAGGAAGACCTCCATGCAAATGCATAGAGTAGAATAGGATGTGAAAGTTCCAGCTAGAGAGATACAGAAGAACAGAGGATACTCACAATTCATGGAAGTATTCTGAAATGGGATGACAGATGAGAGTCAAAGTCAGGGAGATGAGCATCCTTCTGAAAATGTGGCCTGACAAGCCATATGACAGCCCCAGCATGGTGAAGATCTTTGCATAGAGAGGTGCTGAGGCACCGGAGTCTAACTGGTGTGAAGTGCTTCCACAAGGAGAGAGAGCCCAGTATGGCCATTCAGAGCTTGAGAAGAATCAGGAAACTGTCTATGTGGGACAAAAGCACAATTAAAGGGTGGCAGAACCTAAAAATGAGAGCAGCCTAGCAGTTATTGAGTCTGAATGAGTAAGGAAGATATCCCAAAGTGGAGGCAGTCCTGTGTAAGGTGTCGGAGTACAAATGGGACAAAGAGGAGCAAAGAGGAGGGAGGTCCAATGTGATGTGTCAGTCCCATCAGGTAAAGGAAGGTGACCATGCAATGGGTTGGTCTGGAATGGAATACTGAAGCCCTAAGGGGCATTGAGGATGTTTACATGGGGCAGGGAACATATGGATGGGTATTAGAGCCTCAGTGGGTCACCATGGTACTGGCAAAGGAAAAGAAGTTGTTAGATTTAAGAGGATGGACCAAAGAAATGAACATATTAAACATAATAGAAGCTGGTTTTCTCACTGTTTGGGAAGAGAATTATCAAAAGGAAGAAAATTATTAGATTGGCACTGGTGTTGTCAGTATGAATGCATGGTTTTAAATATATAAAAACAAACAGGAAAAATAAAAAGGATATCTTCTTCAGTCCATGAAGGAATAATTTCTAAAGGATGTGCATTATATCATAAAAAACTAGTAAACTGGAGAAAAAGTGGTGAAAAAAAAACTGTTCATAAACATCAGACAAGAGTAAGTGCAGAAATTTGGCTTTTGACCATAACACCCTTTGTTTTAGGAATATATTAGTTAATATTTTTAAATTTAAAAATATTTTTTTTGGTGGGGGGGGGTGGTGGGACAGGGTAGCAGGGGAAGGGCAGAGAGAGAGAGAAAGAATCCCAAGTAGGCTGCGCACTGTGGGCACCAAACAGGGCTCAATCCCACGAGCCATAAGATCATGACCTGAGCCAAAAATCAAGAGTCAGGCGCTTAACTGACTGAACCACCCAGCCAGCCTATTTTTTTTTAATGATTAAAGAAAACACTTCTATACTTTATTTTATAAACTTAATTGCATAATTAACTACATACATTAGATTCTTACAATCTATTGAACAAACATATTTATGAAAACATCACTTACACTACAATCATTTGTTTCTAATGTTGCAAATGTTTGCTTAATCACAAATTATTTAATATATTGAGAATATTTTCTTTTTTAAATGTGTAAATTTAGAGTGGTTGATAAACTGATTTATGCAGATTTTCTATATGAGATAAACTAATAGACTTTATAGTTCATAACTATATAACTCTTTTGTGTCCATATTTGAGTGATTTATTTTTTTAAGTTTTTATTTAAATTCCAGTTAGCATACAATGTAATGCTAGTTTTAGGTGTAAAATAGTGATTCAGCACTTCTATACATTACCCTGTGCTCATCACAACTGCAGTCCTTAATCCCCATCACCAGTTTCACCCATTCCCCCCACCCACCTCCCCTCTGGTAACCATCAGTTTGTTCTCCACAGTTAAAAGTCTGTTTCTTGGTTTGCGCACCCCCCCCCCAACACCTCTCTCTCTTTTGACAAGGGAGAGGGCAGAAGGAGAGGGAAAGAGAAAATCTTAATCAGGCTCCATGCCCACACAAAGCCTGTTATGGTGCTCAGTCTCATGACTAAGCTCATGACCTGGGCCAAAATCAAGAGTAAGATGTTTAACCAACTGAGCCACCTAGGTGCCCCAGTGATCTCTCTGTCTCTGTCTCTGTCTCTGTCTCTTTTTTTCCCCCTTTGCTCCTTTGTTTTGTTTCTTAAATTCCACATATGAGTAAAATCATGTGGTATTTCTCTTTCTCTGGCTGACTTGTTTTGTTTAGTATAATACTTGGTAGCTCCATTCACATCCTTGCAAAGGGCAAGATTTCATTCTTCCATTATTTTATACTTACTACTTCTTTATCCATTCATGAGTCAATGGACACTTGGTTTGTTAACATAATTTGGCTATTGTACTTAATGATGCTATAAACATCAGGGTGAGTGTATCCCTTTGAATTAGCATTTTTGTATTCTTTGAGTAAATACCTAGTAGTGCAATTGCTTGATCATAGAATGGTTCTATTTTAAACATTTTGAGGAACCTCCGTACTGTTTTCCAGAGTGGCTGTACCAGTTTGCATTCCCACCAACAGTGCAAGAGGGTTTCCCTTTCTCCACATCGTCACCAACACCTGTTCTTTCTAGTGTTGTTGATTTTGGCCATTCTGACAGTTGTGAAGTGATATCTCATGATAGTTTTGGTTTGAATTTCCCCAATGATGAATGATGTTGAGCGTCTTTTCATGTGGCTGTTGGCCATCTATAGGTCTTCTTTGTGAAAGTGTCTATTCATATCTTCTGCACATTTTTAATTGGATTATTTGGTTTTTATATGTTGAATTATATAGGTTCTTTACATATTTTGGATACTAAACCTTTTTCGGATATGTCACTTGCAAATATCTTTTCCCATTCCATAGGTTGCCTTTTTGTTTTGTTGATTATTTTCTTCACTGTGCAAAAGCTTTGTTTTTGATGAAGTCTCCATAGTTTTTTTTGCTTTTCTTTCCCTTGCCTCAGGAGACATATCTACAAAGAAGTTGCTACATACAGCCAGTGTCAAAGAGGTTACTGTCTAACAGGATTTTTATGGTTTTAGGTCTTATATTTAGGTCTTTAATCCATTTTGAATTTATTTTTGTATATTGTGTAAGCAAATGGTCCAGTTTCATTTTTTTTGCATGTTGGTGTCCAGTTTTCCCAACATAATTTGTTCAAGAGACTTTTTCCCATTGGATATTCTGTCCTGCTTTGTTGAAGATTGACCATATTGTTGTGGGTTTATTTGGGATTTCTATTCAGTGTTACTGATTTATATGTCTGTTTCTGTGCCAGTACCATATTTGTTTGATTACTATAGCTTTGTAATATAATTGAAGTTTAGAATTGTGATGCCTGCCACATTTCTTTTCTTTTCAACTTTGCTTTGGTTACTCAGGGTCTTATGTGGTTCCATACCAATTTTAGGATTGTTTGTTCTAGCTCTGTGAAAAATACTGTTGGTATTTTGATATATATTTCATTAAATGTATAGATTGCTTTGGGTAGTATAGACATTATAATAACAATGAGCATATTTCTTCATTATAGACATTATAATAACAAAGAACAATAGTTCTAACCCATGAGCATGGGGTGTCTTTCAATTTCCTTGTGTCATCTTTCTTTCATCGGTGTTTTATAGTTTTTAGAGAATAAGTCTTTAAGCAACTTGTTAGTTTTTTTCATAGGTATCTTATTGCTTCTGGCATGGTTGTAATGAGATTGACTCCTTGATTTCTTTTTCTCCTATTTCGTTATTGGTTTATAGAAATGCAACAGATTTCTGCACATTGATTTAATATACTGTGACTTTACTGAATTTGTGTATCAGTTCTAGCAAGGTTTTGGGTGGAGTCTTCCAGGTTCTACAGGTCTTCCATGTAGAGCATTATATCATCTGCAAAGTATGAAAGATTTACTTATTCCTTACTCGGATGCCTTTTATTTCTTATTGTTTTCTGATAGTTGTGTCTAGGACTTCCATTACAATGTAAAATAATAGTGGTGAGAGTGGACATCCCTGTCTTTTTCCTGACCTAGAAGAAAACCTCTCAGTTTTTCCCCATTGAAGATGATATTAGTTGTGAGTTCTTTGTTTATGGCCTTTATTATGTTGAACTACGGTCCCTCTAACCCTATTTTGTTGAGGGTTTTTTTTTTTTTATCATGAATGGATGTTGTACTTTGTCAAATGTTGTTTCTGCATCTATTTAAATGCTTATATGATTCTTATCCTTTTCTTTGTTAATGTGATAGGTCACATTGATTTGTAAATATGAAACTACCTTGCAGCCCAGGAGTAAATCCCACTTGACTGTAGGGAATGATCCTTTTAATGTACTGTTGGATTTGGTTTGCTGGCATTTTATTGAGAATTTTTGCATCCATATTTATCAGGCATACTGACCCGTAGTTCTCTTTTTTAGTGGAGTCTTTATCTGGCTTTAGTATCACGGTAATGCTGGCCTCATCAAATGAATTTGGAAGTTTTCCTTCCTTTTTTAATATTTTCGAATAGTTTGAGAAGAATAGATATTCACTCTTGGTCTGTTCAAGTTTTCTATTTCTTCCTGTTTCACTTTTGGTAGTTTCTATATTTATAGGGATTTATCCACTTATTCTGGGTTGTCCAATATCTTGGCATGTAGTTTTTCATAATATTCTCTTACAATTGTTTGTATTTTTGTGTTGTTGGTTATTTCTCCTCTCTCATTTGTGATTTTATTTACTTGGGTCCTTTCTCATTTCTTTTTGATACATCTTGCTAGAAGTTATCAATTTCATGATTTTTTTCTTCAAAGAACTCACCCCTGGATTCATTGATCTGTTCTATTTATTTTTTAGTTTCTATATCATTTATTTCTGCTCTGATCTTTATTATTTCTGTCCTTCTTCTGGCTTTAGGCTAATTTCTTGTTCTTTTTCTGGCTCCATTAGGTTAGGTTGTTTATTTGAGATTTTTCTTGGCTTCGTAAGGTAGCCTGTATTGCTATATACTTCCCTCTTAGGACCACTGTGCTGCATCTCAAAGGTTTTCAACTGTTGTCTTTTCATTTTCATTTGTTTCCATTTTTTTTCTTTGATTTCCTGTTTGAACTACTCATTGTATAGTAGCATGTTCTTTAACTTCCATGTATATGTGGTCTTTCCAGAAATTTTCTTGTGATTGTCTTCTAGTTTCATAGATATCAGTTAATATTTTTAATCCAGCAGACTGTAGGTAGTAGGTACACAGTTATTTAAAAGAAATTATTTTATTTAATCCTTACAATAGCCCTATGAGAGACATTATATTCCTCTTATATTAACAAGGGAAATGGGGCTGAGGATAAAATGACTTTATAAATCCAGTCTGTATTAGAACATGGGAAGTCTGAAGCTAAGACTGTTCTCTAAACTGGGAAGTACAATGTAGAATTGACACATAAGTAATTAACAAAATTATTATGGCTATTCCAGTAAAGAAGCTGTCAAGTAAAATTACAAAGGCAAAACTGTTCAATGTGGCAAAATTGTCTTTAATTTTTTTTAAATATTTTGAGATCCTGTGAATTCAGAAAGAAATTACAAATAGAAATGTGCATTTTTGAGAAGGAGCTTTATTTAGTCATTAGTTTATAATGACTGAGAAAAAAATTCACGAGCCAGTTATTATGTGCTAAGGCTTCCACATTTTCCCATGTATTAGAATCAGCTTGTGTTTTGAGTGATATGAAAATACACGCATGGTAGATGTTTATTTCTCTCACACATAGAAATTTATCAACTATTAAATACTAGTTAAGAGGGAGGCTTTAAGGGTGCTTGGGTGACTGTCAGTTGAGATTCAGACTTCGGCTCATGGTGTCAGTCTGGCTCAGGTCATGATCTCAGGGTTCGTGAGCTGGAGCCCCATGTGGGGCTCTCTGCTCTCAGTGCAGAGCCCACTTCAGATCCTGTTTCCGTCTCTCTCTGTCCCTCCCTTGCTTGTGCTTTCTCTCTCTCTCTCTCTTTCTCTCTTTTTCTCTCTCTCAATAAATAAATAAGTAATAAATAAATAAATAAACATTTTTTTAAAAGGAAGAGCTTTAGAAAAAAGTGTCTTTGCATAAATAAATTAAATTTTACAATCCAAAATTCTAAAGTCTGTATGACTCAAGTTACATAACATTTCTGCTAAAATCACAGAAGTCCATTAATAACATATACTAAAAAATACTCGCATGCTAACGGAAGTTAGTAAAATTTGACTTTACTAAAAAAAAAATTTAAAGTAGATCTGACCTATCCATAAATAAGTAGAAATTGATTATATATACTTTTATTATGACATTACTTATATTCATTCTATCTCTTCAGTTAGTAGGAAAGGCCATTTATTTTTAAGCATTAAAAATAAAGGACACAAAAGAGACTCATCTTTACCAATTACCCTGTATAGGAGAGCAGAAAATGAAATGGGAAATATCATTAGCATAGATAAATAGGTGCATGACCCCATTAATTAAGCTGTAGGGGGCATTCTACACATAAAGAATTATATCTCATCTTTTATCTAATCATTATCTTTTTACAAACAGTTTCTCTGGCACTTTGTTCTGTTAAGAAGTCCTCTATCCATGATGTCACAGATGCCATTATCCTCATGGGGTGAAAACTTCAACCTGGCTAATGGGGACACATAGGACATAAATCTGAGCTCAAATCAGTTAAGAGAATAGATATGTGGCTTGCCAATGTGGCACTTTGGCACAGTTCAAAAAAGAGTATCAAACAACTTTTTCAATAACCACCTCAGTGTTTTAATCTACAAAATGAGAAGGCCCATCTTTCTAGAAAAGCATGTTAGGAATTTTTGTTTTCAATGTCTCTTTTGTTTCTTTTATAAAAAAGTTTTATGGAGGTTCAGTTGGCATACAATAAACTGCATGCAGTCAAGTATACATTTTGATAAATTCTGGCATATATATTCACCTATAAAACCATCACCACAACCAAGATAATAAACCTATCAACATTCTCTAGAAGTTCTGTTGTGAACGTTAGTAATTACTCTTGCTCATCTCTCTTTGACAGAAACCACTGATCAACTTTCTGTTACTGGAGATCAGTTTGTATTTTCTATAATTTTACATTAATAGAATTGTATAGTGTGTACTCTTTTTGTCTTTCACTAAACATACTTATTATGAGGTTCAATGAACCACGGGAATCTACCCCAAAAACCAAGAGCATACTTTACACACAGTATGGTAGCCAATTTGACAATAAATTATTTAAAAAGAATTATCATGAGGGGCGCCTGGGTGGCTCAGTCAGTTGAGCATCTGGCTTAAGCTCAGGTCATGATCTCACAGTTTGTGGGTTTGAGCCCCTCATCGGGCTCTGTGCTGACAGCTTAGAGCCTGGAACCTGCTTCGAATTCTGTGTCTCCCTCTCTCTCTGCTCCTCCCCCACTCATGCTCTGTCTCTCTCTCTCCTTCAAAAATAAATAAAAACATTAAAAAATTTTTTTTGAAAAAAAAGTCATTATGAGGTTTATTTATGTTGTACCATTTATCAATAGTTCGTTTGTGTCCATTGTATGGATTACGTGTTGGCAGATATTTAAGTTTTTCCGGGTTGCTTTTTATTTTTATTTTTTGCTATATTAAGTCATTTTATGAATTTTTAAATATGATTATTTTCCCTAAATATGATTATTTCCTATGGTCTACATAACAAATTGACATAGGCGTGGTTGTTACTTTACGTTTTAGTAATCTTATGTATTAACTGTGTGGTCATTCATAATTTTAACAGAATATGACCAAACTGAGTCAATGGTGTGGATCAATCAATTTCCTATTTTGAAATATTTCAGAGTAATTGAAATTTTAAAAAGTGAAGAGTAATAAGTTACTGGGTATTTCCTCTTTTATTTTTTAAGTTAACCTCAATGATACCCAAATGCTGAGAGCCCATTACATCACTTGCATCTGGTTTTACATTAAAGTACATGTTATTTTCTATAAATGACTGGAAAACAAGGGATGATATTGGCACTGGAACAGTTTTTCTATCTATTTTGTGTCACTAAACCACACAGAATAAGGTTTTGTGTGGTTTTTTTTCTGGTATTTGCAGGGTATACAAATTTAGAGTAAATGATGGCCACAAAATGTGATTTAATGACTTCATTTTTATTTATTACTACAGTGATCACTGTAATAATGATTTGGATATGTTGAGATAAGTAGGTCTATAAATTGTCAACCTAATTTAGCAATGTTGACAGTAACCTTGACAGTAACCTTGACAAAAACATTTTGATGGATAAATGGAGAGACAGCTAAAAGCCCAACTGGAGTGAAGGAGAGAATCCTTATATGCTACTTTATAAAAACTATAAGAAATTTGTGGACACATAAAATATAGACTATAATATTATGTATATTATTACAGTATGTAGACTCTGTATTTATAAACATATATGTGTTTGCCTTTCCCAAATGCATACCTCCATTCATTCTATGACTTCAAGTCACATTGGATTACTCACCATTTTGCAGAGTTCTTACCATTCACTTCTTACTGCCTCAACCTTCGCATTCCCCTGGATTACTCAGCTCTGAGTCATTGCTTTTTCTCATTACAGGGAAATAATTTATTACAACTTATAGGAGTCTGCTATTTTAATAATTGTAACTTTGAAATTCTGTATACATGCAAAGTTTCTACCATTTTCGATATGATTAGTAAATATAAGTTACAATCTTTACTTATTTTTTTATCAAAAATTTATGGTGTTGAGCCTGCATAGCTGTTTTACTAAAGTGATTTTCTGTTACTTCTGTGCTCATAACTAGACTACAGTTGCCATCCTTCTCTATGGTTAGGTATGTGTATGGCAGAGTTCTAGTCAATGAAATGCATTTATGCCTGTTACAGCCCTGGTCCATAAGTAACCTCCATAAGCTCCCTCACCATTTCTTTTCCTTCTTCCCCCTTTTTCTGGTTGTATATTAATATTCAGAGTGACCTTGGAAGCTATGTATTGACAATGGCAGAGCTCTGTCAGCCTGGATTATTGAATAACTACAAAGAATTTACCCTCTCCACACCAATGATCAGGATCACCAACTTTCATCGTAAGCATCTGGGATTTTTTGTGCAATTTCACATATTTACCTCTGACAATATGAAGAATTATCAGCATTTGAAATGAATTGTTATTGTGGTTGTTTTATCTTCTGAAAGTTTCAAAGATCTCAGATAAAAGTTTTACCTATGGCTAAAATCCCTCCCAGAACTCTAGAAGTGAAAAGCTATTCCTTGTAGTGGTTGCACTATTTTTAATTTTAGAGTAAACCCTAGTAATGATAGCTTTTTAAAATGTTACATAATATGAATGTTGAGTAAATGCTGGGAATATTTGTAATTTGATAGGATTAATGCCCCATTTCTGATTAGACATGAAACATCATAGAAATTCATAAGTACTTGAGCTGTTACTCCAAATCAGCAGGTAACATGCATTCATCACATTGTGTAACTGTATGTGTAATCTTCCCAAACATTTATAGTTTTTAGCACCTATGCTAAATATGAGCATGGAAGAGAGGTATATTTTTCACCAGTTTCAACAACGCAGTTGAAAAGACTGATCATGATTGTGTTCATATTATCCTGCACAAGGACTGTGATTGTAGTCCCTTGATCAAACTCCTTTGGAATTATCTGTCGTATAGCCTGTCAGGTCTGTACCCATGGATGCTGCCGTGTCACACACTATCCATATCATAGTGATTGGATATGATATTCCTCATTGGAAGGTACAAGTGAAAATTAGGGAACAAAATCAATATGCTCCTGCTGTATTTATTGACCTTGTCAAAACAGGATATAATCAGGAAGCCTGCACTCAGAGTGCTGATTTTTCACTGCCATCTTCATTTACTGGTAGCAGCACTCTTACTTTCTAAAAGGAACTCTGAGGATCAATATAACCACTAATAATTTTGACTCACCTATAACTGATCTACACTGTGATTTGGATCTGCTTTATTGTATTCACTGACAGATGAGAAAACTTGGAATTGAATCCATACTATGCCAAAGCAATGAGAGAATGTTTAAAAAAAATTGTAGAAAACTGTTTTGCCGTGACCCATACAAAAAAGCCTGATTGTTTTCAATAAACAAGGATTTTTTTAAAAATCTTTTAGTATGTAATTCTAGGAAAAAATAATTTTCTTCAAAAAGAATTGTCTTCAAGAGACATAGATAATAACATTTATAGAGCATCTTCAGTATTGCACTAAAAGATGTGTATTTTAAGTTTCATAATTTAAAGAGAAAGATAGCCTTTTCTAATGAAGATAGTTTAATTTTATCCAATGATCCCACATTTGGGAAGGTTGTACTACAACTGGTGATAATTCCAGAATACTGAGAAACTTCTTCAGGTGTCTTTTTTCATACACAGTGGCATCAGAAAAGAAATGTATTTTATTCAACTACAAGAATATTTAATGAAAGTACATTGGAATGTTGGTGGAAATACAAATTGGTGCAGCCACTGTGGAAAATATTATGGACATTCCTCAAAAGATTAAAATAGAATTGCCATATGATTCAACAATTCCACTACTGAGTATTTACCCAAAGAATGAAAGCACTAATTTGAAAAGATATATGCACCCCTATGTTTATTGCAGTAGTACTTAGTATAGCCAACAAATGGAAGCAGCCCAAGTATCCGTGGATACATGAGTGGATAAAGAAGATTTGGTGTGTATACACACACACACACACACACACACGCACGCACACACACACAATGGAATATTACTCAGCCATAAAAAGAATTAAATCTTGCCATTCACAACAACATGGAAGGACCTACAGGGTATAATGCTAAGCGAAATAAGTCAGACAGAAAAGGACCATATGATTTTACTCATATGTGGAATTTAAGAAACAAAACAAAGACATAAAAAGATGAAAAAGACAGACTCTTAAATACAGAGAACAAACTGGTAGTTGCAAGACGGATGTGGTTGGGGGTTAGGTGAGATAGATAAAAGATACTAAGAGTACATGTATCTTGATGAACAGTGAGAAATGTATATAATTATTGAATCATTGTATTGTACACCTAAAACTAATATAATACTATATCTGAATAAAAATTTAAAAATTAAAAGGTATATATACATATATGTATATATACAAAAGGTATGTATGTATATATATGTATATATATATATAGGTATATATATATACACATACATATATAGGCATATACACACACACACATATGCATATATCCCTTTATACCTATATACATATATGTGTGTGTGTGTAGAGAGAGAGAGAGAGAGAGAGAGATTGGAGTATTGGAGTCCTGGGTACAGATGAATTCCAATATAACAGCCAATGTTCCTCTTGCTCTACCTATTGTACAAAATCATTTGGCATATTTTGAGGGTGACACATTTTATTTTCAGAAATTCACCTGCAGTACATTGCAGTGATATCAATATACATTTAGAATTGTTTCCTCCTTTTAAAATGAAAATTTTTAAATTAAAATTCCATCCTTTCCTAGGCTGCTACTGCTTTCCACATAGTAGTTTCATTTCAACTAGTTTTCAAGCTTATTCCACTAGAGTAATTGTTGAGACCAGATGATCACTTGAAATAGGATATTAACTAACATTTCAAGAGAAAACAGAAGGGAAGTCCAACTTCTACCATCTGTGGCTATCCTTGCAGTGAGCAGGCCCTGACTCATCCTCAGGGAGCCCCGGCAGGTGTGGTCCTACCTAGTCAGAGCGAGCCTCCAGGAAACAGGAGAGTTCTCCCCAAATGTGTGGTATCAACAAGCCTGTCCCTGTCAAAGGATTCAGTCGTCACTCCCTGAGGCCCACAGATGACAAGAGTTTTCCCCCAACTTTGGATCAGAGATTTTTTTCTTTAACCTTAGTCCTCATATTCCTGTCAAAATATTGAACTCCAATCAAGGCAGTTGACATTATTTGTGTCCCAGATCTTCAAAGGAAACCTCCCTCTATCTCCACAGAAAAAGACATCAGAAGACAATAGGTACACCGTGCTGTGAGGAGGAGGGATGCACACTAGATTCATGTGTGCTCTTGAAAAGAGCTTAAGAATTAAAAAAACAGAGTGGGGTTGTCCAGGTACCCACAACTTTAATCCAAAATGTTCTCCCTCTTAATTAGTGCACAAATCACTGAAAAATGCCACATCCTCAACATTTTCCTGACATGTTGGTTCTTTATAATTGATTTTTAGAAGTTCCCTGAAGAGTAGGCACAATGCTATGGAATGAAGAAAGTAATTAAATTCAACATAGTAATAATAAGAGATTTTTGAAATTATTTTTCTTGCCTGGAGCACCTTTAATCCATCAATGTGGTTTTCTCTGAGATGAAATTCACTGTGAATATTAAGTGCATGGCCTGTATTAATTTATGATGGTTAAGGTATTTGTTTAACCAAATTAAGCATCACGTATTCATTGAGGAGAAATTAATAGGGATTATTCAGGATATATGAGAGGAATTCATTGACTATGCAATTAATTTAAATATATATAAACAGATTGTTGTTATGTGAGCTGTTTAGGCATATAATTATGTCATTAAATTACCATACCAATTCATTTAGAAAACTATAAATGGTAATGATGTTGTCTAATGTTTACGTTTGCTTAAAAAGTTATTCAAAATGGTATATTTAACTCTATTTTGTTTGTTTTCTTATTATATCATAATGCTGAATCAAGTTCCCATTTGTATTTATTTAAATATTACTTTGTTATTTTTTTAATGTAGAGTAGTCAGAAGCCTATAGAAGAGTTAGGAGTACAACATAAGAATAATTTTTTTTCTTGAAATATTTAGGAGTTAACTGCTTACCCAATACTCCATAAATCCATGTTTCCTGGAAACATGGACATTCTTCTAGACAAAACAGAAAGAAGGAAGTACCACAATTCAATAATTAAAAAATGATATTGATGCATTACTAACATCTAACTCTTAGACCCACTTCAAATTTTACCATGTCCCAATAATATCCTTTATAACAAGATAATTCAGTTCCGAATCATTCATTGCATTTATTCGTTTCAGCTTTATTGGAATTTAACTGACAAATACAAGTGTAAGACATTTAAAATGCTAATCATGGTGATGTGATAAACTTCTACGTGGTGAAAAGATTCCCACCACCATCTAGTTAATTAATACATCTATCACATCACATATTTATCTCTCTTTTTTCTTTGTTTGTTGGTAAGTACATTTAAATTTTACTCTGTTAGCAAATTGTTATAAACTATAGTCACCATGTTTTGCATTAGATCATCATCCCTGATTGATCTTATTGCTGAAAGTTCGTACCCTTTTACTCACCTCCCATTTCCCCCACCTCCAGGCAATAACTTTTCGACTCTATTTCTAAGGGTTTGACCCCCCTTTTTCTTACTTCCACATCTAAGTGACATCATGTCATACTTACCTTTCTCTTTCTGGCTTATTACACTTAGCATAATGACCTGAGGGTCCATCTGTGTTGTCATAAATGGAGGGATTTCCTTCATTCTCAGGGCTGAATAATATTCCACTGTGTGTGTGTGTGTTTGTGTGCACGAACGTGCACATGCCATATCTTTATTCATCCATTGATTGACACTTATGTTATTTCCATATTTTGGCTCTTATGAATAACCATTCATTGCATTTAGACACCATATCTTTTTAGTCTCCAGTCTAGACTGTTTGTTACTTCTTTGGCTTTGAAGATTACAGGCCAGTTTTCTGGATTGTCCCTGAATTTATGTTTATCTGGTTTTTCTTCATGGTTATATTCATGTCATGTATCTTCATCAAGAATATCAGAAGAGTGATTATATGTTGTTTTCACTGTATCTTATCAGGTGGTAATACAGTTTCAATTTGCCTCATTATTGATCTTCATTTTGAACGCTTGATAAAGTTGATATATTCCATGTTTCTCTATCAGATAGATTCTCTTTTCCTTATAATTAAGATTTTCAAAAGATATAATTTGAAACAATATAATTATATTGAAACAATTTTGAAATTGTTGAAATTATGTTGAAACAATATTTGAAACAATATAATTTATATTTCAATATAAATTGAAACAATATAAAAATCCTATTCTTCATAAAATGATACACATATACATTCTTATGTAATTTTTTCAGTTTTTTTAATATTTAATGGGTTATAATCATCATTTACTTGGATATGCAAAATATTCTCACTTTGGCCAGTTTGGGGCCCATTCAATCTGGCTTTGGTTTCTTTAACTATGTTCCCATCATTCTTTTAGCACTTTCTTGCTTTGGGGCACAGTAAGAAGCTCCAGGCTGTCTTATACGTATTTTTCCTACCGCAAATCTAGAAGTAACCATTTGCCCAAGGATTTCTAATTTGTTTTAGTAGAAAATTTAGAAGCCAAAATCTGGTTGCTAGGTGTACTCATTGACATTGAAACCTTGCTACTCCCAGTCTACACACACACACACACACACACACACACACACACACACACACACATGCATATTTTACTTTCAGTTTATCTGCCATTCATCATATATCTGTTTAAGAGCTACGAACTCAAACCAAGATTCCAAACCCCTATTTAATATTATGAACTTTTATATTTATAATTTCATTGTTTAACACTGAGAACACTGTTCTCTACTACATTTAATAAAATTACTTATTTGATCATTTTTCTAATTTATAACCAATCTTCCATTTCTGCTGCCACTCCTTCTTCTGTGTAGATGCTGGCCTTGCCCTTGCAACCACACTCCAGCAGCTCCTTATAGGAATGCCCTCCCCACCACATGCAGACTCTTAGTCCACAAGATAAGTCACCCATCCAGGGTAGCTTTCCTCCTTACCCTACTCAGCAGTGATTCACCACACGGGGAGAAATGCCCACATTCCTACATGGATGTCCTTCTCACCCTGCTTGGAATCCAAAACCTTTTACATGGCTTTCCCCCCTTGAGTCCTTCCTCACCCAATTTAGGCTTGTATACTCTACTCTGAGCTGCTGCTGCAGAAGGAGGCAGGAGTGCTCTGCTCCCACTGATGGATTCAGAATTGAACTGTTCAGGAAGAGAATTTAAGGAGAAGGAAGGGAAAAAAGAAGGGGGTTAGGAAGAGGAAGTGAAAGTAAAAAAGGAAAAGAAAAATTTTAAATTGTTTAGTGTAGAAAAATAATACAGACTTCATGTAACACATTAAAAAACTGAAAAAATGTGAAACATTAAGTTTCTATTTTTGAAGTAATCTGTCATTTATATGTATCAGCCATTTTTGTCACATATCCTACAAATATATCTTTCAATCTATGTTTTGCTTTTTGATTTGATTCTGGTATTTGTTAAATGTTTTATGTGGAATCATCTAAGCCTATATTACCTTTGTTTTGTTACTAAAATATCTAAAGCAGGCAAACAAAAACAACAAATTTTTAGGCTTTAATTTGCTTTATTTTTCTTGCATAAAACTCTGTGGTGGCCACAGCTGGAACCTGGGTCCTCTGCATGGAGACTCTGGTGTGGGTCTTTACAAGATGGTCAGTGAGTCCCTGATAGGGAGACTTTGTGAACACACTCTATTCCCAGAGGTCAGAGGTGAGATAGATGTAGGTCTTGGAAATGGCATCAAACTTGGCCTTGGTGAAGTTGCCCAGGATGACAGTGCAGCTGCTGGCCAAGGTGTGGCAGTCATCAATACCAGTCACCATCAGTAGCTTCTTGAGCACAGGGGCTGAGACAGTGCCAGTTAGGCTTTTTAATTATTGGCTTGGGAAGACAATTACTTTTATATTATTGTTTTTATTTTGTGTGCACTGTAAATCATTTAAAGTGATTCAAGAAAGATCTACATACTAAAGCTTGAGCTTATATATGCGAAACAAGTGGTTCCTTGTGAAATTAAAAATATAAACATAGTCTATAAATCCATTTTGAGTTCCTGCTTATTCTTTTGACAATTCCAACTAGGCAGTTAGGCTTGCAGTGAGACTCAAAGCTCTGTGCTAAAGAGACAGCGTTCAGTTATCTTATTTTCCAAAGTCTTGCATGACAAGAATCATTCAAAATGAATTAAGACAGGGAGCAGCCTAAGTGTGCATCAATAGGTGAATGGATAAACAAATTTTTATATATTCATACACTGGAGCTCAGCAATAAAAAATAAATAACTGGTACATGTAACAACATGGATGACTTCCAAAGTAACTATGTTGAGTGAAATAAGCCAGACAAAAAGTATACATGCTATATCATTCCATTTATGTACAAGTCTAGAAAATGCAAACTAATATTTAGTGACACAAAGATCTTGAGGTCACAAATGATCTTGAGATCATGACCTGAGCTGAAATCAAGTCAGACACTTGACTGACTTAGCCACGCAGGTGCCCCTAGATTTTATTTTTAATGTTATAAAATAATAGATTAGCTTTGTTTTCTTCCAGATGCATGTAGATAAAAATATAAATAACAATAATTAAAGTTCTCTTATGAATGAAATAAAATAATATTTGTAATAGAATAATCCCCTGTACAAATTTTAAACTATTCCTATAGTTTTATAATAATGACTTTTTTATCCTATGTCAGTATTAATGCATTTTGTGTGGAGTGGATTTATAGCACATTTTATGATCTGTTAAGATATAGCCGACTTAAAATTTTCAAAATTGATTTGGCTTTTATTTAACTATTTTCTTCCTTTGGAACTTTGAAATCGTTCCTTCCAGGTTTTTGTTTTTTAACTCCTTTAGACTCTGATTAGAGTTGCATTAATTACAGTAAAGTTTTTAGGATGGTAAGTTTGGTATTCTAAGAAATTTCCTCTCACTATCTCTTTTTGGTGTCTTTCAATGAAACGTCATAGTTTGAACTACGTAAGTACTGTCTTTCCTGTGAAAGATTCCTGTGAATTTTTTTGTACCCTATACTCCTTTTTTTTTTTTTTTACTAATTTAACAAGGTATCTTCTATTTCTAACATATAATTTCTGTTATATAAATCTATTTTTATGTAATATAGTTTTTAAATTTGTAAATAGGAATTCTTTTTGCTTTCTGATTAATACAAGTTATTTTCTTATTGTATTAGCAATTAACCTAAAATACCATGTTGTAGTAATGTAGAATGATATGTAGAGTGCACATTTCATTTTAAAACTAGTACATATATGTAAAGAAGATTAAATATACATCATAAAAAATTTTAAATACAAAATAGCATATTATGTAAGACATTCTGGAATTAGACACTACCAGACATCAGTTACTAGCTTTTTGAGCTTTGAAACTTACGTAACCTCCCTAAGCCTCAAAGTCTTTACCTGTCAAACTAAATAACCATGACTACTTTCTGGTTGAAATGAAATTAAGTAAAACAACCTACTAACATATTTATAATGTTAAATGAGTAAGCATGTAAGGAAAATAAGCTAAAAGAAAAACATATTTAAAGAATAGTAACCTTGGGGCTCCTGGGTGGCTCCATCAGTTAAGTGTCTGACTTAGGCTTCAGTCATGATCTCATGGTTTGTAAGTTCAAGCCCTGCATTGGGCTCTGAACTGACAGTTCAGAGCCTGCCTGGGATTCTGTCTGTCTGTCTGTCTCTCTCTCTGTCCCTCCCTCCTACCTCTCAAAATAAATAAATAAATTTTAAAAACTAATAGTAACCTAGCAATTAGTAACCATTAAATAAAAATAGCCATTTTTATTGCTTATGAGAATTATAGAATTCAGTATATAAGGCAATATGCTTTTGAGGAAAGAAGTAATGGCTATTTAAATAACAAAAGTCATGGTTTACATACTAAACCATTCTTGTTAGCTTGATAAACATAAAAGAGTAATTTAGCCATTTGGACCTGTTCCCTGATATATAAATTAGTGATAATAAATGATTTTTCTGTTTGAATTGTTGAATCCAAAAAAAGGTGAATGAGTTTCATGTCCCTTTGTAAAATTATAATGGAAAAGTCACTGACATCTGGAACTTAGGCATTTTATGGGTATTTGATAATGTAATATGTAATATGTCTTATAATCTAGAATATGGTAAACTGAATATATATGAACTAAATTTCTGTTTGTAATTCAGAATAAGTGGCAAATATGCTGGAGCAACAACATACCTTGTTTCTGTATTTGTTTGGATCATTCAGGGAAGTCCTTTTCCTATACTTGATTTTAGATTGAGTCCTGAATCCATGAGCATAGCTTCTTATTCACTCATGTGTTTGGTGAAGTTGCTAATTGCTTGCAAGACCTTTTTATACTACAAGGAAAAATTCAGTGTTTAAATTGTCTGTAAATTTCCATTGACTCTGAAAGAATGTGAGAGAACTCCTGGAACAAAACAGGCTTTCAATAGGAATTCTCTGTTCTATTAGGTAGTAAATTGTATCTTAGGCAGATTTATGGTTAAGTGCAATATATAGCATAGTGAATGGAGGAAGCAAATGTAGAAGGAGGAAAGAAAGGGAACTCAAGAAAAATACAGCACAACTAATATAAGGAAAAGGACTGAAGAAAAGTTGCAAAGATAAAGAAATGGAGCAATCAGAATTAGACATATGGAAAAAATAGAAAGATATTAAAACATTGATGTTTCCAGTTCATTATAGTCCTTTTTTAAGCAATTTATTTTTGTCTTTCGTACATTGGCTAAAGGTCTTTGAGTATGACATTCTCAAGTATATTTTAAGGGTTACTCGCATTGACCGACAAATTAGCAATAATTTAAAAATATGTGATTCCATTAAAAAAATCTGTTTATCTTTGTAGGTCCTCCATAGCGCTAATACTTTTAGAACAATCATTTCAAATATATGAGTATTATGCAAACACTAAGAGTTTGGAGTCATCAAAAATCATTTACTACATATGCCGGGGAATAATTATTGATAGCTTTGTATGTTACTAGTATTCTGTTATACTCTTTTACCTTTTAGTCTCGTTTAATTGTGACCAAATTTTTAGAAAGTAAGAACTCAGCCTCAGAGCAGATCTGTTCATCCTGCAAGATCACAATTGCATAAGTCGGAAAAAAAAATGAGTAAAAATCAAATTTTCATGGTCAATTCCAAGATGAGATTTTTAAAAATGTGATAGCCACAATTGTTGTAAATATAATTTGTTTACCACCAGCTAAGTTTATTAGTTAATAGTAAGGTAATTTCTAAGAATAGAGATTTCATTCTTTTTAAGTCACCAAACCTTTGACTGGATTAATGAAATATCCCTTTACCAAGTCAATTAAAGGACTTCAGCTAAATACTGCATAAAGTTCAGGTCAAATGAAAACTAAGAGTTGTCACAGTCCTTGAGAAAGCAGAATAATATTCTGGAAAATAAGGAAAGAAACAGAAATTCTCAAGTATTCACAAGGTTGACCTATTTCTATGTGTAAAGTAAATGTTGGGTTGGAAGGAAAGGTTGGACAATCCTTCGATTGATTGCAGGGAGACATGAATGAGTAGCTGGGAAGTATTGTGTTCTGGAGACTTAGCCAAACATTTATTTCTTCATTCTGTCTAATGGATCTTTAAGTAATTTTAGACTCTGTGATAAACCTCAAGCCAGAGGAGATTCTGTATTTTCCAGTTGAACCCCAGCTAATCATCAAAATTATTGCTGTTAAATGTGTCTGGGATATGAGGAGTCAGTGAATCCTGTCAATTGTAAAACTGAAAAAGATCGAAAATATATTGTAGGTAACAAAAGAAACCTCAGGTTTTTCTGTAATACATTTTTACTAAGGTTTCTTTAAAAATGTCAAAATCTTATACTTGTTAATTATTGGTTGTGTGAACACAGGTTTTTTTTTATTATTGTCTTTCTTTTTCCTGCATTCTAAAACATTGAAAGCAATAAAAAATATCTGTTACTATAGTATAAGCTTATATATGGAGAAAAAATCAAATGCTTCCCTGTGAAATTATAAACAAGCTAAGAGTCTATAAATTCACTCTGAGTTCATAATGACTTTTAGAATTTTCCAACATAGCATTATGTTTGCAAGCAAGACCAAAGCTAGTGCTACAAAGACCATTTAGGTACCTTATATACCAAGTTCTTGGGTGAAAACATTCATGAAAAACTCTCTACTTTTGGAAATATTTTTAAACTATTCTCTAAACTATCGAATCTATTTTATTTTTTTAACTCTTAAAACAAACAAATACTCCTTACACTGATTGTTGGGTTTTAAATATGTTTAGCCTATAGGGCACTACGTAGAAGCCAGTATGCCTGAATCTATAGCTTATTCTGTCACTCTGTAGTCATATTACCTTACCTACTCCTTACTTTGCTTATTTGAAAAAAGAAGTGTATGGAGTGTTAAACTATACAGAATGAGAGTTGTTGTTTCCCTGTTCTTTTCTTTTCTCTTAGTTATGAAAGCTTTTGCTCTCATTTAGAACAGCAAGAAGATAAAATGTATTCACCTTTTTTTATGGTAAAATATGCTAATCTGTGGACACTTTGAAAACAATAACTCATCCAAAATTTCTACATCACAAGAAATAGAGTTTGGATATTATAAATAATTAATTTAAATTGTGGACTGCACTGTGCCTTACTTGATGTATGGGCTGTGTTCTTTAATGCTGTTTTTGAAAATAAAGTTTATTCTCTAAAACTGTGTTGCCCATATAGTAGGCACATGTAGCTGTTTACATTTACATTCAAATTAGTTAAAATTTTGAAAAACTCAGTCACCTCCCACTGAGATATTTTGTCTTCAATAGCCGCATGTAGCTAATGGCCACCACTGGACATTTCTGTAATTGCAGAAAGTTCTATTGTCAATGCTTCTCTAAAAATCTAGACAGACCACAATGGTATGCTGGAGCTGCATATGTAGACGATTATCGGCATGTTAGCCATACAGAGGAAACCATTGCCATGTGGCAAAAAGAAGATAATAAAAATTTGTTCCTGGCAAGATTAGTATGAGAACTGAAAACAGTGTAAGAGAGATGAGTGAACCTAGAAAGAATTCAGTAAACCACAGAAATACTGAAAACTGTAAATGTTCTCTCACCTATGTTAAATATATACCTGTCTATAGGTATGGATACAAATTTCTCTGTTTTTTAAAAAGAAATCTCTGATTTTGTAAATAAAGTAGGTAAAGGGAACCAGAAGTAATTATGAGGGTTAGTGTATACATAGGAGCTGGGAAAGGAACAGGAGAGACTAAAGAGTGTTTGTTGCTTGTTATACTCAACAAGTGTCAAAGTTGATGCATTTACCATGAAGACAGTAGACTGTTTAGGTTCTTCTATCACTCTCCTCAGAAATGAACCCTCTGGATACCCTACCAAGTGTTAGGTAGTGTTAGAATTTAATGAACCACTTGTACTAGGTCTTGGTTGATATGCAGACCAAGAGAAGTATCTAGGAACTTGGGTGGAAGAGAGGAGAGGTAGAGAGGAGGGAAGGATTGTTGCTCTACATTGCATAAATTGTGTCATTGGAATATTGAATATTGTTGCCCTCAAAAGGCATTTGTTCTCAAATAGAGATAAAGTGACAATAATTTCTGCTATTTTGTGTTTTGCTTTTGTTTTTATCTTTTCCTTGCTGTTAGTTTCCTTTCCCCCATCTTTATTGAGGTGTAATTGACAAGTAAAATTGTATATAAATATGTACAACTTGATTTTTTAGCATATGTACACATTGCAAAATAACTTCAATTTGCATAGTTACCATTGTCTCTCTTCCTCCCTTCCTCTCTCTCTATTTTTCTTCCTTCCTTTCCTTCCTTCTCTCCCTTCTTCCCTCCCTTCTCTCCTCCCTTCCTGCCCTCCCTTCCTGCCCTCTCTCCTTTCCCTTCCCTTCTCCTCTTCCCCTTCCTCTTTCTTTCTTTCTCCCTTCCTTTCTCTCTTTCTTTCTTAGAAACACTTAAGATTTACCCTCTTATCAAATTTCAAGTATATAATACAGTATTGTTAACGGTAGTCATATTGCTGTACATTAGATCTCTAGAATTTATTCATCTTACATAACTGAAACTTTGTACCCTTTGAGCAACATTTTCCTATTCCCCCTGCCCTGCTCTTGGCTTATCACAATTCTGTTCTCTGCTTCTGTGAATTTGACTGCTGTTTTGACTCTGTCTTGCTATTGAAGAAATCTACTAACCCTATGCAGTGACTAAGAAACAGTCTTTATTTTTAAATTTTTATGATTGAAGTATAGTTGACGTACAATGTTATGTTTGTTTCAGTGATACACCATAGTAATTTGAAAATTCCATACAGTACACAATGTTCATCACAGTTAGTATAGTTCCATCTACCATCATGTAATGTTATTACAATATTACTGACTATATTCCCTATGCTGTAATTTTCATTCCCATGACTTATTTACTTTATAACTGGAAGTTTACATGTTTTTATCTTCTTCACCTATTTCTTCCATTCCCCATCTCTTTCCCCACTGGCAACATCAGTTCGTTCTCTGCATTTATGAGTCTAAAATTTCTGTTTTGTTTTGTTTTGTTTTAGATTCTACATACGAGTGAAATCATAAGGCATTTGTCATTGTCTGACTTATTTCACTTAATGTAATAGCACCTAGGCCTATTCATGCTATCACAAATGGCAAGATCTCATTCTATTTTATAGCTGAGTAATATTCCATTGTATGTATGTATGTGTCTGTGTGTGTGTGTGTGTGTGTGTGTGTGTATATATATGTATATGTATATATATTCATCTATTGATGGACACTTGGGTTGTTTCCATATCTTGGCTATGTAAACAATGCTACAGTAAACATAGGGATGTATATATCTTTTCAAATTAGTATTTTAATTTTCTTTGGAAAAATAGTAGTTTAACTACTAGATCATATGGTATTACTAATTTTAATTTTTTGAGTAACTTTTATACTGTTTTCCACAATGCTTGATCCAATTTATATTCCCACCAAAAGTGCACAAGAGTTTCCTTTTCTACACATCCTCATCAAAACTTGTTATTTCTTGTCTTTTTGATGGTAGTGATTCTACCTGCTGTGAGGTGATATCTCTTTGTAGTTTTGATTTGCATTTCCCTGATGAATAATAATGTAGAGTATCTTTTCATGTGTCTGTTGGTCATCTGCATATCTTCTTGGAAAAAATGTCTATTTGTGTCCTTTCCCCATTTTTTAGTTAACTTGTTTGTTTTGGGGGTGTTGAGTTGTGTAAGTTCTTTGTACATTTTGGGATTAACCCCTTATCCAATATATTATCTGCAAATATCTTCTCCCATTCAGTAGGTTGCCTTTTTGTTTTGTTGATGGTTTCCTTCGCTGTGCAGGAGCTTTTTATTTTGATGTAGTCCCAATAGTTTATTTTTGCTTTTCTTTCTCTTGCCTAAGGAGACATATCCATAAATATGCTCTAAGGGCAGTATCCAGGAGATTACTGCCTATGTTTTCTTCTAGGAGTTTTATGATTTCAGATCCACATTTAGGTCTTTAATCCATTTTGAGTTTGTTTTTGTGTGTATTGTAAGTTAGTGGTCCAGTTTCATTCTTTTGCATGTAGCTGTCCAGTTTTCCTAACACCATTTATTGAAGAGACTGTCTTTTCCCTATTGTATATTCTTGCCTCCTTTGTAATAGATTAATTGACCACGTAAGTATGAGTTTAGGGGCACCTCAGTGGCTTATTCAGTTAAGCATCCACCTCTTGATTTCGCCTCAGGTCATGATCATGAGATCGAACCCCTCGTTGGGCTCTGTGCTGGGCGTGGAGCCTGCTTGACATTCTGTCTCCCTCTGCCCCTTCCTTGTTCGTTCTTTCTTTCTTTCTTTCTTTCTTTCTCTCAGAAATAGATGATAGATCGATAAATAGTGTGAGTTTATTTCCAGACTCTCTATCCTGTTTTATTGACCTATGTGTCTATGTTTGTGCCAGTATCATACATTTTGATTCATTCCAGGAGACTTTTAAATGACTTCAGCAGATGAAAAAAGTAACAATTCATATATATCTGTAATTTAAGTGATAGAAGAAGTTTCAAGTGAATCTTTACTTGTAAAACAGCCCTTTAGAGCATTCCTTGTCCTTTATTTTTCAAATTCATGTAAGGAAATTAAAAACAACAACAACATAAAAAAACAACAGAGTGTATCAGAAACCCCTACTGTGCTGTCTCAGGTCTCTCAGCTTCATTTGATTCTGCCCAGTCACCTCTGTAGAGACTGGCTCTTATTAATGTCCATGGTTATATCACCATCAAGAGTGGTGACTGACTGTCTTTCACTTTCAGAGATACATGAAACATCAGATCACAGGTCATGGTATCTGGCCTCCCCAGGGAGAGCTTAAAGAACCAGGTGATGTAACCTAGAGTTGCAGAAGAGTGAAGTATTAAGCAGTGAAGGAAAGATGATGGGTGGGAAATACAGATAAATCACCCTTTTATCTCTTCTCTCATGCCCCAGCATAATGGACAGTGATATTGCACATGGATAAATGACTGGTTATATGTATGCTGAAGCAATAAGCAACTTGGTTATATTCTGTCTTCTCTCCCTTTAATGCACACACTGTCCTGATATTACAACTACTAATAAAGAATCAGCACTTAAATCTGCTTTAGAAAGGGTACCTCTGGTTGAAGATTGCTTTCCTTTGCCAAGGGACTTAATCCACAAAATCATCAGTTACAGAGATTGTAACCTAAGAAGGGTTGTTAGACTTGTGGGCTGTAAATGTAGAAAGTGTGCCATAGCTTGATTGCCAGCTTCCAGAATATTTTGTTGGTTTGGATTCCAGAGAATTCAGATTAGTGGATTAACCGGTATAAATGACCAAACTGAAAGCTCAGGTAAGGTGCACACTGTCTCTCATACACAGAAACCATAAGATGTTGAGTGTCCCTCTTGATGCTAGGAATAAACACACAGTGATCTTCCTTTGCTGAAGAGATTGAGAATTATGAATACATTCACATAATCCCAAGAAATTTTACTTACTAGCAGTTTTTTTTCAGCTTTGCTGGGGTTTATCAACCATCCTTGCTGCTGTAGGTGTGACAACACTATAGCCAACTTTATTGATACTGAGACTTTTGATTTGCCAAGCAATAGGATGGTATTCATATAGTCAACACTGCATATCAGAGAGTAGAGATACTTAGACTAAATCCTGGCACCTCTCTGATGGCAAATGACAGGGATTTTAGTTATCTCTGTCCCGTTAGCACTTCTCTCTATGTACTCTTTCCAACTGGACAAATTCTTTCTGGCATTTATGGAACAGTGAGGTCTAAGTATAAAACACATTGATTCCTATTCTCTTTAATATATGAGAATGGAAAAAGTAATTGAATTGGTCCAAAGGGTCCCACCATAAGGTCATTTTAGCTTCTGTGGATATTAGTCAAACCTTATTAGCTCAACCCAGTTATCTCATTCCCTGACATAACATAGAAGAAAGGTGGTTTGGGTGTTTATATCCATCAGAACAATAAAAGTTTGACTCTCTCTACTCTCTGAAATTTTCTAGACTATTTGGATGGGTACTTATGATCCTAAATTCCTCTTGGAGACAGAGCCCCACCCCTAATAGTCTTTTTCCTTAAAGCGTCTGAGTTTAGAGTAAGGAAGGAGTGAACAATTAAGGTGAACAAAGGGAGATACCAGTTTTATGTGATTATGTAAGGCTCATTTACTTTCCTCTTCAAGCAGTTCAGTAGCTGCTTACAGGTCAACAAAAGGATTTTCTAGTGTTTTTAGTCTTCCCAAAGCTATATATCCAGTGTCAAGATCATCACGACTGACACAATCTCTTTTCTCTTTGGGGAACCCCTGAGTCTGCAGTCACAGCCATATTGTTTCTGGATGGGGCCATAGGGTTTGCACCCTTTGGCTGACTCAGGCTTACTCATGCAGTAGTAACATTTCTTAAGGAATTTACTTTAACAGAAAGCATTTGTTGTCCAATTGTACCGATAACATCTCTTAGGCTTTCACCAAATTTTAACATAAATGCTATATGAATTTTCTAAGAAAGTTCAGATGATTGCATATTTACCAAGATTTATTTGGGTCAGTTTCTCGTTCCCCACTGAGTAACATTCAGCAGCATTGTATATCCAATATGAATATTAAGCAAAGGCTCGCCTATGGTTTAGCATGGTCATTGTCTGTTTTAGAAAATTCTGAGAGGCCAGATCTCTCTTACACAAACCAGGACCCATCACAAACAAGCAAACAAACAAAAGAGAACAACACACATAAGCGTACACACACACACACACACACACACACACACACACACACACACACACAAATCTCTGAGATGTTTTCTTTTGTCTCTGAATGGATCTAATGTTGACATAATAAACAGCAGAATGAGAGTAAACCATAAGCTCTAGACTTTCATCCTTGACAACCATTGTGCTACTCCATCCTTTATTTTTCAATTGATCAAAAGTTCTAATGATTCACCTTGTTTCTGTACATAGTGGTCACAAACATCCCTTATTTCATGCTCAGTAAAGGTATACAGTTCTTTAAGTACCTTTGAAGTGGTGCTGAATCTTCTGAACATTCAGATGAATCTTTATGGGAAGATCTAAAGATGAATGGCAGACTGGTGAGGAAGACCCCTTCTCCCTACTCAGTGGAGAGTTGGCAAGAAGACAGCACCATTTAACAAAGAAGTTCTGGTATTTGGCTTGTATCTGCCAACCTGTACCTCCTCATTGATAGTCACTATGGGGGAAGGCCATTTATTATCTGTTGACCATGCAATTTGATCAGTATATCTGTTCCTTATTCCTTTGGACTTACCTCAGATCTTGTGAGTCATTCCACAGGACCCTCAACCTTCCACTTCCACAAAGCCATTTCTCTGTCAACATCCCATCCTCCTTGCCAAAACTGTCAAGAACTGTGAATAGATTTTATCCTACTTGTATGCTAACAAGTTAGTTTCATACTTGTAGAAAACATGCAATACCTGGTTAAGAGACAAAGACTTTCTTACAGCACAACAAGCTGTGAGTATAGCATCGT
Source organism: Panthera tigris (assembly GCF_018350195.1). Classification (NCBI taxonomy): domain Eukaryota; kingdom Metazoa; phylum Chordata; class Mammalia; order Carnivora; family Felidae; genus Panthera; species Panthera tigris. The sequence goes on along the minus strand of NC_056672.1, from coordinate 63,877,668 downwards.
ATCACATCAGTTCTTCTTGCCCCCAAGTCCCTTGAGGGTGATGTGGATGAACCCAGATAGATGCTCACCCAAGCAGCTACAGGTGAGGTACCTTAACCTAGGGAACCCAAATTTGTTATTATGGACAACAAAGATCCCTGTCCTTACTTTTCCAAAAGTCACTATCTCTGTCTTGTGTTCACTATGTAAACATCCTTGAAAAGATCATCCAGAACATAGGACTGTTACTATTGCTGCTTAAAAGAGAGCAAACAGAGAACTGATAACAATTGAAATTTGTCTTACAATACAATATATGGTATATCCTCTTGAATATACCATATTTTCCAAAAGGAATATTTATGTTGAAATTGTTTGCTATAGTTGTTCACTACATATAAACCAGGACAAATTGCTTGATAATGATATTCAGATATTCAGTTACAATGATTTTTGTTTTGCCTGTTCTATCATTTGCTGAGTAAGGGGTACAAAGTGTTCAATCACAACTGTGGAATGGTCTATTTTTCCCCTTTATTCTAACAATTTTTGCTACACTTAATTTGGAGCTTCAATCTTGGACACAAAAGCAGTTGTTATTCTGTCTTCCTAATGAAGTGATTATTATAATAAAATATCACTCTTTATTTCTGGTAATACTCATTATATTAAAATATAATTTTAATAGCCATTCTAGCCTTCTAATGCTTACTATTTGCATGGTGATTCTTTTTCAGTCTATTTACTTTTACCTATTGCTAATTTTAATATTTAAAATGTATCTCATAGATAACATCAAATTGATTTTTACACTTTTGTCTATTCTGACAACCTGTGTTTTTCAGTTACAATATTTAGTACATTAACTTATAATGTAATTACATTGTAATGTAATTCTTGATTCACATCACAATTTTGATTCTGTAACATCACGGAAGATTTTTTTGTAGTGATCAATTATGTGATTCTGAAATCTTTATGAAAATCAATGGACCTAGTATAGCCAAAACAATTTGGTGAAAGAAGATAAAAGTTGTACTGTGTACACAACCTGATACCAGGACTTACTGTAAACCTACAGTGATCAAGATAGTAGTATACTATTGGTGAAAATATAGACACAAATAACAACGTTGTTTATTTGAGAGTCCAGAAGTAGACACAAAAATATATGGCTAACTTATTTCGGCAAATATATATATAAAAAAAAATAATTCAATGAGGGGTGCCTGGGTGGTTCAGTCAGTTAAGCATCTGACTCTTGATTTCAGCTCAGGTGATGAGCTCACAGTCATGGGATCAAGCCTCACATTGGGCTCTGCACTGAGTGGAGCCTGCTTGGGATTTTCTCTCTCTCTCCCCCATCAGTCATTAGGGAAATGCAAGCTAACACCACAATGAAATAGCATGCATACCTATAAGAATGGTTAAAATCGAGATATCATTATCATTATAAAATTTATGATACCAAGTTCTTGAAAAGATGCAGAGAAACTGGAAATTTCATAAATTACTAGAGAAACAAAATGGCACAGGCATTTTGGCCAATTGTTTGTCAGCTTTAAAATTTTAACATATACTCTTCATATGTCCTAGCAACCACACCCCTAAGTTTTGCCCAATAAATGAAAATTTAGCTTCATTCATATGCCTGTTTTTGGTGACTTTTTTTAATATAACCTCCCAAATCTGGAAATAACCAAAAAAAAAAAAAAAATGCTGCAACTGGTGAATGGATATAAAAAGTAGGATATAGTCATATAATGAAATGCTACTGATCAGTAAAAATAAATGCACAGCTGTTTCACATACAACACAGATAAATTTTAAACATTATGCTAAGCGAAAGAGGTCAGACTCAGGGGCTATGTATGATTCCATTTATATGAGAGAAAGGAGGTAAACAACAAAGTAATTAATGTGTACTTAGCAAAAATAAGGATAAATGATATGAATTTTTAAAAAGCAGAGGTTGGGATGCCTGGGTGGCTCATTGAGTTAAGTATCCAACTTGGTTTTGGCTCAGGTCATGATCTTGCGGTTTGTGAGTTTGAGCCCCACGTTGGGCTCTGCACTAATAGCATGGACCCTGCTGGGATTCTTTCTCTCTCTCCCTCTCTCTCTGCCCCTCCTCTGCTCGTGCTTTCTCTCTCAAAATGAAGAAACATGAAATTTTTTAAAAATAACAAAGCAGAGGATGAGGATAAGGAGTGTTCGGTGATGGAATCATATAAGGGAACATTTCACTGAAAAGTTGCTTTGAGTAAAGATCTGAAGGAGGTGAGGGGACAAGTCACAAGTAAATTGTCAGTAATAATGTGATGTAAAAAAAAAAAGGTCAGTCTAGGACTATATCCAATGTTTTGTGGTAGTAGCACAGAGCAGGAGACTAAACCTCTGACCTGAGTATTGAAGCATAGATGCATAATCTGTTCTCTTTAGATGTATAAAACATAGTTAAATATAAAATATTTTCCATGTTAGTAAGATATAAAGGGATTCTAGTCAGAAACTTCAACATTTGTGAGGACACAAAGATGAAGGTCCTGGTGTATGGTATTTCCTTGTGGGGAGGAAGAGGGAGGCGTAATGTAACTAAAGGAAATGAGGAGACTGAAATAAGCCAATCTTCTACAATTCAATAGTATTCTGTAGAAAGAGGATTCATTTGAAGTTTACAAGAAGATAAGTAGCGTAATCAAATTTATAATAACTTTTATTGCACCTTTTTTAACACTGTGGTCTAAGGTCCTCAGACAGTGAAATCCTCTGACAGCAAGAAATCACAAAAATTGAATGAAGGAAGCAGATAGTGGAAACATAAGTAGCAGTGGAACTGCATGACAAATCAGTGTCAACTGGAGATGTTTTCCGATGGTACATTCTGAAACCTTGTTATCAGCTCTGTTCTCGCCTTCAAGATTTTGTAAAAATGAAAATACTGTTTTCAATATGCAGCATAACGAAAGTTATATCCCACTTTGCTATGGCATATTTGTTCTTTTTCTATAGTTTTCCTCCAAACCATTTTACTAAAAACATTTTGATGTACATTTTTCTGACTTTATTTGATACATGTTTATTAAAATAAAATGCACATAAAAGAAAAGTAAAAGATTAAGCCAGGGTATTACCACTGTTAGCACTTTAGTTTTAGGTTGATTTTCCTATTTGTGAGACTTTTATTTGAATGAATGAAACCATCTCTGGTGAGCAGTTTTGTATCTTGGTTTATTTTTGTTAAAAATTTCTCAATATCTTACTATGTCATTAAAAACTACTTGAGACTTTTGATTTAACCTCCCACATGTGGAAAGTTTGGAGGTAATCACACCCATCTTCACAACAAGAAAACATGCTCAGAGGAACTGAACTGAATTAGAACATAGGGATTGGACACAAAGTAAATTGAGATTAAACTGAAATGTTTAGTTACCTGTATTGATATGTAAATAAAAATGGGAACTAGGAATCCATTGTGGTCTTGGCAAATGTTAGGTACTTAAATATTTATCAATGCTATGGAAGGATGTGAGCCAGAGGTGCTAAGGGGATCTAATGTTGCTATACCTCTTTATCCCTTTTTTTGAATTCTTTTATGAGAAAGTTAATGATACTAGATAGATGGTAAATGTCTTTGACCTAGAGATGAAAGCATAAAAACAGTTTGTCTCATTTATTCAATGATGAGCACTTTTTCCACATTTTATTATCCCAACTGGGGATTTGCCTTGTGATCACTACCAACTTAAACCCATAGTTTGTTAATCAACAAGATGATGTTCATTTCATTTCCTATGCATGTGGTCAAAGTCGTTGCCATAATTTGAATTATTTATGTATATATATAATATATATCAATATATTATTTATATGTGTATATATAGAGATTCATGGTTTAAAAAATCTTCAAAAACATTGTAAACATTCAGCATTGAAATGAAGTAATTTGCATATAGAAAGGTCTAAAACCAGAGCAGTACGATATATGATAAAAATTAATGTGTAAAAGAATCCACAGAGTGTTTTTACAATAAGAATACAATATAAGTTTAAAGTGATGTGAATAGTTTTTCCACCGTTTAACAGTGTTTTTGTTTTCAAAACCCGACCTCCATGCTTTGGAGCCAGAACATAGGGGAAGACAGAGTTTAGGATAAAGAGGAATAATAGCTTTATTGCTTTGCCAGGCAAAGGAGGCTGCTTCAGGCTGTGGCTGCAAGCCCTTGGGAGTAAGGGGCTGAGGGGGTTATAGGGAAATACAGGACCTAGCGGGTTTAGAGGGGAAGTGCTGCCAACATCTTGAGGCATTTTCAGGGTGATACCGGCTTCCTGAAACAAAAGGCTCAGAAGGGAGGAAGGAGGTTTGTGGAAGAGAGGAAAACGGTTACTTTAAAATCCCATTTCACTGAAGCATTAGTGCAGCCATTTTGATTTTTGTTTAATGCTTTTAAGCAGTTTCACTTTTACTTTTGATGTATAAAATGTTGGTAAATATTACAATTAATGGCATCTTAAATTCAATAGACTACAGAAATTAGATATGATTCCATTTTCACAATGTAATAATTTCCTTAGGTGGTGATAACCTCTCTGACCTTTAGTGGGCTCATCTGCTAAAAAACAAAAACAAAAACAAAAAAAAGACAGCATCTCATTGACAGTATTTTTATAAGGGTTTATGGGATGGTATATAAGAATATACTCCGCAAATGTCAAGTTACCAGGCAGGTGCAAGGAATTATTTCCTGTAATTAAAGCATGGGATAGGTTTATCAGAATTAGAAATAAAAAATTAATAATGAATATGGGAACATGGCATTTTACCAGCTAGAAACCTCTTGAAATTGTCATTCAAAGAATTAATGAAAATAGTGTGGAGCTGACATAATATAAGAAGTAATTAAGAGGAATACAATAAACATCCCAGAAAGAGAACATAAATTTGTAATATATGATCAAGGAGACATCATTAAACAATGGAATAAATATCTATGAAAGTATCGGGATAAACTCTTTATCCATTTAAAAATAAATTTTTTGTAGTTTTATGGCGTTTTTATGTTTTTGTTTATTTTTGAGAGAGAGAGAGAGAGGGAGAGAGAGAAATTGGAGCTGGGGAGGGGCAGAGAGAGAGGGAGACACAGAATCTGAAGCAGGCTCCAGGCTCTGAGCTGTTAGTGGGGCTTGAACTCATGAACGGTGAGAGCATGAGATCATGACCTGAGCTGAAGTGAGATGCTCAACCGACTGAACCACCCAAGCGTCCCAACTCTTTATCCATTTTAAAGAATAAATTTAAATATACATTTCAAAACTCCACATAAATTTTCCAAATCATTTAAAATATATATATTTTTAATATATATTTAATATATATATTTTTAATATTTTTTATTGTTTAAAAAGTGAGTTACATACATACACATATAAAAGCAAAACTATGTGCAAGTGCCACCATCCAGCAACAGACATTGCTGTTTTATTTCTGGTGAATATGTTTTCTAGCGTTCTTGTAATGCCTATACACACACATATTTTAAATGCATAAGTAATATCACATCCAGTTTTTTGACCCTGCCTTTTGCGAGCATCACTGCTTTATGTCCATCCACACAATGAAATGTATTTATGAAAATTATGAATGGTTTCACAATGTTCAATTATACAAATGGAACATACTTTATGTAACCATTGTATAATTAGTGAACATTTAACGTATTTGTAACTTTAACATATGAAGACTAATGAAATGAATACACATTCTATTGCATAATATTTGGACACATTCAAACATATTAGGAATAAAATACTACAAATTAAATTTTGATTTATAGCCTCTATCTGTTGTCATCATTTACATGCTTACTACATTATATGATGATAGTTCTAACCCTGCATTCAACCACTAAGAAAAAATTCATATGCTTAATTTGAAAGTTGTGTGGATGTACTGAAGATAGGTGATTCTTATTTTAACTTGCATTTTTAATCATTAGTAGGCTTTAGTGTAATATTGTATTGAACATTTCTATATTTTCTTCTTTGAATGAACTCTTGCCCTCTGAGAAATATTGTGCAATACCTAGAAAATCCCAAATTTTAATTCTATATCACTAAGATGGTATATAAGTATGTGACTCATAGGAATGTTGAGGCAAATGAATGAGTTAGTGTATATAAAGCAGTTAGGATAGAGTCTGGCATATAATAAACATATCAAATGTTAGCTATGATTACTATTACAGTTTTTGTTCATAAGAGTACTGCTGCTAATATCGACATAGAATATTTGTTAACATAGAATAGCTGTCATGTTAATACTAATTTAAAAATAAATGTTGTAACACAATATATATGGTTCCATTATTCATTAACCTACAACATTATGTGAGTTATATCTACCTTTCTACATAGAACTAGATGTTTTCTATTTTTTCATGAAATGTTACATTTACTAATTATTTCTGAGACATAGAGTTGCATGTCTTATTTTTGTTATGTGTTTCACTTTTCTAAAGCAACTATCTATCCTTGTCTAAACTATTTTAAGAAAATGAGCATAGCCAGGGTCCCAGTTTCAATGTAAATACTGTCAGATCCTCAGTATAGTTAACTAGCTAACATAGAGATCCTCCTTCCCATATGGGCTCACTATATCATCCTTGGAAAGAACTGAAAAAAGAAGACTTGACACAGGTAAGCATGGTTCCCTAGCAAAGCTTCAGTCTCTGTAGAGGGAGGTAATTCTGACAAAGTCATGTATGTAATAATATTTGACCCCTGAAGAACTCATACACCCTGGTAGAGAAAGATCTGCAAGCAGAGAATGTAGGAGAGATCATCAAACAAATGATCTATACCTGTGATTGTGTGTTTCTTTGAGTACCAGAGGCAGCACTCGCCAGGGAGGACAGTTAATATATAACATATATAACTCAGATGTGAGTTTGGGAAAGACAGTTCAGTCCTAAAGGGTAGTCATATTTTCAAATTTAGAGTTACCTTCTATGTATCTGGAGATACCTTTGTAGGCAATAAACAGAGTGGCAAAGAACCTCCCATAGGAACTATGGGTCATTTACAACATAAAGTCAAGGCAAAGAAGAAAAGGAAATGTGTGTAGTGAACACATCTGAAATAGCTCTTGAGGACTCCAAAGAACAATCACAAGGTTAACTGCAGTGCTCTTGGAGATACTGCCTTGATGCTGAAGGCAAGAGCCAGATAGATGGATCTATTTTGTAATCAGTAGATATCATTGCAAGCAGCAAATTCTGGAAAACTTTGAAAAGCAAATTCAATGTGGTGATATGAATCCAATTCCAAGTGTTAATGTGTGGATAAAGTGCCATCCTCCCCACTTTGAATAAGGCAAGGAACCTATAATCAGAGTCAAGAAAACATTCAAGACAAGAAATGGAGCCACAGGATAATACATAAGAAGCAAGAATGATAGATGTGGGATATCACTCATCACCTGACACTCAATGAAGGATAAATTGTCATCTGTGTCAAAAGACTGTTTTTATTGATCAGCCAATCCTTGTCAGCAAGTTGAATTATGGATAATGTCAGTCTCTGCCATTCCATTGCCAGACTGCCTGCCTGCCTGGTTCCAAGAGATGTCAGAAAAAATGACTCACTCCCCTTTATACAAATGATGGACAGGGTACAGAAACTGCAAAGCCAAACAAGGATGAGTAGCACCATTGCAACTGGGAATAACATTTATGTAATCCCGTCTAGCAACATGGAGATGAAATGAAAAAGCATTGTGCCTTGTGAGGCAGCTTCTTAGGGAGACAAAAAGGAACATCTATTATAATTTTAAGAATGATGGATTTGCACATGTCCCAGACCTCATACAGGAAGATCTAGGACAGAATAGTTCTTGTTTTTCCTTAATACATCGAATCTTACTTCATGTGATTACACCTTTATTTTCTTTTCATGATATAAGAGCAGAGATATTATAATCTAAACATTGTATTTCTTCATGATATTCTCTTTCTAGTTTTATTCTGGTCAGACATAATCAAGCATCATTTTCCAAAGAGTTAAATCATTCAAACACAGTTACTAAAATTAATCATTTTCTCCTGTTTTCATAATTGCATATATACTGTATAATGTTCTAGAAAACCTACTCACATACACATAAGCAAATAGAAAAACACACACCCACTCATACACACACACACACACACACACACACACACACACACATACATACACACACACACACATTTATTTTTCTATTCCCCTCAATTTCATTTCTTTATCCAACCAGGATAGTCCAGGTTTCACATTTTAAGCTATTAGATATTTATATTTTATTTAAGTATTTAGCAATATGAAACTTATCCCTCAATACCTTTCAAAAAGTATTTTAATATTCTTTGTATATATTCTTACTATCAAGTTCCAAAGTTTTAAAAAAAATTTTCTTTTGGAATTATATTTTTTCTGTATATTTATATTTTTCTTGGTATTTTACTATATTTACTCTTCGTATCCAAGAATATTATAGACTTCTTTGTTTATTCAGGTTTTTTTTTATCTCTTCATTACAATTTAGTGACATATTAATGTCAATATTAAAAAGTGTATAAATAGGTATTTTATATTTTTCTTGTCATTAAGAATGAAGTCTCACTTTTCCATTTCAGTTTCTTCATGGGTACTGCAAATATGTAAGAAATTTCTAACCTTTTCTATGTTTATTTAATTAACTATATTACTGATCTCTCATGCCCTAAAATGACTTTTTACCCAGCTGATTTTCTTAATATTTTCTAGGTAATCATGTTACATGCAGAACATAATTTTATCATCTTTAATCATAAATTCAGACCCCTAATTTAAGCAGTACATTCATAGAAGTACCAGTGCCTATAACTGTATCTGATAAATAGTAGTTTGATAATTATTTATTCAATAATGATCAACGTTAGTTATAGTATGTAGAGTAGTAAAATTTTCCTAAATCTAATGTAAATTTTTCCAGTGCTTTGTAGATTTATCTTTAATATGTGCAAGAATTCGTATGCAGTTATTATGAATACACACCTAAAATAAGGAATATGCTAAAATTATCGATTGCTGTAAGGATTTGTTTCATTTAACTTTATATACATTTTATTAATATATATTCGATAATAGAAATCTGTTTTAAGAACTCCTTATTTTAATGAATGGTGTTGAATTACTCTTCACAAGCATTTTACCTTTTGGTGGTGCCTGAATGTCTCATTGGGTTAAGTGTCATAAGTCCTACTTCAGCTCAGGTCATTATCTCAGGTCATTATCTTCATGAGTTGGGAGCCCCATTGTGGGACTCTGGGCTGACAGCTCAGAGCCTGGAGCCTGCTTCAGATTCTGTGTCTCCCTCGCTCTTTGCCCCTTGCTCACTCGCTTGCGCTCTCTCTCTCTCAAAAATAAATAAACATTAAAAATCATCATCATCATCATCATCATCTTACCTTTTCAGGACATTGTTGTCTCACTTTCCTCTTCTGAAGCTCAAAGACAGGTTTATTTAAATACTACTAGAGTGAAGCTGTAAGAGGGAGGATAGAGGGAAAGAAAGCACAAAGGGTAACCACTGAGAAGAATCTGAGCTCCTATTTGGTATTTTAAATAACTTGCTTATATATTTACACCAACCCAAGGTGGTGGATATACCTGATTGTCATACTGTGTACCCCTAATCATTCATGCAGTTTAAGGGCTTAGGCTACTTCTGAGGGGAAAAAAAAAATGGTCCTCGTTTATATCTCATTTCTTCTCTTTCTCCCAATAAGGTATTTCTTATGAATCCTAAAGAGGAAAAAATAAGGATATTCTGTAACTGCAGTTTGTAAGTTCTTATTTGACCTGTTATTTAACAGTAACGTATTTTCATTGATGTCAGTTATACACGCACTTATAATATGAATTGCTAGCTTCATCTTGGTCATGGAAAGTGACCAGTTATCTTTTGACCTCTATGGACTTAGTGAATTTTATTTCAGAGACCATAGAACTTTTATAAGCATATACAACTGGAGTAACCAACTGGTCTGCAGAAGCATTTCATTTTGACAGTAAAATGTTTTCTTTTTTTTTCTTATTTGCATACCATTTGAAGGCATCATTCTGCCTTTCACTGCAGCCTTTGTAATTTCTATTTCTTTACACAAGATTATTTCACACACTTGCTTTACCTGTTTAGTCCCAGCATGCATGGCGATTTATCACATCTGTTCCAGATATTTTTTTATTTACTCCATTTGTTGTGATTGAGGTTAAATTATTAAAGAATGACATCATTGTATTCTTGTCAGTTCACCCCCCTCTAGTTCCTCAATATTTACTTCATATATTTTGTGTCTTACTGTTTGAAGAAGAGTTACGTTCAATTGATGTTCAGTATACTTTAGATACTGTATCAAAATGGCTTATTTCCTGTGTATTAATTTTTCTTGAATTAACTGTTATCCAGTAATATTTGAAGTATTGCATGGATTTTAATTATACCTTTGAAATACTTTTTATAGTAAAACCATATGACTTGTTTAGTTAAGGCTTGTCTTTATAGACTTTTTTATTTAGTCTTTTTACATACAACTTAAATATCTTAATCATTTAATTTGGAGGTTGATTGCCAATCTGATAACAATGGTTCTGCAGCGTTAGTCTTAATTTTTGTCAGGGAGATTTAGCAGGTACGCTTCTAGTCTTGAATTCTGAAATGGACTTTTTCTTTATTTTTTCTCATTATCTTTTCTTTCTGGTTTATACTAGTCTATTTTCTTAGCTCTTGATACCTCTTTCATTGAGTTCATGATTTTTTTTTAAGAACATAAAACTGTTTAAGCCATTCAAATTGCATGAGAATTTTTTTCAACCTTTAAAGCTATGCTAATTGCAGCATTGTTTTTAATAGGAAATTATATAAACAATGGATAAATCCCTCAATAGGGCTAGCATAAATAAATTATTGGGACACCTGTTCAATGAGGTATTATGCATATCCTATAGAAAAATGTGCTATGTGCTAATTTGGAAGAGTACCTAAGATATCTTTGAAGAGGAAAGGTGATGTTCAGAAAAATGCATAGAATATTCCCATTTGTATAATAAATTGATATTCAGGTCACTTAAATATCTGGAAGGATATGTAATAAATATTAATAGTTATATCACAAAAAGGAGACTATAGTTTGTTCAAATGAAACATATACTAACTTAAATCCCCTTTATCTTATTAGGGAGATATTATGAGCCATATACATTAAAAAAAAGTTTGTTTAAAATATATTCTCTAATATGTATAATATGTATGTCTTATGTAATATAAAATAGATCATGTAAAATAATATACTTCCTACTTATTTTTTAAAATCTGTGCATAAGCTTTATTTTGTTGACCTACTTCTTTAAATTATAACTTCAGGTTACATATGGCCTAATATTTGGTGAAAATTAAGTGTATTGAATCTCTTAAAGTCCATTGAACTCTGTTCAATGTATATGTTACTAGAAACCATCTCTCTACTAATGATTTGTAGTTGTTAGAATTTTTTATCAGTCTATATGCCCAGAAACCTGACAAACATGTGGTTGGGCAGGCACTATAAGCATGCACAGTCCCAGAATTTTAAATGTAATCTGATTTTTTTTTTGAGTATGCAATGTTCACCTTCATTATTTCTCTACTCCTGAAATTAATATAAGGTCTTTTTTTTAATTTTTGAGTTTATTTATTTTGAGAGAGCGAGAGCATGCACAAGTGGGGGAGGGGCAGAGAGAGAGGGAGAGAGGGAATCCAAAGCAGGCTCCACACTGTCAGCTCAGAGCCTGATAAGGGACTCGAACTCACAAACCATGACCTGAGCCGAAACCAAGTCAGGTGATTAACCGACTGAGCCACCCAGCTGCCCCTATAATGTCATTATCTTTAAAAACTGAAACATTGAAACATAAAAAAGTAAGAACTTGCTACTGAGATAAGATCTCGATTTTGATCTTGACCATGACTTCATGTTTAGAATCCTTCCCAATCTTTTCTTAAATAGGAACAGCAGCTGGTACAGTAAAAAGAACAGAATAAACACAAACAATGGCTTCTGGTAAACTAGAGATAAGATATCAAGATGTACTTCAGAATCTTCCTTACCTACCTAACAGAATCTGTAACACCTGTGAGCAAGTACCAGCTGGGCTGAAATCATGAAGGGAAAAGAACAGGGATTTCTTCTTATCCTAAGGGCCAAAGTAGACAGAAATAAATATTTTCTTGAAAGAGAGTTAGAAGCCACCACAAGGAAATCTGAAGGAAGCTTGTGAGACTAATAGAGGGCTACAAAAGGCTCCAGTTTATTCATGAGATGAAAATGAATAGTGAGACCCACTAAGAGAGTTATAAGGCAGCACAGCCTAAGTCCTCAGGATTTCAGAAACACAATAAAAATAAGTTTTAAAAGCAGATCTTTCCTCCAGAATATGGAGATGAATCCAAATGATGAAACTGCTAGGATTGCATTCAAATTGAGCAGGACTGTACCAGGGTAAAGAAAAGGTTCAGATAGAGCAAATGGAGTAGGGTCAGTAGACAGCAGGTCACAAAACTCTTATTTAAATTTTTTTTTAATCCTGTTTGTGTGTATTTATCCAAATGGTGAGTATACAGATCAATTAATTTCACAAACCAAACATCTCTGTTGTTAAGAGCTGAATTGTGTTCCTCATAGGTTCATAGGCTGAAGTCCTAACACCCAATGCCTTAGAATGTGGCTGGATATATTTGGAGATATAGTCTTTAAAGAAGTAATTAACTTAAAATGAGGTCATCTGGGTAGGCCCTAATCAAATATCACAGGCATTCTCATAAGAAGAGGAGATTTGGACATGGGCACAGAGTGAAAACCACATGAAGTCACAGGGAAGAGAAGATGGCCATCTAGAAGCCTAAGAGAGAAGCTTCAGAAGAAAGCAACACTGCCAACACCTTGATCTTGAACTTCCAACCCCCAGAATTTTGGGGAAAAAATTCTGTTGTTTAAAGCACTTAGTCTGTGTTATTTGTTACAGCATTCCTAGCAAACAAATACACCTGTGTAACTAGTACTGAAAAGACAAATAAAAGCAACAGAATTTTAAGTACTATGGGGCCAGAGATGGTAAATAATAGAGCTGTTTTGAACCTTTTTATTGGGGTATTTTATGTGTGTATGTATGTGTATTAATATATATAGAGATAAATATAATGTCTCTTTGATGAGTATGTGATGTTAATTCATTAATTAAGGTATATGAGGTATATAAAATATTCTATTATGTATGTGTCTCTATTCTATTGTAGATGTGTGTTTGGATGACTGGCAAAAATTATATTTGAATTATTTGCTGTCAAAAATAAAATTGTAGTTGAATATGTCACATATATAGAGAAATACATGGAATAATATACCCTATTTAAATTATTTTACATTAGGCGATTTACTATAAGAACATTTAGAAAATAGGGACTCATAAATATTTTTAAACATACAGCAGTGTGTTGGGCACCAGGGTGGCTCAGTCGGTTAAGCATCTGACTCTTGATTCCGGCTCAGGTCATGATTTCATGGTTGTGAGATCGAGCCCCATGTTGCACTCTGCACTGAGCTTAAAGCCTGTTTGGGATTTTCTGTGGCTTTTCTGTCACTTTCTCTCTACCTCTCCCCGGCGCTCTCTTTCTCTCTCTCTCTCTCTCTTTCTCTCTCTCTCTCTCTGTCTCTCTCAAATAAATAAACATTAAAAAACGCACAGCATTGTAATTTTTCAAAAACAAAGGAGAAATTCTCTTTATTCTTACTATCTTTTTTCAGCATAATTTAGTTGACTTTCATTATATATGACTTATAGAAATAACATACATATTTCAGTAAAAATAAATGCTTGCCATGCAAAGTCATTAAGAAAGCTTTGAGCTTGGTAATATGAAAAATCAAAATAAAAACTCTTTGCTATAAAATACATATTTAATTTTTCTAATATGGAAAAATATATTGATTTCATTTATGATTTTGTATTCAATGTCATTGATGAATTATGAATGCTCATAATTTAATTATAGATTTCTTATGTTATTTTACATTTATTGATTGGAAAACTTAATTTTTGTAATGGTACCAAGTTCATTTCACATTCATATCACAACTCCATCACTTCTCTCAAACCATTCTTTTTTTTTTTTAATGTTTATTTTTGAGAGAGAGAGCACGAGCGGGAGAGGGACAGAGAGAGAGGGAGACAAAGAATCTGAAGCAGGCTCCAGGCTCAGAGCCTTCAGCACAGAGTCCGACGGGGGGGGGGGGGGGGGGGGGGGGGGGGGAGGTGCTTGGTGCTTGGACCCACGAGCCATGAGACCATGACCTGAGCTGAAGTCAGACGCCTAACCCACCGAGCCACCCAGGCACCCCTCAAACCATTCTAATTAAATAAGCAGTAGAAATAAAAACAATATCCTCTTCTTAAAAAAAATACCCAAATTTTCCCTAGTCCCTTTCTCCAATCACATGACCTCTCATAATCTCTCATACAATGAGATTCTGAAGCTGAAATTCCAAATAGACCATTATGTTTTTGTATTTACATACTGCCCACTCAAAAAAAGCAACAGCATTTCAAGAGAAGAATGACCGTCCAATTTAGGTTAAATTTAGGTACCATATCTGTGTGTCAGGCTATGTACAATGCAGATAGTTATGAAGAATTTTTCAGTCTTCCCTCGGGTGGTCTGTGTATCAGTAAGAAGAATTTATAGCACCTACTCTAAATTTCACTTTAGTTCTTTCATCTATAAAATCAGGTTTTTGCCCAGTAATTTCTAAGTTATTTTCCCTCCCATAACTAGGGGAAGTGTTTGAAACTGGATATTTCAGCACTCGTTTCTATTTACAAGACAACCATCAACTGGAAATAATGCTGATGTCTAAAACTCAACCACAGAAGTGGACTCTTTTCCCAACATTCCTACTTATATCCAGTGAATCACCTGAGGCTCTACTGGTGTTATAAGAAAGGCAGACTGAATTAAAAATTTGGACAGTGACTTTTTGGAATTTGACTTTATAGCAAGTATTCTTGTTGTATGAATACCCACCAAAACCTGAGTCCCTCATCCAAGCCTTTTTACTTCTTTTGACACAGAGGATCATCTGACTTTACTTAAATTCGTGAAAATTATCCTATTTTCATTTGGATCTTATTTCTCCAAATTACATATCATATATATATACATATACATATATACATATACATATGTATATATATATGTATATGTATATATATATATGTATATATATGTATATATATATATATTTCAAACACAATAGTGCTTATTTCTCTAAATACATATGTATGTAGTTATAAATTTTCTCTAAAATGAATGTTTTGTTCTTTTATAATTTTTCTCTCCTCTTTCCTTCCCTCTCAGCTTTTGTTGACACACAAAAGCAAGAAGAATAACTCTCTTCTTTCTGCAGTAGGCACTTCTCTTCTTTGGTTACCAAAGACATTATTCCAGCCCTCAACATTTGGCAATATCTTGAAATATTATTGGTTGTCACATGTGAGGAGGGGAATTGCTACCAGCATCTAATGAGTGAAATCCAGGAATACTGTTAAACATCTTAAAATGCAGAAGACGGCATCGCACCTTCCAAAAAATTATCTGGCCTAAAATGTCAGTAGTGCTGAGATTAAGAAACCCTCATTACCATTTCTATGTCCAAACTACATAGAATGAAATTATTTCTTTAAATTAACTTCTAAAATTAGCATCAATTAATAGATTCATCAAAATTTAATTTGAAGGTCATATTATTTGGTAACTTGTAGATAGATCGACTTCTACAGCACGGATTTATTCTGCAAGTATAAATTTTTCTACATATTCACTTTTAACTTGAAGGATTTAGATAAATTACTGAAGTTTTTGAGCCTAGTTATCATTAAGAAGACTACATTATGTGCATAAAGCGTCTAACATACTGTATGTGATCAATAGACAATCGCTGTCACAGTGTGTTATTTTAATCATTATTACTGTCATATATAACGGTTTGTTCAGCATCCCACGTGAAAGGTATCAGGTATGCTAATATCCTGAGTTTCAGAAGAGGTTTCATCTTATGGATATGTTGTTGCTCAACTGTGGCCAGATATTAAAAATATCAGCTTTATCTTCAAAGACAGTATTAGTCCCAGATCTAGAACTTATTATCTGACACATCACCTACTTTTTATAGGTCTTTATTAGCTTTATTTTTATTAAAAAAAAAAGTGGGGCATTTTGGAACTGGAAGTAAAGTGGTTTAATATTCCTTAACTGCAAAATGATGACTATAATATCTACTTTATAGAGTTAGTGTTATTACCAAACCAGATAATATATTCTAAAGCACTGTGTGAATCTGACACATTTTTTTACAGTCAAATCATCATAATTTGAATTTTTTTTCATTCCAGGATTTATTTTTTGAATTTTTTATGATGAATGGAAGGCATGCTAGTTGGAATTTTTTTTCTATAATTTCTGATCAAGAGTCTTTCAATAAAATAGCAAATACATATATGAAAGAAATAAATCAAAGAATATTATTTGAGATGGTGCAGTTGAAGAGATTTAGTGACAGAATCTTTAAGTTAGTTTTATAGATTTGCTCCCAAGTTTCTGACCATTATTAAGTATTTACAATTTCATCTATTTTAGACCAGTTTTCAGATACATTTCAGTAACTATAAAAATCTGATGATGAACCATAATCAAATGATAATTTTTTCTAGACCTTTTACCCACAGATTTTAAGAGTTCTGCCCCTATTTTGGCAGTGGGGGGATGTCTTGTGGGATATAATTAACTATTTTCTATCATTTATTTTGAAAATTATTAAGATAGAGCATAATATACCCAAATTTTTGCCATGAACATTGTGTTTTGATATGCTAATAGCTACACTATGAAATAAGGAACAATAGTCATATAATCTGGGAAAATATTGGGATATTTGAAATTAAATAGGTATCTTTAATTTAGGAGTTCTCAGAACACTTTTTACATTAATGCACATGGTAAATCTCAAAGAGCTTTAGCGAATATAGGTCCCGTCTCTACAAAACTCTTTCCATCTCTTTTCCCTTTATCTTACATAGTTGTTCCCTGGTAGCTATGTGCTATGTGCCAGTCATAACTGGCCCAAGATGGTTATCTTCTTTCCTTGTTTCTGCATCGTATACCTAAGTTAAGGAATGTATAGCACTGCCTTCAGACAGTAATGCATTTACCAGTGGGTATGTGGTTCATTGAAATGTAACAGTAAGGTCTAAGGTCTTTGTGATTTATTATTACTATTATTATTATTATTATTATTATTCTGATAGGTGTCTGGGAAGAGACACAATATGCTCTTTACATGTTTGTTTTTATTTATTTTTTAAGTTTATTTATTTATTTATTTTGAGAGAGAGAGAGAGAGAGAGAGAGAGAGAGAACGAACAAGAAGGGAAATGGCAGAGAGGTGAGACAGAATCCCAAGCAGGCTTCACACCATTAGCCCAGAGCCTGATTCAGGGCTCAGTCACCTGAAATCATTACCCGAGCTGAGATCGAGTGAGAGGCTTAACTGCTTAACCAATTGCGCCACCCAGGCGCCCTCTATGTTTGTTTTTAAACATTGTTTGCCAGAAGCATGAGACATTTTTTGCTGAGGAAGCCTGAGTATGAAGCCAAGAATTAGAAGAGGTTTGGGGGAGAGCAGTCGACATTTTGTAAAGTCTTTAGAATCAGTTCAACCCTAAAGTTTGCCCTTTTCGACTTTCAGTCGTGTGTGATAATAAATTTTTCTCTATTTAATTGTATTTGATTTGTGTTGAATGATAAACAAATTCTAAAATTATGATGTAAAAGGGTAATGGTTTCAAAGAGTTTTTGATGATAAAATAATTTTGTTCAGAATATCCATTCATAGAACATTTTTTTAAAATCTAGTATAGAAGGAAAAGGATGGTTTATAGAGTTAAACTGTTAATGAGTTCCCATCCTTTCTGATTTATTACCAATTTGCACTGGCAGGTGATGTAATCTCTATATAATTAGTTCTTATTTTATAAAATTATTATAACAAAACTCCCCATATTATGATAAAACTGTTTCAAGGGTAAGTGAGATAATATGTATGAAAGGCTTACTATAGTGCTTGACAAATAGTAAGTGCTCAATAAATTTTGCCTATTATCATCATAATTACTATTTTATCATAATTAGATATTTCTTCATATGACAGGAAATATATATTAAGTTGACCAGAATACTGTTTGAGAATATCAAGACAGTTTTTATGTCCTACCACAATATATGCTGTACATATCCTAGTAAGGCACAATAATTTAAAAACTAGATCTCTGAGTAATATTTTAAGATCTTATAAAACGTACTGTTAATGTGTGTTAAAATTTTTTTTAGTGTTCATTTTTGAGACAGAGAGAGATGGGGGAAGGGCAGAGAGAGAAGGGGACATAGGATCTGAAGCGGGCTCTGTGCTGACAACAGAGAGCCCGAAGCGGGACTTGAACTCACCAACCATGAGATCATGACCTGAGTTGAAGGCAGATGCTTAACTGACTGAGCCACTCAGGTACTCCAATGTGTATTAAAATTTTTTCTAGCCATATTTAGGATAATAAAATCCTCTCTATATTAAGTATATCCAGACTTCATATATTGGACATAAAGTCATAGCATCAGAAAATTCTAAAATTGAGGAAAAACTTCCTAGATAGCCAAGCCTGACTATACAAATGGACTTTGTAGTGTATCTTACAGGTTCATATCATGTATTTTCAATGCCAGGGTGTGGTGGAGCCCTCCCTAAGGAATGTGGTGGAGGCCTTCTCAAAACAAAGGTGACATGCACCATGGCCAAACCAACTCTTATACACGTATGCCTAAGTCTGACGTGACTCTGTAACTTGGACAGTGTCCAGTTAGACTATATGTGTCACCATATGTGGGAGACAAAAAAGTAGAAATTGCATAAGAGGTTACATGCTGCTGTGCTCTGAGCTTAGCCTTTTTGGGGTCTTAGCCCTCTGAGCCCATGCCGGCATGAATAAAGCTGCTTCCTGGAAGGAAGACCCTCAGTGTCCCATCTCTCTGTGTGAGAATCCTGCTACAAGGGCATTCGCAGACCATGCATTTCCCTATTACACAACACTGATTGTTAAAAAAAAAAAAAATCTTCTAAAATATTTATCTTTATTGAATTCACAGGAGGAAAATATAAATATATAGCCTATTGGAACATTTGGCTGAAACTTTTTCATGATTTAGGCACTGTGCTAAGTGCTGTACATGCTTTACTTTAAATAGTTCCATAGCTCTATAAAAATATATTATTGTTTCTACTTTAAACTGAGGGAATTGAGATATCAAGATGCTAAATAAAATTACCCTAAGGCATATAGTTAATAACTAAATTATTCAGGGTTTTGCTTCATATATTCTTGAGTCTAAAGTATCTGATCCTAACTTCTAGGCAATAGTGTTTTTGAATAATTATTTTGAACACTTACTGAATACATACTGCTCATTACCTCATGAGAAAGGAGCTCAATTTAAAGTACAGAAAACTAAAACAAAGAAATACCAATTTGGCCAACTTCACACAGCTAGGAAAAGGTATAAGTGAGATTTTAAATAAGATGGTCAGATATCAATCTGTACTTTTCACTGCTCTGTTTTACTCTTCAAGGAAATGTTGAAGACTTATTTGTGAACTAATACAAAAGAACAGTTTTTTGAATCAGATTTATAATAGTTTGATATATTAACTTATATCAACATAATCTGATAATCACAAGGAAACAAATAATCAAAAGGTGGTGAAATAGATTGAAAATGTGTTCATTTGTTACTCAATAAGGTGATTGATCTGTTTAAATCTCAATCTAAATATACTATTTGAAAATTAAACATAAAGGATAATGTAAAGGGTATAATTATTCTTCAATATAAAATCCCACTTCAACAATTTAAATACATATCTTTCTAAATAAAGTCAATGCCTGTAGTTAATGCTATTTTTAGTCTATCCTGTACATTGCTCGTAGTATAATTTTAAATAGTAATTTTGATGTATTGCTGAATGTTTAATATATTTTGTACCTCATTTAATTGTCACAACAAACCACTTACTAATAGGAATATGAGCTCAATGAGAGTTTTATAGCTTTTCCAAGGTCAGAGATTGTCCTTTGTTATTTTTTCAATCATATTGTTTTAAAATGAAAGACAAAATCTGAGACAGTGTTTCATGTAATAGAAGACTAAGAAAAACAATAGGTAAATGCAATTAGTACATACAATTCTGAATTAACTCCTAGACTAGAAAAACCAAATAACTTTATTTTTTTTCAAGATATGAAATTTATTGTCAAATTGGTTTCCGTACAACACCCAGTGCTCATCCCAAAAGGTGCCCTCCTCAATACCCATCACCCACCCTGCCCTCCCCCCCCACCCCCCATCAACCCTCAGTTTGTTCTCAGTTTTTAAGAGTCTCTTATGCTTTGGCTCTTTCCCACTCTAACCTCTTTTTTTTTTCCTTCCTCTCCCCCATGGGTTTCTGTTAAGTTTCTCAGGATCCACATAAGAGTGAAAACATACGATATCTGTCTTTCTCTGTATGGCTTATTTCACGTAGCATCACACTTTCCAGTTCCATCCACGTTGCTACAAAGGGCCATATTTCGTTCTTTCTCAATGCCAAGTAGTACTCCATTGTGTATATAAACCACAATTTCTTTATCCATTCATCAGTTGATGGACATTTAGGCTCTTTCCATAATTTGGCTATTGTTGAGAGTGCTGCTATAAACATTGGGGTACAAGTGCCCCTATGCATCAGTACTCCTGTATCCCTTGGGTAAATTCCTAGCAGTGCTATTGCTGGGTCATAGGGGAGGTCTATTTTTAATTTTTTGAGGAACTTCCACACTGTTTTCCAGTGCGGCTGCACCAATTTGCATTCCCACCAACAGTGCAAGAGGGTTCCCGTTTCTCCACATCCTCTCCAGCATCTATAGTCTCCTGATTTGTACATTTTGGCCACTCTGACTGGCGTGAGGTGATATCTGAGTGTGGTTTTGATTTGTATTTCCCTGATAAGGAATGACTTTGAGCATCTTTTCATGTGCCTGTTGGCCATCCGGATGTCTTCTTTAGAGAAGTGTCTATTCATGTTTTCTGCCCATTTCTTCACCGGGTTATTTGTTTTTCGGGTGTGGAGTTTGGTGAGCTCTTTATAGATTTTGGATACTAGCCCTTTGTCTGATATGTCATTTGCAAATATCTTTTCCCATTCCATTGGTTGCCTTTTAGTTTTGTTGGTTGTTTCCTTTGCTGTGCAGAAGCTTTTTATCTTCATAAGGTCCCAGTAGTTCATTTTTGCTTTTAATTCCCTTGCCTTTGGGGATGTGTCGAATGAGAGATTGCTGCGGCTGAGGTCAGAGAGGTCTTTTTCTGCTTTCTCCTCTAGGGTTTTGATGGTTTCCTGTCTCACATTTAGGTCCTTCATCCATTTTGAGTTTATTTTTGTGAATGGTGTGAGATAGTGGTCTAGTTTCAATCTTCTGCATGTTGCTGTCCAGTTCTCCCAGCACCATTTGTTAAAGAGACTGTCTTTTTTCCATTGGATATTCTTTCCTGCTTTGTCAAAGATTAGTTGGCCATACGTTTGTGGGTCTAGTTCTGGGGTTTCTATTCTATTCCATTGGTCTGTGTGTCTATTTTTGTGCCAATACCATGCTGTCTTGATGATTACAGCTTTGTAGTAGAGGCTAACATCTGGGATTGTGATGCCTCCTGCCTTGGTCTTCTTCTTCAAAATTACTTTGGCTATTCGGGGCCTTTTGTGGTTCTGTATGAATTTTAGGATTGCTTGTTCTAGTTTCGAGAAGAATGCTGGTGCAATTTTGATTGGGATTGCATTGAATGTGTACATA
This sequence comes from Panthera tigris, assembly GCF_018350195.1. Taxonomy (NCBI): domain Eukaryota; kingdom Metazoa; phylum Chordata; class Mammalia; order Carnivora; family Felidae; genus Panthera; species Panthera tigris. Next base: position 63,855,657 of record NC_056672.1, on the reverse strand, counting down.
GCTTTGGGTAGTATTGACATTTTGACAATATTTATTCTTCCAATCCATGAGCATGGAATGTTTTTCCATTTCTTTATATCTTCTTCAATTTCCTTCGTAAGCTTTCTATAGTTTTCAGCATACAGATCTTGTACATATTTCGTTAGATTTATTCCTAGGTATTTTATGCTTCTTGGTGCAGTTGTGAATGGGATCAGTTTCTTTATTTGTCCTTCTTTTGCTTCATTATTAGTGTATAAGAATGCAACTGATTTCTGTACATTGATTTTGTATCCTGCAACTTTGCTAAATTCATGTATCAGTTCTAGCAGACTTCTGGTGGAGTCTATTGGATTTTCCATGTATGATATCATGTCATCTGCAAAAAGTGAAAGCTTAACTTCATCTTTGCCAATTTTGATGCCTTTGATTTCCTTTTGTTGTCTGATTACTGATGCTAGAACTTCCAACATTATGTTAAACAACAGCGGTGAGAGTGGACATCCCTGTCGTGTTTCTTATCTCAGGGGAAAAGCTCTCAGTTTTTCCCCATTGAGGATGATGTTAGCTATGGGCTTTTCATAAATGGCTTTTATGATGTTTAAGTATGTTCCTTCTATCCCGACTTTCTCGAGGGTTTTTATTAAGAAACGTTGCTGAATTTTGTCAAATGCATTTTCTGCATCGATTGACAGGATCATATGGTTCTTTTCTTTTATTAATGTGATGTATCACGTTGATTGATTTGTGAATGTTGAACCAGCCCTGCATCCCAGGAATGAATCCCACTTGATCATGGTGAATAATTCTTTTTATATGCTGTTGAATTCGATTTGCTAGTATCTTATTGAGAATTTTTGCATCCATATTCATCAGGGATATTGGCCTGTAGTTCTCTTTTTTTACTGGGTCTCTGTCTGGTTTACGAATCAAAGTAATACTGGCTTCATAGAATGAGTCTGGAAGTTTTCCTTCCTTTTCTGTTTTTTGGAATACCTTGAGAAGGATAGGTATTATCTCTGCTTTAAACGTCTGGTAGAACTCCCCTGGGAAGCCATCCAGTCCTGGACTCTTATTTGTTGGGAGATTTTTGATAACCGATTCAATTGTTTCGCTGGTTATGGGTCTGTTCAAGCTTTCTATTTCCTCCTGATTGAGTTTTGGAAGCATGTGGGTGTTTAGGAATTTGTCCATTTCTTCCAGGTTGTCCAGTTTGTTGGCATATAATTTTTCATAGTATTCCCTGATAATTGTTTGTATCTCTGAGGGATTGGTGGTAATAATTCCATTTTCATTCATGATTTTATCTATTTGGGTCATCTCCCTTTTCTTTTTGAGAAGCCTGGCTAGAGGTTTGTCAATTTTGTTTATTTTTTCAAACAACCAACTCTTGGTTTCATTGATCTGCTCTACAGTTTTTTTAGATTCTATATTGTTTATTTCTGCTCTGATCTTTAGTATTTCTCTTCTTCTGCTGGGTTTCGGGTGCCTTTGCTGTTCTGCTTCTATTTCCTTTAGGTGTGCTGTTAGATTTTGTATTTGGGATTTTTCTTGTTTCTTGAGATAGGCCTGGATTGCAATGTATTTTCCTCTCAGGACTGCTTCTGCTGCGTCCCAAAGCATTTGGATTGTTGTATTTTCATTTTCGTTTGTTTCCATATATTTTTTAAATTTCTTCTCTAATTACCTGGTTGACCCACTTATTCTTTAGTAGGGTGTTCTTTAACCTCCATGCTTATGGAGGTTTTCCAGACATTTTCCTGTCTAGTTTGTCTGATATAAATATGGCTACTCCAGGTTTCTTTCGACTTCCAGTGGCATGATAAATAGTTCTCCATCCCCTCACTCTCAATCTAAAGGTGTCCTCAGGTCTAAAATGAGTCTTTTGTAGACAGTAAATAGATGGGTCTTGTTTTTTTATCCATTCTGATACCCTATGTCTTTTGGTTGGCACATTTAATCCATTTACATCAGTGTTATTATAGAAAGATACGGGTTTAGAGTCATTGTGATGTCTGTATGTTTTATGCTTGTAGCGATGTCTCTGGTACTTTGTCTCACAGGATCCCCCTTAGGATCTCTTGTAGGGCTGGTTTAGTGGTGACGAATTCCTTCAGTTTTTGTTTGTTTGGGAAGACCTTTATCTCTCCTTCTATTCTAAATGACAGACTTGCTGGATAAAGGATTCTCGGTTGCATATTTTTTTTTCTGTTCAACACATTGAAGATTTCCTGCCAATCCTTTCTGGCCTGCCAAGTTTCAAAAGAGAGATCAGTCACGAGTCTTATAGGTCTCCCTTTATATGTTAGGGCACGTTTATCCCTAGCTGCTTTCAGAATTTTCTCTTTATCCTTGTATTTTGCCAGTTTCACTATGATATGTCATGCAGAAGATGGACTCAAGTTACGTCTGAAGGGAGTTCTCTGTGCCTCTTGGATTTCAATGCCTTTTTCCTTCCCCAGTTCAGGGAAGTTCTCAGCTATTCTTTCTTCAAGTACACCTTCAGCACCTTTCCCTCTCTCTTCCTCCTCTGGGATACCAATTATGCGTATATTATTTCTTTTTAGTGTATCACTTAGTTCTCTAATTTTCTCCTCATACTCCTGGATTTTTTTATCTCTCTTTCTCTCAGCTTCCTCTTTTTCCATAACTTTATCTTCTAGTTCACCTATTCTCTCCTCTGCCTCTTCAATCCAAGCTGTCGTGGTTTCCATTTTGTTTTGCATTTCGTTTAAAGCGCTTTTCAGCTTCTCGTGACTGTTCCTTAGTCCCTTGATCTCTGTGGCAAGAGATTCTCTGCTGTCCTGTATACTGTTTTCAAGCCCAGCGATTAATTTTATGACTATTATTCTAAATTCACTTTCTGTTATATTATTTAAATCCTTTTTGATCAGTTCATTAGCTGTTGTTATTTCCTGGAGATTCTTCTGAGGGGAATTCTTCTGTTTGGTCATTTTGGATAGTCCCTGGAGGGGTGAGGACCTGCAGGGCACTTCCCCTGTGCTGTGGTGTATAACTGGAGTTGGTGGGCGGGGCTGCAGTACGACCTGATGTCTGCCCCCAGCCCACCGCTGGGGCCACAGTCAGACTGGTGTGTGCCTTCTCTTCCCCTCTCCTAGGGGCGGGATTCACTGTGGGGTGTCGTGGCCCGTCTGGGCTACTTGCACACTGCCAGGCTTGTGTTGCTGGGGATCTGGCGTATTAGCTGGGGTGGGTAGGCAAGTTGCACGGGGGCAGGAGGGGCAGGCTTAACTCGCTTCTCCTTAGGTGATCCACTTCAGGAGGGTCCCTGTGGCAGTGGGAGGGAGTCAGACCCGCTGCTGGAGGGGTGGCTCCGCAGAAGCACAGAATTGGGTGTTTGCGGGGAGCAAGCAAGTTCCCTGGCAGGAAGTGGTTCCCTTTGGGATTTGGGCTGGAGGATGGGTGAGGGAGATGGCTCTGGCGAGCGACTTTGTTCCCCGCCAAACTGAGGCCTGTCGTCCCGGGACTCAGCAACTCTTCCTCCCTTTGTCCTCCAGCCTTCCCACTTTCCGAGCAGAGCTGTTAGCTTATGACCTCCCTGATGCTCAGTCACGCTTGCTGTGGGAACACACTCCATCTGGCCCCTCCGCTTTTGCAAGCCAGACTCGGGCTCTGCTTGGCCGGCAGGCTGCCCCTCGGCCCAGCTCCCTCCCGCCAGTCCGTGGAGCATGCACCACCTCTCTGCCCTTCCTACCCTCTTCCGTGGGCCTCTCGTCTGCGCTTGGCTCCGGAGACTCCATTCTGCTAGTCTTCTGGTGGTTTTCTGGGTTATTTAGGCAGGTGTAGGTGGAATCTAAGTGATCAGCAGGACGCGCGTGGTGAGCCCAGGGTCCTCCTACGCCGCCATCTTCCTCAATCAAGTTTTTCATGTCACAAAATAACTTTAAAGAACAATGTTAGGACAATGAAGGAATTTGTATGTAGATGTTGCTAGATAAGCAGGTATTAACATTGTATCAATGTTCAATATATTGATTTTAATAATTATATTGTGGTTATATAATAGAAAGCCCCCCTTCTTAGGAAATATATGTTGAAATACTAAGGTATAAAAGGCATTATGTCTCTAACTTACAGTCAAAAGATTAGGAAAATACATATATATTACACAATCATATATTGGGAGGGGGAGTAACAGAGAAGGGAACAGAAAGAGACACAGAAAGAAAATGACAATGATAAAACAAATGGGGAAATATTTAATTAATTGATAAGCCTGAGTAAAGGGTATATGAGTATGTGTACTATTTTGGCAATTTTTCTATATATGTATCATATCATATCAAAATTACACACATGTACCCACACATAATGAGTTACTCTTGATATTTTGTTCCTTATCTGTAAAATAAGATGTCAATGCTTTACTTCCTAGAGTTCTTTGAGAAATAAATGCAATAATATATATCAACCCATGTATAGAAGGAGAAATCTTTCTATATTTTTAGTTTTGTTTTATAATTAAGGAAGAAAGGATTAAATAACTTACCAAAAAGGACATTATACTGCTAGAAATTAGCATAGTTGTACCTCACAATGTATATCTTCTCAAAATGTAATTATCTCAAAATCATTAAATTTTTAAAAATGTAGTCTGAAATTGGAATATGTGTAGACAATAATAGTAACATAATTCACTGAAAAGCATAATTTAACCAATTTGTGGCTTTCTTTGCATCTTAGTTGTCTTCTGCCTGTTTATGTGATTTCAGATAGAATTAGTAAATGACAACTTAGGTTTTAAATATTTTAAACAATGATATTAATTCACTGGAACTCACATTTTATCAATTTATTGAAGATATTACTAGCACTGCTTTATGCTTTACTCCAATTAATTGCTTATGTAAGAATAAAAAACAAAGGTGGGGGGGGAGATGAGAATGGAATAAACTCAACCAATATAATCTAACATTCTACTATGAAATATTTCATCATGACTCCAATTGACAGTTTTAAGGAAGGTAAATATTACAAGTAGAAGTTGTTGTCTCTAGTTCTGTCATTACAGATTTTGCAAGGTAATTTTGTCCTAACTAAAAATTCTGATAGAATTCAACAGCATTCCATTTAGCCTTTGATAAAAATTCTTTGAATCATAGAAAAGTGATAAACATATATCAGTTTGGGGCTAAAAAGAAAGAAACCAAGGAAACTAGATCTATATTACATATGAAGTCAACCAAGTAGTAATTTATAATTTTGATATCACTGTAACTTGAACATTCTTTGGTATCCAATTGATTATTTATAAAAGTACACTACCCTCTATATGTCTCACAATCAATATAGAATATAAATGTAATAGGCTTTAATTCAGGAAATAAAGGAATGAAGTTGCCCATGTAGGCATGAATGGAAGTATATATTCTATGAAAAATGTGGAGAGTAAAAGTTGTGTGTGTGTGTGTGTGTGTGTGTGTATGTGTATGAGTGTGTGTGCATGCACACCTGCTTGCAGGCAGCATACAAATGACGAATATTCTAAAAATAACACTTTTATTTTCATGAAATGAGTACTGGTTTTGCCTTCCAGAATTTATTAATTAATGTCTCACATCTGCAATCTCCAAGATATGTGAACTAAACAGTTATGTAACAGTGCCCCTCTCAGTTTTTCCATGTTTGAAATAGATTTGAAGATAACAAATATTTTTCCAATCAAAGGACGTAGAGTGATTAAAAAAAAGAAGACCCATCTATATGCTGTCTGCAAGAAACTCATTTTAAGCCTAAAGTTAACCTTCAAGCTGAAAATGAGAGGATGGAGAACATCTATCATGCAAATGGATGTCAAAAGAAAGCCAGACTAAATACATGAATTCAGCAAAGTTGCAGGATATAAAAATCAATGTATAGAAATCTGTTGCATTTCTCTATACCAGTATGAAGCAGCAGAAAAAGAATCAGGGAATCAATCCCATTTACAGTTGCACCAAAACCAATAAAATACCTAAGTATAAACCTAACCAAAGAGCTAACAGATCTATACTCTGAAAACTATAGAACACCTATGAAAGAAATTGAAGATGACACAAAGAAATGGGAAAAATTACATGCTCATGGATTGGAAGAACAAACGTTGTTAAAATGTCAATACTCCCCAAAGCAATGTATGTATTCAATGCAATCGCTATCAAAATACTACCAGCACTTTTCACAGAGCTAGAACAAACAATCCTAAAATTTGTATGGGACCACAAAAGACCCCAAATAGCCAAGGCAATCCTGAAGAAGAAAAGCAAGGAATCGCGATTCCAGACTTGAAGATATATTACAAACCTGTAGTCCTCAAGACAGTATGGTACTGGCACAAACACAGACACATAAAACAATGGAACAGAATAGAAAACCCATAAATGGACCCACAACTCTATGGTAAACTGTCAACACAGCAGGAAAGAATATCCAGTGGGAAAAAGTCTCTTCAACAAATGGTGTTGGGAAAACTAGACAGCAAGATGCAAAAGAATGAAATTGGGCCACTTTTTTACACCATACACAAAATAAATTCAAAATGGATGAAATATCTGAATGTGAGACAGGAAACCATCAAAATCCTAGAAGGAAACACAAGCAGCAACCTCTTTGAACTCGGTCAGAGCAGCCTCCTTCTAGACAAGTCATGGAAGGCAAGGAAAACAAAAGCAAATATGAACGATTGGGGTTTCATGAAGATAAAAAAACCTTCTGCACAAGAAGAAAACAATCAACAAAGCTAAAAGGCAACCTATGGAATGGGAAAACATACTTGGAAATGACATATCCAATAAAGGATCAGTATCCAAAATATATAAAGACCTTCTACAACTCAACAGATAAAAAGAAGTAATCCAATTAAAAATAGGCAGAAGACATGAAAAGATATTTTTCCAAAGAAGACATACAGACGGCCAATAGACACATGAAAATTTGCTCAACATCACTCATCATCAGGGAAATACAAATCAAAACTACAATGAGTTATCACCTCACACCTGTCAGAATGGCTAAAATAAGCAACACAGGAAACAACAGGTGTTGGCAAGGACGTGGAGAAAGGGGAACCCTATTGCACTGCTGGTGGGAAAGCAAACTAATGCAACCACTCTGGAAAAAAAAAAAAAACGGAGTTTCCTTACAAAGTTAATAGAACTACCCTGTGATCCAGTGATTAAACTACTAGGTTTTTACCTGAAGAATACAATAAAACTAATTCAAAGGGATACATTCACCTTTAAGTTTATAGCAGCCTTAAGTACAATAGCCAAATTTTGGAAACTGCCCAAGTGTCCATTGATTGATGAATGGATAAAGAAGTGGCATATATAACATTGGAATATTATTCAACCATAAAGTAGAATGAAATCTTGCTACTTGAAATAGCATGGATGGAGCTAGAGAGTATTATACTAAGTGAAATATGTCAGTCAGAGAAATACAAATACCATATGATTTCACTCATTTGTGGAATTTAAGAAACAAACAAGCAACGGAAAGAGAGAGAAACCAAAGAACAGACTCTCTTTTTTTTAATGTTTATTTATTTTTGAGAGACACAGAGACAGAATGCGAGTGGGTTGGGGCAGAGAGAGAGGGAGGCACAGAATCTGAAGCAGGCTCCAGGCTCTGAGCTGTCAGCCCAGAGCCTGACGTGGGGCTTGAACTCATGAGCTGTGAGATCATGACCTCAGCCGAAGTCAGATGCTCAACCAACTGAGCCACCCAGGCACCCCTACCAAAGAACAGACTCTTAACTATAGAGAACAAATTGATGGTTACCAGAGGGGAGGCCTGTGGGGGGAATGGATTAAACGGGTGATGGGAATTAAAGAGTGTACTTGTTGTAATGAGCACTGGTGTTCTGTGGAAGTGCTGAATCACTGTCTTGTACACCTGACTAATATTACACTGTATTTCAACTAACTGGAATTAAAATAAGAATTTAAAAAATCAGTTTGTTGTAATTCCAAAATAAAATAAAATAATAAAATAAAATATGCTTCAGTGTCTTATTAAACAATGTGTGTAGCTGCATATAGGAGCACAACAGTCACTTAATTTGGGTTTGTACCTAAAAATGTTATAAAACAAGAGTAAACGAAAATCTCCAAAATACACCATCAACATAATTTGAAGACAGAGATCTCATAAAAACTAAATAAACATAAGTTGTGGGAAACACATACACATCTGAATATGTAACATGGACTGGGAGTTAGATAATAGCAAGCAATAAATATTAATGTTTTCTAGATACAATAATGACTTTTTGGTTGTGTCACAAATAGTATTTGTATATTCAGATACATTCTCAAGTTGTATGGGTGAAATGACATGAAATCTATACTTTTCTTTAAAATATGTCAGAACATTAAACTGAAACTAGCAGAATCTGCACAAAAACATTTCCGTTAGGTGGCAAAGAAAATATGTAAGTGCTGAGAAAACTAAATATAACTAGAACTTTAAAAACATCCAGGTTCATGAGTATAGATATAGGAGGAGGGGCATCTCAGCCATCAGATTACTGGGAGAGGTGAAAGGCTGATCTCTGAGATTTGAGAAAGATTCCCCAATCTCTTCTCTATATATGATCCCCATAAAAAGAACTGTTTTTGATAAAATCAAACTCAGTTTGATATGAATAATAAGTAAATTAAAACTTCTGCATCCACACTTAACTTTACACATAAGGTGGTGAAAATACTGCTGCTAAATGCAACAAGAATTTTTTTTAAAAATATATTTAAAAAACTCTAAAGACATTTGAAAGCTGCTAAAATAAGGAAAAGAGAGAGAAAAACATTTTGGAGAAGTGAGATTTTTAAAAAAGTGAGCCAAAGATCGTATTTTATGGTAATAGTTTTGCCCATTGCAGAGAGTTACTCAGTTTTTCCATGGTCTGTCCCATGCATATAGGAAGAATACACGCTATTAAACTTATCTTTGTTTTTTCTTCTGTTAATCTATTTTATATCAATTTTTAGACTAAAGAATCTAGAAGGGAAGAAAGAGAACTATTCCTCCCCTATACATGTACAAGAAGCTTTGGGGGGGGGGGGGGGACAAAAGAATGGAGTAGGTAGAACCAGGTTGAGAAGGAAACTTTTTACTGTGTCACTTTTTGTGCTGTGTTATTTTTGAGTCATGGGACCACATGATCAACTAATAAAATTAAATTAAAAATGAATAAGGAGAAAAAAAGCGGAAACTATGCAGCTACTTTGCTCATGGGGACATTTTTCAATTTTGAACAGGGATGAAAATGGTGATGCCTGGAATGGAAAACTTGAGCTTTGCCTAACAAATATTTAGAGTTCAAGACAGTGGGGAAGGTTGATAGTGAACAGTCTTTAGGAGATGTGGTGGGCTATGTCTCTGGAGCAGAGGACCCAGAAGTAGATAGAACTTTCCAAATTGGAGCCCATTCTTGAGCTAACTGGTTCTGATTGGATTAAGGTGATTCAATCCCACTTTATTTGTCTAGAACAGGAAAGAGTGAATAATCTCTAGGGGAAGATAATATGATCTAGATACTCTATAATTTTGTACATACAATGGTCTTCATTCAAATAAAAAATACTGCAAGGAGATAAGACCATATAAATGAAAATCAAGAGGAAAAAATGAAAGACAGAACTAAAGATGATCTATATATTGGAATTAGTAGACAAGATTTTCAAATAACCATAATGAATATGTTCAAAATATGGAATAATGAAAGATGTAGACTAAAACATGGAAAACTTCACAAGAAAACTAGATTTTCTAAAAAGAGATCCGGGAGACACACTTTTGAGTGGCACTTTTAAAGTCTGCTGCCTCATAAAAACAATGAATATACCAGCAAAACAAACAAAACTTACCTTTTCAGAATTCTTAAAAGATTTATGACAATCCAGGGAACATTTATTCAAAAAATGCTTACTCGTGGTAAAAACTAAGTTCTGTGGAATTTTTTGTTTTGTTTTTTTTAATATTTAGAAAGAGAGCTGGGGAGGGGCAAAAGAGAGACAGAGAGACAGAGAATCTCAAGCAAGTTCCATGCTTAGCATGGAGTCCAATGTAGAGCTTGGTCCCACGACCTGGGATCATGACCTGAGCCAAAATCAAGAGTCAGATGCTCAACAGACTGATCCGCCCAGGTGCCCCATTGTGGAGTTTTAACTAGCCCTATTCTCACTTCCCATTCCCTAATGCAATAGCCTTGAAAACAACTTCACATCCATGGTAGTTGTGAAAAATAGCACCTAGCCACAAGAAGGACACTGTGTTCAGAACACTACAGAAACCACTACCCCCACTTTTTTGTTACTATTTGAACTATGGGGTAGTTTTCTGGAATTGCTCCATTCTCAGGGATTAGTTTTATTTGATCTGAGTCAGAGTTAGCTCTATGCAAACAATCCTATCCTCAGAGTGTTTATAGAACAATCCTATCTTCAGAGTGTTTGTAGAAAACAATCAATGGCTATTGATTAACACTGAATCCCCCTTAGGAGGCAATAACAGTTGGGGCTAACAAGAGATTGACTAAAATACTTCAGAGGAAATGCTGTGGAATAAAATGGCTATAGCAGGTTTTGTAAAGCTGCAATATATTCCTGAGAATGTAGAATATCACACACGTTACTGGGCTGTGTACATGATTTCTAACCCAGTTAAAAAGTAGACACAAGATCTGACAGACATATGACCAAAGAATATATACAGATAGCAAATAAGCATATCACAAGATCTCAACATCGTACGTTATTAGGGAATTGCAAATTTAAAAAGACAACAAAATATCTACACACCTATTAGAATGTCTAAAATCCAAAACACTGACCACATTAAATGCTAGGGAGGATTAAGGTAACAGGAATTCTGATTCACTGCTGGTGAGAATGAAAAATGGTAGTTACTTTTCTAAAAAGGTAGTTTCTTAGAAAAGTAAACATACTCTTACCATATAATCCATCAATTGTGTTCACTCTTTGTCCATATGAGTTGAAAACTTATATCTGTATAAAAACCTACACATGGAAGTTTGTCAAAAATTGGAGGCAACCAAGATGCCTTTTATTGGGTGAATGGCCTTAACTGTAGTACATCCATACAATGGAATATTATTAAATCATAAAAGAAATAAGATATCAAACTATGGAAATACACGGAGGAACCTTAAGTGCATATTGCGACGTGAAAGAAGCCAGTCTGAGAAACTATACACTGTGCTCTAGGTGCTGGCTGTTCCTCAAAGTCAAGCCTTCTGCCCTATGCTATAATTGAATCTTGAAACCAGTTGTCATTGGAATTTATGAGTCAGCTGCCTCATTGATCTTTTATTGTTGATTTTCAATAAGTTACAAAAATACTGGATTTGTATGATACTCATAATCCCAAATCAAGTTGGAATCATCTTGGAGATACCTCTTTGGCAACAAATTTGAAAAATCAAACCCTGGATGCTTATGGGAGGACTTGTTACTTTGCTATAGCCTAGTCAGTTTCTCCTCTGGGGAGTTGTCAGGGAAGTTACATATATTGTGTGAGGGCAGTGTTGGTGGGGCATGATGGGATCTAGGACTGAGAATAGAATGCTTAGATGAAAGATTAAATGTAGACTTTCAATCTGAATACTTCCAAATATAATTTGCATGAGACTGTGACCAAAATTAAGAGGAGGAAGAGCCAGAAAAAGGCTCAACCAAAGCTTTTAAGTACTCTTATCTAGCACAGAAAGAAGAAAACCCTGGGCTTTTTTGAAAACCCCACAATATAAACTGTTATCAGAAGCTTTTGTTTGTGTCCTCTGCAAAGATCCTTTGTAGAGCAGAGTATAAATTTCTTCCTTGCCTTACTATTGACAATAAGACACGTTTTACCATTCACCTATTTAAATCTAAGTTTTTCAAAGAATAGAAGTAATTCTTGTTTGACTTGTAGCATATTTAAAAACAAAACAAAACAAAAACACTCCTCATAAATTATATTATTCTCAAAACCATTAACTTTGTTATGACTTTTTAATTAAAATCTATTTTATTACATCATCAAAAATGATAGGTTATATTGTGCTTGGTCATAGAACTAATTAGTTACAAATCTAGAATTAAAAAACCAGCTTCATTAAATGCTTTTTTTCCTCGTTCATTTCATCAGACTATAATGCTTCATGGTAAACGTCTTCTTAGGTGGCTCAAATCCACTTCTAAAACAAAACAAAAAAAAGTGTAAAATCCTACTTACATTCATAGCCTGACTTCCATATATGTGTAAGTGCCAAGTTTTACTTCTAAATATGTCATTGTAGCAGTGCACACCCAGATAAGCTAATATATTCAAAGGTAGAGCAAGACAATGGGCAGCAAATGTTTAGGATATCACCATGGTGTTATCTGTCCTTATCTGCCTTGAAAAGTATTGAAGTCTAGAAAATGTATCTCATACATAGAAATAGATACAGAAATTGTCTCTCTCTATGTATATATGATATAGCATATGTAATTTATATAAAGAGCTTGAGCTGAAAATAATATATTACACACACATACACCCATACACACTTATGTATAGCAAGTTTACTTTTATCATTTTGGTTGTTAATGGTAGTAAACCTATAGAAATGTATTTTGTTAGTAATATATTGCTCAGTAAATTACCCCACAAATTAGAAGTTCTAAACAAAACCATGTATTATCTCACACAGATTCTGAGGAATCAGAAACCTGATAATGGCATAACTGGGTGAAGCTAGGTAATTCTGCCTCAGAGTCTCTGAAGAGGTGGCTTTTACCTACTCAACTCATTAGAAGTGAGGCAGTAAGTGAGCCCGTAATCAGGATCATGCGTACCGGGAGTCGAGATCATTGGAGCAATCTGAAAACTGGCTGCTACTTCAAACTTTAAACTCAAACTCTAAATACAGTAAATGCCCCCCAATTACTGTTTGCTGGTTTATTAAATATTTTTAAATCTTTTTTTTAATGTTTATTTTTTGAAGGAGGGAGAGAGAGAGTGAGCAGGGGAGGGGCAGGCAGAGAGGGAGACACAGAATCTGAAGCAGGCTCCAAGCTCTGACCTGTCAGCACAGAGCCCAACGCGGGGCTTGAACCCACGATCTACGAGATCATGACCTGAGCCGAAATTGGACGCTTAACTCACTGAGCCACCCAGGCGCCCTGGTTTATTAAATATTTTTAGTGAATTATTTGATATTCTCACCAGAAGAATAAAGATTACTATAGACAATGAAGTCTATTAGAAAGTATGTGGATGACAGCCTGGATTCTGCTTCTTGTTCTGCAATTAGTTAATGCTGCAACATTTCAGAAGGTTCTCTTTGTGACACAGATTTTTCATCTACTTACTCATTCAACAAAAACATACTAAGCACCTATGCTTTGTTCCAGATGTTGGTATATATCTGTTCAAATATTCTTGCTCTTGTAGAGATTATCTTCTAGTTGACTTCAAATTAGTATGTAGCTCTAAAAATTAGATTGGAAATCTATTTTATACATGAAAGTCTATAGGAGAAGTCCCAGTGGTCTGGTCTAAAGCCAGGAAGTAGGACACAGATAATTTCCAAATTGCAAAGTACAGAGCTGAAGATAATCACAAAATAAAATGTCTGGTGTTCATTCAAATGGGACAGCATTAGAGAATAAGCTGAATTTAGGGCAACCAACCAGAGCAAAGGGGCTCAGGATTTGAGGATAATAGAGCCTGAAGCAACTCCCCGAGTCTTTACCAAGTGGCCATAGGTAATTTTTATTGGGGATTTTAAATTAAGCCATGTGTGGAAAGGGAGCTGTTAAAGAAGCAATTCCAGCTTGATCAACCTACTAAGACTATGCTCCTGCTAATTGTACAGCAATATATTTCCCAGGATGCATGGCAGGAGACTCTAAGATAATGCTGTGTAATCGCAAGGTTTAAGAAAACGTATCTTCTCGGAGCCCAACACTTGTCCATATAATATTTTTGTACTCATTAACTAGAGGGCTTCAGGAGAGGTGAATCTCACTGGACCTAATAAACAAGTAGCAATATCGTGTAATTTAAAGCATATGAGGCAGGAATACTCCTCAGGGCACCGGGATTTTCAGCATATTTCATGAATTTTTCTCACAGAAGAGTGCTTTGTTGATCTTTTATTTTAAAGGAGGAGGGGAAGATTAAAGAATCCCTAGATTTTGTTGCCTTATCAGTATGTGTAGAGATCTTTATGAATGCGTATAGGTAGAGAGGCTCTTATTTATGTGAAAAAGTGTTCTAGTTAGAGTAATGTAATACCTGTTGTCAGTAGAGCTCATCTGAATTTCTCAGTTAAATACTTCATTTAAACATAAAAAAAATGGCAAGCAGGAGTTGGGTTGGCTTTTGGAGGTTTGCTACAAAAATCTCTGAATTCATCTTTATTGCTGAGTGTACAGAAAGAGTGCAGGTAGTCTGGAAGGTGGTATCAAAGGATACAAGGGCTTGCAGTTCTTGGGAATGTCCTGCCATCTCTACAGTCTGTAATCAAATGAAGCACAGATGGTGAGCAGGGCCCAGACTTTCAGAGCGTAAGTAATGTGTATCCTGAAATGCAATAAAAGGGAAGGATTGGTTACACTGGGTCCCTAGAACTCAGGGATTGTTTTTTGAGGGTATAGTGGAAGTATTCCCAGGGTTGCTGAGCTAAAGTGAATTTTACTTCTCTTTAACTTAAAAGCTAGATAAATATATTTTAGCATAGATTCTTGTAAGATGGGGTTAGAGAATTATAGTATCTAACCAAAAGGAAAAACATAGAAATAGGAGAGCATAAATATGGTAAGGAACTAAAGATTGGGAAACTTGAAAGGTTTCTATAGCATACATGGATACATAGTCTAGAGCTTAGGCAATATGATTTTCAGGTAATGATAGTCATAAAGTGTTTTGTTGTTTTTAAATTGCTGTCTCGTTATGTGTAAACCAAGTATACTGATAAATGCTTTTTTGGAATTTTTTTAGTTACACAAATATTTCTTGCAAGGATTCTCCTAATACTAAAAGGTGTACTAGTGATAAAGTTTAAAATGAGAAGAAATTAAATGGATTAGCATCCTTGGTTGATTACTTTGACATGTTTAGGGCAAAAATGAAATAAATTGGGCTTAAAATATAAATACTTGATCTATGTAATATTTGTATTATGAATTAAAGAAAAAATAATTCTGAGGAATTAACATTGATATTTTGAATTTTTGTGAGAGAGTATCAATATGAAGAAAGGAAAAAATCGAAACTCCTTACCCACTGATGCAAAAGAATATATGGCAGGAGTTGAAATAAATAAGCAAGGAAATAAGTATTTCTATAGCTTCCATTACCTTCTACTTACTATTCACTACTGACTTCTACTCACTACTTCCAAATGTCCATATTCTTTCCCCATTCTCTCTTCTGTGCTTCAGATTCTGTTATAAACTATCCATCTATCATTTGCTTTTGGAATTCTTATTGATATAGCTACCAAGAATGCAGTGTCTCTTCAGCTGCCCTCAGAAATGTCTATTAGTTTATAAAAATGTTTATTTCTTTAAGGGGTTAGAATTTTGTAGTGTTTTGCAGTGCTTGATATGTCTTGATTATAGTGTTTGTTGATGAGAGGACATATTGCAGAATGGTCACTGAAGTTTGACAGCCCAGGTTTGCTTCTTAGCTCTAACATTTCTTCACAAAGTAGAGGTCCTTGTTTGCTGATATATTTTCTAACTTCTCAAGTAGAATATAAGTTTCAATAGAACAAAGTAAGACAAAATAAACCATAGAAATGGAAACATTGGCTCATACACATTATGCATTCAACAAATATTACATAAATGAGTGAATGAATGAATGGAACTCAAACCTCTCTAAGCTGATAAGAAGATATATTCAACAGAACTTCTTACTTTCTCCCTAAAAGCTAAACAAAAAAAAAAAAGATCAGATTTCTCCCCCTTAATATTTTCAGTTATAAATGATAACATAAGTAATCTAGTAGACACTAATGTAGTGCTCATGTGACAACTGATAGTTTGGACTTGAGAAACCTCAGTGGTCTCAAGACTTTGGCTCCTCTAGGGATCATATGATCCAAATCAGCCTAACTAGGTTAGGAATGTTGTTGAAAGATGATATTTCAGTGATAGGATTATAGTTTGAAGCCATTAAAGAACAGAAAGTGTGCTATGTTCATTTTATTATTCCAAATGATTATTCCAAATGATTATCACTATATGATTTACTTAAAAATCCTTCCCTGCTGATTTGAAATAAAAATATAAAAAGATTTATATATAGCTGGAAGTCCCTGGACTCACAGTTCTATTCCATTGCTTGGCCATCTCATCTCTGTGCCAGAACCATATCATTTTAATTATATATCTTTGTAATTATTTCAGTACCTTGTGGAAGAAGTTTCTTTTGATTCCACTTCTTTTTTCTTTTTTTTGCCAAAAATGATTGTATCCAAAGGTTTATTCTTCCCAATGAGTGTAAAACTATTTTTAAGTTTCAAAAAATAAACACTATTATATTAAAATTATATTTATTTATAGATGATATTAGTTTGCACAGAATTGGCATTTTACTAATATTGGCTTTCTTATTGGGGAATTGATCAGTTCCAATTTTATGTTTCTTTTTTTAAATTTCGTTTTAATGTTTATTCATTTATTTTAAGAGAAAGAGAGCAAGAGAGAGCACGAGTAGGAGAAGGGCAGAGAGAGGGAGAGAAAGAATCCCAAGTAGGCTCCATGTTGCTAGTGGGAAATCTGATGCAGAGCTTGAACCCACGAACTATGATATCATTACCTGAGCTGAAATCAAGAGTCAGAGGCATAACCAACTGAGCCACCCAGGCGCCCCCCCAGTTTTGTGGTTTTTTTTTTAAAAAAAGTTTGTGTACTTCCCTTTACATTGGTGATTCAGGCTAATTGTTAGGTTTTATGATATTGTTCACTAGAATTGTCATTATGAATTGACTGTTTTGTATTGCATTTTTCTATAGGGTAACTTTGATATATAGGAAAACTGTAGTTTTCATACTTTTCTTTTGTAATACCTATTTTACTTTCATTTAGGTGACATAATTGTTTAAGTGGATTCCCCCCAGATTTCAAATAGATTATCATATCATTTTCAAGTCATAAGCGTTTTTACCGTTTCTTCTCTGAATTATAGGGCTTATTTCCTCTTCCTGATTTATGATATTTTCTGAAACCTGTAGTTATGAACTACAGTGATGACAGTGAGCAAATTTAAATGGGATGTTGATTTCACCGAGAAGTTTTGCTTTTAAATATTCTTAGACAAGATTTTTCAGATTGTATATTTTTAAGTTTATCTTATAAACATGGAAAGTTATATTAATAGAGTTTTTCATACTGCTGAGCTATCCTTTGATATCCTTTTTTCTGTGGCACCTCCCACACTCTTTGAAGGCTTACCTTTATCACAGATATTTGGGAAGAAAAGTTCTTGTTTTATTTCCACTCAGAAATCAGTCCATGCTTTAGTATACTTCTCCACTGCCTCCTGACTTGTAGCAGCATTCTTACCTTCCGTGGCTGCTCTTTCTCTTCTTCCTGCAAGAGCTCAAGTCAGAAATACAGATTTAATTTTTACTTCATTTACTTAAAACATTGCCAACAAATGCTGTTGTGCATAACTCTCTCCAAAAGATTTCAGGTTCAAAATCAGAATTTTTGTTTTGTGTTCAAAACAATCTGCCATAGTCATTTTTTTAATATAATTATGTGTCCTCTTAGACTGTTTACTATCATTTCATTGGCACCTATATCCTACTGTTTGTTTTTCATTTTTCTAATTATGACTTGCCATACAGATAGTGCTATATACCAGGCATATTTTGCTAATCATTATATGTTGGCCTTTAAAAACATAGGAATTCACAAAAAGATTCCAAGGTAGCTTTTGTTTTTCAACTCTAACTTTAAAGTGGGTAAGCCAGGTAATTGTGGCTTCATAAAAAATTTTTTGGAAAATTTTACATTGTTCTTTTTGAGCTTGAAGTTTTTATATTAAATGAGAATTTTCTCTTTCTTGTTTACTAGAGTCAATTCTTCAAGCTACAGGATATGACACCTTGGATTAGTATTTCTTAGCAAAATTCTGTAATTGTTTTTTAATTCACATCTGGCCCTTATTCCATTTTAGTTTTTCCCAAATATCTTTCTCTTTACTGCAAGTTTGGTTGGTATCCTTCGATATTCTTTTGATCTATTTATCATCTATATTTATTTATTCTCCAGTTATATAATTTCTATTTCCAATTAGTTAAGACAATTCTGTTTTAATCACTTTCAATATTTCCTGTCCATTTTTTTTTTTTTGAGAGAGAGAGAGAGAGGTAGAGAGAGAGAGAATCTTAAGCAGGCTCCATGCCCAGCATAGAGCCCAGTGTGGAGCTAGATCTCATGACCGCTTAACCAACAGAGCCACCCAGGCACCCCCGCCATTATTTTATTATACAACTTTGTGATTTAAAAAAACTTAAATTAGTTTCCGTTTGGTTAGAGTATATTTTAGAGAACTGTACATATCAACACCATCTCCCCTCACCACTGGGTGGATACATGGGTGGTTTGTATTTTTCACTTGAGCATATTATTCATGTATCACATTGAATTATTCACATTGAATATGTATTAACATATCAGTGATAAATATAATACCTGTGCTTATAATAAGTAACAAATATATATACTTATATATTTAACAATATATAAAACAATTTATATTAAACTACATACACACACAGATAAATACATATACATACAGTTCATTACTTTTGACTCCCCTACAACCTTACCTATGTCAGGCCCAGTAAAGTATTATTTTTGACACACTTCAAGAGGCCACTTTTTGCATATTACTAGTGATGATACAAATTTTATTATATTCATAAGTACTTTTCATGATAATGGTGGCATATTAGTTACATTTAAGGGAGATTAGGGGAAAATGGTTGTGCTCAAATGTCTTCCCATTAATAATTAATCGTTTTTTTTCGACACTGTGATTTCTAGCATTATCTTTTACTTTACCCACTGTATGTCAAGTCTTAACTTTCTTTATACAACAGTAAATTGTATGCTGTTTTGAAATGTGAGCTCTTGGGTATTCATAAATGGATGGCTATCTAATGTAACTACAGTTTGGTGTGCTATATAAAGATTCTGTTGGGGCGCCTGGGTGGCTCAGTTGGTTAGCGTCAGACTTCAGCTCAGGTCATGATCTCACAGTCCGTGAGTTTGAGCCCCAAGTCAGTCTCTGTGCTGACAGCTCGGGGCCTGGAGCCTGCTTCGGATTCTGTGTCTCCCTCTCTCTCTGCCCCTCCCCTGCTCATGTTCTGTCTCTCTCTGTCTCAAAAATAAATAAAAACATTAAAAAATTAAAAAAATAATAAAGATTCTCTTGAGTTTCCCTGGAGATTATCAATATTTGATTTCTTGTGAACTGAAACATGAAATGTAGGATGTGCTTAGGTACTGGATATTCAGTGTTTTCATAGATAGTATGAGAGTAGGATTTAGACCCCTTTTCATACAGAAGAGCATTTTCTCAGTTACGTAGTGATGCAATATGGGAAGACTTCTAAAAAAGCCTTCCAGACACAAATTACTGGAACCTGTTTGGTCAGCAAAGATGTTATGCAGTCTCATGAAAATGAACTCTACTGAAAAATATCTTGCTCTTTCCTGTTTCAGAATTACCTGAAAACACTGCCTGGCCAGAATTGCATTAACTGTGGATACTTAGAGTCCTATTTTTAAGTGTAATTGAGAATACTGATGGAAATATTTTAGAAGAGCGTTTATGTATAGTAAAAGAGTCTAAGTTATACCATTCATAAGGATTTGGTTAGAGAAATTGCTTTATTGACTTCGTGATGCTTTCAACAAATTAAACTTGGGCACCAATTGAATATTGCTTAGCAAGAATATTCATATAGGTCCCTATGAAATGTTCATTGCTTGGATTAATTCCATCATAATCATTTTTTCTGATTCTTTTTTAATTATTACCTTCAAATGATATTTATTTCAAAATATTTTGCAAACCTCTCCAATATCTTGGTTTGAATAAGTAATATAAATATATGTAAGGGCTTATTTAATCAACCTTAACTGTTGCCTTTGCACCAACCTTTGAGTTAAAAGAAATTCTTTCAAAGACATTGAAAAGCCAAGTGAAAGGAATGGTCATGAGCATTTGGCTTAAAAGATAGTGAAGAAACTTTTTCTAAATGAGTTGTGTAAATATATGCAGAATGTGCTACTTTGTGAGGGAACTAAGTCAAAAGACATGTGACTGAATACTTAGAGAAAGTACAAAAAGGATTAGAAGGCATGAAATTCTAGTTCAAGTCCCGGTTTCATTACTTACTAACAAGTGATTTTACCAATAAAATGAGATTTAAGCTATCTTCTCTATCAGATAACTGGATTGTTACATGTGAGATATATGTTAAAGTGTTTTATAATATCAGCTAAATAATTTATATTATGTTTAATGAAAATAACAATATTAAATAAATTTTGCCTATTGATATGTGTCTGGTACCTTTATATATGAGCTCATTTAATCCTTACAACACCCCTTTGATGAATATACTTTTTTATTATTTTTTGACAGTGAAGAAAATGAAGCTTAAGAGTGGTTAGATCACTGTCCCAGGCTTATACAACCAAAGATGTTAGAGCTGGTATTTTACACGCAGATATGTCATTTTGCCAGACTGTCTCCATCACCTTAATTAACAATAAGTAGGGACAGTAGACTTAATGTATGTCTAAATTTTATTCTACATCCGATATTCTGTGTTTCTAACTAAAGTATTTCTCAGTACACCTGTCAGAAGATTTTGAACCTCATGTAAATTTAGAAGAGCTTATAATGCTTAGCAACATTCCGGGAACATCCCTGGCATAGTCTAAACTATAGTAAAAGGAATAAAATGATAACTAGAAAAAAGAGGAAGAGAGAAGAGGTATTGGTCAGAGAAACTGGCAAAAAAAAAGTTACTGGCTTACACAACAGTGTCGGAAATTAACAGCACTGCCTAAAGAGAAGCAGATGTTTTCAGGTAACATATGAGTTAATTAAAAGGAAGGTGTCCCAAATGATTGTGATTCCCTAGTAAACAATCTCTGAAAGTGAAGCACCAGAATATACTATGCGTATTAGCACCAGGATGTATTGAACTTAAAGGGTCTTAATATGTTAAGGATAATAATGCTGCTTTACAGTTCATAGGACTTTACAAGTTTACTTATAATTTATGGGAATTTTATCTCATTAAGTTTATCCTTAAGTTTGACTAAGAACTTAGTTTTTGTAAATGAAATCTGACTAAGGGTTGACGGAAAGTATCTTGTTTCTATTAAACACTCACTATGTACTAGACACTCTGGACTCCACGCACCTCATATAAGCTTCGCAGCAGTCCAAAATGTGGGTATTATCTTCATCATTTCACTATCACTATTAAGGCTGGAATACTAGAGAAGAAGCTAATATTGTTTCTGAACCAGTACTTGAATCTATTAAAATCTGTTACCTATCTTAAAGTAAAATATTTACTTATTCAGAAAAGGTTGTCATTGTCTATCTCATCCCCTCTGAAAGCACATGATGAAGCCATTATTCAGTGAGTGGAATGAGAATACACCCTAAGTGTACCAGAGAGAATCAGTGTTTTAGTTAAACTGGAGTTACATAAAGTTTAAATTACCTTACTGCAACTTTTTGGGCCTTTTCCACTTTTGGTCTTTGGTATCCCCATCACATCCATGTAGCGGCTACTATGGAGCCAGATTGCCTGGCTGTGAAAATCTAAGGTTATCCACCCGGTTGTGATATTGGGCAAGTTACTCAGTAGATCTTTGCCTCGGCTTTCTCATCTCTAAAATGGACAGAAAAAAAAAAAAAACGCATTGGCTTCATAGGATTTTGTAAGGAGTAAACAACTTAATATGGACAAAGTAAAACTGCTTAACACATGGGAACTCAAAAAAAGAAAGTTGTCATTCTAATAATAATTATTATTTTTGCTGTCCTTGGACAATATTCCTAGTAGGCTGGACTTCTAATATTAACAATAACTCTGGTAACATTGCTCATATATTTAATGAAAAATAGGCAGAAGTATTAAGTAAAATTATTAAATTCTATAAAGTGTAAAGTGGTTTTATTATTTTATGGGGTCAAATTCTTATTAAATTCGGCAATCTGTGGTGTTAATAAGCACAATAAATTTCTGCTGTTTCGCTTTCAGAGCTTTATGGGAAAACTACACCCAATTGGAATCCCATCTTTAACACTATGCTTCCAGAAAACCTTTTCTCTATAGTCCTTATTACTACTTCTTTAAATCTTATCCTCACCTAACACACCAAAGATGAGGAGGAGGAGGATGAAGGTGGTGATAAGAATGACAATAATGGGGCCCATGGGTGGCTCAGTGGGTTAAGCCTCTAACTTCAGCTCACATCACGATCTCAAGGCTCATGAGCCCCAGTCTGGTTCAGGCTCTATGCTGACAACTCCCATTCTGTGTCTTCCTTTCTCTCTGTCCCTCCCCCACTTGCTCTCTGTCTCTCTTTCTCTCTCTCTCTCTCCCTCTCTCTCTCAAAAATAAATAAACAATAAGAAAATTTCAATTAAAAAAAAAGAATGATAACAATGATGGAAGTCTTGCTATGTGCCAGGCACAAGAGAATTTTTATTTCAACCAGCGACAAAACAGACACACCTGGTCTCATAATTATTATTTATTTTGCTGGTAAAAATAGGTTTCAAGTTGAATGTCTTTACCCTATTATACTCATATATTAAATGACAGTGTTTCATTTTCCAAGTTTATTTTCCTACTGAAGTTTAGTTGAGAGACCAAAACTCAGAAAACCAAGTCTAGATAATGATGGCAAAGCAATTCTTTTTGTTCTTTCTGTTCTTCCTTTTTGATCTTCAAGCTGGAGGCAACCTATTTCAATCTATTGCACTGAGGCTCTTTCCTAACTTTATTAATTGCATCCACATTCTCTCAGGATATAGTAAAAGAAGGAACTTTAAATTGTCTAAAGTTTAACCTTTTATTAAAATGTCCTTGGTTAATAAAAATTCAAGGTCATTTTGTGATTCAGAAGTGTCTGGAAATGTCTGAAAGGCTGATGCTTCAGTCTTACAAGGTGTCCATTTGCAGGAGCGCCAGGAAAGCTCCTTCCACCCTCCGCCACTGCCCCTATCCTTCCCATCCTCCTCCTCCTCTTCATCCTCCCCCCTCATTCTTCCCCCTCCCCCCCTTCCTTCTCTGTGTGTGAGTGTGTGTGTGTGTGTGTGTGTGTGTGTGTGTGTGTGTGTGTCAGGGCTCTTGGTGGAGACAATATCCTAAGGGAAGGGAGAATCTGAGATTCAAGTATAATCCAAATTTACTGAGGAAGGACTAAAAGAAAGATCTGGATAATAAATGTCTTTTAATCATACTCCTTTTCCAGTATGTCTCCCAGCCTGAAAATAGGAACTTTCCATGAAGTGCAAGTCAAGTTGAAAACCCTGTTTCACTATGTGAATGTGATTGTATATTCATGTAACATTTGGTTGCAAATAATCAACAGCTAGCTTAATCACAGAGAGTAAAATAATGGAATGATGCATCGTCAAGAAATACAGCTAGACCCCATGAGGGATTGAAACCAGGAATTTGCATGTGAAGAACTGAGTTTATTATCACATTATTCCCAATGATGTCTTCTTTTCTTATCTCTAGTATTATTCTGAGTGTTTTATTCTTTTCTCATTCTTGTAGACCTTTTATTTATTATTGAGATAGAATTAACATACGGTGTTTTATTATAGTGTATAGGTATAGTGTATACAGGTGTAAAATATAGTGATTCAAAAATTCTTTACATTACTCCGTGCTCATCACAGGAAGTATACTCTTAAACCCCTTCACCTGTTTCATCCATCCCTGCTCTCTGGTAACCATCAGTTTGTTCTCCATATCCAAGAATCTGGTTTTTTTGGTCTCTTTTTTTCTTTGTCCATTTATACTATTTCTTAAATTCCACATATGAGTGAAATCATATGGTTAGACCTTTTATTTTAAATGTCTCTGGGCATATTAGTAAAAACCAATCTCAGCCCCAACTTTCCATAATTTCACACCTGACTCTGTAAGTGAGAGATTTTCCCTGATCAGTCTGTATGTATTATCAAACTGTGCTACAGTTCTCTACCCCGTTACCTTGCTTCGTCTTCATGATCATATTACATATTTATTTTATTACTTAGTTTTTCACCCTCACCCAATTAGAAGATCCAAAGGAGCACATACATTATCTGTTTTGCTCCTCAGAATCTAGTATAATGCTGTCAAAAAATAAACATCTAGTACATATGTGTTCAATGAATCATTGTTGGATAAATTTCAGGGTTCAGTCACACACATAAAAATAACTGACCTGTAAACTAAATACATACATAATAAGTCAGTTGGTGTGTTTGTGTGTGTGAATGAGAGAGAGAGAGAGAGAGAATGTAAGAGTCTCAGAATACAGAATGCCTGAAGTAGGTATTGTTAACAGAAGAACAATTGCCTGGAAGCCTTTCCTCCCTTTACTTTCAGACTCAACAGGATTGTTATCACAGAAAATAGTCAGCTTCTTCTCTGTAAATTAAGATTCCACTCTTACTCTACTCCTTGGAAGAATATCCAGGGGAAATGGGGAGTGCCTAGGCAAGCCAAATATTGCCCCGATGATTTCTCTCCCTCCCTCCCTCCCTCTCTCTTATATATATAATTATATATATTATATTATATATAAAATTATATATATATGGCATATATATATAACATATAACCGATTACTTATCACATACCAAACATGAAGCCAAATGGTTTACATATATTATCCTACTCTGTGTACACATCAGGTTTATGTTGTGAATGCTATTATCATCAGCCCCAATTTAGAGATGAAGAAACTGACTCCGAGGGATTTGGTACATTGGTGACTATGATCCAGCTTAAAAATGATGGAGTGAGGGTTTTCATTTGGGCAATCCAAGTCTAAAGCCTGTGTTCTTACCTAAGACTCTGCTACTTTATTATTACCCCCAGGGAATTTTAAGCTGCTGGTTAAGTCCCAGTTGATTTCAGTTAGATTTTTACCATTTCATGGTCCTTAATTTTATACACCATCTTCCATCCCAGATATAACTATCACAAATCTTCCTATTCCCCTCAGTTTCACTTTTGTATGAAAGCCTGTGTTCAATTCATGCTACAGTGCTACACACAGATCCCATATCTTCCAAAATAAATACAAAAATCTAGTTTGTTGACATTTCTGTCTACATCCTAAAGGACACTGTCCTCTTCTACATTGAACAAAGCTGAATTCCTAAATTTTCCTGTAAAATAACTCATGTTATTTTCCCTCTAGTTTGCTTTGTTATTTTCTGAAGTTTTGTTGCTTTCCAGTGAATGCATTAAACTTAATTCTTATAAACTGCTTAGTTTGGCCCTTTTTTTAAAACTCTTCTCATTGAATCCCTTGTAATTTAAGAGTGCTGCAATGAAAATATAAGGTGTTTTTGTGTTAAGCTTTTCCATCCATTGTTCCTTTTATCTTCCTGTTTATTTTGTAAAATTACTGAATTTGAAAGCGGTCTCTTTACCCACGCACTCCTTTTTTTTTGGTAAGCACTTCAGATATTAAAATCTTGGGACTTAGAGCTGTGTTTAAATTTTTACCACAACCAATTGTTAGCTTAATGAGTCATTTCATCTCCCCAAATGACAGTGGTTCTGCACTCCTCAGGGTTGTTGTATAAAGAAGATAACTAATTTAACCATGCCTTCTGCTCTTCAAAGCTTTCCAGAATGGAATGTTGTAATTTTCTGTGACAACAGCTTTCACCTAAGCCAGATCAGCACATTCTCACAGATGCCCCTTTCCTATCACATTGTTAATTATTTCCTGCTTTGGGTGGCCTATTTTATGTAGATATAAAGGAAATAATGTTGTAAAATAGTTACAACATAATCCATTGAAGGTTGGAAATATATATATAACGTATATATAACATATAATATATACATTCATAACCTTAAGTTTGTAAACAGTATGAGTCAGCAAGTAAAAAGTGACCCTCAGGGATATGATACAGCTAAATACTACGGAGACTGAGAAACTCCTGGGGAGCCAGACAAGTTGATTTCAATTCATGATACTTTTACTAGCTGTGTCATCTATGGCAAGTTACTTAATCTCTATGTGACTTACTACATCTCTGTATTACTTATTACTTATTACTTAATTTCCTCATACATAAAAATAGAATAAAAATGTCTACCTCAGAGTTTATTGTGAATGTTAAATGAAAAAAAATTACGTGAAGGGCTCAATTAGTGTTAGCTGGGATTTCTAGTGTGTTCCTCTGATCTATGTATGTATTTTTGTGACATCACCATACTGTTTTGATCACTACAGCTTTGTAATATAACTTAAAGCCCAGAATTGTGATGCCTCCAGTTTTGCTTTGCTTTTTTCAAGATTACCTCAGCTATTCGGGGTCTTTTCAGGTTCCATACAAATTTCAGGATTGTTTGTTCTAGGCTCTGTGAAAATGCTGTTGGTATTTTGATAGAGATTGCATTAAATGTGAAGATTGCTTTGGATAGTATAGACATTTTAACAATATTTGTTCTTCTGATCCATGAGCATGGAATTTCTTTCCATTTCTTTGTGTCCTCTTCTTCAATTTCTTTCATCAGTGTTTTATAGTTTTCAGAGTATAGGTCTTTCACCTCTTTGGTTAAGTTTATTTTCTTGTGGGGCGTTCAACGGCTCAATGATTATTTCATTGTTTTTGTTTGCTACTGTCATTGACTTGTACCTTATCTATGGGAAAATTTTAATCAGTTATCAACATTTAACTTTAAATTTAGAAAAATCACATGTATTAAGTAATCTATGCCCTCTGTCTCTACCCCTGGCCCATCATCATTTGCAGGTATTGATTTATTCTTCACCACAGGCATGTATTTTAATCAGTTATGAGTCAAGTATCCTGCCCAGACTTTTGCCATAGTGATGATTATGTAATCCACAACAGTGCTCTGGTCATAGAATTTTAAAACTGGAGCTAAGGGAAATGAAGTGTTTAGTTCTCAGTGGCAAAACTGGAAAAAATATGTAAAGCCATGCTTACAACCTTATGAAGAAATCTCTGTTTAGGGAATTAAATTAGCATAGGAAAATATGGACAAAAGAAAAAAAAATTGATAGTTTTTGAAGCTCATCTATCCCCTACCAAATAAATGTTGTTTCTTTGTATTGCCTAAACTGATTCAGGTTGGACCTTCTGTGTCCTGTAATCCAAAGAGAGCCCTGGACTTTATCTTTATACAATTAAATGTATCATTTTATAGTTACCTGTACCACAGGTATTAATTATTCCTATTGTTCAACTGTGCAAGCTGAAAAAGAGGAAATGTCAATGACTAACTGCCAGCCAAAGAGTAAGACATAAGACACTATGGAATTCTATTTTGAGATAAACGTCTGTGGTAAAGAATAAAATATAGAGCAGAAAAGCAGAAGTTTGAAAAGAAGTATTTCTAGATTTCCCTTGTTTCTGTGCTTTCTGGAGAGCAAATTGCTTCCTTTTTGCTGTTTGTAACCCACTTACTAGCATAAACCCTAGTTATTTTAAGAGTATAGTTCTTCCATTTCTATGCTTAATTAAAGGTCATGATTAATTGAAATTGTAACAGCTTATCACTGCCCTGATTTAATTCCAAATGGTAGAGTACACTAAATTACAACTATTTCTGGAATTCACTAAGGATAGTAGTTAATTTTATTTCCTTGACCAGTACTTTGGTTACTATTGCTTTAATCAAGCTTCCTATCCACCTGAATCAGCCATCACATACTCAAGAATAGAACATTTTCTACAAAATACTGTGGTGTATTTTTATTATAACTGCCTTAATAGAGAATTAGAGCCATACTATGTATCAACAGCCTTCACCGTTGAACAACTCCAAACTAATGATCTCTTATGAATAATTGTAGGGAATACATGGAATAATGGGTGTTTAATATGCTCACAACTGGCTGGTGTTGCAAGCATTCATTTCACTTTCTTGCATAAAATACTGGTGAGATGGTAACAAGAAAATGTGCCTTCAGTATCCAATTGCCAAAGGAAAACCTCGAGCTTAACAACCTCAGGGACACCCAGTTGATGTAGCTCTTAAACTCAGCAGAGTAAAAACCTGAATGGCCATTGAATCAATCACAGCAGGTTTTGCTTTGGTAAGGAAAATCAAGAACTCTCAATGACTTAAAATAATAAGGATTTATTTTTTACCCATGTTACAGAAGGAATAGCACATTGTCAGAATAACAAAATGCCACATTGGACTATAATACCAAAGCCTGTAAAGGATGCAGGAAAGAGAAACCTCATGCTCTACTCTCAGGAGTACAAATAGTTACAGTCATCTGAGAAAGCAATCTGGCATTATTTATTGAAATTAAGTGTGTGTGTGTGCGTGTGCTTTGTGGTTCAGTAATTCCACTTCTAGGTATATCCCAGACGAAGTCTCCCAAGGCTTATAGGGATGCACACATAATTCTCAGTAATAGAAAGGGAATGATATTTATGGTATAATTCTCTTTATATAAATTAAATCATTTATCTCACAAATATACTATATATTTAACAAGACTACACATATACTTAAGTACCTGTATAAAACACATGGTATACTTCTAGAACAGTGGGGAGTAGGAGTGGTGATAAAAGATGAGAAAATTTGTTTTTAATTTTTTTAATGTTATTTATTTTTGAGAGAGAGAGACAGAGCATGAGGGGGAGGGGTAGAGAGAGACACACACATAGAATCCCAAGCAGGCTCCAGGCTCTGAGCAGTCAGCACAGAGCCCGATGTGGGGCTAACCCATGAACTGTGAGATCACAACCTGAGCCAAAGTTAGATGCTTAACTGACTGAGCCACCCAGGCTTCCCTAGAAAAGAAAATTTGATGTTTATATATTTTTGAGAGAAAGAGAGAGAGCACGTGCACAAACACACACACACACACACACACACACACACGCATACACGCATGAATGGGGGAGGGGCAGAGGGAGAAGCAGGGACAGAGGATTCAAAGAGGGCTCGGTGCTGAGCCTGATGCAGAGCTTGAACTCACTAACTGAACTTTGAGATCATGACCTGAGCTGAAGTCAGATGCTCAACCAACTGAGCCACCCAGGCACACCAAAGATCAGAAAATTTAAGTATAAGATACCCTGTGCTAAACTCATGATTGGGGGGGGGGGTGGTTAGTGCTATAAGGTGAAGAATATGATTTAGCAAATAATTTGACCCATCGGCAAATCAGAATTTTTACAAATGGTCAAGGGTTCAAAATAATCTCTGAGAATATTTATTTTTGTCTTAACCATCTTTGTTCCATTATGACCAAGTCTACAGGAGAAATTTATTTTTGGATATGACCATCACTGGCTAATATATTTTCTGCACCTAGGGAATCCATTCAATCATTTAATAATTAGCAATTTAATTCTTAATTTCTATAAGTCACCAGGATATAAAAATGAAAAAAAAAAGTTTTCCCCTTACATTCAGAGATAATACAACACAAGAAAAAATTAGAAAGTGTAATAATACAATAAAAATTTAGTAAACTAAAATGTGGTGTCATAAATGATAAAATATTAGATCAGGGTGGGGTGCAAGACAAATACAGAGATTAGAGTTTTGGAAAATTATGTCAATAGTTGTAGTGAAGATGTTCTATATCTAAGTACATAACACCTGCCTCCTCTGCTT
Source organism: Panthera tigris (assembly GCF_018350195.1). Lineage (NCBI taxonomy): Eukaryota > Metazoa > Chordata > Mammalia > Carnivora > Felidae > Panthera > Panthera tigris. The sequence continues at coordinate 63,825,770 of NC_056672.1, read as the reverse complement.
CTAATTTAGCCTCTTATCCATCTATTCTTCCACTCATCCATCCATCCATCCATCCATCCACTAATATTAATGATTGCCTACTATGCCCTGGACAAACAGTATCCTGGGTCCTGTTGTATAATACCCAAGGTAGTCAAAGTCCCTCTCTTAATGAAGGTTTAGTGATTTTGTCAGAATTTAGATACGGCCACTGTTTTGGGATTTAAAACAAGTCAACCAGACTCCCTATTTTTCTATAAATATAAACCGGATCAAACATGCACTTGAAGGCTAAGTAGGACTAAACATTTAGGCCTATGCTGAAAGGAAACATTTCTTAGGCATGAGGCAAGTATAAATGAGTCAACATTTCCATCTTTCAATTTCTTTAAAACTAGCATTGAGAGAGTTTTGCTTGTTTAAGGTTTATATGTAGATTTTAACAACAGATAAATTCTATTACATAGCTAATTGAGCCATTTCTTTGAGTTTAAGGACAGAGGTTTCATTTTGTAAAAACCAGTGATCAGGTTATATTTGGATCCTGATAACAAAGAAATATAGATAAGTAAATATTGACAAATGTTTGAAAGAGGATGATAAATTGCTATTACACAGCCATTACCCCAAAAGTAAAAGGAGGAATGCCCATATTCTTAGTTTGGTAAAATGGAGAAATCAGTGGTATCTTATGCCAAGATTTTTGAGACCGCTTTTAAGACTTATTTTTCTTCAAAAATATACTATTTAAAATTCTATATATTCTTATTTCTATTTCCAAATAGTTTCTTTATAATACTTGTACTTTTTATTTTAATACTCCTACCCATGGAAAATAAGGGAATGCATAAAATTTTTAAAGTTCAATATAAATTCAATATAAACATTTTAAAAATTCAATATACATTGTAGTCTATGTGTTTCTGGCATTTTTTCTTTTCGTACACAAACATACCCATCATACACACTCATACACACACATTACATATGCATTGTATAGATTTTTGACATTTTTTATTTAATAACATTTCTTGAGTATTTTCCATGTCAAAAAATTCACTTTTAAAGCATTTTCACTGAGCTTTAATTTACAAACAATATGATTTACAATGACTTCTAACATTGTATATATAATATGTATATGTACATATATATACATATACATGTGTGTATATATATACACACACACACACACACACACACACACACACACACAGTAGAGCCTTGGATTCTAAATAACTTGTTCTGTGAGTGTTCTGCAAGATGAACAAACATTTCTAATAAAGTTTAACTTGATAAATGAGCGATGTTTTGCAATACAAGTAGTATGTGATGCTGAATGTCACATGATCACCACTGAGCCAGTGGTTCTTGAAATTCACTTTGATATACAAGTGCTTTGGATTATAAGCATGTTTCCAGAACAAATTTTGCTCACAAACCAAGGTTTTACTGTATATATATCCCTATGACACTCCCAATTGATGGTATATATGTAGTTGTAACTAACACACAAGCAGAAAAAAGTTTCTTCTTTTTTTCTTCTCCTCAGAGTTGCCTTCTGCCCCAGCAATCACTATCAACAACCATTTCATCTTGCTCCCCATGTCTGGCAACCACTGATCTGATTTCTACCATTAGACACTACTTTTTCTGTTCTAGAAGTTTATACAAATTGGTTCATGAAGTATTTATTCTTTTATATACAGCTGTTTCACTCAGCATGATGTTTACGACTTTCATCCTTGTTGCTGCATGTATCAGTTTATTTCTTTTTATTGTTGAGTGGTATTTTACTATATGAATGTATCACAATTTGTAGTTCATGTGGCTTGTTTCCAAATTTTAGCTAATATGAATGAAGCTCCTCTGAACAGGAGCTTGTTGGGAGAAGTCTTTTATGGACATATCCAACATTATATTAATAGTTGTATTTCATTCTTACATCAATACATCTAAAATAGGTATTAATTTTCTTATTTTAACCTTTCCCTATCAAAACCAATGCTGGTATAGACGGACATGTTTTAATCTAAATAATTTTACACATTCTTGATTTTTTATTGAAACTAAATTCCTTGAATTTTAATTGCTTGATCAAGAATTTTGATATATTTATAGACAAATGTCACATCAAAATTATTGTAAAAGTTCAAAATTTTTCCTTTATTTTTGCACAAGTTGAAAATAACTGAGTGGCATTAGTCCTTTTGTTTTTTTCCACTCTGCTAGGGACAGAGTGTTGAACTGCTGTTTGTAGGGCAAGGTGAAGGGGTGTGCAGATGGAGGGACCCTATGTCTTGTGTTGTTATTTTATTGAATTAATTTAATTACCACTATGTTTGAATGTTCTTTTAACGTCTTTAGACACACACACACACACACACACACACACATACACACAAACAGTAGTTTATATTGCATCTCGATTATGTGCATGTGTTTATGTGCGTGTGTGTGTGTGTGTGTGTGTGTGCATTTGTGTATGTAAATTTTAAGAACTAAAGAATCAAAAATAATGAAATTCCTTCTGGTGGACATTTTTCCTTTCTGGATATGCAGCATTCTTGGAACAGCTCCTTATTTCCTTTTGGTAACCTATCCCCCTTCCACACTGTGTGCAGTCAAATGGATTGGTTATTATTTTAGGGTCATCATCCCTTGAGTTAAGGAAACACAGGACTGACTACCATTTAGATACACACTCACCTAGATATTCTATCATAAATTAGAGACACTGTAAACAGCAACCTCACCAAATCATTTCTGATGGAGCAGCAGCTTGTCGCTTGTCAAGTGTCACTGATGTTAGTGTTGCAAACATGGTGTTTGTATTTAGCAGATGCAATAGAGGTATTTTTGTGGGATCCATTCTGTGGCCCCCTTTTTGTCATTGTTCATTGCTATTTAGCTCTGCACCCCGTTCTCAGGTCTACCCACAGTTTCTTGGATCTACTAAATATTCTTTTAATAAACGCTGTGTTTTTTTTTAATGTTTATTCATTTTTTGAGAGAGAGCACAAGTCGGGGAGGGGCAGAGAGAGAGGGAGACACAGGATCAAAACAGGCTCCAGGCTCTGCGCTGTCAGCACAGAGCCCAACGCGGGGCTCGAACCCACAAACTGCAAGATCATGACCTGAGATGAAGTTGGACGCTTAACCGATTGAGCCACCCAGGCACCCCAGTAAATATTGTTTTTTAATTAAATCCACATTAGATTTCAGTTGCTTTAAACTGAAAAAACCTATAGGTAAATGTAATCAGTTTGAGCATAGTGTCTTGGTCTTTTAAGTCAATCATCTTTCCATTTCTGTGCATTTCTTGTTGACTTTTTCTTTTCTATTCTCTTACACAGATAGTAGCCCACTCTCCTACATATATAGAAAAATTTTTATATGGATCAGTCAATATTACAACTTGGTTCATTTTTTTAATTATAATGTAAAATGTTACAAACTATTTGCATACTTTACCTCAGGTTGAAAGTCACGCATATAAGCCAGATTCCTTCTCTTCTTCTGTATATGCAATTTTCTGTATTTTTTTTTGTTTTTCTCCCCTACTTCATTCTTAAATGTAAAAATAAAACTTCCTAGAATAAGGCCATCATTGGAGCTGACTAGTTTTCCCTCTCTAGCCCTAACTTGTGCAACCATCTTTCTAGCTTTGTATAACTGTGCAGTCTTCTAGGAGAATCACTTCACATGTGTCTCTCCCCAGTGAGTTGTTGAAAGTGCCCAACATTTACATGAATGTTTTAAAAACTAAATTCATACATTTTTGTTTTTTTAGTCTCAGAACAGTTTTATGATATAGTTTAGGATAACATTATTGTATTAACTTTGTAAATTATACCTTAAAATTAAAAAAACCTTAAGTTTATGTCCTTTTAAAATATTGGAATATTAATTTTTCATAATGTTATTATTTCTGTTAAATTTCCTGGAAGGCAGAAATTATAGATATTTTAATTAAATATTAAAATGATTGTAAAACTGTCACAGGATAACTACCGTCATTTATTTCTGCTGCTATCTTCTATCACTTCCCTATACTTTTTGAAGATGTGGTCAGGTTTTCTTAAAGTAATTTTTTTTTCATTTTCCTTTTTTTGTTTGTTTGAAAATACTTCAATTTACAGAAGTTTCAAGTACTATATCATAACCTTTAATTTTTATAAACCATTTGGGACACAGTCTCATACATCATGCCCATCACCCTCTAGTATTTGTGTGTGTGGGTCCTATGAAGACATTATCCTATATAATCACATTGTAACCATCAAAATCAGGAAAGTAGCATTCAGACATTGCTACCATCTATTCCTAAGATCCCATTCAGATATCTCCAGATAGTCCCTATGTCTTTGTAGCAAAATATCCAGAACAGAATCTAGTGTTACACTGAGTTGCAGGATCCCTTTAGTCTCCATTGATTTGGAAGAATTTGTCCATCTTTATTTGACATTCATATTTGTGACACTTTTGAGAATTACAGGCAATATGGTTTAGAAAATGCTACTCAATTTCAGTTTGCCTAAACCTCATGAACACATTTAAGTTTTTTCCATATGGTAAGAATATCACAGATGTAATCATGCATTCTTCTCATCACCTCCTATCTGATGGTGTGTGATTTTGATTTGTCCTTTATATAACCCTCTTGATTAAGATAGGATCTTCCAAGATTCTCCACTGTAAAGATAATTTTGATTGTATTTTGGAATAAATGATTGTTTTGTATAAAAGTACTTTCATATTATATGTTTTATACTTTTTTAAGAGAGAGAGACAGAGTGTGAGCAGGGAGGGACAGAGAGGGAGACACAGAATCTGAAGCAGGCTTCAGGCTATGAGCTGTCAGCACAGAGCCTGATGTGGGGCTCGAACTCACAAACCATGAAATCATGACCTGAGCGGAAGTCAGACACTTAACTGACTGAGCCCCAACTTTTTTTTTCAATATATGAAATTTATTGTCAAATTGGTTTCCATACAACACCCAGTGCTCATCCCAAAAGGTGCCCTCCTCAATACCCATCACCCACCCCCCATCAACCCTCAATTTGCTCTCAGTTTTTAAGAGTCTCTTATGCTTTGGCTCTCTCCCACTCTAACCCCTTTTTTTCTTTTCCCTTCCCCTCCCCCATGGGTTTCTGTTAAGTTTCTCAGGATCCACATAAGAGTGAAACCATATGGTATCTGTCTTTCTCTGTATGACTTATTTCACTTAACATAACACTCTCCAGTTCCATCCACGTTGCTACAAAGAGCCATATTTCATTCTTTCTCATTGCCACGTAGTACTCCATTGTGTATATACACCACAATTTCTTTATCCATTCATCAGTTGATGGATATGTAGGCTCTTTCCATAATTTGCTATTGTTGAGAGTGCTGCTATAAACATTGGGGTACAAGTGCCCCTATGCATCAGTACTCCTGTATCCCTTGGGTAAATTCCTAGCAGTGCTATTGCTGGGTCATAGGGTAGGTCTGTTTTTAATTTTCTGAGGAACCTCCACACTGTTTTCCAGAGCGGCTGCACCAATTTGCATTCCCACCAACAGTGCAAGAGGGTTCCCATTTCTCCACATCCTGTCCAGCATCTATAGTCTCCTGATTTGTTCATTTTGGCCACTCTGACTGGCATGAGGTGATATCTGAGTGTGGTTTTGATTTGTATTTCCCTGATGAGGAGTGATGTTGAGCATCTTTTCATGTGCCTGTTGGCCATCCGGATGTGTTCTTTAGAGAAGTGTCTATTCATGTTTTCTGCCCATTTCTTCACTGGGTTATTTGTTTTTTGGGTGTGGAGTTTGGTGAGCTCTTTATAGATTTTGGATACTAGCCCTTTGTCCAATATGTCATTTGCAAATATCTTTTCCCATTCCATTGGTTGCATTTTAGTTTTGTTGATTGTTACCTTTGCAGTGCAGAAGCTTTTGATCTTCATAAGGTCCCAATAGTTCATTTTTGCTTTTAATTCCCTTGCCTTTGGTCAAGTAAGAAATTGCTGCGGCTGAGGTCAGAGAGGTCTTTTCCTGCTTTCTCCTCTATGGTTTTGATAGTTTCCTGTCTCACATTCAGGTCCCTTATCCATTTTGAGTTTATTTTTGTGAATGGTGTAAGGAAGTGGTCTAGTTTCATTCTTCTGCATGTTGCTGTCCAGTTCTCCCAGCACTATTTGCTAAATAGACTGTCTTTATTCCATTGGATGTTCTTTCCTGCTTTGTCAAAGATTAGTTGGCCATACGTTTGTGGGTCTAGTTCTGGGGTTTCTATAATATTCCATTGGTCTGTGTGTCTGTTTTTGTGCCAATACCATGCTGTCTTGATGATTACAGCTTTGCAGTAGAGGCTAAAGTCTGGGATTGTGATGCCTTCTGCTTTGGTCTTCTTCAAAATTACTTGGGCTATTCGGGGCCTTTTATGGTTCCATATGAATTTTAGGATAGCTTGTTCTAGCTTCGAGAAGAATGCTGGTGCAATTTTGATTGGGATTGCATTGAATGTGTAGATAGCTTTGGGTAGTATTGACATTTTGACAATATTTATTCTTCCAATCCATGAGCACGGAATATTTTTCCATTTCTTTATATCTTCTTCAATTACCTTCATAAGCTTTCTATAGTTTTAAGCATACAGATCTTGTACATCTTTGGTTAGGTTTATTCCTAAGTATTTTATGCTTTTTGGTGCAATTATGAATGGGAGCAGTTTCTTTATTTGTCTTTCTGTTGCTTCATTATTAGTGTATAAGAATGCAACTGATTTCTGTACATTGATTTTGTATCCTGCCACTTTGCTGAATTCATGTATCAGTTCTAGCAGACTTTTGGTGGAGTCTATCGGATTTTCCATGTATAAGATCATGTCATCTGCAAAAAGTGAAAGCTTGACTTCATCTTTGCCAATTTTGATGCCTTTGATTTCCTTTTGTTGTGTGATTACTAATGCCAGAACTTCCAACACTATGTTAACAGCAGTGGTGAGAGTGGACATCCTTGTCGTGTTCCTGATCTCAGGGGAAAAGCTCTCAGTTTTTCCCCATTGAGGATGATGTTAGCTGTGGGTTTTTCATAAATGGCTTTAATGATGTTTAAGTATGTTCCCTCTATCCTGAACAAGCAATCCTAAGGATTTTTATTAAGAAAGGTTGCTGAATATTGTCAAATGCCTTTTCTGCATTGATTGACAGGATCATATGGTTCTTATCTTTTCTTTTATTAATGTGATGTATCATGTTGATTGATTTGTGAATGTTGAACCAGCCCTGCATCCCAGGAATGAATCCCACTTGATCATGGTGAATAATTCTTTTTATATGCTGTTGAATTCGATTTGCTAGTATCTTATTGAGAATTTTTGCATCCATATTCATCAGGGATATTGGCCTGTAGTTCTCTTTATTTTACTGGGTCTCTGTCTGGTTTAGCAATCAAAGTAATACAGGTTTCATAGAATGAGTCTGGAAGTTTTCCTTCCCTTTCTATTTTTTGGAATAGCTTGAGAAGGATAGGTATTATCTCTGCTTTAAACGTCTGGTAGAACTCCCCTGGGAAGCCATCTGGTCCTGGACTCTTATTTGTTGGGAGATTTTTGATAACTGATTGAATTGCTTCGCTGGTTATGGGTCTGTTCAAGCTTTCTATTTCCTCCTGATTGAGTTTTGGAAGCGTGTGGGTGTTTAGGAATTTGTCCATTTCTTCCAGGTTGTCCAGTTTGTTGGCATATAATTTTTCATAGTATTCCCTGATAATTGCTTGTATCTCTGAGGGATTGGCTTTAATAATTCCGTTTTCATTCATGATTTTATCTATTTGGGTCATCTCCCTTTTCTTTTTGAGAAGCCTCGCTAGAGGTTTATCAATTTTGTTTATTTTTTTCAAAAAATCAACTCTTGGTTTCGTTGATCTGCTCTACCGTTTTTTTAGATTCTATATTGTTTATTTCTGCTCTGATCTTGATCATTTCTCTTCTTCTGCTGCTGGGTTTAGGCTGTCTTTGCTGTTCTGCTTCTATTTCCTTTAGGTGTGCTGTTAGATTTTGTATTTGGGATTTTTCTTGTTTTTGAGATAGGCCTGGATTGCAATGTATTTTCCTCTCAGGACTGCCTTCGCTGCATCCCAAAGCGTTTGGATTGTTGTATTTTCATTTTCTTTGTTTCTGTATATTTTTTAATTTCTTCTCTAATTTCCTGGTTGACCCACTCATTCTTTGGTAGGGTGTTCTTTAACCTCCATGCTTTTGGAGGTTTTCCAGACGTTTTCCTGTGGTTGATTTCAAGCTTCATAGCATTGTGGTCTGAAAGTATGCATGGTATGATCTCAATTCTTGTATACTTATGAAGGGCTGTTTTGTGACGCAGTATGTGATCTATCTTGGAGAATGTTCCATGTGCACTCGAGAAGAAAGTATATTCTGTTGCTTTGGGATGCAGAGTTCTAAATATATCTGTCAAATCCATCTGATCCAATGTATCATTCAGGGCCCTTGTTTCTTTATTGACCGTGTGTCTAGATGATCTATCCGTTTCTGTAAATGGGGTGTTAAAGTCCCCTGCAATTATCACATTCTTATCAGTAAGGTTGCTTATGTTTGTGAGTAATTGTTTTATATATTTGGGGGCTCCTGTATTCGGTGCATAGACATTTATAATTGTTAGCTCTTCCTGATGGATAAACCCTGTGATTATTATATAATGCCCTTCTTCATCTCGTGTTACAGCTTTTAATTTAAAGTCTAGTTTGTCTGATATAAGTATGGCTACTCCAGCTTTCTTTTGACTTCCAGTAGCATGATAAATATTTCTCCATCCCCTCACTCTCAATCTGAAGGTGTCCTCATGTCTAAAATGAGTCTTTTGTAGACAGCAAATAGATGGGTCTTGTTTTTTTATCCATTATGTTACCTTATGTCTTTTGGTTGGTGCATTTAGTCCGTTTACGTTCAGTGTTATTATAGAAAGATATGGGTTTAGAGTCATTGTGATGTCCATAGGTTTCATGCTTATAATGATGTCTCTGGTACTTTGTCTCACGGGATCCCTCTTGGATCTCTTGTAGGGCTGGTTTAGTGGTGACGAATTCCTTCAGTTTTTGTTTGTTTGGGAAGACCTTTATCTCTCCTTCTATTCTAAATGACAGACTTGCTGGATAAAGGATTCTCGGCTTCATATTTTTTCTGTTCATCACATTAAAGAACTCCTGCCATTCCTTTCTGGCCTGCCAAGTTTCAGTAAGAGATCGGTCACGAGTCTTATAGGTCTCCCTTTATATGTTAGAGCACGTTTATCCCTAGCTGCTTTCAGAATTTTCTCTTTATCCTTGTATTTTGCCAGTTTCACTATGATATGTCGTGCAGATGATCGATTCAAGTTATGCCTGAAGGGAGTTCTCTGTGCCTCTTGGATTTCAGTGACTTTTTCCTTCCCCAGATCAGGGAAGTTCTCAGCTACGATTTCTTCAGTACCCCTTCAGCACCTTTCCCTCTCTCTTCCTCCTCTGGAATACCAATTATGCGTAGATTATTTCTCTTTAGTGCCTCACTTAGTTCTCTAATTTTCCTCTCATACTCCTGGATTATTTTTCTCTCTTTTTCTCAGCTTTTCTTTTCCATAATTTTATCTTCTAATTCAACTATTCTCTCCTCTGCCTTTTCAATCCGAGCCATGGTCATTTCCATTTTATTTGCAGCTCGTTTATAGCATTTTTTAGCTCCTCCTGACTGTTCCTTAGTCCCTTGATCTCTGTAGCAATAGATTCTCTGCTGTCCTCTATACTGTTTTCAAGCCCACCGATTAATTTTATGACTATTAGCCGAAATTCACTTTCTGTTACATTGTTTAAATCGTTTTTGATCAGGGACGCCTGGGTGGCTCTGTCAGTTAAGCATGTGACTTTGGCTCAGGTCATGATCTCACAGCTTGTGAGTTCAAGCCCCATATCGGGCCCTGTGCTGACAGCTCAGAGCCTGGAGCCTGCTTCGGATTCTGTGTCTCCCTCTCTCTCTCTCTCTCTTTGCCCCTCCCCCGCTCACACTCTGTCTCTCCCTCAAAAAATAAACAAACATTAAAAAAGTTTTAAAAAAATAAAAATAAATTGTTTTTGATCAGTTTGTTAGCTGTTGTTATATCCTGGACATTCTTTTGAGGGGAATTCTTCCGTTTAGTCATTTTGGATAGTCCTTGGAGTGGTGCGGGACTGCTGGGTACTTCCCCTGTGCTGTCCTGAATAACTTGCATTGGTGGGCGGGCCGCAGCCAGACCTGATGTCTGGCCACAGCACACTGCTGGGGCCACAGTCAGACTGGTGTGTACCTTCTCTTCCCGTCTCCTAGTGGTGGGATTCACTGTTGGGTGTCCTGGCCCGTCTGGGCTACTTACACACTGCCAGGCTTGTGGTGCTGGGGATCTGGCATATTAGCTGGGGTGGATAGGCAAGTTGCACAGGGGCGGGAGGGGCAGGCTCAGCTCACTTATCCTTCAGTGATCTGCTGCTTCAGGAGGGGCCCTGTGGCAGAGGGATGGAGTCAGACCCGCCGGAGGGATGGATCCGCAGAAGCACAGCGTTGGGTGTTTGCACGCTGCAAGCAAGTTCCCTAGCAGGAACTGGTTCCCTTTGGGATTTTGGCTGGGGGATGGGCAAGGGAAATGGCGTTGGCGAGCGCTTTTGTTCCCTGCCAAGCTGCGGTCTGTCATCTGGGGCTCAACAACTCTCCCTCCCGTTGTCCTCCAGCCCTCCTGCTCTCCGAGCAGAGCTGTTAACTTATAACCTTCCAGATGTTAAGTCCCACTTGCTGTCAGAACACACTCCATCTGGCCCCTCTGCTTTTGCAAGCCAAACTCGGGGTCTCTGCTTGGCTGGCAGGCTACCCATCTGTCCCGGCTCCCTCCCGCCAGTACGTGGAGCATGCACCGCCTCTCCACCCTTCCTACCCTCTTCCGTGGGCCTCTTGTCTGTGCTTGGCTCCAGAGAATCCGTTCTGCTAGTCTTCTGGCAATTTTCTGGGTTATTTAGGCAGGTGTAGGGGGAATCTAAGTGATCCACAGGACGTGGTGAGCCCAGCGTCCTCCTAAGTCGCCATCTTCCCCTGAGCCCCAACTTTTATATTATGTAAAGATTCTATACTTCATCAAGTTTTAAAATGATTCATTTATTCTTTGACATCAGTATGGACACATGGACTCCTGTTTTATTCAAAGAATGTAAAATTTTATTATTATTATGTTTCTGATACTTAGATTGGCCAGTGTGATCAGCTTTAAGCTGGATTCTTTGTCCTTTATCCTCTTCCCTGGGCTTTTCTCTACATGGATGCTATCTCTGCAGAATCAGGTTTTGACATCCTGCATCAGGTCAGCATCACATCCCACTTCTTACCATATGCATATTTCCCTCATCTTGCTTAGTCTCTAATGCTCCATTCGGGCCACCATGGCTCCCCCAACTTCCCACCATACTTTCCACTAAGTCCCACCTTGGACTTCCCGCTAAATCTAATGTAGTTGTTGGACTAAATTTTTTAAGGGAAGGAAAATGGAAGGGAGAAGAAAGAGGAAGAGGGAAGGAGCAGATATTGTGTCTTAAAATTACAAATGATAGCAGTACAATGAGCAATACCATGGTAACAGCTTTTTTTATTTGTTTTGGTTTTGTCTCCAGAATCACCGTTTCTTACAAGGTTAAGTGAATTGTTCTTTAGAACTCTCCCTTTTCTAGTTTGCAATAAGAATGGATCTAATTATAGTGCCTGCAGTTGGGGAGACTAAGTTTTCACCTGTGCAGTGAAATCCTCTGCAGATCATGAACATGAGAATTATAGCTACACTAATAAAGCAAATGGTAATGTTGCTGAGAAATTAATATATATGTATTAATGTGACAGTACACATATTTCAGAGGAAAAGCTATAAGACTAATTTAGAACCATAACAACAAAATAATATATCCATGCTAAGACAATAATAATGTAGCTCTTTGATAAAGTTAATTTTAAAAAGTAGATATAACTGTTACATCTATTTATTAGAAAAACCTATACTGAAGGAAATAAGTAAGATTTAACTCTAAACATACAGAGATTTAAGCAAAAGGCTAAAGATTGCCAATGAAATACAGTTATCAATTCAAAACTGAGCATACATCCAAATCATTTCAGACTTCAAAATCTTTCCTGTTCTTACGTGATTTCAGATTTTAAAATTTCCTTTTACATCAGGAGTATTTCAGCCAGTACTTCAGAAGGCAGATGCTGAGTAGGAGTTAATGATATAAGCAATTCACTGGGAAATGATTCTAGTGAGAGCTAAAAGAAGGAGGGAGCTGAACTGGGCCTGATAAACCTTCCACCCACTCTGTGGACACATATGAAAGCAAAGGGAGGTGGAGAAGGACTAGGAAGGGTTTCTGACTGATACAGATCTGAAAGTGTATCAAATAACCAAAGGGACAGTTTTGAATAACGATGGCCTTGGGGCGCCTGGGTGGCTTAGTTGGTTAAGTGGTTAAGCAAGTGTCTTACTCTTGATATTAGCTCAGGTCTTGATCACCTGGTCATGAAATTGAGCCCCACATTGGGCTCTGCCCTGAGCACAGAGCCTGCTTGGAATTCTCTCTCTCCCCCTCTCTCCATGCCCCTCCCCCCCCTCTCTCTGTCTCTGTCTCTGTCTCTGTCTCTCTCTCTCTCTCTCTCTTTCAACAAACAAACAAACATTAAAAGATGGCCCATTAGTGGAATCCTTTGTTGCTCTGATCTGCACACCATGTTGAGTCATTGGCTGAAGCCTGCTCGTGAGGAGTTATTTTAGTCTCACAAACTGAAATTTTCCCTGAAGATGCTGAAACAGAGGGCAGTCAGCTAATTCCACTTCTTTCTGTTAGTCAAGAAGTTCTTTTTTTTTTTAATTTTTTTTTTAACATTTATTTATTTTTGAGACAGAGACAGAGCATGAACAGGGGAGGGGCAGAGAGAGAGGAAGACACAGAATCCGAGCAGGCTCCAGGCTCTGAGCCATCAGCCCAGAGCCCGACGCGGGGCTCGAACTCACGACCGCGAGATCGTGACCTGAGCTGAAGTCGGATGCCCAACCGACTGAGCCACCCAGGCGCCCCAAGAAGTTCTTTCTTAAACAGAGATCCAAGTGTTGCATTTCCATGGTTACCACAGCCAGATAATTTTATTTAAACAAAAAAATTTTTAACTTCTCAATTTATCAATGTGATAACGTATCCTCTGATTGATTCAGTGCATATTGAATATCAAGGTACTATGATGAATATGAACTATTTCTCTCAAGGAGCTTAAAATCCGGAGGTAGGGGAAAAAACAGTAAAAAGGCATTAGAATAGATTATAGCAGATATTATAATAAGGTTAAATATAGAAAATTCTATAAGAACAAGAGTTGAGCCCTTAACCCAGCCTTCAGAGACTCCTAAGTCTTTCCAAAGTAAGTGTAGATAAACTGAAGTCTAAATGAAGCAGAAAATATTTTGTCCTAAAAGAGATAGGTTGGAAAAGTATGTGCAGAAGACTATATTTTAGAGCAGATAGTATCTTTGGATTTGGCTTAATATATTTAGAGCTAAAATCAGACTGTATATACACACCCACCTTCTCCCATACCCCAAGTCACTCAAAAGTAACTGAAATATATTTTTTCAAAAATAAATCCATTATAGTTCAAAAATGAGAAAATATAGTATCAGCAGACCAGAAAGTAGAAATACTTCTCAAAGTTGGAAAGCATATGGCTCAGATTAACAAAAGAACTGGAAAACCAAAGCTCAGTGTATGAGTAAATTACAAAGATGACAAAACTACAATCTCAGAGTAAACAGGTCCAGAGTAATGGGTGATTTCTGGGGCAACAGTCAGGGTAATTATCGGAAAGGAGTCACTATCAGGAGACCAGCACACCCCTTCCTTAGTTCCAACATATACAAGGCCTGAGCTGAATAACAGATAATAATTGCACACGAAAGGAACTAACTTCCTAGGGAGGGCTTTTAGTGGAATATGGACCAAACAGAGGGAAAATAATGATATATGTTCAGTTTAGTCTTTTCTTTTTTCTGTCCAGAAGCATCAAGGCATCCTTATATAGGTACACTTCTAAAAATGTGATCATCTAATATAGAGTAACTGTTTTTGCTACAACCTATAATACGAGTGTCCACTGTCCAAAAATTATTACTCTGATGTCTTATTAATTATAGTCTGAGAGATGTCCAGCCCACTCCTCACAAATTTCTCCCCTAAATCAGTACTGATAGTCTGTAACTTGTAAAGTTTATGACTAGCAGCATTCTTTATGTCATTTCTATTTCAGCAAAGACAAATCATTTCGTGACTGTAAAGTATAGAACATAAATATAGTCCATTTGCAGTAAGTAGCTGACTGGTCCTCCAGGGTTATGTGAGCCATTTTCTTTAGTCAGAAATGCAGGTCTCTGGACACCAAGCAGTGGTACCAGAAAGATCAGTCGAAGTGATGCTTAATCCATGTGGATAAGCTCATGTATAATCTCTGTTCCTATTACCATAGCCTATTTGATTATGATCTAATTAAAATAGAAGAGAGAGGCAAGAAAGGGAGGATGAGTGTCATTCATAAGTGATCATCTTATCAACCTGATTATTTAGGGCTGCCTACACAGTAGGGACTTTGGATATGAATTTCCAAGGATACAAATTCTCTGTCACTCTAGGTTTATTTTCAGATATCTAACCATACACAGCTTCATCACACATACTGAAAACCAGTCCTTCAATTTTCCCATTCATTTTCTTGAGCATCCTCCCATTCCAGTAATCGCTATACCATCTTTCCACCCAGATATAGTGAATCATGAGATTGATTATACTACTTAGAGTTCTACCTATTGGTAGGAATTCTCTTTTCCATTTTAATTCAAAGCCACCACTATTCTGGGCTGTAAAGCTGCAGCTGTTTATATCCAGCTGGTGCAAAAATATTCTGTACGTAAGTATGTAAAACATACTTAACATAGAAAAGTCATATGAAAGAATTATTTTTATTGAGGATTGTGGAAAACTATTTTAAGCAGGGGAATGTCACATTCAGATATCTTTAGGAAGGTAATTCCAGCAAAAATATGAAGATAGATTTAAAGGAAGATAATAAGATCAGTGCAAGCAAGTGAAATAATTATCTATTAATCCAAACGAGAATGATGAAAATAAAGAAGTTGTTACAAGAAGAGAAAAGGGGTTATATTAGAACAACAGTTTTGAAATACAAACGGGGGGCTCCTGGGTAGCTCAGTCAGTTAAGCATCCGATTTCACCTCAGGCCATGAACTCATGGTTTGTGAGTTCAAGCCCTGTGTTGGGCTCTATGCTGACAGCTCAGAGCCTGGATTCTGTTTCAGATTCTGTGTCTCCCTCTCTGTCTCTCTGACCCTCCCCTGCTTGCATTCTCTCTGTCTCAAAAATAAACATTGAAAATTTTTTTGGAACTACAAACTGTCTTTATAATTCTGAATAAGAAAGATATATAACTTAAAATGTTCTTGCAATTTATGGTGACTTTGTAGATTATAAAATTATATCTATGGGTTTGACATTTAAGATATTTTTCAAAGACATTAAATACTTGTATCTCCCTCTCATAATTAACAGTGCTGGTAGGAATGTGTTTAAAATATTTTGCACTTGCTTTTGAGGGCTATGTATTTGTGCAGTCTGTCCATACTTGTGTCATTTAACAACATATTGTGCATATCTTTTTATATCATTCACATATTAAAAAAAAAAAGTATAGAGGGCCCGGCTACTTTGTCAGCACTTTGGATACAAAATAGATTAAAAAATTAAAAAAACCTCTTCTTTTTCAGCACATACATAATAAATGGATAAATTCTATAGTACTTATATAATTCATAAATAAATTATGTGCTTTATAATTATAAGTGCTGTAGAAATAAAATAGAGAGGGATAAGAGGGATTAGAGGTGCGGGGAAGTTAAAATCTTGTGCAGGATGATCAGAGCAGACTTCATCAGTAAGGTATTGAAGGGAGACAAGTGAACGAGATAATCACGTCTCTGGAGGAAATACAATGTGCCCAGCAGGGACACATAGCACATCATAGCACAGTCTTTAATATAGGGTAGGCTGAAATGTATGTTCCTCTTCCTTTATTCTTCCACTTTTCTTTCCTCACATGATGAGACATAGGCAAGTGGTTGTTACCCTTGTACTTGGAAACTACAACAAGGGAAATATATGGATTTTTATCTGTGGCTTGTAGCTTTTGTAGTCCGTGTATTTTTCAGAGTATCTCTAATCTCTGGATCTTGATAATAAACGGTAAGTCATACTTTTTTTTTGCTTTTAAAGACTATTGGAAGGAACCTGTCTATGAAAGATATATAGACACATAAATGTAGATATACATGTAGATACAGATACAAGTATATAGATATAGACACAGATAGATAATAGATATAGGTATAGACACAGATATACATATACACACACTAGTAAGGCATAAGAAAGAATGAGATCTTGCCATTTGCGACAAGGATGCACCTACAGGATATTATGCTAAGTGAAATAAATCAGACAGAGAAAAACAAAAACCATGTGATTTCACTTATATGTGTTACGTTAAAAAAAAAGCAAATAAACAACAGTTTAATAAAAAACAGCTTCATACATAAAGAGAAAAAACTGGTGGTTGGCAGGGGCTGGGGGATGAATGAAGTAGGTGATGGGGGTTAAGAGATACAAATTTCCAGTTATAAAATAAATAAGTCACGGAGATGATAAGTACAGCATAGGGAATATAGTCAGTAATACTGTAATGATGTTATATGCCAACAGATGGTGATGACACTTGTGGTGAGCATTGCATAATGTATAGGATCATTAAATCAATCACTGTGTTGTGCACCTGAATGTCAACTATACTTCAATAATAATTTTTTAAATAAAGAGGACTAGTGGATATGAAACTACAATCAAACTAAAATTTGCCATTCATTTATTAACATTTTCAATGGAAGTGTTAAATATTTGTTAGAAATAGTTTTTCTCTTATGTTCAAACATTTAAAGGATTAACTTTTAAAATTTGTACTAATGAACTGTTGCTGTGGATTTGCTTTGTGCTCACAGCAAAAAGCAATGAATCACAGCATCAAGGCTTAAGCTGAATTCTCTCTATAACCCACAGACAAGAAAGAGGTCCATAAGGCACTGTTTGAACATCTTAAAAAAAAAAAAAAAAAAAGGAAATTCTTACACAGAGCAGAAGTAAACATCACTGCTATTGCCAACCATTTATAGGATAAATAACTTCTATTTTTGTTTTTAATTATAAAATTGAAAACTAAAATTCCTGGTAAAATTGTCTCATTCCTTCTCAGGGATCCAAGATGTTTATATGAATTACCAACTGTAATTTGAGGTTTACGCCTTAGACATCAATGTCTTTCCCAACTGCACACCATTTAACATAAGTATCTTAAAATTAATGAAATATAGATGATATACTTTTCTAATTTGCAATGCTACTAGTTTTTGTTTTTATTTTGTTTTTGTAATTTCACTCTGTCTTTGGTTACTTCCATTGATTTCTCTCTGAGTGTTGAGATGTATCTATCTGCTTGAAGCATCATCGTATTCTAAAGTCAGACCCCAAACATTTTTTTAAGTAAGGTTTCATTAAATTGCAAAATCACATAATCCATTTTTTAAAATTACCTTTTCAAACATGATATTAATCAAAATACTGGTAGTAGCAGAACAATAATCAATTTTAAGATATGAAGACGTTCACAATATATCCAGGAAAACCAAAATCAGATTTTGAGTGTTTTTAGCCAGAAGCATGGCTGGCACTGCTCCTTCTCGTTGATATGGGAGCTGACGGTACAGATGAAGAGCTTGTGACCCTATCACTAGTACGTCTTCTACTGCTAGTCCTGAAGCGGGATGTTTGCTCCACTCCGGAACATTTACCAAGATTTGGGGTCTACATGCTCTTTCCTCAGGCTGCTCTCTATCTACCATAGAATTGGGGGGATTTCATCTTATTGGGACAATCAAGTATTTATTAGAAATAAGATTTATAATGTGATAAATTCCTTAAATAAAGATATCAAGACTATGTGAAAGATGCTGGGCAGCCACCATCCTCAACTAATAATCTATGACACTACTAAATGAGCATTGATATCCCAGTATTATAAAGAGAAGACTAAGACCTACTTGATTGCCCTAGTTCTGCTTGCCACAAAAATGTATCTTTCTTATATACTATAGTCCTTATAATATTTCGTGTTTCCCATTTATAGACCTTTGGACTATATTGAATGTCTTGAAAAACAAGCAAGCAAGGAAGCCACTGTGATGGTTCTGAAGGGGTTATACTGATGGCAGACTATATTAAAATTATCTAGTAAAAACTGTAATTGCATGGTTAATGAAAGCTATTAGGTAAAAATTAAACAATTTAATGTAAAACCTGCCACGTCCTTAGTGACAAATACATGAAAATAATAATAAGTACAGTAAAAACAAATTCAGTTTTGCAGCATAGCTTTCTAGAAAATAATTCCCACTTGAATATGAATGTGAATAATCAATTTAAGTTCCTCCTCTACTGCAGCAACCACTGTCAGTGCTACTGTTGATTCTGATTCTCCCTATTCCAAACGTGGAGAACTTGTTCGTAGGTTTAAAACATGTAGAATTTTAGATTTGGAAAGACTCTTGCATAATTTATAGTCCCGTATTTTCAGTTAACAAGTAATGAAATTTAGATCTATAACTATGAATTTGCTTTCCAAAGTTTATTCACTAATCTCATAGGATGATACAGCTTAACTTCTGAAGACATGGTCTTTCCACCATCACTGAATAAATTGTCGGAGTCACAACTCTGGCAATAGCATGTGCTGACATTTTATTGTTAGACACATAATTATGTATACATGACTTGCCTCCACTAATAGAAATATATATATATATATACACATATATATATGTATATATGTATATACATATATATATGTGTATATATATATACACATATATACATGTATATATATACACATATATACATGTATATATGTGTATATATATATATACATACACATATATATGTGTATATATATATATGTTCCATTTAATCCAGTAGAATTCAAACTCGAAGTACAATGAAGTAATTTGAAGAATTGATTCTTATATGAGTATGGCACCCTTTAATTGAGCTTAAGTTTTCTAATTTTAATGAGGGAAATACCTTTAATTCTGTGAGCTTAGTACAAAGATTTAGCTGTTATATGAACATTTTATGTCAGTTAATAACTGTCAATGAATATTCCATCCCTTTTATTTATTTCTTAAATCCTTACAACTGTGATAGATAATAATCAGTGAAACTGAAATAAAAGTGAATCCTAGGGAAAGTTCTGGGATAGTTGGAATTTCATTGAAGT
This sequence comes from Panthera tigris, assembly GCF_018350195.1. Classification (NCBI taxonomy): domain Eukaryota; kingdom Metazoa; phylum Chordata; class Mammalia; order Carnivora; family Felidae; genus Panthera; species Panthera tigris. Next base: position 63,806,318 of record NC_056672.1, on the reverse strand, counting down.
GTTACAGGTAAGTAAATTTGGTGCAAAAAATTAATATGTTATTCAATGACTAAGATAAATTTTGTTTATTTTTTTAATTTTTTTTTTACATTTATTTATTTTTGAGAAACAGAGTGAGACAAAGCATGAGCGGGGGAGGGGCAGAGAGAGAGGGAGACACAGAGTCTGAAGCAAGCTCCAGGCTCTGAGCTGTCAGCACAGAGACTGATGCGGGGCTTGAACCCACGAATGTGAGATCATGATCTGAGCCGAAGTCAGACGCTCAACCGACTGAGCCACCCAGGCTCCCAATAAATTCTGTTTAAATAAAATTATTCAGAAATATAATGTTTATGATTTCCAATGGAAATCAAAGATCATATTTATTGAAGCTAAGGGCATAAAGGAGATTGAAATATAATAAAATGATTCCTGTCATAATTCCAGGGAATGTCTTCATGTAAGGGAAAGAAGACCAATAAAAATCAAGCAAATCATACAGCCTTTCTCTTCAATTTAAAGGGAATTAACTAGTGTTAATAGGGCACATCATGCCTCCTAAGAAAACAAAAATAAATTGTGTGCTATGAAAATGAAGATGCTCTTATGGATAATCATTATGGATGAGAGAATATCTTCTCATATTCTCATAGAAGATAATCTCTCATTCATAATTAAATTATGCTATATTACCACAAAGTTTAATATATAAAAACAAATTATTAGTGCTGTCTTATTCATTGTCCTTTATTTGTGCCTACATGTACCTACACTGAACTACAAGTATTTCCTTAGACATCTATGGGGCTGCATATCAGTATTTGTTTAAACCAGCTAATAAGTTAGTCATTTTTAATGTCTCCTGCCCAAATAGATGGCTGATGTTGGTTAAGACATTTGTAGGTTGCCTGAATGGCTCAGTTGGGTAAGCATCCAACTCTTGATTTCAGTTCAGGTCATGATCTAACAGTTCATGGGTTGAAGCCCTGCATCAGGCTCCATGCTGACTGCGCAGAGCCTGCTTGGGATTCTCTCTCCCTTTGTCTCTGCCCCTCCCCTGCTCATTCTAGAGCTCTTGCTCGCAAGCTCGCGCTCTCTCCCTCTCTCTCTCTCTCTGTGTCTCAAAATAAATAAATAAACATTAAAAGTAAAAGGTGTTTGTCTTGTCTTTTAATGGCTATTTTGCTTATTATTTATTATTTTATTATTCTGCTATTTTTTATTTTATGTAAAATTGGTATATAACTTTACATATGTTTTAAGTGTGCAACATTATAATTAGACACCTGTATACACTACAAAGTGATCACTACCAAAAGTCTAGTTATTGTCCATTACCATAAAACTGACCTCCTTCACCCATTTTGGCCTCTCCCCAAATCCCTTCTGCTCTGGCAACCATCAATTTGTTTTCTGTACCCATGAATTTGTTTTGTATTGATTGGTTTATTTGATTTCGTTAGATACCACATATAAGTGAAATCATATAGTATTTTTCTTTGTGTGACTTATTTCACTCAGGATATTGTGTTTTGTTAGTATTCTTCAATCCAGCCAGTCCAGAACATGATGAAAACTTTAATTCCAGGAAATCCATAAAATTGATGGATACTTTTCAGTTCTAATGAGATGCTCACAATTATATATGTAAAATTTATTTATGTAGCACAGCAACCATTTCATTTATTTTTCACCCCCAAAACCCACCTCATAATTAAAATAGTTTTAAGCATTAAAAGCAATTTATTTTTTTTATTTTTTTCAATGTTTATTTATTTTTGACAGAGAGAGACAGAGCATGAGTGGGGGAGGGGCAGAGAGAGAGGGAGACACAGAATCTGAAGCAGGCTCCAGGCTCTGAGCTGTCAGCACAGAGCCCAATGCGGGGCTCGAACCCACATACTGTGAGATCGTGACCTGAGCTGAAGTCAGACGCTCAACCGACTGAGCCACCCAGGCACCCCAGAAGCAATTTATTTTTTATAGGAAGCCAATCATAATGAAACATTTTCATGTTTGTAACTGGGCTGGAAATTAAATTTACACATCAATATTAAAAATGGATACAAAAGATTGGAGAAATTGAGAGTGGTGAGAGAGAAATCTTTTTTTAATCAGAAGAGACACTGGACTGAGATTTACCAATTTTTGTATTGTTAAAATTTGAAATGTGTAGTGAAACTTTTTTCTATAAAAGAAATCTGAAAAAGACATCTGAGAAGTAATTAAATACATAAACTTTTTGTACTAAATATTGACATTATCTGAAAGCATTGTGATTTTCACGGGACAAAAATCCATACAAACTTTTGCAGTTATCAGTGGCAAATTATTAGGGCTTAACTCTTAGATAAAAATAGATCAAAACACCTCACACTCCTCTGTGGATATATTCTAACTCCATTTCACATATAGTATCATCTACATATAAGTAAAAAATAGAATATTATTGATGCTACTAACTTTTATTTTTAACTCTGTATCCTTTGTTTTGTTTGAGTTGTTACATGGAACATAAATCTGAGAACATTTTAGGGAAAACTTAAGAAAACAATAATTTTCATAATTTGACTATCAACTCTGCAGGAAAAGAATCAACTTGCTTAATTACCTACTTTTACCTTCTTTGCTGTTCTGTATATCCTCAAATTATGTGATTCTGTGTGTGTATGTGCATGTATTTACATGTGCAATATTTCCAAGAGTGAATTTGGAATCAGGCAACCATAGATTTGAAACATGTTTCTTCCATTGACTAACTGTACAGTTGTTACAAATACTAATTTTTCTGGGTCTTTCCTCTTCCATTCAGTATTTTAAATGGACATATCTTTCCATATAATTTTGTTTATAAGAGGTAAAGAGGGAGAGAGAGAGAGGGAGATAAGGTGAGATGAGATGAGATGAGATGAGATGAGATGAGATGAGATGAGATGAGATGAGATGAGATGAGATGAGATAGATGTAAAGTATAAAGTACTTGAGATAATTTCAGGTTCACAGAGGATCCTCCAATAATAAGTATTATTTTCCTTCTCTACTTTGTAAACCCAAACTATACTTTATGAGTCAGCCAAATATTACCTCTTCTACAAAGTTTTGTCTATAATTCTATAATTTTTAATAAAATTCCAGTGCATTTCTCTATTACATTATCAATGTCACTATTATACTACCTATCATTCTGTGTAATGGATATTTGCATTTGTGGCTCTACTGTCTCTATTCAGGTGTTCTTGAGGACTGTGACCATGTTAATTTCATAGTAATAGTAATCTCAGAAACAACCACAGGACCTGGTCCTTAATGGTCTTTAAAAATGAACTAAGAAGAATATTAAATTACTAAATTATTCGTTTAGTAATAGATTATTATTTACAATTGAAAGTTTATATATTTTTAAAATAAAACCGCTATACAAAGAGTTACCAGAATGGATTCAAGCCCTAACTATATGACTAATTGTCTATGTGACCTTGCAGAAGTAATTTTCTCTCTATTAATATGTGAAAGGAGATGATGATTAAATTATACCTACATTATTTCCAGTTGTAATATTTTATTATTCCGTACTTTTAAGTATCTTCCTGAAAACTAAACATCAGTTTACTTATATGATAATAATTCAGGAATTTGTTTTTAAAAGGACATATATGCATTAATAATAAGCAAAAAACCTCAGTCACTTCTAAGGGTATAATTCAGACTTTCTTTGAGTTTTACCTTCTCTCTGCAAAAGAACCCTTATGGTAAGCAGAGAATGTTTACTCTTACCTAAGCAATAGGCATGATTTATTACATGTGCTGGTTAAGACTTTTTCACAAGAATCCTTTGGTTAATGTTGCCAGTAAATATGTATGGGACTTAATGACACTGTTATTAATCACTGAGAATCAAAGAAGGATATAAAGAAAGCAAGAAAGAAAACAGCCTGGATCTCTGAGACGGAACATTCTTATCTTAGCCAATTATAATAACCTTGTTAAAAGCTAAAGATCAGAGCTGTTTTTTTAGCAGAGAGATGAAATAAAGAAAAATGGAATATTTGGTGGCTTCACAAGCTTGTGTGAGAATCCTAACCAGTGGTGTTTTCTTTGACTTGTTTGTATTATCTTGTCTTACTGTGTCTTTTGAGAGTGGCATTCTAGAAGCACTGAGAGGCCAGTTTCCTTAAAATTGTTGATTTAACAATTGCTCATTTAAAACTTGAATCTATTAGGCTACAGTTGCAACTAACTAAAACTAACGTAAGCTACCTCATGTTCAAAAGCAGAATTTGAGATGAGGACACACTGTTGTTTACTGAAACCTGACAGCTGAAATATAGTGATAGTTTTCTCAGAAGTGGACAGGACCCGCAAATTAGTAGAACTTCATAATTGACTTAGTCTTTCCTGTTGCTCACTTTCTGTGCTTTCTTCCATGTCAAAGCCAAGCTTTCTCTATTCCTTCTCCTCATGATGTAACACATTTCACTGAGGACTTTAAATTTATAGGATACAAACTGGACCACCAGTTTGTACATCTCCTATGACAATTCCAACATCCTAAGAAAGAACTTATGGCTTACATGGTTTTATTACTAGTCATGTGAAGTTAGGTATGGCACAACACTGGCTGTAGTGATCCAATGATAGGGAGATGCTCTTTCAATCAGTATCTCAATTGAGTTTCAAAGGCTGAAAAGATACCTAAGTATTTCTGCTTTAGAATCTTAAATCTTTAAGTCTTTTTTCATTTTACTTAGTATTCTTTCAAGAGGAAAGCTAGCATCCAAGATACGTGTGAGATTATGAGAGATTTTGAAACCATTTATATAGTTCATACTCCTTTTCTCCATCATGGATTGCTTAAAGAGGACTTAGTCCAGTCCTCTTGTTAAAAATAGTATTTACTATAATATTTAATAATGGCCTGCTTATATTTAATGTCTTTTAGAACAATATTCAAGTTTTTAATGGATTACATATTATTTAGAAACTTGTAAGATGCTATATATATATATATAACATTTGCAATCAAGAGGTACACAAACTTGCTTCAAAAGTGTAGAGAAAATCTTAGTACACCCTGTTCAAATGTTTATTGACCTACTAATTCATAGGTTATTGATTCATTCACATATTGACTGAATATTTTATTTTTTTAATTTTTTTAAAGTTTATTTTTGAGAAAGCACAAGCACAAGTGGGGGAGGGACAGGGAGAGAGAGAGAGAGAGAGAGAGAGAGAGAGAGAGAGAGAGAATGAATATGAATATGAGAATCCCAAGCAGGCTCCACACTGTCATCATGGAGCCCAACGTGGGGCTTGAATTCTCAAACTGTGAGATCATGATCTGAGCCAAAGTTAGACGCTTAACAGACTGAGCCACCCAGGCGCTGCCATTGCTTTTTCTTAAAGAAGCTCATCAGATACTATTTTTTTCCTACCTCTTCCATTCCTGTGCAAGCACAGTTCACATTGTTCTGAGTTGATGTGTATCTTTCCAGTCAATTTTATTAAATTTATATATATGCAAGCTTAAATCTTATAATTATTTTGTGTTAATGTTGGAGTTGAAACAATATGCAATTGATAAAGCTTGCATTTGACTCGTAATTTTTGTTTTTACTATTTATCCATGGTTGATATATACAAAGAGGTATAATTTATTCATTAATTTTAACTATTACACAGCATTAATTCCTGTACTGATACTCAGTTTGCTTCAAATTTTCATCATTAATAACAATCCTGCAATGAACACTATTTTACATAATTTCTTTTGAGTTTTTTTAAATGTTCAATTGTATGTACCTTAAAGTAGAAATGAATACTCATTTGCATTATCAATTTTACTAGATGCTGTCCTGTTGCTCTCTAACATGAAGCTGGGATTTAAAACGCCTACTATCATGGTAAGAGACTTACATTTTCTCTGTCTCTGAAGCAAGAATTTTTGTATCTTTTCATTTCCTTAATTTGACATATTTCACTTCCTTAATTTGAACATGTATTTTACTGTTTAAATGTGTAATTTTCTGTTTACTGGTGATGTTGACATTCTTTACATTCTTTAATTGGTTATTTTAAACCTCTTTTGTGAATTGCCTGGTCATATTCTTTGTCTCTTGTTCTATTGTATGGTTTAACATTTTTAAAATCAGTATAAGTCCTTTATACAATTTTAAACTGACTTTTTGACTTTCAAGTATGTTGTAAATAATGCAATAATCCACCTTAGCCCATTTTATTCTAAGATGGACTGTGTTGTGTTTTGCTGAAGTATATAGTTACTATATTTATTATATAAAAACCTTAAAGTCAGTTAAAATGCCAGTGGAAAAACATGTGAAAAGAAAAGACTAAAAAGATATTTCACAGATGAAGAAGAAGAGCATCTTAAAATGAAGGAAAATAATAAATGTAAGTAGAGGCAATTGTATATATTATTAATTTTTGATTCATAAGCTCTTTTGAAAAGAGAGATGCTATAACAAAATGCAGTATTTAGAATTCATCTGGGGAACAAAAATAAGTGGATTGCTGCTTTCATAAATATAAATAATGAAATCATTTCAGCAGAGGTGATTTCCAATTTGAAATAAGAGAAACTCCCTGATTATTTCTTTTACTATGAGAACTTCAGGGTATCAGCAGTTTTATTTGACAAAACACAATTAGAACAAATATTTATTAATATTGAAACAATACAATTTAATATTTTGATCAGTATTTCAAACATTTTTAGACATGTGATGGCTCTTTCGACCATGTCCATTATCCTTATAGAGCTGTAAAGTATTTGCTTACTCTAGTTCACTTAATATAATTTATATAATTTGAAAATTTCAGTAATAGTCACAAGGTCCATATGCTGTATTTTTTAATACATCTACCTTTTTACATAATATGCTTACTCAAATAAAATTAGCATGTTCACTTATTTCACTATATTTTTGTACCTGGTTATATTTCCTCTATGCAATATGTTCTAATACATTTTCCACATGTATCAGAAAGAAAACACCTCCTAAACTTTTCATTTGCTAAAATTATTCTAATAAATTCTAATACTTTCTTGATTTAAAAAATAATCAGATATCTCCACAAAGGGTAAAGACAACCCTTGAAATGGGAGAAAAGCATTTATCTAACAAGAGTTTTGAATCTAGAATAAGAACTCTTAGAACTCTAGCAGAAAGAAAAATAACCCAGTTAAACAATGAGCAAGGGATGTTAATAGCATTTCTCCAGAAAAGGTATGTAAATGGCCAATAAGTCCATGAAAGGATTTTCAACATTAGTAAGCCATCAGGGAAATGAAAATTAAAACCACAATAACATACAATAACATGCTACCTCACACCCATTAGGATGACTATAATCAAAAACTCATAAAGTAGCAAGTGTTAACAAGGTTGTGGAAGAATTGGAACCCTCATATACTGCTGATGGGAATGTAAAATGGTGCAGCCACTTTGGAAAATTTTCATTGCTGAAAGTTTCAACCTAGAGTTACCATGTGATCCAACAATTCCACTCCTAGGTATATGCTCAAGAAAAATGAAAACATATGTCCACCAGAGAACATTTACAAAAATGTCCTTAACAGCAGTATTCATAATAGCCAAACAATAGAAACACGTTTACATGGCAGTTCTTCAGAAATATGGTCTAGGAGGCTGGGAGAACTGGTATGTTTCAGAGGACACAGTTGTTCCTGAGGATGCTAATTAATTTATGATGACACAGTTTGGATACCCTAGCTCTATCATGGACATCTTTTCTCTAAACTACTGGCTTTGAATACTTGATTAGCAATATAAGGAGACTGTGCTGTCATGTTGTTGATGGGAAGAACTAAACCAGTCCAGCCTTAGGTCACATGGCATTTTTGTGAGGATTATTTAAAAAGGTACTTCTTTTTAGTGTTTGCAACCTTGTGTTAGGGTATGTGTGTGGGCAACGAGGCTGAATTTTCACACATTCTTCCTCATTTGGCAGCCTTGCGGCATCTGTATGATAATGCTCAGCGTCCTTTTCCAAAGCAATCTCCAACATGGTGCTTCCAAGTTTTACTTTAAAAGTAGATTAAAACTGTATACACAGGGGATGCTATTGAACTTGGCCCATGAATAAATAACTCCGCTGTAAATATCATTGACAACATACAGTAAAATCACTATATAGTGTGCCTCACTGCACTAGAATCCTATAGTGAGATTTTACTATCCATTAAATCACTAGAAGCTCCTTGCGAGTGATCTTGGCTTTTATCAAAGGGTTACACTTCACATTACCACTTCAGATATTCCATCTTACACATCACTAACTCACAGATAATCAGGGATGGACTCCTGGGGTTTATTGTACTTTGATTATAGGACTGGTTTAATTGCACGTGACTGATGCAAACCACCTTCTTTTCCCAAAACCTGCTTCTTTGCAATGCTTCTCCCTCTCTAGCCTTAGAATTTTCATGCATGACTTCAGTCTTATGATGATTATATTTGCTATATTAGAATAAAGGAAAAATAGCAAACTGTTCAGACTAGACAAGTTAGAAAGAAGTTAGTCACCTTTATTAATATTTACTTAGGAATATTTCTTAGTTAATGAACTTTAGGACTTCAGGGTTTCCAGTAGTTTCCAAATAACTGACTGTGCATTGTTAAATTGGTAGTTAAAAAAAAATCCACCAGAAAATGTTTTTACCCAGGACTAAAAACCACTTCAACTACAATTTTATTTACTTAGCTGCCTAATCCAAGCTTTCATTGCAATATCATAATATAAATTTGGGGGGATACTAACTTTTTAATATAGTTAACACATATTTGGCTATCTTGATTTTATTGAGAAAAAGGAACTGACCAATTACAGAAATTTATGTGGCTTGGACAGCTTAACGTATTTACTATCTGGCGTTTTTACTTTTATTTGAACATAACTTAATCTTATAATCTTCAGTGTGAATGATACCAAATTATCTCTATGATTTATGGAGAAATGAGTAATCATTTTATATTTGTTTTCATTACTTTCCTTTAAATATAACTCCTTTTATAACTGGACAAACTGATTATAAATATTCATATGGGAGGAAAAGGCATAATATCACAAGATAGTACAAATGAAATTTAAAAACCAGCCACCCACAGGGAAGACAGGTGTTCAATGCATAAAACTGCTATATGATGCATAAAGAATGTCTACAAATGACCAAGAAAATGACAAAGGATTCAATAACTGAGTTAATATTACAAGTATACAATTTCCACAAGAAGAAAAATAAACTTCCATTAAAAATCTAAAAAAAAGCCTCTATATCACTAGTAATAAGATGAATCAACAAAGTAAGCCAACAATCAAGTCATAACAATCATTATAAAATTTTATGGATAGCAACAATAAGAAACTGGCAGTATTATTTTATCAAAATTTAAATAAGCAGAATATTAACTATAGATCACATGTAAAGATGTTACATTTTAAAGAACAATCTGAGATCCTGTACTTCTGTTTCTGAATGTATTCTCTTACATATTTACACCAGAGATATGTATTAGGATGCCCACATAAGTATGGTCTCTATTAGGAAAAAAAATAGAAACAATATCAACATCTATAATAGGAAAATGAATGAAGATGTTGCTTTATATTAATAGAAAACACAGTGTAGGAAGTAAAATAAATGAACTGTATCAAAATTGTAAAGTGTAAACAGGTGGATGTCTAAAATAAAGCAGTGAGAAAAGCAAGTCATGGGTGTGGCCACCTAGAGATGCGGGACTTTGAGACAAATAACATGACTGAGTCTATCTGAGGTTACCTTCCTTGAGGAGAGGAAAAGTGTATTTTTTACAACATGATTTGCATGTTGACTACTTTCTCCATCAACTCAATTATAATTATATATATATTAATGTTCTAGTGTCTAATTTTGGAGAAAAATAATGAAGACACTCTACTTTTTTGAGAAAGAATAAAAACAAAACATCTTTTTGACAGCATCACCTAAGTCCTAGTCATTTCTTTGAGGGCAAAATACCATTTGACCCATACTTAGAAGGGATAAGTGAAGAGTACTTGGCAAATACTTGTACAAAAGTAAACAAACCATAAATGAGACTATGTCATATAGAACCATAAAATCTTTAAAAATTTCATACACTGTGAATCTTTAATAAGATTTTATTACCAGTTAGTAATAATACCATGAAGAACACATAAAATTATGTTAATCTATTTACCGACACACAGTTTTGGCTTTCTTGCTGAGGGCAACTACTCCCAAGGCCCCATAGTCTTAACCATCATCAGAAATTCATTATGGCTTTCCAAGTACAAGTATAATCTATAATTTTAAGTATCAAGGGAGAAATGTCTACTCTAATTAAAAGAACATAAAAGACAGCTTTTTTTACTGTGTGAGCAAGCTGGACTCATTGCTATTTAAAAATCAAACGCAATTTGTAGGCAGCCCCAACTTGCAAAAGGGCTGTGTTTCACAATTTCATTTATAAGACATTTGTGAGCTCAAAAGCTCTTTATCAATATAAACAGTATCTTAAAAGATTATTTGGTTTACAGATATTTTATAGAGTTATTTAATCAACAGAATTCCTGAAATTAAACTTGATTCTCTAATTTATATTTCCCTATAGAAGTGTTTGATTGTCCTTTTTACTCTTAGCTTTTTTTTTTCTTTCCATTTTTGCTTGGCTCTCTAATTCATAATTTAAAAAAATATAGAATTTTCAAAAGTAAGTTTGCAGACATCAAGAAATTCGTCATTGTGCTTTGTGAATCTATGTGTTCTACTGGTCTCCTCACCACATCTTTCAGAAACTATCTCCTATATCCACTCACAATCCACATGGGCTCATCCACTACCAGGAATAAGTGTTAGCCCCTGTAAGATGCACATCTTTTGAGTTCTCATTTGAGTTCACAACAGCATGCTAAGCATTGGGGGAAATACACCTGATATTTGAAATCTGAAACATTCAGAACAGTATCAGAGAAGTCAGTATAATTAAGGAACGTCTGTCTTACAAAGTATTCGTATCTTAACGATGTCTGGAAAGATATCATGGTTATTGCATGTTTCACTCCATCAACTTTTAGAACTGTGTCATTGCCTAGACTAATTCACTGCATCTGTATAATGTTTTGCATACACTTGAGGCTAAGTTCTCACATGGTCCAGTAAGAATATACTTTTAAACCACCTATTCATAGCAAGGTCTATTCTCCTTTGCATTAGATTGGAAGACATGCTTAGCTTGATATTCAGTTTGATTGAGATCACCAACCACAATAGTGGTATTTTTAAATATGGTCCCTATATTTTAAATCTAGTCTCATTTAATCCTCACAAAAATAAAATGAAATAAATTCTATAATTACTTCATTTTATAAGTAAAAACTAAGATTCAGAGAGGTTAGTCAGACCAAGATCACTTCAAAAGCTATGTAACAGAAATGGAATTAGAACCAAGTCTGGCAAATTCCAGAATATTATTTCTTTGTTACTAGACTATAACACTTTTTTTTATTACTAAATGTTACATTAACAAAAAAAGAATGGAGTTAGAACAAGTAAATTTCCCTGAAATGACACATTTCATTCAAAATAACTTTTGTTTAAGATTCTATTAATAATGAAACTCTTAGTACTTAATTTCACCTAGGCATTTGTATCTACTGAGAATATATTCTTTTCACAAAGATCGTGCTGATTGGCTGCTTGGATTTATCTAAATTCAATTTGATTTTATTTTCATGATGTTGATTAAAATATAGTGCTTTCAATATCTTGGTAAAAAAAAACTGCTTTTACTTCAGTTTAAATTGAGAAGAAAACCTGCAAATTGGTATTATGTTTTAATAAGTTCACTTTATAATACGTACATGTACATTCTAATTCATTCCCCATAAATATCACTGAGGTCCTGATGTATTCTAGGTATTGGGCTGAAGGCTAGGGAATGGAAATTGTAATAGAACATGAACCAGATCCTCAAGAAGTTCAAAGTGTATTGTATAATATGGAGATAACAATATAAATAAACACAGTATTTATTCTCTGTTACTCATCCTATAACATTCCCTAACAGTAAGTGGAGGGAAAATCCAGACATTATGAGAGAAGCCAAAGACTACTTTCATATTGTTTAGAATATTGTCCTTACATACCAGAAGGATTTCAGAGTTTGGGAAATAACCTAAAGGGATGACAGAGAAAATAAATTGCCCAAGAAATTTGATCTTTCTGGCACCAGTGAGGGGCATACTAGGATCAAAATATAAACAAAATGGGGAATATTCTGTGATAATTTAATTTTTTTTCTGTTTAAATCTTTGCAAAGAATAGTCACCATCAGGGCAGAGAACAGGAGGGGTAGAATCCTAGAAAATGTTGGTGAGCTATAACAAATAGAATAGTGTGTGTGTGTGTGTGTGTGTGTGTGCGCGCGCGCACGCACGTGCGCGCATTTCATTTAATATTTTGCATCACTATAAATTTCTATAAGTTTATTGTGTCTGATTCTCTAGTGTTTTACTGAAAGGTGTTTTCAGGGCCTAAGAAAATATCTCGGACAATTTATCTTTGGCTACCACATGTTTTAGCTTTCTATATTATTAATATTACACTCAAAATAATATTTGATGACTGTTACATATCATATATATATATATATGTGAATAGTATATCTTTTAGTATAAAGGAACTCTCTAAGAGTCTATTTTTTGTTTACCTCATTTTTCTTCGTTCATTTGTTTCTTAGATTCCACTTATGAGTGTAATCAAATGGTATTTGTCTTTTTCTTTTATTTCACTTAGCCTTACAGTCTCTAGATCCATCCATGGCATTGCAAATGGCAAGATTTCATTCTTTTTTTATGGTCGAGTAATTTTAAAAGGATATAACTTAGTCCTTATAATATTTTGTGTGTGTAGCTGTTGGTGTCTACTCTATCAACATTTGCCAAATATTTTTTGGTTAACCAGTCGTTGTAATTTTGTGTTTTAGTAGTAAATAGCTTGAATAAAGATCCAAAGCAAAGCACAGGCTTGGGATTTATTTACACTGTTTCAATCACAGTCTCAGTACTTCTAGCTAAAGGGTTATGAATTTCTTGGAGCCTAAATTTCCTTACTTGAAAATAATTTCACCTACATAATTGAGTTGTATGAAGAGTTATTTTAGAAGAGATATGATAATATAATGTGTGCTCAATAAGTAGCTCTTATTATTTTTTTTTTGTCCTTGAAACACTTGGTCTTCTATTATATATCTAATTCTTAATACTTCTTTACATTCACCATATTATCCACTTAACTCCGTGTCTTTCAATATGTTCCATATCTATATTGCTTACCTGGATTTTCGTCACATTGATTTTAAACTTATATGCATTATTTTTTCCAGTAGTGGATCATCATATACTTTTAAAATGACAGCCTGGGTGGCTGTCATTTAAGTAACCAACTTCAGCTCAGGCCGTGATCTCATAGTTTGTGAGTTCTAGTCTTGCGTCAGGTTCTATGCTGACAGCTCAGAGCCTGGAGCCTGGGTCTGATTCTGTGTCTCCCTCTCTCTCTGCCCCTCCAAGCCCCCTCAAAAAAAAGATAAATAAATGAACATTTAAAAAAACTTACTTTTAAAAATTATTAAATAAAGTTATAATGTTCTGAGACCCTGGCCTCATATAATAATATGATAAACTTAGCATTATACTCTGAATTTGTTATATTGTTTGTCCTATATTTCTGATAAATTTTATCAAAATTTTGTTCAATAATTATTTGATCTTTTGATGCTATTTTTTTACTTGCATGTTTTCTTAAATATATTATTATTATTTAGACAATTGTGATTTATTTAATTGTTCATTACCTAGCCATTTTAATGTTTTTCTAGTCACTACTTCTTCAAATTGACTTGATATTTGGATTAATATATTGTGGTAGCCAAAATGTGTTTAAGAGTACATTGCTTTATCAGTAAGACTATTGTGGGTATAAACTCTCTGACTCTCAGAGTGTATCAGAATACCTTTATGATTACTTTCACAGGACTGACACATTAGGCATAAAATTCTTGGAGTTCAAATTGTTTCCCCACAGGTTCCATTTCCTTTTAATATTTGGAAGTACAGAGCGATAGTTTTTAGAAGAAACTAGCATTGCCTTGCTGGGGATCTTGTTTTATTTTTTCTATAATATTTTAAATGAAAATGTTCTTTTCATTGATTTTACCATAGTCACTAACTTCTTTTTATTTTTAATTAGATAATTTTATCAATCTCCATGCCTGTCCTTTTTCTCGTTTACCTTTGGCTTATTAATAACATGTTAGCTCTGGGTGAATTTTTTAAGTCTTCCTTCTACTTTCCCAATTGTACATGTTATAATATTCTACCTGCTCCTTCTATTTTTTTTTATTTTAGTTTATTTCATTTTATTTGGGCATCATGCTTTCAACTTTTCTCATTTCAAACTATTTCTTCACAATGACTTTATAAATCTGGAAACACAGATGCAATATCCATTTGAATCTTCTTAAGAATATGAACAGAAATGCTCTCCTGTTCTTTTTCTTTTTTGGAGTATAACAAATATGCAGATCCTAAGTGGACAGCTCCATGCATTATCACACAATGAACACACTTAGGTAGCCACCACCCAAAGAAACAAATACTAGGTGATGTTCTATCAATGCCCAATTACTATGATTTGCTTCCTCTTTTGTGAAAGTTTATTGCTTTCCTGAATTCTTTCTGATACATTAGTTTTGCCTATGCTTTGTGTTGTTTTGTTTTGTTTTGTTTTGTTTTGTTTTGTTTTGTTTTGTTTTGTTTCTAATGGAATTGTATGGTATGTATTATGGTGAGTCTGGCTTGTTTCCTTCTTGCAAGATTCACCCACATCGTCATATGTGGCTACAATTTGTCCATTTTTTTATAGCCATATGATATTACGTTTTATGAGTAAACCACACTTCATCACCTCTTCTGTTGTTAGACATTTGAATTGTCCCCATTTTTTGGCCTTTTTAACTTATACTGTTGTAAATAGGCACACATTTCCCTTAGGTATACACCTAGGACTAGAAATGATAAGTAATAAGTAATAGGGTACACACAAGTTCAACTTTGGTAGATAGTGCCAAATGACTTTCCAAAACAGCTATGAAAGTTTACATAACTGTCAGGAATACTGGTGACCTAATACTACATAAGAAACAAAATAAATCTTACTTCCCTAACACAATAACTCTTTTATTATACCTCATGAATTCTGGATCAGGAATTCAACTTCAATTTACTTATGAACAATATGAAGGGTAGGGGTGCCTACCTCCATGCATGCAAAAATCCGTGTATAACTTTTGACTCCCCCCTACCCACCCCCCGCCGCAAATCTAACTACCAATAGCCTACTGTTGACTGGAAATCTTACTGATAATATAAGCAGTCATTTGACACATACTTTGCATGTTAGATGTATTATATACTATATATTCTTACAACAGAGTAAACTAGAAAAAAGGAAATGTTACTAAGAAAATCCTAAGAAAGAGAAAATACATTTATAGTACTTGCCATCTCAACAAAAATCCACATATAAGTGACTTGCCCAATTCAAACCCATGTTGTTCAAGGGTTGACTGTATTTGAGAATGATTTTTATGAGAGAATACATAGTGTGTTTGGCAATAGTTTTTAGGTTAGAGACTTTTTATTTTTCTTTTAGGCCGGAGTTCTTCAGTTTGGTCAGAAAAGATAGGATAACCATCAGAATTCAAAAGAGTTGGTAAACTTAATTAAAATACTGGATTGATCCATGAATAAATATTCTCTAGTGATTCAAAAATAAAGTTATTCTTGTCAAGGAATTTGCAGTCTAAAATTGGAAGTTGCATGTAAAAGGAGCATCTAAAAGCACTCAGATTGTATACATTTCATAAAGGAATGATACGTGCATAAAAAGTATTGAGGGACCATGGAGGCTTCTCTCTGGAAGACTCAAGATTCCAGAAATGTGCTGGAAATTAATGGTGAGCAAAGAAGTCTCAAGATGCCTTATTTTAAAAGAAAGGAAATTCTAGTTTGGCACATTCATGCATCCAAAAGTTGTTTTGATGTACAAACTTTTTATTCATTAGGTAAGTCTTCAAGAGTAGGCAATAATAAGGTCGTAGAGATTTTTACATCATAGTACTCAGGATGAATTTAATTATGTGTACAGTGAAGAGCTATCTTATTTATTTTTAATTTTTTAATGTTTATTTTTGAGAGACAGAGAGAGAGAGAGAATGAGAATGAGTGGGGGAGGGGCAGAGAGAGTGGGAGACACAGAATCTGAAGTAAACTCCAGGCTCTGAGCTGTCAGCACACAGCCCGACATTTGGCTAGGGCCCACAAACCAGGAGATCATGACCTGAGCTGAAGTCCAGTGCTTAACCGACTGAGCCACCCAGGCACTCCAATGAAGAGCCATTTAAAAATTTTTTTTTTAACATTTATTTATTTTTGAGACAGAGAGACAGAGCATGAATGGGGGAGGGTCAGAGAGAGAGGGAGACACAGAATCGGAAACAGGCTCCAGGCTCTGAGCTGTCAGCACAGAGCCCAACGTGGGGCTCGAACTCACGGACCGTGAGATCATGACCTGAGCCGAAGTCGGACGCTTAACCGACCAAGCCACCCAGGCGCCCGGAAGAGCCATTTTAAATAAGGTGGAGACATGGCTTAGTTTTGGAAACGGTATTCTGGCATCTGTGGTAAATCAGTTGAAAATATGGGCAAGTAGAGACAAAAAAAATACTTGAGAGACAAATGCAGTTTTCCACATGCAATTATTAAGTCTCAATTGGGATTAAACATATGAGGAGGGTAAAAACTATATTAAAGAGGCAGAATCAGTGATACCTATATAACAACTGAGTGAAGATTAAGGAGAGGAAAAGTCATCTGTCTGGATGAATGCCAAATTCACTGAGATCAGAATATATGGGACAAGCTAGCTCTAGCGTTTTTCTTCATGACCTAAGATGGTCTATAGTGGAAGCAAATGAACCAATAAACAAGAATGTAATGAAACTTCACTTAAAGGGAATATTGATGAACTAGGAAATTAATCTAATATATTTTTGAAATAAAACACACATGTGCACACACACACACACACCCCATGTCATTTTTCTTATAGTCGCCAAAATCAGCTCCCATATGTGCACCTACAGTAAATACAGTCATTTTTGCTAGAAAATTTTAAACAAAAGCACAGGCATCAGAGGACATGAAGGGTGCAAAAGCACTGGTCAAAAGCCACACCTTCATTGAAATGGGATAGGAGTCTTAGGACTCCTGAAAAGAAAATTATGTGTATACCACCAGAAAATGAACCAGCAAATAATATTCCATTCACCCATCATTTCTTGTGGAGGCAGACCCATCCTTTCTCGTGGAGACAGAAAGAATTTTATCCCACATTCAAGGCAAGTTTTTCCTTCTCCAGAAAATGAAAACAAGAAAATCTAAACCTCTATTCAGAATAATATTAGGTTAGACAAGTATTTAAATTTTTTACATAAATTTGTGCTTACTACAGGACTGGGTAAGGTGAATTTGGCTGTGTACCTGCTGTTTTTGGAAATGGTTTCATGCACAAGGTATTTTTCTTGCCAATTTTCATGTGTTTTGCCTTTCTATGCCAGCAACTTGTTTGCCAAGATGTTGTGTTAAGCTAACTTCTGTTTTCACTAGAAAACATAGAAACATAGTGGGGCTTCCTTAATAGCTGGAGAGGATCCCAATTAATCACACCTTTATGACAGTTAGTGGTTCATATCCTCAGAAGTAAGGTTACAATTATACAAAAGAAATAGAAAACTTTTGTCCAATAAGCTTCCTTGACTGAATTTCTAAAGTTTCATGATAATTTGTAAATAAAGTCTGACACATTAAGGGATTCTAAACATTTAGCTTACAGAATGCTTAAAAGACATTATTTTTCACTGAAAAACACACAGAATCATGAGCAGAGACTTTAAACAAAATGTTGAATTACAGTTTTTGATCAGATATGTAACCTGTGTAGTAGTCTTACTCCATATATTAGGAATGAGAGTAACAAAGCCATCAGATAGAACATTCCTTTCTGAAGGTTTAAGAGTAGGTTTTAGCCTGTCAATCTCATTTTTTCAGGTGCCAAGGTTCAATTTAAAAAACATGGGCCCATACACATGTACAAAGCTACAACTATATCTGTTACGCTTGCTTTTCCCAATAGGCACAGGCATATTTATGGGAACTGTCATTTGGACTGATAAAGTGTGTGCAGAAGGGAAGAAAAGGTCATTCTTGCATAGAATATCAGAGATGTCAGTAATTTGAGAACTAATGACTTAAATCTTAGGGAGAAATGAAGAAAACAGAGTGGCATGCTTCATGATTTATTTGATGCTTACCAAATGGCATGTGTACAATAAATCTTCTTCATCCCAAAATATGTGCGATGGTCCCCAAAATTGTCCTAAGTTAAGGAGGTGGGTATAAAATAGACAAAATGAAGCATAAAGATTATATGAAGATTGTTAGGATACTAAAGAAGACTTTTGAAAGTCAAGAACTATGAAATAATGCATTCAGTTCACAGATCTCACTATCCTAGGCATCTAGAAATAAATGACCAAATGTATTTCAACTCATGAGTTTAAAAATAATTTAATTTAGGAAATATATGCTTGTCATTATTCACAACATAAATCACTGGGGAATAAGCATGCAGTACAGGTGTACAAATAGCAAATTTTTTAAAAATACCATGTGTCCAAGAATATATTTATTCAATTATAGTATTATATGTAAATAATTATTAGCATTATGTCTCTGAAAAATAATGAAAACCGTGTATACAATACTAGGAGAAGAAAAGCATTAAGAGATTGAGAAGAAAAGGATACAAAAACAGTACCTAGTACATACACCATGATACCAATTGTTTAAAAACATTTCTTTTATATTTATATGACTTATATAAAATATTAGGGATTTTAAAGTTATTTCTGAATAAAGAGATTATATTTGATTTAAATGTTTTATAACTTTTCACACTGTGGATTTTTTAATTTATGACTTTTATTATTTATTATTGTTTTAAAATCAAAAAGCTTAATTTTCTTTTAACATATAACTATTATGTGACATGTAAACATAAATTTGGAAGATGTAGATCTTTATAGAAAGAGTGGAAAACTATCAGTATAGTTTATTAACTAAAACTAAGGGATAGATAAAACACCTTTGAGGAGTGCTCAGAGTATCACACAGTTTCCCTGCTGTGTTGTTCTGAACACAGTTTTCTTTTCAGTCACCATCTCCACAGGGATGCACCTCATGATAAAGAATTTTCTCCAGGTGGAGCATTCTACTTTCCTGCTTCTAGGTGCAATGCATACTCTCATCAACCCTTTAGTACAAGATCAATGAGAGTAATGAGGGACATAAGAGTCTACTCAGCCTGTATTTATGCCCAGGAAGAACAAAATTACATTTGAATCTCAGGAAAGTATTCTTTTTTTGAAGTTCTGCTGCCCTGGCCCTGGCATTAGGAGATACTACTGCTTTGGATTTTATAAACTGCCATAGCAATTGAAGCAGGCATATTTCAATTAACATATTTGAGAAATGAAGTGACCATTTATTTAGTTTATTTTTTGGACATTTTTTTTTTACACTTTCCTCTTTTTTTTTGATAATTAAAGGAAGATATTAGTGTGGACTGAATGTAGAGTTGATTATTTTTTACTCTACTACTTACCCAATTTAATATCATAACTAAAGTTAAATTTGAAAGAGAACTGCTCTTTCTTTATTCATGAAACCTTTTCATATCATGAGAAAGAATTTTTAAATAATGTTTTCCAAAATAGAAATATATATATATATATATGTATATATATTATATACATATATATATATATACACACACACACACACATATATATATAGTTGATTTGGAATCTTACCAATCAAGAGAGCTCATTCTTATTTTCTTATGTGAGTGAACAAAGGGGAAGAATCAAAATAACAATGCAGTCAGAGGTCTTGTGGATCTGTGGCTTCAAGCCTGAAGAGTACTAAAACGGCCCATGTTCAAAGGCAGCAATGAAAATGCCTTCTTCATTCACTTTACCTAACCAGAATTGCACTTTGGATGGCAACAACAACAGGGCTAAAGGCACTTGGGAAGTTCTAGATATCCTATGTTCAGAAATAATTAGGATTTATCTCCAACAACAGATGTGTGTAGACAGTTGTTGAATAGTTACTACTGCTAGATACTGCATTAAGTGCTTTGCACAAAACAATTTTATTTAATTTTCCAAATGACCCTGGATATTGCATTATCATTTCCTAGAAGATTAAAGTGAGGCCTGAAAATACATTATCAAAAAATGCGCAACAATTTATTGCAGAACTGAGTCGAACCAAGGTTTATGTGAATCCAAAGCCCATGTTCTTAACCCAGACTTAGATTATTAAAAACCAATACCAAACTATTGATTCAGTAGTCACTATTAAGTAATAATTAATAAAAAATATTTATCAAAAATGCTTAATTACTTATTTAACATTATTTATATTGAGTTAATACATGCCAAACTAATTTAATTGTATTAATATTCTGTTTTTACCAATGGAATTGTACTCTGTTAGGATTATTTAAAAAGCCTCAAGAGAAGACATACAAAAGTTCTTCAATATCCAAGAATTATTGGTTTTGGTAAAATGTCTACATAAAATGGAGACTACTCTTTCATCGTAAATAATGAAAAGAAAAAAGAATTGTTGAATGAAATTTAGTACTGAAAAATAATACCAAAGATTAAGAAAATAAATTTGTTTAAAACTATATTTACACTCAGTTTTAAATTAAAATTAGCAGATAATTCTTCAACAAAAGAAGCAGGTAATTGAATATTTTTAATACTGTCCTACTTCTGACACTTCCTCTGACAAATATTGCAGAATAGAGGAGGATGACAACTACTTTTTGTTTGACTTTCTGATCACAAAAATGAAGATAATCCTTTT
Organism: Panthera tigris; assembly: GCF_018350195.1. Lineage (NCBI taxonomy): Eukaryota > Metazoa > Chordata > Mammalia > Carnivora > Felidae > Panthera > Panthera tigris. The sequence goes on along the minus strand of NC_056672.1, from coordinate 63,785,240 downwards.
TGCAGTAATGTCAAATGCACATCACATTTCCTGAGGACTTTTCTTAATCCCTTTGTTTCTCTATACAGTCTTGTAAAACATGGGGCTCAGATAATAATAGAATAAATACAGGCACAATTTGATGAATGGATTGAACTTGAAGTGTGCTCAGTGTGCTGAACAAACTTATTTTCACTAGTTCTTACTGCTATAACTGTTACTTCTCTCTCTCTGGTATATGGTATTATTCTCAGCCAGGTTATCTATCTGATGTTTACATTATGATGAACTAGATCTTAACTCTTTCCATAATCTGATATAGACAATGCTTGTCCATTGGAGGAGGGGAGCATTTAGTGTCCAAGAATCACTTTTGATGAATTTGGTTCTGGCTTCTGAGAAGGTGAAAGAAAGAAACCCTTTCTCAGGGTTTAGGATAGATATGACCACCCCCTGTCAAATAGGCCAAGGTTGTCATGCACGGGTCTCAGTTACCATAGTTTGTTGCATGTACTTAAACATTGAGCAGGCAAGTCAGAAGAAGTTCTACTCATAAATACATGCTTTGAACGAAACCAGCGTATATTTCTTTCTTTCCTTCAAGTTCTCTGAAAGCAGAGAGAATCATTCCTCTGTACTCAACCAGAATGAGGGCTTGTTCTTTTGGAAGAAAACACAGTTCTCTTTTTTGAGTGTAGTTGACACACAATGTTATATTAGTTTCAGGCGTACAAGGTAGTGATTGGACAAGTTTATATGATATACTATGTTCACCACCAGTGTAACTACCATCTGTCCTATTACCTCGCTATTACAGTAGCGTTGACTGTATTCCTTATGCTCTGCTCTTTTATTTCCATGATTTAACTTGTTCCATAACTGGAGGCCTATATCTCCCTCTCCCTTTCACCCATTTTACTCACCCCTCCACTACCCTTTCCTCTGGCAGCCATCAGTTTGTCCTCTGTATGTATAGTTCTGATTCTGTTTTTTGTTCTTTATTTTTAAGAATCCATTTATAAGTGTAATTATATGTATTTGTATTTCTTAATCTGACTTATTTCACTTAGCATAATACCCTCTAGGTCCATCCATGTTGTCTTGAATAGCAAAATTTCACCTTTATTATGGCTGTGTAATATTCCATCGTGTGTGTGTGTGTGTGTGTGTGTGTGTGTGTGTGTGTGTGTGTGTGTGTGTTTGGGTGTGTGTACAACATTTTCCTTAGCTGTTCATCTATTGATGGACATTTGGGTTATTTCCATATCTTACCTATTATAAATAATGCTGAAAGAAACATAAGGGTACACAGTTCTCTTTCCATTTCCTCCCTTATCTTCCCCCACCATGCACAAAAGGCAAACTGTGCATTTTCTTCATATTTCAATCTGACCATTCAATCCATTTTCTTTGCTCAGTAAGCATTTGATAAATGCTTGCATTCATCTCAGTTCCTAGTCCTCTATAGGCATTCGACAAATTCTTACAGAGAGAATATGTGTACAGTAAACAAACAAAAAATAAATAAAATAACTAGAATTACTTATGATGTTTTATTTATGTTATTTGAAATTACTTTATTTGACATATTTGGACAGTTACTCTACTTTTATGGAAACTTTATCATGGGATATTTACAAAGTTCATTCTGATTATGTTAAATCATATCTTTCATTCGTAAACAGACAGCATTATAAGAAATGGACAAATCTTTGAAGACAATCATGGTGGTAAATTGAGCAAGTCATAACTCTTCCATAATAATGAATCCTTAGGCTCCTCCAGAGCACCATTATGGTTTGTTTTATTTTATTTTTTTATTTATTCATCAGATATTAACAATACGCCTCAGTTCAAGGCACATTATTATCATTGATCCATACAAGGTTCTCCAGTTTTATCATTTATTTGTTCCATTTTATCCCCATCTCCAAAGTAACCATTCTGTTGTGCTTTATTCCTATTTATTTTTAAGTGCTTAAAAATGTGATGTGTGATTTTGTTGGCATCTGTGTTAAAGTATGAAAATCCTTATAGATCTCATTCAACTTCTATTTTTTGGATGAAGCCCTTTTTTTTTTTCTTTTTCAGATCTGATCTTATTTCTATGTATACATCAGATGTGTTCCTTCTAATGCTTCCTTAACAACCCATGTAGGTATTCTGTCTACCCAAACTGCCCCCCAACTCCCACCATTGTAAACAACACTGCAGTAAATATCTTTATATATTTCATGTTAAAAAAGGAAGAAATAGATGAACTTTCTTACCCTGCAGTTAAAGGAATTTCTGCTCTCTAGACATTAATCACAATCTTAACATCAAATCTCCTAATTTAATATATTGGGAAACTTCAAATTAATCCATACCTCATGAATATTTTCAATGGCATTAATTTCACGGGGTATTTTTGATATATCAGATGGTTATCTCTTAAGTCTTACAAATAAATACTGCTAAGATCTTCAACTTCTTTATTTTATAAAATTGTTTCGATTATATTAGGCCATTTCCATTTTTACATACATTTAAAATATTTCATCTACTTTTACAAAATTCCTGCTGAGATTTGATTGAGACTGTATACAAGTATATACATCCTTCTGGAGACAAAGGACATATTGAAGATATTGAATGATCCAATTTATGGGCAGAGAATCTCTATTAAGGTCTTCTTTAATTTTTCTTAGCAATATGAAATAGTTTTTGGTACAGATCTTGTACATTTTTAGTTAAAATTTTTTCTAAGTATTTTCTGCTTTTTAATGCAATATAAATGTTATTTTTAATTTCATTTATCAATTGCCTTGGCTAACATACAATCTGATTATTTGAACAATATATTTCTACTATTAATGAAAAATGCACAAATGCTATTTTTGAAAACTTATAATTTCTTTCTTTAAATCATTGTAAAAGTATTTCAGTGATGATATAATTGAATTATTGATGTTAAGAGCCAAAACAATCTGATAACAGTATTCTGAAGACTAGAAATATGTTCAGTGATGGTTCTTCCTGCTTATTAAAATATAAACTGTGGGGGCGCCTGGGTGGTTCAGTCGGTTAAGCAACTGACTTCAGCTCGGGTCGTGATCTCACAGTTCGTGGGTTCAAGCCCTGCGTCGGGCTCTGTGCTGTCAACTCAGAGCCTGGACCTGCTTCAGACTTTGTGTCTCCCTCTTTCTCTGCCCCTCTCACACATACCTCTGTCTCTCTCTACCAAAAATAAAAACATAAAAAAAAAAGTTTTTAATAAAATATAAACTATGTACAATATATTTCTTTTTTATGCATCTATAATTTGACTACATAATTAGAATTTCTCAATAAAACTCAAAAATATATTTTAAGTGAAAGAATTACTTAATTCTAAATTATCATTTAAGGTTGGCCTTTTCCATATTATAAGGCAAACTCAAAGGGCTTTGAACCACTTATTTTGCTTAGTAATTTTTTTTTCCTTAGGAATTCTTACTGAAAATAATCCAAACTTAAAGAATCCAAGGGATGAGAAATATTAAAGTTTAAAATCTAGTTAAATAATACAAATGTTAGATATTTAAATATTCAGTATCATCATTAGCTATTTATGTTGTTTTATGTTGTTACCCACTACTAATTAAAAGTAGAAGTTTAATTTATTCCCACATTATCATATCTCACTGAGAAGAAATGACAGGAAAACATGGGATTTGTTCCATGTTTTTGGTTCAGTGAGTGCCTTAACCCTTTGGTCAGATTGATTTCTATTTCAACGTAGTAGTTAAGATTGAAGGTTTTTAAGTGTGTATGACTGAATTTAAATTCACATACATAATAGCCACGTAAACGGGTATATTAGTTTCCTAGGGCTCGTATCATAAAGTACCACAAACTGGGTGATTTACAACAAGAGAAATTAGTCTCACAGTTCAGGAGGCTAGAAATTCAAAATCAAAATATTGGCAGTGTCTGTTTCTTCTGGAGGCAGTAAGGGAGATTCTCTTCTATCCTACGATCCTGCCTTCTGGCAGTTGCCAAAATGTTTGCATTCCTTGCTGATAGATGCTTCACTCCAATTTCTGCTTCCGTCTTCATATGTTGTTCTGTCTGTGTGTCTATCTGCCTTTAAATACCCCTCTTTAAAAAAAAAAAAATGTTAGAGAGAGCGCACAAGCTGGGGAGGGGCAGAGAGAGAGAGGGAGACACAGATTCCAAAGCAGGCTCCAGGCTCTGAGCACAGAGCCCGATGCAGGGCTTGAACCTACACACCATGAGATCATGACCTGAGCCAAAGTCAGACATTTAAATGACTGAGCCACCCATGTGCCCCCCCTTCTCTCTGTTTTTAATGTTTATTTATTTTGAGAGAGAGAGAGAGAGAACAAGTCAGTGGTGGGCGGGCAGAGGGAGAGGAAGAGAAAGAATCCCAAGCAGGCTCCGCGCTGTCAGCACAGAGCCCCATGCAGGGTTTGAACTCACGAACCACAAGATCATGACCAGAGCTAAAGTCAGATGCTCAACCGACTGAGCCACCCAGGAGCCCCAATACCCCTCTTACTATAAAGATACCATTCATTGAATTAGGTCTCACTTCAACCAGTATGACCTCATTTTAACTTGATCATATCCACAAAGACCCTGTTTCCAAATAAGGGAGCTTTCACAGGTATTAGTGGAAAGGATTTGAACGTAGCTTTTGGGGGGCACAATTAAACCCATAACACCTGGTTATTTACTTACCCTCTCTGTACTTAAGTTGTCTCATATACAGAATTTGAATAATGATAAAACCCTACTTTATATAATTGTTGTGAGGAGAAAATGAATTCATAAATGCAATGTTCTTAACAAGTGTCACACATGTTAACCCATAAGTAATGATAATCCCTTCTTTCTCTCTATCCATTATTCCCCACTTCCATCTGCCTCCCCTTCTTTCTCCTTCTCACTTGCCTAGAGGCGTGCTCCCCTGATACCTTATTCTGTCATTCTATTTTATTATATCAACAATCAATTTACTCTTCATGCCCAGCTAAAACTCTCCTGAGGTAAAATTGATATTAATGATTATGAAGTACATCATTATTATTGTGGTGTATCTTGTTTAGATTCATAAATATTAAAATCCTTGCTATGGAATTAAGTTTATATAAATAGAATATTTATGACATTTTAGAATTTAAATAATGCAAAAATGGGAGGGTGACTGTAATCATGCTGGATCAAAAGACGTGTGTCATCTGAGACCAAGAGGTATCCCCTCTTTTTATTGTACTTGATTCTGACCAAATCCCTAAATGAGAATATTTTAAAATTTCATTTTGTAGTTTTTGAGAATTAAATACTTTGTTGCAGTTCTACTGCTAATACTTTTAGTTTTGCTCTGAGTTCAATGTAGAACAAATTATGTAGGAATCAATAGCTTCGTTTTTAACTTTTTATTTTTGAAATAATTTTAGACCTTCAAAATGTTGTGAAAAGAATAAAAAGGGCTTCCATATAGTCTTTTCCCAGATTTCCCTGACATTAACATCTTAACATCTTATCTAACTATATATTACAACTATCAAAACTAAGAGATTAGCATTGCTATAATATTAAGTGACCACATAATTTATTTGGGTATCTCCAATTCTTCTTTTCCACTGATGTTCTTTATGTGATCTAGGATCTAATTTAGAATCCCATATAGAATTTAGTCCTGTCTCCTCCAAACTACTATAAAACCTAAATCTTTCCTTGTTTTTCATGACTTTTACATTTCTGAAAAATATTGGTGTTATTTTATTAAATGTCCCTGAACTTGGGTTTATCTGTTTTCTCATCATTAAACTGAGATTATGTACTTTTGGCAAAAGTACCATAGAAGCGACATGCCCGTTGTAATGCATTATGTCAGGGATTACGTGATGTGTATATGTTTAATTAATGGTGAGATAAATCTTGCTTAGGATGGTGTTGAGTAGATTTTCCACTGTAAACTTATCGTGCTTCCCTTTAGAATTAGTATCTTTTGGGAGACACCTTGAAACTTTGCAAATATCCTATTTGTTCATCAATAAATCTTGCCTGCCGTGACTATTCCTGTTTTTTCTAATAGTGACTTTATTTCCCACATTTCTTCTACATTTATTAATTACACTTACTTTTCAAGGGAGAGTTGTTCCTTCGCCATTTATTTACTTATTCAATTATTGACTTAAATCAGCATGGACAATTTCACTATATGGGTTAAGATGGAATTATGTGGATCATAGCAAAATTGATTTTAATTTATATTGTTATTAGAAATAGTCACATATCAAAACAGGGAAAATATGTATGTGAAGAACCAAAAAATATGAATTAAAAGAATATACATGTTCAACAAGTTATTGTCTTTGAATGTTATGGAGTGTAAAATAGAGAATGATGTACGTGCTTTTCACTTATATAGAACCCACTTTATCCAATAAGTAGATTATGAACAGAGGCGTCAGAAGGAATGTTGGAGAAAATAATGACCCACTAGACACCACTCAGAGGGGAGCCACTGCTCTCTGTATTTCACCTGAAACTTCAGAAATCAGATCTTTTTGGAGACTCCCAGTTAATATTGACTTTTCTTTGTTTCCACTAGTGCCAAGTTGGATTTTGAAATCGAAAGCAGTACAGTGTTCAGGGCCTTTCATAGATTTATATAAGAGTTATGGAATATTAAGAAAAATGATTAAACTCTTTGATAGGTTTTCAAGAGGAATAACAATGAAATTGTATAACAGCGAAGTAAAAGATGATGTTATGTTAGTTTTCTGTGTGTTTAGCCAGTGAACTCTCAGATTTTTTAGTAGAGAATGCTTTGAAGGACACATAATGTTGCATAATACATCATGGTTTTACCTAGGAGGACTGCTACTGTAATTGTAAAATTATTTTCAGAATAAAAATATTGTAAAGTAGAAAACAGGTTTTCTCTTTTCTACACAATCATGACAAATGCATCCTTGTCTCGTCCCTGGAACATAGCTAGATCAACATCAAACCATTTGGAACACCTAGGAAATCGATCTGGGGATTAACAGAACAACCCGCATAATTTGAAGGAGAGAATGCAGCAGTTTGTGTTGTAGAGAGAGGAACTGGGGAAGAAAAAAGCCACAGTGCCACAGAGGGGAAGGAACCACTTTCAAGAAGAGGAGAAAGACGGAGGGGAGGATAGCAGCACAGGAGGTTTGCACAAGAAAGCACTCCCCCTGAAAGCAGCTTGAGACAGAGTGAAAATATGCACAAGGGACTGCACAAGGCAGCTGTTCCCCAAAATCACAGGGAAAAAGGAGAGGGTTGCAATACCACCAATTTTCTATAAACAGTGGGGCACGGTCTTAAGTTTCAGAGGTCATCTCCATTGAGGAAACAGGGTAGCCCCAGTAGCAGGCAACACGATCTGTGGTTCCCCTGGGTCACACCGGGAGAAACCAAAAGACATCCCTGCTTGGCGTGCATTTGGTAGAGGTGATGTGGCCTCTCCATGGGCAAAAGACCCGCTGGGCAACATCTAGCCACCGCCTTCACCCGTATAGGAACAAAGACACCAGCTGACAGCAGCAAACCCTGGCACCAGCTGTATGTTAGGACTTACTATAAACTCTGAGACACTGCTTCTGCGCAATGGTGCAACCATTTTCTGGGACAAGCTAGCCCTGGCCACAGCGCAGTTGAGACGTCCCCAAGAAGATCACTGCGGGTCTCAATCATGGAGGTCTCCGACGTATAGGGTTCTGAAACACAGCTGCACCTGGGATAAAACTCTGGGGAGTGGCGCCACCTGGTAGGCAGACAGCTCTGACACAGGTAGGGTGAAGGCAGGTTGCTGACAGAAGCACGGGACCCAGGAGGAGTGACTGATCATGCATCTATAAGGGTGAGAACATCCCACTCTGGAGACTAGAAGAGGGGCTGAAGCCATTTGCACCATTAGCCCACCAACACTGACAGACCCAAATGAGCTAATTGGCTCAACCAAGTGGAGAATAGACCCGTTACACCAAACCTGTGCCCTCCAGGCACATCTCCACTACAGCAAGTTGGCCTGAAAATTAGAGCAACGGGCCCATCCCCAGAAGGCCAGCATAAACTGGTTCCACATGCTTAATCTACTGACCAGAGACAATTGAAGAGTTTCAGCTCTAGGGGAAACTGGATCTAGCTTCATTTGGGCTGACCTATAACAGGTTTGACCCCAGTTTATGGCAGAGGTAGCACTCACCTTTCAGAAGACTGGCAGTTCTACATTGACCTCTTGGAAGTCTAAATTTCCAAAATGGATTCCTAGGTATATGCTTGTGTCCAAGCTCATCATATTTTATATATTTAATATGTGTAGTTTTGTGTATATCAGTTATACCACAATAAAGCTGTTTTTAAAAAAATAAGGAAGTTTCTTTACTATGCAAGAGAGATCCTGAGACAACATTAAATAGGAAAAAGGAACAACTGAACCCAGCTTTCAAGTCATCGCCACCATGTGTGATGAGCCACATGTGTGAACAGGCTTCCAGAATAAACCAGCTGTAATTTGATTAAAACTATGTGACTCTAGTTGGAACAAAATAGCCTGCTCAAATTCTTGACTAAAAAAAAAACTGTTGTTTTTTAGTTATATGCGGTTATATAATATATAATATATTAAGTATGTTATATATAATATATTAAATATATAATATATTAAATATATTATATATAATATATTAAGTATATTAAATATATAATAATGTATATTGAATATACAAATAAATATATTAATTATATAAATATATTAACTATATTAAATATATGATATATTAAGTGTAAGCATATATATGTATGTATATATGTATATATATATACATAAATCATTGTTTCTTTAAATCATTTGGAGTAGTTTGTTATGTAGCAGTAGATAACCAGAACAAAATTTAATACTGGAAAGGGGTGATACTTTGATAAAATCAAGCATGTGTCATTGGCTTTGACATCAGGTTGTGGAAGAAGAATTGGAAGAGCTTTAAGGAAACTGTTAGTGAATAATATGATTATGTAACTGGAGATTGGTGAAAAGTGCACCTGTAGTATTCTGGCAGAACAGTTAGGAATATTTTTGCTTGCACTACTAACATGAAAATTAGAATGGTACCTAATGATCTTAGATCTGGATAAGTGGTTTCCCACCAAATACTAAAATTTCCAGCTGACTTCTCTTATTGCCTGTAATAAAATAGAAAAAGAACTAAAGGAAGAACGCTATAATTTGAAACACAGAAAGCCCACAAAGTAAGGGGATTGTATCAGCATTTACTAAAACATACAAGAATAGTTCAAAACAGAAAGAGGTTGTTCATATGCCAGTCATACATGGGCAGAAAGCAGGCTGAAGAAGGTACTCAGTTGTAAACTTCTGCCATTTCTTATAAAAAGGGGAAAAAGATTCAGGCAACAGAACCCCTATCCAGTGAAAATATCTATGAATGTTCATTGTTTTACTGAATAAGTTCCAATTTCTTCAGCTTCATGTTATTGGCTCTCCTGGTCTACATTTAAAATAGTTATGGGATAAGAGACTCTTAAAAACTGAGAATAAACTGAGCGTTGATGGGGGGTGGGAGGGAGGGGAAAGTGGGTGATGGGCATTGAGGAGGGCACCTGCTGGGGTGAGCACTGGGTGTTGTATGGAAACCAATTTAACAATAAATTTCATATTAAAAAAAACAAAAAAAAATAAAATATAATATAATTATGGGAAAAGAATATGTCTTACATTCTTTTACCACACGTAATTGTCTTAAAGTACATGTTTATTTGTATCTAAAACTTGTGTGAATTTCTGAAAACTGATAGTTTATGTAAACAAACTCAAAAAAAAAATGTTTGTCTTCAACTTTTGTGTACTTGAACCTAAAATCTTATTTGTTCGTGGATTCATGACTTACACAGAATTACAAAGATGTGTTTGAAGTCTAAACTTACAGGGGTCTCTTTCTTATTTTAAAAGGAATTGACCTTAGCTCTAGCTTCATGTTTAAATATTTGTGTCAATAAAGAAATTAAATGAGATTTGTCCATTTAATAATAAGTGTTGCTAGAGTTCTGAGGCTATATTGATAAGACTGCTCAAACACATTTTTTTGTTCAATGGAAAACAATTATATTTCTGTCACATGTGGATGATATAAAATCAGTTTTGTGTAGGCTGTTCCTTATGTGTTCACTTCTGCTTCCTCTCATATCCAGTTATTTTCTCCTAAAGTTTTAAAACAGAAAGGTCACGTTTAATTAAACTTCACAATTTCAAAATCAGTCTCAGAAAACATATCCATAACTATCATAAAAATGATAATTTTGGAAATATGGAAGTTGTTTTTCTATCCTGATAATTATATCTCTGTATCTATCAACCTATCATTACCAATCATTAGGTAATTGCAGTTGTGAAGTGCTTTGTCTTATGTGTGCACATTCTATGTGTCCAGTCTTCTTGTTTATGCAATCCTCACAACAACCTTATTGAGCAGACAATCTTCCAATTATAGCTGAGAAATGAAGTCTCATAATGTTAAGCAACTTATTTAAATCCCTATAGCTAATTACAGAAATCATTTATTTCGGCATCACCAGAGTTTCATTTGGGTGAAGGATAGTGGAAGGAAAATTAGAAGAACAAGCTACTTGTTATAATCTCTTTAGTAATTGAATAAAGAGCCACAGTATTGGCAGGGAACTCTTACTGCATTTGGCACTGAGATTTAAATGCAACCAGAATTGTCCTCAAGGCCCAGCCAATAAAACTTTGTCTCATTGTCCTCTTGATCTCATCAGGGAGCTTTTCACTGTGAACGTCGTGGATAGGGCTGTGTATATGTGTGTTATCTATTATGTTCGGGTTAGGTTTCCTGTTAGCCAATATTAGCGAGGAAAACTGCAATATAAAATCACTCTGAAAGAAAAGAGAGAGGGAATACCCCACAAAGAAAGAAAAACTAACAGTCCTTCCTGAATTTTATGAGTTTACATTATTCCAGGGACAGATTGTGTCACAGCTTCAATTTTTTTTTTTAATTATAAAACTTACTTTGTGTTTGTGTGTGTTTGGTTGGTTGGTTTTGGACTAGTATTATTCCAAAAAAGTATGTGTTTTTAACTACAGCACCTTAAAAGAAACAACAATAGGAAATATTTTGGAAGCAGATCTTTAGGTTTTACGCTGCCCACTCTCTGTGGTACAATAAGAATCATCTGCTGGCACCAAATAAAATCAATTCAGACTTTTCAGACCAGAAGTCTGAAAAGAAGCAAGACATGGTAAATTCTTTTCCTTGGCAAAAGAAAGCTCATGCTAGTGGAATTTTCATGTCAACCACTTTGCAGTTGAGCTGGTCAGCTTCAGTTTTATTAGTATCATTAATAATCATGGCATGTCACATAGGCACTCAGCTATAGACTAGTCTCCTGGGTGGCTGGAAACCTATATTTTTAGAAGGCTGTGAATGTTACTTTAATTATATAGAAGTTGATTGGCTCACGTGACTGTCGTGCATTTGCATAAAGCTTCAGCAACCTGCTTTTGCTTAACTAATAGGGAAAGTAATAGTAACAGATTGGACATCATGAATCTTGATAACCACGCTGTTGTGCACACAAATAGTCATCACTGAAACCTCTTTGTCTTTCCATTGTATTTTTCTTCATGTGCTAATTTGAGTGTGAGCATTCAAGTGCTATATTCAATTCCAAATCTTAAACCAAATATCTTTATTTCATCAGTAAACTGGAATATTTTCCCTCTCTATATTGTCATAATCTTGGACTTTTCTTAAAAAATAAATAAAATACTGGTTCCATTTTACAAATACTTTATTTGCCACATATTCAGTAAGAGATGTGTTCCCAAGTGTATATTAAGGTTAAATTTATTCATCAATGCTTGAATCACTCTAATCAAGAACTTATTCAGTAAAAATTTAAATCCTGCAGAGAATAGATTAGTTTCAATTGTTAAGTGTCATCAAAAATCAGGAATAAAATCTTATTCTCAAGCAGCTGAAAACTTATTTTAACCTCATCTGATGTTATCTATAATCATATCCAAATAAAAAGTATCAAAATTCTGTACTTTAATTCTGTGCCTTTATAGAAATTGGTTTAAAATATTGTTTTCAAGGAAGCTGAATTTTTTGACCTTACATGTTCCAAAGACAGAGGCAATCAATATATTTATGTGTATGTGGGTAGTCATAATCTTAGACATTTTTAGAATACTGTCATAGTTGTGGGGAGAAAGAAGGTGTTTGTGAAAATAGCAACTGCTAATGTAAGCAGTTATTAAATGGCTATAGTTCATCTAATAACAATTTTATATATATTATAACTAAAACTGGGCGCCAGAGGTAGTGGCTCCCTTTAAAGTTGCATTACATTTAAGCTGTCATCACAAATTATATTAATTCTTCTTTTTACATGTGCAGTTGGCTTAGACCATGGTATGGGTCATGCAGCTTTGTTGGTTCCATTAGCCTGGCATTTGAGGTATGCCAGATAATCGTGTTGACGAAAGGCAAATTCCTACTGTTGTTTTTTCCGAATGTCCGATCGCAGTGATTTTGAGATGATAAAATGATTTTGTTCCATAATACTGAAATCTGGGGCTTTAAAAAATGTATTTGGCAACAGGTAACTAGAACTCTCTCTTCATTTTTCCATTCTTTTTACTTTTGTTTACTCCTGGTGATTTATTTCTGGATTTATATTTTTTGTTTGTTTTAAATAAATGCAGCAGTCCACTACTGCTGTAGTCCAGCAGCGGCCATGCCTTTAAACTTCCTCTTTAGGCACGTATCACTCAAAATGCTATGTTGAAGTGAATTTCCTAAAACCGATTTGGATCAAGACAAGTCCCTCCTTAAATTCCTTCAGTGACTCCCCATTGTCCTCAAAATACATTTCAAAATATTATCGTAGTTTAAGATGTTTTATAATACAGTTCCTATGTGTATCTAACCTGATCTTCCCTGATACCGTTTCCCAAAGCTTTGTCTCCCTACTCCAACAACTACCTCTTATTTGAGGAAGATTGTGGATAGAAATGGTATAACATTAAACCATAAATTATGAAAAATTGTGTTGTTTAAAAAAAAAAAAAAAATATATATATATATATATATATATATATATCTCAATACCAATATGTATAGCTCTTTAGAAATATCTTAATATTACTTTGCAATTGCACGTGATGTTCTCATAAAATTTCTCCCCCCTATCTTCTTCCAAGATGCTCTTACTATGTCTCTCCTAAGATTTAAATCCAGTGCCTCCCTCCCGGGAGGTCTTATCTCGCAGTGTGAGAAGAAGTATCTTCTTTAGGGATCTGTAGCCTGTGCATATATCTATAGCTGCACGGATCACACTATTTTATGTCTGGTGAAAACATATCCCACAAAATTTAAATCCTAACCATTTCAAGTATACAGTACAAAAGTGTTAACTATATGCATATTTTTGTGCAACAGAGCTCTAGAACTTCTTTTTCATCTTGCATAACTGAAACTCTCTGCTTTGAACAATTCTTCTTTCCCCCTTCCCTGCAGCCCTTGGCCGCTACCATTCTACCTTCTGTTTCTAATTGTTTGACTACTTTAGATATCTCCTATGAGGAAATCAAGCAGTATTTCACTTTTCGTGACTGGCTTATTTCTGGGGCTTTAAAAAATTTATTTGACAACAGGTAACTGGAATAGCATAATGTCCTCAAGTTTCATCCATATTATAACATGACACGGTGTCTTTTTTTTTTCTTAAACTGAATAGTAGTCCATTGTATGTATATACCACATTTTCTTTATCCATTCATCTGTCGACATTTTAGTTGGCTTCTACCTCTTGGCTATCGTGAATAATGCTGCAGTGAACATGTTGTGCAAATCTCTTTGAGATTCTGACGTTAATTCTTTTGGATATATACCCAAAAGTCAGTGTTTGTGTCAGTTTCAGCCAATCAATAACCAGTGTGTGGTTGTGATTCTTATTATGATTGCAAGATCCCCTTCAGCAACAACCATCAGGAAACTGGAAACAATAGAGGTATATTATTTACAAGACCTGGAATTACACAGCACACTTGGGGCCACACAATGAAGGCATGGGTAGAGAAAGAGAGAGAGAGAGAGAGAGAGAACAGAGAACTCATGGCCTGAGGCTTCTGCTTTTACTAGGGTCTGTGAGGGTGGGGCTCAGTCTTTATTGGTAAATTTAAAACATAAGAGCAGGAATTTGAAGTGTGAGAAAAGAAAGGGCAAATGGCCCGAAAGGTCAGTTACTGAAATTAACCAAGATTTCTAAAACAAAGGAGCCCTGATTAAGGCAAGTGGCCTGGCTCTTTATCTAGTCCCATGACTGGCAATATGTTTATTTTGAGGTAGCCAGCATTGAAGTGAAGGTCTCTTTGAAAAAGATACCTAGGCAATCAAAATGTCAAGTCAGGCACTTGAATTACAATGAACGAATGAATGGATGGATGTCAGGGTTTATACCACAGTGGGTTTACTAGATTATTAGGTAGTGCTAGTTTTAATTTCTTGAAGAAGCTTGACACTGTTTTCCAAAACAACTGTACCATTTAACATCCCTACCAACAGTGCACCAGGGATCCAGTTTATCCACATTCTCACCAAAACTTGTTTTTGTTTTTTTGATAGTGACCATCCTAACAGAATGAGGTGATATCTCATTGAAATTTTGATTTGCATTTCCCTGAGGATTAGTGATGTGGAGGATAGTTTCGTTTACTTGTTGGTGATCTGTATGTATTCTTTTTTGTTTTGTTTTCTTTACGTGTTTACTATTTTTTTATTTGAGCATAGTTAAAACATGATGTTATGTTAGTTTCAGGTGTACAACTTAGTGATTTGACAAGTATATACATTATGCTATGTTCACCGCACCCTCCCATTGCATCACTATTACTGTATCATTGACTGTTTTCCCTATGTTCTACCTTTTTTTCTCATGACTTACTCATTCCATAACTGGAGGCCTGTATTTCCCACTCTCCTTCACCCATTTTTCCCAGGCCCTCCTTCCTTCCCCTCTGTCAAACATCAGTTTGTTCTCTATATTTATAGGTCTGATTCTGCTTTTTGTTTACTTTTTTAGATTCCATTTATGAGTGGAATCATATGGTATTTGTCTGTCTCAAATTGACTTATTTCATTTAGCATAATACCCTCTGATCCATCCATGTTCCATAATACCCTCATGGTCCATGTCCATCTCAAATGGCATGATCTTATCTTTTTTATGGCTATGTAATACTCTATGATATAAAGTGGCAGGATACAAAATTAATACCCAGAAACCAGTAGCATTTCTATATACTAAAAACAAAGCCTCAGGCACAGAAATTTAAAAATAATTTCATTTACAATTGCACCAAAAGGAATAAAATACCTAGGAATAAGCTTAATCAAAGAAGTGAAAAACTTCTACTCCAAAAACTATAAAACACTGATGAAAGAAATTGAAGATGACACAAATGGAAAGATATGCCATGCTCATGGATTAGAAGAATTAAGATTATTAAAATGTCCACATAACCCAAAGCAATCTACAGATTTAGTGCAATCCCCATCAAAATACCAACAGCATTTGTCATAAAAGTGGAACAAATGATACTAAAATTTGTATGTGTTCTTTTGAGAAATGTCTATTTAGGTTTTTTGCCCGTTTTTTTATAAAGCCTTTTTTTATGTCGAATTATATGACTATATAGTTTAGATGTTGACTCTTTAGCAGATGTATGGTTCACAAATATTTTTTTCTTATTCTGTAAGTTGCCTTTTCACTCTGTTGATTATTTCTTTTTGTGTGCAAAAGCTTTTTAATTTGATGTAATGTCCCATGTCTATTTATGCTTTTGTTGCCTCTGCTTTTGGTGTCATATATAAGAGAACATTGCCAAGTCCATGTCTAGAAGCCTTAGCCTATGTTTTCTTCTAAGAATTGTATTGTTTTAGGTTTTTCTATTTAAGTTTTCAATCCATTTTGAGTTGATTTTTGTGTATGGTGTGTGATAAGGGTGTAAGTTAATTTGTTTTTGCATGTGAATATACAGTTTACCCAACGCTATTTGTTGAAGAGACTATCCTTTCCCCCAGTCCATAGCCTTAGCATGCTTCTCAAAGATCATTTGAACGTATATATGAGAGTTTATTTCTGTTCTGTTGGTCTTCATCTCTGCCTTTGATGCTTAGTAAGTACCAAACTGTTTTCATTAGTGAAGCTTTGTGATGTTCTGAAATCAGGAAGTGTGATTTTAAATAATGAAGTATAGCTTTGTTTTTCTTTATCAAGATTATTTTGCCTATTTGAGGTCTTTGAGATTCCATATGAATTTTAAGAATTTTTTTTACATTTCTGCAAAATAATGCCATTGGGATTTTGACAGGGATTGCACGAAATTTGTAGATTGCTTTGGGTAGTATGGTCATTTTAGCAATATTAAGTTTTCAAATGCATGAACTTGGGATGTGTTTCCAATCATTTGTGTATTCTTTCATTTCTTTCAAGGATAGTTGTAATTTTCAACGTGCAAGTCTTCTCCCTTGCTAGGTAAGCTTATTCCTAAATATTTTATTTTTGATGCTATTGCACTGGGATTGTTTCCTTAATTTTCTTTTCAGATTATTCATTATACCGTACAGAAACACAACTGATTTTTGCGTGTTGATTTTGTATCTTGCAATTTTGCTGATTTTGCTAATTAGTTCTAACAACCTGTGTGTGTATTTGTATGTGTGATATTTAGGAGGTTTTATATATAAGATCAGGTCATCTCTGAACAGACATAATTTTACTTCTCCCTTCCAATTTGGATGTCTTTTATTTCTTTCCTTTTCCTGTTTATTTATTTTATTCATTCATTCATTCATTCATTTATTTATCTTTTGCCCAATTGTTCTGACTAGTTCTGGTACTATGTTGAATAGAAGTGGCAGAAGATGGCAACCCTGTGTTGTTCCTGGATTGTAAAAGAAAAGCTTTCAGTCTTACCATTGAGTATGATGTTAGCTGTGGGCTTTTCATATATGGCCCTTATTATTTTAAGGAAGTTTTTTTTTCTATTTCTAGTTTATTTAGTGGTTTTATTATGAAAGGATGTTGTATTTTGTTAAATCCTCTTTCTACATCAATTTGCTCAATTGTTGGCATATAATTGTTCATAGTATTTCTTATGATCCTTTTTATTTTGAGGCTTCAGTTGTAATGTCTCCTCTTTCATTTCTGATTTTTGTTATTTGATTTGTTATTTGATTTATATATATTTTGTTATTTCTTACTTTATATTAGGGTTTTCAATTTTGCTTAATTTTATGTTTTTTTTTTAAGTTTATTTATTTATTTTTGAGAGAGAGAGAGAGAGAGAGAGAGAGCGAGCGCGAGCATAAGTCAGGGAGGAGCAGAGAGAGAGGGAGAGAGAATCCCAAGCAGGTTCTGAGTTGTCAGCACAGAGTGGGATGTGGGGCTCAAAGTCATAACCATGAGATCACAACCTGAGCCTAAATCAAGGGTCGGATGCTTAATTGACTGAACCACCCAGGCTCCCCTATTTAACTTTTAAAAAATAACTCTTAGTTAAGTTGATATTATCTATTGTCTATTCTCTCTTTATTTCTATTATAATCTTTATTATTTCCTTCTTTCTAACTTTAGGCTTAATTTGTTCTTTTTCTGGTTCCTCGAGGTAGAAATTTAGGTTTCTGATTTGAAATCTTTCTTTTTTGGGGCGCCTGAGTGGCGCAGTCGGTTAAAGTGTCGGACTTCAGCCAGGTCACGATCTCGCGGTCCGTGAGTTCGAGCCCCGCGTCAGGCTCTGGGCTGATGGCTCGGAGCCTGGAGCCTGTTTCCGATTCTGTGTCTCCCTCTCTCTCTGCCCCTCCCCCGTTCATGCTCTGTCTCTCTCTGTCCCAAAAATAAATAAAAAACGTTGAAAAAAAAATTAAAAAAAAAAAAGAAATCTTTCTTTTTTGTTAATGTAGACATTTACTGCAATAAACTTCCCTCTTAGTACTGCTTTTGCTCTATCTCATAAGTTTTGGTATGTTGTGTTTTCATTTTCATTTGTCTTAAGATATTTTCTTGTTTCCCTTGTGATTTCTTCTTTGACTCATTGATTGTTCAAGAGCCCATATATTTGTGACTTTTTAGTTTTATTCCATTGTGGTTGAAAAAGATAATTGGCAAAATTTCAGTTGTCCTAAATTTGTTAAGACATGTTTTGTGTCCTTTTCTCAGCACCTGAGAAAAGTGTTTTCTACTTTTGTTGGAGGGATATTCTGCATTTGTCTGTTAGATCCAATTGACCTATATTGTTGTTCAAGTCCTCTGTTTTCTTTTTGATCTGTCTGGTTTCTCTTTATCATACGATAAAGTTATACTTTCATATTTAAAAGTAAAAAATTATACTTTCATATTTAATTTCTGTTCCTCCATTAGACTGTGAATTTCAGAAGCATTCATCTGAGGATGCCATAGGTCAAAAATAGTATCCAAGATTTGGTAGAATAAGCATGTGTTTAATGAAATATTTTATTCCCTGAAAATGTTCCATTTCAAAAATTAAGAATTTCAATATGCTGTCTTCCTATCCACATATGGTTATTCTTTGATCATGGAAATCTTCAGCACTCAAATCCTTTTATTTATCTTTTATTTTCTTCTCAATTTTATCCTATTAATTCATTATCTGATAGTTGTCTCACAGCATCCTTGATTCTCTTTCATGTGTGTCCTTTAATTAAAATTGCACAGAAAATATCTAATCTTGCATTAAAACTCCAATTTATTTCTTCTACTGTTACATAAGAGCAGTTAAGTATTATAAGAGAAAACTAGGGGTGCCTGAGTGGCTCAGCTGTTAAGTGTCTGACTCTTGATTTCAGCTGAAGTCATATCCCATGGTTCATGAAATTGAGCCCCATGATAGCACAGAGCCCGCATGGGATTCTCTTTCTCTCTCTCTCTCTCTCTCCCTCTCCCTATGACTCTTTCCTGCTTGCACACACTCTTTCTCCCTCTCTCTCCCTCTCTCAAGATAAATAAACTTAAAAAAAAAGAAAGAGGAAGTTATATTTATTAAGAATGGTAGACATCAATTTCCATGGTCTATCAATTCAGAACTAGGATGATACTGTCAGTGTTTTTATTTCCTAATTCAATGTTCATTCTCCTAAATGTATTCTATACTCTTCTTACTCTTCTCAAAGCCACTATTGATCCACCTCTCCTGTTATTAGCAGACAACCTAGTTTATTACCTAAAAATATAAGTTTTATCTAATATGAGAGATTATCTTCAATTGTGAAAATAGCTGCTTCAGATATATCTATATTCAAACTTATCACTCTCTTTTTCTAAATCTTAAAGTCTGATATGCTTTCATGCAAGTCTTACAGTCTCATGTGATTCATAATTTAAGGTCAAGCTATGCATCATATGCCTTTGATTAAATTTCATCATGACTTCTTTGGCATATTTCTTCCTTTCTCACTACTCCACTATTCCATTTGGTGACTCACTCCAACATTACTGTCTCTCATGCATAGAGACATATACTTTGCATATACTCAGATCTCTCCTATCATAAAAATTCTTTCCTCACGTCTATAGAAGCCTTGCATTATTTCCCCCACTGCTCATCTAATTTTCTCAAAGAATATTCTGCAGTGCACTCACCATATTCAGAGCCTCACCTCCAATTAACCATTCAACCTATTTCAACCTGCTTTCAACATGTATCACTCAAATTAAATCTACTTTGCAGATAAATCCAGTCACCAGAGTACTTTTCTAACCTTATACACCTGATCATGTTTGTGAATTCAAAATCTCATTGTGTAAATATATGAAATGCAAACTCATTTGGGTAACTTAAAATACTTTGATCTGACTTCTCATATTACTCTATTTCAAATTTCTGCCATGACTTTTTTTTTGTTATTGCTTATAACACTTCATAATTCTGCTAGAGCTCCTGCATACTCCACAACAATTTCTGCTTCCATTACTTGTTCTAAATGGCCTCTCTGCCATGAAATTATTTTCTGTGGTAAAATTTCTTCTCAATTTTTTTAGATCAGTGAATGTCTTCTTGAGGTATGTTCTGCCAATTTTGTGTAGAATTAGGTTGCCTTTATTTACAATTCTGCTCTATGATCTGCAATTGTGGTAATTGGCATCATGTTGTACCATTCTTGTACATTGCACTGCATATTTTTTTGGTTTTCTTGTCCTTAAAGTTTATTTCAGATTAAGGTTTATATTTGATTTATCTCTGTCAGGTGTCAGCACACTTTTTCTGTGAAGAGACAGGTAGTAAGTATTTTAGGCTTTGTGGGCCACGTGGCCTTTGTTATAGTTAGTAAACTCTGCCATTGTATCACAGAATAGCCACAGATAATACATAAATGAATGAGTTCTAATAAAATGTTATTTATAGACACAAATTAAAATACCATATAATTTTAAATTTCATGAAATACTATATTTATTTGAACTTTTTAAACCATTTAAAAATATAAATACCCACTTTGACTCCCAGGCCATATGAAAACAGGTAATAAACTGGTTTTGGTTTGGGGTCTGTAGTTTCTTTTTTTTTTTTTTTTTTTAACGTTTATTTATTTTTGAGACAGAGACAGAGCATGAATGGGAGAGGGTCAGAGAGAGAGGGAGACACAGAATCTGAAACAGGCTCCAGGCTCTGAGCCATCAGCCCAGAGCCCGATGCGGGGCTCGAACTCACAGACTGCGAGATCATGACCTGAGCCGAAGCCGGACGCTCAACCGACTGAGCCACCCAGGCGCCCCTGTAGTTTCTTTTATGCATTGTGGCATTTTGTACAACCTAGATACTTTTAGGGGCTCACAGATATCTGTTCAAAAAATGAAGGGATGAAATACTATACTTCTTTTGATTCTTAGTGTCTGCCTAAGGTAAAACAAACAAAAAACATTTAAATGACTGAGTCAGGAATAATTTTCTTTTGAATCACAGTCCTGCATTTTAACTACTTTAAGAACTATAAATTATATGAGCATAATGCCTCTTCTCAAAAGTGTTAGAATGGATAAAGGACAAAATCATATGATTATCTCAGTAGACTCAGAAAAAAACATTTGACAAAATCCAATACCTTTTCATGATAAAAACACTTAAACTAGGAATTGAAGGGAACTTCCTCAATCTGATAAAAATTAAAATTTCAATCTGATAAAGCATATCTACATAAAAAAATAATAATACCCACAGCTAACATCATATTTAGGCCAAAACTAAGATCACAAGACAGAGGTGACTAGTTTCATTATTTCTTTTTGACATTGTGCTGGACATACTGACCCGGGCAATTAGACAAGAACATGAAATAAAAGGCACCCAGATTGAAAAGGCAGCAATTGCATTGTTTCTAATATCTCTTTTATTATTGGCTCTAAGTTTGATGATAGCACATCAGATGGCTCTAGGTATTCCATTCAATAGATCCTATCATTAAGACCTGCACAAAAAAACTGCCCTTTCTTGGAAGGCTTCAGACTCTTTGGTATCTTCTTTCCTGGCAGCTGCTCTATTTGGCTTTTTTGAGACTTTGACCCAGACAACATAGATCTGGACAAAGACAGGAACCCACTTGGTTTCTTTGGTGGTTTATACTTTAGGGGACTGAGTAAGGATCTAATAAGCTCTAAAACTACCGTACTGTTTAGGCAAGGTCCTGGAAACTCCCATGGTTAATGCATTGCAGATGAACCTGGAAGATACTGACATGATTACACCTAATGTTTTTTTGTGTTTTTTTGTTTTTCTATTTGTAATGAAAGAAAGATATAGACACCTTTTCAGCTAAAGAATAATAAATAATCACAAAGGCATTTGGAAATATTTTATAATATGCCTAATATTTAGAAATTGTGTTTCAATTGTTAAATTCTTGCCTATGCTCAGAGCTGATTCTTTTTATTGTGCTCTAAAATTTTGGTACTTTAAAAATAAATGTGGGGGTGGGAGGGAGGGGAGGGTGGGTGATGGGTATTGAGGGGGGCACCTTTTGGGATGAGCACTGGGTGTTGTATGGAAACCAATTTGACAATAAACTTCATATATTGAAAAAAAAAGAAAAATAATAAAATGCTTAAGATATAAAAAAAATTTAAAAAATAAAAATAAATGATAGCTTATTAATTCTGTTATAATCTCTTCAAATCTCTTTTGGTTATTTCCACCTTTTTTTCTTTTTAAATGAATATCAAAATCATTTTAAGTCCTAAAATCTATTGCTTTGGATTTTAAACCTAATCGCATAAATAAATTAATGTGTCAAAAAAATATCTCTTTAAAATCTCGACCTTGCTTTAAGAAGCATAGCATGTGTTTCTATTCATTCTTACCTTACCAAAGAAAAGGGTTTTTTCATTTTTTTAAATTTCAGAAGTAAAATTTCATGATTCATCCCTTACGTATAACACCCACTACTCATCACAAGCGCGCTCCTTAATACCCATCACCCACTTAGCCCACCCCCCCATTTACCTCCTCTCCACCAACACTCAGTGTTCTCTATAGGTAAGAAGCTCTTATGGTTTCTTATTATATTTGTCCTTCCCTTTCCCTGTGTTCATCTGTTTTGTTTTGTAAATTCCACATATGAGTGAAATCATATGGTATATGTCTTTCTCTGACTGACTTCACTTAGCATAATACACTCTAGTTCTATCCATGTTGTTGCAAATGGCAAGATTTCATTAATTTTGATAACTGAGTAATATTCCATTGTGTGTGTGTGTATATACCACTTTTTCTTTATCCATTCATTAGTCAATGGACATTTACTCTCTTTCCATAATTTGGTTATTGTTGATGCTGCTGCTGTAAGCATTGGGGTGCATGTGCCCCTTTGAATCTGTATTTTGTATCCTAGGGATAAATACCTAGTAGTGCAATTGCTGGCTTGTAGGGTAGCTCTATCTTTAACTTTCTGGGGAAACTCCACAGTTTTCCAGAGTGGCTGTACCAGTTTGCATTCCCACCAAAAGTGTAAGAGTGTTCCCCTTTCTCTACATCCTGGCCAACAGCTGTTGTTTCCTGACAGATGTGAGGTGGGATCTTATTGTTTTGGTTTTGATTTGTATTTCCCTGATGATGAGCGATGTTGAGCATTTTTTCATGTGTCTGTTAGCCATTTGTATGTGTTCTTTGGAGAAATATCTGTTCATGTCTTCTGCCCATTTCTTAACTGGATTATGTATTTTTGGGGTGTTGAGTTTGATAAATTCTTTATCGATTTTGGATACTAGCCCTTTATCTGATATGTCATTTGCAAATATGTTCTCTTACTCCGTAGGCTGCCTTTTGGTTTTGTTGATTGTTTCCTTCACTGTGCAAAAGCTTTTTATCTTGATGAGGTCCCAATAGTTCATTTTTGCTTTTGTTTCCCTGGCCTCCAGAGACATGTCTAGTAAGAAGTTGCTATGGCCAAGGTCGAACAGGTTGCTGCCTGTATTCTCCTCTAGGATTTTGATGGTTTCCTGCCTAACATTTAAGTCTTTCATCCATTTTGAATTTATTTTTGTGTATGATATAAGAAAGTATTCTAGTTTCATTCTTCTGCATGTCTGCATTTTCATGTCCATTCTGCATATCCATTTTCCCAACACCATTTCTTGAAGACACTGTCTTTTTCCAATTGGATATTCTTTCCGGCTTTGTCAAAGATGAGTTGAGCATATAGTTGTGGGTCCATTTCTGGGTTCTGTATTCTGTTCCATTGATCTATGTGTCTGTTTTGAGCCAGTACCATACTATCTTGATGAATACAGCTTTGTAATACAGTTTGAAGTTTGGAATTGTGATGCCTCCCACTTGGCTTTTCTTTTTAAACATTACTATGGCTATTTGGGGTCTTTTCTGGTTCCATACAAATTTTAGAATTGTTTGTTCTGGATCTGGATGCTGGTGTTATTTTGGTAGGGATTGCATTCAATGTGTAGATTGCTTTGGATAATATAGACATTTTAATAATAATCTTCCAATCCATGAGCATGGAATGTTTTTCCATTTGTGTCTTCTTTCATCTATTAAGTGTTCTATAGTATTCAGAGCATAGCTCTTTTACTTCTTTAGTTAGGTTTATTCCTAGGTGTCTTATAGTTTTGGGTGCAATTTTAAATGGGATTGATTCCTTGATTTCTCTTTCTGCTTCTTCATTGTTGGTGTATAAAAACACAACAGGTTTATATACATTGATTTTATATCCTGCGACTTTGCTGAATTCATATATCAGGTCTAGTAATTTTTTGGTGGAATTTTTCATGTATTCCTTGTAGAGTGTCATGTTGTGTGCAAAGAGTGAAAGTTTGACTCCTTCCTTGCTGATAATGCAAGCCTTTTATTTCTTTTTGTTGTCTGATTGTTGAGGCTAAGACTTCCAGTACTATGTTAAATAGTAATGGTGAGAGTGGTCATCTTTGTCTTGTTCCTGACCATAGGGGAAGGGTTCTCAGTTTTTCCCCATTGAGGATGATATTAGCTATGGGTTTTTCGTATGTGGGCTTTATGATGTTGAGGTATGTTCCTTCTATCCCTACTCTCTTTAGGGTTTTTAGCAAGAATCGATGCTGTATTTTGTCAAATGCTTTTTCTGTATCTATTGAGAGAATCATATGGTTTTTATCCTTTCTTTTATTAATGTGATGTATCACATTAATTTGCAGATATTGAACCAGCCATGCATCGCAGGAATAAATCCCACTTGATTGTGGTGAATAATTCTTTTAATGTACTGTTGGTTTCAATTTGCTAGTGTCTTGCTGAGAATTTTTGCATAAAGGAAACAGTTTCCAAAAATATATTATGTAAAAGTAAATATTTCATAATCCTCTACATTTTTCTAAATATTCTTTTTTTTAATTCTAACTATGAGTAACAAAGAAATCAGAAACTTATCAAGCTTCAACTAAATGAGCTGTCTACCATACAGATTAAATATCTTGGCCATGAATTTACCATTTCTTTCAGTGATTTTTCAAAAGAATTGAGAAATGTGCATGTGTGTGTGCGCATGTGTGTATACACACAGGTATATATATATACATATATATATATATACCTGGTCATAGTTTTATAAGTTTGTCAGTAGCGTCTTTATCATTTTTTATCGTGATATAAAGAATCTTTAATTTGTTTGATAATCACACATGTTGACTGGGATCTTATTGATCTTCACGTCAGAGGTCACTATGTGAAATCATAGATCTCTGTAATTATTAACATCATATATGTAATTACATCATATATTTTAAACTGCATTTATTCCTTACAATTTTTAATAAACAATAAAATATTTTCAAATTTCGTATTTGTCCATTATGGATAATCATTCCTTCATCAGTGAGCAGTTACAAATAAGCAGAAAATTTAAGTATTTCACATAACTTTATGTTATATAGATACTAAAGATGCTTTCTGGTTATTTTTTTTTCCCAAAAAACAGCTCTCAGATGAAGACAGGAATGTGTGTAGAACTAGCTAGTTTTTCCCACTGGCCATTTAGTAATAAGATTGGACTCCTTACCAATCAACATGACTCAGCTCCAGTTTGGAGGACTTCTCCCAGATCACAGGCATCTGCCAGGTGGTATTACTCATTCCCAAAGGGTGTCTGGAAGGAGTTATAGGAACAGACTGCAAGGAAATACTCCAATTCTCTGCTCAGAGGTCTGCATTGGAATAGTTCATTTTATACACAGATGGAACAACTGAGCTCTGGCATAAAGGATCATTGTATGAGGATGTGGAACAATTAGAATTCTCATACATTGAAGGAGTGTCAAATAGTGCAACAATTTGGGGGAAAATGTTTGAACATTTCTTATACACTTAAATGGAAGTCTACTCTAGGACTCATTGATGCCAATCCTAGGTATTTACCAAAGGGAAATGAAAACATGTAAAACATTGTACAGAAATGTTAGAAGAAGCTTTATTCATAGTAACTAAACACCGGAAAAACCCCAGTAACCATTTTCAGATGAATAGCTAAATAAATTTAGGCATTTTCATACAATGGAATACTGCTTAACAACATAAAAGGCATCAACTATTGGTACATATAAGAACATGGCTGAATCTCATAAATATGTTCGGTGAAGGAATCCACACATGGGATATTATGTATCTGATGATTCCATTTACATAATGTTTAAAAATAGACAAAACTCATATGATGATAGAAATTAGAATACGGTTGCCTACAGTTAGGTATTGGTGATGAATGAGCTGTATAACAGCATTGGAGTAGAGGTTACATAGGAATATACATATTTCAAAACTTCCTGAATCCTATACAGCATTTTTGTATTGCAATCTTTGTAATTTTTGTTTTAAAAACATATAATTAAGTAGGTGATATGAGTACATCACAAATAAAATACATGTGATGGTACCAATTATTCTAATAAAAAATATGAATATCCACTAGGTAAAAAAATCTCGATATATCTTGCTTGAAACCAAAATTCACAGAAAAGTTGAAAGAAAAGTAAATGTAAACAACATCTAACAGGTAAATATTAATCAAAATAATACAAGTATATTTTTACATTAGAAATATTAGACTCCAAGACCAAAGTTATTATTATATTTGAAAAGGCTGTTTCATAGAAGTGAAAATTTTAATCAATTTGGGCAGTATTCATTCAGGAAAACAGAAGTCACTCTATATATCTCCAAGAGGAGATGATTGGAGGAATGGATTTAAAGATGTGTACACAGTGCTAAGCTTTTGGGGGCATCATTTCTAGAGTACTGGAAGTTAATTAATCACAGGGGAACTTTGCCAAATTATCTTAGCTAGCTGTAACGCTAATATAAGAGGTTCTTAGGTGCACCTGTACCTACTGGCGGCACAGCTTCTGTGCTTAGTGGCCAGGAGCTTGCCCACTGATGCCTCTGGAAAAGAGCAGCTTCTCCAACACTTCTGTCTTCAGAATTCATGGTAGTTCTTTTCATTGGAAGAATCTCTTCTTGGACCCACTGCCTAGAGATTCCAGGAAAGTAGTTTTCTTCCTGAAAACAACAACTAATTTACCTATCAGTAAGCTTCAAAATATATACAGAAAAAAGAAAAACAGACTGTTCACTCAAAAGAAATATTGACAAATTCAACATTAATAAAAAAATTTCAACACACTCGACTGCAATTGGCAGAATTTTTAAGAAAAAGGAAGAAAAATAAGAGCAGACACTGATGCTATTTTTGCTGTTGTTATTCTTTATATTCTAAGCCAGATATAACTAACAAAATTTTGAGCTCCTAAACATGGCTGTGCTGCACTACCTTATTTAATCTGAAAAATAACCCCATAACAATCAGTATGAAAACCAAAGCTTTCTCCATTAACCAATTTAGCAGTCAGTAAGGTTTTTGTGTTTTGTTTTGTTTTTTTTAAAAACATGCGTTGAATTTGTATTTTAAACTAAAATAACTCTGCAGTCTTTCACAGGCGAGTTTGAAAGAGGAATTTGTGCTATTGTCTTCTAATACATTTTGGAGCTTATTCTAATATCCATAGTATTTGTGTAATAAAGCTTTATTCAGAAAATGGTTTCTTTCAGTGTACATCATTAAGCCAAAGACTGGTTATATTTACTCATAACAATGTTTTAAAAACCAATTTCTAAAAGGAGACAATCCAATGAAAGTAGGCCCAGTCTCTACACTTTGATACTATATCTCTGCTTATCTCTTTTCATAGTTTATTTCTCTTAAATCTGATTTATGCAATTGTGATATTTTAAGCAAAAATTATATTTGTTCACATTTGCCTATTCTTTAATTTCTCTAATATGTCATGATAAAAAATATTATTTAGCATTTGCCAAATTATTTGAGACCTATAAATATTATATAAATATCTATATTTATAGAATAATTCTAAGACAAAATTTGAGGAAAGTCTAGGCATGTCACGATCCCCAGAAATGTAAAACCTTGAATCAGTTCCTTATTAGAAATGCAATACTATTTATATCTTTATGGTACAGTGTCAATAGCATAGCCTCTGATAAAGTAAATTATTTTTGCAATTTTTCCTTTTTGCTGATTGGTGGTTGTATGACACTAGATAAGTTATTTAAGCAATGGAATTAATATAAGTAGGACAAGTATAAGTCAAAGAGTAAAGTTATTTATGATTTGCCCAATGAATTATTAATAGAACATTAGCAATTTGATTAGGAATTCATATATAAGCATAGGTCATTTTTTTAAATGATTCATATTAATAAAGTTTGAAAAAAGTTAATCAGATATTTAGAATATAATGTAGAACAATATATCTGCTTATATCTTGTTTTCTCAGTCAAGCCTATCCTACACGGATTTTAGCTCCTCTGAATACCAGCCAGGTTATCAGCATTTGCCTTGACTTCAGGTGACTTGGTAACTCAAATTTTCTTCGTCCACATATAGTATCTGTATCCAAAGAAACTTTCTTTGTAATTTCCTGCACATTCCATGTTCTTGCCAACCCCCAAGTTTATAGATTTTGTCCATATTCTGTTGTATTAACAAATTGACGAGCTTAAAGCTACTGCTCACACTTTCTCTGGACCCTCTTCCAGAATGTTTCAAAATCTAGTGTTCTCAGATTAATTATTCCCCTTGAACCTCTCAGTTGAGTCCTGAAACTTGACCGATTGATGAAGGTAAATCAATATTTGGAGCCCGATTTTTTTCTTTACCATTTTATCTCCTTTATTATTTCTTAAATAACTCTAGAAAAATAGAAACCTTAAGTTTGGAAGATATTTACATTTGTCTTTGGACCTAGATTAGGAAAAACCAAAATTGCTTAAATAATATCACTAAACTGTTTTTTCCTAAATTTAGTTTCATTTAGATCCTATTTCATTGACAGTTTATTCATATCCATTTTCTCTTGACTCTATAAATAATCCAGAACAGTAAATTATCTCTTGATAGGAAGACTTCTGTTTATCAAGAATCATTTTACAATCATTGAGAAACACATCCCCAATTTTTCTTACCTAATATTAAATGGATGATTTTTCCCTTTAACTAGGTCTATATTTTATCTGTACAATTTCTGCTACTCATAGAAGAAACAGTATCTACTGTTTAGCAGATCCTAAGGAAATATATAAACATAGATTTGATACAATTGAGGTATAAGAAACCATGTGAAAAATCCACAGCACCACTACCAGTAGATTTTTGGAATAGTGTGGTTATTTTACTGTTACCATAGAGTGGACTCTCCTCTCCCATCTTTTACAGAAACGAAGCTTCTTTGCTTTGATGATGAGAAGTAAAGGACTGTAAACATGAGAAATGAAATTGGCAAAGACTCTCTCTTTACAGAGTGGAATTTGGGGCTTTGTTGACAGAGTAGGCTTCAGAACCTCATTTATTAAGACAGGCAAGAGAGGAGATGATAAAGTGACAAGTACTGTTCAAAAATTGTGTGCTCCTTATGCTGTACCTCTTGAGAATGTATGAATGATAGAACCACTGGAAAATGGGAAGAAAACACTTTGTTTCAATGACGCTTTATTTTTCTGGGCTGTTATTCATAAGAATTACCATTTAGTCTACTTTTAAACACGTAGTGGTTTTTTTTTTATAAGAGATACTTAAAGAGAAAACTTGAATCTTATATACAGAATAAAATATTAGCCATGAAGAACAGAATTCACTCCTGGTAATGTTCCTTTAGTTTTAGCTATTCTAGAAACTTATAGATTACAACCTCATATCTTAACAGAAAGCATTGTCACTGGAGTGCTGCCCAGTTGATGGGTGCACTTGAAAAGAACATTCAGTTTTCTGTACTATCCCCAACTCAAGAGATTTAAAACGCTGCCCTAGTGAAAATAAATCTTCTAAATGCTTCAAAACAAACAGATTAGCCAGATATAATAAACCTCAGAAATATGGTCACAAAAACTTAGGAAATATTTCATTCAAAAAACAATTGTTATGTATGTAAATTTTAATATGAATTCTTCATGCTGATCATATATATATATATATATATATATATATATATATATATATATATCATACACTAACAATATGTAAAATATGTGTGGAGTTCCAGGAAGTTGGAAAGAAACCTACAAACATGTCTTTTTTTTTTTTGGTTTTTATTTTTTTATCCTGTCCTTCTTTTATATGACTCTTATTCCTATTTTCTTTTCAGTACACATGCAATCCCATTTTCCTGTGCATATGCATGTATTATGTAGGGTCCCAGCAGGTCCAAAGGGCACACTCAAGAATAATTCAAAGAGAGGGGCGCCTGGGTGGCTCAGTCAGTTGAGTGTCCGACTTCGGCTCAGGTCATGATCTCACGGTCTGTGAGTTCAAGCCCCGCGTCGGGCTCTGTGCTGACAGCTCAGAGCCTGGAGCCTGTTTCTGATTCTGTGTCTCCCTCTCTCTGACCCTCCCCCGTTCGTGCTCTGTCTCTCTCTGTCTCAAGAAAAAAAAAATAAACGTTAAAAAAAATTAAAAAAAAAAAAGAATAATTCAAAGAGATTTTTAAAGGTGTGATCAGACAGACACCACATTAGATAGTGTTGTTCCCAAAAGGTAGTAATACCAGGATTGCATTAGACCCCTGGTCCTGAAGAGATGAAGCTAAATATATCAATCATTTGGAAAATTAATATAGACACATTGTTACTCTGTAAAAAGACACAAATGGTCTCCAGGAAAGAACATCCAACAAGAGCTAAAACCTTTCTTCAAGAGGGATGCTGCTAGACAAGAGCAGGTCTACAGGGAAGGAGCTGGAGTAATCAGTGTTCTAAATTAACTGTCCTCTCTCTCCTATCTCCTGCCAAGAACTTCTTTGGCCAGACCCATCACAAAAACCTAGGAATAAGGAATCCGTTATGTAGCCCATACATTTCAGCCTCTCATTGTGCAGGGAGTAGAAATGTGGAGAGTGGATCCTCAAGAAATAAGAGATATCCAGTATATATAGATATGTCTGTGTTATCAGTTTATTTCTATGTGGAATCTTCCAACTTTTTAACAAAGAAGAATAAATATAACTGTGTAGCAGGAGAAGAAGAAAGAGTTCTGATTTAGTCATGAATTATGGGCCAAACACTGTGTTAAGCACTTTACAAATGAAATAAGTAATATTTTTCACATTTCACTTCAGGAAATAGGACAGAGATCACAAATAGCCTACTTAGGATCATAAAGCTAGTTAGGACTAGAAATTCAATTTCAATCCGTATCTAATTCTGAAGTACTTGCTTTTAAACACTATATGATAAAGCTCTGTTCCTTGCAACATCCTGTTTCTCCCTTCTGTTCCAGCCAAGTTTGATAATTATTTGCTGAACATGTCCTGAGATTTCCAGTCCTTACATCTTTGAGGTAAATGGCAGAGAAGGTAAAGTTCTGCTGTGGCTCCAAAATGGATTCCTAATGACTCACCACAGGGGCTCCTTCCTTTTTTCTTGATGTGCCCATCCCTTCAGTCAACAGTATTTATTGATTAGATGCTCCATGACATACACTGAGCTAGGTGATAACAACAAATTAAATGAATATTTCAGGAACTGAATGCCATTTGCAATGGGTAGAGCATAAGGCATACATAGTGAAAAAGTAGGTGAGTCTGAACAGGTAGAAAGTGGAAAGATGGTCATGAATTTTGAAAATCTTGCCATGGTATTGAGATTTTATTCTATAGACAAGAGGAAATTTAAAATTGTTACATTTTAAATAATAAGCTAATATGGTCAGATTTGCATTTTAGAAACATTACTTCAACTGTGGTGAATTGAAAGGGGTGATATTTGCAACAGGAAGACCAGTTTTGGAAATTTATAAAATAATCCAGGTATGAGATAACAGTAATACATAAGCAGTGCTGGCCAAAAGAGATATGCATGATTGAAATGTTGGAGTGAGGCTAGGTGACATTAGAATATGAAACTGTAACATTTTAAAAAATTAGGGGCGCCTAGGTGGCTCAGTCGGTTAAGCAGCCGACTTCAACTCAGGTCATGATCTCACGGTCCGTGAGTTCAAGCCCCATGTCGGGCTCAGTGCTGACAGCTCAGAGCCTGGAGCGTCTCCCTCTCTCTGACCCTCCCCCATTCATGCCCTGTCTTTCTCTGTCTCAA
Source organism: Panthera tigris (assembly GCF_018350195.1). Taxonomy (NCBI): domain Eukaryota; kingdom Metazoa; phylum Chordata; class Mammalia; order Carnivora; family Felidae; genus Panthera; species Panthera tigris. The sequence goes on along the minus strand of NC_056672.1, from coordinate 63,753,046 downwards.
AAATAAATAAACGTTAAAAAAATTAAAAAAAAATTATATGTGTCTTCAGCTTTTCTCAGTTGGAATTTACTCAATTGCTCTATAATTAGAGCATTTTTTTTTATCAGGAGTGACTACTGACTACCTAATGATACAGAGACCCTGACTATTTATTCTTTAGTGTGTAGGCTAAGAAAAGTATTTTTTAATGTTTATTTATTTTTGAGAAAGAGAGAGAGAGAAAGAGAGAGAAAAAAACAGAGAGAAACAGAGCACAAGCAGGGGAGGGGCAGAGAGAGAGGTAGACAGAATCTGAAGCAGGCTCCAAGCTCTGAGATGTCAGCACAGAGCCCAGGCTTGAATCCACAAACCGTGAGATCATGACCTGAGCTAAAGGAAGCTTAACTGACTGAGCCACCCAGGTGCCCCAGCTAGAAAAGCATTGAGTCTAATATTATATTTGATATTCTTTGGTTAACTCTCTTCAAACATAATCCAAGAACCCAAGAGGCCATTCAAGCCCCACTGAAGGAAAATTTAATCCCTCCACGTTCTGTGTTCCCAAATACCTTGAACGTATACTCTGAGCATAGTTCTTATCATACTGCACAAGTATTCATTTTTTTCTGTTTTCCTCAGCAGAAGAGTGAGTACTGCAAGCTTTTATTTTACAAACTATTGACTGAGATTCAGTAGGGCATATTCTATCTTAACCTGGACTTTGGAATCATACAACCATGGTCTGGTTATTTGTTTAGTGATTAACTCCCCTGTGTCTCAGTTCAATTCTAGATGAAGATAACAGTATCTTCCACTATGTTGTGGAAGAAGTAAAAAAAAAAAAACAAAAAACAAAAACAAAGGAAACTATGTTAAGATCTAAGCAAACTATCTAATACCATGTAATTAGTTAATAGATTAGAATGATTTCTATTATCCTTTTTCAGCATAGTTTGGAGACCTATATTTGTCAATACTTTGACAAATGAATAGTAATAACTAAATTGTTAACACCAAATGCCATTCACAAATCTAAGCAGTTTACATGAATTGGCTCATTTAATCCTTACAGCAAACTTAGATATGACTGCCATGGCAGTTCTGCAGAGGACTAATTATATAACTTACCTGAGGTTTACATGGCCTGTTAATGGCAGAGCAAGGATTAGAACCACGCCATTTATTGCCTTCCCAGGTGTAAGCATGAGTAAATCTGTTTCCTTTTTTCCCCCCCATAGCTCCTAAAAAAAGAAAGAAAGGAAGTTTAAAAACACTATCAAAAAACAAAACAAAAAAATCATTGGTATCACTCATGTACAAATGAGGTAAAGCATGAGCCTCTTTTTCTCAATGCAGTGTTTTCTTACCAAGCTCTATGCCCGGTGGATGGTAGGCCTAATGAACTATTGAATGAATGAGTGCCTGTTTATAATTCATACATACAGCTAATTCTGTTTTAATTGTTTTGAATGATCATTATCATAAACAAGAACAACAACAAGAAAAGCAAACCATCTGTCAAAGAATGTGATTAAGTGTCATGAATTGAGACTAGAATGAGGGTTAGGAAGAGGGTGAAAATGTAATAACAGAAAGATTGCAACAAACGTATCTATCCTGTTCCTGTAATAACTTGTTTTATTTCCAAATCTGCCACTTGGATCTAGTCCAGTAATATATTCTTATTCTAGAATGTCCAGGCCAAGCACTCAGCATCACTAGCCCCTTTGAACAAACAAATGGTGAAATATTTATCAGAATTTTTATGCAATGTGCCTCTTTAGCATTAGTAAGAAAACTAATTCTTGCTTAACATAAAATTTCAATTTTTCTTACATATACTTGTATTTTTCCAATAGTGGCAGTCAGTTTAGAGATTTTCTTATTACTTTTTGGCCAAGAAAACAAAGAGTCATGAGTTTTATCTACTCTCTCCTTTTTATGAATTCAATTAAGATTATTAACAGAATGTATGTCTGAGCACACATTCAGACTGTGTGCGCATCAGGCACTGGCAGGCCCCAGATTTCCAACTTGTTAGAAATCAGTATTCAGGGCAGGAGCATTCTAAGCTTCTGCAAGAGATACAGACAGAAAATAATGCTTAGTTTATGCCACTTAGATATAAAAGAGATCACATCATGCACTGATTACATTGCTGTTTCCAGGATCCAGACAGACTGTTTTTCTGCTAGTGTTTATATTCAGAAAGGTTAAAACAATATTAATACTTTGTGCTTTAGACTCCAGACCCATATTTATCATGAATCTAGGCAAACAGCTCAGTCTGTTATTGTCAACAAATATTCATTGTCGAATTTCCTCAAACTAAAATTTGACAAAACAGATTTTTTTCCATTTATTTATTGACAGTTTCCTTCCTTTATGAATATAGTGGAAAAGATATTTTCCATTCACCCTTTGCCTCTACCATTCACCACACCAAACATGTAAGAAGTAGAATTCTAGTGTATAATCGATCTCACCTGAACAGCTATTTAATATAATTGATACCCTGCAGACAGAATTGTAAATATCAGTGATTTCTAACTTGAAATAAAACTTAACATCGAGTGACCAGGCATTTTCAAAGTTTGGTAAATATGAGAACTTGGCCTCATTTCAAAGCTGCTTTCATTTTGGCTCCCTACCAAATGAGCAAGCAAATTAGTGTCAAGGATATATGCAAAATATGGTTACAAGGGAGTAAACATAGCTATTCGTTGTCTCTGTTTCTTCACAGAGGTAGGGCACAAACTTCATGGACGATGCAACCCTCATAATGTTGGCAACTTTATAGGTCAAAGATGCTTTGAGATGTGGTCTGCCTGCCTTTTACCACATCAGACTATGAAGGGTCCTGTATTATTTCTCAAATCCAACTACCACCATATAAGGCAATCTTCTGTAGCATCAAAGGAATATTTCTGTATTCTCTTTCTTTCTGTACCAGTAGACTTGGAATACCTGGACATAGCCAGCATTGTGCAAGCCACCTGAAACGTGTCCATTTCATATACTATCTTCACTAACTACATGTAAGGGATTTTGTGAACAGGACACCCAGTCTCTCTTCCTTCAGAAAAATGTGCTAGGAAAGTGTGATTTCACAATGAGGTATGGAAGAGAGTACATGGGATACAAACGAGAAGACAACTCTGCTTCTTGTTAACTATGTGTTTTGAACAAGCTAATGAGAGCATCAGCTTTTCTAAAATGGGAATAATCAGAAAGTCTGCTCTATATTTCTCATTGGGTTTCTGGGAAGGATATATATCATCATATATATATATATATGCATCATATATATATAGCACTTTGTAAATTCCAAAATACTTTATTTATTCTGGGTTTGGTATTATTGCCTCAATGAAAGTAAATAATTTAGTTCTAGATATAAGAATCATTTCTTCCTCTGTGAGATTAGAAAGGGAATTTAACAAGATTCCCAGATTTAGAAGATATGCTGTTAGCCTTTACAATATCCCCCCAGCCTTACTCCAACCTCACATTTTAAAAAATTACTAGAGTTGATTTTTTTAGAGCAATTTAAAGTTCAAGAAAACTTGAGCAGAAAGTACTGAAGTTCCCATACACTCCTTCTTCTCCCTCCCCAGGTTCCCTTTATTATTAACATTTTACACTGTGGTATATTTGGTACAGTTGATGAACCAATATTAATACATTATTATTAACTAAAGTCCGTAGTTCACTCATTGTGTAGTACACGATTTTATGAGTTTTGCTAAATGCATAATTTAATTGCCATTACATTATTATACAGAATAGTTTCAAAAGTTACAATATTATACAGAATAGTTTCATTGCCCAAAAAGGCTGTGTTCCACCTCGTCATTCCTCCCTTGTCCAAGTCCATAACAACCACTAATCCTTGTGCTTTATATATAGTTTTGATCTTCCCATATTGTCATGTACTTATAATCATACAGTATGTATATAGCCTCTTAAGAATTTGTATTTAAGGTGCCTCCATGTCACTTCATGGCTTGATAGCTCATTTTAATCGTTGAGTAATATTCAATTATATGGATATTCCATTTCATTTATCCATTCACCTGTTAAAGGACGTCTGGGCTGCTTCCAAATTTGGGCAATTACGGGGACTGCTGGGTGGCTTAGTCAGTTAAGCAGCTGAATCTTAATTTTGGCTCAGGTCATGCTCTCATGGTTGTGAGATCAAACTCCACATCTGGCTCAGCACTGAGTGTGGAGTCTGCTTGGGATTCTCTCTCTCCCTCTCTCTCTGCCCCTCCCCCACTCATGCTTTCTTTCTCTCTCTCAAAATAAATAAATAAACTTAAAAAAGCCAAATTTGGACAATTATGAATAAAGTTACAGTAAATATTTACATTTGAGCTTTTATGTGGTATGTTCTTCAACTTATTCAATTAAATACCTAGGAGTACGATTACTTGATTGTTTAGTAAGACTATGTTTACCTTTGTAATGAACTGCCTAACTGTCTTCCAAAGAGGCTGTATTATTTTGGATTCATATTCTCACTTATTAATGAGAGTTCCTGTTGTTCCACAACTTTGTCAGCACTTGGTGTTGTCAGTGTCTTGGATTTTAGCCATTCTAATAGGTGTATGATGGAATCCCATTTTTATTTTAATTTGTACTTCTCTAATATATGATATTGAGCATATTTTCATATGCTTATTTGCCAAATGTTTGTTTTCTTTGGTGATTCATATGTTTAGATCCTTGTCCATTTTTAAAATATGTCGATCTTTATCTTGTTTTGAATTTTAAGTTGTCTGCATATTTGGATCTGAGTCATTTATTAGATATGTAATAAAGATATTTTAGATAATGTTATCAGATAAAATTAGATATTTTTCCTAGTCTTTGTCTTGACTCTTTCTTTTTTATTTTTTTAATGTTTATTTACTTTTGAGAGAGAGGGAGACAGACAGAGTGTGAGCAGGGGAGGGCAGAGAGACAGGGAGACACAGAATCTGATGCAGGCTCCAGGCTCTGAGCTATCAGCACAGAGCCCAACACAGGGCTCAAATCCATGAGCCTTGAGATCATGACCTGAACTAAAGTCAGACGCTCCACCAACTGAACCACCCAGGTACCCATGACTCTTTGTTCTCTTAACAGTGCCTTTCACAGGGGAGTTTTTTGTATGTTCATTTGTTTTTCAATTTTAATGAAGTCCAGAATACCGTTTTTCCATAGGTCATACCTTTACATTGTATCTAAAAACTTCATTGCCAAATCCAAAGTCACCTAGATTTTTTTCTTTGTTTTCTTCTAGAAGTTTTATAATTTATAATTTATAATTTTGCCTCGTATTAATGTTTGGAAAGTGAAAGGTCAGTATCTAGATGCTTTTTTTTTTCATGTGCATGTTGAGTTTTCTCAGCATTATTTGTTGAAAGGACTATCCTTTTTCCATTGAGTTCTCTTTGCTTTTTGGCAAAAATAAGTTGACTTTATATATATGAAGCTATTTTGGAGCTGTCTATTCTGATCCTTGATTATCTGTCTCTTCCATCACTAATACCACAGTGGCATGATAACTATAGCATTATAAGAAGACTGGAAGTCTGATTGTGTCAGTTCTACAACTGTGTTTTTCTTTAATATTTTATTGGCTATTCTTGGTATTTTGCCTTTTCATATAAACTTTAAAATCAGTTTATCATTATCCAAAAAGTTTCTCTTGGGGATTTTGATTGCAATTGTATAGATTCTATAGACAAAGACGGGAAGAACTTAATGTTGAGTTTTCCTATCAATGAAAATGTATCTCTCCATTGATTTAGATTTTCTTTATTTATCACTTCTTTAGTTTTCCTCATACAGATCTTGTATCTATCTTGTTAGATTTCTACCCATATATTTTTTATTTTGGAGGTGTTCGTGTAAATGGTTCTCTGTTTCTTATTTCAAATTTTAATTGTTCATTGCTAGAATATAGGAAATAAATTTAATTTTGTGTATTAACTTTGTATCCTGCAACCTTGCTATAATTGCTTATTAGTTTCAGAAGGTAGGCATGTGTGTGTGTGTGTGTGTGTGTGTGTGTGTGTGTGTGTGTGTGTAAATTCTTTGAGATTTTCTCAATGGGCATTTATATTATCTGCAAACAAAAACAGAAACAGTTTTATTTCTTCCTTTCTAAATGGTATATCTTGTATTTCCTTTTATTCTTTTTTAAGTTTATTTATTTTGGGAGAGAAAGAGAGAACACATGCAGGGAAGGGGGCAGAGAGAGAGGGAGAGAGAATTGCTAGCAAGCTCCATGCTGGCAGCACGGAGCCTAATGTGGGGCTTGATCCCACAAACAATGAGATCATGACCTGAGCCAAAGTTAGATGCTTAATTGACTGAGTTACCCAGGCACCCCTTGTATTTCCTCTTCTTATTACATTAGCTAGGACAATGCCAGTACATTGTTAAATGGGAGTTGTGAGAGAAGACGTCCTTGCTTGTCCTGGATCCAGGGGAAAAGCATCTAATTTCTTACCACTGAAAATAATGTTAGTTGTGTATTTTTCACAGATGCCCTTTATCAAGTTGAAGAAGTCCCCCTCTACTTCTAATTTTTGAAAGTTTCTATAAGTGGATGTTGGATTATGTTTAATGTTTATTATGTATATTAGTATGGTCATATGATTTTTCTTTAGCTTGCCCAATGCAATGGATTACAATAATTGTTTTTTGAATATTGAACTAAACTTACATATGTAGAATAAATCCTAATTGGTTATTCTGTATAAATCTTTTTATGCATTGTTGGATTTAATTTGCTAATATTTTGTTGAGAAATATTCATTTTTGTTTATCAGAGATATTCATCTATAATTTCCCTTTTTAAATTTGTCTTTCCTGGCCTTGATATTAGGGTAATTCTAGCTTCATAAAATGAATTAGGAAGTATACTTTCTAGAAGAGATTTTAGAAAATCGGTATTATTTCTTCCTCAATTGTCTGGCAGAATTCACCAGTGAAACAACCTTAACCTAGTCTTTTCTATTTTGGAATATTATTACTGGTTGATTCATTTTTTTTACAGATAGAAATCTGTACAGATTATCGCTTCTTGTGTGGCTTTTGATAGATGCATCCTTCGAGGAATTGTTTTGTTTCATGGTCATTAAATTTGTGGGGAGAGAGTTGTTCATAATATTGCTTTATTGTCAGTGGGATCAGTAGCAATGACCCCTCTTATCATTTATGATCTTAGTATTTTGTGTCTTCTCTATTTCTTGGTTAACCCAGCCAGGTTTTAGCAAATTTGTTGATATTTTCAAAGAACCAGCTTTGAATTATATTGATTTCTTTATTGTTTTTCTGTTTTCAATTCCTTTGGTTACTATTCTGATTTTTATTATTTTCTTTTTCCTGTTTAATTTTTTATTATGCATTAATTTTCCATCTTTATTCTTTTCTAATATGTACATTTAATGCTATAAATTTCCCTCTAAGCCCTGCTTTTGCTGTATCCCACAATATTTGATAGGTTGTATTTTAATTTTTATTTGATTTTCAATATTTTTAATTTCTACTGAGACTTCTTGGTATATGTGTTATTTATCATTGTGTTGTTTCATCTCCAGATATTTTGGAATTTTTCAGCTACCTTTTTGTTATTGATTTATAGCATAATTCCATTGTGGTCTGAGAGCATTCTTTGCATGATACCTCTTTTAAATTTGTTTAGGTGTGTTTATAGCCCAGAATATGGAACACCTCAGTGAATTTTTCACATGGGCTTAGCAGAATATATTTACTACTGTAACTGGATGGAGTATTCTATAAATCTCAATTAGGTCAAGTTGATTGCTATTGTGGCTCAGGTCATCTATATCCTTAATGATTTTGTGCTAACTGGATATTTCAGTTACTGATAGAAGTGTGTCAGTGTCTCCAGTTTTAAGTGTATTAGTCTATTCCTCCTTGCAGTGCTATCAACTGTTGTGTCAGGTAATTTGATGCTCTACTCTTAGGAGAATACACATTAAAGATGGTTTTGTCTTCTTGGAGAATTATCCACACTGGCATTATGTAATGTGCCTTTATTCCTGATAAGATTCTGATAATCTGTATTTTATTTTGATAATAATTTTCCTTCAATCCAAATAACTTTTTCTAGCATTGAGCATTTCCTCAAGTGTAGATGTGATTGCAATAAATTAGCAGAGTTCCCTTTTATCTAAAAGTGTCTACTTCATCTTCATTCTTAATAATTTTGCTGGTCTTGAAGTTCTTCGTTGATAGTTTTTGTTTGCTTGTTTTTTCTTTTATCACTTCAAATATATTATCCCATGGTCTTATTTCCATAGTTTTTGATGAGAAGTAAGCTCTAAATTGTTTTATTGTTTCCCTGCAACACAGCCTGTTTCTCTTTTCTATTTTCACCATTTATTCTTTTGGCTTTCAAAGGTTTGCCTATTCTGTGCCTAAGTGTGGTTGTTATTATATTCATCAAGCATAAGACTCATTAAGATTCTTTATTCTATTAATCTATTTCTTTCATCCAATTTAAATTGGATTTGGTGGGGGGTGCCTGGGTGGCTCAGTCACTTAAAGGTCTGACTCTTGATTTCAGCTCAGGCTATGATCTCACGGTTCGTGAATTGGAGCCCCACATCCAGCTCTGCGCTGACAGTTCAAAGCCTGCTTAAGATTCTCTCTCTCTCTCTCTCTCTCTCTCTCTCTCTCTCTCCCCCTCTCTCTCTGCCCCTCCTCTTCTCACTCTCTAAATTAATTAATTAACTAATTAATTAATACAATATAGGGTTATTATTTCTTCAGTGATATTCTTCATGCCTATTTTCTTTCTTTTTTTCTTCTAGGATTCTAATATTCTAAATTCCTCTAGGATTCTAAATATCCTAAGTACTCAGAATATTTTAACAAGTTTAGATCTGAACTTTAAAATATTTTCTTTTTGTTTTTCAACTCGGTTAATTTTTATAGATATGTGCGTAGGCCCCAGTTATCTCTCTCTCCTGTTGTTAATTGCACCCAGAGGATTTTTCAGATACTACATTTTTTAGATGTAGAATTGCCATTTTGCCTGTTTTAGTCGTATTTCTACTTTCTGCTGAAGTTTTCCATTTTCACACTCATTGAGATCATATATTATCTTAAATAATTGAGAAATATTATAAATTAATAGCAGCTGTAGATCTTTGTCTATGAATTCCCACATATGGGACATCTTGCGGTTGTTCTAAATTGATTGTCTTTTTGCTTGAGAATGAGTTCCATGTTCTTAGCTGTTTGAATGTCAGGTAATTTTTATTATAATGTGGATATTTTATGAATATTAAGTTGTGAGGTTATGGATTCTGTGATTTTTTTAATGATTTATGTATCATTTTTTAAAGAAAGAAATTGCTTCAGGTGGATATAAACTGAAAATATGTTTCCTGGTTGGCAACTCCAGCCTCAGTAGACAACTCTTGTCTTTCACTGAGCTGCTTTAAAGTTGAAGAGGAGCCAGCCAAATATGTGGACCAAAGAGAATCTGAAGATATTCTCTATGATTCTTTCCCTTGAAAGATTTCACTTTCTTCTGTGTCCATAACTTTGTCCTCTTTCCCCAGACTAGAAGACTGCACTTTTCCCCCTGCCATTTTATACATGATGACTGTTCCTTTTACAAACTCAGAAGCAACGAAAATTGGAAATTAACTATATAAATCCCCTCCTTTGAGATTAGACTCATTACCAGAGTCTGCCTGCTTCTCTTTACTCTTCAATACATTTACATTGACCTCTTCTGTACAGATATTTCAGTGGAGGTGTTGGTCTAGTAGCATCTGACTCATCTGTTACTGGATACATTTCCAATGGACTTAACACACACACACACACACACACACACACACACACACAGTTCCATTATAATGTTTATTTTGAACACACAAATTTCTTCCAATTGATATATTAGGAAATAATTTGAACATAATGTGAATCTTGTGTTTTCTTATGCACCATTTCATCAGAATAAATAGTACATGAATGCAGAAAAATGCACCCAGTTGCACTGAGCTGATACAGATACACAAAAGGCAGGCACAGTCACATAGGCACACAGACCTTGAAACTCTACTAGGTACCCCAGTTTGCTATATGTATTATGAGACACACTTATTCACATCTTGTGCTAATTTATGCATCTCATTTTGATTACCCTCTTCCCACCATTTCATAATCACTCAAAGCTACAATACTTCTAACACGCACTTCATCAGCAAACTTCAGCATTTTTCAATGTAAAGTGCCACAATTGTTGTAGTCTTTATGTATCATTTAACTATAAAATGTTTATAATTGTGCTATTATCTTTATTAAATTCTTATATTTTTGTTGTTATTTTTAACAAGTCATTGATGAATCTTCTGTGTAGTATGTCCCTAATTCCATTTCCCCCCTAAGCTTTATGGGTTTTACTGAATGATTTTATATAACATGATAATATTTAGGAACAGCATATATTGACTTAACATATTTTAACTTATATTAACATATATAAGTTAATATATTTATATACTTAACATATATATATAAGTTAACATATTTATATACTTATATTAACAACATAAAAGACTTAGGTGGAACTGAACGTTATGTGTGGTGTTAAGGTAGGGATATTTATTGTACACATTATTTTGCAGTTAAATTTATGGCTTTACATTTTTATAAGGCAGTGTTTGTCTCAAATGCTTCAAACTATATGATTATAGACAATATAATGCAGCGGCTCTGTATATATCAATTTTTTCTTTTAATAGCTAATAATACTGTATAGAGATTAAAAAATCAATGCATTAATGTCTCCCTGAATAAGTATCAATATACAGATAATGCTTCTGGACATCATTTTGCATTTGAAGACTTTACCTCCTGGCTGAGAAAAATCTGTACATATCTAAATCGTTTTTACTTGTTTCCTTATAAAAAAAATACAGGTTTGATAAGACAATATGGTAAAGTTGGTAAATTTTCTCCAGTATCCCGTGCTTGAGGGTCTTAGCATTATATTCAGCTGTAGGCCATCCAAATTGTGCCTCCTTGGAAACTGCTTATAGTATAAGTGATTATTACTCAATTACCTTTCTGTAGAGCAGTGAGACAAATATGAGTTTCTCATGCCAGTTTCCCCCCACTTTTGCCTCCTCAGTTTACTAAATTGTAATACAGCTACTCTTCCCTTTTCCTCTTCAGTTGATTCTCTCTCTCACTGCTGAGATGCGTACAAAAGAATATGAGACACTTGTTATCAGAATTCATGTGATTTACACGCCATTTTGCAGAGTCTTGTACATAATTATTTTAATATTGCAAATTTCTTGGAGTAAAAAATTAATTTTCTACTTAATTTTCTATTAATTTGCCATTGATAGCTTTAATACAAAAGCTTGAATTACATATTACAGTACTCAAAATATTTAAATCACACCATTTTAAAGCAAGATAGTGAGGTACTACCTATCCAAAAGGAAATGGAAGTTCAAAGAAACCTAATGGCTTCAGGAAGGTCACTCAGATAGTAAATACCAAAGCTAGGATTTTAAAGGTACCATCTTTCACATATGTCAATTAAGTGGTTTCTGACAGATCTAAATAATAAAATAGTCCATAACATTCCCTCTTAACAGCATTTCCCATCAAAAGATTATTGACTTTTAGAAAATTATTTTCATTATCGAAAACTACAAGAAAAAGGAAGATGAGAGGAGAAAACAGACAAGCCATCTAGAAAAATAAGTTTTTGGAGATAGTAAAATCATTCTGCGTAACTTCAGTAGCTGTTATTTATTTATATATGAACTCTGTTCTTAACTATATCACACAGCAAGCACAATTTTTGAATGCCAGAAATTTTGTACAATAGACAGGCCTAGACTAGATTGAGCTTTCAGAAATAATTTTAACATGCTGGAGAAAGTATAGGGTGGCTTGCTCAAGACCTTTTTGCAGGTAATAAGGTTTGCATTAAAAATAGTAGGTAGTCAGAGGAGACCTGATACTTGGAGAAAAACTGCATGTCCATCATATAGCCTAAGCTGACACCTCACATGTGTGACACCGTGTGTAGGGGAGGAGGAGCCAGTTAAACCCACAAACATATGCAGACTCACATCACACATATGTATATGTAATATTAAAGGTTCAAAGTGTAATTCCCAGAAAAGAAGGGACCAGTAGCTTTGAAGGAAAAGACAGTGTCCTTGGATCACACTCTGGCACCTTTCACAGCGGGCTGGTGAAGCCTGGATGCAAGTGTTAGAAGAAGTGCATTGAATATGCCAGGAGAAGTACCTACATGAATACAGGGCAAATATTTTTTTTTAATTCTCTATGCAAATGATACAAAAAATATCTATGATATTAAGGATTCCCACCTGAATTTTCCACTGGTAGTTAATTGTTTCCATATACTGAAAACATCTAACAGAGAAAAGCTTTAATAATTAACATGTCTACTACTAACCTGTTATTGATGTTACTAACCCTTTTAGAACTAATACTATCAAGAAAAAGAAGAATTGTATCATAAACTTCAGAAAAAAAATTTAATTCAGAAACAGAATCTTCAATGTGCCTCCATATACATACATGTATTTTAGAGTTATAATCATGAAGTTTTTGTTTTGAATTCTCTGACTCTTACATTTTCTTCCTAAAACTTAAAAAAAAGTGTTTTGACACAACCTTTATGATTTCAAATGTTGATATCCACAGTGTATTTCATTTATTAGCGTTAGAATTTTCCAAGTTGTGGTTCTTATATTAAATTCAAAACGGGTATCTACAGTTAACTTTTGTCTTAGGTTTAATTATTTTCTTATGTAAAATTCTTAGGTAAAATATAATTGAGTCAGTAGGTGTAAATATTTATATACCTTGTAGCATTTCCATATGGCTTTCCACAAATATTATACAGAACTTGCCACCAATAGTTTGTAATCATTTGTTTTCCTCAAAAATCTCCCACCATTTGCTCATAAGTTTTCCAGTTTTTTTTTAAATTTATTTAATGACATTATTTTATGTGGCTTTTAATTTTATTAAAAACTCTTCTGGAAAAAAATTTTAAATAATTTCATCATTATTTTAAGCGATTGGCTGTGTTGTGGGGTTATTCCTTAATTCTATTTTCAAACTTCTTATATTTGTGTACAGTGTACATGTATCATGTTTATAATCAAAGAATAAAATAATGCTGTAAAAATTGTTTTTCTGCCTTTCTGATAACATCACATCACTTTCTCTATTTACATCTTAGTAAACTAAATACTGCTGATATTATTGTGAAAAAAATCATTTTCTAAAACTTTAGAAACAGAGGAAAACCCACTAAAACACTTTCAACAATATAAATCTTGGTTAATTTCCAGAGAATGATTCTTTGGTTCATATATATGAAGTAGACACCACCTTTAGTTTTATTTTTATAAAAGAAAATTTATTTTGTCAGCGTATATGCTTGTTTACTTCCCGATAATACAAAGCAGCTTATCATCTTTTAGAAATAAGCACATTTGGTTTACCACACTTTATAGAACAATACCATTTTCTAATGTTTATCTCTAGAGAAGCAAGTTGGAAAACATAATATTTTAAATGAAATAGAAACAATAAAAACTTGACAGTAAGCATTTTTAAAGCAAAATGCACAGGTCAGAATCAATCAAATCTTTAAATACATGATTTGAGATCTCTAACCTTCCTTGTGTATAATTTGGGTCTAAATCACTTCAGTGGAAAATTTGTATTTGCAATTACTTATATTTTCAGTAAACCCAATTTTTTTCAGAACTACTGCAAGAAATAATTAAGGTAGAATCTAACCTCAAATCTTCTGATTTATTTGGTGACTTTTACAAATTTGCTTTATATGCAATTCATATGTGGAGAAATAATAAAATAGCCATCACCACACTGTACAGCACATAGCTTGCATGTTCTACTAGACTGTGAGATCTTTGAGGGCAAGAACCATAACTTTTACATAACCTATTCCCACCACTGAGCGCAGAGCTTTTCACAGCATGTGCCCTATGAGTGATCATGGAATCATTGAAAGAATGATGGCTGGAGGGAAAATCCCACTGTGTAGTATACTTCACAGGAGCTTCTCTGAGAAAAAAACCGTGCTATTGTTGACTGTGTACAAGGGTTTGTATCTTCCAGGCTTACTCACTGCTTTGATTTCATTACAATTCTAATCCCCATTGCAAACGTTTTCTCAAATATTTTGAAGCTACAGCACTTTCTGTATCATGGAAGGTTTCTTAATATTCTCAATTATTATCATGTCAATTTTTAAAACTCAACATAGTCCCTATGGGAGAGACAAGTAACCTCACAGTACACAATCATGGACAAGGGCAAACAATTTGGCATTTTGCCAGGTAATGCTAAAAGACAAACACAAGATGCTCTGAGGGTGTTTATAGTATTGATTCCTTGTACCTGCCTTCAAGAGTCCCAGCTGTCAGGCACACTTCCGCTGGCTCTGGGTGTCTTGTTCCTGTGCTTGGCAGAAAGGAGACTCAATATTGAAAGAGAAAAATGTACATCTGAGAAAGACTCAAGGAAATAGAAAATGATCCACCTGTTCAAAAAAGTATCAGTAATTAATAAAGCATACTTAATTCATAAAGAAAGGTCCACAAACATGACAGGATCCTACTCTGTCTTGCCTGCCGCCAATGAAGATTTCTTGCTGCTATTTTATTAATATATGTAAAATAAGTTTCCATTACTTTTCACATGGACTCATAATTCATGGGATATTTCAAGTGTTGTATGTGGAATGTCCATGTCCTGAAGAATCCAGTTAAGGACTACAGTGGGCACTTCTCTCAATAGATTTTGTCAGCTGAATATGGTAGATTCATTCTCTCACACTCTCTCTGGTCAGAAACCATTGTTTTTTCCCCACCTCATTGTGTTTGAAAACAAGCTAGACTCTATTGACTTATTTTTCACTAGCAAGATTTTTTCAGCAAGTTGAGCTATAAATACAATTGAAGTAAATGCCTGCAATGGATAGAACACTATAAATTTAGTTTCTTTTTACTCTTATTCTTTGCGGTTGCTTTAAGGTTTTGTATGACTATGGAGATTGATGTGAGGTCTGAGTCTATGTTATAGAAATAGGAAATGGTCTTCACTTAAAATAGAAAATATGAGGTAATGTGCAAGCAAAAAAGTTAGTCTGTGTACCACAGGCATTACTATTGCAAATGCTAGATTACCATCCAACAAGAACAACAACAAAAATAACAAATAAATGATTTCATTTTATACTGTATTTTCCTAAACAGTACTACATAATATGTTGTCTCCTTTATTATACATAAAACCATGTAAAGTAGTACTCAAGGACACAGTTTGAGTCTCTTTTTAAATGAGATAGGCATAGGTTTGTAGAAGTATAAACCAAGAGACAGTTGGTAAATTCTGGAATTGGATTAGAGAGGCACCTGTGTGTTAGTTAAGCATCCGACTTTTGATTTCGGCTCAGGTCCTGATCCCAGGCTGATGGGATGGAGCCCCGTGTCTGGTTCTGCACTGAGCATGATGCCTGCTTGGGATTCTTTCTCTGTCTCCCTCCACTCCTCTCTCTCTCCCTCTCTCCCTCACTCACACTCACTCTTTCTCTCTCTCTCTCTCTCTTTCTCTCTCTCAAATAAATAAAAATAAAATTTAAAAAGTCTTTATTCATTTAAAAAAATTAAAATAAAAAATAGAATTGGATTAGATATTAGTTTCTCTGACTTTTAAATCGATACCCCATACTATTTACTTTTCTACATTATAAAAATTTCAAAGTATTTTCCCATCCCTTTTGCAATATTGTTTGTGATAGTCTCTGCTGTATCCAATGTTTATTTTGTCCCCTGGTTCATACTTAGAAGTCCAATACATATAGCAATGTATGCCCACAGTAGAGGCTTAATAATATTGGTTGAATAAATAAATTCCTCATTCCCTAGTGGTACTTTAAAATTAATGCTGTCATTGAGAGGTGCTTTCAAGATATGTTTCATCAGATATATGACTTTATGGTGTACTTTTTCAGTAGGCAATACTTGTGAAGCATTTAGTTTACTAGGAATTTTAAATATATCTGAGCAAAAAATAAACTGTTTCATAAAGGAAATCTTTAAAAAAGACAAAATAAGAAATAGCAAACTTTATTTACATCACATGGATTTTTCGTTAGCTCTTCAACTACTACACAAATGAGAAATTCTTTTAAACTAAAAATTTAAAAAAACTTAGAACTCACTGAATTTTTTTTAATTATCAGTAAAACAGAACTATTGAAAAATTGCAACTAACCCTACTTGTAGACTTTAAATTATGTGGTATAATACATTTCATTTTTCTTTAAACTACTTTAAGTTATGATTATCTGTTACCTATAGTCTCAAACATAGATACTGATCTCAGATCCTTAACAATAGTATTATTGCTTAATTAGTCTTTGAATCCTCCTGATACCTAAAATAGTCTTGGTAATAGTAGAAACCAAATGACTACTTTTTTAAGTAAGGGTGCAGGGGTGACTGGGTGGCTCCTAATTGAGCTCAAGTCATGATCTTAGGGTTCGTGGATTGGAGCCCTGCATCCGGCTCTGTGCTGACAGCATAGAGCCCAGAACCTGCTTCAGATTCTGTCTCTGTCTCTCTCTCTCTTTCTCTGCCCCTTCCCGGCTCATGCTCTATGTCTCACTCTCAAAAATAAGTGAACATTAAGAAATATAATTAAAAAACAGATGCGTACAATGAAGGATAAATTGTAATGAATGAAACAACTAAGTTATCAATAGGGAAAACTAATTAAAAATATAGTGTTGAGAAATCTAAATGAAGAGGGACTTTTGCAAGAATATTGAGAAGGTCGGAGGAGTTTCCAAATAAGAGAAATGGTATGAACCATGCACTTGGGTTAATGTGAATTAAACTATTTGTCAGAGAAGTTATGGAGAGTTCATTGGCTGAAAAGGGGAAAATGATAAGGAATGAAAAATAAAGGGGGGGGAGGCTAATGCACAATTTTCAATCTTTTATTCTATACTGTGAAGAGAAGCAAACAGAAACTAAAGACAGACTAATCATTAAATATTAGAGAAATTACTACATTAAAATAGTGGATTAGGGGCACCTGGGTGGCTCAGTTGGTAAGGCGTCCAACTCTTGATAATGGGCTCAGGTCATGATCTCACAGTTGGTGGGATAGAGCCCTGTGTCATGCTCTACACTGTCAGTGCAGTGATCCTCTCTCCCCCTCTCTCTCTGCCCCTCCCCAGTACACATATGCTCACTTGCTTGCTCTCTCTCTCAAAAATAAACATTTAAAAAATAAAATTAAAATGGTGGATGAAATAGTTTATTAGCTTGATAATTAAGTGAAAAAATGAGTACAAATGTATGTTTGCTATAAGGGCAACTATTATAAAAATAATATATGCAAGAGAGCTTCTGCTCCCATAATGGCAGTCTCTATTGTTTTAGTTAACCCTTCAGCCAGATAGAATATATAGTCTGGACAAAATATAAAAAGCAATTATTTGAAAACATAGGTACAAAAACATTCAGAAACTGGAGGGATTTCAACCTGTGAAAGAAGAGAACTTCATTCAGTGACATCCAGTTTGACAACTTTTCCCCTTAGGGCATTGGCATTGGGAGCTGGGATCAATTAGAAAGTCTCAGTTTTATTATGATGATGTGTCAAAGGATAAAGCTGAGGGGTTTACAAAGCAATAGGAAATTTAGTTGGAACATGCAGGAGAGGAGGGAACCGTAAAGTAATGTGTTTCAATATCTCCGTCAAGTTTCCCCTGGAATTATTGGCTATCACCTATAAATCTCTGTCCAATTATATTGCTTTACTTAAATGGTTGTTTGTTAGATATGCAATTCAGTATCTATTTTTGGGCACTTTTATTGTTTTTATTTTTGTAAGATATATAGCAATATCTAAGATACCTTTTATAAATTATGAGATCTCAATATTTCTAGGTAATTTTTGTTTGTATCAAATATGTTGTCCTAATATACTACTGCCTTTTAGTATCTGAGTAACCAGTTCCCTTGGTAGGATATCTAGGCAGCTAATTTTATTTTATGCTAATAGGTGTAATAGTTTGGTTATTAAAATTTTTTTATCTTCACCTTTTATGCTTTTAAAGCATTCAATGGCATGCATTTGGATTAGCTTAAGAAATATTTTACAGTGGAAAATGTCTGGTATCATTTTATGGGTAATTATGGGTCTTCTGAATGATGATGAATGAGATATTAATGTCAAATAAAGAACCATGGTGTTCATCTCTCCTTCTTCCTTGCCTTATTCACTAAGGACATTGGTTAATATCCACATTTTAAAAAACTTCAAATTTGCAGAATTTACTATCCTTTGAGGATTCATGCTTTACTGTCGGGAATATTAAGTTTTGGAAAGACCTGTATTTTAAGAGACAGTACAGTAAATAAGAAAAAAGATAATGCCTAAATTACGGGGTTGTGATGAACCATAAATGAGATACATGCATGCATAAACCACAACAGATATTATCTGCTATGCATTAACTACTCAATAATTTTTGATTGACTACCCAGTATTAAATAAAAAGTTGTCCCACAATAAGATCAAATAAGGTGACCCCCACTCTAAATTCATCCAAGCAATTAAAAAATAACCACCAGTTCTGACTCTTGATTTTGGCTCAGGTCATGATCTCGCGGTTTGTGGGTTTGAGCCCCACATAAGGCTCTGTGCTAACAGCGTGGAGCCTGCTTGGGATTCTCTCTCCCCACTCTCTCTTATTGGCTATCACCTATAAATCTCTGTCCAATTATGTTGCTTTACTTAAATGGTTGTTTGTTAGATATGCAAACTACCTTCTCTCTCTCAAAATAAATAAATAAACTTAAATTTTTTTTTTAATTTTTTAACCACCAATGCACTCACTACTAAGAATATATACTTCTTCAGGTTGAACATTTCAAACTCTTATAAAATGTCCTGCTTTTACTAAAGACTACTTTCTCCCCATTCCACATTTTTTTTTTGGTGAAGAGAGTCCAAAAAGTATTCATTGTGGGCCTCTTTCTGACCCTTTCCTCATATTGTCCTTGGGATCGTAGATTGACTTTTGTGACTAAGAGATAGGATGGTTCACGTTGTATCAACCATTAGGATTTTTGTCATTGTTGGCAGATAATTTCTCTCACATTTCTTTATATCTTGTGACAGCTTTGTATTCTAGACTATGTTTTCAAGGAATTTTTTTTTTCTTTTTTTGCCACTCAAGGAATTTTTTTTTAACAAACAGCCTTAGAAGACAGTGTCTCCCTCCAGGACAGAGACATATTTGTTCACCATTCAAGATAATGAAGATGATGTACCCTCCATGACAAAGGTCTGGAAGGTTTTTAGAAACTCCTTTAAAAGATAGAGGTTTCCTAGACTTAGCTGTTATTCAAACCCACTGTGTGCATAGTAGCCATCTGGGCAGCTCCATGTCATCTCCTCAAGCAAGAAAAACTGATGCAAACATGAAGCTCATGCTGCCTGCTGTATTGTAATAAAGTCCTTTGTCTCTAAACCAGAAGGTTGTATCTTCTGCCAGTATCTAGATTTACTTATTAGTTTAGGAAGTAGAGTAAAATCATAGAGTCTTTACAGTTCCTGACAGTATATATAAATGTGTGTGTGTGTGCGTGTGTGTGTGTGTGTGTTCGTTATTTTACAACTTCATTGTGGGGATGGAGCACTCAATTAGCACGCAGTCTACATAGAGAGTTCATGAGTATTCCCCCACGAGGTGTGAGTAGGCAGCCCTGGACTAGTAAACATGGCACCATTCATGCAAGAAAAATGCTCCCACTCTCCCTTGCAAGGCGCATCAATAGTACAACACAAAGTATAGAAGAACAAGAGGGAGAAATAGACACGATGGAGAGTTAGACCGTACAGTTCTTACCTACTAAAGGACTGCGGTTGCCTTGTACTACTTAGGCTCAAAGATGTCTTTGAATTGTATAATATATGATTTGACTTCAAAAATGTTTCAGATCAGAGTGAAATAAAGTAAGCCAAATTTCTTCCTACAGATAGATTGTGGCTCAAACACAAAGTTACTGACACTTATCAAAAAAAGTGTTCTCCATTTTTAGACATTACTTTAGAGACTCTGTAGTTCTTACCGTTTACAGCAGCTTGAACTAAAGATACACCAGTATCTAAATGAAGAGAAATGAACTGTAATTTAAGGTGATGGAGTAAGGGGAAGACAGAGAAGAAGGCATAATATGGCAGGTATTTACTAAGTGAAATAAGAAGTAGGTCAACATTTAGAAATAAAAGATGAGGGAAAGAGAAGTATAGAATTATGCACAATAAATGTGATCTCTCTTTCACAAGAGAGACAAAAATATTTCATGCAATGTTAAAACTACACAGAAAGTTTGAAAACATCTAGTTCAGAACACTCACTCTGCAGATGAGGAAATTGCCCAATATCACACAGTTAATTACTAAGCGATAGCCTTTAAACTTGAATCTCGATCATGACAACACTAACTCCTCATTAAGCCTTCAGCCTTCCATCGCCTTCTATTATTATCTTTTATTGCCATTTCTTGTTCTTAAATTAATGGATGATTTCTTTATGTTATTTGTTGATGGTAGAGGGTGTAAAAAGAGAGGCTGAACAGATTCAGAGAGGCAGTAGAAAAGCAAATGTATATAACTTTCTAAAAACTATATATGATTTACTTGTCATTTGTACAAAAGCTACATAAATATCAGTAGTGAGAATATGCTCATTTTAAGGTCTTACCAATTAATTTGTCACACTGTTCTCAATAGCTCAATTTTTTGTCATTTTCTATGACTTGTTAAGAAAAGTCAATGAATTTATTTACAAATGTTACTTTTTAATATTTTATTCCATCCCCCCCCAAATAAATGCAATGGTAAAAGCAATATAATTCTTAGCGAGAAAATCAGTGCTATATCTTTGATTCTTTTTAGTTCCCTAAACTCTATATTTGTTATGTTTCTCTATTACCTCTTCAATGAGAATACCTGAGTCACCTTGCTCATCAGAAAATGATGGATGAGTAAGAGTTTGCTTCCTTATCCATTATTGAACACACATAAGTTTCCCTTTTTGGAAGCCACATTAGTGTAAAAATCAATACAGTACTTAAATCGGCTACCCCATCAGCATCATCAATTGAGTTTATGAAGGAGCTACCTAACCAAATAGTAACCAAAACTAATCTGAGTCCAATTATAGTCCATTGAATAAAAGTTTCTCACTTATCACTAGATTAAGAGCCTGATTAGGCCCAGTCCATGATGCAATATTGAAACAAATGTGCACTTCCAAGTTTATTCACCCAGCCTTAAATGCAAGCCACTTAGAATGAAGAAAATTCAACACTTAGTGTATTAAGAGACAAATATTGCTCTTGACAGAATGGAATTATAGACTCTCAGGTTTAAAAGTGCTTTGAGAACTTGTTTAGTCTAAACACACAATGTTTGTGTCCTCTTTGAAAAATATCAGCCAACTAGCCATGTTGATTCATGCCTATGTCCCCTGTTCTTACCTACTCTACTGGGTAATAATCCTGGTGTATTTCTCTGTAATCTTTAGCACCTCCCTTGCCAGATTACATATGTATTTGCCCCCCTAAATTTGGCAGAAATAGAAACTAATAAATTATTGTAGTTAGTGTTTGCTAATAAATCTAAGGTAAACTTTGCCTTTTGTGTTTGCAGAAAACATAACAAGCACACATATAAGAAGGCAAGTAAGAATCTCCCTTAATCTCAAGACATTTTGAGGTACAGAAATTAAAGACAAAAAGCTCCTATATAGGCCATTCAATGCTATAAGTTTCCTAGTTAGAATACGAAGCATAAAAAATAATCTTGACAGTTTTACCTTTTTATTTGTGAAGTCAGCTTCATGTCACTATAATATTTTTTTACTCCCTTACATAGCTAGTCATAGGTCTCTTAATTCCAAATGTTGATGATGGATTGACCTAGAGTTCATTTCCACCTTTATCTAATTACTAATACACGCCTGCTATTTTAAAGTGATCAGACAACAGGGGCACCTGAGTGGCTCAGTCAGTTAAACGTCCAACTCTTGATTTTGGCTCATGTCGTGATCTCATGGTTCGTGAGATGGAGCCCCTTGTGGGGCTTGCACTGACAGTGCAGAGCCTGCTTGGGATTTTCTCTTTCCTTGTCTCTTTGCCCTTCCCCCCTCCTCTCTCTCTCTCAAATATAAATAAACTTAAATTTTAAATTTAAGATAAAATAATTAAGTGATCAGAAAACAAAGAGCAAACAAACAAAAAACAAAAAAACAAAGAGGTTTTTATACTTTGGAGCAAAGAAGCCTGTTGGCTCTGTGGAGATTACTTAGGTGTTTTCAGGTATTGCCAGTGTTGATGCAGTGGTTTGGTATAAAGCAGCATATTAAAACAAATTGTTGCCGATTATGTCTGATCATTTCCTTATTGATTTTGCCTAATTTTTTTGTTACCTTTTTGTTTCATGATTCAAAATCTTCATTCTTCCATTGTCAATTAATTATAGTCTCATCTATCACAACTGTCTATAGCTTAAACTCATCCTGCCTGTGCTTCACGCAGTTACTGTTCGTAGTATTTATCATTCTGCTCAAAACCTTTAGTGATTTTCCTTGAAGGATATCTACAACGTAAGTTTCAATTTCTTAGTGGGACTTCAGGGAAGACTCCAATTACCCCTTCTAGTCAACGTTTTCAATCCTCTTAGGCAGATTGTACTCTCCATCAGTCCTCAAGTAGATTGTAACCACATGGCTTCCATTTTCTTTCAAAATTCCAATTTTATTATATAGTTCAGTTTCTACTATAACCACACTTACATTTGCCAGATTGTATTTTCTAATTATTACTATGGCACTGGTTTATCTGTTTGCAGTTACTTTTATTTCTGCCTGTTGTGACCTATTCTTCACCTCACATTCTGAAATCATTCTTCCGTGAGATGGCACTTCTTTGCAATGCTCCTGGCACTGATATCCTCTCCCTCTTCTGAACTTCTGTAATTACTTGTGCTGAAAACATGTGTCTATACCTCTTTCTCTCTCAAATGGAAATACTTTGAGAACAGAAATATATCCATCATAGATTCTGCTGTATCTTATAAAATAATATATGTTTATTTATCTCTTTATATCATGATTAATTAATGTTTTAGTAAAATATAGAGAATGCATTCATCATGGGGTTCAGTTCTTCCCATCTAAAGTTAAAAAGGAACCCCAAATATGGAAACTGTTTTCTGATTTTCTGTGGTCTAAAATGTATTTTAAGTCTTAGTACCTAGAGCAGAAAACACCTATTAACCAGTGTATTTAGTGAATACTTTCTGCTTTAAAATGGTGGTTTTCAATTTATAGACTACTTATTTCAATATTATTCTCAGCTAATCAAGTAAATACATGGTTTGTTTTGTTTGTTTTGTTTTTATAAAAACAGTTTAGTCTTACTATAGTAGGAAGAACAGGGCAGAAGTTAAGTGGCCTTAGAATGCTCTGAAAAGCTGGTGGGATCGAAAGATGAGCAGCAGAATTCAAACATGTGACTTGCTTTTTTCAGGGTCTAGATCTTGAGGGTTCTGTCAGTGTACTCATTAAAGTTCTTGTTCAGAATGGCTTGCTATGGCTCCTGTCCCCATGTGCATGTTTGCGGCTGTGTGGCTGGGAAGAGGACTTTAGCCACTTGTAGAACTAAAAAGCCTCTTGGATAAGGGCTGGGAGAGCCCCACGCTGGGAATCACACACCTTATGGTAACCACACTGGAAGAGGGAATGCTTTTGATCAGAGTGGCCTCTTAATGCCTGTGAAGCAGCAAAGGTCAGTCTACATGGTGAGCCTAATAGGAAAGAAATCGGGGGTGACTCTGACTTTCAAAGTGCAGTCTCGTAGAATCTAACTTTGCATCAGCATTTATGGCAGAAGAAATGTTATTTTAATATTCATTAGCACTTTTATGAATTATATGTCTGTAATGAATTATGCAGCCCTTACTGGTATAGTTACATTTTTCTCCAGGAGTTGACTGCAAACTTCAGCAAAGCTTCTGACCTTCAGTTCACAAAAGATTATCAGTTTCATCATGAATAATATTGAAAATGTTTGTTAGATGTGAATTGCAAGCAATATCTATTTATAACACAAAGAACTGATACAACGTAGTAAGCTAAATGTTCCTTAAAAAGTAAATTTAAAAAATTCTTCCCTTTGTTTTGTTTAAATTATATTACAGGAGCTTCCTTGGCATGTAACAGCATTGTATCTATTAAGAGAATGGATAGGGAAATTCAGCAGAAGCTTTTCAGTACATTATTTCCATTATTAAAGCATTTACCACAAATACTGTGGCTTTGTGATGCTGTGTGCCTATAACATTGTCTTGTAAATGAAGATCTTATTATTTAAATGCATTTTAAAATTTGGACAAATAGGTGCTTAGAATGATGAAATCAACTTGGAATACTAAAAGAAAATAATTAAAGGCATTCATTACATTATATGGTGTTTAATGGGTTGCCTTTCTACCAGAAAAATAAATTTCCACTGCCTTGTTGAGAAACCACTAATTTCTGATCCTATGTGACCCAGTTTTGGCCAAATGTATATTTGCAAGACTTATGCCTCTAAGAGCACATTAAATGAGTCTGAAATAGAGTAGATATATTAGTGTATATTTTAAATTATTATATATTGCATTTCTATTTTGAATGTGGCAAATATTTACATTAATCAACCACTCATAAACTTTTTTTTACATTCTATCTTCTGGATTCAAAAAGGAAATTTAAAATTCGATTAAATATTATTCAGGCTAAAAGAATCAGAAAAGGTTCTATTTCAGACCAACTTTCAGAAGCAACAGAATTTCAGTAAGAGTGGTAAGGACCACTCTTAACACTTTCAGAGATTTAGGGATTGCTGGTCAGGAGACTTTCAGTGAAGTAACCGTTCTCCTAGAGTCTGACAGTCATCTTCAACAGGAGTCACACAGTTTTAATATACACTGAACTTTCCAGAAAAGGTACCTACTAAATAATATGTCTGTTGCACTATTTTTGTTGATGTTTTTGAGGACTTTTTAAGAGTTCTACACCACAGTAAAAAATCATATCATTGTTTGCAATGTGACCTACGTATTACTGTACGTGTGCATGAGTTACTTATAATTGGAACTGCCAGTTTAAGACAGCACACCAATATCAGTCTGCATTTCTAATTGTTGGATTCCAAGTGAGTATGCTTACATGTGAGGATATGACTGCCTCACTGTGTTTTCTGGAAATGTAATGCTGTATTTGTACATTAAAGTACAAATTATTTTATTATAACTGTATTTCCTTCTATTTCTCTCCTTCACTATAGTTAAGGCATTGAATTGTTTGGTTTTTTTGTTTTTTTTTGTTTTTTTTGTTTTTTTTTTTTTGAGGGAAGGATTCCTTATTGGCATTGATTTAACTTCAAGTAGTAACATTTTTTAAAAAAGAAAGTTGTGTCTGATAAGGCTGAAAATCACTGGCCTAGGAGATTCAAAGAAGGTCATATCAGTCAGTTTTATTTTTCAAAATATTGTACATTGCCCCCAAGGATCTAATTTACCAAACACATTGAATCTGCTGCACGAAGTCAAACATGATTCAGATTACAGTAGATGCAATGAATATTGATTGATAACAAATGAAAGTCATACTCAAGGTTCCTGAAGGATGAATTTTGCCTGTGGAAACATGGATCAGTGAATAAGAGACAGTTATTAAGCGCATCAAAGTTTTAAAGCTCCAAGAAATCAAACTAATGACAAAGAAAATAAGTGTGAATTAAGGGGAAAATGATATAAGAAGTCATCAGAATGGTGGCTTAAAATGCCAAACATACTTTTTGAATTTTTTTTGCCTGAGCTTAGGAAAATTAGATTGGTGGGTCATTTTTTATATCTGTGACAGCAGGAGAAACAAATGATCCTACCGTGAAGAAGAATTAGAAATAACTTCTGCTCCATTATATCATTCATATAAATTCACAACTAGTGTGAGTGATACGATTTTTTTTTTCATTAAGAACTCCAGAAAACAGAGCCTGTGCTCAGCTTCTAGCATGAAAGTACATTTCCTTTTTACATTTGGTTTTTGTTTGATGGAAGAGAACAAGACGTGCTGATGTTCTAAGGTATGACTTTGTTTTTGGCTAGAGTGAAGAAAAAAAGTAAAATATGTCAGTGAGTGCAGAAAAAGGTGCTGAGACTAAAGCAGTGACATGGATGTTATGCAGACTTCCAAATAAAGGAAAGAGCTCAGATTCCAGCTAAGGGTTGATTCTGGGACAGAATGCTTCATGACTAATGGCCTTTCATTTATCAAAGAGCTGGAGCATAAGCTATTAGTAGAACATATAGCAGAAACCTCAAAAAACTCCATGGTTAAAATTCCTCCGGTGTATCCGAGGACATGAATGATGAGAACAGGTACTTCAGAGGGTGAAATTGTTCATAAGTTTCCTTTTCCTGATATATAATCTACTGATATTATATAAAACGATGCAAGATAGTTTATTTATGTAAATAAACTCCTATTTCATCGTGTTGTGACAGAACATGAGAGTGGGGAACTTCAAATGTATACATGCGCACTCACACATTTATTAATTTATTATTATTTATTTATTTATTTATTATCTGTAATGTGGCATCACATGCTGCGAGAAAATGCCCACCTCCAAAGAAATCGAGGCAGCAATAAAACCTATCACATTAATTGATATCTACAGTGTGCAGTGGGCTTCACCCACTATATATCTCACGTAATTCTGACAAGTTGGAACTCAGACACTTCTTCTATTTGATTCTAAAGCCTGTGTTCTTTATTCTTTGCCATGAACCAAGTTTTTATATCTGCACAAGAATTCCAGAGTTGTCAACTCTTTCATCTCAAGCACTGAAATGATTTAAGTAAAGGATTAAACTGCAAAATGAATGCATCAGCATATGCATGTGTAGTATTTTGCTTTAAAATATTTTCTGTGAGAAACATGTTCTTAGCCTTGTTTATTGTATAGAATTTTGTAAAAATATAATTGAGTGAATGAAAGAACAATGGAGAAGCCATAAAAAGAATAGTATTTAAATGCATAATATTCTTGTTAAGTCATATCATGTATATACTTATAACATTTAAAAATTAACACACATGAATAGTTGGTATACATAGCATATGTCCAAAAACATAACAATCAATAATTTTTAAAAATTCTCCAAATAATTGTATTTTAAAAATACTTACCAATGGTTTGTCAGATGTCTTAATTCCTTCTAGTTTCTTAAAGCTCCCATGAAACCAATTTCAAAGCCCGGTAACTTGATTTTCATATATTATAATCACAAATTTGCCTCAGAACACATAT
Source organism: Panthera tigris (assembly GCF_018350195.1). Classification (NCBI taxonomy): domain Eukaryota; kingdom Metazoa; phylum Chordata; class Mammalia; order Carnivora; family Felidae; genus Panthera; species Panthera tigris. The sequence goes on along the minus strand of NC_056672.1, from coordinate 63,725,549 downwards.
GGAATTAAAAACAAAACAAAACAAGCAAACAAACAAAAACCTGCTTTCTTATATATACTAAGGTTTTTTTATAATGTTTATTTTTGAGACAGAGAGAGACAGAGCATGAGCAGGGGAGGGGAGGGTCAGAGAGAGAGGGAGACATAGAATCTGAAGCAGGCTCCAGGCTCTGAGCTGTCAGCACAAAGCCTGATGAGGGTTCGAACTCATCAACTGACTGAGATCATGACCTGAGCCCAAGTCAGATGCTCAACCTACTGAGCCACCCAGGCACCCCAATTTATTAAGATTTTAATTTAAAAAAATTTTAAATGTTTATTTATTATTGAGAGACACAGAGACAGAGCATGAGCAGGGGAGGGGCAGAGAGAGGAGGAGACACAGAATCTGAAGCAGGCTCGAGGCTCCGAGCAGTCAGCACAGAGCTGGATGCAGGGCTCGAACTCAACAAACCAGAGATCATGACCTGAGCCGAAGCTGGACGCTCAACCGACTGAGCCACCCAGGTGCCCCTAAGATTTTAATTTTAATTCCAGTATAGTTAACATACCGTGTTATATTAGTTTCAAATGTACAACATAGTAATTCAACAACTCTATACCTTACTCACTTCCCATTATGATAAGCGTATTCTTTAATCCCCATCACCTGTTTCACCCATCCCCCCACCCACCTCTCCTGTGGGAATCATCAGTTTTTTCCTCTATAGTTAAGAGTCTGTTTCTTGGTTTGTATCTCTCCCTCTCTCTTTCTTTCCTTTCTTCATTTGTTTTGTTTCTTAAATTCCATATCTGAGTGAAATCATATGGTATTTGTTTTCCTCTGACTGACTTAGTTCAGTCAGCATTATACTCTCTAGCTCCATCCACATCGTTGCAAAAGGCAAGATTTAATTATTTTTTATAGCTAGGTAATATTACATTGTGTGTGTGTGTGTGTTGTGTGTGTAACACTTCTTCTTTATCCATTCATCTATCAATGGACACTTAAGCTGCTTCCACAGTTTGCCTACTGTAAATAATGCTGTAATAAACATATCCCTTTGAATTAGTGTTTTTGTATTTGGGAGTTAATACTGAATAGTGGGATTACTGGCTCATAGGGTAATCTATTTTTAACTTTTTGAGGAACCTCCATACTGTCTTTGACAGTAGCTGCACCAGTTTGCATTTCCACCAACAATGCATGAGGGTTCCCCTTTCTCCACATCGTCACCAACACTTGTTTTTTCTTGTGTTTTGATTTTAGTTCTTCTGACAGGTGTGAGGTGATATCTCATTGTGGCTTTGATTTGCATTTCCCTGATGATGAGTGATGTTGGGCATCTGTTCATGTGTATGTTGGCCATTTGGATGTCTTCTTTGGAGAAATATCTGTTCGTGTCTTCTGCCCATTTTTAATTGGATTTTTTTTTTTTTTGGTGTTGAGTTGAATAAGTTCCTTGTATATTTTGGATACTAATCCTTTATTAGATATGTTGTTTGTAAACATCTTCTCTCAAAGCCTGCTTTCTTAGTTTATGTATAGATGAAGGAGAGAAAATGGCAAGAACATTTTTGTTGGCATTCCCTCACACAACCCTTTATACTTAACATTAGCAACTGACCCTACAATAAGATTGACCAGGTCTTTTTTTATGGTTCCAAGAATTTGCATTCTCATTTTTCATTCTATATCCTCAAGTCTGTTAATTTTCTCTGAATTCTTAACTGTGTTAAAGACAGTTTGGCCTAGTTATACTATTTATTTGTCTCTGCGATTTGGAATGGTATCATTGCTCATATCCAGAGATTACAATATATGGTCCTAAATCTTAATTTGTTTTTTTTAATTGTTTTTAATGTTTTTATTTATTTTTGAGACAGAGACAGAACATGAGCAGGGGAGGGGCAGAGAGAGAGGGAGAGACAGAATCTGAGGCAGGCTCTAGGCTCCGAGCTGTCAGCACAGAGCCTGACATGGGGCTCAAACTCACAGACTGTGAGATCATGACCTGAGCCAAAGTCGGACGCCCAACTGACTGAGCCACCCAGGAGCCCCTCTTAATTTGGCTTAAACTGGAATTTCTGAAAACTTTACCTAGGTCATCATGACATATAATCCAGGATCACAGTGCTAAGTATTGGGAAATCTAATATTTATTAGAGTACACATGACCATACTTTTTCATGAAATTACAAAAATAGAAAACATCATAATCACAAAAAGCCAGTTTCAATACACATTGCTGATAATTACATATATGTGTGTGTGTGTGTGTGTGTGTGTATGTGTGTATATATATGTATATATATATGTTTTCTGACTTTGACTTTTTGGAACACCATTTTTTTCATCCATTTATAGAGCCTCCCTTCTACCACCACCACCTTTCTACCATTTCTTGGTTCAGAGATTTAGCTTTTCTTTTCCCCTGGAAAGAAATAGAGCATTAAGTGTATACTAGTTGAGTTACTGGAGCTTAACACTCTGCAAGATTGAGATGCCGTCTATTGCCTATTCCATTCCTCATAAGACCAATTATCTAGAAAAATAAAATGCCTAGTGAAGGTTCCGGGTGTTCTCATGTTGCATGTGATTTTTCCTCTTGTTCATTAGATGATACCTTAAGAATTAGGATGCTTCTATTTGAGGCATGACAAATACCATCCTTGAATCTGAGCCTCAAATATTTTTCCCCCTCACTCATGGGATATTCTGAATAAATACATAAAGCTACAGTGGCATGATATTGAAATGGTAATCAGAGACTAGCACTTAGGCTAAAACAAGAGAAATTAAATTTTAATAAATTAAAGAACTAAAGAGGAAAAGAGCTGAAGTGTGAAATTTTCCAGTTGAAATTTCCATGGATCTTCACCTTTGATTAGAAAACTAGCCACTGACTTTTTCTAGAATACAAAGTCTTATGACATAGAAAAATATTGAAATGAAATCTATAAGTTTGGTTCAGTTTGTCATTATTCGTCAGGAGAGGTTTCACTTAGCACTGACCACATCACAAATGCTATGTATGCGTATCTCTTCACAAGCATATTACTCATGAATTGAAGAAGACAATATGGTCCTCCATCTCTGTTTTCTGTATTGTTCCTACTCAACACATGCTGGTTCCATAACCTACTCAGAAATTATAAAAATCTCCCCCTTATAAAGGAAAATAATAAATAAATGGTAGGCTTACTTTAGTCTTTATCACTTTGTTGGAAATCTTTCAAATTCAGAAACCAGAAAATTTTCCATGCTTTTGAGTTTAAAAGCTGAGCAGCGCTTTAATAACCCATGGAAAGGACGTTAGATGGCACTCTAGCCCAACTTTCCATCCAGTTAAAAGTCTGGGGTGGATTGGGTAGGAAAAAGCAAAGTTCCTTGACTCTTCTTTTTGGTACTCTAGTACTGCTTCTCTTCTAAGGCAGAGAAGTAGTCATCAAAAGACCCTTGAAACAGTAGAAAAAATTAATAGTTCCTGCCTAAGAGTCAGCAGCATGAGGACTTTTCTTTGCTTCACAGTACATAGCTCTAGCCTCACTTTTGCCCTTCCACATGTATCTGTATTAATAGATCCTGAAACAAGTGATATGATCTTTAAAAATGTCCTTCAATTTTGACATCTGTCTCTGGACTTCACATTTCCTTCACATAATCCATGGGGAGTGGTGAGGTTGTTTATTCATGAAGTACATTTGGTCCAGGAGCTTGTAATCTCTTTGTATCAAAAGGAATTTATTTAATCATTCCCCTCAACTGATGGAGTGTGCAAATGTTAAGCTTGGGTTAAATGATGCCATTAGCAGATGGCACTGACACAGACATGTTTTACAACCTCTGATATAGCCTTTAAGCCCATGAGTGATCTATAGCAAAGCAGTAAATAACGTTTACATGATGTCTTTGAATAGGTCACAACATAGTCAGAGAATGACAAATGAAGATGAGCCATAAACTAGTTAACACTCAGAAATGATTCTCAGTCAGGCTAATTCATCTGGTCACAGACCAATAACAGAATTTTCTTCTGCCCACTTCTCAAGTGCTGACACTTTTCTCTTAAATATGATAGGTTATTAGATGGCATTTTAGGAGTTGAAGAAGAGATATTAGGTCAAAGGAAATGATAGCCTAATGCATGTTGCATCATGCATACATTACTGCTTTGGCTGCCTTCTGTCAGCCCACTACACATCATTGATTCCATTTGTACATTTTACCTGGTACTAACACTTGACTGATTAAATCTAAAAGGATGATCCTGAACATAACCAACCTGAAAGAGCACATTTCCTTCCCCATATATTTTAGATACAGTTTTCATTTTTACAGATGTTTCTTAAGATTATCATATTCGGTTTTCAAAATTCATTGTAGTCCAGTTCTAATTTAAAAAATTTATCATCAAAATGGAAAAAAAATGCATAGTGATGCTGACTTAATCAGACTTGTTACTAAATATTCTGTATATATAAAATATGTTTATGTATGGAATACAGATTTCATGTATACATTTTCTTTTTTTTAATTTTTTAATGTTTATTTTTGAGAGAGAGAGAGAGAACAGAATGGGGGGGGGGGGCAGAGAAAGAAGGAGACACAGAATCAAAAACAGGCTCCAGGCTCTGAGCTGTCAGCACAGAACCTGATGGGGGGTTTGAACTTACGAACTGTGAGATCATGACCTAGCCAAAGTCGGACGTTTAACCGACTGAACTACCCAGGTGCCCCATATATACATTTTCTAAATAAGAAAACTAATATGACTAAAAACACATATTGACTTCGTACTTGTTCCAAACTACTCTTTTCCCTAGAGAAATGAAATAAAGAGTAGATGACAAAATGAAATTGACTTTTTTGGGTTTTTTTTTAATGTAAAGGTCACATCAAATCAATGCTTTACCTTATAACATTTACTCCACACTAATTGCTATATAATAGTGTGACACCTAGTTAAAAACATTTGTTATTTATGGACTATATAATGCTCAAAGTAAATCTTCTCAGACTAGCTCAATGTTATTAAACCATTTAATCTACTTAAGACCAATTAAAACAAAGAACTTTTGAAGAAAGCATCTAGTATACAATACTTCATATAGTCAGAAATATTTTTGTAATATTCAAGTGCAAATCCTAGATTGAGCAATAAAGGGAGAAATGAAAATTCATCTTTTATCCATTTTAATTATAGAACTATATGTAATTTGTAGTTTTTTATTAATATCATTATTTTGATTAGATCCATAGTATGTAATGTGAGCAGCATGTTGTAATAGAACACAGACTCATGAAACAAATAGTTCTGAGTTAGAATTTCAAAATCAAATATTAGCTTTTTAATAAATATTTGCTTTAGTGCTCAAAACCTCAGTATCATTATTTGCAAAATCATAAATAAAATTAGAGTTCTGGAGAATATTAAATAGATACGAATATAGAAAATGTCACGGTGTTGAGACTTGGAGGTGATTTAAATAAGGTGGCTTTATTCCATATCTTTGTAGTTACCTGGCTTCTTAAACACATAACTTTTCCAGGTTTACTCACTGTAAAAAATGTTACATTTACAGTCTGTTTTTCTAAAAAAAAATACTACTCCTTACTAAATAATTAAGCATAGAAATAATATATAATGTACATGTAAAAGAAAGTACAATAATTCGTTATGACCCGTAGTACATATAATTGTGTATATAAGACAACTTCAAATGTATTTCCACATCATTTATTCTTTTTCTCACTTGTATAAAGTTAGAAAAATTAGCCATATACCTTTAAAATTTACTATACATTTATTTATTTTTGAGAGACAGAGCACAAGTGGGGGAAGGGCAGAGATAGAAGAAGACATAGAATGTGAAGCAGGCTCCAGGCTCTGAGCTGTCAGCACAGAGCCTGACATGGGTCTCTAACCCACAAACTGTGAGGTCATGACCTGAGCCGAAGTCGGACGCTCAACCGACTGAGCCACCCAGGTGCCCCAGCCATATACCTTTAAAACTCATCACTATTACATTAAGCATGCGCCATTCTAGGGTTTTTGTGTATATGTATGTGTACATGTATGTATACATGCATGCATATTCATATATCTGTGTAAATGCATACACATTTTTATCACATAGAGCATGTTCTGTTACCTGCCATTAAACTTTATAAATATGTCATTAATGTTTTTCCACATGATTGAATATTATTTTAAAATATGTGGAGTTCAAACAAATTTCTTGTAGATAATCTGACTCTAGGTGAGAAAGTGCCCATGTTCTCTCATCTACCAGAAGGAATATTAGATGCAGTTGAAAATTAATATAATTTTAGGGAAATTGAATATTTTTTTAAGAATTTCTTTGTATGATTTCTGCAAGTAAAGGACTGGTAAAGACAAGATGGACTTGTCAATTAAGGAAATGTTTTTATTCACACTAATCCAATAGGGAGAATATTCACTGATGAGGAACATCTCAAAGGAAGGAGCCTATGCTCTTACAGAGGCAGGTGTATACTGGAATCTGAGGAAGAGTGGAGGTGGTCTTATCTTAGTCATTGGGGAAGAATGGAAGTGGAGCTTGTCAGAGTCATATTGGGGGAAGGGAGGTTTTTGCAGTTAGCCCTTTTCCAGAACACAAAAAGGTGGAGAGATGTCCTAACCATCCCTCTTTTCCTGAAGGATAGGACTTGAATAAAATTAAACATTGTTAGGCCTCATCCACATAGGCATAAAAAGGAAGAACTTGTAAATTCATAGCAATGGGTAAAGCTAATCTGGATAACTTTGGTTGAAATAGCTGTTTTTATTAATCCAGCACCACGATTATAGGAAATCAATTAAATAATTGCAAAAATACAACCTATATTAATTACTCAAATCACAAATGTAGCCAGAATGTGTCAGCTATTGGATACAAGTGAAGTCTCATTATTATTCAGACTTCAAGGCTCTGGTATTAATAATTTCTCCAGAAGGATAATAGGATTTAGCTCCCATTTTGAAATCCCCATCCCTATCTAGTATTTCAAGGGAATTACAAGGAAGGAAGCGAGTTTGCTGTTTCACATAAATTGACACAGGAAACTGTACAGTGATATATAACCCAGTATCCCCTGACTTAGCATGTCACCCTGCTTTGTCCACAGACCATTGCCCAGACCGCTCCCAGTTTTTCCCACAGTCCTAAAGCTACCAGTAACTCTTCTAGGCTACTGCTACCATTATGACACCACTTACTGCAAACACAGAGCTTTCTTCAGTTTCCTTCCTCAGATCTGAATATACTGAAACACTTAACAAATAAGACCTTACTGAAAGCTCAGGGAAAGTAGAAGAGCATTACACTGGAGAGTGACTTAAAACTGCTGAACTGAGGTTATTTCCTCTTTACTAAAAGACCACCCCCTTTAAACTACTGATTCCTTTGGTGTTGTTAAATAGCTCTGAATATGTGTCCCAATGGCGGGTTTGGTTCTTTTTTTTTTTTTTTTTTTTTTTTTTTTTTTTTTTGCTTTCTGCTCAAACTCCTCAAGGAAATTTGCCTATAAAAGAATGTCAGAAGGGATATTTCTTTTATGAAAACAACTGTTCAGCCTTGAGTAGATGATTCAAACAAATCAGGTGTGGCACATTTAAAGCAGTTACTGGTCAATTATTCTGATGGAATCCATATGGAATCCATATGGCTCAACTTTGAATTTTTACATTCTCCATTTCAGGGTTATCCGAACTTCTGTGGATTCAGATATGCTAGGGTATGTAGTGTGGTATCATAACTCCGAAATCTCAGTGGCTTAACATCAAATTTGTCTCACTTAAATCACATGTTCTTTGAGGTCACCTCAGAATTCTGTTGTACATCATCCTCATTGTTGTGACCCAGGCTGATGGAGTGGTCATCAACTAGAACAATCTCCCTGTCCCAGGGGGAGAGAGTAAAAAATCTACTAAAATTTTCACTCAGAAGAGGCACACATCAATTCTGCTTACACTGAATTGGCCAAGCAAGTCACAAGGCCCCACTAATCTGAAGGAGTCTGTCAAAGCAAAAATTGCCCTGGACAAGTTAAATAGGTGAGCAGGACTTTATTAAAAGCTATTGCAAGAGAGGAGAAGGGTCAGAGCTCAGTCTAAACTCAATTCTACTAAAACGAAGGACCTGAGAATTTTTAGGAGCTGGAGTGGGGGATCTTGGGCTATCTGTGTCTGCTAATTGGCTTTACCCAAAGGAAAAGTAAACTTCCTCTTACCTTCATGACAGAAGATAGTTTTACAACCTACAGTTGTGACATTGGTCTCTTCTTCAGACTTGGACTCAGACCAGAACTTGTACTACAGGCTCTCAGGCCTTTGGACATGGACTCAAACAGTGCCATTGACTATCTAGCCAATCTTAGGACTTCTCAGCCTCCATTAACTGTATGAGCCAATTCTACTTCCTCATAATACATACATATGTATTCTCTGTCTCTCTCTCTGTCTCTCTCTCTCTCTCTCTCTCTCTCTCTCTCTCTCTCTATATATATATATATATATATATTATCTGGTAGTTGTACCCATCCTCACCCTCATTTCCAGATATGTTGACTGCATAAAAAACAAATGTACTGAATTAAGCCACTGAGATTTGGGGATTATTTGCAGTTGAATTTTACCTAGGCTATCTCAATTACATATAATCCATTGCTCTATTACACATCTTGCTCCAGGAATTACTAGGTTTTCCTTGTGTAGCTGGTAACTTTTCTTACAAATTTTATATACAGTCTGTTCACCCTTTTAAAGTAGAATGAAGGGGCACCTGGGTGGTTCAGTTGATTAAGCTTCTGAATTCAACTCAGATCATGATCTCATGATCTGTGGGTTCAAGCCCCATGTGGGGCTCTGTGCTGACAGCTCAGAGCCTGGAGCCTGCTTCAGATTCTGTGTCTCCCTCTCTCTCTGCCCCTCTTCCCACTCTCAAAAATAAATAAACATTAAAAAAATTTTAAAAAATAAAGTAGAATGAAAATTTTATGTCAAACATGAAAAACTAGAAGTTTCTATGCCTTATACTTCTCAGAAGGTGACTGTGGCTTCCATTTCAGTGTAAATAATGGCTATGCAAATGGAAGCAATGATATTTCTAATCTATGGGTAGCAAATGGATATTGAAAGAAGTTACTGCGAATCATACAGGCCTTCTAGAGATGGAAATAGGATACACAACATATATGTACCCATCTCTATACATTTAAATCAAATGCATAGCAGTGATGATATCTTTTATAGAAAAAGAATGAAAGTATTTGTCATTAGGTCTTGTATCTTCCTAAGTAATTTATTGAGAGAGAGGACCATAATATGGTTCATGATTGATATACATTTTCCCCCAGGTATGAGCATATTAATTTTAATTTCTGTACTCTCTGAGAAAGGTATATGTGTTTTCATTTTGTTACCAAGGAAACTGTCAGCAACACTAAGATTTCTTTATCTGAGGTTGTTTTTGCCCCTTCTCAATATAAAAATAAATTCTTAAGTGCATTTCTTCAGAAAATTTCATTTGATACTTCTCAATTTTGTGTGATATTTGTTTTTTTTCCTGACTTTAGAAAATTTGGGAGAAAAAAAGTAGCACATTTGAAAATGTGCAAATTTCTAAATTTCCAAATATAGCCATTTTGATGTATTTACTTTGTAATTTATTCTATCTCTATCCCCCCCACCACCACCAAAAAAAGCCCCAAACAAAAATATATTTAAGGAACATAAGGAACACATCATTTTATGACCTGCTTTTGCACTTAACAAAAAAATTACGAGGGGCGCCTAGGTGGCTCAGTTGGCTAAATGTCCAACTTTAGCTCAGGTCAGGTTTGTAGGTTTGTGGGTTCAAGCCCTGTGTGGGGCACTGTGCTGACAGCTCAGAGCCTGGAGCCTGCTTTGAATTCTGTGTTTCCCTCTATCTCTGCCCCTCCACAGCTCGTGCTCTGTCTTTCTGTTTCTCAAAAATGAATCAATGTAAAAAAATACTTCAAAAAATTATGAACATGTTTTATATACATAAATATTAGCAACCCTAATATTAGTGACTAATTTCCATTTTATGGGTGACTAATTTCCATTTTATGGGTGAACTATAATTTATTTACTAAATTTGAATATATTTATATAGTTGCCAAATTTATGATAGACACTATATGACCAAAATCAATCTTGTATATAAAAAACACATCTTTTCAAAAAAAAAAAAAAATCTTTTCATGTGCATAATTACATCATAAGGACCATCTAAATGAAGCTCAATACCTATATCTATGGGCATGCATGAGTTAAGACCTTTAATTTGTATTCTATATTGACTTCTAGAAGGTTTTTATCAGTTTATTATTTATTTATTTATTATTTTTGAAAGACATAGAGTATGAATGGGGGAGGAGCAGAGAGAGAGAGACACAGTATCTGAAGCGGGATCCAGACTGAGCTAGGTGTCAGCACAGAGCCCTGTGTGGGGCTCGAACTCATGAACTGCAAAATCATGACCTGAGCTAAAGTCAGATGCTCAACTGACTAAGCCACCCAGGACCCTGGTTTTTATCAACTTAAATTCCCAATTTTAAATGAAGGTTTTCCTTTCCCACTGTTTGAAAATCTGGTTTTTAACTATTCATTTTCATCTTTGTTAATATGTTAGGATAAAAACATTTTATTACAATTTCTGTTTATTTATGAGGTTAAACAACTTTGTGTTCATATGTAATTTCTATTTATTTTCAAAATTACTTAAGCATACCCTTACTGTTTTTCTTATTGCTTAGTAAGAATTATTTCACATGTTTAAGAATATTGAGACACTGTTTTTCTCGGGACTCCTGGGTGGCTCAGTCAGTTAAGTGTACTTCGGCTCAGGTCATAATCTCTCAGTCTGTGAGTTCTAGACCTGCTGACAGCTCAGGGCCTGGAGCCTGCTTCCGATTCTGTGTCTCCCTCTCTCTGCTCCTCCCCCATTAATGCGTTCATGCACTCTCTCTCTCTCTCTCTCAAATGAATAAACATTCAAAAAAAGGCTTTTTTTTTTCTCATATGCTGAGCGTTATTTTCCAATTTATTTGCTTGCATGTTATTTCCATTTTTGGTGTTTTTGATTCAGACCTTTTTAAATGATCTTTTATCAAAGTAATCCATAAAAGTGGTAACAAATCAAGTAATTCTACAAAAGTAATGGCTTTAAAACTGCTTCATTTCTCTACATAATCTACTCTACCTGAAGAATCACCAATCAACATTTTATGCATTTTAATTCTGATTGTTGCCATTCTAACTGTACATAAACTCATCATTTCTCTATGTTTTTATTCATCAACTTTATTCTTTATTCATAACTATTCTTGTCCCACTATGATAGGTGACAGTTTAGGTCATTTATATTTTCTTTTTTTTCCTCCTTTCTCATTCTAAAGATTGATAGTTATTTCATTATTTTTACTTCCTCCATTGATTGGTGATCTTTACTCATGTATATAATAAGCTTCCTACTTCTGTTTTTTTTTTCATCAACTTTATTCAGTATGTTAACTACTTTCCAGGTAAAAATGAGAATATTAGCAATCCGAAGCTTTTTTCCATTTTTCACTTCCCTCTTATCTCTTACCTTGTGGCAGCTATAATCTTACTTTTACAAACGTACCAAGGATGTTGACCTACACATATTTTCTTTTACCTTGTATTTTACAATCACTGTAATATCTTCCAAGCTTCCGTGAAACCAATAAGCAGTGGCTTTATTATTATACCTATGTATAGGTATAACAGCTATATTGTCTAGCCAAGCATTTTGCTAGAATATTTCCTTCTCTCTGGATATTCTAGAAGCAGAAGGCTTTTAACATCAAAGTTATGGTTTTAATCGCTTAAAACAAGGCTATTATTTCATTTGCCTAAATTTATACTATAACTTTTTATACATACTTCTGTGTTTCATAATTTCTTTTCTGTCTTTTCCTCTAGTTGAATAAAAGATTAGATGTTTTGTAATAGCTCACGTGTTATTCCCGTCTCCTCATTCATAGCCATTTCTGTGTGAAAGAATAACCTTTTATCCTTTGCTGCAGTCCAAAATGATTGCTCTTTAGACCTGCTACACAGCTGCTGTTAAGACATTTCTCTTCCCTGTTTTCCTTAACTATGTCTATCTATCCTTCTCATCTTTTTTAAACTTATCTTTTAATGCTCTCATTTATTTTAAATGTACCTCCATTATTGCTACATAGTAATCTGTCCTTCCTTTCATCCTTTCTAGTCCTTTGCTTAAATTTAATTTGTACACTTTTTCTAAACATACTTTATTTATTTTTTAAATGTTTATTTATTTTGAGAGAGAGAGAGCGAGAGAGAGAGAGAGCATGAGCATGAGGTGGGGGAGGACAGAGAGAAAGGGAGAGAGAGAATCCCAAGCAGTCTCCATGCTGTCAGCACAGAGCCTGGTTCGAGGCATGATTCCACAAACCGTGAGATCATGACCTGAGATGAAATCGAGAGTCAGAGGCTGTGTCCGCTCAGTCAGTTAAACATCTGACTTTGGCTCACGGTTCATGGGTTTGAGCCCTACATCAGGTTCTGTGCTGACAGCTTAGAGCCTGGAACCTGCTTCGGAGTCTATGTCTCCCTCGCTCTCTGCCCCTCCCCCACTCATGCTTTGTCCTTTTCTTTTAAAAATAAATAAAAACATTGAAATAAAAAGAGTCAGATGCTTAACCAACTGAGCTACTCAGGTGCTCCTAAACACATTTTAAAATATGTCAGTTGACAACATTTTTCCCATACTCATTGCTCTGGAATCTAATTAGATATTTAAATTTGTATAGCTGATACAAATTTCCTATTTTTTTTTACTTCCTAAAGCTTTTATGTTAGTTATTTCTATTAAAATTATTCTTATAGTTCTTTGCATACATCAGTTACATGAATCTTTTGGATTTCTCTTCTAGATATTATCTCTTCATGTTAAAATTCATATCACTCTGTCCTTTTCCTCTAAGGGGACTTTTCTAGTTTTACTCGACATCACTGATTCAATTTTCTGCAGTGCTTATTCTACTACTTATTACATCCCATGTGAATTTTAATTCTGTGATTGTAGTTTCCTAATTTAGTTTATTTCATTTTCATTTCATTCATCCCACTTTACACAATATTCTGTTATCTGTTCAGTTCACTCTACTTCATTCTTATAAATCCCTGCCTCTACCCTAAAGAGGACGCATTTATTTCCTCACTTATTTAAAGCAAGGTGCATTTTATAAAAATTCTAGATGAGGTGCTTGAGTGGCTCAGTCAGTTAAGCATCCAACTCAACTCTTGATTTTGGCTGATGTCATGATCCCATGTCATGGGATCAAGCCCCACATTGGGCTCTGTGCTGGGCATGGAGCCTGTTTGAGATTCTCTCTCTCCCTCTTCTGCCTCTTCCATGCTTACACTCTCTCTCTCTCTCTCTCTCTCTCATCCTCTCTCTCTTTGCAAAAAAGTTCTAGATCTTGTAGGACCTAGATAAAAGTAAGGAAGTAAGGAAGGTAGGAAAGGAAGAGAGGAAGGAAGGGAGGGAGGGAGGAAAGAAGGAAGAGGGGAAAAAGCTGCTGTAAACATTCATGCACTGATTTTGATTGGATATTGTTTTCACTTCTCTAGGAGAAATGTCATAAATATAGTAATCACATGTTTATTTTTTTCAAAGCAGAATGTTTAATTTTTCAAAGTGGCTGCAACATTTGTGGCATTACCAGCAGTAGCATATAGGAGTGATCCACTGTCTCCACATCCTAGCCAGGATGTTGTCACTGCTTTTATTTATTTATTTATTTATTTATTTATTCATTCATTCATTCATTCATTCATTTATTCTTTCATTCTTTCATTCATTTATTTTTGAGAGAGAGAGAGACAGCATGGGCAGGGCAGGAGTAGAGAGAGAGGGACACACAGAATCTAAAGCAGGCTCCAGGCTCTGAGCTCTCAGCACAGAGCCCAATGTGGGGCTTGAACTCACAAACCTGAGCTGAAGTTGGACACTTAACCAACTGAGCCACCCAGGCGCCCCACTATTTTTTTTAATTTCACAGTTTTTATAGATATGTAATGATATCTCATTATGGTTTTAATTTGCATTTCCCTGTTGACTAATGGTGATGTATCTATTTTTATATGCTTATTTTCCACCTGTGTACCTTCCTCTAAAATATTTCATGTCTTCTGACAATTTTCTAAATTTTGGATTGTTTGCTTTTTTTTTTTTTTTTTACTATTGGGTTTTGAGAGTTGTTTAGATATTCTAGATACTTATGCATTGTGAAATATGGGATTCTTGAGTATCATTCATCACTTTTCATCTTTTTAACAGGATCTTTCACAAAGGAAAAGGTTTTAATTTGATAAAGTTCTATTAATCAATTTTTCCTTTTTATGGATTGCACTTTTGATGTCACACCTAAGGGCACTTTGCCTAGTCCTAGAATCAAAAAGGGTGGTTTTTTTCTCAATTTGTTTTTCTAATGTATTACAGTTTTATGTTTTACACTTAAGTCTGTGATCCTTTTTATGTTATTTTTTTTTTTTTTGTATAAGATATAACATTTAGTTCTAGGTTCACTCTTTTTGTGTAGATCTTATTTAAACTTCTCTTTACCTGGCTTTTTCTGATACCACTCTGCCGGAGGTAAAATTCTAGCTTCCCCATTTGGCCTCCTTGTTTATGCTAGGTGAGGATGGTAGTTCTGGATCCCCACGTGATCTTCATTGACGCCATAGTTGATTTGCCTTGTTATTGCCTGGCAGTGGTAAAATTCCTGAGTCTTTACTTGACAGTACCACAGGAGAAAAGGCAAGGGGCACGTTGTTACCGTCCAGTGGGGGTGGAACTCCTGGGTGTCCCCTGACATCTGGGGACAGAATAGTCTCCTCACCAGCCAGCAGGTATGAAAGTCCCAGTTGCCAACTTGGTACTTTATGACACCACCCTAGGAGATTTAGAGGCCCCTTATTACAGCCTTGTAAGGGTGGAATATTGGTCTCCCCAGTCAGCCATTGTTGCTGTGGGTGGGGATGAGACCACAGCTTTATTTGTGGCATTTGGCTGAAATAAAGTGGTTATTGTCTAAACCAGTTCTGTCTTGCTAGCCTGCCTCTTTTCCTGGTCCATTCACTAAAGAGAGCAGACTTTCCCCTGCCCCTCCTCAGTTTGATCCATTGGCATTTCTGGATTCCCAGGCTCCTTCAGCTCTGTGTCTGGGGAATGTGAGGTTAAGTACACACATGCGCATGCACACACACACACACACACACACACACACATACCTCACTTCCATGTCATTTCTCAAGTAGTAAGTTTGCTAGCTGATCTGTTTTTCTCTCTCCAGCTTTAAGAGTCTTCTTATGTTGGTTTTATATAATGTACAGAGTTTTATGTTGTACTTAACGGTAGGAATAGGGAAAAGTTCATCTACTCTGACATTATTTTTATACTTATAAAAAAGGCTAAGCTTCTTTATGTAAACCTCACCTCCAAGCTTACTTCCTGTTTTTATCAACTGCGTCTGAAGAATGTTTTTAGCTACAGCAAACATCCTTGATTGTGTGCCAATGTTTGGCTCCCCCACTTTTCTTCCTAATACAACTCTGATTTTCTCAGGTATTTACCTTCTTTTTTACGCACATGCTTCACCAACAGCTGGTCATATGCCAGTGCAGAGGGAAGGAGGAGGTATAGATGAGACCAGCAGATATATGCCAGATATATACCGTATAATATATTGTAGTTCTTTTCTTTGTCAATTATTATTTTAGACACAAGCTTGTGACTCAACCCAGTGAATGTGACATAAGGGCAAATCAGTGGGAGGCAGTTAGGAATGGTTTTCTGAATACTAAAACAAGCAAACAGGATATTTCCAGGTGTGGATGTGACATTGGAACTGCTGAAGCCAACCTGTGTTTAGAGGAAAGAAAGGCATGGAGGGGGCCAAAAGTATAAAGAAACTGGGATTTTTGACAACTTCATTCAGGTATGAAATTAACCTTCTTTATGGCTGCTTTCCTGGAAATCTTGTTTTGTGACATAAATTTAATGAATTTTAAAGCCACTTTGAATTAGGTGTGTGTGTGTGTGTGTGTGTGTGTGTGTGTGTGTGTGTGTGTGTGTTTTCCTTGTCACTGAAAGCATTGCTTCAAAAGCTATCAGGAATATCTCTTGGAAAAAAACAATAGTAATCATACAAAATAATCCATAACCAATGACCTCATCTTTTCAGAACAAAGGCCCAGAGAGTCAACAAAAGTGTATTTGTTTAGTCTACTTTGCTTTCATAATGCATGTGCATTGTGCCAGATTATTCTCATTACATTTTATAGAAGAGAGAAACCAGGAGTAAGAGATTTGTTTAAAGACACACAGATTTGATTGGCAGATTGTAATTCAAGCCAGGGCTTGTGGTCTGAATCTGGCGATGAATGGTACATGATATGTAAAAATTCCGTTCAGGGGCAAATGCCACCAATGCACTCTGTAGTCGAGGTGTTCTTCTATGTAAATGTCTGACTGAGAAGCTGGCATCAACATGGTTTTCTCTAGGGAGCCAGAGTTCATTTTCTTCCATAGATAGAGAGATTTTTCTCTAATTGTTCTGTATATACAGCAAAGAACCTTGGGGACCTACTAACTGTTCTTGAGGGACACGCTAACAGAAGAACAGCTGGAAGACAGTGTGACTCGGCAGGCAGAACAGCAGGCTAGAGGACAAGGGACGAGAATTTAAAATCCCATTTCCTATTCCTAAGCAAGAGTGACCTTGAACAAATCCCTATGCTGGGTATGCCTCTGCCCCAGCAGAAATCAACATTGAAATTAGGAGCTAGGTTTGATGTACATTGAATCTAGTCTATATACTTTAAAACTGTTTCCATGGAAACCTGCATTCATTTGGAAACTTAAATGTGCTCGCCAATGGCAGATGTTTATGATATCATATCCCAGTGCAATGATATCTAACCCTCTTTTTGTTGTATCAGGAAAAGGCATACTCAAAGGCTACTAAGAAACTCTTAAAATTATAAGACAAAATTCATTTTAGTTTACTTTAAAATATAAGATTATGGTTGAGAATTAGTATTTTGGAAAATTAGCAACCCCTGATTAGATTCTCTAATTACTCGTTGAAATGTTAATAAATAAATAAATAGTCAACACATCAGCAGTAAAGAGAGCAGAAATATTGCTAAATAATATGAGTGATTCTAAAAAGAACTTCCAGGGGCGCCTGGGTGGCTCAGTTGGTTAAGCGTCCAACTTCGGCTCAAGTCACGATCTCACGGTTTGTGAGTTCGAGCCCTGTGTCAGGCTCTGTGCTGACAGCTCAGAGCCTGCAGCCTGTTCTGGATTCTGTCTCCCTTTTTCTCTGCCCCTCCCCCTCTCACATTCTGTCTCTATCTCTCTCAAAAATAAATAAGCATTAAAAAAATTAAAAAGAATTTCCAAGAACCAAAATGTAAAGATTTTAATGCAGAGCAGTGGGATAATGAGAGCTCGTTTTCTTACCTTCACTAAGGCATTTGACACAAGGATATAGACTCTTTGTCAGTGAGGGAGAAAAAAGACTTTCTGCCCTCTATAAAAGGGTGCTTCCAAGGCGTTTTGGGGTGTTTGTGGTAGAATATTGTGGTGAAGAATCCATCTTAATATGGTACATTTCTCATTGGGAAAATAATGACAAAGGTCAGAAGTGTCTATTTTTCCCCATTCTAAAGTGCTTTCTGGTTTGCTCCCCAAGAGGGTCGATTAGCTTTGTTCTTTTCTGTTCTATTTCATAATTACCTATTGAAGCTCTTACTCTAGCCATCCAGATTGCCACAGCATGGTATTGTACCAAACTGAGATGTCACTAAGAATCTGTGTCCAAGCCTGGAAAAATTATCAAAGTGACTGCCTTCCTAAGGGAATAGTTACATCACCATCTTTGAAAAATAATGAGAGGTCACCATAATTGACACTATCACATATTGTTATTATCCCTTAGGCTTTTGTAAAGTAATCATAGGCAGTGTAGACAAAACCCTGATAATAATGTAGCCGCAAATACAGATAACTATTCCCTTTTATGTTGCGATTGCACTAACCTCAAGCTGTCAATTAATGAAGGTGGAAACAAATCAAATCAGAGCTGGTTAAAGACTCAGATATGAACAGTAGTCACCCTAATGAAAATTTAAAAATAGCAAGGCTACCAATAGAATACATGTTTATGAAGCTCATGTGGGGAGTTACACAGCATTATTCAATTTATAAAAGAAAATGCATCTGTAGTAACTTAGGATAAATGTTAATAGTCAACAGCATAATATGAACAAAGCACTATTTAATTAAATATGAAAGATGATAAAACATCCTGACATTGTTTAACAGATTCCTAAGAATATAAAAATAATGGCTATAATGAGCAAATAAAGGGGAATTTATGATGGAAAAGTTATCATATATTTTATAACCTGGAAATTAGGACTGAAAGGAAGCAGATTATCAAAATTTACACCTTCTGTATTTAAGGTCATTTCAAAATCTCATATTTTTTATAATCATTACAGTATTATTAGGAAGCTATTCTCAATGGGCCTTTCACGGTTTTGCATATCTTGCAAGAAGAGGTACTCACTGCCCTTCGTTCCAGACTGTCTTTGCTAGGATATTTGTTCAGTAAACAGCCTTGAAAAACAGAAATAGCATGTTCTTCCAGAGTAAAGAAGGCATGTTTACTATTCAGTGTAATAGATTCAGGTCTCCTAAGTTCAGAGCTTCTCTTATATCATACAACCCACTATTTGTACAGGCATTCATCTGTGCTCATCTAGGTCACCTCCATGAATCCATCATCTCTGATTCAGTAGCCTTGTTTCTTCTCTCAGAATCCATGAAACCATGGCAGGTTGAACATGTTAGCTTGAAAGTAAGATAAAATCACAGATGCTTCACAATTCCTAGTAGTTATGGCAGTGAGGATAGGATAGTGAAGAGGTATGGCTTTCTGGAAGAGGGAAGACTAGGGTTACATGACTGTGTTAGGGGAAAAGAGAAGATTTTCTAGCATCTGGTACATACTCAACCAAGTGAAGGGCAATGGTTGGGGGATGGTAAGAGTCTATTATTCTTCTACCTGTTCAGTGAAAGGTAGGATAGAAAAAAGCTGCCAAAATTGTGTCTTTATTGCTGCTCTCTGTCCTCTGTGCAGGCAGAGGAAGGGCTGTTAATAGGACAGTGAGGTTGCAATCAGCATGACTAGAGCCAAAAACAGTATAATTATGGCTGCAAGGCCAAGGAGTCCTCTAATCTGAAGTAACTGGAGTCAGCAATGAGGACCTTAATATTCAATACAAAATTTTGTATAGACTAAAAACATGAGAAGTTTAATTTCTAGTTGAGTGGTTTCTGGAACTAAAAAGTAAATTTGCACTGCATATACAGAATGA
Source organism: Panthera tigris (assembly GCF_018350195.1). Lineage (NCBI taxonomy): Eukaryota > Metazoa > Chordata > Mammalia > Carnivora > Felidae > Panthera > Panthera tigris. Next base: position 63,706,075 of record NC_056672.1, on the reverse strand, counting down.
CTCTCTCTTCTCATACCTTGACCCCACTGCCCACCAGGTTTCCCTCAGCCTCTACCCTGACCTTAGCTGCTCTAAGGAAAAAGATGATTAGGTTTGGGGCAGTGGATACCCTGTCTCCAGGGAGAGCCAATGGCCAAATACACTCTTTCAACTATTCTGGGTGACTTCAAATAGGAGAAGGACTCAAACCTTTATGGATCTGTTGGAGAGAGACATCTATTCACCATCCTAACCATAGGAAGAGGAAGTGCCCAATTTCAATTATGTGTTGAGCAAAGTTTGCAGTGGAAAGGGGAAGTTAAAATAACCTCATAGGTGGAGCCTTGTAGGATGATTCTTCCTCACCTGAATGTATCCAAGGAATTGATGTGTTCTAGGCTTGTGCTTTTCTGTGCCAAAAGTGACTGAAGGAATTCTCCCCATGAGAAAAAGCTAAAAGTAGAAAAATGTTACTGTAACAAATTCTCAAGCCTTTGCCACCAGTGAATAGGTAAAAAATTCATACAAGTTCCTTCATACTTAAAAGTCCAAAGTTTATCAAGCTGTACTACAAAGCTGTAATCATCAAGACAGTATGGTACTGGCACTCAGATCAATGGAACAGAATAGAGAACTCAGAAATGGACCCACAAACGTATGGCCAACTAATCTTTGACAAAGCAGGAAAGAATATCCAATGGAATAAACACAGTCTCTTCAGCAAGTAGTGCTGGGAAAACTGGACAGCAACATGCAGAAGAAGGAACCTGGACCACTTTCTTACACCGTACACAAAAATAAACTCAAAATGGGTAAAAGACCTAAATGTAAGACAGGAACCCATCAAAATCCTTGAGGAGAAAGCAGGCAAAAACCTCTTTGACCTCGCCCGCAGCAACTTCTTACTCAACACATCTCCAGAGGCAAGGGAAACAAAAACAAAAATGAACTTTTGGGACCTCATCAAAATAAAAAGCTTCTGCACAGCAAAGGAAACAATCAGCAAAACTAAAAGGCAGCTGATGGAATGGGAGAAGATATTTGCAAATGACATATCAGATAAAGGGTTAGTATCCAAAATCTATAAAGAACTTATCAAACTCAACACCCAAATAACAATAATCCAGTGAAGAAATGGGCAAAAGACATGAATAGACACTTCTCCAGAGAAGACATCCAAATGGCCAAACCAACACATGAAAAAAGTGCTCAACATCACTCATCATCAGGGAAATACAAATCAAAACCACAATGAGATGCCACCTCTCACCTGTCAGAATGGCTAACATTAACAACTCAGGCAACAAAAGATGTTGGCAAGGATGTGGAGAAAGAGGATCTCTTTTGCACTGTTGGTGGGAATGCAAGCTGGTACAGCCACTCTGGAAAACAGTATGGAGGTTCCTCAAAAAATTAAAAGTAGAACTACCCTTTGACCCAGCAATTGCACTACGAGGCATTTATCCACGGGATACAGGTATGCTTTTTTGAAGGGGCACATGCACCCCAATGTTTATAGCAGCACTATCAACAATAGCCAAAGTATGGAAAGAGCCCAAATGTCCATCGATGGATGAATGGATAAAGAAGATGTGGTATATATATACAATGGAGTATTACTCGGCAATCAAAAAGAATGAAATCTTGCCATTTGCAACTATGTGGATGGAACTAGAGGGTATTATGCTAAGCAAAATTAGTCAGAGAAAGACAAATATCATATGACTTCACTCATATGAGGACTTTAAGACATAGAACAGATGAACATGAGGGAAGGGAAGCAAAAATAGTATAAAAACAGAGACGGGGACAAAACAAAAGAGACTCTTAAATATGGAGAACAAACAGAGTTACTGGAGGGGTTGTGGGAGGGGGGATGGGCTAAATGGGTAAGGGGCATAAGGGAATCTACTCCTGAAATCATTGTTGCACTATATGCTAACTAATTTGGTTGCAAATTAAAAACTAAAGTTAATCAAAATTTTTTTTAAAAAGTGCAAAGTTTATATTGATGATAACCTGCTGATTGAAAAGTCAGAAGTATGAGTCTTGAGTTGTGACAATAGTGTTACCAAACATCTGCCAAAAGAGTTGGCCTATAAATCCCAACAAAAAGCAGGGGCAATTAGCCAATAGAAGGTTCTTGGGGCCATGTCGGCACATTCACAACACTAAATACCTCCTATGGTCAAGGAAACACAGCTATCTATTCAGCCACAATGACTTAAAAGTAAGTCCAACATCATATTAGACTCTTGGTGTTGAAGACATCATGTATCTCAGTTGGGCATTGTACCTGGTTCTTCAGTTCAGCTAACATTCAACCAGCATCCTTTAAGTGAGACACAAATGAATGGGCTGCAATAGAATCTGTCCAGTAAACTATGGCATTATCTTTATCTCTGAGACCCAACTATCCTAATGCACCCTTTGAACCACCAGCCTCTGAAACTGATGATATATATGATTGCAGCCTCTGGCAAAAGGAGGCAGCCTCCACCCAAAGGTGTCTCCCAGGATTTGTTGTCTCTCAGAGACAGCTATCAAATCAACCCCCTTTCAAAGGCATCTTTTAGCTTACAACTGGCTTCAAGCTGAACCTGTATACCTGATCCATGGAAACCAGTGGCTCCCTGGCCTGATACTCCATTTTGAAGTGGGTCAACATGGACTAAATGACTAATAAGACTCAATTATCAAATGGAAATAGTAAACGAGAACATAGCCAACCTGACCCAGCAGTACTTCAACAAAAAGCACATACTAACTCATATGTGATTAGTAGATGTATAAATTGGTGCAAAGTCTTAGGATGTTAAATTTGTCAATTTAAAATAAAGATGAAAAGGCATCTGTATTTTCCTGCAGTGTGTATATTGAAATGCTATAACTTAATGGCAATAAATGATTTAAATATTTGTCAAATGAAAGTAAAAATGGAACAGCTTTCCTCTAGAGCAAACTTTATTCCTCATTCTACCCACTGACGCAAAGACAGTGGCTCATTGAGGCTTTCAATTCACCAAGGTTCCTCTAAATGCCTGGAATGTTTCACTGATATTTCAGCTAAGCTGAAACCGAATGGTGTCTACTAGGCTGCTGCAGTTCAGCAAGCCAATGCAAGCTATTCAACGGAAAATAGACATGCTTGTTTTGCCCAGTGGGAATAACTCAAGACTTTTCTTAAAGCACAATCCAATAGTCACATCAATGAACCTTTTTATATTTTATTGACTCTTGAACTGTTGACAATGGCTTAGCTATTTGGTCCACCACTTGCAATACTAGTGACTGGCAGAATAAAGCAATCCTTTTGGGGCCATGAATGAAAAAAATCATGGTTGGTGATTAAGATGTCTGGAATACTAATGTATATGCCCATGCTAAGGCTGTGATCACACCAAAAGCAAGCTGCTGATTGAACCCACATCACTGAGATTGCCACTATCTCTGCCAAGACCCATCCTCATGCCAGACATGGAAATATATCTGCCATAAGAGACTGGACACAAAAAAAGAACTATGTTACTGCTGCAGAGGATACTGTTGCATTGCTAGAGATTTGACCCCAGCCCAAATTTGACCCATATCAATTTGAGAGAAGGGACATTGCATAAACCATTGTCCCTTGACCTCTGGCCCATTCTTGGGCTATTGGTGATACTTCACCACTGATCAGAATGACTTAACTAAACTTTAGACAGGCTTTTTTTCCTGCCTTTCCTGACCTCCTTTTTACCCTGGCCCTTACTGAATACAGATGGCCTAATCTGTGTGGGACTTCTGTGTGAGATTTCTGTGAATTCCCTCCCTTCCATTGCTTACAGTATTTATTTTAGAAACTTGTTATTGTAAACTCTTTCTCTGCCTCTTTGAGATGCAGTTAAAAAAAAAAAAACAAAAAACTTTTATCAGTTTTACCACCCAGGGCTGTCTTTCTCAAGGACTTGGGAGCCATCCTTTTGAACTGTAACCATCAAGGAAGATAGCTCCCTAACTCCAAATTTTGGAGGGGAAATAGGAGCCTAACTTCAGTGAACACGTAGCTCCAAGTTGTAAAATTACCTCCTATCATGAAGATGGAAGAAAGTTTGCTTTTCCTTTGGATAAGGCCAGTCAGTTAACACAAATGGCCTAAGATACCTTGACCCTATTTCTCAAAAGTTCTCCTGCCCTTTGTTTTACTAGAGTTAAATTTAGACTAGGTTCTCATCTCTCCCTGCTATTACAGTAGCCTTGAATGAAGTATTCTTTACCTATTTAACTTTATCCATTTTTTTTTCTTTGATAGCACTGTTGACATTTTTTCAGACTAAAATATGGAAAACTCCAGTTGGATCAACTGACTCTACTGACTCTAGCCACACCCTTGGAACAAGCTAGACCTTTTGTATGGCTTTCCAAACTTTTTTTTTTTTTGAAGAGAGAAAATGTGTATGATCTGGGAAGGAGCAAAGGGAGAGAGAGACAGAGAGACAGAGAGACAGAGAGACAGAGAGAGAGAGAGAGAGAGAGAGAGAGAGGCAGAGAGAGAATCTTAAGCAGACTCCACACCCAGTATTGAACCTGAAGCAGAACTTCATCTCATGAACCATGCGATCATGACCTGAGCTGAAATCAAGAGTCAGACACTTAACCTACTGAGCATCCCAGGTGCCCCCTAAATCTAAAAGTTTTGTACTAATGAGAAAAGCCACTCAACAATGAGCTGATAGTTAAGCTGTTCAGTAGACCTTCCCAGTTCCTTATCAACTATAGACATCTGATATTGTTTAGCATCAAAAGGTTATCTCGCACATTTTCTCCAAAAAATGTCCAACTTTAATTCATTCACTTCCGTCTGGTTCATTCATATTAGTAAGGTAATTTGGCCACTGAATGTGACTCCTTCCAGAAAAGGATCATCATCTCCTCCAGGCCACTTCCTAGGTAATGATCAATGTAAAATGATAGGTTTTATATAGACCAACTTTAAGAATTCAGAAATCCACCCTGACTATTCCTGAGCATGATGCTTCTTTTTGCCCCAGTAGCAATCCTGTAGTTGTCTGGTTGGAGCAATCTCCAGATGGCAGCATAGTCAAAGGAGGGCTCAGGAATTCAAACTTAAGTCTGGTTTTGCCACCTGGATTCTCTTGTTAAATTGACATGATCCTAGATCATAAAGGTAACAACCACTTAGTTGAGTACACTTCTCACTAAATGCCACTACAGCAGTTCATGTGAGCCAAAATGGAGATATAATAAGTCTCTGTGCATCTTATAAAAATAACCTTGTTTCACTCCTACTTGACCTTTCTGAATAAAAGGATTGGGTACAAGTAGGGATGACTGGAAAAAAGGTAAAATTATAGTTAATGGAACAAGACATACCCATAGTTTGGTGGTGGAGGAAGAGCAATGTCCCTGTCACTTGGGGAAAGAATACATCAGATTCTAGAAGACAAGGGGGAAAAAAAAAACCACATTACTGATCTTAATTTTTACAATAGCTTCTGGAGCCTTCCTCATGAATCAAAACATCCCAGTGTGGCTCTCCCAAACTATTACAAGCTCATTAACTTAACTAACTGCTAGGTACACTCTTAACTACCAGAGAGTTCTGACTATGAATTGATTATGATGTGATTTGGACCCCTTAACCATACCAGGAAGACTGTAACTGCAAAGGATGGCCCCAGCACCTTCCACTCCAAAAGCTTGTTAACACTATAGCAATCTCTTAGTGGGATGGACAAATGGCATCCAACTGGTGGTGTGAAAAAACAGGACAGGTTGGACTAACATAATAAAGGCCATATATGGAAAATACAGAGCTAACATCATAATCATTAGCAAAAAATTGAATTATTATCCTCTAAAATCAGGAACAAGGCCAAGATGGCCACATGTGTGCTTCTGTTCAACACAGAAATGAAAGTTCTAGCCAGAGAAATTAGGCAAGAAAAAGATATAAGAGGCATCCAAATCATAAAAGAAGTAAAATTATTTCTGTTGGCAAATGACATGAGCTTGTATATAGAAAATCGTAAAGAGGACTAATGAATTCAGAATGTTGTAGGATACAAAATCAACATCTAAAAATCATGTGAACTTATGTTTGCAGACCATATATATGATAAGGAATTAATATCCAAAATATAAAATGAACTTATATAACTCAATATCAGAAAAAAAATTTTTAAGTGGGCAAAGGACTTAAACAGATAGTTTTCCAAAGAAGATATACAAATGGTCGACGGATACGTGGAAAAGTGCTCAACATAACTAATCATCAGGAAAATACAAATCAGAACCACAATGGGATAACACTTCAAACCTGTTAGGAGGCTATTACAGAAATAAAGTAACAAGTGTTGGTAAGGGTATGGAGAAGTGGAAACTCTTGTGCACTGTTGGTGGAAATGTAAAAACTGGTGCAGCTACTATGGAAAATAGTATGTAGATTCTTCAGAGAATTAAAAATAAAGTTACCATGTAATCCAGAAATCCCATATCTGGGTATATATGCAAAAGAATTGAAATCAGGATCTTGAAGAGATATTTGCATGCTTGCAGCATCATCCATTATAGATAGCCACAATGAGGAAACAACCTAAACATCTGTTGACAGTTGAATGGATTAAAAAAAATATGGTATATACATACAATGGAATATTATTCAGTCTTAAAAAGGCAGGAAATCCCTGCCACATGGCATAATATGGATGAACCTAGAAGAAATTATGCTAAGTGAAATGAACAACTCACAGAAGGAAAAATACAGCATGATTCTACTTACATGATGTATCTAAAATAGTCAATGTATCTTAGAAACAGAAGTAGAATGGTGACTGCCAGGGGCTGAGAGGAGCGGGGAAATGGGGAGTTGCTGTTCAATGGGTATAAAGTTTCAGTTATTCAAGATTAATAATTGCCAGTGAACTGCTCTCCAACATTGTGTCCATGGTTAACAACACTTTATTGTGCACTTAAAATTTTTCAGGAGAATAGGTCTCACATTAACTGTTCTTACCACAATAAAAAAATTAATGCTACACTGTAACAGTGATCATCTGTAAGATGATCATCACAGTGTTTAAAAATATGTTTTGGGGCACCTGGGTGGCTCAGTGTGTTAAGCGTCTGACTTCAGCTCAGGTCATGATCTCACGGTTTGTGAGTTTGAGCCCTACATTGGGCTCTGTACTGACATAGCCCACTTTGGATTCTGTCTCCCTCTTTCTCTGCCCCTCCTCCACTCCTGCTCTGTTTCTCTCAAAAACAAATAAACATTAATTTTTAAATATGTTTTTATTATTTTTGCATATTATAAGCAGAAACTAGTGAAGTAATGATAAACACTGAAGATTACATTGAACCCATTTTAATCCCCAATGTTGTTTTCAAGGTCTTCCTTCATTCACAGATGTCTTTGAGGTTGAAGTTGCTATAGAACAGTTAAGAGATCTCAGGACTAATTCCTGCTTCATCCCCACACAGTCTGGCTCTTATCTCTTTTAAATATTACTCTGGAATATAATAGTTCTTTGGGAAAATGTAACACTGTTTGGTGAATAAATGGGATTTTTTTTTTCTGGGAAAAATACCAGAGAAATAAAAATGAAAAAGCTGACAAAAGGAAGTATAATAGTTGAGAACAGAAAGTATTATTAAAAATTTATTTATTCAGTCCTCCTTTCATTCAATAAATTCTTAGTAGAACACCGCTATTTGCCTAGTGCTGTTCTAGGTGATGGGGAAACACAGTGGACTCATTGGGCGAAGTCTGTGCCTTTCTGGAATGTACATTCTGATGTGGAGAGAGAGATGACAAACAAATACATGATGGTAAGTAAAGCAATACTAAGGGTAAAGACTATTGATTGGCAAGGATAGGATCGCTGTTTTATATAGGGTATATAGGGACAATCTCAGACAAGATTACATCTGAGCAGAGAACTAAAGAAAATGAAGTAATTAACTATGTGAATGTCTGATAAATAGTACTTGCATCTTCAGAGCTTTCTGAAATTGTCTCATATAACTAGTATTTTGACCTATCTGTGTAGCACTTTTATGAAAGTCAAATGGCTTCTATAAGGCCAGTCACTGTTTTGATCAATATTTAAATTCTCACCTAATTGAATCTACTTTGGCTAATATTCTCTCTCTGAGAATTACAGTCAAACTGAAGACAAACTCAACTCCAACATGGAAGTGAACAGGTCAGCTTCTGACTTTAGTTTTGTATTCTAACTTCAAGCAATCTAGCAAATTGGAGCATTTGAGAATTAATGACCTCGTACTAATGATTGTATAATAAAGAAAAAAATTTTAAGATTTTTAAAAAATAACTATGCTTTAGAAAGAGCAATCTTGTATAGTTAACAGCACTTATATATGATGTCTCAGATATTTCACAAGGGAATTTTTAAAATACTGCCTATTTGGGGCAACTAGCAAGTTCAGTTGGTAGAGTATGCAACTCTTAATCTCAGGGCCGAGAGTTCAAGCCCCACATTGGGCGAGAGAGAGAGAGAGAGAGAGAGAGAGAGAGAGAGGTAGAGAGAGAAAGAGATTGGGAAAGGAAAGGAAGGGAAAGGAAAGGAAAGGAAAAGAAAGGAAAGGAAAGACAAACCTTTACAAATAAATTAAAATACTACCTATCTTTTGAAGAAAATTCAGTTCCAGTATTTTTTCACTATAATTAATAATGGAAATATATAAAAGTAGCATATTTTTTAGCAATTGATTATCACATTTTAGGGAGATACAGGAAAATGACACGATCTGCTCAAGAAAGATGGTAACCATGTGCAAAATCTCACTGTAACATGTTTAATTTCTTAAAAACTGATGCTTGTATAACACTTAACAAATTACAAAGAATCTTTCTTGTTAATTATATCTTGAATTCTTATGAAATTCAGTTAGTATATATCACAATTATAATTGATGACCTTTTTTCCCCATTTTATATAAAAACAAATTAATTCTTTTCCAGCGTGTATCAATACTAACTTGCTAAGTGATGGTCTATTGTGTATTTGTGGTCTTTATGTTAGTTTTTGACCTGTGAGAGTTTTTAGCCAATTTATTTTTGTTAGTTTGACTGCAGTCTATTTCAACATATAGTGAAAATTCCAGTAAAACTGCGCCTAAGTTGGTATCCCCGACTTTTATGTTTAAGAAAAAAACAAGTGTTAAGAAGCTTCAGACATTTGAGAACATATTCCTTACCGTATATAGTTGATAGTATAATAACCTAAACCTATCCTCAAATTGTCCCATTGTGAAGTCAGGCTGATGATTTCACTTCATGTGAATTTTTTAAGGTAACTTAGCATGTTTCTGGTAGTCTGCTCATTCTATCTTCATGTGCATAGCTGTAATGTTACTTCCGTTTTGCCATATCTTAATCCCCATCTTGTAACTTATGACAGGCCAAGGTTTAAGGGCAGCAACTCATTATATCAATGTAAAGATGTTGCTGACAGGTGGCAGGTCATCAATAAAAATAACTACTTCTGATAATACCAAGTGGTTCTCTTATGACATTTTGTTCTAGCCAATTTTTACTTACCATTCTGTCATATATAGAATGGTTTCTCCTAGGAGTAATGAATATGGATGCGCATTTTCAATGCCATTTTATTTATCAGAATTCCCTTCTTTGTTTCTTTACAATCTGATTTGTGGGTCCTTTGCTTTTATTATGAAATTCCTTTTGAGTCACTATACAAATATATATAAAATAAGTAATTCTGTTGATCAACACCAAACAACATTTGAGGAAAGAGAAGGATCAAACATATAAAATACTTGTTAACTCACTCAAATGACTTGTGTTTCCAAAACAGAAAACAAAGCTATTGATTAAAGGGATGGGAAACTTCACACTAATATACACACAGTAAGATGTGAATAAATCAGAAATGGCATCATTTTTCCATTTATTAAACACCGCCAATCTTGTAAGCATAGATGATCTTCACATAGAAAATAAGGAGGTGAAATGTCCATCTCTCCTTTTGAGACAGGCAAAGACACAATAATCCCACTTATTCTTAGCACAACTAAAGCAAAGAAAGTTTGTACCTTTCAATAAGACTCCAACCATAAAAGAATTTCATTTATCCATAATTGGGATCACAAACTTATTTGCATAAAATAGTGTTTAATAGAATTTGATGGCACGGTTGTCAAGTAAATTAGTCCATTACCCTAAAATAATCTTGGTTCTCCCCTTTTTGGGTTTGCTTATTTTTTTAACCCCACAATATTCTCACAATCACATGTGCCTGTGAGTGTTCATTTCTTCAAGAAGGGCTATGAACACAATATGTGTGATTGGCTCCAATTCATTGCCACCATTGAGAAAATATTTGGAATAATAAGCACTACTAAGATTATGAAAGTAAGGCCGGCTTTGCAGAGGACAGCATCTGAGTCACTTGCCCATCCAACCATACAACCACGCTTATGTTGCCGAATGGTGCCTTCCCTATCTTGTATGATTCAAGTCAGATACACTCAGTTGTCAATCAAGGAGACATTGTGAGGTGCATTCTAAACTGAGACGAGCCCTGAGAGGTAAGTCACTAAAATCCAGACACCAAAATGTTACCTGTAAAAAAATGTGGCCCAAGCTGTGAAACTTTAAGGATGTTATAGAACATTAGGTGAAAATTATGGGTTTATTGGGTGTGTGGCCTTTGACATGTCACATAAATGTCATTGGTCTCAGTTTCCTCAACTACAAATTATAGATAGTGTTTCTCCCATGCACATACTATCTCAAAGAGTAACATAATGTTTTGAATACCTTTCACTTGAGACATAATAGATACCCAAAAATTTGAACCTATAATTTTTGTTACCCTTTTTATCATTCTTTTTGTTCATAATACCTTTGAAAGAATTTATGATGAAGGCCTTTTATCCTATAATGCACCTCTTCCATGGAAAGAGATTACATTTTTCCATGGGTGGGATGAGTGTTGTATTTTCCTAAAAAGAAGCGGTGACCTACAGAAATAAATCCTCTGGCCTAAACAATCAAGATAGAATCACACTGAAAACATTACTCTTCAGATATGTAACACATGAAATCAGGTAATCCCACAATCTCTGATTTCCTAGACATCTTTTATAATTGTAAAAACATGGGTTTTTTTTCCTTCATCTCCCCTAGGTTTTACATCCTATTACTACTCTATTTATTTTTATCTTATAAAAATTTGTCATCTCTTTGTAGACTTTTCATTGACCCTTCTAGAACTTTTACATCTTTAGGAATTCCACGAAACACTACTGACTGTCACCTAGTTGAATCCCGGCTCCCCTTACTTAGACCACTGTTTCCTTATAGGTCATTTCCAATGTAACAGAGCATCTAATCTCCTGAAGATACAGAACGGGGCTTTAGTATTCTCAGAGTTTTTCAATTTCCTTCCAAGCCAGTGCTGTCTTGACCAATGTTCACTATTTTACATCAATGTCATTAAATTATACAACAATCCATCTGCTTCATCTCTGCTGTACTAAATTCCTGGTCACTGTCCCACCCCTACTGCAAGTCCTCTTTAATGACTGCACTTTCTTCTGATTTCCCTGTCTACTTCTTTTACCCTTTATCTGGGTGATATTGACAACTGTGTACATGCCTTATCCAGCACTCAAGTAGACTCAGGTTTATATCCTTCTAAAGAATGGTCACTGTTATTCTATCTAATGCCCCCAAGCAACCTGACTTTGTTATCCTCCAGAATCCCTCCATTTTTTTAAATTATAATTAAAAACAATCTCATGCTCCTTCTCCAGCTTCCAGTTTTTCCACCTTTCTTCCTTATAATAAAAGAAGCTGTGATCTAGCTTCTTCAAATCTTCCTTCAAACTGTTTACCCCTCAATTTTCTCCCAAACTTCCAGCCTCCTTCTGTCTTCAATTCCCTATACATGTATTAAAGATCACATAGTCCCTAATTTAAACCATTATTGAAGCATTATCCTCAAGAATCCTTCCCTGTGGTTTTTCTAGTTCATTAAGAACACAATACACCAATCCTGGATCATCCAACTGTTAAGGATTGAATGCTAGTGCCCCCTTCTACCCCCCCCCCCCACTCAATTTATGTGTGAAAATCCTAACCTTCAATGTGATTGTATTAGGAGATGGGGCCTATATGAGGTGATTAGGCCATGGGGTTGGAGGTTCCATGTGTTGATTAGTGTCTTTATAAAATAAAAGACACCTCAGAGAGCTCTCACCCCTCTACCAGCTGAGGACAAAGGGATAAGACAGTCATGTATAGACCAGGAAGTAGGCCTAAATCAGACACCAAATCTGCTGATTCCTTGATCTAGGACTTCCCAGCCTCCAGAACTGTGAAAATAAATTTCAGTTGTTTGTAAGCAACCCAGTTTATGGTATTCTGTTACAGCAGCCAAAATAGACTGACACGAACTATTCTGAGAAATGAAAAATCCATAAAAAACAGATAATAACGGAAGAAAGAGATCCAGAGCAGGATGGAAATCACAATAGACACTTTAGGATTTTCACCTTTATCAAAGTGGGAAGTATTTTATCTCATAAAATAATACCTAGAGGAGTAGGAATACGAAAGGAACAAAAAAAGAGGGAAGGAAAATACTTTTGTTTCTAAACACAAAGAACATGCCACTATCTACCATGCTTTTCACATCAAAAAAATTAGGTTCAAGATAGTATAATAGGAATAATAGCAACTTTACAAAACAATTCAATAATTTCAAGACACATAGAAATCTAGTTTAAGAAATTCTAAAATTGTTTTTAGGAATCATATGCATTACCTTGGAATAAGATTTCTAAGTAAATGGTTTAGATGAAATGTTTATTATATGTTTGTAAATAAACTATTTTTAACAGCATAAACATCATTCTTGACATATTCAATGTTTCTTGATATTAACCAAGGAATAATTAGTTTAAATATAGATATCCCGGCTCTTAGATTATTGTGACAGTTGAATATGGTTAGTTGCACTCTGTTTTTAAACAAATCATGTGTAGGAGGACGCATGCTGCTTACCTAGTTTTTAATTTTTGACATTACCATATGCTATAATTTAAGCCATCTTCAGAAATTGATTGCTGCTTCGAGAATATAAGCTGTTTGAAGAAATTTTCATGCATTTACAATGCAAGTAATACTATATTCTAAAATAAAAACAATAGTATCATGAGTTTTAGAGAAGTAAAAGGAACAAAATACAAAATAAAAATGTTCTCATATTCATGTACTCTTTAGAGTAGTCAAAATGAATGATGTTACTGCTTGGGTAAATTAATAGAAAACTGGGGAGATAATTTCACAGCAAAATCTCCAAAGGGGAGGAGAAGGGGACCTTCCATATCTCAATCAGGGCTGCTTTTGCAACATCACAAAATATTACTTTTTGATAAGGATAGAAATAAATGCATTTTGTAACTGGTGAGGAGGAGATTGAAGAGAATATTTTTGGATGAAGGTCTCAAAATGCAGTCCATTTCTACCCATATCAAAAAGGAAAGGGAACAAAGAAAAGCACAATCACCCTTTTATAGGTTATAAATTAAGTGAAGAGGTGATCTTTCTCCATCTCTCATCTTTGAAAGTGATGTGATGTTTTGAAGAGTAATTACCAAATCTTTGTGTAATATGTTATTACCTTTGTGAAATATGGAGACAGAATATCAGTTGGGTTGCATCATTGAACTTATACAGAATTGCTTGTGTGATATTCATAAATAGCTGGACACTATATGGCTGGTGGATCTTTCAGAACTCTAACAGAAATTGCCAATGAGGAATAGAGCAATTTGTTCCCTTGGAAAATATAAGCCTTATGGCTATTGGTTATTATATTTGCACATGATTTAAGCACAATCCTTCCTAGAGATTAAAAAAAAAATTAAAAAGTCCATAGTCCTTGGTATCATTTCTAACTCTTTAACACTCTAAGTTCAGTCACTTGTACCAATGTGTAATCTTAAAGTCCCAGAGAGACTTTATAAAATTTAATTTAGTATAAACATAATTTGAAGTCAGCTAAAATATATTCTTAGTGGCATCATGTAGTGGAAAGAGCACTGTATTTGAAGAGAAAAAATGTGAATTTGAGTTACAGATGTTTACTCATTAGCTAAATTGTGTCTTCATTCATAAAACATGATGTCTATTCTGGAAACATAATAGGATTATTATGGTTATTAAGTGGAATGATATATTTAAGTTATAGCAAACTAGAAAGCACTGTAGGAATATGATATATGATTATTATTAGCTGCTAAATTAATAGAGGTAGAGTGAAAGGAATTTACATTTGTTGATTATGTAATGTGGTATTGAGCAGTTAGCGTATATTATCTCATGAATTCCTGTTAATCTTAATTTTAGAAATGAGGTGACATTACGAGAGGTCATGTAACTCACTCACCATAACTTATCTAGTAATTAGAAGAATCGAGTCTTACGAAAATTCATTCTCTTTCTACCTACCTCACACTGTTATCATGAGAAATTGTTATTATTGGGACAGCATGGAGAACTCTCTATTTTAACCCATGACTTAATGTGTTTTTTTTTAAATGTTTATTTATTTTTGAGAGAGAGAGGTACACACAGAGTATGAGCAGGGGAGGGTCAGAGACAGAGGGAGACACAGAATCTGAAGCAGGCTCCAGGCTCTGATCTATCAGCACAGAGCCATACGCGGGGCTCGACCTCACAAACGTGAAATACCAGAGCCACTGTCGGTGGCTGCAACCTAATGGACTGAACCACCCAGGAGCCCCAGCATGATTGAATGTTTTTAACTGTAATTAGTTGTATGTTACGACGCATTAGATATCATTTTTATCCCACTTTGGATTCTTTAGACTCCATGAGTCCATACATTGTCAATCAGCTTCATGTAGAGCTTCAAATACCTTGATACATCACAATCTGTAGTATCTCCCTTTGCGAACCTACTTGGAATTCGTGTATGTGCAGTCTGGAAGTAAGGAAAACCAATGCACAGTGGGCTACCCCTGATTCTAATGGGACATAATTAAAGGGATAAATATTTCTCTCTCTCAACTCCCTGGGAAATAGTTCTGAGATACATATTGTAAGGTACTTTAGAAGGAGCCTTTTCTGACACTAACCTGGCAAGGTGGTTGGGGCACCAAATTACAACCTGGTGAGGGAGGAAGTCTTTTTGTTTTGTTTTGTTTGGTGGAGAATATATCAAAGGGGGAAAGTCTTGGTTTCCACTTGGCCTTTGCTGGCAGAGGCAGGAGTGGAGCCAGTTTTCCTGTAGTGTTCAGCTGGAGTAGACCAGTTATTGTCTAAAATTTGTCTTTCTAAACTGCTTTTTTCCTGGTCCTTGCCTAAAGAAAATAGGCATTTATTGGAGATTTTTTTGCACCCTTTGGTGTTTCTGAATTTCTGATTTCTTCCACACTAAATCTAGCATATATGAGGCAAAGGAAACACACAAACAAAAAACAGACAACAGCAAAAACAGGAAGCTCCCCGTGTGTTGTTTCTCGGATCCTTAATGTCCCTAGTTGGTCTGCCTTCTACTCTCTATGTATGATTAGTCTCCTTATGTATATTTTAAATAATATGTTCAAGGTTTTTAGATTTAATTAGCAAGAGAAATAGGAAAAGGTTTTTTACTCCACCTTTCTGGAAGCTAAAGTCCCTGGGGAGCTTTACATAGTACTTATGCCCATACTCACTCTAGACCACTTAATCAGACTCTGATTAAGATCATGTGTGTATGTTTTTTTTATTTGATATATATGCTCAATTAACTAAGGGATGATTCTGCAGCTTTCGTTACTTTACCCTCAAGTCTTGAATGCCTCATTCTGAAGATCCAGTTCACACCTTGTAAATTCCAGCAGAAAGGATCCTGATTCTGATGCACTCTGAATCTGATACCTAAACACTCCTTTCTAAAGGTTCCATGGGATCAAAGATCATCATTCATGGAAGGTTTGTGTTATGAGTCCCACAATTTTGCTACCTGTAACCAGAAAGATTCTACATTTTCAATATCCCTCCTCTTACCGGTACTTTGTAAAATTAGGGGTTTTGTAATTTTTTTTTTGCTCATGAACTATTTAAAATTCTGTTTGAGAAAGGGATGGAGAGAGAGACAGGGGGTTAATTGCATATAATATCAGGGAAATCTACCTGTATACAAACTGATTTATAGACAGGTAGGAACCCATGTGTACATAGAAAGAAATTGACTTGTACATATAAAAGGAAAACAGTTATAGCCTTCATGAGATTCACTTTCCACTTATAAAATATCATTATATGTTAAATGCTATTATCTATACAATTAATGTATCTCAGATTATTTTTTTTCTTAAATTTTATTTAATTGCAACAATAAATTTCAGTTCTATATTTTCTATTACTCATACACTATAGGCATATTCTTTCTTTTTTAAAAGAAATCAAGAGGAATTTTTTGTGTTATTTGCATTAGCATGATAATTGCCTTTTTAAAACGTGTTATCCTAGAATGAAAGATATACACTTGATAAATTTATAACATTAATGGCTGTCTGCAAACATGTATTTGTATGTATGTGTGTGTATTTACCTAAATGCCTATAATAAAAATAAATCTTAGTAATTGCTAGTTGAAAGATTTTTGTTTCATTGATGTAACAGAATATCCATTTGTGAAAAAGAGACACCCATTTCTCTCTTTGTGGATATTCAAAAAAGAAAAATAAAAGGAATAATATACAAATTAAACAACAGGTTGAGAAAAAATAAGGATGGCTCAAAGATTTGCTATGCAAATGATAACCAAAAAATAAAGTAGAAATTGTGGAGTGCCTGAGTGTCTCGGTTGAGCATCCAACTCTTGACTTTGTCTCAGGTCTTGATCCCCAGGTCATGAGATCGAGCCCCATGTCAGGCTCCGTGCTGAGCGTGGAGCCTGCTTAAGATTCTCTCTCTCTCACTCTCCCTTTGCCCCTCTCCCCTGCTTGCACTCTCTCTCTTTCTCTGTCTCTGTTGCGCGCGCTCTCTCGCTCTCTCTCTCTCTCTCTCTATATATATATATATATATATAAATGGGAATATAAATGCTCAAATTTATCTGCTAGAGGAAATACATTATGGTAGACAAAAATATATTTGAAAATTAAGAATTATGAATAAATTAACATTGTGTAGTAAGCTAAAAAAATACACCCCTCAAAAGATAATTTTGTACGTGAAAGAAATGGAATATTAAATCACTGAAGAAGAAAACATAAGATCTAATTCAGGCCATTATGAAAGGATAACTGGTAAACATTTGGAAGAAAAAGTAGTTTCACTGGCATAATACACAAAATAATCTCCAAACAAAAGATGAAAACAAAAATAAAGCCATAAAGGCTCTAAAAGTAAATATAGCCCCCCCCCCCAAAAAAAAATTAGAGTCCTGGAAAGCCTTTCGTAAGAAGTAATTGAATATAAAAATCTCTAGGTCCTTACAGCTGGGATTGTATTTCTTACGTTGCACTTACATAAATCAATGAGCCCTAGAAACCTAGGTATTGTGATAAATGTAAAGAATTTAAGTAGAAAAAAAATCACTAAGTCTTTGAGTAAAAAACAAAAACAACCCCAAAACCCATAAAAATAAACAAATAAATAAATAAACTATAATAGAATCTATTTGACTGAGCTTTCCCTCCAAGGCTATATGTTGGCTTTCAAAAGAGAAAGGAGACCATTTATAAAAACTGTAAAATGGATGAACCAAAAGTATGTAAGACTTCAGACCAATAGAAACTTATACTTGAGAGGAAAAGAATATAGCAAGTCTTAAGATGGTAACAGTTCTGAAGCACTGTTGTATATATCAATTTCTTGTCCTTTTTGTTTCTGCAGAAGATAATATGTTTTGGATTCAGTTGCTTATTACAAGATCTACACTGTGCAGTGTTGAACATCATACTCACTCTAAATCTAAATTAAGTTCACTAGCTACTCATACGTAGTATATTGACGAGGATTTATTTTATTGTCATACCTAAAGTATGTATATTTGGCAAAATAAGTTGACTATTTTTGAGTTGGAAAATTATTATGTTTTAGGTTTGTCTTTACCTAATTGATGTCTTTGAAAATTTTATTAACTTGACAAATCATTCCTTTGAGAGAACAAAATACAGTCTATCAGTAGTCACACAGAACCTCAAATTTTAAAATGGCCCTTGAAAGTTCAACTTCCACCAAACATTTTCCTCAGCAGATGTGATGATTAGAGAAACAATTATTAAAATGTCAATTCTGGGGGCACCTGGGTGGCTCAGTTAGTTGAATGTCCAACTTCAGCCCAGGTCATGATCTCGTGGTTCATGGTTCACAGGTATCATGCCCAGTGTCAGGCTCTGTGCTGACAGCTCACAGCCTGGAGCCTGTTTTGGATTCTATGTCCTCCTCTCTCTCTGCCCCTCCTCTGTTCATGCTCTGTCTCTCTCTCTCTCTCTCTCTCTCTCTCTCTCTCTCTCTCTCTCTCGAAAATAAATATTTTAAAAATGTAAAATAACTAAATCAATAAAATGTCAATTGTGAATACAGCGATAACATGCTACATTAAAATCACAACTGCTACACTTTCATATTTTATGACTGAACTATTCTTCAGCATTTGATGTACCAAAGGTAAGGACAATATAGACACACACGACTTTCTCAATTTATTTTATTGTTTTCCCAATTTCTTCAACTATCTGGACATGGTAGGCTAGCCATGGTTGGTTGATTGATGCATAATATTCATGCTCTATACAATGCACATAATCATATCAAGCATCAAAAGTGGAGTTTTCAAATTAACTTCCAATTACTTGCTCTGCAATTTTCATCTTCTTAGTATTCTCTCTTCTTTGTCCTCTCCTCAGTTATATCCCTTTCAAAAATCATTTTACACTCCCTTCAAAATTAAAGAAGTATTCATCAGTAGTAATTTGTGATGAAAGCTATTGCTTAGTGCCTAGGAAACTTTACACCTCATAGTTGAAATTTAACTAGATTACTTAAAATAGTTTAGAGATTATTTCACTCTGGTTTTTTATATGTCTCTGACTCATTTCTTCCATCCTACTTTCATTGTAAGGGTGGTAAAATGATCAAATTAGCAAAACTTTTATTTCTTCTTTGTAAATGAGTTATTAGAAATGAGAGAGAGAGAGGGAGAGAGAGAGGGAGGAAGTGAGATCTTTCTGGCTTGAAGAAAACGCTTCCAGGAGTCAAGTTAAAAGAGAATCTAAGGGGTGCCTGGGTGGCTCAGTCATTTAAGCATCTGACTTCAGCTCAGGTCATAATCTTACGGTTGTCAATTCAAACCCTGCGTGAGGCTCTGTGCTGACAGCTCAGAGCCTGGAGCCTGCTTTGGATTCTGTGTCCTCCCTCTCTCTCTGCCCCCCTCCTGCTCGTGCTCACTCTCTCTCTCTCTCTCACTCTCTTTCTCAAAAATAAATAAACATTTTAAAAAAGTCTTTAAAAGAGAAACTAAATACAGTCTTTTAGACTTACAGTCACTGGCCAAAGTTCAGACTGTATGTGGGTAATGGAATCTATTGAGCTACTGCATGTAACACAGGCATTGGTGAGCTCTGGCTCAAAAGTCATGCATGCCTGGCTTGAATCTGACCTCTTCAATTTCCTTTGCTAAGTTTATAACTACCCTTGGCCTCGTTTGTACAGCGGGGAAAGTTTGACCATTACCAACATGAAATAAAAGTGCAACAGATTGTAGGTAATGTGAGTATTTCTTCGATAAATTCTTAAGAAAAAAATATATATATACCATAAGCCTTAGATAATAGTTATATCAAGTCTGGGATTTCGATTTCATTGTGTTTTTGATATCATACATGTTAGAAAAAATGCTTGGTATTCATTGTATGTATTATTGGAGTAAACGTGTAGGAAAATATGGACACCTAAATAATTAAATTTATAGCAGTTTATAATCATTATGAACACTGACCTATTGTGAATATTTTTATTTGAAACTTTGGTTGGCTATTTTGCAAAAGCAGAAGTGTATAATGAAGAAACTTAACTCAGATTTAACAATAAAACTATATGGGAAGTTGAGCATTCAGTCTGTAAGAGGCATTAGAAGTCCATAAGGGCATGTTGGTCTGGAAATGAGGAAAGTATGTAGATGGAAGCAAAGAAATTCTGGGACAAGAAGATAAAAGGAACCAATGGTGCATTAGGAGATCTGCACTATGTCCAACAAAATCACAATACATTCAGGTCCCAGCTATGTCTATTCACATCACATTCCACTGCATTTAACAAGTGAGAAATGATATGTTGATAAAAGAATGATTAGTAACAATTCTGGCTACTTCACATGATGCTTAGAACCAACATAATATCCATCTGATATGACTCTAAGAGAGTGTTGCTTCATATGGATTTCAAAATAATTAACAAACTTCTGTTGAAGTCTTTTGGTGAGAGACTATGCCAACAAGACGTTATAAAAGGAGAATAGGACTGAGATTCACCTAGCCTGAGTTTCATCCCTGTATCTGCCGTTTACTGTTCTTGATATTGAACACAATTATCTCTTCTCAGACTGTTTCCTTAATTGACTCTAGGCTTCAGAGAAGTCATTCATAATGTTTTTGTACTTGCTGTGTGATGTGTTTATGAACATAGCAGTGAATCTTTTTGGATTGTAGTTCTTATTTCATTACTTTTTTCTTCATTCTCAGTAACAATTGCCGGATTAAAATGAATGCTTTCATAGGATTTCATGCATACTCTAAGAAAGAATACCCTACAGAATATTTTTTAGCCGAATACTGGAAAATATAGTAATGAATTTGCCATTTCTATTGATTAGCTTGTCGTATTATTACATATAATGGCAGAATGTATTACAATTACTTCCTCATCAAGATAGGTGTAAATTGCCTAAATTCTTGCCATTAAAAATTAGATTGACATGCACAGTGTTCACTTCAAAAATTTATTTCAGATGATTAATATTATTACATATTAAATACGAAGTAATTTATTTGAAAATAGTTAACACTGTACTACTGATAATGCTACTTGTTAATTGCCTGAAATTATTTTAAATCAGAATTTTGCCATCTGCCCAATAATAAAATTTGTGTTCCTACCATTTTTCCCCCATTTTATAGTAATTTGATATATTGGGGTGCTCTACTAATAACAGAGTATACAACTCCAGCTTAACTTTTATAAGTTAGTTAAGGAATGGTTAAGTCAGTATAAAGATACACTAGTTAGAAATCGTCTTTATTTAGAGAAGTGTTGATTGTCTTGTGAATACCATTCCAACATCCATGACAAAACTGGAGAATAGCTACCACCATACAGTAAATTGAAAACTGTTGCTGATATCACAAAACAGCATATAATTCACCCAGTACTTAATAATGCTTTTTGATTTTAATTTCATAATCAGAAGATATTTTTGAAGGACATCACACAGAAAAAATTCAGTCTCAGCCACTTTCTTTACTATGTTTAATAAGGAGAGACATTGTAGCAGAAAGATAATCTTATTCTGGAGAGAGCCTGGGTTCAAATTCCAGTTATCAGTTTTGTTAATTTTGAAGAAAAAAATATTATAGGATTATTTGAAGCTTACATGAGGTAATGAATTTAAAATTGTCCTACACCTGGATGATATGCAGTGCCTATTATATAAAGCTCCTGTTTTGTCAGAATTTTAATTTGAGCCCCAAATTATCTCTTCTTCTGAGCTTCTGTTATTTCTCCTTCTTGTAGTGTAATACATATTTTATAAAATAATATACTATATAACATGATGTTTAATATAATGGGTTTGTAAGTCTAATTGCTTTGGACATGAATCTTGGCTTTGCCACTTACAAGATGTAAGAACTTAGACAAGTTATGTAATTTTTTCAATGTTCAGTTTCCTCACACATAACATGGAGAGCACATTTCACCTTACTCAAAGGAGAGGTATGAGTGATACTTATAAAGTAAATAAAATAGTACCTGCTACATAATAAACATTCAAGATTTAGCTGTCATTACTATTTAAGAATAGTGAATTCTTCACACCTGGGTACTACTTCTAGTAATGTGTGTGTGATCTTTAAAGATAAAGAAATTAAAGGGCACAAGAAGTTCTTTAACCTTGTTAGTGTAAGAAATCCATTAAATCAATTACCCATCTAATTACCCACATAGCAGCTTATCCTTAAAAGATGAAATGTGTAATGACCAATACATTTTGCAAGTATCCAATAATATTAAAACTAGAGAGATAATTACTGTCTAATTAAGAGTGAGATTAATCTACAAGAACAATAAATAAAAGTTAAATAATTTATTAGTATAATTATTTGATGAAAAATATTTCACATATTTGAAGAGTATAATTAATATTTGAGATAAAATGTTATATACACATACGCACAAAGATTGGGATCATTCACGGAACTCAGCTAATTTTTTGCTATATCACCTAAATTTATAAATTCAGGTTAAGAAAATTATCTTGCTAGGTAAAACCATTAGTGAACCCTTCAAATTTTCATTTACTAAAAAGAGTGAACTTTTTTTTAGGTTTTAATATTTTATACAAGTTTTACTTTACATGATGTTAATTACAGCATTTTTAAGGTGAGGATCTAATTCCACACAAAATGGAAGACTCTAAAATGTACCCATTAAACTACGAAAAATAAACTGAGTGGCAAGAATATAATAGAAGTCCAATTTAGATTTCAAGTGTTGTCACCATGTGATTACATTCACAGAGACTCTTGCCAGCTTACAGCTGGGACTCTCAGAAGCTCTTTCATAATATGGTACAAGGGCACAAAAACACAATGTGAGAGGGAATTAAGTCATGAATTACTGGCTTCATCACATCCACCTTCTCCACCCCAAAATGGCACAAAAGAAATAGCTATCCTGCCTTGCAGACTACTTTTGGTATAAATGAGGTGATGACGTGAGATGAAAACAGTTCATGAAAATCTGTCTAAAAAAAGTCTCTTTAAGATGAGTTTGTATGCACCACAATGAGTCTCTCCTTCATTTGGGTAGGAAACCAAAGTTCAATTCTCAGGAAGTCATAATTTCATTCATTTACTCAATACCAATTCACAAAGTGCCTACAAATTATCAGCTTCCACTTGCAGCCATTACTAGATAAAAAAGAAGACTGACATCTCTAGAGGAGCCACTAAGTTCCCCCCAAGTCTACAGCTGAAAGGATTTTTTTTGGCATTGGGTTTCTTCTGTACCTCTGAAAGGCTAACACCTTAAACCTGAATCATCTTTAACCAGGAGGTCTAACATGATATTTAGCATTACTTGCATCCCAGACACACAACACCAAAAGGTACACTAAATTCTCTAGCTAGCTATGATCAAAATAGTTTAAAAATAAATGATTGTACAGTATTCATTTAGGCCTCAAATTCCAGTCCTAGACCAAGCTTGTGGCCACCTGCATTGACATTCTCACCATCCAGCAGATCTGATAGCATTGGTTAGATACCTGGCTTTAGGGTCTGAATGTACCTGAAACCTATCAGGCTGGAGCTCGAGTGTTCATTTTAGCTGTGAAGCAGGTGTCAGGGTCCACATGATCCTTGGCTGCTGTTCCAAAGTGAGTGTTACTACTTCCTGCTGTCCAGGCCAGATTAACAGCAGTCTCTAAACTTCTTGTTCACCATCTGATAAATGGAGCCACCAAACTCTGTCCCGTTGTTTACATTAGTATGGAGCTGGAATTCGTCAGTCTTGGAACAATCCGCAAAACTCCTCTAGGTCACTGGTGACTTTGCAGTCTCAAAACTCATCTGGTGGCCAGCCAGCCAGCCTTCATAACCCAGCGCCAGAGCGCCCCGGACTGGAGGGCTGGGGAAGTTGAAATCCATGTCATGGCCCAGGTGGATGTGTTCCTGCTTATACCCTGTCTTGATGTAGCATTTTCCCTCCTGTGTTTGGTGAGAAGGATGGATCAAAAGTCAGCTTCAATCCACGTGTAAGCTGATCTTCCACAGTACTGTGTCTAGCGTGTTGTCCGTGTGCCTTTTCTCCCTAAACACCTGAGCATATTCAGCCCATCTGTACTTGGTTTCCAGACTGCCATCACTTTGGTGGTCTCAGTGTTGGCTGAACCTGATCTTGTAAATTCTAGTCCATTCTCAGATTTTGTTTTCGAGTCACGTTTTATTAAGTCAAACCCATAACCCTTGGGGAAGACATCCCTGGAAGATTTGCCAGGATCAGCATACGTGGGATGCATAGCCATCATCTACTCAGGGGCGGTGGCAGCGGGTTCAGCAACGGCTACCGTGGGGGCTGCCCAGCAAGGAACTCGTGACAGTGAACATTTTTTAATGAATGTGGGTCACCTTAAGAATGAAGACTTTTTTCTGTCATCTTTGTTATTTATGAATAGTTTAACATTTGAAGTTCTAAACTATTGGAAACTATTCAGATAGAGAAACAGTTATAAAATGTTCCATTTAAATTTGCCATTGATCTGACCTGAGCTAGCAATGTAATTCAGATGGGAAAATGATATTGTTTTATTCTACTTTGAATAAAAAGATGAAAATTATAGTCTTTCATTAACTTTTGATAATATTTCAGAGGTTAGAGCTACTTTCTCACTGTTTTACTCTTTCCCACCTAGTGTGTGTGTGTGTGTGTGTGTGTGTGTGTGTGTGTGTGTGTGTTTTAAGACTTTGAAGACTGACTCATCAGAGCTAGCTGTAAAAAGTCATATACAGCTCACATGCTTTCCAGATCAGTAAGTGACAATGGGGATGACATAAAACTTTCTGAAATGAGAATAATCTTTTTAAGCAGCCAGTAGATACTTAATAGCTTGATAGTATAAGTAAAGCTTTGAAATAATCCATAATTTAACAGCAAATAAAGCAATCTCACCATTTGACAGGACAATTGTTATGAACATTGATTGCTGTGCTCTAATAACCTCATACCTTCAGGAACCCTTGGGTTGTGGAGGTAGACTAGAAACTAATTACATGTATTAGTGTTCACTTAAAGTTGGATTATCTAAATTTCTTTTTCAGTTGGGGGAATATCTTGAAAAAAAAATATTCTGAAAATCTAGACACAGTTTAAGATGACTAGGTTACAGGATTTATTTGATTATGCTATATAATTTTATTATTAAAGTTGCATATATTTTAAATGGCATACAGTATAATGTTGTGTGGTTTTTTTGCACTAAGTTAACCAAGAAATATAGAGGATAATTGATTCAGACAATCAGGTAAGCTTTGCATTATTTATAAAATGGTTTTTAAAAGATTAAAAATTTGGACCCTAAAATTTATCCACCCCCGAAAAATACAGATGTACTTAAAGTGACTGCATATGGTTTGTCATTGCAACATTATTGTCATTTAAAAAAATTGGAAACAGCCATACTGTCTAAAAATAAGAAATTGATTTAGCATATTGTGATTTATCCACAAATGTAACATTATACAAATATATTACAATGGTATTTTCAAATAATATTTATAATACAAATAACTTAAAACATTCTATCATCTTAAAAAGAATTTTAGAAAAAGTATAAATATTATGATCCCTATTTTGTAAAATATAGAAAGTGAGCTCCATGAGAGTAGCTACTGTGAGTACTGTTTACGATTGTACATTGCCTCTAACAGAGTAGATACCAGTCAACATTCCTGAATGAATGAATAAATAAGATCGAAAATAATCTATAGTGCTATAAGAATCTATTAAGCACTTTGTAAAGAATGTAAATACAATCAGCATTCTAAAATTAAGCAAATTAATGTACTATTTTGCTTTTTAAGACTGTATGAAGAAAGGATAATGTTTTTAGTGATTATAATTATTAGTGTTACAACTATCTCATGTGAAGACATTAAAATGAGGAAAAACTTACATATTGCTACTATACAATTTTGTTCTCTGTGAGATAATACCAACAAATTGATTATTCATACATAGATCTACAGCATATGCTTCTTTGCAATGAAGAAAATACTGGCTGTTGTTGAGCTGATTCAACATAATAAAATGATTATATCACCATGGAAACATAGACAGTATGTGCTAAGCCATTTATTTTCAGGGAGATATTTTTAATATTTTAGCATTAGTTCCATAATATCTGGAATGGATGCATCTGGTAAAGAGTTAGAATACCCATTTATTTTACTAATGAAAAAAAATGGAAGGGTAACTGATATTTATTTTATTCAAGACAAAGGATAGAAGATTAACATTTCTTAGCCATTGATGTCCTAGAATAATTTTGGCACCCAACTTTTTTTTAGTCTGAGCAATATTTCTTGACATAAATATTTTATACATTTTCCATGATGCTAGAGTTTCAGGGAACTCTATAAACAACACCCCTACCTCTGCTACTTTACTTCTGAACTAGTTAAAAAAGAGAAGACAGTCAATTAGAGGCAAAAATGTTAGCTGTCTATAGCATAACATATAGACCTGTGGAATCACTATGTTGTGTATCTGAAATTAACAATGTGTGTCAACTATACTTCACCTTTTAAAACATCAGTTCCAGAGTGCCTGGGTGGCTCAGTTGGTTGAGCATCTGTCTGACTCTTGATTTCAGCTCAGGTCATGATCCCAGTGCTGTGGAATTGAGCCCTGCATGGGCTGCTCACTGATCGTGGAGCCTGCTTGAGATTCTCTATCTCTCCCTCTGCCCCTCTCCCCCACTTGCACTCTCTCTCAAATAAAAAAAATAATAAAATAAAATAAAATAAAATAAAATAAAATAAAATAAAATAAAAAGTCAGTTCTATTACCAACTCTAAAGTAACAACCACAACCTAATGGTACCCGGAGGACCTAGATGGGGGGAACAAAACTGCTAACTAGAACTAGACTGACCATAACAGGTCCTGTTAGAAAACCACAGACCTGGCTCACAGGAACAGACCTTGCTCATTGAACTTGATGCAAGGGCAAGAGCAGAGAGACCCTAGTATCACAGAGTAAAAGGAAAGGCAAAACTGTAAAATCCCATTAGATATTTTACTCCTCCTCCTTTCAGTAGGAATAATGAGGGTGTACAGAGAAGCCAAGTGAGTTACAATCTCCTTCATGGAACAGGGAGAATAAAATGTTTTTCTTAACATGTATTTCAGTAGTTTTCCATATAAAGCAAATGGTAGTTATTATGGGCTGATCATGTTTTATCCTTTCCATGCTTATACCAAATAACTTTTAGTTTGGCTTTTTTTGGATAAACTTTTAGAGAGAAAATAAAGCTAAAGTAATTGTGAGATATTGGTTTTAGACATGTCCTTAAGCATTAAAGTAGTGGTTTCTATTTTTAAGAAGGCACTGGAGTAAATATTGTTATATAAAATAGATGGAAAGATAATATGGATTTGTATTTATACCAAAAGACATTAAATTGCCAAAGGTGATATTAATTCACAAAGTAAATTTTCTGCCCCAGTAAATTTAATTACAACACTGTTCTGGGTCACAGCATATGATTTTATTTTTATTCTTATTATTTTAAAT
Source organism: Panthera tigris (assembly GCF_018350195.1). Lineage (NCBI taxonomy): Eukaryota > Metazoa > Chordata > Mammalia > Carnivora > Felidae > Panthera > Panthera tigris. The sequence goes on along the minus strand of NC_056672.1, from coordinate 63,678,513 downwards.
GCTATTCTACTAATAGTTTTTCTAGCTTCACTTGCTCCCTTGTTTATCCTCTGGCTACATATCCGGGAAAAAAAAGTACATGAAAATTCTTCCAAAGATCTTCGTATTTTTTTCTTTGTTAAATGAACACATGTTTGCAACACACCTACAAACACTTCACTAGTTTGACTGCTAATTGCAATCCTTTTTGGAATGTTCTTGGAGAAACCAACCATGGAATAAATAAAATTCAGCTTTTCTTTTTCTACAAGTACTGTCATCTTTTAACTTACTATGTAGTCTCCTAGAAAGACACATTCTCAGACAATATACCAATCTCTAATTTGTCATTTAACAAGTATTTATTGAGTTCTTTTTATGTTTTGGGCTTTGTGTTACAATAAAACAAATAAATGTAAGCTCATAGAGTTTATAACCCATTCTACTTTAGGAACAGTTATTTGTTTCTGTAGTATAAAAATATTGCTAAAATACTGCTATAAAGGCAACTGTATTCATTCACACAAACATGACATTTTATTCTCTCACATGTACACACATACATACACATATATGCAGGTGCGTGCAAATGTGCTTTTGATACAGTGTTGATTTTCCATACAATCTCTAAATCTGTAGAACACAGTTTTTAACATTTATTTATTTTTGAGACAGAGAGAGACAGAGAATGAAGGGGGGGAATGTCAGAGAGAGAGGGAGACACAGAATTCGAAACAGGCTCCAGGCTCTGAGCTGTCAGCACAGAGCGTGATGCAGGGCTCAAACTCACGGACCACGAGATCATGACCTGAGACGAAGTTGGACGCTTAACCGACTGAGCCACCCAGGCACCTCATGTAGAACACAATTTTTAAAGCAAAACATTAGAAATTCTATTAGTCATAATATGTCATTACTAACTTGTTTATTATTTAAATATATCTATTCTTCTTTAAAAGAATAAATAATTTGCTAGTTTAGAAAAGCATTTGAATAAGACCATATAATGTAGCCTTTTTCAACTCTCTGATAAAATACCAACAAAATTGCAATAAAAATGGAAACATATCACTATTAAAAAGTAAGATTTAAAGCAATTTATGAAAATCTGAAATTTTCGGTACCTATAAAATTGATGCTGTTAGGTTTAGAAAAGCAGATCTAAGGTTTGCTTCTTGGAATATTATGCTTTTTTTCACCAAACAGCTTGTCCTAACAAAAGGTGTGAAGTTTCGTTATATCTCCATTTTCAAAAATTATAGAAAATATGACAACCCGATCTTTACTGAAAAATGATTTTTCTCGGAGTTTTCAGATAATTGCCTTTTTTTTTTTACTGTACGCAATATTTCTATATTCAGAAATAGAATGAAATTAGATAGTTAGGAAGAGGAAGAACAATCCTCAGGGCCCCTTTCATCCCCTATCCAATACAAACTCATCTTCAGGTTTCCATGGAATTACTGCTTAGAATTCCCCTCTCAACTACTGGGAACAGGGTGGGGCGGGGGGAGGGGGTTGGGGAGAGCATAGTTAGTGTGAATATTTCTGTTCTCAGTATCCGTGTTTTGGTAACTTAGTCCTCTTACAATTCCTGCAGATACATTTCACCACCAGGCAATGTACTGTGCTTGAAAAGCAGAAGCAAGGCTGGCTGTTTTCTCTTTTCCAGCCCAGGATGAAACATTATCTTCATCTTTTTTTTTTCTTCCTACAACCATCTCCTTTGCTTTTGGCCCCAGAGAGTAAGCTCACCTGGGCACCTTAAGTTGACATGGTTTTCAAGATCTAGATATAAGGTGATAGGGATAATCTTTTCTTCCACATAACCTTCCATATGTATAGTCTTTTTTATAAGAGAATTCTGTCTTGGTTTCTTCTACAGATAAATAAAACTAGTACATTTTTTATTTGGATTGTGACCTCAAGACTCTTGTGTGTAGTCTCCCCTTATAAGAACCATTGATGGCAGAGTTTAATGGTAACTTCATGGCGGGGCTTCTGGTAGCTCAGTTGATTAAATGTTCAACTTCGGCTCAAGTCATGATCTCACAGTTCATGAGTTTGAGCTCCGTGGTTGGACTCTGTGCTGACAGCTCAGAGCTTGGAGCCTGCTGTAGATTCTGTGTCTCCCTCTCTCTCTGCCCCTCCCTCGCTCGATCTCTCTCTCTCTCTCAAAAATAAACATTAAAAATAATTTTAAAAAAATAGTACCCTTGGGGCGCCTGAGTGGCTCCGTCGGTTAAGCATCCTACTTCAGCTCAGGTCATGATCTGGTGGTTCACGAGTTTGAGCTCCGTGTCAGGCTTTGTGCTGACAAGTCAGAGCCTGGAACCTGCTTCAGATTCTGTGTCTCCCTCTCTCTCTGCCCCTTTCCCCCTCTTGCTCTGTTTCACTCTCTCTTTCTCTCTCAAAAATAAATAAACATTAAAAAAAATAATATCCTCATGCCATTAAAAATTAACAGGAAAAGGGAGATTAACAATTAAATCACTCCATTGCTATTTGTGAGTCAGGTAGTAGATCAGAGCAGGAAATTGTAGAAATTATAGAGTCTAATGAATTCTGTTTTTTAGAGTATCAGAGAATTAGAAATGGAGGCAGCAGAAGCAGTTGTGAGCTAGAAATTAGAATTGTTCTGAAAAGTACAAACACTAACCTGTTCTCTAGCTACGAATCTGAGGAAACAACTTCAGTCATTGTCTATGTGAACAATGAAAGGAACCAAAGACATACACAGATGTGGCTATCTGGACATTTCATTTGAAAAAAAAGGAAAATAACTAAAGAAATAAAGTATAGGGATCATGAAAAATAATTTAGACCAAAAAAGGACCATCAAGCCAAAAGTTCAAAGGTAAAAACATCCCCCCAAATGAATTATTATAAAAAACAGATTGAATTCTAGAAAGTTGCACTTTCTCAGTGAAATAAAACTATGAGCAGTGCCTTGGCTAACCTTAAAAGACAACAGAATTAAATTAAGATGTAAGTGGGTAGATAAGAAAAGTTTGTGAGTAAACTAAAATGCATTAAAAAGGATAAGGGGGAAAAATAAACCATGAAAAAAATAGAATTAGAAATATGGAGGATAAATGTGAAAATTCATCAGACTAGAAAGGAAACCATACGACAAAACACAGTACAACAACAAATGAAAGAGAATAATACTGTAAAGCCCATGCACAAAGGTTAAAATGACCCACTGTATCTGTAGATCTTCTATTATGTTAGAGTTCGGACTTCTGCCTTGTTTTTGTTTTGTTTTGTTTTTCCATTTATTTTTTATTATTTAAATTTTAGTTAACATACAGTGCCATGTTGGTTTCAGAAGTAGCATTCATTGATTCATCACTCATATACAACACCCAGTGTTCACCATAACAAGTACCCTCCTTAATACCCATCACCCATCTAGCCCGTCTCCCACCCACATCCTTCCATCAACCCTCAGTTTGTTCTCTATTGTTAAGAGTCTCTTGTGGTTTGTTTCCCTTTTTCCCCTTTTCCCATATGTTTACATATGTTTCTTAAATTCCACATATGAGTGAAATCATATGGTACTTGTCTTTCTCTGATTTATTGATTTATTTCATGTAGCATAATACATTCTAGCTCCACCCATGTCATTGCAAATGGCAAGATTTCATTATGTTTGATGGCTGAGTAATATTCCATTATATATATAACCACATCTTCTTTATCCATTCATCAGTCAATGGGCATTTGGGCTCTCTCCATAGTTTGGCTGTGGTTGATAATGCTGCTATAAACATTGTGGTATAGGTACTCCTTCAAATCTGTATTTTTGTGTCCTTTGGGTAAATACCTAATAGTCCAATTGCTGGATTGTAAACCAAAACCATGATGAGATACCACCTCACACCTGTCAGAATGGCTAAAATTTACAACACAAGAAACAACAGATGTTGGCAAGGATGTAGAGAAAGGGGAACCTTGCACTGTTGGTGGGAATGCAAACTTGTACAGCCACTCTGGAGAGCAGTATGGAGGTTCCTCAGAAAACTAAAAATAGCACTACCTATGATCCAACAATTGCCTTGTTTTTTAAATCCCAAGAGACTTAGTTAATTTTTCCTCTATATAAAACCCTGGGTCTTGCCTATCAAACCCATATCTGATTCTAAAGTAAATACTAGATACACACACACACACACACACTCACACTCATGCACACTCACTCACAGTTTATACTAAGGCTATCCTGTATAAAGTTGTACTATTTGTTGTCTTTTTAAAAATATAAACTGCAGATAGTTACGATATTTGTATGCTAACCAATAGCACGCACTACTGACATCTGGCTATCTCTGAGTCAGGTAAAGCCTCAGATGCAGGTGATACCAAACCACTTATATGTTGTGGACCCTGGATCCCTCTCCTAAAAGATGTTTTGTGAGGACATCAGAGAAGCCTAAACCTTAGGTCATTAGTCTTGCCCAAGAGTGGAGAAGCAAGCTATGAACTGGGATACCAAAAATTTTGCATTAGATACTAGAGAAACAAACTGAGAAGCCAAGAAACTAGAGTTTGAACAAAGCTAAAATAAAAGAAAGACCAAGAAAAATTTAAAAATCCAAGAGATTAGTTATAGCTCAGAGTATGTCTTTGTGTTTTTCTTTAAGAGATTGTACATCATCAAAGTATATTGCATTCCTCTTCAAAACACTATATTAGCATGTTTTAACTATTAGCCCTCAGAATATTATCAATTCAAGATACTACAGCTTTTAAATTTTAATATTTTTAATTTTTTAAGATATTACAGTTTTTTAAAACTGTAATCTTTCGTGCTTTCTGCTTGTTTCTTCTTTCTCTAGAAGATCCTTTCCAAACCCCTGCCCATCATAGTGAGGATTCATGTGCTAACCTTGTCACTTTATGTGCTTCCCACGTAAGTATTGTGTCCAAATACATGACTAAATACTGTCAGAGATAAATAAAGCTGGACAGTAGTTAAACAGCTAAAATGACTTTTATTCAGTAACTACTGACAGTAGGGGAAAGAACTGAGCTCTATTCTGATATGTGGACAGGCAATTGTTTTAAAGGAAAAATGAGGGAGTATGAAGGGGAGGAGCAGGGGCTTAAGCAAAGTCAGCGAAGTGAAAGATCACAGAGTCAGGAGTTGTCTTTGTGAAACCCATCTGTGTTTGCTCACTTGAACTTATCAAAGTTGGCCTCCTACCCTCCCCCAGAGACTGGAGACAGGGGCTCTATCTTCAGGTGTGGAACAAAGAGCAAATTCTTCTGGCAGCCTTGATTTTTCTCAGGCAAGCACTTTAAGGGGGTCTAGGGATGCACCCCAAGGATGCTACTAGAAACTGCGTTAGTGTTTGTTCACGTCTTTATAGGTCAAGGTTGAGGCCTAGTCAAGAAGGCTCAGAGGAGCCTGGCTAGAGTTTAATCAAGAGTCTTTATCAGCATGTACAAATTATTGTCTCTACAATATATATAGCAATTCCTCTCCTAAAGTATACACCTGCTATTTGGTATGTCTGACTAAATGTTCCACAGACAATTAAAACACAGTGGGTCAAAAATTAAACTATTTCCTCATAAAATTAGTTTATCTTCTATCTCCCTTGTATTGAGACTACAGTCCAAAAAATTCTGGAATTAGAAACTTTAGACTAAAAGGCATCTCCCTTCACTTCATTATTGTTCAGATGTATCTATTATAATTTTTTTAATATTTGAGTATCAATTTTATCCATTTTGGCCTGGATTCCAGCAGAATCTTTTTTTTAACTATTACCTTTTCTTCCAGTCTGTTTCTGTCTTCAAGCCAGCCCACAAACCAATATTTACATAGCCTATACCAAAATCCTGGATTAAATGCATCATTTGATTTTTTTTCCACCTATGATAAAATAAAATAAATCCTTATTTCTAAGACAATGACTTCATGAACTTGGTCCATTTTTCTGTCACTATCAACTAATCACTCTGCACTCCATATAGGTGTGTGTGTGTGTGTGTGTGTGTGTGTGTGTGTGTGTGTATTTCTGCCTCTGTACATTTGCACTTACTATTTTTACTCTCTGGGAATGCTGATCTGAGTTTTTCACCAAATCCATTTCTACTCTTACTCAGGGATAAGAGAAGGTGAGGATTTTGAAGTCTTACAGAGTAAACAGTTGTTTGATGCCGTTTATTGATATGTCTAATGGTTTGATATTTACCTAAATGGAATTTGGGGGGAAGGTCTTGGAAGGAAAAATGAAGTTCTTTATCTCTCATCTTCCTGGAAAGAAGTTCCCTGGTATAGTAGAGCCCCGTCACTATAGAGAATAATCTATGTGGTTGTAATGGTTTCTGCTCTCAATATAAATGCATACACGAGTCTGGGTATTTATTGTACTGTAATTATTATTGTTATAATAATCCTACTCTTACTTCCAGACAAGTGTGAACTGAGGAATGAAGGGTTACACGAGAATCATAAGACTTGATAAAACAAATATATGCACATCCAACTGGTCCTTTTACTGCCTGCTTCTCATAAATGTAGACCAAATTAATGTAAATTGGTAAATTAAGTTACTTTAAATCTGATGTACATAGGAAAGCATGTGCAATTTCAGAAAACTCTAAAGATATGTTATAAGGATGCTTTCTCCAAAATGTCCAATTAAGGAAGTAATCTGTAAAAAAAATATTGAATTTATAAAGCAGAGTTAGGAGATCCTCATTTGTTAGGTTTCAGTACACAGAAATTGAATTAGAAAACAAAATTTTAACTTTATATCTATTCCTTTCCAACCCATCAACCTGTTATTCTTTATATATTACCCTGATTTTTTTCTTTATAGAATTTATCACCATTTTCTAGAGCTACTTCTCAATCAATTTTATCTATTTTACTACCCAACCCCCTATTTTGTAAGCTCCATAAAATCAGGAAATTTATCATCCCAGATTTTAGGATAGTGCCTTAGACAAAGCAGATGCTAAATAAATATTTGTTGGATAAATGAATGAAATAATGACATTTTCATCTTGATTGTTAATTACTTGAGAATAAGTGAAATATTTTAGCTATGTATTGCACTCCTTATAGTCACAGTTCTTGATATGTTTTAGGCATTCAAATAATATGTGCTATCCAACTGAGTGTATACATTTTACTAAGATAGGAAACTTTAAGACATAAAGTAAGCAGTTGGAGAGCTGAGTATGAGACTCAGAGAAGCCATTTGATGAAGTAAAATGGAAATAACTGGAAGATTAACGTGAGGGGGGAAATAGATATGCATTAGACACAGATATAAGAACAAATATGGTAAGTTCCAGGATGTAAGCACCTAGTGAATTATATTCCATCAATGATTTCCTCCTTCTTGAACAGAATTGTCTCCCATCAAGAAGTTTCCTGGTTGCTGTCTTCCTCTGCATAACCATTTTTAATTTTTAAAAAAATCTTTGTATATATTACACTCATTTCTCCCACCCTCTACTACCTGCCTCTGGCAACCACCTATCTCTTTTCTGTATCTGTGAGCTTAGTAGTAATTTTTATTGTTTTGTTTTGTTTTTGATTGTTTTACATTGAATATATGAGAGATCATAAGCTATTTGCCTTTGTGTGACTTATTTCATTTAGCATAATGTCACTGAGGTCCATCCATGTTGTCACAAATGGCAATATTTCTTTACTTTTTATGGATGAATAATATTCCATTATGTATATACCACAATTTGTGTATTCATTCATCTATCGGTAGACACTTAGGTTTTTCCAAGTCTTGACTATTATATATAATGCTGCAATGAATGTGGGGCTGCATATATCATGTTAGTATTTTCATTTTCCTCAAATAAATACCCAGAAGTGAAACTGCTGGATCATATAGTAGTTCTACATTTAATTTTTTGAGGAACCTCCATACTATTTTTCATAGTGGATTTGTACCAGTTTACATTCCCACTAACAGTACACAAGGGTTCCCTTCTTTCCACATCCTTGCCAATACTTGTTATTTCTTGCTTTTTTGCTAATAGTCATTCTAAAAGGTGTGAGGTGATAGGTCATTGTGGTTTTGATTTGCCTTTCCCCGATTAATTACATTGAACATCTTTTTATGTACCTATTGGCCATATGTATGTATTCTTAGGGAGAAAAATGTTTATTTGGCTCTTCTGCCCATTTCTTGATTGCATTATTTGTTTTTTTGCTGTTGAGTTGTATGAGTATGTATTTTGGATATTAATCCCTTATCAGATATATGATTTGTAAATATTTTCTTCCATTTAGTAAGTGGTCTTTTATTTTGTTGATAGTTTCTTTGCAGTGTAGAAGGTCTTTAGTATGATGTAGTCCCACTTCTTTATTTTCGCTTTTGATGCTTTTAATTTTAATGCCAGATTCAAAAAAATCATCCCCAAGACTTGGGTCAAGTTGCTTACACTTATGTTTTGTTCTAAAAGTTTTATGGTTTAAGGTCCTACATTCAAATCTTTGCTCCATTTTGAGTTAAATTTTGTGTATGTTCCAGGATAATGATCCAGTTTTATTGTTTTGTGTGTACATGTCTAGTTTTTCCAACATCATTTATTGAAGAGGCTGTCCTTTCTCAAAGTATATTCTTAACACCTTTGTTGTAAATTAGTTGACATTATATGCAATGGTTTATTTCTGGGCTCTGAATTCTGTTCCATCGACCCCTGTCTGCTTTTATGCCAATACCATACTGTTTTAGTTACTATAGCTTTGTCACTTAATTTGAAGCCAGGGAGCATGATGCCTCCACCATTGTTCTTTTTTGTCAAGATTGTTTTGGCTATGTGTAGTCTTCTGTGGTTCTATATAAATTTTAGGGTTGTTTAATCTAGTTTTGTGAAAAATGCCATTGGAGTTTTGATAGTATGGATATTTTAACAATATTTTTCTAATCCATGGGCAAAGAATATCTTTTATTTATATCTTCATTTTCTTTTCTAAATGTCTTGTAGTTTTCTGTATACAGGTCTTTTATCTCCTTGATTACATTTATTCCTAGGTATTTTATTTCTTTCATGCAATTTTAAACAGGATTCTTTTCTTTATTTCTCTTTCTGGTAGTTTATCACTAGTGGATAGAAACATAACAGATTTTTGTGTGTGGTTTTGTATCCTGCGACTTCACTTAATTTTTGTTGTTGTTGTTAGTTCTAACAGTTTTTTGATGGACTCTTAGGTATTGTCTAAATATAATATTGTCATCTGCATATAATTACTGTTTTACTTCTTCCTTTCCAATTTGGATGTTTTCATTTCTTCTTCTTGCCTAATTGCTCTGGCTAGGACTTGAGAAGAATGTGCACTTGAGAAGTATGGGCATTCTATTGCTTTTAGATGGAATGTTCTATGTATGTCTGTTAAGTCCATCTTGTCTAACATGTATTTAAGACTGATACTTCCTTATTAATTTTCTGTCTGGACGATCTATCCATTTATGCAAGTACAGTATTACTATATTTGTGGCCTCTACCTTTAGGTCTATTAATATTTACTCCATATATTTAGGTACTTCTATGTTGGGTGCATAAATATTTATAAATATTATATCCTCTTATTGGATTGACTCCTTTAAAATCATGTAACTCCCTTTTTTATCTCTTATTAGAATCTTTGTTCTAAGATTTAAAGTCAGTTTTTCTGATATACCTACCCCAGCTTTGTTTTTCCTACTTGCATGAAACAATTTTTTAAATCCCTTCACTTTCAATCTGTGTATGTCCTTATATCTGAACTCAGTTTCTTCCAAGCAGCATGTAGATGGTTCTTGTTTTTTAAATCAGTTCAGCCACTTCTTGTCTTTTGATTAGAGAATTCAATGCATTTACTTTTTAAAATAATTAATTATAGGTATGTACTTATTGCCACTTTGTTAATTGTTTTCTGGCTATTTTTTAACTTATTTTTTAATGTTTATTTATTTTTGAGAGAGACACAATGTGAGGGGGGAGGGGCAGAGAGAGAGGGAGACATAGAATCTGAAGCAGGCTCCAGGCTCTGAGCTGTCAGCACAGAGCTTGATGTGGGGCTCAGACCCACAGACCACAAGATCATGAACTGAGCCAAATTCAGAAACTCAGCCAACTGAGCCACCCAGGCACCCCTGGCTGGGTTTTTTTTTTAAGTTTATTTATTTATTTTGAGAGAGAGACAGAGAGTGAGAAAGCAAGGGAGAGGCAAGGGAGAAAGAGGGAGAGTGAGGATCCCAAGCAGGCTTTGTGCTGTCAGAGCAGAGCCTGACGTGAGGCTTCACCTCACAAACCCTGAGATCATGACTTGAGCCGAAATCAAGAATCAGATGCTCAACTGACTAAGTCGTCCAGGTACCCCCTGTTTTCTGGATGTTTTTTGTAGTTCCTCTCTTACTCTCTTCTTTGAGAGTTGATGACCTTCTTTAGTAGTATGCTTATTTTCCTTTGTCTTTAACTTTTGTGTATTTGTAATAGATTTTTGCTTTGTGGTTACCATGAGGCTTATATATAAATTTATATCTGTAACAGTCTATTTTAAATTGATAACACCTTAGGTTTGATCACATTCTAAAGCTCAACATTTTTACTCCACCCCTCCACATTTTGTTTTTGATGTCACATTTTACATCTTTTTATCTTGTGTATCCCTTACCTAATTATTTTAATCATAGTTATTTTTACTTACTCTTGTCTTTAACCTTATACTAGTTTTATAAGTGATCACTCCACTACCTTTACTATATATTTACCTTTCCAGTGAGATTTATTCTTTCATGAGTTTTCTTTGTCTTTAGCCATTTTTAAGTGTACAGTTCTGTGGTATTTAATTGTTCTACAAATATCACCACCATCCATCTCAGAACTTTTTCATCTTCCCAAACTGAAATTCTCCACCCATTAAATACTCACTCCCCATTTCTCTCTCCTTCCAGCTCCTGGAAACCACCATTCCACTTTCTGTCTCTATAAATTACACTATGAGGTACCTCATCTAAGTGGAGTCATACAATATTTGTCCTCTGGTGATTGGTTTTTATCACTTAACATAATGTCTTCAAGGTCATCCATGCCAGAATTTCGTTCTTTGGTAATATACTTTAAAAATATTTCAGTTAAGGAAAATATATAAGGTCCATTTATGATCTGGATAAATCGAGATATGTATCTCCTCTTCCTTATCTTTTCAGTGTCTCAAGTTAAATTTTTAGTAGCTGAAATAAAACTACTAGAGAAAATTGATCTTTATTATCAGCAATCACTTAAAGCCCTATATGTGTTTTTCTGAAGAAAGCTAAGCAGGATAGAAAGTTCACTTATATTTTTTAGTGTGAATGAGTTCCTGATGTCTCACATTACAACATGACCCTGTTGATCACTCTTTATTGAATAGTATATGAAGTAAATATAAATGCTGGTCTCCACAACATAGCTAAAAAATGTTCTGAGCAAATACTTCTGTAAAAATTCTCTACTCTGTCTGGAGTATTTACAAATAAAGAGATATTCAGCCCAATATTTATACCTAAAAAGAAAAAGCTCTGCAATGAATTCACCTTTTCATATGCTGAGAAACTATTGAGGAGTTGCAAATAGTCCTCCAGTGCATCATCTGAGCTAAATTTTTTTTAATATGAAATTTATTGTCAAATTGGTTTCCATACAACAGCCAGTGCTCATCCCAACACGTGCCTTCCTCAATACCCATCACCCACTTTCCCCTCCCTCCCACCTCCCATGAGCTCTCAGTTTATTCTCAGTTTTTAAGAGTCTCATATAGTTTGGCTTCCTTCCTCTCTAACTTTTTTTTTTTCCCTTCCCCTCCCCCATGGTCTTCTGTTAAGTTTCTCAGGATCCACATAAGAGTGAAAACATATGGTATGTGTCTTTCTCTGTATGACTTATTTCACTTAGCATAACATTCTCCAGTTCTATCCACGTTGCTATAAAAGGCCAGATTTCATTCTTTCTCATTGCCAAGTAGTATTCCATTGTATATATAAACCACAATTTCTTTATCCATTCATCAGTGATGGGCATTTAGGTTCTTTCCATAATATGGCTATTGTTGAAAGTGCTGCTATAAACATTGGGGTACAAGTGCCCCTACTGAGCTAAAATTTTAAGTTAAGTAGATAATTTTAGTGGAACTGATCTAGTTCTAGTCATCATTTTAGATAACATATGATCGGCTTCTCCAAGAAGTGTTGCATAACCTCTTACCTTAATTGTTCAAGTACTGAAGATAGAGCAAGTGTAATAATTTGCCTTCATATCTTCCATTAACCTGGGAAGCCTTGGATGTAGAGATTATATTGTATCCATCATTGTGTACCCACTGTATGGCAATGTGCATAAAATAGAGTACTTGTTCAAAATTTTCTGAGCAAATGGAATACTTTGATAATATTCTATAAACATTCTTTTGGGGTTAGCATGGTTATTTATTACAGCCCCCTTGTATGTCTTGGCTTCATGATTCCTAGACCCTAGTTTGATACGCTGCTGTAATAAAAAACAGTAAGGAGTCATTTATACGTCCAAAGAGTACTTTTTATAAATTAGTGTAGGGGAAAAAATTGGTGTGCATAAGCTGTAGCCTCCCTAGAGAATGAACACAGAACTATCCCTTCAGCAAACTTTGGTTTGGTCCATTTTTTTTTCTTCTCAAATCTTCTCTGACATCAGTTTACACACAAAGTTTTAGATAATGAAATATTTTACAGAGCAGGATGAGGGGTTGGATATGGACATTTCATTGATTTTAACATAGTAATCGGTGAATATTAGAGGACAAAATTTAATTATAAATAATATTTTTTTGTTTTGTTTTTTATTTTAACACATTTTCATATTTGCTTGTACCCCCAAGATCTTTTTATATGAATGTTCTTTTTTAAAAATTTTATTTATTTTTGAGAGAGAGAACATGTGCACATGTGGGAACGGTAGAGAGAGAGGGAGACAGAGAATCCAAAGCAGTCTCCAGGCTTCAAGCTGTCAGTGCTGAGCCCTCTGCGGGGCTGGAACTCATAAACTGTGAGATCATGACATGAGCCGAAGTTGGACACTTAACCAATTGAGTCACACAGTGCCCCTCTGTGTGTGTGTGTGTGTGTGTGTGTGTGTGTGTGTGTGTGTGTGTTTAATAATCCTTTACTATCAGATAGGCCATAGCTAGATGTCCCATCAAAGCAAAAGAATGAAATCTAGGCAGTTATCTTAGCTCTACTCTGATAAATGGCCTTCCTATATGGTTGAGAGTACTATAAACTGTGTTTAATGGTGTGTAATTTGTTTTATGAAACCAAAGATTCATGCTAAATTTGGAAATGCTATTACATATGTTGATAAGAAATTTTAAATGTATAACTAGCTGGCAATTGAAATATAATGTCAAATGGGCCTTTTTTCCTATTATTGGAATTTCCACAAAAAATGACATCTCTCTCAAATATAATAAAACTTTCTACCCAAGACAACTAATTATATTTGACTACAGATCTCCATTACATGACAATATTTGCCAGAGTAAAATACCTTATTATATCAAAGTTTACAACTGCCTTTATTTAAGAGGCTGATATCTTTGTTAAAAGTATAGATAAAAATAACAAAGAAACAATAAAAGTGGTATTTGTTTCAGTTATAACATTGTTAAATTATTTAGGATCTATTTATTCCTTAAGCATTCAACTTTAACCTTAAGATTTCTCTATCTTCTCAACAAATATAATTTTAGTTGCTGGTTTTTATGAGTCAAAGAACACCACCAGTTTATAAACACATTGAAAGCATTTCTGTCTGATAGTACTGTACCTCACATTTATTAAGTGTTTAAAACTATTTGTCAAAAAGATGAATAAATGAACTAACTACTGAAAAAATAGCATTTCAATTACACTTGAGGTAAAGAATAAAAACACATTCCCACAACTATTTTTTAATGAATTTTGGCAGTTAAATTGGGTTTTTCAGCTGGTAGGGTATTTTTGTTTTTGTATTTTAAGCAATGATCAACACAATTTTGAAAATTTGAAAATTCTTCATATTGAAATTTAGCTTAACTTGTGACTTTCTGTTCAGAAAGACCTTGATATGGCAATAATATCTCTTGCTAGAGGAAAGCTGCCATATAGGCATAGATTTACGTGTTTATCTGGCAGCTTTTTTTTTTCTTATTGGAAAAATGATGAAGAGGAAATGGTCATCTTATCTGCTAGACTACAGACTCTGAAATGTAAGTAGAAGGCTTCACTAATCCATTTTCCTCATATCATAAGCAGTAAAGATATATCAGACCCAAACTTTTTTGTTTAGAATAAAATTTCCAAGCATATCTTTGAAAGGTAAGAAGAAAATGACCTTTCCAATTGAAAAAAAATAGTCTTCTGGAAATACTAATTTGTAAGTTTCTCTATTAGAGAGTTCTGTGGCTTTTCACTAAATGTAGGACTTCAGCAGGTAGCTGTACAAATACAGTAGATTGCCTGTATCCTTCAGTAGCACTGAACTTAGAGATTGCAGTGTGATACGGTCATTAAGGTGCAAGCTTCCATTTCTCTTTAGAACTTAATTCCTGTCTCTGGCACTTACTAGCTTTGTAACTTTGGGAAGTTACATGACTCTTCTAATCCTTGATTTCTGCAACTTTAAAATGTATGTAAGAAATATAACTTCTTCAAACAGTCATTGTGAAATGCTATGAAATAAAACTATGAAAGCTCTTAGTGTTTATATTATTTTCATGATGTAGAACATTTACCATAAACTCAATAAAAGTGCTGGTAATCAGTGTCTTTGATCTTTATCCCAAGCAACTTTTGAATAATGCTTTTTAATTTTCAAAGAACTACATCTCAACAAATCAGTCTTGAATTCAGTATTTTATATTTCTATTTGATATCACCAATTTTATAGCCTTCAAATTATGGTTAGGAGTTTGATTTTTGAAATAAAACTAAGTCTGGGGTGCCTGGGTGGCTCAGTTGGTTAGGCATCCAGCTCTTGATTTCAGCTTAGGTCATGCGATTCTTTTCTTTTTCTTTCCCTTTAGTGTTTATTTATTTATTTAGAGAGGGAGAGAGAGAGAGAGTGGGGGAGGAACATAGAGAAAGGGAGACAGAGAATCCCACGCAGGCTCCACACTGTCATCACAGAGCCCAACATGGGGCTTGAACTCACAAACCTTGAGATCATGACCTAAGCTGAAATTAAGAGTCAGATGCTTAACCAGCTGAGCCACCCAGGTGCTCCGTCAGACTTGATTCTTAAGATCCTCTCTCTCTCTCTCTCTCTGTCTCTCTCTCTCTGCCCCTCTCCCCTGCTCTCACTGTCTCTCAAAATAAATAAATAAACTTTTAAAAAAAAGTGCCTAGGTCCAAACTCTGGCTTTTCCATTTGCTCTATGTACAACTTGAGTCAAGTTATATAATCTCTATATCCACAGTTTCCTCCCTTATAATGTGAAATTAATACTTTATAGGGTGTTAGTGAAATGAGATGATTCATAAAAAGCACTTAGCATAGTGCTTGGTATATAGTAAGCACTCAACATGATAGGTCAAAGTGAATCTCCACAGTCCTCCTCTTAGTTTAACTTGTGTGGTTAACATTCTTACAGATTCTAATGGCTAACTATTAATAAGTATTGAATATTCAGAAAAATCAATGCCATTGATTTTTTATAAAGAATCGCTACCATTGAAAATAAAGTTAATATTTTCCGTCTATTGGAAAATTTTAATTAGATGCATTGACTTTTACTGACTATGACTTGGGGAATTGATCAGATTTTCAAAGTTTTCATATTTGGAATGTGAGCTCAAAATATAATTATTAAAGATTTATTTACTTGGAACAGAGCAGCCATAACTTCTAAAAGTATGATTTAGAAGTGAGATTTTGTCAAATAACACAGAAAAACAATGAAATATAATATCTATCAGGAAACTAGAGAAATAGATGAGTCAGCAAAACTGACTTATCCAGTAACTGAAAATTGAGTTCATTGCCAGTAAAATGATTTTTCCAAAGCCAAGTTGCTCCTGGCAGTTACTGTACTTGGTAGTGTCAGACTCTGACTTGGGCTTCATAGGAAGTTTTCAGCCTCCTAAGTGGCTGTTGCTAGCCATTCAGTTGTTGGATAGAATGCATGTTTTATCTTCTCCCAAACTGGATATTCTCTCACTGAGTTATATCACCACCATTTCAAAAGACCATTCTGATTTTTCTGGCATGGTTTGAAGAGGAGACCAAAAAAAAAAAAAAAAAAAAAAATGTGTGTGCGCACACACAATGTGGTTGTATGATTACTTGGTCTAGGGCAAGAGTAGGAAGATCATTGTCCCTTATGTGCCTTAGAATTCCTGGAGGGAATGGTAGAAAACTCTGCATACAGGTCCCAGGGAGAATATATCTTCAGAGAAATTATCAGGGTTAGTATGTAATTGAAGTTTCTGTAAAAATGGAAGGTTGTCTCTGGAGATATTATAATATGGCAAGAGAGCTAGATACACTGAAAGTAGGAGGGAAGCAAGGTTAATCTAAACAACTACTGTGTTATTGCTAGAACAAAATAACTCTCAGGAGAAGGCTGATTTTGATACATGCATTATTTTTCCTCTTCCTTGTAATAACTTTTTGTGTTGCTTACTGGTTATGCAGAAAACATGCTCATTTTATAACACCAGATGTATTTTTTTGGATGCGCTATTTATTTTTTGCAAAATTCAGCCACCCAGAGATAATAATTGTTGATAATTTGTTGTCTGACATCTAGTTTCATATATATTTCCAATTAGAATTTAAAAATTAATTGTAATATTTCCTTCACCAATGAAAATAGGTGTATACAAATAGAGAGATACAGGTATACACAAATGTATAGAGATGCCATATTATTATACTTAGCAGTTCTCGTCTACATATTAAATATTATTTCTGAATGTAAATATTTTATTTTAGGATAATTTTTAAAGAACTTTAATTTGGAATAGTTTTCAGTTTATACAAAAATTGCAGTTAGTAAAGAAAGGTCCCAAAAATTCAGCACTGTTTCCCCTTATATCAACATCTTTCATTATGGTATATTTACTTAAATTGATGTACAAGTATTGCTAATATTATTAACTAAAGTCTGTACCAACTTCCTATTTCTGTTCAAGCATCACATCGAAGACACTGTATTACATTTAGTCATGTTACTTCTTAGGCAATTCTTGAAAGGGACAATTTCTCAGATTTTTGTTGGTTTTGGTGACCTTGACAATTTTGGGGATATTTCATAGGAGGTCCCTCTGTAATTTGCCTATTTTTTTTTTATGATTAGTTGATGTTATGGGTTTTGGAGAGGAACTCCAGAGGTAAAATTATATTTTCATCATGTGAAGTTAAAAGTAAGTACTATCATCGTGGTTTAGCATTATTTATGTAGATCTTGACTGAGATGGTATTTGTCAGCTTTCTACACTGTAGAATTGCTCTGTCTTACCCCCCACTCAACCCCCTAACCCCAAATTCCACACCATACTGTTTGGAAGAAGGTCACTATGAGAAGCCCACACTTAAACAGTGAAGAGTTCTGCCTTACCTCCTTAAGAGAGAGTATATATAAATTATTTGAAATTCTTCTTCAAAGGAAATTGTCATAATTCCATTTTCATTAATGATTTTATCTATTTGGTCATCTCCCTTTTCTTTTTGAGAAGCCTGGCTAGAGGTTTTTCAATTGTGTTTATTTTTTCAAAAAACCAACTCTTGGTTTCGTTGATCTGCTCTACAGTTTTTTTTAGATTCTGTATTGTTTATTTCTGCTCTGATCTTTATTCTCTTCTTCTGCTCAGTTTGGGGTGTCTTTGCTGCTCTGCTTCTATTTCCTTTAGGTGTGCTGTTAGATTTAGTATTTGGGATTTTTCTTGTTTCTTGAGATAGGCTTGGATTGCAATGTACTTTCCTCTCAGGACTGCCTTTGCTGCATCCCAAAGCGTTTGGATTGTTGTAGTTTCATTTTCATTTGTTTCCATATACTTTTTAATTTCTTCTCTAATTGCCTGGTTGACCCACTCATTCTTTAGTAGGGTGTTCTTTAACCTCCATGCTTTTGGAGGTTTTCCAGCCTTTTTCCTGTGGTTGATTTCAAGCTTCATAGCGTTGTGGTCTGAAAGTATGCATGGTATGATCTCATTTCTTGTATACTTACGAAGGGCTGTTTTGTGACCCAGTATGTGATCTATCTTGGAGAATGTTCCATGTGCACTCGAGAAGAAAGTATATTCTGTTGCTTTGGGATGCAGAGTTCTAAATATATCTGTCAAATCCATCTGATCCAATGTATCATTCAGGGCCCTTGTTTCTTTATTGACCCTGTGTCTAGATGATCTATCCATTTCCGTAAGTGGGGTGTTAAAACCCCTGTAATTACCACATTCTTGTCAATAAGGTTGCTTATGTTTGTGAGTAATTGTTTTATATATTTGGGGGCTCTGGTATTTGGCACATAGACATTTATAATTGTTAGCTCTTCCTGACGGATAGACCCTGTGATTATTATATAATCCCCTTCTTTATCTCTTGTTACAGCCTTTAATTTAAAGTCTAGTTTGTCTGATATAAATATGGCTACTCCAGCTTTCTTTTGACTTCCAGTAGCATAATAAATAGTCCTCCATCCCCTCACTTTCAATCTGAAAGGTCCTCAGGTCTAAAATGAGTCTCTTGTAGACAGCAAATAGATGGGTCTTGTTTTTTTATCCATTCTGATACCCTATGTCTTTTGGTTGGCACATTTAGTCCATTTACGTTCAGTGTTAATTATAGAAAGGTATGGGTTAGAGTCATTGTGATGCCCGTAGGTTTCATGCTTGTAGCGATGTCTCTGGTACTTTGTCTCACAGGATCCCCCTTAGGATCTCTTGTAGGATTGGTTTAGTGGTGACGAATTCCTTCAGTTTTTGTTTGTTTGGGAAGACCTTTATCTCTCCTTCTGTTCTAAATGACAGACTTGCTGGATAGAGGATTCTCGGCTGCATATTTTCTGTTCATCACATTGAAGATCTCCTGCCATTCCTTTCTGGCCTGCCAAGTTTCAGTAGAGAGATTGGTCACGAGTCTTATAGGTCTCCCTTTATATGTTAGAGCACGTTTATTCCTAGCTGCTTTCAGAATTTTCTCTTTATCCTTGTATTTTGCCAGTTTCACTATGATATGTCATGCAGATGATCGATTCAAGTTACATCTGAAGGGAGTTCTCTGTGCCTCTTGGATTTCATTGCCTTTTTCCTTCCCCAGATCAGGGAAGTTCTCAGCTATAATTTCTTCAAGTACACCTTCAGCATCTTTCCCTCTCTTTTCCTCCTCTGGACTACCAATTATGCGTAGGTTATTTCTCTTTAGTGCATCACTTAGTTCTCTAATTTTCCCCTCATACTCCTGGATATTTTTATCTCTCTTTTTCTCAGCTTCTTCTTTTTCCATAATTTTATCTTCTAGTTCACCTATTCTCTCCTCTGCCTCTTCAATCCGAGCCGTAGTTGTCTCCATTTTATTTTGCAGCTCGTTGATAGCATTTTTTAGCTCCTCCTGGCTGTTCCTTAGTCCCTTGATCTCTGTAGCAAGAGGTTCTCTGCTGTCCTTTATACTATTTTCAAGCCCAACGATTAATTTTATGACTATTATTATAAATTCACTTTCTGTTATATTGTTTAAGTCATTTTTGATCAGTTCATTAGCTCTTGTTTTTCCTGGACGTTTTTCTGAGGGGAATTCTTCCGTTTCGTCATTTTGGATAGTCCCTGGAGTGGTGCGGGACTGCGGGGTACTTGCTCTGTGCTGTCTTGAATAACCTGCGCTGGTGGGTGGGGCCACAGTCAGACCTGATGTCTGCCCCCAGCCACCACTGGGGTCACAGTCAGACTGGTGTGTGTTTCTTCTCTTCCCCTCTCCTAGGGGCGGGATTCACTGTGGGGTGGCATGGCCCATCTGGGCTACTTGCACACTGCCAGGCTTGTGGTGCTGGGGATCTGGCGTATTAGCTGGGGTGGATTGGCAAGGTGCACAGGGGCCGGAGGGGTAGGCTTAGCTCACTTTTCTGTCCGAGATCCGCTTTGGGAGGTGCCCTGGAGGGCACCAGAGGGAGGGAGGGAGTCAGACCCGCCGGAGGGATGGATCCACAGAAACACAGCATTGGGTGTTTGCGCGGTACAAGCAAGTTCCCTGGCAGGAACTGGTTCCCTTTGGGATTTTGGCTGGGGGATGGGCAAGGGAGATGGCGCTGGCGAGCGCCTTTGTTCCCCGCCAAGCTGCGCTCTGTTGTCCGGGCTCAACAACTCTCCCTCCTGTTGTCCTCCAGCCCTCCCGCTCTCAAGCAAAGCTGTTAACTTATAACCTTCCAGATGTTAAGTCCCGCTTGCTGTCTGAACACACTCCCATCTGGCCCCTCCGCTTTTGCAAACCAGACTGGGGGTCTCTGCTTGGCCTGCGAGCTGTCCCTCTGCCCTGGCTACCTCCCTCCAGTCCGTGTAGCAGGCACCGCCTCTCCGCCCTTCCTACCCTCTTCCGTGGGCCTCTTGTCTACGCTTGCCTCAGGAGAAACCATTCTGCTAGTCTTCTGGTGATTTTCTGGGTTATTTAGGCAGGTGTGGGTGGAATCTAAGTGATCCACAGGACGCAGTGAGCCCAGCATTCTCCTATGCCACCATCTTCCCAGAAGCCCTCATTTTATATATTTTACATACTGGTCATTTCTCCTAGGAGCTCTGGTTCCTTTATTGGAGAATGGTAGTAGAAACCAAGATTTGAGTGTTAGGTGTGCTCACTACTACTGAGAAGACATTAGGCCCTCTTAGCTGATATAGCAAGGAGATACATGTATGCATATTCTTTATACACATATCCATAAATATTTCTATAGGTAAACATTAGTATGTATATTAAATTAAACACGAGCTCTTATCAATGACTCCAACTCTACTCCATTACACACGGATCATTCTAGCTTCTTCGCCTTGATAATCTATAAACTCTCATTCCAACAGTGAGAAACCGGACTTTCACCATCCACCATCTGTTTACTTAATAGTTCAATTCCAATATATACATATGGCAGTATTAGAATTATTAACTCCTACCTCTGCAGGAAAAAACTTTGGCAACTATAGGACAAAGCTTCCATGCGGTTCTTTTTACCTTTGGTCTTACACATTCCATTCATTTCCAACGTTTCTTAAATCAACAGGTTTTCCTCCATCCCATTCAGTGAGATTGATTCATAGATTTTTTAACGCAACTAGAATATTTTGTTACATTTTGTATTGAATTTTTGGATCCTTCGACCATATATATATTATATTTATATATATAATATATATATGAATATGTCTTAACTTATATATGTATACAATATATACATACTATAAGGTTTTTCTCTTTGTGATGTAGGGTTCTATGGGTTTTGACAAATACAAAGTATCATATATCCACATTTAAAGTAGTAAACATAATAGTTTTACCACTTTCCAGAATACTGTATAATTGGAATTAATAAAGCTATATTAAAAATTTGCTTGTAGGTTTTGCATGGATAAAAGTTTTCAGATAAATTTGGTTAATATCTAGGAACATGACTGCTGGATCATATGGTAAGACTATGTTTAGCTTTGTAAAAAAACACATCTCAGTGTTTTTTTACAAAGCTAAACTGTATATAAAGAAGCTGTATAATTTTGTGTTACTACCAACAATGAATGAGGGTTCCTTACCAGGAACTTGTATTGTCATTTTTGGATTAGGCTTCTTACAGGTATGCAGTGGTATCTCATTTTTGTTTTAATTTATAATTTCTTAAGGAAAAAAATTAAGTACTTTGATATGGTTATTTTCCAATTTTCCAATTATATATCTTCTTTGGTGATATATGTATTCAACTCTTTTACATATTTACTAATAGGATTCTTGGGGCTTTTGTTGAATTTTAAAATTTTAGATACAAATCCTTTATCAGACATTTGTTTTGTAAACATTTTCTTTCTCTCTCTGTCTTCAGATTCTCTTAGCACCATGTTTTTCAGAGCAGAAGTTTTCAACTCCAGTGAAGTTTAACTTAGATCTAAAATTTTAATATAATTTTTAAAACATGATTTTGATGGTATCTGAGATAAGTATAGTACCAAATGCTTCCTACGTTCCTATTAATGGACATTTAGTTTATTTTCAGATGTGTGCTATTCTTATTCAGAGCTCTGTCAAAAGTCTTTTTGCACATCCATGATAACTTCCTTAGGATAAACTCCTAGAGGTGAAATGATTGTGTCAAAAAGCATAGAGTTTTAATAATTTTGATATATTGTCATAGTACTTCCACAATGGTTATCTAAGCTTTCTACTCTATTAATGGATCTTGAAAAAAACTGTTTTTCTGGAAAACATGGAATGTTATATTGTGCTTCTGTTTGTATCAATCTGCTAAGTGAAAAATTCTGTAACTCTGATTTTATTTTTATTACCTTGATTGGTGATATTGAATATTTAGTTTTAATTGTTTACAATTATTTTTCTTCCTATATTTCTTGTTTATGTCATACATTGCATATACCCATTTTACTCTTCTGTATTTGTCTTAAAAAAATAAATTGTGTGTGTATATGTATGTGTAAGGAAGGAAAGAGAGAGAAAGTGACAGAGACAGAGACTAGAAACAGTTGAAGGATCTGAAACTTCTCAGGAAAACCTAAGTACCATCTACTTTATGATACTATCTGGTTCCAGGTAATTAAGACTATTCTACTAAAGGCCAAAAAAGCCCTAAGAACCTTCACCCAGCTCAAGTCTTAGAAATTTTATGCTCTAATTTTAGCCTGAATCTGGATTTAGTGAAAATTCCCTTGATAATATACTGAACATGGCAAACACCCAGGGTACCTCTCTTAGTTCCAACTTAGGAACCCTATTTCTTGGTCGGTTTTAAAGATTCCAAGCAGAACTTCTCCACAGAGATAACTGAGGTATGTAAAATATAATGGCTTGGTTTTGTACTTCCTAGTATAATCTAGGGCCAGTGTGAGTAGACCAAGTGCCTACTACACTTAGCTCAGCAAAGTAAAACTCCTACATCTTCACTAGACATCAGCATAGAGTCCTAGAAGCAGAGAACAGTCCATGAACTCAAAGAGATCTCAGAAGCTATAGCTTGAACACAACATTTTGAACAAAAGGAAATAAGATAATTTCAGCTCCACTTCAAGCCTTGTCTGTGACAGATTTTCTAGCAGCTTTTAACAAATAACGGGCCATGGCAGAAAACATGAATAGACACTTCTCTAAAGAAGACATCCAGATGGCCAACAGGCACATGAAAAGATGCTCAACGTCACTCCTCATCAGGGAAATAGAAATCAAAACCACACTCAGATACTACCTCACACCAGTCAGAGTAGCTAAAATGAACAAATCAGGAGACTATAGATGCTGGAGAGGATGTGAAGACATGGGAACCCTCTTGTACTGTTGGTGGGAATGCAAACTGATACAGCCGCTCTGGAAAACAGTGTGGAGGTTCCTCAAAAAATTAAAAATAGATGTACCCTATGACCCAGCAATAGCACTGCTAGGAATTTACCCAAGGGATACAGGAGTACTGATGCATAGGGGCACCTGTACCCCAATGTTTATAGCAGCACTTTCAACAATAGCCAAATTATGGAAAGAGCCTAAATTTCCGTCAACTGATGAATGGATAGAGAAAATGTGGTTTATATACACAATGGAATACTACATGGCAATGAGAAAGAATAAAATATGCCCTTTTGTAGCAACGTGGATCGAACCAGAGAGTGTTATGCTAAGTGAAATAAGTCATACAGAGAAAGACAGATACCATATGTTTTCACTCTTATGTGGATCCTGAGATACTTAACAGAAGACCATGGGGAAGGGGAAGAAAAAAAAAGGTTAGAGAGAGAGGGAGCCAAAACATAAGAGATTCTTAAAAACTGAGAACAAACTGAGAGTTGATGGGGGTGGGAGAGTGGGGAGGGTGGGTGATGGGTATTGAGGAGAGCACCTGTTGAGATGAGCACTGGCTGTTGTATGGAAACCAATTTGAAAATAAATTTCATATTAAAAAAAAAACAACAGGCCATGGGAGTTGATAGGATCAGGGTTCTGAGATTATCATATTTCCTTTAGAGCCAGATTTTAGGAAGTTGTTTTCAAGACATAGGTCTAGCACAGGGTCCTTAGCATAGAACTTCTCAAGAAAAAGAGTATTCTGAACTTGATTTAGCTAGCTTACCCCAAACCCTAACATGGTAGGAAAATTGAGATTCTATATAAAGTTTATCCCTGAGTAGAACTGGGATTCCCCAGTGGATCTCCTGTATTTGGTTAGAGTTAACCTGTAGCTAAGACTTACCTAGAAGGACATAAGCTCAAAAATTTCTTCCTACTAAAAGCCTCAAGCAGAATGTCTCCATGGCATAGGATACATGGAAATAAACAAACACTAGACTGAGTTAACAGTCATGGTCTAATCAAATATACTAATTAGCAAAGGCCATTATGAGGAATAAGAGCAGATTTAACTCAGCCATATTATGAAAATCCAAAGAAATGTTCTCACACTTGGTATGCACATGAATTGATATCCTTCTGTATTGTTTAAATCCCCTCTGTATAAGTCATAATCCTGACAGAAAAAAGGTAGCAACTGATTTTTGGAGAGACTATTAATAAATAGATGAACTGCAAGATGCAAACAGGATTGAGGGAAAGGATAGTGTTGTACTTTGAGAGTAGTAACAGAGTGATTAGAATGCCTAGCCTTGAAGTTCAAGGGGAGAGAGTATTACTGGAACTCCAAGACAGTTGTGTGGAGAGGGCAGCTTGAGTTGTGGACTTTGGTAGAAAGGTGCTGCCCACCTACACAGAGCCGACAATGAGGGACAATGAAGAAGCCAGGAGAGTAAACACTTCATCCTCACTTTCCTCTCTTCCTTTGATGTTCTTTCAGTGTTTCCTCTTGGCTGCATCCAGTTGAAAGCTACAAGACAAGGGAGTCAGTTACATCAATGCAAGGATATTAGCTCCTCTTGGCATAGAGGAGAGTGAGAAAATGTGCAGAGGGTAAAAAGTGACTCATCGCACTTCAAAGGAGAGGCCTGAATCTAGGCGAATAGGCCCAGACTATAATCCGACATGATAAGTATAGGAATTCATCAAAGAGCAGCATGAGGAACTGAGAGTTATCTAAAAGTGCATACAGAGCAAAGTCAAAATACAAAACCAGACAGTGCAGTGAATCAGCAAGTGTTGGCAGAAAGACAGATTCTAATGACAAGACACTAGAGGAGATTCGATCTTACAGAAGAGGGAGATCTGATGTGGGGCAGCCCTATGTGATCCCTTCCTAGGTAGTTCAGCACACATAACTGTTTTCAGGTAGTGAGGGAAACACAGTTGACATAAGGAAATGCTTAAAAAGTAATTTACATTGCCTGTCTGGGTGCGGTAAAATGAATTTGCTTGTATACTACTGGAAGCAGTGAAACTTGTTATACATTCTGGGAAACAGTATGTAGCAAGGGCCCTAACATGTCCATACTCTTTGACTGAAAATAATAAGTTTTATTGGATGTTTCATATTTATTTTTAATAAAAAATGTATTTGGTTAGTAATACTGCTGAAAACATCAAAATATAGACTTCTGGAAGGAGACGCTTAATGTCCCCCCTGCAGCAGAGGTAGATTGAGATTACACTGTCTGTGCTCATCTAGCAGGACTGAGGGAGAAAACCAGTACATCTGGCACATAGACCAGATCATGTCCATGAAAAGAAATAATGCCAGGGGTAAAAGCCGGATGATAACATGCAAAAAAGTTTATAAAAGAAAGGAGCCTAAAGAACTGTACAGGGATGTAGGGAGCCGAGATCCTGAGCCAAGGAGATGGAATACTCAGAAAAGACATGAATCAAGAGGAACACATCAAAGGACAAAGGAGAAGTGTATTTGGAAAAATAACAAAAACAACAGTTGTTCCCGATGGCTGACATACGATATGATGCCGGGGAAGAGGGATCAGCAGAGTGTGAAAAGGAGGGATTCACTTTATTGATAGGAGCCAGGAACCAGAGAGAGATGCTAAGTCTGTTAACAAGCACAGGAGGTTTTATAGCATTAAATCAACTTCATAAAAGGTTTTAACAGTGCATGTGGGCCTGACTGGGGGGCCTTAGAGAAAGGCCCTGTGACAAAGAGTCAAGGTGGGATCTTATAGTTGAAACCTGTTACAGACAAATTCACAGGTGGAAGGGTCTAAGGGAGAAGAATGTTCTTCAAGTTGGTTAATTTTATAATAGCCCACTTCAGAGAAACTATGTGACACCTTTCATTAGAGCCGAAGCACCTAAACGCTGATACCTTGAGGTGACCCTGGTCAGGAGAAAACATCATAAAACTGAAGTGATTATCTTTCTCCCAGAAAGGGAGTGGGAGATCAAGGCAGGAGTTATGCATTCTCTTAGGCAGCAGGATAGAGTAGAAAGTACACGGACTTTGGAGACAAAAAGGATCTGGTGTCAAATCTCAACTATATGATCTTGAACAAGTTACTGAATTTCTCTGAGCCTTTTCTGTAATAACAAGAATAACAATAAAAAATACCTGTGAGTGTCGTCGGGAGAAGCAGATGATAGTGTGCATATGAAAGTACTTCACGGACTTCTACCTTTGTGTCAACTGGCAGCTTTAACTATGCAGACCGTGATACAAGCAAGCCCAGTTCAGAATCACTGCTAGGAGTTAGTCATTATCTATGGTATCTTCCTATTATATACAAATTAAGTTCTCCTTTCAGGAGAAAATCCACGCACTGATTCAGAGCCAGAGAGAAACTTTTGTGTCATTTACACTTGCTCCAAGATAAGGGCACTGACAGTTTTACTGATCTCCTGGCGGCTGTCACAATCCAGTGCTAAGGGTAAAAGGTGTGAGGCTCCTCACCATCAGTTCTGCATCAGTTAAGGGAATTAAAGGAAAAGAATAATTTGTACTTTAGAACTTCTGCTCAGATCTCTGCTAAAATACTTTACAAAAAGAAAAAAGGGTGTATATGGAGTCTAGAATGTGCCAAAAAGAAGCCCAGGGCTCATAGTCAAAGTGCAGGGATGAAACTTCCAAACATTTCATGTTAGCGTATAGAAAGTCAGATTATAGATTTAACAGATCTTACTTTCCACCTTTACAGAATCATGATTATAAGAAAGATATTTTTTTTTCTTCACATAGTGGTAAAACTTGGGAAATCCGAATAGAGTTCATTTAATAGAAATGTAAGAATGCTGGTGTCTGTGTTGTAACATATATCACAGTCATGCAAGGTATTAACAGTAGGGGAAACTAGGTAAAGAGCATACAGTAACTCTCTGTACTGTCTTTGCAACTCCTCTGGACATGTAAAACTATTCTAAAAAGAAAAGCTTATTTTACAAAGGATAGTTTCAGCTTCCCACTAATCATTTCTTCGAAAACTCACAATCCAAATTTTGTAACAGTACTGAGAGCTTTAGACTAGCACCAAAC
This sequence comes from Panthera tigris, assembly GCF_018350195.1. Lineage (NCBI taxonomy): Eukaryota > Metazoa > Chordata > Mammalia > Carnivora > Felidae > Panthera > Panthera tigris. The sequence goes on along the minus strand of NC_056672.1, from coordinate 63,650,969 downwards.
TATGACTGGAATTTTAGACAAAGACATTCTACTTATAAAACTTTAAGTCAGAAATATATTAGGGGTGCCTGGGTGTCTCAGTCAGTTAAGCATCTCGCTCTTGATCTAGCTCAAGTCATGACCTCATGGTTCCTGAGATGGAGCCCTGCATCAGTTTCTGTGCTGACAGTGCAATTCAGAGCCTGCTTGAGATTCTCTCTGTTTCTCTGTTCCTCCACCCCCCCCCACTGTCAAAATAAATAAATAAACTTAAAAAAAAAGAAATATAAGAGAAAATAAGAAGTGGCATGAATTTTTGTCACAAGATAAAGAGCAGTTGTGGGGCACCTGGGTAGCTCAGTCGGTTAAGTGTTCAACTTTGGTTCAGGTCATGATCTCACGGTTCATGAGTTTGAGACCCCCATTGGACTCACTGCTGTCAGGGCAGAACCTGCTTCAGATCCTCCATCTTCCCTCTCTCTGCCCCTCCGCCCCACTTACGTGCATATGCACACACTTTCACTCTCTCAAAAATAAGCAAACATTAAAAAAAAGTTTAAAAAAGGTAAAGAGCAATGAAGATCTCAGATCTGTACTCTGAACAACCAGAAAGTTGAGTAGTCACTTCTCAAATTTCCAGAAAATTTTTAATGTGAAAAAAGGCTATTTCACATGTCCATTTCTATTAACACCTCTCTTTTTGTATCCATTCTGGTTCTACAATACACAGTAACACAACAGGATCAAATTTAAAATTTGAATTGAGAAAAATGCAGGAAAGAATACAAACAAGCAGTATGTCAATAGGACAATATTCAGTTCTCTTCTGGGTTATAATGTTTGAGAACTCTCAAAAGAAAATTTAAAAGAAAGGATAATCTTCCAACATCATACATGAGAACAAGGGAGATAAAAAAATTATTGAAAAAACTAAGATAAAGATACTATTCTCAAACAGTTTTAGAAGTAAAACATAAATTTTCTAGGAAAATTCACTGTATAGATTATCTTTTTCAGTCCTGAACAGATGCCTTCTAGATTTTTCCTGAATTATGTAAATGTTTTCTGAATTTGACTATTGAAGAGGAAAAGAGTTTCCCCTAAATTAAGGTCCCCACAATACAATTCCCCACAAATGAAGGATTTCATCTGAATGAACATGGTTCTTACTCTCTAGTGATTTTTTTTCACCAAATTTTCAAAGGTGAATACTTCAATAACTAAACCAATAATTTGCTACCTTGCTCATGTGACACTTTAAAATCCTTAGGAGACGGATTATGAATCTTTTCCTTTTCTAATAACACTGAGGGTTTTAATTTTTTTTAACATTCATTTATTTTTGAGAGACAGAGAGCATGAGCCAGGGAGGGGCAGAGAGAGAGGGAGACAGAATCTGAAGCAAACTTCAGCCTCTGAGCTGTCAGCACAGAGCCCGATGTGGGGCTCAAACTCACAAACTGTGAGATCATGACCTGAGCCACAGTCGGATGCTTAACCAACTGAGCCACCCAGGTGCCCCAACACTGAGGGTTTTAAAACTGGAAGGATCATCAGCTCTTCCTCTATTGATAATGAACATGTTTCAGAAAGGGAAAAAAAGTTGATAGTTATTAAGTATGCACTGTATGCCCTTTATAAAATTTCTCATTTAATTCTTTTTGTGAACCTTAAAATTGATAACAGGGAAGAGTATCTAAGAAGCTAAGTAATCAGAAAGGTGCAAAAGTTACTAATTGATTCACATAGAATTCAAACAAGCTTGTCTGATCCCAAAGACAGTCCTCATAAACACCACGGTCCCCATTGTCTCAGATATTTCTTACTGCGGGTATTCAGTCCAGCAGAATTTTCTGTTCTCTTCCATGGAAACGTTTACCAGAAATGTGCAAACACATTGGAAGGAATTTCAGGATGAGCAATGTAAATGTTGGAGGCAGACAGAAAAGCAGTCATTAAGAGAAATGAAGGCGACTGCACTTAATGGCCATCTGGCATTAAGGGAGAAACTAGAAAGCTATAAATAAATCTTTGCAATGGCAAATAACATGATAAATGAATTGCATAGCAGAGTATATTAATATTATAAATGGGAAAATTTTCTTGACTAACTCTTGCAGAAAATAACTCAAATACATGTGCACTTTTAAGTTGTCTATTTTAAAATTGTCTTTCTGTTGTGGCTTTGTTATCAGAATAGTAAATGTCTAAAATAGAATATTTGGAAAGTATAAAAAATCATCAAAAATAAAATTTAAAAATATTAGTATTTCAACCACCCAGGAATAATGACCACTAGTGTTGTGATATATTTGCTCCAGCTTGGTTATACACACACATACACGTAGATAGAAATATGACTATATCCGTATTAGGATTATCCACTGCTTTGACAAGAACAATTTTCTACCTCTTATTATTTTATCATACAATATTTAATGAGTCTATAATTTTTCAAGATTTTAAATTTATGTTTCTGGAAATAATTGAAAGTATCTTTGTGAGTTTAACATATAATCTAATTATTTTTAATATTTGAGACTAGAGGAATTCTCCCCAAGCTGTTTTTTAAAAGAATTTTGAGTCTACAGAAAAATTCTAAGAGTAACTCATGGAATACCCATATATATCTTATGTAAAATTGTTATTTTGCTTTATCTGCTTGATCTCTCATCTCTCTCTCTCTCTCTCTCTCTCTCTCCCTCTTTCCACACACACACACACACACACACACACACACACACACACACACGCACATATTTGTATGTGTGTATGAGAATTAGCTTGCAGACAATGCGCCATTTCATCTGTAAATTCTTCAGTATAAGAACATTCTCTTACATAAACACACACACACACACACACACACACTGAGGTAATTTAACATCAATATAATATTAATAGCTCAATTACAGTCCATATTAAAATTCTTCTGCTTGTTCCAAAGATATCCTTTATTGCTTCTAGTTTGTTTGTCTTGATCCAGGATCCAATTAAGGCTTAGGCATTGCATTTAGTTGTCATGCCTCTTCAGTCTTCTTTAATAAATTAAGAGAAGAAAGAAAAAAAGTTGTTCAGTCCTCTTTGTGTTTTGTGCTACTGAAATAATTTATGCATACAGGCCAGTTGTCATGCAGAATTTCTATCAACTTAGGTGTGTTTGATTGTTTCTTCATGATTAGATTGATTCAATTTTCTTTTCTTTTTTTTTTCCTTTCAGGATATAACATAGTGATGTCTTTCCATTTTCTATGCAACATAAGAGAGAATACAGAATGTCAAACTGATAGGTCAAACTTCCTTTCATTAGTGATGTTTGATTACTGTGTTAAAGTGGTGTCCACAAGATTTCTCCATAGTAAAGCAGCTTTTTCTCTTAGTGATTAGCAACCATTCTTTGGAAGGCTTCTCTGAGACTGAATATCCTATTATTTAACTATCTTTCTCACAATGATTTTGTCATCCACTAATGATTCTCATCTGAATCAAGTATTATTATGTTCATTTTACAATGTTGATATTTTTTAAAATTATCGTATCTCCTTCATGGGTTAGTTGTCATTTCTGAGTAAGAGATTTGCACCTTCCCATTTAAGTGTTCTTTGTTCATTTAGTCCATGTATTATAATCCAATTCTGACATTATTCATTTTTATGTTCAAATTTCTCCAAATTTGGCAGGGAGAGCACCTCAAGCTACTCTTGTGTCCTTTTGTCATGTTTCCATCAGTTTTTGTTGCTGTTCTTGTTTGGTTGATTATTTTGCTGATGGAAACAGCAACATCCTTTATTTTTGGCACAAATATTCTAGGCAACCCTTACTTTCCCTGTATCAGTCATTTCTCATTTCCCCAAAGATCCCTGCTTCCTTGGATTGGGAAATGTTATTTAGAAACCAAGATCCACTAGTAGGTATGCGGTCTGTTTACTGGAATGCATCATTTCTAGACCATGTCAGTAGACAGAAACAGTAGTATGAGTCATACTGGGTCTCATTTCAGTCTGACACCAGTTTTTTATTTTTATATTTACAATTTATTGGCCCTTCTCCCACAATGAGAAACTTTGTTTCTAACATCAATATATGCACTCATTTGCTCAATATTAAAATACAAAAAAAAAGTTTTGGAATTGCTACACCAATACCACTGCTATTAAAAAAACCTAAGTGTCAAGACATTTTTTTTTCCTTATAATATAGCTAATTGTGTTAAAGTAGATTAACATGTTTCAAATTAAAACTGCTTAAAAAGGTAAATTCAAAAATGTCCTTTCCCCTTCTCCATCCCTTTTGCCCATTTCTCACCCATCGATTCTTTTAGTTTCTGGTTTTCCTTCATTTGTGTATTTGTATAAGCATTAATATGAATATATCGTTATTTTTTCGCCACAATTCGACATGCTGTATATACTCATCTTTCACTTCTTTTTCCCTCTCATTTAACAATATATTACCAGTACATAGGGACCCTAGCACTTTTGTTTTTACATCTGCATAATATTTGCATTGTGGATGTACTGGAGTTTATTCTACCAGTTTCCTAGGTATGGGCATGTAAATTGTTTTCGATATTTTGATATTAGAAATAACCAATCTGATTTTTAGGAGTCCACTGGGAAAGAATGGCTATTTGTGATAGAGATACAATGCTGAAATATAGATGTTTTAAAAAATGATTAAGAGCATAAAACTATAATGATTTATTCAGTTCCATATGCATTTTTTTTCTAAGTGCCTCTGGATAAAACTGAGATGGATAATTCCATTGCCACCTATCACTGTACTTTTCAATTGTTATTTTATTGATGGATCCTTTTCTATACACTTAATTTCAATATTATCAACTATATGGTTTTGTGACTATTCTCTAATTTTTAATTTCAATTATCTAAAACTAATGATAGCTTTTATAATTTAATGCTTTTGGCTTAGAATTTTACCTGAATACTATTTTTATAAAATCTACCTCTGCTACATTTGCGTTATTCTGATGTGTTTTTCTCATCCTTCTATTTAAACTCACACTGTTTTCTGGGGGTTTTTTTTAGGGGAAACACTTAGTGATGTCATCTATTTGGATTTTGTGTTTTAATTTGATTTTATAACCTGTACCTTTTAATAGGTGACTTTAACCCAACTGAATTTATTCAGGTGACATATATGTCTACTTACTTCTATATAACATTTACTGTTTCTGCTTTATCAATCTAACGATCTATTCATTCTATCTTTGCAAGATTTTGGAAATTATAATTCTACTCATAATCATATTTTTTGTTAGTAGTTACGCTTTCCAGGACAACAGCATGAGGTTACCTTTTTCCCCCTAATCCCTTCTTGTCAAACTCAGTAATCCAAGAATATCTGCCTGTTCCACTCCTCCCTCAACCCCATCTACACACACATATACATATTTCGTTATGATTTTATGGGTCTGAAAGAAATGGAACAATCACCTAATAAATGACAGGAAGACCACTAATGGAAAACTACCACGTACGTTGACCAAAGTCTGCAGCATACGTGCCCCCAAACTTGTAACTTTATAGAGACATAATAATCTATTTTTATTACCTCTGACACATAAGTTTATTTACACATGCTTATTGATTTATTTCTCTTTTTTGTATTGACTTGAAGGAGTTGTTCTGTTTTCAAAACATTCTTAACTTAAATTTTTCTAATTGTTAGAACAATGAGGTATTTCTGAGATTCTCTTTCTAGAGAGTAATTTTGAGTAACCATGTCCCATTAAATTTAAAGTAATTAGCCTATTTTCTTTCCTATTCATGCACCTTCCATTTCCAAGTTTCTTAATTTAATGTGAGATTTTAGAATTGGAAAACTGTGGTCAGTTTTTATATGCACTCACATATGCAGTATGTATATTTTCACCTGTATTTAGTTTTTAAATATCTGTTTCTATTTTTGTAGGCACATTACAACAATCATTTAAATATATCATGGGTTTTTTTTCTGCTTTAGTCCCAAATATATACATCATGAATTCTCTATTCTGTTGTTTTCATTTTTCTATTCTTATAGTAGGTTAATATGTGTCTTTAAGTGTTTTTATTTTGTCCTGGCACATAAGATATTTTCAGAATTCTTAGATTATGAGAATATATTTTTGTTCATTATCATATATCATAGGCATTTATTCTGGATGTAGAATATGTGATGTATACAATTTTTCCTAAAAATGCCACCAACAAATTCTTTGTAGTTTTCTTGTGTCTGTTACTGTAGAGAAAAATTTGAAATTAGCAAAAATTTTGTTCTTTGGTTAGAAGACTGTTTTCTGACATTTACTTGTTTTTTCTGCTCAAAGTTTGGGGAAAAAATTCTGTTTTTTGAAATAGGAAAAGTAAATTCATAGTGTATTTAGTCATGGACATTTTTATTCTGGCTTTCTGAAGGTTGTGACTCATTTTAATCTCTTTTTTTCCATAGCACAGATAATCGCCCTTCTATTTAAATTATTATTTAATTTCCATTATTTTTTATTGTGTCTATCAGACCATGTATTGAATTTATGTTCTCTATGATTCTATTATTTAGACTAATAATTTTGTTTTATCTTTTTTCCCCCATTTTAGAAGTGCTTGTTTTCCACCAATTTTGTTGTAAATGGCTTTAACACATATGCATATTGCACTTGATTCTTTATAATGTGGATTTTAATCATGTTATTTCTCCTTTTTTTGCTTATACTTAATAAACTCTTATTTCTCTTTTGATTAAACATCCTATTGTATTTTAATTTCCTGTGTCTTCCTTATGTATTCTAATCCTTCCGCCTAAAAACATCATGTTTATGCACAGTGATGAAAATTCTGAACAATTTGTCTGTCTGTGGAAGTATCCCATCCAAGAATGTGGGATTTCTTTGATTTTTCCATCTGCTCCATGTTTCAATTGTGACCCATGTTGTTGTGTTGTTTTATATATCCTTCAATAGAGCAAAGTCAGTATGAAGTTACTCTCTGCTATAAAGCATCTGTGTTCTCTGAGGGTCTATTCTCTTTTATATGAACAATTACACAATCCTCTTATAAGATACACAGATATAGGATTAATTGAGGCACTTGTCTGAATTGTCCCATTACCAAGTTTCTAACAGGTACTTCAAAATTGTGAGTGTTTCTTTTCCTTCTCCATTTCTTGTATATTCTGAAGACAGTACTTTAAAAACCATTATTCCTGTTTGAATTCTTAGCAGATCCCTTGGCGTATTTTTATCCCTGCATATCTTAAGTTGTTCAGATTGTATCTTATAAAACACACAAAACTACTGACTGCCCATGCTCCTTTGTGCCCTTTGGTTTTTAGAGTTATTGCAAGATGTTAGCATTCAAATTATTGTAAAATGTTAGCATTTGATCTTTTAGTTATTTGGCAGACAATGTAGGATTTTTTTTTGATAACTTTTCCCATTGTTTTGAAAACAATTTAGTTATTATTTAGAAGAGACTGGTTTGAAATTATCTATATAGTTTCTATTTCCATTCAGAAGTATAGAGATCCATTTTAAGTTTGCCTTTGAAATATGGCACTGAAGCCTTGTGTACCGCATCGCAGGGCTAAAGTGTTCACGGAGAGGTCAGAGAAGTTATCCCTCAGCCTGAGCTATTCAAAGTACCATTAAAATAGACTCTTCTCATTCAGAGAAGCAGATTCTCCTCTTACCCTTAAAATAATTCTTTTCAGGATCTTATAACTATTATAGGATAGACTGTCTCTCTGATTTATAATCTAATTAGAGCCCTTTTCCTCTTCTGTCTAGGAAAAGGAGACCTGCTCCTCATCTATTGTGCCGGGCCATTTCATACACTCATGTCTCCTAGTAAATCCAAAATCATCCTTTCTTCCTGTAGGTCAAAGGAGCGCAGTTTCATTTGCTTTATCTCATAGGGGCTGTTGCCCAAACTTTTCATCAAATCTGATTGTTTTCATCTAAAATAACTCCATTTCATACTTCACTGTGATAACCCAAATGTTGCCCAGAATTTTTCTAATATAGTTAGAATTCTATGTGTATTTCCTGAAAGAAGTGCTTCCTAGTCTCTTATCACCTTTGTAAGTTGCACAAAGGATGAATCAAATAGCTAGGATGATTCTCAATTCTCAAAAATATAAGGTAGCTGCATGTTGCTGTTGACTGTTTGAATATGTTGTGTTTTAATTTCCTGAACATAAATTTGGGATCGCTGGAGAACTTTCAACACTTCTATGATTTCAAATTAAGAGGAAAAAAGCATTTGTATTTTTCAATTTGCATCAGTCACACCAATTAAAATGTACTAGATGTGGTGTTTCAGGATTTGCTCAGTATATATTAAGCTCAAAACAAATAATATGTCTGCAAAAATGCTTTAGATGGTGATATGTGCTAGGGAGATCAATATGTTTCAAACCAATAGAATAGAAATTGTTTAAATTATTTCAATTCCATGTTTTGACCCATTATTTGGAACAGATAACTTTAGAGATTATTTTTCAACTTTATTGAGGCGTAATAACATATAAAATTGTAAAATACTTACAGTGTACATTATGATTATTTTAGGTATATATATATTAAGAGATTCTTCTCATTTAGTTAATTAAAACATCCATCACCTCACATATTTATCTTGTGTGTGTGAGAACATTTTAGTTCGGCTCTATTAGCAAAATTCAGCTATAAAGTATTATCAAATATAGTCATCGTGTTATACAATAGAGCCTCGGGACTTATTCATCTTCTAGCTGAAAGTCTATAGATTTTTATCAATCTCTTCCCAATTCCCTCACCTTCCAGCCCCCTACAGCCACTTTCTACTCTGTTTCTATGAGTTTGACTTTCTTTTAGATTCCACATATAAGTGATACTATGCAATATTTGTCTTTATCTGTCTGGCTTATTTTACTTAGCATAATGCCCTCAAGGTCCACTCATGTTATCACAGATGGCACAATTGCCTTATTTCTCTTGTCTGAGTAATGTTCATATGTATTAACACATCACATTGTTTCCATATCTTGGCCGTTGCAGGTATCTCTTCAATATCCTGATAATTATTTCTTTTGGATAAATTACCAGAAGTGAGACTGATGGATAATGCAGTAGTGCTATTTTTAATTTTTTGAGGAAACTCCATGCTGTTTTCCATAGTGGCTGCATCAATTTACATTCCCACCAACAATGTACAAGGGTTTCCTTTTCTCTTACATTCTCCCAAATACTTGTTATCTTTTATCTTTTTAATGATAACCATTCTACCAGGTATAAGGTGATAGCTCATTGTAGTTCTTATTTACATTTCCCTAATGATTAGTGATGTTGTGCATTTTTCATGTACCTCCTGATCATTTGTATATCTTCTTTGGAAAAATGTCTATTCAGCTCTTCTACCCATTTTGAAATCAGATTGATTTTTTTTTCTTTTTAGCCATTGAATTCTGTGAATTCTTCTTTATATATTTCAAATATCAACCCCAATCAAACACATGATATGCAAAATGTATTCTCTCCCATTCTATAGGAATGCTAGATTGCCTTTTCATTTTGTTGATGGTTTTCTTTGCTGTGCAGAAGCTTTTTAGTGTGATTTAATCCTACTTGTTTAATTTTTGCTTTTGTTGTCTTTAGTTTTGGTGTCATTGCCAAGACTGACATCAAGGAGGTTATACCCTCTGTTTTAAAAGTGGAACCGATAGTTTTAAACTTCCCATTATCCTAATTTTCTCTGGTCATGGCTGCTGCTATCACTATTACTATATGTAGGCCTTAATGACACTAAATGCTATGTTACTAAAATCACTAATATGATAAAGGTTTGGGATTAGCCTATTATTTTCTTTCTTGAGAAGAAACTGTTTCTTTATTGCCTGCTTCTTGATTACAAAATATAGACAACTCTTGTTTATACCTTTCTTTTATTTTTGTAATGCTTGTTTATTTTTGAGAGAGAGAGAGAGAGAGACAGAGACAGAGTGTGAGCGGGGGAGGGGCAGAGAGAGAGGGAGACAGAATCTGAAGCAGGCTCCAGGCTCTGAGCTGTCAGTACAGAGCCCAGCATGGGGCTCAAACCCATGGACTATGAGATCATGGCCTGAGCTGAAGTCAGATGCTTAACCGACTGAGCCACTCAGGTGCCCCTAGCATTTATTTTTCTACCCTTTAAATCTGATATGGCTGTGTGGTTTGCTTTGACCAATTGAATGAAGTAGAACTGATGGTGTGCCAGTTCAAAGCCTAGACCTCAAGAACTGTTGCATACTCCTGTTTACTCTTTTGCAACCATGATGTACATATGCCCAAACTAACCTGCTGGAGGATTAGAGACCTCATGAACCATGAACTTGTGAACTACATCTATCCAGTTCTGCCAGCTGAGACCCCCAGCAGCAAAACCAGCTCTTACCTAAACAGGGGTACTAGCATAAGTAATACATTATAACCCTGGGTACCAGTTGATGGGTCAACCCTTTTAGGCAAACTCATATGTAATTTAACCAGTCATTATACTTCTAAGGGTCACATAGCCCATAGTTCCAGATTGAGGAAGGCATTGCCCTTATAAGAGCAACAGTTTTCCATAATTGAGATAATCATCATATGATGATAATCTTAATTCAATGCAGGTTATTAACTCTTCTTTTATCTTGTAGGGATCCACATGCATATTAACGATATAGCACTCTAATTGATCATGAAAGGGACCAGTTACAAAACTGGTAATGACTGTGGAGTCTAACGATGCTAAATTAAAGCTGTCCAAATTTGGTCCAAGTCATACAACATTTTTAAGGCTAAGTGTACTTAATTGTAAATTAGTTATTTACATTTACCTGACAGGTAAGTGTACATCATAAGGAAGTAGTTAAAATTAAATATATATATTCGTGTTCATATCATGTTTAGAGATATTCTTGTATTATTTTAGCTATTGAATCCCCTTCACAAATACATCTCATTACCATGCTTAAATATTAAGCAATGGCAATGTAGTAATGCTCCATATTTCTTGAATACCATTATGATACTCATCTTGTTAGAAAATCATAAAACAAAATAAATCTTTTACCTCTTTCATCTGTGAAAAGTACCTCTTTTTTTGCGATTGGAAATAGGTAAAATAAGTAATATAATCAGTTGTTAAAAAGGGACATTTCATGCAATATTATGCAGCCAATAAAAAAGATGAGGTGTGCCATTTGTAAGAAAATGGATGGACCTAGAGAGTATTATGCTAAGTGAAATAAGTCAGACTAAGAAAGACAAATACCATATGATTTCACTCATATGTGGAATCTAAAAAACAAACCAAAAGCAGAATTAAATCTGAGAACAAACTGATGATTTCCAGAAGGTGGGGGGATGGGCAAAATGGGTGCAGGGGAGTGGGAGATACAGGCTTCTAGTTATGGAATGAATAAGTCATGGCAATAAAAGGCACAGCATAGGGAGTATAATCACTGATATTGTAATTGCGTTGTGTGGTGACAGATGGTACCTACACTTGCGAGCGTAGCATAACCTACCCAGATGTGTAATCATTATGTTCTATGTTGTGCACATGAAAGTAATGTAACATTGTGTGTCAACTCTACTCAAAAAAAACTTTTAAAACGGGATATTTCACGAGAAGACATCATAAATGGAAAGATTAAACATTAACCTAGAGTTGTGTGATATAAATTGAGCCTGTGGTATGAAAACTCCTTAGAACATGGAGAACATTATCAAACATAATTTGATAGCAACTATGCAAGTGAAGTGAAAACAGGAAGTGAAGGTTTAGGGAAAACATTAATAAAAGACATGTTTGCTTGTATATTTGTATTTTCAAGTTTATAAAGTAGATGAATTGAATTGAATTGAGTTGAATTGAATTGACTTAAATGTTCACAGTCATGAAGAATGGCATTTCAAAGTGATCTTAAATTTATTTTTAAAGGTATTACGATAGCATCTTGGGTTTCAAGTAGTGTACAACCAGAGTCCCCAGGGAAATTTTTCTCACTTTTTAATTAAAATATCCATGAATCAAATAAAAGTATGGAAACTCACAAGTAATAAAACTAAGAGGGAAAGACAATCGAGTGTCAGAATCCAGCTGAGCAGGATTGAAAGAAAGATAATCAGGTTTCAATTCATGTTACATCCAGGTTTATTTCTGTAAGTAAGAGTGCCCCCTCCCCAAATATAAGTAAGCTTCCTGGTGTCTAAGTCATAATCTATCCCATGATTGGGAGACATAGAAACTTTACCAGTCAGGCATCCATCTCTATCTTAAAAGACTAATGTGTGAAAAGATTACAGTATCTCTCTATACAATATCCTCTAACAATATCCTCTCTATACAAATGTTACTTCATATTAGTGCAGAATGCAATAGAGTAATGATCAAAAGTTAACATAAATTGACTATTTTTATGATAAGTGAGATACTAAGTACTTTAAATACATTATTCCATCTAATTATTACTACATATCTATTTACTCTTCACTTACAGCTGAGGAAAGAAGCCTAGACCACTTACATCTATTTATGTTGAACTGTATGAAATTACCAATTACCACCACTTTTCACCTACAAAAATATCAACTTCCTATGATTCAACCCAATAGTAAGTGGCATATCTAGACCTGATCCCTAAGTGTTTATGAATCCAAACCCATTAAATCTCAGAAAACAATTGAGGAGGAAGTGGGAGAGGGGCTAAAATTGTTGTAGTACAATGAATTTTCAGAAGAGTTTGACTTCCCATAAAGTGCCATTCATTAGAATATCAGAACAAAATAACAATTATAGCATTGAATGCTGGAAATGGTAATTTTGCTTCACTTCAGTGCATCAGAGAACCACACACAATAAAACAAATTAGCTCTCAAGATTAGCATCTTTTATGCTTTTTTAAAAATTTAAATTCAGGATAGTTAACATACACATAGTCTTGCTTTCAGTAGTAGAACCCAGTGATTCATCACTTCCATACAACACCCAGTGTTCATCCCAACAAGTGCCCTCCTTGATGCCCCTCATCCATTTAGCCCATCCCCCACTCCTCTCTAGCAACCCTCAGTTTGTTCTCTGTATTTAAGAGTCTCTTATGGTTTGCCTCCCTCTCTGTTTTTATCTTATTTTTCTTTCCCTTCCCCTATGTTCATGTGTTGTGTTTCTCAAATTCCACATATGAGTGAAATCATATGTTATCTGTCTTTCTCTGACTGACTTATTTTGCTTAGTATAATACCCTCTAGTTCCAGAATCTATTATGCTTTTAAACACTGCTAAAATACTCCCTTGAAGAAGGAATCCCCTGGTCTGGTTGTCTACTTGAAATAAGGAGAGGGAAAAATAGGGAAAACGAACACACATTAAGTTCAATGTATCTTTCTGCTCCATCTTTACAGTTATTTTCTTTGTGATTAATAGTACATTTTCCATATCAAGTTGGGGAAATATGAAGTCTTGGGAGATCTATATAGGAAGGTGTTTAATGAAAACAGTTTTGGAAGGGTTTGAACTAGGTAAAAGGAGATGATTCAAGAAAACATTTCACTAGCGAGTAAAACATAACAGTGAATCTGGTTTTTCCAGATTCCTACAAAGTCTATGACTTTTGTTATTTGCCATTGTTCACATGAAAATTACATTATATGGATCCTGGGAAGATGGCGGCTTAGGAGGACGCTGGGCTCACCACACATCCTGCTGATCACTTAGATTCCACCTACACCTGCCTAAATAACCCAGAAAACCTCCAGAAGACTAGCATAACGGAGTCTCCGGAGCCAAGCACAGACGAGAGGCCCACGTAAGAGGATAGGAAGGGTGGAGGGGCAGCCCGCCGGCCAAGCAGAGCCCCCAAGTCTGGCTTGCAAAAGCAGAGGTCCCAGAAGGAGTGTGTTCTGACAGCAAGCGAGACTTGACATCTGGAAGGTTATAAGCTAACAGCTCTGCTCACAGAATAGGAGGGCTGGAGGACAACGGAAGGAAGAGTTGTTGAGCCCCGGACAACAGAGCTCAGCTTGGCGGGGAACAAAGGCGCGTGCCAGCGCCATCTCCCTCGCACATCCCCCAGCCAAAATCCCAAAGGGAACCAGTTCCTGCCAGGGAACTTGCTTACACCGCGCAAACACCCAACGTTGTGCTTCTGCAGATCCATCCCTCCGGCCGGTCTGACTACCTCAGGTGCCACGGGGCCCCTCCCAAAGCAGGTCACTGAAGGATAAGCGAGCTGAGCCTGCCCCTCCCACCCCTGTGCACCTTGCGGATCCACCCCAGCTAATACGCCAGATCCCCAGCACCACAAGCCTGGCAGTGTGCAAGTAGCCCAGACAGGCCACACCACCCCAAAATGAATCCCACCGCTAGGAGAGGGGAAGAGAAGGCACACACCAGTCTGACTGTGGCCCCAGCAGTGGGCTGGGGGCAGACATCAGGTCTGACTGTGGCCCCGGCCACCAACACAAATTATTCAAGACAGCACAGGGGAAGTGCCCCGCAGTCCCGCACCACTCCAGGAACTATCCAAAATGACCAAACAGAAGAATTCCCCTCAAAAGAATCTCCAGGAAATAACAACAGCTAATGAACTGATCAAAAAGGATTTAAACAATATAAGAGAAAGTGAATTTAGAATGATAGTCATAAAATTAATCGCTGGGCTTGAAAACAGTATAAAGGACAGCAGAGAATCTCTTGCTACAGAGATCAAGGGACTAAGGAACAGCCAGGAGGAGCTAAAAAATGCTATCAATGAGCTGCAAAATAAAATGGAGACAACTACGGCTCGGATTGAAGAGGCAGAGGAGAGAACAGGTGAACTAAAAGATAAAATTATGGAAAAAGAAGAAGCTGAGAAAAAGAGAGATAAAAAAAATCCAGGAGTATGAGGGGAAAATTACAGAACTAAGTGATGCACTAAAGAGAAATAATATACGCATATTTGGTATTCCAGAGGAGGAAGAGAGAGGGAAAGGTGCTGAAGGTGTACTTGAAGAAATAATAGCTGAGAACTTCCCAGATCTGGGGAAGGAAAAAGGCATTGAAATCCAAGAGGCACAGAGAACTCCCTTCAGACGTCACTTGAATCAATCTTCTGCAGGACATATCAGAGTGAAACTGGCAAAATATAAGGATAAAGAGAAAATTCTGAAAGCAGCTAGAGATAAACGTGCCCTAACATATAAAGGGAGACCTATAAGACTCGTGACCGATCTCTCTACTGAAACTTGGCAGGCCAGAAAGGAATGGCAGGAGATCTTCAATGTGATGAACAGAAAAATTATGCAGCCAAGAATCCTCTATCCAGCAAGTCTGTCATTTAGAACAGAAGGAGAGATAAAGGTCTTCCCAAACAAACAAAAACTGAAGGAATTCGTCACCACTAAACAAGTCCTACAAGAGATTATAAGGGGGATCCTGTGAGACAAAGTACCAGAGACATCGCTACAAGCATGAAACCTACAGGCATCACAATGACTCTAACCCATACCTTTCTATAATAACACTGAATGTAAATGGACTAAATGTGCCAACCAAAAGACATAAGGTGTCAGAATGGATAAAAAAACAAGACCCATCTATTTGCTGTCTACAAGAGACTCATTTTAGACCTGAGGACACCTTCAGATTGAGAGTGAGGAGATGGAGAACTATTTATCATGCTACTGGAAGTCAAAAGAAAGCTGGAGTAGCCATATTTATATCAGACAAACTAGACTTTAAATTAAAGGCTGTAACAAGAGATAAAGAAGGGCATTATATAATAATTACATGGTCTATCCATCAAGAAGAACTAACAATTATAAATGTCTATGTGCCGAATACAGGAGCCCCCAAATATATAAAACAATTACAAACATAAGCAACCTTATTGACAAGAATGTGGTAATTGCAGGGGACTTTAATACCCCACTTACAGAAATGGATAGATCATCTAGACACACGGTCAATAAAGAAACAAGGGCCCTGAATGATACATTGGATCAGATGGACTTGACAGATATATTTAGAACTCTGCATCCCAAAGCAACAGAATATACTTTCTTCTCGAGTGCACATGGAACATTCTCCAAAATAGATCACATACTGGGTCACAAAACAGCCCTTCATAAGTATATAAGAATTGAGATCATACCATGCATACTTTCAGACCACAATGCTATGAAGCTTGGAATCAACCACAGGAAAAAGTCTGGAAAACCTCCAAAAGCATGGAGGTTAAAGAACACCCTACTAAAGAATGAGTGGGTCAACCAGGCAATTAGAGAAGAAATTAAAAGATATATGGAAACAAACGAAAATGAAAATACAACAATCCAAACGCTTTGGGATGCAGCGAAGGCAGTCCTGAGAGGAAAATACATTGCAATCCAAGCCTATCTCAAAAAACAAGAAAAATCCCAAACACAAAATCTAACAGCACACCTAAAGGAAATAGAAGCAGAACAGCAAAGACAGCCTAAATCCAGCAGAAGAAGAGAAATGATAAATATCAGAGCAGAAATAAACAATATAGAATCTAAAAAAACTGTAGAGCAGATCAACGAAACCAAGAGTTGGTTTTTTGAAAAAATAAACAAAATTGATAAACCTCTAGCCAGGCTTCTCAAAAAGTAAAGGGAGATGAACCAAATAGATAAAATCATGAATGAAAACGGAATTATGACAACCAATCCCTCAGAGATACAAGCAATTATCAGGGAATACTATGAAAAATTATATGCCAACAAACTGGACAACCTGGAAGAAATGGACAAATTCCTAAACACCCACACGCTTCCAAAACTCAGGAGGAAATAGAAAGCTTGAACAGACCCATAACCAGCGAAGAAATTGAATCGGTCATCAAAAATCTCCCAACAAATAAGAGTCCAGGACCACATGGCTTCCCTGGGGAGTTCTACCAGACGTTTAAAGCAGAGATAATACCTATCCTTCTCAAGCTATTCCAAAAAATAGAAAGGGAAGGAAAACTTCCAGACTCATTCTATGAAACCTGTATGACTTTCATTGCTAAACCAGACAGAGACCCAGTAAAAAAAGAGACCTATAGGCCAATATCCCTGATGAATATGGATGCAAAAATTCTGGATAAGATACTAGCAAATCGAATTCAACAGCATATAAAAAGAATTATTCACCATGATCAAGTGGGATTCATTCCTGGGATGCAGGGCTGGTTCAACATTCGCAAATCAATCAACGTGATACATCACATTAATCCAAGAAAAGATAAGAACCATATGATCCTGTCAATCGATGCAGAAAAGGCCTTTGACAAAATTCAGCACCCTTTCTTAATAAAAACTCTTGAGAAAGTCGGGATAGAAGGAACATACTTAAACATCATAAAAGCCATTTATGAAAAGCCCACTGCTAACATCATCCTCAGTGGGGAAGAACTGAGAGCTTTCCCCCTGAGATCAGGAACACGACAGGGATGTCCACTCTCACCACTGTTGTTTAACATAGTGTTGGAAGTTCTAGCATCAGCAATCAGACAACAAAAGGAAATCAAAGGCATCAATATTGGCAAAGATGAAGTCAAGCTTTCACTTTTTGCAGATGACATGATATTATACATGGAAAATCCGATAGACTCCACCAGAAGTCTGCTAGAACTGATACATGAATTCAGCAAAGTAGCAGGATACAAAATCAGTGTACAGAAATCTGTTGCATTCTTATACACTAATAATGAAGCAACAGAAAGATAAATAGAGAAACTGATCCCATTCACAATTGCACCAAGAAGCATAAATACCTAGGAATAAATCTAACCAAAGATGTACAAGATCTGTATGCTTAAAACTGTAGAAAGTTTATGAAGGAAATTGAAGAGGATATAAAGAAATGGAAAAACATTCCGTGCTCATGGGTTGGAAGAATAAATATTGTCAAAATGCCAATACTACCCAAAGCTATCTACACATTCAATGCAATCCCAATCACAATTGCACCAGCATTCTTCTCGAAGCTAGAACAAGCAATCCTAAAATTCATATGGAACCACAAAAGGTCCCGAATAGCCCAAGTAATTTTGAAGAAGACCAAAGCAGGAGGCATCACAATCCCAGACTTTAGCCTCTACTACAAAGCTGTAATCATCAAGACAGCATGGTATTGGCACAAAAACAGACACATAGACCAATGGAATAGAATAAAACCCCAGAACTAGACCCACAAACGTATGGCCAACTAATCTTTGACAAAGCAGGAAAGAACATCCAATGGAAAAAAGACAGTCTCTTTAACAAATGGTGCTGGGAGAACTGGACAGCAACATGCAGAAGATTGAAACTAGAACACTTTCTCACACCATTCACAAAAATAAACTCAAAATGGATGAAGGACCTGAATGTGAGACAGGAAACCATCAAAACCCTAGAGGAGAAAGCAGGAAAAGACCACTCTGACCTCAGCCGTAGCAATTTCTTACTTGACACAGCCCCAAAGGCTAGGGAATTAAAAGCAAAAATGAACTACTGGGACCTTATGAAGATAAAAAGCTTCTGCACAGCAAAGGAAACAACCAACAAAACTAAAAGGCAACCAACGGAATGGGAAAAGGTATTTGTAAATGACATATCAGACAAAGGGCTAGTATCCAAAATCTATAAAGAGCTCACCAAACTCCACACCTGAAAAACAAATAACTCAGTAAAGAAATGGGTAGAAAACATGAATAGACACTTCTCTAAAGAAGACATCCAGATGGCCAACAGGCACATGAAAAGATGCTCAACGTCACTCCTCATCAGGGAAATACAAATCAAAACCACACTCAGACATCAACTCACGCCAGTCAGAGTGGTCAAAATGAACAAATCAGGAGACTATAGATGCTGGAGAGGATGTGGAGAAACAGGAACCTTCTTGCACTGTTGGTGGGAATGCAAATTGGTGCAGCCACTCTGTAAAAGAGTGTGGTGGTTCCTCAAAAAATTAAAAATAGACCTACCCTATGACCCAGCAATAGCACTGCTAGGAATTTACCCAAGGGATACAGGAGTACTGATGCATAGGGGCACCTGTACCCCAATGTTTATAGCGGCACTCTCAACAATAGCCAAATTATGGAAAGAGCCTAAATGTCCATCAACTGATGAATGGATAAAGAAATTGTGGTTTATATACACAATGGAGTACTACGTGGCAATGAGAAAGAATGAAATATTGCCCTTTGTAGCAACATGGATGGAACTGGAGAGTGTGATGCTAAGTGAAATCAGCCATACAGAGAAAGACAGATACCATATGTTTTCACTCTTATGTGGATCCTGAGAAACTTTACAGAAACCCATGAGGGAGGGGAAGGAAAAAAAAAAAAAAAGAGTTTAGAGTGGAAGAGAGCCAAAGCATAAGAGACTCTTAAAAACTGAGAACAAACTGAGGGTTGATGGGAGGTAGGAGTGTGGGGAGGGTGGGTGATGGGTATTGAGGAGGGCACCTTTTGGGAGGAGCAGTGGGTGTTGTATGGAAACCAATTTGACAATAAACTTCATATATTGGAAAAAATAAATGAAAAAGAAAAAAAAAAGAAAATGACATTATATGAGAAAGTGGTCCCCATACTGGGAAATCATGAGTGATGAGGCAGGAGCTCTTCTGCCAGCACACTACAGTCGGTCAGATTTCAATAATATCCTTGCCTATTCAGTTTTGTGATCTCACAAATAAAGGATCTTTAGAGGCTTCCTGTTATTATATTGGATGTATTTTCAGATGTGTTAACAAACAAGATTTGTGTTCTTAATAATTTATTACATTTTATTTTACTATCAAAACCCACAAAATCTTCCCAAGCATATATAAGTATATGATTATACCTTTACAGAATGTAAAGTGTTTTAAAATTTACTATGTTAATACATCTCCCTATTGCAGTACAATGGCTTTTCCTTCTGGGAACATCAAACATATACTAAGAATGCATGAGGTGCACTCTACTAAATGCCTTATCTAATTTGGTAGCTTTTATTATCCTCTTTACAGATGAAAATTCTGAGGACTTGGGGAGGTGAAGTAACTTATTTGGGGTCACAGACTTAATAAAAATCAGTCAGGATTTGAACTCTTTACCCCCATAGTACCCACTTTTAACAACTACTTTCTACAAAAATTTTACTCAAATGATAATTATATCGCGTGACCATTTCCAGTATAACACATGAATTCAAAGGTGGGTCCCTTCACATACTATTCTTTTTTTTTTTATTTTTTTAAATGTTCATTTATTTTTGAGAGAGAGACAGAGTGTGAGTGGGGGAGGAGCAGAGAAGGAGGGAGACAGAATCCGAAGCAGGATCCAGGCTCTGAGCTGTTAGCACAGAGCCCGATGTGGAACTCAAACTCACGAACCACGAGATCATGACCTGAGCTGAAGTTGGACCCTTACCGACTGAGCCACCCAGGCGCCCCAATACTATTCTTGTGGCAAGAGTTAGTATTTTAAAATTTTTATTTTAATGGACGTCTTAATCTAACTCATGGAGCTGACTTGATAAAATAGTAATTTGTTAGGAAGACTAACCAATACAATGAATATTGACTTGAAAATAATGAAAATTTTCACTGTTTATAATTACTATAATTTTTTTAAGTTTTTTTAAATGTTTTTTTTTGAGACAGAGGGAGACAGAGCGCCAGTGGGGGAGGGGCAGAGAGAGAGGGAGACACAGAATCTGAAACAGGCTCCAGGCTCTGAGCTGTCAGCACAGAGCCCGATACAGCGCTCGAAACCACGAACCGTGAGATCATGACCTGAGCCAAGTCAGATGCTTAACCAACTGAGCTACCCAAGTGCCCCTATAAATTTTTATTTTTATTTTTATTTATTATGATATAAGCACCAAGCACTGGAAATGTGAATGTTAACCACATTTGTTATCTAAATATTGCAGTTTTAACAACAAAGATTCAATAGGATAAATTGTAGATACAGAGACTTCATTGATGCTAAATTCACTTCTAGATCATAAGAAAGATATTCTGAGGGTGAAACTTTTTTTATATATATACCAGGTAATTTAATTTAAATTAAACCAAGTATAAGGCAATAAAACATGTTGAATTAATCAAAGTCAAGGTCATGAACCTTTTATATGAATCCACTTTTCAGCTAAAGTTAAAGCTTCAAGTAATCTTTCTCTGCAGTTCTTAATACCAATAGATTTCTTATTTCTCATAAATGCTGTGAAGTCATTTCTTTACACTCTAACTTTATAACTCACTTTCCCACAGAACTCTTAATATGTGTGATTAAAATTTTCGTTGATTCTCTATGATTTTCAGATTTGCATATTATAAATTCATGGACAATAAATACATTTAGATGCAATCCACTGTAATTGTAATCACTTACTCCCTGTGTACATCTCAGTCTTGTTAGATTAACTTAACACTTAAACTTCTGTTCACCAAATTACCTTTTACATAATAGTTATCAAAATCTTTACTTAGAAATCAGGTTTATTGCTGGTTTTCTTTTCTTAAATGATACTGCTTTTAAGATAAGATTATACTTGCCTAGGAATGAAAATACAGTTTATTTTATTTCACGATGACTTAGAGCATGAAAACACAGCTAATATTAGACTGGCAAAAACCTATGAGTACTTTTTATAGGCACCACTGCATGGAACTACTTCTCCTTACTTTGGCCCATAAAGTAAGTCTGTTTTTGTGATAACTTTGGGCTTTATGCTGAGATTGGCCTGAGGCTAGAATGTCACCAAGAGTATATCAGAGGATGTGTAGTCAAGTCTTATGAGTAAATTTATTCAGAAATTTTTCATGTCCATGATGATTTCTGGCATTTGGCCTTCAAGAAATAACAACAGATTCTTTGTTTTTCTCTACCAGTATCACCCAAAAATCTGTCTTCCATCCACAACCCACATTCTTCCAAATACCTAAATAACTGTCCTGTCTTATCAAAGTGTTTGTTCTATTTCCTTAAAACTTTCCTTTTCACTTCTACCTAAGTAAATGTAATCAGATAAGGATACTTTCCTGTGGGAGTAGTGTCTGGGTAGGAGTAAATGCTTTAGGTTATTGATCATTATTCTATACTATTTTAATCCCTATCTAACTGTGATAAGTAATCTCCATTTTTTGATCTCTTTGACTCATTTATAAATTTTTATTTTTTATGGTATGGTCTATTACTCTTTTAAATCTAATACAAAAGTACCATAGTCCCAGAGCCAATAAATTACCCTTTATGGTAATAAATTACCATAGAGCCAATAAATTTCCCTTTCTGCCACTACAATGGAAAAAAGCAAAAACAAACAAACAAACAAAAACAAAAATCAAAAGTGTTCTGTGCACTTAACAGACCTTAAATTGTCAAAAAATAATAAAGAATACAAACAGTGAGGATTCTCCAACTTGAAGTTTGAGGATGTTAAGTTAGCAATAGCAGAGCTCCCAAATTGTTGTCTGTTGTATCTTTAGCCCCTACCCATTTGTCTACCGACATTGGGACTTTAGGGAACTTGGTAAAAAAAAAAAAAAAAGGCAGGATATTGGTATATTTGCTGCCTATTACCTTCTTTAATAATATCCTACTAGAAAAAGCCAAGCTTTTATTCAAGCTACTCATGTAAAAAGAGAAAGAAAATCTGGCTTTGTTGATAAGCACTGTCTGCTTAGAGTCAGCAATCCAAATGGTTGAGAGTCCAATAATTATGTGCTTTGTGCAGTTGGAAGAGTCTCCAAATTATCTGTCTTCAAAATAACGTTATCACATGGAAGGATCAGAAATTGGAGATGCAATGGGAATAAAATATTAGGACCTAGCTAAAGACAGAGAACAGAGTAAAACCGGATGCCATAGGCTCTGTCTAAACACTTTTCTTCATGTACTACCAGAGGTAATATTTATATTCCTGGAGTGCAGTATGGGATTATAATCATATTAGCTAGGTCTCCCGACTATAGCCTATCATTTCTGAGGTAAATGCAAATGGAAGTCTTTTAACTGGGGACTGACAGATAAGCAAAATTCTCAGAAGCACTTCTAAAGCAGAGAGCCTTAAGGCAAGGTCTAGATTTAAAGACTATAAATAAACTATATCTTTAGGTTTATTTACTGGATCTTAGAAAATTCAAGTTTTTCCATACCCAAGTTCAAAGGTTTATCTCCAGAGAAATTTCTAGCAGCAAAGACCTGGAATGCTTAAAATAACATAACAACAATTAGAGTAATGAAAATGAATACAATTTCCAGGTCTTTGCAAACATTCCAGATAAAAATGATAGGCTCAAGTAGTGTAACCCAAAAAAAGTCTTCTCTTTGGCCAGTGAAGAATAAGAGATAAGGGAGATGCCCTTTAAAAACAGAATGTGAGTCAGGCAAAGTGGCTAATAACTCAACAAATGCAAATTGGCTGAATTACACTTGACCAAGAAAAATTCATGTTGCCCAGAGATCCTAGACCCAGCACTAGACACAGGGAGTAAGTTCTCTCTATAAACAGCAGATCTTATTTCTATGGGATATACACACTATGTTAGAGAAAAGAGTATTTATGTTAGACAGAAAGCCTACTTCTAGGCAGGCTTTTTTTTTTTTTTTTTTTTTTTTTTTCATTGTTCTTAAATTAGCTCACAACACTTCTTCCTTCCTCTGGTAACAGAACACTTTTTTTCTTATCAAAGATTGTCCTTTCCCATCTAATGAGGTGGTCAATCACATGAGCTCAATTCTCCACTACAAAGGAAGGCTGATACAAGTTTGATGTGATAAAATCAAGGCCAGTTAAAAATCTGATATCCACTAAGCATCATATAACATGTTGCTGCTGAGGACCATCTTTGCCACTGCATGGAGCTCTTGATTATAGCTGATTATAGCTTTGGATCATTTCTGTCTTTTTACTGATATTTTCTATTAAATGATACCTCATTCTTCTTATTTCCTTTAGTCATATGTCCATGGTTCTCTTTAGCTCCTTTGCAAATCAACAATAGGGCTCAAGCTGAATGTGGAAGTTTTGTTGGGAATAGGAGTCACAGATTAGAACTTGAGACTGACAGAGTATCTGGAAGTTGAGGGAGGGTCCTTTGAGTACAAATTCTCCTTCAGGAAACTAAGAGCACCTGGAAAGCCTAAGAACTGAGCAAAGACTGATGCTTAGATGATAAGAGGAAGAGTTTGAGGTCCAAATTCAACCAAACTAGTGGAGCAAAGTAAAAATCTTGAGCTTAATCTACTTGAAAGGCCAGCAGCATCAGTCACAGTTTAGGAGGACACAGACTAAAGGATACAGTTTAAGGCTAAGAGAAAAACTGAAATAGGTCCACCCAGATAAAGCCTAACCTGATACCAATACTTGGAAAGAGTCTACAGGATTCTTTAGTAACTTACCACCTGTTGGAACAAAGATCAGCAATCTTTAGAGAAACACAATGGAATCCATACTCCCTGGTATTCAATAAGAAACTCCTAGTCACGAGGAGGAAAAAAAAAATGTCTTAATATCAAAGGAAAAAAATCAATAGACACAGTCACACAGTTGACCTAGGCTTTAAATTCAGCAGAACACAACTTTAAAGTAACCTCTGAATATGAAAAATAATATCAAGAAAAATATAAACATGATGGACATCGAGGACTTCAAGAGAGAAGTTGCAGTTTTAAAATTGAAAAATATAATACATGAAATCTTTTAACTGACTTAGCAATGGTATTAAACATTGCAAAAGAAAAGATAAGCAAATCTGAAAATAAGTCAGTAACAATTTAAAGTGAAGCATGGAGAAATTAATGATCGAGAAAAAACAGTGTCAGTGACCTGTGAGACAATATCAAGAGATCTAAAATATATGTAGCGGGGTTCCTGGGGAAAAAAGGGAGAGAGGAAGGGGAAAAAATACATCCCAATATTTAATATTTGAAATTTCTCCGTTCTCACAAAAAACAAAACTCCGTGTGTTCATGGTGCTTCATGACCCCTAACAGGAAACAAACAAACCACACCTAGGCACTTTTCTTCAGAAACAATAATATCAGCTAAGAAACTAATAGAATGACATTTCCAAATACTGAGAGAAAAACAAAACAAAACTGCAAACCCAGAATTCTTTATCCAGCAAAACCAAAATCCTCACAAAATAATGGTGACCTGAGTGCAGTTTCATATCTTTGTCACCAGCACATATACCTGACAAAACATGCTAACGGAGGATCTTCAATGGGGGAAATTACATTCGATGGAAATGTGAATCTGCATGAAAGAATGAAGAGCACTGGAAATGTGAGTAAATATAGAAGACGACATTTTCTCCTCAAATTTTTTAAATGTTCGTTGAAAGTGGTAAATGTAGGTATGTTACATTCTTACGTTATACGAAGCACTATGATGTTAAGTCAAGATAGACTGATAAATTTAGGTACATATTTTAATCTCTTGGGCAAATACTAAATAAAGGAGACAGTTATAGTTAAAAATACCAATACAGAAGATATAATGTAATGCTAATAAATACTTAGTTAATGTAAAAGAAGTTAAAAAAAAATAAGGAACAGAAACAAAGTAAAAAGGGGGCAAAGAAAAAAATAAGACTCAAGAGGGGAGACTTAAACCCAGTGACATAAACAATTTTAATAAATGTAAAAGGACTAACCAAAACCAAGTTAAAAAACAGAGCTGTCAGGCTGCGCTACAAAGCAAGAACCAAATATGCACACACTTTAATTATATAAAGACCTGCAAACATTAAAAAAAAGTAGGATGGTTATATTAATGTCAAATGAAGAAGATTTCAAAAAAAGGAGTATTTCCATAGTTAAAGAGAGTGTATATCATAATTGTAAAATGTATTTCATCAGAACAACGTAAACAATTTTAAATGTGTTGCACCTAATTAAAATTGCGTGATTCAAAAAAAATACAGATCTAAAGGAATTAACAGACAATTCTATAGCTGGAGATTTTAGCACTCATCTCTTAGAAATAGGCAAAAATGTAGACAAAACACCATCAAAAAGAAAGAAAAATGGAAAAACACTCCTAATTAACTAAAACTACACCAACAACAGCACAAGGCACATCCTTTTCAAGTGAATATAGACCATATGCTGGACTAGGAAACAAATTGAAGGAAATTTTAAAGGATTGAATCATAGAGAGTATTTTCTTTCACTACAAAATAAAATTTAAAAAAAACCAGTAACAGTCTAGAAAAAAGACTACATTATTGAAATTAAGCAACACAGTATCAAGTAACTCAGCATTGCAATCTACCACATTAACTGAAAACAATAGAAAATTACATGATCATCTCAATAGAGGCAGAAAAATCATTTCATAAATAGCAATACCTTTCATATTAAATTCAATACAAAACAATAACTTCTCAGTTACTGAGTTATATGAGTTCCCTTTTTATCTTGGTTGTTAACCCTTTGTCAGATATATGGTTTGCAAATATTTTCTCCTTTTCCACTGGTTGCCTTTTCATTTTGTTGATTGGTTCTTTTCCTGTACAGAAGCTTTTTAATTTGATATAGTCACACTTGATTATTTCTTTTGTTGCTTGGCCTTTTAGTGTCGTTGCAAAAAAATCATTGCCAAAGATGAATGTCAAGGAGCTCTTTCCCTATGTTTTTTTTCCCCCTGTAGGAGTTTTATGGTTTCATGTCTTCTGGTTAGGTCTTTAAACCATTTTGAGTTAATTTTTGTGAGTGCTGTAAGATAGAGGTCCAATTTCATCCTTTTGCATGTGATTATTCAGTTTTCCCAGCAAAATCCTTTCCTCATTGAGTATTTTTGGCTTCCCTGTCAAACATTAGTTGACTGTGTATAACTTCTGGGCTCTCAATTTTGTTCATTAGTCTAAGTGTCTATTTTTATGCCAGTACCATACTATTTTACTACTTTAGTTTTCTAGTATAGTTTGAAATCAGAAAGTGTGATGACTCTAGCTTTGTTCTTCTTTCTCAGAATTACTTTGGCTATTCGGGATATTTTGTGGTTCCATACAAATTTCATGGCTGTTTTTCTATTTCTGTAAAACAAAAATGTCATTAGAATCTTGATAGAGATTATATTGAGTCTATAGATGGCTTTGGCTAAAGTGGACATTTGACAATATGAATTCTTTTAATCCATAAACACAAGATACTTTTCCATTTATTTGTATCTTCTTCAATTCTTTTTTTCATCACAGTTGCATAGTTTTCAGGGTATAGATCTTTCAACTCTTTGGTTACATTTATTACTGTTTCTTTGTATCATTTTTGATGTTGAAAATGGAATTGTTTTTCTTAGTTTCATTTTCAGATATTTCATTGTTAGTGTATAGTCATGCATCTAATTTCTGAATGTTGGTTTTATATTCTGCAAATCTCCTGCATCCTTTTGTTAGTTCTAATAGTTTTTTTGATGGTCCTTAGGATTTTCTATACATAAAATTGTATCTTTCTATTCAACCTTTTGTAAACCTAAAGCTGACCTGAAACTAAAGTCTCCTTGTTAAAAATATCATTTATAATGGCAGAGAAATTTAAATACTTAAGAATAAATGTAATAGAATTGGCAAGTAGAATCTAAAATTTATTTAGAAATTCAAAGGATCTGAAATAGTCATGACCATCTTGAAAAAGAAGAACAATGTTGGAGCACTTAAAAGTGCATGATTTCAAGACTTACTATAAAACTTACTAGGAGCTAATCATAGTGTAAACAAATATGTTGTGAAACACAATAAAAATTTTTGTAGTTGTTGCCCATATGGTCAATATGTTTTGCTCAGAACACCAACACAGTTCAGTGGAAATAGTAAAGTACTCTGAACCAAGTAAGCGGGTTTCCAAATGGAAAAACAAACTCCACTTTTCTCTCATATTATGCACAAAAATTAATTTGGTTAAGAACATAAGCCTTAATGTACAAGCTAAATTTTCTAAAGTAAATACAGAACATATCATGATTTGGAAATAGGTAAATATTTCTTAGATAAATTGAAGCATTAAGCATAAAAATTTTAAATTATTAAGTTTTGTTTCATGAAAATTTAAAGTGTAGACAACATTAAAAAAATAAAAATGTAGTTTCTGGACTGGAAGAAAAGATTTATGATACATATAACTGGCAATGGACTTTTTGCCAGGAAATCTACGAAGTTAAAAATATGTAGCCTATGACCCACCAATTTTACCAAGATTTTTATTTTTTTTTATCTAAGAGAAATGAAAGCATATATTCATAAAAGGATTTCTACAATAATGTTAATCTCAGCCTTATTTATAATCACTAAAAGCTAGAAACAATGATGGAAATGTTCTTAATGAGGTGAGTGGCATATTCTTGTAATGGAATAACTGGAAAAAAGTACTGATACACACAGTGGTATGGATGAATCTCAAAAGAAAAAATATGCCGAGAGAATTCAGACACAAAACTCACGCATGATGTGTGAGGCCATTTTTTAAAAGTTAAATATCAGGCAAAACGAATCTACGGTGATAAAAATCAGAATGGTAACTGCTTCTGCTACAGGGGGAGTGGTTTTAATGGGCATGAAAAAACTTTCTTAGATGATGGAAATATTCTACATCTTTGTTGTGGTTTTACTTACATGGTTGTGTTAATTTTTCAAAGCTCAAGAGAATTATGCCTTTTCCTATAGGTAAATTACACCTCTATAAAAATTATTACAAAAAAGAATTCCAGAACAAAGTCTTTAACATTAATTACATTCATTGTGTATTAATTTCTTGGTCCATGATTCCTAATATCTATTTGGCATTTTATTTTATTCATTTTGTGTTACTTGTTGTTTGTGGTTTTGTTGTTTGTTTTTAAAGTTTATTTATTTTGAGAGAGAGAGAGAGAGAGAGAGACAGAGGGTGAGTGGGGGAGGGCAAAGAGAGAAGGAGACATGGAATCCAAAGCAGGCTCCAGGCTCTGAGCTGTCAGCACAGAGCCCAACTCAGAGCTTGAACTCATGAACCGTGAGATCATGACCTGAGCCCAAGTCAGTCGCTTAACCAACTGAGCTACCCAGGTGCCCCAAGGGTTCCTTTTTCTTCATATCCTTGCCAGTACTTATTGTTTCTTGTTTCTTGTGGTTTTGACTTTAGCCATTCTGACTGGTGTGATATATCATTGTGGTTTTGATTTGCATTCCCCTGATGATGAGTGATGTTGAGCATCTTTCCATATGTCTGTTGGCCATCTGTCATGTCTGTTGGCCATGTCTTCTTTGGAAAAATGATGCCTTCTGCCCATTTTTAATTATTTGTTTTTTTGTGTGTTGAGCTATAGAAGTTCTTTATATATTTTGGATACTAACCCTTTATCAGATACGTCATTTGTAAATTTCTTCTCCCATTCTGTAGGTTGTCTTTTAGTTTTATTGATGGTTTCCTTTGCTGTGCAGAACCTTTTTGTTTTGATTAGTCCCAATAGTTTGTTTTTGCTTTTGTTTCCCTTGCCTCAGGAGTCATCTCTAGAAAAATTGTTGCTATGGCTGATTTTACTGCCTGTGTTCTCTTCTAGGAGTTTTATGGTTTCAGCTCTCACATGTAGGTCCTTACTCCATTTTGAGTTTATTTTTGTGGACGGTGTAAGAAAGTAGTCCAGTTTCATTCTTTTGCCTCTTGCTGTCCAGTTTTCCCAGCACCATTTGTTGAAGAGACTGTCTTTTTCCCACTGCATATTCTTTCCTCCTTTGTCAAAGATTAATTGACCATATAATTGAGAGGTTGTGGGCTTTCTAAATGTTTTGTTTAAATGCATTATATATTTAGAACCAGCAGCAAATATAAATTCTTCTGTGCAAAAAAATTGAAATTTAACATTGCAATATATCAGTCTGAAGCTATATATATCCTACATAATTTACTTGTTCATTAGTAAATCTTTTTCAGAACTGAATAATATAATTTATAATACTGTAATATTTACCCTGCATAATATTTACCCTGAAGCTATATTTACCCACTATAATTTTTTTTTTGTTAATAAATACTTCTCAGCACTGTGTAATATAATTGTGGGTACACTAGATAAAAAGCCAGAATCTATGCTATCACAGGAATCACAATCTATCCCGGTACAGATTATGATATGAAATTGCAGTTAACACATAAGATTAACCATCACAATCATCATAAGATCTAAGAAGCGTCCATCAATCTAGCAATGTGGATGGACATTGTTGGAGTTCCTATAAGAACACTGTCAGTGGGATATTAGAAACCAAAGTCAGTTTAAGGGGGAGTTGGATATGAAATGAATACAGCAAACTGATTTGTTTCATGGCTCTGGAGGTGAGAATATGATAAGAAGGCATTTGGAAAGAGATCCAGGGTCAAGTAAAGTGAATTTGTTTTTAAATTGAGAGTTAAGCATATTAAAAGATTAAGAGGAAGGAACTGTTGGTTAGGTAGATATAAAAATACAGGGACTAAGATAATTTTTAAAGAAAATACGGTATCTAAGAGGGTAGAAAGGTATGGGATAATAACTACATCTAGAAGGACTATCTTTATAAAAAAAGGTGGGTGCCTCATCCATTATCATTTGAGGGAAGAAAAGATGTTAAATTTTAAAAATATTTTTTTAATCTTTATTTTTGAGTGGGGGGGGGGAGAGAGGGAGGGATAGAGAGAGAGGGATACCGAGAATCCGAAACAGGTTCCAGGCTCTGAGCTGTCAGCACAGGGCCTGAAGCGAGGCTCGAACTCACAGACGTGGGGCTTGAACTCACAGACAGTGAGATCTTGACCTGAGCTGAAATTGATCATTTAACCGACTGAGCCACCCAGGCGCCCATTGAATTTATTTTTATGGGAGAGAGTAAAGTGCTCTCCTCATGCTTCTGTATTCTGAATGGAATGGGAAGAAACATGATCTTCTGATGATCCTGAGGAAGAGAATGAGTTTTTTGAGGGTCAACATATGAGGATATTGATAAGATATGAAACTTCTGTTGTGCACAACTAGGAAGGTGTTGACTGAACACAAGAAATTCAGAATAGTCATAGGGGCACGGTAAGGTGACAGAATTGATAATTATATCAACCTTTGTGGTGGTGTGAGTTGGCATTATCATGGCTCAATTTCCATCAAGTAGTGATAGAGATGGATAGTGACTTAGTGACTGACTTAGTGCTTGGGTTTCACCAAACAGGACTAAGAACAGAACAATGGGACAAGTCATTTTAGTACAATGGCAAGAGAATGATTAAAATAATACCAAGGAGACAAAGTCAGGAGGTGGATAAAAGATAAAATACAACCAAAAAGATAAATACAACCCATGAAAAGGAACAAAGAAACAGTCTGTTTTATTTTCTGGCGAATAGATCCAAATTGCAAATTGTGTGCATTACCTCCCCCCCACCCCCCCGCCCCACCGCAAAGTCTTTATATGTCAGCAAATCAACAGAGTAAAATCAGAAAATGAACAGATGGTCCCTGGAGCTGCCCACTCTTTTTCCAATGCAGAAGATGGTTTTCTAAAGGACAAAAATTAAATTACAAATAATGGTAATGTTTGATCTTTTTAGTTTTAGCAAGCATTTTACCTGGTTGTTATCTGCAATGGCATTGATCACATCATCACAGTAAGTCATAAATTTTGTGAGTAATTATTCTGCTTTATGGGGATATCTAACTTCAGGAGAAATTAAAGATTTTTTTAAATCCCCAGAGGTTTGGCAGAATTGATGTACAGAAAACTTCTTTCAGAATAAAAATCTCAATTTTCCAAAGTGATATCATGAAAGACATCTGTTTATTATAGGCACTAAACTATAAGCAGTCTCCTGAAAAAAAGCAATGCTAAGAGATACAAGTAGAGTGGGATGAGCATGTGAATGTTCCAGAAGTTAAGTGAAAGAAGAAAACATACCTTTCTTTTTAACAGTTAAGTACCTTTCTTCTTACCTTGACTGGCACAATAAGCAGAAGAGAGATAGCTCATCACTTCTTTTCTATTCTAATTTAATTTAGTTTAATTCCTCTCTGCTTCTCTAATCTGGGTTACACAATACACATCATGATGTAAGTTTAGTTCTGTTAATCAACCAAGCAGACTTTGAGCACCTCTCTTGTCATTCTGAATAATTCAGACCCTCAAAGTGATTTTTCTTCCATTATTATTCTGACTAGAAGAGATAGAAGAATGTGTTTTTCCCCCGTGAGTAGACAATAGCTTATTTGCTAAGTGACATGAGAGACCCAACCAGGGAGCATTTTTATAGAGTGTCTGCATGCATAGCAATACATGCTTCGGAGTTAATTGACGTGTGTATTTATTTAACTTACGCTTAAAAAAAATGAGAAATGGAGATGAGATGTTGAACAGAAATATATCATAAACCACTTAAATATCTGTATTGTAATTAATCTCATTTTTCTGCAGCACCTCTAGGGAGACAGAGATATCACACTCTAATTTTTTTAAATAGGTAACATAATTAAGGAGTGCACTTGTTGTGATGGGCACTGGGTAATGTATGGAAATGTTAAATCGCGATGTGGTACACCTGGAACTAACATAACACTGTGTGTTAACTATACTGAATTTTCAAATGATATTTGAAAAGGTAACATTTATATTAGATACATGTACAGTATCTCTAAATTATATAGACATATAATAAAAATTTTAAAGGATTTATAAGGTGAGAAATGGAGAAAAATTTGACCTCAAGAAGCTCACGGACTGTACAGTGTTTAGATAATATTTGCTTTACTTATACTATAGTATTCTGCGGTACACTCTGCTATATTTTATCTCTTGCCTCAAAGGATCATGATAGCATACATAAAGAATATATACTACAAACTGATCATAAAATACAAGCACAAATAGGGAATCCATAGCAGTTAAAATATAAATAAGATAGAAACATGTGCAAGCTGTAAGTTTTCTTTAGGCTTCCTAACAGCCAAAGGAAAATGAAAACATGATCAGTAGATACATATAAGGAGAAAACAAATATCAGTAAGATAAAACAAAAAAAAATGTTCATAGAATAAAATTATAAATGAAAGTTCACATGTGATGGGGTGCCTGGGTGGCTCAGTCGATAAGGCATCTGCCTCTTGATTTCGGCTCAGGTCATGATCTCATGCTTCATGAGATGAAGCCTGGCATTGGGCTCTGTGCTCAGAGCCTGGAGCCTGCTTTGGAGTCTGTGTCTCCCTCTCTCTCTGGCCCTCCTCTGCTCACACCCTGTCTCACTCTGTCTCTCAAAAATATATAAACGTGGGGTGCCTAAGTGACTCAGTTGGTTAAGCATCCGACTTACCTCAGGTCATGATCTCACAGCTCATGAGATCAAGCCAGTGTTGGGCTCTGTGCTGACAGCTCAGAGCCTGGAGCCTGCTTCAGATTCTGTGTGTCCCTCTCTTTCTGCCCTTCCCCTACTCATGCTCTCTCTCTCTCTCTCTCACTCTCTCAAAAACAAATAAACATTAAAAAATTTCTTTACAATAAATAAATAAATGTAAATTTTTTACTTAAAAGAAAAAACAAATGGCAGGATCTCATTCTTTTTTTTTATATCTCACTAATATTCCATTATCTCTATACAGGGATAAATATATACTTAAAATTCTTGGTAAATGATTCACTCTGAAGTCCCTATCTTAAACCACACTTCTTTCTCTGTAAGCACTGATTTTCAGTTGCCTTCTTGACATCTACATCTAGGTTCTTCAAACTCAAAATTTGCAAATCCGAGTTCTTTATACTCTTTTATAAGTCTGGACTTTACTTTTTGTTCGTGTTAACAGTGAACAGCATCACAGTATTCCTAATTCTCCCCTATCCAAAGAGTTCCTTATTCTTTACATAAAATCTGATTTGCTTTCAGAGATAAAGTCATTCTTTTTTTTTTTTGAGATGAAATCACTCTTAATTCCTTCTCTTATTACATTTCCAATGTTCTAATTCAAATCTCCACATATTTCACCTTAAAATTTGTCATAATCTTCCAAAATGGCTTCTTATTGTCCATTCTTTTTTTTTTCTAGTACATGTATCATCCTACTGCTTTTTTTTAAGTTTATTTATTTTTTTATTTGAGAGAGAGAGAACACATGCACTCATGTGAGTGAGGGAGGTGCAAAGAGAGGGGAGAGAGAGAATCCCAAGCAGGCTGCATGCTGTCAGTGCAGAGCCCAATGGGCTTGATCTCACAAACCCTGAGATGATCTGAGCTGAAACCAAGAGTCAGACACTTAACCAACTGAGCTACCCAGGCACCCCTCATTCTACTGGGTTTTGATTGAATCAGTATGATTGCTTATATTGATTGTTTCTCTTTTGGCAGTCTCAGTAAAAGACTAAATGATTGAGCCTTGACATTGGAAGTGAGCTTCCAGGAAGAGTTCAGTTCTGAGACACGAGACTAGCAGGTGGTGAGGGAAGGTATTTTCTTAATTTTCCAAAGGCAGAGAATTAGTCCCCATATCTGCAAAGTTTTCCTTCACATAACCCTCAGTCATCAGGGACTCTAAATAGAAATAGTTTCTATATGTCCCTCACTGACTGAATCAGACATCTTTCCCTCTTAGTCTTGACAATTCCACTTTCCCTGAAGGGTGGCGGAGTATATATACCACCCTAAAATATGTCACTTCAGCATAGGATAATTTCAAGCTCTAGGCATTTGAAAAACAGCATATGCAAGAAGGGCACTCTAAATCTTTCCCTTTCTTCCTGAAAGCAAGAAATTTAACTCCCATATAAAAGATTTCCTCCTTATACCAGAAGAGAAAAAAACAACATTTTTATTTTCTTAGAAGGAGGGCAAAGCTGAGGGACTTCTGTACAAACAGACCTTTAGCCTCTGCATGTATTTTAGTTACTTTCCCATAATTGCCTCTCTTTGTTCAACCTACTATAAAAGTATTTAGGTTTTCCATTTCTTTAGGTCTTCCTTTCCTTATGAAGGCTCCTATGCTTCATAAAACTTAGATTAAATAAATGTGTATGCTTTTCTCCGTTAATACGTCGTATGCCAATTTAATTCTCAGCTGAACAGGAGACCCCAAGAGAATAGAGGTAAAGTTTTGCATCTCCTACATACCCATGATTGAGCCCCTTTTTTCTTTCTCTTCAATATCAGCTTCCTTCTCCCTCAAAAAAAGGATTTTTTTTTTCTTTTTAGAGAGAAAAGGAGAGTGTGAGCAGAGGAGGGGCAGAGGAAGAGGGAAAAAGAGAATCTTAAGCAGGCTCCATGCCTAGTGTGGAGCCCTACATAGGGCTAGATCTCACAACCATGAGATCATTACCTGAGCCAAAATCAAGAGTTGGACAATTAACTGACTGAGCCACCCAGGTGCCCCCCAAGAATGATTTTTAAATGTTATTTTAAGATTGTTTAGAAAAATTCTGAGTCTCGTCCATTTTCTTTCTGCTATGAACTATTTTTAATAATCCTGAGGACAATGATTTACTCAGAATTATGAAACTTTGGCATCTTCTTGGTGAAGGTAGTGTGCAGAGAGGAGTGTAAGGAAAATCGCCCTAAATATAAAGGTGCTTTCATCCTGCTTCCTTTCTGGAAAGAAGAAGAAAACACTAACTAATTTCCCAAGATCTTCAATTTGTAATCAAGTATTTAATTCTTGGGGCACCTGTGTGGCTTAGTCACTTAAGCATCCGACTTCAGCTTGGGTCATGATTTCACGGTTTGTGAGTTCGAGCTCAGTCTCCAGCTCTGCGCTGACATCACAGAGCCTGCTTCAGATCCTCTGTCTCCCTCTCTCTGCCTCTCCCCAGCTTGTGCTCACACTCTCTCCCTGTCTCCAAAATAAACATTTAAAAATATTTTTAAATTTAATTCCTGTTTCAGCTATTTCATAATTTTTTGTTGTTATTTTATTTCTCTCTAATTACATAGCCATACTAGAGAGATAGAAAAAATAGTTTAATCTGGGAAGTGCATAAAACAGTCTAATAATTGATATCACCAGTGACATGGCCTGGTCTTGAGTAAACTTAGAAAAACACTCACTGTGAAATAATGGAACACTGTATTTGTTTCATGAGACACATTGCTGGTTCTATCAAGAAGGTGTTAGTATACTGTCACTCACAGTGATGTCCATGAACTACAAAATAATGAACTTCACAGTCCAAGAAGAATTTGGGCAACTTATTTTTGGTATGAAATTTGACTCTTCTTTGTGTAAAATTGAGAGGAGGAAGGAAAGAGAAAGAAGATAACCAGCTTTTAACTGGCTTCAATGTTGTAAACACTTTACGTATATCATCTTGTTGAATCCTCACAATTATCATATTCTTATTCCATTTAAAATCTAAAGAAATTGATGCTTAGCAGCTAATAATTTGCCTTGTCTTGTAGACAATAAGGAAAAAATACATAACTGAAATTTGAATTCATACATACTAAATATTGTCCCATGGCTTTGAACTACACAATGATGGTTAATTGACAGAAAGTTTTTATGACTCTAAGATATCCCTGGGTAAAATAATAATTCTCTAACTCAAACTGATACGAAGACTTCCCACTGCTAGCCACTGCTTTGGAGGGTTTGGGGAGGATACAAAATGGATAGCAAGGAACTCTGTCCTTCAACAGTTGAAATATAATAAGTGAGTCAACAAAGTACATATTATAATAAGCCTATTCCTATATGATTAGAAAATTATAGTTCAATAATCGTGATCTGGGGAAAATAGAGGAAGCAATTGATTCTTGAAAGGAAAAAGGGGTACTTTTAAATAGTCAAATAGATGCCCAAAAGATGGCTATGGTCTCAATATATGGAACTGGGAAGAATACTTTAAGCAGCAGAAAGTGTGTGTTCAATGTGTAGAAGGGGCAATAACATGAAGAGTAAGTAATTCATCATTGTTGTGATCATTATTTTCTGGGGGAAAAGATATAGAATAAAAATAAGTAGTATTCAGATAATAAGAGCTTTGAATGTTAGGATAAACTGAATATTACTTTCTTACTATAAATCCATCAAAAAGTCTTGAGCAAGGAATGGACATTTTTAAAACTGAACTTTGAGAAGTTTTCTGTAGCTGTATTATCTTGAATTTACTTGAAGGGAGTTGGTGTACGACAGCAGAAAGACCAGATTTGTAAAAAGCTTTTGCAATAATGAAAAAGAGAAGATTAGGTCATGAATTAAGGATATATCAGTGGAAATGGAAAGAGGAGAACACACATGAAAGACATTGAGGCAAGGAAATTAGTCATTTTCATTAATATTTCCCTTTACTGAAGACTTTAATAATCAGCTAGAAGATGCTTCAATATGGCTTCTCAATGATCCCCATCCATTTCAGATTTTAATCAGGCAGTTACTGTCTGGTAATAAAATGACATTTAATGTTATAATGATAGGCCTTTCAAAGAGCTCTCATCAATGATTGAGTTGGTGCTCAGTAATGAGTTGATCTGTATTTAACACACTGTGCTTAGTTTAATGAACTTATATTTAATTTTTGCCGGAGCTGAGAGCTTTAAATCAAAGTTATGCCATTGTATCCTCACTAGAAAAGTTTTAAAGACTCTTCCATAAATGTACATTGCATAATTATTCTTGGGTGGGCACTTGGATAATATTTCTGACTTTTTCTAAACTGGATACTTTCCTTGTTTAACCACTGTTTAAATCACCAGTTCTTCACCAAATAATTCACAAGACTTTATAGCTAGAGGAGATAAAATTTGTTGTCTCCAAATATCTGTTATGAGGGATGACTCATGAAATATATTATAAAAAGTTGGGGTTAAAGAATGTTTTCTCTAAAGTCAATGGACAAGGAAATTACACAACTCAATTAAAGGACATTTGGATTGTATTTCCTCTCTCTTTATCTGTACTTTTGTTTGCAAGTTAATAATTTGAATACAATATTGCTTTATATCCATGTAATCATTCCTGAAACATACCTTTTATGCAATTGATAACAAGTAGGAAACAGAACTATTTAAAGATTCCTATTATTTCTACATATTATCTTTATATCACGAGACATACGAAAATTACAGTAATATTAATGAAACTCTCACTAAGGAAAGGGAACTGTGTACCTGCCATGCGAATTGTTTTCATTTGGCCGTGTTCCCTTGTTCTCCAAATGAACATGTAAGTTTTAGTTATAAGTTTAGTGTGAATACAATTTTAATCTAACATCCTTTTTCTACATATATTCACCGTAGAAATATCACCTGAATATGTATACCTTTTATTAGCTGTACAACTTTCCATGTATATATAATAATGAAAACGGGCAATCTTACCATAAACATCTTTATGCATAGAGATTCATTTTGTTTTCCTTTAGTGTTATTTAAAATATTCTTTTAGAATATTTTTATTGTAAAACAAGTGGCATGATATTTAACATAGCAGTCTAATCAGTTTGGTAGCAGAGGGGATTTGGGGCCAAGTCTTTTTCTTATTTAGACATAGCACCAGATGTACATTTTATAAATTGTTTTCTGAATAACTTTAGAAATACTAGGCTTTTCAAAGAAAAGAATGTCTGCTCAGACATGTAACAATTTTTAAAAGAACTGTTCTATGTCGGTGTATGAGCTCATGTTAGCCAATCTCTTGGGTTAAGTATTCTAGACCTCTAGAGACCATTGCTACTGACCCAAAGACTTAAATACAATCTGTTTGTCCAAGAAAATGAAGCTTTTAATAAGGAACCTAAAATAAAAATGTGTTCTCATTTCTTTTGGCACTTGAGGGGAAACACTGCAGAACAGCTGAGAGATATAACTATAAAAAATGGCTTCTGTGAGAAAGCAGCCACTACTTTTCATGAAGATAATGTGACATTTTAAAAGCAGCACAGTATGTAGGCTACAGAATGAGGGGTCCCAAAGGAAAAATTATGATCATCACATAAATTAAATATTTCCTAAATGTAATTTAGTTCTCTTCCTACTAATAAAAGTAAGAACTTCTTTAAAGTATAGATCCAGGTCATAAATTATAACAATATTAAAGAGGGCCTTTGTGGTCCACTGAACTAAGGATTATTTGGAGTTAAAGGAATTATAACCCTGTCAACAGAATTCACAATGATGTGCAAGCTACTGAAATATTTTGCTTTATTTGATCAATATAGGCAGCTTCTCATGATCACTCAAACCTCAAAGAAGATGCTAGGCTCCAGGGAATGATTTTGCCTCTCTACCATTGTAACTCTACTGAATAATTGTCAATATTTTCCTTCACCTTATGCCTGAGAAACATTCCAGGTATCTGCATAGACTTTTCAAATTGGATTTCTATTTTCAAAGCTATTAAATATGAACTTTTAGCAGCCATTAAGATTACAGCTAGTGTTACTTCCCACACTGCTGGCTGAGATTCACCAGCTCACATAAGCCTTGGTATCTTGGCATGTGTATGAAAGCTATTCACTATTTAATTACAGAACTAAAACTTCACTGTAAAAGCTCATCTAAGGTAGCCAATCAAGCTCTGATGCATGTCAGTAATGAACATAAAACCAAACGCTTCCCAAAGTAAGTGCTAGATTTGTATCAGTACACATTTGGCGTCGTGTAGGACCTCTTTGACTTTAAAATAGGCATTAGATCAATCATTTCCACATGTCCCAGTCAGGATCAGCCTCCTACTACAAACTGAGTTAGGTAGACTGTTAGCCAACAAAACATTATGGTTCACTTTTGAAAAACTAGCCCTGGACCTTCTTGCACTGCTAAGGAAGAAGTAACTAGATAAATCACTAATTTCTT
Organism: Panthera tigris; assembly: GCF_018350195.1. Classification (NCBI taxonomy): domain Eukaryota; kingdom Metazoa; phylum Chordata; class Mammalia; order Carnivora; family Felidae; genus Panthera; species Panthera tigris. The sequence goes on along the minus strand of NC_056672.1, from coordinate 63,611,249 downwards.
ACTCCCAGAAAATCCTAATTGTATAGATATCATATTAAACCTACTATCAGAATTTATGCACTTGAGGAGAGACATCACCCATCTGAATTTTCATACTGCTTTTTGGCAGGACATTTAACTGAAATGTTTAACAGGTATTCCTGGTTCCCTGTTGTACCACCATCCTTTCAAAAGTAAACCACCAGGGCGCCTGAGTAGCTCCGTCAGTTCAGTGTCTGACTCTTAATTTCAGCCCAGGTCCTTATTCCAGGGTTGTGGGATTGAGCCCCACATCACACTCTGCACTGAAAATGGAGCCTGCTTGGGATTCTGTCCCTCAGTGCCTCACCCAGGCTCATGTGGTCTCTCTTTCTCTTTCAAATAAAATAATAATAATAATAATAATTAAGAAAAAGTAAACCACCAAATTTTTATCAATGTGAAAAATACTGAACACAATAAAAGGATAACAAATTATATACCCGTGTGTGGGTGTGAGTGTGGGTATCAGTGGGTGGGTGATAGAAATATCAGGTCCTGAGGAGAACAGCATATAACTTGCTACTAGTAAGAGGTGTGAATGTGCTGAAATAAACAATAAGCCTGTTGCAAAAAAAAAAAAAAAAAAAGCATGTTTTGGGGGGGCGGGGTTAGAGCAGGGAAGAACACTGTCTTGTGAATATATAAGGGCAGTTAATAGTTCCACTCAGATGCAGTATGGTACTAAAAGGCCACAGAGTGGATAGTAAGTAAATGCAGACGCTTTTAAAGACAATGTGAAACACCATTTTACTGTAGTTGTTATCGCCTGGCAATTATGCTGACTTGTTTAGTGTTGTTTTGACTCTTTTTTTAATTCTGTCAGGTTTAGGGGCTAATGTTCTAGTGTTCAAAGAGTGCTGCCAACACAAAAGGGTCAAGAATTCCTGCCACAGCAGGAATACACAACAAACAAACACACACACATTAAACTTTGAGTCAGAAGATTGTCTTCCAGCTGTAAATAACCATCTTTGCATCCTCAGACATGACACTGTGTCTCTTTAAAGCTGACGTATAAGGATCAGTACCCTAAGTATAATAATACCTCCCAGATAGCAAGATCTTTGTGAAATGAAATAGATGAGATGCTGCATGTAAAAGAGCTTTATACCCAATAAGGAAATTTAAAAAGATAAGATTTCCAACTTTCGTAAAGTAGAACTCTGCGGGAATGAGACATAAAACAGCAATGGAAAAATAAAGAGAGATTACAGACTATGGAGCTTGAATAGTAAAAGGCAGGTATCAGGAGCCTATTCAGTGCTCATGTTCAAAGCCAACAGGGACCAGTCTTGGAAACCAAGTAGATGGAGTTACATGTGTCTCAGTTTTGTCAAAAGCTGACTAACAACTGCTCCCTTCCACAGGCTGTTACAGAGGTTGTGACAACTTCAGGGGAAATGCTGTACATTGCCTAAGATATTATGGCTCTGTGTCCCCTCTGGAGAGTTATATGAAGTTACATCAAGAACCACATGCCTGGCCACTCTCCCACTTAAAATGGAATTTCCTAAAACTGAATGAATTGGAATAACCAGACTGGGTAACATATGGATTACTTTGGAAGAATTTACGGTATAGATCAAATCCAACTAATTTTTATCAAAGCTTACTCCATTCCTAAGTGTGTCTATACAAAAACCCTAAGGGGAAAAGTTATGCTCTTTGCTGTTTCAATTCAGCTATTCTACTGGAAATGTTAGCACTTTATAGAGAAAATAATCTTTAGAATTACATGAGAGTAGAAATCTGTAATGCACAGAAAAAAATAGTAATAAAAAGCACTGAAAAAAAGGGTTTTATTTTTTTCTATAATCCCTCATACTTTGTTATTGTTGACCACCCCCACTAGAGATGAAAAGGTTGATATTTAGAGTTGTGACATTTTTATGAATGATGTCTTGTATAGTTCAGTATTCTTCATCACAGCATAGTCTTTACATCTCAAAAAATATTTTTAAGTTATTTCAGTAGAGTCCTTCAGGCTAAAATATAAGTACACTAGACAGTAATTCAAATCCACAGGAAGAAATAAAGAGCACCAATAAAGGTAACTACGTGGATACACATTAAAACATTATAAATGTATGCATTTGTAAATCTTTTTTTTTTCTCAATCTGACTTAAAAGAAAACTGCATAAACAAATGATCATAAAACTGTGCTCACGGGTTTATGAAGTATAAAGATGTAATTTTTATGACAATCTCATGAAAAAGTAGAGAGAATGAAACTATGTTGGAGCAAAGTTTTTGTGCTGAAAATAAGATGATATTAATCTGAACTAGGTTGTTTAAAGTTAAGATGTTAATTGCAGTCCCCAGGCAACCACTATAAAAATAACTCAAAAATATGTTAAAGAAAAAACAAGAGAATTAAAATGGTGCACAAAAAGTATGTTTTTAGCAAAAATACAAAATTGAGAACAGGAAACAAAAAAATCTATAAAATATATCGAAAAAATGGCAAAATAGATGAGGAATCCTACCTTATCAGTCATTACATTGTATGTAAATGATTAAGCATTCAAAAATTCCAGTCAAAAGGCAGATTGCAGAATGAATTTTTTAAAGTAATACCAATATGCTGTATACCACAAGAAATACACATTAAACTCAATGACGAAAAGAGTTTAAAAGTAAAAGGATCAGAAAAGATAAACCATGCAAACAGTAAGCAAAAGTGAGCTGTGGTGGCTGTACTAATAGCAGACAAAAAAATGTTACCAGAAGCCTTTCCCCAAGATATCCATTCGATGAGGAGAAATCATTGCCAGGTTTGAAGTTACGCTGGAGGTATGTTGGATATTTATGCAGCACTTGTCCTGTTTCTAGGCTCAGACTTGATCAGACAGACTCCACCACACCACCCAACTCACCCCCAGTCAATGTCCAACCCTCTCTGTGTTCATAGCACACTGGAAACTTGTTCTTGGAAGTGTCCCCCATTCTGAGGTGGAGATTAGTAGGGATGAGTCTTAGAGAGATGAGTCTTAGTAAGAGAGACAGATGTCCCCTCCCATTCTCTAACCCCAAAGTTATGGGATACCCTGGACTTTTACCATCAAATAATGCACAGGCAGAAGACAGCATATGACCATTCAAAGAAATAAATACATTTGGGAACTATAAAAACCATGATAAAAGAGACCATCTTCTTCAGAGCATCAGGGTCATTAAAGAAATCTAAGTGTATGCATATTTTCTAGAGATTTTCAAGATTTGTAATCCACTTCTAAGTCATTTAGATTGAAGTGACCATTTCCTTGCTGACTGTCATCTGGAGCTACTCTGTGCTCTGTCACATAAACTTCTCCATCTTCAAAGTGGCAATGACATTTTGAGTCCTTTTCACAATTCCAGTCTTTCTGACTTCCTGTTCTGTTACCAGTTGAAGCAAATTCTCTAGTTGTCTGTTTGTTTGTTTGTTTGTTTGTTTTTTCTATTTTGAAAAAGAGAGAGAGCAAGCATGGGAGGGACAGGGAGAGAGGAAGAGAGAAAATCTTAAGCAGACTCCACACTCAACACAAAGCCCAATGTGGGGCTCAATCGCTCAACCCTGAGATCATGATCTGAGCCAAAATCAAGAGTCAGACACTAAAACGATTGAGCCATCCAGGTGCTCTGAAAATTCTCTAGTTTTAAATGGCTATTGTGGTCAAATTGAGCCCACCCAGATCATTTTCCTTCTCACTATCACAAAGTCAATTGGTTAGTAATCTAAATTGCATTTGTAATCCGTTTTTCCATGTGATTTAATGTAATTATGAGTTTGGTATCTCATAATATTCAGTCTTGAGGATTTTGTCTTTTCATCTTTCTTAGCAAAATTTCTATACATATTCACATCCATTAGCCATATTAATAGAGTCTACATCATGGTATTATTAAGTGAAAATAACCAATTCATATACCATGTTATAACCATAAAACCTTGGTTAATCAGATTAACAGTAAATACATTGATGAATGCTAATGTAAAAAGAACTTCAATGAACGTGACTTCCATAAATATATGAATGATCTTGGACTCATTCATTTATACATTTTATTCACTTTATCAGTGAGTTCAAAAGTACTAGGTTATATCCATATTAACAAAACACTCATCAAATCAAAGCTTTTTATTGAGAGAAATAAATTCCACAGTGACAAGTAACAAGAAAATGCAAATTACTTTGTGTATAATTACACTAGATAAGCATTTATTAATAAGGGAGGAGAGAGATCCAGGAGGATAAGGTCATTTCTTCCCCCTAAAAGGAACTATAGTGTTTATACAAGAATTAAGAGTATTTGTTTTTATTTGTTTTGATGTTTCATTAATTTTTCTATTGCTTATACAGTGGTGTGTTCGCTTGTACTTAATATAATGTAATTATATGAACCCCAAGTAACTTTAAGAGCTGTCAGGATTAACTGAAGATCTTTAAGAATGACTCTCTCTTAATTAGTCAGAAACAAATGCTGTTCAGCACATTGGCCAACTGCCCTCTCATTTAAAACAAAACAAAACAAAAGAAAAAAACTGCAGAAACCTATCTGAAGAAGTTTGAACAAAAAGAAAAACAAAGGATATTATAATAACTATATGAAATATTAGGAATCTGTCAATACTTTGAGGAGTCATTGCTAAATATGATCCATATTAGACAGGTTTTAAAGGAATGGCTGAAGATGGACTCATTATCCACTCAAAAAGTAACATTTAATAATTATAAACTGAAGGAAGGTCTCTGATTATATTAGTAAAAATATAAATAGGGGAGAGGAGTCTGGGTGGCTCAGCTGGTTAAGCATCCAACTCTTGATTTTGGCTCAGGTTTTAATCTCTCAATTCTTGAGAGACAACTGACAAGGGTCATTAAAGAAATGACCTGCTTGGGATTCATTACACATTCATGCTTCTACCCCTGACAGGCCTACCAGGCTTCCTCTCTCTTTTTATCTCTGGCTGCAACTTCTGCTTTCTGAATGAGTGCCCTGGAAAGGCCAGATGCTGTCAGGACACCTATTGTGAGTTGTGTGCATTTCCAAATGCATTTGTGTGCCTTTCTAAATGCCACAGATGTAGATGTCCTGTGGAAGATGCTGTCCCCTCTTCCTGCGTGGGATTCTCTCTCCCTTTCTCTCTGCTCCTCCCCTGCTCACTCACTCGCTAAATATAAATAAATAAACATTTTTAAAATCTGTAAGTAGGGGAATTATGGGATGGAGAAGAATGGGTTATTGGTCTGTTGTGTATAAATTGTTTGGGGGGTTGTGTATTAGTTATTTGCTGCATAACAAATAGTTACAGATCTCAAGGACTTAAAAAAAAACTTATTCACACTATTAGGTTTCAGAGGCATTGCTACATTCTGTAGGAGCAAACCCTGTTGCTAGAGATTTTTCTCCTTGGAAGGTATGAAGGATGGATTTTTGACTTGCAGAATATCCCCCAAAGCCTGACCTAGGGGGAAAGGTGGTCTGAAGAATCTAGTTTCATTGATCTAAGCTTCAGGACCTTGGATCCTAGCAGAAATTAATCAAAGAGTTTGGGGAAGGAGAATAAATAGGACAGATGACTGATAGTTGAATCTGACGGTTTTCCAGGGACATATCTCATGGTTTCTGAAGCCCTTATACCTGCTGGGACACCTCTGACTCCTAGAACCTGTGTTGTGATTGTTGATGGTTGTGTGATGATGCTCTTTTCCCTTCCTTTTACCTGGATAGGAGGAAGCCCTGTTGACTCAGGAATTCCCATCTAAAACCTATCTGTGACTGGAGTTTCCCTTCTATCTTTTCAGACATGCTTGAAGTCTCCCTCTCAGTCCATATTACTCTTCTAGGATCATGCCCAAGACCTGCATGTAGCCCTGAGTTTCAGGATTATGAAAGTCCATAATATCAGCCCCAATTTCATCTGGGTCTGGACTTAGCACACAGCTGATACTGATTTGTCTATTTCCTGTGAGCCTTCCTACCTCTTGCTGTTTTTCTGGGCACAAAGTCACTAAAAATAGCAAATCTTTGTTCCCATTTTCCTTTTGGAAGAAATCTGTATGTTCTTTGGCAAGACTGGTGAGGTGTTCCTCTTTATGAGCCATTCAAACTACATTACTTTTCTGGTTCTTCCTGTAGCCTGAAGCTTAGAGTTCCCCAGCTGGCACAGGCTGCTGCTTCTGACTTCCCTATTGGTACCCAACACCTAAGAAGCTGCTGGGTCCCCAGTGAGTTCACTCTGGTGATGAGACTTAGAGAGCCAAGAAGCCAAGCATTTGGAAGCAAGGAACAATGCAGTGAACAAGCCTGAGGCTGGAGCTGGGCTGGAGCTCTATGTCTAAATGCAGATTTATGTTATCAGGAAGCTTCTCTTTAAAGCATAGTTGTCCTGGGCCTCGGGTGATCAGCATGCTTAGTGCTCAAGACTTTAGACCACACAGATGCCCATCTATCTCCTTGTAACTCCCAGGTCACCAAATCTTCAACTTATTGTTAAGGAGAACTAGGGTGTTTGCTCTCAGCTTTTTCACAGAATACTTTGACCATAGTGGGAACACTTAGAACCATCCCCACCAACTCCTTCCTAATATACAAATTGGGCTTACAGGAGACTCCCCTGTCTTCTCGGATGAGGCTGAAATGGGCAAGCTGAGTCTCTTGTCTGAGATGGTTGAGAGAGAAGAGGCCAGCCAGGAGGGTTTGTTTGTAGTGGACCTCAGTAGTATCGCAAATGACTGTACAATGAAAGTGGAGGCTGGTGGTGGAGGTGTAGACACAGTGGGTGATGGTGGATGACAGTCAAAGGCATCACTGGAATTTATAGGATGACCCTGAATGTTATGACACTTATGTCCTGAGAGAAGGTGTAGTCAGGAAAAACTATGGAGTCCAGAGGCTTGGTGAGGTGAAGGGGTCCAGTGTCAGTGTGTTCTGTGGAAGAGAGGAAAAAGCAAGTCACGGAGGTGAAAAAAAGGTGCCTTGCAAATTTGGAAATCAGTAGCAAAAAAGGCAATGCCGAAAGAGGATTCCAGAGGTAAGGATGAGAGCAAGGAAAGTATGGGGAAGGGGGCCTATAGTCAAAATACTCAGATGAGGAAGAGAACAGGGGAAAATGGAGGATTCAGGATCTTCTGGTTAAGAGGACTCTGTCAGCAAAGATGAGGCAGCTGACGGAGGGGCAACGTTAAGGTAAGTAAGAAATGAAAAGAGCCACCTGGCAGGGATACCCTTGAGGAGAGGAGATGAGATTGTCACTGCAAGTAGGAAAAGGGGCATCAGGACGCATAAAGCAAATGTCAGTGAGGCCTCTGCTGGTAGGGAAAACATCAGTAATGGAGAGGGAAGCCATGATGTAGAAGTAGAAGGCAGTGGATAATAGGGGTAGAAAATTATAAAGGGAGATCATGAGGTAGAAGAGGACAGAGCCAAGTTGGGGTGCAGTGAGGGACAATGGGCCTCTGCAGGTCCTCTGCCTGAGGTTGTCAAATAAAATAATATTAGAGAGGACTTCCAAAGAAGGACAGGCCATTGAAGCCCAGCGGGAAGCAGTGAGAAAGCAGAGACAAGGTCTGTTTACAGGGGCTGCTAACTGATTTCTCAGAGGGTCTGGAGATAGGTTAGAGACCAGAGATTCACATGACACAATTACAGAAGCTCTGGAGGCAAAGGGGACACAGAGGGGACAGCATCTTCCACAGGACATCTACATCTGTGGCATTTAGAAAGGCACACAAATGCATTTGGAAATGCACACAACTCACAATAGGTGTCCTGACAGCATCTGGCCTTTCCAGGGCACTCATTCAGAAAGCAGGAGTTGCAGCCAGAGATAAAAAGAGAGAGGAAGCCTGGTAGGCCTGTCAGGGGTAGAAGCATGAATGTGTAATGGCCCAGTACCTTCCCTTGCGCCCCTGACTTTACAGCAGACATTAGACCCTCAATCAATGGCTTCCTTAAACATTCTTTAACTACTCACTCTCCTATCTTATCTACCCTACTCCCAGAATGATGTAGACCAAGCCTGAAAGGATTAAGAGGTGAGTCACCTTTTCTGAAGTGTAGGCATAACAGCTGTTACAAAGCTCCTCCCTGGTAAGCTCTCCAAGAAGGAAAACCAGGAGATTAGGTTATTTGTGGTAAAGGTAGAAACCAAAGCATCTTCTGTAGAGCTGCACATAGCAGCCCTTTGGGAAGAGACTATTGGGTGGTTAGATTCTAAGACTTCCAAGAATGTGTACACAATATCATGTTTGACAGTGGAAATAATGGAAACTCCTGCGTGTGTGTTTTATCATTTACTAAAGGATTTCTCACAAATTATCTGATGTGATTCCTACAATACAAAGATGAGCAAATATTATTTCAAAGGATGAATCTCAGGTTTAGTGCCATTAAACTACTTGTCCATAGCAGAGTCTAGAATTTCTGCCTTCAGAACTAACCAAGATTCTTTCATCACACCTCACATATGCCCCATTCTCAGTTCCTTCATTCTTTCATTCCCAAGGATAGAAAGAGCAGATAAGTGTCAGGAGCTGATGCCTTTCCTGTGATGACCTTTTCTTCTGGGTCTTTGCTCTCTGAGGAGCACTTACTCTAACAATTGACATCTACAGAAACTGTGCAGGTGGCACACGCCCTCCAGGATTGGTGAGACTACATTGTACCTTTAGAGCAGGCATTTTAGAAGAGCAGAACCTTATCTATCAATGAACTGTTTCCTCTTTCTTCCTGTTTTGGCTTTGATGCTGAAAATCAAGAAAAGAAGGGTGCATGGGACCCAATTCGTAATCTCCCTTTTCTATACTACATGCAGAACTTCATTTTTATGAATAATGAATTCTTTATCCTTTACCTGTTATTTATTTTTGAAGGTATAAAATACTTTCTTTTGTTTTAATGTTTGAATAATGCAAAAAAATGGGGGGAGGGGTTTCTGGAGGGGATCCTCAATTAATTTTGGGTTACAAGTCCTCTTTTGAACAGGGCACAGAATGTTACCCCCAAAGGTGCAGGTATGCTCCACACAATAGAACGCTATTCCCTTACAACATACAATCAGAGCCTTTCAAAGGTTCACCATTGTTTTCCAGATCAGCCCTAACAAAGAAAAGACTTGACCCAGAGCCACCTGATATGCGAATAGGGCCAGTGATGGAGTGTTGACAAACTCTTGTCTCCCATGGGTACCCTGAATTTCCTAAATATTATGATACCTAGCCAGTGTACCACGTGTGTTCAGGATTTTATTCTGGAGTCTGTTGCCACACCTATGTGAATGATCTGTGAAATCTAAATATCACTCAGGAGCAGTTGGGTGGCCCAGTCAGTTAAAATGTCCGACTCTTGATTTCAGCTCAGGTCATGATCTCCGGGTTCATGAGATAGAGCGTCACATTGGGCTCTGTGCTGACAGTGTGGAGCCTGCTGGGATTTTCTCTCTCTCTCTCTCTGTCTCTGCCCTCTCTCCCCCACTCATGTGCTCACTCTTTCTCTCAAAATAAATAAATAAACTTTAAATAAATAAATAAATAAATAAATAAATAAATAAATATCACTCAAACATCTGCTTTGCCTAACCTGTTCCCATAGATGACAGTCTTTTCCTTCTAAAGAGTTCATCTAAAAGGTATCACTCTGAGCCAACATAGATCAGAGAATTAGGAAGTATAACAGAAGAAAAAAGTGTATTATTGTGGGCTAGATCTAGGAATCCCTTGCCTCATTGCTGTCCAGATGTTTCATAGTAATATAATAAGCACTAATACCATTTAATTGGATATAGAGAGAGTAGGAATATAGGGAAGGGAGAAGAAACTATTTATACACAATGAATTTTCCAGAACTGATTTTAAAAATCATCCTCAGTTTCAAGAAACACAATGAATTTTTAAAAAATTCATTACTAATCCCATTGCAATGGAACCAAAGGAAAGGAAAGCAAAAGAAAAGATTACAAAGCATCCACAACAATGAAAACCAAAGACACTGTTGTATAATCTCTTCAAAAAACTAAAATAAAGTGGATGCTTAATTAAAATCATTTAACAGTCAAAACTATCAAGAACAAAGGATGAATTCTGGAAAAATGGCAGCAATGGTGACATAATTTAAGAATCCCCATACAAAATAAAGAGGGGTAAATTAGATAAAAATGTCAAAATTGCATGACAGCATTTCCCACCAACATAGGTGATATGGCATTATGATTAATTCCGTGCTACAAGAAATAGGACAAAATACCAACAGCTATGAACTGCGCATGCTATCCATGTCTGTATAAAAAGAAGCAGAGGGAAGCCATTGAACTTTTGATGGACAAGAGAATAAGAAAAGCACAATAAAGTCAATAGGTAGTCATTAGAAGCAAAGTGATTGCTTAAGATTATAGGAAACTGATCTAATCACAATGAAAGGCAGGAGAAAGTTACAAAATTAAAGTAAAGGTAAATAGCATTACTAGACATAGATAGAACTTACCCATCACAAGGATAATGGGTTTTATCTAAGTTGAAAATTAAATGATCAAATAAATAACATATTAAAAAGTTATGGGGCATCTGGGTGGCTCAGTTGGTTAAGCATCTGACTCTTGATTTTACCTCAGGTCATGATCTCATGGTTTGTGGGTTCGAGCCCTGCATCTGGCTATGAGCTGATAGTACCAGCCTGCTTGAGATTCTCTCTCTCCCTTGCACTCTGTCCCTCCCCACCTCAAAAATAAATACATGAATACATAAATACATAAATAAACAAACAAACACACATTTAAAAAGGTATGATTGAGGGAATTTTTTTTTAGTGAGAACAAAAGACAAACTTACAGATAAAATGGTGCATTGTATATACAAGGAAAATGATCAAGGAACGATTACCATTTAGTGAGAAGTGACTTCATTTTTGAACTTGACCAATTAAGAAAGAATTTTTCGGGCAATCAGGCAAAAAAAGCAACTCACTTATTAGGGGAACATCGGAAATCCATCCACCAGCACTTAACTCCAAAAGTCAATAGAGCCAAACTGAAACATGAAAAGATGCTCACTATCACTCATCATCAGGGAAATGCAAATTAAAACTACAATGAGATATCACCTCACAGCAGTCAGAATGACAAAAATTAACAACATAAGAAATAATAGATGTTGGCAATTTTGTGGAGAAAGGGGAGCCCTCTTACACTGTTGGTGGGAATGCAAGTTGGTGAAACAAGTGCAGCCACTCCAGAAAACAGTATGGAGGTTCCTCAAAAAGTTAAAAATAGAACTACCCTACAATTCAGCGATTGCACTACTAGGTATTTACTCAAAGGATGCAAAAATATAGATTCAAAGGGATACATATCACCAGATGTTTATAGCAGCATTATCAACAATAACCAAATTATGGAGAAAGCCCAAATGTCCATTGACTGATGAATGGATAAAAAAGAAGTGTGTGTGTGTGTGTGTGTGTGTGTGTGTGTGTGTGTATACGTATACACACATACAGGAATATTACTCAACCATAAAAAGAATGAAATCTTGACATTTACAACAACATGCTAGAGCTAGAGAGAGTGTATTATGCTAAACAAAATAAGTCAGCCAGAGAAAGACAAGTACCGTATGATTTCATTCATGTGTGGAATTTAAGGAACAAAACAGATTAACATAGTGCGGGGAAAGACAGAGGCAAACCATGAAACAGATTCTTAACTATAGGAAAAAAACTGAGGGTTGCTGGAGGGGAGGTGGACAGGAAAATGGGTTAAATGTGTGATAGGCATTAAGGAGGGTCTTTGTTGGGATGAGCGCTGGGTGCTATATGTACATAACGAATCACTAAATTCTACACCTGAAAATAATATTACACTGTACGTTAACTGAAATATGTTAACCGATTGAAATAAAAACTTGAAAAAGAAGAAATGCACATATTAAGTATCAAAAAAAAAAAAAGCAGAGCCTCTTTTAAAATTTTCTCAGGTCAGTGTATCCTAATATTATTCTCAATCAAATTGAAAACAATGACCAAATATTTAAGAGCATTAAGATAAAATAACTAAGAACTACAATGTCTGTTTCCCATCTTTAAAAAAATAAAAATAGTGGAATGTGAAATTTAGCTAAAGAACTGTTTCACCACATCAAATAACCCAGAAAGAGAATAGCGGTAGGAGGAGGAAAGAAATTAAGGAACACTCAATATTGTAAAGATGTTGGCAAACAGTCAAAAACAACTAAGGTTGATGGGACGCCTGGGTGGCTCAGTTGGTTAGGTGCCCCACTTCGGCTCAGGTCATGATCTTGCGGTTTGTGACTTCGAGCCCCACGACGGGCTCTGTGCTGACAGCTCAGAGCCTGGGCCCTGCTTGGGATTCTGTGTCTCCTTCTCTCTCTGCCTCTCCCATGCTCATGCTCTGTCTCTCTCTGTCTCTCAATAATAAACGTTAAAAAAAAAAAAAAACAAACTAAGGTTGAAACAGTTAATGGTTACTCAGTTAATAAGTGGATAAAGAAAAATACGTTGTATCTTTATGATGGCATATTTCAGTAATAACAAGGAATGAAGTGCTGATATATGCCACAACATGGATAAATCCTGAACACATTATGCTAAGTAAAAGAAGCCAACTACTAAACATCAAATAGTGTAAAATTTTAAATAAAATGCCCAGGGGTGCCTGGATGGCTCAGTCAGTTAAGTGTGGGACTTTGGCTCAGGTCACGATCTCCTGGTTCTTGAGTTGGAGCCCTGCATCTGGCTCTCTGCTCTCAGCGTGGAACCTGCTTCAGAACCTCTGTCCCCCCATCTCTGCCCATCCCCCACTTGTGCACACTCTTTCTCTCTCTCTCTCTCTCTCTCTCTCTCATTCTCTCTCCCCCCTCTCTCTCTCCCTCCCTCTCTCTCTCTCTCTCTCTCTGTCTCTCTCAAGAATAAATAAACATTAAAATAAATAAATAAATAAATTGGGGAGCCTGGGTGGCTCAGTCAGTTAAGCATTGGACTTCGGCTCAGGTCATGATATCACCTTCGTGAGTTCCAGCCTTGCATCAGGCTCTGTGCTGACAACTCAGAGCCTGGAACCCGCTTCAGATTCTGTGTCTGCCTCTGTTTCTACTCCTTCTCTGCTCACACTCTGTCTCTGTTATAAATAAATAGATAAATAAATAAATAAATAAATAACCAACCAACCAACCAACCCATATGCCAAGGTGTGGGTGATAGAAAGATGGAGAGTCATTGTGAAAAGATGCACTATTCCTTTTTGGAGTGATGAAAATATCTTTAAATTAGATAGTGGTGCTAGTTTAATAAACTGTGAATATACTAAAAAAAAAAAACCTGAATTGTATACTTCAAAAAGGTGAATTTTTTGTTATATGAATTAGTTCTCAATTTCAAAATGTGTCAGAAAAAAATATTTATTATAAGTAAAAAGGTGAAATGGAATGGGAAATAAGGTTGACTGGCCACTCTTGATCTTTTCTACCTAATTTTATGTTCTTTAAAGCACAAGACAAAAATAGAGTAAATGTTCTGATAATAACAATTCCTATTTCCTGGGCCTTATAAAGAGGTCAGTAAACAGGAGAAGGAAAATATTCTGCATTTTATTTAATAATTCTAACAATACAATAATATTATAATCTAGTATTTTGTTGAAGTATTATGCTTCAACAAAAAGTAAGACCTTAAAAGACCTTGAAGGCTATTTTCTTTTTTCTTTTTTTGAAAAAAAAAGTTTTATTTAAGTATAGTTGACACACAGTGTTAATTAGTTTTAGATGTAGAACATAGTAATTCAACAAGTTTGTATGTTATGCTCTGCTCACCAGAAGTATAGCACCATCTGTCACCATACAAGGCTGTTACAGTATCATTCACTATATTCCATATGCTGTGTCCTTTATACCCATGACTTATTCATTCCATAACTGGCTATTTTCAAGTAACATTATTTCTGTTGTTTGTTATATAAGACATATTTTATTAAAATCCAGATGTGAGGTTTTAAATTTTCATTCTTTTCTTTAATATTCCTATATCAATGCCATTATTTTCTAATTAAAGGAAGTGACATTTATTCTCTAAAGCAAATGTAAAAATATGAAAGAATAAGGGCAAAATAAAAATAAACCATTAGAACAATAGAAAAAAGAAACCAATGTTGTTTATTACTACCCACAGGAAAATCTACATATATAATGCTATCTAAAAATTTCAATAGTTTGTGAAATATGGAAATATTTATTAGTTTTTCAGTTTCTGGAATTAATGAAAACTCAGCTCATTACAATGTTTTTAAATTAAATACTCTCATGTAAATGACAGTATCTTAATTCATTGTTAATTAAATACATCTAATTTTAGATTTATGTAATAATAGATAATATTGGACAATTTATGTATTATCTTGCAACTGTTTCTCTTCTTGCCAGTTGCCTGCTTATATATTTAATTTGATTTGATTTTTATTGGTGTTCTTCTGATAGAATATTAGAACTAGAAGGAAACATAGATACCATTTACTCCATCATCTTTCACAGATTTGTAGAAAGTTATTTCCCTTAAGTCAATGTGTGTGATATTATATGTAACCTTTAAATTATAAATGAGAATCCATTACTAAATAAATAATTCATTAATTCAGTAACCTTCTTAGGTCACCATTTTGAAAGGTTGTTATGGGTTAGATCCTGTGATGGCTTCTGAGGTTTCTATGAAGAATAAATATGGTCACAGTCTTCAAGGACAAAAAGGAAGATAGAGGTATTGAAGCTACAAGTTAACATGCCTACATATTGAGAAGTAAGTGATATGGTAGGGAGATTAGAAATGTAATAGAAACATGTACAACATGCTTTGGCGCTTCAGGAGGAAAATGACTTCAGAGAGGAGGTACTATTTAGCTGAGTTGCAAAGTATATGTTTGGGTTTGTGGAGAGTGAACAGAATACTTTTTTTTTATTGATATCAATATGTGACCAATATTTGATCAATATTCAAAAGTATGTATTAAGAAAGGAACAGTATCTGAGATGGAATAAGAATAACCAGACCCAGGGATGAGTCTGAAGTATAATGATCATTTTCTCAGAGTATAGCACTAATATCTGGGTCTCCTATCTGGAAAATTTTATATGAACTTTTGTCCCTTGAGCTTACGTTGCTCTCAGGTAGTAATCTTAATATGTAGTACCAATACTTTATGTATTCAACTACTTCTCATATTTCTCTCAAAAAAAGTATTTTACTCTGCCATTTTAAATGGCAAACAAAATATTGATAAATCTTCCCCTTTTTCATAACTATGCTCTATGCAATAAATCAAACAATACAAAAGTGTATATTGAAAAAGTAAAGAGTACTGAGTATTTTCCAACTGCTTTGCTCATGTATAGATAGATGCTGAAATGGAATGTGAATCCAGGAGTGCGAAGTGTCATGGTCTATTTTTAATAGATCCTCTCCCACCAATACCCTTTCATCTGCAGTATCCATACTTAATAGTTTATGAATAACCTTAATCTGGACATTTTAACAGCCAGCTATTAACATGAAAACATTTTATCACAATTGCTTCTTTAAAAAATAAATTGCACCCAATGCTTAAAACAAGTTTAATTATGGGACAGGATATAAAGGGTGAGAAATAAGAAACGTGAAATGGGTTCTGGGCTACATTAAAACACTTTACTGATAAGAAAGTAAACATCTCATCGGAATTAATGTACATTAAATTTATGGCCCTTAATTTTCTGTAATTAAGGCTTTCAGCATCCTCTGAACTCATGGAATAAGAAACTAACAGAGCACAAAAACAGCCATTAAGAGACATAGACAGAGGTCTTGATTAACATCAGCCATCAGTTACACAGGAGATACTAAGTAAAGAATTCTTTTTCTGGTTTAACCTAATATTGATACTAAGCCCCATAGATGCATAAGGAATAACTTGTGGTTCAGAGTAGGTATGAATAAAGGACAAGACAAATACAACAGCACTAGTAGTTTGTTTTTACAGGTTATATTGTCTCTGAGGTAATATAGTATCATTTACACTATGAATAAGAACATATCTTGGATTACTTTTTTTAATTTTTTTTAACGTTTATTCATTTTTGAGGCAGAGAGAGACAGAGCATGAACGGGGGAAGGTCAGAGACAGAGGGAGACACAGAATCTGAAACAGGCTCCAGGCTCTGAGCTGTTAGCACAGAGCCCGACGCGGGGCTCGAACTCACGGACCGTGAGATCGTGACCTGAGCCAAAGTCGGACGCCCAACTGACTGAGCCACCCAGGCGCCCCATCTTGGATTATTTTTGGAAGCATCCTAACATTCATAGTGCACAATTTATTTTTGTTTTGTTAGGGTCATGAAGTGCCCTCTTTATTCCAATAAAGTTCCCTTAAATTGAACACAGGAGGTGTTGTTTTTTTCATTAATTTTACTTTCCTTTCCCTTGTACAAAGAGATCATCTGGGATTAGGACAAGTGTCACTTTATTACATTTCTATCTCCTTTGTATCCTTAATTTCAATAAATATGTCCTTATGTTTCCAATTCTATTATACAAGTATAAAACATATATTTTGAAGAATATTTTAAGTGGAATTTTATTTTATTTTATGATTGTTTTAATTTTATTATTATTATTTTTAATTTACATCCAAATTAGTTAGCATATAGTGAAGCAATGATTTCAGGAGTATATTGCTTAATGCCCCTTACCCATTTAGTCCATACCCCCTCCCACAACCCCTCCAGTAACCCTCAGTTTGTTCTCCATATTTAAGAGTCTCTTATGTTTTGTCCCCCTCCCTGTGTTTATATTATTTTTGTTTCCCTTCCCGTATGTTCATCTGTTTTGTCTCTTAAAGTCCTCATGTAAGTGAAGTCATATGATATTTGTCTTTCTCCAACTAATTTCACTTAGCATAACACCCTCCAGTTCCATCCACGTAGTTGCAAATGCCAAAATTTCATTCTTTCTGATTGCTGAGTAATACTGCATTGTATATATATACCACATCTTCTTTATCCATTCATCCATCGATGGACATTTGGACTCTTTCCATACTTTGGCTATTGTTGATAGTGCTGCTATAAACATTGGGGTGCATGCGCCCCTTCAAAACAGCATACCTGTATCCCTTGGATAAATACCTAGTAGTGCAATTGCTGGGTCATACGGTAGTTCTATTTCTAGTTTTTTGAGGAACCTCCATACTGTTTTCCAGAGTGGCTGCACCAGCTTGTATTCCCACCGACAATGCAAAAGAGATCCTCTTTCTCCGCATCCTCGCCAACATCTGTTGTTGCCTGAGTTGTTAATGTTAGCCATTCTGACAGGTGGGAGGTGGTGTCTCATTGTGGTTTTGATTTGTATTTCCCTGATGATGAGTGATGTTGAGCATTTTTTTCATGTGTCGGTTTGGCCATCTGGATGTCTTCTTTGGAGAAGTCTCTGTTCATGTCTTTTGCCCATTTCTTCACTGGATTATTTGTTTTTTGGGTGTTGAGTTTGATAAGTTCTTTATAGATTTTGGATACTAACCCTTTATCTGATATCTCATTTGCAAATATCTTCTCCCATTCTGTCGGTTGCCTTTTAGTTTTGCTGATTGTTTCCTTCACTGTGCAGAAGCTTTTTATTTTGATGAGGTCCCAACAGTGCATTTTTGCTTTTGTTTCCCTTGCCTCTGGAGACTTGTTGAGTAAGAAGTTTCTGCAGCCAAGATCAAAGAGGTTTTTGCCTGCTTTCTCCTCAAGGATTTTGACAGCTTCCTGTCTTACATTGAGGTCTTTTATCCATTTTGGGTTTATTTTTGTGTCTGGTGTAAGTAAGTGGTCCAGGTTCATTCTTCTGCAAGTCGCTGTCCAGTTTTCCCAGCACCACTTGCTGAAGAGACTGTGTTTATTCCATTGGATATTCTTTCCTGCTTTGTCAAAGATTAGTTGGCCATATGTTTGTGGGTGCATTTCTGGGTTCTCTATTCTGTTCCATTGATCTGAGTGTCTCTTTTTGTGCCAGTACCATACTGTCTTGATGATTACAGCTTTGTAGTATAGCTTGAAGTCTGGGATTGTGATGCCTCCTGGTTTGGTTTTCTTTCTCAAGATTCCTTTGGCTATTCGGGGTCTTTTCTGGTTCCATACAAATTTTAGGATTATTTGTTCTAGCTCTGTGAAGAATGCTGGTGTTATTTTAATAGCGATTTCATTGAATATGTAGATTGCTTTGGGTAGTATCGACATTTTAACAATATTTGTTCTTCCTATCCAGGAGCACAGAATCTTTTCCATTTTTTTTTTTTGTGTGTGTGTGTGTGTCTTCTTCAATGTCTTTCATAAGCTTTCTATAGTTTTCAGTGTACAGATTTTTCACCTCTTTGGTTACATTTACTCCTAGGTATTTTATGGGTTTTTGTGCAAATGTAGATGGGATTGATACCTTGATTTCTCTTTCTGTTGCTTCATTGTTGGTGTATAGGAATGCAACCGATTTCTGTGTGTTGATTTTGTATCCTGCAACTTTGCTGAATTTATGAATCAATTCTAGCAGTTTTTGGTGGAATCTTTTGGGTTTTTCATATAGAGTATCATGTCAGTTGCAAAGAGTGAAAGTTTGACCTCTTCCTGGCTGATTTGGATGCCTTTTATTTCTTTGTGTTGTCTGATTGCAGAGGCTAAGACTTCCAATACTGTGTTGAATAACAGTGTCAAGAGTGGACATCCCTGTCTTGTTCCTGACCTTAGGGGGAAAGCTCTCAATTTTTCCCCATTGAAGATGATATTAGCATTGGGTCATTCATATATGGCTTTTATGATCTCAAGGTATGCTCCCTCTTTCTTGAGGGTTTTTATCAAGAAAGGATGCTGTATTTTGTCAAATGGTTTCTCTGCATCTATTAAGAGGATCGTATGGTTCTTGTCTTTTCTTTCATTGATGTGATGAATCACGTTAATTGTTTTGCGGACATTGAACCAGCCCTGCATCCCAGGTATAAATCCCACTTGGTCGTGGTGAGTAATTTTTTTAATGTATTGTTGGATCTGTTTGGCTAATATCTTGTTGAGGATTTTTGCATCCATGTTCATCAGGGAAATTGGTCTATAGTTCTTTTTAGTGGGGTCTCTGTCTGGTTTTGGAATCAAGGTAATGCTGGCTTCATAGAAAGAGTTTGGAAGTTTTCCTTCCATTTCTATTTTTTGGAACACCTTCAAGAGAGTAGGTGTTAACTCTTCCTTAAATGTTTGGTAAAAGTCCCCTGGAAAGCCATCTGGCCCTGGACTCTTTTTTTTTTGGCAGTTTTTTGATTACTAATTCAATTTCCTTACTGGTTATGGGTCTGTTCAAATTTTCTATTTCTTCCTGTTTCAGTTTTGGTAGTGTATATGTTTCTAGGAATTTGTCCATTTCTTCCATATTGCCCATTTTATTGGCATATAATTGCTCATAATATTCTCTTATTATTGTTTGTATTTCTGCTGTGTTGGTTGTGATCTCTCCTCTTTCATTCTTGATTTTATTTATTTGGGCCCTTTCCTTTTTCTTTTTTATCAAACTGGCTAGTGGTTTTTTCTCAATTTTGTTCATTCTTTCAAAGAACCAGCTTCTGGTTTCAATGATCTGTTCTACTGTTTTTTGGTTTTGATGGCATTAATTTCTGCTCTAATCTTTATTATTTCCTGTCTTCTGCTGGTTTGGGGTTTTATTTGCTGTCCTTTTTCCAGCTCCTTAAGACGTAAGGTTAGGTTGTGTATCTGAGATCTTTCTTCCTTCTTTAGGAACGCCTGGATTGCAATATACTTTCCTCTTATGACTGCCTTTGCTGCATCCCAGAGGTTTTGCGTTGTGGTGTTATCATTTTCATTGGCTTCCATATACTTTTTAATTTCCTCTTTAACTTCTTGGTTAGCTCATTCATTCTTTAGTAGGATGTTCTTCAGTCTCCAAGTATTTGTTACCTTTCCAAATTTTTCCTTGTGGTTGATTTCGAGTTTCATAGTGTTGTGGTCTGAAAATATGCATGGTATGATCTTGATCTTTTTGTACTTACTTAGGGCTGATTTGTGTCCCAGTATATGGTCTATTCTGGAGAATGTTTCATGTGCACTGGAGAAGGATGTATATTCTGCTGCTTTAGGATGAAATGTTCTGAATATATCTGTTAAGTCCATCGGATCCAGTGTGTCACTGAAAGCCATTGTTTCCTTGTTGATTTTTTGATTAGATGATCTGTCCATTGCTGTGAGTGGGGTGTTGAATTGTCCTACTGTTATGCTATTACTATCGATGAGTTTCTCTATGTTTGTGATTAATTGATTTATATATTTGGGTTCTTTCATGTTTGGTGCATATATGTTTACAATTGTTAGGTCTTCTTGGTGGATAGACCCCTTGATTATGATAAAATGCCCTTCTGCATCTCTTGATAGAGTCTTTATTGTAAAGTTTAGATTGTTTGATATAAGTATGGCTACTCCAGCTTATTTTGTTAACCATTAGCATGATTGGTGGTTCTCCATCCCCTTTCAATCTGAAGGTGTCTTTAGGACTAAAGTGGGTCTCTTATAATCAGCATCATGATCTTTTTTTCTTACCCATTCTCTTACCCTATGTCTTTTGGTTGGAGCATTGAGTCATTGACATTTAGAGTGAATACTGAAAGACATGAATTTATTGCCATTATGTTGCTTGTAGAGTTGGAGTTTCTGGTGGTGTTCTCTGGTCCTTTGTAATCTTTGTTCCTTTTGGTATTTATTTAATTTTTTTTTACATTTTCATCTTTTCTCCCCTCAGAGGGTCGCCCTTAAAATTTCTTGCAGGGCTTGTTTAGTGGTCACAAACTCCTTTAATTTTTGTTTGTCTGTGAAACTTTTTATCTCTCTATTTTGAATGACAACCTTGCGGGATAAAGAATTCTTGGCTGCAAATTTTTCTGATTCAACATATTTAATATATCCTACCACTCCCTTCTGCCTGCCAAGTTTCTATGGATAGGTCTGCTGCAAACCTGATCTGTCTTCCCTTGTAGGTTAAGGACTTTTTTTCCCTTGCTGCTTTCATGAGTCTCTCCTTGCCTGAGTATTTTGTGAATTTGACTATGATATGCCTTTTGATGGTCTGTTTTTGTTGAATCTAATGGGAGTCCTCTGTGCTTCCTGGATTTTTATGTCTGTGTCTTTCCCCAGGTTAGGAAAATTTTCCACTATGATTTGCTCACCCTTCTACCCCTCTACCCTTCTACCCCTATATCTCTCTCTTCCTCTTCTGGGACTCCTATGATTCTGATGTTGTTCCTTTTTAATGAGTCACTGGTTTCTCTAATTCTTAAATTGTGCTCTTTTGCCTTAATCTCCTATTTTTTTTTCAGCTTCATTATTCTTCATAAGTTTGTCCTCTGTATCACTGATTCTCTGTTCTGCCTCATCCATCCTTGCTGCCATGGCATCCTTCCATGATTGCAGCTCAGTTATAGCATTTTTCATTTCATCCTGACTAGTTTTTACTTCTTTTATCTCCACAGAAAGGGATTCTAATCTATTTTCAACTCCAGCTAGTATTCTTATTATCATGATTCTAAATTCTGGTTCAGACATCTTACTTGTATCTGTGTCGGTTAAATCCCTGGCTGTTGTTTCTTCCTGTCTTTCTTTTGGGGTGAATTCCTTCATTTCATCATTTTGAAGGGAGAAAAGGAATTAATGAGGTAGAAAAAATTAAAATTAAAAAAATTAAGATTAAAAAAGTATTAAAATCAAAAAATTAAAAACGCACAAAAAATCGAATAAATGATGCTAGATCCTAGGTGTGTTTTTGTCTGGGTGTTGAAAGTGGCTTGATAGATTAGAGAAAAAAGGTGGGGGGGAAGGGAAATTGTTTAAAAATTTGAAAAAGTGAATACACTGTAGTAGACTAAAATAAAATGATGGAAGTAAAACAGAATTTGATAAAAATTACATAAAAGTAAAAAATATAGTAAAAAATTAAAGAAAAAAATTTTTAATAAAAGTTGAAAATAGGGGCACCTGTGTGGCTGAGTTGGTTAAGCATCCGACTTTGGCCCAGGTCATGATCTTATGGTTCGTGAGTACGAGCCCCTCTTCAGGCTCTGTGCTGACAGCGCGGAGCCTGGAGCCTGCTTCAGATTCTGTCTCTGTCTCTCTGCCCCTCCCCAGCTTGTGCTCACTCTCTCTCTGTCAAAAATAAATAAAAACTTTTAAAAAGTTGAAAATAAAAATGAATTTTTTCTGTTTCTGCATTCAAAAAAAAGAAAAGAAACGAAAAATAGGGAAGAAAAGAAAGAAAATTGAATACATGGACCTACTAACAGATTGAAATACAACTGAAATTACTTCATTTTCCCCTAGAAGTCAGACTATGAAGTGCTTTATAGTCCATAAACCAAGGAGGCAGTGAGACTTGTGTTCTAGAAGAGGGAGGTTGGCCCATTTGGGTGGAGCTTACTGCAACGCCTTTATTCTCCACTAGATGGCACTGCTAGCCTAAGGGGGTGGATTGTAGTGGTGCTTGTAGGTGCATATGTGCATGTGTGGGAGCAGTGAAAATGGCGTCGCCCAGCTACCCAGTCTCTGGCATCGGAACTCTGTTCTCCCAGATCAGCAATCATGCACCCGTCCTTTGTCTTCAGCTTTCGTCCACTCCCTGCTTTTACATTGTCTGTGACCAATCTCCAGGTAGTATCCCTCTCCTGAGTTTGCCTCAGATGTGGCTGTTTTCCCTGGCCCCTTACTTCTGAGGGACTGCACCTTTGACCCGTTCTGCCTCTCTGCGGAGGGTCTCACCGAGCAATGGCCGATTGCTGACTGCACCCAGGAAAGTTAGTGAGACTGTGCTGCTGCCGGTGCCCAGAGACTGCAGCCAGGTGCCAGCCCGCCCCAGAAAAAGTTCACGAGATGGTGTAGCAGCAGCGTTTCAGGGATTATGGAAAATCACAACACACATCTGGCACCAGGCTTCACCCTTAACAACCTCATTCCAGCACCAGTGAATGTGGCTGTTTTCTGGGGTCTGCTGGGACCAGGTGGCCTCAACACTCTCTACCAAATGTCCTTCCAGCAGTGGAACCGCTTTTCCCCATGTGGCCCAAGAACCTCCCGGACCCCACTCTGCTCCTAGGGATTTGCCCTTCCCACCAGAGCACCTCCAGGTATCAAGCTGCAAAGTTGCAGATTGTGCGCTCCCCTTGTTTACAGTCAATGGGATTTAAACCCTCCCCTTTCTCCTTTCTCCCTTTTTAGTTTAGTCCCTGTGGCTGTTTCCAGTTTCCACTTTCTCTCCAGCTGTTTTTGGGGAGGGGTGCTTTTTCCATATTCTCCCCCCCTCCCCATCTTCATCCTCTCTCTGCCTGCAAAAGCAGCTCCCTGCCCTCTGTGGCTTCTCTCTCCCCAAGTTCACCTCTCCGCGCTGTGTACCTGCTGAATTCTGTGGTTCAGGTTGTGCATATTATTGTGTTAATCCTCAAATCAGTTTTCTAGGTGTGCAGGATGGTTTAGTGTTGGCCTGGCTGTATTTCATGGATGTGAGACACACAAAAAACTTCCATGCTGTTCCACCATCTTGGCTCCCTCCGATAAGTGGAATTTTAAATAGTCACTGGATAGCATACTTTTTTTCTTTTACATAGAACTCCCTTTCCAATTTATAATACTTCATTAAAATTCCAAGTATCCCAGGGGAACTTTTTCCTACAGTTCATTCACTTTTCATTGATTTCATCTCACAGACTTGCAGTGAGGATTTGAGGAATAAATAGAAGAAAGAGGAGATTCATTGAAAATTAAATGATAGAAAATGTTTGTATGTCATAACATGTCACAATAAACTTATTAGATAAGGGTATTACCCTCATTAAAAATGAGAAAATGTGCATTCACTTGTATAGTGCCATACCAATATATGAAGTTATCATTATCATATTATACATAAGGATTTATGGGAGTCAGCATATAGCCATACTCATGACTATGATTTGTTACAGCAATGTAGTAAGGACACTTAGCAGGATCAAAAGGGGAAAAGACAAAGGTAAAGTGTGGAGCAATCCATTTGTAGCCCTCCTATGCTTTCTCTCTCTCATGAGCAATTGCAAACATTGCACTCATAGCTGAGCAACAAAAATGCAGCAGTAGTGTTTGATGTTCTGCCTAGGGAAACCCATTAGAGATTCAGTGCCCAAGTATGCCTTGGGGACTGCTCATGGAGGTGCTCTCTGCCTAACACACACTGAAGTTCCAGAGGAAAGCAGGTTTTTAGCATAGACCACCTTGTGTGTACAAATAGTTTAGGCACAGTAAGCCACCCTTATCAATTAGAAAAGGTTTTATATCAGTGTGTGGAACCATCAGCCAAATCCCAGATGCTAACCAAGGGTTAACCTGATAAGCAGTCCTTTCTAAGGGTAACAGTCTCAGGCTTACTACATTAACTCTTTTCTGCACACACCTTGATTTCTGTCTAGTTTTCTTTGGCCAAGTATTCTTAGAATTCTTTGGATGCCTCCTATGTATTGAAAAGTTCAGTATGGTATTGTGACATTAGCTAAGCACTTTGGGTTCTTATACTAGGTCTACAACTCCAATTAAATGTAGTATACAACTCTCTCCCAGCTAGCACCTCATACAGGTTTTTAAAAAAGCACAAGGGGCGCCTGGGTGGCTCAGTCAGTTAAGCGTCCAACTTCAGCTAGAGTGATGATCTCACAGTTTGTGGGTTTCGAGCCTCGCACTTGGCTCTGAGCTGATAGCTCAACGCCTGGATTCTGCTTCAGATTCTTTGTCTTCCTCTCTCTCTCTGTCCTTCCCCAGCTTGTGCTCTGTCTCTGTCTCTCTTTCTCTCTCAAAAATAAACATTAAAAAATTTGTTTAAGCATAAAAGTATGAATATCTGCAAAAGTCATGATGTGAAAATACCCATCAACCTAAAATCCTATGCTTAGCTAAATTTCTTGCATTTACAATGGGTGAAATAAGTGTTGTTTTCAGATTAAAGTAGTTTACTACACTACAGATTATACTTCAGGCACATCAATCAAGAAAACAAATGGGATGCAAAAAAAAAATTGAGTAGAATTATTTGTAAGCATTTTTGTAATTCTTAATAAATAACAGGTGTAAACTACATGAAAATAGTGAAAAAAGTTTATAAGTAAAATATTAAATTAAAAAATGCAGAATGTGGAAAATTATTTAAAACATTCTAGGGTCCTGTCACTTGCAGAAGTGAGAATAGAGAAATTGACTGGCTTTTTTTTGTAAAGCTATTAAGTTTTTAAAAAGACGTTATAGTGCTCACTACATAAATAGCAATGAAGGCATACTGTCCAAATCAGAAACACAGAATGGATGATAAGGAAAGTTTTGTTAAATCAAAAGATATTACATAACAAATAAAGAATGTATTAAAAAAGGGAGAAAGCATTGAAACAAATATATTAATTTCAAACAATGTAATATATAAATTGAAGGCAAATGTCAAAAATTAAGAAATACAGTTTAACAGAAAAACATAAAACATATTATAGTGTGAATTGGTAGAGCCATTGTGGAGAACAGTTCCTCAAAAAATTAGAAATAGAACTACCATATGATCCAGCAATCCCACTTCTGAATGTATATCCAAAGAAAACGAATTGGTATCTCAAAGATAGATCTTCACTTTCATATTCATTACAGCATTACTCACAACTGTCAAGATGTGGAAACAATCTAAGTAACCCCTGACAAGTGAATGGGTAAAGAAAATGGAGATATATAATGGAATATCATTCAGTCATTAAAAAGAAGGAAATCCTGCTATTTGCAACACCATGGGTAAACCTGGAGGACATTATGCTAGAAGGATGTCCAAATGAAAATGACTTTCTTCATGTAATCAGGAAAACTTAGTGGGAGAAATCTTTACTTCTTATCAGTAAGTCATGTGTTCCCCCCCCCAAATCTTCAAGCTTTCTGTGGTTGGGTGATGTCATATGATTAGTTCTGGCTAAGGGATTGTGAAGAGAAATGATGACCTCAGTTGAAAGCATGCTTAAGAACCAGTGCACAACCCTCTAGCTTTCATTTTCCCTATCATGGGAACCAGGGTATCCTCTTGTTGAGGAAAAGAAGCAATCCCAATTGCTGAGTAATAACATGGAAAACTTACCCCAAGAGAGTTTCTCACTTTTTTTTTAACATTTAGCCTGAATAAAAAGTAAATTTTCTGTTGTATTATACATATGATGTTTGTGGTTATTGATTGCCATGTGGTCTAATCTAACCTAATCTTTCTAAATTAAGAGAATGGTTCTAGCTAATAAACCACAACGAAGACACATATGATTTAGCCTGAATAATGTGTCCATCTAGAGCAAATCATTGTAGCCACTGATATCTGATGGGCCAGATATCAGCTATGTACCTACTTTTGTGGAGGTGGAGACAATCACATAATAAAGCCTGAAATGTATCCCTCCCAGGAGAAACAAGTCTTATTATTAGAAGGAAGGGTTCTGATGATGGATAGGAAGTAACAGCAAATAACTACTATTTATATCCCATTTTACACTATTGCTATCAGCTGAATTGTACCCCCTCAAAATTCATATGTTGAAGCACAAACCCCCAGTAACTCAGAACGTGACCATATTTGGGAATAGGGCCTTTATAGTGGTGAGTTAAAATGAGGCCATTAGAATGGGCCCTTATCCAAACTTACCTTGGGAAGAGGAAATTTGGACACACACAGAGACAACAGGAATGTATTCACCCAGAGAAAGGTTCATGTGAGGACACAGTGAGAAGACAGTCATTTGAGAAACAAAGAGGCCTCGGGAAAAAGGAAACCTGCTGACACCATGGTCTTAGAAATCTAGTGCCCAGTACTTGAGAAAATAAATTTCTGTTGTTTAAGCCACCTGATCTGTGGTATTTTGTTATGGCAAACTAATGCACCTATACATAAAAATAACAAAATTTCCCTAAATAACTTAATGCTACTATCCCAAATATAGCCCCACACATGCTCCATAATCTGCCCTCTTCAAAGTAGACAACCCAAATATCATCCATTTATTGTACTAGTTCCAAGTTCCAGAACTCTAGTTAATATATATTTCTGTAATCACTCTCAAGTGCTACTACCCCCTTAGAGTCCATAACCTATGGCTAAATGATAAGATTTACAGAGGAAGTCTAATAATCATGAATCTATATTAACAAACAACATTAAGATACACAAAGCAAAATACCTTTAGCATACATACTAAACCTGCTGATACTCAATAGCTACAGGAATCTTTAAATAATAAAAATAGGCAGAAATCTAGGTAACATAAATTATATAATATATATATGTTACATGTATTAAGACATGTATTAAATTATGGGCTGCCATAATTAGGACATATATAAGACATTTATTAAAGCATGAACATTTCCACTACAATGCATTCCAAAAACTGATCACATATTAAAACAAAGTTTGGTAATCCTTCAGATGGGTTTCAAATGTATTCAAATATTGATTCCCTCAGCTCTCTGGACAGGTTGGTGAACAGCATCATCTCTGTTAATCTTGATGTGGCACACGATCATTGAAATTTACTATGTATGCCACAATGTGAAAATTATTGAGAAATAACACAGAGAAAACCTCGGTAAATTCCAAATGAGTAATTGTTCAGGCTGCACTAAGTATAGTATAATAAAAATTGAAATGGCCATATTTTCTCAATCCTGAAGTCTATAAATTTTCACTTTTTAAATTTTCTGAAATTATGTTTTGCAATCACTTTTTAAAAGTTCTAGCTGCTGGGTAGAGGAATAAGTCATATATAGTGGTCAATTCTTGGGCATCTGTGAATTAAACATAGTTTTGAATTAATTCTAAACATAGTTGTCTTTTTAATTTAAGTATCTGTAATAGTAATACAATAGAATGTTAAAGTGTGACTCTTTCCATCTCAGTTTTAGAATTTCTGGACTGCAGTGCCAGCAAAGGGAACTTAAATAAAGCCCAACAGTCTCCGTGAGTTAGAAAAAAAAAGTGTTAAAATGTTGGGGTGGCCAACATGGTCTCAGTTTGCTGGGCAGAATACCAGAAAGGACAGAGCTGCTTGCAGAAAAGAGAACTGAACAGAGAGAGAGCAAGCTCAGGATAGTTTCCCATGAGTCTTCAGCTGAGCGGTGATAAATATATCACTCTGAGGAAAATTACCAAAAAATTACCAGGAGGAAATAAACAATGGAAAAGCCATTTAAGTGGGTAAGGAAAAACATTTCAACAAATGGCCTTGGAACAACTAGATAGCCATATGTGGGGGGAAAAATGAACTCCTCAATCCATACCATAATCATATACAAAAAAAAACTTCAAATGGATTGCAGACAATATAAAAGCTAGAATGATAAAATGTCTAAAAGAAGACAGGAAGAAATCCTACTCAGCATAGTTTTGGCAGAGGATTCATTACACAAAAGCACAAACTATAAAATAGAAATTTAAATAAATTGGACTTCATCAAAATTTTCAAAATTATTTTTCTGCCCTTCAAAAGATACCATTACAGAATGATAAGGCAAGACACAGACTGGGAAAAAATACTTAGCATATATTTAACAAAGGACTTGTATTTAAAATATGTAAAGAATTCTGCAACTCAATTATTTTAAACAATTAAACAAATACTTTACCAAAAAAGGGTGAGAGGTGGATAGCAAATCTATGAAAAAAAAGCTCAACTTCATCAGTATTAGGGAAACACAGTTTAAAACTACAGTGAGATGCCACACCTCACACACACTGCACAAACCTTGCAAGCATCAGCAAGGATCTGGAACAACTGAAACTCCCATATACAGCTGCTGGGAATCTAAACAGTGTTCCAAAATGCTTTGGAAAACAATTTGGCAGTTTATTTAAAAGTTAGACATACAGGGGCGCCTGGGTGGCGCAGTCGGTTAAGCGTCCGACTTCAGCCAGGTCACGATCTCGCGGTCCGTGAGTTCGAGCCCCGCGTCAGGCTCTGGGCTGATGGCTCGGAGCCTGGAGCCTGTTTCCGATTCTGTGTCTCCCTCTCTCTCTGCCCCTCCCCCGTTCATGCTCTGTCTCTCTCTGTCCCAAAAATAAATAAATAAAAAAGGTTGAAAAAAAAATTAAAAAAAAAAAAAAAAAAAGTTAGACATACACCTACAATATGACCCAGCATTCTGCTCTGAAGTATTCATCTGGGAGAAATGAAAGCGTATGTCCACACAAAGACTTACACAGTAATATTCATGACATCTTAGTTTCTATTAGCCAAAAACTGTAAACAAGCCAAAATCCCTTCAGGAGTACAAATTATGGTTATCCGTACAATGGAATACTATTATTCAGAGATAGAAAACAATGAAGTATGAACACTGCAAATGAATCTCAAAATATGCTGTGTTAAAGAAGCTAACACACACATACAAATGATAAATAATGCATGATTCTGTTTATATAAAATTCTAGAAAATTAAAACTAATCCATAGTAACAGAAAGCAGATCATTGGTTTCCTGGAGAGGAGGGAGTGGAAAGGAAATGAACGATTGCAAATGAGCACGATGAAACTTTTAGGGAAGGTATATGGTTATTAACTTAATTGTGATAATGATTTCACAGGTGTATACATATGTCAAAACTCTTGAATTGTGCACTACATATGTGTGTATGTGTGTACATACATATATATAATTCCATTTTCATATAAACTTTTTAAAGGGTTGACAATTCCACTACTCATCTTAAAACTATGTATGAATACATTTGCAAACAATCCAAAATACAATACCAGCACTTAATCATTTGTTAAGGCATATGAAGTGTATTTTATCAATCGAATTTATTTAAAGACTATCAGAATGATTCAGTAAAGCAGTTTCTTAGAGAAAAAAGTAAATCAGTATGCTGATAGATCCTGAGAAGACATTGGAAAATTAAATGTCATGATATTCTTAAAATCATGTCTGAAGAAAAACAAATTCCAATCTCAATCTAAAAACCCAACAATAATCTAAAGCCAAGTATAAATTCCAGAACATGTTAAAAATTCCAGTTATCCATGTGGGTAATCACATAATTTATTGTCTGTGCAATATTTTTAATGGTTATCATGTTGCACTCTTAAGGAGAAAAGAATATGTAACATTATTTTTTAGGATGACTTAATTACTTTAAAAAGTAAGTAATCTAATTTCAAAAATCATTCAGTTTCTTTAGAAGTAACAAGAAGGTTTCATAATATAGTTGTATACAAATTACATTTATAAAAATTAATAGCTATGGTCTGTTGCAGCTTGCTAATGAGAGTAACTGGTACCAGGCTAGCACCCCACCCACTATAAACAATTAGAATATTGCAAAAAATATATAAAAGCCTTTGTTTTAAGACATTGGATGACAAGGGCTGTGATCCCTAAAAAAGGGAACAAATAAAATGCACCTGTGATCTTGCAGGCTTTGTAGATGGAGGCACTTTCCAGATACCAGTATAATGAGGACAGAGAATTGCTGAAGAGACAGAGGGTACAATTTGGGAAGAATTACTGAGGATGTAGAGAGGGGGCAACTTTAGAGAAAAACTTCAGAAATCTGCAAGTAATCTCTTTGCTGATAAGCTCATCTGACACGTCTTCACAATGGGTGCATTTTATTAAAGTAAACTATAACTCAATAAAGTTGACTTGAAAATCTTAAACTTTCTTCTATACCAGCCATAATGTTTTACTCCACAAGAGGTAAATTACAATAACCAAAACAAAATCTAAATTCTGGGAATCAATTATAGATGAGTAACATAGAATCTCTTTGAAGAAATATACCAAACATTTATTGGAATATAAAAGATGATCTGGATAAACGAAAACGCATATCATTTTCTTCTAATTGCAGTGTGCATATACCAATAGCAGTCATGTCAAAATATAATATTTTGTTCCACTTTAAATAAGAATGGCTTCTTATATGACAGACATCTTTTTATTTCCAAATTGTCCTGCAAATTTACATTAACCAATATCTGCTGAAGGGACCTTTCCAAAATGTACCTAAAAGGGGTCTTCGCAGGGTTTGTCTCATTTGTAATAGAACTTAGATATAGTAATTAATCTTGATACTGTAATTTAAAATGAAAATTGACAAGGCTAAGCCTTAGAAGTCACAAAATTTTTGACAGTTCATAGAATTTATGAGTGCATAGTCTCATATTTAATCATTGTATAGCTAATGAATTATTTTATGCAAAAATTTAATTAAAAATCTAGGAGACCATTTTGAAAGATAAAATTATATACATTATAGCAAATTATTTATAATATGAAGTACTGCTACTCCTGCCCCACCCCCTTTTTTTTTATTTGACATTGATTTCTTGCCTTAAACTCAATGAAGTCTATTGGGTGAGCTTCTCCCAAATATTCACATCTTAAAATTCATCAATCCAAAAATAGCAGTCAATCTTTTAAAATAGTCTAGCTTCATTACTCAAATGTGTTTCTAATTTGAAATTTCAAGCATAGAATAGAAATAATTTATTGAGGTCTAGTCACATGCAGGTTCTCAGTAGCTAATAATAAGACTGCATTACAAGAAATAACTTCAATATTTTATTATTCAGAGTTAAGTAGTATCAAATATTAAATTTTTGGTGCATTGTAGGTATCCCCCCTTTATCACCTATCAGTGTGTCTATATGGGGTGTCAGCACCAAAATGAGATGGTTGAACTGCTTCCTTAAGAGGACTGACAGTGTTTAGATCTAGCAAGTGAGGCAGAAATGAAGTCTGTGGTGAAACATTGGGAGACTTCAGTTCCTATCAAGGAGAAGAAAAAGCAGACAATTTCAAGATCAAAAACTTGGGATAATCACAAGAGAATAAATGGACCGGTTCTAAGTAAATGTTCATAGTCTAGGGAAAAAAATGTTCAAATGGCATTATTTTGTAAGGCTTTTTAGAAGCTCCCTTCTTTAAACAATTCTGCCGTGCATAAATAAACCATCTTCTGAACACAGAATTTAGCAAACAGATAACCTACATATATGCCTATAGCCCTATTCTATTGGAGTAACTGTAAACATGAGATAGTAGAAGAGGAAAAACAATCCAAATTCCAATATTTTGTCAATGTTGGTTTCTTAAAGAAGTGTGAATATTGCTTAAATGATTCAATCAGGATAATCTGGCATGATACAATAATAGTATTCATAAACTACTACAGAAAATTCATATTTAGTCCCCAGAAAATATAGAACTTCATTCATATGCAAAGAAATTTTTGTTTCATAGCCAGATCCTGGAGGTGGTTTCAATGGGCAAATTCATCTGTGGAAAATAAAAAGAAGATGATGTAGGAAGTGATGTACCAACCATATGCATTTATTTACATTTCTGCCATATGGACTGGATTTAAGCCCTCTTGGTTAAGGGTCAAAAGTTATTAGAACTACTGAAAGTTCTGCCTTTCAGATCAGAGGCACAAATATACCTACCAGGATTCAAAGTGTGACAGAGTTGTTCAACAAGTGCTTTTCTCTGTCTCTCCATGGAACCCAGTTTAGGCATAGGAACAAAGGAAGCTTTGAAAACATGGAGAGCAAAAGCAAGAATCATTGATGATTAAAAAAAAAAGAGATGATGAGACTTTCCTGAATGGCCTTTCAGGCGTAAGATTTAGAAAAGTAGTATCTAGAGCAGGAGAGAAATAATCTGTTCTGAGGTAGAAAAGAGTGCATCAAAGAACTGAAAGAATCAATTTACCTAGGGCAGAGTGAGGACATGAATTCTATGAAATGAGATGTACAGGGTTGGCAGGAGTCAGATTACACAGAGCCTTGTGGCTTGTGTTAGGCATGGGTGCACAGGACAGTCATGCAGGATTATTTGCAGAAGTCTAAGGCTTACAGATATAAGCAGGAAATGTATACTATTTTCTTTTGTACCTCTTGCACTATATGTAAATACAAAAAGGAGACGTTCATGCATCTTGGTCAATCACATACTTTGCTATTCTGAAAGGTATCACAATAGTTGTGAACTTGTTAATTAATTAAACTCCATTATATTTGCCTTATTTTAGTTATTTCCTAATGTACCTATAGGATACTCAGAATTATTAAAGTAGGTATAATTTCACCAACTTTGAAAAATCTAATAGAAATTAGTTAACTGTCATTGTAGCCTCTATCAAATCTTATCACTCCTTACAATCATTAAAATTCCAATGGTCCTTTTGTGTTTTGTGATTTAATAAGCCCTACTAAAATGCATACCCTAATTATACACTTCACCTAACTCATCAGTGTACATACTACAAGTGTTCATTCAACAGTCAGACAATTATTTACTGCGGTCTTGAATTTATAGCCAAATAGCTACAATTTAAGGAAAGCAGTTCTTTGCAATGTATAATGTTAATGATGCATGAGAATGCTTACAGAGGGCTGAACTAATAAAATCCATTTCATATCAGCCCATTAAATGTGTTTCCTTGGTTCAAATTGGCAAACCAACCAATAGAAGAGAACAAAACAGAATAAGGAAATAAAACATCTTGAAACAATTGTTATTCTTTTAAAATAATCTTTTGTGGTTTTAACTTGTGTGCTCTACAATGTGATTTTTATTGACACATATTTTTCTCTAGTGTATCACTAGCTGGTTTAATGTTATGTATTTATTGCAATTTTATAGCACCATTTCAAGTTTATAGAATATCTTCAGAATATGTATTTCATAAGTATAAGTATATTTTTCTTGTTAACCTTAAAAATAAAATAGCCAGTTATTTTACCAGCAAAATAAGTTTAGCAAAGGAACTACAGAGGACTGACAACTCAGAACACACAAGCCATGTGAAACCACAGGTAAATCTGAGTAACAAAGGAGGGGACAGTTACGTTATAGAGAAAAAGGAGGGAGTGGGAGGGGCTACTTTGAACTAAAGTCCATTAAAGGAAAAGGATTGGTCAGAGTGGTGATGATTTCTCATTGGCTGAGTTGTGGCAGCCTATGGCTAGGCTGATGCTGGACAAGGAGAGAAAATAAACTAGTTAAAATTCACTTAAAATATCTGCATTTGTAATCAATACAGTTAAATGGGAGGGAGGAAACGGTTAGTGGACACTGATTTAGGAAATTAGGAACAATCGGTGTTGAAGAACTTCTCTCTATAGGCTGGTCAGAGAAGCCCTTTCCAACAAGGTGGGTTTTAATGTGAGGCTAAGAACAAGTGAGTCATGTGAAGAATAGGGTGAACAGTGATATAAGCTGAGGGGAAAGCCCAAGTTACAGGTGGGGGAAAGTCTTGGGCATGTTTGATGACCTACCTACTGGTGTCCAGTGCATCTGAAGAGTAGTAAGCAGAGGAGAGAGCATCACTGGAAGAGGTATAGAGGACCCACATTGGTTCCACCAGTTCCTCACAACACCCAATTTTCTTCTTTCCTCTAGCTTGTGTTACATAATGTTACCTCCCTAACTCCTCTACCTTCCTCAGAGAGAACCAGAAAGAAAAGTCACTATTGTGTCTAATTAGTTTCATCATATGTAAGTTCTATTTATACAGTCATTTGCACTTTAAAATATGTTGGGACAGGGGCACCTGGGTAGCTCAGTCATTTGAGCATCCAACTTCAGCTCAGGTCATGACCTTATGGTTTGTGAGTCAGAGCCCCACACTGGGCTCACTGCTGTCAGAGCAGGGCCTGCTTTGGATCCTTTTTCCCCTCTCTCTCTGCCTCTCTCTCTCTCTCTCTCTCTCTCTCTCTCTCTCTCTCTCAAAATAAATAAAACTTTTTAAAAAAATAAAAAATAAATTTAAAAAACTATGTTCGGACATTTGTCCTTTCATTTGATCCTTATATCAACTTTCTGAGGCAGCTGATTCAGGACTTCAAACCTTACACTAGACTTGATTGAACACTAGGGTACAAATTTTTATTGTTACGTATTTTTGTTATCCATTTTCTAACACTGGCCTGGTCGGCCCCTTGTGTTTTCTGTATTTTGTTTTCATTTTCAAATGTAATTGTCTTACATTGTAGTGCTCAGAGATTTCTACCTTGAGGAGAATTCCTGGTGTTATCACATGTCCTTCGGGGGCAATTTTCAACCACCACATTTGCTTGTCAGCTTGTTTTTGTGACTTTTTTTGACACTCACACACACAAAAAACCATTTTTTATCACGGATAAACCCTTAAGATTCTATAAAAATTCTCTTAGTTTTACTTTGGAAAGAGAAGTTGTGAAATATTCAGTCATATCCTTAGCTGTTCTCATAGAGTCTTCAGTGTGTATGTCTAGAAGGACACCCCAGCATAGAGGAATTGCTCACACAGGACCACTGAAAAATAAAGCCCATGACTCTCAGCAGGCCATTGTGCAGGAAATTCTGTGCTAACTTGGGATTCTTCTTCATAATAAGCTCCCCAAGAAGACACAAAGTAGCAAAGTCGAGCAATTGCCCTCATATTTCATAGGTCCTTACATTACTATGAAAAGTAATAGGTAAGAGTGGTAGTCATATAAGAACACAAGAACCTTCTGACCTTCCCCATGGTGTTTTAATATACTTGGGTTTGCTAAGTAGGAGAGGTTATTTTCCTCTTTGTTCTCATTCCTAGAATTCTATTATTTTCCATCAGGTAGAAGTAGAACCCTGGAATGTATATATTTACTTCATAGATAGGGCCAGTATATACACAATCATTCATTCATTTATTTTTATTGAGATATAATTGATATCATTATATTAGTTTCAGGTATACAAGATAATGATTCAATATTTAAATATATTGTGAAATGATCACCACAGTAAGTCTAGTTAACATCCATCACCACACATAGTTACAATTATTTTCTTATAGTGAGAACTTTTAGGATCTATACTCTTAGCTACTCTCAAACATGCAGTGTAATAATATTAGCCATTGTCACCATGCTGTACATTGCATCCCCAGGACTTATTTCTTTTATAACTAGAAGTGTGAACCTTTTGACCACCTTCAGCCATTTTGTTCTGTGTGTCTATGAGCTCATTTTTTTTTAATTTTTATTTTTTGGTTTTTAAGATTCCACATATAAGTGAAATAGCACAGTATTTGTCTTTGTCTGACTTATTTTGCTTAACATAATGCATCCATGTTGTTGCAAATGACAAGGTTCCTTCTTTTTTTATGGCTGAATAACATTCCTGTGTGTGTGTGTGTGTGTGTGTGTGTGTGTGTGTGTGTGTGTGTGTGTGAATTCCACATTTTCTTTATTGCTTCATCCATTGATGGACACAGGTTGCTTCCATGTCTTGGGTATTGTAAATAATACTTCAGTGAACATGGGGGGGGTGCATATATCTTTTTGAGTTATTGTTTTTGTTTTTGCATAAATACCCACAAGTGGAAGGGCTGGATAATATGGTAGTTCTATTTTTAATTGTTTGAAGAATCTTCATACTCTTTTCCATAATGGCTTTATTAATTTACATTCCCACAAGTCCATACCCTCACCAACACTTGTTATTTCTTGTATTTTTGGTAATATCCCTCCAACTGTGGTTTTGATTTTCATTTCCCTAATGATTAATGATGTTGAGCCCAATTATTCATCTACTAGTTGGAACCATTTTGAGTACCTTCTATTCTGAATCCTATTCAAGGTGCTGGGAGCACAAAGAAAGATTTATAAAGAAAAACACAGAGACATACTAGACAAAAAGCTACATAATTAAAACATGCAAGTATTGCATCCAAATAGGCAACATTTAAATTAGAATATAATAAATGCAGGGGCGCCTGGGTGGCTCAGTTGGTTGAGTGTTCGACTTTGGCTCAGGTCTTGATCTTCTGGTTCCTGAGTTCGAGTCCTTCGGCCGGCTCTGCACTGACAGCTCAGAGCCTAGCGCCTGCTCTGGATTCTGTGTCTCCCCCTGTCTCTACTCCTCCCCCACTCACACTCTGTGTCTCTCTCTCCAAAATAAACATTTTTAAAAGAATATAATAAATGGAGCAATAGTGGTATGCACAGGACAATTTGGGGTCACATGATAGTTGCCCTTGACCCAGACTATCTGAACTGAATCCTGAAAGATGAGTGCAATGGACTAAATGTTTCCTCCAAAGAACAGATATGTTAAAATCTTAATCCCCAATGTGATATTTGAAGGTGGGGCCTTTGGGAACTAATTCAGCCATGAAGGTCGAGTTCTTCTGAATGGGATTAGTGCCCATATAAAAGAGACTCCAGAGAGCTCTCTCACCCTCTTTCTGCCATGTGAGGACACAATGAGAAGACAGCTGTCTGCATCCTAGAAGAGAGCTCTCACTATAATTTGACCATACTGGCGCTCTGATCTTGGAATTCTAGCCTCAGCAACTGTGACAAACAAATTTCTGTTGATTATAAGCCACCCATCTATGGTACTTTGTTAGAGCAACCTCAGCTAAGACAAGTAACAGATTAAAATTAAATTAAAACTTTTGATAGATTTTATGTTAAGAAATCTTATTAAGAAGAAGCAAAGACATTATATAAGGAGTCAAATTTCAGGAATTAGATTATCCAAGGACAATTTAATGACATACCACAATTATCTCAGCATCAGGATCTAAAATAATCTTGTATTTTAATTTTTTCTCTTTTGCAGACTTTCAGGTACAAAAACATCCCTGTATATGTTTGTATGCAAGCAGCTCTGTCGAACTTTATAGAAAATAACTATAGTAAAAAAACTTTTACTTTTGTTTTATTCTATCAAAAGTACATAAAATAAATCTTTTTGTAGTATCAAAAAAGAAAGAGAGATTTTTACCTAACCCTGCTGCTGTATTAGTTATCTAAATTTTACTTTGAAGGCAAAACCCAGAAAGTGGCTTCTTAGCACCAAAGTGCTCAAAATCCAATCTCCCTCTCTTCTTTCACCCCATAAACTTACATCTCTCTGTGTTATATTCAAATATTGCTCTAGGGAACACAATATGTATCTTTAACCTATCACACACACAAAAAATCTGCTTAGAGTTAATACTCTCCTGCATCGCAGAAAATGTGAAAACACTGCCAGACTGTGTTTTATGCTATTATTGTCATGTTTTCATTTACATTATTTATGCAGTACACTACACAATGTTGTGTTAATATTTCTTTCTTTAAGCGTTGTTTTTTTCAAAACATTTACTAGTTTTGATAATTCAATCCTTTCTTATATCTGATGTACTTTCCTTTAGCCCAAATAATTTTCTTTAGCACCTCATGTAGTATAAGTTAGCTGTCAAAGAATTGGGGTTTTTTTATTTAGTAGTTTCTCATTTTTATTTATTTTTATTTTTCCCATTGTTTTTTAAAGTTTTTATTTAAATTCCAGTTAGTTAACACAGTATAATATTAATTTCAGGTGTACAATATAATGATTCAACACTTCCATACAATACCTGGTGCTCATCACAAGTGTACTCCTTAATCTCCTTCACCTATTTCACCCATTTCCCACACACCTCCCCTCTGACAACCATCATTTTTTTCTCTATAGTTAAGAGTATGTTTCTTGCTTTATCTCTCTCATTTTATTCCTTTTGCTCATTTCTGTTGTTTCTTAAATTCACATTTGAGTGAAATCATATGGCATTTTTCTCTCTCTGACTTATTTCACTTAACATAATACACTCTAGCTCCATCCAGGTCATTGCAAATGGCAAGATTTCTTTCTTTATTATGGCGCACACACACACACACAC
The DNA here is from genome assembly GCF_018350195.1 of Panthera tigris. Classification (NCBI taxonomy): domain Eukaryota; kingdom Metazoa; phylum Chordata; class Mammalia; order Carnivora; family Felidae; genus Panthera; species Panthera tigris. The sequence goes on along the minus strand of NC_056672.1, from coordinate 63,572,495 downwards.
ACACACACACACACACACACACACACATATATATACACACCACTTCTTTATCCATTCATCATTCTTTTTTATTAATTTTATTCTATTTTTTTAAATAGTGATGGTTTTATCAGTAATTTATTAAAAATGACTTTAATGAGTACAATAGAATGTCATGCTAAGTAATAATTATTCTTTCTATCATGAAATCAGTACATCCCAGTTAGTACCACTCTTTAGTATCCAGGCCTAGTATTCTTTGAATATTATTTAATGTTGGGGTACCTGGGTGGCTCAGTTGGTTAAGCATCCAACTTCAGCTCAGGTCATGATCTCACAGTCCATGAGTTCGTGCCCTGCCTACTTTAGATTCTGTGTCTCCCTCTCTCTCTGCCCCTCCCCTGCTTAAGCTCTGTCTCTCTCTGTCTCAAAAATAAATAAAAACATTAAAAAATTTTTTTAAATATTTTTAATGTTTATTTTTTTGTCATTTTCCTCTGCTTTTTTTTTTAATTTTACTTTTTATTTTTTTAAATTTACATCCAGATTAGTTAGCATATAGTGCAACAATGATTTCAGGAGTAGATTCCTTAGTGCCCCTTACCCATTTAGCCCATCCCCCCTCCCACATCCCCTCTAGTAACCCTCAGTTTGTTCTCCATATTTAAGAGCCTCTTATGTTTTGTCCCCCTCCTTGTGTTTATATTATTTTTGTTTTCCTTCACTTGTGTTCATCTATTTTGTCTCTTAAAGTCCTCATGTGAGTGAAGTCATATGATTTTTTTCTTTCTCTGACTGACTAATTTCACTTAGCATAATACCCTCCAGTTCCATCCATGTAGTTGCAAATGGCAAGATTTCATTCTTTCTGATTGGCGAGTAATACTCCAGTGCATATATATATATATATATATATATATATATATATATATATGTATGTATATATATACACACCACATTTTCTTTATCCATTCATCCATCAATGGATATTTGGGCTCTTTCCATACTTTGGCTATTGTTGATAGTGCTGCTGTAAACATGGAGGTGCATGTATCCCTTTGAAACAGCACACCTGTATCCCGTGGATAAATGCCTAGTAGTGCAATTGTTGGGTCATAGGGCAGTTCTATTTTTAGTTTTTTGAGGAACATCCATCCTGTTTTCCAGAATGGCTGCACCAGCTTGCATTCCCATAATTTTATTTTTTTAATTTACATCCAAATTAGCATATAGTAAAGCAATGATTTCAGGAGCAGATTCCTTATTGCCCCTTACCAATTTAGTCCACCCCCCCCCCACAATCCCTTCAGTAACCCTCTGTTTGTTCTCCATATTTAAGAGTCTCATGTTTTGTCCCCCTCCCTGTTTTTATATTATTTTTGCTTCCCTTCCCTTAAGTTCATCTGTTTTGTTTCTTAATGTCCTCATATGAGTGAAGTCATATGATATTTGTCTTTTTCTCACTGACTAATTTCGCTTAGCATAATACCCTCCAGTTCCATCCACATAGTGGCATATAGCAAGATTTCATTCTTTTGGATTGCCAAGTAATACTCCATTGTATATATATACCACATCTTCTTTATCCATTCATCCATTGATGGGCATTTGGGCTCTTTCCATACTTTGGCTATTGTTGATAGTGCTGCTATAAACATTGGGGTGCATGTGCCCCTTCAAAAAAGCATACCTGTGTCCTGTGGATAAATGCCTCGTAGTGCAATTGCTGGGTCATAGGGTAGTTCTATTTCTAGTTTTTTGAGGAACCTCCATACTGTTTTCCAGAGTGACTTCACCAGCTTGCATTCCCACCAACAATGCAAAAGAGATCCTCTTTCTCCGCATCCTCGCCAACATCTGTTGTTGCCTGAGTTGTTAATGTTAGCCATTCTGACAGGTGGGAGGTGGTGTCTGATTGTGGTTTTGATTTGTATTTCCCTGATGATGAGTGACGTTGAGCATTTTTTTCATGTGTCGGTTTGGCCATCTGGATGTCTTCTTTGGAGAAGTCTCTGTTCATGTCTTTTGCCCATTTCTTCACTGGATTATTTGTTTTTTGGGTGTTGAGTTTGATAAGTTCTTTATAGATTTTGGATACTAACCCTTTATCTGATATCTCATTTGCAAATATCTTCTCCCATTCTGTTGGTTGCCTTTTAGTTTTGCTGACTGTTTCCTTCACTGTGCAGATGCTTTTTATTTTGATGAGGTCCCAACAGTGCATTTTTGCTTTTGTTTCCCTTGCCTCCGGAGATGTGTTGAGTAAGAAGTTGCTGCAGCCAAGATCAAAGAGGTTTTTGCCTGCTTTCTCCTTGAGGATTTTGATGGCTTCCTGTGTTACATTGAGGTCTTTTATCCATTTTGGGTTTATTTTTGTGTCTGGTGTAAGTAAGTGGTCCAGGTTCATTCTTCTGCAAGTCGCTGTCCAGTTTTCCCAGCACTACTTGCTGAAGAGACTGTGTTTATTCCATTGGATAATTTTTCCTGCTTTGTCAAAGATTAGTTGGCCATATGTTTGTGGGTGCATTTCTGGGTTCTCTATTCTGTTCCATTGATCTGAGTGTCTCTTTTTGTGCCAGTACCATACTGTCTTGATGATTACAGCTTTATAGTATAGCTTGAAGTCTGGGATTGTGATGCCTCCTGCTTTGATTTCCTTTTTCAAGATTGCTTTGGCTATTCAGGGTTTTTTCTGCTTTCATACAATCCATTCATCATTCAGCGGACACTTGGCCTACTTCCATAATTTGGCTATTATAGGTAATGCTGCTATAAACATCAGGGTACATGGATCCCTTTGAATTAGTATTTTTGTATTCTTTGGATAAATACCTGGTAGTGCAATTGCTGGATTGTACGGTAGTTTTATTTTTAACTTTTTGAAGAACTTCACATTGTTTTCCACAGTGGATGCACCAGTTTGTATTCCCACCAACAGTTCAAGAGGGTTGTTTTTGTTTCCCTGAAGATGTCTTTACTTAAAAATTGTTTCAGGACTTTAATAATGATGATCCATTGTTATCTTTTCTTCCTGCTTCCACTGTTTCTGGTGCAAAGTGAGCATCATCTGTATTGTCCCCCTGTAAGTAATGTGTTCCTATTAAACCCATCCAGTCATTTGTTTTTATTTCAGTTATTAGAATTTCATTGCTAGAATTGTGACTTTGGGTTTTCTATTTTTCTGCTGAGAATTCCATCTAATTATATTTATGAGTTATGTATATAATTTTTAATTTCTTGAATATATTTATAATAATTGCCTTAATGTTCTTGTCTCTTAATGGCAATATCTGGTTACACTCTGTTTTGATTTCTATTGACTACCTTTTTTCTAGAATATAGGTCACACTTTTTATGGGTCTTTTTGTGTGTGTCTCTAGTGATTTCTGATTGAGTAGTGAGCGTCTTGAGTGATATGTATGAAGAGTCTATATTCTGTTATGTACCAATAAAGAGTGAATTTTATTCTATTTATTCTCTCCTCCTTCAGCCCCTAACTCTGTCTTCTTCTCTCAAGCCAGTAAGCCTAGGCTTTCTGCCCTCAGAGCTGCATTTGATTGGGAGCACCCTGCCCAGAAGTTACAAACACAACACTCACCTGCAGCATTTCATCTTCGAACAGTAGATGCCTCTCTGGTTTCTGCCTGCAGTCTGTTGTTTGCTAGTGTTTTCAAATTTCAAATAGGTTTGCTTTTATGATATTACTTTATTTCCCCCTGTGAGAATGTTGGTACTAACCAGTGACTCTGCCATTACCCTAGAAACTCTTTTTATAAATTATATATTTTTCATTTGATTGAATCTTGAATAATTTGAATTTATTAATGATGAATCTCCATTTTGTGTATATAATCAGTTAAGATTTATCTAGTCTTATTTTTTGTTTTTGTTTTCCAATCCCCTCCTGGTAGCTGTTAGCATCTTTTGCTCAGAGTGCCTCGCATTAATAAGTATATGATGTAAATGTAATTACCAATTCAGTTATCTAGCTTCTTTACTGTAGATATGAGATAGCCAGAGCTATGAGTAACCTAAGCAGTGAACTTTATATTTGTGCCCGTGTGTGTGTGTGTGTGTGTGTGTGTGTGTGTGTGTGTGTAAATTTTACCCACACCTAGGTTCCTACTTTCAGCATTCTGCATAGGTTAATCTACAATAATGAAACACAATGTAGTTACCTTAGCTTCCTTCCTTAAGCTGGCCTACATTATGTCAGGAATAAACTAACCCTGCCCTGTTGACTTGTGTTTGGATTTGTTACAGCATAAACCCTGACAAATCTTATTTAGGTTAAGAATTTTAGTTAATTTACACACTATAAATTTATCCATTTTAAGTGTGCAGTTCAGTAAGTTTTAGTAAATGTATAGATCTTTGCAACTGTCACCATTATTGTTTTAAAACACTTCCATCACCCCAAACTCTCCTTGTCAGTATTGTAGTCAATCCTCACTCCTATACTCAGTTGAAAGAAAACAAATACATGTCTCTATAATTTGAGTTTTTTAGAAATTCTGTTTAAATAAAATCATATAGTATATAATTTTTGTCTAGATTGTTTCACTTAGCAAAATATTTTTGAGAATTATTCATGCCATCACATCTATCAGTAGTCTATTCCTTTTTATTGCTGGGTAAGGGTAGTATTTTATCATATGTATGTAATGCATTCACTAGTCGATGGAAACCTGGGTTTTGCCAAGGTTTTTTGTTGTTGTTGTTGGTTGGTTAGTTGGTTTTTGGTATTATCATTCACGTTTTTAAATGTTATACATCCAAAATGATAAGATTCCAGTGCTATCTTTGCAGTGTGATCCAATATCTTCCTGTGTGTGCAATTTTAATTTTTATACACTTATTTCCCCATAATGGAAATTCTTAAGAGATTTCACAGTGTAAGTACATCCATTCAGTTTCTTTAATTGATGTTTCTGAAGTGTAAATGATCCCCTTCCCCTCTAGGAAGAATTATTGTAAGTTTGTACACTCGTTTTAACATTTCAATATTTAAACCACTTGCAATCTGTGACAAGAATTTACTCTGCTATTTTTGAAAGTCCTTAATTAAGCTATCCCCCAAATTTGACATGTAAAACTCTATATATCTTATTTTTCTATAATGTCATTAAGAGTATATAGGTCACAATCTGTTCTCTACTAACATTTAAAGAATATGATGCTAGGGGCACCTGGGTGGCTCAGTCGGTTGAGTCCAACTTCACCTCAGGTCATGGTCTCACAGTTCATGAGTTCAAGTCCGGCATGGGGCTCTGTGCTGTCAGCTCAGAGCCTGGAGCCTGCTTCAGATTCTGTGTCTCCTCTTTCTCTGCACCTCCTCCACTTGCACTTTGTCTCTCTCCATCTCTCAAAAATAAATAAACGTTAAAAAATTTTTTAAAGAATATGATGCTCAAGCAATGAATTACTATCACTAACAAATTATGCCTGAAAGGTCTAGCTCACACTAGTGACCACTAACTTAAATTAGTACTACATATCTTCTTACTTTTCCATAGACCCTTACAGTTTATGTTCTGCAGGTGGCCTTGCTTCAATCATACAAATGATTATCTGTGAGACCTTGCAGGGATAAGGGAAATTTTAGAGATATACCATGAACAGGTTCATTAAGATTTTACACAGGAGTATACATATTCCTTCCACTTACATTTTATTAACCCACATTTTATTGGCCAGAGCAAGTTACATGCCTGCTTTAATTAGTTGCATGATGCATAATTGCACCAGGGAGGACAGCAAATATTGAGAGCAATGGCATAGTATTTTAAACAGGGTAATGACATGATCTTATTTATATTAGGGGATGAATTGTAGGAAAACAAGAATGGGGGTTTCCTGGGTGGCTCAGTTAGTTGAACATCTGACTCTGGATCCCTGCTCAGGTCATGATCTCACGGACAAGATCCAGCCCCAAGTCGGGTTCTGTGCTGACACAGCAAAGCCTGCTTAGAATTCTCCCTCTCCCTCTCTCTCTCTGCCCCTACCTGCCACTCTCTCTCATGTGTGATCATGTGCATATGCATGCTTGCTCTCTCTCAAAGTAAATAAACATTAAAAAAAAGAATCAAACAATGAACTTAGATATATTTCAGAAGTCCATGAAAAGTATGGTCATGGCTTATACAGAGGTGCTGGAGGTGGAGAGAATTTAATGCATGGTAGCATCAACATGACTTGCTAATGGATTAGATGTGGAGGATCAAGGAAAAGGATAATTCAAAGATGACTCTTAATTTTTTTTTTTTTGCTTTCAGTTATTTATTTTGAGAGAGAGAGAAAGAGAGCAGGGGAGGGGCAGAGAGCAAGGGAGACAGAAAGAATCCCAAGCAGGCTCCGCACTATCAGCACAGAGCCCAACATGGGGCTTGAACTCACCAACCATGAGTTCACAACCTGAGCCAAAATCAAGAATTGGATGCTTAACGAACTAAATGACCCAGGTGCCCCAACTCTTAAGTTTTTTAACTTAATTAAAACTTAATTAGCAATTCATTTGAGAAAGCATATAATCCAGGAAAGATGATTCACTATACAAGAAAATGAAATGTTTTTCACAACTACCATAGAAAAGGTACCAAAGCATTAAAGAATATATAAGACCTATGCTGTACAAAGTGATACAAGGCCAAAAAATATGAATATTTTACAAAGTAATTATAGTGCTAATAACATAAGGAAGAACGTATTAAAATGGGGAAAATATAGACTAATAAACTTAAGGTAGATTTATGTGAATAATCTGAATTCATACTAGCAAATTAAAAACCAGGGGCACCTGGGTGGCTCAGTCATTTAAGCATCCGACTTTGGGTCAGGTCATGATCTCGCGGTCCGTGAGTTCAAGCCCCGCATCGGGCTCTGTGCTGACAGCTCAGAGCCTGGAGTCTGCTTCAGATTCTGTGTCTCCCTCTCTCTGCCCCTCCCCCACTCATGCTCGCTCTCTCTCTCTCTCTCTCTCTCTCTTTCTCTCTCTCTCTCTGTCAAAAATAAACTTAAAAAAATAAGACACACCAGTCTTTAAAAAAATAAATAAATAAAATCCAAAGAACCTTAAAATAATAATGTACAATGACTAAATAGTGTCTAATCCAAGAATGCAGGTATGATTCAAAATTTAGGAAATCTGTAATAATCACAAAAATAGTTCAAAAGAGAGTATAAATCTTATCACCTCCTACCCCTGTTTGTCCTATGAAGTTTACCAAAGTCTTTGTTCTTAGAATTTCTTCCCAGAATATTTGCCTAACAAGGCAGATAGAACAATGAAATTCAGCTACCTTCCACTCAATTTTTCCTAGTCCAAATCTCTAGTGAGTAATTTATGTCTCAGTGATCTCCAGTCTAATTGACTCTCGGTTTAATGGGCCCCAAGCTTCTCCATGCAGGATTGATTACCTTAGAGTACTTCCACGACAAGGCAATAAGTGTTTCTGGGTTGTTTCATTTAACATTTTTTGCTACTTTTTTCCCTATCAATAGTGGATGAGAAAATTGGAGATAAATATATAATGTAAATACTGAAGCCAACAAACAACTATATACAGCTAATTGATGCTATTTGTTTATTCCTTTATTCATACATTCATTCATTCACATTTATTTATTCACACACTCAATGAATATTTACATTGTTCCTAATATGTTCCAAACAAAATGATAGGTTCTTTGAGTGACATTTCTTTCTTGGAGTGAAAAATCTTATTTTAAAGTTCTATACATCTAAACATAGAAACATATTTTTTAAAAAGAAAAAGAATAAGGCTTAAATTAGGTAGAAACAAAAATCACAATATATTCTTGATACATAGATCAATAAATTGATAGAATATGGGATGTAATAACGTAGCCAAATGTTTGGCTGGTATCTTTTAAGTGGACCACATAAGCACAACATGGGTATCTTGTACTAAGAGTAGAAAACAGAGAACAGAAAACTAGCTTAATTTGTCTTTGTATCAATTGTGGTCTCATTGAAAACTGGATGGCTCAAACATAAATTATGGTAATATATGGAGGCGTTAACAGACTAATTGTGAAGATACAAGGAGGATATAGGGAAAACACGAGATATATTGTAGCCTCTCCTGGGTCTAGAGACAGCATGGTTGTTACCACCATTAGACCCAAGAACTATGAAGAGAGGGAATTTCGAATAGTCTTGGAGAAGGGACTGTAAGAGGGAGGCAGCTAGCCTAAGACAACCCAACAGAGAGGATATTGGAAGAAAAAATACCCAGAGTTCACTTTCCTTTTTTTCACCACCAGTCTCCCATGGGGCTGCTCAGTAGCCAAACCTAATTAGACATGAGAACAAAAGTTGATATAGTCACTAAGGCAGAGAAGAGGAGGGAAGGAGAAAATGGATTATTTCCACCAAAACCTGTTCAAATATGCTGTAAATTTGTAAATATTAAACTTATAACTAAATACTATGATTATATTATCACAGTCATGAGTCATATCATACAGTTGAAAACTCATAGAGCATTTATATTATAATACACTAATATCTGCCTAGCCAGAACTTATATGACTTACTGCTGTCTTAGAGTATCGTGTTCCCTTGCACATCTCCTACCAATAAATAGAAGCAGGTACCTCAGTACAGAGTCCACATCTACATCAGCAAAATATTGTCTTGATGACTCTGAGAATTCCACTGAGTGATACTCTTTGCTTCCACCTTATCGTGGGACAGAAACACTTCTCATCAGCCACCAGAAAGAACAAACAACTGTGCAAATGAGATAGAGACCTCATTTATGAAAATAGCTGACTGAGAAGTTGCCTCAGAGAAGAAACTCTCTGTCTCTGGTAATGCTAGAGTCAGAGGTGTCTATGTAACATGCCTAGGGTGTCTATGCAACATGCCTAGGACTGAGCCACCTGCTCCCCTTGTTGCCATTAGCCTAACATAAATCCTGCTCAGTTTGAGATGATTCTTAAAAGTCCAACGAAGAAAATTATCCATAGCCTATCCTCTTCAGCTAAGGATATCACCACAAAAAGAAAAAGAAAAGGTTTACTTTTACTCTGTAGTTTATCTTGGGCACAGTCCTACCCTGACTTTACTGCCTTCTTGGTGGAGATCCACTATTCTTCTTCAATCCATTTAACATTTATCTCATTTATTGAGATAGTTGAGATTTAGCTCTACCATTTCACAACTTTTTTTTATGTTTATAAGGCTTCTCTTTAGAAAACAATAATATCTTATTTTCCTTGAAGAGTCTGATATTACTCTAGAGACCCACCAAATGCAACTTGAATTAGAGAGTCAAAAATCCTATCATAACATTTTTCTCCTTTTTCATGCAGTTGTTCATGAAATAGCCATTCATTTTGTTTTTACTCTTTGCCAAACACTGAGATGGTAGTTGGAGCCAGAAAAACATATTCCCTCTCCTCGAGATTTCAGAATACTGAGAGAGGCAGGCTTAACAAAAAGAAACAAACAAAAAATTCTAGTAGACATTTGCCTCACTTATTTTTAACATGTGGTGGTATCTGTGGTTTGCTTGGAGAGGGAAAAATGCTGTCTATGGGAGTTTTCACTTTGCAAATGACAGATTAATTGAACCCTGAGGGATAGCATAGAAAGAATCAGAGATGGACAGAGGAAAAGGAGGTAGTGGACTTATTACACAGGATTAGCATTTGAAATGCTTAGGGTTGGGACCAGGATGTAGCTGTGAGCACTGTAGCATAAGCTTCATCTATAGAATGACAAGCTGCAAGCCTGGAAAAGTAGACAGGGAGGTGAGTCATGAAGGACCCTGTATGTCACTAATACTAAAAATTGCAGGTTTTATCACTGGTTTACCAGTATACATCTTTAAAGTTGTATTCAAATAAAATCACATTTTATAACAGGAATAGCTTCCATCTATCATCACTAAATGAAATAATTGAGATAATTTCAGTTTAATTACATTCAAAATGGACAAATTCTAAAATGTCTCTGTAATTTAATCTAATATCTATCTTTTAAATTAGCCTGTGTTATGGAGTCCAATGTCTTGAACGTATTAATTAAAATAATGGTAACATTATAAAATATTGAAGGTTGCAAAATGCACTATCAAGCCATTCCAGATGGATAAAATAGTAATTGTATGTGCTACAGTGGGAAAATGCTAATAAGAGCAATTGAATTTCCTTCAGCTGAATCATTAATAAAACTCTGCAAGCAAGTTAGATTTAAATATATAGTTTAATGGTGCTGATTATCTTTAGATTTGTGGTTTCTCCCTAATGATAAGAACAATATGTGTGACATTTTTAGATAATAATTATGAAAATATTACTAATTATTACTAACATTTATTGAAAGTGTCCTGCATGCCCAGCCCAGCACCAAGCACTTTCTATTACTTATCTCATCTTATTCTCATAATAACCATATAAGATAGGTACTATTATTAACTGCATTTTAAAGGGGAAAAATCTGAAACTTAGTCTAAATAAATTACCCAAAGTACTTTAGCTAGTCATTGTTAAAGCTCTGATTCAAAGTCATGCACTTCTGCTTTCTGAGGCCAGGATGAGGAAAAGACTTGAGGTAAGCTCGCTTTTCCTTTATCTATAGTGATTCATTTCATGTTTTATAAAATATAGCAATCTGCTAAATTAGGAAAAAATAAAACTAATACTGAAATCTGTTAATGTGAAATAATTTCTTCTTCCCCCTTAATAAATCAATTTTTATTCTGAAGCATGACAATTAATGAGGTTTATCATGGTATGCCTAACTATGGGCTGTTATTAACAGTCGTAAAATTATCAGGACACAGCATTTGACTTGATAACCTGGCATGAACAAATTTCCAAAGATTGATTTTTATGGTGCCTACATTAGTCCTCTCATTCATTTGTTCTTAGTTGGTTGACTGCTAATTCCAGCAAAAGAGAAGGAAGAAATTCTTAAGGCTGCTTTTCCCCCCTAGAGCAATAAAGCTTTGGTCCCATTACATTAGCATGATGGAAGTATTTGTGGCAATTTATTTATGCAAAGTTCATATTCCATAAAAATTGTTTAGGTTTAAAGCAGTTGTTATCACCAATTAAAGATGTTGTTTAATGGAAAGATGAATTAATTTCCTATTCGGACTTGCTTTTTAGAAGCAAAATAGGCATTTCCTATTACTGAACATAAGAAACTTGCTTCCCAAACATAGCTTACTTTTTCTAGATACAGATTCAATACCTCTCACAGCAAAAAATTTTTGAGGTTAAAAAAAACTCATATGGATAGCCCTAAGAATATGAGGATGATCTATATGTAGGGGGAGGGAAAAACCATTTAATCTTGCCTACTGATACTATACAACAGAAGACAAGCTGTATTTCCGTGTTGCTTAGACTAATGAAAACATTTTCTTTTAAGAAATCATGTAAAGAGCTATCACCTGTTCCTCTGCCACAGCAGAAGTTAGAAATTTTTTAAAGTGAGTTTTTCTGCTATCAAAGGCCTTTTAAAAAGGTCATTATGGGGCACCTGGGTGTCTTAGTCAGTTAAACATCTGACTCTTGATTTCAGCTCAATTCGTGATCTCACGCTTAGTGAGTTTGACTCCCACATCAGGCTCTGTGCTGACAATGCAGAGCCTGCTTGGGATCTGTCTCCCTGTCTGCCCCTCTCGCACTCTCTCTTGCTCTCTCTCTGAAAATAAATAAATAAACTTTAAAGTAAATAAAATATAAAAAAATAAAAAATGATCACAATGCCATTATAATCTTATACTTTGCTTACTGTGTATAAAGACTCTAAATATACAATATATTTTACAATATATATTTGCAACATTAATAAAAATAAAGAAGTTGTATACTTTGGGCAAACTCTTAATGCTCACTACATATGTGTTATTGGACACACACATTTAAAAAAATTTTTTTAATGTTTATTTATTTTTGACAGAGAGAGAGACAGAGCATGAGCAGGGGAGGGGCAGAGAGAGAGGGACACACAGAATCTGAAGCAGGCTCCAGGCTCTGAGCTGTCAGCACAGAGCCCGATGCGGGGCTTGAACTCACAGACTGCGAGATCATGACCTGAGCTGAAGTCGGACTCAACCTACTGAGCCACCCAGGCACCCCAGACACACACGTTTTAAACACATAAGTATTATGGATAATAAAAGGTTCCAGAAAAAGGGTCAGGAATCCAAACCAGAGGGATAAACATTAAGGTTGGGAATACAAGTTAGGGGCCAGGCTGAGAAGGATCATAACCTACTGGTTATGGTTTTCCTTTCCTCTCCATCTCAAATACCACATTATTGCACTCAACTGTAAATCCTGCCCCTACCCTCAACTCTCCTGCCACATACCCTCTGCATAAAACCAGCTACTATCTTATTTTAGTTTACAATTTTGGCACTGCTCTAGACATTCATAATTGAGTATGTATCTCTTTAAATTCATGGCATTGAACTTTAGCTAAAGTCCATGATACTTCTTGAGAATCCTTTCTTGCTTGACTAGTCATTTCCATCTGCCATTTTCCTCAGTGATATCTTCAAATTTCCAGTGCTTTCTCAAAACTACCTCTCCAGTTCCTTACATGTTCAGGGTGTCCTGTAATTTAGCATTTGAGTGGATATGCTGTCCGATTATCTTGCCAATAAACCTATTTGCACAATCACATATTTACATACTTCCCCCCATTTCATCACTTCTGCCAAGGCCCATGAATAGCATCCCTGGGCTTGGACATCCATTCTTATCATATACTACTGCTAAGAGGCTTGAGGTGTCTTCATGCAGAAAGCAGCCCTCTGAGAAATGATCTATCATTCTGGCCACCACCACAACACAAAACAAAAGAAACAAGGAAAACAAACAAACAAAAAACATCATCAAGGATCCTTACTACCCTTTCCCTACCTACAATCACCCCTGCCAAAGATCAAAACATGTCCTGAAAATGTGCATCCCTTTTCCAGTTTTCATCCAGGCGGAAGCACTGATTTAGTAACACAAGTAGCACATGAGTCAAATAGGCTCAGATGTAAAGTACAGTCAACCCTTGAACAACTCAGGGGTTAGAGGCATGGACCCGCCCCTGTCCCCCATGCAATCACAAAACTCAGTATAACTTTTGACTTCCTAAAAGCTTAACCACTGATAGCCTACTGCTGATCAGAAGCCTTACTAATAACATAAACAGTAGATTAACACATATTTTGTAGGTTATATGTATTATATACTGTATTCTTACCATAAGCAAAGCTGAAGAAAAGAAGGTGTTATTAAAATCATAAGGAAGAGAAAATGCATTTACAGTACTGTACTTCATTTATGGGAGGAAAAATGCATATGAGCAGACCTGTGCAGTTCAAACCCATGTCGTTCAAGCATCAATGGTATTTTGTGTTTTGTTTTTCTGTCCACATTTGAAATTCATTTCAACCCATGATCTTAACAACAGGGACAAGTGAGTATCCCTAAAAACCATAAATCCAGGCAATGGATTCTGAAAAACAGTAATGAATTCTGAACACTCTAGGGCAAAGAAAGGCCTGATATGTATGAGAGGGATGAGATTGGCCCATGGGCAATAAAGCATAGAGCCACTATCATCATGTGGAAAAACCAGGATTAAAGAAAATAAATTGCTACCAAAGAATCTGAAAGTTCTGGGCAGTGAGGCAGAAACTAGAAATGAAGAAATAAGGAGGAAATCACATACATGAAACCAGTGTTAAAAGGTGTTGGAATTAAGGGAAGAGAAGGGGCCTGGTGAGACTCCTCGTGGTGCCGGATCACATGTGATTTTTCTGGGGGCCTCTGATTCACGCTTGCAGAATGAGAGACTGGTTGACCTATTTGAAAGTGACCAACTTAATTGCTGCCTTTTCTTTTACATTTAAAATCTTTGAAAATGGCACAGGTGAGTTGGGCTTTTAATTATGTTAATATCCTTCCTGATATAAGGAGATGTTAAGAGATAGCCATCCTTAATCAGCTTCCTACTGATACCACAGAGCTCATCAATTAGCCAAGGGTGTGTTCCCCTCAAATCCACCATGTGTTTTACTCCAGGTACCAGCCACCATTCCTTGTGTATATTCTCAAGCCATAGTGAACTGGGTTAGACTACTTGAGCTATGAGATAGCTTTGGTCTTGCTGACCTAAGACATATATTTATTTATTAATTCAACAAATACATAAGGAGTGCCTATGTTTTTCTAGCTATCTTGTGTATGCTCAGAGTTACATATACAAAGAAAACATGTATAATCCCTGACTTCATTAAGGTCACAGACAATAAGAGAAGAGAGAAAGTTAATTGAGTAGATAGGTTAGCTAGCCCTTTCTATACCAGTATGACCAGAATGGAAAGAATTTAATCCAAGTTGAGGAGCAATCCAGTGACAGTTTTAGTGATTCCCTGATGTCTTAAATGAGGTAGGAAACACCCATCTGCTCATAATCACAATAATTTAGAGGTGGGGAGTGAGAGCCAGTAGAAGAAATAATCTTCTCCATATGTTAAATTACACTATATTATCTCCAGCGATAATTAGCACTAGTTTTCATATGATAAGCTTACTACATAGGCGAATCATATGGAAACAAATGTCTCTAAAACACCAGATAGTAGGTTTACTGATCTAGAACTGTAAGACCCAGATGGATTAGAGCCCTTTTTTCTCAGGAACCTGTGAATTGGGGAAAAGGGAAATGTCAATGCTCATCCAGATGAAATCCAAAAAACAAACTTCCTTTTCTAAAAAATAGGAAGAAACAAAAAAATTAAGCTTATTCCTATAGAAGGGATCGTTTTTCCTGAGAGAAGGAATTGGGCTGCCACCTAAGTAGGGGATTATAGTGGAAAAGGAGAGGGCACCTGAGGGGAGAAATCCAGATCAGGAGCAAAAATATTGCACAGATGATCTCTTCTGTTAGGGCTAAGTTGGGAAGTACTTTCCCTGGAGATTTTATTTGTCTTCCCGGTCTCTAGTTGCACTTTTCCTATCAGAGGTTTTTCCATTTCTTGTCTCCAAGGAGTAAGGGAATGCAATAAGGGTAATGTATAAATTAGCCAATATGCTAACGTTTATTCTTTATACCCACTAACTCCCTTCTGAAAGTATTCAACTTTTTGGATTATGTTAGTAGTTAGATGGATTCAACTGATGTAGAGATTTGGGGTCAGGATTGTGAAAGGAGGGATGGGCACATACTGCTCAGTTTTCCCTTCAGCCCTTGAAGAGACACTGGGTAAAGGAGCAGGCAACTCTTGGTGGATAATGATCCAATATCCTTGGAAATTATTGGTGTCATGAGAAAAATTCAAGACCCAGGAAGTGCCAAAGAAATTCCAGGCATAGGGAATTATGTCTAAGTTTTATGACTTCTCTGAGTAAATGAAAACCATCCTTTGACAAGATAAAGAGAAGGAGCTGAGTAAAACTCAAATAAAAGGATAATAATTTCTTAAATGGTACTAATAGGGGAAATTGTGGGAAACATGAGAGCTCACAGTCGCATTCCAAGCTCATTTGGACTCTCCATTGTTTTGATGTTCTCTGATGCTGTCTATGTCAAATTCATGGCTAAATTCAAATCATGTCCATATGGTCCTGGGCTCTTTTTGTCTGGGACAGGTTTTAAAACAGAGGTCAAGAAAAAAAGGTGGAATTTAACAGTCCATTTGTTGAGCATATAGCTGCTTAATTCTTGCTGAATAACTTTGGTTATGAATATATCTTGCCAGTCACAAGGTTTGCAGCAGAAGGGAGAAACCACACCTAAGAGGAAGGTTTCAGGGTGAGAACAGGAACAGATCCACACAAGTCTCTTCCTCTTCCTCCTAGAGGAGAAGGAGATGTCTAGAATAAAGTTTCCAAAAAAGGTATGGCCAATCCAAACCAGGAATCCTGTGGTCAAAAGCACAGCCTGTTTGATGAGAGGGAGGAATGGTGGTAGTTCTAGATAGTTCTAGAAAGTTCTAGAAAGCAGAGTTGCTGTGAGGATGGTAAAAGTACTATAATCAAAATCAGTTATTCCAGATATCTTATCTAGTTGAGAAAGAACACGGAGGAGGAGGACTCATTGCTACTCTCCCAGTTCCCTTCTCCTACCCTCACTACTGCCCTGCTCTATTGGGACTGATTAGGGCTGAGAGATGTAAGAAGGAGGCAGATCTCCATTAAGAGTCAGGGCACAATTCAGGACTTAATGGTCAGAGAACTCAGTGAAGCTTCTGACCAGCCTATGGCTACCTCAGATAGTGTTTTAACCTCTGTCCGTAGACATAGAACATAGAAGATACTCCCAAATGCGGGAGGGAGGGAGGGAGGGAAGGAAGGAAGGAAGGAAGGAAGGAAGGAAGGAAGGAAGGAAGGAAGGAAGGAAGGAAGGAAAAGAAAGAAAGAAAGAAAGAAAAAGAAAGAAAAAAGAAAGAAAGAAAGAAAGAAAGAAAGAAAGAAAGAAAGAAAGAAAGAAAGAAAGAAAAGGGAGAGGAAGTGAGGAAGGAAGGAAGGAAGGAAGGAAGGAAGGAAGGAAGGAAGGAAGGAAGGCAGGCCCGAATATATCTGAAGACTCCATGGGGTACATTTAAGCCAGGCCAGAGAATGAGAGTTGACTCACAGACCCAGTCCTTCTTTCTCCAATAATGACCTCAAGCTTTTTCTTTTTAATATTTGTTATGTTTGTTATTTAGTTTTATTTTTTATTGCTTTTGTTTCTCATCAGTGGTCTTTTATTAAAATGACCATTGTTTGCATGGAGAACAGGGGGAGGAGAGCTACTTAAACCAGGAACACCTTTATCCTGAAGCTAGACCTCTGATTTTAACCGTGTTCTTGTAGCTCTCAAAGTGTTTCCAACAGATTTCCTCCTTGAGGGATTTTACCCATAAGTCATCAGCTCTACCTTATGGACCTGCTACCCTCTTAGCTACCTAGTGGATAATCTCAATTCTTTTTCTTTTCTTCTTCCAGATTTTGTGGCTCTATATTAATCATTAAAAGTGCAAAGTTCTCAGAATTAACAATGTACAGAAATGCTTAAAACTAATTTAAGGATTGAGGTTTCCTAGGAGGATACATATGAATTTATAAAACCTCTGAAATAGTGATCCAAATGAATCCACTTGGGGAAAGGTTTACTTTAAAAATTTTTTTGAGTTGTCTGTCCCTAAGGTAACTGGAATTTCTACATAAGTCAGTAGGAATTCCTCATGGATTTTGCAGTGCTTCTGTGTGTGTGTGTTTTTATTATTTCAAAGACAAACATTTCTCAATTCTGTCAATCTTTTGTGGTATAAGATGGCTTATTTCACAGATAAATTGTTATTATAACTCACAGTGGAATCCAAAATAATCCAAAGCACAGTAGTAGTACAATCCCCTGGAGAACATCGAGCCAAATAAATCACATTTTGTAGCATTTCTCATCTCACCAGGGAAACATTTTTATCCAGGTGAAATAAGGATAAATACCATAGGCATTCATAATTCATAGGAGGACAATATGGGAACTAAGAAGGTGTGTACAAGAGAATTGCATGCCTTCGGTTGACTATGGAAAGCCCTCAAAGAAATTAAATTAAGAAAACTAAATTTTCCCCTGGGTAGTTATATTATAAGCCTTGATATAATGGGTTGCATCACAGATATTCTTTTTAAAAAGGCATGCAAGGAGCAAGCAGAGAAAAATGATATTGAAGAAGAGCATTCTCCCTGGTGACAGACAATACAAGATCCATCCCAGAGTTGAAGAAACACTTGGTTTCAAAGAAGGAACACTTTCAGAGCGGTTAAGGAAGATAAAACCTGGAAATGTCCACTGACCTTGGCAATTTGATAAGGGATTCTGGGAATTAAGGCAAACTTTCTTCTTTCCCATAATCCCCTTGAAGTATCTCAAAGCAGTTGGTTTTGCAAGATCAAATATTTGGTTTTTTTCTGGGCACCTGGGTGGCTCAGTCGGTTAAGTGTCTGACTTCAGCTCAGGTCATGATCTCACCATTGGTGAGTTTGAGCCCATGTCGGGCTCTGTGCTGACAGCTCAGATTTTGCTTCAGATTCTGTGTCCCCCTCTCTCCCTCTCCCGTTCATGCTCTGTCTCTCTCACTCTCAAAAATAAATAAACATTAAAAAAATTGTTTTTAATATTTGGGGTTTTTTTTCTTCCCTAGCTAATTGATTTTACATATTTTCCTTTAAAAGATGCCTTTAGGCCTCAGACTCTTTTACTCTACCATGTGTAAACAGAGCAGGAAAAGGAGAGGTTTATAAACACACACACACACACACACACACACACACACACACACACGAGAGACAAAGAGACAGAGGGGAAGAGACAGAAAGAGAGAGAGACAGAGAGAAAGACAGGGAATTTACTGCAGTGAGGGACCAGAATCTAGATTGTTTTAAGTAGCCTTGAACTGTATTAATTTTTTAAACATTTTTTTCCTTTTCCTTTGAGAATGGTGGAATATAGAAAAGCATATAAAGAAACATAGGTAACTATAATATGGGAGTGGGAAGACAGAAAATAAAGGAAATTCACATCTAATAGACCTCTTTTCCTGTGAAGTAGAAAGGTAAATTTCAGAAAATATGTAGTAGATGTGGGATTTAAGAAAATAAATACGAATTTATTTAGTAATTTAATTTAGACTAACTTATTGAGGGGAATTATAAATGGAGCCCAACAGAGATAAATAGTAACATGGTATGAGTGTTTTGGTTATTCACAAATCCTTTATGTCACAGATGCAGAAGATCCCCCTGCAGTTGTATTAATATATGTCCTGATTACTATGTCACATTTATCTCTGAGCTGCATCTCTTGAAGGACTTTTTGAGAGGTTTGCATGATAATTTAACTGTAATGTAATATAAGCCCAAGTGGCAGAATGTCTGCGGCCGAAAGCTGACAGAGTAATGAGTAAACCATTTGTTTTCCAAAGATAAGCAGTGCAATTTTGGTAAATAGTTATGTAGGCTCTGAGAATGCATACCCCCCCACACACACACATCAACTACACATACACACATGTTAAAATATGTGCATCCACAGTCTAAAGGTAAATAAATACAAAATAACATTAGCTTTAGAGTGGTTTCATTGAAATATAATATGTAGAAGAAATGGTTTAACAGACAGGCTCACTGTAATTTGTTCCAATTAGACCACATCTACTGTGGTCACTTCTGTGAGTCATTTTTGGAAAGATTACCAGAATAATTAAAACAACTGAGATCGTTTCCTTTCTTCTAAAAAGAAATTCATGGGGGATATAGTGGCTCTTTCCAAATATTTGAAGGACCATCAAATAAAGAAGAGGTAAGACTTACTTAGAGCACAAAATCTAGAAGTAGAACTAATGGGTAGAAGTCACAAGTTATAGTCAATACAAATTGAATTTTCTTAGACATCGTTGTTTAACAATAGAATGAAATTTCTTATGAGGAAGTCAACTCTTTGTGGCTGAAAATGAACAGGGGGATTGACTTTTTGCTGCACATGCTCTCATTAAAAGGATTTGTGGTGAAGAGAGGATTATTTGTAGGGAGATCCATTATAACTCTAGGATTTTGTGGTGATTATATGTGAGGCAATACTATGTACAATTTCTGTGTGCATAAACAAATATATTTAACTTTACTCTTAGGCCCCCTTGCATTCCATCAATAAATGAAATAACTTTCTTCAGTCATGTTGAAGGTTATGAACACCATGTTTAATAAGAGTGTCTCACATTTTTACAAATCGTGTTAAACTAATCAAAGACTAGAACTTGGCTGTTACTTCATTTTTTTAATTTTTTAAATTTTTGTTTATTTTTGAGAGAGAGAGACACACACACATTGTGAGCAGGAGAGGGGCAGCAAGAGAGGGAGACACAGAATCCAAAGCAGGCTCCAGGCTCTGAGCTGTCAGCACAGAGCCCGACGTAGGCTTGAGCTCATGAGCTGTGAGATAATGACCTGAGTTGAAGTCGATGCTTAACTGACTGAGCCACTCAGGCACCCCTGATACTTTTTTATTGAAGTACAGTTGACATACAATATATTAGTTTCAGGTGTATAACATAGTATTTCGACAATCATATACATTATGAAATGCTCACCACAGTAAGTGTAGTTACTACCTGTCACTGTACAAAGTTATTATAATATTATTGACTATATCGCCATGCTATATTTTTCATCCCCATGACTTATTTGCTCCATAACTGGGTTATAAAATAAATGTGTCTTTAATGAAGAAGTCTCATATTGATCAAGTTATAAAATAATATATCTCTGTTCTGCATATAAAACATTTGCCCATATTTTGAAATGAACTTTGTGCATTTCATTTTTAATAGATCCAGAACGGATCCAAAGATATATGAAATGTTTAATAAAAACTCACATTTTTCTTTATACCTATGGAATGTATTTTATATTAGAACACACATGAAAATACTACATGTCAAAGTTTTAAAACAGCTTTAAAAGTTACCTAATTTTTTACAGTAAAGGAGCTCATGAGTGGTTAAAACTCCTTTTGCTCCAAGATATGATAAATATCTAGAGAATCTCTTAAGATTTAAAAGTATATATATTTTCTAAAATGATAAACCCAATCAAGATGTCAATGAACCCTAATGATTATAGAGAAAACATGTTAGTAGAAGCATTATTAAAATACAGGCTAACTTTATATTGTCACTTCAAGGCACAGAGTAGGGCAGTTGGACACAGTTGGAACCTACAGACTAAAGGTCTTAATAACATTGGGTGGACCAGGATCTTGATGCAAAAAAGAAAGAGAGGGAGAAGGAAAGAGAGATGAGGAGAAAGAGAAAGAGAGGAAGGGAGGGAGGAAGGAAGGAAACAAGGAAGTGAGGCAGTGAGTGCAGGCAGGCATTTTTATCTGAACATCTCTGAAAAGAAAAAAAAAAACGTGTAGTATTAATTAGAGGTTCATAAACTGTGCTTCACTCTGGCCAACTCAGGTATGAGAGTGTAGCCCAGGATGTTGTGTGTATCCTGCTTTTCACAGAGATATTTTTCATACTTTATCATATCATGAATGTTTTTTATGCTCAAAATATAATGGTCAATATGAGATATATTGACATTGGCCTCATCTTCAGAAAATTATAAACTAAGGAGAAAATAGAGATGAATATATGTAAGAACAAAAGAAGAAGGGACATAAATATACATAATCTAACTCATTACATTTCAAAGCATGTGCTAAAATACGATTATTATTTTTAATTCACCATATCTATCAACAGAACATGTATGCTAATGCACGTTGTTCATCACTAGAAAACAAATGAACCATTAAACCTGTTGGTAGTAACAGGCGGTTAACTTACATTACGTACTTATTATGTGACAGAAACATTACATGCAGTTTCATGTGGGAATCTCACAACAATTCTAGGAAAGGTAATATTAACCCCTCTGTTTGATGAGAAAATGAAAAAACTCATGATTAAGGAAAGTATAAGTTTATTCACCCAGCTGCAAAAGATTAGCAGCTGGTTTCAAATTACTTCAAGTGTGTTTACTCCAGTGCAAGGCGATAAACACTGATGCAGGCATTCTCATATTCCAGTTAGCGTGACCCTATATTTTGGCTTGCTCAGGGCAGTTCCCTCTCTGCCTGTCTTCCTTGTGTAATTATAAATAGGGCCACCTTTCACTTTCAAAGTGTGCCAGTTTGGTAACACACATATGCTCATTGTAATAATAATACTCTATATTGCTAGAATCCACATATTTCCCCTTCAAAATTCAGAACAGTATACAGGCCTTTCTGTGTGCGTGCACAAGCCCATGTGCATAGGCATGTGTTCCTGTGGGTGTGTGTTTCACTAAATTATAGGAAGGGATGAAAAATGACCATAATGTAGCAATTCTTTTGTAGAGTTGATGTTCTATTCCTCATTTTGAAGAAATGTATTAAATAAAAACCTGAAATAAGAAGTAGATAATTATGTGCTGAATCTGGATTGCAAGTATAATCAACTTGAATAATTACAATAAAAACTTAGTGATCTGTCTATAAAATAGGCCCTTAATGGAATTCAAGAAAACTTTTTCAAAAAAGGTAGATTAACATTCATATGCCAATCAAGTGTGTACAGCAGTCATATTAGGCCTACTGAATATTGTTTATTCAGGAAATGATAATGTTTATCCTCTAAATTTTGATACTCCAACATCAGATAATTTAATGTAATTGTTTTCTCCTTTAGATATATGAGTTTATAAGTAGAATGATAAACATATAAGTTGAAGATGACTTAATATACTGTACAGAATCAATTTTATAAAATTCTAGAACTCTAGAAAATACTAGACCAGTAATCTAAATATTTGTATACAAATGTTGAATGAAAAATATACAAAACTTAATTTATATATATATATACATATATATGCTTAATGTAGTCTGTACATCTATAATGTACATAATTTTACTAAAGTCTATTAAATATATAATTTATAATACACATATATATTTCCCACATCAGCATTTCATTTATTATTTGTATAACATGGAATGACAGAAACTAACATTTATCAAGCATTATATTACGTGCAAGGACTCTCCCAACTACGTTACATTTATTTTATTATCTAATCCTCATGATGACCCTGTGATTGTAAGGTACTATTAAATTCATGATCTCAGGATTAGAAAATTGAGTCATTCCCCAAGATGATATCATTATTAAGTAGTAGGGCCTGGAATCAAATGTGAAATTCATAGACATATCTTCTAGCTTAAAAACTAGTATTAACTCCTGGGCGCCTGAGTGGTTTAGTTGGTTAAGTGTCTGACTCTTGATTTTGGTTCATGACCCTGAGCTCTGCATCAGGCTCTGCACTCACAGCGCAGAGCCTCCTTGGGATTCTGTCTCTCCCTCCACCTCTCTCCGCCCCTCCTGTGTTTGCCGCACATGTGCTCATATGCTCGCTCTCTCTCTTTCAAAATAAATAAATTTTAAAAAATAGAGAGGCTTCTGGGAAGATGGTGGCGTAGGAGGACACTGAGCTCACTGCGTCCTGCGCATCACTTAGATTCCACCCACACCTGCCTAAATAACCCAGAAAATTGCCAGAAGACTAGCAGAACGGATTCTCCGGAGCCAAGCGCAGACGAAAGGCCCACGGAAGAGTGTAGGAAGGGCGGCGAGGCGGTGCGCACTACTACACGGACTGGTGAGAGGGAGCCGGGGCAGAGGGTCAGCCCACCAGCAAAGCAGAACCCCTGAGTCTGGATGGCAAAAGCAGATGGGCCGGATGGAGTGTTTTTGGACAGCAAGCAGGACTTAACATCAAGCGGGACTTAACATCGGGAAGGTTATAAAACAGATCTGGAGGGCTGGGGGACAACGGGTGGGAGAGCTGTTGAGCCCCAGACCACAGAGCTCAGCTTGGCAGGGAACAAAGGCACTCGCCAGCACCATCTCCCTGGCCCATCCCCCAGCCAAAATCCCAAAGGAAACCAGTGACTGCCAGGGAACTTGCTTGCACCGCACAAACACCCAACACTGTACTTCTGCGGATCCATCCCTCCAGCGGATCTGACTCCCTCCTGGTGCCGCAGGGCCCCTCCGGAAAGGAAAAGCGAGCTGAGCCTGCCCCTTCCGCCCCTGTGCACCTTGCCGATCCACCCCAGCTAATACACCAGATCCCCAGCAACACAAGCCTGGCAGTGTGCAAGTAGCCCAGACGGGCCATGCCACCCCAGAGGGAATCCTGCTCCTAGGAGAGGGGAAAAGAAGGCACACACCAGTCTGACTGTGGCCCCAGCGGTGGGCTGGGGGCAGACATCAGGTCTGACTGTGGCCCCGCCCACCAACGCAAGTTATTCAAGACAGCACCATGGAAGTGCCCCCCAGTCCCACACCACTCCAGGGACTATCCAAAATGACGAAACAGGAAAATTCCCCTCAAAAAAACGTCCAGAAAATAACGACAGCTAACGAACTGATCAAAAACGATTTAAACAGTATAACAGAAAGTGAATTCAGAATAATGGTCATAAAATTAATCGCTGGGCTTGAAAACAGTATAAAGGACAGCAGAGAATCTCTTGCTACAGAGATCAAGGGACTAAAGAACAGCCAGGAGGAGCTAAAAAATGCTATTGAGCTGCAAAATAAAATCGAGACGACCACGGCTCAGACTGAAGAGGCAGAGGAGAGAATAGTGAACTAGAAGATACAATTATAGAAAAAGAAGAATCTGAGAAAAAGATAAAAAAATCCAGGAGTATGAGGGGAAAATTAGAGAACTAAGTGATGTACTAAACAGAAATAATCTACACATAATTGGTATTCCAGAGGAGAAAGAGAGGGAAAGGTGCTGAAGGTGTACTTAAAGAAATCATAGCTGAGAACTTCCCTGATCTGGGGAAGGAAAAAGGCATTGAAATCCAAGAGGCACAGACAACTCCATTTAGATGTAACGTGAATTGATCTTGTGCATGACATATCATAGTAAAAACGGCAAAATACAAGGATAAAGAGAAAATTCTGAAAGCAGCTAGAGATAAATGTGCCCTAACATATAAAGGGAGACCTATAAGACTCGTGACCAATCTCTCTACTGAAACTTGGCAGGCCAGAAAGGAATGGCAGGAGATCTTCAATGTGATCAACAGAAAAAATATGCAGCCGAGATTCCTCTATCCAGCAAGTCTGTCATTTAGAATAGAAGGAGAGATAAAGGTCTTCCCAAAGAAACAAAAACTGAAGGAATTTGTCACCACTAAACCAGCCCTACAAGAGATCCTAAGGGGGATCCTGTGAGACAAAGTACCAGAGACATCGCTACAAGCGTGAAACCTACAGACATCACAATGACTCTAAACCCATATCTTTCTATAATAACACTGAAGGTAAATGGACTAAACGTGCCAACCAAAAGACATAGGGTATCAGAATGGATAAAAAAACAAGACCCATCTATTTGCTGTCTACAAGAGACTCATTTTAGACCTGAGGACACCTTCAGATTGAGAGTGAGGGGATGGAGAACTATTTATCATGCCACTGGAAGTCAAAAGAAAGCTGGAGTAGCCATACTTATATCAGACAAAGTAGACTTTAAATTAAAGGCTGTAACAAGAGATGAACAAGGGCATTATATAATAATCACAGGGTCTATCCATCAGGAAGAGCTAACAATTATAAATGTCTATGCACCGAATATGGGAGCCCCCAAATATATAAAACAATTACTCACAAACATAAGCAACCTTATTGATAAGAATGTGGTAATTGCAGGGGACTTTCACACTCCACATACAGAAACGGATAGATCATCTAGACACATGGTCAATAAAGAAACAAGGGCCCTGAATGATACATTGGATCAGATGGACTTCTCAGATATATTTAGAACTCTGCATCCCAAAGCAACAGAATATACTTTCTTCTCGAGTGCACATGGAACATTCTCCAAGATAGATCATACTTTCAGACCACAATGCTATGAAGCTTGAAATCAACCACAGGAAAAAGTCTGGAAAACCTCCAAAAGCATGGAGGTTAAAGAACATCGTACTAAAGAATGAATGGGTCAACCAGGCAATTAGAGAAGAAATTAAAAACTATATGGAAACAAATGAAAATGAAAATACAACAATCCAAACGCTTTGGGATGCAGCGAAGGCAGTTCTGAGAGGAAAATACATTGCAATCCAGGCCTATCTCAAGAAATAAGAAAAATCCCAAATACAAAATCTAACAGCACACCTAAAGGAAATAGAAGCAGAACAGCAAAGACAGCCTAAACCCAGCAGAAGAAGAGAAATGATAAAGATCAGAGCAGAAATAAACAATACAGAATCTAAAAAAACTGTAGAGCAGATCAACGAAACCAAGAGTTGGTTGTTTGAAAAAATAAACAAAATTGATAAACCTCTAGCCAGGCTTCTCAAAAAGAAAAGGGAGATGACCCAAGTAGATAAAATCATGAATGAAAATGGAATTATGACAACCAACCCCTCAGAGATACAAGCAATTATCAGGGAATACTATGAAAAATTACATGTCAACAAACTGGACAACCTGGAAGAAATGGACAAATTCCTAAACACCCACACTCTTCCAAAACTCAATCAGGAGGAAATAGAAAGCTTGAACAGACCCATAACCAGCAAAGAAATTGAATCGGTCATCAAAAATCTCCCAACAAATTAAGAGTCCAGGACCAGATGGCTTCCCAGGGGAGTTCTACCAGACGTTTAAAGCAGAGATAATACCTATCCTTCTCAAGCTATTCCAAGAAATAGAAAGGGAAGGAAAACTTCCAGACTCATTCTATGAAACCTGTATTACTTTCATTGCTAAACCAGACAGAGACCCAGTAAAATAAAGAGAACTACAGGCCAATATCCCTGATGAATATGGATGCAAAAATTCTCAATAAGATACTAGCAAATCGAATTCAACAGCATATAAAAAGAATTATTCACCATGATCAAGTGGGATTCATTCCTGGGATGCAGGGCTGGTTCAACATTCGCAAATCAATCAACGTGATACATCACATTAATAAAAGAAAAGAGAAGAACCATATGATCCTGTCAATCAATGCAGAAAAGGCATTTGACAAAATTCAGCAACTTTCTTAATAAAAACCCTCGAGAAAGTCGGGATAGAAGGAACATACTTAAAGATCATAAAAGCCATTTATGAAAAGCCCACAGCTAACATCATCCTCTATGGGGAAGAACTGAGAGCTTTTTCCCTGAGATCAGGAACACGACAGGGATGTCCACTCTCACCGCTGTTGTTTTTTTTTTTTTTTTTTTTTTAAGGAGTGGCATGGAGTTTATTAATTTGAAAGGCAAAAAGGAGGTCCCACTTAATGGAAAGTAGAGGCCATCTTCATAAATGCTCATTACAAAACTGCTCTAACACAGAAGCAAGGGAACTTCTCTGGGCTCTCCACCTACATTCCAAATCAGAGTCGGTAGGAAGTATAAATCGGAAGAAAATCCACGTGTCCAAGTTGCCATCTCAAAAGCTCTTATCCAGGGGAAAGCAAAAAGTGAACATTCTTCTAGCCTCCTACTCCTCAATTAAGTAAATGGGAGTAATTCAGCCAACAAAGTTCATTACAACAAGGTGCAGGATGGTGCTGGCAAAGAGAAAATCAGCAAAAGCTCGTTCTGGGGAGATGCCTTGGAAATCCGCTTTGTTCTGTGGGTTGATCTGTATCCTGAGACAAACCGCTAGGATGAAGCTCCCCACACAAGAGATGAAGCCCGAGAGAAAAGAGTTGAAGGGGAAGGTCCCCACGAGGAGGCAATAACCGAACTGCAGCGCCCCGGTCAGCAGTATGTACAGGAGGTACGCGTCAAGCAACTTCAGACGCTGAGGAGTGGAGCTCAAGTACTCTTCTAAGAACCGCAAGATGACGGACACTACCGACGCCGACATGACTACACACTCCTCACCGCTGTTGTTTAACATAGTGTTGGAAGTTCTAGCATCAGCAATCAGACAACAAAAGGAAATCAAAGGCATCAAATTGGCAAAGATGAAGTCAAGCTTTCACTTTTTGTAGATGAAATGATCTTATACATGGAAAATCCGATAGACTCCACCAAAAGTCTGCTAGAACTGATACATGAATTCAGCAAAGTTGCAGGATACAAAATCAATGTACAGAAATCTGTTGCATTCTTATACACTAATAATGAAGCAACAGAAAGACAAATAAAGAAACTGATCCCATTCACAATTGCACCAAGAAGCATAAAATACCTAGGAATAAATCTAACCAAAGATGTCCAAGATCTGCATGCTGAAAACTATAGAAAGCTTATGAAGGAAATTGAAGAAGATATAAAGAAATGGAAAAACACTCCATGCTCATGGATTGGAAGAATAAATATTGTCAAAATGTCAATACTACCCAAAGCTATCTACACATTCAATGCAATCCCAATCAAAATTGCACCAGCATTCTTCTCGAAGCTAGAACAAGCAATCCTAAAATTCATATGGAACCACAAAAGACCCTGAATAGCCCAAGTAATTTTGAAGAAGAAGACCAAAGCAGGAGGCATCACAATCCCAGACTTTAGCCTCTACTACAAAGCTGTCATCATCAAGACAGCATGGTATTGGCACAAAAACAGACACATAGACCAATGGAATAGAATAGAAACCCCAGAACTAGACCCACAAACATATGGCCAACTCATCTTTGACAAAGCAGGAGAGAACATCCAATGGAAAAAGACAGTCTCTTTAACAAATGGTGCTGGGAGAACGGGACAGCAACATGCAGAAGAATGAAACTAGACCACTTTCTCACACCATTCACAAAAATAAACTCAAAATGGATGAAGGACCTAAATGTGAGACAGGAAATCATCATAACCCTGGAGGAGAAAGCAGGAAAAGACCTCTCTGACCTCAGCCGTAGCAATTTCTTACTTGACACATCCCCAAAGGCAAGGGAATTAAAAGCAAAAAGGAATTACTGGGACCTTATGAAGATAAAAAGCTTCTGCACAGCAAAGGAAACAACCAACAAAACTAAAAGGCAACCAATGGAATGGGAAAAGATATTTGCAAATGACATATCGGACAAAGGGTTAGTATCCAAAATCTATAAAGAAGTCACCAAACTCCACCCCCAAAAAACAAATAACCCAGTGGAGAAATGGGCAGAAAACATGAATAGACACTTCTCTAAAGAAGACATCCGGATGGCCAACAGGCACATGAAAAGTTGCCCAACGTCACTCCTCATCAGGGAAAAACAAATCAAAACCACACTCAGATATTACCTCATGCCAGTCAGAGTGGCCAAAATGAACAAATCAGGAGACTATAGATGCTGGACAGGATGTGGAGAAACGGGAACCCCCTTGCACTGTTGGTGGGAATGCAAACTGGTGCAGCCACTCTGGAAAACAGTGTGGAAGTTCCTCAAAAAATTAAAAATAGACCTACCCTATGACCCAGCAGTAGCACTGCTAGGAATTTACCCAAGGGATACAGGAATACTGATGCATAGGGGCACTTGTACCCCAATGTTTATAGCAGCACTCTCAACAATAGCCAAATTGTGGAAAGAGCCTAAATGTCCATCAACTGATGAATGGATAAAGAAATTGTGGTTTATATACACAATGGAGTACTACGTGGCAATGAGAAAGAATGAAATATTGCCCTTTGTAGCAACGTGGATGGAACTGGAGAGTGTTATGCTAGTGAAATAAGCCATACAGAGAAAGACAGATACCATATATTTTCACTCTTATATGGATCCTGAGAAACTTAACAGAAACCCATGGGGGAGGGGAAGGGAAAAAAAAAAAAAGAGGTTAGAGTGGGAGAGAGCCAAAGCATAAGAGCCTCTTAAAAACTGAGAACAAACTGAGGGTTGATGGGGGGTGGGAGGAAAGGGAGGGTGGGTGATGGGTATTGAGGAGGGCACCTGTTGGGATGAGCACTGGGTGTTGTATGGAAACCAGTCTGACAATAAATTTCATATATTGAAAAAAAAATAAGTTTAACTCCTAATTCTTCCATAATATTCTGAAGTAAAATAACTTTTCCCATTTTCCTTTCCAGCATCATGCTGGTTCCACGTCCTCTGATCTATTCCTATCACCCACTCTGGTCTGTACTATATGTTATTACTCATAAGTAGAACCAATACTTCCATTGAGGAAGAGAATTTTTAGGTTAGTTTGTTCTCCTGTGCAATTTTCTTGAAGTTCTCATAAAAGTCTCCCAATTTTATTTGCTCCTTGTCTTTTGCTTTACTAAAATTTTATAGTCATATATCTGAACAAATATTAGATATCAGGCAGTCTGGTTCATTTAAACATGTCTCTTCTGCAATATTCTTGTTGCACCTATTTGGGAAAAGATTTTACTCTCTCGTATGTGAAAAGACCATAGAGAGGACATGGTTTATGGGCTTCCTCATGGGGATGCTGTCAGATTGTGAGAAGTATGTTGAAAAATATCTTGCTCCATTACCCAGAAATAAATTATCTCCCATGACTTACTGCAACATGCTATTAAAGGTTTCTTGTAGTTACGATTAGCCTTGGCTTTTGTAACTTAACACAGTTTTAAACATAATGTGTTGGGGGATGGGGCATGTGTATATATGTGAGTTATACATAAGCAGTTACTGTATCTATTATTTATAACAATGAGAATCCTTTTTAGATATTAAATGTTTCCTGGAATCATATGATTACTCATGTCTCAGTTTTATGTGAGATTAGACAAAATTGGAAATAAGTAAAATTCTGCCAATTTTCAGACCAAGTAATTGAATGTACATGTTTTTCAGCCCATGCATTTAAAACATAGTAGTTTAGGGGCACCTGAATGGTTCAGTCAGTTAAAAGTCCAACTTCAGCTCAGGTCATGATCTCACAGTTCACTGGTTTGTGCCCTGTGTCGGGCTCTGTGCTGACAGCTCCGAGCCTGGAGCCTGCTTCAGATTCTGTCTCCCTCTCTTTCTGCCCCTACCCCCTTCCTCTCAAAACTAAATAAAACATATAAAAATAAAATAAAACATAGTATTTTATACTAAATGTAATCAGTGTGTTATTTGCATTAACATCTATTAACATTTATATCTGTGTACTTCCAAAGATTGTCTAATTAGATGTCATGGAAAGGTAAGAACTCCAGATTTTTGATTGTTAAATATTTAATAGAATCCTATTTTCTTGCTCCCCTGAAACCTTGCCTGTTTTCCTCAAATGGGCTTTCCATGGTTCTTTAACTCTGAATATGTAATTGCATCAGACAGGCCTATAGAGGAATGAGGCATGTACCCAGAGGATCTATGATGAAATCTTTTAATAGCAAGAGACACTTCTGGTGATATATTTGAAACCATCTCTAGTTTTCTGCTCAAAAAACTAAGTTATTGACACAACAAAAGGAACGTTAAAATGTTTGGGTTTTTTGTTTTTTTGGGTTTTTTTTGGTTTTGGTTTTTTTTTTTTTTTTTTTTTTTGCCAACTTGCTCAGTATCATTTGAGCACTACTAAATCAGATAAAAACAGAGAAAATTCATTTCGACTAGGGTACCTGATATCAAATGTAACTCCAAAGTTTATCACAGAGGGGAGTTCTTTCTTGATGGAAAAATAGAAATAATAGTTACCGTTGTTCTCTAGGATGGCCATTTATGTCATTACCATAAAAATATATTCTAATTTTGAATCTTATTTTTAAAACAAATATTTGAAACATTATCCACTGTAAAAAAAAAAAACCCTCAATACTCATTCTAACCTCTTGCGAGAGACACAAATAATATAAATTCTCTCCAATGAAGAGATACCGACTTCAACAGGTAAAGAGGTTGGAAGTTGCCATTCTTGTACTTAAAACAAGAAAAATCTGGACAACTGAAAATCACTGACTTTTCTTGGACCCATTAGAGAATTGAGGTTTCAAGGCAAGCTACCACTCTGAAAAAGGAGAGACAGGCACATCCAGAGGAACACTGGGGAGATCTGCTGACCTGGGGACAGAGGCTCCTAAAACCTGAAACTGGTAGGACCACTTAAATGGTAGTTTTAAAGAATAGCTGGAGGCTGAGTGTGCACCGGCAGGGGGCAGGGAATAATAACCATTATGAAATACACTCAGTGACTTTTCTATAGCAAAAGCCTACACTCTGGGGGGAAAAGACTTTACCAGAGCCTTTTGCCGGTTGGGGAAAGGAAATTCCTCCCACTCCAGCCACCTCCAGGCTTTCTGTATCTCTTAAGGGGAAAAAAAAATAGTCAACAGTGGTCAGGAGTTCAAAAACTAGATTGGGAACACAGCACTTAGGGAAATGAGGTGAGAGGGAGTTTTACCACTAGAAAAACACATGTGAGGGTCATAGCCCTGAGATACAGGCTCACTAAAAGATTTAATCAGAAGATTGCAGAACCCTCCCTCTCCATCTCACCTAACCACAATACCAAAAAGGACTCAGTATAATAATGGCAAATTACAACTGAAACTGGTGTGAGGCTCAGACCTTCTCTGAGGAGTACTCATGGAAGCCCGAAGTCATAAGGAGACAACAACAAACACACAAGATGATTTTACAGTCTCTGTAATCCCACCCCCTGGATGCTTGGGTGGCTCAGTTGGTTAAGCATCCAGCTTTGGCTCAGGTCATGATCTCACAGTTTGTGGGTTCAAGTCCCAGATTGGGCTCTGTGCTGATGGCTCAGAGCCTGAAGCCTGCTTTGGATTCTGTGTCTCTCTGCCCCTGCCCTGCTCGCACTCTGTCTCTCTCTCAACAATAAACATTACAAAAAATTTTTTAAGTCTCTGGAGCCTCTAGTTACAATAAAAATTTTAAATGGCTCAATTTCTAGCCAGAATTTATAAATCCTTATAAATAAATCCTCATACTAAATGCCCATTTTCATCAGTTCATATTACCTTACCCATTACAACATATCTAGCTTTCAACAAAAAATTGCAAAGCATGCCAAAGGCCAGGTAACATACAGTTTTAAGAGACAAAGCAATCGTCAGAACCAGACTCGAAATGATACAAGTGTTAGACTGATCAGACGGGCAATATAAATGATCAACATGTTTAGGCTTCTAATGGAAAAAGTATACAACATGCAAAAATAGATCACTAATGTATGCAAAGTGTCTCTAAAAATAATAAAAGTAAATGCTTGAAATTAAAAAAAAAACCACCAGCAAAAATGTCCTTTATAATTTCATCAATAGATTCAAAAAGGCTGAGGAAAAAAATCAGAGAGAATCCCTAATTTGAAATGCAAAGAGAAAAAAATAATGAAAAACCAGAACTACCTTCCAAGAATGGTGAGACAATATTTTTAAAAAATGTAACATATGTACAAGTGGAATACCAGAATGAGAAGAAATAATAGAGCACAAGAAATATTTGAAATAGGGGCGCCTGGGTGGCTCAGTCTATTTAGTGTCCAACTCTCAATTTTGGATCAGGTCACGATCTCACGGTTCATGGGTTCAAGCCATGCATTAGGCTCTGAGCTGACAGTTGGGAGCCTGCTTGGTATTCTCTCTCTCTCAAAATGAATAAAATCCTCAAAAAAAAAAGAAAGAAATATTTGAAGTAATATGGCAAAGAACTTTCCAAAATTAATGATGACTACCAAGCAATAGAATCAGGAAACTCAGAGAACACAAAGCAGGATACATAGCAGACAAACTACACGTAGACATAACATTTTCATACCTGTGAAAATCAAAGACAAAAAGAAAACCTTGAAATATGGTGCATGAGAAACTTTGATCAATATAAACAAAGGAAAAGTATCAGAGAAGGAATAAATAAATAAAAAAGTATCAGAGAAGGATAAATAAAATAAAATATTTTATTTGTTATTTTTTTTTAATGTGTATTTATTTTTGACAGAGAGAGAGAGAGACAGAGCATGAGCGGGGGAGGGGCAGAGAGAGAGGGAGACACAGAATCTGAAGCAAGCTCCAAGCTTTGAGCTGTCAGCACAGAGCCCAACGTGGAGCTCGAACTCAGACTGCGGGATCATGACCTGAGCTGAAGTCAGACGCTCAACCGACTGAGCCACCCAGGCGCCCCATGTTATTCTTAACTGATCTAAAAGTTAAGTGTTTCTTTAAAATTAATTGTAAGAATATATTAGGTGATTACAGCATATGGACACTTTAAACGATTGACAGACATAAGGAAGAAATGGAAGAAATTAGAAATATTTGGGTATAAATCTAACAAAGTATGAACAAGATCTGTATGTGGAAAACTGTAAAACAATAATGAAAGACATCAAAGAGTATCTAAATGGATATATGTTCTCTGTTTCTGAATTAGAACACGAATATTGTTAAGATCTCAATTTTTCCGACGTTGATCTAAAGATTCAGTATGGACACCAATCAAAATCTTAGCAAGCCATCTTGTAGATATTGACAAACTGAAAAATTTATCTGGAAACATGAAAGACCTAGAGCAATCAACAGAAACTAAAGAAGAGAACAGTTAAAGGACTTATACTGTGTGATTTCAAGGCTTAAAATAAAGCAACAGCAAATAAAGCATGACATATAAAATAGTGGGACGTAATAACCAGAATTGGACCCACACAAATATAGTCAATTTTTTTTGTTTTATTTATTTATTTTGAGAGAGAGAGAGAGAGAGAGCGCAAGCAGGACAGGGCATAAAGAAAGGGAGAGAGAGAATCCCAAGCAGGCTCTACACTCTTAGCACACAGCCAGTTCGGAGCTTAAATTCATAAACCGTGAGATCATGATGTGAGCCGAAATCAAGAGTCACACGCTTACACAATTGAGCCACCCAGGAGCCCCTGTAATCAAGTAATTTTTAACAGAGGAACAAAAGCAATTCAATGGAGAAAGGATAGTCTTTTCAATCTTTGGTGCTATCCATATGCAAGGAGAATGTCCATATGCAATGGTGGATATCCATATGCAAGGGGAAAAAAAAGAATCCAGACGTAGACTTCACATATCACATAACAATTTACTCACAATGCATCATTATAGCATGCAAAAGGATAAGCTTCAAAAACAAAACATAGGAGAACATCTTTTGTGACCTTGGAGTTTGTGGTAAGTGTTTAGATACAATATTGATACTATGATTTATGAATGAAAAATCAAGTTGGATTTTATTAGCACTAAACATTTTAAAATGCATATCTGATAAGGGAAAAGTAGCTAACATATACAAAGAATTTATAAAACACAAAAAAACAAACAACCCAACTAAAAAATCAGCAAAATATTTGAAGACATTTGACCAAGAAACTATACAAATGTAAAATAAACATATAAAACACACTCCACATCATTTGCTATTAGGAAAATGAAAATTGTTAAAAAATGAAATATGACTCCATGTCATTTTATGCTACAGAGAAATCAAATCCTGAAAGGAAGAGTACATCATTGCAGCAAACTTTATTGTCTTATTTTAAGAAATTGTCACCAACACCCCAACTTTCAGCAACCTGATAAGTCAGCACCATCAAAATTGAGGCAAGATCCTCCACCAGCAAAAAGATTATGACTTGCTGAAAGCTCAGATGATGATTAGCATTTTTTAGCAATAAAGTACTTATTAAGGTATATACATTGACATTGGTGTTTTTTAGACATAATGCTATTACACACTTAGTAGATTACAGTTTAGCATAAACCTAACTTCTACATGCACTAGGAAAAAAAAATAAATTTTTAGACTAGCTTTATTGCAATATTCACTTTATTTCAGTGGTCTGTCACCAAACCCACAATATCCTTAAGGTATGAGAGGACCGATAAGCAATGACACTCCAACAGTAATGTATGCATCTAGAACTTAGAACTTATTTTCTAATACCATTCTCCAGTAAAAGAAATGGGGTCCTTGGAGATATGGCTGATTCTACCACTCAGGCAAGAAATATACATTGTCCTGGAGCACTGGACAGTAAGGAAGTGTTCTAAAATATAACAGAATAAAAACACTGGTTGGAGTATATAAACAAGACATAGGAATCAACAGAGCCCCAAGTGGTCAAATCTGGAACAGTGTAAGCAAAAATAAATAAATAAATATAGTATTGTATTATAATCCAAAGTATAAAATAAATATTCATGAGTCCATACCAATATAAATATATGATTGAATCAATAAATACTTGGAGCAAAAAATAGACAAAACCCCATGGAGAAGAATGGCAAATGATTTATTTAGATTTTTTGCTCCCAAGAAGGTGGAGCCTAACTCTCCACTTCTTAAGTAAGAGCCACACATAGTAAAATCTTTCCACAGAGTAGGGGACATGGGGAAAGGGAATTACTTTACAATGAAAAAAAATGAATTACTTTACAATAGCCAACACTGTCACAGCCTGCTGATCAAGGTTAACATCAACAGTGATAATTCATGTTGGCAGTGCATACCCTAGATATGATGTATTGAGAATGACACTTTACCTCTGTGGTCTTCCTCACAGAAAAACAATAAATCTAGTCTAATCATGAGAAAAATATCAGATAAATCCCAGTTGAGGGACAGTCTATAAAATATCTGACCACTACTCCTCAATTCTGTCAAGGGCATCAGAAATGGAAAATCTGAGAAATTGTCATAGTCAACAGGATCTTAAGGAGACATGACAACTGAATATGTTATCGTAAATGTTATACTGGAACGGAAATAAAAACTAAGGAAATATGAATACACTACAGACTTTAGTTAATAATGTATTAATATTGTTTCCTTTATGGTGATAAATTAACTAATGTAAGGTTTCAATAGCAAGTGAAATTGAGTGTGGAAACTCTCAATTCATCTATGATATATATGGAAATTTTTGCCATGGTTTCCTAAATCTAAATCTATTTTAAAATTAAAGTTTATTACAAAAATTTTTTAAAGATACCCAAGAACAGCTTATCTTTTTTTCAAAGATACCCAAGAACATTTTTGTATGTAAAAATTTACACTCAAATTACTAGACAATGATTTTGAATAAAAGGGACTATTGTCTGAATTCTAGTATGATAGATGTGGGGTAGACCCTATTATTCAATCCTGTGCCCCCTTTCATATAAGTTATGAAGAAACTGAGCCCATGAGAAATAAAGAGGCTTGGGTCAAGGTCATACTTTTTGTATTATTTCTATACAAAAACTGAATTCTTCAAGATGATATTGTTACTTTTCACTTTTCCAAAACCCTCTATTCTAAGAATTGCTGAAATACTTTTATTTTTTTCTGACTTGGACATTTACCTGAGGTTTACACTTTTATTTTATAAAGAGTACTTATGAAAATAAATTCTTGGAATAACTTTATTAAAGCCAAAATAATACTGATCATAAATTTGAAGGTATTGCTTTCCAAAAAAAGGAATGTCTCCTCTCTTACTCCTTTGTTAACATCTATATGTAACTATACTCTATAAAATATTACTCTACAACTGTATATTTGCATCAAGAAGGTTTTTGAATAAATAATTCTTTCTCGTATATTTGGAACTGTTGAAGTCTTTGGAATAACGTTTTCCCACTATTATTCAAATGAATTAGTTTCCATAAAGAAAGGATCTGCTTGTACAAAATTTTGAAAACCAAAACATATTAACAGCAGCCCTATAGCTTTATGGGGCTTCCAAAATATTCTAGAGTAGCACGATTTTATAACATTTCTAGAAATCCTAATCTGTAATTTCAAATCAGTAAGGGGGTATTTTGAAACTACTAGAGGGTGAAGGTAAACAGAAAGCGTGTAATCCTTTTCCCCCTCTGAGGCCTGGGATTTTCCTAACTGCTGCTTTCTTTTGGCAAATGATGTAACAGTGCAGATATCTTCCTAGCTGTATCACACGGAAGAGATGACAATCCGTCATTCAACAGTTTCTTACAGTGATACCTGCATATGTACAAACACAGGTGGGCAAAGAATTTAATTTTTTTTTTTACTTTTTTGAAGTTTGTTTATTTTTGAGAGACAGAGCACGAGCGGGGGGCAGGCAGAGAGAGAGGGAGACAGAGAATCCAAGCAGGCTCCAGCCTGTCAGCACAAAGCCCAACACGGGACTTGACCTCACAAACCCCAAGATCATGACCTGAGAGCGGAAGTGGGGCGCTCAACCAACGGAGCCACCCAGGTGCCCCAGAACTTCATTTTTTTAAACCACAGAATTATTACATGCTTTTAAGTCTAAGATGAACAACTGGTAGTGAGAACTGAAACAGTTCAGAAACTGAAAGCAGTTTGTCTGCCTTTCTGTATTTTCCTAGCATTTGCACATAAAATATTCCCGTTAGAGCAGTCTGCTTATGTTCTGTATGGAATTCTCCTACTGGGCAGAGGTGTGCGTGAAGTCTTCTCAAGAGGTGCTTGGCCTTCCTTTTCCATAGTTACCTCTCTGTATGTGGTTGCCTTCGCCTCACACACTGAGCATGCATCTAATGATTTGAAGTTGGGAAACAAGTGTAGCTTCCTTCCCATCCTAAGTATAAGACACTGGAACTTCCCAGAAAGGAACATGGAGAGGCAGGTTCTTCGAGTTTCCATGGCATTTCTATGGTAAGAAGCGATGCGGAGATGAAATGTAATTTCTTTGTGATACAAAACAAATGCATGCCCTTTACACTTAGTCCATAAGTAAATCCTTTATATTATAAATGATTGTTGTATGTGTAAAAAACAGAAAATAATTCATTTTTTAAAGGGTTTTAAGTTTTGTAACTTTATGAGTAGGACCAAAAAAGATCAGTGTGGACATATGTTGTCCACCAGATGAAAATAGATTTTATAATGCAAACAGATTCTGAGTGATGGCATGATCTGTAATGATATTTTACCTGTATTCAGTTGTTTAACCCTGTCACTATTCCCGCAATTTCTAGATGAAGGAAACCATTGCATATTCCAAGCAGGTATGCTCACCGACATGATATTAATGAATAGTGGCACCATATCAGGTTTGGAGGAGGACCAGCCACAAGGAAGTTATTTATGTAACTTATTATTCCAGGCTGCAAACCAAGAAGCAATGGCTCTTTAACAGCCAGAGCCAAGAATTAGCAGAGCAAGGAATGTCTTCTTCCTGACAAATCAATAGTGTGAGGCTTTTCACTTCATTCCACTGGAGTAATTAAAACATTTGTATCCAAGGGGATCCATAGGACATGATGCATAACAAATTTTAGCCACCATCCACCACCATCTCTAAACAGCACTACAGCCAACCATTTCCAGAAATTGCAGCCAAAAGGGACAAGTGAAACATAAAGCAGTGTTCTTCATTAATTCATGCAGAGGAGCTCTATAGTGATGGCATATGTTTCAGTGGTATATTTTCTAATCGAAATGCAGTAATCCATAAAGTGTCCATAGGAACAAGCAACCTAAGGTTTTATCGTATGCTCACAGAGAATTGTTTTCAGTGTTACGGTTTAGGAGGTTCGCAATTTTGACTTCATGGGTTAAAGAAGTCTCAGCTGCTGTTTAACTGCATTGTAAATGATCAAAAGTAATAATGCACATAATTAAAAGAATAATGCAGACCTTTTCATTAAAAGGCCTTCTTTTCCATCCTGGTCATCTCCAGTCACTCTCCTTAGATGTAATAGTTTGTGTTTTCCTTATGCCAGTGGTTATTTCCATCTCTCTAAATCAAATATTTGTGTACAGCTCTTTATGGAGTTATTGATTTTATAAATTATGTGTTGCTTTCCTACTAGGATAAATAAGAATTTAGCTTAATTATACTTCTCCTTCCTTACCTTTTCTCTCTCTCAATTCTATATATGTCCAGATATTAGGAAATTGTTCACGCAAACCTTTATTCAGAAATGAGCCACCTTATATATAAGCCCTAAAACTCTCCCTTATTATAGGCCATTTTCTTTTTTAGTTTGTTTTGAATAAGGTAAAATATTTTGAGGAAGAATATCATATGTGCTTAGTTGTCCAAAAAGCTTAAGGAAGCCTGGTGTATGAGTAAAAACAAGAGGCAAAGAAATATAAGAAAAAGTTACTGACTGTTGCTAAATATGACATCAAAATATGAGTTAGATATCTTTATAAATATGTCTTTGAAACTCATTTTTAAGGCAATGGAAAAATTATATTTTTATGAAGAAAATGTTTCTTTAGAATTAATAAAATGCTTAAAAGATTATAATATTATATTATACAAATAGTACTTGAAATTTGGACTAGCTTTTCCAGTGACAAGATTATGTATGAATTTAAAAAGTGCTGCATACCAAGTCATTTAGATGGAATTGAGGATGATGGCTCTGAAAACCTATGCTAGATGATTTGAAAAGTGGTTCTAATGGTGACAAAGACAATGTTGTAGAAGATGCAAGTAGAATCTGAATAAAATTTGAGAGTGAAGAGAGCAAATATGTATTTATATATTACATAAATGATT
Source organism: Panthera tigris (assembly GCF_018350195.1). Lineage (NCBI taxonomy): Eukaryota > Metazoa > Chordata > Mammalia > Carnivora > Felidae > Panthera > Panthera tigris. Next base: position 63,532,567 of record NC_056672.1, on the reverse strand, counting down.
CTAAGAAATTAAATATTTTAAGAAATTAAATATTACAAGAAGAATTTGACATATTCACCTATAAATTTATTTGTAGTAAATCTAAAGAATTTCTCATTGTAAAAAAATGTGGGTTTACTTTATATTTGGGTTCTCTCTCTAAACATTTGCTCTACAACATAGTGCTGATAGTCAATAATGTTGTAATGTGTAAACTTCAAAAGTCATTAAAAGGGCAGATTTCGCATTAAGTGTTCTTACCACAGAGGAAAGGAAGGAAGGAAGGAGGGAAGGAAGGAAGGAAGGAAGGAAGGAAGGAAGGGAGGAAGGAAGGAAGGAAGGAATGGAAGAAGGGAGGGAGAGGAGGGAGGAAGGCAGGCAGGCAGGGAGAAAGGGCTAAATAAATACATACATACATTTCTGTTTTAAATCACCAAGGGGGAGGGAGAGGAAGGGGGAAAGAAACTCATTTCACTCCTTAGATTTCCCCTAAATTAGAGCCCCAGCACACTCACTGAAGTTCTTTGGATTAGATCAATGCCTTTGGATCCTACTGGTCTGTCATGTTGATGCAAAGCAAGGGACTGCAGTTACTGGGAACCATTGTTAAGGAATCTATATACCTGCAGTCTGACCCCCTCTGCCCATAGTTCTGTTAATCCCGTTCCCTCTTACTGAGTTCCAGACACCCAGTCTGAATCCTGCTTACTTTTCCTGGAAACTTTAGGAAAAAAGTCTGATGCACATATCTTGTCTGCCATTAGTCTTTGTCCTTCCTTGGTGAAACCTTCTTCAGTTTATCATTTATAAATGAGCAGTAAACATGCTTATTACCTAAGGTTATTGTGAGAATTCCGTGAGTATTCTAAATATAGTCTGGACCCAACACAGAAACTTTGACAAATGTTAGATCTCTTTCAACTTTATACTTTCTCATTTTTATTAAGAAACTCTATGGTACAGTCATTAAAAGTGGAGATCTATATGAGAAGACAGCTTTCATTTTGAATCTTGGCTCTATATTTTGTTAACTGTGTGACAACCACAAGTTATAAAATATGTCTAAATCAACTCTTGTATAAAATAGAAATTATAATAGCATCTCCCTCATAGGTTTGTTGTGAGACCTAAGCAAGAATCTCCACAAAATTTTGAGATATTCAGGTTGAATATCTCATTTATCAAAACAGATAACACTAGAAAGATACATTCCATGGGCCAGTAAAAGTAGTAGTTGAGAATCTAATGTCCTGTTCTGAAAAATGAATATTTAGTATGTGTCTTAGATATCCAATTGACAATATGAGGTAAGGAATTTGATATACAAGCCTAGAGTTCAGAAAACATTTAAACTGAAAGATGAAAAGTGTTTGACATCATCAGTATATAAGTGTTATTATAAAGCATAAGACTAAATGAGATTATCTGGGAAAAGTGTTTAGTTAAAGAAGAGAAATCCTCTCAGGATAGTTGGCTAGGATACTTTAGTGTTGAAGGTTGAACAGAGGAAAAGTTGTCCCCTGAGAAGACTTTAAAGTAGCAACAACAGCAACAACAACAAATAATAATAATAATAATAATAATAATAATAAAAGGAACAATGGAAGAATGTTACAGACTGCTTCAGTCAGAATTCACTTGCAAATAACAGAAACCAGTCTATCAGTTTTAAGCAGATTAGAATTAAATACAGGAAATTAGATGCTTACAAACTTGATGGCTGGGCTCGTCCCACAAAAATAATTCCCGGAACAAGGCAGTTAAGGTTTCCTATCAAGGGAAGAGTTTCGAAGGTCATAAGAAACATATAGGCATGATCCTTCTGCTTCAGGATCATACTACCATAGCCACAGATCAGTTGGTTTTATAGTCATGTTGTACTGTGAAAAACCACCAGGTCAATTGGTTTTAGAGTCATGTTGCACAAGCAAAAAGAGTGCTTCATGCTCTATGCTTTGCTCCCTCCATCAATTTCAAATTTTAGACTCACTAGTGCATCTCACTGGCATTACTTAAATCTCTATGTCTGTAAATGGATATATACAGAAGTCTGGAAAATATGGTTTTTATCTTTCTACCTACCTAGTACAGGAAGGTAAAACAGAAGACTATTGGAACAGATATTAAAGAGTAAATTTACTATAGGTATCAGAAGAGATGCAAGAGGAGAGAGCTGTTTCAAGAAGATGTGAGTAGTCAGCTGTGTGCAATTTTAGTAATAAGGCAAGTAAGATGAAAACAGAAATAGTAATTGGATTTGGCATCGTTTGAGGTTCTCAATGATCTCAGCAACAGCAGAGGGGCTGAAAACTTTAGGGAGATGGAGTAGGTTGAAGAGTGAATAAAAAGTGAGGGAAGTGAGACAAGAAGAGAAACAACTCATTCTCAGAGTGTCTTGTGAAAAGAAGCAGAGATATAGGACAATAGTTGGAGGTGAATGGAGAGGTCAGTGAAAAAGTTTTGTTGGGTTGTTTTTTTTTTTTACTTTTTTTAATGTTTATTTATTTTTGAGAGAGAGAGATAGAGTGCAAGCAGGGAAGGGCAGAGAGAGAGGGAGACACAGAATCCAAAGCAGGCTGCAGGCTCTGAGTTGTCAGCACACATCTTAAAGTCAGATGCCACCCAGGCACCCCTTTGTTGTTGTTGTTGTTTTAATGTTTACTCATTTTTGAGAGAGCATGAGTGGGGGAGGGGCAGAGAGAGAGGGAGACACAGAATCTGAAGCAGGCTCCAGGCTCTGAGCTGTCAGCACAGAGCCCACCATGAGACTCAAACCTAGGAACGTGAGTCATGACCTGAGCCAAAGTCTGACCCTTAACCGACTCACCCACCCAGGTACCCCAAGTATATTGTTGGTTTTAAATAGGGAATATCGGTAAAATGATGTGAATAATTCATTAGGGAAGGGAAAATGATGTTCCAATGGAAGTAAAGAATAACTACAGGATAAAGTCTTTCTATTCAAGGATATCCTATTGATAACCAAAATCAGATCTTTTCCAAATAGAGAAAATGAAGGGAGAATGGAAAAAGGGAATCCAGAGTGCTTATAAGGAACTGAATATCATGACTGTGAGCTTGACTGGATAAAAAGAGAAATGAAGACAGAACATGAGGGATGAATAATAGAAGTTGAGTAGATGAGTAAGTTAGAGGTCTAAATCAGGCCAAAATATTTTGAAGTGGACCGACTAACGTTGAGGGTAAATGGAACTAGCCTGACTAATGTGTTTATGGCTAGTGGTTATGAGCAGGTCTAGGGCGTGATCATAGGAATGTGGGGCTGAGGAAAGTTTAAGAAAAAGTTTGTTGGAAGTGAGGAGGTCATGAAACAGAGAACCAGGGGTAAAGTATGTGTTATCTTGACCTAATCACTAATAATAACAGTAACACAAATGGAGAATAAAATGCGGATCTGGGGAGGGGGGAAATACAGAAAACAAAAATATCTTTAGTGAGTGAGTGAAGATGGTTTAGAGGTCTAGACATACAGGGAGAGTAGTTACAATGAGAGTAGAGTAAAATGGTATGAGCATCAAAGAAACTGTGATTTTGAACAAGGAAAGAGAAAATACATATATGCTGAATTTAGATTTTTTGTAAGGACTACAAATGAAAATCTGTGTAAGGCACCATCTCGAACACACGCGTGCGCACACACACACACATCCACGCCCCATGGATTGCATTGTTAACTAGAAAATCTCATTTCGTGGCATAAATATAGGAAGACTTCAGAGCAAGTAAAATTTGAGCTATTATATGTTACTTTGTAATAATACCTCTAACAAAGACAAGATAATCAAAGAATTTTTTAATTCTGAGTATTAGTTGGCATGCTTTCCTTCCTACAAGGAATTCCTTGATGATATTGACTATTTGACTGATCTCTATGTTCCCAGCAACTGGCACAATGTCAGGCACACTGAACCAGTATTTGTTGAATTCAGAGTTCACAGAGCATCAATTATGTGAAGAGATTCTTCTCAAATTAATGATGATATATGGGGAATTTGAGAGAGCCTAAATTAGCCATTGTACAACAAGTGGAAAAGGTATTATGCTATAGCAAATCACAAGAAACTTGAATAACATTTTCACTTATCAAGCATTATACTCTTTGTATTTCAGTGTCTAGTATATTTCCAATTTACTAAAATAAATGTGGATTGAAAATGTGATGTATTATTTTTGTGCATGTAATAGCAAATAATTATTATGCATATTTTCAAGAAAATAAAAAGATAGGACCCCACCTGACCCTGGAAATTTGTTCAGACAATCTGTGTTCATGGTTCATTAGTGATATGCTCTACCAAGCTGGTGAATAAATAATCATTTTCATTCCCTTTCATTGCTTCTCCTGCTTATGGAGGCCATTAGCAGATAAGAATGACATTAATGCACATTTTGTATAATAAAAATTCCATGAACCTAAGAATCTTATTTTCGCTGTCAAGGGCCTATAACCACAGTAGGGGGATGATGAATAAGAGATAAAAAGCCAGGAATAGCAAAATTCAATACAATTTTTAAGTGAAGTGCAACCAGAAATGTGGGTAAAGAAATACAATTATATGCTAGCAGAAGGAGACTGCTGATAATTAAATATAAATGTATAATGCATATATAACAAATATACATAATACAGATGAATTCTGTGGACACAATATGCATGCACACTTATGTGTGCTTATATATAAATAGAAAGATATTAAATTATATTTTAGTGTGATTACATGAAGAACAAAATAATTTTCTTAAACCTTTGCCCGACAGATTTTATGGATTTTTCTTTTTACCTTTAGATCTAGGTAAAGTTAGTTGGCACAGAGCAATTAATGTAAAGCAGACCATTTCAAAGCCTTACACAAATAACGCACATACAATTCAATAATGGCACAGATAACACTCTGCTAATGGAAATTACCTCCCTGATTATTGTCTTATTGTCTCTATTTCCTCTTATATTGGTGGAAATAATTGGTGAAGACATTGACTTACTCAAAAATAAATGGATCATGTCAGCTGTTGATGGCTTGCCTTAGTAAATGCAATTAGGGATATCAACTGCTTCCTCAATTCTATGAGTAAGAAACAGATTTCAACTAAAATGGTCATGTTGCAAAGAGGAAAATCCTATTGGCTTGGTAAGTGATATATTTTTAAATATAATGTACAGGAAAAATATCTTTGAAAAATATTTTATTTCATATCATATTCAGCCACCTGTGTGATTATTTTGGTAAGATTAATAAGAAAAGAGACTGTGGGTTCCATGTTTACTAATGACAAGTATGCTCAGAGCTTTTTAGGATTGGATCTGAAACAAAGGCTTAGAGTCTAATAATGTGCATTGACTTTCACAAGGAAACGCCTTCTTAACACCACAGCACCTTTGAAAGCTTGGAATAAGCCCCTGCTCTAAACAAGGAATCAAAACTAGCAAGCTTACCTAAGTATACAGGATGGGCCCCAGTTGTTCAATTTTGCTTTAGGTTGGGGTTAAAAAAATGAATAAGAAATTGTGATTCCTTTGTGTTGGATCTTGTTTTAATGAAGAGCTTTTCAGGGGAAGTAAAATGACACTTAGGTTTCTCAAAAGAAATACAAAGAGACAGCTGATTTTTTTTAATGACTCATAAAGATGCAAATGACAACAAGAAGAACCACTTGAAGTAACTTCAAAGCAATTCTTTTTCTGCCAAGGGAAATAAAGAACTAAAGCAATATTAACACAATCCACATTACAATGCCAACTAAATTTTATAGAATGTCAAAATATTTGTATTTATTTCCTTTTTTAAAAAATGTTTATTTGTTTTTGAGAGAGAGGGTGCCAGTGGGAGGAAGGGCAGAGGGAGAGGGGGATAGAGGATCAGAAGCAGGCTCCACACTGAGGGCAGCCTGTTCGAACTCAGGAACCCTGAGAGTATGACCTGAGCCAAAGTCAGACATTCAACCGACTAAGCCACCCAGGGGCCCCTTTATTTTCATTTTAAATTTGTAAATATTTTAATTATAGGAAGAATAATGTAACAGGTACTAATGCAGTCACTATCTAAAAAAACAAGCTAACATAATAGAAATTTTCCTTCACCTTTTTTGAAGGAAATATCACATTTTCTTGTTTCTTTTTGTTTCTTTTCCTGTTCATCTGTAGAGATTCTTACTATATTCTAAACATTAATCTTTTTTTCCTTTATGTGTGTTGCAACTAATTAATAGTATTATATAAATTTTTCTTTACATATTTCTAAATTTTGTGTAGCCAAATATTAATTATTTTCTTTCTAGCTTGTATGATTTATTCTTTGCTACTTGAAGTCACTACTTTTTAAAATGAATTTGGTATATTTCTCCATTTATTTAGATCTTTTTCATGTCCTTCCGTAAATATTATTGCTTCCTCTGTAATACCTCTGCACATCTTTGATAAATTTATTACTAGGTATATTATAGTTTTTCGCTCTCATGGATGGTATGTTTTAATTTTGTGGTCTAATTTATATTTGTAACATAAGCATGTTATAGATAGGAGTAGCAACCTTGCATCCAGGCACCTTGCTAACTTATTAATCCTAATAATTTATAAAATCTCTTGGGTTTTAGGAATAGAATATCATTCAACTGCAGATAATTACAGCTGGTCTGGTCCTTGATTTTTCAGCCCTAGTGACTTTTGTCTTTTTTATTACTGTGATATAATAACTTTATACTAGTTAATTCATTAATAATCATGAACTATTTTTATGTCATTATAATAGTAAAGGTTACTATAATAAAGTTCGATAGGAGTGGTAATGGCAGTAATTCTGATGTTTTAACAGCAAAAGGGACTCTATCATTTCACAAGTAAGTGTCATGTTTTCTCTAGGCGTTTGGAAGTTTCCTTTCATTAGATTAGAAAGGACCATTGTTTCTAAGTTTCCAAACATTTATGATGATGAAGAAAAATCAGTACTGTATTGTAACAACATTTTTCTGCATTTTTTTGTGTGTGGCCATTCACCTTTAATCTGTTAATGTGGTCAGTTACTTTAATAGTTACCATTAAACCATTTTGCATTTCTGGAATGAACTCTTAATAGGTCATGATGTATTTTTTGTACACATTTACACATTAAGTGCATTAACGTTTAGTTGCCTATGAATTTAATTTCTTTTGCTGTTCCTATCTCATTTGTTAAAAATTTTATATTGGGCTTATATAAATATTGCCTACAAAACAATGCAGGTGAGATGTTTTTAATTATGTATTATTTGGGGTTTATACAAAATTAAAACATGGAATTTTTTGGATTGTAATCGATTTTTTAAGATTTTTCCATTTTTTGGATGCTCAACATTACTCATCATCAGGGAAATACAAATCAAAACCACAATGAGATACCACCTCACACTTGTCAGAAGGGCTAAAATTAACAACTCAGGAAACAACAGGTGTTGGAAAGGATGTGAAGAAAGGGGAACACTTTTGTACTCCTGGTGGGAATGCGAACTGGTGCAGCCACTCTGGAAAACAGTATGGAAGTTCCTCAAAAAAATAAAAATAGAACTACCTTATGACCCAGAGACTGAACTACTAGGGATTTATCCAAGGGATGCAAAAATGTTGATTCAAAGGGGCACATGCACCCCGATGTTTATATCAACTATAAACAATCACTATCAACATAGCCAAATTATAGAAAGATCCCAAATGTCCATCGGCTGACAAATGGAAAAGATGTGATAATATGTATACAATGGAATATTATTCGGGGATCAAAAAGATGGAAATCTTGCCATTTGCAACAACGTGGATGCAACTAGAGTGTATTATGCTAAGCGAAATAAGTCCATCAGAGAAAGATAAATATCATATGATTTCACTCATATGTGGAATTTAAGAAACAAAACAAACGAATATAGGGGAAGGGAAGGAAAAATAAGATAAAACCAGAGAGGGAGGCGAACAATAAGAGACTCAAATACAGAGGGTTGTATTTAACTGAGGGTTGCTGGAGGGGTGTTATGAGGGGATGGGCTAAATGGATAATGAGCATTAAGGAGGGCACTTGTTGGGATGAGCACTGGGTGTTATATGTAAGTGATGAATCCCCAAATTCTACTGCTGAAATCATTATTACACTACATGTTAACTAACTTGGATTTAAGTAAAATTTAAAAATTTAGAAATTATAATAATAAAGTGGGAAAAGTCTAAAAAAATTCTCCATTTTTTAAAAACTGATTTGATAAAATTTACCATTTCATCTATATTTTAAATCTCCTGGCATAATAAAGTTATTCAAAGCATTCTTTTATGATTTCTATAGATATGTAAGGACTCTGTTTTCATTATTAATATTCTTTGTTTTCATCACTCTGTTTTCCTGTCCAATATTTCTAGAAATTTATCTATGTTCTTAGTCTTTTTATACTCAGTATTGTTTCTTAGCTTTCATTTTTTACTATATTTATCTATTTATTATTATAAATAATAAAGCTTGTTTAGTTTTCACTTTCTTCTTGCTAATATGTTTTTCCAGGGCTGTCCATCTCTTTCTGGTATATCACAAATCTTTAGTAATATTGCTATTGTCATTCAGTTCTATGTTTCCTAATTTCTGTATTTTTCCCTACAAATATGCGTTCATTAAAAATATTTAATCAATTTTTATCTTTTCTCTTTAAGATAAATGTATGCTTTAGCTTGCTTTGAACTAGCCTTTTTTAGACCTTATTTTGTAATGGCAATATCAAGCAAAGAGACTATCTTTCAAAATCTGAAACAAAGAGAAGCTGAACATAATGCTTGCTAAACCAGAGAGAGTTGCACTTGCAAAGCAAGTCTCTCCAACACTGCAAGTACTGATTTTTTATAGGGTTGAAGTAGCAAGTTCAGGGACTAGTGGCCTTTGAGAAGCAATATTGTCCTAAACCTAAATGACTTTCAGCTTGGGAAGCCATGTTACTGTTGTGACCTTGTTGTTGATGGGCTTCCAAAAGCATGGGATCTGTTTCTGATTGATTGAGATGAGTTTTGAAATTTCTTGTGGTTACTTATTCATGGCCTGCAACTATGCCCAAGGAACTCTTTCCTTTGGGAGAATAGGATTTTTTATCCTGAGAAGCACTAGCTCTGCTCTGTCTGTACTAGGTTAAAGAATCTTGGTAGCATTCAGGGGTGCCTGTGTGGCTCAGTGGGTTAAGCATCTGACTTTAGCTCAGGTAATGATCTCACAGTTTGTGAGTTTGAGCCCCATATTGGGCTCTGTGCTGACAGCTCAGAACCTGGAGCCTGCTTTGGATTCTGTGTCTTCTTCATTCTCTGCCCTCTTCCTGCTCATGCTCTGTCTCCCTCTCTCTCAAAAGTAAATAAACATTTTTTAAAAAAGAGAGATAGAATCTTGGTAGCATTCGTAAATCAGTATTCTGGAATTTGGAAATTTCTAAAGGTAAAAGTGACTAAATGAGACTCACTGATACCATATTAGGAGTAAACTAGATATGGTTTACTAAATGGTTAGGACGTGGACATAGGCAGAGCAATAGTGATACATACTGGCAAAATTGTAGATATAATAACTTATCTAATTAACATTTAAGTATAGATATGTTTAATTAACTTCTGATTCTTCTTTCTAAAGATTAGTAGAGACACTCCAAAATAGCTATAGCAAATAGGCTTGTATTGACTTGATCCTAGAAAGACTTTATTTTCCCTCCTCATTTGCCAGTTAATGCTCTATCTTAGCCTCCTTAGTGTGTTTCAACATGATGACTTTCATGTGTCAAGGATAATTTAGCAATTCAGTGGACTTTTAATTTCTCTGAAATTGCTCAATAGTTGGAATTCAAATGCCCTCTATGCTAATTTTGGTAATAGCTGCTCTCTCTGGGTGCTATACAGTCAACCAAAGAGTCTTACCCCTTCTCCCCCCCAACCCCCTCACCACACACACACAGAGCTTAGGGTCTCATCAAACTTAGGCAAGTTTCTTGGTTTTCAGGCTCTACTCTGCCTTTGTAGGGCAAGTGATAGAAGAATTTTTCAGAAAACTGGAAGAATTGAATGATCGATGACTCTTAATATTTCTTCCAATTCAACAAACTTGGAAAAGAAAAAAGATACATTAACTAGTGTAGAAGAACATGATTCAACTTTATGAACCATTCCTTGAGGAATCAGAATGATGGGCTTGAAGCTGGGAGCGGGGTTTCTCTCAAGCAACATAGGAATGATATTAATTCACTACTGACAGGTAACCTCACAAAAATTACTCTACATATTTTTCACCAATTTACAATCAACAGTGCATAAGCATACCTATTTCACTGCATCTTTGCAAACACTAGAAATGATACCCATTTCTTTACTTTATGATATGTACATCCATATATACACGTATATACACATATATATAATCTTATTAATTTGAGTATCATTATGACTTGGTGACATGAGACATATGGTTGGAAAGCAGAATAAGAAGGTAACATCTTACTAAAAGAGGATGGAGTACTTAAGGAGTGAGGCAAAGTGCCACTGAATATCAAGAAGGTAAACTTGTAAGGAAGTCAATACCCTGGATCACAAAGAGCACCACAAGAGGATGTGATTAAGGTTAAAGAGCAGCTAAAGGAATATCACTGAAAAATTGTTCTTCACATCTGGCAAAATGGAAAAGTTTGTGATGTATTTTAATATCAGTTATAAAACTGATATAGTGTGAGAAATTTGTGAAAATTCTGAATATGTGGGTATTTTATTCTGCTTAAGAAAACTATTTTATAATTACCTATTCTGCTTACAGTTTAATCTCTTGGGAAAAGAATAGGTAAATAAACAAGATACATTCTGCTTAGGATTCAATTCTGAGCAAAAAAAAAATTATTTGTAAAATGTAAGTAAATGAAAGTTTGGAGAAAGTGAATATTTAATTTTATCCTTTGGGTTTAAAGAGGTAAGAAAGGCTAGAGATATTCATACATGTATCTGAGATTGGAAAAAATGCTAAATACTCTAAGCAAACATAAAGATTTCATGAGAAAGCTGTATATATCTCACTGTTACACCAGAAATTACAGTAAAACATTGGATTGTGAGTAACTTGTTCTGCAAGTGTTCTGCAAGACGAGCAAACATTTCTAATAAATTTTAACTTGATAAACAAGCAATGTCTTGCAATGCAGATAGTACATGACATCAAACATCACATGATCACAATTGAGCCAATGGTTCTTTAAGTTCACTTTGATATACAATTGCTTTGGATTATAAGGATATTTCCGGAATGAATTGCTGTATTCTTTATTCCAAGGTTTTATTGTATTCTGATATTTCAGAGTAGTTACTAGATAAAATACATTGAAAAATTTGCAAAGCAATGTGTCACAAACAAATCCTCTTTGTTGTCATTAGTAATAAGACTTAAATGAACAGAGTAAAATATTCAAACAGCTCAAAAAATCATTTCTCACCATTTTTTCTAACAAGAAAAAATAAATTTTTGTGCCTTTCTAGACTGCCAGATTCACTTCTAAAGATAACCATTAACAAGAGTTTCTTATACTTTCTTACAGAAGATGTGTGGGGATATCTAGATATTTATCTAGATACCTATCTATCTAAATATATGTATATATGTATGTATATATATACATGCAAATAACATTTGTCATTTTATGTTGTTACTTTGTTACATTATGTTGCCACAAGTAAAAGCTCACTGAATGTACTGTTCAGTAGCTATTAGAAGGTAGGGTTATGTGTGATTTTAAGTACTGACTCAGGACAACACAGTTGGTTTGGGTAGAAATCCAAACTCTGCCACTTGCCAGCTATGTATCCATGGGAAAATTAATTGCTCTATGTTTCATTTTCCATATTTATTAAAAAATGTGTGGATGATAAGATAGTAGTTACTTCATAGGGCTGTTCTTAAGATAAAACGTGTAAATTCATAGGAAACACTTAGAATAGTGCCACATAATAAAAAAAATACTCAATAAAGATTAGCTACCATTGTAGTATTATCCTACTTTTCACACTTACTAATGTATCTTAGAGATTTTCTCCTATTTGCACATACAGACAAATCTTTTTTTTTTTTTTAAGGCTACATGGTATTTTCTACTCTCTGATTACTGGACATTGTGGATGTTGTGATGATCAATAAAACAGTATCATCATTGCACATTTTACATGAATGTGCAAAAATATACTTAAGATAATATTCTCAAAAGGAGAATTACCAAAGAATATAACATATACCATATGTGAAAATAATGGCCCAGAGTAGATAAAGAGCGACACCAACCTCTACAAGTTATACCTAATAGTTTATGATGTATTGGAAAAATGATTGTGGAAAATACCATAAATAACAATTTTTTTTACACTTATGTTTGGAGTGCAGACCACAAGGCATAGCCAATGTTTGTGGTTGGTTCATGGTGACAAGTAGAAAAATGAATAGGAATAAAACACCTAATATCCATATTTTCCACCTCTCTTCTTTTTCAGGGATATGGCCTTCAGATGAAAAACCTGAAAACCTAAAATCCAGTATGTACAAAAAAAGACGATGTGTACCTTCCTACATGCTTTAGAAACTTGTGGATAAGGTTATTTGATGACCAGTGAAAGCTATCTTGAGATGAAAAATGCCCTGGATCTGAGATTGGAGGACCAGGTAAAAGTTTTCTATTTCTCCTAATGATCTGCTAGGTGTCTTTTGCCAAGCTAACTTTCTGAGTTTACTGTCCTCAGTTATAAAATAAAATACGAAGGAGAAGAAAAATAAGATGTATTGCCAAGGATGATTTTGAGAATTAAGTAAACGTAGCAGTCCACCCTTATCTGGGTTTTGCTTTCCGTGGTTTCTGTTGCCCTACTGAGGTCAACTGTGGTCTGAAAGCAGATACTCCTGAGGTAGCATCACTTTCTGTTACAACGTACTAAGTCCGTCACCTCCCTTCATCTCATCACACGGGCACATGTTATCATCTCATATCATCACAAGAAGGGTGAGTGCAGTACAATAACGTATTTTGAGAGAGAGACCACATTTACCTAACTTTTATTACAGTATGTTGTTATAAGTGTTCTATTATTACTTATTGTTGTTAATCTTACCATGCCTAACTTACAAATTAAACTTTATCATGGGTATGTATGTATGTACAGGAAAAAATAGTATTTATAGGGTTTGGTTCACTCCACAGTTTCAGGTATCCAGGGAGGAATCTTGGAATGTATCCCCCATGGATAAGGGGTAAACACTATGTTTATAATTTTATAAATAACAGTTGTTACTGCTCATGATAATTTTGAAGACTAGGAGAAATGTCAAAATAATGGCTGCCAAAAGTACTCTTGATTTTTTTTTTAAAGCAGAGGGAAGTGAGGCTAATGTGTTAGTCTCATATGTGTATAAAAAAAATCTCTAAATGAAATGTAATAGAGGTTTTAGAAAGACATATTGTGCATAAATTCACCTACACAAGTCATAATAGACTAGCCTCCTTTCCTTTTCTGAGAGGACTACTAGAATAATACACAGGAAATACGGTGTATGTAGTATATCTGAAATTTAGGAAGTCATTTGAAAAAATCTCTCAGGATACTCTTGTAGACAAGATTAAAACATAACTAGTTTACTCAGGAGTGACCAGAATCATATGTACAAAACAAAAGTCACTTGATAATCAGTGGAACAAGATAGTGACTTCTAAAAGGGTATTATTTTTATTCCTTTCTACCGGAAGTCATATCTGTCACTTCTTTGAAATAGAGAGCAATACATACCAATTGGGGAGCTGATATGAGAGCTTAAATGGACAGGAGGCCACGTCATTGAAAAACAGACTGAGGAGCCACAAGGATTCTCACATGCAGAACATAAAATGCGTCATGCAATGATACAGAAGATCAAATTAACAAACAAAAGTTTATGTTTACCACAAACATAAAACGTGGAGAGAGACAAATGAGCTGTGTCAAGAGTGCAAAAGGCAGGGATGCTATATGGCAGGGGAGGGTTGTGTACGTAACCCATGTTGAATGGCTCTCCAAATGCTAACAGGCTGTGCTACTACACTATAATAAAAATATAGTGTCAAGATTGAAAGAAATTATAGTCCCTTTCGGTCTCAAGTTGCTAAATTCATGTGAGAATTTTTTGCCCAAAGCAAGAGACCGCATTTTCAGAAAGACTGATAATCCTGAGAACGTTAAGATGGAAGAGAATGGAGTAGTGGGGATGTTAAAAGCACGTATGAGATCTACTTCACTGAACTGGAAATTTTTAACACAAAAACCTGAGAGAAAGATATTGGCTTTCCTTAAATATCAAGAGAGCTACAGGGGAAAACTAAAAGGGTTATACATAGTCTATGTAATATTACTGTGGAGAACAAGAACTTATGTGGAGAGTTTACAAAACTAAAATGAAAAACTCTTGCAATAGTTAGGATTATTTCATAACTGGAAAGGGCTGCCTTTGAGTGATAATCTTTCCCTGGAGTTGTTCCTGAGGAAGGGGGATAGTCACTTACAGAAGTAACTTCCATAAGGATTGGAACCCTCTTATGTTTAAGCTTGTATAGTTGGGTACCAACTACTTTCTTTTTTCTTCCTTTGTCTAGTTTTTAACTGTCTTTTTTTCCTTGGCTTTCTATTTCCATTTTCCGTGTGCTATACTGTAATAGACTGATTTGAAACATATCATGCCAGCCTCATCTTTTATGATTCTCTTCCTTCAGCTCTTTTCTATTACTCTCTGTTAAGGCTTCATAAGGATTTATGTATTTGGCTTAAACTTTGCTGCCTACAGGCATATGCTTGTATCCTTCATCGATCTGTTGTTTTATTGCTAATAAGCCATATTTTTTAAATGCCAGATTCAACATACTTTTATCCCACTTTATAACATTTCTAGTTATTATTTGGAACACCACTCAATAGCTTACTTTTAAAGTTAACTATTATAATACAAGTATATGTCCTGGTGAACAAGACAAAAAAATCTCTGATGTTATCATTGGATTGATATGAGTTCACATTCCTCTGTAGTTCATTTAGTTGATAGTCTATTATTTGATGAAGATGAAAAGGTAGAAATTTCCATAATTCATAGTGTGCATGCTAATGTAAAATTCCTACATATTTTCATACACTATATATTTTTTAATTTTTTAAATGTTTTAATTAGTTTTAAAGGAGAAAGAGACAGAGCATGAGCGGGAAAAGAGCAGAGAGAGAGGAAGACACAGAATTCAAAGCAGCCTCCAGGCTCTGAGCTGTCAGCACAGAACCTGATGCAGGGCTCGAACTCACGTACTGGGAAATCATGACTTGAGCCAAAGTTGGACGTTTAACTGACTAAGCCACCCAGGCACCCCAATACACTATATTTTTTAAATTATGAAATTATTATACTTACAACGTTTGAAAATTCAAAAAGTATGAGCATAAAAATTTAGATTACAACTAAGAGATAAGTCTGCTTAATGTTGAATTATATTTTCTGCTATACATTTTTCTATGCCTATTTTAACTTAATTCACATGCACACATACACACACACACACACACACACACACACACACACACACGCTTTCTACTTAGTTCTTTCACCATTATATGCATATAATTTATCCTCTGCTTTACAACTCTTATAGACATCATCTTAATGAGTGCAATATATCATATATCTGTGTCATTTTTACATTTAGGTTACTTTCATTTTTTATTATTATAAATAGTACATCTATGAGTAAATTATTGCATAACACATTTTATGTATTTAGAATTATTTCTGAACCAGAGTATGAAGATTTCAAAAGCATTCATGTGCACTCCTCTCAAAGTTAAGAAGGGTTGACCTGGAATGCTGATAAACTAGAAATAGTCCTGCATTTGGAATCAAAATACCTGGACCCACAAATCCAGTGTTTTAATCCATAAAATCTGGACAGTATTTGCTATACGAGAATTATAGTAATAATCAAATGAGGTAATATTTGTGAAAGTACATTGTAATAGATAAGTATAGATCATATTCCTAATTATTATTTGCAAAAACAAATATCAGTTTGATGACCAATGCAGGTTTAAGGAAAATTGTTTGAAGACAAATCTATGCTATGAGAGTATACAGTTTTATACTTCATGCGTGACATTTCATACTGCAAATTCTATGAATTGTTTTCCTAAAAAAAGATGAAATTCGTGCTTATACAAGATATTGATCCTCAGAGACCTACTCATGGGTTTATTACCTACTCTCTTTGCTTTCTGCTTGTCAGTTATATAAACTCAAATTGAACAATATCCAATTTATAACATAATTATGAAGCTAATTTAATTAATATTTTGAAATTAAATTAGACTGTAGAAAGGAAGGTATGCAGGAATAATTTTAAGTAACATTAGAAGATTCTTCACATAAAGGCTCTTTTTTCTTTTTTTTTTAATTTTTTTTTCAACATTTATTTATTTTTGAGACAGAGAGAGACAGAGCATGAACAGGGGAGGGGCAGAGAGAGAGGGAGACACAGAATCTGAAACAGGCTGCAGGCCCTGAGCAGTCAGCCCAGAGCCCAATGCGGGGCTCGAACTCACAGGCCGTGAGATCATGACCTGAGCTGAAGTCGGACGCTTAACCGACCAAGCCACCCAGGCGCCCCATAAAGGCTCTTTTTTCAGCAGGTAAACCGACTCCCACCTATCCCCTAATCTTTATATGTACTAAACTTATAAGTAGTCTCAGATCAACTTTTCCCTTACTCTTACTGTATTGACCAACTCCCTAGGTGAGTTAGCACAAATGGTTGACTTTTAGAGTAGATTCTAAGAATCTGCGACATTATTCTTTACTAAGCTTTACTAATTGTTTCAAGAATAATCACCAGGCATGAGCAAAGCAGAATAGGATACAGGGTCACCAGTGCTGCTGCAATCCTGGTCCTTTCTTGCCCCATTAGATTGCTCTCTGACTCAGATGTAACATAATAGTTTTCAAAGTAATGTAATGCAGCCAAGTCACTTACATGAAAGGGAGCTATTTTGGTCTTGAAACATCTCCCTTTTTTTCCCTAATAATTAGAGAATTATGTGACGTATTTGAGGAAGCTATGTCCCATAAATCCAGAGATTCCAGGATTATATAGTATAGACAAACCAAGATAGACCAAGTACATCTTCCTAGAAGCATTTCATACATGCACTCTCCCACTAGCAAGTAACAGTAGTGTGTTTGTCAAAAGATCTAACAATAGCATATTTTCAAGGAGATTTGGCCACGTAGTTTGGTTAATTGGTTGGTTTTCCTGTATGCCTTCCAAAGGTAGAGAGTGATTGCCATCCCACTACTAACCATTTCCTGTCCTCTAGGTCTTAGCTTTGTATTAACATTACTTCATGGAGTGCCTGGGTGGCTCAGTTGGTTAAGCATCTGACTCTTGGTATTGGCTCAGGTCATGATCTTGCAGTTAGTGAGTTCAAGCCCTTCATCGGGCTCTGCACTGACAGCACACAGCCTGCTTGCAATTCTCTCTCTCCCCCACTCTCTCTCTGTCCCTCCCCCACAGGCTCTCTCTGTCTCTGTCTTTCAACAAAAACACTACTTCAATAAATATTCATAGAATACCTGTGTTACAGCAAAAATAATTCTAGATGATTGTGATATAAGGATAGACAAGGTGAGTAAGGTCTTTCCACTTGTGAGGCTTATATTCTAAGGGAAAGAGACAGGTAATAAGAAAGTAAAATAGATGAGATCATTGCAAATTATAATATAAGCTATGAATAAAATGAAATAACAGTGATATTAAAGAAAGAATGTGGGATGGGGCTAATTTTGGTTGTGGAGTCCATGAAAGCCTTAAGGAGTTGTCTTTGTGCTCAAACTTTGATTTCCCAATATCAAATCAAGGGCCTAATACATAAATTGGAGCCCTACCTTTAAAATTGATATAGTGTTATATGTATGTGATGAATCACTAAATTCTATTCCTGAAACAAGAAAAGAAGAAAGGAAAGAAAGGAAAGGAAAGAAAGGAAAGGAAAGGAAAGGAAAGGAAAGGAAAGGAAAGGAAAGGAAAGGAAAGGAAGATAGAAAGAAAGAAAGAAAAGAAAGAAAGAAAGAAAGAAAGAAAGAAAGAAAGCAAGCAGTTACCTGATATAGCCCAGGTTTTTTTCCCCAAAGAAAGAATGATTTGAACTACAGTAATTCTAGTTTCTGGTTGTGATCCTACTCCCAATATTCTGATTGCAAAGAGTCCTTATGCTGCTACTCTAATGTAATCCAAGAATTGCTTAACATCACTACTTCTGCTAAATCCCTAACAGTAGGCTGAATGTCTTGAGATGGAACTAGAGTTCATACACCCCTTTAGTTATCACACTTTGAATTTATGCTTCCTCAGCCCAGGAGAAATATCCACATCATATCCTCAGGTTTCTCACTTATCTTTACTCAACTGCTTAATGTTGTTAAGGTCACAATGTGACTACTCTCTTGTTTTTTAAATGTTTATATATTGGGGTGCCTGGGTGGCTTGGTTGGTTGAGAGTCCAGCTCTTGATTTCGGCTCAGGTCATGATCTCACAGTTCATAACTTTTTTAAAAAAATATTTATTTATTTATTTATTTATTTATTGTGAATCAGAGAGAGAGAGAGAGAGAGAGAGATGGAGGGAGGGGCAGAGGGAGAGGGAGAGTAAATCCCAAGCAGGCTCTATGCTGTCCATGCGGATAATGATGCAGGGCTTAAGCTCACAAACCATGAGATCATGACTTGAGCTAAAATCAAGACCTTAACTGACTAAGCCACTAACTGCCCCACAATGTGACTTCTGTCAATGAGCTGATAAGAATTATTATCTAAACTGAAGTTCTATTATCCTGAAATATAACAAACAAAAACTACATATTAGTCTCTGAAATGTTTATGAATGATTATACAGTTATTATGTTGGTATTTAATATTTAATGGTGATGATTGGCAATGATCTGAGAGCCACACATGAATAATGCTAAGGAGAGCAGTAGACTCAATTTGTATTTGGAAAGGTCACATCCCTCCTTTGAAATCGGGCAATTTCAATTTTATGAAACATTTTCAGTTGTTAAGCTAGGCTTACCTGTCTGTTTTTATATTCTAATTTCTTAAGCAGTGAACCACAATCCAAGAGAAAATATTGCTAGACTAATCAGTTCAGTTTTAAGTACTAGAAATCAAGAGAAAATTTAGATGTGGAGCCATAACATTTTGCTTTCAATCACATGCCTTAGACTTTATTATCAAATGCTATTGACTCTAATTTCTACATACATCACAAATCCATTCATCCCTCACTACCTCTACCACTATTCTCTCTCATAGAGAGCGAGCCAACTCACTCTCATCTAGCACCTAACTTCTATCACCAGCTAGACTTCCTGTAACTGTGCTTAACTCATTAAACTCAGTTTCTCGTATAGCTGATGAGTGACTCTTCTCTAAAAACTGTTTCTATTTGGGGAAGTCCAAATGTACAAAGTACACAAATTAGTATAATGAACTCCAGGTATTCATTAACAATTACACAGGTTCTTCCATGCTCTACTCAGTTCTTTTAACTTATCTGATAATTGTAAAATGACATAATAACACTTACTGTTATTTTTATAGAAGTGAAGCTCATGTATTTTTGCTATAACAAAGTTATCCTATTCCCTTTCCATTGCTTTGCCCTTGCATGGTGCTTTATCAAGACTTCTGCTTTCAGAATCATCCAGGTGGGAAGCAAATCTACATGGGTGACAAATTCCAGGGGACACACCAAGTGTTTAATTTATCTGAATATTTCCCAAACTGCTTCACTTTGGTTCCATATAACATTGAGGCCATCATTCTGAAGTTAAAGTGAGTAGTATGCCAGTTACCCCTGAATTCTCTATGAGTGGTTCCTTTAAAGGAATCTCTTAATTCTCTGGGGACTTGCCCTTTACTTCCCCACAGGTATGAGAGTTACACTGCTCTCTACATCATCAAGGACAAGAAAGATAACGGTTCTCGTGGGTACATTATTTTTTAAGCAAGTTACCATCTCATGTCAACTGTACTTTAATAAAAAACAAAAACACCCAACAGATTTGGAATACTCATGCCTCCAACAAGTTAAATAAATTAAGTAAATGGCATTAAAAGAAAAAGAAAGGGCACCTGGGTGGCTCAGTCGTTAACTCTCTGACTTTGGCTCAGCTCATGATCTCACAGTTCAGGACTTCGAGTCCCACATTGGGTGAGCATGAGCCCCGCTTTGGGTGAACACAAGCCCCACTTCTGGTGAGCTCCACTTCTCTCTCTCTCTCTCTCTCTCTCTCTCTCTGCCACTCTTGGGTTTCTTTCTCTCTGCCCCTCGCTCACTTGTGCCCTCTCTCTCTCTCTCAAAAAAAAAAAAAAAGGAAAAAAAAGGAAAACAAAAGTTACCATCACTTCAAATATTTTTGAGGTGTGCCTTTTAGCCCCAGATTTAAAGTTAATAGGATGAAAATTCCATAGCTATGAATAAAATTAAGTAATTAATTATGAATTCATAATTTATATAATTCATGGAAGTTATGTCTACAGTATATTGTATTTACTTAGAATGAAGAATATCTGAAGGTATGTTCTAGTTAAGCTTTGCTAGTTCCTTTAAAAAAAGAAGATTTATTTATCACTGGGCAAAGGGGAACGGAAGCTTGGGGAGGTGAAAAAGCCAGAACGAATAGGATAAAATAAAGAAAAGGAAATGTAGTCTATCAGAGAAAAAAAAATAATGCACTGACAGTGAAATCTGACATGTTGTTGAGTAAGTCCCTGTGCACATAATAGGAACAGTATCTTCTGGGTAATTAATGGTAGTCTGATCTCATTGAAAGGGCATATAAATAGGAAACATGGAAAAAAGTTCTACTTTCAATTTTATTACCTATATAGGACTCCTGTATGAAAAGGTCTTAGAACATTTGTCTGGGCAACATAGTGCATTTGACTGAGTAAAGTTATTTATCCCTGGTCACCTTTTCTAAACATGAAAAAAATATTTCTGTATCTTACTTTTCAAACCTAGCAAATGGTGAAAATATTTTTCTTCTTCACTATTTTTAAAAAGTTGTTTTTACTCTGTTGTATTTAGCCAAAGGTGGGGGGGGGGGGTGGAGGGGAGAAACATAGATGAATCAATATTTTAAAGTGCTACATTGTCTATAATAATTCCCTGACCTAGAAAACTAAATAATTTATCCTTGACATTAATTAAAACTCCTTATCATTTGAAATGCTGTTGGATTATCTTCTCGCATATTTAAGAATAATAAGTTTTACTTCTGTGTCAGTGAGGGTGGGCTAGCTATTTTAAGAAACAATACCCAAACCCATCTTAGCATCCTCTGCACAGTGAGGGTCTATTGATTCCACAGTGCAATATGGTGTACATTTGGCATGGGTGGATAAGAGTGCTTTACTTAGTGCAGTTATTCAGGACCCACATTCTGTTTATCTTTTGATGCTGTCATCTATAGAAGAAAATAAAGTAGATTGAATATGTAGAAAATTATTTTTCCCCAAGGCCTGTAAGTGGCATACATTGCTTCTGTCAACATTCCATTGACTTGAACTCTTCACATGGCCTAAATTAGATGCAACTGAATTGAGATTTGTAGTACCAAAAATGTTTCATGAAAAAAGCATTTGGTTCATAAAACATAAATCTTTAATTTTCAAATCTGGAGCCCTGTTCTCTAGTCAAGAGAGAATGGGCTAATTTTAGTAACATGCACGTAGCAAATAAGTGCTTAGACTCCTAACATTATTTTTAACTTAAAATCACAAAATGTAGAGATTATGTTTTTCTTAAAATATTCTAATATTTTATTAAATGTGTATACATGGTCCCCTCCTTCTGCTGTTCTGCGCTTGAGTGTCAGCATGACCTGTGACTTGCTCCTAGAAAACAGAGTATGTGAAGTGATGGGATGTATGCGATTACATGTAAGTGAATATGTAATCACATTACATAGGACTGTGGCATCCAATTTGCTGGCTTCTGTCTCTCCTTTATGGGCTCTGAGGAAGCAAGTGGCAATGTTGGGAAACTTGATGTGGAACGAAAATGTGGGTGGTCTATAAGAGCTGAAGGCAGCCTTTATCCCACAACCAGCAAAAAACTAAAGCACTCACTTTTACAGCTGTAATGCGTTGAATTATGCCAACAACCTGAGTGAGCCAGTCACCCCTCAGATAAGACAAAGCCTTGGCTGACACCTTGACTGCAGGCATTCAAAGGACCCAAGTAGTCTATGCCTGAACTCCTGACCCACACAAACTGTAAGGTTAATAAATATGTGTTGTTTTAAGCTGCTGGGTTTGAGGTGATAGTAGTATTATGCAGCAATACGTCGCTAATACCCATATCAAGAGCAAGACTCAAAATTTTACATAAATGAGGAGCAAATACTTTGAGTAAGAGGGGATGTTGTCCCCATTCTTACCCAAGAGGATTGTAGGAAGGAAAAACTGGCAAGGGATCAAAAAGTGAAATATTCATGCTGTGTGTCTAACTTTTCTCTTCAGCCAAGAAAAGAGGCTGTACTTTATATAAATAGAGTTTTATTGAGAGCACAAAGAAGACTTATCCTTCTTTCCTGCTTACTATCCTGTAAAGACATCACCTTCTAGTTTGTCTCTGCACTGTGTTCATTTAGCCATGAGGGATGTGTGTGTGTGTGTGTGTGTGTGTGTGTGTGTGTGTGTGTGTGTGTGTGTAAGCAGGGGGAGAGGAAGGAAAGAGAGAGAATGAAGTGCAGAAACTGTTTTTTGGCACTTATGCTTGAACTGGATGAGCTTAGCAATTATAATCAACAAGGAAATAAATCTGCCTGATTTTGAAAGTAAACAGGAAGAAAGAAGAAAATTTTTCTTATTTTCAAGATGAAAATCCCTCTGTTTTTAATATTAGAACATTTGTAGAAACCTTTATGGATGTTCCTGGGTATTAAGGAAAAGATTCTCACTCCTAATGGAAGATTTGTATTGGTCTGTATTCAGCAGTAGAAAATGAAAACTTCTTTTTAATGTGTAGTTAGTAAATGAAGTGTGAAGCTTCCCTTTTAGATGAATGCAAAAACAGTTCTTAAGGCTTAGTGCCAAAAGGGAGAGAAATAATGAAATGACTCACATACAGCTTCTCCTGAAAATCAATGAAAGAATGGAGGTGCAAACAGTGCTAGGGAAATAAATAAGAGCATGTACTTTACAAACTTAGTTAAAAAATATGAAATTCGTATTGTGGAATGAAAGCAGCTTCTTAATCTAAAAATTATCAAGCTTCAAAAGAGAAAAGAAAAAGGTTTTTGCTAAAGGGCATCAGGAAATAAACTGATCCTAGAGAAATATTTAAGTGACTTCCAGAAAACACTAGAAGAGAAAATGTGTTAGAGGAAAGGTGAGTAAAAGAAGCTGTTTGTGCTGAATCTCCCATTGTTCTCGTCTTGCTCCCTTGTCATAGACTATAGACCCCATTTCAGGCTCCTTGCCTTTCTTCCAGTAGCTGCCACCGCCAATTTGATCCTTCATTGTTCTGAAATCTCTAAGTCAGCTCCTGTAAGTGAAATGCACTCTTTAAGTATATCCTTTTTTTTCCTGCTCCTAAAGATAAACACTAAGCCTTTTGTTTGCGGTTTCTCTCTACATGAAGTTTAGTTTTTCTTTACATTTTTATGGAAAGACAGAAGCTAACACAACTACAGATTTGATTACCTGGATGTAACACATAATCCTCAGCAGGCTGTATAGTTCGAGAGGTCTGCTAAGGTGACATACAAAATTTGAAGACTTCCCAAACTCTCCCCAGTTCCTTAGGAACCATGATGGAGTTCCTTCTCCACATGCTCTATCTCTATTCTGAAGAGCTTTTCTAGAATTCTTGACAATCCTCTTTCCTTTTCCTGAAAGTAATTATATTTGACCTCTCCATCCCTCTCTCACTCTCGCTCTTGCTCTCTGTCTGTAATGCCATGAATAAACAATGCAAGGTCTGAAGAGATGGGCTTGACAGCTAGAAGGATTTATTTTCCTGTTTGTATTTTTTAAGGTACTTTTCTGTAATTCATCTCAACACACAGTGAAAATCACTGCTCAGTGCATCTGATATAGTCTTATCAATTTTGCTTTCCCTTTTTTTCTCATTTGGAGATATTTTCTCTAGCTCCTCCCTTTCTAATATTACCATTTGTTCTCTAGCTATCTCTAATCCATTCGTCTATATTCACTTTAATTATAAAGTGCTACTTTGTTACCTGTTTTTAACATATATGTGTGTATGTATGTGTGTGTATATATATATATATATAGTTCCTTATCTAAGAATATATTTCTCTCATCCACCATCATTCCTAGTGCTTGAATATATTGTTTCTTTAAGTTGCATTATGAATATTTTTGAGTTTCCCCTTCAAAGGATATTTACTCATTCTCTATCCTTCTCTGTTCCCTGGAAGTATGACTCATATGGACTCATTGCCTTTGGCTTTCAGTTGAGTTCAGCCAATGGGAGACTGTAGCAGGAGATCAGAAGGCAAATGGAGAATGAGATCTGATCCTTGGCTCTCTGTCTACAAGGTCCCGGTGCTGGTTGAGCCTTTAACCAAAAGCCAGATGGCCTGTAACTTTGCCTTCCTCCCTGTGCTACAGTCACTCTCTCTGGGTTCATTCAGTTTACCCATTCAAACTGGAAGTGATAATGGTTTTCCACTTTTTGCTAACCTGAGGGTGGTTCTTCATTCCTTTTTTATTTACCTCAGCCCGCCCACACCAGTTAAATTGTTCCTTTATTAAAATCTGCTGTAAACATCCTGTTTGTGCTATTTGTTTCTTACTGGGATCCTGACTAATATAATAAGTGGCACCAGGAGTCACCTCAGAAAACAGAAGGCAAACCTCTGAAAATACCCACCTTCAGGTGGGGGTAGGAGTAATATTAGTAATCTCTGGCATTAAATGGCATCAAAACTGACAGCTATAACTGTTAGCAGCATAGGATAAATTTCAGGTGCAGAGCCAGATAAGGGAGATCGAGTGGCTGTGGCACTTAATTGCTGTGGTAATGATAGTAATTATAAAGTTTTAAGGTCATCTGGTAGCCTAGATATTGTATACATTAAAGAGAGCAAAAAAGAGAGGGAGTGGGGAGAAAGAAAGGAAGGAAGGGAAGAAGGGGTGGATGGAGGGAATAAGTGGAGGAAGGAAGGGAGGAAGGAAGGAAGGAAGGAAGGAAGGAAGGAAGGAAGGAAGGAAGGAAGGAAGGAAGGAACTAAAATCCTTCAATGCCCAACTGAGAACGCAGGTGGAAAAGCAGGGAGCATCTATGGAAGCTTAAAAAAATTTTATATCCTAAGAGGACACACAAAGGGTTAACAATTACATGAAGAGATGCTCAACTTCACTAACAAAGAAATGAATATCCAGACAGCATTGAGACATCATTTACACCAATTTTGATAGAAAAACATTAGGAATTCTGAACCTATCAAGAGACGGAAGAAGAGTTACTGGTAACAGTATAAATTAATTCAAAGGCTTTGGAAAATAATTTAGCTTTTTCTTGCAAAGCTGAGTGTTTCGATGCCCTGTGACCAAAACTTCCACTCATACATTTTCCACTCATACATATATTTGGGTAAACATTCAAAAAGTATCATGTACAAAATGTTCATTACAGCATTGCTCATTAAAAAAAGATGTAAATATCTAAGCACACATTGACAGGAGAGAAAGGATAAATGTGAATAAATCTGATAAAGGTGTTCATTTCCCAGGTGAAGTGTTTCCATGTCTTTATTAATCAGGTGTCGTACCTGGCCTGAAAGCTAGATTATCTAAGGATATCCTGATAGATACAATAATAATAGTAATAATAATAAGATATTAATAATAATAACGGTAGGATAAAGAAAAAGGTGTGTTTTATGTCAAAGGAACAATTTATTTATCTAAAAACCTTATCTAAAAGGGTGCATTCTTTTTCATTGTCATCTGCCTTAAAAAAAATGAGATTTAATGTCTTGTTACATTAATGTAGTTGTTACAACTACTAACAGACACAATGGTAATGGTCATATTAACATTAAATAAAATTTGATCTTTTCATTAGAAAAATAAAGCAGCTTAGGGATAAGTAGAAACATTATTATGCATTCATAGAAGATGTTCTTGAACGGCATAATGGATCCAAAACCTAGGTTATGATTACTGTTAGAGAAAGTCCTGAGAGTCCTGGCCTCTGAGTAGAAGATAGAAATGAGACTATATATGGTCCTGTGTGAAGGGCAATTTCTTTGGCTGTCCAACAACATCCATTTATTTCTCTTCTGTCCATTATTAATACCTCTTCCTGACCATGCTCCACATCATGAGGGATGTAAGATATAGTACAGGAAAAAATTTATGATTTTTATTTATTTCAGCTCCTTCTGTTTTGTGCCCTGTCATGGTTGGTACTATTGAGTTTGTTACTTCCAGATGAACAATAACCCTTTTAGAATTCCCTGATGAGATCCTATACAGGACTTACACATGCACATCAACAATCCTAGTGTTCTGTAATAGAAAAGACCCTAGATTAGGGAGGTCTTAATTTTTTACTAATTCTGAAATAAACAAAATGACTTCCAGCAAGTTTCTTCATCACATTGTCATTGTTTTCTTGTTGGAAAAATAAGAAGACTGTGTTCTGTGTCTGATAAAGATGGTTCCAGCTATAAATCATTGCCTGTAATTTTTAAACCTTCTTACTATAAACCCACTGTAATGGATTGAATTATATCCCCTAAAAATTTATCTGTTGAATCATTATATTTATAATTCAAACTAATATAACACTGTATGTTAATTATACTTGAATATATATATATATTTTTTTTTTAAAGATTCAAAAAAATTCATATGCTGAAATCCTAACCCCGAGTACCTCAGAATGTGACTTCATATCCTTTATCTGGTCGTTACCAAGGTAGTTAAAGTTAAGAAGACATCATACTAGGGTAGCGTGGGCCCCTAAACTGATATGACTGGTATCTTTATGATTTTTTTTTAAAACAAGTCATGTAAAAGAGACACAAAGAGTTGATGTGAATAGACACAGGGAGAAAACAGTCTACATACTAAGGAATACCTATCATGACCAGAAGCTAGAAGTGAGCCCTAGAATAGGTCCCTCCCTAGTGTCTTATAGGGAATGTGGCCCTGCCAACAGCTTGATTTTGGACCTCTGGTCTCCAGAACTGTGAGATAATGAATCCCCCTTTTTCTACCCAGTTTGACGTATTTTGTTATGGCAGCCCCAGGAATCTAATACACCTACTTCTAGGCATCCCTTCCCTGACTTTTTTCATAGATCCAAAACCCTTCGCTCCACCAACACTGTGCTGCAACCCACACTCTCACCAGGGCCCAGGAAAGGGAAGACCAAAACAAGAGGTTCTTCTACAATCAGTTTCTGTGAATGTGAACTGGATTATGTCACATATTCTTTCTTTGTATCTAATTAAATAAAATATATTTATTAACTGCTGCACCATAAATTATTAAATCATTAAGAAATCCTTGAGAAACAAATGCCCATTCAGCACCTACTATATGTCAGAATATCCCTATAGGTAATTTGTTTCAAGGGTATTAACATAACATACACCTGTACACAGTGTGCCTAAGTATATATGCAAAGCTCAATAAATAAGTCAAAATGTTTTATTATAAAGTTAAACATATTTTAATAATATTGTATAACAAAAATATTAAAAATATTTTATGTCCTTTTTGAATTTTCTAGTTTCACAGTGTTAGTTTGGAGAAAGTCATGAATTACTGTTTTGGTTTGTCCAACTGAATTAGTACTTTTCCTATGGGACTAGAAAACTGCTTTTCATAACTACTGGGTCCTATAGTAGTTGGATTTACAGACTTTTGAACTCTTTAATATTATAGTTTATACTGATTAGCTATAATTTTATTTTTTCCAACTGAAAGTTTATGAAGTCAGCACTTAGGATATTGTTATAGACTGAATGTCTGTGCCCACCCCCAAAAAATCACATGTGGAAGCCCTAACCCCTAATCCCTAATGTAGTGGTATTTGGAGTAGAGTATTGGGAGGTAATTGGGTTTAGATAAGGTCTTGACTATGAGAAGTAAATGTCTGTTGTTTAAACCATCCAGTCTATGGTTTTTGTTATAGCGGCCTAAGCTGACAGAGACAGGTATGTTGGACCTATGATATGTTATGTCACTAATCCCCAAAACTGTGATGTGTGATTGTTAGGATCTTGCTTTTATAAATAAACAATAAAGATCAGAAAAAATAATTAGCCCAAGGTTCCCCAGATCATAAGTAATTGAACCAGGATTTGGAATTCAGTCACTATGGTTTAATATACTATTTTGTTTGCCTCATCATAAGTGACATAACCATGTCACTACACTACTTTCAAAAGCAAATTATTTCATTTAGTTGGCTTATATACTTTTGGAGGAAAGTGATTATTATAACCATCGAAATCTTTGAAATATTGAAAATAAACATTACCACAATGATTCAGGGACCCCAGACTTGGAAGTAAATACTGGATTTACCTTTACTGACATGCTGGGTATAATATCAAAAAAAAGGAAGTGTAGCTAAGGATCTGACTTCACTTTGGTTCTAGCAGCCCAATTAGCATTTCTTTCATTTTGCAACGTGTACAAATCTTACCTGCTCTCTCTGCCCTTCTCTATAATACTTCTTTTTATTTCTCCTTAGGAAACATACTTGATTTCATTACAAAAATTTAATTTTTAAAGGAATAAATGTTTCAGGTACTTTCTGTCTAGAAATGCAAATTGGTTTATATTCAAAGACTTTAAGAAGCCATGTATCAAAGTCTCCTTTTAAAGTGATCTGAAACCTGAAGAATGAAATTATACACTAGAATTTCTCTTATAAATGTGATCATCAAAGAAACCCATATGCTGTTTGGTTCCTATGTCATTAAATTTCATAATGGACTTTGAATGAAGAAGGATAAAAGTGAACATCATTAAAGCAGATGATTCATGCAGATTGGGTCTTTAAAGACAGTTACATATTGGTGAAAGTTGTATCAAGATGTACTTATAAAGTAAAAAGAAATAAAAAATGTAGAACCTAGAAAAATGTAAGATTGCATAACCTAGACACCAATCTTAATAGGAAACAACCAATTACTTACAGTAATTAAATAAAAGAGGAAAAGATAGTAGGCATTTATTTGGTAATGTAAAATGCCAGACACTGGGCTAAATGACAGACTAAGCTTCAGTTATTCTGTCTTCATTATCTTCATTCATTCATTTGTTCATTCAACTAACTTTTATTGAATAATTATGGAGAAAGAGGCAGTGATGCTAACCAACTCTTCAATTTCCTTTCCTAAATTTCCTAATCCCACTTGCAGTTAAGGGGAAACATGTGACTAGTTCTGACCAATTCTGACTAGTTCTGTGAGCTGAAATAACATGTGTTCCTTCTGGGCTAAGGCAATGAAAAGCCCCTGGGCAATTCTCAGTTTCTCATTTCTCCTGCTATATTAATCACAGAGAAGGTCTCATATTTGAGGTGATGGATCTACAGTTCTTAAACAACCTGAATTGCTGAAACATTACGTGGATGACAACTGGCCTTGAGAGTTGCCAAATCAGCAGTGGACTCATCATGAGCATTAAGTGAAGGTTTTGTTTCAGTGAGATTTGGGGACTGTTTGTTACCATACACCAATTCGGTTTTTCTTAACAAACACCCATAATGTTTACTCAGTTATCTGACAAATATTATTGAGTACCTTCTAATTATCAGGCCATGTACTAGTTTCTAAGGATGTGGTGGTTAAAAAAAAAACCTGACATATGGAGCTCTTAATCTAATAGGATACAGATATTAAATAAGTTCTCAAATAATTGCTTAATATCCTATATCTCACTATTTTTATTAATTTGCTCCTACTAATTAATTTTATACTACTACTCATGTAACATAAACCATGCCCAAATAAGAATATACCTTGTTCAAACCTCATTCTGCAAAGGAACTTATTTAACTCATATGCTCACTCTGACTATAAAAATCTTGACTATAATTGTCAGACATAAACATCAAGATCTATCAGATAACCATCCGGTTAAACATTTCTCATCTTAAGTTTTCTAAAAATAATACATGACTTTGTTTACCAAAGTCCAATCTTAGGCATTGCCTCCATTCGACAGGAGCATATTATATGTGATACAGTTCTGATTTTAACTTCCACTCCTTTCTCTATTTACACGTATCTATAAGTATTTATAGATAATGTGTGAATATTATATATATATTCTTTTTTTATCTACATTAGCTAAATATGATTTGATGTCTTCAGTTCTAACCTATTACCAAGTGGATCATTCAAGTTTCTTCCCTTGCTTCTTTGTAACCACCTTGTTCAACAGTGAGAAACCTGGCTTCCCCAGTCCACCATCCAGTTACTCATTTGGTTGATTCCAGCATACACATAAAGAGGTTTCAACATTGTTAGCCCATGGAAAATAATTTTAGCAACTGGACTGTAAGACTCATGTACAATTTCTTTTGCATTAGGCTTAGTCTATACTCATTTCCAAAATTGTTTTGATCAGCAAGTTTTTTTCCCACCCCCTTCAATGAGATTGTTTCACAAATTTATAATACAGTTGGATCATTTTGTCACAGTCTACATCTCTTCCTGGTATAACCTAACCTTGTACATGTTTTAAATTTGTAGGTATTAAGTTTAGCCTTTTGTGCTCTAAAGTTCAAGGGATTTTGGCAAATGCATAGTGTGATGAATCCACCAGTAGTGTATCATACAGAATAGTTTGTCACCCTAAAAGATCCTCTGTACTTCATGATTCAACCCTCCTTCCTTCCCAAATACCTGACAGTCGCTGATTTACCTACCATCCGTATAGTTTTGCTTTTTCAGAATGTCATGAAATGGGATCATACAACGTGTAGCATTTTCAGACTGGCTTCTTTCACTTAGCAAAATGCATTTAAGATTTAGCAATGCTTTTGTGTGGCTTGATAGCTCCTTCTTTATTATAGCTGAATAGAATTCCATTGTATGAATGTACACATTTTGTTTACCCATTTACCTATTGAATGGCGCCTTGGTTGCTTCCAGTTTTTGCTGCGTATGAGTAAAGGTTTTGTAAACATTCACATGCAGTTTTTCATATCAGGCGGGTAAGTACCTAGGAGTACTATAACAGGAGTATAAATAAGATTATGTGTACATTTTTAAGAAACTGTCAAACTGTCATCCAGAGCAGCTGTCCCCTTTTGTATTCCCACCAGCGTGAATAGAGTACTATTTGCTCTGAAGCCTTATCAGCCATTGATATCATCAGGAGTTTTTGTTTGTTTTGTTTTTTAGATTTTAATCATTCTAATAGATGTGTATTATTGATTCTTAATTTGCATTTTCCTAAACACAAATGGCAAAAGACAACAGTCTATAGGTTGTCTTTTTATTCTTTTAACAGTGGCTTTTGCAAAGTAGAAGTTTTTAAATTTGATAACAAGCAGTTTTATTTAAATTTATTTAAATTTAATAACAAGCAATTTTTTTTCTCTCATGGAGCATGCTTTTGGTGTTATAACTAAAAACTCATCATGAAACCCAAATTACCTAGGTTTCCTCCAACTTTTTTTTTGAAATTATATACATTTGCACTTTGCATTTTAGTCTATGGTCCATTTAGAGCTATTTTTTTTTTCTTTTTACTATTTATTTTTGAGAGACAGAGAGACACAGAGCACAAGTGGGGAGGGGCAGAGAGAGAAGGGGACACAGAATCTGAAGTAGGCTCCAGGCTGTGAGCTGTCAACACGGAGCCTGACGTGGGGCTCAAACCCACAAACTGTGAGATCATGATCTAAGCTGAAGTCGGATACTTAACTGACTGAGCCACCCAGGTGCCCCTAGAGCTAATTTTTGTGTAACATGTAGGGCCTGTGTCTAGGTCCCTTTTTTATGCATATAGACCTACATCGTTTCAACATTAATTATTTAAAGACTGTTTCTCCATTGATCTGCCTTTGTGCATTTGTCAACAATTTATTATTTAGTGTGGTTTGGTTTCTGTCAATTCACTTCCATTGATCTGTGTTCATGTTATTTCACCAATACCACACTGTTGTAGTTAATGTAGCCTTTTAGGAAACCTTGAAATTAGGTATTATGAGTACTCTAACTTTGTTCTTCAGTACCATATTGCTATTCTAGGACCTTTGTCTTTCTATATAAATTTCAGAATCAGTCTGTATATGTCTACAAAATAGTTCTGGAGTTTTGGTTGAGATTGTGCTGAATCTACAGATTAGATTGCAAAGAATTATTATACAGACAGTATTGAATCTTCCAGTCCCTGAACATGGAATAGCTCTCCATTTATTTAGTTCTTTTTTTTTTTAATCATTTTGTTTT
The DNA here is from genome assembly GCF_018350195.1 of Panthera tigris. Lineage (NCBI taxonomy): Eukaryota > Metazoa > Chordata > Mammalia > Carnivora > Felidae > Panthera > Panthera tigris. Next base: position 63,500,051 of record NC_056672.1, on the reverse strand, counting down.
GTAGTTTTCTGCATGTATATCCTACACATATTTATTTGGGTTTATATAAAAGTACTTTATTTTGGGTACTATTATAAACATTTTTTTATTTCAATTTTCCAGTGTTCATTTCTGGCTTATAAAACAGCAACTGATCTTCGTGTATTAACATTGTATCCCACAATCTTGCTATACTTGTTTATTAATTCCAGAAGGTTTGGAGGGTTTTTTTTTGTAGTCTTTAGGATTTTCTACATAGACAGTCATGTCATCTGCAAATAAAGGCACTTTTCGTTCTTCTCTTACAATCTGTATAATTATTACTTTTCTTCTTGCAATTAGGTAGTTCTTCCACTATGATGTTTTATAGGAGTGGTGAAAAAGGATATCCTCACCTTGCTGACAGACATAAAGGGTAAGTGGACATCATGTCATCATTAAGTAAGGTGTTAGCTATAGATTTTGACATTTTCTTTATTAGGTTAAGGAAGTTCTGTATTTCTGGGGTTTTTGATAATATTATCATGAATGATGTTCAATTTTCCTTAATATTTTTCCCTGAACCTATTGATATGATTATGTTGCTTTTCTTATTCAGTCTATTATGATGAATTACATTGATTGATTTATGATTATGCAAGAAGCTTTGTAGTTCTGTAGTGAACCCCACTTAATCATGATATATTCTTCTTTCTACATAGCGTTGAATTCTGTTTGTTAATATTTTGCTTCTATTTTTGGAGAGATATTGGTACATAATTTTCTTATGTTTTTATTTGGATTTGATATTAAGATACTCCTGGCTTAATTAAATCTAATTAAAATTTCTGTTTCTATTTTCTATGAAAGATTATGGAGAATTAATTACAACTTCTTCTTTAAATGCTTGGTAAGATTTATCAGAAAAAAATCTGGGGGCACCTGGGTGGCTCAGTCAGTTAAGCGTCCAAATCTTGATTTCGCCTTGGGTCATGATCTCACGGTTCATGAGTTTGAACCCCATGTTGGGCTCTGCACTGACAGCCTGGAGCCTGCTTGGGATCCTCTCTCTCTGTCCCTTCTCTGTTTGCTCATTCTCTCCCTCTCTCTCTCAAAAATAAATAAAATAAACATTTTAAAATGTATTTAAAAATATGTCCCTGATACTTTCTTTTTTTCTCTAATTTTTATTAGTTATTTCTTCTGTTTATTGTAGCTTAATTTTCCCTTCCTTAAAATTTCATAATGTAGAACCTTAGGTTATAAAAAAAGAGAAGCTTAGGTTATAGATACTAGATCTTTCTTCTTTCTAATTTATGATATAAATTTTCCTCTAAGCACTGCTTTAGCTGCATCCCACAAATTTTGTTAAGTTGTATTTTTATTTTCTTTTAATTTCATGAATTCCTCTTGAAACTTTTTCATTGACCTTTGAGTTATTTAGAAATGTGATGTATAATACCAAGAGATTTGGATATTTTCCAGCTGTCTTTCTATTATTAATTTTTACATGGAGTCCATGAACTGTGAAGATATACTATATATATGTATATATAGTATGTATGTATTATATATACTGTGTGTATATGCATACACACACACACACACACACACACACACGTAATTTTATGTATTAAAGTATGTTTAATGGCAAAAAATGTAGTCTATCCTAGGAAATTTTCTACAAGAACTTGAGAAAAATGTGTATTCTGCTGTTTTGTACACAGAGTATTTTATAAATGTCAATTAGATAAAGTGATTGACTGTACTGCTCAGGTTGTCTACATCCTCATTGATTTTTGCCCACTTGATATATCAATTACTGATAGAGGAGTATTGAATGCCTCAAATATAATAGATAATTAGTCTCTTTCTCCTTTCAGTTTTATTAGTTTTGCCTCATGTATTTTGACACACTGATGTTAGATGCATACCTGTTTAGAATCATTATGCCTTCTTGGAGAAATGAACGATTTACCCTTATGCAATGCCCTTTTTTATCCATCCCTTTTAATCCTGCTTATTCTTAAGACTGCTTTGTCTGAAATTAATATAGATACTCCAGCTTTCTATTGATTGGTGTTGGCATGATACATCTTTCTCTATCTCTACCCTTAACTATCTGGGTCTTTGTATTTAAAATCAGTTCTCATGGACAGTAGATCTTGTTTTTGTTTTTGTTATTTTGTTGTTATTGTTCTGCTCTGACAAGAGTTTATAATAAACATTTTTAGACTACTCTATGCCCACCATCAAATAACACTATACCAACCCATGTGTAGTGCACGCACCTTATAAAAGAGTATTTCCATTCCCTGATATTGCTGTCACTCATTTCACTTATCCAAATGCTAGGGGCACCTGGGTGGCTCAGTCAATTAAGCATCTGACTTTTGATTTTGGCTCAGGTCATGATCTCATGGTTTTGTGAGTTCAAGCTCTGCATTGGGCTCGGCATGCCAACCTCATGGAGTTTACTTGGGATTCTCTGTCTCCCTCTCTCTTGCCCCTCACACTTTCTCTGTCTCTCTCAAAATGCATAAGTAAACTTAAAAAAAATCCCAAATGCTATAGTTACTGTATACATTTCTACTGTTATTTATTCAAAGAGTTATATTTAGATAAATTAAGAATAAGAAAAATTAGATAAAAATTAGATAAAAATAAGATAAATTAAGAAATAAAAAATTTCATTTTACATTCATTTATTTCTTCTCTAGTGCTCTTAATTTCTTTATGTAGATCCAGTTTTCTGATCTATATCATTTTCCTCCTGCCTGAAGAACTTCTTTTACCATTTTTTTAAGGCAGGTCTGCTGGTGTTGAATTCCCTGGCTTTTTGTTTTTCTGAGAAAGTCTTTATTTCTCCCCTACTTTTGAAAGATAATTTCAATAGAAAAGTCTATGTTGGTAGTTATTTTTCTTCTTTCAACACTTTAAATATTTTACTTCATTCTCTTTTTGCCTTCATGGATTCTGATGAGAAGGTACTGTAATTCTTATCTTTTCTTCTCTCAATAGGTAAGATTTTTTCTCTTTAAGTTTTCAAAGACTTTTTTTCTTTGTTTTTAGTTTTCTATAGTTCAAATATGATATGCCTCAGTGTGTATTTTTGTTTGTTATTGTTGCTGTTTTGGTATTCTCTTAGCATCCTGGATCTGTGGTTTGTTAGTCATTATGTTTTTCTAATATAGTTAGCAGACAGTGTTATATTAGTTTCAGGTGTACAATATAGTGATTCAACACTTTCAGACATCACCAGTGCTCACTCAGTATTGGCCATTATTAATTTTGGAAAGCTTCTGGCCTATAACACTTTATTTCCTGTGCTGCTTTCTCCTTCTTCACATTTGTATATTCCAAATATATGCATGTTCAACATTTTTTACATTATCCCAGTTTTTAGGTGTTAGTTCTGGTTTTTTTTTCACTCTTTTCCTTTGGAATTCTCTATTGTCCTATCTTTAAATGAACATGGGGTGCCTGGGTGGCTCAGTAGGTTAAGCATCTGACTTTGGCTCAGGTCATGATCTTGTGGTTTGTGAGTTTGAGCCCTGCGTTGGGCTCTGTGCTCACAGCTTGGAGCCTGGAGCCTGCTTCAGATTCTATGTCTCCCTCTCTTTCTGACCCATACCCCACTCATGCTCTGTGTGTGTGCGTGTCTCTCTCTCTCAAAAATAAATAAACATTAAAAAAAATTTTTAAACGAACAGATCCTTATTTCTATTACAATGTTTATTTTATTTCTAGCATCCTTTTTCATTTCTTTTTAGAGATTTACTGGGTATACTGCCTATCTTTTTATGCATTTTTTTCAGTAGAGCCCTTAGCATATTAGTCCCTATTTCTTTAAATCACACGTCTGATAATTCCAACATCTGTATTATATCGAGTCTGATTCTGATGAGCTAGAAGGAAGGATCTTTCTGAGATCTTTGCTGTGAGGATCAGGAGCTTGTAGGGGACCTGGTTTTGGATGGTGGGGGGGGGGCAGGAGGGAACCATGGTGGGGTATCCCTTAAGAGTAAGACTATAGCCCTCAGAGTTTCTCACACTTAGGCTTATCTGCTCCTGGTCTCCACAATTCATCAAAATTACCAAATAAATGTTCCTATCTATTTATGGCTCAATGGCTTCTGCTCTAAGTAAGTGGATCTCAGTAGTGATTCTCTGTATTTACCCATCTCTCCATTTTAGGGTCGTTAGTTCTCCCTGTAAACTCAATTCCCTTAGGAATCCAAGGAAAGTAATTTTCTCGTAAGGGTGTCCTGATGACTACTAATCTCTAAATAGCAGAGCCGACCTAATGATTTTTTTAAAAAAAGAAAATTTAAAATATATTTTATTTAATGAAACAGTCTTATAAAGGTACATCAAGGGGAACTTGGGTGGCTCAGTCGGTTGGGTGACAGACTTCGGCTCAGGTCATAATCTCACAGTTTGTGAGTTGGAGCCCCAGTTGGGCTCTGTGCTGACAGCTTGGATGGAGCCTAGACCCTGGAGCCTGCTCTGGATTCTATGTCTCCTTCTCTCTCTCTGCCCCTACCCAGTTTGTGCTCTCTCTCGCTCTCTCTCTCTCTCTTTCACTCTCTCTCAAAAATAAACAAACATTAAAAAAAAAAATCTTAAAATAAATAAATAAATGACTAAAGGTACATTGAAATGAATTCTAGAACTTTGATTCCTAATACAACAGACTACCTTTAGAAGACAATAGTGGCTAATGTATTTCAACCCCAACTTCATTTTTGTATATCATTTTATGTCAGTGTATCATTATACAAAATTAGATAACTTTTTTATTTAATTTAAAAGTTGATCAAATTATAGTGGATTCAACCAAGACTAAATTTTTACTCATGGCTTTAGTTGTACATATTTCTGCATTATTCAGCACCAAAAAGGGACAGATAATAGTTTTCCATTATATGATTCTTCGAAGGCTCTTGTGCCAGTATTTTTCAATAAACTTAATGCTAATGCTCTTCTTTCCAAATGGCTGATTATTAACCAGAGGGAAAGTATTAGATAAACAGCCTAACACTTAGAATTAGAAATTAGTATAGAATTAGAAATAATTGGGGCGGTAATTTTGAAAAATCAAGTTTTAGGTTACTGTTTCCAATATTTTCACTGGCATTAAGGAATCTTTATAAACCGTGAACCTCATTAACTAGGGCCATCTTAAGAGCACTCCAGGATTCTGCTTTGTTATTATGCAAGCAGCACAAAGATCAAAGAGGGAGTAGCCACCTTTATTTTAAAGGATGTTCTAAATTAAATCGTGTAAACTTCACACCAGCACATGTCCAGTTCCCCCAATTAGCATAACTATTTCTTTCTCCAGGAAACATTTTAGTAATGCTGGCTGAATGCATTTTTCACATTCTGCATTTTAAAAACTGTACTTATCCTGACAACCTATTTTTGTGTTCATCTCCGTGAAGAAATCTTTCTGCCTCCCTCTACAGACACACTAAATCTCAATGGCTTTCCTGTGCATTGATTGGGTATTTCCTTTACATTTATGTGGTCATTACATCATACATCATACAGCAGATTGACTTGGTTTCACTATCTTTTCATTTAAAGTGTTAAGAAAAAGAATCTGTTTTTCTCAGCCCAAATGATGGATCTGTTTTTCTCAGCCCAAAGATGGATTGATTCACTTTGATTCAACCAGTTGTAGCCTTGAGGTGAATAGTGTCACATGGCCTGAGGCTGTCCCTTTCAGACCATAAGGAATCATCAGTCCAAGAGGTGGTTTAGATTGCAGAGGACAATGATGGCCATCTTGCTGTATACAGGGACTGAGAGCTTCTAACAAGTTGTTACAAGTAATTTCAAATTCTATAAAAGACAAAAGGTATGATTTTCTGCAAAAATGGTATAAAGGGAACATTTTGTATTGTCTCAGAATTATAGGTAGAAATCCAAAACCGAGTTTAACAAACTCTAATTTCTCCCATATTCTAGAGACAGGTACCAGAAAGTTAAATGGTGTATTTTCTAGGATTCACCAAGAAATGCTCAAATTGATCATTAAACTATGATTTTTAACCATTTATCAAATGGTCTTTAAACCATTTATGAGGGTCACCTGGGTGGCACAGTTGGTTAAACGTACTAATCTTGATCTTGGCTCAGATCATGATCTCACGGTTTGTGGGTTTGAGCCCCACATCATGCTCTGCACTGATGGTGCGGAGCCTGCTTGGGATTCTGTCTCTCCTCTCTGACTCTCCCCCTCTTGTGCTCACTCTCTCTCCCTCAAAATAAATAAATAAACTTAAAAAAAATAAAATAATTTTTTAAGCCATTTTATGAAAAAGAGAGAGAGAAAACTATTTAAAATAGGTGTTTTGAAATAGGTAACCTATAAGAGTCATGTAACATCATCCTAAGGAAAACTTACTGTCCTCTTAGACCAAGAGATAGGAAAGTCAAGAGAACAATTAGAGTACAAAATAAGGTTCCCTAGGAGAAGAAGAAATCAGCAGTTCATGCCTTGAACAGAAAACTGCTTGTTTAGAACAGTGGCTGATCGACACCATGTTTTTATTTGCATTGAGGCATAAGGAACAGAGTCAGAGAGACATCAGGTTAGAAAGACAGAGCCTGAACGTTCACAGTTTGACCTGGAAAGATCGTTTTTGTGAATTTCCCATGAGCCAAGTGAATATGTAATAATAATTGACCATATAACCATTTGTCAGTTTCTGCACCCATAAAGGAAGAAACGTTGGGCTAAATTAAAATAACTAAACACGATTCACAAGCAGCTATTCCAGGAATAGCAAGGAATGAAACAATGGGCACAGGGACGAATAGTTCTAATAAGCTTTCCTGAAGAATATACTTGTGTAACTATTTAGCATTTGGATGCCTGTCCCTTGGAACACATTTATACAGACTTCAAGAGTGCCACCAGATAACATGCCTCTGGTCTCTTTCATATAGTTCTATGTCCCCTTTACCTGAGCCCATAGAAGCCAAAGATAAAAACAACAGTGTGTGGAAGAAAGGGTAGGGTGGGGGGTGGGAATAACAGAACAAATTATCTTCTTTCAAGTTTAGGTCTCTCAGGTCATAGTTTAGATCTGAGCTAGACTGGGAAGCAATGGTACAAGAGAAAACGCAATTTCAGTACAAGAATGAAATTTTAAACTCACTTAGAAATAAAATTCTTAGTACTTAAAAACAACTGGAAAGAAGGGACATCCGAGAGAGTATATTTGAAGGCAGTAAACTGGAGACAATAATAAAACTGGCATGTCTATACCCCACTAAAATCAGAGTGTGAAACATACCAGTTTATTATCAGAATAAGAATCTTGAAAATCAAAAGTATGTGGCAAAATAAATTAAAAATATGAAATTAAAATTATGAAATTATTAAACTATGAAAAATTATTATTAAAAATATGAAATAAAATTAAAAATATGAAATATTTTTATTTCATAAAAATTTTTTAAATTTTTAATTTTTTAAAAATCATTTTAAAAATTTTATTTTCATAAAAAATTAAAAATATGAAATATGAAATTATTAAAATATGAAATAAAATTAAAAATATGAAAAACATACAAACCCAATGAAAAAATGAATAAATAACCATGATATATAAATGGGAAATGACTTTGAGTACACAATGGCTGTAAAATAAGACACAGAGAAAACATAGTTTTGGCTACCCAGCATTTAAACTATCATTAAAAGTTCAGTAAACATCCATAGATTTCTATTTTTTGTTTCTCAGTATCAAGTTACTAATTTTAACAGTATCATTCAAGGAAAAAAATTCTTATTTAAATGTCAGAAGTTCTTAGTCTGTATTCTTTAGTTTCTTAGATATGTGGTTTTAAAAAATCAGATGTGTGTATTAATTATCAGCCCATCATTTGCTTACACCATATCTTATTTGAATTTGCTCATTGAAATTCAGATTACGTGAATATGTCCATTTGTGTACTTTTGTCAATATATATGCAAATTTTACTCACCACCCCTTCCTGAATCATTGATGTCAAAGGGAGTGTTACTTTGAATCAGTCAGCTCAAGTGTCTCTTCTCCCTCTCAGATTCCAGGCATTATCACAGGTATTTTATTGGTTCGGGGTTGTTTATTTATGTTCTTGGTCCTTTTGATGGGATGAATTTTATTAACAGACTTCCCAAGTTTCAGCTTCCTGGAATAACCTTTCTTGGCCATTGTAGGCAATTCTTAATGAACTGTTCACTTGATTTCTCGGAATTTTAATTTTAATTTTGCATTGCCCCCAACTTACCTCACTGGGAGATAGAGAGAAATAGAGAAAGAGAAAAGAGAGAGAAATAAAATCGATCCAGATTTATGCTTCAGGGGAACAATTGATGTTTGAAATTTACTGCAAATTTTAGTGTGATTGTGCTTTCTTCTGGCAAGAATATGTTTTTCACAAGGTTCTCAAGAAAATGTGTGACTCAAAAATACTTAAGGATCTGTAGTCCATAATTATGTAGTCCATAATTTTTGTCCCTTGTGCTGTATAAATCAGGTTTTGTGACAATTTTCTGAAATAAATTGGTTAAGAAAGCATTGAAAATATTGTTGATAGATATTTCTAAGTTGCTTTCAAATTGACAACCATACAAATATTTTTTAGAGTGCTTGTTGAACTGTCATCCCTAACCACTAGTTGGGGTTTATATTGAAAGAAAAACACAAGGATTTTGATAGGGGAATTCTTCCATGTTTATTTAAATTTTTATGAATGTATTCACTTGAGGATTAACATTTTTCCACATCATTCTTGCCTCTCCTTATATACTATGTGTCCTCTGACCATTTTTCTTAGGCAGTCTGAATGTTTGAACTATTTAAATGTGAATGAAAAAGAGTTCTATGAATGCGGCGGGGGCAGGGGGTGTGGGGGGGGGGGTTCCTTTTGATCATTAGTCATGATCCATGAGTCCAAGCTCTCTCATACAGACTCAGTTCTCTCTCCACCACTACTGTGCTGGCTACGGTTATGCTGAAAGAAAAATAAGCACCGTCAGTGCCCTAGAGATACAAAATTCATCATAGAAAATAGGTGCAGCCATTACAGAGTCTGCTACATAGTACTCAAGAAAATGTACATTGAATGAATGATTTTTTTTTCTGAGCAGCAGTTTGTCCGTGAATCGGCGTAAGCCCAAGTGACAATATATTGTTCAGAAGATCCACTTCTTTTTTGTGTTCCCACAGCACTTGTTTATATTTCATTATATTATTCTCATATCTAATTTAATTTTATTGCACTTATTCCATTTTAAATTATAGCATTCACCTTTGCTATATTTGGCCTTCACCTTTCCATGTGGATCTAAATTTTTCAGGTCTGTAACTGTGACAAGCCTCATATTTGAAAAATCCCTCAAGAGTTAGGTCTTAGTTTATATATCTTTTAAATAATGTAAATTATCCATTCACATACTACTTTCCAAAAATGAATTTCACTTACTTTAACATGTGTAAGCACTCTAAACTCTTGGGAGGAGAAACCAACTAAATCTATAGTAATAATATCTGAAACAATAATATTGTAGAACATAGGTCAAAGAATTAAGTTTAGGAAGTATGTTCAATTAATGGGAGAGCTGGTAAAACCTCATTATATTCAGTGTTACTCTGCTAAGCATAAGGTTCATCTTTCGGTCATCTGTAAGAGATTTATTAGCCTTCTAAATTTTTGTATTATGATATTTAGTTTACAAGGACATGCCCAGGGACTTTAGTAATGGAAACATTTGTTAAAATTACAAACCAATAAAAAGGAGTACAGATGAATGAATCTCAAACTCATTTTAGCAGATGCTGTTTTTCTATTTATTAACTTTAAATGACTCTAACATTGATTTTCTTAACAATTACAAGGTGACAATATGTCAATATGAATGATAGAGCATTTGTGGTACCATGTACTGTAGTGAGTTAAATGGTGTCCCCCCCCCAAAAGACAGTTCAAGCCCTAATCCCTAGTACATGTGAGTGTGACCTTATTTGAAAATACAGTCTTTGTAGAGGTAATTACGTTAAGATGACAACATGCAAGATTAGAGTAGATCCTAAAGCCAATGACTGGTATTTTTCTAAGAGAAGGAAAGGGAGATTTGGACATAGACACAGAGGGAAGAAGGTCATGTGATGATGGAAACATGGTGATGGAGCTGTAAGCCAAGAAATGCGAAAGACCACAGGCAACTATCAGAAGCTGGGAAGAGGCAAGAATTTTTCCCTTGAGCCTTTGGTGGGAATATGGCTGTGCCAACACCTTGACTTTGGATTTCTAACTCTAGAACTGTGAGAGAATGACTTTCTGTTGTTTTAAGCCACAAGTTTGTGGTAATTTTTATAGCAGCCCTAGGAAACTACTATGTATACCAATCGTACTAATATATATACTAAACGTAGATGTATTGTGTTCACACACATACATACATATCCTCAAATAGGAGGAAATGAATATTTTTATAAAAACAGGTATACACTGATACAAATTAAATGGAAGTTCCAAAACATCAAAGAAAAAAGGTAGAAAAGACTTTTTTGTATAATAACTAACAGTATTCGAGCATCTAATATGGGCTATATATTGTGACAGGTACTAGGGATACAAAAGCCATGGTCTAGAGGTAGACAAAGATACATAAATACAATAAGTATGATTTCTTATAAATGAAGTGATGGAGGCTTATACTGAATCTTCTGGGAACACTAGCACTGATCGCTTACTTGCAATGAGAGCAAATGAAGTCAAGGAAGATTTGCTGGTGACAGGGACAGGGAGAGAAGAATTTCTGAGCCAAATTATAAATAAATTAGCCAGGAAAATGGTGTGCATGGAGAGTGGGGAGAAGGAGGAAGGCCCTATAATAACCCTGCAGGGGCACCCTACTGAGCCAAAAGCCAGGAACAATGAGCCAATAACAATGGTGAGATCCATGTACAGAGAATTAAAATTAAGTGTAGGGAGGGGGATAGATAAGGCTGGAAAAGTAACTGGGAAAAGAATATAAGACTATAAACCAACTTATTAACAATGACAATGGATTCACTGCATGGTAGGTTTATGGTTTGTTCTTAATTTCTTATATATACCAATTTTACAGTTTTAAAATCTCATACAATAAAAACATATTACCTATGAAATAATAAAAATAATTTAAATACAAAACATATAAAATATTATCCAAAATTTGACCCTTCACCAATAAAATTCTGTGTGACCACTGAAAAAGGATTAGAAGAATATAAATTTGCTATATGGTTGTCTTTTGAGGAGAAGGAATATGGGTGATTTTTATTTTCTTATTTATGCTTTTACGTTTTCAGAAGTCTCTGCACTGAAGTATTACTTTCATAATTAGACAGTTATTTGTTTAAAAAATCTATAAGCATAATACCAATTCAGTGCCTAGCCACTGATTTAAGTGGGATAAGGTTTATTTTCTGAATATTTCTTGTTTAGCATTTTATCTTCTGACTGTCTTCAATGCTTGTCATCACTTCTGGTCATTCTTTATCTTAGTTTTGCATTTTTTATTTATAAAAAAGGTGCTAGTTGCCTCATTAATGTCTCCTCTTTTTACTCTGAATATCAACATTCACATCTGACTCTAGGTTTCTCCCACCATGACATATCTAGATTCAAAAGCTCTACATATTTGTGTTGCTTTTTTCAAATCTTTTAATCTCTCCATCAAATTGCTCAGAACTCTTTTGACAAAGGAATGAAGATAACTGAATGCTGAATCTATTTCTTACTCATTTACTGAGTTCCAACTACAAAATGTAAAAATCTAAGTGTATTCCTTTCTGGATTTGCAAGGACCTATATTCTTATGTTGTAGATTATTATGAAACTCTTGACTTAATAGAACATTAATTTGTCAAAAATAACATTGTTTTTCTGCATCAGACAACACTGAATAGGCCAAAATACATAAAGTATCACATGGGAAAAACTATTTCCGAGGGAAAAATTATTTTTTTTCAAAATGCCAAAGGAAGTTGAGTTTGAAGCAGTAAATTGCCCAGTCTAATGTCTGGTGCCTTCTCTGATTCACCATAATTTTGTTAACTGTAAGGATTGTTTTCCACTCTAACTTGAAGTTTTCAAAAATTTTCAAAGATTCATCTAGTTGTTACTGCTTTCAGTTATAGTTTTGCCATAAAATAAAGTGTTTATGTAAATAACACATGATTATGTGGCTCATAATCATGGCACCTGAGAAAAACTTTACATTATGTTACACAGAAATAGAAAGGTTTGGAATTGATTCTGTTCTCTTGTTCCTGGGCCTATTACTGGATTTCATTTGTTATTATAATTTTAATGTATATCTGGCTGAAAGAAGCACATGCTTGGAACATAGGAAGTGAATAATTAAAACTAGTGTACCGAATTACATTCAATATGATTTCACTCCAACAAAACTAGTGTTTCTTTAGAAAAAGATGCATATAGCAGGAAAGAATATCCAATGGAAAAAAGACAGTCTCTTTACCAAATGGTGCTGGGAGAACTGGACAGCAACATGCAGAAGAATGAAACTAGACCACTTTCTTACACCATTCACAAAAATAAACTCAAAATGGATGAAGGACCTGAATGTGAGACAGGAAACCATCAAAACCCTAGAGGAGAAAGGGTTTCTGACCTCAGCCGCAGCAATTTCTTACTTGACACATCTCCAAAAGCAAGGGCATTAAAAGCAAAATTGAACTATTGGGACCTCATCAAGATAAAAACTTCTGTACTGCAAAGGAAACAGTTAACAAAACTAAAAGGCAAACGACGGAATGGGAAAAGATATTTGCAAATGACAATCAGACAAAGGGCTAGTATCCAAAATCTATAAAGAAGTCACCAAACTCCACACCTGAAAAACAAATAATCCAGTGAAGAAATGGGCAGAAGACATGAATAGACGCTTCTCTAAAGAAGACGTCCAGGTGGCCAACAGGCACATGAAAAGATGTTCCATGTCACTCCTCATCAGGGAAATACAAATCAAAACCACACTCAGATATCACCTCACGCCAGTCAGAGTGGCCAAAATGAACAAATCAGGAGACTATAGATGCTGGACAGGATGTGGAGAAACGGGAACCCTCTTGCACTGTTGGTGGGAATGCAAACTGGTGCAGCTGCTCTGGAAAACAGTGTGGAGGTTCCTCAAAAAATTAAAAATAGACCTACCCTATGACCCAGCAATAGCACTGCTAGGAATTTACCTAAGGGATACAGGAGTGATGCATAGGGGCACTTGTACCCCAATGTTTATAGCAGCACTCTCAACAATAGCCAAATTGTGGAAAGAGCCTAAATGTCCATCAACTGATGAATGGATAAAGAAGTTGTGGTTTATATATACAATGAAGTACTACGTGGCAATGAGAAAGAATGAAATATGGCCATTTGTAGCAACGTGGATGGAACTGGAGAGTATTATGCTAAGTGAAATAAGTCATACAGAGAAAGACAGATACCATATATTTTCACTCTTATGTGGATCCTGAGAAACTTAACAGAAGACTATGGGGGAGGGGAATGGGAAAAAAAAGTTACAGAGAGGGAAGGAGGCAAATCATAAGAGACTCTTAAAAACTGAGACTAAACTGAGGGTTGATTGGGGGTAGGAGGGAGGGGAAAGTGTGTGATGGGCATTGAGTTGGGATGAGCACTGGGTGTTGTATGGAAACCAATTTGACAATGAATTTCATATTAAAAAAAAAGAAAAAGATGCATATAGTTTCTAAAGTACACATTAGCATAGGTTAAATGAAAATATTTCTTTTGTTTCTTTAAATTGCCTAATACACTGCCATTCCCTTCTGGGCATTATGTTTTGTTTAAATGCTTTTGCACTTTAAGTATGCTAAAGCTGTAGTTCCCTAGAGCATACAAACCAGTAAAATTTAATATTCCAAACAACACAATGTATACCTTCTAACCTACATTCTGGTAAAGTAGTTGTAAATACATGTCATGTGTTTTAATTTCATGTACTTTGATTTTATTTTTTTAGATTTGTATCTGCTATGGGGTTTTTTTTATTAACCTTTTAAGAAAAAGACAAAGAAAGAACTTGAAAATTATGCTATCACCAGCTAGTCAATCTAATAAAAAAATATTGATAGGTTGTTGAAGAGGGCATCTTTTGGGATGAGCACTGGGTGTTGTATGGAAACCAATGTGACAATAAATTTTATATATTAAAAAAAATATTGATAGGTTGTACATTAGTTGAGAGATTGTCATACACTTTGCTGTTTTGATTTTATTTTTAAAGATGCAATTCTTTATTTAAAAAGTGAAAATTAACTGGTTTTAACCAAAGAACAGGTCTTTAAAATTATTTGAAGTACAGTATTTTTTTTACTAATTTTAACTTTTCCAATGCTTTCAAATATGAGCATATTGTAGTGGAAAAAAGGTTAATTTAGAACACTGTCTAAATGAACCTTATTCATTCTTCAGAACCAAATTCAGAGATTTTTTCCCCAGGAACTTCAAGTTTATTAAGGCAAAATAATCCTGTAGTTTTGATACATAGTGGCTGCAAGCTATATATCTAGCTTATGTTGTTCAGCTGATTTACAGAGAAGCCCAGATTCACAGTATGATAACTTATTCAACACTTATTAATTACCTACTATTTTAGGTTACTAAGTATAGCACAATCAACGAGAGATACAAGGCTGTCAGGCTTGTCATAGAAATATTGGCTATCCATGCAATAAATAATAAAATATCATATAATCATAAGTTCTCTACAGATACTGAAAATGCAGTCATGTAATTGTGATTGAGTTGTTTTCTCTAAGGACCTGATATTTAAATGAGAGCAAGGACTTAGCCATTCAAAGGACAATGGAAAAAGTTATTCCAGGCAGAGGGAATACTTAATGCAAAAGCTTTGTACTAGAAACAAGATCAGATATACAAAGAAGACCAGTGTTGTTGAAGTATATTCAGTGAGGGGCTGAACCATATGAAATTAGATTACAAGAAAAGGCAAAGGCTTTATAAACCAAGTTAAAGAATTTGAAATGCATTTGAAAGGAATTAGGAATTAGCTGATTTACTTCTTCTAAGTACCATCTGGTTGCTCTGTGAAAGCCCATTTGAAAATTGAAAACAGAGATACCGGTTAGAAGTCTATCATAGTCTTTGGTGCAAGAGTAGACCAGGTCCAGAGCATATGAGAGGAGCTGGACAGAAGTAGATGAGATTGAGTATTATTTGGAGATAGAGTCAGCAAGACCTACTGATGAATTGGATATAAAGTTTAAGGAAGGAAAGGAGATGAAGATTTATTTTCTTTTGAAGCACATGAGTATATGCTTGTAGAGTTCACAGCTGCAAGAAAGAATAGGGGATAAAACAGGTTGGAGTGGGGCTGTAACAAGAATTGTGTTTTGACCATGTTAATTATGCACTTTTCATCTCAAATGGAAAGACCAAGCAGAAAGTTGAATATAGGAGTCTGGAGTTCCAAGGAGAAAACTGGATGTGCATTGTAAATCATTGAAATATAGATAGTCTTTAAACCCATGGGACTGGATGAAATCTCCTGAGGAGATTACATGGATAAAAAGAAAAATAGCGAAGAGGGACTCGTATAAAAGCTTGTATTATTCTAACATTTATGTGGACAGCAGAAAAAAGGAAGCCAAACAATCATAATGGGGAATGGCCTTTGTGGTGAGAGGAAAGGTAGAAGAGAGAAGTATAATAGAAGTCCAGAGAAAAGTTGATTCAAAAAGGAAGAATGGTCAGTTATGTCTAATATTGCTGGAATTTAAGATATGAAAGGGAAACAAACATTGGGTTTGGTAACTACAGAGGTCATGGATGACCTTGACAACAGCAGTTTGAGAAGAATAGTCATGATCAAATCCTTACTGGAACAGGTTGAAAAAAGAATTGAAGAAATAGAACTAATGACTAGAGATAATTCCTTCAAGTTGTTTCTTTTAGGAGGTGCAGCAGAGAAATGTGATAGTAATTGGAAAGGAATTAGGGTCAAGATTAGATGATATTTTGTTAGACTGTAGTTTTTATGAGTTTTATCATTGTTATTTAAGACAGACATTGTGAAAGCTTTTTTAGCTGTAGATAGGAAAGTTCCTATAGAAAGGGAGAAATTGAGGACAGAAAATAGAAGGGATCATTTCAGGGGAAAGAGCCTTGAGAAATCAAAAGGATTTAGGTCTGAAGTGTAAATAGAGGAGTTGGCTTTTGATATAAGTCGCTAGTATATTCGTCATTTCAAGAAGAAAGATAGGTATAATATTCCCATGATATATTCAAGAAAAAAAAGGGAGAAGAACGAGGAAGGGATTTATTTCACAAATCTCTGAATTTGTTTTCAAAAAGAAGCAGATAAAATGGAGTATTCAACTTTGCCCTACCAAATGTTGCAATCCTGAAATAGTGCTTGTAGAGTAAGAAGGTGAAGCCTGAACGAAAAGATAACAGTTTTCCCCAAGAGCAAGGTAGTAGCTTTGTAAATTAAATCCTGGTGAAGACTAGGATTCTATTAATGTGGCTACAAAAGTGATCCATGACAATGAAACCACCAATGCTATAAAGCTATACAATAACAAAGGGAAGTGAAGTAAAAGAAAACAAACAAGCCTGAGAAGAGAATTGTGAAATGTGCAAAGGAAGTAGTCACAGAACAGAACAGAACTTTGGCAAAGGAGCTCTTTTCATGGGCTCTAGATTAAA
Organism: Panthera tigris; assembly: GCF_018350195.1. Lineage (NCBI taxonomy): Eukaryota > Metazoa > Chordata > Mammalia > Carnivora > Felidae > Panthera > Panthera tigris. The sequence continues at coordinate 63,483,329 of NC_056672.1, read as the reverse complement.
CTCTCAGATAACATATGAGAAAGAGAAAGCTTTATTTGCTTGCAGCAGGACGGTCAGTCCAAAAGTAAGAATGTCGTCTGTCTGTTAGCAGAGGGTTTCGTTGTAGTTATAGTTTTTCTATGTTATAGGCACATTAGTAGGTCAGGAGAAAAGAGAAACAGGAGAGGAACATGGGCAGGGTAGGTTGAGGCAGAGATTAGTTAACAACCCTGGATTTCTAGAGGGCAAGCAAGTTTAGTCCAGGCCAAGTACATTCTGCAAATTCAGGTTTTTCAAAAAATAAACAAGCAATTTTAGTAAGTTCAGAAAAAATATACTTAGTCTCTGGTTTATCTATCAATTCTTTGTCATGTAATGGTTGTAGAAAGTTCTTAACCCTTTACATTATGAAGAGCAGTTGCTGGGAGTTGCTGAGGTAGTCACTGGAGAAAAGTGATCTTGAGCCCCTCTAGGATTAAAAGTAAAGTGCAAAGGGCAACAAACACTCCTCCAAGACTATCACTATGTTCTTATTTTATATTTAGCCTACCTTGAATCATAATGATTTTTTTATTATTATTTCTCTATGGATTGAAAGTTTAAAATATAAGCCCATAAACAGGGTGACTGCTGTTTGCGGGCTTTTATTTATATATTTTTATATGTATAAATACATATATATATATATATATAGGTTATTTTTACACATATAAATATATATATGTATAATATATTATGTATATTATATATATAAATGTATAATATATTATGTATTTGTTATTTTATGTATTATATTTATAAATATATATATTTATATCTTGCTGGCCTAGCATACTTGGTGACAAGTCAGTCCATTAAGGGATAAATTGGACTCCAAACGTAGAAGTTTTAAGAATGGGTATTGCCCTGAAAAATAAGATTACAGCCCTTCTGTAGAAGAAAATATTTTGAAATTAAAAAAGAAACAAAAGCAGTATTCATTTTTTCCATCATAAAATAATGAAGAAATATGTCTTCTGGGTGTTTGATGATTTTTCAGTAATAGCTAACAAGGCTCTTATCCATCATTTTTATTATAAGTTAGAATAACTTTATGAGTTTATAGAGGCAAAATGAAATGGATTAAATTCATGAAAATATAAATATTGATTTCAAAGAAGTAATTATTTGAGAGTAATTTATTAATATATCAATACAAATAAAACTACAGATAATAAACAGGTCAGTTACCCTAGACATCAAAATTATAAATACGTTTTAATTATAATAACAAATACCTCCTTATCTAGAAAACAGTAAAAATTCCCTTGTTTTGGTCATTGTTTCTGTGAGATTTTGTTTCTTCTGTTATTTTGGCTTAGGTTCATAAATTTTTTCCTTTGGTCATACATCATACTCATTGTGACACTGGCTAAGTTGCTCATAGATTCTGCAGGCCTCTGTTCACCAGGCTGTGAATGTTGGAGGAAACTTAGATATTCCTCTAAAGATATTTGAATAAGTGCTAGGAATGCTTTCCCTAGGCATGATTCAAAATGATAGTTGTCTGAGTCTCTGTATGAATGCAGATGACTCTAAGCTCTATGCAACTAGTTCAGTGTCCAGGATAACAGGGCATTGTGATGAGAGACCACATAGTGGTGGGGGACAGTTAATAAGCAGAACTTTCCTCCACATTCTCTTTCCTTTTACATAGGTCCAAACATAGAGTTGCCAGGAGTATAGCTGAGGAAAATGACTGGGACAATGGAATAGTGGTTGTACATTAGATAAGACGCCCTCTTTCTCCACCTGGATGCAAAATGAATATGGACATTTCTTTTATGCCACTGACACAAATTTTAGTACCACTCTTGGTTACTGAAAGACAGAGAGAAGGAGAAGGAGAAGGAGAAGGAGAAGGAGAAGGAGAAGGAGAAGGAGAAGGAGAAGGAGAAGGAGAAGAAAGGAAGAGGAAAGAACAAAATAAAGGGAAAGGGGAGGAAGAAAGGAGAAGAGAAGAGAAGACAGGAAAGAGAAGCAAAGAGAAGAGAAAAATCAAGAATTGTGGAACCAAAGCAGCTATGATTTGCAAAAGAGGCCTAGACATTATTTAAGGGATTTTAAAAACTAAAACTATGACAGCATACCAAAGAGACAGTCTGTAGAAAAAACATTGCCTATGGAATCTTTAGGCCCAGATCAACTCAACCTTACCATTTGTTGATTGTATAACCTTAAGTGAATCATCTTATGTCTCTGAGATTTGGGGTTATTTTCTTTAAAAACTCATTGGAATATTTTGCATGGTTTTCTGAAAGAGTGGTTGTGAGAATCAAATCAGTACTGTAAGATATGCCACAGAAACATATTGTGTTCTCTGAAAATATGGTAGAATATACTTGTGTTATCTATTGCCATGCTAAAAATTACTGTAATATTTTGTGACTTAACACCAACAATAAATATTTATTATATTACATGGTATCTTTGGGCAAGAAATTCAGAAATAGCTCAGATGGGTGATTCTGGCTTACAGTTTTTCATACAGTTGCGATCAAGTTGTTGGCTGGAGCCAAAATCATCTGAAGGTTTGACTAGGAAAGAAAGATCTGCTTCCACGATCTCTCACTAACATGGCTAGGAATTTTGTGCTGGCTATTGGCAAAAGGCCTCAGTTCCTTGCCAGATGGACCTTACCATAGGACTGCTGAAGCAGTTTGCATAACATGGCATTTAACATGCTATCATGTTATGTATGATTACACAGGCCAGCCCTATACAGTAAGAGGAGGCATGAATTCCAAGAGGCAAGAACCATTGGGAGGCCTCTAGCAGCTGCCTATCACAGTACTCTTAAAAATGTCTGTGTGCTTAGAACTCTTGACGGGGTAGAATTTTAGCTCTGTTTTCAACTTGCTTACGACACATTAGTTTCTTGAGATTTACTTTTTCTTAAGGCTATTTTAGATATCTATTTTACTGAAAAAGTATTTTATGTAGATTTTCAAATATACTATGACTCAGGTTTCAAGGTGAGCAAAGTAGACCCACCAATAGGCTACTCTGATAGGTAGCAAGAAAGAAAATAAAATACAAAAAAGGGGGTGATTAGGCAGTAAGAAGGGGGGCCAGGAGTGTTTATTAATCCAACGGAATAAAAAATGATCCAGGACACTTGGCAAGGTCTAGATACCCCTGAGACCAGGGAACAAAATGACTCCGTGCTGAGAGGGTACAATGTCATTCTAGACAACTCCAGCTCCTCGCGGAGATTATTTCCAAAATCCAGTGAAAAGTTGACGTTGTGGACAGAATGATGTAGTTGGAGTTGTGGAGACTACACAAATTCAATGGCAGGGAGCCAAGCAGGTCATACTTTATCTAATTTTCACATTGCAGCACTTCATTTGCTCAATTTCCCAAAGCCAGTTCCCTAAACCAACCTAATAGTTTTAGAGGCTAATACTGCCTAATCCATAGGAAATATCAGTGAGATCTCATTTGCCCCCTCCCCGCCCCCACTCTCCTTCAGCAAGAAAAGGATTTCATTTATTTCCCATGCATGCATTTCTTATGCCACTTTATTTTCAGTGTTCTGGCTGCTGAGGTAAACTCTAGAATTAAAATGGTGCAGAATGCCTTCCCTAGGATTGCAAATTAACATTGATACTTAAAAAAGAATACTGTTTAGATGGTCAACTGAAGAGTGAATCACATTTTCATTGCCAGAAAAAAAAGGGTGTCCAAGTAGGGCTATAATGGTAGTTCTACAATTTCTCCATGATTCAACATTTATTTATTCCGTACCAATTATGTGTTAGATACTAGTCTACGTGCCTGGACTACAGAACTAATTTTTAAAATGGCAAATACATATCTTACAGATCTTATATTCTTATATGAGAGATAATTAATAAGACCAGTAAGTAAAGTAGGGTAGATGGTAATAATTGCTGAGGGAGGAAAAAAGCAAGAAAGGGGGTTTGGGTGTGTAGGAGGATGGCTGAAATCTTAGATGAGGGAACAAAGAGAGCCCTTACTGAGAAATTTGTATTTGAGTAACTACCTGAAGGACTTGATGAGAGTGAAAAGCCATGGAGACACCTAGGGAAAGAGGATTTCAGGTATATTATTGACACACGGGACAGTATCATTGATTTTTAACTCCCAGATTCTGGTACAGTTTTCACACAATGGTTCACCAATAAATATGTTTCCAATGAAGAATAACTCTCCACACAGAGGAGATAAATCTTTTAGAATATCGTTAATTTTTAATTATTTTGTTTATTTTAGCAAATAAATCGTGCCCTCCTCAGAATGAAAACTTCTGCTAGAAATTATTCATAGTAGAGAGGAAAAGATAGCCATTTGTAGACTAGGGAGATAAGCTGGGGAAAAAATATGATTTGGTGGCACACAGAAAAATATAATCCACAGGTTGCTTGAAAGATAAATACAAAAGCTTATCTTTATGTCCTGATGAACCGATCTCATTTCACATATCTCTGCTTTCTAGTCTTTTTATCAAGGCAAATAGGATTTTTTGCTAGATTGTTCAAATATATATATATATATTTTTTTTTTTTTTTTTTTTTTCCTTTAGAAACAGTTTTACCCAGGGACAAACTTTAGGCAATGTTGGTTTATTGCCGATCAAGGAAAGTTTAGTACATTCAACTCTTGCCCTTTTTCACTCTGGCTCTCGCCTCACTTCCCTATTCCTATCTAACATACTTTCTTCCCCAGTAGCCATCTATACTGGAACACATTCCTGAGCCTCTCAAGTAACCCCTGAAAGTATCATCAATAACACTTAAACAGCTATTTCCCAATGATTGTTGAAATATCACAAGGACTTCAGAATGTAAGCGCTGGGAGCAACTTTTCAAATCACGACAGAAACTGTTTATTCTACTTCTTTTACCAACTGAATGTTACCGGAACCATTATACTTGCATAAAGCTTTACAATTTTTCAAAAAATTGTGCATAATTTATGTTGTGATTTGATTTTTACTACTTGTAGCTTTTTAACATAAAACCTAAAGTCAGGATGTTGCACCAGAGAATGAGTTTGGGCGAGTTTCTCCCCTTCTGCATTATTGTAAAAGTGGGTCCCTCCTGGAATTGATTTATTTTGGGGGACTATCAAGGGAAAAACAATTTCTTTTTTCTGTTCAAATAATTTATAATTGTGTATACCATAAGTATACCTAAAGACACAAAATAGCCATATAGCTAGAAAATATAATGTGAGTCTGAATTATATCCACTGCTATTGCTTAAGCATATATTTGAACTAGTTCAATGAACTACAAATTCATTTCTATGGGGAACTGAAGAATTTTCTGAAAATATGCCTCAGTGAAAATCCAAATCTTACACCCATTGACTGAATATGAGTTCTTTGGTTGTTGGAGAGGAAAAGCCATTATTATTTTTTAGTGAGAGAGAGCCATAAATTGAAATTGAGGAGGCCATTGCACTGAACATTCCATGGAGCACTGGGGCATCAATATCACCAGAGTAGAGTGAAGTCTTATACAGAGACCAAAGGTAAGGTAAAAGTTTAATAGAGCTAGAATTACCTTTGGGTATATCTTCAGAAGACATCATCACTCAATAAGATCAACACACCCAGTTTTTCTTTCAGCATGGGAACAGACTGCTGTTTTGATCACCAGATGAATTAAAGCCTATTATTCATGAAAAAAATAGATTTTTTAACTTTAGTATCACAGGAAAGAGGCCAAACAATGAAAGTCATGAGAAAATATACCCAATAAAGATCTGTTAATATCTCTTACTCATGCTTCCTTCAGCATATAAGTTCACTGGGTGAAATAATGGATAGGATCACCAGCAGTTAATTTTTTAACAAATTAAACCTGAATATTTTCAATGTTTCAGTTCTTTCATCTAACAAATGGTTCTCAACCAAGCATGATTCAGCCCCTCTGGGCACATTTGGCAATGTCTGGATAACTTTTGGTTATGTCATGGTTAAGAAAATCTGATAAAAAATGCTATAATATGGGGAGGGGTGGGTAATCCCCCTCCTTATCATGAATGGGGAGGGGTGGGTAATCCCCCTCCTTATCATGAATGGTGTCCCCTGGTTTGATGCTAGGCTAGATATCATGTATTTGCTCCCCATACCCACCTTCACCCTCTTGACTTTGCTCCCTGCCCACCTTTGTAAATCATCCCTTTATTTAACTCTCTTCAAATTATGCAATTTATGTATGTAATTTGTTTTCTTCCAGGACCCTAGTTGATATAAACCTTCTTAAATCCTGTGGAAAAGGTTTTGGTGCTTAGAGAGAGAGATGAGTAGTGTCCACTGGAGGCAGTGATAATAACTAAGGGAAGAAAAGGCAATACTCCAAATGAACCACTGGCAGTGTCCTTTGAATTAGAATACACAGTAATTCCAGTTGTATCCAGTGACCCAGTAGGTTCAGGAGTCTAAAGGCAACTGAGTTGCAGCCAAAATAGTGGTATCTGTGGACCAGTCCAAATAAGTCCAATGTATGATAGGAGTGGCATTGCATAGGAGAAAAATATAGTTGCACCCTTGAAAGGGTCAGCATCCCTACACAGGAAACATAATCAGCAAAGTGGCAGCAGAGATGGAGTATTGTGTGATACGTTAGAGAAAGAGGGAAAGAGCACGTGTGCACACCAGTGGGGGAGGGGCAGAGAGTGAGGGAGAGAGATTCTCAAGCAGACTCCACACCCAGCGTGGGGCTCCATTCCACAACCTTGGGATCATGACCTGAGCCAAAATCAAGAGTGGGATGCTCAACCAACTGAGCTGCCCAGGCGCCCCATAGATGAGTGAATTCTAAGGTGATGATCAACAAGTGAGCTCATGTATACAATCCAAAGATTGCATATTACCATTACCTTAATCGATTAGAATTTTTAGTATGGTGTTTAGAATTTCAGTTTCGAGAAACACCATTTTTACCTTCATTATACATTTCTGAATGTTGCACATTCATTAATCACCTGGTCAATAAATGTTTATTAAACATTTACTATAGGGGCATCTGGGTGGCTCAGTCAGTTAAGAGTCCAACTTTGGCTCAGGTCATGATCTCACAGTTCGTGGGTTCCAGCCCCACGTCAGGCTCTGTACTGACAGCTTAGAGCCTGGAGCCTGCTTCAGATTCTGTGTGTGTCTCTCTCTCTCTCTGCCCCTCCCTGGCTCATGCTCGCTCGCTCTCTCTCTCTCTCTCTCTCTCTCTCTCTCACTCTCTCTCTCTCAAAAATAAATAAACATTAAAAAAATTTTAAAAAACACTTACCATATATCAACATAAAGTCAAGGCTTTGGGATATAAAGATCTTTACCACTAAGAAGCTGATAATCTAATAAATGAGAAACACAAATATACAAATAATTGTTACATAATAATATAATATTCAAGTATATTCAAAGTATTATGGATGAACAGCTTAATGGGAGGAGAAACTAGTATTTGCTGAATGGATATTCTGGTGTAGAGAATAGTGCTAGAATAGTTATGGCACAATTTTTCTGAAATTAATGTGCCTACAGATTACCTGGAGATTGTGTTAAAATGCATATTCCAGGGGCGCCTGGATGGCACAGTTGGTTGAGCTTCCAACTTCGGCTCAGGTCATGATCTCACAGTTTGTGAGTTCAGCCCCACATTGGACTCTGTGCTGACAGCTCAGAGCCTGGATCCTGCTTCGGATTCTGTGTGTGTCTCTCTCTACCCCTCCCCTGCTCACGCTCTGTCTATCTCTCAAAAATAAATAAATATGTATTTTTTAATTTTAATGCATATTCTGATTCAATAGATATCAGGTGGATCCTGAGATGCTCTAGTTCTGACACGTTTCCAGGTGATGCCAATGCTGATAGTCCTTGGATAACACCTCGTGTAACAAGGATCTAAATCTTAGAACCATACCCTACTTTTTTACAGGAAGGCAGAGTAAGTCTCTGAGAGAGACTCTCAGAGAGATTAAATAATTTTCCAAAAATTACATAAACTAAAACTGGACTGAGTTGAATTTTTCATGTTCTAAAACACAAGTTTATTCATTATACAAAGTACACAATCTTGAGTAGATTTTGGAAGGAAGGAAGGTGGAGATTTCCAGGTGGCGAAGAAGGATATAGTGTTTTCTAGGCAGCATATAAAAAATAATAGTAGTGGGACACCTGGGTGGCTCAGTTGGTTAAGCGTCCAACTCTTGATTTCAGCTCAGGTCATAATCTCACTGTTCATGAGCTCGAGCCCCACATGTGGCTCTGACAGCTCAGAGCCTGCTTGGGATCCTCTCCCCCCTCCCCTCCATCCCTCCCCCACTCATGCTCACTCGCTCTCTCTCTCTCTCTCTCTGTCTCAAAATAAGTAAACTTAAACAAAAATAATAATAGTAGATATTTTATAGTCTGATGTGGTTGTAGTGGTATCTGAAGAGTAGAAGTGGATACAGTCAGAAATTAAACTATAAAGCTTGATCATACAATTGGGAGGGATATTTAACAGTACCTAGTAATGTAAGTTTGTAATTGAAATCGGTAATTGAAAGTCATTGAATATTTTTTTAATAAACTCGTGACTTTGTTTCTCTAGGAATCTCAATCTGGATGATTTGGGATGTGATGGGTATTAGTCACTGGAGGTCTTAAAAAATAACTTCATTATTCTGTTATAATAGAAGTAGAAATGCCCTGAAAATAAAGATAAAATAATTTGAAAAAATAATTCGAAATATTAAGTGTTCCACTGCCAAGGTGAAAGAACCAAGAGGAGGAACAGCATTTGACAGAAAGAATAACGGGAAAGTTGCAGGCCATCAAGCCTCTGTGCTAGCTTCTGCAGATGATGTATGTAAGTTAAATGTTAGGTGGAATTTGCTATGCAAATATCCATAATCAACTTGGAATCACCCTAACAGCATCACCCCAGAAGAGCATTATACTGGTTGTTTATTAGAACACACACATCTCTTGTTTGCTGAGTAGCAGCTGCATGATCTGATATTAATCCCTACTCGAAAAGCACGACAACTTCCTCTGAGGCCTTATCATTTCATTTAGACAGAAAGCTCATTGCATCAGCCAACTATGCAAATGGAAAGAATTTCTACAGAGAAGAGATAAAGGAGTCCAAGTTCTGGTGTGTTTGTTGGAAATTGCTGGAAAGCACCAGTTTTAGTCAGTTCTCTAAAATTGCAAAACCAGCAATACACTCTAAAACTGAGAGATAAGCATAGAGAATAGCTATATCAAAACTGAGTATCCCTACACTTTGGATATTTACCCCAAGGATGTGTTTTTCTTGTTCTATTATAATTCCATAAATAATTCTTTTGGAAACAGAATGAGAAAGCAAGCACAGCACAGCCTGTTTATTCCAAGATTGTGAGCAGATAGATTTTCCAATTTGAAATGCAAATGAGAACTTGTATAAAAGTAAAGGGACCACAAGGCAATGAAGCTGGTTAAAAAACCCAAATACTGAAATTTATATATTTTCCTCAGTGGAGCAGAACTCAAGCCCTCACTCAGCACCTACTTGCTTATATTGCTATATGTCATTCAAATACGTGTGGTGTTCTAGAGTCCCAAGCAAACTTAGGAGGCAGTGAAGCATAGTGGAAAGAGCAAAGTCTCCAGATTCATTTACTAGCTCATGAAAGCCTCACGAAGAGGAATCTAGCGTATGCTATATATCCTACACTGTATATCCTATCTATATATTCAATGTTACTAGTATAGACTGAATCATATTTATACAACACAGTGACTGTGCATTTGTCATGTCACCTCCATGAGCCTCCCTCCCTTATAAAATGATGAAAATATAACCTGACAGAGTTATGATGTTTACTAAATGAGATTTAAGAGCACCCAGCACAATACTTGGCATGTAGCACTTATCTATATGTTAGTTTCTTGACACCTTGTATATTAGAAGTAGGAAATTGGAAGGCTACAGTGAAAGGGCTGCTGGCATGGGGAACAAGGATAGTAATGAGCCAGTAACTGCAAAGAGAAAAACAGTGAGGAATAAGGTAGACAGGATTACTAAAGTATAGGATACATACATTTTAGGAAAAACCTGTAGCTAACATCACACTAAATATGAAAGACTGTTTGTTTTCCTCTAAGATCAGGAGCAAGACAAGGATGTCCACTCCCACTCCTTCTTTTCTACGTTTCATTGGAGGTTCTGGCCAGTACAGTAATGCAAGAGAGTGAAATAAGTATTGGAAAGGAAGAGGTAAAACTGACTTCATTAACAGACAATATGATAATTCTTGAAGAAAATCTGATGGAACAAAACCACTGAGTTTAGCACAGTTGTGAAATATCGGATCAACATACCGAAGTCAAATATGTGTGTGTGTGTGTGTGTGTGTGTGTGTGTGTGTGTGTGTGTGTGTGTATGCGATGAACAATTGGATTCAAATTCATAGAAAGTAGCATTCAAAAGAGTGTCAAAAATTATAACATTCTTAAGGATAAGTATAACAATGTGACAACTGTACATTGAAAAATTACAAAACATTTTTGAGAGAAATGAAAAGAGGCCTACAAAGTCAAAGTCAATTGTTAAGATGTAAGTTCTCCCAAATTGATCTATAAAGTTAGTACAATCCTAATCGAAATCCCAGCAGGCTTTTTTGGGGAAATTTAAAAGCTGATATAAAAATTCATATAGAAAAGCAAAGGACCTAAAAAGCCAAAACAAATAGAAAGAGTAGGGGGAAAAGACTAATAACTGCCTGATTTCAAGGCTTATTATAAAGCTGCAATAAACAAGATAATGTGCTTTTATTAGTGAGATAGAAAAATAGATCAGTCATACCAAATAGAGCCTAGAAATACATTCACACGTAGATAACTTTTTCAACAGAGACGCAAAGGCAATTGAGAGGAGAAAATATAGTTCTTTTTTCAATAAACTATGACACAATTGCACATTCCTATCCAAAAAAAACCCCACTTTGATCCATACCTCACACCATATATAAAAATTTACTCAAAGTGGTTCATGGATCTAAGTGTAAAGCTTATAAAAGCTTATAAAGCTTATAAAACCAAATGGGAAAATATTTGTGACTTGAGGGAGGCAAAGATTTTTTTTAGATATGACAAGAAAAGCACAATCCAATCCAAGAATATAAATGAGAAATTGGACTTCATCAAAATTAAAACTTCTGCTTGAAAGATACAAATAAAAGAATAAAAGACAAGCCCAAACTAGGAGAATATATTTGGAAATCTGATATCTATCTGATAAGGTAATAGTATATAGAATGTATAATAGACCCAAAAACTCATTAATAAAAAACAAACCACCTAATAAAAAAGTTGGCAAAAGATTTCAACAGACACCATCAAGGAAAATACACAGATGGCAAATAAGCCCATGAAAAGATGCTAAAATTAAAATGATTGGTCATGCCAAGTATTTGCAAGGATGTGGAGAAACGAGAACTGCCATACACTGCTGGTGGGAATGCAAAATGATACAAGTGTTTTTGAAAAACTGTTGGGTAGTTTGTTAAAAAGTTAAACATAGATCAACCATATGATCCAGCCATCCCACTTCTAGGTATTTTCCCAAGGGACATGAAAGCATATGCTCATAAAAGGCTTCTATACAATGTTCTGTTTGGAATAGCCCAAAACTGGAGACACTTTAAATTTTTGTCAAAATGTAAGTAAATTTACAAATAATGATAATATTCAAAGGGATACTATTCATCAATAAGAAAGAATAAACTACTGAGGTACACCAATGTGGCAAAAGACGCTGGACCAAAAGAATGCATATCAGGGGCGCCTGGGTGGCTCAGTGGGTTAAGTGTCTGACTTTGGCTCAGGTCATGATCTCACAGTTTGTGAGTTTGAGCCCCTCATCCAGCTCTGTGCTGACAGCTCAGAGCTTGGAGCCTGCTTCAGATTCTGTGTCTCCCTCTCTCTCTGCCCCTCCCCTGCTTGCGCTCTCTCTCTCTCTCTCTCTCTCTCTTTCTCTCTCTCAAAATAATAAACATTAAAAAGGGGGGGAATACCATATGATTCTATTTGTATACAATTCTAGAAAATGCAAACTAGTCTATATTACTATAGATAGAAAGCAATCAAACCCATTGCCTATGCATGGGTTTGGAGGGTGGGGTGGGGTAGAAGTGAGGAATATAAGGGGGTACAAGGAAACTTTGGTATTGATGATACATTCATTTTCTTGATTGTGATAATAGTTTCATATGTATGTGAATTTGTCACAACTTATCAAATTTCACATTTTAAATACTTGTGGCTATTTCGTCAATTACTCTTAAGTATTCTAGCTCTTTAAAAGAATTCAGAATGGAGGATCAAGAATTACAGAAGGGAGAAAGGCAAGTTGCAATTTTAATGCTTATTTATTCTTGAGAGAAAGAGTGTGAGCGGGGGAGGGGCAGAGAAAGGGGAGACACAGAATCCGAAGCAGGCTCTAGGCTCTACGCTGTCAGCACAGAGCCAGACGCGGGGCTCGAACCCACAAGCCGCAAGATCATGACCCGAGCCGAAGTCGGACACTTAACCGACTGAGCCACCCAGGCACCCCCAAGTTGCAGTTTTAAACAGCTTATTCAGAAGAGCCCCACTGAGAAGGTGAGATTTGTGAAGGGCTTTAAAGGGGAAAGAAAGTTAGCGTGTACACTATAGGGGCCCAGCCAAGCAGAAGCCCCAGGGTGAGGGTGTGCCTGAAACCCAATAAGGAGGAGCTAGTGCAGTAGAGTAAATCAGAGAGGTCCCAAATCACGTGGAGTCTTTACAGGGCATTTTAAGGATTATGGCTTTTACTAGAGGTAAAATGGGTAGCTATTAGAGGTTTTTATGCAGAAGAGTGACATGGTCTACCTAAGTTTTAAAAGGATTTCTCTGGGTTAAGGATAACACTTAAGAGAACAAAAGTGAAAGAAGAGAGACCTCTTAGGAGGTTATTAAATTAACTAAGGCAGAAGGTGCTGGTAGCTTGAAACAGAATGGTAATATTGGAGGAGGTAAGAACTGGTTAGATTCTGGATGTTTTAAATGTAAAGCAAACTGTTTTTCCTGGTGGACTGGAAGTGGAATATGAGACCAAAAAAAAAAAAAAAAAATGTTTACTTGAATCAACTTTTAGTCCTATTCTCTCTTCTTTGGAAGCTTTCAATTTTGTTCATACTCCTTTCAATGTAATATCATGATCCAAACAATGACTAACCAGTTCAGCATAGAGGGACCCTCTTATATTGCTCATTCTCTGTGGATTTGGGCTAATTTGTTTAGTGTTGTATCTTCACTGGATTGACCTAAAATGAAATTGCAGACAAGAGACTATATCTGCTCATCTGTTTTCATCAAAAATAGCTTTCCAACTTTACTGTCACCTTTTGAATGGATTCCGTTTATTGATGTATCTTAAAACATATATCTAAATCATCAAAACTAAACATGTTGTATAACTTCCATAAATATTATAAATCAACAATTCTTTTAGGATCTTGCCCATTTAAAAAATGCATTCCAGTTTCTTAGGAAATTTAGCTTTATGGTATTTCAATTTAGATATGTGTTGGGCAAGAAAACGTGTAGGAAAAAGAGATATAATTATTTATTAAATGGTCTATAACTCAATGTTTTCTTTATTGTCTTAATTATGAGGAAGTATGAATGATTTTCCTTTAACGTAGGTACCCTAGTGTGTTTATTCTTTCATCACTTCCTTTTAATCATTGTCCTCTAAGGTGAATTTTATTTATTGTTTTCTTTTAAGTATGCCTTTCTCCCTTTTTTTAGTGAATTTAAATTTACTTTTTAAAGCAGGTGGAGTGTAAATAATAAAACAGACCTCTTCAAAAGATAACAACCCCCCCCAAAAAAAAACAGAAAAAACAAAAAAATTTCACTGAAACTACAGATACATTGAAGAGATTAAACGTCACATTATGCCTTTATTATTGCCAGTAAATTGCCAAAGATATTTAAGACCAGGTTATTTACTAAAGGTGACTACAATAGCTTGTATCTTCTGCTTGGGTAATTTTTAAAGATATATATACTGAAGCCTACTGTTATTTGTTACTACTTTTTGGCAGAATAAAACTATACTGGCTTTCATTTCTGTTCCATTATTAAATATAAAGGGAACAGTTTCACAGTGACATTTATTTTTGGAAAAGTCTTATTTGCAGAAAGATTGAGAAGATCACCCAGTTCTTTTAAAAACAATTATTAGCACGTAGTTAGCATTAAAGCAATGATTTCAAAAGTTGTCATAGCTAGGAATCCTTTCATTATTCTCTTTCCCAGAGGCTAGACATTTCTTAACAACACTAGTCAACAGAACTTCTTTCTGATCAATATGAAAAAAAACAGTGTTGCTACACTGAGATGGTATTAAATGCAGGAAACTCAGAAAAATCTGACATTTTTGTCAGCCTGCCTTTTTATTCTGTTCAATGTCACATTTAGGTATTATAGTTGTTGATAGCAACGCACAGACACTTTCACCACACACACACACACACACACACACACACACACACACACACACTCCCTACTCTGCAGACCCTGAAGATACCCTGGCCAAATCCTCTCGGTTCATCAGATCTCAGTGCAGCTGAAGTAAAAAGTCTATGCACATTACCAGCACTCCACTTCAGGAGCACCTCACAGTGCCCATCTGCCAATCTGCCTTGGAGCTTTCTCCAGAGTCATCAAAAGCCAATTAATTCTTATGTAGTCATGGCCCAGAGTGTGGGACAGTTAGTTCCTCCAGGGGCAAGAAGCAACCAGTGAGGTACCAAAGTGAGTGGATACTTTCTCAGCCTTCCTATTTTTGTTTGGGATCATTTAGAGGCAAAGCCTATCTGATTTTTCAGTGGAACCCCAGAAGAGCTGAATCCCAGCAGCAATTCTGGTGAGAGTCAGCTCAATATCACATGTCTTTGGCTTTTTTCTATTATCTCACACTCCCCACTCTCAGTTTCACTCCTGGGAATCACCTCCCAAATAAATTGCACCCAAACCATTTCAAGCTCTGATTTCAGGGCAACCCAAATCATGACAACTACCTTTGTATGTTATAAGGTATCGAGAATTCGATGAGGAAACATCTAATTAGATGACTCATATTTTTTAATACAAGCCATATGTTGCATCCTTATAAATATTTTATATCCATTAACCCACCTAGTAAATCTGGGAGATTATTTTTTCTTTTGCAGGTAGATTAAGGGAAATATCTAGTGCTTTATTGTTAATTAGGAAAGTTGACTTTCAAACCTAGATCTATCTGGTTCCAAACAGCTATTCTTTCTACCATATTGAGTCTTAAATTATATTTTCAGTAATGTACATTTCTTTCTCCCCAACAAATGTTAATAACAATTCTTATGAAAATGGAGAGCCAAAGTTTGTCTGTAATAATCTTCAAAGATTGTCAGTGTCTGACAGCACCTCTCAGGTTACATTTCAAAGGAAGAAGTTCCTCCTTTGAGGGGAGCTTTCCTGGTGTTTTGGGTTTTTGCCCAGCTGTTTTTGCTTGTACTCTGGCTTAATTCCAACTAACAAAACTTCAGAAGCCTATATAATTTCCCTTAAAACTGACTTAAAACATCTATTGTTCTCTTCAAATCCTAGTGTGGCAGAATTTGAATCAGTTGAGCATCCTGAAATAGATTAAGGCATAAAGTCTTGGCATGTTGTACTATTAACATGCATGGTCTCCATCTTCATTAATGCAATGAGAATTTGCAAGTGGATTCAGTGCTTTGAGTCAGTGGTTTGATGAAATAGAATAAATCTGGTCTATCAGTTTGGATTAGGTTAAATGTAAGCGATTGAAAATCCCAAGTAGGAATAGCCTAAATAAGATAGAGGTTTATTCTTCTTCATGCAAAGACCTGTAGGTACTGCAAGAATTAGAGGGTGGTTCCCTATCATTCCCATGACTCACCACCATGAGTGCCCAACCATGTTCAAGGTGATTTTTACATCATGGATATGATCATTATTTAAGCTGTAGCCATGGTATTGTATATAATATCATATATGCAATACCTTTCATTGTATATATTATTATTATATTATACATTATTCTCTTCTATATTATATATTATTATTTAAGCTGTAGCCATGATATTGTATATATTATATATACAATACCTTTCATTGTATATAACATGTAATTAGCATATTTTAACCAGTAGGAATAAAAGGAAGAAGTAGGAGATGCCCTTTCTCTTAAAGTTAGCTATAATGTAGTTGCACAGGACACTTGTTGACATCCCACACACCAGACCTTAGTAACCTAACCAGCCAGAAAATGTACTCTTTACATTGGGCATCCATGTGCCCAACTAAAACCAGAGGCTATATTACTAAGAAAAAAGAGAAAAATGGGTATTCAGAGGAAACTATTACCTGCCACACATGGGTTTTAAAGTCAGACAAAACTGAGATCAATAACCAGCTCTGCCATTTATGACCTGAGTGATCTTGGTCAATATTTAACCTTTTGGAGTCATAATTTACTTCACCTTTAAAAATGGGGGTTGGGGGACTCCCGGTTGGCTCAGTCAGTCAGTTAAACATCTGACTCTTGATTTCAGCTCAGGTCATGATCTCACAGTCGTGAGATCAAGCCCCGTGTCAGGCTCTGTGCTGATGGCATGGAACGTGCTTGGGATTCTCTCTCTGTCTCTTTCTGCCCCTCCCGCCCTCTCAAATAAAAAATTAAACATTTAACCAAAAAATGGGAGTTCTGTGTTTCACCCCACAAGTTTCTATAAGGATTAAATAAGATAATGCATGCAAAATACCTTTCATTGTATATAACATGTAATTAGCCTTAAATAGAGAAAACAGAGAGGTGTTAGGCATATACTCTTCATATCAATCTTTTTTTCTGTACATTGCTTTGGTGTTTTAATTTAACTATTTTTTGATGGGGTGGGTCGAGTAGGAGTTTAAATTTGTTTTTGTAGGGGCATCTGGGTGGCTCAGTCGGTTGAGCATCTGACTTTGACTCAGGTCATGATGTTGCAGTTCGTGAGTTTGAGTCCCACATCGAGCTCTGTGCTGACAGCTCAGAGCCTGGAGCTTGCTTCAGATTCTCCCTCTCTCTGCCCCTTCCCCACTCATGCTCTGTCTCTCTCTGTCTCTCCAAAAATGAATAAACGTTAAAAAAATTTTTAATTTGTCTTTGTTAATAAGGTAGTTTCAGTGTTTGAGAGGAAAGGAAATTAGGAAGTAAAAGATTGTTATTATTGTGAATAATAAAAACCCAAGTTATGTATCATTTTCACCTAAAGCCCAATTCATTATTCATGTATTATTACACTAACAATAAATATAATGGACTTCAAAATTAAGAAATAATTTTATAGGGGCACCTGGATGGCTCAGTCTGTTAAGTGTCTGACTCTTGGTTTTGGCTCAAGTCATGATCTCGCAATTCATGAGTTCAAGCTTTGCATCAGTGCAGAGCCTGCTTGAGATTCTCTCTGTCTCCCTGTCTCTCTGTCCTTCCTCTGCTCTCTCTCCCTCTCTCTCTCAAAATAAAAAATAAAAATTTTAAAAATAAAGGAATGATTTATTTATACTGTCTTCTTTATCTTTACCACACAAAAAGTGTTAGCATCACAGTAATCTTCAAATATTACAAATAAATCAACTTCGGTACAGGCAAATTTGCAATCTTGTTTGAGATCACACAGTGTAAATGGTCAATTGAACAAGGAGTATAGCAAGTGGAATTCACCTGAGGATGCCACTTAGTAGATGTAAAGGACTATTTCTACCTTCAAGATCATGGCTTGACTGGTCTACTTGCAGGTCATGAGCCTTTTCACCCAACCCTACTTTATTGACGTTCAAGGTCCATTTGAGGACACAGGAGTTGAGGTGTGAGAGTTTGTAAAGAGACAATGAGAGAACCAATTTCATTTTCAAGATAGACTTCCTTCTGACCAAAAAAAAAAAGTGATGAATTTAAATTTTCACAATTGACAGGCTCATAGCGGCAAAATGATTTCACCATATGTCAAAACTTGTTAAGTCAACTTCTTCAGATCTAGGTTGAGGTTGGACTAAAAAGAAAGTCTTTGCTTTATTTGGGTATGAGAGTGTGAGAGAAATGATACAGTTACATAACCCTTTTTGTCTTATGTTTAATAAGACTTCGGATCATAAATATAAAATATTAGGTATAAATATACAGAGTAGAAAATCCTGTAAACTGTAATTTATTAAAAATATCATTTTGCTTTTCTCCTAATAATTTTGATGCTTATAATTTTCTTTAATTGGAAGATAGTACCTAATTTTCTTGTAATGAGGGATAAGAGTTGGCACAGCAGAAATTCAAAGACAGAAAAATAATAAATAGCTTGTAAGATCCAAAATAAAACAATACACAGCATCAGAGAGATAGAATCTCCTAAATTTTATATAGCTCTGTATATAAAGAAATCATGGAAGACTAAAATCATAGTGATTTGCCCACAGTAGAAAGACCTTGGTCAAGAAGTTGGCTATTTTTATACAGGAGACTGTGATAACAGAAGAAACACAAGTCCGAGTTCATCTCCTTCAATTCCAGAGAGCAAACAGGAAGAAAGATGAAATCAGGAGTCCACATACTTATTACCTACCATCCCTTAAATCTTCTTTACTTCCCTGACATCAAAACAGTTATATCAACTATTGTTTTGAATTCTGTTTTTGAACTTTGTATGTGATTATAGACAAATTGTTATGAGCAACATAAAGTATTAGCAACATATAATTTAATTCAGTTTTTTAATGAACATATATTCAATTTACTGATAAAGATACTGCTGATGTACTTGGAATTTCCTACCATCTTACTATTTGTCCCATCTTTCCTCTGTTATCTCTTTCTCTCCTATTTTCTCTTATTTATCAATTTTTTAAATTAATACTACTATTAATTCTAGTAGCTTATGAGTTATACATTCCACCAATAGTATCTGCCCCAGAGAGCTAAACATAGATGCTTGACTAGATTCTATTATATATGAGCACTATTACCACTTCCTAGAGAGAGCAAGACATTTATAAGACATTTCCTCAATATCTTCCTCCTACCTCTTAAGCTATTGTTGTCATTAATTTTATTCTTCATTAATTTAAATTTCAAAAGAAATTATAATCATTGTCTTATAGTCAATAAGCATTTTGATTTACCAACACATTTACTCTTTCCATTAATCTTTATTCTTCCTTTCCTTTCTATCCTTCCATTGGGGATCATATTCTATTCCCATTAGAATTTTATTTTGTAAGAATTTGGGGAGCAGGGGTGCCAGGTCTACTGCTTAATGTTTGATTACCTAAAAATATTTTATTTTGTCTTTATTTTTAAGGTTATTTTTTTCTTGTTAGAAGCTTCAGGCTGTTAGTTTATTTCACCATTTTAAACACATCATTCAATTATCTTCTGGTTTCCATGGCCCTAGTAAGAAATTAGTTTTCAATTTTATTTTCCTTTTGAAGTTAATACCCCAGTTATTCAGTATGCTTTAGGAATTTGTGTGTGTGTGTGTGTGTGTGTGTGTGTGTGTGTGTGTGTGATCTTATTTTCAGGAAGTGTACTATGATATGCCAAGGTATGTTTTTCTTTGTATTCAGTTTACTTGCAGTGAATAGTAATTTTTGTTTTTCATCACTTTATAAATATTTTAAGCTCTTGTTTATTCAAAAGCTGCTTCTGTCCTGTCCATTCTCTCTCTTGTAGGACTCTAATAACACATATATGTTAGACTTTATATGGAAATTTATATATTTCCTATACTTATTTCTTTATTCTCCATCATATTTTCCCCAGCTTTGATCAGAATTTTTTTTTTATCAACCAGTATTCCAAATCATTAATCCTATCTGAATCTAATCTTATGGTAAATGCCACTGTCTGTGGTCTTAATTTCAGTTATTAAAGAGTATGCTATAATTATGATAAGTTTCTCTCCTTTCTGTACATCTGGCCAGAATACTTATAAGTTGGTGAATACTATCATTGTTTCTTTTTTATAGTGTATTGTTCTTGTTTCATAGATGGAATATTTCATGAATCTTTCTGAGGGTTTTCTGTTTCCTCCACAGTCATTTGCTTGTGCATATATCTCTTTCACATTACAAGACATTTGGTGATCCATGATCACTCATATTTAAGAAAAACAAAAAAAATATGAAGATGAGCTTTTTATAGATTGGTTATATGTGTTGATCTTAGATACACAGGCATAGATCCAGTAACTTCTTAGTAGACCTATAAATTCCAGAATGTAGAGGTCCTTCATACAAGCTCTGTTGATTCTTTCCAGGTCACATTTTCAATTCACTTTGAAAACAAAAATTCAGGGGTGCCTGGGTGGCTCAGTCGGTTGAGCGACGACTTCGGCTCGGGTCACGATCTCACGGTCCGTGAGTTCAAGCCCCGCATCGGGTCCCTGTGCTGACAGCTCAGAGCCCGGAGCCTGTTTCGGATTCTGTGTCTCCCTCTCTCTGACCCTCCCCCATTCATGCTCTGTCTCTCTCTGTCTCAAAAATAAAAACATTAAAAAAAAAAGAAAGAAAACAAAAATTCATTTTTTTTTGTATATTAAATCTATGGATTTCATTCTACTCTTATGAGTGGGCATAATATCTCTGCTGCATGCATAAGTGGAATTAATCCTCCTATCAGTTTCTCATGACTTATTTCCATTCTCCATTTTATTTGGTGCCCATAGTGAATTCATTCAAGAAAGTGGAAAATTCCTCTTGCTACATTCATCTTCATTAGAACAACAGGCTGTAACTTCCTCTACTCTGCTTTATCAATGTATACTTTCCAAAATTAGCAATAATTTTAAGCATTTTCCACCTACTTTTTATCTCCCTCTTGCACTCTTTATTTTTGTAAGTTTGTACCATTTTTATTCTTTTCTGATATGATTAATAGGACCTCAGAAAAAAAGTAGCCAATACATATACACAATAGGTTGCTGGAACCCATTCAGCCAATTATTTCTTGAGTGTTCCATGGATCTGAAAATGACAGCATATGACTGATCTTATAAATTTTATATTTTACTAGTCCAGCTGTTCACAGCTTAATTTTATGTGTAGGACCTCATAGCAGCTTATTTTATTCTTTGTGCTTACAGTGGGATATACAATGGGTGGATTCATTGAAAAACCTTATCCATACATTAAAATGAAAGCAGGCTTCAATAAAGGAGATTTCTACTATATGTTTTAAAATAACCTGTGCACGCTGGGTGGCTCAGTCAGTTAAGCGTCTAACTCTTTGGCTCAGGTCATGATCACATGGTGGTAGCATCAAGCCCCTCATCACACTCCATGCTGAGCAAGGAGCCTGATTAAGATTATCTCCCTTCCTCTCCCTCTGCCCCTCCCCTGCTTGCTCACTCATGCTCTCTCTACCACTCTCTCTCAAAAAAATAATTAAATAAAATAAGTAAAATATCCTGAAATTAGCTCTTTACTAGTTTAAAATGCCTTTAAAGTATTTTAATTTTTCTTAGTTTCAAAAACCAGTAAACTAACATACAATGTGATCTAATAGCCAGCAGGGTGTATAGCCCACCAGGGTGTATAGCCAGAGGGTGTATAGCCCACCCTCTGTTCTAGAATTGAAGTTATATGTTAACTATCTACTTCTGTTCCCTTTTATTTCAGTTGTTTCCTGGAAAACATAATGGAAAAGAAAAACTTTAACTCATGATAATAAATTAAAATTCCACTTATGCATGCAGCAGAGATATTATGCCCACTCATAAGATTAGAATGAAATCCAGAGATTTAATATACAAAAAAATGAATTTTTGTTTTCAAAGTGAATTGAAAATGTGGCCTACAATTAAAATTATAGAGAAGTTAGCTTAATATCATTTTGTAATATGATGTAGGATTGGAAACCATTTAATCTAAATGTGATTGAATAATTATTTTAAAATACCTTACATTTACATTATTTTAAGAAAAAATAAAAAATAAAATATCCTACATTTGAATGTGTGACCCATGAATCCAAGAGAATTTCTGACATAATAAATGCTTTTCTCATGCCTTTTATTTTATTTTATTTTAGAATATGAACAAATACTACACTCTCACATGAAAAATACATATTGTTTTATACGAGTAGGGAAGAAACAGTATTTTATTTCCCAACCAGGAGTATAACTCTATAAGATGAAATACCAGCTTCAAGCCAAATACTTGAAAGGAACATATTTATTTACACCAACTTTCCATGTTAATGTATAGATATTTGCCTTTCCAGATGACTAGAAAAAAATTAATGCACTAGACTTTCACTAAAGGGCCAATGGGAATTGAAGAATTTTTCAGTAGTTTAGGTAATTAAGCCATGGAAATAATGCAGACCACATACAGAAGGGGTCCTCAAAGTTTGTGATTTTGAGTGCTTACCCGATGCCAAACATTTAAGATGCAGTATGAAACGTAATCATTACTACAAGCCTATAAGGTAGATAATATTTTGACTCATTTTAGAGACCAGAAAATGGGTAGGAAATGTTAATCAACTCTGTTGATTTGTTGGTAAGGCACAAAAGCAGGATTTGACCTAAGATTGTCTCACTATAGAGTCAGTGTTACTAATAATTTATTCTATAATTGTTTTCAGAACATCTAACTAAAGGCCAGGCAATTTTTATGACACTAGGATGCAATAGTAAATAATTCAGATGTAGTTCTTGACCCTCTGGACATTATATTCTTGTAATGAAAGTAGGCACTGAGTAGTAGAGAGGGATAACTCAAAGACAGCTTGCATGCCTCTGGCCTGAGCAACATTATTGATGGCCTAGGGTAGACTAAATGATCAGATTTAGACATGTTGAATTTGAGGTGCCTTCTCAAATCAAAGTGAAAATTTCAAATAGGATATGTCAGAAACTTGAAAGCTAGCTCAAAAGGTACAGATTTTGACATTTCCTGATTAATAGTTAAGAGTATTTCACAAATGAGAAACTTAAAATGCAATAAGACTACCTGTACCAGGGCTAAATGGGAAATCGTTATAGACCACAAAATGCCATAAAATTACAAAGCCATCCAACAAGACATAGCCACAGGTAAGGGCTGTCAAGAGTAACTACAGAGCTCTTAGCTTAGTTGGGTTCACCAGGTTTGGGGGCATTATTCTCAGATGCTCAGATAACAGACTTGAAATTGGCATGGTTCAAACTTTGCTTACTGACCGCCACACAGAACCTGCTGAAAGCATCACAGTACAACACCACATTTTGATACAGACAGAAATTGGCCATCAGCAGCATTTTCACTTATTGAATAATAGTTGGGTATAGAACCAAGAACATATTCTTGAACAATGCATGCATATCTGAACTAGAAAAGAAAGATACATGAGCACAAAGAAAGTAGAAAACTATCAGCTTTATTTATTATAGTCTTACTCTATGCCTGAGGCTAATTAGGCAAGTCTCACTTTGCATTAAGGTTATAAGAAGAACCTTCTTTAAAAATATAGACACTGAAACCTGGGGGAAAGAATGTGTTTGGAGCAGAGAGGACTAGGGCAAGTAAACAACTGTAAATACCAACTTCCCATATTTACCTTCATATCCAGTGTTAGCTACAGTCAAAACAGAATCTTTCAGGGGGGCCTAGGTGGCTCAGTCGGTTAAGCGTCCAGCTTTAGCTCAGGTCATGATCTCATGGATCATGAGTTTGAGTCCCGTGTCTGGCTCTGTGCTGACAGCTCAGAGCCTGGAACCTGCTTTGGATTCTGTGTCTCCCTCTCTCTCTGCCCCTTCCTCTCTCTCTCTCTCTCTCTCTCTCTCTCTCTCTCTCTCTCTCAAAAATAAGTAAACATTAAAAAAACTTTTTTTAAAGAATCTTTCTAATTGTTTTTTAAAATGTGTAATCAGCACAACACAATAGCAGAGTGAAACTTGAAACTAAAGTTAAATAATTTTAATATACTCCTCTATTGACTTACACCATCAGCTGCCATTACTGCAGAGAGCAAAAATTACAGTATAGGCAATTGTGTTTCAAGAATTTACAAACAATTGCTTTGAAATTTTTCCAATTACGTTAAATCCTAAGAAATTTATTTTTAAACATGTTATAAGCTGATTTCTTATTATTTTGCGGTTTTTTCTTTCAGAACTATTTCTCTATGCTTATTTACTCATTAGTAAAAAAGAGTTTTCCAACCATACAACAATCTCATTATTTTTGTCTTTTCTAGGCTATATTTGCATTTATGTATGTTCTAATTATTTATAAATCAATAAAGTTTATAGTACATTGCATTGGACTAGGAGTCAGGGGTCCAAGTTGTAGTAATTGAAAAATAGTAGATAGTGCTTTAGAAAGTTAGCAGATATAGATTTAACTACTAAACCTCCCAAGTCTACAGCCAAACCACCCAGAATGCACCCAATCTCTTCTGATCTTGGAAGCTAAGCAGGGTTGGGCCTGGTTAGGATGGGAGACTAAGTCTCCTAATTACATGACCATGGAACAATTACTTATTATTCCAGAATCTGCAATAATAAAAAGGTGATAATAAATATAATAAAAATCTGGTTAATAAAAAATGTGATAATAAATTTTAAAAAGGTGATAATAAAAAAGGCGATAATATCAACCTTTCAGATTTTTTAAAAGAAATTAATGATTTAATGTACAAGTATTTGAAATGAAATCTGTTAAGTTCTATAACAAATAGGGTATTTTTTCCATTCATAAAATATTGGGGTCATGTCACTGAGATATGACAAATTATACTGATGAGTGCACCCATTCCCTCAATATAGAAATTCAATAAAAAGTATGTAATTAATTGTCAATACAAAGCTAATCTTGAAATAAAGGAAATCATCAGATAAAAATGAACAGGATGCCAGAATTAGAAGGGAGGAGCTGATATCACAGAACATTTCCTTTGACCATACTGCAATGAAATTACAAATCAAGGACAAAATAATATGGGAAAAAGTAACTCTTACATTTGGAAAAGCAAACGGAAACACATATATGTACACACATGCACACACCCCTAAACAATTCAAGTATCAGAAGAGAAATTATAATGGAAACTGAATAATATTTAGAATGAGATAGTAATATAACCAATATATATCATAACTTGAGGGTGCAAATAAAATGGCAAGTTAAAAAGAAGGCAATAACCTAAGAGTTTAATATTAGAAACAAATATTAGAAATAAATGAGTGGTTCACTCAGAAAGTGAGAAAATTAACAAGTAAGCCCCCTAAGGAAAAAGAAGATAGAAAACAATGAAGGTGATAGCGGGACCTAATGAAACAGAAAACAAAGGAACAATAGGAAATGTTTTTTTAAATCAAATTAAATAGACAAATATCAGTAGATGAAGTAAAAATAAGGATGCCGTAATTAGAGAGAGAACCTAACCAAAAGATAGTAGGTAATCTTTTATATGACAATAGTATATAAACTTTAATCTAGTAAGTTTGAAATCAGATAAAATAGATAACTTTATATAAAATTTTAATTACATAAAAGAAATATGAATTAACCTCTAATGATAAAAGATTTTTTATTTTTTTAATTTTTTTTAAATATATGAAATTTATTGTCAAATTGGTTTCCATATAACACCCAGTGCTCATCCCAAAAGGTGCCCTCCTCAATACCCATCACCCACCCTCCCCGCCCTCCCACCCCCCATCAACCTTCAGGTTGTTCTCAGTTTTTAAGAGTCTCTTATGCTTTGGCTCTCTCCCACTCTAACCTCTTTTTTTTTTTCCTTCCCCTCCCCCACGGGTTTCTGTTAAGTTTCTCAGGATCCACATAAGAGTGAAAACATATGGTATCTGCCTTTCTCTGTATGGCTTATTTCACTTAGCATAACACTCTCCAGTTCCATCCATGTTGCTACAAAGGGCCATATTTCATTCTTTCTCATTGCCATGTAGTACTCCATTGTGTATATAAACCACAATTTCTTTATCCATTCATCAGTTGATGGACATTTAGGCTCTTTCCACAATTTGGCTATTGTTGAGAATGCTGCTATAAACATTGGGGTACAGGTGCCACTATGAATCAGTACTCCTATATCCCTTGGGTAAATTCCTAGCAGTGCTACTGCTGGGTATTAGGGTAGGTCTATTTTTAATGTTTTGAGGAACCTACACACTGTTTTCCAGAGTGGCTGCACCAGTTTGCATTCCCACCAACAGTGCAAGTGGGTTCCCGTTTCTCCACATCCTCGCCAGCATCTATAGTCTCTTGATTTGTTCATTTTGGCCACTCTGACTGGCGTGAGGTGATATCTGAGTGTGGTTTTGATTTGTATCTCCCTGATGAGGAGCGATGTTGAGCATCTTTTCATGTGCCTGTTGGTCATCCAGATGTCTTCTTTAGAGAAGTGTCTATTCATGTTTTCTGCCCATTTCTTCACTGGGTTATTTGTTTTTCGGGTGTGGAGTTTGGTGAGCTCTTTATAGATTTTGGATACTAGCCCTTTGTCCGATATGTCATTTGCAAATATCTTTTCCCATTCCGTTGGTTGCCTTTTAGTTTTGTTGGTTGTTTTCTTTCCTTTGTTTCTTAATAAAAACCCTCGAGAAAGTCAGGATAGAGGGAACATACTTAAACATCATAAAAGCCATTTATGAAAAGCCCACAGCTAACATCATTCTCAATGAGGAGAACTGAGAGCTTTTTCCCTGGGATCAGGAACATGACAGGGATGTCCACTCTCACCACTGTTGTTTAACATAGTGTTGGAAGTTCTAGCATCAGCAATCAGACAACAAAAGGAAATCAAAGGCATCAAAATTGGCAAAGATGAAGTCAAGCTTTCACTTTTTGCAGATGACATGATCTTATACATGGAAAATCCGATAGACTCCACCAAAAGTCTGCTAGAACTGAAACATGAATTCAGCAAAGTTGCAGGATACAAAATCAATGTACAGAAATCTGTTGCATTCTTATACACTAACAATGAAGCGACAGAAAGACAAATAAAGAAACTGATCCCATTCACAATTGCACCAAGAAGCATAAAATACCTAGGAATAAACCTAACCAAAGATGTAAAAGATCTGTATGCTGAAAACTATAGAAAGCTTATGAAGGAAATTGAAGAAGATATAAAGAAATGGAAAAACATTCCGTGCTCATGGATTGGAAGAATAAATATTGTCAAAATGTCAATACTACCCAAAGCTATCTACACATTCAATGCAATCCCAATCAAAATTGCACCAGCATTCTTCTCGAAGCTAGAACAAGCAATCCTAAAATTCATATGGAACCACAAAAGGCCCCAAATAGCCCAAGTAATTTTGAAGAAGACCAAAGCAGGAGGCATCACAATCCCAGACTTTAGCCTCTACTACAAAGCTGTAATCATCAAGACAGCATGGTATTGGCACAAAAACAGACACATAGACCAATGGAATATTATAGAAACCCCAGAACTAGACCCACAAACGTATGGCCAACTAATCTTTGACAAAGCAGGAAAGAACATCCAATGGAAAAAAGACAGTCTCTTTAACAAATGGTGCTGGGAGAACTGGACAGCAACATGCAGAAGATTGAAACTAGACCACTTTCTCACACCATTCACAAAAATAAACTCAAAATGGATGAAGGACCTGAATGTGAGACAGGAAACCATCAAAACCCTAGAGGAGAAAGCAGGAAAAGACATCTCTGACCTCAGACATAGCAATTTCTTACTTGACACATCCCCAAAGGCAAGAGAATTAAGAGCAAAAATGAACTATTGGGACCTCATGAAGATAAAAAAAGCTTCTGCACAGCAAAGGAAACAAAACTAAAAGGCAACCAATGGAATGGGAAAAGATATTTGCAAATAACATATCGGACAAAGGGCTAGTATCCAAAATCTATAAAGAGCTCACCAAACTCCACACCCGAAAAACAAATAACCCAGTGAAGAATTAGAGAAGACATCCAGATGGCCAACAGGCACATGAAGAGATACTCAACATCGCTCCTCATCAGGGAAATACAAATCAAAACCACATTCAAGATGTCACCTCATGCCAGTCAGAGTGGCCAAAATGAACAGATCAGGAGACTATAGATGCTGGACAGGATGTGGAGAAACGGGAACCTTCTTGCACTGTTGGTGGGAATGCAAACTGGTGCAGCCACTCTGGAAAACAGTGTGTAGGTTCCTCAAAAAATTAAAAATAGACCTACCCTAATACCCAGCAGTAGCACTGCTAGGAATTTACCCAAGGGATATAGGAGTACTGATTCATAGTGGCACCTGTACCCCAATGTTTATAGCAGCACTCTCAACAATAGCCAAATTGTGGAAAAGCCTAAATGTCCATCACCTGATGAATGGATAAAGAAATTGTGGTTTATATACACAATGGAGTACTACATGGCAATGAGAAAGAATGAAATATGGCCCTTTGTAGCAACATGGATGGAACTGGAGAGTGTGATGCTAAGTGAAATGAGCCATACAGAGAAAGGCAGATACCATATGTTTTCACTCTTATGTGGATCCTGAGAAACTTAACAGAAACCCGTGGGGGAGGGGAAGGAAAAAAAGAGGTTAGAGTGGGAGAGAGCCAAATCATAAGAGACTCTTAAAAACTGAGAACAAACTGAGGGTTGATGGGGGGTGGGAGGGAGGGGAGGGTAGGTGATGGGCATTGAAGAGGGCATCTTTTGGGATGAGCACTGGGTGTTGTATGGAAACCAATTTGACAATAAATTTCATATATTAAAAAAATTAAAAAATAAATTTAAAAAAAAAAAAAACTTCCATGACTACCTATGGTTTGTGTCAAGGGTCAAGGGAAGTTTTCACATTATAACATGTATTAACGTTTTCAATGAACTGAAAGACTAAAGAAGAAACTATACATTTTCACCCCCAATAGATGCAGGAAATCCATGCAAAACATCTCCTAGTGAAGAATAGAAGTGAATGAAAAAATGACAAATATAAATAAGATAAAAAAAGTCACAAGAAAATTTCTGGAGAAGGAAGAATCATATTAGGAGAGTATTAAAAATAAAAAAGGGTTCATAGATAACTAATGCAGCCTAGATTTTTAAAGTAATAAATAATATGCCAACTTTTATACAAATAGCAGATTATTATGTTGTATACCTAAAGCTGATATAATGTTAAATGTCAATTATATCTCAATTTTTAAAAGGGGAAAAGCTATATATACCTATTTGTTTATTTCTTTTAACTAAAAGAAACAGATAAAAGATTAAAGACTTAGGGAAATGATCACCTTCAGGGGATGAGTGAGGGAAGGGTAAGACTTCTCTAAGAATATCTTTTATATAGTTTTCACTTTTGAAAACACGTTACTCTTTCACAAATTCTAAACACTAAGTCAAAATAATCAAAAGAACAAATCCAAAATATTTTAGAATACAAATAAAAAAGCTTGTCTGTTGTCAAATTGTAACAACACAACATAGTAAGTTATTAAGCCACCTACCACAACATAGTAACACACGCCTATTTACTCTGACTGTACACCCTAATTGGAATATATTTTAAGGATAAAAATAACTCAAAGAGTTCTTTGACTTTAATTAATAGTTTGTTGTGGCTAGAGGTATTGGTATAGTAATTTTGTAGTTGTTTCATCAGTATCACAGGATTGAGCAAATGAGTAAATACATTGATAAAATTGGGAAGCCTGGATTTTCAGTGAGAGAGAAAAGTTATCAGTAAGAAATGTAAGATGAGGAGAAATCTATGATATTGGATTTAAAATGGAGCTATTGGTATAAATTCATGAATACATATGATTTATATATACACTTTTTCTCACTGAAAGGAGGTCTAGCAACATTGATATCCAAGTAGCGCTATTTCCTAGTAAAGAAGTCCTTGGAGCATAGTTGATTCTAGCTCTGGGCTAGGAAAGTGTAATACCAATTTAGTATATAGTTCCAGAAAATAAGGAAGACTCTAAAGCCTAGTGGGATTATGTCAAAATGAAATAGAACCAAGCTTGAAGTGGCTTGTGACAGTTCATTCTACTTGGGTGTATTTATCTTACTCTGGGTCTTGTAAGAAAAAGATATGACTAAATAAAGATAAAGAAACTCCTCAAACCATGCAAAAACTTCCCCTATACTGAACTCTTCATTCTTTCACTGAATATCTAAATAAGTTTTCTGAGTAAAATACAGTCATCATTTTTCAGACTTCTTCCTGACTACTAGAGGCTGTAAACGTTCACATCACTTGACAAAGATACTCGACATCAGTGTGTCAGTGTCTCTGAACAATGGAGGTATTCCCTAACATGGTTCTTTTATTCAAAACTAAAGTATTCTGGGGCACCTAGGTGGCTCAGTCAGTTAGGCATCCAATTTTAGCTCAGGTCATGATCTCATGGGTTCGTGGGTTGGAGCCCCATGTTGGGCTCTGTGCTGACAGCTCAGAGCCTGGAGCCTGCTTTGGATTCTATGTGTCCCCCTCTCTCTACCCCTCCTCCACTCACACTCTGCCTCTCTCTCCGTCTCTGTCAAAATTAAATAAATATTTTTTTTTTAAATTTAAACCAAAGCATTCTACACTGAAGGAAGGAACTGTCAAGCTCACTGTTCCAAGGTTTATCCCTCTGATATGCCTCATTCTACTTATTATACTTTGAGGATAATGCAGTTTATGCCATAAATTTTTATTTTGTGATTACCAGGTATATAATACTGGATTATATGCTTTATGAGCATCCAAATGAAACATAAAATCTGTCCTTAACTAATCTGCAATTTAGCAGAAGATAAAAGACACAGAAGGAATTCATACAAAAATAAAACAATCTCAGTTGTGATAGAACTCAATAAAAAATCTTCTATGGAAAAGGGGGTTACAGGGGCACCTGGGTGGCTTACGCATCTGACTTGATCTCAGCTCAGGTCTTGATCTCAGGGTCATGAGCTCAAGCCACACGTTGGGTTCCATGCTGGGTGTGAAGCCTACTTAAAAAAAAAAAAAAGGAGGGCTTTAAAACTGTGATGATAATAACTTTTTTAAATGTTTTAAAAATATTGAACTAGTACCATAAGCAGTATTTAATCTTAATGAGAGTTTAACATTTTGCATAGTTTACACATAATCTTCCTCTGAAAGTAATACAGTTGTATCTTCCTCTGTATCTAATACAGTTGAAGCAGGAAATTGATGCACATTCAAATTGGGTACATGAGAAGTTTTAAAAAATCAATTGCAGGGGCACCTGGGTGGCTCAGTTGGTTAAGCATCTGACTGTTGATTTCAGCTCACATCATGATCTCACAGTCATGAGATCAAGCCCCATGTTGGGCTCTGCACTGAGTGTGGAACCTGCTTGGGATTCTGTCTCTCTCCCTCTCTGCCATACATGCTCTCTTTTTTTCTCTCTTTCTCTGCCTCAAAATAAACATTAAAAAATCAATTGCCAAATGTGTAAATAATTTAAGGAAAACAGCAGACAATATTCAGTGTATCATTACCATATTTGCCCCTAACATTGATGTATTGTCCTTTTTCCAAATAGAATTTTGTGTTCTCAAAATAGAAGGCACAAAAATTCCCATCAGCTAGCTACTCTGTTACTGTGAGATCATTTCAATGTGCCCAGATTCCCATCTGAAACCAAAAATATTAGCTGCCAGCCTTGTTTCTTTATATAAGGTAATGCAGGAAAAGTGCATAGAGGGAAGAAACATCATTAACATAAAACATGTTTTTTAGCCACTGCTTCTGTAACTCATGGTAAAGGTGAAGTTAATCATAACTATGTACTTCTACTCCCCAGCCCATGTAATTGTTAATCTCTCCCAGTATCTATCTCTAGTTTTCCACTGATCAAGGCAACTCAGAAAGAGAATACTAGAAGGTGTCTCAATGAATCTTCTGTTAGCTAGAAATAGTCTTCCTTGCTCCCGTTATATATTAGAAGCACATTTCCACTTGGTAATTAGAATCAATCTCACTGAAGCCTTTAAGCATTGGTTCAAAAGAATTAGGAACCCAAATTGGAAGATGGTATCCTCAGTTTGTAGTTAAGTAGAACCATGACTATGTCTGCTGGTTCCTCCTTTGGACACAAGGACCTTTATCCTCACCAATACTGAAAGGTATTGAGGCAGGTACCAAAAACCTTGTTTAGATATTTTCACTACTTGGTTTCCAACCTGTGTGTTCTAGCTATGAGGTAGTTGGTCACTGTTCTAAGACATTACTGAGCCTTTGAAGATAGCATCCATATCTCTCATGATATTATGTCCCAGCTGATGCCATAACTAAATCTTAAACAACCCATATCAATCTAATATCCTCTTACTCCAATGAATTCTATAATTGTGAGCCACTTCTGTAATTCCAGAGTATGCCCTTAGTCAGAGTCATTATTGTATGAGATACCATGTCAATGAATAACACATTCTATAAGGTCCTAAATATGGTGCCAGTAAAAGGTTTATGTTTAGATAGCTAATATATACCAAGAATATGTTTCTACTCTGTATAACATCACCATCCCTTCCACGATGGACAGTGTCTGATGTAACTATCATTTGTGAGGGAACTCATTGGCATCCACAGGAAACAGTGACATGTTGTATGTAGATTAAGCCTCAGCCTCTGCTGATGGAAGTTTAGGCTATCAGTAGTAGTAGCAGCCAAAACTGCTTTAGTTCCACTGGAAACAGATACTGATAAAATGGTCATAAGGCCAGTGGTTTATCTAGGAGATACAGAAAAAACAAGCAGTGGAATGGTAAAGTGATACAGGGGAAACAAGATAGCCAATAAGGACTGAGTTATTAAGTCAGTTAGCACAATGAGCAAATGAGACTTATTTCAAGGGGAAACTGAGAAAAAGTGTGAAACACCCATCTCAAAACCAATCCACTTAATATATGGGAGCTGAAGTATTTATACATCAATTCCATTAGACGTCAATTGCAGTCTACTCCTAGTGGTATCAAGTCCCAGGAAGTTCCGGTCTGATGCATGAAAAGAAAGGGCAGAAAAACTGTTTAAGTGTGGACGCAGATGTTGGCAGTGTAAATGCATCTAAACACATTGAAAAGGTAGGGCCCAAGGCATATCGGCAGGGCACTGACAACAACTGCTGCAGCCTTAATCTCTGAGACTAACCACTTTGTGTATAGATTAATTGAGCAAGCATCAGAAGGCTGAGGTCAGGGGAGGAAGCTGACATTCAAGAATAACCTGTCGTGTTATTTAGAGTTTCACCTAATAATAAATGAACTCTGGTGCCATTTATGTAGGTCGGAAAGATGCCTAATCCAAGAGGTTCATTCGCATACTTCTTAAAACCTTCTTGTCCTTAATTTTTCTCTCTTTATACATTTGCAAGTTTCTCATTAGTCAACTAAACCATTAGCATTTGCCCATGAAGCAGGGTAATGCATAACTCAGGCAGTAGTACTTTATACAGGAAGTAGATAACCAAATGTAACATCCAGAGATATCCCACAGGGAATCAACTCTTCTGGGGCAATTCTGGAGCAAAGATGTAAAGCATCGACCATATACTTCTGGCAGATGCTTGTAAAGCGTACAAATCTATCATTTTTTTTTCCTACCCATTGAAATATGATAATGGATTCCTCAGGAAATGTGGGTTGAAGGAGAGGCAGTAAGGCAATGGGAGCAGGTACCATAGGAAGACGCATCTGCTTGTGCCATTGCCTGGAACCTCCTGGACTTGCCACTGACTCCTATGAAGTATTTCTATTTTACAATGATATGCAGACACATGCTCCAGTGCATATAAACTATATGGTTCAATGACTTAGTAAGATATATTTCAAGATGATTAGTTTAACTCAAATTGTTATTTGGTGTCCAACATCATGAATTCAGTCTTTAGTAGTCCCATCCACAGAAGCGGCTTTCAAATGGAGAATATGTTGTCTTCGGAAAATGTCATGACTTATTCCAAAACCCTAGGGATCTTACTAGTGATTGCCAGAGGCTCCATGCAGCATCTCTGTTTGCCACAGACCTTTCCAGTGTATTTGGGTATGTTGAGTCATAAGGACCCAAGTGACAGGGCAGCTTGTAGCACAGCCTGGACCTGCTGTAATATTTTTCTTAGTCTGGCCCCACTCAAAACTGGCAGCCTGAAGGCAAATTTTGGCAAGAGCTGAAAGAGCCTACAGAGCTGGTAAGATGGCAGTCACAGTGTGGGGAGGTAACCCAGCCAATGCTCAGTGGATTTAGGGCATGTGATACTCATACAGCAACTTCTGCTAATCAACAGATAAGAACAGATGCACTACTACTTCCTTTTCTAACAAAAAGCAAATATATTGTCAATTGAAAATTCCTCACCCAGCCTTCCAGGAACAGTTACAAGAGTTAGATTTTTTTTAATTAAAATTAAATACCACCACTACCAATAACAAAGACAGCTCTTTGGTAGCATTGCAATGGAGAACAACCATCCATCATCTTGAAGACCTGATGATCCAAGATCCAGAGGGGAGGCTAGGGGAAAGGAAACATACTGAGGTAGTGACACTGAGCTTCTCCATCAGTTTTCCCTCAGGTCATATACCAATTAGAGATAATGGCATAGCTATCTTGTGTGGCCAAGGAGATGAAAATTGGAGCTGAAGGGTACCAAGGAGGTTGGCCCTTGTTATTTCATGATCAGTGAAGATAGTAACTTTGTGGAATAAAAAGTCCTTGCTCCATCTCCATCGGTCAGGAATCAATGTATGAATTCTTGGTTAGTGTGTGTGTGTGTGTGTGTGTGTGTGTGTGTGTGTGTGTGTGTGTGTGAAATCATATTTTGAGAATGGGGAGGTAGTCATAGTGTGGTTCTTTGTCCCACACAACCCTGGGAGACACAAACTATCCTCCGACCTCCAAGGAGTCCTGCTATGACTCATGAAGCATAGAGGATTTCTGGATCTCAAATAATAAGAGGATATTATAAGTTGACATACAATAGTCTCTAAAAGGTCTAGTTGTCTCCCTCTTCCCAGTATAAAGTCATCCTGGTAAATTGCTATAGGACACTTTTAGGAAGGTTCATACTATTCAAAGGAAATAGTTGACCTAAAGATATTGAAATTTAAAGGTTTATAATTTATTCTTTATTTTTTAAGTTACAACATAATTAAATTTACTTTTTTACATACAGTCCTATGACTTTTAATATATGCATAGATTCATGCAACTACCACTACAGTCAGGATACAGAACAATTCCAAAAGCCAAAAAGCTCTCATACTATCCCTTTGTAGTCACAGCAACTTCGCAACCCTGGCAACCACCCACCTGTCCTCTGTTACCATAATTTTGTCTTTTCCATAATGTTATATAAATAGAATCATACAGCACGTACGTCTTTGAGACTGGTTTCTTTCACATTGCTGAATGTCTTTGAGATTCACCCAAATTGTTGTATGTGTCAATATTTCCATTCTTTTTATTGCTGAGTTGTATTGTATACTGTGCCACCATCTGTCATTCACCTATTGATGCCACTGGAATTGTTTCCAGTTCTGAAAATTATTAATGGAGTTGTTAAAAACATTTGTGTATGGATTTTTTGTGTGAAAGTAAGTTTTTATTTCTCTAGAGTAAACATTTAGGAGTAGGGTTTCTAGGACACATGCTAAGTATGTATTTAATTTCATGAGAAAATGCCAAATTGCTTTCTAGAGTAGCTATAACATTTTGCATACTCACCAGCAATGCATGAGACTTAGGTTTGGTCTACAAACTTGCTAGCATTTGGCATTGTCAGTACTTTAAATTTTAGCCATTAAAAAAAATTTTAATGTTGATTTATTTTAGAGAGCCGGGGAGGGACAGAGAGAGAGAGGGAGACACAGAATCTGAAGCAGGCTCCAGGCTCTGAGCTGTCAGGACAGAGCCAACACTGGGCTTGAACCCATAAACCCTGAGATCATGACCTGAGCCGAAGTCAGACGCTTAACCAACTGAGCCACCCAGGCACCCCAATTTTAGCCATTTTAATAGATGTGTCTCATCATGGCACAGTTTCAATTTACATGTCTCTAAAGGCTGATGGTAGTGAAATCTCTCATATACTAAGTTGCCTTCCATATAGCCTCCTTTGGTGAAGTCTCTAAGCCTTTATCCAATTTTTTTTAGATTCAGTGATATTTTTTCTTTCTGTCAAATATCTTTAGATTATTTTATTCCAGATTTAGATTTTCATTTTAGATTTTCATTTTAGATTTTCTATGTATGCCTAGCATAAGAGCAATCAGAAGATAAATATGTTCTTGATATTGGTGGCCTTAATGTGAGACCACAAGAAAGCAACTGAGAAAAGAGAAAACTTCATTTGCTGCAGTTAACATGGAGTTTACATGTTACAGATACTCAAATAGGTTGTATGGACAAGATGCAAGGCAAATATTCTATTTGTTCTCAGAAATAGGCTATTGTAAGAAAACATAGAAAAGTGCATTCTGTGAGCTCAAGTTTGGCCAGGGAAAGAAACATGTTAAGTAAGTTATAGAATATAATCCTTGGTTTCAAGGTTAGTCAGAAAAACATGGGTGCTTTAGGCCAGAAGCTTATATTTGTTAGGTAGATGTCACAAAAGAAATAGTTTTGGGATATATAGGGGTTACAGAAAGCACTTTTAACTCTTTACATAGAAAATTGGCAACTGATTGTTTTAAATCTTATAATCTGTGACCTCAAGTTACTATAAATAACTAAAGATTAGTTCTATAATACCTAGCTATTAATAAAGCCATCTCATTATTTCCTTCCAAATGATTCCTGAAGGACTCTAGCACACTATGTATTTTTCCAGGTTAAATATTATTTGGTTCATAAAAACATCTCTCTTTTCTTAAAGTATAAACTAGCAGAGCATTTTCCACACCCAAGTTTGTTTTCATCTTTCATCAGTTTTAAAGTCAAGATGTAAAGTGGATAAAGTGATTTATCATTGTTGTCAGTCTGTCTCTTTTCATCTGTGAAAAAGAACTTCCACCATAAAGGAAAATTTATAGCCTTATGTTGGTTTTACAAGATCATCTTTGTTTCATGAACTATTTTATAATTACCCAGATAAGCCCTACATCTGATTCTTTAAACAGAAACTACTATTTTATGCTTTATTTTGAGGAATCAATTAAATCTCTGGGGAATATACATTAGAGCATAAGAATTTCTCCAGTTTATTACAGAATAAATCAACCCACCAAACATTAATCTCCTGGATTCCAGACAAACAGTACAGGGAGCTATTAAAAACAACAATTAAAAAATGAGGTGTAATATTGTAGTTTAAGACAACTTCAAAAATATAAACTTTTCTTACAGAAAAATGAAACAACTTTTTTTAGGCAATCTGCTTCTAGGGAAACTATTTCCCAAATAACTTTAAGGAGTTAAATCCAAAGTTAAATAAGAAATATCAACAGAACCTGAAGAGGGAAGATAACAGTGAGGGAAGCTATTTCAGAAGAGCCTGAAATGAGGAAAACATCATCAAAGGATACTAAGTAATATGTGCCAGAAATGACTTTAAGAAAAATAGATAAATAAAGCAACAGTGATCTTCATATGTGAAAAAAACTCAGGCTTACCAGCCAGAAAACATTCTGTTGGAATGGCTGCATAGACCTAAGAGATAGGATTGTGAAGAGCTTGGCTCCTACCAGCCTGTGATAGATCCTTAAGTGCCATAGCTGTTTTGTTTACAGGTAAAGTCCAAGTAATCAGAATGTAGTAGGGATTTGGTTAATATCTGTTTTATGAATGACAGAGTGAATCTACTGAAGTTGAAAGATCTGAGATTTCTCCCAAAATTACTCTGCTCTATACTTGTATTTAAAAGCAAAGTTCTGTTATTCACAATAAAAATATATTGTAGGCAAAATGAGAGAGAGAGAGAGAGAGAGAGAGAGAGAGCATGCACGATATTGAAACAGGAGGCACATTAATCCCACAACCCAGAGAGCCCCTATACTCTGGGGTCCAACCCTCCCAGGGTCCCTCCCATGGCAGGTGTTCACACTGAGGAGCAGGTGCTGGGAGTACAATTAGAATTGAGCACAAAAATGATAAAATTTCCATAGTTTGGAACATGACACGAAAACAGTAGAAAAGGAAGATCTGTGAAGTTAAAAACATTACCCTGTGGTTTGGGACAACTAAATTGGCATAAAATTTAGGCTCAAAAACTAAATTTACATAAAAATAAACAAGAGAAAAAGTGTCAAAGCCAAATCCCATGCCAAGTTGATGTAAGAAAAAAGAAAATAAGGATCAGGATAACATCCCTATAGACCAAATAAGACCTGACTACAAGGTAGATTAAAATGCAACCTTCTCAGGAAGTCTGGGTGGCTCAGTCAATTAAGCATCTGACTTCAGCTCAGGTCATAATCTCTGGTTTGTGAGTTAGAGCCCCGCGTCGGGCTCTGTGCTGACAGCTCAGAGTCTGGAGCCTGCTTTGCATTCTGTGTGTGTGTCTCTCTCTCTGCCCTTCCTCTGATCATGCTCTGTCTTTCTCGTTCTCTCAAAAATAAATAAATACAAAATTTTTTTTAATTTTTTTTAAAAAGTAACCTTCTCTTTCATGGCATTAAGAAAATAATACAAGAGGGGCGCCTGGGTGGCTCAGTCGGTTAAGCGTCCGACTTCAGCTCAGGTCACGATCTTGCGGTCCGCGAGTTCAAGCCCCACGTCGGGCTCTGGGCTGACGGCTCAGAGCCTGGAGCCTGCTTCCGATTCTGTGTCTCCCTCTCTCTCTGCCCCTCCCCCGTTCATGCTGTGTCTCTCTCTGTCTCAAAAATAAAGAAACGTTAAAAAAAATTTTTTTTTAAAAAGAAAATAAATAATACAAGAGATGAAAGTACAACAGCAATCAGAATTGGAAAACCTCAGAAATGTTCAGAATTTAAGATAGAATTATAAAGAAAAGGAAAAAAATCAGAAAATGAACTCAAACAAGAAGAAACACAGGACTGAATACCCATTTAAGAAAAATATTAAAGTAAAAAAGAAGACATATTTAAATCAGAAAGAAAAAAGGTAGAAATGTTTTGAGAGAAAGTGGCAAATATTTAAACATTAAAAAAAATTTTTTTAAAGGGTGGGGGGCGTCTGGGTGGCTCAGATGGTTAAGTGTCCAACTTCGGCTCAGGTCATGATCTCACAGTTCATGAGTTCAAGCCCCACATCAGGCTCTGTGCTGACAGCTCAGAGACTGGGGCCTGCTTCAGATTCTGTGTCTCCCTCTCTCTTCCCCTCCCCCGCTTGCACGCTGCCCCTCTCTCTCTCTCTCTCTCTCTCTCTCTCTCTCTCTCAAAAGTAAATAAACATTAAAATCAAAAAAAAAGAAAGTGGCAAATATTTAAGATAGAAGTTCTTGACTAAGAAAATCAGTTTTAAAAAAGTCAATTTCATGCAAAGAAATAGCAACCTCTAAAAATTGTAATTTCAAACAATTTCTAAAATAAAAAGTGATTTGCTGAGTATACCGTGTGCTTCAGAGCATCAGTCCAGAATGATGAACAA
Organism: Panthera tigris; assembly: GCF_018350195.1. NCBI lineage: Eukaryota > Metazoa > Chordata > Mammalia > Carnivora > Felidae > Panthera > Panthera tigris. Next base: position 63,443,749 of record NC_056672.1, on the reverse strand, counting down.
GACCTATTCTGGTAAAATTCTTAGATTTAGAAAAAAAGAAACAAAAATGTCCTCGGAAATCTAGGAAAAAACAGTACATGACATACTGGGAAAGAAAATTAAATTATTTGACTTTTCAACACAATGTTTTATGTCAATAAAAAAAAAAAGCAAAAACATTTAAGAGACTCAAGGAAAGAAAATAAGAGCCAAGGATTTATAGCCATCAAAACTAACTTTCTATAACGTGTACAAACTGTTATCAACATATAAGAACTAGTAAATTATTTTTCTTATGAGAGCTTCCTGAACAATCTGCTAGGGAAACAGCTTCAAATAATCAAAATGACTAGAGAGACATTGACATAAGGACTGATAGTTCCTCTTAGAACTAGGACTAAATAAAAGTATAAGGGAGAATGTATAGTAATCTTGAAAACTGCCAAATGTAGGGAAACAGTCCTGCCTGTGATTAGAAGTCTAGGAATAGTATCCCTTGGTTACCAAGTAAAGAGCAGATGATGTTGTGGAAATGCTGGGGTTTGGTGCCAATGGCCAAGAAAGAATTCTTGAGACGTCTTTGGTATAAATAAAAAGGTGGTTTTGTTAAAGCACAGGGACAGGTCCCATGACTGATTATATATCTTCAAGTTGGGAGGGAGGTAGGGATAGCATAAGTCTCTAAGGAATCTTGGAAGCAAGGTTTCCAGGACCCTGACAGGGCTAGCTTTTGTTAGGAAAAGGTCATTTTTACTGTTTAGTAAAAACTTAGTCATGAGACCCTTCAGCTGTGTAGCAGTGAGCCATATGCTCGAAGGATGATTGCTAACATTTGGGGGTTAGAGTTAAAGGAAGTTTCTGAAGGAATTTTTATATGTTAAAATAGACTTACAGGATCCAGGAGGTCAGGATAATGTTAGGCTAAGATTGCCTTTTGCCCTTAGCAAAGTGTCAGCATTGAAGCAGCTGACCTCCTGGAGGAAGGCCACTCTGCCTGTCTCAAAGCTTGTCAATGGGGCAGTAAGTTGTAAGGAAATTTAATTTTTTCTTTTGCCTTTGTTTCCCACATCAGATAAGGTAAATTATGTCTTTATAATGATTTTTCCACTTAGTAATTTTTTTTAAATATTGATAGAATTAGAATGTGACTAATTTACAACTCCAGATACTTAATAGATCTAAAGGTGATCAGCAGCAGCTTCAAGCATTATAAAATTTGAAATTATCTGACGCCATGCACGTATCAATGAAGGAGTACATCACTCCTGATAGATTTGCAAAAGGAATCAGAGATTAATTTTAAAAAGCCTCTGGATCAAGCTGATACAGAGGACAGAAGAACAAATTAAAGTGTACCAATAATACGCAACCTACAAAATCCAGCCAGAAAACTCTGCAGATCAAAATGCTCTCAGGATCTTCAACATATACATTGTAAGGAAAAGAAAACACAAGGCACAAAAGGAAACCTACAGATTGTAAGAGACTTACAAGATGTGTCAAAATTCCTTTGTATTTTTGTTTGTTTTAAACAGCTATGAACATCTGAGTGATAAAACCAATAAAGATATAAGAAGGTGATTGCTATAAAAGTCAGAATAGTGGTTATTTATGGAGATGGAGGGCTTTTGATTGAGATGGGGCACGTGAAGAATTCCTGTGGTGGCTGTTTACAGAGGCAGTCAACCTACAAAAACTCGTTAAGCTGTACATATTTCATGGGGTTTCCCGTATTTGCACTTCACTGTAAAATAAAAATATACAAGAAGTTAATTTCAAATGCACCTAATCTTTTAGTGTTTGGATATACAATATTTTATAACTACACATCCCTCTTATTAGGTATTTAAGTTACTTCTACTTTCTTACTAGGTAAATAATGTTGTAATGAACAGAATTTGGCTAAATATTTATGTACATCTTTAATTTTATCTTTCGCATAAATCTTAGAAGGGGAATTGTTGCATCAAAGGATATCCACATTTTATGGGTTTTGATATATGTGGCCAAAACACATTTCAAAAAGGTGGTAAATCCTTATTTTACAGGCTGCCACCACCCGTTGACTTGCTTCCATTATTGATTATATTTCTGCAAGTTTGATTTTTAAAACATTCTAATTTTAAAACATTAAAAACATTACCGAGTTTCAGTTACATGGATAGAAATGCCCAATTATGAAAACACGACTTGGGATAAATCCAATAATACATGCCAGGTGCATCCAGTTGTGTTATTACTGCTATTTGTATTAATTCAGAGTGTAACAAAAACTTCAACAATGATATATACAAGAAAATCATTCAATCTATTTTAATTTCAAACACTTAGAATAAAACGTACTTTCTGCTATTTAGGTCAATTGCAACTATTATGCTAAATGGACCAACATAAGAGACAAAGTAACCATAAATTCATATTTTAATAGACTTGTCTCTACAATGTCAAAATGGCCTTATGTGGATTCATTGCTCTAGGAAAATAGGGAATGAAAGGAACAGCTTTTTTCAGAGTTGCTAGAGCCTATGTAACTGACGACTGATGCCCATATTGCTGACAACTCTTGTCTAAATGATTTTAAAACCAGCTCTTAATTTTTATGGAGGGGAAGTATTTTGCCTTTCTATACTCATAGAAACTAAAATTTACTTTGCAATGGGACTGCAGGTTAGAAACCAAAATTAACCCTATAAATATTAGTGTGTGTTTGTGTGTGTTTGCACGTGTGTGTGTGTATCTTCTGTTTCTGCCTGTGAGCCATTTCCACTGCCTTTTGTTCCTATGTTGTAATGCAGGGTCCCAACAGTCTGAGAAAAACAACTGACTAGTCAGGGAGTCACAAATGAATGGCTCTATCATGTGACATGTAGACAATGTCTACCATGTGACATTCCCTCGGCATCACTGATTCTTCTTCTGGTAAAATCACTGGGCTCCACTCTCCCCTTCCCACTCTGACAATGTGAGTATCACTCTTGTTTCAGTTGGATTCAGTATAGAACCAGTCCATACACTGGATGCTACCTCCACTCCCACCATGTCCTGCCATTCCGCCCTAACATGGATGTCCATGATGGACACTGCTTTGTTTCTTGCTAGGTTCAGCCACGCCCCCTAGCCACCACCACTACTCTAGACAGAGACATCGCTTCCAGTAAGTTACTCTAACTTTGCTAAACAACCACTACTACTGCTGAGTTCCATATTCTGTGCCATGTCAGGACATCATTATTGTCCCCTACACATATGGCACATACCTGCCACAGAGGCACTGTACTCTTTATACCACTGAAACTGCCCGGTGCTCTGTAGGTTGTGGTGAAGTGGATGTGATTGCTTCTTTCCTGTTTGTTATATACTTCTTGACAAAGATACTAACGCTGTGACGCGTGCAGCCTACTCTTCTATTGACAGCTTTGTATAATAGATTTTCTAGCTTGTGCAATGCATTCCTATGTGCTTCTAATAGATATCCATGGTCAGAGAGTGAAGAGTAGACCTAGTGACCCCAGCAGAGTTGACTCAAAATCTCTCTTCCCCCAAACCACCACATTCATTTAGTCATACTTAAGATGAATTCTCTCATAAACTGGTTACCAGTCTTGCAACTCAATAAGCATCTTTTAAGCTTTTAACCAATACCCCAGACATGTACAGATATGTCTGAAGCCCAGAAATGAACATGGTATGGCCTCAAGCTGAGACTCTTGTTACAAGTTATTAATTTAGCTATAGGTCAAATAGGATGAAGAATGGATTAACTGAGTTTAATCGAGCCACAAACCTTATCGTCCACCAGTCAATCTCTCCCTCCTACTGTGTTGGCTTGGCCTTGTGCAAACACTCTCTAACTGTGGACTAACCCAGAAATATTCTCACTTAGTGATCCCATGAAGCTTACCCAGGATCTGAAGAAGAATTAAAGCAACTATTACCATATTAAGCTAATAATAAAATGAGTAAAAGTTTTCATGCTAGTTCAACAATAATTGACAATCAATCAGCTTACCTCTCAGTGCTACCACGACATTTTTACTTTTTCTCATCTACTTGTCCATTTTAGCTGAAAGCCAGTTACTACTTAGAGAGTATTATATATGTCCCCGACGACTCTATCTCTAAATATGAGAGGCAAGAACTAAAAGAAATAGACATTAAACTGTAGAAGAGTAAATCATCCCTCAAGTCTCATGGTTTCAAATTTCTATGTGTGTTTTTAGCTTTTTCTTATCAGTCAATTCCAAATTTCTGTAAGACTCTCTTTCTCAATCCTCTCTCCCTCTCCCCACTTCTATCCTCTGTTCCCTTGAAATTTGGAAATTTCAGGAATATTTTGGCACTACTTCTCACAATTATTTTAAACAGCCTTACTTTAGGCTCTACTCTCTCAACAAATGATTATTATCAGCATTTTTACCAAAGGCTTATTTTCTTGCGCATTAAATTTGAACCGTAGGCAACATAGTTTTCAGCAAGTAAATAACTTTCTCCTTTAGAAAATATTAAATATGACTTTTTTATTCAAAAGCATTAGAAAGCCTGATTTAAATGGACCTGACTAAAAGAGAGATGTTTTTGCCTCACATCTCTGAAAAGTTCAGTTAATATCACCTCGAGGAATGGCTAGATCATGACCTAAACTTACTGGGCCTATTTTCCCTAGAGTGGCTACCTTTTATAATAGGCATTTGTCCCAGCAAGATAGCTGCCAGACATTCCAGGCTTATACTCAATACTTCTAGAAGCTCCAGGGGAAAGTATGTGTGCCCCTCATAACTATTTCAACAGTTGGCCAAGATTGAGTCTCATTGGGTCTAACTGGTAACATATCCATCACTGTTACCATTAAAGTAAAATATCTCCAGAAAGCGGGTAATTCCTCAGAGATCAGAATGCCATTAATATGTGGAAGGTGATCAATGCTGAGAAGATAAAAACAACAGATATCCATTGTAAAGGATACCTAATATTTCCATGTGATCATTTTACGGGGAAAGGAATGAGTGGTGAAATACATAATTGGAGTGCATGGCGGGAATCTTCACCCTCTATAATGCACTATCCAGTCATTCATAAATCCTCCATCTACTCCAAGAAATCCACTGAGCAGTATATAAAAATAATTCTGAAATATGTGCAAGCAGTATTAGTTCTTGCAACCTCCTCACTCTGAGGTATCCTGGTTCATTTCTGGTCATCCTGTTACTGACTTTCTTTCACCTTTGGTGCATCTGTTACCAAGTGTTGAACTGAAACCCAGCCACTCCACTCTGTATCTTTGTTCTAAGACCTTTCTCTCCATATTCCCACTTATGTTTCCTCTCCTAGCCCAGCATACTCTTGAGTTTATTAAAGAACCTTCTAATTGTAGCCCCAGACCTCTCACACCGGAATATTGCCCTTACAGACAGCTCTATTTGGTAAACAGTCAATCCAATTTTTACACACTGTAATACCTTTGAAGTGAGATCAGCTTAAAGTGTTGAGATTTTCCTGATGAAGAGAATTGAGCTTTAAGCCCAGTACATGTGACTTGAGAGCAAGTTAACCAGGAAGGAAGTGGTGCCTTTAATCGTACGAAGAATATATGTGGCAAGGGAGTCAGTGGCTCCAATTACGTGTCTTGCAAAGAGTCAAGCATTTTACCGTTTAATCTTTTGCACTTTCTGTAGACAATGCTATCCCAAAGCATACCCATCAGGTATCTATGGGGGATACCTGAGAGTGGGGGATGTAACTGAATTACATGCAGAATTTTCTTCCCCCTCCATCCCTTACCAACAGTTGAACCACTGATATGGAGCAGTGCTCTCCAAACCTGAAATATTTATCTGGAGCTTATTTCAAATGTGGACTTCTATACTCCAGCCAAGATATAATAAATTGAAATTTCTGATAGCAGCATTTTTAAAAGCTCCCTGGATGATTCTGAAGATCAGCCAGGTTTGGGAATTACTGGGATGCAGCATCTGGTCCCAAAGCAAAAGGAGAATTAGAACTCAGTGAGCATATGCTCCAATTGAACAGGCAGTTGCTTATCACCCTCTTGCTTGCTTTGAATCAAAAATAACCCAAGCGTTTCTTCATTTGGGGTTTGAGCAGAATGCATCAGCAGAGCACCCACTCTGCAGAAGCAACACATTCAAAGGTCCTTCATGGATGGATTCACTTTAATAGGAAAGCTGTTCTCTGTGCAGGTGACCAGCTGGGTAAACCCGCCACCACACCATTCTACCAATTATCATGATGCCCTATTAAAAAGTCAGGGCAGGGCAGGTCCCTGTTTGAAGGAGGCCGTAAAACTCCTTGTGCAGTGACTATTAATTTCGCTTTAGAAGTTTGTTGGTTACATACAGAAGCTAAAACAAAAACTAGAATATTCCACCCAACAGAAAATAAATTCGAGCAAATCAAGCTCTTTATGTGGTACGGATTAAACTACCAGTGTACATTTTCGCTTTTCCAATATTTATTTTTATTAACCACTGTTCACAGCCTCTGAAACATTAGAACATTTCTACCTTTATAATGTGAAAATTAGATAACCAGAAAACAACCAGAATACTATAAATGCACATTTAATGAGGTATAAGGCAATTCAAAGTTAACATATAAATAAAAATATATCCCTGTGCATACTCATGAAATGTATGTACATGGAGTGAAACATAGAAGGTCTCTTACCACCTGGAGTTATTACTGTACTTTCCTTGCTGCCTCTCCAGCTATTCGACATCTGTTCCTACAACAGCTTCAGTGCCTGTAGACAGAAGCTTTAGCCACCCAAGGTCTGTTACAGCTTTGCCCTGCTACATCTGCAATCCAGACCTCGCTGCCAGCCGTCAGTCACCGGGCTTCTGCTCGTTCCTGTGGCCTCAAGTATCATCAACACTAAAAATCTTTTTCAGGGTTATGTTTAAAACAGCAAGATAATTAATAACACTTTTTCCATTGCCTATCGAAGGTAACCTCCCAAACTGCAAACCCTTGTCTACATTTTTCCTCTCCCCTCTTCTCATCCCCACCCTGCTCAGTGGTACTCCTCCTTCATTCCACACATTGTAGAATCCTTGTCCATATTTAATGTATTTATTTACTGTCCTTAACTAAGACTAGGCTCTCCATGAAACACCCAGTTTTTTCCAGATATCTCCAATGAAATTTAACCATTCTCGAACTCTGCATGGACCTCCGAGTCAGAAAACAAAATAGGATTCCCTTTTTTCCAAACCTGTTTGCTATAGTTATACTCTACTCTCATGTAAATCCCAGCTCCTTGGAATGTAATTGAGCAACACTGGTCCCTCCTTGTCCCTGATACTTACAAATCTCGTGATCACTCCACATTTTTTTAAGAATTTATATACTGTAATTAATTCCATGTATCTATCCCAATTCTAACATAATTCTGAGTGATTTCAAAGTCCATATAAATATACACAGACCTGGTTATTCTTTAACTTCTACTCTAATGATCTGCACTTCCTCTTCAGTTTAGTTGTGCATCCTTGTCATTAATTACAATGGTCCTATCTTTAAAAACAAAACAAAAAATAAAGGGGCGCCTGGTTGGCTCAGTCAGTTGAACATCCGACCTGGGCTCAAGTCATGATCTCACAATGTGGGTTAGAGCCCCGCGTCGGGCTCTGTGCGGACAGCTCAGAGCCTGGAGCCTGCTTCAGATTCTGTGTCTCCAGTCTTTCTGTGCCCCTCCCCTGCTGGTCCTCTGTCTCTCTCTCTCCCTCTCAAAAATAAATAAACATTTTGAAATAAAAGTTAAAAAAATAAATAAACCAAAAAAATAAAATAAAATGGTCCCATCTTTGAAATATTGAATTTCCATAGTGATTCTAATACTATTTACTCTTTTGGTACTTTGTCTACGCTATGACTTTCATTCTTAATCTTACTTTGACCTCACCAAGATTTCTAAACCATTTTTGTTATCATTTTCTACCATTATGTCACATCCATCTTGGGTTATCTTCCATTGGTGGTGTAGGCTTGATGCTTGATCATCTGAAAAAAATATTTTATAAATCCTAAATGCATTATTGCGTGACCCTAACAAAACCCCAACACTAGAATAATCCTGAAGTCTATTTTCTCCACTTATAATCCTTAGTAAGGCTGGGGAAAAAAGGATACAACCAGAAAGCCTTTTATCATTACAAACCCATATATATTTGGATATACATATAATACAGATGATATATATATTTGGGTGTATGTGTATATATATATATATATATATATATACATATATATTTTATATATATGTATTTGGATAGACACACAGTGATTTTATGTGCCTATATATAATGATCCCAAAAAATCTTCACTTTTTTAGGTTATCTTCAAATTAGAGAACAGCATTTGGTTGACTGCATTTTGCTGCTTCCAAAGATTTGGAATGCCATGCACTTGGTATCTTAATTCTACTGGAACATGGCATAGAGAGTCTGGCTTATTACTGTGTTCACCGAAGTGGGTAAATTCACCCCAGAGTTATCAGAACATGTCCATGAGTAGTTAGCACTCAAGAAAGCATAATTTATTTAAGTGGAATATATGGCAAGCAGTTAAATACAGCTGGCACCACCGGATTATAATGCAAAAAATAAAAACATAAGTACCACAACAAGAGACTTTAATGGTCATGTTTTGCCCTTTCCTAGTCTATGTTCATACCATAATCAACTTAGAACAGAAAAGAATAGCTATTTTTGAATTGTCGGTAAGTAACACGGACTATTATCACTCTTGTATTTTTCTGTTTCTGGAGTGCAATTCACAAGAAATTGGGCTTGGTTACTTTGGATGCTTGCCTCATAGAACTATTTATGTTAAAAGTCACAACACCCCCAGGGCTACCATCTGCTCTTTCCAACAGCTCCTTCTAAATTATTTTCACTTGCTCCAAATTTCTTATTATAGTATGAGTTTTGTCCCCAAAATAGTATCTGTATCTCACCTGCTACAAGTCTTCTTCCAGTTCCCTGAATGGGGGAAGAGATGCTCATTCTAGGTGACATACAGTGTTATCACTGCAAGAATATTTAGTTTTTGTTTAAAACAATGTGTATCTATGATAAACATTTTATTTATTTTAGGATATGTGTAATAAAGATAGTAGAGGAGGAATAATGGAGAGGTGGGAACAAGAGTGGGAGATAGTCAAGACTGGGGAAACTCAGGTACATCTTAAATAGTGAAAAGGTTTGATAAATCAAAGACTGGCCATAAGCATATATTGACTCAACTTCATACCATGCTATTTTTACTGTACTTTTGATTAGGATAAATATGTTTATCTACATTGTTTCAAAGATGTGTGGCACATAATTTTCAAAAAATATATATTTATTCAGCGAATGATTTAATGGGTAGAAGATGGGATAGGCATGAGTCAAATAAAGGACATTTGTCCTAATATGAACCAAACACAAGCACTGGCAACCAGGACACTTGGTGTAATTTCAGGAAGGACTTACTTCTATAATCCTGACTAACAAAAGACCTTCAGAATGTTAGCAGCTTATAGACTCAGTCCCATCAAGACCACAAGACCAATAGGCCTACAGAGAAAAATGAAAAGTGAAATTACCGAATGTTAAATATTTATTTTTTAACTTGTTTCAGGTTAACATACATGTGTATGTGTAGTGTGTGAAATTGAATAGCAAAATCTATCTGAATTGCTATTAAACACATGTGGGCACATACACATGCACATATATACACGAACATAAATTCATTCTTTAGTTCTCTATTATAAACATGTGAAGGCAAAGATTGATGTGATAGGAACGGGGAAGGTCAACTACGGGGAAAAGGAAACAACAAAAGCATCCGTATCACAGATAGAAAGGTAGATTAGAACAATAAAAGAAGCCTTCACATCTATAGTCAACTAATAGCAGAGATACCTCCCCTCCTCATAGTCCTTGTTGGAGTCATAGAAGGGTTTTGTGGACTGGTTTGAAGAAATGACCTCAAGAGGCAATAAGAGAAATACTAAAGTCCCCAAGGATAGAGAGAGAAGGTGCAAATTAGGTTCTTTCCATCAGCTAAATTAGGAACAGTTCAGCAATGAAAAATCACAGTTTGAGTGAGCAGGTTAAGTAGCTGGTGATAACGACACGATCTGTAGATTCTTAGGTGTAAAGACAGCAGTACGGTTGAAGTGGTTCTGTTTCGAAAGGTTCTATACACAGCCTGTTGTACACAACGACTGGTTCTGGGAAAGAAGGGATCAACATAGCCTGCTAAAGATGTGTACAGAATGGGTTTCTTGAAAGCTGTTCAAGTTAGTATCTTCAGTGAAATTCCAGGAAAGTGGCAGTTCTTATACCGTAAAGCAGAATGGCCCTCCCCATGCCATTCTTATCATCTACCTTATCCCATGGCTGTATAGGGGACCCCAGGTGTACAAGTTTTCTTTTGATGCTGGCAAATTACTACCAACTTTAGAGGCTGAACACAATGCAAGAAATCTCACTGGGCTAAAATCAAGATGTCAGAAGGTCTACATTCCTTTCTGGAGGTTCTAGAGAAAAATCTTTTCCTTATCTTTTTCAACTTCTAGAGGTCGCCTATAGTCCTCAGTTTGATCTTCCAAATCCCTTTTTTTTTCTCTCTTCAAAACCATAAATGTTGCTTCCCTCTGACCTTTCTCCAGGGATCACCTCTCTGACCACAGCCCAGAAAGGTTTTCTGCTGTTCAGGATTTGTATGATTAGATTGGATCCATCTGGATAATCCAAGCTAATCTCCCTAACTCAAGGTCCTTATGCCTTCTGATAGTTCCAAAGTCCCTATTACCGTGGAAGGTAACATTATCACAGTTTTGAGGGATTAGAATGTGGAGGTCTCTGGGGGCCATTATTCTGCCACAAAACAAGGATATAGAATATCAACAGATACAACAGAGGCAAATGGGCTTTCAGAGACAGATGTTAGAAAAAAGAAATGCTCAAGGCACAGTAGCACACCTACATAAGGTTCAACATAGTTTTTTTTTGATAATCAATCTTCCTATAGCTTTGTGATAAAAGATACGAGATACTGGTATTTAAGATGTTTCTAGGAGTGCTGGGAAAAAATATAATCCCATGAAACCAATTACCTGGAGAAATTCGCAAAAATACTTGCACTGAAACAGGTGCTAAACAAAGCCAGAGACAGGAAAAAAATTCAAATACATACTACATAGATCAAAGAGACTCAGTAAAATTGATACAATTCATACTCCACAGCCCCACATATACATATACAACTGCAGAGAGGCACAAAAATTATCCCTCCTTTTTCATATAACTTTTTATTAATGTTATTTTTAATGGCATAAAGTCTTTGTAAATCATGTATTTAGATTACATATTTTCATATGTGCTCCATCGGCTAGATATGATAAAATAAAAGGTAGTGTTCAAGACAAGATAGTATCTTTATACTTTTTTTTAATGTTTATTTACTTTTGAGAGAGAGAGAGACAGAGTGTGAGTGGGGGAGGGGCAGAGAGAGAGGGAGAGACAGAATCCAAAGCAGGCTCCAGGCTCCGAGCTGTCAGCACAGAGCCGGATGCAGGGCTTGAACTCACGAACTGTGAGATCATGACCTGAGCCGATGTTGGACACTTAACGGACTAAGCCACCCGAGGCGCCCCTCTTTATACTTCTAAAGTATGAGAAAAGTTAGAGATTTCTTGCAAACATATTAGTGCTTTATTGCATGATGTAATTCCCCTTGTCAGAATTTGTTACTAGACCTAATTTAGTTACGTTCTAGTTGCAAATTGGAGTCCTTTTATTCCAGTTCTTCTGACTCGCTAGCTATGTCTAAACATGCAAAATAGAAAAAAGAATTGAAACCATTATGCTAAGAAAATATATATCTTTTTCATCTGAATTAACCAAATAATTGAGGCCAAGGGTTTCAAGCATTCATAATTAGAAGACTTTCTCAAGTCTTTAAACTTTCTGTGCATAGAGACCATCTCAGGAAAGCTAATAATTTAGTCAGTTTCAATATCAGTTACATTCTTGAGTATTTTTTATCTTCTGCCTTGAAATGTATTTGTAATTTGATGTGTTTGGTACATTATCCTTTCTATACATTGGGAGGAATGTAATGCAGGAAGGAGACTTACATTTGTGACAGGCACATCAGGTACCAGTCACTGGGCTTTATGCTTTTTATGCATTTGATCCTTACACTAATAGTGCAAGTATTTTTGTTTTTATTTCACAGAAGAAAAAATATAATTCAAGCACAAGGAATTTAAACAACTTGTTTAAGATCATGTAGATAAGTGGCAAAAGTGAAATTGGAACTTTGATTTGAAAAACAGAAGTATATTATTTTTCAGTACGATACACTGCTTCCAAAACTGCATCAATCTGAAAGGTACTGCAGAATCAGAAGAAATATAAGGCAAAATTCTAGGATCAGTTCTCCCAACAATGTCCCTGAAACGATAGCCACTTCCAAATACTTCCCTCTGATCCCAGAGTGGCTCATGATGTGCTCACATGTTCTCAAGAGAAGTAGTTGCCATCTTCCATTACTTCCAGTGATTTTCCTGTGTTTGCCACCAAGGTCATCACACTACCCAAAAGGAGACCAAACGTCCCAACTACTCCCAGAAAGGTACACCTGTAAGAAGGGTTCTTGTTGTCAGCTCTCCATTACTCCCCACTGATCTTCCACAGACCCTGACTCTTCACTGGCCCTGACAGAGACTTGCCTCCTTTCTGCTTCAACAATTACTGTGCAGACACGACAAGGAGAAATGCCCTTCCTCTCTCAGCACTGCCCTGGGTCTCTGTTTCATTACAGAAACTTTCACGTCATCACTTTCTGTTTCAGTCAGTCTTTATTGAGGTCACCTCTCCTTGAGACTTTAGCACTAGTCCAGTGGCAAAGATGGCCTAACATTTTCCTCAGCTTGACTAAACTTTGCACAGTTTTCTTCCTGACCGTGTGCCCCTGCCCTCCCTTTTCTTAGAGCAGTTACTTTAGAAAACTCTCGATTGTGAATTATTTCTCTTCTACCCTGAAATGTATGTAAATCTCCCAGCCTCTTGCCAGTTTTACAACCCAAGAAATGTCTTTCTCAAGGACCTGGGAACCATCTCTTTGAAATGTTTGAAACGTCGAAGGAGATAGCTTCAAATCTCCAGTCTCTGTGGGAGAATGGGAGCCTAACTTGGGTGGGTGCCAGTTAGCACACACAGATGGTTTAATAGCAGAGAAAAACATTTGCAAACTCAGGAATAACTCGGTGTGCTCAACACATCTCACTGATTGACCGATCCCCTAATGTCCACCAGTGCCCGTCCACCGGCTCACCCCAGTGCTTAACACCCTCATACCTTTTGTTTCAGTGTGGTTGAGTTCAAGCTTTCGTCCCTATTGCAATAGTCTTAAATAAAGTCTTCCTTGCCTGTGTAAATTTATCAGTGCAATTTTTGTTTTGACACCAGTGTGGAAGCTGGAAGACAACCTCAGTGTCTCAGAACAGCATGTATCAGACACAGGTGCCCCATCTCGTATTATGCACCTCCATCTTCCCTTTCCACAGGCTGAGTCCCTTCCCCCTTTGAGGACCTTCCAATGAAGGGAAGACCCTTCTATCACTGTAGCTTTGATGTCCTGGAAGTCCACCTCCCATCAGAATCCAGTCAGGTGACCTTCCTACAAGATTATGTAGTTAAACATGTAAATCAGTTCTCAGTCAGCTGATGCAGTGAGCACTCAGGACAAGCCTTGACATGGACAGATTTATCATATGTATGCAGCTTAGGCGCTCACTCTGGTAACTCTGCTGTAATAGTAAAGAGAAACCCTTTATGTCAACAAGCCTTAAGCCAGAAAGATTTGTATATAGTGTTTAATTTGGCATAATAATATATTCAAAATACATTTTTTATAAATTTTTTAATGTTTATTATTTATTTTTGAGACACAGAGAGGGAGAGAAAGTGAGAGGGGGAGAGACAGAGACAGAGACACAGAATGCAAAGGAGGCTCCAGGCTCTGAGCCATGAGCACAGAGCCCCACCCGAGGCTCGAACTCATGAACCGTGAGATCATGACTTGAGCCGAACTCTGATGCTTAAAAGACTGAGCCACCCAGGCGCCCCAAAATATATTTTTTAGCTCACCCAAACCATTATCACACAAAGAAGGACAGACAAAAATCTTCTGGCGTGGCAAAGTACAGTTACGCTGTTGGCCACAGACATGTGAGATAAAGACATTAATGTCTTTTCCTTCCCAATCTGTAATACGATGTTATACTCATTCAGAATTGTCTGTAATAAAATACTATATCGTCCCTGTACAGTATCTACCAGATATTTGCAGAATACAAAGCTCTGCAAATAAAATAGCATTCAGAGATGCCATGACACAAGAGGTGCTTAATTTTTGTGACACCTCACAGCGTCTTTAACATTATTCATGTCCAGGCATGGTACATAATGGTAATCTGTTATGAAGTCAGTTCTAAGTAGTTTAAATCCGGCCAGTTTCGAATGATAAAGAGATAAATGCAAATGACTCACATTGCACATGTACTTCTAACTCAACATGGCAAACGTGCCAGTGGTTTATGGTAATCATAACTCAACATCTCTTTGTTAAAAACATTATCATCAACAATATAAAACACTTGAGCAACTTAAAACTGCCTCGTGCCTATAGAGAAACCTCTATTGCTATCTGCTTAGATATGTTTGTCCCTTTATTTATCTGTTGATTCTGAGAAACAAGTAAAGCAGTTGCTGTCAGGAACAAGCCAGTTTGGTTTTCTACAGGAAATATGGCCTGGCAGCTTCAATAAAAACAGAGGCTTCCAATTAACTCTCTCTATTACATGGAAAGAGTAATCTTTCAGCCAAGCCCACAATAGAGAGAAAGAAAGGCAGACAAGAGAAGAATGAAAAATAAGGGAGAAAACTAGACAGCATAGTTCTTAACTGTGACTGCACATTGAGAATATCTGGGGAGCTTTCAGATTATTCTGAATTCAGGCCCCACCCCCAAGGAGTTTAACTTAATTGGGATGGAGTGGACTCCATGTACAGTATTTCTTAAAACTCCCCAGATAATTTTAATGTGGAGGCAGGTTTGAGAACCACTGAAATAGAGGAAGTCTATGAGCCATGAGAATCCTTGATTGTCTATTAATTTACAAGAATATTACTTGATAAGATTTCTTAGCTATTAGGATTTTATGAATGACACAGCAATCTAAATGAATATATTAGCAAAATCAAAGTTGAGGCTCTAAATGCCAACACCAAAATGGCACAAAAAGCCTCTCACTTCATTTGAATATTAAAAAAAAAAAAACTATGAGCAAAGCTATGATTCTTAATCTGTTCGGTTTCAAGGGAAACATATGGCCAGGATATAGAAATATTATAGGGGTTCCTGGGTGGCTCAGTCGGCTGACCATCTGACTCTTGATTTCGGCTCAGGTCATGATCCCACAGATTGAGCCCCAAGTTGGACTCCAAGCCTGCTTGGGATTCTCTCTCTCTCTCTCTCTCTCTCTTTCTCTCTCTCCCTCCCTCTCCCTCTGCCCCTCTTCCCCACTTATGCTCTCTCAAGAGGAAGGAAGGAAGGAAGGAAGGAAGGAAGGAAGGAAGGAAGGAAGGAAGGCGAAAGAAAGAAAGAAAGAAAGAAAGAAAGAAAGAAAGAAAGAAAGAGAAAGAGGGAGAGAGGGAGGAAGGAAGGAAGGAAGGAAGGAAGGAAAGAGAGAGAGAAAGAAAGAAAGAAAGAAAGAAAGAAAGAAAGAAAGAAAGAAAGAAAGAAAGAGGGAGGGAGGGAGAGAGGGAGGAAGGAAGGAAGAATGCTTTGTACTTGAAAGAGCAACACAGATTTTTTGCCTGCCATTTAAACATTTCGGATCCCAACCCAGTTCTTCCTCACCTCTAGTTGTTATCACTGTGCAGATAATTAGCCTGCAGTTTATATGAGCCAGACAAAAACACAGAATTCTATGTTTATTTGATCCAACCTGGTTTACTTTTACTATTTGTCTTAATTATGAGGGCTGCTTTAACAAAGTACAGGAGACTGGGTAACTATAAACTACAGATACATTTCTCACCGTTGTGAAGGCTCAAAGTCCAAAATCAGGGTGTTAGCATGGTTTGGTTCTAGTGAGAGTCCTCTTCCAGGTTTTGGATTCAGCTAGAGAGCTCTCTAAAGTCCCTCTTAAAAGGGCACTAATCCAATTTGTGAAAGCTTCACCCTTATGACCTAATTACTCCCCAAATGCCCCACATTTAATACCACCACATCAGGGAGTAAAATTTTAACACGTGAATTTTGGAGGGATACAAGCATTCAGTTTATAACACTATTTTAAGAAAACATCCTCTGGCACAAAAACAGACACATAGACCAATGGAATAGAATAGAAACCCCAGAACTAGACCCACAAACGTATGGCCAACTCATCTTTGACAAAGCAGGAAAGAACATCCAATGGAAAAAAGACAGTCTCTTTAACAAATGGTGCTGGGAGAACTGGACAGCAACATGAAGAAGGTTGCAACTAGACCACTTTCTCACACCATTCACAAGAATAAACTCAAAATGGATAAAGGACCTGAATGTGAGACAGGAAACCATCAAAACCCTAGAGGAGAAAGCAGGCAAAGACCTCTCTGACCTCAGCCGTAGCAATCTCTTACACGACACATCCCCAAAGGCAAGGGAATTAAAAGCAAAAATGAATTACTGGGACCTTATGAAGATAAAAAGCTTCTGCACAGCAAAGGAAACAACCAACAAAACTAAAAGGCAACCAACGGAATGGGAAAAGATATTTGCAAATGACATATCAGACAAAGGGCTAGTATCCAAAATCTATAAAGAGCTCACCAAACTCCACACCCGAAAAACAAATAACCCAGTGAAGAAATGGGCAGAAAACATGAATAGACACTTCTCTAAAGAAGACATCTGGATGGCCAACAGGCACATGAAAAGATGCTCAACGTCGCTCCTTATCAGGGAAATACAAATCAAAACCACACTCAGATATCACCTCACACCAGTCAGAGTGGCCAAAATGAACAAATCAGGAGACTATAGATGCTGGCGAGGATGTGGAGAAACGGGAACCCTCTTGCACTGTTGGTGGGAATGCAAACTGGTGCAGCCACTCTGGAAAACAGTGTGGAGGTTCCTCAGAAAATTAAAAATAGACCTCCCCTATGACCCAGCAATAGCACTGCTAGGAATTTACCCAAGGGATACAGGAGTACTGATGCATAGGGGCACTTGTACCCCAATGTTTATAGCAGCACTCTCAACAATAGCCAAATTATGGAAAGAGCCTACATGTCCATCAACTGATGAATGGATAAAGAAATTGTGGTTTATATACACAATGGAGTACTACATGGCAATGAGAAAGAACGAAATATGGCCCTTTGTAGCAACTTGGATGGAACTGGACAGTGTGATGCTAAGTGAAATAAGCCATACAGAGAAAGACAGATACCATATGTTTTCACTCTTATGTGGATCCTGAGAAACTTAACAGAAACCCATGGGGGAAGGGAAGGAAAAAAAAAAAAAAGGTTAGAATGGGAGAGAGCCAAAGCATAAGAGACTCTTAAAAACTGAGAACAAACTGGGGGTTGATGGGGGGTGGGAGGGAGGGGAGGGTGGGTGATGGGTATTGAGGAGGGCACCTTTTGGGATGAGCACTGGGTGTTGTATGGAAACCAATTTGACAATAAATTTCATATGTTGGAAAAAAAAAAAAAAGAAAACATCCTCATTTCCACCCAGCTATGTGAGAAACATATCAACGTCTATGGTAGGCAGAATAACAGTTCCACAGATGTCCATGTCCTGATTCTCAGAACCTGGGGATATGTTTCATTACATAGCAAAGGGGTTCAAATGCAATAAAGTAAGGTTTCAAATGCAATAAAAGTAATTAAGGTTGCTAATCAGCTGATATGAGAAGGGGAGACTATCTTGGATTATTCAGGGGAGTTCAATGTTATCACAAGGATCCTTATAAATCAAACAGGAAAGCAGGGGGTCAGAATCAGAGTGATATACTGTGAGAAAGATTTAACAGATCATTACTGGCTTTGAAGGTGGGAAGGGGCCAAGATCCAAGTCTTTAATGTCCTTGACTTCTGACAATCTGCTTAACTGTTTATACTTAGTTACTTAGCTTCCATTTGGACACCTTGTCCAATTTTTCTTAGCCTTGGACTTCAGCTATTCTGTTGATTTCAACTCCGTTTATTTTCTCTGCTTGGAAACTTACATAAATTACTCTTTGGTTAAAAAAAAACAAACTTTCAGCTGAACCTAGCCCCCAAGAACACCCCTAACCATGATCTGTTTAAAGAGGTATCTTACAGGCACACACATGATCTGTTTTAATTTTCCCAAGCAGAACTCAATCACTATATTCAAACCGTTTGTGAAAACTAAATTTTACAAAGTGAGTAATGCAATACTTTGTGAACAGAACATTCAATAGCTGATAAATCTGAGATTTTTTAATTCCCCTTTCACTAGAAGAGAAATAGAATACAGCTGGCCAAATGATAAAGTAAATCAATCTGCCATCTACTGGTGTCCAATGAAAACTACAGGCATGAAGCCTTTAATTCAGAGCACTACATAGCTATAGTATAATGTTTAACAATAAAAGCAAATTTTCCCCTTTTACCATTTCATGAAACATAGTAACAACCAATGTATTTTTGTGCCACATTTTTATGCCACAGATTCATTTCCCTTGTTTCAATTGCCAAACCCTAATTATGACAGCAGGAACTGCTTAAGTTCTAAGATACATAATTAAATTATGTTTATAGACCCATTTTAAGAGAGGCTACGTTCAATATTATTTCTGTTCTTACTGCATGAATCAACATCTAAAAAAATCTTTTAAATGCAATATCACTCTGTATACCCACTCGTACACATCCCTCACCTAAGCACTTACATGTTCATACACACACACACACACACACACACACACACACACACACACACACACACGTGCGCACAAGCAGTTTGCTTCCATGTAACCTAAGTGTCCTAAATCAAAATTACAGATCTTCTGGTGTCTTGCCAAGCAAAGGACATCTTGAGTATTATTGGATAATAAAGATCAGCCTCTGATAAATAAATTATACTAAGAATGATAAAATCAATCCCAATTTTGACATTTATGTATTTAGTTTTCACTATCACTTTAGGAATACGATGGCACTGTAGTCATTTTTATAATAATTTACTGCCTCAGTTCTCTTTGATTAACCTTTTATTTCCTGAATTTCTTTATACCTTTCTTTTTGTGGAAAAACAAACCAGAAAACACTCTATTGCTATAGTTTAGAATGGGAGCCTCCAGCCAACAGAGGACGTTGATTCTATTATTATAGTTTACCCTCTGTAAACCAAGAGACTGGAACTTGGTAGGTACACATGGGGAGGAGCTACACCACCATGTTTTGACCAGTGCAGAAGTAAGTCACTCCATATACAGAGGACACATTGCAATGAATATTATCAGCAGCCTTTGCAGGCTGGAAGCTTAAATCTCAAACTAAGAATTTTCTAGGTTGTTCAATAGTGGGTCTAAATGCAAGACCTCAAAACACTGGAAAGAATTGTGAGAAATTAAAATTGGCTACCATTCTCATGTGGGGTAAATCCTGGGGACATGGATGCCACCCCATTGCACGTTCCCAGAAATGCAAAGCCACCTACTTGAGACAACTAAAATCTGGAAGTTGGTTTGTTACAGCACTTCGCTTTACCTTTGGGAATAAATGGAGAGATTAAAAGTCAAATGGGGCTCCAAGTTTCTTCAGTGGAAAGATTAAGAAACTATAGTCCCAGTGTGAAGATTGTCAAAATTTTGAAAAGTTTGCATGCACTTATATCTTATTACCTAGTTGTGACTAGCAGGGAAACCTTTAAAACCAATTTTTTTTCAGTCCTGTGTCTCCTTTTTACCCCATTCCTCTCTCTTTAGCATCCCTTCTGTATATTTTATTCAAAGAATTAAGGTAATTGAGCAAGAAGTAGAATGCCAAGTAATAAATATAGAAGAAATAATGGAGGGAAAAAACTATCAATGTCTAGAAAAATTAGTGAGGAAAAGTTTGATGAGAAACAGAATATTTACATAGTCTCAAAAAATCTCTCCACAAACTATTTATCAACTACAAAGGGAAGTGTAATAAAGTTACAATGGAGAAATCTGGCAATTACCATTTTACCCAAGTAAACAAAACTGACATCACCAATATTAAGACAACATCACGTAGCTCATGAATATGATGCACTGAGGATACAATAAATATCATTTCTGATATCCATGCCAAAATGTATAGCCTGAATTTAATCATGAGAAAATATAAACACCCAAACACACACACACACACACACACACACACACACACACACACACACACAGGGGCTTGTATTCTTCATAAATGTTAAGATGGAGAACAACAGAGAAAGGCTGCGAAACTGCTTCAGCAGACCAAGGAGACTAAAGAGACATGACAACTAAGTACAAGACGTGATCCTGGACTGCACGCTTATCCAGGACAAAGGTGGTTATAAAGGGCATTACTGAAGCAATTGATGAAATATGAACATGGACTTCAAATTAGATAATAGTGTTGTGTCACTGTTACAGTTGTTGATTTTGATAACTGTACTTCAGTTATATGAGAAAATTTCTCGTAAAAAACACTTGCTGGGGTGTCTGAGTGACTCAGTCCGTTAAGAATCTGACAATGGCATGATCTCACGATTTGTGGGTTTGAGCCCTGCATCGGGCTCTGTGCTGACAGTGTAGAGCCTGCTTGGGATTCTCTCTCTCTCCCTCTCTCTCTCTTCCCCTCAGCCTCCTCTCCCATCTCTCAAAATAAATAAACTTAAAAAGAGAACATATGGGGGCACCTGGGTGACTCAGTTGGTTAAACATCTGACCCTTGAATTCAGCTCAGCTCATGATTCCAGGGTCATGGGATTAAGCCCCACATTGGGCTCCATACTGAGCATGGAGCTTGCTTAAGATTCTCCCCACCCCCAAATAAAAAAAGAAAAAGAAAAGAGAACATTTTTGAAAGTTAAAAAATGAAATGTGCTATACAAAAGAGAGGCATAACTATAGTGGAAATGTTAACTTTTGGTAGATTAAATAGATAAATATAATTAATAAGGTTTATGTAGCTAATATAAAATATCTAGGGGCAACTGGATCTCATGGTCTGTGAGTTAGAGCCCCACCTAGGACTCTCGGCTATCAGCATGGAGCCCATTTTGGATCCTCTGTCTCCCTCGCTCTCTGCCCCTCCTCCACCCTCAAAATAAGTAAACATTAAAAAAAGAATATATATATAAACTGCAGGGAAAATATGCTCTTTTTTTCAATTAAACATGAGACACATATAAAAATTATAATATGTTAAACCACAAGGAAAATCTGGGTAAATTCCAAATGAGCAAAAATAAGGACTATGTCTTCTGACAACAGTGAGAAAGGGCTAAAACTAAAAAACCGTTAATATATGTACTCAGAGGAGGAGCCTGCCTTAGACATATTACTTACTAGACAAAATCGGTCACTCACTGTTGGTTTGCCAACTGGCCCCTATACATGGAGGGCAAGGGAAGAGTCAAGAAAGAGGCAGGTCACTCCAGATTGGTAGGTGGCCAGTTTAAAAAGCAGGAGAACTTACTTATGAGGCATATCTTAGGCAGCCACAAGATGAATAGATCTCTGCACCACCAGAAACTTAAAAGTTTACATAGAGGCTTAATGGGTTTCAGTCACATACCTAGTCCATATGGTCCCAACAGCACATTGCTCTCTCAAGGCTGCCTTCTTGAAAATGGCTCCCACTGTGGGAACAGTGGGTAGAACATACATTCCAAGGACAGGGGAGGCTGTGAGGAGCCTCCCAGATCCAGGTCACAGGTCAGCCAGTGGTCACATCGTCTCTATATTACCTCCTCCGACAATTACAAACTTAAAAGTTAGGATCAGAACAAAAGAAACCTTTGGAAATAGAAGTAAGGAATTATAAAAGGTAAACTTAGAAATGAGAATGGCAAAACAATAATCAAAAACAATTTAGAATTATGAGGTTTTTTTTTTACATTATTTCCCTGTTAACCTATTAGAAAACCTTCCAGTTTAAACATCGAGTCACCCTGAAGATTGGGAACCCCCCCCCAAGAAAAAAACTGCAGTGTGATACTAAGCAATTTAACAATTAGTAAGGATATGTGACATTCATGCAACATTGGGAGAAAATAATGGCATCAACTATGCATAAATGCTAGGAAATGTAAAATGAGACACATCAGTCCCAGGTCATGTTCTTTGCTGAGCATGTTAGGACTTGTCAGATTATTCAGTCCAGGAATTTGTATCCTATAACAACAGAGAGCAGAGCGAGCCATATTCATCAGCCCTCTGTCTCTACGTGTGTGTAATGGGACATTTATATGCAACAACTGATCGTGTCAATGGCAGAAACTATGTAAGAGATAATGTGATCAATCCCACTATCTCTAATTAGTGTTCATATGGGCTTCACTGTGGCAAGAAAGCCCGGGAGAGGGCACAGCTGGTAGTACTAATTACAGTTAAGGATCAAGCAATTAAAATAAAATGATCAGCCTTGTAGAGGCCAAAGTGTAAGGATAACGGGAAACTAGCAGAGTATCTTTCCTGTAACATTCTAGAGGTGTTTCCTCAGAAGAATAGAGAGAGTCGAGGCATTCTTCTGTGGAGGGCTCAGACAAGAGATAGAAAGAATATTGTTTATTTGACTTCTGAACTTTTGGGGAGCAACACTTGGGAAGTGATCTTGGACAAAGGGACATAAGCATCTTACAAGGAAATGAGCTATGTTATATAATTTTTAATAAATTACCTCTTGAAAATTTTTCTCTCTTCACATTTGGTCTAATACTATTTGGGAAAAGGATTCTGTATCAAAATTTGATTGGGAATTTCAAGCCCGAAAGATGAGGGCCTAGACTTTTAAAGTTCAAGTGATTATTTCTCCCTCTCCTAAAATCTCACCCATAAATCAGTAATTGAATCAGAAGGTAGTCTTCAAAATCCTGGAAACTCATTTTTCTGATGTCTAATGCAGGCAAATGTACAATTTATATGGTGGAATAAATTAAAATTAATTTATCTTTGTTAATTTAAAGCACATATATTTTTATACATGCTAGATATAGATAGATAGATAGATAGATAGATAGATAGATAGATAGATAGATAGATACAGACCAATGAGAAGAATATGGAATGCAGAGTGTAAAAATTAATGTAGCCCTAAAACACTGTTTGAAACTTTTTGGACGTATTTCCTCTCTGGGAATCCTGAGATGATGCTGATGTATACTAGAGGTCTCTTTTCATTGGGCAGAGCCTTTGACAAAAACTATCAAGAAGTATAGCCAGGTCCCTATATACAGATGAAGATACTCTAAAGAAATACAGTACATTAAACTTGCCATTTTATTGAGCATTTGACAGTAGATCAAGACCTGTTCTAGATGATTTTCATACATTATCAATAATTCTGATGACAGTCCTGCAAGATAAGATTTATGTTAATATTTCCCAGGTGTTAAAATAAGTTAAATGACCTGACTTCATAAGTGGCAGAGCTGAGACTGGGTCCCAGGTTGACTTGACTCCTACCATCATACCTGGAGGACTCTCTATAGCTGGGCTCACTGATACTCCTTAAAAGAGAAAAAAAAAATCATCTTGTGTCCCAGACACGTGAGAGGTTGCAGAAAGGGATAGTCAGTGAACATGTTCAGTTGGTCATGACCACAAAGAGAGTTTTGTAAAAGAAAATCGCTTCAGCATCCCTTCCCAGTGAATTAGTCTCCATTTCAGACTCCTGAGAACTAGTCTAGTTTTTCAACAGAAGAAGAGGTAACCATAGGTAATTGCATTTGTCAGTAACTCTAAACTGGCCTCTCATTCACTTTTTGTGCTCCCTCAGATAAAGGGCAGATCAGAGTGAACTTGAAGAAAGCCAAAACCTTGGGCTACCAGCAGGGACCACCACTTACAGGGGCTACAGCCTAGAGACAGAAAGACTGATTCTAGCCCAAGGTATAAGCTCAGCAGTAGCACAAACAAAAGGCTCCAGCTGCTGACCTGAAACAGGCAACTGGGGGAAGGGTAGACTGCAATAAGGATGAAATCGAGAATATCCAAAGTTAGTGTGGAGTTAGGACAGAGGAGGAGGGAACACAGGCCTTTGAATGGACCTCTCTGCACAAATATCACTGCTCCCATATTGCTGGAGAAAAGTATCTGCCTCCATTAAATGAGCTGAGAAGGGTGGGGATGGACTTTTCCTCTTGGCTGCACATCACCTAAACACAGGGGAAAAGACACATGGCTGCCAGGAATCTGGCTTAAATAAAGTCCCAGGAAATAACAATATCTCTTTCAAAGCTCCGTTCATATAAAGGCTTGTGCTTCTTGTTGTGCTAATCAATCCTTCAAGTTAGTGCCCATATATCATTATAATAGAGCTATTCTAAACTGAATCCAATATGGTGACATGTTTATGATTATTTTATTTACTTTACAGAACATTATGGAAGGTGTGTTTATTTTGTACTGCTATTAGCAAACTGTATTGCCACAAATCTTTAGATAATTCTTCCTAAACAAGGCAGCAAACTCAAAAGCTATAAAGGAGGAAAATGAACAAATTTGACTACACTATTTTTTTATATTCTGTATATCAAAATATACCATAAAGCAAGTGAAAGTTATTGCAAGTAGGGAGAAAATATTTGTAAAACTTGTAATAGGCAAGGAATTAATGTCCGTAATAGGAAAAGATACCTCACAGATTATTTAAGAAAAACACCGAATCAAAAAATAAATTATTAAAACAGCCAAGTGTCTGAAGAAGGAAAGCAAATAGTAAATAGGCACATTAAAGGAAGCTCACAATAATAGAACGTATAAATTAAAGCAATAATGAGAAAACATATTTTACCCATTAGGTAGTTTTGACCAATAGAGTACCAGAGAAGTAACACAAAGCCAATTCCTGGCCTAATCTTTAAGTGGATGGCATATTAGTCAGGTTTCTCCAGAGAAATAGAAACAATAAGATACAAAAATTTAAAGAGATTTATTATGAAGAATTGGCTCACACTATTATGGACACTGAAAAGTCCCTGTCTGCCATCTGCAAGATGGAGGCCCAGGATATCCAGTGGTGTAGCTCCAATGCAGACCCAAGGCCTGAGAACCAGAGGAGCCAATGTTGTAAGTCCCAGTCTGAGTATGAAGGGCTGAGAATGAGAAGCACTAGTATCTGAAGACAGGAGAAGACGGATGCCCCACGGAGTAAATTTACCCTTCCTTTGTGTTTTTGTTCTATCCTGGCCCTAAGAACATTGGAGGATACTCACCTGCGCTGTGTGGGCAGATCTTCTTCACTCAGTCTCCGGATTCAAATGCTCATCTCTTCCAGAAACACCCTCAAACACCCTCAAGGCCCAGAAATAATGTTTCACCAGATATCTGGGGATCCCTTAGCCCAGTCGGGCTGACACATAAAATTAACTGCCACCGATTGGCAGGTTATACCTTAGTCTCTTTAAACCCTGACTGCCATTTAAGAAGTCCATCCCTTTGCTGGAGAGATGACAGGGAGAGGCCCTGAAGGAGAGGTCCAATGGAGTCAGTCTTCCACTGTCCCCACCAAGGTGTCAGGTATTTGAGTGAAAAAAGTGGGGACTATCAGACCCAACCAGCTACCCAAGTGACACCAATCAATGTGCTACAGAAAAATTGCCCAGCCAAGTACTGCCTGAATTTTTGACCCCAACACACACACACTCAACTGCATACATGTATATCATATAATAAAAATATATTTTATGTATTTATATATTATATATTTATTATATTATATATAATGGATATGGATATATATGCCATTCCATTTTTGAAGTAGTTTATTATACAATAAATAACCAGAAGAGATGCCAACCATTAAACACTTCTCTAAATTGAGAGGCCTTTTAAGATTCCTGAAACAAACAGCCAAGAGGCCAGAGAAGAATCAAGAACAAATGGCATCAAAGACAAGACAGGAGAGAGAATATCAAGAGGAAGAGTGAGGGTAAATAATATATCAATAATAAGGAATGCAGAAAAATGTTCACAACATATTGTAATGAGAAACTCACTACCAACTTTAGTGGGATCAGCTTTGGCTGGGGGTGAGGAGTTGGGGGGAATAGTAGTAAGCTAATAAGTGAGTTAAAATCAGGCCATTCATTCCTAGGTTTATATCATAGACAAAATTTCTATATGTAGAATGTACATAGTAGTGGTGTTAATCATGGAGGAAAAAAAATGGAAACAACTCAAATGTCCATTGGCAGAAGAATAGGTATAAAACCTGCTATATTCAGCAACAAAATAGAATATAGTTATATGCAACATCATGGATGAATCTCAGTCACAGAAGCAAGTCTCAGAAGATTGTGCATAGTATATAATCTTTTCATAAAAGTAAGAACTAAGGGCTCCCAGGTGACTCAGTCAGTTAAGCATCCAACTTCAGGTCATGATCTCATGATTTGTGAGTTCAAGCCCAATGTTGGGCTCTGTGCTGACAGCTCAGAGCCTGGAGCCCATTTCAGATTCTGTGTCTCCCTCTCTCTCTGCCCCTCCCCTGCTCAGACTCTGTTTCTCTCGCTCCTTCAAAATTAAATAAACATTAAAAAAAAATTAAGAAATAAATGAAACTAAACACATCATATTTATGTGTGTCTATAACATGTATGTATGAATGTATGCATATAAAAAAAAGACAAAGAATGTCAAACAGAATCCTGAATAATGGTCACCTTACAATGAAAGTCAAAGTAAAGTATATACTTTAGAAAATAGAATGATATAACATTCTGCTTCTTATGTAGTTGATGGGTTTGTAACTTGCATATAGGTCTCATATATTCTTATATATGTATCAAATATAACATCGCAACATTTATAGGAAATTTTTAAAAATAACAGGGATAAAATGAACGTAGCTCAGCGTTTACTTTTCTAGGAAGCTTTGCTGTATGATAGGAAGTCTAGAGATGGACCAATGT
Organism: Panthera tigris; assembly: GCF_018350195.1. Lineage (NCBI taxonomy): Eukaryota > Metazoa > Chordata > Mammalia > Carnivora > Felidae > Panthera > Panthera tigris. Next base: position 63,416,572 of record NC_056672.1, on the reverse strand, counting down.
TAGAGGAGAGGAAAAAATATTAACATACAATCTTCAGAGGGAAGAAATGTAAGCATATTCCTAAACAATACAGGGAAAGTCATTTTTGAGAGATAACGCAAGTATACTTGAGGGTGTGGGGAAAGAATCATTGACTTCATGTCAACACTGACTAATGGGGCCTCTGGAGATTCTGCTGACATGTCACATCCCACTGAAACTCGAGGTTGCTAATTGTGAATGGCTATCATTTGGCTATTATTTTCTACTATATCCCTGTATCAATTTTTTGTTTAATAAATTTGCAAGAGTCTTTAGAAAGAAAAGGCATTTTGCCGTTCTGCTATAACTTACAGGAAAATGCTAAACACATACTATTTACAAATCTGTATTTAACTTTTGATGGACAGGCAGAAATTTTCTGACTATCAGTCAAATAAAAGAGTATGTTGAAAAGAAAATGGATTGTTTCCCATATAGAATTACATTCAGATATGTACCAAGGAGACTAACAGTTGCAATCCACATGGATACCCTTCAGCTTCTAAGAGAACTCCAAAGTATTTTACCTTCAGAAAATACAGGGGAGGCTCTTTAGCAAACACCACGACCTTCCCCCAAAATATGATGTGAAGATGTTTCTGATATCTATCATGAGCTTTATGGCAGTACACCGACCAAAACTAATTTACCTGGCTCTTAGGGACTGAGCCATCATCCACATCACACACTTTGGGGAGCTATTAGACAACTCTTTTTACTCTGGGATCAAAAGCAAAACTTTAGAAGCAAATATATGTAATTTAATGAACACTAGCACCAGTGTGTTTCTGAATTTGTTCCATGCCTGTCCTGTCCTTGGTGTTTTGCTAGATACCGAGCAACACGCCCTTGAATAGTGGATTCATCTTCAAGGAGAGATGGCTCTAACAATGTAACCGGCTATTGAAGCAACAGCTGAAGAGGAGGTCAAATCTCAGAAGCCTGAGGTTAGTAATTCTCTTTTATCTGCACTCTCTATTCTCTACCTATTCCTTTTCTCTTTTGAAATAGAAAGCTTTTTTTTCCTCCTGAGGTTTGAAATAATGGGAAAGATCAGCTTACGCCTTGATAATGGACCAGTGAAAAAAAAATCATTTATTGCCACTCATTCCCTTGAATCTAGGACCAAAATAGAGTGGCCCCTGATGTCTGGGAGCATTCAGGCTATTGGGCTATCTGCTGAGGCACTTGGGGGTATGGCTGTCTGGGAGAAATGCAGGCAACTCCAGCTTGACCATTAAAATGAAGTGAACTGTGGGCAGAGAATCAGTCAGTCATAAGGCAAAAGATCAGGGCTAGAACATTTGAGCAAGATTCTAGGAAGAAAAGTTTTTCTCACAAAGCCACAGTTTAGCCTTATGAGGAAATGAGGATTTGCAAACATCCACTCAAGAATGAAAATTCCAAGTTACAAAATCAGGAGTGAGGTGAGTTAAATGTATACCAGTGTGCTATTCCTATACTGTTGGATTCTAATGGTACTGCGATCCAAACATAAATGAGTCCCAAAAAACCTTCTGTCTGCATTGACTTCTTCTTGAATTGGAAAGGTCTGAATCTATCTGTCCCCTATATCATGGTTCCAATTTATTTTTAATTGCACATATATGACATCATCAAGACTTAATCCAATTTGAGCTCTGGAGTTTTCAGGGATATAAGCCTTCAGCTTTATTAATAAGCCTCAATATTTCTGGCCTGGCAAAAAAAAACTACCTGCATCTCTTTGTTGGAACAACATCCAGAGAACATGGAAATGTGAACGACAGCTCAAGAAGACGCTCGACTTTATTAACAATGTTATATCATGCCTAACACTTGTAAATCATTCCTAACATATACCAGAAAAAAAAAGAACTCATGCTTCAAGATATAAGATCTGTGCCTGAATTGGAAATAAATAGCTCCCTAGCCTGCTTCCAGACATGTCCTTGTATTTATACAAAATTGCTTGAGTTGTTTCAGGCTTCTGGGAGCTCACCTCTGCATAGAGCAGCTCCTGATCCTCCTACAGGACCTCCCTCAGCTTCCATCTCTGTCACTGAAACGGAGTGAAGGACCCTAAAAACAGCAAGGCCTTTGCTCAGACTTGAAGTCTGATTATAAACCCGACTGTCTTCAAGTGACTTGTTTAATAAGCCTGGAACTACTACCTTTCTCAGAAATGTGTGAAAGCCTGATTTCCATACCCCCAAAAGATACATCTAAACAACCAAATCTCTGAACAGTTTTAAAGTAACATTTTTACTTTTACATCTTAAAATCGGATAAAACCCAAAGATTAAAAAGTAGTCCTAGATTTAGGATGTGGGAGTGGAGAGAAGTACAAGATTCACCCAGGGAGAATATGGGCCTATCCTGGTTAAAATCTAATCAGCGTTATGCCCTTTGGGCAAGATAGAAATTTAGTATAAGAAAAACTAATTTTTTCTCCCAGAGCAAGAAATGTTGTTTAACATGATTTAGAAAGTTACCTAAAACAGAGAAAAAAATAAGAGATCTTTTTAAAACATCTTAGCTTCCAAGATTATAATAACTTTCTAGAATTAAAAACAAAAAGTCCTCCTAAGAAATTTTTCTTTATATTGATACTATTTTCATTTGCTTTGCCTTTTCTTCACAGTAGTAAAAAATGTAGCAACGCATAGGGATAGCTGTTTACCCTAAAGCCTGCTCAGGACTGTCCTCAACCACAAAGTCTAATCCAAAATCCTGTTTTGTTCAGCATTGTAATCCCATGTGGCCATGTGTCAAGTATCAATTTACTGCCTCTCTGCTCTGAATGTACTCTTCAGTATATGTTCTGTGATAAGCAGTGGGGTCCTCTGCTTAAATAATTTAACTTTTGATGGGCAGGCAGAAATTTTCTGAATATAAGTCAAATAAAAGAATATGTTGAAAAGCAAATGGATTGTTTCCCATATAGAATTACATTAAATATGTACTAAAGAGACTAACAGTTGTCAATCCACATGGATACCCTTCAGCTTCTAAGAGAACTCCAAACTTCTCCTTTAAATGGGCATGATGCCAAACTCATGTAGAGGTGCTTGAGGAACACTGCAAGAGGAAGAGCCTCCCCTACATTTTTCATTGTGGGCTGGAGTTCTATGTTGTGACTATGAAAATATCCAGTGGAAAACTCCCCCAACCGTAGACTAAGCCATAGTCCCTCTATGACCTCATAGCCTCAGCCTTGAGAAAACCCACAGAAAACAGAGCTACCAAGTAGTGGACATAGTCTTGGGGTCTCTTGGCCTAGTTGACATAAGACACCCCTACAGGGAAGGATATCTGGCCTCATGGTAGAACATAGCCTGTGAAAGCTGTAGCTATGACTGCAAATAGTAGTACGATTCCGATGTTTCACGTTTCTGAGAAGGTGATGGCAAAGGTCTGGACGCAGTCAAATAACTTGTCGCTGGGCTTATTCTCTATGCTAAGTCTCCACACGCAGGCAAACAAGGTGCAATTCAGTCAATGGTCACAGGACATATACTTCAACCTCAACGGCTTCAACGGGACACGTATACGCACACCCACGTGTACCTGTACACGCGTTACGCATGTGCTTCAAAGTATGCTTTGAAGGCCACTTTGCCCCCACGATCACACTTACACCACCCATCGCTGACCAGCTGCTCCCCCATCTGCACTCTGTAGTGTTGCCTACTGCCTGCCCAGCAACCCCAGCCTGGCTCCAGCCTGGCCAAACCAGCCAACTTCTCTGTTAACTGGTGGACTAAATCACACTTTCTCCAGCTAGATCTGAACCCCTTCCAAGTCTGTGCTTCCTTGGGTACTCTACTTCAGCTCTAATATACCATATAGAGTTTCCTTGTGTCTCATAGTTACTCTTTTCTCATATTTAATACTTGCTTTTACTAAATTTTTCCTGCTTATCATACCATCTGCTTTCTATCTCCTGATTGGACCTAAACTGTTACATCTATAGTAGAACTCAGTGAGAATTCAACAGTAAACTAAAACTGCCTCTGGGCGTTCTAATTCTCTACCCCTTTTCTGTTTCTTATTCATTTTTGTGTCATTTTGTGACCTATTCTCCCACTAAATAATCCCATATGTTGCATCAAGATTAAGCTTGCTGGAGCATAACTGACCATACAAATACTAATCTTTATTAAGTGCATATATGACCAATACTATTTTGGATGCCTTAAATATATCATTATTACTTTTCACAGCAATTCTGAAAGATAGATATTATTTTCCAATTTTTTAAAAAATTATAAAATGAGGCTCAAAGGTTAAAAAACTTGGCCAATATCACATGGTTTTCAATTACTCTAACCGGAATCATAAACATGCTTGATTCCAAGGCTGGTGCTCACTCTATTCATGTTTCATGCATCTCTCTGCTTTAAAAGCATTTACTGGTGTCCCATTCACCCCTAGACACAGGGCAACTACAATCTTGATTATGAAAACTTTTCTGATTTCTCTCACTCAACTCTTGCGGTGTTTCTTAGTAGATACCTCCTAATACCAATATGCCTTGAATTATATCTATTTATGCCATGCACCTTGAATTCTAAGATGATAAAGAAAAGAAAAATTTTTTATATCCTATTCTTCCTACCAGAACTCTCAGAATATTAATATTCCCAAAGACAAAAGAAACAGCTTTGAGGTAACCAGAAAGACAGATACTCAATTAAATAGGTGAAAATGAATGCAAGATGAAAATGTCATAAAGTCCAGAAGTGGGGATATAGAAGTATACTATCATAGATTCTTATGTTACTTGTGAAGTTGTATTATATCACTTAAAGATAGACTGTACTGTAAACATAAAACAAGCATTGAACTAAAAAAACAGAATTATAAGTAAAAAGCCAAGCATAGAAATTAAATGGAATCATAAGGGGCGCCTGGGTGGCTCCGTCGGTTAAGCGTCCAACTTCAGCTCAGGTCATGATCTCTCACTTTGTGAGTTTGAGCCCCGCAACAGGCTCTGTGCTGACAGCTTGGAGCCTGGAGCCTGCTTCCGATTCTGTGTCTCCCTGTCTCTCGGCCTCTCCCTGCTCATGCTCTGTCTCTCTCTGTCTCTCAATAATAAATAAACATTAAAAAAAAAAATTTAATGGAATCATAAAAAATACTCAGTACAAAAAAAGGCAGCAATTCAAAGATTTAGAAGTAAAAAAGAATCTTAATTTCTTTTACATTGTTTTACATTGTGCTATTCTTGTATTTATGTCCAAAGCTATAGCTTAAGAGTTTCCATTATAAGAACATATTGTACTAATTGCTTTATTGTAGGTTTATTCCTATTCTATTCAGTGGAAGGGACATGATCTGTACACTTCGTGTGTTTGCATAAATATCCATATTCTTAATTATTGGAGAGATGAATAAGAAAAGTAAGACCTACACAATAAATGACAGAGGACATAGCACTCAGAGTATAGAAAAAAATATCTGTCTGTTTTGTGTTCAGAACACAATTCAAAAAATTTGTGGCAGGAAAGATAACAACTAGGGAAGTTAGAGAATGGAGATCCAACATAGAGGTAAGTTCCTTAAACACATGTTAGATAAATGCATCAAAGATATAATAGTTATTCCACAATGAAAAAAAAAGCCTATTTTATTGTATGAAGAGCAAATATTAGGAATTTATCAAGTAACCAACTTTATTGTAATATACGAATTGACTTGAAACTTTAACAAAAGTGTTAAAACCTCCATCAGCAATTTTGCATTTGCCCACATATTATTGGTTTTGCTTTATGGTTTTGATGCTTTAATATTTGTATACCAGTTTAATATCTATTAATCTTAATCTTTAAGCACTATAAAATAAACTTCATTTTGTTGACTTGATGTAATCATGGCTTCACTTTCATACATTTTTTTATTGCATCCAAACTGAAAAATAAAATGCTAAATACCATGGGAAATATCATTTGAGAATAAGATCATTTTCTACCTTTCAGTTACTTTTAAACGTAATTGCTGGGAATTGATACAGATATGTAAAACATATAAATAATAATAAAATTCAGTAGGCAATTGCCTGAGTGTTAAAGCAGAAAAAAAAGTCTTAAGAGTTCGATAATAGCTGCAGTGGTTAGCAAATGTAACGTAAGGAAGGCAAGACTCAAGTGTGGATTTGAAATATAAAAGAGTAGAGAGGCATTTTAAGAGGGAGGCACAGTGATAACAAAAGCCTGGATATGGAAAAAACTGTCCTTCATCAAACATCGATTGAGAACATATTATGTGGCAGGCACTATACTTATGTGGTAGAAAAACAGGAACCTACAATCTATTATTGGTAGTGAAAATTGGTTGTTTTACTTTCTGCCTTACCTGATCATAGAGCCTCCATTCTGTGCTGCCTTCAGATCATGTGGTTCAGGCTGGTTTGAGATCACTTCATCTCCAATTCCTGGGACAACCATAACCAAGTCATTCCATAACATGGAAATTATTGAGAAGAAATTTTTTGCTAAATATTTTGCTAAAATTTCTGAGAAGAAAGAATTCTCCTTCTGTAGGAAATGCTAAGCTGGGAGTGTATAAATGCCTGGTGGCCAGTGTTCTCCATGAAGAGAGAATGTAAACAAAACCCACAAAGAAGAAAGTGGAGCCAAAACAGATATTTTTTAATCACTTAAAGACCTGGATCCACCTGTGTCTGAAAAGCTACCCTTGATTTTTTTTTCATCATGTGATCTGTTAAATTTCCTTGATTTCCCCCATGCAAATTTTAAATTGGAATTCTGGTTTTTGCTACTGAAATACTCTGATTAATTCGCTATTATGTTAGTCTAAGGAAAAGAAGGCAATGAATGTGTCTGGCTGGAACAGAAGGTTTGTATTAGAGAACAGAAGGAATTGATCTTGAAAAGGCAGGTAGCAAGCAGAGGTTAAAAAATTATCCTTATGGCTAAGGAAAGGACCTTTTATGATCCCCTGAGACTGTGGAGAGTACCAAATTTAAATTTAGTGGGATTCCCAGGTATAACTGCAATTTGAGTGTGATCCCCAAATATAACTATTATTTGCCTCAGTATTAAGACCATGAAACCACTACATCTCAGTAGATGTTAAAGTTAAGTCAGGACCTATGCTGTAGGGTTATAAAAGGCAACCTGTTCCCTTTCATCTTTCTATTGTATAAATTCTTTTAATAAATTTTGGATTTCCAATTGGATGAAAATATATAAATAAAAAATTAATTATCCTTAAAGAGTTTGGACCCACTGGAAATTTAACAAAATTACAGGATCATTTTAATAACATAATCTAAAATACTGTGGCAAAATGACTAAAGAAGACATCAGAACAATGATGCTTAAGCTATTTCCAGAAGTGACTCAACAGTACTTTTAGGCTGATTGGAATTGGAAGTAGAAATGAGGAAAGAGTCAAAAATGATTCCAAACTTCCACTAACTGAGACAGTAGTACAGCATCCACAGAATTGGGAGGTCCAAAAGGAAGCCATATTTGGGGAAAAGTACCAAAGTACAGTGAAATGTCTGTTTGGAAACATCTGTACAGGAGATATAAGAATAGCATTGAAGCTTTGTTAAAAGCCACTTATGAAGAATATATTTGAAGTAAAGATTGTGTTTATATTTCCTGCAGGAAGTGTGGAAAGAGATGAGCAGTATATTTGAGTGATAGTATAGTTTGTTTTCAAACTGGGATACTTTTGAAAGTAAAGCAAAGCACTCAAAACCTGTGCCAGGTGAATAGAAGTAAATCAGAGTGCCCCTGGAAAACTGGGACACAGTAATCCCAACTTCAATAGAATTAAAGTGAATGAAGACTTCTATTTCCAGCAAAGATAGAGTAGTGCCATTCCTCCTAGGTGTTCTGACAGCTAAAATCCATAGATACAACATGGGGCGCCTAGGTGGCTCAGTCAGTTAAGTGTCCGACTTCAGCTCAGGTCATGATCTCATGGTTCACGAGTTCAAGACCCATGTCCAGCTCTGTGCTGACAGCTCAGAGCCTGGAGCCTGCTTCAGTTTCTGTGTCTCCCTCTCTTTCTGCCCCTACCCCACTCGTGCTCTCTCTCTCTCTCTCTCTCTCTCTCTCTCTCTCTCTCTCTCTCAAAAATAATAAACATTAAAAGTATAATAATAATAATAAAATAAGATCCATAGATACAACAAAACAAACATAAGAAGACCCTGAAAGGTGGAAAGAAGACAAACTCCACAACCCCCCACCAAAACAAAGGCTTCGAGAAAAGCCTATTCCCCTAGGCCAAGGGCCTAGAAAAGGATGGCCTAATAAGAGAAACCTTTGTTTTTGGAAACTGCTGCCAAATCCAGGCAAACACAATGGGAAAATCACACTGTTGGCATGGTGTGATCAGGAAACTTAGTTTTCACTCCCATCTTCCTGCCCCACAGAAGAAAGCAGGCAGCCCTCATTCCCAGGGAGTTAAGCTTCCATCCCCTGCCTGGTTCCTCCATTCTCTGCCTGGGTGGTGTCTATAAATTTAAGGTGGAACTGAGCACAGAGCCTGCATAATCCCTGCTTGGTAAATGCAGGCAACTCTGATTCCTCAGAAGAGGAAATACTTGAGATCAGAGCATGGAACTGACTTTCTGTCCCCAATCCATCCAAAATAAGTAGTGATTAGATTTTCTGCCGGGCAGCAGTGTCCAGCGGCATGGTCATTGGGAAATTCTGCTAATGGAAGACAAACGAGGAAACCACAGAGTCAGAAAAAAACTTTTCATAGACATATGTAAAAATAAGCATACAAATGCAAAAGCTAGACAGCATGAAAATAATGAAGGCAGTGTAGATAAGCATGACCACCAATGGCCATATGGCTGAGGAATGGTGAAATCCAAGGTGGGAGCCAGTGGGGCTTCCTCTGAGAAAAGAAAAGTGCCTTTCATCTCAATCTGTGAGAAGGAGAAAAGAATAACAGACAAAGGGAGTGGGGGCAGAAGGCTATATTTTGAATGGTTTCACCCTCTTAATTAGGCAAAATATCTTTACAATAGATGTCTCATTTTGTGAGGAGTGTAGGATAAGAATTTTTTTTCTCTGCTCCAGTGTTTCTTTGGGGACCATGTTCTTAATGGTTTGCTGACGGCTGACTCCCTGATTGCTCTTTCTCCAGAGGGGGGAAAAAATGAGTAAAATTAAGCTCTTGGGAAAACCCTAATGGTGCATCAGAACTGCACTTTAATGTTCCAATAATTAGGAGTGATTATTTCTGCATAGTTTTAGCCTGAGAACTATTTCTTTTTTGATGGTCAGAAGCAGCAGCCTAAGAAGTCCTATTCTGTAGCGTAAGGCAAAAAAAAAAAAAAAAAGGAAAGAAAGAAAGAGAAAAAGAAAAATCTGGGTGAAGAATAAGTTTTACCTACAGAAGGCAGGGTCACTATGCTGGAGGTATCATATAGGCAGGCCCTCGTCACCAGAGAAGTCAGTTAGGTACCTGCCAGGCTCACAGTTTGAAGCTGCTTCAATATTGGCTGTTTGAGACCATGACCAAGTATTTGTATCCATTTCTTCCTTCCTCATAATTACATTTCATTACAGTACAAAGTCTTTGAAGGGAGACTCATCAATTGGATCAAAACTGTCAAACTGATCTGACTAAAATTTTGTCTCCTATTGCTATTCAGAAAAAAAGCTTTCAATCTCCACTATTTTGTACTAAGCCATGTTATAGACAGCTCTCTTCTCTTTTTAAATTGGATTACCTGGTGATAATCTGATTTCTCTTATTTTCTTATAAAGCTTTTTACCTTTCTTCTAGATGATATTACAGCTCTCCAAAATTTTAATATTCACCTGATCTAGTCATGCTGGCCATACAAGAAGATGCAGGCTATATACATATACATATACATATACATATACATATACATATACCCATATGTCCTTGGTTATTCAATGAATATATAATATATACATGCGCAGAGAGACAGAGAAGGAGCCACTGACTCCTCTGAAGTCCGTAATTAATGTCCTTCTTCCACCCTCTATCAATCTATATGAAAGCTTACATTGTGAAGAGGGGGTAAATCGAAACATTTTAAAGAGATTTTTTTCTTATTAATTATATAATTTGGGGCCAAGATGTAGTTCTTTGAGTTAAGTTCAGCTGAAGTATCTCATTGCCATTTTTAATGGGGCTCTGTGACTTCATGAGAACAATAAAACCTCCCAAGCTGCTACCAGTCATGTCAGTTTTTCTATTTCTGTATCAGTTGTGCACACATGTGCCAGAAGCCACATAGTAATTTGAACAGGGAAGCTTTCATATAAGGAGCTATTAACCTTTTACAAGAAATTAAGAGACAATAAAGAAAAAATCCCCAAAATACTCTAGGGCTGAGGAAATATACCCAAGAAAGGAACAAACTTGGAAATGGAGGAATGAAGTTACTCCTTAGGGTGGGATTCAGCCATCATTGAAGAAGGTAAGGTTGCAGCCTACTGGATAACAGAGCATATTTCTGCATTGTCCTGGGCTAGAGCTTGTTCAAAGTCAGCAAGCCAGGGGTAGGAACAGAATCATCTAGCAGAGTGCCCACAAAATTATCCAGGCAGCTGCATGTTAGGGTTGCTGTTGAGCTTGTTGAGAAGCCAGTCGGAGCACCAATTGGCCTTAACAGAAAGCTACTAGGGAGCTGCCTCAGAGAACTCACCAAAAGACCATCACTAGGAGGGCTCCAGAAAGCAAGCTGGGGTGCCCTTGGAATTCCCCCTGTAGAAACCAACTGTGGTACCCACAGAACATTCCCAAAAGCTGAGGTGCCACCGACCTTGCTTCTAGGAAGGCAGCTGTAGTGTCTCTGAAATTCACAAAACCACCTGCAGAACTCATCAAGGAGATACAGTGATCTTCACTGGATGTCCTACAGGCAGGCCTAGCCCTTTACAAGCAGAAGCAAAGCACGGCAGACCTAGGAAGAGAAGCCCCTTCCTCCTCCAGTGTCCCTCTAGAGACTTTTAGTGACAAAGATTAGCATTGTGCCAGCTGGTGAGAAAGAAATGTTCCAGTATTATAAACAGGGCAATGAAGGGTAGATCTGGAGCTAAGAGGCAATAAATTTATAACTGGCACAGCACCCAAATGAAAAAACTAGTAATACATTCACCTTCACTTAAGTCATCAAGATTCTGCTACGTACTGTCTGAAAGAATATCAGCCTCCTGAAGAATAGCAATGTATAAATTTCACAGGGTTAAAATGATGCTACTTTCTAAAAGAACTGCAGGATTTAGCTCACCTTCGATGTTAAAAGGCAAAAACAATATCCTTCCCATAACACAACTCTTAAAACAGTTGTGGTTTTAGACAATTAGGATATTGGCAATCCTAAGACAAGTCTAGTGAAATAATAACATCCCAATTATCTAACAAGAAATCAACATTTTGCTGTGATTTCCTGAAATGCTCCTGTGGGCAAGTAAGTCCATAGCTATTTGCAAGAGTTCAAGCCCCAGCAAGTCTGGAATTGACCTGAATTGTTCTGCTAAAGTACCTGCAAGGCACAGTCCCTGACCAAAGCATGAAAGATGTTGATTTATAGTATTGCTTTGTAACCATGAGTCTGAGGAGTTTCAGGGCCATTCATACCGCCTTGTCAGCTTTGTTTATTGATAAAAGTGAAATTGGTGATTTACAGTTGATCTTAGTGAGACCCCTGCAGCCACGGGGTGGGTGTGGGGTGCTTTGTTATTATGGCTGGTTATATAATAAGAATATGCCTACCTGACCAACAGGCTATGAGAAATCCTGGCTAAGACTCCATTTGGAGATCCTTGGTTCCAAGGTATTCTGTGCACATGTCAGTGCTTTCTGGTCCAAGAGAGAAAGTGTTTCCAGTACGGCTCTTACAGAGGAAGGCAGTTGGAAGTCACATCTGGCTTCTCGGGACCCCTTGCTGCCAGACAGCCTTTGGCAGGTATGTGTATCCTTACTTTAATAATGTTGTTGTATTGAATCCTTTTATTGAAACAAAGCATGGATTTATAAGCATTGTCATTTTGGGCCCCGTCTTCTTTAGCATACATTCCCTAACTACCACTGTTAGTGTAGTAAGGCTTTTTTAAGGTATAATAATTGCTAAGACTCACAAGGTGAGTGGAAAATGTTCCAGATGTAGAATAGGTTTTACCCTAGAGAGAACCACTGGGAACTGTTTTGTAAAGACTTATTTTTTAAAAGCCTCAGAAACTTTCCATTTGGTACCTCCCCTCTTCCCTTGCTTGAAATTTCTCTAGATTTGACAGCTATTAACAGGATCCTACATCCCATCATGTTGCCTTTAATATTTCCAAGCCAGTAAGTTTTTGTCATTTTTATAATGAAACTCAAATGATGAAATGTGTTGGCTCTGGGCTGCATTTTTCCTTTTTTTGAAAAGCCAAATATTGAGAATAGTTTACAACAAATGATACATTTTTCATCTCGTTTTTTTGTCTAGCATAGGATATTACTATCACTTTATCTCCTTATTCAATGGCTGAGGAATCCATTGGATTTGCTTGGTTTTTGTGAAGGATCTTCCCCTTCCAGTAAAAGCCATTCATTCCTCCTGCACAGATACGTCTTTTATTTTGCAGAGGTTATTTCTTAAAGCTCTGATTGTGAATGTTTAATGTAAATTGGGATAAAGAGTAAAGTTTTGGACATTTTCCAACATATTGTTATTTTAACAACATTCAAATATTATTTATGTTCTTTAAAAAGTAGAAGTACAAACTAAGGTTTTGTTTAGGGCTTAAACAAACAGTAATCATGTTTACATTTTATGTAACGTTTATGTGATTGATGTATTGGGCGTAATTTTACTAGTTATCACAATCTAGCCAAAGGCATGTCTTAATTTCTAAAATTGCCAAGTATTAAACCCACAGATCCTGCCACTCTACCCCACCTTCCATTTCTGATGTGATAGCCTTGGGCAAAGAGTCTAGTTAAGACCTATCCCTATTTTAGGGACTCCTGGGTGGCTCAGTCAGCGAAGCGTCTGACTTCGGCTCAGGTCATGATCTCGTGCTTTGTGAGTTCTAGCCCCGTGCCGGGCTCTGTGCTGAGAACTCACAGCCTGGAACCTGCTTTGAATTCTGTGTCTCCTTCTCTCTCTGCCCCTCCCCCACCCACATTCTGTCTGTCTGTCTCTCTCTTAAAAAAAAAAAATAAACATTAAAAAATTAAAAAAAAAAAAAGACCTACCCCTATTTTGATGGATACCATCTGGAGGGAGAAGAAGCACAATGAAAAAAAGGAGAAGTGGTCACATTGCATAGCTTTTTTGTTTAGATGATTTAAAACCCAATGCACACCTCTGAGTTTTCTCAGTAAAATCAAACCAAGCAACCTAAGATAGGGACCGAAAATCAGTATGGGTCCAAGAGAGATAGAAACATCACCTCTATCTCTAGCGACTTCTTTTACCTTTAGACCAAAGCAGGAAATTAGGATGAGGGCAAGTGGGGCTATTTCTACTTTTTTTTTCCATTTTTACCAGTAAATATCCCCCATTCCTCTTTTCAATTTTTTAAGCTTATTTAATTTAGTTGAACCATGAGGGTGCAAGCTAGAGAAAATTGAAACAGGCTCCCTATAAATTAAGTGAGCCCAGGAGCCATACCCAGCACATTTCAAACTGTTCCTTTAAGTGAAGTTGTTGCTCTAAAATATTTCTATTTTATTAAATTTTAAAGGATGGTGTTTGCCTTGCAGAAGGTGAACTTTCCTGACAGAATTTATAAACTGCAAATACATGGCAAAATCATTAAGATAGGTATAATTAGAGATGAGTGTACGTAGTTGTATAAAGATGTCTTTAAAATAGTTGCAAAAATCTTTCATCTCTAACTCCATCTCTCTTAAACAGAAATAGTCACTCAGCAAATATTTCTTCTCTATGACTTTCCTGCAGTGTAGCAGAAAGACAAAGCTTAATTGATAGGATTGGCAGTCTTTGAACATAGATATTCTCAGTGGAAGACATTTCTTTGATTACCATATTCAGCTTGCTATCCTTAGTCACTGGGCATAGATGTAAAAGGAAAGAAGGGATGAGTTAGCAAACTGAAAAATTAGCCCAGACTTTAGATTGCACCAATCTAGGTATAAATCCCAGCTCCCAGCTGCACCACTGACTGATTGTATGAAATAAGTTACTTGAGTTTTTTGAATCTCAGTTTTCTCACATAAAAAGATGAAAATGGTATTGTGGTTATTTTAAGAATTTAAATGATGCCTAACCTAGGGCCTCTAACATCAGACATATTTAAATCATTGCTGATACCATCATTATACTTATCATATGGCTTATCTGAATTTTAGGCATAGATTTTTTTTTTTCTCACCAGGCCTCAATTTGCTCATCTATCTAATGCTGATATCAAATTGCTTTAGACCTATGATCATGGTCCTAACCAGAATTGGCATTCTTGGAATTGGTGATATTTTCCTCCTATTAAAATTCAATAGGACAGAGGTCATTGTCTTTGCACAAAAGTATGACTTGGCATTGTCTGTGCTATGTGGAGGTAGCACTGGGGTCTCACTTCCCCAAGTTCATAGTTACCCCTTAACTCATCTCTTAGAATATCTCTCAATACGAATGGCTAGCATGATCAGTGTGGCTGTAAAAAACATTCACATTTGAGAATCAATAAAGAAAAGGTAAATATGTTCAATTATACATCAAATATTATTATTTACAATGCTTAAAAAAGAGCACATACACATTTTGCACATTTTTATAAAGAAATGTGATTGTTTAAAGCAAGCAAATTATGGGGGAGCCTGGGTGGCTCAGTTAAGTGTCTGACTCTTGATTTCAGCTCATGTCATGACCTTGGGGTTTGTGAGTTCAAGCCCTGCATCAGCTTGGGATTCTCTCTTTCCCTCTGTCTTTCCTTCTCTCTCTCTCCCCCTCCCCTGCTTGTGCATGTTCTTTCTCTCTCTCAAAATAAATAAATACACTTTTAAAAACGTTTTTAAATAAAATAAAATAAAATAAAATAATAAAACAAACACATTATATTGGAGTGCTTAAGAATTTAAAAGACAAGTTAATGGATTTATTACAGTTGGAATTTCAAACCTATTAATATTAATCAATGACTTTGGAACAAATAAAGGGGAAGATAACAATTAATGAGGTCCCTACCATATACCATGCAAAAATAAATACCAGACACAGCAATAATTAATTTTCTTTAAAAACTTTTAAAAATGATAACATAGAATATATTTTTAAGTTTTGCAGTGAGAAAGACATTTCTTAACATATTACTAAAGTCAGAAATAATATAGGACAAGACTAACAAATTTGACTGCTATTGCCCAAGAAGTTTCTCTATGGCAGAAGATATTCTAAAGACAGTTTAAAAAGACAAATGACAGATTTTGAAAATACATTTCAATGTACCATACAAAGGGTCAATATCTCTTTGGATGAGGTTATGGTAGCATTTTGAAGGCATTGAATCCAGACATATCCCAAACCAGTGCCAACCCAAGCCACTCTTACCTTCACACAGGAGGTTTCCAAGAAGGCTTACATAAGCAACCAAAACAGAACTCAAGTCACACTACCATGTAATAACTGCCAAAATCTATGCAAGCAACTAATATTCCAAATGCATTAAAAGTTGATTCTGGATACAAGGCTTGCTCTCTAATTCTCACCTTTCAACACTCCCCCTTCCTAAATAAACAATGAAGAATATTCTCAAGAATGCCTACATAGAGCAAGCAAGGTGACCAGGCCTTAAAAATGTCCTTAACTTGGTTTATCAGTTCTGCTACATGGAACCCAAGCAGGAATGGCAAGCATTTGGCCATCTTGGCCTCAGTGCCTAAAACTGGAAGCCCTAAAGAGAGAAGGGAATATGGGTCTCTGTGATTTTAAAGATACAATAGTCTTACCTAGTTTTAATTGTGACCCAACCAATGATTCAAGCTTGAGGAAGGAAATTCTTTGTCAGAAAGACTAAGCAGAAATCCAAGAATTCATTCTGAGAACATTATAAACACCTTTGCTCTCACTAAATTCTGAAACTACCCCTAATCACAAAGCAAAGGAAAGCTATTAAGAAAATGGCCCTGGAATTACAAGTCTTCTCCAGCATGATTAATTGTGTGACCATAAGTATATATCTTGAACTCTTAAGCTCATTCCTTTACCTGTTAATTTGAAATAATATTCACCTTGGGTTTGTAGCAAGCATTAAATGAGATAAACTCAGAAAACTCTAATTTATGCTACCTTATACTATGGTAATTCTCACTGAGAAGTAATTCCAAGTTGTAGGTTTAACCCAGTGCCTAACACAGAGTAAAAAGGCCAGTAAATGTTATATATTGTAGTCCTCTGTCATTCTTAAGAAATATTAAATTTCTCAGCAATATCTTTTAACTACCACAACATTAGCCAACCCAGCATATCCAGCTTTTATGCTAACAAAGAACCTGACATGGTGGTTGCTCATGGTGGATGCTCAGTACATTCTTATTTCATCAATGAATTTTATGTTCAAATCTTGTACAAGTGACTATCAGAGGTGAAATCATTCAGCAAATGTTATGAAGAAAAAGTCTTTGACTTCCTGGTGGCTTGTCATTTTTTATTTAATGACTTGTTTCCAAGAAGTAAAACATTTTCTTTGGAATTTAGTGCATTGGCTTTTGGTCCAGATCCTTAGAGAACTTTTATAACTATTGAACTGACTGACTGTTGGATAGATTCGACCTCATCTTTTGGTCCCACCATTCATGCTCAGACCAGTCCTGGGAGTGCTATGAACTACCCAAAGTCAAAAGCTAACGCTAAACTCTCACTAGAGGCCACTGGACATAAGCTGTAGTCTTTTTGGAGAAAACTGGATTGACTAATTTCCTTTGGACAAGATAGCTTTCAAACATTTCCAACTGTACCTCCTAAGGGCTCCCTAAGAGTTTTTTTTTCTATCTTCTACTTTTTATACTGAAATTAAGATATAACTACTTTTAATTTAACTTGCAACTGTATTTGCATGGCACAGAATTTAAATCTCTATAGTTTCAATCTCCCTCACAATGTAAAGTCTGCTATTACTGGCTAAGGGTTTTTACAGAGAGGAGGATGGAAAGGGTAGAAGACTGGCTTAATCAATTTACCTGTCCACATTTCACTACCAGGCATGATCAAAGCTGCATAAAACCATCATCCAAAGTCACCTTATTATTCTCCTTGTGTTCCTAAGATTTCTAACCCATTATTTGAGAAAAAAAATTGCTTTGAGAGCATATTTAAATATATTTTTATTCCAAACTTGGATCTTGGTCAAAGCTAACCCATAGAGTGGATAAACCCTGGAAGAACAAAGAGAGGAAGTCATTCTCTGTTATAGCTCATGTTATACTGCATTCCTGCAAGTAACAACAACAACAAAAAAATGGCAACTTCACTTAATGTGTGACTATACATCTGAGTCAAATGAGAAACACATCAGTCCCTCACACGGCAATAAAGGGCTAAGCTATGTTTTACTACACGGACATAGCTCTATTTTAATTTAGAAAGAATATAAAGATGGCTGACTCACAAAGGTTTCAGAGCGTTAATATTTCATTCCTTTTTAGTTACTACAGAAACTTAAAATCTGAAAAGTCAAACTGTCAGTGAAGCAACACATTCTTTTCTTATTCTTTCATAGCTATTTTATATTAAATGCATCTCACGTAGCAAAGCTCTTTTTCTCCCCCAGAGAATCTGGCAGCCACAAGACTTAGCTTTACCAGCATCTGTGGGTGTCTCTGAGTAGCAGTCAAGCACTCTGAGAGAATAACGGAGAAGTCACTGACATTTTCTAGAAAATCACTCCGGCAGCTCATCAAAAAATTGGCATAAAGAAAATTAATTTCTGAAATCTTTAAAGACTTTATTTAAACTCATTTTTGGAGACCAAAGGGAAATCATATTTTTAAAATCTCATATAAATGAGTTCCATGGTCCATTAAAATCTTTTTGCTGTTGTATGATTTTTTTTTTTTGTAGTAAAACACATTGCTCATGAACCTATTTCCACTCTATGGGGCCCTAAAATTAAGTATCAGAAAAGAATAGAGGGGAAAAAGGGATTGACATTAGTCAAGTACTGATGCTTTGTCAAGATCATAATTCACTGTATACGTTATCTCTTTTCATCTTCATCGCAATCTTTAAAACTGTTGTGGCAGCAAGTATCGTGGTAGAGACACAGGCTTTAGAGTCAGCTTCTTTGTGTTCATATCCATTCACCAGCCAAATGACAGTCAAATTCCTTAACCTCTCTGTTTTTCAGTGTCTTCCTCTGTAAGTAAGAGTGCAGTGTGTCATAATGTTGTTTTGAGGATTTGAGTAGGTAATGGTGATAATATTCTTAGCAGAAGGCAATGCACATAGCAAATACTCAATATATGGAAGCAAAATAAAAGAGCAGCGCTATGGTTCATTTGACAGATTCAAAAAAATTTCAGAAGGGAAATAATTTGTCCATACCACAAAGGTAGATATTAACGGGGCTATAGTTTAATTTTTATCTCTCGGATCCCAAAGTACATGGTCTCTCTGTTACAAGATTACTCTAAGAATTAGTACATAAACTTTCTACAATGAAAATCAAAGGAAATGTTGTGAAGGACTTGAATGTGTGTGTCCCCCTAAAATTCATAGGTGCAAGCTGTAATTCCCAGCATTATGGTATTTGGAGATGGGCCTTTGGAAGGTAATTAGGGTTAGATTAGGTCATGAGGGTGGGGACCTCCTGATGGGATGAATTGGTTTATAAGAAGAGGAAGGACAGAGATGGCTGGGTGCCCTTAAGAATCTGACTCTTGGGGCGCCTGGGTGGTTCAATCGGTCGAGTGTCCGACTTTGGCTCAGGTCATGATCTCGCGGTCTGTGAGTTCAAGCCAAGCGTTGGGCTCTGCTGACAGCTCAGAGCCTGGAGCCTGCTTCGGATTCTGCGTCTCCCTCTCTCTCTGCCCCTCTCATGCTCATGCTCTGTATATCTCTGTCAAAAATAAATAAACATTAATTTTTTTTTTAAGAAAAGAATCTGACTCGATTTCAGCTCAGGTCACGATCTTATGGTCCATGAGTTTGAGCCTCATGTTGCATTGTGCACTGATAGGACGGAGCCTGCTTGGGATTCTCTCTCTTCTGCTTTCTCTGCCCCACCCCCGCTCATTCCATTTCTCTCTCTCAAAATAAATAAACAAACATTTAAAAAAAGAAGAAGAAAAGGAGGAAGGAAAGAAGGAAGGAAAGAAGGAAGAGCGAGAAGGAAGGAAGAGCGAGAAGGCAGCCATCAACAAGCCAGGAAGCAAGCTCTCTGGGGCCCTGATATCAGATATCCAGCCTCCAGAATTGTGAGGAAATAAATTCCTATTGTTTAAGCCACCCAGTCTACAGTATTTTGTGATGGCAGCCTGAAGTGATTAATATAAATGTTTTAATTCTATTTGGGAAAAGAGAAAATGCTGTGTGACTATTTCCTGCCCCTTCAATGTCCCCTTTTGTTTATGTATGAGATGAATAATGCAGGTATGCACTCTCTTACCCATCCATAGCTCATAGGAATAATTGGAATGCTTCCTGCAGAGAAGGGTAAGTGGGCAGACGAATGAAGTTGAAATGTCACATAGTACAATGCAAAGAGTCCATGAGCTGGGTAGCTGCCTTAGATGGGGCATGGGCAAAGCAGGACTGTGATTGACATATTTAGTTCACAGATGCTTAACAGAGGTTAGTGACTTGCCCATGGTCACACAGCTGTTACATGACAAAAGAAGGATTTGAAAAGCATCATGAATCTTGCATTCTAAGCTCTAGGTTTAAAAAATAATAAAAGCTAGACTCTTAGAGTCTTGTTTTTAATTACAATAAAAAATGTCTTTGTTCATGTGCCGAAATATCCAATCGAATCCATTCAAGAAAACCTGTTTTTATAAGATGTAATCCTAGTGACATAGCCTAGCTAGCCCATACTGCTTTCTTGAAAAGTGTCAATTAATGATTGTCTTATATGAAGCTTTTCTTATTTTTATTTAAAAAGGTGATCTCAGCAATTATTATAATTCCTTTTATCCCAGAACATAGCATAATGTTTCATGTTTCTTGCTTTTGCATATGGAAGGCCACTTCCTGGGATATCTTCTAGCCTTCCTTCCTTTTCTGTGTGGCAGCCAGGTTGTTACCATTTTAAACCTCAGTTCAAATATAACTTCCTCCAGTAAAATTTCCCTGGCCAACACCCCTGAATTAGAAATTGTTCCATTCTCCAGGAACTCTGTTACTTGTGTATATTTACATTGCAGCAATCATACAGTGGAATAATTTATTAAGATGTCTGTCTTCCCTACATGTTGTGCATGTAGGTACTGCATCATAGTCATTTTTTTATTGTTGTGTTGTTGTTGCTTTTATTTTTTCCAGGTTTGTGTTTATCAGACATGACCAGGTGAGGGATGCTGGTATGGCTCAGTTGGTTAAGTGTCCAACTCGATCTCAACTCAGGTCTTGATCTCAGGGTTGTGAGTTTGAGCCCCACGTCAGGCTCCACGCTGGTTGTGGAGCCTGCTTCCAAAAACAAAACAAAACAAAAAAGAAAGACATGACCAGCTGAATAGAGTACTGGCTGGGAAGAACCATCACACTTTAAGCCAATTGAACTTCTACTCATTCACTTTTGCATTCATTCCTTCACTCATTCATCAGTTATTTATTGAGCCCTTGTCATATACAGGAACTATTACAGGAACTGGGAAGAGAACCTCTTTGCTTCTTTGCTCACCTGTACCCTCCTCATTTAATTTCCAATCTGATCTTGTTTGTAGGCACTTTGAATGTACCACATTTATCACACAACCTAGAACATTACAGGTAACCAATAATTCTACTTCATTGAGTTACACAAAAATACAGAAAATGAACATCCTATTTAGGGTTGTTTAAAAAGACACATTTCCTTGATGGGAAGTCAAGAGATAGATTTCTGCATACAGTCTACTCTTTTTCAATGATTGCAAGAATAATATCTTAAGGTTTTAAGATTCATCTGTTCAGTTTACCAGTCATAAATTTCACTTTATAATTGGGTTCTTATACCTACAATCAGCCATTTATAAATAAAAATACTATAGTAAATAGCTATTTTGAATCTATTTGTATTTACTTAGCTATTTTGAATCTATTTGTATTTACTCCATAAAAGTCATGCTAAACCTATGGCTCTATTTACATTCTCTTAACTTTAGATAATTCTAAAGTGATTAGTCCAAAGGTAGATTATTTTAAAGATTTACATTTAATATTTTCCAATTAACAACCATTCTGCCAGGGTAGGAACAGTTATTCAATGTAGTTCTCTTTCCCTCCTTCGTAGTATTTTTGGTTTACAAACTATATTTGAAAAGCATTTTTTGCCAAAGATCACCAACCAGACAAACAAATTCGTGGCCTTTAAACTTAACTGCACCCTTCAGCTTGTGCTCCCCAAGCAAATAACAAAAGGCAGCAGAATCATCCACAAAGCTGAGATGAAGTCCTCTCAAGCCCATCTGACATTCCAGTGCTCAGACAAACCAGAAATACATCTGTGCAAAATTGCAGAATATTTGTAACCAGCAGGACTTTCTTTCAAGACTTTCATTTTATAGAGACCTCTGATTCCTTAAAAACATACATCTGCCTTTATTCTCCTTTCAAGGCATCATTGTTATATTAGATGTCTGCTTAAAAAGATCCTTGGCACTGTTTGGAAGGTTTTTCACTTTATCTGAATTGCGTTTCTCTGACCTCCCAGTGGTTCCACTATTTCACACAGCTGGCTCTGCCCTCTATGTTCCCTTAGAGTGTGGAAATGGAAAAATATAATGGTCATACAGGTACAGGAGCCTCACTGTGAAAATCCTGGTTGTTCTCACAGTATTCATCAAGACAAATTGGTTTTCTGGCAGGCTGTTCTTAAAAGTAGACATTAGTACAGTTGCTGGTGTGTTTGGGTAATTTTTCATTTATTCCTATTTGTTTTTACTCTTCCTTGATTGACAAGTTCTTCAGTTTATTTATTAAGTATACATGGTCTTAGAAATGGAAGAGTCACTTCTTAGCCACCCCTGGTCTATAAACTACTTAGTTATAACTTCACTTCTGTAATGTTGCTGATTATGTTTTTGGCTCATTAGTATAGTTACTATTGATTGCGTATTTTAGGAAACTCATCGGCTCATGCCTCTGTCTAATGTTATGAAATCTAGTGGCAACTGGACAACTTTAGAATTGACTCCTTTTTCATATCTATTCATTCAATCAGTCATCCATTCAGCATTTATAAGGCAACATTATCTTCAAAGTATATATTAAAAATGAGAGAAATACAGTTTTATCCTCAAAAACATAAAAATATGATGATTCCACCTGAGAGTGACTATTCTTTGAAATTTTCATCATTTAATTGGCTTAACTAGACTAAAATATATTGTTCTTTAGGGTTTAAGTACAAAATAGAATCCTGACACACACTACAACATGGATGAACCTTGAAAACATCATGCTAAATGAAAAAAGCCAGTCAAAAAGGACCACACATTATATTATCCCATTTGTATGAAATGTCCAGAATAGGCAAATCCATTAATATGGATAGTAGATTGGTGTTTGACAGGGCTGGGGAAAAAGAGGAATGAGGTGCAACCACTAATGAGCATGAGGTTTCCTTGCGGAGTGATGAAAATATTCTAAGATTAGATGGTTAAGATGATCAACTCTGTGAATATACAAAAAAACACAAAATTATTGCATTGTGCACTTCACATGGGGGAATTGTAAGGTGTATGAAATCGATCTTTATAAAGCTATACGACACATACACACATACATATTAATGTACAACAGTGAATTTTTTAAATATTTTAATGCTAGGCTCTGACACTTTAAAAGTTTTAAAGAATTTCAAAACTATTATGAAATAATTTTATCTATGTGGTTAGCCAGGAAAACTGACAAATTCCATAATTCTATAATGAAATAATGGAAAATAAGGTCAAATACTTTGGCTAAGTTTTTATATTTAAATTAAGTTTAGTCACATGCTGTAGATATCGTAATTAGGCTAATGTCTAATTACATAATTATGTGTCTTTCTTATCTAAAAATTTAAAAGAAGATGCTAATCCTTGCTTCTTGACAAATTATAAAATACCTCTTTCACTTATACCTGTTTCAGTAGCTTCTCGAAACTATTTAAATTTGTTTGTGACCACTGGCTATACAAAATGCCAGCAATTGTCTAGAAAAGCACAATTATCTAGAAAAGCAAACCAATAAGAATATGCATACTGTTTCTGAAATTTTTAAAATATAAAAAAGGCTCTATTTTATGAGAGTTTTGTTTTGCTCTGTGGACAAATGTGTAACTAGTTACACAAATAGCCCATTCATGTATTCCAGCATTTATTTATTCATACATGCTTTCTGCAAACATGAGTACTGGCTATGTCCCACACATTGTCTACTACACTAAGGAATTCAAGGTCAAGTCACTGTCCTTGAGACACTCACAGTCTAGTGAAACTATTGCTACTAAATGAATTAGTAGAGATGAGAACATAAATGTCAATGCTAGTTGGAGAAAAAAGACATGTGAGTATATCCTATTATTGTCTATCATCTTCAAAGGACATTTCTAAGAAAAGTATTTCATACTACATATGTAAAAGAGACAAAGCCACATCAGAAAGGACTGGTAATCAAGATACAAGTTATCTGTCAATACAAAAAGTTTCACTACTTTGAGCCCTGCCCTTTGCTCTCAGTAGCTCTCTGAGGTAAAGAATGCACATGACTAAAACACAGAAAAAGGTCAGAACCCATATTTTAATATTAATATTTTTTTAAATTTTTTTTTAACGTTTATTTATTTTTGAGACAGAGAGAGACAGAGCATGAACGGGGGAGGGTCAGAGAGAGACCAGGAGACACAGAATCGGAAGCAGGCTCCAGGCTCTGAGCCATCAGCCCAGAGCCCAACGCGGGGCTCGAACTCACAGACCGCGAGATCGTGACCTGAGCCGAAGTCGGCCGCTTAACCGACTGAGCCACCCAGGCGCCCCTTAATATTAATATTTAATATTTAGTTCTACCTTGAATTCTAGAATCCTATTTCTTTTCATTTATATCTTATCTAGGATTATAAACAAACTCTAAGATTTTTAATCTTCATAGAGTTATAAATATCTGGACATCTGTAGATAAGCCCACTGGCCAAGTGGCTTTAAGCCAGACCGTCAGCATTTTGAGTCTGGATTATCAAAACTGCCTGTCTTTCTCATTGTTTTTCTATAAATAGGGAATTGTTTTCTTTCCATATTACTTTCAATATTTTTTCTTTGTTTTTAGTTTTCAGAAGTTTAATTATAATGTGTCTTGGCAAAGATTTCTTTAGATTTATCCCATTTGTTTAGATATCTTGCCAAATTTGGGAAGTTTATAGCCATTCTTTCTTGAAAACATCAGGCTAAATGAAAAAAGCCAATCAAAAAGGACCACATATTATATTATCCCACCCCAAAGTGCCTTATTATAACTTCACAAGCTAGAAGTCTAAGCTCCCCACTCAGCCTTTTTTTTTTAATTTCAATACAGTTTTATTTATTTATTTATTTATTTATTTATTTATTTATTTATTTATTTAAATTCAAGTTGACATACAGTGTAGTATTGGTTTCAGGACTAGAACCCAGTGATTCATCACTTACATACAACACCCAGTGCTCATCCCAATAAACGGCCTCCTTAATGCCCATCTCATATGTATTAGCCCGTCCCCCTGCCCACCTCCCCTTGAGCAACCCCAGCTTATTCTCTGTTTTGAAGAGTCTCTTATGGTTTCCCTCATCCTCTGGTTTTATCTTATTTTTCCTTCCCTTCCCCTATGTTAATCTGTTGTGTTTCTTAAACTCCACATATGGGTGAAATCATATAATTATCTTTCTCTGCCTGACTTACTTTGCTTAGTGTAAGCAAACTCTAGTTCCATCCACATTGTTGCAAATGGCAAGATTTCATTCTTTTTGATCTTCAAGTAGTATTCCATTGAATATACATATACCACATCTTCTTTATCCATTCATCAGTCAATCGACATTTGGGCTCTTTCCATAATTTGTTCAGCCATTATTTCCTGAAGTACTTTGCAGCCTTGCCCAATTTCTTCTCTCCTTGAAGGACTCTGATGATACCTGTGTTATAACTTTTGTTATGGTCTCACACGTCTGAGACTCTGTTCTGTTTTTCAGATTGGGTAATTTCTGTTGTTCTGTCTTCCAGGTCACTGATCCCTGCACCCTCTATGCTGCTGTTGAGTCCCTCCAGTGATCTGTATATTTTGATGTATTTTCAACTCTCAGTTTTTCATTTAGTTCTTTATATCTTTTCCTTGCTGAGACTTTCTATTTCTTTGTTGGTGAGGTGTTGAAGTGCCTTCTTATATTTTTAAAAATATTTTTAACATTTATTCATTTGAGAGAGAGAGAGAGAGAGAGAGAAAGAGCGCGCGCACGAGGCGGGGGAGGGGGGCAGGGGAGGGGCAGAGAGAGGAAGACACAGAATCTGAAGCAGGCTCTGGGCTCTGAGCTGTCAGCACAGAGCCTGACACAGGGCTCAAACCCATGAACCACAAGATCATGACCTGAGCTGAAGTTGGAGCTTAACCGACTGAGCCACCTAGGTACCCCGAGGCACCTTATTATAACTTCACAAGCTGTAAGTCTAAGCTTCCCACTCAGCATTTGTTGTCATGACTAGAGATGGGGCCCAATTTTTTATGCATTTTTTTTTCTAGAGTACAGTGGTTATTATCTAAATATTTTTTCTCTTTCTAGGCCAGCACTTTCATGGTCCTTTGGCTAGAAAGAACACGGTTCTGTTGGGTACTCTTTTTTTTTTTTTTTTTTTTTTGGTTTTTTGGTTTAAGAGAAAAGGAATGACTGTACCATGTTCCCAGAAGCAGAGGCCTGAATTACTAAAATATGTTGAAATAACAAAAGCTTGAGAAATTTGAAGAAACTAAATGTGATTTTTCACAATTATAGGGGGAAATTATTTTTATACAGTATTTCTGAAATTTTCTGAAGACAACACTAAAGCTATTGGATTTAGTGAAAAACATACCAGGCTGAGACAAAAATGGTATGGACTAGGTTCAACTTTCCCACCCAAGAAATGACTGCATTTGTATTATAATCCCTAGATGTCACTCCAAATATATGGCCGAAAAAATATGCCACATAAACTCTCTATGAAATTAGAAAAACAAAAAGAGAACAAGGGGATAGACAAGCCAACCACAACTACAGTAGCTCTGCACAAGGTGACAAAAAAGATTTGTAATAGAGAGTTGTATTGTCCCATCAAACAGCAATAGACAAAAGCTAAACCAGATGAATGCTAAGTTTTAATACTCTAGAAAATTTTAATGTACATTATCACTACCATTCTCCAATTTTAAGCCTTATGCTTGTGTTCAATGACTGCAAATGGAGTGGTTAAAATGAAATTGGTCAAAATGTTAAGTGAGTTAAAAGTAAATTTTCCTCATCACTGGTTTTTATATAATTGTAATGTTAAAGTAACATGAGACAGTTACGAAATGACTTCTATAATTTAAACATTTTCCCATTCTTCAGAATTTGGGGAGAAATAAGAAATTCCTTCTTGTTTTGAATTTCTAAATAATTTTAAAGGTACTTTAGCCAGTTAAGTGTTCTTTATTTTATCAGTCATTCCCTAATGAAATGGTCAGCTTTCCTACAGTTGTATGTCAATTATCATTAAACAATTTAGTTTGATTTTCTTTTTCAGTCAACAGTAGTACTTTTTAAACTTTATGTGCTTTAATGCGATTTTGTCAAGTTGGTAAATGTGTATCTTCTAAATTATTTTGATTTCGTGAATTTCAAGTTAATTTTTTTTTTTTGAGAGAGACAGTGGGCACAAGTGAGCAAGGGTGAGAGAGAGAGAGAGAGAGAGAGGGAGAATCCCACAAGGGGCAGAGAGAGAGAGAGAGAGAAGGAAAGCTCACCTGGGGCTCGTGTTTCACTCGAAGTGGGGCTTGTGCTCATCTGATGCGGGGCATGAGCTCACCCAATATGGGACTCAAACTCATGAACTGTGAGATCATGACCTGAACCAAAGTCAAATGCTTAATGACTGAGCCACCCAGGTGCCCTCAAGTTAATTTTTAAGCAACAAGGCCAGCTTTCCATATTAGACTATATTTTTACGTATTTTTTTTTAATTTTGTGCTTACATTTAAGCAGTTTTAATATGAAACAACTGTTGTAACTTCAAGAGTGGTAATCAGCCCCATTTGATATCTCTGTGCTGTAAGACTTGAATCCACAGTACAGAGCATATATAATCTCAGTGCAGACTCCTGGAAGAAAATTACGCTGGGCTTGGATTACACAGTGAGGTAGGCATGTTGTTTTATTTTCCACATCCCTTCCTCAGTGGGATTGTGAATACATGAGCACACCACACTTTCATGGTAGATGAACATAACACACAAGAAGAAACATAAATACTTCTGTGGGGCTTAGTATTGCTTATTTTTAGCTTATGGTTATAATTTGAGTTCCAGAACTTGCAATTGAAAGTCCTGACAAATACTTCAATAATGTGAAAGAAAATGAATTGTAAGATGCCAACAAGAAATAGGGCTGTCATGTAGCCAGCATCATGTAGGTCATAAAATGGTGAAAGGATCTAAAATCACTGAAGATAACCAGTCAAACTGAATTGGTGGATAAAATGCAGTTCATTTGACCTTCATATAAATTATTAGAATTCAAAAACATTGCAAATTCAGGACATCCATAACTGGGTATAGTAAAATTAAGAAAATAGACTCAAGCATTTTTAATAAAATAGAAAAATATGCATAAAGATTAATAAAGCTCACCAAACTACCTAAAATTATTAATCTGTTAAAAAATAGTAACTATGAAAGGGCATATGGGTATGAATGGATGCAGACATGTAGATATTTCTCAATTTGTTCTTTTGGTGCACTCTTGACCCTTTTGTGGTTTTCTGTCCTTTTGTTGGTGTTGTTGTTGTTCTAAGTTGCCATCCTCAACATTGCCTTCCAAGATAAAGTTGTACATACGGATCGATGTAGGTATTATTTTCCATCCAACAAAAGGAACTGTCAGCACAGGAACAGTTTCGTACTCAACCATTTAAAATAGTGTCTAGCACCACGTAAGTGCAAAAACAGCCAAGGCAAGAACTGACTGCATCTCATCTGATCAGACTAGTACAGCCTGTGGCTCCTGAGTAGGTATTAAACCTCTGCCCCGGTTGCAGGGTTTCCTTGAGGCATTAACCTACCCGTACTTCTGGACTAGCGATGTACAAGTTGAGCAAACCTCCCAAGGCTTTGGAGAGGCACAGACATGGCTGAGATGGGATGCTGTCAAGGTGCTTAGAACTTTCCACCACAGATGCTGCTGAAATTTAGACACAGGGCTCTAAAATGTCCACAGTTGGAGAATAAAAAGGAGGCAAAGTGGAAGTGCAAGAACGAATGTTTTGCAGTGTGATCCTGGGGCAGATAAAACTAAAGAGGATTATGTCTGGCTCAATCTGTCTGCATCTGTTCGTGAGGAGGAAGAGGAAGCTAGGGAAAGGAGGAGCAGCAGGGCATAGTTCTTTTATGTGAGCTCTGTTCACATAAATATGTAGATATTTATATACATATATGTGTGTGTATCTATATATATATATATATAACTTAATATATGCATATCATAGGCAAATATATGTATAATAGGCAAATTAAAGATGTAGGACATTGCATCCTGGGAAGGAAAATTGGGAATCCTCCACTTGCCATTTTATGAAGGTGAAATATATTTTCCCTATAACCTTTTCCTTTGTCAAATATCTAAATAGTTCTGCACCTCTGGATGTGTATCAGAACCTGCTTTTAGGGATTATTCTTTCAGTGCTTCTTATCAAACAAAAAGTAATCACTAACACACAGGTCTTTGCACTGGAATAGCACTAGAAACACTGTGGACAATCAGGCCACTTCTGTCAAGTCCAGAGTAAGTTATGTGACATATTCCCTCTCACCACAGCTGCCCTGAAAGAAATGTTCAGTAACTTGGAGGGGACATGGCAAAATCATTGCAATAAACAGTTTGGTGAGTCCCTCCTCAGTGATTTCTCAGCATTTTATCCATGTCTCCATTGTAGCACTTAACACAGTCCACAGAAATGCATCTTGTTACGTGTCCAACTCTCCAGAAACTAGCAAGCTGCACAGTAAGACCATATTTTATCCACCTCTGTGCACATAATTCCCAGCACGTTGCCCAGTGCAGAGTGGATGACTGATACAAATTTGCTGATGGACTAGGCAAAGCATTTTCCAGGTTAACATTCCCTGATTTGTGTCAAATAGATCAATACTGACATGGCTTAACCCATCTGAGATCTGAACTTGGTTGTGCTACTACCAAGCAGGTAACCTTGGAGAAGTCAAAAACCTTCTTTCAATCTCTATTTTTTTTTTCATCTTTATAATTAAGGGGGTTGAGAAGATGATCCCTAAGGGAACTTCAAGCTCCTGCAGTCGATGATCTGTGTCACAGCTGTTAGCTCATTAGAACGCACTGAAGGAATTCTGTCCCCAAGTCCCTACCTAGCTTTCCAAAGCACCTTTGCATATGTACCCTGTGACTAATGGTGTGTTGATATGTAAGTGTGTAGATATGATAAAAGAGAAATTAGACTTTTAAATCAGGAGTCTAATAAGGAGGTTGGCACCTTTGTTCTCTTGAAGTTGTAAAAGCTGGTACCTGTGTGTTCTTTGGAAGCTTTTTTGTCATCTCCCTTAATTTCCATTTCAATTTCTAATCTTTGGTTTTAGGGATCGAGGGTTGCTTATTAACCCGCCAATAGCAAGAAGCAGCATTTGTTTTGAAGCACACTGTTTTTGCAACTCCAACTTCTAGTTAAGCAATAAACAAAAAACCTACAAATTTAATTCATTCTTTCAACACACCTCCATGGAGTCAGGCACTATACTAACGCTAGAATCGGGGAAACAAATTAGAGATGTCTTAATGAGCTAAGAAATAAAGTCAATGCCATTCATGAAGAGCTAGGGAACTAGAGAATTTTAAGAGATGAATGTTTGTACTTGGTACTGCTTTCCTCATAGGTATTCTAAAGCAACAAACTAGCAACCAAAAAAGCAAATGCAAATAAAAATCATGGAATCTATGTTCAGAGCAAGGCAATCAACTGAAAGCTATAGTTTGATGGATTGAAATCTTTGAAGAATGAGTAGAGGGATTTTTAAAAACAAACTTGAGGATAGCAGTTAATTTAATTTGGTAACCTTATCCCATTTTGAGAGGTTCCTAAATGCTTTTTTCAAATTTGTATGCCAAAAGTATACTTGAATGACTTGGCCTTATAGAGCATGTACAAAATCCAGCTTAGAATTTCAGTCTTTCAGACCACTAACAGAACTTAATACACACATACGTGTAGCAGTATCTCAGGGTCATGACTTAGGCTAAAGTATAAAAATATACTCACTTTACCACAAGGATGAGGAGGGAAGTTTATATAAACTGACAATAGTTCCTAGTGATGCTATTGGAAAAAATATAATGGTAAGTCACAAAGGAGAAAATTCAGAAGGAATGCCACAGACCCACGGGTACATTTACATTACAAGAACCGCTGTTGGAGAGGGGAGCCACCTGGGTTCAGTTAAGCATCTGACTATGCTCAGGTCATGATCTGTGAGTTCCAGCCCCACATTGGCCTCTGCTGTATGCAGAAGAGCCCGCTTCAGATCCTCTGTACTCCTCCCTGCCCCTACCCTGCTCACGCTTTCTTTCTCTTTCTCAAAAATAAGCACTTGAAAAAGAAAAAGAATAAAATAGAAACGATCAGGCAACAATTTGTATGACTTTCCAGGGATTTAGGCTTAGCCAATAGAGACGTTACATGCTGTACTATTCCATATATACAACATCCTTGAGAAGACAAAATTGTAAAGCTGGAGAACAAAGTAGTGGTTTTCAGAGTAGGTGTGGGGGGAGGGTGAGTCAGAAGATGAGTGTGGTTACAAAAGGGCAATAGTAGGGATCCTTGTAGAGATAGAACTGTTCAGCATCTTCACTGTGGCAACAGATACACAAACACACGTGATAAAACCGGAGAGCACTAAGTATATGCACACATGCGCGCGCGCGCACACACACACACACACACACACACACACACATCAGTACGTATAAAGTGGGAAATCCGAGTATCTGTGGATTTTATCAATGTCACTTTCCTGATTGTAGTATTAGTCAGTAGTTATGCAACATGTTACCATTGGAGGAAGCTGATTAATGGGATTTCTCTGTATTATTATTTCTTACAGTTGCATGTGAATCTACATAATCTTAAAATTTTTAATTTAATTACAAAAGTCAAGAAGAAAAGTACAGACAATACATTAGAAAAATGAGTCAAAAAGAGTTGAACAGGCACCACTGAACAAGAAAGAAACTCAAATGACAAAATTTACAAAATAAGTTTATGTAGTTATTCAGCTCATTGACAACCAGGAAAATTAAAATTAAAATCACAATTAGATACAACTGCACAGATTGGCTAAAAATTAGAACATCTTATATAAGTAAATGTTGGTAATATTGGAACAATCACAAGTCTAATCCAATGCTGGCGGGAGTAGAAATGAGTATAACAATCTTGAAAGACAAGGTAACATTTTCTAATGAAATTGCAGCCAGAAACTTCATGCCTAAGTATTAGAGAAATGCTTGCATATGTGCCAAGATGCATGCTCCTAAGAATATTCACAGCTCCATAGTTTGCTTTGGACAAAAACTGGAAAGAACTCCAGTGTCCATTTACAATAGAAAGGTTAAATAAATTGGAGTATATCAAAACAATGTAATTCTATGTAGCAACTCTACATGTGGAACTCTATATGTATGAGGTATAGCCACACATACCAACATGGATGAATCTATGAATAAATAAATATATGAGGAAATATTCAAAAAAAGTCAAATGAAAGTTACAGCATCGCTAAATATTAAACATTTTAAAATATATTCCTTTCCACCCTCACCTACACTCTAAGAAAATATCAAATGCAAATGAAAATAATTAGGTACCCATAAACACAAAAATTTTTTATTAAATGGTGCATGGAAAATGAACAGGCATAAATAATTTTACCCTTTGGTAAGAATAATCTACATTGACAACTTTGGCCTTTGTTCTTCCTCATCTAGATAATTTATTTCTGATATTGAACTTTTTTTTCTGGTACCATAGTAAGTACTTCATAAGTATTTGTAGAATAAGTATGTTTTTATTTAATTTAAAAAATTGTATTTTACATTTTTCATTATACCTTTAAATTGAAACAAATTATATTTTTATGCTTTAACATGCATAAAGAAGAGACCAGAATAAAATATACCAAAAGTGCTTTCTTCTTTTTTGGCATTCTGGCATATTTTACATTTTCTCATTTCCTGCATTTCCTTTCTATTATTAGAAGAATAAACAGTAGAAAAAAAGCCATTTGAAAAATTAAACTGAAAGTCAAACTTTAATGGTCAATTTAAGCCCTTGAAAATATAAACAGATTAGGGGTGCCTGGGTGGCTCAGTCAGTTGAGTGTCCGACTTTGGCTCAAGTCATGATCTCACACTCTGTAGGTTTGAGCCCCGCATTGGACTCTGTGCTGACGGCTGGGAGCCTGAAGCCTGCTTCAGAGTCTGTATCTCCTTCTCTCTTTCTGCCTCTCCCCTGCTTGTGAGCTCTCTCTCAAAAATAAATAAACATTAAGAAAAAAATTTTTGTAATTAAAAAAACTATCATTTTGACTGTTTATTACCAGGGTCTTAGGAAATGTGACCTCACTGATGTTAGATTGGTTTTGTTTAAATTGATTTTGTTACCACAGGTGCCTGTGGTATTGCTACATAAAATGAGACTTACCAGTGAAAACAGATACTCTTTAAATTATTCAATTATAGTTTTAGCCTTTGCAATTCAAGTTGGGAGTCAAGACTGGTTACTGTATTCAAGTGTTTGTAAATCCTTCCTCCCACCTCCTGCTTTAGTCCACAATTTAAGTTCTGCATATAATTCTTCATGTGACAATTATTTGTGCATTAAATTTTCATAATTTTTGTACACTAAGGACATATGATTTGTCTGAAAGTCCCCATTTCCCAAACAACAAAAGCTAATGTAGTAGCAGTAAGATCTGTATCTCCTGAATTCTCTTTATTTTTTATTATACTTTTTTAAATTTTTTTAGGGGGAGGGTGAGGAGAGAAGGAGAGAGAATCTCAAGCAGGCACTCAATCTTGTGACCATGAGATCATAACATAGCCTAAATCAAGAGTTGGATGCTTAACCAGCTGAGCCACCCAGGTGCCCCTTTTTATTTATTTTTATTCATTTTTTATTTTTTTATGTTTATTTATTTTTGAGAGAGTGGGAGACAAAGTGTGAGCAGGGGAGGGGCCAAGAACGAGGAGACACAGAATCCGAAGCAGGCTCCAGGCTCTGAGCTGTCCGCACAGAGCCTGATGTAGGACTCAAACTCATGAGATCATGACCTGAGCCAAAGTGAGACGCTTAACCAACTGAGCCACTCGGGCACTCCTATTTATTTATTGAGAGAGAGAGAGCACAAGCAGGGGAGGTCTCCTGAATTCATATAATCCATGTGTGTATGGCTTCCCATGTCCAGTCTCGGATTTCAATTTACATCTGTCTTGAAACAACACTCATTACTGAAATGCAAATCACTTTCCAAGGTGTTAGTGAGCTACATAGGCTCTACTAAAGGTTACATAGAAGACATAGGCATGGGTGTATATGTGGCAAAATATAGCATTTTTACTTTGATGTAAGGATCTTCACTGGACATCTCTTCCAAGACTGTTTTCTTCCCCACTGTACTGGCTTCCAAATCTCTTCAAATTTCTCTTCCCTTTGCAGGCTCCTTCAACCTCCGTGACTGCTTCTGTCTTCCATTACTTTCCTTTTCTTAACCAGAAAAACCTATCTGTATCTGATCCTCCAAATTTGCATCACCACACCCATCATTTATTTTTTTTTTCAATATACGAAATTTATTGTCAAATTGGTTTCCATACGACACCAAGTGCTCATCCCAAAAGGTGCCCTCCTCCGCCTGGTTGGCTCAGTCGGTTGAGTGTCCAACTTCGGCTCAGGTCACAATCTCACGGTCAGTGAGTTCGAGCCCCAAGTCGGGCTCTGGGCTGATGGCCCGGAGCCTGGAGCCTGCTTCCGATTCTGTGTCTCCCTCTCCCTCTGCTCCTCCCCCGTTCATGCTCTGTCTCTCTCTGTCTCAAAAATAAATAAACATTAAAAAAAAAATTTTTTAATTCAACCAAAAGGTGCCCTCCTCAATACCCATCACCTACCCACCCCTCCCTCCCACCCCCCATCAACCCTCAGTTTGTTCTCAGTTTTTAAGAGTCTCTTATGCTTTGGCTCTCTTCCACTCTAACCTCTTTTTTTTTTTCCTTCCCCTCCCCCATGGGTTTCTGTTAAGTTTCTCAGGATCCACATAAGAGTGAAACCATATGGTATCTGTCTTTCTCTGTATGGCTTAATTCACTTAGCATCACACTCTCCAGTTCCATCCAAGTTGCTACAAAGGGCCATATTTCATTCTTTCTCATTGCCATGTAGTACTCCATTGTGTATATAAACCACAATTTCTTTATCCATTCATCAGTTGATGGACATTTAGGCTCTTTCCATAATTTGGCTATTGTTGAGAGTGCTGCTATAAACATTGGGGTACAAGTGCCCCTATGCATCAGTACTCCTGTATCCCTTGGGTAAATTCCTAGCAGTACTATTGCTGGGTCATAGGGTAGTTGTATTTTTAATTTTTTGAGGAACCTCCACACTGTTTTCCAGAGTGGCTGCACCAGTTTGCATTCCCACCAACAGTGCAAGAGGGTTCCCGTTTCTCCACATCCTCGCCAGCATCTATAGTCTCCTGATTTGTTCATTTTGGCCACTCTGACTGGTGTGAGGTGATATCTGAGTGTGGTTTTGATTTGTATTTCCCTGATGAGGAGCGACGTTGAGCATCTTTTCATGTGCCTGTTGGCCATCCGGATGTCTTCTTTAGAGAAGTGTCTATTCATGTTTTCTGCCCATTTCTTCACTGGGTTATTTGTTTTTCGGGTGTGGAGTTTGATGAGCTCTTTATAGATTTTGGATACTAGCCCTTTGTCTGATATATCATTTGCAAATATCTTTTCCCATTCCGTTGGTTGCCTTTTAGTTTTGTTGGTTGTGTCCTTTGCTGTGCAGAAGCTTTTTATCTTCATAAGGTCCCAGTAATTCATTTTTGCTTTTAATTCCCTTGCCTTTGAGGATGTGTCGAGTAAGAGATTGCTACGGCTGAGGTCAGAGAAGTCTTTTCCTGCTTTCTCCTCTAGGGTTTTGATGGTTTCCTGTCTCACATTCAGGTCCTTTATCCATTTTGAGTTTATTTTTGTGAATGGTGTGAGAAAGTGGTCTAGTTTCAACCTTCTGCATGTTTCTGTCCAGTTCTCCCAGCACCATTTGTTAAAGAGACTGTCTTTTTTCCATTGGATGTTCTTTCCTGCTTTGTCAAAGATGAGTTGGCCATACGTTTGTGGGTCTAGTTCTGGGGTTTCTATTCTATTCCATTGGTCTATGTGTCTGTTTTTGTGCCAATACCATGCTGTCTTGATGATGACAGCTTTGTAGTAGAGGCTAAAGTCTGGGATTGTGATGCCTCCTGCTTTGGTCTTCTTCTTCAAAATTACTTGGGCTATTTGGGGCCTTTTGTGGTTCCATATGAATTTTAGGATTGGTTGTTCTGTCTTCGAGAAGAATGCTGGTGCAATTTTGATTGGGATTGCATTGAATAGGTAGATAGCTTTCACACCCATCATTTAAAATTGTTTTCAAGTATGCAAAAGGCCAATAACCTGAGGATAAAGGTTAGGTGTATGTGTGTGTGTGTGTGTGTGTGTGTGTGTGTGTGTGTGTCACACACACACATGCATGCTCACATGTGCAAGCACTTAGGAAATATATGGTAGTTAACAGATTCTCCATCCTCAGAATAGGAAGTGGAGCAAAGGGCACTATTTTTTCTGCAAAAAGGTTTTCCTGTCCCACTAAGCTCAGTTTTGCCTTTGTGATGCTTCTGAAATTGGGATGCACCTTACAGTTGATATCTACATTTGCTGTGAGAGTACTCTGTCTTTCTACAAAACTTTGACCCAGATTGGTAGCCATCCCACAATATACAGTATCTTGAAATTAAAGAATATGGTATGTGTTTGTTTAGATTTTCTTTATTACTTTTAAAATTATGTTACAAAAGTCATACTAACTTATTGCATCTGACGATATAACTACAATGATAAAGACATGCAAAAGTATGTGAAGAAGAAGTTCACAATCTCTTCCTAATCTCATTCCCCCTCCTGAGGTTACCAACATTAACAATGTGCTGATATCCTTTCACTGAAAGGTTAGACATAGTGTATGTACCTGTGTAGGGTTTTGGTTGTGGTAATTTTTACAAAAATAAAATCATATTATGCTACTTGATTTTCTTACTTAAAATACATCGTGAATATCACTTACAGCTTAGTAAATAAATCTCTAACTTATTTTTAAATACCCACGGGGTAATCCATAGCCTGGATGCATCAGAATTTCTGCAGCCATTTTCCCCTGTCAAATTATTTCCAGTTTTTCTTTATTTCAATTTCCAACAGTTTTTCAATACATACTGTTGTACATGAATCCTCATATACTGGAGCATTTATTTCAACAAGCTAGAGCCCCAAAGTGGGGTTTCTGGATTAAAGGAGATGTGAGGTGGCCCACTTCCCTACACCCTCACCAGGGCTCCTATCTTTGCTCCTTTTAATTTTTCAGTCTCATGGATGAAAACGGTCTCACCCTAATTTTCATTATCTTCACTACTAGTAAGGTTAGACATTTCTTCAGAAATTTCTTGGCCATTTGGGCATTGTACCCTCTCTCTAGCCTTTGTACACACTGGCTGTTTTTCTGTTGTGTTTTCTTTTTCATGTAAAACAAGTTATAGTATCTCATTACTAATTACAGGTCTTTACTCTTTGTCAGGCATATATGTTGCAAATATTCTTTGGCGGTTTACCATTTCTGGTTGGCCCCAAGCTGTATTACGTATTTTTAAAATTTTTATGTCGTCAAGTATGTCTATCTTTTACTCTTTTGTTTAGGAAGCTATCCCTCACCCTGAGATTATAAAGTCTCCTAAATTTTCTTCTAATGATATTAGTGTTAAATTATTTTTATTTTACTTTTTTGTCTTATTGAGGTATAATTTACGTAGGACAAAATTCACTCATTTTAAGCATATAGCTTGATGAATTTTCATAATGGTTTATAGTCACATAACCTTCACCAAAATCAAGCTTTGGGGCACCAGGGTGGTTCAGTGAGTTAAATGTCTGACTCTTGATTTGGGCTCAGGTCATGATCTCACGGTTCCATGAGATCGAGCCTTGCATCTTGGGATTTTCCCTCTCTCTCTCTCTCTCTGCCCCTCCCCCACTTGCACTGTCTCTGTCTCTCTCAAAATAAATAAATAAACTTAAAAAAAATTTTTTAAATCAAGCTGTTGAGCAGATCCACCATCCTAAAATGTTTTCTCATACCACTTCGCAGCTGATGCCCTCTCGTGATCTTTGGCCACAGGCAACTACTAGTCTGCCTCCTCTTTCTATAGCTTTACCTTTCTAGAATATTGCACTAATCGACTCATGAAGTATGTAGTCCTGTATGTTTGTCTTCTCTCACTTGTATGTTTGAGATGCATCCTTATTTTCACGTATATTAAAGTTTAATTCATTTTTATTGCTGAGTAATATTCCATAGTGTGGATAGTTCACAACTTGGTTATCTATCTACCAATTAATGGATATTTGACATTACTACTAATTTGGGGCTATTACGCATAATGTTGTTACTACATTAGTATAGTATTATTATAGACTGTATGATTATTGTTTACTCAAATGTAAAAGTCTTTGAGTAAAAAACTTTGTATGGACATAACCTATTGAATTTCTTTTGTGTAAATATCTAGTTGTGAGATTTGTGGGTTATATGGTAAGTGTATGTTTTACTTTATAAAATACTGCCTTAAGGGTCTTCCAAAGTAGCTGTGCCATTTTGCATTCACAACAGAAATGTAGGTTTTGGTTTTCCACATTCTCCCCAGCACTTGGTGTTGTCACACTTTTTAATTTTAGCTATTCAAATGGTGTACAGTGATCTCAATGTGGTTTTAATCGAATTTCATGGTAACTAGTGACGCTGAGCATCTGTTTATGTGCTTTTTTATCATTTATAGATGAAGTGTCTAAGTCACTTCCCCTTTTTGAAGAAA
Source organism: Panthera tigris (assembly GCF_018350195.1). Lineage (NCBI taxonomy): Eukaryota > Metazoa > Chordata > Mammalia > Carnivora > Felidae > Panthera > Panthera tigris. The sequence continues at coordinate 63,378,005 of NC_056672.1, read as the reverse complement.
CTGGGTTATTTTCTTATTAAGTTGTACCTGTTCCTTACATATTCTGGATGCAAGTCCTCTGTCAGAAATATGTTTTACAAATATTTTCTTTCAATCTATGGCCAATCTTTTCATTTTCTTAACTGCACCTTTCAAAAAACAAAAGTTTTTATTTTTTTTAATTTTTTTTAATGTTTATTTATTTTTCAGAGAGACAGAGACAGAATGGGAGTGGGTTAGGGGCAGAGAGAGAGGGAGACACAGAATCTGAATCAGTCTCCAGGCTCTGAGCCGTCAGCACAGAGCCCGATGTGGGGCTTGAACTCCCAGAGCCGTGAGATCATGACCCGAGCCGAAGTCAGACGCTCAACCGACTGAGCCACCCAGGCGCCCCAGATTTTTATTTTTATCAAAACATTTTATCAATTTTTACACTTTTGCCTTTTGTGACATGTTTAAGAAATATTTGCCTAGCCAGTGTCATAAAGATTTTATGTTTTCTTCTAAATATTTAATAGTTTAAGATCTCCTGGTTAGATCTCTGATCCATTCTGAGTTAATCAGTGTATGGCATGAGATAAGAGTTAAAGTTTATTTTTTCTATACAGATAAATTTGGTTGTCCAAGCACTATTTTTTAAATTCTTGATTCATTTGGAATTAACTTTTATGTAATATGAGGCAATACTCTAGCTTAATTTGTTTTCTAATATATAGCCAATCGTATCAAAATTTTCCATTCCCACCCTCTACTTACAGTACGGAAATATTATATTTGTAACTTTTAAATTCCCTATTCATAATTATAATTATTTTGAGACTTTATTCTCTTCCACTGATTTATGATAATAGTCCAAAACAGAATTCTTGGTTATCAACACCTTAACTTGTTTCTCTTTTCATTTTTCCTTATTTCAATAAATGGCACTACCATCTACCCAGTTGGTCAAGCCAATACTGTAAGTACTAGCCTTTATTTCCCTCCTTTCCTAACCCTTGTAATCAATCCATCACTTTTCCCTTTATAGTATAAATGTATCCACTTCATTCCATGTCCATTGCTAACAGACTCATCCAGGTTACCACACCCTTATCTCATACCAGGTTTTTCCTTGCTCCCTAACTCTGTCCACATCAACCAGCTTTCCGTTCTTTGACCGTCCAGGTTTGTACCTATTTGACCTTGCCATTTCCTCTGCCTACGATAATCTTCCTTCATCATAACTATCTCGGGTCTTGGGTTAAATGATAACAAGTCGGATCTTTTTAAATATCTTACATGCAAGGTCCCCCTGACTATAATTCCCCTATGCTAGTTTGAGTTTCAGGTGGGTACTCACCCAGAAATTTGCATACTTAATAAGATGCATATCTGTAGCATCTCCTGAGGTCACTAGATCTTTCCTTTCTTAAATGATTTCTCCCCATCTTTGTAGTCTGAGCCAGAAGCCAGCCCAGGGTTATTGCTTAGGGACAAAGAAGAGCAAAGGATTAGCTTTGGCCAAACTGAATGCTATCCAATATGGTGCTCATAAAAATGTGGTGCCTTGTGCCTTCCAGAATGTCACAAATTTCCAGTAAGAGGACAGCTTTGGGCTCACCCTCAGATGAGGAGTAGAAGGTTCTGGGACCACAGTCCCAGAATAGCAGTCCATTCTAGAGGGACAGTCACTTGGGTCTTGGAAAGCATACCTGGAGAAGTGAATGCTGCTGACAAATAGGACCTTCGCTCTTGGAAGGGTCTCTTCTACGGGCCTTGAGCATCATCCAAAGAGAAAGATTACACTCATCTGGCTTGCCCATTCTTCAGGTGTGTGTGTGTGTGTCTGTGTGTGTGTGTCTGTGTGTGTGTGTGTCTGTGTGTGTGTGTGTCTTTACTCATTCTGGCTCTACTTCTCCAGGTCCTGTGTATTCAATATATTCAGCATCACAGCTGCAGCTGCCACTGCTCTTGTTGCTGTGACAACTCACAGCAATTGTCGTTGTTCAATGTGAGATTGAGCCCTGGGGTACACCTTGCCCACCAAACCACTCCCTCAAGCTCCAAACACCATTTGACTCATTTTCCATTACAATCATCAGAGGACCTTTAGCAATTCTAAGGGAGTTATCACTTTCTTTCACATCCTTTCCCAGATATCTGATTTTGCAATTCAGCTCTCCAGAGGAAATTCAAGCTGCCTCTTTAATCCTTATGAAGAGAAAGTGTGAATTTTATCCTAGATTCATCATTTTAAAGCTGATGGGGATCTTGAATACAATCTAATTATATCTTCACATTTTACACATGAAAATTAAAGTGTCTGATGTGCCTAGAACAGGATCTGGCATGTGTGGTAATCATTCAAAAGCTTGTTCAAAGAATGAATGAAGTTCAGGGAATCATGACTTCTCCAGCATCACAAAAGTCCGTAGCGGAACAGAGATTAGAATATAGATTTTTCTCATTCCAAAATTGAGTCCATTTATAAAAATAAATTGATCCTATCTATTTATTGAAGTAATCTAAATAAAATACTTTTATATTTTAAAGATTTGCCATAAAGTTGTAAGTCTTATAATAATACCATTATTGAAAGCTACAAGTAGCCTTGAAAACAAAGTTGTCTATTTCTCAGCCTAGTAAAAATAAATGCGCATGCAATAAGTAAAGTACATGCAATGTGCTTTAAATATCTTTATTAGGGTATAATTGATATTCAAAAAACTGAACATATTTCATATATACAATTTGATAAGTTTGGAGATATGCATATACCTGTGAAGCCATCACCACAGTCAAGGTAATAAACATATCCATCACCTCCAAAGTTTTCCTCCTGAGTTGTTTTTGTTTGGTTGTTTGCTTGTTTTGTTTTAAGAATACAACATCAACTCCACTGTCTTGGCAAATGTTTGGTTACACAATACAGTGTTAACTATAGGCACTACATTACACATTAGATCTTTAGGATATATTCATCTTGTATAACTTAAACTTTGTAGCCTTTGACTAATACTTCCCCCATGTCCAGCTCCTGGAAACCACCATTCTAGTCTATGCTTCTATGAGTTTGACTATTTTAGAATCCTCCTACAAGTGATGTCAGGTAGTATTTGTCTTTTGTCTGGTTCGTTTCACTTAGCACAACATCCTTGGTGTTTGTCCACGCTCTTGTGTTTGGCAGGATTTCATTCATTTTTAAGGCTGAATGATATTTCATTGTATGTTTATACCACATTATCTTCATCCATTCATCTGTTGATGAACATTTATTTAGGTTGCTTCTACAACTTGGCTATTGTGAAAAATACTGCAATGAACATGGAAGTGCAGCGATTTCCTCTCAATCCTGATTTCAATTCTGTTGGATATAATTTTAATTTTTTGAGGAACCTCTACACTGTTTTCCATGACAGCTACACCATTTTACATTCCCACCAACAGTATACAAAGGTTCCCTTTTCTCCACATTCTTGCTAACACTTACGTTTTTGTTGTTGTTGTGATACCATCCTAACAGATATGAGTTGATATCTCATTGTGGTTTTGATTTGCATTTCCCTGATGAGTAACATTGAGCATCTTTTCATATATCCATTGGCCATTTGTAGGTCTCCTTTTGTGAACGGACTATTCAAGTCCTTTGTCCATTTTCCTAAGTCAGTTTTGATTAAGTGTTTTCCTCATGACTTATTATTTTAAATACACATTTCCTGCCTTTCCAATCTCATTAACTTTAATTGGCTAAAACCAGGATAAAATCTTCCAAGTTTGACAGATTTTTTAAAAGCCACAACAGAAACAATAATTGAAATGCACATCACACTGATGTTTAAATCAAGTAGTTTCAATAGTAGCATATGTCTAATATCATGTGATGCAAGGAGTGGAAGGAACCACTTTCATCCAAACCGAGCTATCTTTCTTAGTCCATGTAATTGTGAAATGGTTTTCATGAAAGAATTGGAAAGAAGTGGCTAGAAAAGAAATACAGTGACTTTAGAGCCAGAGTCTTGGAAAAAATTTTTAATTTGGTAAGGAGTATAAAAGCACCCATCCCCAAAATCAATTCAAAGTTCAAACTAAGAAATTCTCTACTTTGTAGAAGAAAGAGCTTTAAGTTCAGTTTTTTTGCAGCCCAATCATTTGTACTAAGAAAATCCCCAAGAAGTGTCATCTGAAATGGTATGTTTGTGAAGCTGGCTCTGTATGACAATGTGAAAGACCATCAACTTAGTGTTTGCCAAACCTGGCTTGCTTTAGAACCACCTGTGGCCTTTTAAAAAATAGGCATATTCTTGAGCTTCAAAGAAAACCCACCAAACCAGACTCTCTATGAGACCCAGAAATTTGTTTCACTGAGCTTTTCTGTGCTCTTCTGCAGCCCAGCAACCTGGGCCACCATCTATTAACCTATCTTTGGCAAAATAGTTCTGTCTTTACTTTATGTTGTGCCTACAGACAGTTGAATTTTCTCATGAAAATGTAAATTTCCCACACATATGTGGACTATAGACCTGGAATATTGCAGGAAAAACTGTCAGGTCTTACCTCAACCTGTCCCTGAGAAAGAACCATAGAAATGGTGTGCTTGCTTTTAATCTAATAACTCAAAATTTGGGTAATATTTTAATAGTTATATTATTGTTTTGCACTGGAATAGTTCTGTGGAGAGGCCACAAATTATTATCATTCCCCATCAGCAGGGAGATAATTTTTCTAAATGTAGTGAATATTCCAAGTATCACCCTAGGGAGCAGAAGATCCAAGATCGGAAGATAAGGACTTAGACTGGTAGCAAGATGGGAACCCGTCATTCTGCATCTTGTGGTTGATAGAACCTAGATGATAAGGAGTAGCAACCCTCTCCCAAGGAGCCACTTGGGTTTAAAGAAAAAAGAAAGCAGGCTACTACCACTCATGGGCAGGTTAGGAATTCAGCAGGGATGGATTGTGTGCTTAAAAACAGCTGTGGTGATCTGCAATTACAAAAAACTTAGAACGCCATTTGTAGAATGGGCCATGTCTCTAGACCCATAAATTCATCCTCTCTATGGTGGTTCAGAGAGTGAACTTCTTATCTTGACCCCAAATTTTAAGAGGACTTGTTGATTGAACTTACACTGCCCCTACACTGATTTTGAGGCTGAAATGCTACAATGTATCTTACTCCCTGATTTGAACTGCAGTAAAACCCAATGGCCAGGGCTAGAACCAGTTTACATCGATCCATATCCTGACTCCAGACATAAAACAACTTGAAATAATATAATTTTATACACTGTGTATTGTGGCAAGTCCAGACTATGAATAGATTTCTAATATAATGAAAAGTGATAGGACTTTGTGAAACAAGCAACCTTGTAGTATCAATTACATTTTTTTTGGCATTGATTTCAAAAATCCAATTAATGGTCAAAGATGTTTATCATTCATATTTGTCCAGCAAGAAGGCCTACTTTCATCCTGAAAGGATTGCTGGCTTGATTACAAAAATATTGTCCTTTTATTACCTAGGACCAAAGGCTTTTGTACTTGGCATAAATGCCTGACTATAAAAACTACTATCGCATTAAAAAGGTGCCCATTGTCAGAGTATCTTATATATTCACTTTTTTTATTAACATAGCAGCAAAACAGCATGATGTACTGTACTCATGTACCTAAAATTACAGTGAAAACAAGCTTCATATTTTCTCCTTTAAATATGTCCTTTAAGATAAATCTATATAAGTCACTTGACAATGACAGTCGTATTGCCTCTTAGAAATAGTGTCTTCCAATTTCAGATAGCCTTCAGTTTGTGTTTAGAAATAAAGTAATAAGAACTCAGAAGTTCCTCTTCAATTGTTTCTTGATAGTTAAAAAGTAGGATTTAATAGCAAAGTAGCTATTGACCTTGTCAAAGTGTGATGATACAGATGCCCTGATTTTGTGGTGCTCTGAGATCTTATTCAGGGGTTGCTTGTAAAGGTTTGGGTTCATCTGGTTAACTAATGAGATTAATTAATTACCCAGCAAGGGTATGATTCCACTCATGATGCATATGCTATTCAGAAATGTCCTGGAAAGATCACCTCTATTTTGCTTCCAGGATAAAAGAGAGCTAAAGATTGCTAAACAGAAAGAGGTCCCTTTAAATACCCAGGCCGGATGGGAATTCAGCCATCATCCAGAGTCAGTCAGATACAAATAGGACATTGGCAACTTACCAAAAGATATTCAGGATCACCACATTGGCCTTTGTTATCACATCTGTTAGTTAAATTTATGGAAAGACTGCAGTGTGCGATCCCCTTTACTTTAGCTTCTTTCTCATTTCTTTCTTACATCTGAGTGGACAAATTAGATCTGAGTGATTTGAAGAAGTGTTCATTAAACAACATTATTTCAAAATATATCTTTAATAAATTCTTACAATGGATCACACTTTCAGAAACATTTGTATATATTATCTCATTAATGCTCTTAATAATTCTGCACGTTGTATATGATCATTATTTGCATTTTATAGCTGAAAAAACTGAGTTTCTAATCCAGTTAAGAGAATATCATTTGTACATGTCAGAAACTATGATTTCAAACCAAATGTTCTAGCCACATTTTTTTTGTATTTTTACTGTAATACAAACTTAAAAAAGTTGTTTAAGAAAATGATTATCTAAATCTATTTCTCCCTTGTAAGTCACATGCTCTTTTTTTCTAGGTGGTCCCAAAGCATATTCTCTCTTCTTTTATTATTTTTTTTTTAAGGTTCAACAATATTATTAGAATATGCTTTGGTGCTGATCATTAAAAGTCAATATTCCCAGGCACACACACATATTTTTCTCAATATATAGTTAATTTTTTTTTGTTGTTTAATCTTTGGGATGTTTTATGCCACAGGTTTTATTATGTATTCTATTTTCATACTTTGGTTTTCTTCTGTGATTTTGTTTATCTATATTTTTAATTTCTTGTGTCTATTCTCAGTATCTTGCCTATTTTCCTCTTAAACATTTTTTAAAATAAATGTTTATTCATTTTTGAGAGAGAGAATGAGCTGTGGAGAGGCAGAGAGAGCATGGGACAGAGGATCCCAAGAGGACTCTACACTGACAACAGGAAGCCTGATGCAGGGCTCAAACTCACGAACTGTGAGGTCATGACCTGAGCCAAAGTCCGACGCTCAACCAACTGAGCCACCCAAAGCCCCTCCTCTTAAATCTTTTTACCTTTCCCTTCAATTTTTATGGGTATTTTAAATTTTCCTGTGTTTACTTTTTATTTGTCTGAAGGCATTAATTTGTTGTTGCTGTTGTTTTTGTGTTCTCTCAACTTTAGCATTCATTTCTGAAATATTTTTCTATTGCTTCTAATTCTTTCTTGAGTTCTGTGATCTCATTCCTCAGTCTAGTTCCAATTTTTGTCGTTCTTCCGTGTTTATATTATTTTATTAATGTCTTAGTTCATTTTAACACAGTAGGTTATAGTTTCGATCTATTTTGTGCGCATGTCTTTCTGGCATGGTCTCCTTGTCTGTAGGGATATTATTCTGTACTTTATTCTTTTATTCTTGTAATAACTTTGCATAGGATTTGATATCTATGCCTTTCTTTTTTTCATTTTTAGGTGAAACTAGTATTTCTGAACTCTATAATAAAGCTAAGTTCAGGAAATCTTTCTTATCTTTCCAGAAGTTCTGCTTCTGATGTTTTTGTACAGTGTTCAGCAATATGATGACTGGCTTTTCTGTGACATCCTGGTCCTTTCCCTCCCCAACTTTGATCTGGATCTTCTCTCTTGTTCATCTCTGTCCTGCTCAATTTTGGCTTCACTTTGCATCACTGCTCCCCAGAGTGGGACCTTGTCCCAGAAGGAAGCCTTTGCAGATCAGTTTTGCGAGTGACTGGCATCTGGATGCTCCGTGTCCTCCAGGTCTTCTTACTGCCGGTCCCTCCACTGACTACATACTGGAAAGGGCCAACCTCCAGTGTTCGCTGCTGTCTCCGATCAGTCATCTGTGGTGTTTACTCAATGCATGTTGGCTCTTTTGAGGTCTGCTGATCTTTTATCAAACACTGTTGTCATGCCCCCCCCACCCTCCCACCCCTGCCCACGGGACTGTAACCAACTGCTTGAATATGGGGATTGATGGGGATGCCTTTTCACCTAGTTTGGTTGTAAATGTCATCTATAGATATTGTGTTTTGCTATCTATTTGCCCTGTCAGTTTTTCTGGAGAGCTGGAAAAGACATACTATCTTTGTCATTGCCATCTTCCCAGAATCTCTTTATTTAACAAAAATTATAGTATCCAGAGAGAAAAAAATGCACATAATGTATAGCTTTATGCATATATTTACAAAGTGTGTTATCAGTACCCAGATAAAGAAATACATCATCAGCTGAGGATTGTTAGCGTATTCTCCCATTTTTTTTTTCTTCTAAATCTTAATTTTTAAAAATCTGAAAGCCATATACTGAGAAAACAGAATGTGGATTGAGGCAATTATGGTAAAGTTACATAGTCAATAAATGTATATTTTTATGTTACTATTCCCTTATTTAAAAACGCGTATGTATTTGTACTCCTCTGTCCCCAATTATATCACATTTACACATGGAAATACTTGTGCTTGAGCTTATACAAGATGTTGTAAATTAAATTTCAGGCCCCAATTCTTCATCCTCCCATTATTCACATCCTCAACACATAACTTTGCAGTCCATCCTGCTTCATATGTGAAGGACACATATCTCTTCACCTTGACTTTAGCCTTAGCTATTTGACTTACTTTGACCAAAGAGGATGTTAGTTCACAGGCCACAAGCAAGAGTTTAAAATGTCCTCTCACACTTACTTATATGTTCCTTCTTACACTCTGCCATTGCCCTCTTACTAGTCCACTGGGCTCAGGAGGAGTGTCAAAGACATGTGGAGCAGAACCATCCCAAACCACCCCCAGTGTGAAACAGGCCATACCAGCTGACCTGCAAACTCAGGAGGAGAAAGAAGTGCTTAATGTAGATTACACTGAAGATTTGAGATGATCAGTACTGCAGCATTATTGTAGGAAACACACAGTTCACATGCCAGTGTGTTGGAGTTCTCAAAGACAGTGTATGGTGGTTGCATGATAGGATTGGTTGTTTTTTTAAAAAATTATCGAAATAGGTGCTGCTGCTTATACCCTTATGGTTTCTTCCTAGTTGCTTTAGTTGTTTTCCATTTTTGCTTTAGTTGGATGTTATTCAACTAAGTTCTTTTCTTTTTTTCTAATACGTGTTTTAAAGGCCATACATTTCATTCTGAATATTTTGGGGGTTGCGTATCACATTTGTACATTCAGCTTTTATTTTTCTCATTTCTAAGTAGTCTGTAACTTTTTAACTTTCCTTTTTAACATGGAGATTAAGTAGAAAAGTTTGTGTTTAATTTGCAAGTGCTATTTTGCCTTCTTATTTTATTTTTTATTTTTTTCTGATTTTTGCCTTTAATGAATTCTTGTCAGATAAGAATGAATGAATGAATGAATGAATGAATGAATGAATGAATGAATATCTAGTTCTAAATGAGAAAACAGCACTGTTCTAGTAGCTTCAACCTCAGTTAAATGTTATTGTTCTCTGACTCTGAACCCGTGACTCTGAATTCTCAGACACTGATAGAGTAGAACTCTCTTATACTACCCAGTTAGAGTTAGTTAAACAGTCATTTAAAATCATTTTAAAATGCTGTACTCATATTTTAGCTTAACATAAACTACATAAATATTCATCTGTTCCCCTTGATGTTTTTCTAGCTTTATTGAGATATAATTGGCATATAACATTGTGTAAATTTAAGGTGTGAAATGTTTATCTGATACACTTATATATTGCAAAATGATTAGTACTTCCATCATGTCACACAATTACCTTTTCTTTTTCTGGTGAGAACATTTACGATCTGTCCTAGCAGCTTTAAAGTATATGAAGCAGAATTATTAGCTATCATCACCATGCTGTGCATTAGATCCCCAGAATTTATTTGTCTTATAACTGGAGGTTTGTACCTTTTGATCAACCTCTCACCATTTCCCTGAACACCTAGCTCCTGGTTAGTACCATTCTACTCTCTGTTTGTATGATTTCAGCATTTTTGGACTCCACCTATAAGTAGAACCACACAGTATTTGTCTTTCTCTCTCTGACTTATTTCACTTAGTGTAATGCCCTCAAGGTCCATTCATATTGTTGCCAATAATAGGATTTCCTTCTTTTTATGGCTGAATAATATTCCATTGTATGTATATACCACATCCTCTATATTCATTCATCTGTAGACAGACACTTAGATTGTTTCCATGTCTTGGCTGTTATAAACATTGGAGGACAGATATCTCTTCAAAATAATAATTTAATGTCCTTCAGATATACACCCAGACATGGGGTTGCTGGATCATATTGAAGTTCTATTTTTAATTTTTGGAGAAACCACCATACTGTTTTCTGTAGCAGCTATACCAATGTATATTCCCACCACAGTGCACAGGGGTTCTCTTTTCTCTACATTCTCACCAAATACTTGTGATCACTTGTCTTTTTGATGATAGTCATTCTGACAGGTACAAGGTGATATCTCAGTGTGGTTTTGATATGCATTTCCTTGATCATTAGTGATGTTGAGTTCCTTTTCATATATCTGTTGGTCATTTGTATGTCTTCTTTTTTTTAAATCAGATTGGGGTTTTTTGCTGTTGAGTTCTAGGAGCTCTTGATATATTCTAGATATTAACCCCTTATCAGACATATGATTTGCAAGTATTTTCTTCTATTCTGTGATTTGCCTTTTCATTTTGTTGTTTATTTTTCTGTGCATAAGCTTTTTAGCTTGATGTAATCACACTTACTATTTTTGCTTTTGCTGCTTGTGTTTTTGGTGTCATATCCAAAATATCATTGCCAAGACTAATGTCAAGGAGACTTTTTGCTATCTTTTACAGTTTCCGGGCCAAAGTTTTGTTTAAAAGTCTGTTTGGGGGGTGCCTGGGTGGCTCAGTCGGTTAAGCGTCCGACTTCAGCTCAGGTCACGATCTCGCGGTCCGTGAGTTCGAGCCCCGCGTTGGGCTCTGGGCTGATGGCTCAGAGCCTGGAGCCTGCTTCCAATTCTGTGTCTCCCTCTCTCTCTGCCCCTCCCCCGTTCATGCTCTGTCTCTCTCTGTCCCAAAAATAAATAAACGTTAAAAAAAAAAATTTAAAAGTCTGTTTGGTCCAGTGATGAAGTTCCATTGCCATATTTTGCTGAATTGCACAAACAATGCATCATTTACAATTTCTGCATTCTTTAAAGCAAATGAAGAACTTAATGATACTTTTGAACTAAAGAAAAGTTTTCTGTAATTTTCCAATATTTACACCCGTGTTGTCCACACCTGATTTTTTAGGGAGCTGACTTTATTGAATCTTTCCAAATCTTTAACTTATTTTTTTAAAATATTTTAAGGATTTTTAACCTTTATTGAGGTATACTTAACATACCAAAAATTGCTCATATGTTATGTGTACATTTTGATGAGTTTGGACATATGCATATACCCATGATGCCATTACCGCGATAATTTGTTTTTAATAAAACCTGTACTTTTCCTTGTGCATTCATATATTGCCCATTAATTATATTATGGAATTAAAATAACAAAACAACCAGAGTAAATAGGTTTGTGAACAAACACAATTTCATCATGATCAGTCAACAGCCTAAATGATGGGGGTGGTAGTGGTGAGCATACAGCCTGCTATCTGGAGTATCCATCAGTGCATATTACAGGTGGATGGGATAGTCTAGGTTAATCTAGAAATTCGATTGAGTGGAAGTCAGCTAAGACATCTAGAGGCAGGGATATTTGTCTGCCTTCCCCGCAATTCAGTGCATTTGACCAAGTGGGTCCTTTAGCGAGACAGACATCCGTACTAAGAAGTTAAGAAGATTTTCTAAGGAGCTGATATGGAAAAGGAAGACTCTTATTTAGGGCACCTGCTATCAACCAGGCTATACCTTTGTTTCAACCTTTTCGTTTTCCCTATAAGCCTCCAACAAAATGTAAAGCAAATGAAAAAAAAACTTAAGAGATAAAATATTAAATATTAAAATGCTCACATAATGAATGTTTCATTGAAGGTCAAGAAAAGCTAGACTTCTAAACTGAAAGCAATGAAAAACTTCAAGATAAATGGAACCAGAGAGTGCATGCAACTTGACCTATTTTGCATGAGGGTGCTTAAAAGGATTGTTCAGAAAATAAAATTAAGAAAGGATGCATCCCGGGCAGAAGACCTCAAGTGAAGACTCGGGTTTATCACAAAAGACCCAGGCCAGAGCCTAATAAATAACCTACTTTTTTGAATCGTTAAATATTTTGAACTACTCTTATGTATGTTTGGGACATAGTAATAATAAAAAACAGACATGGTGTGTGCCTTCAAGGATTTATAACCTAGTAGAAAGAGAAGGCAAGCTTAAATCATTATGTACAAAGGAATAGTATAGGACCTTCCTTACAGCAAATGCCAAATTGGCCCCCTTACATTCAAACTTGAATGTCTAATATGGATAACTGATATGCAAAATATTTTAAAAGAATTATCCAAAATCATATACACAGATCTCTTTGAGGAAAGATTAAAAGCCAAAAATAAGAGTATTTTGATTCTGGGTGCCTAAATTGAGCACTCCAGTTCTCCAAAACTAGTGGGTCTTCTGTAAGGGACTTCAGACCTCTTCGTGTGTAGTAAAAAGTGTCCTTGAGCTGTTTTTTTTTTTTATTTTTTTTTTAATGTTTATTTATTTTTGAGAGAGAGAGAGAAAGAATAGAGTGCACGCAGGGGAGGGTCAGAGAGAGAGGGAGACACAGAATCCGAAGCAGGCTCCAGGCTCTGAGCTGTCAGCAGAGAGCCCGACATGGGGCTCTAACTCATGAACTATGAGATCATGACCTAAGCCAAAGTCTGACGCTTAACCACTTAACCAACTGAGCCATCCAGGTGCCCTGAGCTGTTTTTTGTAAAACAAAAGCCTTTTAAAACTATGTGCTTAGCCTCAGTAATACAAAGACAATGAAAATCCTGCCTTCAATTGGACTTTACTTTATTAAGGATCTTATTCAACCAGAAACTGATTGGTACTGATGGTTTTTATGAACTACAAATAGAAAGATAAGCTTATTAACACTTAATAAGAGCAGTTTGGGGGTAGATAAGCCTTATAAAACATGAGGTTTAAGGAATAAATAATTTAAAAAAACTTGAGAAACACTAACTAGTAGACTAACTGTAGCTTTACTCAGAATCACAAAATAATCTGTATAATCATTTTTTAAAAATTCATCTCAATGGTAGATTTCTAAAGCACACCCTGTATACAGTTAATCTTACTTTTAACAACTACAAACTGGTCTCTGAGTCTGTTATATATAATAAAACAGCCCAGGAATGAGAAGGCTTCAAACATTAATGGTGACCCCCACCCCTACAAAGAAGATGAAAAAAAAAAAAAAACACAGGAAGGAGAGGAAGAAGGAAAGGAAGAAAAGGAATTTTCTGTTCTTTGCCTGGAATGATCTTCCTTTTCCCAACCATGGATCATCTCTTCTCATTTTTCAGGTATTGGCTTAAATTCCTGTCCTCTGAGAGACCTTCCCTGGCCAACCTATCTAAAGGTACTTGCTCCACTCTGCCCACCCCCTTCCTTTCTTTCCTATAACCTTCTTTATTAACTTCATGGCTCTTATCGCAGCCTGCAATTATTTGGATTATTTATTAGCTTGTTTGTATATTACCTGATTTTCCCACTATGTAATGTAAGCTCTGCAAGGAGGACATTCTGTAACTTATTCCCCTATTTACTTCCAAAAGCTAGTGGGTGCTCAATAAATATTTATTGAATAAATAAATAGACAAGAACCAAAATCTCTGCTTGGAGATCTGCTACTCTGCTAGATACTTTTCGTCTATATGTCGTCTTATAAGAACTCTGCTAAGTGTCAACTACCTTGATTTAAAAATGGGGGGGTGGGTCTAGGTGGCTCAGTCAGTGAACCCACCTACTTTTGATTTTCGCTCAGGTCATGATCTCAGGGTGCATGGGTGCTGTGCTGTGCGTGGGTTCGGTGCATGGGTTTGAGCCCTGCCTCGGTGTGGAGACTGCTTCAGACTCTCTCTCTCCCTTTCTCTCTCTCTGCCCCTCCCCTACTCATTCTCTCTCTCTCTCTCTCTCTCAAAATAAATATTTTTTAAAAAAAGGAAACTGAGACTTAACAGAGTATAAAACTGGCTTTGCCAATACCAGTTAATGATGAGCCAGTGATTCAAATAACTTTCTGTCTGCCTCTGAAGTCTATATTTAAATATAGACTTTTAGCGGAGAATCTCAAGGTACAATTACCTCATCTGTATTGTACATGTTTGTGTGACAAGAAAACACAATCTCCCTTAATGATTTGTTCCTCATCTGCTATGGCATTTTCCATGCTGAATTATAATGGGCCTTGTTACCTGGATGCTTCCTCCCACAATCTCAGCTCCTCAAGGGCAATGAATTATTCTGTGTACCAAAGAGCTTCCACAATGTTCAATGGCATGAATGAAATGAATGGGTTGAGGATCAAGGTCATATTAGCTTTTCAAAGTAAAAGAGAAAATCAGGCTCTTTTTAACAGGAAGAATTCTGGGAGAGATGGTGGTTTTATGCACTACAATATATATTCAGTGACATACAGACTTTAGATTATTTAAAACTTTGGTGAATTTGTTATCAAAATTTTAACTGAGGAATAAGAAATTTGAGTTTAAAGAAAAGTTAGGTGGTTTGCCCAAGGTCACACAGCACTTTTGCATTTAACAATGAGCCTAATAGTCACATAATAAGGAGGGACCTTGGGTCAAAACTAAGGGCATTAAGTTTCAATTACTGCCACTTAAAAGCAACAAATAAATACTATGGTGGGGGACTTGGGGGAAGAGGTATTATGTGGACCAGCATTATCCCTCAGACTTCCATTTACATTTACTAAGAAATAGAAATAGGAAAAACCCAGTTTGGCTCAAGAGCCTATGTTCTTAATCCCTACTAATGATAGCCAATACTTATATAACATATACAATGAGCCAGGTATTCTAAATGCTTTACATCTATTGACTAATTTAAGCTCGTAACAAACCCAGGAGGTAGGCACTGTTACTATCTGTACTTCATAGTTAAGAAAACGGCACAGAGAAGTGAAAGCAACCTGCCCTGTAATGCGGTTGGTGGTTGTTAGTGGTTAGGAAGTTGGTGAAGCATCTGGCTCTTTGTTTTGGTTCAGATCATGGTCTCCCGGTTCGTGAGTTAGAGCTCTGCATTGGGCTCTGTGCTGATAGCACAGATCCTCTGTCTCCCTGTCTCTCTGCCTCTCTCTCTCTCTCTCTCTCTCAAAAATAAATTTTTTTAAGTAAAATAAATAACTGCTGGTGTAAAAATATTCATAAAATCATAAACCTATGACTTGGATATTTACCTGAGTGCTTCTCTAATCCAACTTGCTCTCTGACATTTGTGTATGCTCCACCGTATCCTGACAAGTGGATTTCCAGCCTCTTCTAGGTCAGCCTCTAGTGTTGGCTGATAATTAACATGCACCTTAAGAAACTGTGGAAAGTCTACCCATGAACGGAGAGGTATCATCTTCCCTGTATTCCAATAGAGGATGACTACAACCAAAATCAAGTGACTCATTTTTAAAATAATTTCACACTGTGCAGATGCTGTGAGATAGTGGGAAACTGGGCTTGCTCAAAGCAAATTATTTTTTTTAAATGACCCTTCAGGACTCATTATCCAACCACCTAAAGAAGTGGGTGGAATGAAATATTTTAATCACAATAATTAATATCATTGAAGTGTCGGGATGCCTGGGAGGCTCAGCCGGTTAAGCGTCTGACTTTGGCTCAGGTCTTGATCTCACAGTTCGTGGGTTGGAGCCCTGCGCTGGGCTCTGTGCAGATAGGATTCTGTGTCTCCCTCTCTCTCTGCCCCTTCTCTGCTCACGCTCTGTATCTCACTCTCTCAAAAATAAATCAACACTAAAAAAAAATATATTTTAAAAGATAATTGAAGTGTCTGCTTTTTTTCTGACAATGAGGAAAAGGTTTTTGTGTTTTTCTTTTTAAAACTGGTCTTGTGATGGCCCCTTAATTGTCCCTTTCCCTATAGAAATGGTGACTCCTTCCCCATTGCCCCCCAGGTATCCTGTATGTATGTCTGCTACAGCAACTTTAACAATTAATGCTCCTCATTGTTTATCTGCCTGCTCTTCTTTGCTATTCCTATTTGTACTTTGTTTCCCTGGCATCTAACTCATTTTAGGAACATCCTAAAAGAACTTAGAATCTCTGAACCAAAAAGTAATTTTATAATACCTCAAACTCTTTACTTCATCTTTTACTCATTAAAATAGACATACGGGAATAATTCCTTTTTTAAAAAAAGTTTCTCCTTTTTTAACACTCTCTTCACTCTTCTTGACTACTTTCTTATTTCTCAGACCCCCAAACTACCCTGGAAAAAGCCATCCCTCAGTCCCTTCCCCAGAGCACCTCTAGGCCTCTCCTTTCCCTAGCATTCTGATACTAAACCACCAAATAACTGATATGGCAGAAAAGGAAGCTTCTTAGAGAGCAGGAGACTGAGGGAGCCAACGCAGAATCTCCTTTCAAGTGCAAAAGGAGGGAGGAAAGGCTGGTAACCATCAAATATAAGTAATTTGATCCATGCTAAATATTTGTTAAGTGGAAGGGAGGGAGGAATGAGGTTTGGAGGGAGGGAGAGAGGAGGAAAGAAGAGAAGGAGGGAAGGAAGGGAGGGAGGGAAGAAAGGCAGGCAGGTAGGCAGTCTAATGTATTTGGAGGGTAACTTTTATCACACCCTAGCCAACTTTTATGTCAAAAGTTTGACGACTTTCTTCTGCAGGTCCCTTTTTCTTTTCCTTTTCCTGTCCCCAAACATTACCTATTAGTTATTTAATGTGGTCTATAGCTACTGTCCTTCCATATCATTGGCTTGAAACAGACTCAAAGACTTTAATGAGAGGTTATCATGGAACTATTTTAAGACTAATTCTAAGTGGAGAATAAAGGTCATAATACCACTGTAGCAGCTAAAAGCACTTTTGCTGACATTATCTAATTTCCACAGAACTCTAGAGACAGAGGCAATTATTTTGATTATGCTTTTACAGATAAGATGTTTTAGGCACAGTGAGTAGAAGAATAGAGGTCAATCATTGCTTGCACCAAAAATAGACTTATATCTACTAATATTCAGGGGAGACCTATTTGGATGATAGAACTTGGCCTTCACAAAAGGATCTTTTATTACCCTTCTCTTGCCAATACAGAAAAACCGAGACTTAGATGTTTTCATTAATAAGTTGAAATAGTTGCACTGTGTAAGACACACATCCTGGAATTAGAGATTTCCCCACCCCTCCCCCACAAAAAAGAAGTGCTATCTCTGAACATAAATAGTTGATAGCCAACATTTGTATGACAACTTTATTTAAAAGAAATCCTATATAATAAAAAAGATGCTTATTTTTATTTAAAAAAGCTCTTTAAATTGCTGATTAACTCAAATTAGTGTAAGATTCTATTAAAATGTTATATACATATATTATTTTACATATTACATTTTATTTAAAAAGTTGATATCTGAATCACATATTCTTTTCAATGTTTTTTTTTAATTTTATTTTTGAGTGAGAGAGAGAGAGAGAGAGAGGGAGAGTGTCAAAGTGTAAGCAGGAGAGGGGCAGAGAGAGAGGGAGACACAGAATCTGAAGCAGGCTCCAGGCTCTGAGCTGTCAGCACAGAGCCCAAACTTATGAACTGTGAGATCATGACCTGAGCCGGAAATCAAGAGTGAGATGCTTAACCAACTGAGGCATCCAGGCACCCCTGAATCACATATTCTTATTACAATTCCCACTGGAATACATTCGAGAAGTATAAAAAGGCCTTTATTTAAAATTCATCTAGACCATTTCCCTTGAGTCATACTTCAGAATCTGCTACTCCATTTAACTTCATATATTCATTCTAGTTACTTTCCACATGAATTTCTGCCCTGCTGACCCATTCTGAACATACTCCCAGTTTAATATGAATGAAAAAAGGATTAAGGTGCTAATACTTTACTTGGGAAGTGGAAGCACACGGTGGCATGAATAAGAAAAAAGAGGAAGTGAAGCAAGGAAAAGGGGGTATAATATGATACCATGTGTTTTGCAATGTGTTATCACACCTCTTTCCCTTCACAATACCCTACAAAAGGACCCCACAGATCATTCAACAGACATGTCCACTCAACATCCAGGAATTCTCCAGAAGGGTTTCAAAGACAAAGTCTTAGGGAGTAGCCTACAGAAGAATTTTGCTTAGCTCCTTTTTGTCTCACATTTCACATTGGTCTTACTGTGGAGAACTAACTTCCTGCACTTTTAGGTTCAATTACCCAGTCCCTGAGACATCTCAGGAAGCCAGAACCCCTGCCCCATTGTGTGGTGATTTATCCAAGCTCAGAAATGCAGGGACTATCTAGTGTGGGTGAGAGTGATGATCAAGAAAGAAAGAGACAGTGTGAGGAAGCATACAGCGTTATGATCCTAACAGCGATACCTAGGACATAATTATGATGGACACCTACTTGCTGAAGACACTACAACTCTTGAGCAAGAAACACTCTGGCCTTTCTCAGCTGGGCAATCAATATGTTTAGTGATCAAACAGGGATCAGACAAGAATGTGCTAGAGGTCAGATCCTGACTCCTAGCTAAACCTAAGAGAGCCATAAATAGAAACAGAGGCAGAGTACAAAGTCTTTAGAGAGTACTAAAAGTTGAAATTGAGGGAACCAGAAGCAAACACCAAAGCTAGGGTCACAAGTAGACTCAAAGTTTGTTGATGAAGCCCAAGCCCAAGACTAAAAACAGGAAGAAACAAAAGTGCAGCCACAGCAGAACAGAAGGAAAGTAAGCAAAATCCCAGGCAATTGCTTTGAGAGTGCTAAGAAGATGGGACTTACCTTTATATGCCATTAGGCATGTGACAAATGGGTAGGCAGGTCTCTCGTAAGAGTGTGTGCCATCATTGCAAACTGTGGGAATGTATGGGAATGTAAGGCTTATAAAAGCTTCTGAAAATAAACTTTATGTAACCTAATTGTCCCTTGGCCATGCCAGTCTGACAACTAAAATGAAGTCACATTTTCATTAGTAAACACACTATTCACTTAGTCAAAATTTTGTATCAAGAGCCTATACTGATCAAAGAACTGTCGTTAGGACCCCATTAGGTGGTGCTTGTTTAAATAGTAGTCATCACCCTGCCTTCATGGATTTTTAGTCTGGTGGGGAATATAGATAACTAATGAACAAATATGTATTTATCATTGTGAGGTACAGTGAATTAAGTGAACAAGGTGCTGTGAGGGAGAAAACTACTGTTGTCAGGGAAGACCACTTTTTAGAAGCTGCCAATTACACTGAGATCTGAAGTGTGAGGAACAGAAAACTGAGCTGGTGAAAGAGCCTCCTGTACAGAGAGAACAGCGTGGCCCCCTCCCCAAAGCTAGAATAGGATTGGCTTGATCAAACAAAGGAAAGAATCCAATTTTATTATGAAACATAATAAAAGGAGAAACCTGAAAGGCAGATGTGAAGGGCCTTGTAAACTTTGATTAGGATTTGAATTTTATTTTAACTCCAGTGTGAAGTCATTGATGGGTTTAACTATTTCAGTTGCAATGACTTAAAGCCCCCTCCTGCTTAACTGCGAGAAGCCCCCAACAGGTTGTCCATATATGACCAAGAATCCCTGGAGGGCAATTAAATATTCCACAGATACATCCTGTTGTCACCTACTGCCTTGACTCCTGTCCTGCTGCAGATCATGGACTGATGGACTAGGATTACCATCTCCCTTCAGTGTCTACTATTCTCCTTAATACTGTTTGCCCCAAGCATGAATAGCACTGCTAACACTGGCTGAAATCTTAATGAACTTTACTGAAAGTTTGAGACATGAAAGAGAAGTAGAACCCAAAGAGTAACTTATAACCACTACTAGATATATATCTTCCTAAAACTTCCTAGGACCAGATCTGTCCTTAGGTTTGGACAGCATCACATGAGCCCAGACCATCCCAGACAGTCTCCATGACACAGAGAGGCCAGATTACCCTCATTCTATCCCACCTTCACCCCCATTCTTGTTTTCTATCCCAGGATCAGTTTTTTTTAAGGATTACACGATGAATTACCTTCAAAGAAAAAGTTAACCTGGAAGGACTTCCCACCCACGTGGGTGAAAGTCATCCCTGTGATCCTGAGCTATACTAGAACCCAGTAATCCAACATCAAGAAAGGCTGAATGCACACAGGGATAATGCCCATTGGGATAACATGCCAGTCTAGTTTGAGCTTATATAAACTAAGCCTCA
The DNA here is from genome assembly GCF_018350195.1 of Panthera tigris. Lineage (NCBI taxonomy): Eukaryota > Metazoa > Chordata > Mammalia > Carnivora > Felidae > Panthera > Panthera tigris. The sequence continues at coordinate 63,357,547 of NC_056672.1, read as the reverse complement.
TTCTTTTCTATAATTCAAGGTAAAGATTAAGCTTGCTACATATCCTTGTTTTAGGATCTCTGTTCATATGATGAAACAGCAGGTTGCAGGCATAGTTCATTCTAGATCCATATTTAAAGTAGACATAATTCTCTCAAGGATTCAGCCACAGCTATGTAATCCCATCTATCATGTGGACCATCATTATGTTACCACAAAGTAGTTTACTTCCTTCACATCACAAAATCTGAAAGTCTGGATGTCTCCATTCCACTTTTGCATACCCAAAATATCTCTTTGGTTCCTTTGAAACAAAGGCATAATTTGCACCAAAGGTAAATTCAAGTCTGTACCCTGAGCAGTACAGAAAATGCTTTAAACCTGAAAATATCCATATAGTTTTCTTCCTTTCTAGCTTGAAAAGAAACAAAAAACAAAAAAACCCTCTTGCATTTGACTTCTCACCAAGAATGTAAGCTTGTTTAGATAGAAGTCACTGCAGTAACACAGTTCTCTTCAAACTCTGGCTTCAAGGACTCCTTGAAGGGCTCTCAAGGACTACCACTCCTTTTGGCCTGACCCTTGTTGCAGACCCTTCACTTTGATTCAAGTTCTCATTCTTCACCCACCCATTGGAACTATTCTTGCATCTTAAGGAAGACTGCCCTGCCTGGCTCTCACAGCAGCCCCCCTTGTCATGGAGCTCTCAGCCTGCTCCCATGATGATGAGATCCAGCTCCTGAGACCCCAGCCTAATTTAGAATTCTGTTCCCTCAACACCCCACCTTCCAGCATCACTTAAGAGATAGACTAGAGCTACTATGCTCGAGAAGTTGAAGATTTCAAGAACTCCCCTGTGAACTAATGCTGTGATGCATACTCAGCAGTGTATCTAAAGCCAACATAGCTCAACTCACCTCCACTAGGGTTCAGTGGATTGAAACCTGCACATTTTATTAAGTGTGGGAAGAGAATGTGCTTAAAGCTTCTAATGCCAACCTCCCTAGCCTTACTTACACTAACCTTTGTCTCCTCATCTACTCCAATCTTTGCCCAGTGGCCATTGATGGCTAACGTTTCATTCCAGAGCTACCTTTTTTCCACAGCTATTCTAATAGTGCCCTCCAGTGGCAGATGATTCAAATGACAATTAAAAAAAATCATACCATAAAGGGTCAGCTAATTCAGTATCTACCCAGTGCCTAGGGACTCTCCCTGATATAATCACCTCAGACCTGGATACTTTCTAGTTCTCTGTCTTGCACAGATGTATGGATACATGAAATAAGGATAAGACTGCAAAGAATGAGTCAGACTTTTTTCAACTGGGAAATTCACTGATCAAAGACCAATGTATCTGTCAGATAGTACTGAGTAAACCATATCATCAATAATGCCACTGCCATTAGCCACAGACATTGATAAGGGGAAGGGGGAAGGCCTGTAGCTCCACCTATCATATAGTTATGACTTCTTATAGAGAATCTGAAAGAAAATGGTCTAGTTCTGTGGTCTCAGTTCTGGAATGCATTTAAATATGGGCTCTTAACACCTCTTCCTTTGTTATCTAACCTCTTTGAAGATAAAAAACAAAAAGACACTGAGTTCACACTTTCTAGGCTAAGTTCTATTAACTACCTTGGGGTGGAGGAAGGAGGCTATATAGAGTAGACAGCCAGTATGACCAACTCTGGCTCTACCCAGGAACCCACTGCCCTCTCATCACCATGTCATAAAGCATAATGAAAGGATTCTCCTCATACTGATGTAGTATAGCAGGGACATGCATTTATGTGAAAATAATTACGGGCTCAAGTGTAGTGAGCAGCCTTATAGACTAAACAAATTATCACTTATGTGCAGTTCCACACAAAACTTAGAAGGGCAAATATTGCCAATGGCCACCATTGTTGTTCCCCATCCTATTTGCCACCTCTATGCCATGAGTTCCAGATAAATACACCATCTGTGGAGAAGATGTATCAGGCAAGGAAGTTTTTAAAAAAAGGTGTATCAGACAAGGAATGAAGATGTATGAGACCAGGACAGGTTATTATGATACACAGTCAAATTTGGGAAGCAATGCAAGCTATCTTCAAATACCTTCTTACTGTTTGGAGTCCTATGATGCTTATGTGTTATGGTTTAACTATTCTCTTTAAGTGAAATTTGTGTTATTTCCAATTTTTCAATATTAAAAAAAAACTCTGCAATTCAGTGAATGACTTAGAATTGTATTTCTTTTTTCTTTGGGGTAAATTCTTGGTCAAAGGATATGGACAACTTTAACCCTTTTGGGATAATACTTAATTGTTTTATAGAAAGACTAAATCCTCTAACAGTACCACCAGCAGTAAGTATACTGCCTAATCTCCTATCACCATTGGATTTTATCATGAACATTAAATTTTGTGAGTGTAATGGTTATGTAACAATACAGTCAAACCGTTTTAATTCACACTGCTATGATAGCCCTGTAAGCTTCTATGTGATGGAAGCCTTCTGAATATCCTCAGATATAAACATCTAGGCAAGATACTTCAAGCCAAATATTACCTGGCTTAGTATATACATTTATGTAGTCTTGTGATAATAGAGGTTATTCTTTTCTAGGACAAAGGTATTCAATGAATATGCAATGAATTTGAAGATTCTAAAGGGATTTGTTTTGGGTATATTGGGAATTTCCTTATGTCAACATTCTTTATTATTATGATAGCAAATTAGGCAAAATCAAACACATTGGTTATCTTTCAACTTTTGTGATCTCTGATGAATAGCTAGAGGGGTTTTTTAAAGTGCAAATTAAGGCAATTTTTAGAGAGCTGAGTGGGTTTAATAAATCTATTTAAAGCTATTTTATGATTCCACTAGTGCAAACAATAAATGAGACCAAGGTAGAGTTATAACATGCAGGAATCTTGTTTATGCCTTTGGCTGCCACTAAAATCCGAAGGAAACACAAGAGTATAGTCCCAAGGTCTTTTCGTAAAGAACAAAATTATGAAAAATTTCAGGGTCATATACCCATGGCTGTGAATCTTTGGTAATGGGCTGGGGCAGGCCTGAAACAGTCCCTAGGAATACAAACACTTTTTCTATTTTCTCTCCTGCTATTATTACAAAGAAGATGGAATAAGAAATATCCATTAAACAAATATCCCCAAAGTTTGCATATAAATAAATTTCAATGCAAACCACAAGTACATCCTTGATCTGCTCTCTCCAAAGTTTTATATATAAACAAATGAGAAGGCACATTCATAAATGTGAGTGAGACAAAGAGCTTGAAAGGATACCGGATATATTGGATGACATATTCCAGATCCCCAAAGTTCCCATTTGGACCCTAAATGGGAAAAATGAGGCCAGGGATCAGGCATCTAGTTCAGGAGGGGGGTTGGGGAAATGGTATATGCAATGAACATTGTGAGGCAAAGGATCCCAAGATACCTTTGTATTGCATGCCAGCCATGCACAGTCTCCTGTTTACTGACTTCAAGTTATCCTTATTGAGAGCAAGCTCATCCTCACACCTTTCTCCTTGCCTTCTCTCAGGCATGTTGGAAGTACCACACATTGTTTTCTGTCTCCCTGAAATATAACAGTGTCTTTTCTTATAGGCAAGTATGTACTAAAGAAGTTGACTTTGCCCAAAGGGAGATACTGGCTTTTTCCCTTGAGTTCTGGAAGGTAGTTAATATCATACTTGATAGAAGTGTCTTTGTTTAGGTAAGGGCTGGCCACACTGTATTTTAGGGTGTGGCCACAACCAATAGTCTTAAAGTAGCGGGGGTTGGGGGTGGTGTTAGATATGCCAAAAAGACCAACCATATGATATAAGGTAGGGGCTTTGGGTTATTCTGTATCAGTCAACCTGGAGACTGAGTTCAACCAATCTCCAGGCAATCAATCATGCCTATATAATGACACCCAAATAAAAGCTATGGACTAAAGCTTAAGATAGCTTTCCTGGTTGGCAAAACTTCATGCATATGCCACATATTGAGGCAAAGAAGGTGATACTTCCTAACTCCATGGGAGAGGACAATGGAAGCTTCTTCATAACCCTCCCAGACTCTATCCTATGTGTCTCTTCCTATAGCGGAATTTTCCTCCAGCCTCAGTGAGATGTAATTGACATATGACATTGTACAAACTTGAGGGGTACAACATAATGATTTGATATACATATATATTGCAAAATGATCACCACAATGAAGTTAGTTAACACATCCATCACCTCATTTTCATTAGTTTTCATTTTATCTGTATCCCTTCCCTGTAATAAACCATAACCATGACTATAATAGACTTCAGTAAGTTCTGTGAGACCTTCTAGAAGGTTATCTGACCTAAGAGTGTTTGAGAAAACTTCCAAATGTGCAGCTGGTGTCAGAAGTGAGGGCAGTCTTGTGGACTATGCCCCTAAACCTCACAGTTTGGTTGACACTGGGTAGTAACATATACATGTCTGCTATGAAATATGGCCTCCAGCCCATCGACTGTGTGCCTGTCCAAAGTGCTACTTTATACATGGGGGTCAATTTACCCTACTTTTGTGCAAAATCTAAGTTCACTGCACTGATAAGAGGGCAATCTTCTTATAGAAAAGAAAACTAAAGGTTTTTATTTGTTTTTTTTTCTTTTTTGAAGAGATGAAAATTCTTTGTGTTTTATAAATTTCACTCAGATTTTTGAAATTATTCTGTTTAATGATTAGGAATAGAACTGTGAATTCAGGTAAGTTCCATCCTAGGTGCTAATTGCAGTTGGTCGGTAATCTCTCTCACACAGAAATGTATGAAAAGTATTCTACAGTGATAAAACTCAGGCACTCCACTTCCTAAATGCTGCTTCATTCTCCCAATTTTCTCATCTTCCTGACCTATTGAAATAGTATTTTATCTCTTCCAACCTATGTTCTAGGTACCCCAGAGATTCTTTCATCTGTTAAATACTCTTTGATGGGAGATAAGCCTGAGGTCAATTTCATCAGCTCTTATTTTTAAAAAATGAAAACTTGACCTTTTTAAATGAAAGGCCTCATTCTGCTCAGCAGAATTTTTATATTTTTAGTTTATGTCTACGGTGGTATTTAATTATTTTTATTTGTGTAAAATGATCACCATTCATATCAGTCAGCTTCAGCTGCTACTGCTGCAGTACTGCTAATGTTAAGAAGGAGAAGGGGGGGGGGGCGCCTGGGTGGCTTGGTCAGTTGGGCGTCCGACTTCGGCTCAGGTCATGATCTCACGGTCGGTCGTGAGTTCAAGCCCCGCCTCGGGCTCTGTGCTGACAGCTCAGAGCCTGGAGACTGTTTCAGATTCTGTGTCTCCCTCTCTCTCTGACCCTCCCCTGTTCATGCTCTGTCTCTCTCTGTCTCACAAATAAATAAACGTTTAAAAAAAATTTTTTTTAAAAAGAAGGAAAAGGGGGAGGGAGAAGAATCATTTAAAATCTCAGAAAGTTGTATTTATTTCTAGCTCTTGTTACATGTCCACTGTGAAATGGCATAATTCTGCTTTATAACTTCTTTGGATACAGATTAAAAGAGCACACCCCTGCTCAGTTTGGGACTACCAATTTCATGATAAATGGAAAAGAAAACATTGTGAGACCATGCAATGACTTCTAAAGTTTCTGCTTTGAAATTGCTTACATCACTTCTGTTTACATTCAATGGACCATATCTAGTCACCAGGATAAGCCTATTCAAGGGATCAAAGTCCCAAAGTTCCATTCAATCATAGCATCATACTCAGAGTTCAAGATTTCATGATAATCTTTTCATTAGAACTGGCTGTTTCTTCTCTTGATCCAGAGATCTGTGATCTGGAAAAAACAACTTGTTTGTATCCTACACACCCAACATACAATGAAGGTAAAAAGTCCTAGAAACCACAATAAACACTTCCTTTTGGGAAGGAGAAGACTTAACGTTACTCACTGTTCATAGCAGTTTTGAAACCCTGCTGAACAGATACCAGAAAGTCCCCTACCTGGGTGGGGAATGCTGCTTAACTAGGTCTCAATTCTGCTTCCTACAGTAGCCTGCAATTCATTGTCCTTCCTGACCATTATGGAAAACAGCATGGCAGTTCCTTAAAATTTTTTAAATAAAACTACCACATGATCCAGCAATCTTACTCTCAGTTCTATACCCAAGGAAATAAAATCTGTCTCTCAAAGAGGTATCTTTACCCCCACATTCACTATGATAGCGATTATGATATGATTATGATAGCCAAAATATCATATGTTCAAATGTTCATCAACAGATAAGTGGTAGATAGAGAAAAACTGTGGTATATACATATATAGAATAATAAGAAAGAAAGAAATATTGTCATTTGCTATAACATGGATGAACATGGATGACCTTATGCGAGTGAAATAAGCCAGACACAGAAAGGCAAATACTGCATGATCTGACTTATGTGTAGAATCTAAAAAAGTTGAACTCTTAGAAACAGAGAGTACAGTAGTGGTAACCAGAGGCTGAGGACTGAGGGAAACAGGGAGATACTACTCAAAGGGTACAAAATACCAGATATGCAGGATAAATAATTTCCAGTACAGCATGGTGACTATAATTAAATAATATAGTGTTATACATGAAATTTTCTGAGAGTAGGTCATATGTGTGTATATTTATATATGTGGATGTGTGTGTGTGTCAGGGGTGCCTGGGTGGCTCAGTCAGTTGGGCGTCTGACTTCGGCTCAGGTCATGATTTCACGGTTCATGGGTTCAAGCCCCACGTCGGGCTCTGTGCTGATAGCTCGGAGCCTGGAGCCTGCTTCTGATTCTGTGTCTCCTCTCTCTGCCTCTCCTCTGGTCATGCTCTGTCTCTCTCTGTTTCTCAAAAATAAATAAATGTAAAAAAAAATTAAGTGTGTGTGTCATATGTGGATACATGTATATATGTGTGTGTGCGCATAATATACGTTATATATAATAATAAGTATATAGTAATGGATGGAAAAGCTATATTTATGCCTATGTCCTTACCAAAAGGCTGAGTTTTAATCAGTCTTTTTTATTCACAGTTGATTCTATTTTATAGCCCAGGTTGAAAACCATCATTAATGGTCTGTTAAATTCAGCCATAGTAACCAGGAAGCACTACTGACACACTGTTTCCTACATCTCTGCCTAAGGCCTTGAGGTCATTTGGTATTCTGCCTTCCAAGTTATTGTAGCAAACCTTATATTGAATATCTCACCACTGCAGAACTAGGGCTCCATTTTTCTAGCTTCAGTAACAAGTTCTTCATGATCTACTGCTCACCTAAAAGCCAATACCAACTCAGTTTTTGTTACAGCAGGTCTCTACTTGGTATACCAAGAATTGACTTGGTCAGTTTAGGCAAGACATATTGTGGGAATAAGTGATCCAAAATTCTCATTGGCTTACAATAACAAACATGATTTCTTGTTCACCCTTCATGTCCATCACAGGTTAGCTTTAGTTCTGCCTCACAACATGTTCACTCCAGGACCCAGGCTGAAGGGGAAGCCCAATCCACACATCCAGGCCTCGTGAAAAGAGGAAGAGAAAGGTGGACAGAACCATGCAATGGCTCTGAAAGCTTCTGGTGGAAAGAGGTATGTGCCGCTTCTGTTCATATTTCATTTTCAAACAGTTACAAGGTCTACTCTTCTATCATATAGATCAAAGAAAGATAACCTTCCTACTGGGAGAAGCAGTAAATACCTTCAACAAAACTAAATCTGACATACCATTATTCATAGATAAGGCATTTTTATTTAATCAGTGACTGTGACAGTGATGTATGATGGATGTTTGGAATACAATAAAATATGCAACTATCCCCTTTTAATTACTAAGGACCTTCAAGTCATATCACCCTTGCTAGTAGGTAAACAAGTATAGAGGACATACACAGATAACTTGGTCTATCTGACTCCAGTCTCATCCTCCTCCAATCTTGCTATAAGCACTTTTTATTTTGCACAACAAATTATCACAAAGTTAAGCAACTCAGGATAATACCCATTAATTATCTCACAGTTCTGTAGGTCAGAAGTCTTGGTGGGTCCAGCAGGGTCCTCCACTTAGCATTTCACAGGTCAAAATCAAGATGTTGGCCAGCTGAGCTCTTACCAGAAGCCTCCGGAAGTAATCCATTTCCAAGATATTCAAGTTATTAGCAGAATCCAGTTCTTTGCAGTTAAAGGACTGAGGTCACCATTTCCTTGCTAGCTGTCAGTCAGGAATTCTCCTTTAGCTCTCTGGAGTTACCCACATTTTCTCACTTCATCCTCTCCATCTTCAAAACAAGCAACAGCACAGTGAGTCCTTCACATGCTTCAGATCTTTCTGACTTCCTCTTCTGACACCAGCTAGAGGAAACTGTGCTTTTAAAGACCCATGTGATTAATCAGCAAAACTAAAAGGCAGCCAACACAATGGGAGAAGATATCTGCAAATGACATATCAGATAAAGGGTTAGTATCCAAAATCTATAAAGAACTTATCAAACTCAACACCCAAAAACCAAACAGTCCAGTGAAGAAATGGGCAAAAGACATAAATAGACAATTTTCCAAAGAAGACACCCAGATAGCTAACAGTCACATGAAAAAATGCTCACCATCACTCATCATCAGGGAAATGCAAATCAAAACCACAATAAGATACCACCTCACGCTGTCAGAATGACCAAAATTAACAACTCAGGCAACAACAGATGTTGGCGAGGATGCAGAGAAAGAGGAACCCTTTTGCACGGCTGGTGAGATTGCAAACTGGTGCAGCCACTCTGGAAAACAGTATGGAAGTTCTTCAAAAAATTAAAAATAGAACTACCCTATGACAATTGCACTACTAGGTATTTATCCAAGGGATACAGGTGTGCTGTTTCAAAGGGGCACATGCACCCCAATGTTTATAGCAGCGCTATTGACAATAGCCAAAGTATGGAAACAGCCCAAATGTCCATCGGCTGATGAATGGATAAAGAAGATGTGGTATGTGTATAAAAATATATATATAATGGTATATTACTCAGCAATGAAAAAAATGAAATCTTGCCATTTGCAAAAACGTGGATGGAACTGGAGTATATTATGCTAAGTGAAAGTAGTCAGTCAGACAAATATCATATGACTTCACCCAAATGTGGAATTTAAGATACAAAGCAGATGAACATAAAGGAAGGGAAACAAAACTAATATAAAAACATGGAGGGGGACAAACCATAAGAGACACTTAAATACAGAGAACAAACTGAGGGTTGCAGGATGGGTTGGGGGAGGATGGGCTAAATGGGCGAGGGGCATTAAGAGGCACACTTGTTATGAGCACTGGGTGTCATATGTAGGGGATTAATCACCGGATTCTACTCCTGAAATCATTATTACACTATATGCTAGCTAACTTGGATATAAATTTTAAAAAATAAAAATAAAAAAGACCTGTGTAATTAGCTCAGGCCCACCTGGGTAGTAGCCCTATCTTAAGGTCAATTGTGCCATATAACATAATGTAATAACAAGGATGATATCTCATTATATTTACAGGTTTCAGGGATTAAGGAAGGAATCTTTGAAGGCCATTTTAGAAACTTTACTTACTATGGCATCCTTTTGCAGACTTAAAATATGCAAAATGAATTGTAAAATGACTGCTTATATTGAATTAATTTTTTTTCAATGATCTTTAATGTCTCACTAAAGCTAGTAAGATAAAATCCAGATTATTTTCCCTGTTTTAGAAAAACCATCACATACTACTTAGACCAGCTACTGCATAACTTAACCTGTCACTAACTTCCAAAATGAACTCTTGATTCAGGGTGGTAAATTCTCTTTTGCAAATTCATGTTGGTTATTTCTACCTTTACTAGTTTGTTAGGGTGTTATTTTGTACGTGTGATATTCTCCTACCTTCTCTCCATCTGTTCAAGTTGTCTGATTTCTTTAAATGGAAACATAAACTTTATATTACTCATTACTTCAACATAAATTTATTGACTGTATAGCAAATGTCGGGCACTGTTCTAGGCTTAAAGAATTCATGGTAACCAGTGGAGATAAGGCCCATGCCCTTGTGGAGCTTATATTCTAAGGAGGAGAGACCAAAGTCCTCTCTAATCACAAAACCATGGCAAATCTTTCCTTATCAGACTGAAGTGTTTAACTGTGGCACATACCTGATGCATTTTATACCATGGATTATATCATGTGCATGTTTCCATGCCTCTACACTGTCTACCCAATGAGATCCTGACCTCCTGCTAGATATGTATAGTATAATATTCTCCATAACTGCTAGGATTCTGCCTTGAGGATTGAAGTAAGTATTTACTCATTGAATGATCAATTCCTGTACTCGAGTTTGGCCAAAGATTGAAGTATTTTTTCCCCAAGAGCCACAACTTAAATCTCTTTGCAAACATGTTTTTAGGGGGAAAAATTCAAGAAAGTGGAATACTGACTAGAGGACAAGCAGTATCAGGAAGAAAAGTGGAACTAGGATCAGTTTTCTAAAACATCCATACCCTATAGAATCGTCTTCTGAATGGTTTAGAAGTGTATCTGCTCCCTGTGACAAGGAAGTTCACAACTAAATATTGGAGGTAATTAAATATTACTTCTACCTGGCAGAGCATCTGTAAGAAGACATTCTTACAGGATGGCAAAGTGGAACTATTTAACATGTGAATGAGAAACTTGGCGTATATCACTGAACTTCAGAATATTTTAAAATTGTGCAGTATTGCTCCTCTGTGTAGAGTTCAAGATGGTAAACTGAGAGCACGCCAAGACCATAAAAGAAAGGGGAGCATTAGCAGAAGGTAGATTTGAACAAATTTCTGGAAGATGGGTGTTGGAACATTAACTAATGAAGCAGAGGAAAGAATGCTCTAACTTCAAAAAGATTTGAAGAGAATGCAGCAAAGAAGCATTTATTCAACCAACAAAGCCCTAGAAAGATTATCTTGACATTCTCAATACAATGTAGAGCAGGAGTTAGAAGTGGGACTAGGAAGAAAATTAACTCACAGTCTGTATAACATGTATAGAACTTCCTTTCCACCATCTTTAATTCCTCCTCACCAGCATATAGTAGATAATCAGGCATATGGTTCTGGCATTTACCTCAATCAAGAGAAAGGGATGGAAGCAGAGTTCTTTCAAAGAAAGAACTTTAAGAAATTAATTAATAAAGTGTCTAGGGAGAATTTTGTTATTGAAAATAAATGGCTGAGAATCAGCATACCTTTGAGGGAAAACAATGTATGGCATAAAAAAGAAGGACCAAAACAAACAACAGAGGAGGAGATGACCCCAGAGTAAATAGAGATAAATCAAGGAAGAAAAAAGCAATTTAAAATATTATAATTAGTATTCTAAGGAATAGCCCAGACAATATGATATCCATAAATCATGAACAGGCTGCCATGGAAAAAATAACAGTAAAAGAAACCAGAAAGACCTCTTGGGAAATTATAAAATAATATTAATAAAATAAAAATTTCAATAGTCAAGTTGGGAAATAAGATTAGGAAAACCTCACCAAGAATGGAAAGAAATGAAAAATATAAGAGCCAATTTGAAGACATACCAAACCAAAAATATCAGTATCTCTACCCAAGTAATAGGATTTTCAAAAACAGATTACAGAAAACCTAGAGAAGAAAAACAAATTACTAAGTAAATAATCAGAATTTCTCAATGCTGAATTCCTGTGTCTTCAAGATGAAATGAAGATACCAGCACAGGAAATAAAGATTCCCCATCCAGGTCCATCATTGTGAGATTTGAAAACACAGCAATAAAAAAATCCTAAAAAAAAAAAAAAAAATTAGAAGAATGAGGCACAAAGGTATTTTGTTACTTGCTTAAAGTCTTCAGGGTGAAGGATAGCAGAACGTGCTACCCCAAAATATGCCACTTTGGCATGTGGAGCTGAAGGCAATTAAGACTCAAGAAAAGCTTTTTACCTCTTGTCTTAACTGCCTAAAAGAATTTAGAAAGAGGCCTACATCAGGAAGAGTGTCATTACCAGAAATAACTTTTCATCTAAGAAACTTTTCTGCATGACACTGCAAACATTTGTTTATCAAACGTTTCCTCTTCTCAGCTTCCTGTGAATTGCCTTCCTCCTCTTTGGAGCCCCAGAGCTCTGTAACTTTCCTTAGTTCAGGAGGGTATATAAGCCTCAATTGCCTGGCTGCCTTTGAGTGTCCTATCTTTGTGAGGCTCTCATATGTATAAAATTAATGTTTATCCTGCTTAAATAATAATATAATTATTAGACCAGTCAGAGAACCTAGAAGAGAAGAAGGGAAAGCTTTTCCTCCCATACAGTCTGGCACCCTTAAAGGGATTTCTAGTGGCTGGATATTACTTGTCAGAACTGACAAATGTCTTATCTTGATTATTGTGGTAAGTTTCACAGGCATATATAAATGTCAGAGCTTATATATCATTATATATACTATTCACGTGCAGTCTATTGTATTTCAGTAACACCTCAACAAACCATTTCATACATTCACACCACACATTTTTTAAAAGCATGATGTTATGGGCTGAATTTATCTTCCCCAAATTCATTTGTTAAAGTAATAACCCCGGCACCTCAAAATGTGACTGTATTTGGGAATAGGATCATTAAAGAAATAATTAAATTCATTGGAGATCATTATGTTGGGAAAATAAGTTATGCACCATAAGATGGCCTTCAGGACTAACATAAGCTCTAGTCCCTAGCTTAGAGACTCCTCTTCCGGGTTCTCCCTGTTCTACATGCTCCGTGCTAAATTGTCACGAATGCAGAAGGGACAACCCCTTAAATTACCCCTCCCGCTTGAGTTCGGGGCTCAGACCTTGGGAGAGACTATCTTCTCTGAGCCCATCCATGTAAATAAACCTCTGATCCACCAAGATCTCTGAGTGCCCCTTGGTTTCTCCGCCAGCGATCCAGCCTGGTTCTGTAATAATTAAGGTGGGGCCTATCTAATATGACCGGTATTTTTATAAGAAGAAATTAGGACATACTGATAAGAAGAGATTATATTCACAGGGAAGACCATGTAAAGACACAGGGAAAAAATAGAAGAGGCCTCAAAAGGAAACCTTCTACCTTGCCAACACCTTGATCTTACTCTACTAGTCTCTAGAACTGCAAGAAAATTCATTTTTGTTGTTTAAGCCACGCAAGCCCATGGTATTTTGTTAGGGCAGCCCCAGCAAACTAATACATCTGGTTGGACTTTATATAAAAAACACATGCTCTCCATGTGGGAGTGATTTATTTTCTGTCTAAATGAATGATTTCCTTTGCTTTTTTTTTTTAACAATAATTATGTGTTTCTGTTATAATTATAAAAATAGCCATAAAATGTTATGTGGAACCATTCGTGAAATTCAATCTGAAAATCCTAATAACAAAGAAGCCATGATGGAAAATATCCCATTTTCTTATTGTAAAGGAAGAATGTTTCTAGTATAGGAGAAAACATGGTAATTTTAAAAAGACAACTTAAAGAAAATTGGCAAGTATACTTTTGAAATCTTTCTATAAATATTCAAGAGGAAGCCTGCCGACTCTAAATTGCTGATACTGCTGTTTCAAAGATGCCTGCAACACAGGAAAGACTCAGTGGAACTATAAACGAGCTGTTCATTAAAGATACCTATGTAAATTACAAGACAAAAGGTAATATTCAATATAAAATGCTCCTATTTTTTTCAGAAAGCTTCACAAAATGAGTTTTAAGTTGGCAGTGATTACCAGCAATGTTTTTGTTAGGAACTTCACACAGCTTTCTTTTATTCTTAATTACTTTTGTAACTACCAACACTTATTCAATTAGATATGTTAATAGTCCCTGGATTTCTGTACACCTGTTTCTTCCAGCTGTCTGCAAGGCTGGTTCTTCGACATCTGTATGGAATCGGTAGTTCCATTTCCTACCATTAAAATCACAGGAAAACAAGTCCTAGGATCAGTATGGGGTGAAAGAGCCTAAAATAAAGACAAAAGGCAGTTAAGTATGAATATTCTTGCAATGAAATCAGTGTTATAAGTATAAATTCTGGGATTCACAGACAGGAAGTTTCCCTTACTTTGTGTGTGTGTGTATATATATATATATGGTCCAGGTTGTAGAGTTGTTTTGGCTATGAAAATTAAAGCAAAAGTTAAGTACTTAAAAACTGAGTCATTTAGGGGCGCCTGGGTGGCGCAGTCGGTTAAGCGTCCGACTTCAGCCAGGTCACGATCTCACGGTCTGTGAGTTCGAGCCCCGCGTCGGGCTCTGGGCTGATGGCTCGGAGCCTGGAGCCTGTTTCCGATTCTGTGTCTCCCTCTCTCTCTGTCCCTCCCCCGTTCATGCTCTGTCTCTCTCTGTCCCAAAAATAAAATAAACGTTGGAAAAAAAAAAACTGAGTCATTTATAATTGGTTAAGATACCTATCAAAAATGCTTTCCAGAATATGCTTTCCCCCATATTCCTGAAAAAAAATACTTACTGTGTACCTCCTATGCATCATAATTTAGGATATAGTGTGTTTAGAGAAGTAATTCAGTTAAAATGAGGTCACTTTAGTGGGACCTAATCCACATGACTGGTGTCTTTATAAGAAGAGAAGACAGACATCCATATACACAGAGGAAAAACTGTGTGAAGACATGGGGAAAGTTTCCTATATTCAGGGAGTACAGCGGTGAAGACAATGCCCCTGACCTCATGGAGCTTATAAAGGAGTAGGAGGGACCGATAAATTCAGATTAGTTGAATGTGGTGATGATGATATAATAGGGTAAAATTACAAAGAGGAAATGGTTTGCACAAGAGAAATGCTATTTTCTGAAGGTGGTTAGTCTTTTCAAAGGGGTAATATTGAAATGAGATAAGATCTTTAACTTATACAACCAAGAAAGATTAAGGAAGTAATTATTTTACCCATTGTTGGAGAGAGTGCTGCATAATAGACACCATAAATTGAAACAAACCATATTAAGAGAACATAGGCATAACACATTTTAAATGCACATAAATTAACCTACAATTATATTTGTGGGATTTTATCTAAAGTGTTTGCACCAAGAGTTTTACCTAAGGTTGTTCATTGCACAATTGTCTATAGTAATAAAATTTTGAGGAAAACTAAGTCTCAACTACAGAATACTTACTAAATAAATTTTTAAAATATGATACATCGGCAAAATAGAATATCCTGCCTTCATTAAAATGATGTTATACTGTTTCTGATGCAAGGAGGCAAATCTTCCTCTCTCTCTCAGACTCTTTCATGATACGAAGGGAATGTTTAAAAGGTATAAGCCTACAAGTAGGAAAAGAGAATAGCCAGCAATAAACAATGGGAGGTAAATGGAAGAATCTCAGTAGATGAGGCATATCAAAGGAAGCCACAGTCTGGAACTCATGTGCTATGAACATCAGTAAAGAAAGAAGTTGATCCACCCAGCAAGTACAAGTATGGCAAAAGGAAGAAATAGTAAAAAGGGCTAAAAATGGCAGATGAACTCTGGAGAAATTTATGCTCCAATTTGTCCCCCTCCCTTGCCTGCCTCTAGTGGCCTGAAACTTTATGCTCAACCCCAAACAACACCTGGAAAAACCTAAGGCAGCTCAGGCTTATGGTTGGCGCCATAAGATAAACACTTCCTCATTCTATTATATGGACATACTCTGACCTAATACCCAGTTCTGCCACTTACCCCAAAGAAAGTCTGGCAGTCAATAAACCATAATTAGCAGCATAGATCATGCAGTTGGACTTATCGTCACCTAATTCTAAACATAAGCAAATGAGACATTTCCAGAAAGGCTACAAGATCCAAGAGAAATACCAAGATTTAAAAACAAAAATAACCTTTGGAAAAAGTAAGAGAAATAAGAAATTACAAAGAAAGAAAGACCTTCAAGTTAGAGTTCTCAACAACGTTTAGGAAGATATCACTTCTCTAAAATAAAACATTACATTAAACAAGTCAGAGAATAAGAAAGAATTCTTGAAAATTAAAGAGTTAGAGTTGGAAAAGAGAACCACTTAAACATACTGCCCTGCCATCCCAGTTACAATCTATCAGCCTCTTGAGTGCAGAAAATGCCAGAGAAGCCTGGACATTATAAATAAGTTCTTGGGCTCTGCTGGGGTCTAGTTGGAGAAAACAGATCTGCAACCTATGCCCCGCAGGATGGAGATGAGCCAGGGACGGCACCAAAAAGCCCAGGCACATGAAGTACAACACCTGGTAACATGAAGAGATGTGCATCCCCTGCCAGCCAAGGATCCCTAAAGGGAGAGGAATTCCTGAGGAAATGCATGGAAACTAAATAAGGCAACTGAGTTGACCCTGGCCATGAGGCTGGTAAAATTTTATCCAGCTCAGTGCTTCTCCAAATTAGAAACATCTGGGAAGCTTGTAAAAATCCCATTGCCCAGGCCACATGGCCTACCAATTAAATCAGAGTCTCCAGGGGTGGGATAGAATCATTAGTATTTTTGAGGTTCACTATGTGATCTCAAAGCACAGCCAAGTCTGAGAACCAGTGCTCTAGCTATTTGCAGCAGCACCAACAGTGGGAACACCTGGGAATTTGTTAGAAATGGTGAATCTGGTCTTATTCCAGACTTCTGGAGCCAGCATCTACATTTCAATAAGATGGCCAAAGGATTCACCTTTACATGAAAGAATAAAAAGTTCTGCATCTAGCCCAAGGACTAGAAATCCAGACCAAATAAACCAAGGATGGAGACTAGCCATTACTACCCAATGCCTAACTGGGAATAATACTCCTAAGGTAATTCCCATGTGCACAAAGATTGAAGACCCCTGCCCTAGACATTGCAATTGAGGAGACAAGAGCAGGAGAAAAGTTTTCCCTTTGGGACCCGAATGGGATATTGACAGATTATTTACTGCTTTATCATTGGCCCTTAGGGAAATGCTGCAGTTCCTGTCTCCCCATAAGGGTAGACTCCACATAAGACAGGCAAGGAGCCCCATGCCCAAAAGATGAGACATGAGCAGATGAAGAAAAAAAGACACATCTATAAGGCTTCAGCCAAGCAGAACACCCAGAATAGGCAGCTTCTAGAAAAATAAAAATATTTTTGTCAACAAAAACATTTTTTAATGTTAGATTTTAATAGATTAATTAGAGGTGATGTTAGCTGTTGAAATATATGTCCTTGACTTTTTTATTTTTTAGGTAATCTCTGTGCCCAATGTGGGGCTTGAACTCATGACCCTGAGATCAAGAGTGGCATGCTCTACTGACCGAACCAGCCAGGTGCCCCCAAATATGTGTCCATGAATATAAAGTATAAGTATATAAAGTATAAGTATCTCACAAAGAGATGGATATCATGAAGTTAGAGACATAGATGATGTTGTGGGTTGAATTGTGTCCTCCAGAAAGATCTTGAAGTCCCAACCCCATACCTGTGAATGTGACCTTATTTAGAAATAGGGTTTTTATAGATGTAAGCGAGTTGAAATGAAGTCATGCTAGATTAGGGTTGACTGTAAATATGGTGACTTGATGTCCTTGAAAGGAATGAGATATTTGAAGACACAGGGAAGGCTCAAGGAAGAAGGCCATGTGAATAAGGAGACAAATTGGAGTTAGGCTACCACAAGCCCAAAACCATCAAGAATTGCCAGGAACCACCAGAAGTTGGAAGAGGTACATGAAATGATACTTTCATTTTGGACTTCTAATTTCCAGACCTATTATAGAATAATATCTATTGTTTTAAGCCACCCAGTTTGTGGAACTTTCTTACAGAAGCTCTTGGAAACTAATGCAGATGACAAATCCAGAAAACCCAACATATAAATGGAAAGCTAAAATAGCAAGTAACAGACAAAAATTTTATTTCCTTGAGTTTAAGAAATTTTTGAAGCTTCAGATTGAAAGGTATCACTGACTTCCAGTACTGACTATAAAAAACATGTACCTAGACATATATATTCTGGCAACAAATTCTCTTTCCAAAGATAAACCCTCTTTTGCAAAAAGGAGAAATTACCAACAAAGTAAAAAAACAATTGGACTTCTCGTCTGAAAAACCAGAAGCCAGAATTTAGTGAACTAGTATCTACAGACTTTTAAAAGACTGCAATGTAAGAATCTTATACCCAGGCAAGGTATAAATTTTCTCACCTGCATAAATGCAAAACGCATAAATAAATGAGTACATGTGAGGTACTATATCTGAAGCACATAATGGAGAATGGATTATAACAAAACTGCCAATGAATCAGAATACAGACTTTAAAATAAAGATGAAATCAAGAGACTACAATGGTATACAATTGATCTTATAACTGTATAAATTTAAACGAATAATGACAGAGTGGGAAATAGATATGTACACAATAGGTTATGATTTTAAATAGCATGCGATGGGTGCCTGGGTGACTCAGTCTGTTGAGCATCTAAGTCTTGGTTTCAGCTCAAGTCATGCTCCCAGGATCATGGGATCCAGCCCCACATGGAGCCTGCTTAAGATTCTCTCTCTCTCTCTCTCTCTCTCTCTCTCTCTCTCTCAAATAAAAAACAAATAAAATAAATAAAAATAAAATAGCATGTGAACCTACTGGTATGCAGATCTTTGTACATGTCTGTAAGGCCACATATTTAGATGTAGTTTTTGGCTGCAATAGATTCAAAGCTAATAACTGTTTATTATATTCCCCCCACACACTTATAAATTCATTATTTTTATTTCCCCCTAGGTTAGAGTGTCTTCAGAACGTTTTTTCTTTCCATGCTTGAAGTTATAGTGATAACTTTCTATTGCTTTTACATTGAAGAAAAACTCTCTGAAATAGAAGTTTTTAATTTGCTCTGAAGTCTTGTTCTACTCTTTCTAATATCTTTTGTGACTGAGAAGCAACCATAAGTTTGTTTTCCCTTTTAGAAAATGTGTTTCTGCCCCTTCTACATACTTGTACAATCCTTTTTAGTTTTTGAAATATAGTAACCTCATCAGAAGAGAGCTCAGTGTTGGTTGCTTTTCATTAATTTTGCCTGACACATGGAGAACCCTGTAGGTAGAGAGATTAAGGTCTACCCTCAATTCAGGACATTTCTTTCATATTTAATTTCTACTGTGTTTTATTCTTTTTCATTTCTTCTCTATTCTATTCCCTTTCCTAGGAACACAAAGTATATGCACATTGAAACACCAATATCTCATTCTTCTCTTTAATCTTTTTTTTTTCTTTTGAGAGAGAGAGCGAGAGAGAGAGAGATAGAGAGAGAGAAATAGAGTGCACACACATGAGCGAGGGGAGGAGCAGGGAGAGGGAGAGAGAGAGAGAATCCCAAGCAGGCTCAGCGCTGTCAGCACAGAACTCAACATGGGGCTCAATCGCACAAACTGCGAGATCATGACCTGAGCCCAAGTCAAGAGTTGGACGCTTAGCCAACTGAGCCACCCAGGTGCCCCTCTTTAATCTTTTTTGTTATAACCTTTATAAAAATCTTATAGCTTTTCTTTGGTTCATGTTGTAGGTAATTTTCTCAACTATGTCTTAATGATCCCATTTTCTGCAGTGATGATTTTTCTCTTTACTACTTGGAAGGCTTTAATAGTAATATTACTTTTTTTTTTAGTAATATTACTTTTATTAAATCTACTTCTTTAACAAGAATCTCTATGGCTCATTATTTAACATAACACTCATGTTCATTTCAGACCCCATGTTATACTGAATATTAGTCCAAAATAGATAGCACCTAAAATTTGATTTTGTTTTCTTGGGTAAGTCTTTAAATATATGCTCTTCAACTAAATTTTTCACACTGGTTTAGAGTGTGTTAATCCCACTGTATTCATAGAATAAGGGTTGCCAGTTTAGTATAATGGGTTGAGAGCAGGAGGGTTTCTGTTGGCTCAACTTTCTTGGTTTTTTCCTAACATCTTGAAAAGTATACTCCTAGAAAGTAAGCTAGAGGATGATCCTGTATGTTAATGTTGTCACCTTAAATCATTCAGTGATTTTAAGAGCATGGGAAAGAAGTTAATACTATAGGAAGGTATAGCCAAAATATTATCTTTCCAAAAAGCACTTTCTCTACATCTGTTGAAATCCATTGCATAAAGGCCAACTCAGCTAGGTTTGGAGAATTGGGGGGGGGGGGCACTTGGTTCTCTTTCACTTCTAATTCAGCTGGCCATACAGTCAAGGGTGTGGGTGTGGAACCCCATCAGATTTCTTTCTATGTGATAAAACTACATGTATTCTTCTTAATACTTTTACTATTAATGACATAAAAATGTTAAATGAAGGGTGCCTGGATGGCTCAAGCAACTGAGCATCCAACTCTTGATTTCTGCTCAGGCCATGATCCTGGGATAGTGATATTAAG
Organism: Panthera tigris; assembly: GCF_018350195.1. NCBI lineage: Eukaryota > Metazoa > Chordata > Mammalia > Carnivora > Felidae > Panthera > Panthera tigris. The sequence goes on along the minus strand of NC_056672.1, from coordinate 63,337,175 downwards.
CCCTGCATCAGGTTCCACAGTGTGGAGTCTGCTTGGGATTCTCTCTCGCTCTCTCCCTCTCTGTCTCTCTCCCCCACTCATTCTCTCTCTCTCTCTCTCTCTCTCTCTCTCTCTCTCTCTCCCTCTCCCTCTCTAAGATAAAAATTAAAATATTAAATGACTATTTAAGTAGATATTCCCCTATCCTTCCAATGACTCATCCTTGTTTCCAGACTTCAATCTGAATTAGTAGATGTGACAGCAAGCAGACTCTAAATAGGGCCCCTAATGGCCCCTATCTCCTGGTATTTTTGCCCAGCATCATCCTCTTCCCTTGACTGTGAGTAGGATCCATGACTTGCTTCTAATAGGATCCATGACTTGCAAAAACGAAGGGGTGTCATGCATGTGATTACATTATATTAGAGTGTAACTTTTCTCTTGTTAACAGACTCCCGCTGCCTTCAATGAAGTGCGCTGTCATCTAGAGAGGCCAATGTGGCAAGGAACTGACAGTGAAGAGCTGAGGGCCTCAGTCTGGGAGTCTGCAAGGAACTGAATATTGTTACAACCACATGAGCTTGGAAATGGATCCTTCTCCAGTCTAGCCGCAGGTGAGACCGTATAGGACTAGACAAAACCTTGATTGATGTTTGTGAAAGACCCAGAAGCAGAAGACCCAGGTGAGCCATGCTCAGATTCCTGGCCCACAGAATGTACATTGTTTAATGTCACTACATTTGTGATGATTCGTTTTGCAACAATAGATAAATACTATGGTGGGTTTCCTTCTCAAATCAGAACATTGCTATTGGAAAAAACATTTCAGACGAAAACAAATTATTTTGACTGAGTCATCGTTACCTTGGAATCTAGGTCAAGGGGGAAAACCCCCAAATGGATTTTCTCAATCCTCCCCATAGCCTATTCATATCTCCGATGCCTGTACCGTCCCAATTAGGAGATATTGGTAGAATTTTCCAGAAATTTTTCCACCTGCTTTCCACAATGAACTCATAAGCTATCTTTGAAACATCTAGTTCCCTAGAAGCAGAGACTTACAAGGGGATTATAAAGCATTTTAGTGTATGTTTTCAGGAAAAAAAAAAATGAGGAAAGCAGGAGAGAGGAAAGGAAGAAAGCTAAGCAAGATATGGTCTCTCAGCTGGAAAGTAACTTTAATTTTATTCCCTTAGGAATCTTTGGAGCAAAAGCTGCACCTCAGAACTGATTCCAACTTTAGGCAAGAGGCCCAGTCTTTTGCCCCTGTACTGATCAGTCTTTGGTTGCTGGCTATCCTGAAAAGTCTGGAGAGATTTGGATGGACAGGCTGAGTCCATAGCAACCAAGGCTGACGGCAACCGGAGGAAAGTTGCACACACTCAGTGAAGGGCAGGGAGCCAACTGCATTGACCAAGAAAGGTAAGTTGTGCTCTGCATCTAGGCATCATCTTTGAAAGTGTTCTAAACTATTATATCTGACAAATGGTCTTGAAATGTTTGTAATTGGCAGTATCTTTAGTTTCAGTACTGCAGGCATTTTCTTTCCTATCTCTTTGGTCAATTTATTAAATTAATATGTGAAAGTTTACAAATTTGCTTTTAGCCCACTATGTTTCCAAAAGTTTCAGAGTTTATGAAAATGTGGTAAACCCATGTGGTTAATTATTCATGCATTCTGCATTGGTAATACTCTGAATTAGCAAAATCTGTAGTTTACATTAAGGACCTGTCGACCATTTCTTACCCCACCCCACCCCCCAACATACCATCTGTCCAACAGAACTCGTGAGTTAGGGATTCAGTCTTACTGCTTCTGGATAAAAAATAACTACCGTCTCACTCAGATTGCATGTTTGTTGGCCCCATTCCTGCCTGAGTTAGGGGCACAGTGACTTGAAAACAATCCCCACAGCTCAGGTTATCCTCTCACCATGCCGCGGGGGTGGTTGGCAAGGTTTTTCCTGTCACAGCTGGTATGATCCTGAGTTACTCAGCCAGAGGAAAATTGCCTCCTAATGGAACCCTAAGCCCTCCATTCAATTTTCCCTTAAGGTCTGAAGAGAGCAATCCCAAGAACTCATGCTAAGCAAAGCCTCTTCAAAAATTATGGTCTGTGCTCATTTGAGAATCAGAAATTTTCAATTATATAGCCTCCCAGGATACATTTTAAGGAAAAACAAAAGACAATTGTTTTTGCTCACTTGTTAAACACTAACCATTTTGTTCCTAGCTCCATTACTTTTTTTTTAACTTTATCCCTTTTATGCAAATAAGCAGCCCATTTTCAATCTTCCTTGAAATAAGAAATGTAGGCTCTGTGTATGGGAAATATGTAGTTATGGAGTTTGCTTTAAAAATTGTCTTTGGGAGCAACTTGAAGTTGACACTTCAAAGTTTCAGAAGTGCTCTCACATCCATTGCTTCATCTGACAGGTGTTATAACCCCCAATTTACAGACCAGAATTCAGAGATCACCTAACTTTTAAAATCGTGTTGCTAAGAACAAACAGAACTGAGACAAGAACCAAATTTTCTGACTTAAGTCAGATGCTGTTTCTCTTCTTCCATGCTGCCTTTTAACTGTCAGCAATAGGCATTCTCAATTTCTTTCTTGATCCTAGGGATACTTGCTTTATTATTATTTTTCACTCAGGGATTCCACAAACACACAACAGGACTTAGTAACGCCCCATTTAGTGTCATTCAATATTAGCACTCCCTTTATGTATTTCCACATTCTCTAATGAGGACCTTGACTTAATTGTCTAATCCAGACATGTTATTTTACCAGTGCGACTCCAAGATGTACTGGTGAGTCCCGAAACTGGCATATTATTGCAGTTTATTTGAATTTTATTGTATCACCCTTATGCTTTATTTCTACTGCATTTCAAAGCAGTCCTTAGCATGCGTAATATCACTTAAATAAGACATAGTGCTGCAAAATGAGAGTTCTCTAGATATCCCCTGTGCAACCACAGGAGGCCCCTTCCAAACCAAAAAGCCGTGAATCTTATCTGTGGTTCTGTTGTAAATTTTGATCCGGAGGCATGTTTAATAGCTTTTCGGTGACTATTGTAAAGGGAGTATTTACTTGAAATGATGTCTGCTTATATTATTTCTTTCCCAAATTGCTCCCAGCAACTAGAAAATCTGCTTGTACCTCTCCATCAGTAGCCTCCCTGGAAAGGAGACATTTTCTGTTTGTATACTGCCTGAAGTATTTGATTTTTCTTGATGATCTTTAAAGTTCAGCCAAAAGGACAAACAGCACATCCAATGATTCTCAATCTTTTCACCACTAAGGATACTTTTATTACTTTGCTCCTTGATTTGAAATATTTCACCTGCCAAACTTCACATTTACCAAGGAATTCATTATTTTCCCATTTTTAGTACCATATATATATATATGTATGATACTAAAATGATAGCAAATGCACAGAGCACTTGATATGCTGGGTGCTGTTCTAATGATTTACATAATTAACTTCTTTAACTTTTCTGACTCTATGGGAGATGAATACTATTATCTTCATTTTGCATGTGCTGCACAGAAAAGTTAGACAACTGGCAGGAGCTGAGAGAGCTGAGATTTGAGCACAGGCATTTGAGCTCCGGAATCGATGCTCTTAACCTCTGCATGTGCTGTTTCCCATTTGTAGTGTCTAATTAGCAGAGATGTGTGAAAAGGTATACCTCTTTTACTTTCAGAAAAATGGAATCAGGAAAGACATGACTTCCTCCAATGGGCAAACACCCCAGGTAGAAAAACCATTCTCCTTGGAGTCAGGTTACTAGAATCCAAGTTCTCACTTCTCCCTTTGTCAGCTTTATACCTATGTGGACATCTTTTATGTTGCCACGTCTCCAATTCTTAGTGTGAAAGTAAGGATGTGAAAATTTACCCTGCCTATCTCATACATTACTTCAAAAAAAAAATCCTTCATGATACAATCTACCATGTGCCAGGCACTGTTGCTGGATATTGGCATGCAGATATGAATGAGGTGAAACTATTTCCCTGAAGGAATCCAGTGTCTAGAGTGGAGGTACAGAAAAGTAAACACGTGCACACCCAGTGTGACGGGTTGATGCCATAGGAGTTATTGAATACTAGGGGAGAGAAAAGGAAGAAATGTGTCCCATTTCTCCAGAGTGGGCAGGTAGGGAAGGCAAGGTCAGGAAAACATCATGGAAAAGATGATTCCTGAAATGAGTCTTGAAAGATCAGGAATAGTTCACATGGTGCATAATTGATGGGGAAACAGGATATGTGAAAACATGAAGATACCGAAGGAAAAGATATGCTCTAATTTGGAGCACTTCTAAAAGTATAGAAGACACAGCTCCTGGGCAGTTAGCAGGAGGGGAGATTGAATCACATACAGAGCTGGAAGATAGGTGTGACTAACAGGACAAAGCGTTTTATAAATTCCAAAGCCTGATATAAATAGACAATAGTATTTGGGATCAGAGTCTATACTGACCGTTCAGCGTTTTCCTGAGTTGCATGATACCAGCTCATGCACAGCCCTGGATCCTAGAATTCAAGAACCCTTTAAAGAGCTCTGAAAAGTTTATTCCTGAGAAGTAATCCAGAAACACACAAGGTGTTGAAACCAAGACCTTTTCACCCCTTCTCATCCAGAATTTCAAATGAAATACTGTAGTTCTCAGTTAGAGGCTTTGCATCTAGAGAAGTCAAAACTGTGCTTCTGACAGAGCTTAGAGAAATCACAGAAGCCTAAAGGATTCTAAACAAAGAATTCTGGTCATATCATTTTGGGAAGACATGGGGGCCCGAGACAGAGAGCCTCAATCATAATTGCTTCAATTTTCTATTTCGCTTTGCTTTTGTAAATGAGGAAGGAAATGATGAGCAGAATAATTTAACTTAGGTCTCCTGAAAACACATTTATTCTCCCTTCTCCCATTTACTCTTCATTTTGCTTTTGGAGAATTTCAGTAAAAAAATAGGAATATGCATTGTCTAGGGGAAATTGCACTGGTATAATAAGTCCATGAAATTTTCAATGGGGCACAGGTGGGACGAAGACAGCTGTTGCCCATTTAGGCAAACGTGCATGTTTTTTAAGAGGAAATTATGTATAAATTGACCAAAATAACAGCTTTTCTGAATAATCGAGGTAACTGACACCATTCTACTCATTACTTTGTTGGTGTAAGCAAAAGTTTTGTAGACTTTAAAGATGCTACCATATTTCTTTTACCTTCACTCTCTTGGGTGTACAGGGAAGATGTTGGTAACCATAACTGCACAAAGCTCATATGGATCTGATCATTCCATTTGCAAGCAAACGAATAAGACCTTCAGGAAATATTAGGTTGTTTTGTTACATGTATAGTCTGTGTTACCTAATGTCGAATATCAAATCAGTGTTCACGGAGCAGAAATTACCTGTAGGGCACCAAATTAGGTTTTAGATAGCAAAAGAGAAGTCCTACATCATTGTAACAGCTTTCAATTAAATTAAGGATAAATGCGCAACAAGTTTACAAAATTCACTGATACCCTAAGTTGGATTTGGAGAGATGTATAATTTTTTAACTAAGTTGATGTTTATCTAAAGCCCCAAGCTGTTAGTAAAAAGTATAATGCTAATAACTTTTATTCCTATCCAATTTAAACTTTAGTCTAAACTAATATTATAAAGAGCCTGTTTAGGTAATTTTAAGTATATTCTAAGTAAATATATTTGATTTCTCAGACAGTTTCCACTTCCCAGTTTCTTTCCCCAGGATGATATGTAGTCTACAGGAGGAGGTTTGGTATGAATGACCAGGCTGGCAGGGCTGGAGAGAGGTAGTAAAAGGGACCACTGACCTCATGCTTGTCCTCGGGCTTGCGCTGGCTCTCACACTCTGAGGGGGGCTCACCTTCTTGCATCTGCAACTGCTGGTAGAACTCTCGACCTGGATTCTTTCAGTTTGGTGGGACCTGCTCTCTATCACTGAGCGAGCCAGCCTCACAGGGCCTCCTTCCACCCAACCCTCACTGCAGCCCATACCAGCCTTCTCCAGGGCCTCCCTTGTCCTGCCACACAGGCCTATTGCTCCCCCAGCTTCGCATCAGTTCCATGCAAGAACCTCAGAGGTCTCTGAGGCTCCCACTCACACCCCACCAGCTCACCTCCTGACGACACTGTGCTCTTTGCTCTATGTCACTCTGAACTATCTCAAACATTTCCCTATGCCTGAGCCTTAACGGGAAAAGAGAAAATCAAGAGACCTCTCATTCCCAGCATTTATGTATTAAACATGGAAAGATGCTAAACAGTAGCTAAAGAGTTTTTTGTTATGATCTGTTACCATAACAAAAACAACAAAAATGTTCCAGAACTCAAAGGTGCAGCCCTAAGTCTGTTCCTTCCTCCCTTCTAAGATCAAGAGGTCATTTGCCCACATTCATTGAATCCACTCAAATCATGCATGACAGACGCTGGTCCAGGCCTGGCATCTCAGAGATGAAAAGCAGCCAGACCATCATAACAGAAGGGCCTCTCTAACAGAAAGGTAACAGATGCCATCATAGAACACAGAAATCTGCTGCGATGGAGGAAGCACAGGGCACTGGAGAGCCCAGAGGAGGACTCCTAGCCAGACTGGGGAGGCCAGGAAAAACTTTCCGGTAAACCAATGCCTGAGATGAGTCTTGGAAAAAAGCAGGAATTGTCTAGAAAACAACAGCAAAAACACGTAGTGCATGAGAGGAAGCAGCCCCGTAGAAAGACTGGGAGGTGTAAGAGCGTGTGGCTCATTAACAGAACCACCAAGTTTCTTGGTGTGGCTGTCCTGACATATCACACGTTCATCTTTCCTGTCCTCTCCTGAGAGCCTTTGATTTTGACTTGATTTTCCACAGCTATGAACAAAGGCTTAAATGCAAAGTAGAAATGAACAGGGTCATATGCAGTGAAAAACTTGTAGATGAATACCTTTTAGAGATGAAAGCAAAAACATTTTACAATATTTCTTAAAAGCATATGATTTTGCTTCTAAAGATTTCAGGCTTCCTCTTGGTTTCAAACAGCAGAATAACTGGCTATTGTTACTGGTTTCTTCGTCTTTTTTTCTTTTTTCTTTTTTTCCCTGCCTATCTAAAAGAATTTCTTCTAATATTCTCCACCCATTACAGAGTAGTGGGAAGGTACATCACACAGGAAAATTCCAGAATTTACAAATGCCATAGTAACAAGGCAGTCTACCTAAAGAATGCATTGTTTAAACTATACAAGAACTAGAAAGGAATAGCCCTGAATATTTTTGTCTTTTTTCCCATTTTTATGAAAATGAGTATTCTTTAAATAAATGTGCACATCCCGCATTTATTTAGGCCATGTAGAAATAAATAAAATAAATTAAAGACAACGATGCCAGCATGGGGGAGCACTCCCAGTACAACACAAAAATATGTTGAGAGGTTGATAAATCAGTAAAGGTGGAGTATATTCCTGAGGCGAAATTTCTAGGACGTTATGCTAATTGGAATGATTTTCTTTATAATGGATGAAGTTTACCTCTAAACTCAGAACTGCAAATGTTTATGCAGCTCACTAGAACTACCAAGATTGTCTATCTGTTCAATCTGAGAGAAAATATTTAAAGGAAAGGCAAACATATCCATCCTAAAATACGTTAAATGTCATGTCGGTCAAGGTAATTGCCCCTGCTAGAATGGCATATAAAAAAGTTTAATTTGAAATCTTGAATCTTTCCCTGCCTGCTAAAAAAAATAATAAATATTTATCCCCAGCATTTCTACATTTTAGAGAAAAGAACTCTATGCTTCCCCTTCAGTGTCCTCATCAACCTCTTTCTTCAAACCAGTAGATTTACAAAGTACTACTCCTTCTTCTTACCATGTAATTAGCTGTGATTTCCTTCAGGGCTAAAGTTCTTAAGACATCCCTTCTAACAGAATTAGCTTGGGGTATATATAGAGGGGAGAGAGAGCAGGCTGAGAGAGTGTTTATGGAGTCAGAGAGCTCCTTACTAGATTGACATGATTGTTTCAACACCACTACTCCAAAGGTCCCAGTGTAGAATTTGCTCCATGTTTCTTTTTTCTTTTTTAACTTTTTAAATGTTTATTTATTTTTGAGAGAGAGAGAGAGAGAGAGAATGTGCAGGGGAGGGACAGACAGAGAGGGAGACACAGAATCTGAAGCAGGCTTTAGGCTCCAAGCTGTCAGCACAGAGCCCAATGTGGGCCTTGAACTCATGAATGATGAGATCATGACCTGAGCCCAAGTTGGATGCTCAACCAACAGAGCCATCCAGGCACCCCTTCACCCAATGTTTCTAAAGGATTGCTGGAGCTAGTGTCAAAAGATCAGTTTATGAGAACTTTGAAGTCTCCCTTACAAGGCTTTATCCTCAGAATAGAGCTGTAATGGCACACAGGCTGGATCCAGGAGTAACAGGCCAGTGATAGAAACTGGACAAAGAGGGGAGAGGATTTTAGGCCCAGAACAGTGCCTGTCCCTGAGATTATTTTCTGACCCAGCCTTGATAGCCCAAAACATGAGTTTGGGGCTGAGAGCCAAAGAGAAGACCCAGAATCACCATGCTCCCTAAAACACTGAAAATGGGGCACCTGAAAATAGTCAGCTAGGCCTCCGACTTCGGCTAAGGTCATGATCTCATGGTTTGTGACTTCGAGACCCACATCAGGCTTGCTGCTGTCAGTGCAGAGCCTGCTTCAGATACTCTGTCTCCCTCTCTCTCTGCCCCTATTTTGCTCGTGTTCACACACTCTCTCTCTCTCTCTCTCTCAAAAATAAATAACATTCAAAGCATTTAAAATGAAAGTTACTTCCTGCAGGATTGTGCTAAAGTTTTCATTCGTTTGACAGGAAGCTTACAGATGCTTCCCTTGCACAGACAGGCTCCCAGCACCCAATGGTGTCACCAGCAGTTGCCACTGTGGGCCTGTGGCAGAAATGAGGAGTTGTCATTTCTACCCCTAGACTTAGCCTTTGCCTGAGTGCCAGAGCTGGGGTTCTCTTAGTGGAAGTGACCTCGGTTTTCTCACCTCCAGTCCTTCATGTTTCTTTAAGGATATAACAGACATTTAGGGTGACTGAAGACATCATGACCACATTATTCCTTTCAGCATGTCATTCCTTACTAAGATATATGGGAAATTTTTGCTTTGTAACTGGAGAATGTAGGCGTTTGCTTCAGAGAGAAGCAGTGAGAGGAGAATGACAAGGGAAAGAAGAAGTCCCCAGGGGGCTCCTAGGCCTGAGTTTACTATCTATTATTGGAAGGGTGGAACACTGACTGTCACAGACCTGTCTTCATGAGGTTTTAGTCAAGAGGGTTGGCCAGAATTGTATTCATCCATTCAGATGAGACCTAGAAACAAGGAGAGCTGCTTTAAAGGCACTGATTATTCAGGGAGGTCATAGTCAAGGAGCAAATAGATCTTCCTCCTTCATCAGTTTGCATGGGACTCAGAACAAGTCTGGTCCCCTCAGGACTGGATTATCTTAAAAGCAACTGGAATGGACGTCCTTAGCAAGTACACTGGGGTTCCCAGGTGAGGCAACTGGCAACATTGTAGGTTCTCTGAGCCACAATATTAGTGGGTGACAGCTGTGAGGAAACAGAATACAGAACAAGAAAGGACAGCCAGCATGTTTGCTGGATGCAGGTGGCTGCAACCAATTCATGATGGGCACAAACAAGTCCGCTTTCAGAAACTCTCGAAATAACTCCTGTCAGAATGAAAACTCTGTGTAAGAAATCGGATTTTCTCGGGGTGTCTGGGTGGCTCAGTCAGTTAAGCGTCCAGCTCTTGGTTTTGGCTCAGGTCACGATCTCACAGTTCATGGGTTCAAGCCTTATGCTGGGCTCTGCACTGACAGCAGAGAGCTCCCTCTCTCTCTGCCCCTCCCTGACTCATGCTCTCTCTTTCAATAAGTAAATAAACAAACAAACAAACAAACAAATAAATAAGAAATCGGATTTGTTTTTCTCTCTCAGTCCCCCATGTCTGGCACTCCATAAATATTTGTTTGTTGTGGAACACATTCAGGATGCTTTCAGGAAACTGATTTCCAGTAATCAGTTCAATGAGTACTTAAGCTAGCATCCTTTGATCATTTAAATATTTGTGACATAACTTTGTAGACACGAAGGAGTGGGTGATATTTATTTTGTGGACAGAGCAATTTAGTTTGGGTCACTCTGTGCAAGAGGCTTTTCTCTTGGGGATACAGAAGGGGGAGAGAGGCAATTAGGGCAAAAAGGGTGGGTATGATTTCTGCAGTGGCAAATCCAGGAAGTCTGGGCAGTAGTTCTGTTTTTACGTGTTAGAACGATGCTCTCTTGTCTCCCTTCAGCTTCGTTGATCAGACAAGAAATGGCTGTGGGCAGCCTCAGGGCCCTGCAGAATTGAGCTGTCCTTGGTGCGATTCTCAAATACCATGACTTGGTGACTGCAGCAGTGCCCAAACTTTCCTTTGAATCAAAACTTTCCTCACATCAGCCTGTGCCAAGGCTCTGATATTCCGGCATCAGGCAGCCTCAGCATAAGGTGTCTGTTTAAATTCAAATATGTTACCTTGGAGGAGTAACATATTAATCCATCAGTAGCCATTAATACGACAACACAAATTAGTTTATCAGTCAGCCACTGGGTAAGCAGTGCCCCAGGGAATGGTATGTAGGGCAGATTTGTTACTTTTTCCCCATCTTAGATTATGATTTATTATATAAACAAAAATTGCAGCAGCAATAAAAAAAGTCTGAAACAAGGACCAAATTCTCCCCATGTTCCTACTGTAGTAACGTACTAATTGTTTTATCTGGGTTCCCTTTCAGCTCCTATTCAAATTCAAAAATCAGCTTTAATTCAAGCGTTTCCCATTCTTTTCTGAATAATAATAGCTAACATTTATTAAGTGCTTACTGTGTGCCAGGCACTGTCCCAGAAACACTTAAACAAATTAAATCATGTCATCTAAACAACAGCTCATGAAGTAGATACTGTTTTATCCTTATTTACACATGAGGGGACAGAGGCCCAGAGAAGTTAAGTAACTCACAGAAGGCAGTAAATAATCAATTCAAACTCAAGCATTTGGCTCCAACACCCATGCTTTTCACCCCAGAACCAAGCATCCCATTTACCAGTAAGGAAACTGGGGCATCATGTAATTAACTTGCCAGCAGTTCCTTAAACCATATGTGGTGGCAGCAGAGTTTGAGCAGACCGCCTGGTCCTGAGCCCACCCTCCTAACTGCACTGCACAGATGATTGACACTTTACCCTGGCTGATTCAGCCTGTGAACGAGGTTGACATCATTATGCCCATTTGCAATTTGGGGGTTCAAGATGACTGATTAGTTTGTCCAAAGGCAGTTCATAAATGACAAATCCAGGTGATAACTCCAGATTTTCTGACTTTAAGTTCAGTACTTCTTTGTTTACATTCCTTTTTATCTGCCTCTTATTGGCAATCAACTTTTTCAACATAGTTTAAAAAAAAACATATGATCTGTATATTCCTATTTTATTCATATAATGTAATTCAAGAGCACTTTCCCTTGTTACTAGGTGGTTCTTATAATTATCATTGTGTTGGCAGCCCAGGAGTACCCTGAGGTTATGAATCATAATGTACCAAAACACCCTGGCTGAATTTTGGGGTTTTTTTAACAACATATTTCTGCTGTTACAAGTAAATGTCACAATAAAACAATCTGTACAATATAATTTTTTTTTAGACTCTTCTTTCAGGAATGGCAATGTAACAGCATCTCTCATTTTGTTTGATTTTCCAACAATGATTCAACCTTATGCAGAAAACAGAGCATCATCTCCTTACAGACAGCAATAGCAATAGACACTTTCCCAGTAGCCCCTGTAAAGTGAGCTGCCTGGAGAGATTTGGATTTTTCTGCTCTGTAGCTGCTTCAGAGGCATTCAGCAAATCAAACTGTGCCACCCATTTGGTGGCAGAGTTACGATTAGCTGGAACATGGCCTTCTCCTTTTTGGTGCCAGCTTTCCTGTGGCTTCTTTGTGCAAGGACCCAAGCCTGAATCTCAAGAATAATTGTCAAGGCTGGGCTTTGGATTGATACTACCTCTGGGAATAGGAACATACTCCTTGGAATTGCCCGAAGCCCCCAGCACCTGCCCTAACTGTGCCTGCCCGGTTGGGCTCAAAAGCACATATGCCCAGTAATTAGCTGGGCATCTCTCTTAATATTGTCACCAAGACAAAGTAAATTCTTATAAGTCTTGCCTCATCTATCTTCTAGAATATAAATCCCTTAGGAACAGAAACTATATCTTGGTTGGGTCTTATTGTGGGCCTTTTACATAGCTGATATGCAAGTATTAATTGATGTCTTCATGTGTTGCTCAGGGGGTGTGCCTTATGCTTTACAGTTAGTTAATTCAAACAACCACTTTCCCTAAAATGAAAGATTGATGATTATGGGGAGATTTTGTGTACTTTGGATTGCATTGCAGAAGTAATCTATTTATGCTAATTATCCTTTCTCATTCCATAACATTTTCACTAAGTGAAATATTGATTTTTAAAAATAAAAATAACCTTGAAAAAGTGATAGGTAACATATTCTGCACAGCGTTGATAAAGAATTATTTTTGATTAATCTCACTACATAAATAAGTTGAAAAATACATATTTTGCAAAGGTCTATTTTTTATACATTCTTCTCAGGGTTATATTTTTCTGGAAGCGCTCTGACTTAGAAAAAATAAGGTCATCATAATGTCTTATTCCAAAGTAAATTATTAAGTTAAAAAAAATTGGAGTTAAAGTGTCGATGCCAGGATAGAGGTAAATATTCATCCATCTCAGCCACAGCCAGGAGCTTTCATTATTTGATGCAAAATATGAGCCGAGTTCTTGAAAAAACCTATGTCTTAGGGCTATTTGTGTCTTTGCCACTTTGAACATTTTCAATATTTAATTATGAACTTTAAATTTGTTTATCTCACAACTGTATTTTGTGTAGCAACTAAACATGAATTGTAACCAGCTGGGAGGTAAGAAATAGAAATATACTGTGAAAAACCTCTGAATATAAAAATATCAATACATCAATGTTGATGGTCAATAACAAGTGAGTTAGAAGCTATTAAATATTACTGTTAGATAATTTCTCAAGTTCTATAGCTTTCATAATCTGTAGAGCAAAATACTCTATCATAGTTTTATCATGCTGTAGAGCATGATACTTCTGTCATGACCTAAATTTCAAATTCTATTTTCTAGAAAATAGAAAAGAGGGGATCAGTTACAGAAATAGTTAAATCATCTCTGAGGCTTGCCTCTGGAATAAAATCCCTGGAAGTCTTCTGTTCTTTTCCAACTCTACAGTATATTGGGCTCCCCATGATAAGCCCATAGGGCATCTGAATAGCTGATCAGTGATAAAATGCAATGGTTTTCAAACTGTTGAGAGAAAGCGTAGGGTTCTGCGGAAGTACATCACCAACTATGACGTCAGCAGAGGGAGGTCAGAGGCTCAAGGATCCGAGCTCTCCCACTACTTTCCACCCAAGTGGTGCCATGTTTGTCTGTTTTATAGGTTGTCTTTCCATCTGAAAGTTCTTTCTTGGGGGTTCACAGGGGATAAAACTGAGTTCCACTGATAAAACTATTGTTACAATTTAATGACGATTTCATAGTCAAAGTAAAGAATAGGTCAAGTCAGTCATTTATCTTTTTAACTTCTTTTGACATTCTAGTCAAAACGTAATTTTAGTATAGACTTAACTGGCTACTTAAATCAACCCTCAAAAAGAAAAAGGGACTAATAAAGACCAAAAAAAAAATACATTTGTATCTTTAAGTAATTTAATATACTAAGAAACAGAGATAAAATTGAAGAAGACTAGCAAAGTAAATCAAGCTGTAGGGAAAGGGAAAAGAACATAAAAGCTAAAAGTCCAGGCCTCACGCAAAGCTGTTCAGGCTAGAGCATCAGGGAAAGACTAAAAAACTATATAGGAAAAGCAAAGAGAAGCTGTGTTTCGAAGACATGTATTCATCAGTTTGTAAGACATGAATCTAAAATAGCTAGCAGTTTGGTTCTCAAAGATCTCTGAATCATTCACAGCTACTTGGGTGAGTGAGTCAGGATCTTATCATGAGACAGGTGGAAGGGAAAAACCCAGCCAATGTTTTCTCTAGTAATGAATGAGATGCGGCGATCGAGGGAAAGTGAAACATACCAAGTGGGTGATGTCGGTTAAGACACAGAATTGGCACAGAATTTCAGTACTCTGACCAGCTCTCAGAGATTTGGCGTTATCAGTCTGTGAAAAGGGAGCCCCAAATTTATGCAGAAGGGAAAGTAGACTCTGGTGAATACAGATAAAAATAATGTGAGAGGACAAGCAACCATAATCGTAGCTGATGACATTATATTTCTAAGTGACCAGACCAAAGACAAGGCATGGAGTGGCCTTCTTTGGCCATTGTTTGGTACAGTCTCATTTCCAAATCATGTATAGTCTTTATAGTTCCTAAGGACAAGAATTAAAATATTCATATATATTATATACACATATATTACATATATTATATACATACATACATATATATTATATTTATTTACATATATTATACATATATATATATAAAGAGCTAAAAGTCTAAAGAAAAAAATGCAAAAATATGCTTTCACTTTAAGCTTTGATTTAGATATTTAAAGTGGAAAATGTTATTTTTTCAACATTGATTTTGGCTCATGACACCAAGATTTTTCATAGATCTTGTTCAGCTGAGATGATAAACTAAAAAAGAAGAAAAGAGGCTTAACTGGGAAACAAGACTCAAAGGAGTATAGACTGTAATAAAGTGTGAGATTTCCACAGGAACCAATGTTTTCCTCTGTCTGGTAGAAACTCCAGTTTATTCTTTCATCACATTATTCCTTCAACAAATATTTACTAAGGCTTTGCAATGTGCCAAGCTATTCTAGGTCGAGGAAAATATGATGAATGGCTTTATTGTCTCCACTAGAGAAGAGGAAAGTAATATAGTTGGAAACCTTTCAACCCCCACTCCTATCCCACCTTCTTGTAGGTTTCTACAGTTGTTTCTGATATTTTTATTAGTATTTATCACATACTATTCTTTTAAGATAGTTATTTTTGCATGTGTTATTTCCTGTATTAGATCACAGACACCTTAAAGATACAAACCTTGTCATGCTACTTGGGCCCTGATATGTTGCCTTCTACACAGCACGTATTCAATGTGTATTTAGAGAGTTAAATGTTTAAAAACCATAAGGGTAGATATCATTTAAATTTTCATAAAACATACCTTCAATAGTGAATGTAGAGCAGGCAGAGGATGAACTTTCATTTACTTGCTATTACACTAGGACATGCTTAGTGTTACACAGTGCCTTTCCTCAAAGAGCCATCATATATTTCAGTTATTTTCACCAGTGGCCTCAAAGATGAGTAGAGACAGGTATTAATAACTCTACTTTAAATATGGAACCGATCAGTAGCTGAAATCATACTAAATATCATTTATTTTATAGAAAAGAAAACCAGGTCAAGAATGCAGTTTTCACACCACATACTTCCATATTTTTTTTTTCGTAAGTGTCCAGATCTAATGTACTTGGCCAGCCTCTCTCTCTATTTTGGTCATTTAGGCTGGTTATATAGGGAGACAAAACCTCACATTACTGTTCACACACCAGATAATTCTTGCCAAACACCTATTCAAACAATCAGATCTGTATGTCAGTGAAGATCACTTGAGAGTTACTTAATGTGCTGTTCAGAAAAGAGATGCTTACACTGCATACACACGTGCCAGATGGTGAAAACATCACCTATTCGTCGGTTTATACAATACATATTTTAGAATATTTAAAATACTTATCTGTATTTTAAATCTGAATTTAATATCTGAATATTTAAAATATTATCTGTGAGACACTGAGCAAAACTTAATGGAGTTTACAATGTAGTGGGGAGATAAAATAATAAGCAAGCAAACCCCACTAATAAATTAAAATTATTAAATACAAAATGCAATGAAAGAATCAAACGCAATACTATGATAGAGAATAAGGTGGAGAAGGAACCTGTTTAGAAAGTGTAATTAATCTTCATATCACTCTTAGGAAGTGATAATTAAGGAGCCAGCCACTGAGAAGGAGCCAGCCATGTGAAATTCCAGAGAAAGAGCATTTCATAAAGAAAGAATAGAATGAAAAAATATTCTGAAGTGGGTGAACTTTAGAACTTAGAACTTTAAAGAAGAAAATGGGAGTGAAAGTAAAAGGCAATATCACCATGGGAATGCAAGCTGGTGCAGCCACTCTGGAAAACAGTGTGGAGGTTGCTCAAAAAACTAAAAATAGAACTACCCTAAGACCCAGCAATTGCACTACTAGGCATTTATCCATAGGATACAGATGTGCTGTTTCGAAGGGACACATGAACCCCCATGTTTATAGCAGCACTATCAACAATAGCCAAAGTATGGAAAGAGCCCAAATGTCCATCAATGGATGAATAGATAAAGAAAATGTGGTGTGTGTGTATATATATATATATGTATATATATATATATACACACACACACAATGGAGTACTTCTTGGCAATCAAAAAGAATGAAATCTTGCCATCTGCAACTATGTGGATGGAGCTGGAGGGCATTATGCTAAGTGAAATTAGTCAGTCAGAGAAAGACAGAAATCATATGACTTCACTCATATGAGGACTTTAAGAGACAAAACAGATGAACATAAGGGAAGGGAAACAAAAATAATATAGAAACAGGGCAGGGGACAAAGCAGAAGAGACTCATAAATATGGAGAACAAACTGAGGGTTACTGGAGGGGTTGTGGGAGGTGGGATGGGCTAAATGGGTAAGGGGCAGTAAGGAATCTACTCCTGAAATCATTGTTGCACTATATGCTAACTAATTTGGATATAAATTTTAAAAAATAAAAAATAAAATTTAAAAAAAAAGGCAATATCACCAGAACATAAAGATGTAAATTAAAATTCTAGAAATAAGCAGGGGTCATTCCATACCAGGCCTTTTAGGCCAATATATGAAGTTTGGATTTAAGTCAAAGTGCAACGGAAATCTATTGAAATATTTTCAAGCAGACAAATAGCAAAATTTATTTTTGAAAGATCATGCTGGAGGCTACAAGAACAATAGATTGCAGGGAAGGGGTCAGTAAACAGAGTATTACAAAAGGGAAACTTGGGAGACTCTTGAAGTAGTTCCAAGTAAGAGTATATTTATATGGCTTAAATTGAAGTGCTGGTAGTGCATGTGGAGAGTGGAAAAATAGGAGATGTAATTTGTGAGTAAAGTATGCAGGACTTATTAATAGATTGGAAGCGAGGGGGTTGCAAGAAGAAAGAACTAAGAATTTTTCCCAGGTCTCAAGAATAAGCAGCTGAGGAGAAAGGATGTACCATTTACTGACATGAAGAAGACTATGGATAGAACAGAATCCCAAGATAATGCTAAATATGGGATGTTTCTAAAACATCCAAATGGAGATGTCCAATGGGCAGTCATGTATGTATTGGAGGTCTAAGAAAAGGTTGGATTCAGAGGTATAAATCATAAGTCACCAGTGTATAGATGGTGGACATATATAAGATCTACTACTGAATAAGGCCTTTGGGAGGCGGGGCTGGGGGTGGGGGCAGGGTCTATTACCAAACACTGAAAAGCTCAAACACTTAAAGCTCAGTACAGACAGGAGAAATCAATAAGAAAGGCGGAGAAGAACAAAGGGATAGGAAGAAAACTACGAAAGACAGATGTTACCAAATGAGAGAAGGATGTTGTAGGAGGATCCTCAGTGTCAAAGTAAAAGGAAGACAGAAAGCATAGACTAGATTTCACAACATGGATATGTCAGAGGTCCTAACAAGAATGCTTTGGGAAAAATGTTGGAGGCAGAAACCAGATTGGAGCAGATTTGACAAATGAAGAGCTCCTGACACAGCACTTAGAGAACTCTTTGGAAACGCTTAGCAGTAGAAGGGCCATTCATGCATTTGATTCCTTTATTCGTGTTGCTCATTAAATTTATTAAGCAAAGAATATCTAATTTTAGCAATGAAATTTTCTGATGATCCCTTCAAGATATATGAGTTGCAAAATGTACTTTTAAGTAATGGAATCACTTGATCTGACGTACAGAATTGTTGCCATTTAGCCAAATAATTGTAAAAGAATATCCAAAAAAAATGATCATTTTGGTTTCAAAACAGTTGATCTTAGGTCATTTTTCTGTCAGTAGTTAAAAGAAAGGACTCATTGTCTACTGAGAAAATTGCTAGCCTATACTAATAAAACCTTATGAAAAGATAAAATACATGTACCCCTTTTTATGTCAGTAACAGAAAGCATATATACAATTCAACTAGGAGTTTCTTGGAGTCACTGAGGAGCACAGTAAGTGCTAAGCTAAAATACTTGTTCTTGAGATGCTTAAATTGAGACATGACATAAGCACTTTTCAATTATAAAGCAGAATCAGCATGAATGATCATTTAAGATCTGTGAGAGTTTGAGGAAGCATGAAGGTACATTCCTTATGTGTTTTAATTTAAATGTGTATGTTAAGCACCAAAATTTTGTGGATCTGAGCTTTTATATAAGCTTGACAAAATTATGGAATATGAGTAAAATAGATGCTTTGTTGAGCCAGGGATGTATTGTGAATGTTATAATGAAACCTCACTCTCTTATAAAAAGATATGATTTTCCTGCCAAGTTGTGCCTTTCAGAAGCATATTGATACAGTATTTTCCAACATTTCCTTTTTATCCAGATATGTAAGTATATATATAAGGGAATATCACCTATTACCACAAAAGGAACAAAATTAAGTCTTATTAAGTCTTTCAGTTGCAAGTGACAGAAGACAAAACTCAAAATGGCCAGTGGTAGAGGTAATCCCCCCTGAATCACATGACTAAAATGAGAGATGGGGCCTTTGCAAAGTGGACAATGGATAGTATGACATAAATAAGAAAGGTTCATTCCAACAAGCATGATCAAAGCCACATTATTTCTCAAAGCTTTCATGGATTGTAGAGATAAAGACTGGAGAATAAAAATTATCTTTTCATTAGTGTAAATTACTATGCTAAAATGCCTTATCTAGGTCAATTCCTTTTGGAATGTAAAATTTTCATTTTCCTCTTTTAAAATTATTTTAAATATGTTTACTGAAATAAAGAGATTTCCTACTGTTCTAATTAGCTTCTCATGTGCCTCCCCAGAGACTTTTTCTGATGTATAAACAAGTGTAATACATGAAAAGTTTACCTATATATTTAGAAATAATCACCATAAATCTGAATTTCTATCAGGGAACTAAAACTATATGTAAGTTACTCTGACCTATCTTTCTTATATATGTAATGGGTTATCTACTAATTAGTATCTTTCCTTCTTTTGCTGTTTTTGTTTTGCTTTTGTTTAGAGAGAGAGAGAGCACGAGTAGGGGAGAGGGGCAGAGAGAGAGGAGTAAGAGAATCCCAAGCAGGCTCTATGTTCAGCATAGAGGCTGACATGGGACTCAATCCCACAACCCTGAAATCAAGAGTCAGATGCTCAACCAACTGAGCCAACCAGACACCCCTAGTTAGTATCTTTCTAATTAAATGATCTTTCAAGTTCTTTACACTGTTAAAGGTAGAATTCCTAAGTCTAGGAATACAGGTAGAATACAACACAGCTTATATTTTTTTTATCTAAGAAGGCTTGTATTAGGTAATCCAAGGAAATGAAAATCTGTGTGAGATGTATACCATATTGACTTTACAGTGTATATAAGAAAATCCTTACGTGTGTGTACATATAGTGTCTTCTCAATTTGAAAAATATCTCTGTATGACAATCTTTGTACTAAATGATGAATGAAGAAGATACTTTTTAATTTCAACATATACCATCTTTAGATTTTTTATTTTAATTCCAGTACTTAACATACAGTGTTATAATAGTTTCAGGTGTACAATGCAGTGATTCAACAATTCTATACATTACTCAGTGCTTATCATGACAAGTGTACTCTTAATCCCCTTTACCTACTTCACCCTTCTCCCCAGCTACCTCCCCTCTGATAACCATTAGTTTGTTCTCTATAGTTAAGAGTCTGATTTTTAGTTTGTCTCTTTTTTTCTGTGTTGTTTTGTTTCTTAAATTCACATGTAGGGGAAATCATATGGTATTTGTCTTTCTCTGACTTATTTCACTTAGCATTATACCCTCCAGATCCATCCATGTTGCTGCAAATAGCAAGCTTTCCTTCTTTTTTATGGCTGAATAATATTCCATTGTATATATATATACCATATCTTCCTTATCCATTCATCTATTGATGGACACATGGATTGCTTCCATAATTTGGCTATTGTAAATAATGCTGCAATAAACATAGGGGTGCATATATTTTTGAATTAGTATTTTTTTATTCTTTGGGTAAATACCCAGTAGTGGAATTAATGGATCATATGGTAATTCTATTTTTAATTTTTTGAGGAATGTCCATATTGTTTTCCACAGTGGCTGTACCAGTTTGCATTCCCACCAACAGTGCAAAAGCATTCCTTTTTCTCTATATCCTTCCCAACATTTCTTGTTTCTTCTGTTTTTGATTATAAATATTCTAACAGGTGTGAGGTAATACCTCATTGTGGTTTTGATTTGCATTTTCCCGATGATTAGTGATGTTGAGCATCTTTTCAACTGACTGTTGACCATCTATATGTCTTCTTTAGAGAAATGTCTGTTTTTGTGTGTCCATTTTTAATTGGATTATTTGTGATTTGGTGTTGAGTTATATAAGTTCTTTATATATTTTAGATACTATCACTTTATGGGATATATCACTTGCAAATAATTCTCCAATTTAGTAGGCTGTCTTTAGTTAAGTTGTTTTTCCTTTACTGTGCAGAAGCTTTTTATTTTGATGTGGTCCCAATAGTTTATTTTTGGTTTTGTTTCTCTTGCCTCAGGAGACATATCTAGAAAAATGTCAGAATCACTGACTCTCTAGGCTCCCTTCTAGGATTTTGATGGTTTCAGGTCTCACATTTAGGTCTTTAAACCTTTTCAAGTTTATTTTTGTATATGGTATGAGAAAATGGTCCAGTTTCATTCTTTTGTATATACCTGTCCAGTTTTCCCAACAACATATGTTAAAAAGACTGTCTTTTTCCTGTTGCATATTTTGCAACCTTTGTCAAAGATTAATTGGACATATAATCTTTCTGGGCTCTCTGTTCTATTAATCTATGTTTCTATTTTTGTTGCAGTACCTACTGTTTTGATTACTACAACTTTATAGTAAATCTTGATATCTGAGATTATGATACCTCCACTTGTGTTCTTTTTCAACAATGCTTTGGCTCTTTGGGTTCCTTTGTGACTCCATACAAATTTTAGGATTTTAGTTTGTTCCAGGTCTATGAAAAATGCTGTTGGTATCTTGATAGAGATTGTATTAATTATGTAGATTGCTTTGGGTAGTATAAGCATTTTAAACAATGTTTTTTCAATCCATGAGTATGAATATCTTTCCATTTGTTTGTGTCATCTTCAGTTTCTTTCATTAGTGTTTTATAGCTTTCAGAGTACAGATCTTTCACCTCCTTGGTTAAGTTTATTCCTAGGTATTTCATTACTTTTGGTGCAATTGTAAATGGGATTGTTTTCTTAATTTCTCTTACTACTACTTCATTATTAATGTATAGAAATGCAGTGGATTTCTGTACATTGATTTTGTGTCCTACAAATTTTGTATCCTGCTGAATTCATTATCAGTTCTTTCAGTTTTTTGGTGGAGTCTTCCTGGTTTCCTATATAGAGTATCATGTCAACTGAAAATAGTGAAAGTTTTACTTCCTCTTTACCTGTTTAGATGCCTTTTATTTCTTTTTGCTGTCTGATTAGTGTACCTAGGACTTCTGGGACTATGTTAAATAAAAGTGGTGAGAATAGGCATCCTTGTCTTGTTCCTGACCATAGAGGAAAAGCTCTGTTTTTCCCCATTGAAGATGACATTAGCTGTGAGTTTTTCATATATGGCCTTTATTATGTTGACATATGTTCCCTCTAGATCTACCTTGTTGAGGGTTTTATCATGAATGGATGTTGTACTTTGTCAGATACTTTTTCTGCATCTGTTGAAATGATCATATGGTTTTTATACTCTCTCTCGTTGATGTGATGTATCACATTGATTGATTTGCAACTATTAAACCACACTTGCATCCTGGGAATAAATCCCACTTGATCATGATGAATGATTTTTTTAATATATTGTTGGATTCAGTTTGCTAGTATCTTGTTGAGGATTTTTGCATCTATGTTCATCAGAGATATTGGACTGTAGTTCTCTTTTTTTGTCATGTCTTTATGTGGCTTTGGTATCAGGGTAATGTTGACCTCATAGGATAAATTTGGAAACTTTCCTTCCTCTTCAATTTTTTGGAATAGTTTGAAAAGAATAGGTATTAACTCTTCTTTAAATGTTTGGTAGAGGGAGACTGGGTGGCTCAGTCATGACTGACTTTGCTCATCTGACTTCGGCTCAGGTCATGATCTCACAGTTCATGAGTTTGAGGCCCACGTCAGGCTCTGTGCTGACAGCTCAGAACCTGGATCCTGCTTCAGATTCTGTCTCTCTCTCTCTCTCTCTCTATCTCTCTCTGCCCCTCCTCCGCTCTCTCTCTCTCTCTCCCTCTCAAAACCAAATAAACATTTAAAAATAATAATAAATAAATGTTTAGTAGAATTCACCTACAAAGCTGTCTGCTCCTAGACTTTTGTTTGTCAGGAGTTTTTTTTTATTACTGATTCCACTTCTTTGCTGGTTATCAGTCTATTCAAGTTTTCTATTTCTTCTTGTTTCAGTTTTGGTAGTTTGTATGTCTGCAGGAATTTGTCCATTTCTTGTAGGTTGTCCAGTTTGTTGACATATAGTTTTTCATAATATTCTCTTATAATGGTGTGTATTCGGTGGTGTTGGTTGTTATTTCTCTTCTCATTTGTGATTTTATTGATTTAAGTCTTCTTTCTTTTTTTCTTGGTAAGTCTGGCTAGAGGTTTATTAATCTTATTGATTTTTTTTCAAAGAATCAGTTCCTGGTTTCACTGATCAGTTCTATTGGGTTTTTTTAGTTTCTATTTTGCTTATTTCCACTCTAATATTTATTACTTTCTTCACTGGTTTGGGGTTTTGTTTGTTTTTTCTAGCTCCTTTAGGTGTAATCTTATGGTTGTTGGAGATCTTTCTTACTTCTTGATGTAGGTCTGTGTTGTTATAAACTTCCCTTTTAGAACTGCTTTTGCTGCATCCCAAAGATTTTGGACTGATGTGCTTTCACTTTCATTTGTATTCATGTATTTTTTTTATTTCCAATTTGATTCCTTGGTTGACCCATTCATTGTTTAGTGCATGTTACTTAACCTGCACATATTTCTGCGTTTTCTGGATTTTTTCTTGTGGTTCATTTCTAGTTTCATAGTGTTGTGGTCAGAAAAGATGCATGGTTTTACTTCAATCTTTTTCAATTTATTGAGACTTGCTTGTGGCCTAATATGTGATCTATTCTGGAAAATATTCCCTGTCCATTTAAAAGAATATGTATTCTGCTATTTTAAGCTGTTCTGAATATATCTGCTAAATCCATCTGCTCCAATGTGTCATTCAAAGCCACCATTTCCTTGTTGATTTTCTGTTTGGATGATCTATCCATTGATGTTAGTAGGGTGTTAAGGTCCCGTACTATTTTTGTATTACTATTGATTACTTTTTTTAGGTTTGTTATTAGCTCCTTTATGTATTTGGGTGCTTCTGTGATGGATGCATAAATATTTACAATTGTCCCCTTTATGACTGTTTCTTTGTCTCTTGTTACAGTCTTTGTTTTAAAGTCTATTTTGTCTATTGTAAGTATTGCTACCCCAACTTTTTTTACATTTCCATTTGCATGATAAATGCTTTTCTCTCCCTTCACTTTCAATCTGCAGGTGTCTTTAAATCTGAAATTAGTCTGTTGTAGGCAGCATATAGATGGGCCATTCTGTCACCCTATCTTTTGATTGGAGCATTTAGTACATTTACATTCAAGTAATTATTGATAAGAATATACTTATTATCATTTTGTTACTTTTTTTATGGTTGTTTTTGTAGTTCTTCTCTGTTCCTTTCTTCTCTTGTTCTCTTCTCATTGTTTGATGGCTTTCTTTAGTGATATACTTGAATTACTTTTTCTATTTTTTGCATATGTATTTACAGTTTTTGATGGTGGTTATTATTAGGCTTATACATAATGTCTTTCTTATAGAGGGAGCAGTCTATATTAAGTTGATGGTTGTTTAAGTTTGAATCAATTCTCTACTACACTTCCCGCCATGTTTTAGGTATATGGTGTCATACTTAACATCCTTCTTTTTGTGAATCCCTTGGCTGATATTTATAGATATAACTTAATTTTACTGCTTTCATGCTTCCTACTTTTCTTACTATTAGGGTCTTTCCTTTCTACTCAAAGAGCCCCCTTTACATTTCTTATAGGGCTGGTGTCATGGTGATGAATTCCTTTAACTTTTTTTTTTTTTTTTTGGTCTGGAAAACTTTTTCTCTCCTTCTGATCTGAATGCTAGCCTTGCTGCAGATTTTTTTCTTTCAGCACTTGAATATATCATGCCACTCCCTTCTGCCCTACAAAGTTTTAGCTGAAAAATTCCCTGATAACCTTATGGGATTTCTCTTGTACATAACTGTTTTCTTTTCTCTTTCTGCTTTAAAATTCTTTCTTTATCACTACTTTTTCACATTTTAATTACTAGATGTCTTGGTGTGTACCTCCTTGGGTTGACTTTCTTGAGGGCTCTCTATGCCCCCTAGATCTGGATTTCTGTTTCTTTTCCCAGATTTGAGAAGTTTTCAGCTATTATTTCCCCAGGTACATTTTCTGCCTCCTCTTCTCTCTGCTCTCCTTCGGAGATCCCTATAATGTGAATGTTGTTATGCTTGATGGAGCCACTAAGTCCCCTTAGTCTATTTTCATTTATTATTATTATTTTTTTCTCTCTCCTGTTCAGTTTGGTCACTTTCCATTACTCTGTCCTCCAGGTCGCTAATTGTTCTTCTGCTTCCTCTAGTCTATCTTTATTCCATCTAGTGTATTTTTAATCTCAGTTATTGAGTTCTTCATCTCTGATTGGTTCTTTTTTTATGTTTCTGTATCTTTGTTGAGGATCTCACTGAGGTCCTCTACTCTTTTCTTGTCTGGTGAATATACTTATGGCTGTAACTTTAAATTCTCTATCAAGCATATTACTTATCTTGATTTTGTTTAGCTCTCTTGCTGTGATTTTGTCCTATTCTTTCATTTGGGGCTATTTCCTCTGTCTCCTCATTTTGTCTACCATCTGTATCTATTTCTGTGTATTGGTAAAGTCAGCTATGTCTCCTGCCCTTGAAAGTAGTGACCTTTTAAAGAAGCATCCTGTAGTGCCCCCGGATTGCAATGTCCTCTGTTCACCAGAACCTGGCACTTCATAGGTGTCTCCTATGTGTATTGCATGTGCCATACTGTTATGGCTGAGCCATGTTCTCCTTCAATCCAGTTGTATGCAATGGCTCTCTTTGCCTGTTGTGGGCAGGGTTCGGTCCCCGTGTTGTTAGTGGGCCAGTCAAGGGCCACCTTGGGCTTGAGTTGAGTCATATCAGGTGTGCCAGAGATGCAGTAGCATCAAACTGCAAGGTGTTTTCCCTTTGTCATCCCTTGAGAAGCTTTCATTGGTGGACGGGGCTTGCAGTCACACCAGATCCCTGCCCTGAGCCCATTGCTAGGTCCAGTCAAACAAGCATGTGTGATTACCTTCCCCTGTCCTTGGGGCAAGGATCACTTTGGAGTGTTCCGGCCCTGCCAAAGTTTATTGCACACTGCCACGCTTGTGGCATGGCTTTGGATATGCTCAGGCCAAGGGTGTATTGGAGGGGGCAAGTCCTCAGGAGAGCACAACAGGGCAGCACTGGTCTGCTGTGGGAAGGGAGCTATAGCTTCCCAGGAAAACTTCTGCCCAGGCTGGGATGCAGGGGACATTTCCACAGGAGAACATGAGGGCAGGGTTTGTGGTGCCAGCGAGGTGGGAGGAGACCTGCAGCTGCTGGAGAAAACTCCTATAGAGAAGAGGGCATTTCTGCAGAAGAATGCAGATTGGGGCATACAGTTGTAGCAAGGTTTGCAGAGGTCTGTGGTGGAAGGAGACTTGGAGCCAAGGCCACGATGTAGAGGGCAACCTGCAGAAGTGCAAGGAGGTGAGGCACACTGTTAGCAAGTTAGCTGGAGAGTGTGGGTGCAACACTGCTTTTGGCAGGTGGGTGTGTGTTTATGCTGGGGATGGGGAATGGGAAATGGTAGCTCCTTTGTTCCTGTGAAAGTCTCCCAATAATCCCTGCCCCTCCAATACATGCTCCTAGATTAGTAAACAAATCTCCCTTCCATATACCCCAGGTGTTTTCCCAACTGCCACTTTTATGCTGTATCTCTTTGGGACTGTTGGTTTTTCTATCTCTTTAAAGGTGGGGACTCAGTTTCCTATTGTAGTCCCAGCTCTCCCAGAGCCAAGCATGCTGATTTTTAAAGCTCCAGGTATTAAGCCTGGATTAAGCAATACTAGTTGCTGGTATTAAGCCCCACTGATTGTTGCATCTCTCTGGTTTTCAAAGCCAAACGTTGTGGGCATTTGTCTTCCTGATGTCCATGTAGGATACCCTTGGTTGGGGTATGTGGCTTGAGGATCTGCTTCTCTTCTCTCTCTACATCCACTGTGTCCCTCCCTTCCTTTGACAGCCCCTCAGGTCTGTTGGACTTTCAACCCCATCTCTGCTCTACCTACCCTCTTCAGTGTGGCCTCTCTCCACATTTACCTGTGGAGAGTTTGTTCTGGCAGTCCTCCTGTCATTTTCTGGCTTATTTACACTGACGTGTGTACTATCTAGCTGTATCTGTGGGAAGAGGTGAGCTTAGGATTTTCTTACTCTATGTCTTCCCACTTTCTCCCACCATTTTAGGGTTTTAATCCCAGAGATTATATCCAATTATTTTTTTTAAGTTTATATATTTATTTTGAGGGAGAGACAGAATGAGAGAGGGGAGGACCCAGGGAGAGAGGGAGAAAGAGAATCCCAAGCAGGCTTTGTGCTGTCAGCACAGAGCCTGCTGTGGGGCTCGAACCCATGGACAGTGAGATCATGACCTGAGCTGAAACCAAGAGTCAGATGCTTAACCAACTGAGCCACTCAGGTGCCCCTCAATTTCTTAAATAAGTTTGAATAACTAGCTCATTTCACAAATAGGTATCAAAAAGATATGCCAAAATAACTTAGTATTTGTAAAGGAGTGTTTGCCAGGATGTACAATCTCTATTTTTGAAATACATACTATTTTAATTAAAATACTCTGTGGGCTCCAACATAATTTCTTTTACTTTTAAGATCTGTGGGTCCCAGAAATTGTGGGACCTTTTCTGAGACATCTGGACTCTCAGAGATCAACATGAAGAAGTAAAATCAGAGAATAAATTCATCAGGCAAGGCTAGACACCCATGGGTGACAGCTTAATATCTGCCTGGATTGCTATTATAAAGAGAAATCAGAAGCTGAATATGGTTATTTGGGAGAAGGAGATGGCTAAAAACGGTATGTCAAAAATCCAGAAAAAATAATTGGTCTTTTGAGTCAGGGAAGTTTAAGATTCAGGATGTGGCCAGGGGGTGGCCTCCACAAAAATGGCAAGTAGTAAAGGCAGACATCCTTGGTCAGAAGAAGCTGATATACTATGAAGCGAATGCAGTCAAAGGGCTGAAGGGCTCTTTTTTGCACAAAAACCATCCAAAGCCTAGGCAAATCCCCAGCACAGTATTCACATGCTCCTCTATTTTTGTAAAATTTTCGCAAGTTAGACATTTTAAAAGTAGTCATTAAGACCCTGTCTCTCTGCTCTGACTTTCCCCCTACTTTGCCTTTTATCTGGTGATATTAGATCAGCTGTGGCCACTTTGGAGCTCCAACTAAAGGGATATTTAGTGGTTACATTTAGCTCATATATAAAGGAGACTTGATATAGAATTTTCCCAAATTTGACAGCTACTAAAAATGTACATAACATAACCAATAACAAGTTGTGAAACTGATAGAAACTTTTCTACGTTATCAATAAAAACAAAAACCCAAATTCTGTGCTTCTGGTCATGGCAGAGTAACTGGCTTCAGACTCACCTTGTCATAAAAAACAACCATATAGCTGGACAAATATGTGACACAACTGCTTTCAAGCATTAGACTACCATGAGGATTGTAATTCTTGAGAGAAGGAAAGCACTAGGGGTGAATCCCCCTTTTGCCCTGGCTTTCTATCAGAGAGCATTTTCCCTTCCTGAAGCAGGGAGTTGAGGCCCAAGCAGAAAGCAATGGTCTCGTTGAGCTGAAGAGACAGATTGGAAAGTGGAGTGCTAAAGATGGGTAGACTTTGCTGAGCAGGCCACAAGAAGGGCCGGTGCTAGAAGAGGCAGGTCTGGTGTCCCCATAGATCCTTGGAGGGGGCTGGGCTGCACATGTGCAGAACAAAATTCCACACTAATGGAAAATAGTGGCTCTGGGGTAAAACTGAACTGAGAGGTCAGAATATTGTACAGTGGTGGGAAATGTTGAGTTCTCACCCAAACAGAGTTGACAGACCTTGCTAAGCATCAAGGGCATTCACTTGAGACCTTAAAAAGCTACACATAAGAGCCGTGCTATAAGACAAAGAACAAAATACTCAAGAAGAGCAAAGTACACTATAATGCCAGGCCCTAATCCATATGTGCATTAAACAAAAAAGCTTGAAAGTGAAAAAGCAGTGTATCTCAGTAGGTTAGCAAAGCACAGATACCTGGCATCAGTTAGTGTCAGGAAAGTCAGGGTTCAGCTACCAGCAGAATAGGCTCTGACCTTGAGAAAAGCCTGAGAGAGAGCATGCTAGCATCCCAGGACCTGAGGAACATGACATCAAAACAGGACCCCAATTAAGAGAACTTGGGCACATGTAAGGAACAGACCAACAGCAAGACGGACACTTCTGGAGATAGAATGACGTACTTCCTGTCTCTAAGCAGAGTTAGTTGTAGGAATTATTGGGCAGGACCAACGCTGCAGATTAGAAGCTAAGTGGTTCCAAACACGAGGACCTGAATAGTGGGGGAAAATGGGGAAATCATACAATCGATGAAGGGAGAAAGCTTGGTGACCATAATAAGTCTGGGTTTGGAGGAGACAACAACCGCCATCTCTGGACAGAAGAGGCCTAAATGCCATGAATGGAGAAGAGGCACAGTGTAAGCCCAGCTGGGCAGAGGCTGTGAGATCCTCTGATCAGAGAGGACAGGCTGGAACTAGGAAGGCAGCTTGCCTCCAATGCAAAATTGCCTTGAGGGAACCATCCTGAGTTTTCTTTCTGCTGTTTTGAATACACAGTCCGGTTCCTAATTAGAACCATGTGTCACTCACAGACCAGGATAACAGTGACCATTATATGCTTCTAAAATTACCAACAAGTGTGTATGTGAAAGAATAGAGTTGCATTCCCGAAATGACATTGACACTCACTAGACTGACATTGTTAATACAGATCAAAGAACTAATTAACGATCAAAGAGAATATTTTTGCCACACAGAGAGCAGTCTAAAGCTGACTGCATCTGAACACCTTGGCAGTCCTAGGAAATCAATCATTAGGAATCTGCTCTGGATCCTTCAGGCCTGAAACAGCCGCCAGTGATAATTATAAGAGGCTGACTGGACTGAACAACCCAGTCAATCTTGCTAAAGGAAAGAATAAGCCAATCTTGGTAACTGGAAGTTCTGAAATGCAGGACTTGCTTGTTCCTTTCCGTGGCAACAGAGGGTTTTTGTGTTTATTTCTGCCAAACCTGGGGAGAAATGAAAAGCAGAAATAAGGGACAAAACCATTGTAAAGGAGTAGATTTTATGGACAGTTACAGATGAAATGGTTGTGTATGTTAAAAACACAAGCAAATGAACTTTGTAAGATCATCATCAGGATGGCTAGATACAAAAATGCATACAAAAATCAATACCCTTCTAATGTTAATGTGTTTATTTCTACCAACTGCCCCCACTCACTGCCTACTCTAGAATTTTATACCCAGGTTTTTATTATTACATTTTAATAATTTATACTATTAATCATCCCTTTAAAATTTGCTTTGAAATTTATATTTTGATTATGATTGTAATCATTATAATTACTTGCATTATTCATTGAACTGATGTTACTACTCCCTGCCAGTGCTCCTACGATATAATTTCACCATTCTCAGTGGCTCTTTATTCAGATTCATCTTTTCGTCAGAGAATATCTCTGAGCAATATCATCAGGGATGGAACTTACGTACTACATCTCATGATTTGTGCATATTATACAATGTCTTTTTGTTGTCACTGTGCAAGAAAGGCAATTTCCCCGCATGTGGCATCTTTAGTCACAATATTGTCATTGTCTCCCTCACCACTTTAAATATTACTTCTAGCATTGCCATCTAGCAGTGGCGACATCCTAGACCCACTTAATTTTTTTCAACACAAATAATCTGATTTTTCCTACTTGGATGTTTGTAAGCTATTTTTTCTTCATCCTTTGAAACTCCGACCTCTCAGCAGGATGCACCTAAGTATTGGCTTCATTTCATTAGCGCTGCCTGCTTCTCAGGGAGACTCTTCATTCTGCAAACTCAGCACTTTTCTTTTAGGAAAGAAAACTTCTAGGAAGTTTTCTACAATTGCAACTTTGGTTGCTGATTTTTTACCGTGGGTGCTGTTATCTCATTCATTTATCTGCAATGTCGGTTCTCCTGAATCTTTCACATGCCGTCTTTCCTGTCATCATCTTCGTATCTTAATTCTTTCATGCTGTATCCTGGAGCAGTTTCTCAAATGTGTGTCTCACATCACTGATTCCCTTCTCTGTGGTGTCAGTTTTTATCTGGATTATAGTCAATGCACCTTTTGCTTCTCATATGGCAGTTTTTACTGTCATTTTAATATTTAATTACCTTGTCTGCTCTGTTCTCCTCTCGGCCTCTTGCCTTATTTCCTCTATGTTCTTTTTGTTTCATAGCCTTCAAGTTTTGGATTATTGAAATTATGAAACAATAGCTTTAAAATTTACTTCCATGTACTACAATGTGTTATTGTCATGTTTGCACAGTCATTTTGAATGTTCTTTTCCTTTCGTGCCACAAAATCTGTTCATAGATCTCATGCTGGTATATATTATTTTCCTATGTACTCATCTTTGAAATCAGACATAATATTTGCCCACAGTGGGGATGGGGGCAGGAGGTCTTCATGATTCCCTACTATTCACCTGTTTGCCCTTAAAATCTCCATCTCAGATGGTGTTAATCTGGAAACCCCAGCCGATCTGCACATCTCCTTGGTGCATTCTAGCACTTAGCAATCACTTACGTAGTGTCTCAGCTGGATCAAGAAGGGGACTACCATTCCTGTACCTGGTCAGCCAGATGTGTAGATGGACACATATTCCTGCACAATCGGTGGCGGAAAATAACCCAGTGCTAACAAAGAGCAACCTGCCATGGCCACCCTTTGTAACTAACACCATCAGTCTCAAAATGAAAAACATCATTTACACTTCTTTTTTGCCCCAACCAATGTTAAATTATTAAGAATTTTAGATCCTCAACGGATATAAAAAGAGAAGCTCACTGGAAAGATTGATGTAATAGTAGGGTGAATTGGCCCCAGCTACCTCTGACATTTTGTGGTCTAAGATCTTATATCTTTGTGATAGATGCATTCAATGAGGAGAATGGAAATCACTCATGCTTTGTCTGACTATATTGTGCCCTAGTGCCCATGATGCTAATATAACTGGAAATCTTTCCTGGTATCTGGTAGAGAGCCACATATTCCTAATTCTGCGTGTTGTTGTGAATGTAT
Organism: Panthera tigris; assembly: GCF_018350195.1. Lineage (NCBI taxonomy): Eukaryota > Metazoa > Chordata > Mammalia > Carnivora > Felidae > Panthera > Panthera tigris. Next base: position 63,305,119 of record NC_056672.1, on the reverse strand, counting down.
ATATTTCTGTGACTGTGGCAATATTTAATTGGAATTTGTGACTATATTTAATAAAAATTAATTTGTAATTATTTGTAGTTAATCAACACTGTAAGCCACTAAGAACGAGACATGCTCCAGACTTCTTCCTCGCTTAAATTCTTTCTCCTCCTTACTCTGTCCTGCACATGTTGGAAAGAAGAATGTTACGACTCTGATCAGAAACAAAGAGAATGATCCGACTATCATTGCTAGCAGAAATAACTGTATATTAAAAGGTCTCATGCATGTACAGTTAAAGCCCCATTCTCCCACTGCTGGAAACGTAGGGTTCCCTAAGAGCTTGCCTTCCCTGAAAACTGCCCTGTCACTTCTCTCTTTCTTCTATCCTTTCTCCAACTTGCCAGGAGGTAGTGAGATCCAGTCTGCTTTGGACTAGGGAGGGGTCCTGCCAGCAGAAGCTGAAAAGCCCATGCTCTAGCCCAGTTTTCTGCATTAGTGGATTTGGGCCACAAACCTAGTTGATGATGTAGAGATAGTTCATTATGTCTTTATAGCTTTTTAAAACTGTACAAAGAGGAGAAGCAGTGATTTGAAGCAGGCTAGAGCCGTTCTTTGGTCTTTGGCCTAATTTTATCTAATATGCCTTAATCCATTACAAATTTAATGGAGACAAAGCAAATAGTCATTTGTCAGTTGCTTAACCCAGCTTGTATTTGTACTAATTTAACTCAAATTTGAAATATTAGAAGGAAGTTCATAATATAAAATGTGACCAAGAATAACTTCTATAAGGAGCCACACGATGGAAGGCAACCAAGATGGAAGGCTTGTATTAATTAGTTTTTCATTGCGTAAATCTTCAAAGAAAATAATTTTTTATTGACCAAGTGGTACTAAATTCTTCAAATTCCATCTCAATCCTCCACCAGCATAATGACAATTTTGTCTTAGCTCTTCAAATAATACATTTATATATACACATTTTTATCTTTCTTCACATGATTTTTTGACAATTTTTTAATTGAAGTATAATTAATATACAGTGTTATATTAGTTTCAGGTGTACAATATGATTCGACATTTCTATACATTACTCAGTGCTCATCATGATAAGTGTACTCTTAATCCCCTTTATCTATTTCACCTATCCCCCCTCACCCCCCACCACCAAATCCCCTCTGGCACCCACTAGTTTGTTCTCTGTAGTTAAGTTTGGTCTTTTGTTTGTTTGTCTCTTTTTTTCTATTTCTTTCTTTCTTTTGTTTCTTAAATTCCACATATGAGTGAAACCATATGGTATTTGTCTTTCTCTGACTGACATTTCACTTAGCATTATACCCTCTATATCCATCCATATTATCACAAATGGCAAGATCTCATTCTTTTAAATGGCTGGGCAATATTCCATTGTGTGTGGAATATCGTCCACACCATATCGTCTTTATCCATTCATCTATTGGTGGATACTGGGGTTGCTTCCATATCTCGGCTACTATAAACAACACTGGAATAAACATAGGTGCATATATCTTTTCAAATTAGTATTTTTTTGGTCTTTGCATAAATACCCAGTAGTAGAAGTACTAGATCAAATGGCAATTATATTTTTAATTTTTTGAGGAACCTCCATACTGTTATCCACAGTGGCTTTATCAGTTTGCATTCCCACAAAGAGTGCACAAGCCTTCCTTTATCTTCACATCCTCGCCAACACTTGTTACTTCTTGTCGTTTTGATTCTAACCATTCTGACAGGTGTGAGGTGATATCTCACTGTGGTTTTGATTTGCATTTCCCTGATGATTAGTTATGTTGAGCATCTTTCACATGTCTGTTGACCATTTGTATGTCTTCTTTGGAAAAATATCTATTCAGGTCCTCTGTCTGGAACTCTTTTTTTTTTTTTAATTTTTTTTTTTAACGTTTATTTATTTTTGAGACAGAGAGAGACAGAGCATGAACGGGGGAGGGTCAGAGAGAGGGAGACACAGAATCTGAAACAGGCTCCAGGCTCTGAGCTGTCAGCACAGAGCCCGACGCAGGGCTCGAACTCAGGGACCGCGAGATCATGACCTGAGCTGAAGTCGGCCGCTTAACCGACTGAGCCACCCAGGCGCCCCTGTCTGGAACTCTTTAATAGGACTATTTGTTTTTGGTTTTGGTTTTGGTTTCGGGTTTTTTTGGTGTCGAGTTGTAAAGTTCTTTATATATTTCAGATACTAACAATTTATGGGATATATCATTTGCAAATATGGTCTCCCTTTCAGTAGGTTGCCTTTTTGTTTTGTTGATTGTTTCCTTCACTTTGCAGAAGCTTTTTATTTTGGTGTAGTCCTAATAGTTTATTTTTGTTTTTGTTTTCTTTTCCTGAAGAGACATATCTAGAGAAATGTTTCTACAGCTGATGTCAAAGAAATTACTACCTATGTTTTCTTCTAGTAGTTTTATGGTTTCATATTTCACATGTAGATATTTAACGCACTGTGAGTTTATTGTTTTCTATGATGTAAAGAAGTGGTCCAGTTTTATTCTTTTGCATGTAGCTGGGCAGTTTTTCAACGCCATTTGTTGAAGAGACTGTCTTTTCCCCATTGTATATTCTTACCTCCTTTGTCATAGATTAATTGAGTGTATAATTGTGGGCTTACTTCTGGGCTTTCTATTCTGTTCCATTGATTTATGTGTCTATTTTTGTATCTGTACCATACTGTTTTGATTACTACAGCTTTGTAATATATCTTGAAATTTGGGGTTGGATGCCTCCAGCTTTGTAATATATCTTGAGATTTGGGGTTGGATGCCTCCAGCTTTGTTCTTCATTCTCAAGATTGCTTTGACTATTTGGAGTCTTCTGTGGTTATGTACAAATTTCAGTATTATTTGTTCTAATTCTGTGAACTCAGATGATGATTTTTTTAATGTATATTCCTTTTTGAGAAACAGAGAGAGAGAGAGAGCAAGTAGGGGAAGGGCAGACAGAGAGGGAAACACAGAATCTGAAGCAGGCTCCAGGCTCTGAGCTGTCAGCACAGAGCCCAGTGCAAGGCTTTAACCCACAAACTGTGAGCTCATGACCTGAGCCGAAGTTGGACACCCAACCGACTGAGTCACCCAGGGGTCCCCAGATGACGATTTTTAATAAGCATAGTCTCTCCCACTCAAAACTCCAATTATATCAATTATGTATACAATATATAATTATAATAACATATGCACACACAACCACCACCAATTAGAAATTATTACCAGAGTTATATACAATGCCCATGTACAGTTTTAGGTGTGTCTAATATATATAAACATTAAGAATTCCTAATCGATTTCAGTTTACAAGAATCAAATTCCTTCTGCTTATTCAAAAAATATTTTCTGTATCACTCTTTCTTTGACATATAGAGTATAGATAAGAATAATAAGGCAGAAACAGTCCCTAGCACCATTGATTTAATTCCTTTTTCTTACTAGGCAAGCAAGGCTTTGGTTACACTTGCTTGCTTGTTTAACCTTGAAATAATTTAGAATTCTTCCACATGGACGGAGTGTTTAAAAGAACCACAAATTTGATCTCAGCTTGATTTCAAATGCATTATCAGTTCCTGTTTCTACAAGCACTGGACCCCCTTCTTAGTTCCATAGGGTTTGTGATAGGTTCATACCCTGCAAAGCACAGGCCACATTTAAATTACGTTAGGTGATCACTATGTCCCTTTTTTCTTTCCTTCCTAGATTTTCCTGACTCCCAGAGTCATGGATTTTTCCAAGTGTCCTTCAGCTTCCCATTTCTCACTACAAGTTATCACTTTATTGTTGGCCTACTATATCTTTCACGGTGGAATTGCCTCGTGTTTTCATTTCATAGAGTGGGTCTGCATTTTACTGACTAGAATTTTTGAGTTAGCAAAGTTGTCAAGCTGTCACAATTACACTTCATCACCCTTAAGCCTCTCATCGGTTAAAATATTGTGTTAGTTATAAGTGTCCAATTGTTCAGTAAGTTTTTGTTCCTTTTGACTTTCTGCAGTCATTTGCCACAGTGATTCAGGTTGAAGTTAGCCTAGGGTAGGTATTTGTAGCAATAAAGCCCTGTCCTAGAAGATTTGCTAGTTCCTTACCTGTTTATTCCTGTTCTCACATTGAATACTGAAATGTAATCACCCTTTATCAGAACACTTGTTCCCCCATTTATGACGAGCTAGTCTTTTACAGGGTGTGACAGAGCCTTTGTGAAAATTCCTTGTAGGCAGAGTTTTAGACAGCTATAATCTTAAAAGATTTCCCAAATACATTTCCAAGAAACCCATTGTTTCTGGCTGTAACATTTGTACTTTTGAACTCTGCAGTGTTGGTACATTCACAGTAAGTGACATAGTGTGAAATCTGTCTTTTCTGTGAAGACTGGAACACACTATAATAATTCAAGAGTCATGTTTCAGGGTCTACATGTATTAACATTCTATGCTTTTTCCTTGTACCTGAAACCTAGTCACCAGGCACTGCCCATATTCCATATTCCAGACCAAGAGAAAATGGGTATGTTATTAGAGAGATAAAGATAAAAAGCTGTTAGATGCAGTCTGTGATCAGATAGATGTCCTGGATGATATTCGCCAATAACAAATTGTGAATTCATGGTCTCTTATGCCTCCCTCTTTAAGCTGTTTGTTGCCTTTCTGCTGCTTCAAAAAGAAGGCAGCCAACCCTAGACTTCCCACTAAGCCTGTTTTCACCCAACCCCTGACTTTACTGCCCCTTTCGCATACATGTTGTAATTAAAGGCTTGACGTTATCTGAACCTCATACTAGCAGTTTTAAAAGCACTATGAAATTGGATCTGGTAAAATCTTTTTAATGAGTGAGAGGAATAATATCCACGTCTCAGCCAACCAGCAAAGACTCATCTTCTGACCTTTCATCTGACTTCACTTTGTGGAAGGGACCAGACTGACCCATGAACCCAGGCACCATTGGATTTCAGGGGCAGATAAGGAACGTCAAAGAGTCCAACCAACCTGAAATGTCTGTTCTGATAAATCTCCTAAACTTCTGCCTCTTTCAATAGTAAATACGCAGTTTGTTACTTTATTTTGGTGGGAAGGAGGAAGAACGGTGTCAAATTACTTTCACCAGCCCCTTTGTACAGGACACAAGCTCACTAGATAGTGAAAGGTTTAACTTTGTTTCCACTCCCTATTTTTAGATACTGTGCCTTATATTTATACCAGAACAACTGATTAGAAAGTAAAAAAAAAAAAAAAAAAAAAATTATAAATTCTCTTCTTTTCACAAAGCTTTGAAATAAGCAGTTCCTTGATGGATATACAGAGGTTTGATTTTCTGTGATTTAGACTTCAGGCAGTGTGGTGTAATAGCAAGACCTTTGTTACAAAAATGACTCCAGAGTCTGGGTTTCACATACTATTACATTGCCATCTAATAATTTGGTGACCTCATCATGACATCTCTCTGAACTCTAGATTCTCCTTTCTAAAATGATGTAGCTAACTGTCCTTTTGGATTCTTTCATTTTTTTTTAATGAAAATATTCTTGTTGACTAGAGGAGAGGAAAGAGACAGAGCAACTGAAAATTATTTAGGGCTTAGATTGTACAGAAGTGCCTGATTTGGAAATTTATTTGGTTGGAGTTTTTCTTTTGCTTTCTCTCTTTTAGCTTTCTTTCTTTCTTCCTTCCTTTCTTTCTTTCTTTCTTTCTTTCAATAAAATGGGCCACTTGGATGAATTTCCTCTATGGTTTGTAATGAACAAACTCAGTCGAATCACCTGCCATGTTTGTGGAAAAGCCTAATACTGAAAACTAACTGAACTAAACAATAAAAACTCAAAAGAAGTCTCATAGGACAGGGAAGAAAATAGTCTAAATATTGTTCACCTCAGTTTACCCACAAGATGAAATGTAATTTGACAATGAATTAGCAAATTTTGGAAAGCAGAAAAGGATATAGCAAGTAATTGTTAGATGAAGTGAACACTTAGCAAAAATACAAAAGTGGCAAAGTGAAGCATGGTTCGATGGGAATGAAAGTTAGAAATAGATAGCTTCAAGAGATCATGCATAGAAAGAGACAATAGATATTTTTGTCTAATTAGTAAACACAAATTTTTACTTACGTATTTATGTATGTATGTATGTATGCATTTATTTATTTATTTATTTCCTATCCTTGTATGATAAGCAGAATGATGGCCTCCCCATAGTCCATACCCTAATCTCTGGAACCTGTGAATATGTTATGTTACATGACAAAAGGGGACTTTGCAGCTATGATTAAATTAAGCATTTTGATGTGAGGAGATTATCCTGAATTGCACAGCTTTGTCTAATGTAATCATAGGAGTCCTTGCATGAGGCAGGTAGAAGAGTCATAGAGAAAATGTGATAATGGAAGCAGAGGTTCATAGCCAGAGAAAGATTTGAAGATATTATTCTAGCTTTGAAGATGGATGGATATCGTAGTTATCTGACTATCCCCATTGTGGACCAGCTACAGACCTATGTCAGATTCCCTAACCCAGTCTACCCTCCTTTCCTCTGGCAGAGACCCATACTACTATGGTTCTGCAAACTGCATGGCAGGGGCTGTCCTATTGATGACACGTCCTCTGCAGAGGAGAAAGAAAGAAGCAATATATTTTCTCTTTACTTGTAGTATCAAGGCTATGAACCTATAAGTATTTTTTCTGAAAAAATATCACTTTTCAAAGAAAAGGAATTTCAGTTGAGCATTGACTATTCCCTGCACTTGAGCAAATGGAAGGTAAAATTACAAAGGCTTAAGTCTCCAATAAGGAGCAGAAGGAACCCCCAGCCCAGGGAAATCTGCAACATGTGGTGTAAGGCCTAAAATTAAGGCTCAATATTACATGCTGCCTTGACATCTGGCAAAATCAGAAGGGCTGTGAATGGTCTAATGGACTACAAAGTCCCCTCTCAACTCCACTCCCTGAGATAAGGTCCTCTAGCCAAACAGTTCTTCTTATCAAAGGAACCAGCACAGTTCCTGCTCATCCCTGGGTAGGGACTTTCAGTTTCCTGCCACCCTACAGAATGATTCAAACAAGCCAGTCACATCCTCCCAAAAGAACCAAGGAGCATCTCACCCTCTTACTACTACACAGCCTGTTTGCTCTGTATGGCCCTCGATGGCATACCATATCCGCTCCTACCAGACCATAGGCTTGTGTGACTAGTAAACTGCTGTCAAACTCATTTGTCCAGTGTCAGGTGTCATGTGTTTAGCCAACTCCATCACCCCGGGATGGGAATCTTTCCCTCACCAACAGCGTGAACAGGAGGCAATTAAAACATATCAAAAAAGGGACCGCTTGAAAATGTTTACCATTCTCATGTATGTGAGTTTGGTTTTTTATTTTTTCCCCCTCAGACTTGAGTTCTTGGGAAGATGTAGTTTCTTCTTATAAAATCTTCTCAACTGGATGTAGCTGAGTGGTGGGACAGCATCAACTATGAACTCAGGGCTGCTCTCAGTTTGTTTCTCTCCAGCACCCAAGACATAGTCAGCAATATCCAGAGCTGCCAATCTCTGTTTTCTTCCCCTAAAGCCTTTAAACAACACACAAAAAAAATATTGTCATTGTTTTAATCAGCATCCAAGTCCAAGTCAAGGATTTCCGGGAAGGCAGGACCAGAAGATGAAGATCTCTTAGTATACTGATAAAAGAAAGTTGTTCCTGGCAAGTGTTTTCAAAAGTTCCTAAGCCTGAATCAAAATACCTTCAGATGATAATTTGAATAGGCATTCTATATTTTCCATCTGTTTCTTTGTTTTTGGGCTTTTGCTCTCATCCTTAAGGAAACAAGGGAATAAATTAAAACATGCTGTGGCAGGATGCAAGTTTGCTTCAGCAGCCAGTCTTTAGCCATCATCTTGATTATGGGATAGAAACATAGCCTCTCAGTTGACAGACTAGATTTTCTAGGCTTGCTTGCTCCTACATGTGATGCTGTAGCTAAATATTAGACAAAGAAGTGTAAAGAAAAATGTTGCATGGGTCTTCAAGGAAGTCTTTGTTTAAAAAGGTGCCATACCTTTCTTCCCTCCATTCTCCTACCTTCCTGCTGGCTGGAATATGGCATGATGACTGGAGCTTGAGTCACTGTTTTGAACTGTAAGACCGAATGCCGAGTATGACAGAGCATCAGAAAAGAAGAGGAGGAACTGAGATTCCTAAAGACTATCAAGCCACCATACCAGCCCTGAACTTTTCAACCAGTCTATATCAGTATAGCCATGCTAAGCATGCAGTTATGAAATTCTTTTATATGGGTTATGTGGATAAACTCCACCTAAAAATGTTGTTCAGCAACAGCAGAGGCAGGAAATTGAACCTGTGAATCTTGCTAGTACCAACATGGGCAACACCTGGTGGATGTTGAGTGGACAAAGCTGGTGGAAGCAACAGTGCAGGGTCATGTTCTTAGGCCCACCTGCTGTCTGGAGGGAGCCCAACATTTGCAGAAGCAAGTTGGCAGAGCAGCTGGTAGCCCTTGTGGCAACATTATCCTGACTGGTTGAAATTCAGACTCTCCTCACATACAGGGAGGGCAGCCAGCTGCCTTCAAAATGCTAAAAGTACAAGTACCAGGAATGTATTCACTATCCATTTAATGAAGAAGTCACTGAAATAGCGTATGTGCTTCCCAAAATCAAATCATGACTCAGCCAGGAGAAACATTTAGTCTGTGACATGACAGATAAAAGATCATGCTCTCAAATTTCTAAACAAATCAACAACTGATTTGAAAAGTATTAAATTGGATGAATGATTATTGTCACTAGGTAAATAGTTACATGGTTTTAGACATATACATGGATATTTAACTTAGAGGATAAAAGGAGCGTGGCAGTTGTTTCATATTTTTATATCATCCCTGATCATTCTCAGATAGGAACAAGTCTTATTAAGTTAGAATTTTGTAAGAAGAGCTGCTTTTCTACTTTTCATACTCTAGACATCAAATTACTGATGCCATTCAAGACCTACCCACTGATAACTTGCCCATTTATAAAAATAGCTGAGTGATAGTTTACTTTGGGACTTCATTTTTTTAGAAAAAAAGCAATTATGATGAAATGACATCATTAAGTGAGAACAATAAAACACCTGCAATGAGAAAAGAACTATAAAGATGTCACAATAAACATAAACTACAAAACACTGTGATCTAACATTAACTCACGATCCATCTCTAGTCGCAACTGGTGAAACCATCGGCCAGGTGTTGATAAGGGAAATGTGTCTCTTCTACTTTACTTTATCTTCTATTTTTATTTCACCACAATGATTCACCGATCCTCTTTTACCATGTTTCAAACTCTAAAATTTTGGAGGTTGTTCAACTTCTTGTGTCAAGAACTTGCATAATAATTGCAGAGAATTCTATCTCCTCTCAATTGCTCTTTTCTCAGACTTAATTAAAATATAGAGTCTTTATCAACTATGTCTTTTAAGATTTTTCTTTTTCTCAATTGTGATCTTCATAATTGTTATCCCCAGTTACCAAAAGCAGTGGTTCTCAAATACTAATGTTTTGGCCCTGTGCATCAGAATCAATTGGAGAATTTGTTAAATATTCGTATTTCCATAAAATATTCTAGGTGAACCTACAAAACTGTACTTTAGCAAGATCTCCAGCCCTGAAGTCAAAAGCACAGCCATATTTGAGAAATTACTAGTCAGAGAAAGGCTGTCCTCGCTACCCAGTGAGGCTAAAGCACTGCTCTGACTTTTTGCCACTCCTACCAAGTTCTTTAGGGTCTTCCCCTTACTACATCCATTGGGTGAGGAATAGGAAAGGGTCTGAATTGTGTTAAATAGTGTACTTCCCAGATTCAAACACGGTATGAACCCAACATGGAAAAAAGTTCAATCTCTAAGAGGCAGAAATTTTTATTATGTTTTTATTGCTCAGAAACATCATCCCAGACCTCCTGTGGTTGCAGTCACCTTGGATTTTACTGTATATTGAACATTCATCCTCAGGTAGCCAACTTAGATAACTTTGGAATAGAGCAATGAAGAATTATTAGGAAAACTGTAGAATAACTAAATGAAAGCGTGAAGTCAGGCCCAAGCATTGAAGAGGGTAGCAATCATCAGACAGAAGCAAAATGAGAAGTTTTGAGTTCTAACCAGAGTTGAACAAATACGAATCTGAAGTCAGGAGAGGCGGCCAGTCAGGAATCCAAGATGTCCTGCAAACTGGGACTCATAAAACAGAAGTCTGAAGTCAGCAGAGAGCAAGAAGGGGTTAAGTCCACAGTTTTAGGAAAGACTGGAGATATCAATAGAATCTTGAAGGTCATAGCAGGTTCAGAATCCCAACAGCTTCAAGAATCTGAAGCAGTAGCATTCATGAGTAGAAACAGTAAAGAGGCTCTGGGCCCAAGGCAGTGAGTGGTATTCTCTGCTCATGTTGTTCTCTCCCTCCTGTTGGATATGTGCGGCCCCCAAGACCACAGAAGTGTAATCACTGACAGGATGATTAGAGACTAAAAGGAACCCTGTGTACCTGACTGAAGTAAGGGCAGAAGTGTGACAATTACTGGAAGCTCTTCAATATTAAAAGTGTCCAGCAGACAATTCATTCCTCCTTGTTTATTAATCCCTTCCCTGTACCTCACAATGTACAAAGGCAAGTCCTGGTCCCTGCCTGTATATCCTGGACTTTGTAAACAGTGACATCAAGATATAGTTGCTAGATGGAAGATTGCTACATCATGTCCAGTAGTCTCCCACTGAAGAAGAACTTAGCATTAGTTACACCTGTCAGGTGGACAGGCTATCACTTTAATTAGAAAGTAAATAACATATTTTGAAAAATGTATGCTCCATGCCAGTTTCTATCAGAATTGTCATGAATTCTAAACTGAGAATCTACAAATTTATTAAGTTGTATAATAATGCTAATTTTCTGTACATACCATACAAAGAGAAATAATGCTGAGGGAGAAAATATGAGGAGAAGCAACGTACATTTCTTTGAATTAATAAATTGAGGCATTTCGTTCCAACTTTTTTTGGCATGGTTGTTCATATGTCCTGACTCCTAGAGCCACCACAAAGGTCTGGTGCAGGTTTTCCAAGCTTTCTTTCTTGTCCTCTCCATCCAAACAGAGGATTTGCATCCAACTTGATTCTTGCCTTTGATAGGATAAAAGCCAATTTAATTCAGCAAGGCCCACCTTTAAGCAGCTTCCAGAAGCAGAATATGTACTCCATAAGGAGTCATGGACATCACTAAAGCCTCTTCAATGGCAATAGCAATGGAAAAAAAGAGCATCCAGATGGCTATGCTGGAAGTCTTTTCTCTCTTCTGGATCTACCCAGGGATGGATTCTGATCAGATGAATGCTACTGGACTCCTTTCAAGGCATTAAATGTAATTAGCTGTTAATTGTTATCGTTAAAGGACTCTGCTGAGTGGCTATCAGGGCACCATCTGGACAACTCATCACATTCACTGGAGAAACCCTGAAATCTCTATCCAAAAATGTGTGTCACTCGAAGACATTTACAATACCTGTCAAAAACCTTTGTATCCAGTGAGAAACTTGTTTGCAAATGGTTGATATTTAGAACAGAAATGCTCTTTTGTGGGTCAAAATTTCACTTTATTTGCTCTTTAAAGCAATCCGTTTTGAGTGAGGATAAAGAGTGATATGTTTTCTTACAATTTTAGCAACACCATCTATATCACCTGGGCATTTGGTTGCAAACAAAAGAAAATGACACATATAGTCTGAAGCAAAAAGAATTTATTGGAATGATATCAAAAGACTGGAGGACCAGGCTTGTAAACTTGACAGGTACCAAGTGAGTTCTAGAGAACTATGCAGAAGAAAACCAGGGAAGGTCACACAACTCTAACAGTCTCACTGAATTGTGCCATCACTGTCTCAAGATTGGAAGTCCTACCAGATAACACCTGTTGGGCAAGTGCATGTCATAGCTTTACTGTCTGATTTTACTGAGATAAAAAGAGAAAGGGGACATATCTCCTTCAGTTCATACAGTAGAAGGTAACCACTGCCTTCAAGGAAGGGTCTCTGAATTAATATAAGAGTACAACTACGAAGCATGCTGGAAGCCAAACATCCCCCAAATGGCAAAAATTTTCTTTATTTTACCATAAATCAAACCCCTATATGACAGCCAGAAAAAAACTGTCCTCCAGTTGTATTTGGAAAATCATTCCTGACCCAATCATGACCTAAATTCATATTTTGTTAAGAAGGTATTATAGGGAAACCCTGGGAATTGTAGATTTATTCCTTACTTTTTGAGATCAACGTCATAAAAGGGAAAAAACATGGTGTTCTCCAAGATAGACTACTGGTCTCAGTGACCCATTTTCATGACACGTAATGTTATTTTAGAGGTTTCATTTATTCTTTTTCATTTATTTATGCCACATGCATCTGGTAAGTTTTTATGTGTACTTTTGTAAGGTGGTGGTGGATGGACACAAAATAGCATTTAACACTGTCTCAACTTCTTCTAATCGGGGAAAATAAGATACATCTACCTCCAAACAATTAGTGGGTACTATAATACAAATCATATGCTTTGATTAAAGTCAATTAAAATTCTGAATATCCTGATGCTTTCTTAGTATTCAGTTCCCAACAAGTCTTTCTGGGCTAGGAAAATAGATATGGCAGGAAAGCTCATTTTATTTTCTACTTTCCCATCTGCTATGTAATAATATGCCAAAATGTTCCCATTTTCTCCTTTTACCCAGATATTTAGGTACATCTTATCTAGTTCCAGGAACCTATCTGCTCCTCCCTTCTCATCCTGTTAACTCCAGTTCATCCTTCAAGATTCATTTCAGATGTGCCTTCTGTAGGAAGAATTTCTTGATACATACTCTATGGATTAGGTATCCTTAATCTGTGTTCTGGACATCCTGATTCATGTCTTCTTTTTTTTTTTAATTTTTTTTTTTAATTTTTTTTTAACGTTTATTTATTTTTGAGACAGAGAGAGACAGAGCATGAATGGGGGAGGGTCAGAGAGAGGGAGACACAGAATCTGAAACAGGCTTCGGGCTCTGAGCTGTCAGCACAGGGGCCCGATGCGGGGCTCGAACTCACGGACCGCGAGATCGTGACCTGAGCTGAAGTCGGCGCTCAACCGACTGAGCCACCCAGGCACCCCATCTTCTTTTTTTTTTTAATGTTAATTTGTGTGTGTGTGTGTGTGTGTGTGTGTGTGTGTGTGTGTGTGTGAAAGAGAGAGCCCACAAGCAGGGGAGGGACAGAGAGAAAGGGAGACACAGAATCTGAAGCAGGCTCCAGGCTCTGAGCTGTCAGCAAAGAGCCCAATGTGGGGCTCGAACTCACGAACCACGATATCATGACCTGAGCCGAAGTCGGATGCTTAACTGACTGAGCCACCCAGGCGCCCCCCTGATTCATGTCTTCTTAATGGCACCATACTCTAATCCCCCAGAAAATTCATCCTTACCCCTGCTCCTGACTTCACTTCACCCACCCCTTAAAAAGAAGAAAGAGTACCAATCAGTGTACCAATCAAGGACAAAATGGAATTCTCAGGGACATATGCGTAAAGCAGAACACCATGGGATAACGTTCACAGTTGGGGGTAGGGGTGGGGGATGAAAGGATTATAAAGAGAATTTGAGGAGAGAAAATGCTTGCCCATGGAGATTTGGCAGGGCCCAGAAGTTCTAAACAAGTTAAATAATGACCTCTCTGCAGAATCCAACATGTTTCCCTTTTTTAGCATGCTTAGCTGATTGTCAGCTGTGCTATGGCAAGACCTGTGGATCGACATTATTATTGTATCTCTGTGTGGAATAGATAGAGGGTTTCAGGCTATGCACTCCCATGGTGAAATTAAAGTAGCACTGGGGCTACTGTAAATAGTCCTGCAAAGTACATGTATCAGTCACGGTCACATTTATCAGTGACTTTAATAGATATTTAATATAAAGAATTAATGAAAGACAAAAAAAATAGTGAGGTATTACAGAAATGGTAAATGCAACAAGCAAGTACGGCCCTAGGGAGCTAAGAACTTAGAAGTGTGGAAGAAAGGTCCTAAAGAACTTGGCACTCATCTCTAAGAAAGAGGTACCAGTGCTAGCCCTGGTACCTCAGGAGTTCAGAAGAGGACCTGTGCAGAGCTGATACTCAGACTTATGGGGAGGGACACAGCTGGTGAGTGTTAGTGATCTGGAAAGATTCAATGAGGCTGGTGCAGGAAATAGAAAAAAGAAAATGAAACCTGGAGCCACCTGCTACTACTAGTAGGGCCACTGGGGGGACCCTGATGGGATCAGGAGACAAAAAAGTAGGAGCAGTCTCCTTTTCCATCCTCAGCCTTCCCATTTCTCTCTAGTTCCCCATCTTAACAGTGTCCACTAGGAGCCAGCTGACAAAAAGGAACTGTAGCCTGCCACATCCCGACCACTGTATTACCAAGCCAAAGCTGGGAGAAACGCACTTCATAGTTGGCAGGGAAGGCCAGTAGACAGGGAAGCTATCTCTACTGTTAAAGTTAGGTGTCAATTCCTCTCGTTTTTAGATTTTCGACTCTCTTAAGGTTAAGTTTTCTAGACTTCTAATGGAGGCCATCCCAAAGACACTACCACAGCCTCGCAATTACACTTTTTATCAGACTTCTGACATGAACCAACTTGTCCATACATTAAAGGCTGGCCTCTAAGTTGCCTCTAAAGTGCCAACTTGTCCATTCTTTAAGTTGCATTGCTGATTTTTTTTTTAAGTTTCCAGGGGGCGCCTGGGTGGCTCAGTCAGTTAAGCATTCGACTCTTGATTTTAGCTCAAGTCATGATCTCACGGTTCATGAGATCAAGCCCCACATTGGGCTCTGTGCTGACAGCACAGAGCCTGCTTGGGATTCTCTGTCTCCCTGTGTATCTCTCTCTCAAAAAAAAGTTTCTAGAAAGTGACTAATTCCTTGCTTCTTCCTTCATCACCGTAATTACTGATCCAATTAGAAAAACTTAAAAATGCAAATTTCCCTTTAAGTTCCTGGGAACAGGACTTTCTTTATCTTGTCTGCAAATGTAGGGACCCATTTCTACTCTGAAAACTTCTGACCTTCTAGATACAGAAAGAATTACTACACTGTACAGAGAATAATGAGTCAGTCTGTTCTCTAGGCAGCAATGAGCTGTCAATCACATTTTGTTTTCATCACATTTATCAACTTTTGTTCTTAAAAAGTGTTTGTAATCTCTGCATGCCCTTCTCTAAACGCTATTAACCAATACAGACAAAAATGAAAAGTAAGTTCTCCATGAGCCTCATAAGATTGTTGAGCACTGAGCACAATTTTATCAGTAAATTAATGATGAATGTTTTTTTCATACCTAAACATAACATTGAGTTAAAATCAACACTACATGAGTCTCTTTTAAAATTCTTCTGAAAGTTCTACCCTGGAGCTTGGCCTTAAGCCTGTCTTGTCTTTATGGGCTCTCAGATTTGTTCAGGAATCTCCAACAAGCAGCAGCCCTCAGTACCTGCAGCTTAGAGGTTCATGATGGAGGAAACATTCTTTCCTGGCTTTGAATCTACTAAAGCAATTTCTCCCCCACTGATTTTATAGCTGGTGTCCAGTTGGTCAGTCAAGCATATCTGCAATGAAAGGAAAATAGCTCTGGGTAGTAACATGAACTGCTTAGAGTAAAACAATCAACATAGGAAAGGTCCTACATAGTTTATTCTCTCTCAACTTTTAGAAGACATCTTTCACACTTCCCCTCAGAAATTAAGCAATGTAAAATCATTGTTCAATTCAACAAATTAACTTTTACAATGACAGCCTTAGAACTATTAGAAATAGTAAACCAGTGTCTTAAAATTCAAAGATTTTTTACAGTCTAGTATGAATAACATATTTTTTTCACTAAACACTTAAAAAAAATTAATGTTTATTTATTTTTGAGAGAGAGAGACAGAGTGTGAGTAGGGCAGAGACCGAGAGAGACAGAGACAGAGAATCCAAAGCAGGCTCCAAGGCTCTGAGCTGTCAGCACAGGGCCCTACGCAGGGCTCAAACTCACAAATGGTGAGATCATGACCTGAGCCAAAGTTGGTCACTTAACCAACTCAGCCACCCAGGTACCCCTTTCATTCAACATTTTAATTTAACCATGGATAATGGGGATCTATGACCCTTCCTGTGTGCACTCTGTGATTGTTTTAATGAACAGAATACTGCAGAATGCACCTGTTTCTCAGCCCAAGACTTATGAAACTGACAGAACATTCACTCTTTTTGTAAAAATATAATTTACAGGGGCCCTTGGGTGGCTCAGTTGGTTAAGCGTCTGACTTCAGCTCAGGTCATGATCTCACAGTTTGTGAGTTCAAGCCCTGTGTCAGGCTCTGTTCTGATGGCTCGGAGCTAGGAGCTACTTTGTATTCTGTGTCTTCATCTCTCTCTGCCCCTCACCCACTTGCACTCTGTCTCTCTCTCTCTCTCTGTCTCTTTCTCTCTCTCTGTCTCTCTGTCTCTCTCTCTCTCTCTCTCATAAATAATAAAGCATTAAATTTTTTAAATATATACGTATACATATATGTGTGTGTGTATATATATATATATATATATATATATATATATATATAATTTACATATACCAAGGCATAAGTTTAAAGTGTACAACATATTGATTTGATACACGGCTATATTGCAATATGATTACCACCATAGCATTAGCTAACATCTCTATCACATCCCTTAATGATTAGTTCTTCTTTGCAGTGAGAACGTTTAATAGTCAACAGGCACCCACTATCCAGGGTTCTGTCGCCTCACAGGAGATAACCTTCTTAAGACATTTTGAGATTTTTAGTCTAGCACACTAGTAATCCCCTTTATTTTCACCCCCAGCATATACATATTTCCCACCTTAGAGAAATGTATACTCTGAAAGAGGGAAAAAACGTTGACATACAAATATATGATAAGATAGAAAATTCTAAGTTCCATGTCCTGTGATTTACCTTGATGTGAGCAGCATCTCAGGAAGGAGGATTAGTGGCCTTTGCCTCTTATTTCCCTCTCATCTTTCTTCCACTTCTCCCTCAGCCATTGTGTCCTCCTCACTTATTCCCATCTCATCTCTATTTTTTTATCTCAACAAATCCAGAATGAAAACTCTGGCCACAGAGAATAGAACAGGAAAAGAGGTGTCAAACCACCCAAAATAATCCTCCATCAGCCACAAAGCATGGTTTTTGGTTTGGAGTTTGGTTTTGTTTTGGTTTTCTTTTCTTTGTCTGTGTTCACAACTCCTGGTACATTTCTTCAACCACTGCAATGAAAACCACCTATTAAAATTGCAGCCGTACCGATGCACTCCATGTCCCTCTTCCTGATTTGTTTTTCTCCATAGAACTTACTGCCAGATGCTATACTATATATTTAGTTATGTGTCTTTTTGTCCCCCCTAATATAATGTAAGTTCCAAGAAAAGAGGAATATTTGCCTGTTTTATGCACTAATATATTTCTATCCCCTAGAATAGAGCCAGGCCCATGGAAGATTCCCAATGAATATTTGCTAAATTATTACTATTAAATTGGGTAGGTTACCCTCAGAACATATCATTGTTGATATTAGAAAAATGTGCTCCAAAATCCAAAGGGCCTATTTTTGAATATTATCTTTAAAGCAGTCTACTCAGAAATAGAGGGTTCATTTTTTTAGTTATCTTTATAGCATCTAATTTTTTAAAAAATTCAGCAGTGTAAAAATATTCCATGAGTTAGTATTAAATAATATCAAATGCATAATTTTCTTCTTGGATTTTTCTTAGCCTTGACCTTGATCAAGCCAAACTATTAATAACTTGCTAAGGAAGAAAATCTTTCCTGCTCACTAATGAAAATTTTCAATACTTAACCATTTCAGTGAACACAATCTGGTCACCTTCTTCCCTATCTAGTTTTTAGCATTGGATTTATCTCTACTGTTTCTTTTTTTAAAATAATGATTTATAAATGTTAAGAACTTCTAAGCCATCTGTACAGATAAATAGGTGACCACAATAAATATATATCATTTTGAACAATAAAAAAATATTGACATAATAACTTGAACCCTTAGGTAAATGCTAGAAATAAGTAAAATCTGTGTCTTGTCACTCTTCTGTGTCTTCATCTCCAATAACCCACATCTTAAGGATTTTTAACTCATATTTGTATATTACTTCACACTTTGCAAAACTCATTCATGCACTGTCTTATCTAATTCCCACAGTAACAATGAAGTATTTTTATCAGTTAGCTACTGCTGTGTAACAAACCATCACAAAAGCTGAGTTGCATAAATCATTTATCTTTGCTCATGAGTTGGTGGCATTTGCTGCACAGTTCAGCTGAGTTCAAAGAGGGCTCATGTATGCATCTGAAATTAGTTGCAGGTCACGTTGACAGCTTTGATGACCTTAGCTCGGCTCTCCAACATGCCTCGGGCCCTAGCTGGTCAAAGTGGGCTGTCTTGACTGGTTCACATTCCCCATCCCCTAGTTTTGTCATGTTCTCATGATAAAGACAGCAGAGCAAGAGAAAAAGCAATTCTTTTTCAAGCCTCAGATGGCATTATTTACTACTGAATCATTGGCCAAAGGAAGTCACATGCCTGACCCCAGAGTTACAGTGTAAGGGAAAAGATGTTGCTACAGAAATGCCATTAATTGTGGTCATGAATGAAATCAACCTACCACAAGTATGTACTGTTATTTTCATTATTTGATATGTAAGGAGACCAAGACTTGAGAAGTTTAGATAAGTGCCCAAAGGGAATCAGCCATGTGAATGAGCCAGAAGCTCAGGTCTTCTGACTCCGAATATGTTCTTTCCAGTAACATGTCTGGCCTATTCATTTATAGTCATAGAAGCTGAATTTTTTTCCTCTGGAAAGACAGAATGATTTCAAATTACTATGATACTTCAGGTATTCCAAAAACAAAAGTTAGGATGTCGATCAGATTACTTACTCCTTTGTTTAGCTAGATAAATGCAAATCCTGAGTTCTTCACACTGAGATTAGTTCACATTAATCTCCATTGTTTTTAATTATTGAATTATTATTGAACTTCTGATGTATATTGTTTGTCCCTCCAGCTATATCATCACCTTCTTCCAGATGGAAACTCCCTATTCTACATGTTCTATGCCTTTGTATTTCTCCTAGTGCCTGACACAGTGCTCATGCAGATAGTAGTGTACTCCTTGATTAACAAAGCTTAAAGAACATGAGGTCAGCTTAACGAAGTTCTCTGTTAAAGAAATTAAGATGAAAAGAGGAAATAAAAATTGATCTGGGATTGAATGAAAGGTAAGAGAGAATTTCCAACTGTGCTTTCTTAAGAAAAGAAAAAAAGAAATACATTTATTTTTTATTTTCAAACTCTTCACTCCAGCTAATATATATGAATATTTTCCTTATATTTATTTGCTCTGCCCTCAGAGTTGAAAATCAACTAGAGTGAACTGCCAACAGCTAATTGGTGAACTAATGCCTTCATTCAGTGTAATAGCCAACACAAATGTTGGGTTCAATGAGGTAATCACTTTTCCATTAACAAATACAGATTTTCTTTACTATACTCAGAGATAACTGGGTTGATGTCATCTCTCTGTCCTCTATAGCTTTTTAATTCAAAAACTATATCAGACCTAGGAAGGGTAACTGTTCTAAGGAATGTAAGATTTTGTAAACATTTTTGTTTATGACTAAGTCAGGTTGCCCCCTTTCCCATGTCTGGGTCACCCTCCAGAAATGGAAGAAGGGAAGAAAAAAGTAAAGTAATAATTTCCTGTGAACACTCCAAACATGCCATTCTCTTTTAGCAGTGTTTGAGTTTTAGAAGGAAGCACCAGATGATCCATGTTGTTAAGTTCCCATTGACAACACTCTCTATAGAGAAAGGTAATGGAAAAACTCTACAGTGCTAAAATATATGGTCATCAACTTCCACATTTCAGTAAAAACTGAAATTCTTTCTTTAATGTTGAGTTTTCGATCTTCAGTTGGGAGCAACTCAAAGCCACATCAAAGTATACTGGCACCTCAGAATCCTTGAAAGGGGGAACTTATCTTCCTCGTAAATAAGCCTCTCAAAAGGATCCAGTTTATAGTCAAGGCTAACTTCACTATTAAAGCAACAATTAAGTAGCTATAAATGTGAAGAATGCTTCGCATCACCTTTAAACAGGTCTATACTTTTTGAAACACATTGCAGTAATGCCTGAGGATAATGCTGTTTCCTTCTGACTTAGAATGACATTGGTTGAATTGTTACAGATATGGAAACATTGATTGATAGTGACAGGCAAACCAAACTGCTATACAAAATGTGAGATAAGGGTGGATTCAATGGTAGATTATTTTTCAACAATAGGACAACATAGACACTAGAATTTTGAGTTCAGAGTTAAACTCAATCAATGTCAGTTTCTGAAAATAAAAAATGTAACCACTATGATGGTTGATTTTACGTGTCAACTTGAGTGGGCTAAGAGATGCCCAGATACTGGTAAAACATTGTCCCTGGGTGTGTCTGTGAAGGTATTTCTGGAAAGATTAGCATTTGAATCAGTAGATTGAGTAAGTAGATCTGCTCTCACCATTGTGGGCTGGCATCATCCAATCTACTGAGAAACCAAATAAAACAAAAAAGTGTAGGAAAGGCAAATTTTCTTTTCTTAAACTGGGATGTCCATCTTCTCCTGCTCTTGGACATCAGAGCTCCTGGCT
This sequence comes from Panthera tigris, assembly GCF_018350195.1. Lineage (NCBI taxonomy): Eukaryota > Metazoa > Chordata > Mammalia > Carnivora > Felidae > Panthera > Panthera tigris. The sequence continues at coordinate 63,284,335 of NC_056672.1, read as the reverse complement.
CTTGGCTTTAAGATTCCAGGACTGAATTATACCACTGGCTTTCCTAGTTCTCTAGCTTGCAGATGTCAGATCATGGGACTTTTTGGCTCCCATAGCCATGTGAACCAATTCCCACATTAAATCTCCTCTTTAATATCTATATGTATACTATCGGTTCTGTTTCTCTGGAGAACCCTGACTAATACAACCACTAAGAATCTTTTCCTATGTGCAAAATGGCAATAAACAATTCATCCCTCTTTCCAATAATAGCATTCGCATAAAATGAGCCAGCAGGAGCAGCTACACTGTGGAATAACATGGGCAACAGCATGACCCTAAGATGTTTTCCATCAAGACTCTTCATTAATTGTAATAACAAGCATTCATGTATATTAAAATCAGACAAGGCCTAAAGGAAACAAGATTTCCTCTAAGAATTTTTATAATGTAGAATAATGAAGTATTTTTTTAAGAGACAGCAGTTCATTATCACCAGATACATTTCATGGTAATAATGATGAGGTTGAAAAAGATGCCAAAAATTTAGTGGAATAATGATTACAACCAGCATGATTACAACAGTTAATAAGCTATCTGAAGACTGATGTTAGAAGGGGCACCTGGGTGGCTCAGTAGGTTAAGCAGCCGACTTCAGCTCAGGTCATAAGCTTGTAGTCTGTGGGTTCCAGCCCCATGTCAGGCTCTGTGCTGACAGCTCAGAGCCTGGGAGCCTGCTTCTAATTCTGTGTCTCCTCTCTCTGCTCCTCCCCTTCTTGCTCTCTCTCTCTCTCTCTCTCTCTCAAAAATAATAAACATTAAAAAAAAATTTTTTTAAAGACTGGAGGTTAGAAGAAATGGGTGCTGCAAGCTTATGTGCCACCAACAAGCCTCAGGAAAGTCATTTAAACTCTCCTTATGGTTTTCTCTCCAACGCAGTAGGAGATCGGATTATGTGATTCCTTCTACCATTGTGACTCACTGACCTTTCTCTCTCTGGATTTTGGGAAACCATACAGTGAACCTCATTATTACCTTTTCTGATTTTCATTATGTTTTAATTTATTCTCTATGATAATTTTCATAAGTTATTTAATACAAGGGAATAATACCTCTTGTTTGATTCACAATGATGATGTGGTTGTTAAGTGTCTAGCATTTATTTTAATTTCTTGGAAGAGAGAAATAGAAAAAGAACATTTTATACTTTAAATACTGTTCTATAATGATTGTAATTTTTTATAAAGTCACAATTCTTATGAAGAAAAATTACCCTTATTAATAATGAAATATTAAAAATTTTTCAAATGATATTTTATGGCTGAAGATTATGTAACAAAAGTTGTACTTTCATAAAGTGTTAGTGAATGATGTAGATTAGTACAAGCCTAGTAGAATGAAATTTAATGGCCTGATCAAGAGTGAGGAAAATGTCAGTATTTTATTTCAGTGTTGGCTATAGAATTCAAGTAATTCAGTGCTACAGAAATAAGCAACTTAGAGCTCAAATCTGATTACTATATATTTTTAAAATGTATTGAGGGGCACCCAGGTGGCTCAGTTGGTTAAGCGTCCAACTTCGGCTCAGGTCATAATCTTGCTTTCCATGATTTCAAGCCTCACATCAGGCTCTCTGCTAACAGCTTAGAGCCTGGAGCCTGCTTCCGATTCTGTGTCTCCCTCTCCCTCTGCCCCTCCCCTGCTCCCGCTCTGTCTCTCTCTCTCTCAAAAATAAATAAACCTTAAAAAAATTTTAATGTATTGAGAAGACAAAATGGGATCAAGCAGGAAATCACAAAATCAGAACTTTAGCTCATGGATCTTAAAAGATGTTTCCAGGGATTTCAAATCCAGAAGCTCAGATTGTTTCAACTGTTCTATTCAAAACAAAAGTGACTACTCCTGAAGCCCAACTCCAGAAGTAGGAAGAAAAGGAAGAAACAGGAACAAATCAATACATGGAAAAGCATGTCTATTATTGCCTAAGTCTAAAGAGGTTAAGATACCAATTTATTCGCAGTAAAACTCATTTGATTACATCAACAAATAATGGCTTCTATCCTTATATTTTTGTTGTCATCATCATCATTGTTGTTGATGTCCAAGGGAGAGTTTGCCAAAAAATGATCATAGCCAGTGGCAGGAAGGCAAGCTGCTGCGAGTAGCTCAGTGCTTGGGAATAAGATAGCAGGTGCTCGTCTAGTCCACCAGGTGCCATCTCTGAATGAAGAAGTAGGCTTGTAGGTACTTTTTAAGATTGCAAAAAATGTGTATTTTCTTCACATGTGTTACTCTTTTATTTTCCCTTTTCCTGTATAATCAGCAGCTAAGACATTAAAACCAGCCATTTTGAGTTGTCATCCTGGTATGTGACAGGAAAGGAAGTTGAATGGATAGGACTACTAGGAAGCCCAGGGAGACAGTTCCACTTCACAGCCATATCCTGGGAGAGCATATACCCAAGGTGTGGGGTGGAGGATAACCCAAATTTCAAAGAAAAGAAAGGAGATACAGTCCAGATCTGAAAAGCAGGAAGATTCAGTTGGAGAAAAGTTGGGAGAAAGGGATGTGTAGGGGAGTACAGGCAGCCCAAGAGTGACCATAACAATTTTAGAAATTAATTTGAGATAAGTCCAGAAAATCAGTTTTCTAGAAAAGTGAAGCAGTTGCTTTTCTGCCAAGGTTTACAACTCTATTATTTTCATGCATCTATATTAAAATCCTTACATTACCATGTTCCCTCCAGAGACTCCCCATTGTATCATACCTCTAGCACACTCTGGATTTCACCTCAAATGAAAGTGTTCACAGTTTGAATTTATAAAGCACTGATACTAATTCCCTATAAGGCACCAACCACCTATTGAGAGGTAAGAAACTTCATATTGTTTAAATTTCTGAAGTCCATATAGCAAATATGGTATATATACATACATATGCATTTATATACGTGTTTATACTATATGCATATGCATACGTGCACATATATATTCATGCATAAATATACAAAATATACAGATACACATGCTGGAAAATGTTAAGAAAGTGACCGAATCAAGAAGTTTTCTGTATTTTCCTAGGACACTTATCCTATTTCTTGCTAGAATGAAATCTAAAGCACTCCATCCTATAGGGAACTGAAAACTAGAGGAAAATAGTCTGGAAGCTCCATTTTAGGTAGTTTTCAAGGCAAAACAATTTAATTATGACCTAAACATTGCACTAGCCACAAATATTGGAAAAGCAATACTGTCTATGTATACTGCTACACAGTCAGGCATTGCTCACTTCGTTTAACAGCCTCTTGGATGTGGTTGACCAGCATATTCCGAGTTGAGAGAGAGAGAGAGAGGAAACCACAGTTATGAAAATAGAGCCTACCAGAGCATGAAATGCTGTAAGATGGTATTCCCTGAGTAGGCCCTCCTAGTATGATTCACTTGGGAGAGGACTCACTAGATTAACACAACATAAACTAGAAAGCCGACACTAATCTAATCTATGTGTAGTATTAAAAACCCACATCTCTTCCTTTTTTTTTTTTTAACCAGCAACTCAGAAGAATTTCTTGCTACCAGATTAAATAACTTAGTGAAAGGCACCAAAAAAGTGCATATTCTAAAAAACATCCAGTTTCCCTTAATTATATCATTTTTCGATATTTTGTTAAATGTCATCTGTTCTTTTACCACTGTGTAACTTGTGCCCTGTGTCAATGCACTTGGCCAAGAGTGTGAAAACAGAACAATCCAGTCCTGGTTCTCTTGAAGTCATGCACCCTGTGGAGGGGTTCCCTCTGCAAGAAGGAGAGGGCAGGTACTTTTTTCCTAATTCACTTACAGGCGTCCTGGCGCTAACGTCTTGTCTGCTCCGGTCTCCTACAATGACACCTAAACCTCCATTCTCTCCCTTCTTTCTTTTCTGTTTTTCTATCTGCTTCCAAAATCCTCTTCTTTTCTAAGGCAATCCCTTTTGGTTGTCACCTATTTTCGTGACCCCTTGTGACCCATTTTCTCAGGGTCTGACTTTACCCAGAAGTTCCTTACTTTGGTGTTGGCCATTGTCACAATATATTTTAACCCCATTATTTTTGCTTCTGCTTCTGTGACACCGTGGCTTATTAGCCACAGCTCCTGCAGCAATGGGGCACAGAGCTGCCTGCAGTGAAGGCTGATACATGCAGCGAGCAGAAGATTGCTTTCTCAGGGCAGGAAGTAGTGCCAGAGACATCAGGCAGGGGTAACTGCAGGATCCACATTGATGGGCATCCCCAGAAGTGCAACACTTCCATCATGGGCATCAGCATCCTTAGGAGTGCAACACCTTCCAGGGACTTCCAGAAATAGTGGCAAGAGACTTAAAATGCAGTGCAAGAAAACCTTAAAATATAGATATGACCATATTTGAGAACTAGTTTGATCTGGAAAACATAATTTGTTTTTGTAGCAAGTTTATATCTTTGTATCTGAAATATCTCAAAAGCTTAAGTTCAGAATATTTACTTAGGCATTAATTTGTGTGACCAGTGTAGAAATGAGACTGTATAACTATATCTAGTGCTAGAATATGGAACATCAAGGCTTAAAACATACAATATGGAAAATAGAAGGTAGACATAATAGCCTACAGAAAGAGAGGGACTAGTTATAAAGTACAGTGATTGCATATTCAAGGGATGGAGACTATAGGCCAGTAGATTCAATAGGTATCTATCCTCTAAAGGGTAAAACTATCTTTATAGTCTTCATTTAGTCTCTCCTTAATTTAAGAGAGGCACTCCCTAAAATTAAACAAATCTATTTTCATCAAATGAGACTTCTGATTAAATGTTGTAGCCTTTGTCTGTTGCCTACAGGGAAAGAAAATGCTGATCTGCTAACAAGAGTAATTCAATCCTAGCTACAGTTATATTTTTCATTACAAGTGAGTAAATTGATATTCTAGTTTATACATCTCTCTCTCTCTCTTTATTGAAATGAAGCAATTTCCTAGGGTCTAATTGTCTCAGAGTTCTGACAAGATCAAATTTCTGGCCTTGCAAGGCTGAAGACTAGACCCGGGAACGTGATAAGTCAACCACTGGACCGAATCTCTAAATGGCTCTCCTAAGCTGCACCCACAATCCCTGGTGGGTGTTGCACTGCCATGAACCTGGGAAATCAACACACCTTGCTCACTGAATTGCATATGAATTTCATTTGTTTGCTTTCTTAATACTTTCATTTGGTATATTTACTAAAAGATGCTCACCACATTAGCAGTTAGGGGATATATGTAGTTTATACATAGTGAGTAATGTAAATTTAATAATTTAAGAAAGAAGTCATTTTTTACACATGCATAATTTAAGTTAAATGCCAATATTTCTAAATTTTTCTTTAACAATTTATTTTTTGAGAGACAGACAGAGCACAAGTAGGGGAGGGGCAGAGGGAGAGGGAGACACAGAATCAGAAGCAGGATCCAGGCTCTGAGCTGTCAGCACAGGGCCCGACGCAGGGCTTGAAGCCACAAACACTAGATCATGACCTAAGCCGAAGTCAGCTCAACCGGCTGAGCCACACAGGCACTCCTAAATGCCAGTGTTTCTAAGGCTGGAGGTGATATTTAATAACATAAAATAGGAAGGAATATGAAGCCAATATCTTTTGCATAATATGCAAAACATTCTCCATTACTCAACCTAGAAGCCATTGTCATTCAATCAAAAGCTATCATGGCCTGTAAAGTCCTGTTAAACCACAACAGAAGAGACAAAAACCATTCTGGACCAAAGATAGCTTCAACAAGAATGTTTCAAAGCTTGTATCACAGGAAAATTAAACTCCTCAATTTCTAATTAAAAGAAATAAGGGGTTAAATAAAGAATTGATGAGGAGTGCACTTAAAATTTTATAGTTGGAAATTACATCTAAAGACTGGGAATTCTCTGCAATTCGTACAATATTAAAGATCTAATAGTCCACCCCACTCCTGTGCCACAAATAAAAGCCTATTGCAATACTGTGATTTATAATAGAAATATGTATTTGGTCTTCATCCCCGTGTCTGGTGCAAAACTCTGAAAGCCTTGGAATTTCCTAAGTGATTAGAGGGATAAAGATGTCTTTTGTTGTGTTACTGAGGTGACTTTTGGAAAGTACCTAAGGCTGGAGGCCAGTTGCCAGGGGACCAAACCAAATGGATCAATCACCAATGGCTAGGGATTAATCAGTCACACCTATGTAAGAAGCCTCCATAAAAATGCAAAAGGACTGAGTTCAGATGTATTCCAAGTTGGTGAACACATGGAGATTTGGAGAAATGGTGCTCTTCGAGAGGACATGAAAGCCACAAATCATTTCCCCGTACCTTGCCCTATACATCTCTTCATTCTGGCTATTCCTGGATTATATCCTTTTATAATAAACTGGTGATCCAGTAAGTAAAATATTTCTCTGAGTTGAGCCTCTCTATTAAATTAATCAAACCCATGGAAGGAGTCATGAAACCTCTAATTTATAACAAATGGGTTAGAAATTCAGGTAAGAACCTAGTTGCTGCTGGCATCTGAAATGGATATGAGAGGAGGGACTGGTCTTGTGGAACTTGAACCCTTTATCTGATGCTCTCTGCTGGGTCGATAGTGTCACAATTGAGATAAATTGTAGGACACCCATCTGGTGTCTGAGAATTGTTTGTTGGCATAAATAAGCCCCCACTGCCCACTCCTAATACACACACACACACACACACACACACACACACACACACACACACACACATTGGTATTGGGTTCAGGGACCCAAAGACCTATGCTCAGGTAGATCAGCAAATCTTGTGTAGAGGTCCTAAATAAGTGGGTGTGCCACATGTTTACACACTTACAATTTTCACATAGACCATTAGACAAAATGCCTAATATTCCTTTCTAACAACAAGGAATTCACCTCTCTATCTAAAATAATTAAACTGTAAAAGCTTTCAGACAAGTTTGCAGAATTATCTTTAGGTATATGTACATAGCATATTATAGAAGAAGGGATGAATCAAAGGCTACCACTGACTTCTGGCTTTGTTTCAGTAAAGAGATCATATAATGTCCCTGTGTTCCCATATGTGAAATGAAAATAATCAAACCAAATGATCTTTCCTTCCATTTCTGACTGTCCAAGATTCTCTAAGACACCAAAAGTGGGAGGTTTTGAGGAACAGTTGAAGAATAACCATAGTGCCTGCAAAACAACAACCTATTGGAAAGGTATTAGGCAGTTATGGACAGTAAGATTCTCAACTGATTGTTCTTCACCAATTTTGACACAGTGTTTTCACTAAACATCTTCAAACTACCATCACTATGTCTCATAACTTTATTTTTTTATTGATTTGTTTATTTTGAGAGAGAGAGAAAGAGAGTGTGTGTGTGCATGCACACGTGTGCATGCATTCACATGTGCATGCAAGTGGGAGGTAGAGAGAGAAGGAGAGAGAGTGGGAGAGAGAGAGAGGGAGAGCATGAAACCCAAGCAGGCTCTGTGCTGTTAGCCTGGAGCCCATCACAGGGTTTGAACTCTCAAACCATGAGATCATGATCTGAGCTGAAGTCAAGAGTCAGATAATTAATTGACTGAGCCACCCAGGTGCCATTCTCATAAGTTTATTTTTAAACTCAAAGGTTTTATTTGAAAGACACATGCCTTTTTTGTTTGGTACAATTTCCTGGCTTTCTACATATATAAGTAATATGTTTATATTTTACTAAATTTAGAAAATATAGCAAAATAAAAATTATATGCAATTTCTCCGATGACTCCTACAAAGATCAAAGATATTCACTAATAATATCTTTCGGTCTTTTTTTCCATAAAAGGAATAGAAAGTTGTTATTTAAAGTTGGACATCTTTAAATAATTTTATAACTAACATTTTCCATGTAACAATGTATCTTAAGAACTTAAATATGTTATTAAATATCATTAAACGTGACTTTGATAATTGTACAATATTTCATTCAACTCTTTATGGGAAGACATTGAGTCTGTTTTGAATATTTCAATATTATAAATCATGCCTCAACAAAGATTCCTGTATATAAATCCTTTGGTTGATCTCTTTAGATGTTCTAAGAATATATTTCTAGAGGAAAAATTACCCAGTCATAAAGCGCAAGCATGGGGGCGCCTGGGTGGCTCAGTCAATTAAGCATCCAACTCTTGATTCTGGCTCAGGTAATGATCTTGTGGTTCGTGAGTTCGAGCCCCACTGCAGGCTCTGTGCTGACAGCATGGAGCCTGTTTGGGATTCTCTCTCTCCCTCCTCACTGTCTCTCTCTGCCCCTCCCTTGCTCATTCTCTCTCTCTCTCTCTCTCTCTCTCTCTCTCTCTCTCTCTCTCAGTCTCTCAAAAATAAATAAATAATGACACATTTTTTAAGTGCAAGGCTCTTCTCTGGCATACTGCGACATTTCCCTCCAGGGTAGTCGTAATTGCACCCTAGCCCAAACTAGGCATTACCATTTTTCAAAGCATGCAAATTTCCAAATGTAAAACTGGTAGCATGTTTCTACTTATTTTACTTTGGTTATTCTTGGAATTGAACATTTTTTCCGTATTTTATTGGCTAGCTTCCTCCTTGTGAATTATTTGCTTTTTTGACCTGTTTCTCTATTGGGGTATTTGTAGTTCTTGTATTGATTTCTATCACTGTTTTTTTATATTAAAGATATTAAACTCTCTTTCACAAACTATCCAAGAGACTTAACACCAGTTTGCTATGTGAACTTTAGTAGGCATATATATTTGTTGTTCAGATATTTTTAGTAAAATCCATTATAATGCTTTTTTCTTTGATTTTATGTTTGGAGAATACTTTCCTACCCTAAAATTAGAAACATATTCAACATTATTTTTTTCCATATTTCTATAGTTTCATTTTTTCTCTTAACTCTATTCATACTGAGTTTATTCTGATATGGAATCTGAAACAGAGAACTTACTTCATCTTATTTCCAAAGTCTTTATCAATTGTTAAAATAGTATTTGTTTAATAATCCTACTTATTTGAAAAGCTAGCAATTCATCCATTCAACAGATGTTATTGGATGACTATTATGTTTACTTTTCTGTCATACAACACATTTTTTACATATTCTGTGATCTGTAGCTAGGCTTCATTTGGATCCATTGACCTATCTGATTATCCTCAGGCCAATACCATACTTTTTAAATTATTATAGCTTTGTATGTCACTTAAAGAATTTCTCTACAACTGTTCTTATTATAAGTTGTCTTTAGCCATCACTTGATTTTAATTCTGGCCCAATGCTTATTGAGAATGTCTTTTTTTTTTTTTTTTCATTTCCCACGTAGATAGGTTTGGATTTGTATAGAGGATATATGAACTTTCATTAATTTCAAATTTTACACATTTCGATCAAGGCATATGGCCTTACTTTTCCTAGTTTTGAAGATTAATTCATGCTTTTTGTAGCTTAATTTAAGAATATTTTTGCACAGGGGCATCTGGGTGGCTCAGTTGGTTCAGGATCTGACTTCAGCTCAGATCATGCTCTCACGGTTTGTGGGTTTGAGCCCCACATCAGGCTTTGCTCTGACAGCATAGAGCCTGCTTCACATTCTGTCTCCTCACTCTCTGTCCCTCCCCTACTCACACTTTCTTTCTCAAAAGTAAACATTAAAAAAAAAAAAATTTTAAGATTATTTTTGTACATGTTGTATGGAATTTTAAAAAGAAAGTATATTCTCTGTGGCACACAAAGTTTGCTAGCTGTCTATTAGAAATGTTTTTTCTTTAATAATTTTCAAATAGCTTGTTTTTCTAAGTTATTCCTTTTTCTTCAACAAATGATTATTGAATTCTGAAAGGCACTGGGTAAAAAAGTGAGCAGAAAGCTCCATGGTTCTTACCTTCAAATATGAAAATTAGGTATGTTGATGTTTATCTGAATGACTTACATATTCTAGTTTGAACTTTGTTTCCTCTCCTCTCCTCTCATGGCATTGGTTCTCATTGTTGTTACTTTTTCTTCATGTCTGCCTTGGGTAGAGTGTCTCTGTTTTATCCAGCCATCACTGATGTGATTTTTTTCATATTGTTTTTCTTGGTTTTCCTGTCAATAACTAATTTTAGTTTGTTTGTTTTTTTTTATTTTTTTAGGGTTTTTTTTTTAATACTTATCTGTTTTTTGAGAGAGAGACAGAGTGGGAGTGGGAGGGGCAGAGAGAGAGACACATACAGAATCCGAAGCAGGCTTCAGCCTCCGCACTATCAGCCCAGAGCCCCACGCAGGGATCGAACCCACAAACTGTGAGACCATGACCTGAGCCAAAGTCAGATGCTTAACCACCTAAGTCATCCAGGAGCTCCTGCCTTTTTTTTAACAATGCATTTTAGTTTTAAATCCAAGATAAACATTTCTTATTTCCTCAATCTCCATTTTTATCTAAACTTGTTTTCCAATTATGACTTCCTTTTTTTCTCGACCATGTATTCTTGCATCACATTGAAAACACCAAACAATCATCTGTGTCCCACAGAATGAATTTTCAGGAGTATACCTTTTGACTGAGTCTTCAGAATGTTGTTCCCTTTCTATTGTTCTGCTTTATTCATTCAATAGGTTTATATTTTTCTCTTTAGTCATCTTCAAACAAGGTAAAATTAGTTCAGTTCAATTCTTGTCATTAGAGAGGGTTTGCATTTTGCTCTCAGCTTTCATCACTTTATTATTTACATGGCAGTTGAGTTCTTTTCTCAAAATCTACAGCTAGAAGGTAGACTAGCAATTTTCAACCCAATTTCCTAGAAGGTATATATTTATAATAAATATATATACACACACATATATAGATAATTATATACAATTATAATTATATATCTGATTTTTTTGTTTTTGTGTTATAAGAGTTCTTGGTGTATTTGGATATTAACTCCCTATCAGATATATATGTAAATATTTTCTCCCACTCTGTAGGTTGCTTTTTCACTCTGTTGATGAGTCCTGTGATGCACAAAAGTTTTTAAGATTGATGTAGTCCCAGTTGTCAACTTTTGCTTTTGCTGCCAGTGGTGACATTTTTAATAGTATCCCCAGACACTTGGTCAACAACACACCTTATAATCTCCAAATGACCAGATTAGTTTGTTTAAAAAGTATATTAGTAGAGCTACAAATCCTAAAGGGTCATTGTGAACAGTTGTTATCTAAGCATTCCGTGTGAAGTTTCCAAATTTTCTCACTTCACAACACCCTTAGTGTCTTGTGAGATAATGGCACCCCGCCCCCCCAAGTCAAAAGAAACATCTAAGAGTTCTAGTTATTAAGTAGTTTGGTACTAATAGAGCCTAGAGCAAGTCTGCTAACAAGATGGTGTCTTATATACTGTAACAATCAGAGGCATGACATCCCATTACCTTTGCCCTATTCTATTTGTTAGTGAGAGGCAAGTTACAGATCCACCCACATTCAAGGGGCAGGAATCACACAAGGACCCCCAAATCACACAAACACAAGGACCCCCAAAAGTTGGGGGTCATGGAGGCTGCCTTAAAGTCTGTCCACCACAATTGTTAATATGAAAGTAAGTATACACTTCATTAGTATTAATATTTTATATTCAGTGATATAAGTGTGCTAAAAAAAAAAAAACTTGGAAAATCCAAATCATGTCTACTATCTTAATGAGCATTAGTTGCTATTGCATTTATTTCAATGTCAGTTTTGACAAAAACATAACAGCAACTCACAGTCAATTTCAGAATACTGAAAATGTTGTTAGCAATAATTTGGTCCTACATCAGCACTTAGCAGTGATGATCATGACTCTTTTCTTGGAGGCATCATCTTATCTTCAGTTAATGACATGTCATAAGTATATTACCTATTGGAAGGTGTTAAGCTGTAAATGGGAAAATCATACCAAGCAAGGTATACAGCTAGATAGATTTATGAAAGAGTACTATGGTATGGTTTCTAAGAGTTCTCCTGTTTATTTATTCAGCAAATATTTATTGTTCATTTACTATATGCCAGTTACTGTGCTAGTTATTAAAGATACAACAAAAATAGGTAGTTACAATAGATCTGTCTTCATATTAATCCCTAAATATTTCCTTAGGAACTTATCTGATTTGCTTAAGGTCCAGATTTCTTACAAATTACGTTTTTATTAATGGTTTGGCAACATCTTCATTACTCTCTAATCAGCCACATTTATTTTCTTTCCTTTTCGTATTGATGAGCAATGGACTCATTATTGCCTTCATTTCAGAGTCATTAATTTTACACTCTTCATTTCTTAGAGTAATAGAATAGAGTGACAGAAAGGAACTTCAAATGTCATTTTCATGTAAAACTCCATCTGATCCTTGAATCCTGTATACAACATCTTGGCCTGCAGTATTTCCAGTTCATATCGAATACCTTCCATCATGGGCAACTCCCTCCCTCCAAAGGCAACCTATTCAGTGTATTTGCCCAGCAAATGTTCATATCAAACTACTTACAATCAGTACAATACCTACCATCAGTATTATACTAGACGCTGGGTATAAAATGGGGGAGTAAAACACACATGGCCCTTGCCCCCACAGGAGAACACAGACAATAAGCAAGAGTGAAATAAGTGATTGCATAATGGGAAGTAGTTATGGGTGTTCAAAAAGGAGTGAGACTGATGCTATGACAGAGAATGGCAGAGGATTGTCAGAAAGGGACTCTCTTAGGAAGTTAACAGTTAAGATCTAATTTGGGATGATGAAAATACAACCTGAAACTTCTTGGTGGTCTTCAGAAACTGAAAGGGAACCAGTGTGGCTCTGGCATGGCAGACAGAGAGGGAGAGTGGCATGAGACAAGGCTAGAGAAGAAAGTTCTCATTTTAAACTGAAATCAGTCTCCCTTTCATTCCTACTCATTAGCCCCTATTTTTCTCCCTCTGGACCATTCAGAACAGATGGACCTGCTCTGCCTCTGAGAGCATTTACTTGAAGCATCTCTCTTGGACATCTGTGGCTTCCCTGTACCCAGTGAAGCCTCTCCATCCCTCCACTCCTTCCTATGACTAACAGGCCTCACTTTCAGAGTATGGTCTGGGTTTGAAAGGATGTTCTTAGTGGTAAAACACAATCATTACAAATTGCCTTCTAACCAAGTAGGAAATACTTCCTGCTTAATCCCTAGTTTTGAGTCTTTTAAAATATCCTCTTTAGACCTGGGGATTTCCCAATGCTCTCCCTGCTAGACTTCCCCACATTGTCCTAACTTCTGTAAGGAGTACCACCTTATCCCTGGCTTCCAAAACTCTCCTGATTTTGTATTCTCTCACACCCTTCTCTGCACCACTTCAAATCACCTCTGGTCTGTGACTCTCTGCTGCCCTCTTTTGGCCATAATGAGTGTGAGCTGATGACAAGCCCTCTGCACCACACATCCCCCTAGATACTGAAGACAGAAAAACTCCACCCTAAAGTAGGGCACCTCCCCTGAGCACAGGTACATCAGTTCCTCAGACAAAAGGTACAAAAACCACAGAATATACTAGCCATGAATAGGTAAATATTTCACTTGCTAAGCCACGTTTCTGAAGATACATCAATAGGTCAGAAATTCCTTGTCCTTTAAAGAGTATGGCCTAATGGGGGATATAGATATATAAATTGCCAATAATATATTTTGGCCAGTGCTATGATCAGGAAATTATCTAATGCTATAGGAGCATTTAAAAGGAGGAATAGAACTATGATTTGGGGACAAAAGAGACTTCAGGTCTCAAATTATGATCGGAAAATGGGGGTTAAGAGTATTTCATATAGAACAAAGCTTAGTTAGCACATAGAACCCAGTATGCTTGGCCACTCTGCAGAAAGTTCAGTCACTCAAATAACACATGACATCAAACCAGACCTTGGCTAGCTTATTCTGCTTCAAGATCTACTCATCCATCAGAAGCTAGAGTCATCTTTTGGCCAAAGATGACTTCCAAGACCTGACAGTTAAACCCACCTACCTCAAATCTCTGCTATCTCTATAAACACCTAAAGAAGTCCTTCTGTTTGCTATCTTTAACCATATCACCAGCCCATAATACTCTATGCTCCCCTTAATACAGCAGCCACCATTGCTCCCCTCTGTCCCAAACCTTTCCACTGTGTCCTCTAGAAGCCTGAGTTATGAAATCCCTCTCTCTCTCTGCAGCCTTTTCACTATTGCCTTCATTCCTCTTATGCCATAAGTTAAACTTTTTGTTTCAGCCATTTCAGGCTGCTATAACAGATTCCTATAGACTGGATGGCTTGTAAACAATAGAAATCTATTTCTCACCATTTTGGAGGCTAAGTCCAAGATCAAAGTGTCGACAATTCCCCTGCAAGGACTGCTTCCTGATTCATAGATGGTGTCTGTCAGTATGTTCACATGAAAGAAGTGAGGGAGCCCTCTGGTGTGTCCTTAATAAGGGCCCTAATTGCATTCATGAGACTCCACCCTCATGACCTAATCACCACCCAAAGGGCCCACCTCCTAATACTGTCACATTGGGGATTAAATTTCAGCATTTGAATTCTGGGGAACCCAAATATTCAGTCTGTAAGCATTCCCCTCAAAACCTTGAGGAGAGGAACCTTCTTTTGAGGAACCTTCCTTCTCTCCTATCCGCAACTCTGTTCCTAACCCCCATGAAGGATATGCCATCCTGTCATCCAGTCACACTCTCCCCTCCTAGTCACCATCAGTCACATCATCTGCTCTCACCTGATCCTTCTCCCTCATGAAAGACCTTGGCAGTAACTGTCTTCATCTCCACTCCTCTCTTGTCCTGGGAAACTTCAGGATCCACATAGATAATAGAAGCTATAATGGGTCCATCACTTTTGGATGTGGTTTTCTTCTTACTCTCTGGCAACTCTATCTCAGTGTCATTTACAGGATCTTATTCTTTGCATACCCCTGTAGTAGAAGGCCACAGTATTGTCTCTCTTTTCTTCTCATCCCACACTTTCCCCCGGTAAATAAGTGCTAATAAATACTAAAGCTTTACTTCCATCCGAGTATTTCTCTTGAGTTCCAGAGACACATACCTAACTATTAAAACAGGTAATATTTTTTGATGGCCCACAGGTAGTGAAATTCAGTATATCCACAGATGAATTCATTATCTTTTTCCCAAACGAGCTGCTTGTCCTCAGAATGACATGTAAGTGCTCCAACCAGAAATATGGGTTTCATCTTTTGTTGTTCCCTCTCCAGTTCCCCTGCCTACCCCACCTCAAGACTATTTCCATTGCCATTTTTCTCATCCCAGGTCATCACCCTCCCTCAAGTAGATTGTCCTGGATCTCATCCTGCCATACTGCCAGTCCTTTCTTTACGCTGCATCCATAGTGATTCTCCACATATGCAAATCTGATTATACCATTCTCCTCATTTTAAATAAATAAATAAATAAATAAATAAATAAATAAATAGATAAATAAAAGCACTTCAACAGAGCCCTTCTGCCCTCAGGATAAAGTTCAGACTCCTCAGTGTAGAATCTCTTCTGATCTGGCTCCCCATTACTTCCCCAGCCTCATCTTCCATTCTGCTAGTACCACCCACCCCCACATGCCCCAACCATGCTGAACTACTAAACCTAAAACCCTTCTCAGAACAATTACAACTCCGTTTACATCTAAGACTAGAAGACTTCCTTATTAATCTTCTGAGGGTGTAAGACAGGTTTCTAATGAACCCATGTCAATGAATCCCCTGATTTATGAATAAATACAGCTGGTTACACATAGATTTGGTTTCTACAGAGAATTCTGGTAAGTCCTGAGGAGGCCATTAGAGAAAGGTGGGGGAGGACACCATTAGCAAGAAAATGTTAGCTCCACTGGGCTCCTTAAATTATGACAATGCTTACACATGATTGGCCCAGAATTCAGGCTGCAGTGAACCATCCCTAATGACTCAGTTCCAAGGCGAATAGACCCAAGCAACTCCTGGAAGATCTTCTGTGTCCTCTCGTTTTTAAGTCTCCAGATGCTAGCACATAATCAGTGCTTTACTATGTGTTGAAGATCCCTTTTAGAGATTGTAGCCATGTAACCTAGATCCTGCAGCCCAATTATAAGCTCAAATATTCCTCTCTGTAAACCATGGAAATGTTACATAAATTACAGTTTTTATGAAAATAATCATGGAGAAGATCAAGTAAGTAAGCACTGCAATAAAACTATATATCCTTAAAGATGAAGAATGGAAAAGTTTTGAGAGATCAGAACCCAGGGAAGTACTGTGATATATCATGACAATAATGCATACTAACCCATGTCACACATGTCTTGGTATATAATGCTAAATGTGTACACAAATAGATCACATAAAAATAAACCACATTAAGGCAACATTCTGCAAGGATGTCATTTTCCCAGTTGGCACAATTTGAGTCTCAGAATTGAAATGAAGAGCAAGAAGGCTTGTTGCCTTCTTTTCTTTTTTTCTTTCAACAATCCTTGGGACTTCATAAATTATATTTTTATTTTATTTTTTATTTAAAAAATCTATCTCTTGTGGTTTGTTTCCCTCTCTTCTATTCCCACCCCCCTTCCCATATGTTCATCTGTTTTGTTTCTTAAATTCCACATATGAGTCAAATAATATGGTATTCATCTTTTCTGATTGACTTATTTCACTTAGCATAATACATTCTAGCACCATCCGTGTGGTTGCAAATGGCAAGATTTTATTCTTTTTGATGGCTGAGTAATATTCCATTGTGTATATATACCACATGTTCTTTATTTATTCATCAGTCGATAGACATTTGGGTTCTCTCCATACTTTGGCTATAATTGATAAGGCTGCTATGAACATTGAGGTGCATGTACCCCTTCAAATCTGTATTTTTGTATCCTTTGGGTATATACCTAATAGTGCAATTGCTTGATTGTAGGGCAGTTCTATTTTTAGTTTTTTGAGGAACCTCCATACTGTTCTCCAGAGTGGCTGCACCAGTTTGTATTCCCGCCATCAGTGCAAGAGCATCAGTGCAAGAGGGTTTCCCTTTCTTGATGAAGTCCCAATAGTTCATGCTTGCTTTTGTTTAAAACCCTTGCCTTCAGCAATATGTCTAATAAGGAGTTGCTCTGACTGAGGTCAAAGATGCCGATGCCTGCTTTCTCCTCTAGGATTGTGATTGCTTCCTGTCTCACATTTAGGTCTTTCAACCATTTTGAATTTATTTTTGTGTATGGTGTAGGAAAGTGGTCCAGTTTCATTCTTCTGCAGGTAGCTGTCCAGTCTTCCCAACACCATTTGCTGAAGAGACTGTCTTTTTTCCACTGGATATTCTTTCCCACTTTATCAAAGATTAGTTGACCATATGGTTGTGGGTCCATTTCTGGGTTTTCTATTCTGTTCTCTTGATCTACATATCTGTTTTTGTGCCAGTACAATACTTTCTTGATGACTACAGCTTTGTAATATAGTTTGAAATCCAGAATTGTGGTACTTCCAGTTTTGTTTTTCTTTTTTAGGATTGCTTTGGCTATTATGAGTCTTTTGTGGTTCCACACAAATTTTAGGATTGTTCTAGCTCTGTGAAGAATGAAGAAATTACTTGAGAAAACAGAAAAATCTGAGTCAATTATATAAAAATAATATACATTTTACAATGGAGTTAGGTCCATTATAACAATTTATAATCACTTTGACCACAGTTTTGAGAGACTCTCATAACCTCATTTATTCACTCACTTAATACCAATCATCTCCTATGTGTCAGGTACTGTTCTAGCTACTCGGGATATGACCCCAATGAGTAAAACAAAGAGGTGCCTGCCTTCAAGAGGCTTACATCTTAGCAGTAGAGAGACAGTATCAATAAGTGTGTAAATTAGTATGTTAAGAGATGATAAACTCTATGGAAAAAAAAAGTGTAGGACACAGGGATTGGAAGCACCAGTGATGGGTGTGGGATGGCGGCTGTAATATTAACAGGGTGATCAAGAAGGGCTTCATTTGGAAGACAAGATTTGAGCAAACACTTGAAAAGGGTGAAAGAGGGAAACGTGTTCCTGGGCAGAGGGGACTGCAGAACTGGAAGCCCCATAATGGGAGGACTTTTCACAGTTGTGATTTTACATTTATATTTGGACTATTTTCTTTTTTTTCTTTTATTTATTTATTTTGAGAGGGGCGGGGATAGAGAGAAGAGAAGAGAGAGAATCCCAAGCAAGCTCCATGCTGTCAACACACAGCCCAACACCGGACTCAATCTCATAAACTGCGAGATCATGACCTGAGCCAAAATCAAGAGTCAGACCCTCAACAGACTGAATCACCCAGACACCCTATTTTGATTATTTTCACAATCTTCCTTCTTCGTTTTCTTATAATCTACAAAAAGGCAAGGCCCATATCTACTTTGTTCAATTTCTCTCCAGCATGTAGTCCAGGGGCTGGCACAGCCAGTCAGTGCTCAGAAAATATTTGGTGAGTGATTAAATTAAATGAAGCTGATTGCCTTGTACATTTTACCTAATGAACTGGGGAGACTCTTAACCTGGTTTGACTAAGACCACATTGTCTAATCTATCCTACTCTGTATTTTGCTCCTTCACTCATTTTTGGCTGGTTCTGGTCTTACCCCATTACTGACCCAACCTAGTCTATAATGGGATGATTGTTTCCTTGTATCCAATACCTATTACTAATTGCAGAAAATTGTCAGCCTCATTGTCTATCTGATAACTTTAAGTATGAGAATTCTTATGAACCTTCCAATACTTTCTAATAAATGTCTGCAACCAGTTACTTTTCTCCAGAGGAATTATTTCTGCTTTCACTTGCATAGCTGAACAGATCTTTTCTCTGTTTCTTTATTTTCTGGCTAGCTTCCTATGTTCTGCAGAATCAGTATTCTGCGCTACTATGTGATGGACAGGGGGCTATCCCACTTCTTTTTGGCAGGAAGAAGATCTTCAGATTTGGCTCTGAGTTGAAGATGGGTAACACATTAATAAATAAGGTCACCACTATTCTTCCTGTATAACTCATTATTCAACATTTTCTTTGCATGAATTAGCTCCAGAATTTTGCTGTTTAACTATTTGGGCCTCAATACCATAAAAGATATAAAGATGCATTAGACTGACTGAGCTGCATGAATTCCACAGCACAGTTGGAAATCTGTGCAACTGTGGTTGAGAGAAAAACAAAATGTCGTTCTTGTAGTTCAAATTTGTATGAAATATGTTTGGAAATACTTCATTGTTTATTTTATCATTCAAATAAAAACAAAGCAAATCAAACAAAGTACACAAGGGAAGTGTCCAGATGAAAGGATAAAGAAATTGTGAGATATAGATAGATAGATATAGATATAGATATAGATATGTGTATATTGATATATATGATATATATGTGATATATATATATAATGTGTATATAATATACAATAGAATATTATTCAGCCTTGAAAAAAGGAGATCCTGCCACTTGCAGCAACATGGATGAACGTGAAGGATATATGCTAAGTGAAATAAGCCGGGCACAAAAATACAATAATTGAATATTCTCACTTATATGTGAAATATAAAAAAAGTGAAGTACATAAAAGCAGAGAGTAGAATGGTGGTAAGGAGAGGTGGAGAAGTAGGAGAAATAGGAAGTTGGTCAAAGGGTACAAAGTTGTAGTTATATAGGATGAATACAATCTACTGTAACCTAGAGATCTAATATAGAACATGGTGACTACAGTTGATAATATTATATTGAATACTGGAAATTTTCTAAGAGAATAGATTTCAGATGGCCTTATCACCAAAAAATAAATTGAAAAGGTACAGAACCTTGGTGAGAAGATATGTCAATTAGCTTGACTACAGTAATCATTTCAATGTGTATATGTCTCAGATGATCATGTTGTACACATCAAGCATATTTAATTTTTATTAATGAAATTGAATACACAAGAGAAATCTTTCAGTACAATATTTAAAAAGGAATACTTCTCCTAAATGGACCATTTACTCATAATATTTGGTGTTATAATGGAAATAACGTTTATAGAACACCTACTATGTTTTAAGATTAAATAATATACATGTAAAATGTGTCTGCTCATAATAGACACATAATGAATGTAATACATTTTTCTCAGCATGAGTTCACCTTTACGCTGCATTCATCCATGGGTTAAGTACAGAATAATCCTTAAATAAGCTTTATGTGTAGAAGAATCTAATCTCACTTAACAAATTTAATCTAAGAAATACCAGTCATCCCTCAAATGTGTAATATACAGAGATTCAACAAAAATGTCAAATAGAGTTTGTATCAAAGGAGGAGATAGTTCTATATTGTAATGTTTACAATTATGAGTTTAGCATATTGATTGAGTATACTTTCTAGAGGCAGCCTCCCTGAGTTGAATATGTTCTGTTACTTATTAGCCTTGTGTCTAGGAGCAAGTTATCTAATCTTAAAGCCATAGCTTTTTTCATCAATAAAGTGAGGCTAAATTCCACTTTATTTCATATTGTATTTGTCTTTCTTTGTCCAATTTATTTCACTTAGCACAATACCCTCTAGGTCCATCCATGTTGCCACAAAGGCAAGGTCTTATTCTTTTTTATGGTTGATTAATATTCCATTCTGTATATATGCCACATCTTCTTTATCCATTTATCCATCAATGGATGCTTGGATTGCATAGGGAATATAGATTGTATATTATAATAAGATTGTAATAATATTTGGTGACAGATGGTAAACATGATGAGCACTGTGTAATGTATAGAATTGTTGAATCAATTGTTGTATACCTGAAACTAGTATAGCACTGTCTGTTAATTATACTTCAATAAAAAAAAAAAATTAGGGGGGCACCTGGATGAGCATTGGACTCTTGGTTTGGGCTCAGGTCATGATCTAATGGTTTTGTGAGTTCAAGCCCCACGTCAGGCTCTGTGCTGCCAGCTCGCTCCCCTGCCCCCTCTCTCCCCTCCCCCACTCACACTGTCTCTGTCTCTCTCAAAATAAATAAATAAACTTGAAAAAATAAGATAAATTAGGCTAAAAATATTATCCACCTGTGATGGTTAATTTTATGTGTCAACTTAGCTACACTGTGGTACCTACTTATTTGTTCATATACCAGTCTAGATTTCGCTGTGAAGTATTTTTAAGAAATGATTAACACAAACTTTGAGTCAAGCAGATTACCCTTCATAATATGGGTGGGCCTTATACAGTCAGTTGTAAGCCTTAAAATAAACGATAGATCTCCTAAGAAGAAAGGAATTCAGCCTCCTGACTATTTCCAGACTCAAGACTACAACACCAATTTTCCCCTCAGTCTCCAGCTTGCCAGCCTATCTACAGATTTTGGAATTGCCAGCCCTCACAATTATATCAGCAATTCATAAGAAGAAATCTCTTTTAGGATAGATAGAGAGAGAGAGAGAGAGAGAGAGAGAGAGAGAGATTTTACATCTTATTGGTTCTGTTCCTCTGGAGAACCCTACTGCACTACCCTCCCTCATAGTAGTGTTATAAAAATATTCTGAAATTTACTTTGACTTGACATTAATGTAGTCACTTCACCTTCCTTGTGGTTATTGTCTGCTTGTTTCTCATTTTCTATCTTTTTACTTTTAATCCATTTGTACATTTAATGTAGGTAACATATAGTTGGGTTTTGCTTTTTTATCCTGATAATTTCCGCCCTTAACGGGGGTGTTTAAAATATTCCTTTGTTTAGCTTCCCACTTACATTTGGTATAGTAGAATAGTCTTTTTTCTTTGAAAGATATTTATACTGGGTATAGAATTCTAGGTTGGCAAGTTTTTTTTTTTCCTGTCAGACCATTGAGGATGTTACTCCACTGTCTTCTCACTTGCATCACTTCCAGTGTGAAATCTGCTGCCATCCTTATCTGTGTTTCTCAATACATAATGTGTCTTGTTTTCTGGCAGCTGTTAAGATTTTCTCTTTGTCATTGGTTTTGGGAAATATATTTGTGACATATTTTGATATAATTCTCTTCACATTTCTTGTGCTTGGGGTTCACTGAGCTTCTTACATTTGTGGGATCATCCAATTGGAAACTTTTCAGCCTTTATTTCTTCAAATATTTGCCTGCCTCTCTCATCTTAGGAACTCTGATTACACACATAGTAGGTCATTTACAGTAGTTACACAGCTCACTAATGCATTCTTAATTTATCATCATCATCATCATCATCATCATCATTACTTATTCCTTTTTCCCCTTTGTGCTTCATTTTGGATATTTTCTACCTCTATGTCTTGAAATTCACTAGTCTTTTTTACCTGCAGTGTCTATCATTAATTCCATCCAGTGAACTTTCATCTCAGGCATTGTAGTTTCTATCTATAGAATTTCAATCTGGATCTTTAAAAATATATTTCACATCTCTACTTAACACGTTCAGTCTTTCATTTAGTTTCTGAACATATAAAATGCAGTAACAATAACTGTTTAAACATCAATGTCTGCTAATTCTAACATCTGAGGCAGTTCCTAGCCAGTTTTTCTGGCTTTTCTGGTTTTTCTCCTTATTATGAATTGTACTTTCATGCTATGTTCCTGATAGTGTTTTTTTGGATGTCAGAGTTTGTGAATTTTATCTCATCTGGTGTTGGATTTCTTTATGTCAATAAATACTCTTGAACTTTGTTCCAGAATGTGCTTAAAAGCAGTTTGATCCTTTTGGGCATTGCTTTTAACATTTGTCAGGCAGAACCAGAGCAGAATTTAGTCTAGGGTTAATGACTCTCCATTACTGGGGAAAGACCCTTCTGAATATTCTAATGCTCATGAATTATGAGGCTTCAAGCCTGGATAACAGGAACAGGCACTATTTCTGGCCCTGTGTGAGTGCTAGGTACTGTTCCCTCCAATCCATTTAGATTTTTCTTTCCCCCATGCCTCAGTGGTTTCTTCATATGCATATGCTGATCACTACGCTGCTGAATACCCGGGGTGAGGTTGGGGGGGGGGGGGGTACTCTGCAGATCTCAGGTTCTCTGTAACTCCCCCTCCTGTCTAATACTCTGTCCCATGAATTCCAGCTACCTTGATCTCTTCAGACTTTCATCTTTGTCTTCAAGAAGTCCCCTGGGGTAGATCTGGATTTCCCCTTCCCTATACTATGGCATGGAAATACTCTCAAGTCAGTAAACTAGGAAAATTGGAGAGCTCACCTCTATTGTTTCCCATCTCTCAGGGATATCTCTCCTCCATTGCTTCATGTACAGTGTCTTGAAAACTGTTCATATACTGTGTGATATTTTTTAGTTATTTCAGACAGAAGAGTAAATCATGTTCTTGCTAGCCCATTTTAGCCAGAAGAAGTCCAATGTTATAGAAAATTTAATAAGATAATGAAAGAAAAGTGCTTGAAAAGAGTTCAGTGAATGTTAGCTATTTTATTATTATTATTATCATCATCATCATCATTAGCATCAGAATTTTAAGCCATTTGGATTATACTTTTAGGCAAATCTTATTGTATGAATTAAGTTTTCATAAATATGGGGAAAGTGTGGAACAATGAAAATATTAATAGCAATAATAATTGAGCACTAAGCGCTTTAAATTAATTGTCCATTTAATTTCAGTTCAACACTATAAAGTAAGGTAATATTATCAGCATTTTATAGATGAAGAATCTCAGGTTCAGAGAGGTTAAATAAATTGTTCAAGGTTAAATGGCCCTCAAGTGGTAAGTAGAGAACAGAGCCAACGTGTGTCTAATCCCAAAGCCCAATCTCTTAACCTTCATACATCACAGCCAGATCACTTCTAAGCAACTGTGGAAAAATTCTTGTTTCATAGACCCAAAGACTTTGGAAAAGAATTGATAAAACTGTGTCTTAATGTTACCATGGGCTTTTCCTACTGTGAATATCAGGAAGCCATTTCCATAGATATAAAGTACCTTATAAAAGCATGGGTTCCAGTGTGACATTCTTGAGCTTGAAGTCCTGCCACACGGGCCAAATAGCAAATTTAATGATGATGTTTACTCATCTCGGAGCAAAGCAAATTTGCTGATAAGATGGCTAGCACATCAATGGATAACATGAACTCCAGCTTCAGTAGTGCAAAACACAAAGGTAATAAGAATACTTTAATAAAGCTGTCAGTTAACTGAAAATGAACAAGATTAAGACAAAGGGGCAAGGGCCAGGTGTGCAATCACTGTGCCAAATAACTCATCAGATGTTTCTCCAGTTGATATGGTAGTTTTTATAAAATACTCTATTGTTTCCATAGATACACCATACAAAGAATTAAACTTAAGACATTCTATGGATTCATCCAAGTAAAGTTCAGACAGGTTTTTTTCACATGCAAATGTAAGATTTTTAAAGCCTGTGCTTAATCCTAGAACAATATCAATATTTCATAGTTATTTTAATACAGAAAATTTTAAAGAAAAAACATCCCCATAAAAAAACATATATGTGGGCAAAAAATTCAAGCAATAAAGAAATGTTTAAAAAATTAAGCATTTCTGGGGCGCCTGGGTGGCTCAGTTGGTTGAGTGTCTGACTTGAGCTCAGGCCATGATCTCATGGTTCGTGGGTTCAAGCCCCACGATGGGCTCTGTGCTGACAGCTCAGAGCCTGCAGCCTGCTTCAGATTCTGCCTTGGGCTCTCTCTGCCCCTCCCCCACTTGTGCTCTGTCTTTCTGTCTCTAAAATAAATTGAAATTAAATTTTTTTAATTAAGCATTTCTTCTCTGTTCCTCTCATCCAAAACCACCCTACCCCTTTAGTTCTTCTCCTCAAAGGTAATTACGATTAATTTTTGTTACGTTCACTTTCTGAAAAAAATTGAGAAAGATGTGTAGATAGGTAGAAATTTTCCTTTTTAAAAACCTATTGAAATTACTTTCATTATTTTTAAGATATTTTTAAGAGATTATACCACCACATATACTCTAGTTTCTATTACTAATTGAATTTATTTTAATTATTTCCCATGGTATTATTTTCAAAATGTCCAGGCAGAGTGTATCAAAACAAATACAAATACCTGAACTTACACTGAGATTTAGACTGCCAGTAAAAGTGAGAAAATTGAGGATGCCCATGGTTCAATGGTAATCACTACAGTTGGACCAAGTCAAGGAGGTGCAGATTGGATTGGTGCAAACTGATTGGATTGTCCAGATCATCGAAAAGAAATACTGCACCATCTTACCAGTTTTCCTGATTGTAGTTAATAGAAGAGTAGAGAGAGAATCTATGAAAATCTGGCATATTTTCTCTTTTCTCTTCATTTTATTTTTTTATCTGCTTGCTTCTTTGCAGTTTCTGGAAAGTTGCTCTCATTTGGGGTTTGTTTGGGGATTTTTGTGAGACTTTTTAGATGTCTTGCCTTTTGTTTGTGATATCCAATTAATAAACTCTAATCATAGTGAGATATGATTATCAGTTTGGGAGTTTCTCTTTACACAATATCTTGATTTATTCTTAAGACTTAGATTAATTGGATCAATGATCTGAACTTAGTCTCCCACCTGCTAAGTCTGCCTTTTGCAAAAATTAAGAAAAAGTGGGACTTTGGGGCGCCTGGGTGGCGCAGTCGGTTAAGCGTCCGACTTCAGCCAGGTCACGATCTCGCGGTCCGTGAGTTCGAGCCCCGCGTCAGGCTCTGGGCTGATGGCTCGGAGCCTGGAGCCTGTTTCCGATTCTGTGTCTCCCTCTCTCTCTGCCCCTCCCCCGTTCATGCTCTGTCTCTCTCTGTCCCAAAAATAAAAATAAAAAAAAAAAGAAAAGAAAAAAAAAAAAAAAGAAAAAGTGGGACTTTGATTGGGCATGAATTCTGTTCTTAATTGCTGTGATTTCATACTTATTCTCTCCTTTGAAAACCAACAAGAAATTTTGTGGAAAGGAGAAATGGGGGGAAATTGGAAAGTTCTTCTCACCCTTCTCAAGAAAAAACTTTATAAGAATGTGGATCTGGGGGATTTCCACTAAACAAACCAAAAAATAAGTAAAAAAAAAAAAAAAAAGAAAAGAAAAGAAAAAAGAAAAAGACTATGAAAAACTCAGCCCTGTTAATATCTAAAGTCAATAACTGATAAATGGATGTAATTTTGAAATGTCTTTAATTCCCATACTTATTTCCATTTTTCTCTGCATAGGATCCTGTGGTGATCAGCAGTACAACATCCAAACAAAAAGTATCCACATACCTGTTTAAAGGGGACTTAGGGATACAACCTAATAGGCAAATAGTTTTCTAACACAGTTTTCTCACTCTGGTGTTTGCTTGGGTTCAAATTCTGACTCTGTAATTTAGCACTTGTCTTCACAAAGGTTATTTAATTCCTCTAAGGCTTGGTTTCCTCGAGTGTAAAATAAAGTAATAATACTTAACTCACACAACTGTTGCAAGGATTAAATGAGAAAAATGTACCTAGAACAGTCAGTACTTAATAAAAAGGAAAAAGAGAGGAATCTAATGTGATATTGTATGTCAACTCTTGCCAGACATTTATGCAATGTATTGCATGGTTTCTAATTCTCACACATAGCAGCCATGATGTTTGATCTAAAAATAAGGTATCACAGGCTCAAAATGAGTAAACAACCCAAGAGCAAACATTTAGCAATTGATGCACTTGGGATTCAAATCTAGTTCTAACTTAAAAGATTTCCTTCCCATTATACCACAGTGTCTTCCAAGCAGAACATACTGGTTTAAATATGGACATAGTTCTTAGCAGGAGATGGTATTATTCTCCATGGAATTACTTGTGAATGTTTTAAAAAGATAAAATATATTAAGCGTTTGGGCCAGTAGTTGGCACTTACTCTTCATCATTATGATGATGTCCCATTTTGCTTCCTAAAACCCTTGTGGGGTGTGGGATTTTGTCTTCCATCCCCATATTGATCAGTCTCTGCTGTACTTTCTTTTTGAAGTATATCAGAATTGATCCATTGATTCATGGGTTAGATAACTAGAAATTCTTGTTCTGTATTAATACCGCACATATATATATAACACTATAAATAAAATAGAATGCTTGATGTTAAATTTAATATTAATTTTTTCCCAAATATACATACCCCGACCTACCCTGTTACTTCAAATGATCAAAGCCTGGGGCACCTGAGAGGCTCAGTCAGTTAAGCGTCCTACTTCAGCTCAAGTCATGATCTCACAGTTCCTGGGATCAAGCCCTGCATTAGGCTCTCTGCTGTCAGTGCAGAGCCTGCTTGAAATCCTCTGTCTCTCCCATTCTCTGCCCCTCTCTCACTCTCTGCACCTCCCTTGCATGCTCTCTCTCTCAAAAAAATAAACATTTAAAAATTAAAAAAGAAAACAAATAAGTCAAGTCTAAGGGATATCTTCAAGTCAAGGAGCCATCTTTGTGGGTACAAATTAATATAAAAATATGAAGAGAAAGTTCAGACCCCCTACTATCCATAGTATTCAGTGTATCTGATTTTTAAAAAAATTTTCCAGCTTTGTTGAGGTGCAATTGACATATAAAATTGTGTAAATTCAAGATGTACAATGTGATGATTTGATACACATATATATAGCAAAATGATTGCCAATATAAGGTTAGTTAATACTCTACCACTTCACATAATTGCCACCTGTGTGTGTTAAGAACATTTACGATCTAATTTCTGCAAGTTTCAAGTATTTAATATAGTATTATTAACTATAGTCACTATGCTGTACATCAGATCCCCAGAAAGTATTCATCTTATAGCTAGAAGTTTGTACCCTTTGACCATTATCTCTACATTTCCCCCTACCCTCCAGCGACTGGAAACCACTATTTTACTCTCTGTTCCTGTACGTTTGGCTTTTTTAGATATCACATATAAGTGAGACTATATGGTCTTTGTGTTTCTCTAACTTATTTCACTTAGTATAATGCCCTCAAAGTTCATCCATGTTGTTTTTGCAAATGGCAGGATTTTTTTCTTTCTCATGACTGACTAATACTCCACTGCATATATACCACATTTCCTTTACCCATTCATCCACTGATGAATATTTAGGTTGTTTCTGTGTCTTGGCTATTGTGAATAATGCTGCAATGAATATGGGAGTGCAATATGTCTTCTAGACACGGATTTCATTTCCTTATTGCTGGATCATATGGTAGTTCCTTTTTCTTTTTTTTTCTTTTCTTTTTTCTTTTTTTTTTTTTTTTTTTTTTTTGGAAACTCCATGCTGTTTTCCATGGTGCCTGCACCAATTTTCAATGGAACTGGATTTATTGAAATATTTTATTTAAGGTATCACATCTTCCATAAAGGAATTTCAAGGCAGGTCAGAGCACCTATCTCATTATTCCTGGTTTCCTTTGATCTACATCAGTGGTTCTCAAGTGGAGGCAATTTTGCCCCCCGCCCCCAAGGGGAATTTGCTGATGCTTGGACAGATTTTCAGTTGCCACAACTTGATGGGCAAAAGAGTGTTACAGGCCTCTAATGATTACAGGCGAGGGATGCTGTTGAACACCCTAAGATGCACAGGACAGCCCCTACTGCCCCCACAGCAAAGAATTACCAGCCCAAAATGAATAGTACTGAGATTGAATTAGATAAATTACCTAGGGAGCTTTTTTAAATGACGATATTGCCTGGGCCTCCCCCCAACCAAAAATGTGGACCTAAGTGTCCTGGGGTAGATACTGGTTATATATGCATGCCAGTTCCACAAGTGATGTGCAGGTTGCCATTCAATCAGAATTGTGAACCACTCGTCTAGATGTGGCTAACTAGTTTGTATAAAGAAATGGAAAAGACAGTTACAACGTGAGAAAATTCTTATTGGGATTTTGCCAGATGGATTCCTGTCCCCCCTTCTCCCTCTCCAGTTGTGCCAGGAGAGTCCTAACTTTTTGCCAGAGATCTCATTAGAATTTGCTCTTTATTACAGCATTTCCCCAAATAGTGTGTTCATTAGTGGGAATAAATCTCATTTAAATTAGACAGACTCAAAAAACTCAAAATATTCACCACAGCCAACACCATATATGTGGCTTTTACCTAAACTCCTTCCTGTGAACAGCTATGTGGTTATTTTTTTTTCTTTGTCCCCAAAATACCTTTGTTTACCTCTCTTAACTTGAATCTGCAGTGTTGCTGTCCTTCCTGCAAATTCATCCTGTCCTTGGCTCCTCCTTCATATGCTCTCTTTGCTCCACTGCTTAATTACTTCTAATTCATCCCTGAAACAAACCTCTTCCAGCCAGATTTTCTCATGTGATCCTAAGTCAAAGTGCAGAAGAATGTGGAGTCCCCATTAAACATCAGTGATTCAGAATCCCTCCAGGGTCTCTGCTCTGTACCAGAGTAGCTTATTAAATTACTGCTGTTATTGTTTAATGGGAAGTCAAAATAAGTGGGGAAAAAAGAGGTTATTTAATTTCTCTAATTTAAGTTTCCCCACACAGATTGACTTAGAAAGCTCACTAGGCTGAGTGAAAGATTTTAAAATATACTATGGAAAATGATTTGGGGCACATTTGCAACAGGGCTGATGATTGTGAATGTTATACAATAAATGTACAGATCATTCCCTCCTCCAGATACCAGTTTTACCATCAGCTGCTGGAAGTCCAATTTCTGCCAAAGGAGCAAGGTTATTTTAAGTTATTTGACAAAATGGTTTTAACTCCCAGAAATAAAGCAAGTTGCTCTAATGTATATCAGCGATAGACTTTATTTCCTCCTCATGTGACATGCTTCTGCAGAGTAAATGGAGAACTACAGAATATGGAACTTGGACATATTCTGCCTTTAAAAAATGACAAATGAAAATGAGAGAAGCAACATAGTTAGAAATTTCTGAGCTCTGATGGTTGCCATATGGCAAAGGTAATCCAGTAACATATACCAAGAAGGGCAGAGCATTAAAAATAATGTGATTTGTATCATGGAAATATTGATCATCAGTGCCAAAGAGAATCTGAGGTGTGTTTGAACAAGAAATAATGGTGGGGCCATAAAAAAGGATGAGATCTTGCCATTTGCAACAACAAAGGTGGACCAAGAGGGTATTATGCTAAGTGAAACAAGTCAGACAGAGAAAGACAAATACTGTATGATTTCATTCATATGTGGAATTAAAAAAGAAAGAAAAACAAAGAATAAGCAAACAAAAAGCAAAACCAGACCTATAAATCCAGAGAACAAACTGATGGTTACCAGCAGAAAGAGGGAGTGGAAAGGATGGGCAAAATGGGTAAAGGAGAGTGGGAGATACAGGCTTCCAGTTATGGAATGAATAACTCACAGTACTAAAAGGCACAGCATTGGGAATATACTCAATGATATTGGAATAGCACTGCATGGTGACAGATGGTAACTGTACTTATGGTGAGCATAGTAAACATATAGAGAAGTTAAATCACTATGTTGTACACCTGAAACCAATGTAACAGTGCATGTCAACTATACTCAAATTTAAAAATTATTTAAAAAAAGAAGTAACTTGGGAAAAATAAACACATATGCTCATGAATTACAAAGGAACTATTATTCCTTCCTTAGCAATTTTACTCCTTAGCTCCCTGTATTGAGTAAACCCAAAAGGTTTTGCTTTACAGCTGCAGTCTATAATTTTTTTTCCACAAAAGACCAAATAGTAAATATTTTAGGCTGTGGGGGCCATACTGTACCTGTCTCAATGACTCAATTGTGCCACTGTGGTGTTAAAGCAGCTATAGACAACCCAAAAACAAATGGGCTTGGATGTATTCCAAAAAAACTTCACTTATGGATGCCGAAATTTGAATTTCATGAAATTTTCACATCACAAAATAATATTCTGCCTTTTTTTATGCTTGTAAAGTATTAAAATTATTCTTAGCTCATAGGCCATTTGAAAGAGGCAGTGTACTCGATTTGGCCCATGGCCCCTAGCTTGTAGAGAACCCTGCCTTACAGTATTAGTATTTCTCTTCTATTGTTGAAATTCAAGGAACTGAGAGGCCAAGAATGTTGGATGGATTTTCTCTGTGGATATTGAAATCAGTAACATTTAGAATGGGAATTGTTAGAGTGACAGTGAACCAAGAGTTAAACTTTCTAAAAACGAAGGATAATGATCTAGAGGATGTTAGACGACTGCCTCATAAAGAGATAGTGGATGTTAGATGGGGCGCCTGAGTGGCTCAGTCAGTTAAGCTTCTGACTCTTGATTTCAGCTCAGGTCATGATCTCACAGTTCTCATGAGTTCAAGCCCCATGTCGAGCTCCACGCTGAGAGTGTGGAGCCTGCTTGGGATTCTCCTTCTCTCCCTGTCTCTCTGCTCCTCCCCACTCACATTCTCTCTCTCTTTCAAAATAAATACATTTTTAAAAAATGTTTAAAAAAGAGATGAGAGTGTTAGAGATAGATGGCAATAGTTCCAAAGCCAAGTTTTAGTGAGGAAGTGTGGAGAATAGTCTGGATGCATTGGTGAAGGCTGTCCTGTATATTGTAAAATGTTAGAAGAACTCTTGTCCTCTATCACCCAGTTGCCAGTAGTACCCATGGCCCCAGTTCTGGCAATTAAAAATATCTCCAGACATTACCAAATTTCCCCTCGGGAGAATTGCCCCAATTGATAACCATTGCTCTACTGCAAAACTTCACACCAAATTCTCCATTTTATTCAATTCCTTTCCTCCTGTTTTTTCATGGCTTTCCTGTCTGGCATTCACCTCCACCACCCCACTAAAGGGGCTTTTATTAAGATCACTAGTAACTTCCCCATTACTAAATTCAGTGTTCAATGTTTGGTCTCCCTTATGTTCCTCTTCACATTTGACAGAGTTGATCTCTCCCTCCTCCTTCAAACATTTTCTTCATTTGGGTAATAGGACACTTCACTCACCTGATTTTCATATTCTCTTATGAGCTGCTCCTTCTCACTTTCTTTCCAATCTCTGATCTTGGTGCAGTGGCCTAAGATTCGGTTTTTGAGCCTCTTTTCTCTCCCCATTTTTTCTATTGGCACTCATCCAATCCTACGGATTTAAATACCATCTGTGTATTCATGACTCTTACTCTCATGTCTCCATCCAAGTCATCTTCATTGCACTGAGACTTACGTAGCCAGTTACTGTATGACATATTCACTTCTATATCTAATTGGCATCTGAAATTATATCAAAAATGGATAATCCAATATTTCCTGTAAACCTGTCCTGCCCACAGCCTTTCTCATTTTGGTTGATGGCAACTTCTTTCCTCAGTGACTGTGGTCAAACATTTTGAGTAATCTTTACTCCTATTGCTCCCATGTCACCTCCAATCCATTGGAATATCCTGTTGTCTTTACAACTTCAAAACGTCCAGAATATAATCACTTTCCATTCCTTTGGTCCAACTCAAATCCAAAACATCATCTTCTGGCATCTGAATTATTTTAGTAATCATAGGAGGACATGGTTTTCCAGCTAGTCCCCCTCTTCCCACCCCTGCCCCCTACAGTCCATTCTAAAGGCAGCATCCAAACTGATCCTTTTAAAAGCTAATTTGGATCATATCACTTCTTGGCTCAAAACCCTCCTATGGCTTCCCATCTCCCTCAGAGTAAAAGCCAAATATGTCACAGAGACCTGCATTATTTTGTTCTTTGTTATTTCCTATATTGGGTTGTATAGTATTCCCCCAAAATTCATTGTCTACCTGGAACCTCAGAATCTGACCTTATTTGGAAATAAAGTCTTTTATTTCCATAGTTAGGAGACATAGTTAGGAGAAGGTCATACTGGATTAGGGTGAGCCCTAATCAATGACTGATGTCCTCAGGAAGAGAAACAGAGATAGAGACACAAAAGGGGTGGGAAGGGAAGAGAGAAAGGCATGGGAGGCAGAGACTGGAGTGGTACGTCTACAAACCAAGAAATGTCAAGAATTGCTGGCAACCACCAGAAGTTAGGAGAGAGGCATAAAACAGAAGCTCCAGAAGGAATCAACCGGCCAGCCCTTATATTTCAGACTTCTAGTCTCCAGAACCATGAGAGAATACATTTATGTTGTTTTAAGCCACCCTTAAAACAACTTGGTGGTACTTTGGTATGGCAGCCCTGGGAAATGAATACACTTCTTTCATCCCCTTCTGCTCTTTCCCTTCTCCTTCTCCTCCAGCTACAACCGACTTGCTATCCTCAAAATTATCCAACCCTTCTTTTTCTTTATTCTGTCTTTTTCAGAATAAAGTTCAAAGTTCCTAACACAGCATACTTCCCTAATTATCCAGTGTCTATCTACCTCTCAGCTTTATTTTCTGAAACTCCCACTATTTTTCAACTTTATGAAAATACCCATTTTTTCATTCTTTACTTAGCCATTCACTAAGCATTTGTGGAGCACCTACCCACGTGTGAAAATTCTGTCTTAACAAGAAATTTAATGAAGCCAGATCATGTCCCTATTCTCATGGTGCTTATTATATTTCTTTATTGAGATAGTAAGTGGCAAAATTAATATACTCAAAGAGAGATAAATGCTATGAATAAGATAAATCAGAAACTGTTACAGAGTAACTAGATTGGAAAGGTGGGCAGGAAAGGCCTGAATAATAAGAAGTCAACTTTTGAGCATTTGGAGAGAATTTTCTAGGAGAGGGAACAAAGACAAAGACTGAGGGGAAAGGAGGTCAGCAGGTTCAAGAAACAGAAAGAAGGCTGATGTCTTTGAAGAGCCTCAGGCAGGGATAGAGTCTACTGGGACAAATAAGAGATTTGGCATTGTAAAGCCAAAAGAGGGTACCAGCAAGGGAGTGATATAACAGATTTTTGTTTTAAAAGGGGCACTTTGGGTGCTGGGTAAGGAGTGAATTATAGGGAACAAAGGGAGGAGCAGAATTTGTAGGTTCCTGAGCATACCACGCTTGCCCACACATCTCTATTTTACAACTTCAGCACACTTTTCTCATCCTTTAGATCTCAGCCAAAATATTGGCACCTCTGTGAAACCTCTTGTCATTTACCCAGGAAGATCTGAGTACTTTTTCCTCCAGAAATCCCATTGCTTCCGAGGGAATCAGAGCACATTGTTAAGGCCCACAGTCCTTTGGAAGGATCAGAGAATAATGTATGTTTCTGGTGTCTGTGTTGTTTTTCTTTATATACTAGAGAAAATGTTGCTACTGTCACTCTGTCTCAATTTACTCCAGCTTCCCATGTTGAAGCTGGATGAAAGAATCAGTTGCACTTTTAAAGAGGTCACAGTCATTTCTATATAAAGCCAACATGCTAGAGCAAATTTATCCTAAAATTCAGTACATACAAGTTAAAAGGAGAGCTTTAAAATATCAAGTGCTAAAAGAAATGGCTATATATAATAAATGTTTTTATGTTTGGTTTTTGTTTGTTGCCTCCAATGCTGATCTCAATGCTATGTAATAGACACTACCCTGGACAGCTACCGATGTCTTCTTAAACTTTCCCAATAGTCTTGAGAGAGAAGTCTCCCCACTATAATCATTACCCTGTGGATTTCTTTCAAGTACATCACTATCTTGCATATTTATAAAGTTCATGCTGCTCAACTTTCAAATTCAGTCTTCATTTCAGCAAGAAGTGAAGTGTACGTTTGACGGTTTCTGGTAGAAGAAATGTATTTTTCTCTGACTTACCTAACAAGTTTTTGATTTCTCTCTTTTGTCCTCAGAATACTCCCTTGGGGGTTTCTCATCCTCAAGCTACTGTCAAACTCTAATACTTCTTACAGGCACCGATATCTAGATACTGAACCCACAGATGACAAGCAATTTCCTCCTGAAGTTCCCTGATGGGAGTCACAGTGGACTCGCAAGAAGCCACATTGGGAAATATTATGGAAACTTAGAAGGAATTACACCCTTTCCTCTAAGCCTTCAGGCTGTCTGAAAACAAATCAACACATGCTGAGTGCCCAAGTACCCTTCTGCCAGCTAGTTTAGGTGAGGTTAAACCTCTGCAACCCTCTCCCATAAAATACAAGTGAAAAGCTGCACTGAAGCTCTAAAAGTCTGTTTAAACATGCACTGCAGTGGAAACACAGGTTTCTTGATTAACATGATGCTCCCCCTTCACCTTTCTCCTAATGAATGGGCCATCCGTTGCCTCGTTGTCCAATCATGCAACTTTGAGTTGCCACAAATGAGAAGGCCTTTGCATGAACATAGTTCCCTACATGGAAAAAGCAGCCCCAGCTCACTAAGTTGTTCAGGGCCAGCTGTCAAATCAGAGATGAAAGGACTGATTTTTTAGGAGTTCACAGAGCAGATGAGGAAAACACTTTTAAAGTGCTGTCAAGGTGCGGCTGTCCTTGAAGAAATGGCTTCCTGACAGCTGCTGGTACATTCCTTCCTGCCAATGTTTAATTTCTCTCAGATAGGCACGGCTTTAATTAGGTTCCTAGGGCAGCTAGCTCTGTATCTTTGACCTTATCAAGGATGCAGGATTTCAAAGCACAAGCTTAGATAGGTCTTCCTTCATTACTGATCAAAAGTCTCCCCAGGAACACTCCTGGGCTCAGACTTCAGTTCCTCAAAAACCAAAGCTGCCTTTTCATGCTTCCTTCTAATGGGTAGTCTCATACTAGCATCCCTGTCATTGCCAGGTTCTTCAAGGGAGCAGGGAGTGTTCAGGAGACAGAAATTAGATGCAATTCGTATAAGAAAATGTTCACGTCTGAAGCTACTTACATACTTCGCTACAAAGGCCTTCTAATATTTGGGAGAAGTTTGCATGTGGTTTATTGACTTGATTTTCAAATGTATAACATTCTCAGTGGAAAAAAAAAATTCCTGTAATTGAATACTAGGGCTTAGTTTCAACCTGGTTGAGAGTGAGTGACTCCTCTAAAAAGACAGATGTTGAATTTTAATAATAGAATTTTTTTGGCATGTAAAATTAAGCATAGAGCATCTGCTTTTTACAATGCCAACATCTGTTTCTTTGACACCCCTGTCTTCCCTTCTGCTAGATCCAACTGTGAATTTGCTATAGAATCTGATATGAAAAACAGATAAAATTGTTCTTGACATGCTGAATTCTACAGGGCCAGCATAAACTAGACTATCAGAATTAAACGCACATTCTAAAAGAAGAAAAACTTCTGAGTCACTCCTGCTCATGATACTCAGTCTCCAACAAAAATCAGGAAATGTAGAATTTTTCAAGGAAAGGGTGACATTATTTACAAATGACATTGTATGTTATAGGAAGCTTTTTGGAAAAATTATTTAAAACGCAACTTTTAAGTCTGTCATTAATAGAATCATGCAGTAGATGTCAGTCACCAAGAAAATTCACCCAAGAAAAGACATTACTTTGATTATGAGCTTTAAAAAAGGTATTCAGAGAGACTAAAATCACTAAAAATGCAATACAGTTTTGTAGTAAGAATAACATTTTCATTAGGTGACCATAATGATCTTGTATTGAACGAAAATAAATAAGTGATTCAATAATGGACTGTTCAGCTATTCCTATATCACTTTAATTCCCACATATTTATTTATTCATTCATCAGATATTATTAAAGATTAATTCTGTGCCAGTAGGGTTAGGTGTTAAGGATACATACATTACTATGGCAAACATAGGCCCTACCTTTGTGAAATGTAACGTCTAGAGGGAAAACATACATTTAACATATAAAAATGCAAGTAAAGATTACAAATATTGTTAAGGGCTCTAAGATAAAGTAGAGATGTGGTGTATTGGGGAATTATTAGTAAAGGAAGGCATTCAGAGGAAGGGAATATTAACCCAGTACCTAAAAAATGAGTAGACACTAGTAATGAGGAGAGAATAAGATCTTTGGGGGAAAAATTGAGCAAAACTTGCTGAAAAAGGCCAATATGGCTAGAAAGTATAATGAGTCAGGGCAGAGGATGAAGTGAGACAGGAGAGATAACAACTGGATCCATGTCAATTCCTGCAACCATCTCAGTATTGCCCTAGGTTCAGAAGCCACTGTTGTTCCTGGCTTGGAAGAAAAAGGATGCCCCAGAACAGAGACTCGCTGGTCCACTGACAGGTAGTATGATCTCACTGCTGGCATACCCATGGTCACAAGTTCAACCCTATATCTCAATTTGAGTAATGAGTCACCTGCCATTTTATTCTTTGCCTGAGTCCTATACTGAGGACTTCCATCAGTGTTTCTGGTTCTGCTGGGCCTGAGGTCAGCCTGGCACTGGTAGTGCCTCTGAGCTGACCATCAAACCTCTGCACCATGCTTAAGCACTGTATTGTACTACACTCTAGGGTTATAAAGAACAGCAATTCTGGGGCGCCTGGGTGGCTTGGTTGGTTAAGCGTCCGACCTCGGCTCAGGTCATGATCTCACGGCCTGTGAGTTCGAGCCCCGCGTTGGGCTCTGTGCTGACCGCTCAGAGCCTGCAGCCTGTTTCAGATTCTGTGTCTCCCTCTCTCTCTGCCCCTCCCCTGTTCATGCTCTGTCTCTCTCTGTTTCAAAAATAAATAAACGTTAAAAAAAAATTTTTTTTAATAAAATAAAATAAAATAAAATAAAATAAAATTAAATTAAATTAAATTAAATTAAATTAAATTAAAAAAGAACAGCAATTCATCCAAGTTCCTGCAGGCAATAGGAGTGGCTTTTAAAATGTGGACATCTAGGTCTCAGGAACCAAAGAAACTAGAGACTTGTGTTCAGTTCATGGCAGCTCTAGGAACATTATGCCTCTCCCCTCAAAAGCTCATCCATTTATATAACATGGCTACTCTCTCCATGCTTTTATCTCCCAGCTTCTTTACCAACTGTGCCATTGTGTCTATTACCCATAGGTTCTCCCTTGTAAATTTTGTTCTGTGTGATTCTGCCATGTTTTCTCAGTATTCTCTAGAGATAGAATCTGATAGGCTCAATTTGTCTTTTTGCATGAGACCAGCTTATTGATTACTTGAACTTGGATCAGTATCATCCTTTAATCCCATCAGCTATGTCCAAAAAGCATGGAATCTGATGTCAAAAATATTGCTGCCCTTCGTGATTTCAAACTATACTACAAAGCTATGGTAATTAAAACAGTATGGTACTGGCATAAAAATAGACACAGGCTAATGGAACCAAATCAGGAGCCCAGAAATAAACCTTCCGATGTAAAATCAAATAATATTTAACAAGGAAGCCAAGAATACTCAATGGAAAAAGGATAGTTTCTTTAATAACTAACATTGAGGAAACTGGATAATCACATGCAGAAGATTGAAATTGTACCCCTATCATACTTCACTCCCAAAAATGAACTAAAAATGGAATAAGGACTTAAACATAGGTCCTGAAACCATAAAACTCCTAGAAGAAAACATAGAGAAAAAAACTGCTTGGCAATGGTGTTGGCAATGATTTTTAAAATATGGCACCCAAAGTGCAAGCAATAAAAGCAAAAACTAAATATGTTAGAGTGCATCAAACTAAGAAGCTTCCACACAGCAAAGGAAACAATCAACAAAATGAAAAGGCAACCTATGGATTGGGAATAAATATGTGCAAATTATATATCTGATAAGGGTTAAAGGATATCACCTCACAACTGTCAGAATGGCTATCATCAAAAATACAGGAGATTACAAACGTTGGCAAGGATGTGGAGAAAAAGGACTATTGGTGGGAATGTTAATTGGTATAACCATATTCCTCAAAAAATTAAAAATGGAGCTACCATATCATTCAGCTATCCCAATTTTCTGCATATATCCAAAGGAAATGAAATCAGGATCTCAAAGAGATATGCGCACTTCATGTTCCACTTCTTGTTCCACTGAAGCATTATTCACAATAGCCAAGATAGACAAATGACTTAAGTGTCTCTCTACAGATGAATGGATAAAGGAAATGTGATAGATAGATGATAGATAGATAGATAGATAGATAGACCACTGTGTATATACACACACACAATAGAATACTATTCAGTCATGAGGAGAAAAAAATCCTTCCATTTAGGACAACATGGATAGACATTGAGGGCATTATGCTAAGTGAAATCAGTCAGAGAAAAACAAATGTTATATGATCTTGCTTATATGTGGAATGTAAAAAAGCCAAGCTGAGACAGAAGAGAATGGTAACTATGAGGGGTTGGGGAGTGCGAGGAAGATGTTGGTCAAAAGGCATAAACTTCCAGTTAAGATGAATAAGTTCTGGAAATATAATGTGCTGCATGGAAACGATAATTAACAATACTGTGTTATATACTCAAAAGTACCTGACAGAGTAGATCTTAAACTTTCTCACCACAAAAAAAGAAATGGTAATTATGTGAGGTGGAAAGGCATTACCTCTTCCTACTGTAGTAATCATTTCACAATATATAAGTCTATTAAATCAACATATTGTACATCTTAAACTTACATAATGTTATAGATGTCAAGTGTATCTAAATAAAGCTTGGAAAAAAATAAAATAAAAATGAAAGAACATTGCTCCCTCAATTTCCTCATTTACAAATGAGGGCAAGGCCCCCTTTACTTCCTTCTGAAAAATTATGATTATAATATGAGACGTGGGTCCTGAAATCACCTAAAAAAGTTAAAAGCCACATATTATGATTCAGGTATTATTATACCCTAAATACTATTACCATCATCAAATTTAAGATATAACAACAGAATTCCACCATATTGCTATCATATTTCAGAGAGAAGGATAATACTGTGGTCTTCAAACATCATCTTTCAGCATCATCTCTCCTTCTTGTTCCTGTACCATTTATTATTATGTTTATATCTCTATTTCTTCCACTAGACCATTAATTCAATAAATATTTTTTGAGCCAAGCACTATGCTAGGAATCTGATATGCAACACTGGGCAACATAGAATGGTCTCTGAACTCAAGAAGTTTATTGTCTAACAAGAAAGACAAACAACTAAAAATCTATGCCTATAAGCAGTGATAAGCATGCAATAGCTTTCTATGTCCTACTTAATATGCAGCATCTAAGTAAGTATTCACAAGGCAGTGACCATGTGTAATTGTTATCATCATGCCTCCCGGTAGATAACCGGAGTGTTTGCTGGAGGATCTGGGACCCATCCAGGAAAAAGATATAATTTAGTCTGAAACTGAGAGGAAGAATTCTCAGGAAGAAAGTCTTTGTCAAGTTAGAGAGGCCAGTACCAAAAAGTCAGTTGCTATGTGTATGTATACATATAATTATTATATTATATTATATTATATTATATTATATTATATTATATTATATTAGTATATATACATACATATTCCATCAGTGAAAGTAATAGGCATGTAGTAAGCACTCAATAAATGTTAGCTGCCATTATTTCTTTAATTTTAATTGTCTCTGGGCTAAAAATATGCCACTATAATGAAGAACCAAGCCAAGCATTTAGAGGTTTTTCACGTTGTGTTTTAAAAGCTGCAACAGAAATTATGTACAAAGAGCAAATTATTTGACTCACATTATAATTGAATCAGGGCTAAAATTAGGTGTCTCCTAGTGGGGGCTTCAAAATCATTTTTATTCCCTTGATTGTCTTTGAAAATGATCCTGTTAATATATGATAGGAACAATAACATAGAGGAAATGATCAAACAAGGTATAGTTTGGGGAGAACAATGACTGTTGTGTTTAAATTTCTAGGAATGTGATGCACTTCATAACTGTTGTTCACTCTCATTGCATTCCATTAAATCTGGAAGATTATTGGTTGGTTATGCTGAGTGCTTCTTTTCATTATCCTTAGAGCACAAATAATAAGTTGATTTTCAAGCTGCAAATGCTTTCTTTTTAATCAAGCTTTTGCCAGAGTGGAACTTAAGTTCAAGAGTTGTTATTACTTTAAAAATCTGTATTAACAACGCAAATCACCATGGTTTCTAAGCACTCTGTTGCCTCCAAATCGTGTTAACATGTGCACCCAGAGACTTGGGTGTTGGGCCAAATCTTATCAATCTAAATGAGAAAGAAAACAAAGTTCAATGACTATAGATAGGAAAACAAATACTGTAAATGCCCTGGGTTTGAACACATTGGGTTATTTTAAAGCTTATACAGATAAATAATGTGAATACATTGTCTACGTATTTGTTGTCAAATTACTGCTTCTGAAAAGTACAAAGAATGTCTTTATTGGGTACCTGCATGTATACCAATTTAAAGAAAAAAATCTTTACAACAACAGGATCTTCACAATTGGGAAGATGTGCTATGAATAAACAACTCTACTGAATTTATTCAGGAGCATTTAGGGTAATAGTCCAGTCAATTAAATAATAAGCCCAGGGGCCACTACCCAAATTAATGGTAGAATATCTATTGTATTGCTTTTCCAAAAATTCAAAATATACTACACTGTATTTCATAACTCCATATAATGTTTGACTAATACTGAGAATTTGATCATTCTAAATCCTGGGATTGCAGGGTTTGTTGTAGTACCACCCCCACTATAATTTAAGTCCACCTGCCTTGAAAGTGATGTACAAACACCAGGAAGCCTTTGTCGTTAATCTGCCTTGATGGTAGAATAGCCTCTTCTGAGAATATAGAAAAAGATCAAAGAATAGCCCTCGTCTGTAGCCATCATTTAAAAAGCAAATAAAACAGGGAAGGATAGCATGAAAGACACAAATTCTCTCTACAAAGACATACTGTACATTTATTTTATTTTTAAAATTTACACACACAAAAAGCCATGAATGTTTTTGTGTATGTAGGTATAAAAACTTCAAAGAATAGTGTCTCCACTTTCCAGATGTTTTCTCCAAGACAGCTGCTACTCTATTTGGTTTCAAAGCATATGGCACACGTGTTCATGTAGAGATATGTAATTTTACATTTCCTTTTTAGGTTAACTGGTGACT
Source organism: Panthera tigris (assembly GCF_018350195.1). Taxonomy (NCBI): domain Eukaryota; kingdom Metazoa; phylum Chordata; class Mammalia; order Carnivora; family Felidae; genus Panthera; species Panthera tigris. Next base: position 63,242,515 of record NC_056672.1, on the reverse strand, counting down.
TTATTTATTTTTCTAAAAGTTTCTTTTTGGCCTAATAATATATCCTAGAGCTTTTCAAATGTCAGTACGTATATATCTACCTGATTCTTCAGAATTGCCACAGACATGGTGTTCTATGAATGTGAGCACCACCACATATTCAACTAATTACCAATTGATGGATTTTGTTCTTACCAATAATGCTGTGGTAAACATACTTCTATTTACCATACCCACATCTGAATAGTTGTCTAAGGTACATACCTAAAAGTGGGATTGCTACCTTGAAGATTACACATATTTAAATCTTTATGAGATGCTGCCAAACTACCATCCAAAAAGGCTATATACCAATTTATATACCCAGCAGCACAGCAGAAATGGGACTTCCCAGTCCCTTATACCCCCGTGATTATCGTGATTAAAATTTGCCAACGTGTTAGGTGAAAATATCTTATTATTTGTATCTGTATTTTCCTGATTCCTAGTGAGGCTGAGTATCCTTTCATGTGTTTATGGGGCATTTGCACGTCTTCGAAATCCCATTACTTGTTACTATATGTCTTCTATTAGGACTGTTTTCTCCTGATAAGACAATTCAAAGAGCTGAGCTTTGAGGGAAAGGTACTTTAATAGGGAAATGAGAAACCCTGGACAAACATATCTCACATTATTACTGAATGTTTTAACCCAGAACTACTTGTGGATAAACAGAATTAATGACTATTAATTGAGTGGATTTAATGTACTAACATGAAATAACATAAATTCTAAAGTTCAGAATCCTGTGTAAGTTTTACTTAATGATATTTCGGTAACCTTTGACAAATTACTTAACTTCTCTACAGCTTAGTTATCTCATCTGTAAAATGGAGAAATCTTACCTACCTGATAGATTGGTTTTTTTAAATTTTTTTAATGTTTATTTATTTAATGTTTAATTAATTTAATGTTTATTTATTTATTTTTTAATGTTTATTTATTGAGACAGAGAGAGACTGAGCATGAACAGGGGAGGGGCAGAGAGAGAGGGAGACACAGAATCTGAAACGGGCTCCAGGCTCTGAGCTGTCAGCACAGAGCCCGATGCGGGGCTCGAACTCACGGACCGTGAGATCGTGACCTGAGCCGAAGTCAGACGCTTAACCAACTGAACCACCCAGGTGCCCTCCTGATAGATTGTATTGAGGATTATGTGAATTTGATGTATATAAAGTGCTTGGAATAATGCCTGGTCTATAGTAGTTGCTCCAAGAAGAAGATTGTGCAAATAACTCGTTGCACATGTACAGTTGAATAGAATGTGTGTGGAAAATGGTGATTTGAAGAGCAATTCAAGAGTTACGTTATACATATATATTTACATATATTTACATATGCATAATGAGAATTTCTCATTATGTGAGTGGGGAATCGGGTGGTAAGCAATAATTATGAAATCTTCCAAGAGAGGAAGAGGCATCTGAGAAGGCTACCTGATGCTGCCATCTGGCTATTTCGGTTATAATTCTCTTCCTGAAGTGCAGGTAGGTGCATGTGTCAGGAGCAAAAAGCCAACGAGGATAGGGTGTCCTATTGGAGGGCATTCAAAGCAGGGAGCACTAGTAAAACATCCATGTCGAAATCTTTAAGAATGACATGAAAGTTAGGAGCTCCTCTGACACAATGTGAAGAGTGGAAAGGACTCAGCCCAGTCCCAGAAACTGGACAGGAATTGAGTCGGAATGAGAACAGGGAGAAATTAAAGAGGAAATGAGACAATTACTTCACTCTTCCTTGAACTATATGCCTCACTTTTATGAGTCAGTGGATGTTAGACAGGCTCACACACATAGGACAAAAAGATTCAGCACTGAAACCAGATGAACAATTACTATGATCTAGGTTAACTAGACTAAAACCACCATGATCTTGAATGTGTATATTGTTGCTTTGTGCCATAGACATGATATGCAGCAAGCATATCACACTGAGGATCTGCTCGTCAAACTGCAGTCAAAGACATAAATCACTTTTATATAGTATCTAACCAACATACATCCAACATTAACTCCGCTCCCCATTGATAATCTTAACATTAAAATGGATTTTAAAAATGTAAAGAGGCTTCTATAACTAGCAAAAAAAAAATGACATTAATGAGACAGCAAGAGATTATATTTGCTTTCCTAAACCATGAAGTTGAAATCATGGAGAATTCTTCCTAAACTAAGACAACTGCAATGAAGAGTTTGCTTCCATGCCCTTCTCCTGCAGATTTTAGTCTATGCTTTGTATTTGCAGAAAGGTATCTTTCATTTTCTTCTTAAAATTCTGTCTGAATATTTAAGTTTGACATATCCTCGGAGTTATTTCTGGAGACTCATTCTGGTATGGTGACCATTCACAGTTTGACATATATGTATGTTATTGAAACCTTGCAGAGATTTCCATGAGTGATTTTAGTGATAGTATTAATTTTGAGCATCAGGTGTGTGCTATTATAAATTTATATCAACAGCATACATTGTAACAGCATCTTGCCCATATTTTGTTGGGGAGGGGAGAGCGAGGTGTGAGGGGGGCAGGGGGAGTGGGAGGAGGGAAGCAGGTTGTGGAAAAGGCCCTGTAACTGGAGTCAAAACTCCGTGACTGAGACAAGTATCACCACTTCCCACCTAGGCAAATCTTTGAACTTCCTTTCTTACATTTGTACAATAAATAACTGTGGGGATTAAAAAGCTAATATGTGTAAAAATTTTCCGTAATAATAACAGCTAACACTTTGGAGTGCATACTATGTGCCAAGAACTCAGCTAAGTGCATTATATGGATCATTTCATTTAATCCTTCCAACAACCCTGCGAGTTAGGAATTATTAGTTGCATCATTTTACAGATGAACAGCTTGGAGAAATCAAATAACTTGCCCAAAGCTACAGTGCTTGTAAGTGTAGTAAGTGGGGTTTCAAGCTCAGCACTAACTCCAAAATTAAACTTAATCACTGCTTTATACACTACTTTCTTCCATGTTTCATTGGCTCCTGCTAAACATATCAGCACAAAATAACTTTCCGCTGTCGTGCCAACTCTGCCTCTCAAGAACTCTCTCTTTGACAAGGATTTTTCTTAATAGACCACTATTGTTCAATAAAACATTGTGCTGTTTCAGATGTTTTCACTTACTCCTCATAACAATCCTATATTATAGAGTTATCCCCATTTTACAGAGGAGGAAAATGAAGCATAGAGAAGTTAATTGAATTCCCCAATATCACACAGTTAGGTATGTGGAAACCATGCTTTGAATCCAAATTCACCAGACTCCAGAGTCCATTTGCTTAAAAGTGCCATACAGAGTCACATCTTATTCAGGGGTTAAGTTCTAACGTCAGCATATAAGGCAAAAATTGCATATAATCAAAGCTACCACTAAAAGTTCCTTTAATCACAGATCAAGTACCATACATGGACGTATTCTATACTGCTATGGGGACCCATAAATGCAACACCAGAAATTTTTCCTCCAGGACTGGAACAGATTGCTGTTTCTTCATTTGAGCACAGATGAAATAGTTAGTTTATGTTTAGAGGCCATGTTTTTGAAAAGTAAGTGTCTTTAACATAAGAATCATGCCCAGCTCAATAAAGTGTTCATATTATAAGAAGTAAATGGAAACTGAAGCCAGCTGACTGAATAGCAAAGTAATGCTTCCCATTTCATGCTCTCTCCAGGCATATAGCCATTGAATGCAATGGCTCACCTGTACTACTAAATTTTTACTTTTTTTTTTCTTTTGAACACATGTAATGTGCTTCTACTATATGCCGTGAGGCTACATCAAGGGTTGGGGGAAATAGCATAGTCATTAATGATTCGTGTAGGGTATAATGATATGAGTGGCAGTTTTTGCCATAACTGTACTAAGTACTTAAATATTAACTAAATCTGAAGCTCTCTCTCTCTCTCATATCCACATAGTTTATATTTATGTTTTATAATATTTAACACACTTTTCTTATTTGACTGTAAGTCCCCAAGGGCAGGGACAATGACTGTCCTACTAATGACTTTACCAGAGAATCCAGCAGAATAGCTGGAACAATGGCCCAGCTCAAAACAATACTGTTGAATAATGAGTGAATAAACAAATAAATGATTATGTTCTCTTTAAAGTTAGAATCTTTCTGCAATGTCTGGAGAACCCATATTATTTTGTGAAGTTAACCTTCACTTGGTTTGACCCTCTCATCCAGAAGGCATGGAGAACATAATCTACTAGATTTCCTGGACCTCTACCTGTCAAGTATGCTTAGTACTTCATTACACAAAATGTTCAATAAAGGTAAGAGAATGGATGCAGTAGTCAAGTTGCCTGAGCTCATGTGCCTGAGCATTTACTCTCCAAGCCTCAGCTTCTTCATCTGTAAAATGGGTAAGACAATAGTTCTAAGTAACCTTTCTTCAGTATAAATTATATGACAGGCACCGTTCTAAATGCTTTATACAGTTAAGTTCACTTAACATTCCCAGACACCCTGTGAGATAGCATCTACGAACCTAAGGATCTTGTTCTGGTCTGTGCAGCTGGGAAGCAGCTTTGCAAATACTGCAAAGCCTGTATTTGTAACCAGTGCTGTATATTGCCTCACAGCATGGTCATGCTTAAAGTGGCCAGCTTCATGAAGCGTTAAGCACAGTGTCCAATACATAAAGACGTCTCAATAAATGCTAGGTCTAATCAATAATAACATAACAATTGCATGCTATGCATTCAACAGAGCACGGTAACCACAGGGAATGCTGTGGTTAGGCTGCCTAATCCCCCTTCAGAACAAAGACCTCATGAACCCAGCTACGAGGAATGTTGATGGCTGATAACTCATGACCCAGTCTAAAGTAAGAAACGTCACCGAGATTCACACCCTTTCGGAGCAGTTCTCTTTCAATGTCTGGTTGATAAGGGAAGGGAGGGGGAGAGGGAACAAAGGCCCTGTCCCCTTGCCTCAATTTGGGATAAACCTCAAAGACTAGCCATGCTCCAGAGCTTCCTGTGGCATCTCCTGAGACTTCTGTCACAACTGCATCACCTTCTCCCTCTGCACAATCTTGCTTCCCTCATCCCCTTTGGTGCAGTTCCTGAGCACATACTCCAATATTTCTTGCAGATCTTTCAGATCAATATTTCAGATCTTCATGTGAGAGTCTGTTTCCAGAAAACCTAGCCTAAAACAATAAAAGACTCCCAGTACCTCACAGCTTCCTGAAGCCATGGGATGCTCCATGAGTGCTTGGTTTCACACAGAGAATTGTATCCCAGATCTCTTATAGACCCAGGAGAGTGGAACTCTCCCGTGATGGACCCACTCTTTCTGGAATCATCTTTCTTTGTTACATTCCTACCCAAACACTTTTCCTGATACATACTTTTCTCTACCCACCTGTTTCCATATTGAATTTGTCATAAACTCTCGTTGACACGCTGATGACAAAGGTATATAAAATTACTTAACAAGTACGGAGTCAATTTATCTATTATAATAAAAACATTAAAACATGCCAAAACTAGTTTTCAAGGAAATATAAACTTGAATCCAATTTAAAATGTCCTTACATTCATCTCTTAATTTTGGTGCCTAAATAGGAGCATCATCCTCAAAGTAATCTCAATTTAGCTTATGCACAAGGAAATATTAATTCTTATGTTTGTAGCTTAAAAAACTCAAGTTATTAATACAAAGTTTATAATAATCTTGCAATTTCCCTCAATCATACTGTAAAAACAGAGTCTCCATCTCACTTTACCCCTTGCTGGAGCCCAAGTGAGGCTACAATTTTATATGCTCTGGATTGGCTGAGTTGAGATTTTCTTTTTCTTTCTTTCTTTCTTTCTTTCTTTCTTTCTTTCTTTCTTTCTTTCTTTCTTTGTAATTTATTGTCAAATTGGCTTACATACAACATCCAGTGCTCACCCAACAAGTAAGTGCCCTGTGAGTTGAGCTTTTCTGACCTGGGCCAAACAGTCTCCAACCTTGACAAGTTATGCAAAGAGTTATGTATAGGTTAATGGAATTAACCAGGGAAAAAAATGGGAAAAAGAAATGTTCCTGATTCTTCAATGCCTGAGCATAAGGATACAAACATTCACTCCTAGTTCTTGCAAAAGAATTATGGGGTTCACTTGCCATGCTCCAGGAAGTGGTATTATTTCACCTGACAATTGATCAAGTCTGATTGGAATATCAACTTTTGAGTGAGCTCGGATTGATGTTATTTTGAAAATAAAAAGCCTATATACGTATGTATATCTTATCTATATCCAAACACTTGCTCGTATGACAATAAGGCAGTTTTACACTAATTGGCTAACTGAACATGTGATGTGCTGAAGTGATACTAACAAAGCGCAAACATAAGAGAAAGAAAAGAGCAAACACAAGCTGTCATTCCAAGACTACAGTCCTCGGAGGAAATGCGGCAGACATTTGCCCATGAAGAAATTGATGCCCATGGTCCTCCATATGTGGGTATCGCTCAGGCTATTTTTGGTACTGGTATACATTTAAATGGAGAAACAGAAGGACGTTTTGCAGAGGGGTTGCTAAGGTTGAATGTTTGTGTATCCTCATCCCCCAGATTCATATGCTGAAATCCTCACCCCCAAAGGTGATGTTATTAGTAGGAGGAACTTTTGGGAGGTGATTCGGTCATGAGGGTGGAGGTCTCATGAATGGGATGGGTGCCCTTATAAAAGAGACCTCACAGGGCTCCTTAGACTCTTCCACCATGTAAAGATACAAGGGGAAATCTGCCACCCAGAAGAGGGTCCTCACCTAACCACCAGGCTGTTCTTGAACTTCCAGCCTCCAGAACCATTAGAAATGAATCTCTGTTGTACACAAACTATCCAGTCTGTGGTATCTTGTCACAGCAGCACATTGGACTAAGTTTCTCACATCTAAAGATAACTTCTCTAAGTATCCACAGACACTCTCCCCCACAGAAGGAGTGCTTTCAGTTTACCCAAAATAAGTAAGTGAAACTTTTTTCCCTTTCCTTATCAGGGAAAGGGAATGTCACAACCATCTACACATGACCTTTGGAAGGAAGTGTTTCCACAAAACAGTGCCTGGGAAGAGGCTCACTGAATCCAGAAAGTGGATGATTCCAAGGGCAGGATTCTACCCCAACAACTTACAGAAGCTTCTTCTCTCAGTACAGTCCAGCAACCCCAGCTGTGATGACTGCCCATTCCTACACAGAACCAGCCAGAACTAGCGGTTTTATTTTCATTGGCAGCTCCTTTTATGATTCAGATGTTCCCAATTCCTCAGTTAATTTGTCCAGAGCTGCTAAACAATCTTTCCATATTATCTGCAAGTTGACAGGGTGTTAGGGGGGTGGGATGTAGTTAACTGACTGTATTCTCTACAGCTTCCGTTATTCTTTACAGCTAAAGGTATACAGGCCCCTGCGTTTGGGATTAACTATTTACCAAGTTTCTAAATTTTTAAAATATACTACATTTTAAGCTCAGGACAAAATGTAAATAATGATAAAATAAATTGCTTTACCTTTTCTTTTTCCAGATCTTAGAAAAGTTTACAAAGACACAAATTAGACGCTGTTTTTAAATAGCAGGTAACTCTTACCTACAGCATTCAGATGCATAGAAGTAATTTAGAAACAGGTGGTTGGAATGAACTTTAGGATATTTTTATAAATATATAAATTATGAGAAAAATAAAAAGCAATCAAGATACTTTCTCTTTTAGTTAAAAGTATCCAATGTGCTGCAATGTGCATTATCGGTATTGAGCATTTCGCCTTAATTTAAATGAGTGTATTTTTAAAATGTTTGGTTATCACAGAGTTTTTACATGGAAGAATTATACACTAAGCATTAAAAAATCTTCAGAAACAAACCAAGAAACAGATTATTAACTATAGAGAAGAAACTGAGGGTGACCAGAGGGGTGGGGGGAGAGGATGGGTTAATAGGTGATGGGGATTAGGGAGTGCACTTGCGACGAGTACTGGGTGATGTGTGGGATTATTGAATCACTATGTTGTACACCTGAAACTAATACAACACTGTGTGTTAATTATAATGGACTTAAAAATAAAAACATAATAAAAATAAATAAAAACACTATTAAAAATCTTTAGAAAATATGGCCTCAACAAGAATGCAAAAGCTAAGAGAGTGAAATTATAAATAGATGACCTCTGAAGTGCTCTCATTTATAAGAGTCTAACATCTAGAAGTTCTTTGTTTGCATTCGGGTTGAGTGTTTCCCTTATCAAATGTAATAAATTTAGATAAATGCATAATGTGTCATTTGCACACTTCTCTCTAAATTCAAACAGAATACACAGAACATGTTGGGATTGATTCATTGATTCATTGATTGGATGATCGAATTTTTATCTATTTTTTCACACAAAGGATTTGAGACAACTGGCAAGCAAAAACCATGAAATGCAACAGTGGGATATAAATGGATGTCAAACGCAAAATCATGAAATTAAAACAAAAAAGGCAGGGTCCCTGGATGGCTCAGTTGGTTATGGGTCGGACTTCGATTCAGGTCACCATCTCCCAGTTCCAGCCACACATTGGGCTCTGTGCTGACAGCGTAGAGCCTGGAGCCTGCTTAGGATTCTGTGTCTCCCTGTCTCTCTGCCCCTACCCTGCTCACACTCTGTCTCTCTGTCTCTCTCTGTCTCTGTCTCTCTGTCTCTCTCAAAATAAACATTTTTTTGAAAAGGCAAAAAAAATAATAATAATAATGTCAGTATGCTTGCTTTACCTGAATCTCTAAATCAGTACTGAGCCTTCTGGTAAAGACAGTGAAAGGGGTAATTAGAACCAATTATTTTTCTTATTTCTAGAAAGGGGGAAATAATGACAGTTCTTAAAGGGAAACCAAGATTTTTCTATAAATTATTTCTAAAAGAGTTACTCACAGGTAATTTTATATAAGCACAACTAAATTAGATAGTAGAGAAAATCTTCAACCTTATTTCCAGCAAATGCTTTAGCAAATTTTGTTGTAACAAGTAAAAGACAAGTGCATAATATTAAATATAATTTATTATATGCAATTCTTAAAGGGAAACAGCCCACGCAATCCAAATGTATAGATATGTGGTGATTGAATCTAATTGAGAATAAAGTGATCTGTGCCTCCCTATTGCACTCAATTGCAATGCAGAGATGCTTTCAAAGACTTTGAGTTAAGTAACAACCGTTTGCATATATACTGAAGCCCTACACTTTTCAGAGTTTTGGTGGTGCTGAGTTTTTATGGTATACAATGCAGAAGTTCAGAAAGGTTACTCCACTCAAAATTTGAGACTTCTTTCCTACTCAGATGTTAGGTCCTGCGGCTGATGATTGACCAATTCACGTCACTCTGTGCACCACTAGGGTTAACTTTCTCTTTATGAATTTTCCAAAATCACCAGAAACACTTCTCATCACCTCCCATTTGTGTTAAGATGGACACTTATGTCATCTTAACACAAAGAAATATGTACTAGAACATTTCAACCTAAGATTAGTTCCCGGCTGTGGCTGAGTCTATTTGGCCACAGACATAAGCTCATATGTGTATAAGGATTGGCATTTTATTTATTTTTTATTTATTTATTTATTTATTTATTTATTTATTTCTTAGGATTGGCATTTTATTTAAAAAAAATTTTTTTTAATGTTTATTTATTTTTGAGACAGAGAGAGACAGAGCATGAATGGGGGAGGGTCAGAGAGAGGGAGACACAGAATCTGAAACAGGCTCCAGGCTCTGAGCCGTCAGCAAAGAGCCTCACGCGGGGCTTGAACTCACAGACCGCGAGATCATGACCTGAGCCGAAGTCGGCTGCTTAACCGACTGAGCCACCCAGGCGCCCCAGGATTGGCATTTTAGAGAGATTGTCTACATTTGTAGGTCCTGCTTCCAGCAGCTTCTAGCAGGTGCTTCTTTGTCTTGTTTGTTTGTGGGTGGGGATTTTTGTTTTGCTGTCATTCTACTATTTTGTTTTTGTTATGAATCACTTTTATCCTCTTGCAGACCAGGGGTGGAGGGTGTGAAGAACCAAAGCTGAAAACCTCTAGTAACCCCTACCAATTTTTTATGCATCAGTCCATGTATGTGATACATCTATACTTGCTAGAAAGCAAGTAAAATGTTGGGAAATACAGCTAGTACCTGGTGTACTAGAGGTAGGAAAGTCTGCCACCTGTTATTGCACATTTATTTGGTATCATAAGCAAGTTGGGGGAGATACCAAAGAGTTAAGTTCATATATATCATCCAAGGAAGTGTGGATTCCATTACCTTTTTGTACAATCAAACCTATTTTCCTGGGTGCAAAGTTTCACTTACTAAAACAAAGGCATGCCAAAAATGCAATGCAATGCATTTAAGAATATAAATGCCAGTGCTATGTGGGGTGTGTGTGTGTGTGTGTGTGTGTGTGTGTTGAAAAATTACCAGCACCAAAACTGTTTCCCCGACCAGTCCTTTCATGGGTTCAAATGAATCTAGAAAATATCGATTCATTTGGCCAAAGGACTTCAGAAAATATTAAGTACCTCATAAAGCCAAAAGACAACATGAGAAAGGATAACATGATGCCTCAAGCTCACTTCAAAGGAGTATCATTTGAATCAGGTTTCCATAGATCACGGAAGTCTTTGCTTATGGTGGAAGCTTTTAATGTCCATTTATTCAGGACCTTGCCTTCTTTCTACAACCCATGAAATAAAGCAGCACCAAGTAGAATTCTACATATTTCCATTCATTAAGATGTTCTGGAATGAAAATTGGCACTTGTATATGAAAAAGCTCAGTGTTTCTAATTTTTTTAATTCCATGATTAGAATGAATACCATGAAGGCCAAGAGAAGTGTGAAGATTCAGAAGCACGGGCATGTTCCAAAAGAAGAGAAACCAACATCTATACAATTGTATGACCCTTGAAGATATTTCACCTTAAAATAATGCCAAATCCCAAAATGGATACACAGTAATCTGTCTATTCAGTTAATTCCGTACTGTGTCCTAACTTTAAGTACATGCTTACTGTGGGCATTTAAAATTTTCCATACCACTAGCTGGACACTCTACCAAGCACTTCACCTGGCTCTTCTCATTTAGTCATCATACAAACCTTGTAAGTGCTTTCCCCATTTTACAAATGAAGATGCTGAAGCTTAAAATTGTCACAAAGCAGATAAATCAGGAGACTTACTTCAATCTGAGTGATGAGGAAGCTGCTATGCTGACATTCCAAGGTGGCAGATGATCAGATGTCACTTCACACGATTGCAGGACAGAGGATGCAGTGAAGGAAAGAGAATTAGGAATTTCAGTTTAGGACACCTGAGCTTAAGTCATGTGCTCATGGACAGACATGTGCTCGTCTATAAGACGGACACAATGAAAAAATAGTATCTCAAAGTTTTTGTATAAATCAAATGAACTGCATGTGAATGCATTTTATCAATAGCATGAAATACTGTGTGGCTCTTATTATTATCATTAATTTCCTGAGATTTGTTCCCTGGCTTCTGATTATCTCTTCAAATCTGCACTGGTATAGGAATCAGGCTCATTAGAATGCTTTCAGGAAAAGTTGGAAGTGTTTCTCTATAAATAAAATGTGTGAACTTCAAGAGCATCCGCGCTCCAATATTTTTTGGTTTTTGTTTTTTGGCTCCTTAGAAATGTACTTGCCTATTTTCTGGTTCCCAAATATGTTTCAAATATGAGAGGTTAGTGGGTAATTACTTGCTAAATTAGTTATAACTTTAATTTGCATAGCACTTTTTTACATTAAAGTGTGTAAATGAGATGCTAATTTTTAAAAAATGATAACCATTATTTTCTATTAATAATTCTTTCCAATGTGGAAATGGAGGTTCTATATACAAAATTATAATTCAAGTGTGTACAATCCTTACTTTTTTTTCATATTTGTAGGTAATTTACCAAACGCTAAAATTTTTATGTTCATCATTTTTACTGACTAAATGAAATAACATAGAATTAACATGCCTTAAAAAACATATTCAGGGGTGCCTGGGTGGCTCAGTTGGTTAAGTGTCCGACTTCAGCTCAGGTCATGATCTCGCGGTCCGTGAGTTCGAGCCCCACGTCAGGCTCTGTGCTGACAGCTCAGAGCCTGGAGCCTGCTTCAGATTCTGTGTCTCCCTCTCTCTCTGACCCTTCCCTGTTCATGCTCTGTCTCTCTCTGTCTCAAAAATAAATAAACGTTAAAAAATTAAAAAAAAAACATATTCATTCCCCTATTGTTAAATATTTATGTTGCTTTCCAGGTTTCCACAATGTTTCAGTTGTGCTGCAAAATACCTTTCTACTTATACTTCTGGTTTTTCTTCCTTTTTTCCTTCCTTCTGTGTTTTTTCTCTTGTTTGTGTTTTTGGTCTGAATTTCCATAAAGCAGATCATTTTATCAAAAAGAATGAAAAGTTGTGTGATTCCCCCATATGTGTTGACAACCTGATGTTGCAACCAGCATAAAAGTATTCCTGTTTCTTCAAAGCATCAACAACATGGCCTTAAGTACTTTGATCTATATATTTTAATTTTCCCATGTGATTATACTTAGCTCTTTAACTGACATACATCAGGTAAAGAGTGAGTTTTCTCAACGTTAATATGCAAGGTTCCAAGAAGCAGTCGCTTAATAATAGCATTGCCCAGTTTTTTACACCTATGGAAAAGAATTATATTTTGATATATTTTTCCTTCTTGATAATTAATTTTCCTTAAATTGGCCAATTTAAGTTTTTCACCATCAGTAGAAATGTAACTTTGAGAGTTAAATTAAATTTTAGTTATACAGAAGTAAAGTGACATTTTTACAACCCAAGATGCCACCTCTTTGGAGATGATAAAATTTGGAAACACCTATAGTTAGTGTGACAAATACAAAATATAGATTTATATGTGTGTATACATCAGTTAGCCTAATATTTAGGCTTTATTATATCCTATTAGTTTGGCTTCATGATTTCTGGCATATATTATATTTTCTTTTATCTGTCATTCTTCTGTTGATTCCTTATGTTTGATGTCCTTACAAAGAACCCAACTGCAACTCAAGAAATATCTTCCATTTCAAGCTTTATTCCTCAAATGTTTTTAACTCTTTGTTGGAATGACAAAATTTTCCAACACTAGTGAGATCCCAAAGCAGGGACCTTTTCATTTGTTTCTGCATTCTATAGTATCATGTCCCTAACACAGAGAGAGCCATGACATGTGATGTGTCAACAGTTATTAAACTATGAGCATTAGGCTTTAACTAACTCTGGCTACTGAGTAAGATTCTGGTTTGAACTCTTCAGTCCCCTGACAACTGGATTAGGCCTGGTTCTTTTGGGGTTTGTTATGCAGAATGAGGAAGAAAGCTAGAGGCAGAGAAACATGCTAGCACTGAGGAAATCTTCAAATAAAGAAAGGCTGGCAGATTTTAGGGACAATTTAGGATGAAAGAAATGTGGAAGCACTTACAGTGAAGAAAGGAAATGAATGAGAAAGATGAAGAAAAATTTAAAATATTATGCAGTCTATGTATATCTTCATGCTATTTGAAAAAAATGCAAATAAAATATTTGTTATTTTAAGATTATTTTGTGACTGGATGTGTTCATTTTAACCTCGATGCCACTTATACTAGGCACTATATGAATACGTGGAATGCTTTTTTATAAGGACATGCTGAGTATGTTCAATTTCATGATGGCTTAAGACCTTTGTTGTGTTGGATCATGCAAAGAGGTGAATTTTCACCACGTGAGGATGTAGAAATAAATATAAGTGCTTAGACTGAATGTGAACTATCCTCAGAATCTACTCTGGAGACACTTGAGGGTTTTTTTCTTCTTAACCCATAAATCTCTGCTTTACCTTTGGGATATTTCTCTTAAAAGCAAACAAGATGCATCTAATTAAAGTGTTTCCCACAGATTTATACATATGTGTCAGTCACTTTGCTGCAAAACAGATACCAAGAAAATCTCAGCAATGCAGAACATAGCATGTATTTGTCACTCTCCAGACTCTTGTTCACTGGGGTTCAGCTGACCTAGGCTGAGGTCAGTTGGACTTGGCTTCCACCTGCAGCTGGGCCTGGGTCTGTTTTACAAACCTCTCATGGTCTTTGGAACAGCAGCCATCCAACGAATGTTCTTCTATGGGCAAAAGGTAGGAGCCCAAGAAAACAGGTTCAGCTGGGCAAGCACATTTCAAGCCTTCGTTTGCATCCTGTCCACTAAACTTCCACTGATCCATTGATCAAAGCAATGAGTTATCCAAGCCCTAAGTCAAAGCCTAGGTAAGTGCACTCCTCCTTAGAATGAGGCCATACTACTACTATAGGGAAAGACAGAATTGAGACTAATGACTTAACTTGTACATCTTGCTAAATTATATTTTTATTATACATATGTTACATTTTACATTATATTATATGTGAATGCATTGCTAAAGCCTTTCCTGCTGTAATCATAGGATTCAGTGTAATCTCACTATCATCATATTTTCTGATCTTGTGATAAATATAGTCAAAGATTTTATCAGCTAGTTTCATTTCCTTAAGCCATATCCCTTGACCATGTAGGCAAAGACTTGCTGGCATTAGCAGAAGCAGAATGAAATAATGCATGGCAACCTATAGACACTGTAGTCACCTGAAAACTGGATGCCAAAGGGAACAAGCTATAGGCAACCTCCGCTAGCCATCCCATACACATACAGAGGCCAGCAGCACTAACCATGGATGCTGCCAGGAAGAGGTTTCTGGCCACCCACTTCTGGAATGAGGATGATTGAGGATGATGTATTTTGGCACTGGGGAAGATACCAGTAAAAAAAAAAAAAAAAAAAAAAAATCTGTAATAGCAAATTTAAACCCCATGATGGAGAGGCTGATAAACCAGGAAACTCACTGCTTGATTTAGAAAGCAGCAGGGAGCTAGTAGGGAGACTTAAAGAGGAAGATTGAATAGCTGGTACAATAGAAAAGAAGATTGCTTTTGCTGAAAACCATTTTGAAACTCCACAGAAACATGACTGTGCCACCAGCCAGATGAAGGACTTTAGGAAGAAGCCATACTAAGGTGGGAGGAAACTGCAAATCTCCCGGTTAAACATGAATGAAGATTAAGGCAGATATGGCCATTATAAACAAATGGGCTGCAAGTGCTTTCATTATCAGAAAAGCTGAGCCCTCACCTTAATGGCATCAAACGTCAGAATCAGAACCGAGCAGAGGTCTTTCTGCCCAGGAGCAGATTAGAGGATAAACACCAGCCTACATAGCACCAGCTCCACCATCTGTGGTCATAGTAGTATATGCTGCCTCCCCGTTTTGATTACTGCAAAAGAAATGGGGTTTTAGTTCTATGTCTGCCTTAAGCTGTGGAACCTTGGGCTATCATTTATTGACTCTCCGCCTCAGGCATCAGCTATTCATAATTGATTTAAAACTATATAAATATATTAATATGTCTAATCTCTTCTACTTGAGAGAGAATTAAAAGAAAAATTCTGCAAGAAAGCATTAAGCTCTTCAAACAAAGAGGTGTCATCCCATTCCAGAGTACAGTAGTTATTATTTTTATCCTGCCTCATCCTAATCAGTGTCATTGTACCAGCATTCTTAATGAATGTAATGTTTTCCCATTGAGTTCTTGGTAGGGTTCCATTGATCACGAGCTAATCATTGCTGCTATTGTCTCAGTCTTGCTCAGTCTGCTTTCCATAGTGTACCCCGCAGTGATAGTACTGTTGGGGGTAGGGGCCAACTGGCTTTTTTTTTAATCTGGTGATGGAACCCCAAAAGAAAAGGTACAGTGTATACTGAGGGGATTTCAAATTCTGGAAGAGAATAACAATTTCTAGATGATTAGCCCTCATTTCAAAGAGAGGTTCAGTTCTCATAAGGTTCTCCTTCAGCATAATCATGAGATTTTTTTTCGGTCTGCATCAATTCTAACACCTAGAAATGGCATGGAGAACCGTTCTGTTTAGCAAAAGGTCACATGTCACAATATGAAGTATATCCAAACTCATTTTTGAGTGATCTACCTTATACCATGCAAAGTCTTCAATCCTTTGAGCAAGATAGAAGTCTCGCCAATTACAGTATGTGAAGAGGACGCTCCCGTCTGCCTTAGAGAGAATAAAGGTTCCCTGTGAATTGAACTTCTCCCAATGAGGACATTCCAGAAGCGCCATCTCACATCACATAGATTTTCATATATTAACATATTCCTTGAGATCCTGAGTGTAGTGTAGGCTGCTAAAAAGAGATCCTAAGGAAGAGAATTAATTATAAGATAATATTTCCAATGACATTTAAAACTGTAGCCAAGGTAAAAGTCATTTCACATATGAAATAGACAAAAACAAAACAAACAAAAAAAAACATCTGCTGGAAAGTTTGTGGCCAATAAGAAAATGGAAAATCATAATGATTCATGCCTGTTTATGTGTAGTATTAAACAGTAAGGAAACCATTTCCTAAGATCTCCTTAAGTATTAAGACTTTTAGAGTTTGCACTAATATACTCAGACAGTGAGAGTCAAGTAACTTTATGATTATGTTCATCCTTGTACATTAGCTAGATAGTGGTCCCAGAGTCAGCCAGGCCTGATCATTATGCTTCCATTCACACTTGGAAATGGCAATGAAGATTATGGACTTCAGAGTCAGAAGATCAAATCTGATTTTGCTTCCCAGTTCTTAGCAAATGACTCAACTTCACCAAGTACAAGTTTCATCATCTATAAAATAAGGATAATACCATCTATTTACATATTTAGGAGATCATGTAATCAACGTGTCTGGCATGTAGAAGTCACTCAAGATAATAAGCTCTAGGATGATAAAGATTTCATAATTCTTATCTTCTTGTGAAAAGCCTTCCTGAAAGCCTCTTTCTAAAGAAACAAAAACTGTTTTTTCTTAAACAAAATGCTTTTACAGACACAAAGCATAAGAAATATGAAGAAAGTAGTCTTTACAAAAGTCCCTAATTCTTTGGCTACAGCTGTAAAATTTGTGCAGCAATGGGGCACCAAAAAAGGCCCTTAAAAATGTTGCAGTCTGTGATGGGCCAAGTTTTATTCCAAAACTCATTTGGATAAACACTAAATTGGGATGATTATTACAAAAAGAGAGAGAGAAAGAGAGAGTGACCGAGAGCGAGCGAGCAAGAGAGAGAGAGAGAGAGAGAGAGACTGAGAGAGACTGCCATATTGGCCTTTCCAAGTCCTCTTTGAGTTTCCTGTAGTGTGTCCTTTAGGAGAAGAATCAGAAAATCCAAACACTCAGCTAATAATCCTGGTGGATGTTGAAAAGGCCACACACTTGTCACAACTGATAACTTACTCCCCTGACAATAACTAGACTGAAGATACCACAGTGTTCTTTTTCATAGCTGAAAGCCAAACAACTATTGGAAGTACATAATTTATAGATAGGTAATAGTCCTGGCCTGAATTTGGTTTCCTGGGTGTAGGTGATCATGTGGTACAAGAGAGGAGACATTCCCCTTTATATTTTCCAGTGTCATGGCAATGCCTGAGCACTGCTTGAAAGAGATAAGACAAACTAATTTTTTGCTTCCTTTTCTTCACCCCATTTTCCTAGCTCCTGATGCTTTTTTTCCCTCTTATTCCAGTTCCTTGGGTTGCCTAAAACAACTAGTGAAATCCTACCTGGTCCTTTCTTATGTCCCCAAATCCCCTTATAATGTGAAATGAACTCCTCCTCCCCCATCAAAAAAAAATTCCCAACAGGATATTCATTTTGCAACAATCAGGGTAAAATAATTTATCCTAATAATCCCATAATGATGAGGGGATCCCATACTTACATTTTTTGAAGAGGATGACTATTGCCAAAATTAATGCCTAGTTAGTAGAATAGAGAACAGTGTTACAAGGTACCAAGTGAATATAGCCTTTTTTTAATTTGGGGGGACATAAAAAAAAGAATAATTAGGCTTTAAATAGATGAGCCATTAGGATCTGCCTCTTCTAAGAATTGGAACTTGATCCAATTTTTTCATGATTCATTCCCTCCTCAAATTCTGTTACCATCACTTCTCTACCAACCCCACACATATTTTTAAAATTTTTATTATTAAGTATAGTTGATATACAATGTTTTATTAGTTTCAGGTGCACAACATGGTGATTCCACAGTATTCTATACATTACACAATACTCACCACAAGTGTAGCTACCGTCTGTCACCACACAATGTTGTTATGGTGTTGTTGCCTATATTCCCAATGCTGTACTTTTCATCCCTGTGACTTATTTATTTTATAAACAGACTGGAAGTTTGCGCCTCTTCATCCCCTTCATTTATTTTGCCTATCCCCCCAGCCCCCTCCCTTCTGGCAACGACCACTTCATTCTCTACATTTATGATTCTGTTTCTGGTTTGGGTATGTTTGTTCATTTGTTTTGTTTGCTTGTTTTTACCCAGAAGGATGCTCATAACAACAGGGTCCCTGGCGAAAGAGACAAAGAAGTTGATGTGGGAGAGGGCCACAATTTGGGCTTAGGGGTATTATTAGCTAGAGGTGAGCATGTTTTTCATCTGAATATTGATTTTTTAAAAACCCCTACAATTGCTAATATTGCATACAAGGCTGACCCAGAGATAGGAACATGTCATTTGATATTATTTCCATCCACAAAAACAAAGCTAAATATGGGTAGAACTTGAAAATTTGTCAGGGTATAGGCAAAAAGAAAGAAAAAAAGGTCATTTTCCAAACCTTTATAAAAATGTGACTGAACTGAAAGCCCTACAAAAAGCCGCCCACTCCCATGGAACTTCAAAGGGTTCACAGGAGTCCACACGCTGCCATGTAGACAACGCCAAGAGCTGTCACCACAGCCCCAGTACAAAGGAGGAATCTACGCTTCAGGAGGTTAAATGTCACACCCATAGGGAAACGGTGCTGAAAATAGAATCCAAGTTTCTGACTCCCACAGCATCCTTCACCACAGCCTTTCCTGGGCTACTTCCAGAATATCTCCGCTTCTAGTTTACCCGTTGCTGGTACCAGAAAGCACAGATGTGCACAAAAGCACATTTTAAATTGTGAGCATTTGGATTTGTTTTTGTTTATTTGACTCTCCAACATGGGTTCTTAGATCAGTAGTTCTCATTTAGAATCTGGTAATAAAAAGAGCTTCATCTTCTCTGGGTGAGCCAATTTTGAAATTTGGCTGATTCTTGCTACCAATAATGCAGCTGGGGTGAACTTAGAATCTTGAATCCATGCTGCCACTCACTAACTATGCAATGACTTTGTGCAAATAATTCAACTTTTCTCAAATACAATTTCCTGTTCTATAGGATGGGAATAATAACACTAATCTGGTAAGATGGTTTTCTGATTTGACAGTAATGTTATCTCTCATATGCATTATTGCCAACAGCCTTATATCTGGTCTCCTGACTTCTACCCTTGCCCACGTTTCATCTATTATCAAAAGAACGGCTAGAGTAGTCCTGTTAAAACATAAGTCCTGTCACCCTTCTGCTGAACACCTGCCCCCATACCTTCTCATCCCCTTGAGAATAGAAACCCAAATTCTTCACTGGCTTGTATTATCTGCCACCTTCTCATTGCCTCTCTGGCCTGACCTGTCACCACTCTTAACCCCGGAGCATGTTGCTCCAACAACTCTGAGCTCCTTGCTATTCCTCACACATACCAGAAATAACTCCTTCCTCAGGGTCTTTGCACTTGCTGGTTCCTCTACTTGGAAATTCTTGTCTTGAATGTTTATATGAATCATCCCCTCACCTCCTTTAACCTCACCTCCTTTAAGTTTTTATTCAAAAGTTATCTTCTCAGAGGGTTTACCCTGGTTCCCCTATCTAAAATTAAAGTCCATTCTCCTCTAAATTCTTCCTCTTTGCTGGTTTACTTTTCTCCTTTGCATCAAATGACATATCCCACATTTACTTCTTTATATGTTTTACTGTCTGTCTCTCCCACTAGACTATAAATTCAATGTCAGCATTTTGTTCACTCATTAAATATGTGACTTTGCGGGGGGAAAACCCTCAACTTCTCTGATCTAGAGTTTATTCATCTACCTCCGGCAGAGTTCTGCAGCAATGTCTGGCACAGAGTAGGAGCTTCATAAATGGTTGTTTGAACTGATGATTGACTCTAGAAGAGCTTTCAACATTATGAATCATTGAACCATGAAAAAAGAGGAGAAGGAAAAGAAAAAAGGCAAATGTGAGGAAAGGAGAGAAAAGAATCATGCCATAGATGTTCAGATTACAGTGATATGGATAAAAAGAACCAAGCAGCAGGCCTGGGTGGCTCAGTCTGTTGAGCAGCCAACTCTTAATTCAGCACAGGCCGTGGTCTCATGGTTCATGAGATGGAGCCCCCCATGGGGCTTTGTGCTGACAGTGCAAAGCCTGCTTGGGATTCTCTCTCTCCCTCCCTCTCTCTCTCGGCCCTTCCCTTGCTTGCATGCACACACACTCTCTCTCTCTCAAAATAAATAAACTTAAAAAAAAAAAGTTTTTAAAAATACTAATAAGAAAAGAACCAAGCAGCAAAAGAAAATAGAAAGGGAACCAGTGTATCATCATTGAAAAGCCCAGAAAGAAACAAAAAAAGAAGCCCTGGAAGGAAGGGCTGTTCTTCACTGTTCACTCCGTATTTGCAAGATGTAGCTGTGGTTTATCCTGAGCTGGTACAGCTCTTTCCTGGGAGCCTTGGGAATCTTCCCTTCTTCTGTGAACAAGCAGTTCATCTGTTCCCTCAAGGTGGTCATGGATTTGAGAGGCCTAAGAATGCCAGTGACTCTTACAATCAGACCCATCTATTCTTCATCACCATCTAAACATGTATGTAATGCGAAGTACATACTAAGGTAACCACTTTAGCGCACGGTCTGTTACACTCCTCAGTGCACATATACACAAACACATCTTCTCACTACACAACTAAGAGATTCCCAGTTTTCCGGCAGTGCACGGGGCAGGAAATTCTATACTTTTCTTATTCAGATCCCAACTGATGGACTCTTCTGAAACAAGAAAGAGTCTCCAGGACCCACGCAGGGGACGCACTCTAGGGCCTCAGGAGGGCCCCTGTCCCTTGTGGTTTATCCTTTATGATGACTCTCACTCTTTTCTTCTCTGGCACCCCAGCCTTGCAGCAGCCATTTTGGTTATCAGATAGGTTTTGCACTGAGATGCCTTTAAAGGTCTGTATTGAGGGAAACGGCATGCACTTTTTATCCTTGTTGGGAATTTTATTTAGCTAGAGCCTCTTCATCCCAAGGATTTAAAGCCTGATGGAAACTTTAGCTCATGAATCAAAACAGCCCTCCAGAGCTAAAAGCTAGCTGTATTTGCATAACAATTTAGCAGCTCCAAACAGCAGGGCAAGGTGAGGTGAAATAAATTGCCAAGGTCATGGTTCTCTTGAAGTGGTATTGAAATTCAGAACTGTTGGTCCCCAGCCTTGCTCCCCCGCCCAAGGATGTGTCTCCTACCCTCCTTCTAAAAGATACCAAGGCATAAAATAAATGTACTGTACGCGTGGAAACCACAGTCGTGCCCTTACCCCTCTCTTTTGCTTCTAATTTCAGATGATTCAGTTCCTGGAGGAAGAGACCAAATCATAACCCACTGACTCCACTGTATTACCATACAAATGAAAGAACTTACTAGAAACGGTGATCTGGATGGGCTCTTGGTCTAAACTAGAAACTACTGTTGACTGTGCTTGAAACTCTAAAAGTATTTTGAATCTCTTTAATTTCTGGATCAAATCATTGCTTCCAATTCACTTTTTAATTCCGAGAACCCCAAAACGTAGGGAACCCTTCAAAACCGCAAAGGCCCACGTGCCCGAGAGAAGGAAGCGGAGATTAAATGTGTAAATGATTCTGGCTTTCGTGCCCTTACTAGAAAAATCTTTAAAGCGACACATCGAAGAGAAGAAGCTCGTTCAAGTTGCAGCTTCTCAGAACCTATCCCAGCGAACCACTGGATTTCGGATTCCTCAGGCACAACTCCGAATTCGGCATTCTCCGCGGCTCCGAGACCTCGCCCTCTGGGGTCGCAAGGAATTTCGCAAACCGAGACGCGTCGCGGTTGCGGGGAGCGGACTTTCCGGGGGCGCGGGAAGCGCCACCCGGGAATCTCCCCATCAGCGGGCGTTTGGCGCAGCCAAGCGACAGGCTGGCGCCAGGGCTCAGCAACAGGGAGGCGCCGGCTGAGGCGGGGAGAACTTTGCGCTCCGAGCAGAGCCACCCTTTGCTGGCCAGTCGCGTCGCTCCGCCGAGGAAGCAGGCGGCGGCGGCGGCCACTGGGCGGAAAGGGGAGCGGAGCAAGGAAGGGAGGAAGTAGCGAGACAGGAAGAAAGATGAAGCCAGCGCTGGGGGGCCCCGCCGGAGGGTGGCCGACGGCGGAGCAAGGACGATTTGGCTTGTTTTTCGCACCCCGGGCGTGAACGCCTTCTCCTGAGCGACCCCAAGGAAATAAGGGGGTCTCGCCCGGGCAGAAAAGGGAAAGAAAAGAATCCAAGTGAGCGCATCGCCTCCTGGGTCGCGTTGGCCCCTAGGAACTCGGGCCACCTCTCAGCCCAACCTCCCCGCGTGGCCGGACGCAGTGCCCGAGCCGCCCTGCAGATGGGGCGGGCAGAGAACCGGCGTCCAAGCCGCGGGTGACCGGCGCCGGCCCGCCCGCCTGCCTGGCTCCGCGCAGGGACCGGGCGGGCGGAGGATGCGCGGCGGGGGGACCTGGGCGCGCTAGGCTCCCACTTGGATGGCCCGGGGACCGCTTCGGCTCCTGGGAGCGCTTCGCCGCGAGGAGTGAGCCGCCGGCGGGACCTGGGGGCGGAGACGTGAGGCAGCGGCTCCAGGGGGGCGAGCCGGGCGCACGAGGGGGCGCGCTTTCTCCCTGCGGGTCTCAGTAATGAGGAGACTGAGTTTGTGGTGGCTGCTGAGCAGGGTCTGTCTGCTGCTGCCGCCGCCCTGCGCTCTGGTGCTGGCCGGGGTGCCCGGATCCTCCTCGCACCCGCAGCCCTGCCAGATCCTCAAGCGCATCGGGCACGCGGTGAGGGTGGGCGCGGTGCACTTGCAGCCCTGGACCACGGCCCCCCGCGCCGCCAGCCGCGCTCTGGACGGCAGCCGAGCAGGCGCCCAGCGGGATGAGCCCGAGCCAGGGACTTGGCGACCCCCGGCGCCCTTGCCGGGCGCACGCTGGTTGGGGAGCGCCCTGCACGGCCGGGGCCCGCCGCGCGCCCGGAAGCCGGGGGAGGGCGCCGCGGCGGAGACCCTGTGGCCTCGGGACGCCCTCCTCTTCGCCGTGGACAACCTGAACCGCGTGGAAGGGCTGCTGCCCTACAACCTGTCTTTGGAAGTAGTGATGGCCATCGAGGCGGGCCTGGGCGATCTGCCGCTCTTGCCCTTCTCCTCCCCAAGCTCGCCGTGGAGCAGTGACCCTTTCTCCTTTCTGCAGAGCGTGTGCCACACCGTGGTCGTGCAGGGGGTGTCGGCGCTGCTCGCCTTCCCCCAGAGCCAGGGCGAGATGATGGAGCTCGACTTGGTCAGCTCTGTCCTGCACATTCCAGTGATCAGCATCGTGCGCCACGAGTTTCCGCGGGAGAGTCAGGTGAGAGGAGTGGGGACGCCGCTTGGGGGCCGGGACCTTGTGGAGGGGAGGGGGGACTTGGGGCTTTACAACTTTGATAATGTTATAGGGGTCGGACCATATCCGTAGATGGTTGGTAGAAGGACCTCAGTAAAAGTAAAATAAGACAGTTTAAGTGCGGATGGAAAGAAAATGAGAGGTAGGGGTAGCAGATGGAAGAAAGGAAGTGGGGGGGAATAAGCGAAAAAAATCCTCCTGTTTTGACCAGCTGAGCAACCCTAGTGGATGCTGGAGGGAAGTTAGAACTCAGAGTTCTGGATCGTGGAGAGCAATAGAGGTTCTAAAGACTAGCGCGGGGGTGGGGGGTGGGGTGGGGATGGAAGATCTCAGGCAAAGCTAGAGCCTTTCATTCCCTAGAGGAATTGAGAGCACATGGCGGGAAACGCAGCATCTGCTCCGATTCCTGTGGAAGGTGTGCCTGAGGCTTGGGCGGGGGTGGAAGGAAGAAAACCTCCCTCAGAATTCCTTTGAGTCAGTCAGTAGAAAATCTGCAACTACTACGGAAGCAACCGGTAAAGATATGTGGTTAATTAGGCTTAGGCATTGGAATTCATTAAAAATATCTGAATGGATGGGAGGAACGCATTTGGGATTGGTGGTTTTTGGTTTGTTTGTTTTCCCCTATCTTCTTTCTGTGTGATGTGGGCTCAGAAACTGGTTGTATGCAGTTGCTGTGTTGAGCCATTTCTGTCTCAATTATCTAGTAATAATAATAAAAAAAAAATCTAATGATTCCATTTCTTAGGGGTTAAAAAATTGAATATATTTTCAAGAAAAGAAGCTATTTGTGAACTTACTGTTGAAGATAGTGATATTGAGGACCTGAGGGCAGAGTCCTTTCAGCAATAGGAGTTTTCTGCATTTTGCTCATTACTTTTATGAAAATATCAAGCTAAATTTAGCCTTGCACAAAGTATTTATGAAACAAGTAGGTAATTGTTGTTGGCCTCATGTTAAAGATTGAGAAACTAAGGAAAGTTTTGGTCAGTGTGTTGATAAAAGAGTTCAGACACTGGAGAATTTCTGACTGTATATCATTTTACTATCCCTTTGGCTGAAAAAAAATTTTCTAATCTCTCTTCCTCCACTTTTGATATATATAAACAGAGGTAAAAGCTCAAATGAGTAAGGCCAAATACAAGTGAAAAGTTTGATAGAATCTATGCATAAAATATCAAGAGAGCACTAAAGGTTTCTTTTTCTAGAAAAATGGATCTTACATTTTTAATCTTAGGAAGGCCGGGCACCCCTTACTTTCAGCAGTTGCCCAGAATATTGCTATTTAATGCTGAACTATAGAGATTTGATCTGCAGAGTGCAGGCTAATTAACTTTTATCTAAAACATTTCCGTCACCTGAATCTGAATGACTATAGGCAGCAGATGGGAAGGCATGGAAAACACAGGTGCACCAGGCTGCCAATGGCCAAAGTGTTATAAACATGAAGTTGCATCCATAGGGTGCATCATTATTAATATATATGCAGAATCAGATTGAACGAAATGCGAGAGTCAGCATCGCTTGCTTCTCATCATTGCTTCTTTATTAATACTTCATAAGTTGCCAATAGTGTTCAGTCTCCAGACTCCATTTCCATTTGTAGATTGTTTGGCAAATCATAAATAGCAAGAATTTTCCCCAAATTAGTGGTTGTCAGTTAGGAAGGAGATTGTGTTCCATGATGGGTTTGTGCAGATATAGCACAGTACAAGGGGACCAGAGAAACCATGAAGCAGCGTCTAGAATTGGACAACTTCAAAGCTTTAGGACCACTGTGGGAACAGTCTTCCAGGGACAACCCCTACAAGCTGACAATAAAATGAACACTCTGCCAAGCACATTTACTTCTGTATTTCAAATCAGAAATGTATTTTAAATCACATTTGTCACTGTTATTTTCATGGTACACATCTTGAAAGGGAGAGATTATTCTATTAACTCAGATCTTGTTTGCCCAAGTGACGTTTTCTTTCATTTGTCTTTGTATTTTATATTCAAACATATCTAACTTGTCTTGTTTTTAGTATATCATTTAAATGTCATTCTACAATGTTCTATATTAAGAATGTCCAACTCAATGCCAAGTCACTATAATACGTAATTTTAGGAGAGGACCATAATCTGCTTTCAGCAAAAATAACTGATCTTTCTTTCCCTTGCTTCTCCTAAAAAGTAGACCCATACACTGACGTGATTTAAACACACACACACAAGACAACTTTCAAAATATAAAACAATGTCAGAGTCATTTTAGGCATTAAATAAAATGGACTTAATTTAGCCACCATTCTCAGTGAATTCTACTGCCCAGTGACCTAATACATTGATTGGGCCAGGGACTGAATAAAGGATGCTAGCAGAAAGTGGAATTGTCTACACAACCAAGTAGAATAAAATTGTGTCTCTTATTCAGGCAAGTCAAAATTGCTTGGAGCAGTCGCAGCAATTATTTCTCTCACTTTCTTTTGTACTGCTAGTTTCTTTCATATGAAACCTTTAATTAATAAATAATAGTTTTGATAGTATTCTACCACAGTTCATGAATGGAAAGAGATACCCCTAAAATGATTAAAACCCTGAGAAAAGCATAATAGTTTTATTTCAATTAACTATTTATGGAAACAAACACATTGGATCATCAGCTTGTAAGGAACCAACTTTATTCAGTGTGGGAAATCCATTATGAGTAAGATAATAAACTATCCACTTTGGAAGCCATATGTATCATCACCACATAAATAAAAGCTTCAGACAGCATTACACATAGGACAGGGTCAAAGCACGTTTCCATCCAAAAAATTGACTTTACTACACACTCAAATCTCCACTTGAGGCTAATTCCTTATATTAAAATGATAATTTCTTCTAAATTCTGTTCCCATGACCTTCAAATAATGATGTTGCATATGGATCCAGTTACATTTACATTTAAGTTATATATAAAGTTCCTATAATTGTTCTTTCTTCCTCTTCATCCCCAAACTACTTTTTCTTTTAGGGTTTTTGTATAGTTTCTCTAAAGTTAACTTCTTGAAATTCACCTGCTCAGGTAGTGACAGATACATATTTCTTTCTAAAATGTTTATCTCCTGTTAATTCCATATTGGTTCCCTTAGGTAGGGTTAATGGAGTGATATAATTTGCTTAGATCCAAACTCTCATGCAATTAAAAAGTGACTGTGTCACTATTTTCAACTCCAGTTGAACATACCAACTGCAGTTTGCCTGTCTCATGAGTCATACATGCTGTAATCAGTCATATATGCTGTTTAGTCCCATGGAAATACAAGTATTTCAGATGTTCCCCTTTCTCTGACAACACAGTGCTAAGTACAGAAGCTTATTTATTAGAATTTGGCTAGCATAGTGCCACTTTTGTATGATACAGGGACCAGAACAATGATACCACTAAGGTGCAGGTTTTCCCTCCATCTGAAAGTATACTTTACTATCTGAAAGTAAAACATTCCTGTGAACCCTTTTGTAAGCCAAAATGGCAGAAAGTGAAGAGTATTCTCCACTTTCCAAAAGTTCATGTAATGTCACTTCGCTTTAAGGAAAGACCTACATTAGCACCTGTTTTCCATAATGGAAAAAAAATCAGAAGAGGATTTTCACTTTCATGAAAACAAAGTGGGATAATGTAGAGTTTCAGAAAGTGAGAGATACCTGTAGTGCCCCTTTACCCAAGGTTTTGCTTTCCACTGTCAATCATGGTCTGGAAGCAGATCTCTCCTCCCCTGACTTAGTGTCAAAAGGTCAATAGTAGCCTCACTACATCACAACGCCTATGTCTTTCTCCTCACTTCATATTATTACATAGGCATTTTATCATTTCACATCATCACAAAAAAGTGAATTTAGTACAATAAGATGTTTTGAGAGAGAGACCACATTCACATAACTTTTATTATAGCATACTGTTATAATTGTTTTATTATTAGCTATTGTTAATCTCTTAATGTGCCTAATTTATAAATTAAATTTTATCATAGGTATGTATGTACAGGAAAAAAACCACAGTATTCATAGTATAGGTGCTATCCCTGGTCTCAGATATTCACTGGGGCTCTTGGAATGTATGCCCCACAGATAAGGGAGGGGTACTACTATATATAACTTAGGTGCATTATTAGGGGACAAGTAAAGGACGTTTATTTTTAACAGATTTTCTCTCAACTGTATTGGTTTTCCTTGACTTGCTTCATGCAAAGCACTGCTGTCTGTCCTCTGAGGGAAATATATTCTTCTGCAATTCATGATGAATGGCTGATAGTAGCACCTAATTGTTGCTGACTTGAAGATAAATGATTTCAAATTAAATGTCAAGTGATACAAAACTTTTCTTAGAAGTGATCTTTTACAGATTCCTCTTGAGGAACAGAGACTTGGGACTAATTTGGAAGTTTTTATTTTTAATTTGGGGATTTTTTTAATAGTACTTAAATTTTTTTTTTCAGATAAATACATCAGAACAGACTAGCAGATACATTCATTGGGCAATTAATCTGTCTCACCCACTTTTCTTTGTGTCTTCCGCAGTATAATCATAGAGAATATTTGGTTTTGACCTTCTTTGACTCATCTTGGAGTTAATTTATGATGAATCAACTGAACTGAGTATCTGAATCATCTGAAGACCAATTTCAATGTCCCTTAATGTTTTATCTTTTGGTGTTGTGCAATCCACCATGGATTTTGTGCCATTAGATCTTATTTCATGAATACCTCCAGTCAAATTCCAATAATGTTGGTTAAAAGGGCACAATATAATGGAAGGTATATTAAATAATAGTCAAGACTCTCAGTCTACTTCTGCCTTTTACTGGCCATGTAATCTTGGGCAAGTGCCCAAGTTCTATATACCCATTCAAATGAAAATGAAAATGTGTTGCTGAGCTCCATGCTTATCAGTCAAAAGAAGGTACTTACCAATCTGACACAGTTGTTTTATAAATCAAATAAGAAAATGAAGTACTTTGGGAAAATTTATAGTATTAGCCCAATGACTGGTAGAGAGGTGTTGGTTATGATCTGATAAGAATCATCCAAGTCTTAATTCTTCACTAATTCTCATTAGTAGTTACTGATCAAATTGGGATGTGATTCACAGTGTAACATGTCTTCATTCTCCACCTTACTGTCTACTCCCTCATTTTCTTCCTCTTTAGAGAAAAAAAATAGTAAGTAGGTTTAGTCCTCCCCCAAAAAAGGGGGAAAAGAAAAAACTTTTAAGTATGTTGCACACTTGCCCCAAAACAGAGGACACGCCATAGGTACTATTTCTATACTGATGGCAAATTTTTACCTTTCGCACATCTAACGCAGTTTCTAGAGCCTTAGGTATTGCCTTAGAAGCCTCAATAAGATGCTCAAGGTTTTTCAGAAATGTTGGTCTCTCACATTGGTCATAAGTTTTTCCTGTGAGCAAACTTACAATAATAGATTGTTTATGAGACTATGGCCATACAGTTAACCCACTCCACCTACTATATCAGTAAGCACACTGGTTGGCTCATCTGACATTATTTTCACAGCAAGTCTTTCTTGATGAGAACAGCAGTGTGTTGGTCCATTCTGGCACAAGCTCCTTATCTCATCATGGATAGATTACAAAGAGTTTGCAAACCAGCTACTTTGAGTACCACGGCCCTAGATAATTATGTGGGGGCTCTCATAGCAAGGTATTGCTCAATTTGGTGGCATCACTAAATGTAGAGATGAGCACCTCATCGTCTCTTCTCCTGCCTACTCTAGCTTCTGCCACTCACATACACAGAAAATTAGAGGAAGTGTAGAGCACCAGAAATGAGGCGCTACATCTATAAAAGTAGGCAAGAAGGAGGAAAGAACATCTCAGCATCTGCCATGTTGCTTTTGGAGAGAATGCATGAATAACAAACTAATGGAAATCTTTAAGCCACTGATTTGTCTTTCTCAGATCTTTTCTTTATGGGGTAGTGGGAGAAAAGAGCAATAGGGAAAAGGTGAGCAAAGAGTAAGCTAGCTGTCCGCCCCCACTCTTGCTTCTTCCCTCCCCTTCACCCAACCTAACACCTCAGCCAGATTTTCAGGTCTCCTTCTGAATGGGCATGATTCAGTCACTTTCAGAGGACACTGTGATCTTCTGCATTGAGGGAGCAGGTTGATCACACAGACCTGGACTGGTATTGCGTCAACTGGAGTAAATACTGATACTGAAAGACTAGTATCTGGTTTAGCCAGCAATGGTCTACTGGTAGAGATGAGCCTTCAGAAGTTCAAGTAGTAAAGAATTAAGCAGGATGACTTCATTTTTAGTCAGGCTGAATTATGCCCAATTGTTAGTCTTTGAGTCATACATTTAGGAACAAACTAAATCATATATATTTTTGTAGCATTTATGCTTTTCAAGTCTTCACAAATGTGCTCACAGAATCCTCCTAACAGCCTTGTGAAGTAGAGAACAATGTATAGAAAACATACAGGGTGCTAGAGAAAGCTATGCATTATAGGAAGTGAGGAGTCACCAAGAAGAAAAACAGACTAATAGCTTCTTCTACATTCAGTGTATTTGTTAGCCTACAATCCAAGAACAGACTGGATCCATCACTGCTTTTGAATTACCTCAGAAAGAGGATAAAAGAGAGCAATATATACTTCAGGTTTGATTGTTAAAAGCATATTTCACACTAAATAACCAATAATGGGAATTGAATTAAATGAATCATGATATAGTTTTACAGTGGAGTTCTATATACCCATTCAAATGAAAATATATTGACATATATAGAGAAAAATATTTTATAATGTATGTAAAGTGTGACCTTGATCCTATAAACGATGAAGTCTAGAATTTTATTTATAAAAATGATAAATGTGATTGTAACTGGATGATCTATGCTTCCCTATCTGTGCTCCAGTTTTTTTTAAAGTATGTATTACCTACATGATTAAAAATATTAAGAGAAGAAAAGACAAGTTACCTTCACCTTTCCTCACCAATGCTTTCAATACTTCAATATGAAAATATAGATTTTAGGAAAAAGTAAATTGTAGAGCATGTTTACATTTATCAAAGTCCTTTCCCATCTTTTTTTTTTTCATTTTATTCTCACAATTACTTTGTAAGGTAAGCAGGACAAATAGTGTACCTTTGTTTTGCAAGTGAGACAATAATAACATAAATGAAAGAAATACAAAGTAAGAGTTAAGGAAAAAGGTTTCTGAGAAGCACAGACCTATGTCTGAATCTTAGCTTTACAACTTTCTAGACATTTTACCTTGGGAAATATGCCTCAATTTCTTGATCCATGAAATACGACTATCTCAGAAAGTTATGGCGAAGACAACAGCATGTATGCGAAGTTCTAAGCACGGTACCTAGAGCACTGTGTGTTCTTACTATGTCAGTGATCGTTCTTTTAATACAAAGGGTTGGCATGGCAAGTTTAATAAAAAACTAAAATTACCAGAGTAAGTCCTCAAATATCCTGGGTTGCTCTCCAGAGTACCTCCAATGCATTTTCAATATGCACGTGATAGTCAAGCTTAGGAGATCCAGTTCCAGTGGGCCAACCCTAAGCAAAGCAAAGCAATCTACTGTTTTGAAACCCCACTTAGGGGTCCAATTCACTGAAGTGCGTTCTCAGCTTAGGTATATGTAAAGTTGGTCAGCAATGAGGTGAACTTTGAGGTCTAGTTTCAACTAGTTGCTCCTTTGTATTGGTTCTCAATGACTGGATCTTTGGATTGGTTATGTCAGAGATAAAAAATAATGCTCTATTTCTATTAGTTGGTGTACGTGAGGAATTCATAACTCTTGCCTTTATCCACTAACCTAATTTCTCATAGGAGGCTCCCAGAAATTAAACTTAAGAAATAGTAGAACCATGAGCCAATTGATATTTTAGACTTCTAGAGGAAAATGAGGTTGTGAGAAAGGGCAGAGTCTCACTTGACATGGATTGAAGGTTCAGAAGTTTCCCATTTCATACAGGATTTATCTGTACTAAAGTAACTGATTTGTGGCATGTATTAGCTCAAAAGTTTAGGGACAATAGCACTATTATATATACTAAGGCTTACCCAAAAAAGATACCCATAAGGCAAACTGTGGTTTATTGAATGCTGACGAATCAAAACTGATGCATACAACTTTGAGGGACTTTTTAAATGCATATTGCTGTTCTGATTATAAAAGTCATGAATACATGTGCACTGCTTCGCATGGGTGTCCACAGATAACCTTGAGTAACATTTTGATATATTTTATTCTCTCAAGGCTAATGGTTTAAAATTTTTCTAAACCATTGGGTACAGTTAAAGAAAGCCTTACTGTCAGTCCAAATGGGCTGGACAAAAGGACAGGAGAGGGGAAAAATTTTTTTTTGTTAACTTTCCAAAAAGTCAGAGTTGATAGGGCCTTTTGAAACTTGGGCACTCCAGGGGCGCCTGGGTGGCTCAGTCGTTTGAGCGGCCGGTCATGATCGCCGGTCATGACTTCGCTCAGGTCATGATCTCGCGGTCCGTGAGTTCGAACCCCGCGTCGGGCCCTGTGCTGACAGCTCGGAGCCTGGAGCCTGTTTCAGATTCTGTGTCTCCCTCTCTCTGCCCCTCCCCTGTTCATGCTCTGTGTCTCTCTGTCTCAAAAATCAATAAACGTTAAAAAAAAAAAAAAAGAAACTTGGGCACTCTGAATTGATAGTATTTCTATATTAAAAGGTGGTATTTTCCTTTGTATGTGCAACCTAGCTTTATATATTCAACATTCTACAAGTGGCGTGTCTGTACAGTTCCAAACAATGGCTTGGTCTGGATCTTTCAGTGCCATTCCTAAGAATGACTTGGAAATGGGTTGCCACTACTCTCTTCTCAGTTTGGGATGGTCATTAGCAGAACTTCCAGTGTCAAGCACTTTCAGGGCCACACAACCTACATGCAGTCTCTTGCTGTTTTTTGTATTGAAGGCCCCAACCCAAAGCCAAACAAAAGTGGGGTTAATACTCTCCAGATTAAAAATAAAGAAATTTTATCTGATAAACAAAGTGAGCTGCTCAGCATGTCTTCATCTAACAGAATCACAATCTGCCTGTTGCAGAATTCCATTTGTTCAGTCCCAACTGGAGGTGTTTAAATAGGGATTCCATTAAACAAAGAATTTGCTTCTATATATTATGAATTTAATAGGTTCAGACAGAGAGCTGTTATTGTTTTGATACTATACAAGAAATTCATTTGAGTCACGTCACACACTGCTTTATACACACAAAGAAAAGCTTCAGTGTATACCTGAAAATGAATGATAAATCCATGTCTGAATCAATCCAGTGTGCCTTCATCTGGTTGCAGGCACAGAGAGCCATCTAGTGTTCCCTAAAATACAGCTTTTAGGTAAAGCATCCTAGAAATCCAGCCTGACAAGGCAGGAAAAGGATTCCAAAGAGCTTTTAGTCCATGTCCCAGCCTTTTAAGTCTGTGGGAAATCTAGGTTAATCCACCACAGAAAGGACCTTCTTTTGCCTTCTAAGAAGATCCAACAATCTCTGTTCTTTGGCCACCGTACCTATAATTGCAGTTATAAACCTTAAAGTAAGACTATCTTGAAAGTGTATGTTTCGAGGGGTTGGGAGGCAAATGTGAATGACTCTTACCAACTCTAGGAAGGCAGTGGCTAATTGTTGTAGTAACTGTATTTACTATCACTTTGGTTTATAAAGCAACTTGAAAAGATGTAGCAATTTTATTGTGTTAAGCATATCATTTGCTCCTTTATGTCCAACTATAAAAATTTTATGTCCTTTGTGGATAATTCCAAAAATAAAAAAATACTAAAGAATAAAATAAAAATCACCCATAAACCTACAACCCAGAGATTTAGACATATGTATGTGTGGTAAAATTGGGATCCATGCTATTTTATGATTTTTAAAATGTATATTATAAACATCTTCCTGTGTCATTAATATTTTTTTCATTATTTTTAATGGCTATATAATTTGCCTTGGAATAGATTGTTTCATTTGTTTGACCCCTGTTGTTTGAATCCAGGTATTTCCCCCAAAAAAATCAGTAACACTTTAACTAATGAGACTTGACCAGCCTGGTCCTTCTTGTAGTTTTTGGTGCTATGGAACATCCACTACTTGAGTTCTAGGACATCATCATGGTTGGGGTTTATTGTGTGTGTCTTTTTTTTTTCCGGCTCTTTCATTATCTTTCACTGATTATACTTGCTGTCTTTGACCACTTGTAGTAACAATCCTAAGGCTGTGCTAAAATGATAGCTACTAGCTCTGTATGAAAACATCTAAATACATTTAAATTAATTAAAATGATATAAAATTTAGAACTATCTCAGATGCTCTCACCCCATTTCAAGTACTCAGTGGCCACATGTGGGTAGTGGCTACTGTATTTGACAGCACAGATACACGACATTTTCTGTCTTCATAGAAAGTTCCATTGGACATTCTATTGCTGTCAAAGGGCATGCAGTTGTAAGAAGCAGAAACTCATTCTGTGGAGCTCAAAAGTGAGGAGTATATGCTGAAAACTGCAGGAAAATGACAAGGAAGAAAATTGCAGGAGCTGCTGGAAAGTGGTAGGGCAGCTACTCTGCCTGTCTTCTGGGGCCCAAAAGCTCTTCTTCTCTTGGCTCCTTTCTTCACATCTGCTCCATCCTTCTCTCTGGATACCAGCTTCTTCCTCTGCCCTGCCATGACTTCTGCATGAATGTGGTTCTGATTTACTATGATGATTAAATGTAGTGTGAACTCAGTAGGATTTACAGCTCTAATCATCTGAGCAGGGTAAAGAATTAGAGAATGACTATGGTTCTTCACCAAGGCCTTTCTGAAGAGGTGACATCTGAACATAGAATGAAGTAAGAAGTGAATCATGCAAATTTCTAAGGGAAGAGCATTGTAAGCAGAGAGAACAAAAGTACAAAGCTCCTGAGGTAGGAAAGAGCAGAGCAAGAAATGTTTGTTGAATAAATGAAAAAATGGGCTATCCTTAGGTACTATCCTTTATGACATTTGTGAGTGGGCACAGTTTCAAAGAAGGTATAACTAGTGAGGCAGTATCCAGATCTGGGGTACTCATATACATGGGTATTTCCCAAGGTTTGGACACCCCTGAATTTGTCTCCTGGCATAGGGCAATACCAGGAATTTCTAACTGGAATTTCCAGTTCTATCTCATTCTCACCTTAAACTCAAAATATCTAAAGATACCTAAGGTTGTGCCCCCTCTTACCTATAAACAAGAATTCTCATACCATCTTGGACCTCTCTCTCTTCTTCTCATCAGGTTCTGTTGCCTTCCTTTGAATACTTTCCATACCTTCATCCTTCCTTCTTTTCACAAGACATTAGCTGCTCCCACCAATATTCTTGAGTAGCCTCTAGATCTCTAGTTTCTTTCCCCCAAGCCATTCTACAATCTTCTGAAAGCAAAGCAACTTGCATTCATTTATTCATTCTTTATTTTAAATTTTTTTAAGTTTATTTATTTTTGAGAGAGAGAGAGAGAGTGTGTGTCTGTGTGTGTGTGTGTGTGTGTGTGTGTGTGTGTGTGAGCAAGTGAGGGAGGGGCAGAGAGAGAGAGAGAATCCCAACCAGACTCTGCACTGTCAGTATGGGCCTGTTGCGGGGCTCGAACTCACAACCCATGAGATCACGACCTGAGCCAAAATTAAGAGTCAGGCGCTCAACCAACTGAGCCACCCAGGTGCCTCTTCATTCTTCATTTTTTATTCAAGTATAACACACTAAGCTTCATGCCAACTCCCTGCTCAATGTCCATCTTACTATTGCAATATCATCATCCTTTTTCAATGTCCCAACACTCCTGAGGGATGAAACACAAACCTTAATCACAATGATGCACTACAAGAGTAATTCACAAAATTGGAGCAGGGTACACTGAGCTTAAGAGAACGTATCAGATTCTCCAAGTTTTGTGAGTATAGTTCAAGAGTATTCCATCCCTCATTCTCAAGATTCTGACATGCCTCCCCTGAAGCCAGAGAAACACAGGTTAATGATGAGCAAACATACAGAATCTGGTCCTCAAGACCTTTCACAAACACGTGCAAATAACTCTTTCCAATTCATGACATTCTTTTGGGATACAGGTGCCCAGAAAGCATAAAATCTCTAGGAATAGAAATGTGTGTGTGACATAAAAAAAAATCAATAGATGTAAATTATTATATTAAAAAGCATTTCTCTATTATATATCTATATAGAAAGACAGGTATATACCCAAGTTGTCATGATTTGCAGATGAATTAAGCTCCTATTCAGAATTGATTTTTCCATTGAAACAATGTTATCTGTGGCTGTTAAGACCTCAGGCCAGGCCACAAAAGCCTGTTTGACCCATGCTATAAGAGAATTCTGGTAATAGTGTTTCTGCAGACGCTGAACACTATCTGTTACAGGCTCTTTTTGTTTGAGACCAAGGGGATATGGAGTGAGGAGGCCAACCAGAAGACCTGACTTTAAATTATCATTCCAGAGTCATCTGTACAGTCTTGGAAAACGTCTCCTGAGTCTCAGTTTTTTAATATTATAAATTATAAATAAATAGTCCCTCATTAAGCAGGTATTGGTTGTGTACTTACTATACTGTTTTAAAGATTCGATATGGGTTGCAGCAAATCAATATACATAAAAACACTTTGTAAATTCAAATTTAAAAAACAGATGAGAAGCATTCTTACTGAAGCATCTGTTTCATCACGAAGACGCTTGTAGTTCTGCTTTTGGAAAGCCAGGACATATCTTCTCCAGTGCTAATTTGGCCATAGGAATAGCCCACCCTTGTCCTGCCCTCCTACACTGAACCACAGTAATCCCACTGTAACTTCAATGGTCACCAGCAGCTGGAAAGGGAGGAAAGGAGGGCAGGGTGGTTTCACACTTTCCAAATGGAGACTTTAAAAAGTGCTCAGGGCATCTGGGTGGCTCAGTCAGTTAAGCATCTGATTTCGGCTCAGGTCACCATCTCACGGTTCATGGGCTCGAGCCTTGTGCTGGGATTCTCTCTCTCCTGTTCCTCTGACCTTCCCTCATTTGCTGTCTCTCTCTCTCTCTCTCTCTCTCTCTCTCTCTCTCTTCCTCTTGAAATAAATAAATAAACAAAAAAGTGCTCATCCTAGCTGCTCGTCTCAGGCCTGAGGAGGGGAAGAAAGGGCTTTGAGGATCTGACAGGATAGGAAAGCTACAGCCAGGACAAGGTTGGAATGAGAGACACTTTGGAAATCAAATATTAAAGCTCAGATTGCCTGCTAATATTCATAAAAACACATTAGTTCAGATTTAAGATTTCATCAGTTTCTAAATAATATTTCATAATGGAGTGGGATCCTGGAAAATAATCAAACCTCATTCTAGCGTTCACTCCAAGTCTGCCTTTAGCACTTGCTGGACAGCAGCCACTTAAAAATCTTTTCCTTTCCTTAGGTCAGAACCAGTTCTGGATTCACCGCCCCACCCCCACCCCAGGCCAGGAGAGCCCTTAGGATCCTCTTTATGCAAAGTAATGCTGGGAAAGATCAGGAATAAACCAGCAGGCTTACCCTTGGCCACACCATCCATGCCTACAGTATTTCACTGTCCTCCTAGCTGACTTCTCTGCCTCCAGTTTTGGCTCTTCAGTTACATTCTCCAAGCGACTGTCAGAAAAAGAAACAGTTCACTGGCCTGCTTAAACCTGGTTGCTCCTCCCTAAAAACTACAGCCTCGTTTCCCATTTCAGGGATTGTGTACTGCCTTCATAAGTTTTGCCATATCTCTGCATCACCTGTTGCCATTAATTTTTAAAATCACTCTTTTTACTTAAATAAGTGTATTAAAAAACATTTTTTATCATCGCATTAGTGAAAAACCAGTCCCCCTTTCCATAAATAGAAATAAGTACACAAAAGGGACACATGGGTGGCTCAGTTGGTTAAGCGTCCCACTTCAACTCAGGTCATGATCTCACAGTTCAGGAATCCGAGCCCCGCATTGGGCTCTCTGCTATCAGTGCAGAGCCCGCTTTCAGTCCTCTGTCTCCCTCTTTCTCTGCCTATCCCTAGCTTGTGCTCTCTCTTTCTCTCTCTCAAAAATAAACATTAAAAAAAAAAAAAGATTCTTAAATAAGTACACAATGAAATAAGTACAGCATGAAAATAAAATCGTTCTAGCTGGGTAGGTAGCTGTGCCTGAGCCCTTCTTCAAAAGGGAAAATTTCCAGGTGTTAGGGAAGTGTTGAAGGCATATTGACACCAAACGGAGGCTTTCTCCTAGATTTAGCAGAAGGATTAAATACTAATTGAGAAGGGATTAACATTCTCACTGTGTGATTCAGTGTTACTTAATGTCAAGTCCCTGATCAAGATCCTCTCATGAACCGCCTACACTCTGCCAGCCTCTCACCTATAGGTTGAATTCTAAGCAGCTTAGTGCGGCATTCAAGACCCTTCATTATCTGAGCCTTGATTAGCTTCTTTTTTAAAAAATTTTTTCAAATGTTTCTTTATTTTTGAGAGAGAGACAGAGTGCAAGCAGGGAAGGCGGCAGAAAGAGAGAGGGACACAGAATCTGGGGAAGGGGCAGAGGAAGAGAGAGGGACACAGAGTCCGAAGCAGGCTCCAGGCTCTGTGCTATCATCACAGAGCCTGACATGGGGCTCCAACTCACAAACTGTGAGATCATGACCTGAGCTGAAACGAAGTGTCAGATATTTAACCAACTGAGCCACCCCGTTGCCCCTCTTCTCATTTCTTCTTGATACTAACCCTTTGCCCTTGCACTCTGCTCAACAGTGCCTAAATGCACAATGCTGTTCCAAGCCTTGGCACATGCTACTCTCACTCTTTGGAATGATCTTTCCCCTTGTGTCTGCCTGAAACTCCTATTCAACCTTCAAACCTTTGCTCAAATATCACATATGCACCGTTGACTGCCCGTCCTCTCCCTGCCACAGTTAGCCAATTCCACTTTTGTGGGACATCCTTCTTTTCTAGATCTATCAAACAGCAGGGTAATTATTTATTAACATGTGTCTCTGTCCTCCATTGAATTAAACCCTAAGCTTCTAATATAGTGCATGGCTCATAATAGATGTTCAGTGACTGTTGACTAAAGTGAATGAATGGTACATATCCATCCCTTCCAGTGTAACAGAACTACGTACAGTAATCCCTATGGGAAACCCACTGACTGTTCAGATGGGATGATGTGAACCTAAGAAAGTGTACCACCTTATGAAAAAGGATGCTCATTCACTGTGGTGGATAGAGTTCATGACCACCCAGAATTTACTGTTATGTAGAACAAAGCTGGAGGAGTAAGGCCTTGGGGAAATTGATTTTGTAAGAAGTAGAAAACCTGTTTCTACTACCCTATTAAATTTTTTATATATCTTTCATTGTCCCCAAATCGGTTTTCAATTTCCTAGAGATCACAAGTGACAGGAAAATGACATTGTTCTCATGTCTGTGAGCCACTGCTTTCCCAAATTTTAATCCCCCCTTCAGCCAATTTCACTATATTGTATAGACAAAGATTCTTGACATGTAAAATTAAAGAAAGTCAGAGCTGATGAAAAGTAAAGTTACTGGAAATAATCACCAGTTAAGAAGAGAAAACTCTAGAATTGTATTTCATCCTGTCATCCCTTGTCAAACAAAATAATCAGGAAATCAGACAAGAGTTCAGTTCTGACTAAGACTAACCAGTTCTATTCCTGGCTCAGTTTCTTTCATTAAGTATAACTCCTTAGGCTTTCAGACCTCTGGAGTGGTGGCCATCTGTGTGTTAGCAATACCCAGATAACTTTTCAAAATGTAGATTCCCAAACATGAAAGCCCAACTTATTCCCCTGGGTTTGGAGCACAGAAATCTGTCTAAAAACCAACAACTTCACAGGTGTTTGTGTCCACAGGTGATTCAGAGTATCATATTTTGGGACACCATTATCCTAAGAGTCCCCCCACTAAAGTGATTTTCACATCGTGACCAGGCACCACCTGAAACAAAAGCCCAAGGAAATTTTTTCTTACTTTCCATAATTTATTTATTTTTTATAATTTACATCCAAGTTAGTTAGCATATGCTCCAACAATGATTTCAGGAGTAGATTCCTTAATGCCCCTTACCCATTTAGCCATACCCCTTCCCACAACCTCTTCAGCAACCCTCTGTTTATTCTCTATATTTAAGAGTCTCTTATGTTTTGTTTCCCTCCCTGTTTTTATATTATTTTTGCTTCCCTTCCCTTATGTTCATCTGTTTTGTATCTTAAAGTCCTCATATGAGTGAAGTCATACGATATTTGTCTTTCTCTCACTGACTAACTTCGCTTAGCATAATACCCTCTAGTTCCATGCATGTAGTTGCAAATGGCAGGATTTCATTCTTTTTGATTGCCGAGTAATACCCCATTGTATATATATACCACATCCTCTTTATCCATTCATCCATCGATGGACATTTGGGCTCTTTCCATACTTTGGCTATTGTTGATAGCACTGCTATAAACATTGGGGTGCATGTGTCCCTTCAAATAAGCATACTATGTATCCCTTGGATAAATACCTAGTAGTGCAATTGTGGGGTCGTAGGGTAGTTCTATTTTTAATTTTTTGAGGAACCTCCATACTGTTTCCCAGAGTGGCTGCACCAGTTTGCGTTCCCACCAGCAGTGCAAAAGAGATCCTCTTTCTCCACATCCTCGCCAACATCTGTTGTTGCCTGAATCGTTAATGTTAGCCATTCTGACAGGTGTGAGGTGGTATCTCAATGTGGTTTTGATTTGTATTTCCCTGATGATGAATGATGTTGAGCATTTTTTCATTTGTGTGTTTGCCATCTGGATGTCTTTGGAGAAGTGTCTATTCATCTCTTTTACCCATTTCTTCACTGGATTATTTGTTTTTTGGGTGTTGAGTTTGATAAGTTCTCTGTAGATTTTGGATACTAACCTTTATCTGATATTTCATTTGCAAATATCTTCTCCCATTCCGTTGGTTGCCTTTTACTGTTGCTGATTGTTTCCTTTGCTGTGCAGAAGCTTTTTATTTTGATGAGGTCCCAATAGTTCGTTTTTGCTTTGGTTTCCTTTGCCTCCAGAGACATGTTGAGTAAGAAGTTGCTGCAGGCGGGGTCGAAGA
Organism: Panthera tigris; assembly: GCF_018350195.1. Classification (NCBI taxonomy): domain Eukaryota; kingdom Metazoa; phylum Chordata; class Mammalia; order Carnivora; family Felidae; genus Panthera; species Panthera tigris. The sequence continues at coordinate 63,201,654 of NC_056672.1, read as the reverse complement.
GGCTTTTGCCTGCTTTCTCCTCGAGCATTCTGATGGCTTCCTGTCTTACATTTAGGTCTTTCATCCATTTTGAGTTTATTTTTGTGAATGGTGAAAGAAAGTGGTCCAGGTTCATTTTCCTGTATGTCACTGTCCAGTTTTCCCAGCACCATTTGCTGAAGAGACTGTCTTTATTCTGTTGGATAGTCTTCCCTGCTTTATCAAAGATTAGTTGGCCATAGTTTGTGGGTCCATTTTTGGGTTCTCTATTCTGTTCCATTGATCTGAGTGTCTGTTCTTGTGCCAGTACCATACTGTCTTGATGATTACAGCTTGTAGTATAGCTTGAAGTCCGGGATTGTGATGCCTCCTGGTTTGGTTTTCTTTTTCAAGGTTGCTTTGGCTATTGGGGGTCTTTTCTGGTTCCATACAAATTTTAGGATTATTTGTTCTAGCTCTGTGAAGAATGCTGGTGTTATTTTGATAGGGATTGCATTGAATATGTAGATTGTTTTGGGTAGTATCGACATTTTAACGATATTTGTTCTTCCTATCCAGGAGCATGGAATCATGCTCATGTATTTCTTTTTCCATTCTTTTGTGTCTTCTTCAATTTCTTTCTTAAAGTTTCTATAGTTTTCAGTGTATAGATTTTTCACCTCTTTGGTTAGATTTATTCCTACATATTTTATGGGTTTTGGTGCAATTGATTTCTCTTTCTGTTGCTTCATTATTGGTGTATAGGAATGCAACCAATTTCTGTGCATTGATTTTTATTTCCTGCAACTTTGCTGAATTCATGGATCAGTTCTAGCAGTATTTTGGTGGAATCTTTTGGGTTTTCCATATAGAGTATCATGTCATCTGTGAAGACTGAAAGTTTGACCTCCTCTTGGACAATTTGGATGCCTTTCATTTCTTTATGTTGCCTGATTGCAGAGGTTAAGACTTCCAATACTATGTTGAATAACAGTGGCAAGAGTGGACATCCCTGTCTGGTTCCTGACCTTAGGGGGAAAGCTCTCAGTTTTTCCCCATTGAGGATGATATTAGTGGTGGGTCTTTCCTATATGACTTTTATGATCTTGAGGTATGATCCTTCTATCCCTACATTCTTGAGGGTTTTTACCAAGAAAGGATGCTGTATTTTGTTAAATGCTTTCTCTGCACCTACTGAGAGGATCATATGGTTCTTGTCCTTCCTTTTATTGATGTGATGTATTACATTGATTGTTTTGTGTCCCTGCCTCCCAGGTATAAATCCCACTTAGTCTTGGTGGATACTTTTTTTGATGTATTGTTGGATCCAGTGGGCTAGTGTCTTGTTGAGGATTTTTGCATCTGTGTTCATCAGGGAAATTGGTCTATAATTCTCCTTTTTAGTGGGTGTTTGTCTGGTTTTGGAATCAAGGTAATGCTGGCTTCGTGGAAAGAGTTTGGAAGTTTTCCTTCCATTTCTATATTTTGGAACACCTTCAAGAGAATAGGTGTTAAATCTTCCTTAAATGTTTGGTAGAATTCCCTGGAAAGCCATCTGGCCCCAGACTCTTGTTTTTTTGGAGATTTTTGATTACTAATTACTAATTCTTTACTGGTTATGGGTCTATTCAAATTTTATATTGCTTCCTGTTTCAGTTTTGGTAGTTTATATGTTTCTAGGAATTTGTCCATTTCTTCCAGATTGCCCATTTTATTGGTGTATAATTGCTCATAATATTCTTATTATTGTTTTTATTTCTGCTGTGTGGGTTGTGGTCTCTCCTGTTTCATTCTTGATTTTATTTATTTGGTCCTTTCCTTTTTCTTTTTGATCAAACTGGCTAGTGGTTTATCAATTTTGTTAATTCTTTCAAAGAACCAGCTTCTGGTTTCCTTGATCTGTTCTACTGTTTTTTTGGTTTCGATAGCATTGATTTCTACTCTAATCTTTATTATTTCCTGTCTTCTGCTGGTTTGGGGTTTTATTTGCTGTTCTTTTTCCAGGTCTTTAAGGTGTAAGGTTAGGTTGTATATCTGTGACCTTTCTTCCTTCTTTAGGAAGGCCTGGATTACTATACACTTCCCTCTTCTGACAGCCCTTGCTGCATCCCAGAGGTTTTGGGCTGTAGTGTTATCATTTTCATTGACTTCTATGTACTTTTTAATTTCCTTTTTAACTTCTTGGTTAGCCCGTTCATTCTTTAGTAGGATGTTCTTTAGTCTCCAAGTATTTGTTGTCTTTCCACTTTTTTTCTTGTGGTTGAATTTGAGTTTCATAGTGTTGTGGTCTGAAAATATGCCCAGTATGATCTCGATCTTCTTGTACTTGTTGAGGGATGATTTGTGTCCCAGTATGTGATCTATTCTGGAGAACATTCCATGTGCACTCAAGAAGAATGTGTATTCCAGTGCCTTAGGATGAAATGTTCTGAATATATCTGTTAAGTCCATCGGGTCCAGTGTGTCATTCAAAGCCATTGTTTCCATGATTTTCTGTTTAGATCATCTGTCCATTGCTGTAAGTGGGGTGTTGAAGTCCCATACTATTATGGTATTATTATCAATGAGTTTTTTTTTATGTTTGTGATTAATTGATTTATATATTTGGATGTTTCCACATTTAAAAAAAATTTTTTTTTAACATTTATTCATTTTTGAAAGGCAGAGAGAGACCGCAAATGGGGGAGGGGCAGAGAGAGGGGGAGGCACAGAAACAGAAGCAGGCTCCAGGCTCCGAGCTGTCAGCACAGAGCCCGACGCGGGGCCCGAACTCACGGACCGTGAGATCATGACCTGAGCCGAAGTCGGCCACTTAACCAACTGAGCCGCCCAGGCGCCCCTGGATGTTTCCACGTTTGAAGCCTAAGTGTTTATAATTGTTAGATCTATTTGGTGGATAGACCCCTTAATTATGATATAATGCCCTTCTTTCTGTCTTGTTACAGTTTTTATTTTAAAATCTAGATTGTCTAATATAAGTATAGCTACTCTGGCTTTCTTTTGGTGACCATTAACATGTTAGATGGTTCTCCATCCCCTTACTTTCAATCTGAAGGCGTCTTTAGGTCTAAAATGGGTTTCTTATAAACAACATATAGAGGGATCTTGTTTTTCTTATCCATTCTGTTACCCTATGTCTTTTGATTAGACCACTGAGTCCATTGACGTTTAGAGTGAGTACTGAAAGAAATGAATTTATTGCCATTATGTTGCCTGTAGAGTTGGAGTTTCTGGTTGTGTTCTCTTGTCCTCTCTAGTTTTTCTTGCTTTTGGTCTTTTTTTTTTTTTTTGTCTTTTCTCCCCTCTGAGAGTCCCCCTTAAAATTTCTTGCAGGGCTGGTGTAGTGATCACGAACTCCTTTAATTTTTGTTTGACTGGGAAACTTTTAAGCTCTCCTTCTATTTTGAATGACAGCCTTGCTGGATAAAGAATTCTTGACTGCCTATTTTTCCAATTCAGCACATTGAGTATATCCTGCCACTCCTTTCTTGCCTGCCAAGTTTCTGTGGATAGGTCTGCTGCAAACCTGATCTGTCTTCCCTTGTAGGTTAAGGATTTTTTTTTCCCTTGCTGCTTTCATAATTCTTTCCTTGCCTGAGTATTTGTGAATTTGACTATGATATGCCTTGTTGATGTTCGGTTTTTGTTGAATCTAATGGGAGTCCTCTGTGCTTCCTGGATTTTGATGTCTGTGTCTTTCCCCAGGTTAGGAAAGTTTTCTGCTATGATTTGCTCACATAACCCTTCTACCTCTTTTCTCTCTCTTCATCTTCTGGAACCCCTATGATTCTGATGTTGTTCCTTTTCAATGAGTCACTGATTTCTCTAATTCTTAAATCGTGCTCTTTTGCCTTAGTCTCCATCTTTTTTCTGCTTCATTGTTCTCCATAAGCTTGTCCTCTATATCGCTGATTTGTTGTTCTGTCTCATCCATCCTTGCTGCTGTGGCATCTGTTCGAGATTGCAGCTCAGTTACAACATTTTTTATTTCATCCTGACTATCTTTTATCTCCACAGAAAGGGATTCTAATCTGTTTTCAACCCCAGCTAGTATTCTTATTATCGTGATTCTAAATTCTGGTTCAGCAACTTGCTTGTATCTGTGTTGGTATCTTGGCTGTCATTTCTTCCTGTTCTTTCTTTGGGGTGAATTCCTTCGTTTCATCATTTTGAAGGGAGAAAAGGAATTAATAAGGTAAAAAAATTAAAAAATTAAAAACCACACAAAAAAATCAAATAAAGGATGCTAGATCCTAGGTGTGTTCTGGTCTGGTTGTTGAAAGTAGCTTGATAGATTAGAGAAAAAAGGAGAAGTTAGAAAAGAGAAGAAAAGAAAAGAAAGACAAATGATAATTTGAAAAAATAAATACAATGAAATGGAATAAAAAATGATGGAAGTAAAAAAATAGGATTTGAAAAATTTACAAAAAAGTAAAAAATATAGTAGAAAAAATAAAAATATTTTTAATAGATATGGAAAATAAAAGTAAATTTTTTCTCTTTCTGTATTCAATAATAAAAAAAATGGAGCAGTAAACAGACTGAAGTATGATTGAACTTACGTCGGTTTCCCCTAGAAGTCAAACTATGAAGCACTTTATAGTCTGTAAACTAAGCAGGCGGAGAGACTTGTGTTGTTCCCGAAGAGCGAGGTTGGCCCAGTTGGGCAGGGCTTAGTGTAACAGCACCGTTCTACACTCAGTGGTGCTACTTAGCGCCTGGATTGTTGTGGCACCTGTAGGTGTGTATGCGCATGGGCGGGAGGGGTTAAAATGGCGTCCCCTGCTACCCAGTGTCTAGTATCAGAACTCTGTGCTCTCCCTGACCAGCAATCGCACACCTCTCCTTTGTCTCCAGCTCCCGTCCACTCCCTGCTTTTACACTGTCCATGACCAAGCCATCAGGTTGCCAGGCGGCACCTCCCTCCTGAGTTTTATCTCAGATGCAGCTGCGTTTCCCAACCCCTCACTTCTGAGTGGCTTTGACCCACTTAGACCTTCTGGGGGAGGGTCTCACTGAGCAATGGACAGTTACTGGCCCACCTCCAGGAATGTTCGGGAGACCACGCTGCTGCCAATGCCCAGAGACTGCTGCTGGGTGCCAGCCCACCCCAGAAAAAGTTCATGCGATCATGTAGCAGCAGCGTTTCAGGGATTATGGAAAATCACAACACACATCTAGCGCCAGGCTTCTCCCTTAATGTCCTTGTTCCAGCACCAGTGAATGTGGTTGTTCTCTGGGGTCCACTGGGACCTTTGCCTGCGAGGTGGCTGCACAGCCTCTACCAAATGTCCTCCCAACAGGGAACCGCCTCTCCCCATGTGGCCCGAGGACCCTGAGGACCTCGCTCTCTACTCCTGGGGATTCGCCCTTCCCACCAGGGTACCACCAGGTGTCAAGCTGCGGAGTTTAGACTCTGCACTCCCCCTGTGTATAGAGTCTTAATGGAATTTAAGCCTGCTCCTTTCTCCTTTCTCCCTTTTTTGTTCAGTCCCTTGTGTACTCTTTATTTTCTCTCCAGCTGCTTTCAGGTGGGGAGGGGGGCGATGCTTTCTGTACTCTCCCCCTGTCTCCATCTTCCCTCCTCAAGCAAAAACCCCTCCCTGCCCTCCATGGCTTTCTCCCCCAGTTCACCTCTCCATACCACATACCTGCTGAGTTCTCTGGTTCAGGTCATGCAGATTGTTTTGTTAATCCTCAAATCAGTTTTCTAGATGTGCAGGATGGTTTAGTGTTGATCTAGATGTATTTCAGGGATGAGAGATGCAAAACAACTTCCATGCTGTTCCACCATCTTGCCCCCTGCCCAAGCCCAAGGTAATTTTTAAAGTGTAGATCTGAAGTGTAGATCGACCTCACTGAGCTCCACTAAATTATATGCTATGGCCTCATATATGCTGTGGGTTTGTTTGTTTGTTTGTTTGTTTTTAGAGAAACTCCCCCTGGGTGATTCATTTATTTATAGTACAGTTTGAGAATCAATGACCTGGGGCAGAGGTCTCAAGCTCAGATGCCTTATAGGGGCCAGGAAGGTAATGGAAATGTGAAAAATAATCCCAGATAATACAGTAGGGAATAGTAAAAACTGTAGGCAACTGAAGAGTGACCTTTCTAAAGGAGGCAGCTACCATCACTCAGCTGCAACCAGCTATTCACCCATGGGGATGTTGCCAGATACTTGGAATTTTCAAAGGAAGCCAGGCTGTGAATTTTTGTTAATATAAACATTTCCTTAAATGTTGACAAGGAACTCATCTTTTTTTCAGCTTTACTGAGGTGTAATTGACAAGTAAAACTGTAAGATATTGAAAGCATACATCATGATGATTTGATAGATGTATACATTGTGAAAGGATTCCTCCCATCAAATATATTAAGTAACTCACATTTTAAAATATAATCCGCAGGCCCACTAGGGCTGGAGGGTCACCTGTTTGACACTTCTGGACTGGGAAATGTCAAGGCATTTGTCATAGACAAGTATTAACCAGAAATCTTCAGTGACTGGCTAAGCAATAGGAGGTGACATAGGCCTGTCACTGTAAGTAGTGTAGCTTTAAGGTGCAGCTAGAAAGAACTAAAATAAAATACATATCGTAAAGGAGAGGTGGCTAACCTCATTTAAAAGCAAGAGAACAAGAGAGAAAAAAAGGCACTAAAAGATAATGAATGTAATCAATTCCAGGTGTGGTCATAAATGAACTCTTAGAAACCTCACTCATAAAATAGAGATAATGAGATAATGATAACTACTCATAGTGTCTGAGGTATTGATTAGGAAGAATAGTTTATATCAAGTGGGTTAGCAATATCATCTGAAACAAAGTAGGCACCCAATTAAAAAAAAAAAAAGAATATGCTACTGCTCTTATTTTCCTGTTCCTTAAGCCACTCTTCCCTCCCATTAAAATTCAACAGACACTAAAGAAAAGCAAGCTCATGGCAAAAAGTTGACAAATTCCCTTGATATTCTTGTTTTTGTTTTAGGGATAACTGATAATACTTCTGTAATGAGATAATTAACAAAGTAGTGATGACAAAGTGATTCCAGTCCCTCATAAGAAATGTCATTTCAGAATGCAGATATGCCCTTGCATCTCATCCCTGGGATTCTTCCCTCTACCATGGGTTCAGTGATTCTAAATCCTGTGGAAAGGAAATTACTAAACGAATGGCCTGAAGAATTCTGGGTAATTCTGAGAGAGCTGATAACACTGTGGTCTAGGAAGATTGCCTTCACTTTATAGCACTCTGTTATTCGTTGACTTTAAAAAATAATAATAATAATTTTTTAAAATAATAATTTGAGGGACGCCTGGGTAGCTTAGTCAGTTAACTGTCCGACTTGGGTCAGGTCATGATCTCATGGTTTGTGTGTTCGAGTCCCACATCAGGCTCCACACAGTGTGACAGTGTGTGACAATGTAACAGTGTGGAATCCCCTGGGATTCTCTCTCTTCCTCTCTCTCTGCCCCTTCTCTGCTCACTCTTTCTCAGAATAAAGACATGTTTAAAAAAATAAAGAACATTTTAATATGAAAACAGTGTAATGGTAATGTTAAAAAAATGTATTCACAGTTTTAAAGACTAATAAATTCATCACCTTCACATCTATTTCCTTCCAGTTTTTATCCTCTTGTGTACATTTTTATCTCTGTGAGGTCAGTGTTTTCTGTTTTACTTGCCATTACCATCCAAGGGCCTATTGAAGTCCTTTGCACATTGTAGTCACTTAAATATTTATTTAAGGAAAGAATTAATGCACTTCTGAATGATAAATGTACAATCCATTTTGTATTCTCACTCCCATTAAGTCAAGAATCTTATGTCTCCACAAACTTCAAACAAGTCATATTTCTCTACCTGTTTTATCGATTTTCTTCTAATTATAAAATCAAGAAAATATGAAAGTCTAGGAAAAACCGTCTTAATCTTGCTATCCAGAGACACTCACTCTTAATTTGCTGAGATGTTTCTCCTAGTTTTGTGACATAAAACTTTTGCTTTGAACATGGAGAATTTCTTTTCAGATTCTTTCATTTGATGTGACATTCCTAGTGTTTCCCCATATCATGGGAAATCCATGGTCACTATTATTTCATTAACTGCACATTATCCTATGCTTTTGGATATGTCTAGAATCTTGACATTTAAGTTTTTTACAATTTTTGTCATAAAATTTTCCACATTAAAAATCTTAGTTCACGGGCGTCTGGGTGGCTCAGTCAGTTAAGCTTCCAACTTCGGCTCAGGTCATGATCTCGTGGTTCATGGATTTGAGCCCCACGTCAGACTTTGTGCTGATAGCTCAGAGCCTGGAGCCTGCTTCAGATTCTGTGTCTTCGTCTGTCTCTGGCCCTCCCCCACTCATGCTGTTTCTCTCTGTCTCTCAAAAATGAGTAGATGTTGAAAAAAATGAAAAAATAAAAATATCTTAGTTCATAGACTTTTTGTCCACATTGTAGCATCGATTCCTAGAAGAGGAAAATAAAGGCTACTTAGTTGGGGTATATGAATGGCATATTTTCTACACACCTATATATCTCAGCATGTCTTTGTTATTTCTCTTACACCTAAAAGACCGGGTAACAAGACATGAAATTCCCAAACAAATTCAGTTAGATATCCTTTTATTGTCTTTGAGCATTTACTGTAGCAAAAACGAGAAACCCATGATATTTATAATTATCCTTTGGAAGGCTACTTTTTTTCCCTTTTCTTTCCTCCTGAGTGCTTGATAGTTTTTTTAATTAAAACCCTTTGGCAGCTATGTCTAATTCATTTTTATTAATTATGCCAAGAAGGAAGTAAATCCATCAGATCAAGATTTATTTTTTTTAAGCAGAAAATTTTTCTTCAGGTAAGTCTTTGATTAGTCCTTCGGGTCTTGTGGTTATGGTTTCTTTCTTAGGTAAACCATAATTCTTAGGTTTATCCCCCATATTTAGGTGACCAAATAGCTTATATTCAAACCAGGACAATTTTGAAAGTGAAAGGGGTTAATAATTACACAGGACAATAGGGATAAATCAGGAACTGAGACATAGCCTCCCTGCCATTTTTTTCACTTTATAGTTCCTTGATCCTTTTCTGTATCCTGATTTTCTATATTTTGTGTTCCATATCGCTAATTCAATCCTTCGCAATATTTATTTTACCTTTTATACTTCCAAAGCATATTTGAAATCTTGGATTTTGTTGTTGGACTTTTAGTTTCCCTGTTTCTTTACATATAACACTGTTCTTTTTCATTCCATCCTATTAATCATCTCAACATGTCCTCTCTTGTGAATTACTCATGTTTCATAAAAGTCATGTTATCATGCTAATGTTTAAATGTTGGATTTTGTGTTTGTTTTTCTAATTTTTCATTTTTTTTTAATAAACATCCTTTTCTTTGCCTATTCTATAGCATTTGCATAGGGCCCATGTTGCTTTTGTATTTTTGTTGAGTAGGAGAGTTCTTACTATAGAACAATAAGAAATCTATCTATACCCTCTGTTTGCCAATAGACTAGCTGCTTAGATTGCTAATTGCCTTACTTTGAATTCAGTTATGGTCTGGCTGAATCTCTGTCTAATAAATACAGGTGGATGTGAAGTTGCTGTGTATAACATGTAAGACAAATCCCAGTTTTTAGCAGCCATTAGCATGTGGTCTGACTCTGCTGAACCAGCTGGAATCTGCTTGTCCCCTGCTGAGTTGCTTTTTGATCATATGAACCAGTGGCTCTTAATCAATTCCTCAACCTAGACAGCCTTTTCAAAATTCACACTTAGGCTCCATCCTAGATCTCCTGGCTCAAAACCTTAGGAAACATAGGCTTGTGAATGTAAAAAAAAAAAAAAAAATCCAGGTGCCCACCCACTAATCAGAGGAAGGAAATGATTGAATTTCATTCTGACTACCTCAAAACGCAAGACACATACAGTAGAGGGGCCATCGTGACTCTTCTAAATGAACTATGTGGTAGAAGAAAAGATATTATAGTCAGTGTACCAGTAAAGAGCTAGAGGGCCCAGATTACCCAAATTTGAATCCCATCCTGCTGCTTACATTAGCTAAATGCAACTAGGCAAGTCACTTAACCTCTCCATGCTTTAGTTTCCTCATTTTTGAGATAAGGATAATAAGATCTTTCCCACTGAGTTTTAAAAAGATTAAATGAAATAACCTATAGAAAGTGTTAAGAAATGCCTAGTAATATTAAATGTTCAAAAAATATTATCTACTATTATTTAGAGACATAATATCCATTTAATATTTTTTCTGGTTCCACCAGCTTGCAGTTTGTGCAACATCCTTTTCTAGCAATAAGTTAATTGCTAATTGAAGTTTTTAGAGCTGTGAGCTTTCATATTTTTATGTCTTATTTGACATTTTAGTGTAAAGTTGAGAAATGCTGCATCAGATCAGTTTGTGCATTTAATTGGAATTTTATGAGTAAGTTCTAGAATGGTTATCCATCACTGTGGTTTTGGCTTGAACAGACAATCAATCATTTTATTTCTATCCATGCCTTCATGCCATTTCCTACTGGTGCCTTGTCTACCTCATTTCTTCTTCTTTCTAGTTCTGTGACTTTTGAGCAGTAACCTGGTTTGAAACATGCCAACACTGGATGAGCTAGTGACATTCAGGAAGAAAGTTGTCCTGTGGGGTTCCAAAGGCCCCCGTGGGTGCTAGTCACAAGGAGGAAAGTTTAGCTCAAAAGCAAGATCTTTCAAAGCTGTCCAAGTGATTAAATAAATTGTAATAGAACTGAGTGTATCAGTGAGGGCCACTCAGTACATAGAAACCACAAGTATTCAAAGAGAAATTTTAATATAATGAATAATGAAGTAGGCACAAAGTTGTTAGGTAACTGGAAGGATAATAAGAGAACTCCATGGTCTGAAGATAGCAAATCTTGGAGCGTTACCATCCCAAAGCTGAGGAAACAATAGGGGGAGGCTGCAGATACTAACACTAAAATATTAGAGGAAAAGACCTGTGAAGCTGAAACTCAGATATCTGAGAAAAGTGGGACTATTCAGTTGGTGATGGTATCTCTGAACTCTAACTAGGGACCTAAGGGGCCCAAATCCAAACCGCAAACTGGCCTGTTGGTGCTGGTATCTCTGAGGGTGCAGGATAAGGTGTTTCTGCAAGTGTTAGAAAAGCTGCCCTAGGTTTAATGCTGCCCTGAAAAGGAACTGCTGCAGGGATGCTGAAAAGAACCAGAAGCAGACAAAAAATCCCCAGGAAGTAAAGAGAGAACAGACAGGAGTAAGCAAGTCCCTGGTCATGGCAGAGCCTACCAGGATCCTCCTGGCAAAGCAGAAGTGTGATGTGTACGAGAGTACTAGCTCTCCCATCCCAATGCAGAGAAGGGAGAGGTGGGTTTAGAGAGACAATAGCCATATGCACACAGTGGGCCATTCAAAGTATCAAAGAAATAGTAGTATTGATTGCCAGCATTCATTGTACCATTACTATGTACTAGGCATCATGCATTTTCATATTTAATCCTTACTAAATCTTCTCAGGTAGCTAATATTTTTTGCCCCCATGTTATTGGTGAAGAAATTAGGAGTTACTCAGTTAAGGTCACTTATTTAAGGACCTTACTTGCTCAAGGTCACCCAACTCGAAAGCCATAGCTAGGAGTCAGGTTTGTTCTTTGTAGCTCTGTGCAGCTCTGCCTTCTGTTGTGTATGGCATTGATGCTATGATTTCTTCCAACTCTGAGATGTGTTTGTGAGTAATTAATGTCTCTTTGCTCAACATTGTTTGATTTTGTTTTATTCTCAATAAAATTATTATTTCACAACATTTAACGTATTATTTAACTTGTTATGTTAGGCATGTGTGCCTAACTGCTGAGAGCTGTGGAGACTGGGCAATTTTCCAATTCATCTGAACTAAACAGATAGTTGAATCAGACAATACGAAGTTTAGGAAAATATATTAATGTGAATTATTTGCTTTGGCCGTGTACTTTGTCTTTCAGATTGCCTGGAACAAGGCCTGGTTGCCAATTGACTTTATGCCTTGTAATGTCACTGTAATTACTTGGCAAAATTCCTCTCTCGGGTACCTCATCACCAACGGTTGACTGTCCTCAGTAGCCTCTCCATTAGAAAAGCAAGTTGGATAAACTGATTATACATTTTTGCCATAAATAGAAATCTCTGAGTTATAATACGGATCTATGGAAGAGGGTAGAAATTGGAAAGAATTAACCTATTATAGATCTCTAGACTAGTAGAGATCTCTCTTTAGATAATAAATTACAGCTTTTGAGAATAGACTTAGGACATCAGTCACCTTCAAACCTTAATATACCCACTAATATCTGCAAAAGATTGCTAATATTTGCACATATTTTGGCATTCTCCATGCAACAATAAATGAATATTTATCTTAATTTGTATTTCTGTTTGAGACTCAAAAAAAATAAGAAGCATTCTCTGACGTAGGAAATTTGGTAGGAATACAAAGTCACTATTATCTGTTATTCAAGATTTTTTGGCAGTTGGGATTTAGATCCTTAAATATGTTAGCTCCCTAGTTTCTACTCACCCACCCCTACTCTGCCCAGACTCCCGTTTTTGTTTACCTATAAATACTTCTCCAGTTTTTTTTTATTTGTTTAATGTTTATGTATTTTTGAGAGAAAGACAGACAGACAGAGCATGAGTTGGGGAGGGACAGAGAAAGAGGGAGACACAGAATCTAAAGCAGGCTTCAGGCTCTGAGCTGTCAGCACAGAGCCTCTTGCGGGCCTTGAATTCACGAACCACGAGATCATGACCTGTGCCGAAGTCCAACATCTAATCGACTGAGCCAACCAGGCACCCCAATATTTTTCCAGTTTTTAAAGACTGGACTAATACTGCCAATACTTCAAATCTAATCTCTTTATAGCTCTTCTGGCCTCCCAAATTACTGGAATTCATTCAGAATCCTCTAAAATAAAGGATTTTCATGAAAAACAATTTAAAGGAATAATAGTAAAATTGTGTATAGAGTAAGTTTAAGTTTGGGATATGCAAGTAACACTTTTTCAAAGGTCCTTTCTTTACACCATCATATTGATAGATTATAGAAGTACCATTCCTATATTTTCTCTTAGACTCTATCATAACTGAAAGAAGTATTTTAATAAGTGCAATGTGAATTTAGGGTAGAGTGGCTCATTCCCCTTAGGTCTTGGGTACAGGGCATGGACCTTTTTTGGTTTGTGTATAATAAGACAAACACTCTCATTTCATGAGGATTTTACAATTTACAAAGTAATTTCAGTACACATAACCTCATGTACACATAACAGCCTACAACAATTCTGGGAGGAAAGAGTTACTCCCCCAAATTACAAATAAAGTTATTAAGAAACCGAACCTCAGGTAGTTTTAAAAAGCAAGTATTAAAAAGAAATTTGCTGATTTTAAGTCCAGTCCTCTGTCCTCTAAATCACTGTGGATTAAGAGAGTCTGCTTCTGAGAACTTAGTATTGAGTGTATGAGCTACTATGGCACCAACTTCAAAATCCAAAGTCCTGACTCCTCTCTTGAGACTAATCACCAGGCTCTGCTCTCTCACCAAAACCAGGGATATTCCACCAAAGATCCTATGAGCAGAAAGGTGTACTCTGTTTCAATAAATGCTATATTCTTTAAAACTGCCTTTAGATGACCCCTTTGGCATCTTAAAATGCTATTTACTATCACCTGAAGCTGCTGAGATGGATAAATAATCTTATTTCTTTCTGGAAAAGATTGTTTGAATTTTCTGAGACCTATTTGACCTTGAGTACATGCTAACATATTTATCATTAGCTTCCCTTATTCATGTTCAGCTTCTAGGTATCTTAAGCAACCCATCTTTTCAGGAAAAATCAGTTTCAAAAGAGAAAAAAATACTTAAAGAGTTGCAACACAGGTTGTGGCTGGGAAAATAAGAACATACAGTTAAAAGTGTAGATCCGTTGCCAAGGGTCAGTGGAGCATTTTGGAATTGCCTGTGTGTTATGGTCATTTTGAGTTTTTTTCAAAGGTTTATGAAAACATTTACAAGTTAAAATTTTAATCTTGAGCTTTCTACTATTATATGGGATTCATAAAATACGTTCTATGACATATTCATATGTTGGAGATTTACTGCAAAATTTTATGTGAGAGTCTACAAAGTTACTTTGAGGACTTTTAATAAGCATTTGGGAGACATTGGTGTAGACCTTATAATTTTGGAGCTGGATGCTCACTCATCTGGTATAAAGATGTCAGGTTAGCCATAGAAGTGCATAAGACAAATCATTATCCCATTATTTCTGAAGATTTATGCTTTAAGCAGATGATAAATTCTGGATCTCTAAATCAAAATTGCTCACTCATTATTAACTATAATTATATAAGTAGAACCCTATCATAGTAGGTATCACATAGATAATTCCTAGGCCTTATTAATATCTTGACCTTGAGCTAATTGGGGGCTAACCCCCCCTTACCCCATCTCTCCTTTCATACAGAGCATTCTACTCCCACACTGTGGCTCAGCAATACTATCACATAGATCCCCATTGTCAGTGGAGCAAAATACGCTTTAATCAGTTCTATCCATAAAGCCATCACAAAAACCATATTATCTTGTTTGAAAAGATATTTAAAGGGCATATAATGCCCATCTCCCCCAACCATTGGACAACCCATTGCCCATAGTAAGTAATGTTAACTCTGAAAATCATAAAATCCAATTAGCTATTCAAGTCTTAAAATGCGATTGCATTAGTCACTTAGTGATCTATTGACTACTCTTAGCACTCAATCACTGACATGGCCTCAGGACCCTTTAGAATGAAAAATATTTTATCCTCATTAGCGAACTCATTTTACACTCTTCATCCAAATGGCCGGGTTGTTCTCATTCTCTTTTTATCTGAATCTATTACATATTCAGTACCTCTCAGCACCACCCCCACCCAAACCTTTTGCATTGAGAAACTGCCTCTTTTCTTCACCAGATATTCAGCAAGATACAATTGGTGACATTAAAGGGAAGGTCTTGCCAAAGAACTATCAAAAGAGCAACTTCTTACTTCATGCTCCTTTCCACTCTCCTCCTCTGCAGAAATATTCAACTTGAGAAGAGTAGAACATCACCCTTGGCTGGACGTACCTAGCATTCCGAGAGGAGTAAAAGTTCACTGTCTACTGATCTAAAATCCTTAGGATAGATTGTCTGCTAGAGTTAAGAATAAGAACAATTGCACTGATATTATCTTAAAACTGTAGGCATATTATGCAATGTTCAAAATGTCTCTGTTAGTGCTGGGAGCATCTGTAGAAATCTAAAAACAAAAACAATGCTTACTTAACCTAGAGAGGAAAGTGTATTAATAATTAGTCTATTTTTAAAATAATATGAACTCCATTTATACCTATATCTTATATCTGAGAAGCTGCCAATCTGGGATATTTTAAAACACATATGAAGAAGGCATCACAAGGGCAACCAAAAGGGAGGCCTCTCTACTGTGCCAAAGATACGCAGGATCTCACAGTAAACCAGCCATAAAGAGGAGTGGTCAGATGGGTATATATGGGATTTGGATTGAGTTCTGTTGTTTAACCTTATTAAATGTAGACAGTTATTGGTGATAATAAATTAGGCTAGCAAGCGTGTTCCCAGTTCAGTTCATTAACTATTAGCATGGACAGAGAAACAGAGGTTTCTGCTGGTGTAGCTACAACCCTGGGGCTACTTATGGACTATTGTGCAAGATGCTACACTCCATAAGACAAAATATACTGCTGGGAAATTTTCCACTGCATTTTTAACATACTATTTCCACAGTTGACATTTCAACATCATGATTGTTTGTTCTCCTGGGAGATACTGGCATCTTTTGCAAATTTCAGTAGCTGTTGAATAATTGCTGTTGGGATGTTTCTTGCTTCTCATTTGCTGATTTAGTTTCACCATCTCATTACAAGTCTGTGATTTCTTTTCTGAAATCTGTAAATTTCATCTGCAAGTGGAAAAAAAAAAAGGAGATCAATCCTCTCAGACTTGAGAGACTATAAAATTTGGTCATTTGGCAACACATTCATTCTTGTTCTTTCTCTTGGTCTCCCTTGTGTGCAACGTGCTACATTTTTAGATAAGTGCTGGGCTGAAGAATGAAATTTGTGTCCAAGGAACAAATTGAAGCTTCCTGGCCTATCTGGGAATTAAATGAGCTGTTGCTTAAAAAGAACGTGTGATGACCTCCTCTGGCACCACATTCTAGTGTTCTGCCACATGGACAGTGAGGAGTGTTTTCCTAATGACCTGCATTAAAAGGAGAGGCTCCATTTCCCTGAAATGGGTTACTACATAATGTGTCATGAATTAAATGCAATAATGTCAGTCCTTCCAGCTCCCTGATTGCATAATCTGATTGTGTTGTTCTTAAATAATTCCTCTCCAAACTGTAGCTTTATCTACAACTGGCTAGAATGGGTTACAAAAGAATCATAGTTAATATTATTTACTTCTTAGGGTTATTATTGAAGGTATCACATTCATCCTGAATTCATATTCATCCTGAGACAGACCATGGCCACCCAGGGAGTTTTTACGTGCATCTGACCCATATTCATTTGTTCTGACTTTGCATTATGTTAAGCAACAGCAGAGATTGATTATTTTGCAGGAAGTGGAAAGGTCAGAAGGATGAAGTAGCTACCAAATTGTCAACGAGCAGCCTCTGTAATCCTTTGAAGTGGAGGTTCTAGTAGGATTAGGTTGGGCAGAACTGAGTTGAAGGGAATTAAATATAAATTAATTAAATCCTTCCCATCTCAATTCTAACACCTTTTCTCTAAGAAAATCTTGCCTGATTCCCCAGACTAGGTCACTCTAGAATATTTCTCCATACTCTTTACTTTAGATTCATGGAATTTATCATTATAATTATAAATTTACTTGGAATGAATCTCACCTCTCATTTTTTTTTAACAAGTCACACCAGGCAGTGCAATGTATTTAAAAGGATGACTTCTAGAGACTCATTTTGAATCCCTTCTTGGCTTCTTACCAGTTGTATGTCCTAAGTTTCTTTCTCTCTAAAATGGTCACATTAGTAGTTCCTACATCATAGAATTGTTTTAAGGATTGAATGAATTAATAGTTGTTAAACACTTAGGGGCACCTGGGCTTAGTTGGTTAAGTGTCTGACTTGGGCTCATGATCTCACCATTGGTGGGTTTAAGCCCTGTGTCGGTCTCTGTGCTGACACCTTGGAGTCTGGAACCTGCTTCAGATTCTGTGTCTCCCTCTCTCTCTGCCCCTTCCCAACTCACACTCTGTCTCTCTCTCTCTCTCTCTCTCTCTCAAAAATAAATAAACATTAAAAAAAAATTTTAAAGAAGTTGTAAAACCCTTAGAACACTGCCTGGCACACAGTAAACATTCATCTAGTAAATATACCTATTAGCATTTTTTATTATTCTTAAACTATTTATTTATTTATTTAATTTTGAGAGAGAGAGGGAGAGAGAGAGAGAATCCCACGCAGGCTCTATGAGCACAGAGCCCAAAGTGGGGCTCGAGCTTACCTGGTGGGGGGCTCAAACTCACGAACCCTGAGATCATGACCTGAGCTGAAGTTGGATGCTTAACCGAGTCACCCAGGTGCCCATGTTTTATTTTATTAATATCTGCCTCCCTCTAAGACTCTAAGCTCCGTAAAGACAGAGGGCATGTATGTTTTGTTCATTCCCATTACATTTCCAACTTATGTTACAGTGCCTGGCACATAGTAGCGATTTTCAACAAATATTTTCTGAATAAATATGTATCTAAGGGGCTCCTGGATGGTTGAGTCAGTCAAGCATCCGACTCTTGGTTTCTGCTCAGGTCATGATCTCACAGCTCATGAGTTCGATCCCCAGATAGAGCTCCACCATGACAGTGCATAGCCTGCATAAGTTTCTCTCTCTCCCGCTCTCTCTGCCTTGTCCCTGCTTGCACTCTCTCTCTGAATATATATATATATATATACACACACACATATATAGTGTAGAAATATGAGATTCTCTGGAAGTGAATATGACCTCAAATACCAAAGGATTAAATTTTGCCTCCATAACATTACATTAACGTAGTGAATGAATGAGCCCTATTTTATCAGCAAATACTGTATGAGAATATTTTAGGAAACATGATTTCATCCACAGTTAACCAATTTTGCAGTAAAGAGCTATGCCATAATGAGTTTTTAAAAATAATATCTAAAAGGTCTCATCTTTTTCGGACAATAGCCAAAGCAGCAAACTGTTTGAATACAATGATAATTGTTTCTAATGTTCAGTAAATACAGTCACTTCCCATTAGGATGCTCCTTTTAAAGAAAGGCCTTTCCCTGTGGTTAAATGAGAGAAAACTAGAGATAGGGCCACAAAAGAGGTAAATGTTAAGATAAAGAAAGTTAGAGACAAGATAGAGATCAAGATCAACAACAGAGACAGGGATGGAGGTGGATGTGGAGGCAAAGGGAGCACCAGATGGGCTTGGATGGAGACAGAGGTAGCAAAGAAAGACAGATTTCTATAGGTCACCCACCCCAAATTAATTCCACAGGGACAATTTCTAGGATATGTCTTATCAGTCAAAAAATCAGCTTTTGAAGGTTTTTAGTAGAAAGACAAGTTTTAGGGCGCCTGGGTTGCTCAGTCAGTTGAGCGACCAACTCTTGATATTGGCTCAGGTCATGATCTCACAGTTGGTGAGTTCGAGTCCCATGTTGGGCTCTCTGCTGACAGTGCAGAGACTGCTTAGGATTCTCTATCTCCCAGATTCTTTGCCCCTCCCCTACACTCACTCTCACTCTCTTTCAAAAATAAATAAATAAATACCAAAAAAAAACCCCAAAAACAAAAATAAATAAATACATTTTTTTTAAAGACAAATTTTAATATGTGATAAGGAGACGTCTTGAGTCAGCATCAGTCAGCCAACAAATGCCATTAAACATTATTCTACGCCCTGAGATGTAGTGTCTGGATTCTCTAGAAACTTTCAGTTTCATGGTGAGTGAATGTTCAACAAACGCATCAACAAATAACATAATTTCCATCACTGACCAGTGCTCAAGAAGACGAAGTTGTGTTCTACGAAGGTGGTGGATTTGATGGTGGGCAATACAGTGGGAAGGCTGCTAATGTTAAATAGAGAGCCTAGAAATTTGAGCCTGAATGTTGAGAAGGAATCAGCCGTCTGGGGGAAGTGCTCTCACTTTGCATAAACAAGGAGCAGCAAGAATTGTACTGTAATTTGGTTGTCCACTTTCCCCTCTCTCCATCCTTTATGCCATGTATAGCTGTGTCTCTGAATTCAAGTAAATAGAAGCCTGATTACTTGCTTTTTTATGCTAAATGCTAAGATATTTTCAGTTGTGCATAGTAATAATAGGTATGTTTAAGTTTCAAAATCCTGATAAAACTTCTGTCATCTTCCTTTATCTGTCCTCTTCTTTTCCTTAGTCTTCTTTATACTATCCTTTCCATTTACTTTGTTAGAGTACCATTCTCAGTTGGTCACATTCTCAGTTGATCACTGAGATTTCAGAGTCATTTCTGCAGTTCTATTACGGTACTTCACTTTATTTTTTTTTCCCTTTTTATTTTTTATTTTATTTTATGTTTTTCAATATATGAAATTTATTGTCAAATTGGTTTCCATACAACACCCAGTGCTCATCCCAAAAGGTGCCCTCCTCAGTACCCATCACCCACCCTCCCCTCCCTCCCACCCCCCATCAACCCTCAGTTTGTTCTCAGTTTTTAAGAGTCTTATGCTTTGGCTCTCTCCCATTCTAACCTTTTTTTTTTTCCTTCCCTCCCTCATGGGTTTCTGTTAAGTTTCTCAGGATCCACCTAAGAGTGAAAACATATGGTATCTGTCTTTCTCTGTATGGCTTATTTCACTTAGCATCACACTCTCCAGTTCCATCCACGTTGCTACAAAGGGCCATATTTCATTCTTTCTCATTGCCATGTAGTACTCCATTGTGTATATAAACCACAATTTCTTTATCCATTCATCAGTTGATGGCCATTTAGGCTCTTTCCATAATTTGGCTATTGTTGAGAGTGCTGCTATACACATTGGGGTACAAGTGCCCCTATGCATCAGTATTCCTGTATCCCTTGGGTAAATTCCTAGCAGTGCTATTGCTGGGTCATAGGGTAGGTCTATTTTTAATTTTCTGAGGAACCTCCACACTGTTTTCCAGAGTGGCTGCACCAATTTACATTCCTACCAACAGTGCAAGAGGGTTCCCGTTTCTCCACATCCTCTCCAGCATCTATAGTCTCCTGATTTGTTCATTTTGGCCACTCTGGCTGGCGTGAGGTGATATCTGAGTGTGGTTTTGATTTGTATTTCCCTGATAAGGAGCGACGTTGAGCATCTTTTCATGTGCCTGTTGGCCATCCGGATGTCTTCTTTAGAGAAGTGTCTATTCATGTTTTCTGCCCATTTCTTCACTGGGTTATTTGTTTTTCGGGTGTGGAGTTTGGTGAGCTCTTTATAGATTTTGGATACTAGCCCTTTGTCCGATATGTCATTTGCAGATATCTTTTCCCATTCCGTTGGTTGCCTTTTAGTTTTGTTGGTTGTTTCCTTTGCTGTGCAGAAGCTTTTTATCTTCATAAGGTCCCAGTAATTCACTTTTGCTTTTAATTCCCTTGCCTTTGGGGATGTGTCGAGTAAGAGATTGCTACGGCTGAGGTCAGAGAGGTCTTTTCCTGCTTTCTCCTCTAGGGTTTTGATGGTTTCCTGTCTCACATTCAGGTCCTTTATCCATTTTGAGTTTATTTTTGTGAATGGTGTGAGAAAGTGGTCTAGTTTCAACCTTCTGCATGTTGCTGTCCAGTTCTCCCAGCACCATTTGTTAAAGAGACTGTCTTTTTTCCATTGGATGTTCTTTCCTGCTTTGTCAAAGATTAGTTGGCCATACGTTTGTGGGTCTAGTTCTGGGGTTTCTATTTTATTCCATTGGTCTATGTGTCTGTTTTTGTGCCATACGGTACTTCACTTTAAATAACAGATGAGTAACCGAACAATTGCCTCCATACTGATACCTTTGTATATTCAACTCTGTTTTAAATGCATCGGTGTTGAACATTTAAACAAAGTCAATCATGAATAATTTATAAGGCACAGTAAATATGTCCCTGCAACCATCTTTAGTGTAAAGAATATGAGTGACACACATTCAGTTTGCACATGTCATGATGCACTTGTATTTCTAAACAGTGCCTTGGGCACATAAGCACTTGAGCAATTCTGTCAATCCTATCAGCATTCAGGTGCCAGTTTTGTGATTGACATCAGAGGAAATTTGTGTCATCTGGAAGGATAAGATTTTATGGGAAGGCAGATCATAATTACTCTTGCCTCTAGAGAGAAACCCTATTAGTCAAATAGGAAGGAAAATGACTCATAGAAAATAGACCCACATCTCAGCTAAAGGTCAGGTATCTCTGTCTAAATCTAAACTACACATCAGTATTTATTCATTCAACCAACACATCTTCACTGTGAATGTCTTATTTTCTGGGCACTGTTGCTCAGGATTTTACTACAAGAGACAACATATCTAGCCCCCAAATAGTCCAGGGAAGGAGAGAGATGAGGAAAGGAATATTAACTATGCCATGTAATAAATGATTGGGGGGATGTACAGAGTGTGGAAGGGAAGCATATAAAAGTTAGACAAGTAATACCACTTGAGTGTGAGGCAAGTTAGCAATGTAACTGCAGGAAAGCTGGCTGTAAGTTTGTGAAGCCAAAAGAGAAGTAAAGAGTGTTCTGGGCAGAGAGAATGACCCACCCACGCATGTGGAGGCAACACAGCTGGAGCACTTGGTGGTTTCCAAGTTTTGGGGAATGGGCTTCCAAGATAAAAGGAAACTGATATGTTTGGACAATTGAATAAGCAGGACAAGATGACACCACTGTTGTGCTTCAGAGATAAGCATGAGGGCTAGAACACATAGAGATGTCGCTGTCTGCTCTGATGGATCCTGTGTAATCTGGGAAGGGAGGCAAGAGATAGGATATTAGAGCTCTCCAGGATCATCCAGGGCACACACAGAAAGAGAAAATCATCAACATTGTGAATTTAGCATTTTGACTGCTGGTCTATATTATAAAGCCACAGTTATCAATTCCCTTTTTTCTGGAAAAAATAAGGGCCTCTCATGGTCCCTGTTCTCTTTTTGGGTCTGTGCTACACATCTGACTTAGAAAACAATGATGGGCTTTGGAAGTTCTTCCCATTTTAAAGCCTAAAAGCTTTTAGTGTGGCATGCAAGAGTTTCAAAGAAAATAATGCCAATAGAGGCTAAAAAAATGTTAATGGAGTGACAATATAGGGACAGTAAATAGTTCCAGAAAGACACAATTCCAGGGCTCATATAGTAAATCAGTTGGAAACCCAGAAAATTAATTGCATTTGATTTGATTCTTTTTAGCACTAAATATATTAGTAATTAATGTTTCTGTGCTCTCAAGATATGATGTGATTATATATGTTTGTCACAGTGGGGAAGAAAAATTATTGAATTCATAAATCAATGCACTCTTTATACCTCTCTTATAAAGGGCAGTTACTTGTGGGTTGAGGACTACAGAGAGAAATTAGAGTGTGGAAGTTTGGACTGAGCCTAAATGTTTCCTTTAAAATTCAAGAATAAAATTAAACACAAGCAGGTATTCATAAATATTAAAATGTAGTCATATTCATTTAAGATCACAAGGAAGACAGACCACCTCAATTAAACAAACTAGTAACATTCCTAATTTGAGAAATGCCTTTAACTCATTCTTACCTCTTAATTCATGGCATTCTTTAAACTGTACAGGAGTTTGGGTCAGGTAAACTTTAGGTCCTTTCTAAACAAGATGATAAAATCATAAGTACACTAATTGGCTTTTGGTAGTTCATTCAAACTTAATAGTCCTGTCCTATCTGATTATTAATGGGCTTGAATGAATACTGACAATAATTTGACAATGAGTTCACAACAGGGACAGAGGCAATCCAAATCTTAAATTTGATAACTAACCAACTAGGTCTTTTTTCATTTCGTAATCATCGACTATGCTCACATGGACCATCCTGAAAGAACATAGACCCATTCATTCAGGATTCATTGACCTGGACCTGAGGTCACCAGAACTGCTTAAAGAGCCCCTGAATTTGATCACTAATTCATAAGAAGGTACTGCCTCTGTGACTAGGGACTTTATGAACTAAAATCAATATTCCCAATGCCTTCTTACTTTGAAACAGGATTTGAAAGGTATGAAGAATTAATTATGCTAATGTGTGCCTAGCAATGCAAGTGAAATAAAATGTCATTGCAGCAAAGCTTAATCATAATTAGTGGATCACAGGTTTTGAAATAAGGTACTAAAATGGGAACACTGAGATACTGCTTCATGGCCTGCTAATACTCTTTATAGTGTTAAACCGATCAGAGTCTGGTAGCAGCAATGAATGTGAGGCTATACAAATTTTTTAAATTTCCATATGAAATGAGAAGCTGTTGTGTGCAAGTAAACTGATTTTATAATTATGAAATTAATCCAGGATGCTAAACCCGGTACATATAAAAGCCATATTACATCACAATTAGCTGAACCATAGTTTAAATGTGTAAAACATATACTTGTATCAGTTTAAAAAAAAAAAAAAAAAGACTGGCTGAAGGAACTGAGAAAAAAAGCTTATGCCAACTGTGGTGTCAGTCCTGGAGGGTATTTAAAAATAGAAATAATCAACATTTAGCTGAGTTTTCATTCTTACTGTAATGAAGCAAATTAGCATGTGACATAAGCCATCTCTTAATAATAGTTTCAAGCTGCATTGACATAAAGTAATCAAATTTCCATAGGAAATTTAACTTGCATGCTAGACAGTTTAATTATCTGGTGCACATTTCAATAGTTCCCATTATAAGAAAATATGCCAGAGTTTGTCACTGAGAGTGTCTATAACAATAGTTTGAACACTTCAATAAATTTTAATTATCTTATAAATCATCTGCCTGCTGATACATATAAATGTGTACATTCATTCAAATATTACTTAATTTGACCAAAACTGGGTGGTGAAACAGTAACTAAAATTAGTCTTAAATTAACATCTTTATTCCATAAGTTCTTAAAGTATAACAAATAATCTTGTCATTTTATAATATGAACTTTAAAAAGTTGGCATAGAATATGACAATTAAATCTAGCTTTAATATCCTATTCCAGAGATCACACAGAATTACTCAAAGCTCAGTCTCTGGAAGGCTTCCCACTTCCTGTTATGGTAAATATGTTATATTAATGTCTGTATAGTCGAAGACATGAAAACAAACCAACAAAAAATATCCTACTCCAGAAATGCTTCCTTTACCTCTCTCTAGGTTATAAGATCCTGCCACCTCCTACTGTCCAGGAAACAGATATGCGAACACATTGTGTCTTGTATTTTCATAGTGCTCCATAAAAGCACCTTCACATACATAACATCATGAGGCCCCCGCTGCCCTGAAGTAGTTGGTTGACTGTTAGTCTCTTGTTACACTTGAAGAAATGGAAACCACAATCCCCAGCACAGTCTTGATCTCAAAACAGTCCACAGCCTCTTCAATACTGCTAAAGCTGATCCATTTTGCTTATAGGATGGTATTGATATATTTTATATTCTTATTTTAGATAAAATTGTGACATGAGAGTTATCCTCTTTTTCTCTGTCAAAGTATCTGAAAGGGGGCTGCAAGAAGTTGATGAAGATGGGCACACCGACACAGTGAAAAGGGATAATAGATAGCCTTACACTGTGGCAGGAAAGAGAGAAAATACACTTTCTGAAAAGACTCAAGAGTTCCTGCATTGCCGTAAGCTCAGCTCCTGTGGTTCAGTCAACATGGACACCCACTGATGCCATAGCCCCCAAACACATCATGGTCCTGTAGCCTGGTACAATGACTAGTGCTGACATCAGAATGTGTGAGTCATCAAGGAAGGATTAACTACGCCAGCTCAAGGAAGTGTGCTAATTTTATTCACAATGCTAATAATAATAATAATTAATAATAATAAGGCTGATATTTACCAGATATTTCCTACACATGAGGCTTGTGGTAAAGCCTCCCTAATCATCATGTTCTGTGTCATTCTAGCCTCCCTCCTCTTCTCTTCCCATTCATCCATGGTCCCTTGACTCCATCTGTAGACTTGGTCTTTCCCCAGTGTCCAGGTCTTGTCCAAAATGCAGGCAAGAAAGCCGTGATGATATTTGCCTCACAATTTAAAACTCAAAAACCAAGTCACCATTCTTCTTAGTCTGGCTTAAACTTTGGGACCTATTTCTCATCTCATCTCCTGCTTTGTTTCAGACTATCAGTTTGTGTCCTGGTGGTGATGATAGTACCTGGTAGACTTTAAAGTTCATGAAAGAAAAGACAATATTGGTCTTATTCAGTACTGTAGTCTCAATAGTCAGCACCCAATTACTGGCATGAAATAGGTATTCAATTGTTTGTTAAATAAACCAAATTTACCACCAGTCTAGCTGGCCCTTATACTTAGATTCTCTTAGTGTAATGTTCCTAATGCTGCAGCAGCAGCATTATTATAAACTATCACTTATTATTTACTGTGTGCTGATGCTTTATATATATTATGTTATTTAATCCTCACAAACTTTGCAAGGTAGGTATTATCATTTTAATGACACAGAAAGGAAAATGAAGCTCCATGAGGCTAAATGATTTTCACAAAGTCCGTCACACACAAATGGTAAGTGAACCACAGTTCAAAGATCTGAGTTACGCCAAATAGAGCCACCATGTTCTCCTCTGGACTCTCCTGGGAATTGCAGTGACCTTCTGAACCCCAGACCAAGGCTTTGGACCTTGTTGCTTGCTGATAGTCTTTCCTGATGTCAGATGCCCACATTTCCAATGTCTACCTGTCCTTGGTTCACCCTTTCCTGTGTTGGGACATTCCTGAGCACTATATGACTGTATCTTCCATAGCCACATCCTTTTGATTGAAGCCCTCCCTTCCCCAAGTATACCAAATGACAGTTTTAAGCACCAGAGGTTGCACCTGGGGAGGGTAAACTTACGTGAGCAGTCTAGGAGAGCAGGGCTCAGAGAGTGAGTGGGAGCCAAAGGCTTTCAAGATTACAGAGGGTCAGGTGAGAGAAACAAATTATAATCATCTAGGACAAAAGGCATAAATGGGGTGGAACCTGGATCAACAAATTGGGTATCAATAATTAAATGGAACTAGAATGAGAAAAACATGTGTGATCAAAAGCTCAGTGTAGGAAATTTGAGTGGCCACCACAAACCAACCTGCTATGCCCCTGACTTCCGTTTTTGGAAAACGGTGTGGGATGAAGAAGGATTGAATTGGTTCAAAGGGTATAACATGCATACTTCCAGTGTTTCTTCTGCTTGAAGACATGTATCACTCTGTCAGTGGCCTGGCATATGATAGGCTTTCAATGTGTATTGTTGGATGAATAAATCAGCCAGTTGTTTTTGAAGACAATGTTACACATACCAACACTTCCTCCTACGACGAGGTCAGCCTACCAGTGTCATCTCTATTCCAGGAGGTGAATTCTAGTCTTCCCCATACTGCTGCAGTGAAATAGACCGCACCTAGCCTGATGGGCAATAAATATTATGCCAACTGCACCATACATCCAAAATCCTGCTTTCTGAAGCATTCATTGTATTTTACTACTTTGTTATATATTGTTTTATATATCACTCAAAAATCCTGAGGGAGGTGTTCTAAGATCATTACTGACATCCCCATACATGATAGTTGACCACCATTATAGATTATAGTTTCAACCCTGAAATTCAGTAGACTCTAAATGAAAAATTTGTTAGGCTTTCCAAACTTTTCTTATTCTACCAAACACAAAACTGATGTCACTAATTATATAACTAGCTTGTTAAATTTCTGTTAATGAAGAAATACAAGTGTTGTCATCTCACAAGAGTTGCTACAAATGGAAGGACGAATGAAGAAAACTGCTAGGAAGCCATGTGTGTCCGGGACAGCAGGCCAGCACCCCCACTGGCCTCCAAGTGCCTGCCACACAGGACACGTCATTCTAACCCATGCCATGACACATCTTAAAAGTGACTTGATTCCTTGAGCCTTTAGGATTACTTGCAAACAAACAGAACTATAAATATTAGATCCATAAATGTCAGTGCTCTTCTTCATATGATATTCTTCTCAAGTGGAAGAAGCAGTATAGAAAAGCCAAAAGCACAGGCTTTCCCATCCTACAAAGTTGGGTTTTGGATCCAGGTTTCTATTTCTTAGTAACTGCGCAACCTTGGAAAAATTACTCTTTCTGAGCCTCATTTTTGTAGTTTATTTAAAAAGGCTAATCATTGTATTCACCTCGTGAGGCCGTTGGAGGATAAAATGAGACAATCTGCATACAGCACTATGGCCATTGGTAGAGATTAGCTCTTCATTTGTATTATTATTAGATTACAATTTCTGGGCAGGAACTATGCCTTTTGTTTGCCTGAATCCCTAATGCAACAGTTAAAAAAAACAGTTAATTTATTTAAAAGCCTAGGCTTCTAAAGGAATAAGCTTTAATTTTCGGGGGAAAAAAAAAAAAACCTTCTGTATAATATAGGCCAAATGAGGTGTGAGATAATGAGAAACCACAAACCTCCAGCAGCCTCTTTGGCTGCAGAGAAACGAGAGCAGGGGAGAACGCCAGTTCTGAGCCCCTTGAACACTTTCAGTCATCAACAGACTTACGAAAGGAAGGGAATTTCATCTCTGTTAAAAGTAGTCGAAGTATTATGCTCATTTGAGATTTCCGAGCTTTGGCCTAGAAGGCAAAACTAAATGGTTTGCTTGCCCAGGAAAGAGCTGAGAGAATTTCACCTTTTCTTCACTCTCAAAGCAAACCTGGCTTCGTTTCCTCTTTTCTTCTGTCAGGGAACGTCTCAAAGCAGCTGGCAAGCTCTTTACTGCAGCCAATGCTGTTTTTGAAACTTTTGCTGATCCAGAAAATAGCTGAATCTGTGCTCTCGGGAAGAACAAAGATTGATGGGGGATTTCCAGCAGTTGGTGCCAAAAAATTCCTTAACCTGTAGAAGTGACACTAGAACCAGTACCAAAGAAAGAAGCGTTGGGGGAGGGGGGGAGGCCGGTACTCTGCTGTGAACATAATGTCTCCCAAATAAATAGCCTCCTCCAGCCTGAGACAGAGCTGCTGTTTTCCCGCTAGCGAGTTAATGTAATTGGTGTTTGCAAAAGATACCTATTGCAGGGGCTGTTGTGTGTAAGTAGATGAAAGGGAAAAGAACAATAGCAAAGACAAAAATTACATTGCAGTCACTTTAAAAAAAAGCACGTCCATCACAATGACTTCACTCTAAGCAAATTCTAACAGCTCTCACTTACTAGGCCCTTGCTCTGTGCCAGGCACTTTGCATGCATTATCACCTTCTCACATTTAATTCTCCCAATGAATCTGTAAGGGAAGAGGTAAAATGATCTTCGTTTTAGAGATGAGGAATTTATGACTCAGAAACACTAAGTGACTTGCAGAAGGCCACTCGTCTCATAAATGATGGAGCCAGAATTTAAGAGTAGTTTGGTTTTTTTTTAACCGTACTTTTGTTTTGTTTTTTTTTTTAATTTCCTTACGTAATCTCTATACCCAGCATGGGGCTTGAACTCACAACCCTGAGATCAAGAGGTGCATGCTCTATCAACTGAGCCAGCCAGGCAGCCCAAAAGTAGTTTGCCAGGATTACTAAACCCTAACTGTTACACTTATTGCCTCAGAAAAGGAGAGAAAAGCTCAGTTGACTGAAGAAGGCAGTAGCCAAGCCAGCAAGGAGTGTTTAGTGATGAAGTTTTGGGGTGATGGTCGGGTGGTCCAGAGCCAACTACCAAGAAAGAATTCTTGAAGACGTCTTTGGTGCAAAAAGGTGATTTTATTAAAGCATGGGGACAGGACGCATGGGCAGGAGGAACTGCACTGGGGTCCAAATGGGTAACTTATTATATGCCCTCAGGTTGAGAGGGGGTCAGGGATGGAGTAAGTCTCTAAGGAATTTTGGAAGCGAGGTTTCCAGGACCTTGAGGGGCTAGCTGTTGCTAGGGGATATGCCATTTATTACCATTTAATAAAATCTTAGTCATGAGACCCTTTAAATGTATATCAGAGAGCTATAAACTTGGAGTATGATTGCCAGCATATGTCTTGGGGCAGTTGAGATAAAGGAAGTAGACTTACAGGATTCTCGAGGTTGGGATACTGTTAAGCTAAGGTTCTCTTTTGCCTCTAGCAAAGTGTCATCATCTAGGCAGCTGAGCTCCTAGAGAGAGGTCACTCTGCCAGTTTCAAGGACTTGTCAATGGGCTGTAGGCAGTAAGGGAATTTAATTTTTCATTTGCCTTAGTTACCCACATTACCATGGCAAGCACTGTTAAACCCCTTTCCTTGTTCTGGAGTATCTGGGAGTGTCCAAGGACACACATAGATCCCACTTGGGGTGGGGGTGGGATGCTAGCTTGTGCTTTTTTTGCCCCTCAGCCTGCCTCATGCTCCCTCATCATGTAGGACTTAAGGGAAAATATTGCAGACACTACAAAACAGGAGAGTAAAGAATCAGAGGGAACACAGAAGCTTGTGATGGCTCCAACCATTTGTCTGGGACTAGAGAGATAGTACCTAGTCGAAGGAGAACAACAGATGGTCAAAATGAGGCCACAATTTTAGTTAAATGTCTGTGGTTTTATAAATCATTATATATGTTTACCTATATATAGTGATTAGTCATTTTATATACATTCCTTATTTTTGCTAAATTCCCAATTGCAGAGTGCTTGTATAGTATGGATACTTGCGTCCACCTACCCTATGAATCATGATTAGTACACTTTTCTTCGGACCCTCTTCCCCCTTTCCCACTCTTGCCACTCCCTACTACTTTCATTTACAGTAATTTTGATCATTTATAACTAGTGTTTATTTGTCTACATACCTATGTATAGTCTATCCCTCACCCCCTATGCAGGCAATGGGAAATTTCTTGCAGGGGCATGGCTCACAGTAGAAGCTTAAAATTGTTTTCCTTGATTGAATGAGTGCTCAGTTGAGGATTCTATTTCCTGATGGATCAGTAAATGTTCTTCATATTTTGTAACCATTAACTCTTTGTCTATTCAGATTTGTTGCACATATTTTCTTATTTATTATGTTCCCTTTGGGTTTTTTTGTTTGTTTATGATAGGTATTTAATGCTAGAAATAAGATATATTGTAATGTTCAGTTTACTGTATTTTTTCATCATTATGATTTCTGAAACCTATGTACCAATCTTTTAATGATTTCTCATTGTACTTTTAAATGGTCTGGAGTTGATTTTTAATATATGGTAGAATTAGGAATTTAAATGAAAGTATTTCCAGTAGTGATCTATTTTCTCAACTCCTAATCTTGTATATATTTCTTACATATTCCTTTATGATTTGCAATCTATAATATACTAATACAGTCTATTAAATTAATGTAGTTCTTTACATACATCAACACATCTGTTCTACTTATTTACCTGTTAATCCTTTTGTTTGTACTTCCTTGTTTTAATTATTGTTTTATAAAAATTGTACTTTCTGGTGTATTTCAATTATCTTTTAAGGCAAGACCGCTCTATCATTTTTCTGTTTCCAAATTTTCTTACCATTCTTGCCTGATTTTACTTTCTGTGGAATTTTAATATTTTACTTATTTTACTATTTAATGACTTTAATATTTAAATCGAGTCTGATCATAGCCAGTGAAGCAATCTTTCCTTACACCATTGAATGATTCCTGGACATTCTTGCAGTCCTCTGACACAGGCAACTGCATTGCCATCTTGGCAACTCCTCTCTCCCTCCAGCTCTGCCCTTGACTTGTTGAGATTTCATTCCATGAGTGCATTTTCAACATGACCATTTTTGCCCTATACTTTTGGGAATTTAAGCCTCCAAAGTAATGTAGAAACAGATTATGATGGGAATAAAATTTTAAAAATCAATGGAGCGAAGTGGCATGTCATCGTAGGTAGAAATAAAGATTCAATTCAACATGTAGGAAAATTATATTTGAAAGCCCCTTAAATTATCTGTTTAGTTTGGCATATAGGGTTTTGTGTACACAACTATGGGCAATAATATACATATATTACAATGTGTAATGATATCTATAATGTC
This sequence comes from Panthera tigris, assembly GCF_018350195.1. NCBI lineage: Eukaryota > Metazoa > Chordata > Mammalia > Carnivora > Felidae > Panthera > Panthera tigris. The sequence continues at coordinate 63,170,399 of NC_056672.1, read as the reverse complement.
ATATATAATAAAGAGTACACTCATTTAGGGGAGTCAGAATTATCAGTACTATTTAACATATTTTCTCTCTCCCTACCTTCCCCTATTGAGTCTTTATTTTAAAAATTTATATAAATTAAATGCACTTAAGAGGCTGCTTCACTCTGCATGGTTGAGAGATGCTTTCTAATTCTTAGGCTGTTTTGTTATTGAATCTCTGATTTAGGAGGTAAGCAATGCACAAATTATTTTTCTTTAAGTACATCTTCTTGGGGCGCCTGGGTGGCTCGGTTGGTTGGGTGACCAGCTTCAGCTCAGGACATGATCTCATGGTTTGTGAGTTCAAGCCCCGTGTCGGGCTCTGTGCTGACAGCTCAGAGCCTGGAGCCTACTTCAGATTCTGTGTCTCCCCCTCTCTCTACCCCTCCCCTGCTCACGCTCTGTGTTTCTCTGTCTCTCAATAATAAATAAACATTAAAAAAATAAATAAAATCATTAAAAAAGTGTATCTTCTTTCAGGCCATGGGTTTGCTCTTTTGCAAACAGCAAACTATAGGTAAGACATAGACTTTGATTCTCAATTTGGTTTGATGAGTCTTTTTTATATTTTGTCCAGGATTTTGATGGAAGTTTTACGATTAGGCTTGAATTTTAGTGTCCTAAGTTTTCATATCTGTGTGTGTGTGTGTGTGTGTGTGTGTGTGTGCGCATGCGCACGCACACACTTGCATGCACCTGTGCTTTTATTATATGGAGAGAAATTGGGAGATGCTGCATCTGAGGTGGCTAGATAAAGATAATATCACAAGATGTTTCCACACTATTATTTCATAAATATTTGTTTGAAGCATGGTGTTCCTCAAGTCTGTTAAAAGATTAACTTCAACAACTGGAATTTCTTAATAGAATTGTTTGTAGAGATGAGTGTGATTATATGGATTAATAATTATCCAAGGTGGGGTGGGGAGGTTGTCCTTCATTTTATTACCATGTCCTTCTCATGCCAAGTGCATTTGTTTGTGTCTGGTGCTAAATGCTCAATATGATTAGTTAATTTCACTTCCATCCCTGCCTCCATTAAAGCTTGCTCCTTAACGTACCAATGTAATGAATCCCTCCTGAGGAAGTGTATGGATGGGACTTTGTTCCAACTAGGGGCAATATTAGTTCTTGAAGTTCTGCTAGAAATGGCCTTTTTCTTAGTCTTTCAGTGCAGAGATTATGACCATAGTCTAGGACTTGAGGTGAGCAAAAGAAAACCACGGTTGACAAATACTATCTCTGATTAACTAAGAGCCATGTGATAAGAGATGGCTGCGATTTGTTCCTTATCCTAAAGAAGCTTCCAGTCTAGTGTGAGAGATAAACAGTTAATCAAATAACTATGTTATGGTGTGAAGAGTTCTGTATTAGAAGGACGACCAAAATTAGACCATTACACAGACATGAGATGATTACTTCTGCTTGGTCAGGAGTTAGAGGAACAATCAAATGAACAAAATCTCAATTCACCATTACAGGAAATCAACATGCCAAAATATTGTGGAAAAAAAAAAGATCAGCAGTTTTGTCGACTATACTTCAATTTTTAATTTTTTTTAAATACAAAAAAAATTTGAAGTTTAGCAGCAGCAGAAACAGTAGTAAATGCTACATGAACTAGTTTCTGGAAATCTGCATGGAAGAGCTGAGTTTTGAAGGATGAATATGAATACAGACGAAAACATCCTGGAGATGTTGAAAGATCAGCATACCCAATTTGTGTAGGTGTGAAAATGCCTACTCTGATAACAAGAAAAATAAATTGTCCACTATGACTCATCTTGGTGTGCATGTTTGGAGTGTTGAAGGTGAAGTTAAAGACTAGGATTGGGCTCCTAAGCCATACTACCGATTTTGAGATTTGTTCTCTGGGTGACTCAGAGGTTATGGTGCAGAAGAATGATATGGTCATATTTATGTTTTAGAAAGAAAGCTGGCAACAGAGTAGGGAGCCAGTGCCAAGAAGATAGTTGGGAAGAATTTGTTCCTGCCAGCTAAATGTAGAGTTTGCCTTCCATTCCTCTTTGCTTCTGGAAGAGGGTTAAAATGGAGGAGGAAATAGAAAGGAAGAAAACCAGAAGAGGACAAGAAAAACTCTCTGGAGGAACTTATTTTAATCAGTAGTAGGAGTGAGGAATCTTCCATTGTTCTCATCTCAAGATCTTGTATGGCATCTCAAGCCTGGAAACCTGGAGCTACCTACTGGATATTGTCTCCCGGTTTCTAACACCTCTCCCTTTTTTGCCTGTCACATTTGATTTTGTCACTAAATTTTAATTAAAAAAAAAAAAAAGCAACACGTTTTCTCATGCCCTTCTTACCATTACCAACACTGGCTTCCAAACACTTAGCAGCTAACCAAGATCCTAAGGGGCTTGTTTTCTCTCTCACTGTTGAGTGTTGCTCATAGATGATCCTCTAAGAGTTCTGCTTTTATCATTACAAACCCTGCTTAAAAGCTTAATTTGAAGGACAGAAGTTAAATTCGTAGACTAAATTTTAAAATTTCATCCTACCTACCAGCATGATTGTTCTCATTTAGAGCCTTTGGCCATAGTATTCCTCCCATAGTCCACTCCTTAGTCCACTCATATCAAACTTCTTTCGGTCCCTCATAGAATTAAAACTTCAGCTCAAATCCTATTTCTCGTGATACGTTTTTTAGGTGGGTAAGGGGAGGCCATACGTCCCTTTTGTTCAGCGTTTGATGCTTTATTGAGAAAGCCCTCCTCATTTCTCTACATATATTATTTGCCTGAATGTTTGCCAAGTTCTCAGAAATAGTCCAGTAGTCTAATAGTTTCCAGTGGGAACGTGTTGAGTTCAATTCAGCCAATATTTATTGCGTACCTAATATGTGTAAGGTATTGTGCTAAACATTCTCAGGATGCCAATGTTGAAGGATAAGTAAGTCAAATGTCTGCTTTCAGGAAGAACAATTAAATTTATTCAGTGGAGGACTATTTCCACTTCACCTGTAATATTAATTTGTGACTTTTCAAATAAGATACTCTTCCTTCATTGATTTGGTGAGTTTCATAAGTAAGTGGAATCATGGTGGAAGTTGCATAAATGTGTTTAAATGGCACACATTTCACATTTCACAGCAAAAATACAGTCTCAGTAGACACAAAGGTAATCAAACCTTCAGTACAACTATCCAATGTATATATGGCTAATTATACCAAATGTCTTAATCCATCCGGGCTGCTGTAACAAAATACCACAGACTGTGTGGCTTGTAAGCAACAGAAATTGATTTCTCACAGTTCTAGAGATTGGAAGTCTGAGATCAGGGTGCGAGTATGATCGAGTAAGGGCCCTCTTCTAGGTCACAGCCTGCCAACTTCTCACTGTGTACTCACACGTAGAAGGGGCCAATGAGCTCTCTCAAGCATCTTGGGCATTAATCTCATTCATGATGATTCTGCCCTCATGACTTCATCACTTCCTATAGGCCCCATGTTCTCACCTCCTCATACCATCACATTGAGCACTAGCATTTCAACATGACTTTGGGGGGATCACAAACATTCAGACTATAACACCATATATATTGAAAAATGCCATCCTCAGAGGCTAAAAGTTTAGGAAATGGATGTATCCATTTTCCACACCACCTTTATACAAGTGCCTGCACTGTTTTGAGATTTCCCTGCTATTCGTTTTAAAGGAAAGCAAACATTATTTCTTATTTCTTATTATTTAAAATAATTAAATTTCACTTGAGAGGAGAATTTAACCAATAAGTTAATAACAGCCATAGTTAGAAATGGAGTACATGAAGGGGACAAACTATAAGGAGGTAGGCAAGCCTGATAAAAATGTAAGACCGGTTGCATCAGCCCTGACATTTACATCAGAAATCATTTACCCTCTGGTACCCTTAGCAAGGAAATCAGTTGTCAGGAATCAATAATTCCATTAGATAGGAAACATAATTTTCCAGATGATGGGAATTTTATCCCAGAAGCATTTGAATATCTCAGGGAAAAATAAAGGAATAAGCCTCTTACGAAAGCAAACGTACCCTGTGTTATCATCTTTGGCCAATGCTTTCTAATTCTTCTTTTTCATATCTTTAAATACAGAATCCCCTTCACCTACAGCTGAGTTTAGAAAATTCATTAAGTTCTGACGCTGATGTCACTGTCTCAGTCCTGACCATGAACAACTGGTACAATTTTAGCTTGTTGCTGTGCCAGGAAGACTGGAACATCACCGACTTCCTCATCCTTACCCAGAATAATTCCAAGTTCCACCTCGGGTCTATCATCAACATCACCACCAACCTCTCCTCCACCGAGGACCTCTTGAGCTTCCTGCAGGTCCAGCTTGAGAGTATTAAGAACACCACGCCCACAATGGTGATGTTTGGCTGTGACATGGAAAGTATCCGACGGATTTTTGAAATTACCACCCAGTTTGGAGTAATTCCCCCTGAGCTTCGTTGGGTGCTAGGGGATTCTCAAAACGTCGAGGAACTGAGGACAGAAGGTCTGCCCCTAGGGCTCATTGCTCATGGAAAAACAACACAGTCCATCTTTGAGTACTATGTACAAGATGCCATGGAGCTGGTCGCAAGAGCTGTAGCCACAGCCACCATGATCCAGCCAGAACTTGCTCTTATTCCCAGCACGATGAACTGCATGGATGTGGAAACTGCAAATCTCACTTCAGGACAATATTTATCAAGGTAGGATGCGAGGCCTGTGTTATATTCCCATTCATAGGGTTTTGACAAGAAGCAGAATTTCCCTATCTATCTCCTTTGTAGAAATCTTGATTTTGAGTAGCTTTAAACTCTAATAATATTTCTGAGAAGCTTTCTGGTTACATAGGCTAGTATCCCATGATCTGTCATCTGGAATTTGATCTGTAGATTTGAAAGCAGTGGTGTACAATAGGGAACACACAGTCCTGCTTTTAAACCCTGGCTTAGTTGCTTACTAGCTATTTGTTCTTGGCAAGTTATTTTAAAACTCTGACCCTCAGTTTTCTAATTAATAAGCTAGGATTGTATTGAATAGCTTGACCTATGATCATTAAGGTATGAAACTATATATGAAAAGTACCTAACCCTGCTCCTCTCATAGCAGAAACACAACAAATGTTTCTGTTCCTGCCCACTCTTTCTCATATCAACAGACTTGGACAAATCTCTCTGAATCTATATAGAGAAAAAAATTAGTCAAGCAGGAAATGGATTTTTCATTTTCCTCCCAGGCTGTGATGCTTAAGGCAGTATAGAGTAGTAGTTAAAGACATGGACCCTGGAGCCAGACTCTCTGAGCTTGAAATTTGGCTCTGCCACTTACTGTTTGTGTGACTTGGTCGAGTTACTTAACTTCTCTGAGGCTTAGTTTCCTATGTCTTATATCCATTTATGTAAAATGGGCATAACAATAGATCCTACTATCCATGGGGTCCTTGTGATTGATAGATAGATATATAGATAGATAGTCAGCACTAGGGTTCCACAAGGGCTTTATTTAAATACATACATGCACGCGCACACCACACACACACACACACACACACACACACACACACACATATTCTTTTTAATTAGGTACCTTTCTTCTCCAGTTTCTCAATCTGGTTCGAAGATAGAATGAAAAAGTCCATTTAATTTAAAGAATAACCCATCATTTGGAACTAGTTTTCATGATACTTGGGAAAAGGAGAATATCCTTAGAAGATATTTTATAGGGACCTAGATTTTTTTTCCTGAAAAGGACCACCTGTGATCAGAGAGACCAAATCAGAGAATTTTTGACTATTTTGGAGGTGAGGCCTTAGCTCTAGGCTTGTCCCATTTTTAAAGTTTATTTACTTTTAGTAATGTCAACACCCATTGTGGGGCTTGAACTCACGACGCTGAGATCAAGAGTCGCATGCTCTTCTGACTGAGCAGGCAGACCTTGGAACAAGGACATCTTACTATATTGAGAAACAAAAGACCATTGTATAGTGTCTTGCCTTTTTTTTTTTTTTAATTTTTTTTTTAACGTTTTATTTATTTTTGGGACAGGGAGAGACAGAGCATGAACAGGGGAGGGTCAGAGAGAGGGCGACACAAAATCCAAAACAGGCTCCAGGCTCCGAGCTGTCAGCACAGAGCCCAACCCACGGACCGCGAGATCGTGACCTGAGCCGAAGTCGGCCGCTTAACCGACTGAGCCACCCAGGCGCCCCTAGTGTCTTGCCTTTTAAGAAGACATGACTATGTGATAAGATGTGAGGAGGTCGTAAGCATTTTACATTGAATCCTATATATATGGACTGAGCACCTATTATGTACAAGGCAATATGCCAAATGCCATGTATTGGCAGTTTACCCACAGCCTATACACTCCCTAAAGAATGTTGTTAAAACAATAAAATAATTCAAAAGTCATTTATTAGGAATCTACTGATGATAAAATTAGATATTCTGTCATCACCTGAACTTTCTATTTTCCCCATGTTGTATTTTAATTTCCACAAGATTAAAGTCTTTGCATATTTTATTTTGCAGCCACTACTAAGATTTAATCTACTATTTTTGAACTAACACATAATTGAGGCCCAGGATTTTAACTGGGATAAGAAAATTCCCCTTCATAACAAAATATAAGCAAAACCTTTATTTATGATTTTGAATAGTCATCATTTTGGAAGGATAATCATAAACAGCAGATAAGAAAAAAACCCTATGAAACCTACATTAAGTTATTTAGTGCCTTTCTGTCTCATGTACAATGGAGAGCACAAGGAAAATGATTCTGTTTGGATCTTAAAAACGTTTACAAACTACAAGGAGAAATATTTGTTGACTTGGGTTGTATATACCCTAGGGGTTCATTTTATCAAGATCAAACTGGTCTTTCTGGCTCCTCAAGGTTTAATTTATATTAAAGTTATATGCCTCCTTTCACAAGGATCCCATGGTACTTTGTACATGAAATTAGATGATGGTACTTAGCCCATTCCATCATCATTATTTGTCCATGTGCCTGACTTCTGAGCTAAAGTAGAAATTCTGTTGAGACACTATTATTCAGCGTAGTTTAATGCCTAGCACATAGCAGCCACTTAATAGACATTTATTGGAACAGAAAGAAGGAAAGGAAATTTCTTATTATATTTACATCCTACATTATCTGCTGCTGTAGAAGAAAAATAGGTGCTGGTAGACAAATAAAATTTTGTCTGAATTAAAAACATGGGTTTTTGTTTTTTGTTTTTTGTTTTACCTTTTTGATGAAATGTGAGGGTCTTGGATAACTTTTGCCCTTGTGGCTGTTTCTACATGTTTATCCCACAAAATTTGAAAGTTTAAGAGAAGAATGTAAAGTTTGGTGCCTGGCAGCAATTCACAATGTATGAGGGTCAGTGGCAGTATTTTCACATCCATGGATGTGTTTGAGAGCGAACTCCAAGAACTTCAGGAGATAGGGCTAGGACTTCTTAGACTCCCTGAGGAGTACAGTCAAAGAGAAAGTTTCAAAGTGTTTCAGGAAAGGTTCAAGAGAAGTGGGCTAATCTCTGGAAGGAGTCTTTATAATGCATAACTGAAAAGCTGCCTGAAGCCATAAAATATCTGTGGAATTTCCATCAGTCTTATTTATTTTGTTGAATACAGTCTTTTAGGAAGTTCGTTATCCTCAGTCCATAAGTCACATCTGCATATAGTAATTTTCTTAATTGTTTCTAAATTTTGTGAGGCTGACCCCACTTCTTCACGGCGTAATGAAAAGTCCCAAGGATAATGAGCCATGAATAGTGAGTGTCAGTTATGCAAGCTCTCATTTCTCACACAGCCATTTTTAGTTTGGGCTGACAGAATTGTTAGCGTTTTAAAATGTTAATGAAATCACCCCAAAACATGGACTTTTGAGCATAGGCTTTTAGACTAGAAAAAACAGTTCTCATAACAGAGTACATAGATGTAATTACAGGTATAAGGGATTTTATTCTTCCAGGGTCCCCACATGCCAGAGCAAATGCCCATCATAATTAAATGTAGGGGCGCCTGGTGGCTCAGTCAGCTGATTGTCTGACTCTTGATTTTTGGCTCGTGTCAAGGATCCCAGGATCATGGGATCGAGCCCCGCATCAAGCTCCTTGCTGAGTGTGGAGCCTGAACCTGCTTGAGATTCTCCCACTCTCCCTCCACCCCTCTACCCTGCTCACAGTGTGCTCGCTTTCTCTCTCTCTCTCTCTCTCTCTCTCTCGAATAAAATAATAATAATAATATGTAAATGTAGACAAAACCACTTGGGGACTAAGTTCATAGTGTAATCTTTAACATTTATTTGCAAGTTGTTTTATTAAATGTTAATTATTTGAGGTGATGATATCTAGTATATTATTCAATAATAACTTCCTAAGTGCATATGTGCCGGTGTTTTTGTGCAGCCAATAACTCTTTGTTAAACTAGGGTGAGGTAGACAGAATGAAGACATGCCTCCTGCCGTTTTCAAGCTGACAGCCTAGTGCATGAGGTTGAAAAGTAGGGAAATGATTATAAAACAAAAGGATACGTGATTCTTAAAAATAGAGATGTGTCCATATAGACAAAGACTGAGGGGGAAACACTGGAATCGGATCTTACGATAAACAAGTCATTTTCTGGTTTGGAACAAATTCATAGGCATAGGAAATGGCATATGTAAATGAACCAAGACCTAAAAGAGAAATTTGGTACTGTTGGAGCATACATTGAATATGAAAGGGATTCAACATGGTTGTGCAAAAGTAGTTAATTTGATAGCATGCCACACAGGGCTTTTATACCAAGCTAAGAAGTTTGCATTTTGTATGCATACTGGATGTCACCTGAATGGCAGGTAACAAATTAACCAAATAAAGTAATATAGCATAAAAACCTAGAAAGCAATTTTTTAGACCATTACAATAGCAGAATTGTTTTTATTTCTCAAAAATAGTTTTAGCATTTCCCACCTTTACTCCTTATTGCACTGTAAACACCAGACTCTAGTGAAAGTGAGTAGTTTGACCTGCTGTTCCTAGGGTTAGGCTTTTGCCCGTGCTTCTCTTTGGGCCCTGCATGCTAATGAATCTATTTTTGTTAGAGAAAGAGCTCCCTTGGGTTAGTCTTAGCACGAACAAAGACTGTTACTGGGTCTTTAAGAATTCCAAGAGTCTAGTCACTGACAGACCCCTCATTCTCTTGGCCCAAGAAGTCCCTGACCCTTTGGCTTACTAATTATAGTCCTGATAGTTACTCTAGCTTCTAAACAGGCCATAGAATCTTGTCTTTATTCTTTGAACAGCTTCTGCAGGTCAGTTCTCTATCAGGTAGCCATGATTAATTCATTTGTACATTCAAAAACATTTGTTGTGAATATCAGGCGAGGCCCTTGGCTAATGCTGGAGACATAAAGAGTAGAAAACCGGGACCTTGATCTCAGGAAGCTTACAATCCCCCTTCTGTTCTCTCGCTAAGAGAGGATATGCTCCTCTAATTATCCGTATTTTTTGTAAGTTTGTTTATTTATTTTTGAGAGAAACAGAGAGCGCACTAGCAGGGGAGGGACAGAGAGAGAGGGAGAGAGAATCCCAAGCAGGCTCTGCACTGTCAGTACACAGCCCGACACAGGCCTCGATCCCACGAACTGTGAGATCCTGACCTGAGCCAAAATCAATAGTCAGACGCTGAATCAACTGAGCCATCCAGGTGCCCCCCCCGCCCCATGTATTTTTTAATCCACTTTCTTTGACTGAGCTGTTTATCATTCGTGAGACAACACCCATTCTACTAGTGATTATTCTCTTGCATTAGCTGGCATTGTTAGGCCCTCTCTTCATTTGTCCTTGCAGAATGGTCCAGCATGCTAGAGACTCGTCCAAGCTGTGTTCATCTTTATACTTGCATAGTCGAGCAATACCAAGACAATACCAAGATTCACTAGGCTTTCATTAATAACAAATGTTGCTTTACTTATTGATTCTGCACATATTGTGTACAGCCTACTATGTGCCAGGTATTGTGAGGCACTAGGAAACTTCAGAAAAAAAAGACTAAAACAATCTCTATTAAAAAATCCCAAGGTATAAATTGATGGGCCCCATTTTACTCCTGGATGTGAAAACAAGTCCAGAAGAACTTGAGGCTGCAGGATAGAATTCTAATTTTGAATATTCTTACCCATGTTTACAATAATTTGCTGGCACCATGACCCTAGCGAAGTTATTTAATCTTTGGAAACTTTAATTTCCATAACAATAAGGATTCCCACCTTGAAAAGTCAAGTGGTATACCTAGGGTCATTCAGCTAGTACTTTATAAGGGAAGGTTTAAACCAGTTCATCTAAATCCAAATTCTCAATTCAGAATTGATATAAACCTTCCTTAATTGGGATTCCATTACTTTGTAATTCATATTCTTTCAGTCAAAAGCTATATAAATCAGGAGGCATGACTACTCTTGTATAAGCATTCTTGTCCGAAGGACCCTACTGAGCCAAACTAGTTAGCCTATATGTTTCAGTTGTACTTAGAGAAGATGCAGTTGCATTCAGCATAGGAGCCAGGGGTTGGATGCTGGTAACTCTGGTTCCTTGTATCTTCAAGCAGAATCCATTGCTGTCTGGTGACCTAGTGTGTCCAACTGTTACTCCTAAGTTAGCGCTGTCTGCTAGAGCATCCAAGGTGTCAGTACTTCTAGAAAGCACATGCCTTGGTGTCATGAATCTTAGGGACCTGCGCTTAAGGTCTGTGTTTCCAGATGTTTCCAGTAGGAACCCCTGCCACTGAACTAACTTCACTGAAATCCTTTGAACTTGCTGCTCTCTCTGTGTCACTTAAATCATGCCAAGAGCTGAGTCTGAAATTTTCACTAAGTCATGGAAGCCTCAAATAAGGAACATTAGAAAAGAGGTATTCCCTTAGGACCCTATTTTGATAAAAACAACTCAAATTTGCTTAGTCCAGCATCCAGCAAGTTTTAAACTATGGAATTTTTCCAAATGAGGAGAGCTTCCAAGCTTTTATTTGCCAAAGAGGATATTGTGCTCTTTGTTGACTTTTTCCTTTGTATGCATCTACTATAAAATTTGGAAATATGTCAAGAAGAGGCATGAAAGTATAGAGGGCAATACTGCAGCTCCACTCTGAATTCCAGATCTATCTCTCAGGCCACTTCAGTCTCCAAATCTTCAATCTCTGGATGGATGAATGACTGGTAAATACTGCATGATGTGCCAATGCCAGGGCTATGCTATTACTGAAGGGATATTAGCACCTGGGTTAGTGCTGGAGCCAGATCCGGAGAGCTAGAATGAATTCATTTGGGGTATTACGCAAAGCAACCAGGAGCAGTCCAAAGGCTGGGCACAGACCACAATTATGGAGAAGAGTCAAGGTCCATACGAAAATGCAGAAGGAAAGGAAAACAGCTTAAGAGGGTGGAACAGCTCTAACACAAATGTGAGAGAAAAACACAGAAAGCAAAAGGCGCCAGCCTGTCGCTTGTGGCTCACGAAAGCAAGAAAAGGGAGAGTTATATCCATGTGTCTGATTTTTTGAGGTGTACTATTCACACCAATAGTAACACAGCCCAGAATGTATATTAACACAATCACATAGGTTACTATTTTCCTCCTCTTGGGAAAAAAGCCAAGAAGGACAGGAACTGTCCTTCCACTCTGCAGTTTCACTTGTAAGTAACTGAGTTTTGCTGATGTTGGCAAAGCATAGACCCACATGATTCATGTTGGTACATATGTATATTTAATATGTTATTAAATTCCTGTTGCTCTTGTCCCTTAACTGATAGAAATTTATTTTAAAAGGTGAGCTTTGTAAGTTGATGTGATCAATGATTAAAATATGTGGGGCCCTCTGTTAAAGGAAATTTAGCAATTTCTAATTCCTTTTAAATTCCTTATCCTCAGAGAGGTTTCCCATTGAACCAATTTCTATTTTTGATACTGTCCATCATTCGGGGGAAAATGTATTAGAATTTTAATTCTTTGAACAATTTGTAAATTGCAGACACAAATACTTCCTGGCTGGCTGAGCCCTATTCTTTTGGCAAAGTGATGAAGAGCTCTCATGTCCGATCCGAGCAGAAGACATGGGTCTAATTGCATTTACCCCACAAACATTACTAAGCAGTAACTCTGGCCAGGCAGATTCAAAGATGACTCAGTACTCTGGGTGCTTAGATGAACACTGAAGTCTCTTTCAGCTTGACAGCCTGCAGTGTTAGGAAGCAGAGCAGTAGGAAGAAAGGATTTACTTATTCCTACCAGTCACTCTGTGGAAGAGACTGCTTTCTGGAATGCGGAGAATGTCAAAATCCACACCCTCACAGGCTTAGGGTTAGAAAAGTCAAAGATGGAGGTAATCATCTGCCAAATACTTGCACTTTAGGATCACTAAGAAGGATTAGAAAGAACAGTTAAGGCATCTTTCACATACAGCTCAAGAAATTGTCTACATTTAATGTTTAATTTGGAGTGCTGTTCCATGCACGGAGAACAAAATGAAAGCAATGTCCTCTGATAGAATTGTACCTTGGGTAACTCTGTGGCTAAGGTGACAAATTCATGTCATCAGGCAAGGGTCTGCTGCAATGAAAGAGGCCACAAAGTGAAAGCTGAACTAATAATAGCTGGCCATACAATTAGGAAACGGGTCTCCGGCGCTATTGAAAAAAACGGGGATGGGGGGAGGGGTGGCCAGATGGTAAAAGAAACATTGAAAATAATAAAGGGAAGTAAATAGATGGATTTCAGAGGGAATGGGAGGGGGCCTAGAGTGGCAACAACAGCAACAACAAAATAGTAATTAACTATTACTGTTAACTCAGTGATTAACTGAGGATGGTCAAGAGCTGATTGAACATAAGATCTCCTTTTAACATGACAGAATATTGACAATTCTGTTATACAAAGTCCACCGACAGGAAGAGAGGGAAAGAGAGAAAGAAGAGAAAATTCAGAAAAAAAAAAAAGAGAGAGAAAGGGGCACTTGGGTGGCTCAGTCGGTTGAGCGTCCGACTTCGGCTCAGGTCATGATCTCACAGCTCGTGAGTTTGAGCCCCGCATCAGGCTCTGTGCTGACAGCTCGGAGCCTGGAGCCTGCTTTGGATTCTATGCATCCCTCTCTCTCTGCCCCAACCCACTCACATTCTGTCTCTGTCTCTCTCAAAAATAAATAAACATTAAAGAAAATTTTTTTTAAATAATAAGAGAAAGAACAAAAAGAAATAATGAGATAACCATGGATTAACCCACGTGCCAGAAACTAAGAAACATGGAGGAAGGGGAAACCATCTAGAGCCTTGGGAAGAGACACAAAATGAGGATAATTTAGAGAATAAGGAGAAATAGAAAAAAGTCTTGAAGAATTATGAAAAATCACACACATGGATTAAAATAGAAACATCAAATATAAATAGTTAATAATTCAGACAACTGGATCTCTATAGTGGTTGTAAAAGATCAGAACTGGGTGTAAATTCTCTAAAAGACATAAGACTATCCAAAGAAAGAATAGTTTGGGGCCCTTCAATGATAAAGAACAGGGAAAAAAAAAAAACTGTGAGTACGAATTTGTGACAAATGTCAAAGTCTGGAACTTTGGAGAATGTGAGTTTTGATTGGCAGTTAACATGATTGTAGATAATGAGTCACATGGAGAAAAGATGGGATTTCTGAACATTAGTAGATCTCTTCCCAACTCTCCTTTTTTCCCCCACCCCCAGTAAAAGAAGAACAGAAACTTTAAGAATATTCATTTGTGGGGCACCTGGGTGGCTCAGTTGTTAAGCCTCCAACTTCAGCTCAGGTCATGATCTCATAGTTTGTGAGTTCGAGCCCCACATCAGGCTCTCTGCTGTCAGCATGGAGCCCGCTTTGGATCCTCTGTCCTCCCCCACTTTCTCTGCTCCTCCCCGCTCTTGTGCGTGCTCTCTCTCAAAAATAAATAAATATAAAAAGAAGTATTCCCTTCTTTCTTACTCAAAGGGCTTTATTGAGCTTCTGGTGTAGTCAATAGCTCTGGAGCTAAATTAAAAGTGACCACAAAATAAATATTTAGATTCACTGCATAGGAACAAGTCAACCTGACAAGAATTAGGTGGTGTTGGTGGGAGGGAAGTTGGAGAGAATATCACCAACAGTAATACAGGCAAAGGCAAAAAGTCCAAATGAAGTTCTCACAGGCTAAAAAATGTTATGAAGCTTTGTGGAGGATGAACAAATCTCTCATTCCTCAGGGGCGGAATATTAAATATGATGAGATGATCATGGAAAAAGAGATTCAGCTCATTTTTCAAGACATACAAGAATGAGGATACAGATCTTTTTAATGATACAAAGAAAGTTCCCAAAGGGAAAAATAAATTTTATGGCTCTACAGAGCAAAATAGATTTCCTTATGTACAAATAAGATTAATGGAAGGTGGCAATGGTGGGAGAGGAACAAAGATAAGAGGACAATTTAAAAAGAAATAAAAAACAGGGGTGCCTGGGTGGCTCAATCGGTTAAGCATCCAACTTCAGCTCAGGTCACGATCTCGCGGTCTGAGTTCGAGCCCCACGTCAGGCTCTGTGCTGACAGCTCAGAGCCTGGAGCCTGCTTCAGATTCTGGGTCTCCCTCTCTCTTCCCCCCCACCCCCCCTCCACTCACACTCTGTCTCTCTCTCCTTCAAAAATAAATAAACTTTTTTTTAATTTAAAAAAGAAATACAAAACAAAGGAGGGCAGTAGATATACAAAGGTAAGTTGAGTGAAGAAAAGATCAAAGTAGAAATAAACATATGACCTATAAACAACTGGGCCAAGGAAGAAGACACAGGAGGAGGAAGATGTATTTAAACAATGGTTTGGTTCCTATGGGGTGAAAATGAAGACTGGAAACAATGGGGTTATTCCAGGACTAGTTCAAAAGCAAGAAAAGATCCAGATTTATGATAAATATAAAAACATATTACTGGTAAAACTACATGCTATGAATGAGAAGTCAGGGGGCAGCAGATCTTAAAATCTATAAGAACATGACATTATTTTTGGTGAGAGATTTTTCTTTAACTTCGGTAAATTTTAGAACAACTTTTTAAAAAGTAAAAATAGTACGTGAATAATGTAATTAGATAAACACTGCAGTTAACATTCTATTATTAAGGAATGTAGAAGCATTTGACACACTTGATCACTGCCCCTCCTTGAAACGTCTTTTTTACTTGGCTTCAAGCACCCAAAACAGCCTGCTCTTCTCTTATTTCTCTGGTTACTTCTCAGTTCCCTTTGCTAGTCCTTCCTCAACGGCACCACCTTCGAGTGTTAGAGAGCCCCAGATTTACTCCTCCGACTTCTCATCTGCAAAAATATCGTGTCCAGAGGGAAGGCTTCCAATTTTGTAGCTCCAGTCCCACCTCATTCCTGAGCTCCACACCATCTCTAACCAACTACCTGACATCTACACTTCAATTTCTGTAAGTTTTCTCTAACTTAACCTAAGCAAACTGAACTGGTGGTTCTCACCTACCTCAAACCTGGTTCTCCTGACAGTTTTCTCTCAGCGGAAACTCCAGGCCTCCACTTGTTTGGGGCAAAAACTTTGGTGTCATCCTTTCCTCTCCTTTTCCTAGCAACCATATCTGAGCCATCAGCAAATCCTGTCATCCCTTCCCCCCCCTTCAAAAATCCGACTAATTCTTCACACCTTCACTGCTACCACCTCCAGCTAAGCCATCATCACCTTTTGTATGGGTGTTGGAAACCGCTCCTTAACTGGTCCTTCTGCTGCTGCTCTTGTCTTTTTTCAGTTCTTTGTCAACACAGCACTGTGGTGATCCTGTTAAAATGGAAGTCATGTCAAATTGCTTCTCAGCTCAAAACCCACCACTGGCTTTCCGTCTCATGCAGAGAAGAAACAAAGTCTTTACAGTGACCTACAACATGTGTTTTCCCCAGCTCTCACTACCCATAAATTTTCTCTGACTTTGTCTTAAACTTTCATGCCCCCTCACTCCCCTCTGTGTTCCTCACACATCAGATACGACCCCACTTCAAGAAAGCTGCACCTGGTGCTCCCTCTACAGGGAATGCTCTACCCGGATCTCCTCCTCCCGGTTAGCTCCTTCCCTTTCTTTACTCTTTACTTCTTTACTCAAATACTTCTTTCTCTGAGAGGCCTTTGTTGGCCTCTCTCATTTAAAATTTCACCCCACTATGGCCGCCCCAGGCACATCTTCTCTCCTTACTCTGCTTTATTTTTCCTCCTTTGCCCTTAGCAGCTCTAATATCCCATACACAGTACCTACTTATCACATTTACTCTGTCTCTTTCAGTAGACTATAAGCTACATAGATTTACATCTGTTTTGCTCACTACTATATTCCCTACCAAGCACCTAGCACAGTGCCTGGCACATAGTACTGTTGATGAATCCATGAGTGAATGGGGGAGGTGTTGTTTTTAGTATCTTTGTTCATTTGTTTTCATGAATAAGAAATCCTTTAGTTAGCATGTCAAGTCTTGTGTGCAAATGTGCCTTCTAAAATGTGTCTTAAATGTAGTTGACACTGATCTTGCTTACACCGTGAACTGTCTCAAAAACAGTTTTTACATAATTTGCAAAGTACACATTTTATCTCGGTTCCTGTACAACTCAACACATATTCTTAATTAGTGAGATAATTGGGAGCTTTTACTAAAGTGATAAGTTACCTCAATGCAAATTCACTAATGAGCTTCATTCTTTCAAGCAGAGTGGTGTCTTGGGAGGTGTACTGATAAAAAAACATGGATACCTGACTGCTTTGTTAAACAGCCCACACGAAAGGCATGGTGCTAAACTAGGTTCTTACTCAGAGTGAGATCCAAGCCCTTACCATACATGACAAAGCTATTGTAATATTCTTCTAAGTGGTCTCCTGGTCACCATCTCTTCCTTTCTATATGCACAGTGTACCTGTCTCTAGATCAATATTAACAATGCAGACCTCTGGTTATATCCATTACTCTGCTCAGAAGTCTTCACGGGTCCCCTTTCCCTATTAAATAAAATCCAATCTCATAAAATGGACGTGGAAAACCTCTACAGTCTAGTTGCAGTCTGCTTTTCCTACATTATTTTCTCATATTTTTCTACCCTGGTCTCTAATTAGATTGTTCCGCCTTCTACCCGTTGTTATATTTTCCACCTCCCTACCTTTCCTCAGAACATTCTGGAAGCCGGAAGTTTTATTTAGAATTCATTTCTAGGCTAGAGCAGTAGTGTGATCAACACAGAGTGTGGTGATATTATTGGTCCCTGTGACTCAGGCTCTAAATTTCTGTTGAAAGAATTTAAGATCACATTTCTCTTTTTTAATACCCACATTGCTATATGGGCTTACACTGAGCTGCTATTCAGCTAAATACTCCAGGACTTATATATGTGACCTTCCATCAAACTGAGTTTCACACATTCTTGGTGTGGTTTGTGTGCTAAATGCAACGCTATACATTTGGTGCCTTAAAATCACTACTTTTCTTTTTGAAGAATATATATCTCCTGCCTCTGCCATCTCTTCTCCACTTACACTGCTATTACCTTAGCTTTTGCCACCTTGAGCCCCTTATGAAGCTAGCAGAGAGAGAAGCAAGAGAAAGAGGGAAGGAGCATTATTCCCACATAATGAAAGTGTGCTCAGCCCCCTCCTTCTTACAGATCATTGCCTATATAGCTGACTGGGAAAAAAAAAAAAAAAAAAACTTTTTAAAATCAAATCTGATGGTCATGCCCTTCCCCAGATAAAATCTCTGCAATGGCTCCCCATTACCTTCATCATAACCTCAGACCTTTTGAAATTCGTTTCCCACCTTCATCTCCAGCCTTATTTCACACCACTTATCATCACGCAGCTTGCACTCTGTGGCTTTTGCACACACATCTCCCTGAGTGAATAGCATCAGTCCCCAGCTTCTCTTCCTGGCTAACTATTCTTTCTTACAGACTCAACTCTGGCACCTCCTCCCCTAAGATTTCCTATCATCTCTACAGTAGAATGTGCAAGTGCCTTTGCTCTCTGTTCCAATGGCACCCAGATTTACCTCTAACATGACACTCATTATACTGGTTGAGCATTGCCTGTTTGCCTTTCTTTCTCCCCATTGGTAGACTTTAAGGTCCTTGAGAATGAGTGTGCCTTTCATCTCTGTAACTCTAATGTTAAGAACAGTGCTTTTATCAGTTTCTCTTGCCAATAAAGTTATTCCCGATTTTTCTTTTTCTTGTTCATCCAAGAAGAATGTAGGGCAGAATAAAAAGGAACACGATAGAAACTGATTTAAGCAAGAGTAAGATTTCACCCTTTTAATTTTTTTAACTAGTATAGGGAGGCACTGAAACTTTGCTACACACTCTTATTACATTACAAAGAATACATAGTGAGGGTGACTATAACTAAAAGCTATCAGTGAGATTATTTTAATTTGCCTTCTCCATTAAACGGAAATAAAATAGACAGATGATCTGTAAATGGGGATTCTCTGAGACCCAATTTCTTGGTGTCAGTTGCATAATGAAGCAGGCACTGGGTTTTCTGGCCTGGGAAAATTGAAGACATTTAGAGGCAGATTGATTAGTCTTTCTGTGAGAAATGAATGCCTCGGAGACAACTGAGCATTGCCCTTCAGTTACGGCCATATCGAATGTGACTTAACATGTTGATGAAACATACTTTTTACTGCAATGAGAGTTACATAATCTCTGAAAGATTTCTTTTCGGAGATGATTTAGGTATGTATTTTTTCAGTGGCAGTCCTTCAAGGGTCCATCCAGCTAAAAATCTATACTCATTAAGCCCCAGATATTCTTAAAATAGTAAAGGGCGTCTCCTACAACTCCAGATTTACTTTCCTGATCAACAAATTGACCAGATGAAATTAACCTATTTACTACAAACCATTTTGTTCCCTAGGCTGTCAGCATGTATGTGTGTGTGTGCACGTGTGTGTGTGTGTGTGTGTGTGTGTGTGTGTGAACACAGCTAATAGTAGATTGCTCATTAAAAACACAATTGTAGTCACCCTTTATAGTACCTAGGTAATTATCGATTGATTGATTTGTATATTTTAATGATTTGGTTCCTACTTCTCTGAAGAAACATAAAACTATTTTAAAATCTAAGATAACTGAGACTTCATTACTTGTTGCAAAATAGAATTTATTCTAACTGGTAGAGTCCCACCGGGGAGTGCTAACATGAATAATTAACCATTACATGCAGCCTACCAAAATGAGCAGTTTCATTGCATTTAGTGATAGTAGCAATCTCAAAATGTGATTTACATTTATATCTCTAATGAAAATTAGTACATTCTTCACACTTTCTGATTTTTCTATGCCCCTTCTGTGGCAGCATAACTTCTTACTACTTGTGTTTGCATTTGTCAATTACTGAGTAATGCTGGTGGCAGGTAATGGATGAATGTGTTTTGCCGAGAACCTAGACTTGTATCCTCTGATTCCTCAAAAAAACCTCTATGTTATAGTCCACGTTTCATTGTAATTCCTTTTAGTTTAACATAGGTCTTGGGTAACCTCTATGAGTTTCTCATAATGCAGTACTTTGTGTCTCCAACAAGAGAAATCCTATTAGATGATAGGGAAAAGTGACCTGGGGACAGCCTTGATTGAAAAAACTTGAATGACATTAAATAATAGCTACCATATCCAAAACATTCGCCTTGTGTAAAAAGGTGTGGTATATATTTTACATGCATTATTTCCAAGTCTTGTAGTGGAGGAAGTACTATTTTCCCCATTTTGCTGAAGACAAAACTGAATCTTAAGAGTTTAGTAAATTGGTCTCCAAGGACAATGCTAGAAGGTGGCTGGACCAAAATTCAAACAGAGATTATGTGTCTGACGTTAAAGTCTAGGCTTTTCTTCTGTCACAGGCCATAATTAAGAGTACAAAAGTGCCCAAGCTTGTATGTTACCTTGTAGTGCCTTATCTTCCCAGACTGTGACCAAGCATTTTCCTGTCTTGCCCATATCAGAACATACTTGACAGTGTCTGGTTTCAGGGTTAGGAATCAGGATATCATTCACTTGGTAATTTTCCTTTCTTTGACTTGGGCAGAGAAGCTCTCTCCAGAGCCAGAGCCAATTGTTTTTCTCTAATGACTTAGAGGGAGGGCAGCCTGAGGCTATCCTGAGATCTGCAAGTCTATTTATCATCTTTCACTTTGTTCCATGGATGATATCCAACATGCCTGCTGCTTTGACTGGCCTCATGGGGACAAATGTGTTCCACTCTGAAAAGAGAAGTATTGAAAGTATAATTTGGCTGTTTTCTGGAATTACGGATGCAGTTTTTAAGTAATTATAACAGTATAAGCATACTTATTAAAACTCATTCCCTGCACCAAAAAAAATTTGGTGAGCTGATTTCATTGCAACAGAATATAGTGAAGAGTAGAAATGAAACATGTTAAAGATGCTGAGAACCTCCATAGCTTAGAAAGTTGTAAGAATATAGAATAAACAGTTTACAACGGGAAACAATTAACACACCCCTTAACTGAGAATAAAGGTATCTGGAGTAAGACCAAGAGCCAAGCACCTAACCCAGATGTTAGAACCTGAGGGTGAGATCTCATTTGCTCAGTGAAATAGGACTCTTTTCTTAGAAGGAGTCCAATTTATTAATTCCAGAAGAAGTTACAGGCAATGCCTTTAAAAAATTTAGAGTTTCTTTTTATTAAGATAGGGAAGCAAAGATGAGCACTGTTTCCTGTCTTTGGCCTCACCTCTCTTCCTTACTTTTTGCCTTTGCTCCTCTTTGCCAGGTTTCTAGCTAACACCACTTTCAGAGGCCTCAGTGGTTCCATCAGAGTAAAAGGTTCCACTATCATCAGCTCAGAAAACAACTTTTTCATCTGGAATCTGCAACATGACCCCATGGGAAAGCCAATGTGGACCCGCCTGGGCAGATGGCAAGGGGGGAAGATTGTCATGGACTATGGAATATGGCCAGAGCAGGCCCAGAGGCACAAAACCCACTTCCAGCATCCAAGTAAACTACACCTGAGAGTGGTTACCCTGATCGAGCATCCATTTGTCTTCACGCGGGAGGTAGATGATGAAGGCTTGTGTCCTGCTGGCCAACTCTGTCTAAACCCCTTGACTAATGACTCTTCTGTATTGGACGGCCTTTTTAGCAGCCTCCATAGCAGTAATGATACAGTGCCCATCAAATTCAAGAAGTGCTGCTATGGATATTGCATTGATCTGCTGGAAAAGCTAGCGGAAGACATGAACTTTGACTTTGACCTCTATATTGTTGGGGATGGCAAGTATGGAGCCTGGAAAAATGGGCACTGGACTGGGCTGGTGGGTGATCTTCTGAGTGGGTCAGCCCACCTGGCAGTCACTTCCTTCAGCATCAATACTGCACGAAGCCAGGTGATCGATTTTACTAGCCCTTTCTTTTCCACCAGCTTGGGCATCTTAGTGAGGACCCGAGACACAGCGGCTCCCATTGGAGCCTTCATGTGGCCACTCCACTGGACAATGTGGCTGGGGATTTTTGTGGCTCTGCACATCACTGCCATCTTCCTCACTCTGTATGAATGGAAGAGCCCCTTTGGTATGACTCCCAAGGGGCGAAATAGAAGTAAAGTCTTCTCCTTCTCTTCAGCCTTGAATGTCTGTTATGCCCTCTTGTTTGGTAGAACAGCAGCCATCAAACCCCCCAAATGCTGGACTGGCAGGTTTCTAATGAACCTTTGGGCCATTTTCTGTATGTTTTGCCTCTCTACATACACGGCGAACTTGGCTGCTGTCATGGTAGGCGAGAAGATCTATGAAGAGCTTTCTGGAATACACGATCCTAAGGTAATACTCCTTTTTACTCTAGCTTTCTTTATCACCCATTATAACTCCATATATTGTGTCTTAAGCTGTGGTATGTCTGTGTTCTTTCATCTAACACAAGAATATTCTCTCAGCCATCTATAGAGACCAAGAACTAAATTAAATATTTTATTGTTTTACTGAATGAGACAAAAAAAGTGAGGGGGTTCTGGGGTGTTTGTGCTAGAGAAGGTCTTTTTGTAAGAACGTCTATTAGTAAGTTTCTCTTGTGTTATTTGTGCATCTGACAGAATGTCCATCAAAGAATAGACTTACAAAGTATTTTTACCCAACGCAGACTGCAAAAACTGATTTATTACTTCTCTTGGGAATTAATGAAAATAAATAGTAGGATCTGTGTTTTAAATTGTAAAGAAAAGTTAGAATCAAAGAGAGTTAAAATTAATTAACATTTAGTCAGACACGACAGAAATCAATGGGCATAGAATAAGGAGTACTAAACTAACTGAAGTGGCAAGATTAGTTATGAACAGGGTGTCTTTACACAATACGGAAAGCTGTACAGCTGGCCACCTTGGCTGAGGGGATGATGCCAACAGTCACATTATAATGTCCAAGGACATTCAAAGAAGTATATCTATTCTAGGCTGCCTTTGATATCCTAGATATCTACCTGACCCTAAGGGTTGAAGGGAGGAGATGGATGGAGTTCGGGCAAATAGGTAAAGCAGTGGTGATACTCAAGGAGAGCCATATTTGTGTTCTCTCTGGATTAAAACAGGACCCCTTCCAGTGACTAGGAGTATGGAGAACCTAGTCCAACCTGACTCGTAGTGAGGAGGTGGTTGTCAGGGTTGAAGGAAATTGGAGTAAGACCCAAGGGAGCACTACAGTCCTGACAGGGAACGGAATTCAGATCCAGGACAAGAGTGTTCCAATGTGCACGACCCACCTAGGAGAGATTAGAGAAAGTTGTAATTCAGTGGGCGTTCCTGGGATACACTGTATTTAAAACAACTTGAGCTCAGCTGAGCATTTCAAATTGGGAAATACTCATGCCTTTTCAGATACTCCTTTCACACCAAGTCTCAAGGTATTGAACCTTTACTATAAATTTATATTAAACATTTATTTTTTTTAGTTTTTTTAGTGTTTTATTTATTTTTGAGGGAGAGTTGGAGTGTGAGTGGGGCAGGGGCAGAGAGAGATGGAGACACAGAATCCAAAGCAGGCTGTGGGCAGGGAGAAGGGCACTTGTTGGGATGAGCACTGGGTGTTGTAGGGAAACCAATTTGACAATAAATTATATTTAAAAAATAAAATCAGAGAGAAATTAAAAAAACAAAAAAAACAAAGCAGGCTCCAGGATAAGCTGTCAGCACAGAGCCCAACGCAGGGCTCGAACTCATGAACCGTGAGATCATGACCTGAGCCAAATCAGATGCTTAAGCGACTGAGCCACCCAGGCGCCCCTCCATTAAACATTTAAAATTAATCTCATAGATCACCAACATATAAGACATTTGTAACTGTCTTTGTCAAATGATGGAGTGGCCCAGAGGGCTGGTGGCAGCTTTAGAGAATTCTCATAAATGGTTTGTACTAAGATATATGGTCTGTTCTGCAAACAAATGTACATGAGAAACTTGACCCATACACTGCAAACCTCCTGGTAAGTGACATGAACCTCATGAGAAGGTTCAACAAACAATGGCTTACTGATTAGGCAAGGAACTGCATTGCCTTTTAATTCACACTCAGGGTTTTAGGTTAGGAGCTGGAATTTAGTGAACACCAATAAGTCTGTAGCATAAGTAAATGTGTCACCCTTAAGAGAGATTTTCATGATGCTTCAGCATTTGTGCTTTGCAGTGGTATTAGCAGCCTCTGTTTATTCTTTGCCTGACTAGAACTGTAGATCTCCCAAAGATTCATTGTCTTGTTAGAGGCTTACCTAGATTTTTTACATGAATCTTGCCAATGTGATGCTTAAATTATAAACTCAGAGTGGGAACCATTCAATCCAATCTAGTACAAAAAACAAACTAATATATGGCTGTCATGAAGATTCCAGACCATTATCTAACGTAAAAAGGTGAAGACAATACTGACTAAAGTTTCATTAATCAAAACCAAGGATTATCAGAATGAAGTCATGGATCCTGTGTGCGAGAAGCCTGAAGCAGTGATTATTTTAGGGGATTAAATAAAAAAAACACGAAGATAAACTGTACACGGCAGTAAAACAATTTCTTTAAGCAAAAAGAGACACTCATTCCATCCCCAACTCCACCAGAATAAAAGGTGAAGTTTTTATAAATCTAACCCCACCCCCAAGACAAAGTGAGCAGAACTAGACAAAGCCGACTTTGTGTTATAGCTAGTAAGTTCTTAATGCAGTGAGACAAGCCTAAATCTAAAATGCTTTCAATTTGAGATAATAAATGAATTTCCACGAAAGTTCCCCCCAGTAATATGTGTTTCTTCCCTAGTGTTGTTTCTGTGTTGCAAAGTCTCTCATTTATAGGTTTTGGTCACATGAAGATACCCAGGTTATTTAACTAAGCAGTACTTGACATTCTGGACTTTGGGCGAATGACATTAGTGACAGAATTGTTCAGTTTTCATCCAGATATGTGGTATTATGCAAATGATAGAATGTCTTCACCCTCCCACAGAGAGATATGATTAAAATCATTTTCATGCCCTTTCAGTCATCAGCATTCATTCTTAAGTGTATTGCAGTTACTCACGGGCACTTTTCGTCCTACCGATGCTAAGCTCTTTAGGGGACTTATCTTTTTCTTGTACTAAATGATGTCAAGAAATTCAGAAGTAAATAAGACCGGTATAGGAGAAAACAACTTAGAAAGTTGTAAACATGCTGAAGTTTAAAAACATGAAGTACTGTCAAAGTTCAAGGAAAGGGTGATCACCTTCCACTTTAGTATACCAAAGGAAAGCTTAATTAACAAGATAAAAATGTGTGCTTATTCTTGAAAAACACTTGGAAGTTGGACATGTATGGTGCCAAGGACATAGGAATGGTCATTCCAAGCAAAGCAACAGAATGAACTACTTTGAGGTGGAAAGTACAAGGCACAATCAGGATATACTGAGGAGTTCAATTTAGCCATAGCATATGTTCCACGAAACGAAGGAGGTGAAGTCCTTGTCTAAAAGTTAAGTTCAGTGGCGCCTGAGTGGCTCAGTCGGTTGAGCGTCCAACTTCGGCTCAGGTAGTGATCTCACGGTTTATGAGTTCAGGCCCTGCCTGCATCGGGCTCATTGCTGTCAGTGTGGAGCCCACTTCGGATCCTCTGCCCCCATCTCTTTCTGCCCTTCCCCCCTCAGAATAAAATAAACATTAAAAAATAATAATAAAAATTAAGTTCACTTGAGATAACAGAAGATCTCTGACATCACATCAAGCTAAGACAGGTGAACTTCACCTGACAGTAGAGATCTACTGACATGTAAAAAAAAAATTTTTTTTAATGTTTATTTATATTTGAGAGAGAGAGAGACAGTGAGCAAGCAGGGGAGGGGCAGAGAAAGAGAGACATAATCTGAAGCAAATCTCAGAGCCCAACGTAGGGCTCTAACTCCCAAGCTGTGAGATCATGACCTGAGCCAAAGTCGGACGCTCAACCGAACGAGCCACCCAGGCTCCCCATTCACTGACGTTCTTGAACAATAGAATAGTAGAGTGGAACAGTATCCATTTAGGAGGATGGTTGCTCTGGCAGCAGCATGTAAATAAGATTAGAAAAGAAAGACAATGAATAGAGTTGAAGTTGTAGCTATAGTCACTGATAGAAGACAGATACAAGAAATATGGTGGTGATCAAGTCACTAGGACTTGACAGTTAACTGAGTGTGAGAGGCAACAGAGTCTCCTTCAAAGTTGCAGGTCTGAGTGTCTGACATGGCAGTACCATTCAAGGAAGCAGAAAAGGCAAGTCGTGGACTAGAAAATACAGTGATCAGTTCAGTTTCATACGTGGCATTTTAAAATCTGTTTTGGACATTCAGGCAACATGCAGCAGGCATTTGGAAGCCCGAGTTCAGGAGTGAGATTGAAAGCTGGTGGGACTCCTGGCCAGAAGGTGATCCTGTGTATTAAAGCCTAAGAGAGTAGAGATTCCCAAGGGGGAAGGTGGTAAGGAGAAAAATTGCTATTTGAAGGAAAGCAACAGGCATAAAGGAGTCCCAAGCTGTTAGAGAAGAGGATTTGAGGAGAGACAAGGTAGAAAATAAGGAGATAAGGTGCCCTGTAATGAAGTCACACAGACCCCTCTTTCTGTAGCTTGAATTTTTACTTTTTTGAGGTGAAGATTGATATTATCCTACCTGCCATGTCTAGCTTCTTGCTAGTGTTATCAGAGAGGACAAGGGCCGACCAGCACCCAGTCCAAACCGTGAGAATTATTAGTGTGTGCGTGGGTGTGTTTTATGTCTGATGAAACTGGGTTTATATGGTTTGCTTTTTCCTGGTATTTTTCCAGACTCCATTTTCACTTTTCCAATTCACTTGGTGGCATTTTAGTTCAGATAAGTGAAAACATGTCATCTACATAAAAGTCACATAGAAGTGACTTTTAGTTCAGATAAGTGAAAACATGTCATTTACAAAGAAGTCTGAGTTTTCTTGGGACATTTGTGTGTCTGCTGTATGGTGTATTGGTCACCCTCTGAAGATTCTTCCACCCCCAACTCACTATCTTACTTCTTTTCATCTCCTTTTGTGCTCCTCATTTGCTAGATGTTAAGACAGCCCACATTATACCTTGCTGCCATTTTCATCCCAGTTGCAATCTTCTGGCTCAGTTAATTCACCTCAGACAGATTTCAGTGTGCCTCCACATGAATGCTCTTTTCCTTCTCCAACTCTTCTTTAGTTACCTCAGGATAATCTCCACATGCCTCCCTGTTATAGTTGTGTGCCTGAACACTTTGAGAATTCTACCTCTCAGACTCTTATAGAAGCACCTTATGAAGAAACATGCTCCTAGGAATAGATGTCTTCAGCTCTTAGAGGCCGTGTAAGCCCCCAGATCTGAAAAAGGGACTCCCCAAAGTTCCATCTCTTCTTTCCTTTTCCTCTTACCATTCCCTTGCATTATAACGTTTTAAATTATAATAATAGTGGTGTTTTGTAAGTGGTTTCTATTTCTCGCCCCAAATTTTGACTACATCTTTTTTTTTAAACAAAAAAATGTCCATCTTGGAATCCAAACGCCACTTATAAAAGTGTTTGGATGAAAACCTATTGACTTAAAAAGTGAGATTTGTGATCTGTATTTATATACAACCCATCAGTAAATTGAGCCCTGGCCACATAAGTATTTGTTTCCATGATATTAGATAACTTAGAGCGAATGTAATGGCACCATATTTCTTCGTGGTCATAATTGTTTAACATGCTGGCTATACATTTATCACAATTAATAAAACTGTTAAGAGCGTGAATATTTTATCACCATCTCAGAATTGAGATTCACTGGCTTCAATGAACTATTTGAATCAAGTAAAATTAAAAGCAAAATGCTGGGCAGAACAGACCAGTTTATGATTCACTATGTGTTACAGTAGCCGGGGCAGGTTAGAATACTTCTTTTTTTTTCTGACTGGGGTTGGAGGGAAGAAATCATCTTGTTGCTGGTTGCTCCCATAGCTAACCCCAAGGAAGAGGGACTGAACTGCTGTGCAAATGAAATTCAAAAGGATGGTTCTATCTTCACTTAACTGTTTTTGCCAGAATAATTTATTTTACACTAAAAGTAATATATGTAGCTTCTCCCAGCCTCCCACCGACTCTTCTGGGAAGCAAGCTCCATGCTTCAAAGCGGGTGGGCTCTTGAAGCATGGGACCATGAAAGCTAGAATTTATGAGTGATATATTTAATAGAGCTTACATGGGTATTTCTCCGACATAAAACTAGCACTATTCATTATAGGCAATGCAGAAAATAGAGTAAGGCAGACAGATGGAAGCAAATACCCATTGCCTCATCATCCAGTTATTTCCTCTTAGCATTTTGAGATGATTGACAGGTGGATAGAAACCACAGTATTATTTTTATCCAGCAAAGTTTTCATCTGGGCCTATGATCTAAGGTGCAGAATTAGACGTTCTTAGAACCTTCCAGCCATTGACATTCGATCTGCAGAGATACGAGACAAGATGAGAAAATCACTTCACAAATCACAAAGCACACTAATAAATGAAGCCTCCCCTTATAGAGTTGAATGGGCCCAGTTGAAAGGATACATAAGCATTTGAAATGAACTATTTGCTGATTTTAATGGACCTTCTAGCTCTTTTCCAGCTTCTCACATACAATGCCCCCTTAACTCCGTGTGTCTTAAAAAAACAAAAAGTCAGCTCCATAGAGGAAATAAGAGGCTAGTGTCATTTTTGTACAGGCAGATGATGGTGCTGCTTAGGAAATACAGTCCTGGCCTGGTGAACATTCAAGTAAATATTAATAATTAAATAGACCTGCTGTGAAGGCAAGAGCAAACTTTAACCAGAAATATTAAAGTAAAGGACACTCTCGAAGTCCTAGTAGGAAATGATGAGCATTTCCCAAAATAATAAAAACCACCTTTATTGATCTTCATATAACAGCATGTGCCTGCCCAATAAAACATATGAATTCATGTAATAAAAGCTGGCCTTGAACAAAGGAGGGATGCCAGAACTCCAAGGCAAACAAGACTGAAAATGGAGTTTGAGACGACGGGAAAGAAAACTGAGCCACACCAAACCATTCATTCGTTCGTTCTCTAATTCAGCTAGTAACAGTAACTTCTGTTCCAGGCACCAGGCTAGGTGGCTGGGAATTTAGTAGCGAGAAAACAGACGCTGCCTTTGCAACATGGAGTTTAGTGGGAAAGAAAGACATCAATCAAGGGAGCACATAAATCAGCTAGTGATGTAAACCGTGTTAAGTTACTGCAAAATAAAATACAATAGAATCTGAGAGCCTCACAGGAGACCTGATCTGAATGGGGAATCTCAGCCTCCAGTCTGGCTGAGATCTGAAGGATGTAAATGAGCTAACAAGGAGCCAGAGAGGGTATTAGGAGAAGAGCACCTCAGGGTGACATGGCAACGTGTGGAGAAGCCCCAAGATCAGAGGGAGAGAACCACAGTCGTGACTACTCCGTCATGAGCTACGAGATTGGAAAGCCAGGAAAAGGGGGACAAGAGTAGGACAAGAAATAGGTAGAGGGGACGGTCCTTCTAGAGAGAAAACCTCTTAAAAGAAGAAAATTCTGAGAATGCTATAGTCTGAGAAGAGCTGCACTTCCCACGGGTTCCGTGTACTTCCAGCTAGAAAACATAAGAGACACATCCCATTCACTCTGGCAGCAGAAACCCATAATAGATCAGGGAAGTGTTCTCTGTGAGAATTGCATTAAAACACTTTCTAATGTACAAAACACAACATGGTTTGGATAAAAAATAGAACGTGCTGATGGTTGCACCTATCTTGCACATACTAAAACCTATCCAATTATACACTCTAAATGGGTGAATTGCATGGTATGTGAATTGTATGTATCTCAGTAAGGTCGTTTTAATAAATTATAAATTAATAAGCAAACTGCCATATTACTGAATTGGAAGACTGAATATTTAGAGATGGTAAATTTCTGCTTGATTAGTTAATAGGTTGTAAAGCAAATCCAATTAAAATCCCCAAAAGACATTTTTGTTGACTTGTTTGTTGCTGAATCTTCTAAAATACATATTGTTAGGGTGGCCAGTGACATGCATGACAAAGAGTAGAACAACAAGCAGGGCAGAGTTTATTCCCTCTCCAAGGGAGGAGAGGAGCCAGATATCTAGAGAAATGTTGCCCCAAGTTTCTGTGAGACTGAGCCTTTTTTTTTTTTTTTTTTAAAGAGAGTGTGTTCCTGCACACCCGCCAGTGGTGGAGAGGCAGAGAAAGAGGGAGAGAGAGAATCCCAAGCAGGCTCCACTCCCAGTGTGGAGTCCCACTGGGGGCTCAATCTCACAACTGTGAGATCATTACCTGAGCTGAAATCAAGAGTCGGCCCCTTTAAGCACCTGGGTGGCTCAGTCGGTTAGCGTCCGACTTCGGCTCAGGTCATGATCTTGCGGTTCATGAGTTCAAGCCCTGCATCAGGCTCTGTTGCTGACAGCGCAGAGCCTGGAACCTGCTTCGGATTCTGTGTCTCTCTCCCTCTCTGTCTCTCTCAAAGATGACTAATCGTTTAAAAAGAAAAAAAAGAGTGCCCCCAGGCTGGGCCTTTTAAGGGGGTGTGAAGTCTGTGAGAGGGTTAGAGCTTGCCCATGTAGGGAGGGGGGCAGCTCTTGGCCAGGTGGAGCAGGAGGTGGTGGGGTTCTCAAAAGGCTCCATCCAGGGACTGGTCCAGGATGTGGGCTGTGGTCAGGCTAGAGAAGATTATGTTTTGTATTTGGGTTCTATTTTCTGAGAATGAAGGGCACCATGACCTAGGAAAACAAGGAGCTAGGGCCAAGTACAGACACCTGTGAGTTTTGTCTTGTCTGGAAGGAGTGGAGGGGTCCGGACTTTGAATAGATTTCTTTCATATATATTGAATTTAATCTAAAAAAAGAAGATTCAAGGGATTTGTTCTTCTAGATATTGAAATACTTAATCTTAGTAATAATAACAGAAAATTTAATACTCATTGACCACTGTGATATGCCAGGCACTATTGTAAACGACGTTAATCCAGCACCCGCTCCCACTGAGTAGTCATGAAAATTAAAATAATCTAAGTAAAACAATTCGCATTGTGTCTGACAGCTAGGAGGCACAAAATAAGAATAGTTAAAAGTTTTGTCAGATTTTAATACCAATATTAATTACATTTATCTTGAACAATTAGTTCTCAGTCTCTCTCTCTCTCTCTTTCTCATTCACTGTGAACTGGGTAAATGGCAAGGTTCTCTTTCTGAGCTAACTTCTGGAAGGTTTGGAGGCAATTGCTTGCCCACTAATAGCAGATTTACTTACATTGCGTTATGCATCTTAAAAAGCATCATTCCTGGCTTCAAATTGTTTTTTTTTCCCGTACTTCATCCTATTTTAATTTATGCTGTCTTGTATTTTGTGTGACCTTTAAGCTGCTTTAAATCTTTTCAGGAAGAGAGCAAGGTATACATTAAGTAATGTCAAAACCAGATAATAAATAAGAGTATTAACAGCAATTCAGGGGCACCTGGCTGGCTCAGTTGTTTACACGTCCAACTCTTGATCTCATCTCAGGTCTTGATGTCAGGGTTGTGAGTTCAGGCCCCACCAAAAAAAAAAAAAAAAAAAAAAAAAACGAGAAAAAAAAAGAAAGAATGTTAACAGCAATTCAAAAAAGAAATACAATGACCAACAAATATAAAAAAAGTAAAATATTACTTATAATCGAAGAAATGCTCACTGAAACAGTAATGAGATGATATTTTTATCTATCATATTAGGAATCTTTCACTGATAGTTTTCAGTCTTGGTTGAAATACATTAAGACCAGCACCAGCACATACTGCTATTGGGAGGGTAGGTTGGTACAATAGGCTCATAAATCAACTTGGCCATTTGTATCAAGAGCCTTAAAAGGGTTTATGCCCCTTCACCCTTCACTTCCTTCCACTTCTAAGAATCCATCCAAAGGAAATAACTTAATATATGGACAGTAATTTATTACAAAGATTCACTGCACTCTTACCCAAAATAGCAAAAACTAGGAAACCATGTAAATGTCTAACAATAACACAAGGAATACATTATAATATTCCTCTGTGCTATAAAAATGTAGCCGGTAGAGATGATTCTGAAGAGCTTTTAGAATGTTAGACAATCGTACACCTGAAACTAATATAATAATATATGTCAACCATACTTCAACTAAAAAAAATTATAATAATTAAATGTGAAAAAATCAAAATATGAGTAAGTGAAAAGCTGGGATATAAAACCATATACTATATTTCTAATTTTTTAATATGCATACATAAAACTATAAAGAGAAGTGACCAGAAGGGAATATAATACAGTATTAACAGCACTGATATCTGAGCAGTGTAATTACAGGAAATATTTTAGTATTTCCCTCCATATTTTCTACAGTGTTCATGGCTTATTTATGTAATGAGAAAGTACATAATAAGCCAAGAATGAGAATAATTTAGACATGAGACCATACTTGCAGCAGCGATGTTTGATTCACATTCACTGCTGCTGTCTGCAGACTTTTGAATCCAGGCAGAGTGAGGTCCTCAATCAGTGGCACTCGTGTAGTAAAATGTTTACATTTTAAAGATGCTGGGGCACCTGGGTGGCTCAGTTGGTTAAGTGCCCAACTCTTGATTTCAGCATAGGTCACAATCTCACGGTTGGGTTAGTGAAATCGAGCCCTGCATTGGACTCTGCACTGACAGCCTGCTTGGGATTCTCTCTCTCTCTCTCTCTCTCTCTCTCTTTTTCTCTTTCTCTTTCTCTTTCTCTTTCTCTCTGCCCCTACCCTGCTCTTTCTGTCTCTCTAAAAAATAAATAAACATAAAAACTATAAAGATGCTGTGCTTTCCACAGAGACTTTCTGAAGCAAATTTTTATTCCCACTCAGTTTATTCATAGGACTTGGCACAATCTGAAACTGTCATGTCATCTATTTGTTTACTTGTTAATTGTCCTATTGTGTCTTGCTTACCACTGGATTCTCACCATATATTCAGTAAATGTTGTTCGATTAATAAATGAATGGAAAATGTCAGCATCATTGGAATAGGGCTATAGCCTTCTGTAGGGAGAAGCATCATTCAAAAAGACCATTCAAAACCATTCTCCTGGGTTGCCTCGGTGGCTCAGTTGGCTCAATCTGACTCTTGATTTCAGCTCAGGTCATGGTCCCAGGGTCGTGGGATTGAGCCCCTCATTGGACTTCACACTGAGCATGGAGCCTGCTTAAGATTCTCTCTGTCTCTCTCTGTCTCTCTCTGTCTCTCTCCCTCCCTCCCCGCTTCCCTCTCTCTGCCTCTGTCCCCCACTTGTGCTCTCTCCCTGTCTAAAATAAAATTTAAAATTTTTAAATAAAACCATTCTCCTACTAGATGCTATGGAACAAATAGAAGGAAAGCCACAGTAAGTGACAATGTACCATATGACCCAAAGGGCAAAATTCTAGTGTTGGACAGATCCAGGTTTGAAGTATGCCTCAATCATAGGTTAGCTGTGTGAAGTTCGGCAAGTCACTTGCCATGGCCTCTGCGACCTCATTTGGAAAGATTACAAGAGAAAATGGATGTGAAATATCTAGCTGAAGTTCTGATTCCATCTACCACTAAGTTATAAACTCCATCAGAGTGGTGACCAGATCTATATAAAATAAAGCACCTATGGAAACCAATTTGACAATAAACTTCATATATTGGAAAAAATAAATAAATAATAAAATAAAATAAAATAAAATAAAATAAAATAAAATAAAATAAAACACCTATATCCTTAGAGTCTAAGTCTATAGCAGTCACTCATTAAGTGTTGGGTAAATCATGGACTTGTTATGAGGCCAAGCAGAAGTGATCAACATGTGTCCAGGAGAATAGAGAGGCAGAGGGTAGGAGGACCTCTCACTTGCAGTTAGAAAGTATACCCAAGTGAGCTCCAAGTTGTATCCAAGAGTGACCTGGAGTGTTTGAGCCATGAGATTGGTTTAATCAGATCATCAAAGCAAAGAAAACCTAAGATCATGATGCCTGTACTGGAGCCAAGGATCAGGGATGTTGGATCCTCGAATGAGAGCATGAGCCAGGCCAGGTCACATGGCCCTCCCCTGGGTGGTTCTGGGTCCCTGGTGGCAGATTATGGAGTTGGGTTAGAAACATTTAGTGTTCCAGTAAAGATCAGACACACGGTACCTGACACCTATTCAGAGTTGAAAAATTGGGTTATTTCCCTTCCCTTCCTGTTCTTCAATATAAAAAACTTTGGAACACCAAAAAGATTTTACTAATTCAGATTGATAAATAGAAAACTGAACAAATGAGCATGTCATCTGTTTATTTCCTCACCTACTTCCAAAATATTTTTGAGAAAGCCTCTTTATAGAATTTTTAAAAATAATTGCTGCTTTGTTACTTTCAAATAGATACAGTAATTCATACTAACAGCAGCAAAGTGTCTTCAACTCGACACCCTGCTGGGTTTGCATTCATGAATGTCTAAGATCACTTCCTTCATTTGAATACAGAGAATGTGCCAAATTTTTACAAATGTTTCTCTTAAATTAGGGGAAAATTGGCTTATAACTTTGTTTACATTATAGCCTGCCTAGCAAGCACTATCTGTATGCATAGATACTTCTGTACCAATAAATATATCATAGGACATCTATGACTATTCACATCTTAATTATAAACAATTAGTACAGATATCTACCAACTCTGTGTTCATACACATAAATTTACATTAAACACATGTTAAATGGACACATACATTTGTAATTAGGGAGAGCTAAGTTACTCCAAGTCATTTTTGGACATAATGTGGACATCTTGTGGCTACACCCTCCAAATGCAGGTGAGAGGGGCTCCCACCCTCTGCCTCTGTCCTGCTGGACACGTCTTGGCCACATCTTGGTCTTACAAGCACTTGAACCACTCTCATATTAGATGCTATGGAATGAATAAAAGGAAAGCCCCAATAGGAGATAATGTAGGATGATTCAGAGGACAAAGTCCTGGTGTTGGATAGATAAAAGTTCGATGTATCTTAGGTTTGAGGGTTTGCCCTGTGAAGAATCTCATTTTCATGCTTAATAAATATATCTGTGTGTCATAAGAAGTTGCAGGCAACCCCTGAGGGGCTTCTTTTATGTCTAAAATACACATTTTAGCTCCTCACAGTGTGAATTAAGATGAGGGCCTGTATGTTTATGATTTAGCATCAATTTCACATTTTGATCCTTAATCAGATCAGGAGCTAGCATGATCTAACCACCCTTGGTATCCATCCAGTGGCATGTCAGGAGGCTTAACTGTGAGCTCAGCTCCATTGTGAACTCTGTCTGGGAAATTCAGCCAAGTTAGGGTTCACTTTCCCAACGCAACTGCGTACAAGCCTGCTCCAGCCAAATGCACAGATACATATGTGTGTGTGTGTGTGTGTGTGTGTGTGTGTGTATACACACACACACACACACACACACACACACATATATAAAATATATTGTATATATATTACATATATGTGTATATAATGTATGTATGTATATATTAGGTAGGTGTGTATATGTGCAATGTATACATCATATATAATGTATATAACATAAATTATGTTATTTATAGCTTGAGTTCAGAAAGACGTTTTGTTTCTCAGAATCCATTATTTTTCAAACTCAAGAACTGCACTTATCATGGCAGTTTATTAGGAAGCTCCTGCTTAAAAAATGCCAAATGACAGAAAATTCTCATGCCAGCCAAAACAAGACCTGTCAACATCTCCTTAAATTATGTTTGAATTAGAGGCTTTTTCATGTGTGATCTGAAGATATAAAATTAATGGAGGTGAATCTACTGGCAAATAAGAATATAAGTGAATGTATGCATATAAATATATTTATCTCCCATGATTTACGTATTTAAAATGATGATCAACCCTGAGGGTCATACGTATGAACTTTCATATGTATGTACCTGTTAGCTTCATAATAAGACCACTGATACAGTTTCAGGGACAGGAACTGAAAACAATATCAACAAGTAATAATGATAATAACATTTATTGGATACCAGCCATGTTCCAGGGACTGTGCTAACTGCTTTACATGGATTTTTTCTCATTTAAATTTTACTGCATCCATACAGATGAGGAAATGGGGCTAAAAGAAATTAGGAAACGTGTCCAAGGCCATATAGCTAATGAATGGTAGAGGCAGGATTCATATCCAACAAAATCTGACTGATTATTCCTACTCAGTATTTCACTTACCCGTGTAGTAAGAATGTTCTTTCCAACCTGATGTATTTGAAGTAGCCCTTTCCCCACCCCTGGACTTAGTCTGGGAAAGCTGCTCACACACAAAGGTGATTCAAAGGCAGAGACCCCTGCTGAGGCTGTGACATTTGAATTTGTGCGCACAGTATGTATGGGATGAAGAAGTGAGAGACACAGATCCGGGAAAGATTAACTTCCACCCCACCCTCCCCATCATCATCACTAACACGCTACCCAGGGAAGTGTTGCAGCAGGAATATGCCCTTCCGGGAACCTCATAGACTAAGGAGGGGTTATTTATCTGCAGAGTGTCTTCTCCCCAGCACCACTGTGGCACACTGTCACAGTCGCAGATGCCGCCCTTCTCCGCTGCCGCCACTCCTATAAAATGGCACCTTCTCTCCTCTTGGCTACAGTTCAGAGTCTCCAAACGAAGCTATAGTGTCCAGGTATGAACCCTGGTGCTAATTAATCTCTGGGAAATCTCTCAAACTGTTACTCCACTCTCCCTGAGCACTACTCAACTCACATAAATTTTGTTCAGAGAGAAGAGAGACTAAATCGGTCTCTGTTCATCAAGATATTGTTTATACTACTGAGGGGCGCCTGGCTGACTCAGTCAGTGGAGCGTGAGACTCTTGATCTGGGGGTCATGGGTTCAAGCCCCACATTGGGTCTACGTAGAGATTACTTAAAAAAATAAAATCTTTTTTTTAAGCTTATTTATTTATTTTGAAAGAAAGAGAGAACATGAGAGAGAGGAGAGAGAGGCAGAGAGAGGAGAGAGAGAACCCTAAGCAGCCTTTGCATTGATAGCACAGAGCCCAATGCCAGGCCCAAACTCATAAAACATAAGAATATGAGCTGAACCAAAATCAACAGTCAGACAATTAACTGACCGAACCACCCAGGTGCCCCTAAAAAAATAAAATCTTAAAAAAAAAAACGGATATTGTTTATACTATTGAAAGTCTACAAATCATTTCTAGCCATTAAGAGATTGGCTAAAGCAGGGTACATTCTTTCCCTGAAATATAATGTTGCTGTATAGAAAACAAAATGAGCTAGATATATAGTCAAGTAAAAAAAAAGTAGATTATACAAAACAAGCATATAAAATGAAATACTCCTGGGATGCATGGGTGGTTCAGTCAGTTGACCGTCCAACTTCAGCTCAGGTCGTGATCTCACGGCTCGCTGATTCAGGCCCCATGTCGGGCTCTGTGCTGCCAGCTCAGAGCCTGGAGCCTGCTTCGGATTTTGTGTCTCCCTCTCTCTCTTCCCCTCCCCTGCTCGCTCTCTATCTCTCTCAAAAATAAGTAAACATTAAAAAATCAAATAAGACAGTCCATCTGTAAAAACATGTTACTAACATTTTTAGTTTTACTGAATTGGCATCTATGTACAAGGGTTGCTGGCCACTAGAATACAGTGGTATCAGGGACGCCTCAGCTCTTTCTTCCTGGCACAGGTCCTGAAATTCTTCCAACAGCCATTTCTTTGTATTAGGAAATTTTCCTCCAGGTGGCTCCTATATATACTGCATACATTTCAAGATAAGACAAATGCTCCATGAAAGAAGGGAGACTTCTGTTAGTTTCCTGTATGGGTTATTAATTTAGACTAGATAGTTCTGCTTACATAAACAGCAAGGAAAATATGTATCATTGGACCATTTGATGAATTTTAGGGAGAAGACACCAACCATCAAATCTGTGCAAGAGCCCAAAGGAGGCAGCCAGCATAGCTTGCCTCCAAGATCCAGCTCCCCCTCGCTCTCGACTTCTCAGAGTTGAGGACACTTTGGCCTCATGTTCAGACACAGGCTTCTTCCTTACTTTGGCCCCTGAAGCTCAGAAACCAATCTCATTCTCATTCAGGGAGAATTTAAGATGTCCTGTCTAGATCCTTTCTCCCCAGAAGTGGGGTCCAAGGACCAGCTGTTTTAGTATCTCCAGGGACTTGTTAGAAAAGCAGAATTTCAGGCTGGATCTCAGGCCCTACAACAGTCCTACTGAACCAGAATCTGCATATTAATGAGACCCTGGCTGTTTCATTTCTGTAGGACAATTGGAGAAGCATCGCCAAGTCAGTTCCCACTTGCCCCAGCATCCGGTTACTTTGCTGGTGGTTCCACTCTTACCTTTCACCTCCAGCAGTGACATGTTCCAGGACTAAGCTCCACAGGCATCTTATAATTAGCATCATGCCTTATTGACAGTTTCAGAGTTCCAGTGATTTCTAGCTCCAGTCCTCTCCCAACACCTGAGAGATGCTTTCACTTAGAGCCCCAGCTCACCAACTACAACTTTAGCCCAGCTGGTAAACATCTTGGATAGTGGACCTATACCGTTCTGTCCATTATCCACCTGCCTCAACATCAAACGGATCTATACTACTTCGTGCCTTCTAGGCAAACCAGCAACACAGCAGTCCACCACCTAAAGAATTTCAGAGAAGGGGCGCCTGGGTGGCTCAGTCGGTTGGGCGTCCGACTTCAGCTCGGGTCACGATCTCGCGGTCCGTGAGTTGGAGCCTGGCGTCGGGCTCTGGGCTGATGGCTCAGAGCCTGGAGCCTGCTTCCAATTCTGTGTCTCCCTCTCTTTCTGCCCCTCCCCCGTTCATGCTCTGTCTCTCTCTGTCTCAAAAAATAAATAAACGTTAAAAAATTAAAAAAAAAAAAATTTCAGAGAAGAATCCCTGGTCTCTGTCACCACTCTACCCTCAGTGCGAAGTTCTTCATGTTGCTTCTTAAGCCTTTTTACTCTTGCTCTTTCCTCTTTGGAGATAGGAACCAGTCAGTCAGCTTCTTCTTTGAACCATTATTAAACTATTTCTCACCCTGCGCTTCACATCTTGTGAATCACTTGACAAGCCATGGTTTCCAGCTCATCAGGAGGAATGAAGGGTGCTGGCCCTGTTTTCGCATCATGTTAACTGCAGGCAGGTAACAGGTTCTTGGCTACAACTGAGTACTGAGAGAAGAAGTATTACATGTAGGGAATTCAAGCTTTTATCCTGATCCAGCAATTTTCTTTTCACTTTTACACGCTGGTAGAAAATGACCATTTTGCTTCACTAATATGACAGATAAGAACGACGTGAACCATTTGTAAAGCAATCCATTGCTTCCCAGATGCTGCAGTCCAGCACCTCAGTTTATCTCCTGCATCTCTGCAGCAGAAAAGACATTTAAATGGAGAAAAGACCAGGGCACCTGAGTGGCTCAGTCAGTTAAATGTCCAACTTTGGCTCAGGTCACAATCTCGTGGTTCGTGGGTTCGAGCCCTGCATCGGGCTCTGTGCTGACAGCTTGGAGCCTGGAGCCTGCTTTGGATTCTGTGTCTCCCTCTCTCTCTCTGCCCTTCCCCTGCTTGCTCTCTGTCTCTGTGTCTCTCTCTCAAAAATGAATAAACATTAAAGCAAAAAATTAGTAAATAAGTAAAACAGGGAGAGGACCAAGGCTCAGAAAAGTTAAGTGACTTGTTTCCAAAGTTCAAGCTGCTACCTAAACCCAAGCCCCCTAATTTCAGACCCGTCATCATTTCAGTACAATGTGCTACCTCATATAAGCCATATTCAAAAACTTATTAAGCATACAAGGGAAGGAATACTCGCAGCTCCCAAAGGTTTGCTCCGCAATTTGAGGAAAGTAATTATCAGAACAAATAAGAAATTCATAATATATTTATTTACTGCTTGATATAGATCTAGTACTTGTGAATTACCTTAGGTTTTCAGATGGTTTAAACTTTCAGGAAGCTGAATATTTTACAGGTCAAATATAAAATCAAGCAGCCAATATACTGAGAGCCAACCTGAAGTCCAAGAATGCACAATATATTTTGCTTTGTGTCATGTACCAAATGACTAATAGGCAGCAGGGGCTTTCAGGGTTATAATTTTAGCCCAAGGTTCTGGTAACTACATGAAATCCTTGAGTGGTTTATGATATCATAAGGTGAAATTATAGCTCCCCATGGGCAAGAGTTGTTGAAATGCTTTCAGCCACTGAGTACCATAACTAGCCTGTTCTCTATAGCAATTATAGGAAAAACTATATTAAATGCCTAGTCATATTGACTAATGACTTCAAATATAGAAATTATTTTTTAAAATGAGAATGTTGGGCAGGCAATTCATTCATCCATCCATTCCATAAATATGTATAAGTCACCATATGTCTGCCACTCTAACACAAGGGCTGGGTTTACAGCAACTGACAAGTCTGATCCCTAATCCTGCCCTCAAAGCGCTTTCATTTTAGCAGGGGAATCAGACATTAAATAACCATAACTGAGATAAATGTTATAATAATGAGGGGCGCCTGGGTGGCTCAGTCGGTTGAGCATCCAACTTTGGCTCAGGTCATGATCTGGTGGTTTGTGAGTTTGAGCCCTGCATCGGGTTTGCTGAGGTCAGCGTGGAGCCCATCTTGGATCCCCTGTCCCCCTCCCCTCTCCTCTCTCTCTATCTCTGTCTCTCTCAAAAATAAATCATTAAAAACTTTTTAATGTTATAATGACGAATAGAATGTTATGCCAATGTATTAACAGGAGCCTGACCAACTGGGGTAAGAGGGACACTGTCAGAGAAGGCCTCCTTCAGGAAGTAAGCAGAACTAAACTCTGTATGATGAGTCAGAATTATAAAGGGTAGGAAGATGGGGAAGCTTTAACAAGCAAATATTGAGAGTAAGATACAGCGATCTGACCTCCCTCCAAATGGTAGGAACAACTAGGTTGATATGCTAGAGGAAAAAGTGAAATGGAATCAGAAAATAATACCTTCAGCACATTGTGCTAATTGAGATAAGTCAGGAGAGAAAGACAAGTACTGAATGATATCACTTATATGTGGTATCTAAAAAAGTCAAGCTTGTAAAAAACAGACTAAAATGGTAGTTACTAGAGGATAGGGATCTAGGGGGATAAAATTGATGTTGTTCAAGCATGCCAACTTGCAACAAGCAATAAATAAGCCATAGAGATCTAATGCACAGTATAATGGTATAGATAACAATATTGTACTATAACTATGCAATGTGATAAAAATCACTACAACCGGCATTCATTACAATATATAAGTGTATCAAAGTAAGACGTTGTGCACCTTAAATTTACACAATGTTATATGTCACATATATTTGCTAAAAAAAGAAAAAGAATACAGTATAGTAAAATGTATATACACGTTTCTCAGAATATACACACCTATTACAAATATTATGTGGATATACTGTATAATGTAATAACATGTGTATGTGATATATGTGTATATGACAAGTATACAGTAGATATAATATAGCATATATGTACATTTTATATGTGTGTATGGATGTATATATGTACAGGCTTGTGCACCAGAGCAGAATTTGCAATGAGAAAATACTAGGCCACTTTAAAAAAAAAATTTAATGTTTATTTTTGAGAGAGAGAGAGACAGATCATGAGCAGGGGAGGAGCAGAGAGAGAGAGGGAGACACAGAATCAGAAGCAGGCTCCAGGCTCTGAGCTGTCAGCATAGACCGCGATGTGGGGCTTAAACTCACGAACAGAGAGATCATGACCGGAGCCGAAGTCAGATGCTTAACCAACTGAGCCACCCAGGCGCCCCAACACCAGGCCTTTTTTATAAAATGCCTCATTTCCAGTCACAAAAGGAAAGAAGAATAGATGCAAAGACTAGGGAGACAATATTCAATGGGTAAGTAATTAGGATGACAAAATCAGATAAGATCATAAAATCTGTATTGCCTGAAACTAATATAACACTGTATGTTAACTACATTGGAATTGGAATTTAAAAATAAATAAATAAAAGGTTGTGTTGAATGGAACAATAAGTACAAGATTCTAAGAGAGACCAAGAGGTCATTTAATGTGAAACAGTTACCTAGTGAAGATGTCACATGTGATTCACTTGGAGAATATAAAGATCGCCACCAAACAGGAAAGGCCCAAGACTTACTGACTGCACAGGTCACCTCTCAGTAGTATTTCAGTATCATTTCAAACAATTAAATTCTATTATTATTTTCAGTGATAATATAATTTGCATTTGTTATCACACTTTATGTATACATGTTTCCTCATCTTGTGAGGAGGTACACTGACAGTAGAGTTTTAGCATAGTTAAATATAAACAAGTGATCTAAAGTCATACACATTTAAATGAAAAGTAGACACAATGAAGATTATGTTTCAGAATATCAAATAATAGGTGGAAGGAAAACACAAATTAAAGACACAAACCAACAGGACAAAATACTTAAACACATGCCCCACGCTCTAAGTAGATATCCTTAGATACAGGAAGAACTGGTTTGGGTTTTATGGTAACTATTAGTAATTCTCCCTGAAAGTTGGTTTCACTAAGAAAGTGACATTTTTAGAAAAAGTCTCAACAATGTGACATTTACAAGAAGCACCCTTAAAACAGACCTGGGCTAAAAAATTGGAAGCTTGATTAATATAATTCAAGAAGCATAAAAATTATTTTAAATGTATTTTGTTACTTTAGAGTTCTTCGCAAATTAAAAAATAGTGAAAGTAACCTAAATATTTATTTTCTCTCTGAAAAGCTGTGTGTCAACCAAGCATTACAATAAAACTCTGAAAACAAATATTTTAACCATTTTGCAGTAAATGGTATAATATAGTTTTATAAAGAAAGAATCTAGCCGACATCCAAGACAAGTGTCATATAATGACTGAAGTTTTAATAGCCATTCATACCTGGAATTTTTTGTGTATTAATAATACTTGGAGTAAAAATGAACAGCATTTTCCAAATACAATAACTCAAGAATAAATGGAAACGTTTGTACAAATGTTTCATTTTTTAAAATCACCTTGGGCTGAGTCAAACCATGGAACATTTTAGCTCAAAGGAAAATTCTTCCTCCCCCCTAAGAAATCACAAGGATGTGAAAACGGGATTATAATGGAAGCTGTCTTGCAACATTAACTGCAATGTTCATTCCCCTAAAAGCCATAATTCATGGCTGTTCTACAGCTTTTTCTTTCAGCAATTATGCATATTAGAAGAAAGTTTGAATACATAAAAACTAAATACTGATAGAAAATCAAGCCTCAGTAAAAGACATGTTTACTTGACTAGTTTGCAGTGAAGGGAAATATGAAAGCTAACCAACCTTCTTCCCAAACCCCAAGTGCCCTGGTCCAAGGAGGTTGGAGGAAAAAAAAATTCCAGCCCCTGGGCATTGTAGAGCATTTACTGCCTGGTGTCCATAATCAACGCACCAGTGGTCAATTCCATCACTAAGGGACAGTGCCTTGAGTGGGAGAAGAAACGTTGGCATCTATTGGCTCTCCGGGGAATTCAGTGCAAAAGTTGCTCTTCTAAATAGACAAACTGCTACAGAGAATACCTCAAACCCATTCCTGTTTCTTTTGGTTTCTCTTTTCTGAGGATCATAGGGTGACATAAAAGTATCTGATGA
This sequence comes from Panthera tigris, assembly GCF_018350195.1. Lineage (NCBI taxonomy): Eukaryota > Metazoa > Chordata > Mammalia > Carnivora > Felidae > Panthera > Panthera tigris. The sequence continues at coordinate 63,127,094 of NC_056672.1, read as the reverse complement.
GAATTGTCCCATGCCATTTTGATTATCTATGTATTTCCAGTGCAGAGTGTGGCACTTGATAAATGTTTGCTTAAAAAAAAAAAAAAAAGTGAAAAATCTCTAAATTCTGTTTCAAGTCAGAAAATGTGCGTTTAAACCTTATCTCTGCTGTGTAACTGGGCTTTGTGATCCTAGGCCAGGTACTTAAACTCTAAGCCTCAAATTCCTTACCTAAGGAATAGAAATGAAAATAATTCCTACTCATAGCACTGTCCTTAGGCAGTTATGAGATAATGCATATAAATCCCTGAACACAATGCTGGCCTCTGAAAATGTTCTGTGATAATTTGTTAAATCTAAATTCTCCAGAGCTATAGATGACCATAATCCCAGAGTTGTAAATGACCAGGTGAATGAAGGACAAATTATATCTAACATAAAGGCTGAGGATCCACTCTAGTACTTTTCTCAGACATCTAACAATGGGCCAAGACCAAATGCATCCTTGATTTCTCCAGGCAGAATTACAGCCAACATTCATGGCACTCAAGATTTATGCTTTGACATACATCTTTAAAGCAAAGCCAGTGACCATTTTTAAATAGGAAATCTCAGAAGAAGCCCAGAAGTATTACCAAGGAATATGAAATTTATTTGTAGAATTTACAGAGTTATAATAACCCTCCAAGCAAATAGCATAAATTTTAAAATCTGAAAGGAACACACACGCGCGTGCACGCAGACGATGAACTTATTGTGCCCTCTCGTTATCAGATTAATAAATCAGCCAGCAAGTTATTCTCCATGCCTAGAGTAAAACATAAAGAACAGTGCACATAATTTTTGTCCTCAGAAAATGTGTAATCAAGTCGAGATTAAAACACTGCAGTAAGGGGCACCTGGGTAGCTCAGTCGGTTACATGTCAGGCTCGATGTCTTCTCAGGTCATGATCTCACAGTTGGAGAGTTCAAGCCCCGCATTGGGCTCTGCACTGACAATGTGGAGCCTGCTTGGGATTCTCCTCCATCCTTCTCGCTCTGCCCTTCTCGTACTGGCTCGCTTGCTTGTTCTCTCTCAAAATAAATAAATAAACTTAAAAAAACAACAACACTGCATTAAATTAGGGAAGGGAAGGTGTTCACCATTAAGTACCCAGTGAGGATATCCCTTTCTCTGACCGCCCTATGAGAAGTGGCCTCCCCACCTGACTTTCTGTCTCATTATACCATTTTTTCTCTTGTTCTCTTCAATTTATCACTAATCTGTGATTATCTGGTTTGCTTTTTGTTATTTTTTTTTTCTATAGGAGTAGAGACATTTTCTATGTTATTCATGGTGATCATCAACTGGTACACGGTATATATGATATAAATGTGCTGAATCAAAGAATTCTTTGTTCACCTGACCCAGGGGCCCTAACTCAGATGGTAGGAAAGACTAAATCAGAAATATGCTAGAAAGCCTTAATTTTTTTTTTTATTTTTTAGTGTTTATTATTTATTTTTGAAAGAGAGAGAGAGACAGAGCGCTAGTGGGAGAGAAGCAGAGAGAGAGGGAGACACAGAACCCAAAGCAGGCTCCAGGCTCTGAGCTGTTAGCCCAGAACCTGATGAGGGGCTCTGAACTCACGAACTATGAGATCATGACCTGAGCTGAAATTGGACCCTTAACTGACTGAGCCACCCAGGCGTCCCTATTTTTGAAAGCTTTTAGCAAGAAATCATTTGGGGTGGGGGTGCCTGTGTGGCTCAGTCAATTGAGCATCCAACTCAGGCTCAGGTCATGATCTTACGATTCATGGGTTCGAGCCCCACATTAGGCTCTGTGATGATGGCTCAGTGCCTGGAGCCCACTTCAGATTCTGTGTGTGTCTCTCTCTCTGCCCCTCTCCTTCTCACGCTCTCTGTCTCTCCAAAATAAATGTTAAAAAAATTAAAAAAAAAAATCATTTGAGGTGCCTGGGTGGCTCAGTCTGTTGAGCATGCAACTCTTGGTTTGGGCTCTGCTCATGATCCCAGGGTTGTGAGATCACATTAACATGCAGATTCTCTCTCTCTCTTTCCCTCTGCCCCTCTCCCCCACTCACAGACACACTATCTCCCTCTCTAAAATAAAAATATTAAAAATTTTAAAAAAAGAAATCATTCATTTCTTCTTACATGTTCTTTCTACCAACTAATAGAATTCCTAAAATGATAATGAGGCACTATGGTGGTCCTAAAGAAGTTCAAGGAAACTCATATTCCCTTAAGAAATACATTCAAGTAAGGGCACCTGGGGGGCTCAGTCGGTTCAGCATCTGACTCTTGAATTCAGCTCAGGGCATGATCTTACAGTTTGTGGCATCGAGCCCATGTTGGGCTCTGCACTGACAGCGCAGAGCCTGCTTAGGATTCTCTATCTCTGCCCCTCCCCCACTCACATGCTCTGGCACACATGCACTCTCCCTCTCTCAAAATAAGTAAATAAAACACTTTTAAAAAAAAGAAATACATTTAAGTAAACAACTAGTGCCACACTGTGATTAGTAAAATAATAAAAATATGTCGAAGGGAGAAGTGGCTCCCACGAGGATAGTTGACTCTTTCTTAGGAAGATCAGAGAGGCTTTTAAAAGATGTGCCTAATCTGGATTTTCTAGGAAGACCAGGAGGAATGGAATTCCAGGCAGAAGTAATGTGTGCAAAGGCACAAAGGCAAAATTGGCCCAGATAACATGAGCACTAGGCGTAGAGACAGAAGATCTTAAATTTCTGGATTCTCATTTGTAGTTGTTACCACTCTATCAGTTACCTATTGCTATGATAATACCATATAATAAACCACAAAACATCAGTGGCATACAACAAAAAGCATTTATGCGGCTCTCAAGTTTGCCAGGTTTAGCAGACCTAGTCTGGGCTCACTTACGTATTTAGAGGTCAGCTGGCTGTGGGCTGATCTGGGGTTGCTTCAGGTAGGTTACTTGGCTCTGCTCCACGTGTCTTATCCTCCAGCAGACTAACCCAAGTATGTCCTGCTCATGGCGACAGCAGATGGCTACAGCACAAAGCAGAAGGTCCGAGCACTTACCAAGACTGTGCTTACATCATTTCTGCTAACATTTCAGTGACCAAAATTAAGTTCTCTGGCCGGAACCAAAGTCAAAGAGGGAGGGCACTCACGGTGACCTGGCAGAGGGAAGAATTGGAGCCATTAATTAAATTAGTAGACTATACACATGTAATGTCTTTAGAGTTTGGTTTCCTATTCAGTAAATGGAGAACACAACAGCTCCTCCCTCCTGACATCCCAGGGTTTGGGGGAGGATATGTATAGAAGGTGTTTTTGAAGTTCTTTGGCTGAGAATAAATAGACAAAGTTACTGTGGAAATCTAAGAGATTCGTGTCTCTCTGTGGTTCACATACCAGCTAGCCACACCTTTAAACTGGAATTTCTATTTCATTTTCCTTAAACAAAACAATGGTCTCAAACAAAGCTTATAAATTTTCTAGGCTGTAATCAAAAAAAGACATCTAGGGGCGCCTGGGTGGCTCAGTCAGTTAAGCGTCGGACTTCCACTCAGGTCATGATCTCGCAGTTTGTGAGTTCGAGCCCCGCGTCGGGCTCTGTGCTGACAGCTCGGAGACTGGAGCCTGCTTTGGATTCTGTGTCTCCTTCTCTCTCTGCCCCTCCCCCACTTGTGCTCTGTCTTTCTCTATTAAAAATAAATAAAATATTTAAAAAGTTAAAAAAAAAAAAAAAGACATCTAAATACCAAATTCAGCCCCTTAGAGCTCAAGGTAAGCACAAGAATACTCATGATAACCACTAAAATATCTGCAACAGCTACTTCTAGAGGAGGCAATAGAATCAGGGAGGAAAAAGAGATACTATAATGTTTTATGCTATGAAAGTTCTGTTTGCATTTTACAGTGAGAATAGATTCATGTACTTTTAGCATTAAACAAATGAATATGTGTTTGAAATTTTTTCATAAAGTGAAACTAGTTAAGTATTTCCATAATATCCATTTCAACAGTTTAAACATTAATCCAGATATCCAGGGTTGTTTCTGTTCACTTTTCATTCTGAAATATCTGTGTATGCACACTTTATTTTTATTTGTATGACTCATGGATTCTCAAGAGTCCAGGAAACTTGGTTCTTCTCTCAACTTTGCCATAGTCAAGTCTGTTGAATATTCATTTAACTTTGGTTGACTCTAGTCTCTTCATCTGCAAATTAAGGGTTATGAATCAAATGGTTCTAATATAACCTTAGATCTAGCATTCTATAATTCTGGAAAGAAATGGTCCATTTGCAAATAAGCCCGCTCATCTGAATATTACCAGTCAGAATATGAACCAAAAAAAAAATTTTTTTTTAAAGAGGAAGTATTAATTCAGGGTTTGATAAGTAAACAGTTTTTTAAAATCAATAATTTTAGCTACAAATAGTTCAATATTTTTTAATGTATACTGATGTAACAGATGATGAATTTTAAAATAATCAAATAGCTTCCACTTACAATTACTTTTTGAAAAAAAATTTTTTAACATTTACTCATTTTTGGAAGACAGAGACAGAGCACAAACAGCAGAGAGCTAGAGAGAGAGGCAGACACAGAATCCAAAGCAGGCTCCATGCTCCAAGCTGTCAGCACAGAGCCTGATGCGGGGCTCGAACTCATGGACCGCGAGGTCTTCACCTGAGCTGAAGTCGGCTCCTTAACCGACTGAGCCATCCTGGCGCCCCTCCACTTACAATTACTTTTAAACTGATGAAACAGGGGCGCCTGGGTGGCTCAGTCGGTTAAGCGTCTGACTTCGGCTCAGGTCATGATCTCACAGTCCATGGGTTCGAGCCCCGCATCGGGCTCTGTGCTGACAGCTCAGAGCCTGGAGCCTGTTTCAGATTCTGTCTCCCTCTTTCTCTGACCCTCCCCTGTTCACGCTCTGTCTCTCTATTTATTCAGGATTGGAGGTAGAAATGGAGAGAATGAAAGAAAGGAAAACCCCTCAAGAGAATGGGAGGAAAAAGAAGGGGTGCCTGGGTGGCTCAGTCGGTTAAGCATCTGACTCTTGATTTGGGCTCAGGTCATGATCTCATTGTCATGGGATCGAGCCCTGCATTGGGCTCCATGCTGGGCGTGGAGCCTACTTAGGATTCTCTGTCTCCCTCTCCCTCTGCCCCTCCCCAACTCACATGCTCTGTCTCAAAAAAAAAAAAAAAAAAAAAAGAGAGAGAGAAAATGGGAGGACACTGACATCAGTCAAGTGAGATGGTTAAGAGTATAGGCTCTGGAGCCAGACTGCCTGGGTTTGAACCCCAGCTCTAACCTTTGCTAGTTATGTGACCTTGGACAAGTTGCTAAGCTATTTTGTCCCTAAGTACCTACCTCATAGGTTGTTATGAATAGTAAGCAAGCTGCTACAGTGATAAAGTGTTCAGAGCTACGCCTTCCACAATTAACTGCTAAATAATTATTGATGATGACAATGATGGTGGTCAAAAGCCCTCAGCAGAGGGATGACACCAGCCTCCTTAGCACTGACATGCTAAGTGGGCCCTGTTTCTCCCTCACGACACACGCCTGCTGCACTCTCCCCCTCAGCCATATTGGTCTGTTTCACAACCTCTTCCACCACTGCACCAGAGGTCACTTCTTTCCCTCCGTTTCTGCCGCCTTCAGAGTGCTTACTTTCCCACCAAGCCTCCACGTTCTACCTCTCTTACTTTAAATCTTATCTCACAAGCCACCTCCTCTACAAAACTGAGGAGACCTGGATCAGCGTACGTATCATGGGGTATAAATGTTTGCTTCCTCCCTAGACTCAAGCTGATTAAAGGCAGGGACGTGGGGCGCCTGGGTGGCTCAGTCGGTTAAGCGTCCGACTTCAGCTCAGGTCATGATCTCACGGTCCGTGAGTTCGAGCCCCGCGTTGGGCCCTGTGCTGACAGCTCAGAGCCTGGAGCCTGTTTCAGATTCTGTCTCCCTCTTTCTCTGACCCTCCCCTGTTCACGCTCTGTCTCTCTCTGTCTCAAAAATAAATAAATGTTAAAAAAATTTTTGAAAAAAAAAAAAAGTAAACTGATGAAACATATTTAACTTGTTTTAGAATGTATGCTTTTATTTTTACTTTTTAAAAAATTTTTTAATATTTATTTTTAAGAGCGAGAGAGAGAGCATGAGCAGCAGAGGAGCAGAGAGAGAGGGAGACACAGAATCCAAAGCAGCCTCCAGGTCTGAGCTGTCAGCACAGAGCCTGATGTGGGGCTCAAACCCACAAACCATGATATCATGACCTGAAACTAAGTCAGACCCCTAACCGACTGAGCCACCCAGGCACACCCATATGCTTATTTTCTGTAAAAAGTTTATTTATTTTGAGAGAGAGCAGCATGAGTAGGGGAGGGGCAGAGAGAGGAGAGGGAGAATCCAAAGCAGACTCCTCACTGTCAGCACAGAGCCTGATGTGGGGCTCCGTATCTCCTGAACCTCAAGGTTGTGATCTGAGCCTAAATCAAGAGTCAGATGCTCAACCGACTGAGCCACACAGGTGCCCCCAGAATGTATGTTTTTTAAACTCAGTGTAGATTAATTATCATAAATTTATTTTCAATTCTGAGTCAGCTTTTGTTTTTTCATTCTCTGCACTATGGGTATATTAATTCATCAGACACTTACTAAGCATTTACTTCTACTGTCTAGTCACTAGAGACACTTCATGGATCTGTTCTTCCAGTTTGCACCAAGCCAGTTTCTGCCTATGAATTATAAATTCATTTCATTCTCCTAATTTGTTTGCTGTGAGGATTACTTAAAGTAGTGGAATCAGAACCTACATTCAGGTTCAATTCCAGAGGCACCACACAAGTTTACTGTGTTAAATGTGTGTATGACATAACTCCACCTAGCTATTCATACTCTTGGCCAAATTGCTTAATCTTGCTGATCCTCATTTTTCTCAACTGCAAACTTTATGAATCGTTGCATGTTTTGGTTTTTTTTGGTTTGTTTTAGTTTTTTTTGTTTTTTTTTTTACTGCTACATGAAAATTTTCTCAAATTTGCAGAAGAAGGAAAAAGAAAATGCCTTTTTATCTCAGCTGACTGCTGCCCTCTGATGCTTAGCTCAAAAAGCAAAACGCTACTTTGTGATTCATTTAACAGGAGCAAATGTGCTGAACAGAAAAGAAAGATAAGCAAACACCAGCTCAGTCATAAACTGGAAGTTGGTCTCAAGTGGGAAGAAAAGCTGGGAGCCATGGTATAGGCAAGCCGCCCTGGTGGGAGGAGAGGCATCTTCTCCTGGATACATTTAGTCAGAATAGATGCTTGAATCGTTGAGGGCCCCTCCATCATAAGGGCTCAATCCCCAACTCCCTTGAGCTCCAGAGCAAAGACGGATTGCGTATTCAACCATGGCAAATAAAATTATTGGATACAGCCCAAGTCATCCCCGAGAACTAGCCTAGGGAAAAAAAAAAAATGAAGCAAAAGGAAAGGATTTCTCTTTTTACTGTTACTCAGAGCGTGTCTTTTTGTCTGATGTTTTCCTTTGGCAGCTTCTCCAAGAGGCTGGTTTCCTGGGGTCCATGCTGTGGGATTACTGACCTTTCCGCTAAACCTCCTACTGTAGTTTTACACCCAACCCACCCTGAATGAAGACCAAATTGGGCATACTTTAATATTTCAATCTTCTGAATTTTATAATTAAATAAAAACTGGCATTAAAACAAGTTCCTATGCACAAGGATTTGGGTGGAGTTGTGCCAAAAAGCTTACATCACATAGCCTGGAGATAAATTCATTGCTGTTTTCATTCATTTGCATTTAATCAGCCCAGAATTGCTGACTCCAGGTTCAGCAAGGACCTGCCTGCCTGCTCAGTCTGCAGGGTACAGTACTGGTGATGGGCAATGACTCAAGTGAGAAGTTTGAGTTCCACAGTCCAAAGGTCATTTTTCACCTTGAAGGTTGGCTGGATAGCCACTCAATTACATAAACAAAAAGCCAGGGTTATTCTGATGCCACGGGCTTAAAGAAATCCTCCCCTTTTCCGTCAGAGGCGTTGGTTCTGGCCTCGGCCGACCCAGTTCATGCCCCAGTTCTGCCACTTACAGTAGAATCACATCTTTGGAGGAATTATGGTTCTAGACTTATTGCATTATGATCATATTTAACCTTTGAAAATCCCATTAAGACAATATCTTACATGTAGTTGGGTTCTAGTGTCAGCTGATCAGTATGCATACCAACCGACTCCAGCACTATGGGCTGAAGAAAGTGATTTCATAGCTCTGAGCTTCATTCTCCATCCATGAACCGGAGTTATTAACAGAAGCTACCTCATAGGGGTATAGGAAGGCTGAAATGAGATGATGCATGTGGGCATATATATATATATATATATATATATATAATCAGCACAGTAAATGATAGCTATGGGTATTAGCAGATTGTTAAGAGCTAATTAAGCTCCCATAATCAGCTGTTGAGTTCTGTGTACAATGGCTGAACTCTTTCAATTAACCATTTTGCAGATAAGGGAACTGAGTCACAGCAGTTAAGGGGATAGCTGGTAAAACCACAGTGGTCAAGAGCATAAATGGAGCCACACAGACCGCCCACCTCCGTCATTCATTGGCTCCATAAGCACAGACAAGTCAGTGGCTCTGTGCTTCAGGATTCTCTTCTATAAAATGGAGAGATTGAAAGAATCAGTCTCTTAGGACTGTTGTAAAGATTTAAAAAGTTGGTATGTCTAAAGCATTGAAATAATTCCTGGCACTTGGTGAGCTATATCATCATTGTCATTGTCATCATCATCACCGCCATCGTGTTTATGATTATTCCATGCTTCTTCATTTGGAAACACCACTAGTGTGGTAGTACCAGTAGTGAAATCATTCATCTGGCATATGAGGGAGAAATGGACTTAGCTCCACAGGATCACTGAGTGTAAAATGGGGTTTGAAGGGGATTTTGAATAAGACAATCAGAAGGATCTCAGTGAACTGAATAGTATAGGCTGGGATGCATGAAATGGGTGATGGGTATTAAGGAGGGCACTTGTGATGAGTACTGGGTGTTATATGTAAGTGATGAATCGCTAAATTGTGCTCCTGAAACTAATATAATTACACTATATGTTAACTAATTGGAATTTATTTTGTTTATAATATTTATTTATTTATTTATTTACTTATTTATTCTTTTTTTGAGAGAGAGACAGAGCGCAAGCAGAGTAGGGGCAGAGAGAGAGGGAGACACAGAATCTGAAGCAAGCTCCAGGCTCTGAGCTGTCAGCACAGAGCCTGATGCGGGGCTTGAACTCACGGACCACGAGATCATGACCTGAGCAGAAGTCGTATGCTTAACTGACTAAGCCACTGAGGCGCCCCCTAACTGGAATTTAAATACAAATGTCAAAGTATAAAAAAAAAAGGGGGGGGGGTGAAAACAAATGAAATAAATCAACTAATGTCAAAACAAAACACACACACAAAACAAACAAAAAAATAGGATAGGCAGTTCCAGATGAATACATAAGACATTGAGACCAGGGCCAGAAAAGACCAACAAAGTGTGACTCATATGAAGGAAAGGGAACAGGAAACAAAAGACATAGGTAGAACATTTGTAGCACAACAGCAATAATTCCCCTATAGAAATCCTATTATTCTTGGGGTTACTTTCTCTAGTGTTTAAAGGCTGGATACCATAAAAGCCATGATAATAGGCCCTCCCTTGTCTTACTGTACATGACTCAGAAATATACCACAGACTTCCAGAGGCCTAGTAAATGAGTACTGCAATGCCATTTCATGCGTGTTGCTGAACAAATTTAATTGTTTAAAGAAGGAAATAAAGTCTGGGAACTTACAGTTTCATAAATAGTAGATGGGGAAGTGTTACTGAACATGACACACCAAAAAGAAGAAATAACAATTACTTTTATCAACCATATTCATTTGGGAAGGGGATTATTTATTTAACAGGATTATATGTGAGCCTGAGTTAGGGTTTTTCAAGCTTACCTTTACCTTATTTGTGGGACCTGGAGCAAGTCCCTTCATTTTCTCATTATGAGCCTAAATCTTCCTATGGTACAGATCAGGAATGTTTAAATACAAAGACTCTGGAGTCTAAGTTCAGAATCCTCCTGTATGCTTATTGGCTGAGTGATCTTGGACAATTTATTTAAATGCAAGTCTTAGTTTCTTGTATGAAAGTTGGAGATGATAATAAATACCTCATAGGGTTGTTATGAGGCTTAAAATATATAAAGCATGTTAAAGTTTTAGCATAATGCTTGACATACAGAGAGTGCATAATAAATAGAAGCTACCTATATTGTTAGCTATAAAAATAAGTAAATGGACTAAATGATCTGTAGCATGTCCTCCAGGCTGGACTCCATAGTTTTATAGCCTTCCCGACTTTGGCATCTCTTTTCAAGTTCAGTCCCTAGGCCCCACCTGTAACTCACGTTACAGTGACAGGAGCATTAAGATGGCCGCTGTGGCAGCAGAGGTGTGTGTGAAGATGTGGGGATGCTGGCAAGCAGGGGAAGGATCAGGGTTTGGTCCTTCTACAGCCACCCCAAGACTGCTAGATACTGAGCACAAGCATTTGGGCCCCATGGGATACAGGATGAATGTGCTTGTTTTGGGGAGCTTGGCCAAACCATCTAGCTTATTTTTTGCCTTTTATGAATAGAACACAGAAACATCATGCTGCTTGCACCTTGTGAATGGAATAATATGCATGAATGAGTTTTGTAAACAGCATAGTTCAAATGTTGCTGTTTTTGCTGCTGTTGTTATGACCGTGATAAATACCTTGTTTAAAAACCCAAAGCGTATAGGCTCTCGGTCTTATGTCTTTAAACTGGCACTTGTTCACATTAAACTGAACAAGTCTTGAGGAGTGCCTATCATATCTATAGCTTCTCAGAGAAGACGAATCTTTCCTGAAGGCAGTATAAACTAGAGGTGAAGAGCACAGGTTCTCTGGATTCAGTTCCTTGGTCTGCCATTTTCTGGTTATATGGCCTGGGGCAAGTTGCTAAACCGCTTTAAGTTTCAGTCTCCACCCATCCTCCCACTCCATACAACCATATAACCATATAATGGTTATATGTAGCACAAAAAGACACTGTGAGGATTACATGAGGTGATGAATTTAAGATTTTGGCACAATGCCTGGAATGAAGGAAATACCCAATAAGGGTCAGCTGTTACCATTATTAAAATAATGAAGGGAATAATATAGAACTCATAAATACCTGCAGCTTTGATGAAACAGCAGCTACATGAAGTCTGCATCAAAAGGATGAGGACTGGAGGCACGTGGCAAAGAAGAGAATGAAATGAAGGAAGCATCTCCACGAGAGTGATCGGGTGTGTCACTGGCCAATTCTCATAACTTCAGGCCTGTGCAGACGGCTTCAATGGCACCTGCCCTGGAATTTAAGATTTAATTCAGAATTAGTCCCAGCATCATACGAATGCTTCAATTTGAAATTCTGTGACCAGAGCTTTTCGATTACTGGCCCTAAAAAGGACTTGTAGTTGCCGGGAACGTGCTGTTGGGACATTGATACTCCAAGCAGCTCGAAGTGAGATGTGCTGTCCAACTAAAGCCTAAATCTGTGCAGCGCCAGGAAGCCTGCAGAGATTTATCAGCCCCACTTCTGTTCATTCACCTGTGAATGTGGCATCCCTTAAATGATCGATGGGGTTTTAGAATGGAGTAAAGTTTCAAGTATGGGAATCAGTGAAATAGATCAATATTATCTATACCCTGGGCTGGCAAACATTTTCTGTTTGGGCCAGATAGTAATATGTGAGGCTTTGTGAAACCATAGTCTCTTTCACACCTACTCAACTCCACTGTTGTAGAACAAGAGTAGCTATAGACAATATGTAAATGAAGGGCATGGCTTTTGTTCCAATAAAACTTGATTTACAAAAGCAAGTAGCAGGCGGGAATTAGGCCATGCAGCATAGTTTGCTAACCTCTAGTTAGGGTTTGGATGCAATGACTCAGGTTGTCAGAAGGACCTGGACTAAACCTCATATAAATTAAACATGATGTCAGAGAATGATGTTGACTAGAGATTAGCTGACGTAACATAGACAGCTTCGGACTAAAAATCAAGAGAGGAAGTAAAATCCTTACATTTAAATGGAGAGCCCAGCTTTCGTAGAAGAAAATAGGATTAACATGGAAAAAAAGAATTACAACATAAAGTGTACTCAGTAATTCACATTAGAGAGAGACTGAGCGGGGCTCAGGAACATTGTTTCCAGCCTCAGTTTTCTGTATTCTGATGTTCTGAGCATGAGTAATAACTCCGTGAACACATATCCCTGTTTGCTGGGAGGAGTCTTGGTGGGTGTGCTCTTCCTTTGTAACAATCAGTAGTGACCTCTTTTGAAGAAGTGTCCAGTTTGCAATATAAATTATATGGCCACACCTATAATAACCAAAAGGACTTTGAAATTGTAGCATGTGTTATTTAAAGTTAAGCTTTAACTCCATGTGTTATTTAAAATTAAAACTTGGACAATAACACAAGTCTATAAAAGCAGAATGTAGTACTAGACAGGGTGAGAGCTGCAAGTCATACAGAGTCAGATTCAAATCTTAATTTATCACTTTCTGCTGGTCTTACACAATATGCACAATCTCCCTGAATCTTAACCCTTCAGAGGTAATAATAAATAATAAAAGTAACAATCTCATTACATTTAAATGTATTAGCATACAGTAAGTATATGAAAATATTCACTGTTATTATTATTATTATTATTATTATTATATTCAAATGGGTAGTTTGATTAGGTGGGGCATAGAGTCATCTCTCCTATACAGAAGATAGGCTTCAAGAGGAGTGATTTCCTTTTCTCTGAAAACTTCCAAGCAGAGACTTAATAGGCACTTAATAGTGATTTTATAAATAAAGCCTTGCTACTCCAACTGTGGTCCATGAACCAAGGGTCAGCATCAACTGGGATCTTGTTAGAAATGCAGACTCTTGGGGTGCCTGGGTGGCTCAGTTGGTTAAGCGTCTGACTCTTGATCACAGCTCAGGCCATGATCTCATGACTTCTCAAAATTACCTTGAAGGGTAGTGGTACCTAGGTGGCTCAGTCAGTTAAGCGTCTGACTTCGGCTCAGGTCATGATCTCACAGTTTGTGAGTTCAAGCCCCGTGTCAGGCTCTGTGCTGACAGCTCGGAGCCTGGAGCCTGCTTTGGATTCTGTCTCCCTCTCTCTCTCTCTGCCCTTCCCCCGCTCGTGTGTGTGTGTGTGTGTGTGTGTGTGTGCGCACGCACATACTCTCCCTCTCTCAAAAATAAATAAATGTTAAAAAAATTAAAAAAGAAAAAGAAATGCAAGCTCTCATGCTCCAACCTAGACATAGTGAATCAGAATCTACATCTTAAAGAAATTCCAGGTGGTGTGCTTAGCTTTGCTATAAAGGATTCAGAAATCAATGGATGATTACAGTAGGTGACTTTTAAAGCCCCTCTGAACTCTGAGATCACTCCATATTATAGAGGCCACAGGTTTTAAGTGGATAGAATTATGGCATGGGGAGGAGCTATGGTCTCAATAACTAGTTTATTCCATTCCACCAGGCAGGTTAAGAATTCCCCTCTCCACTCAATTCCAAAGGACATTAAACCAAGTCTAGTGACTACCTGCCATTTATTAAAGTACAATCTCAGAAGAATACAAATGTAGACCTTAAATGAAAATACCCACCATTAAGACTGTTTTTAAATCTAAAGCATCATATCTTCTTGAACATAGCCCCTTGATTATTCCTTGAGTTCGCTTCCATTTTGTTTTGAGCACTTCTCTGCTTTCTCCAAAACGCGTATCTGATTATTCTCCATGCAGGTGCTCTGCATAGAGTTCCATTAATGCTGAATAGGTCACATACAGATGGATAGTTTAACCTTTGATATTTCCCCAGGCCTGAAGAGGTTGAAACAAGTATAAACAGAACTGGAAGAGCTGGCAAGATATTTAGCTGAAACTTTAAAGAAATTTTTCTCTCTCTGGGACTTCCCAGTGATGGCTGTAACACAGCTCAGCTATCTTCCCTCCTTGATGCGGGCTTTCTGACATCCCTGGCTGTTTGAATTACACACCACATGGACACACAGGATGGACTGTGCTGGCCCATCGGTTGCATCCATTCTTAGATCCCTTTTCTGATTCCATTATTCTGTGACTGCTGAATAGCCCATTGTGTTTTCCCATTAGAATCGCACATGGAGAAATTTAAAAAGAATATATTGTTTCAGAAGAATTAAGATAAGAATTAAAAGGAAAAAAAATAATTTTTATGGGGAAAGACAACATGAAATGTGACAAAAGTATCAAGTTTGTAATGTGTCTAACCTAAGGGAATGTTAGATTAATAATGGTGATTTATGACACCAATCTTTGTCAGGCATCTGCTGTGTGCCAAGCACTATGTTTGTTGCATAACCATGATGATGATAATGATAATGATGATGACAGTAATAGTAGCTAACATTTGTTGACGACTTGTGACCATACAAATGAGATAGGCATGGGCCCTGCCCTTGTGGGAACTTACAAGCTAATAGGAAAAGCAGACATTGAACAAATAATTCCAAGTTTTATCAGTACTATGGCAGGGTATAGTGGGAGAGTGTTACAGGTGGCCTAATCTAGACTAAGGGTCAGTGAAAGCTTCTGTGGGGAAGCAATGTTTAAGAGTTAGCTACACAAAGGAAAGGTTGGGTTGAGGAGAAAGAGCATTCTGGGCAGAGTGAAGACTATGGACAAGAGCTCTGATCAAGCAAAAAGTATATGTTGGAAGAACTGAGAGAACTGACTAAAGCTTAGAGGACCAGGAAGAGAGTGAGGACATGAAACTGGAGAAGAGAAGGCAGAGAAAGGTTATGCAGAATCTCGGAGTTCTCATGAGGAGGCCAGTTTATCCCAAGGGCAATGGAGAGCCACTGAATAGGTGTTAATAAGCAAGTGAGTAATATGATCAGCTTTGGGCTCTAAGATTACTCTGACTGGACTGCAGGGGAAGAGAGGAAGTATGCAGGGGGCAGAAATGATGGTGGCTTGGCCCAGAAAGGTGGCAGTGTTTGTAAAACATCTCCAAAGTAGAGTAGGGCCCCTGTTGGGCTAATAAAATGCTTCCTCCCATTGGAGTCTGGTTATTTGTGTTAGTGTTGAAGGAACTTTCCTTTCATAGGCATTAGAGCCCCGTGAGGCAGATTCGGGAGCCCATTAGCAAAAGGCAACCCAAAAGGCATGGAAAAGAAGAAACACAAAGGGCTAGTTCTCCGCTGGAATATGAGCTTGGATCTGCTGGTTTGTGACTCTTTCACACAACATGGGAAGGAAAGAAGCACTGATGCGTTCAGTTTGTCTAGAAACAGTTTGTAGGCCATAAAAGTATTGTCACACGGAGTGATGTGCGAAAATGGACTTCTGAAAGGGATTCTTTTCATATATAAGACAAAAGTATTGAATTACTGACCTAACATCCCTTTACCTCTTAAAAGGAGGGTTCATTTTGAAAGCTGGAGTTGTAAGCTAGATTGTTAGCCCCTCTTGTGCTAAGTAGGACGACAAAGCCCTCGCTTCACTCTGGGTTCAAAGAAGAGTTATCAATCATTGGTCAAGCATTTTAATTGAGCAACTATACAATGAAAGTCATTGGAATACAGTGGTTAATCACACGTTTATCACACACAGCTTCCAGTCCAGTGAAGAAGCTGAAAATCTAGACACTAAACTGTCACACAATTTAATTTAAGAAGTGATCTGTGATAGCTTCTAGCAAAGAAAATTCTGTGTACTGTGAGGGCTTACAGAAGGAGGGTGTGGTGCATGCAGCAAGTTAGGGAAGTGAATGAACTTCCCTAGTTAGGGAAGTGAATGAACTGAGATGTCAGGCAGGTGGAGAGAAGTAGAGAAGTGATAGAGCAAGTTAATTTGACAAACGTATAGCACACCTGTTGGGTGCCAAGTGTCATATAGGTCACCGTGATATGCAAATGAATGAAACTCAGTCTGCACGTCAGGGGGGAAAGAACATGGGCTGAGTCATGCTAATTGCTAGCTGTGAGAATTAGATTGTCACTTTAACTGCCCAAACCTCAGCATCTTAATCTGTAAAACAAGAAAATCACATCAATCTTGCAGAATTATTGTGAGAATTAAAAATATTTAGAGCCCTTAGCTCACCGCCAGGCACTTAAGTCACAAGTTTTGTAATGACCACACTCTTGCCACACAAGAGTCATAGTATCAGAAGCAGTGTTCACATTGTTCAAAAAGTCACTGTTTTCCATCATACTGCCTACGTTCAAATCCATGTCTGAAATTTACTAGCTCTATGACCTTGGGCAAATAACAAACTATCTAATCAGTAGTGTCTTCATCTATAAAAGGAAGGAAATAAAAATACCTCATAAGTTTCTTGGGAGAACCAAAGGAAGTAATGCACAAGAAGAGTGGAAGATGGTTAAATAAACAGCTAGACTACATATTATATACATGCAAGGTGCTATACCAGCACAGATAAAGAGTAAACTGTTTATGGTTTTGTTCTAGAGAGGACGGTGAAGCTAGTTAAGACCAAAGATTTCAGATAGAAAGACTTGGTCTGGGCCTTAAAAAATGAGTAGGTGTTGAGCAGACAGAATGCTGTTAGCTTTGCCTTGCTCAAGCTACGGGGCTGCAGTTTGCAACTGTGAGAATGCCAAGAGGGGCCTAAGGCTTAAGGAGAATATTTTAAATGTGTATTGATTTATTTTGAGAAAGAGAGCATGCATGCAAGTGGGGGAGGTGCAGGGAGAGAGAAAATACCAAGCAGGCTCCGTGCTGTCAGCTAGGAGCCTGACACGGGGTTTAAACTCACGAAGTGTGAGATTATGACCTGAGCCGAAATCAAGAGTCAGATGCTTAGGTGCCCTGCAAATATTTTAAAAGACTAGTGAGTTTATTGTAATAAGCATCTTCTCTCCAGTTGCTGCCATGAGCCACAAGGCAGGTTAATAATAGCATGGGCTTCGGCAGTCGGTTAAGCATCCAACTTTGGCTCAGGTCATGATCTCGTGGTCCATGGGTTCGAGCCCCACATCGGGCTCTGTGCTGACAGCTTAGAGCCTGGACCCTGTTTCAGATTCTGTGTCTCCCTCTTTCTCTGACCCTCCCCTGTTCATGCTTTCTCTCTGTCTCAAAAATAAATGTTAAAAAAAATTTTTTAAAAAGGGGGGGGGGGCGCCTGGGTGGCTCAGTCGGTTAAGCATGGGCTTCGGAATCAGACAGGCTTGGGTTCTAACTCAGTCCCTTCTGCTTGTAACTGTGTGATCTTATGCCAGTTACTTTGCTTCTCTAAGCTTCATTTCACTGATCTTTAAAAAGGAAGTAATAGGGGCGCCTTGGTGGCTCAGTTGGTTAAGCATCCAACTTCAGCACAGGTCATGATCTCACGGTTTGTGAGTTTGAGTCCTGAGTCAGGCTCTGTGCTGACAGCTCAGAGAACTGGGTTTCAGATTCTATTGTCTCCCTCTCTCTGCCCCTCCTCCACTCTCTCTCTCTCTCTCTCTCTAAAAAATGAATAAATGTTAAAAAAAATTTTAAGGAAGTAATAATAGTGCCCCCTTCATGAAGCTGCTATGAGGAATAAACAAGATAATGCATGTAAAACATGTTTGGCACATAATAAATATTCAGTAAATATTAGCTACTGTTATTGTTGGTGCCTCGTTAAGGTTATGCTGGCAGAGAACATTAGAATTTGTTTAGTGTGTGGACAGTTACATTAAACACATGCCTTATGCTTTATCACCTACTCAACAGTGGGATCTGCAAAATATAACATAAACCACCACATTCCCCTATGTGGGAATGATTGCGGGTTTTTACCTCTGTGGCCCCAATAACTTTGAAAGTCATACAAAGTAGGCCCTCAATAAATGTTGAATAAATTAGTGAGGAATTTGTTTCACTGATCATAAAATAAACTTTTTTCTAGTTATAGACATGAGGCATACTTCTGTAAGTCTATAAATAAATAAGTACCCCTGTAATTTCACCAGCAATGGGACGACCATTGTTAGTATCTTGATACATTTTCTTCCAAAGTGTGTGTGTGTATGTGTGTGTGTAACATATATGATGTATGTTGAGGATCACAACATTTAAAGTAACTATATAGATATTTAATTTGATCATACCATACAAAAGCTTTTTCTCCATTTGTCATATGAGCATTTGTATTGTTTTATTAAATATGCTTCAAGGGCATCTGGGTGGTTCAAAGGCAATTCAGTCGGTTGAATATCCAACTCTTGATTTTGGCTCAGCTCATGATCCCAGGGTCATTGGATTGAGCCCCATCCCAAACTCCATGAGCATGGAGCCTGCTTAAGATTCTCTCTCTCTCTCTCTCTCTCTCTCTCTCTCTTTCCTTCTTAATCTCGATCTCAATCTCTATCTCTCCCTCTGCCCCTCTCCCAGCTCATGATCTCTCTCTCCATATATATATATATATATGCTTTAAAACATGATTATACATTGCATAATATCCTATAAGGATGGCCATGTAATTTGTTTATTATTTATTTTATTGCCATATTGTTAGATTTTTATCATGTTACAAAACTAATTCATCTTAAATATAAGTTGTTACCATATTTAGTGAGTCCTTAACCTTTTGGCATTATTGACAACTTGAAAACCTAATTTATTAAAAAATAAATAAAACTGTAAAAAAAAAAAAAAGAGGGGTGCCTGGGTGGCTCAGTTGGTTAACTGTCCATCTCTTTATTTTGGCTCAAGTCATGATCTCATGGTTCATGAGTTCAAGCCCCGTGTGGGCCTCTGTACTGACAATGTGGAGCCTGCTTGGGATTCTCTCTCTCTACCCCTTCCCTGCTTGTGTTCTCTCTCTTTCTCTTTCTCTGGCTCTCTCAAAATAAACTTAAAAAAAAAAAGAAACTGTATTATTTTCTTCATCAAAGAAAATTACCTATTTAAATAAAATGCTGCCTGGGGCACCTGGGTGGTTCAGTCAGTAAAGCAATCAACTCTGGCTCAGGTCATGACCTCACGGCTCGTGGGTTCGAGCCCCATGTTGGGCTCTGTGCTGACAGCTCAGAGCCCAGATCCTGCTTCAGATTCTGTGTCTCCCTCTCTCTCTACCCCTCACCCGCTAGTGCTTTGTCTCTCTGTTTCTCAAAAATAAATAAACATTAAAAAAATTATTAAAAAAAATAAAATAAAATGCTGCCTACAATTTCAGGAGTTTTATAAACTTCATGAAGCCCAACCATGGATTCTCGTCCCAGGACTTCATGTCAGAATCAATAATATCAAATATATTAACATGAAGCAGAACAAAAAGTACGGGAACTATAATTTAACAGTTGTGGAGAAGTATCATCTCTAAAATACTGCTGACTACAGGATATTCAACTATTTTTATAACGTGGCCCAATCCCAGTTCAATCTTATATTGGAAATAATCTTAAATTTAGATGCTACATTAATACTTCTGTACAACTTTCATGAAAAATAGTGTTGCACGTGCTGTATCTTTATTATCCTTGGTGACAGAAAGCCTCTGCAGAGCTCCTGGGGTGCTACTTCTCCCCACTGCAAGGTTGTGCACTGTATTAGTGTGAGAACTATAATAGTGTGTCTACCCCTGCTCCCCTTCTCCTCTGTGGCTCCTAACTGTCCCACATCCCATTCCATTTGAGCAAGTATACAGCATGATTCAGCACTGAAAAATACAGTTATCTAAAGGAAAGAGATAATTTCATAATTATACCAAATATAAATTCAACAAACCTAAAATATAGCATAAAACAGATAAACAGATGTATTCACTGCTTTGGATCGGGCATATTTCAATCTCAAGATCCAAGGGTTTTTTGTTGTTGTTGTTGTTGTTGTTGTTGTTGTTGTTGTTGTTAAAAATTTTTTTAACATTTATTTATTTTTGAGAGAGAGAGCATGAGCAGGAGATGGCCAGAGAGAGAGGGAGACACAGAATCCGAAGCATCCTCTGGGCTCTGAGCTGCCAGCACGGAGCCCAACGCAAGGCTTGAACCCACGAACCGTGAGATCTTGACCTGAGCCAAAGTCAGATGCTTAACCAACTGAGCCACCCAAGCACCCCTCAAGATGCAAGGTTTTATCTTGGCCTTTGTGTAGTTCTAACCAAGGAGCACAACCTTTAATTTATTATCTTTATACCTTTGTCTGATATGCAATTTGTAATAGGCTGACTCCACATGCCAGTTTATACAGTGTCTGAAGAATTTTGATAGGTTCTCAACATAAAGTAAAAAATTGTTTTATGTCCGTTGTTTCCATACATTTGCTTCTGAAGTTGGAACAATTACTTATGTGAAAGCTAGGATATGAAAGAGCAGGTACGTATCTGCACATTTCTATGTACATGTTAATGACGATGTGTGTTTGGAAAATTCTAAATCACTATTAGGTCCCAAAGAATGATGGAAGAAGAAAATTTTGAAAACAATTCTAAGAATAATTGATATTAAATATCTTTTTTTTTTCCTCCCTCATAGCTACATCATCCCTCTCAAGGCTTCCGCTTTGGAACTGTCCGGGAAAGCAGTGCTGAAGATTATGTGAGGCAAAGCTTCCCAGAGATGCATGAGTATATGAGAAGGTACAACGTCCCAGCTACCCCTGATGGAGTGGAGTTTTTGAAGTGAGTGTCAACCTCTTGGGTTCAAAAAGTTCTCACTGAAAGAGAAGTCTTAGCTACCAATATATATAGTATGTGTTGGTTTTTTAAAATGACAGCTAAATATACCCACTGTGTGTTCAGTAATGCCTCACACTGTGTGAGATTGAGAAGGCAGTATGGAATAGTGTGCATTTAATTATGTGACCTAGATTACTAGTTACCTGCATAGTCCCCAGTTGGCGGTAGCTTTGCTCAAAGTGCCAGTGGGGTCATTAGCGTAGCAGATGGTGGGGGAAGTAAATGTTGGCTTGACATCACCGAGGAAACAATGGTGCTGAAATGATCAAACAGTCAGGGAATGTGGCCAGAGGATAAAGTGTCCCAAGGCAACCCTTTCCTGCACGGTGAATCTCTAAGCCCATGGACTGTCTCCTTTGGCCATAAGGAAATGGAATTTATCTTAGAGATTTCCTGTAGAAAGGAAATAAGATAAAAGGCAATGATTCCCATGCCTGCATTCTTCTCATCAGAATTTATGAGAAGCAATCAAGAGCAATCACATTGCCATGGCAGATTATCAGAGCCTGTAATTCAACGAAGCTGAATGCAAAGGAGGATGGTGCAGTTAGGGATTCGCTCATGTAGTCTGCCTGGGAGAAGGGGATGAATGGCTCCTGATAGGCACCACAGCATGAGGGTGAGCAGTCCCATCTCCCTTGTGCCTGATGGTCTCAGGACAATGACATACATTCAAGCCTCCAACCCCTAAAATTGTGCTGCCCAGGAAACTGGTTTATCTATGGTCAACCACAGTAATCCTCCCAATGGATGAAAGGACTTGCCACTTCAAATTCTCTTTTAAGGAAGAAGGGAAATAGGGGCACCTGGGTGGCTCAGTCAATTAAGCATCTGACTTTAGCTCAGGTCATGATCTTAGAGTTTGTGAGTTTAAGCCCCACATCAGGCTTCCTGCTGTCAGTGCAGAGCCCACCTCAGATCCTCTGCCCCTCCCCTGCTCATTCTCTCTCTTTCTCTCTCCCCCCCCAGAATAAATTAATTTTTTAAAAAAAGAAGAGAAATAAATAAATAGCTTCATGGGACATAAGGGCTTTATGTTTCTCAAGAACTCTGGTGACAGGCCCCTAAAACTACTTACAGACATTTTACAGAGTCTAGAGAGGAAGCCTTAGGTTCTCAGATTTATAACATTCTGTAGGGTGTGTAAGCACTAGGAAATGGCACTATCAGTTTTGCAAGAACACTAAAATGTTAGAGTCCATCTGTAACACAGAGTGTAGTGCTCCTTTGCCTTCCAGCCCTTCTTCAGTACTCTTCTGTACTTCAAGCAAATTCATGGCTGAGAGAGTAAGATGTCAGGGAGATGGCAGTGGCTCCCAGCTAGGTAGTAATCTGACAAACTGGGCTCTTTTGGCAGTGTGAAAGAGCAAGATGAGCCACTACTGTGGCAGTCCCCAGGTCCACTTGACTCAAGCTATTCATTTATTCTGGAAGCTTCACCTGAGAAGGCCCTGGTGCTCAGAGTTGTCTCCACTCTAGTCTGGAGAGATGAACTCGTTAGAAAAGCAGGTACACAACTGACACATGAAAAAATGCTCAACATCACTCATCATCACGGAAATACAAATCGAAACCACAATGAGATGCCACCTCATACCTGTCAAAATGGCTAACGTTAACAACTCAGGCAACAACAGATGTTGCAAAAATGTGGAGAAAGAGGATCTCTTTTGCACTGCTGGTGGGAATGCAAGCTAGTACAGCCACTCTGGAAAACAATATGGAGGTTTCTCAAAAAATTAAAAATAGAACTACCCTACGACCCCACAGTTGCACTACTAGGTATTTATCCAAAGGATACAGGTCCTGTTTCGAAGGGGCACATACACCCCAATGTTTATAGCAGCGCTGTCAACAATATCCAAAGTATGGAAAGAGACCAAATGTCCATCAATGGATGAATAGATAAAGAAGATGTGGTATATATATACAATGGAGTATTACTTGGCAATCAAAAAGAATGAAATCTTGGGGCACGTGGGTGGCTCAGTCAGTTGAGCATCCGACTTCAGCTCAGGTCATGATCTCACAGTTTTGTGGGTTCGAGCCCCGTGTTGGGCTCCATGCTGACAGCATAGAGCTTAGAGCCTGCTCCTAATTCTGTGTCTCCCTCTCTCTCTGCTCCTCCCCTGCTCATGGTCTGTCTCTCTCTCCTTCAAAAAATAAATAAAAAGACATTAAAAAAAATTAAAAAAAAAAAAGAATGAAATCTTGCCATTTGCAACTACGTGGATGGAACTAGAGGGTATTATGCTAAGTGAAATTAGTCAATCAGAGAAAGATAAATATCATATGACTTCACTCATATGAGGACTTTAAGATACAAAACAGATGAACATAAAGGAAGCAAAAATAATATAAAAACAGGGAGGGGGACAGAACATAAGAGACTGTTAAATAGAGCACAAACAGAGGGTTACTGGAGGGGGTGGGTGGGGGATGGGCTAAATGGGTAAGGGGCATTAAGGAATCTACTCATAGATTATATATAGCTATATATATATAATAATCTATATATAATATATCTATATTATATATAGATAATGTATATAATTATATATAATATAATCTATATATATATAGATTATATATAGCAAATCATTGTTGCACTATATGCTAACTAATTTGGGTGTTAAATAAATGAATGAATAAATAAATAAATAAATGAAAAGCAGGCACAGATGAAGACACTGAGACCTTAAAGAAGCAACTTGTCCATGGTAATCTAACTAGCAAGTGGCAGAGTCTGGATTAGAACCAGGTGCCTAGAATCCAATCACTGCTGCAGGCCAGTCTAGGAACCATAACAGAAAAGCAGGTCCTTGATATTCAAAGAATAGTCCATGTTCCAGCAACATCCATGTTCCAGTTAGCACTTAGGAGTTTGTGAGAAATGCAGACAGTCAGATCCCATCTCAGAAACTGCATTTTAATAAGCTCCCCCCCAGGTGGTTCGCCGATGGAGGTAGGTGAAATTGTTATACAGGCAGAATTTACCATTAATGCCCTCTGACTCCTTATCTTTGGGCTTCTCTCTCCACTTTTGGCCCAGTCACTGGGTATGCTCTCGGCCACGACTCCAAGAAATCACAGTCCTTGTATTACCGCCCCCGCCCCAATATCCCAGAGCCCTGACCTGCAGAACACATCCTCTAGAGTCACCTATAGTATATGTATTATTGTCGTGTATGTATTATTTTGTGGTGTGGGTATTATTAAGTGAACTCTCAAAAAGACAGCAGGATTCTATAATGGGAAAAACAACCAAGGGCCCTGCCAACTGTAAGGATGATTCAGCCAGTCTAGAAGCTGCTTATACCTGGATCACACCCAGCCACATCCTCACAGTGATTCAGGGCCCCATGGGAGTCTGCGAGCTAATTGCTTCTTGCCTTCCTGTGCCATAGACACCTGTCATAACTAACTCCACTTTGCAGTCCAAAATCAAGAGTAATTATTTAAGGATACCACTGAGACTGGACCTCAGCAATTACTGGTTAGAAAAACTGAACCCCAATTTTTTTCTATTGTTATTGCTACCTAAAATATTTGCAGAGTGTTGGTAAATGGTAACTTGTTGCTGTGTAGCTCCCAAGGTACATTCTGTTTCTGTGGCAGTAAAACTTTTATTGGAGAAACATCTTTCAGCTTGATTTTTATTTTATTGCCAAGATTCCATTAAGGTTCCTCATCATCAGCTCCTAGGAGACAGTTCACATCCTCAACCCTTCCTGAAGCTTCCCACAGCTGTGGAGCTGAGAGATGTTTTTTTATTTTGGTTAACGTTAAAGACAGTCCTCATTGCGACTTAAATCCAATACCCCTGGAAAAGGGAATGCATTCTGAATAAGCTGTTCACTTCCTGGAAGAGTAAAAAGAGGAAGCAGTGGTCATTGGCATTAAGAAGGGAAGTTGATCTGTTTACTCTGTGTCCATGTAAATATGTACTTCCTTCCCACTGATGAATCTTAGAGGGGTCTATGGGTGTCTTTTGCTTTTAGATTTTTGATGGGCCCTAGCCATGTTCTATTCTGAGTTTGAGGCCACTCCACTATACCGAATTCCAATAGACTCATCTTTGGCTCTAAGAGAGGAATGATGAGCCCAGATGGAATAGAGAAGGGTTGTTCTCTTTGCCAAAATGGTTGGACAGCCCTGAGGGTCGGAAAGCCTTTCTCAAATGGATGTATGTCCTATAACTTTCCAAAAAGGATTTGAGGTGACTGAAAACAAGAGTCATTGCATACACTGTAAATAGTTACTTTGGAAACTCCTCCTTCCTTGCCTCCTTTCTAAATGGGAACTCATCCAATGCTCAAACATCTTCCTCTTCCTCTGCACCATCTCTGTGCCTACATTCAAAAAATGGGGAGAACACATGAAGAATGCACAAGGTATCTGTTCTTGAGCCCAGTCCACGTCTGATTCACTGGTACAGGCCAGGGACACCTACCTTAAATGATTCTTGCCTGAACCACCTCCTAGGATGGGAGTGAAACGTGATTCTCTGGAGATATATTAATAAAGCAGATCACTGAGATCTATTACCTGTGCTTCCCCTCCCTATTTATTGAATGCTAGCTCATGGGCTTTAAAGAGACCTCAACCATCTTTTCCCTAGGAGTGCCAGATCTCATATTTGTATTTCCTTAATATGTATTCCTAAATATGAAATGATGTCTGATCTCTGAAGAATATGATAGTGATCATAACAGAAAGAAATAAAATTTTCCATATATTGATTAATGAGACCACCTGGTTCCAACACTTGCTAGCTATGTAACCTGGATCAACCTGCATGCAACCTGGACTTTGACTCTCTGAGCCTTGTCATCTGCTAGAATGGGATAATACCAACCACTTCAGAGTCATTATGAGTGATATAGGGTGCAGAGAATAATAAATACCATGTCTCACACAAAGGAGTCATTCAGTTAATGTAAGAGAAATGAACCGTGGGGCACCTGGGTGGTCAGTCAGTTAAGAGTCCAGCTCTTAGTTTTGGCTCAGCTCATGGTCTCAAGGTTCATGAGTTCGAGTCCTGTGTAAGGCTCCACGCTAACAGTGCAGAGCCTGCTAGGGATTCTTTCTCCCTCTTTCTCTCTCTTCCCCTCCCCTGCTTGTGCTCTCTCTCTTTCTCAAAGTAAATAAATTAATTTAAAAAAGAGAGAGAAATGAACCTTTCCCTTTAATTCACAGTCGCTCTGGCTTTGTTGTTGGATTTAGTAGTAATAAAAGGAAATGGTAGATAAACCATTGGAAAGATGTCATGCTGTCTTAGAAGAGTATCTGTTTCCCCTGCTCTGTTCTCTATGGGTCAGGGAGTTGTCAACAGGCTGAGTCAGCAGCTACCTAGATTGGGCTGCCCTTTGTGTCCAGGTTTCTGTCCCCTAAACAAAAACCAGCTGTCAACCTTTCTGTCCATTAATGAATCATTTTTCTCTTTTCTTCTCTTGGTCTTAAATATAGGAATGATCCAGAGAAACTAGACGCCTTCATCATGGACAAAGCCCTTCTGGATTATGAAGTGTCAATAGATGCTGACTGCAAACTTCTAACAGTGGGGAAGCCATTTGCTATAGAAGGTATTAGCCAGTCACTCTCGATTCCCTTTAACACAGGATGTGCTCAGTTTGCCAACCTCGCAAGTCAGAAACGCAAAAGTCAGAGGCAAAATGCTATTCATCTTCCCTTGTTTTCATTTTCAGCTCATAAGCACTTAGCTATTAAGTTGCTGAACTTAGGAATTTATTTTTCACCTACCCCACAAAAATTTATTTGCCCAATTACTAAAAAAACAACAACAAAAAACATTGCTGTTACCCAAATGATGTTGCTTCAGATTATCTGAGAGGGGTGGCAAGCTGACAGTGTAACAATTTTCATTTAACCTGTTTTTTCTTATGACCAAATCCTTTAATGAATCCGGCACAAAACTAGAATGATTGCATTCTACAACTGGAAGGACCTCAGTGTTGATTTACTCTAATCTACTTGTTTTATCCACAAGAAAATCCAGGGACATTACATCATTTTTACATAATCACACAATTAAATGATTATCCTGGAATAATCGTCTAAACCTCCTGGTTCCTAAACACATGCTTTTCCACTAGCTGGGAAAACAATAAAAAGAAATCTCCTTCTGTACCTTAGGAACCTTTAAGAGTCCTAAACAAAACCTTGTTTGGGACCTCAGTTTTGCCTTTCTCCCCACTGGCGGCAAATTTTGGCTCCCAACATGATCAACCAATCAGTCAAACTTCAGAACCAAAGAAGGATTGCTTTGTCAGTCTCTCCTTTCATTCTGGACAGCAGTTGATACATGGAGCTGATAGTTTGAACCAGCAAATTTCACATCTCCCAATTCCCAGCTTCCCTTCTCTGACAGTACATGCTGGCTCTCAAGACAGCCATGCTCACTTGTCAGAAAACACTTTGACTTGAAACAGTCCCATGGGGGTGCACAAGCCCTATTTCCAGAAAACTCTTCTTTCCTATATGTTAACTAGTGTATCAAAACTATTCTGATTCCAATTTCCCAGCCACAGTTGGTTTCTGTCTTCCCTAAACGTATCAGCAAATTTTTTACTTCAGTCTTTGTTTTTGTGATGAATGAGAATGTAAGAGCTGATGCTGTTTCTTCAAGCTTCTCCTAAGAGAAATCAATCTTTTCTCCAAGCAAAATGACCTCCACCTGAACCAGGGATAGAACTCAAGAAGAGAGAGATTTAGTGGTAGTTGTCTTCGCTTAAAACTACAATCTGAAATAGCAAAGTCTGAAAAAAAAAAAAAAAGAAAAGAAAAGAAAAAAAGAAAAAGAAAACCAAGAAACCAAAAGAACATTTATTATATAAACCCATTTTGACGTAACAATGGAAAAAAATCCCATTTTTTGTGGCATCTGGGGATATGGAAGGGATGTTAGATTTTTTTTTTCTGTCCTAGATGCACTGGGTAATTGAGGTCCCTTCTGCCTTTAGTAGCTACTAACAATGAATCATTTGTAGCGGGCATAAGAATGAGGGACTCCATTCTCCACCTTTGTCTTCAGGGTGCAACCCTATCTTGTCAAAAGACAGTGGTGAGATGGCTTTTTGCCTCTGCTAGACCCCAGTGCCAGATGCCACACAATTAACTCCCCACTGGTTTCCTGTTTACATTTCCATCTGTGCTCCTGAGACTTAGTGTCTTACAGTTCCCATCATCTCCACATACCACATTGTTTTCAAAGGGGATGAGGACAAAATGGCGCATGAAGAGCTCTCTCTGCAAGAGAACAGAAAGACTACAGATTTGAATAGAAAACATTCTCATCATTGTTGGTTTATTTTAAAAGGAAAAAAAAAAAACATTGCTGGTTTAGTCTGGATGAGGTGCAAATCAGAAAATTTAATTCAGTACTGCCCCTGCCAACAAGTTCACAGCTTACAAACAGAACTTGGTAAAACACAAAGGGAGGATACTTCTAAGTTACAAAAAATGGTGTGATCAAGATACTAGTAAAAGTCTTGATTGCTGCTTTAAAAAAAAATTAATCTCCTAACTTTTTAGGGAATATTTCTCTCAATGCAATTTTAAAAAATATTATATGCTTTAAGAACATATATGTTTCTTGAACTTATAAAGATGTGGACTTATTAATTAATCAGACCTTATAGTTATATAAAAATGTCATGAAAGCAATTTATGACCAATTCTTACCCTTTTAGCTTACAGAAATGTTTTATGTATATGTATCTGTATCAACTGTGTTATAGCAGGTATGTAATAGACGATGTATTACCTATGATGTAACTCATTAGGTTAAATCTGAAATAAGTACTTAATTCACTTACTGATGTAGTTCATCAAAGGATCCTGAGAGTCTGCACCTACTTTCCCAAGTGCTTAAATGGCTTTGAGAACTTAAGAGGGAAAACAGTCCTTGGATTGCTTCATGTTGAATGTACCTTCACTTTATATAGTATTGATATCACACCAACTGCTTGTGACTACTGATTCCCCCTCCCAGCTTCACCATTCTGCATTTATTTAGGCTTAAAAGGTAAAACTGAGGCAAATGTGAGCCAGTGGGTTCACTTTGATTTTGAAACCTTTTCCTGAGGACTCAGCACAGCAAACCAAAACTATTAAGAATTCAGAAGCACGTGGAAAGCCTTTCGTCATATTAAATACCACACATCAGGGACACAAAGACATATAGTGTGCTCTGGAAAAGAAGAAAGTGTTGAGATAAATGAATACATGTCCCAAATTTATGCATTGGAGTTAGCTGACAATAAAGGTCAAATGAGAAGAAAGAGTAATGGAACCGCACAGTAATGATTTGTGACCTTTCTGCCAAAGACCTTTGCCTGTTTTTGAGTTTGTTCCTTTACTTGCTTTCTGCTGATACGTAATACAGTGCCGGAGTCTGAGCGCTTGGGTTAGAGCAGAGCTACTGTTACTAACTGTGCCCCATTGGTTTGGTCATTTCATCTGTTCTCCAGGCTCCTCATCTGCATGATGGGTTTATGAATAGTACATCTAGAGTGGGGCTATTGTGAAGGTTAAGTAAAATAATACAGGTAAAGCATGGACAAGCAAATAGTGCCCAATAAATTATTATCATCCGGTATATTGAATTCATAGATTGAGACCAATTCCCTATAAAATTATTCCGGATAGATAGCCTTCACATATCTCAACTTCTCCCACACACTTCCCTCTCCACTTTGATGTTCTGGGGGTAAGAGAAACCTATTTTTAAAGTCTTCCTTATACCTGGGGCTATTACAATGTGTTCTCAATGGCCATTGCCCCAGCGTAGCTAAATACAGTATTCCAAGGACAGACAGCAAAAATGAATTAACCTTTCTTCCTGAAGTCTTTTTAACCCTATCTAAGATCTCATTTTCAAAATACCTATTTCCCAACTATATTTCAGGAAGATTCTTTTAGTCTATGGATTTCTAACTATACATTTGCTAGCCAAAATATATTTCTACTACTCTTAGCTGAGTAAAGCTGATTTATCCATGGGGAAAAGATCTGAAAATTGTTCTCTTGGGCTATTAAGCTGTATCCAATTTCCAGGGTGCCTGATGCCTTCATCTTTAGGGTTGAAGGATTCCATTTTGCTTCATCCATCAACCACAAAATAGTCAACCTCGTCTTTATTGCAAAGCCACGTTTCTAATGATAATGAAAGCAACTCAGGCTGCTAGGTTGAGTCAGCAATTTAAAAATCAGAATTCTTTGACCAATGAACACAATCAAATTTGAAAAGCAACTGATAAAAAGAAGGACAGAAATGAAACCTTCAAGGTTTTACTATTTTATGTTTCTGAATAAAGTGGATTTTTATGTCTTTTAACAAACACCTCTTCTAATCACCACTAACTTTTTTCCTATTTCTCCCTTTGTTCTGTATGCATAGTTTGTTTTAATTGGTTCATAATTATGATTAATGCCAATAATCATTTAAATGCCAATACTCAATATACATATTAAAATAGAAAATTAAAAAGGACAGTAATCTATTTTTAGCAGTCAATTGCAAATTGACATGATGGAATAGGGTGATTTAATATTTATTATTTCCTATGTAATAATTTTTTATAAATGTCTCTCTGCAAATTCAACATAGCTTTTTCCCCAAGGCGTTTTTAATACTTCTGTTGTAGTGCCAAAAAACTATTCTTAAAATATGTAGATTCATCGTAAGTATTAATTTCAGCTTTTTAAATTTTACATCATGTATTTTGTTTCATCTACCCCAAATGCCACTATCAAGAATCAGTCTAAGATGCCTCCTCTTACCCTTCTCATCTGGTAGCAAGATCGCATTCCTCTGAACTCCAGAGTTTCATCCATCCTCCTCATCGCATCTGGTTTTTATATTTTACCTTGTTGAATTTATGCATCATCTACCTTGTCTTCCAGAAAAGTCCTATAACTTTCTACCACATTATGTACTTATTTATGTCTGTCTCCTCTCCCCCTTACCACCATGAGCTTCATGAGGATAGAATTAGTGTCTGACTTAACTTGGAAGTCTCCACAGCCCTTGGCAGAATATCCGGCACAGAATAAGCATTCAACACGTTTGTGGAATTAATGAACAGATGAATAGGTGTGCAACAAATGCTTATCAAATGAGAACTATAAAACAGTTCTGCCATTATTACACTAACCTAGGCTGCGGTTGTTGGCTTTGAGAAGATTTTTAGGAGAAACAATATAGTCAGGGAGTGTCCTTGCTAATTAATTCCCTCATATAGGTACAATCACATACCTATTAGGGCTGTGCTTATGCTATATTTACACAATTTATTGAAAAGTTTATAAACAAAATCTGCTTATGAATAATATATACTTGTGTCTGCTAAAAACAAACCACCAGTTTAGATGATTGTGTTTTTTTACTGAATTGCCTGGTTTGGGGAGTTGACATCAATATGACTATAGTGATAGGGCCTGTGTTGAAGAGGAAATAAGCCATGTATTCTCTTGTTTTGCTCACACGCTGTCCTGGACACAATGGAAAGAGCATTGGTTTTGGACTCAAACAGACCTACTTTCAAATGCTAGCTTTGACAACTATGAGCTCTGTGACCTCGGGCAGTTTACTTACTCAATCTTTAAGTCTCTAAGTAATACGTATTGTGCCGTAAGTTCATATAAGGGCTAGACACATATGGAATATTATCTGGTACACAGTAGGGCTTAATATGTTCTAGTTCTTGTTATTAAATTCCAGAGTGATTTAACTGAACTGTATACCATAGTCTACAGTATTCATCTAGTGCATGAAGTGCAAAATGGGGTAAGGTACGTAAAAAGTTTATTAGAGAACATGGTATATAGTCATCTCTCAATTCACATTAGAAATTGTCATGGAAAATTACTGCCTCAGGGAAAATACAGTAATATTCGGCAAATCTGGCCTACTTGCCCTGACCATCAAGCCATTTCTACCAGACAGTTCCGATTCCTCCTGCTATATGTTGTATATGCCCCAGTTCTCTCTCATGGCGTTTATCTCACTTGTAATGGTATAATCATTACATGGTGCAGTGAAAACTATCTCCCTGTTAAGGTACATACTCAATGACCGCAGGGACTATATCTGCCTTGCTCACTGCTGAATCCTGACCACTGAACACAGTGCTTATTCACTCAAATATTTGTTCAGTGAATGAATGAGTGAATGAAAGATTGCATGAGTCAGTCAGTCATTGAATGTTATTAGACACTTGACCGTTATTGTGTCTGACATGTAAATAAGGGCTGAATGAGTGAATGTACGACTGAGTTGTCAATTGCATTCATTATAATAAAAGTTTCTAAAGAAAACTGCTTACTTCCTTATAGTTACCTATTATAAAAAATGTTATTTAATGATAACATCAGCAGAAGAACAGGCTGCCTATTT
Source organism: Panthera tigris (assembly GCF_018350195.1). Taxonomy (NCBI): domain Eukaryota; kingdom Metazoa; phylum Chordata; class Mammalia; order Carnivora; family Felidae; genus Panthera; species Panthera tigris. Next base: position 63,094,887 of record NC_056672.1, on the reverse strand, counting down.
AAAGTCTTTTCTTGTCAGTCTTGCTTTTCAAACCAAAACTACTAGGCACAAAGTAGGCACTCAAAATAGCTTTTTGGATGGAAAATTCTAATCATGCTCTTGACATTGTCATCATTTCCTTGACTTGCCATTGTTAGGGAACAAACAAAATTATCAGGGGAAAAACACCATACAGCTCTTTAAAACTCAAAAATTTTTTCTGCATTTTTTTTTGTCTTTTATTGGTTATAAACGTATCTCAAGCCTCATTTTTTTAAAAAAGGATTTGTGTATCCACAATAAAAAAACAACAACAAAAGCTAATGTCCTTGGAAATAAATTGTAGGATGGAATAATTATAGCGAGCGTTTGTTTTCATGAAGCATCTTTGAATTCTTGACAGCATTTTAGTCTTTATCGGTGAAAAAAGAGCTAGCTGTACCTTTAATTTATCTTCCTCAATCATCCTGAGGGCAAAACATCTTTTTTTGACCATGCTGTCCAATAGTTAAAGACAAAATGTAGTTAATTAGCTTTTTCACATGGTTCATCAAAGAAAAGAACAGTGAATTAATAGTTTGGAAGGGAAGTAAAGCCGCACAGAGTGAGAATACAGAGTCCATGCTGATAAATAAAACTCTGACAACACATTACATCCACCTTTTTGCTCCTCCTTAGTCTTCCCCCCTGCCTCTCTTGCCTTAAATAACCACTGTCCTGGATATTTGGCTTATCATTTCCTTGATTTTCTTCTAACTATACTTTTGCCACATACATACGAATTCCTAAAATAGACTGTTTTGTTGTGAATGTGTTTACATTTACACAATGGAATCATGCTGGAATCTTCTGGGACTGATCTTTCTTATTCAGTATTGCTAGAAATCATCCATATTATCCCATGTAGTTCTAGTTTATATGTTTCACACTGTACAATACTACAATTGTGTAAACATTCCACAATTTATTTACTCATTCTCTTGTCAAAGAAAATTTGGGGGGCACCTGAGTGGCTCAGTTGGTTAGGTGTGTGACTTCCCTTCAGGTCATGATCTCACTGTTTGTGAGTTGGAGCCCCACATCTATCCTCTGGCTCCCTCTGTCTCTCTGCTCCTCTCCCCCTCTTGAGCACTCTGCCTCTGTCTCAAAAATAAATAAATATTTTTTAAAAACATTTGGGTTGTTTTCAGTTTTTGCTATTACATACAGTGCCTCTAGGAACATTCTGGTACATATTCCCATGTGGTTGTGGAGGAGCTCTTTAGGAATGTACTTAAAATTGCTCATGTTAGAGCATGTAAATGTTTAACTATACAAAATAATAGCAAACTATTTTCCAAAATGGTTATATCAGTTTGTATTTACAGAAGCAACATGTAAGTGACCTACATTTTACTGACCTACATCTTCTCCAACACTTGGTATTACCAGACTCTCTCTCTCTCTGTTTTTTTTTTTTTTGACATGTTTTTGTGGATGTTTCAATGCTCATGATATATTCTATGCTTACATGGTCTCATTATTAATAAACTAACAAAAGTGACCAATGATAAGAAAATGCCATAAACAAGAGATAGTAATTAATCCAGTTTTGTGTGTTCAAGGTTCAGAGGAGGGGTTTAGGAGAGGTGGATAGGGAATCCTAGCCCTGGTAAAGGCCTCAAAGATAGCTTCTCAAAATTACCTTGAAGGGTAGGGGTGCCTGAGTGGCTCAGTCAGTTAAACGTCTGACTTCGTCTCAGGTCATGATCTCACAGTTCGTGAGTTCGAGCCCCACGTCAGGCTCTGACAGCTCAGAGCCTGGATCCTGCTTTGGATTCTGTGTCTCCCTCTCTCTTTGCCCCTCTCCTGTTCTCTCTCTCAAAAATAAATAAACATTAAAAAAAATTACCTTGAAGGGAGGGGCAGAAGGCCTTGGAATACAATGTGCCGCTAGAACACAGTGTGCAGCCCATTCCTCTCCTTTCCAGTCTCCTCTCCTTCTCAGAAAGGCAGCAGATCCAAGGTAATCATACCTTGGACATCTCTGAGTCCTTTGAAGGAAAGATAGTGAAAGCTCACCCTACCCTTGTTACCAGGTCTGATGGCAACATCACACAATTGTGGTGGCAACCTCTTAGGCACCTCTCAGGCGAAAAGCTGATCTGAGATTATATTTTCTTCTAGGATATGGCATTGGTCTTCCACCCAACTCTCCACTGACTTCCAATATATCCGAGCTAATCAGTCAGTACAAGTCTCATGGGTTCATGGATGTGCTGCATGACAAATGGTACAAGGTGGTTCCCTGTGGAAAGAGAAGCTTTGCTGTCACTGAGGTAAGGGAAAAAGTGCTGATAATGTTGATGCTTCATAAAGCCTTACTTTGAAGGATGTGACGAAATGCACTGTTACATGTGTCTTGTGGTACAAACCAGGCCATTACATCTACTAGAACTCACCATGATATTTGAATGACTCCTACCTTCACTTGAAGAGTGCCCATTCCTATAGGAATTTGCAATAACACAAGTTTGTCTTATATTTGAATGTGATGCTATTTTGATGAGTAAATGTCTGAATTTCCATTTTCTTCTCTATGCAATATTCTCAAGTGCAGAAGAAATGCTGTTCAAATTACAGCAATAGTATCTGAGATTCTCATTAACTATGTTTGGTTTAGGGGCATCTGGGTGGCTCAGTCGGTTGAGCGTCCGACTTCGGCTCAGGTCATGATCTCGCGGTCCGTGAGTTCGTGCCCTGCATCAGGCTCTGTGCTGACAGCTCAGAGCCTGGAGCCTGTTTCAGATTCTGTGTCTCCCTCTCTCTCTGTTCTTCCCCCATTCTCACTCTCTCTCTCTCTCTCTCTCTCTCTCTCAAAAATAAACATAAAAACAAAACAGTGTTCAGTTTAAGTGTTAATTGTTGGTCACGATGTGGACTTCAGACTGTCCTTCAATATCCAATCAAAGCTATTTTCCCGATAGTCCAAAGATGAATCCTTTGTGAGTTTACAAAAATAGACATACTTTACCCAGTAATTCTTCAATACTGGATCATAGATTTTTTTTTTTCAACGTTTTTTATTTATTTTTGGGACAGAGAGAGAGACAGAGCATGAACGGGGGAGGGGCAGAGAGAGAGGGAGACACAGAATCGGAAACAGGCTCCAGGCTCCGAGCCATCAGCCCAGAGCCTGACGCGGGGCTCGAACTCACGGACCGCGAGATCGTGACCTGGCTGAAGTCGGACGCTCAACCGACTGCGCCACCCAGGCGCCCCGGATCATAGATTTTTTAAACTGAAAACAGCCAATACCTTTCTTTTACAGATGGAAACTAATACCCAAAGGTCCTAAGTGATTTGCCCAAGGCAAACAAATAGAATCTACATCTTTCTATTGCAGTGCTCTGCTTTTACAATGTAATGGGAAAGAAACCATCAAAGTGGATAATTAAGATAGGAGACTAAAAGATATAACAAGAACCATGGGTTCAGGTATTTAAAAGAGAAGCCAAATAAATCAGTACAAGGTCAGCCAGACATTTCCAAAAAAAAAAAAAAAAACAAACTATAGCCAACAACAATAATGGATTCATATAGCCTCTATTTGTCAACAACTCCCAAATTTGTATTTCTACACAGACTCTTCTGAGCTCCAGAACCATATGTCTACCTTCCCGTTTGACATCCCCACTTGGATATCCTACAGGCATCTCACATTTAACTTGTCAAAAACTGAACCCTTGATCTTCTCTCCTAAATCTGCTTTTCCTCCTGTGCTTCACATCTTGGGTAATGGCGCTTCTGTCCATTCCAGAAACTGCCAAGGATCCTTAATGCCTCCCACATCTCACCTTCCGTATCCATCAACAAGCCATATTTTTTCCTTCTATAAAATATGTCTCAAGTATGCCCGTTTATTGCCATCTTTGCTGTCATGGCTCTAGTTCAAGCCATCATCCCTCATCTGGGCCACTGCAAAAGCCTCCTAACTGATGTCTGTTTTCATGTCTGCCTTTCTCCAATTTATTCTCCATGTGGCAGATCACTCTTCAACTTAGAAGCCTGCATTGGCCTCCCGTGTTAATTAGGGAACAATCTGAAATGCAGAACATGGCCTACAGTGCCCTGTGGGACTTGATCCTGCCTACAGCTTCAGCCTCGTCTCATGCCACTTTCCCCTGGCTCATTACAGCCCCACCACAGTGGCCATTTGAGATAGAGATACACCAGTGGCTTCTGTGCCTTGGCATCTCAGCACATGCTATTACATCCTCCTTCCCCAAAAGTCTTACGCCTGGCATTTACCAGCTAATGCCTTCTCATTATAAATTCCCAGCTGAAATCTTGCTTCTCCAGAGCCTGCCTATAATCCCTGTGCCAATCTGAGTCATATCTTCCTTTTTAACCTCATATTATATCTCACTGAGAAGATAGTCATAGAACAAAGATTTAAAGGAAGCAAAGAGGAAAATGGGGAACTAAGGAACTAGCATGTTCTGTTTTTTTACTATGTGACAAAAGCTGTACTGGGGACATTAATTCATTGGTTCTCACTACAACCCTGTTAGGCAGGCATTTTTATCGTTATTTGGAGAGGTTTGCATGGCATTTTCTAAATGAAGTAAAATTGGGCTGATACTGGTAGCTGAATTAAGTCAGCTGAGAAAGAATAAAAACCAGTTGCTTAAATTGTGCAAAGCAGCAGTTCACTTGGTGTTTTCTACCATTTGCTGTGACCGTGGTTAACTCATGCCAAACTTCCAAGTGATTCAAAGTTGACAAAAAAGACATTAGACAAGGCAAAAGGAGCCTCTTAGTCATGTCCCCAAAGCCAGCCATATGGAATGATCTGAACCTGCTTGATCACATGAACACCTCTAGGCTGTTGCCATTTCAGAGGACCATCAGACTGAGATGTCAGCTGGAGGGACCATCTGACTCCACTGGACAAACCTCCACTGGAGGTACAGGACTCTGCAGACTCAGAACCTAACTCCACCAGGCACATAGAGGGGAACATCCTTCTGGAGACTAACATAAATCTATTTATTCCAGTATGAAAAGAGCTACCACAAAGCATGATAAATTTGAAGCCATATATTTCTGGACTTGTATCCTGACTCTACCAATTAACAACTGAATGACTTAGCTGCTATTAAGTCTCAGTTTCCTCATCCATGAATGAATATGATAACACCTGCCTTGCTGTTTTGTTCTGAGAAGAGGAGATCATTTATGGAAAGACACCTGACACAGGGGCACCTGGGTGGCTCAGTCAGTTCAGCATCCAACTCTTGATTTCAGCTCAGGTCACGATCTCACAGTTCCTGAGTTCGAGCCCCATGTCAGGCTCTGTACTGGCGTTGCAGAACCTGCTTAAGATTCTCTCTCTCTCTCTCTCTCTCTCTCTCTCTCTCTCTCTCTCTCTCTCTCCCCCCTTCCCCTGCTCTCTTCTCTCTCTCAAAATAAATAAATAAATAAACTAACTAAAAATAAAAAAAAGAAACCTGACACAAGTAGCAAATGATGGAAATATTAATATACAATCAGTGCAGGGAGAATGAAATCATCATGATGGATTAGACCAACCATGACTCATCCCCTAGGACTGATGATGGGACGGCTTCCCTTGAAACACATGGTCACATAGAGAATACCTAAACGAAAGCAGCATTCCCTTAGGAAGAGGGACACGGGAGAATGGATGCCAAATAAGCAATCACTCACCTATTCCATACCCACTCCATAAATGGAAAAGTTGCTTCCTCTCTCATCCCAACCACTTCTTATCTGTACAATGAGGTGTTTGGGTTTTATCATCTGCAAGCGCCCTCCTAGCTTTGATCCAGTGGATCATCCTGAGATAATATTAATATTCTTTACAGTACAGCATAATGGTTCAAAACATGGGCTTCAGAGACCATTCTGGATTTGAACCCTATTGGCTATGTGATACAGGACATGTTAGTTGGCCATTCTGAGCCTCAGCTTCTGCAAATTGGGGATGATAATATCTACTTTATAGGATTATGGTGAAAATTAAGGTAGATAGTGCTTGTAAAATACTGAACTATGCCCAAATATGGTAGCCACAAGATCACTTATGTTGTTAAGGATTTTGAGGTTTCACTATAAATGTTCCAGGATTTTTATGAATTTAGCAGCAATTTTGAACAAAACCAAATTACATGTGGACAAGTAAGAAGATAAGTTTTGAATAACAAATAGTCATTAGAAGCCATAAACTGTTCAGGTCATGCATACAAAATACACTACATTTTTTTTTCCAGCCATGGTTTTTAACAGGTCAAATTCAGGAGAGAACTGTTTGGGAAATTCTGGATGTAGTGAATTAGAAGCAGTTGGATAAGAGACTGACATCAGGATCAAGTTATAGTTAAGACCACCCTGGGCCCTCTCTCCTGGTCAGCTGAATTTGGAAGGAGGAGAGAGGTAGGACTGAGAAGAATGGAAGGGAAGTGTATCATTAGTTGGAACCTCAGACAAGAAAAAAAAAAGAATATTCTGTGTGTGTAGAGGTAAGCAGGCCACCCCCAGCCTCGGGGAATCTTCTGAACACGCATGGAGCTGTTCTTTCTCAGGAACGGTGCTCTGCAGTATGGTGCATCCTGGTCTGTGCAGTAGCAAACTGCCATATGATGATGCTCACCTGTGTGCATTTAAACAGCAGTGCGGGGGCGCCTGGGTGGCTTGGTCAGTTAAGCGTCCGACTTTGGCTCAGGTCATGATCTCGCGGCCCGTGAGTTCAAGCCCCGCGTCAGGCTCTGTGCTGACCGCTCAGAGCCTGGAGCCTGTTTCAGATTCTGTGTCTCCCTCTCTCTCTGCCCCTCCCCTGTTCATGCTCTGTCTCTCTCTGTCTCAAAAATAAATAAACGTTAAAAAAAAATTATTTTTAAACAGCAGTGCGTATCCTTGTACACCAGCCGGCACATTTGTCTTGAACAACCTATGACAGAATTTCAGAATGTCTCCCTCACCGAACCCAAAGGCAGAATATAATTAAATGAAACCAGTCTTTATCTCATTGGCTGAGCTTGGGCTCCTCTGTGAAGGCCCTCTGCCTGCTGCATTTCCCTTGGCTCAATCCATGAATTTCCACCTGCTTTTTTTTCCCCAAGCTTTCAGAAAAGGTCAGAAGAAGGAAGCATTTACGTAAGTGCTTTGCTTCCCATACCTTTTGCCTCAAATGCCGTACATTGCTGGGCTGTGCTAGTGTAGAAACCAGGACCAGCCCTGAAATGGAACAAGCCAGATTAGAAGCCTGCATCTACCATCAGCTTGCTTGGGGCAAATGACTAACTCAGCTCAATCTTAACTTCTTCATCTCTTCAGGGGCTTCTTGGGTGGAGTAAATAAAATAGCGGTTTAATGAACGTGTCCCACCTCCTTCACCACCCAGGGGGAGGAGTGCTGCAGGGTTCCTCTCCCGACAGGTGCCCTTGAGGAGGACATTCCTTCGTTTATCTCTGGCCCGACTCTCCATTTTCCACATCCAGTCCTAGTCTACATATGTTGCCACAGAGTAATTAAACACCCTTTCACTCCGAAAAAATAACCTACTTTGGCTAGTAAGCGATATGGTCACCTAGTAACACTATATGAAAGCTGCATTTTCTTCTTATCTCTGGTAATTGGACATTAGTATTTCATCCCCTGTGAGGACTTTGATCTATTCACCTCCCATCTCTTGACAACCCCAGAGCTGTCTAGCTGCAGTCTCTCTGGAGGATAAACTCATTTTTTTTTTAACTTCAGGGCTTTATCTGGTCCCCCAGAGTCACCTAGAAAATCGCACGTCCAATTCTGCCGACCAGACTCCGGCAATTCTCAAAGGAACTTTAAATGACCTCAGATGTTTCTTCATGATGCTCCTAGCACAGTTGTGCCTACGCTCACAGTAAACTTATTGTCCATCAGTTCCACTGGGGAAAACGTATGGCAGACTTTAAATTCCTCCGTTTTCCTTTGACTCAGGAAAAAAATGTAATTTTTTTGGTAAAGTCACTGAGTGAACTTAGAGTTCCAGGGCAACGGTTTTGTAAAATCTGTTATTTGCAAACTAGGAAAAGGAAGTCAGCAGATCACAGTTTAGCAAACTCCCAAAATTCTCCAAGAAATTATTAAGGTGTATAATGATACCTTTTTTTCTTTTGAGATTCAGCGGGGGAAGAGCAGAGAGAGAGGGGGACAGAAGATCCAAAGTGGATTCTCACAGAACCTGATGTGGGGCTCAAACTCATGAACCATGAAATCATGACCTGAGCCAAAGTCAGATGCTTACCTGAGACTCAGGCACCCAATGATACCTTTTTATTAAAAAAAAAAAAAAAAGTCTCTTTTATTTAAAAAAAATGTTTTTTTTAATGTGTATTTATTTTTGAGAGAGACAGAGACAGAATGTGAGTGGGTTAGGGGCAGAGAGAGAGGGAGACACAGAATCCGAAGCAGGCTCCAGGCTCTGAGCTGTCAGCACAGAGCCCAACGCGGGCCTCCAACTCACAAGCTGCTGTGAGATCATGACCTGAGCCGAAGTGGGATGCTCAACCAACTGAGCCACCCAGGTGCCCTCCCCAAAAAAGTCTCTTTTAAATAATGGATTGAGTAAATAATTGGTTTTACCTTTTAACCAACTGGAAACAATAAAGAAGGAAGAGGAAATAGTGATCTTGGCAGAGAATGGATAGCACTCTCAATCAGTCCGAGAAGAGTTTTCAAGAAGACATTTGCAATTGTATGGGTTAAGGAAACCAACAGAAATAGCAGTGTCCCAGAGCAGGTGAAGTGAAGGAGTCATTACCACATCTAGGCTCAAGGGAAAAAAATGGAGAGAGCCATTCCTAGAACTCAGGAGTAAGGGATCAAAGGGGGTTTTCTAACAGGAGCTATAGCCTTTGGTGAGGGACATAGCCAACCAATGGTGACCTGGCTGGAAGATGGCCAGAGAATAAATACCTGACCTTAGTTTCCTCCCACCTTCTCATTTTCCACCACTGCCTTAGGTCAAGGGAGCCTGTCAATGTGGTCCACAGAGGACCTCCTCAGGGCACAAAGCCCAGTGGGAAAAGGTGGAGAGTGTTCTGGAAGGCCAAAAGAATGTACGGCACAGCCCCTGGTAGCAGACAAAGATGGGGATGGAATAGCTAGGGGAAAGTGCCTGCAGCCTGACCATCTGAGAATGTGTAGCTTCTGTACCAGAACATGGAGATCCAGCCTGCAGGCAGACAGCTCATGCCTTGCCCTGGTCAGAAAGGAGAGAGTACAACCAGGTCCACTGGAACAACACTGGTCTTGGGAGCCAGACCATCTTAGCTCTGCCATTACTACAAGGAAGCAGCTTTATGTCTGGAAAAGTTACTTAACGTGTCTCAACCTCGGTCAAAGCCCTATCTTCCCGGATTGTTATAAGGTTTTCTGCCTCTGAATCCAGGTGTCTCCTTGTGTTGTTATATGTGGGAAACAAATACATACTAAGCAGGAAGTTGGACATTGCCATGAAAGGAGTTCCATCTCAGGAATTCAGAGGCCTTGATTACATGGTATAAGGAAAAGGAGAAGTAAATTTTGGAGCAGTCTAAAAGCAAATCATTGTACTTTTCGGTGTTTCTGAATACCAAGGAAAGTGCGCCATAAGAAACTTGCCACCATTCCATCCTGAGCTCATCCTCAACTTGACTTTCACTACATCCCTGAAATTTCTCCATCCCTGGCCTTCCCAATCCTGAACATCATCTAATAAGGAAATCACTTAGGTTCTCTTAAGCTTGTTTCCTCACCTTAAGATTGAGCTGCGTAGCTTGTGCAGCTTAGAGAATGCTGTGCTTCTCAAGCTGATACATTTAGAGGGATCCTGACTTAACTAGCTGAAGAGATGGGTCCTGGAAGAAGGACAGGGAACTGACTGGCCTCCAGTCTGGGCTCTCTATCTCTGACCACTACCCCAGACCACCAAAACGTGCATCCCATGTAAAACTTTCTAATACTGTTCACGGAGAAAACAGGGTTTTCTCATGATAAATACATTCTTCCTTCTATTAATTTTGGGGGTGGGGGAAGAGGAAAGGGTTAGTCAACTAGAACACTGAAACCCCAAAAAATCGCATGGGTCACATCAAGAAGCTTCAATGCCGGGGTACCTGGGTGGCTCGGTCGGTTAAGCATCCCAACTCTTTTTTTTATTATTATTTGTTTATGTTTATTTATTTATTTCAAGAGAGACAGAGAAAGTGAGAAGGCGAGAGGCAGAGAGAGGGGGAGAGAGAGATTCCCAAGCAGGCTCCACCGTGTCAGCGTGGAGCCCGATGTGGGGCTTGAACTCACGAACCGTGAGATCACGACCTGAGCTGAAACCAAGAGTCAGAGATGCTTAACCAACTGAGCCACCCAGGCACCCCAAATGTCCCAACTCTTGATTTCAGCTCAGGTCATGATCTCATAGTCACACACACATCAACCAGGCTCTGTGCTGATAGTGCAGAGCCTGCTTGGGATTCTCTCTCTCCATCTCTCTCTGCCCCTCCCCTGGTCATGCTCTCTATCTCTCTCTCTCTCTCTCTCTTTCTCTCTCTCTCTCTCTGTCAAAATAAATAAATAAACATTAAAAAGAAGAAGAAGAAGCTTTAATACTGGTCAATTTTCTTTCCAGTTTATCTTTAAAAACCCAAAGGAAATAGTATGGGGGTGGGGGAGGGGTGAGTTTCCATGCAGTCTGTTCTGCTCTTGACAACTAGGTCACATCTCAACAGCCTCCTGCCCCTCTCATCCCTACCCCTTCCTTTTTCAATTTAAAATGTCACTGCTATTCAATCTGATGAAAGTTATGGTGAGGCAAGGAGAGTTAATGACTGTAGATTGCTTTAAATTGAAAACCCGTGTATGTCGGGAGCCACCTTGACAGCTGAGCGCTTCCCTTGGAATAGCCTAAGTAATTAAGTTTAATATTTAAGCCAAGCATAAGGTCAGATGGAACCTATCCAGGTAGTGCTTTCTGGAAACCTGAAGAAGCACAAAGCTCTACGTGTGTCCTTTTATGATGTGGAGTGGGATTGCACATGAAGAAAGGGAGGCCAGTCTCCGAAAGGCCTCACTTTCTTTTACTCTGCTACCAGAACGGATTCATTCATCCAGCCAGCCAGCCAGCCATTCATCAGCAAACATGTACGGAACTCCTGTGTGCCAGCCCTGCACGAGGTGCAGCTGATGCAGAGATGAATACAGAAGCCAGAGGCAGGGAGACAGATCTGCGAACAAACCCCCTACCCCACACCGTCACAGGGGCGGCAGCAGCAGGAGATATAAGAGAGAGGTAGCACAGGCAAGCCTGTGAATCACTCATGGAAGAGGAAGAAGGAATCCGAGAAGGCTTCCTGGAGGAGGTAACCCTTGTAGCGGGAGGAACCTTCCAGTCTGAGCATGAGCAAGGCACTGAGGCCTGGGAAAGCAATGCAGTTTGGCCCCATCCTCCAGAAACACTGCACCCAATCATGCTGGATGGACACGACTTTATGCCCTTTTAGTGGTGCCCTCCTCAGGGATTCTGAAATCACAGATGGCCACCTTTCCTTGTGTTCTGCCTCATAGCCCCCCTGTTACCCCCAGGAGAGCAGGGGCATCTTTTAAAATCTCCCTATGGAAGGCAGTCTGAAATAACTAAAAGACTTTCAGCTCCAAAAGTAGACATACTGAGGTTTGATGCCCTGCTCCATCACTGTGTATCCATGCAAGCCATGCGACTTCTAAAACTTCAGATCCTTACCCCCAAACTGGGGATAGATAGTAGTAGAATCTACTTATAAGTAGTGGAATATATTTAATGAGCTATTTTCAGAAGAATACTTAGCTTAATAAATGTTCGCTCCTCTTTCCCTAAGTATAGAGCTACGTGTGCAGAAGAAAAAATATGTGGTAAATAACAAGCACATGCAAGAAATTACAGTTGGTGCACCCTCCCTTTTGGACCCATCTCCAAAAAAGCAGTGTCAGGAAGTATAAGCATAATTACAAGCATCTTACAACCCCAACATAAAGACTCTTATGTATTAGTTACATACGTTATAAAACTGAAGACTGTTTTACTGGAGGACTTGAGAAAGACATGATTCTGGAATTTTCTACCTTGTAAGTGCTGGATTAACCAGCTATTATATCATAGTATTCCTTTCTTCAAAACCAGCTTCTAGACTTGAGTGGGGAAACCTGAAGGTAGTTTATGCAGATCATTAAGATGCACTGAAATCAGATGTTTAAAACAACAGCAGGAACTCTTTTTCTTTAAATGTGGTCAGTGGTTTTTCAAAGTGCGGTTGCTGGGCGGACAGGCTGGAGACCTACCATTCTCCCGTGTTGTTTTCCTCTCACGCCACATCTTCACAAAGGTAGGGCTGTTTCTCTGTTGCTCTCTGCTTACAATATATGACAAAAGTTTTGAATTTTACTACAAGGAAAAACTAATTCTAGCGAGTGCCCTCTTCACCCTTGCTAATGACCAAGTAAACAGAGCGCTTAGAATAAGGGTCTCCTCCTTTATATACCAGAGATGCTTGGGCATAAATTATAGCTGGGACCAAATACCGTTAACAGTTTTTGCTTTTCCCCTGGTTACGTTCCATAGACTCATGAATATTTATGAATAGTTATTTCCTATGCAACCAAAAGGTATGAATAGTGCTCAAACTGGTTACTACTGTGAGAGAGTCTTCCTTCCACTTTTTAAGATTTCCACACACTGAAATCTATAGGCGAATCACATGAAATGAGACTCCTCCCTAATTATTCCCTGTGCTAATAAGTATTTGCTTCCACGCTCTAAAGATTCTGGCTTGGAAAAAAAACAGAAAGCTTGGAAATGTGTGAAGATTGCCATCTAGTGGCTATGATGTGAAGTGTCGCCAACTATCAGAAAAGCCATCTTTTGTTCCTCACTTTTGTTCCCAAGTCTAACAATGTGACAAATTGCCTTCACATTTCCTCTGTCATATCCAATGCCTCTGAAGACACTTTATCCCCATACAGCTGTAGGAATTGGTGGGATTTCAGGACATGCTAGATGATAAGGCAGCATCGTTGGCCCAGGGACCCATAAATGTGCCCCTCTTATCACACATTATAGATGGCTTCCTGCAACATCTTAGCACAGGACTAGTCAGCCAGAGAAGCCCATACAATCACATCTGGAGCCTTGCCTCTGCTCCCTCCTTTCATCCTTCTATCTAGTAAGACTTCAGGCCTGGTGATAATGGGTTGAATTGTGTCCCCCAAAAAGACATGTTGAGGTCCTAAAGAACTAATCCCCTGGTACCTCAGAACAAGTCCTGGTTTGGAAATAGGGTCACTGCAGACACGGTTAGTTAAATTGAGATGTGGTCATACTGTAGAAGCATGGCTCCTTAATCCAGCATGACCCATGCCCTTATAAGAAGACGGTTCCTCTGTAGAGATAGACACAGCGAGAACACCATGACCGTGAGGCAGAATTGGATTTATGCAGCTGCAAACCAAGGGATGCCAAAGATTGCCATTAAAATGGCAGATGCTCAGAATAAGCAGAGGAGGAGTCCTCTATGGCTCTCAGAGGGAACATAGTCCTGCTGACATCTTGACTTCAGACTTCTAGTCTCCAGAACTGGGCGACCATCAACTTCTGCTTAAGCCCCTGGTTTGTGATACTTTGCTGTGACAGCCGAGCAGACAAATACACCTCGCCTTTCATCTCCAGCGCCTCTTTCAGCCTAGCTGTTGAGCTGTTGAGCCGAGAGCCTAGCACAAGCTCTCATTTTCCAGACAAGCACATGTAGTGGTCCTTGGTTGCTAGCTGCTCTCCCAGCTGCCGGTCTCTTCCCTGTTCAGCTCACCCTTCACAGTGCGATATTAATCTTTCTAAAACAAAATTCTGATTCAGTCATTCTTCTGTGCTTTCAGCTACTCTTTCTGCATCCTATAGAAACCAGATGTCTTGGCCAAACGTTCAGAACTCTTGTTGATCTGGTTCTGTCCATTTCACTTTGATATTTTATTCAAGTACTTCAGCCACACTGCGTGGGTTGCTACTAACTCCACTCCTCCCTTTCCCACTCGTGTGGTTAGGGTACCTTTCCCCCGTGCCTTCATCAGAATCAAACAACACTTCTTACAAAGAAAAGTCTTCCTCCATTTGTTCCCAGCAAGAATGCTAGGAATTTCCCAACAATTTCTCAATTCTCTGAATTCTTATAGCTCTTGGCCCTTATACCTCTAATGACATCTTTTCCATCTTGTGTTATAATTAAGTATAACTGTAATGCCTCAGTTCACTCAGCAGTCAGTAAGCTTTGAGTAGGGACCATCCCTGAATGCTCTCAATGCTCTACATGTTGAAACATGATTGGATACATGATGCCCTGTAAGGAATGATTGAATAAATGTTGCATTTTCTTCAGTGTCTAGGGAATAGTCAGACATTTCTTCACTTCATCTAATATCATGCTCTCCTTTGACCTCCCTGTTCTGGCCACAGTGGCCTTTTTTAAGGTCTCCTACTTGATATGCTCCTCCTGCCCCAGGGCCTTTGTACATGTAGTTCCTACTTCCTGGAACACTCATCCCTGCCTAGAACATCCAGTTAATTTCTTCTAATCCTTGACATTTCAGCTCAACCATCACTTCCCCAATAAAGGTTTAGTTTATCTTTCTGACCAGATCAAATTCCCATTGTGTAAACTCCTGTGGCACCACAAATTCCTACTGTGTTACCTCTTACCTGGAACACTCACTGCAGGCACCCCTTTAACATTTCTGGTCATGGTAATTTGGTTAATGTCCATATTCCCTGCAAAACTATAAGCTCTATGGGGACAGAGACAGTTGGAAAATTATCTGCTTTAGATCACTATTGTATGCCTGTCATATAGTAGGTGTTCAATAAACATTCATGGAGAAAACAAATGATGAGTATAGCTGCGTTTACATTTGTGTAAATAATCTATTAAAATTTTCCAGGCAAACCTAATGCAGGCAATAATTATAGCACCTATAATTTTTGTGCCTACTATATGCTAGACCTTGAGCCTAATTCCTTATGTGTTCTATCTCATTTAATCCTGAAAATGACGCTATGAGTTAGCAATCATTGTCCTTGTTTTAGAGATGGGCAGTGATTCAAATAAGTAATTCTGCCCAAGATCACAGAGTTGTTAAATAGCAAAATGGTGATTGAAAACCATTGCCCATATTAAACACCATGCCAGAATTACAAAAGAAAATCAAACAATACCCTTGATCCTTTTGAATACACATGATAAACATAAAAGACTGACCAGATAGTGCTACATCCTTGCAGTCACATTATTTATTAAAGTGTAGATTTCTCAATAGCAAAGCTGTATATTTCCCAAGGGACTGTATCTTGTTTACCAACTAAAGACCCATTAGCTGGCACAGGGCCTGGCACACAGTAGGTGTTTGATATATACTTGAAAAAAGGTTTGTCACATCTTTGTGAAAAATAAACACCTATAGCCAGGGCCAAACATCTGCTTTGGAAAAAGCAAATAAAGAAGGAAGAAAGGGAAAAGAAAGGAGATAGGGTACAAAAGGTATTGAGTACCTACTGTGTTTTGGTGTGCTAATTTAGATGGCTTTATTATTGTAGATGTTCTCTCACCTAAACCTAAAATAACACCGTGACACCATTATATTATTCCTGCTTTTTGCAGATGAGAAATCTGATGCTCAGAAAAGGTTTTAACCTCAGGGCTGAGTGGTTCCACAGTCTGTAAGGATGGGCCAGTATGGTGACTGGCAACATCACAGATAGGTGAAGGCTTCTAGGTCAAGGTCAACAACCACCTGTGAAGCTCCCAGAATGGCTGTGTGATACTGCTCAGAAACCCATTCTCCTGACTAACTTGGAAGATGAAGGTTTAAGTGAGCCACAGGACTCCTCACTTCCATTTCTGTTGGTTTTATTTCCCAATGTCAGTTATTTTTGCACACAACCATCTCAGTTCTTTACCTGAACGTTTGAGGGGGGAAAAAATGGCTTGCTGAAATGGAAGTGCCATCAGGCTCCTGATTTCTTCCAAAACAATCAGTCAACCCTTTTAATTTACTTACTACAATGAATGTCTGACAGTCCAGATCCCTCCACAGTAATAAACAGAAAGAGTAACAGTGAAAATGACTGAGGATAACAGCCAGAGAAAATTGAAACCATGGCACTGAGCCCCATAATAATGCTCGAGGACAGTGGAGCAGTGGGGAACTCAACTGCACATTGACTAAAACCTAAGATCCAGCATGAGGTTACATCCTCTGCAAGGCAGGTAGGGCACTTCTTGGGTGCACACTGAATTATTTTAGTGAAGTGGTACCATCTTCCTGATACCGTCTGTTTGACCGTCAGGTAACTCTTGTGACAATACTTCTCTTATGTAACATTTCTACATGCACTCCATCATCTTCCTCTCAGAATAACCACATGCAATGGAGAAGGCAGTTACAATTACCGTTGTACAGTTTAGGACATGGAGGCTGAGACAGTAATGGCTCCTCTAAGGGCTTACAGCTAATCGGGGCAGAACAAACACTGGAACTTGGTCTATTGAATTCTTATGCTCTCTCCACGACCCCTCACTACTTCCTAATAAGACACAGAGGAATAGAGGAATACGCTTACTAAAAGTTTCCCACACGAATAACTCCTTTCCAAGTGATGCCCACCAGGGGAAAGTTGGTGAGGGCTCTGTAAGGGTGCTTGATGGGCCAGTGAGGTCGGTCGCTGTGTTCCTCTAGCCTGCGATAGGAGGTCTGCAGGCAGTCCTCAAGGAGTGCGCTGAACCAGAGAAGCCAAAGTTGCTGCTGATAAAGTGTGAGAGCAGTGAGTAGCATACTGTAAAAGGCGCACAAGGGTGCTCATCAAATGACATCCATACACATGAGTGCCCAGGCCGCCGCTGTTCTTTAAGACCTCATCTCTACCTGCAGGCTAAATAGTACTGAAATTAGTAATAATAATAATAATAACGATAATGTTTTATCATTTTGGGTAATATCAGCTTTAATCCTCATCCAGCTGTACAAAATGTATTATTAGCCCCATTTTACAGATGGGAAAACTGATGTTTTTCAGGGTGTAAGGATTTACTGCTACTAAGTGGGCAGTTTTCAGATCTGATGCTGGGTTGTTCTGTCTTAGATTTTTTTTTTCCACCCTATCATGTTTCTTTCAGATGTAGTTAATTCAATCAGTTGGGATAATAATTTAGTAAGTTAAATATTTTAGCCTACAGACCTTTTCTTTCTTTTCTTTAAGCTGTCTAGATATTGTGGTGAGGTATCCATCCCATGGCTTTGTTTGTGCCAGTTTAAGCATGCTTGCCTCTAGAGTGTTATTTTGGCTTTACTTAAAGCACAAAGGAGATGCTAACATTTTTTAAGTGAATGTTGCCCCCTTCAGTTTGATTTAGTGGCCTGGGGTTCCCCCTAGTCCCTTTGAATCAAATTTGCTCTGGAATCATGTTTATTTCTTATGCATTGGGGATAACTGATGTGCTCCTAAAGGAAAAAGGAATATGGGGAGGGAGAGGCAGCGTGTGAGATTAATCTTTAACAGAAAGGACAAATCCAGTTTAAGCAAAAGGAAAAGAGACAGTGTAAGGGCCACTGTCACTCTCAAAACCTGCAAAAGGCTTCTCTGGGCACATTACAGCCATTCCCAAAGCAGGAGAGCCACCAGGCACCAGTTCAACAAAGATGAAGGCCAAGATGACGGATTCCAAGTAATAGAACGACCAAGGCTGTATTCTTGGGAACTGTCTTCTTGAAAAATGCCCTGAGTTCAGCATTGTGTGTACTCCTCAGGAATATGTTACTGCCTATAAGTGATCCATGTGAGAAATTACGTGTGACATCTGGGTGGTCTCTTACAAAGACCCTGAACCCCATGTCCTGAAACAGGTCAGTGACCACCATAGGAAGGATGTCAATTGTGGCTTCCCCTCCCCCGGAGAATTTAGGAAGTATGTATAACCACCAAGACTTTGATGTATCATCTCATTTAGACCTTACACGAGGCTTGCATAAAGAGCCCTTGGCTGCTGCTCACTCATTTATTTGATATGTATGTTTATTAAGTACATACTGCATGTCAGGCCCTGTGCTGGGGATACTGCCCCATTGGAATTTACTTTCTAAGGAAAAGAGAGAAAGTGAGAAGATAAAATACTAGCAAGGGGGCTAGGGAGAAAACCACTAGTGGTGGAGGGAAGGAAGGAGGGCGTGGCATCCTCTCAGCCTTGCTGTGCTGGGCATCCATCCACCACCCCCCCCCCCAAACCCCCATACCTATCCCCACCCTGCTCCACCCTCCACTCTCTCCTACCCATCCTCCTGGCTTCTCCCCCTCCGCTCCGTGTCACCTCCCCGCTCCCTCCCTGTTCCGTCTGGTCGTGGGTGTCCCTCGAGCCCTCCAAGCCAGCCGAGCCCTCCCACCGCGCAACTGTCCAGCCTGAACCCGCCCACGCCCACCGCCCCTGCGAACGGGTGCCTGCATCCACGATGGGAAATGAAGCTAGTTACCCGACGGAGATGTGCTCCCACTTCAACCACGATGAAATTAAAAGGCTGAGCAAGAGGTTTAAGAAGCTGGACTTGGACTGTTCAGGCTCTCTGAGCGTGGACGAGTTCTTGTCCCTGCCCGAGCTGCGGCAGAACCCGTTGGTGCAGCGAGTGATCGACATCTTCGACACCAACGGCAATGGAGAGGTGGACTTTGAGGAGTTCGTCGTGGGGACCTCCCAGTTCAGCGTCAGGGGGGACGAGGAGCAGAAGTTGAGGTTTGCCTTCAGCATCTATGACATGGATAAAGACGGCTACATTTCCAACGGGGAGCTGTTCCAGGTGCTGAAGATGATGGTGGGGAACAACCTGCAAGACTGGCAGTTACAGCAGATCGTGGACAAAACCATCATCATCCTGGACAGGGATGGCGACGGGAGAATATCCTTCGAGGAATTCAGTGCGGTGGTTGGAAACCTGGAGGTCCACAAGAAGTTGGTGGTAATTGTGTGAGCCTTTTTTTAAGAGCACCACCCACCAACTCTCACTTAACCTGTCTCTTTCAAGATCAGCTCCAGGCAGCCCAGCACCTGTCTCTCTTGACTTATTTGGAAGTGTTTCTCTTTGTGAAGCCACATTGTCTAACGTGAACCTCATGACCAGCTCAGTGTTATTAATTCTTCTCTCAGTGATTCAGGGTAACACCCCAGAGGAGCGTGGTGGGGAAAGAAAAACAAATGGCTTTTATAAACGTCTTTTTCTTTGCTTTGATCCAGAAACCAAACTATAAAGAGTCAAGAAGAAGTTGAAAACTTCAAAAATAAGAATATATACACTTCTTTGCCTCTACTTCTCATGCTTGTACATAGGGGAGAAAACTGCACAATTTCAGTCAGGTGTTAGGTGAACTGCTTTCATTTATCTGTGGTATCCAGGTATTCTTTGACAGATTGTTAACTTCCTATTGTGGCAACAGGAATAAATATATTTCTCTTGGCTAAGCACCTTTTAGGCAGCTCTCTCTGGACAGGGAAAGCCCATCCTTCCCTTTCCCAGGCTGCAGCCCCCTTCCCATCTTCATCCAGAAATCTCTGAGCATGTCTGAAGGGCTCCTCCTGTCTCATTGTTCCAGCTCCTGCCCAGAGGCTGGTCTCAGGGCTCTTGCAAGAAATACTAAGCCTGGACTGAATGCCCAGCCCAACTATCAGCCTCAGTGGTGGTCAGTCTTTCAGGATGGGCTACCCGCCCCCAATATTAAGTTTGGTTAAGGTTGCTTCCAGACAGACAGGGCAGGGACCTTCTTAGAAAGCTCTCACCTCCAAAACTCACCACACCCGCCAACCCCCAGTTAAAGGGAAGGGGACAGATTCAGAGTCGTTCTTGCCACAAGGCAGAGTCAGTGAAGATCTCAGCTGCAGCGGGCTTCCCCTGGGATGCTGAAGTGGTATTGCTCCTGGTACTCAAAAGATGAAGAGATGGGCAAACATATCTCTGCAGCAGGCAGGGGGAATGCTGTCTGCACTGACTAAAACTTAGCTTTAAACATAAGACCTGGGGCCTGGCAGGGAAACTGAGAGAAGGGAGGACTTTTCATTCCTCACACCTAATAAATCTGCAGCAAAAGGGTGTACCAGAGCCTGTTCACACTGGATCAGTGTGTATGCATCTCTTCCTACCCCTGTGTTCAGTGATGTCATGTCGATAGTTTGAAATTGGTTGTGGTGGAACTAGTATACCACAGAAAGGAGCAAAAGGTTTTTGTTTTGTTCTGTTTGGAGAACCATCGTACCAGTAAATCTACCACTGCCTGTATCCCAGATGTTACCAGCTCTCCAAGGCCCCACTTACTGTCAGTTCTCAGAAAACATGCTGTCCTTGGTCCCAGCATCTGCCACTTCCCACCAATCCTCTTCCTCAGAGTGGACACTCCCCCTGGTCTCAAAACACCAGGACAATGAGACATACTCTCCCTACACTGGACAAAACTCAGGTGATGTTGCTCAGGATGAGGAAGATCTATTTGAAAGATATTATTATTCCTATGTTTTGAAGAAGACAGTAGCTCGTCTTGAAAAAACAAAAGAAAAATAAGTCCACAATTTTACTGTCAGGGCACCCATCTGCCAAAGGCTCTCCTACTTTTTATTTAGTAGATTATCTTGGAACCACAAAAGATAGGACTCTTTGTCCCCTTAATTCCTGTACGGTCCTAATGTATTAATGATTAGTAAATGGTACCAACCCTGTAGTGTTATGAGTCATACCCCTGTTGCAGGATAACATCATTCAAAGGTTCAGACACAAGTGGGTTTGGATTCATTTACAACTGGGTTTTTATGACAGTCACTTATTAGCTGTGTGAGCATGAGCAAGTTACTTAACCTCTCAGTGTCATTTCTCCTAATTAAAACAAGGATCCCTCCTATGGTTATTTAGAGGATTCGAAAAGATAAAACATGGTTGTCTCGGTCAGTAGACCATACGATTCTTGATCTAGGCATTGTGAGTAGGTGTAGAGCCTACTAAAAAAATAAATAAAAATAAATAAAACATGTAAAGTGCCTAGAACACAATGGGTTCATTCTAATTCCCTTCCATTCATATATATGTGTGTGTGTGTGTGTGTGTGTGTGTGTGTGTGTGTGTGTGTGTATACATACATACATATATATATATATGTATATGTGTGTGTATGTATGTATATATATATATATATATATATATATATATATATATAATGAAACAGGAGGCCTATTGGTTCTTTTTGAACCCTTACTTAGTACTCAGCCACACCACTCTAAAATTAACTGAACATTTGTGTAATCCAGAAAGGAAGCAATGTCATAGTCCTTCCCACCCTCTCATTTGCAGAAGGAACAAAGACTTCTTGACTGGAGAAAGTTAAAATGAAAGACCCTCATTCTGATAAAAAGATCAGGTCAGAGGTTGCCAGAAGCCCCGAAGGAGAGGAAGATGGACGGGTGGAGCACAGGGCATATTTAGGAGTGCAAAACTGTTCTGTATGATACTCTAATGATGAATATATGACATGGCCCATTTTGGAAAAGTCCATAAAAGGCACGAGACAAAGAGTGGGCCTAATGTAAATGATGCAATTTAGTTAACAATAAACCTATCAAGTTGGTCCATCACTTGAAAGAAATGCACCCCTTGAAGAGCTTACTAACTGAAGCTGTGTAGGCAAGAAGGGATATATGCATATATGCAAACGTTTTATACTTTCTACACATTTCTGTAAGCCTGTTCTTCAAATAGTCTATTAAAATGTTTTTTAAAAAATAAAAGATTCTCATTCAAGCCCAACCTATTTGATTTTTGTGGAGGAAACTTTGCATGAGGAAAGCGAGCATGGTAGTGTTAGCCAAGAAGGCCTCTCGGAGACATTATTTATGTACTCTGCAATGTGCACATTAAAATACAGAAATTTTAAATTATGACCAAGGGTTTGAAACATGTTGGATTACATGTTTAAATTTAACAAGAAGAGGAAAAATATTTCAGCTTTTGGACTGGCGAGAATTAACAAGCTAATTGCTCAATCAGTCAGGGCTTTATGGCAATGACCTTGAACTAAGAGCCTGTTCCTAGCTTCAGCAATTGGAAAGATCTGACTGTATAGGTGTTTGGTTGTATGGATATTTGGGAAGAAAGATCACATTCATTTCCAAGTTAGAATACTCTGATTTTTCTGTTAATTGTCGGTTGCCAACAAATCTAGTTCTGTACAACTTCTTGGAGTGATAATGGTAGTTAACACTTATTGAACCCCTGTCCCAGGTATTGTTACATTTATTATATCATTTAGTCATAACAACACTGTGAAGTAGGTGCCATCATTCAGTTTAACAGATGATGCTGTAGAGAGATCTAGAATCTTCTCCAAGGTCTCCCAGCTGGTGAACAGCAAAGCAAGAATCTAAACCAGGCTTTCTGACCCCAAACACTGAGCTTTTTCCACCTCACCGCATTGCCACCTATTTTTTATAGTTCTTATATTTACCCACTTCAGATTATTTCTGATAGTCTTTTTTTGTTTTTGATTTTTTTTAACATTTATTTATCTTTGAGAGACAGACAGAGAGCAAGTGGGGGAGGGACAGAGAGAGGGAGAAACAGAATCTGAAGCAGGCTCCAGGCTCTGAGCTGTCAACACAGAGCCCGAGGCAGGGCTCGAACCCACGAACAACAAGGTCATGACCTGAGCCGAAGTCGGACACTTAACCGACTGAGCCACCCAGGCGCCCCTCTGATAGTCTTATTAATGTAATCAAGCCTCAGTTTTCACCAAAGGTATGAACTGTCAAGAAGCAAGCAGCCCCCTCCACTTTCATTCTGCACATTGCGGGTGGTGGGTGGGGAGAGTTAGGCAAGGCAGTCCTTTTTTTTTTTTTTTTTTTTTTTTTTAGAAAAGATTAAAAAAGTGTTTTAATTTATTGTTTAATTTACATCCAAGTTAGCACATGGTGCAACAATGATTTCAGGAGTAGATTCCTTAATGCCCCTTACCCATTTAGCCTATCCCCCCTCCCACAACCCCTCCAGCAACCCTCTTTGTTCTCTATATTTAGGAGTCTTTTAGGTTTTATCTCCCTGTTTTTATATTATTTTTGTTTTCCTTCCCTTATGTTCATCTGTTTTGTCTCTTAAAGTCCTCATATGAGTGAAGTCATATGATATTTGTCTTTCTCTGACTAATTTCGCTTAACATAATATCCTCCAGTTCCATCTATATAGTTGCAAATGGCAAGATTTCATTCTTTTTGATTGTCAAGTAATACTCCATTGTGTGTGTGTGTGTGTGTGTGTGTGTGTGTGTGTGTATACACATATACCACATCTTCTTTATCCATTCATCTGCCGGTGGACATATGGGCTCTTTCCATACTCTGGCTATTGTCAGTAGCGCTGCTATAAACATTGGGGTGCATGTGCCCCTTCAAAACAGCACACCTGTATCCCTTGGATATATACCTAGTAGTGCAATTGCTGGGTCATAGGGTAGTTCTATTTTTAATCTTTTGAGGAACCTCCATACTGTTTTCCAGAGTGGCTGCACCAGTTTGCATTCCCACCAGCAATGCAAAAGAGATCCTCTTTCTCCCCATCCTCGCCAACATCTGTTGTTGCCTGAGTTGTTAATGTTTGCCATTCTGACAGCTGTGAGGTGGTATCTCATTGTGGTTTTAATTTGTATTTCCCTGATGATGAGTGATGTGGAGCATTTTTTCATGTGTCAGCCATCTAGATGTCTTCTTTGGAGAAGTGTCTATTCATGTCTTTTGCCCATTTCTTCACTGGATTATTCATTTTTTTGGGTGTTGAGTTTGATAAGTTCTTTCTAGATTTTGGATACTAGCCCTTTATCTGACATGTCATTTAAGCAAGACAGTCTTAAGTTATCTTCTACCTTCATCTCATTTTGAAAAATAAGTGACAGTATTTAGATTAAACTGATAACAGCAACCAATATACTCCGCAGCTGTACAGGTCAGTAACAATATGTTGTTAGGAATCCTATATTAATGAATTGTCTCTGCTCTCTACCATATGTTGTAATCCCAAACCACTAAACACCTCTTTTTTTTAAACACAGGAGAAAATACAGCCTTAGCACTGTTGGTTTATCCTCTTAAGTCTATCATGCTTTAGACACATTCTCAGGGAAAATGCTCAGGAAATTTTTGTGTTGTTTAGTTACAAATTCTATTCTTCACTTCTCTATGCTATTGATTCTCTCTGTTAGCATGTAGGAGGCCATTGGTACAGCTACTGTGTTTTGTCTATTTTGCATGCCTCAAAAAGGAAGAGGTTTGGGTGTTTTTAAGGACAAGGTGACATCATAAAAGTCAGGCCACTAGACTGAGAATCAGAACTGGACCCCTCTCCTTTCATATTTGCTACTGTAGCTATCCCAAAGGCTGATGACTGTGTGAAGAGCAGCAAATCATGTGTCAGCTTTAAAGGCATTAGCTGATTCACAATGAAAAAACAGAACACTGAAGGGACACCAGCAGCCAGAAAGCTGCATACAACCTGACAGTTCAGAGGCTTACTCTGACCCACCAGTGAATTTTTTTGTTGTTCGCTTTACATGATGTTTGTCCTCACAAATTTTTAATGTTTGTTTATTTATTTTGAGAGAGAAAGAGAGAGAGAGCTCACAGGCATGCGAGCAGGAGGGAGGCAGAGAAAGAGGGAAAGAGAGAATCCCAAACAGTCTCCACATTGTTAGCGCAGAGGCTGACGTGGGGCTCGATCTCACGAGCCATGAGATCATGACCTGAGCCAAAATCAAGACTTGGACACTTAACTGACTGAGCCACCCATGCATCCCCGTCCTCACAATTTTTTTATTTTCCAATATTTTTAAAATCTGAAAAGTTTAAATCAAAGCCCATATCATAAAGGAATGCATGCCACCCCAAGATGAGTGTGAGCTTTCATTGACTAAGGCACCTCTGAAGCAAGGAGCTGAAATGGAAAGTCTCAACAAAGAGAAAATAACGTGTTCCACTCTTTAGTACAAAAGCTCAGGATGGATTAAAGTGCCCGTTATTTTTCAGAAATAAAGCAACTGCTCATAAAACATTTATCCCAACTGATACTCTTGTAACAACAGAAACAATAGAAGAATTTATAATAGTCAAAATAAATGTACCATATAAAATTTCAAACTTCTGTATAATAAAATCTAACAAAGCTAACAGTAAAACTTAAAAATTAGAGAAACATAAATAACATGTTTGGAAAGAGGTTAATAGCTTTTTCCAGTAAAAAGCCTCACCTTGTCTGAAATCTATAATTGGCAAAGGATACAAATATAGTATTCATACAAAAGGAGATAGGAAAAACAAACATCAAAAAATAGCCTCACTAAATAAATACAAATCAGAACATTTAAAACAGGAAAAAATGATTAATTATGAAACAGGCTTGGGGTGCCTGGGTGGCTCAGTCGGTTGAGCATCTAATTTCGGCTCAGCTCTTGATCTCACAGTCTGTGGGCTCGAGCCCCACATCAGGCTCTATGCTGACAGCTCAGAGCCTGGAGCCTGCTTCGGATTCTGTCTCCCTTTTTCTGCCCCTCCCCCACTCACACTCTGTCTCTCTCTCACTCTCAAAAATAAATAAACTTAAAAAAAAAAAAAAAAGAAAGAAACAGGCTTGGCAAGAATGTGAGCAATCTGTGCATTGTGGCAGCCCTGGGAATGATTTTCTTCACATTTTGTGAGGGCTGTTTCACACACTACAAGGCATCAGAATGGTTATACTCTCTAACCTGTTAACATCACCCATTGCAATATGTATGTCAGAGAAGCAAAAACAATTTTTAAATGCTATACACAAATTATTTTTCGTTGCAGCAATATTTATCGTGTATGTATAATGAATAATATTAAAGAAAATCAAACACTTGACAGTTTGAGATTAGTTAAGTCAATTATGATAAATAATAGGTGATAATATAGAGTCATTAAAATTAATAAAACGACTAAACTCACATTTTTTAAAAATTGTATTGTTTTTTAAAAAGGATGATTGTTATATGTTATGGTTACATAACTCTGGAAAATACATATGTGTATGGTTCATATGCAGTTCAGAAGAGAAAATGAAGAATTGAAAGAAAGTATTTGTAGGGTCATCTGGCTGGCTCAGTTGGTAAAGCATGAGACTCTTGACCTTGGGTTTGTGAGTTTGAGCCCTGTGAGAAGGAAGGGAGATGATTCATTTTCAGAAAAAGCAAACAAAAGCTGTGCTGTCTAATTAACAGTAGGTTTACAACCTATTGGAAATATATATATATGAAGCTCTCCCTCCCCCATAATGGAGTCCCAGACCCTTGAGCCCTTCACTTCCTGGTTCTTCTTCCCCTCTCTGCTTCACTAGGCTTATTTTCATGGCCTTTGCAATAAGCATGAACCAAAGAACAAAGGGGAGAGGGACCAAAAGTCTCTGCATCACCTCAGGGAATGTACATTTGTTCCAATCAGACTACTTTTTGCCTTAGTAGGCATAGGACATAGGTGATGTCTGCATAAGGCTGTAACCTCTGTAGTACTCAGCCAATGAGGAGCCAGGGGAGGGACTTGCAAGCTAGGAGATAGATTGTCTGCTGTAACTGCCCCAAGTGTGCCTGCCCATCAGACGCACTCTTGCAAGAACGTTGATTAAAGCCTCACTTCACTGTGCTCCTAGTATCCGTGTCCCTCCTTTGATTGGGTCAGTGGCTTATTTCTCACAAGCCCCATGTTGGGTGTAGAGATTACTGAAAAATTAAAAAAAAAAAATTTGTATTTATTTTTGGGATAGTGCAAGAGGCGGAGGGATAGAGAGAGGGGGACAGAGGGTCCAAAGCAGCGCACTTCACTGACAGGCTGATAGCAGTGAGCCTGATGTGGGGCTTGAACTCACTAACTGAGAGATCATGACCTGACTGGAAGTCGGACACTCAACCAACTGGGCCACCCAGGTGCCCCTAAAATATTGTTTTAAACAAGAAAGTATTTGTATGGGAAAAGGATTATGGTTAATCATCTCTAAGTTTTAGAAATATTTTTCTGAGTTGTTTTAATAATAAATTTAGATTTTCAAAAGACTGCACAATGGAGCTAATGTGGCAAATTGAGCACCAGGTCCAAGGCTAAAAAATGGTTGTCAAAGCCTAGAAGGAACAGGGGCTTGGGAAATGTAAGCAACAGAGAGAGAGAGAATTTCTTCAGCAGCATGGGCAGTGCCATGGTGACAGAGCCATTAAGCAGATTCCAGGTTAAAGAAGACAGAGGTAGGGGCTACTGGGTGGCTCAGTCAGTTAAGCAGCCCAGTTGGGCTCAGGTCATGATCTTGCGGTCTGTGGGTTTGAGCCCCGTGTCAGGCTTTGTGCTAACAGCTCAGACTACCCTCAGAGGGTAGTATGTATAGACGCAACAACGAATCTGCCAAATTTATTGAGCTGCTGTTCTTCTGGTCAAAAGAGTGGGTGGCAAAAATATATATATAAATCAGGTTTTCTAAATTAGAAACAGCATTTGCTTCCTACTCATCTTGCTTCCAAGTATCTAGGAGTCATCCATATTTCAGAAGCTCCACAGCCTTTCTTTTCTTTACCTCTCACTAAAACCATTATTCCCCCCACCTACTCCTATTCTTTTTTTTTTTTTTTTTAATGTTTATTTTTGAGAGAGAGTGTGAGTGGGGAGGGGCAGAGAGAGAGGGAAACACAGAATCTGAAGCAGGCTCCACTGTCAGCACAAAGCCTGACACGGGGCTCAAATCCATGAGCCGTGAGATCATAACCTGAGCTTAAGTCAGACATTCAACCGACTGAGCCACCCAGGCACCCCTTTTGTTTTTCTTTAATAAGAACAGGAGTAGGGGCTGTTCTTATGAAAGAAAATCGAAAGGGGCACTTGAGTGGCTCAGTCTGTTAAGTGTCCGACTCTTGGTTGCAGCTTAGGTCATGATCTCATGGTTTGCGAATTCAAGCCCCACATCTAGGCTAGCTCTGTGCTGACAGTGTGGAGCCTGCTTGGGATTCTCGCTCTCCCTCCCCTGCTTGCTCTCTCTGTCTCTCTCTCAAAAAATAAATTAAAAAAAATTTTTTTAAGAACAACGAAAATTATTGTGAACACCAGGATTGGATTTTGCAGACTCAAAGAGGAGACCATGCAAAGTTTTAAAGCACTAAATCACTGAAATATGAAATGATCTCCCCTGGTTCTTGCAGTTATTTTGCTCTGAGAGAAGCATATTTACAAGGTGTTGGAAATCATGAGAGTAATAACTAAGTTTCTTTTCAGATATATACTGTATTTAATAAGCTATTTATTGAGCACCTACTATACACTGAGCTTTTGGAGGCAGAGAAAAGCAAAGCCTCACCCTGTCAGAGAAATCTGCCTAGAACAGGCTCACCCATTCATTTCAGGGTTCTGCATGAGAAATAAAGTCTATATCAAGAGAGGTTGTATTTGTACCTCAGAGCTAGAGGAGCTTAATCCTTTAAGCAGTCTGTCAGCTCAGATTCTTTGGTTGCAAGCAACAGATTAATTTAAAGCAAGGGGAAAAGAAGAGATTACCAAAAGAATAGCCGGGAACTCGATGTTTTGGAGTAAGAAAGAGAGTAACTGATGATGCCTCTGGAGCCATGGGATTCAAGGGATATTAGTGGCAGGAAATAGGGGCCTATGCCTTTGAGGCACTGACATTGGAAATGACTCAGCCTCACCCACTTTCGATGCCAAAAGTCTCTGCTTCAAATGCAAATTGGTTTTACCTTGGGTCACATGCTTGGCATTAGGGGGCCAAAGAACAGGGAATCTGTGATTGGTAGACCCACCAAAACTACATGAAGGGAATAAAATCAGTACAATATACACAAGCCAGCTAAAATTATTACATTCTGTCTCCAATTTTTTACTTTTTTAATTGTAAATATATTTCCCCCCAGTGAGGTCCCCAGAGTGATGAATGATGAACACTGGCATTAGAAGTCAGGATGGCAAGTTTTCCAAGGTCTCCGGGCCTGTTTTCTTATCTATCAATTGAGAATATCCATCTCTATCTTTCCCTTCACAGAATTATTCTAAAAATCTCCTGAGATATACGAAAGTGTTTGGGGTAAAATTTTGTGTACATTTACATTATCAAAAAAAAAAAAAAAAGATTCCAGCTTTCATACACTTTCATCCATTCATTCAAAAAATATTAATTGAACACCTAGCAAATGCTAGGCACTGCTCTAGGCAATTAGTGTATGCTCAGAACAAAATGGGCAAAATCCCTGGCCTCTTAGAGCTTACATTCTACTTGAGGAGTGAAATAGGCAATAAACTAATACATATTATCTCAGTAGGGAAAAAGAACAGCGAGGGGGATAGGTTGTATCCAGGAAAGAAAGGGGAGAAGGGCAGGATTTGTCTTTTTAAAAAAATAAAATTTTTTAATGTTTATTCATTTTTGAGAGACAGAGTGTGAGCAGGGGAGGGGCAGAGAGGGAGAGAGAGACACAGAATCCGCAGCAGGCTCAAGGCTTGGAGCTGTCAGCAGAAAGCCCGACGCAAGGCTCCAACTCACGAACCGCGAGATCATTACCTGAGCTGAAGTCAGATGCATAACCCGCTGAGCCACCCAGAGGCCCCAAGATTTGCCTTTTTAACCACACGGTTAGGGTAGACTTTACTGATAAATGACATTTGAGTAGAGACTTGCAGAAAATGTGGGGAAGGAACAGTATTGATTGCTGGCTAAAGAGTTATAGGCAGAGAGAACAGAAAACGAAGACCCTCACCTGCTCCGTAGACTTAAAGAAGCATGAGAAAGCCCAAGTAGCTAAGCAGAGTGAACAAGTGAGAGAAGGATATGAAGTCAGGAAGTGTGGGCCTAAATCATGAAAGGTCGTGTAGACCATTGTAAGGACTCTGATGTTTACTCTATATGAGATGGAATACTGTCACCAGTCATTGAATGACATGGTATTTTGAGGAGGTTAAGCTGCTTCCTGTGCAGAAGACAGATTGAGGGGGTCAGGGAATCAAATAGAAGCCTATTTCATTAGGCTAGGTAAGAGATGATGGTGGCATAGACCAGAGTGGCTGGTGGAGGTGGTGGAAAGCCATCAGACTCTGGGTAAACTTTGAAGGTAGGGTCCACCATATTTTCAGCCACACTAGGTAGGGAAGGCTAAAGAAAGAGAGGAGTCAAAGATGACTCTAAGGATTTTGGCCTGAGCAATTTCAAGGATGGAGATTCTTTGATGAGAAAGACTATGAGAAGCAGTTTCCAGTGTGTGTGTGGTGGGGGGGGGGGGGCGGGGAGTTAGCTTATTTCAATGTGTTAAGTTTGAGATGTCCATTAGATATCCAAGTAGAGAGACTGAGTAGAGAGTTGGGGAAGATGTAAATGTACAAGTCATTGACATATAGGTAGTATTTAAAGCCAAGAGTCTGGATAGGAAAGTGAACGTAGCCAAAGAATCAAAGGCATGCCAACATTTATGATCAGAAAGGTGGGGAGGGACCAGTAAACAAGACTGAAGTAGAACAAAGGTATCCTTGAAACAGTGAAGAAAATATGTCAAAGAGGATGAAATAATCAATGGTGTCCAACCTGATACATGAATAAGGTGAAAACTGATCTGGCTTTGGCAATGTGGAGGTTATTGATGGCTTCGACAGGAGTCATCGAGGTTATAGGTTGGGACAAAAAGCCTGATTGGAGTGAATCCAAAAGAGAATGAGGACAGAGGACTTGAAAACAAGTATAGACAACTCCTTAGAGGATACAGAAAGTGGTAGTTGTCGTGTGTTGAGAGATGTGCACTGGGGGCTCGGGACTTAGTCACATCTAAGGCAAATGGTGCATGAAATACTTTCAGTGCATTTCCTGCTGGAGGTTTCAGAACTAGTCAGTTATCTAACCAGCTGTCAGATGTTTCAAATGTCCACATCTGAGCAAGACGCAAAGCACAGTTTAGGCAGCAACGAAATTGGTGGTCTTGGCCTCTGTGTATCACTGGGAGCACTGATGGTGTGGGCAGAGACCACTCAGGACATTTGACAGTACAGGCATCTCCCTTTATCTGATTCTAGTCCATTCCTAGAAGTATGTTGGCTAGTGAATTTCCAGATGGTGGGAGTCCTTTCCATTGTTTTAAATGAAAAATGAAAAACAAAAACAAAAAAGGACACAAAGCATTCCCACCTCACCCAAAATCCCAGTCAATTTCTTTAAATTGTCTAAAGCGGTCTTAGACACGTATAAATGTTTAATAGCTTAGACATGATGCATGTATTGTTATAAATGACAATCCATCACCGATTTCTGCATAATATAAAGCATTTAAAATACCGCTTCTTGAAAGCATAATTAGTGGATATTCACGGGTGCGGTATGCGGAGTATGTTTTCCCTCCACAATGCAATGAATTTATACTAACGTAAATACTAAAATAAAATGTTAAAAAAGCATAACAAATACAAATAATATTTAGTAAAATAAAATAAGCAAGCAAGGCAAATTTTTGAGCGGTTACTTATTGATTAAAGAGGTAGCTCAGTGACATCAGATGGCCTAGAACGAGCATGTGAAGGACTAGGTGAAGCCATGAATGCGTGAGATTTGCCCATGGCTAAATCCTAGGACAGTCTTCTCTCTTTGGCACTGGAGCCCCCAGATGTGTGTGGCTGCAAGCTATCAAATGAAGCTTCAGAAGAAGCAATGGGATGAGGAAAACACGAACCTCATGTCTGTTGGCATTGCCTTGCCGTCACTTATGCGGCTCTTGACAACACACCCCTGGTCCCTGACTGCACTTCTGAATGATGTCCATACTCCCGTCACTTGCAACCGCCATCATTTTGTCTGCATTGCTTAAATTTATTGTCAAGATTTGACGTTGAATATCCACTGCTTCTCTTCTTCTTCCTCTGGCCAATGTTAAATGTGAAGTTGAGCAAGTTCCACTTTATTAGAAAGAAATTTTTCGCATGATATGTGGAGCAGATGCACATAGCTAATGCACAGCACATTCATTCAACATGATCCTGGGAGAAGAACAGCTGAATATCACAACTGCCGCGAGACATCTTATCACTCAGACTCAGACCCAATTTAAACACATTCGGTGATGCTCACAG
Source organism: Panthera tigris (assembly GCF_018350195.1). Classification (NCBI taxonomy): domain Eukaryota; kingdom Metazoa; phylum Chordata; class Mammalia; order Carnivora; family Felidae; genus Panthera; species Panthera tigris. The sequence goes on along the minus strand of NC_056672.1, from coordinate 63,062,716 downwards.
GAAGATTATAGTGGATTTTCAATTCAGATGGTGGATTTCGAATTAAAATATCTGCAAGTTGTTCTAGGGAATAAATATTAAGAGTTCAGATCACAAGGGATACCTGTAAATGGTGTTCGCTTGAAAAGCAGCACAGGCTTTAGCATCAAACAGTCCTGGATCCATAGCCAGACTCCTTCATTTATTAGCTTGTAAGATCTTGGGTAAGGTAGTTAATCTCTATGAGACTCAGTTTCCTTGAATGTGAAATGGGGATAATAATACTAATAGGGTTATCATAAGATCATAATATGCATGTATGATGTCTGGCACACACATTAGACACCCAATAGACGGTAACTATCTGTTAGTCTATTAAATGTATGTGGGTGTAAACAACAGAAATTGAAAGAAAAATGTGTAAAATAAACTGAATATAGCTTATTTGTTATTGAGGCAATGAGAGGAAAATGAGACCAGTTCTTGTCATGCGCAAGAGGGGGAAGCCACGCGTGCAAAGGCAAGATGTGATGTTTCGCCATAAGTTACATTTGTCTCCCTCATCTTGGCAGCAACTTATAAGAAAGCAGTGCCAGTATGTTGAGTGTTTTGCTGAATGTTTGATGATGTTAGTGTTAAAGTTGGAAATGAATTCCACCATTTTATTCTTCTACCGTAGTAGTAACAACTCATTGAATCCTTATATAATAGACATACCATACACATTACGACAGGTCCAGCCCAAGGACTATTTTCAGACGCATTCATAATCTACTTTCTGGGGGTCAGCATTATATGGGTGGTCACCACTGGTACAGAGATGTCCCAGGAGAATCCATGGGACCTGTGTAGTTCTCGGGACCTGATACACCTCTTGCCTTTCCTAGACCAGCATTCTTTTATTCCCTAGCGCTGGGCATCTGCCTCAATCTCAGGTGGTCTCCCTAGTCCTGCCTTGTGCTCAAGCTCCTATACGTGGGGCATGCTCTGTGCCCCGGCTCACCTAGAGCCATTACTTCTCCAGGGATCCCAGAAGCTGTCATTGATACAGAGCCATTGCTGCAGGTGCTGTCATGGAAGAAAAAAGACTCCACTGGAGTCTGAAATCCCCAAGCTCTACCTCTGCTGCCCTCAGATGGACTTCCTGGTATACCCAGGAGGCAGACCCATGCCTGAATCACATCTGGCTAGCTATTTATTCAGGATTGGAGGTAGAAATGGAGAGAATGAAAGAAAGGAAAACCCCTCAAGAGAATGGGAGGAAAAAAAAGGGGTGCCTGGGTGGCTCAGTTGGTTAAGCATCTGACTCTTGATTTGGGCTCAGGTCATGATCTCATTGTCATGGGATCGAGCCCTGCATTGGGCTCCATGCTGGGCGTGGAGCCTACTTAGGATTCTCTGTCTCCCTCTCCCTCTGCCCCTCCCCAACTCATATGCTCTGTCTCCAAAAAAAAAAAAAAGAGAGAAAATGGGAGGACACTGACATCAGTCAAGTGAGATGGTTAAGAGTATAGGCTCTGGAGCCAGACTGCCTGGGTTTGAACCCCAGCTCTAACCTTTGCTAGTTATGTGACCTTGGACAAGTTGCTAAGCTATTTTGTCCCTAAGTACCTACCTCATAGGTTGTTATGAATAGTAAGCAAGCTGCTACAGTGATAAAGTGTTCAGAGCTACGCCTTCCACAATTAACTGCTAAATAATTATTGATGATGACAATGATGGTGGTCAAAAGCCCTCAGCAGAGGGATGACACCAGGCTCCTTAGCACTGACATGCTAAGTGGGCCCTGTTTCTCCCTCACGACACACGCCTGCTGCACTCTCCCCCTCAGCCATATTGGTCTGTTTCACAACCTCTTCCACCACTGCACCAGAGGTCACTTCTTTCCCTCCGTTTCTGCCGCCTTCAGAGTGCTTACTTTCCCACCAAGCCTCCACGTTCTACCTCTCTTACTTTAAATCTTATCTCACAAGCCACCTCCTCTACAAAACTGAGGAGACCTGGATCAGCGTACGTATCATGGGGTATAAATGTTTGCTTCCTCCCTAGACTCAAGCTGATTAAAGGCAGGGACGTGGGGCGCCTGGGTGGCTCAGTCGGTTAAGCGTCCGACTTCAGCTCAGGTCATGATCTCACGGTCCGTGAGTTCGAGCCCCGCGTTGGGCCCTGTGCTGACAGCTCAGAGCCTGGAACCTGTTTCAGATTCTGTGTCTCCCTCTCTCCCTGACCCTCCCCCATTCATGCTCTGTCTCTCTCTGTCTCAAAAATAAACATTAAAAAAATAAAAATAAAAAAAGACAAACAGGGACATAACCCTCCTGTCTTCATCCCATGGTACTTCAAGAGTGCCTGACATGTAGTAGGCACTCGGTGTGTCAGAAGTCTTTCTTTCTGCAGGATTGACTGTCATTATTGATGTCTGTGACCAAGTAATACCCATTTCATAGAGAATTTGTGAGGATTCTGTTAGATCTCATATGTAAATCACTTAGCAAAGTGCCTGCCCCATATAGTCGTTGTAACTATTGTTATGTAACTACTGCTGTTTGGTTGTACAGCAGAAAGAGCCCAGTCTTCGCAGCTAAACAAACATGGAATCATAGACCAGCTCTGCCACTTAAAACCTGAAAGAACTTCAGTCCAACTGTCAATTGTGGTTTTAATGCCTATCTCAGTGCAAAAAAGTAAGCAATCAGTAAATATTAGGTCCTTCCTTTTTCTCCTCTCTGGCTGTCTAATTTTGTGACCTGCCTGATTTTACTTCACTTCCCTGGTCCCAGGTCCCTCATCTGTAAAATGAGGACATTGAGGGGTGCCTGGGTGGCTCAGTTGTTTAAGTGACCCACTTTGGCTCAGGTCATGATCTCACAGCTTGTGAGTTCAAGCCCCGCATCGGCTCTGTGCTGACAGCTCAGCCTGGAGCCTGCTTTGGATTCTGTGTCTCCCTCCCTCTGCCCTTCCCCTGTGTGCGCTCGCTCTCTCTCTCTCTCTCTCTCAAAAATAAACATTAAAAACAATAAATTAAAAAAATAAAAAATAAAATGAGGACATTGAACTAGATGATCTCTATGTTCCTGCCAGATCTAAATGTCAAAATTATCGAATTCATCATCTCTTCCCCTTAAACCTTCTCATTCTGTGTCCCTGAGAAAGGTTCTTTCCTTGATAACTGTTCGGTGCTTTAGTTTGTTAAATTGTCTCAATTCTTGGTGTCTCCTGCTCTCTCAGTCTCTCTGTAGTGACTGTGGGGCCTTCCAGACGCAGGAACCATTCATAAAATAGAACTATGTGTGTGCAGCTCCCTGGAAAGTGTGCTGCTCAGGAGCCCTTGGTCCTGGCTGGGTTCCTCTCACAACGTATAGTATGGTGAAGGCTGCCGAGCTCGCAGGGAGGGATGCTCTCCTACTCTGCTTGGGTCCAAGGAAAAAGTATCTGCATCTAAAAACAACCCTAGGGGTGCCTGGTGGCCCAGTCAGTTGAACGTCTGACTTCAGCTCAGGTCATGATCTCATAGTTCGTGAGTTCGAGCCCCGCGTAGGGCTCTGTGCTGACAGCTGTCCCTCTCTCTCTGCCCCTCCCCTGCTCACGGTCTGTCTCCGTCTCATACGTAAATAAAGATTAAAAAAAAAATTTTTTTAAACAAGCCTGGGACCAGGAGGAGAATCACACTCATGGCCTTTCCTTTCCTACTCTGCCACAGACTTTGCAAATGGGCATCAAACACTTCTCTGGACTCTTCGTGCTGCTGTGCGTCGGATTTGGTCTGTCCATCTTGACCACCATTGGTGAGCACATAGTGTACAGGCTGCTGCTTCCACGAATCAAGAACAAATCTAGGCTGCAGTACTGGCTCCACACCAGCCAGGTGAGTGCCGCGGGTGTCCTGCTCCAGTATTCTTAACTGTCAGAATTCCCAGTGGTGGGAGAGTCCAGAGCCCCGAGTCAGAACGACAGGTGACAAGTTCCCAAGAGACCTAGGGTGGTGTAGACAGTGTAGAAGATGGAGTTCTTCTATCCCATTAATTCACTTTCCCCTTGAATTAGCCTATCCCACAACAACCTGTCCTTTCCTATAAACCTCCACTGTTGTTCACATTGGAAGCAACAGAATTGTTTTTAACCTGATTTCACTTAATAGCGACAATCTGAAGAGATGGTATGAAAGATTTATTTCCTACGGACTCCATTCTAGCTAAAATTGAAACTCATTAAATGAGCTTCGAATCCCTGTTTCCCTTTAGATGAACCCACTGAGCTCTATTCTGTCCCCATTTTCAATGGTCCCAAAGTGCCAAGTCCACTGGTGCCAAGGCAGAGCCACACAGGATCGAAGGCCGGCCGGGTAAGGCAGACACCAGCACACTCATTCACGGAAGGACTGAAACCGCCAGGCCAACCAGCCCTTCAGGCACATTCCCTTGCACAGTGCCCCCTGAAGGCAGCTGGCACAGAGGGCCAAAGTAGAAGAATCCAAAGGGTACTGAGAATCAGAAGGGGAGAGGTCTGGCAGCAGCATCAGCTGACCCCGGTGAGGCAGAGGCCCACGGTGCCATCTTGATCTCCTGCCAACGGCTCCCTCAGGGCTCCCTCCAGCCTCCTGGGCCTCATTGGGCTGTCAGGCTGCCCAGATGCCAACCTCTCCGTTGTGTTAACACCATCCCCTCCCCTCCCCCCTTTTTTTTTGATAAGTCACTGTCATTGGTTTCCTCACTTGGAACCCTGTTCTTCCTGCTTCATCCTGGAAAGTATTTGGTCACCTCAGGAGAACTCCACAGACAAGTTACCTTCATTGTGTGCTAACGTGACTGGCTTCATTCATTCTGAATGCTTGCCTGCTTTGTTTTGGCTGGCAAGAAGTTCAGACTTAAGTTTCTGACTCACCTTTAGCAATTCCACAAGGCCTTTTGCCACACACGTTGTGACAGCTCTTCTTTTTGTCACATACCTTTTTACAACCCAGAGCGTTTTTTTTTAATTTTTTTAAATCTTTATTATTGTTTTTGAGAGAGAGAGAATGAGCAGGGGAGGGGCAGAGAGAGAGGGAGACACAGAATCGGAAGCAGGCGCCAGGCTCTGAGCTGGTAGCACAGGGCCCGATGCGGGGCTCAAACCCACGAACCACGAGATCAGGACCTGAGCTGAAGTCGGATACTCAACCGACTGAGCCACCCTGGTGCCCCCAACCCAGAGTGTTTCTAAGCTACTTATCAAATTACTTTTTTCCCTCCAGGTAGAATAACAACTTAGAATTTGGTTCTTTTGAGATTTAGGGCTGAAGGTTGTTGATCTGTTTTGGGGCATCCCTGGAAATGTGTTTAAAGAGGCTAAAATATTAGTAACGAGATACACTGTTGAATCTCAGGAGGTACTTTGTCCCAGACTGTGTGTTTCTAATGTGTGAATCTGTTCTTTCTGCCAGAGATTACATAGAGCACTCAACACATCATTTGTAGAGGAAAAGCAGCAGCGTTTCAAGACTAAACGTGTGGAAAAAAGGTAAGAGACCAGCGCCAGGTGTCTTTATGTTGGTTAAAATAAAAGTGGAGAGATGTTGAGGTGTCTGGGTGGCTCAGTCGGTTAAGCATCCGACTTTGGCTCAAGTCATGATCTCATGGTTCGTGAGCTTGAGCCCCATGTCAGGCTCTGTGCTGACAGTGAGGAGCTTGGAGTCTGCTTCGTACTCTGTATCTCCCTCCCTCTCTGCCCCTCTCCCACTTGTGCGCTTGCTCTCTCGCTCTTTCTCTCAAACTTAAAAAAATTTCTAAAAGATAATAAAAGTGGAGAGGTGTAACTGAGACTCCCTGCTCCAAGGGGAAATAATGTATAAATAATTCAGATCAAATCAGGACCAAGTTAATGATAGCACCCTCAGTAAAAGTATATGTGATTTCAAACAGAAATAGAACAGAGAATAAAAAATATATCTGTACGTACATGGACACTGAAATGCAGTATAGGCAATATATGTCATGGTTAGCAATGAGGCTGTGGTCTCTAAAGTCAAGCGTCTGGATCCAAATCCTGTCACAGACACTTGCTATACATGTGGCCTTGAGCAAGTTACTTATTTAACCTCTTTGTGCTTCAGTGTCCTCATTTGTGATTGTGATAAAAGCAGTACCTACTTCCTAGAGATGCTATAAGGATTAAATGAGATAATACATGTAAAGCCCTGAAAAGAAAGCCATTTTAGCTCTTGTTATCATGCACAGAGTACACATAAGACTTAATTCATGAGTACCGCAGGCAATTCGTTTCACACAGTATTGCCTTTCTGGCATGTTTCTGCTCCCTACTCCTTTCCAGCACTCCTAGGAATATTTGAAATATGCAACAGACATGTTCTGCTTAATCCATTTCCTGGCATTCTTCCTACAAACTCCCTAGAAAAAGCGTCTCGTTAATAGGAAGTAAAAAGCATTAAATGCATTGAGGACATCTGAAAACCGAAGCTTCACACCTTCCCCACATCCAGCCTGGGAATGGCTGTTGTGGCTGAAGACGCCGGTAGCATTTGGCCCAGCTCCTGGCTGGCCTCTGCTGCGTGCTGCCTGGGGCCGCCCACCTCCTCCTTTCTCAGGCCCAGAGGCCTCAGTTCAGGGCACCCCCTCTAGGCAGCTCTGGGGCAGAGCTTCAGCTCAAAGTTCAGCTTTCTGGGTAATTTTGAAATCTGCCACTCACGCTTCTCATAATAGTGGAGAAGGAAAAAGGGGTGAAAAAGCATGATTTTTTTTCATCGTTTGTACCTCCTCTGGGCCTGCTGCCATCCCATTGTCTCCAGTTTGCATCTAGTTTGTCAGAATCCTTTCTGTTATCTCTCGGAGCCCCTCTTTCCAGTCAGTGAGCACCTCCCACCCTCTCAGTCTGTGGTATTCCTGGATCATATTGCAGCCCTGTCAGCGACAAGCTGTAGACTATTCAGGTCACAGCTGTTCTATGTCATGTTACATAGGCTTTTTTTTCTGTAATTATTTTTAACACAAATTTTTTAACCAGAGGAACACAAGAAGACATAGCAGCAAAGACATTATCTCATGACAAAGCATTTGTTTACCAGCCACAATAGAAACAGGAAGCCCAGTGATCCCATTTCCAACCGTGATGTGATCCCTAGTCACCTCTCTCTCACCTCAGTTGAGAACCAAATGTGTCTTCCACTCAATGGATCCATTTTTCTTGGCAGATTCCCTTTTGGAGCCCCTTATTTTGAGGAGCTAAGACAAAACACGCCCTCATGGCCTATCCTGGGCCCACGCTTGCTGTGCCGCCTCCCTACAGCCTGACACCTGGCTGTACGTAACCTTTCAGATGCCGTGAGTGTTTGAGGTCCCCCCAGCTGTCACGTCTCCTCGGAATGGTCTCATGGAGTACTGAACTTCAGTGTTACATAATTGGTCTGTGGAAGCTCGTTTTGCTCATTTTTAGTGTCAGATGCAGTTCACCCACAGGTCACATTACACTCTAAGGCTGAGGAAGGTTCAATACAAAACATAACCTAAACCCTGTAGAGGCTTCCAATTAGACACCAGTATGTCATCTTCTATTCATAGGGAGCCCAGAGCCACATGTCGATTACCAGGGCACTTGTAAATGCTGGCAACCAGACTTTGTCATGGAAGCCAGCTTTTGCTTATTCTTTATTATATATACTCCCAGATATACATACAAAGCTCTGGAGAAAACCACATGGGCTATCTCTACTTACCTGATTTCTGTGGTTGCCCAGACATACCAGGAGAATTTGCAGACACCCTTCTCCTAGGTTTTCCTTAGGAATCATTCTGTGGTCCCAGAGTTAGGTCTGTTGGGTTGAAAATGCTTTCCCTCTTTTCTTGGAAGAATATCTATGCAAATGCCTGTGTCTGCTACACCTTGGCGTCCCTCCAGTGTGCCCCATATTTATTGAATGAATAAAACAATAAATTAGTGGGTGAATGCAGATGAGTATGGCCCCGAGGACCGGGGATGGTGGATTGTGTGTCTACCTGCTGGAGAATAAAGATTTGAGTTAAAAAAGAAAGATAGGTGAACAAATTACTAACATGTGGATTTGAGGAAAAGCTTAAAGAAATTCTGGGCCATGCTATGAAAGTAGATGTTGTTCCTTTTCTATTTAAAGCAGAGAAAAAAAGTAGATATTGCAAGAGACTACGCCTAGTCTTTGGTTTATTGAACCTGGGATGTTTCATGTAAGTTTTGGTTTATACTTCACCCCACTGGGTCTCCAACACACCCCCATTTCCCCTTTCTCCTCACCCCCAGATACACGAAAACTGTAAACCAGATGAGACGGTCTTGGAATTTCTCAAATTCAATTGGAAAAGATTTGAAGGAAAAATTCAAGGGAACCGTAGGGCTGGAAGTAAAATTGTAACTGCACGTCTGATCTAGGTGTAAAGCCGGTGGAGCTGTTTCACAGCCCAGGACCCTTGAAAGCTAAGCTCTGGTGCCACCTGCTCATTGATATGAGACTTAGATGATGAGAAATGTAAAGGAACCGCAGGGTAGTTTGGAATGTATTTTAATGGCTTGGGGCCTGTATCTCTTAGTTTTTGCTGTGTAAGAAAATTATCTCTAACTTTTTTACAACAACAGCAAGTTGCTTAGTAATCTGTGGGTCAGCTGTGCAGTTTCCTGATCTGGGCCAGACTTGGCTGAGCTTGGCTACATTTGCTCATATGTCTGCAGCCAGCTTGTGGGGAGGGGAAAAGCAGCTAAGCTGGCTGGTCTGTGGCCTCGGCTGGGTCAACTGGGAAGACTGGGGACTCTCTGCACATGATCTGTTATATCAGCAGACTAGTCTGGACTGGTTCCCTCTGTAGCAGCAGGGTCTGAGAGGGACCCTCAGTGAAGGTGCACGAGGCTTCTTAAAAGTTTAGGCTTGGAACTGCCACGTGCCATTTCTGCTATTTTCTGTTGCCAAAACCAGTCATGAAACCAGACTACATTCAAGGGGGAGGGAAAGCCAGACTTCCCCCCTGCCCTTGAATCCCCCTTGATAAAGATGAGCTGCAAAGTCACATTACAGAGGGACATGGATGGAAAGGAGGAACAAAGGATTGTGACCATTTTTGCAGTCTACCACAGGGCAAGATGAAACAGAATCATCCTATTAAGCCCTTGTGTTTCTGTACTCATCCATGTAACTGAATCAAGACTTTATTACCCCTCCCTGTTCCCCTGCCTCTGGAGGTCCTCCCCTTCTTCTGGAAAGCAAGAATCCAGAAATAAAGTCTTGATTCAGTTACATGGATGGGAACAAAAACACAAGGACTTTATAATAGAGTGTTTCTACTTAGGTTTGCCCTGTGGTAGATTGCAAAAGTGGTCATAACCCTCCTCCTCCCCCCCACCGTCCTCCTCCCCGGCTAGAAGAAATCAGAAGCTATCCTGCTTAGGGCTCCAGTCTGTTCTTGAAGCAAGAAACTCTTCTCATTGCATCTGTCAGTGGATTTCAGGCACCAAATCCTCCTCCTCTTGTGCCTGGCCGACAGTAACTCTTCCTGTCTACAGCCATCTCTGAGATGGGGTAGTTGGTTTGATGGAAGCCTAAAGGAGGATTGTGAATCTATTTCTATTGACTTTCTTTATTCCAGCAAGAATTTGAGGCTTTCTTGGGGTTTCTTTTTAAGCTTCAGACCCGAGCTGTCATTCTCAGCCCATGTAGAGTCATCCCTCTGATGGAAAACTTTTTGCTGAAACCTGCAGCTTGTATGTTTTTATTCCCCTCAAACTCTAGTAAACATCAGAGTAGTCCTGTGGGACTAAGGATGAGCCGTTTGATAGTATCGATGCTTCGAGTCCAACAGAGTCTCACTTTTCCTAAAGCACCATCTTTATGGCCAGAGACTGTTTCAAGGCACTGCTGCTCTCTGAGCCTCACCAGCAGGAAGGGACTTTAAAGACATCCAAGGTACTTCATAAAATATGCCACACCCTGGTCCATCAGCCCTCCAGATGACACACCCATTCCGATTTGCTAAGACCTTGAACTGCAGTTGAAAAAGAACTGTATTGACTCTTTTTGTCCCTGTGCCACTCCAGCAGGAATCTGTCCCTGGCTTTGTGGCTTCACCTCTGAATGCATAACCAGCTCCACGGCCGCAGTTTGAAATGGCCAACAGTCGGGGGACAGCACTCTAAGAGCTGCAGAATGGAAGGTAAATCTGATGTGTCTTTGTTTCCTAGGTCCAATGTGGGACCCCATCAGCATTCCAGTGTGTGGAATACTTCCAGTCTGAGTCATGACAACCGGCGGAAATACATCTTTAGTGACGAAGGAGGACAAAACCAGCTGGGCATCCAGGCCCACCAGGACATCCCACTCCCTCCGAGAAGAAGAGAGCTCCCTGCCTCGCTGACCACCAATGGAAAGGCGGACTCCCTAAATGGAGCTCGGAACTCAGTGATGCAGGAACTCTCAGAGCTCGAGAAGCAGATTCAGGTGATCCGGCAGGAGCTGCAGCTGGCCGTGAGCAGGAAAACGGAGCTGGAAGAGTATCAAAGGACAAACCGGACTTGTGAGTCCTAGGTGACCGTGCTGCTCCCCTTCTCAGTTCCTGGCATTCCTCTGAGCCCTTGAGACACTTTGTAATGCTCTTTTGTAACTACTGACACAAGTGTGGGGAAGGTGAGGTCTAAGTCTTCTTAGAGGTCAAGTCTGCTCATCCCATAGCCTAAAACCACAGCTCTTCAGAAGCTGACTCTCTAGCTCTCCAGGGTAGGGGTATTTCAAGAGCAGGGATCGTAAATTAAGAGTAAACTGCGTGGTAAAGGGTCTGTAAATGACCGGGCAACCCCAGCTCCTGAAAACCTTTTCATCGGGTGCCACACACATAGTTCTGGGTTTTAGCCCTTTCTCTGCCCTAACACCAACAGGAGATAAAACTGTTCCTCATACCTGGTTTTAATCTTTGTATAGAACAGGATTATCCAGGGTTGGGGCTTTTGATACAAGTCTCCCATCTACATTTGTTCCTACATTCTGAATGTAGAGCCAGACAAGGGCCAGAGAAAGGGCAGTGAGGCGGGTATGTAAAACATTAAGTGAACTCATTAGCATCACAGCAGACCAAGGACTGACTGGATCAGGCAACAGCCATGTTTCTGAGAGGGTCCTGATCTCCGACACCATCCTGACCCACATTTAGTAGGACTATGAAAGGGGAGAGGGATGTGGTGAGTGAGTGGGAACAGGACAGACAGAAGAGGTGAGTACATTAAAAATGTACACCATGCTGAAGAACAAAAGCTCCAGGCCAGAAAAGCTCTTTGGCTAAGGAATGAATAGGACTGTACTTCCAATCTAAGCGTCTCCACTAGAGTGTGCCTTTTATAAAGAAAAGCAAAGCACGGATGTGGCCTTAGGATGATACTGGAATGTCCCTGCTTATTGCCTGTACGGGACATGTGAGCTGGCACTGTGGGTGAAGTGAAAATGCTCTGCAAACCACATTCCAGGCCATTTTCAAATCAGCACTTGCCTCAGCTCTAGGAATCCCAAAATCAAACCTCCCCTGCAAACACCAAGCTTTAACATTTGGGACTGTCCCCTGTGTTGTCCAGAGCTATACTGGTCACTACCCAGTCCGTCTCCCAGCCCCACACCCACTCATCCCTGAGGGGCTGTGACCAGGTGTGGTCCCTCCCTTCTCCCCCAGGCCCCACCCAATGCCCCGAGAAAGTGATACCAGTACCCTGGCTTCCCCTCTGTGCCAGCATCCATGTCCTGGCAGGAAGGGAAAGTCCTGGCCAACTATGGAACATCAGTTCCCAGGGCTAGTGGAGGTAGGAAGCATCTAGGAACCCATTAGAACGTGATTGCCAGGGCCTTCCCCCAGCAGATGGGGTGAGCTGGGGAGTCTGGAGGTGAGCTCAGAAACCTACTTCTTAACGAACTCTCCCAGGTGATGGACAGGTGTGATCCAACAATTACTTTTCAAGAAACACTTCAAGAAGTATGGCTGCTCCAGGCCCGGGGAGCAGTAAGAGCCTTTTTGAGTTTATGTTGCAGCACCCAGCTGCTGACTGACCTTCCATACAGCCACTTCCACCCCAGGGCACCATTCAGGACTAGACTTCTTTACTTACCAGTTACGTTGCTCCGCCCTCATAGCAAATGGAACGCCCACAATGAATTCACAGCACTGTCCCAAAGCACGGTGCTCTGTAACAGCTGCCCATCATTGGAAAGGCTCCTCAATCACAAAATTTCTCCTGTGTTTCCGCCAAGCACTACCCAGTGCCCAGGGAAAGATAATTCCTTAAGCTGTAATTAGATAACACTTTAGTTAATTGTCCGAGAAAGCCCTGGGGTGGATGTAGGCACAGAGATACTGATGAGAGAGGTGGGAAGGTTCTAGTTGGACTTCAGCCTCACAGATGAAACAGAACGGGGAGCCCTGGAAACAGAAAGGACAATTCTGCTTTGAAATGCCCTATCCTCCCATGTTCTCGCCCCAGGCCCAGAAATAGGTTTGCGACTGTCTTTGGAAAATTATGCCTGGTAGCCATCCCCACCCATCTGCAACAGCTGACGATGCTGTAGACTCTTGCCATCATGCTCTGCACTCCCCAAACCTCTGCGCGGCCTGGAAGGCTGATGTACAGGTGTACCTCAACTCACGTAACAGCCATGCTCCTAATGTACATAGACATTTTTATAACTCAGCTCATATTCTGACTGTCCTTGAGAAGCTGGCTATTTAAAGGAACCCAGAGGTGAATTCTTTTGTAAAAAATCCTTTTGTAATGCAATTAATTATCCCCTAATGTATCTGTTTTGTAAGTTTGGATTTTTGTATAACGGGTTTACCTTAAGCTTCTCTCCTGGGGCGTTCTGAGCAGTGGTAACATGCCAGACGGCCCTGCCTATCCACAAAGTAGATGGCCAGTGCACAGCTTCTCGAATATCTTCTGAGGAACTTGGCCAAAACAGTGGCCAGGATGCGGCAAGCAGCAGCAGGGGCTGAAAGCAGGCTTACTGCTGTCAGCATTGCTTAAAATGCTTCCATTTTCTGGATAAAAAGAAACAGTGTAATTGCTTGTGGTGAGATGAAGCTGTCTTAAGTAGCAATGATTGTTTTTATCGGTAGTAATTGAACAGTGTTTTGCAATGTGTGAAACAGTGTGTTGTGTTTTATAGAGTTCATGAAATGGAGGGTCCTTTGAAAACCCTCCTTTCTGTTCTCCACCTCTGTTCTTTCAGCTCCCCTTAGGCTCAGAAAACACAAAGATCAAAATCTTCAGGTGGAAGGTGGTATTTTAATAAGGAAAAAAGATCAGGGATGCTACCTTGCCTCCTCTTCTGGGCTTGTTTCATGAGATCAGGAAGGCCCGTTCTTTTCCAATCCAAGCTCTGGTGTGGTGAAACCTGGAACATGACAGCCTGATTGTGTTACACACCCCATCCCATGTCCCAAGGGGAAATTCCTCTGGCACAGGAAGCACACAGTCAAGTACCACGGGGTGATCAGGAACTGATAGGGCTACACTTTGGTTCCTGTCAATAATAATAAGGGCCCCAGAGTGTGGATGCCTCGAGGTGGAGAGGCAAGGGGATCCTTCCAGCCATTAAAGAGGAGTTGGAAGAATGGGAAGACAAGTGAGGCAGCCACAGGGATACAACCAGTTGAGCTCTTCAACATGCCTGGAGGGGACTCTCCATTATTCATGGATCCTGCTGTTGCACAAGCCCTATCTGGGAGCTTCCGCTTCTCTGCCAACCAGAGCAGCCACCAAGTAAAACTGAGCCATGTCTTCCAGGCTGGGGGCTTCCAGTGTTGGTGCTGGGTCCAACAAAGTCTTGGAGCTAATACGCACGTCCTAGGTGTGGATAAAGAATGAAGGGGAAAGAAAGTACTTTAGAGCCTCTCTTCCTCCCAACTCATTTTTGATAGGCAAACCAGAAAATCCTGTAGTCACGGAAAGAACCGCTTCACGACCTGCTCTGTTGAGTTGTTCCTTTCTTCACCCACCAACACCACCCATCTAATCCAGGACTCCTTCACTTTTTCAGTTTAGTCCCCAATCGTTTTATGAAAATAACGTATTTAGAAGTATTTTCTTAAGGTTTGTAAAGAGTGCATTGTGTCTTCATTGTACTGTGTGTGCAATCGCTCCGCTCCAGGAAGAATTGAAATGCTGTCTCGTGAGCATGAAGTGAACAGGCTGTTTTGCTCCAGCCACTTTTCTTGTACAATCATGTGGATGGACTAGATGTCCTCAGGTCTTTTCCATCTTCAGTTTCTATGACTGTGGAATAAATGTTCAGATAGAAACTTCATTTTCCAATGTACTGCTGGCATTATCTTTGGGGATTCAAATACGGGCATGGTACCAGCCCCTTCCTCATAGGAGACCCAATCATGCTGTGATTTATACATTTACTTAGTTGAGATAACATGGTCCCAAAACATACTGAGAAAACTCAGAGCCCAGGCATCACAAAGTAGAATCGAAGTGACTTCGTCTGAAAGACATTCTAGGAAATTCCACAACATTGAGAGATCTCTAAAAAATTCTGCCCGGACCACCCTCATGTGGTAATTCAACAGCCTTCTGCTCGTTAAACAGCCAAGTGCTAGAGACACAGCAATGAGTAAGATGGGCATGCTCTGTAAGCTCGAAGACCTTCTCATAATCTGCCCTTTTCCCTACCTATAAACAGACAATACTGTCATAGCTAACATTTACTGAGCACTTATTTAATCTTCGTTAGAACCCCATGGCACAGGTTCTCTAGACCTAGTCTAAAGTAGATAAACTCCATGGGGCCCCTGGGTGGCTCAGTTGGTTAAGCGCCCGACTTCAGCTCAGGTCATGATCTCACGGTGCGTGGGTTCAAGCCCTGCATCGGGCTCTCTGCCCCTCCCCCACTCGTGCTCTGTTTCTGTCTCAAAAATACACAAAAAAATTTAAAGTAAACTCCATTTTACAGATGGCAAAACTACAACTCAGGGCATTATGGAAGTTGCCCAAGGTCACACAGCTAGTGAGAGTAGTGGCAGGATGAGACTGACACACAGGTGGTACAATTCCAGAACAGCCATTGTCCATTGCCAGGATTCTGATCATTGCCTTACAACTCCTCTCCTTCCTCCAACCCCCGTTCAGTCTGCCACAGCTCCCCCAGCCCCTGCCTCAGCCTGGTCCCCAGCTCCACAGAAAAGGAAGCCGATGCACTAACTGCACCACTGAACTCAACACTGTAGCCCCCGAGGCTCAAAGAAACAGCTGTTTTAGGCATCTCTGGCTTTCTGGCCCAACCGAGAACTGGTACAAATACAGCTGAAAATCAGGCAGCAGTCCCACAGCCTCAGGCACTCTGCAGTTTGTGACACACCCCACACTTTTCGTGGCTGGCAACCTTGCCATCATGAACCTGCTAGCAGGATGCATTCTTCACACACATTCTTTGGGAATATAACCAAGTTGAATATCATACAAATACAAATCTTTGGCAATCTAATTCAACCACCAGCTTACCCAATGTTGTTTTGCATCATTCAGTCATTCATTGGATGCGTATTTTGAGCCAGATGTTGTGCTAGCTGCTGGAAAGAGAAAGATAAACAGCAGATTCTGACCCCACAGAGCTCAGTCCAGTGGGGAGATACTGGCAAAACAATGTGGCATATATTCTGATAAATGCACATCAGGTACCATGGAGACAAAAACACTTACCGTGTGTGTGTGTGTGTGTGTGTGTGTGTGTGTGTGTGTGTGTGTGTAAAGCAGAGAGGAAGCAAGCACTCTCCCATCTCTTCTTGTTAGGGCACTAATCCCAGCATGAGAGTTCAACACTAAGACCTAATTACCTCCCCCAAACCCCATATCCAGATACCATCACATTGAGGATTAGGGTTTTAATACATGAATTTTGGGGGTACACATTCAGTCCACAGCAGAGACCTAGCTAAGACTTTTTTAATGTTAGTGTATTTAAAACTTTGTCTTCCTTGGGGCACCTGGGTGGTTGTCAGCTAAGCGTCCGACTCTTGATTTCAGTTCAGGTCATGATCTCATGGTTTATGGGATCAAGCCCCACACTGGACTCTGTGCTGTGAGCGTGGGATTCTCTCTCCCTCTCTCTCTCTCTCTCTCTGCTCTTTCCCCACTTGTGCGCACTCTCGCTCTCTCAAAATAAACTTAAAAAAAAAAAAAGATAAATATACTAGGTTCGTGTATGTCTTCAAAAAGACTAAGGAGACTCAAAGTATTTTAATTTATTATCTTCCTGATAACATGCACTCTTATTTGTACAGGTCTCCACTTAGGGTAAAAGAAAACAGAGGTCTGATTGCCACATTTTGATTCTGCTGTTACTACTAAACTGAGTGGCCCTGGGACCGGTTTCCTCCTCTTTAAAATAAGGACATAGTTTATTTAAAGTTCCTTTCAGCTCCCACATCCTATCTTTCCAATCATTCTACTCCATAGAGTTTAGTAACCTGGAATCCTCAGAGGATAGCATTATTTTATTAATGCAAATGTACTGCTTCCAACTTTATCTATAATTTCCCTCAAAACAAGACTAAACCTACAAAAGACACCCTAGCTATCATGGGTTATCTTGAACAGAGGTAGTAGTTTTAGAATTCATAATAATTCCTTTTGTTATCACTACAAAAGGAAATTTAAAATACAGTAATATATTTTAGGAAAATCAAATTTGAAGAGTAACTTCAATATGAGGAAAAATTGTTTCCACTTGGACAGTGAAAAAACGTGAGTAGGGTTTGAATTACACATTGGTCCAATTCAGCAGACTTCAGAGGACCTGTTAGCAGAAGCAAGGAGCTGAATTAACCTACCACGTGGACCTTCCTGGAGTGCTGTGTACCAGGCCCTCTGCTGGGGACTGGGAACTACATTAAGACACTGTTCTTTCCATGTCCTTATTTTAGTATCTGTGAAGTATGCTACAAATAAGACCTTGATATCTACCATTAGGAAGAGACCAAACTTGGACAGAAACCTCCAGAAAGTAAAGCTCAATTTTTCTTTGTGGTGGGACGATTACAGATCCAGGAAATGTTGAGGTTACTTCTACACCAGGGGTTTCCTACTGTGTAAACCAATCCAACATGCACACCACCCACCAGTGTCTACATCCTCTCAATGTAGCTGTCTTATTGTCTCAAGTCAGGCTTCATGGTTAACAAGTAGTCGAAATTTTTCTGCAGACTCACTGGTACTTGGCTTTATCTATCAATCGACAGTCCTCAACAAAATTAAAAACCAAAGCATAAAGGCATTCCACACCAGCAAATGACCATGAAACTGATGAGAGCAGCACACAGCTTCCTTCAAGAAGTGAGCATCACCATCCCAGTTAGGTCTAAAAGAAGCCCGATGACCACTTCTCTATTGTCCAGAAGCTCCCCCTGAATCGCCACAATATCAAATCCCATTCATTACTCAAGTGACACGCATAGAGTACTACGTGCACAGAACGGCCCTCAAAGGACAAATATGCCTTTGGATCTGGATTGAGATTAAGAAAATAAGGAATCCCACCTGAAATTCATGTACGAATGCCACAACTAGCAGAAATGGCTGAGCACCTTTGAAAAAGATCCCTACAGAAGTTAGAGGGTAAGATGTAAAGACACATGCCTTAAAGCAGATCAACCCAGACTTTGGTCCAAATTACCAAGACAATTTCCAAGATAACAAAGGAAAGTCAAGAAAAAAAAGAGACCATCCCCCATAAGACCTGAAAAAAGAAAGAGAAGACTCCAGTACTTCTCCAATAATCTTTGAAATTGGCATTCTATTTAGGCATTAAAGAAATTGTCTAAAAAGTTCCTTATGGATCTACAGCAGTAAGTCTGAACTTCTTTGGGATTTGTGAAGTTTCAAAATTCCTTTGAGAATCTGAAAAAAGCTATGAATAATGTATATACAACACAAAATTTTGTATACAATTTATGGGTATCCCTGAAGTCCCTTCATTGGCCTCGTCTGTAAAAAGAAGCCAGACTGTCCAAAAACCACCACCATTTTTGATAATTATCTCAAAATGACTATAAGAGCTCTCCATGTTGCCAGGACTTCAAACTAGTTGGGACTAGGCACTCCCTGCTCTTCCCAGCTAAAGGACCTTCCCCTAAACCCAGCTTCCCATGGGACTAGTGGTTTCCTCCACAATGTTCCACAGGCTGCAGTCCCCCAATCCTGGGCGGCCAGCTTTCCTAGCCAAGTGTCATAAACAGTCAATATCCAAACCCAAACCACCTACTGCCCAAGAAAAACACAAACACTAAAGCAAATTGAATCCTGCTTTAATTGAAGCTTATGGAGTATAAAGTCCTACAGAAACATTACAGAGAATCTTCTGGGGAACAGGGATCACAAGAATCCCTGTAGAGAGGCAGATGAGAGTAATTCATGGCTCACCAAGACCTCCCTGTAATCAAGTTCCCAGAGTACCCAGAAGATCTCTTCACCATCTCAGTCCTGTTCCCCATCCTCTCCAATCTTGATTTCATTATAAGATAAAAGGGGCGATTGCATTTGAAATTATTCTGGCCTCAAGAAATTTAAAGACCTTTCAATGAGTAGAACATTCAAAACTTAAATAACTTCAACATGGAAACCAGCTGACCTTAACAAGTTACTTTGTTAGTGAATAGGAAATGAACTAAATCATCCTGGACATAATTTCATTAAGGCTTCAAACCGTCCAGGAAAAAGCACAATTATACCATTTTATAATCCGAGTCTACAAAAAGTTTACTACCCAAATCAAGAAATGTTTGTGCCCATGGATAGCTTATTTCTAAAAGATCTCCCTCACTCCCCAAAATAGCCATGTGTCTCCACTCTTCTTTGTTCCCTTCTCCATGTCAAGAGTACCAACTTGCTTCTTCAGGAGGAATGCACAATCCACGATTATTTATGCAGTTAAGCCTGAAGAAGAAAATGCTAAAAAATCTAAAAGCAGGAAAGAAACAAGCTGGTGGGGAAGACAAATAAGAGGTTTGTTTCTAATTCATCTAAAACCCAAGACTTGCCTTTACCAGTCCTTTTCCCTGAAGTCATGTAGCTATTAGGGAGGAGAACCTGGACGTACAGTCTGCAAAGGAAAGGTAGTTGACAGATAAACTGCCCGTAGGTGACAGTCAAGGTGAGAAGAGGTAGAGGTTTGATGGTTACTGAATAGGTGCCTGTCTAGCCATTCCCTCTTCTTCTCTTGGCTTGGCTCAACCAATGTAGATGCGATGGAAATCATTGGCACCAAATGCAGCGTTACACTTGGGACATTTGCGCTGACGGGTGTCATAGCGTGTCTTCACACACTCAAAGCAAAACACGTGAAAACACTTGGTAAGTACGGCATCCTTTTTACGCATGTTGCAACATGGACAGGTCAGGCGTGCCTAAAAAAAAAAAAAAGAAGCCAGAATCTGATCAACTATAAAAGTTTAAATGGCTGTCATATGTAAGCAAACAACCAACCAGGAAACCCACTAATCACTGCCAAGAGTGCCACTTCCCCACACACGTACAGTAAACCTTCCTTGGAGCGCCTGGGTGGCTCAGTCGGTTGAGTGTCCAACCCTTGATTTCAGCTCAGGTCATGATCTCATTGTTCATGAGACCGAGCCCCATGTTGGGCTCTGTGCCTACAGCACAGGGCATGGTTGGGATTCTTCCTCTCCCTCTTTCTGCAGGCCGCCCCCCCCCAATCTCTCTCTCAAAATAAATAAACTTTAAAATAATAAACTTTAAAATAAATAAATAAAATAAACCATCCTTTGGTTACCTTCATGTAAAGACCAGTATTTATTCTCCCACTCTATTAGCAGGCCACTTCAGGCCTGGACAAAACACAGAGAAATCACTGAGGCAGTTTTCCCAACCTTGTAATCCTTAATCTCCTCCATCAGGATCTCATCACATTTGGGTACATTGTCTGGTTTCTTTGTGGTCTCCAGCTTCCTTCGAAGTCTAGAGATGTCCTCCTGTGGTAAAACAGCATACCCATTAGACACACTCCCCAAGACCTGCCAATTTTGAGAGAAAATTGCTTCAACTTGAACTTTATGCTGTGGAAAGAAAGGATTTTCTGTCCTTTTCTGTCCAATTATCTTATAGGTATGCAGAGAACTGAACCTAGAACACAAAACCATCATCTTTTGTTCCAGAGCCCAAAACCATAATCTATTAGCAAACCTGAGTTGCACCTAACTATTATCAATTCAGTTCCATAAAAATACAGTCTAAGAATTAAAAAAAAAAATTAATAACTTGATAAGTCAATTTTAAGGTAATTAGTTTAAAGCTGAAGGTAGACTGGATTAAAATAATTACAGATATATGGATAAGGATAGGAAGTCATCATTAGAATCATTTGACATGCCAAATATAGAAAAATTATGGAATTTAAAAATCCTCTAATTTGATACACTGCTACTTTACAAATTTACCAATTCATTCATTTAATAAATATTTATTTCATCCCACCATGACAGGCTCTGGGGATATGACAGTGAAGAAAGCAGACTTGGTCTCTTCACTCAAGGAACTTAACAATCAAGCAGGAAACGACACACATTAGACCAATGACTCTTCATAACATGGGTCATTTCAGAGCTCAGGAAACACCTAAAAAGGTGAAATGTAAAGAAAGTATAATCACTCTTACCTGGGCTCGTTTGAAATTGAACATGTCCTTTTCTTTGGTGACACTGTTCTCCACAATCTCATCCTGAAAATCATGTAGCTTCTTCTGAGCCAATTCCAGTTGTGTTTTGAGGTCATCTGCAAGCTGGGCTGCCTCCATCGCCTAGGCGGGACGTACAAATCACATCACTTCATTGCTAGTGAGGCAAAACATTAACCCAGTCCAAGGAAGAAAGTGAACCTGTAATTTCATCAGTGTCCTACTTATTTGCTCCTGAGACCAATCATCACTTTAGATTACAGAGTAAAGCAATCATACCTTGCGTTTATTCATCTCTAAGGCTTGAGTCCTAAGACCCAGTTCCTTCTCCCCTGTGCCAATGTTGCTTTGTAACAGATGCTCCTTCTCTTCCAATTTCCTTACTACCTGTAACTGAGCATCAACCTTTGAAGGAAAAAAAAAAAAATCAGATTTTTAACAAATACGAAAAAAAAATTAACTGACTAGGTGCCGTTAGGCCTACAAAAAGAGTTTGTTAGAAATCTCAAGCCATCACTGTCTTTACCCATGAACCCTTCAAAAAGCATGCAAGACTACAATAATCAAAAGCTTCACTTTTCATGCAAAAAACCAAAAAACAAAAAAAATGCTGTTGATGATTCAAGCAAGAGTCTAAGAAACCACTGAAAATATTCTTCTCCAAATTGCCAAGAACAAAGGAAATTATATTTCTAGATATTCATCTCCTTCGGCCATACTAACTCTCCATGCCTGGCGATTCACATTAGACCACATAAACTACAGCTCAAACAAAAGCCCAGGTGTATCATTTTCAGAATGGCTAGAAGTTCTAAAGTAGTCTTTCTCTTGAAATTCACACACAAAATAGAATAAACACCAAAGGGTAAAAAGTAAAATCACACACCCGCGAACCCTCATCCCAACATCCAGAGGTAGTCAGGTAACCAGTGATAGTTCCTCACACAGCCTTCCAGAGAATTTATAAAATACACAGTACATACACACAAAGATGTACACATTTTTAACACAAAAGGAAAGGAAAATAAATCAATAACATTTTCCATATTAGCAGATCCACATCTGTTTTAACAGCTATACTGTACTCCTTTGCAGGGATGTATAATTTATTTACCAGAAGGCTAACAAAGTACATTAAGTTGGGTTTTTTCTTATTAAAAAAATGCCACAATAATCATTCTTTAATGCATGAAGAAAGTGCCCTACTTCAACAGAATTCAGGAAAGCCGAGTTACCTGAGTCTTTAAAGTCAAAACCTGGTCAGCCAGCTCCTCCTTCTCTTCTTTAAGTAACTTGTGGATCTGATTGGACTTAATACGTTCTGACATGAGCTTGAAATTTGCATCATCCTTCTCCCGCAACTGCTGCATTAAACGGATATTCTGCTCCTGCATGTCTTCAAAGGCCTGGCCTGTAACATCCATCTCAGAGAGGAGAGCCTCTTCCTCCTAAAATATGGAGGAAGAGGGGTGCCTGGGTGGCTCAGTCAGTTAAGCATCAGACTCTTGATTTCAGCTTAGGTCACGTTCTCAGGGTCCTGAGATCGAGCCCTGTGTTGGGCTGTGCACTGACAGACAGCATGGAGCCTCCTTGGGATTCTCTCTCCCTCTCTCCTTGTCCCTCCCCCACTCACACTCTCTCAAAATAAGCAAATAAAAACTTTAAAAAATTGAATAAACAAGGGGCACCTGGGTGGCTCAGTCCGTTAAGCTTCTGACTTCAGCTGAGGTCATAATCTTGCAATTCATGAGTTCAAGCCCTACATTGGGCTCTCAACTGTCAGCACAAAGCCCACTTCGGATCCTCTGCCCACCCCTCTGTCTGCCCCTCCCCCCACTCAAAAATAAACTCTCTAAATAAATAAATACATACATACATAAAACACAGAGAAAGAACCCTTATGTTAATACAATCTTTTAACTCCAAAGAAATGAGCACTGGAAACTAAACTTTCCCAGTATTCGTTAAGAAATAAATTAACCTAGGGGCACCTGGCTGTCTCAGTCGGTATGGTGTGTGACTCTTGATCTCAGGGTTGTGAGTCTGAGCCCCACGTCGGGTGCAGAGATTACTTAAAACCTTCAGGGGTGCCTGGGTGGCTCATGTGGTTGGGCCACCAGCTCTTGATCTCAGCTCAGGTCTTTATCTCATGGTTTGTGAGATCGACCCCTGCATCGGGCTCTGTGTTGACAACATGAAGCCTGCTTAGGATCATCTCTCTCTCTCTCTCTCTCTCTCTCTCTCTCTCTCTGCCCCTCCCCCCCAGCTTATGCTCACTCACTCTCTCAAAATACATAAACTTAAAAAAAAAAAGGTAGACAAAAACTATACATACTACAATCTAGCAAACTGATCAATTAGCAGTTGGTTACAAGAACTTCTCTCATGATGAAACCTCACATTTTCTCATAGTTTTCCACCACTGTATCGATTTTAACTACAGAGACTTTCCAGTAGTACCACATAACAATCTGACAGGTGAATAACAGTCTCTAAAAATATTTTTCACTTACATTTGTTATTATAAAACTTTTTTTTAATGTTTATTTATTTTTGAGACAGAGGGAGACAGAGCGCGAGTGGGGGAGGGGCAGAGAGGGAGACACAGAATCTGAAACAGGCTCCAGGCTCTGAGCTGTCAGTACAGAGCCCGACACGGGGCTCAAACTCACAACCCATGAGATCGTGACCTGAGCCGAAGTCGGACGCTTAACCGACTGAGCCACCGAGGTGCCCCTACATTTGTTATTATAAATGAGACTGGACATCTTTTCAGATGTTGAAGAACTATTTGTATTCTTTTCTCTGAACTAGCCAGATCTTTTGCCTATTCTTCCACTAGGGTGTTGGGTTTTCTTCTCTATCATTTTTGGAGACTTTTCTATATAGTAGAAAGATAAGCTCTTTTGTGCTAAGAGTCAGAAATATATTTTCTCTGCTTATCATATATCTGTTGGCTTTGTTAATAGTGGTTTCTGCCACGTAGAAGTTTCATGGGTTTTCATAAGTCAAAATTATCAATTTTTTTCATATTTTTGACTTTTATTAATAGTTAAAAAGGTCTCTTCCATTCCAAATTTATAAAGGAATTTGTTTTAACTCTTATGGATTAATTTCTTTGATATTTTATCTGTGATCCATCTGGAAATTACCGCAGTATACAGTGTTCAAGTACATATCCAACTTTTTCCCAGTATTATTTTGCTTCTTTCTGCCCTGCCACATTTAGTAGTCTTTCTTTTCCCCCACTGACGTAAAACTGTATCTTTGGCACATTTTTATGAAATAGCCATGTTACTCTGGTCTATTTCTGGACTTTCTATTCAGTTCCAACAGTCTATTAGTCTCAAGGTACTTTATCTACTGAAACTTCATATTTTTACATCTGATAGAGATAGGAACTGCCACCCATCAACCCCACTGCTTTTCCTGACCTTTCTTGTTTACTTTTCCATACTTTTAAATCACTGTTTAAAAAATAGTAATAAACATAAACATATATATAATCTGTCTAGTACCAAAATAAAACCAAAAATACTGAAACAAAACCAAAAATTTAGTATTTTTCTTGGGATATTAAATTTACACATTAACTTAGGCACGATTAACATTTTTAAGATAAGGTATTCTATATAAAACACAGTATGACTCTCCACTTGTACTAGAACCTATAGCAGTACAATTTCCTGATAAGTTTTTTTCTTAAAAAAGAGCAATGGAGACAAATTGGCAATCAACAGATTTATGAAAAGCCAAAACCCCACTTTTTATAGAAGAAATGCATATGGGGGGGGCGCCTGGGTGGGTCAGTCAATGGAGCATCCAACTTCAGCTCAGGTCATGATCTCACGGTTTGTGGGTTTGAGCCCCTCGTCGGGCTCTGCTGTCAGAGCAGAGCCCACTTTGGATCCTCTGTCCCTCTCTCTCTGCCCCTCCCCCACTCACATTCACTCTCTCTCTCAAAAATAAACACTACAAAAATTTTGTAATGCATATATGTTCTAATAAAGTTCATCTTCTCAAAGTACTTAATAATCAAGTCACCACTAAAACCACCTCACTTTGTCATTTTGCTCTTTCTTAGAAACAGTGAAGCTGTTCCTCACAGTGAACATACATGGTTTTTCCATCTTTGGTTATCTTTATTACTCAAAGTTAATATAATTCCTTGAGACTTAAAAATACGTTCATGGTGAGTAGGGGAAAAGTCTCTCCAGTTCTAGGGCCCAGAGGACAACCACAGTTAACATACTGGTTACTTATTTATAACCTATTTGGGGGCATGTTTTTCTTAGTTTCAGATATTTGTAATCATAATGCATATAAAAATTTATATATCTATTTTTTCATTAATACTCACTATATCCCTGATTCCAGATCAGCAGAGGAAGGACAGATGCCCCAATAAACCATGTCTGAACAACTGGCTATCCATTTGAAAATAATAGGAAATTTCCTGCCTCACAAATATGTAAAACGAAATAACTGAAGAATGAAACACTTCAATGTAAAAACAAACATATGTGTAGGGTAAAAGACATTCACAGAAAGAAAAGACTAGAATGAAAGCGCAAATTTCACTGTCAATAACTTAGCCGTCAAGCAACATTTACTGAAAAACCTAACTAAAGAGCGTGCACCCACCTGCTTGGCCATGGCCAGCTTCTTCTGCAGGTACTCTATCTGCTCCTCCACTGCCCGGATCTTCCTCAAGGCATCCTCATCAGCCATCTTCTTATTCTCCTTTTTCTCCTTATCCTCTAGATCCCGGAGTCTTTGCCTCAGGTCTTCCAACTAGAGAAAGTAAGGAATCGCACACACAAAAAGAAGAGGCTATGATACAATGTCAAAGTTCAGTTAATCCCGTGCACAGATGGAGGGCCCCAAACCGGGAAAACCTTGGCCAAACCGGGAAAAGAGACAAAGGGTATCCTAGCGCACCCATCACACTTCACACACTTGTACACGCACCGCTGGTGAGGAGCACACGTGCACCTTCCCTCGGGATGGTGGCTCTCACCATTTGTTCTTAAGGCCCCCAAATTTTAAGAGAATAAGACACTCTTCCCAAAAATAACCAGAGAAGAGACTCACCATAACAATGATTTATATGGGAAAGAGGTACTAAAAAAGTCTGAAAAGGTTACTCCTATTCCCAGAAATTCTGATATACCTTACCACCTAGTGGAGAGTACAGAAATCTATTTTATTTTAGATGGTCCCTGAAAGGGAAGAAAATCCTGAGTTTTAAACACTAACTTTAAAGATGAAGAAAGAAAACTATATCCTTCAGAAATGTGAAGGAAAATCCCACAAATGAAGATTTTAACCAGAATGACAGGTAATGGCAGACTAGATTACCTCCGCCTTAGACTTCTTCTCAGCTGCCATTAGCTGAACTTTGTCTCTCTGTTCCTTTGGGGCAGAGCGGTACATATCTAGCAATAGTTTCATCTCCTTTTGGCTCTCCTGTGCCTTCCTATGAGGAGGGTGATAGAGGGAGGGGGATGGTGCAATGAGAAAACAAAGGACATCAGAGCAAGGGAATTTTGAATTGAGCAAAATATTTTATAACAGTTCTATGTACACCTTACGTCACAGATCTGAAAGATAAAACTTTCACACAAACCGTCAGGAGACTTGTGGATACACTCAGAAACTACAGAAAAGCAAGCTGGATAATGGAGTCATTTCTCCCTTCACACCACGTTCTCCAACATAAAGTTATAAAATACATGCCGTGGCCCTAATTAAATAGGCAAAATTCTGGTGCCCCACTCTTAGAAACTGAGGTTTCTAAGGTCCAGGAACATATTTTAAAGAAGTCATCCAGGTGATTCCGATACCACACTTAAAAAAAAAATATTTGCCTTAAAGCAATTAAGAGGAAGGAAGGAAAAAAAAAGGGGAGAAAACTAGATCTGATAGTGGACTGATTAGCCATCAGCTGAAGGCTGAAACTTCCACCTCTTACTAAATTATCAGGCCTCTTACCTATACTTTTATATACCAAAGAAGTTCAAATGTTTTGAGCACAGTTGTCCTTCAAATCCAAGTATCAGTAAAGGCACAACCACAACCATTGGGAGGCAAGGAATAACCAGATCTACCAGAGAAAGTATTGGTTATGCAGGAAGAGAAGGGGCAGTATGTGATATTACGTTGGGTGTTTCATTAACCACAAGGTTCGTCTTACCATTTCAACGCCTGCAGGAGTAAACCTCCTAAGAAATCTCTTTAATGATCTGATACATACACAAACCAGCTAACTGCCAGGCAAACAGATCAATATTGCTCAAGTTACAGTGATACAAACTCAACCCAGTATAATTTAAATTAAAATTCATGCCGGCAAGCTGCCAGTAATTAGTTTCAATAATTCTCATGAGTATTACTTAAGTCATGACACACTGCCCCTTAATTTGGAATCATGAAGAATGAGGCTACAGCTGCAGCGTTTACGGAGACCCGACCGCTGAACCCAACTACATGGTAGCCCATGCAAGCCACCTGGGCTGTACACTTGATCGAGAACTGAGATCATAATTAACTGTGCATTTAGTTACACCCAAAATATTATAATGATCTGTAAGCCAGGCCATCAACCCAACATTTCATGCATGATGTCCTAACCCTAGCTTCTGAGTCAGAAACAGATACTTTAAATTCTGTTCTTACTTGAGTTCAATCTTCAATTGTTTGATAACTTCTGCTTCCTTTTTCCTTCCATCATCATGTTTCCCTTTCTCTTTGTCCTTAGCAGAGTCTCTTTCTTTTTCTGACTCTTTCAGTTTCTGCTTCTCTCGTTCTCTCTCCTTTTCCTTCTCCCGCTCTCTTTCTCGCTCCCTCTCTTTCTCCCTCCTTTCTCGTTCTCGCTCTTCCTCATCCCGTTTGGACTTAATTTCGTTGACTTCCTCCTGAGATGCCTTTGATGCAGAGGACTGGGCAGATAAGTCCTCAGGATCTTGCTTCAGCTCCGTGGGCTCGTCCTTCGGGTCCTCAGTACTAGACTGAGACTGCAGGAGGGCACTGCCGCTGCGCAGGCGCGTCTGGGGGACAGAGGCAGAAAGCAGCACATCACCTGTGGCAGCCACACTCCTCTCCTCACTCAAAACCAGCTCTCCAAACTCAACAGCAAACCACACTCATTCTGCACTTCCTGGTTACCTTGTTCAGGTCAGACTGGGCTTCTCTCAACTTCCGCTTATACCTTAGGACCTCCCCTTTCAGCTGGTGATTGTGATTCTGGAGGCTACTGATGAGGTGGCGCATCTCCCGGTTTATGGGGCCTTAGATACAGCAACAGCAATGTTAGCAAGAACTCTGATAAGGAAAAAGGCACAAGGATAGAAAGCGCAGTACCATCAGGGACCTCTGAGAAACTGGGAAAATTACCAAAAGCAAGATTCCTTCTCAGAAGAGGAAAACAAAACTGGCCAATCTTGAAAAACAAACACCCAGGCCGTGAGCCAAAATGAATTACAGTGATTTGATTTAAGGTTCTTTGGGACACCCGAGCCCCATTCATACCAACAAATCCAGGGAACCACATTGTGTTTTTCAAGGAAGGCGCTTGCAGCAAACCGCAGGATGGAGCGAGAATAATTATACCTGCTTGTTCGTTGGCAGCAAGGGTCTGCTCAAACTCTATCCTCAGCATTTCATACTCCTTGCGGACCTGGGCCAGAGTATCTTCCAGCTGGATCACTTCGGTCCTCAGCTTCTTATGAAGACTAACCTCATCTCGCTACACCCAGAAAAAGGACCCAATCAAAAATTCTTATCAAAATGTGAAGACATCATATCCTGTTACTAGGTTTCTTAATTTTGACCGATCTAAGAAGAAGAAAAGGATCTACTAGAAGGGATTACTCTGAAAAGTTCCAACTCAGTCGATATTTAATGAGCACCAGGCAGCTACAAAGACTGATTTGCAGACTGGCAGGATATTAAAGAAATAAAGGACATGCCTCCTCACTCTGAGAACGTAGTCATTTACTTGGAGTACTAAACAATAAAACAGTACATAAACATATGTAAGGCAAGACATATTAAATTTGATTCTTTTGGCAGACATAGAGTAAGAGACCAACTACTACAAACCTTACCTTAACGACTGTGGAAGATACAGAAGCGAACACGTGAATAAGCTGCCTTAAAAAAAAGCATTCACATTTGCCCTTGCATGTCGTAACGGCTTGTACGTTGGCCCTCGCATGCTAGAAAGGCTTGTAAAGTGAGGCAGCTTCCACCCACTTCTCTCTCCCATTCACATAAGGCTCTAGCCATTCTACACTATTTTTAAATCTGCTCTTTTCACTGCTGGAAATGCCCTTCTCCTATTTTTTTCTATCAGCAAACTTAAGATTCACACTTCACTTTGGCAAGTGGAATCAGGAAGTCTCCACAGTCAAATGAGATGCTCTGTCTCCTTAATCACTGCCTCTCCTGGCCATGCCTCTGTTGTACCTGCATTCTAATGGACTATACTCTCCCCACCAGGCTGTATGATCTCTCACGGCAGGATGCCCACCATCTAGCAGAGTAAAGACCTATGGCCCGTCTATACATGTTTGCTGGAGGAGCAGTAATTGCTTGCAAGGGGGAAAAATTATAAAATTTATGAGGCAGGAAAGCTGATGCGCAAAAGACAAAGCTGGGCTGCTACCTCGATGAGCTCAACTTGGCGCTGGTGGGTCCCCCTGGTGCCATGCAGCAGAGTCCGGGCCTCGTCCAAGTGCGCTTTCAACTGTAGGCTCTCGTTGTACAGGACGGAGAACTGTGACTGCATACAGCGGTATTCCGGAGTCTCCTTAACCGCCTCTTCCACCGCACTCCGCAATTCCACCTGAGGGGCCCGAAGACAAGTCAGAAGCACAATCTAGCGTCTGTGCCCCACACACTGGACAGGAAACAAAACCTTATAGTGATGTCCTGTGCGACTGAGACAAGCTTTATGAAGATTCTGGATTATATCTCCACTCTTCTAGTTCTGTAAAATCTGCATCAAATTAAACTGTCCAGGAGGTTAACACCAGGGACCTCTAGTCTCCACCCAAGAATTGTTTTAATTGATATGTGTTTTACACTGTGTGTCAGCCTACACCCAAGGACACTAGAAGAGCTCTCTGAAATCTGTCAGATGTAGAGACACGGAAAACCCAGGATGTTTGTTTTTAACACATAATTGAGAATTTCTGTCATTAACTTGTTCTCTTTATTAACAGTCTGAGAGATATAGTTTGACATTGTATCAAAAATAGTTAGGCTTCTCTTAAGCAATGGTTTGCTTGAATTACCCAAACACTTCAATTAATTTAAGTCAGGTTGTTTTTTTTCTGTTTTTTTCACTTCAAACATCTTTATTCATATATTTACCTAGAAACAAGTCAAATTGTAAAAGACACGTGGCTATGACTGAAAGAGGGGTAGGAAGACTCTTAGAATTCACTTTCTTTCCCCAAGAACCCGGGAAGAGAAAATTTTAACAGGCATGTTCAAAAACCAACAGAATCGGTCACTGATCATTTCTCTGCTCTGGCGGCTAGAAATTGCACAGGCAAACCGTGTGACCCACATTTCGCAATTCGTAACACGTGAGCAGCCTACCCTACTATAGTATGTACATGCTCCTTGCATATATCTTGTATACAAGCCCCATTTTGTAAACTCCATTTTGGATCATCACCTTAGTTTACCCTACTCCTCATTTTTCTCAACAATTCCTAAGTTAGAGCACTTTGATTCAGTTTATATATCTTTGGAAGTTGCTTGAAATCCTTTGCAGAGCAAGGAGTGGGGGGTCCAAATAGTAAGTAAATAAGTAGACCCACCAACAAAACTTACATCTTTCTCTTCCCTCATAAATTATGAGAGCTCACCAGTACATATGTGAGTTGATCAGCAAAACGTTTCATGGTACTGCCTTTCAGAGACGCATCTCCTACCTTCAGCTTTTCATTTTGTGTAGTGACCTCCTCGAAGTCTTGCCGAAGTTTCTCCAGCTCACAGTGACGGTTCTGAGCCAACTCTTTGTTCTCCTCAAGCTCTGCATTCATTTCCTCAAACTGGAGAAAAGAGGAAAATCACAAAATAAGCATAAAAAAGAAAGAATTTTTAAATCATTCCCATTCCTAAGCTTCCACCTTCACTGATCCATTCTTCTAGCAAAACCCCATTGCCTCTTGTAAACCCCTAAGTACCTCGCACAACACCTGACACTAGGTAGGAAATGTGACCTGAGTGAGTCACTGATTTTACCTTCCGGGCATTGATAGTGATTGTGCCACCATAGAGACTGCTCCCCGCTCCATAGACCTTATAACCTTTCGAATTCACCTATAGGAAGGACAAAGATTCTTTAGTGAGAGACCCTAAGATTTTAGTCTGATAACCAAAGCACTTTCAAAAGAGTCCATTGTATCCCCAGGTATTACTACCCAAGTCCATCAACCCCCCTTTTTTTTTTTTTTTTTTAACATTCATTTTTGAGAGAGACAGAGTACAAGCAGGGGAGGGGCAGAGGGAGACAGAGATACAGAAGCCAAAGCAGGCTCCAGCACCTGAGCTGTCAGCACAAAGCCCGACGCGGGGCTCGGACCCACAAGATGTGAGATCATGACCTGAGCCGAAGTCGGACACTTAGCCAACTGAGCCACCCAGGTACCCCGAAGTCAGTCCTTTCTCAGTAGACTCCTTAAAAATGATTCTAGTCTCTAAACTATGACTGAAAGAGCACTTGCCCGTTCTAGGACTTCTGCTAAGTGTCGGTTGAGTCGCTGTTCCCTCTTTCGGATTTTGTCAATATCCCACTGCAGGTCATCGATCATGGACTCCAGGACAGAAACTCGTGACTCAGCTGTCTCCACTTTACTCTGCAACTTGGAGAACTACATCCCAAAGACAGGCATTCAGAAAAATAAAGCCAAAAAAAGACCAAGTTAGGAAAGGAATGCCTTACATCACTACTGTACATCCCAAATCTCACAAAATTAACCCCTGCTTATGTATCATTATAGACGAAACTGAAATAGAGGATGCTTTACCCTCTTTCCAATGCATGAGTATAAAAATGAAATCACAGATTCCTTTAACCGTTCCGGGTCAGTTACAATCATGAAAACTGTAAAGGTCTCTAAGAACTCTCACTCTCATAAGGGAAAGACCACTTGGGATGCAACAATTTTTCTACTTCTGAGAAGCACCAGTTCCTTCTATAGACCACAAACCATCAGAAAATGTGTTATCTTTAAAGAAGCAAATAGTAATTTCTTTGATTTTACCAAATATTTTCAGAGATAAAAATTCAAATATATATTCAGAAGACAGCTATCTTTGCTCCCAACTTTCCCTTTCCACATTCCCACAAATGATAAACCAAAGGGAATGAAAGGAAAATGTCCATTCTTTTTTTTAAGCTGACCTCAGGGAAATCTTGAACCAGACACTCTAAAGATACAAAAACCTGTTTTTCTTTATTTGGGCACTTTGCACCAGCTAATGCTATTTTTATTAATTTTATTTTTTTAATTTACATCCAAATTAGTTAGCGTATAGTGCAACAATGATTTCAGGAGTAGATTCCTTAATGCCCCTACCCATTTAGCCCATCCCCCCTCCCCAACCCCTCCAGTAACCCTGTTTGTTCTCCATATTTATGAGTCTCTTATGCTTTGTCCCCGTCCCTGTTTTTATATTATTTTTGTTTCCCTTCCCTTCCCTTATGTTCATCTGTTTTGTCTCTTTAAGTTCTCATATGAGTGAAGTCATATGATATTTGTCTTTCTCTCACTAATTTCACTTAGCATAATACCCTCCAGTTCCATCCACGTAGTTGCAAATGGCAAGATTTCATTCTTTTTGATTGCTGAGCAATACTGTATTGTATATATATATATACACACATCTTTATCCATTCACCCATCGATGGACATTTGGGCTCTTTCCATACTTTGGCTATTGTTGATAGTGCTGCTGTAAACATTGGGGGTGCATGTGTCCCTTCGAAAGAGCACACCTGTATCCCCTGGATAAATACCTAGCAGTGCAATTGCTGGGTCATAGGGTAGGTCTATTTTTAGTTTTTTGAGGAATCTTCATACTGTTTTCCAGAGTGGCTGCACCAGCTTGCATTCCCACAGCTAACGCTATTTAATACTTTAATTACAATGCTATCACATGCTCGCGTTAATCTACACATAACCTTTGTACTGGTTGAAAAACATGTCCCCCAAAATCTTTGATATTCCTCCCATCAAGAGGCGGTGGCACTGTCTCCTCCCCCTGAATCTGGGTCAACTTTAGTGACCCAATGAAAATGATGCAGAGGCTACATCTGAAAGGCCATGCAGGTTCTGCTTTATGTTCTTGGGACATTCATTCTCTGGAAGACGACAGCTGGCATGTAAGAAGACCCACTACCCTGAAACTGCCACGTGGGAGAGGCAACATGCAGATGTTCCAGTGAAGAGCCTAAGGTGGGCTCCCACCCAACTGGCAGGTAATAGCAGCCAGCCACAAGAGCCACTGTGGACATCAGCTCAGTTGAGCAAAGCACTGTCTCTCTCCAGCTTAGTAATGCTAAACGAGATTGGTAAAGGGCCAGAAGAGGTGGACCTTCTCGTTTTGGTTGTACCTAGTTTATACTTTAAACATGACAGAAAGTTATTCTATTTCTCCACTACACTCCAATCTAATTTATAAGCACTGCTATACTCTAACCCTTTTGAAGGCTGATGAGGATCTACACGTATCGATAAACTTCCCAGACGATTCTCATACAAGCAGCCAGCATGGACCCTGGCAATGGAGTTTACAAAACAAGGGCATAATAAAGAACATGGGCTCTGAAGTAAAACAGACCTACATCCGAATCACACAGTTCAATTACTTTGTGTGCTCAGAACAGTTACCAACCTCCTTGAATTTGTTCCTTAAGAG
Source organism: Panthera tigris (assembly GCF_018350195.1). Taxonomy (NCBI): domain Eukaryota; kingdom Metazoa; phylum Chordata; class Mammalia; order Carnivora; family Felidae; genus Panthera; species Panthera tigris. Next base: position 63,029,127 of record NC_056672.1, on the reverse strand, counting down.
CAAGATAGGAGTTGTCTGACCATCAGAGATAATACTCATCAAGTGCTTAAGTGCTAGTCACTAGGGAGATGTTAACTACTAACCTACCAATAAGCGAAAGAATTGGGTGGTCAAACTAAAGTAGGTCAAATTTCAGCAGAATATCCTTTGAACTAAACCAAAATGATAATCAGGACTGGCAGAAAAATCTTTTAAGGGCTATTATCACTTTACCTCAATCACTGTGTGTGTGTGTACGCACACGCACACACAAATAAGTAAATACCCAAATCTTGACACAGTTTGGTCGTGGCACTACGCGTACCCAAGTTTGGCTGGAAAATCCACATTTCTCAAGCTCCCAGGATACCATCAATATAGTAGTTCGTACTGTCCATTCTCAGATGAATTTCTACCAACCCATTCCTCAGTAACATTGCACATGATCTTTTTTATTTGGGGTAATTCGTTATTTGGGAATTTGGTGCATTGTTTCACAAAACCTCATATGATGGTATTTCTTCTTAAAAACGAACACTGTACACTGCTAGGAATTTATCCAAGGGATACAGGAGTACTGATGCATAGGGGCACTTGTACCCCAATGTTTATAGCAGCACTCTCAACAATAGCCAAATTATGGAAAGAGCCTAAACGTCCATCAACTGATGAATGGATAAAGAAATTGTGGTTTATATACACAATGGAATACTACGTGGCAATGAGAAAGAATGAAATATGGCCTTTTGTAGCAACGTGGATGGAACTGGAGAGTGTGATGCTAAGTGAAATAAGCCATACAGAGAAAGACAGACACCATATGGTTTCACTCTTATGTGGATCCTGAGAAACTTAACAGAAACCCATGGGGGAGGGGAAGGAACAAAAAAAAAAAAAAAAAGAGGTTAGAGTGGGAGAGAGCCAAAGCATAAGAGACTTAAAAACTGAGAACAAACTGAGGGTTGATGGGGGGTGGGAGGGAGGGGTGGGTGGGTGATGGGTATTGAGGAGGGCACCTTTTGGGATGAGCACTGGGTGTTGTATGGAAACCAATTTGACAATAAATTTCATATATTAAAAAAAGAAAAAAAAAGAAAAGAAAAACGAACACTGTAGTATCTGTTTAACAGAGGCACAATCGAGAAGTATTCAATTGTTTTCTCCCCTTAATCTTTCCTCTTGATTTCTCAGAACTGGTTGCTTTGGCCTGCCCTTCGTGCTCTTCAATATAAAAATAGGCTTTCTAGAGTCAGATGAACCTTTGAAGCATTCAAAATTCCGAGTCAATGTGTGCCACAGGCCACTAGAAACTACCATCTGTCCTTTCTGGTCAAGTACCTCCTGAGACATGGTGCGATGCTTCTCCTGAAGGAGGTCTGTCAATTCCTGTAGCCTCATATTCTCTTGAGCAAGGAAGGAATTCAGCTCCTGCACCGCTTCCTCCACTATCAGATTATCTGAGGGAAAAGAACTGCCCTTTAGTTTAGCATCTATAGTGTCCAATTTTAAAACTGTGCATCCCACCAAAATATGAACATGCTCCCTCACCTTATTTTCCCGAAAACCTTTAAGAAGTAGGCTGGTTTTTATTATCTTTATATGACTAAGAACCCAGAGGTTAGATGACTTGCTTAAGGAAATGAGCCAAAGCTGTGCTTCGGTAGAGGATGACACAGAGCCAAGATCACCTAACTCCCATCCTTTCTGTAAAGTCAAATGTATTGAGAGAAGAAATGGAGGGATTCTGTAACTCTATTCAGATAAGACACAATCACTAAAAAACTGCATTTTAGAATTGTAGACAAGATAGAGGGATCTGTAATCAGTGTCAGACTTAACAGCCATAAAATTCTATCTCATAAGGCTATCACAAATTCCTATTAGTGAACACCAACATGAAGCATCTCTGTTGGGAGTAAGAAGGGGGACAGAAAGTAGCAATTTCCTTGTTCAGATGGGTACCTATAGAATCATGAAGAATAAAGATAAGAGCCTAGAATTACTTATCATGTTCTGGAATACTATGCTAGGGGCACTCCTAAAGCTCAAAAGCCAAAAGGTACACTACAATTTACAAAGAAAGTAGATAAATTTATAGAACTTATTATACCAATTAACATGTTTGGAGACAGTTAACAGGAGGAAAAATTGTGCTTTCTCCTACTCCCTACCCCTTGGCATCACTCAGAAACACCATACAGAACAGGCTGGTCATGTGGTGGTTTTTGTGGTTTTCAACCAAGACTGCCTGTAGAATCACCTGTGGAACTTTAATTTTTTTGTTTGTTTGTTTTTTAACGTTTATTTTTGAGACAGAGAGAGACAGAGCATGAACGGGGGAGGGGCAGAGAGAGCGGGAGACACAGAATCGGAAGCAGGCTCCAGGCTCTGAGCCATCAGCCCAGAGCCCGACACGGGACTCGAACTCACGGACCGCGAGATCGTGACCTGAGCCGAAGTCGGACGCTTAACCAACTGAGCCACCCAGGCACCCCATAATGATTTTGGGAACTTTAAAGATTAGATACTTCACTAGGGCCCATCCATCCCACACATAGTAAATAAGAATACCCATGGGCAGGGCCAAAAAAAAAAAAAAAAAAAAAAGTATGCTCCAAAAGCTCTCAAAGTGAACTGATTCATAACTGAAGAACTAGAGGCTAAAATTTACTCCTCTTAATATCCTAACATACTTAGAACAAGGCCTACAATACAGTAAGAGCTAGATAAACACTTAGTGAATTAACAAGCTGACAATTGCAATTCCTTTGAATCAAGGATAAAATAAACATGGGGAGAAATGAACTGACAAAAAGGTACAGTTCATGCTACAATTCATCCTTTATGGATCTTTATCCTTAGAAAGTTCAGCTTATCAATGGCAATTACTTTTTATACTATAAATAGCTCAGTAATTTGTAATTTATAATTAATGTTTTTTAAAAATTTATTTTGAGAGAGACAGAGCATGGGCAAGGGAGGGGCAGAGAGAGAATCCTAAGCAGGCTCTCTACCACCAGTGTGAATCCCGATGCAAGACTCAAACTCAAGAACTGTGAGATCATGACCTGAGCCAAAACCAGGAGTTGGATGCTTAACCAACTGAGCCACCCAGGCAGCCCACTTACAATTAATGTTTTTATTTTTTAACTTAAACTCTACCTTAAAATGCATGCCAACAAAAATAATTTTAAAGTACTGCTTAATATACTACTCATTTTAGTTCCTTTTTAAATACAGCAATTATTTTACTTGACATTCATTCTCAAAGTCAAGTTTAACACTGGCATAAGCTCTCCATATGGCATATTATCTGCATGTAACACGCATATGGTATGCACCATCATGCATATATATATGGTTTACCGGTGTGGCCTATTATTAGGATTCAATCGTACCATCCAACTACTCAACCACAACCAAGGGAGAAAAAAGTAGCACCCAGCTCAGTTTACATTAGGTATGTAACTATTACCAGATACAGTGCCAGACAGACACTGGAGAAACAAAGAAGAGTAAGCCAAAGCACTGCACCAAGAGACAAAGTCTAGCTGGGAACCCAAAAGTAGATGGAATATATGAATACAAAAGTCTGGGAGGACATGAACCACATTGTTTACAATGGTTACCTTTGAGAAGGGAGATAGGAGGACTTCTATAATTTCTGATTTGTGTATTCTAAAACTGTTACCCAAATAATAAAATACATAACACATACAGACTTATGGGAAAGTAAAAGAAACCCTTTCCCAAATTTTCACAAGTCTTTTACATGCCTCCTCTTTTAATTCTGTTGATAACTTAGCCCAAGTGTCCTTAAAAATTACAAAGTAATAAAATTCTTATTTGCCAGCCCAATCGCTCAGCATCCACTACATTCAACACATTACTTTCAGAAATGAAACAATAAACACCTTAATAATAGAGAATCAGAAGTGCCTGGGTGTCTCAGTCAGTTAAGCATCAGGCTCTTAATTTCAGCTCAGGTCATGATCTCACGGTTCATGGGTTTGAGCCCCATGTTGGGCTCCACACTGTCAGTGTGGGATATGCTTGGGATTCTCCCTCTCACTCTCTCTCTTCCCCTCCCCCACTTGCATGCTCTGTCTCTCTCTCAAAAATAAACATTAAAAAAAGGAAATAAAATAAAGCAAAATAATAATCAGATAAATTAAGGTATTACAACTAGACCAAGATTATTACTGAAAATGTAAAATCAGGGCACTTAAGATGCAACCTAGCTACACAAATACTTTACTATACTGTACAAGTCTCTGCATTAACACTGACTAGTAACATAATTATTTCAAATGGACCCTTTTCCAACCATATAATATTCTCTTTTTTCTTTTTAAACACAGAGATCATCCAACAACTCTAAAACCTAAGCCAACTCTTTTTGAAAATATTAGAGATAACAGAAAAAAAACAACAAAAAAATGTATTAAAACTGACTCTTTGAAGTGAAAGTTCACTATCTAGGGGCGCCTGGGTAACTCAGTTGGTTAAGCATCCGACTTCAGCTCAGGTCATGATCTCACAGTTCATGCCTTCGAGCTCCACATCAGACTCTGTGCTGACAGATCGGAACCTGGAGCCTGCTTCAGATTCTGTGTCTCCCTCTCTCTCTGCCTCTCCCCCATTTGCTCTCTGACTCTTTCCCTCTCTCTCTCAAAAATAAATAAACATTAAAAAAAATTTTTTAATTCAATATCTAAAACAAAAATTTTTTAAATTACCAATATTTAAAATATTTAAACTAAATTACTATCAGTAATAAATCAATAGCCAGAAACAGAGCTACTCCTTAAAAAATCAAATTAATTCTACTACTCTTAAGTATTTTATTAATAGAAAGTATCAGAATGAAGCTTTCCTCAGCTTCTTACAGGACTATCACACGGCTCAAAATATGAAACACTTGTAAAATACTAACTTGCTGCAGCAATGGCATTACTGGTATTACTGGTAAAACTGGAGATTAGATTCCAAGGAATTTAATTAAAATTAAATACATAAGTTTGCAAACTACAAAGGAGCATGCAAAGTTGAGCTCTTATTCCTCCCACCCTGTTCCCAGTCTCGTGATTCTTGCCTCACCTCCGCTGTTTAGCTTCCGCGACAGGAGCTCTACTTTTTCCTGTAATTTATCATAGACAGTCACAATCTGGGACACGGCTCGGCGGGAGGACTCCACACGCTCCTGCAGCTGAGATTCCATTTCTTCACTGGAACTGCTGGCCAAGGTAGCGAGGAAAGAGAAAGCTGGCTCTTGCCCTTCCCCTGAGGATACAGGGGGGAAAAAAAGCAGCTGTCAGCATTATAAAAGTGCAAGTATCAACATCCTTTTTTCCTCAAATGGAAAGCCTGAAAGCCAAGATCTACTTTAAAACCCCAGAGCATGTAGTGGTAGAATCCACCACAAACACTCGCCTCTCTCTCGGTCATCTTTCCGTTCCTGATTGCTATCGGAGTCTGGTTCTGGTTCCGGCACGACAAGGGCTTTTCTTTCTGTGAGGAGATCTCCCAAACCTTGCTCCAGATCGTAACGTTTAAGGATGATACGGATGTTTTCATCAAACTGAAGAAGGGGAGGTACAGTCATGAGAAAACAGAAGAGCACAACTTTGGAAGTGAAGAGAATGCAAAGGAGAACTAAAATGCTCAAAAGAAAATCTGAGCAAACAAACAAGTAGCTACCTGACTCCAGTACCGGTTGACAATCAGCAGTGAGGCATCATCAGTGGCCTGTCTTCGTTCCAGTTTTTCAATGTGCTCACGGAGTTCATCTTCAATGGCCTGCCGTTGATCCAGCATCTCTGCCAGCTTGCGATTTTTGGTTTGCAGTGTTCGAATGTCTAGCTCCTCCTGCCCCACGAAACCAATCTTATTAGTCTCCACAAAGAAATTAGGCAAACCAGCTATTAAACTCTACCAGGTCATATTTCCTCTGACCAAAGCTATTCATTTCTTAAATCTTACAACAAGTAATTGGGTAAGAAGTAGGAACAGAAGAAATAAGGAGTCTATGATGACGATGGGAGGGAAGAATGACACTAATATGCTAGAACTTGGACCTCACCCACCTCATTGTTCTCTTCACATGGATATCCACAAAGTACTGTGAGGCTCCACTGTCCAGCTAGATCACCTTCTGCCCGGATCAACACTGCCATCTATCTCCTCAGCACTGCCCCCTCACTCATCCAAGACCTTGGCACCTGGGTCGTTCTCTGTCCCAGTCCCTGCCACTATGTCCAGTGACAATACACACACGGACATGTAAACATGCGGACCAACCATCTAATCCTCCAGCATCCAGGCTGCATTCTGAATCCCTTAACTCTGGTGATTATCTCACTCCCTGTGCTTCAGCCACCCATTTCAAAAGCCGCATCTTGGACTTCTGTCATTATCCGGAACTGTGCCACAACTGAAATCTTAAATTCCTCAAATAAAACCCTATCTTTCCAGGTACCTCCTATCCTTATCCCCATATACCAGTTTTCATCTGGATCTCCCAGAATTTTAAATTCTCTCCGTTTTCCTCCTTGGTCCCTTATCTCCACTATCTTCCACACCCTGACCTCAACTTGCGCTCAGGATCCCATTCTCTTCTGTTTCCACAAAAATAGAACTCCGTCAATAATTCCACACCCCTCTCAGGATCTTTAATTTCTCTCCCTAGCTCCTTCCCTAGGACAAGTTGGGGTCTGGAGGTGGGGGTGGTGGAGGGTGGGGGAGGACCCCAGGCAAAGAAACAGGATTGGAGAGGATTACATTTTTATCTTACCTAGGAATTAATGAATATTTCAAAAAGTAAGAACTGTTTATGAGAACACCAATTTCTTGTTTTGCTTTTATTTTCTCTTGTATTTTGATTAAAATATTCTTGACACGCCCAAAGAGTCAACAGTTTCCCAACTATACCAGTTCATTAATACTATTAATAAATGAAATCCTCGATCTCTTCACTGAGCACTCCTTTCCCCTTCTTGCTCTGATAGCGGGATGAGAATACTGTTTCCCTGTAGTTTCTCCAGTACCACTCTGGGCCTAGAGGCAGGTAGGTACCCCTTTGCTCTCCACTGCCACTTTCAGCCCATTATCCCACCTTCCTCCCTAAAACCTCCTAGCTCTGCAGCTCGTGCCACTGGTCTGCCCCACCTGCCACCCTGCCTTGCTGCACTTGTCTAGAAATGCCCAGGTCACTTCCCCACGTTTCCTGAAGATTTAGCACCTAGCTTATTATCACTCTCCAATGTTACTCCTATCATAGTCCTCACTGATTTCCAATTCCCATATAGATGATCCTTCCTGTATCTCAAATCAAGTCACTGACCTCCTCTCCTCCAATGATCTTGTCTTCTACCTCCCTTGGCCACCAAACTCCCAGTTATTCTTATTCTTAGCCCGATCTGTATGTGTATGCTCTCTGTAAGCTCAATTTCTCCACAATTACCACCTACTTTTCCAGCTCATGCTCTCTAGTTTCCTGACTCCCACAATTCTTCACCTCCCCCAGGATCTACAATCCATTGCCCCATAACTTTCCTGTCCTTCACTCCTCTCACTTCCTCACTCCCTTCTTTATTGGCATTAAATTCCACAATCAGTTAATATCATGTCTCCCATAACCTTCTCCTTCCTCACCCTTGCCTAGGAAAAACCCCACCCCTGGTAACATCCAACTCTCCACTACTCCAGGCCTACATCCATGCAGCTGAACATGAATAGAAGACATAAAGCACCATGCTGCCTGGGCTGACTTTAAACTCATGATCACAGAGTCAAGTAAGTCCTCCGTGCTGCCCAGCAACAATACTCTATCTTTCTAGTCCGTTCCCTCTTCAAGATGACTACTTCATACCTTCTCCTGTCTCTTCAAACCTTCAACACTTCCTCCCCCATCCTCACTCTCAGATGAGGCGCTTCTGATTTCACTGAAAAAAAAATAGAAGCAATCAGAAGAGAATGTCCACATCTATCTCCCACAACTGCAGCTACCAACCTACCTACATCTGAACTCTCTGCCTTCCTCTTTGTTGCTACGGATCAACTGCCCCTGCTCCTAGTTAAGGCCAGCCCTCCTGTTGTGCATTATATCACATGCTCTTTCCCCTATTGGTGGAAATCGCACCAGCAACAGTCTCCTCTGCTACCCCATCAGCTTAATCCGCTCTACCAAATCATTTCAATCAACATGCTCTAATAGCTCCTATTTTAAAATCAAAACAAGCTTCCCTCAATCCCACATTTCCTTCTAGCTAATGCCCCATTTCTTTGTCTTGCTTTACATCAATACTCCTGCAAATCATTGGCTCTGTCCCCTTTTCCTTAATTCCTCTCCTTCCTCTCCTATTCTCTTAAGCTCACTGCATTCAGGCTTCTAGCACCATCACTCCACAAACAAGATTCTCACTGAGGCTCCTGAGAACCTTCTACTGCTAAACCTAATGACTCAGTCCTCCCTTTACCCAGTGCTCCCCTTACTCAAGCCATCAGCAGCACCTGAGTAACTCCTTCCTGAAATACTTTTCTTCATTTGGCTTCTGGGCCCTCACTCTCTTGTTCTCCTCCTACTTCATTTTCTGTCTCTTTGGTTAGTCTCTTCTCATCTCCCTGACCTGAAAATATCAGTGTTCCAGGGCTCTGCTTTCAGAGCCTAGAGCCTCCAGTCTCACGGATTTAAATACCTCCTACATGGGGTGCCTGGGTGGCTCAGTCACTTAAGCATCTGATTTCGGCTCAGGTCATGATCTCATGACTTGTGAGTTTGAGCCCCGCATCAGGCTCTGTACTGACAGCTCGGAGTCTGGGGCCTGCTTTGGATTCTGTGTCTCCCTCTCTCTCTCTGCCCCTTCCCCACTTATGTTGTCTCTCTCTCTCTCTCAAAAATACATAAACATGAAAATAAATACATACATACATACCTCCTACAAAATGATGACTCCCAAATGCTTTAGCCCAGACCTCTCCCTAGACTACAGATGACTGTATCCAACCACCTACCCACTCAGAGGTCTATGAAGTATCCCAAACTTGCATGTCCAAAATCAAACTCCTAATTCATCCTCCGCAGCCTCCCAAAAACTATGCTCCTCTCATACTACTTCCTAGCTCAGTATGTGAACAGTCTGTACTTCCAAAATTCTGGGATCTCATAAACTTCATCCAATCCATCAGTAAATCCTGTCAACACTACCTCTACACTACAGTGACCCAAGGCACCATGATCCCTCAGCAAAATGACTGCAACAGCCTTCTATAGTGGACACTTTTGTGTCTCATGTCCTGTCCTGTCAGCCTGCCAGACTTCAGCACAGCCTTGGTGGACAGCTCCATTAGCACCACCAGTGTTCCGACTTAAAGCACACCTAGAGTCTTCATTTTTTGTTCCACACAATCTCAGCTGGCTCACTACAGCAACCTTGAAGTGCAGAGGAAGAGTTATTGCCTTTAAGGGCAACCTTCAACCAACTGGGGCAGGAATCAGTGGAGACAAGCCCCAGTTCCCCACACTTAGAGAGATGAAATGGGAAGAAAAGGGAGAAGCAACAAGGGAACAATTCTGCTAACTGAGCTTCTAGCCCTTGCTCCTCTACAATCTGTTCTCCAAGCTAAGTCAGAGCATGTTACTCTCCCACTTAAGACCTTCCAATGACTCCTCAATGCCTTGTGGATAAAGTCCAAACTAGGATGTATCCTCTCTGCTTCCCTTAGAGCATGTGGCTATTTATCCCTATGAACAGCACATATCCCACTGATACTAGAACACTGTTCTCTTGTCTGTGCCACTTTACAAACTGAAGTCCGACAGCTGTCCTCAGGGTAACGCGTAGTGTCTGGCAAATCACGGATGCACAACAAATACTTATATTTATTGAATTAACAAATGTCCTTGGGATGCATGATGTGAGACAGTGCTTAGACAAAATCACCTCTTGGCAGCAGTATGGAGTACCTGAATCGCTGACAGACTCAGAAATGACACTTCATCAACAATTTACTCTGAACGTTCCCATTATTCTCTCTATCCTGAGCCTGAATTCAAAAAAGTAAGAGATGTGTTTTATAAGCTATGCAAATGCAAAGCATTTTAACACCATACCCCCATCGCTGAGTTCCGGAACAGACTCCTGATCTAGATCCAAACCTATTATAGTGAGCTTCTGATGTCTAATGGACATATAACATTACTATAAGCTTCTGATGTATAACAATCTAATGAAACGGTCAACTCCCTAAGAGCAAGGACAGTGTCTTACTTTATTCACCGTTATATTCATAATATCTAGCTCAATAATTATTAATAGCTCATATATAGAGTACTTACTAAAGTAGAGGTAACGTTTTAACTCTTAACAGAGACTCTTTCATTTTATCCTCTCAACAACCCAATAGGTGTGCACTAGAATTACATTTACAGACATGGAGAAGAGGCACAGGGAGGATAACAAAAGGCCATGCAGCTAGGAAGTGGTGAAGCTGAGTCAATTCCAGGTAGTCTGGCCTCAGAGTCCTATCCTTCACCACCCTTCAGTGATTTTGCTACACTGCCTCTTAGTAACTAGCACCGAACTTTTCAGTGAATGAAGAATGAATGTACAGTTTTCCCACTGATAAATGCATATAATCAGTTTGTATCAAGCACCACACTCTCCAGAGACTAGAAGCACACCTCTGAAAATAAACATCAAATGTTAATATATCTCTTTTCAGAACTCACCACCACATCACGTCACCTACTTCTGGCTCTTTTATTTCCCTCTTTTCCAATAAATTTCTCTTCCATAAATCTATCTTCCATAAGTTTTCTCTTCCATAAAAAGCCTTTCAGAAGGCTTCCATAAATTCTTACTTTCAGGTTGCAACTCAGAAAAAAGAAGCACACTCTCAAAGCCCTGTTTCCACATACCGTTGAAGAGACACCCCCGAGCTTAATTGTCTCCACTGTGGTCCCTGAATCTTCAACAGCTGTCTTCTTCTCCGGAGGCATGGATGTGCCAGGCTCTCCAGCTGCTCTTTTATTTCCAATTCCGGACATCTTGACACCAGATGACAGCAGTTTTCCTGGAGAGGGGGAAAACAAACAAACCAACAGAAACTTAGGTAAGATATACAAAAAGAATAACAATAAAGAGACTATCTATAATGTAAAACCTAGCAATTTTCCAGCCAGCCTTTTTAAACCTAAATCCATTCATTTCATACCAAGCAATACAATCCCCAAACTCCTCTTGGAAAGAAAAAAGTAAATTGTAGAGTAAGAGTCAGGGCTGAATTTACACAACTACCTCTTTCTAAACAGAATACTAACAAATAAGACAATGGGCAAAGGATGAAGAGACTGGGGAAAATGCCAGAAATTTCACTTCCTGAAATGCCAGAATCAGAAAAATAGTTTGATCAGGACAGGAACTAATTCTATTGTGCTGGAAAAAAAAAATCACAGAGCTGAAAGACACTTGGGAAATATCTGCTAAATCATTAATATTGAATAAGTCATGTATCATCTCTGAGACCCAATTTCCTAAACCAGGAATTACCGTGCCTCTTACAAGGCATTAATAAGTCTAGAGAGAACTTACCATAATGTCTGACACGAAGAACTCACTCAAATACTAGCTCTCTTTTTTATAGTTTCTCCCCTATTCCCAAATGTTCTCCTCGTGATTTTGTGCAACCCTACAGAACCTAGATCTGAATGTGAATCACAATTCTACCTCTTAGGGAGCCTTGCGTTGCCCTCAAGGAATTCTCCAAGAGCTTCAGTTTCCTCATATGTACAGTGGAGGCGAACAAATATTCTGTCTACCTAAACTGCTTCCAAGGGTTTCAGAGCTCAACGGAGGAGAAATGAACGCTAAGACACTTCGCTACTTTAGAAAGCAGCCCTGCCATCACCAAGAGTACACACTACTCTGCTTCCAATTCAAACTCCAGGAGAAAGGGTATCGGTGGCAGTAACCTGAGTCGGACCTCACCTAGATAGAGAGGAGACTAAGGAGCAAGACAAGGACCCCAGCCTCCCGCGCACCCAATTGCAGGCCCAGGAGAGGGAAACCCCAGAGCCAGAGACGGCGGAGATTCCCAAAGACCTGCACAGTCCCGCAGCGCCGTTAGCCGAGATCTCACCTAGGTTCTTCCAACTCGCGCCACCGGGGAGTGGAACTCAGGGAAGTTATTCACCAGGGTCCGTTCTGCAGCACCGCTTCTCACCCCTGACCCGCAGGCGAGGACCCATACAAGCTTCCGGGGGGCGGGGCCAGGTAAAGGAAGAAGGGAAAGAAAAGAGGATGTCGCTTCGACCCGGCCGGGCGGAAGTGACGCACCGCGAGGGCGCCGAGCGCCCGGAAGTAAGAATAGCGTCTGTAGCAACACGAAGCGGCTGGGACCTCCGGGTGTACACCACTCTCCCCAGTCCCCGGCCCTCCGCGCTGTCGCTGGCGAGAGTGTCCCTGACTTTTTCGGCTTGTTGGCCTCTATTACTACGATCTAGTGTTTCTACTGAAAAAAAAAAAAAAAAAGTGCGTTGCTCTGTTGCCTCTTACTGGCACCGTCGAGACTCGTTCAGACTGCCGATTGGCTGACGGTCCCGTCAATCTCCCCGCGAAAGCATTAGCGTCAGGCACTTCAGGAAAATGTTACTCGGCGCCTATTAATGCAGAAGTAAACCGTTCTGTAGAAAATCCAAACTATTTGATGAGTTTCGGGGCTTGTAGTTTTTCTTACAGGGCATTATAGACAGCCCTCCCTACACATTAGAATTACTTGGGACTTTGGTCCCTCTAGGTTAGGGCCTGCATTGGGCAATTTTTAAAGCGTTCCTCTATCCCTCTTCCACCTCCATGATTCTGAGGTGCAACAGGGTTGACAGCTACTGCTTTTTTGCTTCTTTGGAACAAGACATTGACCAGAGAAAAGATAAACACAAAATCAGTAAGTAGTTTCTGATCTCAACATTAGTCTAGTTTAAGCTAATTAGACATTGATTTTTTTTTTATTCAATAACAAACTATTTCGCGTTCAATTAAACTAAATGCCTATCTTTTTAATGATGGAAAAGTAATCAATCTAACTTGTCAATAAAAAGCTGTATGCCTCACACAACTATGAACTACCCAATGACATCAGATAGGGGTCCAGAGATCAAGAACGATTACTGTATCTGTTGCATCCACACGACTCCTGAAACAGAATGCTACAGGCACCAGCGACATTCAGTTTATTGCAAGGAGAGGCAAGGCAAACCGATCGATCAGGACCAACACTCTTGACCAGAGTGCAGTCTCCAACAGCCAGGGTACATTGTTTTTATAGCCAACCACATCGTATTATTATCACCTGGGAACAGAACAAAGGAATAATTCCCAGGTGGAAACAGTTCAAACAGGCCCTTGCCCCAATCCAATCAAGTGCTAATCCATCACTTGGTAGGATAAGGCTGTTATTTCTTAACCTACAGTGTTAAGACAAAGATGTTATCTCTTAAGGCTACAGGTTAGCCCTACCCTTACATTTCCCTTTTCTTGTCCGTGAATCAATCCCTTGATTCATCATTAGGAACTAAGCCAACATAGTTGGACCTAATCATAATTTTTATTTCACCAACTCACCTCTTGACATAACCTATCAACTGGTTAGTACGGTAACTATCGGCCCATGCACTGAGAAGTAACAATAGCAGTGACCCAGCTATGGTGGTGAGCAGCGATGTGAGCCAGGCAGACCAAGAGTGATACTAATTATTGCTGGCTTCCCTGGCATGTTCCCTGGCTCTAAGATTGTTCCTTACTAAACTCAGTGTCTCGAATTGCTCCGGAATTGTTGGCATGAGACACTATGCACCAACCCTGCCCTTGGAGGTCCCCCTAGGGTTAAAATTGGTCGTGAACCCCGAGGGTACAATGACATCATACATTCGGAGGCCCCAAGTGTGCCCAGTATCTCAGAATGATGAGAAAATAGATGAGCTGGTGTTGGGTTACATTTTCCTTGGGCCGCACATTGGGGGTTCGGGGTTCTAAGGAGAGTAATTAGGGTGTCAAGGTCCCGTCCTGTTAACCAGGGGGCTAGCATCTCACAACCCCATTTGGCACCGTGGTATTGACCCTCTCGTTCACATTTTTTCTATCTGCATCTTAGCCCAATTTCGCTCTAGTGCCCTATTTCCTCATCCACAATTGTTCTCCCCAATGTTCCTGAGAGCTCTTGCCCAGGTTTGCAGCCCCCATTCTTCTTCTACCAGGTCACACAGGTCGAACAAGAGACAAAGCATAGTACTCGAGGCTTTAGATGTTACCACCTTCCCTGTGACAGTGTCACAGGCATGGCCAATAAGACAAGGGGTGCAGTTCTGCACAGTCTCCCAAGTTTTTATACAAACCCAGGCAATTATTCCTGCATCAGTCTTATCTTTAAAGGATCCTCTGGGTGCTTTTTGACCTTCCATCACTGTTCGTTCTCTGGTCCCGTATCAGTCCTGGGTGTTTCCACCTCCTTGCAGTTTTTCTTAACCTGAAAGTGATGAATCCAGGTTCGGACCATCTATCTTCACAGCCATTGGTGTAGTCAGGATCACGGTGTGTGGTCCTTTCCAGCGCGGCTCCAGGGTTTTAGGTTCGTGCCTCTTGACCCAAACTAAGTCTCCTGGTTGAAAAGGTGGGGAAGTACAGGAGGATGGGCAAAGGCTTCTTTCAAGGCCTTGGTTATTTCCTTTTGTACAAGATGCAGGGCCAGGAGTGAAGCCAACAAGTGGTCCTGTTCTAGCTGTTCCTTTATGTCGTCCCCTAGCCTCAGCAAGATAGGTGGAGGTCTGCCAAATAAGATTTCGTAAGGGGACAATCCCTTGAGAAATGGAGTACAACGCGCTCACAAAAGGCAGAACATTTTGCCAATTTTCGCCAGTCTCAAGGGACAATTTGGTTAAGGTCTCCTTTAGAGTCTGATTCATCCTTTCGACTTGACCCAAGCTCTGGGGTCTATAACGCACAATGTAATTTCCAACTTATTCCCAATGCTCTGGCTAGACCCTGCGATACCTGTACCCTGAAGGCCAGGCCATTGTCCAATCCTATGCTCAGAGGCAGCCTAAATCTAGGAATTAGTTCATTTAATAATTTTTTAACTGTCACCTGAGCCGTCTCTGATTTAGTGGAGAACGCCTCAACCCACCCAGAAAAGGTGTCCACAAAAACGAGCAGATATTTGTCTCTATATTTCCCTGGTTTGATTTCAGTAAAATCTACTTCCCAAAACCAGCCTGGCTCAGTTCCTCTATCTCTTTTAGCTTCTGAAACCTTATCTGCACCCTGATTTACTTGGGCGCAACTTACACATCTTTCAACCGTCTTCTCAATCTCTTTTCCCAGCCCTTGCACCCTGAACTTTTTCTGCACCAATTCTGCCATCTTTGTTTTTCCCAGATGAGTCTCTTGGTAGAGAAGACACACCATGCGTCGCCCAAGTACAACAGGTAAGATTATCTTACCTTCAGGATCCTGAACCCACTTTCGTCCCGGTATCCTACTTCCTGAATGATCAGGAGTCTCGCAGGTTCCCAGACGGCTGTTAGAAGGTGTAGAATTTCGGCTTTATTTTTGATGTCCTTGCCCTCCACTGTGAGGAGGCCGCGCTCTTGATAGATGGACCGTGTACATGCACAGTTGCAAAGTCATTAACTGACTTGTTTTTACCCAAGTTTCAGGGCTTTAGTTAGCACGATGAGCCCTGCGAGCTGGGCTGAGGTTCCCAGGGGAAGGGTCTGTTGCCATAGAACCTCGCGGTCGTGGTAACTGCAGCACCGGCATGCCTTTGCCCTTGAAACCCAAAACTACTGCCGTCTGAAAACATGTTGATATCAGGATCTTGTAGGGGAACGTCCGTGAGATCGGAGCAGAGGGATGAAACTGTCGCTAAGGTCTCTGGGCAAGAATGTAGAGGGGGACCTAGTCCTTCGGGCAGCAAAGTAGCTGGGTTTAAGGCTGCGGGGGCACAAAAATGTATCCGGGGCTGGTCAAGCAGCAATGCCTGATACTGGGTAATCCGAGCATTTGATAGCCACCGTTCTGGGGGAGCCCGCAGTAAGGCCTCCACTTCATGGGGCCCCGTAACAGACAACGTCTGTCCCAGGGTTAGTTTATCTTCATCTTTGACTAGTAGCACGGTGGCAGCAATCTGTCGAACGCACGTGGGCCACCCAGAGGCAACTGGGTCTAGCTTTTTGGATAAATAGGCCACTGGTCGGCGCCAAGGTCCCAGGCACTGAGTCAGAACTCCCTTGGCTACCCGCCCTTTCTTGGCTACAAACAAATGGAATGGCTTAGTGGGATCTGGCAAGGCCAAGGCCGGTGGGGTCATGAGAGCCTCTTGTAAAGCTTGGAAGGCTTTAGTTTGAGTCTCCCCCCATGTGAGGGGCTCCAGAGACCCCTTGAGAGTGGCATACAAAGGGGCTGCCAGTTCAGCAAAGCCAGGTATCCATAGTCTGCAGTAGCCTGCTGCCCCCAGGAACTCGCAAAATTGTTTACAAGTTTTAGTATGAGAAATAGAGTCACCAAGATCGCACTTACCTTTTTTTTTTTTTAACATTTATTTATTTTTGAGACAGAGAGAGACAGAGCATGAACGGGGGAGGGTCAGAGAGAGAGGGAGACACAGAATCTGAAACAGGCTCCAGGCTCTGAGCAGTCAGCACAGAGCCCGACGCGGGGCTCGAACCACGGACAGGGAGATCGTGACCTGAGCCGAAGTCCGACGCTTAACCGACTGAGCCACCCAGGTGCCCCAGCACTTACCTTTTTAATGTTGTAACCTAAATGAGTGACCGCAGTGCGACAAATCTGCATTTTGGCTGATACTCAGTATCCCAGTTCTTGCAGAAGACTCAAGAGTTCTTTGGTGGCACTCAGGCATTCTGAATTAGAGGGAGCCACCAGCAAGATATCATCAACATACTGCAACAGAGTTACCTGCAGTTTGAAGATTCGAAATGGTTCTAAATCCTGGTGCAGGGCTTAAGAAGTGTAGGGGAGTTTTTGAATCCCTGGGGAAGTCGCCTCCAGGTGAGCTGTCCGGCTTTTCCCTCTTCAGGATTGGTCCATTCAAATGCAAACAGTGGCTGGCTCTGTGGGGCCAGCAGGATGGCAAAGAAGGAGTCTTTTAAGTCCAGGAGTATATAATACACCTGAGAAGGGGGAAGCAGACGAAGGAGAGTATACGGGTTGGGTACAGTGGGATGAATATCCACTACTCTGGAATTTACTGCTCTCAGGTCATGGACTGGCCGAAAATCGGATGAGTTAGACAGGGAGAAGGAAGTATTCCATGGCGACTTGCATGGGGTCAGAATGCCTGAGTCGTGCAAACTCTTGATGTGAACAGCGATTCCCCGCCTAGCCTCCCGGGAGGTAGGATATTGTTTCAGTCTTACCGGAAGTGCGTTCGCCTTAAGTTCCACAATTATCAGGGCTTGATGAATCGCTAGTCCAGGCGGCTTGATCTCGGCCCATACCTGGGGAAAGTCTGCCTGGAGACTTTTATGCAGGGGATCGACTGTGTGAACGTTTTCATTGGGCACCGGGGTAAATAGGCCCTCTTCCCCAAGTGGCACAGCCACCATTACTATTGTTGGGCCATCCTGGCCAACTTTAACATGCATACCCCCTTCAGTGAATCTCAAAGAAGCAGTTAGTTTATATAATAGGTCTCTACCCAGTAATCCAGGGTAGGGGCACTCAGGCATGATTGGGAAAGAATGTGTAACAGTTTTACTGCCTAAATCTACTTGTCCTTCAGTGGTCCATTTACAAGTTTGGTACCCAGTCGCTCCTTGCACTAGGATTGCTCCTCGCCTGGTGGGGCCAGGATCTTGTTTTAGAAGGGAAAAGTTTGCCCCTGTGTCCACCAAGAAGGTCTTAGGCTGGTCCCCTATATTAACAATAACCAACAGCTCAGAAGGGGCCACCGAGCCACGGCCCCAGTCGGAATCAGCTTCCATTACAGACACCTGGGGTGGCTGAGTTTTACGCTGGGCTATTGGGGCAATCCTTTTTCCAGTGTCCCTCTTGCTTGCAATATGCACATCAGTTTCTTCCTAGTGGCACTCCAACCCTGTGTCTTTTTTCTTTTTCCCAGACCAGAATTCTTTGGGTGTTTGGGGTCCCCTTCCCTCACGGGCATCCAGGATGGCCGCTACCACCCTAGTCAATTTTTTTGTCTGTCTCTCTTCCCGAGAATCCCTATTGTTAAAAACTTTTTGGGCTATTTCAACTAACTCAGATAAATTTTTCCCTTCAAACCCATCTAATCTTTGCAATTTCTTCCGAATGTCTGGGGCTGCCTGTGAGACAAAGGCCAGGTTTAATGCCCTTCTATTTTCAGGTGCCTCAGGATCAATAGGGGTAAAGGTACGGTACACTTCCATGAGCCTTTCTAAGAAGGCTGAGGAGCTCTCCTCGGTCCCTTGAACTACTTCAGTTACCTTAGACTTGTTTGTGGGCCGGCGGGCGGCCGCTCGGAGACCTCTCAGTAGAGTCTGGCGAAATAGGGTCAATGATCGCCTACCGTGAGGAGTGTTTGGATCCCAATCTTCAGGGTGTGAGGAAAGAAAGACTTCCTTGAGTAAGGCGGGATCCTCGGTGGGATGCCCGTTTGGCCCCATCACCAATTTCCAGGCCTCACGACGGATCTTATCCCATTCCTCGGTAGTGAAGAGAGCCTGCAAGAGCTGGCAGTCATCCCAAGTTGGCTGATGGGTCACAAATATAGTTTCAAGGAGAGAAATTAATGCTTGGGGTTTTTCTGAGAACGGGGCGGGGGGGGGGGTTGAAGCTTCCAGTTATAAAGGCCGCTAGTAGAAAAGGATACATAAATCATAAAGGGTCGGACATCACACTGCAGGGGTGGCCCTGGCCGAAGGAGTAAGGTAGCAGGAGGGGGATGGAAGGAGGTTCCTGACTGGGTGTGAGACAGGCTCAGGGGAGTGTCCCGACTCGGGCTTGCCTCGTATTCTCTGGGCAAGAACTATAGGGCCATTTACAAATTTCTTCTTCTTCCTCCGGTGCAGATGGTAAAGGGGGCGGCCGCTTAGTCCCGTCAATATTCTTACCAGGTGGACGGCCTTTAAGCGGCAAAACCTGTGCTTTAGGGAGGTGAGGGGGAAGGAAAGGTTTTAGCCAATCTGGAGGGTTTTCGGTGAGGGTTCTCCATGCCTCAATGTATGGGATTTGATCTTTGTGCCTAGAATAGACAATAGCATGAACCTTATGTACCAGAGTAAGGTCAAAGGACCCCTAAGGAGGCCATTTAACCTGAAAGCTGGTCCATTCCACCTCGCAGAGAGCTCGAAAGACTGGCTTCTTGACATGGAAGCTGAGAATTGAGGCAGCTCTCTATAGTCCTGGAAATGGGCTAGTATGAGACTCTGAGAGGTGGGGGTACTCTGATTTTGACCCATGACAAAGATAGGCAGAACCAAGAAGGATGCCCAGACAATCAACAGAAAGAAAACAATTAGGCAAAACTAAGTAGGATGCACAACCAACAGAAAGAAAACAATTAGGCAAAACCAAGTAGGATGCACAACCAACAGAAAGAAAACAATTAGGCAAAACCAAGTAGGATGCACAATCAACAGAAAGAAAATAATTAAGACATGAACAGAACACATGTTCAAGATCTCGAGGCCAGTGGGCCGCGGCAGCCACATAAAAATAGGATCTTTTCTAACAAAAACCAAGCCAAATGGGATCCACCGGCATCCCTGTAGGAACCCTGACTCTGGGTCTATAGCCGTGTCCAGCAGACCCTTCTTGAGTCATTCAAATGGCACGCCCCAATCCTTACCTCTCCCAATCCCGAGCCTCCTTCCAGGGGTCAGTGGAGCAATCCGAGGAAAGGGCCCTCTTTCAGACCTTTAACTTTCCTGGCCAATGCACCAAATGTTGTATCCACAGGACTCCTGAAACAGCATGCTACGGGCACCAGTGACAGTCACAACAAAGTTTATTGCAATGAGAGGCAAGGCAAACCAGAGCGACACTCTTGACCAGAGTGCGGTCTCGAACAGCCGAGGGCGGGGGGTGGGGGTGGTACAGCGTTTTTATAGGCGACCACATCGTATTATTATCACCTGGGAACAGAACAAAGAAATAGTTCCCAGGTGGAAACAGTTCAAACAGGCCCTTGCCCCAATCCAATCAAGCGCTAATCCATCCCTTGATTGATAGGATAAGGCTGTTATCTCTTAACCTATAGTGTTAAAACAAAGATGTTATCTCTTAAGGCTACAGGTTAGCCCTATCCTTACAGTATCTTTAAAAAAATAAGGAAGGAAGGAAGGAAGGGAAAAAGACCCAGTGGAATTTAGGCAGCTTTGAAAAAAGGGTCAAACCTAGTCCATGCTGGGTTTCTAGTAGTATGAAGACTTTGGTCCCTGTACCCATGGGGTCTTACCTGTGCACGAAGTGAGAAAGTAAACAAGCGTTTGCGGTTCGGGTTATTAGAATAGTTTGCCTGGTCAGGAAAGGAGTAACTGGCTCCAATAGAATTCAGATTTTACTAGGTGAAGCAGAAGCCTAAGGACTGTGTTTGGGGGCCTGAGATAAGGAAACTGAAGGACTCCATAAAAATCTGCTTTTTGCTTATTTTCTGCTTCTATTCTTGTTAGGACCTGCATCCCATCCCATTTTACATATGCTTTGTAATGCAAATAGCATATGTACTCCTTGTAAGGGACTAGGAGTTAAGCATTTCTCTAGTATAGATAACTACTAAGGAAGGACCAAGTGAGAATGACTGGGAGAGGCTATGATATACGTATTCCAGACCACCAGAGCTAAACATCTCAACACCAAGACCCCCTAGCTCCAAGGAATAACACCTGGGACCTTGTCTTGTTCTAACCAGTTCCTGGATGCCTGAGAGTGTAGCAAGATTCTCGCACAGGGAGACAGGACACAGGCTTTTCTGTTCGGGAAGCAACTTTGTCATGCCAGCATGAGCTCAGTGGGTTCTTACCTGAAAAAATGAGCCCCAAGCGCAGCGGGGTATAGCCTTTTATGCAATTTCTACTTGTCTCCCATATGGGGTGACATATAGTCTGATAGGACACAGTCCAAGTTACAGAGTCATGTCACAGCTATGTACATGTGTATAGGAGTTGATCGGGCCACGTTGCCTTACTTTGTTCTGAGGAGGCCTCCACCACATCCCTTAGGGAAGGGCTCTACCACAAGAGGACACATACACCAGATCATAAATAATCCCCAGTAAAACCCCCAGACCCCAAACAAAGACAAGATTCATACTCCTTTCCTTTCTGAGTTTGCTAGTATCTCCTATGCAGATACTCCATCTGTTTCTGCTCTCTTTATATCCTCATAAACTCTGCTCTCACCCCCTGCTAGCTCAGAGTTTGATTTCCATCCTTCGAGAAGCCAAGGATCCTCTTGGCTGGTCCTGAGGGACCCCTCTGGGGTCCTACTGGCATCAGACCCACCTGCTGAAATGTATTGTGTGAGATAATGACACTGATTCTCCCATCTCCCTCCTTTGGCTGCTCTTCTATTGGCAAGCCTTGCATTCAGAGAACCACTAAATGACAAGCAGTGGTTCTTCTAGCCTAAAGCTTGTAAACTAGAGTTTCACAGGCTGTATTTAGTCAACAGATAAGCTTTGTTTGTTTTGGGCAGTATTGGCTGTCCTTTGTGGTTAAAAACAAAATCCAACATTTAAAATAGGATATTTGACATAAAAATGCAGATTATCAACTTCTCTTGAAAATGTTGAAACTCTAGCATCTTCATATTCTTATACTCTGTGGTCACGTTGACTAGGGCTGAGTTGTGCTTCCTCTTTTAGTTCTGTTTACTGTAATCCCCACTAATACCAGTTCCCTCACACTAATTGAGTTTCGTTTGGGTGTCGTCACCCGTGTGTCGTACTACGACAAATCAATCGCTGATTGTAAATGAACATTGTTGGTTGCCTACCCAGAATCCATCTCCCCCCTCACTTTCCTAACAACACAAGCAGGATTTTATTCAAGTATCCATTTAGCCCCCTTCATTCCCTATGTTTTAGAGAAAGCTAACTTCACTTTCATCTCCAAAGATTGTCTTAATATAAATAGTCTCATTCCCCATGCAAAGTCCTAGTCTTTTTTTTTAATTAAAAAAAATTTTTTTTAATGCTTATTTATTTTTGAGACAGAGAGAGACAGAGCATGAATGGGGGGAGGGTCAGAGAGAGAGGGAGACACGGAATCGGAAGCAGGCTCCAGGCTCTGAGCTGTCAGCACAGAGCCCGATGCGGGGCTCGAACTCGTGAACCACGAGATCATGACCTGAGCCAAAGTTGGACACTTAACCGACTGAGCCACCCAGGCACCCCAACAAAGTCCTAGTCTTAACAGTGGACAGTTTAATCAGGGTTAATTGTTTAGACTACTACAACCAAAGCAGTTTATTTCTGAATTTTTTTGTGTGAGAACTGAAACTGCTGGAGCCTTCTTGCCAACAAGCTTGATAATGAAGCCAACACAGAGGTGGGAAGATCTAAGGGAATCTCAGGGAAATGGTGAGGACACTCCTCACTTCAACGCACACTTCGGAGAAAAACTGAGAAGAGGGCACATCTTTGTAGAACCTTTCAATTCTAATCATATCCTATCATAACCATATCCTCCAGCTACTGGTAAACTCCATTTTTTCTGAAAGTCCCAGTCAGCCATATGACACCTTGAGAATAAGACTTTTTACTTTACATCTGAAGTAGGTGTCCTGATTCAAACAGGTAGCCTCACCATAAAGAATTGGGGATACGCAATAGATAAAGTGGAGGATGGCAGAGACCTCTCTCAAAGAACATATTCCCTATTTATAACCAGCAACCTCCTGATCAACATCTTAATCGAGAGGGAAAAGAATAGTCCTAGAAGAATAAGTTTGGCCCTCATGAACAGTAGACCAGCATTTGCTATCCTGTCCTGTGGCCTGTCTTTGTTAACTACACAATTCTGCCACGAGGTGGCAGCAGGTGACATGCTTTCATCCCCAGTTTCTCTCCTAAAGCTTCACTGCTGAGTACCCTACTGTATTACTCTTTGGTCACATCTTCAATTTCACTCTCAGAAACCTGGCCAACTACTTACGGTGAGCTTAATGCTCTCCTAAAGGACAAAATTAAGATGCTTAGGATTTTTTAGTTACCATTTGTCTATGCTCCCTGCAAATGCTCCGCTAGAAGATTATTATTTTATCTCTATGCATTCAAATATTCCATGAACTCTAGATTGGGCTATTTGTGTGCTAAACATAATTCCTTTACTTATCCTTACTTTTAGTCAAGTATTTTATCTAGTGTGACATCACTTGTCAACTATAAGCATATAGGTTCCATGGCCCCTGCTCTAGGCTTAGTGAATCAGAATCTCCAGAGGAAAATTCTCTGGAAATGCAAGTTCTTACTTTTGTTAACTATGCCCCCCTTAGGGACACATTTGAGAACACTGCCCCGAGTGAGGCTATCCAGCCCTGTCTGACTGAGAGTGTTCTGCAGAAAAGAGTTCCCTCCTCTTGTCCTCAGCTTTCCCCTCCCTCATAGACATTCAGCATTGCCACGCCTTTCTTCTTCCCCACACTTCTGTCTTCTCCCCAGATCTCCGAGCCTACTATGTTATGCCCTCTTTGTATGATTTCTGCAGATCATGCTTGTGGCTTTAGTCCAGAGAGCCAGCAAGCTTGAGAGCTGATATAGTCACAAATTGTCAGAGAAGCCACCCTTCACTTTATACTCTCCTAAAAAGCTACGTTGTGTCTGTTATAGTCACATAATTGGTCTTCTACGTTTCTATGCCATGTGACATTCTATGTTTACATTACTAATATTTTTATAATTTTGATCTCTATTATGTCGACAGCACACCACAGCATCCACTGGATGACCAAAGGATAGGGATAAGCAGTGCTGGAGGTCCAAAACTATGACTTCAAAGAATGTCACTTTGGAGTCTTGCTAAGAGACACAGAGGTCTGGGCTCCCACCTGCCTCTTGCAAATGGATGTGGAGTCTTGCTGAAAGGTGGTCCTATTCCCAGCACACAGGCACTCCCTTGATCCCTCAGATGGTGATTCGTTAAGAGATTATTGTATTTTACTCCAAAGTTATGGGCTGTTTTTACCCTTGCAGAGGGGAGGATGGAAGAAGTGTCCATTACCCAACACTTTCTTTTTTTTTTTTCTTTTTAATTTATTTTGAGAGCACGAGAAAGAGAGCACGAGCAGGGAAGGTGCAGAGAGAGAGGGAGAGAGAGAATCCCAAACAGGATTCTAGGCAGCACAGAGCCCAACAAGAAGCTCAATCCCACGAACCGTGAGATCATGACCTGAACCGAAATCAAGATTCAGACGCTCAACGGACTGAGCCACTCAGGCTCCCCTTTTAGTTACTTATTTATTTTTATTACCAACAGTTTTCAACAACCCAGCGCTATGGACTGAATTGTGTCCCCCCAGAACTCATGTGATCCCCAACCCAATGTTGTTGCAGGATTTTTTACCACCATACCCAGGATTCATTGCTCCCACTTCGAAGAATGAAGTGGTGGACACAAAATGAGCAGCAGGCAAAAGTTTATTAGCATGCCTCTCTTTTCTATTGTCCTTTCTTATTTCTTTCTGGAAAAACTTCAATCTGCTGTTCCTCAGCTTTATCCATTGTGCTATTTCACCTATTTTTCATACCTAATATTTCTCCTTAATTCCATTTTTGTTTACATTTTCTTCTTCTTTGATATTAACATCTTCTCTTATCTCTTTTAGTATGTTTACTAAAAGTAGTATGCTTACTACTTTAAAATTGCTGGTCTATTTGCTCTGTTACCTTATGATAGAATTTATAATCCAGCATAGTCCTTGTGGTTTCTTTTGGTTGTTTTTTTTTTTTTTGATGTTTATTTTTTAGAGAGAGTGAGCAAGTAGAAGAGGAATAGACAGAGACGATCAGAGGATCTGCGCTGACAGCAGAGAGCCCAATGTGGGGCTTGAACTCACAAACCGTGAGATCATGACCTGAGCTGAAGTCAGACACTTAACCAACTGAGCCACCCAGAAGCCCGTGTCTTTCTTTTGAAATAGTTATTCTTCTGGGGCGCCTGGGTGGCTCAGTTGGCTAAGCTTCCGACTTCAGCTCAGGTCATGATCTCACAGTTCATGGGTTCAACCCCGCACCAGGGCTCGGATTCTGTGTCTCCCTCTCTCTCTGCCCCATCCCCACTCATGCTCTATCTCTCTCTGTCTTAAAAAGAAATAAAACATTAAAAAAAATTGAAATAGTTATTCTTCTCCAATCTCATGTTATTTTGGCCTGTGGGCTTATTTTCCCCTGTGTATGTATCAGGCAACATACCAGGGAGAAGGACAGTCCTCATGTCAGCTCCTGGTTACAGTGAAATGAGTGGAGAGCCCTGGCACCAAATACGTCTGAGCTAATCACATTCCCTTTTCAAAATAATTTCTCAGGTCAAAGCTCCAACTTTTCCTCCCAGGGTGAAAAGCATTTGGGAGAGATACTTTCAAAACTGTTGCTCACTGGTCCTGGAGTTTGGAAGGGGAAGGGTGGGAAAGTAATTGCTCAGAGGGAGTCAATCCCATCTATTTCCTCCTCACACACAGAAGACTCTGGCCCCACTGTGTAATCTTGACATCTGGGCCAGAGCCCCGAGTCCCCACAGGGAGAGGTACAGGCCAGCTGTGGGGCTAGTTCAGTGTCTTGTCAGGAACCACAGCAGAACCTATAGCCAGCCCATCTCCACTGTCCCCTGCCTCCAGCTGCTTTCCATTCTCCAACATTCAGTTGCTCTTACCTCCTCACCCACTCATCCCTTATACCGACTTTGCCTTTATTCTATTTGCTCTTTAACTTGCTCCAGTCTGGCTTCTACCCCCAACACTCTACTGAGAGACTGCTGTATTCAGCATCATAGTAGACTCCAGCCTTTTTGCTAATCCATGTTGTGTCCTCACCTTTAACACATTGACACAATTAATTAATCCCTCCTTGAAGAACCTTCTCTTGGTTTCAATGATGCCATCACGGCATCCAACTTTTCTTCCTGCCTCACAGACTCTTCTTCTCAGGCTCATTTGATTGCTTCCTATACTACCACCTAACGGCTGTCAGATGGCCCTGAGCACTCAGCTGGCCATAGAAGGTAGATAGTGAAGGGGAGCCTGCCAGTAATTTTCATTCAATTTATAGCGATTAGAGTGATCTTTTAAAAGCACATTTTTTTAAATATGAAATGTATTGTCAAATTGGTTTCCATACAACACCCAGTGCTCATCCCAACAGGTGCCCTCCTCCATACGCATCACCCACCCTCCCCCTAAAAGCACAAATTGAATAATGCTATCTCCTGGCTTCCCATTGCACTTGGGAGTAAAATCGAATCATGTGGTTATGGCTTATAAGATTTGCATGGCCTGCTTACTCTCCCCACATACTCATTAAGCTCCGACTCTATCCAGGCTCAGAGCTTTCTATTTTATTTTATTTTTTAAGTTTACTTATTTATTTTGAGAGAGAGAGAGAAAACACAAGTAGGGGAGGGGCAGAGGGAGAGGAAGAGAGAGAATCCCAAGCAGGCTCCTTGCTGTCAGTTATTTACCTCTCCTGGGATCATGACTTGAGCCAAAATCAAGAGTCAGACTTTTAACTGACTGAGCCACCCAAGGGGACCCAGACCTTTCTATTTTAATTACTGCTATCTTTCTGGAACTTATGGTAGTGCCTGACAAATAGTAGATATTTGTAGTAAGCTGAATAATGGCCCCCAAAGATATCCACATTCTAATACCTGGAACCTGTAACTATGTTAACTTTATATGGCAAAGAGACTTTGCAGATGTAATTAACTTAAGGACCTTGAGATGAGGAGATAAGAATGTTTCTGTGCCCCCAAAATTCATATGTTGAAACCCTAATCCCCCAAAGTCATGGTATTAGGAGGTGAGGCCTTTGGGAGGTGATTAGGTCATGAGGGCAGAGGGATTAGTGTCCTTACAAAAGAGACTCCAGAGAGCTGGCTGGCCCTTCTGCCATCTGAAGTTACAGTAAGAAGATGGCTATCAATGAGGAAGCTGGTCCTCACGAGACACCAAATTTGCCAACACCATGATCTTGGACTTCCCAGACTCCAGAACAGTGAGGAATGTGTTTGTTATTCCTAAACCACCAGTCTATGACAGTTTGTTACAGCAGCCCCAATGGACTAAAACAGGGAGAGTATCCTGGAATACCCTGGTGAGCTCTGAATGTAAGCACAAGGGCTCTTAATAAGAGGGAGGCAGGAAGATTAAAGGAGGAAGAAAATGATGCGCTGATGGAAGAAGGGAAGAAAAGGCGATGTGATACATGGCCATGAGCCAAGAATGTGGGCAGCCTGTAGAATCTGGAAAAGATCAGGAAGCAGATTCTTCCCTGAAGCCTCCAGAAAGAACCAGCTCTGCTGACATCTTGATTTTGGTCCAGAAGACAGACTTCTGACCTTCAGAATTGTAAGAGATTACATTTGTGTTTGTTTCAGATTTGTGGTAATGTGTTACAATAGCAATAGGAAACTAACATAGTGCAGAAAGAATGGGTCGGAGGGTTGAATGGATTTAAAATATCATTGCTTTAGGGGCACCTGGGTGGCTCAGTCAGTTGAGTGTCCGACTTCAGCTCAGGTCATGATCTCACAGCTTGTGAGTTCGAGCCCTGCATTGGGCTCTGTGCTGACAGCTCAGAGCCTGGAGCCTGCTTCAGATTCTGTGTCTCCCTCTCTCTCTCTGCCCTCCTCTGCTCATGCTCTGTCTCTCTCTGTCTCAAAAATAAATAAACATTAAAATATCATTGCTTTATATGTATGTCCAAATACGGTATCTGTGAGCCACCCCTCCCCAACGCAGAAACAGTCCCAGTCTGAGTGTCCTCTGGTTATTTTGGGGAATGAGTTCCCAACTACGGTTGTTCCTATGCCCCCATTAGTGAAAAGCGATGGGGAAAATGATGGAGACCTGACTTCACTACAGTCTGTTCTATTTCTGACTCTGATCAGAGTGTCTCTTCCCAGGTTAGTGGGTAGGATGAGACACATGTCATCCTGTTCCCTTTTGTTTTCCCTTGTCTTTGTTCACCCTGCCTCCGACCCAAATGTTCTCCTCTAGTTCCAAAATAAAAGCCTCAGCATTGCAATGATGCAAATACACGATGGTGGGAAATTGCAGTGAGGTCACTGCTGGCCTCAAACAGTCAAAAACGTCCTGTTACACACACACACACACACACACACACACACACACTCCCCACAGATTGAGAGAGAGAGAAAGAGATGGGAACACATAAAGATATTCATAACTGTTTAATTTTGCTTAGACTTTTTACTTTCAGTAAATTTTGATTTTCTTTTTACTTGACTGTACTTGTAAATTTTTCACAATGAGCATAAATTATTTGTAAAATAAGTAAACTTTGGGGTGCGTGGGTGGCTCAGTTGATTAAGTGTCAGACTTTGACTCAGGTCATGATCTCATGGTTCGTGAGTTTGAGCTCGAATCAGGCTCTGTGCTGACAGCTCAGAGCCTGGAGCCTGCTTCGGATTCTGTGTCTCCCTCTCTCTCTGCCCCTCCCCGGCTCACGCTCCCTCTCAAAAATAAACATTTAAAAAACAAAATAAAGTAAGTCAACTTTATAACAGAAAACATATCAATTAGGTACAAGCTATTTTTAGAACCATGGTGGGGTTGCTACCAAGCCAAGAGTTTGACAAAAATATGAGAGGAATATAAATTGTCAGCACTGCCGCAGAGTCTTAATACAATCAGGTGATGGAAGTTAGTAATGCAAATTAGGCAACGAAAATTGTTTCTAAGAGGCGTGGACCAGCAAATCCCCAGTACACAGAGTGGCATCATGACTGTAACAGACTGCTTAGCATATACGTAAGTGACGTGGATCCTCATGGAAGCACCTCCGAGTCCTCAAACCCTGATGTGCATCTGATTCCTAGTCCCGAATTTTTGACCCAGTATCTTCCGCTTCCCTGAGAAGCTAAAACAACCCTCCTCAGTTAGATGAGTGGCTTTTTAGTCCTGGGAAGATTTATAATTAACTACAGAGAAAATGAATTAAATTAAACACATAGTATTAATACTTTCATTTAACTCAGGAGAATCTGTGTGTGTCTACAATGTTTAAGAGAATCTGGCAGTCAGTCATCATTGTAAGTTGAAAGACATAGAAGAATTTGATTCAATGGAGAAACTTCATTCAATGTTACAAGACTTTAGAGGCATTCTATACAGGAAGGTATTAGATGTTCAAAAGTTGTTTAAATACTTTGTAAGCTTTTTGCTTATGAAAGTGTTGTGTTTACTGTCAGGTAACTAAAACATGTAAGAAAATCAAACATATTTAAATGTACAAATGTAATTTAAAATCAACTAATTAAAAAGAAAAATTGCTTATTTACATATAAAACTATCAGATGTATAAACAGAACAGATTTATAAATTAAATTTACAGAGTTAAAAAAAGATAGGTTTTAAGAATTTCCACATTAATATATTCACCTTATTTTCAATCCATGTAACTGCAGGTATTCCTTAATAGGCAGAAAAGCCCCCCCCCCAACATTAAAAAAACACAAACTCTCATTATCATAACTAAATTCTTATAGCAACAATAGAAGAAAATGAAATCTCAGGTTTCAAAAAAGTGGTGTCATGTATATTATATTTAAATCGGAAATTTTAAAAAATGTATGCCAATCACATAAAAACTTAGTTTGACATCCCTCTAGAATTTTTTTTTTTTTTTTTAGTTTATTTTGAGAAAGAGAGAGCACACACACACAAGTGAGCAGGGTAGGGGCTGAAAGAGGGAGAGAGAGAGAATTCCATGCAGGCTTCACACAGTCAGCACAGAGTCTGATGTGGGGCTCGAACTCACGAATCCAAGATCATGACCTGATCTGAAATCAAGGGCTGGACACCCAACCAACTGAGCCACTCAGGCGCCCTGACATCCCTCTAGAAATTTGAATAAATTATCACTCACGAACTCTGGGTCTAAAATAAACTGGACATCAGACAGTAAAAATAAGCACAGTTTAAAATCAGACTCATGGCAAAAATACCATACTGTAGTTCTTTAATCAACTATTGCTTGTAGATACCAAGGATCAACTATAGTCCCCACCTGATCAAGGCTACCTCAAAGGATAATACACACAGGTAGTATCCAAACCTACTTAGAATCGGTTCCTTCATTTCCTCATTCATTCATTCCAAAAACACCCATTATAAGTAACTGGTGTATGACAAGACTGCTCTAGGTCCACAGGGAACTCATTTTCCAGACAGGTAATCCTCCCCAGGGCAGGAGCTATTGTCCGAGGCTAGGTCATAAATGGCTTTAACTGTCATGAAAACGAGCTTGAACTTTCAGTCTGGTGGAGTGTGTTAAACTGGAGAGAAACCTGATCTGGTTAATGTTTTTAGAAAATTCACTGGGTTAGCCCTCTGGAGGTTTGTTTAGAGTCCAAAGATTACAAAGCCTAAGATTGAATAGGAGACTATTACCAGGTGAGAGATGCTGACTTTTATCTATGCTCCGCTGTCAAAATCAGGTGAGCAGAGTAAGGGGTCTCACTATTCAGATTCCAAATGTTAGTTCTGGATAATCAAAGTTTACCTGTAATAAACATAGATTAGAATGTCTACTTTGGGACTTAACCCTGGATGGTCTCTGCTTTTTGGGCTTTTTCTCTTTTGTGAAATGGGAAGAATCCAAGATTAGGTGATGGCTAGAGGTTACCATGACAGAATTTCCAGTGTCAAGGGTGGTGAGCAACTGGAGATCCTTCTCGCTGCAGATGAAGAAGGACGCCAAAAGCGTTCAGGTAAGTTATAGGCACTTCTTGGGACATGGTCTGCAGTGAGTCTTTAATGAAATGTTTATGGTGTTTTGGTAACAGTTTCAATAAGGTTTTTCCTCACAACTCACAAAGATTCTTTTTTTAAATGCTTTTTTTTTTTTTTTTTGAGAGAGAGAGAGAGAGAGAGAGCACGAGAGGAGGGGAGGGGCAGAGAGAGAGGAGGGCAGAGGATCCAAAGCAGGCTCTGGGCTGACAGCAGAGAGCCCGATGTAGGGCTCAAACGCAGGAACTGTGAGATCATGACCTGAGCCAGTCAGAAGCCCAACCGACTGAGCTACCCAGGCACCCCACAGCTCACAAAGATTCTTTGCTTTTTTTTTTTTTCCAAAGATTCTTTGCTTGACCAAACTTAAGTCAGCCTCCTCAATCTTCTCCTAAGCCCTTCTGTACACTTCCTTGTAAAATCCAGTGTTAGCAAGAATCTTGCTAAATTAGTTTGGCAAGAAACCCCACCCTCGATATCTGATCATCGTGGCCTATTTTTAGCATGGATCCTGTCAAGTACCTTTAGCCAGAGTCACTCTTTGCACATGATGCTTCCTCTTAGTGATTTGCTATCCACCATTCCCTATCCTGTTTCTTGGCTATAAATTCCCATTTGTCCATGCTATGTTCAGAGTTGAGCTTAATTCCCTTCTGTAAGACTCCATGTCAGGGGGTCCCTGTACCTATCATCATGGCTCCCCTTGACGCCTTACCATCTTCAATAAGTGCCATTGAATAATTTTTTCTTTAACACACCCAAAGGGATGGATGAGTAAGAATCATAGCTGTGAACCTTAAAAGGATCTCTTAGAAGGATCTTCTATTGTGAGAGATGGAAGCTGTTGTCAGGGTTCTGGTTTCCATGTTGGGTGGTGATTTCAAGGGCATTTCTTATTATCGTTGCTAATAGATAGAAGTCCTTATATAGACACGTAATGAGAACTATGATTAATCTCTCCCTGTGACCCCCAAGTCCAAATTTTATAAAAACAAGAAGAAAATGAAAGAGAAAATTAAAGAGAAAAGAGAAACCCAGTCTTTCCTAGATTACCACTCTTCCTGCCTCTCCCTAGAATCTCTTGATTTATTACCTTTCATAAAATACCTTCATGGCTGTTCCGCTTTGGGTTTTAATCTGAAAAAATGGCTCCCTATTACTCTTGTATGTAGTTATTATTATCTATGCCTAATGATAATCACACAAAATAAAAATAAACACCCTTTAAACTACCATTCAACATGCAAATTAGAGTCTTTCTATATGATTTTAACAAATTGAGTATGAAACAACTTCAAACAATTGTGTGTTTCTCTTCATATTGGATGAAGTTTAATCACATATAATTTTTTAAAACCAAAATAACAACAACAAAAATGTGTTAACCTCTCATGTAAAAGAAGTCTGGAAGTAGGAGGTCTGCGACTGGTCCAGGAAATGGGAATAGCTTCCCAATCTCCTGTCTGTGACAGGTGCAACTGTCAGCCTGCACTCTGAGCGAGGAGCCTAAGTTGGGGCTTGAACTCACGATCCTGAGAACGAGACCTGAGCCGAGACCAAAAGTCTGGATACTTAATCGACTGAGCCACCCAGGCACCCCCTGGGCATTCCTAATGACAGACTCCATGAGAGCGTCACATACACCTCATTCTTATCTCATTCTCATCCATGGTGTTGGCACTGTCAGAACAGTACTTCAGTAAATACTGCTTGTAAAATGGAGGCTGACTGGATGCTCAGGGGGACAGATGGGCGTTCAGATAGATGGATACAAGATTCCATGGGAACTTAATATCTAGTACCAACTCTGCTGACATAAGAAGAAATCACATGAGCATTCATTGGCTTTACTGCCTTACCTTGTGACCACTGAATAGACGTTTCAGAGTAGGTGTCTGCAAACCAGACTAAGTATTTCAGGCTTTTGCATCGTAAGGTCTCTGCCACAACTATTCAACTCATGATAGCAGCCATAGACCCATGTAAATGAATGACCACGTGCCAGTAACACTGAAATTTGGATTTCATATAATTTTCACATGTCTCAAAACGTCCTTCTGTTTATTTTTTAACCATTCAGTATTATAAAAAACCATTCTTGGTTTGTGGACTGCACAAAAACAGGCAGTGAGTTGTAGTTTGCTAACCCTCAGCCTACAAAGGCAAACTGACCCAGAATTAGAAGCACTAAGAAAGGTAATAAAACAATGAGGTGAGAACCCTGGGAGCTGGCTTTCACTTTTCTTTGGCTTTCCTTTTTCTTCCCCAGGATCATTCCACTTGCCTTTCCTCGGGTCCTCTTCCTCGGAATTGGTCTTCAACCAACGTGCACATTTTCTCATACCACAAGCGTTACATCATTCAGAATGGTTTTGCTTAAAATAGGTTACTGGGAGACTGAAAAACATTTGAGACCCAAAGTAATAGCTTTCTAATGAAGGGCTTTCGTGCACTGAGAGACATCATTTCCTTAATGTGAATAAATCTGTGTGCCCACGTGATGGAATATTATGTTGGCTTCTATTCCTCTCCCAAAAGAAACATGCTTCCTGTTTGCAAGACTTCGGGTAGCCCTGAGGGCAGGAACAGATTTACATACCTCTGCTTGAACAAGTAGTGATGACTTATCTGAGGGGAAAGAATATTCTGCAGTTCTCGTTTGGAGACTGAGTTGGCTTGAGTCCTCACTGCTGTTTTTAAGAAGTGCTTAGACTTTAGGTAGTTTCATTCATGATAGGTGAATAAAATAAAAGTTACAATGTATGACAGATTACATTTTCAAATACCACTTAAATGGGCATTTATTGGGGCGCCTGGGTGGCGCAGTCGGTTAAGCGTCCGACTTCAGCCAGGTCACGATCTCGCGGTCCGTGAGTTCGAGCCCCGCGTCGGGCTCTGGGCTGATGGCTCGCAGCCTGGAGCCTGTTTCCGATTCTGTGTCTCCCTCTCTCTCTGCCCCTCCCCCGTTCATGCTCTGTCTCTCTCTCTCTGTCCCAAAAATAAATAAAAAATGTTGAAAAAAAAATGGGCATTTATTATATACTTAGTGAAAACTTGGCTCTTCCACAGTAAACCCTAAGTTATCACCTTCAGCTCTCACCTAGTTATTTTTGGATCTTTTATTAATTAAACCTCTGTGGCCTGTTAACTAAGTGATTTCTGAGAGATGAAGCTCACAAATGACCTCTCTCAATGCATGAAAGCCCTTCATTAGTAATGATAGCCACTTTTCAGACATCTCTTTCATAACGCTCTTCTCCCTTTGCTCAGCTCTCTTTTATGTTCTGTGCAAAATTTTTAACCTTCTCATGTAAAAGAAGTTCTGGAAGTAGGCTTACCTCCTTCTCATCTACGGTGTTGGCACGGTGTCAGAAGAGCTCTTCAATAAATATCAGCCAAAATTAAAGGTTGGGGATGGGTACTGAACCATCGAAGTCACTCCCGGAAGACTGACAGGTTAAGTGGAAAGAGCCACAGACCTAAATCCCATGCCTGGATAGGTGATCTAGTTTAGCCAAACCTTTCTGATTTTGAATAAATGTTTACAGTCTGGCTTTTGGAATTAGGAAAGGTTGTACTTGGCAATTCTTCTCAAATCTTTCGTCATTTGCAAATTGGGGATGATAATCTGTAACGTCCAGGGTGAAGTGAGATCTAGAGGAACGTTCACTAAGACGCCTGGGTGCAGTGGGATTCGGGGCGGAAGTGGGGTGTCCGCTCTTATTTTCATTATGGGTGAAACCAGTTCCCTCCAGCGGAGAAAATGCTTGCAAGCCCGCTGGGGCTGCGAACAGCGCAGAGACCTAATCCTTCCAGAATTTCAGTTTCCTTTGCCATGAGCCTGCTTTTCCCTTTCTGCCCATCAGTTGGCGCCTTTTGCCGTCCTTTTCCACCCCCCTAAGCTGGTCGCTCCGCAGCTCGCAGGTCACATGGCCTGCCGGAGCGCGGGGACCCGGCGCGGGAGCTGCGCCGCGGGAGGAGGCGAGGCTCCGGCGCGCACACGAACCGCGCGACACCCGCTCCGCTCGGGCCTCAGGGTCGGGCGACGGCTCCTCAGTGGCGATGAGCCAGCCAGCCTAGGCGACACTGGAGGCGGCCCTCGGCGTACGCGGAGGACGGAGCTGACCGCCTCCACCGGGTAGGTTTGCACTGCGTTAGATATGCCCAGCCCCTCTGGCATCGCTGCCGGAGCGCGGGGATGAGGATTACCGGGGCCGCCGCTGGCGCGGGGAGAGCAGCGGCGGGGGCTTGCGCAGCTCGGGAGGGCCTGCGCCCCCGGCTGTGCGCTTTGAGCAGGCGAGCTTCGCCGCGGCCCGGCCCGGAGCTCCGGCCGCTTCCTGCCGGGGGACTGCGGGGACCCCAGAAGGGCTTCCTCCGCGCGGGCGGGGTCGGTGTCAGGGTAGGGATGAATGAGTGTCGCGGCGAGGGCATCTTTCCACCCTTCGCCTGCCTCGGCTGCGCCGCGAGGCCGACAGGAAGGCGCGAGCCGGGCGCGTGTCAACCCAGGTTAAGACCCGGGTCCTGGGAGCCTAGTCGGGCCGCACAGCCGAAGAGCGAGCGCTTCGCCTAATGGCCGCGCGCTTGAGGCGAGGGTTCCTCCCGCGTCAGCCCCTCGGGCTAATCGGGCTCGCGGATTACGCGCTGCTGCGGCGTGGGGTTTCTGCGCAGTGGGGGACCGAGGAAGGGCGACCCGGCAGAGGAAGGCGTCGCTCCCAGCTCCCGGAAAGACCGGCTGAAGGGAGCCACCTCCGCGATCGGAACCGTTAGCCTCGACCGACGAGTAGGGAAACTGAGGCCCAAACGTGGCGGGGACTGCCCAAGGTCGGCGGCAGGAACTAGATCCGGGACTGTGGTCTCCAGCTCCCATTCTCTTTCGGCGAGGAATAGAGAGGACCACCCCCCGGTAGTCGCATCATCCTCCTGGCCTCTGGGCGCGGGCGTTGCCGGTTCCGCACTGCGCCCTTGGTAGTCAGGGGCGAGAGCTCCTGCAGGGTGGGTGTGACCCTGGCATCCCCTGCTGGTCCCTTGCTGTCCCCGGGGGAACCGCAGAGCGACTCCAGTGATGATCTCACTATGCAGACCATTATCAAAACCTGCAGGTTCAGTGTGTGCGTGTGCGTGCACGTGTATTTATTTCGCCAGGAGAACTGAACCTGGTAAGGGGATAGCTTTTTTAGGGGTGCATTCTAGAGTGCACTGTACCAGGTACTTTAGGAGGCGACAAGAGAAAACTATGTGTGTCTAACACCAATATTGAATCTTTTAAAAAAGGGTAAGTGTATTGCATTCAGGAAACAGAAAAATGTGAAGGAGAAAATAAAGATGACAAAACTTCATCTAGATTGTTGAGATTTTCTGGATGTCTTCTTAAAGGTTTCTCTGCATGCACACATCTAAACCAATAAGATGGACAAAAATAGTATCTTGTTTTAATTTGCATGTCTGAATCCCCCCCTCCTCTCCCCCCCCCCCCAACCGGGGCAGTAAATACCTTTTTCCTCTGTGTACTGGCCTTTTGCATCTGTGTAGGTGAGCTGTCTTAATTCTTTTGTCCCCTTCCAACTTTTTTTTTAAGTAATCTCTACACACAAGGTGGGGCTTGAACTCACAACCCTGAGATCAGGAGTCACAGGCTCCACTGACTGAGCCAGCTAGACACCTCTCTTTTGCTTTCTTTTTCTTTTTCTTTTTTTTTAATTTAAAAAAAAAATTAAATCTAAGTTAGTTAATGTATAACGTAATAATGATTTCAGGAGTAAAATTTAGTGATTCATCATTTACACATAACACCCAGTGCTCATCCCAACAAGTGTCCTCCTTAATGCACATCACCCCCATCCCCCCACCCAACACCCTGCCAGCAACCCTCAGTTTATTTCCTGTATTTAAGAGTCACTTATGGGTTGTCTCCCTCTCTGTTTTTATCTTATTTTTGTTTCCTTTCCCTTATGCTCATCTGTTTTGTATCTTAAATTCCACATATGAGTGAAATCATATTGTATTTGTCTTTGACTTATTTTGCTTAGAATAATACACTCTAGTACCATCCGTGTTGCAAATGTCAAGATTTCATCCTTTCTGATCGCCAAATAATATTCCATTGTATATATATATATACACCCACATCTTCTTTATCCATTCATCAGTCGATGGACATTTAGGCTCTTTCCATACTTTGTTATTGTCGATAGTACTGCTATCAGCATTGGGGTGCATGTGCCCCTTCGCATCAGCACTCCTGTATCCTTTGGATAAATACCTAGTAGTGCAATTGCTGGGTCGTAGGGTAGTTCTATTTTTAATTTTTTGAGGAACCTCCATCCTGTTTTCCAGAGTGGCTGCACCAGTTTGCATTCCCACCAGCAGTGCAAAAGAGTTCCTCTTTTTCTGCATCCTCACCAACATCTTTTGTTGCCTGAGTTGTTAATTTTACCCTTTCTGACATGTGTGAGCTGGTATCTCATTGTGGTTTCGATTTGTATTTCCCTGATGATGAGTGATGTTGAACATTTTTTCATGTGTCAGTTGGCCATCTGGATGTCTTCCTGGGAGAAGTGTCTATTCATGTCTTTTGCCCATTTCTTCACTGGATTATTTGTTCTTTGGGTGTTGATTTTGATAAGTTCTTTATAGATTTTGGATACTAATCCTTTATCTGATATGTTATTTGCAAATGTCTTCTCCCATTTTGTCGGTTGTCTTTTAGTTTTGCTGATTGCTTCCTTTACTGTGCGGAAGATTTTTATCTTGATGAGGTCCCAGTAGTTCATTTTTGCTATTGTCTCCTTTGCCTCCGGAGACATGTCAAGTAAGAAGTTGCTGCGGCTGACGTCGAAGAGGTTTTTGCCTGTTTTCTCCTCGAGGATTTTGATGGCTTCCTGTCTTATTTGGGTCTTTCATCCATTTGGGGTTTATTTTTGTGTATGGTATAAAAAAGTGGTCCAGGTTCATTCTTCTGCATGTCACTGTCCAGTTTTCCCAGCACTACTTGCTGAAGAGACTGTCTTTATTCCATTGGATATTCTTTCCTGCTTTGTCAAAGATTAGTTGGTCCATTTCTGGGTTCTCTGTTCTGTTCCATTGATCTATGTGTCTGTTTTTGTGCCAGTACCATACTGTCTTGATCAGATTACAGCTTTGTAATACAGCTTGAAGTCCGGAATTGTGATGCCTCCAGCTTTGGTTTTCTTTTTCAGGATTACTTTGGCTATTTGGGGTCTTTTCTGGTTCCATGCAAATTTTAGGATTGTTTGTTCTAGCTCTGTGAAGAATGCTGGTGTTATTTTGATAGAGATTGCATTGAATATGTAGATTGCTTTCGGTAGTGTCGACATTTCAACAATGTTTTTTCTTCCAATCCATGAGCATGAAATGTTTTTCCACTTTTTGAGTCTTGTTCAGTTTCTTTCATAAGCTTTCTATAGTTTTCAGTCTTTTGCTTTTCAATTGGAGCGTCTTTCTGTTCCTGACTTTTAAGCACTCTTTGCACATTACACATTAAAGTAATCTGTCATTTATGTTGCATAGTGTTTCCTAATCTGCCTAATGTCAGCTTTTCATCTTTGACCATATACAAGTTTAACTTTTTACTTAGTCATATATTTTTTCAATAGTTCTGCTTATGGACTTTGCTGTTAAGGTCCTTTCCTAAACCAAGTTTATATAAATATACTTCAGTATTTTTCTTCAGGTACTTTTAAGCTTTTGTTTGACAGTATTAATATGAAATTTATTCTAGTTTAAGTTATAAAGTGGAGCACTAGTTTACTTTTCCTGCATAGTTAGCCAGTTGCTGCAAAGCTAGTAAATCCATTTTTCACCCCTGATTTAAATAGCTTCAAGTATGGCAGACTAAATTATTACATGTTTGTATCTGTGTGGATTTCTGCATCTGTCTATTTATTTATCAGTACATTTTGGTGCCAGTGCCATGTTATTTTAATGACTGAAGTTTTATAGTAGGCTTTAAGGTCTGGTTAGACAGATTCTCTCTTATTACTCTGTATTATTTTCCTGGATCTTAGAAAAATCAATTTAATTGAAGCATAGTTTACATACAATAAAACACAGCATTTAAATGTGTATTTTGAAGAATTTTGTCAAATGTAACCACCATCACGATAAAAATTATGAAGCATCACATGACATTGATGTCATCACTGCACAGGGCTAATCTTTGATATATCCCCCCAATTTCTGTATATATGCCAGAAAAGTAAGCATTTCCTGGCCGTTTTTATTAGTACGAATTCCAGAAAATCTTTAGAATACTTTCATCAAGTTAACTAACCTTTCCCTGCTCCACCAAAAGAAGCAAACAAAATTTTATTTGGATTTCTCTTGGATTTTTGATAACAGCGGCCCTCAGGGTATAAGGGCCCTGGCAGACATGTTCACCATCCCAGTCAGTGCACAAGACTCAGTATTTGTTGAATGAACGTTTAATAATTGCCATAAAAGTAGCACGTGCTCTTACAGAAGTGTTGAAAGCAAAATAGGAGTCTTCCATACATTCATCTCCTACTAAATTATATTCCATATTAAAAATAGAATGACCATACTATGTACATTTTTTTTTTTTACAATTTGCATTGACATAATTTGCATTCTTTTCCCTTTAGAGACTTAAAATCTGCTCAGTTTGGTATAACAAGTTATCATAGACTGGGTGGTGTAAACAGCAGAAACATTTCTTTCTGAGCCTGAAAACCTGAGATCAGGATGCCAGCATAGCTGGGTGCTGCTCAGGGCCCTCTTCCTGGTGTATGGATGCCACTTTCTCGCTGTTCTCACTGGCAGAGAGCAGAGAGAGGAAGCAAGCACACTCCCATTTCTTTTTTTTTTTTCTTTAATTTTTATAATGTTTATTTCTTTCTTGAAAGAGAAAGAACGCAAAGGGGAGAGGGGCAGAGAGAGAGGGAGAGAATCCCCGCAGGCTCCACACTGTCAGCTCAGAGCCCAGCTCCGGGTTCAAACTGACAAACCATGCGATGAGCTGAAATCAAGAGTCAGAGGCTTAATGACTGAGCCACCCAGGCACCCTTCCCCATCTCTTTTTATAAGGGCACTAATCCCAGCATGAGAGTTCCACCACAAAGACCTAATTACCTCCCAGAGACCCCATATCCAAATACCATCACGTTGAAGATTAGGGTTTTAATACAGGAATTTTGGGAGAACACATTCAGTCCATAGCAGAGACCTCGCCAAGACTTTTTTAATGTTAGTATGTTTAAAACTTTCTCTTCCTTTTTAATGGCTCCTTATCATCCCTTTGTATAATTATCTAGAAATATGTTCCCTGTTGCTGGGCCTTTTTTTTCCCTGCAGTTCCTCCTTCTTCCTTTCCTGCTTTCTCCTACCCTCCCCTCTCCCACTTCTTCCCCCCTCTTTATCTTTCTCTTTCATACTATTACAAACAAAACTGGCATGAACCTTCCTTTTCTATCTTTGATAGCATGTGTTGGGATTTCTGCAGGATAGATTCCTAGAAGTAGAACTTCTAGGTCAAGGGGGATGCATACATAAAATTTTTATAGATACCCGGCTCAACTTTCTTTCCAAAGGTTGCACAAATGTATTTGCAAGTGCCCGTTTGTTGAACTAGGCCACTCCCTCTTGAAGTAAATTGAATTGACCTTATGTTAAATGTAGAGACTAGTTCTGGAAAAAGAGAACTCTATCACCTCTTTCATTAGTGAGGCTTTCCAGCTAAGAAAACGTTATTTTTTTCTCCACTTAACTAAAGACTTTCTAAGTATCTTTCAGTAGAATTTTATAGTGTGTGTGTATATTCCACATATTTAAAAAAATTTCGTCCTGGGTATTTTAGGGTTTTTAACCTCATTTTGACAGGGATCTTTTATCCCATTGATTAAGTTGGTTATTATCTGATTAGGTGAAAGCAGTGTGTGTGTGTGTGTGTGTGTGTGTGTGTAATATTTTTACATATTAATTCTGTTATCAACCGCAGTTTGAAACTCTTTTACCATTTCTAATTATTTGTCAGCTGATTTTCTTGGGTTTCCAATCTGTGCAGAAACAGTAGTGCATATTGGTTGAAGATGTGGGTTCTGGAACCTGACTGCCTGTGTTCGACTATTTGAGTTTTGCCACCCACTGAAGAGCTTTGTTAACTGTGGGTACAAGTTAATTCTGCCTTAGTTTTTTGAGGTATAAAACAGGCTGAATAATAGTACTTCTCCTAAGCTTCTTTAAAAAAAATTTTTTTTTTAACATTCATTTTTGAGAGACAGAGTGTGAGAGAGGGAGGGGCAGAGACAGAGTGAGACACAGAATCCAAAGCAGGTTCCAGGCTCTGAGCTGTCAGCACAAAGCCCGATGTAGGGCTCAAACTCACAGACCGTGAGATCATAACCTGAGCTGAAGTCTAATGTTTAACCCACTGAGCCACCCAGGCACCCCTCTCATAAGCTTCTTATGAGGATCACTGAGATGCTTAGAACAGTGTCTGGCACGTAATAAGTGCTCAGCAAACACGTACAAATAAGTTGATCTCTGCACATTATGTGGCCAGGCTTTTTGATACTCCCAATTTTATAGCTGAGGAATTGAGTCCCACAGAGGTCAAATGACTTGACTATGGACATTTATTAGCTCAAAAACATTGAGCCTCTTCCATGCATACAGTTCTGTGATGAGTCTACAAGGGATACCAAAGATAAATCAGACTGAATCCACTAACAAGGGATTTATAAGTCTAATTGACGCATAAGTCAGGGGCCATAAATAAAGCCATGGGAAGGCAGCAGGCATTGGGGACAAAATATGGGCTTTGGAATTTTTCTTCTGTTTTAATTTCTTGCTTTCAACTTGGTAGCATTTTTTTTTTTTCATGTAAATGGAATTAGTTCCACTGCTATTTGAGAGTTGCTGTTTTGGTTAAATGAAATAGATGTAAGAGTCTACTACCGGACTTGGATATATAGCAGGAGCTTAGTAAATGGTAGCTATAAATAGATACAGTCTAAGGTAGAAAGTGACAAATGAAGGTTCTGGGGGGAACGTTTATGTAAAAGGCCCAAGCAGTTGAGAAACAAGAGATTATTTCTGGTTGGGGGAGATGAGGGTTGGCTTTCAGAAGAGGTCCCCCCCCCTTTTTTTGTTAAGTTTATTTATTTTGAGAGAGAGAAAGAGCACAAGCCAAGGAGGGGCGGAAAGAAGGAGAGACAGAATCCCAAGCAGGCTCCATGCCATCAGCACAGAGCCCGATGTGGAGCTTGAACTCATGAATCGTGAGATCATGACCTGAGCCAAGATCAAGAGTTGGACCCATAACTGACTGAGCCACCCAGGCAGCCCAGAAGAGGTTCCTTTGGAGCTGGTTCTTTTTTTTTTTTTTTTTTTTTTTTTTCTTGAGAGAGAGAGAGAGACAGAGAGAGTCTGTACATGTGCATGAGCCAGGGAGCGGCAGAGGGAGAGAGAAAGCGAGAGAATCTTAAGCAGGCTCCACACCCAACGTGGACCCCAACTTGGGGCTCGATCTCACAACTGTGAGATCATGACCTGAGCCAAAATCAAGAGCTGCCTCTGAGCTGATTCTTGATGGTTGAGTAGACTGTGCGAGGAGAAGAATAGAGTCTGGAGAGATAGCTGAAGCTGGATTTTGAAGAATCATGGTGAAGAATTTGGACTTCATTCTATAGTCATTGGGGAATCCTAGAACAGTTCTACAGAAAAGAGTGCCATGTTCAGACCCATGCTTCAGAGCATCAGATGGATGCTGATGATGTAACACATTACCATCATTTCTGCTATCTTTCTGACAAATGGCTTTCATAGCCATTGTCTCATTTTGTCTTCACAGTGCCTCCATACATGAGATATTTTTAATTTTCCTATTTGACAGCAGCAAAATAGTCTCAGAGAGATCAAATGATTTCTTTACAAATGGACCTAATTAGCTAGTGTTGGGACCAGACCTGCACCCAGACCTTATGGCTTTGAATCTGTTGGTCTTTCTGGAAGTCATAGGCCTAGTTAGGAGGCTGTTGCTGATAGCCAGCCTGGAGGTGATGATGAGTAGCGAGGGTGAGGCAATGTAGAAAGGCATGGCTATGGGAGGGGAGGAGAGAAGAGAGGTGTACAAGAGGCCATATGGGTAGCATTGCTGGGATTTGGAAGTGACTGGCTAGGAGCGAGAAGTCAGAACATACTGGTC
This sequence comes from Panthera tigris, assembly GCF_018350195.1. Lineage (NCBI taxonomy): Eukaryota > Metazoa > Chordata > Mammalia > Carnivora > Felidae > Panthera > Panthera tigris. The sequence continues at coordinate 62,986,005 of NC_056672.1, read as the reverse complement.
TTTTGGACCCAAGGTGCCTGGGGGTATGGTGGTGCCATTCATGCATGAGGGCTGACTTGGGAAACAGTCCTCTTGACCGCTTATCTCTTCAGGCTAAGCCTGGTGTACTGCTTCACATATCCCTGTGACCCCTTCAACTTAATTTTCAGAAGCTGCCATAAAATGTAACTTGTCATTGTTACTCCATTTATTCATTCTAGCCCTATTTCACGTTCATTTCTTGGTGTCTTTGTCTTTTACTATCTTTTCTGAGCCCTCCATCCCAGACATGGTAACAGGCATAGTTCAATTTACAAAATGGTTGTGTTTCAAAGTGCACTAGTAAGGCCTAGATAAGAATTCAGGAATCATTACGCCATAGTATCTGGGCTGTAATGGTGTCATTGTTTCCAGGCCACCTCACAGATGCAGGTCAGTCCACAACATCACTGGAGCATGGTCCTGAGTCGGTGATGCTGGGGGTGACTATGGAATTCTGGAAGAAGACAATCGGGGTGATAATGTAGACATGGTCCTCCTTCTGCCCCACCCCCACGATTGGGCTGGGAGTAGAGAGCTCCTTCCCTTGAACTACCAATTCAAAATCCTTTGTTTTAAGGTAAGTTATCTTAAAACCAAATCAGTAAAGTGAAATAAATTATAGGTGGCCTTGGACACCCGACCCCACTGTGCAGCAATTGGTTAAATCCTTTAAGAAGATGCTTTAAAAAGCAAACAGAACGTAGTCTTGAATGCCTACCTCCATGTGGTTGGATTTTAGGCAGACCAGTCATCTGATCATTAAAGGATCTGTTCCCACCTCCCATGGTCCAAGATGGGTGGACCAGATTGTATTATTGTTCAAGATATTTTCTTCTTTTCTTTTCTTTTCTTTTTTTTGGAGAGAGTGCATGTGCGCAAGTGAGGGAGGGACAGAGGGAGAGAGAGAGAATTCTAAACAAGCTGTACACTCAGGTTGGAGTCTGATGTGGGGCTTGATCCCACGACCCTAGGATATCAAGAGTCCGATGCTCAACCAACTGAGCCACCCAGGCACCCCTGTTCAAGGTATTTTCTGCCCCTTACTGGAGAGACATATCTTTCCCTAATCATTGGTTTCAGGCTTGGCCATATGTCTTTCGGTACCCCTTCTTGCAAGAAAATTACATAACTGTTGTGTTGAACTTAAGAGTTGTTATGTAACTTGCTCTGGTCAGTGAAATGTAGGTGGACATGATGTGTGTCATTTTTGAGCCGTAGCTTTGAGAGCCAGCTTGTGGTTCACTGTTTCTTTCTCCTCCGCCACAAAACCACCAATGTCCAGAAAAGAGGCAGTTCCATCTACCGGGGGCCTGGAGTGCAAATGACAGGGAGCAGAGTCTCAACTGATCCGTAACGGACAAGTAACATGAGCAAGAATTAAGCCTCTTTCTTATAAAACCCGGAGACTTAGGGGTCATTACTGTAGTCTCTTTTGACTCATACTGAGTATAATGATATGGCAGCCAGATGCCTTATGAGCATTTTAGAAATGTCGCCTACTCTGAACAAATTGCTAGAACCTTTCTTTTTTCATGAGGGCTTAGAAATTGGCCTGCTGCTTTTGCTTTCTATTGAACCTTCATTTTCCCTTCCTCTGCTCTGTGGGTGGAGTACATTTCCCTGCCGCATTGCTTCAGCTAGTGCATGGTGAGTGGACTTAACGTGTGGCATGCTTAAGTGAGGCTGTAAATGAACCTTCGTGTTTTGATTCTTGTGTATCTGCCATCCACCAAAAAAGCATGCCCAGATGGCTGTTTCTTCTGACACTGGACCTGGAACAAGAATTACATGAAACGACCTGATTCCGACCTGCAGTCTAGAGCTGAACCCAGCTGAACCACAGCTGTGCACAGATCCGCGAGCAAGAAATGCATGTCCTTATCGTAAGTTCTAAAGGTCTGGGCTGTTCCTCACCCCAGCTAAGAGCTTATCAATGTATGTGGGGACCATGTGTCCTCGGAAATGAGTCCTATTCCTTCCCTGAAGGTCAGGAGAAGAGCAGTCTCGCTACCATACTTTTTTAATTTATTTTTTTTTATTTTTAATGTTTATTTATTTTTGAGAGACAGAGAGAGAGCATGAGTGGGCAGAGAGAGAGGGAGACACTGAATCTGAAGCAGGCTCCAGGCTCTGAGCTGTCAGCAAAGAGCCCGACGTGGGGCTCGAGCTCACGGCCCGCGGGATCATGACCTGAGCCAAAGTTGGATGCTTAACCAACTGAGATACCCAGGTGCTCCTCACTACCATATTTTTAAAGCAAGGTATTTCTGAGATGTTAATGATTTTATTGACCCTAGAGGGGAAATTGCCTGGGTTTAAAGGTCGTCTTTATGTCAGCACCAGGTGCCTCAGTTCCTGACCCAACTGCCAGAAGGAAGAGAGAGAGAGAAAATCAGGAGCCTAGGGTGGCAAGGGAAGGATACGGCCTGAGAGCAGCAGCACAGGGTGGCTTGGATAGAACAGACATCTCCTTAATTTCGCTGGCCCCACTTTAATAACAAAATCTAAGGGAAATCATCATGCTTGCTTGATAGACAGCTTCAAGAAAGGCTTCTCCCCTTCTATCCACCTGCCACATACAAGCCTCTTTTGTACAGAAGTGTTGAAGGCAGCCACACAACCACACCAGGACCCTCAGCAAGATCCTAGAAAATAAAGCAGGAAACCACGGGCCTGGAAGGACTTGGATTTAAGAGTGTGCTGTCAATCAGTTTGTTCACTAAGTAAATACTTGTGGACTTATATACAAGCAAGTACACTTATGTATATTTCCCCCCTTTTCTACACAAATGGTAGTGTGCTATACATACTTTCTGTGTCTTCTGTAACTGAAAAAATATCTTACAGTTTTTCCATATCTGTGCATAAAGAGTTTGCTTTTTGTAACTTTTTTTTTTTTTGATGAGAACACTTAAGTTCTTCTCTTTTAGCAAATTTCAATTATACAATACTGTATTATCAACTGTAGTTACCAAGTTATGCATTAGATCCTCAGACCTTGTTTATCGTACTTTTTTTAAAGACCTTATTCACCTTAGGGGTCGCTGAGTGGCCCAGTTGGTTGAGCATATGACTCTTTTTTTTTTTTTTTCGAGCATATGACTCTTGATTTTGGCTCAGGTCATGATCTCACTGTTCGTGAGTTCAGACCCCACATCGGACTCCTCGAGATTCTCTCTCTCTCTCTCTGCCCCTCCCCCAAAATAAATAAACTTAAAAAAAAAGACCTTGTAAGTAAAAGTTTATACCCTTTGACCAACTTCTCCCTATCCCCACACCGCACCCCTTAGCACCTGATAACCATCTTTCTTTCTTTCTTTTTTTTTTAATGTTTATTTATTTTTGAGAGAGAGAGAGAGGGAGAGACAGAGCTCAAGCAGGGGAGGGGCAGAGAGAGAGGGAGACACCAAATCTGAAGCAGGCTCCAGGCTCTGAGCTGTCAGCAAAGAGACTGATGTGGGGCTCAAACTCACGAACTATGAGATCATGACCTGAGCTGAAGTCAGATGCTTAACCGACTGAGCCACCCAGGCACCCCATGATAACCACCTTTCTATTCTGTGTTAGGTTCCACATTAGATGATACCATGCAATACTTGTCTTTCTCTGTCTTATTTCACTTAGCATAATGCCCTCCATATTCATCCATGTTGTCACAAATGGTAGGATTTCCTTTTTTTCTTTAAAGGCTGAATAATATTCCATTTCATAGATATACCACATATTCTTTATCCATTAATCCATCAGTGGACATTTGGGTTGTTTCCATATCTTGGCTATTGTGAATAACACTGCAATGCCAGATACCTCTTCAAGATAATGATTTTCTTTCCTCTGGATATATATCCAGATGTGGAATTGCTGGATCATTTGGTAGTTTATTTTTAATTTCTTGAGGAACCTCCATATTGTTTTACATAGTGGCCATACCAGTTAATGTTCCAGCCAGCAGTATACAAGGGTTCCCTTTCTTTACATCCATGCTAGCATTTGTTATCTCTTGCCTTGTTGATGGTAGACATCTCAGTAGGTGTGAGGTGATATATTATTGTGGTTTTGATTTGTTTCTATGATGATTGGTGATGTTGAGCACCTTTCCGAGCACCCTGTTGACTGTTTATATGTCTTCCTTGGAAAAATGTCTATTTAGGTCCTCCTTTGCTCAATTTTAAATAAGTGAGTTATTATTATTATTATTACTGTTGCTATTGAGTTGTATGAATTTTTATGTATTTTGAATACTAACTCCTTGTCTAATATGTGGCTTACAAATATTTTCTTCCATTTTATAAGTTGCCTTTTCATTTTATCGATGGTTTCCTTTGCTGTGTGAAGGCTTTTTAGCTTGATGTAGTCTCACTTGTTTATTTTTGCTTTTGTTGCCTGTGCTTTTGGTGATAAATCCAAAATCATTGCCAAGACCAGTGTCAAGAAGCTTATTCCTGGGGTGCCTGGCTCAGTCGGTTAAGTGTCCAACTTCGGCTCAGGTAATGATCTTACAGTTTGTGAGTTCAAGCTCTGCATCAGGCTCTCTTCTGTCAAAGAGATTGCTTCAGATCCTCTGTCCCCCTCTCTCTTCCTTCCTTGCATGCATGCTCTCTCTCTCTCTCTCTCTCTCTCTCAAAAATAAATAAACATTTTTTTAAAAGAAGCTTATTTCCTATGTTTTCTTATAGGAGTTTACAGTTTCAGGCGTTCTGTTCAAGTCTTTAATATATTTTGAATTGATTTTTGTGAGTGGTCTAAGATAGGGGTCCAGCTTTTTGCATGGCTATCCACTTTTCCCAGCACCATTTATTTATTTATTTATTTAATGTTTATTATTATTTATTCTGAGAGAGTGTGTGTGCACGTGCGCAGGGGAAGGGCAGAGAGCGAGGGAGAGAGAATCCCAAGCAGTGAAGAACCAGACACGGGGCTTGATCTCATGAACCGTGAGATCATGACCTGAGCTGAAAACATGAGTCAGATGCTCAACCGACTGAACCCCCAATTGTCCCCCAGCACCATTTATTAAAGAGATTATCCTTTACCCATTCTATACTCTTTGCTCGTTTGTCATAAATTAATTGACCATATGTGCAAAGGTTAATTCTGGGATCTCTATCCTGTTCCATTGGTCTGTATGTCTGTTTATGCCAGTACTATATCTTTTTGATACAGCTTTGTAATACAGTTTGACAACAGGAAGTGTGATGCCTCCAGCTTTATTCTTCTTGCACTAAATTGCTTTGGCTATTCAAGGTCTTTTGTAGTAGTTCCATACTAATTTTAGGATTGTTTTTTCTATTTCTGTGGAAAATGCCATCGGAATTTTAATAGATATTGCATTGAATCTGTAGATCATTTTGGGTAATATGGACATTTTAACAATATTAATTCTTCTACTCCATGACCACAGAATATCTTTCCATTTATTTGTGTCATTTTCAGTTCTTTCAATAATGTCTTATAGTTTTCAGTATACAGATCTTTCACCTCTTTGGTTAAATTTATTCATAAGTATTTTATTCTTTGATGCTCTTGTAAATGGGGTTGTTTTCTTAATTTCTCCTTGTTAGTGTATAGATATGCCACTGATGTTTGTACATTGATCTCAGATCCTGCAACTTTACCAAGTTCATTTATTGGTTCCCACAGTTTTTTGAGTGTTGGGGGGCTATTAGAGCCAGGTGATCCAGAGGCTCATCCCTCAGGTTATTGCCACAAAAGCTGGGGCACCAGACCTATGTACAAGTGCTTTCCAGAGAGGTACTGGCGATCTGGTGTTATCATTGGAGGGGCCCATGGAAGAAGGTGGGAGAAGTGCCTATGAGCTCCCCTGGGCTCTGCACAGAATCTCAGCCAGCTCCTAGATATGTGCTAAGTTAGAAGCTGGACTCTCTGGCAGGTGCTTATAAAGTATGCACTCCAAACCTTTCCAGGGAAAAACTGGGGGATAGGCATTTTTTGCCTGCTTCCTCCATGATGAGCCCTGGAGGGGACAGAAGTGGCAAGTGCCCATGAACTCACTAAGAACCGCTTCTTTCTTTACTATGGCCCTGTTTGTCCCCTGGATGAAAGCCCAGTTGGCATTTAGAGCTAGATGTTTTGGGCGCCCATCCTTCAGGTGGGAGTCCTAAAATTTGGAGTGCTAGATATGTGTGTGCTCCAAACCCTTTACTCCTCAGAAAGAAGCTGTGAATTGGGAGTTCCCTCCAGATTGTATGGTGCTGTACTGGGGGTGGGGTTTATCGCTGGTGTCTGTTTCAGCCTTTCCTACCTGATTCAACGTGGGTATTATCTCATTTTCCCTATGTGTACGAGTTGCTCAGCTAGTTTCTGGATTTCTCTCACAGGGAATTTCTCACGGTGTAGCTGTACATTTAATGCATCCATGGAAGGAGAGAAGTGCAGGAGCCTTCTATGTTGCCATCTCGGTCTCTTCCAAGTTTGCTTACTTTTAATGGGTACTTTGTATTCCATTCTTTGGATGTACCATAATGTATTTGACTCACTCTCAACCGATGGGCACTTGGCACCATTTTGCTATTACAGATGATGCTGCAAGTCATTTCTCACATATGAGAATATATACCTAAGAAGGAACATTAGAAATGGAATTGCTGAAGGTGCCCCGGTACCACAATTGGTTAGCACACGGCACTTACACAGAAATGGAATTGCTAAGTCATTCGTGGTTTTCTTAGATAGTCCCAGATTAATTCTATAGAGGTCGTGCTGATTTATACTCCCATTAGCAAAATATATGAGTGCCAGTTTGGTAGGTCGTCCTTTGCATGGGCCAGGGACAGCTCCCCTAAGGAGATTGTACTAAAGGATGAGAAAAAGCAATCTGTATGAGGAAGCAGGGAAGGGGGTGGACTAAAATGTTCTAGGGTGAGGGAGCTGTGGGAGCAAAGGCCAGGAGTTGGGTAAAAACATAGCATAGTCAATGTTCTGAAAGATCAGTGTATCTAGAGCTTTCCTGCTAATTGGTGACATGTGGCTATTGATTACTTGAAATGTGACCAGTCTGAATTGAAATCTGCTGTAAATGTAAAAGATACACTGGATTTCAAAGACTTAGTACAAAAAAAAAAAAGAACATAAAACACCTCATTAATAATTTGTTCATATTGGCTTCATGTATTGTGTTTAAAATATACTATTAAAATTAATTTCATCTGTTTCTTTATAATTTTTTACTCTGGCTGCTGGAAGATTTTATTGTACTTTTAAATTTTTTTTTAACATTTATTCATTTTTGAGAAACAGAGAGAGACAGAGCATGAGCGGGGGAGGGGCAGAGAGAGAAGGAGACACAGAATCCGAAGCAGGCTCCAGGCTCTGAGCTGTCACAGAGCCCAATGTGGGGCTCAAACCCACAAACCTGATCCTGAACCCACAAACCCACGATCATGACCTGAGTCAAAGTCAGACGCTTAACCAACTGAGCCACCCAGACGCCCCAAGGAAGATTTTTAAATACATGTGTGGCTCGAATTATATTTCTATTGGACTATGCTAGTCTAGAATAAGAATTGGTAAACTACGAGCTGCTGGCCAGATTTAGCTTACAGCTTGTTTTTATGTGGCTGGAGCACTAAAAATAGTTTTTATATTTTTAAAGCGTTTTCAAAACGAAAAAGCCTAAGAAGACTGTGCAACAGAGATAGTATGTGGCCCACAATATCTGCAATATTTACTGTCTAGCCCTTTACAGAAAAATATTGCCAACCTCTAGTTTTGAGCAACTTGAGAAAGGGATGGTAGAACGAGATGACAGAGAAGACAGAGTAGGGCACAGTCCAGATCATACAGGGTCTTGTGGACTATGATAAGACATTTGGATTTTATTAACAGAGCAATGGAAAGCTACAGAAGGGTTCTAAGCAGGAGAGTGATATGATCAGATTTATATTTTAATGTTTATTTTATTTTTGAGAGAGAGAGAGAGAGAGAGAGAGAGCAGGGGAGGGGCAGGGGCGGGCAGAGGGTCAGAAGCAGGCCCAGTGCTGTCAGCACGGAGCCCAATGCGGGGCTCAAACTCACAATCACGAGATCATGACTGGAGCCGAAGTCGGATGCTTAACCACCTGAGTCACCCAGGCACCCCCAGATTTATATATTTAAGTGATAACTGTGTGCATGTACACACACACACACACACACAATCTTTAAACATCCCTCCCCTGGGACTTATCTGGACTAGATTGTCACATTCTTGCTTTACCAGAAACTGTCACTGGAAGAGAGTGTTGAAGGAGTATGGATAGTGATTTCACACCAAACACAGAGCTTGCACAGTCATCATAATCACATTTTCATCTTTGCACTCATGATGTGCCAGGCATTCTCCAAGCTGCATGCCTTATCTTGTATTTTGTTCCTTCTTCTAAGTGGGTACAGCTCTCTTGGGTAATAGCAAGAGTAGGGAGGACAAGGTGAGCAGGAAGCCACTGGAATGACTCCATTCCCTAGCAGGAGTGTAAGCCCAATCCAACTTCAGTTCTTGGCTTCTACTAGGAGTGATATGAAACTGGTGAGGCCATATGGACGTGCACCTACATCATTTATTAACTCCATTGGCCTGAGCAGTTCCAGGGGGAAGCAACCAGTCTTGTGTACTCGGAACATTCACACACCAGCAGGGTTGCATAGAATGCAAACCTCTCCCTGCCATTTCCCTCTTCAGGTACTATCCGGATCTCTTCCTAGTACTGGGGTAGTCTGTCTCACCTCTGGGATCCCACAGTATAATCTGCTTCTGATGCTGACATGGGACTTCCTTGAATTACTATGTCATGGTCCTATAGAGAGAGGTGTGGTATTCTACACAACTCTAGTGGGCTGGAAGGTAACTGCTGTAATAAACGAGTCCAAAAATTATTAGTGACTAGACACAGTGGTTTACGTCTTACCTCCCACATAGCCCCCTTTAGACTAGGAGGCTGCTCCGAGATGAGCAGTGGGAGGGACCTCTGTTCTATGCAGTCATTCAGGAGCTCAGGCTCCTGCCGTCTGGTGGCTCCACCTCCTCCAGATCCACCAAACCTGTCCAGTAGGTTGGCAAATGGAGAATGAGAAAGTTGAGAAGGCACATCCACTCTCAACTACCTTGGCCCAGAAGCCACACCTATCATTGGCTCACATTTTCCTGGCAAGTCCTAGTCAACATGACCTCACCTGGAAGATGATGGACTAGGGAATGTTGTCTTTCTGTGTGCCCAGGAAGGGAGGAACACGGATATGGCAGCACTGAGCCCTGCAACACAGCCTCATGTGGTACCTGGTCAGGTACCACACAAGATAACTCACAAGCTGGGGAGTTTCTTCCAAATGTGTGCACGCTTTATTATGCTTCTGACATAAGGGGCTTAGGTTTACCGTCTAGTCTTTAGGCACTGCTTAGTTTTGCATTGCCCTTAATGCTGTAATACTGGCTTTATCCTTTTAATTTTGTTTCTTGGTATGAGTCTGTTTTCCCTCAGATCATTAGGCCTACTTATTCCCAAGGTATTACTCGACTTTCTATGTATGTATACATTTTTAAGTTTTATTTATTTAAGGAATCTCTACACCCAACATGGGGCTAAAACTCATGAGTCTGAGACCAAGAGTCACAGTCTCTTCCAACCCAGCCAGCCGGGCACCCCACATATGCATACATTTTAATGGCATTTATATTCTGCACTATTTTGCTCTGTAACACATTTAATTTCCATAGTAACTCGATAAGGTATTATTATCATCTCCATTTTAGAGGTTAGGAATCCGAGCTGTGGAGAGGTGATGTGAGTTTCCACCGGCTGAGTGGCTGAGTCGGGAGTCACACGTGTGCCTGACCTCAGGCCTACGCTCCGAGCCATCACATCACACAACATCCTTTCCACACCAGGCTGGGGGCACCTGCCACTTGCATCTGCATCACCACCTATCCCCTCTCGCCCTCATTGAAAAGCTGCTCATAGAACTTCCTTCAGACACCTCCTTCCCTCCCAAAGGCTGGGGCCCTCGAGTTCGCTTGCATCTGGAAGATACTGGTACTGGTTCCTGTGGTAGTGCTCTAAAAAATAAAATGAGAGGACTATCAGGACTAAATTGATAGGCAATTTTAAGTATAGTTGCATGAGATTAGAGAAATAAGAATGGAAGATCTTGACAAAGACACTTCAGAGAATCCCAAACAGTCCTTTTCTTATTTGGGATGCGCAGAAAAGACTGTTTTCAGAAAATTGCAATGCCTAGTCAACCAGTACTCACTACACACTTACTTTAGAATTTGCTTTAAATATGTATTTCTTCTTGCTTCTCTTGTCAAGTCTGGATTTTTTGTCCATCTTAAGAACGCATATCTCTGTAGCTGCTGAATTGAAATAATGATCTTACTAGCCTACCTGGTGATTTTCTGGTGCACTGTAAGCCTAACTAAGCATCTGTAGGCATGGCAATTTGGTTAGATACACCAAGGTTTCCTTGCTCATAGAAATAATGAAAAAATCCCAGAGACCAGGAACCAGTACAACCAAAGAATACTGTCCCGGAGAAGATCCTTCTAAGTCTCTAGTAGCTACAACCTAGGATTAGAATTTCTGGTTTGATTTGTGCTGAGTTCTGTCCCTGGGCTTTTTAAGGCCTCTTTTACCATTCTGTCCTTCCTCTTTCTTTAGGTGTCATCTGTGCTGAGGTGGGCCTGCGTTCCAGGATGGTTTGTTCTTGGGACCAGACCTGACCAGAAGTTGACCTCATGAGCACGTCAGCCCCTCCAGCTGCCATGCTCCTCCGGAGGCTGAGGCGGCTCTCCTGGGGCAGCACTGCTGTCCAGCTCTTGATCTTAACAGTGGTGACGTTCGGCTTGCTGGCCCCCCTGGCCTGTCACCGCCTTCTGCACTCTTATTTCTATCTGCGCCATTGGCATCTGAACCAAATGAGTCAAGAGTTCCTGCAGCAAAGTTTGAAAGAGGGTGAAGCTGCCCTCCACTATTTTGAGGAGCTGCCCTCTGCCAATGGCTCAGTGCCCATCGTCTGGCAGGCCACCCCCCGCCCCTGGCTGGTCATCACCATCATCACCGTCGACAGGCAACCTGGCTTCCACTACGTCTTGCAGGTGGTGTCCCAGTTCCACCGGCTTCTTCAACAGTGTGGCCCCCAGTGCGAGGGCCACCAACTCTTCCTGTGCAACGTGGAGCGTAGTGTAAGCCATTTCGATGCCAAGCTGCTGTCTAAGTACGTCCCCGTGGCCAACCGCTATGAGGGCACCGAGGATGATTATGGTGATGACCCTTCAACCAACTCATTTGAGAAGGAGAAGCAGGACTATGTCTATTGCCTGGAGTCCTCCCTGCAGACCTACAACCCAGACTACGTCCTGATGGTAGAAGATGATGCTGTTCCAGAAGAGCAGATCTTTCCAGTCCTGGAGCACCTTCTGCGGGCTCGCTTCTCCGAGTCCCACCTCAGAGATGCCCTCTATCTGAAGCTCTATCACCCCGAGAGGCTCCAGCACTACATCAACCCTGAGCCCATGCGGATCCTGGAGTGGGTCGGTGTGGGCATGTTGCTGGGGCCCCTGCTAACCTGGATATACATGCGGTTTGCCAGCCGTCCAGGGTTCAGCTGGCCTGTCATGCTCTTCTTCTCCCTATACAGCATGGGTCTCGTGGAGCTGGTGGGCCGGCACTATTTCCTGGAACTGCGACGGCTGAGTCCTTCCCTGTATAGCGTGGTCCCTGCCTCTCAGTGTTGCACCCCAGCCATGCTTTTCCCTGCCCCTGCGGCCCGCCGGACCCTCACTTACCTGTCTCAGGTGTACTGCCACAAGGGCTTTGGCAAGGATATGGCACTCTACTCACTGTTGAGGGCCAAGGGGGAGCGGGCCTACGTGGTGGAGCCCAACCTCGTGAAGCACATTGGGCTCTTCTCCAGCCTCCGGTACAACTTTCATCCCAGTCTGCTCTAGTGTTCCAAGAAATGCCTTTCTGAAATTGGCCATTCTTGGCGATTCCGATATCGAGCTCTTTCTTTGGACATGGTTGCTTGCAGTCATTTCATTGTTTAAGGTTGTTAGGGATCTAGGCACTGAGGCAGCTGAGAACATACACATCAAGAACCTTGGCTTTGGTAACTCCAGCAGGATCAGATGTTGGCCCTGAGTCGGGACCCCTCTCCCTCCACACAGCCATACTGCCTCATGCAGTCTGACCCACCCACCGAGGGGGCATTTACATACCAGTTCTATTCTCCAACTGTTTTCAGCAATGCTTTGTGATAGAGCTGGTGACTGCCAAAAATAGTGTGCATAAAGATAGGACTGTTTTAGGATTTTAAGGATAGAATTTGGTGAAAGGTGAGATCCTTTTGAATTGATTTCTTTCTTTCCAGGCATGAGAATGGACGTGTGTCCAAAGAGGCAGGACCATGTTGCTAGGTTCCATTTGTTTCTTTGACCTGGTGTAATAAAAGCCAGTAAAATCCATTGCAGGGCCTGGCGACTTGGAGACAGGTGATCACGTTTCTGTTTCCTGGTGTTTTTTCCCCCACACATCTGTAGTGTACTGCTAGTCAATACCGCTAGTGAGAACTTTAAGTCACAGCAAGATCTACAGGCACCTTCTGGATCATCAAAACCAGATTTCTTATGTTCAGTAGTGATTCAGTATTGAATATTTCTGTCATATTCTGATTCTTTGAAAATTGGACATTGCCGAATGATATAAAATGGGTGAGCTCACTAATAGCGTATCCTTTTCCCTTATTTTTCTGGCTAACCATTCACCCTCACTTTTTTCTTCTTCTGGATATCATGGTGTTAGAGAAAGAAAAAATGTAGACTGTGAAGTCAGAAGGCCTGAATTTTTATTTCAGATCTCTGCCATGCCCTAGTGACGTGAACCTGGGCAAGTTATGACCACTCTGAGTCTTAGTTTTTTCACCTGTAAAACGGGGATGGTGATACCTACCTTTTAAAGTTGCCTTGAGGATTAAATGACAGAATGTATGTAAAACACCTAGCAAGTGCTTATCCCATAGAAGGCACTTGATGAACACTAGTTCTTTTCCTAGAATAAGCATATGAAATTCAAGTGTATTTTGGATAAAGATATTAGTGATAGTGTTTAAAGTGTGCAGTAGGGCGTAGGGCTTCCACCTGGGGAGCAGTCATTCTGGACCAAACTACTAGAATAAAAGCTGACTTGGCATTGTGACTTGTGAAGAAGGTGTAGCTCAGCTTTCATCTGGCGCCTCTTCCAACCAAGCCAAAAATAATTGTTCATTTAAATGGGAAATGGTCTGAGACTCCTCTTGAGTTTATTCCAAGACTAGCATCTGAAAATTACTTTTCTTCAAAGTTCCACATAGATGTCCTCAGACGATATTTATCAAGCCAGTGGCCAACAAGTCCCTTTGTGAGGATGTGTGTCTACACTGGATTTCAAGTGTGTTGTGTGGATCATTTGTTTCGGTGCCAGGCCTTCTTTTGCTTTTTAAATTTCCGGTAAGCTTCCATTTGGAGAACCCCTCAAGAGCACTGAGGCAGTACATGGGGGTTCCACACCACATTTTGCAGGTGGACAAACCGAGACCAAGGGATACGAAACAACTTCTCTGGGTTCACACGGCTGGACAGCAGCAGAGCCAGGATGGGAACGTAGCTCCTCTGAGTTCCTGCACTTTTTTCTTAACCACATTCACTTTATAAATATCTATGTAGTCAAATTCTCTTTTGTAGAATCTGATTGTAACCTGGACTGAAAAAATGTCTCTGTAAGCTAACATGGTAGACCCTCATTGTCCCGTTCGTCTTGGGGAACAAACAGGCATAAGTATGTGTTGTGTTGTTATCGTGAGATGTTACATGTCCCTCAGGAACGTCCAAAGTGAGCAGAGCTACTAGATGACTTATCAAGATGTTCAGACTCCACTGCTAAATTCATCTTCTCTCAGTGACTGGTTTATCCCCGTGTTCAGGAACAGAACTGCCTTCAACCTACAGTTCATTAGCATTTGTTCCATTAACAAATGGATCTCCTCATGAATGTTTTGTGCCCAACGACAGGAGAGTCCAATCTAAGCTAGCCAGGCAGAAGATAGGGAATCATTGCTGGTTTATATTTCTGCTCTTTCTAATTCAGTTGTCTACCGCATGCAGACATCCCCTCCCTTGACTCCTGGATGGCTAAAGCCATTTTTGCCTTGTCTCATTTCTCTGCCTACACAAAGACACCTTCCCCCATAGATCTTAACTAGAGTCTACTGTCCTTGGACGTTTTCTGCAGATGCAGGCTCCGTTCTGCCATTTTGTCCCCACCCGCATCTAGCTCTCCCTCATACCTAGAGTCCATTTTTTGTATGTTGTCCTTCATTAGGACAGTTGACAGCTTTACACCGAAGCTGAAGTCTCATTTAATCCCAAGCAAGGGGGCTAGAGGAGAACTAAAGTCCCCTTCCCATAACAAAGGACATAGGTCATCGGGAGGATGAAGGTCTCTAACAGAACCTGCTCACCTTTCAGGGTTTAAATTATGATCAGGCCTAAGAAGCTCCCTATTGCGACTGAGTGTATTTGCATAGACATATCAGTTCCAATAAAAGCAGCTGTTCCACTGAGGCATCCTGAGAAGACTTTTGTCATTCCCTCTCATTTCTGTGGATGGATTTTCTAATGTGGTGAATAATAGAGAAAATACACACACACACACATACACATACACACACACACACGCCATTTTGGAGTCCCAAGGTAACCATTCACAATTATGGGCCATTTGCTTAAAAATCGATAACTGATTTTGTAGTATTTCTTGAGTGGAAACATTTGGACTGTGCATTCTTTTTTATTGTCATTTAAGGAAAGAAGGATAAAAAATACTACAGTACAACTGGAGAACACAAACTGAATTAATAAGATGGTAGGATTAATCTAATTTACCATGGATACACCCCTCATTTGGTAGAATTTATTTAATTGGCAACTTAATTTCGGTAGAGAGGCATTATAATTGGAGTTGATTACTGTGGGATTTTTATATACTCCATGATGCATTGTGAGTTACAGTAACGCATGATATGAAACTGGCTAGTTTTAAGTCACATGACCATTTGGATATTTTTATCTCAACTACAATGAATTTGCTGAGAAATGCTCATTAACTGGCCCTTTTCTTTTTAGGGTGAATTTTATATTGAAAACCTTTGGGGGCCATGTCAAAGATGATTGGAAATGTGATTAAAAAGTACTTAATGTATTAGAACTGCAGTGGAAATGTGCTGTGGCTTCCAGGTCCCTCCAGTCCTTGGGTTGCAGGATTGTTATGAGTCATCACTCTGTAATGAATGGGGATTTTTTGGCTTAGAATTTAACAGATTTTCTTGATCTTTTCCCATATGATCTACACAGAAATGTGGATTAGTGAACTGATTTAAAGAAAAAAAAAGGCATCTCTGTTAATAGTTTGGGGTAAAAACAGGTGAAAATCCAAAGCCAAATGATGAATTTCTCAGAAAGAAACAAGGATCAGATTGTGTAAGTATGTAGGAATGGGGTAGCTTTAAGATGTTCAAGAGATGGGAGAAGACAAAGATGTAGAGTAGAGCAGAGGATCTCGCATTTGTCACCTGTTCAAGTTTATTTATTTTGAGAGAGAGAGAGAGAGAGACAGAGAGAGAGAGAATGAGTGGGGGAGGGGCAGAGAGAGAGGGAGGGAGAGAGAGAGAGAGAGAGTCCCAAGCAGGCTCCATACTGTGTGTAGAGCTTGAATTCATGAACTGTGAGATCATGACCTGAGCTGAAGTCAGACGCTTAACTGACTGAGCCACCCAGGCACCCCTTTAAGATTTTAAGTAATCTCTACACCCAACATGGGGCTCGAACTCACAACCCTGAGATCAAGAGTTGCATGCTGCACCAACTGAGCCAGGCGCCCCTGTAATAAATTCTTCATGCGTGCATCACCATCATGAAATCGTCATAGGAACAGCCTGTGGAGAATGCATAGGAACTAAACAGTGAATGGTCAATGTTCTGGATATATAATGCATTACTCTGCTAGGGCCTGACTTCTTACTGCATTTAGAATAAAATTCAAACCTCCTATGTTAATTTCCAGGCCAGATGGAACCGTCTGACTTCATGTCTTAGTGCCACTCCCATCCTTGTTCTCCAGGTTCTAACCACACCAGCTTGCTTTCACTTGCTTGGACTTGCTACACTGTTCTTATTGTAAGGCCTTTGCATGGCCATCCTCTGTCTGGAACACTTTTCCTTTGGCTAATTCTTTCCTATAATTCAGGTCTCAACCTAATTTTAATCCCTCCCAGCAGTCTCTCCATCCTATCTAAAGCAGTCTCCCTGCTTTCCAGCCCCCAGGCCCATCTATCACTTACCCAGTTTGATTCTCTTCAAAGCTCTTGTGACCCAAAATTCCCCTTTTATTTTAGGATATTCCCCCCCACCTCCCCCCATAGGATATAAACTTCACAATATCAGGAGTCTTCTTCTTCATTTACTGCTGTAGGCCCAGATCCTAGAACAATACCTGACATATAGTAGGAAATGAATGAATGAGAGAGAGAGAGGAGAAGAAAGGCAGGCAGGAAGAAAGGGAAGAAAAGAAAAAGAAAGGGAGAAAGAGTAGAGGGATCCACAGTGGAACTGCCCACGGAAAAGAGGAATACTGGCTGAAGAGAAAAGGAACTAGGGAAGACAATTTAGGAGAGAAACAAAGAGGGGTCCAGGTAGTGAGGGTTGGTTAGGATGTACAATTCTGACCCCTGTGAAAAGAAGCTTTTTTGCATGCATTCTAGCAGAGGGAATGGCAAGTGTGAACAGGAACTTTTTAACACATAGCTGCTTTTTTTTGGTTGTTGTTACGGTTTTATTTCTAGTGTGGTGTGGGGTCCTGTGTGTTACTCTTAGGCAAAGGTTGGGATTTTTCCTTCAGGCTGCAACTGCTGGATCTTCCTGGTGTTGCCACTGGGAATCATCTAGACATGAAAACCACCCACCGTGGGTCCACAGCCTCTTCTAGGACTTTTAGGCCAACAGGCTGGAAAGAGAGTGACACAACCATCACCTCACTGTACCAATGAACCCAAGTTCTGTGGGTGAGCGGCTATGGATGATAGGAGTGGCTTTTGGCAAAACATTACACAATTTAACACAAACCAAGAATAGAGAGGTAAATCTTCCCAGAGACTAGATGTCTGGAACAAGAGACTACTTAGGAATCATTTTTCTGGTACATGACTTTTGGGGTATTTTTATTGTATCAGTGCAGCTTTGTTTAAATGTGAGTTCTTTGTAAAAGTTGAGTCCTCTGCAAAACTCATACACTGGCAACATTTTAGACAAAGAATGTACACCACCCCAGTTTGTTTTTATCCAGAAAAAGATGTAAGCTCTGGCACTGCTGTGACCCGAGGACTTGAGACCGTGGTTGCTTGTACAGCCAGGAGCCCAAACTTTTGAAACACAAGTCAACGAATCTGTGTAGATTTTTTTCTAACACCATGTTTGGGCAATTCCTTTTGTCCTTCTCAACCATACCCTTGCCAACACTAATACATCCAGTATCCGTAGCCATCTGGGGTTCATCAAATGAAGGTTGGCTTCCATTTAGCTCTCCCTGCAACGAAGTTTATGACAAAGGAGGCAGGATTCCCGGAATGTACATTTGGAGTGCTTCCCCCTCATTTGAACTAGAAGAGGTGAAAAAGCATCTAAGTTTTAAAGTTATTTAAAAAAAAAAAAAAAAAAGGAATTGTGTGTGTCTGTCACATTCAAGATCATAGTTCCTGTGTTATTCTGCAAGGAACTACATCAAAGTAATCATATGTAAATCTAAGGATAGCATTTTATCTCCATCTTAATAAATGCCTAAATCACATTAGCAATATTCATTCAAATGACTCAAGCTGTTTTCTTACTTTAAAATTTTTTTCCAGCTTTACTGAGAATAATTGATATAATCACTGTATAAGTTTAAGGCATACAGCATGCTGGTTTGATTTACATATATTGTGAAATGATAACCACATTAGGTTCAGCTAACATCCATCTTGTCATATAGGCACAATAAAAAGAAAAGAAAGAAGAAAAGAAAAAACATTTTTCTTTGTGATGATTTCTTTTTTTAATCTCGATGAAGTATTAGCTGAAGTGCCCCACGCTGTAGAAACACACTCCCATATTTGAAACAGACAAAGCTTTGAAGAGATTAAAATCTCATTATCTTTCATTTTACCAGTTAACGCCAGAGGAAGAAAATCGTTTCAGCTAAATTAACTGCTACTGTCACACTTACACATGAGTCCTCACACTAAGGCAGACACACATCAAAATTCAGAATTACATCTCATATATCATGAAGGCGTGTTGTAAATCTTGCAGGTTGGTTTCAGTGCATAGACAGTTGTGGCATAAGGACGCATTTAGCTGCAAATAACAGAATCCAGTCTCCCAGGGCCTCACGCAATGATGTTTAATTTTCTCACCTAAAAAGAAGCCTGGAGAAGGCAGGCTTAGCAGTGCAATAGTCTCATTGAGGACCCAGATTCTTGTCTGTCCTTCTGGTCCTCCATCTTTTGCCACCTAATGGCTACTGCAGCTTCAGATATTAAGTCCTCACGAGGCTACATTCAAAGGTGGAAAGGACTGGGGTAAAAAAACTTCCTTCTTTGAAGTTCTGTTTCTTTTCCAGGAAGAAAAATTTCAGGAAGTCTCCCTGAGACCTCTCCTTTTGCATTGGCCAGATACCGGCCAGGCTTGCTCTTAGACCAATCCCAGGCAAAGGGAGATGGGACAAGCCCAATCCCAGTTCACTCCCTCACAGCTTGGGTGGTGGCTTATCTTTCTTGACCTCAAGTGCTCTCTGCCCATCACTCAAACAAAATAGGGCTTTTGTTACCCAGAAAGACATATATGGATAACTCAGAGGCAAAATGTGAACAGTGACTGTCCTGTTTCTGGAGGAAGTGGCCAAGACTTTTAATATTCTTCCTACTTTTGCCCCTTTATATAATATTTAGAAGTTGAAGCAACATGGAGATTTATTTTATTAAGATTTATTTAACTGTATAGTTACAGAGTTATGTCATAGGAGCCTTTCAAAAAAGATGCTGCTACAAGACTAATTGTCTTGGAGTGTCAAAAGCTTTGAGAGGCTTAGCTTGTCAGATTCCTATAGGCCCATAAGACTGCATTTTCTTTCCAACATGATGTCAGGACATCTGAGTGGTTGACCATGAAGCACCACGTAAACAATAAGATCATTGTTGCCAGCTTCAAGGAAATACAGGTAGTCAAACTCAAATTGGACAAGGGAGATTGACCGTTTGGCAACTGAAGATCATGCTTTCTACCTATTGTTGAACTGTTCTGAATTATTGATTTGGGGCACACAAAGAGCTTTTAATTTTTTCCAAGTTCATAATTTTGGAAAGTGGTCACATGAATTTTGATACATAGTATGAACTGTGCAGTGAATTTCTAAAACTGGCAAATCGTAATATGGCTCCATTAGAAAGTATTTTCCTGTCTGTATTCAGTTTCAAGAGACAACTATGAAGTTGAAATCAAATTACGTTCACCAAGAAAACATGGCATTCCTAGAAGTTTAGAGGTAAGTCTCATGAACTTTAGAGGTTAGACATGAACTCTAGGGAGGTCCTGACATTTCTAGCAATTTGAGCAATGCTTGGCAGTGTACTCTTTAAGAAAGGAATAAAGGTGAAGAATTACAGTCAGTTCTAGAATTTCAAGCTCTCCTCAACAAAAGATAACCCAAAACTCAGTCGATAAATACCTAAAGACACCTAGTCTCACCAGCCTGTGAGTACAAATGAAGTCATGTTAATAGTAAATAATGCACAGTTTCCTTTGTTGACAGACCCTTCCCCACCCCATAAAAGTCTCACTCAGATATTTCTTGAGAATCTCCAAAAAGGTACCTTGCACATATGTGTCACATAGCAATTTGCCAGCCACAGTTATCACACAGCATCCATCTTGTGTTTCCTCTCCTGCCTGCACAGTGCCCCATACTGCCTGCAAAGTAACTCTAAAGGGCTTTCTCTTTCCCCTGCTATGCTAGCCTGTGCCAGGCTTTCTATTTGTAATGCTAACCCAACTGTCAGTCCCGGAAGCTAGGTGAGACTTGGCCACACCAAGAACAAATACTACTGTCTCAGGGGCTTACCATAACAAAGGTTTATTTCTCACTGTCATAAAACCTAATACATAAAGATCTGGACAACCCTTTAGGGCAACTATTTTCCATATAGAAAGTCAACAATTTAGGCTGAGAATGGTTTCACAGTCCTGTAGCTGTCCTATCATGAGCAGGAAACCTCCCTGGTCAACCAAGCAGGCTTAAAGAGATGCCAGATAAACAAAGGGCTTACTGGTTACTTACCAGCTCTTCTCTATATCAGACTGCAAATGGCCAGAACTATGGCCCCACTCAACTGCAAGAGGGCTGAAAAGCACAGAGAAGTCTTCCACAGATATGAAAGAGGAGAAGAACAATAGTGGAACAGTATTTGATGCATAGTAGTAAGACCTACTTTACAGGTCAGTGCTGGGTTCTGGAAAAAAAATGGAAACAAAGACCTCGCCAGGTCTTTGCTCTGTTCTGTCACCTGATCCTCAAATCAGTACTGCTTATACCCAGAATCCCCAAAACTTTCTCATGAGTAGGGTCCATTATTTAGTCATAATTTCTCTTTGTTAGGAGCTTCAACATAGCCCAAGAATGGGGGGACAATGCCGTATCATCTCTCTCATTCCCTCTCTTTTTTCCTTTTTCATGACAAATCCACATACACCCCTTTTTTTTCTAACTCCTTCACTAGGTGTCTGACTTGTTCACTGCAATAGGATAAAGTCACAGCCCAGTGTCTGGAACTCAGAAATGTGTTAATGAGTCGATGGATGGATGGATGGATGGGTGGATGGACAGATGGGTGGATGGAAGAGTGGATGGATTGATGAATGATGGTTTTCTCTCTACCCGGAGAGGAACTCAAGGGAAGCCTGTTACTATTTTCTATTTACCCTCTGAACTTCTGGCACTTTGACCCTAGCTTCAGTCCTTCTGTCTTGGACACCACTTTTGGCTCTTTTGGGGGGCTCCCTTTGGATTGGGACCTTGTTTAAGATTAACTATGGGAGAGTGAGAGTTTCAGTTTAGTGGCTGAAATTCTACCACTCAACTTCAGTGATTCCTAATTAAGGAATGTGCACATGAAAACAATAACCAAATGGAAAATAAAATACCTTTTTATTAACTGGTCACTAAGTACCCTATTATCTGCCAGTGTAGACATCTTTGTTAAGCCACATGAGATTATGCTGTTTAGGCCTGGAATCTAAGGAAGGCTTGCATACTTCTATCACTTGAGAGTGATGGAAAGGTCTGGAACAGACCAGATGCAATTGATGCAGAAGCTCTTAGGTAAAAGAGAGAATGGCCAGGCCCTGACCCAGCGCACTGCAGTAAGGGGACTGTGTACAAACGAGGGAACATCGGCTTAGAGACTCTACCGCCTAGTAGAATATAATTGGTATTAGCCCTGTGCATTGAGTGCTTGAACAACTCCCCCTCCCTCTGAAAGAAGCTGGTAAGAAAGGTGGACTGAGGGTGTGAGAGCAGTGAAAATGCCCCCTCCTCTACAGACCCAATATCTAAAAGGAAGGAGAGCTGGCTGGAAATTCTCCATCTCATCTTCCCCTCTTCCATAATTAGCTCTTTACCCTTCCTCGTCTTAAATGCTACCTTCACTTTCCTCTTTGCCCAAACCCTTCAGTCCTTTACATGGGGTCACACCTATTCCACTCCATGACAGATGTCTCCAGAAAACCAATCTAGGCCAGTGTCCTCACTCTACTAAACAAGTTTGTTAGAGAGACCAGTTCAAACTGTAGGCTTATTGATGCATTTTTGTACAAAGTCCTTTTTTATTTTTTTATTATTTTTGAAAGCAACTTAAAAAAATGTTTATTTATTTTTGAGAGAGAGAGGGAGAGGCAGAGAGAGAGGGAGACAGAACCCCAAGCAGGCTCCACACCATCAGTGCAGAACCTGATGTAGGGCTCAAACTTACAAACCGTGAGATCATGACCTGGGCCAAAACCAAGAGTTGGACTCTTAACCGACTCAGCCACTCAGGAGGCCCAAAGTCCTTTAAGAAAAAAATACAAAACTCACTACATGTTAATACTGGCATATGGATACACTTTCTTTTGCCTGTATATGGATTTCTGAGCAAGTGGTGCACTATTCTAAGTTCTTGGGAAACTTACATAAGAAATAGCCTGCAGTTAGCTTCTGCTGCTCAGCTAGGGTCCCCATCGCCTTAACATGTTTGCTGTAAAATAACAAAAAGTTCATAATCATAATTAAAAACAGCAATTGGGGGAAAAAAGACTGGAAGTTTGACCATGATGTGGGCAATGTGAGAGGAGAGACTTTGGATGGGGCAGTCAGTATTTCCCTGCCAGCTCCAGTCTCTCAACCTCTCCCAGTCTCCCAATTTTATGCCATTATTTCCCCCATTCACCTTCATTTCTGCCAGCCTGAATTAGTGTGAAGAGTCTCTATGTCATAAGTATCTATTTAGGTAGTACCTATTTAGGTAGCTGTTAGTTAACATCATCTTCCTTGTTTCCAACGAATTGTGCTGTTTATCTAATAGCTCTGTCAACGAAATTTTAGAATAAAAAAATAGCAAAACACCTCAAAGCATTCTCATAACTGCAGAAACTTTACAAGAAAAAAAAAACAGAAAATGGAAGCAGTTAAGAGACTTCTAAGTAATGTACAGACACTCCACCACAGAAGATGGCCAATAAGCATATGGAAAGATGCTCAACATTATTAGTCATTAGGCAAATGCAAAGTAAAACCACAATGAGACACCCCACACCCCCATTAAAATGGCCACAAAAAAATTTTCAATGACCATCTGAGTGTTGGTGAGGATGTGGAGCAAATAGATGCTCAAAACTGCTGTTGGGAACATAAAATGGTACAGCCACTTCAAAATACAAGTGGGCAGTTTCCTGAAAAGTTAAACATACACCTACTGTTTGATCAGCCCTGATCATTCCACTCCTAGATATTTATCCCAAGAAAAATGAAAACAAATGTCCACATGAAGACTTGTACATGGATATTTACAGAGCTTTATAATAGTTAAAAGCTGAAAACCACTCAAATGTCCATCAGCAGCAAGTGAGTAAACACAGAGGGACATCCATCTCGTGGGATACTAGTCAGCAACAGAACTTGAATGTGGATGAATCTCAAAATAATTATGCTGAGTGAAAGAAGTGAGAGCAAACAAACAGAAGTATGTATTGTATGATGCCATTTATGTAAAATTCTAGAAGATAAAAATGAGTCCCTAAAGGGACAAAGAGCATAATCAGCGTTGTTTGAAGATGTGAGTGAGGTAGAAAGGAAGGGTAGAAAGGAAGGTACATGAAGAAAGTTTTAGGGGGGGTGGTTATGTTCAGTATCTTGATTACAGTGATGGTTTCATGGGTGTATACATATGTCAAAACATCAACACTTTACAAATGTGCAGTTTATTGTGTCAATTATATCTTGATAAAACTGTTATTTGAAAAAGATTCACATAGTGGTTTTTGTACCAAAAATGAAAGAACTGGCTTGCATTTTTTCATTGCTTCAAACTGCTCTTGAAAAGTGCTTTTCTTTTTTTTTAATTAAAAAAAATGTTTAATGTTTATTTTTGAGAGAGAGAGAGAGAGAGAGAGAGAGCATGAGAGAGCAGGGGAGGGGCAGAGAAAGAGAGGGAGACACAGAATTTGAAGCAGGCTCCAGGCTCTGAGCTGTCTGTCAGATGCAGGGCTCGAACCCACGAACCGTGAGATCATGACCTGAGCTGAAGTTGGACGCTTAGCCAACTGAGTCACCTTGGCACCCCAAAAAGCTCTTTTCAAGAGTGTAGGTCAGTGGAGAGGAGGGTGAGTGTGCTGGGTTACCTATTACCTCACTGTGCTTTTATCTATCGGTTTCTTTAGAGTTTCAGTAAAGACTTATTTCAAAAAAGGCCAGATTTAGGAAAAAATGGAAAAAGTCTTTAAAATTTGCTGGATCATCTCATCTTTAATGCCTACTAGCTATAACAGTTTGTGAATCTAAAGTTCTATAAATCAGTTATGTATACTGTCCCTTTGACTTGAAGATGCCCTCAATTATAAAAGATACACTCTATCTCTAGCTTTTAAAAAAGCAGTAAAAGTACACTTATTATAAGATTCACTCCAGTTTCAAAAATATTAGAAAGTATGATTGAGAATAGTCCCTGTAGCAAGTAATCCCAAGGCTGCCAAAAGGGATGCCAAGGGCCTGCCTCTATAAGTTCAAGGTGCTCATGTTGTGGCCTGTAGCACTGTGGCTAGTCTCAGGCACAGTCTCTAAAGAAGAAGCAACATACCAAAACCCCAAATTTCACACTTAGCACAGGTTTCCTCATTGCCCAGAATCTGTAGAAGCCCTGATGCTAGGGTTATATCCAGAATCCATCTTATCTTTTAAAATTGTAAATTTGGTTACACTTATGTAAATTGGATCAGGAATCATCAGGGAAATGCAGATCAAAACCACAATAAGATATCACCTCACACCTATTGAATGGCTATTATCAAAAAAATAAGAGATCATAAATATTGGCAAGGATGTAGAGAAAAGGGAACCCTTGTGCACTCTTGGCGGGAATGTAAATTGGTACAGCCACTGTGGAAAAACAGTATGGAGGTCCCTCAAAAAATTCAAAATAGAACTGCCATAGGATGCAGCAATTTCACATGTGGGTATACATCCAAAAGATTTGAAATCAGAATCTAAAACAAATATCTGCATTCCCATAGTCATTGCAGCATTATTTACAATAGCCAAGACATGGAAGCAATCTAAATGTCCATTGAGAGATGAATGGATAAAGATAATGTGTTGTACACATACAATGGAATATTATTTAGCCTCAGAAAAGGAGGAAGTCTTGCCAGTTTTGACAGCATGGATGAACCCAGAGGATGTGAAATACATTAAACAAATATTAGATGATACCATTTATATGAGGAATCTAAAATAGTCAAACTCCTAGAACAGGGAGTAGAATGGTGGCTTCCAGTATCTGAGGGTTGGGGGAGGGGGAAGCTGAAAGGTATTAATCAAATGGTAAAGTTTCAGTTAGCACTGAGCCTATACCGATTGTATACTTTACAATTTGATAAGCTTTTATGTTAAATCTTCTGTTAAGCCTTTGCTAAGATCTTATGTTAAATGTTATCACGCACAAAAAGTAATAATAATAAAAGAGGGTGGGAGGAAACTTTCGGAGGTGATGAATGTGGTATGTATTGTGACGATTTCATGAATGTATACTTATCTCTAAACTCATCGAGCGATATACATTAAATAAGCAACTTTTCTATGTCAAAAAATAAAAGTTAAATTAGGTGAAAAATAATTTGTCCATATTTCCCTTCATTTGGCTGTTATACAAACTTGGAGAGACTCTATCTTAACTTCCCATGTGAGACAATCAGAGACTATTTTTGGCTTCCTTATGTAAGAGTATGCAAATGAAAACATTGATGGATTTTAAAAATATACATGATGAAAAGAAGGGACTCAATCTAGGAATTAGAGAAGTATCTTCCTATTAAATATAGTTGCTGCAATAAATAAATTATAGCAAATTTATGAATCAAGTTTTTGCAAAATTCCCAAGAGAATCTTAAATCAAAAATTCCTGTAGTCATGAAATGATAATGAAAAAATTAATTAAAAAATAAAATGGAAATATCTAAATTTATCTGTTAGTTGTGGTGAGTGATAAGTATGTCTGGATCCCAAATTTCAGAACCCTGTCTTGCCACCTCCTTTCAATACCTTGACAAAGGCCACCCCCTAGAGTATGTGCACAAGTGACAATTATGGGAACATCATCCCCAAATCTTGATGTCCTCTATCCTTGTGAGCTGTTGGGCTAGGAAGTATGACTTGTGCCCAGATGAGTCACCCTCCTGCCTGGGAGACTCCACTCAGGTTCTTGTTTGGTCTACCAAGGAAGGAAGCCAATTTTTCGAGTTGGAAGAGGACTCCGAGTCCTCCTACAGTACCAGCTCCGAGGAGGAGCAAAGAGGGAAGCAATTCAATAGGAAACATCTGAGAAGACCAAGAGGCACCGAAGCATTTATCTTAACCCAGCTCTACTGAAGGGAGCTCTATCTTTACTAGAAATACGGTCTTCTCAGACCTCAGAGAAAGTGCAGGAGCTCCCCCTAGAGGATAGAGCACGAAGACCGCACTTCCCCATTCCGTTCTCCCCACAGGCTTACCCAGGATTTTACTTCCCTTCTCAAGAAAAGGCTTTGGAGACTCCCTTACTGATTTGAACATACCTCTCTTACGGTACGGTACTTACCACATAGCACTATGTGGGCTGCTACAAGCCCATCTCTCCCCCTCAGGTGTGAGCCCTGAAGGAAACCAGACTATGTCACATCCAACACAAAGATTATTTCAAGTCAAAGGCACCTAAAAAACAGCAGATGAAAAAGGACACTCTGACCTTACTTTTTATTCCTCAAAGCAGGAAATGAAAGTTTTGTGTGAAAGACACCTTCCCTGCAACAGGAGGAAAGAAAAATCCTTACCACCTGAGACAGGAGACTAGGCTGAGAGAAATCTTGATAAACCAACCTTGTTAAACTCACCCTTACATCTCAGTCACTTCTCCACCATTAACTTCCCTAACCCTTTGTCTTTCCACGTTTCCACAATTTACTACTTTTGTTCACTTTAGTGTATGAACATTTGGCTCTGTTTCCTTGGGTCTTCATTTTCATGGACATGTAAAAGTCTGAATGCTTAAAAAAAATAACAAAAAAATAACCAAGTAAAAGTCTGTATGCCTTTCTGCTGTTAATCTGTTGATTGAATGTTGATTCAATTCTCAGTCCCAGCTGGAGATCCTATGAGCAGAGAGGTCAAGGTTCACCTCCCCTGCAGCCCCTTGAGGGAAGCACCTGTGCTGAGGTGTCCTTCCTCCTTTGCAGCAGTTCCTGGAACACAGCTGGCCCTCGGCAATGGTGTTTGTTGGAGGAATGGAAGCGCCCGTAAAAAACGAAAGCCCTTTGATCACATTCCTACCTTGCAATGTTCAGTTATTTCTCTTTCTTTTCTGTTCTTTTTCTTCTGTCACATATTATACCTGCACTTTATACAGCCCTTGCCTGTGCAATATTTCATTTCATTTCATTTCATTTCATTTCATTTCATTTCATTTCATTTCATTTCATTTCACTTCATTCTCACAGTTCTGTTGGGGGCATATATCAGTGCCTGCCTTTACTAGAGGAGAAAACTGACATTCATACTGATGAGGTGAGTAGCTGAAGGTTCCAGAGACAGGCAGTTCCCCTAGGGCCTTTCCTCTGTAGCCCAAGGATGAGCACTCAGGAGGCAGCAAGCCAGGGATACTCCGACGTGGAATCCCTAGCAGGCAGTCCACAAACCAACAAGAGGTCACCAGGGGATAAAAGACCACAGCTTCTCTGAGCAAAATCTATCTGGATGAAGACACCAGTTTTCAGGGTGTTTGTTGGCAATGGCAGGAATCAAAGGGACTGAGTGATCTGATAGGATACAAAAATTCTGGATTTATCGTAGACATTGATTTACTGCAAAATGTAAAGGAAAAGATTTCTTTTGCCAATCACTCCAACCGGCCATTGTTTTAGGAATTATCTTGCCATCATAGATCAAACTTGAATAGAAAGAAGTGGCTAAGCACCAGGGATTTGGAGTCATATCTGCTGGGGTCATGTCTCCGTTCAGTATGATCTAAAGTGGAGCTTGAGCCCCACTTTAGGTGAGCACTAGCCCTGCTTTGGGTGAGCCCCACTTCTCTCTCTCTCCTTTCTCTCTCTCTCTCCCTGCCCCTAACTCGCTCTCTCTCAGAAAAAATAAAGGAACTTTCCCCCCAAAAGTAAAAATTATTAAAAAAATAAAAAATTAAAACAAATATAAGAAGGAGAAACGGATATTGGGAAACAACTTGCAGTTAGTCACACTATTCATTAATTTGACCTAATATTTCCAGTTGTGGGAATTTATCTTAAGGAAATAATCAGAAATGTATAAAAAGTTTTAAGGACATCTCCTTTTGTAATTATGGCAAAGAAATTAGAAACAACCCAGATTTCCAAAACAGAAATTGGTTAAATAAATAAAGGCTTATCTATATTCTGGAAAATTATAGACCCATTAACAATTGTGTTCTCAAAAAATATTCAATGGTATAGGAAAATGCTCAGGATGTAATGGTACATGAGAAAAGCGGAATGCAAAACTTTACATACAATACAATTTTAGTTGCATCTTTTCAGGTACATAGGTGATGTCTGGGTTTATTGCAGGGATCAAGGGAATAAAACTATCGACCTCACAGTGTTAATTTCTCACAGCGTATGTTCGGACGATACCCCTATAGGATCAGAAACTGGATTTTGTTTACAGACTCAGAACAGATTTGTCTCTCTGAGACATTTCAACCAGAACCATAAGATAAATACATGCAAGGAGGTAAGTTTACTCATTGACAATGAGGTATAATAGCAATATGTATGTGTGTGTGTATATATATATATATATATATATATGTATATATGTATATATGTATATATATATATATGTGTGTATATATATATATATATATACATATATATATATATATATATATTCCAGCATAATATTAGAGGACAATAGAGCACAGCCAAGGAACTTTCAGTCCACTAACAAAGCAGAAGGTTTTATTCTTAAAGGCATTCTCCATGAGGATCTTTTGAGAAAAGCAGCCAGAGAAAACAACAACACTTCTCAGAGGACTCTACACATCTCTCTGTAAAGAATTACTGAAAAATGGAGGCACAGAGCCCTGATGTCGTCCAGCCCTTCTCAAGAGTCCTACAGCTAGTGAGCAGGAACTGAGGTTTTGACGTCATTTCCTGTGGGTAAGAAATACGGTGTGGCACAAGGGAAGGAGGTTGGAGCAGAGTCTTTTGTAGAGCAGTGTCTGGGAGAGTTCTGGAGGAGAGTGAACTGGAGAGTTTGACAGGACTTGTGGGGTATAAGATAAAAACAAAAGGGGATTTAATGAAGTGTTGCTGGAGGTATGAGTTTGACCTTCATTAATGTCCCTTGAGAAACATGAATACATTTATTTTTTAATTGCTTTTGGTTAGGTGACCTCAAATATATCCACAGCAGGACTGAATGCCATAGGACCCTGAAGTCATATTCCAGGGATACAAAAATAATTAATTTTTAAAATCTACATTACATCAGCAGTTAAAAAAAATTTCTTAAAAAAATGGCCAGATTTTGATAATATTCAACATTTGTTTTTCTTTTTTGAAAGATGAAAAGATTTAATAGACGTATCTATTGGAGATACATATGCATCCTTAGCATAGCAGTTTTCAAACTCTGGCCACATGTCCCCAAAAATAATCTTGAGAAACTATGTATACCTTTGCACTTTAAATTAGCATATAATTTTTCATCATAAGTGTGAAGAGTTCCAAAGGATATAATATCCAGTATGTTTTAATATTAGTCACTCTAAATACATATAATGGAATCTTAAATACTGTAGTGATTAAATACCCACCATCATCCATTAAAGAAAAATACATGTAAAAGTTTGGGATTTTTTATTATTCTTTTATATTCCCCTCACAGGATTCTATCCAAACAGAATTATATATAATATATTTTTAGGCTTGAAAATTTTATTGATCACTGTGTCATACTTCTCTGCAATGAACTAAAAAAACTCGCTTCGTTTTCTGTAACCATAAGGCTCTAAGCCTGTATGGTTCACAGGTGGCTGATAAACACTTGAAATGAGACAAACTAAAGAATGAAATTTTTAATTCTATTTTCATTTTAAATTTTAAATTTAAATAGTTTTCTAATTTTCTTCCTAGAGATCTTGCCTATTTGTTAGTTTTTTCCTAAGTAATGCATACTGTTTGATGCTCTTGAAAATTACTTTTTTTTTGAAAATTACTTTCTAAAGACATATTTTCTGGTTTTTGATGGTATTTGAAAAGATGCTTGATCTTTGATACTGATTTTATATTCTGCAACCTCGCTAAGCTATGATTAATTCTAATAATTATTCCATCTAAGCAATCTTTTTTTTTTTTTTTTTTGAGCAGCAGGCAAAAGTTTGAGTATTAGAATATAAGATTAGAAAGGAAGAATAGTAGGAAAGCTCTCTTTACAGAGAGGGACAGTCGAAAGTGAATGCCCAGGACTATAGGCAAGGGTCCTTGTTTTATAAGATTCTGGTCAGCCCTCCCCCATCCCGTCCCCCTTGTTCCTTCTCAGGTTCTACCCTTATTGGCTGGATAGCTCTAGGTGCTGGGTTGTCCATTCCTGGTTGGCTCATTTCCATTGTATGAAGGGTGGTCTATGGCCATACTTAGATCTTATGTCAAATTCCTGAGGGGGAACCTGAGAGGGTGTAGGCAGGGTCCATTACATTCTTAAGAGGAACCTTATGCCTGAGGGGGCTCCAAGCAGACAATCTTATCATCTACAAATAATGGACAATTTGTTTCTTCATTTCTAAACTTTATGCTTTTTATTCTCTTTCTTGATTTAATTCACTGGGTAGGACAATACTGAACACAAGCGGTGATATCAGAGACCCTTGTCTTTTATCTTAAAATTTTTCCATTATTTCACCATTAACTGTGATGCTTGCTATTGGGTTTTCATAGATATTTTATTAGATAAAAGTTGATAATAAGTCTTGAATCAGGAGTTTTGTCTGATACATATTCACGAAGAGATCATTATTTCCCCTTTCAATCTAATAATGTAGTCACTTATATTATTTGATTTTCTCATGATAAACTCAGTTTGCAGTCCTGAGATAAACCCATGTCACTGTCACTTGTACAAGTTATTGTATTCAATTGGCTAAGATTTTCTTTAGACTTTTTCCATCTCTGTTCACTGAAGAGATTGGGTGTAACTGCCCTCTTTCATACCATCTTGTCAGGTTTGGACTTCAGGTTTATGGTACTTTCATAAATAAGTTGGGTAGTGTCCCCTCTTTCTGTCCTCTGGAATAGTACTGACTGAAATTGGAAGCATTTGTTAGGGTATATACAAACCAATAAAACTGTGTGACCCTAGAAGTATCCTGTGGTAAGATCAACTTCGGTTTCTGTTTCCTTAATGATTATTTTATTTCTTCTTGAGTCATTTTTTTAGTTATATTACTCCAGTAATTGCTCATTTTAGTTAGGTTTTCAGATATGTGGGCAACAAGTTTCTTGACATCCTTGTTGCCTTTTTAGTACCTGTCTTTTTATCCTTAACGTTAATGAAGAAAAAAGGAGGCAAATATATAAACAGTCTTGGCAGAGGGTTTGTCGTTTTATTCATCTTTTCAAAAAAATCAACTTTTACCTCTACTTTGTTTCATTTGTTTCTGCTCATGTCTTTAAGTTTATTTTGCCTTTCAACTTAAGTAGCTTAACTCAATTTTCAGTCTCTTCGCTCTTCTAATATAACATTTAAGACAAAAAAAGTCTTTCACTTCAAACTTTCTAAATCGACATTTTAATAGTGTCGCTTATCAACAGCATATACTGATTTTTTTTTTTTAATCCAGCATAGGTATATATTTATCGGAGATCTTCATCTATACCTGTATCACAATTGAGATTTTGGTATATATTTCTATCATTTTATTTTGCACTATCTCCTCTTCCTTTTTTGTTTCTTTCTCTCCGTTGCCTTTGGCGGGGGGGGGGGGGGTAGAATACGTCTTTTCTCCTTTATTCTCGAAGCATGTTTTCAATTTGTTTTGGAAGTGAGAAAGGATGATGTATATCTGTATCTTCATCCACATTTATATGTCTCCAGGGATCTGTCCCAGCATCTGTCTCTCACCTGGTAATGAACTCCTACCGTCACATATTTTATTGTACTTCTCAGGTGAGTTCTGCTGACCCTGCAAGCATGTAGAACTATGGTTACCCATGAACTATGCTTTCTAGTACTCTGCCTGCAGACGCACGGTTGCCCTTCCTCTCCTCTCGCACATCCGTCTCACATTTGCTCAGGAAAATACTGCCTGTTCTTGCAAGGTCACATGGGCTTGATTCCAAGGCTAAGTCTCCAGGTGGCTCCGCTTACCGATGCCGGCGTGTGTTGGCGTTCGCTGGCCCGGGAACCCAACCCCAAAGTCTCTCTGCCTCCGCCCGGGACCACCGTGTCCTCGTGCGCCACCTGGAGGTCGTCTGCCTGCTTTGCGCGGGCATCGGGGGCGCGCAAAAGGTCAGCGCGCTCCCTGCAGGAGGCCTGGGTCTGCGCCTTCGCTCCCCCTTCCCTGCCGCTCCTTGCCCCCGACTCCGCCTGGCAAGGCGACACCCTCTCACCCCGAAAGAGCGTCGCCAGCCGGGACAGAGACCTCCCACCTCGGCCCCACGTAAGCCACCAGGTCCCACAGATCTTGGCGTCCCGACCCCACTCCCTCTGCCCTGCTCAGGCAGGGTCCCCTCCTCGCAACAGGCCCCGCTAGTCTCTCCTGCAGGCGCTCTGCGCGTGGCTGCCTCGCCCCACAGAATCATCTGCTTCAATGTTTTTCTTCCCTTTTTTCCCCCTAAGATTTTATTTTTAAGTAATCGCTATACCCAAGGTGGGGCTGGAACTCACGACCCTAACATCAAGAGTCACAGGCTCTTCCGACTGAGCAGGCAGGTGCCCCTCAATGTTCCTTCTTGATGTTTGTGAGAATTAGGTAGATCATGTTCTAAAAGAATATCTCAAACTAAAAAGCAATACCACGCTTAACGGTAAAACAATAGATTACTAAGAAAAATAATAAATTAGAAATAAGCACACTCTTATCACAAAATTTTAGCCTTTTTCTGGAAGTTCTAACCAATGTATAAGTAATAGGCTATTGAAAAGGACTATAACAATATTTCATTATTTGTACAAAGTATCATTTATCTTTAAGAAACTTTTTTGGGGGTCGCCCGGGTGGCTCAGTCGGTTAAGCCTCCGACTTCAGCTCAGGTCATGATCTCGTAGCCCGTGAGTTCGAGCCCCGTCTCGCCCTCTGGGCTGATGGCTCAGAGCCTGGAGCCTGCTTCCGATTCTGTGTCTCCCTCTCTCTCTGCCCCTCCCCCGTTCATGCTCTGTCTCTCTCTGTCTCAAAAATAAATAAACGTTAAAAAATTTTTTTTAACTTTTTTTTAACATTTATTTATTTTTGAGAGAGAGAGCGCCAACAGGGGAGGGGCAGAGAGGGAAACACAGAATCGGAAGCAGGCTCCAGGCTCTGAGCTGTCAGCACAGAGACCCACACGGGGCTGGAACTCACCAACCCGGTGGGAGATCATGATCTGAGCTGAAGTTGGGGGCTTAACAGACTGAGCCACCCAGGCACCCAGGCGCCCCAGTCTAATCATTTCTTTTAGATTAGAAAGTTTAAATGGAAGAATGTTTAACTGAAAAACTGTTATAACTAGTTATGTATATCAAAAAGAAGGTGAGTGGGGCTCCTGGGTGGCTCAGTCCCATAAGCCTCCGACTTCAGCCCAGGTCATGATTTTGAGGTTCCTGAGTTCCAGCCCCACATTGGGCTCTCTACTGTCAGCACCCAGCTGCTTCAGATTCTCTGATGCTCTCTCTCTCTGCCCCTCTCCAGCTTGTACTCTCTCTCTCTCTCAAAAATAAACATTGAAAGAAGAAGAAGAAGAAGAAGAAGAAGAAGAAGAAGAAGAAGAAGAAGAAGAAGAAGAAGAAGGTGGGTTACTAAAGAGCTTGTCTCTAATAAAAGAAATAGATTTTCTAACAGCAATAAGTTAAAAATAGAAAGGAAAAATATTCTACTCAACATGGCAACAGCAAAAAAGTTCCTAGCATAAACTTGACAAGAAATGCATAGAGCCAATTATCCAAAGAATTATGAAAATTCAGTGAATTACAAAAATTAACAGGTAAATAGAGTTGCCATTTTATCTTGCTTGATGCTAAGTTCTAACAACACATCAATTACTTCCCAGTTTATTTATAAGTTTAGTAGAATTTCAATCAGAATGCCAAATCGAAAATTTCACAAAACGCTTCTAAAGTTCACTTGGAAAATTAAAAGATAAGAAGAGCCATGAAATCTTTGAAGAAGATTGTAGGGGAGATCATCTCCTAGATCTTTACATGTATCAGAAAGTTCTAGTAATTAAAATAGTGCCAAGTATTACGAGGATAAAGTAAAATGCATTGATAGAAAAATAGAAAGCATCATATGTAATCTAGTGTATTAGGAACACTAATCAAGTGTATTAGGAACAGCATCTCAAAGGGATGCTGAATTATTTTAGAAATAGTATCGACATTAAGGTAGCAGAACTCTGCATTATGGCTGTCCAACATCTTTTGAACACTCTCCGATATTTCTCACTTTGTAAGTAAGTCCTGCTTTACTAAGAGAATCCATTAATCAGGCATATGACTTAGGTCTGCACTCCCCCTACTCTGCCCCATGATATCTCATGTGGAAAAGAGCCACATGAGGGCACCTGGGTGGCTCAGTCAGTTAAGCTTCCGACTTCAGCTCAGGTCATGATCTCACAGCTTGGGGGTTCCAGCCTCGCATCCAGCTCTGACGGCTTAGAGCTTGGGGCTTGCTTCGGATTCTGTCTCCCTCTCTCTCTGCCCCTTCTCTGCTCGTGCTTTGTCTCTGTCTCTCAAAAATAAATAAACATTAAAACAAAAACAGAGCCACATGAGGGGGCATATTCAGGGAGATTATTCTGCTAAGTGTGCTGTCGAGTGGAGCAGTCGTGTCACAGTTGCAGATGTCCCACTGAGTCATTTTGTTTTTGTTTTTGTTTTTGTTTTCTTGCTAGAACCATCCTGCGGTATGGTCAGATCTGTTTACCATGACTGCCTTGTCCTTGGCTGTGTAATTGCAGCCCATAAGCCTAGTTCTCTGGCCCTCACAGAGGTCAAACTGTTAACAAAAATTCACACAAAAAATTATTCCCAAAAATAAAATACATGTGGATTAATGAGTAAAATGTTAAACAAACAAACGAAAACAAAACCCCCAAAGGTAAACCTAAACAGAACTAGCCAAACTAAGAACAATGAACTAACTAACCACTATGGGCCAACATTTGATATGAGTAGATCAAAAATATGTGTCTGGATGAACTGGCAGGCAGTGAGAAATGGAAGCCTGGCCAGTTAACATTCATAACGTTAGGTTCCTAACATTCAAACACTGGGCTTCATAACATTATAAGATAAAATTAAATGGACTGTCCAGGGGAAGTACAACTATTCTTAGTTCTCAGGTCAGACAAGAATTTTGGTCTGTGTACTTCATACCAAGCACAGTCTGTGAGGGGATTATTGGACAACGGCCTGAGAGTGAGTCGCACAGACCTGTTGTGGTGATGGCCCCCAGGCAAGTTAGACCGGATCACACCAAAAGTACCTTAGCGCTATTCACCCAAAACAGTTCCTGCAGGAAAGGTGGAGGCCTGGGTACGCAATGTGCCCATTCTCTGTACCTCTGACATCATCAAATTGGATGGACTGCATATTCTATAAGGGATCCTCTCCTAATATTTCTTTCAGGTGATCTTTCGATAATTAGGGGACTTAAGCCCAAGTTTATACCTCCTTCGCGGTCGAACAAAGATCTCTCCCTCAATACATAATCAAGATAGGTGTGGGACTATCTTGAGGACAAGGACTATCAGAGGACAAGGGAGATCCAGGCTACTTCCCTAATTTTCAGCTTCCAGTAAGTATATTAAAAATGAAGAAATGGCAAAACCAGAGTTCATTTGAATGCATACATTTTGGCAAGTTACTGCTTTGAATACACACATACAATAAGAGCTCTGTTTATAACTCATTTGGTGGTAACACTGAAACTGAATTTGAGGCCTTTCTTGAATCTGAAGCTCAGATCTTCCTGGCCTTCTGGTGTTGGTCCTGGTTAAAGTGAAATGCCACAGATTTGTAGTCTGTATGTTAAAACCCGGGTTGTTCTAGCCTTGGCTAGATGCCCTCCTTGGCCAAGATAAAAACCCTCATTGATATATACCTAATAAAACAATACCATTCCTGGCTTTATAAGCAAACATGTAAAAAGGTCTCTCCTATGTAGGTTTGATTTTTAAGACCCCATTTAAGGGAAGTAAGTGTCTATGAAAAAATAACACAAGGTTCAGAATTGTACACATCTTCCCTTGCCTTTCTTCCAGGCCATGATTAGCTAACAGGGCCACTGTCTGTCCTGGTCATGTCTAGCTCAAGAAAATGAAATTACGTCATCGGGGTACAAAGGAATACTTGTCCTTTGTTAATTCTTCTCTGGTGTTTTCTGGTCCTGTTCCACCCCCACATTCAGAGCAGAAGGGTAAGGGGAAAACAGGCCCATGGAAGGATTACTCGTCCTCATAGCCCAGCACCCACCTCCATCCAAAACATGTACCTGAAGTTCTATTTCGGAGCAGGAAACCCTCTACACTCTCAGTGGGTCCACGTTTGGATTCTTCCCTGACCATCTCAGAGAAAGAGAATCCCCTCCTCTGAACTCACAAGGCGGGGCTTGCCTGTCTCATGGCCCTCACCACACAACCTTGGAATACACTTATAAGAGAAACCAAAAATGTGATGTAATACAAAAAATACATGCTAAGGAAGGTGGAACAGATTCGAGAAAGTTTCAGGGTTTCTTTTTTTTTTTTTTTAATGTTTTATTTATTTTTTTTTTTTGAGAGAGAGACAGAGAACAAGCAGGGAAGGGGCAGAGAGAGACACACAGAATCTGAAGTGGGCTCCAGGCTCCAAGCTGACAGCACAGAGCCCGATGTGGGGCTCAAGCTCACAAACTGCAAGATCATGACATGAGCCCAAGTGGGGCACTTAACTGACTGAGCCACACAGGCACCCCAAGTTTCAGGGTTTCTGAGTGGCTTGTCACAAGCAGAGTATAGGACCCTGTCTGACAGCCCAGGAAGTCGATTTGTTTGGAGATACAAGGTTTGCAGGTGTACCGGGAGGTACTGCCTCAACCGGGAGAGTAAGACCAATTCAGACTTCTAAGGACAATCTGGGAGGGAAGAAATGAGCGGGGGGGGGGGGGGGTGGCACGGCAAAGGAGAGGCTTCCTGCAGCACTGAATGGAACACCCCGCCTGGACCGGGGCAGTGGGGGGGGGGGGGGGGGCGGGGGGAGGGAAGCGGGTGTTTCAAAGGACTTCTAGGAATAGGGATGACTAATGTTCGATTTTAAATTGTTCGATCACCGCCATGTAATTCCCCTTCCTCTCTGCAAACGGTTAGTTGTGTCTACTGTTAATTATACAAGGAGGCTGTTAGACAGAGGTGGCTCTAATGCCAAAGCTCCTACGTGAGCAAACCAAAATCTAAGCCTGTAAATGCCTCGAGGTTACGAAATTGAAACCTAAGGACAGCCAATCGCTAACAGCCAACTAGGTTTTAAGCTACAGCTAATCAATGTCATTTCTTTGCTTCTGCCTTTTATCCATAGAAGTTTTTCCTCAACTCTGTTCAATGGAGTGCTTTTACTTGGTATTGCTCAGATAGATTCTTAGAATTTTCGCATGACCCAGTTAATCTTTTAGCACTACGAAAAGACTTTGTGCAAGTGAAATTGCTTGTGTGTTTGTTTTTGCTTTTTTTACAGAAATCTAATGAAGGAGTCAAGTTTCCCATCTAGGTCATCATGGTAGGGATAGGGCTGGCGTCCTGGGCTGGGGGATGACCCGTGTGCTTGACTGAACAGATTCAGTGAAATGAGAAGCTCTGAGCCAGAGTGACCTTAATAGAACTCCCAGAATCTCCCTCAAACTGGAGAAAGGCATTGGGCTTTCCGGAGGTTATAGAATGGAGGTTTGAGCCAATCTTATCTGGATCTAAAAAGGCAAAGAAAGTCAAGCAGAGATGAGAGTTAACTACAGCTATTTGTGATCTTGCCTTCTCACCCTACTAGACCCAAATGGGACTTTGACTTTTGCAGAAAGTTGTTGCACTGTTTAGCCGCACTGTTGGCGGCTAACCTCATAGGTCCAAGATGCATGGGGGAGAAGGCATGACGGAAATGATCCCAGAGTCAGTGCTTCTGGAGGTTGGAGGACAGGAGGGAGCACTGGAAAAAAGATTGGCAGATTTGCCTGCATACAGTGCGAGCAAGAGCTCTAGCAAGAGGTAACTGTTTCTCTGACCGTGACATTCCAGAATGTAGTTATTTGTAATAAATGATTGCCTTTATTTATTTATTTTTTTGAGAGACACGGAGAGCATTTGCACACAAGTAGGGGAGGAGCAGAGAGAGAGAGGGAGAGAGAGAGAATCTCAAGCAGGCTTCATGCCCAGCCTAGAGTCTAATGCTGGGCGCAATCTCATGACCGTGAGCAAGATCATGACCTGAGCCAAAATCAAGAGTCAGATTCTTAACTGACTGAGCCACCCAGGTATCCCCCAAGGCTGCCTTTTTTCTTCCTACTTTTTATTTATTTATTTTTTTAATGCTTATTTTAAAAGAGAGAGAGAGAGAGAGAACGAGCGAGGGAGGAGCAGAGAGAGAGGGAGGGAGAGAATCCCAAGCAGGCTCTGCACTGTCAGCTCAGAGCCTGACACGGGTTACATCTCATGAACCATGAAATCATGACCTGAGCCAAAATCAAGAGTTAAATGTTTAACTACTTAACCAACTGAGCCACCCAGGTGCCCCTCTTCCCACATAAAAATATATTTAATGTTTATTTATTTTTTGAGAGAGAGAAAGCGAGCATGAGTGGGGGAGGGGGGTGACAGAGAATCCCAAGCAGGCTCCATGCTGTCAGTACAAAGCCCAATATGGGGCTCGAGCCCAACAACTGTGAGATCATGACCTGAGCCAAAGTCAGATGCTCAACGGACTGAGTCACCCAAGTATCCCCTTCTTCACACTTTTTAAAGTGACAGCTTTTACATTACCCCCCTAGGATCAAAGGTCTTTGCTCTCACTGGACAAATGGCCCAAGGGAGAGCCACCAAAATGAATGGCAGGACAGGGCAAGCCTGGCCAGGAAATGGGTTAAAAGAGGGTTTATTCTCTCCTCTTCTCCCTCAGGGCAGCCAGGGCATCTGCTGCCTGGTCAGGATCAGTCTGCATGTAGCCTTGGCTGTGAGGGTGCCAGTAATTGGATGAGGACTTCCCTGGGCCCTCTGCCTCAGAGATAACTTGTTCCAGCCTCTTATTTACACCTCCTTCTGGCTGTGCAGTGGGGTCTAGCGCCTAGAAGTCAGTTGTGCTGCTGGGGACAGGCATACAGCCATGCTTCTAGAATTGTGTGGCACAGGGGTGCTGATGAAGTCAGCCTATCTGCCTGCCTAGCATGGTGGCCCTTTCTGCCACTCAACCTGCTTTTCCGATTCTGGACGTGTGGCTGCGTGGCCACCTCTCTCTTTTTTTTTTTTTTCCCCTCAAGTTTTTATTTAAATTTCAGTTAGTTAACATACAGTGTAATATTAGTTTCAGGTGTAGAATTTAGTGATTTGACACTTCCATAGAATACCCGGTGCTCACCACAAGGGCACTCCTTAATCCCCATCACCTATTTAACCAATCCTCCCATCTACCTCCCCTCTGGTAACCATCAGTTTGTTCTCTACAGTTAAGAGTTTGTTTGCTTGTCTCTTTTTTCTTCGTTTGTTTTGTTTCTTAAATTCCAAATTCTACATATGAATGAAATCATGTGGTATTTGTTTTTCTCTGACTGACTTACTTTGCTTAGCATAATACTCTCTAGTTCCATCCATGTCGTTGCAAATGGCAAGCTTTCATTCTTTTTTGATTGCCAAGTAATATTCCAGTGTGTGTGTGTGTGTGTGTGTGTGTGTGTGTGTGTGTGTGTGTACACCGCCTCTTCTTTACCAGTTGATGGATATTTGGGCTCTTTCCATAATTTAGCTGTTGTTGATTATGCTTCTATAAACATTGGGGTGTGTGTATCCCTTTAAATTAGTATTTTTGTGTCCTTTGGGTAAATACCTGGTAGTGCAATTGCTGGATCACAAAGTTCTATGTTTAACTTTTTGAGGAACTTCATACTATTTACCATAGTGGCTGCACCAGTTTGCTTTTCCACCAACAGTGTAAGAGGGTTCCCCTTTCTTCGCATCCTTGCCAACACCTGTTGTGGTTTTTGTGTTGTTGTTGTTGTTGTTAGTTTTAGCCATTCTTTGTAGTTTTGATTTGCATTTCCTTGATGATGAGTGATGAGCATTTTTTCATGGGTGTGTTGGCTATCTGGATGTCTTCTTTAGAAAAAGGTCTATTCATGTCTTCTGCCCATTTTTAAACTGTATTATTTGTTTTTTGGGTATTGAGTTTTATGAGTTCTTTATATATTTTGGATACTAGCCCTTTATCAGATACGTCATTTGCAAATATCTTCTCCCATTCTGTAGGCTGCCTTTTAGTTTTGTTAATTGTTTCCTTCACTGTGCAGAAGTCTTTATTTTGATGATGTCCCAATAGTTTATTTTTGCTTATGTTTCCCTTGCCTGAGGAGATGTATCTCCTAAGAAGTTGCTATGGTTGATGTTAAAGAGGTTACTTGACTGTTGTCTCCTCTAGGATTTTAATGGTTTTCTGTCTCACAAGTCTTTAAAGCATGGCTATCTCTTTATTCATCTCTTTTCCTTCATGTGCCTTTACACTTTCCACAAATCTGCCATTTTCTTTTCTTTTCTTCATTAAATTTTTTTTTAATGTTTAATTATGTTTGAGAGAGAGAGAGTGCAAGCTGGGGAGGAGCAGAGAGAAAGGGAAACACAGAATCTGAAGCAGGCTCCAGGCTCTGAGCTGTCAACCCAGAGCCCAACGCAGGGCTTGAATTCACAAACTGTGAGATCATGACCTGAGCCAAAGTCAGACACTCAACTGACTGAGCCACCCAGGAACCCCTCTTTTCTTCACTTTTTAAAATGAAACTATATTTGTCTGTTTGTTTTTTGAGAGAGAGAGAGTGAGAGAGCAGGCACTTGCGAGCAGGGGTGGGACTGAAGTAAAGAGAGAATCTTAAGCAGGAGCCTGACTTGGGGCTTGATCTCACCACCAGTGAGATCATGACCTGAGCCAAAATCAAGAGTTAGATGCTTAACCAATTGAGCCACCCACTCGCCATGCCATTTTCTTTAATCTCCTCAAACTGCTTCTGCCTCTCTTCATCTCTTTTAAGGGACACGTCATACCTTTAAACTTTGGGTACCATGATGGGTGAAAAAAATGTTCCTCTTCTACAGCTCCCCACTACCTTCTGGGGGGGTATGTTCCTCTTCTTGGGTGTGGGTATGCAACTTTTGAGATGAACTCAGGAGCCACCTTAATTTTTCTGTATATTAAGTGAAGAAAGATTTTTGAGGGTAGGAGTGAGGTGGGAGGATTCAGGGTGAAGGACACAGGAGATGATGAGGTTGGGTGCTATGGGAGAAAAAGTTTTGGAATGACTCTTCTTTGGTGACAGAGAAGGGAGAGGGGAGTTTGGACAATGTGGGAGAAGGGGATAATGAAGAGGAGAATGATAGCAACTGTTATTTATCCAGTAATTAATTTTTGTCAGGCATCATGCATAACCCTTTTTGCTCATTATTCAATCCAATCCTCCAACAATGTCATAGGTCACATTTTATTATTATCCTTTTGCTGCTAGGGAAACTGAGGCTCAAAAAGCTTAGAGGAATTGCCCAAAGTAACACGACTAGGAAGCTCTGAGCCAGAATTTAAGGGTAAGTTCTGTCTGACTTCAAAGTCCAAATTCTTAATGACAAAAAAAAAAATATTGACTTACCAAAAAAATTTATGTCTGGGCCTTCAGAAAGGCACAGGGTTGAGTTTTCAGGTAACTGGATTAATTACCTAGGAGGCTGAGTGACCCTGTTCTTCATTTTGTGGGAGAGTAGGTGGCACCGATGTGGTCACTAAGCAAGTGGCTGGTCCACCATTTGCATATACTGGCTGGCTGGCTGGCTGCTGCTCAGAGTCTGGACCTTTTATCCAACTTTCCAGGATCTGGTCAGCCTGGCACTCTTCATTCCTATGGGATAAAGCAAACCAAGGGGTAGGGGAATAGGAGACAGGGACTTAGAACTACCCGGTTTCTTTCATACACATCAGCATTTTGAAGATTTCTAATCAATAAATAATCCATTTTAACAATACTTCCCAAAAGAAAGCATTTTATGGTCTAATTTAAGCTTCTTATATTATTGTTTAAAACCATTTTCTTTGTTTTAGGATAACCATGTATGTCAAAATCACACAATTTCAGGGGGAAAGACCGTAGAATATCACAGCTAGAAGGGATCCCTCCTTCACTGCATGGATGATGCATAGGCCCATAGAAGGTCCTAGGATGGCTTTAGAGATCTGTATTTAAAAGTCCTCGCCCTGCTACTTACTAATGGTGTGCCCTTGGGCCAGAAACAGGATCAACTCCTTCCTCTCCAAAACAATGCCTACCTGGCTGATGCAGTGGGGACTGAATGATGTACTCTATGCAAAGTGCCCAGAAAAGGCCCTGTAAGGAGTAGGTGGTCAACAAATGGTAATGCCCTCCCTTGGTCAATATCTTCCAGATGTTCAGAGCAGAACTAGGACTAGAACCTTTTCTGATTCTCATACATGTGTGAGTGTGCACACGCATGCCAGGAGCACTGGTGATGTTTGCTTCCATGAAGAACATGGTTTAGTCACCTTGTAATTAGGTGGGGCTTTATAGTTTTCAAAGCGCTCACTTAGATGATATTGTTCACTCCGTGCAACAACATGGAAAAATTACACAGGAGTGGTATTGCTAGGCCCACTTTGCCCATCAGGGACGGGAGGCTGAGAAGACGTGGTTTCCTTCAGTCCCATGGCTAGCCAGGGGCAGAACTAGACCACCACCCAGATCTTGTGGCTCCTTATCTGTGG
This sequence comes from Panthera tigris, assembly GCF_018350195.1. Lineage (NCBI taxonomy): Eukaryota > Metazoa > Chordata > Mammalia > Carnivora > Felidae > Panthera > Panthera tigris. Next base: position 62,942,935 of record NC_056672.1, on the reverse strand, counting down.
CTCTTTGTACTAGCACACAATACCTTCTCACCTAAACACCAAACAGTTTCACCAAAGAGATAAGGAATAGTGGGGAAAAAAATACACGGTGATCACCCACAGTCCTGATTAGATAGTGAGGGAAAAATTGGACTTTGATATGATTGAGCAAAAGGCAGAGAAAAAACACTGACAAGGCAGTAAACAACTCTCCAGGAGGGAATATGGGACAACGGGGGCTTGTGGTCACTGCTGACCACAGTGTAACTCTTTCCTGTCAGAGAACTACTGGACACTCTAATTCTGAAATTCTGCAGCCCCATTCTTTCTAACTGCTTCTACCTCTGCAGCGTCCTAACTGCACATATGAGTTTCCTCAGACAAGGCAAACCTCATTCTTTATCACATTCAGGCTTTAGTTGTCTCTAGTCTCAAGGGGGTGGTATTTCTAAGACCTAGAATTTAGATCATCTTTTTTTTTTTAATTTTTTAAATGTTTATTTATTTTTGAGAGAGAGAGAGAGACAGAGCGTGAGCAGGGGAGGGGCAGAGAGAGAGGGAGACACAGAATCCAAAGCAGGTTCCAGGCTCTGAGCTGTCAGCACAGAGGCCAACACAGGGTTTGAACTCATGAACCACGAGATCATGACCTGAGCTGAAGTCAGACGTTTAACTGACTGAGCCACCCAGGCGCCCCTTGAATTTAGATAATCTTAAATTATCACTGTCTTTCTGCACATAGATCTTGTAGTCTGACGTGCTGAATCAGATAGTATGGAGGCTAACCTGGCCATGTAGCAATCCAGAATATCTAGACTTTTCTTTCATGTCTCTTCATGGAGTCTTCACTGAACACTGCAATCACAGCCACCACGACCACCACCACAATCTCTTGTACTTTCAAATGCATTCTCTTATTTGGTTTGATTTTATTTGATCCTGACCTCAACTCTCTCTTCCCACTTCTTAGAGGTTTCTTGACAACAGGCCAGTCTTAATCATCTTGTGTTCTCTACAAAAGTGTACTCTCTGCAAAATGCCTCTGTAGCTAACAAAATGCCTTATACGTACAACCTCAGTAAAAATGCCGTGAGCTATGTTGAAATAACACTAGCTCTATCTCTGTGACCAAAATAAGGACCACTGCTTTCAGGGCCCTGAAACCATCCCAACCACTAAAGCAGATTGCAAGATAGTAAGGAAATGTCTGTACCACAGATTAGAAACGATATTTTAAAAGGCCATATTGACCCAATCGTGGATCTTCCTTCCATTGTGTAGATGTGGCCCCTTTTTAGGAAAGTTCTTCCTCTGTAATATTACTAATCCTATAATGTTTATGATTTATTTTTGAGAGAGAGAGAGAGAGAGAGAGAGTGGAAGTAGGGGAGGGACAAAGAGAGAGGGAGACAAAGAATCCGAAGCAGGCTCCAGGCTCTGAGCTATCAGCACAGAGCCTGATGCGAGGCTTGAACTCATGAACCATGAGATCATGATCTGAGCCAAAGTCGGTCGCTTAACTGACTGAGCCACCCAGTCGCCCTTATAATACTACTAACCCTATATTGAGTGTAACTATATATAGGAGATTAACTTGCATGTGTAAGTTTGTGGACTCAGACCTCATAGTGCTCATGAAAACATTGAACTCATGGCCTGTCAGTTGACTTATGTAGATATCATATTCAAATCCAAAGTATCTAGAGTAGGGCGGGGAGTGGAGAATAAACATGGCAGTTGTTGGAGGTACTCTTCTGTTAGAAGAGTCTGCAACTGGGGACTTCTAAACCAGAGTTATATATTCAGATCAAGCCATTTAATAAAAATTTACTGTGTGCTAAACGCCTCATCATATGTCATTTCATTCCTGCTTCATAATCCGTTTCAGATGGAGGCATCGCTAGCCCATTTTACAAATGGCAAAACTGAGCATCAAAGAGATTGAAGGATTCCCCAGTGTTTCATAGTGCCCAAGTCCCATGTTCTTTCTGCATATTGTAGCACCTCAGTTTTGAACATTTTACTAAGTTAAGAGACTTACAAAAAGAACCAAAACCCTGCTAGCAGTCTGTGTTGCTCAGGAGTTGCTGTTTCTCTATGTTCCAGTAAGCCTTGCTTTCCTGAACTTTGAGTTTCAGTTGCACATCAAACCGTGGAGGCAGCCAAATGCTGGTGGCACCACTAGGGGTGAGCATGGTAGTGATCCTCTGACACGCCTGGCCAGGCTGCTGTCCACGTGAAATGATGCCCAGCAAGTGCAGGGCCACCCAGGTCTGCCTACGCAAGGCATTCTTCCATGATGAATGCAGGTTAATGTCCAAGGTTATAAACTGCTGGGAGGTCTGGAGGGGAAGGACTAATCTATGCAGTCTGTGGTCGCCAAAAGGTAAGCAGCTCTGCTTTAGACCACTGGCTTGGAGGAGGCAGCGTCCCCGTGTACCTGTCCTGTGACTCTGGGCAAGTCCCTCGCTTTCTCTGAACCAGAGTTTCCTTATCCAGAAAACAGGAGTAATAAACCCTTCCACAGAGGGGTGCTGAGATTGCAAATCGTGTATAGGGAGAACCAGATGCATCATAACACCTCTAAACATAGCTATTAGTATTGTTATTGCTGCCAGTGTTATAGCAAGAAGAACCAGTGCTGGTAGCATAAGTAAATTATTTCTACCGTGCGTCTCTCAGTGGGTGGCACGATTTAGTCACACTTCTGACACTCCAGCCCTGACCGCCAATGGCCGTCACTAACCCTACTCTGTACTCTTTCGTCACTGTCCACCTTCTCTTCCTCCATTCTCCTTTGACACAGAGCAAATCTGCTGAAACTCACATGTCCCCAGAGCAGATCATCGTGGTCTGATGAATCAAGCACCAGGGCTTGAAGGAGCACCAGGCAGACACGGGGAAACCAGAAAGCGTGCCTTCGGGTGGCAAGTGGAGTCAGGAACACCAGGGGTGCCTGGGTGGCTCAGTCGGTTAAGCGTCCGACTGGATTTCAGCTCAGGTCATGATCTCACGATTCGTGAGTTTGAGCCCCACGTCGGGCTCTGTGCTGACAGCTCAGAGCCTGGAGCCTGCTTCCGATTCTGTGTCTCCCTTTCTCTCCATTCCTCCCCTGCTCATGTTCTGTCTCTGTCTCTCAAAGATAAATAAATGTTTAAAAAAAAAAAAAAGAATGCCAATGGTCTGTACTTGGCCTAGCCCCCTGCGATCCTTAGGACAGGCCTTGCTTGGCCAAACCTTCCCTAGGCAAATGAGCTTCAATTTTGTGTTTCAAACATTTCAATTTCCTTTCACAATCACATTCAATGTCTAACACTCCCCCATTTTTAGAAGCTGTCTGAGCCTAGACTCTGATGTTAAAGACAGCTTTGTCTTTGCTTCTTTTTCTTTCATTTCATTGACGGTTCATTCATTAGAGTGTTACACTCTATACCACTGGGCACTTGGTTTTTAGGGTCTTTTTCCTCCCATTTTATGAGTTATTCCAAAGGAATAGGTTCCTAAAAATTTTATACTTTCCTATGATCGTGGCCACTCCATTATTTTTAGATTTCCACATAACTCTTATTTGCCACATTCATTATTTGCCTGAGGAAGCAGACACTATTTTTATTTGCCTTCTCTTGAATTAGGTTTTGGTTTAGTGATCAGGAAAAAAAAAAAAAAAAAAAAAACCCTGTAGAATGCACCCACACCCACACAGTGTATATCTAGGAAAACTGATGGCTTATACCAATCACTCTGGGTTTTATTCTAGTTTTTAGCAAAGTTAAAGACAAACTTGTAAAGTGTAAGAGAGAATGGGAATGGGGTAAATACAGTGTGTTCTGGTATTAAAAACATCATGGGGCCCAGCTTGGTTCTTGGGGAATAGGAAGGATCTTTCATGCCTAATGTGTGCAAGGACTTTGCAAACTCATTTAATGCTATCGTGAAGTTGAGATCCCATTTTACAGAGGAGGAGATTAAGGCCTGCAGAAATGAAAAGAAACAAACCGACATAAAGCCTTGGCCAAAGTCATGTGTTTAGTAAGTGCTATAGCAAGAGTGACATTCTTCCCAGTTTCTCTGGGTGGCTCTAGAGCTCTGTAATTTACTAGCTCTGTGACTTAAGGGAATCCCCTAATCCTCTGGGCCTCAGTTTCCTCACTTGAAAAATGATGTCTAGGTTAAGAACTACATGGTCTCCAGATATCCACTGTAGCTTTAACATTCTGTGAGTCCAGTGAGTGTGTGAGCGTGATCAGGATTGGCTGGTTATGAGCCAACCAGGTATCGGATAAACACCTCCCTATCAGGCCAAGGTGGGTAGGGGAGGGTGAAAGTTAAAAAAAAACCCACAACAAACAAACTTTGACAAGACCTCTATAAAAACTGTGTGTTCCCAAAGGTTCGTCCTATTTGGCAGCTGCTGCCTCGTCCACGGCTTCTGATACCTAAGAGGACTCTCCCCCACAAACTGTAAGTAAAAGAACTTCCTTTGTCTGCCTGGACAGCACCTGGGAGTAAGGGGTTAACAATGGCACTACACAGGTAGAGGAGAAAGTCTGTTTGCTTTTGTTTTCAGGAGAAACTTGATGGTTGCTGAAAATGTGATGTTGTACTGAAATGATTTTCCTCCCTAAGCGTGAATGCTCATCCACACCTTTGCTGACTCTTTGGAGGCAAAATGCTCAGGATGGATGTCAGCTCCCAGTGTGACCTGCATGAAAGCTCTTCTGTCTTTGGCCTAGGAGAAACAGCTTGAATGCTCTTATTTGGTTAGGTGCCAATCATGTTTTGAGGTTCCTGCTCATTTCTATTCTCCCCATGACAACTGCTTAATTCAATGATTTGTTTACATATCTATTGCCTGATGTCATTTTCTTCATTCTCTTCCTATTCCTGCTAGTGCTGGCCCTGAAGCTCCTTTGTCACATAAATGAGCTCCTGGTGTATGTTGCTTGTTACCCTTGCCTTCACCCACTGCTCAAATGAGAAAATGGAACAGGCTGGGAATTGTCACAGAGCACCATCATCATTTGTTTATGAATTGTCAAATTTCCACTTGTTTGATGCTTTCTGTAACATTTCCTACTTTGAAGATCCTACAGTTTAAGTTGTTTGGAATAACTCAGAAGCTGCTGACGTACTTTAGGATATTTGTTCTACTGTCTGAAAAATAGATGTGTTATGAGGATATGCTGCCTTTATGCACAAGGGAGGGGCAGAGAGAGAGAGGGAGGGAGAGGATCCCAATCAGGCTCTGCCCTGTCGAGCGAGCGTAGAGCCCAACAGGGGGCTTGATCCCATGAACTGTGAGATCGTGACCTGAGCCAAAATCCAGAGTGGGGCTGAGCCACCCAGGCACCCCAGGAGATTCTGCCTTTTAAAATAAACTTCTTTCTAGTTACCTAGGGCTCCGTTAGCCAATTGGGATCCAGTAGGGACTTGGGCTCTGCTGCCATTAAGCCAAGGCACATCTGGGGACCACCCCAGACCTACGCTAAAGCCTGAGGTGCTGGATGGAGACCAAGAAGTGCCTTTGACCTAGGTGCCAGTTTAGAAGAAAGAGCAACACTCAGCTCTCTTTCTGAGCTACCGCATGTGTGTTCAAAGCATCAGGGATCAAGCTGTCATAGGGCATCTCACTGTGCTTGTCACTGTGACATGGGGGTGGGTGGATGGATGGGTAATGAAGCTGTGGGCATCTTCACACATCTATATGTAAAATCTTGCTCGCATTGCCTGGAGGTCATAGGCTTTCAATGTATTAGCTCCTCATGTCTTCTTGAAAGCCCATCTGCCTTGCACATGGAGAAGCAAATGGACTCTTTACTCCCTTATATTTCCCTAGGAGTTAAATATTCATTTTTACAAATCATTATCTTTTCACAGAACCTCTTCAAGGAAGGCAGAAAGAACTGTAGGTTTCATCTGCTATTTTTCTAAAAAAGGATTGGAGAAAGGATTCCAAGTCAGAAGCCAGTAGGATGTGGTTTATAATCCCAGGGCATCACAATTTAGGAGGGGCATCAGACATATTCTTTCTGAGGTTCAGATTCCCCATCTTTAAAGTTGGCAGGGTTGACATCTCTGAGGTCACTTGCACTTCTGTTTTTCTGTGATTACCTTCTATTCTCATATTTCCATACAAACTTCTCCCAGATTTGTATATGTATCACCTGTTAATATATTACGTATAATAAATAATGTAATATATAAACCTATTTATTGAGAAAGCAAACATTACAAAAAATTTATAAAGTAAAATGTGAGGGTCACTCCATCCCATTTCAGTCCCCACAAGTAACTCCAGGGTGGTTACTCTCTGCTTACATAGATGCACAAACAGTATGTGTTATACTAGTAAAAAACTTTTTTTTAGGTTTATTTATTTATTTTTAGAGACACAGAGATGGCATGGACAGGGGAGAGGCAGAGAGAGAAAGAGAATCCCAAGCTCCATGCCGTCAGTGCAGAGCCTGATGCAGAGCTTGAACTCACGAAATTGCAAGATCACAACCTGACACAAAACTGAGAGTCGGATGTTTAACCGACTGAGCCACCCAGGCGCCCCAAACCATTTTTTTATAACTAAAAAAGAATGATACTAAATATTACATACTTCCTTGAAACTTGCTTCCCGCCCCCCCCATTGTAATAATACAATGTGAACAACTTCCCATCACACTTTAAAAACAAATTGGCTTGAGACCTCAGTGAGCAGAGGCTGGGGAGCACGGAAATCACTCTCCACGGTCACCCACTCCTGGCTATCTTCCTGTCTCCAGGGATGAACATTGGTCTGTGACCCTGTTTTATGATTAACAGAGGGGCAACATTTGTGCTGATGTGATACAGACCTTTAATCTCTCTGTAGAAGTTTAACTTCCCATAAGCAGTATTGGTTCAATTTGACCTTTTCTCTGTTTTTTTTTTTTCTGGTTGAATCAGCACACTCAGACTAAAAAAATAACTTGGTAGTATATAGAAACATGGGATCTTGGGTAATTATTTTTTTAACATTTATAAAGAGATATATAGTAATATCCAACATTTTCATAATGCATTATAAAACATCTTCCAATTTATCATGCAATTAATTCGACAAACATATTCGGAGCAACTACAATGAGTACGCGTGCTCACAAGTTACATTAGACCTGGCAACGAGACAACCAGAGCAGATATTAGCACCATTTATTCCATAGTAAACTAAGACTCAGAGAAGTTACTGACTTGTTCAAGGTCCCAGTGAGGAGGAAGCAGAGCCAGTGTCTGAATCCAGGTCTGTCTGATCTAGGATCAAAACCCTGTATGAATATATGAGATGTTTATAAATCGACAAGCTCTATAGTGTAAGGCTGATGAACCACAGCCCAAGGATTTTGGGTCCTCTGGGGGTGTCATCAACAAGTACTCTGGGGGTGTTATTGGGGACATTAGAGTCACCCAAAGGCTGATTCCTTTCACCAGGCTCACTCTTTCCTTGAAAGAGGGGAGTACTGCCCCTTATCCTAACTTTGTGCCTTATTAGTTACATGTCCTTGGACAAATAATTAAACTTTCTTATATTCTTTCCTTATCTATTATATAATGTGTGTGTGGGGAGGGGAGAAGCCCAGCTGCCTTCTGAGGGTATAATGAGGAATAAATTATATAGTGCATGTAAAGCAATTAGCAGAGTACTTGGCAATAAATGGTCATTTGCTATTATTGGGTGATGTTTTCCTTTTGTTTCATCAGGGAAACATCTGTATTTCTTATTTGTTAATTCCTTTATGCAATTACCTGAACTGAGAGAGAAAATTTGCACTTTGGTCTGAAGGTCACCAATTTCAGGTTGGCTTTTATCCACATAAAGAACTAGTGGCCAGATTTAAAGTTAGTAATCCCCGAATACAATTTTAGGAACTAATATATAAATGAGGGGAAACCCTATCTTCAGGTGGCTGGGATGGGAGGGGTCTCGGAAGATCATCTTCTCTAGAGATCATTGCCCATTAGTCTATCCTGTCTGTCCCCAGTGACAGTGCTGTGGTTCCACTCCTTGGGATTAATGCGAGAACCCCTGTTGAAGTGAGAGTGGCATCAATGACACCCTCTTGTGAATTAGTTCAGTAGCCATCCACTTCTTATATCAACCCTGCCTTGAAGGGATGCAGAAAATGTGAAGAAATTGATTTGCCATGCGGGGCAGCACTGGGTGGGGAGCTCTGCCTCATCCTAGCTGACACCATGGGCAAGTCTGTTAACTTCTCTGGGTATTAACTTGCTGGTTAACTAATGAAGATAATAGCTGCCTTGGTTACCCCATTGCTGAGTGGATTAAATGAGAACTGAGATGTCCCTGTGCTTGCAGGAAGTAGAAAGCAGGCATGGGGCATCTACCCTATGGATGAGTGTTTGAGAGGGAGAAGACCAGGGAAAGGAGGAGGTCATAGGATTGAATAGGACACCATTCAAGATAATCCTTACCACCATTTTTTTTTCTTTGATAGTCCAACACCTGAAAAATTAATCTTTCTAACATCCAGATGAGAGTGCTGGGAGCTTGCATTTTTGACTAGCCCAAGGTGGCAGCCGAACAGAGGCAAGATTCTTTTCACAGGGCCACTGCCGAGGAGGGTGCTTGCATAGGGGATCTTCAAACCAGAGTCTCTCTTTGCTAGAGCAGTGAAGCTGAGAGGGATTGGAGCAGGGATCACTGTATGACTTTGGCATACAGAGTGATCCTAGAGTCCATGGGAGCCTCCAGTCCAGAGCCACTTAGGGAAAATCCTCCCCTTATATCCCAAATGGTGTCATAGGTGGTTGAATATAAGAAAAAAGAGCCTTGCACACCATACTCTATGTCCCAAAGCCGAAGGGAGGTTAACTGCAAGGCCAAATGGCAGTTCCTCCTCTCAAGCTTCCTACCCAAAGAATAATCCAGGCTAACAGAATAAAATGGGAGATGGCCATCGAGGCTGAAAGCCTCACTGTCCTGGCTTCAAGTCATCCAGAGCACCCAAAGGCACCAGAGATCCATGGAGGGATAGTCAATGATCGCAGTGCCATCTATTTGTCAGATTTGAGTGGGTCACTAGTTAGCTGGTTCAGTCTCAGAATCAGTGAACCCAAAGGTCTCCTGGAAGACATTCTATTTAGGATGACCATGAAATTTGGCATCCCACCTTCCTCCATTATGGCTAATTGCAACTACTTAAGCTAGAGGGGGAAAAACCCAGACCTCATTTGTTTATCCATTATGGACATGGTTCAGAAATAGAGGGGCCCACAGGGCTTAGTAGCATACCTTGGCTGTCTTGGTCATGAACCTGTCTGATCCACCTGCAGTTCTGTTCAGGACACTCCCACACTCTTTTCCAGACCTGTCACCATGGCCCACCGATTTCCAGCCCTCACCTCAGAACAGAAGAAGGAGCTCTCAGAAATCGCCCAGCGCATTGTTGCCAATGGGAAGGGGATCCTGGCTGCAGATGAGTCCGTAGGTGAGTGCAAGTAACAGCATACAAGTGTATTCTTATTTCTACAACTTAGCAAAGGCAATCAACAATCATATTCTTTCCTCTCGGAGGAGTAAAGGTACACAGCAGTGGGAGCAGAAGACCCAGTAAACATAGACATTTTGAGTCCTGTAGTTCCAGTGGGTAGATTTCTGAAAAACAAAGGAAGAGGCTCAAGCCCTCCATTTTAAGGCCCCCTTGCCAGCAATCATTTGGGTTTTTTTTTTTTTTAATGTTTTATTTATTTTTGAGAGAGAGAGTCAGAGAGACAGAGTAGGAGCAGGGGAGGGGTGGAGAGAGAGGGGGACACAGAATCTGAAGCAGGCTCCAGGCTCTGAGCTGTCAGCACAGAGCCCAGTGTGGGGCTCAAAATCTTGAACCACGAGGTCATGACCTGAGCCGAAGTTGGATGCTTAACTGACTGAGCCACTCAGGTGCCCTGCCAGGGATCTTTTGAATATAGACTATAGCAAGGCCAGGAACTCAGTAATAAGAATGAGGTCAGATACACAGACCTCTGCTGCTGAGAAGTCAGTGTAAAGTCAGCTAAGGAAGGTCAGGGAAGGCAGGGAAGTGTCCATATCTGGAACAAGGAAAGGCTTGTGGCTGAGAGAAGCCCAGGATGGCACAAGGGAGGGTTGCAGCTGGCCTCTATGGCCCACCATAAAATGATAGAAGCTAGAGGAGTCAAGAGCCCGCCCCATCCCTCCTTCTACTGTATAGTCTAGTCAGATTGAGGGCTGGACCTGGGGGTGGGCGGTAGGAGTGGCTAGAGAGGTCTGAGGGCCTTACAAACCCACTTGAACCCAATGGTGGCTTCCACCCACCTGGACCCTGACATGTCCATTCCATGCACTTCCTAACCAGCATCCTGACAGCAGCCCAGGTCTTTCTTGAGGGAGCCAAAAGGGAGACAGTTTTGAAGATCTGAATAAAACAGAGTCTTGCCATCCTGCTGAGGGTCGCTGAGCTAGAGTGGAGGAGGCCAGCAGTAAAGCCCTGGCTTGCCCCTCCAGCTGCATTTGGCCCACCCACCTTATAGGCACCATGGGAAACCGCCTGCAGAGGATCAAGGTGGAGAACACTGAGGAAAACCGCCGGCAGTTCCGGGAAATCCTCTTTACCGTAGACAACTCCATCAACCAGAGCATCGGGGGCGTGATCCTTTTCCATGAGACCCTCTACCAGAAGGACAGTCAGGGGAAGCTGTTCAGAAACATCCTCAAGGAAAAGGGGATTGTGGTGGGAATCAAGGTAAATACTTCCATTTCCACCTCCCTTCTGCTTCATCCCAGCCCAACTCTCAGCACAGTCACTGGGCCAACACTCTGGACACCCTCATCATCCAACTGTCATTCATACTCCTTTCCAGCATCATCCTCCCCCTGAGGACCAGATCCTCTTCTAGACTTTTCTGCCAGTGCCTTCTTCTTCCAGCCAAGTTTTCTATAAGGTACTTTATCTCCTGGTGTCTCAGTTTCTCCATTTCTAAAATGGGAATGGTAGGGCGTACCTCATAAGGCTCTTATAAGAATGAGGAGTTTATAAAACAGCTCCTGTCACATAATTATTATTTATTTCAGGATCACTATTATTATTGAAGCATTTACCATTCATTCAGTTATAACTCTGTTATCTCAAACCACATGAGCTCAGGATTGAAAACTAGTATCAGTTGAGTGCTTATAACTCCAAGTGCTCCTTTAATCTTCCTTATAACCTCTGGAGGTCAGTTTAGTTATTATCCTAATTTTAGAGATGAGGCAAGAAAATGGAATTACAAGGCATAGCGCTAACTTGCCCACAGCAAGGCAAAACTGGAGCCAGTTCAAACCCAGGCTGTCTACCTCTCTGGCTCATGACCTCAGATTCTGGTATGCCGAGAGTAGGGGCTGTGTCTTTATTCTTTTGATTTCCTGGAATAATGTAGTGCCTGGTATGTGCAGGTGCTCATGAAATTTCTCTTAGACACATAATTTAAGGGAGCTACTCCTATATGGCACCTCTATATCCCAGGTACTGTCAGATTACTTCTTATTTACCAAGCTCCCGGTGTTTTCCATACTTGCCATCTTCTTAGTGTTGACACTCAGACATTGTTCCTTCCAGGTAACTTCCCTTCTGCTGTGGACTGAATTGTGTGTCTCTGCCCCTCCCTCCGTCCTGTTACTAACACACCTTTGGAATTCAACTCCTTGGCTTATGAAAAATGACAACTATTAGTACCAGGGGCTCTGCTTGTGTTTTCCTGGGGCCCATGACATCTGCTAATTGCTTGTTAATTATGTTCACAGTTAGACCAGGGAGGTGCTCCCCTTGCAGGAACCAACAAAGAAACCACCATTCAAGGTAAGGATATCACCCACTGATATGAATCATGCCAATATATGTTAGAAATGATGGCAAGCAAAGAGGGAAGCAAGGGAAAACAAAATATGAATATCACACTGGTTTTAGAGCCACACACATCTGCTTTTCAATCCCAGCTCCTCTATGTAATAACTGTGTGACCTCTAGCTAGTCATGTAAATGTTCTGAGCCAGTTAAAATGGGATGACAATGTCTGCTTTGCAGAATAGTTGTGGGAATTAAATTAGATAAGGTACATAAAGTGCTTACCACAGTGCTTTGTGCAGAGAAGATACTCTGTACCTGAGAGTATAAGTTTTAGAGAAAAATCCAGCAGCAGAAGAGAGGAAAGGTCCCAAGTTTTGGAATCAGACTCAACAGGGTTTGACTCCTGGTTCTATCACTTCCCAATTAGACAATTTTGCAAGGTACTTCACTGCCCAAGTAGATAAGTATGAACCACAGCTTTGGGTTAGCTAAGCGGAATTTGAATTCCTGTTCTGTCACTTGTTAGCTATGCAAACTTGGTAAAGTCACTTAACCTCTTGTAGCCTGGGTTATCATCTGTAAAACTACTATAATATTAACTATTAGAATTCTTATGGTAATTAGATGAAGTATGCAAAATTCCTAGAATCATGCCTGGAACATAGTAAATACTAAACAAATATTAGTTCCCTCTCTTCTTACAAAGTATAAAGCCCCAGATCTTTGGGCTCAGTATCGGGATTGATATTTATTTGCCTGGATGTTTTCAGTCCTTAAGCTCCACCAACTGAAAGGTAAGGCAAAGAAGAACTTCCTCACTTCATCAGTGCCCCATGGATCAGGGATAAGGGTGCAAGGAAGCCTTTTTCTCTTTTGTGACTTGCAGGGCTCGATGGCCTTTCTGAGCGCTGTGCCCAGTACAAGAAAGATGGTGCTGACTTTGGGAAATGGCGTGCTGTGCTCAGGATTGACAACCAGTGTCCATCCAACCTTGCCATCCAGGAAAATGCCAATGCCCTGGCCCGCTACGCCAGCATCTGTCAGCAGGTGCTCAGCCTTCCCCTTGAGCTAAAACAACAGTAGGAAAGAGCCTTCTTCAGAGCTTCTCTTTCCAATTTTACTATAAGTACATGAACCTTATCTCACCCCTTATCCTGGTGGCATTTTGTACCACTTTTGTTATAGCTAGGTATGGTAGGGTAAGATTTGCTTCCATGAGTTAGCTATGAACCCAAAGGCTGATGCCATCAATAGCTGCCCTCTGCCAAAGCTCTATAAGCTGAGTCTTGCGAGTGATCCAGCCCCTAGGGCCAGGGCACTTGCTTGCCTATGCTCCATCACATCTAAAACATGATCCTCTGAGATCCCTAGCTCAAGAGTGACAGCTCTGATTTAGCCCCAATCCAAATAGTATCTTGGAGGATGGTGACCTGACACTAGTTTCCAACATACGTTGAAGTGTCCTGGGATCCCAGTTAACGTCTGATTTGCTTGTGTGGGTATTATGTTGGAGTTACCAACGTTCTCAGAACTATAAACAGTGCTTAATTCCTTAATTAACCCACACAAGGGGGATCTTTCTTAGTGATCTTGACTGCACTAAATGGGTGACAACTAGGTTATGAGGTAGCTAGAATAATCTCTAGCATGATCTGTATCTATAGAAACTATGGGTTTTTATTTTTTTTATTCACTCCCAGGAGAACTTTTTTTTTTTTTTAACCTCACTGTGCTTTTTTGGCCAAGCTACAAATGCTCTTTAGAAATCCCATTACATTTCTTTTCACTGCCTTTAAGTCAGTGAATGGTATTTCTCTATAAGGGCCCCATTTTATACCAATTGCAACTGTCAAACATCTTTTTTTAAGTTTATTTACTTATTTTCAGAGAGAGAGAGAGAGACAGTGTGAGTGGGGAAGGGACAGAGAAAGAGGGAGACAGAGAATCCCAAGCAGGCTCCTCGCTGCCAGCACAGAGCTTGACTCAGGGCTTGAACTCATGACACTGTGAGATCATGACCTGAGCTGAAAACAAGAGCCCAGACGCTTAATCGACTGAGCCAGGTGCCCCAGGCAGCTGTAAAACATCTTCTTAAGGAAAGGATCACAGTGAGCAGAGCTGCTCTTTACCTCTTCCTTTTCCCTTTTTAGAATGGGCTGGTACCCATTGTTGAACCAGAGGTACTTCCTGATGGAGACCATGACATGGAACACTGCCAGTATGTTACTGAGAAGGTAAGTCTTGAACATAAAAGTCCCAATTCCAGGTGAAAAATCTTGGTACTTAACATATATCAGCTGCGATATATGAAATGTTCTTCAGTTGGAATCATTACGTAGCATTGAGAAGGTAAGGAGGTACTTATCAAACCTTTTTTTTTTTTTGGCACAATGGTATTCTCCATATGGAAAAAGCACAGGATTTTCTGTACTAAGACTTGCATTTCACAATCCACGTCTCCAGCTGTGGGACCTTTGGTAAATCCTGTTATCTTTTTGGATCAGTTACATTATATGTAAACAAAGAAATTTAAAAATAAGATGAGTAAATGTGAAATTTAAGAAACAAAACAGATGAACATAGGGAAGGGAGGGAAAAATAAGATTAAAAACAGAGAGGAAGGCAAACCATAAGAGACTTTTAAATACAGAGAACAAACTGAGGGTTGCTGGAGGGGACGTGGGTGGGGATGGGCTAAATGGGTGATGGGCATTAAGGAGGGCAGTTGTTGGGATGAGTACCAGGTGTTGTATGTAAGTGATGAATCACTGGGTTCTACCCTTGAAGTCAATACTAGACTGTATGTTAACTAATTTGAATTTAAATAAATAAAAATTTAAAAACCTGTATATTAAAAAATAAATAAATAGGTAAAAATAAGACGAGCATCACGTGAGAAAAATGTAATTAGAAGGTACTTCATTCATACTTGCAGTGTAACCTGATTTCAGTTTCTCCACTTGCAAAAGTAGGTGGACTGAGATGAAGCCGGTTGGGAAGCTTTGGCCAAGCCTCATACAAGATTACCTTTGGCTCTCATCCCTGCGACATAAAAGTGCCAAGGTCAGGTGACTGTCAGGCTGGCTCTGGGTTTCATCTGTTTGGACCTCTTGTCCTTCAGGTCCTTGCTGCTGTCTATAAGGCCCTGAATGACCATCATGTTTACCTGGAGGGCACCTTGCTGAAGCCCAACATGGTGACCGCTGGACACGCCTGTACCAAGAAGTATATGCCAGAGCAAGTGGCTATGGCCACTGTCACAGCTCTGCACCGTACTGTTCCTGCAGCTGTTCCTGGTAAGGCTTTCCTTCTCCTCTGACTTGAGATCTTAGCTCTCATCCTGTGAAGGAGTTCCACAACCTCTTGTGTTTGTCTAAAAGTCTTCTTTTTTCCAGGAAACAGACCTCTGTATCTCAGAGGCAGCCAGCACTTTCCCTCATACTCCATGATACCACATATCCTGAGTCTGTCCAAATGCACAAAATCCATTTATTTCCTCAATATTTAATCACCCTCCTTATTTATTAAAGCCTTCTCTTTTTAGCCCAGTTAACCTCAGCAAAAGCTAACTAATTTTTCCAACCCAGTTCCATGCAAAGAGAAAAGATTGAGGCATCACATTTCTTTTAGGCTCATTGCTCGCTTTCTCAAGCCAGGCACATAAACTGGGAATAGTAGAGAGGAATGGCTTCTTTCCTTCCAGGTATCTGCTTTTTGTCTGGTGGCATGAGCGAAGAGGATGCTACTCTCAACCTCAATGCTATCAACCTTTGCCCTCTACCAAAACCCTGGAAACTAAGTTTCTCCTACGGACGGGCCCTGCAGGCTAGTGCACTGGCTGCCTGGGGCGGCAAAGCTGCAAACAAGAAGGCGACCCAGGAGGCTTTCATGAAGCGGGCCCTGGTAAGATGCTACTGCTTCTTAGCTACTTGATCAAGTGGATACTTGGAGCTTTCTTACCTGGGGAAGCATTGCTTTTTCTTCAGGCCATGATGGTATCTCCAGAGAGTGTCTGCTAGATATTTGTAAAGGTGGCATTAGAGCTCAGTAGGAAGGAGAGGGCTAGAGAGAGTTGTGAATTATCCACACTGGGAGCTTAGTTGATGACAGCAGACTGAAGGACAATCTCCACAGAGACACTGGCGAGGGAACATAAGAGGGCCAAGGACTGACCCCAGGCACCTTTCATTTTGGGGAGATGAAGAAGAAAGCCATCATGACAAGCAGCAATAATATGAACCAAGGATCCTGGGAACAAATGGAGACAAGTTTCAAGGGGATCAGTAGTCACACGCTACAGGGAGATTCAGAATAAAGGCTGAGGGAAAGCGGACATTGGCATTTAGGAGCATATACAGTGACCCTCAGCTCAACGATTTCAATAGAGAGAGAAGAGGAAAGGTTTCAGGAAGGAAGGTTGGTGGGAAAAGGCCCAGAAAGGATACCAGGAGAAATAAGGACTAAAAGGATTTTATTCAATCAGTAACAATTCCTTTTTGAATACCTAGTATGAGCCAAGGGCTGGGGTGAATAAAGGAGATGCAGATACCACCTTCAGGGAGCTTAGGGTTCAGCCAAATAGGGGAGAGCCTGGCATGTTTAAGTGTAAAGCAAAAGGAGCCAGAGGAGAGATTAAAGACAAGGTCAGTGGGGATAATTGAGAGGACAAGGAGTTAGAAGAAACAAGATTGCACGAAACTAAATATTAAATGCAGGTGGCAGAGTTGGTTTTGGAAAGGAGGGAAGAGGCAGCAAAGAAGAAAAAAAAAATGGGTTTGGAATCAGGTCTGTAGAGGTGAAGGGATGTAGCAGTTGATTCCAGTTGAGGCCATCTGTTGAGGGTGATAAGGGAATGGAGATTTCAGTCTTAATTAACATTGGGGAACCTTGGAATAGTTGTTGGAGTAGCCTGGGAGGAGACTGACCAGACATAATGGCCAAGCATCAGGCACGGTATGGCTGAAATGAGAGTAAATTTGTGGTGTGTTAACTTAGATCCTGAAGTTTCCTAATAGCTTAATCATGCAGGAAGATCCAGATCAATCTCAGTGGGAAATGGCAGGATAGCAGAGTAAAAGTTTAATAGGGAGCTAGGACAGTGCTGAACTTGAGCAATAGCCCTAATGTGGCTTGCTGATCACAGAGTAGGCTGGGCAAGGAATCAAGCATAGCCAGAAGTTTGGTGATGAGACATTAAAGAAAGGAAGGCCCCAGAGAAGCTTAGAAAACATCCCACAGGCATAAAAGAGGTTTGAGATTTTAGAGGTAGTTCTTGACTTTGTTAGGATGGAGAGCTGGGTCTGGCTGTGCTGATGTGTGGCTGAGGAGGTGGGGAGATGTAGCTAGTATGATGGAGGGATTGTGAAAGAAAGGGCTGGAAGGGCCATCCACACAAAACAAGGGAAGTTGAGTTCATCATTCAGGATGGTGGTTCTCAAGCTTGAGTATGCATCCGAATCACCTGGAGGGTGTGTGAAAATACAGACTTCTGGGCCCCAGCCACTGAAGTTTCTGATTGAGAAAAACTGGGGTCAAGCCAAAGAATTTTCATTCCTAAAGAAGTGCTTAGGTCCATGCAACATACTTTGAAAATCACTGTAGATGTAGAAATAAGTCCCAGAGAGAGCAAGACTATAGCAACAGTGACTTGAAGACATGATACCATCGAGGGGCGTTCAAATATTATTATTGCAGGTTTTGTAATTCTGGACTCATCTTTAATTGGAATTTATACAAGGAATCAAATGATAGTGTAATTACAACTCCAAAAACTTATATATTCTTGTGGACAAATATAGGTGGAAAATGGAAAATTTTTTTTGAAATATTTTTTTTTGAGAGTGTGAGTGTGAGTGGGGGAGAGGCAGAGGGAGAGAGGCAGGGAGAGGGGAAAATCCCAAGCAGGCTTCACAGTGTCAGCACAGAGCCCAACTTGGAGCACGAACTCACCAACCATGAGGTCATGACTTGAGCTGAAATCAAGAGTCAGAGGCTCAACCAACTGAGCCCCTCAGACGCCCCTGGAATAATTTCTTTAATTTTCTGTGTTGTACCTCTGGCTATACCTTGCCTGGTCCTTTGGCATAATATCTGGACCATTTCCTAGCAAACGACTTGAACAGCCATTGCAAGCTTCTCCACTCTTCAGATTGAAATGTCCATTCCCTTATCACTATATCAATGAGAAGTTTCTCAACTTTTAGTACTGTTGTTGCAATACTGTTGGTACTAAAAAGAGAATTTCTCAGTAACTGACACAAACCTCAGCCTGCCTGAGAAATGCTCAGAAAGCTGGGATAAAAAAGGAGATAATGTATCATAAAAGGAAAGGAAAGCTATCAGCATCAATATTTAGCAAAATCACTGTAGGGAAAAAAAAAAATCCAAATGCAGGTGGAGCTGGTTTCAAAGGAGAGACAGAGAGAGTCAAGCACAGGGTTGCATTTGCTCTAACCCCATGTCCTCTCTCGTGCTTGCTTTTTAGGCTAACTGCCAGGCAGCCAAAGGACAGTATGTTCACTCCGGCTCTTCTGGTGCTGCTTCCACTCAGTCTCTCTTCACAGCCTGCTATTCCTACTAGAACCTGAGGCCAACCAGCCTGCCTCTAGCTCTCCTACATGCCTTGGTTGGAGTGCTGAAAGAGAACAACTGACCTTGGACATTAGACAAAATCAGATTTGAACTACTGGAAACACAGTACCTGTTAAATTCTTAGACTCAATGAAAAAACATCAGTTACTAAAACATAGGTGTGAATATCAAGGATCTGACAAAATTTCACGCAATTTCCTTCCAACGGCTCCAGCTCCCCATGCCCCAGAGTATCTACCTAAGAAAAGAATAGACTTGAAAACAAAACCATTCAAATAACGACATTCAAATATCACAGAAGCTGAGTGCAGAGAAGTGCATCTCATTAAACAATCTTAGTAGTGATATGTTACAAAGGAGACAACTGCAACTAACAAAGAAATAAAATGTTCTAGAAGCCTTCGGCCAGTATCAGGTTTTATTTTTTGCTCTTGCTTCCAAAGGGCTCAGTATATTTCATTACCTTTGACTCTACTAGACATGACTGACATTAATGGTTAGGGTCCTCAACTTGGGCTACTCCTGGGAATAACCTGCCAAAAATTAAAACTCCCAGACGCTCAGCCCACACCACAGCCCAATTAAATCAGAAACGGTGGATGTGGGATCCTCTAAATATCAGGGTTTCTTAACAGCTCCCTTGGTGATTCCAACGTACAGCCAAGTTTCAGAGCTACCACGCTAAATTTCAAGTTTGAGGATATTTTGAAATGAAAGCCCTTCATAATATGAAACAAGCTAAAATGTAAAGTGATTTCAAGCAACACACAGAGTATTATGGGAGAATCAGTGTTGCTGTGATGCCTGCAGGGTTCCTCTTGAAGTGGCCCAGGTTTGGGGATATAGACTATGCACTCCCTCTGCACATCTAAGCATGCTACCTTGTTTTGCAGTAAATGCTATTCACACAATTATACTTTATTGGCTTTCAATTTTCAAAATTAACCTACAGAAAAAGCATTATAGACAGCCATAGTCAGAAAAGAGAATTTAACTATTTTAATTTTGTGCAATATAAAAATAATGATTTTGGTGGGAATAAAAGTAATGATTGAACTGATAGAAGCTAGGAAATTAAAGGGAGAGAAGTGAGGGAACATTAATTCACTTAGTGGGAAGTCAAGATATTACTAAAAATTGATGGATTAAGAAATTGTGCTTAAAAAAAGAAATAGTCCTCTAAGTCTATTAAAGGAAATGAATAGAAATCACTAAAATATCCATATGTATAATTAAATATAGGAGAAAGTAGTAAACTAAATTTTTTGTCTTGAAGAGTACAAAGATAAATGATACTGCTTGGAGTAGATACATTAAGAACTAGAGGCATAAGCAAAGTATTTAAGGCAGGAAGACAGAATTAGTCTAAAGGGGCTTTGTTTGAGGAGAGAGACCTGGGAGTAGGGCACACAGAAAATTTTTAACTCATGTGTCTCCACCACACTTGAGTATCTGTTTCTGTATACTTGTATTACTTCTCTAAAGACAGCTATATTCATATAAACAATTCAAACCTACCTTAGAGATCATTTGGCCTGAGACTTTCACTTTACAGATGATAAAACCAAGCCTAGAGCAGTGAAATTACTTGCTGATGGTCACACATATGGGGGTTTAGGATAGAGCTGAGAGATTAGAATCCAGGTCTCTTTCTCCTATAATGAACACATGGCCAGGAAGGAAGGTAAGGACAGGACAACAGGCAGTGTTCAAAACCTCTATCACCAGTGTTGTAGGTCTTCTACGTTTCTTACCTCATTCATTCATTCATTCATTCACTTATTCAATCAGCAAGTAGTTGAGCTCGTACCATGTGCTAAGCTCCCCTAAAGCTGGCAACACCTGCTGTGACAAAACTCTTTCACCAGGAATTTTATCTAGAGCTCACTTAGCATCACTGACCCTATGTTGTACAGAAACCTCCTAGACTATCATTTATTGGTTGAGCAAGAATCTATAATCAATATATTTTGGTCCAGGCCAAATTACACTTCCCTAGGGATAGGATTTATATAATGCATTTTCCTGGCTATCATCTGGTATATTTTTCCAGCCAAAGCACTACAGTTGTCTTTGAAATCTCAACCCCAGTAATTTATGCCACTGAGAATAATATGAAGACAAGTTTTATGAGGCTATAGACTTTAATTTCTATTAACTATATGATCACTTAGGGAATATATTAGTGGGTTCCTACCTTTTGGCACACTGTTGGATTTATTCCAGTTATTGAACACCTGCTAAAAATAAAAGTTGGTACTAGGCACTGAAGGTAATTGAGAAGTTTCAGCTTTAGGCTAGGGGTGATATTTGCATATCACACAAACTTAAGTAGCTAAGCAAGAAACACAGGTGCCATTGACTAGAGGTTGGGAAGTGGGAGGAGATAGCATCTAGGGTAAGCACCGAGGCATGGCCAAGGGGAAGGAACTCTTACAACTGCCTTTGTGTAAGAAAATTTACTGGGAGAAAAGGATATCTTGAAGGCATAAGTACCAAAAGTGGGAGAAGCCAGGGCAATATGGAAGCAGGGCGGGGGTGGTGGTGGGGCGGTGGGGAGGTGACTAAAGCACTTTTAAGAAGGTGGAGAAATAACAAGCAATCTAAAGACATTTGTCTGCTTGAGATGAAGAGCTGAATTTCACACATGAGTTTACATCATGCTGTCAAAAACAAGATACTGAGATGACTCATAATGATTCATAATGTGAACTGATTTAACAGAAGCTGAAGCCAACTGTGACAATGAGAATATAAGCCTCTAGAACCTTGCAGAAATCTTAGAGCAGGCTTTAGGCAAAGCAGGAATAAGACTTCAAGTTCATCTGATGTAGCTCTCCTGGGGTGAAACCCTCCGGGTTGACATCTACATTTCACTTTTAGCAACAGATGAGGAAAACGGGGCCCAGGACACTAAGGCAGTGGTCCAAGGTCACATCACCAGTAGGTGAGACTTGCAAAGTCCTCTTGGTTTGCAGAATTTGGGGTGGTGAAAAGCACCAGTTCTGGAGTCAGACAATCTAGGCTCAAACGTTGTCTCTGCCACTTCCTAGCCATGTGACCTTGGGCACATTATAGAACCTTTCTGCGGTTCAGTTTCTTCCTCTTCAAAATAAAACAAGTACAGCATTGCAAATTATTGAGAGATTAAATGAGTCAATACATCTCAATAACAGGTTCACATCCCTTATTATAATTTTCACAATTCTGAAATCCAAAAGGCTCTGAAAACAAAAATGTTCTCATAAGTTTGCAGCAAATTATTTGGTGGCAAAATGTGACTTGAGACTGTCACCTTTATTCCACTTGATGGGATGCAGAGAAAATGTGCCTGATTTTAGGTTCTGACTCAGACCCTGCAGAGGGAGTTATACAATATGTAGCATAAGCACTATATTTAATCTCTAAAATCTGAAAAATTCTGATTTCTAAAACGCATACACCCTCAAGGCAATCAGATAAAGAATTGTGGACCTGCCCTTAGAACAATATCTATCTCATATGTAGGGTAAAAATGAGTTACCTATGCTCAGTAGAGCCCAGAGGGCTCATGTAATGCTACCAATTCGCTAAGCCCATTTTCTAGAAGGGATGAATGAAGAGACAGGAGTAATGGCAAAGGTCAACACAGGCAGTCATAGCTCTTTTTTCATTAGTCAAATAAAGGTTTTTCTGGCTGTAACACAGTCTGTCCTAACCTCCTGAAATGGTTGAACATTCAATGCTGGGTATCAATCTCTAAACATTTATAAAGTCAGTCAACAAGTATTCATTTAGCACCTACTGTATACTTGGTGATGTCAACACTACATGGTCCTTGTATACTTACCATTGAGATGAAGAAGACAAAGGTACAGTTAGGAAACAAAATGGTATGCAAAAATGTGCTAAATCACAGTGGCATAGGCTACATGCTGAGATCAAAGGGGCTTTATAAAGACAGTGGGATGAGTTACAGACAGCTAGTTTATATGATCTTGGGGTCTTGAGACTCAATTTCCTCATCTGTAAAATAGGATTGCTGTGAGGTTAGCAATATTTTATGTATAGTGCCAGATATATAAGTTGTGAACAAATATTATATTTTTTCTCTGTAAATTGGCTGTTGAGAAATGGTCAAGGCACTTGAGTGGGTGTGAAGATGAATTGACTGTATGTTGCCTAGAGTACAGATCGGATATGTTGAGGATATTGTCAGAACTTAGAAGAGTGAGGCCAAGTAGAGTGACACAGTGGAGGGGAAGGGGAGATTAGGCAGAGATATTATGGAAAGTCTTACCTTGAAGTAATGAGAAATAGGGACCTGTGAGTAATTTTTGAGTAGGGAATAACATGATAAAAGAATAGTGCTGAAAATTATTTTTTGGAAGGTAGAGGGTTGGGAGGATTGGGAAGGTGGGAAGCAGCTCAGAGTGTAGAACTGCAATCCAGCACAGGCCTAGACTCTAGGAGGAGGGGGGTGAGTGGAAATGACATCTTTTGCACTGAGGGAAACAACAGAAAACTCTCATGGAGCATTGCTATTTACCACCCTAATAAAGTGTCTTATTGCAACTTGACAGGCAAGTACTGGGACAAATAAAAATTCAAAATTCTTCTACCTCTGCTTCTCAAAAAGAAGCTTACATACATGTACAGACTTGGCTCTTTGAGTATGGTGGTGGCACAGTGAAATATAAAGCATCTTCTAAACACAGCACTAATTGTTCTGGCAGTTCAGAACAACCAGGGCTAGCTTGGCTGTAGCCTAACTCTTAGATGTCAGAGAAATCTATCCTGCCCTCTTAAAAAATTCAAGGTCAAACATGTTTCTGCAGACACTTCCAACTTTTCCTTGTCCTGCCCTGGTTTTCCCTGGGAGATTTTATAGGCTAAAGAAGTCAGAGTGTGCTTCTTTGTCCCAGGGATGAAATGACTATCATGTGATGTGACGATTTCTTAGCCATTGAACATGAGAAGCATGTTCTTGAGATCATGGCTTCTGCACAGGAACAAGGACAGGTAGAGAGATATGCACTATGTTTTATTTGTACAAAATGTATTTTGGCAAGTTAAGTGATTTTCCCCCATTCTTTTTGTTATGGAGTACATATGGCTTACTATTCACTTCCCAAAGTCTCCTTGAGGCTAAAGGACTGCTTGAAGCCACTATGCAACTAATACTTACAGTATTAACATAGCACCTGGCAGGTATTTAAAAATACGTTAATTGAACTTGAACCATTGGTGCACTAAAGTAAATGTAACTGTCTATTTTCCATGTGTTATGGTTATAGAGATAGCCTTAACTAAAAAGAAATCAACCTACCCCTTGGCCACCCACCCAAGGCCATAAAACACATTTGAAGGGGATCACGAAGGAAGGTGAAAGGTATTAAATACTGACTAGGAACAGTAATTTTTAAAAAATGATTGGAATATTTGGACTAGATTTTTAAAAGTTGAAATTTATTTTACAAATATGCTCAACTGGGTATGCTGTGTATGCCCCTAGATTTGCTGATGAAACCCTCCTTAAGGAAGGCAGATGAAAACAAAATTTTACCAGAATTAGAGAAATGGAGTACTGTAGTGATTTATTGATTTATTTTGCCACCAAAGGCTTTTACCTGTTTGTTTTAAATGTTATCTGGTTAATTTTATGTTTAAAATTGACTGGGCTAAGAGATGCTGGTAAAATACTATTCCTCGTGTCTGTGAGGGTTTCTGGAAGAGATTTGCATTTGAATCTGTAGACTGAGTAAAGATCAACTTCACAATGCTGGTTTGCATCATCCAATTCATTGAGGGTGTGAACTGAACAAAAAGGCAGAGGAAGGGCAGATTTGCTCTCTGCTTAAGCTGGGGCATCCCTCTTCTCCTGTCCTTGGACATCAGTGCTCCGGTTCTTGAGTCTTTGGCCTGGGACTGAACTACACCACTGGCTTTCATGGTTCTCATTTGTAGATTGCATATCATGGGATTTCTTAGCCCTTATAATCACATTAGCTCAAAACTTTCTCCTCCTATTCAATTCCATATTGTCTTTTAAAATGAAGGCATCACAAGATCTGTTGTGTGTGTAGTTTCTGGAAAGGTACCCAGGTGAGTATCAGGTGTACCAGGAACATTTCAAGTGCCACTTGCGTAGGTTTAGTTGTGAAAATTCAGAACTGCACACTTAAAATAGTGTCCCTCCCTCTCTTGTGCATGCACACACAATTTAAATACAAGGAAAATGTTATCACAGAATTATAGGCAGCATTAAGTCCTATCATCTCTTTAGCACAGCGACTCTATTCATCTGCCCTTGTTTACAGGCAGGCTTACCTCCTGCCACATTCCAATCACTGGAGGTTCGCTCTGTGGCTAGTAGGTCCTCTTACAGTTCTGTCTTCAGACACTATCCTTTTTTCTTGGTCCGTATCTTTTAGACCATCTATAGCATCATCTCCTCTTGAAAGCTTTACTTTCTCCTTCCCTCCTCTTCTGGCATTTCATGTTCCTGTTATTTCTATCATCCTCTTAGAAAACAACAGTGAACACTGCAGTAACCTTGCTTTAAAAGTTCATCTTTTTGGCTATGCTTTTTATAAGCAATGAATTGTACATACAATCCAGAATTGTTTCACTGCTACTGGAGTTTTGAGATATCATTCCAGGTTCACATCCAAGGATGTTATGTAATTTTTGTTGGTATATCTCATATGACAATGTCCCCACATTACAATGAGGCAAACAGCCAGAGCTTCTGCTAAGCAAGGTAACCATACACAAAACAGATGCAACTCCAGCAAAAAGCACAATGTCTTAGTGTGCATGCAAACTGCAAAGTATGAAGAATATACTTTGCATTAAGCTTTTCAAAATACTGAGAACAGGTATAAGAACCTCATTATTAGTTTAGACCATGGCCTCTGAACCACTAGTGGACTAGTAAAACGGGGGAGATTTACGGCAGGAGGATAACTGAGGCATCAAATGCACTTTCAGTGGCTTTTTATGCTTTTCATTGGGCTACAAACTGTTTTTGAAAAGTTAACTATATGCTATGAGCACCTAATTTGAATAGGAGAGTGCACAATTTCTACATGTATACCGTAACACTGACATTTACATGTGCACACACACATATTCTGAGAAGATTTAAGTTTGGAGGTGACATTCAGAATGTCTACAATATTGAAGAAAAGGAGGTTTTTTTCCTCAAGCTATTAGGAAGTTAGAATTGGAGTTCTGGTGTTTTGGAATTCCATATTCAGAAACTAAAAAAATTGTATTTAACCTTAATTGAACTAACCCAGGAAAGGTAACTTACAGGCATACCTCATTCTATTGGTTTGCTTTATTATGCTACTCAGATACTGCATTTTTTCACATATTGAAGGTTTGTGGCAAACCTGTGTCAATTCTATTGATTCCATTTCTCTAAAAGTATTTGCCCACTTTATGTCTCTGTCACACTTTGGTGATTCCTAGAATATCTCAAATATTTTCATTATTATGTTATGCTAATCTGATCAGTGATTGACTCATTCAAAGCTCAGATGATGGTTAGCCCTTTTTAGCAGTATTTTAAAATTAAGGTATGTACATTGAATTCTTAGACATAATACCACTGCACACTTAAGTGCAAACATAATTTTTATATGCACCAAGAAACCAAAATTAATTTGACTTGCTTCACTCCAATTATCTGCTTCATTGCATTGGTCTGGAACCAAATACACAATATCTCCAAGGTATGCCTATAGTCACAGGTAGAACAAGTGAGAGCAATTTCTTTTAAATCTTGATACTAATTTTTTTTTGAAAATTTTAAAAATGTTTATTTTTGAGAGAGAGAAAGAGAGAGTGCGGGAGGGGCAGAGAGAGAGGGAGAGACAGAATCTGAAACAGGCTCCAGGCTCTGAGCTGTCAGCACACAGTCTGATACAGGGCTCAAACTCACTCACTCAGGAGTGAGATCATGACCTGAGCCAAAGTCGGACCTGAACCGACTGAGCCACACAGGCACCCCAATTCTAATTTTCAAATGCAGTATTTGTTTGACAGGATAGATTTTGCACTAAAGTAGTAAAGAACTCTTACACAAAGCAAAAAACAAAACAGGTTTAATGATTAGAACAGATGAATTAGTAGGTTTATATAACCATTAACTAAGGGAAACCCTAGAACCAGAAATAAGGATTTTAAAATTGCATGCAAAGTCTAGTTACCATAAAAACCAAAGCAATACCAAAATATCTCAGCTTCCTAGCATAGACTCCAGATATTTTTTATTTCCAACTCTTGGTAATCAAAATATGTACACTTTTGCATGCTACTGGTAGTGGAGGAGTAAGATTATTTGTATAGGACTACAATTATGTTTCACAGTTGGGAGGGCACATAAAGAAGTGTCTTCCTCCACTTTGTTGGGCCCATCTTAAAAAAAGGCACTCCCTAAGGTTCCTTGGTAACACCTTTGCTAGGTTTCTTAATTACTCACATAATCTTTACGTGTAAAATTACTGGTCCACTCATTTCACAGATCTGGGAACCACAAGGCATTGGAACTGCTTCTTTAACTCACATGCCAAAAAACTGGCTTTCTTAAGAAATGACCAAAACTTTGGAGAAGCAGTTAAAAAGAGAAAGGAAAAAAAAAACCCAAAAAACACCTGGGGCTTTGTTTCCTTGAAAATGTAATCATATGCTTAATTACTAGGCTTTGGCATGCACAGCCAGACACATCATGGAACTGAAAGAACCACCATATAATGGTGGCAGAGGACTTTCTTGAATAATTACGCTACTTTTCTACCTTCAGCTCCCTTGTACCAATGCAACTTTGTCCTTCTCCTTTTTAATTACAATACCAAGTGCTCTGAACCTGGGTTTGACCTCTCTGCTGAAAGATGTGTTAGAAAAGGATGCTTATTTATTTATTTTTTTTGAAAAGGATGCTTAAATAAATTACTGAGTCTTTCTCTATGATCATCAAAACAAAGAGAAATGGAAGTCTTGAGCTGCCTGTGGGCAGTTGTCCACTATTCACAGAATCTTCAGAAACAATTTGCCTGACACCAAGGAGAATTTATCACTAAACCTGACTCATGTTGAGCCATACTGAAACCGCACTTGGGTAGCTAGTCTCAAGTCAAACTGCGCTCGAACATTTCTTGACATTTATTGCATCCACGTAGAGTGCAATTTTTGATGCTGAATCAGAGATATGCGGCAATTGAAGGCTTCACCACAAGCATCACATTCATGGGTTTCTTGGGTTTTCACCTCTGCGTGGATCTTCTGATGGTTGACAAGGCTGCGCTGTTGACTAAAACTTTTGTCACACTTCTCACACTTGTAAGGTTTCTCTCCTGTGTGTATTCGCTGATGCTGAATAAGGCCTGAGTTCCGGCTAAAGGCCTTCCCACATTCATCACATTTATGGGGTTTATTACCTGTGTGAACACCCTGATGTCGAATAAGGTTACAAAGTTGACTAAAGCTTTTGCCACACTGTCTGCATAGATAAGGTCTCTCACCAGTGTGGATTCTCTGATGTTCAATAAGAAATGAGCTCCGACTGAAGCTTTTCCCACATACAGTACATAGATAGGGCTTTTCACCAGTGTGTATTCTTTGATGTTGTACAAGATGAGCACTGACACTAAAAGTTTTCCCACATTCATCACATTTATAAGATTTTTCCTTGGGATAGACTTCCTGCTGTATAACAAGACTGCAATTTGGATCAAAACTTTCCTTAGTTTCATTGTATGAGTAAGTCTTCTCTCTGGTGTGGATTCTCTGATGCTGAATAAGACCTGAGCTTCTACTAAAGGCTTTTCCACATTCCTCACATTTATGGGGTTTGTCTCCTGTGTGAATTCTCTGATGACGAGTAAGGTTGCACAGTTGACTGAAGCTTTTCCCGCACTCTTTGCACTGATAAGGTCTTTCACCTGTATGGATCCTTTGATGTTCAATAAGAAATGAGCTCCGACTGAAGCTTTTTCCACATTCAATACAAAGAAAAGGCTTCTCACCAGTGTGGATTTTTTGGTGTTGTATAAGGTATGTACTTAATCTAAAAGCTTTTCCACATTCACCACATTTATGGGGTCTTTCCCCAGTGTGAATTCTCTGATGTTCAACAAGTAATGAATTTCGACTAAAGCTTTTCTTACATTTGGTACAGTGATAGGGTTTCTCACCAGTGTGAGTTCTCTGATGTTCAATAAGGTGTGATTTCCAACTGAAGGCTTTCCCACAGTCACTACATTTATGGGGTTTCTCACCTGTGTGGATCCTTTGATGTTTAACAAGGCTCCTTCTCTGGCTGAAGCTCTGTTTACACTGATTACACTGATAGGGTCTCTCTCCAGTGTGGATTCTCTGATGTCTAATAAGGGTTGAGCTCACACTAAAGGTTTTTCCACAATAATTACACTCATAGGGCCTTTCCCCAGTGTGAATTCTCTGATGTTCAATAACAAACGAACTGCGACTAAAACTTTTCCCACATTCATTGCACTGAAAAGGCTTCTCACCAGTATGGACCCTTTGATGTTGAATGAAATGGGCCTTGCGGACAAATCCCTTTCCACATTCTTCACATTTATGGCATTTCTCTTCTGGGTTTGGTCTCTTACGGATAATGTTAGTGTTTCCTCTGAACATTCTCTGTTCCTGGGCCAAAGATTCCCTTGGTATTTCCCATAAGAAGATTCCTCTCTGTTTATCTAACCTACCAACAAGTTCAAAGGTTTCTCTACCTATGGGATCTTGATCAATTTCACTTTTGATTCTTGTAACTATTACACCCTGTGGTTCCACTTCTTCCTCAATTTCCTCAATTTCTTGTTTTACAGTTGGCTCCTCATCCTTATCTCTGTTTAAAACATCTGGAATAATAAATAGAAAATAGAAAATAGAAAGATTAGCCAGGCTCTTTGCTAGCAAGGAGAAATGCTTAGGAAAATAAGATTAAGATAAATCAATCCACTACATCTATAAAATGTGGATGATTACTTCACAGTATTGTTGTAAAAATTAAATTAGTTCCTATACATAAAGCATTTAAGACCATACCTGGCAAAGAATACAAGCTATGTAAATATTATTATTAGTTAACTGATGAAAAGTTTTTCTTAGAGAAGGGGTGTGAAGAGTATTGTTTTTTAACGGAGCAAGCTTTGAAGTTTTAATTTTTTTTAGTAATCTCTACACCCAACATGGGGCTCAAACTCACAACCCCAAGATCAAGAGTCACATGTTCCTCTGAATGAGCCAGCTGGGTGCCCAGAAAAGAGTGTTTTTATGAGGCAAATGATAAGTTAGTGGGGGTAAGCAGAGTTGGGAGGAAGGGCTGGTGATCAACAGAGAATTATGCAAGGTAAGATGGGCCAACAATGAAATAAAACAAGTAGTGGTGTGATGAATTAGTCTGTCAAAGAAGAAAGGATGACACAGGAAGAAAACAGTAGGTTCTGGGAAATTTGGAATGAAACAACATTGCTGGAGTGTGAGTAGATTAAGTAACTGACAGAAAGGAACACAAAATGATGTTGAGAAAGATAAAAGACAAAAACCAGGAAGCAACAATTAATAAGAATTTACTTATTAAATAAAAAAATAAAAATAAAATTAAAAAAAAAAAAGAATTTACTTATTGCAATCAAAAGCATGCCAGGCATTGTGTAATGATTCAGTATGCAAAGATAAGACATGAAACTTCCTACCAAATAAAATGAATGACAAGTATACTGGGGAAAGAAAATAAAATGGTAAAATATTAAGTAAAGCAATTCCTGTATCAAGAGACAAAACAGCTTTAAAAAAAAATGGGTTGGAGTGACATGGAGTCTATGATATAGGATGAAAAAAATAAATACAAAGGAACACAGTCAAGGTTAATGAAAGAAACAGGGAAAAGCAGTGTGTGGTAACCTCACCTACCACAAATCACCCCACGTTCTTCAAGTATACATGATTCTTACTCTTCCAAAGATGTAAAAGCCACATTGGAACTATCTGGTTCCAACTGAGAGTCTCTAAGACATCTGAGAAATGAAAATCTTGCATGTGTTAAGGAAAGATAACATAATGGTCTATGATGTAAACGGAGTGGCATATAGAACACTTAAGTCTGCCTCTGACTTCTTTCTTTTCTCTCTTGCTTTCTGCTGGATAATTCCACATATTCGGTTGATCACTACCAAATATATATTTGGCCCTAAACAATTTCCTTTTTTAGACTTCCTCTTTTCTCTTAATTTTCTAACCTTCTACCTTTGGAGTCATCTTCGAATTTTTCTTCACTCACTTTAAACCAGTCATTAAGTTATTTTATTCCAAAAAGCCTTCTCTTATTCCTCTAAGAAACTAGTAGAAACTTTATTTTTGCTTATACTACTTACAGTATTCTCTCTCAAATTCACTTCACTGGACTGCTTTCTTTCACACAATGAAAAAGGATCAAAGAACTCCCTCAACTTTCTTCCCCCTTCCTATAAAATTATATGCAATGGCACATGAAGATCCCATTCCTATCCAAGCTGAATTCATCTACCTTCTCTTTATCCCACTTGTCTCTGAGTGTTTGTTCAATTATTAGCATTTTTCCCTTTTTCTTCCATCTGTATTCTCCATTGTCCAACATATCAACATGCATACAAATATGTCCAACTATATCTTGAACTTGAAATCCTTCTCTTAATGAAATCCAAATTTGTGAAATAAAATTTTAACTCTGTAGCTCTCCATTTCCCAACTATGTTTTCCATGCCCAACATCTTCCCATTCAATCTGTTCTATAACCTACTGTGAAATCTGGCTTTGGTTTCCAGCATCTAGAGATGCTTCTTATGAAATCACCAATAACTTTTTTTTTTTTCAACGTTTTTTATTTATTTTTGGGACAGAGAGAGACAGAGCATGAACGGGGGAGGGGCAGAGAGAGAGAGGGAGACACAGAATCGGAAACAGGCTCCAGGCTCCGAGCCATCAGCCCAGAGCCTGACGCGGGGCTCGAACTCACGGACCGCGAGATCGTGACCTGCCTGAAGTCGGACGCTTAACCGACTGCGCCACCCAGGCGCCCCACCAATAACTCTTGAATAACAAATACAACGAACATTTTTCAGTCTTTTATTCAGCAGCATCTGACACTGTCGATTATTCTCATTTTGACACTATCTGTTTTTGGTTTCTATGCTGTTGTTGTATTAAGTTTCTATGCTGTTGTTGTATGCTATATGTATGTATTGTTGTATGTTGCATTTTTCTAGTCCCCTCCCTACTTTTTCTTTGGCCTTTTCTAAAAAATCTCCTTCATGTATTTTTCTTCCTTTGTCAACTGCTGTTTGACAAGGTTACTGTTACCAATAATGTTTACATTTCTTTCTTTTAAGCTTATTTATTTATTTATTTATTTATTTATTTATTTATTTAGAGAGAGAGAGAGAGAGAGAGAGAGAGAAGAGACACAGAATCCCAAGCAAGCTCTCCACTGTCAGTGCAGAGCCTGACAGGAGGGCTCAGTCTCACAAACTGAGCTCATGACCTTAGCCAAAGTCAAGAGTTGTATGCTTAACTGACTAAGCCACTCAGGTGCCCCACCCATGTTTACATTCTTACCTTGCTCTATATTCATACTCAGGATATCTCCACTTACATGCCTCAAAAAGGGCTCGCAATTAACATGATCCTCATCATCTGCTGTCATATAGATCTCTACCTCTAATTATCTTCTCTTAACGGGCATCCTCATCCATTACCCAAAGTAGAAAATCATCCTAGATTTCTCCATTTTTCTTTTTGTTACCCAATCACCAAAACCAAAGATCTGACTCTCTAGTATCTACCTTCTTCCCATGTTTTCTCTGGATGATGCAAAAGCCATCTAATAATCCTTCACTCTAGTCTTTAAGTTGCCCCCACACCATACCTACTGCGCTGCATCCAGAGAGATGTACAGGAAATGGAATTCCAGTCACATCACCACCTGTAGGTTCACTAGTACTCTATCACCTCTAGGATCAAATCAAAGCTCTTTACATTATGATACTCAGTGCTTCACAACAGGTTCTCTAAACCTCAAGTCACCCTTCTACCCACTTTCTCACACTGGAATTGGGCAAATTGCTTATGTTAATGTTTTATACCATTTCATTGCATATCTCGTTTACTAAATGTCCCCCAGCGTTGTTTACCTGGTCAACTCTTGGTTGCTCTTTAGGACTCAATTCAAGGCAACAGTTCCTCCACAAAGCCTTCACTAAGTCCACTAGACAGATTAGGTGTTCTGTTTTTTATCACCAGTCCTCATCCACAACTGTATTACAGCTACTACTGCACTGCTGTTTTAACTGTTTGTGTTCGTCTCTTCTATGGGTTTGTAAATTCTTTGTGAGAAGGGGAAGTCTCTCTTAATGTTTACCCAGTGGTTACTGTTCCAGGGGTTTTACTCAAAGGAGTAAGACAAATTCTTATTTGCAGACAATATGAATGTCTAACTGAAATTTCTAGAAGAATTAAATGAAATATAATAGCAACATGAAGACTAAGCTATAAAATAAATACTGGTACTTACTACCAAGGATAACCAGTTGGGAAATATTATAGAAAAATAAAATATGCTTTTCATGATAACAAAACCATAAAACCTATGAATAAATCTTACAAGAACTGTACGAGATCCACAGAGATAAACCATAAACTTTTTCTGAAGGACTTAAGACAGATAAATAGAGTCAACCAAATTGCTAAAGAGATTCAATATTATAAGGATCTTAATTCTTCCTAAAACAATCTATGAACCCAATTGTATTCCAATCAAAATCTTATGAACTAATTAAAAACCCCAATGAATCTAAATTTCAACTGGAAGAATGCAGAAAACTAGCTAAGTGTATCCTGGAAAAGAATATAAGAGAATGATTTATCCTGGTAGATATAAAATGCAATATATTGCTAAGTAAAATAGAGATGCTCTGGCACAAAAATAAACAGGTCAAAGAGATAGGTAAAGAAAACAAGTGACTTCAGTCTTGTACACAAAGCAGCACAGAAAGGACTATCTGTGAAATCTGGGCTTGTTAGCTATAATCACCTTCTGAGGTCTCTGCCATGCTTGTCTTATGTTCCCATCCTGTGATCATAGCTAATTTGTCTAGAGTACCGCTGACTCAAAGTGCATCTCTCCCAGGAATTTGGAATTAAAAATGAAATATGCAGTTATTCTGAACATGACAGAATTGTAACCTATCAACTCAGAAGCTATAGGGACAAAAGCATGTGGATATGAGGAGGAAAGACTAATCTACCAAGGAGAAAGAAACAAAATGCAAGGGTTAATCACTGACTTCCTGAGCGCACCAATTTTTGGGTTTAGTCCTTTTCTGATATCCAGTTGCAATCATGCTTATATATCCTATGAGCCACCTATGTCCCTACAGTAAGTTCTCTTGTTGGCTTAAGCCAGTTTGAGTTGATTCCTATAATCTTTAATCCGTTTTAATAATATGCTAGCTGAGAAGAGAGACAAAAAGCAAGGAAATGGTAAAATGGAAGTGGCTAAACTTTAGGAAAGAACAAGAGTTGCCACACATTTTCTAAAAAGGGCCAGACAATAAATATTTTTAGCTTTGTTAGCTAAAAATGGTCTCTGCTGCAACTATTCAACTCTGTCACTATAGCGTGAAAGTAGTGTCAGATAATACACAAAGGATTGGGCATGTCCATGTTCCAATAAAACTTTATTTATAAAAATGGACAGTGCCAGATTTGGGCTGTGGACCATAGTTGCTAACCCTAGTACCTAAAAAAGTATAAAAAGAACAGTTTTCTTGGTAAAAGAATGACAGAATGGGGAAGACTTGCATTCTTAGCGCTAGCACAGTGCTTGATTATTTATTGAATGGATGAGTAGTTGAACAAATAACTGAAAAGAGACTATAATCAAAGAACTGAAGCAATGAGATTAAGGTCTTACAGGTACAGCAATTCCCAATTCTGTCAAGGTCCAATAAGGTTCAAGCAGACTGAAAAGGAGTCATTAAAATTAAAGAAGTCCAGTTCATTTCAAAGAACTGAGATCAAGCTGTCAGCTGTAATATCAATGTTGTTACTAAAGCTTTTAAGTAAAAATCAGCATGGAAAGGAGAAAGGTATTAAATAAAGGACCAAAATTAAAACTGGAAAAGTATTGTATTAAGTAAAGCAGCAAGATGAAGTGCAGGAAAACACTATATTAGAAAAGTTAAGCGGGCACCTGGGTAGCTCAGTCATTTAAGTGTCAGGCTTTGGCTCAAGTCATGATCTCGCGGTTCGTGATTTTGAGCCCCACACTGGGCTCTGTGCTGACAGCTCAGAGCCTGGAGCCTGCTTCAGATTCTGTGTCTCCTCTCTCTCTCTCTCTGCCTCTCCCCCACTCATACTATGTCTCTCTCTCTCAAAAATAAATAAACATTAAAAAAATTAAAGAAAAAAAGGTTAAGTAATTGTGATTTTTCATCAAGGGAATGGAGACAGAGTCTACAGAGGAAGATGAAAAGGTTGTGGAGGGAGAAAGAACTGATAAAAAGCTGTAGTTCAGCTAAAATGAGAGCCTGAAAGTAGATCACAGATGGGCTCACTGCCATGCCTTCATCCATATGGTACTCACATTTTACAGTAGTAGGGACAGGCAAGACTGGGCATTTGCCTGGTTCTATCAACCAGGATACCATATGTGTGGATAAAGCTGGCAGTGACTCAGAGACACCATGGCATATTGGGAGAAAAAAATCAGCAGCTGATCTGGCTAGAGACTGAAGTGGTGTGCAGGAAGTAATAGATGATGTTAGAAAGCTAGGCAGGGGCTATTTAGAGAGGCCCTGGTAGGTAGGACAAGAAATTAAATTTTTTATTAAGCTCTCAGGAATCTGAAATTGTAAGCAGTTAACTAACAAAATCACTTTGGTGGCAGTGAATAGAATGTATTAAAAGAAAGGGAGTTGGAGGCAAGAGGCTAGTTTATGGGCTAATGCAATAATCTGTTCAAGAGGTACCAATCTTTTTCTTGTTTTTATGTTTATTTAATTTTGAGAAAGAGAGAAAGGGAAAGATAGTGTGTAAATGGGGGAGAGAGGCAGAGAGAGAGACACACACAGAATCCGAAGCAGGCTCTAGGCTCCAAGCTGTCAGCACACAGCCTGATGCAGGGCTTAAACCCACAAACTGCGAGATCATGACCTGAGTCAAAGTTGGATGCTTAACCAACTGAGCCACCCAGGAGCCACAAGAGGTTCTGAGTCTTAAGTATAGTAATTCAGTTATACAAATATTTAAAGGCATATAATATATACCTGGTTCTGTGCTAAGTGCTGGAGAAATCAAATGAAAAAATATATAGTTACCATCCTCATGGAGACCAGTCTGGTTAGAGAAATAACATAAAGAATGACTAGAGTACAGTCATTTGATAAATTGATCGTAAACTGTGCATACAGTTGACAAATTCAACAGAAGTGCAGCACAGTGCAGTACATGGCAGCACAGAGAGGAGTACTTAATTCTGAAGAGAAGGTCCTTGAGATCTTAATGGTTATTTGAGACTGGCCAGGTGTGAGTTATTTATGTGGTCTTCAAAAGGAGATGCCGAAGATTTTGGAGCTCTTAGAGAAGATAATAGGTATGATGATGATAGCAATCAACATTTATATTATACTTAGTACATGCTAACCAGTGTCCTAAGTGCTTTACACATATTAACTCAGTTAGTACTCACAGTAACCCTAAGAAGTAAGTGTTATTATTACTGCCATTGGGTAAAAAAGAAACAGGCATGGAAAGGTTATATAATTCACCCATGGTCACAAGGCTTCTAAGTGGTGGAACCAGGACTTTTGCTTAGGCAGTTAGGCTTCAATTGCTTCTTTTAGGTAGAGATAAAGATCTGGGACTCATCACAGTGGTAGGTGATGACCTGACTGCAGATAAGGTTCGCCAAAGAAAGCATGTAGATGGAGAGGAAAGCAATACAAGTAAGCAATAAAGAGCTTCAAATACATAAAGAGAGGTGAAATAAAATAAGGTCCAAGTGTCTATTCCATTTGACAATTAGGCTATTAAAGTAGAATGCTAAACAATTTAAGGGGAAGGGTAGAGGCAAGAAAAGGGGCTTAGAGATAATGGTAGGGAAAGTAAAGAATATACATTAACTACTCTTACAAAAACTTGGCTGTAAGTGAACAAGGAGCAGGTTACAGGCTCTCTCAAAGGACAGCCACTCCCCCCCCCCGCCGCCCCCGGCCCTACTTTCCCCAACTGGAAGAGTCATAAACATACCCATCACCAAAATAAAGGTACCAGAGGAGAAGGAATAGAGACTGAAGTTGTAAGGGGGAAAAAAAAAAAAAAAAGATGACGGATAAGTTCTTGGAGAAGTGAGGAAAAAGGAGCAGACCTAAGCGTACACACGAGGGGCAGAAAGTTAGAGTTCATATTCAGTGGCCTCTACCTTCTCTGTGAAACAGAAAGTGAGGTCTACTACTGAGTGATGGACCCAAGGAAAACTTTTTTAAGTTTTTGGAATGGTCACTAAAGGGAAGAAGAGAATGAGCAAATCAATGATAAAAAATTGGCTGAGATGTAAAAACCCACTAGAGACTATTAGAAAAGCCATGCATATATCCAGGGCATTAATCCTTTCAGTTAAACAATTTCCCCTGCTGTGCTTGGCAACTCAGGAGAAAAAGCTGATTTTATAACCAATACAGAATATGAAGTTTGCAGAATGGGTAGAGCACAATGACAAGGTGGCAAGAGAGCATGCTGATGATAATTCATATGTAGGTCCATGGAATAGATGAAGAGGTGAAGTTAGAAGAGGACTGATAATCTGGGAGGAAAAAGGAGAAATCAAGGAACAAGTAGCATGACTGGGAATAAGCTGGTTTGGGAGGAAATGAGTAGAAGATGTAGAAGCGTAAGAAATTGTAGTAAGCTCTACATGGGCAGAGATCATGTCTGTTTTGGTCACCCCTGTTTAGTTATGGTCTAAGATAAAAACAATGGCTGAAGAATTTTCAAAGACTAAGATACTGGGGCTTAAGATTTGCCTGCCTTGACAAAACTGAGGGTTGATCACTGATGTGACTTGCTGAACAAAAAAGGAAAGCAAGGTTCCTGAAGACAACATGGTCAGGATATAGCCAGGCTTAAATAATGGCTGCATCATTGATGGCATAGGTTAGCATAGAGAGATTCTGAAATGTGACAAAATCTACGTGTGAGAGACCAAACAATGTTGGCAGATGACAGCAGAAGAGAACTGGGTGGGTAGAGCAAGACTGCTGAAGCCTCCAAAGGGAGATTTTGTTTGAAGGGTTAAAACTAACGCTTTGGGAACAATACTGAAAAGCCAGGAGAATAGTAACTTCTCCCTTCCAGCCTTGAGACAAAGGATAGGGAAAAAGGAGGATGTGGGAGAGTAAGCAGCCTCTGCCAGAGAAGTGGTGTCCTTGGGAAAGTGCCAGTTTTCAGTTAAGGCCAGGAGGGGTAAGGAACATTATGTGAAGAAGAACAGGGGCTCCAGAAGGCAGAGTGAAAAGGGGTGGGAGGAAAGCAGTGGGAGGATGAGCCAGGAGGGAAAGTGCAGAGCAGTATGGGAACGAGATTATGAAGATAAGAAGCCAGAAAGGCTTGTATTTTGGTTTTTGCAAGGACACTACAGACGAGAGTCATGGAAACAATTAATGGCCGAAATGTTTGAATCTGAACTTTGGAACAAAGCAGTTTTGGTACTCGTGGTGGTTCAAGTGTTCTCAGGGTCTGATTTCTTATAGCTTCTTAGATATTTTAATCAGAGGAACAAAAGATTCTTACCCAGTGAGACCAGGTTTCCATAATTCTCCATCATGACATCTTTATACAGGCTTCTCTGAGCTGGATCCAGATAATCCCACTCCTCCTGGGTAAAAAACACAGCCACATCCTCAAATGTCAGCAACCCCTGAAATAGTACGATTTCTGTAGTCAGTTCTTGTTGTCTCAAGGACAATTCTACCACTGAAAGTAGCCAAAGCAATCACTTTTCAGAGCCGGGTAGTCTAGGAGGAACATGATTACCCAGAGATCCAAATGGGGCCCAATTCTGTATCAGACAAGCACCTCCAACTAGAGGGCAACTGAACTGGATCCTGGTCGTCAGTAGTGATGGTCCTAAGGATAGAGCTTTTCTGGCTGAATCATTATACCCTAACACTTTTATTTTAGTAAGTTGCCCCAAGGCCTCCCCAAGTTTCCTGCACCTCATTGCCCGGCTCCATCCAACTCTATTAGCAGTGGCTTGAGACCCTGTTCAATTCAATTGCAGGAAGTTCTCTAAGCGTCTACCTGGGGTCCTAGCTTCGTGACAGGCGCACAAGACACAGGGAAGAGTCAAAAATGGTGCCTCATCTGGAAGAACTCACAAATGAGAGCGCTTGTTTGCAGCATTACTAATTTTCTTCAGCTAATTTATCAAGTCGCTCTTGAAACGAAGGGCCAAGTGGGCGATTTGGTCGCGAGGCGCAATCCGGACCACTACGGAGTACTTCCTTGCACAGCGCTGGCCTTAAAGACCACGGTCGTGGGGTTGGGGGCGGGGGGGGGGGGCAGGGTGGGTAGCGCGGCCTAGCTCCAGTAGTGGCCAGAGAACAGGGATACCCAGAGGGGCGACTTACCTTTGGCTCCGGCGGGGGGCTCGGGGAGGCCATCTCCAGAACAGAAAATCAGGACGGGAACCCGGGAAAGCCGCAAGGAAAGGAGCTTCTCGTGAGGCCTACCCGGCCGTTGGAAATTAGGCCCCACGAAGGCGAGGCCTCCAGGCTGGGTCTGGCCAGGTCCTGCCTCGGTCCCAGAGCGGTCACGACCCCAGCAGCATATCAGACCCACTACTTGGTTGTCCCCCAACTCCAAATTCCCTCCCCACCTAGCTGCGCAGCCTTCCAGGCCTCACTAGAGCCTCCTCCCAGTTACCAGTTCCTCCTCCTTTCAGCCAAGGAGCGCTATGACCGCCCGCCCCCGGACCAGAAGGCGTCACCCGGAACCTTCCCGGGACGCCCCCCAACTACAACTCCCGTCGTGCTCTGAGAGCGCGCCTCGGTCCAGCCTCCGCCGGCAAGACCCATCGGACTACATTTTCCGGCGTGCAAAGCGGGAGGGAGCCTCTGGGGAGGCTTAACAGGAAAAGGGGAACACCTATCACTAAGCTTACACTTGATTGGCTGGTCTTGGCGCGTCACTGCCGGCTGGGGGCAGAGCCCCAGCCGGTAACTCTCTTCCGAGATGGCGGCGCCGTCAGTGTCTGGCGTTACCAGAAGAGGCCTCACGTGGATAGTCTTAGGGGCACCACGCAGAGAATTTTGGTCTCGATTCAGGTAAAGCGGAAGGTTAGATGGTGGGTCTCGTTCAGCGAAAGTGAGAGAAACTGAGGAGGATGAAAGGACGAATTCAAAAGTGGGAGTTCTGCTATTAGGACGGCACCCTGGCCCTGCGCCTGACTTGGGATAGGACGAGAAAGTACGTTAGGTTCTGAGTTCAGAGGCTTCAGCGCGGGTGTCCTTGAGTGGTGGGGCCCAGTCTTGGCCTCAGTTTTCTCATCTTATAACGGAAATGCCGCCCCCTTTCCCTTCCACTTCACTCGTTAGTGTAGTAAGCAAACAGTACTGACCATGTGTTCCAGGCACCGACTGTGGTATCAGGATACAAGTGGTTCGTTTGGAACGAGTAACACGGAACGTGAACGTGAAAGTGCTCCGTAAACTAAGTGCATTTGCGCGGGGTATTTCTTCACAAGCTAGATTCAGAAATGAAGCGTGGCCTCCTCGTTTTGTTCGTTTGTCCATTCATTGATTCATCAACAGATAGTTACTAAACGCCCTCTCAGGCCCAGCATTTCCCTAAGTAGGTTACAGCAGTGGAAGCAAAGTCCCTTCTCAGAGCTTAAGTGCTCTGGCATATGGGGAAACGGTGGCCCCATAGGAAGTATTTTGCTGAAAGCAAGTTAATGGCACAGCTGGAACCCGTCTTTGACTCTCCATCTACTGCTTTTCCCCAACACGGGGCTCAAACCCACAAACTGCGAGATCATGACCTGAGCCGAAGTCGGACGCCCAACCGACTGAGCCACCCAGGCGTCCCTCTTTTCTTTTCTTCTTTTCTTTTCTTCTTTTCTTTCTTTTCTTTTCTTTTCTTTTCTTTTCTTTTCTTTCTTTCTTTCTTTCTTTCTTTCTTTCTTTCTTTCTTTCTTTCTTTCTTTCTTTCTTTCTCTTCCTTCCTTCCTCCCTCTCCCCCTCCCTCCCTCCCCTTCCTTCCTTCTGTACTTCGTCCTTCCTCCCCCCCACCATCATTCATTTCTGGTGCCTCCCAATTTTTGTAGTGATGACCAATCCCAGTCAGATACCAGCTCCATGGAAAACAAGAGTGAATAATATTTCATTAAGCACTGAAATAGTGTATTAGGCAGATTTCCTCACTTTGGCCCATGTACTTAGTAGTAGTTATCCAAGCAGTTTTCAAAGGACCCCAAATCAATAAAACAGGTTTCTGTATTCAGGAGTTTATAATCTGGTACAGTGGTTCTTAACCAGAGATAATTTTGCCTATCAGGGGGCGTTTGGCAATGTCCTTTGGTTATGACTGGAGCATAGGAGTGCTCCTCGCATTTACCCTGCCCTGGGTAGAGGCCAGGGATGCTGCTGAGCATCTTACAATTACAGGATAGCCTCCTACAACAAAGAATTATCTGGTCCAAAATGTCAAGTGTTTGGGCTGAGAAACCGTGATCTAGTAAGAGAAATAGAATGTAAATAAATAAAACTCTGGTACGATGACGTGTGCCGTGAAAGCAATATAAAGCGCTATACTAGATCAGAGGAATTTATAGTTATATTTGGAGAAATCAAGTAAAACTCCTTGGAAGAGAACAGTTCTGTTCTAGGACTTAAAGTAAGATTTCAATAGGCAAAGATGAAATTGGCATCTCCTGTAGGATGTAACTTGAGGTAACACATGGCCTCAGGAAAGTGGGAAACAGAATGTAGTAGTTTAGTGTGGGTAGGGCATGGAGTGTTTATAGTAGATTTGTAGGACATGAGGTTAGAGCGGTTGGTTGGGTTTGGAAACTGGGAATCCCAGACAGGCGATTTACCTCTTTACGTGTTCTTAGGAATTCTTACAGCATGTGAAATCTGTAAGTAGCTTTTCTTTTCTGTCTGTATCAGCTCAGTTCAACTCTAAGCTTCCAAAGGCAGGCACCTATCTTATTCTTCTCTCTACAGTGCCCAGAAGAGTAGTAAGTGTGCAAATTATTGGTTGATTTAGATAGATGGGTAAGATTAGGTCTGGTGTTTGTCAGTTTGTCAGCTGCATTAGTGCAGTTAACCAGAGATTCACATACTTGTTTTTGACCATTCTAGAAAAGAGAAAAAGCTAGTGGTGGCTGAGAC
Organism: Panthera tigris; assembly: GCF_018350195.1. NCBI lineage: Eukaryota > Metazoa > Chordata > Mammalia > Carnivora > Felidae > Panthera > Panthera tigris. Next base: position 62,901,096 of record NC_056672.1, on the reverse strand, counting down.
AGTAGAAGAAGTGAAGAAAGAGCCTATTTTGGTGTGTCCACCCTTACGAAGCCGAACATACATACCACCTGAAGATCTCCAGAGTCGTTTGGAATCTTGTGTCAAAGAAATTTTTGGTTCCTCTGTCGGTAACAGTTGGCAGGATGTGTCCCTGGAAGATGGCCTTCTGAAGTTCAGTTTCTTGGCACGTTTAGCTGATGACTTGGGCCATGCAGTGCCCAACTCCAGGCTTCACCAGATGTGCAGGGTCAGAGATGTTCTTGATTTCTATAATGTGCCTATTAGGGATCAATCTAAATTTGATGAGCTTACTGCTAGTAATCTGCCTCCCAATGTAAAAATCACTTGGGGTTACTGAGCAGAAGAGGAGCTCGTTAAGATCATTTTGTCCTGAGCAAGGGGGCTGGTTATTAATTAGACTTTTGATACGTTACCATGTGAAATGCTATCAGAACTGTTCTCTAAACCCACTTTTTCTGTGGAAGGATGAATTATCTCTTTTTCTCATCATGAATTAACAAGTAACAAGATTTTCTTTTTTCACGTTTGCTGGAACTTTGTTTTTTTAATGGAATCAAGTCTTTAATCATGTATGAAAATTTCCTTCTTTGGAGGACACTGTAATTAAACTTGGGTTTAAGATACAAGGCTATTATATGTTCACACATGGTCTTTATTTTTTATGCATAAATTAGTAGATGCAAAAACAGGTTTTAATCCTGTTAGGACTCTTAAACCTAAGGTGGTATTAATTATGTATAGTACATATACAAATAAGGAAACGTAGATATGTATAAAAGAAATGTAAAAATCTATGTACAGCAAGTTGTTTCTTTCATTGCTTTACTACAAGAGTAAAAATAGTAGAAAATGATACTGTTCATTCTAGATTAATCTCTTTTGGAATTAAAGTAAATTTCTTGAAGAGTGTTGTGTATTTTTAAATTTTTTAAAGGTGAAATTTGTGGGTTGCCTGAATGTCTCAGTCGATTAAGCGTCCGACTCTTGATCTCAGCTCAGGTCTTGATCTCAGGGTTGTGAGTTCAAGCCCCACATTGGGCTCCATGCCGAGTGTGAAGCCTACTAAAAAAAAAAGTAAAATTTGCTTTTTTGCCTTATCATTTCCTTAATTTAAGTATTATAAACGAAAGAATATATATGCCAGCTATGAAGTGCTGTGATTTTTCTTAAAAGAGATATGCCAGCTTCTGTATCTAAATGAATATGCTCTTCAAAGGAGATGATGTTTATTTCAAAACCTTTATCTTTTCTGTAACTTTTTATTTTATTTTTTTTAATTTATATTTGAGAGAGAGAGAGACAGCACGCAAGCTGTCTGCAAGGGGCAGAGAGAGAGAGAGGAAGACACAGAATCCAAAGCAGGCTCTAGACTCTGAGCTGCCAGCACAGAGCCCAATGCAGGCCTCGAACTCCCGAACCGTTAGACCGTGACCTGAGCCAAAGTCAGTCGGTTAACTGAGCCACCCAGGCACCCCTTTTCTGTAGCTTTTTAAAAGCAGCTTTGAATACCTATGGGTATCCACTAGGGCGGTAAGTCTTTGCAGACTTTGGTGTACTCAATTTGTGGAAATAACTCAAATAGCAAGTTACCGGACAGTTCTGAATTACAGATGTTAGATGAGGAAGTGATTAAATTAGGGATTATTTTTGTTTAGACTTTAGATAATGGCTAGAGAGTAATAAGAGGAAGAAGGAATTTCTTATATTTTACCTTGACTACTTACAGTTCTGAAAGAAAAGTGACAGGTTTTAAACAAAGGAAATTGCATTTATTTTCTTTCTCGGGATGACTACTTTGAAGAGGGCAAAAATCATGTGGGTGTATAAATTCTGGCATATTAGAAAAATTAGTTACATTACAGTCATGCCCAATAAACATCAGCAGATGATCAGGTTTTTAATAACCTGTACATTAAAGAGCTTTTCAGAAGTCTGGAGTATCAGAGTGTCTGGAGCTTAAATATCAGAGCTATTATATACCTTCTATGTGAGAGGGTTTCAGTATGGAAATATTTGAATTTTACATACAGGATTTGATCATTTCATTTCCCCCACAACTTTTATTTCTGATCTGGAGACAGGAAAATGTATAAAGGGCATGATGGAAGTAATGGATGATAAAGGCGGTTTGAAAAAACAATTGGTTTCAGCTGGAGAACTGTAAAACCAGGCTTCTCATGAATGTAAAGGCAGAAGAAATTCTTTGTAGACTGGAGCTGTGTTTCTCAAAATCCAATGTGCATACAAGTCACTTGGTGGTCTTTTTAAAATGCAGATTCTTATTCCATAAGTCAAAAGTGGGTCCTGAGCTTCTGTGTATCTAAAAACCTCCTAGGCAATGGTGATAATGTTTTGAGTAACATGGCCCTAGACCCTAGTATTGAAGTGGGAAAGTTCCAACCCTGAAGCAGCAATCCTGGAAAGTTGAGCTACCAGAAAAGATAAACTGCATCAATAACTCTAGAGGGCGTCACTGTTCTACAGTCCAACACAATAAACATACCAGAATAATGACCTTAGGTTTTCCTGAAGATTAAGTTAGGTTTGCTAACTTATTCACTTAAGTAACCAAACTTGATATAATTCTAAAAGGTTACATTTGTAAAAATTAAGTGATTGCTGTATAGAAGGAGTTGTCCATTAATTTTACTTAGTTGGATCTTTGAACTCCATAAATATACTTACAAAAACCCTGATGATAAAATATTCAGGGTTAATAGAAATAGTCTTGTACAAACAATATGTATTTTAAGCCACATAAGTAGACTTCTCCCTCTCCTTTTTAATTTTAATGTCATTTTTCTGATTATAAAAGCACATTTTTTTAAAAATTTGGGAAAGACAAAAAATACCATTTCCATCTTACTGCTCAGATAATCACTTAATATACTAGTACATTTTTAAATGAAAATAAACTTTTCTCCTGTATTTTAAAATTTACTGTGACATTGTCCCCCTGCTCCCTTCACTCTATGAGTGTTTCTACATTTTAAAAGTCCTTAATAAATTTGATTAATAATGCATTATTCCATAACTGGATGTTAAGTACAGTAGTCCCTTCTTAACCTTGGGGAGATGCATTTCAAGCCATCCAGTGGATGCCTGAAACCCTGTATAGTACTGAACCCTATATATACTATGTTTTTTCCTATGCATACAGACCTATGATAGCTTAATTTATAATTAGGCACAGTAAGAGATTAACAATGACTAATAATAAAATAGAACAATTATAACAATATGTTGTAATAAATGTTATGTGAAGGTGGTCTCTGATGGTATCTTATTGTACTCACCCTTCTTGTGATGATGTGAGATGATAAAATGCCTATGTGATGAGATGAAGTGAGGTGAATGATCTAGGTGTTGTAATGTAGCATTAGGCTACTATTGACCTGATTTACATCAGAAGGAGGCTTATCTACTTGGAGACTGGGGATGACTGCAGGTAACTCAAACTGTGGAAGGTGAAACTGTAGCTAAGGGGTAGGGGTGGGAGGACTACTGGAATTATTCAACCAATATTCTATTACTGGATAATTAAATTATTGCCAGTTTTTTGCTTTTATTCTTATCTATTTGTTTTAATCTGGCTTTTTTATAGTTGAGTATTGGTCTGCCATAAAACTCCCTTTTACTCAGAAATGGAAATCATTCCACTGTAAATTTCTTGACTCTGAACCTAGGAATGGGCAACTTGGTCCTGCTTCCGTGTGTGTGTGTGTGTGTGTGTGTGTGTGTGTGTGTGTGTGTGTTTTAATAAATATTTATTAATCTCAAGTCATCCTTTTGGCAATATTTTTTTTTTATTTTTTTTTTTTAACGTCTATTTATTTTTGAGACAGAGAGAGAGCATGATCGGGGGAGGGGCAGAGAGAGAGGGAGACACAGAATGGGAAGCAGGCTCCAGGCTCTGAGCCATCAGCCCATAGCCCAACGCGGGGCTCCAACTCATGGACCTTGAGGTCGTGACCTGAGCTGAAGTCGGATGCTCAACCGACTGAGCCACCCAGGCGCCCCGGCAATATTTTTTTTTTTACGTAAGCTCTACACCTAACATGGAGCTTGAACTTAACCCCAAGATCAAAAGTCACACTCTACTGACTAAGCCAGCCAGGCCCTCCTGTCCTACTTCATTTGTAATCCATTAACGTGTGTTCTTGTGTATCTTAAAGTATAAAGTGACAAGTACCTTGAACTCAGTCATACCTGCACACATGAGCTTTTTTATCTTATCTGCAGTTACTTTTCTATATCATTTTTATTAGTTTATTTCACAGTGCAAAAGTTCTCAAGTTTTTACTTGAATGATTTCTAAGTTGTCAAAGTAGTTGGCATAAAGTTTTTATAATATTCTTTTATTTTCCTTTTAATGTCTATTGGATCTGCAATGATAAGCCCTCTTTCACTTTGGTATTTGTTATTTTATTCTTTTTATTTGACCAGTCGGGCTTGTAGTTTATCAATTTTGTCTGTCTTCTCAAAGAACTAAATTTGTCTTTGTTAATTTCTTTCTGTTGTTTATTTTCCATTTCATTGATAATATGCTTTTCTTATTTCCTTTCTTATATTTACTTTGGGTTTACTTTCCTCTTTTTTTCTAGCTTTTTGAGGTAGACTTGGGTCATTGATTTTAGAACTTCTTTTCCAGTATAAGTCACTACGATGATAAATTTCACTTTTTAGCTTTAGCTTCATCCTACAAATATTTTCATTTTACTTCCATTATCATTCAGTTTAAAATATTTTCTAATTTCTGACTTCTTCCTTGACCTGTGGATAATTAGAAGTGTGTTTGATTTTCAACTATTTGGGAACAAATAAGAAATAACATATTCTGGATTATTTTATTGCTTTCTAATTTAATTCCATTGTGGTCTAAAAAAGTACTCTCTGATTTCAGCATTTTTGAATTTGTTAAGATTAATTTTATGGTGCAGTGTATGGTTTATCTTGTTAAATATATCATGTGGGCTTAGTGTTCTATAAATAGCAATTAGGTCAAGGTCATTGATAGCATTGTTTAAATTTATGCCTTAACTGATTTTTGCCAAGTTATTCTATCAATTGCTGAGAAAGGAATGTTAAAATTTTTAACCATGATTATGGAATTGTTTATTTCTTGCTTTAATTCTGTCTCAAATTTTGCCTCATATATTTTGAAATCCTTTATTAGGATTTATGATTTTTATGAATTTGCCATTTATTTTTATTTTTTATTTTTTTTAATATATGAAATTTATTGTCAAATTGGTTTCCATACAACACCCAGTGCTCATCCCAAAAGGTGCCCTCCTCAATGCCCATCACCCACCCTCCCCTCCCTCCCACCCCCCATCAACCCTCAGTTTGTTCTCAGTTTTTAAGAGTCTCTTATGCTTTGGCTCTCTCCCACTCTAACCTCTTTTTTTTTCTTTTTTTTTCCTTCCCCTCCCCCATGGGTTTCTGTTAAGTTTCTCAGGATCCACATAAGAGTGAAACCATATGGTATCTGTCTTTCTCTGTATGGCTTATTTCACTTAGCATCACACTCTCCAGTTCCATCCACGTTGCTACAAAAGGCCATATTTCATTCTTTCTCATTGCCACGTAGTACTCCATTGTGTATATAAACCACAATTTCTTTATCCATTCATCAGTTGATGGACATTTAGGCTCTTTCCATAATTTGGCTATTGTTGAGAGTGCTGCTATAAACATTGGGGTACAAGTGCCCCTATGCACCATTTATTTTTTTAAGCTTATTTATTTTGTGGGAGAAAGAGTGAGAGAGAGTGCACATGCCAGCAGGGGAGGGGCAGAGAGAGAGGAAGAAGAGAATCCGAGCAGTTCTGACAGCAGGGAGACTGATGCAGGGCTCAATCTCATGAACAATGATATCATGACCGGAGCCAAAGCCAAGAGGACACTCAACTGACTGAGTCACCCAGGTGCCCCAAACTTGTCATTATTATTACTTTTTATTTTTTATTTTTTTTAATTTTTTTTTTTAACATTTATTTATTTTTGAGACAGAGAGAGACAGAGCATGAACGGGGGAGGGGCAGAGAGAGAGGGAGACACAGAATCGGAAGCAGGCTCCAGGCTCTGAGCCATCAGCCCAGAGCCCGACGCAGGGCTCAAACTCACGGACTGTGAGATCGTGACCTGAGCTGAAGTCGGATGCTCAACCGACTGAGCCACCCAGGCGCCCTTATTATTTTTTTCTTTTTAAAAAAAAAAAACGTTTATTTATTTCGAGAGAGAAAGAAAGAGAATCCCAAGCAGGCTCCAGGCCGCTAGTACAGAGCCTGACACAGGGCTCAGTCCCACGAATGGTGAGATCATGACCTGAGCCACAATCAAGAGTCTGATGCTTAACCAGCTGAGCCACCCAGTGCCCCATTATTTTTCATCTCTGATAATACTCTTGATATTGAAATCTACTTAATCCGACATTAATATAGCCACTTTGGGTTTCTTATGCTTACTGTTGCATGGTATATTATTTTTCATCCATTTACTTGCAGTTTATCAATGTGAACTACACTGATAATTTTTCACCACAATCCTGACTCTTTTGGTAATCTCTTCCTTGCTTTTGTTTAAAAATTTACTCTAAAAGTATGTTATATAATTTTTTAGCATACATAGATTTATGATTAATCTATGTATATTCATTTATGATTGGCATCTAACACTCAATATTATGTTTGTGATGTTCACCTAGGTTTTTGAATATAGTTATGTCTTATTTTTATTGCTTTTATTTATTTAATTTTTAAAAAAATATTTATTTTTGAGAGAGAGAAAGAGAGACAGAATGTGAGAGTGGCAGAGAGAGAGGGAGACACAGAGTCCAAAGCAGATTCCAGGCCCCGAGCTGTCAGCACAGAGCCCGACATGGGGCTCGAACCCACAAACCATGAGATCATGACCTGAGCTGAAGTCTGATGCTTAACTGACTGAGCCACCCAAGTGCCCCCACTGCTTAATAATTTTTAATCAATTTTATGTGTAGTATAAGTCTACTGCAAGTTAGCAGCCTGTGTTTTCAAGTGTTTCATGGAGTTTTTGGCTGATCAGAAGTCCTTACAATTAAGGAAGATGAATTTACTAATAGTTTCTTTAAGTTCATACTTTTATTTTTTTTAACGTTTATTTATTTATTTTTGTGAGAGAGAGATAGAGAGTGAGTGGGGGAGAGGCAGAGAGAAAGGAAGACAGAAGATCCGAAGCAGACTCCACACTGTCAGCACAGAACCCAGAGCCCGACAGCAGGCTCGAACCCATGAACTGTGAGATCATGACCTGAGCCAAAACCAAGAGTAGGATGCTTAACTGGCTGAGCCACCCAGGTGCCCTTAAACTCATACTTTTAAAGTGCTCTGTCTGTCACCTCAAATAAATAAATAAGGGCTCAATGATTTAATAGTGCTTTTATTTTCTTATCATGTAAAATCCCACTATGTCGTAGACCCTGGGTCTGGAGTTCTCTCTTGTCCAGCAAGAGAGCGTCTGCAGAATTGAAATGCAAGAGAGGCTAATGTCCGAGAGGAGATGAGCCCTGAGTAAGGTCCTCGCTCCATCTTTATTAGGATCAGAAGGCTTGCAAGCATGATGGATGTGCACAAAGAGACAATGAAACCGTGAACGTTAACTCATGGGCATGGGGAAAAGGGGGTTTTGAAGATATGCAGTGTTAGCAGTTTGGGTCAATACAAAACAAAATCCTGGAGCTGGGTGAAAGGTTTTTTACAGCAGACATGAGGCACCACCTCTGTTTACCTAAACTGGCCTGGGTAAAGATAAGAGGCACCACCTCTGTTTACCTGGCCTAGGTAAAGAAAGACAGAGCATGCTACCTCAGGGTCAAAAAGACACCTTTCTTTTGCTAATTAGCTCCACTCTGGGCAACTTTGCCCTGCCCTGTCTAAAGTCCTGTTTTCCTTTTTTTTTTTTTTTTGTCCTTCCTTCCTATGAAAGCAGCTTTCTGCTATTGTACTAAGTTGGGGGGCATTTCTTCCCTGAATACCTAATCTTGTTTACCTCATTTTGGATGCTTCCATCCTGAGATTTCCTATTCCTATACCTTTGTCCTATACTGGGAAACTTTGCCCTGTTTATCCTGTGGCTTTCTAATTCTTTATGCCTTGTTAACCTATGGTGGAAATTCAGGGAATTCCTAACCTTATTTCCCACACACTAATGCTCCATTCTATAGCATTAAGTAGGCTCTCGAGCTCCTATGAATTAGTTCAGGAGGGGGAGGTAATGACTGGGAGATTTGGTGTTGCCCACATTCCAAAAGCAGAAATTGTGGGCCCAAGAACAAGTATTTTGTTGCCTGTTACTGTGGCCACATTTGCAATTCTCAGTTCAGAACTCTTTGGTAGTAAGTCAAAGTCCTTGACTTCTTTATTTATAGAGCAAAGGTATGGCCAAACGGTGCCAGTGAAGGTCAAGCAATTTGTTTATGACAAAAATTAATAAAATATGTGAGTAAAATGTAGGTGCTATTCCTAAGAGGGAGAGGTTTAGAAAGCACAGAGAATGAAAAAGGGGAAAATAGGAGGAGACTGGGTTCAATACGTTTTAAAAGTTAATAGGAAACTAGAGCAAACAGTGGGCCATAAGCCGGTGCTTCTCTTGTATTAGTTTGGTCAGATTGCAAAGATGTATTTGGGGTTTTGATTAACAAGAACTCTAGGGAGTGCCATTCTTCCTTTAGGGATGGAAAGGGAGGCTCAAGAGGAAAAAGTCAGGTACTTTGGTTTGTAATCAGGGCTCTCTCTTCTGGGCTAGTTGGAGATGGGTTAAAGTCTCAGGTCTTGAGTGAGTCATAAAATTAGATTCTTACTTTCAGTGTTTGGAATTTGGCAGTTCATGTGGACAAATAGTCTTTTTTCATTTTGTAATCTCAGAGAGCTTTGGAGTTCAAAGAGTGCTCAGATAAGGGTATGTCTTATCTGTTGGATTTTGTTTAGAAAGGATATGATAGGAACTTGTGATTATGAAGATATCAAGCCAGAATTTATATTTCTGAGGGAGAATGACAGGCTGTCTGAAATTATTTAACTTTTCTTTATTCAGTCTTCCCCCATATCTCCATTAATATTTCTCACTGTTTTTAAAGACAACTTCCTAGAATAGTATAGAAGAAACTCTCTTAGTTTGGGCTTTTGAATTGTGGTCCCATTTTTATATTGTTTGAAGGATGATTTTCTTTTCTTGTATTTTTAAGTTTGTTTATTTATTTTGAGAGAGAGAATGATAGAGCACATATGAAGGGGAGGAGGAGCAGAGAGAGAGAGAGAGAGGGAGAGAGAAAATCCCAAGCAGGCTCCATGCCCAGCGCAGACCCTGATGTGGGGCTGACATTAAAAGAAACTCATCCTGGGGCACCTGGGTGGCTCAGTTGGTTAAGCGTCTGACTCTTGATTTCAGCTCAGGTCATGATCTCACGGTTCGTGGGTTCGAGCCCCGTGTCAGGCTCTGCACTGACATTGCGGAGCCTGCGTGGAATTCTCTCTCTTCCTCTTTCTCTGCCCCATCTGAAGATCACACACACACCCACACTGTCTCAAAATAAATGAAACAAAAAACAAAACAACAACAACAAAAAAAACCCAGACTGTCGTGTTAGCAGATACTGTCAATACCTTGCCTGTATATACTTCCCCTAGTGGCATTAGTGCACAGGCCTGACTCACAACATCAGACCTTGGATTCCTCTGCCTGATAATTTTATTGGGCCTCCAGAGTCAGCTTTACCTCTCAGCATGGCAGGCTGGAAGTGGTGGGAAATTAAGGCTTTTTCCTCCCTTACCACTCAGCCCTTAGCTAACCATTTATTGGATACTTCCCATTGCCCCTCTGCATTCCTGTTTCCTGGAACCCCCTCAAAATACACTACTTGCTTTGAGTTCTTACCTCAAGGTAGGCTTCTCGAGCAACCCAAGATAGGACAAAAGCAAACTACTTGACCCTTCCTTTAACCACCACCCTATTTCTCTTCTTATTCTCGAATAATTAAGCTATCATATTTATTCTTCAACCCTGCTCTTACCAGGTTCTGCTGTCACATGTTACTGGCCTCCTCTCTCTAGAATTGCACAAGGATTTACATGGTATAGCCAACAGCGATTTCAGAACTTGGCTTGCTTGAAGTATCAACTGACGATAAATAATCTTTCCTTTAGCCTCCTCAACCCCGCTGATCTTTAACTCTTAAGGATTTAAACTTACACAGTTGTGGAGGTTGGTTTAGCAGTCTCTGAAAAGTTGTCTTTGCAACTGATGACTGATCTCACTGAACCCTGTCCTGATTCCCAACCCACAGAATATATGAGCATAATCACTATCGTATGCCTTTAAATTTTGGGGTTTACTACACAGCCATAGTAAATGAAACATCTGTTTCTTTTGGGGTTACTTAAATGTGTGTGTGTGTGTGTGTGTGTGTGTGTGTGTGTGAGACTCTATAGAATACAATATGTACCTGAGGAGTCTAGCTCCTAGTTAAAAACCTATGTATGATTTTCCAGAACTGACCATAGGCAATTACAAAGGCTTTAGCTGGCAGGCATTATGGGAGAAAGCTCTCCTTCCAGCACCAGTTTTGGGGTACAGTCAGTGCATGGCAGCCTCTTGAAAAAGTTGGAGTCAAGGACTTAAGCCACTCAGCAGTTACTGGTCTCCATAGTCATTAGTCACTCAGGCCCATCATGTTCTCGTATTTGCCTTCCCTGCCCATTGTAGATCTCTTTACATCAGGCCTGTTCAGGGTCCAAATTCTTGTCAAGGTGTGTCTGCTGAGGTTTCTTTATGCAAGGAGGAGGAAATACTTGAAAACATTTCTTTTCACTGTGATTCAGCACCTAGCTCTTTTCTACTTCTAGCCCTTCCCCTCACTCTCTCCTGACCTCAGAACTGCTGGATCCTTTGGAGCTCCCTCGACAACCCACCCCCACTTCTGGCTGAGCCACCAACTTCAGACCATCAAGCCTCGTCTTGCCCAGGCATTTTCTCCCATCACAGTAAGTGATTAAAGGCTTCACTCTTGTTTTTGGCTTGTTGCTTTAATCAGCTACTCTGACACATAGCCACTCAGCTTTCTCTATCTCCCTGAGCTCAGCTGAGCTCCTAACAGTACCTTTAAGTAATTACAGTCAGCCTGCAAATAATCTTGTATTGCTCGAAAAATAGCAGGTAATATATAATAATCTTACAACAGTTTAATTCTATTTACCCCATTCCCACCTTTGTGTCATTATATTTTATTTCAGTGTATTCTGTAAACCCCACAAGACATTGTTATTATTTTTATTTTATATAGTCTCTTAATTGCATTTAAATACACACAAACACACATATATATGTGTGTATGCATATTAAAGATGTTTTTAAATGGGCTTCTATAATTACCATTTTTGTGGTCTTCATCCTTTCCCACAGATCTGGTTGTCCATCTGGTCCAATTTCCCTCCAACAACTCAGCATTTCTTATAATGTCGGTCCACCACAGACATAATGTCTCCCATTTCCCCACCTCCTGGAAATGTCTTTATTTTGCCTTCATTTTTGAAGTGTATTTTTGCTAGATAGAGAATTTTGGAGTTTTTATGTTTTCTTTTAGGCATTTAAAAAATTTATTGTCTTCTGGCTTCCATTGCTTGTGATGGGAAGTCAAACATTATTTATGTTGTTAATTCTCCTATATGTAAGGTTTCCATTTTTCTCTGGCTGCTTTTATTTTATTATTTATTATTTTTTTTAACGTTTTATTTATTTTTGAGACAGGGAGAGACAGAGCATGAACAGGGGAGGGTCAGAGAGAGGGAGACACAGAATCTGAAACAGGCTCCAGGCTCTGAGTGGTCAGCACAGAGCCAGACGCTGGGCTGGAACTCATAGACCACGAGATCATGACCTGAGCCGAAGTCGGCCGCTAAACCGACTGAGCCACCCAGGCGTCCCTCTCTGGCTGCTTTTAATATTTGCTTTTTATATTTTATTATCATTAGTTTAACTAATGATAATAGGCAATGCTGCAGTTGTGGTGTTCTTAGTGTTTGTCCTCCTTCTGGTTTGCTGAGTTTCTTGTAATTGTGGCAAGGTATTTTTCAACAATTTTGGGAAAATTTCAGTCATTATTTATTTTCTTAAAGTTTCTTCATTTGAGAGGGCAGGGGGCAGGGAGGGAGGCAGGAGGGGCAGAGAGAGAGGGAGAGTGAGAATCCCAAGCAGGCTCTGCATGGTCAGAGCAGAGCCCGACCGCGGGGCTCTGTCCCACGCAGTAACCATGAGATCATGGTCTGAGCCAAAATCAAGAGTCGGTTGCTCGAACCAGTCTCTTCTCATGGTCCTGGGGCAGCTCTTTCTGTCTTTCTGCCCAAGGGTCCTGTCCGTGTGCTTTAATAAAATCATCTTTTTGCAAAAAAGAGTCGGATGCTCAACCAACTTAGGCATATAGGTGCCTCTCCATTATTATTTTTTAAAACATCTTTTCTGTGCCTTTCTCTCCCCTGTCTTTCTGAGGCACCAATTACACACATATTAGAATCTGATATTGTTCCACACGTCTCAAGTGCTCTGTTTTTCTTTTATACCCTTTTTTCTTTGTTGCAATTTAGTTTGGTCCTTTACTCTGCTGTTGTTTTCTAGTCTTCTATGAAGTCTATGTAGCAATTCTTCATTTTTATTCTTGTATTTTTTATTTCTAGCTTTTCCATTTGGTTCTTCTCTACAACTTTCATGCCCAGATGAAATTCTCAAATATTTTGTCTGCCTTTTCTACTTGATCCTTTAGCATTTTTATCATAGTTATTTTTTTTAACTAAGCTTTTAATTTTGAGGTAATGGTAGATTTACCACATATGTAAGAAATAATACAGAGAGAACACATGTACCCTTTACCCAGCTTCCCCTAATGGTAAAATCTTGCAAAACTGTAGTACAGTGTCACAAGGATATTGACCTTGATACAATCAGGATACAGAATATTCCTCTGAACACAAGGATCCTTCATGGTGTCCTTTTATAGACATCTCCTCCCAACCCAATCCTTGAACCTTGGCAACCCGCTACCACTAATCTGTTCTCCATTTCTCTAACTTTGTCGTTTCAAAGGGCACCTGGGTGGCTCAGTCGGTTGAGTGTCTGACTCTTGATTTTAGCTCAGGTCATGATCCCAGGGTTGTGGGATCAAGCCCTGCATCAGACTCCATGCTGAGCGTGGAGTCTGCTTATGATTCTTTCTCTCTCTCTCTCCCTCTGTCCCTCTCCTCCACTTGCTCTCTCTCTAAAAACAAACAAATAAGCAAACAAATAAATAACTTTGTCATTTCAAGCATGTTATATAAATGGAATCATACAATATGTAATCATTTGGGAGTGGCATAATTCTCTTGTGATTCCTCCCAGTTATTGTATTTATCAGTAATTCGATTGTTTTCCTGAATAGCATTCTATTGTAGTCGGTTCAAAGTTCCTGCGTGATAAATCCACTGTCTTGGCTATTTCTGTGCCCTTTCCTACTGATTGTTTGCTCTCATCATGAATATGGGTTGATTTTGTTGCTTCTGTTGCACCTTGTAATTTTTTTTTTTTATTATACCCCAGATATCTCATATAAAAGAAAAGACTAGGGGCACCTGGGTGACTCAGTCGGTTGAGCGACCGACTTTGGCTCAGGTCATGACCTCACGGTTTGTGGGTTTGAGCCCTGCATTGGGCTCTGTGCTGACAGCTCAGAGCCTGGAGACTGCTTTGGATTCTGTGTCTCCTTTTCTCTCTGCCCCTCCCCACTCACGCTCTGTCTCTCTCTCAAAAATAAATAAACATTAAAAAAAAGAAAAAAGAGTAGACTAAGTCATATTTACCTCAAGAAAAGAGCAAAGCCCTGTTCTGTCAGAATGGTAGAATTAGGGGCTGACCTGTAGTCGAGCTGGATCTGGGCTTTGTCTCAGCTTTATCTGATTCAGCATACCCCTGGCTTCAGATAGTTTGGGATATGAAATTAGGCTCTTCTCATCAGAAGAAACTGGTGCCTAACCATTGCTGAACTTCTGGAGATATCTTTGGCTTTTGTGGCCAGGTTGCTAGCTTTTCTAACTGTAGGATATTTCCCTCTGATTTATAATTCTTCTGGAAGGAGGGTCACCAAGGACATTTCTTTGCTCTGCAGTCCCAGTCCTGGCTTTCTGAGCCTGGGGAAATCTCTCTATTTTTGCTATTCTTCCCTATCTTTTGGAAGTTAGCTGCCTTGCTTCTTCCGAAGGCCTGCAGACAGATTTCTCTTGGCTCATGTCTCTGCTCCCATTCTTTGATGTATTGTCCTAGAGCACATGGCCAGGTCCTAAAGAGTTGGCACTTGGAGAAAGACTCTGGCTGGAGTTTCTCAGGATTCGAATCTATCAAACCAGCCCACACACATCCATTATACTTTCTCCTTATTTTTGATTTCTCCTTATTTTTTTGATGGGCGTTTCTTTTTTGCTGCTTTGTCATAGATAAAAGTCACTCTGTAGAAGAGAAAGTTTTCTCTTTCCTATGATGAGTTTGTTACTCACTAGAGTTTAATTTGTTTAGATTCCTGACAATCTAATGAGATTTAAAAAATTTTTTTAATTGATTTTGTTTTTATACAGATAATTTTAGGTTATTAGAATGGGAATAATGGTCATTTTTGTGGCTTTCTTCACACTAACCAAAGGAGAGAGGCATTCCTTAATTTTTAAGATGGAAGTTATAAAAAGCCCAGCAAATGTTTGGGTGTCTGAAGGGCTGGTCAGTGCCTGGTTTTGCTTAGGACTGGGTAACTAACTTCAGAGTTAATCCTAACTCTGAAGCCAGGAATATTTTTTCTTTAGGGAATAATACATATGTCAGCCTCCTTGCTCTTCCCAAAGATTTTATTTTCATACTTTTGAGAAGATTTGTCTGTTTTTTTAATACTCTGTTAGACATGAATTCTTAGATGCCAGGCATTCTGTCTGCAGGATTTGGGAAGGGGATTAGTAGTGAAGTCATCAGTTCCATATATATATATAGATATTTGCCAAGCCCCCCTTTTCAACTGCACATCTCACTCTTATCCTCCGCTGCATCTAATTTTCCAAGGGTTCTGGTGGCCGATTGCGATATCTTCCTTGGATATGTTGATACCATTCATGCATATTTTGGCTGCTGCTTCCTCCACCCTGGTTCATAATGATTATAAAACTTATCTACTTGTTTTATGTATTCTAGAAGTTCGTTGAAAGCTCTCAGGTATCTAATACTTGAAGATTATATCAGTATATTTGCTAAACAACTGGAGGGTTAGAGCTGAATCCCAAGCAGCCTGATTTCTGCTCCAGTTCACCTCTCATTAACCTTATCACTGTCTTATTTCATTATCCCTTTTTTTTTTTTTTTATATCCAGGCTTTACTCAAAGCATTACTTGAAGAATCTTCAAGGTGCCACATTGTAACAATGATTCAGCTGACAGCTACCCCTGCAAGCACACTCACTGATGAGCCAGTGCACATCCGAGCTACAGGCCTGTGTCCCTCTCAGATAGTGATTTTTCAGGCAACACTAGAAGATGAAAAGGGGAACCTGTTTCATTCTCAAGCCTACTATAAGGCCAGTGAAGTTGGTGAGGTAGACCTGGATCATGCTCCTTCACTTGGAGGTGACTATATAGGGGTCCACCCCATGGGTCTCTTCTGGTCCCTGAAACCTGAAAAATTTTTAACTAAATTGATGAAAAGAGATGTGATGACTAGCCCCTTCCTGGTCCAGATAAAACTTTATGATTCAAATTTACCATTAGCCCAGATTGCCGCCACTGATCCAAAAGTCAGCGTGACTTTGGAGAGGTGGTACAGAGCACCTGGTGTCACACGGATCCAAGTTCAAGAAGGCCACCTTCGGGGAGCCCTCTTTCTCCCTCCTGGTGAGTAGAATTAACCTGGTACTGTCATCCTCGTGTTTCCTCTTTTGAATGCCTCGTCCTTCTAGAGGTTTAACTTGGATATGGATAGTACATAGTGTAATCCTTGCCAGCCATAGAATCAGGGTTAATTCTGGGTCAGAACAAGAATATGGTGGGGCGCCTGGGTGGCTCAGTCGGTTAAATGTCCGACTTCAGCTCAGGTCATGATCTCGCGGTCCGTGAGTTCAAGCCCCGCGTCGGGCTCTGGGCTGATGGCTCAGAGCCTGGAGCTTGCTTCCGATTCTGTGTCTCCCTCTCTCTCTGCCTCCCCACCCCCCCCCCCCCCGCCGTTCATGCTGTGTCTCTCTCTGCCTCAAAAATAAATAAACGTTAAAAAAAAATTTAAAAAAAAGAATATGGTGATGCCCCATTCCAACTCAAGTTTGATCTCAACAATTCTGGAGCTTTTCTAAGGATATGACTACATGTAGTTTATGAAGTCCCTGCATTATGGGTTTCCCATAGCTTTGGATTCATGTGAAATCCTTCTATATTGAAGCCTGACTATCTGAAGACCCCTATCCTGATATCATGGAACTGTATCCCAGCTTCTCTTGGGGGTTTTATCCTGTCTGAGTTTCAGTTTAGGCATGCGTCATCGCATGCAATAAGCTGATGATATTATGGACTGAAATACTGCAACAAATATAGAGGATGCAAAGAAACTTTATATTCTCTAGTTCCATAAATATTTCATATTTATACAGTATTCCACAAATCTGCAGAAAATACAACATGCTTCTTTTTTTTTTTTTTTTTTTTTCCCAACGTTTTTTATTTATTTTTGGGACAGAGAGAGACAGAGCATGAACGGGGGAGGGGCAGAAAGAGAGGGAGACACAGAATCGGAAACAGGCTCCAGGCTCTGAGCCATCAGCCCAGAGCCTGACGCGGGGCTCGAACTCACGGACCGCGAGATCGTGACCTGGCTGAAGTCGGACGCTTAACCGACTGTGCCACCCAGGCGCCCCACAACATGCTTCTTAATGGCTATACAACTTACCAGAATACACATAGTTTCTCACAGTGATCTCCACATATCAGTAAGTGGTTCAAAACATCTACTGGTATATTTATCAGGGTTTATTGTGGGACTGAATGAAGCAAAGTTAGTTTTCCAGAAGTTGCTCATGGCAGGTCCAGGTTTCAGGAGTGTCTGAGGCCCCCTTCTGCAGACACATGATTTGATCTGGGACACAGCCATCGTATTGCCAGGATGTATGCCTCTCTCTCTGCTTTTAAAAACATAATCACAGAGTGCCTGGGTGCCCCAGTCAGTCAAGCATCCCAGTTCGGCTCAGTGATCTCACAGTTCATGAGTTTGAGTCCCCATTGAGCAGCGTGGAACCCCCTTCAGATCCTCTGTCTCCCTCTCTCTTTGCCCCTCCCCTGCTCTCTCTCTCTCTCTCTGTCTCTCAAAAATAAACATTAAAAAAATAAAAACATAATCACTTAGTAGAACTGAGATGGATTGAGGAAGCTTGAAGTGGTAGAAGTGGTTTCCAACAGCATAGAGTTATAGACGACGTAGAAGGAATAAAAACTTCCCTTTGCAAAGTCATCATGACCCATTTGGTTGGACAAATTTCAATATGTTTACACCCAGTAATTAGCATATAGGCAAGATTATTGTGTGTGGGGATCAGTGAGTGACACAAA
The DNA here is from genome assembly GCF_018350195.1 of Panthera tigris. Lineage (NCBI taxonomy): Eukaryota > Metazoa > Chordata > Mammalia > Carnivora > Felidae > Panthera > Panthera tigris. The sequence continues at coordinate 62,883,453 of NC_056672.1, read as the reverse complement.
CGTCTGTGCCTCTATTATTCCACTTCAATGAAAAATTTAATATTGGTGCAGGCCTCCCACGTTGGGATGATGTGTTGGTTTAGAGGGTGCTATTTGTGAATCCTCTTGGACACCGCACGTGCTCGTGTCCTCCTTGTTCTGTGGGGGCCAAAAGAGAATGAGTCAGGTCTCAAAGTGGTTCTCAACTATGACATTCTTCCAGGATAAGAGGCTCAGTACTCTTTTTTTATAATGGTTTTAGGAGTAGAATTTAGTGATTCATCACTTGCATATAATACCCAGTGCTCATCCCAACAAGTGTCTTCCTTAGTGCCCCTTACCCATTTAGTCCATGCCCCCACCCAACACCCCTCCAGCGACCCTCAGTTTGTTCTCTGTATGTAAGAGTCTCTTATGGTTTGTCTCCCTCTCTGTTTTTATTTTGTTTTTCCTTCCCTTCCCCTATGTTTGTGTGTTTTATTTCTTAAATTCCGCATTTGAGTGAAATTATATGATATGTCTTTTTCTGACTGATTTATTTCACGTAGCATAATACACTCTAGTTCCATCCACATTATTGCAAATGGCAAGATTTCATTCTTTTTTATCGCCAAGTAATATTCCATTGTATATGTATATCACATCTTCTTTATCCATTCATCATTCGAGAGACGTTTGGGCTTTTTCCATACTTTGGCTATTGTTGATAGTGCTGCTATAAACATTGGGTGCATGTGCCCCTTCGAATCAACATTTTTGTATCCTTTGGATAAATACCTAATAGTGCAGTTGCTGGGTTGAAGGTAGTTCTATTTTTAATTAACAAAAAAATTTTTTTAATGTTTATTTATTTTTGAGGGGTGGGGGGAAGGGCAGAGAGAGAAAGGGAGACACAGAATCCAAAGCAGGCTCCAGGCTCTGAGCTGTCAGCACAGAGCCCGACGCGGGGCTGAAACTCACGGACTGTGAGATCATGACCTGAGCCGAAGTCGGACGCTGAACCAACTTGAGCCACCCAGGTGCCCTAACAAGTGGTATATTTTAAAGCCAAGATATATTTAGTATCATTTTATTTCTTCTCTCAACATAAGGAAACACAGCAATGTTTTCTTTTGAAAATTCCCAATATTCCTTTAAATCAAGTCACTTGTTTCTTTTTTTAAAATATTTTTTATTTTTAAGTAGTCTCTACACCCACCATGGGGTTTGAACTCACAACCCCAAGATCAAGAGTCGCACACTCTATCAACTGAGCCAGCCAGGCATCCCCAAGTCACTCTTTTCAAATGTGGATGGGACCAGTCTTCCTTAGCTAAAATCACTTACACAAGAATAGAATGCCCCCAGTAGCGCATCATAAATATTTTTTTCAGTGTGTGAACCTTGCTTTATTTAGGAAACAAGTTGCCTACACAGAGAGTGAGTATAGAATGATACTCTGAGCACCTCTACTTTTTGCCATGTGTTAAACTTCAGTGAATAAACAGTGTTACTGCATGAAAGCCCTCGTCATTTACATCTGCTTGGGTGTAGTCAGACTAATGTAACAGAGCAGTGTTAAGTCAGGATTATAGCTAATAATCATTTCAATTCACTTTTTGGAGTCATATACTTTTGAAGCCTTTTTTTTTTTTTTTTTTTTTTTTGAGTCATATATACTTTAAGAACCCAATTAAATCCATAGAGGCTTTCATTAGTAACATGCACATATAAACATATATTTTGCGTGTAATCTCAGGACCTTCACTGGTGTCCTAAAGCCTAATTGTGTACCTCTTCATAGATTAAAAAGCCCTTGCCTAATTTCAATGGCTTTCTTTACTCAGTACTATAGAAATGAGCCACTATGAGTCCCCAGTAGTCCTTGGCTACAGAGATGAAGCATGTCAGTGAACAGGTTTCCCAATCAAGCTTCCTGATATTGTGTTCCATTAGTGTATTCAATCAGCTTTAATTCTGTCCCAGATAGGAGCCTGAAAATTTAGGGATTCCATTGAAAATTTATATGTCATTTCCACGATTTGTGATGCATTCCTTTGTGTTGTCGTATTTTTCTTCCTTTTTCCTTCCCTTCCCTTCATATCCAGTTCTGTTTTGTTTTGTTCTTTTTCAGGAGAGGGCCGTTTCCCAGGGGTAATTGACTTGTTTGCTGATATTGGTGGGCTGATTGAATACCGAGCCAGTCTCCTGGCCAGTCATGGCTTTGCTGCGTTGGCCTTGGCCTACTGTGACTATGAAGATCTGCCTTTACACCCAGAAAAAATAGAGTTAGAATATTTTGAAGAAGCTGTCAACTTTCTCCTGAGACATCCGAAGGTAATTTTTGCCTTTTCTTTCAGTTCCTGTTTTTAAATAACTATAACACTCTGTGACCCTTTAACTTCCAAGTGTGATTCTATATACATACCCATATTATTCACATGATTTCTTTCACACCCAATGTCTTCTGCTCAGAAAGACAAAATGGGAAGTTAGCCTGTGTCCATGATGGAATCAAAATGCAATGGCTTTAGATTCAGACAGAAATGGCTTGCCTTTCTGGCTCCATCCCATCTGGTTGTGGGAATCTGGGCGAGCTACTAACATGCTCTAATTCTCAGTTTCTTCATCTATTAAATACTATGACAGTGGTGCTATTTTGTAAGGCTCTTGTGAGAATTATCTAAGGGGATAATACAAACAAAGTGCTCACTAGAGTCACTGGCAATACTACACCCTCAATAAATGTAATTATTATTATCATCACCTCTCTGATAATTATTTAATCACCAGACTTCACCAGAAAGATAGTCTTTCTTGAGGAGTGAGTCTGCATTTTTAGCTATTTGAGAGGCCTTAAAAATAATGCTATAGTTCTTTCTAGTCTATACCTTCTTTAAATTTTAAAATGTGATTTGCTGCTACTGTAGGGTTGCTGCATGTTAGCCCTTGCTAATTGCTAATGTTTTTATCTTTTTTTTAATGTTTATTTATTTTTGAGAGAGAGACAGAGTACGAGGGGGAGGGGCAGAGAGAGAGGGAGACACAAAATTCAAAGCAGGCTCTAGGCTCCAAGCTGCCAGCACAAGAGCCCAACGTGGGGTTCAAACTCAGATCGTGAGATCATGACCTGAGCCGAAGTCAGCTGCTTAACTGACTGAGCCACCCAGTTGCCCCAGCTAATATTTTTTTCTTAAAAAGAATTGATCTAAGTAAAATTAAGTCTCTGTACCACATCCTATTTCATATCAGGATCACCAAAATATGATTAGAATTGTAGTAATTAGATGGGCAATGATCACTGACAATCTATTGATGCTTTGAATTTTTACTTTTTATTTTATCTTATTTTTAAGGTTTATTTATTTTTGAGAGAGAGAGAGAGAGACAGAGCATGAGCATGAGCATGAGCATGAGCATGAGCATGAGCAGGGGAAGGGCAGAGAGAGGAGGAGACACAGAGCCTGAAGCAGGCTCCAGGCTCCGAGCTGTCAGCACAGAGCCCGACGTGGGGCTTGAACTCACAAACTGTTAGATCATGACCTGAGCTCAAGTTGGATACTTAACCAACTGAGCCACCCAGGTGCCCCAATGCATTGAATTTTTAAAAAGCTATTTTTGATGCATGTAATGGAGTTGTCCTTGAGCTATCAAATAGGCAATGTTACTGTGCTGAGTTTCTGCTTAACTTAGTTGAGAGATGAAGAGGCTGTGTGATTCGGTTTTTCACTTTCTTAGCCTGATTCCTCTTATACTTGCTGCATGACTTCTTTATCAGTAATCTTACCAATGTCACTTAGATAGTCAATGACTAAGCGAGACCTGGAAACCAGATTTCTTTCCTAGGCTGTTGGTACTTGCACTAAACCTGCTTCATTCTGTCTCTTCTGTGGGAGGATAGACCACAGATCTTTCAATTCCTTGTAGGTCTTATTTCTCCATCTGTTGATTTTAAGCATCCTAAAATCCCTAATCCCAAATGCGGTGGCAGAAATTGTAACGAGAGTTAGTGTTCTGCCAAAAGGCTCCAGATAGCTGTGTCATTTTGTTATACCATGTTGTTCATGCATGTTATACTTCCTTTTACTTTGTCTTCCCTGGCCAGATCTTTTCTGGGTTCTCATCTCTCATTGCAGTGATGTGACTCTATATCTTTTATATTAAGACCTAGAACTTCAGAGCTTGAGAGCTCTTTTTAATTCAAAAGGAGATGATTCACGTCACCCCACTTAATATGCAGGGTAGGATCTTAGGTAGAATGTACTGGCCTTACAAGAGAGCCTGAAAACATAGATAGAAAAGGGGACTAGGTTCAGATCCATCAGAACTTATCCCTTGGGCTAGTATCCAAAATCTATAAAGAGCTCATCAAACTCCACACCCGAAAAACAAATAACCCAGTGAAGAAATGGGCAGAAAACATGAATAGACACTTCTCTAAAGAAGACATCCGGATGGCCAACAGGCACATGAAAAGATGTTCAACGTCGCTCCTTATCAGGGAAATACAAATCAAAACCACACTCAGATACCACCTCACGCCAGTCAGAGTGGCCAAAATGAAGAAATCAGGAGACTATAGATGCTGGAGAGGATGTGGAGAAACAGGAACCCTCTTGCACTGTTGGTGGGAATGCAAATTGGTGCAGCCGCTCTGGAAAGCAGTGTGGAGGTTCCTCAGAAAATTAAAAATAGACCTACCCTATGACCCAGCAATAGCACTGCTAGGAATTTATCCAAGGGATACAGGAGTACTGATGCATAGGGGCACCTGTACCCCAATGTTTATAGCGGCACTCTCAACAATAGCCAAATTATGGAAAGAGCCTAAATGTCCATCAACTGATGAATGGATAAAGAAATTGTGGTTTATATACACAATGGAATACTACGTGGCAATGAGAAAAAATGAAATATGGCCTTTTGTAGCAACATGGATGGAACTGGAGAGTGTGATGCTAAGTGAAATAAGCCATACAGAGAAAGACAGATACCATATGGTTTCACTCTTATGTGGATCCTGAGAAACATAACAGAAACCCATGGGGGAGGGAAAAAAAAAAAAAAAAGAGGTTAGAGTGGGAGAGAGCCAAAGCATAAGAGACTGTTAAAAACTGAGAACAAACTGAGGGTTGATGGGGGGTGGGAGGGAGGGCAGGGTGGGTGATGGGTATTGAGGAGGGCACCTTTTGGGATGAGCACTGGGTGTTGTATGGAAACCAATTTGACAGTAAATTTCATATATTAAAAAATAAAAAATAAAAAATAAATAAAAAAAAAAAAGAAAAAAAATAGTCGAATATAAAAATAAAAAAAAAATAAATAAAATAAAAAAAAAAAAAAAAAAAAAAGAACTTATCCCTTGGGACTGGATACATGCCCCTCAAAATAAGAAGAGAATGGCTCCTGTTAGTGAGCCTATACACAGCATAGAATACCGTTCCTTCTTGTTTGTTCCCATTTTTTAAAATTAATTCATTTATCTTGAGAGAAAGAGAACAGGGTAGGGGCAGAGAGAGAGGGAAAGAGAGAGAATCCCAAGCAGGCTCTGCACTGTCAGCATGGAGGCTGATGTGTGGCTCAATGCAGGGCTTGATCCCTTGAACCATGAGATCATGACCTGAGCTGAAATCAAGAGTCAGTCACTTAACTGACTGAGCCACTCGGGTGCCCCAACTCAAATTTTTTAAATATAAAAACCCAATTCATAGCCTATTTCCTTTGAGAATCTTTCTCTAATCCTGCCTTTATTCCCTGATAATCCGGGTTGGCAGCCTTGCTTATGCATTCTTATATTGCAGAATTTGTAAGTTACTCTAATTGTCTGTTTTTGCCCTCCTGTCTCTCCACCTGGTAGTGAGTTCCTTGATGGTAAGAGATGATTTGTGCCTTTTTCCCTTCAGTGTCCCCCAGTGGTTAGTACAGGGTGGACGATCTAAAAATGCCTGCTTGGTGACTGACCAGGGAAGAGGAAGCTGAGCCAAGCCTCCTTCATGAAACCTTTCTCCAAAGGAGAAACCTTCTATGGAAACCACAGCAGATGTAGAATCCTCTGTTCGTGTTTCAATGCTCTATTTTACTAATTTTACCTTTTTTCCTCAGTCTTTTCCTACAGAGTGCCTTTCCTATGACCTTTAGAGACCCCAGTATTGATACAACAAAGTTTACCAATCATCTATACCTTGACTCATACTATTCACAATAGTTATGTGCCCTTTTCTTATTTTCCCTACTACATTGGTATTTCTTTAGGGCATTTTAAACTCAGCACCTAACACCATGCTGAATTCATAGTATTTAATTTGGAAAGCCTGACATATTCTTGAAGGAGTATTTCCTTTGAACATACATTATATATTTCAGAACTCTAGAACTGGGCATGTAGGTGGGATTAGTCCTTGCTTGATTCCGATTGGCCATTCAAGTTCTTTGGTTGTTTGAGATGGTAGGGTTTTGCTAAATGGTGGATAAAATCAATGTCTCATTTTCATTATTTTTAGGTCCTTGGCCCAGGCATTGGGATAGTTTCCATAAGCAAAGGAGCAGAGATTGGACTCTCCATGGCTATTCACCTAAAACAGGTCATAGCCACCGTGCTTATTAATGGACCCAACTTTGTATTTAGCACTCCACAGGTGTATCGCGGTCAAATTAGTCAGCCCTTGTCCTTCTCCCCACAGTTAGTATCTATCAATGCCTTAGGGTTAGCACAGTTCCAGTATTGTTTTGAGGAAGCTAGAAGTAAAGCCAGTGAGACCTTTTTTCTCCCCATTGAAAAGGCCCAGGGACATTTCCTCTTCATTGTGGGAGAAGATGATAAGAGTATCAACAGCAAAGCATATGCTGAGCAAGCCACAGAACAGTTGAGGAGAAATGGGAAGGACAATTGGACCCTGCTATCTTACCCTGGGGCAGGCCACATGTTAGAGCCTCCCTATTCCCCACTGTGCTGTGCCTCAAAGCTCTCCAAACTCCACCTGTTCATGCAGTGGGGAGGAGAGGTGACCCTGCATGCAGCTGCACAGGAGCATTCTTGGAAGGAGATCCAGAAGTTTCTCAAGAAGCATCTCATTCCAGTTGTGACCAGTCAACTCTGAGAAGAGAAAATGTTCCTGAGAAATAGAGAAGCAATATCAGACCTTCACTTGATTTTCATAGAACAATGTCTTTGACCTCTTATTGCGGGAGGTTATAATAAGAGAAAGCAAGAGGATGGCAATGGTCATGTCTTGACTTGGAAAGGGAAAAATGGTTCCCAGTTAATCCAGCATCATACACAGAGGATTTTCTATTTCAAAACATAAATTTAGGGCTCTACCTGCCCTAAAATTTTCCAGTTTATAATTATAATAGCAATTCTCTGGAGGAAGAAAGTTACCAAAATGAACTACAGAATCCCCTGTTTTATAAAACAGACGTGTGTAGAATCAGGTGCTCATATTTGCTGATTTCTTAAAACTCAAATTAAATATGTTTAGATTTCTCATTGAAAATATGCTCATGGCTCATGGTTACGTCATTGTCACTGAAAAACTAGAGCATTATTTTAAGGCAATATGGAAGCTGATACGGAGGTAACATGATTGAGTCGGTCTACAATAAATTCAACAAATGCTAATAAAATGAAATAATTTTTGTGTCTAAACATACAGCATTTTAAGAAAGAAACAATCTGAGATTCACAGAATTGCATTTTAGGAAAGGAGCCATGAGGGTGTGGATTGTGTACCATGGGGGCTGGCAAACTGTTTCTATGAAGTACTAGATAGCAAATATTTTTGGCTTTGTGGGCCATATATAAAGTCTCTGTCATTATTACTGGGTTCTTCCATTAAAGCACAAAGGCAGCACAGGCTGTAATGAATGACTGTGGCTCTGTTCCAATTAAATTTTCTTTATGGACACTGACATTTGCATTTCATATAATTTTAACATGTCACACGATAGTAATTTTCTTTTCATTTTTTTCCGAGTATCTACAACTGTAAAAGCCATTCTTAGCTTCTGGGCAGCAGAAAAACTGGCTGTGGGCTGGATTTGGCTCACAGGGCACAGTTTGATGACCCTGGGTTTAGAACAATCCAGATTACTTTGTCCAAGTACACATTCTCTAAGGGGCAAGTCACCATCCAAATATTCCTGAGCTACTAAATTGCAATGGATGGATGTGAAAGGTGATTAGTAGATAATCAAGTGAAGATAAACCAGCAAAAACATATTTGAATGATTTTGTAGGTGTGATGGGGGGAACCAGTGAGGAATTAGAATAGAAGTCACATGGGGACACTTCATTGTATCTGCCTAAACTCTTTTTCTTTTATTTGATGTCTGATATTCCCTATGTTGGGCATAAAATTATTCCATTCAGTATGACTGAGGCTACTAGCCTCTCCTTTCTCATTCAGGTAAGTTTTCACATCTCCCAGACCTAGTCAATTAGAATACGTCACTCCTTTGGCTATAATAATCATGTAATTGCAATGGCTAATATCTCCTGTGCTATATGCTATCTAACAACTATATATGTTAGATGTTATATGCATTAGTTGTATATGCCATACGCTATATAATAGTTATCATAGTGGGTTTAATGGGTATAATTATTATAATTATTATTTTTATTTTTTGAGAGAGAGAGAGGGCACAGATGAGCGAGGGGCAGAGAGAGAGAGAAGTGGGGCTCACCCGAAGTGAGGCTTGAGCTCACCTTAAGCAGGACTAGACCTCACAAACTAAGATAATCACCTGAGCTGAAGTCAGATGTTTAATTGACTGAGCCACTCACGTGCCCTATGGGTATAATTATTTTGTTTCCTGTTTTGGATTTTAAGAAGAATGACTATGTTTATGAGGTATGCTGTTAGTGTTTGGTCTGATATATATCCCTTGATTTCTAGCTTATGGGTTTTCTTTTTTTTTTTTTATATTTTATTTTTTAACTAATCTCTCCCCCCAACATGGGGCTCAAACTCACAACCCTGAGCTGAAGAGTCGCATGCTCTCCCAACTGAGCCAACTAGGTGTGCCCTGTATTTTATGGCTTTTCAAAACCAGGAAGGTTCTGTTTTTTTTCCACATAGTTTTTCAGTATCACTACTACAAAGATTGGCATGAATGCAGATCAAATAACATTCTTGACCAGCTTCTCTAACCTTTTAGTAATGTAACTAGTCTGATCTCCAGGCATTGGCCTCTTGTGTACATCGATGTACCTGTCCTTTTGGCATGGTCCAGGCCAGCTGGCCAACCCACTCTCTCTCTGCATTTGCTCCACTTGGCTTTTATTGCCCTTGCAAATTCTCTGAGTGTAAGTCGTGTCTTCTGTCAGGTCCCTGGTAGATGCATATACCCCATATCCTATGCTAAAGTGTCAGCTTACACTACACCATGATGATCCCAGGGCCGACCTGCTGGCCATCAGCTCTTAGCTGCCTTCCGTGCCCAGCACCGTGAGAATGTAGGAGCTTCTGAAACTCACAAATCAGAAGTGGAGAGACACTCACAGGAAGGTTTTGTTCTTTCTTTGGCTCTTCATTCCTTATGAAGGCTCCCGTGGCACATAAAGACTTATATTAAATATATTTGCATGCTTTTCTCCTCTTAATCTGTCTTAAGTCAGTTATGTTCTCAGGCCCAGTCAATATACCCTAAGAGGGTGTGCATAATGAGAGGGGAAGAGAGATTGATTGATTTTAAGAAAGTGGCTCCTGTGATTGTGAGAACTCAAATCTACAGGGTAGGCCAGCAGGCTTGGACACCCAGGGAAGAGCTGGTGTTGCATTCGTGAGTCTGAAGGCAGACTGGAGCTAGATATCCTTCCTCCCGAGAGGACCTCAGCTGTTTCTGCATGGTGCATGCCTGCTATTAGTAACTGTGAATGCCTCTTTTCTACATAGTCATCACCTTACCATCCGGTGTCCCCAGTCTTCATTGGCCACATCCCTTAGGGGCCCATGGTTTTCTGATGTTTTCTGCTCTGAGCAGCAGAGTGGAGAAGACCTGGGTCTATGCCGTCAAACCTGCTCCTCACTTTATTACCTGGGTGCTGAAGCATCATGACCTGCTCACCTTTTCTTGCACTTTTCTTAGAATCTTTATGAAAATAGGGACCCTGGATGGCTCAGTTAAGTGACCAACTCTTGATTTTGGCTCAGGTCATGATTTCATGGGTCATGAGATTGAACCCTGTGCTGTGTGGACCCTGCCTAAGATTCTCTCTCTCCCTCTCCCTCTGTCCCTCCCCTGCTCTCATGTATGCACTCTCTCAAAAAAAAAAAAAAAAAAAAAAAAAGAATCTTCATAAAAGTGATACTAATTTCTGCTGCCTTCCTCACCCACCTCACATCCCATCCTGGGATCTGCTCCTGGGAATTAGTCACTCGGCTGGGAACCTTGCTACCCTGCCTAGGTACTTCTCATCCAGTGTGATGGCTGTGTGCCAAGACACCGTTGTCTTCTCTCAGAACTTTCAGCCTGTCTATGACTTCCAAGAGCAGCCCTTTCTCCTCGAGGCTTGTATTTCACTTGTAATACATGTATGTATCACTCCCGTTTAAAAGGCTGAAGCACAAGGGACGTTAAGCAATCTGCCTGAGTCAGTCACACTGCTAAAGAGTCAGGGTTCCAATCTAGGTCTCTGGTTCCAGAGACGGGTGGTCTTCCAGACGCACCTCACGGGCTGCCAAAGATGCAAAAGTGAAAAGACATGGTACCCTCTCTCAAGCAGGTGGCAACCTGGAAGCATAGGCCATGATCTGTAAACTTGATGACTTGTACACTTTGACAAGAGACGTTGACTCATGAGACTAACCATAGGGCAGACTTCAGGGATTCTGGCCCTGGGGAGGCATTTTTGCACTGGGAGGGCTTCTGCGGTCCCTTGGAAGAGTGGTTTGCACACCGGAATATGCCTTGGCGATTCCCTGTCAAAGATACAGATCCTGGAGCCTTATTCTGGTCAGAGCCTCTAGGTGCAGGGCCCAGGAACCTTTACCTAACAGGCCCCCGGTGAGCGTTAAGCCCACACTCTGGGCTCTGAGGCTGGGTAACTGGGAGTTACCTTGTTAGACACTATCAAAAAGCCAGTTGCCTAAGAGACCAATGACTTAGAGGAGGAAATAGAAAAGGATTTGGAGTAAAGGAGACCAGAGCCAGGGATTGAGAGGAGGAGTCAGGGAGAGGCTTAGAAACCAGAGCTGTGTGATGAAACACAGGAACCAGTGGGACTGAAAGGTGCAGCAGCTCCACTAAGCCTCTGTCCTGATCCCACGGCAGCACCGGCTAGTAGTCCCCTCACAGGGGACCTATAGAAGGAAGGAGCAGCTGATAGTTTTGTGACACAGCTTCACCTTGGAAGTGTGGGCTGGGGTGTTTGAACGAGAACACGTCAGCAAAAGCAGAAGGGCTTCCTGTTGGCTCAGCAAGCCGTCCTGCTCCAGGCCGCTTCCTGCAGAGGAATTCAGGGTGAGTGAGTGTGCAGCAGTCGGGATGTGGGGATGCCGCAGACAAGGTCCTTTTGGTATTTCAGCCGCTTGGTACCTGGGAAGGCGGCTTTCCTTTGGCTGCCTTCCTCTCGTCTGGATGGGCAGCACAGCTCTCTGAGGAACCCGGCGTGTCCGGTTGCTTGGAAAGGCAGATATGTCAGATGCATCCACCCAACAAGAGACTGTTTGAGACTATTTTGGGGGCAAACTGCACACTTGGCTGTAAAAGTCAGGATCCTGCTAATGTGAACTTAGAGACTTTTTCTTTCTTTCTTTCTTTCTTTCTTTCTTTCTTTCTTTCTTTGGGAGTCAGGGAGGGTGAGGGGCAGAGGGAGAGAGAGAATCCAGAGCAGGCTCCATGCTGACAGCACCCTCGTGGGGCTTCATCTCACCAACCGGGAGGTTACCACTGGAGCCGAAATCAAGAGTCGGACGCTTGACCAACTGAGCCACCCAGGTGCTCCAGGGAGAGACTGTTTCTTGATGGGAGAAATCTTCCTCTGGGATTTCTTGCTTGGAAGGAGGGGGAGGAAGTGCCTGTGATGAAGAGCAAAAAGCCCCTAGAGGGAATGACATTCTGTTTCCTGACTGGTAATTTTAACTTCTGTGGGTGACCTTTTGCTCTCATTTTTTCCTGCCTCCTGCTGCAGTAGTGTCCGGCCAGTTCCTAACTGCCTTTTCTCCTGATGGGTCAAAGTCTCCCTGGAGTGTAGCCTTGATACCCTTCACCCTGGGAGTCTGGATGCCTGGAACTTATGCTACAGTATGGCTGTCAGCTCTCAGCTCCTATCGGGTTGCTTCTGGATTGCCCAAGTCTCTCTCTGCAACCACCACAGGGCTGATCCTGTGGGACGCAGCTGGTTTCTTGCCCTTTGGCTGCTTTGTGGCTTTGGCTTCCTGGATTCTCTGCAACGTGCAGGGTGTAGACTTCGGCTGCAGAGAAGTGAGCAAACCTGGAGATTTTATTCCGTTGCATTTTGAAGAGTCTCACCTCTTCAGAAGTAACCTATGAAAATTCAGTTGGGTTTCTGTTCTTCTTCATACTCTCTCGGAGAAATTTTTATTCCTTTTTTTTAAAACTGTTCCATCTATCTTTTATTCTTCCTTTTAATTCCTCAAACACTTACTGAGCAATCACTATGTGCCAGGAACTATTCTAGAAACTGAAGAATAGAGCGTTGGACAAGGAATAATTCTTGCCCTTGAAGAATAATTTATAATCTAGTGTTAATAGACTATTCTAGGGTGATGGAAATATTCTATATCTGCATTGTCCAATGCAGTAACCACTAGTTATATGTGGACTTTTGAGCAATTAAAATGGTTACTGTAACTGAGGGATTAAAATTTTAATTTAATTTATTTTTAATAAATTGAAATTTAATTAGCTATATGTGGCTAGAGGCTACTATCTCGGATAGAACAAAAAGGGTGACAGATAAAGAAGCAGATTTTTACAATATCATATACTAAGTTTTATAATAAGATGGTTGGTTGGACTGGTAAATAGGTTGGGGTTAGTTGTAAAAGGCTTTCATTGCATCAGATTATAAAGGACACCAAAAACAAAGGGAACTTCAAATCCAAGACTGACAGATTCAGCTGGTAAAGAAATAATAAGCCCTTGTTAGATTCCAGACAGCTTATTACTTACATAGATAGTGAAGGCAAGAGAAACTGAAAGTGCCAGCTGTCCGAGTCCTTGTCTTACACCCTGAAATAATGGCATTGAAACAAAAGGGGCCTCATGACTTCAACAGAGTTGTGAGGTGCCTTGTTGCTGAGAAACCAACTCCAGACTGCAGCAAATGGTCACAGAGCCTGTGGCTCTGCCCTTGAAGGGGGGTGTGGGTGTGAGCCAGAAAGTCCTGTGCCTCTCTGGAACTAGGGAGGTGGATGGGAAAACTGTCTCAAGGCAGTCTCCTATAAGATAGGGAGAGACAGATAAGAGCTGCAAACCTCCACTTATAAAATAAATCAATCATCGGGAATATATAGCCAATAATATTGTAATAACTTTGTCTGATGACAGATGGTAACTAAACCTTTTGGGGTGACCATTTGGTAATGTGGTTAGTTTGTTGACCACTTGGTTAGCTTGTTGAATGTTGTATACCTGAAACTAATGTAATATCACATTTCAATTATATGTTAAGATAAGAAAAACAAGTGAGAAAACAATCTTGTGAAGCCTCCTCTAAAGATCATCTACCTTGCTATGTTCCTGGCAGAGTCACAAGGCATTCCATCCAGATTAGGTCATAGTGGTACAAGTTTTGCCAGTGAATGCCTGGAAGCTCTCCAGGGTGTGGTCATGAAGCCATTCCCCTGCAAAAGGTCTCAATGCTGGCCAGAGGATTTAGAGTTCACCTTTTTTATTTTTTAATTTTTTTAATATGAAATTTGTTGTCAAAATGGTTTCCATACAACACCCAGTGCTCATCCCAACAGGTGCCCTCCTCAGTGCCCATCACCCACCCTCCCCTCCCTCCCCCCCCCATCAACCCTCAGTTTATTCTCAGTTTTTAAGTCTCTTATGGTTTGCCTCCCTCCCTCTCTAACTTTTCTTTTTTTCTTTCCCCTCCTCCATGGGATTCTGTTAAGTTTCTCAGGATCCACATAAGAGTGAAAACATATGGTATCTGTCTTTCTCTGTATGACTTATTTCACTTAGCATAACACTCTCCGGTTCCATCCACGTTGCTACAAAGGGCCATATTTCATTCTTTCTCATTGCCACATAGTACTCCATTGTGTATGTAAACCACAATTTCTTTATCCATTTAACAGTTGATGGACATGTAGGCTCTTTCCATAATTTGGCTATTGTTGAGAGTGCTGCTATAAACATTGGGGTACAAGTGCCCCTAGGCATCAGCACTCCTATATCCCTTGGGTAAATTCCTAGCAGTGCTATTGCTGGGTCATAGGGTAGGTCTATTTTTAATTTTTTGAGGAACCTCCCACTGTTTTCCAGAGCGGCTGCACCAGTTTGCATTCCCACCAACAGTGCAAGAGGGTTCCCGTTTCTCCACATCCTCTCCAGCATCTATAGTCTCCTGATTTGTTCATTTTAGCCACTCTGACTGGCGTGAGGTAGTATCTGGGTGTGGTTTTGATTTATATTTCCCTGATGAGGAGTGACATGGAACGTCTTTTCATGTGCCTGTTGGCCACCTGGATGTCTTCTTTAGAGAAGTGTCTATTTATGTCTTCTGCCCATTTCTTCACTGGATTATTTGTTTTTCGGGTGTGGAGTTTGGTGAGCTCTTTATAGATTTTGGATACTAGCCCTTTTTCTGATATGTCATTTGCAAATATCTTTTCCCATTCCATCAGTTGCCTTTTAGTTTTGTTGATTGTTTCCTTTGCAGTGCAAAAGCTTTTTGTCTCCACGAGGTCCCAATAGTTCATTTTTGCTTTTAATTCCCTTGCCTTTGGAGATGTGTCAAGAAATTGCTGCGGCTGAGGTCAGAGAGGGTTTTTCTTGCTTTCTCCTCTAGGGTTTTGGTGGTTTCCTGTCTCACATTCAGGTCCTTTATCCATTTTGAGTTTATTTTTGTGAATGGTGTAAAAAAGTGGTCGAGTTTCATTCTTCTGCATGTTGCTGTCCAGTTCTCCCAGCACCATTTGTTAAAGAGACTGTCTTTTTTCCATTGGATATTCTTTTCTGCTTTGTCAAAGATTACTTGGCCATACTTTTGTGGGTCCAATTCTGGAGTCTCTATCCTATTCCATTGATCTATGTGTCTGTTTTTGTGCCAATACCATGCTGTCTTGTTGATTACAGCTTTGTAGTAGAGGCTAAAGTCTGGGATTGTGATGCCTCCTGCTTTGGTCTTCTTCAAAATTCCTTTGGTGGATAGGTATTTAATCCTATCCGGAGTCTTTTGTGGTTCCATACAAATTCGGGGTCTTTTGTGGTTCCATACAAATTTTAGGATTGCTTGTTCTAGCTTCAAGAAGAATGCTGGTGCAATTTTGATTGGGATTGCATTGAATGTGTAGATAGCTTTGGGTAGTATTGACATTTTAGCAGTATTTATTCTTCCAATCCATGAGCACGGAATGTTTTTCCATTTCTTTCTATCGTCTTCAATTTCCTTCATAAGCTTTCTATAGTTTTCAGCATACAGATCTTTTACATCTTTGGTTAGGTTTATTCCTAGGTATTTTATGATTCTTGGTGCAATTGTGAATGGGATCAGTTTCTTTATTTGTCTTTCTGTTGCTTCATTATTAGTGTATAAGAATGCAACTGATTGGGGCGCCTGGGTGGCGCAGTCGGTTAAGCGTCCGACTGCAGCCAGGTCACGATCTCGCGGTCTGTGAGTTCGAGCCCCGCGTCAGGCTCTGGGCTGATGGCTCGGAGCCTGGAGCCTGTTTCCGATTCTGTGTCTCCCTCTCTCTCTGCCCCTCCCCCGTTCATGCTCTGTCTCTCTCTGTCCCAAAAATAAATAAAAAACGTTGAAAAAAAATTTTTTAAAAAAAAAGAATGCAACTGATTTCTGTACATTGATTTTGTATCCTGCGACTTTGCTCAATTCACGTATCAGTTCTAGCAGACTTTTGGTGGAGTCTGTTGGGTTTTCCATGTAGAATATCATGTCATCTGCAAAAAGTGAAAGCTTGACTTCATCTTTGCCAATTTTGATGCTTTTGATTTCCTTTTGTTGTCTGATTACTGATGCTAGAACTTCCAACACTATGTTAAACAACAGCGGTGAGAGTGGACATCCCTGTCGCGTTCCTGATCTCGGGGGAAAGCTCTCAATTTTTCCCCATTGAGGATGATATTAACTGTGGGCTTTTCACAAATGGCTTTTATGATGTTTAAGTATGTTCCTTCTATCCTGACTTTGAGGGTTTTTATTAAGAAAGGATGCAGAATTTTGTCAAATGCTTTTTCTGAATCAATTGACAGGATCATATGGTTCTTTTCTTTTCTTTTCTTTTATTAATGTGATGTATCACATTGATTTGCAAATGTTGAACCAGCCCTGCAGCCCAGGAATGGATCCCACTTGATCATGGTGAATAATTCTTTTTATATGCTGTTGAATTCGATTTGCTAGTATCTTATTGAGAATTTTTGCATCCATATTCATTAGGGATTTTGGCCTGTAGTTCTCTTTTTTTTGCTGGGTCTCTGTCTGGTTTAGGAATCAAAGTAATGCTGGCTTCATAGAATGAGTCTGGAAGTTTTCCTTCCCTTTCTATTTTTTGGAACAGCTTGAGAAGGATACGTATGATCTCTGCTTTAAATGTCTGGTAAAATTCCCCAGGGAAGCCATCTGGTCCTGGACTCTTATTTGTTGGGAGATTTTTGATAACTGATTCAATTTCTTCACTGGTTATGTGTCTATTCAAGTTTTCTATTTCTTCCTGTTTGAGTTTTGCAAGCGTGTGGGGGCTTAGGAATTTGTCCATTTCTTCCAGGTTGTCCAGTTTGTGGGCATAAAATTTTTTATAGTATTCCCTGATAATTGCTTGTATTTCTGAGGGATTGGTTGTAATAATTCCATTTTAATTCATGATTTTATCTATTTGAGTCCTCTCCCTTTTCTTTTTGAGAAGCCTAGCTAGAGGTTTATCAACTTTGTTTATTTTTTCAAAAAACCAACTCTTGTTTCATTGATCTGCTCTACAGTCTTTTTAGATTCTATATTGTTTATCTCTCCTCTGATCTTTATTATTTCTCTTTTTCTGCTGGGTTTGGGGCATCTTTGCTGTTCTGCTTCTATTTCCTTTAGGTGTGCTGTTAGATTTTGTATTTGGGATTTTTCTTGTTTCTTGAGATAGGCCTGGATGGCAATGTATTTTCCTCTCAGGACTGCCTTTGCTGCATCCCAAAGCATTTGGATTGTTGTATTTTCATTTTCATTTGTTTCCATGTATCTTTTAATTTCTTCTCTAATTGCCTGATTGACCCATTCATTCTTTAGTAGGGTGTTCTTTAACCTCCATGCTTTTGGAGGTTTTCCAGACTTTTTCCTGTGGTCTATTTCAAGCTTCATAGCATTGTGGTCTGAAAGTGTGCATGGTATGATCTCAATTCTTTTATACTTATGAAGGGCTGTTTTGTGATCCAAGATGTGATCTATCTTGGAGAATGTTCCATGTGCACTCGAGAAGAAAGTATATTCTGTTGCTTTGGGATGCAGAGTTCTAAATATATCTGTCAAGTCCATCTGATCCAATGTAGGGCCCTTGTTTCTTTATTGATCCTGTGTCTAGATGATCTATCCATTGTTGTAAGTGGAGTATTAAAGTCCCCTGCAATTACCACATTCTTATCAATAAGGTCGCTTATGTTTGTGATTGTTTTATATATTTGGGGGCTCCCATATTTGGCGTATAGACATTTATAATTGTTAGCTCTTCCTGATGGATAGACCCTGTAATTATTATTTAATGCCCTTCTTCATCTCTTGTTACAGCCTTTAATTTAAAGTCTAGTTTGTCTCATATAAGTATGGCTGCTCCAGCTTTGTTTTGACTTCCAGTAGCATGATAGATAGTTCTCCATTCCCTCACTTTCAATCTGAAGGTGTCCTCAGATCTAAAATGAGTCTCTTGTAGACAGCAAATAGATACGTCTTGGTTTTTTATCCATTCTGATACCCTGTGTCTTTTGGTTGGAGCATTTAGTCCATTTACATTCAGTGTTATTATTGAAAAATATGGGTTTAGAGTCATTGTGATGTCTGTAGGTTTCATGCTTGTAGTGATGTCTCTGGTACTTTGTGGTCCTTGCAACATTTCACTCACAGAGTCCCCCTTAGGATCTCTTGTAGGGCTGGTTTAGTGGTGATGAATTCCTTCAGGTTTTGTTTGGGAAAACCTTTATCTCTCCTATTCTGAATGATAGACTTGCTGGATAAAGGATTCTTGGCTACATAATTTTTCTGTTCATCACATTGAAGATTTCCTGTCGTTCCTTTCTGGCCTGCCAAGTTTCAGTAGATAGGTCTGCCACTACTCTTATGGGTCTACCTTTGTAAGTTAGAGCCTGTCTATCCCTAGATGCTTTCAGAATTCTCTCTTTATCCTTGTATTTTGCCAGTTACACTATGATATGTCATGCAGAAGATCGATTCAAGTTACGTCTGAAGGTAGTTCTCTGTGCCTCTTGGATATCAATGCCTGTTTCCTTCCCCAGATCAGGGAAGTTCTCAGCTATGATTTGTTCAAGTACACCTTCAGCCCCTTTCTCTCTCTCTTCCTCCTCTGGAATTCCTATGATACAGATATTGTTCTGTTTGATTGCATCACTTAGTTCTCTAATTCTCCCCTCATGCTCCTGGATTTTTTTTATCTCTCTTTTCCTCAGCTTCCTCTTTTTCCATAATTTTATCTTCTAATTCACCTATTCTCTCCTCTGCCTCTTCAATCCGAGCTGTGGTCGACTCCATTTTATTTTGCACCTCATTTATAGCATTTTTTAGCTCCTCATGAATATTTCTTAGTCCCTTGATGTCTGTAGCAATAGATTCTCTGCTGTCCTCTATGCTTTTTTTCAAGCCCAACGATTAATTTTATGACTATTATTCTAAATTCTTGTTCCGTTATATTGTTTAAATTGTTTTTGATCAATTCGTTAACTGTCGCTACTTCCTGGAGTTTCTTTTGAGGAGAGGTCTTCTGTTTCATCATTTTGGGTAGTCCCTGCGGTGGCTCCAAACTGCAGGGCACTTCCCCTGTGCTGTCTGGAGTAACTTGTGTTGGGCGGGGCCGCAGTCAGACCCAATGTCTGCCCCCAGCCCACCACTGGGGCCACAATCAGACTGGTATGTACCTTATCTTCCCCTCTCCCAGGGGCACAACTCACTGTGGAGTGGTGTGGCCCCTGTCTGGGCTACTTGCACACTGCCAGGCTTGTGGTGCTTTGATAGGATTTGGTGTATTAGCTGGGGTGGATCCGCCAGGTGCACTGGGGCGGGAGGGGCAGGCTTAGCTCGCTTTGCCATCAGTGGTCCCCTGCGGGAGGGGCCCTGCAGCACCAGAGGGAGGCAGGCAGACATGTCAAAGGGATGGATCCACAGAAGCACAGCGTTGGGTATTTGCGAGGTGCAAGCAAGTTCGGGGAACTGGTTCCCTTTGGGATTTCAGCTGGGGGATGGGAGAGGGAGATGGCACTGGCCAGCGACTTTGTCCCCCTGCCGAGCTGAGCTCTGTCTTCCAGGGCTCAACACCTCTCCCTCCCGGTGTCCTCTCGCCCTCCCACTCTCAGAGCAGAGCTGTTGACTTATAACATTCCAGATGTTAAGTCCCGCTGGCTGTCAGAACTCATGCAGTCTGGCCCCTCGGCTTTTGCAAGCTAGACTTCGGGGGCTCTGCCTTGCTGGGCAGGCTGCCCTTTCACTGCCCCAGCTCCCTCCCACCAGTCCATGTAGCATACACCGCCTCTCGGCCCTTCCTACCCTCTTCCGTGGACCTCTTGTCTATGCTTGTCTCCGGAGAGTCCGTTCTGGTAGTCTTCTGGTGGTTTTCTGGGTTATTTAGTCAGATGTGGGTGGAATCTAAGCCATCAGCAGGACGAGGTGAGCCCAGCATCCCCCTACACCGCCATCTTCTCCCAACACTTAGAGTTCACCTTTTAATGACTCTGGCTGTCATTGAAAGTATAAAGCAGGAGAGTGATTTGATTACTTTTGTGTTTTGTAAAGATCTGTCTGACAACATTGCAGAGATTAGACCGGGGAGTGCAAAAGACTAAACAGGGAGGAAGAATTGGATAAATGGATGAGAGTTTATGGGAATGAAGTGGACAGCACAATCGATAATCATTTACTGAATACATGGATTGTAAAGGACTCCATGCGCAGCAGGTGGGACAAAGACAAGTCAGACCAGATCCTGCCCCCAAGAGACTTACAGATTAACAGGAAAGTGAAAGCACAACATAAATGGTTCTAGTATAAGGTTCAGTAATATATTAAGTGCTCTGAGTAGCATGGTGGAGACTCCTCTTCCCTGTGCACAGTAGGTGCTTTATTGATAATGATGACAATACAGCATTGGACAGGATAAGCTTTAAGGCTTCTTACAGCTTATTGTGAAAGTCTATGAGGGTCTGGTTCCGAGAGGCAATAAGCCTTATCAACTGACAAAGGTGTTAATCCCTGTCATAATATGTGGAGTAGCTGGGATCCAAATGAGAATAAGATAATAGAAATGGAATACAGGGAAAACAGGAACTTAAAAAATCTTCAAGAATCAGCCTCTTGGACCTTCAGACATGTTTGCAAAAGGCAAATGCTTACTAAAATACAGAAGAGTGGCATAATAAATAACAGGGTGTGAAAAAATTCTTGAAAAAGCAGTTCTTTATCACAATGTTCTTCTTGTCCCATCCATACTTGACAATGCTTTTCTTACACTGTCCACACACTTGGCAATGCTTATAAATAATAAGTGTCAGAGGGCAGCTGAGTTGCAGTGTGTAAGAATTCATTTTTCAGAAGGCAAATTTCCCTCTGATTTTCTCTTACACCAATAGAGTCTATTCTCTTAACTCATTTCATGAAGCATGAAGGGAGTTTGGAGTAGGTAAATCAGGAAGGAGAGGCAAATGTGATCAGCCTACCGCCCTTCTCTCCATGCAACGTAGTGCTCACTAACCGTCAAGAGCCTCCTCTATCTTGCATCCAAAACTGAAAATGAATTTAGTCAAATGAACATGATCCTTTTGCCCACTGCCCTTATGGGATGAAAAACCTGTAAAGAAATCACTGATAGGACTGCTCGGTCACTATCCATCCTTGAGTGCACTAGCATCACATGACACTTGAAATTCCAAAACTTTCTTTTTTCCTCAACTAAGAACTCTAGTGGAACCCCCTCATGACGTTCTGCAGAACCTCAGTGCTCCTCAGAACCCCAGTTGAGAAGCCCTGGTGTAGAGGTACAAAGTCTTCTTTCACGCGTGTGTGCATGCACACATATGTATGTGTTATGTGTATTTTAATCCCGGACTCTTCTTGCTTCTTGAATATATAAGGGAGGGATGACACATAGGCTTGAGAAGTCCGAGGTCTGTTAGACTTACAACCAACTTCTAGAAAGGCAATCTGTCCAATTTTGCCTTAGATCCCTACCCAATCCTCATAAGGGTCCTCCCTGCCTTGTCAACTTGTGAAAGATGCTGATTTTATTTAGCTTATATTCCAAGGGCAATGACACTAGGGTTGATGATCATCTGGTCCCTTCCTAGTCTTTCATGGGGAAACCTGAGACACCATTCACAAGCACCCACTGTTGACCTGTCAAATGGTATCTTCTCTTGAGAGAACTGCTTCTTATAGGAAATTTCACTCTAATCTCTTGCATATACATTGGTGGAAATAGAAAACATGTAGACATAGAATAATAGTGACCATTATGAGGAATTTCTGACAAGTCAGAGTGACTGGTGATCTCTGGGTCCCCCTTTTTTTTTTAAATTTTTAAAATGTTAATTTATTTTTGAGAAAGAGCTTGAGCAGGGGAGGGGCAGAGAAAGAGGGAGACAGGATCCAAAGCAGGCTCTGTGCTGACAACAGGAGCCTGATATAAGGCTCAAACTCACGGTGAGATCAAGACCTGAGCCAAAGTCAGACACTCAACCAACTCAGCCACCCATGTGCCCCTCTGGGCCCCCATTCTAAATAGGCCAAGGGAAAACATCTCTGGCACATATTGTATCAGGTATCCATTGCAATGGCCCCAGGTTGAGGTCACATGGTATAAACATAGCTGCTGGGTATCCATCTCTGGGCTCTAGAAAGCAGTTCTATCACTACAATTTGCATCAAGATCGTGTTGAAGAAATGGTGCATACCTATGTCAAAGTTTCATATAAGAAATCTATTTCAGAACTAAATATTGGAAAGGTCTCACTTCTTCCTTTTCCCTGAGGAACTGGTGACTTTTTTCTATGAGAATAATTAGAACAATGAAACTGCCCAGATTGCCTTTTCTCCTCTGGCTATCACTAATTTATTTAGGGCCAAACCTACTACAGCTCACAAAAAGCTCTAGTTTTCATGCTCCAGGGTTTCTTTGACCAATGTCTCTGATTTTGTTCATATTTTCCCCATTCTATTTTATTTTATTTTACTCTGTACCTGTTATCTGTAAACAGGTTCAAGTTTGTTGTAGATATGAGGAATGGAAGAAAGAAGGGAAGGGAGGAAAGAGAGAAGAAAGGACAGGAGAAGGAATGTAAGGAAGGAGGAAATGCCCCGCATTTTGCTCATTAATGAAACGGAGTATGATCCAGTGTCTATTATAGTCTCTTTACTACAAACAGCATTTTGACATTTATCACCCATTGGAAAGGCAGAAAAGCAGAGACAAGATCATGGAGTTTTATTTTCCCATGAAAAGAATAAATAATGGGAACTCGAAAAAGAGCTGAAGTTTGGTTTTATAATGGCAGGGATGGATTAGAGACTAAAACAAAAAAGAAACAACATCCTAGTATATTTCTTGTTTATGTAACTCTGCCCCAGCTAGGTATGGGGATTGAAAAGCAGCACTGATCTTTCCTGTAAGTGCTCTACCATGCATTACCTCCTTAGATCCTGGCAAATACCCTGTAAAATAGGTCACATGGGTATTATCTTAACTGAGGAATTAAAGCTCAACTTACCCCAAACTATAAAACTAATGTTTATGACAGTGTTATAATGGATAAGGCAGGAGGCTGTGGTTCAGCCTTAACTTGAATTTCCAGTTCTACTCTTATGTATTAGGTTTGAAGCATGTCACTTAACTTGTTTCCTCATATGTAAAATGAGAATAATGTGTCCTCTTGCATGTTTCCTTTTCCCTCCTGGAAATGTTCTGTGTATTTTGCACGAGGTCTCTAGAAGCAGAATTTGGCCAGACCTAATGCAAGCCTCGTCTTGGTCTTTTTCCTGGGATTTCAGTCTCCAACTCAAAGTCTCCTCTCACATTACAGGGCACACTACAGGTCCCTCTGCCA
Source organism: Panthera tigris (assembly GCF_018350195.1). Classification (NCBI taxonomy): domain Eukaryota; kingdom Metazoa; phylum Chordata; class Mammalia; order Carnivora; family Felidae; genus Panthera; species Panthera tigris. The sequence goes on along the minus strand of NC_056672.1, from coordinate 62,860,041 downwards.
GTTGCCAATGTTCCAGCTGACCGCCACCCCAGCAAGTGCCCTTGCAGATGAGCCAGTGCATATCCGAGTGACAGGCCTGCCCCCGTTGCAGATAGTGACCCTCACGGCATCCCTGAAGGATGAGAGAGGGTATGTGTACCAGTCTAAAGCCTTCTACAAGGCGAACGAGGTTGGTGAACTGGACCTAATGGAGGCTCCTTCAATTGGAGGCGACTATGTGGGGGTCCACCCGATGGGTCTCTTCTGGTCTCTGAAGCCCGAGAAGGTTTTCCGGAGGCTGATTAAGCAGGATGTGATGAACAGCCCCTTTTATGTCACTCTGAACCTATATGACTCAGTTTATGTGCAAGTTTCCACCACAGATCAGCCTAGGGCCAGCCAGACGGTACAGCGCTGGTTCTCAGGCCCTGGTGTACAGCGGGTGCAGATCCAAGAAGGTCGTGTGCGAGGAGCCCTTTTTCTCCCTCCAGGTGAGGCCAATCTTTGGTGATATGGAAAACATTGTTGACAAATATAAAAACAAAAACAAATGGCATCAAATTATTGGAGAACTAATATTTCGATACACGATAGTTTAAAACCAACACGCTATTTTGTGTGTGAGTGAAGGTAGAAATCACATTGCTCATCCCGTACTTCCCCTGATATCCACTGGGCCCTCTTTTCACTCTTTCTGATCCCATTCTCTTTTCTTTCTGTTGCTTTTAGGGGAAGGTCCTTTCCCAGGAATCATGGATTTGTTTGGGGGTAGAGGGGGTCTGGTTGAATTTCGGGCCAGTCTTTTGGCTACCCATGGCTTTGCGGTGTTGGCATTAGCATATTTTGGCTATGAAGATCTGCCTAAAAAACTGGAGGAGATCGACCTGGAATATTTTGAGGAAGCTGCTAACTGGCTATTAGCTCATCCCAAGGTATTTATTTATTTTTTTCTAAGTTTATTTACTTATTTTGAAAGAGAGAGAGACAGAGTGTGAATGAGCAGGGGAGGGTCAGAGAGGGAAAGAGAGAATACCAAGCAGCCCTTATGTGGGGCTCAAACTCAAACTATGATACGATGACCTGAGCTGAAATCAAGAGTTGGACGCTTAACTGACTGAGCCACCCAGGCATCCCAATCCAAGGTATTTAAAATACTTTTCATTCTACCTTGCAACATTATAGTGAAAAAAAAAACATAAATGTTTGTTTTGCCTATTTTACCAATCTGTTTAGACTTGGGCATAGCAGAGTTTACTCTTAAAATGGGGATGATAATATCTACCTTGTAGATATCTACCTCGTAGGATTGTTGGGATCGGTGGTGATCAACTTACTGGCACAAAAGACAATAAATGGTGGATATATTTTGATCATTTTCAATGGGAAGAAAAAGCCAAGAGTCCTCACATTTGAAGTGCATGTGACTTGTTCACCAGTGGCTCTTCAATTTTCATCAGCTGCTGATCTCAAATCATGAATTCTCTGACTTGAAGTGTTTTCGAACTTCAGTGATTGTCTCTGCATGGGGTAATACTGGAGTAAGTCACACTAAAGAGTCCCGAGACTAAGAACATGCAGAAGTTCCGTTTTAGAGCTGGGCCACAGGATTAGAGCAGAATTATCAGCAAAATGGATGTGGCTGCACCATCTGATTAGCTGAATTAGCTCTTCAAGTATCAGATCTAGGAACAGAACTAAGCCCAAAGTAAGTGTCCAAGTCTAGAAGCCAGGGTAGGGAATGGAATCTGGAAAGGAAGGATTTTAGAACTCTGTCAAGTCTTGTTGTACCATTGAAAATGTCATCCATGGCCCAGAGGCTTTGTTATCAGGTGATGAATGTGAATGGGTGATTTTTCTAAGCATATTTGGCTCTTTTTAAAGGATTGTCCAGATAAAATGTTTAAGTGAAAAATTTTCTTTCACTTCAAATTTAACTATTTGTGACATTATCTGAGGAGAAAGGGGAGACAGAGACAGCACTAGTGGGGGAAGGACAGAGAAAGAGACAGAGAGAGAGAGAGAGAGAGAGAGAGAGAGAGAGAGAGAGAATCCTAAGCAGGCTCCGTGCTGCCAGCACAGAGCCCACCATGGGGCTTGATCCCATGAAACCACGAGATCATGCCCTGAGCCAAAACCAAGAGTCAGATGCTTAACCGACTGAGCCACCCAGGTGCCCCAAAATTCAGTTTAGATTTAGATTCATCAGAAGAGGTGCAGTTCCCACCTCTGCCCCTTGATACTGTTGTAACCTTAAGCAGGGCTTGTAAACTTCCTGAATCTCAGTGCTATTATGGAAGGACAAGCTGAGACAACTTATGTGTAGAGCACTTAGCTGAGGGGCCGGCATATACAGTAAACTCTCAATAAATCCACCTTGTCATCTTTGCCCATCTGGTTTTACCCCTCTCCCTTCCCCACATCCTCAACCAGTCCCAAAGTGTTTTAGGGTCTGTTCCTGAATCTTTCTCAATACCTCACACCCTGTCCACCGTCCAGGCCACTGTTTTAGTTTGTCATCACTGCCCCACTGTGGTACCACCATAGTGTAGTTTCCTATCTCTCGTCCCTTGCTCTCATCCCTTGCCCCAGTCCTGTCCTCTCATGGATGGTTCCCAAATATGGGAGCCCACTGGATTTCCCCATGGATATGCTATATTATCAGATTCTTGGGCCCACTCAGAACTATTGAAGTAGAAACATGAAAACTGGATCTTGGAAAGCTCTAATTGAAAAAGATTTTTTTTCAGGTGATCTGATAAAAGAAAGGTGCTGGGCATACAAGTGTAAGCAAAGTAAACATATCAGGTTGCAATGTATTTGCTACTGTCTTTCCAAAATGCCCTTCCTTTCCCTACTCATATTTCCCCCCAGGATTTTATTTATTTACTTATTTAAGTATAGGAGAGGTTCCTAGGTGCCTGGTACCTGACCCTAGGATCATCCATCTATCTATCTTTCTTTCTTTCTCTCTTTCTTTCTCTCTTTCTTTCTCTCTTTCTTTCTTTCATGTTTACTTATTTTTGAGAGAGAGAGACAGAATGTGAGCAGAGGAGGGGCAGAAAGAGAGGGAGACACAGAATCTAGAGCAGGCTCCAGGCTCCGAGCTGTCAGCACAGAGCCTGATGCGGGGCTTGAACCCATGAACCGTGAGATCAGGACCTGAGCCGACTGAGCCATCCAGGCACCCCACAAGATTTTATTTAAATTCGAGTTAGTTAACACCTTTCCCTACTCATATTCCTAACTTCTCCCTTCCCTCTGTTCCCTCAGCCTTCCACAAAATTAAGGACCCCCTTCTACGGCCTACTACTTTTGCTATTGGACTGGGCACTGGAATTCAATTGTTTATAGAATCCAAGGCTTTCATCTTTACACCCCCAATGCTTTCATGATTAGCTCTTAGATTAATGGATGTGCAAAATCTCCGTTGCTGTAAAATGCCATTTAAATATGAATAACACAAAATATTCTAAAGAACCTAGGGAAATCTCTTTTCCTAGCCAGAGAGAAGAATTTGATTCTTTGTGAAGTTTACCTGCTTGTACTCACTTGATGTTGAACATTGCTGGTGCATTTAGACTCTTTGCTTTTACAGAAGTCTGCCTTTGATGAAGAGTTTTTATTTCTTTTTTGTTTATTTATTTTTGAGAAAGAGAGAGAGAGAGAGAGAGAGAGAGAGAGAGAGAGAGAGAACGAGCAGGGGAGGGGCAGAGAGAGAGGGAGACACAGAATTGGAAGCAGGCTCCAGGCTCTGAGCTGTCAACATAGAGCTGGACGCGTGGCTCAAAGTCACCAACTGTGAGATCATGACCTGAGCTGAAGCTGAAGGCTTAACCGACTGAGTCACCCAGGCGCCCCACGGCTTTTATTTCTATTGTTTCACTAGATCATCATAACAATCCTGCAGGGTAGGTAATATTAACGCCCCCATAAGACAAGAAGGCTTTCAGAGGGCAGACAGGTAGGTAATGTTTTCAGTCATAGAAGCTGGTAAACTCGAGTGCCAGGACTCCCATACAATATTTTCTGTTTGTTCACACTAGCTTACTGGCCTGTAAGGCGGCTCCTTCGAGTATGGCATGTGATGGGTTCCCTTTATTTTGTGCTTCAGATCCAAAAGCCAGGAATCGGAGTGATCTCCGTGAGCAAAGGTGTAGAGATCGCGCTGGCCATGGCCTGCTTCCTGAAGCATGTGGTAGCCACCATCTGCATCAATGGGCCCAACGCCATCTATGAATTTCCGCTCAGGTACAAAGATCTGGTTATAACACCCATCCCCTCGTTTATGGAGCGCGTGCAGATGGACGTTTTAGGAGCTATGCGCCTCCGCCACTACAAGGGGGACGCCCGGGATGAACTGAATCAGAAGAGCGTGCTTCCCATCGAAAAGGCCCAGGGTGCGATTCTTTTCATTGTAGGAGACGGTGATGAATGCATGAATAGCAGGGAGTATGCTGAGCAGGCCTTGGACCAGCTGAGGAGCCATGGCAGAAACAATGGAAGGATGCTGGTATACCCCGGGGCGGGCCACCTCATAGAACCGCCCTACACACCCCTGTGTTATGCTTCCCCACACAGGCTCGGTTCCGGGATCCTGCTCTGGGGAGGGGACCCTGTTGCCCATGCGGCAGCCCAAGAGCACTCCTGGGGAGAGATCCAGAAATTCTTCAGGGAACAGCTTACTCAAACCAGAAGCAAACTCTGAGCAAGGAAGGGCTAAGGGTGATGATGCACTGGGGAGACAGACAATGAAAGTAAGGCAGGAATATGACGGAAAGAGGGGGCTCTCCTGATTTCTCTAGATTCACAGTTATTTTGGACCAACTGGAAGGAAATTGGACAAAATCAAAGGACAAGGGCACAGGTGCATATGAACTATTTCGAACAAATTTGTATGTGATTTGAATTTTTGTAAACCGAATCTTAGTTTATATGTACCAGCAGGTATATCGCTGTCTCAAAATTGTGATACCCTTGCAAATTGAATAACCTTTGTACCCCAGTTAGGGATACCTTGGATCCAGGTATTTGCCAATCTAGGTGAATTCCCTGGGACTTGGCAAGTGGTGGAAAACATTTTCTGTTTAAAACTGGGTTTCTCGGGGTGCCTGGGTGGCTCAGTCGGTTGGGCGTCTGACTTTGGCGCAGGTCATGATCTCGCAGTCTGTAGGTTCAAGCCCTGCGTCTGGCTCTGTGCCGATGGCTTGGGACCTGGGGCTGCCTGTGATTCTGTGTCTCCCTCCCCTCAGCTCCTCCCCTGCTCACGCTCTGTCTCTCTCTCAAAAATAAATAAAAATTTAAAACAACAACAACAACAAAAACCGGGTTTCTGACATTTGATATGAAAAGTTCTAACACTACCATCAAATGTAATGCTTGCTATAGATTTCCAAGAGGTATTTTTTTTCTCAGAATAGGGATGTTTCTTTTCATCTCTAAAATATATTTCTTTTTACCATTTTTAATAAGGACTGGGGTTGAATTTAATCATGTGCCTTTGTAGCATTTATTGAAATTAGTTAATGTATTTAAAACAATTAGAATAGCAAATAGAATAGATACATAGCAATTACTGTATCAGAATTTGCGGTCATTATTTTCATACTGCTTTCTGCCTTCAATCTGTTAATGGGGTGAATGACATTCATTAATGGACTCATTTTGCTTTTGCATCTAATTTTACTACATGATTTTCTCATATTGACTAATTTGATTTTAAATTTTCTTTTGGAGTCAACCTGGCCATTTATATTTTCTCAGAATTTCACCTATGTTTTATAGAACACATCTGTCACTTAGAAGTTGCACATATCCCCTGTTATCTATTGGCATGCTTTCTCTTTTTTCCCTCTTGGTCTGACTTGCCAAATATGTTTTTTTATTTTATTGATCTTTTCCAAGAACAGTTTTGGTTTGTTTATTGGTCAAGTCTTTTTTTCCTGATCCCTTGATTTCTGGGTTTGTTTTTTTAAATATTTATTTTTGAGAGAGAGAGAGAGAGCGCTCATCAGCAGGGAAGGAGAAGAGAGAGAGAGTGAGAGAGAGACAGAGGATGCGAAGCAGGCCTTGTGCTGACAGCAGCGAGACCAATGAGGGGCTCCAACCCACCAACTGTGAGATCGTGACCTGAGCCTAAATCAACCGGGTGAGCCACCCAGGAGCCCCTCTGTTGATGTTGTTGTTGTTGTTGTTATTTTTATCAAACCATTCCTTCTGCCATTTTTGTGTTTATTTTTCTGGCTTCTTGACATCCAGTGTTCTCATTTCGTTAATTTCTAAACAGTTTCTGATTTACTCCCCACCCCCAACTTAATCAAAGAGTCATTTTACCAAAGTACAAAGTAGCATACTATAGGTATTTATTGATTATAAGGGGAAGGGGTGAGGAACTTTGCAGTGGAGGGATCACATTGTTACCACTTGAACCCACTGTTCAAACTTAGCATCTTTTAAAATGGTCATTTTTAAAAATTAAATTAAAACAAATTTTTGAGAGAGAGAGAGCGCACATGAGCGGGGGACAGGGACAGAGGGAGAAAGAGAGAGAATCTTGAGCAGACTCCATATTCAATGCGGCGCCTGATATTGGGCTCTATCCCAGGACGCTGGGATCATGACCTGAGCTGAAATCAGGAGTCAGAGCTATACTGACTGAGCCACCCCTTTTTTAAAAATTTATTCTCTTTAAGTTTATTCATTTTGAGAGAGAGAGCAGGGGAGGGGCAGAGTGCGATAGGGAGAGAGACAATCCCACGCAGGATCCACACTGTTAGTGCAGAGCCCAACTCGGGGCTCAATCTCATGAACCATCATGATATCATGACTTGAGCAGAAATCAAGAATCAAATGTTTAACCTAATGAGTCACCCAGGCGCCCCTAACAAAGGTCATTTTTACATGATGTGTTTCATGACAAGATGTAATGTGGAGTGCCCTGCACTACTTAGATCTATGTCTAACAACACTATTAAACGTGAACTTAACCAGAGGTGCCTGGGTGGCTCAGTTGGTGTGACTTCGGCTCAGGTCATGATCCCACGGTTTGTGATTTCGAGCCCTGCATCGGGCTCTGTGCTGACAGCTCGGAGCCTGGAGCATGCTTCGGATTCTGTGACTCCCCCTGTCTGCCCCTGCCATGCTCGTGCTCTCTGTCTCTCAATATTGAATAAACACTAAAAAAAAAAAAAAAAAAAAAAAAAGTAAACCTAATCAAACTTTTAGATCAAACTTATTAGTATAGTGGCTAGAGACCAGTTAAAGGGTACTGCAAAGAGACAAACAAATCTAGGTTGTGGGTCATTCTACCACCTGGTCTCATCGTAAGTTAATTAGCAACGGATCTAAATAACTTAGAAAAGTTAGTTGCGTGAAAAAATTTGTGAGATTTTTTTTTTCTTTTTGTTTTTGCATTGGAGTGAGCTGTGGGGCTATCAAGCATTAAAAGAGACTTATGAAACATAATCAACCAAATGCTATTTGTGGGCTTGGTTTGAACAAAGTAACTGCAAAAAAAGACTTTTTGGGGACAATTAGAAAAATTTGAATATGTACTGGGTATTAAATGATACTATGAAATTGTTATTATGTTGTTAGGTGTCCTAATATTATTGTGGTTGTGTAAAAGGTCACTTCTATGTATAGATGCATACTGACATATTTAAAGGTGAAGGATTGTGGTATCTGGGAATTGTTTTAAAATACTACAGGAATATGGCAAAATGTAAATAATTATTACATCTAGATTGTGGCTATTGTGAGGTTTGTTATAGTATTTTATGTGCGCTTGCAATGTTTCATAATAAAAAACTCAAAATATAAAAGACACAATGTATTTACCTTTCATCCTCCAAAGGCAAGAACTTTAGCATATGCTATATCTTTTTCTCCATGATACCCCCATTAATTCCAGATTACTGATTTGTTTTACAATAAATACATATTTAACATAAATAGCTATGCTTTAATGTGTTTTTCATCCTTGTGGTTTCTTATAACGTGTTTTTTCAGTTCTTGGCTTTATCTTCTATTTGGCCATTTTTTAAAGTGCAAACTCAAGTAACTATTTTTAAATACTCTTATTTACCTGAATCTTAGCAAATTTAGAAGTGTCTATTTTTACTTACTTTTTAATGATAATTTTTACACCTATAGAATTTGATGGTAACAGACTTTGGTATTTTTATTTTTGTATCCATTGTTGTCAATGAGAAGTCTGATTCTTATTACTTTGTGGGATTTTTTTTTCTCTGAAAGATTTTTATAATTTTCTCTTTGTTCTTAGTGTTCTGGAATTTCTTCAAGTTATGAGTAGGGGTGGGTTTGTCATTACTATGTTTATTTTGCTTGGTACTGTATGGGCCATTCCAAACTCAAGACATAGCTGCCTTCAGCTTTAGATATTTGCTTCTATTAATTTTCTTTTTTTAATGGTTTTTTAATGTTTATTTATTTGAGAGAGAGAGAGAGGGAGGGAGAGTGTGTGTGAGCAAGTGGGGGAGGGGCAGACAGAGAGGGAGAGAGAGAATCCCAGGCAGGTTCCATGCTATCAGCACAGAGCCCGGTGTGGGGCTCTATTTCACGGACCATGAAATCATGACCTGAGCCAATATCAAGAGTCTATGCTTAACTGACTGAGCCACCCAGGTGCCTTGATTCTTCTATTGATTTTCTGATCACTTACCCTTTTCATCTTTTCTACTCTCTCCTTCTGGAACTCCAATTAAGAGAATTTTGGAGTTTCTGGATATATTCTCTATGAATATTAAATTTCTCTCATGCTTCTTTTTTGTAGTCCCTGCCTCCCATGCCTGCTCCCTGTAGTCTTGGAGAGCTTCACAGTTTAATTGTTCAACTCACTAATTTGTGCTTCAGTTGCTTCCAAGTTGTATTTAGCTCAACTCTCAGGTATTATTTTGACAATCATTATTTAAAATTTTCCCACTCTATAATTGCATTTGTTTCCTTAAAGCCTGTTCTCATTTTTCCCTCAGTTTTATTGAGATATAATCTGGAAATAATATTGTGTAAATTTTAAGGCATGCAATTCGAGGATTTGATGTACATATATGTTGTGAAATGACTACCACAATTAGGTTAGTTAGCACATCCATCACCTCATATAGTTATCAGTTCATGTGTGTGCGTGTGTGGTGAGAGCATTAAAATCTGTTCTCTTAGCAAACTGCGGGTAAACAATACAGTATTAGTAACTATAGTCACCATTATCCCATTGTCATTTTATAGATAGATCAGTAGATATCCTTTCTTATTCCTGCTTTTACCAGTAGCCTTCACGAACACACCCACATTCTGTGCAGAATAATGTCATTGTATTTAAAAAGCAGTATAAAACCTTTGGGATTAAGAAACCCACTGATCCCAGCACTACTTGGATATTGCTTTTTAGGGATCTGATTTCAGCAAAATGAAACATATCTTCTTCATGGTCTTCTTTCAAGGCTTTATTGAGATCTCAGCTCCCAGCTCCACCATTTAGTTGTCACCTGTTGTTTGCTTAGAAAAATCAGACTAAAACTAGCCTATATTGGGCTAATTATTGTGTCTCAAAAAAGAAATCCAAAGAAAGGATAGTTTTGGTTATTCACCAGTTCAGCAGTGTCAGTAAGAACCAAATTCCTTCTATCTTTCTGCTCTGCCATCCCTAACAGGCTAACTTACTCTCTAAGGCTACCCCCCTTTTGTTCCCAGATGTTGACCACAGGCCCTCGTATCTCAAAAGATCTCCCTTAGGTTTCCCCATGTCTCAGTGGCCAAACTGGGTCACATGTTCATGACTAAAGCAATCACACAATCACAAGCAGAAGAAATGAGACCACCACAACAACTTAGACAATCAAGACTTAACCTTACACGTCCAGCATCATCGAAGGACACATCCATTTGGCAGATGGCTAAACAAGTGAAATCCATTGTTAGCAAGGGCTATCGACTTGCCAATCAGCACAGTTTGCCCCACTTGTGTTTCCTATTTCCTCTATTATTTTTTATAACAAATGAAAATTGGGGGGGGGGCAGGTACTTTTCTGGTTTCTGATGCATTCCAAATATTTTCTTTAACTTGTGGACAAAGATTACTCTTGAATTGACTTGTCCAGGCATTTTGAGTCTCTGAACTGTGCTCTCCTTCCTTGTGCCCTTTGGCAGATTGCAGATGTCCCTCTTGTTTAAAGAAATGAGTAGGACACTTCTTATCTTCCTATTTATGTGTATTTGGGAGTCCCAGTACTTTCACTCTATTGTATTCCCTTTCTAGGGTGGTTAGACGGTATACCTCAAAACAAAGTTTTGTAGGTCTTTGAATGCACATAATTTGTAATACAGGACCTGGCAGTGTCTCAATCTCTGGATTTCTTTTTCCCTAAGGCATGCTATTCTACTGTTTCATTGTTACACTGTGACCAGGCATTTTTCTCTCATCCTTTTTATGTGCTTTTCACAGATTTCTGTTGCTTCTGGCAAAAAAGTTTCATTGGTTTCAAAACTCTGTGGCATATACTCTTGGTAGACTAAACGTCCTCCTTTCTAATAGTACCCAAATACATCCTTGTGCGTCAGTGATTCTAGACTTACTCCAGCCCCACAGGTGAGTGCTAATTGGTGTAGACCAATCCCGGTGGTCTTTTTTTCTTCACCCACGCATCAGTGTAGACATGGACATGTGGCATAGTTCTCGCCAGTGAGATGTCAGAGACTCTGAAGGGAATGAAGATGGTCTGCAAAAAACATTTTGGGAATTGGGGGGGGGGGTCTTTCTTATAAAGCAAAGAAGTGCAACTCTTCCCTTTGGATATGTTTTATATTAGTGCTGAGGATATATTGAGGTCAGTCTGAGGACAAACCAACACATGAGGTCTGAGCCAAATGAATTGTAGAGAAATGGGACTCAGGCTCTAATTATGTTGTTTTCATAGATGCCCAACCTTTGGATTTCTTATTATTGGATTAAATACATTTCCTTACTTGTTGAAGCCATTTACATTGGGATTTTCATCTTTGCTACTTAAGATTCTCATGATCACGGACACTTCCCCCATCACAGCAGCCCTCCCTCTTTTGGATCTGGCCCGAGGCAATGTAGAAGGACAAACTGCACAACCTAACTTTAAAAAAATACTTTTTTTTTTTTTTTTTTTTTTTTTTTTTAGCATTTATTCATTTTTGAGAGACAGAGTGTGAGCAGGGGAGGGACAAAGAGAGAGCGAGACACAGAATCTGAAGTAGGCTCCAGGCTCTGAGCTGTCAGCACACAGCCTGATCTGGGGCTTGAACTTGGAACAGGTGAGATCATGACCTGAGCCAAAGTTGGGTGCTTAACCAACTGAGCCACCTGGGCACCCCTAACTTTTTAAAAGAAAAGTGAGCAAGAGCGATTAAAAATTAATAACCATCTGGAATTTCAGGAGACATTTATTAGACTCTTAGTGTTTCATAAACTCACATAATATGCATAACCTGAGGACCTTGTTTTGTTTCTAGAAGTGATTGGGTTACATTTGGTTTGTGCTGATGGGGTTGTGGAAAGAAGAGAAACCTCTTATAGGAAGTAGAGTCACTTCCTGATTGGAGATGAGCTGAAAATAAGCCACCTACTTTACAGAAACACAGACACAAAACCACTTGTTGAAAGTTTACTGTATGCTAGAAACTCTGCGAAAAGCTTTTCATGAGTTATTTAATTTAATCCTCACATCTTTACGGCACACTTTCCGCATTAATGCCCTCATTTTAACAGTACACACCCCATGAAGCTGGGGGTTTGTCTTGCATTGTGATTCAGCCAGTTACCAGATCAGATTCTGGGTTTGATTTTTAGCAGTCTCAGCCCTATGGCTATAGGAGATGAGGATTTTCTTCAGAGAGCACAGAGAACATTTCAGATCACTTATGGGGCATATAAACTGGGATTTTAAATCCCTGAATTCAACATTCTGCCCTTACTTTGTTCAATGACATGAGGAACAAGTAATCAATATCATTATATTTATTAATTTGCCAAAAATGTTCAAAAGTATCATATATAATGCCACTCAGTCCCTTGCTTATTAGTGGTTGATTAGGAGTATTCAATAGTAACATTTGCATATCCCTATTGCCAGATCATGCCATTGACTAGCAGTGTGCTCTTTAGTACTTGAAATAGAGTCATTAGAATCTTTAATCAGAATACACATCCAATCCCAGAAACCCCCAAACCAATGCAGAAAACTCATCCTTAAGTTCTCTTTCTTTAGAACATTCTCAAGACCAAAATCTCTATTAGGGTTCTCCAGGGAAACAGAACAAACATAATGTATATAAAGACATTTATTACAAAGAATTGGCTCATGCAACCATGGAGGCTGAGAAGTGCCAAGATGTGCAAGCAGCAAACTGGAAACCCAGGAGAGCTGATGGCATAATTCTAATCTGAGTCTGAAAGGCCTGAGAAACACAAAAGCCAACAATAGTGTATGTTCTAGTCGGAAAGCTAACAGGCTTGAGATCCAAGAAGAGCTGATGTTTCAATAGGAGTCCGAAGGCAAGAAAAGACCAACGTCTGAGCTCAAAGAGTCAGGCAGGAGAGGTTCCCTCTTACTTGAGGGAAGGTTAGCCTTTTTGTTCTTTGCAGCTTTCAGTTGATTTGAAGAGGGACACCCACACTATGGAGGGCAATCTCTTTAGTCTGCTGATTCAAATGCTAATGTCATCCAAAAACTCCCTCACAGACATATCCAGAATAACATTTGACCAAATGTCTGGGCACCCTGTGGTTCAGTCAAGTTGGCACATAAAGTTAACTATCACAGCATAGGTAGTCACTAGATCATTTCCATTTTATAGATGAGTAAACTAAACCTTGGAGAGGTTAACTTCCCTCAGCGCACTCAAATATAGATGAATTTACAATAGAGATGCATTTACAGTCTTCCTCCAAAACTCATGTAACTATTATTTCACTCATCTGACAACAGTAGCTACCCAAGTTGCTGTAGCTAGGGATGAAATAATTCCATCCTCTCTTACCTGTTATATTATAGCTTCCACTCTAATGGAGGCAGGGTAGGGTCCTTATACTTTTTAAGTTTGATTAGCCTAACATATAATAGTAAAAAAACTGACTTTCTTCTGGTCCAGAGACACAGGGCCTAAAATACTTTGATATTACTACACAGTTAGCAAGAAAGAGCAGAGCAAGCAGAGGTGTATACTGGCCTCAGTGAGAAAGGTTCAGTGAATGTTGTCCCGCATTGTCCTGAATGAGAAAAACTGGGACCAAGAAGAAAACCCACTGCTGGAAAAAAATAGAGTTCAGTCAACTATAGAAAAATCACCTTGGCCATAGGACTAGGTCTATGTAGTAGGCTTTTCTCATGTCTTATCGAAATATCTGTATACACTATTCAACTTTTGGCTTGTGATTTCATGCTCACCAAGCAACATTTTAAGCAATAAAATGGTTTCCTAGACATCCTAATTACAAGATGGGATATGGGTAGGAGATGTCAAATTCTGGACACCAGAGTTGTTTTTTAGTTTATGAACAGAATGATAGAGATAATATTTTATTTATTTATTTTTTATTTTTTATTTTTTTAATTTTTTTTTTAACGTTTATTTATTTTTCAGACATAGAGCATGAACGGGGGAGGGTCAGAGAGAGGGAGACACAGAATCTGAAACAGGCTCCAGGCTCTGAGCTGTTAGCACAGAGCCCAATGCGGGGCTCGAACTCACGGACTGTGAGATCATGCCCTGAGCCGAAGTCGGCCGCCCAACCGACCGAGCCACCCAGGCACCCCGATAGAGATAATATTTTAAAATGTATTTACATGCTTTTCTCTGCATTTCCTTATTCCCTTTCCCCCCCAGCTTTTATCTACTTGCCTTGGGGGAGATTTAGGATTGTCACAACAACAACATGAAGAGAAGGAAAGAGTTAACGTCTCCCAAAGGAATAGATTTTACCCTAAAAAGTCTGGTTAAACTGGAAGAGAGGGAATTATACTTAATTGGAAAGATAGGATTTTTTTCCCCTCTACTCAGTGGGACAGAGAGGCTCATTAGGAAGTTTAGATTGCTTTTAGAAAACATGCAGAGAAATGGGTTACATTTTTTATTCTGCTACACTCAATAAGAGTCTGTTGCAAAGGAATTGGCCATCTTTGAGGAACTCAGTGCCTGTTTTCAGGCCAACAGGGCTGCGGTCCAGACCCGATGTTGTGACTTCTATCCTGAGGTTCCTGCCTAGAACTAGAGACCATATCCTCCTTGCCTTGACACTCCCTTCCCCACAAGTCGTGCTTGTGTTACTACAAAAGTTTGGAAATGCAAGTGGTGGTGGTAATAATTCTATCCTCAGTATCTAGGGAAAGCATCACAGAGCTATGGCATTTGAACTGCATCTCAAAATATGTTTTTTTCTTTTGAAGTTCTTAGAATAAAGATGCTACAATAATAAGAAGTAATAGGTCTGATGAAGGGATACATTAAGACTCCTATAGAGACACACAGCAGGTCTATTTTGCTTTATCATTTAATAAGGATGTTTTTGAAAAGTTAGACTCCAACTTCATGCCAGTGAGGTGACAGTCATGGTGATAAAGCTGGTATAAGTTCACCAAAATCAGTGATTTCAGCAGGCAGTGGTAGATTAATACATACACAATGGATCTTGGTATGATTCCTTTTACCGAATCTGTAAGTATCTATTTTTAAGGTGGTCAAACAACTGAAAATCCCTCTAAGGGTGAGTTAATTCACCACTGGTGACTATTCAGTTAATTAGCCCTAGACCCCGAACTAGACAGAGTCTACCCAGAAAATAGGCAGCTGGAGTGGAGGTCCACCTGCCTGTGTTTTACACTTACCCCTGTGGCTGCCAAAGAACAGACAGAAGAAATGCCAAATGAGGGAGTAGTTAACTGTGTGGTCCCTACAAAGGCAGAAACTCTGTTGGCTACAAAGAGGGAGCACAAGAAGGGGATGTAAATGTTTTGTACAAAGTTATGCATGATGAGTCTATGTGACTTGAGTGAGCCTGGGTTTACTCAATTCTGAAATACTGTGGGACATCCCTTGAAACGGTGGAAAAAGTGCTTCACAGGATGATTCAAGACAGAAATGACTTTATATAACATTAAACATTGTTATCCCAAGAGAAGAGTTGTTCTCTGTTCCAAAATATTTGAGATAAATTGGTAAATGGAAGTTCCTTTAAAGTTAATAAGGCATGGATAAACAATACACACACACACACACACACACGCACGCACACGCGCGCACACACACACACTGGAACACTACTTGGCAATCAAAAAGAATGAAAGCTTGCCATTTGCAACGATGTGGATAGAACTGGAGTGTTATGCAAAGTGAAATAAGTCAGAGAAAGATAATGTCATATGATTTCACTCATATGTGCAATTTAAGAAGCAAAACAGATGAACATAGGGGAAAGGAAGGAGAAAGAAGATAAAAACAGAGAGGGAGACAAACCATAAGAGACACTTAAATACAGAAAACACACTAAGGGTTGATGGGGGTAGGGAGATGGGCTAGATGGATCATGGGCATCAAGGAGGGCACTTGTTGGGATGAGCACGGGTGTTGTATGTAAGTGATGAATCACTGGGTTCTACTCCCGAAACCATTATTGTACTATATGTGAACTAACGTGGATTTAAATGAAATTTAAAATAAATATATATATATAAAGTTAATAGGGTAAAGTAAGGACTTTTGTTTTTTTTAGACACTATCTTTAAGGAAAAGAGCTTCATACTCACCCTATTCTTCACTCTGCTCATAGGTTTACTTGGTTTCATGGGAAGTCCATAGATTGTAACCTTTTATAGATGCTGACACACATAGGATACCAAAATGAACAAGACAGGCTGAGGACACAGGCACCAGCCTTGCGTGGTATAAACGCTGCTTTCCCAGGCAATTTCTAATTTTAGAAATGTGTGTGCAGTTAACTGGGCTCCACAAGGGTCAATGAGCTGGAGGGTAGAGTATCAATGGGTCAGTTGATCTTGGGCTATCCATGAACATATCAACCCATCCTGGGACATCTGGATCAAGAACTAGGATGCAGACAAGACGCCTGGAACTCACTACAAAATTCCTGTAGTAGTACCAGGAATGACAGTACATGACAGACTAGTGCTAGCACACATCTTCAATTCAGCGTGGTGGGAATAGTACAACAGCTTTAATGCAACCCTATTCCTTAAGACGAACTGGGGCAATCTGGTATTTCATGTGTTTGCCTCCAAGATATTTAGCACCCTTGAGAGTGTAGTTGCATAAAGTAGGGAAATCGAGCCAATTTTTTGAAACAAAAAGACTACTCCTGGCTCTTCTGCTCTTTAAATCATCCCACTGGTACCCACTCCCTCTTCTGAGTGTGGGATCATGCCTGTTTGCATTCTCTGATTCAGAAGCTCAACATACAGCCCTTCTAGCACAGTTTAAGAGAGAGATCTTCAGAATTTGCCAAGAGAGGCACCCAGACGTTCATGCGTGCTGAGTGCAGCTCCCTTATCCTTATCAGTCCTGTATCTAAATATATTTATCTTTCAACTAGTGGTAGTACCATTCAGGCTCCATTCAAATTCTCTTTATTTCCAAATAAGTCATTTGTCTCCTTAGCCAAACTGGGAGGAAGTCTGGAATCCATCCATTTGGCAAATTTAGTTATTCGCTCTGTGAAGTTGCCCAGGTCAACATACTTCCTTAGCCTTTCTTTTGTTCCTTCCCTCTTCCCTCTCACAGGGAGTCTCAGGCTTCTCAGGCTCCTGTGGGCTTTCCTTAAAAAGAGGAAAAGCTCATTATGGAATTCGTTCGGAGGCTATCGCGACCACTCGTCCTATTTAGACAGAGGGCTTGGTCTTTCGTAGAAGGCCGACGGGGAAAGGTCCTTAGCCCTAAGAAATGAATCTCAAATGGCAGGCTTGAAAGATCAACGTGAGGCCTGTGAAGTGACTTGGGGCTAATTGGGGCAACCCTAAGGTTGCCATGGCGTCACGGAAGGAATCAGACTGGCTCAGCGGTCCCACAGATGCGAGCCCAGAGATGTCCCTTATTTCCAAGTGTTGCAGTGTGGTGTCCTCTGGAGTGTGGCTCAGTCATGTACCGACACCCCCGAAGCCCAAGGCCAGGCAATTGGTGTCTGTGGCCAGAGTGCTTGTAATACTTCTGAGAGATCCTTCCAGATGGAAACGGAAAGCAAAGTAGAAGGATAACACTCACCTTGTCGACTGGACTTCTGTTCTTGGAAATACCGTCTGGTAGTCACACATTTAAATGGCCTCTCATTTCGACGAGAAACGGTTAATGTAAAATCCATATAGCCTGCCAGCGCTTTTCAGAATGTCTTACCACGAACAAGGAAATAAAATCAAACCCTCATTGCTGTTATGAAAACAAAATCCTCAAATACGTTTAGAAAATGAGTCACTCAGAAATCGGGCAACGTGACGCTTGGGTAGCTTATACAAAGTGGAGAGCTCAGAGCTCGCACATTGTTCCTTCTGAGAAGCAGAATGCATCTTCCTCTACGATGCGCTTTTCCTACCTACATCATCCCCTGAACCACCTAAGCAGGTACATCACATTGAGAAACCTTTGAAAAGACGCAGACTTGGTTCAGAGGCATCTCGATTTAGGGGAGTCAGGAGGACCTGGGTGCTCACACCGGTGCTGACATGCACAACACTACCTCGGGAGAGTCACGGCTTCGCTGGGCTGTTTGGAGAAGAACCACATTATGTGTGTGAAAGCACATGGTATGGCATCCAGGATGAACAAAGCTTCCAGTGTTCTTTCCCTCCTCGCCTGCCTACGCAACTTCAGCCAGACAGAACTCAGGTGCGTGTGAGAGCATGAGCGTGGAAATGAAAATAACCTCAGGCCAGAATGAAGCGAGAGATCAGGCCAGGTTTTAGCAGAGGTCACTTTTGTTTTTAAGAACGACTAACTTTTTATTGGCAACTCAACACGGGCAGGCTGAAAACCAAGGTTTTCACATCCAGGTTGTGTTTCCAAGTGTCCTAATAATTGCAAGAATTTTAAAATGTTGCCTCCACATCCCCAGTCCCACCCACCTCCACTCACACTCGCTCACATACTCCCCCACGAAAAGACCTACCAGTCATGCCTCTGCTGGCACTGATCTCAGCAGGCATGGAACTAAAAAGTGTAAACATGTGTCGGGTTCACTTCATTGTGGCCCTTCAAATACCCAGGGGATGAAGCTTAAAACAAACGACAGGAGCCGGAGTACATTTTGTGATAACTTTTTTTTCTTCTCTTTAGAAAAAAAAAAAAAAAAGTACAAAAAAAAAAGCTAAGAAGAGCCAACATGAAAGTGTCAAGAAAACATTCTGATAGGTCCAGACAAGGGAGTTCCTTCTCTGAAAGGAGTTACACGTTAGTTATTACCATGCTAGAAAAATGAGATGCAGTTAAAATTCTAGAACAATTAAAAGCCACAAAGCCAAGCTGTTGCTCTGTGGCTCTAGGTTGTAGATGCTCCGATACCCTTTCTGTAAAATAATACTGTGCAAACTGTAAAATATTCATTTTCATAGAAAGTCCATACAATATGATATACAAAACTGTTGAGTTGACAGGGGAGACTGGTACTGGTTGCTTTTTGGAAAGAGGTCTGCAGTGTTACCTCCCAGTGCAAGGACATGATTCCAGAAAGATCTTGAGTTTTTTTTTTAGATGGGAGAAGACTTTATCTAGGAGAGAACATATAACCCCAATACCCCTCAAATCCAGGAGTCTCTGCCACTTTTTTATGTAAGTAAGCGACTTCACTAATATAGTACTTTGACTTAGAATACAAAACAGGTTAAGTGACAAGAACACAAAGTTCTTTGTGAAAGGAATGTTTCTTTCTGCCAAATTGATTTTGAGATTTACCATTAACCAACATTGCCCTCCCTGCAACTCAAAAGTTAATTTTCATTAAAATTTAAAAGCTCTGGAGGAGGCAGCAAGTGCAGTAATAAAGGGGTAAGGTGAATTGTTACATTAATTTTATTTCTGTGCCTATAAAACTGAGAAAAGAAGGTCTGTGTACAAATATCACAAAACAACATCAATCATTGAATCAATGTGGTTCTTCAATGCGCACTGGAACAAGAAGAAAATTTTGTTGGTGTAAAATTCTGGCATAAATATATTAAAGCTGACAAAAAAAATCAGGGCAAGCTACATCACTTCCTCATACAAAAAAATGTACAAAACATTAGCTTCTAACTAGATAAACATAATACTTGTCTTCACAGTTTGACATCAAGTAACTGTGTGTCTTGAAGTATCGAATTGAAGGGTGATAAAAAAAACAGCTTGTGACACATCAGCTGTCTCAGGTGACTTCGGTCATGGAGGCAGAGTGATTCTGTAAAGACAAGCAGGTGTAATCTCAGAGTCGGGCTGATTGACTCGCGCACACTCACTCTTCCCTGGCTGTGCCCTTGCTCTCTTGTCTCCTGACTTCATACAGGCTGTTCCCTCTCCCTGAAATGCTTTTCCAGGGCCTCACAAATTATCACTGTTTCTATTAAATCTTCCCTGATTTTTCAACCAAAAATAAAATAATTTCTGCACCTAAACTTGGTCTCTATAAAGTTGTCTTGTATCATACTTAATCATATTTTAATAGAAACATTTAAGGATCTCAAAGTAACTTCAGCTGCATTCCACATTTTTAATGTGGTGTTTTAATATCAAACGGTTCTGATTTTTGAAAATTTTCTGTATGATTTATTCTTTGAGTCATGAGCTATAAAGAAATGAGTTTAATATTTCAAATGTACAGGGTTGTTTTAGGTATAGATATCTATTTTTTTTCCTAAAGAATGTAACTTGTGTGATATTGGTCCTTTACAATTTCTTGAGACTTTTAGGTGATTTATTTTCATAATGTTTCATATGTTTTGAGGATTGTATGTAATGCACATTAGATCTTACGAATCATCTATATTTTCACTATATTTTATTTGCTTATTAATTAGAGAGAAATGTGTTACAATCCATACTATGATTGCAGCTTTGTCCCCTTTTCCTCGTAATTCTATCAATTTGAGCATTTATGGCTTGTTTATATAACCCCTACCTCTTGTTTACATAATTTCTATATACAGGTCCCAACATTTCCTCTTTTGTTTGAACTTAAACCCCCCAGTCCATGGGGTTGGGAAATGACTTAGGAAACTGTGGCTTTAGATCTGATTATTATTGGTTTCTTGATTCCTGTTTATGTTTAAAATACTAGAGATTCATATATTCTTGAGAGCTCGACTATAAATTTTAGAAACTAAGTATTTTGTTTTTCAATGTACTTTTTATCTGTCATGTTTGTGAAAACTAGAGCTTGATGCATTTCTTGCCATAATGTGAAAAATGACTTTTCCTTTATGTCTTCACTTTTATAATATGCTTCCTTTTTGAAAAAAAAAATGTTGGGTCAATGCTTTGTTAATTTACATGTTTATAAGATTCCATTTCAGAGTAAGCAATAAAAGGTAAAGTAATTCAATAGGCTAGGATAACTAAATGGGTGGCTTTGGGCAGACTTCTTTAACTTTCCAAGTCTTGTCTTCTATTTATGATATGAGGTCTACAATATCACTAGTTTCAAATCAAGGGGGCCCTTAGAATTCCTCTGGGAATATTTTCTGAACTATACTCTTTTACCTCATGATTGTTGGATTAGAACCTCCTGGGGTAAGGTTCTAGGCACCTGGGTCTCAGCACCCATTAGATTCTTTTTCTGCTAAAGAAAAAAAGGTCTCCCCTTCTTCCCAAATCTGGAGACATTGAGAGACTTTACACCACACCCAGAGTGAGGTCATACAATTGTTTCATTTCTAACTTCCTTTTGTTAATATAAACTGTGTTTGACAAGTGCACAGTTGCTCAACACCAAGGGCATGGAGAAGCAGAGCACAGCTCCAAGCTGGTCTCCTTAGGGTCACAATAACTCTGTGGGATCCTAGAACAGGGTGTCTATGAGATTACAAGAACTCTACAGGACCACAAAATTATGCTTTGGAAACCTGACCATTTTTGTTTTGTTTGGATTCTATAATTACTTACTTTTTGGTTTTTATTTAGTACTTGGGAAAGATTTTAGAAAATGAACCCTGTCTTAATCAACTATGCTAAAGGAATCACGGAAGACAAATATTCAAATTTGAGTTGATTTTCAGAAAGGAATAAAAAGCACTGTAACTCCATGTGGTAAAAGGGAAAGGTGTCTCAAGAGGAAGGAAAGGAGGAACCCCAGGTCCCTTCTCCAGCCAGACAGTCTTCTCCTTGAGGTCTTTTTTTTTTTTTTAAACATTTATTCACTTTTGAGAGACAGAGACAGAGCATGAGCGGGGAAGGGGCAGAAAGAGAGGGAGACACAGAATCTGAAACAGGCTCCAGGCTCTGAGTTGTCAGCACAGAGCCCGACGCAGGGCTCGAACTCACAAACTGCGAGATCCTGACCTGAGTCGAAGTCGGACACTCAGCTGACTGAGACACCTAGGCGCCCCAACTCCTTGAGGTCTTTTGAACAGTGGGATAGATTTCGCACGTATGAATGCATGCTCTGAAGAGAAGTTCCTATTTTCTCTCAGATTCCAAAAGATATTCTCCCTGGGAAGATGGTTCTATCCCAGATATTACAAAGGAGTCAGCTTCTAATAGCAACCACAGCTGTTGGAGTTGACTAGGGAGTCCTTGCCCACAGGAGAAACCACAGGGCAGATTTCTTTTGGAAGAACTGTAGCTCAGTTCAAATACAGTATCCCTTACCACATGTTTCCATTTAATGCTAAATTGCAGACTTCAGAATGGAATTTCTCTTGAATGAAATGCCAGGCCCTATGGTATAGTACAGCAGGCGGGGCCTTTGGAATTAGATGGGTCTGTTTTAATTTTAACTGGGTGACCTTGTGCATGTTTCTTAAAATCTTTGTGTTTTACTTAACTTACCTACAAAATGGAATTAATTATAACAATCGTAGGGGATTATTGTGAGGACTGAATGTGATGGCTTGCAATAAATGCTAATTTTCTTTTCTTGACCCAACAAGTAAAGGGTATAATCATTCTAACTGCCCACATGAAAACATTTTAAATAAAGGTGGATGCTTTGTTACTTGAGTCTTCTATAGTTGGTGTGGAAGGCATCACTTGAGAAGTCAACTTTCTAACCAGCGTCCTGTAGCTTCTCTTTGACTAGCCTGCAGAAGTCCTGTTCACTGTTTTCTTATTAATTTCTGTCTTGTGTGGGGGTTCAGATAGTGACTATTGTCTGATTTTTGGTTCTTGCTTTTGTCTACAAGTCTCTAGTTCAGGTTTTGTTTCTGGCTTGCCTCTGCCCCTGTCAAACATTCATTTCATGCCTCGTGAATGCCAGGAAATATGGAGGGTAAATAAGATATGGTTCATAGGGTTCAGATCCTCAAGGTCTCCAAGCTCTTGGCAGAGGCAGATATGAAGGGGCATTATTGGCATTAATTTTGCAGGACAATCACACAAGGGCCCATGAGGTCCCTTAGGCCCAAGCCTGTTATTCAGAAATGGCCTCGTTGTATCCAGATGGAACGATACACATGGAAACAAAGATACATGGGCAGATTGAAGGAAGTTCAACTCCTGCTCGTAGTGAATCGTAATATATATTTTAAAGATAATCTTTCATTCTATCTTGTGGAAGAGCAGATTTTGAAATTCTGTTTGGCACTTCATATTTCAATGTAAGTGGAATCCCCCAAATACGACCTAGATGTCTCTATGACCTCTGTGGTCACTATCAATGGTCCTGAGGGAGAAGAGAGAGAGAAGTCTGGAGAAGGCTTCCAACAGAGGGTAGTGCTTGAGTGGTGTTTGGCAGAAGGATGGGGTCCAAAGTTGATGTCCTTAAACTGGGACGTTCAAGGCAAAGTAGAGAGCATTTAAAAGAACACAGAGACTCCCATGTTTGTGGAACTCAGTAGGTATTTGTTTGCTTTTAAAACTCACCTTTGTCTTCAGTTGCTTCACCTCAAAAGTAGAGGAAACCACTCTGATCTTATCAGGTACAGAAACATAATTAGATAGGGAAGACCAGAGAAAGTCTATCTCACCATTTCATTACAAGGGATCATGATTTAGCTCCTTTATCACACTCAACCTGCATCGATAGGCTGTATATAAATAAACCAGCAATAGATTTTTTAGTATGTTACTTTTTTTTTTTTTTTACATTTATTTATTTTTGAGAAACAGAGTGAGACAAAGTGTGAGCGGGGGAGGGGCAGAGAGAGGAGGAGACACAGAATCTGAAGCAGGCTCTAGGCTCTGAGCAAGCAGTCAGCACAGAGCCTGATGCGGGGCTCGAACCCACAAGCTGTGAGATCATGACCTGAGCCGAAGTCGACGCTCAACTGACTGAGCCACTCAGGTGCCCCTTAGTATGTTACTTCTTAATTAAATCAAGTCAAAACGTTCACCTTAATACAGGTTGGGGGAAAAACAAACAAAATACTCGGCTCTGGGTTTAATGGAGAGCCCTAGTTTTTCCAAGATGGAAATAGCTTTAGTGTTTTGTTTTTCTTGTTAGTAAAATCAGAAAGACTTCACTAAATGTGAAAAGAAATAGGAGAGTTCATCTCAGATACTGGATAGTTAATAATCTTTAATAAGGGAAAATATTATTTTATACTATATTGATAATTCCAGTGGGAAGTGATTTGCTTTTCCCTTGTACTATCTATGAAAATGGTTTTGTAAGGATGTAAACATAAACACGATTTCAAGATGAATAGATTATTACAGGAAAACATTTTAGTGGGACTCAGCCTGGCCTGACAGTAGAACCCTGTTTTGTTATTGGTTATCTCCTTCTCTGCTTAGAGAACCACTCATCTCAGCCCTCCTGCTTGCTAGCTACGTGGCCTCAGGCAAGTTCGGTGAACATCGCTATCTTCATATTCCTATTAAATTTTTTTTTAACGTTTATTTATTTTTGAAGGAGAGAGAGAGAGAGAGAGAGAGAGAGAGAGAGAGAGAGAGAGAGCGAGCAGGGGAAGGGGCAGAGAGAGAGCGAGGGAGACACGGAATCCGAAGCAGGCTCCAAGCTCTGAGCTGTCAGCACAGAGCCCAAAGTGGGGCTTGAACCCACGAACCGTGAGATCATGACCTGAGCTGAAGTTGGACGGTTGACTGACTGAGCCCACCAGGCACCCCCATATTCCTATTTTTTAATCTGTGCAGTGGGACTTTCCTATTGATTCAATAGGTTTTTGTTCAAATAAGAATGTAGTTGTAAAGCACCTAGCAACTGTCCCAGGCAAAAACAAGTGTTTGATACTATCTCTCGAGGCTGCTTTCACTTGGCGAATCTTCTGCATGGCATTTCCTGTCTTCTCAGACAGAATACACTTCTTTTTCTTCATTTGGATTCACAAAGCACCTTGGGAACCTCTGATTCAGTATGCCATATTATGGCTACTCATTTATATCCATCTTCCTGATTATCTGTGAGTTCTTCGAGGACAAGGACTGTGCAGCTAATCATTTTCTGTATCTCTGACATGAACCAAGGCCCTGATGTAAATAAGTGAGTATGGTTGCATTAAAAGTTTTTGATTGTGGGGGCGCCTGGGTGGCTCAGTCGGTTGAGCGTCCGACTTCGGCTCAGGTCATGATCTCACAGTCTGTGAGTTCAAGCCCCGTGTCGGGCTCTGTGCCGACAGCTCAGAGCCTGGAGCCTGCTTCAGATTCTGTGTCTCCCTCTCTCTCTGACCCTCCCCCGTTCATGCTCTGTCTCTCTCTGTCTCAAAAACTAAGTAAATATTAAAAAAAAAAAAAAAGTTTGATTGTGGTCATCAAAATAGATCCAAAAGGACACTTAGTAACCTTTTTAATGTTTGTTTTTTTTAATGTGCTTCCAGCTTACATCTATTGCTGAATGTAACAAAACCTTTCTCTTTCTAAATATTGTCCTAGTCACTAAACCAGATTGGCCTCCCACATAATTGGTCCAAATTTTATAAATGTGGTATTGCATAGTAGGTCAAGGCGCCTTAAAGCAGCTGGGGTTTAAGTTAGACATTACTAAGAACTTCCTGAGGATTCATGATTGCCACGCCCCAGAATAAATACAGGACTATTGAGAGAAGATTGAAGTTCTTGAAGCCTTTACCTCAGATTTGATTAGTGTTGAGTGGATTCAGCGGTATCCTGCTTCCAGTAGAGGAATGGATTAGCTGACCTCCCAAGATAACAGGCCTTGAGCCTGTGGGTTTGGTTTTCTAAAACCACTTTACTGTACCTGTGCGCTTAAGGTTTCCAGAGGGCTTTCTATCCTTGGGAAAGCCATTAGGGGCACTCCACGGGGATCCTCGGGTTTGGATTTGGAAGGAGATCCTTGTGTTCCTTTAAAGTTATGGACCACACACATTCCCTGCAGGATGAGGGGAAAAAAGACTGGAGTCAGACTATAGCCATCTATGCCTGGTCACCTCTGAGGATGGCAGGCCTTTCCCCCTAGAATATCGCTGCCATAGTGACTGTTTTCTTTTGAGCCAGTGGGTCATAGGGGCCATGCAAAGACCTTGGGCATAGTTTAGGGTGTCTACTGAACATGTCTAGGGGCTGATGAAGCATCTGACTGATACCCACATGGCCAGTGGTAATCAATCCACCCCACTAAGCCTGTTTCCTCACCTGTGAATGGAAATAACACCTATCTCACAGATCTGAAATGATTAAAAGACACAACGAATGTAAATCATCTTATAACAGCAGCATAATTTATTGAGGGCCACTCTGTGTCTGGCATGGTCCTGAGGATTTCACCTTCCTTCATTTAACCCACTCAGCAATCTTACAAGGGAGGGACTATTATCATATTCAACTTGGGTAAGGAGGCACAGAGAAGTTAGATAACTTGCCCAAGGTCACACAGAGATTTCAACTCCACAGCCCCTTAATCATACCACTCTACTCTTTTGCCTCTTCTTAACAATCGCCAACCATATAGCAAACGATCCATGCTGACGAGTCTTTCACTCCTAAGAGGACCCTCCCTAAATTATGTGACTACTGTTTGCTTGAGATTAAATAACTCAAAATCGTGGCACTTTTCCTTTATTGCTTCCATGAAAATACTTTCCCTCTAAACGACTGCTCACTTTTATTTCTTACTGAGACCCTCCTTCATAACAGTCTGTTTTTACCATCTTCTCTGCTTCTTTTGCCCTCGTAGAGTTTATCTGTCTTTTTCCACTGTCTTCATTGTTCTGCATCATTGTTTCTATACCCAGTATCTTTGAATCTTTCCTGTCACTCTTCAAACCCTGCAGAACATTTATATAAATATTCTCTATTTGGCTTTCTTCCACCTCACTCTCCAGCTCTGCTTAAACCCCCTCGATTCAGGAAATGGGGGAACTGGGAAACATAGGAACTCTGAAGTTGGAAAGACCCAGGTCAGATTCATAGCTTATTGGCTGGGTGGCCATTGAGTAAGTTATTTATCTTTGAGCCCCATTTTCTTCATCTGTAAAATGAGGATAAGAATAGTGTTAGGGTTGTCCTAGGAGCACATGATTTGGTGTATATACAGATTAGGGCACGTAGTAATTGCTCAACTAATCACCAACCCCTGCCCCAGCTGCTTTAATCTTCACAATAATGCATATGTGCTCCAAAGTATGCTCCTGGTCTCAGACTCTTCTCTTCCTGTCTTCCTGTCCAAGTCTCCACTTTGGGAGGCTTCCAGTCTCTTCGAAGACGTCTTTCCCCTCCCGTTTCCAAGCTCAGTGTGTGTGCATGTGAGGTGTGTACATGTGCACATGCAGACAACAGGAAGAGCATGGGGTCTGTCTCTGCCAGGGAAATTCAGCAACAGTTCTGGGTCTTACATAAAGACCATTTGTGGAAAACAAAATTGGACATTTGCCATCAACTGGGAAGGCAAGAACAGAGCAAATAACTAAGCGGTAGGAAACAGGGCTGCAAGTTAGTGAGAGAAAGGAAGTTTAATAGTAAGGCAGAATTTGTACATGTGGCCTTAGAAAATGCAAAGGATTTCACAGATTTCATCCCATAAAGACCTCATGAAATACCTCGGGACAGTCTGTACTGTTCTTTGTCTCGAGCTGGGGATGTTGGCCCCGGGACTGATGGACAGCAAAATTTTTTGGCTTTTGAGCCTAAGCTTTCACTGATGGACTATTGATCTGTCTTTGAAAACCCTCATTTCTCTTGAGGTCACCCGTGCCCTTTCCAAACTCTTTTAAAAGCAATCGCAATCATTGGGAAATATCTCCTATGAGAGATCAACATCTCAGGATCATTCAGCACCGCTTTTCCTGCAGCTTCACACAGACAATTTGCACTGAAGTCCTTCATCTTTAACTTTAGAAAGAAAGCCTGGATCCATTTAAAATAATTTTGAATTAAAATGGAGCTTCCCCATCTCCATGGGGAGATCAGTGTTTTGAGCAACTGGGAGCATTTCCTGTATCTCAGCAGGTAAAAATGTTGGAAACTCTGAGTTAGAAGTTAGGAGAGGCATAGGTGTATTTAGTGTGTTGGGAAGGGCAAGGAGGAAGGCTAGGACAAGGAAGAATCATCTATGTATAATGCCAGTCTCTATGGGTGCTTTGGACCAGGATAGGCAGAATGGGAGGAGGGACATCCGGACAGTGATGGCTATTGTCTTTTAGGGGAAGCTTGCTGAATATTATTAGGGGATTCATTTCATGCACAATATAGGACTCTCCAGGCCCAGTGATTTACTGTAAATCCTTCCAGGTATACTTTAAATCCCTGAAGAGTATTTACAAATTGTACCTCTGTGGTATGCCCTTGTGATAAAATACTACACAGCAAGAAAGATAAATGAATTATTGATACATGCTACAATGGATGGATCTTAAAATAATCATGTCAGGTGAAAGACGGCCAAGAAAATGAATATACACTATATAGTTCCATTCATATGAAATCCTAGAAAAGGCAAACTAATATAGAGTGTTGGAGAGATCAGTGGTTTCTTGGGAATGAGGGGAATGGATGAGGGAGAGAAAGATATATGTATGTCAAAATTTATCAAATTGTACACTTCATGTGGCATCTATTATCTGCCTATTATAGTTCAATAAAACTGTAAAAAGACAAAAAGTAAAAATTAGCCTCTTCTCTTCCAGTCCAACTAAGATTAAGAGATTTCCTAGGTGAGCAGGTGGTGAGGCCCCCAGCTATTTGAGGAACTAAAATCATCAGAAAAGTAAAGATACGGAGAAAACTATATCAGCCAAAACTCTTCTCCAGAAAGATTATTATATGTGGTTGAGAAGCCACTTATAGTGGAAATAAGCTGTCTGAGAGCCAAGCGTAGGTGAGAGCAGAAGCCTTCTAAAAAAGCCTGGGAGTGGCTAGAGAAGTGTTTTCATACTGCAGAGTGGGATATGCAAGTCTGGGCCAGAGCAGAGTTTCTGAGGATGCGGGAGAAGGGGCTGTCTGCTTCCACCCAGGCTCTTTGTTTTCTGTTCTTCCCTCCTTAGTTTCTGCTCTCAATACATTCTGAACAGATATTTAAAGAACATTGCTTTAAAAATAAAATAAAGAACACTGCTTTGAAGGTACACCAAATTACTAGTCTGCGGGACCCCAGTCCACAGCCCAGTGTTGAAGGAAGCAGAGCAAGCCGTCCTCCACAGGCATTCGTCTTTCTGACCCCTTGGGGGAACATGCAGTCAGATTTCTGAAAGAAAGGGTGCTTTAGAAGTCATTTTTGTAGCAAAAGGATGCATAATACTTGGAAGAGAGTTGCAACTCACAAGGCTGGGACAGGAGGAACACGGACTTACACTGTGAAGTCTGGCTAACCTGACAGCCTTGCAGAGGGCACAAGAGGGAAAAAGGTAGAAAGAGGGAAGCTAACCTACCAGAAACAGGGCTACAGCAGTGCCCAGGATGAAGCCCGCAATCACGTCGGAGCAGTGGTTCCGATACTCAGAGACCCGATTAAGGCCTGTCAGGAAGGCTGTGCAGAGGGTCCCGAGGCACAGCACTGGTTTAGCCAGCCGACTGCTCTTTGTCTTGATTGTGCTTGTGATGTACATCTGGAACAGGACAGAGACCAGCAAGTGACAGGCAGCCTCCTTGTGCGGTGCAAACACATACATGCACAGACATGCACCAGCACATGCAACAGGGGCCGCGCCCAAGTGGCCACACTGACTAGTTGAACAATTCCACTAAGTCAGGTAGGAAAGAATTTGGGTAGGAAACCAGTGCAGCAAGAACAATGGATGGCTGTCTCCTAATCATGTTTTGTGTTCTAGTGGGCCCGTAAACAGAAATAGCGATGCAGAGTGACCGCATAATGAACATCAGAGTGTGCAAGTTTTATGCAACAAATTAAAGAATCACTTGGAGTATAAGGAAACCCACATAGAATCTCAGATACCAAAGAACTTCTGTGAGAATGAATTTTATGAAAGAGAAGGCCAGGTAGGCGAGTGGCTAATACATTTTACTTTTGGTGTCTCCCAGAGTTCTAGCTGATTCTTCACACTTGTGAGCAACAAACACAAAAGCATTGACTGGTTAGTTGATTGGCTGCATTAGAACTTCCAGATGGGTGTGTCACAAACAGGTTTCAGTTGTGCTAAATTCTCACGTTCCTTGGAACAGCTGTGATCGGCTCTCTGCATTCATTTACCCTGGTGTTTAAATTTTTAAAAAATGTTTTATTTCTTTCTGAGAGAGACAGTGCGAGCCGGGAGGGGCAGAGAGAAGGGGACAGAGGATCAGAAGTGGGCACTGCGCTGACAGCACGAGTGAGTCTGAGTGAGGCTGGAACTCATGAACTGCAAGATCATGACCTGAGCTGAAGTTGGAGGCTTAACCTACTGAGCCACCCAGGTGCCCCTACTCTAGTCGTGTTTGAAATTATTGAACTCTATGTGTTTTAAAATATCGAACTTTTCTATGGGTTCCCCGACATCCAAAAGGTTGGGAAAGGAGTTCCTGACCTGAGGAAAGGATGATGTAATTTATGGCACCTGAGATGTGGGCTGTTCTTATCTATTGTGAGGGGCTTGGCAACACTCTTAAAGTTTCATCGGCTCAGTTATCAAATGTGTGTCTGGTGGCCTAGAGCCTCTTTCAAAGAAGTAAACACGGTTCGATCACCTGTGCAATGGTTATAAGAAACCACTAGAGGGCATTACTGATCCATCCCATCATTTCTTTAGAACCGATAAATGAATTTGCAACTCTGAGAAATAGTATGCTAATACCTACAGTCTACAGTGTGTTTGTATGGCCTGAGCACACACAGGTTCAGTGGATGCATTTTACAATGTTACAATGGAAACTTTTACTTTTGTAGAATGAGGTTTCAACAGTGGTGTGAATACAGAAGATGGAATTCTCTATCACATGTAATAGATGACCTACGAAAGTATGGTTTGATCAGTTACACAAATTAG
Source organism: Panthera tigris (assembly GCF_018350195.1). Lineage (NCBI taxonomy): Eukaryota > Metazoa > Chordata > Mammalia > Carnivora > Felidae > Panthera > Panthera tigris. The sequence goes on along the minus strand of NC_056672.1, from coordinate 62,829,562 downwards.
AGCACATTACACCATTCTGGGGCTGTATAGGAAATGTTACTTAACATCTACACTAGATATATTTAACTCTACTATTTTATCTTTTTATGTTGTTTTTTAATTATACCCTTTATCAATCTTTCCTGTAAGATTACAAACTATAAGAACAGGGGCTTAGGGTTAGTATTCTTCATGGTATTAACTAGTCCTTAGGAGATCTTTCTTGAGTAATTTCTGAAAGCACTTCACACATAACAGGGGCTCAAAAAATGTTCACACAATTGGAGTCTTGTATCACGGTTTATCTGATTATAGTCTGTGGGGCATGATTTGAATTGGATTACATCTGAATCCTTGAAAACATCTGCTATTCTAAGCAGACTTCTTTTTTCTCAAAAGAAATTTGTATCTCATTTGATGAGACAATAGATTATTAGGACAGATTTTTATAACAGTGTTCTACAAATTTCACACCTCAGTGGCTTGAGTTCGATAAATATGGGTAGGAAAAGGGTTCAAGAGTACATTGCTTCATAGAACTTAGGCTGTAGATAATTTAGAACAAATGGAGATTTTGAAAGTTGGAGAACATGCCAAATGCCTGAGAGGATTTTCTTTGTTTAAAGGATACATGGTCGGCCTGCCTATCTATCTATCTACCTACCTATCTATCATAAAGCAAGGCTCACCAAGCTACGATTGATCTGTTTGAGGCTTCTATATTATCTATGTGCATGTTTCCTAACATGGGGCAGCTGAAGCCATTTTTTCTCTCCTATTCATTAAAGAGCAGATTTAAAAGGAATAACTAGGAAGACTAATTTTGGGTAATTGGTGGTTGACAAATTCATCCTATAGATGTGATCTTGTGAATGTGATGCCAAGGAGCCATCGTTTTAGGAGAATATTCAGCAGTTTACTTGACGCTGTACTGAGTAGACCAGACGTGTAGTCAGTCCCCTTCTTTCCACCGTGAATGTAGGCATCCAGGTGCTGGCAGGGACGCCCTTCAACTGGAGGCAGACTCTCAGCAGAGAGTACAGTTACCCTCACTTGAGGGGGTGGGAACATGCTCTCCTGGGGGGTGGGGACGAGTCTTGCTCAGAACCTCTGGGAAGAATGGATTATTTCAAAGGGGTCTTTCCTCTGCCTTCTCCTTCCCTTCCATTGAGACTCACTAGACTAGTCCTCCCTGGAACATAAAGTTCAAGTAAGGAAAAGATGTGTTTTTGACCAATAGTTGTTCTTCCCCAGGGAAATGCATAGGATATCTGCCTTTGAGCTGATCCCTCTACTTCTGTGCTCTTGTTTCTAAGGAAGCATAGGCCAGAGAAAGGGGAGATGAAGTCATTTCCAAAATGGATGCAACTAAAGAGTAGGAAAGTAAAAGGGACAGCATGGTTTCTTCCTGTATTTTAAGATGTGGGACCCACTTTAGGTTTTCTCTGTGACGAAAGCAAACAATGTAGAGAGAACACTGTACCCCAGTGGGGGCAGTCAAAGCCTGTAGGATTTGGGGAGCAGGGACAAGTGAACTTTCGGGTGTTGGGGATCTGGTAGGATCACCCTTCTGCTCTGGTAAACGGTGAAGAAGAGTGTCGGGAGTTGCAGAGGAAAGCTGTGTTTTTATCCCGGGTCTGTTGCACTACCCACGCAGCCATTCACATTAACGCCCACACCTGCAAACTTGCAGGCAGGAGTGAGAAACGTATGCTGTCCTGGAACCGGTGAAACTTTGGCAAAGGGTGCTGTTGTGAGCAGTGGGAGGATCCCCGACAGGGTGCCAGAAGCCTGGGTCCCAGGTCTAACTGTGGGTTCTCACCTATTTCTCTGGGGCTCAGTTTCTGCATCTGTAAAATGGGAAGATTTGACTAAGAGATTATCCACATTCCCAAATCAATATCCTCTGGCAGCGCGGTATGTTACCCTGGGGTGTTGGGGCGGGGGGCGGGAGGCAACGGTATGGTGCTATGCAGGAGAAACATGTTGTAACAGGACTTTAAAAGTCACTCTAAGTGACTGTGACAAAAAAAAAAAAAATGAAGGTGAGGAGGGCAGAGAGACATGTATCCCAGCCGACAACTCACCTTGGGAGTGCCGGCAAGACTGGGCTACTCACCGTGGCGTATAAGGCGGAATAAATGCTCAGAGCGGCATGTTTGGAGGGAAAGGACCTCCGAGCCTTTTCTATCACTTCCATGTCCCCGGTACAAATGTTGCCATTGTTTATGAACTGGTGGTGTGCTCGGCAGTCTGTACTGGTGTAGTTCGGCTTGCACACTGTCAGGAAGTACGGGGTTAGGTGCCCCGTGACCACCTGTCCGGCGTTTACAAAAATGTCAGTAGCAAAAAGTCCGAAGGCAAATACCCCTACAAGGAGATTTGAAACGATTAGCAATGGTGAGGTGCACGGTCGGTTGGTTTTGTCCCGGAGAGGAAAACATAGCAGTGAGAGTCCATCAGAACCTACCAAAAATGATCTCGCCAAATTGTCTCCCCAACCTTTATCTTTGCAGGGAGTGGTGCCTGCTTCCCAAATCATTCCGTTCAAATTGATGCAGATATTCTGCGGTTAGCATTTTACCATTTTGTATAAACCAGAAGCAGCATGTTCTAATGGGAAGGACTGGATTTGGGGAATCATACAGATTTGGGCTCCATCCAGCCCCAGCGTTGCTGACATTCACAGAAGTTATTTGCCTTCTCTGAACCTTGGTACCCTCAGTCACAAAATGGTCAGGGGGAGGGATACCTCTTGGGGGGCAAGATTAAATAGGATAGGTACAAAATACTCCCTTTGGCGTCAGTAGCTACTCAACATCAGTTCCTTTTTTTTTTTTTTTTCCCCCCAGTAGAAAATATATTCTGCCTGCTCATGTTTGGAAACGCAAATACTCTGAGGAGGGGTATTTATGACATCATGGCGGCTGAAGTGAATGAGGTTGTTAGGGAGTTATCCTTAAAGATAAAAAAGGTCATTCCAGAAACCTCGATTGAATTGGAGGTTTCATTTGACAGTTGGGCAGAGAAAATAAGAAGGGGAGAGTGTTACAGAAAAATGCTGGTGACTGTATCAGTTTCATACAGCTGCTGTAAAAAGTTACCACAGAGTAGCTTAAAACAACACAAGTGTATCTTCTTAGAGTTCTAGAGGTAGGTTTCCCTGGGTGAAATCAACAGGTTAGCAGGATTGTGTTCCTTCTGGAAGCTTGAGGGTAGAATTCATTTCTTGCCTTTTCCAGATTCTAAGCTGTTTTACATTCCTTATCTGTGACCCCCTTCTAGCAATTATGTCACTATGACCTCTGCTTCCATTGTCACATTTTCTTTGACTCAGAGTTTCCTGCCTCCCCCACCCCCCGCCTTTTTTTAAAGTTATTTATCTTGAGAGAGAGAGAGAGATAGTGAGAGAGAGAGAGAGAGAGAGAGAGAGAGAGAGAGAGAGAGAGAGAGAGAGAGAGAGAGAGATTTCCAAGCGGGCTCCGTGCTGTAGGCACAAAGCCCAGCATGAGGCTCAAACCCACGAACTGTGAGATCACGACCTGAGCTGAAACCAAAAACAGGACGCTTAACTGACTGAACCACCCAGGCACCCCTCCTGCCTGCCTCCCTCTTATAAGGACTTTTGATTACATTGGGTCCACCTGTCCAACCCAGGATAATCTCCTCAACTCAAAAGCCTGAGTTTAATCACACCTGTAAATTGCCGTTTGTCATATAAGGTAACAAATCCACAGTTTCCAGGGATCAGGATATGGACATTTTGGGAGAGGAGGGCATTATTCTTTCTGCCACACTGACTTTGCTGTTTGGCTGAGAATCCTGTGGGTAGGCTGTATTTCCTGGATTTTATCTGTCCTCTGGCAAATTCCACGGGATTAGCCCCAATAAGATTGAACATGGTAGAGCAGAATTCTTGATAGGAAGCTTCACTGTGAACTCTTTCAAAGCCTACACAGTACAGCTATAGATTATCAGTGGACTATTGTCTGTTAAAAATACCAAAGGGGGCTGTGCAGAGCCGAGGTACATACAAGTTACTTGAAAGGATAAAGACTTCCCAAATGCAGCTCAATTATGGGAGAAGTTGGCAAGTGTGAGAGTCAGCATTAACCCTTGTAAATGTCAAGGATCTGCTACAGTTTCAGTTAAATTTCTACCCAGCTTTGACTCCCATATTCAATGTCCTCCATCTGCAAATTGTGCTGACATCAGCACTGAAAAGTTGATCCATTATAGCAGAAGTGAAGACAAGTTTGGCTGAAACCTTCATCCGGTTTTCATTTTGATCTGTATTGATTGCTATAATTTTCTTTTTTGTGGCTTTGCCAGGATGTGCTTTATCACAATGAGAACTGGCTCTTTTAATAGCTTCAGCCAGCTCACTCTCAGAGGGTCTGACCTCTGAGAGTAGGCAATCATTGATCATTCGTGGCAATTTTCCCCCCAGGTTCAGGAAGTCTGAATGGTTAGAGATTTTTTTTTTTTTTTTTTTTTTTTTTTTTACACCTTTAAGCAAGATTCTTAAAGACCAGGTCTCTGGCTTTTTCAAGGGGCAATAAGTCTGTCTGGGCATACTTTTCCAGGAAACCAGGGTAATTTATGATTTGAAAAAGGACAAGTGACAGCACTTTCCTCTGGCATTTTATTTGTCAGAAGTGCTTCCAATTAGGGCGGGTTTGTTCTTTCTGAGACAGGATTTCTAGGCTCCTAGGATGGATGTCTGAAATGCCAGCTCTGTGGTCCATGGTGATTCTGTGATGGGCAGCTCTCCTATTTATCGTCCTGTGATATTTTGCAGAAAGTTGCTTTCCGTCTTCTTTGCCTCCTTAGGCATCATCTCTGCTTCTCCTAATGGCTTAACAAGCATCTGCTTTCCAAACATTTCATTCTGGTGCATTTGATCTAGCTTCAGAAGGGCACTGTCACAGGCCACCTGAATGTCACAGGCCATGCCAACAAAGGGCGGCAGAACCTGAAGCAGCGATTCACAGACAATGTCCTATCACACGGGGCTTTTGTAAGACACTCCAGCCATTGCCCTTAACCCTGAGCTACTTGTGTGTATTTTACAAGCCTCAGAAGCTAACAATAGCTCCTTTTGTCCTCAGGTCAGGTGGAATACCATTTATGGTCTCTGTATTGCAACGTATGATTTGAAGGGGATGTTTTTAAAATGTCTATAGAACCTACCTTGGTGTCAAAAAATTCTTTAAGTGAGGTCATATTTTTGAAATATTAACAGATACATTTTTCATTCCTATAACCCTCCCTAGTGGGTTCTATTTATCTTATGAATCTGCTCCCAGTAGTGTTCCTTGCTTCAGGGGAGCTGATCGCATTTATGAATGAATTTATAAGCTGACACAATAGCCTAAAAGTAAAGTGCTTTTGATTTGCCAGAGCTGTGTGCTTGAGACACTTGTTATTGTTGTTGCTTTGTTTGGAATTCCAAAAAGGCTTGGATGGGAAGACTGAGAGCCACCCTTGGGGGTTGGGGGTGGGGGGGGATGTGGCTGAGGATGCCACACAAGGAGGCTGAAGGAGTGAAGAGGCACTCCCATGCTCCCTGCCTCACGCTGGCTGACAAACCCAGGGTCAGGGCAACAGAAATCTCCAGAATGATTTCTGGAAATCCATTTGAAGTGTGTCCTATCCCTCTCAGGGTGTAGCTCAGGAGCTGCAAGCTTTTTAGAGAAGCTTCACACCCAGCATGGTATCAGATGAGGGTACCTGCATTAGCAACGGCAGAAGATCAAATTGGTGGAGCCTAAGGGCCTCCTCACAAGACTCATACGTTCTGGTGTGGGGTGGGGTAAGCAGTTGTAAATTCCCACATCCCTAAGGGATGACAGGCATTAGAATGCCGACAGGACCAAGAGGCTAGGAGGGCCTGAAATTAGGACAAAGAGATTGATTATGATGTCTGTGGTCCTTGTCAGGATGCCATAGATCAGCTAAGGAAACCTAAGCATGCCTCTTCTTTGTTGTTTGTTTTTTAAAGTTTATTTATTTATTTTGAGAGAGACACAGACAGCGCGAGTAGGGGAGGGGCAGAGAGAGAGGAAGAGAGAGAATTCCAAGCATGCTGCACACTGTCAGCACAGAGCCCAACGTGGGGCTCCAACTCAGAACCATGAGATCGTGACTTGAGCTGAAACTAAGGGTTGGATGCTTAACCAACTGAGCCACCCAAGTGCCCGGGCCTCTTCATTGTGGTGTAAATATGACACCCATCAGGCAAGCCCAAGGATAAAGAAAGAGGAAAATGAAGGTATTAAAAAGTCCTTATTTTTTTCCTCAGGATTCTATCTGGGTCCATCTGATCTCAGTCTGTCTATGGACAAATTAGGGTCTTTGATCACTAGTAATTTGGGACATGGAGGTCAAATTCTGGGACCTGGTCCCTACTATGGAATCATTACAGTATTCTACCCTTTCACTCAACCATGAACGTAGAAAAACAGTGACATAACCAGGAAATGTGCATGAGGAGAACCACCAAAGCCACAGATAATTGGCATGCTGGAAAAACAGGACTCATACCAGGATACCATTAGGCCTTCCAAACAAAGAACTGGGAAAATGCATAACCAGACTCCGTGGTATGAAGGAGGATGCTATTGCTTTTCACACAGGTGCCCTTCATTAGGAAACCTAGCCCCAGATAGTAGGCTGGGAACGGGGTGAGTAGGGGCTGGTGGGTGAGGGAAAGACTACATTCCTTTTAGCCACAAAGATCCTGTGACCTTTAGAGGTGGGGCTTTTAAATTGAAGGCCAACTGTTCTATATTCAGTTATAAATGTGTAATTTACAGTTTAATATGGCACCTAGCTGACAGCCTCTGGTGGAGCATCTCTCAATTGTCTACTAAAGTATACATGGGGCTTGTGAAAAAAGATGGAAACTCATAATGTCAGCCCAAAGGGAGAATCAGCAAGGGATTTCCATTGTCAATAAGTGACATGGAGTGAGTTTACTCTCTGTCTGTCTCTGTCTCGCTCTCTCTCTCTCTCTCTCACACACACACACACACAATTTTACTTCATGAAAAACTCAAGCTTCTCCTTAGAAAACAGAGATCAGGGGAGAAAACCTAGAGCGAGAATTCCTTTCTGTCCTACCATCTGGCCGCTGACTCAGATTCAGGCTTTAGATTGCTCAGAAATAGGGCTGCAGTCACTCCACTGGATGAGGTCTGCTCTTTGAATTTATCTGAAACTCTCTCCTCTCCTTCTTCACTCTCCTGAATGTATTCAGAAACATAGTCATGGACAGCAACTCGGTGGGAAGTGGCAGAAGCACGGGCAGTAGTGTCTTCTAGGAGGAACATACCCAGACGGGCTCTAGAGAGCAGGGCCTGCGGGGTCCTGTGGTTTTGTGTGCTTCTCATCTTTACAGTAGTGGGGGCACAAGGAGATGCCAGTTCACTGGAGCCGAGGAGCTCCAGTAGAAAGCCTGCTGACTGGGAACTGGACTGAAGCTGTGCACACCAACCGGCTGGCAAACTGTCGTTCCGGAGAGCAGGCCAAGAGCAAGCCACAATTCTGTTGATGAATACTGTGCATAGGGCTTGCCTCACTTAAAAGTGAATAGGGCGAGAGGTGCCTGGCTGGCTCAGGCAGTTAAGTGTGTGACTCTTGATCTTGGCTCTGTCATGATCTCACAGTTCGTGAGATGGAGCCCCATGCTGGGCTCTGTGCTGACAGCGTGGAGCTTGCTTGGGATTCTCTCTCTGCCTCTCTCTCTCTCTCTCAAAATAAATAAATAAACAACAAAAATGACCAAATAGGGAGGGGTGCCTGTGTGGCTCAGTAGGTTAAGTGTCCAACTTCAGCTCAGGTCATGTTCTCGGCCCTGTGTTGGGCTCTCTGCTGTCAGCACAGGGTCCTTTTAGGATCCTCTGTCTCCTTGTCTCTATGCCCACTCCCCCCCGCCCCCCGCCTCATGCTTGCTTGCATGTTCTCTCTCTCTCAGAAATAAATAAAAGTTAAAGAAAAAGAGTGAATAGGGAGAAAGAAACAATCACATACTCATGGGGTCTTAGAAAAAATATTTCTATTCGAGACTTGTAGGAATTTTACATTAGTGACTATTCAGTAATGTCTACCTCTCTCATTAGAATTGTAGAATACACAAGCTCTCTCAGAGCACTGACCACCTCTACTTTAACACTGCACACTAAGTACCTAGTATCAAATGTGGCACATAGTAAACATTTCATACATATTTGTGGATCAATTCATGAACTGCTAAAGAATCCTCAGAGCAACAATAGAAGAGGATAAAAAGCATAGGAACTTGTCCAAATTATCTAACTCACATTGTCGTCTCACATCCTTGATTCTACTGAACACAGAACACAGGGTTGACAATAAACCATTTGGCATGTAAGCTGTAGGGACCATGTCTCTTTTTTATAAACTTCACAAAATCCTGCATAGTCCCACTTAGCAAGTAAAGAGAATAATTGAAAACTGGGACTATGTAAGTTCTCATGAGTCGGGAAACTCATAAGTCATCATTTGTAAATTAAAGGATTCTCCATTTTTGATGCAGCGAGAATGAAAAAAGAACCTTAAATTGGAATATGGAGATCCCTGCTACATACATAGGAGAGACTTCCTGCTGGGGAGGCCTGTGAATCCCGAAATCATGACCAGCTTGGGTATAGTTTTAGACTTAGACATATTTGAGAGAAATGTCCCCATTTCTGATCCTGAGAAGTTGCAATGGTTGTCAGTTTAAATATTAACACAGGGGCACATGAAATCATGACTCCTACCTATTCTCATGCAGAGAAACTAAAATATAGAACTTCAAAAAAAAAAAAAAAAGAAAAGAATATTGAAAAAGACATAAAAACGAGTTATCTGGGTTAGGTTGGTCACAGTACTCTCTGAAAAGGGGAGGGACTCCCATTCCTCAGTCAACATCCCTTCTCAGCCTCTCATCTAACATTTCTAAAAGAGGGCTGATCCTGTGTCTATGTTTAGCAAAACAATGCAGTGAAAGAGAGGATGGAAAAACTATTGTGCTATGTGACACTGAGAATGCTTGAACATTTTCTCATGTCCAAAATGTAACCAGCTTTGTGAATCTTTTGTGATAGTTTTCCTACTATGACACTTGAGCAACAAGCAAACCGCCTTCGAATCACTTCCTAGCCTTTGGTTTAGTGGGGAAATGGATGAAAAGCTTATCCCACAGGAACAAGTAGAGCCAGTGGCATGGGTTCGTCAGTGCCATTTTCGACAGTGGAAGGGGAACACCTAAGGAATTCTTATGGGCCATTTCCTCAGTGCACATTCTGATTCAATCACCAACTCTTAATTTTAGATCGTATCTTCCACCAAATCTCCATCGTAAATAGAATACAAGATACAAAGAAATGAACAGAGTTCCTTTTTGCTTTTACTTTTGCCACATCAAGTTCCTTAGTGGAAAATCTCAGTGGAGAAAGTCAGTCAGCTGTTGCTCTCAATTCCGCTGTGAAGACCATTCTCTCAGGAAACAACCATTTCTTTAGGAAAAGGAAAGAAAGAAGGTGAAATGTCTTTTCGTTTTTGAGACAGACAGAGAGAGAGAGAGACGGAGAGAGACAAGAGAGAGAATCTAAAGCAGGCTCCATGCCCAGTGAGGAGCCTGACCCAAGGGCTCGATCTCACAACCTGAGCCAACATCAACAGTAGGATGTTTAACTGACTGAGCCACCCAGGTGCCCTGAAGCGTCTTCTGTTTAATATGCTTTATTCAAACTGAAAGTTACCCAACGAAGAGACTTATCTGTGTTACCATATTCATCCCATTTCCTTGTAAGGATGTACTGCACAGGTGAGATGTTTAAATAAGCGTGCCATGGATACTAGGTAATAACAATAAAGACAGTAACAAGGATAGCTAATACCGTGTGCTTAGTGTGCATTAGGTATTGGTCTAAATGCTTTAGAATATAGTTCACTCAGTTGCCACCACAACTCTATGAGGTAGACACTGTTAGTAGCTCCACATTTCACAAAGAGGTCAATTAACTTGACCAAAAAAGAGCTGGGATTAGAAACTAAATAGTATGGCTCTAAATCCACACTCTTTTTTTTTTTTAAGTTGATTTATTTATTTTGAGAGAGAGAGAGAGAGAGATACAGTGTGAGTGGGGGAGGGGCAGAGAGAAAGGGAGAGAGAGAGAATCCCAAGCAGGTTCCACACTGTCAGTGCAGAGCCTGATGTGGGGTTCGGACTCAGGAACTGTGAGATCATGATCTGAGTCGAAACCAAGAGTCAGACACTTAATCAACTGAGCCACCCAGGTGCCCCTAAATCCATACTCTTAATCATAACCTTCTAAGCTTATATTTTCATAAACCTAAAAAAATATGAGTAGGCCACAGCTCATGAGTTCGAGCCCCGTGTCGGGCTCTGTGCTGACAGCTCAGAGCCTGGAGCCTGCTTCGGATTCTGTGTCTCCCTCTCTCTCTGCCCCTAACCCACTCCCATTCTGTCTCTGTCTCTCTCTCAAAAAAAATAAATAAATATTAAAAAAAATTAAAAAAAATATGAGTAGGTATCAGGCCATGAAAAACAACACTTTTAGTCCTGTTTGCTTGGCCACACACACAGACACACATGCACACACATGAGCAAATGCACAATGAGAAGAGGCAAGGATTTAGAACATGCCCCCGATGAAATGTATTGCACTTGTCACAACTGAACAAGAATTCCTCAATATTTTAGGCAACAATTTTCCAACAAGAATATTATGATAAAATACTTGGGATATGTCATCACTGAATGAGGTAGTTTGTTTTTTTTTTTTATCACTTTGGCAATGAATCTAATTTTTTTTCTAATATATTACAACACCCATCAGTGCAAATTGATCTACACACATCAAATATCTTATGCTTCAGAAAGAAGTTTCTGACACTATTGAATACATCAGTTCCTTGGACAGTTAATTTCAGGTGTTCACAAAACAAGATCCATGTGGTCTCTGTTTCCTACATATTTCATGAAAACACCAAAGGCTGGTGGGAGTCTACTTGTCTTAATGGCATGGTTTTAATTCTAAGAATAATTTTATTTAAATCAACTAGTCTGGACCTCAGTTCCTTTATATCACAGGGTTATTATGCAAATCACAGAAATAGTTGTAAAAACATTTTGTAAATCGTGAGCTTGATATAGATACTAGTTACTACTGTTTTTATAACTGAGGGAAATAAATGTCCTCAGTATATTTTATTTTATTTTATTTTATTTTATTTTATTTTATTTTTAATGATTTATTTTTGAGAGACAGAGAGAGAGAGAGAGAGAGAGAGAGAGAGAGAGAGACAGAGCATGCACGCAAGTGGGGGAGGGGCAGGAGAGAGGGTTCAGAAGATCAGAATTGGGCTCGCTCATCACAGGGCTCAAGCTCACAAACCGTGAGATCAAGACCTGAGCCAAAGTCGGATGCTTAATTGACTGAGCCACCCAGGCTTGATTCCAAAATTGGTTATAAAGTTATTTTTAAAACAGAGGAAAGAGACAAGGACCCTATAATGCTAACAACCTCAATCAAATATTCGACTCTTTGTGTTATTCATTCTCCGTATTAATAAAGTACCTTTTACAATATGATGAGCTGGTGGTTTTAAAAAGTACCTTATATTTGGCAGTATATCTACTCATCATGATGGATGAAGGTTAAGGATAATTACTTAATAAAGATGATGGGTAACCAACAGGAACCATTCCTCCTAAATATTTTTATAAATGAAAGAACAAACACATCTCTACTTCCCCAAAGCATAAAATTACATTTCTTGATGACACAGTTTCATCTCAACTGGAGTGTCTTCTTTAGTCCTCCTTTCTGGGGACAGTTCCTCAGTGTTTTTCTCTCTCAAATGTCTGACTCCTGCTGGCCTTTCAATATCTGCCTCTCAGTTCCCCTAGGCAGTGTGGATCTAAATGCTGCTTGAGAGAGACAAAGATCCTAAAAGTTGGCCAGAGGCAGTGGAATTCTACAATAAAATGGAGAAGTTGCATGCAGGTAAATCTAGGAAGTATGCCCTAGATACAAACTAAATATGGAGAGGGAAGATTCTAGATTCCTAACCTACCAAAGAATCTAACAATGGGTATATTAAATTCTGAAGGGCTTCTAAATAGCAGATCCCGAGTTCTGCCCTTTCTGACAATGTTTGTGTTTCAAAAACAAAGCTGGTGCTTTGAATTCCCTCCATTCCCACCACTGACAAGCATCAAGTCCTGTTGATAACTGACAGATTACTGATCTGGTGCTGTTGCCCTCTGCTTGACGCATTTCCTAATCACTGTTATCACATTCTAATATAATCATTTAAATCGTTTCCAAAGCACCACTTTTTTAATCGAGGTATAACTGACATAGAACATTAATTTCTTTTCTTTTAATTTTGAGAACGTTTTATTTATTTTTGAGAGAGAGAAGAGAGTGAGCAGGGGAGGGGCAGAGAGAGAGAGGGAGACAAAGAATCCGAAGCAGGCTCCAGGCTCTGAGCTGTCAGCACAGAGCCAGATGTGAGGCTCGAACTCGTGAACCACAAGATCATAACCTAAGCTGAAGCTGGACGCTTAGCTGCCTGAGCCACCCAGGCTCCCCGAACATTAGTTTCAAGTGTGCAGTATAGTGATTCGATATTTGCATATATTGCAAATTTTATTTTTCACATAGAAAGCTTTGAAACCACCCTTTATCGATTGTTGGAAGTCATTTCCAATATTCAGACAGTATTTTTGTATCTCACTGTGCCTAATTTTGTGATGTGTGTAGTATCTTCATAGCAAAAATATTCACGTAACATTTGAAGCAAAAGTCCGAAGTATACTTGTCTTCCTAAATCTTTAAAACTGAGGGTGGTCCTGCTTCCAGGGGTCATTTTGCAGTGTTCAGAGGCATTTTTGATTGACACTAGTGGGTCAGGGGTGCTACTGACATCTGGTGTATAGAGGCCAGGGATGCTACTGAACACCCTATGCAGAAAAGAATGATCTGGCTCAACAGGTCAATAGTGCTGAGGTTGAGAAATGGCTTTATAGCAGAGAGGTTCACTGACGTGCCATGAATGTGCACTGGCTCATCTGCAAAGTGTAAGAAAGTGGCCATCTACTTGCTCCTTTCATCAGAGTCCAGTCTTTAAACACTGGTGCTGGGAAGACCCTCAGGGAAGGATCACTAGAGTCTCATATGACTAACTAACTTTCCTCTTGATAATGAGAGTACCCTATAGAGTCTGGAGTAGGAGTCTTGCTCTGGACTGTATGTAATGTGCTGGTTCACAGAGGATGGCACTCAAAGGAGAGCAGATTTGTTCCGTCCACTGAGCAAAGCAACCACAGGCAGCCTCATCACAACCTCTGGAGACCTGAACAGAGGTCTGGTTCTGCCTTTTAGGTCATTCAGAGCTCCCAGCCTCAGTATCCCTCTCCTCCTTGCATCTCTGCTCCCTAGAAGGAAACACCAAACAGGCCAGTCTTGAAGTCTGGTGGCTTGGCTGCTCACGGAGCCCAGAAACTGAGGTTCCATTTTTTTCCCCTAAGACCCATCCTGGCTTTCTCCTCCTGATCTATATCGTAGAGCTTCTACTCTGGTTTCTGATCTATACCCTAGAGCTTCAATTCTGGTTTATATTGCTGAGCTCCAGGAATATCTCCATCTGCTTATAAGCCCATGCCCTGCCTTGCATTTGCCCTTTTTCTCCAGCTTCTTGTCTCAGAACTAAAGTTGGGTGCCTGGGCACCCTAATTTTTTAGAAAAGAATGGAACTTCAGCTTCTTCAGTTGGCACGTGGGGCTGGCCTAGTTCACGGGGCACCTAGGTTCCTGAGACAGTCGCTATCCTGCTGTGAAGTCACTGCCAACTCTAGACAATTCTCTTTGTAGGACAGCCTTTAAAATCACATATCTATCCCCAGAAACTCCCTGTTTCCTTTTTCTACATTATTTTTCCCCATGGCACTTATCTCCTAATGAACACTATAATTTACTTATTTATTTTGTTTAACGCTTAGTTTCCCCTACTGGAATATAAACTCAATGAGGGCAAATAAATCTCTATTTGGTTCACTAATATGTCCTCAACACCTTAATCAGTGCTTACCATATGGTAGATGCCAACAAATTATTTGTTGAAGGCTGAATGAATATGATCAGTCCTCCAGTTTATAATTTAATTATAAATACTGAAGGTACATAGAAATGGACTTACTGAATCCAGTGACATCTCTTTTCAGATAAAGTATATTTAAATGACTTTCCAAATGGAGAAGGATTTTCTAGTTCTCAAAAAGGCTGACATTAAGCTTGTCTCAGGGTATCAATTCTTATGGCCATAAAACACTGTGACCTTTGAAACTGCATTTAAAATATTCATGCTCCATTTAGATCATAGTTAATTTATGGCAATTAATTAGTGTTACATGAATTAACTGTTTACCATGCTACTTTCTATTCTGTCCAGTGCTACCTCATCCACAGACCTGACCTAAATGGCATAAGACTTGCTTAGTATTTAATTAAAATTTTATTAGAAGTAATAATGGAGCAACTATAGGATCCCAAATGGAAAGCCCATAATAAAGAGCTTCTGGGTGACAGGCTAATTTAGTTGCTAATAGACAGTCTAGTCTTGACATATTTAGATGAGTTTTTTTCCTTTAACCTCAAACAAATTAGTTATTCAAGAAGATACTTAGTTTAGTTTTCCCTCCACATGGCAAACAACCCCAAAACCCTCACCAAATTCTAATGCTTTTTATTCATTACTTTCCAACATTAAATTAAAAAGTTACTGTTTAATAATTGATATTTACAAGAATACTTTTACTCAAGTACATTTGTAAATGAAAAGGATATAACTAAACTTATCTTCATGAATTTTTGGGAAAATGTGACTTCCTTATGTTGTCTTTGCTCCTGAAAAAAGAACGCAGTGGTTTATCTCTTTCGAGAGCTTAAATCTGGGTGTTGTTGTTGTAGAATTTAATGCAATACCAAAGAGATTGTATAAGAAAAGGACTGGAGAGGAAAATGACGAGGCAAGGGAAAAGTCCAAGTACGTGTTACTAATTTAGGTACATCTGTTCTTATAAAATGCTGGTGAAATTTGTTAGTTCAGCCATCCTTTTCCACCCTTCCCACATCATGTAAACAAAACTTGAGAAATTAAACAACAATTTAGAAAGGGGTGGAACACTTATGAGGGTACATCCCTACATTCAGGAGGCTGGGAATCCTTCCTATAATGATAACTTTGGGAAAACCAATTTACTGTTGGATCTGTGAATCAGAAGAATTCCATCTTCTCTGTGAAGGCCAACACACTTAGCATCTGTCTACTGGTGGAGATGGCTTCGTTTGAAGGTTTCCCTTTGACTTCACTATTCTTGCCATTTTCTTACTGAAAATTTAAATTTGGATCTGTGGGGTAGAGCGAGGGGATGCTGTGCAAGTCCACACCACCCAGACTAGGGGAGACTGAGAGCCAAGGTGCCACGCTCAGTTCTGCTTCCTACACTGAGGACCACGTTAAAGGACATGGCCATCCTTCCGGATAGCCTCTATTTTGCCACTCCTTCTCCCTGCCCCTTAAAAAAATAATGTTTAGCTTTCTTTTCTGATTTTAAAATTATACATATTGATGATAAAAATTAAAAATTAGAGCATAGAAAGCAAAAGATAAAAATTATTCAACCATTCTTCTAACACTCAGAAGTGACAAAGGTAACTTTTAGTGTATTTCCCTTCAATCTTTTTTTTCTCTGGGATACCCACACACAAATAAACACACACATACACACCTATGATACTGTATCCTTATTTTGAAATATAGATTCATAGTGTCTTGACTTTTTCACATAAAATTATATCGTGAATATTTCCCTTTTCATTAAAAATTCTTAAAAATAATATTTTCTGAGGTTGCAACTTGTGGTGGGAGCATTATTTTGAAAAAATTGTATCTTGAGAGATTTCTAATTTAGGTTATAAAAAATAATTTTAGTCCATAAAAATTAATCTATAGCAGTGATCATTTCCGTAGGATAAATTATTTGAAGTAGAATTTTGGGTTAAAAAGGACAGCTGTTTTTAAGATTATTGAAATATACCATCAAACTGTTATGCAGAAAGGGTATATCAGTTTAGTCTTGCCAAAAATGTATTCGAATTCCAACTTTTCCCTCACCTTTGACAGCATGCAGCATGATTCTGCTTAAAAATATTTTGCTAATTCACTGGTCATTTTGCAATGCGAAGCTGATCGTATTTGTTGGGAAATACTATTTGTAATGGACTCTAGAATAATTACATAAACGGCAAGAGAAAGTCATGGGATTTCAACTTAATTAGAATAGTTAGCTGAAACAGTTGCCATTTTCTGATCATTTTTGGTGGCTACTAGGTCAGAAAAACAGACTGTTAATCTCTTTACAATAACATTTCTAGTATATTTGATTACTGCCTTAGTTTACTTTGATTGTTTTCAAAGGAAGCATCCCTATTTAAAGGATTTTTAAGTAGTATGTTTTTTCCTCTTATAAAAAAAACATTAATCCAGGTACTAAAAAAAAAATGTTACTCTTCTTAAGATAAATAGCCTTTCCCTACACCTTCAACTCTCCTATATGAAGTTAGGACAGACTTCTCTCACCTCCTCTTAGAAACTGCCTAACTTATGTACTTTAATTTCCTGGGACTAAGCTGAAGAGTGGTAATAAGGTTAATTAAACAGCAGGTAAATGAATATTTAAGAACCAGCATTTATGGAAGCAATTTTAGGCAAATCTGTGTCTTAACACAGGTAATCTTTGTTCTTTACTTATCCAAAAAAAAAAAAATTAATGAAAACCTACTATGTGCCAGGTATTTTGCAATATGCTGTTGATAAAAAGTGAAAAGATACAGTTCCTGCTCTACGAAGGATCACAAGTTAGTAGGAGTAAAAGTCTTACATAATTACAGTGAAATTGTAAGTGCCTATAAAAGATGCAGGTGTAAGGCTCAGTGGGGGCTGGGGAGAGGAGGTAGAGAGCTGTCTGGGTTGGTAAACAGGTAACACATAAGCTGCGTGTTGGAGAACGAGCAGGATTGTCAGCTGTAAGGGCGAGAGGATGGCAATAGGCAGAAGGAGCAGCACATGAACAGGAACCAGGGCAAAGCATCACACTGTTAAACACGCTAGGGATTCTTTGAAAGAACTTAAGCAGGGAAATGACCTGATCATACTTTTGCTCTGGAAACACGTGCAAAGTGGTCAATGGATGTTATTTTTGCAGGGCTGGGGTACACAGAGCCATGTTGCAAGACAAGATGGAGGGAGACCACTTACAGGGCAAGAAATTTCAATGGCTTAAAGCTGTGGCTCCCAAACTTCAGAGTGCATCAGAATCACCTGGATGACCTATCATGAGACACAGATTATCAGGCTCCATCCCCAGACTTTCTGATTCTGTAGGTATGGAATGGAGCCTAAGAATGCACATTTCTAACAAGTTCTCCTTTGGTTTAATGTGACTTCTAGGTTTTTGATTTAAGCAACTGGGCAGATTCTGGTGCCATAAAACAAAAGATGAAAAGAATGGAGCAGGTGCTTCCTTAGCCAGCAATCTCTCTTCTCTTTTGATGCTGTTCCTCTAATTCTCCAAGGTTTACATGCTACCTGCTGGCTGTCTCCCCACACAAGCATCCCTGTGAGAAGTATCTCTGTCAGCTTATGATAGACCCCAATGGACTAAAGTGTCACTGATTATGGAAATGGGAGTTTGATGTTCCTCTAGGGTGAGACATTTCTATTTAATTGTCCTCCTGAAACCACACCTCAGCTCGATGCACTGACTACAGTAGGGATTTCAGGTACCACCGCTGACAATCGGCAGGGTTCGTTCCTGGATGGTGGGGGCCTTTTGGCATCCCTCTGTGAACAAAGTCTTGCCCTGACAATGCATACAGGCAGGTCTGTATAAATGACAGATATCAGTTACAATTTCTATTCTTTGGACTCTGCCCCAGCTGGGGTGGATCCCAAATAGGTATAAATTATCTTTGCCAAGGAAAAACAACAGTGACTTTTATAAAGATATCTCTGCTTAATTATAGTCTAATAACCTTCTGCTTTGAATAACTTGCTCTCATTATATGATCAGGCAGTGAACATGAAATCTTCTCCGAATCAAATTATGTAAATGTGTCTATATACATACACAGGCACTCTCATACTCCTTGGGAAAAGTTACTTCATCCCATTTTATATCAGATCTTCACTTGTACAATTAGGATTATCAATTACCTTATTGGGTGTTGGGTGGATTAAATGAAATGTTTATAAAGCATCTACTCCACTCTACTGATAATAAATATTCTCTTTTCTCCTTTTGTTTTCTCCTCGATGATTTGTTACCTCGCCACTCTGGTGGGAAGTGACCGAACTCCAAACATCTTTGAAAGGCACCACTGTTTGGAATGAGTGAACTCACAGACAGGGATGACATTGTATTGATTAGGGGATTACCCAATGAGCTGATTACAGACTGCCACAGGTCATTCTGCAAATACCATCAGTAGATGCTGAAGACTATTTTAATGTTAAGGGTTGCTTCTTTGAAATTAGATTTTCTTAGACTTCCCGCTGTACTACGTCCCTCATTTCTACTCTGATCATAGAAGTTATTGCATATTTGATTTTAATGTGGTCATTTGCCTATGACTTGAGGAAATTCAACCCTTTTTCCTACAGTGGGGAAAAAACAGGATTAAGGAAAACCAAGAGTTTAGAGCATGCCATATTCTGGACTTCACTGAATTTCCCAGTTGTCAGTTCTGTAGGTTCTCACTAGTATCACAGCTTGTTTCAATACCGGCTATGATCATACTTGGGAGTTTTATCCTGGCTCCCATGAAGATCTAATCAGAGGTAGGAATATATATAGGTATATTCCTACCTATACCCATATACACACTCATCCCCATATCTATAGTCATTATCCACACCACCTCAGACATTTTTATAAAAGTCCTAGAAGGACAGATATAGAACATGCCTTAATTATTTCTTATCATGAATGCTAATAAAACTATTTGTTTTCCAAACTTGGAAAGGCAGAATCAGATGGATTCTGCCTTCCAACCTTGTTTTCCAGAATCTGATGGATTAGATTGCCCATACATAACACATAACAAAATTATACTGGATGGAAAATTTTTGTCAGGAAATTTGATTATTTCTAAATTCATTTTATTGGTGTCCCCTGCTGGGCCCCCACATGCTCCCCTGACTCAGTTAAAGGGTATATGACAATAGCTGGTGACTATGAAAATATATGTCCAGAGGGAATCTCAGATAAATATTGTGTAGGGGGAAAAATCTAAGTAAGTTGAAATCATTTGTGAGACAATAAGTACTGCTTCACTTTAAGGATGAAAAATTTGACATGGCACTACGATTAGGCTCGGTTTCTGTACTTCCTGGAAAATCCCTAAAGAAACCGTTGCTTTGAAAAGTTGATGCTTTCATAGCTTAGTTTATTTTATCAAGTGTGTCCATCTGTGGTAAGGGTAGTAGGTTTTACCTGCGGGCGAGGGTTCAGTTCAGCATGTTCTTATACTCACCTATGAATCTTATGATCCTTCGGAGTAAGGGGTTCAGGTAACAGCATTCTCCGGTCAGGATTGTTTTCTCCTGGGCAATTAGAGATTCTCTGGTTGACTTTATGAAATACATGGATATCTCACCAATAAAAATCTGGAGAAAGAATGTTTAAGAAATGTCAAGTTGGAAAGCTGTCTGACAAAAGAGACCAGTTGCCTTAAAAAACAAAAACTTCTGAAGCTCCAAATGCTTTTAAAAGATGGCATGTTGCAGAGATGGAGAGTTAAATCATAATTTGTACTTAATTCTTCAAAAGAATTAGAGGTGGCAATAACTGATAATTTCAGCTAGGTTTCAGGCTATATTATTAAATTCTAAGGTCATAAAAACATAAATGGAAATAGTGAATTGCAGTAGGAACTATGATAAGGCTCACTCACACTGGGACTGAATTTTTTTCATGTTTATTTATTTATTTTGAGAGACAGAGAGAGAGAGACAGAGAGGGAGCAAGCATGAGTGGGGGAGGGGCAGAGGGTGAGGGAGAGCTTGAGAATCCCAGGCAGGATCCTCACTGTTATCTCTCAAACTACGAGACCATGACCTGAGGTGAAATCAAGCGCCAACGCTCAATCGACTGAACCACCCAGGTGTCCCTGGGATTGATTTTTTTAACTGAATGTGTGAGTTGCAATGATGAGAAATGACTGGGACAGCCCCATGTGCCTAACAAGGCATTATAAGCACACATAACAATAAGTTATTACCTTGTTACATGGCAACACATTATTCACCTGATAAATCTTTACTTGAATATTTGGCTTGAGCTTTATTTCTCTTACTATGAACTGGTTGACTGTCTCTTTATAACTGGTACCTTGGTACCTCTCTCTCGTTATCTTGAACTAATACATATATATTACTATATACATTATAATGTCTTTGTGTAGGCTGTAAACTCTCTGAGGACAGGGACCACAACCTATGTTTCTTGATTACTCTTGTAGTACTCAGCACAGTATATTCCTATTTAAAATAAGGAACTGACAGGGGAGGGTGACTGGGTGGCTCAGTTGGTTAAGTGTCTGAGTCTTGATTTTGGCTCAGTTCATGATCTCATGGTTGTGAGATTGAGTCCCCCATCAGGCTCTGTGCTGAGTGTAGAGGTTGCTTGGGACTCTCTCTCTCCCTCGCCCTCTCCCCCTCCTCCACTCAGGCTTGCTCTCTCTCTGTCTGTCTCTCAAAAAAAAAATAAGGAACTAGCATGAGGTAAGTTGTCACCAACTCTGCCAAAAAGAAGACTGAGAACCACCAACAAAGAATAAAAAGTTACTAATTACCATCATCTATTGAAAACTATGTGTCAGGCACTTCATCATAGTATTTTTCATGCTTATAAGATTCCTAGTGTAAGTATTATTATCCTTGCTTTGCTGGGGAAGATAGAACATTCAGGACCTTCCAAAGCATACAACTGGCATGTGGGGGCACTGGGATTGGCATCCAGGACAACTAAATTCTCAAGTCCACACTTTCCACCACATCACATGCCATTTTTATTTTCCTAGTCCCAATTTCAACATTTTCCCAGAAGAATGTGATCCTATAGATGTTCTTCTTTGCTATGTACATGCTTATGGTGTTAGATAAACTTTATCAATACGTTAAGAATTCCCATTCCTTATATTCCTTCCGTCATTATGGAATAGATGGATGAAGGTGGCAACATCATGAATGGCACAGGGTGTGGAAATGAAACGATAAAATTATAAAATTGGAACCATTTACAGATATTTTCCCTTTTATGATCTAGGACGCCAAAGGTCTCAGCGCTTGGCCACACACAGTCAGTGTTGGAGGCAGCACTAGAATGTGGCCTTTACACATAATTCCATGCACAAGTGTTATCCTGATTGTACAAATGTAACACCTGGGGCACAGAGGGATTCAATAATTTGTCTAAGGTCAGAGCTAGTAAGTCACAAACCCTGGCTCTGAAGCCAAGAAGACCTGGCTCCATGGTCTTCATCTCGACTGCTTACACTTTTACTAAGTAGTGACTCAATAAAAATATTTGTTGCATCTGTGTTTAATATTGAGAACATAGAAAACAAAACAAGTTAAGCGTAATATGCTTTAAATACTGAAAAACTCAGATGCTATTAAAGTACAAGACAGAATGGTGTTGTGGAAATAGCACTAGAGGCAAGTCAGAAGGAGGTGGGAAGTTGGCAGGAGTAGCCAGTATTTGGGGTCAGACAGGCACACAATGGGATGTATCACTTTGGCAGGTGGCGTCGAAGTATGGTTGTTCCGAGTTAAAAATATTTTGTGCCTAATGTCCCTTGGAATTAACAACGAGATGATGCTCTGTCATGTACAAATATCTGAATAGCTTTAAGAACTCAGCCCTCCTTCTTTTCTAGTAAGACCTATCTCTGCTAAAATAAGGTGCCAAAGGGTTTTGTTTGTCCTTACTGTACGTGATGGAAGCGTATTGTTGGTTTTTTATCTTAGTGAACAGATGGGGATGGATTCATGCATGCTTGGATACATGAAACAGTATTTCCTTGAGGGAGTTTTCTCTGATTCCACAGACTAGCTCAGGCATTCTTGTTATACGTGAATTTCTTACCTTGCGTTTCTCTTTTCTATTTCTTATCAGAAACGGTTACATGTGATTACTGTTGTTCTTTGTTATGGGATGTCCTGGTATTCTTGGTTACTATCCCCTCCCTACGGCATCCCCCAGCTTAGCCCAGTGTAAGGTACATCATAGTTACTCAATGTTGAATGAAGCACACCAGATTAAGGAAGGTCTTTTGGAACACAGGTGTAATGAGGTGGACTATAAAGAACAAAAAATAATTTCTATTATTTATCCTTCTGGACCCAGTGAAAATGTCACTACCCTCCCCAAAGCCTTTACCAGATCCCCTCGGGAAAAGAGAGACCCTGTCTTGTCATTGCTCCCACAACATGTTATACAGATCTCTCTCTTGACATCTACCCACTTAACTGCAATTATTGTTTGTGTGTCCCTCTTCATTTGACTACAATATTCTTATGGGAAGGACTTGTGCCATTCCTTGTATGGTGCTTAGAACAAGGTCTGGTAGGCTCAATTAATACTTGTTGAATAAACAAAAGATTGAATCTTTAGAGGACCTACTTCCAGGTAGAATCTGACCTTATAGACTCTGACCTCTGACCTTTATTTCTCTGAAGATGAACACTGCAGGAAATTGACAATATGGACCAGAAAACACACAATTCTTGGTGTATTGCTTAAGAATAAATGAAAACTGTGGACCAAGTCATACAAAGTGAATTATCTCTTCTAAACTAAATTCATCATATCCTCATTTTGCATTCAACAGTTTTGGAGAGGGAGAACCCACTCTGCCAGGAATTGTTTTAGCACTGGAGGCATAGCCGTGAACAGATGTCGTGTGTGTGTGTGTGTGTGTGTGTGTGTAGGGAGGGCAAAAAAACTGAATAAATACATCATGTAATGTCATTAAATGACATATGGTTACAAAGTAAATGAGGGAAATGGGATGGGGGGTGATAAACACATAAGGACAAATATGAAAAGAAATAAGCATTGCTTGCCTTAACCATTTCAGAAGCCCAAAGCATTCTTACTCTACAGGAAAGAGATGTGCACATTCTAGAAATTCTCCATTTAGTGAAACTTTCCACTACTCACACAAGAGGGAAAAGGAGGCAAAAAATGTGTGTAAACATCTACACACAACCTATTCTTGTTAAAAATACACACGTGCATACCCATATACCCACACAAAAATCTCAACAAAATCACTACAAGTCATGTCAGACCAAACAGAACTTGTCATGCAAAAGGGTACGGGGCCCAAATAAATCCACAAGTAAATCCTAAGACTCATGTCAAAGGTAATAATTAGTACAAGGTTTGTTACTATTGGCTGGCAATATTCAAATTCCAATTGAGGTATGAAGCATAAAAGAAAAAGAAGTCAGAGCAAGGATATCTACCAACTTATATACCCAGTTCAGACAATGCTTGGAATATATTAAGTGATGATAAATATTCACATAAGGAAGAGAGGAAGAAAGTGAGGGAGGAAGGGGGTCATTTTATAACTGAAATAGGAAGATATTTCTGGTTGTCAGTAAAGACTGTGATGGACATAAAGGTTGCTGAAGAAACAATCCAGTTCTCAGACTCCACTGAGTGCGCTGAAGGAAGTGCATTTTTCTGCATTTTACTGACCACACACAGGGTCAGTATGCTGTGACCCTGGTGCTATTTGTCCATTTATTGGGTCCCATAATCTCATATAGGGCCTGATTATGCTTGGAGAGAGAGGGGGAGAGAGAGAGAGAGAGAGAGAGAGAGAGAGAGAGAGAGAGAGAGAGAGAGAGAATTCTGCTTGATAAGGGAAGGGGTCTCTCTTCTTTCCTGCCAGGCCTCCAGCCCACATTGAGTGCCATTTTGTACATTGTGGCAGATTTAGGACTCTGGTTTTGGCAATGGCTGGGTTCCCCCATCTGTGTCTTTGCCACACACACTCTGCCTCTATCTACCCCTCTGTTCAGAGAGTAAATGGGACATGTGGGACTCACCATGTGCTTGTCCCTGGCTGCCCTATTACGGTCTTTCTGATTGTTGGCTAACAAACATCGTATCACTCACAGCAAATGAGAACACCCTCTGGTGAGAAATGACCAAGGCCAAACTCTAGATCTGGAAATGAATGAACTGCACGTGAATTCCATTGGTGCATTTCTTATCCCTTAGCTCTGCCAGCTACAACCCCACATGACATAAGACATTTAGATAATAGTAAGTATACTTTAAGTAATGAGGATAACTGTTCTAGCTTGATAAAGTTGTATTTCAGATATAAAAACCCAAATGGCAAAGAAATAAACAAATAATCCTGGAATATGGTGCATCAGTTGGGTGTGTTATCTCTTAGACCTCGTTTCTTCACAATGTTTCACAGAAGATCTGGTAAGTGATAAATAAAGGATATCAACGCACAGTATTTAGGGGACAGTTTTCAGATTTCAAAATATAAACAGTTTGCAGAAAAAAAGTCACTGGAAGATGTATGACAATCTCATATTGTAAGGGGGTTTCACTGCACGTTATATGTGGTTGTCACTAAAAAGGGCATCTAGAACTGCAATATATGTTTTGGGTGCACACATATCTAGTTGTAGCTCTGGTACTTGGCAAGATCAAAGCCATTGCTGTTTCTTGAATGTGGGCTGTAAAGCTGAAAACCCAGCTCTCTCCATTTTTGATGTGTAATTGGGGGGCAAGTAATAATTGAAACTTTCTGAGCCCCAGTTTTTCTTTTTTTTTTATGATTTTGAATATGAGGGTAATAGCTATATCAGCAAATAGTTGAGAGTATTAAAAAATGTATGTTAAAGCATCTATAGGTACTCAAGGAATGTTTGTTGTTTTTACTTCCTGGTCTATCTAAGGCCAGAATGTTGAGATTGATTTAAAAAGAATCATTGTCTCTGACTTCGGCTCAGATCATGATCTTGTGGTTCGTGAGTTCGAGCCCCGTGTCGGGCTCTGTGCTGGCAGCTCGGAGCCTGGAGCCTGAGATTCTGTGTCTTCCTCTCTCTCTGGCTCATCCCGGCTTGCACTCTATCTCTCAAAAATAAATAAACATTAAAAAAAATAATAAATCATTGTCTCTAGTCCTGGAGTAAGCAAACATGGTATGATTCTATCTCTGCTCTGTCCCTGACCAGGTATTTGATCTTGAACCAGTCGCTTGACCTCTCTGGGCCTCAGTTTCTCATCTGTTGAACAAGAAGACCTCTAACATGCTTTTCCAGCTCCAACATCTTTGCCTTTACGACAGGAACTAACAAGAGAGTGCTGATTAAGGGAAACTGAAATCATATAATTGGGCTTCAATCTCAATTCATTTGGTTAAACTCTCCACTTTTAAAATCCTATGGGACTCTGCTCTCACCAAGTAATCTACCCTTAAGCAAAATGGATGCAACCTACTTCAGAGTCATCATGTTGCCTGATATCTCTGTCACTTGGGTTCCTGAAGAATAACAGAGACTGGTGGCCCCCTCTCTGGGATTTCTGTGGAGGACACTCTGAGGAAGAAGAGAGGGTTCTTTGCTTACTTCCCAATATTAGTGTCTAAATAGCTTCAGGGCTTTCACTCCCAGGGATTTTTAAGATGCTCCCAACATTCTCCTGAGAGGCTTCCATAGTCATGAGCATTTCCAAGAAAGGGAGACATGCTTTTGCAGTAGATTTTGTTTAGTGACCCAGGAAATTTAAAATGCACAGATTGTGCTGCCAGCCCTGACTGCCAATGTCTTTACATTCTGCTCTAATCCTCCCCAACAAGGGCCATCTATCGACAACCCAGATCTGCGGGGGCATCCTGGTCCTTTCAAATGCTGAGCCCTGGTTGGTTCAAGAGCTCTAGCTTTCTGCTTTCTTACATCCAAGTGTAGGTAAGAAATTCAGCCCTAGACACTTCCTATGCCTTTTAAAGATCAAAGCTTCATTAGAATTAAGGTCATTTGCATGATGGCATTTTGAAAATTGTTCAACTGGGATAATAAGTGTTTATAGATTGGAGCCTCCCTACTGGTGTTAATCCAGGGACCAACTACCCAACTACCCATTTAGAAGGCAGGCTTCAGTTGACACTTGTTATAAAATACCATGTTATGTTATATGACACATGTTATAGTATACCAAGGTGGTATGCTACATTTCTAAAGCATAGTAGTCTCTTATGCCTTTTTTCCTGGACAGTGGAAATAAGAGAAACTGGAATTTATAGTGGGTTAGGTAAAATACTGCTCTCAATAAAAAGTAAAATGCATTGTGATACTAACTGAATTGACCAGCATATATTTTTAGGCAAACAGTCTTTTCAAGAAGCAAATTATCAAAGCTCCTTAACACAATCATCACCAATCATTGGAAGGGACATCTCAAAGAGAGTAAGCAAATAGCTCGCTGGGATGACATCAGGAGAAGAAATAATCTGTTAAAGAATTGAGAGCACTCACATTCAGCATAGACAGAAGATGGGGAAATGAATTTTTTATTAAAAAAAATCCACAACAATTAATGGGTATATCTATAAACCTTTCCCAGAAAAAAATGTAATTGTAAAGACTAAGTACATTAGCTTCAGCAATAACAAAATGAAGGACTCATGGTAAAAAACAAACAAAAAAGAAGTCACGTTATAATATACAAAGGGAAAAAGATGTGAATTATAAAGTGTTAAAAGGGGCTTCAACAGACGAGATTGTTCAGAGCCTGGAAGAGGCAGATTATGAGGCACTGCAAGGTCCCACAATGTCTCTTTTGCTTCAGCAGCTGCGTCCCACGCCAGTCAGCCAACAGACTTGCATTTAGTGAGAGCCCACTCTGTTCCACACTGTGCTTTGGGCTTTTATATTCACTCCAAGAGTTTAGGGTCCGGAAACCTCCCAAATGAAGATTCACAATTTCCTCCAAATTGTGCCCTTCTATCAAATTGTGTTTGTCTCTTCCTTTTCCTAGGAAATTCTAGACTAGTCTTATGTATGTGTGCGTGCACACTTGCATGCAAACTGCGAGCTGTTTCCATTCTCTCGGGCTAGGCGTCAAATGTTCTGCAGCTTCAATACTAAATACTCCCCTGTCACTTTGTGGTGAGGCCAAGGAAAGTGTTTAATAGCCATTTCCTCATGCCTTGTGGTACTGGGGCTGAGGTAAAATAAAAGTAAATCAGATTCTCCACTGAGTTAAATCCTCTTATCCAAACAGGCTCCCTGCCCTTAACTCTGAGCATACAAGTTTATTTAGGAGGCCAGAGGCAGTAGTCATCCAGGGTTTCCACACTGGTTAGAATGCACCCTGCAGATCTCTCGGAAGTGTGGGCTACCACTTTTGGCTAAACAGTTCTGGACATAATAAATGGCCCAAGCTCTAACCTTTCCTGAAGATCTGAGACAGCACTGGCCTGTCCCTGTACAGTTTATCCCATGTGGCCTCGCCTCAACATGATGCTGATCTCTTCTGACAGCAGAGCACAAAAGGAGAAATAGGAAATGACAGGTCAAACACTCGGCAGAGTCTTTTCCCTTGTGCATTTCTTGTGTGTCCCTGTAGTCGTGAGTGGGATTGTTAATGTCCAGACACACAGAAGTGTAAGGTGCTAGGTTTTTCTAAGGCTAATGTGTTTCAGAATGCACAGAAAACCAAGGACAAGTCCAGGTTGAGCTACTTTTTTGAAAATTGCCATTAGTTAATGTCACACAAGTCACCCCAGCGGGATCTTGCCTTTTTTCTACTCCAGTGAAAACAGGAAATGGATTTAAGGAGGAATAAACAACAGAAACTCTATGCAGTTCTGTGAAACACCTGACCAGGCACAGAGTATAAAACCAAACTCCAGAAAGAAAGGTGAGATTTGGGGATTGGGAATCTGACTTGTGGAGCTTTCCAATCAGAATGCTTTTTTTTTTTTTTAAGCTTTCATGGAATATTAGATCTAGAAAGATCTCGGAGATCACTAGCCTAACCCCTCCTTTTATTTACAGATGAGAAATCCAACCCACAGAGGGAACATGATGTACCAGAGGCCACACAATTATTGGAGGCAAAGCCATGACTGGGATTCTTGCCTCTCCTGACATATGAAACCTGAGATAGGAGGACTCTGCAGTGTGAAGGGAATGAAGGATGTGCACTCAGAAGCAGGGGCTGTGCTGCGTTTGACACTTGGGATCTTGATCCCAGTGGCCCAACAAAGGCTGCTCTCGGACAAGCCATACCTCCCTAGAATGGGACAGAAGAAATGAACACAGTTCCTTCCTCCCAGAAAAATTTCCTGAACATCAGAAGAGCTCTGTTTTCTAAGAATAGAAACCTTAGAGGACCTTTTTTTCAGGTCTTAGGGGAACACCCAGCACTGTCAGCAGGGTTCCAAGGCCACAGGGCTCTCTGCCATTAACTTGTCAACTGTAATCAGTTTTGGCTCCTAGCAGTGACCCTCATTTGGGAGGAAAATAAAAGTGGAACCAAATGGGTGGCTATCTGTCCAGTAACATACAGAACTAGCTGGAACTTCAGCAAATTAATTTGGCTAAGTCTCAAGGTTCTCAACTCAAAAATGAAGGGAATTTGAACCACACCCTTTCTCTATGTTCTTTGGGATGTCTCTTTTCTATTTCACTGGGATGCTGGGAGGATAATTAGGCAAGGACTACAGAATATAATAAATTAAAAGATGTCATTCTTGCCAAAATGAAAAAATCAGGAGACTATAGATGCTGGAGAGGATGTGGAGAAACGGGAACCCTCTTGCACTGTTGGTGGGAATGCAAATTGGTGCAGCCGCTCTGGAAAGCAGTGTGGAGGTTCCTCAGAAAATTAAAAATAGACCTACCCTATGACCCAGCAATAGCACTGCTAGGAATTTACCCAAGGGATACAGGAGTACTGATGCATACGGGCACTTGTACCCCAATGTTTATAGCAGCACTCTCAACAATAGCCAAATTATGGAAAGAGCCTAAATGGCCATCAACTGATGAATGGATAAAGAAATTGTGGTTTATATACACAATGGAATACTACGTGGCAATGAGAAAGAATGAAATATGGCCTTTTGTAGCAACGTGGATGGAACTGGAGAGTGTGATGCTAAGTGAAATAAGCCATACAGAGAAAGACAGATACCATATGGTTTCACTCTTATGTGGATCCTGAGAAACTTAACAGAAACCCATGGGGGAAGGGAAGGAAAAAAAAAAAGAGGTTAGAGTGGGAGACAGCCAAAGCATAAGAGACTGTTAAAAACTGAGAACAAACTGAGGGTTGATGGGGGGTGGGAGGGAGGGCAGGGTGGGTGATGGGTATTGAGGAGGGCACCTGTTGGGATGAGCACTGGGTGTTGTATGGAAACCAATTTGACAATAAATTTCATATATTAAAAAAAAAAAGATGTCATTCTTATAATCATCATTTATGGAATATTCCTCAGCTTGTATCTTAGGGACCTGCTAGCATTACTGGTCACATTTTTCACCCAGAGAAGCAAAGAAATGGAAAGTGTTCCATACTTGAGAGCTAGAATAGAGCTGTAGGTTAGGTTCTTAGTCCTTAGCTCACTGTTTATTTACCATACCCCTTGACTTTGTCATTTGGGGAAAAGGAACAGTTTCTGCTGAAAACCTTAAAATCAAAGAGGTATCATTTTTGCCCAGAGAGAGGAGAGAGTTCTCCACAAAGTTCTGTTTTCCAATTTTTTTTTTTGTTTTTGTTTTTGGCCATGTGTGTTTTTGTTCATTAGAGTTGTCATTTTGAAGTCTTATTAAAAATTGGCCTTTTCATAGTTTTTGCCAGAAGAACGGGAGTATATAATGTTTTAAAAATGTATCTTTTGATTTGAAAATACTATACATTCATGTAGAATTTGGAAAGCAACATATAAAAGTATAAAAGAGAAGAAAAAAATTAACTGTACCATTAGCACTCATAGATAATAACTGTACATTTTTAGTTTAGTTTATTTAGTAGTTTAGTTTAGTTCTTACTAGTCTTTTTCTATATAACTTTGGGATTATACTTGCAACATACACACAAGGTATCTTCTTGGAGTCATTAAATGTTCAGACCCACAGACAACCACATGCTACATTTGGCATTGGTCTACTTGGAAGGAACCATAGCTCGCCAGCAGGGAAACATCACGTGCTCCTTTCCAGCATGTGTCCTCACAGTGGTCCAGCAGAGCAGTATAGCTCAGGTGCAAGAGATCATAGACATATCAGAGGATGAAGGAGCCACTGTGGCTTAAAAGCCTCATGCCCTGTAGGAGTCAGCATATGGTGCAGCAACTCCACAGACATAGCTTCCAAGGTCCCAGAGTCATTGCACTTAGAAGTCATAGCATGGCACCTCCTCGGGTAATTATAGTTCTCAGAGTTCAGATGCAATTCACCAATCAGGGGTTAATTTGGCCTAGCAACACAGTTGATACATACCACCTTTTTCCTTTTTCTAGGGAAATAGACCCAGAAAATTAAGATATGGTCAGATTCTCTTGTGAAAGGGAGAAAGATTTTATACGCAATAGTATATACAATTTTTTTAGCCCTTAAAAAAAAATCTTAACATTAAATCAAAAACATGTTTCATTGCTACTAAAGGTGTTTCAAAAACACGACTGCCTCACAATGTATTTATACAAGCCCCTAGTACTGTGTATTTAGCTAGTTCCAAGTTTTTCACGGAAACTATTGCCTAAATGAACATCCCCAAAACACAAATCCTTGTATTTATATAAAACTGATCATTTCCTTAACATAAATTCAGGGAATGGAATTACTGGCTGAGTCTGAAGTTTATCAACTCTTAATACATCTTTGACAAGCTACTCTTTAAAAGAAAATAGCAGTCTACACTTCAACTAGAACTGTATGAAAGTATCTACACCTTCAGCAACATGGCTCTCTGTCTTTAAAACATTTGGAAAATTTATAGGGGAAAATGCTGTACTTGTAAAAACTACTTTTCTTTGGATAATTGATGAGTTTAGAAATGTTTAAAAAAAAAAAAGAAATGTTTACATGCACAGTCATTGTTTTGTTAATTGTCTATTCTTGCCCTTTCCCATTTTTATTTTGGGAAGCTCATTTTCTTAAGTATTAAGGATATTTACATTTGAGTCCTATATGCTGTAAACTTTTTGCAGTCTTTACTTTTTCTTTTGTTAGAAATGCTCATTTCTAGGTAGACAAATCTATCAATCTTTTTCTATATGCTTGCATGGTTAAGCGGCCGACTTCGGCTCAGGTCATGATCTCGTGGTCTGTGAGTTCCAGCCCAGCGTCAGGCTCTGTGCTGACAGCTCAGAGCCTGGAGCCTGTTTCAGATTCTGTGTCTCCCTCTCTCTGACCCTCCCCTGTTCATGCTCTGTCTCTCCCTGTCTCAAAAATAAATAAAAAAACGTTTAAAAAAAAAAAAGAAAGTGAGATTGTTTTTGCTATTGGGGGTGCTTTTGTGGGTGTGCATGCACACTTTCTAAGTGTTTAAAATCCATATTTTCTTGCTTTGTAATGTGCACTAAAAAGCTTTTTGTTTATTTTTAGGGCCTGGAACATTTTATAGAATTAGGAATTTTCCATTCCTTGAAAGTTTGAAGGAATTTATACTACAGCTATGTGTCCTCAGTATATTTTGTGAGATAAATATTAGACATGTTTAAAAAGTTTATTCTATCTTTATTCACTATTCGGATTTTCTACATCTTTTTAGGGCATTGTTAGTAAATTACCTTTTCATAAAATATTACCAATTTTATTGAGGTGCAAGCACTTACTGGCACAGAATTGTAAATACAATTCAAATAAAAATACCATATAGACTTCTATAGGTTTATGTATTTTTCCTTATATGTATGTGTTTTAACTTTTTTTTTCTTTTTACTCCTGCCTTTCTTATATTAGACTATCTAGGGGGTTGCACATTCTACTTTTCTAAGAATTAGCTCCTGATCTTATTTATTATTCTATTGTTTTCTGATTCACTAATTTACTAATTTTTTTGACCATAATTTTTAATAATAATCTGTCTCCCTTTCTTTACTTAGTTTTTTTTTTTTTTTTATGACAAAAACTGTAATTCCAAGAAGTCATTACAGGAGAGCCTAGGCAATGGTATATCCTGGGACTAGGGAGAAGAGAGGAAAATAAGTTAAGTCAACGGATCACTTAGCGTCATGTCTGAATACACAAGAACATGATATGCTTCTGAGACAGAAAGAAACCAGGATGTGATTCTAGATGAAGCTGCGGTTCCAGGGTTTCCAAGTGGAATCTCATTCCCTTTATGTAGAGGAAGTTGCTCTGTGATCCTGAAGATGATGAAGAACAGTTTCCAGCCAGGCTCTTTGCTCCCCTACGTCTAAACACTTAGTACATGCTAGGCACTGTGCCGAGTCATTTGTACGAACCATCTCATTCAAGTCTCATGACAACTCTATGAAATAGGGAGTCATATTATCCCTATGTTTCACGGTGGGGGGTGGGGTGGGGTGGCCAATAGAGTGACTCGCCCAAAGTCACATAGACAGGATGTGAATCCAGCTGTGTCAGACTGCAGAGCTTGCGTTTTTAACCACTCTGATACACCACAATTTTATTACCCCTGACCTTAATTGCAACAGCATGGTCTTATCATTTAAGGGAGGGTTTGCTGAGCCTAGGATCAATGATCAAAACGAACTTAAAGTCTATGACTCATTATACCCATATTATTTCTTCTCAAAATCCCATCTATTTCTCACCTTAAAGCAAGCAGATCACTTGCATAGAAAACAATACTTGAACTGAACGTCTGAGCGGTCAGTATATTTCTCAGCATGCCAGTCAATATTACCAAAAGAAAGGGGAAGGGAGAGAGTTGGGGGAGGCAGCTATTAGAAGAGAAAGGGGGGGGGAATGATAACCGAGATTACATCCCAAAGAATCTGACCGTGTAGCATGTCCAGACATGCTACACAAAGTCATTTAAAACACAAAGTCATTTTAAAAATTGAAATTAAAATGTCTAAGGATTCAATCAATTTGCCAGATGATACAGGTCTGTGAATTTTATACTTTTGAAATGGTTTCCCTTGAGCATAGTCTGGCCATTTTTTTTTTTTTGCCCCCTCATGCGAGAGAAGAATGAAATAGAAGGAGGGTAAAGTTGCAACTGAATTGAATGTGATATAATGTGAACGTGGCCAGAGCCACCAAGAATGAATGACAGCAAACTTCAGGTCAGGTGATTTCTCTCTGGAAGTTCAGTCAGAACAGCAGGAGACACAGGGCCAGGGGATTCCATTCCACTCTGGTCCGATTCTTTCCATCAGTGCCGGCATCTACATTCAAGACCTCTCCTGAATAGACCCAATTCGCTGCATATTTTTTCAAGAGCACAGTAGCTGTTCTTAACATGTTAGCCAATCATGTCTGTCAATTTATGCCATTCACACATACTTTAAAAATGTGTGTGTGTGTGTGTGTGTGTATATATATATGTATACATACATACATATACATATATATATGTATAATTCAGATACCAAAAAGCAAAAGCCACCTACAAAAGACGAGACCCATGTCCATGAGATTTTTATGCAGAACTCCATTCACTGTTTTGGCTGAAACAGGACACCCCCGTTCCCCGCACCCCCCTCCTCCCCCGTTAGACTGCTGGTGAATGCCCAGGAAGGGAGGAAAGAGTAGAAAAGGCAGACAGGAAATGTTATTTAGTATCTGACGGTAAAAAAGGAAGTCGATTCTGTACTTACAATAGCAGTCGGAGTGGCAGCCAGCACACAATAGAGCACCAGAGGGGTGATGAAGCTTTCTTCCTCTGTCCCCGGGTAAGGCTTCATTAAGTCTCCGTCCTGACAGAAGAATCCTTGGATATGCACCTGAAAAGTGTCAGTGCATTCGAAGTAGTAGGCAAGCAGCACTGTCCCAGCCATGATGACAAGCTGAAAATACAGCATGGCCACACAGAGACATTAGCAGGTCTTCGGAGCCGCGTTTGCCCCTCAGAGCACACTCCCTCCATCACCCCAGCAGCTTTCCTCTGTTGGTATTGGCGAGTGTGTGCGTGCCTGGCTCAGCGTGCTCTGGGCTCAGGGAGGGTGTGCTTGCTTGTCTGCCTTGTAACATCTGTTCTAGAAACCTCCCAGAAAATAATTAACGGCTCCCATCTGAAAGGCAGACCACAGCAAGGCTTATAGAGAGACCCAGCTTCTGCTGCCACCCTCTCAGAGGAAGCACGGGAGCCAAGGTAATATTTCCATTCAGGACAGAGGGGAAAAGTCAAAGGGCAGCGGCATAAGAATTGGCAAGATGTAGATGTGAGAGCTGTTCGTGAGAAAGCTCATGAAATAGTAGAGATAAACTTGCCTTATTATAAAATGTTAGAGGCAGGTAAATCATGAATGAATAAACCAATGCACAGGAAAGCTAAAACCTGGAAAGGTTGAGGCAGGTTTTCAGAACCACACCCTTCAGTATTGGCAGGGAGGAACACAGTACAGGCGGCCTGTATCAGTCACGGCTGTTACCTTTTCCAAAAAGGTTTTACGTTTATTCCAAAATGCTTTCCCCCAGTAAGTCCAGGACTTTCCTGATAACATCTTATTATAGACACAGATCGTTCCTAAGGTTTAGACATAAAAAGGGACATAATTATCCTTTAATTCTGACTCACGAATGTCCCAGACACTCACTGAGGTTTAGATGTAGCCTTTTGTAGGTATGAGAGGTTGAGTGAATATAGAAATGTCGACATTCGTTGTCGCTTTCATATTTGGAAACACCAAAGTACCAGGATAAGATGGTTATAAAGGTAGATAGAAAACAGATTTTTGAGGTTATGAGACTACAGAAAATTAAGCTGAAAGGGTTCTTGGAGATATTCCCGTCTCAAACCTTTATATTTCATAGATGAGAAGGCTGAATGGGGAACTGACCACTGCTGAATTATCCAACAAGTAAGCTAAACATGTACTTAGGTTGAGAATCAGCAAAGTAGGGAAACTAAAATGGAGAAAAAATATCTTAAAGTGTTGTTCTTTTAAAAAAGTATCAAAATAATCATTATGGAATAAAATCAGAACTTGGGAGGACATGTTTGTACATCGTTTATGGCTTAAAATTGTTTTTACTTGGAAGTACCTATGGGTCAATGAGGGAGAAGGAAAGGTTTAGGAAATCTAAAGTTCTAAAGCTGGAATCTTTTTTTTTTAATATATGAAATTTATTGTCAAATTAGTTTCCATACAACACTCAGTGCTCATCCCAAAAGATGCCCTCTTCAATGCCCATCACCTACCCTCCCCTCCCTCCCACCCCCCATCAACCCTCAGTTTGTTCTCAGTTTTTAAGAATCTCTTATTAAAGCTGGAATCTTTAAATCTAAAGCTGGAATAGCCCTGGAATGACTAACCTAAGGTCATGATAGCTAGTTTGTGTAAGTCTGGGACTAGAAACCCACATTTTCTGATCCTCAGAGGAAAAAAAAATACCTGTATTATGGCATCAAAATTTTGTTCTACAAAAAAGCCTGGAGAGTTACGGGGCGGAGAACAGGCTCGACTCTAACGGCAGTCTTACCTATTTCATATCCATTTCTTTAGCCACAACATAGCAGAGAAGCCTTACACTCTGCCCACTCTCTGAAACCAGGCACAGCCTCTACTTCCGGGAAATTATTTCTGCAGTTTCTCCTTCTTGTAGCTGAAAGCATTCAGAAACTCCTATCCATTCTGCTATAAAGGTCGTTTACCTTTTGGCCTCATCCATTGCCACCTTCCTTTACCTTCAGGTAGGTCGTAGATCATACTTTCCGTTTGTTGTCCTTCATACACGACTTCTCTCTGGTTGTATATGAATGATATTTTACCACCTGGCATTTTCTGTCCCTCTTCCCCAGAGGACCTGCTGTCACAACTTCTGACCATCTAGTAATCTCTGGACACTCCTGTGTGTTTCTCTGCACCTGAAGTTATTTCTTGGCACCACATGTAAATCACCAGTGCTCAGGCCAGCCATCTCTGCTGTTTCAGCACTTTGTTTCTTTTCTCTTTAGCCACAGAGAGATTTGGATTAGTATGTTTCCCGTAAGAGTGAGAGAGAGGTACTCCAAAGCTGCCCTTGCTAACAGGTGTTCCTGTTGGCTGCTAGTTTATGAGGTCAAGGCCATGAAGTTTCTCTTTTGTGCTTCACTGGTCAACTGAGATGACCTGATGGGAAGGAACCTAGCCAGCTGACCTGAATGTTCTGGAGCTGAGAAAACACTATGATTGCAACAGTGTTGGGACTTTACCTCCAGGGCTACCCGTGCCTCCTGCACAGGCCTGATCTGGGATTTCTTTGTATATCCTCCATGTGGCTGGAAACATATTTCTGTCTCTTGGCTTCATCAGCCCTTGGGGAATAACTGCTTGGAGAACAGGCAGGATCTATGGGAGCTTTTGGATAAAACAAAACCCAAAAATGGCAGCTAGCCCCCTCTATTGAGGACAAGTGTCCTATTTTACTGGGTGCCTTTGTGCTACCACCTCCATTTGAAAAAGGTCAAGATGAAAGTGAAGTAAACAAAAGCAAAAACATACGTACGTAAAACGACTCATTAGAAAAATGTAGAATAGAAACTTTTAGAACATAGACTGTCCTAACTTCAAATACATCAAAATCAACAATAATGACAACAACAAAAAAGCTAAGGTCAATATGCCCAGATTTGAAATCTATAGAACAAACCTTGAATAACTGCCTGGCCAATTGAATCCTGGAAGCAACATTCAGAGAGAACTGAATTAATGCACAAATCAGTTAACTGCAGGGCATAAAGTAAAGAACAGAGAACCTGGGAGGCTCAGGGGAGTAGAGGTAGGTGGGAACTTTGGAGCCTCCTGGACAGAACGGACCTATCAGCATAAGTCTGTTTACTCTGATCCGACTCCCTGACCAGCCAGAAACCCCTGCTTGTCATTTTCAAGTAATCCCCAGACTCCCTGGAGAGTCCCCAGTTATGCCAGTTAGAGATGCACAGAAGCAAAAACAGAACAATTTGGATCTTGATTTCTAGGTTTCCTTTCTATTGAACATTCTCTCATGACCACATATTAAAAAGAAGCTTTGCATTTACTGCAGGAACAGAAATGCCGTGCTGGTTCTGCTTCCGTGAACAGAGAGGTCCGCCTTGCAGCTCTGATGACGGTGCACAATTAGCCATCAGCATCCTCCCTTCTTCCTCTCTGTCCTGGGCCGTGATTCATCGCTGTCTAGGTTTGTGTCACCAGTGCCAGCTGGCACGCTCACCATCTCCGTTGCCTTCTCCAGCCCCATTTAGGGATGCATGGAGGGAGGCCATAATGTTGGTGTCACATGAGCAGATGGCGAGGCTGTGCTGGACCCAAGTGCTGGTGGAGGGCTGATGATATCGGTGTGAAAGGCGCAATTATGGCTGTGGGGGGAAGGAGTTCATGTACCAGGGGTTTTCCTCAGCTTCAGTTCCCAAGAATGACAATCCGATATTCGAAAACGCATCAAATCCTGACCCATCCGCAAGGATTCAGAAGGCAGAAGACAGCAATATCTGAAATTCTGCCTCTCAGGGTTGAGAGACCTGTGTTTCTATCCTCTGCTGATTAGAGAAAAGTGATTATCGAAAAGAATGGTAATGGGGAAGGTCACAAGGCTGGGGGCAAAGGCTGAGATGACAGTACATTTTCCTTTGGTCTGTCAAGTCTGGGGCAATTGTGGACCACTAGTTTACATGACCTGATACAGGCCGCAAGAGTGGGGGAACATGGGGTGCCTGGGTGGCTCAGTCAGTGTCTGACTTCGGCTCAGGTCATGATCTCGCGGTTCACAGGTTCAAGCCTTGCACTGGGCTCTGTGCTGACAGTGTGGAGCCTGCCTGGGATTGTCTCTCTTTGCTTTTCTCTCTGCCCCACCTCAAAATAAATAAATAAACTTAAAAAAAAAGCAGTGGGGGATCAGGTAATGATGGTATGACTCATGAGAGTGAGTGAATGTGAGTGTGTCTGTTGTGCAGGAGCATGTAGGCAGACATGTGAGGTTGGACAATGAGAGGGCTGGTATCTGGTCTAGAGTGTTTGGGCATATCTGAAACTGGGGAAGCCTAGTCTAGGTGACCAACCATCTCAGTTTGCCCAGGATTGAGGGGTCTCAGGGTGCATGGGACCTTTCAGTACTAAAACCAAGATAGTCCTAAACTAACTGAGGTGCTAGGTCACTCCACCAGAGGCAACAAATGTTTCCCTCTCCAAAGAGGTTTTTCATTCTGGTTTTGCCAGGACCTATCAAGACTACTGCAAAATAATCAGTCAACCCACAACTGTTTGTGGGAGCCGCCCCTATGTTCAGTCCCGAACTAAGTGCTGTGAAGGTGCAGAATTCTCAGACATGCTCTCTAACGTCAAGGAGTTTGTGATCCAGCTGGGGAGCGCTCACCAACACAGGAAACAGACAATGGTCTATAGATCTGTAGGAGGGGGTCAGCTAATCCCGAGGTGGGGTTTGCACATGGCTGCCTGTGCCTGGTGAGCTGGTAGGGAGGGAGTCGGCAGAGGAGTAGGTAAAGGGCTGAGGCCTGGAGAAAAGAGCGCAAGGGGATGGACAGGGCAGCATGGTGTCTGTTTAGGGGATTGGTTTTGACTAAGCCCCATGGACATATGTGCAATTCCAAAGAGAGAGGGGATAAAGGAAACTCAGCAGAAGGAACACTGCATCAGAGCTTAGATGATAAGATTCGGCAGGGTTGCGATGCAGAAGCAATGTCTTAGGACCCCAAGAAAGAGTACACTTTAAGGACTCACATGTTTTTCATATTAAGAGACAGCAAGCCAGGCACAGGTGTCACTAGCGGCACACAAGGGCTGGGGTGGGAAACCCGCAGGTGGCGTGAATGGAAGTGGGACCTGAGGTAGTACGCTGGAGGGGAAACGTGACAAAACCGGTCTTGAGCCCATGTGAGACCTCTTGGGCACCTCTACACGTAGGTGTGATCCTTTGAGAGGGGATGGAAGTTCCCCACAAATAACAGAGGCAAGAGCCAAGAAGGAAGGGGAGGAGATGGTGATGGGAAGGGTGATGATATATATGATGCATATGTCCCAGGAACGGCTCTAAGAACGTCACATAAATTAACTCTTCTTCTGCCCAGCCACCCCGTGTGGTAGGCATGTTATTATTTCCATCTTGCAGGTGAGGAAACAGAGGCACAGAGAGATTGCGTGAATTGTATAAGGTCACACAACTCACAGGGGAGAACCCAGGATGATGACTGTAAATATGATGCATCTTTCCACACAACCTTAAGCGGCCAGGGGAAAATGAGGTCACGAGTTTAAGGTGGCATGACATCAAGGGGTAAACTAAGTGCTGCACACTTGAGTCCTTTCTTCAAAGGCTTCCTAGTGTCAGTTTCCTCATCTGCAGGAAAGTTAATAATAACTAACTCATAAATATGCAATGGGACACGTTTATGTATTCTCAGTTTGTTCCAAAAAGGAGTTTCATCAACCTCCATCAAATGAAGTGTGCAAGCCTCAGTGAGAAGGTGGAACAGAAGAAAGGAAGTAGACAGGAATTTCAGAGACAGGAATTTCATCCTTGAGTATAAGTTGCCTAACAGCACAATAAGGAAATGCTGGTCTGTTACACATTTCACAGTATCTGTAAGATAAAAGCCAGCCAATGTTTAAAGGAAATAGAATCTTTCTGATGTAGTAACTGGGCTGGAATTCGTCCTGGGTTCTCATAAAGGGTGTGTTGTGATAAACAGTGATTCAATGTTGAGGATGATGGCGCTGTTTTTTTTTTTTTTTTTTTAACGTTTATCTATTTTTGAGAAAGAGAGAGAGAGAGGGAGGGAGAGGAGCAGGGGAGGGGCAGAGAGAGAGAGGCAGACACAGACACCAAAGCAGGCTCCAGGCTCTGAGCGGTCAGCACAGAGCCCAACGTGGGGCTCAAACCCACGAACTGTGAGATCCTGACCTGAGCTGAAGTCCAACGCTTAATTGACTGAGCCACCCAGGCGCCCCAGTGCTGTTTGTTTTTAATATGGGACCCCACATCAAGTCTTAGCATAGGCTCATGACGTAGCATCGAAGCAAAATGCACAAAAACAATATTGTGGGGTAGAATGGAGGTGGTGGGTATTATGACTCAGTCTAGGTAGAACTTAAGAGACACAGCACAATGAAAGGCTAAGAGCGTGGGCCAGGTTTCCTGGGTTGGAAACTCACTCTGCTGCTTACTAAGCATGGGACTTAAGGGGCGCCTGGGTGGCTCAGTCGGTTAAGCGTCCAACTTCGGCTCAGGTCACGATCTCACGGCTCGTGAGTTCGAGCCCCGCGTCGGGCTCTGTGCTGACAGCTCAGAGCCTGGAGCCTGTTTCAGATTCTGTGTCTCCCTCTCTCTCTCTGACCCTCCCCCGTTCATCCTCTGTCTCTCTCTGTCTCAAAAGTAAATAAACGTTAAAAAAAAATTAAAAAAAAAAAACAAAAAACAAAACTAAGCATGGGACTTAAATTCTTGTGCTTCAGTTTCTCCATTTGTAAAATGGGGCTAATAATACTTCAGCATGAGAACTATACAGTAAGTATTCAGGGAAGTGTCTGACTTAGCAGAAGGCACAGACTATATTCTTCAAGCACTCCTTCCTAGGTATTGCTTCTCTCAGGTTTAAAAAAATTTTTTTTCTAGTTTATTTTTTGAGAGAGAGAGAATCCCAAGCAGGCTCCACAGTGTCAATGCAGAGCCTGATGCAGGGCTCAAACTCATGAAACAAAGATCATGACTTGAGCCCAAATCAAGAGTTGGAGGCTTCACCAACTGAGCCACCCAGGTGCCCCTCTCTTAGGTTTTGAAAAACTATTGGGTAGCAGTGAATTGGATACTATTTTCTAGTAAGTAACCTCCTAGTGAAGTACAGAGCTGTGTCTTTTTGTTTTTGTTTTTGTTTTTACTGATTTAATTGTTTAAATTGTTTACTAATTTAATTTAATTGTTAAGTAATATTTAAATGTTATTATTAGATTAGCAGAAGAAGTCTTTAATCAGGCTCATCTCTGTAGGACAAATCTCTTAACTTCTCCACATCCCAGTTCTTGTCGGAAAAAATATTGAGTTACTTTTCAAGGCTATAATGAGAACTGAGGATATTATACATAAATATCAACAACAGTACTTTGGCACATAGTAGATGCTTAATAAGTGGTATTCCTAGTTGTTATCTTCATTTAGTATTATTGAATCTTAATATGTCCCCTTATTATGGTGGTTTTCCAGACTACAGGTCTCAAACCATTAATGGACTATGAAATAAATGTACACAATTTTGGAGTTCAATTAGAATTCTTTTAGTGAAAAAGAACAGAATTCAGAAAACTGTGAATATAGTTCAGAACTCAGAGTTCTGAACTCTGAGTTCAAAACTCAGAATATATCAGAGTTTCACACACAGTAAGAGCAAATGTTTTTATGTGAAACTAGTGTATAACATATAGGCAGAGGAAGTATGTATAATACAGTGTGAAATGTGTTTCTTACTATGGATTGTAGTAAAAAAATCCTTCAATAAAACATGATTTTATTAGATACTTGTCTGATAGTGTACAAGTTCCTTTCATTATAGTGATTAAGACACATAGGTTCAAACCCCAAATCCACTAATTACTACTGTAGGACTTTGAACCAATTATATAACTCGTCTATGCCTTAGTTTCCTCACATGAGAAATGAGTTCTCATTGGAATGGTATAAGAACTATATGACTTAGTATAGCAAAACCACTTAGCAGGTACTCCATAACTATTAGCTGCTATTTTATTAAGACACCAGTAGAATATAATTTTTTTTCTGTGTGAGCAAATAATACCACATGCACTCAAGTATGTAAGAGAATATAGTCATTCCATTAGCCAGGACTGAATAACCAGCTAGTTTTTCCATCTACAAAATGATGCTTCTTGATGAGCATCATAGTTCCACAATAATGAATTTTCAAGAATCATGTAACTGTTCTTAATTTTGCTATTTACAAACAATCTTATCTCTCAAGATATGAAGACATAAAAATAAAATATTAAACTGTCAATTAATTCTCCTTTGTCAGTATATCTGATCCTTATTTGCCCTTTATAGTTTTATATTTTCCGAAAGAATTTTTTAAAAATTTATTTTATTGTGGTAAGAATAAAAGATGAGATTTACACCCCCCCAACAAATATTTAAGTGTGCTCTGTGGTGTTAGTGACCATAGGTGCAAGGTGCAGCAGACATCTCGAGCTTACTCATCTTACTTAACTGAAACTTTATTCCTTTTGATTAGAAATTCTCTATTCCCCCTCACATCTGTGTCTTTTAATTAACAGGCAATTAAGCTGTGCTTAAGAATGACATCCTCTTGGGGCTCCTGGGTGGCGCAGTCGGTTAAGCGTCCGACTTCAGCCAGGTCACTATCTCGCGGTCCATGAGTTCAAGCCCCGCATCAGGCTCTGGGCTGATGGCTCGGAGCCTGGAGCCTGTTTCCGATTCTGTGTCTCCCTCTCTCTCTGCCCCTCCCCCGTTCATGCTCTGTCTCTCTCGGTCCCAAAAATAAAAAATAAAAAAAGAATGACATCCTCTTGTGAAACCTGGACAGTCACAATGGACCAGTGTGTGTATGAGAATCCATGGCCTTCATTTAAAAAAATTTTTTTTTAACGTTTATTTATTTCTGAGACAGAGAGAGAGACAGAGCATGAGCAGGGGAGGGGCAGAGAGAGAGGGAGACACAGAATCTGAAATAGGCTCCAGGCTCTGAGCTGTCTGCACAGAGCCCGACGCGGGGCTCGAACTCACGGACCGCAAGATCATGACCTGAGCTGAAGTCAGACGCTTAACCGAGCCACCCAGGTGCCCCAGATCCCCTCTTCTTTAAAGAGAACAGGTACATCCACAGGCGAGGACATGTGGATGAAATGGGACTGTTTAGTCAATCAACTAATATTTATCGAGTGCCTACAACATGCAGACACTGAGGGTATTCACCTGCTAACAAAACTGAATAGCAAATAACAAGTCTGTTAACAAAGCAGACATGATCTTTAAACATGTGGGGTTTTCTGTGGGGGAGACAGATATCATAAAAGCAATCCCAAATAAATGATAATGAGGGCTCATTTGAGTAAACACATGACAAGCTATATAACTTGAAATGCATTATCTTACATGATATTCATGCTTCCCTGTGAGATAATGAGTTGCTCTCATTTAAAGAAGAGAAACTTTATCCAAGCTCACAGACCTAGTGAATGGCAGAGCCAGGGTTTGAACCCCTGGTGCCATTTAACCACTCTTTCACACTTCAAACCTGCAGTTAGCATAATGAAATAAGGTTTGTAAAATTCTCAGCATAATGCCTAGCACGTGGTAAGTGCTCAGTTCTTTCTCTTGTTCTTTGGATGCTATTTGGTTGTTCTTTTCTTTCCTTTTTTCTTTTGTGAAAGTTTTTTTTTTGTGAAAATTTTTATTTAAATTCCAGTTAGTTAATAGATAGTGTAATATTAGTTTCAGGTGTATAGTATAGTGATTCACTTCGTACAATAGGCTTGTTTTTTTCAATGCTTTTTTGCATGGCTTTGGGGTAAGAGTAGGGATTGATTGAGGGCCCCCCCACACAACCACACCCTACTTTCTTAGTATTTAAAATCACTACTTTCTCTTGCCTCTGACCATTCTTTCCCTGAC
This sequence comes from Panthera tigris, assembly GCF_018350195.1. Taxonomy (NCBI): domain Eukaryota; kingdom Metazoa; phylum Chordata; class Mammalia; order Carnivora; family Felidae; genus Panthera; species Panthera tigris. The sequence continues at coordinate 62,785,646 of NC_056672.1, read as the reverse complement.
TCCTTTAAATTTCTCTTTTCTTGTGCCTGGTTTGTAAATGGCAGTGCTCTCCTAGGATCTATCCTTGCCCCTCTTTTCATTTCCTTTCCATGTTCTCTTCTTGGGAGATCTCATCTCTTTCTATGGATTCTACTCTTTTTTTCAAAAAAATTATTTATTTATTTTTGAGATAGCATGAGCAGGGAGGAACAGAGAGAGAGGGAGACACACAATCCGAAGCAGGCTCCAGGCTCTGAGCTGTCAGCACAGAGCCCGATGCGGGACTCAAACCCACAAACCACCAAGATCATGACCTGAGCTGAAGTCAGACACTTAACTGACTGAGCCACCCAGGCTCCCCTCTATGGATTCTACTCTTATACAGATTCCATTGACTCTTCTATCACCACTGTCGGCCGTGCACGCTCCACTGACCACAAACCTCGTGCTCCACTGATAGTCCAAATACCACAAGCCTGAAATGCAATTCGGCATTTCTCCTCCCCTCAACCTGTCACTTCTTCTTGGAGTTCCCAGTCCTGGTGAATCCAACCAACCTCTTCTCAGTCACCCATGTTCGAATCTTCAATGTCATCTCAGACACGTCCTTCTTCCTCCAGATTTCTCACTCCGCCCCATGCCATACTTGGTCAGGTGCCAGGTCTGTCTTACCTCAGTGCCCTTCCTATTTATCTCATTTTTGTTCTGCCAGCCGCCATGTTATTATATAGGCCCCCATATTCTACCATCTACACTTTTGAAATCTTGTTGCCTTTGAGATCTCAACCCCTTCATGCCGTCCCCCCCGCTGCTGCGAAAGAGTTATGGTCCTAAGACACAGGTGTGATTATGTCTTTTACTCCTCCCAAATCTTCAGTGACAGCTGTTTCAGGTAAACTAAGCAATATTCTCTCTACTGAACACATTGGGCTCTGTCCTACCTGTGTCTTGATAATGGAGAAAAGAAGCCTGTCATCTGAACAGAGAATAAGCCAGTAAACCTCATCAGGTATCATAGCAGACAGTATACAGGTCTACCTCTGAGTCTGGGCTGCTACACTTTCCTACTGGGCTCCTTCTTAAAGAACAAATGCAAATACCACATTCTTGTCTTTCTTTTCCATTTCTTTTTTTAAGTTTATTTATTTTGAGAAAGAGATAAGGAGAGCGAGTGGGGGAGAAAGAGAGGGAGAGAGAGAATCCTAAGCGGGCTCCACACTGTCAGCACGTAGCCCGATGTGGGGCTCAAAGCCATGAACCGTGAGATCATGACCTGAGCTGAAACCAAGAGTCATACGCTTAACCAACTGAGCCACCCAGGTGCCCGCCCCCCTTTTTTCCATTTCTATCCTCCAGCAGCATGTTGATTATTTATTGTTGAATAATATGAAGAAATGTAAAGTGTATGATAATATTTCAGGTAGATTTACAACTACAGTAAGGAAAGGATAATTATTGAATCTAAGTTAAGCTAAATTGGGCCACAGAATTTTCTCTTTGATCTTCTACCATTAGGGATTAAAAAAAATTTTTTTAATGTTTATTTATTTTTGAGAGAGAGAGAAGGAGAGACAGAGTGTGAATGGGGGAGGGGCAGAGAGCGAGGGAGACACAGAATCTGAAGCAGGCTCCAGGCTCTGAGTTCTGAGCTGTTAGCCCAGAGCCCGACACGGGGCTTGAACTCATGAACTGTGAGATCATGACCTGAACTGAAGTGGGACACTTAACTGACTGAGGGACCCAGGCACCTACCATTAGGGATTTTTAAAAGTTCAATGATGTGGATGAATACATATAAAGCATATTATAGCTACACAAAACTGGCAAGCACAGCTAATATCAGAGAAAGCAGGATAAAAATTCAAAATGATTTTGACAATTGAGAACATTCCTTAGTGTTAAATGTAAAGGCCTCCAGCAAGGCCTTTCTATTCAGTGACTTCAGGGGCTAGTAGAGCAGAAGGCCTAGGATTCTGGCCTGAGAAGTTCATGAGGCTTGCCCTGCATTGGCCCTGCTCTTCCCAGCACTGCCTCAGGCCTCTGAGGTGGGGAAGGTCAAAGCTCCACTGATGTTAAATGTGTGGGAAAGTGACAGTGATGAGTGATGAGTCAAGAGAAGCCTCTGAGAAGACAGTCCTGGATGACTCTGATGTGCATTTTATTATTACCTACTTATTAGAAGTAGTAAGAGAGGTGGATGGAAAGAATGCATAAATGATCCCTATTGTTTAAAACTCTGCAGTCCTTCTACTTCCTTTGTTAAAATCAACTAAGTTGATTTGGGTGCTAATTTCAGGTTTCTCAGCAGAAGCATTATAAGTCAACAGGCAGCTACAGAATACCAACAACATGCCAAAACCCCTCCACCAGTTGGTAGGAATGTAGAGGGGAAGGGGCTCTTCATTTTTCCAGGATATGAGCAATTGGCCAAATGATAGGTGTTTAACACCGATTAGTTGTTATAAGTGGATGACGGATGGATGGAAGGAAGGACAGAAGTTAAATGTGTGGAAGGATGGCAGGGTGGGTGGATGGATGCTATGATGATATCAAGAAGAGAATATTAACCGTGAGGCACACGTGGTAAGAGAGTGAAGGATTGTGTCAGCAGTGACATCTGAGCTGGTTACATGACATAATACAAGTTTATGGCCTTTGCAGCTTAAAGACCAAGATGCAGTACTAAATGCACCATTTGCTACCTGTGTGGCTTCAGCTTATATACAAAATCTCTTTGAATCTCTGTTTCCTCATACGTTAAATGGATGTGATAATATATATAAGACATTTAATTGTGAAAAGTGATCTATGTAAAAAGTACTGTTTTTAGCTCATGGCTTATGGTACTTGCTGATAAAGAGGAGTTCTTTGCCTTCCTCAGCCTCCCCATAATGTAATAAATAGCAGAACCTTTCTGGAAAACCTAACATAAAAAGAGTTACATGAAATCAACTGACCAATCGGAAGCTCAACAGAATTTAGGCTGTGACCCAGGATATTGATATGCAGGGGGCCCATTGCCCTGTAGAAGCAGGGTAGGCAAACAAAGTCCTGGTCTGCTTAGTTCTCAAAGGTGACACGGAGGATTGGAGAAAGGGGACAGAAACTGTGCTCAACCTCTGCTCAGTTGAGTGCCAATGGGAGGTGGCGCTGGAAGCCATTTCTAAGGGCAGTTAAATGTGTCCTTGGTCAGGATGTTCCTTATTCATTCATTCATTCATTCATTCAAGACAGAGTGAGAGTAGGGGAGAAGGACAGAGGAAGAGAGAGAGAGAATCTCAAGCAGGCTCCACCCTCAGCACAGAGCCCTATGTTGGGCTCGATCCCACAACCCTGGGATCATGATCTGAGCTGAAATCAAGAGTCAGATCTCAACCGACTGAGCCACCCGGGCACCCCAGGATGTTCCACATTTAGCCATCATATTCTAATGATACAAAGGAGGATTGAAAAGGAAGGGGGCCATAATTCGGAGATGAAGACCCAACTTTTGGTCTTCGTTCTGTCACTGATTGACTCTGTAATCCTGGGATGCATGATTCTAGCTTTTCTGATCCTCAGACCTGCATTAGGAAAAATACCCTTAATGGGAATGAGATAACATGAGAAATGGGGTTAAATGAGAAGACTTGGAAAAACTCTTTGCAGATGGTAAAGTACTATCCAATATTTAAATCATCTTATAATATCATACACGTTATATAAATATGTATAATAAGCGAATAAACTAACAAAAATAAATCAGGCCAGTATAAGAGATAAACATCCAAAACTAGGCTTAGGAGATACAAATGCTCGTATTACTGAGCTTTCCTTTCATTTATGAACATATTTAGGCCCACAGCCCAATTGTGCTTTATGCCAAAGGATGGTGGCTTTAAGCGTGAGAGAGGTAGAACCAAGATCAATCCTCACTCTTTTTCCTCTTCATTTTATTTGAGTGGGCAGAATTCTGAGCTGGTCCCCAAGACTTCTGCCCCCGAGTGTTCATGCACAGTATGATCCTTCTCTTTGGTGTGAGCAAGACCTATGAATATAATGGAATGCCTCTTCTTTGATTATGTTATATTATGTGGTGAAGGTGTAGGAATTATAATGATGTAATTAAGGTCCTTAATGAGTTAACTTTAAGTTAATGGAAAAGGATATTGTGCTGGGCAGAGGTGACCTATTAATCACTTGATACCTTTAAACGAAGTTAAGAGATCTGAAGCAGTAGAGACACTCTCTGTTGGCCTTGGAGAAGCAAATTGCCATATTTGTGGAGAGGGCCACATGGCCAGGAATGGGTGGGCTGACTCTAGGGCTGAGGCTCTCAGTCTTACAGGAACTGAACTCTGCCAACAGCTTGTGAGCTTGGCAGAAGACCCTAGGACTCAAATGACATCACAGTCCTGGCTGACCCCTTGACTTCCACCTAATACTGAGCAGAAGACCCAACTAACTCACAGACTCCTGACCCACAGAAAGTGTGAGATAACAAGTTTGTGTGGTTTTAAGTGGCTATGTTTGTGGCAGTTTGTTATGTAGCATATAAAACTAAAATAAGGGGAGAAGTTCTCCACGAATCAATGTGAACAGGTTGGCCCCATAGGGCCTGCTCTAGCAGAGCAGCATAACTGCATATTTTATGCTTTTGCTGACTCTCTTTCATAAGCTCCAGAACCTAGAGTTGGCTTTCTTCTGCTAAGGCAGAAGTTCCTGAGCTTCTCAACATCAAGATCCTCTAATTATTTTCCTCCTATAGTCCCTAAAATTGAAGCATCCCATTTAATTAACAAATTATATGTATTTACTTTGGAATAGTTCCTTCTTTTTTTTTTGAAATTTTTATTTAGTTTTGAGAAATAAAACAGCAAGCACACATGTGCATGTGCGAGCTGGGGAGGGGAAGACAGAGAAGGGAACAGAAGATCTGAAGCAGGCTCTGTGCTAACAACAGAGAGCCCAATACAGGGCTCAAACTCACAAATCATGAGATCATGACCTGAGCCAAAGTCAGATGCTTAACTGACTGAGCCACCAAGGTGCCCCAGTTAATTTGATTTCTAATTTTAATTAAATAATTGCTCTTGAATTAAATATAAATACAGAAGATTCTGACTGGCATGAGATGAACGAAGTAACCAAACTAACTTGTGATTTTTATCCCAGATCAAAGAAAACAGGTATTTTGGTTATTCCTTGCAGGCTTAACAAGGATAAATGTATATTTTACTTCTATTCAAGCTTTCTGAAAGAAAGAAAATAGCTCACTGACCCTAGGAGTTGACATCATTCGAGATGTTCACCCAGACCATGATTGCCCCTCTTTGGGAATTACACATTTACACCCACACTCATGCTTCTACTGCAAGACTAATCCACTGGCTGGAGATGACTTGATTAAGGGGAGACACCTGGCCCAAACGCAGGCCCACGAGCTTCTTTCCAAGAATTTGAAGAGTCACAGACTCTGTGTGTCTTTACTGGCCACTTGAACTCAGGACATAAAGATCTAGGAGCTATAGACAAATAGGTCCTAGATGTGGCCATCTGAACCAAGGAAAACCGTGAAAGCTAATGGACAGATATATACAGAGAAGAATGAAGTGAAAAGTCAAGGGACCATAAGACCTGGAGAGAAGGAGTAATTCTGGTTTTGATGGTTTTTCAGTTCCTTGTTTTAGTTTATGCCGAGGCCAGTCTATGCCTTCTGAGCTTCACAGAGGTCATTTTTATCCTTCTTAAAAAATCCCCTTTGGAATTAAAAGCAAAAATGAACTACTGTGACCTTATGAAGATAAAAAGCTTCTGCACAGCAAAGGAAACAACCAACAAAACTAAAAGGCAACCAATGGAATGGGAAAATATATTTGCAAATGACATATCGGACAAAGGGCTAGTATCCAAAATCTATGAAGAGCTCACCAAACTCCACACCCGAAAAACAAATAACCCAGTGAAGAAATGGGCAGAAAACATGAATAGACACTTCTCTAAAGAAGACATCCGGATGGCCAACAGACACATGAAAAGATGCTCAACGTCGCTCCTTATCAGGGAAATACAAATCAAAACCACATTCAGATATCACCCCACGCCAGTCAGAGTGGCCAAAATGAAGAAATCAGGAGACTATAGATGCTGGAGAGGATGTGGAGAAACGGGAACCCTCTTGCACTGTTGGTGGGAATGCAAATTGGTGCAGCCACTCTGGAAAGCAGTGTGGAGGTTCCTCAGAAAATTAAAAATAGACCTACCCTATGACCCAGCAATAGCACTGCTAGGAATTTACCCAAGGGATACAGGAATACTGATGCATAGGGGCACTTGTACCCCAATGTGTATAGCAGCACTCTGAACAATAGCCAAATTATGGAAAGAGCCTAAATGGCCATCAACTGATGAATGGATAAAGAAATTGTGGTTTATATACACAATGGAGTACTACGTGGCAATGAGAAAGAATGAAATATGGCCCTTTGTAGCAACGTGGATGGAACTGGAGAGTGTGATGCTAAGTGAAATAAGCCATACAGAGAAAGACAGATACCATATGTTTTCACTCTTACGTGGATCCTGAGAAACTTAACAGAATCCCATGGGGGAGGGGAAGGAAAAAAAAAAAGAGGTTAGAGTGGAAGAGAGCCAAAGCATAAGAGACTGTTAAAAACTGAGAACAAACTGAGGGTTGATGGGGGGTGGGAGGGAGGGGAGGGTGGGTGATGGGTATTGAGGAGGGCACTTTTGGGATGAGCACTGGGTGTTGTACGGAAACCAATTTGACAATAAACTTCATATATTGAAAAAAATCCCCTTTGTGGCTTCACATAGAGCAATTGGTTTTCTGTTATATGAATTCAAACAGCCATGGCCAAAACCACCTACCCTGTTCTGAAAGGAATGGAGCCCCTGCTCTAAACCACAAATACTTTTGGATTCAGCTATCTCAATTCCTGACTTCGTCGTAGGAATGAGCATCATTGCATAAGCTATAAGAACAAGAAGTGGGTTATTTGTTTTTTTGTTTTTTTGTTTTTTTTTTTTGCTTGATTTTTTTTTAATTTTTTTAATTTTTTTTTTTTAATATATGAAATTTACTGTCAAATTGGTTTCCATACAACACCCAGTGCTCATCCCAAAAGGTGCCCTCCTCAATACCCATCACCCACCCTGCCCTCCCTCCCACCCCCCATCAACCCTCAGTTTGTTCTCAGTTTTTAACAGTCTCTAATGCTTTGGCTCTCTCCCACTCTAACCTCTTTTTTTTTTTTTTTTTTCCTTCCCCTCCCCCATGGGTTTCTGTTATGTTTCTCAGGATCCACATAAGAGTGAAACCATATGGTATCTGTCTTTCTCTGTATGGCTTATTTCACTTAGCATCACACTCTCCAGTTCCATCCATGTTGCTACAAAAGGCCATATTTCATTTTTTCTCATTGCCACGTAGTATTCCATTGTGTATATAAACCACAATTTCTTTATCCATTCATCAGTTGATGGACATTTAGGCTCTTTCCATAATTTGGCTATTGTTGAGAGTGCCGCTATAAACATTGGGGTACAGGTGCCCCTATGCATCAGTACTCCTGTATCCCTTGGATAAATTCCTAGCAGTGCTATTGCTGGGTCATAGGGTAGGTCTATTTTTAATTTTCTGAGGAACCTCCATACTGTTTTCCAGAGCGGCTGCACCAATTTGCATTCAGAAGTGGGCTATTTGAATGCCAGTCTTTAGACACTGCAACCAAAAGCGTTACTTTCCTCTTGGGGGGAAGGGGAAAAGGGTACAGATGTGAGAAGAGCCTTTGATGTGCCATCCATTTCAGTCAAAAACACAGAAGAAAATCTTTGGAAATATGACTGTCCAAGCATCCAGAAGAGTTAGCCCTACTCAGAGGAATGAAGATTTATGTCATTTCTGACAGTGGAGATGTATACAGCAGACTTGTTAAGTGAATAAGTATGTCCAAAGGAGTTTGAGTGGAAGTAGGGGAAGAAAATCTTATTAATCTGTGAAGATGAGACCTTCTCAATTTTTAAAGAGCCAATTGAAGAAACTACATTTACACTATAATTTCAAAAGGAAATGTAATTTTCTTGCCATCTTTAACATTTCTCTCATTAATAATCGAAACAAGTTTTCAGGAAAAGAGATATGGGCTTAATCAGCAGGCAGAGGCTCTGTATGAGCAAGACCGGGTCTCACAAGGGTACGCATGCACCCAGTATTTGAATCACCATCTCTGCAGCCTTTGCTTTCTCACTGGGCACTGACTTGGCCTGGGGGAGACTGGGCTGACTTTCTGCCTAGAGAATGGCTTTCTAATTTGTCCTAACAAATCACTTTGAGTCTTGTGCCTCGTCTGAAGAAAAAAGAGAACTTTGTTCTTACTTCCTTCGGCCCAACCATAGCATAATAACATCCACGTTAAAATCCGACCGTATAATGTTCCAAATAAAGGTAACTTATTTAGGGACTTCAATAATCGAATTCATTTAATCTAAGGAAAATAGGGTAGAATAGGGTTTTAGCCCAACAAAAGAAATTTGCCTCATCATTATGGATTCTTCTAGAGTAGGATTAAATCCTATGGGGTTTCATGGTACACTTGATCCTGTACTTTTCTTTATTTGGGGGTGGGGGCATGTAATATGTTTTTCATCATTAGGTCTACTTTGGTATAGGATACTAGGTGTAGATGTCATTATGAAGAACCTAGAAGTGGATGGACATTCCACACCAAAGTTCCTGAAATTGCTCTAGAAGTTCTCCTTGACCACCTTTGCAGTGTGATGTGATGGCTCCCTGTGTAGACCTAACAGTTACGACACTGCATGGTCATCCTCAATTTTCCCGTGTCTTCCACCACCAAGCTATGAGGCCCTAAAGGAAAGGGTTTTTCAAATTTGTAACCAAGCTTAGTACAGGTACATAACAAGTATTTAAAAGATATCAGTTGAATGAATGGATGAAATTCTACAATTGGTTTTACTCATAGCAACTTAGCCATCTATTCAAGGAACATATCACCTGAAATTGTTTGGGATGGCTTATCAGTATATTGGTTAAAACTAAAGTTTTTGATATAAAACAGCATGCTCTGCACAGCGATCTCTGGTATGGACGATGTTAATAAGAGCTTTAGAAAGAGAGAGAAGGAGGGGGATCTGTGGTCATATAAAGTTGTAATTATTTTGCTCTAAAAAAAATATAACATATTTTGATGGACCTATTGTTTCCATCATTTTAAGAGGATAGCAGAGATACAATAAGTTGCTATTTAAATATTGAAATCATGCTGTAATCTGTAACCTCTTAAATAAAATCACATGGCTTCTTTTTAAATAAAAGAAATTGAGAGTTCCTGTTTATTAAATTACGGATCTACTTGGGAAAAAAAAGGCACTGGAAAATGATGTTATGACTCTAAATTAGAATGGAAACATAAAACTAACACTGAATTTTCTGTATATACCATGTAGAACAAATAAAGGTAAATTAAAGGTTCCAACCAAAAAAAAAAAAAAAAAAAAAAAAAAAAACCTAAGGAAAGAAGAGCTTCCTATGTTTGCTTTTTCAAATAATTAAAAAAAATTTTATTAACACTTATTTATTTTTAAAAGACAGAGAGAGACAGAGCATGAGCAGGGGAGGGGCAGAGAGAGAGAGGGAGACACAGAATCTGAAGCAGGCTGCAGGCTCTGAGCTAGTGGTCAGCACAGAGCCTGATGCGGGGCTTGAACCCACAAATTGTGAGATCATGACCCAAGCTGAAGTCAGATGCTCAACCGACTGAGCCACCCAGGCACCCCTGCTTTTCAAATAATTTTAAACCAAAGTACTTAGATACCATGTTAATTTCCCTACCAGAAAGGAACATGATTCTTCTTTCTCCATATGCATTGCTAAATTACTTGGGAATTAGGCAAATGAAAAGAAAAGGAAAAACATTCTTTTAAATCAACCAGTTTGTTTTTCTTTCTAATTAAAACAGGTAAATCTTAACATTGCAAAAGATGTAGATGTTCTCATTTTCCTTTAAAATCCTACTGGGTAGGGATTTTCCTTGTTTCCCTTAAAATTAGTGAATAAATTACCTCTAAGACAGTGCCTCTTCCAAAGACGTTAGAAGATCCTGCATAAATGAACACAGACTTGAACCTTCACTCAAACTCCTGCTGGTTGTCAGATCACAGGTGCTCAGGCCTGCACCTGCTTCACTCTGGCTGCATCTAAATGAAGCCACTTATCCTAGTGAAAGCAATCAGGTGAGCATCTAGGTTCATCTAGCTTACCAGATGTTTCCCATCATGGAGAAATGTTCTGCATTGATGGAAATGTTCTATATCTGTACTCTCAATATGTTAAGCCACGTAGTGATATGTGGCTATCAAGCCCTTGAGATATGCCTACTGCAACTGAAGAATGGAATTTAAAATTTTATATCATTTTAATTTATTTAAATTTAAATACCTACACATGGCCAGTGGCTACACATTGGATGGTGTATCATGGCTTTGCATTAGCAAGGTGTTACCGTTAACCATAAATTTGAACCTTTTAAAAAAGTATAAAACGTTCTAATATATAATTATATAAGTTGAAAAATATATCATCAGTTTTGCGCTCTAGAGATTAATCATTGTTAACATATAATGTGTATTTATTCTTCTAGACTTTTTCTTTCTCTCCAGGCATATAAACATACACATTCATAGGCAGATTTTAAAAAAATGTATGAAGTAGAATCATACTATATGTGCTGTCCCACAGCTTGTATTTTTCTTAACATGTTTTGGCCACCTTTCTATGTTGGTATACAGAGCTCTTTATAGTTACACAAGCCACTATATTCCCTTCTTTGCTAAGCCAGTCTCATTTTTGTCATTTGTAATCAAGGAGTGCTGATTAACACAGGTGTGTCCAGGGTCCAAATTCATCTTTTGGGTTAGCATGTTGGGGCTCTATCTGAGAAGAAAAGAAGCAGGTGCAAACTCAAATCAGGAGAGTTTGCATGACAGGCAGAGGAGGTTAACATTTTACCATATACTCACAAAGGAAATGACTGAAGGGTTTTGAGCAGGCAAGTGGCACCATCAAACCTGTCATTGAAGACAGTCACCTTGGTAGTGATCTGTCTTAGATGGGAGCACAGATCCTTGACAGAGACCTCAGTGGTACAAAGGTTTGTTTACACTTCAGTTACCAGGTACAGAACACCACCAATACTGCTGTTCTATCATATTTCTACAGCAAGCTCACAAAATCCTGTTCGGCTCTTTTACAACACAGTAGAAGTAAAATATTGTGTGTATGGTAAGTTTAGTTTTCAACCACTATTGTAAAGATAAAAAGTAATTCATTCATTAAACTTTTATTGATAAACTGCTATATGTCAGGCATTAAGGAAATAACAGTGCACAAAATGAAGTTCTGTCCACATGGGGGAGGCTATAAAAGGAGTAGATTTGGGGGCTGAGGAAAATAAGAAGTTTAATTTTGAACATATAAATTTTGAGACGCTTATTAACCATCTAAGTGAAATGTCAAGGAGGCAGTCAGATGAATGAGTTTGGAGATACATTTTGGGCATTATCAGAGTATGTGATTTCCTAGTGAGTGAGCATATATAAAGAAAGAGGAGTCAGGAGATAGGAGGAATGTGCAAAAGAGACCACATAATGTGGTGACAAGAATAGAGCTGGAAAGAAAGTGACAGTGAGCCAAGAACTAGAATCTCCAAAGAATGGGGGACAAGTAGCCCAGGACTCTGTAACTGCAACAAGGAAGCAGAGTGAGTGGTACTGATGGACAGCATGAGTTTCCAAGCCGAGTGGTTTTTTGTTTTTTTTTTTTTTTTTTAATTTTTTTTTTTTAACGTTTATTTATTTTTGAGACAGAGAGAGACAGAGCATGAACAGGGGAGGAGCAGAGAGAGAGGGAGACACAGAATCTGAAACAGGCTCCAGGCTCTGAGCTGTCAGCACAGAGCCCGACGCGGGGCTCGAACTCACGGACCGTGAGATCATGACCTGAGCTGAAGTCAGACGCTTAACCGACCGAGCCACCCAGGCGCCCCTAAGCTGAGTGGTTTTTAAGGTGAGTAGGACAACAGTCTAGAAGAGGCACCGAGGAACAAGGATAACACCTACCCTGTCTCGAACTCCAGTAGCACAAGGGGTGTGGGAGACAAAGCATGGCTACTGGGAGGGCTCTAGAGAAGTCATATAATTAAGAAGGCCAAGTTTATAGTAAAAAGAGGAAGGCACTGTTCAGACAAGGTTGTGAAGATAAGGAACTTTACTGATAAACACTTGGGAGTTTTAGAGCTCATAGGGCAGCAGTTTAGAGGTCAAGGAAGGTGGGAGATAGAATCAATTAGGGTTGTATGGAGCTGGGTGGACATGAGAGACCACAGGGTGAGAGGTGACTAGAGTCCTTGTTGTTGAATGGTGTTACTATAGACAGGACAAAGAGCATGACAGAAGTAGCACCAATGTTCTGGGAGGCAGGTTAGTGGACCTGTACCGAGGAGGGAGGAGGACCCAGAGCTCCTCTATGTTGTGAATTAGCAAAATAGAAAGACTTTGGTGCTAATGCAGGAATGTGACATTTAAAAAATGTTCTTATGGTGAGAAATGTTTCCTAAGCCGTGGCAATTTAGCACTACATATCCCTAGGCAGCATGGGTTCCACCCTAATTACAACAGATATGTGTTGAATATCTAGTATTATTCTAGGCATGGAAAAGGATGGAGAGAAAGAAAAGCAGTCATCTCTAGGAAACATGAAGTCTTCCCCCAGTCTTAGGCTAAGTTGGTCCCAAATGTATTTCATTAAGAAGATGTCATTATATTCTTCCTCCCAACAATCCTAAGACCACTTTTCATTTTGAGTGTTGGCCTGGGGGCAGCTTTCTTCACCTTGTCTTTGGAAGGAATGTCCAGCTATGTGGCCAACCACATAACCTCAGAGCTTGGAGTTATTTGAACAGTTTCATTTAGAGAAGACACTGAACAGATACAGCATTTTTGTTCTTATGTTCTCTCTAAATTGAACTAAGATAAGAACAGGCATTAAGCTGCTTAGAGATTTGAATTAGAGGAACAATTATTCTAATACACACGGTAGCAGAAAGGCTCTCAGAGCCCATAATCTCCTGAGTCTTATGAAAAAATGTCACTCGCTGGATATCCATGCTTGATTGGAGGTTCTGCAAAGTAATCTAAGCCTCCTTTTCTCACTTTTATCCTTTTGGATTGATTTTTGTTTCTTTGAAAACAATTGTTCCATTTTGAAACTTTCTGAACACAGCACAATGCATAATCTGTATCATTTAGCACTCTAAATACTCTGCCATTATACTAGGGTTCTTATGACTGAGCATGTCTTGTCAATGGAAATTTATTCAATGAAATGTGAAATTACTTTAGAAGACACATTTAGAGCATTTAAGCCAGGCATGTTGAGCTGAAAAGATTTAGGAAGTAAGTTATATTCTAAATAGCTAATAATTGTTCATCACAGGGTACCTTTTCATTCTTTACTGATGCTTCTGCCTTTCGACCTCTCACAATGGCCACTAGAGGATAGGGAATCGACTATGGGAAAGATCATTTCAATGGTGTCTTCACATTTACGTGACATTTTAATGTCACAACTATCTAACTAGAGTGTGCAGACGGGGTGCTGGTCCAAGCCCCATCAACTGACACTTTACCTCACATCATTACTCTCTTAGAGTCTCTAGAAGTGGATACTGAAAGCTGTTAGTATTGCTGTTTGAGCCACCCAGGCTGAGCCCTATTCCTTCCTCGGCAGAGGCTCCTTTGTTTCCTAGGAAAGAGGGGAGTAACTCTATTCCCTGGGAATCAGGAAAAATATTTTTAACTGAATACATTGAAGAGAAGGTTATATTGACCCGACATGTTCAGAGACTGAGAGGTATGAGAGACAGATAGCAATAATCAGGCCACTGTAATTCCTAAAGATATTCCAAAGAGCACCCTGGGTCCGGAAAACACATCGTTCCACCAGGGAGACCGTGACAACTCAGTGCACCAGACTGAGAGCCTGGTATGTGGTTGGTGCTTCATGCGTGCTTGCTCAGTGAATGGATGAAAGAGTAGAACTATAAGATCTAGACACCGGCTCAATGGCACTAATGCACAGACCACTGCACCTCCAGCCCATGTTCTCTCAAGTGCCTCAAGACAACCATACAACAAGGGATACTCTGTAAATTACCCCATAGTAAATCTAAACCCCATTAGAAACTGAAAACACTTTCCTCATAAATATCTCTTTAGTTTCACTTTCTTTCCTTATAGCTATAAAACTCCTCTTCTGAGACATTACAGGTGAAGGAGGAGTTGATGTAAGTAGGTAGTTAGGTTATCTAGATGCCTGAAAGGAAAGGAGATCAAATATTAGAGTTGCCTTTGGGTTGCTTCTTCCCCATGCTTTTCTCTCTCTTGTTAAAGTATATCTAAGAAAGGAAAGGTTGAGTTTGGTTGGACATGAACTCCAGAACTCATGAAAGCAGAATTTAAAAGATCCCAAGATTGAGCAGACGTGGGTCTAAGGCATGAAAACCTAAAAAAGAAATCTGTCTGGGTGGTTAAGCTTCTCAAAAATGAAGTTTTAACAAGAGAGAGGAGGAAAAACACCTTGAAAGAAACTCTTTGGGCTGTATGGGGAGCTCTCTGATGGGACCAAATTTGGCAACCAGATACATAAAGGTGAAAGGGAAGAAAGCTGAGATCACCATAAAACAGTGAATCTCTTTTATAGTGTGTTCACATGTCTAAACTCCAAAGTAAACTGGCTAACAAAAATTCTGCAATTAAATTTGATGCAGCAAGATAGAATGATAATGTGATTTTGATGGAAGATACCGAGAAAGCAGAATTCTTCATTTATTTGCTGTATATCTTCTCTGTCTAGAGAAAAGATCCTTAGATTTATAAAGTTTGAATGGCATTTGTCCCAAATGTAAGCAGTGATTGAAGAAAGAACAGAGTTGCTTTAAATGAGTTTAAATATGCTTTATAAGAGAAATCACATCCAGGGTACCGAAAACTTGCAAATGAGAGTTTTAAGAAACTACTGAGAAGAGAAGGAGGAAGGTTGGAATTGGACAAATATATTTACCAGTTTCAAAAAGGGAAGTATACAGAATTAAAAGCATTACTGATGATGACAACTGAATTTTAGGTTTATTCTGGGCTTGATTGTAGAATGGATGTTATAGGGCAACCTCCTTGCTCTTAGGAGAAGAAGCATTGATCTCTGAGCCAGGATGGGTTCGCTAAGCATGAATCAAGTCATCTCAGACCAATCTTATTTCATTTTTTAATGGAGGACGAGATTAGCATAGCAGGGAAATGGGTTATTTGTGGTCTATTTAGACTGCATCCAGGAATCTGGCACAAGGTGACCTTGAGAACCTGGTGGACAAATAGAAATGTAGACTGGATGACAGGTATACTGAATATTGGATGAACTCAAAATGAGTTTACTAATGTATCAGTAGTAATACTAATAGAGAAATCTAGGTGTGCATTTTTCAGTCTCATGCCAATGAATTAGAAGTCAGCTCTATCAAATCTCTGAATGATGTGAACTTTGAAGGGATAGCATATATACTGAAAGACAAAATCAGAACCCAGAAAATTCTCAACAGTCTGGAATGAAAGACTGAATTCAACTTAAAGAAATTTCATAGAGATAACAGAAGCCCCAACACTTGGGTCTAAAATATTCTACTGCTCAAATATTGGCTGATAGTGACCCGAGGGACATAAATGTGAAGGAACAGGATTTAGGGGAAAAGCCTGTTCACTCTCAGATGTTAACTAATTTGTCTTTCTTGGAAATGCTGCTCTCCATTATTTTTCCTCTTTCTGAATCTCGAACCTCTCCATTTTCACTATGTCTGGGCACATCTAAACATTTAAAATAAACAAAATAAAATAAAGCACAAAACCACAAAACACAAATTAACCCTCCCACCCCGGGTTTTATTACTGCCTTGAACGCACCCTTTTTTACTTTTCTGCACTGCAAAGGTGCTCAGGGGTAGCTACATTGGTTCTCTCCACTCTCCTCAAATTGGTCTCATTAAGTCATCAGTGACCTCCTAATTGAAAAATGTATTAAATATTTTTCAGTCCTAAGCTTCTGTGATGTCTCTGCAGCATTTGATATTCCTGGTCACTTTTTTTATTCTTGAATTTTTCTCTTCCCTTGGCTTCCTTTCTGTTGCAGTTACTTTCCTAGTCTCAGAATTCCATCTTGTCTCAACTCTCCTCACATACACAATCCATTCTACCATTAGTCTAGGCTTTCTTCTCACCATCTGTGGTGGGGGATCTCACATCCTCCCAGGGTTTCAACTGTCTCGTGTACGTTGAAATCTTTATTTCTTACATGAACCTTTTTCTTGAGCTCTAGACTTTACTTTTTACTGAACTTCTCCAATGGCTTCAATTACCACCTATACTTTGACTATTCACGGGTATATAATTGTAGCCTAGACCTCTCCACTGAACTCCAGACCCTTATTTCTAAATCCATATGCAACACCTTCCTCTAGATGTTTCTTAGGCATCTCATACTCATGATTTTTGATCTTAATTATCACCCACCCTTCCTTTTCTGAAGATTATAACCCAACCACCACACTGTTATTTAAGCCAGAAAATGAAGGATTGTTCCTGGTTCTTCCTGCTACTTTCTATTTCACATTCAGGCAGACTCCAAGTCATACCTCAACTAAAGCACTTTTCCTAAAATACAAATCTATTGATTTCCTTTTTCAAGGGGATAAAAAATCCCAACACCCTAGCATGCCACCCAAGATCCTGACGACCTGGAGATGAGTCTTCCCTAGCTTTCCAGTCTCATCTCATAGTTCTTCCCTAGAAGTATCCAATGGGCTAATTGTACATTTCTTTCTTTTTTTTAAATGTTTTATTTATTTTTGAGAGAGAGAGAGAGACAGAGTGTGAGTAGGGGAGGGGCAGAGAGAGAGGGAGACAGAATCTGAAGCAGGCTCCAGGCTCTGAGCTGTCAGCACAGAGCCTGAAGTGGGGCTCGAACCCACGAACCGTGAGATCATGACCTGAGCCAAAGTTGGGCTCTCAACTGACTGAGACACCCAGGTGCCCCTGGACTAATCATATATTTCTACTAAAAGTAAGGTTACCTACATTTGGCTTGCTATATATATCTCCTTGTGCCTATTCCTATGTTTTCCCTTTTGCTTCAGTTGTTCTTTCTCCCATTTCTATGCCTGATGAATTTCCTTAAGGCTTAATTCCTTATTTTCTCTACTATGCAGCATTTGAAACTTTCTCTTTTGTATTCACATTTTTTTCCCTATTCATTTTCCTATTGTAGTGCATAACACAGAGCAGTAATTACTTGTTTTGCATGACAATCTTTACCACTAAACTGTGAGCTCCACGAGGAAGTGACTAAGTTCTATTAAGTTTTGTAGCCCCAGCACTTAGCATAGTTCCTGGTACACAGTGAACACTCAATTCATGTTTATGCAATAAATTGACTCAATGTGCATGAATACTGCAGTGTCACTTACATAAAAGTTTGCTCTCCCCCTGGATCAATAGCTCTGCTTTTCTCTGGGCTGATCAGTCCATATTGAGAATATTCTGTTCTGATGTGATGCTGCACTTAAATTGAGGCAGATATAAACTAAAAAACATGGGGGTGCCTGGGTAGCTCTGTCGGTCAAGTGACTGACTCTTGGTTTCGGCTCAGGTCATGATCTTGAGGTTCATGAATTCAAGCCACGCGTTGGGCTCCACATTTACAGTAGGGAGCCTGCTTGGGATTCTCTCCCTCTCCCTCTCTCTCGCTCCTCCCCTGCTTGTGGTCTCTCTTGCTCAAAATACATAAATAAACTTAAAAAACAACATTAAAGAAGAGCAATAAGGAATATGACACCATGTGGAAGGAAAAATGATTGAACAAATGGGAAATATTTGTGTAAGGTGTCATGAATTGAAAAGAAAAGTAACTCCCTATTGTAATAGTAAGGGCCTGAGAACAAGCCACACCTTTTCTAACAAAACACAACTATGGCAGATTAAGCACAGTAACAGATTATATGCTGCTTCTCTCATTGAGAGGTGGAGTCGAATTCTTCTCCCTTTGAAGGTGGTTTCTGTGACCAAATGGCATGGAATGAAAGGGACACTGCAGAACTTCTAAAACTAGGTCAGAGGAACCCTTGAAGCTCCACTTTGGTCTTTGAGAACGTTTAATCTTGGGGTGCTCCTGCTGTAAATTCAGTCGCCGTGCTGCGAGAGGCCCAAGGCATAGGTGCTCTATTAGTGCCAGTGCAACTCCTGACGGACAGCCAGCTTCACCTGCCATCAATTAGTGAACTGTTGTGAATGCCCAACACAGAACCTTCGGATAAATGCAGCCTCTGCCAACATCAAACTGCAGCCCACATAAAAAACCCAAGCCAGGACCAGACAGCCAGACCCTTTTCTAATTCCTGATCCACAAATTTAAGTACAAAGTAAAACTTCTCTTTCTTTCTTTCTTTCTTTCTTTCTTTCTTTCTTTCTTTCTTTCTTTCTTTCTTTCTTTCTTTCTTTGAAACAGGCTCTTTTTTTTTTTTAATGATTATTTTTGAAAGAGCTAGAGAGACAGAGTGCCAGCAGGAGAAGGGCAGAGTGAGAGGGAGACACAGAATCCAAAGCAGGCTCCAGGCTCTGAGCTGTCAGCACAGAGCCCAATGCGGCACTAGAACTCACGAACTGTGAGATTATGATCTGAGCCGAAGTAGGCCGCTTAACCGCTTAACTGCCACCCAGGCGCCCCAAGCAAAATTTCTTTTCACCATTAAATTTGGAGTTTTAAATGATTAAAATGGCACAGTTGGTTACACAGCACTGGAGTCCTAAAGCAACAACTACACGTGTTGATTGATTGAAGAGTGACTTGGTGACAATAAACTGTTGTGGAAAAAACGGATGTCTTACTCAGATCTCCCCCTTCAAGAAAGGACTTGCTGCCCAGCTGCAAGGAACACAGCTAGCTGGCGGCCTCCAGCTGTTCGTGCCTCGAATTCTGAGCTGTGGTCTTGCTCTTTACAGGGCAGGCACCAGCCAATGACTAAACAAGGCAGTGCTAGCCACGCCCATGCCAAAGTTTTTCTTGGTGTCCCCAGTCGACAGCTGAACAAGTGGTACTAAGGCCTAGCCATCTTTGTCCAACTGGGGACTCTAAATGAGCAAACTCTGCTCCAGAGCTCTGCACTGGGCCAGCAGAGATCTCCTCTGGTCTGTGTCATGGACTGATACCCCCCACCTGCCCAATACTGCTCCTGTCTCTTCACAGGTGTTAACTCCCCAGTGAGCCTTATGCACTCCTATTCCGTTTCAGTGTCTGCTTCCTTGAAAATACAACATATAAAACCAACTGGCATTATCTTAAGAGAATTATAATAGCAAAGAGCAACTCTTAAGACTTGGTGGCCGAACAAGCCCAGTGATACAAATGTGGCTGCTGGGTTTTGGCTTTGGGTCATCGATTGCCTTACTATTGTTTAAGTAAAACATGGCAGTGACCTTGGTTATTGGCTACCTAGACAGCAAGATTGAGACTGCAAATACAAGGAGGGGAGGAGTGGGTTACACAGCGAACACCGGAGTCTTGATTTCGTATCTGTCTGAAGACAAGCGGCAGAACTCAATGGAATGATAAACATCTCATAAAAGACCCAACTGGTCTTGTGAGACATTTGCTGATTAAAAAACCTCAGTCCAGGTTCACTAATTTCTCAACCCTGTCAGAAATCCTCACCTGATGCTCTTTGCCTAAGAATATGTGAGCTGAATAGGAAGGTCTAATGATTTTCAGGCATTTATGAAGAAGCCCTGAGATTGGATCTTCCTTGCAACAGTCAAATCATAGTGTGACAGAAACCGAATTTATCTTCTGTTCCTTTACTAAGTTCAAAGATGGCCAGTTTTATTTTATTTTATTTTATTTTATTTTATTTTATTTTATTTTATTTTATTTTTATTTTATTTTTATTTTAATTAAATGTTTATTTTTGAGAGAGACAGAGTGTGAGCAGGGGAGGGGCAGAGGGAGAGGGAGAGAGAGAATCCTAGACAGGCTGTGTACCATCAGCACAAAGCCCCATGCGGGGCTCCATCTCATGAACCATGAGATCATGACCTGACCCAAAGTCAAGAGTCAGATGCTTAACTGATTGACCCACCCAGGCACCCCAAGATGGCCATTTTTAAAGTATATGTGTGGTAACCACGAAAAGTGTGTGTGTGTGTGTGTGTGTGTGTGTGTGTGTGTGTGTGTAAGAGGAGAGACAGAGAGAGAGAGAGAGATAGATTAACAATTAGTACATCATCTGAAAATAGGAATTTTATATCCTACTGGCATTCTGTCCTAAGTCTTTGTACCTTGGCCTCACATTTATAGAACTTTGCCTCTTCTCTGAAAGTTGATATTACCCTTTCTGGGGAAGAGAAGAATGCCAGGAGAAGGGTATGATCTTTCTGTCCAAATATTTGAAGGATTAATAGGAAATAGATTTGTTATAGCAAAACGTTATAGCAGCCAAATGGTAGAAACTGGCCTAATATTTGGAAGCGCAACAGAAAATATCTTGCATGAACTTTTTGTCAGAACCGTTCAAAGGTGCCGTGGGTTGCTTTGATAGGTGCCGTGTTCTCTGTGTTGGGGGAAACCAAGCAATTACTTGACAGACATGACACGAGATGGGATTCAAGTAAATCTGGAGCATTAAGGTTTTAAAGACTCTTTATGCCAGAAATTCTATAAATACTGAAGAAACAGAAAGACAAATATAAAGGCATTTTGAGGGACTTTCCCCATTAAATACAAATATAACATAACAGGAATTACACTAGCATAATCAAATGTTAGTTCTGGTTCTCATTTTGTCAGGTATAAAGCTCTGCGGATACCTTTAAAATTGTTTTTCTAATAAAGCCAGTCAAGCATGAAATAACTTCTAGCTGCTTTAGCAAAGACTAATAGAGGAAATTACCCTAATGAGAGGCTAATCAAGCAGACTAAGATGATCCTAGAAGCACATGTCCTTTTCAGACAAGGCTGGTGGGTCCTGTGCTTGTTGCTAAGAGAGGTGCTGATGTTCCTGCTTTTCTAAAGAAAGGTTTGGGCAAACTTATCAGTAGGGGGCATTGGTGTTCTGTCAGCAGGAGAACTTGACTCGGAGAATAAGAGCACTTGGCGATTCTGAGCACTTTACAATGATCAACAAATCAAAGCAGATAGGAAAGTACTTTCCTTAGAAAAATCCACATAGAAATGTCATCTGTTCTAAATGAAACTTAAGGAAATAGAAGTACAGCATGTACATATTTGGTTTTGCCGAGACAAATGAAAGATGCTGGAGGCCTTAAATAAAATCTTTCTTGAGAGAGGAGAAAAAGATCACAGCAGCTGCAGATTCAGCATTCTCCAAGTGCTAGGAAATGAGAGGGGAGCTGAGTGTGCATCATGGGGGGACTGGTGCCACTGATGCTGCTGGCTCCCGTGTCGCTGTAATGAGAGTGAAACCAAACAGTTCTCTCTGTGTTAGACACTTCCCTAATACAACAAATACTGGTCTGTTTTTCTCTCTTCCCTTCTGCTGGTACGAGCAAAGGCACACAATCATGAAAGGAATTGGGGAAGAAAGGGAAAATACATAGATTTGGAATGCACAGTATAGGAGATAAAGAGCTGCGCTCTGTCACTTGGGAACACATATAAGCCCGCCATTAGTCACGGAGAGAGAGATTATTAAACGCCAATAAAAACTAATGCAACATTTCCACATCCACCATGATATAAATGCTAGGTGGCAGATAGAATTACTTATGAATTATTACATCTTATAGAAAATTTTGATATCCCAGCCTTTTTACCCTCTATCCTCAAAAATGATTTTAGAGGTCTATCTTACAAGTTAAAATTCTGGGACTTACAGTTTGAGACCTTAAGGAACAACACAAAGGAAGGATACATCAACACACACATACGCACACATATTGATAGGCTTCTCTGATTTGATTCAAGTTTATTTGATGCATTAAGAAGCCTGCCTGATTCCCACCTCTTCTTAAGGCTCATCCAGAATTTTACCTTCATTCACTTAACACACACTGATGAAATCCCTCTTAGGTGAGTGTCAAGCATGGGTTAGGTACCACTCTATCAAACCTGCCTTGACCTCTGAGGCCATACTTAACTCTTGGAACAGGAGTTTCTTTAAAAAAATTTTTTTAAGTTTATTTACTTATTTTGCACGCACATATGACACAGAGGGGGGGCGGGGAGGGAGGGAGAGAGAGAGTGCACATGTGAGCAGTGGGGAGGGACAGAGAGAGAGGGAGAGAGAGAATCCCAAGTAGGCTCCTCTCTGTCAGTTCAGAGCCTGATGCGGGGTTTGATCTCATGAACTGTGAGATCATAACCTGAGCCAAGATCAAGAGTGGATGCTTAACTGACTGAGCCATCCAGGCACCCCTGGAACACGAGTTTCTAGTTGCATTATATTTTTCTCAACTTAATAAACCCTGATAGTCTCCTTCTCCCTGATGCTGCCTACAGTAACAGGAAGGAAAACAGCACTACCCTATTTACAACATTTAAATCAACAGTAAGCAAAGTTCACTTATAAAAGTAGAATATGCTTAGACATACCTGTACAATATGAGTTTAATTACTGTGGTGACATATGAATCTTAACCTTCTCGGAGGTGAGAATTCCCTGAGTCAAGAAAACTTGACTTTTATACTGACATTTTCAAACCAACTGAACAAATTTGGAAGAAAAAGTCATCAGAATTGTTTTGCAATCACAAAGAATTTTGGTTAGACCAAACCAGAAAAAAACATAATCAAATAAGACATCTTAAAAAACAATGTGGAAGGGGGGGGGGGCGGGCAGGTGGGGGTGCTGGGAAAAATGGATGAAAGGCAGTGGGAGGCGCAGGCTTCCAGTTATGGAATGAATAAGTCGTGGGAATAAAAGGCACAGCAGAGGGAGGATAGTGATATTGTAATAGTGATGTATCAGGACAGATGGTAGCTACTTGTGAGCATAACACATCATTATGTTGTAACCTGAAACTAATGTAACATTGTGTCAACTATACCCCCCAGAATAAAAAAGAATTAAAGTTTCTTAGGCAAGTGCATTAGTTTCTTATTGCTGTTGAAATAAATAACTACAAAGGTAGTGGCAACACAAACAAGCAAACAGCAATGTGAAATCCTGTTTGGGGGCAGAAAAAAAAAAAACTAAACTAAAACATAAGTCCCAGTTGATAGCCAGGAGACTTTAGGTTATAGATGGCTCCCCAGCAAACCACTGCCCCTTTCGGCAAGTGTTCTTTGTTGGAGCGCCATTTTCTTTTCGCTTATTCCCTCCTCCTGTTCTCCTAACAGTCTGAACACTGAAAGGATAGGGTGTCAGGGTAGTGGCTGTGGGGAGCCATGTAGTGAAAACTTTCCTGAAGAGTGAGCTCTGGCCTGGGAGCTGGATGGTTCAATTCCCTGCTCTGCTGCTAACTCTGTGAACGTGGGCAAATCACCCAGCCTCACCTGGTCTCAGTAAAATGGGGAAAATAATTCCTAACACAACAGAAGAAAGTATCAATGCATGAAGAATAACAGCCTCCTGCCAAGGAAAATTCTGGCCGTGGACAGCTAGGTCTCTTCCCCAGCCCTCCTTTTTATTAAGTAGATCCAGAATTAGGTAAACACTAAAAAGGCAGAGAGTAGAGCAGAGTTTATATGGAATATTTACAACAGAGAGTGACTAATTAAAAAAAAAAAAACTCCCTAAAAAACACGCCTACAAGAGAGTGGTGTTTTGTTTCACGCTGTTTTTGAATTACCAGCCTTTGTGTTTGGTGGTGTTGACTTTTAATGGAGCTGGTAAACAGCACCCCACCAAGTGTTTTGAATCAATTAAGAGAGTGAGAAGGTGTAAGGGAAATCAGGATAGGGCCTCATTCCTTCTAAAGACTGGGCTAGAGGATGTGGCTTAGATGGATCTCCTGGTACTGAACCACAGAATTAAGTGGGCTTATCTACTCAGTCATATACAGTGCTAGAAAACCACAGTCCTTCCCCACACAGAAGGAACAGACTAGAATACATGTTTCCTGTGGAGTCTGGCTTCCATGGGGAAGAAAGGAGAAAGAAGCTGAGCCATGCATACCTACGTCTTCCAAACTTGCCAGTGAAAACTTGGCACCCCAGGGGAGGGGCACCTGAAGGGGCGGAGAAATGCCAGCGTGTATGTACCTTCCCTGATATCTCTCCACATGAAAGGAAATACCAGGAGTGTGAAATGTCCTTCTGAGAGCATAGGTCACCTCAGTCCATTCTTGTTCAGCAGAATGAATTGGATTTTACAATAATGGAATGTATTATATAAGTAGCAGGACTCTGTATCCATAGCCTGAATGTTTAAATAGACCACATGTCATCACCCTGATGAATACACCCCAGTTTTGTTCTGGAATGGCTTGAAATGAGACATGATATGTCTGGAGTTTCCTTTCCTTTATTAAACCTTTTAATGCATTTAATTTCCAGAGAAGGCTGGATCTTTTCCAGGCGAGGGAGGGGGAGAAGTACGTAGGCATCTGTAATGATCTCTGACAGTGTGACAGGGAGCACTGATTTTTACAACAGTAGCCAAAATTACAGTAATTAGAGAAAATATCCACATCTTTATAAACAGGGTGTTAACTGATTCAAAAGGAACTTAATGAGAACTTACAAGAGGAAGTGTGCTTTTGCCACTGAGTATTAAACATTAATTAAAGTCAGAAGGCAATAGTCAAGTTGCCTCTCTACTTCAGTCAGTTGGCAAGGCACAGAAAGTGGAGAGGTTTCAGAATCTGCTGACTTTGCTGGCTGTGATCCTCCAATGGGTCCTCTAAATTTATGGCCAGTTGTGATGAATTTTAATTCCTGTTAAAGGTTTTGTTCAGATCTTATTGCAGAAACTGAGCGACGAAAGCTTTCAAATGCTTAGTTAGGCTTCTTATTTTTAAAAAGTATTTTTAAATACTCTTTTTATTATCAGGATAAGTAGAAGAAGCCATGTATGAAAGAATATGATCCCAGCTATGAAATAAAATATGTATAGAAAATATTGGAAGGACATACATCAAACTATTAGCAGTGGATTTCTTTGAATGATTGAACAACAGATGATTTTTTCTTCTTTTCTGCATTTTATAGGCACTGCTTTTATAAATGGAAAAAATGAGCTTTAACTTCTAAAGGTCTGTTGATTCTCAGGGAAGAGCTAATCGGTGTCCCCCAAATTGACTATCAGGTACTTATAGTACCTGGAAAATAATAAATACAGATAACATTTAAATCTTACACCTGCACTGTTTTTGACTGAATAATTATAAATATACTTCATCTTCATTTCAATATAAAATTATGCTTAACTAGTGTATTATTGTGGTTTTGATCCAGTATCAAACTTCTGATCCAATAACCAAGAAGACAAACCTCTGGAGGCAGACCTAATCATTTTTTTTCATTCTGAGTTAAGAACTTGCTGATTTTGACAAGACAGGTTATGGAAGTGGCCAGTTTGGTCATCGGAATCTCCTTGGGGGCTGCAGCACAAGACACTTTACATCGATTTCTATGTAAATGAGACAGTGAGGGGAGGGGAGCAAGCGTTCTTCATTTGATTCTTCCGGCTCACATCTTTTGTATTCCTCCCTTGCAAACGTTACTAACTTCCTATTGTGTCTCCCCAGCCAACTAACTCCCGCCAGTCACGTTTTGCTTACGCTCCCCAATAGTCTGGGAACTCCTTGACTGAGCGTGTGTGTGTGTGTGTGTGTGTGTGTGTGTGTGTGTGTGTGTACACGCTATCACACAGGTCAGTGCAAAGTGCTGCAAACACACTAGGCATTCTCAAGTTTGCTGAACTGACCAGTGTCGAAAGCAAAGCAGTGACAAAATTGAAAAGCTAGAAACCTCCACCTTTTAAATAACTTTGGGCTCTCCTGTTTTCATTAGGTCAAGTGAAGAATGCACAGATTTTGTGGGGTTTTTTTTCTTTTCACCTTGAAATGAGATTATGTGCAGGCCTGAGCTGCTGAACCACAATTTGTTTTAAAGCTCTTTTGAGGGAAAATGCCCAGGAAAGCCACAGCTCAGACTACAGCATACTACACAGATTTACTGACAGTCTCCCACATGCCTGCATTTGGGCCGGTTCCTGGGGGATGCACTGGAGAGGAAGGTGCAGACCTTACATTTAATGAGCCCGCAGTCTAGCAGGGGAGACAGTCCTGTACACAAATAATTATAATGCAGACGGTCAAGTGCAATTATAGATGCATTTACAAGACACATTGGTAGCCCAGGGGAGGATATGTGGTCAGGAAAGGATCACAGAGCAGACAAAACCTCCACCATACCATAAGCTTTTCCAGGGACAAATCATTAGTTTTAAAGTTGGGCCTTTTTATACACTGAAAAAAATGTTGGTAGGACACCAGTTGTTGAGGTAAATGTAATACCCACACTTTGATTAAAAAAATTTAAGACAAATGTAGCAGGCAAAAATCTTGCCTACAAATTAGGGTGTTAAAAAATCCTTTTTATTTTTTAAAAGTTAAAAAAAAATTAACTATTTATTTATTTTGAGAGAGAGAGAGAGAGAGAGCGCGCACTAGCAGGGGAGGGGCAGAGAGAGGGAGAGAG
Source organism: Panthera tigris (assembly GCF_018350195.1). Taxonomy (NCBI): domain Eukaryota; kingdom Metazoa; phylum Chordata; class Mammalia; order Carnivora; family Felidae; genus Panthera; species Panthera tigris. The sequence goes on along the minus strand of NC_056672.1, from coordinate 62,758,891 downwards.
AGAGAAGGAATCCTGACCAGCACAGAGCTGGATGTGGGGCTCGAACTCACAAACTATGACATCATGACCTGAACTGAAATCAAGAGTTGGGTGCTTAACTGACTGAGCCACCCAGGCACCCTCCCTTTTATTTTTTTTTAAGTCAATTTCTAGCTGAGTTTGAGCCACCATCATACTGGGCCACAAGAAGTTTATTCTGTCGTAATTATTGGGACTCTCCTACAGGATCCTAACGGGGCCTCAAAGAGGCCCTCGGGTGTTGTCTTTACTGGGTGGTCCTGAAGCCCTTGGTATCCAGCTCACAGACTTTCTCTGGTTCCAGGGGCTCTGCTGCTTCTGTGCCACAGTCACCGCACAGGCATCTTCGCTGGGGCTCAGAGCCCCAGGGACCTTCTTTGGTGTCCTATGTGGTTGTCACCTCTGAGGTCTTGCCACATTACAGAAGTTCTGCTACCCAGCAGGACATATGTCTCATTAATTGAAAGACCCACCCATTTTGTTCCTCTTCTTTAGTCTTTGGGGAATAGCCTCCTTCTCTCTCTCTCCTGGTCCCCAGGGGCACTCCCATGATCCCCCTGTCCTCAGGTCTCCTAGCATAATCACGTTTTAGGAGTATAAGCTGTCATAAAGGACAGGAAAAGTCCATAAATTTAGGTAACTTTTGCTGTTTTACCTGACATATATCCCTGTGATTAAAAAGCACACTGAGCCCCTGCCCACGTGTTTGGTGTTGAAATGGAATGGGGGATGTGTGGGAAGAGGGAATAAACACCCACGCATAGGAACAAATTCATATCTCAGTATACTGTTCTGATACATAAGCAACAGTGTCCCAGGAAGTTCACCTTTAGAAGAAGCCACTATGACACCAACCCAGAGTACAAGCAGTTGGACCATCAGGTCAGAGAGTAAACTGGGGAAAGGAGGTCATAAAAGATGGAAAGCAGCCATGGGTTCTAAGCTCTTAGAGAAGAAACACTGAACTGGGGTTCAGGTTCTATTTCTCTCACTAAGTTTACCAAATGACCCTGGACAAGTAGCTTTATCTCTCTGGGCCTCAGTTTCTCCAGTTCCAAATTAAGTGGTATCGATGGGTTGATTCTAAGGGTCCTCCAACCACCGATATTTGTATCTGGTTTGGTATAACAGGGGTGGACCTCTCATTTTTACCAAAGCATCTTAATAATCACCAAGCCATCGGCTCTAAAAATTTAACATTTTTAAGTCCCATTGTTCAGCTAGACGGGTGCAGGGGACAACAGGAGAGTCATGCTGAGTGGGGATATATGAACCCTCCCAAGTCGAATGCACGTAAGATGGGGTGGGACAGATAGCTGTGTCTGAGCATCTCACTCCCACTGACTGCTGTGGGCCCTCCTATACGGCTCAATTTGAGCTATCTCCACTGCATGCTCCTTCATGTTCAGCTGTACAGACAGATTTTGCAATTGGGGTGAGCAGTTCTGGGAATGTGGGAGAGTGTGGGTGAATCCCTGTGTGGTAGCGGTCTGGCTCTTGCTTTGGTTGATCTGTGTGGGACCAGAATGAGCCAATCAGCCCTGCCCAGAGAGGTGAGGCATGGCCGACCTTAACTCCATCTGCAGTGCTTTCTATTTTCGGGAGGCTATGCTACGAGCAGTGACAATATATCTTTCCACAAATGGCCCGTAAGAAACATTAAAGATGTCATGTGCTCTAAAGGAATTGACTTAATGACTCTTTTCACTTAAGGAGGGATTGCTGGTAAAATTCGTTCCTCAAATGACAGGTTCCTGAATAGGGACACATTCAGGCCTGACATGCTAACACAGTTTTTTATATTCACCAATCTTCTCCATGGTGTCTACAAAGACCACCCTAGACCATCTATAGATACTCAGAACCTACACTGCATTTTCTCCCCCAGGTAAAATTGCCACCAGGATGCCCTCTTTTTTTTAAAAAAAAATTTAATGTTTATTTATTTTTGAGGGGGGCAGGATGAGCAGGAGAGGGGCAGAGAGAGAAGGGGACAGAGGATCTAAAGTGGGCTCTGAGTTGACAGTCTGATAAGGGGCTCGAACTCATGAATGGTGAGATCGTGACCTGAGCTGAAGTTGGATGCTTAACCTAACTGAGCCACCCAGACAGCCCCAGTATGCCCTCTTTATAAGGAAGAAAAAAACCCACTTCCTCAAAGACTCCATGACGGAGGTGTGAACACTAATAGTAACTTTGGGTTCAGTGAGCAAGGAAAAAACAATTCAGTCATCAAAAGGAAAACTTGTAATTACATTCCCCACCATAAACTGAAAGGAATGTTCCAAATTCAACAGTGGATGGTATCTTTTTTGGATACGGTCCTGGAACCCTCATGGTTTTTCTAGTGGAACATTTCCCACCATTGTTAGTGTGTGACCATCAACAACAGCAAAGACATTCACCACCCGACTTGTAAGGAAAATTCTTTGTGCAGAATGTTTCCATTTTACTCAGCTGCTTGCACTGTTAATTGTCAGAGGCCAAAGCACAATGGCGGGTCCTCCTTGGCTCTTCCAGGGAGGTGAGAGGCTTTGCTGTTCCATCTTCTTACTGTGGGGGAGATCCAGGGCAGGAAATTCAGACCCAGCCATGGTTTCCAGCACATTAAGAGTAGGAAACAGGAGAGGAATTCGGATAGGGGTTTCATCTTGAACATAACTTGTTGAAAAGTTTTAAAAATACAATCTAAAAACTGACAACCTGTTTTCTACAAAGATGAAATACTGGTTTGGTTTATTTACATTTAGATATTATATGTCTAGGTCTCACATAGATATTCATATGTCATTTCCTGTTTTTCTTTTTTAAAGTCTTTTTTTAAGTGTTTATTTTTGAGAGGGGGATGCGCGCATGCGCACGTGGATGGGGGAGGGGCAGAGAGAGAGGAAGACCCAGAATCTGAAGCAGGCTCCAGGCTCTGAGTTGTGAGCACAGAGCCTAACACAGGGCTCTAACTCACAAACCATGAGATCATAACCTGAGCTGAAGTCAGATGCTTAACTGACTGAGTCACCGAGGCACCCCCATGCATCATTTTCTTTTACTGGACCTTAACTAACTGGGCATTTCATTTTACACCAGAAGTGTGGTGTCATCATTTCCCACAGGACTTTAAGTTACCTCAGAGCACAGCATAGTCTTCCCAATCCGGTCCTCAGTGCATTTTCTAAAACTCCAAATTGGCAAGTTAGGTGGAAACTAGTCTGCAGCCTTCCATGGCCCCACTAGCTGGGATGGACATCCCAAGTCCTAAGGCCCTGTGGCTTTACTGAGAACTTACCGTCATAGGTCTTTGTTGGCTGAGGGAGAAGGGTTCTGCAGAGAGCTAGGCTTCTGACAGAGTCAAATTCAAGGGCCCCTGCTCTAGGCTATCTGCAGAACAAGCCAAATCATGTATGACTGCCGAAACTCTCAGAGACATAGACTAGGGAAATGGCTATTTATGTGTGTGCCTTCCTACCTGTAGGGTATGAATCACAGCAAAGGAGTAAGTTTACAACCCTTCAAAGGTTTCCATGGGCTTAGGGTGGCAGGTACGAGGTACATAGAGACTGAGTAAGTGGGGGGGGGGGTTGTTTTGATGCATTTTGGTATAGCCAAAAGCCATATTCCTGCCAGAGCTGAAAGACATCCACATACTACCCTATCAGGTGAAGAGCATGCACAAATTTTTTGCCTAAGTTGGCTTTTCAAGGCAAACGCTCTTCCTGTTTGTTCTATTCCAAACTGGAGAGTTTGAATTTTAGCACAGCCCACGCCCATGTGTATTGGCCTACCGTCTTTCTCTAACAGGAATTCCCTTAGGGTACACCAACCTGGGGGCAGGGCCAAAATACTTTCTATAATGGGACCGTATACACACACCTGCTTGCCCTCTTTCTCAATGCTGCTTCGATCCCCACATCACTGCGAGGCTGCCACGGCTGCTGCTAATTTCTCTGGGGACTTAGTGTCACTGCTTACTGTCACTCACTGCACTTCAGCTGAAGGAACGGCTTCACTATTGCTGGAGATGCTCTTGTTGTTACAGGACGATGCGGAATTTCTAGGCACTGTCTGTACTACCATGATGGCTATGGATGTGCACATCACACAAGGGCTCCGTCTTTATTTCATCTTCATTTTTCTTTCTTTCCCTCTTCCAATCATTTTACTCATGGGGAGAAAAGAAAGGCTTTATATTCACTTTCTAGAAACAGTACTGAGTGTATTTCTTGATAAATGGATTCTCAATAAAATATATATTCATTGACTGATCTTCTCCTAGGGGGTTCACTTTTGGTGACACAAAGCACAGGCTTTGGAATTAAAGACATGCCAGTCTGAGTCCATGTTTTGCTTTTTATAGGTGATAGGACTCTGGGCAAGCTACACTACCTCTCCGAGTTCCATTTCCTCATCTTTAAAGTTGGATAATAATGTTTCCTCACAGGGAGGTTGTAGGAAGACATGATCTAGTGTATGTGACTTCTGTGGTATCCAGTAGGTGCTCAGAAGCTCTAAGTCCCTTCCCTTTGCACTTGAAGAATTAACTGCTATCCCACTTGCAGTGGCAGCAGTCTGGCACTAGAGTTCCCACGATTGAGGGAGGTTCTGATGGAATGATAGGGGCTGCTTGGGAGGCCTGCCTGTCCAAGAAGCAGTGGTCTGCCCCTCAGTCTGGCTCTGTTTTAGGCTAAGATCTGCTCTGTGGGTGTCGGTTCATCATACTTACCCACTGACTATACCTGGGCACTTGTCAAGGAGTTTCCAGCAACACCAGCTAAAGCAAACAGGTCTGTGGTAAAAACTCTGTCATAGAACAAGGTGGGGGGTGTTAAATGATGAAAACTAACAACTGTAGGAAGCAAGTTAACAGGATTGGGGTGGAAAAATGGTATTTGCCATCATTAGCACCCATTCCCCCCATCTTCTGGGATCATATTCCTAACTTACCTTGAGAAATCACTTCTCCTGAATTTTGGCTCATAATTGGAAGGCTTACCCCACTCATAGTCCAGAGTTTTGCCTTCATCAGCTGAAGTGAATCACACATCCAACCCTCTGGCTTCAGTGATTGGTTCTCGGATGGGCATATGACTCAGTGATTGTCAAATGGAATATTCTCTGGGGCTTAAGAGAGAAAGGAGTTAGTTCTCTCTTTTGTGGGGCTACCATAAAAAAAAACCCACCTCTTTTCTTTTTGATGGTGTGAGTGATGGCTCCTGGTGCTAAATCTGGGGATAAAGTTGGTATTAATACAGGCAGTTGAAAGATGGAGGGGAAAAAGTCCTTGGTGAAAGTCTTTGAACTTCTGGATCAAGCTACTGCTGAAGCCAGTCATATATCAGACCTTTTCAGTTATGTGAACCAATAAGTTTGAAGTCTGTTTTGTAAAGCTTCAAATAAAGACCCAGTATATTTGGGGAAAAGAAAATCCTGTGAATCTAATTACTTTCAAAGATAAATTACTTTCCATTTCGCTAGAAGACAAAATTGTTGGAGGATTTGTGTTCTGCAAGATATTGGCACTTTAATCATGTAATGACAGCTGAACTGATGTAGGTCTTTGATGTTTTTCTTTGCTATTTTACTGTTACTTTGTTGCTCCATGTGCAATATGGATATTGTTATGAACTGAAGCTTTTTTTTTTTTGTCTTCTTCAAATTCATATGTTGGAATCCCAACCCCCAGTATAATGATATTAGTAGGTGAGGGCTTCAGGAGGTAATTAGGTCACGAGGGTGGAGGCCTGATGAATGGGATTAGTGCCCTTAGCAAAGAGACCCCAGGAGGTACCTGGATGGCTCAGTTGGTTAAGCTCTTGGTTTTGGCTCAGGTCATGAATTCACAGTTTGTGAGTTAAGGTCATGATCTAGTGGTTAGTGAGTTCGAGCCCCGCATTTGTGCTGTCAGCACAGAGCCTACTTGAAATTCTCTCTCTCTCTCTCTCTCTCTCTGCTCCTCCCTCTTTTTCTTTCTCTCAAAATAAAAAATAAAATTAAAAAAAAAGAAAAAAGAAAAGAGATCCCAGAGAGCTCTCTTGCTCTTTCTGCCATGTGAAGACACAGGGAGAAGACAGGCCATCATCTATGAACCAGAAGTGGTCCCCCACCAGACACTGAATCTGTTAGTGCTTTGATCTTGAACTTCCCACACCACAGAACTGTGAGAAATAAATATTTGTTGCTTAAGACACCAAATCTATGGTATTTTTATCAGAGCAGCCTGAACACATATATAGTTAAATAATACTCTAGTTTATCAAAAAGTAGAAATGAAGATGAGTTGTAGTCAGAGAAATCTAGGTTCAAATCTAGATATTACCACTTATTAGCTGTGTGACATTTGGCCAACAGAACCTCAATTTTCTCACCTGAAAGATGGGTTTAATCATAGCTCCCTTTTAAATTTGAGGTGATGAAAAGCAATATATTTAAATCATTGTATCCATTTAAATGGACTTTTTTACATAAAAGTAATTAGGAGGTCCTTTCGAAGTGCCATCTAGAAGAGTAGTTCTTAACTGGGAGTGACTTTGCCCCCCAGTGGACATTTGACAATGCTGGAAACATTTCTGGTTGTCACAACTGGAGGGAAAGTGCTGCTGGCCTTTAGTGGGTAGAGGCCAAGGATAATCCTCAAAATCTTATGTTCACAGCATGACACTCACAACAAAGAATCATCCAAAATGTCACTGGTACTGAGCTTAAGAAACACAGATCTGCAATCCCTATCAAAATAACACCAGCATTCTTCACAGAGCTAGAACAAACAATCCTAAAATTTGTATGGAACCAGAAAAGACTCTGAAGAGCCAAAGCAATCTTGAAAAGAAAATCGAAGCAGGAGGCATCACAATCCCAGACTTCAAGCTATACTACAAAGCTGTAATCATCAAGACAGTAAGGTACTGGCACAAAAACAGACACTCAGATCAATGTAACAGAATAAAGAACTCAGAAATGGACCCACAAACTATGGCCAACTAATCTTTGACAAAGCAGGAAAGAATATCCAATGGCATAAAGAGAGTCTCTTCAGCAAATGATGTTGGGAAAACTGGACAGCGACATGCAGAAGAATGAACCTGGACCACTTTCTTACATCATACACAAAAATAAACTCAAAATGGATGAAAGACCTCAATGTAAGACAGGAAGCCATCAAAATTCTTGAGGAGAAAGCAGGCAAAACCTCTTTGATCTTGGCCACAGCAACTTCTTACTCAACACATCTCCAGAGGGAAGGGAAACAAAAGCAAAAATGAACTTTTGGAACCTCATCAAAATAAAAAGCTTCTGTACAGTGAATGAAACAATCAGCAAAACTAAAAGGCAACCAACAGAATGGGAGAAGATATTTGCAAATGACATATCAGATAAAGGGTTAGTATCCAAAATCTATAAAGAACTACCAAAATCAACACCCAGAAAAACAAATAATCCAGTGAAGAAATGGGCAAAAGACATGAACAGACACTTCTCCAAAGAAGACATCCAGATGGCCAAACCGACACATGAAAAAATGCTCAACATCATTCATCATCACGGAAATATAAATCAAAACCACAATGAGATACCACCTCACACCTGTCAGAATGGCTAACATTAACAACTCAGGCAACAACAGACATTGGTGAGGATACAGAGAAAGAGGGTCTCTTTTGCATTGTTGGTGGGAATGCAAGCTGGTGCAGCAACTCTGGAAAATAGTATGGAGGTTCCTCAAAAAACTAGAAATAGAACTACCCTATGACCCAGCAATTGCACTACTAGGTATTTATCCAAGGGATACAGGTGTGCTGTTTCAAAGGGGCACATGCACCCCAGTGTTGATAGCAGTACTATCAACAATAGTCAAAGTATGGAAAGAGCCCAAACGTCCATCGACAGATGAATGGATAAAGAAGATTGTGTGGATAATACACAATGGAGCATTACTCAGCAATCAAAAAGAACGAAATCTTGCCATTTGCAACTACATGGATGGAACTAGAGGGTATTATGCTAAGCAAAATTAGTCAGAGAAAGGCAAATACCGTATGACTTCACTCACATGAGAACTTAAAGAGACAAAACAGATGAACATAAGGGAAGGGAAGCAAAAATAATATAAAAACAGGGAGGGGGACAAAACATAAGAGACTCTTTAATATGGAGACCTGAGGGTTACTGAAGGGGTTTTGGGAGGGGGGATGGGCTAGATGGGTAAGGGGCATTAAGGGATCTACTCCTGAAATCATTGTTGCACTATATGCTAACTAACTTGGATCTAAATTAAAAAAAAAAAAGAAACACAGATCTAGGGTCTATTGGCATGTTAGTGGAGTGCTGAAACTGGATGATTTCTGCAAAAACACTAAGGGAAAATGAAGAAGGCAAAATAAGAAATGAGTGAGCACACAAGATGGCACCAAGAGAAAAATCAGAGAGATTCTCTGTCCCTCCACCAAAGCTTGGGGTCTTCACCCTGAGACACGTGTATTTTAGAGTAAGAGAGAGAGAAGAGCCCAGCTGAGGGAACGCTGAGATTAGGGAGCACTGGAGAGTGCAAACCTGAGTGCCCAGCTAGGGGCCCAGCTGCAGGAACTGAACTAATGTATCCTGCTGAGTACAGGGCGTAACACAGCTCTGGCCCGGAGCACTCTCTGCATCTGTAAGTACTAGGAGGCGAAGCACCATCAAAATGTTGAGAACTTGGAGGCAGGAGGAGTAGGACGTCTCAATTTCATTAACCAACTACTGATCTCCTTCAGGTTTTTTTGGGGGTGTTTTTGTTTTTTTTGTTTTTTTTACTGCTCTTCTACTCCTATCTATTCTATCCTTCCCTACTCGGCTCTGTTCCATTCTGTGTGTGCAGATGCTGAGGGCGTTTTGCAAGTCCTGGCATGGTTAGGAAACAGAACACTGCCTCTTTCAGTCCAACAGATAATCCCAAGTGTAACACAGAGAGAAGAGGTGGGATGATCCTACAAGTCATAATCTGGTTTCCGTGGCAGTGAGAAGCATCAGGAGGCTGCAGAACATGTCCAGGGTTCTGCATTTAGTGTTTCTTTTCTCACAAACCTTCTTGGCACCAAAGGGCTAAAATAAATTCAGTGCTGTGCACCCAACCTGCCAGCGCTGGGGCAGAGTTGTTGAGACTAACCCAACTGGGAATCCTCACCCTCCAGCTACACGGTGTCCAGGAGCCCTGTTCATCTACAGTGAGAGGTAAAGACAAGGACAAGGACAAGGACCAGGCCCGAACAGCAAAGCTTCCTGGCAATCATGCTGATAATGTAGCTTCTCCTCCCCTTTTACCACGGGAGGAAGCTGGGTGAGGGCGAGTGTTCACTACATGACCAGTTTAATAACCACCCTTTCCTCTGTCATGCTGCTGACTTAATCAACCTCCCTAAAAGACACAGAGATGTGTGTGAATTTGTGTGAGTGTATCTGGTGGCAGCTTTAATTATCGCCGCTCATTACCCTTCTCTGTGCTCACTCTAATTGTCTTTTTGGCTTTGCTTAGCAACTTATGTTAAGGCATTTCAGCAATTCTTTTCTCTTTTCTATTGGTGAGATCTTTAAAATAGTCTTTTTATTATCCCGGCTTTAATAGTTCTAGTTTGCTACCTGCTGAGATTGGTAATCATTACATTTTAAAAGACAGCTGTTGAAAGTTTCTTTAACTGCACAAATAACATCATAGCAACTGAACTAAAAATGAAATAAACTGTTTTAATTTCCCATCCTTTGCTAATACTAATAATACTACTGTTAATAAATAGGTAACACTTAAAAGCTTATCATGTGTTGCATAGGGGCACTTGTACCCCAATGTTTATAGCAGCACTCTCAACAATGGCCAAATTATGGAAAGAGCCTAAATGGCCATCAACTGATGAATGGCTAAAGAAATTGTGGTTTATATACACAATGGAGTACTACGTGGCAATGAGAAAGAATGAAATATGGCCCTTTGTAGCAACATGGATGGAACTGGAGAGTGTGATGCTAAGTGAAATAAGCCATACAGAGAAAGACAGATACCATATGTTTTCACTCTTATATGGATCCTGAGAAACTTAACAGAAACCCATGGGGGAGGGGAAGGGAAAAATAAAGAGGTTAGAGTGGGAGAGAGCCAAAGCATAAGAGCCTCTTAAAAACTGAGAACAAACGGAGTGTTGATGGGGGGTGGGAGGGAGGGGAGGGTGGGGGATGGGTATTGAGGAGGGCACCTTTTGGGATGAGCACTGGGTGTTGTATGGAAACCAATTTGACAATAAATTTCATATATTGAAAAAAAAAATAAATAAATAAAAACTGAGAACAAACTGAGGGTTGATGGGGGTGGGAGGGAGGGGAGGGTAGGTGATGGGTATTGAAGAGGGCATCTTTTGGGATAAGCACTGGGTGTTGTATGGAAACCAATTTGACAATAAACTTCATATATTGAAAAAAAATAAAATAAAATAAAAAATAAAAGCTTATCATGTGCAAAGCATTGTGCTACAGTGTATTTTTTCATTTATATCTCACAACACCCTTATGAGATAACAGAATTATGTTACTTATATCTGCTTTGTAGAAGGAAATGGGAGTCTTAGAGAGGTTAAGCCACTTGCTCACCGTCATGCCAACAGGCCAGGGCCAGGACTCCAGCTCAGGCTTCGACTGACGCCAGAGCTGGAACTCAAAAAAGCATGTTCCAATGCTTCTTTGGTTCCTTCCAGTATTTACCCTTATGCATGCATAATTTTTACATTTCTGCAAACATAGCACCAATAGACCTTATCTGCTGTTTTCACTTAGCAGAATGCTAAAAACACTTCTGCAGTTATTATAGCATAGCCACAAAAGAGATGACTTTTATTGATGGTATATTCTTTCGTAAAATGGATAGATCATAGTTGACTTGAGCGTACTTCCAATGTAGCACGTTTATATAATTTTCAGTTTCTCATCTAACAATAAATCTCTAGTGAACATCTTCATGCATATAGCATTTTCTAATTTTGACCTATTTCTTGGGATACATTTCTAGGAAAGAAGATATTGATTCAAAGGGGAGATGCTGTTTTATAATTCTTCAAACATATTCTTCAAAAAGTTTTCTGAGTTATGCCCCTGTGAGTGCTTGTTGAAACTACCAGGTTTACCATGATTTCATCAGTATGGAAGTTCATCATTATTTTAAGTTTGTATTAATTCAACGCTTGCTTTCTTTGAAAATTATTGAGGTAGGGCACTTATTTGTATATAGTTCTTTTTATCAGTTTCTATAAACTTTCTATATGGTACAGACAAGGGCAAACTAAGGCTCATGGGCCAAATGTGGCCCACTGCCTGAACACAACCACGTTCATTCATTCATTTATGTACTGTGTATGGCTGCTTTTATGCTACAACTGGAGAGATGAGTAGATTCAACGGAGATTGTGTGGCCCACAAATAGAACTGGCTACATAATTTGCAGAGTCCAGTAAAAAAAAATGTGGGGCACCTTGTTAAACAATGACTAAGAATTTCAAGATGGCAACACCAGAGCATGGAACCAAGTGAAACTCACATGTCCATGATGCTAGTCTGGCCCACACAGCCTAAAACAGCTATTATCTAGTCCTTTGCTTACCCCTGGTATACATATTAATCCCAAACCTGCCCAAATAAGTTTAAATATTTTTCCTTGCCTGTAATTCTTTTTTCTAAAAAAAAAATGCCATTTATGTCAAAATGCTGATATTTGTTTTTATGTGTGATAGGATCTTTAGTTTCCTTCAACAATCACTGATGCAAAGATCAGATACATAGTTAAATCTATTTTTAACTAGTTCCTTTCAATGATAGGATTTCTTCTATTTAAAACTTTTTTTAATGTTTACTTATTTTTGAGAGAGACACAGAGAGAGCAGGAGTGGGGAAGGGGCAGAGAGAGACAGGGAGACCCAGAATCCAAAGCAGGCTCCAGGCTCCGAGCTGTCAGCACATAGCCCAATGTGGGGCTCGAACTCCCAAACTGCAAGATCATGACCTGAGCCAAAGTCAGACACTTTACCAACTGAGCCACCCAGGAGCCCCTCTGCTTCTTTTCTTTCTTTTTTTTTTTTTAATTTTTTTTTTCAACGTTTTTTATTTATTTTTGGGACAGAGAGAGACAGAGCATGAACGGGGGAGGGGCAGAGAGAGAGGGAGACACAGAATCGGAAACAGGGTCCAGGCTCCGAGCCATCAGCCCAGAACCTGACGCGGGGCTCAAACTCACGGACTGCGAGATCGTGACCTGGCTGAAGTCGGAGGCTTAACCGACTGCGCCACCCAGGCGCCCCCCTCTGCTTCTGTTCAAAACATTAATTTGTCTTCTTGAAAGCTTATTTTTATGAATGAATTTTAGAATAACTTCTGTCAAAAAAATTCTTGTCAGATTTTGACCGGAATTGATCTAGTGCTACAACTTTTTAAAAAAATTTAATTTAATTTTTGTATTACGGAAGGAGAGAGAGAGAGAGAGAGGGAGCGAGCAGGAGAGGGGTAGAGGGAGAGAGAATCTTAAGCAGGCTCCACACTCAGTGCAGAGCCCAACACGGGCCAATCCCACAAGGCTGGGATCATGACCTGAGCCAAAATCGAGAGTCAGCCGTTCAAGCAACAGAACCACCCAGGAGCCTCACTAGTTCTGCAACTGAACTCCCAGTCCTGGTCAGCCTTCTGCTTCAAACTTCTCAAATTTCCAGCTCCAGTTTGTAAGTCGATCTCTACTAAGTAAAATTCCCAAATTTTCTACTTTGCTTACTTGTCATAAACACCTCCCAGGTTTATTCCCAAGTATTCTACAAGTGTCTTGCTCTAAAATAGGATCCCTTTATTATTAAATGACTATTTCTGGATACTAGTTTTTATTTCCAACAACTTTACTAAAACTGATGATTTGAGTGGCGATTGGCTGGTTTCTTTAGCTCGTCAAGCCATAAGGTAATATAATTTGTAGATTCTTCCCAATGTTTATTTTATTAAAACATTTTTCATCTATTTTTTAATTCAAGTACAATCAACATACAGTGCTATATTGCTTTCTGGCGTACAACATAGTGACCTAATAACTTCACACATTACTCCATACTCATCACGGTAAGTGTACTCCCAATCCCCGCCACCCATTTCGCCCAATGTTTATCTTATTTCTCTTCAGTCTTAACAACACAGGCTTGGACTTCCAATTAATCTTAATAAGTAATGTTGATAGAATTAAAATGTAAAATATTTCTCAGTTAAAAAGTTCTTGACTTTGAATATTTATCATTTAAAGTTAAAAATAACAACTTGAGGGGCGCCTGGGTGGCGCAGTCGGTTAAGCGTCCGACTTCAGCCAGGTCACGATCTCGCGGTCCGTGAGTTCGAGCCCCGCGTCAGGCTCTGGGCTGATGGCTCGGAGCCTGGAGCCTGTTTCCGATTCTGCGTCTCCCTCTCTCTCTGCCTCTCCCCCGTTCATGCTCTGTCTCTCTCTGTCCCCAAAATAAATAAAAAACGTTGAAAAAAAAAAATTAAAAAAAAAAAAAAAAAAAAAAACCAACTTGAGGGGGTGCCAGAGTGGCTCAGTCAGTTAAGTGTCAGACTCTTGATTTCAGCTCAGGTCATGATGTCACAGTTCGTGAGTTTGAGCCCCACATCATGCTCTGCACTGACAGTGTGGAGCCTGCTTGGGATTCTCTCTCTCCCTCTCTCTGTTCCTCCCCTGTTTGTGTTCTCTCTCTCAAAATAGATATAAATAAATAAACAAACAAACAACTTGAAATGATCCTCTATATGAAAAATTTAAGCTACAGATTTTTTTTAAGTTTATTTATTTTGAGAGAGAGAGAGCACATGTGGATGAGCAGGGGAGAGACAGAAAGAAAGAGAAAGGTAGAATCCAAGCAGGCTCTGCACTGTCAGTGCAGAGCCTGACAAAGGGCTTGAACTCACAGACTGGACTGTGAGATCATGACCTGAGCCGAAAGCAAGAGTCAGATGTTCAACTGACTGAGATACCCAGGCGCCCCCAGATCTTTTTTTAAAGTTGTTATTACTGTTTTTTTTTTTAAATTTTTTAGAAGTTTATTTATTTTTTGAGAGACAGAGCATGAGTGGGGGAAGGGCAGAGAGAGGGAGACACAGAATCTGAAGCAGGCTCCAGACTCTGAGCTGTCAGCACAGAGCCCGATGCGATGCTCGATCTCATGAACTGTGAGATCATGACCTGAGCTGAAGTCGGACACTCAAATGACTGAGCCACCCAGGCGCCCCAAAGCTGTTGCTACTGTTCTTTATTTTTATCAAACAGTGTGTGTGTATAAATGTGCATGCATATGTGTACATACGTATACATACATATGCACATATACATACATACAATAGACCTCTAAAAAATGAATGTGACACGGCGAAGTGCTGACGTGCCAGCTAGGTCAGGATGTGTTAGCAATGCAATGATGTGCTTAAGCTCCTTGAAGTACAAGGAGTTATTCAGAAGCCATCAAGGGTAAAAAGGTACCTTTGTAGCAGGTCAAATTGTAATTTCCTCCAGCATCCCTACAGAATAACATGATTGATTCTTGAATGGAGTTGAACAAAAATATTTCTGACCTAATCTTTACTCCTTCAACGATGGCAATCCCTAAACCCCTCTTTACCAGGATCTGTGTTGTCACCTCATCCATCTCTTCACAGATTTTTCTGGAGGCCTCACAGGGCAGTCAAGAGTGACTGAGCTGCACGTTCTCTTCTCAGACCAAAACTGCAGGCAAATATTTCTTTCCAAACTGACCCGCATTTCTGGTTCTCTCCATGAATATATGGACTCACAGAAGTTTGGAGAAGGACATACAATGCTGATGAAATACATTATTTAGTCAAAGTATCACACACTTTTTTCCTGCCAGTATTTAACCTGTGCATACCATTAAAACAGCAGTACATTTGTGTATGAGGAGCTCATGACTACACTAACTCTCCTTCCTTTTTCAGTGTGTTTCCTTTTTTAGGGACAAGGAATTATTAGACTCAGAATCTGATTGGGAGAAGAGCAGTGGAAGGTTGTGAAAATGAATTGCAACCAAAACAGCTTAAGGTAAAAATGGATATAGAACATTTTTTTTTGATAAAGAACATTCTATATACAAAATGCTAAGTAGTATTTCCCCAAGCTTCAGGAGAATATAGATTTTCCCATGGTTGCTTCAGATAATGAACAGGAAAGCACACTGTAATCATGTCTGAACCATGACTTTTAATTTATAAAGTTGACATTGATAAGTGTTAGGAAGATAGTATCTGTTTATAAATTTTAGGTTACTGTACATTTACTATTTTAATATTAACTTTAAAATTGCTACAATGTGTGTATACACACACACACACACACACACACACATATATATATATATATATATATATATATATATATATATATATATAACAGAGGGGAGGTGGGGGGGATGGGTGAAATACGAGATAGGGATTAAGAGTACACTTATCATAGTAAGCACTGAGTAATGTATAGAATTGTTGAATCAGTATATTGTACACCTGAAACTGATATAACACTGCATGTTAACTACACTGGAATTAAAATGAAATGAAATGAAAAAAAAATTTCTACAATGTATACAGAATGTCAAACACATGCCTTATTTTAAATTTCCTATAGTTCTTATTAAAAGCACTTGTAAGGGGTGCCTTGGAGGCTTAGTCAGTTAAGCGTCTGACTTCAGCTCAGTCCATGACTTCACAGTTCGTGAGTTCGAGCTCCACGTGGGGCTCTGTGATGACAGTTCAGAGCCTGGAGCCTCCTTCACATTCTGTGTCTCCCTGTCTCTCTGCCCCTCCCCCTGCTCACACCCTGTCTCTCTCTCTCTCTCTCTCTCAAAAATAAACATTAAAAAATTTTTAAAAAAGCATTTGTAAGAATTATATCTTTCTCTGAGTGCTAACTCAAAATATTTTATTCATTTTTGGTATTCCAATAAGCTCCTGATTTACCAACTAGCATTATTAATATATTTACAGGTTTGAAGAGGTATAAAAATGGCTAAACCATTATAGAAATTCTGACAAACTGTAGGAAAAAATGGCAAGTTAGCCTTCAGGAGTGATCAAGTAGATCATGAAAGGAAATACCCACTGTGACAAAGATGGACAGAGAACACAGAAGACTGAGAATAATGATTGGAGAAAAGAGAAACATCCTAAGAAACCTAATAGCACTCTCAGGTATAAATACCTAACAAGTTGTTATCAGGAAGGAAGAGAGTTACGGGGAAACATGCATTACACCAGACAAGACCATAATGCACTTGTAATCAGTCCTTATCACGCACATCTCTCATTCATCCTGCTACAGATAGGTCATTCGTATTCGAAGAAGACAGTTTCCTATGTTTGTACTTCAAATGATCCCTGATAACTCAAAGAAATATACTTTTGACAATATTTGCATATACAATCTGAAACCTGTCATTATATTCTGATACTAGTATATGGCTCTCTTAAGAGTTGATCACTGTACTCATTAACTGTTGAAACTGAGAAGAATGGGGTTGGTAATTACATTTATTCTAAAATAAAATACACGAACATTTTAATAACTATTATTACGCTTTCCTGGATTTACCTATATTACTCTGAGTATAGTTGGTATTCTGAATTATCACCATTTAGATTACAGGAAATACAGGAGGTATCTCAAAGGCAGTAGAATGTAAGAGCTAAGGGCAAAGGATACAGAGTTAGACTTGAATTTGAACCCTAGCTGTGTAATCTTGGGTAAGTTAATTCACTTCTCTGTGTTTTGGTTTCTTCATCTGTAAAATGGGGGTGATAATATCTACCTCATAGGCTTGTCACAAGGATTAAAACAATTTATGTAAAGCACTTAGCACAGTTCCTGGCATGCAATAAATATTCGATATTTAATAGAATAATATCTACCTCATGTATTTACCCACCTATCCATCTACCCCCACTCCCTCCCTATTGGTTTTGTTTTTCTAGGGAACCCTAAGGCACCTTTTCAGTTTAGATTCTAAGGTGACTCTTTCTGTCCAAAAGACTAAAATCCTTCAGCATATGAACCCGTGAGGAGCTGAAGTCAGAGAGGGACAGAAGTGCTCCATCAGCAAGCCACGCCCAGGGTTAAGGAGGAGGGTATAACTAGCACAGTTTCGATATTTTACCCGGAGTGGGTATGCCAAATAAGCAATCCACTCACAGAATATTCTCTAGCCAAAGGCCACCAGAAACACACCTGTAGTTGAACATGCTGGGTCTGTTGCCTGTCGCAGAGAGGGAGAATGCACAGCAATGGGGAACTGTGGGGTGTCTCAGGAAAAGGGTTTGAGCAAGGGCTTGTAGGACTGGGGCTTTGATTGAGTGATTTGAGGAGTGTCTGAGGAAGCAGGCTTCTCTCTGGAGTGGGTACTTTCAGAAAGCACAGGAAGGGTTATGATGGTCTCAATAAAGCTCATCTAAGGGCAGGGCAGAGCAGAGAGAGACTGAAGCTGTAATTGGCAAAAAAAACCCCAGCAATCCCTCTTAGCCGAAAGAGGGGATATTGGGGATTTTGTGGCTTGGACAAAGTTCATGTTTTACCTGTGTTTAGATGTGATTTCAGAGTGGTCTTGTTTTTGTCTCAATCTATAATAGCCACAGAATGGCCTTGCCTGATGTTGATGTCCTATGAAATTGTGTGTGTTCAACAGGAGAACACCAAGGCCTAGCTGACGGTACTGTGCTAGCTCCCGGGAGTCAGGGCGCTTTCTCCTTCTGTTTTAATGAAGCTCATTTCTGGCTGAGTGGGTGACCCCTTGTGAAATCTCCAGTCCTATCTTTTCGATTATTATTCTCAGCAGCAACATCAGAATTCTGAAATTAACCAGGGGCTCATAAAGTCATAATTATAATTATAGCATGAGTATCAAATTAAATTTAATTAAGATTAAAAATGGAGGGATGCCTAACTTCCACTGTGAAGATGAAGAAGAAAATTGCATTCTTCTTCCAAATTCTAGGTTTTAAATGCCTTTCTATTTTTTACAAACAACAATGACCAACAGCAATGGGTAAATTTCATAATAATAATACGATACAAGGTTAATGTGGGGAAAAACTGATGAGAGATTATAAATCCTTTATATTTAAATGGGTATATTTAAAACCCATTATAAAGAACAGGAGGAGAAAAAGAAGGCAAGTTTAGCCCCCTGCAAAGGGCTCCGGAGAGAAGGGTGGGGGGGTGGGGTTCACAGACTGTCTGTTCCTAAGCACTGGTTATTTTCTACACAAACTCCACCGAGCCCAGGGAACTCCTGTGCCCCCTGGATTAAGGAGCTAGAGGCCTCTGAGCAGCTGGTGTCATTATCTACACATGTCTGTATCTTTTCCCAGATGATCCCCTTAGTGCTCTGAAGAAGTAGTGCGGGCAGGTTCCATGAATTTCTGTGAGGTGCATACAATTCATAGCTCCCCCCCCCCCCAAGCAAGTGGCACTTCTGCCTGTGCAGAATGCTGCTGTATGCTTCACTGCAGCACTAACCATTGTTTATGGTGTTAGTAAAGCATAGCTAATGATCACAACTCAGAACAATTATCAGGACATAGCAAATGTACATAACATTTGGTTGTTTAATTCTAAAAACCATTCTACATCCAAAGGAAACTCCAGAGGTTATGGCACGAATCCATATACTTCCAGGAAGTACCACTCATTCTTCACATCTAAGGCTCCGTTATTCCTGGCCTCATACCTGGGTTAACAATCACAGCACAATCAAACTGTCCGCAGGAATCAGTGTTAATCTTGAAGACAGAGCAAGTGATTAGATCAGCAAGGCCATGATCCAGAATAGAATTGATGTGCTATTTTTAAAACTTCTCACTGGTAAAACAATCACATTTGTAGAAATTCCTTAGAGGGACTATCTCAGTAGCTGAAAGGTGGACAAATCTGGACCGGTCAGATTCCTTTATATTCATTTGATGTGGAAATCAAGACAACTGCACTGTCAACTGCTCACAGTATGTTGCTTATTTTACCCATGTGTCTTTATAATTTGGACCAAACCATGTCCTTCATTGTCAATTGTTTGATCTTATCTTTCCAATCAACAGACGATGGAAAGGAGATTGTGTAAAGGGAAGCAGCAGCAGATTATTGGGCTGTGGAGGTGCTTGCTGGTGGACAGAATATGCCCAAGAAATCTGAGAAATAAGCCTAAACAGAGAGATAAATAACAGGTATTTCTTCCACTCCACAATAACCTTAAAAATTCGTCTTGTCTATCACATACTCTGCTGAGACACCCACAAAGCACACATATCTACCAGACAGGAAAAACTCACAGAGGAAAAAAGTCTGACTCTTTGAACCTCATGCCTTAGCTTATTTGTTTAGCTTCAGAGGAAGCTTTGTAAAGAAACTCACAATATAGTTGTTGTAAATGAAATGCAGAATATGGGCTCTCAAACTTTTATGTACCAGAATCACCTGAGGGCTTGCTAAACACTGATCACAAGGCCCACCCCCTAGATTTTCTGACTCATTATATCTGGAGTGGGAGTTGTAAATTTGCATTTCTAATAGGTTCCAACGTGATGCTGACGCTATAGGCTGGAGACTTACCTTTGAGAACCATAAGCCTAGTTATTACTTTCTAAGCTAAGGGCAGCCTCTTCCCTGGTCCAAGGTTCTCACAGGTATGCTCAATAAATGAGAAAAACAAGGCAAAAAGAGACTAAATGGCATAATGGCATGCCCAACTTGGATGTTCCCTTATTTATTTATTTATTTATTTATTTATTTATTTATTAACTTCGCCAAAGCGGGAGCTGCTAAAGGGAGTGGTAGTGGTCAGAGAGATCCATCATTGTAAATGTGAAAGCCAAATTACAGTTTACAACTAATTAGAATTTGTGGGGGTCTTTTAGAAAACCACTCCAAAGGAGTCATTAGAAATGTTCTATATCCTTTTTCTGACTGTGGTGGAAAAATACTTAATGGAATTACCTTTACAAATGTATTAATTTATTCTACCCCGAGGATTTTATATCCAGTGATTTGGCAAAACTAATCTGAACTAATAACAGACACGCATTTACTGAGACTAAGCAAATTTTCCAGTAGAGAGATACTTAGCCACTTGGAACAAATGAAGTTGAGGTATAAAGATGAAAGAATAGCTGTAATGTCCAAAAGAGGTACTAATGTTTACAGAGAGAGCAGCACAGATTGACTAAAATGCAAAGCAGAAAGGCGTGCTGACAGAGAAAGCCATCACAAAGGGGGTAGAAAGCCCAGTACTACCACTACCAAGAAATGTTCAACCACTGCCAGATGCTCAGGCTCAAGGGGCATTCTCCACACATGTGTCTCTTAAGGAAGCCTGAGTGCCGGCCGCACCTTCTCTGAGTCCCTGGTTCCTCTTTGGTGGAGTCAGGCAGACAATGACTGCCTGTTCATTTCCATCCTGTTGGCCCTTTAAAAATCCTAAATTGATTCCACAGACCAGAGTTGGAATTTTGCAGCTTGCAGGGACCAACGTAAGTGAGTGAAATTGGAAGAACATAAGGTAATAAGTAGTCAACAGAGCTTGGTAACCAAAAACTCCACGCTCTATTTAAAGGGGAGGCTGTCTCCCAGCTCCAGGAGATTGATGCATTATGGGATGTGATCCCAGTATCACCAAATCTGTGGGGAAATAGGTTCTACTTACATAAATGGGTTAGAAAAAAGCTTAGGGTGGAAAACCGCCACCACGGGGCGAAAACGCCCGAGGTTAGCTAGCCATATATCTTAATGGAATCACGAGTAACTTGTTATATCACCTGCAGGAAATTACTTTCCATATGGCACCAATGTACCTTGATCACAAACTCTGCTTGCTCCCGAGACCCTTTGCTTCTTACACACACGAGTTAATGATTACTGTCTGATTGTTTTCTCCATGTTCACATATGTAAAATCTTGTTTTCTTCACATTCACCTCAATAAATACGGAGATGAAACCCCTGTTCTGGGCTCTTGTCTTCTCCTGGACGTTAGCCTCTCTCCTGTTCAATTCTGTATCCTCTCTCTTGCTGGACAAGAGAGAACTCCAGACTCAGTCTGTGACACAGATCTTCCAATTTTTCAAGAGGTATCAGAACTTGGATTTTCATGTAAAGTTTCTTGACTGTTAAAATAGTGTGTGACCCAAACAAAATATGTTTGTAGGTAGAACAGGGCCATTAGCCTTCTAATCTGGGGCCTCTCCTTAGGCTTCAGTAAGTCCTTCCCTGGTCCTCACTCTTTTCCTAGTTCTCTCACTGCTTACTTCTTGATATGTATTTTGGCTCCCCCCCCCCCCCGCCCTGCCTTTGAAGTACTCCTTCTGTTTTCAAACTCACAGGCTCAGAATTTTTCTTCTAATTCCTGAAGGATAAGCCAGATTCATCATGGTTTCTTCAGGAATTCTTTGATTACTTCATATGCTAAAATACAGTCCATTTGTGATGAATTGCCATTGGTGGTGAGTGGTAGTGGCCTCATGTCACATAGGCTGAAGCTGGCATAAGGTTCTACCCTCCCCCCCAAATTTACCCTCACTTTCTCCTCACCTCCCATCATTCCATCTCAGGCCCCTGGAAAAACACTTTGAAAATGCAGTGCGGGTTCCAAGAAAAGCACTCTACCCAACTGTTCAGAGTATGAAGACTGTCACAACACAGCTGGCAGAAACCACATCACTGGAAAAAACCTGAATCAAAGAATCAGAGGGTATGAAGACAGCTCTCTTCAATTCCCAATTCAGGTACTGATAAAGGACGGAGGGAAGCCCTTGTAATAATCCTGCAGGTCAGTGTGGTCCAATGCTTCTAGTTCCTTCTCTGTTCCATTCTTCTTCATTTCTTGTAAGAGGAGCAAGTGAGAGGAAGGGAAGGGGGTCGGATATTTAGATTTTTCTTGAGAGTTTAATCATTCACTGA
This sequence comes from Panthera tigris, assembly GCF_018350195.1. Lineage (NCBI taxonomy): Eukaryota > Metazoa > Chordata > Mammalia > Carnivora > Felidae > Panthera > Panthera tigris. The sequence continues at coordinate 62,736,907 of NC_056672.1, read as the reverse complement.
ACCAATATTTATTACCTTGTATTTGTTTTACACGGAGGTTACAGTCAATTGAGACATAATAAAAAAAAGCAAACAAAAAATTAAGATAATTATAGATTATAAAAAGCATAACTTTGCAAATAATTGAGATAAAGTAAATAATCACAGAGGAAAAATCTCTTAGCACACATGCATTTGTTGCCTGTCCATACTTCTGACCTAGGTAGAGGTGATGTCCCTTTTGGAGGGATTCGAATGGGGAGGGGCTATGTTCACTCTAAGTCCTGGGTAGGCAATGGAGGGGTTGCTATGGTGGTCCACTTTATGCCTTTACTGAGGATGTCAAATCCTAAGTTACTATAGACCTGCTGATGCTAGGACCCTCTTCTTCCCAAGTGAGTTCCTGGAGCAGCTCTGAGTTCTTAGAGGAAAGGGTAGCTCCAGGTATTAGTGGTAGTCACAGGGGAAATATAATTAGCCCATATACAGTTAGACATATACCAGTTTAGCAGGAAAACCTGGGTGTCATAGCTGGAGGTGGAATCAGTGTTCATATTCAATCCCTTTATTATTTTATTTTATTTATTTGTGGGGGAGTGGGGCAGACAGAAAGGGAGAGAGAGAATACCAAGCAGGCTCCATGCTCGGCACGGAGCCCAATGCAAGGCTCGATCTCACAACTGTTGTAGAGATCACAACATGAGCTGATATTAAGAGTCAGATGCTTAACTGACTGAGCCTCCCAGGCACCCCCATATTCAATCCCTTCCAAGAAGATAATCTGCTGGTAAAGAGTCCAAGTTTACATCTATCTTTTTCCTGTCCCTACTTTCAGCCCTTTGCCATAGAGCAAGAAAACCATGGGCAACCTGCTTGCATCACAAAAGTACTAAGCAAAAATGGTACCTGATCAGAGAGTTCAGACTCTGGGAGAAAGCTCAGGCTGCAGAAGGGAGCAAATGGAATCTCAGGTTAATACGTCAAAGCAGCAGCTACTTGACTAAACACTCTCAGATATCCTTCCTCAAGAATCACTGGATAAGGACTGTACTCAAAGTGAACTTGTAGGAAGTTAATCAGAAGGCCAAGGGTGTGGGCCTTGAAATCACAGGATGTGTGTGTGTGTGTGTGTGTGTGTGTGTGTGTGTGTGTGTGTGTGTGTGTGTGTTTGATGTACAACCAAGTCTGGTCCACTACCTTCCTTTCCAGAGTATGCGTTCAGACATTTACAGATAGTCTTTGTTGTATTACAAAAGACTAAGTTAAAAAGGCCTCCAGATAATCATAAATCAGTAGTTGTTAAACCTTTTTCCACCTTATCACGTTTGAGAAATAGCCCAGCTCCTGTACGTCTTTAGTCACTGTGACCTTAATTCTCACATTCTCCAGAATCCCTGGGGAAACATGTTGGTATAATTTGTGGGGACACTCCTCTTACCCCCATGACTATCTTACCCACTTCCAGTCATCAGTTGAGATTCTGAACATTTCTCTAGGTCTTGCTCACAATGATAATAAAGTTTATGATTCCTAAACTGAGTAAAACTAAGCAAACAACACCTCTTTGTTTAAGCAAAACTTCTTTTTGTTTGAGCCTGTGTATTTCACACAAGCACAGAAGTTCAGGACACTCAGGTAACATTTATGGGACAGTTTACATGTGTATCACTTCAGTGCAGGCAGAGGGCCCAGTACAAAGAAAAATGTCAATAAATATGTATTTAATAAATGCTAGTTAAGTAAAATATCTAACATTTCTAAGGTCAAAGGCTAGTCCATGATATTTTAGACTTTTTAAGTAGCTATATTTGTCATGTCCAAAGGGAACTGTCAACACGAATTTAAACATAAAAAAATAGGTGAAAATACAAAACAAAATGCTTAAATTCATATATGCCCTAAATAACAATGACCTTCAAGTGTGTATCACATATCTATTGGCTATTTTCTTGTAGATGACAAAAAATTATCCATGATTTACTTCTATTTAGAAACACTCAATTTCTGGCATCGACAAGACCTCTTTTTAGAAGAGGTTTTTCAAAAAAATTTATCAGATGAGCTTCTCTAAAATAGTTTTTCTCAAAATAAGATCCACCTGCCAACTGCATTTAGAATCACAGGGGGTAACTGTTTAAAGTGTAGACTCCTAATTAACTATTTTCTCCACATCTAATCTTCGAGGAGCTAGGAATCTACATTTCCAATCCTTCTAGTGAGAAGTTTTAGAGCCCTTGCACAAAGACATTGAGGGTAAGGAAAATAATTTCCAAAAAAGAAACAATAATAAAACTATGGGAATACGAATATATGTGTATACATATACACATACACATATATACATACACACACTACTGGGTAATAAAACTATGGACAACATAAGTACCTTAAAGGTTACAAATCTGGCACTGTAATTATTAAAATAAAATCCATAAGAAACTGTAGAAAGCTGTTTACCACACTTTTCCCCACCTCAGCACGCTCACACGCGCGCACACACGCGCGCACACACACACACACACACACAGGCCTTCTCTCCAAAAGACAGAACTTAAACTTCTTTCAGAGACCTAATAAAACTGAACATTACCTACTTCATGATTCATTCTAGACTGGACTGAACTGGGGGTGAGCACAGGCTCCTATCCCTAGATGTCCCCAGTTGTTAAAAAGTTCCAAAGTTGAATTTGACTCAAAGGTCTACTGGGATCTCAGACATTCCTATTAGCCCAATAAGAACATGTAGATCCCTTTAGAGAAGGCAGAGAGCCTCAGAAACCCACTCACTGCTTCCAGGGTCCTAAAGACCCAGTCTGGAGTGGGGTTGGTCTCCAGGGAGATGAACAGGTACACACAATGGCAACGCACTGGCAGAAGGGCCTGGCTGTGGCTTTGCTTTCTCAATACTTGGGGGCAGCAGCTGCTGAGTGCCCATAAACTTGGCTGGAACTCAAAACCAGAGCTAATAACAGTCTTTATCGTCAGCTGAGTATCAGCCAAGCCTAGGCATTTCCCACCCAAGTGGGAAGATCAGAGCCAGGGATGATTAGGGGTAGTGCTACCCTAGAATGTGAATCTTTCTTCTTTTTGACATATGTTTCACAATATGATTTTTATCCTTATCTTGAAGCACCTGATTTTCCTTACTTGTAGTGTGATGTAAAGTCCTTAAAGATAGGGGTTGGGGCAGGTGAGCCCACAAATCCCCAATGGGTTTGAGCTCGTTGCTACTACCCCTTAACACAACATCCTAACTCTTGGGAACAAATGATAAAACCTTACATTTAGTAGGGTATAAGACCAACATTCAGGCTAAACCAGAAAAAAAACCTGCAAGTGTGATTTTTTTTAATATTAAGAGATAGGGAGTCTTTTTATACTAGTACAATCCTGCTCAGTTTATGAAGACCAATGGGAAATTAAGAGAAACTTGCATCACATGGGGAAGCAACCTTAGGTTATTTTCACACATCTTCAGCTGACATTCATCTCTATAGACCACTTAATCATGCCAGTCACAAGAAAAACAAGATATAATTTTCTTTATCAAATTTCTTTCCCTGTTCTGATCCTACTCGGAAAATATACTCTCATTTGTAAGCAGGAGAAGAAAACATGTGCTTTCAGGGGAGTACAATCATTTGTAAAGGATATATTCTGAATGCCATAAAATTTTGTGTTTTAATTTCTGGAGTAAAAATAACTATAGAATAAATAGAGACCTACAATTGTTACAGAAATAAATATGTATGTTTGCACTTACATGTAAGTCTGTATTTTTTCTCGTCACCCCTTACTTGATCCCTGTAACGAATACAAGTCCCATTGCTTTATTTCAGAGGTGAATCCTGCTCAAAGTGGGAAGAAACCTTAGTGTTCGTTCAATCTGTACATTTTACAGATCAGCAAAATGGGGCCTAGAAGGTTTAGAGGGATTTCTGCAAGGCTACACAGCTACAGAGGCACATTGGAAAGAAGAAAACCTAAACTCCTTGACTTCTGGCCCAGCACTGTTTCCAAAGGACCATGGAATCTTTTTTGCTCAAAGTCTCTACTGTGATCCCATATTGCTTGGTTTAAAAAGCATAAAAAGTACTTTTTTTTGCTCCATCTGTAACATGGCTTGTGTCTGGAAGACATACCAGTAGTGTGACTAAGTTAGAAGAAAAATTTCCCTGCTACTGGTTTTAGAAATGACACTGTCGCCAAATCATTCAGTCCTGACAAAGCTGATGCTGTTGAAGATCTGTAACTGCAGGAGATGAACAAAAAATCAAGGATTTCAGTTTTTAGGGCCATTTAGGACATTTCTTAGAACTCTTGGGAAATTCCTTTCAATTCTGTACGATAAGGTTTGTTGAGCATTATAGCAGCGGTGGTCAGTGTCCTGCTCATGGTCCTTTAGCCCTCACTTTTCTTACAATTTTTTTTAACGTTTATTTATTATTGAGAGACAGACACAGGGCATGAGCAGGGGAGGGGTAGAGAGAGGGGGAGACATAGAATCTGAAGTAGGCTCCAGGCTCTGAGCTGTCAGCACAGAGCCCGACGCGGGGCTCGAACTCACAAACTGGGAGATCATGACCTGAGCCAAAGTCGGACGCTTAACCCAATGAGCCACCCAGGCATCCCCTGGGTTTTCTTATAAAGTCACTCTCTGACTGAGGGTTTTCTGAGGAGCGGGAATGCACCGGCTGCTTGCAGAGCTGGTCGAAGTGCCCAGGAGTCAATGCCCCTTGGAGTAAACGTCAAACAACAATGCAGCTATCATTGCTACCATCGTTCCCATAAGCAACAATGCATATTCACCATAGGATGAATACTGCGACTTTCTCACTCCTTATGAGGAACCCTGAGGCATATTCCAGGCAACCTTCCAGAAGTTTCCAACTGCACTGAGCCCTGGGTCTCCACAATGGCACCTGCATTTCAGTGCGCCCTGTATGAGCTTCATTCTTTTTCTATTTCCTTGCTCTCTACAGGTACTTTCAAACTACTTGTGCTCAAATCTTTGTTTTAGAGTCTGTTTCTGGAGGAATCAAAATGAGGACCAGCATATACTTTGTACAAATCATTTTGCCATAATAGGTACCAAGAAATATGAAGATAAAAAAGATATCATCCTAGCCCTCAAAAGGTTTAGGTCAGACAGCAGTAAGACTTTCACATATATAACCCCATAGGGAAGACAAGAGAAGACAGTACTTTGGGAGGGGACTAGAAATATATACAATAAAAATACGTTCAGTAATAAAACATTCGCACAATGAAAAGTGGAACTGCCATTAAGAACTCAGCATAAAATTCTCTGTAGTGGGAAGGAGTCAACAGCCTAAGTAGTAACATTACACACATCAAATAAAGGTCCTGAGGTACCGAGGTCCTGAGTTCACTTGGAAATCTGTGTCGGAGAACCCGTCACAGCTCATTCATGCAAGCTTGAAGGACCAATCCAAAAGGAAAAATTCCATACAACCCAGCCTGTTTTTTAGTGTCAAGGGTAGACACATAAATCTCCAAACTGGTTGGACAAGATTCATTGGCTATTTTCCATCTTGTGTTTTTTTTTTTTTTAACATTTATGAGAGAGAGAGAGAGAGAGAGAGGGAGAGAGAGAGAGGGAGAGAATGCACGCACAAGTAGGGGAGGGACAGAGAGAGAGAGAGAAGGAGACACAGAATCCAAAGCAGTCTCCAGGCTCCAAGCTGTCAGTTCAGAGCCCGATGTGGGGCTTGAACCCATGAACCATGAGATCATGATCTGAGCTGAAGCCAGACGCTCAACTGACTGAACCACCCAGGAGCCGTGCATCTTGTTTTTAAAGAATGTCAAAACGATCTGTTTTTTCATTCGGTTCTGTCAAAACAGACTAATTTCTGTGGAAAGCAAACAAGTTAAACAGTTGAATTTTGTGTATGTCATTAGGTTGACAAGCCAGTCATTTGAGTTTTCACTGGAGCTAGTGGCCATGCCAAAGTCGGCCAAATGTTCGCGGGTCAGGGACATCAGCTACACAGAATTCTATAAATAATGCTCCTTCAGCCCAAGACAGTTACTGGACAGAAATGACAGAACATATCAAGTTAAACAAGAGTATATGAAAAGAAACCTCAAGGGCATTCCTGAGCTGATAAAAGCTGGCTTTGTCATAGTGTGTGCTTCTAGCTGGAGTGTCGTGTGAGCCTATGGGTAGGGAGTATCCACCTGCCATGTGCCAGGCACCTTAAAAAACTCTATTTAATCCCCAAAACAACCTAGTGAAGCAAGCATTATTATTATTACCCTTTAATGAATAAGAAAATTGAAATCTGGAGATATTCAGTAATTTGCTGAAGGTGATACAGCTGTTTTGCCAAACCCTTAAATCCAAACTTTTCCCCAAAATATCATGCTGTCTTCCTTTAGAGCTGACAAGAAAGACACCAAATTTTATTTTCAGTGTTTTTTCTTAGAAGATGCTAAAGATGCATTTGAACAACCGTCAGCTGAGAGGAACTTAGATTTTAGTAATATACAGTTGAAATTCTTAGTCAAATAACATGTAGTCCCTGGGAAAACACGTGTTTAAAATTCCCCCCTCTCCTTTTTTGGCTAACCATTCTTTTGTCTATTATCAAAGGAAAATTAATTCCTAAGTCATCCAAATTCCATGTTGCATATGTAAAATTAATATTCATCTCCTGAAAACCTGAATTTTTTTCTCAAGGAAAAGCTGCAGGATTTAATATCAAGTGATTAGCATACTTTGAGAAGGATGTTGAACACATTAGATTTTATAGAAGGATGAACACCCACACAGAAATGACAGCAGACAATAGAAAAAAAATTGCCTAAATTGGCTCAGTTTTAATTGGGCAGATTTAATAAAATTTCCTACATCAAATCTCTTTAAAAATTTTTTTAGGGGCACCAGGGTGGCTTAGTCGGTTAAGCATGTGACTCTTGGTTTCAGCTCAGGTCATGATCTCACATTTCGTGAGTTCAAGCCCCACATTGGGCTTTGCACTGACAGTGAGGAGCCTGCTTGGGATATTCATTCTCTCTCTCTCTCTCTCTCTCTCTCTCTCTCTCTCTCTCTCTCTCTCTCTCCCTCCCTCCCTCCCTCCCTCCCCTCCCCTCCCTCCCTCTCTCATTCCCTCCCCCCTTCTCAAAATAAATAAATAAACTTAAAAAAAATTTTTTTAGCCCTCCATTCAAGTCTTATCCTCTAATTCGGTTGCAATAAAGTTTTTCTACTTCATATACATTTTCTCTGCCTTAATTTGCATTCCCCCCAAGGTGGACCTTGAGACAATGATGTGAGTCCAAGCAGATTATTTGAGAGATGATCCCAGGAAGCAGGTGAGGGGGTGAGGAAGGGAAGGGTAGGGTGGAGGGAGGGCACAGGGCAAGGGAGCTAGGGAAGGGAGGAAAGCCAATAAAGATAGATTGATGGTTAGGTTATTTCCAGGGCAACTGGCATTCTACCTTGCTGGGGACCTCTCAGAGACTATACCAAACTCCCTGCCAAATGGTCCCACTGAGGACTGTTTATCCACCATCACTCCTCCTTCAAGAGTAACTTGGTCAAGAGTAACTGGGAGTAACTCCCCAACAATCACAGTCTACTCAACTTGTCAGGCCTAGCATGCGTCTACTGCCAGATGACAGACAACAGGGAAACTGCATGCTTGTTCAGGACTATTTGCAAATGCCCTTGGGATGGATCAAGAGAAAATGGGCAGTGCACTGCCAGCATCTGCCTAAATTGGGTCTGTTGGTGTATATGAGCCAACTTTACATAAGAATGACCTGAAAAACTTAGAAAAATGCGTCTCTCTCACCTCCCTCCCCCCTTCTGATTAAGATCAGTGGTTGGGTTCAGGGATCTGAATTATTTTTTTTTTATTTTATTGATTTGTTTTTTGAGAGAGAGAGTGCATGCATGGGGGAGGGACAGAGAAAGAGAGGAAACAGAGAGAGAGAGAATGAGAGTCTTAAGCAGGCTCCACGCTCAGGGCAGAGCCTGACGCAGGGCTCTATCCCATGATCCTGATCCAAAATCAAAGACCTGAGCAGAAATCAACAGTCAGATGCTCAACTGACTGAGCCACCCAGATGCCCCAGGAATCTGAATTTTAACTGGCACCCCAATCATTTCAAAGCAGGCGGTCCTCAGGCTACACTGTGAAAACTCTGTGCCAGTGAAGCCATCCTCATGTAGCCTAACTGGTGTCTCAGAGAGAAAAATCTCTAACTGGGCTTTAGATGGACTTTACTTTCCTACGTCCCATTTTTTTTTTCAAATATAAGCTGTTGTTCATAAAGAGACTATAACAAGAGTATGGATGCTAGCATTTTGCAGGTCAAATTCTGGAAAATCACTTTAAATATGGATACCACCAACTGATCATGGGTCAGGAACAAAATGATCAGATACCCTTATGCTAGAGTGACCATACTTTTCCAACACATGGTGTGATGAGCAGGAGTGAACTTAAGAGGAAAGTAGGACAGAAGAGTGGACACAGGGACAGAAAATGAAGTCATTGTGTTTATATATCCTGGTCAGTAATCTTAGGGAAAAACTATCTTCAGACCTCTGCTATAAGAAACCAGCACGTAACCTAGTGCAGCTTGGGGAAACTTGAAAGATAGACCCAACTGTTGAGATGGTCTTTTTCAAAGTTTCCTTGGTTATGATAAAGGGTGATGATACAGCAGTTCTAAAAGATACTTTCTATGCTCAGAAGTTTTTCAGTAGCATAGTCCCTGGTCCTTTTCACATTTTTCATAGCTATTATGCAGTAGGGAGAGTGGGCATGGAGGACCCCATCACCATGACACTTGTTCTTTACTAAGAAGGATCATCTGGAGAAGGATGCCTGGGTGGCTCAGCTGGTTAAGTGTCTGACTCTTAGTTTTGGCTCAGGTCATGATGACCTCATGGTTCGTGAGTTTGAGCCCTGAGTCAGGCTTTGTGCTGCTGGTGTGTAGTCTGCTTGGGATTCTCTTTCTTTCCCTCTCTCTCTCTGCCCCTCTCCTGCTCACGCACGTGCACACACACACACACACACTCTCTCTCTCTCTCAATAAATAAATAAACTTAAGAAAAAAAGGATAGTCTGGGGAGAGAAGGTATCTATTGTAAATGGTGAAAACCTGAGCTCATGGCTCTTCTCCTTGGCACCAGGATCTCATCACACTTCCCTGCCATTTCATATTACCAGGTAAGGCATAAATTTAAAATATCCTTACTGGAGTGCTCCGGTTTCCATCAAACCCTTAAGATAAACTGCTTACTGGGGCCTGCAAGATACCTCTCGATCTGGCCTCTGCCTGCCTCCCCAGTGTCCCATCACTACTCCCTGTCTTCTCCTCTAAGCTCTAGCCTTAATCAAACTCTTGCAGCTCTTCAAATTTGGGGGACCTTCTCAGCTCTTGGCCCACACCAAGGTGTCCCTTCCTCCTGCAGCACTCCTCCCTGGAGTCTACTCCTACACTTGAGTAGCGTCTCACTAGTCTTTAGGTATTGGACTAAATGTGGCTTCTTCTGGGATGTTTTCTTGACCCTTTCCCAGCTGGAGCCGTTACAGAATCTTTGTAGGCTTTGGGCTCTACTACGCTTGATGATTCCTCCTCACATCATATTAAGTATATTAAGACAGACCATTTTTTATATAATTTCTCTTGTATAGAAATTATTTCCAAGTGTTTATAGCTTCTGTTTTGGAATCATTTGGCTGTGAATAACTAATTTAATTTGCTATTGATTATGAGAGGGTCAGGGTTACAGGTTTGGTTGCCAACTCAGTTAATAGCCAGGTGTGTGGTCTCAGACAAGTTGTTTATCCTCTCTGAATCTCAGTTATCTTAACTGAGACAAGAGAGATTTTGCATAAGTGATCTAAATTCCCATTTAGCACTAAGAGGTGATGCCTTTATCATTAACTGTGGGGAGAAATGTTTTAGGTGGTGGTGCATGGGGGTGGGAAGGGGCCATATGTTTACTCCACTGATAGAACATGCACCAAAGATCCTGAGTATCATAGGTAGATACTCTGGCCAGAGCTTCCAGTTAAGTAGAAAAAGACAGGTCCACAAGTATGTGGAGAAAAGACCCTTTTAAAACTGAAAAAAAGGGGGCACTTGAGTGGCTCAGCCAGTTAAGTGTCTGATTTCGGCTCAGGTCATGATCTCATGGTTGGTGAGTTTGAAGCCCCCATCAAGCTCTGTGCTGACCTTGTGGAGCCTGCTTGCAATTTTCTCTCTCTCTCTCTGCCCTTCCCCCACTGGCATTTTCTCTGTCTCAAAATAAACTTAAAAAAAAAACTGAAAATAAGAACAATCATTATTTTATATAATAAACAATTTAATATATCAACCTACCAGAGAGAGAAAATTCAGAGCACTCAAATATATTTTCCTAAACAAGACCAACAATTAAAGCATGATTATAATTATTTATAGAAATGCCCCCTAAGGCTTGGTGTTGGTGACAACCATGTTATAAAACAATCAAGTTATGTTATAAAAACAATCAAGTGTTAGAAAGAGCAACTCTCACTATTGTTTCAATTAATTCCCCTCTGAGAAATGATGTAAGACATTGGACTTTTTGTGAATATAATGAGTTTTCAAATTACAGAAGAAGTAGTGACCAGTTTCTACCTTTGTAAAAAGAATTATGTACATTATACTACACACATCAATAACTTAGTGCAATTTTAAAAAGAAAAAATTAAATAGCTGCTTTTTAAAAATGTTTTCAGTGTTTATTTTTGAGAGAGAAAGAGAGAGGGGGGAGAGAGAGAGAGAGAGAGGGAGAGAGAGAATGAGATGGGGAGGGGCAGAGAGGGGACAGAGGATCAAAGGCAGGCTTTGCACTGACAGCAGAGAGCCTGATGCGGGGCTCAAACCCCCGCATCTGTGAGATTATGACCTGAGCTGAAGTCAGACACTTAACTGACTGAGCAACCCAGGTGCCCCTAATTTTTTCTGATGAAAAAACTAAGTAGGCTCCATGCAAAAAATATACATTTAATCCCAACACCCAGAGATAAACACTGATTTTTATGCATACCTCTTTTTTCTGGGCATTTAGTTGTACAGGCACATACATGTATTTCTAAAAAGGTATTATGTTTTACATCTGTACTGCAGAATTTGAATGGAGAGATTATCTGGCTTTGAAGCTGCAATGTCTATTGACATGACCCTAACACAACTTGGTAAGTCTGAGAAATTGGTGACGCTGATGGTCCTCCAAAAACATTGTCTATGAATTAATCTGCATGTAGAAAACAGAAGAAAAATTAGGGTAGAGGAGACAAGTGTGTCTGCCTTAGGTATTGGTCCTTCCACAAGTCCATGGATTCATGTGTGAGTCCTGTGAACAGAAGGGCTATAGATGTAACCCTAAGACCCAGCAGCACCCCACTAATCCTCAGGTGATGAAGTGAGATGCTGAGTTGGAGAGCAGAGCTTCTGCCCACCCTCTGTGGAGAGAACCTAACAGTGGCTCAGATATTAGCATCCCCACTGTGAACAATGTTAATAATGGCAGGGCGAGGCACCTTTATGTGCCTTCTTTGCTTGAGGAAATAGATGTGCACTGGCTGGAGTGGATGTAAATTCTCAGTTCTCTGGGTAGCAACCCAAAACACTGCTGCCTGAGCATGGGTGGTAATTCCAGGCTTAACAAGGGAAGACTGGGGCTGCTAGAATCCGCTGTGAATGGGTGTGAGCACTAGACAGTGAGATTTTGGTTCTTACAGATAATGTCACTGTCGTCTATACTCACAGTCTGGTGAAGCCTGGGTAGACTCAGATTATGTACTCTTTTGAACTCATTCCCTCTCACCCATATCCTTATCTAATTTGAGTATTTTTTCATGGTATTAAGTATTTTTCTACAATATCTTTTTTGTGGATGCATAGTATTGTACTTTTTTGAATGGACAAGAATTTTTACCCCCCGCCCTGTAGTTTAATATTAGGGGTTTTCCTTTTTCATCATTAACAATTTAATGATAAATCATCTTTTACCCAAATCTGTCACATCCATGATTATTTCTGGAGCATAGATTAAGAGTGTGCTTTTGGGGTCCCAAGGGGAATACAAAATCTTAAAGATCTGGTACAGGGTACCAAGTTGCTCTCCCTACAGACTGCCATTTTATACTTCCTCCTCTTCTAAGTGAGGATGGCTATAAATTATATTTTTAGGGGCACTTGGGTGGCTCAGTCAGTTAAGCGTCTGACTTTGGCTCAGGTCATGATCTCGCAGTTCATGAGTTCGAGCCCCACATCGGGCTCTGTGCTGACAGCTCAGAGCCTGAAGCCTACTTCGGATTCTGTGTCTCCCTCTCTCTCTGTGTCCCTCCCCTGCTCATCCTCTGTCTCTCTCTGTCTTTCAAAAATAAATAAACATTAAAAAAATAAAAAATATTTAAATTATATTTTCATATGCTATGAGATAGGATCATCTCACATTTTGATCTAAGTCAAACCATTGTAAATCAGGGACCGTCTGTAATACTCTTTAAGCTCTTAAAGAATGGCAGATTACAGAAAGGGAAATTCACATTTCAAAATTTCTACATATTTGAATTCTGGTCTCTGAACTTACCAGAAAGAACTTCCCTAACCTAAGTCAGTTCTCCACTACAGAAAGTTCACTTCTTCAATGATACTATGAAACCAATCATTATGCCTCCTACATATATGCAGTGAAGGAACATAAGTCTAAATTTATGTTGTTGAAAATCCAACTTTAACACCTATTGGCTGTGCAGTCTTGAGCAAAACAGTTAACCTCTCTGTACCTCAGTTTCTTCATTAGAAATTTAAAATGTGAAGACATATTCCTATTGCATAGGGTCAATGTTATCCTACTGATATTTTTAAGTACTCCAGTTCTATAATAGAACACCACACAAATGTCAAATATGGAGCATTTAATGGTGTAATATCAGTATTTTCAGATTTAAAGAACTGTGAAATCTGTATAACTTACATTCTGAGATATGTGCAGAGAGCTATGTATTTCTTCAGAATGCTGACAAGAGCAAAGTTGCTCTCATTCTGGCTGTACCCCTGACCTATTCAAAATCCTTCCATGGTATTTTATAGTTACCAGCATTACCATTTTTAGATTTAGATTACCAGTGAGATTGCACATCTGTTCTTACACTTATAAGAGATATGTATGTTCCCTCAAAGTCGGGTTGGGCATTGTATTATCTTTGAAAGGGTAGGCGGGTGAAGGAGTAGAACCAGTAAGGAAAACAGGAGGAGGGTGAGGTGGGAATGATTTCCCAGGCCCAGCTCCTAGTCCTTCCCTTGGAGCCCAACCATCTGATTTCTCCTGGAACCATATTTCCTCTTCTTTTGATCTTTTGTCCTTGAGGGCCAGACTGAGTCTCTTAGTTTTGACTTATTTTCTCTGGATAGCAGTTTATTTTAACAGGGCCCTTGATCTCAGAACATCCAACTTGAACAGACTCAATGCTGAAGGACAGAGGAACCCTCACTCAGTTGGAAGAGTACCTGAGGACAAGGATAGAGGGTGATGGCAACCATATCTCATTTTTAAAATCAACACTGCTATCTTGATACTGTGAAAAATAATAGATACCTAGGGATGCCTCGGGGGCTCAGTTGACTCTTGATTTCGGTTCAGGTCATGATCTCATTCTCATTGTTTATGGGATTGAGCACCGTGACGGGCTCTGCACTGGCAGCACGGAGCCTGCTTGGAATTCTCTCTCTCCCTCTCTTTCTGCCCTTCCCAGCTTCGGCTCTTTCCCCACCCTCTCAATAAATAAACATAAACAATAATAGCTACCTAAATGTTGGCATTGTCCTTTGGCTCCATGCTGCAAACATGAGTCAAAGAGATGATTAAATAGGAAAAGGCATAGGAAAGTACTTTATAATTTGCACGTGTCATTGCAATCTAAAAGACCAACAAATTTTTTTTAAACGTTTATTTATTTTTGAGACAGAGAGAGACAGAGCATGAACAGGGGAGGGTCAGAGAGAGAGGGAGACACAGAATCGGAAACAGGCTCCAGGCTCTGAGCTGTCAGCACAGAGCCCGACGCGGGGCTCGAACTCACGAACCACGAGATCATGACCTGAGCCGAAGTTGGACACCCAACTGACTGAGCCACCCAGGCGCCCCAGGACCAACAGATTTTTCATTGCTTTGTTTTAAACCTTTCCAACAACATCTTAATATATATTCTAAAAACATTATCCCCTTAAGCCCAGCAACGTGATGTATCTGGGGATTAAACTGCTATATTAAACTCTCTAAGGGTCAGGGTTTTGGTGTCTATGTTGAAATGTCTGTGTAGTTAGTTTTACTTTTCATCTTTGTTGGTTTTGTATCTGTTTTCTATTGGGTAGAAGCTGTTACTTTAATTATTTTTGTTAATATCAACCACTTGCTACTTGGCAAGTACTTTTTTTTTATTTTTTAATATATGAAATTTACTGTCAAATTGGTTTCCATACAACACCCAGTGCTCATCCCAAAAGGTGCCCTCCTCAATACCCATCACCCACCCTGCCCTCCCTCCCACCCTGCCCTCCCTCCCACCCCCCATCAACCCTCAGTTTGTTCTCAGTTTTTAACAGTCTCTTATGCTTTGGCTCTCTCCCACTCTAACCTCTTTTTTTTTTTTTCCCTCCCCCATGGGTTTCTGTTATGTTTCTCAGGATCCACATAAGAGTGAAACCATATGGTATCTGTCTTTCTCTGTATGGCTTATTTCACTTAGCATCACACTCTCTAGTTCCATCCATGTTGCTACAAAAGGCCATATTTCATTTTTTCTCATTGCCACGTAGTATTCCATTGTGTATATAAACCACAATTTCTTTATCCATTCATCAGTTGATGGACATTTAGGCTCTTTCCATAATTTGGCTATTGTTGAGAGTGCCGCTATAAACATTGGGGTACAGGTGCCCCTATGCATCAGTACTCCTGTATCCCTTGGATAAATTCCTAGCAGTGCTATTGCTGGGTCATAGGGTAGGTCTATTTTTAATTTTCTGAGGAACCTCCACACTGCTTTCCAGAGCGGCTGCACCAATTTGCATTCCCACCAACAGTGCAAGAGGGTTCCTGTTTCTCCACATCCTCTCCAGCATCTATAGTCTCCTGATTTCTTCATTTTGGCCACTCTGACTGGCGTGAGGTGGTATCTGAGTGTGGTTTTGATTTGTATTTCCCTGATAAGGAGCGACGTTGAACATCTTTTCATGTGCCTGTTGGCCATCCGGATGTCTTCTTTAGAGAAGTGTCTATTCATGTTTTCTGCCCATTTCTTCACTGGGTTATTTGTTTTTCGGGTGTGGAGTTTGATGAGCTCTTTATAGATTTTGGATACTAGCCCTTTGTCCGATGTGTCATTTGCAAATATCTTTTCCCATTCCGTTGGTTGCCTTTTAGTTTTGTTGGTTGTTTCCTTTGCTGTGCAGAAGCTTTTCATCTTCATAAGGTCCCAGTAATTCACTTTTGCTTTTAATTCCCTTGCCTTTGGGGATGTGCCGAGTAAGAGATTGCTACGGCTGAGGTCAGAGAGGTCTTTTCCTGCTTTCTCCTCTAAGGTTTTGATGGTTTCCTGTCTCACATTCAGGTCCTTTATCCATTTTGAGTTTATTTTTGTGAATGGTGTGAGAAAGTGGTCTAGTTTCAACCTTCTGCATGTTGCTGTCCAGTTCTCCCAGCACCATTTGTTAAAGAGACTGTCTTTTTTCCATTGGATGTTCTTTCCTGCTTGGTCAAAGATGAGTTGGCCATACGTTTGTGGGTCTAGTTCTGGGGTTTCTATTCTATTCCATTGGTCTATGTGTCTGTTTTTATGCCAATACCATGCTGTCTTGATGATGACAGCTTTGTAATAGAGGCTAAAGTCTGGGATTGTGATGCCTCCTGCTTTGGTCTTCTTCTTCAAAATTACTTTGGCTATTCGGGGCCTTTTGTGGTTCCATATGAATTTTAGGATTGCTTGTTCTAGTTTCGAGAAGAATGCTGGTGCAATTTTGATTGGGATTGCATTGAATGTGTAGATAGCTTTGGGTAGTATTGACATTTTGACAATATTTATTCTTCCAATCCATGAGCAGGGAATGTCTTTCCATTTCTTTATATCTTCTTCAATTACCTGCATAAGCTTTCTATAGTTTTCAGCATACAGATCTTTTACATCTTTGGTTAGATTTATTCCTAGGTATTTTATGCTTCTTGGTGCAATTGTGAATGGGATCAGTTTCTTCATTTGTCTTTCTGTTGCTTCATTGTTAGTGTATAAGAATGCAACTGATTTCTGCACATTGATTTTGTATCCAGCAACTTTGCTGAATTCATGTATCAGTTCTAGCAGACTTTTGGTGGAGTCTATTGGATTTTCCATGTATAATATCATGTCATCTGCAAAAAGCGAAAGCTTGACTTCATCTTTGCCAATTTTGATGCCTTTGATTTCCTTTTGTTGTCTGATTGCTGATGCTAGAACTTCCAGCACTATATTAAACAGCAGCGGTGACAGTGGGCATCCCTGTCGTGTTCCTGATCTCAGGGAAAAAGCTCTCAGTTTTTCCCCGTTGAGGATGATGTTAGCTGTGGGCTTTTCATAAATGGCCTTTATGATCTTTAAGTATGTTCCTTCTATCCCGACTTTCTCAAGGGTTTTTATTAAGAAAGGGTGCTGGATTTTGTCAAAGGCCTTTTCTGCATCGATTGACAGGATCATATGGTTCTCTTTTTTTTTGTTAATGTGATGTATCACGTTGATCGATTTGCGAATGTTGAACCAGCCCTGCATCCCAGGAATGAATCCCACTTGATCATGGTGAATAATTCTTTTTATATGCTGTTGAATTCGATTTGCTAGTATCTTATTAAGAATTTTTGCATCCATATTCATCAGGGATATTGGCCTGTAGTTCTCTTTTTTTACTGGGTCTCTGTCTGGTTTAGGAATCAAAGTAATACTGGCTTCATAGAATGAGTCTGGAAGTTTTCCTTCCCTTTCTATTTCTTGGAATAGCTTGAGAAGGATAGGTATTATCTCTGCTTTAAATGTCTGGTAGAACTCCCCTGGGAAGCCATCTGGTCCTGGACTCTTATTTGTTGGGAGATTTTTGATAACCGATTCAATTTCTTCGCTGGTTATGGGTCTGTTCAAGCTTTCTATTTCCTCCTGATTGAGTTTTGGAAGCATGTGGGTGTTTAGAAATTTGTCCATTTCTTCCAGGTTGTCCAATTTGCTGGCATATAATTTTTCATAGTATTTCCTGATAATTGTTTGTATCTCTGAGGGATTGGTTGTAATCATTCCATTTTCATTCATGATTTTATCTATTTGGGTCATCTCCCTTTTCTTTTTGAGAAGCCTGGCTAGAGGTTTGTCAATTTTGTTTATTTTTTCAAAAAACCAACTCTTGGTTTCGTTGATCTGCTCTACAGTTTTTTTAGATTCTATATTGTTTATTTCTGCTCTGATCTTTATTATTTCTCTTCTTCTGCTGGGTTTAGGCTGCCTTTGCTGTTCTGCTTCTATTTCCTTTAGGTGTGCTGTTAGATTTTGTATTTGGGATTTTTCTTGTTTCTTGAGATAGGCCTGGATTGCAATGTATTTTCCTCTCAGGACTGCCTTCGCTGCATCCCAAAGCGTTTGGATTGTTGTATTTTCATTTTCGTTTGTTTCCATATATATTTTAATTTCTTCTCTAATTGCCTGGTTGACCCACTCATTCGTTAGTAGGGTGTTCTTTAACCTCCATGCTTTTGGAGGTTTTCCAGACTTTTTCCTGTGGTTGATTTCAAGCTTCATAGCATTGTGGTCTGAAAGTATGCATGGTATAATTTCAATTCTTGTAAACTTATGAAGGGCTGTTTTGTGACCCAGTATATGATCTATCTTGGAGAATGTTCCATGTGCACTCGAGAAGAAAGTATATTCTGTTGCTTTGGGGTGCAGAGTTCTAAATATATCTGTCAAGTCCATCTGATCCAATGTATCATTCAGGGCCCTTGTTTCTTTATTGACTGTGTGTCTAGATGATCTATCCATTTCTGTAAGTGGGGTGTTAAAGTCCCCTGCAATGACCACATTCTTATCAATAAGGTTGCTTATGTTTATGAGTAATTGTTTTATATATCTGGGGGCTCGGGTATTTGGCGCATAGACATTTATAATAGTTAGCTCTTCCTGGTGGATAGACCCTGTGATTATTATATAATGCCCTTCTTCATCTCTTGTTACAGCCTTTAATTTAAAGTCTAGTTTGTCTGATATAAGTATGGCTACTCCAGCTTTCTTTTGGCTTCCAGGAGCATGATAAATAGTTCTCCATCCCCTCACTCTCAATCTAAAGGTGTCCTCAGATCTAAAATGAGTCTCTTGTAGACAGCAAATAGATGGGTCTTGTTTTTTTATCCATTCTGATACCCTATGTCTTTTAGTTGGCGCATTTAATCCATTTACATTCAGTGTTATTATAGAAAGATATGGGTTTAGAGTCATTGTGATGTCTGTATGTTTTATGCTTGTAGTGATGTCTCTGGTACTTTGTCTCACAGGATCCCCCTTAGGATCTCTTGTAGGGCTGGTTTCGTGGTGACAAATTCCTTCAGTTTTTGTTTGTTTGGGAAGACCTTTATCTCTCCTTCTATTCTAAATGACAGACTTGCTGGATAAAGGATTCTCGGCTGCATATTTTTTCTGTTTAGCACACTGTAGATATCGTGCCAAGCCTTTCTGGCCTGCCAAGTTTCAAAGGAGAGATCAGTCACGAGTCTTATAGGTCTCCCTTTATATGTGAGGGCACGTTTATCCCTTGCTGCTTTCAGAATTCTCTCTTTATCCTTGTATTTTGCCAGTTTCACTATGATATGTCGTGCAGAAGATCGATTCAAGTTACGTCTGAAGGGAGTTCTCTGTGCCTCTTGGATTTCAATGCCTTTTTCCTTCCCCAGTTCAGGGAAGTTCTCAGCTATAATTTGTTCAAGTACCCCTTCAGCACCTTTCCCTCTCTCTTCCTCCTCTGGGATACCAATTATGCGTATATTATTTTTTTTTAGTGTATCACTTAGTTCTCTAATTTTCCCCTCATACTCCTGGATTTTTTTATCTCTCTTTCTTTCAGCTTCCTCTTTCTCCATAACTTTATCTTCTAGTTCACCTATTCTCTCCTCTGCCTCTTCAAGCCGAGCCATCGTGGTTTCCATTTTGTTTTGCATTTCGTTTAAAGCGTTTTTCAACTCCTCGTGACTGTTCCTTAGTCCCTCGATCTTTGTGGCAAGAGATTCTCTGCTGTCCTGTATACTGTTTTCAAGCCCAGCGATTAATTTTATGACTATTATTCTAAATTCACTTTCTGTTATATTATTTAAATCCTTTTTGATCAGTTCATTAGCTGTTGTTATTTCCTGGAGATTCTTCTGAGGGGAATTCTTCCGTTTGGTCATTTTGGAGAGTCCCTGGCGTGGTGAGGACCTGCAGTGCACTTCCCCTGTGCTGTGGTGTATAACTGGAGTTAGTGGGCGGGGCCGCAGTCCGACCCGATGTCTGCCCCCAGCCCACTGCTGGGGCCACAGTCAGACTGGTGTGTGCCTTCTCTTCCCCTCTCCTAGGGGCGGGATTCACTGTGGGGTGGCATGTCCCATCTGGGCTACTTGCACACTGCCAGGCTTGTGTTGCTGGGGATCTGGCGTATTAGCTGGGGTGGGTAGGCAAGGTGCACGGGGGGTGGAGGGGCAGGCTTAGCCTGCCTTTCCCTCAGGGAAACCCTCCTTTTGTTGATCCTCAAGTGTGAGAGGTGTTGCTGAAATGACAGAGAAGAGGAAAGAGAAAGAAAGTGGAAAGGCAGGAGAGGGGATCAGGAGTACAGAGGGGAGAGTAGTACATGGGAAAGGAGGAGGTAGGGAAGGAGGAAGCTGAGAAGGAGAAAAAAGGACTGAGGATGGAAAACACAGAAAGAGGATATTTGATTATTTTGATCACTCTTTTTACTTTATAGCTAGTTTATTGTAAGAACCTTTATCCTCACCAAAAACTAATATAATTGATTTCAAGTGGCAAAAACGAGGATAAGAAAGTAGATGTCCTCATGTTCACTTAAAAGTTGTTAATTTTCTACTCCTCCTGCTGCCTCTTTCTTCAGCTTTTGTCTAGTTCAGCATTTGCTATTTTTCATTGCTTGAGTAGAACCAGATCCAGGAAGGGCTGAAAGCCGTTGGTTAGAAATGTCGTGTGGCACAAAAACAGACACTGAGAAAAATGGAACAGAATAGAGAACCCAGAAATGGACCCACAAACATATGGCCAACTAATCTTTGACAAAGCAGGAAAGAATATCCAATGGAATAAAGACAGTCTCTTCAGCAAGTGGTGCTGGGAAAACTGGACAGCAACATGCAGAAGAATGAACCTGGACCACTTTCTTGCACCATACACAAAAGTAAACTCAAAATAGATGACAGTCCTCAATGTAAGACAGGAAGCCATCAAAATACTCGAGGAGACAGTAGGCAAAAACCTCTTTGACCTTGGCCGCAGCAACTTCTTACTCAACATGTCTCCAGAGGGAAGGGAAACAAAAGCAAAAATGAACTATTGGGACCTTATCAAAATAAAAAGCTTCTGCACAGCAAAGGAAACAATCAGCAAAACTAAAAGGCAACGGATGGAGTGGGAGAAGACATTTGTAAATGACATATCAGATAAAGGGTTAGTATCCAAAATCTATAAAGAACTTATCAAACTCAACACCCCAAAAACAAATAATCCAGTGAAGAAATGGGCAAAAGACATGAATAGACACTTCTCCAAAGAAGACATTCTGATGGCCAACTTACACATGAAAAAATGCTCCACATCACTCATCACCAGGGACATACAAACAAAACCACAGTGAGACACCACCTTACACCTGTCAGAATGGCTAACATTAACAACTCAGGCAACAACAGATGTTGGCGAGGATATGGAGAAAGAGGATCTCTTTTGCATTGCTGGTGGGAACGCAAACTGGTGAAGCCACTCTGGAAAACAGTATGGAGGTCCCTTAAAAAACTAGAAATAGAACTACCCTAAGACCCCACAATTGCACTACTAGGTGTTTATCCAAGGGATACAGGTATGCTGTTTTGAAGGGGCACATGCACCCCAACGTTTATAGCAGCACCATTGACAATAGCCAAAGTATGGAAAGAGCCCAAATGTCCATCAATGAATGGATGAATAGATAAAGATGTGCTGTATCTATACAATGGGGTATTACTCAGCAATCAAAAAGAATGAAATCTTGCCATTTGCAACTACATGAATAGAACTAGAGGGTATTATGCTGAGCGAAATTAGCCTGTCACAGAAAGACAAATATCATATGACTTCACTCATATGAAGACTTTAAGATACAAAACAGATGAACATAAGGGAAGGGAAGCAAAAATAATATAAAAACAGGGAGGGGAACAAAGCGTAAGAGACTCTTAAATATGGAGAACAAACAGAGGTTTACTGAAGGGGTTGTGGGAAGGAGTATGGGCTAAATGGGTAAGGGGCATTAAGGAATCTACTCCTGAAATCATTGTTGCAGTATATGCTAACTAATTTGGATGTAAATTAAAAAAAAAAAAAAAAGAAAGAAATGTTGTCATGGACCATCTTGGAATTTTAGTGATTCTGGATTTCACTCTTATAAGCAAAAGAAAAGTTTATATTCTAGTCCTTAAAAATCACTATTTGTTTGGGGTACCTGGGTGGTGCAGTTGGTTGAGTATCCAATTTCGGCTTAGGGCATAATCTCACAGCTTGTGAGTTCAAGCCCTGCGTCGTGTACTGTGCTGAAGCTCAGAGCCTGGAGCCTGCTTCAGATTCTGTGTCTCCCTCCCTCTCTGCCCCTTCCCCACTCACACTCTGTCTCTGTCTCTGTCTCTCTCAAAATAAACATTAAAAAAAATCACTATTCACTTGTCAAAGGCTTTTCATTTCAGAGGCTCCAGCCAGCATGGCAAGTACACTTTCAGGATTAGCTGACATGGGGAAATGTCCAAAGGAGACGTTTTTCTGAATACCTAACATTCAAGGGCATGATTTCTGGAAGCACCTGGGTTGCCCATTACAGATCATACTTCTCAATCCATTCTGTGTTGATCCCCTCCCTTTCAGCCCACTACCTTCTGTGTCTACTCTCTTTATCTACAAACTTTGTTCTCTCTCCAGTGACATCTTCTCATTTTGGTAGCATCCAAGGATTACTCGGAACTGTGCTTTCCTGACTTGTTATCACTATAAGACCTTTTGTGCTATGTACTCCTTTGCCAGACAGCTTCTCCACCACTGGTTCGGCCTTCTGGGTGGGTCCCAGGCGGGCTTCCACTTTGTCCTCACTTTTGAATTTTTAGGTGCTGGCTTGTATCTACTCACCTCACCAACTGCCACAAGTACAACATCCCTCAGTCAAAATTTTATGCTTGCAGAATTAAAATATCACTAAGAAAATGCACATCAGTTCTCCACTGTGGGCACTGTTTGGCTCTCATTTCCACCCTCCATCCTTCACACACATTTCAAGCATGGCCCAATAATCCTGCCTCTATGAAAAACTTGATGAGATTCAAGTTACAGAAGCCTGGTTAGCAACTGAAGTATGCAAAAAGGGCAAAACACATAATGACTTTGGGGGGAGAAAAGGTACTGAATAGATAAGTGTATAATAAATGAATGCATTCACAGAACAAAGATGGCCTGAAAACATCCCACTGCAAACATCTACAAATAATGGCTTGTCTTTTTTATTTTTATCATTCATAGATGAGCTGAATCAAAAAGGGTACTGAAAAGAAGAGTGGTAACCCAATAAATTGATGATACAGTGGACCCAGATGGGAGTAGAGAAAGGGGTACAGGTCAAACTCCATAACAAGATTTGGGGTTTAATGTCCATGAGGACCAGGTGTGAGGACCTGAGTGTGAATGGAGACTGCTGTGTAAAAGCCAGCATTCCTGAACCTTGCTTTTTCACTCAGAGAAAGAATGTTCTACATAAATCCACCTACTGTCATAGGAAGACTACAAGGAAGGTGAACTTTGACCTAATTATACTTTGGGATTGTCACATTTGGGTTCTGAATATAGAAGCGTAAGCCCAAGAGAAACATGCAAAATCCCCCCAAAGACTCTTAAAAATCTAAGGCCTGCATGAATCCTACAGAAGAAGCAAGCTCTGCTAAAAAATGAGCTAAAAAATTACAAAAATAAATAAGGAAACAATCCACCATGAGCCAGAGATGGCAGATACAACATACAGGAGGATTAGCATACCAATAATTTCAGAAAACAGAATAATCTGAAAGAATATAAAAGAAAAACTGTAAGCATGGGGACACTATACAAACAAAAAGATTTTTGCACATAGAACTTCCAGAAATTAAAAAACAAGATGGGTTAAGAGACATGGAATACAGAAAGACGGAGAAGAAGATCCAACATATCAAATGGAGAAAGAAAATAGAATGGAGGAGAGAGAGTATTTGAGGATGTGGTGCCTGAGACTTTTACAGAATTGGTACAAATGTGACTTTTCACACTCAAGATATAAAATAAATTCTAGCCAGTATAAAACTCACACCTAAACATTATTATATGAAATTACAGACCACCAAAGCAAAGAGAAAAATGGCAAAGCCACTGGAGAGAAATGTGGATTACCTATCAAGAAGAATATGACTTCAACTCAGGTCAGGATCTCATGGTTCATGGGTTTGAGCCCTGCGTGGGGCTTTGTGCTGACAGCTCAGAGCCTGGAGCCTGCTTCTGATTCTGTGTGGGTGTGTCTCTCTCTGCTCCTCCCCAACTCATGCTCTATCTCTCAAAAATAAACATCAAAAAAAATTTTTTTTAAAAAAAGGACAGTAATAAGAGAAGAGTCTTCAAAGCAAAAATAAAGGTAGGCTGCATGGTGCAGGAGAGGGAAATGGCTTAATACTCTGGAAGTTCAGAAGGTAGAATAAACTATTCAATCCAGAATTCAGTACTAAGCTAGACTGCCCTTCCAGATTAATTGTATTATAAAGACAAAGTCAGATAAATATTGTAACTGTTTACAATTCATCAGGTCCATGCTGAAAGAACTACTAAAGGTTCAGTTTCATGAGGAAATTAAACCCTGACAGAAGGAGAGGAATAAAGGGAGGAAGGGTGAGCAAAGAAAATGAATATGCAGGTAAATTCAAAGAAGCCAGGACTGAAAAATTAGTGAAAAAATTTAAAGAAGATATAAAATCAAGAATGACACCCAAGATTTCAAAGTGACTTAAGAACATCACTGTTTACAAGAAGCGAAGAGCTACTGGTTAAGCTTATTGTTTGTTAGCTTTAAATATTTAAAATTGAAGAGTAATGGGGCACCTGGATGGCTCAGTCAGTTAAGTGTCCGACTTAGGCTCAGGTCATGATCTCACAGTTCATGGTTCAAGCCTCGTGACGGGCTCTGTGCTGACAGCTCAGAGCCTGGAGCCTACTTCAGATTCTGTGTCTCCCTCTCTCTCTGCCCCTCCCTGCTCATGCTCTGTCTCTCTCTGTCTCAAAAACAAATAAAAACATTAAAAAAAATTTTTAATTGAAGAGTAAGGTTTAAAAGAAGAGAAATAGAATCTATAATTTAAAACTGAAAGGGAGATTAAAACAAAAGAAGTAATCTAATCTAGAAGGCAGAAAACGGAAAAAAAGGAAAAAGAAAAAGGAACAAAAGTCCATATTTACAACTTCATGCCAGAACGCCTGAAATATTCTCTTTAAAGTCAGCAATGAGGCATGGATGGCTTCTACCACTGCCTCTATCTAACATTGCGCTGGAGGTCTTAAGCAAAGCAAAAAGATAAGAAAAAGTTGTAAAAACTAGAAAAGAAACAAATCTGCTACTACTTGCAGATGATATAACTGTCTGAAAAAAAAATCTAAGAAATATACAGACGCAGTCTAGAGTTTAACAAAGTTTCCTCAAGGAAACGGATAAAAATTTCAATATTGGTCTCACACTGAAGCAAACCACAGGGAAACGTAATCATGTCCTGGCAATTCCACGGCTAGGAGTGAATCCAAGGGAAGCTCTTGGACACATGGACATGGAGACAGAAATAAGAACGTTTTCTGCCAAAGAAAGCTGTAAGAGTAAAATAAGAGTCAGGAAAACAAAAAAGAATCAACCAAACTGTCCCTCAGTGGGCGTATTCATGCAATGAGATAAAATGCCACAATTTAAAAGGAATGGATTGCCAATCTGGATAAATGTCAGAAACATACTGTTGAATGAAAAGGCAAGTTGCAAAAGGAAAGTTCAATATGGTATCATTTATGTAAAATCTCCCTAAGGTATTGTTTACGAATATGTAGATATATAGGAAAAATATGAAAATATGAATGAGAATCATACAAGGGAATAAAGCCTCCAACTTCACAGATAGTTACTTCCAGGTCCAGGACAGTAGGACTTCAGCCATGTTTGTAATATTTTATTTTCCTTGAAAAAATATTTTTTTTCCTTGAGAAAACATTTGAAGCACATATGGAAAGATTTGGTTTTGGTGTATGTTATATTTCCTCTGTTTGAATTCTTTCATAATTAAGAAGTAATAGTGAAAAGATATTCATTGATCAAATTGACATTTTAACTAAGTTATTTTTGACCAAGTTTTCTGATATCCCTGGCATAATGTACGTAAACGGTAAGTGTTTTTTTCATTTTATACCCCATCCCACCCCCAACTGGGTCTTATTCAAAGTTTTCTTGCTCAGTCTCAGAAGAGCACTATTAAGAGAAAATATTTAAAAAAATTTTTCTTCATTAAAAAAATTTTTTTTTAACTTTTGACCCCATTCATCTATTTCTCCCCCTCTCCCCCCCAACAACCACTAATCTGTTTTCTGTATCTATGAACTTGGTGTTTTTTTTAATTTAATTCCACATGTAAGAGAGATCATACAGTATTTGTCTTCTCTGACTGACTTATTTCACTTAGCATAATGCCTTTAAGCTTCATCCATATTGTTGTATTTTGCAAGATTTCATTCCTTTTTATAGTCAAATAATATTCCATTATGTGTCCATTCCACAATTTCTTCACCTATTCATCCATGGACGGACACTTAGGTTGTTACCATATCATGGCTATTGTAAATAATGCTGCAATGAACATTGGGGTCCATACAATTATAGGTATTTGACAGCTAAAATACAGGAGAATCATGACAGACACTTTGAGATATACCTCTTCCCCTCTCAATTTCTACTTTCACTTCACTTCCTCTTTTTCTTTCTCCTGCTTATTTCTGAGAGAAGTCACTGATGTACCCTATTTTTTTAAGTTTTTACTTAAATTCCAGTTAGTTAACATAGTGTACTATTAGCCAGTGCACTTGTGATGAGCAGCAGGTGTTGTATGTGTTGAATCACTAAATTGTACACCGGATGTACTTTAAACTTCCATGCAAAATAAGGACAATACAACAAGAAAAAGAATAAACTGTCTTTCCTTTCTCAGGTTTTTAGACTTATATTTATGGTTGTTAAGGTTAAGGCAGAGAAAGACTGATTTATATCTCTTGTTGCTTGCTCCACCCGTCAGCTCATTGTTCATACATCAGAGGAACAAAAATCTTCAGAGATATACCTTCCAGCAATAAATTAAACCTCTTACTTTGAGGTTTAGATCCTATTTGATTTTTAAGAAAATTTAAAGTAAAATTGCTACCAGGAAGATAAAGATAGTATCAGATGACTTATTGTCCGATTTCCCCCAGCTTACTTTACAAATTTATTTCTCTTACAACAAAGGATTTTAACATTGAAAGACCAACATAGTGCTATAGTCTTCTACCTTTTCCCCACGAGCAGCATGAGAAAGGACTCTTTTTCCTTCGTTAAAATTTCAATATGAACAATGGTAACTAGAACCCACGATATACATAAGGTATAGTTATTGTCTGAATGGAGTTATTCTAGGCCTTCTACAGTAAGTTAAAGGAAGAGTATTAAGAACATGTGTTTATGTTGAGAGAAAAGTTCTTTGTTTACCCTTTCAGAGATTCAGCATAGTGTGAGTCTGTAGGTCTCCTGACTTATATGAACACCTCTGTCCCAAGTTAATGTTCTATTTCCCCCTAATTCTGCAATACAAACAGATTCACAAACATCACCAGAAAAGAAATCAAATATTATTTGTTCATCTAAACTACCAAGGGATGTCTGCAAGTGAAACTCAAGGATCAGCCAAACCCATGTTTATTGGCCCCAAATCAGAATGTTCAAAATTATTCAACAGACTATATAGACAAAGTTATTTCAAGAGGTAGAAGGTAAAAATACTTCTTGCATTGATGCACAGAAGATGTTTAAGCAACGTATATATTGAAAGTACAGTTTTGAATATAAGTAGTAGTTTAACTCAAGTGTTGTCTGTCTTCACATGGATAGTTAAATGGATCAACATGCATGTTCCTCCCACACTCAGCCAAAAAAATCCCATAATATAAGAATATGCTACAGCTGGGCCTTGGGATGTAAAGACTATCCTGGCAGTTACCCAGAAAGGAATCTCAGGACACTTACTCTTCAGCTCTTTACATGGTCATATTTTAAAGCCAATCTTTAGGATAAAAAACAACCCATTAGATGCTCTACCTATGTCTTGAGAAGGCAGAAATAATATCTTTGGCAAATCGACATCTTATTTTGAGATAACCTGGAGTAGCTAGCTTTTTCTTTTTTGCATCATATGATTACAAATTTCTTAAAATTTCCAGGTCTCTGCCACCTCCATAAAAACATTATAAAGAGTGAGGTACAGTGGGGGAGTGTAAGGAGTTTAACCAAGAAGATGCTGGAGAAGCGTTTGTTGGTACAGGCTTAGAGCAACTCAACAAAATCATTCACGACCAAAATAAATTGCACATCACACAAGCTCTCAATACTCTACTTTAAAAAAAAATGCCCAGTGGAAACAGTCAATTCTAAGATTTTTTTTCTTTATTTGGGCTGTAAGGCAAAATCTGTCAACTAACATCATCTGTACACAATCTGGTTTATTAACTCCTGAAATATGATATTTATTTTTTAATTGAAATTTTAGTTAACATATAGTGCAATATTGGTTTCAAGAGCAGAATCAGTGATTCTTCACTTATATACAACATTTATTTTTTAAAAACTATCTACTTAAAATGCTGCATTCGTAATTCATACATTCAAGTCACTACTGGAAATAAAAGGAATAAATTATTTTGTATCCCATAGATGAACCTTCTTGTCGTATGGCTTCAAATTCAAGGAACGCTTTGAATAATTTATTCCTAATATTTGTGCTACCAAAATTTGTCAATGAGAAGATTAATTTTGTAAAATAATCGAAGTTCTCGGCATAAAAACTACTATTATTCCGATTTGTCCATAAAGGCAAAAAATACACATACCTCAACAAATATAAAACACGGGATGATGGAATAACTTCGTTGAGTGTTGTTTCCTACAGCCATTTCTTACACCATGTAGCAAGGCTGCACCGTCTAAAACTTGCCAGGCTGAAATAGAAACAGGTAGCATGGTATAAGAACCATAAGTTTAGCAGTCCCTTAGGGATTTACATGAAAATATCAGCTACCTTCTAGATAAACAAGCTGTGTGCAAACAATGCAAACAGTGATCTATAACATAATCAAGTCAGACTAATCATCATTTCAGAGAAAAGACATGTATATACTAGCCATGAGCAGTCTAGAGTCTAAATGACAGGTAGTGAACCCCCCACCCCTGCAAAAAAAGCTACAGTGAATCGAATTCTAATTGCCTAGACCTGCACCTTGCTTTACCTGAGTAGACTGCCCTCATGCCATGAAAGGCAGTTTCTGCTACAATACATTTGTTGTTTTCCATACTGCTCAGATCTCCTCTCTCTAGGCCTGATTCTCCCAGTTTGTAAGATTTGTTTCTACCCTTGCCTCTACCTTTGGAGCTGACATTTAGTACTGAGGCACTAACCCCTGACTTCTTACCCTGACCACTCTTTGCCCTTGTTCCTTTGATTATTAATTATTTTGGATTAATACATCACTGATCCCTCTCATTGAGTTCTCTCAGCCCCGTGTGTGTGTGTGTGTGTGTGTGTGTGTGTGTGTGTGTGTGTGTACCAAACACAAAAACACCATAATAAAATCTCTCAATTTACAAAAATGGAGTATCTAGGCAACCGTAGATTATTTTCAGTATTTGATAGAATATCTCTGACCTTGAACCAAAAATATTCCTGTATTAGATTTGTTTTTTTAAGAAGAATAAAAATTAACCAAACAACCAAGTTGAGGTTTTAGACTTTTATAAAACTTCCAAGGCCAGATGAAAAGAATTTTCCACTACACCTTTATTTTCTATCCAAAGCAACACGTAATATGTTTCAGGTACCTGTTCTTGATAGTTATTATTTTTTGCCTGTTCTGTTTCTGTGTTACCCTTCCTAATAGCTGTCATGGATTATTGCATGAAGAGTGACACAGGACTGCACTTTCCTTAAAGGTCATGAATTAATATTTTTAACTTAATTCTATCTTTGTAAAGTCCTCCTTACCTTTTCTAGAAAGAAATTTTACGTTTCATTCTCTTTTTGAGATACCAGCTTCTCACTTGATTAAAACTTTCTCTGATCAAATTTAACATTTACATGTGGTATTAAGTCCACATCAATCACAGCGCTTAAATTACTTAGGTTTTAGGCAACTTAATTTTTCAATTAAAATCAGATATTATCTGTTATAAAGTAATACCCATAATAAATCTATTTCACCATTCTTTTTTGGGACCTTGGAAGAACTTTTTTACAATTACAGAAGAATCCATATGTAGGGTACAGGTTGAGTTAATCTGGCAACCACATATTCTTTACATTTTACCCTTAATCCAAATATCTTAGAATACACGTATCTATGATTTAGAGGAGTCTGTACTTCTTTCACAGTGCCATATATTTGAAAAGAAAATTAACTTTTAATCACCCCAAAGCAAGCATGGGCACCAGAAAAAGCAAAGGCATCAGACACCTAGCATTTTAGATGGTTTCTCTAGATGGTTAATAAAAAAATAGCAATGAAAAGGAGAATATAAGACAAGACTTGGAGTATCATATAAAATCTCCTTTATCTTCATTCTTTTAGCTCAAAATACAACCTAGCTTTTTACGTGTACAGAGATTTCACACACACACACACACACACACACACACACACACACACACACACATTAACTACACTGAGGCATATTTTACATATATATAATTCACCCATTTCAAGTATTCAATGATATTTTAGTAAATTTACCATGTTGTGCAACTGTCACTATAAAACAATTTTAGCACTTTTTGCTCACCCCAAAAAGAATCATCTTCCTCACCAGCACCTCCCTGACCACTCTACCACTTCTCCAGCCAAGTCACCCACTAATCTACTTTCTGTCTCTATAGAGACTTTCTGTATTCAAGTAAACAGAATTATAAAATATATGGTTTCTTGACCTGGATTCTTTTATTTAGCACTGTTTTTGAGGTTTATTCATGTCATAATGCACATATCAGTAATTTTTTCCTTTTTATTGCTGAATAGTATTCCATTGTGTATCTATAGCACCTTCACCAACTGGTAGAAACATAGGTTGTTTCTAATTTTTGCTGTATCCAATCTTAGGTTGCATCTAGTATTGTGGGTAATGATGCTAAGAACATCTGTGCATAAGTCTTGTGTAGATACATGTTTTCATTTCTCATTGTTAGATACCTAAGGGTATAATTGCTGGGTCATATGCTACATTATATTTAAGAGAACTGTGGACGTGTTTTCCAAATTGGTTGTGTCATTTTACATGGATACCAGCAATGTAAGCCAATTCCCATTTGCCACATCCTAACATTTTTATTGCCTATCTTTTTTTAAATTATAGTCATTCTAGTGGTTATGAGAGGATAGCTCATTGTGATTTTCATTTAATAACAAATGATATTGAGCATCTTTTGATGTGCTTATCAGCTGTTACATCTTCTTTTGTGAAATATCTACTCAAATCTTTCCGTTTGACTGGGTTGTTTATCTTATTGCTTTCAAGGTGTAAGTGTTGTTTTACATTCCAAATAGAAGTTTCTTATCAGATATGTATTTTGTCTTTTGACTATTAATGTATCTTGGCATAGATTCCTTTAGGTTTTTTTGCTTGGAGATTTCTCACTACTTGAATCTGTGGGTTTATGGTGTTTTTTTGCCCAGATTTAGGAAAATTTTCAGCGTTATTCCTGGAATACTTTTCAACATGATTTCTCATCTCCTGGGACTCCAATGACATGAATATTAGATCTTTAGCTTTAGTCTATAATGTCCCTGAGACTAATTTTCCACCTCGGTCTATTTTCTCTGTTGTTCAGATTAGGTATTTTCTATTATTCTGTCTTCAAGTTCACTGATTCTTTCCTCTTTCATCTTTATTACGGTGTTGAGTCATATCCATCCACTGAGTTTTTAATTTCAGTTGTATTTTTTAATTCTAGAATTTCCATTTGCTTTTTCTTTATACTTTCTCTTT
Organism: Panthera tigris; assembly: GCF_018350195.1. Classification (NCBI taxonomy): domain Eukaryota; kingdom Metazoa; phylum Chordata; class Mammalia; order Carnivora; family Felidae; genus Panthera; species Panthera tigris. The sequence continues at coordinate 62,705,314 of NC_056672.1, read as the reverse complement.
CTTTACTGATATTACTTTTTTCATTTGCTTCAGCATGTTTGTAATTGTTTATTGAAGCATTTTTATGAAGACCACTTAAAAATTCTTGTCAGATGCTTGTGACATCTATGTCATCTGGGTATTGGTATTTCTTGGTCTTAATTCAGTTTGAGATCATCCCTGTTCTTGGGATGAAGAATGATTTTTGATTGAAACCTTGGGTTATTACATGATAAGGCTCAAGATTTTGTTTAATCCTTGTGTTTTATCATACCTCCTCTGATACTCCTCCAGTAGGTTTGTGTTACAGCCATGTGAAGGTGCCACAGGTTCTCCACTTGGCCTTCTATAACACCTGGTTGGGGAGGGGCCCCTTTGCTAGGCAAAAGTGGAATTCAAGGTCTCTACTGACATCCTGGCTGGAAGGGGGAGAGGTACCTCATTTTTTACTGCTCCCCATGTGGCCTCCACAGACACTGTGGGAAGGTGGCCTCATGATTGCTGAGTAGTGGTAAAATTCCTGACTTTCCACTAGCCCCCCCTCTGATGCCACCCCAATGAAAAGGAAGTAGGGGTTCCTCAGTACTTCCTGGTAGGGGTGAGAGGCCAGGCTCCCCACATATTTCCCTCTGATACTGGGAGGTAGGGAGACAACTCATTACTGCCCTGCATGAAATAAAATTCTGGCTCCCCCTTGACTTTTTCTGACATGACCTCAGCAGGAATCTGAGGGAGTCTCCTTATTGCCTAGCAAGGGTAGAAGTCCAGGGTCTCCACTTGGCCTTCACTAGTTCAGCAGAAGAGATGGGACTATAGTTTTTTCTGTGGTGTTTGGCTGGAGTCAAGAGGTTCTTTTCTAAAAGTTTTCTGTTTTCCTCGGCTGCCTTTTCCCTACCCTTTGGCTGAGCTTTTCTTGGGGCTATTTTGTCTGTGAGTATTATTCTTCCCCGGGTATCCAGATTCTCCATCTAGTCTGAGAGAAGCGGCAAAAAGAAAATCATGGGAACTCACTATTGTGTTGTTTCTTGTGTGCTAAGGTCCTTAGATAGTCTACTTTTCCTTCTATCTCTCAGTTTCCTTATGTTTATAGAACATTTAAGATTTTTAGTTGTTTTCAGTCGAAGGCACAGGGAAAAGTACATCTTACTCCATGCTCCCAGAAACAGAAGTCATCAGAATCTTTTTGAAGAAGTACCACATAGTCCAGTCACCAAGATTCTAGTACAGCCCAGCCCAGCTTTGTTCTCATGAACTTCAGTTTCTCAGTGCCCAAGGTTTCAAAATAAGAGAACATATCTTATCATTCATTCATTCATTCATGAGTCCCTAAGTCATGCCACATATCCCATTAGGCAAAACCAGAAGCAATGAACTGGTCAAATACCCTGTGGGTATAACAGGAAGAAGGATAGGAAGGATAGGAAGGATAGGAAGAAGGAAGAAGGATAATGATAGCAAAAATAAATAATCAATTCTAATTCTTTCGGTCAGGGATCTCTTTATCCATCAGTTATATTGTACATTAATCTTTTATGCATTAGGCACAGTAGACATAGTGCCTAGATAATACTTTTAGGGGCCTATGCAAAGGTTTTAATTTCCTCTAAAACCAGAAAATGGATTTTGAGGCGGAAGAAATTTTTAATATATATTATTAAATTTAGTTTTATGCCAATTGTAAAATATAAATTTTAATTTTTTTTAACTAGAGAGAGGGGTCCCCAAAGGCAAAGTTGCTTAGAGTCCACAAAATAATGCAGCTCTAGTTGAAGAGAAAGTTGAGGAAAGGTTTCTTAGAAGAGACGGCTATTTAAGTTGATCAAAATAAAAGCAGAGGAGGATGAGAGAGGCATTTCAGCTAAAGAGAGCAGCAGGAGCAAACGTTCCGAAGACATGAATATGAATCAGCCTAACATGTGTGAGAAACTAAAAACAAAGAGCAGGTCAAATGTATGAGAACCAGGATGAGCAACAGAAGTACCAAAATTTATGTACATGTAGCTCTTTGTGCACAAACTCTCACAATCAGAGTAACTCAAGAATAAGAAATATGAGCGGTCTATTTCCATATCAGATAGTAACATAGGGAAAAAAGAGAATATGGACAGACAATGCTGTTTCTTGGTAATAAACCCAGACAGAGCTCTTATTTCTAAGCAGCTAAGTATATTATAAATCAGAATTGTCTAATGAAGCGATCACTGCCATCTCCTATATTTCCATTGATTTTTCCACATAATTTCCTCTTATTTATGGGAATCGTTATAATTCCTAATCAACCCATGATAGATACAAAAATAATTACTGATTACAAAGTATCTGTTTTTGTGATTCTGAAAATTGATGGTGATGAAGCATGGTAACAGCTAGACTTCATTTTTAAGTTTTGCATAGTTGGCTCCAGCTGGTCAGTCAAGGAAGCTGCAAAGAAGAAAAATGTCTATGAAAAATAGTCACCATAATCCAGTGGGCCTTTCTGCCCAACTTTGATGTGAATCTAAAATTGCCAGTGGCCAAAGTCATAGCCTATGGTCATTCTCAGTAGCCTAGAGTCTATTATGTTAGGGAAGCTAGAGCTTTCTCCTTTTACAGAGACAATTTTGAGCTAATTTTGCCAAAAAATTCCATGGTTCCTTTCAAAGTTAGGATGATATGAATTAATAGACCTCACTAAAACAAAAATCTAAAAACCACATAGGCAACAACAACAACAAGGACACCAAAAATGGTACCCTTCCAAGGAAGTCAAGAATTCTTCACTCTGAGGCCACAGTTAGGACAGTGTTTTTGAACCCCATCACTATTGATATAGTGGGCTGGATAATTATTTCTTGTGAGGGGCTTTCCTGAACATTGTTAGATGTTTAGTTATATCCCTGGCTTCTAGCCATGAGATGCCAACAGTAGCAACCCCCTTCCCAAATCATTGACAACTAAAAGTTTACAGACATTGCCAGATGTCCCCTTCAAGAGGGGAGGTGGTGGGGGTAGAGATGGACTCTAGGGGAGAACCACTAATTTAGGAGGATTGAAAGTAGAGCTCCTAGAAAATGAGAATTTTTAAGCTGATGAAGAACTTGCTTCACCTGGGATAAAGGCCACAGTTTTACCCAAGGGGACAAACCTATTCCTGCTTAGTACCCAAGAGAGGGAAATTTGGATTTTTTGTTTGTTTTTTACCATATGGCATGGGATCTCAAAAAGGGAGTGTTGAAAACAAGCTTAAACAACCTTAAAATAGCTCTGAAGGGATTATGCTTCCAGCTAAAAGAAAGTAACTGAGACTGGATTTCATGCCTGACAACTCAAACATACAAACAAAAATAAAAAAGACAATGGTATTTGAGGCATGGGACATGAGGCAACAAAGGGTGGTGATCCCTGAAAGATGAGAACACACAAAGGTGAGCCCCAGGACTGCCCTAGCTTATTGGCTGGAGGGTCTTCAGGCCATGGTAGGGAAAGGAGAACCCAGAAGAATGGCTAGTGGTCTCCCTGAGTAGATAGAGATGAGAATGTGGAGAAAGCCTACACAACTGAAGTTCCCAAGGCAGAGTACAGAGAAGAGAATAATGCAGAGACACAGTTGAGTGTGCTGCAGAGGGTCCCTTGTGTGTTTTTAGCACAGTACTGATGAGCATGAATGGAAAGTAGTACCCAAGGCCTGAAAAAAACCACCCAGAGGGATTAAAGCAAATAATCACCAGGGCTCACACATGGGCAAGAATACTTTCTGTTCCCACCACCAAAACAGACTCCCAGTTTGCCAGACAACAGGTAGAGGGACTTCAGTAGTTGGTTAATTAATAACCACTATGAAAATATTTCTCATCCAGGAACCACAAATGGCACTGAGAAGTACTCCTTGTAGACTATTACTGGGTTTTTGTCTTTCTTTCATTTGTGTGTTGCAGAATACTAAATATTTATTGAGATTCTGGGCCACTGAGTGGTATGCTTTTCCCAGGTGTTAGGGGGAGCCACAGAAGCAAGAATATGTACCAGCACAATCCATAACCCAGGTCATGTCAAAAACATCTCTGACATGAGTTTTACAACACTTGAACATGGTGGAACTTTCTAGAAATTCCACAAAACTTAGGTTTATGTAAGATTAAACTGAGATTAGGCCTACAATTAGTTTAAGATGAGATTATGTCTACAAAGGGGGAAAATAGGGCTTATTTCTATGTGACTCAAATCTTTTTAAAAATTTGTAAATATTTATTTATTTTTGAGATGGGGGGAGACAGACAGAGAGAGAGAGAATGAATCTGAAGCAGGCTCTAGGCTCTGTGCTGTCAGCACAGAGCCCGACACAGGGCTCCAACTCGTGAACTGTGAGATCATGACTTAAGTCAAAGTCTGATGCTTAACCAACTGAACTGCCCAGGCGCCCCCAAATCTTCTTTTTTAATGTTTATTTGAAAGAGAGAGAATGAGTGTGTGTGAGGGAGGGAGGAGAGAGAGAGGGAGAGAATCCCAAGCAGGCTCCTCACTGTCAACACAGAGACTGTTTCATGAACCATGACTGATCTCATGAAATCAAGAGTTGGATGCTTAACTAACCGAGCCACACAGGCAGCCCATGACCAAAATCTTAACTGGAGGTAAAGGAAATTGTAGAAAAGGAGAAATTAAAAGGTAAGGAAAAATGAGTTGTGAGAATTTCATTTTATTCACTAGTACTCAGGGTGAGCCATAATCCCCCAATCCAGCTTCTCTTTCACACATGTTAAATAGGCATTAACTTCCTTGGTGGTGCTGAGATACCCCTCACTGTTCTGGATCATTTCTATTCAGTACATTATCTCCAACCAGGATCACACTTTGCATTTAATTTCCCAAAGCTGGAAAACCTATTTCTTTTTTTATTTCTTTTTCTTTTCTTCTTCTTCTTCTTTTTTTTTTTTTCTTTTCTTTTTTTTTTTTTTTTTTTTTTTTTTTTTTACAGCAACAAAGACATGAAGGGATAGGAATGAACTGAATGGGTTGTAGGTGAGCGCTAAACAGATTTTATCATCAGATGGTGTGGGATTTAGGAAAGAACTACTTAGGCTCTCAAGACAAATTCTTTACTCTGTTTTCAAAGCTTGTGAAGAATGATGATGTGAAGACCCTATATAATAGGAGAATGGCTTTGGCACTCCCTTTTCCTTCCAGTTTCTTCCCTGCACAGTCTCACAATTAGATCCACAGTCCAGCCCTTGAACTAGTTCAGACTAAGGCAGGGAGATATACAGAGCAAAAAACCCCACAATCCAGGGAAATCTAGAATGGAGGCAAACCTTTACAAAATACCCACAACTCAGGGGCCTTTTGAGGATACCTGGGCCCCCACATTGCTTTTGAGAGGCTTTTCAGACCCAGGAATGATTCCAGGTTTCCCTAGGGCTCCAAGACAGCCACTGCCCTTTGTCACCAGAGTATCATTTGCATTTAGGGTCCCTCCTGCTGGACCTCTCACACCCGAAGCAGAGGTTGCCTGGCTAATGTCTAAGCTTGCTGTCGCTTTCTGCCCTGGTTCAGTTTCTTACTTAGATCCTAGTCCTAACTAGGTCTTGAGTCAATCATTTCTAGGTTTTGCATGAACTCAACAATATGATACTAACGTAGGTCTTGGCTCAATCCCTTTTGCCTATTCCAGCTCGCTAAGACCACTATACTTTGGACCCAAAGGACAATGAGAAATAAAGTGTTTTTAAAGTTCTAGAAATCAAAATGTAAAACCGAAAACATTCCAAAATGTAAAATTGAAAGGTGGGGGGAATTATTCCACTGAATTCTACTTCTGAGTCTTTGATCATTAAAAAAAATCACTTTAGATTGCTGCTTTAAAAGGTATATGCCTTGGGCGCCTAGGTGCTCGGTCCTTAAGCTTCTTACATCGGCTCAGGTCATGATCTCACAGTTGGTAAGTACGAGCGCCACTTTGGGTGACCCCTACTTCCCTTTCTCTCTCTGTCTCCCTCCTTCCCTCTCTTTCTTACTGCCCCTTGTGGGATTCTTTCTCTCTCTCTCTGCCCCTCGCTCACTTGTATCCTTTCTCTAAATAAATAAATAGATAGATAAATAAAATGTATATGCCTTAAATAACAAAAGTTAAAAGTTAAAAAAAAAGAGAGCCAAAGTCCACCTAAACGTGAGCCATCTCTGTAGAGATTAATCTTTTAAAAATAAGAAGAACAAGGATGAGGTCAAGCACCAAGCTCAGCAGGTGACCTGAAACAATTGGGAGGAAAGCGTCTGAGCGTCTAAATGGCTGATCGGAAGGGCTGCCCAAGACTGCCTTATGGGTCACAACCAGGAGAACCGCTTAATAGGAAAACAGTGCCCAGACAAGCAGGGTGTTGCTCTCATTTCTTTTAAAAAATTGTTGATATTGTTTACCCCTAATTTTCCACACACACAAAACACACACACACACACACACACACACACACACACACACACACACACACACACAAAACCTAGCTGAAAAAGGTAGCAGGGCATAAAGGGCTTTCCTTATTTATAAAGTAGTGAGTTAATGTTTCCTTCAATAAAGTCAAAGGGTGAGGGAAATGAGGTTTGATGCTCAGTTAAACTGAAATCTTGAAACAGTGGAGCAAGAACAAGAAGTATGTCCACACAGGGACGGATAGACAGACACACATACACACACACACACACACATACACAGGCTTGGACATTAGGAAAGTTTCAGCAGAAGTTGTGTTCAGCTTAAAGTCTGGGGAAAAATAGGCAGAGAATATGTTGCCATTGCTCTTAACCAAAAAGCAGTGAATGTGATTCTTAAACAAAGTATTTGTATTCCTTTACATCTGGCTCCGGTTATAAAATTTCAAATATAATGTCAAAAGCAATCGCAGTTATTAATAACAAAATTTACAATGATGCCACCATCATGATCTATGTTATAGGACTGACTTGTTAGGGGTAAAGAATTGTTTTATTGTGGTCTCTCACATCCTTCCAGGGAAAAATGCCCAGTGGTAAGGTTTAAGATGAACTTGTACTTGATTAAAGTCTATTCAAAAATGGGCCATATTTTAGAAAAGATCTGGTATTCCTAGTATTAAAATGCCTTTTACAAACTATTTGGAAGACAGACTTTGAGAAGACAGTACCATTTTGTCCATTCACCCATCAAAAGCCTTTATAAGTGCCTACTAACTACAAGGCCTTAGGCCTTGAGTGATGTAAATATGAGTCAAACAGCCATTGACAGCAGGCAGCTCTCAACCTAGTAGGAACATAAATACAGACAAATTCAGAGTCCTTTAAAAATGTGGATGATGAGAATTCATAGGAAGAAGAAATTATTTCCATGGAGGACATCTGAGGTGTGTCTGTGAGGACAGGTAAGGAGGAGATGTATGAATAGGCCGAGGAGAGGTATTTCCAGACATTAGAATGAGCAAAGTATGGAGCAGAACAGCCCAGACAATATCCAAGGTATATGGAATTATGGTTAAACAAGTTTGGCCAGCACACAGGAGACACCAAGAAAATGGACCTGGGTATAGCCAGAGGATTGGGACTGGGTTGTAGAATGCCAAGCTAAAGATTTTAGAGTCTCTGCATTTTCTATGGCTCATAGGATGGAAGTTAGATGGCGGTAGGTGAACTGTGGAGTTAGGAAGACCTATTAGAGACCATGGTCATCTAGTTGAGATGGGATTAGAACCATGCAAGACCTGGATTCAATCCAGGTTTTATATTTTTGAAATGAACAGGGAGTAGAAGTAGATAGGAGTCCCTGTTTGCATATGGGCCTCTCTCAGTAGCCTAGAAGTGAATTTGTTCAATATTAAGTTCAGAGGGACCAGAGTACCCTTTCGGACTTCCTGGTCATTGGTTCCTCAACATTCCCCTCTGAATTCTGTTCTGGTTTGCATCTCCAGGGCCACAGTGGTTTCTAATGATCCAAGAGATGGGATCACTAATTAAGTGGAAAGAAAAACAGCAAAAGATCAAGTCCAAGCTGGAGAAGGGAGGAAATGCCCCATAGACTATAATTTTAAAGAAGCTACACAGGAAAGTCTTTTTGGGGTGTGGTGTTTCCAGGATATTAGACAGCCCTTTACGGTCTTGCCTGCAGGGATGTATGTCACAAGCTGTTCTGAGCAGTGGGGAGTCTGCGAAACTGTTGTTCTGCCAAGCAAGGCTGCATTTTCCAATTTAAAGCTAAGCTGCCCAGGAGCCAAGCTGTTTGTTTTTCAGAAGAGAAGACAGGAAGAGAGAGAGACAGAGAGAGAGAGAAAATATAAACATGTGTGTGTGTGAGAGAGACAGACAGAAAGCACAGAGAGACGGAGGGATCCATGAGTTAAGATACCAAATCTATCCTGATGGCAACTCTCTGGAACAGAGTGGTTTTATTTTTGTCATTAGATTCTCGATCCTTGGGCACCCTCAGAAATTATTGCCAGAAGTCCCAATGGCCTCATGACAGGTTAATTAATTAGCTCTGTTGGACCCTGTTGGGTTCTCACAGGAGACAGGAAATAGAATCAAGAGGAAATCCCTTTCACCACGGGAGGTTACAGAGGAGGGTTAGACAACACTGGTGTGAGCCTTGGTTTGCCCACAGTCAGGGGAGGATTGCATTTAATCAGTGACTGAACCAAACTTAGGATTTTGAATGAGTATAATAATAATGATAATATGGCCCGCTAGTCTCCTTGATAAACATCCATTGAGGACTTACTATTCCATGACAGGCTTTATACAAGTTAATACCTTTATAGTTTTACTTTTTACAATTAACACTACAATGCTTTTTGGGTAATTTGCATATGAGATGGAAGATACGCTGACTGTTCTTGAATATTGCAGCCTGCCTGCCTCATCTAGTATTCCTGCTCCTTATCCTGTGTCTACTTTCTCTTTTATCTATACTACCTGACACCTAACATATGATATCATTTATTTATTGTGTTTATTTATTATCTTTCTCCAACTTCCAGAATGGAAGTGTCACAACTCCTTGTCTATTTTGTTCCCCAGTTGTACTCCAAGTGTCTTTTGGAAAGATGACATGAAATAATTACAACTAAGATGAAAAAACATGGTCTCTCTGGAGGAAAATCCAAAGAAAATCCATGGCCAGGAAAATCTCCCCTGAAGAAGGGATCTTTGGATGCAGAGGAGTGAGGAGGGTGGGTGGGAACCATCCTCCTTTTGAAGGCAATAGCGTATGGGAAGTTCCCAAGATGAGAGAAGGCACGGCCATCTGGCTAAAACATAAAGAGCATGGTCAAGGGGACAAGTAGTGAGGTGAGAGAAGAGAAGGCCCAAGATGACACAGGTAGGCCATATTAAAGACTTTGGAATTAGTTCTAAGAATAATAGTAAACTATTGAAAAAAAATTTTTTTTAATGTTTAGAGAGAGAGAGAGAGAGAGAGAGAGAGAGAGAGAGAGAGAGAGAGGATCCTAAGCAGGCTCCTCGCTGTAAGCACAGAGCCTGACATGGGGCTTGATCTCATGAACCTGAGCTGAAGTCAAGAGTTGGATGCTTAACCTACTGAGCCCCCAGGCACCTCAGCTACTGAAAGGCTTTAAGGGAGAAAGCTGTCATACCCTGATTTGTGTTCACTAAAGATCGTTTGGGGTACAGATGATGGTTTGGGAGAACAAGACAAGAATGGATACAGTGAGGCGGCCAGCTAAAAGACTGTGCTATCATCTAGACAAGAGGAGAAGGTGGCCTGGGTTAAGGCAATGGCACTAGACACACGCAGATGAGTGAATTCAAATTCACTTTGAATTTGAGCATCTAAGATTTAGTCATTGGTCAAAGTAGGAGTGATGGAAATGTTAAAATGCTTTTTGCTATTTATTTAAATCCCTCAAACTAAAATACTCATCTTTCTGGTGCTGTCTCCAGTAGTGATGAACAACTTTCTGTTTACCCTCCCGTGAGATCACCTGCAGCCTACTCCTCAGTCTTTCCTCATGAATCCCAGTTGTGTCTTCTCAGCTTTCATGTGGTCCAGAAATAGACAGACTGTTCTGGAGAATTGCCTCACAGGATCTCCTTGTAAAATACCATGCTTAAAGAACAACAAAACCAATACCTTACCATAAATGTATTCTCCAAATAAGTTGGGATTCCTAAATATTAACAAATGCCCTTCCTTATTTTTTCTGCCTTTCCAACTCGTACATATCCTTCAAGGCACAATTCAATGTCAGCCTCTTCCAGGAAGTCTTCTTAGTTTAGTCGGTCAGCCATTCACGACACTCAGGCTTTGATCCACCAATAAGCTATGCACGTGTACTATCTGAGCATTTGTTTGGTTTAATCACAGGCAAGGCGAAATCATCATCAATGATAGGCTGGAGCGAGGCAATTTCTTAGACCCCTTTTGTGTTCTCATTTTGTCTGTCAAACTCTAAAGTTCTCAGTTAACTTTCTGTTGCACATGGGTTATCTTTATTCCAGATTACCAACTACAAGAGTGATCTGACTTGTCTTAGTGGCTCCCATAGCATCTGGCACAGTGCCAAATGACAACACATGGTGACAGTTGCAGTTACAGTTGTTCCAAAGAGAAGGTAGAAGGGGTGACTGAGCTTGCCTCCCTCCACCTCCCTCCTCACTTCCCCACTCTCTACATCAATGCCCCGGGGAATCAAGTAGACAGCAAAAACTGGTCATGGTAGACTTCTCAAATCTTTAAAAGACCCTCTAATTAAAGCACAGCCAATTCATTAACAGTAATACTAGAAGGGAAATGAATGAAATCAAACTGTTAGCCCCAATTTTTTTTTTTGAGAGAGAGAGAGAGCACGTGCATGTGCACATGTGTGAGTCAGGGACAGGCAGAGAGAGGAGAGAGAGAGAATCCCAAGCAGGCTCCACACTATCAGTGCAGAGCCCGATTTGTAGCTCAAACTCATGAATTGTGAGATCATGACCTAAGCTGAAATCAAGAGTCGGACACTTAACTGAGCCATCCAGACACCCCCAAACTATTAACCCAATTTTGGATCAAAAGTTTTCACCTGTTATTGCACTAAAATTACTTAAAAAACAAAAAACAAAACACCACAAAACAAAACAAACAAATAACCCCAAACACAAAGTACGTTGAGTTTTCCTTCCTTTTTCTATTTTTAGTGGAACCATTTATAAAGGCATCAAAAGGCCAGGATAGAAGGGATGAGGGCAAAAGCAAAAATTTACATAGGATATGTACCCATTTAGCACTCACAACAACCCTGTGAAATAGATTTCATTATGAACTATATTTTGATAAGAGAACAGTTACAGAAAATTTAAACAGAGTGCCCAGGATCACGTAGGTGGTATCAAAGCTGACATTTATAGCCTAGGTGCCTGACCCCAAAGTCTGTGTACTTAGTCACTACATCAGTTTCTTCTCCAGAAAAATGAAAAAGGAAGCAAAGGGCTTAATCCATATCCCCGGTCCTCAGCCTTCTGGCTAATGGTCAGTTCACTCTCTGATGCACTGGGGCTTTTTAGAGTCCAATAAGCACCCAGGGATTGTGATTCCCTGATATGAGCCCTCAGTTTTTCCTAATTTAATTTCTAATTTTTTTAAATGTTTATTTGTTTTTGAGAGAGAGAGAGAGACGGAGCACTAGTGGGAGAGGGGCAGAGAGAGAGGGAGACACAGAATCCGAAGCAAGCTCCAGGCTCTGAGCTGTTAGCACAGAGCCTGACGCGGGGCTTGAACCCACAATCCATGAGATCATGACCTGAGCTGAAGTCATGGGATGGTCTCATGTCTCAACTGGCTGAGACACCCAGGTGTCCCAGTTTTTCCTAATTTTAAAAGAACTTCCACAAGCCGCGAATCAAGATGCATACAGTGACTGTATTTGGGGGACCTTATTCTTTTCTCTATCCCACTGACACTCCACACTTCATAAGACTATAAAATTGTTCCAGGGATTTGATGTTATTTTATAGTCCGATCTGGAATTGGTTAAGATAGCCCTGCAAAAGGCACATGTTTGCTGACCGCCCATGCTGATATCTAAGAACAAACTTTGAGATGAAGTTAACACCTGTTCCAATGTTCTAACACATCCTCCTTTCTCTCTGTGCTTTGCTAGCTTGTAACCCACAGAGTCTGAACAGGTTCACTATCAACCTCATGCATCAGCCTGAGGTCACTACAATGCCACCAGAATGTCAGGATTTCCTCCTGAGGTCAGTATCAACCCTCATCCCATAAGTAAATGTAACTTTATATCTAGATGAAGAAGCCCCATCTCCATGGACTTGAGTGCTAGTTTTAGGGTCTGACAGGTATGGATCTGGACCCAGGTCATTACTGGAACCAAGTAAGTAGATTAAGTCCTTGTGACTTGCTGTGTTTATTCTTTTGTACTGTTGTGGGTGTATTGGGGTAATTGCTGTGAGGGATAAATTACACGATGTGTACAGTGTCCAGCATGTGCCAGGTGTTCTGAAAACATTTGTCGAATGAAAGTTTTCCGCTCAGCACTTACAGTTCCAGTTTCTATCTTTGTCTTCCAGTGTCCAGACACCACTGGTTAGAGGGAAGCCATACGACTCAGGTTAACAAGAAGGGACCGTTTGTAGAGAACATGAGCAATACTTATTAAACATCTTCCTTACTCATATAGAGAAAAAGATTATGAATCACTGAGCTGTGGCTATTTCTCAGGACATCTAATTTGTTCACATCAGTTTTCAGAGAAGCCTTAGATTCAAATAGGAGTTGACTTCACATTTCCCCCCCTCACAGAGAAACCACAAGGCAGTCAGGCAGGTAGCAGGCTACATCTCGGCTGTCAGGGTTTTAGAAGGAGGAAATTTATTCTTAAGATTGGAGGAGAAATGTGGATAATGAGATAAGGGAAGCGATGAACCAAACAGCAAGAAAAATTAAAAAGCACTTGCGGGTTCTCCCGGAAACCCTTAATTAACCACATTCTTCACAACACAGAACTAAGCCATTTGGGCAACCAGGAAATACCCTGTAGAGCTCGGTGATGGGTCAATGCTGCCAAAGTGTTAGGTCAAGCCCCAAAGATTCTAGAAGCCCCCAAAAGCAAAATTCAAAAGCCAGGGTGAGGTTGAAGCTAGAATGCCCTAAATTTAATAAACAAATGAATCCAGGGTGCCTGGGTGGCTCAGTTGGTTAGGCATCTGGCTTTTGATTTTAGCTCAGGTCATGATCACAAGGTTGGGTTCCTGAGATCAAGCCCCGTGTCAGGCTCCACACTGGGTATAGAGCCTACTGAAAATTCTCTTTCCCTCCCTCTGCTCCGCACCACCCCCTCCCTCTCAAAATAAGTAAACTTTAAAAAAAATTTTAATTAAAAAAAAATAAAATAAACCAATGAATCCAATTCTTTCAAGTTTAGTACATCGGGCTAAGAGGACTTTGCCACCACAGCTCTAAAAGAGGGGAAGAGACAGGTGCAGAAATGTGTACCTATGCTGTTAGGCCAAAACTCTCAAGTTATTCCTGAAGTAAGTAAAGCCAGCCACAAAATTATTTACTTTGCCCTCCTGGAAGCCAGGCACCTTTGTCACTGATCTGCAGATGAGCCCAAATAATTTCTAACCAAAGCATTTTATTTAAGGCCTTTATATCAGCACTTCTGGGTGCAATCCAAAATCTTACATCAACTTCGTGTTAGCACAAAGGCAAGGCAGAAGATATTCCTGCTGCTGGGAGCAGAGAAAACTCTGTCAGTCTGTGTTTATTTATACAGATACACCTGGTTGAAAAATGAAAATTGCAACCAAAACAAAGATTGCTTACTGGATACCCAGTACATTATGATTCAACACAGACTTAACTGGCTACATCCTCATTCCAGTTCTTTAAGGAAGATATTCTTTTAACCTTGTTTTATAGTCATGGATACTGAGACCGAAAGGGGTTACGTAATTTGCCTCAGGATGGTTCAAGCCTAACAGGTACTAACACTAGGACATAAACTAGGTCCATCGAACTCCATGCCACCATGCTAACTCCCCATCCTACACAATGCTTACCCAGGAGAGCCAGGCTACTGCTATTTTAGGAGGATAAATATTTACTGTAATAAACTATTTACCCTAAATGATTAGTATGAATTAAATGTTCATAATAATGGGGTCTCAGGCTAGGAAGCTATTCCATGAGCTATCTAGTCCAAGGACCCATTCTATACTTAAAGTTTCAGAAAAGGACTTCTATACAGTTTTGAAAAAGGTAATCATTTCCCAGAGAGACAGACGGTCTTGTCATCTGGGAAAATCCCTTTATCAGATACTCTTTTCTCTTCCATTCAATAAGTGACTTATATTTTTGAATGTGAAGGAGAGAATTTGCCACCCCAAAACATGCTTTTTTGGCATAAGGATTATCATGAGCTGGTTATTCTCAAGAAACAGTAGACATGGGAGAATATTTGAAGACCAAGTATAAGTTACCCTTTTGTAAGGGACATTTACATTTGTAATGTAAATGTTTGTAAGGGTCTCTCTGTCTCTGTCTCTGTCTCTCTAGCAAGAAGAAAAGGAAGACTACATTTATAGAAACTCTTATCAGTGGAGAAGGCAATGACTTAAAAGTGCTTAACAACTTTACCCTTGTTTCCTGAGGTGTTCCTGGTTACCTCCCATACCTGCTCCCTTCCCCACCCGCTATGTCTTTCTTTTGTTTTTAACTGGAGATGGTATTTAAGGTGGTGGCTTGGGGTGCCTAGGTGGCTCAGTCACTTAAGCACCTGACTTTGGCTCACAGTTCCTGAGTTCAAGTCCTGCATCAGGCTCTGTGCTGACAGCTCAGAGCCTGGAGTCTGCTTCAGATTCTGTGTCTCCCTTTCTCCCTGCCCCTCCCCTGCTCGTGTTCTTTCTCTCTCTTAAAAATAAATAAACATTAAGACAAAATTCAGGTGGTGGCTTGGGACATTTCAGGGAGTTACTCAGTTTTCTTGAGTCTCTCCCATGTATATAGAAGGTATATAGGTTATTAAACTTCTGTGTTTTTCCTGTTAATCTTTTATTATGGTGGGGGGCAGGTGGGGAGGGATATCTAGCCAAGAACCTAGAAAGTTAAGGGGAACATTATTTTTCCTCCTTTACAGATGCTTCCCACGTGCTAGGCCATGCTAAGTTCTCCAGCATTGCCTAAGAATCCCCATGATCATATAAGGCAGGCACTATTAATATCCCCATTTTATAGATAAAGAAATTGAGGTTGTTTTTTTTTTTTTAATTTTTGTTTTTGAGAGAGAGAGAGAGGGAGAAAAAGGTCACAAGTGAGTGAGGAGCAGAGAAAGAGAGAGAGAAGGGGGGCTCACCTGAAGTAGGGCTCATGCTCACCTGATGTGGGACTCAAACTCACAAACTGTGAGATCATGACCTGAGCCGAAGTCAGATGCTTAATAACTGAGCCACCCAGGTACCCAAGGAAATTGAGGTTTAGAATGGCTACATAACTTGTCAGAGATCACACAAGTGAGCCTTAGTGCAAGGGCGTAAACACAGTGATCTTCAAGGTCCATGGAGACACATAGTAAAATATAATTTAAAAAAAACTAAGAAGTTATTACTATTTTCTGGTTTGACATCAGTGGACATTTGTGCTTATTTGCAAGTTTGTGGAAAAGTCATCTAATATCAATATTTTCTTTAATCTAAGGCATGCCCAAATCCTTCTCTTTGATTTCCCAGAGTCAGAACATCTTGGAGCAACTGAGGTAACATGCTAACTACCATGTATTGAGCCTATATTTGAACATCTGTATGAAAGAAAACACTCTTACAGCTTATTCCATTTGTGGGCAATGCTGATGATCAGAAAATCATACTTATAGGCAGCTGATGATGCAATTCCGTTAGAAACCTCCCACTTGTATCTCTTGTAGGTCAAGGGCAAAAAATCATGCTGATGAAGTGACATTACCAAAAATAAAGTGGTTCAATGCTATTTGTCTGAACACAAGTGATCTTGAAGGAAATTGAGAGACATTCTTTTTCAAGGACAGCTTTAATAGCTGAAGGGGAATGTTTTATACCCAGTCAACCATTTAGCTACAGACAACCTGTCACAGTAAAGTGGTTAAAAATTTTTTTAAAGATATTTCAATGACACTTTGAAAGCATGTAAGAGGTTAGGGTGAACAAGGAAGTTAAGGACTTTTTGTTTTTAGAAATCACATTTGCATTTAACTTGAAAAATTTTTCCAGTCCTATGATTTCTGCATAAATATTTATGGAATCCTGTTGGCTAATTAGATTATAAGCTTTTTATCCAGGAATTTGTCCAATTTTATGCTCTCCATGAAACCTGAGCTCTTTGCTGATCTTGGTTTAGTCCATGTTAAATAACCAATTGTTTTAACAGCCTTAAAGGCTACATTTTAAATTCTCACTTTTGTTATGCATACTGAGTCATAGAATTTATAATCCTTAATTTTGGACAAAAGTTTAAAGACTCCAATCCTGTGATAAAATGGATTTCTTATGTGAAAGCTTTTATTCTGATCAAAGAGTAAGACAGTACCAAATGTACCCAAAACAAAGAGCAAAAAACACAAATCAGCAGTTGGTATCATCAGCCAGGCAATCTTTTCCACAGATGTCTTCACATGGTCCCTACAACCACCCTTGGATGTGGAGATAACCATCCTATTTTACTGTGAAAGAGTACTGTACAAGGAGTACAGAGGCTAAGTAACCTGTTCAGTATCTCATAACAACTAAGCAAAAGTAGTTCCCCAGCCAGGTCCTCAGATGCAACAGCACTTCTTTAGTTACAGATGAAGGCTAGCTCACAACTACCCAGAGGGGAATAAACCATTCTGTCTTTGTTCTGCCCATTTCTAGAAGGCTCAATCTCTCCCCACATAGGAATTTTAGGAACCTCATAGGTACCCTGGAGGCCTTTCCACTTACACTTAGCATTACCTTGAAGGATAAGAAGTTGGAACAAGGGTGCTATCACTACCACCACATTTTTTTTTTTTTTGGCACAGAAAAACCTGCATTTGTTATGGTACCATCATATTCATGTCACAAAACGCAAAATAATTCTCTATGGAATTTGCTTAGTCTTGAGGGTCTAGCTCTCCGTCCCCAGAAAGGAAGATGGAAAGGCTCAACTAACAACACACAGCTTAGAACATCCTCACCCCCCTGAACTCTTTGCTTTTTTGCACACTGCATTGCAGACTCACCACCTTTACCCATCTGTCTCTCGTTCAGCCTCTCTTTTCTATCCCACAAACCATTATTTCTTCACAGAAACTTCAAAAATATATAAAGTAACATATGTGCTGAGGTCAAATACAACTATGAGCTTATGACCCCAATAGCAGGCTGCCAGCTCACCTCTCCTCACCACTCATCAGAGGCAATCACTTTTAGTAACCAGATTCACACATTAAAGGGAAAATAAACTGATCAGTGTCATTATGGAGGGGGAAATAAGTCATTTTCAGTTTGGTCAAAATCCTGGAGAAGTCCATCTAGAAAAAACTTATGTTAGCACAGCCTGAACTACCACTCAGATCTTTCACACCAAGACAACTCAAAATGGGAGGAATAGGAAATCAATGCCTATATTTAAGTTTTTATAATAAGAGAGTCTAAATATTGTATGACTTATATTGAGGATATGAATTCCCAGGGGCGGTGGGGGGGGGGGTTGGTTGATGCATTTAATTTCATTCCTTAGTTACCTAGACTATCCCATTAATGGTTTTGAATCTCTATGTACTTAGCTCTATACACTTGATTTTTCATAGTGAAATTCCATTTCCAGGTTTTCTTAACAAAACGAATTATGAAAAGACAAAGAAGACCTTCTACTTCTATTGAAAATCATCAAGATTTTCAATTATATATGTAAGATGGGGGAAATGAGATTTTTATCGTATAGATTCCCATTTAGATACATTTTTAACTCTTAATTTGAGGCTATATGACAAAGATATGAACCAAGTTTAGCACACACACACCTATCGCATGAAAGGCAATGGAGAGTCCATTCAATCCCATGCTTCCATTCACTCAACAGGAGAGTCAGTCTTCCAAGCTAAAGAAGCTGTTCCTGCCCAGCTCATGTCCCTTGATCCTTATTGCTTCAACCGACCTAGCTGAACTCCCAACTCTGTAGCACCTACAACATCTGTTTACCTGGGGACATTTTAGTTGAAGCAGAGAATAACAGCTCAGCTACCTGCAATGCAGGCTGGAAGTACTGGGAAATCAAAATTCTTGGCCCCTGACCTTTTACCTTAACTCCTCCTCAGAGACTTCCTGTGGTGCACTAGTATTTTGCTGCAGTGTCATTTACAGCTGGAGATTCTTTATATTAGATTCTGACTTTGTCCTTTGGTGTTGAGCTCCCAGATATTTTTGATCATCGGCTAGGTTTGAGAACCACTGCTTTTTCCAAAATCAAAGGTATTTAATATAAATATATTGACTGTATTTCTAGGTTAGAGCAAGATGAATGGTGTGGTGACTGTCAACATCAATGCCTTGAAACTAAAATCAAAACCTTTCAATACTCTTGAGGGTGCTGTTTACTCAGTTATTCAACGTTTACGCATCACCTACTATATTCCTGACCTGTGTGCTGAGGATACAAAGATGAATAATGATCATCCCAGTCCTGGAGGAGCTTTGGCTGAAGGGGAGGCAGACAAACAGATAAATCATAATACAATATGAACTATGCTATTAAAACATTTTTAGCACATGTCATGATAGCACACATTGTTAAGAGTAGTTTTTTATGTTCATTTATTTTTTTTTTGAGAGAGAGAGAGAGAGAGAGAGAGAGAGAGAGAGAGAGAGAGAGAGAGAATGTACTGGGAAGGAGCAGAGAAAGGGGGAGACAGAGGATCCAAAGCAGGCTCTGTGCTAACAGCAGAGAGCCTGATGTGGGACTTGAACTCACACACCATGAGATCATGACCTGAGCAGAAGTTGGACTCTTAACAGACTGAGCCACCCAAGTACTCTGATAGCACATATTGTTATGTGGGGAAAATTGGACATTAACCTTTAGTTCATACATTTGTTTCCATAATACTTAGTAGAGACAGGCCCTTTACTTTCATTCTCAAATAACATTGTTTTTATTATAATAAAGCAATATATATTCATTTCAAAACAAACAAAAAATGAGTCTCAGAAGCAGCCCTCAATTAATGTCTGATGGTAGCAGGGGTAAAATAGCCTAGCTTCCCCACCCCTTGGATGAGAAAACTCTGAGGCATACATTTTACAGTTTGCCAGACTTTCCCTATAGGGTTAAGCTCTAGTCACCTAGTGGTAGCTGGCTTGAGTTTATCCTTTATAGGCTGTCATCCTCCCCTGTCCCACTTTCCCACTTCCCTACTAGTATTTTCTGTGCTTCCCAAAGAAACTAGTTGTGCTTGCCTTCTTGTCTCACAACATGTTTCTAGAGACCTCCAAACTAAGATGAAGGCCAGTTCCTTCACTTGACTTCTGGTCCTATAGTCTCCCACTTCTGTCTCCTCCACTGGTTCCTAGGAGTCAACCTTCTCTCATTCTATGAAGAAACTCTCTTTCTAGTTATTTTCCTAACTCTCCCTTCCCCTATACAATTGAAAGAGTGCTCTGTATGTTTTAGTTTTCTCATTTTTATCCATTGTAACCTGGCTTCTTCATCCATTTCATCTCTGTTGAAGCTCTTTTCACCAAATGTCAACAGTGACTTTCTAAATGCCAAACCTAACAAATTTCTGTCCCTACTTTTATTTCTCTACATTGCAGAAACCACCTTCTTTAAATTTCATTTACCTTGACTTTTGGGACATGAGTCTCTTGATTTTCCTCTTATATTTCTGACTATCCCTTTGCAGCCTGCTTTCCTGATTTCTATTATTCTATAAAACTTCTACTTAAATGCTGATGCTTCCCAGGATTCTCTTCTCAGACTTCTATTTCCACCATACATGCTCTTCCTGAGTAATTTCATTTATCCTCATGGTTTTAACCATCATAATATGCTAACAATGCTCCAACCCACATCTCCAAATTGACCACTCTTCTGAATTTAGACACATATCCTCCACCCCATCGGACATTTACTGAATGTTCACAGTCCTCTAAATTTCATACATCCAAGACGGAACTCATGAATTTTAACCAAATCTCCTATAATCTGTATCTTAGTGAAAGCTTCATATGCTCAGCCACCCCAACCTTTTTCTCAGGGATTATGACCCAGCAATTACAAGTCCTGGGAACTATGCCTCCTAAATATTTCTCAACTGCATTCTCTCCTTTCCTTCTTCATTATCACAGGAAGAAAATCAAGTAAGCTGAAGACCAAAAGTGTAAATTGGATTAGGTATTTAGATTTTTGGCATTTCAACTTTATCATTGATTTCCTTATCTCCAGGCTTTATTTCATTCACCAATCCATCCTTAAGACTGCCCCCAAATGGGGGCGCCTGGGTGGCTCAGTCGGTTGAGCGTCCGACTTCAGCTCAGGTCATGATCTCACGGTCTGTGAGTTCGAGCCCCGCGTAGGGCTCTGGGCTGATGGCTCAGAGCCTGGGGCCTGCTTCCGATTCTGTGTCTCCCTCTCTCTCTGACCCTCCCCCGTTCATGCTCTGTCTCTGTCTCAAAAATAAATAAACGTTAAAAAAAAAAAAAGTTTTAAGACTGCCGCCAAATGATCTTTCTGTAATAAGTGGGACCATGTCAACTTAGGCTCATCAGTGCATAAAAAATAAAGCTTAAGCTTATTGAGATGTCTTTAAAGGAACTTTATTATCTTTAAAAAAAAATTTTTTAATGTGTATTTATTTTTGAGAGAGAGTGAGCGAGGAGGGGAAGGGCAGAGAGAGAGGGAGACCCAGAATCTGAAGCAGGCTCCAGGCTCTGAGCTGCCAGCACAGAGCCCAATGCGGCACTTGAACCCATGAACCGTGAGATCATGACCTGGGCTGAAGTCAGATGCTGAACTGACTGAGCCACCCAGGCACACCAAGGACCTTTATTATCTTAAAGGCTATTGCTTGCCATTCAGAATCACTAACAGTTGTCTGCAAATACTAGGCTGTGGTCCTTCGTTTTTTGAAATCCAGCTATTTGCTCTGTCTGGAAAGCCTTACTCTCTCTTAACCTGCCCACTGAGAGCCTATTCATTCAATAAAATCTCCACTAGGTGTCCCCTATGTTTATTTCCCAAACTCTATAAGACAGAATTAATCATTAAGTCTTTGGTATGACTTCTGTTCCTTGACATAACTCTTCTGTCATGTGTGTCATACCAAGTTCTATTTGTTTACTTCTGTGATTATTTCTATTACTAGATGACAAACCCATTCACCCACAACAAACTCAGAGCTTCCATCAAATGCTAATAGTAGGGCCTGTCTACCATTTCTAAGCACCTTATGTACTTGTAATTAGTTAACCATTATGTTTTGAATTCTCACCTTCCCTTCTAGACTATATGTCACATGAGGGCAAGGTCAGTGTCCATTTTTCTCACTGCTATAACCCTAGTAACAAGCATTGTGTCTATCAGAGCAAGTGTTCAACAAATATTTTATGGACTAATTGGCTTACTCCTTGAAAACAGTGCCCACACTTGAGTCATCTCCTTACCCGGGTTCATAACAGTATCCAGAAAAGACATCAATAAACGTTAAACTGAATGTCAGTCAGAGTACCTAAACAGCATGGAAAATAAGCAAATAGAGTGTTTTCTGACAGGAAATCTCATTATCTTGGCATAGTTTTACATTTCTGCCTGTCCATCATTAGTTTGGAAATATCATCAAATCAAGAAGTCCAGTGGTGAGTTAAATGGGGTTGGCAAGCATATTGCTTTTGTTGTGCCATTGTAAATACATTTATGGTAGATGCTTTAAGTTTTATTTTGGGAAAGATCCTGAGGCCATGTGTGATCTCACTGTAATGTGTTCAAAGGTGAATTAGTATTCAATCATGGACTCAGCAAGAAAGGAGAGAAGCATATGTGCTACATAGTTAGCACCCTCTGTAAACCAAGCAGGGAGCTGACAAATAGTATAGACACACAAAAAGGCTTCACTGGTACATGGTCAAGCATTCACCCACAGTGTCCATGAACCTGACAATTAACTGATTACTTATAAGGATGTTGCTCTGCTATGCAGTCTGACTACAATATTTTAAAGCAACAAGTCCTTAACTCTTATTTCTGCAATAGTTAATATCTTCCCTTGATTAAAGAACGCTAACATATTTTCCTTTTAAAGTAAGTACAAATATTTGAAACAAAATAAATAAAAAAGAACTTTGGGTATTCCAGCCAGTACATTTCTTAGGATGTCTCAGATTCATATAAATTCTGTTCTATAGTGAATATTACCGCCTTGTACTTAAATACAGTCTTATATCCTTAAAGTTGTTCCACATCCATTATTCCATCTGAGAAGGGTTCCAAAGAATTACACAGCCAACTCATAATGGCAACAAATACCTATTACTTGGATATTATCTTCTTTTAAAATTTATTTTAGAGGGTCGCCTTGGTGGTTCACTCGGTTAAGCATCCAACTTCGGCTCAGGTCATGAACGCATTTTCGTGAGTTTAGGCTCCCAGTCAGGCTCTGTGCTGACAGAATTTGAGCCTGCTTCAAATTCTGTGTCTCCCTCTCTCTCTCTGCCCCTTCCCTACTTGTACTCTGTCTCTCTCTCTCTCAAAAATAAAGATTAAAAAAATTTTTTTAATAAAATTTATTTTAGAGAGAGAGAGAGCATGAACTGGGAAGAGGGACAGAGGGACAGAGAGAGAGAGAGAGAGAGAGAGAGAGAGAGAGAGAGAGAGAGAGAATCTTAAGCAGTTTCCATGTTCAGCTTGGAGCTTGGGGCTTGATCTCACAACAATGGGATCATGACCTGAGCCAAAATCCAGAGTTGAACACTCAACTGAATGAGCCACTCAAGCACCCCTGATGTTATCTAATCCATAGAATATTTTCTATTAGCCACACATGGCTTTCTTTTCATCTGATTTGACCTTTCAAAACATACTATCCAGACCTTTGCTCGAAGATATAAAGGTATTTACACTTTATTCTCTCAAATACTACACATAAAAAAAAAAACTATTAAAGAAAAAAAATCCATTTATTTGGAAATGGCAATGCTGTGCCAACTATGAAACATAGCTGGCCAATAGTGTGAAATCCTCAGAACTGAAGTGGGAGGCAGATTTTACCAAGAACAAGAGCCATTGCCCTTAAGATCTGTTGAAAAGTTATCTTGTTTGAAATGAGATCTAGGGGTACAGGCACGACATAAAAAAAGCATATTATGTCCCTACAGATCTGCAGGCACGGGGATCTGAAGAGGAACCAAAGGTGAGTGGCTCTTGCTATGGTATCAACCGCTAAGTTGATAGAGATGGTCAGAAGGACAGGGTGAGATGGACAGGAGGCAGTAGTCCTCAGATCATGACTATGACAACCTCTGATGTAAAGGTTTTGCTGAGAACCATACCAGCTTTCTGAACGACAAAAATAGAAGTCCAGTGCTTGAGTTTAAGATAAACACAACACGGATTTTGTGAAAATGTGTTGGACACAACAAAGCTCAACCAACACCTGTGGAACGCTTCAACTTCATAGCTTTCACTCCATTCTGAAATATTCTTCTGAAACTAGTGGTCTAAGTCAAGGATAACCAATAATCAAAAAGGCATCATCTGGCGGTCTATGCATAAAAGTTACAAAACCAAAGCAAGCAAATCAAACAAAACCAAAACCCCACAAAACAAAAAACTAGATTAAAAAAAAAAACATTTAACAGAAAAGAACAACCCAATAAAAAAGGGAGGGTTCAGACAATCAATCTCAATAGGTGTGCAAATTTCACAGAGAGCTGTAGAAAGAACTCAAAGAAGAGATACAGGATTTCAAATAGGCGATTATTACTGGGAATATAGGAGGTAAAAAGAGTTGGCAGAACTCCAGAAAGAAATGTAAAGGAAAAATAAAAGCATGGCAAATGAAAGCTTTATTAAAAGCACAAATAGAAAAGAAACACAGCTGAAAACAAAGACAGAGATACAGTAGAGAGGCTGGAAATAAGACGAGATAAGAAAGAACAAAGATCCTAACATGACTGTAGGAAAATGACAGACGTCAGGCAAAGGACATCTGACACACCTATAGTTGGTATTCCTGAAAAAGAAAGCAGAAAAAAAAATGGAACAAAAATAGTCAAAGATCTAACAGAAGAAAACAATCCTGGATTAAAGATTTGAAGCCGCAGATAAAAAAGACCTACCCTTTCCTAAGAAAGTCTGAGAAAGTATTGATGAAGCTGCTGAACTCCAAAGATAAAAAGTCCTATGGATATCCAGTTATGAAAAAGAGAACTAAAAAATTATGTTGACCTCTCACTTATTTCTAGCAACTTTAAATATAGAAAATACAGTGAAATAATATGAATTCTAAATAGAAAATATGACCTAAGAATTTCATAACCACCCAAATTGTTTTTGTTTTCCTAGTTGCCTTTAGTGCAAGCCAGTTGGGGACTCATTGTGGAGAAAGCAAGGCCATCATGGGTCTGAGATAGAATACACAAAAAGGTATCTCCAGACAACCGGAAGACTGTTTGGCCTTACAGAATTCCGAAATTCTCATAACTGAGCCCAGGAAGTGTATGAAGCAGTAATGGTTATGAGTAACTCAAGGTTTTTGTTTGTTTGTTTTTAAGGCTAAGCTCTCAAGAAATTTTAATTTGCTTATTTATTCATTCATTTATTGAAATATTTGTGGAGTCCCTGTTATATTCCAGCGTTTATGCTTTACACACTTGTTTTTGGATATATATACTTTTTAAAACTTATTATTTATTTTGAGAGAGAGAGAGAGAGAGAGAGAGAGAGAGAGAATGAGCAGGGACAGAGAGAGAGAGGGAAAGAGAATCCCAAGCAGGCTCCACACTGTCAGCACAGACTCCAACGCAGGTCTTGAACACACGAACTGGGAGATCGTGACCTGAGCCGAAATCCAGAGTCTGGCGCTCAACCGACTGAGCCACCCTGGTGCCCAGAACATATGTACTTCTTTTAGCCATTAACTCTAATTAATGTTTTACAGTTATCTCAGAAGTAGGGAGGAAATGTGCAAAGCAACATGTCAACTGGTCATAATTCTGTGAAACAAATTCCTGGAAGAATATATGATACAAGTATTATTATTACCTAAATATTTCTAACACAAATTTTAAAATGTAAAGGTCTTTAAAAGAGTTTTCAATACAGTGTGATAGGAATTCAGTGGTGGGAGATAATCACTTCAGGCAGAAGGTTTTTGTGGTAACTGGCACTTGAGCCAGACCTCGAGTTACAGATAGATTTGGGCATTTGGGTTGAAGACAAAATGACTGCCAAGCACAGGGAATTGTGGGGATGTAGGCACAGAGTAGGGAAAGTTATGGGTATGTCCTGGGATACAGAATGTTGGGTATGGCGTCTAAAAAGTAAGGTAGGAGGAGTCTCTGTGGGACCCAATGGACAGCTGGATAAAGGCAGTGGGGTTTCATTCTGTGATCAGTGAGGTGCTATTTAGTCAACATATAGAAAAACCAACATTGTGTTTAGGGAAGATTAATCTGGCAGAAAATCTGTGAGTAATAGGCCACAGGCAGGGGGACGTTTACAAGGCTAATCGAGGGTTTAGCAAAAGACTGAGAGGGCTTGGCTTGACACAGAAGTAGAAAAGGGGAGTTAGAAAGAATCCATTCCAGGAGTAGCAGCAGCAGAGAACTGAGTTTGGCAAATGGCTAAAAATGAAAATGACTGAGGCAAAGTGGAGGTGGAGGGGTGGAATCCTAACCTCAGGTGGCTACTTGGTTGCTGCTAGAAAGTTCCTCATTCTTTAAGGGCTTTTTAGCATTGCAGACGCAAGCAGTTTCATTGATGAGGCAAGTGAGCCCAGGGTAGGGCTTAAAGCCAGATAACCAGGAGCACCTGAGTATCTTTTAATCTCGAGCAGAGTCCTTAGGCAGTAAAATATGTCTAGAACCCTCTCTTAACACCCACTGTCAGGTTAACAGGCATCTAAACCTGACTGCTGAATGTTCTGAGCCAGTAAAAAGATGATGCTTCAGATTTGGTCATCTTAAGAATGGGCTTTGGGGTCAAAACATATCTGGGCTTAGATTCCATTTCTGCTACTTACTGAGTGACACTAAGCAAGGGATTTAACTTCCCTGAGCCAGGCTTGGACATTAATGTCTTACAGAGTTCTGGTGGGGAGTTCACGAGGTAATGAGCAAAATGGTAACAAGGAGCCTGAGACACAAACGCTCAGCAAATGGGCGCCTGGTACCCCTCACCCCACACTCCCAGCATACCTGTTGTACCAGCTGCTGGTTTCCTGCAAAATCACTTCCAATTTCTGAAGCTACATCTTCGGTCTGCTCCCCAATGTCCTCCTTTCTCCCTTGCCTTCTCTGGATCTCCTCTCTTTTTGTCCTGTTTCCTGGGAATTAGGGCTTGTCTCCTCCTCCTCAGTTTTGCTTTTTGTTCATGTCTTAGTTGTAGAGTGTTGTTTTCTTTTTTCTTCTTTCTATTCTGCTCCTCCCCCCTCACTAGTTAGAACTAAAAAGACTCAGAAGGAGGCAAAAAGGCGCTTAGTACAAAACCTCCTCTCCTTCTTGATTTGTAGATATTTCACCCTAGTATTATGAGGAAATGGGTGCCAAAAGTGACTATTTCTCTAAAGCCCACCCAAAGACAGAAAACTGTGGTAATCCCCACAGAAAGCCCTCACTGTGGGCGAATACAAGCCATTCCTCACAAATTATAAATATACAGACATGGGAAATATACTAGACCACTAGGCACTGGGTAAGATCCTGCTTGGAGCCACAGAGAACAACTTTTGAGTGAAGTTCACATGAGGCCATTGAATCAACCAGTAGGTAATCCCAAGCACAGCACCTCTTTTGTGGGGTGAGGAAGGAAGCCACTCCCAGCCACGCAAGCAGCTCCCATTTAGATCTAAAGGTATCAGGTGGCTGGGCTGTGACCACCCTGTGTCAGAAATGCTGAAGCCCAACAGCTTGATCTTACAACATCCAGTCCTTTCTTAAGCAACATAAATCAGAAACAGAAGTCTTTTTAAAAATCCTAATGCCTTGTGGAACTGAAACAAGGGTTGAAAATCACAAAATATCAATGTCAACAAACAAAGCATCTCTGTCTCCTTCACATGCTAATGTCATGTTTTGGAAGCATTTTAAGTTTCTTGGAGGCGGAGACCTTTCCTGCTGACCCTGGGTCTGTCATCACTGGGGGCTCAGGGCTCACAATATGCTGGTTTGGGGGAGGGAAGGATTCGGGTGAGATCATTTTGTTAATGGCTCTCCAGGCCCCTTCTAGGGTATAAGGGAACTCATTTCTTCTGAGCCTTACGCTGGAAACGTTCACCAGGTTATTTAGCTACACTTTTACTGGCAATGCTTCCCTGGTTTCTAAAACTACCAGGCAATTCAAGAGAAGACAGGATGTGGAACACTGTCCCTTTCTGCAGAATTAACAGATCTCTCCTCTTAAATTGGTCTAGGTTGGTGGATGGGGTAGCTGGGGGGCTCTTGTGAGGGATTTTCACTTTCTGCCCCATGGGCTCCTGTCCAGCAAGACTTAATGCTGGCACATTATCAGGTATTCTTCCTACTCCTACTCCTTCCTACTCTGCCCTGAGGGGCCTTCTCTGGCCACTCTCAGCATCCAGGAACCTAACTAGTCATTTGTCAATAAGCATCTGTTACGTGCCACACCCTGTGCTTGTCACTGGGGTACAGAGATGAACAAACCATAGTTCCTCCAAGCAAGGGACAAAGATTTATGTTATGCTGTGAGAAATCAAGAGGTATAAAGACAGTGCTATGGGAGCTCAGAGGAAGCAGTAACTAATTTTTCCCAAACTGTGGGATGAGGGAAGGATTGTAAGAGGCAGTTGTGTTTGGGCAGGGACTCAAAGGAACAGGATGTCATTGTGGAGAGAAAGGAAGAGTATTCAAGGCAAAGAAAAGAGCATGAGCAGACGTAACAGATGAGAAGGTACTTGGCATGTTGAAAATGCTGCAGGTAGTTTGATTGGGTAGAGCACTGTTTATATAAATGCTTCATGAGAGGGTAGAAAAGTGAAATTGGAAATAGTTTAGTTTATGAAGGAGTTTGAAGCACATTGTTCTTTAGGCCAATGGTTTTCAAAGTGTGGTCTCCAGACCATCAGCATCGACTGGAAACTTGCTAGAAATGCAAATTCTCTGCCCCATCCCCACCTACTGCATCAGAAACTGGGAGTAGCTAGTTGATGAGAATGAGGGAAGGAATAACCCTCTAGTAAGCTCTCCAGGTGATTTTGATAAAGTTTGAGAACCACCGCTGTAGGCAACAAGGGTATTAGAGATAATCTAGTCAGAGCAACAATATAACACACCTTCATTTTCTAGAGACTATTCTGGCATCAATATGGAGTTGTAGACAGGTGGGTACTGAAGGTAAGGGGACCAACCACTTAGCAAGCTTTTGCAATGACCTGTATAAGAGGTAATGAAGAAAGTCACCCATCCACCTTTTCCTTGACTTGTCCTAAGCAGACAAAAATTATAGGATAACAAAAAAATCACCCAATTAGGATCTCCGGTTTCATAATAAATTCATGAGCACCCACCTCACAAAAGCTTTCTATACCATCAGGTCATCCCACTATGTCCCCGCAACCTCAGGTTTGCTCTTCCCATTTATACTTGATTCTCTTCACTTATCACATTCTGGATCTCTGTTAAGAGTCTGTATCCTCCCTTCCAATGGGAATTTGAGGATAGGATCCTTGTCTGTCTTGTTTCTCACTGAATTCTTAATCCCAAAAATGTGCTATGTGAAAGAATTAAGGAAGTGACAATAGAAAATTAGAGAAAGAGATTCAAGAGATAAAGTTTTGGGGGAGTATGGGATGTATTCTAGACTATTCCTGGATTCTTATCTGGGAAATTGTTCTTCAGTACAAAAGGGAATATAGGAGAAGAGCTAGCTGGGACTAGGGAAGGGTTGGTGGATCAACTATTCTGGCCATATAGGATGCTGAGGCAAAGGGAAATTAAGTCATGGAGGAAGTTCCTGTGGTCCCTGGGAAAGGAATCGACCAAGTAAAACCAAGTCCTAAGGCATGTGGATTTGTCTACTGTCAAATGACAAAGTTAAAACAACTTAGTAAGGAGTTAGACGTCCTTTATGCAAGGGAAAACAGTCTGTGGATTAGGGAGTACAGTGCCTCACAAGCAGTGCAACACTCTTTCCAGTGGATTTTGTGCAAGAGTGAGTTTTATAAAATGTTAGAACAGGCAATGCAGAAACAGAGCATTGGAGGTAGAAGGGCTATGAGGTAAATGATTTCCTTATAAGGCTAGCAGGTCCTATTTTCTAGGGTAAGGCAAACTAGCTGAAGAGGAGTTGGAAGATAGGGATTGGTGTAGGCTAGGTTTCTTTGACAGGTGTTTCCCATAAGTGCAGGCTGACTTAGGTTTACTTTTGTGACCTGCGCTAGGCCACTGGGGCAGCCTTCATTTTGTGGGTCCTGATATAGGAGTTAACTTTCTCACTAGCTTCAGAAGTATAAGCAGAGCAGACATGGGTCAGGACCACCCCAAGTTTCAAGTTCTAGTCTTTAACCCATCCATTCATTTATTAACTCATTCAAAATGTATGACCAGAGAGGCAATATGGCATAGTGATTAATAGGGCAAAGTCTATAGCCAGATTGACAAGGTTTGAATCCCAGCTCTACCATTATTAGTAGTGAGACTCTGGGGAAGTTACTTAACCTTTCTGTGCCTCAGTTTACTTATATGTAAGAAACTCTAATGAGGTATTTTATTGGTAAAGGAGGAAGCTTGGATCATCTAGTGAGAGGGATGTTCAGATGGAATTGGATTGAGAAACATGGTAAAGATTTAGTATAGCCACTGCAGGGTAGAGAACAGAATTGCTGACCAGTAGAGAGAATCAAATTGGGGCTGGGAATGATAAATATGCAGTGATGTGCCCAAATAGTAGGGTTATGCTTTTTTCTCCCTGTACTGTTAGGCATCCAAGGAACAGCAACAGAGAAAGTCAACAATGGGATCGATCTGGCATGGGGCATCACCAAACGGGTAAAGGGACTAAAATTCCAGAGAGCATAGGAATGGAGGGTGCTGACGACAGAAGCTCAAGAATCAGATGAGGATATGTGTCCTCATGCAGTTTCCCAACTTGCTATTTGCATACTCATTTGTGGTTTTCCCACTTCCATCCTGTGGCTAGGAAATTCTTTAATTATATCTATTGAATGAGGACTAGAAAAGAGTAAGTTTTAACATTCTCATCCACATACAACCTACAGTCCTCTTGCTCATTCTGTGCTGTGAAAAATCCATCACTGTTAAGAACTTGGGCTTCAACCCGAGTTCAACTCCATCTAACAAAGAGTAGGGAGATTTGCCACTTAGTGCCATTTTTGGCAAGTACTTAATCTCTCTAATCCTCAATTTTCTAACCTGAAAACTGGCAATAATATCTATTTCATAAGCCATGAGAATTATGTAATTTACACAAAAGGTTTACCCCAATGGTTGGCACAGAGCAAATGCTCCATACATGATGTCTGTATTGGTTCTATCAACTCCCATAGTGCCTAAGAGTTTATGATGCTAATAATTTAAATAACATGAGACAGGATAGCCAATACTTTCACACTAGAGTCTTCCCTGTTGCCTGAGGAAATTCCCATAGGTTTTTCTAGGACACCCATCTTTCCTCACAACATCTAAGAGAATGCCATGTCCTTTGTAGTTGGTAATTAATGCTTATTTTCTATTCAAAGAATTCTTAATTCCTTATGACACTCCTACACAGGGATACAGGAACGTTATTTTCTTTCAGACTAAAACTTCCACATTTGAATCCTTTTCTCAAGAGATTCCTGTCAGGTGTCATCATCATTATGACACCTCTTTGCAGAGAGTGTTACCTACTGACAGACCTGGAGGTCACTCATCTGTGAAGCCCACTCTCCACCTCTTTCTCACTTCTGCCTTGTGTCTTGTTGTTGCTGCCTGTTTTAGTCTTTCATCCTAAATGTTGTTATTCTTCCTGTTAGCTAGGCAGAGTACCTATCAAATTGTAGGGGCTCTAGAAGTCGTATGACACAGTCCACCAAAACAATCCTCCCCACCACACACTGGCCAAATTCTGCTGCAGGTAACCGGCTGCTATCTTCTTGCCCCATCCTCCCTTGCTGTGTCTAAGGGGGTATAACAGTCTTGTTGGCTTCTTCTATTAAGTCATCTTATTATGTGTCATTAAACAGCCGCCATATTGTATCCTCTAGAAGGGGCTGTTCCTCCTCCAACAGATGAGATGATGGGGAGCTATTTAAATGGGGGGAGAAGCCCCTGGAGAAAGAGGCTGTTCGGTAAATATGTAGGGCACACTCTCTTGCCAACCACTCTTTTTAACGACTTGCCAATGCATGTAAAATGCAAAGGGCATTTTACACACCTAATGATTTCCACCCTAACAGTTTTAATGTGGTTTAATTCATGCTGGCATTTCAAATACCTGTATCTCTCCTGGGCAATACCAAACAGATCGCTTTATATGTATATAGTATATAGTAGACCTCAACAAACACTTGAATAAATGAGACTTAAACTGCTCTTCAGTCCATAAAGGGAATGTATTTTTCTACTTACTAAACTTGTTTTCTGTGTCTCCAGGAAAAGCCAAACCCATTCATCAAGAGTAATTTTTATGAGAACACTAACCCAGCCTTAGCCCTCTACGTAGTAAAAGGAGGAAAGTGGGAAGGGGGGCAGGCGCGCCTTTCTAGCTCCTTTTGTACTCACATTATCTCTCTCATTTGAAGATACTACAGATTCACAAGTTTCGTCTAATTCTATCAAGCGGCAAGTGTATGGTAGAGGTTTTTTCGGGGAGCAACTGAGGCACAGAGTAGGGAAAAGCTCTCCAGCTGATTCAGATCAGGATCAATTCTCAGCCCTTGACTCTGGTCCCACACACATTTGTGTCTTCTACTTCAAAACAGCCAATCTGTTGGTCAATTATGATTATATGTAACTGTGGTTTTACATTTCCATGCGTGCAAAAATGACACCACTCCTATCGTGAGCCCAACACCCTGACTCTGCATTCTCTTTGCAATCACCTCCTGCATCTTATCTCTCAACCTGCCACACCGTCAGTCCTGAAGGAAACAGGTGCAGGGAGCTCCCATTGTGCCAGGCATTCTGCTAGGTCTGCTCCATCAGTTAGTCCTCACCAACGCAGAGCAGGAATCATCACCCTCATGAGAGAGAGGGTGGCTAAGGCATAGAGGGAGAAGACCTCGCCCAGGAGGGCAAAACTAGGAAATGGCAGAACCAGGATCCAAACCCAAGCATTTATTTTTACTTCAAAGTTCTTGTTTTCCATGCTAGCTCTGTAGATGGAGTTTCGGACAAGTGGATCTCTCTCTTTATCTGAACAGAGGTCACTTCCGTGTGCCTATTCTGTTGCTGGTTCCACAGTTGTCTTTAATATTAAGGTGGGGGAGGGGAGGTGTGCTCCAGCAACTGTTTTTATTAGAACTCATTACAACTATTTACTTAATGTTTTCTAAGTGCCACTTTTTCCTGTTTCCAAAAGGTGAAGAAATATAGCTTATTTCACAACAAATACATGGGGAAAAAAACCTTACCAATTGCAGTATTAATTGCTTTACCATGAGGCCTCTTGAGATGAATACATTATAAAGACAGAACTGTGTTTACCACCATATGGGATGTTAGTCACTTTTGGCTGCTCCTCTACATCCCTGGAAAGAAGCCAGTGCCATTGTCTCCCGTGTTGTGAGACCCGTGAGAAAATGTATTGCCAGGGCTAATGAGGAATATGTGTTTAAAGGAGAAAAAGTCATCAATTGGTACCCCAAAAAATTACCATAGAAAGCCTTATGGGGAGAGAGAGTTTGGCTAGTCAGGCTTTAGAAATTGGGCTTCCAGTTATTTACCAGCTAAAACATTTATATATTTATTTATTCTTCCGGCATTTTGAAAGTGATCATAAATTTTGGGTTTAGATGGGAAAAGTGATTCTCATTAATGAAGCATCTCTGTGCTCCATGCTGTGCTAGGTCCAGTACCTAATTTTATGTAACCCTTGTAAAAATCCTAGCAGCTAAAAGAATAAACTTGAGGATCAATCTTGTGCTTGAATCCCAGCCCTGCCTCTTACCAGCTGTGTGACCTCTGATGAGTCACTTCACTCTCTGGGTCCCGATTTCCTCATATATAAAATGGAAGTTCTCATACCCAGCCTGCAGCTATCTGGTGAGGAATAAATGAAATAATGCTTGTAAAGTATTCAGCCCAGCACCCAGCATGCAGTAAACATTCAAATCCATTAATTCTTTCCACAAATATGTATGAGCAACTATTTGTGCCAAATATTGTTCTTGTTTTTGGAGATATGGTAGTGGAGGAAACAAAGAAGCCCTGTCCTGTGGAGTTTAAAAAGATGATGATTATTAACAGTGAGTTATGAGGAAGGTATCACTGGCTGCAGTGGACATATGAGGAAATTGAGGCACAGAAATTCATTTCTCCAAATTGCCTTGGTGGCAGAAACCCACCAGTTATACGGGTACAGACAAGATGGCACGGTTGTCTTAATTATCACATATACATAGCTTAATTATGCATATGCATGAGGAGTGGTGATGGCAATTCACAAGCACCACCTCATTTATTCCGTGTGCTGTCAATGTGAGTAGACTGATAGAGCAGAAAACTCAGGATTTATAATCAGAGGATCTGGATTTATAATCCTGACTGCCATTTACCTGATCTCCTGTACCGTCTGTGAGCAACTTGATCTCTTGACCTGCTCTGTTCATCTAAACAGTGGGGATAGATAGTATACTCACGGGCTTCTTGGGGATTACATGAGGTCTGGATATTTAGGAACTTTGTAAATCCTACTACATTATGGAAAGGAATGTTGTAACATGAACGTTTCAGAGGTAGACTTTTTTCCCCCAGAGGTAAGACATGCGAAAAGTGACATCACCACTCTTCAGAGCGTATTCTTGGTCAGTACGCATGGAGCCACCATGCACAGTACACAGCCTATGCCTTATACTAGGGCACCAAACCAGGATGCAGAAGTAGCTAAAATACAGCCTACTTTCTGCTTTCTGCTCATCAAGCTGTGCACCCAAACACAGGACCACCTCCCCCAGAGCAACTGGCGTGTTTTTCTAACTTGCCCAAAGGCAGTATGGGCTGGCAATGTCCCCGCTTATACTTTGTGTGCTTCCTTAATCTTGCATGTATTTCTGTCCAATGAATTCTTAGTTCTTATCTCTCCCACTTCCGTTCCTTCTGGCCCCTGCTCCTCCGGCTTCTCCCTGACTTTTCTCACCTGGCAGCTCTTCCAACAGCTTGTTTAAACCAACACGGTGCCTCTCCCTGCCAGTCGCTTCTCTTCTTGCCCATGTGCACTTCCCAAGCCCAACGTGCACGACATCCTTCCATCCAGATCTGCCACCTCGTCTGCCCAAAGAATGCACCCCTTAGGTTGCCCTTATGGTCTAAAGGCACAGGTGCTGTCAGGAGAGCATCTGGACTGTAAGTCAGAGGAGCCAGATGCTGCCACTAGGAAACCAGGTAACCACAATCAAGTCTCCACCATCCAGTTATGATTTATCCTAACTATGCAACATATTTTGACATAAGTACATAAGGCGTTTAAAAGCAAGCATAACAGGGTAAGTGTGGTTCATAAAGACACATACACCTAGGTGATCAGAAACTGAATAGGGAGGATGAGATTTATGAAAGATTCGAAAGTAACAAGGCAAGTAAAAGAGAAGTTGAAGCTTCACTAGAGTGACAAAAACAGCTTCAAGTCAGAGGAAAAGAGAACATGGTCCTGCAAACCATGTGCTGAACAGCATCAAATAGGATCAAAGGAGAACCCAGAAGTCTGTTTTGTGGCCAGATTTTAACACGTCCAGTGCAAGCGTCTCTGATTTGATGACCAGACCTGCACTAATTCTCTCGGCTCTAACGCTGACAGCATGAGCAGGATATGTTTCTTCAGGGCCCGCTGGGCACTTCACAACATGCAAGCAGGATCTCGCGTTCTAAAGGGAAGTGGGCTGGTGATAAATGGTGAAAAAGAAAAAGATGGGATAATTATCCCTCCCCCCCTCACCTAATTCTGATTCACCTGCCACTCAGGGCTGTGAAGGGAAATGGAGGGAAGGGAGGGGAAGGGAGAGGAAGAGGAGGAGGAGGAGGAGGAGGAGGAGGAGGAGGAGGTGAGGGTGGGGAAAAGAACTCCGAAGTAATTTACACCCACTCACAGGTGAAGGACAGGAATCAAAGCTGGTGAAAAGAATACAGAAACTTCACTAAATCCCTGTAACCTCAATCACAGCACATACTGTGTGCTTTCGCATTTTATCTGCAGTTTCTGGCCTGCCTCCTGTCCCCCGCACAGCTGTCTAAAATCAGCCACGTCTGTGTGTTAATGTACAGGATTTACCAGACTCCCCTGCTGCTCTCTCCTCATCGAGAACCTGCCTGTACAGAGCAGCAGGTGGGGAGAACTGAAAAACGAAGGTGAAAACTGCGCCAGAAGGAATGGCAAACAGGGATCTCCAAAGGATGCACGCGAAGGTCCAGCTTTTATCAAGAAAGGTCTCTCGCGGCAGGGCCTGCGACCCGTGAGCCAGAGGGGACTCAGAGGAGGAGGGATGCACCTTTCTCATCTAATGACTTCTACGATTCAGGAACACAGTCCAACACAATCAGATGAAAACTGCAGATCAGCAGATCTTAGGGAGCAATAGCGAGAGCAATCCTAGAAGCCGCATTTAAGTAGATGATGACCTTTCACTGATCTTGAGGGAGTTGGTAAAAGTGAGCGAGAAGAAGAAACAGGCACCGTAGGGGGGGAAAAAAAACGGAGTCATTCAGCCTGGCAGGGATGGACAGAAGATCCTTCAGGGAAGAGTTTGAAATCATAGTGAATAAGTACGAGTGGTGTGATACAGTGGAAAGCACTTTGCCCTGGGAATCAGAACTGAGTTCTAAGTCTGTGCCCCAACAATCAAGCTTCATATTTACAGCTGGGTGCTCCCAAATGGGGGCCCTTGTTTGAGTAACCTATGAATTAATATTTGTTTCTTTCACTTTAGGAAGTATGGATCAAAAAAGGGCATTAACTTACAAAATTCAAGTCATGACCATGCAGGAGGCAAAGGAATTCTTCTAGTCCTGATGGTCTAATCTAACTCCACAAAGTTCACTAGCCAAGGAGTCAGGGCTGATGGAGTCTTACACCAACCAGATGACTCTAATTAGTAAGTGTGACTTAAAGTAGCTCTTGATATGCGTCACCTCATGTATAGAATGAAGAGTGTGAATTAAGTCCTAAGCTTGGCTCTTCAGAGGTCTTCTGTTACCTTGTATGCCATTCAGAGTTTTAATTCCTACTATTTGCTCAAGATACTCTTTGATTAATCCTGGGGTTTATCACTCCTCCGCTTCTCTCCTCCACAAACACCATGCCTACCACCTCCCCTTTGCTTTTTCTGGTCTCTTGAACTAGAGTTTGAATCCATATCTACTCCTTTCCAAACTCTGAGTCATGTACTATACTGCCCATAAGATACTCCTACTCATGACACTGGTCATTCTTTGCATTTTTTTTGAGAGAGAGAGAGAGAAGAGAGAACAACACTCTCAGAGGGGCAGAGAAAAAGGGAGACAGAGAATCCCAAGCAGGCTCTGCATTGTTAGCACAGAGCCGGATACAGGGCTAGAACCCACGAACCATGAGATTATGATCTGAGCAGAAACCAAGAGTCAGAAGCTTATTAGCTGACTGAGCCACCCAGGTGCCCCTTTGCAAAATTTTTTTTTTTTACAGGCTACAACATATCAGTTAGAACTTGACTGCATGATCTAATGGTGTCCTCAAATTATTTTCTATGACTTAGGCTGGTCTCTTTAACTTAAAAGCAAACTCAAGTCTTAAACTTCTATATTCTATATGGTGCATAAACAATCACTAAAGGCTTAATACATAGCAATGTAGTCTATTTGGCTTGAGGACAAGTAGAAACTATTAACGGATGCAACCTTATTTTCATACAGAACAAAACTGCACATTTCCTAGAACTCAAAACCTAAACTGGATTTTAATTGTTGTTTACAATCTGTGATTTCCTTGACTATTCTTGCATGTTAGCAATTCAAATACTTGAATGCTTTCAGTGTGCCATTTTATGTACCAAGTGCCTTTTAAGTATCAGCTCTCTTAATTCTCATAGCTACCCAGTAGATGGTATTATTGCCCTAATTTTGTAGATGGAGAAAATGAGGCACAGCCAAGTTAAACAACTTACCCAAGCTCACCTAGTAGTAAAAGAGAGAGCTGGGACTTGAACCCAGGTTGTCTAAATTCGGAGCCTGGGTCTATAAATACCATACAATCCTACTATATGGCTTAAGTAGGATTATGGCTTAAGTTTGCTGTAGTTTCCTGCACTTCCCTGCAGGGATGAACTCAGGAACAGCAGGCATACAATAGAGTCATCCTTCTCCTAGTATGGAATTTCCATATTTTGGGGGTCGAAACATTAAATAACAGTGATATTTAGTGCTCACTATGCTCAGCACTATTTTAAGCATTTGCATAGGTTATATCAGTTAACCCTCATGATCACCTAAAACTAGTCATGTAAATATCATAGATACAAGTTATTCCTTTTTTAAAAAACAGATAAAGTGATTGGATCTAAAGTTAAATAATTTATCCCAAGTCAAAAATTTTTAAATGGTGAAGCTAGAATTCAAATTGAGTTTCATCTGATACTAGAGGCCAAACTCAACATGCATACTATCCTGCTTTTTCATACTATTATAGTGCTTATGTTTTAATTATAGCAAATGTTCTTTTATAATTAACATAAAATCAGGGGGAAATAATTAAATCTGTTCTACCCAGCAGTTGAACACTATACTTACTAAAAGGAAAATGGTATTAAAGCATAGGTGAGACTTTAAAGCAGGTGTTATATAAGGGGACAGGTTCCATGGGCAGTAAAGGGCATTCAGAAGTGGATCAAAGAAGAAAAATGTATAGGAAAAGAAAACTTCCTATAAGTTTTTCTAATTGAAGCCTGATCCCAAGGGATTTATATCACAGCTAAACACTAGTTCAGTTGCACAGTTTTGTAGCATGACTGTGTCTACTGGGTGGCCAAAGTTACAGACAGGAGATAACATGTACTGTAGTCCTTGGGCAATCATTCAAGACAGAAAAAAGTTCCAGAGACTTAGGAGAAAAAAACAAAACCCAAAACCAACCCCCCCCCCAAAAAAAACACAAAACACCCACCTAAGTACTACAATTCCCCAGTGCATTCGTTAGAAACTTGTATCCTGCTCAGTTTTAGGAATTTGGCAGTTGATTAATCTTTATAGGTTTTAAAAGTCACTACAATGTTATAAGACACTACTAGACAAATAGTCTAGAAGGAATATAGTTATGGAGATCCAGAGTAATCCTAATACACCAAATCTTTTCATTTAATTTTTTTTAAATGTTTCTTAGAGAGAGAGAGAGAGAGAGAGAGAGACAGACAGCACAGCCGGGGAGGGCAGAAAGAGGGAGACACAGAATCCGAAGCAGGGTCCATGCTCGGAGCTGTCTGTACAGAGCCTGACACAGGGTTGAAACTCACAAGCCAGGAGATCATGACCTAAACCGAAGTCAGACACTTAACCGACTTAATGACCCAGGTGCCCCACCAAATCTTTTCTTGTGGAACCTCCCAAGAAAAGGTTCAGAACCAATAACCAACATGCATATAGCACTTCCTATAAAGTACTGTTCTTTAGGCACTTTGCTTTAATTCCTATCATTCTGTCAACAACCTTATGAGGTAGGTACTGTTATCACTATTTTACAGATGGGAAAACTAAGACAAAGTGAGGTTTGTAATTTAACCCAGATCACACAGCTAGGAAGTGGCAGATAAAAGTTGAGCCGAGGAAATAGGAGTACTGAATCAACAGTTTTAGTCTTTTTGTTAACAGTTTCTTACACAATCAAGTTTTTCACTACCTGCTTCTCTAGGACTCAGCTCCCCATCTACAAAATCAGGTTAGAATGTGTACCTTTCTCAAACTTTCAAGACTCCATGAAAGTGAGCTAAGAGAAAGAAGGAAAGTAGTGGCAAAGCTTTCATACCCATGAGCTGATGCCAGCGTCTGAGAGAAAGGGAAAGAACATTCAACAGTGCCAGTCAGGTGGCTTCTTGTCTGGAGAAAAGTTCACAACCTTATTCCCACTAGCCTGCTCTCTACCCTCACCTCTCTAACAGAGCATCTGAGTCCAGCTACCCCTCAGGTGGTCCCTTTAAACTTGGTGGCCCCAAACAGATACACCTGGGCCAGGGAACGGGGCTTGCCTTGGGAATTAGAAAGCTTGGTTTCAACACCTGCCTTCACTGTTCTGGAGCAAAGATACTGCTTTGGTTGCCTTCCTGCACTTGGGTTTTTTTTTAATTTAAATCCAAGTTAGTTAACATACAGTGTAATAATCATTTCAGGAATAGAATTTAGTGACTCATCACTTATATATAACACCCAGTGCTCCCCAACCAGTGTCTTCCTTGATGCCCCTCACCCATCTAGCCCATCCCCCCACCTACCACCTCTCCAGCAACCCTCAGTTTGTTCTCTGTATTTGAGTCTCTTATGGTTTGTCTCCCTCTCTGTTTTAATCTTATTTTTTCCTTCCTTTCCCTTATGTACATCTGCTTTGTTTCTTAAATTCCACATATGAATGAAATCATATATTTGTCTTTCTCTTATTTCACTTAGTATAATACACTCTAGTTCTGTCCACGCTGTTGCAAAGAGCAAGATTTCATTCTTTTTGATTGCTGAGTCATATTCCATTGTATATATATACCACATCTTTATCCATTTGTCAGTCAGTGGGCATTTGGCTCTTTCCATACTTTGTTGTCAATAGTGCTGCTATAAACATTGGGGTGTGCATGCCCCTTTGAAACAGCACACCTGTATCATTTAGACAAATACTTCGTAGTGCAAATGCTGGGTCATAGGGTAGTTCTATTTTTAATTTTTTGAGGAACCTCCATACTGTTTTTCAGAGTGCACCAGTTTGCATTCTTCCCACCAGCAGATGAACTTAGTTTTTTTTGTTTTGTTTTGTTTTGTTTTGTTTTGTTTTGTTTTGTTTTAAAGAGAGAAAGAGAGAGAGAGGGAGGGAGACACAGAATGCACTTAGTTTTTAATGTGACAAAATACTCTTCTTAAAATATCAATGGGAGGATTCAAGAGATCAGGGGGTCTCATTTACACACTCACACACATACACACACACACACACAAAATTATTCCAGAATGAGTTTACAAAGGCATTTT
Source organism: Panthera tigris (assembly GCF_018350195.1). Lineage (NCBI taxonomy): Eukaryota > Metazoa > Chordata > Mammalia > Carnivora > Felidae > Panthera > Panthera tigris. Next base: position 62,664,817 of record NC_056672.1, on the reverse strand, counting down.
AATGGTTTTTTAAAAATAAATACCATGAAGCTCAGGTTAAATAATGTGTTTATCTTAGTACACACACAGTTGGCCTTACCCAGAATTAGAGAATAGGAACCGTTACACATATATGATCCTTGAAATTATTTCTAAAATTAATATAAATAGTTGTCATAATGATTTATGATTTGTAAAGTGTTATCTGCATTTTACAGTATGTAAACAGAGGACCTTAGAGGTTTAACCTGTCCAGGGCTTCACATATACATAGTTAAGAGGCTAAACTCACATTTAAAGTCAGACTGTCTAAACCAAAATTCACACTCTTTCAAGTACCTTTCAGTGCCATTCAATTTATCAATTCCCACTTTGCCCCTGATACACATTCTCTGTATTAACCTATTCTCTGCTTAGAACATCTGAACACACACATGTGCTGCTAATTCGATTTAGCACAAATGATGGAGAATTAAGTGGATAGGTGCCAAGAAGTGATTTTGTATTATTTATATTTTCAAGCATAGTCTGCTCTCTCTTTGCTAATTGCTTTATTCTCAGTAATTGGTTGAGAATCAGCAAGAATTAAATCAAGCTGAGAAAGTTTTCAATAAATGTGCGCCTGTCTCGTTAAAACAAAAACAGGTCCTTAACAATATGGAACGTGTAATGGCTACCATTTATGCTGGCCTTTTATCTAACTTAATTTTTATGCCATTCCTGTGAGTTTGGTATATTATTAGTTCCATTTATTAGAGGAGGAAACCGAGGTCTAGAGACACAGAGTAACTCGCCCAAGGGTTATGTAGCTGGCAAGCAGCAAATCTTGGATCACACCAGCTCTGTCTGACTTAAGTGCCCCCAATCTGCTCAGTGTCCTCCTGCATGCTGGTCTCAAAGAGGAAGCTTATTGCCATGGAAGCATGGAGGCAGTGGCATACTGACAGAAAAATGGTGCACATAGAATAGGTTCGGTATTTTTTTGTGATTTTTTTTTCAGCTTTGTGAGGTATAATTGACAATAAACCAAACATACTTAAAATGTAAATCTGATGACTTTTGATGTATGTATATATCCATGAAACCATCACCATCATCAAGATAATGAGCATATACCCATCACCCCAAACACTTTCCTCATGACTTTTAAAATCTATCCCCCTTGCCTTCCCGTCCCCAGGCAACCTGATATGTTGTCACTATACGTTAGTTTGCATTACCTAGACTTTTATATAGATGGAACCATACAGTATGCACACCTTTTTCTGTTTGGCTTTGCATTCAGTATAGTTACTTTGAAATTTATCCATGCTGTGTGTATCGATAGTTTGTTCTTTTTAATGGGAAGTGGTACTCCAGTGTATGGATATACCATGATTTGCTTATCAATTCACCTGTAAATATTTTGGGCTATAACAAATAAAGCTGCTGTGAATGCTTTTGTTCAAGTCTTTGTGTGAATATATGCTTTCAGTTCTCTTGGATAAATAATTAGAAATGGAATGGATGGATCAAATGGTAGATGTATGTTTAACCTAAAACAAAACTAAAAAAACTTCCAAACTGTTTTATAAAGTGGCTTGTACTATTTTACATTCTCACCAGAAGCAAATGAGAGTTTCAGCTGCTCTATATCTTGGCCGACATTTAGTATAGTCAGTCTTTCTAATTTCCAGCAAAGATTCTTGGGCTCCCACAGCACACACTGCCCTGTGCCAGAGGATATGGGACACTGAAGAGTTGGAGGACGAGGGTCTCTACCCTAGAGATATCCAAGTCTCCCTGGGGGAACAGTGAAATAGTTACAGCTAGTACAGTATTTCCCTTTAGCACGGCTGTGTCTCTATATGTATTAGATATGAAAACATGATAAGTATTGATAAGATAGGCCTAGATACCCAATTATGATAAAAATAGTTTAAAGGAGGAATATAAAAGTATAACATTATTAAGTATAGTCAGTTAGATTCAGCTTTGGGGAACAGATACATTTTGTACCAACCTTGAAAGAATAGGATTTGAAGTGTCAGAAGTGTTTCAGAATGCTCTACTGATTAGGTTAGCTTGGGTCAGTTATTTAACCTCTCTGTTCCTAATAACAGGGGGTTGTAATGTAAAATGGCCATATCAAAGTATAAGATAGAGTACTATGAAATCATTTTCCAAAGTTCTCATGAGAGAAGTATATAAACACTGCAAATGGCATGATTTAAAGAAACGAATCATTATGTACATATTTTGAAAGATAGCACCAATTAACTTGGGTACACCAACAGAACGAATGCCACCCTTGTGCTCTGCTGAGTGCCAGATGCAATATCCAATTGCCACTTTCAAGGAAGTGTGGGTTTACCATGCTTTCAAAGCTGCGATTGGAAACTGAGTTTGGCACTTGGTAAACTGTCTGCCATAGACTGACTCAAATGATATAAAGATTTGGCAAGAGTAGATCGTCATTACATCTCAAAGGAAAAATTTCTATTCGCTTAAAAAAACATTCACCCTTTTTAAAAAAAAGAACTTCTCTGACTTTAAACAAAAAAGCTATAAGGATAGGCTGGGAAGAATCATGATTCCAGTGAGCTTTTTCTTCTTTGGAATTTCCCTACAACTGAGTGTTGTTCCATGAAAGCCACAGACCTTTTGGTTCCTCAATACTAGAGGTCTCAGTTTGTCTTTAAATGTATCTCCAGACATAGCACCCGGGTTCTCAAAGAAACTTCTCGCTATCCCAAAGTACTTATTCTTTTCTAGATCCCGGTAAAAATCCCTGAGCTACTCTTTCCAGAAGTTCTGTCAACCTTAACCACCATCTGAACCCCAGCCCATCCCCTGCATCATGTCTGATGTGTTTCCATTCTTCTCTCTCCCTCTCCCTACTTCTTGCTGACCTTGAAATGATCCTCCAACTACCAACTTGCTCTCACTCCGCTCATACCCACCACTCCTCATGGACTCCCTGCTATCCTGTGAGCACCCAGCCATCACTGGGCACATTACATGTATGGTAATCCTTCTTAGCAGGACCCTCCTGGCAGGACCAGTCTGAGGCTGTCTGATCTCAAAGCTTGGAGGCCTCACTGTGAAGATGTTGTACTTCTTAGTGTCTTAAAAAGCCTGGAACAGACTTAAAGATTCCTGGTTTGGAAGAACTTTCAGATTTACAATGTTTGGTCGCAATTTTAGAGCATGGAACCCTATTCAGAGTTTTGAAAATATACAGATACATTGATTTTGCTTATAGGGCTTACAGGGGGAACCGTCCCTAACAAAGTCTTTCAGGGGCTTCAGGAAGACCAATTCCTTGACATAAGCCCGGGTGAATCTACCAGCTTGAAACTAAATTCAGGCCTAAGCGAAAGAATGCTATTATGAGGCGCTAAAACACTGCACTTAAAACAAAGCCAATCACATCAAATGTCACTGTTTGCAATTCTGGAGACAGATACAGAAGAATTCTTATCTTATCTGTGGACAGACCCGGAAGCCAGCAGTTTTTGAGAGTAACCAGGTGCTAACTAGGTATTAGAAGAAAGGTGAATTATGCGTTCATGGAGACAGAAACAGCACAAAAAAGGCAACAACTCTAACAACTCTAAAAAGGCACAAAAGGTCAGAGAATTGACCCTGAGTGAGTTTTCAAACAGGTTATTTTTTCATAGGGATACCAACTGTCTCACAATATATTTAATTAAGGAGATCTATTGATTCTGATTAGGTACAGAAATTGTTTAAAAAAAGATTGAAACTATGGTGAACAGAAGATATGATTCTGCAAATAACTTATAGAATATATTTCTTTGAAACTGTTTTGTGTGTGTGTGTGTGTGTGTGTGTGTGTGTGTGTGTGTGTTGTGTTTTAAATTGAATATTCACTTTAAAGCTTGCAGGGATTTTTATTTCAACTTTTTATTTCTTTTTCCTAGCCTATTAAGGAAAAAAAAAGCTTGATATAGATTCTACCTCTGTGAAATGAGAATCATCACAAAGTTGTTTTGAAATGAAAAACTCTTAGAACAGTGCTGTGCACATAGTGAGGGCAATTAACCGATTGTTAGTAATATTATGAAAACCAACAGTTGTAGACAATGTCAGTGTTTGTGCAACAAAGGGAAGACGAACAGGTTTTAAAACGCCTGGAAAGGGTGTACATCTTTATGATGTACGACAGTGTTCCTGTGGTGAGATTAGCCTTCAGTGACAGATCAGGGAAGGCTGCCAGATAAGATTCCTTGTTATGGCTCAGATGCTACTTCTGAAAAATCCCTCTCTGCACATTCAAAGCAAATTGCAAGAGCTAACCTGGAAAACAAATGAATACAAAGCAAGTTTCAATGTCTGTTTTCATATAAAGGTAATAAATATCAAAAGGCTGACTGTTCGGATGTGTGCTCCAGCTTTCCCGCTAGCGTTGGGAAATGCTATGTCCATGTTCCTTGGGATGACTCTGGGCTCTTGGCTCTTTAAAGACCAAATTAGTGGAATTAGTTAGTCACACTGCTGTGGTCACATTTGTGATCAGTCCTCAAGCAGCTTGCTTCATACATTTCTAAGGCAATATCCAAGGAAGAAGAGATAGACTTAGCCTACATCAGCAAGGGTAATAGTCGCTACCTTCTGGAAGAATTCATTGTTCTCACTTGCCCACACTCAGTTCTCCCAGCATATCCAGTTATAAAAATCTGTGACTCCTATAAATCTAAGGTAGTCAATTATTTTTCACCTTCCCTGAGCACCACACCCACTCCGCTTGCTGACACAGACTGAGAACTGGCGGGCTGTACACATGTTCAGAGGTGAATGTAAAATGAGCTGAGCTGTGTGTGCCCTGCAGTCATGTATAAAAAAATTACAAACTGTTCCTTGATCATAAATTACTATTGTAAATGTTGTTACTTGTGACTGAAATGCATGGTGTACTCAGAAGGCCAGAACTTTGGCAAGCATAGCTTTCAATTCTTTATTAAAGGTGGCCTGGTGTGTTGAAAAGACAGACCTTCAGACAGATCTGGCTCCAAATTTGGGCTCAGCTATGATGTGGACTTAAACCCTTGGGGTTTCAGTTGCCTTACCTATGGAATGAAAAGAATACACCTTGCCCAGCAGGGTTGTTGTGAGGATTAAAAGACATAAAATGCTTGGCACAGTACCTGGTATATAGGACTTCAACAAATGCAAATTTATTCTTTGTCAGGTAAAAAGAAGCTAGATACTGTTTCTAACGCGTATTACACTATTCCCCCAGCTAAGGCTCAGGCATCAGTCAGGATGTGTAAGAAACCCATTCTAGAAGGTCACAATCATTATGTGTCCTGAATGCTATAAAAGACTTTAAAAACAATCTGAGTATCAGAGAGAACCAGTGGTGATAAGTGACCTTCCAGCCTCTGCCTAAACTCCAATGATTGGAGTTCATCCCCTCGTGAACTGCCTCATCTGTCTTTGGGCAGGTTCAACTGTTAGAAAATGCCTCTTTAAACTGATTACAAAATTGTCTCCCTGTAATAATCACCAACTAATGAATTGTGATTCTGTCCTATAAGCCACTAAGAATAATTCCAGTATGCCCAACACAAAGGATGTGATTGGGATGATGAAATGAAACAGCCACTAAATCCTGGATATAACAAAATAGAAAGGGACTCACTGGGTCATATTCTCTCCCAGGACACAGAGATTCTGAAGCCAAGTGGGTTGGTAGCTGAGCTAACTGATCCTCAAACCTTTCCTTTGGTGATGACCCCACACTTAACTACTGGAAGAGGGAAGAATATGATGGTAACTCTTTTGTTCAGCTGGAGAAATGGAGTGGTCCTAGGATAAAAGAAGGAATGCTGCTTATTATACAATAGGTACGCACCCCTCCATACATTCAATAGCACCTGCTGCTAACCAACTACAGAAAGAGGGGCAAGGATAAGTCATTTATAAAGATAACTTACCAGGCAATGGGGCTCTGGCCAATAAGGATATTCATGACACTTCTTTGAGGAACAGTACACTTAGATGATAAAAACACAAAGACACTGATATGGTACACTGACCAACAAACTTGGGAAAAAATAAATAGAACATTCAAACATTCTCTCTTTTAAAAAAGTCACAAATTCTGTCAGTAATCCTAAGTATCAAGGCCAACAATAGGAAATCACAACTAAAACAAATTGTAAGAAATTGAGTACATCTCATTCCGTATCTCTTTTTTGCACATTGCAGATGATTAATTTTATTATTGTATGCGTAAAGATAGTCTTTTGTCCTGGGAAACCATAGTAAGAAGAGGCTGGAATACTACTTTAGGTGTGAAGGTGTGGAACTTAAATTTGCCACCAGAAGAACTCAGAGATCCCTCTCAGCCAGTAAGTGAAAACTCAATAAAGCACAGAGAAGGACAACTCCTAAATTCTGTTAGTCATGACGGTAAACTGAGGGTAGATGGCCACTAGTGAGGCTGTTCAGTTGCCAATGAGAACCTGAGTTTATTACTCCACCGCTGGCTGTAGAACAAATAGATGAGACAGAAGTGGGTGGTTGAGGTGGAGAGGGATGTGAGGATGAGGATGGAGAGGGGATTTTTCCAGAGGCCAGAGCCACTGCATTGTGTAAGCAAGTTAAAGGCCTAGAGACTAACTCCCTTTGAGGTCCTCTAGACACCGTGTCTCATCCAGCTCACCAAAGACTCTAAAGGTCTGCAGAAGGCAAGGGTTTTTGTAATAGTGCTGGGCTGCTCCGTTCTCCACATGCTCAGCCAAAGTTCCTAGTTTCCCATCGGTGGTCCCCAAACTATTTCAGGGTTGTCAGGGGGGCAACTCCTCCATTTCTCTACAACCCAATCTTTCCCTAAGGAGATACTGGCTCTTCTTCTTGTCTGTCTCTGAATATTTCCCTGTCGACTCTGCACTCTAAGTTCTCCTTCCAGGGACATCTCCTGATAGTTCAATGACCTCCAGAAGGAAGTTCCTTTTGGAGAAGTTGACCTTGCTCTGCAGCCCTCTGCTACCCTCTGCTGGCCAGGGTCTGCTCTTCAGCTCTGGGCTGTGCAGTATGAAATGGTTTTACTACAAACATCTTCCTGGAGACCAGGTGGGCTTCCACATTGCCATAGCAGGATACCACCAAGGGTACCCTAACATGGAGGAATGCACCACTCTGAAACGCCCCAGCTAAAGCCATCCTTCAAAGAAGAGGTACCAGCCTTTTCTTTACTAAACAAATACTGAGTGCTATGTGCAAACATGTGGCAAGCCTGGGAAGACAGAGATGAAAAACGTCAGAGAAAAAGAACTTTCAGAAAGCTTCCATGCCTCATGCCAAATTATAGCTGACTCATTCCCAGGGGCACAAGTCTAATGTAGAAGACAAGTAACTCACTACCTGAGCCCCAAGCCCTTCAGGAGTTTCTGGAAACAAACTTTTCAGGGGATGTCATCCAAATCTTCACTTTATCTTTATGTCCTTACCACCCCCTCTTTTTTTTAAGACAAAGTCTAAGACACAGGGTCTGCCTTCAAGGGATTTCACAATTGGAAGGTGAAGACAGTAATGGGAAAAAATAACTACAATATAAATCATGATGTGATGAGCACCAAGCTGTGTGGGAATGAGGAGGAAGCAGTAATTAAGACTGTAGGGATAAGAAGAATTTAAGGGTGGTCTTCCTAAGACAGAAATCTCGTCATGCTACTTATTTAAAAAGAAAAAGAAAATGAAAATTTTATGGCTTTCCATTGTCTACAGGCTTGAAGCCCTTTGCATGATCTGGAGTGGGCTTCATGGTCTTTCCCCTACCTTCCTTATGGCCTCATTCATCGCCCTCTATCATCAGCTGGTCCAGCTGAAGTGCACCTTTATCTCAAAGAATGTATAGTCAGAACCCAGAGAGAGAAAGAGAGAGAATTCCAGGCCACTCTTCCCAGTTCACAGGACAAATTCTGGATATTCTTCACTGCATTCCATTTACTCCACCCTCTCTTTAAACCCTGTTTCCAAGAAAGCAAATTTGGCCTCTAAAGTGTGACTTCAGGCACATTCTCTCTCTGGGATAGTTATGAGCTTTTTCTTTAGTTGCCTCATATCCACCTCACTAAACCCAGATCTCCTGAACCCAACCAGTAGGATCTATGTCCCATCTGTGAAGTGGCATTTAAGATTCTCAAACGCTATTGCCCAGGGAAGGTCATGCTTGTCCTTATTGGCTTCCTGCCCATCCATGTCCCAGGATGCTAGTAACATAGCAAAACTGTTACAGCTACACTGTGAAATTACTTGGGCAATTTCTCTGGATAAGCCTCTACTTTCTACTCTAACATTTGATCTTATCTTCTTTTGCCTGTTGGAGGCATTCTAGATTGCTCCTCTATGCTTTTCCCTGGAAACCAGTGCTGACAAAACACCTGTTTCAACAACATTGGACAAATAGGCTTTGCACAGAAAAACCCCAATATTCCAGGGCCCCACTTACTTAAGAAGAGGGAATCAGACATAACTAATGTGGGGATGAGGATCCTGGTAAGGTTAGGTAATGTTTATTGAGTGCTCATGATGGGCCAGGTTCCATGCAGGTACATGACGTCTTTTGGTCCTCAAAACTACCTAGTGAAGGAGGTGTTCATATCATCTCCATTTAAAGACAAGGAAACTGATACTTTAGAGATTAAATAACCTGCCTAAGGTTTTCACACATCTGATTTCAGAACCTTGACTCTTAAGCACATTGTTTTCCTGCCTGCCTGCCTTACAGACAGAAAGTGGATTTACTGGATTGTCTAGATGATATTGACATTTAGCCACAAAGCCCTATTGGGATTTGTGGTCACTCCTCGAGCATCTTCAAAGTTTTATACGTCTACAGAAACTTCCTTCTTGTTCTCTGGAAAACTAGTACTTGAATAAAGTCCAAGAGTGACTGTTAAGTGGCAAGAGGAACCCAGCAAAAAGTGAACACCCTTAACGGAGTGGCTTACGTTATTGTTGCCATTAGGATCTCTCCTAGGTAAATCTGAGGGAATTTTTCAAGGATACAGAAAGCAAGAAATTCCCCTCATTAGGATGAGATGCAGCTAAGTGTATATTCAAGATATATGATAAAAAGCATAATGTACACATACCATATGGCATAAACGCATATTTCACCATCAGGTGCTAAGTAATGGCTGTTAAAACGGCTATGATGCAATATGGATTTTTATGTCTCTCATGTCTATGATTTTTTTAGGCTAGATTTCTTGCCCTCTCTTTTATTCCCTAAGGGAGGAAAAGACACATCCTTCAACCTCAATGGACCATTTGTTTTAAAAGTATAATATGAAAATATGATGAGACCATGTCTACTTTGTTTATCATGGTAGCCCCCAGTGTTCGGCCCACGGAAAAGCATTTGATAAACAATTGCATAATTGAGGTCAGTCACCAGTCCCACAACTATCACAAGTGCCCTCATAGGCTAAATTGATGTGGGGTGTTAAACATGTGTGTGAATCAGCCTTGAAGCCTAGGTATATGTAAATGTTTACACTCCTGAAGCTGCACTGGGAAAGAAGAAAGCCACCCTCTCCAAGTGAGCAAGGCACTTCATTTCACAAGGGCTCTGCTGTGAGCACGCAATGCGGTGTCCTAAATGAAGGTGCTTCCTGTACTATGGAAATTGGATAGAACATGACAAGGCAGCCGAATCAAAGGCAGGCTGGCCCCGGAGTGTGATGCAAAAGTTACCTGGGGAGTCATCTCCAGCAGCTGCAAGGCTCAGACTACTGTGGAAAACCTAATTAGCTACAAGAGGTAATAAAATAAAAAGGAGACTTCTCCACCTCTAGAAAGTACTGAGGAAGTTAATAAATCATCCTTGGCTCTCCTCTATAGAGAAGCATGTTTAACATCACCCACCTACTATGCTTTGTAGCGAGCACAGGAAAAACAGTAACCCCTTGCTGACCCTCAGGTCTATGATTAAATAGGAAGCAGTCCTAGCTAAGCACTTTGTACCAGAGAGGCAGACATGTGTCGTTAACAGCATCCGTCCTGGAACCAGATTAAGTTCGAATCCCTGTTCCACTGCTGCTTGCCCCGCAGATCTACCTGTCTCACCCTCTTCTGTGCCCTTAGGGCTGACCTGAGTGGATCACATCACCAGCTCCCTTACCTTCCTGCTTCCTGATGGGGAGCACTAGCTGGATACTGAGGGAGAAAGGAGAGTGTGGTCTGATTTCCCTCACCTGGCCTCCCTCTCTGCAGGGCCACTTTGGTCCAGCCACATCCCTTACCCAAAGGTTTCAGTCTTTTGCAGGTGATCCTCTCCACACAGCCCTATTTCCTACATCTTCAGGTTTAAGGTCTCCTTAAATCAGGCAAATCCGAGCATACTGTTATTCCCTGTGTATGTATCCTGACCGATACACTTTTTTACTCGTGTGTGATTTGGGCCAGTTATTTGACCTCTCTGGGTCTCAGACTGCTGTTTATGTTGGGGATGGTGGTAGGACCTAGATCACATGGGAGACAGGTAGAGGGTTCAAGAAGACTGTGACAGAGTGTAACCGGGCAGGGGTTATACCTGGATAAATTAGAAGGTCAAGAAAGATGTCTCTGAAGGTTACATTAGAGCTGAGACTTGAAGGAGAAGAAAGATCTGGGGCCAGTGGATGGGAGGTGGCAGGGGGTGGAGAGCAGGAAGATAGGATTCCGGGCAGAGGAAACAGCATGTAGAAAGGTTCTGAGTCAGAAAAAAAAGCTCAAAATGTTGGAAGAACCAGAGACAGGTGAATTTGCTGGAATATACAAGCAATGGGGTATATAAAGAGAGATGGGGCTAAAGGGGAAAGCCAGAGCCAGATCTTGTAGGACTTTGCAGGCCTTGGTAAGGATTTGGATTGCATCCTCTGTACATAGGAAGCCATTGCCAGACTCGGAACCCTGGGTCTTGATGCTGCTGTTTGTCTTACTGATTTTGTCAAAATTCCTATTTTCAGACTCCTGTCTACTTTTCAGGACATCTCCATCGCTCCTTACCTGATCCCCTGTGGGACCACCCAAACTGTCCCCTGTTGTCTGTCCTTTCACCATCCTCCCTGCCACTGCCGCTCCCTCTTCCTCTAGCTGGGCCTCCTCCCCACTTCTGTTAAGAGATCTGCTCCAGGCTCCAGGCCTTCCTCTCCCCCACAGCCTCTGCAGGACTGGGCAGGGACCTCTCTGCAATTCTGCCATGGAACCACAAGAGCCACAGAGGCTTGAGTTTCTAAAGAAATATGCCAATTAATTTTTTTTACACTTCTTGTGGAAAAAAAGTGCATCTGTCTATCAACAGTCGGGGGGGTTGGTTGTTTTTCTTCATTTTTTTTTGTTTGTTTTTTTGTTGGTTTTTTGTTTTTTGCTTTTTTTTGCACGTGAAAAAGCTTCAGTGTCAGCATAAAATGGAGGCTGATTTTTTTGCTGTTCTCTCTTAATACTACCAAATCTCCCCACAAGCATACTGAATACTGACATACTTAAGAAGTTATAAAAAATTCCCATTAGGAATGCAAATTGGGATTCCAGGGGTACATCTGAATCCTAATTTATAAAGATCTTGGGATGATAAATTTTCTAGTTCATCTTATAGGAAAGTCAGTGATCCATTTCCTGAAGAAAAATAAAAACCATAAATAATAGTCATATATCCCTTAATCATATCACTTTCTTGTTGCTTCGCTAAAGACCCAACATCACTTATAGAATATGAAGGCAAAAATGTACAAAAACACTGACCTGGTTTCCTTATGTTTTGCTTAGGTTTGGTTTGAAGTATAGTTTTGATTTGAAGAAATCAGAACCAATACTCAAGATTCTCACTGGAGGCTACTAAAACATCCTCCAGGCTAAGAAGCATTAAAATGATGAAGGATTTGGCAAAAGAATAAAATTCTTCTCATCACCTCCTCTCCCATTTCTTTATTTTTTCATTTAAGTTTATTTATTTATTTTTTGGTGGGGGGAGTGGACAAGAGAGAGGGAGAGAAGAATCCCAAGCAGGCTCCATGCACATGGATGCATTGCTCAATCCCACAAACCGTGAGATCATGAGCTGAGCTGAAATAGTCAGACGCTTAACTGACTAAGCCACCCAGGCGTCCCACCTCCTCTCCCACTTCTTTTTTTTTAAATTTTTTTAATGTTTATTTATTTATGAGACAGAGAGAGACAGAGCATGAGAGGGGAAAGGGCAGAGAGAGAGGGAGACACAGAATCTGAAGCAGGCTCCATGCTCTGAGCTGTCAGCACAGAGCCCGACGCAGGGCTCAAACTCACAAACCATGAGATCATGACCTGAGCTGAAGTCGGTCGCTCAACCGACTGAGCCACCCAGGCGCCCCAACCTCCTCTCCCATTTCTGATCATCATTCTAGCACCTCCAACACTTGAACGTCCCTATCTAAAGGAACAAGACAGTCACGTTTGAGGTTCCCAGGGCATATACAATTATCCTAACAAATATTTAGTTCCATCTCTCAGGATTTGTCAGCTCCCAAAAGAAGAAGTACAAATCTGGAGAAAAAGGATCCACCTTTCAAGCCCCAAACCATGTTCATTGCAGATACCCAAATATTTGAGGCAGACATCTCAATGGTGAGGTCAGTTTTCTGCACCATTCCATGTGAACTGACACAGACTTGTTTCTGCTGAATTTTTTTCAGAACGACAAACAAGCAAGCAAGCACCAGCACCTGGCATCTGACAGTGTGAGGATAAAGTTTTAACACACCCGCTCAGATGTTCCGCAGTTGGACAGCTGCGGGCACCACTTCCTGCCTCGATGAGGAGGAATAAAAGCGCACTGTCAGCATTTCTGGCTCCTACATTTCCCCCACAGTGTGAAGCGCCATACGGAAACCCTCAAGCTCAGCTCTGCACTGCTTGGGGTAACCAAGCAGCGATTCACAGGTTCTGCATGCCAGGGGGAGACAATGATTAAATGCAGGAAGAGAGTATCTGTACTAAAAGCACTCAAATTACTGCTAAGAAGACTGTTTGCATTTGAAGCTGTTAATCTGGGATATTTTTAGATGGGAACAGTAGCCAAACTCCTAACATCCAAAATTGCATCTATGTGAACATGAACCCAATATGAAATGGGTAAGAACTGCATACACGGGCAATTTCAGTAAACTGTGTTATTCAAAAAGGTGGGCTTTTACTTCAGTCTGCACTCATTTTTGAATTCTATGTCTGAAGTAACTGTTGCCTGTATGTGTAAATATGAATAAAGACATATTATGTGTGTGCGTGTGTATACACATACATGCTTCATATATACTATAAAGATGACAGCATCTGAAAAGTTTTATCACCCTGAATGCTTTTGTGGTATGACAGATAAACTAGGTGTTAAGCTAACAAACAGGAAGGGTGTTGAAATAGGACTCTAAAATGGTACTGTCTTTAGGTATGAGTGTCCATCAACATGTATGCCTGCTGACAGAATGTACAGGAAAGAGAAATGCTAAATGATCCTGAACTCAAATTTGCTTAAATAATGTCCACATTTGGGAGCTGGGGAAGGACAAGCTATGGTTGAAGCAAAGCTGTATTTATTTTAAAGTACTGGTATCTGAGAGAACAAATTCCATTCTTTTTACTACAAAGACTTTTAATATTTGGGCCCTGCTAAATGTCCCCTTATCAGTGATGGGTCGGGTTGGTGAATGCCTTAAATGATATGGTTCAATCAAGTCACACACAGAGCTCAAGCATCAGCACTACTCTGGTGGTGAGACTCAGAAAGTCACAATGCACAGTTTTTGTGATTGTGTTATTAAGGCTTTACCACCTGGTATCCGAAATTTTCACAAAGAAACTGACATTGCTTCATAGTTTATCTGTTTTACCAAAATAAGTAAAATCTATTTATAAAATGCCAAACTAACACTGACAGAATATAGACAAACTATATCAAATTGCATTGATCATTGAACATTGTTTAGGTACGAATACAGGTAAAACAAAAATATTGTCCCTCAAATTTTCAAACAAGTTCCAAAATATTTTTATTAAAGGAACTGACTGCTAAATATATGGGTCTTACAAATGCATCAATTATATAGGAATTTTATTATGTGCAAGCCAAGAAATAGTAGCACTACTGAACCAAGAAAATAGAATTGGGTTATGAATATATGAAATCAGATGTTGTAATAATACTAAGAGAAGAGTGATTTACCCATAGCAGGAATATTTTTTTTCAATATATGAAGTTTATTGTCAAATTGGTTTCCATACAACACCCAGTGCTCATCCCAAAAGGTGCCCTCCTCAATACCCATCACCCACCCTCCCCTCCCTCCCACCCCCCATCAACCCTCAGTTTGTTCTCAATTTTTAAGAGTCTCTTATGCTTTGGCTCTCTCCCACTCTAACCTCTTTCTTTTTTCCTTCCACTCCCCCATGGGTTTCTGTTAAGTTTCTCAGGATCCACATAATATAGCAGGAATATTTAAATGTCTTAGGTTTTCTTTTTATTTTCTTAACATGATCTGGAATGCATGCATGCATTCATTCATTCATTCATTCTAAATGACAGTAATACCTGTTCTTTAGAGAACACTTAGGAAATACAGATTTTAAAAAGGAGAAAATAAAATTCACCTATTATCCCACCACTAGTCATGTTTTGTTATATCACATTTCAGATCTTTGAGTTACACTACATCCACTTTTCAAGGGCCATTATCTGACAATATAGCATGAATATTCTCTCATCACTTGATTTAAAAATATAAATCGTGAAATTTATTAAACAATTAACTTGAACAGAATTATGGGTAGATATGCTAAAATATGTATACTTTTACAAAACAAATAATATACAGTTATAAACACAATATGGTTTCTTTACTGGGATTTGTATAAAAACCTTGAGCCAAGAAATTGCCACATGATTTTTAATAACCACTGTAATTTGTCTAACCCATCTTCTGTAGCCAATCACTTATGTTGCATCTAAATCTTCACAATTGTTAACAATGCTAAAGGAACATCTTAGATCCAGGGCTTTGCAAACATACATAATTATTTCCAGAAAATTAATTCAGCTTTATTGCTGAATTAAAAAACATTTGAGGGGCACCTGGGTGGCTCAGTCAGTTAAGTGTCTGGCTCTTGATTTTGGCTCAGGTCATGATCTCAGGGCTCATGAGATCGAGACCTGCATTGTGCTCTGCACTGACAGCATAGAGACTGCTTGGGATTCTCTCTCTCTCTCTCTCTCTCTCTCGCTCTCTCTCTCTCTCCCCCTCTCTCTTTGTCCCTCCCCCAATTGCACGTGTGCTCTTTCTCTCTCAAAATAAACATTTTTTTTAAAAAGCATTTGGATTTTAAAGCTTTTTATTAAAACATTTTAAATCACAGAAGTAACTCATGAACATAATCTATCAAAATGCAAGTCTCTTGGGGCACATGGGTGACTCAGTCAGCTAAGCATCAAACTTCGGCTCACAGCATGATCTCACAGTTTGTAGGTTTGAGCCCTATATCAGGCCCTGTACTGACAGTTCTGAGCCTGGAGCCTGCTTCAGATTCTGTGTCTCCCTCGCTCTCTGCCCCTCCCCCACTCATACTCTGTCTCTCTCTCTCTGAAAAATAAACATTAAAAAAATTTTTTAAATAAAGGAAGTCTCTTTTTCCTTCTTCCAACCTACAGTCCACTCTTCAGATGTAACCCCTGTTAACAGTATCTCATTTATTCTTCTGGAAATTTTCTATGAATACATAGACATATATGCAATTTATACATGTCTCCTGTACATTTATACAAATGCCAGCATGCTATGTCTTAGCATAATATATCTTAGCAATATATCTTGGAAAATATTCAACATCAGTGCATCTATATCTCAATCTTTCTAATGATTTCATCAGATTTAGTTGCCTGGATATAGCAGAGCATATAAAAATGGTCTATTGTTAGATCGTAGATTTCATCCAATTTTTGCTATTACAATGATATAATATTCTTCCACATATATTTTTCAAACTTGCATAAACATATCAGTATAAAGGGTCTATGCTAAGTAAATGGATATATACTTTTTAATTTTGTTAGGCATTACCATATTGCATTCTACATGGTTAAATTTATTTACATTTATTTTTTAAATTTTTTCTAGAGACAGAGAGAGAGCACAAGCGGGGGAGAAGGGCAGAGGGAGAGAGAGGAAATTTTAAGCAGACTCTACTAGGCTCAGTACAGAGCCCAAAGCACGGCTGGATCCTACAATCCTGGGATCATGACCTGAGTTGAAATCAAAGAGTCTGAGGCTGAACCAGCTGAGCCACCCAGGCGCCTCTTTATTTACATTTCTTAACAATAGTATTATTTTAATGTGCCACTCTGAAATTAAAACAGTGTATTATTTTTGTTTGTTTAATTTGCATTTCTTCAATTACCAGTGAGACTGATCACCTACTCAATTTGGACTTTAATTCAGACCTCCAAGTGAACCATCCCATGCATTCTGAAGACTGGGGAGAATCTTGCCTCTGTCAGGCAAGATTCTTCAACTAACTATTTATTGGCTAAAAATTTGTCTTGTGATTTATCGCCTTCACTTCACATTCATACTCTCTTGCTTTTATAGATGCTAATTTAAAACAATAAAAAGAGCTGTTCTGTTTTGGCACTGTTAACAATGGCCAAACTGATTACATCTTTGGAATACTTTTCTGGGAGCATTATTGAACATAAAGTCTTTCTACCTTTTCCACCTAAACCAGAGTCACTCAGAGCCACATAATGAGCCATCTGTATGTGCTAAGAATTCAAAGTAACTTTGAAAGTGCTGAGCCATGAATAAAGCACCCAGTGACAGGTATTACATATGGTTAGTTAACAATGATTAAAATTCATTAAAAAATACGGTAGTACTCACATACTCAAAACCATATTTTTTTTTTGCAGGCTACTAAATTACTCTTGTTCTTTCTTTGGGAATGCTACAAAATCAACATCAAGTGCTTTGTGCAGGGACCTGCTATCTACACCCCTTGAAGAATATACTAGAAAGATTCTGTAAAATTCATAACAATAATACCATTCATGTAATGAGTATATTTGAGTACTTTCTGGGTAGCTATGAGTGTGCTCAGGACAGAAGTATAGCACACTGTCCTAGCTCTCTAGGATCCCAGAGAACTGGACGTACACAAGAAATGATTGGCAGGGGCGCCTGGGTGGCTCAGTAGGTTAAGCGTCGGACTTCAGCTCAGGTCATGATCTCACAGTCTGTGAGTTCGAGCCCTGCATTAGGCTCTTTGCTGACAGCTCAGAGCCTGGAGCCTGTTTCAGATTCTGTGTCTCCCTCTTTCTCTGCCCCTCCCCTGATCATGCTCTGTCTCTCTCCGTCTCAAAAATAAATAAAAACATTAAAAAAAATTTTTAAAGAAATGATTGGCAAGGCCAAAAGAGAGAAAGAAGAGAAATGTGAGTTAATGCATCAACTATCCCCTTGGGAAGTCTAAGTCTCAGTTTCTTTACTGCAGAGTGATGCAGTTAAACTCAAGTAGATGAGAAGTTCTCAAACTTTTTTGTCTTGGGAACCCATTACACTGAGTTACTGAGGACCAAAAGAGTGTTTCTTTATATGGGTTTTATCAATCAATCTTCACTGTATTAGTAATTAAAACTGTGAAAATTGAAAAATACTTATTAATTCAAGGATACCATTAACAAACCCATTGCCGGTCAAGATAAAAAACGTGTTTATGAAAAATAACAATATTTTCCAAAACAGCAATTAGAAGAAGAGTAGCACTCTTAAATTTTATGTCGTTATCATGTCTAGGAAATAGAAGACAGCTGGATTCTCCTGTCTATGTCTACATTCAATCTGTTGTGATAACACATGTCGTGTAGCCTCTGGGAAGCTCACTGCACACTAGTGAGAAAGTAAGAAGAGAAAGGTAGCATCTGATTATTATTATGAAGATAATTTTGACCTTGTGGACCCCTTGCAATAGTCTTGCAGATCCCTGAACTACACTTCGAGCATCTCTCAACTCTCTAAGGTCTCATTCAGTTCTGACATGTTATGAATGTCTGATTCTCCCCATTAAAAAAAAGAAAATGCCAGAATGGAAAATACAAGAGAACACAGCAAACTAATGTCTAACAGGGAAAATGTAGCAAAAAAGGAAAAGTTTCTCTAAGCTTTGTTCTGCTGGAATTTGCTCGCTCACAAAGGTCAGGCTGGCCTTCTAGGAAAAAAAGAAAATTTAAACGAAAATTTTAAGAATTTAAAAGAATTTCTGGGGCACCTGGATGGCTCAGTCAGTTAAGCGTCTGACTCTTGATTTTAGCTCAGGTCATGATCTCATGGTTGGTGGGATGGAGCCCTGCATTGGGGTCTGTGCTGACAGCATGGAGCTTGCTTGGGATTCTCTCTCCCCCTCTCTTTCTGTCCCACCCCCACTCTCTCTCTCTCTTTCTCTCAAAATAAATAAGCATAAAAAATGAATTTAAAAGAATTTGTTAGCAGAAGTTAATTTTTGTAATTAGATTGCACAGAAAACATTACTTTGGAAGTTTTAAGAACTGATGATTTTCTCAGAGAATTCTTATTTTCAATTTATCAGCCAGATATTATTTTATTTTTGCATATGTTGCAAATCTCCAACTTAATACCCAATTAAGATTTAGTTTTATTCTACATATTTTTATGGGTGGGGTAGGGTGTATAAAAGGTACAAGAAAATTTTAATTAATCCTAATAATTGAACCAGAGACAGGAATTGTGTGTGTGCATGTGTGTGTGCACATGTGTGTATGTGTGTATATGGAAGTATGAATATTCAGATTTTAATTATAAGGCACAGTCATTTCATAAAGAGGTGAGATCTCTCTGTAGACTAGAAAATAATCTTAGTGTTCTGGCACTTCCTCTATAGCTGGAATTTCTATAATAAAGGAATTCTGGTATCCAGTGGGGTTTTTAGATGTAGACGAAATTGAATATATTAGCCATAGGTTGAAATGAATACATTAAATACTTTTTAATCTTTGCCTAGGTTAAAAATAATAGGAAGGCCCTATAAAGCTGACCCAAATGCAGGCATTAAGAAGCACATTCATCTAATGCATCTGTGATTAATAATAGTTTTGGGGCGCCTGGGTGGCTCAGTGGGTTAGGCGGCCAACTTCACCTCAGGTCATGATCTCGTGGTCCGTGAGTTCGAGCCCCGCGTCGGGCTCTGTGCTGACAGCTCAGAGCCTGGAGCCTGCTTCCGATTCTGTCTCCCTTCTCTGACCCTCCCCCATTCATGCTCTGTCTCTCTCTGTCTCAAAAATAAATAAATGTTAAAAAAAATTAAAAAAAAATAGTTTTACTTCATTCCTTATATGAATTTACATCAGAGAACTGTCTCTGTTTACACAGTGGGGTGAACTCTTTAATCATTATTAAATAAGGAGATTCTGACAAAACACTCTATAAAACGCTTTCGTATATGACATGGTAAGAGGGGGGGAGGGCAGGAAGTTTGCTTACATCCATTTTCCCAACTGAAAATGTATTCGAAATAAACTTTAAAGCTTTTAAAAAGCATTTAAAAAGCTCATGGTTTTAAGGATACATTCTGATTTCTCAAGCCAAAATGATGTCTTGTAAAATAAGCATATCTTTAACACAGAGTTCATTGCTCATCTCCACCTCTCATTAAGAAAAAATTGAATACTTACTTTACCTAATTCATACATTTGATTCAGTTTACTCACCAGTAAAATGGAGAGAAAATGAATAATATCCACCAATTTCAACAGGATTATCTGAGGGTTAAACAAAACAATGCATACAAATTGTTTAGCTTAGATCCTAGCCCAAATTAAGCCCTCTATAAATGACAGCTGCAAGAATGCTGCTGCTTCTCTTTTTAAAACATTGCTTGGAATACAGACCCACACATACCGGGAAACCTGATGTATGACTGAGCTGACACTACAAATCAACAGCAAAGGATGGCCTTCCCCCAAAGGGGCACTGGGACAACTGGTTATTTATAGAAAAAAAATTAAACAAAATTTGCCCCATCTCATATCATACATCAAAATTAATTTCAAGTAGATGAAAGACTAAAATACAAAAGGCAACATTCCACAGCTTTTAGAAGACAATATAGGAGAATATTTTGTAAGCCCAGGGTAGTAAACTCCTTCTTTTCTGGGATTTTTAAAAAATGTTTATTTATTTTTGAGAGAGAGACAGAGAGAGACAGAGGAGGGGCAGAGAGAGAAGGAGACATAGAATTTGAAGCAGACTCCAGGCTCTGAGCTGTCAGCACATAGCCCGACATGGGGCTTGAACTCACAAGCCTTGAGATCATGATCTGAGCTGAAGTTGGACACTTAACAGATTGAGCCACCCAGGCACCCCAAACTACTTCTTGAACAAGACACAAAAGAGTTAACCATTAAAAGAAATCATTACATTTGAGCACAGTAAAATAAAAACTTCTTCCAACATAAACAAATAAACAATGGAAACTCAAATAGTACCTTGGGAGAGGATATCTGCCACACATATGACATAATTCATTAGTATCCAAAAACTATAAACAGCATCAACAAATCGATAAGAAAAAAAACAAGTCGAAAATAGGCAAAAGACACGATTAGGCACTTCAGACTAGGCACTCCAAATAGTGGGAAAACTTATTAAATAATAATTAGCCTCTTTTGTAACATATAGGAAAACACAAATTTAAACTATAATGCAATACAACCACCAGATTGGCAAATATTAAAAACTTTAACAATATCAAATGTTGGCCAGGATGGGCAGGAAGGAAACTCATATGCCACTAGTGAATATATAAATTCATTGTACCCACTGAAGAAAATAGACGTAAATTAGTAAAACTGAGGTTGTGAATTATTTGTAACTCAAAACCTTCCCTGAAACTCTTGTGCTTTTACATAAGGACACATGTACAAAAGTGTTCACAGAAATGTTGTTTGCAGTAACAAAGAAATGAAAACAAAGCAACGGAGTACTAAATAGCACTGAAGAAGGGTGAGTTTTTGGCTACACACAGCAATATGGAACATACTAAAATTGCAGGAACACTATAGTCAGAAGAAATAAAATCTAAGAATATGTACAATATAATTCCACTTACATCAAGTTCAAAAACAAACAAAATTAACTTATGGTTATTGGACTTCACTGACATTATGAACTCTTTTTTTTAAGTTTATTTATTTATTTTGAAAGAGAAAGAGTGCACGCGAGCGAGGGAGGGACAGAGAGAAAGGGAGAGAGAGAATCCCAAGTAGGCTCCATGCTGTCAGCACAGAGCCCAACATGGGGCTTGAACTCACACCATGAGATCATGACCTGAGCCAAAACCAAGAGTCAGACACTCAACCAACTGAGCCACCCAGGTACCACGGAACCCTTTTCCAAAGAGAAGGACAAACAGTAGCTTAACCCCGGTAGCATCCTAATGTTATCCATCATTAGTGATGTCCAGAGCAGCTACAAGATGCTTGTCTGTTTAGTCCTTTATAGATTTTCTGTATTGTCCCTTATAGTTTATGAAGTACCTTCACATTAAGTGATCTTCACAAGACCCATGTTACTAGGCATCTTACCTCTTTACAGAAGGATAACAGGAGACCAGAAAGGTTACATGAATCTCAGGCTCACACAGCCATCTGAGTGGTAGAGTCTCTCTTCTAACTCTGAAGTCCACTCCTCTATGCTACCTGAATGTTAGTTTGACCAAAGGATTTTACAATCCATAGGAGATGAGGCCCTTAAACCGGAATGCAACGGGAGTCTCTGTGCACTCCCAACACCACTGGCCCTGGAGACCAGCTAGTTCTCATCTGAGCTAAGTGAGTGGATCTAGCCCTGTGGTGGACAGAGATGAAGGCTATGTTCTGATCCAGAGAAGCTCTAAGAAGAATCTTTAGACCAAAGCCAGCTGGGAACATTTTAAGTAAGCAAGAGTATGGGGGCAGTGTTCCCAGGGGGATGTTTATTTCCTTTCCTTATGTCAGAGAAACAGAAATGGAAATCATTACAATTTATTTCTCAGGCCACCAGACAGATGTGCAATTGCCCTCTGGGATATTTTGAGCCTGCCTCCCAGTCTTCAGGACCTCTCAGACACAGGAAGGATCTTGGGACTTCCAAAGTAAACAATAGGTGTAGCTTAATTGTTTAGAGTTAATTTATGGCATGGTGGAATTAAAAAAATGTTAGGGGGAACTACATTACAATGAAATTGACTTTTATGTTCCCTAAACAAAAATCTACTTTTGGGATCATCTTTATGCAAAGGGTGATCAAATTTCCCAATGTGTCCTGGGAAGTTCTGGTCTATTCTTGCTATCCTGGCATAATTACTAATGGTGCCTACTTCACAAAGAGGCCCAAATTGAACAATAGATTATCTAATCACACTACTACCCAAGATAATCATTTAAGTGTGTATTTATTTCCTTCAATAAACATCTACTGAACACCTACTACATGCCAGAATTTATGTTGTAGGTCAAGACTACAAAGGGAAAAAGCCTTTGTAAAATATTCATAATCTAAAATAACCCACAATCCATAGACAGATCAACTGATTTAATCATTCATTCATTGATGCATTGGTCTCCTTTAACAAAGTTTATTATCTCCACTTAAAACCTGGGAATACAATGCTATGCAGATTAAAAATGTTTCCTGTCATCATGGAGTTTATAAGCTTACAGACTAATGGAAAAGATAGACAATTACATAAAATTAGCTGGAAATGTGGTAAGTGGGAAAGGGTATATTCTATAAACAGACTGGAAGAGGTGATGGTAGAATTCTCTTTTAGGGGAATATTGCTCTTGTATTTGGAAATACTTTTTAAAGGGCTTCTAGTCTTTTAAGGAAGTTTTTAAAAAAAGGAGCTACTCTTCTCTGTAGTGCACCTATATCCGAGGGCTTTCTTGGGGCCATGGATTTATTCTTTAAATATATTCAAACAAATAGTGTTTGAGCATCAGCTTCTAGGTATAGAATGGCGAAGAATGCAAAAAAGAAGTCTTTGCCTGTAATGAGTTTACAGTCTTATATAGGGTTTAAGCTACCTGGTTCATTAATATCTAAAAGGGTCTACAGATTTATTCATTCATCCATTTATTCAACAAAATAGCCACATACTGGGTAAAGTGTCTGATATGAAATTTTAGGGAGAGTTACATCTGATGCCCAATTGTTAGCTTTTTCTTTTTTCCCTCTTGAGTTACCTCAAGTTATCCTTAGATCCTAAGTGTGTCAATCACTTCCCAGAACTGGTTTAGGATATGCACCTGGACTAAGAGGACACATATGGCAACAAAGACTCAGAAGCATTTATAGCAGTCAGATATTTTCAGAAGGAGACTGAGCTTCCTTTAGGAAGTATTTAGTATTAAGATACTACATAAAGGAGTGATCTGGGGCACCAGGGTGGCTCAGTCGGCTAAGTGTCCACTTGGTTTCAGCTCAGGTTATGATCTCACAGTTTTGTGAGTTCAGGCCTTAGGTTGGGCCCTGCACTGGCAGCACAGAGCTTACTTGAGATTGTCTCTCTCCATCTCTCTCTGCCCCTCCCCCACTCATGCTGTCTCTGCCAGTTGATTGAGCTCAGGTTTGTGAGCTCAAGCCCCGCATCAGGCTCTGTGCTGACAGCTCAGAGCCTGGAGCCTACTTCGGATTCTGTGTCTCCCTCTCTCTCTGCCCCTCCCCACTCACACTCTGTCTCTCTCTCGCTCTCTCTCAAAAAATAAAAACATTTAAAAAAAGGAGTGATCTCACAGGTCTGGAAAATCTAAGGACACTCAAATTATATTTTGATTGGGGGAAATGTATGACATTATGTAAGTAATCACTGGAGCATTAATCCAATTTAAATGCATGCACAATTTTCTTGAGAGAGGTCCTAACTTTGATAAATCCTCAAAGGAGTTCATGACTGCCTCCACCATCCTGCACTACACTAAAAAGTCATGAACCACTGGTAAAGAATTAAAAAAAAACCCTATAAGACAAATCAGTAACTATTACAATGAAGGAATGCACAAAGTTCCAACAACAAGCTAAGTGAAACAAAAGTGGCAATGGATTTCTTAAGGTTTCATTTAAGTGCATTTCTTAAGGTTTCATTTACTTACATATACTTTTTTTGTACATACAACTATTGCCAAGTGGCTCAAAACATGGGTTTGGGGATCAGGCAAACCTGTGCTGAGATCCTACTCCACCAGTATTTAACTATGTGACTGAGTGAATCACTCGGCATCACTCATCACAATTCTCTCAGCTATAGAATGGGGGCAGTAATAGTCTTCACTGTGGGCTCTAACCCTTGCAGTCCTAATGGTGTGGTCCTAACTGTGAGAATTAAATGATAAAAAACTTAGAAATGCACCTGGCTATTCAAAGTGCTCAATAAACGTGAGCTACCATCACAACTACACACACACACACACACACACACACACACACACACACACACACGGAACAGAGAGTAAATTATTTCTAGCAAGCTGTCTTTGCATTTATCTCATATAATATCAGAGTACAAGTCCTTAAAATTTCTTAATGCTAGCACATAAAAATGTGTGCTCCAATATGCATTTCCATAACCGTGGTTGTATTTCCAGTGGGTGAGAGTGATGGTGTGTATTTCAAGCAGACGAGCTGAGAAAAGTGTGAAGAGTTCAGGGTGGAAGATTTACACGGGGCGAGCAGCACAATAATCCCTAGAAAATGCGATCCTAGGTGTTTTTCACAAACAACAAAAAAATAAGTGACTACAAGGTAAAACCTAATTCTTATTTCTTTCTCAGGTCCAGCCTTTTATCTACTTGGTCTCATTAGCCTGCTGTGGCATGGAGATGAGAACAGTTTTGCATTGCAAAACTGTCACTGTCACCATGAAGGTGGGATGTCATCTTTTCACTTTCCGTGTACATCATGATTTAAGTCAGACTTCTTTACCTCTCCGTGTTGCTGGGTCCTTAATGCAGTTAGGGACCAATTTAATATACCACTTTTTATAAATCTAATGTTTCTAGATATTGCACATATGAAAAAATACCTACAATGTAATGGGGAAGTAATGAGACCCTCTGACCATGTGTGGAAGGTCAGAGGAGAGGAAGGGAGAGGAATCACCATCCACATTTTCCCCAAATCCATAACTTTTTCTTATTTTACTGCAATGTTATGAGAAACAAATAATCACCAGTCTCATCACTGAGTCAAGAAAATAATTTATTATGGTTCATTAGTGGAAGATGCTCTGTATTCTGTGCAGCCAGACTCCTCAACTGCATCAAGGAAGAGGAGGGGGTCGCTTTCTGGTGAGCCGTATTTTTTAGTGTATTTGCATTTAATCCTGTTTCATTTTCTCCCATCAGAATTACTTTCTCTTGACTGTGTAATATATGTCAGAAATTAGAAACCAAATCCTTCTTCCTAGTCAATATTTAGGCCAGAAATGTCTACTGAGCAGCCCATCACAGGGTCACAGACAAGAAGAGAAATGAATGTAAAGCGTGTTAGCCTAGAAGGGACTTTAGATGATCTAATTGAACTTCCACCTCGTCATAAATTTCACAGGGTTTTGTTGTTGCTGTCGATGTTTTTTTTGTGTGTTTGAATACCTGCTCTGTTCCAGGCATTGTGCTAATCATTTTATATGGTTTGTCTCTTTAAATACTCACAAAAACCCACAAGACTACTGTTAGGCTTATTTTAGAGGAAACTGAGGCATGGAGAGATTAGGTAACTTGCCCAGGATCAAAGAACTAGTGAATGATGCCTTTGGGATTTTAACCCATGACTGAGCAATGCCAGGTTCTGCCCTTGTAGAAGAACCTGGCACAGCCAAGATTGAGTGCAGGACTCCCTCTCGAACCACAGGACCATCTGTAAGTCATTTATTTTTTTTTATTTTTAAAGTTTATTGATTTTTTAATATGAAATTTATTGTAAATTAAATGGATTTCCTTCTCCTTTAGAAGGGACTCACTGTTTCAAGAGGTCACATTCTTCTGTATCCCCCCTACCCTACTGATGGTCCCAACTAATTGCCCTTTGTTTGAGTCTCTTCTTCTGCCCATCCCTCAAATATTGATTCCTGGGGTTCTTTATCCTCATCCTCTTTGCCTTTCCTCTTCTCAGCAAAGTCTGCCCCATTACCATGAGTCTAGTTATCATTGACAAACTATCTCCAAATTTCTACCTTTGGCCTGAGCGGTCCCTAGAGCTCCAGACACAAGTATACCACATCCCCCTCTGAATGTTGCAGAAGTGCCTGCATTGATGGTGTCTGATACCAGGTACCTCTTCCCTGCTTTAAAAAAAAAAACAACAACACTTTTTTAATCTTTATTTTTGAGAGAGAGAGAGAGAGAGAGAGAGAGAGAGAGAGAGAGAGAGAGAGTGTGAGTGGGGGAGGTACACAGAGAGTGGGAAACCCAGAATCCGAAGCAGGCTCCAGGCTCTGAGCTGTCAGCACACAGCCCGATATGGGGCTCGTGCTCATGAACTGTGAGATCAAGACCTGAGCTGAAGTGGGATGCCCAACCGACTGAGCCACCCAGGCGCCCCTCTTCTCTTCTAATCCATTATTTCCTCTTCTCTGTCTCTCCCAGTCATCCCGCCTGGTGCTCATGACCTACCAGTGCACAGGCCCATAAGTCCTGTTGATTTTCATCCCCTACAATAGCTCCTAAGTTTGTCCCTTACTTTCTACTGCATTTGTTAGAGTTGAAGACCTCATCATCTGTCATAAATCGCTGTTGCAGTAGACTTCCTGCTCCATTTCCGATCTATCTTCCACTCAGGCCCCAGAGTGATATTTCTAAAAATGAACTGATCACATTACTTTCCTGCTTTCAACCATGTATTGATTCTCTATTCTGACTGGGAGGGGGAAAAAACCCCACCATATTCTGTATCGTGGCCCAAAAGGATCTCTATGATCTTGATCTCTGGGAACACTCCAGTCTCAGCCCTCTGCTCCCACTTCATATTTTATCCTAGAAATCCCAAACTATTTGTGTTCCTCCAAACATGCCAAGCTATTTTATGTTTTATGCCTTTGCCTATGCTGGGCCCTCTTACAGAAACACATCTTCCATCTACCTCTTCCTGTCATCTTAGAGAGTTCCTCATCAGCTTTTAAAACAGACCTCACATGTCGTCTCTTCCACCCATACACCCTCCTCTGGGAGCATCTGCTCCCGATGTAGCTGTTGTTTCTCATGCACCTTTGTTCCCTGGACATCCATTTCCGCACTTCCCACGATGTATGGTAATTACTTGTAAAGATGTCTGTGTAGTCCTAAAGACAATTAGTGCCTTCAGATATACTATACGTACACACCTTCTAGACGTAGTATCTATTCAGGTGGTGCTCACACTCATTCAGCTATTTCACATAGCCTCAGATTTTACACGTGCGTGTTCAGTTGTTTTCACAAAGAGGATCTGAGGTGCACTTACATTCTACACACATCATCAAATGTTATATATACTTGTGTAGATGTCATAATACTTGTTCAGGTGATCTATATGTTCCTTAAATGTTTCATGTTCACTTAGATCAAACATGTATTCATGTAGATGTTAACAAGTGCACTTAAATGTTACACACGGGTGTTACTCATACTTAAAACAGTGGTTCTCAAAATGTGGCTCCTAGACCAGTAACGTCAGGATCACCTGAATTCATATTCTTGAGCCCAACCCCAGATCTTCTAATTCAGAAACACCGGGGATAAGTTCCCAACAATCTGTGTTTTAACAAGTCCCGCAGGTGATTCTGATACACACTCAAGTTTGAGATCCACTGACTTAAATGTCACACATCCTCATTCAGATGGTCTAAGTTTCAGCTCAGATCATATCCCAGCTAATGCAGGTGATACACATGTTCACTAAAATGCGACACCTATTACCTTTTTTAAAAAATATCTTCACTTAGCAAACAGCTCAAACATTACACACTGATATTTAGATACGCTTGCGCTTATTCAAAAGTCATACTTGAAACAGTACAAACCCTCAGACAATACACATGCGTGCTGAGATGATACAGATACTCCCTGTCTTACTAAAAATGTTCACTTATATGTGTTAACTCTGCACTTTGATCTTCCACAGCCATGTTTCTTTAGATGTGACGTGCCCTTTTTCAGAAAATACACATGCTCACTGGGATCTTACACATGCTCATCTGTGTTTCACAGCACACAAAGGTGTTTCATAAACTCATTCTGATGTTACATGTGCTTACTCAGATCACACATGCTGAATTAGATGTCTATGGGATTCGTCAGCTGCATACTCACTCATTCAGATTCAGCCTTCCATGCCCTGTATGCACTGCTAACCAACCCATGCTACAGATGAAGGGGCATCCACTGTTCTCCTTCCCGTCTTGATTATGGTGTTCTTCCTTGGAAAGATTCCTCTTTATCTGATCTTCTATCTGATATCCTGATGCTGTTGGGTGTGTCACTCCCTTTGCAGAATGTGCTGGCCCATGAGCTGCCTCAATGCTTTTTGTGATCTTCAGGGTAGCCCAAGAATCCCATTGTTTACACAGAACTTATATCAGTTTGCCAAATTAAAATACCCCCATCTATTTGGGGAAAGTTGTTCCAGTAACTATAAGTATTTCACTGGGTTTGAATATGCTTTTAACCACATCTTCTGTTGTCTCTAGAAACCCACAGTTATATACCTACAAGGCACTCCATACTCATTCATTTCAGGGACACTTTTGATTGGTTTTACTTCATAATTTTACAATTGCCTTGGCCACAATCAATAAGAGAGGCCTGTACAGTGATACTGGGTCAACATCCAAGGCAAGAAGTATTGATTGAGCACTTATTATGAACTCAACCTCCTTCAGTGGCCAGAAATACTTCTCTCCTTGTCCCTATTGTTTTCCTGGTTTCCTCCCCTAATTTGCAGAGGAATAGCTTGGTTTTTGGAGTCAGACTGATACTAATTTGAATCTTGGTCATGTGACCTTGAAAAAATCATTTAATATTTCACAGGCGTTGTTTCCTCATCTGTATAATGAAGATAATGATGTTCATTCTGCAGCTTTATGTGGAAGTTTTATGTCTGGCACACAGCATGTGATCAAGGTAAGCTAGCTTTTAAAAAGATTGTGTTGGGGCGCCTGGGTGGCTCCGTTGGTTAAGCGTCCAACTTCAGCTCAGGTCATGATCTCACGGTTCATGGGTTCGAGCCCTGCATCGAGCTCTGTGCTGACAGCTCAGAGCCTGGAGCCTGCTTCGGATTCTGTGTCTCCCTCTCTCTCTGACCCTCTCCCACTCACACTCTGTCTCTCTCAAAAATAAATAAAAAATGCTTAAAAAATAAATACATAAATGAACAAATGAAAATATTGTGTTAATGGGGCTCCTGGGTGGCTCAGTCAGTTAAGCAGCCAAGTTCGGCTCAGGTCATGATCTTGCAGTTTGTGAGTTCGGGCCCCACGTAGGGCTCTGTGCTGACAGCTCCCTCTCTCTCTGTCCTTCCCCCACTCACATTGTCTCTCTCTGTCTCTCAAAAAATGGATAAATGTTTAAAAAAATTTTTTAAAAGGTTGTGTCACAAGCCAAATAAAGGCAAGAATTATTTTTTTCCCACACTGGAGCTACCGTAACACATGGAAGTAAGTTTGGAATTGATAAGCAAGCTCCACTTATATAGGCAAACCCATCACAATCTCAGGAAACATCCAGACTGAGGACCCCCAGGGCAGAAGTCAGGACAATGGTTGGAGGTCCAGCATCCAAGCAAACCATCAGCTATGAATCCATCCACAGATATTAGGCAACCCTCAGTCGGACCATAGGAGCAGTGAGAAATGCAAGAGTCCCAGTTTTCTCAAGTGTTACTGAAATAAAATCTTGGGATAGGGGTTATATCAGAAGTCCAGTCCTATTGACTGAGGCACATGAGGAGAGAGGAAGAAGGAATACTGATTTTAGAAAACAGGGCACAAGTAAACAATTCAAGAATTGGGAATTCAAGGTCTAAGAAAGGGATGGAGAGCTAGCTAAACACAGACTACAGGGTCAATGCTCAGATACCATACTCCATGTCCACCAGGCTGCAAGGCCACTAACAATAGGAACTGGAACCCGTGGTCAGCACTTGGGTTTGACACTACCACTCACTACATAGGGGCAGGGGCTGCTTGAAACTTCTTGCCTTAAGAAAGTATTCTTTGTAGAACCGAGATAGTCTGAAGCCTGCTGGGAGGTCATTAGTGAACTGAAAAAGGTAGAAGCAAGGAAATAGGCATATGGGTTGGTGACAGAGTGGCTGTTAGAGTGGGCTTCACATTTCTGTGACACTTAAGTCACAAGGCAGTGCCTATTGACCACAAGTGTCACCTGGCTATGTATATTTACTCCTTAAATAGGAAACACACATGGAGTGCTTAGAATAGTGCCCCTGACATAGAATAAGGATCAAATGTTTCCTAGTGTAATGATATTTATGAATTAATTCAGCAACTATATAATGTGCACCTGCTGTGTTTTAGTAGTTAGGAATAAGGAAAAGTAAAATCATAATCCCTAATCTCAAGGGATCAATAGTCTATTGGCAAAATCTAATTTAAACAATCCTAAAAATGTAAGAGAAAGAATGTCCAATTCTACCTGGGTTTGGTGAGGCAAAGGTGTTCCAGAGAGCTTCTCTGATGTGTTTAAGTGGACTCGGGTATTTGGCAAGAAGACAGAGAAGGGTGGGCGGGGGGGCGGGGGTCAGTATTCAGACAGAACACTAGCAATGACAAAGGCACAACATGGTAATACGTTTAAGGAAATGGAGGGAACCAAAGGTACTACACAGGGAATGGGGAAGGGTCAGTCTACAGAGGAAGGTTAGAAAAAAAACACAAATGGCCTTAAATGTCTTCACAGGAGATTAGGCCTAAATATATAGGCAATAGGGAGTCACTGAAGGTTTCCAAGCAAGAGAATGACTTGAGCTGATTAACCATGTAGGAGCATCACTCTGGCTACAGTGTGGACAGTATCTGGAGAAAGGCAAGGCAGAAAAAACCGGAGCCATGCTAGAACCGCATTGTGGCTGCAATTCGATTGGAAGATGATGATGGTCTGGATGAAGTAGTAGCAGGAAGGATGAAGATGGGAGGAAAAATTCCAGAGAGAGTTGAGAAGTAGAAATGACAGGATTTGGTGATCACTTGAACAAGAGAGAGGAATATGTTCTGGCTCACCTTCAGAAAAACTGCAAGTTTTAAGCCACGTATCCCAGTGTGATTGGGAATGATGATCTGCTCTGCTATCTGGCACTCATACAGGGCCACCCCCTTTGTGAAGGATTCCTGGAACAATGGCAGTGATTCACAGATACCTGGTCAGTCACACATTCTGGGGCCTTGACTGGAATGATAAAGCAGTGTAGCTGATCTCATGAAAAGAGATAGTCACAATCTTCATTTCATTTAGTAAAGAAGACAGAAGCAGCTGCCATAGTGATGCACTTACGTGTCAGTTGAGCCAATGAATAGGGATTCTAAAGTTAAAACAGAAGGACTGATTGAATGTGAAATTGGTCAGTGGCTATGGTATATTTGCTGGATGCATCAAAACAGACAGGAAACTAATTATATGACTTCTGAGTGGACAGAAGTTTGACAGTCTGAAATTTCAGAGCTCTGGTACAGTTGCCTCAACCAAAACATTCAGTTAAAAATGTCAGGTCTACATATTAAGTGGGCACTCAATTGAAGTGAATAAATGAATGAATGGATTTCTGTGAAATATTAAATCTAGCTTTCATGATTCCCTGGTGATTATATTATCGTTCACATTTCCCACATGAGCTTGGTGATGGCATATTAATAACTGAGAGTGTTGATTAATGGATCAGTATTAACTGAAGGGAAGTTTTAGTAGCATTCCCAGGTTTCTGTAAATAGCTCAATTCTGTTCAACATTTTTGTCTATGGTTTGGATGAAAGTGCAACTGTCACTCTTAAATCAAAATGACTCAAAGCTGGTGAAATCCTTCACTCCTTCCTTCCCTGCCTTCTGTGATGATCAGGGAAGTTCTGATCTTTAAGAAGAAAATAAGAGCTAGAAGAAAATAAGAGCTTGCTTTATACTCTTTAGGAAACTAAGCAGGGAAAGGGATGGGGATAAGGGAAGGGCAGGGCAGAGGGAAATAAAAGGTCAAGGGAACAGGAAGCAGGAGAAAGAAAGAAAGGAAAGAAGATAGAAAGTGAGAGCAGGGAGGAAGGAGGGTGAGTGGGAAGGAGATAAGTAGGAGATCAAGAAAAGAAAGACAAAACAAACAGGATAGTGACACTGAAATGAATGGAACTGAGGAAAGAGTCTTGCTCAAGGAAGAAATGTCTCTAATAATGGCTTTAAATACTTTAAGGAGGTCATGTAGAAGAGAAAATACTTCTATCTTGATTTGCTACAGGGCCAGGAGGTGCTAGTTTAAAGGAACCAAAATAAATGGAAGGCATTTAAGAAGATGATTGTTGGTTTGGTAAATGCTGAGTTTTCAAACAAATGGAACTACTGAAAAAAGTAATGAGTCGACGTGTCATGAGCTACCAGTAACTGAAAAAGTTGCTAAGTTGTCTGCTGAAGCCTCAAAATTGGTGAATGAACTTCTGCTTGGTATGGAGATTGGTCCAAGTGATCTCATGATCCTTACCACAGCTATTCTAATGTAGACCAAAACACACACACTCCATGTTCTGTGCTCAAGTGTTTGTGATAAGTTGCCCTAGCTACACAGTCGAGAGTAGAGGAAAGGAGGAAGGGAGAGAAAGAGAGAAAAATTCAGAGGATAAAAGGAAAGGAATTCATTTATTTATTCATTCATTCTTTCTTTTTTTTTAATCCAGCAAATATTTATTTGTGGTCAAAATAGATAGACTGGAACTTACAGCCTATTAGTGAGACAAATATTAATTAAATATTCCCTGTAATGAATGCATAAATAACTGAGATAATGGCTCTAATACAAGTGTTTTTGAAAAATATGTAACAAAAGAGCTTCATTGGGAAAGGGGATGGGGTGTGTCTTAGCTTAGGCTGCCATAATAAAATACCATAGACTAGGTAGCTTAAACAACAGACATTTATTTCTTACAGTTCTGGAGGCTGGGAAGTCTAAGATCAAAGTAACCAGCCAATTCTGTGTCTGGTGAGAGGCCTCTTTCTGGCTGCAGATGACTGTCTTCTCACTCTGTCTTCACAAGAAGGAGAGAGAGAGAGAGAGAGAGAGAGAGAGAGAAAGAGACTGAGGGATCTTATCTCTTCCTCTTCCTCTAAGGACCATAATCCCATCAGGGGGGCCCTATCCTCATTACTTCATTCAAATGTAATTACCTCCCAAAGGCCCAATCTCCATGTATCATCACACTGGAGTTTAGCTGGGTGGGTGGGGAGACAAACTCCCATTCCATAACAGGAGGAGAGCCAAGGAAAATTTCCCTGAAAAGGGGAACCCCTGGGCTGGGATCTAGAGGATAGGTATGAGCATGGGAATTCATTCCAGAGAGAGGGTGCAGCATGAACAATGCTCCTGGGGCATGAAGGAACAGGGGTTCTTGGCAGCACTGAGAGTCCAGTGTGTATAGAGTACAGAGAACAAAAGTGAGAGAGAGTTAGGGTGAAGCTCAAGAGTAAGTAGGGTTTCACTAAGCTGGGCCACTTTATTTGATAAAGGGTTTCAACTATAATGATCTTTTCTCTTACTCCACAAATTCATGCTAATAATTTACCATGTGTCAATTACCAGCCAGTATATGGTAAGCAAGAAAGATAGGAGTCCTTGTGTCATGGAATTTAGGGTCAAGATGACTAGAAAAACACTTAAACACATCATCATGCAAAAGCAGTAAGCGCTAATGCAGGGACATCAGGACATCTAACATATTCTAGAGATGGGGATCAGCAAAGTCTTCCTAAAGAAAGTGATCTTTAAGTGAGACCTGAAAGAGAAATAAACTTTAGAAAAATAAAGATTGAAACAAAATGTATTCTAGTTTTAAGGAGAAGGTATGTAGGCCCAGAGGTAAGAGAGAGTACTTTGTGTTAGAGGAAGATGAAAGAAGTTTGGAAGTGGCTTGGAAGATTGTACACCCTCTGTTAAGGGTTGAATTGTGTCCTCCACAAAAAAGATAAGTTGAGATCCTAACCCCTAGTTCCTCAGAATGTCACCTTACTTGGAAAGAGGGTCTTTGCAGATTTCAGCAAGAAGTAAGTTATTAGGGTGGGCTCTAATCCCATTACTGGTGTCCTTATAAAAAGAAGAGAGTTGCACACAGACATATACAGAAGGAAGACTAGGTAATAGGGACAATGCCATGTAAAGATTGGAATTATGCAGCTACAAACCAAGGAATGTCTGGGGTTATCAGAAGCCAAAAGAGTCAAGGAAGGGATCTTTCTACAGGTTTCAGAGGGAACATGGCCCTGCCAACACCTTGATTTAGCCTTCAGAACTATAAGACCATAAATTTCTCCTGTTCTAAACCAACCAGTTTGTGGCACTTTGTTACAGGATCTCTAGCAAACTAATACATCTTGTAACAACCTTTTCCAATGGCATTTTAGAAATACGTATCAAGTACTTTTAATATATTGATTTTTGACTCAATTTCTAGTAATTTTATTAATAAAATAGCAAAAGACTGTTTAAGCAGGAAGGTTCATTGCCATAAACTCATAATAATGGAAAATTAGTAACAAATTAAATCAAAAAATAAGAAATTGGCTGACTAAATCATAGGCTCATAACCTGGAATAGGATGTCATGGAATAAGCACTATTAAAATGCTTTTTTTTTTAAATTTATTTTTAACATTTATTTACTTTTGAGACAGGGAGAGACAGCATGAACAGGGGAGGGTCAGAGAGAGAGGGAGACAGAATCTGAAACAGGCTCCAGGCTCTGAGCTGTCAGCACAGAGACCGATGCGGGGCTCGAACCCACGGACCGCGAGATCATGACCTGAGCCGAAGTTGGATGCCTAACCGACTGAGCCACCCAGGTGCCCCTAAAATGCTTTTTTAGAAGTAAACTAATGACATGGAGATAATGTCCACACTACATTTTAATGTGAAAAATCAGGTTGCATTCTGCCCAATCCTATTTCAACTTGGTATTTCATATGTCTGAATGATAATGGTGAGGATCAGAGAACAGTGAAGGGGAAAAGACTTTTCACCCCAAAATATGACTCTTCCACATAAGGACTATTTTAGACTGATTATTTTTAAGAAACAGCAGGGAAAGTTAAGAAAACTGAGAAGTTACCCTTCTGTAAGATACTCTTACATTTATAAGGAAAATCTCCATTTGTAAGGGTGTATCCCTCTCTTTTCCAGGAAGAAAAGGAAGACTTAAGTCTGGAAACTCTTTCAATGGAGAAGACAATGACTTTGATCTGCATAGCAACCTTACGCTTGTTTAGTGTGCTTTTCCTGTTAACCTCCTATTGGCAGGCCTTCCTCCACCCCAACAGTTTTCTTTCACCATTAGCTGAAGATGATATTTAAGGTGATGGCTTGGGATTTTTCAGGGAGTTACTCAGTTTTTCTGAGTATCTCCCATGTAGACAGGAGGTATTCATGTTATTCAACTTCTGTTTGTTTTTTCTCCTGTTAATCTGTCTTTTATCGGGGGCAGGGCATAGGGAGTTTCAGCAAAGAACCTAGAAAGGTAGAGGGAAAATTATTGTTCTTCCCCTACAGGAGCATTGGTGATTTTCATTTTAATACTTTTCTGTTTTTTGGATCATTCTACAGTAAACATAATCATGAAAATACTATTACTATCTTTCAAAATACATATAATTAAGCTAATTTAGTTAATAATAATTTGGGTAATGATTAATAATATTCTATCTATCTTTCAGCTCCATCACTTACTATGTGTTCTTGGATAAGTCCCTTGATGTTTTAAGACTCAGTTTAACCATCTGTAAAAGAGGAACAGTAACTTTCTCATTTGTTGTTGTGAGGATTGAAGAGATAATGGATATCATGCATATTATCACAATGCTTGGCAAATACTAAGTAGTCAATAAAAGTTACATGCCTGTCTCTTAGGATTAATGTATTAAGAATTAGAGATCCATGCCAGCTTGCAAGGAAAAGCAGATCCCTGTGGGTTTTACATGTTCACCATTTGGAATCACTGTAAGGTGTCAAAATATTTATTTAATTATCTGAGTACTAACATTCAGGGATCAGTGATCCAGCAAGCAAAGAGCAGCTCTTTTATGTTCATACTATGACTTTCCTATAAAGGTTATATTTGAAGTATAAAGAAATTTCTAGAGAAGGAATAAAAGGCTAAACAGGTTAAAAATGTTTGATTACCACAAGATAAAAGACAGCAGAAATATCACTGCAACAATTTCCCGTTGTAACCCTTGCCGTAATTTCCTCAAAGCATTTTACAGGGTGAGAGCAATGCAAAATGTCTTTTTGCTCATATAGAGCTCAACAATGGTAAATTGTACTGCTGATTATTTAAGATGGTCTGATACAATCATTGTGAAAAGTAGCAGTTGTTCAATGTTTTAGACCGAAATGCTGTGTTTTATAAAAACGGGGGTGGCAGGGGAGGCAATGAAACACAGTAAGTAGGTAACTGGATTATTTTCAGTTTTACTCTATCTTTCTGGTCATTTCATTTGTCTAACATATGGCCTATCTGACTCCTGCAAGTAGGGAGCAGAACAGTAATTTCACAAGCAAATAAACCCTTTACTGGTTTTCAAAGTCACCTGCTTTAACTGGCTGCACCTGCAGTATTCTCGCACAGAGTTCTTGAAGTTCCTTGCCATCTCTGAATTCTATTAGTCCTTTCCACGGGGATTGGGATGGTAGGATTGAAGGTAGAGGAAACTTGTATGCTTCTGTTCACATTCCAAACTTTACCACTAAGGGCCCTCTTCTAATTTTTACTTGAAAATGCCTAAGCATTTTATTCATTCAGTGTTGACAGAACTTCTGACATGTGCTGTTCTCTCTGCTTCATTCCGGCATTTCAGAGAGGCAGAGATGAATCAGACACCTGTTACTGATGACTCAAATTTCAGATTAAAAGAGTGACAAGTTATTTAATTTATGGAAGAACCATTTGCCTCAAAGAACAATAAGTAGAAAATTCTGATGAAAATAGTACCAAATGGTTACTCTCACTTTCAGAAAAGATTACAGTCAATGTTTTGGAACATTGAATTGATTAATTTTCCTCTTCCCATTTCCCATGTAATCTAGTATGTAAGACCTTAGATAATTATTTACATAATATTTATTGACACTCCACATTACTGTAAATGTGGTTTCCTGTTCATTATACCACATTTTCTGAAAACAAAAAACAACTATATTCAACCCAGCGTAAGTTGACTTTAGAGGGCCACTGAAGTGAGACAAAAGTAAAAAGCCAGAGTCAATAAAAAAATGAAACCTGGATTAAAACAAATATTTACCCTAGATACAAGCAGCACTTCTTTTGATACAAATAGATGTGACTTTTTAATCTCTTTTTCTTTCTTTCTAAGCCTTTTCTCAGGGTTTCTGTGGTTACTGGGCCACCTGAGTCACACGTATGGATATTTTCAGTAGGAAAGTAAAGACACGGATGAGAAAAGACTGGCAGAATGAATAAACTTAAAACAGGCATATCAAAGTACCTTTGCAATTATAACTTCCTTTTCCCAAATGAAGGGAAAACTCACTTCCTAGATTTCATAAGTATTATTTAGCATCATAAAT
The DNA here is from genome assembly GCF_018350195.1 of Panthera tigris. Lineage (NCBI taxonomy): Eukaryota > Metazoa > Chordata > Mammalia > Carnivora > Felidae > Panthera > Panthera tigris. The sequence goes on along the minus strand of NC_056672.1, from coordinate 62,627,025 downwards.
AATAAGAACCTATTCTTGAATGTTTTTTGATTTGGGGAAGCTCATGAGATAATATTTAGATTAGTCATCAAAGCTCCTGAACACTGTGAGTATAGACTTTTGTGTGATGCTAAGTAATTCAAGAAAGAGTTTGGTACTCTGCTTGTAGCTTTGTGGCTATTGGCCTAGTGTGCATGATTCTGACCAAAGTGTGTGAGTGCTACCCACACACTTCTGTTCTACTCTATAACTCAATCTTTGGATAACAGCGACAAAACTTAGGTCAGAGTCTAAGATTTCTATGAGTGATGATATGGCTGACAAGCTGATGTATGGCCCAGATCACTCTTCAGGGTAGGATTTATTGCCCAAGTGACCTACAGGCAATCTCCAGAGGTAAGCATCTTCAGCTCTGTTTCTTTAGCTATAGAGAGCTCCTTGACTCTGAGGCATACCCTTTGTGAAGTAACCAACATCTGGATACTGAGAAAGATGGGGCAAAAAGGCCTGGGCATTTTGACCTACCACAGGACAACTTAATGGGAAATATCTGTCCAAGAGCTTCCTTAGGATTGGCTAAGACTGTGTCAAATATTTATGGGAGTTCAACTTCTTCCTCTGCTCATCTTGCTTTCTCTCAACTCTTTCACAGGTGTTGATCCCTAATAAATGTCTTGTACCCCAAATCCTATCTTTTTAAATTGAAGTATAGTTGACATACTATATTACATTAGTTCTAAGTGTGTAACATAGTGATCCAACAATTATATACATTATGAAATGCTCGTAATAAGTAGAATTACTACCCATCACCATAAGAAGTTATTATAATATTATTGACTATATTTCCTATGCTGTACTTTTCATCCCCATGACTTACTTATTTTATAACTAGAAGTTTGTACCTCATAATCTCCTTCACCTATTTCACCAATTGGCCTACCCTCACTCCTCTCTGGCAACCATCAGAAACCATAACATAAAAATGGAATTACAACTACAGAGAACAAATTGGTGGCTCCAAATCTATCTTAATGTATAATATATATATAAATATAAATAATATATTATTAATATATAATTATTAATACATAACTAATATATATATTAATAAATATATATTATTTAAAATATATTAAGTATTTTAAATATATTAAATAATATACCAATTGATTAAAATACAAAAGCCACATAATCAGAGTTTCAAAAAATCTAACACCATTTCATAACAAAGATACTCAACAAAAAGGAAATAGAAGCAAATTTCCTCAACTCAATTATTGAGTGACATCAGACCCAATGGTGACAAAGTTTTCTCCCTAAGATCAGGAACACGACAAAGATGTCCAGTCCCACTACTTTTATTTAATATTGTATTGGAGGTTCTAGCCAGGACAATTAGAAAAGAAAATTAAATAAATGGCACTGAGATTAGAAAGAAAGAAGTAAAACCATCTCTATTTGCAGATGGCATGGTCTTGTACACAGAAAATCCTAAGAGATCAACAAAAATACCATAACTACTGATCAATAAATTCAGCAAGGTTGCAGAATACAAGATCAATATACAAAAATAAATTGTTTCTATACACTAGAAATGAACTATCCAAAATTACAATTATGAAAATAATTCAATTTTCCATAGCATCAAAAATATATTTAGGAATAAATTTAACAAAATAAGTGAGAAGCCTACACTCTAGAAATTAAAAAAAAAAGACACTGTTGAAAGAAATTAAAGAAGATCTAAATGAATGGAAAGATATTCCCATATTTATCATCAGACAACTTAATATTGTTAAGATGGCAATAGTCCCCAAACTGATTCAATGCAATCACTATCAAATACTATCAAAATTCAATCACTAAGCAAAATAACTCAATGCAATCACTACCAAAATCCTAGGTGGCTTCTTCACAGAAATGTACAAGCTGATCCTAAATTCAAATGGAAATTTAAGGGGCGTGGAATATCCAAAACAATCTTGAAAACAAAAAAAGTTGGAGGACACACACACTTCCTGATTTTTAAACTTACTACAAAGCTACAGAAATCAAGATAGCATGATACTGGCATGAGGATGAACACATAGATCAATAGAATAAAATGAAGAGTCCAGTTATAAACCCTTACATTTATGGTCAGTTGATTTTGACGAAGGATACCAAGACTATTTAATGAAAAAAGACTAGTATTTTCAACAAATGCTGCTGGGACAGCTCAATATCCACACACAAAGACTGAAACTGGACTGCTTCCTCACACAATACCAAAAAACTTAGATCTAAATGCAGGAGCTAAATTTATAAAACTCTTAGAAGAAAATATGGAGTAAATCTTTATCACCTTGGTCTTGGCAACGTTTTCTTTGATACAATACCCAAAGCACAAGCAACAACAAAAATAAGTAATTAATTATTTAAATTAAGTAGGGCCTTACCAAAATCTAAAGTTTGTGCTTTAAAGAATGAGAAAATTAGGGGTGCCTGGGTGGCTTAGTCAGTTAAGCATCTGACTTCGCCTCAGGTCATGATCTCACTATCCGTGGGTTTGAGCCCCATGTCAGGCTCTGTGCTGACAGCTCAGAGCCTGGAGCTTGCTTCGGATTCTGTGTCTCCCTCTCTCTCTGCCCCTCCCCCACTCGCACTCTGTCTCTCTCCCTTTCAAAAAGAAATAAACATTAAAAAAAAGAATGAGAAAATTAAAAGACAATGCACAGAATGGGAGAAAATATTTGCAAATCATTATAACTGATTAGGGACTTGTATTTAGAATGTATAAAGAACACTTAATAAAAATACCACGCAATTTAAAAATGGACAAATGATCTGAATAGATATCACCACAAAGAAGATGTATAAATAGCCAATAAGCACATTAAAAGATATAAAACATTATTAGCCATTAGGGAAATGCAAATCAAAAACAAAATAAGATACATCTTCATAACCATTAGGAAGCCTACAGTCACAAACCATTTAATAAAATAAGTATTGGTGGGGATATGGAGAAATTGGAACCTTCCTACTTTGCTACTGGGAATGTAAAGAGGGATGGCTTCTTTGGAAAACACTTTGGCAGTTCCTCAAAAGGTTAAATATGAAGTTCCCATATTACCCAGCAATCCTATTCCTAGGTATATATGCAAAAGAAATGAAAACATGTATCTATACAAAAACTTATATGTGAATGTGCCTAGCACCATTACTCATAATAGCCCAAAAAGTAAAAACAATCCAAATGTCCATCACTCAATGAATGGAAAAATAAAATGTGGTACATCCATGTAATGGGCTATTATTTGGCAATAAAGAGAAATGAAGTATTCATATATCTGCAACATAAATGGTCCTTGAAAACATTATCCTAAGTGAAAAAGAAGTCACAGAAGACACACATTATATGATGTCATTTATGTGAGATGACCAGAATAGGCAAATTGAGAGAGACAGAATCAGACTAGTGGTTTCTGGGGCTGAGGAGTGGGACATCTGGTTGGGGGGGGTGGGGGAGGGGAATGAGAAGTAACTGCTAATAGGGACAGGGTTTCTTTTGGGGTTAGTGATGATGTTCTATAATACATTGTGGTGAAAGCTGCACAACTCTGTTAATGAATACACTAAAAGTCATTGAATTATATTACTTTAAATGAGTGAACTGTTTGGCATGTGAATTATATCTCAATATAGCTTTTTTTTTTTTAACAGCACGGGTACAATAAAGCATAGAAAATGTTCACAAAATATGTTCAGGACATTATATGTTCCCTGACACTAGGTAGTAATACTTTTAGAGTTCATATTACGATAAAGACGGATCAGTAGAGCCATCCTGGTCCACCTCCAGTGACAGAAGAAGACTCCTATGAAGCCAGAGTAAGTTCTGGGGGCAATCTGAAGAAGTGAGTCCACCTTATAGATTGCCTCATTGTCTCTAGCACCATCTCCTCCTTCTGGAAACTAGTCCCAGCACCCCCTCCTTTAAGGGTCCTGTCTTTGACCTACTGCAGACCACCAGAATCCAGTTTCTAGTAGCTTTCTGGGAAAAGTTCATTAATTATGACTTTGGTTTTATTTCCAACAGGAACTGAATTTTTTTACCCAATTCCCCCCCACCCGCATCTCCATAGTCTCCTTTTGTCTTCTAATATTGACCCCAACTATTTGGTTTTTAGTACTCATGTCTATATTTAGGTTTATGGATATAGGTGGCTCCATATGGCCCTGTCCTTTGCGGGTGGATCCCATCCTCTCCTCTATCTCCTTCATCCCCTTTACTGGCCTCCTAGGCAGCCCTGTGAATTAATCAAGTCACTTTTAGCTACAAGTGGCAGAAAAACAATTTAAACTAGTTCTGGCTAAAAGATAAAGAGAAATATCTTAGAAGGATATGCTAGAGTATCATTTTCTATAACTGAAGAAATAGTTGAACAACCAAATTGCAGGAAAGGTACTGTTGGGCCTTAAAGACAATTGGATATGAATATCATCTGGACTTTCACTCACCCCATCTCTTATCTCTGCTTCTCTCCATGAGCCTATTCTATTCTCACAGTGGCATTCTTCAAAGCAGGTGATGATGGCCATCAGGAGTTCCTAAGCCTCTGTATCAAAGGCTTCCATATCACAGAGGTAAAGATCCTACATCTTGCATAGGGGCACTTGTACCCCAATGTTTATAGCAGCACTCTCAACAATAGCCAAGTTGTGGAAAAAGCCTAAATGTCCATCAACTGATGAATGGATAAAGAAATTGTGGTTTATATACACAATGGAGTACTACGTGGCAATGAGAAAGAATGAAATATGGCCCTTTGTAGCAACATGGATGGAACTGGAGAGTGTGATGCTAAGTGAAATAAGCCATACAGAGAAAGACAGATACCATATGTTTTCACTCATATGTGGATCCTGAGAAACTTAACAGAAACCCATGGGGGAGGGGAAGGAAAGAAAAAAAAAAAAAGAGGTTAGAGTGGGAGAGAGAGCCAAAGCATAAGAGACTGTTAAAAACTGAGAACTGAGGGTTGATGGGGGGTGGGAGGGAGGGTAGGGTAGGTGGTGAGCACTGAAGAGGGCACCTGTTGGGATGAGCACTGGGTGTTGTATGGAAACTAATTTGACAATAAATTTCATATAATAAATAAGTAAATTAATTAATTAAATAAATAAATAGCAACGCTATTTGCAAACCTTTCAGTTTTTCTCCCTAGGAGACTAACTAGTAACTCTGTTGATGAGTAGAAAAACATGACTTTCTGTGAGATTTACCAGGTCACTATATGCCGTCGAGTGGGGAGTTTCCAATAGTGACCTGAGTTCCGGTGTCCGTGAAACTGTGTGGCTGCATTGCCAGCGTGCTACGCATCCTGGGTGGTGAGCTGCACCCCACACACCCCACAGCTCCTCTCCTCCACCATCTCTACACGTGGGACAGTGGGACAGTCCCCATGCTGAGAACAATGACGGGTAACCTGGAGGACTCCGAGCAGAGGTTGGCAATCATGGTCCACAGACCAAATCTGGCTGCCTCCTGTTTTTATCCAGTCTACCCCAAGAAGCGTTTTTACATTTTTAAATAAACGGTGGGGGGAAAAACTCGAAGAACAATAATATCTCTTGACATGTGAAAATTACATGAAATTCAAGTTTTATTGTCCATAAATAAAACATTATTGAAAGAAACAAACAAAAGATCCTACATCTTAATTTTAACGTGAAAAACCACACAGAAACATCTTATTGACCAAGAAATTAGAATATCTAATTTGCATGAATTGCAAAGTAATGCCAGACCTAATCTAGCCCTGTGAGTTCTGCGTATATGGCAGGATTCTTGCTGTTACTGATGTTCAATCAGACCATCCCTAGATAGAGTATGCATTCTCCATTCCATCCTAGGCAATCTCTTGCTCACTGATTTTTTGCTGCATGGCTGTCCCTGAAGGTATTTGAGTTTGTAGCCCAATCCAGACTGAATTTCTTAAGGATAGGCACTTGGCCATTTACATTTCCCTATACTCAGTGCCTAGTCCAATACCTGCACAGTGTTTTAAAGAAATCCTTGAATCAAAAATTGAATTGAATTGTATTAAGGCCAATGGAGCATTGCAGAGTGAATCACCATATCCTGCATTAGAAAAAAAATGACTCTCTGAAGCTCTGATTCTCCACTTTTTTCTTTACTAACAAAAGTCAGATACTTTACTTTCTCCCCTGTAAACTGAGTATAGTAATGATACCAACCTCATGGGGTCTTGCATTGATTAAAGAAAATGAAGTAAATAAAACACTTGGCACAGAGTGATGTTCAATAAAATAATCATTGTCACTGTCATCATTGCCACTCCGCTTTCACTCTTATATGCCCTATCCACATGTATCAAGTGATGTACAACAAAGTTTTAGTCCTTCTCTTCCATTGGTAGGAACTGTCACCATGTACCTTGCTCGGCACAGCATCCCAACCCGTCTAGATTCTAGAATTTAGAAAAGAGAATAGGCCCTAGTGGGTCCCAAAGACATACCACAGACTGTGCTGCTCCTGGGACTGGGACCACCTGAACATTTCTAACAGACCTTCCCTGTTTAAACAGCCTCCGGGCACTCCATACAGGAGGCTCTGCATCAAAGTCTCCTTGTGTACAAAGTGTAGAATAGGCTCCATTATTTTGACTGTAGAAAACCCCTTTAAAGCCAGCTAGCTAGTTAAGGCAAACACAATTTATCTTCTATGTTCCTCAGTTACTAGATCTACAGATTGGGGGACATTCAAACTGCATCCTCCTTATGAACAAACTATAAAGATTAATTAGGCATTATCAGCCAAGTGGAATTCTCTTGAGATATACACATAAATATTCTCACTCTTATTACAAGGCTTGGAAATGTCATTTCCTTGTTATTTAAGATACTGTATCTGATCATTAATAAGTAAACAGATGAAGGAATAGACCTTTGTATTCAACATGGCGTTCTTCAAACGTTCTCTGTTAAAATAAATAACGGAACCTGTACTGAAGAGGCTGTGTGGTGGGCAATCACCTGTCTTACGGGGCCACTTCTTTATAGTGCAGATGCAGTTTTCAATACCATTTTGATTCAATCTTTTATTAAGATCCACCCTGAATAGGCAATTGATTTTTGTTAGTCCCTGGAGTAAACGTTTAAAGGAGGCTTCGTGGCATTTATTTGAAGAGGTTCCTGCTCCTTTATGAAATGCATTTGATTTGATACACAGGAAAAAGAAAAGGTTTCATTCACTAAGTGTTCATTCTTTTCACAATTTTGCATTACCTTTTTTTTTTTCTTTTTAAATGCCAGAAACCCAGTTGTGAATCATAGGTCCTTTCAATCCTGTTCATTTTCCTAGCTCAATTTTTTTTAATACTCACTCTAGATCTGAAAAATGTATCAGGTAGAAGGTTTGAAAATTCTGATGATGTTCCTTATGTTTATTACTTTGTCCAACTATTCTTGTGAATAGCTGGACATTTTAAAATATTTTAGTTAAAAATGACATATTTTATAAGCCAATCAGAGAAAGACAAATACCATATGATTTCAGTCATATGAGGAATTTAAGAAACAAAACAGGGGAACATAGGGGAAGGGGAAAAAAAGAGAGGGAAGCAAACCATAAGAGACTTGTAACTATAGAGACCAAACTGAGGGTTGATGGAGGGAAGGGTGGGGGATGTGCCAGACAGGTGATGGGGATTAAGAAGGACATTTGTTGGGATGAGCACTGGGTGTTACATGTAAGTGATGAATCACTAAATTCTACTCCTGAAACCAACGTTACACTATACATCAACTAACTAGAATTTAAATAAAAACTTGAAGAGAAAATAAAAAGATATATTTCATGTGTTTTATTGTTCTGTTGGAATTCTCTCAATAGTATTGATGTTCATTGACCACTGAGATTGGACACAGGTAAGGAAGAAGTGTTCTTGTGAATGAAACTAACACCTACACCTATCAGGGATGTCTCGTGTGTAATAAGAGAAATTCTAGAGAGACCCAGTGCACATTCCATAAAGCAGGATTCGTTTTCTAGTCTGTGCTGTCAAACCAAGTTCATGCAGGTCTTCCAGTGGATTCTGCAGGGTGAGCAGGCTGGGCTCACTCATCTTTGCTCACTCCCAAGCCACTTCTAAAATGCCTCTTCCATCCTTTTCTCCATTCTGACAATCCTGCTCTTTCTTTGAATAGTAATAGCTGTGCTAATAATCATGGTGTTGACGGTAGCTGCCCCTCATTGATCTGTCCTGGACCATTTTCTTATATTTGCTCATTTATCTTCACAGCAGTCCTTAGAGGAGTGCTAGCATCATTCTCATTTTATAAATAAGGAGGCTGAGATTTAGAGAGGTTAACCGTTGGATCAAAATCACTCACACACATTTGGCCCCGGGTCTGTCTCACTCCAAAACCCATACCCTGTACTCCTGTGCAACACCGCCTCTAGTGGGGTCAGAACACCCTGGCCAAATAAATAAGCATTTTATCTTATCTGTATGTATGTGAGATCTATCTATCACAATATCTTGCAATATTTAAAGATAATAGCAGAAAGAAAGTAAACTTGAAGCAATTTAGAAAACCCTTTAGTATCACATAAAAAGTTCCCCTTTTGCCCTTACAAGTAAAACATTGACTAATGTTTGAGTTTATGTGTTATTTCTAAATCTCTTCATAGGTTCCATTGATACTTCAGATTTAATGACCTCCTGGTAGTGGTTATTAGGCTCTTTTTAATGGCTCCAAGTTTGTAGTGATTCACTGTGCTTATAAACTTTGTACCACAGGTAGAGTGTAGCACCCACTTTACAATGCCATGCACACAGGAGGAAGACACTGCATGTTTGTTCTTGATGAGGATGAAGAAGAAATAAAAGCACTGTCTTTCCAAATCAAAACCCAGAGAAGGCCAGGAGTGGCCAAGCTTCCAGTGCAAAGAAGTAAATGACAATTTTATTTCCTTGAGTTTCATTTTGCAGTTGAACAGGAATCCACCCCAGTTTCCCAGCATGGCAAGGACAGCTTTCTCCCTGCAGCATGGCCTCGCAACACACAGTAACACACACACACACACACACACACACACACACACACACACACAGGGGAAGTCGCATGGGCAAACCCCACTAAAAAAATTGTAGTCTCCTCCTTGAAAAAACAAAAGGTTTCCTACTCATTCCAACACTCCAGCCCTCAACATAAAAAAGAAAAAAACCAAACAAAAAATCTCCAGATGAAATTATGTTGTAACTAAACATGAAAAGTAACAGAGAAGAAAAAATGGAAGGTAGAGCAGGTAAACCTAAGGACTCTGTGAAAGTAGAGGAGTGATCAGCCACCACTTTTCCGACAAGAAATTGGAAGATACATTATTAATGGGTAGGTTGCTATGTGCTAAGTGTTTTTCCTAGCAGCTGCTGGAGCCCCCTCCTCCCCTCCACAGTCTTTACGGAGTCACTGCCCATCTGGCAGCAGCCACTCACGCCACCGTCATAAATGATGCCCAGGCACTAATTGGATATAAGTGACTTGATCTTGGGGACAATTCTGCAATATGCAAACAAGCATCAATGGGAGCACTGCATTTGCTTAAAACTGCAGATATTTCTTAATCCAGACAAAGAGGAGAATGTCCCTGCTCCTGCACTAATCGCTGTGCCTTACAAAGGCAATGCCAGCCAAGTTAAAACCCATGCTGAGGCTCCTAGCTCTTTGTCAGTTCAGCTACTCACAAGCTTCAGCGGATTCCCCTGATAACGCACTTCAACATCCCACGCAGTCAGGAGATTTCTGCCATTACCTAATCTCCATTCCTCTTTCTTAAATTTAAAAACATCCCTGCTCATCTTATCTTACACAGAAACAGAATTGGACCATGTCCATATGTAACACAGAGGGGAAAAAATTAAACCAGAACTTACTGTAGCTATTTCTGCTTTCTAATGGGGAAGTATAAGGATAGAGATGCCATAATTCATAAAACTCTCCATTCCTTCCAACCCAATTCAGAGACCAGAGGGGAGGAAATAAGTTCAAAAGCACTTCTGATTTCAAACGGTGAATTTAGTTCTGCTCTCTCTCAAACCCCACTAAATCTCAAGTAAGGAATTATTTTTTAATGGATGAACTTACAGAGCAAAATGGGAGAGCAGACAATAAACCAAAAGGTCGAGGGCTAGAAAGTGTATGGATGGGTGGTGAGCGACTTAGTACACTTGAAAATGCAAAATTCTAAATCAGCAGTGGGGAAAGGCAAGAAGTAATCTGCCTTAGGTTGCAGAACGCCCAGCAGGCTCGGATATCAGTGGCACCAAATACTACTAGAAGGGGTAAAGAAGATGAAGCTAACAACAGCAAGATCTGTAAAAGGAATGTTTAAGAAGCAGCTGGCTCCCCTAAAGTCTTTCCCCCTTGTTCCTCCTCCATCTTGGCAGAAGCTTGGAGCTTTATTCTGGGGGAAAGGAAACGGAAGATCTCTGAACTGAAGGACACCAGGCACAGTTGAGAGTTGGGCCCCACACTGCAAACAATGTAATTAAGAGCATTTATATACTGAGTGTTCAGACCTCAGCCCTTTTTCACATCCTCTCAGCTTGCAGAGGTTGGGCGAGAATGAGAAGAGTCTTATCCAGGGATTGTAACCAAAAAACAGAAAAGAAAATTCTTTTTCTTTAATGTTTATTTATTTTTGAGAGAGAGACAGATAGAATGTGAGCAGGGGAAGGCCAGAGAGAGACAGAATATGAAGCAGGCTCCAGGCTCTGAGCTGTCAGCACAGAGCCCGACGCAGGGCTTAAACCCACAAGCTACAAAATCATGACCTGAGCTGAAGTCAGGCACTTAACCAACTGAGCCACCCAGGTGCCCCAAAAGATAATTCTAAATATATTGGTATCACAAATTTCCCAAGAAATGAGTCCATCCAATAACCCTACAGTGAAGAGTCAACAAACCTCTAGTACCCAGAGATTCCAAGTTGTGTCACATTAAAAAAAATTTTTTGAACAACCACACAGAATAGAGAAAATGGAGGAGAAGGAATCATCAGTAAAAGAGTTCAATAAAATTCCCTACATATGAGACGTGAACCTCCGATTTTAAGCTCTGCCCAGCATAATGGTTTGGCAAAATGGGTGAAAATAAACCAACACCAAGGCATTTCACAGTGAAATCTCAGAATTCCAGGGAGAAAGGAAAGATGCTAGAGACTTCCAGAGGGAAAAAATGCTTTCACGCAAAGAATGAATGGCACTGAAAATGAGATGACAATGGAGCAATGCCTTAGAATCTTAAGGAAAAAGTGATTTTTAATCTGGAAGGCTTTACCTTTCCAACTATCATTATTTAATGTGAGGATAAAAGAGAGACAATTTCAGACATAAAAATTCTAAAAAATAATACCAAAAATACCTTACCTCTCATGCACCCTTCCTTGGGAGGTGAAGGATGTGCTCCAGCAAAACAAAGGAGTAAAGCAACAAAGAGGGACAACTTGATCAAAGTCACTCACACAGGTCTGTCTCACTCATACTCTTTACTCCCATGCAACACTGCCTCTAGAAACATTGGATTAGAAAGTCCTGGCCAAAATAAGCACTATAAGCACTGTATCAGTGCTGTCCTTCCAAATTTAGGACCCCAAAAAAGCAAGAAGTGGCCAAACTTCAAGTTTCCTAAAATTCAGGCAACAGAAGATCTCACACAGGAGAGAAGAGTATCCTCAGGATGACAGTGAAGAGTGACGATAAGATAAAATGAATACAGCCATACCAGACTGCAATGGGTGAGAAGACTCTAGAAGAGAGTTCTACAAGAACGTAAGATGTAAAGCTTTCCTAATGAAAAAGAAAGTGTGGAGAGGAAATTTATTTCAAAGCATGTTAAGGGGATGCCTTTGGCCAAGGAAGCAGAAGTGGCAGGCACTCTGAGTCCCAAGAAGAGAAGGTGCATAAGCAGGGATGGAGTTGGTCTGTCTCACAATATCTGTAAGATCTGGAGAAGCAGAGGCAGCACTTTCTTGGGCTTAGTCTATCTGACTGTGGCACCAACTGTGCCTCTTCAACAGAGCAGCCTTAGCACTAGCCTACTGGGATGTTGCAGAGAACCAGACGGCATATAACAAAAGGCAATACTTCTAGAAATGGCAGGTGATATAGGTATACCTATGGTAGTTAGGGCACAAATAACACACTCTCGTATAACTTTACTAGGCATATTACAGGAAGAGAAAGAAGTAGCAAAGGGAAAATGGCAGATATAAGGGGTGGCTGAGAAGATCTGTTCTAGAACACTCTTGGATCATCTTTGGAGACTCCATAAATATCCAGATGGGATTTTATGGTAGATAAGTTAAGTTCTCCCTCTAGGCAGTATGTTTTATACACACACACACACACACACACACACACACACACACACTCCCTTCCAAATTTGGGCGGATATTCAGACTAAAAATAGACAAGTAACATTAATTTATAAATGTCTTAATTATATTTCATTCCTAAAGCCAATTGTTTCTTTCAACTAAGAAATCTGCCCTACTTAAGACATTAGTACCCAAAACCGATTAATAATGGGTTTGTATTTCCACAAGTGTGTTTGAATTTCAGTTATCTGACATAGCACAGTAGGGAATTACTATTTGTATTTTCAGGTACTGACATCTGGAATTCAGGCATGAGATTGAACACAATTATCCCTCATAATAAAAGTAAACAGAGCTCAGCATGAATCTACTAATTGTTCCTTCCCACTGAGCTACAATTTTTAGTCAGAATACATACATAAAAGAGTAAGTACCAATCTGTCTGGCCTCCTCACCAAGGCCAAACTTTGCTTCTCAAAGCCTAAATCACCTTGTTTCACTTTTCTGCTTCAGACTCTCCAGCGAAGAATAAAACTCAAAACTCCTATCATGGCAAACAAGGTTGTTTGCTCAGTGGGTCTCACTGAGCAAGCGGGACCCACTGTAGTTCAGTGGGTCTCAAACTTAAGCACACATCACTGGGAGTGCTGGTTGAAACTCAGACTGCCAGGCTGCACCCCTGAGACTCTGATTCAGTAGGTCTGGGATGGGGATCTGAGAATCTGCATCACTCACAGATTCCCTAATGGTGCTGCTGCTGCTGGTCTGGGGACCCCACTTTGAGAATGACTGCTATATCTGCTCAGGTCCCGGTCAAATCTCTAGCTTCATCTCCTAATACCTTCTTACCCAATATACTTCACCACACTGCCTTCTTTTGTTCCAGGTCAAAGTCTACATTTATCGTTCCCGCTGCCTAAATCTGTTCTCCCCCTCATCTTCATCTTCTCAAAAGGGCCTTCTTAACCAACCTAGCTGAAAGAACTCTGTACCACGTCCAGTCTATACCATTGTTCTATTTCATTTTCTTATCACCGGCAGTTAGAGATCTGAAGGTATGCTGTAATGATTTGCTCATTATCTGTCTCCCCTACAGAGAGCAACTTCCATGTGGGCAGGGATGCCTTCTGCCTCTCTGGTTCATTTGTAGTACTTGGGGGCCAAGGGTAAATATTTTTGGATGAACAAACAAATCTTTGGAGGAGACCAGGTCTGTGGTTTGAGTTTTTCTAGTCACGAGAGAACTTACATCACTAGGCAGACAGGCACCTAACAGCCCTACATCAATGTTCTCTTTCTATGACTCTCATCCAAGAATCTTTTGTTCCCCATGTCATCTGCAATTGGAAAATTTATTCCACATGTCATTTGTAATTAAAAAATTAGACCAGGAGGTATAATTTACCACAAACTTGGTGGACTGTCAGTTCTGCTAAGCAGGGATATAGTAATATTAGCCTTATTCTAACAAAGAAAATCAAGCTATTTTACAAAAAGGGGAATGATGCTGTAAGCAAATTATATTTTAAAATGAAGCAGAATTAAAATTTATTTGGATGAAAAGCTGTGATCCCATCTATGATCTCAGGCATATGCCCTTGACAAACCACCAAAATTGCAAATGTGTAAAAGAAAATGCTGAATTTCAAGATTTTTTAAAAACGTTGTTAGCGTCCTTTGAATAACTCAGATTTGAAACCAAACATAAACATTTAAAAATCACTTCTCTTAGATAATGGGTTATTTAACAACTGTCTGTTCTCTAGCTCTTACAAAAATCTTAATTTTTATACTATTCATTTGAGCAGTTTCTCACAATCGTTGGCCATGAAAGTTTATTTCCAGGAAAGGCTTAACATTTGGTTCATATTCTGTGGCTCACAGTAAGTGATCTCCTTAATTTCTTTGGGTTGGGAAGGGAAGTAAACACTGCACTTTAGAATCAGATCACTGCTGGGGGGGTGTTTAATGGCACTTCATAAACTTGTATCTGTAATTCTCCACCCCCATAGTCATTGTACTGAATGCATTTCTATTATAAGGACTGTTTTCTGTAAAAAAATCACTTGATCAGTAGCTCGATACTTGTCCCCACACAGTAGGCCTCTCTCACCCTTTTCTTGCTGTCCTGTTAACCTTTCAGAAAACCCACCTCATGGTGATGTTCAGCAGTGAATGAATGATCAGCATAGGAAACAAAGAGATCAGGAACAAAAGTCATATTTAAAGAAAGGAAACCTGTTTTTACCATGGTCTGTACTGCCCTATGACCTCTGAGAAAATACTGTCTTTAGAAATAGGCAGAGCCTTGATGTTTATTCAAAGAGAGGAGCATTTATGGACCTGTTATTACAAATGGTCTATCATATGATACATGGCAAAATAGTCATTAATTGGCTGTGCTACTTAGGCAAGCTGCTTCATCTCTCTGGACCTCGCTTTTGGGGGAAAATTAAGAAGTTAAGATGATTAATGGGATCCAAAATTCCATGCTCAAATACTGGATCCATTTCAAATAACTCTTTATAGGAAAAAGAAAAAAAATGCTACATCCCAAGATCATACTTAGTATGGTTTCTATAATACCTAATCACCTAAAAGAAATTATAAGTGAGCATTCACAAACCATCAAGCTAATATCTTGCATTTTACCGACCTAAAAACACATAGGATGCCATGTTTGCTCTTCTGACACCACTTAGGACTTCACAATTTAACTAAGACTTGAAGCTTCAGAACATGTTACCATGGCAAGGCCTGGAATCATATTTTGCTTTCATGCTCTTTTCTAGCTTCATTTCTTTGGGACAGAAATTATACAGGTGACCCTATGATCCTTTCCTTTCAAATTTTGAGATTTTTATGGTGTATGTGTTTAGAATATCATCACACGATAATAGGATATTAATATTCATGGTTTCATTTTCTTTCTCCATAAAATAGATTCACATAGATTAGCACCGTCTGTTTCAGTGCAGATTCACAAACATGAGCTGGGTATGGAAATCTGTGTAAGGAACAACTTAACTGAGAGGCAGTAAAACAGATCAGTCTACTTTTATTCTTCAAGCTGAACACATTGTAAAAATTAAGCAAAACAAAAGTCAAGTGTGACAAGGATTTTAATTGGAGAATATGGTAGATTGCCATCATCAAAGCCCATAGGAAAAGACAAGGCTAATCTTATTAAGGTTATCTGGGTACGCAGCAACAACCAGCCCCAAGAAACCCATGGCTCTACAATCAATTTCTCCGCCAAGGGAACTTAGTTTATTCAGGCTAATGAACTGAGGGAAGGCATGGAATTGGAAATAACCATCTGAGCATTAAAGAAAGGAAGAAAAGAAAGAAAGAAAGAAAGAAAGAAAGAAAGAAAGAAAGAAAGAAAGAAAGAAAGAAAGAAAGAAAGAAAGAAAGAAAGAAAGAAAGAAAATGTAAATGATCTAGGTTGTACACAAACCAATAGGTTGGTTCATTCTTAATGAAACATGCAAATTTTCCTTTGCATGTGGCCCTGAGAAGTTGCCAATTGAAGAGAGCCTTTTCCCTGATTAGTGGCCTTTTGCATAACACCCTTCAAGATATAGTCATTGAAATGAAACACATGCTGTGCACAGCTGCCTCAATTTGTGCAATAGATCTGCTGCAAAACAAATTTAGCTGAGAATCCTGTATTGGTGAGCTGCTATTGAATTGGAGATTCCTTTGAGAAATAACCCAGCAAAATTAGACTTTTAAAGTATCACCATGCTATACAAACATGCCATGATTTATTACTTTGCGCCTAGCTCACCTGACCTAGACACATTCCTCCATAATTGTCTTCGTTATATTCACATAATAATAGTAGCTACTTTTTATTTTCTAGGAGCTAAACATTGTGCTGGGTACGTTAGCTATATTTTATGCACAATCCTCAGAACAATCTGTGAAGCTAAATACATATAAGCAAAGACTAGGTTTTTCCCATTGTGTTCATGCATTTTTGATCCCTTAGAAAACCAATAAGCATTCCTAAGCCTCACAGATTTAGATGTATGCTTTCTTAAACTTTTAACTAACAGAATACATGAATGGTGAAGTTATTTTCTTTAATAAAACATAGATTAAAAGGCTTTTATATCGATGCAAGAGCTTCGGAACTTCTCTGCGAATCTTCTCATGAGTTGCTACAATACTCTTTGTCTCTTTCTCAAATAGAAAGTGTCTGGGAAATATTAACACATAATTTCAATGGCCTGTGATGTAAACATCTTTTTTTGATGGCAATTACATTTGGAAAATGTATCCTTTGCCCACACTCCCATCTCATGCCCATTTACTGTCCATTCTATATTCCCAATATTTATCGAATGCATATCTTACTCTC
The DNA here is from genome assembly GCF_018350195.1 of Panthera tigris. Classification (NCBI taxonomy): domain Eukaryota; kingdom Metazoa; phylum Chordata; class Mammalia; order Carnivora; family Felidae; genus Panthera; species Panthera tigris. The sequence goes on along the minus strand of NC_056672.1, from coordinate 62,610,286 downwards.
TATTCCCTCAGTTCATCTTTATTATCTCTCACCTCCATTCCTGTAGCAGAACCTAACTAGTTACACACCACCAGTTCCCTTTTTCTCTGGGCACACAGCTAGACTACATTTCCCAGCCTCCCTTACAGTTAGCTGAAGCCATGTGATTGTATTCTGGCTAATGAAATGGGTGGGAAAGTGCTCCTTCTGGATGGCCCGTAGAACCCTCTCGATAGTACCTTCTCTTTCTCTTCTGCAATGTGTGAGCTGAATAGAGACTCCATTGAGGATGGCTAAGCCAGATATAGAAGGAGGCTGGGGCTTGAGTTACAATCTGGAGGAGAGCTATTTGTCTAGATGAGCCGCCTAACCAGAACTCCTGCAGTGGACTATTGCAAAAGCTAGAGGCATACTTTTACAGTGCTGACCCTAAAATAGGGATTATTTGACAGGAGATAGCCTCTCTGACTAATATACAACTAAAATAGCCTTGTTTCCCAGATTCTCCCCTCAATAATCCATCATCTCTATGGAAATCATGTTTATCTTCCCCAAACAGCACTTTGTAACCATCACCCACATTAAAAAAACTAGTACATACTCCCAGATGTATTAAATGGACACATACTGGGCACCTATTATGTTTTGGGCTAATTTCTTTTTTTTTTTTTTAAGTTTACTTATTTATTTGAGAGAGATAGAGTGTGAGCAGGGGAGGGGTAGAGAGAGAGGGAGAGAGAGAATCCCAAGCAGTGCAGAGCCTGACATGGGGCTCAATCCCATGAGCCATGAAATCATGACCTGAGCTGAAATCAAGAGTTGGACGCTTAACCAACTGAGGCACTCCCGTTTGGGGCTAATTTCTTACAGAATCTTATAGTTAAAATTTTTTCACCTGCCTTTCAGGGATTTCTATATTTGCCTCTTATTACACACTCCTGCCCCATGTCTCCAAATTCCCGACAATCTAGATTACTTGATATTCCTGACATAGGACTTAGATTTTTTTTTTTTTTTTGCCTCCTTTGATTCCTTTGTCCTCTCAAGGTTTCTAAACCTTATGTTTCCTTTAAGCTGTAGTGTAAATGCTACCATTACCAGAAAGTTTCATTGCCTTGAATTCCCAGTTGAAAGAAATCTCTTTGGTGTCTCATTCATTTTTCTTCTAATTCCCACAGATTTTTGTTTCTTTATAAATTCTGCAACCATCTGATAGATGTTTCCATATCTGCCTGTTCATTGTATCTCTAGCACATACGTGGCACATAATAGGTACTTTTTGGAATGAATATTATGCATTGGGACTTAGCATGGTGCCAGCATTTAAATATATATCGCTGGGGGTTTTTTAACATTAATTATTTTTGAGAGACAGAGTGTGAGTGGGGGAGGGGAAAGAGACGGAGACACAGAATCTGCAACAGGCTCCAGGCTCTGAGCTGTCAGCACAGAGCCCGATGTAGGGCTTGAACCCACGAACTGGGAGATCATGACCTGAGCTGAAGTCAGATGCTTAACTGACTGGGCCACCCAGGCACCCCTATATCGTTGTTTAATGAATGTGAAATTCAAATTCCCTCTAGGTTATGTCAGTTCAGAGTTGCTTTTTTAAAATTTTTTTTAATATTTATTTATTTTTGAGAGAGAGAGAGTGTGAGCAGGGGAGGGGCAGAAAGAGAGGGAGACACAGAATCTGAAGCAGGTCAGCTGTCAGCACAGAGCCTGACGCAGGTCTCGAACTTGCAAACCGTGAGACCATGACCTGAGCTGAAGTCACCACTAAACCGGCTGAGCCACCCAGGTGTCCCTCAGTTCAGAGTTTAATACATCAGAGCAGTTTCACTCTTTCCTTCCAAATATCTGTTCTTCCTCAGTGCTCTTTATCTCAGTGATGACTTTCCATCCTTCTAGTTGCCTACACCAGAATGACTCTTTTCTCTTCCTCACCCCCTCAACTAATCCCTGCTGATGCTGCTTCCTAAGTGGGCCCTTAATCCATCCCATCTTTTCCAGCCCCTATTCCCTTAGTGCAGGCTGCCATTGTCACCCAACTGGCTTTCCTGTCTTTTACCTCTTTTTTTTTTTTTTTTTTTTTTGTCTACCTCCTAACCTGCCCACACCCAAAGTCCACTAGCTAAACAGCAGCTAGATGGTCTTTCTAAAATAAATGCAAATCTCATCTTAAAGTCCTGAAAAGGCTCTTGATGGACTTCACAGTTCTAAATAAAGCAACCATGACTTACTCAGCTCGTTATGACTTGATTAATTCAACAGCTCAACAAATACATAGGAAGCATCCTTTCTAAGTGCCAGATACTGTTCTCAGTGCTGGAAGATGCATGGATAGATTACAAACCAAATCTGGGAACGCCCTGAGCTTGCACTCTAGTGTGGAGGCATGCAGAAAAAAAAAAAAAAAAAAAAAAAAAAAAAAAAAAGACAAAAAGGAAGTACATCATATAGCATGTTAGAAGGCAACAAGCTTTGTGGGGGAAAAAATAGAGCAAATAATGGAGTCTGCAAGTGCAGATTTGGAGGAAAGATTACAATTTAAAGGAAGTCATTAGGGTAGGCCCTTACTGAGAAGGTATCATTTGAAATGAAAGAGTATAAACTTTGCAGATAGAGGAAGTAGCCAGTGCTAAGTCCTGGGGCAGAAGCATGTCTAGCTTGTACGAAAAGTTGGATCTTATAATCCTTTAGTAAACTTTGCTTCAGTCACAAAGACCTATTTCTAGTTCCTGAATAATTCCTTCTCTTCTGAGCATTTGTGTATTAACCCAACTATCTAGAATGCCCATCCCTTCCTTCTTTTGCTGTGTAACTCTTCCATATCCTTTAGGGGTTAGCTGGACACTGCCGCTATTTCAAACTGCAGCATGCATACAAATCATAGGAGGTGGACCTAGCAGTCTGCAGTTCTAACAAACTCCCACGTGATGCTGACACTGGACAGTCCATGGTCCACAGGAGTAGCCAATCAGGGAGAGTTCGTCTAAGTCAGTGGTTCTCATCCTTGGATCATACTGGAACCACCTGGGGAACTTACAAATACCTCCCCACACCACAACAATGACACATCAGACCAATCAACTCAGAGGTTATGAGAGTGGGGTTCAGGTATCAAGCATATTTTCTTTTTTGTAAAATTCATTTATTTTGAGGGAGAGAAAGCACACAAGCAGGGAAGGGGCAGAGAGAGAGAGAAAGAGAATCCCAAGCAGGCTCCACATTGTCAGTGCAGAGCTCAACATAGGGCTGGAACTCACCAACTGCGAGATCATGACCTGAGCCAAAATCAAGAGTTGGACTCTTAACTGACAAGGTCACCGACCAGGTGCCCCTTGAGTACGTTTTCAAGTCTTCAGGTGATTCCAATGTGCAGACAGGTTGAGAACCTGTGGCGTCTCTAAAATCTCTTCTAACTCAGAAAATTATCACTGGGATGGTAGGACTTTCCAGACAGGACGTCAGTGACACTGCTTGTGCATGACATTGCCATTCAGAACACAGATCTGCAGCACATGGGCTCTGATCATGGACTCTAGAAATGACAGATGTGGGTTCACATCCTACTGTGTTGGGCAGATTTACCTCTCTCGGCCTCAATTTCTTCATCTCTAAAATGAAAATCGTTATATCTAACATTTTGGTCTACTTAAGAATTTATAAGGGTAATTATGCCCAGCACTTTGCAGATAACCAGTAGTTTGAGGCTGCTGTTGATATTAAGTATGAGATTTTCCAGCACTGCAGTTTTTTTTTTTTAAACAAAGATACTAGTCTGTTCTCTTGCTTTCCTCCTGAAGAGCATCCACATGGAAAATAACAACAGCCACTTGGGAAGCCTGGATCAGCTTAAGCACCATCAGGGGAACTCTTTCCAATAGTTAATTTCCTCCTCTGTCCTCAGCTCCCAAAGCTATCCTGGGAGGAAGCCACTGTTTTACTTTATGAAACATTTGCCTGTGATAACAGACAGTAATTCTAAGTAGTCTTTTGGCCAACAGACCCTTTTTCCTATCTCCACCACCCTTGTACATAGTAAGCAAAGTTGATGTACTCAACTAGGACTAACACTCTTGTCTGTCTTCATTTGCTAGTACTGGATTATCCTTCGGATTGCCTTACATGAATCAAACACTCTCTTGGTAGAAGCTGCAACAGCAATAAAATCATTAGGGTGGTTCCACCTAATTAGTAAGTCACAAGCACATTTTTCTCTTGGTATTTGCGGAAGGGATCATGGAGCCAATGAGACCAGTTTCCATTTCCTCTCAGCCACTGACACCCTGAGAAGCAAGAGAATTTTCCATACTCTTTGTTGATGAATTTTTACCCACACCAAAATTTTGAGCCTTAGAGCAGTCCTCAAATCATGCCTCTGCCACTCTCCAGGTCTGGGTAGCAAGTCTTGAGAAAGAAGATATACAAAAATTTTATCATGAATTCAGTGATGGTTGAAAATCCTGCTCTAAGATACCTCTATTTAAAACCCACACCCAGGGGCGCCTGGGTGGCTCAGTCGGTTAAGCGTCCGACTTCGGCTCAGGTCATGATCTCGCGGTCTGTGAGTTCGAGCCCCGCGTCAGGCTCTGTGCTGATGGCTCCGAGCCTGGAGCCTGTTTCGGATTCTGTGTCTCCCTCTCTCTCTGACCCTCCCCCGTTCATGCTCTGTCTCTCTCTGTCTCAAAGGTAAATAAACATTAAAAATAAAATAAAATAAAATAAAATAAAATAAAATAAAATAAAATAAAATAAAATAAAACCCACACCCAGGGGCGCCTGGATGGCTCATTCAGTTGAGCGTCTGACTCTGGATTTAAGCTTAGGTCATGACTTCAGGGTCACAGGATCAAGCCCTGTGCCGGGCATGGAACCTGCCTGAGATTCTCTCTCCCTCTCCTTCTGCCCCTCCCGTTGGTACATGCACGCATCTCTCTCTCTTAAAAAAACCAAAAACCCTGCACCCAGACTGTGTTCATTTCCCTCAGTTTCAATTAATATGCTGAATTATATTTTTACTCTACTCCCATGAATTTACTCACACTGGAATGTTCTCTTCTCTTCTACATCTAAAATTTGAGAAGTATTTTCCCTATAAATAATATAAAGACTGGTTGGATTTAGTAATGTTATCAGTACAAGTGTCTCCTAAGCATTAAGTATTATGTTAAGGGCAGTATATGTCTTACCTCAGTTAATCCACAACAGCTCTATGAAGATCATACTATTATTCCTCGCTTAAACACTAAAGAAACTGAAGCTCAGGTAGGTTAAGGAACTTAGTCAAAGTCATACATCTAGTAAGTGCCAGCACTAGGATTCAAACACACGGCTATTCTGTCCTTAAGTTGTTATCTTAGTCGTGACATTCAACTTCCTAACAGAATATTTGGTCCTCCCTGTCCATCTTTGCCGTTTTCAACTCAAAATTATTAAGGTCATCTGAAACAAGTATAGTTTGTAACAGTCTAGAAGATCTAAGGAAACATGACAACTAAATGTAATATGGTATCCTGGAACAGAAAATAGACAGTAGTTTAAAACTAAAGAAATCTAATAAAATATGGAGTTAGTTAATAATCAGGTATCAGTATTGGTTCACCAATTTTGACAAATGACAGTACCATAGTAATGTTAACAATATGAGAAATTGAGTGCAAGTTATACAAGAACTCTGCCATATTCTCACAATTTTTCTGCAAATATAAAACTCTTCTTAAATAGTTTCCTTTTTAAAAGTCAATGAGTCCTCACTCAAGGTCATACATGGAATAGTATAATATTTCCAACTATAACATCACATATTAAAAAAAAATGGAGGACTGCATTGATTAATGTGCATTTGGAGCTTGGAACAATATGGCCATTTGTGAGAGTTTTTTAATCCAAACTATCCACATTCTAAAATGCCCCATTAAATAAATTTAGTAAAATAATGATACAGCAGGATCCTAGAATTTGTGGTAATCTCTTCCTCTGAAATTCTGACTATAGTAAAGAATATTTGAGCCATTGTTTAAAAAAAAAACCTACTTTAATGAAAACAGAGAAAGTGTTATGCAGAATGTTAAGGCTGGAAATCCAAAACCAATTATTCTGCAAAAAGCTCTTTTCTACAAATGTGCCAAAGCAATGTTAAGGATCAATGCAGCCTAATTCCAATGGTATGAAAAGGAGTGAGTGCTCAATTCAATGTCAGTGAGTTCATAATATGGTATCTACAATACCCTGTCAAGGAGGCACCTTTCAAATAGGAAGTCCTGAATACATACATATCTGGGCTACTTAGAGAGGTCTGTGCAGGGAGAAAATTAAATGTCATGGAATTCCTTGGTGGCCTGTGTAAAAAGTAGGGGAGAGAGAGCCTGGTAATAACAATTCCTTCAAATACTCTGCAAAATTCAAGGATTCATTCCCTTCTGGTCAATGTGATAGTTTAAAGATATGTCCACAAATTCTCTGACACTCTTCCTATCCACATCTATGTCATCTATGCTTGAAACTGTGTGCTTCAACCAATAGCATACAGCAGAAGTGACACAATGCTTCCAAAGATAGGTCATAAAAATCAATGTGCTTCTCTTTTGCTCACAGGAATACTTGCTCTGGAAACCTACAGAGTCTGCGTCTGCTCTGGCCCCATTGTTGGCAGAGCGCTAGCCACTGTTTGACCACACCATGTGAAAAACTCTGAGACAGGATAAGTTAGTCAAATACTTATTGAATTATTGGCCCACAAAATCTATGAAAGATTATAAAATTATTGTTGTTGTTTTTAAAAACAGTTTCCTCTCTATTCATTGCTGTGTGTATGTACAAATTCTGTTTCAATTATTCAATTTATTTTTTTTAAAGAAAAGAATTCTTTTTTCTTTTCTTTTTAAAGAAAATTATTCTTCTTTTTAAAGAAAATAATTCTTATTTATTTTCTTATTCAATTTATTGCATTAGTCATCTATTTTGATGAGAAATTGATTTTATTAAGTTTGTTTTTGTTTTGTTTATCGACATATAGTTGACACACAATGTTACATCAGTTTTAGGTGTATATTGTTGCTGTTTTAATTCACTAAACTTTGAGGCAAGGTATTGTGCAACAATAGCTAACTGGAATAGTCTGTTTATAATTGTTCAAAAAAGCATTGGGTTATTATGAAGTGTCAGCACAGAGTAATCACGATTCACTGGCTGTACTGTTTTAAACTTGGTCACAGAGGAATTTATATCATGGTAAGTAATAGTACTTTAGTTTTATACCGTAATTATTTACTCTCTACCCATAGCCTCTACCTTAATTTAGAAAACAAGCATTATTAATCATCTACTATGTGTCAGGCAGACACTCAGACAGGCATCAGGAATTCAATGGTGTAAAAGACAAATATATACCCAGTTCCGGGGAGCTTACACTCTAGTGGGAGAAACAGACAAAAACAAATAAACAATTCAAATGATTACTAATTATGATAAGTGCCATAAAGGAAACCAACAAGTTTCTTGGGAAAATCTTACTTTAAAAAAAATTATTTACTTATTTTGAGAGAGAGCATGAGTGGGGGAGAGGGGCAGAGGGAGAGAGAGAATCTTTAGCAGGCTCCACACTCAGCACAGAGCCCCATGTGGGGCTCAGTCTTATGACCCTGAGATCATGACCTGAGCTGAAATCAAGAGTCAGATGCTTAATCAACTGAGCCACGCAGGTGCCCCAGGAAAATTCTACTTTTGACAGATGGTTAAAAAAGCTTGTATGGTACAATGGAGTACTACGCGGCAATGAGAAAGAATGAAGTATGGCCCTTTGTAGCAACATGGATGGAACTGGAGAGTGTTATGCTAAGTGAAATAAGCCATACAGAGAAAGACAGATACCATATGGTTTCACTCTTATGTGGATCCTGAGAAACTTAACAGAAACCCATGGGGGAGGGGAAGGAACAAAAAAAAAAAAAAAAAAAGGAGGTTAGAATGGGAGAGAGCCAAAGCATAAGAGACTCTTAAAAACTGAGAACAAACTGAGGGTTGATGCGGGGTGGGAGGGAGGGGTGGGTGGGTGATGGGTATTGAGGGGGGCACCTTTTGGGATGAGCACTGGGTGTTGTATGGAAACCAATTTGACAATAAATTTCATATATTGAAAAAAAAGGTTGTATGGTGACAGATAGTAACTATACTTACTATAGTGAGCATAATGTATAGAATTGTCAAATTACTATGTTATATACCTAAAACTAATATAACATTGTCAACTAAATGTCAATTAAAATAAATTTAAAAATTATAGAAAACATTTTGAGGAAGGAAAGAAGGAAGGAAGGAAGGAAGGAAGGAAGGAAGGAAGGAAGGAAGGAAGGAAGAAAGGAAGGCAGGCAGGAAGGCAGGCTTCCTTGAGGAGATGACATTTAAGACAGGACCAAAAAGTAAAGAAATAACCAGTCATGTTAAGAGCAGCAGAAATGTTCCCAGAAGAGTAATAACATGGTACCTCCTCTAACCTGGAGGTAGAAATATGCCAGAGCAAAGTCAGTGTGGCTGAAGCTTAATGCGTCAGAGTAGTGTGGAATAGACAGTGTTCCATCAAAGGATGTCTCTTCTGTGTTGTAGTGTTGTTTGGGGGGGATGCCTTTCCAAGAAAAGATTTTATTTCTCAAACTACTCCCTTGCATACAAGCACAGTCATGTGACTGAATCCCCATCAAAAGAATGTCGGTGGAAGCGGCACACCAGACTGGCACAACCTGAGCCCATGAATGACTGCATGGAGCAAAGGCCCATTCTCTCTCCATCTTTCTACCAACACAATTAAGAAATAAACCTCTACTGGTGTTAAGGGTTCCTGGGATTTCAGGGTTATGCTGTGACGCCAGTTAGTATCACCTTAATTGAAACAAGGGAGAGTGATACAATATTCAGCTAGAATTTATAATGAGGCGCTGGATCAAATGGTGAGGAATTTGATTTTACTCTAAGAGCACTGAGAACCCACTATTGCGTGCAGGGAAGTAAGATGATCTGATTGACACTTCAACATCACTCCAGTCTCTGTAAAGACTGGATTGGAAGTCAAGAGTGAAGTATTGGGTTGGATTATTACAAAAGGTCAACATGAAGTAAAGAAATGGAAGTCCCGCATTCCATCAACTGGGAACTTTCAGCTTGGTCCAGAAGAGCAAAGTTCATAGAATTCAGAATTTCTTTGAAATGAAAAGGAATAATCACCTGGTTCAAGAGAGTGATTTGTATATTATCCTTAAGTTTTTAGATTTTCTGAAACTCTTAATAAACACTTCATATATTTTGGAAAACATAACCATTTATACATCACTTCACCCTGGCTATGTCAAGGAAGATTTCTGTCAAGCTCCTCACCACTTGAGATATATATAGAACAGCGGACTGAGACCCTATAAAGACAGTATTATCTGTATCAAGCCAAGCACCATCTTCTTGCTTCAAAAACCAAGTTCTGAACATGACTTAAAACCCTAGCAAATTAAGATACCATCACTATGAGGATTGAAATAATCTGGTGGACACAAATGATGAATAAATACTCCAAAGTAAACCATACTTCCAAACACAAGCCCAGGGGGAACACAGGAGACAGAACATTTCACTGGGCCAGAAGGATGTGTAATGGGGCCAGGGGTGGGGTAGGAAGAGTCAGAGGATGAAATGTTTGAGCACAAGTTTATCCAAGGAAAGAAGCATTATGTCATGTGATAATATAGGGTCTATTGCTTCTTTGCTTTATTTTACAATTGCTATTACTAATTTAACTTTCATTAGAGAGTCTTTTACTGAGGAAGAATCTTTAGCTAAACAAAGTTCAGGTGATTTTAGTTATCTTTCATAAGTTAGTATTTTTTTTTTTTTTTTTTTTTTTAATTTTTTTTTTCAACGTTTTTTATTTTTATTTTTGGGACAGAGAGAGACAGAGCATGAACGGGGGAGGGGCAGAGAGAGAGGGAGACACAGAATCGGAAACAGGCTCCAGGCTCCGAGCCATCAGCCCAGAGCCTGACGCGGGGCTCGAACTCACGGACCGCGAGATCGTGACCTGGCTGAAGTCGGACGCTTAACCGACTGCGCCACCCAGGCGCCCCCATAAGTTAGTATTTTCAATGCACTGTTACAATTTGTTAAAGGATGTTCTAAATATGTTCCCCCAAATGTAATGGGTTAAATCAGAATCTGAAAGAATAGAGTCTAAAATATGTAAAATATATAATGCAATTAATATATATTAAGTCATTAATATACATAATGCATATTTATAATATGTAAAATATAATATATATATATATAAAATGTAAAATATATAATCTAGTATTATATGGGTGTTTGTTGTTTTTTATGTTTATATAAAGTCTATCAAAAGGCTTCTTATTCTACAAAACTCAGGGCTACCAATATAAAAAGAATATAAGCCTGTAAGTGGCCTCAGGAATGCTGAACTGAAAAACATCTACCTGTCCACAAGCCCCATTTACACATTTATTCTGTGGGAAAAAAAGAAAAAAAAAAATATATATATATATTTAATTATCTTCTTTCAGAGAACATCTATCAGTTTCAAGTTTTTGTTGTTATATTGTAATGGTTAATGCTGTTTTAGTATAGTCTTTGACATCTGCATGAAATCCTCAGGTTTTATGAAGGAAATCACATACAACACACATCAAAACCTGTCATAACTGTGAATGCCCCAGAAATACTTGCAGAAGGCAAAAAATGATTGAAAGCTGGAAACTGTATACATTAACATTTTTTAGCTTTTATCCACTCTTTAGTTTTGACCCATGCAATTGCATGACCTGAAAGACAAAAATGTAGCTATTCACAAAGATTCAAAGTGATTCCCAAATGGCATGATAGTTCCTGTCTCTTCTGAAGATTCTAGACTCAAGCCAGCCAGATAGTATTTCTTGATTTTCTCACCCGAAGATTTTGTTCAGATTTGAGTTATCACTCTAAAGTAGTTCAAACTGATTCTAAAGACCCTGGCCAATCATCTGTTCATCCATTCCACAAACAGTAATAAGCCTTTACTAGGTGACAGATATAACACTACATTGAAGGCCCTACATAAATATGACATCACCCTTATCCTTGAGAACAGAACAGAATAATCTCTAATGTCATGTGATACGTTTGGGGACCATAGACAAGGGACAATGAACTCTGCCCAAATGCCCCCAGCCCCAGTAGTCAATGAGTTCATCTTAACATAAATTCATATGTGTTGCTTGTTCAGTAGATTCCCTTCAAGACCTCAGTCTTGAGGAAAGGAAAGCTTTCCTTTAATATTTCAAAGAGGCTCTAGGCAGCATCTCAAATAATCTTTCCATTTTCCCACCAGGCCTCTATGTCCGTAAGTCATCACAGTCGCCTTTATATTCTGTCACCAATAAATAGGCAAGGACAGTTCACTGTTGGTATAATATTGAGTGGAGTGGCTTCCTGTCTCATAGTTAGTACCATATTTTGCTTTCTTGTCATCTGGGCAGCTATAAGCCTCTTCCCCAAATCTCTTGCTCCATAGGGCTCACACTTAGCAGTGGGGACCAGAACTGTCACCCACTGCCATTACATTCTATCCATTTCCTTATGTTTTATTTGTATCCAAATGATATCATATATATTCTTCTGCAAGTTGTTTTTTCCCATTACTGGTATTTTTTAACGTAGTGTATTAACATAGAAGTACTAAGCCATGTGCTAGCCTTTGCATTCCACTGTATGAGTAAACTTCCTACTCTCCAAAGTGGGTGTCCAGCTGCTCTCTGTGAGAGTACCAGTCTTCCCACAAATCTTCTCAATGCTAGATATTATCACTTTAGCTTCTACTAATCTGATAGGTGAAAAATGGAATCTCATATTTATCCCCTGAGGAGTAGTGAGGTTGAGCATTATAACTGGACACATCTTATCTGCCTCCCTATATCTCTTGGTTTACATTTGCTTCCCAGGCTCTCAGTTGCTTACTTTGCTTCTGTGGTAGCAGCAACTGAGGGGCCTCACACATACCTGTGATTCTACTGCCTGGATCCAAGTAGTTACTTTCTCAGGAATATAGGACTCCATCTTGGCCATTGACATGTAGTCAGGCCAACCACCATTCTGATTCTCCTCACACTTGAAGGGAGATGAAACGCCATACCACAGGTTCAGGATCCTTCTTCAGAGTGAATGTCACCATATAGAGGAGTCAAAATCCATCAGACTAGCTTTGAACAAGGGAGAACCAACAGATGATAAGAAGAATAAATTTCATCCACTCCCCGTCTTCCAAAGCTGGCTCTGAGGTATAATATCTATGAAGAAGCTATTCCAAAGATAACCCATGTGGACAAGTAGACAGACATACCATTCAACTGACTATCTCTTGGTTTTTTGTGAAGCAGTGGCCAGAGTATAATACATCATCCTGCATTGTTTCCTTCCTTCCCTTTCCCCTCACAATCCTGCAGCAGATTGTACTTTTTTTTGGAGGTAACAAGATTCACTAACAATTTCTGAAGAAATGTAATGCTTTAGACTGAATCTGTGTTTCAGAAAGATGACTCTGGAGACATAATGGAAACTGAATAGGAATTAGGGAGAAACTAAGACAGAAGACATGTTTTTAGGAGTTTATTCCATTGGAGGTTACAGCTGGGGTAACAATAGTGGAAATAAAGGAGAGTCATATTGAAGAGAGGTTGGGGAATTAAGTGTTGATTTGATTATTCATGAGAAGAATATAGAGGCAGGAAGGGTAAAGCATGGGGTAGCAACAGTTATTAAAGACTGGATAAAGAAGATGGACTGGGAAGACTGAGAAAGGCCAGGAGGTAAGAGAATTTGGAACAGATAGAATTTCAAGGAGAAACTGACTAATGATGTTACATAATGCAGAAATGTCAAATAGCCTAAGAATGAAGAAGGAGCTATGAATGCAGCCATTAGGCATTAGTAGAACATCAGTATCAAAGGAGGGCTGGAGTCCAGAAGAGATAGTGGATTTCAAATAAAAATAAGTTGGTAGAATAAGATGATTGAACAATAGTCTGAAGTAGCAGTGGGAACCCAGGGGAAAATCCAGGGTACAGGCAATCAGAGGGCCTGGGAGCCTCAAACTAAGAGAGGCCAGTACAGCAATTTCAATGTAAGCCTGGGAAAAAGTGTTAAGATTTCTCAGGCAAGAAGGTAGAAGTATATTGGGGAAAAGCTAGAAAATGGTATTTATTGGTAACTGAAAAGGGGTTCCAGAGAATTCAGAGGAATGGGATCAAAGGAGATCAGCAGAGGAGGGGGTGGGGTAGTTTTCATTTCCAAGTAAAGGTCCCACCTTTAATGATTTCAGTTTTGTTGTCAATTTAGCCTCCATTTTCTAGGTGGCCCCAGGGTTTACAGTAATCAAGGTATTTAGATTTGTGGTTTCTTGGGAAGCCACTCTGTTCCCTGAAATACCACCAATACAAATCTATCAACCTATTTGCAAATGCTTCTGGGACAATCATCTCTAATATGGTTGTGAAGATTAGATGAGAGCAATGCCCTGTGGGCATTAGACACTGGGAACATCAGGGCCTCCAGGAAGTAGGAGAGAGTTTCTGAAAGTTTGAAGAGTAAGATAAGATTTACCTACTTCATTATTGAAGATAAAATTTACCTACTTCATTATTTTTATTAAGGGTAATGCCTCTTTCTAAAATCCATAACACAAACTGTTCCCTTACATAAGTTACTGTGTCTCCTACAAACACACACACACACACACACACACACACACACACACACTCCCCTTCCTTTTAAAAGTAAACTTCAGAGAATGCAAAAAGAAACTTTAAACCAGTCTGCGTGAATTATTGCAACTACAAAAGAGAAACTCAAAATAATAAGTATCACAACTACTTAAAATGTGACTTGTTTAAAATGTGACTTTGGTTATTTCAAGATAGCCAAAGCAATCTTGAGAAAGAAAAACAAAGCTGAAGATAACACAATCCCAGATTTCAATATGTACTACAAAGTCATAATGAAAACTGGCACACATAGATCACTGGAACAGGATAGAGAGCCCAGAAATGAATGCACACGTATATGGTCAATTAATCTGCAAGAAAGGAGGCAAGAATATATTATGGAGAAAAGACAGTCTCTTCAACAAATGGTGCTGGGAAAACTGGACAGCAAAAGAATGAAACTGGACCAGTTTCTTGTACCATATAAAAAAATAAACTCAAAATGGACTTAAATGAGAGACCTGAAACCATAAAAATACTACTAGTAAATATAGTCAGTAAGCGCTCTGACATCGGACTTAGCAACATTTTTCTAGATACGTCTCTTCAGGCAAGGGAAACAAAAGCAAAAATGAACTACTAGGACTAAACCAAAATAAAAAAACTTTTGTACAGTGAAGGAAACCATCAATAAAATGAAAAGACAACCTACTTAATTGGAGAAGATATTTGCAAATGACAAATCTGATAAGGGGTTAATACCCAAAATATTAAAAGAATTCACACAACTCAACACCAAAAAAGAAAAAAAAAAACCAATCTGAGTAAAAGATGAGTAGAGGACCTAAAATAGACATTTTTCCAAAGAACACATACACATATCCAGCAGACACATGAAAAAATGCTCACCATTACTAATCATTAGGGAAATGCAAATCAAAACCACAATGAGATATCACCTCATACCTGGCAGAATGGCTAAAATCAAAAACACAAGAAATAACAAATATTAGCAAGGATGTGTAGAAAAAGGAAACTTTGTGTGTTATTGTTGGGAATGTAAATTGGTGCAGCCACTAAGGAAAACAGTATGGAGGTTTCTCAGAAAATTAAAAATAAACTACCATATAATCCAGTATTTCCACTACTGGGTAACAAAGGAAACAAAAACACTAATCCAAAAAGATATATATACCCCTATATCTATTGTAGCATTATTTACAATAGCCAAGATATGGATGCAACTGAAATACCCATTGATAGATGAATGGATAAAGAAGATGTGGTATATATACACAAAATGGAATATTATTCAGCCACAAAAAAGATGACCTCTTGCCATTTGCAACAACATGGATGGACACAGAGAATACTATGCTAAGTGAAAGAGTAAGATAGAAAAAGATACATATCATATAATTTCACTTTTATGTGGAATCTAAAAAACAAAACAAATAAACAAACAAATAAATACACTCTTAAACAGAGAGAACAAACTGGTGGTTTCCAGAGGGGAGGTAGGTGAGGACTTGGCTGAAATAGATAAAAGGGATTAAGAGGTACAAACTTCCAGTTATAAAATAAATAAGTCAAAGAGATGAAAGTTACAGCATAGGGAATATAGTCAATAATATTGTAATGATGTTATATGGTGAAGATGGTGACTATACTTAGCCATGAGCACAGCAATATATAGAATCGTTGAATCAATACGTTGTACACCTGATGTCAATATAATATTGTAGGTTAATTATACTTCCATAAAACAGAAAACTAAGCAATTATACTTCTAAAAAAAGAAAGAAATGGCAAATATATTAGTTTATGAGGTTGAGTGAATTATTGAAAGAGTGATTTTAAGAGGAGAAATATAGAGATAGGATCTATTCTAACAAAATTAGATAACCAATAACGAACATAAGCTACATTTGTCTTTTTCATGAAAAAACTATTGCTATTATTATCTGCAGTTTCCTTAATAAGAGTTCGGGACAATTTTCAATATTTTTCAAAACAGTATTTATGATATAAGACTTACTTCTACATAAGTTTCACCTCACACTCACTTCCATCTTACCTAAGGTAGATGAGATATTAAAATCTAAGTCAGGCAGAGAGATCTCTTCCATCAAGAGTCTCAGATGAGGGCATATGGCCGCTCTTGACAGTACACAGCACCTCCTCTTTGTCTCCATGTTGCTTATCATGTTGACGATTATGAATACTTTTATATTTTTTACCTTTTTTCAAGTTTATTTATTTATTTTTGAGAGAGACAGAGACAGTGCCAGCCAGCAGTGGAGGGGCAGAGAGAGGGAGAGGGGGAGAATCCCAAGACAGAGAATCAGTGCAGAGCCCAGTGTGGGGCTCCATCTCATGAACCATGAGATCATGACCCGAGCCGAAACCAAGAGTCAGACACTTAACCGACTGAGCCACCCAGGTGCCCCAATTATGAACACTTTTAAAAGTCAATGGCATTTAGATACAGATTTCCAGTTATGGAATAATAAGACACAGGAATAAAAGGCACAGCACAAGGAATACACAAAAAATATGTAATTGCTTAGTTATAAATAAATATTTTTTTAAAAAGTCAATGGTATTTATTTCTATCTCGCTAACCAAAAATAAGGCACCAAAAGCAGAGACAAAAAAAAAAGTGACTTGTGCTTCATAATCAAGCTGTCTGGCTGAGCTGTTTTTTAATCAGGTGTCAGAAGTATATCCTGCAGCCAAAATCTTCAATTATTGAAAACGTCCCTCAGAAAAAATTGTAAAGTGCATTGCAAGTTACAAACCAATTAACATGTTATTTTAAAAAAGATATCATAAAATTAAAGTGAATAAGAAGATCTCAAAAGAATGTCTCACATTGGCTAGAAATTAGCTTCTGGTTTCACTGAAGAATCAAGATATTAGAATGGCAAAATGAGGGGCGCCTGGGTGACTCAGTCGGTTGGGCGTTCGACTTCAGCTCAGGTCATGATCTCACAGCTCATGGGTTTGAGCTCCGCATCAGGCTCTGTGCTGACAGCTCGGAGCCTGGAGCCTGCTTTGGATTCTGTGTCTCCCTCTCTGTTCCTCCCCTGCTCACACTCTGTGTGTGTGTCTCTCCCTCAAAAATAAATAAACATTAAAAAAAATTTTTTGAGAATGGCAAAATGAGATCACAGAGCTAAAAATGTACAAATGTATATACAAAGCAATGTTATTTTGTTTTTAAGGGCAGACCTGAATCTGTCCACTCAAAGGCATGCAGGCCTAGTCAGGGTATTATCCACCTTGGGAAGTAACTAAATTAATCCCAGCATTTTGGGGACTTCCTCCACAATCCTTTGGATTTGTTCAGTGGTGACACTGAGACATTGGGTTTGGTTTTGGGAAATAGTCAAAAGCAATTTGGAGTTTGGTTTGGTAAATCAGATGGATTATATGATGGAGAAACACTACTTTTTGTTAAAGAAGGGAAGGTGGTTATAAATTGATGAAAATTATTTTTCTGCACCTTATAAACTGGCTCTGGGGGAAATTCACCCCGGGAATTTCTGGAAGTGTTTTAAGAAATGGCAGTATTATTGAAATAAATATAAACTCTAAAATGACTACTTCAGAGAGGAAAACATACATTGAGATATATAAAGTCCCTCCAACCTTGCTATAGAGTGGGGAGCTTACACTCAATATATTATTTTTAATGTGTTTTAAAGAAACAAATTGTGATAAGGATTATCTAAATTCTTGTACATGTTAAATCTCATTACTTTGTAGCCATACTGTGTATTCCCTCCATGTGATTATAGGAAGCATTTTATATACACTGAATTCAAAAGTCTTTTGCAGACAGGTGGCTGATGAATTACCAAATCTTTAATTCATAAATTTAACTTGCTACACTCATTTGGTTTATTGTGCATAATACACACAAACCCTGAATGATTCATACAAACTATTTTTTACTCATAAAAACATGCCAAAACCTTTTCAGAGAGTTGCTTTTGTCTCTTTTCAGAGTGCTCATTCTTCAGTGTGTATAAACAAGCAAATGCTTTGATATTCAAATTAATAAAAGCAGTCAAAACGAGAAATGAATCCATCTGAAAATCATATGCTTCCATTTGATGCATATTAATGAAAAGCTCACACACACAAATTATTTGAGAGGATATTTACCTTACATGCAATGAAAAACTCCCTTACAGGTAAAGCAGATAGAAAGGTTATTTTATAGTTAACCACGAAATCTGAGTTCTAGTTCTGCCTCCCCCAGAACAGCAAGTGGCTGGGAGCATGAACTTTGAGGTTGGTGGGATGTGAATTTAAACCTAACTCGGCTATTTGTTAGTTGTATGACCTTGAGCAAGTTACTTGACTTCTCTGAGCCTTAATTTATTCATCAACAATATGGAAATAATAACTATCCCCATTTCAGAAAGTAATTTTAAGAATTAACTAAAAGAGTGCATGTAACTTTCTTAGCTTAGTACCTGGGACTTAATTAGTTCTACCTATTAATAGGATTACTAAGTTAAACAACTCTTTTTTCTGTGTTATCACTTTTCTTTCCATAAAATGAGAACGTTACCTAATTAGTGAGAAATAAATGAGGGGACAGACAATAATTTAAATGCTATGCAATGCTGGAAATTGTCATGAAATACAAAATACTACTCTGGCTCCATTACAAAGAACAATAAAATGCCTTATTCCCCCCAGCTAATTCAAATTGGACGCACCTTCTCAAGTGCTTACATCTCCTCTGTTAGCAATAGGAATGTGATCATTTCAGTCTGAGCTGATTGAGTTTCTCCGGGCTTCACAAACAGATGGGATCATCGTAGGTATAATAAATCAAATTTCACTGGTTCCCGCCCCATCAGGCAGGACGTGCAAGCAAATTGCTTTTTAAATACCTCCCAACGCTCTCAGAATTTCACTTGGGTATGCCTGGGGGTCCCCACAAGGTATCTCAAGTGTGCTCACAAACATCTCTTTGGGCTCTTGTCACCATATGGTGATGGTTAGGTTCTTCCTCTCCTTGCCCAGCTTTTCTGTAACAATCAGACTGATGGAACTGGTGAGGGTGGAGGAAACCAATGTAAATCGCAAGGGTTAGTGGTCCATAAGTATCCAGGGTCACCCTTATGCTGGATGTCAACACACAGTCACCCCTGCTGAGGGGAATTTCCCAAAAGTTTCACCCAAAGCCTGAACCAATTCTTGAGAGCCCATGGAGAAATACTGAAATCAAGCTCTTTGCCACGTTCTAAGACAAGAGGTGAGTCCCTTTGATCTTATATCTCTAAACCTATCTTTTCTTCATCATCCTCCACTCAGTCTCTGCTTGGGGAAGTAAGATAAGGTCTTGGTTAAGCACTCCTGGTTCCCCTCCAACTCTCTCCATCACAAGACATTTGTGAAATATAAAACAAAAATGGTGCTGAGAAAGTAAGATGTATCCTCTACCTTCTGTCCCTTCAGGTCCTGGGGACTCTGGTTAGATGGATGAGAGGGTTATAACTTTGGAGAGGTAAAGTCTTTTGTAATGTAATAGGGGAGTTCATTACTGCTCTACTGAGCATTTTTAAAAATTGTTTTCAGGGGCACCTGGGTGGCTCAGTCGGTTAAGCGTCCAACTTCGACTCAGGTCATGATCTCGCAGTTCGTGAGTTCAAGCCCCGCATCGGGCTCTGTGCTGACAGCTCAGAACCTGGAGCCTGTTTCAGATTCTGTGTCTCCCTCTCTCTCTCTGACCCTCCCCCGTTCATGCTCTGTCTCTCTCTGTCTCAAAAATAAATAAACGTTAAAAAAAATTAAAAAAAAATTGTTTTCATGTTTATTTATTTTGAGAGAGAGAACAAGAGCAGGGGAGGGGCAGAGAGAGAATCCCAGGCAGTCTCTGCACTCTCACTCAGCACAGAGCCCAATGCGGGGCTTGATCTCATAAACTGTGAGATTGTGCCCTGAGCCAAAATCAAGAGTCAGTTGCTCAACTGACTGAGCCACCCAGGCACCCCTCTACAGAGCATTTTTAATGTATCTGGAATCTTTCATCTTCTTTTTCTTATTCTAGCTGAGAGGAAATTCTGTTTCTTCTCTTTCTTTACTTCCTCAGTTAAATGGGCAAGGGTGTGTGTGGCCCAAAGGAGAAGGAGCACCTGAGATCTAGGACTTTCAGATTTCTTTCTAAACACTCTGAAAAGTCACCAGAAAGGAAAAGGAAGAAACTGTGTCCAGGATTAACCTGGACACAAGAGACTAAGCACAAAAAAGGCCTGTGATCTAGTAACATTTACCAGAAGCGGTTTCATTTTTTTTTTAATTTAATACTTTATTTAATCATGTACAATATATTCATAGTTCTTTTTTTTTCCTCGTTTTTATTTTTAATGTGTATTTATTTTTGAGAGAGAGCACACAAGAGAGAGTGTGAGCGCGGTAGGGGCAGAGAGAGAGGGAGACACAGAATCGGAAGCAGGCTCCAGGCTCTGAGCTGTCAGCACAGAGCCCGATGCAGGGCTCACACCCACAAGCCCTGAGATCATGACCTGAGCCGAAGTCAGATGCTTAACTGACTGAGCCACCCAGGCACCCCTGCCTGGATCACTTAAGATCTCTTAATGTAGTCGTGAGTGATCATTCATCTCTTGGTTGTGTGATTCAGTACCCAGCTGCAGAAGTCACAGACAGTGATGACCTCTGTTACTTTCTGGGCTCAGTTACCCCTAGGATTTTATGTCAGATAAGAGGAAACAGCTTCTTAGGGATGCCTGGGTTGATCGGTCAGTTAAGCATCCGACTTCGGCTCAGGCCATGATCTCAGGGCTCATGGGTTTGAGCCCTGTATCGGGCTCTGAGATGACAGTTCAGAGCCTGGAGCCTGCTTCGGATTCTGTGTCTCCCTTTCTCTCTGCCCCTCCCCCGCTTTCTCTCTCTCTCTCTCTCTCTCTCTGTCTCTCTCTCTGTCTCTCTCTTAAAAATAAACATAAAAGGGATGCCTGGGTGGCTCAGTCAATTAATGTCTGACTTCAGCTCAGATCATGATCTCACGTCTGTGGGTCCGAGCCTCGCATCAGGCTCTGTGCTGATAGCTCAGAGCATGGAGCCTGCTTCAGGTTCTGTGTCTCCCTCTCTCTCTGCCTCTCCCCAGCTCACACTCTGTCTTTCTCTCTCTCCCTCTCAAAAAGAAATAAAACATAAAAAAAATCAAAAATTAAAAGAAAAACATAAAAATTTTTTTAAAAAGAGATCTTAAATGATCCTGAAGCATCTGTCAAAATACATTTTTACCAGCCTTAGAAATCTTCAGAATCAAAAGGAGACTAGAGACATATAAGAATCTATCACAGAATGCAAAAGGTTGATTTTTTTTTTTTATCATGGGTTATGCTTAAGTAGTCCTTAGGGCCAAGGACTGAAATTCTGACTTGATGTTAATTTAATCTTGGTTGGGCAGTTCAGGTATATATGCATATATGGGTAGGTAGGTATAATGTCTTGGCTCCACTTGGCAGTGAGGGGACCTGATTTCTCAAATAAAACTGGATCCCTTGCCCCTTCACTGAATTGTCCAGACTCCATAAAATGACCTCAGAATCTTCAGATGACCTGGGAATGACTGAAACTTGAAGGTACCTTTGTCTTAGTAGGAGAGGATTTTGTGGGTGCAGCCTGGTCCAAATATCACACAGACTTGTGACCAGATAAAGGAACCAGGGGACAGAAAAAAACCCAAGACAGGGTTATTGAAATACCAGGATGAAGGAAAGACATCAAGAAACAGTCTCTATATATGTGGTTCTGAGGAATGAATGACACTTTCATGGGAATATATAATCCTATGGTTCATGTGCCCAATACACACTTCCGGAAGGAATTAGCTATGTTTCTCCTATAAAAAATAACACATATGGAGAAGTGAAAGCCACTTTACAGACAAAATTGTCAAAATAAGGCAATGAATAAAAGCTATAGGAAGAGACATTTCAAAGACATTCAATATAAAATGTTTTAACAACTGAAAGATGGAACAGGTTACCTTTGGAGCTTGTATAATAAAATAATTAAGAGCATAGATTTGAGACTCAGAAAACTATGGATTTGAATCCTGATGTTTAACATACACTCACCATGTTACTCAACTTCTTTGGACCTCTCTTTTCTCACCTGAAGACTATGGATAATAACTTCTCTAGAATATTGAAGGATTCATGATATAATATATATAAAGCACTTATATAGAATCTGACACTTAAAAAGACTGAATAAATGAAAGCTGTTCTCATTATTGCTTTTGTGTTAATAAATGGCATGAACTACAGATAGAGGAGATAGTTTTGGGAGTTTATATCGTGTAAACAAAAAATGTTTCTAAGCAAATGTATTCTAAGCAAACAATGACTTTAAACTGACAGCTCAAAAGAGATGAAATTAATTGTGTCCGCTGGCAAGACAAGACTCAAAAATGTGTAAGTCTGTTCACTGTACCTCTCCATCATACCCATGTGATGTGGACTGTATGGTCCAGCACAATAAACCAGACAGATCAATAAAGTTTAAACAAGAATTCCCACATGAGGTAATGCAGGGGAAAAAAAAACCATCAAATTGGATTATGACATAAAGGGTCTCTGTGTGCATGTTGAAAATATCTGTAAGTGTTTTTATATGACCTGAAGCTGAACACCAAGAGCTAGTGATTACATAAATAATAGAGCAGGAAGTTAGCAACAATATTTAAGGTTATTCAAGACAATGAGTAAGCATAAAGCTGCCATTTGAAATGAGAGCATCTAACCCAATTCTATAAGGAATTAATTAGCTGATCTTTTATTTACTTGAAACACTTACCAAATTGCTTTCAGAAAGACAAATACAACTGTCTCCACTGGTGAACTAAAGGTAAGCCCTATATTGAATGAAATAAGAACTTATAACACATTTCAAATCTATTATTTGGTTTTAGAGATTGTCTTTATTAGATGGGTATCAAAAGGATGCTTCCTGGATTAGCACAGGAGAGGAAGGACTAATATATTTAGATATTTTTCATTGTTAGCATAAGAATTCAAAAACAAATTAATGTTAGAGAGGATCCTGTACAGAACACAGACCCTTCAAGGGACACAGAACTTGATCTTATTCAAAGTGTGAAAAAAAAAAAAAAAAAAAAAAAACATTCCAATGATAGCTTCTTTATCCAATCATTGGTTCCAACTAAAAGGGACTCCCAGTCCTAGACACCGAACTGATGAGCTCAGGTTAAGCAGTCCACATGGAGCCTTTTGTTTATGAAATGGCCATGCTGTTACCAAGGAGCACAGAAAAAAGTGCCTCCGTTCCACTCCTGCCACAGACCATGCCTGCCTTCACACTCACAGCAGGGCCAGGGGCCCTCCTTATCAGGTTCCTGCTGGTTCAGCTCCTAATGGCCTTCCTCAATTCCCATTCTGTCTGCTTTACTTTGGGCTGACACAGCACATGCACACAGAAGAGGTCTGCAGCGTGGCAGAAGTCAAAGAGTGGAAACAAAGAAGGCTCCTTTAATTAATTTATTTTTTGCTTGTTTATTTGTCTGCAGTTCTCTCAATTGATGATCAAGGATTTCAGTGACTGGCACCAGGAGAAGGCACTAGAAGAAATCAATTTTCTATAACCTCAGAGATCACAAGGCACTGGATAATAATCCTGTCTAAAAGAGAGCTACTGGAGGAGCGCCTGGGTGGCTCAGTCAGTTGAGCGTCTGACTCTTGATTCTGGCCAGGGTCATGATCTTGTGGTTGTGAGACTGAAACCCGTGTTGGGCTCTGTGCTGAGTCTGGAGCCTGCTTGTGATTCTCTCTCTTCCTCTCTCTAAATAAATAAATAAATAAATAAGCATTTAAAAAATTAAAATAAAATAAAAGAGAACTTCTAGGTTTGTGCAAAGCACAGCTGAAGACAAGTGGGAAAGCCTAATAGAAACATTACACCTTGACTCCAGTACTTCACAGCCATTTTGGATTCTGTTTCAATCGACTGTGTCATCAACACGCTTCAGAAATGTTGTTGGGACTATTTTCTGATATAGGTCAAAGGTTGTGTCCAAAGAAATGAATGCATGAAAGAAGCTTCTTGGAAATTATCTTGTGAATTGGAAGACTTGGTGAAAGTCAGGTTATAGAAGTTAGGCTATCAGGAGGATTGAGCTTCATCAGGAAATTGTGATTCAACATGGACAAGAATATTCAAACTAATAATTTGTTGACATTGAAATATCCTATAGCATTTGTATTTCCCTTTCTAGAGATTATTTAAAGTAGCACAGGCTATCATATGCTTCTGGCTTCTCACAGAATAAAACCCTTCCTTCTTAGCCTCATACATAAAGCCATTTATAATCTGGTGCCAGACTACCCTTCAAGCTATATCTATCTATTCCCTACAAATCCTTTACTCCAAACCACACACTTTTGTACTTCTTTTGTATCCATTGACTCATTTGTTGATTCATATGCACATCTATTCAAAATACACAGAGCATCTCATTTATTTATCTAAACAACTGTATAAGATGGGTAGAGTGTTAGGATTTTTCCTAAAGTAGGAACGTGAATGCTTTGCCAAGGCATTTGAACTTAATCTCTCAAGGACATGGAGATCCTACAAAGTACATGAAGATTCAAAGGATTTTTTTTTTTTTGTCATGGAATTGACTTGGTCTGATTTTTATTTTGGAAAGATAATTCTGGAAATATTAGATAGGTGTGGGGTGGTGGGGGAATTGATAGTGGACAGAGGATATTGTAATGATCCAAGAAAGGTATTAATTAATTGTATGGTGATGTGAATGGGGAAACAGGAGTCACTATGAGAGACATTTAGGAAGTAAAGTAATGGAAGCCTAGGTGACTGACTAAAAAATTACGTGAGGAAGAGGGAGGTTCCCAGAGGAACCCCAGGTTTCTGAATCAAGTGGTTAGATTATGGTGGTGTCATTAACTAAAATGGAAAGTGTAGGAAAAGCAGGTTTGTGGGAGAAAAATCCTTTTATGTCTTCTGGTTTAAGTACTATGTGGCATCTAAGTTGAGATGCTATTAGGCTCTTTAACACGTGAATCTGGGCTCTTCTGAGTGGAAACATAAAAAAAAGAATTAATGTAGAGTTTCTATTTTGTTCTATTTCTGTTTGCCCTTTTATTTTCACCTGAGTGATCAAAGACTCTAAGTGCTAATGTATTTTTAACACTGACTTAGAAGTGTTTGTGAGATAATGAAACACAGGCAACTGTTGGGTGAGTAAATTGGTATGGTCTTCCTGGAGGGCACCTTACCAGACTGAATCATTTAAATATGTTTCCTCTTTGTATGGTAGATTAAAAAAAAGCTACAGTGATTTGTAGCTCCTCCCATCAAAAAGTTGAGTCCAATTTTATACCCCTTGAATCTGTGTTTGGCCATAGTACTTGCTTTGGTCAATGGGACATTAGAAAACATGACTGAAAAGGACTGGAAATTATTTACACATTGGAGTTTGCCTTCTCTTA
The DNA here is from genome assembly GCF_018350195.1 of Panthera tigris. Classification (NCBI taxonomy): domain Eukaryota; kingdom Metazoa; phylum Chordata; class Mammalia; order Carnivora; family Felidae; genus Panthera; species Panthera tigris. Next base: position 62,585,049 of record NC_056672.1, on the reverse strand, counting down.
CCATTGGTAACCACCATGCGAACAGGCCCAGGGTAGCTTACTACAGGAAGAAAGACAATGTAGAGAGAAGCCACAGCCACCCACTCACTTCACCCCAGCTGAATCATCTGAGACCTTGAACACCCTAGATCATGGTTTTTCAACCTTGCAGGTACTGACATCTGGGTTGAGATCATTCTTCGTTGTGCAAGATTATCTTCTGCATTGCAAGATATTTAGCAGGAGCTCTAGTCTCTACCCATTAGAAGCTAGTAGCACCCTTCTCTGCTACACTGAGTTAGCCAAAAATGTCTACAGACCTTGCCAAATGTCTCCTGGAAGACATAATCACCACCATTTGAGAAGCACTGGTCAAGACCATATTTACTGTCATATTCAAGGTATAGCTTTTATAATAATAGCAAGCACCATTTATTATATGCTTATTATGTCATATACACTATGGTACATATTTTACATGGATTATGTCATTTAGTCCTCACTGTAAACTTAAGAAATAGATTTATTTTCTTTAATTTTTTAAAATGTGTATTTATTTTTGAGAGAGCAAGAGGAACAGAGTATGAGCAAAGGAGGGGCAGAGAGAGAGGGAGACACAGAATCCAAAGCAGGCTCCAGGTTCTGAGCTGTCAGCACACAGCCCAATGCAGGGCTCAAACCCATGAGCATGAGATAATACCCTGAGCTGAAGTCAGACGCTCAACTGACTGAGCCACCCAGGTGCCCCTATTATTTTGTTTAATTAATTAATTAATTGTTTGTTTGTTTGTTTGTTTGTTTAGAGACAAAGAGAGGCCGGGGGGGGGGGAGAGAGACAGAGAGACAGAGAGAGACAATGCCAAGTAGGCTCTGCACTGCCAGCACAGGGCCTGACATGGGGCTTGATCTCACAAACTGTGAGATCATGACCTGAGCCTAAATCAAGAGTTGGATGCTTAGCCAACTAAGTCACCCAGGCACCCCAGAAGTGGGTATTATTCATATCTATATTTTGCAGATTAGGAAACTGAAGTTAAAAAAATTTAAATATTATGCCCAAGTTCACCCAGCTAATAAGTAGTAAAGCAGGATTTGAACACAGGCAGTATGCTTGTAGCACAATTCCTTAACTACCATTTGGAGCCAATCCATTTAAATATGGCTTCTCTTTAGATACTAAAACAGAATAGTTCTAGTTTGTCTAAGATCAACCAAAACTGCCATTAATAGGCATCAACTCGGGCCAATTGTGACTTATAAATACTATGTTTTTTTATTGACTTGGTACTATCAATAGAGAGACAAGACCTACTGAGTACTCTCTCATCATCCTCTGGGATCCTACCTCTTCTGGGATCCTTCTTCTATCCTACTCCACAATAGTATTCTTACAGTAACCCCATCTCAGATGCTATTCCTTCACACTTGGTTCTTCCAGTAACAACATAGACAACAAAGCACCTATTCATTTGAGATATCTTCCTCATATATATCAGGATATAAAATATGAGACCCAAGCCCTACTCAGAGAGCTCAAATACACTTAGTTTTCATTGTTTTTCTGTCTTTTACATTCATAACTTCATGACATTCACAACCTGCTCTGTGACTCCCCTCTATGTCTCAGACTAGGCAGCAAATTCTCTCAGTACATGGTCTTTTGCCAAAAAAACACATTGATGAGGATTCAAATCAATCTAGAGATCACAGAATCAGAGATTGTAGAATCTCCTGGAATTTTTAAGGAGGCTCTTGTTTTTGGTTGTTTGAGTATGATAAACTTAAAGGAAAACTAATCTCACTATTTTGTTTTTTAAACTAAGTCTCTTGGGGCGCCTGGGTGGCTCAGTTGGTTGAGTGTCCAAATTCGGCTCAGGTCATGATCTCACAGTTCATGGGTTCGAGTCCCGCATCGGGCTCTGTGCTGACAGCTCAGAGCCCAGAGCCTGCTTCTGATTCTGTGTCTCCCTCTCTCTCTGCCCCTCCCCCACTCACACTCTGTCTCTCTCTCCTTCAAATATAAACATTAAAAAAATTTTTTTAAATAAGTCTCTTATTAGAAGCATCCATTTTTATCATATATGCACATAGATATGTACATATACATATAATTATTTGGGGTTTTAATACAAAAATGGATTTTATAATACCCATCACTTAAGAAAAAGTACAGTGTGGTCATGAGAGTGCCAACTTTGGCCCTTCCACAATGTGAGGACACAGGGAGAAACTGATCGTCTATGGACCAGGAAGTGTCCTCACCATACACCAAAACTGTTGGTGAACCTTGATCTTGGATTTCCAGCCTCCACAACGAGAAGAGACAGACCCAAAGAAATTGAAGACCAAGCTAAGGGAGTTCTTTCATCAAATATTGGCTACAAATTACAAGTGAGGTGAAGGAAGGCAACTTTTGCCTGGATCACCACAAATAATGGATTTTTAATAAAGTCAGGAGCACAAATGAAGAGTGAAAGGAAAAAGAAGAATAAGAAAGCCTATACTGCGGTCAGGAAATTTAAACATATAGGGAGCCATATAATTTATATTTTAAAGCTACAAATATAGTAATTATTTCTATTCATTAATTAAATGACACAGTAGTATTTAGCATTATATAAAAACTCCATTCATTAAGCATTCACTCTATTGTTTGGGCAATGTATTATTTAACTAACACATTGCACTCTGCTTATTATATAAAATTATGTTTACCCCCAAACTGTAATTTTCGTGGAGATACAAATGTCAGTCCATTCAGCAGATTGATTGTAAATGAGAAACATCTCAACAGACAGGAGGGAGGGAGAGAGGGAAGGAGGGAAGGATGGAAGGAAGAAGGTGGGAGGGAAAGAAAAATGGGTTAGGTTTTGACTTGTTTTTAGAAGAAAACAAATAGAAAAAAACCTCACCAAGAAGAGTGGAGAAGACCTAAGAAAGTGGAAGTGTAAAAAGCAGAATGGAATGTGACACTCAAGACTCTTTCCCTACCTACGATATTTATTTTCATGATTTGCATTCTACATTATAACCTAAGGCTGTGATTTCACATTTCACATTTCTTTGTCAGAGAATTGATAGATTTATGTAGCACTGTAGTTCTTATCTCACCTATAAAGAGGCACTTCTACAATTCTGGACACACATACCTCAGAAAGAGTATCTTATATGTATGCAAATTTCTGATTTATTTCTGGCATTTAGATTATTTGTTTCTGCTACACCATTTAGTCATTTTACTAACAAATGTAAGTTTACAAAGGTAAATTACGTCTAACAAAAAACATTCGAGATGAGTTGAATTCATTGTCTATTTTCTTAAGTTCTAACTATGAAGTTTTAAAAACAATTTTTATTATAATATTGATTAAAGAGTTTGGTATTCTTAGTTTTATGTCTGTATAAATACCTAATAAATAATTTGTTTGGGAATCCAAAACTGATTAATGCATTTAGCAGACAAAATGTCCAAATCTATGTTATTACTGAGTTTTTTTTTTCATTAAAATGTAATAACTATTTCCACTCAATAAAATTAAAATGGCATATTCATGAAAAAGAAGAAAAAGAGTATCAGAGCATCTGGCTGGCTCAGTTGAAAGAGCACATGATGCTTGATTTCGGGGTCATGAGTTGGAGCCCCACATTGGGTTTAGAGATTACTTGAATAAAAACTTAAAAAAAAAAAAAAGAATGTCAACTTTGGAGCCAACCCACAGGGTTTAAATCCTAGTTCTACCACTAAGCATTTATGTGGCCTTAGAAGTCATTTGGCCTCTCTCTGCTTTATTTTCTCAATTGTAAATTGCTACTGTGATATTTGAATGAAGTAATATATGCAACTTAGAATAATACCTGACACATGGTAAGCAATATACATATTTTCACTACTATTACTAATTTTCTTTTCTACTTCCCAAAGAAGAATGGACATCCAGGTAAGTAAACATAAAGCCAAGTTTTTCAAAATGGCACAATATTACAATTTATTTAGTATTCCATAATTTATTCAGTATCCTGTCGATAAGCTATTCAGATATTTTTTCCATGTTTGAACTACCAAATGCTGCATTATTGGATATATATATATATCCTTAAAAACCCATGCCCTTATTTCCTCAGGATATCTTCCCCAAAGGCAGAGCACTGAATGAAAAGATATGTCCACTTTCAGTTTTGGAAATATTTGCCAATTAAGTGATGAAACCATTGTAGTAATTCACATAGCCATCAGCAGTGTACAAAGTGTCTATTTTCAGATATACGTACATATATGTACATATACACACACCTGCCGCCACCGAATAAAAACAATATTTACATTTTTTTTTACCAATCCGATGGCTGCAAAATAGTATTTTGAGCTTTTAGTTGCTTTTCTCTATTAGTGAATTTGAATTTCCCTTAATATAGTTACTGGCCATTTGCATTTTACCTTTTAGGAGTTTCTTATTTGTACTCTTTGCTCATTTTATTATTGTCTATTTCTTATCATTTTGTAGTGTTCTTTGATAGTATTTTTATTAACCCACTATATGTCACATATACTGCTAGTATTTTCCTATCTTTCAAGTCTTCATCATCCATATATTAGTGAATAACCACTCTTTAGACAATAGCTCTGAACCAAAATCTTTCCTGGCCTCTGAGGATTTGTGGCTATTGAAGTATGAACATTCAATGCAAATGCATTAGGAGATGTGCATGTTTCCTATTATAAAATCAATGCTTCTAAGAATCTCCCTCAAGTGAGACAGCATCACATCAATTTCATACTTTACCTTAAGAAAAATAAACCTTTTTCTGAAAAGGGATGTCTAGTTCATTCACTGACTCATTGTGAGCCCCATTTCTCCAGGACAGTCTTTCATCCCAAAGACTTGTGTTCTTCTCTCAGACTTTGTAAGAATATATGAGACTCAGTATGAAGTTTACACTAAGGGCTCTAGGATCTCTGTGGTTTTCAATTAGCTCAGGGAAGGCCTAGTGCATCTTACCTCAAACATTCACTAGATCAAGTATCACGCCGTCTTATGTCTGTGTCTTTTGTCTTCCCAATGAAATGGTAAGCTCAGTTGTGATTTTTCACTTTGCTTTTCAGGAGCCCTGATGTTTTCTTGGACACAGAACAAGGCTATTTGGAATTTCTCCCTGTAAGTAATGATCTATTTATGGACCTGTTTCTCTGACACATTTCTCCTGACATAGTTCTCAAGACACAGAGAAAAAAAAGGAATGAAGTGGGGCCAAATGGCTCTTGAGCATGGCAAATGGGATAAAGGAGCAGATGATTCACTCAGTCAGTCAACTGGCAAAAATTAATTGAGCCTCTTCTATGGAACAGGCTGGGTGCCCACCTACCAATATGGTACAATTTGAGGAAAATCACAAGATTTACCTAGGCTAAAACGCCTCTATCAGCGATAAAGATTCACTTCCTTAAAATATTAGTAATATCTTAGACAAAATCAGCAGCCCCCTCCAAAAAAAAGAAACACATGACAATAATCAAAATGGGCCAGAAGTAAAAGAAATGGAAGGGCTGCTCAAAGATGGGATACTGTTCAAAATAAACCATAGTCACAGATGTACTTGGAGGAAGAAATTACCTACAGCATGACCATTATAAACATGTATTTTTCAAGCACAAATACTAATGATGAGGAAATCACATGGTTCAGACCTGAAGATAAATTCAAGCTGGTTACAATCTACAGTGGGGGTTAAAAATGAAAGGAAAGAGAAACCAAAGTCAATGTAGTGGAGATTTCTTGGGCTGATGAAGGAAAGGAATGGTGTGTTACTGATACAAACTACGGAATGGTGAGGAAGAGCAGGGATAAAAGACAAATATTCACCTACTGGCTAAAAGACAACATGATTGACCCAGTGCTCAGATACACGCTTAATATTGTTTTTGTGATTTCACTTCTCAGAGTGGATGGGGTCATTAGGTAGACTACTATGCTGTAACCTATTCTCATCAACAATTATGTGGAATGAGGGAAACATCCTTAAAACAGGAACATGAGAGTTCATGATAGCCAGCCAGGAGGAGTATTTCAAGGACTCCAGAGAATAAAGGAACAAAACCCCCCAATCTAAAGCTGTAGAAATGGTTAAAAGGATGAGATGTATGTATATGAGAGAAGGAGAGTCTCAAGAGTAAAAATATGGCTGAAAAACAACAACAACAACAACAACAAAATGATCAATGACTCTGCTGGGAAAGGAAAGGTAAGTTATCTAGAAAGACCAGTGTGACTACACAAGGCTGGATTTCAATAAGCTTCACTTTAAAGACTGTTTGCTAACATGGACACATAACCAAGATAAACACATTAAGATAATTGCAAGATAAGTAACACAAAGAATAAACTAAAGGAACTAATGGTTGAGGAAAAGTTAAAAGAGGAAAAGGGGGATTTTATTGGCATTGGTAAGAATGAGAGACATGTTGAATCAGGGCAGATGATGGAAAAGAAAAATGTGAAACTTGGTAATTCTCCTGTTGCCCTGGGTGGGAGTATGGATTTCAAAGCTGTCTAAGGGAGGGGGTGGGAGTCATTCATTAGGAATTGGCAGCAAGATCTGTCTAAAATGGGCAAGAGAGAAAATAAAAAGAAATGCAAGGGAAAGGTAGCTCAGAGAAAAGGGGCAGGAGCCTGGGAAAATGTCACAACAAAAACTATCTTGGGGAAGTCCATATGGAGCAACTGATACAGTGAGATTTGTGTTCAACAGGCCCTCATTGTACCGCACTTAAAAACACAAACATGCCTAAGAATGTATATGTATATTCTCCACTGCAGGAGAAAACCAGTGTTGGTTAGTTGATATGAATTTCTAAATTTCTTTATTTTTAACATGCCTATATCTGAAGGGTGTTGCTGATATTTTGTACAAGAGTAAGGAAAGGAGAAATCAATTGACATTTATTGGGAATGAGCAACACGCTGGGAAATTTACACACAGCTTAAATACTCCTTACAATAATCATATGAGGTATGTGTTATTAGTCCATTATTAGATAAGGAAATTGAAGGCCGGACAGGTTAAATATATTGCCTATGTCAAAGCCAGTAAAGCAGAACTGAAAATCATCTGTTGGACTCTAGAGCCCACACTTATCTCATTATTCTATACTGTCTCCAGGGCAGGTCAAGGATATCATAAACTCTTCAAACCTCAGGTGGCATAATTGCTTACCATGTACACAGCTTTAGGTCAAGCATCTTATCTGACCCTTGCTAAAATAAGCTTCTTAAGAGCAATCATTTGGAAATTCTAACCCAGAACATTTTTAGCTCACCCTCTCCCTACCCATTGCCCAACCAAGTTGTTCCATTAGACATCAAAAGTTCAGGGTAATCCCATTCATCCATGACTCTTTGGGTTCACTTACTTATCCACTCTTCTATTTATTCATCCATTTAACAAATATTTACCGCATACTCAAATATTCTAATAATCAAAGAAAAGGATGTGTCTAGTTTCAACTTTAGCTTGTCATTAAAACCTCAATCCATCTGTCCAGGTCTTGCCTATTCATCCAGTTGAATTTTCCCAGTGATTTTCATCAAAAGAGTTTTGGTTTCTCCAACTCTACAGAGGTAAAGGGCATGAGACCCTTATTTGTTATTGAGTTTAATGCCTTCAGACCTCACAGCCCTATGTGGGAAGGCTTCTGCTTCTATTTTAGGTTCATCTGAAATAGCTGACCCCTTCTGGATCAGCTCAGGTCCCTCCTTCCTTCCCTCCTCCCTTTGTCCTCTCCATTTTCCTCTTCTGCAAGCAGCCCCCTTCTCCACTCACCTACAGTTTTATTTTTTTAAGTTTATTTATTTGACGGAGAGAGAGTGTGTGTGTGTTCATGAGTTGGGGAGTGGCAGAGAGAGAGAGAGAGAGAGAGAGAGAGAGAGAGAGAGAGAGTCCCAAGCAGGCTCCTCGCTGTCCCAAGCAGGCTCTGTGCTGATGCAGGGCTCCATCTCACAAACTGTGAGATCATGACTTGAGTCGAAATCAAGAGTTGGCTGCTTAACCAACCAAGCCACCCAGGTGACCTGTCACTTATAGTTTTAAAAACAAGGCTGAAAATCTTCTCACCCCTTTTAAGTAATCCCGGACACACTTCATATTAAAACAGGAACATAGTAAGCAAAAAACTTAAAAGCTCTAGGTAAGTAATAAATGATCCCCTGTATAATGCCAAACATATACTCTGTTTACCACAGAACACTTCCAAGTCATATCAAAGAGAAACACATCTGGCCTAGGGTGATTTATATCCTCATCCAGCACGTATGTTTCCATCTGATTCACACTACATGCTTTGGTTTTCAAATGCCAAATGAACAGTAAAAAATTGAGTCCTGCATTCCTGGAAGAGTTACATTTTCTTCCTTCATTCTCTATAAAATGATGGTGCTGAATTAGTTAACAGTGTATTAGTAAATGAGCACTTTTGCAGAATTTTAGTTTACCCTCTCATATATTATCCCCAAACAATTCTTTATGAGTTACCCTTGTCTTCATTTTATAAATGAAGCAATGAAATCTAGAGAGGTTGAGAAAACTCTCAGGTCACATAGTGAGTGAGAGATGTATCAAGGCTCAAATTCAGATTTTTTTTTTTTTTTTAGAGAGAGAGAGCATGAGTGCACATGTTTAGGGAGGGGCAGAGGGAGAGGGAGAAGGAGAGAGAGGGAAAAGAGAGAGAGAGAGAGAGAGAGAGAGAGAGAGAGAGAGAGAGAGAGAGAGAGAGAGTCTTAAGCAGGCTCCACACTCAGCTCAGAGCCCACAACCATGTGATCATGACACAAGTCAAGAGCCAAAATCAAGAGTCGGATACTCAACTGACTGAGCCACCCAAGCACCCCAAACTCAGATCTTTTGATTGAAATCTCATACTTCCCAGTATATTCCACTATTTACAAATAATCTTTATGTTCTCTTTCAGGGACTGGGATGGGTATGGGCTGTGAAGTTGTCTGGGGGAGAGGGTGGGAGACATGCATTAAAGATTAGCAGCAAGAGCTGTCTAAAATGGGCAAGAGCATAGATGAAGACAAATGCAAGGAACAGGTAGCTCTGTAGAAAAGAGGCTGAAGACTGGGAAATGTCAGACAAGAAACTATGCTGGGTGAAGTCCATATGGAACAATTGTTAAGGTGAATGCTGTGTTTCATCTCCTATAATAATGGAACCATTTTCTTTTTAATTCACATTTTAACAATATTTAAATCATGTTCATTTATAAAATATCACCCAGAAAAAAAAATAAATAATAAAATATCACCCAGGCAATTATAATTCAATAGAATTTCCTTTCGATCACTTAAGTTATAGCCATTTCCTAAACTCAAATCAAGAAATAAATCAAAATTACTTTTGAAGAAAAAGAAAAGTTGTCAAGTTTCTTTCTGTGGTTCTATATGTTCAAAAGCAAGTTTACTTGGAAGCTGAACCTACCGTAAAGGGAATTACCATTCGTTTTAGGAAAAAGTTGGGGGGATCTAGCACCTGGAAGGGGAAAATGAGGGAAAGTCTTGGTGGGTAGAGATTTCTCTTTGCTACTAAAAAGCCAGGAAAAAATCTTGATGTAAAGTATCCTTGGGATGGCCCCTACAGACTTTCTGGAGGAACAAGAGAAAAAAGAAACCCTAATTTCATGAATTGTTCCCTTGAATCCACTAGCAACAAAGAATCTTGAATTTGAGGAAAAGGTAGAAGAACAAGAATTTATAGCAAAAGTGAGAGCTGGGAGGAGGAGAGGAGAAAGAGTCCCTCTTTGATGAAGAGTCACCCTTTGGTGAAAGACTATGGGGCATTCTATCTGCCAGATGCCTTACTAGAAAAGGCACTAGTGACCTGATAAATTCTGACTTATTCTCTAGTGACTTTACCCATCTTGTAACACCAGGCAATCAATCCACCTCGTTCGGAATGTTTAGATTCCTCTTCTTTCAGTTATTTTCCTATAAATTCTATTTTCTCCATGTATAAAGATAAAGCTTAGTTTTTTCATCTTTTGCTTCCAAATTGGCTTTTCCTTATGACTCTTACAAAGACTGATCTCTTATAAAAAGGAGTATTTTTGCTATAGAATAGCACACTCTCTTTTAACATAGCTCAACTCCAAAAATTTTACATTTCCCTTTGATTAGTTTTGGTAAGCTTCTATGTAGTTGGTGTTCAAGGGAGTGAAAACTTACACTTAAAGCAAAAGACCACCAAAAAAAATGTAATCATGGATCTCCAAGGAAATTCACAGGAATCAGGACCTGGGTTCATGTGTTCAGGCAACGCTGCCACACCTTGAACAGCTTCTCCAGGAGAAACTCTGGGACAACTTCAGGGCAGTCCAGTCCTTCACAGAGCTGTCTTGGTCACTGTATCCCTGATCACACAAATACAACAAACCACACAGAACACCTGTCAACATTTTACCCTGAGCCAAATCTAGTAACCAGGTATAACCTCATATTTAAAGATCCCATGATAGCTAGATTTCCTATATAAATATACATTTCTCCCATAGTGGGTGATACATAAAAGAAGTGTTTTAGGTTTTCCAAAGGTATTTTCCTTATGGGTTCTTAATCTGTGAATCTGTGACTAATTTGCTCATTTCATTGGAGCACTATATAAATAAGTCTTTATAAAATGAAATTTGGCTTCTTTGCTCACTATTTAATTTTATCTTTTTCATGAGTTGCGCCCCTAAATCTGGCCATCTGGCCCCATATAGCTAGAGAAGAGGCCAAATGTGGCTCAATCTGGAAGAATGTTTTAAAGTTTCAAGTTGTCCACTGTAAAATGGACTCTTCTGCAGAAGTAAGTTTGCTGGTATGTGTCCTACCCACCAGCACCCCATGTGTCTGAGAGTCACTTAACTGAGACACCTCTACCTCAATTAGAGCAATCCTCAGTGACCACCACCACCCCGCCTCGGATCTTGTTACCAACATGCATTCCCAGATCTGCCCAGCAGATCTCTGGAGCTATCTCACATTTTTAGATTTTTTTGTCTCATCTTCTGCCTTTTGGATTTAGTGATTTCCACAGGTTTCCTAGATCCACTCTCAAGATGCCAATTATTCTTTACATTTTAATTAACTCATTTATTCAATAAATTTCAATTAAAGTTATAGAGTGTGACAGGTACTCTTCTAGGCCTTGGGGATGTAAAAAGGGAAAAGACATATAGATTCTATCATCTTGCTTACATTTTAGTAAAAGGAGGAAGATCACAAAGCAGACTAAAGACTTAAAGATGGACCAGGGAGGTCCTACATGATGAAGACATGATATATAAAGTGGTAAGGGTGAGAGATGTAGATTTTTGCAAAGCAGGCACTCTAGACTGAGCTAACAGCAAGTACAAAATCCTGAGATAAAAGTATGTTTGAGTTTTTTAATGCACATCAAGGTTACCTTCTCTGCACCAGCTCTCTGAATCCTGGCCAACACAGACTCAGATCCAATCAGCCTTAATCTTGAGTACATCCATTATGGTCACTCTCAAGGAGAAGGAATGCTGAAAGGGAGAGGCCAGGTAGCTTCTTGTCATGTGGTATGAAAGGGGAGACCCCAGCACTGAGTGAGTGACTGGGATTCTATATACATGTCTACATCTAGGTAACCTAGCAGTAAACAAAGGAAAATGAGACTTATAGTATGTATTTAACCAGTAGTTTTAATAATGTTATCTTCGTGTTTGAGAAAGGCATACATTTTCATCAATTCCCAAGCATTTCTATCAAAGTAGAAAGATGCAGAGAACGAGGGCTGAGATTTATTCTTTAAAGCAGAGCTTTGATGTATTGATCAAACCCTTCTATTTTCCCACCCCTTGCTATGCTTCTGAATTCCATGGTTCTTGGGTCAGGAGTGACTGAAGGTGATATTCTGATGAAGACCTGACAAAGTTTAGGGGTTATCTAATGATGTATATTTTTAGCTTCTTGGTTTAAGTCTTAATTTCCAAACAAACAAACAAACAAACAAACAAACAAACAAACGGAGGTTAAAGTGTTGTGGAAGAAAATGGGACAACCCAGGATTTTAAAGCTTGATATCCAGATGGTTCTGAGGACTATTCAATCATGTATGTGTAATAAATAATGAATAATAGTAGCTACAATGTCCTTAGCCCTTATTATGTTCTAAACTCTTTGTTAGTGGCAAGTAATTTATTTATTCCTTACAAAATCTCTTCCAGGGCAGCAAGGTGCTTTTATTGCCCCCATCTCCCAGAGGAGAGACCTGAGTCTTTGAAGGACAAAGGGAGGGGCCTGACATCACAATGCCAGTGAATGGCAGAGCTGGGACTGGAACCCAGCTCCCTCTGTCTGCACAGCCCAAGCTATTGGCCCACCACAGGAGCCTGCCTCCATAGCAATGAAAAATAATTGGAGTATTTAAGAATCAGAGTTTTACTGATGCTCCCATTATGAAGAAAAAATCATCACTTACTATAAGGAAGAGTTCCTGCCTTGATTAAAGTTGGCAGGTAAAATTTACTTATTTTGGAACTCATTCATTAAGGTTCAAGATGGCAAGAAATGAAACTGAAAAATTAATCTCTGCTAAAATGTTTATAGAAGAATACCCTCCCTAGGAACATGGTACCATCTCACCTCAATGTTAGGGTCAGATGTTGCCTAACTTCAAAGTGTTAGTAAAGTGGGAGAATATCAGGCCAGGGAGGAGAAGGTAGAGCTTGAGCAGTGGTTACATGGGCAGAGGGGAGTGAGGATAGGGATACAGTCTCAGCAGCAGCTTGTAGGTGAGAATATTTACATAAAGCATGAGGCACAATTTGCTAGGGATTCATTGCTCAAGCTAGTGTTTATGAAGTAAGTTCCCTTGTTCCCTCTTCCAGATGTGAGGGTTGTTTTGCAGTCAGGTATAATGGAAGCAGCACTGCCTTTCTAGGCTAGAAACCAGCCTGTCATGACAGCCTCTCCAATCGCTGTGGGACCCTGGAGAAGTCGGTGAACCTCAACAGACCCTTTTCTCATCTAAAAATAAAAATAAGACAATTGGAGTAGACTATCCCTTCCAGCAATTGTGTGAATCAAGGAGAATTTACAGCTGTTGCCATTCATTAAGTTCAAATTAAGTCACCTCATTATTTTATCTCTTGCTAGATAGAAGAAAAAAGCTCATGGTAGAGTAGGTGGCTCCTAGAAGGAGCTAAGCAAATATCTGCTCACTGACTGTATCTACAAAATATACATGCAGACAAATGGCCAAAGAACCCTAGGCTATGTCAGAGGAGCTCTATTTTAGGATGGAAAGTGGCACTCATCCTTCTCGCACAACAGTACTATTTACCAGATGCTTACTAACCTAAAATTTGCTTTTGTTTAGAATCATAACTAAAATTAAATGGCAAAATAGTATGTAAAGTATAATCTCACCTTTAAAAAAATGAGAAAAAAAGAACAACATATGTAAATGTTAATGGACCAAAAATGTTGGGGGCTCATACACTAAACAATTGACAGTGTTTTTCTGGAAAAGAGATTGGAGTAGAAATAAGACTGATTTTTACTTTCCATGCCATGCACTTCATTACATCTGCATTTTGTATAACATTATAGTACATATATAATTGTTTACGTTTTAGATTGCTAAAATACTCTAATTGTTCCAAACTAATCTGGCCAGGAACTGCTTGTGTCACATTTTACATGTCAGCCTATGTTAAAAACTAAACCCAAAAGATTTTCTCAAACCTAGAGATGCTGCCTTGCTTTTCACACTGCAGGAAAACACACACACACACACACACACACACACACACACACACACACACACAGAATGTTTTTTTCCAGTTAACACAAGTGTGAATGAAAAGGTCTTACTTTTTTTTTTTCTTTCAGTTCCTGTGACCCCCAGGAGAGAAGGCTGTGGGCTGATTATTAGAGCATTTTAGTGTGTGGGTTTGCCTGGAAGCAATAGCCAGCAAAGGCTGGAAGATGGGAATAACGATAAAGCATGCTCAGCTTGTAGAGCTCTGAGCTGAACAGCATTACTCTCGACCAGATTTCATTTCTTGTTAATTATATCCGATTCCACTTGAGTATGGATTTCATTGAATTTAAAACGTTGGGAGTGGGGGTCACTGCTCCATGCTATTCATCAGAAACATCAATAAAAAGAGCACCCCAGAAACCCTTGACCATCAGCTGTGCAAATACATTACCCCTCATTGTGACGGATTTGCTCCAGTAATTATGATCGCCTTTTCTTCAGTCTGTGTCTGTGAGCATTTCTAGAACACTTGATGCCATAATGCCCAAAGAAAAAGCCCCTTCTGACATAATGGAGGCAATATGAAATATGTGTTTTCACGTCATGTAAAAATTTATGACATTCACACAAAGAGGGGAATTTATTTCCTGTGCATATGCATCTCTGCTTTCTGTTGCTATTGATGAATGGAAAAAGATAAATGTACCATAGACGGAGGAAATAACGCAGGGAGGGGCTGACTGCTGACTTCTATCCAGTGAATCCAGACAAGCTGCCGAGGCCTGCGCCCCGAGGCCCTGATGATGGCGGAAGGGGGTGGGGTGATCTCTCACCCCAAGTCTCTGAGAATCAGGATGAAGTGAATGAGCACAGGCCTTGAACTCAGACCTATGTTTGGATCCAGCTATCGTTTTGAAAGCTTAGGAAAGCTAACTGGCCTTTGCTCAGCTGTCACATGAGATACTAATATCTAGTCCTGCATGAAGAAACTAATGAAATAATATATGTAAAGCCTCTTCTATACTCCATGGTAGTGCCTTGCATGGTACTTAGTAGATATCTCCTCAAAATTTCCTCCCTTTAATTCTTTTTCTCATCTCTATTAATAGTTCTTTTCCTTCCTTTCCCAATTTTTTGGCAGAAATGGCCAAGGGGTTTTTTTGCTTTGTTTTTTTGTTTTTAACCTTCTGACCTCAAATCTTCAAAACAGGCCAGCAGTACCATAAGCCAAAACCAGCCAAGCTAATGGGTAGAATAATTTTCTTTTTTCCATCTTCAGTCTTTGAAAAATTCAAAAATATAGACATATATTAACAACAACATAAACTTATAAATGAAGATAATCTTTACATTGTCCTTAGCCCTGAGATAGACAGATGATAGGTAGATAGAGCTTTATTCAAACTTCATTTTTTCCTTTTGGCCGAGCTTTATACTGTGAATGTAATGCTTACTAATTAGCAGATCAGCCAGGCCATAAAATGTTTATTAACAGCTCCCACCACCATGTTGAGTGGTGTTTCCTTTGATATTTTCAATTAGGGCCCATGCCATACAAAGTGTAACTGCATTCTTACACTAGTGTTGGAAGGCTATGAAATATTCTCTCTCTTACTTTGTGGAAGGGCAGAGCTGAAACCAGGGTGAGGCCAGTAGGGCACTTGCATTGAGGACAAAATTGAGAGGGGAGCCAAAAAATTCAGTAACCAAGATAAACAATATTTTAATGCAATTTAAAAAAAAAAATATGGGGTGCCTGGGTGGCTCAGTCGGTTGAGCGTCCACCTTTGGCTCAGGTCATGATCTCATGGTTCATGAGTTTGAGCCCCATGTCAGGATCTGTGCTGACATCTCAGAGTCTGGAGCCTGCTTTGGATTCTGTGTCTCCCTCTCTCTCTTCCCTCCCCCACACTTGCAGTCTGTCTCTCTCTAAAAAATAAACACTAATAAAAATTTTTAATTGCAATATATGCAAAAAAATTCCATGACGAACAAAACATCAACATTTTAAACAAAGACAGGAATAGACCATGCACTTGCATAACCCTGCCCCCTCAGCTCACCCTAATCCAGGCCTTGGGTAGGCCCTGTATCTGAAATCAGTAACTGGCGTTCTGGTCCCAGTCCTCACATTACTTAGCTACATGGCCTCAGATGAGTCACTGAACCTCTCTGGTTCTCAGTTTCCTCATCTTGTTTCACTTGGAAGTCTGATTAGAAACCTTTCAGGGGCGCCTGGGTGGCGCAGTCGATTAAGCGTCCGACTTCAGCCAGGTCACGATCTCGCGGTCCGTGAGTTCGAGCCCCGCGTCAGGCTCTGGGCTGATGGCTCGGAGCCTGGTGACTGTTTCCGATTCTGTGTTTCCCTCTCTCTCTGCCCCTCCCCCGTTCATGCTCTGTCTCTCTCTGTCCCAAAAATAAATTAAAAACGTTGAAAAAAAAATTAAAAAAAAAAAAAAAAAAGAAACCTTTCAGCAACGCTGTGAACTTGCAAATTCTATGGTTTTCTATAACATGAAGCTTCATTATTGGAGCATCAGCAATGACTCACAAGGACAAGATTCATTCACTGCGCCAGCCATCCAATCCAAAATGTTTACTGAGCAATTACTATGTTACAAGTGCTATGTTAGGTGATGAAAATACAAAGTTAAGGGCTACAGAAACACATGGAAAGGGAAGCCAACCCTAGTGCTAAAAGGCCAGGACCACCTTCCCTAGGAAGAGATTCTGTCCTAAAGGACTAAAGGAGTTAGGCAGGGAAGGCAAGGATGGAGTTGCAGAAAAGGAGAACAACATGGCCAAAGACCTGAAGGTAACAAAGAAAAATTTGGCTGGAGAACCATAAGTGTAGTATGGGTGGTATTTAATATAAATGGGGTGGATGAAACAAACAAAAACCAGTCTTTGATTACAGAGCAGTAATGAAAGTACAAGCCAGTATAGGACAGGGTAAGAATATAATGGAGAGTGTAATGCAAAGAGTGCTGGGTTACGGTCAGACCCGGGTTCCAGGCACTGCTCTGCTGCAAATTAGCTAGATGGCAGGGCTTCCATTTCCACTGGGATGCTGTTTTAGAACACACCACGAACTTTTCCATAAAGAAGGGAGGCTTTTAATTCCCAAGGATTATTGGAAATCTCACATCTGAGATATTTAGAGTTTACACCCTCAGTACCAAAGAGGTGCTATAATTAATATATGTAGTCACTTCCTTGCAAACAATTTGCTAAACAGCTACGTCGCTGTTGTGTGATGCCTGTGAGCCTGAAGAAGGCTGGGATCAGCCTGAGGCAAACAAACTTTCATCCTTCCCAGACAGGCACGAGAACGAGGCAAGTAGGCAAATGTGCTGGGCAGACACCCCCAGCACGCAGCTACTCCACCTAGGCTTATGACAGGTGGAGCTGCTCTGTTGTTGCCAAATTTGTGTCTGCTGATTTAATTCCGGCACTTAGGAAGACAGGATTAGAGCCAACTACTTTATAACCCAACCCAAATAATTTTTTTTTAATGAGCGCCAAAGCACACCATCACTAATAACGTCAAAGCTTTATGTTTGTAACCTCACTGTAGTCACACACAATACCTACTATATGTTGAGCACTTACTCTATGCCTGGCTTTACAAATATTAACTAATTCCCACAATTCTATGTGATGGGTCAAGATGGTTATAGACACCTTACAGACAAGCGTAATTTGAAGCACCAAGAAGTAAACTATGTGCCCAAAGTCACACAGTTGAGGGGCTGAGCGAAAATTCAAAACAGCCTGTCTGACTCCCAAGTCTGTACTCTCAGCCACCTTGCTACCTAAACAAGTTCATCATCCTGTGCGGCCAAGTGACACCCTTAGAGTACGGCACTCAAGGATCTGGATTCTCTGGGCTGTAGCAAGCACCTCAGTCATTTAGTTATGGGGAAGGAGAGCACATTCTACATCCCTCCTCAAATCCATCCTCTTATGTTCTTAGAAAGAGGCGTCCTTCCTTCTCTCCTCTCTTGCTCTCATTTCCCACACCTTTTGTTCTCATTGGACACCAGCTCCCCTCGCCAGCTCCCCCTCGATAAAAACTGCATTTGAGGTTCACTGCTCCTTCTCCCTTTGGCCCCATAATTCTTCCCCCACCAGACTTCATAAATGACTGATAGGTTCACCTTGCCTGGATCTTCTTACCTCCCGTTCCCCACTCAAGCCCAGAAATAGGGCTTCTGAACACACTGCTGTACTAACACTGTTTTCCTAATGGTCACAGTGAACCCCTTTTCACCATCTTTTTTCAGTTCCCTACTTTCAATCTTTTCAACGTCTCTGCACTTAAAATCATCCTGGTAATTTACATACTTGATGAGGAGAGACACTTTGTAGGATTATTAAAATTTAGGGCACCTAGGTGGCTCAGTCGTAAAGCATCTGACTTTGGCTCAGGTCATGATCTCACAGTTTGTGAGTTTGAGTCCTACATCGGGTGAGCTCGAGCCCTGCTTCAGGTGAACATGAACCCCATTTTGGGTAAAACACGAGCCCTGCTTCAGATGAGCCCCACTTCCCTCTCTCTCTCCCTCTCTCTCTCTCTCCCCCCCTCACTCACTTGTGCCCTCTCTCTCTCTCTTTCAAAAGAAAAAAATTAGACCCGATTCTGCCACTTACTAGCTTGGTAACTTTGGACAAGCTACAGAACTGTCTATGGTACTTGTTGCTCTCCCGCATCCCTAAATTTTGCTAAATGCGGAGACTTACTCTGGCTCTATGATCTCCTGCTCTCTCCATCCTCCCTTAATAAAAATAATAGCTGGGAGGCCAGGGTGACTCTGTTGGTTGCACATCTGACTCTTGATTTCGGCTCGGGCCAGGATCCCAGGGTTGTGGGATCGATCCTCGCATTGGGCTCCACACTGAGGATGGAGCATGCCTGAAATTCTCTCTCTCTCTCCCTCTGCCCCTCTCCCCCACTCATGCTCTCTCACTCTCAAATAAAATAAAATAAAATAAAATAAAATAAAATAAATAATAAAAAATAAAAACAATAGTTGGCATTTACTGTGAAATCACTACACCCTGGGATCTGTACTATGTGCTTTCCAGGATGTTCCAGTGCCACCCCAAAATCAATTTCCACACCGTGGCATTACGCCTTTCACTTTTCTGAGCTAACCTCTCTCCCCATTCTTCTGCCACCACCCACCCAAAGGTCAAACAAAAATGCTATCTTTGATACTCCTTGTCTTTCACCTCCTACAGTCAACTGAAAACAAATTGTCACGTTTTTATCTGTTCTGATATCTCTTATTGGGATTTTGAGATTGGCGCTCAATATGCTTGGGTTTGGTTCAGTAAGGGACCCATTTCCTAGGGCTGCATGGTTAGAACATGGGTTGTCTGGCCCTCCTCCCAGGATGCCAAGATGCTATGAGCTCTTTAAATGAGACCCTGTGCCTTACAAACTCCCTAGCTCCAGACTATCTGAAAAGTTTGAGCATACCACATGAAGTCAGCAAATTCTGACAAGTAAGGGGGAAGGAAAGGGGAATTCACATTCACTGCCAGCCTACTATGAATCAGGAACTATGCTAAGTGCCATTGCTTCCAAGATGGGCTGATGCTATACTATCTTAAACATAAAAAGTGTGATGTCACAATGCCACTTTTTATTGGCACTTCATAGGAAAGTTCTTTAGAGAGGTAGTCTCCCTGGATCATTTTGTCACTGACCTCCCAAAGGATGATCACCTTGGGGAAATGGAAGTCATGATTTAGCTTCTACTATTCTAATGCAAAAAAAAAAAAAAAAATCACCTCATGACCAGCTTTCTCATTCACTGATTTAATCTTTCATTCAACAAATATTTAATGACCCCTACTCTGTACCAAGACTGTGATGAATGCTGGAGATGCAGCTGTGAATACCTTTCCCTCAAAATACAGGAAGGAGAGCCACACAAGTGAGTGCTGGGGAAGTGAAGGGGAGCATGGGTGCACGCGGCAGGAGGCTCTTCCTCAGATGAGCAGGATTTACTTTTTTCACTTGTCTCCCAGAGAGCATCTCCTCCTCTCCACCCCTATTGCCACCATCCTCATCATTTCCACAATACGCTCCCTGCCTCCAGTCTCACCACCTCCAATCCATCCTCCACATTGTGGTCACAAGCATCTTTCTCGCATGTAAATCTGATCATGTCTCAAACTTTCCTTTGAACACTCTCCTAGCCTTTTGGATAAAACTGAAGCTCTTTGGCTTGGGATATTTCCATTCACACTTGATGTCTGGCCTGCTGGTTGGCCACTCCATGGAGCCAAGAACCCACTTCTCTTGCTGCAGCCACAAAGAACTACTTCCAGTTCTCACATAGTTTTTCCCGCCTGGAAAGCCCTTCTTTTCTCCTTGTCCTTCAAGACTCAGCTCACCTCAACCTCCCAAAGAAACCTTCTTGATCTTCTCAGCCTCCTTAGGTGGATGCCCTCCTTTTGTGCTTTCATAGCATCCTGGGCATATCTGTATCCAAACACAGAATTAGTTGTCAATTAATGTCACCCAGCTGCTGTTCATCTCTGTATTCATACTCCAGCACCCTGTGCTCTAGCCACTTGGGATGGTTTACAGTTACCCTAACTCATCAGGCACTTTCACACATTTCCTCTGCCTGGAATGTCCTTCCTATCCTTTCCTACCTGGTAGAAGACCATTCATTTTCAAAAATATCTCAAGTCACCCAGGGGGAAAAACAAACAAACACACACTGTATACTCCTGGTACTCTATTTACCCTATAATTATAACAGTTAAACAGACTGCACCATAGTTAGCTAATTACCTATTTTCCCTGCCTTGAAAGCTGGGACTATTTTTTACTTCCTTGTAGTCTTTTTTGCCCCCAGCCTCCAGTACATAAGAAGTGCTGATGTGTATTTTCTAAATGTTGAGAAAATCCAGGAGGGAGGATTGAGTATACAGCATACATGTTAAGAACTCACTGTGTAGTAGTATAGAGGTATCCTACTCCCTCATTATTTCATGTATGTTAATCTTAACAACTAGATCATAAACCCTTTGAGGCCCAGAACTATGTTATATATTTTTATATGACTTCCAATGCTAAATATGGGATAGGTGGTCAATAAATGCTTGTAAATAGAATCTGAATATAATCAAAATGAACTGAGGTTGCAGAGGTAGGAAGAGGAAATATATCATAAAGAGAGAAAATAGAACCCTAGTAAAAAAGCAAAAAAAAAAAAAAATTTAAATCTTTCCTTGCCAAGTTTTGCAAAGAAAATGATGAGAATGTTCACTGTGAAATAAAAAGGACATATGCTGATAATTACATTTAAACCCCCTTCATGCCAATATCAACTTGAAAATATTTCTGGAGAGGTCTTTTCTTCACTAGTTGTTTTAGGAAATAAAAAGCTTTCAGATTTTTATCTCACTAAATGCTTTTTAAAAATCATAAAAGCTGTATGGAAGTGTTGAATCACTATATTGTACACCCTAAATTAATATTACACTGTATGTTAACTGACTGGAATTTGAATAAAAACTTTTTTAAAAAATCATAAAAGCAAAACTTTTAATAATATGGATGCATCCCTTTCTTTAATAATATGTATGCATCCCCGCTTTTTTTTTTTTTTTCTTTCTCAAAAACTTCTTCACCTTTGGCTATGTTGACTTGTGAGTCAAAATCTCTTTTATCTGTGAATTTGCTCAATTAGTTTCATGTATATTATGCTCTCTTCCACTTCAAAGAAGCTACAAAATGTTAAAAATAAAAATTTAAAAAGGTCCCCAGAGCAGCAGAGACATGGCCTCCACCAGAACTCTCTGACAACTCATAGTCTCAAGTTCTGGATCTGAGCTTCTAGTGTTTTCTTCTGTCAGCATCAGCTTGGCTTCCAGGTTCCCCACACTCTCCTCTTCCAAGGCTTTTGGAGTACAGAGGAACAAAAACTATACCTGTCCACACATCCCACCTCCCAGATAGAAACAAAAGGTCAAGATGGAGAAACTTTCACACATGGCACTCTCTAGACTCAAAGACCTAACTTGTGATTGTGCTAAAGGTTAGCGCAGGAATAACCAAGTCTTTTTTACTCCAGATGTGACATTCCAGAAATCTCCATATTAGAGTCCCATCCATGAGGGGGCGGGGGGAGGGGGCGGGGGGGGGGGGGGGGGGGGAAGCCACCATCCATAGAAGTAGAAGGGGTATATGAATTCAGTGAAGCCGGCAGAGTACCTTGCCTTACACTGGACCTCTTCCTGCCTTAATTAGCTTCTAGTCACTCCTCTCCTAAATAGCCATCGTCTGTCCCTCTTCCAGTCCCCTTTGTCCCAGTCCTGGACTCCTCAAACGCTGACTCAGTCTCTGCTGTTTCAAAGGGCCATTAGATTTGAGGCGATTCCCAGGTGCCGGCCCGCGCTCTGCGCTCTGAGGCCCCGCCCCAACCGGGCTGGCATTTTTAGGAAATCCTTTTTCTGAGGACCTCTTCCCCGGGACCTAAGAGATACTCAGAACGGTGTCTTTCCACCCGCCAGATTACCAGGCTGCAAAGAATCTCTCCCACGAAAGAGGTTAAAAGGGAAAACGATAGCCCCACAAAGAAAAATAACCCAGAATCCTCCACATATTCCACCTGTGTGTGTGTCATAAAACCCCAGGGCAAAAATAAAGCCCCAGCCTCCTCCAGCTGCAGCAGCCGCCACCGCAGCCCCAACCCAGCTCCCAGTGCCGCCGCCTTGGTGTGCGTGAAGACAGCACCTTCCCGGGGGAGGAGAGATCCCGGCGCCCGGCGTTTCCAGGAGGTGATTATGGCAAGCCTTTCAGTTAACTCATCATTCAATCCCGCACTGACCCGAGCCTCACCCCGGCGCCTCTGGCACTGGCGCTGAGTGGGAAAGGCAAAGGCTACCCCTGCAGTTCTCCAGGTGTACACCCGCCACACATACACTACGATGCGCCTAGGGTGCGTGGTTGGGGCGGGATGACAGGTGCCCACGCCTGAGGGGAAATCAAAGGCGACGCTTACAGCCGGGGTGAGAAATCCCAACCCCCGCCCGGGCTGGAGGACTTGGCACCAGCTACCTGCAGGGCGCCCCCGCCCGCACGCCGGCTCCCGGCTCCCGTCGCAGCCACGAAGGCAGCCAGGAGGGTGGAACCGGACGGAGGGAGCCTCCACGCCCCCTTTGTCTCCACGTTTCCCAAATGACAGGGGAGGAAAGTTTACGAGCAGGGAGGGTGTAGCTTTCTGCTGGGTCCATCTGACAACTCGCAGGAGGCGACCCTTCCCGGGGTCGCCCTCTCCCCCTGCACGTCCCGGGCGCCGCCTTCTTCTGCACCTGGAAACCCGCAAGCCGGGTTTGGGCCACCTGCTCCGCCGAGTCCGGCCGGGAGCCTGGCCCCCGCCGCCCCGGCGTCCCGGAGCCGCCTGAGGCTGCGGGCGCCCCACTCACCTCTCGTGGCGGAGCGTCCTCCCGCGCGCCCTACTGGGCAGTCCCGCTGCTGGAGGCGAGGTGCATTCAGTCGGCGGCCGGAGACACGCTCCCCAGGCTCTGCTGCATTCCGCCTGCGTGGGAGAGAGAGCGCGCGGCGCGGGCGTGTACGAGTGTGTGTTTGTGCGAGTGTGTGTGTATGTGTGTGTGAGTGCGGGTGTGTGAGTGTGTGCGCGCACGCGTGGGGGTGGGGGGCGCGGGATCACAGATCCTCCTCTGCGCACATCCCGCGCTCTGCCTCCTCCTCCGCCTCCTCTTCGCGCTGCCGCTAGCAGAGGGTCCAGGTTTCAGGATCTCCTGTTTGTTTAATGAAAGGAAGGAGCAAAAGGCTGGCGGGGAGGGGGTAGCGGGGGGGGGGGGGGGGGGAGGGCACCGGGCTGCGCATGCTCAGAGAGGGACATCGAGCGCTCACTCCGGAGCGCAGGCAGAGGGAGGCGAGCGAGCTGCGGGTTGAAGCGGGCAAGACTGCACCCACCCGAGCAGCAGGGGGCTCGGCGGGGTTCCCGGAAGGCAGCCGGGAAACCCGACCGCAAAGGTGCGCGGTGCGCGGGAACTCCCTGCGCCTGCGGTGCGGGAAGCCGGTGGCGGGATCCCGACCCATCCTCGGAGACCGCTTCAGGAACCGCTAACGCCGGGTTCTCGTCTCCGAGTGTGTGCAGTGCTTGCGCCGGGGTTCCTGGCAGCGCTCTCCTGCCTCTGTGCCGCGGGGGACCGTGGTGGTATCCCCCGAGGTCCAGAAGGAACCACAGGCAGCAGGTCGCACCCTGAACTGAAATGAGTTTCCAGGTCTGTGCTTCTTCCTTCCCCTCCCAACTTCACTCTGAAGAGCAGAAAAAGGCAACTGTCTATTCGAGTCCCAAAACAGGTTTGATGGGGCCAGGGCGGGGAAGGTACACAAAAACCCTCTTCCAAAGAACAAAGCAGCGGGTAGGAGGAGGATGAGTCTCCTAGGGCTCCATATTCAGCCTCCGTTGGTGATAAGGCTAGAAGGAGGAGACATTTGCCCTATTCAAGAAGGCCAAAAGAACAATAGATCCATTGTCCCCCTTGCCTCCAGTGCCAAAGCATTCTTCCTGAGTGGGAATTCTGGCTACTTGGTAAAGTGGAAGAAGTGTCAACACGAAGAGAGTCCAGTGAGAGAACCTGAGCCCTCTAGGGCCATGGCACGGTAACCTGAGGCCAGGGGAGAGGCTGGGTGAGAGGCTTTGCGGGTGGAGTGGAAACTCTTCTTGGGTGAGACTGTTCTAAGAGCAAAACAAGCCAGTTGGTTAGGACCCATTCAAGAGCTTCCATTTTCAACCTCCTTCCTGTTTAATCCCCCCCCCCCTTTCTCTCCTACAGAAGAAAAGACATCCCAAGCAGGGAACTCCTTATAAATATATTATTACCTCCTGTTTATTCATTTTTGGTCTCTCCAGAAAAGGACTACATTTTGGTCATCCCAGCTTTGGAGGGACAGAAGACAGTCTACTCTGTGCAAGTCTTTTCCAAGCTTTCATTAAAGATCACCTCTGAGCATTTCTATGAAGCCTGAGTGAGCAGATGCCTACTTGCTGAACTCTGACCCCTGTCTCATTCATCTTCCCAAAAATAATGCCAAGTGACACTAGAACAGCAGGACAATTAGATCTAACCCTAGAGCACACCCAGAGGAGAGAAAACAGCATGTCTAAATACCACCAACAAAAGCAAAGTTTAGGAGAAGACAGGAAGGAAGGAAGGAAGGAAGGAAGGAAGGAAGGAAGGAAGGAAGGAAGGAAGGAAGGAAGGGGAGAAAGGGAAAGTTCTTTAAAAGTGAAAGTGCCCTGAGTGTTAGTGGCTGATTCCTTCTCTCAATAGCTCTTTCAAAGGAATAGAATTGCAGCATCTCTTTGCTAAAAGACCTGTGAGTCTGAGTCTCTATCCACTAGGTAGGGGAGGAGATCGGGTTATCCTGAAAAGCAGCAGTCTTTATAATGAACCACCCACAATATTTGGGGCTCCTACTTCTATGCCTGCTTTTCTCAGGCCTTCCCCCTTGGCACCAGGCTTCTTGGAAGACATTTAAGACAGATCTGTCTTGTTACCACATTCCCGGCAGAGCACTGGACACAGTCCCCTGGAATTTCAGGGTGTTAGCACTGGCAAAGCCCTGAGGCAGGAAGGCTATTCTCCCTACACTGGCACTATATAAGCACCAGGTGAGTGAGGGCTCTGAATCCAAGAAGTGGGTGGGACCTGGAACAGAGAGGCTGGGCTGGAGCAGGTGGAGGTCTCAACTTTGCCGTTCTCTCAATAGAGATGGTACTAGAAACTTCTTCCTGCAATGGTAAAGTGTCCAGGGCTGCTTGGCCAAGAAGCACACTCTCCTTTATCTAAGGCTGGCCTTGGGTGAGGAGGATAGGGACACTACTCCCTTTGATGCTCAGGGACACTGTGTCACAATCTCAAAGCTCCAACAAAGTCAAGAGTGAAGGAGACTTTACAAGTTGGAATTGCAAATAAAATGGAATCCATTCATGGTGCTGCTATGTAAGAGGGTGAACCAGCAGTTCTAGAAGAGATTTTTACTGTTTGGAGAGGTTAGGGGAAGCACAGGGAACAATGAATGCATGATGTACATAAAACACTTAACAGTGTTTAGTGCTTAGCGAGCTCTCTGTAACTTGCAGCTATTATTATTTTTGTTTTAACATTTTCATTATTATGGTTTTTTTTTTAAAGGCTGAGGAAAATTTTTCCCCTAAGCTTAAACAAATAAAACAGATGAAAGCCAAACTGCCTTCCAATTTTCCTTCTGGCTTCCTCCATCACCCCCTCACACATCACCCTGCTCACTTATGTATTCAAATCCATGAAATGAAAAGCATGCTGTAAAACTGTGTGGCAGTGGGAATGGTAACTAACCCCAACCCTCACCCCTCCACACTCAGATCTAGACAGCAAGTGTGGGGCAGCACTGTTTTTCAGTAATATGCCTCAAGCACTTTTTGCCACTCACATCTCTCAGAGATGAAGGACTCTTCCCACTTAGCAGTCAGGGGCTCCTGCTGCAACACCCCACCTACATTGGCTCATCAAGCTTTGCATTTTTCACTTTTTTTTTTTTTTTTGCCTTCCTTCTAATTTTAGCAATCTAATGTGTTACTCCTCCTAGGTAACAGAATGCCCGAAGCCAATTAATATGCACACATCTGCAGATGGTTTTGAGAGAAATTAATGGTAAGATTGTCAGTGGCTCCTGTATTCAGGTATTTTCAGCGTTCCTTAAATTCAGATTTTAGATGTAGCTTTCATCCCCCTACCTAGTGGACAACCCCTAAACTGTGCACCTCTATCCACCAACAAACAAACACATCTAATGGCCTTACCTCATATATCAGCAAAATAACCCAGTATTGTTGCCCAACTATGTATAAAATTATATTTTTTAAAAAGAGCTAGCTATGAAATAGAACTGGCTGTTCAAAACATGGTTTCAATACAAAAAATTTTAGAATTAATAAAAGCCAGTAAGAGATACAATGTTTGAGCACAAAACTCTCCAAAGTTATAGATGCTATAGGGATGTCTTGGTTCTTTTTCTTAAAAAAAAAAACAAAAAAAAAAAAAAAACAAAAAAAAAACAAAAAAAAAACTTCCTTTAATGTTTTAGTTATTTTTGAGAGAGAGACAGAGTGTGAGTGCAGGAGGGGACAGAGAGAGAGGGAGACTCAGAATCCAAAGCAGGTTCCAGGCTCTGATGTGTCAGCACAGAGCCTGATGTGGGGCTCCAAGTCACAAACTGTGAGATCATGACATGAGCTGAAGTCAGACACTTAGCCAACTGAGTCACCCAGGTGCCTCTATGATGTCTCAGTTCTTAAAAAATTATATGAAAGTTAATTCCATGAGGTTACATATTGCTGAAATAATGTAACAACTCTGTGGTGATGCAGTATATGCATAAATTCTGCTCTTAATATTTTCTAATACTTACAAAACACACCATTTCCACTTGAATTGTTCTACCTATAATTTTAATTTTTTAAAATACCACCTTAACAAGACAAATAGATTTATCATTTTTTCTTCTTGGAGAAATTTCATATACATAGCAATCTTTTCTTGTTCAGTAAAAATGCCAAGCATTTTTGGTAGGGGCTAAACTAGTGATTTATCATTATAAGGATCAAAATGTTTCCATGAATATCAAAAACTATGGCAAAACTTAATGATTCAACAAGTCCATACATTATGCTATGCTCACAAGTGTAGCTACCATTTACCACCACACAAGGCGATTACAATATGTCATGCCTATGCTGTACCTTTTATTCCCATGATTTCTTCATCCATAACTGGAAGCCTTGTATCTCCCTCTCCTTATCACTCATTTTGCCCATATGCCCACCCCTACCCCTCTGGCCACCATCAACTTGTTCTCTATATTTATGGGCCTGTTTCTGCTTTTTGTTTATTTGTTTTATTTTTTAGATTCCACATATAAGTGAAATAATATGATATTTGTCTTTCTCTGTTTGACTTATTTCACTTAGCATAATGCTCTCTAGGTCCATCGAGGTTGTCACAAATGGCAAGATCTCATTCTTTTTCATGGCCGAGTAATATTCCGCTGTATATGTGGTACACCTGAAACTAATATACCTTGTGTGTCAACTATACTAAAAAAAAAAAAAAAGTCGGGGGGGGGAGGAAGAAGCCAATGTTTATTTGACTTTATTGGGGGTATAATTTAAATTTAGAAATTGTGTATTTTTAAGGTTGAGAAAAAACTATCATAAAACCATCCCCATAATCTTATTGTCACTGTTGACACATTAAGTCCTCTTTTTATGTCTGACTTGCCCCCGCTTAGGTTGGTTGTGAGCCATTCGAGGGCAGAGGTTTATTTCTTTTTATGGTCCTGGTAACTCATGAAAGTAGGCAAGTGGTATATGTTCAGTAAGTGTTTAAAGAGTGAGTGAATAAATACATAGCCAAAAATGTACTGACAGGTTGACTTTGGAAAAGACTCCCAAGTACCATGACACTTGGTATTCCTCATAAATGACGAAGTCAATAGATACTATTTTTTAAGGTTTTGTATATGTGATTATCTAAAACTGGAAGTTGGATGAGAAAGGCAAAACAGGTTTCTACAGATAGTTTTTATCTCCTTGGAAATATATAAATCAAGCCCATTCTGATTTTTCTGGTTCAGAAAAAGGATGCATTTTGGCTCAAAGTGCAGTCTGATTCAGAGGATAGCATCGTTCTGGCCAACCTAATCTAGCCAGAATAATGTTCTAATTTATTTAACTTTTCACCTAAGTAAGATGAATAGTTGAGACAATAATGGTTAGAGTTCTTTTTCTCTTCAAAAGACATCATCCAAAAAGGAAACAAGGACTGCCCCCAGGCTCCCTCTCCAGCACTTCTATTATTACTGTCTTGGGTGAGAGGGGCCAGTAAGACGTCGACTCTGCTTTCATGGATGGGAATTTGGGGATAGGGAGCAGGGGTGGTGGTGGTAGATGAAACTATAAAAGGTCTCAGCTCCAATCACAACTACCCTGATCCAGAGGTAGAAGAATGGAAGGGCCAGGTGACTGGTGTCATGTTTATGTGCCTGTTTCATTCATGCACCCAGTACAAGAGTTTCTTGAGAATGATCTCAGCGAGAAGGAGAGATCCCAAGACAGAAGCTGCAGTCTTTTATAACCTATTCTCAGAAGACCGTACCATCACTTGTGCTACATTCTAACAATCACACAGACCAGCCCGAGTGTTCTCCTCAGATGATCTTCATTTGAGGGTACCCTGTGTTTCTTGCTGAGACCCTGCCTGATACAGATTTCAGGAATCTTTTCTTAATCGTGGACTCATCTTACCCACACTGAACCTAATGCTTATTGCTACTTCATCTGCTGTGATTTCTGGGTTCCCCCATGAAACATGTATTCTAGGCTACTACCTCATATGGCCCAGCCCCAAGGATCTATGCACATTTGTGACTGGAAATCCTGCCTAGTTCTCCACATCCCCACAAGTGAGACCCAGACACCTATCACTGATTCCCCTTCTCTTTGGTTCCACCCCTGGTGCCACACTTGTTATCTCTTCTTAGAAACATCACCAGGAACTGTTAGACTCGTGACTCCACCTGCCTCGTACTTCACATGTTGTAAATATTCCACTGCTGGGATCTTCTGTCTGCTGACTCTACTCAATCCAGGAAGGGCCAGTCTGCCAGAGCCCATCTATTTCTCTTCCTCAGTCTGTCCCATGTTGCCAACATGGAACCCTTCACTCTCAATAATATTAATCTTTAAAATTACTTTTAGATTACTCAAACATCACTTATTAATAGTCTAGCCCTGGGACCAACAAGCTGAGTCCATAAAGAACCAGATAGCATATATTTTAGGCTTTGTGGGCCATGCAGTCTCTGTCACAACTACTCAACTCTGCAGCCACAGACAATGCATAAAAGGAGAATGGCTGTGTTCCAATTTCTTTCTCTCTTTTACAAAAACAGGTGGTGTGCTGGATTTGGCCCACTAGCTATAGTTTGCCAGCCCCGAATCTAATTCTTCATTTTCTGCCCTTCACCTCTGTCACCACCAATGTGTCTGTTAGAAAGAACCTGAAGAATCCTGCCTTCTGTTCTGCCCATAGGAAAATAATGAAAACCATTAAATTGGTGCAGGAAATCTTAATCATTGTCAGTTTAGGGACTCCTTGTCAGTGTGGCTTTCCCACTATTTTAAGAATTAAGAAAATTATTTTTCAGAAAATTATTTTTTCCTTTTCTGTAAAAAGAGTTGGCTATGTTTTTTCCACAGGGAACTGTGGCAGCAATAGCAACTATACTATTTTTAGCCTAACACTGACTTGTGTAGCCCTAGAAGTTTAATGAGAGGAATATTTTAAAGGAAAATGGGTAAAAAAAAAAAAAATAGTGTGAGCGCAATGTTCCTGCCTGTTAAAATAGGGCAGGTAAATATATTCTAATTATAACTAGCACCTTAAGAAAACTGCCACTCTAAAGATAAACTCAACCCCAATAAAAAAAGAACACATTCTTACATAGGTCCCAATATAGGAGCAATGCCTCTACTGAGTTGAACTCACACAAATTTGGCTGCTGGCTGAGCATTTTTACACATTCAGCCCAAAGTTATGAAATTCAGCCTAACTAAAAATTTCAGTTCCTCAAAGCAATCTACAAATTCAATGTAATTCCTATCTGTATTAGTTTGCTGGGGCCACAGACAAGGATGTGGAGAAATTAGAACCCTTGTGCACTACTGGTGGGAACATAAAATGGTGCAGCCACTATAGAAAGCAGTATGGCAAAAAATTAAAAATAAAATTACCATACTATCCAGCAATTCCACTTTTGGGTATATACATGGGTAACATATCAGGTAAGATATATTCATTCTTTATTTTATTTAAGCAATACGTGTTAAGTGTTTGGTGCCAATGTAATTGGAGAATTTGAGGTCGAGAATTCGAGATAGGACTCTGAGGAACTTATGCCTATAGTCTGATTGTGTATTTATGTTATTTTTTTTTAATTTTTAAATTTTTTTAATTTATTATTTGGGAGAGAGAGACAGAGAGAGAGAATCCCAAGCAGGCTCCACGCTCAGCACAGAGCCTGACACAGGGCTCAATCCCACAACCCTGGGGTCATGACCTGAGCCGAAATCAAGAGTTGGATGCTCAACTGACCTGGGTGACTGAGCCACCCAGGTGCCCCAATGTAAGTTATTTTTAACTTATTAAGTGTATTTGATAAAATAATAATTCCATGAAAAGTATAAAGGAAATGCCTTGAGAGCTTGGCTAGAAACAATGTTAAGGTGTTAATGGAATAGTACAGTATAATCATGGAAATTTTATTTCAACCATCTAACTTTGATGTTGATATGAGTTATGACATGAAGTTGTTTGAGGAAACTTTTTAAGAGTATGTCTCTTAGGCCTTGGAATCCATCCCATCCCTCTTGTAACTGGTAAATGATACATTAACCCAGCAAAGTGCCCAAACCACTCTTCTGACTAGGAAAACTCAGAAAAACTACTGAACTATATACCAAATTATACAACTGTACTATATTATCTTTTCATAAAATACCAATGATAATTAACATCACCATCATTGTCATCAGCACATAATTTTCATCAGAATCCATTGCCTTTAGTCTACATAGCTTGTTATTTTGGCTTGCAGTATTCTCTCTTTTACCAGTAATGGTATCCATATTTCCTCTAACAAACCACCATTCTTCAACCACTAATCCTTGTACTTTAGGGATATGAAAGCTCTCCCACTTCCAAGCACGGGCATAGATCCAACCCTGTTAATCAGAATCTCCCATTGCCCTAGACTTGTGGGGTCTCAGAGATGGAAAAAGATCCAAACAAGGAAAATTAGATTAAAATCCAGGACTTTTTCTAACAGGAAAGAAAATGTCTCCTTTTACTGGGATTGTAAGCATTAAAATGCTCTAATCCTAGGAATGCCAGGAGAGAGGACTTTATATGATTTTGAACTGCTGAACCTAGCCATGCCTTGAAGTATCACTTTTCAAGGGCTTTTCAGTTACTTGAGCAAATAATTCATTTTTGCTTAAGTCATTTTGAATTAGGTTTTCATTCCCTGGCCCCATTGCAAATGTCTTTATAGATACATTAATTTTGGAATCTCTTTAAGGATAGTAATGGCAGACAAAAGGGAAAGCTAGCAAAGGATAGAACAGTGTTTAAAGGATATATGTGGTCACACTATGACTGATTTCTAGCCCTGAACATTTTAGGCAGTCTTCCACCCATGAGCATACATCTTGTATGTCCTCTTCCCCTTTTCTGAATTGCCAGATTCAAAGGCTGGCACCCTTCAAGGCTGACATCCACTGTTAGACAGATGGAGCTGAAGGGGGCAAGGCAGAGGCCAGGCAGACCCTGCCAACTCATTTGGCCTCAGGCCCAGCCCTACTCTATAACCACCACGGCTGTCAATATCCAACTAAGGCTGGTCTGAGTTCTCCTTACTGTCAGCTTCTCTAGGTTCCTGAAGATGATAGTGGTGTTGGAAGCTCCTTGCTCCACCCAGGTCTGGTGGGTACATGTGCCAATCACAGCTTGTGTAGTCAGATAGGTGTCCACTGGCACTAAGGCAGGATGAAGCTGCCTCCCACCCTAGAGGCTCCTGCACCACAGGATAGTCAGGAAAACTGCCTGGAACAGCTGTCACCCCTCTGACTGCCAGTCTGATCTGACTGGCTTGGTGGGTGTTCCCTCCTTCCTCACAGCTCCCAAAGTTGTTCAGTTCATAAGCAACCCCTTCCCAGAGAAAATGGAATGTTCTTGTTTGTCCCCCTCCCGAGGTCCATCTTCTACTTTGCATCTAGAAGTGATCTAAAATGTAAGCTGACCATGTCACTCACTGGTTTAAGCCTTCATTGCCTTTCCATGGACTGGTACTTAAGGTCCTTCAATGAGCTTGACAAAGACTTCGTATATATCAGTCCCACATCTTATCACAACCCACCCAAACCTTGTCTACTCCCATCCATTCCCAGAGTGTCAAGTATTCTGGCCCTGGTACCTCTTACATAGCACTCTAACTTTCCCCATCATGTCTTCCTGACTCTTATTTGTCCTTCAAGTGTCAGCTCAGACACCCCCTCATCCAAAAAGCCTTCTTTGAATCCCCCAAGGTGAGAGGGAGGAAGTAAAGCACCCTCCTCTGTGTTCTCATAGTGCCCACACTTTACCTCTAGACTAGCACTCCTCATACTATATTGTAATTACACTTGTGACTCCCTCTATAACCTGGGAGCAAACTGAAGATAGAGGGAGTTATGTCTTTTTCCTGGCATATAATAGGTGCTTAGCTTGTGTTTGTTGAATTAATAAATGGCATGTGACTACCTGTGCTTCTCTACTAGAATTAGGGCATAAAACATAGTAGTAAATCCCTGATTCTTTTTTTTTAATGTTTACTTTTTTAAATACAATTTATTGTCAAGTTAGCTAACATACAGTATATACAGTGTGCTCTTTGCTTTGGGAGTAGATTCCCATGATTCATCACTTACATACAACACCCAGTGCTCTTCCCAACAAATGCCCTCCTCAATGCCCATCACCCATTCCCCCTGCCCCCTGCCCATCAACCCTTAGTTCACTCTCTGTATTTAAGAGTCTCTTATGGTTTGCCTCCCTGTCGGTTTGAAATGATTTCCCTCCTCCCTTCCCCTATGGTTCTCTGTTAAGTTTCTCAAATTCCACATATGAGTGAAAACATATGATATCTTTCTCTGACTGACTTATTTCATTTAGCATAATACCTCCAGTTCCATCCACATCGTTGCAAATGGCAAGATTTCATTCTTTCTCATTGCCAAGTAGTATTCCATTGTATATATAAACCACATTTTATCTGTTCATCGGTTGATGGACATAAGTTGGGCTCCTTCCATAATTTGGCTATTGTTGAAAGTGCTGCTATAAACATTGGGGTACATGTTCCTCCATGTACCTATACAGCACTCCTGTATCCTTTGGATAAATTCCTAGTGTTGCTATTGCTGGTCATAGGTAATTCTATTTTTAATTTTTTGAGGAACCTCCACACTGTTTTCCAGAGAGGCTGCACCAGTTTGCATTCCCACCAACAGTAAGAGGATTCCCATTTCTCCATATCCTCGCCAGCATCTGTAGTTTCCTGATTTGTTCATTTTAACCACTCTGACCGGTGTGAAGTGGTTTCTCAGTGTGGTTTTGATTTGTATTTCCCTGATGATAAGTGATGTTGAGCATCTTTTCATGTGTCTGTTGGTCATCTGAAAGTATTCTTTGGAAAAGTGTCTATTCATGTCTTCTGCCCATTCTTCACTGGATTATTTGTTTTTCAGGTGTTGACTTTGATAAGTTCTTTATAGATTTTGGATACTAACCCTTTATCTGATGTGTCATTTGCAAATATCTTCTCCCATTCCCTTGGTTGCCTTTTAGTTTTGTTAATTGTTTCCTTTGCTGTGCAGAAGCTTTTTATCTTGATGAGGTCCCAACAGTTCATTTTTGCTTTTATTTATTTTGCTTTTATTTTATTTTATTTACTTGGAGATGGGTCAAGTAAGAAGTTGCTGCGGCTGAGGTCAAAGAGGTTGTTGCCTGTTTTCTCCTGTAGGGTTTTGATGATTTCCTGTCTCACATGTAGGTCCTTCATCCATTTGAGTCTGTTTTTTTGTGTATGGTGTAAGAGAGTGGTCCAGTTTCATTCTTCTGCATGTTACTGGCCAGCTATCCCTGCACCAATTGCTAAAGAGACTGTCTTTTTTCCGTTGGATATTCTTTCCTGCTTTGTCAAAGATTAGTTGGCCATACATTTGTGGGTCCAATTCTGGGTTCTCTATTCTATTCCATTGGTCTATGTGTCTGTTTTTGTGCCACTACCATGGTGTCTTGATGATTATAGCTTTGTAGTAGAGGCTGAAGTCCGGGATTGTGATGCCTCCCACTTTGGTTTTCTTTTCCAACATTATTTTGGCTATGCGGGGTCTTTTGTGGGATTCATTCCTGGGCTGCAGGGCTGGTTCAATATTCACAAATCAATCAATGTGATATATCACATTAATAGAAGAAAGGATAAGAACTATATGATACTGTCAATAGATTCAGAAAACACATTTGACAAAATACAGCATACTTTCTTAATAAAAACCCTCAAGCAAGTCATGTTAGAAGGAACCTTAACATCATAAAAGCCATATATGAAAGGCCTATAGCTAATATCATCCTCAATGGGCAAAAACTGAGAGCTTTCCCTCTGAGATCAGGAACACGACAGGGATGTCCACTCTCACCACTGTTGTTTAATGTAGTGTTGGAAGTCCTAGCCCCAGCAATCAGACAACAAGATGACATAAAAGGCATCCAGATTGGCCAAGAAGAAGTCGTCAAACTTTCACTTTTTGCAGATGATAGTATACTCTACATGGAAAACCCAAAAGACTCCACCAAAAATCTGGTAAATGCCTGATTCTTAAGGGGTGTTTCATCTCATGAAGAATGTTACTACCTCCTGCTCATCCATTAGAGTACCTGATTCAAAGTGAATGTGGCTTATGTGTGCCCAGATGTACAGAAAGCAGGAAGATTCTCTCTACTTTTTCTCCACCTGTTACTAGGTCTAATAGAAAAAAAAATCTCTTGGCTCTGGAGCACCCCATCAGCACTTCTACTGAACTAAACCACTTTTAACTCTGTGCCCACTCCCCAAACAGCAGTTTATCATGCATGTGTACAGAGCACCAGGGAACACAGCTCTGCTTTGGCACATCAGTGGTGCCAATACCCTCACATACTCAGTGTCTGCTGTGCCACCTCATGCCTGCATTAACGAGTCTCAGCAGTATTGAGGGCAGTGGGACTTCAGCACCACCTGCAATGCTGGCTGAATATATTGGTTCTGTCATAAAGATCAGCATCTGTGCCAGTAATGGTGGACATCAGCAGCAGTTGCTATACTGAGACTCCCTCTTCCAGTATAATGGTTTTCCTTTGCCAGGAGCCAGAATAAAATAGGAAAATCATTGTTTCTATATGGTAGAGAAGATGTTTTCATCTATACTTGTGATCCCATTTGATATACCAGAGGAATGCAGTTTGTTTTCAATGAGACCATTTCCTCTAAATTGGTATGGCCCTAAAATAACAGTACAAACTCTATGGACTGCACTGAAATAGAGTCCCAAACCCTAAGTTTAAATCTTGGTTGTGCTCTTTATTTCTCACACTGGCATTGGGTACAGTCCTTCTCAGCCTGAGAGTCATATCATCTACAAAACTGATAAAGTCCCCCTTACTGGATTAGATAGCATCATCTGTAACAGCGCTCTGCAAAAGTGGAGTGTGATCAGCAGCCGCTCTCCACAACATGGTGCTTTATATGTAGAAGGTGCTCAATAAATATTTGTTGAATCAAAGTACAAGAGAGCTATCTCTAGCTCTGAACACAGCACTAAAATGTTGCCAGGATAAATTGATAAATCCTTGCTTTCTCCACTTCATGTCATTCTTAGTTTGAGGGAAAGGAGTGACATTTTCTAGATGGTTTGTAGCTGGGTGGGAAAATATACAGGACCCGAGTCTTCATTTCAGTGAAAAAGGTGCCCTCGAGTTTCTGAAGCATTAATCACACTTCCTGGATATCCTTAGAAATTCCCACGGTCCCATAAAGTTCTGCTTCACACACCCTGAGGAAGCTGAGGGGTGAAGAAGCTGCAGCAAGGGGTTAGCTGGATTCTCCCTTGATTGCTTTGCTAGTTGTGGGTGATGGAAGCATTCAGCATCATCAAGAGTTACCAAATAAAAGCCACACACAGCTTCAAGACCCACTATGAACAGAAAAGGGCAGTCTTGGCTAATTAGCCCTCAACAGATGCCTTGCTAGCAGTGCCTCAAATGATGGTAGTCATGATTCAAGTAAAACAGGAATTGGCAAACTCAAAAAGTCTGTCAAATAAGCAGTAAGAATAATTGGGGAAATTTGGGTATAGATGCAGATATAGATTCCAAAGTGGAAGGGCCTAGTGTGGACCAGAATGTGTGCCCTTTTAAAGGAAGCAGATGATGGTTGTCATTTAGGAAAGGGGTAAAGTGTTATCAGTTCTCTGTTTTTCAAGAGAAGCTGAAAATCAGGTTTTATGCGGAATCTTTGATTTTTTTTTAAGTTAAAACCTTTTTGGAAATGCAAACAAAGAAACCCTGCATTGACCAAGAAATGACATCTATGAGCAGGATTCAATCCCTGGCCAGCCAGTGTGCATCTTCTAACCTAGAGCTTCTCTATTACTCCTCAGAGATTTCTTACTTTAATGCAGGTCACAGGCTACACAAGGGCACATCCTACAGCATGTAATGACTGGATTATGCTATAGTCACTAGGAAAATATGAGGTGCATTAGGACCTAAAGAAAGGAGCAGTGATATTAGAGTATGATTTCTTGTGAATCAGGGGCAGTAAGGTGAGTGAGGGGGTAAAGGCTTTCCTATGCAGCTCAAAAATCTCAGAAGCATGTACACACACACACACACACACACACACACACACACACACACACACACTAGACCTAGATGACATTACATAGGTAAAAATATATGCAGTGAATTCAATAGAGAAGTACTGTAGATGAATGGAAAGAGCATCACGCTAGGAAACAGACTCCTTAATAACTGCAATTCACCTAGCTTGGCTTTCTCGTCTATAAAATGGTGGTGAAAATAATGCTCTCTCTTTGTAAGAAATTCAGTGGATTCAATGAGATATGTTTGGCATCTGGCATAGTGTCTAGCAGATTATTATTAATATTATTGTTGTTATTATTATTATTATTATTGTTATTGAAGCTAAGCCCCATGAAGACATAGACTTTCCCTTCAATACACATTTCATACCACCTAACAGACCCAAAGTGTATCCTCACAAATGTCATCTATGGTGGGTTGGTTCTGTGGGTTTTGCACATTGCTAATAAAGACAAGTTTATTGGGATTAGTCTGAGAGGACTGGTTTGGAAAATTCAGTTGTACTTCTGCCTCCCGCAGCTTCTCTCACAATTCTCCACTGGGATGGGGGTGAGGAGCAGCAGGGCACA
Organism: Panthera tigris; assembly: GCF_018350195.1. Taxonomy (NCBI): domain Eukaryota; kingdom Metazoa; phylum Chordata; class Mammalia; order Carnivora; family Felidae; genus Panthera; species Panthera tigris. Next base: position 62,547,178 of record NC_056672.1, on the reverse strand, counting down.
TCCTCAGTAGCAGAACTCTTTGCCAATAATGAAGTCCTTTCCATAGTGAAAAATTCAGAAAAATGAGGCTATCACCATTTTTTACTGTAGTTGACATATTTCACTTCACCATTGCCTGAACAAGATCTTTGTAAAAATGGGGAAACAAACACTTAATGACATTCTCCAAAGGAGTCTGATGTATATCTGGGGTCTGATTGGCTCCAGTTGAGTAGATGGAGGCTGCTTGGGAGCAGCTCTGAATTTGTCATCCTGTCCACCTGCCAATTTCAATGTGCATTTACTCAGACTTCCTGTCAGTCTTCAAGGCTGGTCTATTTGAATGACTGGTGTATACAGATGAGCTATCATAAAATGGGCAACACATATAAATGTCTGCAAGTAAAAAATTAAAACAAAAGACTGGCCACCAGCCATGTATATTCATCAAGGGGAATAAACTAGCCTCATAGGCAACGTTTGATGAGGTGCTCATTTCTTACTGCCTCACTTCAGACATTTGGATGATTGTGTTAAGAACTATAGGAGTTATCAATGAGAAGACAGGGTATTTTAGTGGGGAGAAATAGATTTCTTCCCACCTATGTTTTGACAAATATTGAAATTTAGCTTTCCATTCTAGGGGCTACAACTTCCAATTTAACATATTAATAGAAGGCTTCTTTTGGAAAATAGATAGAAACCTATTGTTACAGATTGAATTGAGTCCTCCAAAAGTTCCTATGTGGAAGTTCTAACCCCCAGTCCCTCAGAATGTGACTTTATTTGGAAATAGGATCATTGCAAATGTAATTAGTTCCCATAAGGTCATACTAGAGTAGGGTGGACCCCTAGTCCAATATGACTAATGTCCTTATACAAAGAGAAAACAGATGCAGATAAGTCCACGCAGAAAGAATGCAATATGAAGATTGGAGTTATGCTGTTACAAGCTTAGGAACTACCAAAAGCTAGGAGAGATGTCTAAAACAGGTCCTTCCCTAGTGGCCCTCAGAGGATGTATGGCCCTTCTGGCATCTTGTTTTCAGATTTCTAGATTTAGAACTGTGAAACAATAAATTTCTGTTGTTCTAAGGCATTCAGTTTATGGTACTTGGTTATGACAGCCTTAGCAAACTAATACATCACTAAACCAATAAATTAGATTTTGGCCAATGGACTATAATTGGGAATCTGGATAAATAAAAGAAGTTATTTGAGTCGTACTATAAAGTTTCTCCCATAATGCCATAATTTGTATTATTTTGTTATACATTTATATGTGATGTTCATGTTGAAAGACAGTTATTAAAAGTGTTAATAAAATACAAATGGAAAGAGAGTACCAATATCATAGAAGATAGAGAAAAGGCCATATATTACCTACAAGAATTAATGAAATTTCTGTAGCTGAGTCTCAGACTTTTTCAGTTATTTTCTAATAGCCTGAGCAAAATGCAAAAGATGGAAGGATCATACCACAGAAAAGAGAGAAAATTTACCAGTTTCTCAGAGACACAAAGTTTTGGTTGATATTTTATTATTTTGTAATTTATTACTATTACTTCTATTACTAAAATGATTAGATGAGCTCTAAAATAAAGCCAAACAGTAGTTTTTACTTACTAGGGGAAGCATAGCTCATGCCATTCATTAGTAAAGAAATTCCAGTGTGGATTATATATACCTCTTGAGGACCTTCTGCCCACTTAGCTATTTCTCAGTAAACTTCTAATTTAAAGTTTTTGGTGGGTAGGGGAGAGCATGCACAAGAGTGGGAGAGGGGAGAGGGAGAGAGAGAATCCTAACCATCCTAACCAGGCTCCACACCCAGAGCTGAGCTCGAGGAGAGGCTCAACGCAAGGGTTGGTCTCACAACTGTGGGATCATGAGCCAAAACCAAGAGTTGGTTGCTCAACTGACTCTGAGTAAACTTTTATTTCTTTTATTTATTTATTTTTAAGTAGGCTCCATGCCCAGCCTGGGGCCCAATGGAGGGCTTGAACTCATAACCATGAGATCAAGACCTGAGCTGAGATAAAGAGCCAGACATTTAACCAACTGAGCCACCTAGGTATCCCACTCAGCAAACTTTTATTAATCCATGTCCTACTTAGTTCCTATTCACTTTCAACAATATTAATTTAATTTAGTAATTAAATTAATACAAATTCTTTAAATACAACTGCCTTTAAAATGTGGGGAAAATACATGTATTTTTATTTATTTACTTTTGACGGTACATATTTTATTTTATTATTTTTAATTTTAATCCCAGCATAACTAACATACAATGTTATTTTAGTTTTAGATGTACAATATAGTGATTCACCAATTCTATACATTACTCAGTGTTCATCACAATAAGTATACTCTTAGTCCCCTTCACCTACTTTACCCATCCCCCCAGGCAAAATACATTCTATACATAGTGTTAGCATATAAAATCAGAAATTAATTTTTAAACAATTATCACCATGATCTCCCTCTGTGATAATGTTTAAAAAATTATCACTTTGCCTTAGCACCAATCTGTGGAAAATGGGAAGAATAAGACTTCATTTGAGTATGTATTTGGATGAATGTTTCCTCTCTCTTGTTCCAGTCAAGGCTTATATAACTCTGTCTGGACCTACACTGACATCAGCATGTATGTATACAGGAGAGACACGCAGGGAATGGTTAATGTCCAATGTGTAACAGGCATGATGGGGAAGTTTCCTAAATGTATTCTAAAAGGAAATGTAAAGGAAAGGACCTTCAATTTTCCACTGTATCGGACCATACTTGGTTTCACAGGACACATAGCTCGCCTCCTGGAGCTGCTATGTGCCCAGATAAAGGAGATAATGTCAGACAATTCATTTCTAAACAAACATTACCCCTAAAGAAAGGAATAAAAAGACAATTTATACTTTCTACTTCTTATTGTGTCAATTTTAGCTAAGATGAATTTTTATAGTGAATTTTCATTTCACTGAAGTTTTAAATTTATTGGCATAAAAGTGTCCATACTATCTCAATTCATATCTCAAAATCACATTTTCTAAGAATTTTTAAGGCTTACTCCACTGGCTTCTGGAATCTAGAAAAGTCTGATAAAAATCCAATTGCTATTCCTCTGTAGGAAATACATTTCCCTACTATTAAATGAAATTAAACTTTTCTTTTAATTATTGTCCTGAAACTTGGTGTGGTTCTTTTTTATACTAATATTACTTGTCTCTTTGAGAGACTTTTCTACTTAAAATTTTGTTTTTGTTCAGCTGTATAGAATGCTCTCTTATCCTTCTTTTGATAATTGATCTCCATTCTATTGTCTCATTTAGGTATATAGAAATTCTATATAATATTCCTTTTAACTTAACTTTCTCATGCTTTCTATTTTTTTTTTGTCTTTTGATAATAAATTCTAGGAGAATTTCTCAGCTAATTCTTTTAGTTCTATACTTCACTCTAGCTAAATCCATTCTCCTAGTCCAGTGATTCTCCCTTTTGATTGATTTTACTTTTTAAATTTTCACCATGTCATTTATTTTTAAAATCTCTAATTGGGTCCTTTTAATAACTGCTTATCTTCATAAGTCTACCTATGCAAATATTATATATATACATATATTTATAGATATATTTATAAAATATATATGTGTATATATATGTGTGTGTCTGTGTATATATATATATATATATATATATACACGTATATATATATACATATATATGTATATATATATATAGTTTCTATATATATATAGAAACAATACACACACACACATAAAAGTATTTTCTCCATTGTTCTTGTTTCTTTGGTATTAGTTCTTCTTTCAGTTGAATTTAATGCTTATCTTTTATGGTACTGTTTTTTCTCAAACATTTGGTGATTCTTGGTTGTGTGCTTTCTACATAATTTATCATCTTTATTCATTTATTTGCAGATACTCTTGGTATATAGTGCCTGCTTCTTGTAAAGATGTTGAAGGGGAAGGCTATACTACAGGATACAGTGTGTCAATAGTGTTTCTTCTGGGTTTCCCTAGCTAAGGGGGTGATGCTGTGTCTCTAGCTCAGCTAACCACATTTCCTAATTGATCCCACAAATACATCTGCTTCCCTTGCTCAACATAAATTGGTAGTGGAACAAGAACCAACCTGCTAAGTAGCTCTGAACGCTGTTCCCCGATCACCTAGGACTCTTCCAATTCCTTTTGCCCATTGTTTCTAAGTTTGAAGTACCCCCAGAGGCACACAAATCTTCCTTCTCTTGTGTGTTTTCTCCATCTATTCAGGGCCATATTTCTTATTATTCAATTATCTCTAGTCTAGAGACACATTTTCCTGTTTGTTAGCATTCTGTGGATTTATTTTTTTACACATATATTTCATTTCAATCATTCTATAGATTTGGGTAGGGAATACATGCCTATGACTGAGCTTAGTCCAGTGTCATGGTGCAGGTCCCCAAAAACCTTTGTTTTTAATTTTTTTAATCTTTATTTATTTTTGAGGGAGAGACAGTGTGTGAGCAGGGGAGGAGCAAAGAGACAGGGGGGCACAGAATCCGAAGCAGGCTCCAGGCTCTGAGCTGTCAGCACAGAGCCCGATGCAGGGCTCAAACCCACGAACTGTGAGATCATGACCTGAGCCAAAGTTGGACGCTTAACCGACTGAGCCACCCAGGTGCCCCCAAAAACCTATCTTTTAGTGATCCTAACTGTTCTACTCTCACAGTAGAGCTGAAAATGTAATACTGGCAAATAAAAATTCCAACATCTAAGGGAAATAAAACACTCACTTTCATTTTTGTACATTGTTTTTGAATGGTTCCTTCACATTATAGCAATATGTTAAACACTAAGTTTCTATTATAGAAGGAAAAAGAATCTGTGTGTTTCAATATGTATTTCTTAAATATTTCACCCTTCTCTCTGTGGAAGCATAAGAACGTGGAATCATTGTATTTTTGTGAAAATTTTAAAAGCCCACACCCAGTAAATATTTGGTTTTTATATTTTTATTTAGGTGTAATTGAAATAAAAATGCACAGATATTAAAGGTTTGGTTCAATATATTATGACAAATGTATACACCCACATAACCATCACCCCAAATCAGATATATTGCCATCATGCTCATGACATTCCTGCAATCAACCCCAACCCCCCACCACACTTCTACAGATTAGTTTTACCAGTTTTTGGATGTCATATAAATGGAATCATTCATTATATACTTTTATGTGACTTTTGCTTAATGTGATGATTTGGGGATTTATCTAAATTGTTGTATGTCTTATAGTTTGTTATTTTTAATTGCTAAATACTAGTCAATTGAATGAATATACTGTAATGTGTTTGTCCATTCTCTTAGATGGGCAGTTGGATTGTGTCTGGTTTGGAACTATTAAAAAATATATTTCTATGAATAATCTTGTACAAGTCTTTTGTGAGCATTTATTTTCTTTTCTCTTGAATAAATTCCTACAAATGAAGTTGCTGAATCCTAGGACATATATATGTTTAACTTTACTATAAACTTTCAAACAATTCTCCAAAATAATTGTACTGTTTTATATTCTTACTAGCAAATATTTTTGTTGCTCCATATTGTCACCAACATTTGAAGTTGTCAGTCTTTCTTATTAAGCCATTTTAATGGATATGAATGATGCAAGCCCTTCATTGTACATATATGCTGTGGGGTTTTTTCCCAATTAGTGGTTGGTGTACTTTATTTCCTTAATGGTATCTTTGGTACTGAGCAGATGGTAATCTGCTGGTAATGAGCAGCAATTTTTGATTAGGCAAAATAAAATTCATCAAAAATTTTTTATATCAGTGCTTTTGTGTTTTTACCAAAAAATGTTGGCTACTTTGAAATTGTAAAGATATTTTCTTGTGCTTTATTTTAGAAGATTTAGGAGTTTGGGCTTTACTTTTAAATAAATAAAAAAATAAATAAAGAAATAAATAAAGAAATAATCTCCATTAAATTGACTTGGCACCTTGGTCAAACATCAATGACTGAGGCACCTGCGTGGCTCATTGGTTGAGTGTCCGACTTCAGCTCAGGTAATGATCTGCAGTTTATGAGTTCAAGCCCCACATGAGGCTTGCTGCTGTCAGCCTGTCAGCATACAGCCTACTTTGGATCCTCTGTCCCCACCCCCACCCCTGCTCTCTGCCTCTCCCCCACCTGTGCTCTCTCAAAAATAAACAAATATTTTAAAAAATCAATGAACTGTTCACGTGTAAGGTTATTTTTAGACTCTCTCTTTATACCAATATCATGTTGTTTTAATTATTCTTACTTTCTGGTAATGGTAAGTCTTAAAGTCAAGAAATATAAGTTCTCTAATTTTTCACTCCTGAAATATAAAAACATACTTATTTCATATTGATATCGTATTCTTTAGTCTTGCTAAATTTATTAATTTTAGTTAGTTGTTTTTTCTACAAAGAACAGTTTTATTTATTTATTTTTATCTATGCCATTCATTTCTTTTAATTGCCTTGTTGCACTGGCTAGTATCTCTTGTACAATGCTGAACAGATGTGGGTAGAGTGAACATCCGTTTCTTGTTTCAGTTTTAGAAGAAAGAAGGGCTTAATGTTTCACAATTAAGTACAGTGTTATCTTCAAAATGTTAAAAGATACTTTTTATCAGCTTGAGAATTTTTTTATTCCTAGTTTGCTAAGAATTTTAGCCTGGAGAATGTTAAATTTTGTCAAATAGTTTTTCTACTATATCTACTGTGATAATTTTAAGGTACCTTTTTATTTATCTTTTTTCATTTATCTTTTATTCTTTCCATGAGGTATATTACATTGGTTGAATTTTTAATATAAAACCAACTTTGCATTCCCAGAATAAGCACCACAATCTCCTGGTATATTATCTTTTTTTTTTACATTTATTTATTTTTGAGAGACAGAGAGAGACAGAGCATGAGCAGGGGAGGGGCAGAGAGAGGGAGACACAGAATCAGAAGCAGGTTCCAGGCTCCGAGCTGTCAGCACAGAGCCTGAAGCGGGGCTAGAACCCAGGACCGTGAGATCATGACCTGAGCCGAAGTCGGATCTCAACCAACTGAGCCACCCAGGTGCCCCTGTATTATCTTTTTAAAAATATTTCTAAATTGAATTTGCTAGTATTTTATGATTGTTTTCATCTATATTCATAGCAAATGTTAATTTAGAAAACTCAAACTTACCTAAATAGGGTTTCAAAAGAGTCATTCCTTTTCATTTTTCTTTTTCCGCCTTTTCCTATAAATCTTACAAGTATAACATATCAAGATAATTTTATTACTTTTTCTATTTTTAAAAATGACCCTTAGGTTCATATTCTTTTTCTTATTGTTAACATTTACTGGATATTTATCATGTGCCAAGTGTTGTGCTAAGTACTTTACCTTATTATTGCATTATCTCATTTAATTCTTCAAACAATTCTCCTTGGTAGCTATTATCAGCCTCCCAATTTTATAAATAAGGAAAATGATACTGAGAGGCATTAAATATATTACCCAAGATCATAAGTGATAAAGTTTGAACTTAAACCAATATTTTCATGATTTTAGAAACATATAATCACCATACTATTTTGCCTCCCAGCATCATCCAGGAACTTAGGAAAAGTACCTATTGAATATATTACCTCCCAGGTAAGAGTGAATAACAGGTATATTGCCTTTGTATGGTTTCCTTAAAAAAAAAATACCACAAATTTGGTAGATTAAAAGAATAGAAACTTATTCTCTCACATTTCTGTAGACCAGAAGTCCAAAATCAAAGTGTCAGGGGGGCCACACTCCATTTGGAGGCTTCAGGATAGAATCTACTCCTTGGGTCTTCTGGTGCCTGGTGGCTATCGGCTTTCCTTAGCTTGTGGCAGCGTTTCTCTCTGGTCCACCTTCACATCATCCTCTCTGTGTGTATGTGTCTTCCACATACACACATTCTGTCTCAAATCTCCCTCTGCCTCTCTTTTGTAAAAATGTGTGTGACTACATTTAGGACCAGGTAATCCAGGATAAACTCTTGCCTCTCGATATCCTTCACTTAACCATATCTTTTGTCACCTAAGGTAATATTCAATCTTTTGCCCAATAAGGTAATATTCACAGGTTCTGGGAAATAGAAAGTGAATTTATTTTTTTAGGGGGAGGGCATTTTTTCCATCCTGCTACAACAGGGCAGTCATAGTTCAAAATACCACACTTTCCAGATTAAACACATTGACTCATTGGATTGCCTAGGCTGGTTCTTATGCTCAGTTCTACAAATGCTCAGTCCGTAAAATCAGGATTGTATCATTTAATTTTTTCCTACTTCATGGGCATTTGAATAAATAAAGTGAGATATGATGTGTAAAGCACTTTCTGAATGGTATTATGGAAAGAATATAGACCTAATTCCACATTCTAGGCCCTGGAATCAAACACAGGGATTATATCCTGAACCCTGCTGCTTATTAACTTAGTGACCTTGGTCTTTTCATTTATAAAGGGAAGGTAAGACACCTATTTGACAAGTCTTTTGTCATAATGAAATGAGATAATGTATGTAAAAATGACTGGCATGCTGCCTGGCTCATAGTAAAATTCATCCTTCTTGTTTTTCTCTACTAAAAAAAAAAATGCTATACACACTCTCTGTTATTACTACAAGATTTTATGCAGATAAGCTTATATCAGCAGTTTTCATTTCAAGCAAGAAGGACAAACATAGATAATAACTATTTAAATAATTAATAGGCTGGAACAAACCATTCACTGATGCTATGCATGGGAAATAAGAATTCTCTGCCATGACCTAATTCGCGTCCTTGGTCAATACATTTTCCCTTCTTTGTTCCAGGGAAGATTAACAATATTGTGCAATATAAGTCAGGGCTTGGAAAAGTGTAGCCCAGTAAACTGTAGTTATTGCTACTAAAGTTATTATCATTTACTTGCATTCTAGAAGACACTACTGGCAGTATTACTCTTCACATATAAGAGCAAATAAGAGTGTGATTCAAAGGACTAATAAATAATCCTAAATTCATTCCATTGTAGTTCTAGTCCCTTTTACATCTCTGGCTAAATGGCTCCTTTCATTACTTCTACAGACTGGTAACATCAAGCTTATGGATTTAATTCCTAGGTGACCTTTTACTCATGACCTCTTATATCACAGACTAAAGCCCTGATGTTAGGAAGATATCTCATAAATGGGGGCCTTTGACCAAAAGAAGAGCTTGGTGAAGAGCTATTTTTACTATTTAAAACAAACTCCTACTCTACTTCCCACTATTTAATTGGTGGTTTTTCCCACAGATTCATTCTCCATATTCCTATTCCTATTGAGGGAAGAGGGAGAAATTTCCCTGGGGAATTTAGCACAGTGCCATGCATTCGGCTATGTTCCATGACCTTCAAATATGTAACTCCAACTCCAGCCCAGCCTTTTACTCTCTACCTCTCCTCTTCTCACTTCAGGCCAGTAGCCATAGTCTCTCACTTTTTAAAAAAAAATTTTTTTTAATGTTTTTACTTATTTTTGAAGGAAAGAGAGGGACAGAGCATGAGCGGGGTAGGAACAGAGAGAGAGGGAGACACAGAATCTGAAGCAGGCTCCAGGCTCTGAGCTGTCAGCACAGAGCCCGATGCGGGGCTCGAACCCACAAACTGTGAGATCATGACCTGAGCCGAAGTCAGACATTTAAAAGACTGAGCCACCCAGGTGCCCCAACTCACTTACATTACTCAGGAAAGGAACCATATGTCACTAACAGTCACCCTGAAGACTCTCTCAGCAGACTTAAAGAGCAGCCACTATTCCTTTTCCTGGCCTTCTGAGTTCAGAGCAGAGAGAGGAAAGAGAAGCAGTCTGGGGCTGGGGAGGAGGAAGGTAGTGAAGCTCTCACTTAACTGCTGATACAAAATCTCTCTCAGAGCTGGCAGATGTTTAAAAATGACTCCATTCCGTCAGGAATGGGAAAAGATATTTGCAATGACATATCAGACAAAGGGCTAGTATCCAAAATCTATAAAAAACTCACCAAACTCCACACCCAAAAAACAAATAATCCAGTGAAGAAATGGGCAGAAAACATGAATAGACACTTCTCTAAAGAAGACATCCAGATGGCCAACAGGCACATGAAAAGATGCTCAACGTCGCCCCTCATCAGGGAAATACAAATCAAAACCACACCCAGATACTACCTCACGCCAGTCAGAGTGGCTAAAATGAACAAATCAGGAGACTATAGATGCTGGTGAGGATGTGGAGAAACGGGAACCCTCTTGCACTGTTGGTGGGAATGCAAACTGGTGCAGCCGCTCTGGAAAACAGTGTGGAGGTTCCTCAAAAAATTAAAAATAGATCTACCCTATGACCCAGCAATAACACTGCTAGGAATTTACCCAAGGGATACAGGAGTGCTGATGCCTAGGGGCACTTGTACCCCAATGTTTATAGCAGCACTCTCAACAATAGCCAAATTGTGGAAAGAGCCTAATGTCCATCAACTGATGAATGGATAAAGAAACTGTGGTTTATATACACAATGGAGTACTACGTGGCAATGAGAAAGAATGAAATATGGCCCTTTGTAGCAACGTGGATGGAACTGGAGAGTGTGATGCTAAGTGAAATAAGCCATACAGAGAAAGACAGATAACATACGTTTTCACTCTTATGTGGATACTGAGAAACTTAACAGAAGACCATGGGGGAGGGGAAGGGGAAAAAAAGTTAGAGGGAGTGAGGTAAACCATAAGAGACTCTTAAAAACTGAGAATAAACTGAGGGTTGATGGAGGGTGGGAGGGAAGGAAAAGTGGGTGATGTGCATTGAGGAGGGCACCTGTTGGGATGAGCACTGGGTGTTCTATGGAAACCAATTTGACAATACATTTCATATTAAAAATAATAAATAAATAAATAAATAAATAAATAAATAACTCCAGCTCTTGGGGTCCTTTTATGCTCTATGATGACTTCCTGTTGCATTTTCCTGGCCACAATTCTTCTGACCTGGTAGGGATTCTCCTTCAGCAGGCCATCACAAATATTCTTCAATTTCAGTACCCAAAGGTTCACCATCAATTTCTCCAGTGAAATTCCCCTTGCACTCTGGCAGATACCCTTTTGAGCAGAATATAATTTTAAATGACCCCAGGCCAACATTCTTATGATGGACATGAATTCCATGCTTGTTGCTCAGGATCGAGGTACCTTTGGCCTATTGTTGGACAGAGATGCATTGTTCTCCAGATGCAGCCTGTCTCTGCTTCCATGAGCAGCTTCAGATAGCATCTCCCTCTTTGGTATTCTCAGGCATGGTCAGGCATCAGTCCACAGTGCCTGCCAAATGAAGGAGAGAACCTTCTCCTTCACTGGACCTGAGCTGAAGGAGATACACTCCTCCCATGTTCTCCACCTTCCTTGAATGGGTTAAGCATTAGTTAGCTCTATACAAAGGTATTTTCACAAAATCCTCTCTAGTCTCCAAAAAACTTACCCTTGTCTAGTCACAATATGTGTGAGTTGTTTAGCTCTATAAAACCACTCACTTTAGAACATTCTATCTTCCATCTTTATGCCTTGGTCAAAAGCTAAGATAATGCATCCCATGTTAATATCCTTTTTTAGGGGCGCCTGGGTGGCGCAGTCGGTTAAGCGTCCGACTTCAGCCAGGTCATGATCTCGCGGTCCGTGAGTTCGAGCCCCGCGTCAGGCTCTGGGCTGATGGCTCGGAGCCTGGAGCCTGTTTCCGATTCTGTGTCTCCCTCTCTCTCTGCCCCTCCCCCGTTCATGCTCTGTCTCTCTCTGTCCCAAAAAATAAATTAAAAAAAAAGTTGAAAAAAAAATTAAAAAAAAAAAAATATCCTTTTTTAAATTATTATTAAAGGAATTTTACAAGGTAACCTTCATCTTTCTGCCTCTTGTCCTTCACGTCACCATCTTATACCTGCAAAGGTAAAGTCCTTCCACTATTGCCTTTTATGAATTTATAGGTAATGAGACTTATTTAGCTTCAGGTCATGCAGAGAGATTCATTTGTGAATTTTGTAAGTCACAATCTCATCAGTTGTGCTCTAATCAAACAAACAGCAGGGATGGAAATAACCGGGGCTAGATAAATAAATAACTGAGTTAATTATGAACTTGCTCATTTTAAAGAAACATTAAATCATGAAGGATTATGAATAGCTGGGTAACTGTTCCTGATCTTAATTCCCAGAGTATAGAGCTTAGAGAACTGATACCTAGTTAGTTTGCAAAGCTCAGCTGCAAAGGAAGGGAGTGGCTGGCCTCAGCCTCATTCTCCAACTCTGAACACCTCTGTATCCTGGTGCACAGGGTTCCTTCACCCCACCTGCTCGGTCAGCCCCACTCCCAGGTAGGAGGAATGTATTTGTTTCCTATTGTTGCTGTTACTAATTGCCACAAGTTTAGTGGCTTAAAACAACACAAATTTAATCTTTCATAAATCTGGAGGTCAGAAGTCCAAAATTGGTCTCAATGCATAAAATCAAGGCTATATTCCTTTCTGGAAGCTCTAAGGGAGAATCCAATTTCTTGCATCTTCCAACTTCTAGAGGCTGCCTGCATTCCTTGTCTCATGGCCTCCTTCCATGTTCAAAGCCAAAATGGCCCATCAAGTCTTTCTTATATAATACTGATTTCTGCTTCCCTAGTCACATCCCCTTTTCTAACTCTGACCCTCCCACCTGTCTGCTTCCTCTTTTAAAGATCCTCGTGATTACACTGGACAGTCCTGAGTCATTCAAGATACTCTCCTTATGTTCAGGTGAGCTGGTTAGCAACCTTAATTCCATTAACAACCTTAATTCCCCTTTGCTATGTAAGCTAACGTATTCACAGGTTCTAGGGATTAGAACTGGGACATCTTTGGGTGGGGCATTATTCTGCCTTCCACACAAAGACTAATTCAAAACTACAACAGAGGTTGCCTGAATCCCTCCTTGTCTCCCCCTTCCACTCGAGAAGGCACTATCACTCTGGCTGCCTGTTTGACCCTGGCATTATAACCAGTATCTACTCCATAATCCGAGATGCTAATGAAGAACAGGAGTCTCGTCCTATTTTTGTGAATGCAAAACATTTTACTGGAACACGCAGTCATGCCCATTCAGTTTACTTATTGTCTGTGTCTATTCTCATGCTACAACAGCAGAGTTAAGTAGTTACAACAGAGACAATAGGCCTGAAAAATTCTAAAATATTTTTCATCTGGCCCTGAAAAGAAGTTTGCTGACCTGCAGTATAGAGAGCTGCTCTTTCTCCCTCTGCTTTGTTCTTACTCCTAGATCATAGCCTTTCATGGTCCCTACTGAAAGCCAAGTGTGTGGACTAGAGCCTCCCCACTTTGGTGGACTCTGAACTTCATTTTTCACACCACTGGCCCTGTTAGTCTGCCATAAACTCTAACCAATTTCTCAACCTCAAGGTTGACTGGATCAGCAGCTTTTTTGAGAGAAAAGCAGTGCCAAATATAAGGTTTACTTCTTTTCCTGCATCTGGTTTCCTGAAAATTCTTTCTATGTTAGTATCTCTCCTGTGCCTTCAAAGAAATATTGTTTGTTTTTTGTCTAGCTTTTCTAGTTGTTCTCAGCAAGAAGACTGATGTAAGCAATCTGGTTCACCATTACTAGAAGTGTATTTTTAGTACTGTTATTTAATTTTTGTTGCCTCCAAATATTTGTTGTATTATCCATACTCTTTTAAATTTTGTTCTGCTTTTTGTAGTTAGCTTGTGATTTCTTTATAGCTTTCTTTATAGTACTCTGTCTCTTAAGGATTATGCTTCCTTGCTTTCTGATAAAGAAGTCAGGTTTTATGAAACATTCTTGCTAATCCTATAGTTAATTATTTTCTTAGACAAATTTATCCTTGACCCTTCAGAATAAAATTTCTTCTCCTTGTTTTGTATTAATTAATTACAGCCCTTATTTGTTTAGTTTTATTTTGCTCTCTTTGTCTATCTTCCAACTAGGTAAATTCTATCCAGACTTGATAGTAAATTGCTTGCTCTTAACCCTTCATCTCAGATAAACAACAAATCTGCTAATTAGATTTGTCCTCAACTAGATGGCACATTGATGCATAATTTGCACTCCAAGTCAAATTTTCCAGCAGTTTCTTCCATCTTCTAGTGTATCTTTGCTCTATTCATCTGAAATACCCTATCCTCACTGTTTCATTGTTTCTTATTCTGAACTGAAGTAATTCTTTAAAAATTCCTTTTAGAGCATTTACTGCAATTAAAGTTCTTATGTCTTTCACTTCCTACATTTATCAAGTTACTTTTTCTGAATAAATATACAAAAATGAGGTAGAGTATTTTAGTCATCTCATGGAGAAGCACCTATAATCAGAGCAACTGGTAACTTTTGTGATTGACTGATTGATAACTGCTGGTCCTCTAGTTTAGGAGACAGCTGGAAGAAGTACAAAGTTCCTTCTGAACTTCTCAGATTGGATCTGTTTCAAGAGGTGAAGCCTAAGTACGTTCTTTCTCAATCTGCTCTCTCTGCCTTAGAGGAACTTTCTCTCATATTCTTGCATTATATTCCCCATGAATCTTAGTTTTTTTGTATTGCCTTGAAACTTGTTTTTTATATTTATATTCCTGTTTGGGGATCCTATTTAGGAACTGTGAATTGAAGATCAGAGTCTACCCAGTAGTAGTTCTGCAGAACTGAATCCTACAGTTATTCAGGGATTGGGCAATTCCCTTGATTCCACACAGTTACATGTTTTCATATTCTTCTTAGGCTTTCCATATTCAAAGGGATGAAATGGCTTATAAAATGAGTCACAAAAATGCGAATTGATATCAACATAATTACTTGGCATAAATTAAGCTTTTCTTAAAAATTACTGATTTGTGATTTGGTATTGAGGGATTTGGTACAGTCAAAGATTTCTTCTTCTTTTATAAGAGCTACTAATAAGTTACAAAAGAAGCCACACCGGACATTTTCTACTTCGTGCAATTACATTTGGAGGTTTTGGTGTCTAACAAATAAACAATGAAAACCTGAATTTGAATTGTTTCCTGTAGGATTCAAATGTGTGACCTTGAGCGATGCATCTATCTCTGAACCTCTCCTCTTCCATAAAATGGGACTGATGGTAATGATACAACCTTACCTACTTCACTTGTTTATTAAGAAGATGAACAGATAGAAGATGTAGAAGAACTTAGTACATTTTGAAGCCCTGTTTAAGTTCTTCTCATTTTTTAAACCATTTCAGAATGAAAACTGAGAGCTACTCTTTGCCATTTCATTCCAAAATTGACATAGAAAATCTATAATGTTTCTTTTCTATATGATGACAAGTGTTCCAGGGTAAACAGAACAGCCTAGGAATGATAAAGCTAGTTTAAGTTTTATTTTTTTTTTAATGTTTACTTATTTTTTGAGAGGGAGAGAGAGAGATCAGGGGAGGGACAGAGGGATAGGGGGAATAGGGGACAGAGGATCCAAAGCAGGCTCCTTGCTGACAGTAAAGAGCCCGATGTGGGGCTAGAACTCACAAACCCAGAGATCATGACCTGACCAAAGCAGAAGCTGAATGCTTAACTGACTGAGCCACCCAGGCGCCCCAAAGCTAGTTTAAGCTTTAAAGGTAAATGCCTCCTCCCTTCCCCTTGTGACATGTCTGACATAACAGCAAGCACATCTCTCGGCTTCAAGTACTTTAGGTCCATTCTCTGAACTTTCAAGCAACTTGGAGGAAGCTCAGGCCAAGGCATTAAGGTTAAAAACAAAAACACAGATGACCTGGTGGCTCAGTTGATTTCATCTTGATTTCATCTTGATTTCAGCTCAGGTTTGTGATATTGATCCCCGCTTCTGGCTCTGCGCTGACAGCATGGAGCCTGCTTGGGATTCTGTCTCTCCTCTCTCTGCCCCTCCCCTGATCATGTTCTTTCTCACTCTGTCTCTCTCTCTGTCTCTCTCTCTGTCAATATATAAATAAACAAACATACATACATACATTTAAAAAAAAAAACAGGGGCGCCTGGGTGGCTCAGTCGGTTAAGCGGCCGACTTCAGCTCAGGTCATGATCTCGCAGTCCGTGAGTTTGAGCCCTGCGTCGGGCTCTGTGCTGACAGCTCAGAACCTGGAGCCTGTTTCATATTCTGTCTCCCTCTCTCTGACCCTCCCCCGTTCATGCTCTGTCTCTCTCTGTCTCAAAAATAAATAAACGTTAAAAAAATTAAAAACAAAAAATAAAAACAAAAACAGAAAAAAAACTAACAAGAGCAATACCATAAGAAATCAATTTCAGATTTTCACTTTCAATTGTATTCAAGGGAATTTCAGGCCAGGCACCATGGTATGTCAGGAATTTCTTTCCTTTTTTTTTTTTTTTTTTTTTCTTTTTCCTAGAGGATAATTGAAAACATATATTCTTAGTGCCAATGAAAAAGACTCAACTCTGAGAATACAGTTCCTCATAAAACAGCAGAAGAACAGACTACAGAGGAAGATTAGCTCACTAGAATTAAAGATTTTTCTGTATGTGTTTCAGAAAGAAATATCACTGACTCAGGAGCAAGACTTCAATAATTTGCATACTCTGATAAAGTGGGGAGGGTAATCCTGAAAGAGCTGCTGTTGTACTGTTTGATAGCATCAAAACTGAAAGATACTGCATTGATTTCTTCTCAGAACATTGTGAAATTGATAGTAAATGGATTATTTAAAATGTGAATTCATTTATAATATGCTTTTAAAAATGTAGTGTAACCCCATTCTGTCAAAAAAATGTGAGAAATTGTCTTTAATTAGAAAGAGATTTGTAAATCTTTACTCAGTTTTTACTAGCATTTGTGATTATAAACTTGCTTAGCTGGAGTGTTACAGTTATGAAAATTAGCAATAAAAACTTATGATTCCTCTATCTCCTCTTAAATTTCACCACGTACACAAGGAATACTCATTAGAGCCAACAAATAAAGTGATTACTGTTGCAAAATCCTTATTCTTATCCATTTTTATTTTTTGTTATTTGTTACTGAATGACTTTCCTGGACACCAAAGAATTTTGATAAAGATTTAAATAATTAGAAAGTACAAAAGATTATGACAAGAGAAAAATAATCATAATCTTAATATCCAGAAATAATTGTTGTTTAATTAATATTTTTAACTTTTTTTATGTATACATCCACCCATATGTATGTTTTGCAAAATTTGGTCATATTGTATATTTGGTTTTATTTAACGATTCTCTCCTTTTTACTTGAAATTTTGCAAAAATCAATAATATAGTCAAGTATTCTTCAGAAATAAATTTAATTTATGATAAACAGGTACTAATTTCCATTTATACAACAACATATTAGAGAACTCATCAGTTAAACAGTCTATAATTACTTTTAGAAATAATTATCATGAAACTTTATATGTGGGGCTCAAACTCCGAACCATGAGATCATGACCTGAGCTGAGATCGAGTTGGACACTTAACCAACTGAGCCACCAAGACACCCTCTGCCCATTTCTTAAATGGGTTATTTGTGTTTTGGGTGTTGAGCTTAGTAAGTTCTTTATAGATTTTGGATTCTAAAAAATCAGATGTTCCATTTGCAAATTATTTTCTCCCATTCCATAGGCTGCTTTTTTAGTTTTGTTGATTGTTTCCTTTGCTGTGCAGAAGCTTTTTATCTCAATTAAGTCCTAATGGTTCCTGTTTGCTTTTGCTTCCCTGGCGTTTGGCGACTTGACTAATAAGAAGTGGGTCTGGCCAGGTCAAAGAGGTTTCTGCCTGTGTTCTCCTCTAGAATTTTGATGGTTTCCTGTCTCACATTTAGGTCTTTTGTACATTTTGAATTTGTTTTTGTGTATGGTGTAAGAACGTGATCTGGTTTCATTCTTCTTTTTTAAATTTTTTTTTTTTTAAGTTTTATTTATTTTTGAAACAGAGAGAGACAGAGCATGAACGGGGGAGGGGCAGAGAGAGAGGGAGACACAGAATCGGAAGCAGGCTCCAGGCTCTGAGCCATCAGCCCAGATGCCCTACGCGGGGCTCGAACTCCCAGACTGCGAGATCGTGACCTGAGCTGAAGTCGGACGCTTAACCGACTGAGCCACCCAGGCGCCCCCTGGTTTCATTCTTCTGCATGTCACCGTCCTGTTTTCCCAACAACATTTGTTGAAGAGACTGTCTTTTTTCCATTGGATATTCTTCCTGCTTTGTTGAAAATTAGTTGACCATATAGTTGTGGGTTCATTTCTGGATTTTCTATTCTGTTCCAGTGATATATGTGTCTGTTTTTGGGTCAGTACCATACTATCTTGATGACTACGACTTTGTAATATAGCTTGAACATCGGAATCATGATGCCTCCAGATTTATTTTTCTTTTTCAGGATTATTTTGGCTATTTGGGGTCTCTTGTGGTTCCATACACATTTGGGGATTGTTTGTTCTAGCTCTGCAAAAAATGCTGGTGATATTTTGATAGGGATTGCATTAAATGTGTAGATTGCTTTGGGTAGTATATACATTTTAACAATTTTCGTTCTTCCAATCCATGAGCATAGAATGCTTTTCCATTTCTTTGTGTCCTCTTCAATTTCTTTCATAAGTGTTCTACAGTTTTCAGAGTACAGATCTTTTACCTCTTTAGTTAGGTTTATTCCTAGGTATCTTACTGTTTTTGGTGCAGTTGCAAATGGGATCAATTCTTTTATTTCTTTTCCTGCTGCTTCGTTATTGGTGTATAGAAATACAACAGATCTCTGCATGTTGATTTTATATTCTGCGACTTTGCTGAATTCATGTACTAGTTCTAGCAATTTTTTCATGAGTCTTTTGGGTTTCTACATAAAGTATCATGTCATCTGCAAATAGGGAAGGTTTGACTTCTTTCTTGCCAATCTGGATGCCTTTATTTTTGTTGTCTGATTGCTGAGGCTAAGATTTCCAGTACTATGTTTAATTGTAATGGTGAGAATGGACATCCTTGTCTTGTTCCTGACTGGGGGAAGGCTCTCAGTTTTTCCCCCTTGAGGATGATATTAGCTGTGGGCCTTTCATATATGGCCTTTATGATGTTGAGGTATGTTACACCTCTTCCTACTTTGTTGAGGGTTTTTATCAAGAATAGATGCTGGGGGCGCCTGGGTGGCTCAGTTGGTTAGGCGTCCGACTTCAGCTCTGGTCATGATCTCACAGCTCATGAGTTCAAGCCCCGCGTCGGGCTCTGTGCTGACAGCTCAGAGTCTGGAGCCTGCTTCAGATTCTGTGTCTCCCTCTCTCTCTGCCCCTCCCCTGCTTGTGCGCACTCTCTGTCTCTCTCAAAAATAAATAAACATTAAAAAAAAGAATAGATGCTGTATTTTGTCAAATGCTTTTTCTGCATCTATTGACAGGATCATATGGTTCTTCTTTTTTTTAGAGAGAGATTCATTTTTTTTTTAAGTTTATTTATTTTGAGAGAGAAAAAACAAGTGGTGGAGGGGCAGAGAAAGAGGGAGAGAATCCCATACATGCTTTCTGCTGACAGTGCAGAGTCCAATGTGGGGCTCAATCTCATGAATTGTGAAATCTAACCTGAACCTAAACCAAGAGTCAGATGCTTAACAGACTGAGCCACCCAGGCACCCCAGGATCATATGGTTCTTATCCTTTCCTTTATTAATGTAGTATATCACATTGATTAATTTGCAAATACTGAACCAGCCCTGAAGCCCAGGAATAAATCCCACTTGATCATAGTGAATAATTCTTTTAATGTACTGTCAAATTTGATTTGCTAATATCTTGTTGAGAATTTTTGCAATCCATGTTCATCAGGGCTATTGGCCTGTAATTCTCCTTTTTAGTGGGGTCTTTGTCTGGTTTTAGAATCAAGGTAATGCTGGCTTCGTAGAATAAGTTTGGTAATTTTCCTTCTATATCTATTTTTTTGGAACAGTTTGAGAAGAAAAGGTATTAATTCTTCTTTAAATGTCTGGTAGAATTCCACTGGGATGCCATCTGGGCCAAAACTCTTGTTTGTTGGGAGATTTTTGATTACTGAATCAATTTCTTTGCTGGTTATGGGTCTGTCCAAATTTTTTATTTCTTCCTATTTCAGTTTTGGTAGTGCGTGAGTTTCTAGGAATTTGTGCATTTCTTCCAGATTGCCCAGTTTGTTGGCACACAATTTTTCATAGTATGCTCTTATAATTGTTTGTATTTCTGTAGTGTTGGTTGTGATTTCTCCTTTTTTATTCATGATTTTATCTATTTGGGTCCTTTCTCTTTTCTTTTTGTTAAGTCTGGCTAGGGGGCTATCAATTTTGTTAACTCTTTCAAAGACCAATTCTTATTTCGTTGATCTGTTCTACTGGTTTTTTAGATTCTATATAATTTATTTCTGCTCCAATCTTTAATATTTCCCTTCTTCTGCTGGATTTAGGCTTTATTTGCTGTTCCTTTTCTAGCTCCTTTAGGTGTAAGATTAGGTTGTGCATTTGGGACCTTTCTTGTTTCTTGAGATAGGCCTGAATTGCAATATACTTCCCTCTTAAGACTACCTTTGTGATTCCCAAAGGTTTTGGACTGTTGTGTTTTCGTTTTCATTGGCTTCCATGTATTTTTTTTTATGTCTTTTTACATTTCCTGGTTAACCCATTCATTCTTTAGTAGCATGTTCTTTAACCTCCATATATTTGAGGACTTGACAAATTTTTTGTGTGTGGTTGATAAGTTTCATAGCGTTGTGATCTGAAAATATGCATGGTATGATCTCAATCTTTTTGTACTTGTTGAGGGCTCATTTGGGAGCCAGTATGTGATCTGTTCTGGAGAGTGTTCTGTGTGCACTCGAGAAGGATGTGAATTCTGCTGCTTTAGGATGAAATGTTCTGGATATATCTGCTAAGTCCATCTGGTCCAGTGTCTCATTCAAAGCCACTGTTTCCTTGTAGATTTTCTGCTTAGGTGATCTGTCCATTGGTGTAAGTGTGGTGTTGAAATCCCCTACTATTATTGTATTATTATCAATGAGTTTATGTTTATGATTAATTGATTTACATATTTGGATGGTCCAAGTTGGGGCCATAAATAATTACAATTGTTAGGTTTTCTTGATGCATAGACCCCTTAATTATGATGTAATGCCTTCTTCATCTCTTGTTATGGTCTTTGTTTTAAAATCTAGTTTGTCTGACATAACTATGGCTATTCCAGCTTTCTTTTGACATCTATTAGCATGGTAGATGGTTCTCCATCCCCTCACTTTCAATCTGCAGGTATCTTTAGGTCTAAAATGAGTCTCTTATAGGCAGCATATAGATAGATCTTGGGTTTTTTTATACATTATGATACCCTATGTCTTTTGATTGGAGCATTTAGTCCATTTACATTCAGAGTGATTATTGAAAGGTATGAATTTAGTACCATTGTGTTACCTTTACCTGCATAGTTGGTGTTGCTGGTTGATGCTCTCTGGTCCTTTCTAGTCTTTGTTGCTTTTGGTCTTTTTTTTTTTTCCTCCAGTTAAAGAGTCCCCCTTAAAATTTCTAGTAGGGCTGATTTAGTAGTCATAAACTCCTTTAGTTTTTGTTTGGGAAACTCTTCAGCTGTCCTTCCATTTTGAATGACAGCCTTGTTGGATAGAATATTCTTGGCTGCATATGTTTTCCATTCCATATATGGCTGCATATATATTCCATTCAGCACGTTGAATATATCTTGCCACTCTTTTCTGGCCTGCCAAGTTTCTGTGGACAGATCTACTGTGGACCTGATTTGTCTTCCCTTGTAGGTTAAAGTATTCTTTCCTTTGCTGCTTCCAGGATTCTTTCCTTGTCTGTTTATTTGTGAACCTGACTATGATATGTCTTGACCATGGCCAGCGTCTGTTGGATTTAATGGTATTTCTTTGTGCTTCTTGGATTTTGATATCTGTGTCCTTCCCCAGATTAGGGAAGTTTTCAGCTATAATTTGCTCACATAAACCTACTTCCCCTTTTTCTCTCTCTTCATCTTCTGGAATTCCTTTGTACTAATGTGATGTTTTAATAAATCACTGAGTTCCTTAATTCTTCCATTGTTATCCTTGATCTTTGTTTCCCTCTTCTTTTCAGCTTCATTATTTTCCATAATTTTATCTTCTATACTGCTAATTCACTCCTCTGCCTTGTCCATCCTCATTTTTTATGGTCTGTATTTGAGCTTGCATCTCAGTTATAGAATTTTTTATTTCAGCTTGACTAAATTTTAGTTCTTTTATCTCTGCATGAAGAGATTCTCTGGTGTCTTCTATGCTTTTTTCAAGCCCAGCTAATATCCTTACAATTGTTGTTTAAAATTCTAGTTCAGATATCTTATATCTGCATTAACTAAATCCCTGGCTGTCATTTCTTCCTATTCTTTTGAGGTGAATTCCTCCAACTTGTCATTTTGGAGGAAAAAACACAACAATAATAATAATCAAATGGAATAAAAGTTCAAAAATTTAAAAATATTGGGGTGCTTGGGTGGCTCAGTTGGTTAAGTGTCCAGCTTCAGCTCAGGTCATGATCTCACAGTTTGTGGGTTTGAGGCCCGCGTTGGGTTCTGTGCTGACAGCTCAGAGCCTGGGGCCTGCTTCAGAATCTGTGTCTCTCTTTCTCTCTGACCATTCCCCACTCGCACTGTCTCTCTCTCCCTCTCTCAAAAATAAGTAAACATTAAAATTTTTTTTAATTTTTTTTTAAATCAAATTTTTTTTTAATTTTTAAATCAAATAAAGGAAGCTAGATCATAGTTGTGTGTTTCTCTGTTTTTCAAGAGAAGATTGATAGAAAAAGGAGAAAAGAGAAAAAAGAGAAAAAAATTAAAAATTAATGAAACAGAATTTAAAAATAAACATTTTTCTCCTTCTGTATCCAAGAAACAAAAGAAAACGAAATAAAAGAAAAACAACAACAGAAGCAATAACAAAAAAAAAAAACGAAAATACAAATGAACAAACCAAAAAACCCAAATGAAGCTAGATCCAGTTTCCCCTAGAGGTGAGACCTTGCAGCAGTCTATGGTCAGTAGACTAAGCTCCTGGAAGGGGTTTGCGCTGATCTTCTGAGGGAGGGGCCTGCTGCTCTGATTCCCAGGCTGACTTGCCCTAGTGGAAATGAGCCTCAAAAGCACAGAGGGGCGGGGCTTGGTGTAATGGCTCCATTCTCCACTTGGTGGCGCTGTTTAGCTCACTAGGGTCAATCAGTGTTGGTGGGCTAACGTTGAAAATGGCTTCATCTGCTCAATACTCTGTAGAGTGGGAAGTTCGGGCCATCACAGATGCGAGATCAGTCATCTCTCCTGTGTCCCCCACTTCCATCAGTTCCCCACCTTCCCCCGTCTGTGTCTGAGCTATCTGCCTACCAGGTGGCACCTCTCTCCAGTGTTTTATCTCAGGTGCAGCTATGTTTCAAAACCCTACACACTTTGAAGACCCCCAAGGTTTGGACTTACAGTGATCTTCTGGGGGAGGAACTCACTGTGCTATAGCCAGGGCCAGCTTGTCCCAGGAAATGGTCACTCCACTGTGCAGTGGCTCAGAGTTTATGGTAAGTCCCAATGCATAGCCAGCGCCAGGGTTTGCTGCCCTCAACTGGTGTCTCTGTTCCTATATGGGTGAACATGGCCGCTTGATGGAGGCTGCCAGGTCTTTTGCCCACGGAGAGGTCATATCACCTGTACCAAATGCACTCCAAGCAGGGAAACCTCTTCTTCCTGTATGACCCAAGGAATCCTCAGACCACACTGCCCACTCCTGAGGCTCCACCCCGCTTCCTCACTGGAGCACCAGGGGTTGACCTCTGAAACTTCAGACTCTACTCTGCTGTTTATAAAAAACTGGTGTATTGAAACCCTCTCCTTTTTACCCCATCAATAGTTTTGGGGAACAGTTTTGTTGTACAGTCCCCTGTGTGTGTTTTCACTCTTTCTCTCTAGCTACTTTCAGGGGGAGTGTTTTCTTGTACAAACCCAATGCACTTCTCTCTCTCCCCCTTTATCTTCTGTCTGAAAAGGGCTCCCTCCCCTCTGCAGCACTAGAGCTCTTCTCTCTCCCAATTCACGTCTCCACACCACATACCTGCCACATTACCTCCCTCAAATTATGCAGAATGTTCTATTAATCCTCAGATCAATTCCCTAGGTGTTCAAAATGGTTTGATGTTGATCTAGCTATGTTTGAGGGACAAGACAAGCCCAGGGTCCTTTTACTCTATATCACATGTTTTAAATGAAGTGTTGATTTTTGATGTTTCCCCTGACTATAGATACTCTCATACCAAGATCTAATAAGTCCTGATTCTTATGACATTTACTGAGAACCCAAAAATGTCTGCAGAGGACTTTGAACAAGCTTTTTTTTAATGTTTATTTATTTATTTTGAGAGGGAGAGCATGATGTAGGGAGGGGCAGAGAGAGAGGGAGAGAAAGATCCCAAGCAGGCTCCATGCTGCCAGAACAGGGCCTAAGGCAGGGCTCGATCTCACAAACCATGAACCCATGATCTGAGCCAAAATCAAGAGTCAGATGCCCAACCAACTGAGCCACCCAGGAGCCCCTGAACAAGCTTCTTGTACTTTATATGATAGGTCACTGAGAACAGGATATCTTGGGCCCTTCCAACTACATCATCACTAACACTGAAACACCTCCAGCATTTTCCTGCCTCAGTTTGGATATTATAGAGTATTTTAGTAACTATAATGTGTTTGTACCAGAGTATATGTGTTTGTGAATAAAATATTGTCATTAATAAAAGTTATTAAAAATAACTTCTATGTCCACGTGATTTATCCTCCTCAGACCTAAAATATCTATAAATATAATTTGTATTTATTCTCGCTAGAATTCAATATTTTATGTAATTGTTGGAATGTAAATGTTCATGAGGCAGCTGGGTGGCTCAGTTGGTTAAGCGTCCAACTTCAGCTCAGGTCATGATCTCATGGTTAGTGAGTCTGAGCCCTGCAACAGGCTCTGTGCTGGAACCTGGCTTGGAGCCTGGAGCCTGCTTCAGATTCTGTGTCTCCTTCTCTCTCTCTTCCCCTCCCCCACTTGTGTTCTGTCTCTCAAAAATAAATAAATGCAAAAAAAAATTTAAAGAAAATAAATGTAAATGTTCAAGGATAGAAAGAATGAGAAGGAAAAAGGAGAGAACATGAGAATGATATGGTTGATCACTGGTTGAATTAGTAGATGCCAGGAGGCTATGCAAAAAAAAAAAAATGCTTAAAAGATATTTGACAAAGTACAACATCCATCCATGATAAAAACCCTCCACAAAGTAGTTTTAAAAGGAACATACCCCAATATAATAAAGTCCATATGTGAAAAACACACAGTTGACATCATACTCAATGGTGAAAAAACTGAGATCTTACCCCTAAGATCAGGAACAAGACAAGGATGCCCACTCTCACCACTTTTATTCAACATAGTACTAGAAGTCCACAGCAATCATGCAACAAAAAGAAACAAAAGCCATCCAAATTAATAAGAAAAAAGTAACACTTTCACTATTTGTAGATGACATGTACTATATATAGAAAACCCTAAAGACTCCATGAAAAAACTACAAGAATTGATAAATGAATTCAGTAAAGTTGCAGGATACAAAATCAACATGCAGAAATCTGTTGCATTTCTATACACTAATACTGAAACATCAGCAGAGAAATTAAGAAAAGATTCCCATTTACAACTGTGCCAAAAATAATAAAATACCTTGGAATAAACTAAACCAAAAAAAGGAAAGACCTGTACTCTAAAACTATAAAACACTGATGGAAAAAAACTGAATATGACACAAACAAATGGGAAGATATTCCATGTTCATGGATTGGGGGAAACAATATTGTTAAAATGTCCATACTAACAAAAGCAATCTACATATTGAATGCAATCCTTATCAAAATGCCAACAGCATTTCTCACAGAGCTAGAACAAACAATCCTAAAATTTGTATGGAAACATAAAGGACACTGAATAGCCAAAGCAATCTTGAAAAAGAAAAAAGAAAGAAAGAAAAAACCTGGAGGTATCACAATCACAGATTTCAAGATACACAATAAAACTATAGTAATCAAAACAGTATGGTACTGGCACAAAAACAGAAACACAGGTTGATGGAACAGAATAGAGAGCCCAGAAATAAACCCACAATTATATGGTCAATTAATCTTTGACAAAGGAGGCAAGAATATGCAATGGGAAAAAGACAGTCTCTATAACAAATGATGTTGGGAAAACTGGACAGCTACATGCAAAAAAATAAAATTGGACCACTTCCTTACATCATACACAAAAATAAACTCAAAATAGATTAAGGACCTAAATGTGAGACCTGAAACCATAAAAATTATAGAAGAGAGTACACTCAGTAATTTCTCTGACACAGCTGCAGCAATATTTTTCTAGATACATTTCTGAGGTAAGGGAAACAAAAGCAAAAATAAACTACTGGGAAAACATCAAAACAAATAAAAAACAAAATTAAAAGGCAACCTACAGAATGGGAGAAGATATTTGCAAATGATATATCTTATAAAGAGTTAGTATCCAAAATATATACAGAACTTCTATAATTCGACGCCATAACACTACTAATAATAATCCTATTAAAAATGGGCAGAAGACATGAATAGACATTTCTCCAAAGAAGACATACAGATGGCCAACAGACACAGGAAAAGATGCTCAACATCACTCATCGTCAGGGAAATGCAAATCAAAACTACAATGCACCTCACATCTGTCAGAATGGCTAAAATCAAAAGCACAAGAAACAGCAAGTGTTGGCAAGGCTATAGAGAAAAAGGAACCCTCATGCTCTGTTGGTGGGAATGCAAACTGGTGCAGTCACTGTGGAAAACAGTATGATGGAATTTCCTCAAAACATTAAAAATAGAACCACCATATGATCCAGCAATTCTACTTCTGGGTATTTATCCTTTTCTTTGGAAAGTATCCTTTTCTTGGATAAATACCCAAAAGTAGAATTGCTGGATCATATGGTGGATGGAGTCCATCAGGCTCGCAATCTCTCTCTCTCTCTCTCTCTCTCTTTCTCTCTCTCTTAAAATAAATAAATAAACATAAAAAAAAAAAAAACCTTGTTCAAAGCTCTCTGCAGACATTATTGGATTCTCAGTAAATGTCATTAGCATCAGGACTTATTAGATCTTGGCATGAGAGTATCTATAGTCAGGGAAAACATCAAAAATCTCTTTAGAGGAATATAGGACTATTTAAAACTTTGCTTTAAATAAGTTGCTGGCCTTTCTCATTTTTGATCATGTTTTAAGAATAAGGTCCTGACCTAGCATCTAATTTCCCATGCTAGATCTGTGATAAAGTCTAGAAGGTAATGCTGCTTAGCTGGGTATTTAATTTTTCCAATACAAACAGAGAAATAGAGAAACAGAATGAAGCAGACAGCTGTGGGGTGTGTAACAGAGAGAAAGAAAGAAAGAATTTCCATTTAGGTCAGGTTCCTTTTGAAGACAGCTACACTTTTCTGCCCTTAAATTCTATGAGAAAAAATACATTTTTTTGAACAAAATATCCCTCAACATAAATTATCTCTGAAGTTTCTGCCAGTTGCAATCAAAACAACATTGAGTAAAACACTAGCCAGAAATAATTAATCTCATATCTACCTATTGGACCACAGGTATGATTCAAATATTCTCCTTTATTAACATTAGATCTCTGAATATCCTGGTTTCCCCTAAAAAGACCTCATGCTCTAACATTACTTTTCTAACTTTCTTTGCTAAAACAAACAAGCAAGCAAAAAACACCACTAAACAACTTTCTATTATATGTATACAATGTTCAAAACTAGAGCTCCTTTTTTATGAGATAATAGTGGTCATATTAAGGTATTACACATTGAAGTATGAATGCCCAATAGGTTAAGCCCCCCCCCCAGAGATATTTCTCTTAGATATACAGTTTTAATTTCTAATTGTTGAATTTTATGTAGTGGGAAGGACTGATAATGACATTGTGATTCCTCTCAAGTTTAACTTAACCCAACAGACAAGAAATTACTGGTTTTGGAACCATATTTGCATTCAATGCAGTAAGAACCTGAATTTCCCTGTAAGTTAATTTCCTCAGCCATGAAATAAGACAAATGTCTCCCTTTCAGATTTGTAGAAACAAATAAGGGAGCATTTGTAAATCACAGAGCCAGTTTGTGGTGTTCAAATCATATACGTGACTAGTTATCTTAGTTAATTTATTTGGAAAGGTGTGGGATTTGCCTTACATTAGAAGTCACCTGCTCCACCTTTTATTAAAGACAGCCCTCAAGTCATCAGGGAATGTCTTGGCTTAGGGCGGTCTCACAGCAGCATGAGGAAATGAAAGCCTACAATAAGGAATGGTAAACACTTAGCATAACCGCCATCAATCCTAGCTTCTGTGTCTACAGCAGATACTACTAACTGATGGAGCACTCATTCTCACTGGCCAGAGACACGGTTTCAGAGTTTCAAAAAAGTAGTTCAGGCAACCACTCCTAAGTAATCAGAGCAAGCACTGAGATTAAAGCATTTTGCCATTAACAGTACAGGACAAAGATCAGCAAATTTTTCTGTACAGAGCCAGAAAGTATTTTTTTATTTTTCTGCCATATGGTCTCTACTGCAGATACTCAATGTTGCCTTCCTAGTATGAAAGCAACCATAGACAGTATATAAACAAAGGGGAGTGGCTGTGTTCCAATAAAACTGCATTTACAATAATAGGCAGTGGGCTAAATTTGGCCCACAGGCATGATGTTTGTCAACTCCAGGTCTAGAGCCTCTCCTAAATTCAAGGGGAGGGACCCTGGGTGGCTCAGTCAATTAAGCATCAGACTTCAACTCAGGTCATGATCTCAGGGCTCCTGAGTTCCTAGGGCTCTGAGCTGTCAGCACAGCCTGCTTCGGATTCTGTGTCTCCCTCTCTCTCTCTCTCTGCCCCTCCCCCACTCATGCTCTGTCTCTCTCTCAAAAATAAATAAACATTAAAAAAATTTTTTAAATCAAGGGGAGTCACTATAATGACAAATGCTGCTGAAATAATTTCAGGAATTTGCAAAGGAAATATTTTGGCAGGCTGGCAAGGTGAGGGATGTGAAAATAGCCCTGAGACCTGAGAACTTCCTCTTCTTAATTTTACCTGAAATCCTGCTGAGTCCATTATTCTCCCAATTCTCAGAGATTGTAGAGGTCAGTGTGCCCCATTTCTCTTGGACCTCAGCTGATTCAGTATGTCTGGTCCAGGTGTTTACATCAATGTTAAAATACACCAGCTGATGTCTCCTACCCAGGCCACTTACTATTAATGTTAGATTACCACTGGGCTTTAACCTTGAGTTTGAGGTTCCTTCCCACTTAACTCATAATCCAAAATATCACTGGAGACTCCCATTGCCTCATCAATTAAAGAAACCCTTTAATAAAATGGTATTGCCTCCCCCATAACCATGCAACAAACTGAGTTACAGAAAAGTACTACCAAAACCTTCAGCTTTCTCTTGGAGAATCCTCACACTGAGTCCAATGTTATACTTTCTTCAACAGGGAGAAATATGGATAGTCAGCTGTATGACATTGGGCAAGTCATACTGAGCCACAATTTCTTCATCCATAAAATAGAGATAATAACTTCCCTACTTATTTCATACAGTTGTGTGAGACTCAAAGGGTACCTTTTTTTACTTAGGTTTATATGTCATGAAAGCCACATCAGCCATTAAAACATTTTTTAGTCTGCCATTTACCTCCACCCATATCACCATAGTTAGTCACAACCATCAAACTTCAGGGCTATTATTGAAGGAATATATCTGCTAATGCAATGTTCCTTCCCAAATCAGAGATGTTTGTCCTGATCAATGTCCTACCTTCTTCATTCATCACATGACAGAGTATGTAATGGTCTGCAGATGGATCCTGGCTTTCATTGCCTTTTGGTGCCAAGACTCTTTCAACTATCCAGCATCAGCAAATCCGAACAACTATAAAGTTACTTAAATCCTACATGTCTATGCCAAGGAAGGTGATGATAAAAAGTTCTAAAGACATAAAGAACTGAAGCAGTAACTATTGCTTGGAAGTGATAGGTAAGAATTATTTACCATAACACCTTTGACTTGGGCAAAAGAGTCCTTTAAATTCCAATTGAAGTCCCCTTCAAGAAAAATGAGTAACTAATAGTTTTATTATAAAATCAAAGCTGCTAGGGCACCTAGGTGGCTTAGTCACTTAAGTGTTCCACTCTTGATTTCAGCTCAGCTCATGATTTCATGGTTCATGGGATTGAGCCCCACATTGGGCTCTGCACTGGCAGCATGTAACCTGCTTGGGATTTTCTCTCTCCCTACCTCTCTCTCTGCATCCCTTCCCTGCCCACATTCTCATTCTCTCTCAATAAATAAATAAATAAATAAATAAATAAATAAATAAACAAACTTAAAAAAAATCAAATCAAATCAAATCAAAGCTGCTGTTCTCCTTCCAAAGTTCCTAAATTGCATGAGAATAGTATATTCAATTTCCTGGAGAAATTCAGATTCGGCAACATTCCCAGATACTTTGAAACCATTCATTTCAGAACAATCTACATTCTTCACACATGCATTTATCAAATGATTATAAATACCACCCTTTTGGTGTCAAAAGGGATCCGTGGCAATAGTTTCTGCCAAGGTCATTTAGTTCCTTTGTTCCTCAGTTTCCCCACCATACAAACACTACTTCGGCCTTTGTAAAGTAGGATTTATAAATATCTGCTTTCTTCCTCATGAGGGTATAAAAAGGAATAAATGGAACAATACCTCTGAAAGTACTTGGGAGCTGAAGGATCCATGCGGCCAAGTCCAGCAAACCTTCTAAATGATCTCCTACAAGTTAAGTAGGAAGGATGATCTCTTTGCAAGCAGAATTTTGCACAGACTTCTGCAATGGAAAATCAAATAATGTACCCTTTATTACCTTTGCTTTTCCTCTCACTTAAGAGTTAGCTGCCTTTTATTAAACATAGTCTCTGCCATTCAACGGTTTTCCTACTATTTGCTCATAAACGAACAAGGTGACTAACTTTACTGTGAAAAACAGGATATAAATTATTCTTACAAAGTACATCATGTTTGCTCTTCACAGGGCATGATGGTTATAATTTGTACATTCAAAAACTTGCAGTATGTTTGGCTATTTTCCAAAATGGGGAAAAATAAAGCTCTTTCTGTTCAGCTGCTTAGGTCTAGATGTTGGGAAGGCCTTTCATTTTGCATAACACTCAAGGTGATAAATCCAAGACCCTACTCTTTTCATCATAAGGGGCTATGAGTGTCCTGTGCTGTCAAAGTGGAAGATCAGCCACACAAGTCATTTCAGATGGGCCAAGTGAAGTGTCAAGGCACACACAGCATTACTCCTGCTGGAGGGTCGAAGGCCATGTCTGTAGGGAGCCTTCATAGACATTATGGGTGAGCTAAAACAGAACCTCAGCAGTAGCCATCACTCAACTTGTGATGGACAGTCTGCTGGTTAAGTTGATGTCCCTCAACTCATGGTTCTGGCCTTGGAAGGTGCTCAATTCAGCAGAGACTGGGTATTCCATCAGACCTTCTCCTACAGTGAAGACTCTCCAAGCATGGAGCCCACTGGCCTCCTCCCCAGGCTCCTTTCTCTCTTTATTCTCTGGGTTTCCCCATTCCCAGGTTGGGGACTTCTGACTGGTCAACTTTCCTCTTAATTTCTACTGTGTATTGATTAACTTTGTGCACTGTTCCCTCAGGACTTAACGTCTGGATTTCTGAAATGCTTTTTTTCCTCTCAAACAGCCTGGATCTTGCACATCAGAAGACTGGCCTTTCACAAGCGTTTCTCTGAATTGGGCCACAAGAGCTAAATTTAGAAGACAAAAATTAAATAGTTTCTCTTTTATAATAATCCCATCATTCTTAAAGTAATGAGTGTCTTTAGCTGAACTGGGGAAAGGTGGTATATTATCTCCTTACATCAGTTAGTGCTCTTCGGAG
Organism: Panthera tigris; assembly: GCF_018350195.1. NCBI lineage: Eukaryota > Metazoa > Chordata > Mammalia > Carnivora > Felidae > Panthera > Panthera tigris. The sequence continues at coordinate 62,515,143 of NC_056672.1, read as the reverse complement.
TCTTTCCGGACAGGCGGCAGGCCCAAACAAGGTGATCCTGTTCGGATTTTCATCTCTTATGCCCAAGGACTTGCCCACAGACTAAGCAGCTACTTCCCATTCATAAAGAGACCCAGAGAGAGCCAGGACACTCTCTGGCATGGAGCCATTTCCCCTATTACCCAATGTGTCACATTAAGCAATATATTTCTGTGAGATACAGCTTTAAGAGCTTTTCTGAAACATGTCAAAGTGCTCCTTGGAAGTCATAACAAATATATGTAACATATACATGTATTTATTCTTGAATTAATGAGAAAGCATAATTTGAAAGTAGGCTCCAAACAAAAAGCTATAGATATAATAACCACCCTATACCCGCCAAAGAATGTTTCTCAAAGAGTGTTACTTGAGCATAAACAGATCTGGTAAACTCTCCAGAATAATAATACCTCTTCTTTATTAAAAATGTACTCTGTACCAGTGCTTCACATATGATAACTCATTTAATTCACCCAGAACTCTGAAGTAAATATCTCCCCATTTCATTTGTAAAGAAATTGAGACAAAAAGATTAAATAACTTCCCTAACTACATACAGCCAGTAAAAAAGTCAGAATTCAAACACTAGTTTATTTGACTCAGAAACACACATCAGAATCAACTACAGAGCTGGTTAACAATACAGAAGTCCACCCACCTCCAGTGGTTGTCACTGAGTCCTAGGGTGAAGGTCACTATATAGATTAAGCCCCCACTCAGGTTCTAGACTACCTCAGTTTAACATTCTGAGCACTGCTCTTGGTAGTTTCCTGATCCTGGAACATTTACTTAACTTTTCTGTGCTCCCTTTTTTCATCTTTAAAATAGAGAGGAAGAGAATTGTAATAGTGTCTTCCCAATAAGGTCATTCTGAGAACTAAATGTATTAGCATATGTAAGCCACTTACATACATCACATGGTAAACACAGTATTGATCAAACGCACAGTATGTCACATGAAACAGTATATTTGTGTGAGATATCAGATCAGATTTGAGAATGACTGTGCTGCATTCTTCTCTGACTTTAGAAGAATTCATGGGGATAAACATCTAATCACAAGCAAAAATTGCAGGACATTCTCACCTTTTTATACCACCAATATGATGTAAGAAAATCATATGTACTAGTCATAAGACACTTGAAGAATATATTTTTAGATGTGCTATAATATAGAGTAACATAGAACAATTACTCTTTTTAAGAAAAAGCAATACTTTTATTGTCATAGTAAAAATATTGACTGAGGTAATAGGGAGCATAAAACCAGAACATGGGGGTGAGAATGGGAATAAAATTATAATGTGTTTTTTTAAAGACTTTTTTAGAGAAGTTTTAAGTTCACAGCAAAATTAAGAGGAATATATAGAGATTTCCTATATCCACCTTCCCCATTCTCAATATCCCCAACTAGAATGTTATACTTGTTATAACTCATGAACCAATACTGACACATCATGATCACCCAAAGTCCATTGTTTACCTTGGGGTTCACTCTTGCTGTTGTACATTCTTTGGGTTTGGACAAATGTATAATGACATATACCCATCCTTACAGTATCATAGGGAGTGTTTTCACTAATCTAAAGTCCTCTGTGTTCTGCCTGTTCATCCCTCCCCAACTCCCAATCACTGACAACCAGGGATCTTTTCACTGTCTCCATAGTTTTGCCTTTTCCAGCATGTGATGTCATTGGAATAATACAATGCATAGCCTTTTAGGTTGGCTTCTTTCATTTAGTAATATGTATTTAAGATTCCTCCACGTCTTTTCATGGCATGATACTTCATTTGTCTTTGGTACCCAATTGTATTCCATGTCTGGATGTAACAGTTTACTTATTCATCCGCTACTGAACTTTGATTGCTTCCAGGTATTGGTAATTATGAATAAAGCTGCTACAAACATCCATGTGCAGGTTTTTGTATGGACATAAATTTTCAACTCCTTTGGATAGATACCAAGGAACATGATTACTGGATTTTATGTATGGTAAGAATATGTTTAGTTTTGAAGAAACCACCAAACTATCTTCCAAAGTGGCTGTACCATTTTTCATTCTCACCAGCAGTGAATGAGAGTTTCTGTCACCTGGCGTTGTCAGTGTTCCAGATTTCGCCATTCTAATGGGTGTGTAGTGCTATCTTGTTTTAATCTCATTACCTTGATGACATATAAAGTGGAGCATCTTTTCATATTTGCCACCTGTATATCTTCTTTGGTAAGGTGTCTGTTAAGGTCTTTGGCCCATTTTGGAGGTTGTTTTCTTATTGTGGAGTTTTGTGGGTTTTTTTTTAAGATTATTTATTGGGGTGCACGGGTGGCTCAGTCAGTTAAGCATTTGACTTTGGCTCAGGTCACGATCTCATGGTTCATGGGTTTGAGCCCCGCACCGAGCTCTGTGCTGACAGCTCAGAGCCTGGAGCCTACTTCGGATTCTGTGTCTCCCTATCTCTCTGCCCCTCCCCACTCTCACTCTGTCTCTCTCTCTCTGTCTCTCTCTCTCTCTCTCTCAAAAATAGATGAGTGCTAAAAAAAAAAAAAAAAAAAAGATTAGTGCCTGTCGGGGAGGGGCAGAGAGAGAGAGACACACACAGAATCTGAAGCTCAGAGCCTGGAGCCTGCTTTGGATTCTGTGTCTCCCTCTCTCTGTCCCTCCCCTACTTGCACTCTGTCTCTCTCTCTCTCAAAAACACAATGAATAAACATTAAAAAATAAAATTAAAAAATGAATGTTAGGATTGCATCTTAATTACATATTTCTTTCTGGACTTAACTACTTTTCCCACAATTTGTAAATTAATCTGAATCATTTTAAAAATCAGAATTAAAGCCCATGGAAACATTGTTTTTATAAAATGTTTTAGAGAGAAATTATAAAATGATAGAAATTTCTTCTATATCCTATTAAATACTAAAATATTAAGTATACATTTGTAACCTATTTGAAGTACTTTTCTGGTTGGATTATCCACCTCCTTATCCAGGGGTAATTACTCATAAAAATTTAGATTTTTCATTCTTAATACACTTCTTTAGGGTTTTATTACATATTTATATAACTCTAAAAAAAGATTACTTATTTATTTTGAGAGAGCATGGGGGGGGAGGGGCAGAGAGAGAATGAGAATCACAAGCAGGCTCCACACTGTCAGCACAGAGCCCAATGTGGGGCTCAATCTCACGAACGTTGAGATCATGACCTAAGCCCAAATCAAGGATCAGATGCTTAACTGACTAGGCCACCCAGGTGCCCCTCTTATTGTGGAGTTTCAAGAGTTCTTTTTATATTTTGGATAACAGTTCTTTATCAAATATATCTTTTGCAAATATTTTCTTCCAGAGTATGGCTTATCTTCTCCATCTTTTGACACTCTTTCACAGAAGTTTTTAATTTTAATGAAATCCAGCCTATTTATCAATCCATTCTTTCATGGATCAAGCTTTTAGTGTTTCATCTAAAAAGTCATCACCAAACCTTGGGTCATCTAGGTTTCTGCTATTTTATCTTCTAGGGGTTTTATAGTTTTGCATTTTACATTTAGTTCTGTGATCCATTTTGAGTTAATTTCTGTGAAGGGCATAAAGTCTGTGTCTAGATTCAGTTTTGCGTGTGTGGATGTTCCAGCACCATTTGTTGAAAAGACTGTCTGCTCCATTGTATTTCCTTTGCTCCTTTGTCAAAGATCAGTCAGCTCTATTTATGTGTGTCTATTTCTGGGCTCTCTATTCTGTTTCATTGATCTATTTACCTAGAACAACTGTATTTTTCACCTGACTATAAGATATAAAGTAATTTTAAAATATAATGATTGAAATTTGTTAAATTTTAAGTTTCATGCATGTTTAAGGCTGATCAGTGACTTTTTTCAAGTTATTACATTAGAATGCAGACTGCTGGTTACATGGGAAAATATTAGCATAGTTCCAACAACTAAGGGTATTCTTGCACAAAGCAACCTATCCCAGTCGTGCTTAATGAATATATTTTGTTCACAAAACTCTACCCCTTTTATCAAACACTTTCCTCATTCTGGTGGCCAGAAGCATGTGTTTTTAATTTCTAAAATAAAAATTTTCCAGATAATCTTCTTTACTGTAATATACAGAATTCAACAGTGATTCAGAAAAAAATATATATATAAATGAAAAAAAAAGAACATCCTTTAATTAGGTTTGTTTGTACTTCTTTTGAAAGGAAGATCATTTCAGGTGTGCTGAAATAAAAAAAGAAAAATCTAAAAAGAATATATATTTACATGTTGGTTTATTCATTTATCAAGTCCTTATTGAAAGCTACCAGAACCTCCACCTCTGCAAGATGCTCAAGGGCCAGGTGATTCTCAAAATTATGTAGGTTCAAGTCTAGTAAATATATTCTTTTTCATATTCTAAGTCCTAGTCACAGTTACAATTGTTACTGTATTTTGCCATTAAACTCTGGTTAATTTTAATTTTTTTTAAGTTTATTTATTTTGAGAGCGGCAGAGACAGCGCAAGTGGGGGAGGGGCACAGAGAGACAAGCAAGCTCCACACTGTCAGTGCAGAACCCAATGTGAGGCTCGAACCCACAAAACCATGAGACCATGACCTGAGCCTAAAGCAAGAGTTGAACACTTAGCTGACTGAGCTACCCAGGTGCCCCTCTAGTTAGTTTTAAAACCACACTGATTTAATGTATTTTATAAAAGAATATAATACATTTCTTGATTAATTTGAATTAGCACACAAATATTAAACATTACCAAAACTACTTACTTTTAAATTCACATATAGAATACTTACATCTTATTTGAACTATACTTTTATCTGTTCAATCCTTGTTATCAAATGCATTCTTAAATTCACAACCTAGAATTAATATTTTTATCCCAAACATTTTAAACTAAATCATTTACATTTTTATTGGGAACCAAATCCACTCTAGCACTAATTATGTTTGTATTCAGCTTTAAGCATCCAATTATATTTGTGCTCTATTTCAAGCATTCAGCTCTTTCGGTGAGAATTTTATAGCTAAAAATATATACATGCTCTTTCAATGTCTCTATTTTCTGCCTCCTCGGTACCATTAGTCAACATTAGGGTAGGATTTTGATCAAGGAAAACAGCATGTAGATAATGGAAATACAAATATAAAAATGAGTGTGATAGAAAATACTGTGTTTAAAAATTATTTCCAGCTAACACTCTGAATTGAATGCTGAAGATCTTAGACATTATCAAAGAACATGGATGTCAGCTGAAATCCTCCACGTTTGGGGAATGCTTCCTTTAGAAACCACACTATACTATGGATGGAACTAGAAGGTATTACGCTAAGCGAAATGAGTCAGTCAGAGAAAGACAAATATCATATGACTTCACTCATGAGGACTTTAAGACACAGAACAGATTAACATAAGGGAAGGGAAGCAAAAATAATATAAAAACAGGGAGGGGGACAAAAGACTCTTAAAGAGTCTTTAAGAGACTTTAAGAGACTCTTAAATATGGAGAACAAACAGGGGGTTACTGAAAGGGCTGCGGAAGGGGGGATGGGCTAAATGGGTAAGGGGCATTAAGGGATCTACTCCTGAAATCATTGTTGCACTATATGCTAACTAATTTGGATGTAAATTAAAAAAATAAATAAATAATTAAAAAAAAAAAAAAGAAAGAAAGAAACCACACTATACTATTAAGTTTTTGTTAAATGTACTGATATACAATCATCCAGATTATGTACGAGGTAACATAAATTTTGCATACTGTAAAACTGAAGAGATCTAAAAGCATGTGATTCAGGTACATACCAGTTTATATCACAACAAAAATTAAGGAATTACTGTTGTGGTATGAGCTGTTTCTACATCTATGATGTAGTATGTGAAATATGAACTGCAAAAAATAAAATAAAATAAGATCTATCCACTGAGATATTATAAAACCAACTACAATATGACAATACATATGGTGTGTGTTAGGAACCAAATGTTTGTGTCCCCCAAAATTCATATGTTGGACTTCTGCCCCTCAGTGTGATGGTATTAGGAGGTGGGGCCTTTGGGAGGTAATTGGGTTTAGATGAGATCATGCACATAGAACCCCCATGATGAGATTAATGCCTTTACAAGAAGATGAAGAGACCTCAGATCTTCCTCTCTCCACCAGGTGAGGACACAGTCCACAGTCCTTCCTCTCTATGGCTATGTTCCCAGCAGCCAGCATAGAACCTGGCACACAGGCTTTTGATAAATACAAACATGGGGTGGGGTGGGACTCAGAATAACCTGTTTGTTGGCTCTATAGCCACCCAATCAGCTGCATTCAAAGAAGCCAACCAGAAGTTTCTAATAAACAGTCTATGAGGTTAAACCTTTGCATGTTTTCTTGAAGCCCTAGGCTAGTTATTTTCTGTTCCCAAAGCTTGATGGTAGATGTTCTTTTAGGGACCTATAAGTAACAATGGCTAAACTTACAGAATATTGGTCAAACTAACTTTTTTCTTTCAATACATAATTGCAATTATTAATTTATTATTTTATTACCTAATTCAAAATGTCCCATACAAAATCATCTGGTCTACTTGAATTTATAGTCTTTTTGCAGAAAGACTGATGTGATCTTCAGGAAAGAGAACAGGATTTGGGAACATATGATCCAGGTCTACTTATGGCTCTGCCTCTTAATGGTTCTGTGATCACAAATAAATTATAACTTTCCTGAGTTTACATTTTCTCACTAGCAAAATGAGCACAGTGATATCTAACTCATGTAGTTAAATGATACAATGTATACACTAAGTATTTTATACAATCGATGGAAATATAAAAATATGTCATTGAAGTTATAAAACTAGCTTGGAAAATCATTGTACTTTATGTTTATTAGAACCAACATGGCGGGGGGGAGGTGGTGGTGCCTGGGTGTCTCAGTTGGTTAAGCGTCTGACTCTTGATTTCATCTCAGGTCATGATCTCAAGGTTTGTGTGTTTGGGCCCCACTCTGGGCTCTGCACTGACAGCTCGGAGCCTGCTTGGGATTCTCTCTTTCTCTCTCTTTCTCTGCCTCTCTCTCTCTCCCCTTTCAAAATAAATAAATAAACTTAAAAAATTTAAAATAAAAAAAAAGGACCGACATGGCCCTGTTTCTTGATAATGTGCATAGAACGTTTTTGTCAGTAGCATGGTTTACCCAGAATCATAGATTTACTTAAATTCAGACTCTAAAGAGGTGACCTAATAGACTCACAGTGAGACACAAGAACTGTGAATTCACCAATTTCACACTCCCCAGGTCTAATTTGGCCAAACCAGGAGGACGATCAATAAGATGCTTGCCTGAGGCAAGAATGCAGCATCAGGTCCACGGAGAACAGAAAATGTCATTGACTGTGTAGAAGAATTACACCCCAGAAAACACGAGGAAGCCTAGATGGGAGTGAACTCACTTGTTAAAATTAGAGGAGATCCTTCACTGCTAAATTGAGAATGACAAAAATGTGAAAAACCATTATTATTTATCTGAGAGCCACCTCTAGTTTATATAGTCCACATATACATGTATGTATATATCAATGCTACATGCTGCAAACACGAGAGAGGAATGCATGTGAGCCAGGATGCTTTGGGGAAACAAAGGGAAAGAGCCCACAAAAACAAAAAGAAATTTTCACATTCATAGCCAAATTCTGCATCCATTTCTAATCATAACAATTTACATTTTCATGCAATTTGCACATATTATTGCCAAATCCATTATGTTTATTGCTACAAGTGGACTGAATCTGTATAACTGACACTCTTTGCAATAGCTCTCATCCACTTCTCTGAACACAATAGCTAAGAAAGACAGTCAAACATTTCTGGAGAAGCTGTTGCTGATTCGTTAATGCTGTCTTGAGAGTTGCATATGCCCCTAGTCTCCCATTATATATATATATATATATATATATATATATATATATATATATATATATATATATTTATGTAAAAAAAATATATATATTTATGTAAAAAATATGTATTTATGTAAAAAAATATATATATATATAATATTTACTCTATAGTGCTATTTTCCATAATTAAATACCCCTCTTGGTCTACCCCTCAAGAGAGACATTTAATGATTCGTCCCTTAGGAAGGCATATTTTTGGCTGAGGAAAAACCCACATTTAGCCACTACTGCATGCCAGTTCTAAGCACAGGGCCCGGTGCAGAGAAAGCCTCAATAATGTAAGCTATTATTATTATTATTGTTTGCACCCTTCTTTAAAATTTTTTTAATGTTTATTTATTTTTTGAGAGAGAGAGAGCAAGTGCACGTGTGAGGTGGGAAGGGACAGAGAGAGAGAGAGAGAGAGACACAGAATCTGAAGCAGGCTCCAGGCTCCAAGCTGTCAGCACAGAGCCTGATGAGGGACTCAAACTCATGAACCCTGGGATCACGACCTGAGCTAAAGACAGATGCTTAACTGACTGAGCCATCTCAGTGCTCCAGTTTGCACCTTTCTTAAGTGTCAAGTAGAAATCTACATTTGGGTGTTCCTGGATGGCTCAGTCAGTTAAGCATCCAACTTCAGCTCAGGTAATGATCTCACAGCTTCTGAGTTCAAGCCCCATGTCAGAGCCTGGAGTCTGCTTCGGATTCTGTGTCTCCTTCTCTCTCTGCCCCTCCCCCACTCATGCTCTGTCTCTTTCTCTCAAAAATAAACATTAAAAAAATTTTTTTTAAAGAAATCTATGTTTGAGAAAAATATGATGCTTTCCCAAGCATCTCATAAAGGTCACCCTCACCTTCTTAACGCTGGACTATCTCCGGGTGCTACAAGCCTGTAACACCTCCCCACACCACACACACACACAGAATCAGGTGGAGGTATTTGATTCTGACAAAATTTCCTTTGTGTGATGCACCAATTCTAAGACTCCCAAAATGGAAAACAAAAAGCCCTTTCCCAAAAGTCAAGAATGAATCTTGTGAGAATTACACTGCATGGAGTCTGACAGCAAGCTCCAGCTGTGAAAAACCGGATTCAAATTCCAGCATCATTTGCTAAAAATAATATTTGGCAACCTATTATTTATCTCTATGATCTGGGGCGCCTGGGTGGCTCAGTCAGTTGCGTGTCTGACTTCGGCTCAGGTCATGATCTCATGGTTCATGAGTTCGAGCCCTGTGTCAGGCTCTGTGCTGACAGCTCAGAGCCTGGAGCCTGCTTTGGATTCTGTGTCTCCCTCTCTCTGCCCCTCTCCCACTCATGCTCTGTCTCTCAAAAATAAATAAATGCTATTTATCTCTATGACCTTAGGCTCATCTTCTTTAAAGTAAGGATATTAATATATTTTTGCTATGAAAATTAAATAAATATTACGTATTTGATAAATATATATCTATTATGTCTTACCTGGAATATGGTAGGTACCCATCAAATGGTACCCAACAATTCATAGACTTCTTTTTCCTATTTGTTTCTTGGAACTATGGGGGTAAAGGTGATGAAGACCTTCTCACAGGCCATAAAACAGTTTTATTTGCTGTATACTAGAAGTCAAGCCAGCAGTCAGTGACTCGAAGTGTCCCCTAAAGCTGTGGTTATGTCAAGGTCTGAGGGATTCGATGAGATGTGCCTCTAAGTTGCCAACTGATATTTTAGCTGACATTCTGGAGTTTGCGGGTACTGGTTGTCTTACTCTTCCAGTGGAAAACTCATTCCAGGAAAACTGTCATGACCCAGCATAAGTAATCTCTGCATCTCCTCTATGGATCTTGACTCAAGAGCCTGTTGGAGATTTTTAAGGGTAGCTTCTATGCCCTCTGAGGGTCGACCAATAATTTAGAAACCAAAAATCATTTTGAATTTGAATAAGGCAGGTGATCAAGCTAATAACACAAACTCAAGAATGTTTTTGGCAATGGCCAGAGGATTGCCCTCCAGCATGATTACTTTAAAAAAAAAAAACATACACAGCTAGGTGCATTCATGGGTATGTTTATAAAACAAACAAACTGGTCTCTGCACCTTTTCAAAAGTTATGTTCCCATTGTGAAAATGAACACATGCCATTATCAGTATATTAGGATGATATTAAAGTGTTTTCTTAAGAATTTAGAAATAGGGGTGCCTGGGTGGCTCAGTTAGTTAAGTGTCCGACTTCAACTCAGGTCACAGTATTGTGGTTCATGAGTTCAAGCCCTGCGTTGGTCTCTGTGCTGAGAGCTCAGAGCCTGGAGCCTGCTTCGGATTCTGTGTGTCCCCCTCTCTGCCCCTCCCCGCCTCACATGGTCTCTGTCTCTGTCTCTGTCTCAAAAATAAACATTAAAAATATGAAAAATAAAAGAATTTAGAAATAAAATTTACACACAATGGATATTACTGATCAATGATGGAAGTGAACCAGAAATGTCTGTGAAAGAAACAGATGTGATTTAGGATTAAACCAGGGAAGCAGACTGGCTTGTGATACTATTTGGTAAGCAGAAACCTAATTAGTTACATGCAAAGAGGAGGGTTAGCATAATGCATGGAAAAGGGAAAGGCAGAGCCATAGTCTGACTGTGCTTCATTCAGCACTGTTCAGACGGAGGAGCACAAGCTTTCCCATCATTGGAGAGGTGATTTCTGCTGTGGGTAGGGATGATTTATTATGTTTCGCCTTAGCCTTGATAAAATATCTCTCCAGACTAACCACCTTCATTTGCTCTGATTACAGGCTAGGCAAGTGACCTTCTGATAACACTGGAAGGTGACTGCCTGAGGGCTGACCCTGGGCCATGGCAAACTCTCCAAGATAATGCAAGGTTTTAAAACCCCTCATAAAACCCCAGTCTTCAGGCAAAAGCCACCCTTTCTGCCTACAAAATACGGCCAAGATTGGAGATCTGAAAGTACAGAAAATTATTCAGAAAACTGAAATCATCTCAAACTCAGAACCCAGAGACAATCATCGCTAACATGTTGGTGTATTTCCTCTGAACTGTTTGTTTTTTTTACAAAATTATTTTACATAACTGAGATCAAATTGTATATTGAGTTTTTTCATTTTGCTTTCTTATTAAGCATTACAATTTAGATATTTTCTGAATTACCTAAAGTATCAATAATGATAACCACTGAAATTGCGTAGCATCCCACCAAGTGATTTTTTTCAGTGCATTTAACTAATCCTTTATTACTGAATGTCTGGGTGGCCTAATTTTTTTCTTTTTCTTTCTTTTTTCTTTTTGTGAAGAATGCTATAATAGGCCTAAAAATACAAAAGGTTTATTCTCTATTTGAGATTATTTCTTTGGTTCAAGTCCTCACTGTTGATTTTTAAGCTTACTTGAGCTCCTTGTTTCTAAATCTAACTGCACACTGGACTCTCCCACTTGAAAATCAACCTGCCCCAGGCAGGGCAGTGCCGAGGGCGAGCCCACCAATGGCCTCAGCTGAGGCACTCTGATGTGTTTTCTGTTTCAGAAGAAACCTGTCCTCAAGACTGAACCAGGGAATTGCTGGTGGAGGAAAGTGACAGCCACTCATGGGAGTGATGACTGGGGAAGGGAGGGCAAGGCCAGCCCTCACCACCAGCCTTTAAGATCTGGGCCTATGGATCTTGTAAACCTTGACACACGTTCAAGCATTGTAACACTTCACTCTATTTCAAAAACTCTCGTTTACTGGCTCCTTCACATCAAAGTTCACCATAGTCCTGGCTCTGAGGTAGTTTCTAATATAAACCCCATTTTCCTGAGACTCAGAAAAGTTAAGTGCCTCGTCCAAAGTCATGCATGTAATAAGAAGGAAAACCGTATTCCATCCAGATCCGTTGACTCGGAGTTTGTAATATTTCCACTTCACCGTTATGTTTCCTCTCCAATAGTTATGTTGGGGTGGGAGGGAAAATAAACCAGGCTGCTAGAGCTTTTACGATTCCTTTTGAACGTTTTTGAGAGGCGGTGGTGGCAAGCATCAATCTGTAATTCTAAACAAACACAGTTTAAAATCCCATGTGGACTATCGCACACACTGACCCACCTGAGACCCCCAGTTTGAGCGATGATAGAAGCAGCTGGAGATCTGCGGCAGTTAAGGGAGATTATATATGTTCTGGGAGCTCAGGAGGTCTAGGCACTCCACTATCTATAATTGAAAATGTACTGAAGCAAATGGAAGCTTGTGATCCCATGTGTATTCTATCAGATGCTTCGGACATTAAAGGAATTCCTAGAAAATTACAAATTGAAACACTTGTCACGTAGTGGTAACAGGAAAAAAAAAAAAAAACCATACTTAGACTTTGGAAAGAGAAGAATAAATTGCCCATAAAATAATTCATAATAGATTTTCAGCTAGAACTGGTTATGAGAGAGTAATGTGGTATAAAAGATAAGATACGGAATTCCAAAAATGCATGGGAACTATTGCTAATTCTTCATACAAGAGCAAGAATAATCATACAGACAATTGTACAGTTAATTGTTCTGCCTACAGTGTAAGAGGAAGACAAATACAAGTAATAACAGCATCACTTGAGGCACGTGAAGAAGAAATAGAGGAAATATATTTTTTCCTTATTTCTAATTTTGTAAGAAGGAAATTATGCTCAAAATAAATTCAACAAATTGGTTTCACACGAAAACATACTATGAAAACAAATAAGTGTGCCCTTATTTTCTCATTTCCTGGTAAGAGGGACTCTTCCAAGAATCTAAGAATCAGTTTTAGTAAAATGTACAGGTATATTATTTAATTAAGTACTGGAAAGATACCTCCAGGCAAGATGATGGTAAAGGCTGCCCTTCCCCAAATTCCCAAGAAAATGACCAACAAAATGTACAAACGGGACCCACACATAAGAAATTGGGAATGAGTGGGGCACCTGGGTGACTCAGTTGGTTAAGCGTCTGACTTTGGTCATGATCTCATGGCTTGTGGGTTTGAGCCCCACATCGGGCTCTGTGCTGATGGCTTGGAGGCTGGAGCCTGCTTCAGATTCTGTCTCTCTCTCTCTCTCTGTCCCTCCCCTGCTCATGCACTCTCTCTCTCTCTCTCTCTCTCTCTCAAACATAAAGATTTAAAAAAAAATTAAGAACTTGGGAATGGGTGCCTGAAAGAATAGTACTAACTGGACCAGATGAAATGGAACCCATTGAAAACTGACATGAGATGTGTTACTGAGAAAGAATAGCTTCCCTGGAAAGCAAATCACAGAAGCTCCTAGCTTGGAAGGTAAGAGTTGGAGGACAAGAGCAGGTTGAGGAGTTGAGGGAAATGTACCACCTGAAACAGTTTGTGGGCTGGCAGCAATGGGCACAACCAAAGATCACTACAGAGATGTATACAGGTAGAAATGAATAAAACAATGGAGAAGTGGGTTGTGTGTAGTGTGATGTGTGTGTGTGTGTGTTGTGTGCATATACACATGTGTTCATGCATGTCTGTATTACAGGGAAGACTTCTATGGGGATCTAGTTGGTAACAGAAGTAAATAATAGCAAGTCTGATCTTCGGTTTGAGCTGATAATATATTCCCTCCCCTCTTTGTCCTTCCTTCCTACCTACATTTAAAGTTTCATCTATAAAATCTTTAGACAAGAACACACAGCATACCTCTGATAGACCCTTCTGAATTTCATTCCCAATAGTGGGCAAGTGTGGATTAGGACAATGAAACTATGAAAAACTGCTGCTGTTCAAAGAAAAGGGGAAATTGGGAGGTATTTTTCTTTTCTTATGCTGCCTTTATCAGGTTTTGATGTCAGTTATTCTTTAAAATGGATCAAAGAGCAACTTTTTCCATGAACAGGAAGAGTTTAGCATAGAAATAACTCATTTAAAAGGTTGGCTAAAACCCTGTGCTATTTTAGGAGAGAATTCTTAGACCATCTTTCACAATTTTCCTGCTTTTTATTGGGTTATTTAATCTTTTATATTTCTTGAATAAAATTCGTATGAGGCTTCCCTCAAAAATTCAGTAGAAATAATGACATAACTGTTTTTAAAACTTTTGCTCTGCTACTGCCACTCAGTTTTGAAGGTCCCACCACATATCACATCACACATTAACTTTTTGGCAGGGGAGTATAAAGTAATTGGCAGAAAATATTTTGGAAAGTTTTTAAAATGTTTATTTTTATTCTAATTTAAAGTAGATAATATATTCACAGAACTCAAAATTCAAAAGATCTGTAAGTGTTTGCATGAAAAGTCCCCATACTTTTCTCCCTAAGCTATTTGGATCCATTACGAGGACATAACTGATTTATTGTGTATCTTTAAATGATCTGTAAAATTTTCTTTTCTGGCATTAATAATTACAGTTCCTATCTCATTACTTGTACTTTGGTATTTTTGTGTAGTTGTGATTCTACATTTACAGGCTTTTGGAATGCCATACTCCCTAGATCTAAGTGCTGTGCCCATAGTGCCCAATCTGTAACGGGGTCATGGCTCAGGCTTTTCCCAACAACCCTGCATTACATTTACACACCTCCCCAGCAACTCCACTACCATAACACCATCCCTATGCCTGGGCAGAAAATGAGCCAGAAAAGTTCCAAACTGGATGAATCATTTACTCAGATTTTTTTTTAAAAAATTTTTTAGTATTTATTTATATTTGAGAGAGAGAGAGAGAGAGAGAGAGCACGCGTGCAAACGAGCACACCAGTGGAGGAAGGGTAGAGAGAGACAGAGACAGAATCTGAAGCAGGCTCCAGGCTCTGAGCTCCAGGCTGTCAGCACAGAGCCCAATGCAGGCTTGAACTCACCAGCCATGGACCAGAGCTGAAGTCAGACTCTTAACCGACTGAGCCACCCAGGTGACCCTACGCAGATTTTTTTTTTTTTAATCCCAAAGGCTATTTCTTAAAGAAGGTATGATACCTTAAGCCTGCTGTTCTTGGCTCAAAGTCCTATCACCTTTACTTCACCTTTTCCATGGAAGAATGTTGGAAGGCTGTAGAGCCGGGCATTTGGGGCTGTGTGAGGCTACACAGATTTGTAGGATTTTTAGGATTTACATTCTTCCTGGAGTGAGTGCTAGTTAACCATACAGAAACTCCCTTGAAGAGCATTCCAAGGAGAGTGCATTTTATGGTTTAATTACTCAAAGATAATACGAGTGTGGTTTCATACATACACAGGCTGCCACTTTTAAGATACTATTGGCTATAATTCCAGACCTCTTTCAATGTGTTTACATATATGCTACATATTTAGGGATATGTATATATATCCATATATATATATATATATATATATATGTAAATATATATATTTATATTTATATATTTATATTTATATAAATTTTTATAATATATATGTTTATATTTATATATTTATATATATTTGTATATATATGTATATATATATATGTATATATATCCCTATATATATAATAACACATAGATTCCTTTTCCAGGACTTTGAGCACTGCCTGCTGAAATGGAACCAAAGGTTCCATCCATCTTGGGAGAGCGGAGAATCAGTAGAGTCTGTCTAAAATTGGAATAAAGATCATTGAAGTCTATTAGAAGGCCAGTCACCTCCTAGGCTTCTGCAGCTCAGCTGTACAAGTGCTGCCCCAATGAAGAGAAACAGGCTCGTCTGTGTCAAGAGTCACAGTGCATTCCAAAGGCAGCTGAGATCTGGGGGCGGAGTTGTGACTTCTGTATTGCAGTGTTTGAAGACAACCTGACAGAGGTCACTGGTCACCTGCTCCCTCTGCCAGTGTGTGAAGTGGACACACTGCTGTGCCTGGTGCCACGTCCACTGCCCCTTACTCCGAAGGGGCAGCTCTTTCTCCCTCACTCATAAAGCAAGTCTCCTAATAAAGTCTTGGTTATTATATGGGATTTTGTGACTTTAAAGCACTTTCTAAGTATTCAATGCTAAGACTTGTGGAGTGGTAGAAGAAAAGGAGTGGAACGTCAAGAGCCCTGTATTCAGCCATGCTTCTGACAGCAGTGGCAACCCTGGCACAAAGATGAATTCCCTGTGCACAAAATTCAAGTCAAACTGTAAATCCAATCATTCATCGAAGTTCAAACAGTTTTCTATTTACCTAGGACTATTAATATTCTTATCTAATAACTACAGATGAAAGCTGGCATTTATGTAAAGACAAAATAATTAATTTACAGGAATAAAGAAGTTTGAGTATCTTGAAAATGGTGATGACTTTTTTCCTTCAACTGTAACTTTTTTTTTTAATTTTTCTTTTAGAGAGAGAGAGAGAGAGGGCAAGTGGGGTAGAAGGGCAGAAGGAGAGGAAGAGAGAGAATCTTAAGCAGGTTCCACACTCAGTGCAGAGTCCAATGCGGGGCTCAATCTCACAACCCTGGGATCAAGACTCGAGCTAAAATCAAGAGTCGGATGCTCAACCAACAGAGCCCCCCAGGCTCCCCACCAACTGTAACTTTAAATGAGAAACAAATTATACCAATAATATTACAGGGATGAAAAACCAGTAGAAGCTAAAGTTGAACAATCCCCAGAAAGAGAGTGCTCCTTGAGAAAACCAGCAGAAGGAAAACTTAAGGTGACAAATACCACCAAAGGCTTTTAGAACCAACTGTCGCATTTTTAGGAGTCTTCGGCAATCATCACTAAAATGCAGTAATCACAAGGGGAAAAAAGACACTAGAAAAACATAAAACTCCCAAATCAGAATCAAGAACTAAGTCTCTGTAATTGCAATGTAGTTAGTATTCACTTACATATAGAATGATCCTGACAGAGGTGAGGTGATCGTAACAGTGAAAACCAGTATGTACTAGTTAACGCCATGTCTGGAACAGAGTAAATATTCAGTAAGTGATAACTGTCATTATTTTTAAGTTTATTATTATAGCCAATAGCAGAGAAAAGCAGAACTAAAGTCAAGGACAAACTACTGTAGAAATCCAGCAAACAACAAGTTCTATTTTTAGTGGGTTTACAGATGATGATGATGATGATGATGATGTCACTCTAAAATAGAGAAGAACTACAAAATATAAAACAAAGGGAGTAAAAGAAACATGAGATCCTTTCTAAGTTGGAATTTAATATTAAGTGACTTTGACCATCTCTACTGTGGCAATTATCATGGTAAGAGTTCTGTCCATTCTAAAGACACACCAAAAAGCCACATATACTTTCAGTCCACAGTTGCAACCTAGAGGCCCCAGCACATAGGCTCTGTCTTCAGGTGTCCTGCTTATCAAGAGTTAACCTTTGCATCCACATGCTGCCCCTAACTAAGAGAATGAAAAAGAAATCTTCCCTGATTAAGAAAACTGCAGGTGTTGAAGTATGTTGATGTTTGAAAAGGATATGGTAATATAATACAGTTCTTTAAAATTTTATGTAAATATCCCTAAATTAACCTGTTATTACTTTCTTTGAAAACTGAGAGACAATGATGAGGATTATAAGAAATGTCTCCTAATTTCCTTTGCTTTTAAGTAACACAAATTTTCTCATTTTCCATCAGTGACGTCACAAATACGTGTCTCTATGTGGTACACCAGTTGACTTCTAAGAAATCCTCATACGTGGTCATTGCAATCCAAAGTTGTACTTCCTCATTTGGACTAAGTTTTCACTTTTTCAAGTTCATGTCAAACTAATAGTACAGCATTTATCTGGAAAAGTAAAAATTACTTTTTCCATTTTTATTTTCATAGATTTTTATAATCTTTTGTAAAACAAACAAAAAAAAGGTATGGAAAATATTGAAGCTTCCAAAATGCTCCTAGATTTCCTTACTGTACAATATACACACTATTGCTAAGTAGGAAATATATCCTGTCCAATAACTATTCTAGATAAATAAAATAAATTTGAACTCCTCTTACTATAAAAAATATTGGTCTGATGAAAATATAAAAAACTTTCTCAGAAGAACTATAATCAAGCTTAAGGACCCCTAGAAGTCCTTAAGTGACCTAGAAATGGACAGTGATGAAATACAGAAGGCTGATCTCTTGATCTCTCTGAACCAACTCATGGTTAACATTCACTATCTGACTTCTAGAGATTCAGAAATTCAGAACAGAGTTAGACACAGGCCCTGGTCTCAAGGAGCTCACAGCGTAATATGTAAAGTAAGAATAATGATAACTCTTATACTACTTGGCACTGTCCAAAATACCATGGTTTCCTTAACAGTTTCTTTACAAACCAAGAGCTTCATCTAGCACTTTCCTGAAAGGCCCCTCTTATTCTGGAGAGTTGTCTGGAAATGTTTTTCAGGTAATTGTGGTATTTATCTGAGAACTCAGGTGGATAATACTTTGTTATTGCCTCCAGGACACATTCAATCTGCATTGCCTATGCCCTGTTTCCAAAACTTTGTTTTATGCACTGCTTTGTCTCTTCATTCCCACATTGGTCTTGACTCTTTGGAGCTTCTCTTCCTACCTGAGCTCATCCTTGCCTAGGATTCAGAACTTGGTTTCTCTTCACACCACACCTCGTGGGTGCCTCCTATTCTCACTCATTCCCTTATTGTTACGGATCTTGGAACTCCAACTGGGCCCGAGCTCTGGGCATTTTCTCTCATTCCTGTTGGAGTCAGGGAATCTTCTCAATGAACTCAATGTAATGAAGTGAGAAATTAGAAAAATGCAGAAACACTTAAATTGATCCCACAAGGACATTAAATTGCCAAGTACTTGAGCAATTCAAAGTTAATAGCAATGATGACAACCATCATTTATCCTTAGGTACTCTATCCCTATTTACAGGTAAGGAAATGAGTTCGCATGGATTAAATAACTTGCCCAAATTCACACAGCTTGTAAATGTGAGAGATGGAGCTAACATTCAATCCCAAATTCATTGAGCTCCAAAGCCTACTCCACGTAAGATCACATAGTTTTTTTTTTTGTTTTATTTTTAAGGACAGTATCACCAGTATCGCTAGATTTAATTAAGATGGCAAATACTATAACAGAGGTGCTCAAGGCCACTGCCATTCAAGATAATAACTACTCTAGATAAACCAAAGCTAATACCAAATGCTTACTATATACCAGGTATGAGGCTATATTCTTTACAAAACCATCTCATTTAAACCTCAAAAATAACCCTATAGTATACACACTACTATTATGCTCATTTTACAAATGAAAAGAAAAACCCAAGACTCAGAGAAGTTAAGTAACTTGCTGAGTCCCAAAGTTATTAAGTAGTAGGGCCGAAATACCTTAAATCGGGAGCCTAGCCTAGTCATCATGTTTCCTCATCCTACCAGCCAATCTGCCCATTTGTCCGCTTGACAGATGTGAGGGAATCCAACCTCGAAAGAGACTCAACCAATCACCCTGCTTCAGTGGCATCCCTACCCTCCTCACCATTCCTGCAGCTTCCAACTCAATATACAAGATCAGTCCTTGATGACATAAGAAGATCTTACCCATAAATGTAACTAGTAAAAATGAGTCCTCAGGCAAAGTCTGAGTTAGACTTTTCCTTACTCCTTTCTATGCAGAGGTTGTCAATATCCTTGTAAAGACATAAATCTCTATATCATAATTTAGGAGTGCTATAATTTGTTTCCAAGCTGGAGGAGATATAAAACATAAAGTGCCTAAAAGGTATGAACTGGCAAGAGAGAGAAACTCTCACTAGAAAAGCCATATACATTTGACCATTATAATGATATATTTTGATGTTGTTTATGGGAGTATCACTCAGACTGTCATCCATTGACCTAATTGCTTTGCAATCATTTGGGGAAGCTTTAAATGCAGATACCTAGGCCTCCCTATGTCTGTCTCCAGAAACTCTGGAGAGGAGAAGAGGCTTGGTCATCTTTATTTAACAATTAACAAGCTCCACCGGTGTTCTGAATGTGGATGCACACCAGAGCAACCACTCCACCCCATGTGTTTATATGATCTTAACTATAATTTGGTTTTGCAACTGTTGGACAGATTAAGGATTGAGACTTATGTTACTTTAGAACTGACAGAATAATTTAATATTCTTATTATCAGAATAGCTTATAGATATTATGTATACATTCAAATATTTATGTACTCAATTATCGAGGCCCAGCACCTGCATGCACGCATGGGCTCATATTCACACCCCCCAGAATACCACTAAAAGTAGCAAAATAAATCAGGTCGAGCATATTTTTTTCTTGCTTTTTATATCACACTGATTTTTAAATGCATTAATCCAAGTACTGTAGAGAGATGCTAATCAGTACTCTGAGAACAAAGGGTTTTATACTCAAAAAAAGCTTGGGAAACGGCTCTGCTAAATCCTTCTCCTGAGGATTCACAAAACATACTAAAGATTTGAGATGCTCTAGAGTGAAAAAGAAACTTGCTAACTTCGTTTAATATTTAACAAACTTACTTGGGTAGAGGATAATCTTTTTCTTCTTTTCAGCTCATTCTTTACCACCAATTTACTTAGCTCTGAATTCATTTCCTCAATAAATGTATGTTACAAATATATGCAGCAGCCATAAGCTAGGCAGTGTGTTAGATTCAAGGATAAAATGGTGAATAAGCTAGACAGCCTATTCAATATCCACATTCATTACCATGTGAAACTTGTCAAATCACAAAGTTTCCTCATAACCCAAGGGGCCCTGATGCAATGCAATCCGCTTTATTGCCTCAGTTCCACCACTGACCTTACTTCGGTTACAGTTTACAAGAGACTGAGTATCTCCAAACAAACTTAGAGCAGCTCCTGAGCTGGGCATGACAAGCAGAGGGAGTCCCCAGATAGTTGCATACCCACATTAGCTCGACAACAAGTACAGTATTATAGGATCTGTCTTGGTGCGCTTGAATGTACAATAAACCAGGCATTTGAAGTAGTTGTTACAACAAAATTTAATCCATAAATTTTATGCTGGACAGTAGTTTTTTCATAGCATGGAATTCTGCCAATGATCTATAAGGCTTTTTCAAATATCCACTGTCAAATGAAGTAGGTAATTGCGGTATTTATCTGAGAACTCAGGTGGACAATGCTTTGTTATATACTTTTGTTGTTGTTGGATTATTTTCCTCCTGAAATAAGGAACACTGAACAAGTCCACTAAAGGATCAGGTCTTCATATTATTTACCTCATTGCATTAGGAGTGACTGAAATAATGTTAAATCATTGGCTCATGTAAGACTTGATTTGGGGGTTTTATCTATTTCAGGGACCATTCCAATGATAGGTACTCCAGGCTGTAAATTCTACATATGTCCTCATATGTAAATTCTTTGTATGTCCTCACGTGTGCTACAATTCAGGCGATTATGATTTTGTTTTTGCAAAAGATGCCTTCTTCAAACATGGAGAATCTGTACCCTGTAAGATGCTTTATGACTGTGAAACATTAGACTCTCCCTTCGCTCTCTCCTATGGCAGAGGAGAGTGTAGCAGGAATTTAAGAATTGAAAAGGGATCAAAACCCAGGTCATTTACCCATTTGTGTAGTGATCTTTCTGCACGGTTACGTATTCTATGTTGCCCAGGTATAATTTAACCACGTGTAACTAAACTTGTGACAACATAAGACCCTGGTAACCCTCAGGAAGAATAAGTTGACTCACTTTGGCACCCTGAATTCTAGACATCAGCTATATCTGCCCTGCTCATCAACACAGTGACACATATTGCTGCCCTATCATCCACACATCTATATTATGGCTATTAGCTTTGAATCCTCAGGTGTTTCTCCCATTTTTATCTGGCCAAATAATGCAATGCTTTGTCTTGAAATGTGAACAAAATGGACAAAATCACCTAGACTAAACTGAATATGCTTGCTTCTTTGAAAATGTTTATTTGAAGCAACAGCATTATTCTCCATCTATTTATTCAAGAATTATTTGGTGAAAGTCTCCTATCTGCCAGATATTTCTGCTAGGGGCTAGAGATACAGCAGGGAAAATAAGACAATGCCCAGAATTAAAAGTATATTTTATGTAGCCATATGAGGTTCGATTCTGAAGGTGCAAAAATGGAGAGCACCTTAGTTTTGAAGTTGCCCAGTAGTTTGGGTCACGTAGGCCTATCAAACTCTCCCAAGTTCACTCCTACTCCAGCCCAATTTGGGGATATTTATGGAACCCTAACTCCCAGCTAAAGGACTTGCAAAAGGAATCCTGTGTAGAAAATATAAAGGGAAAAAATGAGACTCTTTTGGAAGGAAGGTTTTTTTAAAGAGATATTTGAAATGGAAATGGAGTTAGGTGACCTAATTCCCTCATGCAAGGGAATGTGGTGCACACGGTCACGTCTAATGGTTGAGAAGTCTCTACCATAAGCTGGCCATCAGAGGTACCACTCTGCCAATGTAAAGTTCACCATTTAACACAAAAATGGAAAAAAAAGTGCAAGTTGTGCTTTGCCTTTTATACTCTGAATTTTGAAAGCTACCATCTGGTTTTTAAAGAGAGAAAACAACATGAGTAGGAAATCAGAATTCCATTACCAAATGGCTAGATTTCAGTCTTTTAGTAGAAAGACTTGAAATTTTTATATCCATCATTTATTTACCTTTTAACATGTGGGTTTATTTGTATTTATTATTTTTCATTTAAAAAGATCATAAAAACCATTTTGAGTCTTCTAAAGTGCTCTTAGAGAGTATGGTCTAAAATATAAATGCAGTATGTGTATGTATTTGCACACAGAAAACTTTATAGCACTAAACAATTCATCCTTGTAACTTGTTTGTGATAACACTTTATGAGGTGGCTTTAAACAAGAGGTAGAAGAAACTGGAGCTATTTGTGTTTTTCTCAAGAGAATAAAAGCTTTTTCCTTGAGTTCTCTGATGCATGTAATGCTTGAGATTTACAGAAATAGCACCCATTTCCCCTGAGAATAAAATCACCCTCAGGCAGAAAAATAACTCTGCAACAGGTAACTAGCAGAAAGTCTTTTTCATCAGCTCCTCAAGAGCTACAGAAATTTGAAAAAAAACTATTTCAAATTACGTTGCAAAAGCACATGTTTCCTTAACAGAGCGGACAGTTTGTTGTGTTCCACCACTAGAAATGGCCCTGAATTACTGAAGTCGCCTCTCTACCTTGCCCTCTGCTCTCCATGGTCCATTCCTCTACCACATTGAAATCCTACAGTTCCCAAGGAGGCTCTTCAATAAGGATGACTGTTCACAGTCTCACCAGTCAGCTTTCCTGTTGTTTACATCACTGGGAATCCCACCAAATGCTCCAGGCATTCAGGAACATTGACATGTAAGTAGGGAATGAAATCCTCCCTCCTTTCCAAGACAAAGCTGCCTCCTCACCAAACTCTGGAGTTTCCTTCCAACCTCTCTTCAACTCCTTCAGCCCGGTTCTCCCCCACCGGACATTAGCATCCCAAGGTCTGTCCAAAGCATCTTTTCCCCTCTCACAGCCTTGGACTCTCAGCCACTCCCTTGTTTCTGACACTCCCCACTTCTGCGGCTTCCCCATCACTTCTCAAAGTGTTTCCTCGAAAATGCCTGACTTTCCTTCTCAGCTTCTCTTGGTTTCATGTCTTTTAAATGTTCCTGTTCCTGTTCCTGCTGTTTCATCCCCAGTCTTCTTTCCTGTATCCTCTCCTTATGCTGGGATTCCTTGGGCAGGTCACCTCTCCTCTGTCATCCTGTTTACACATTCATGGAGGGAAAAAAGATACTGGACTAGATAAACTTTGAGATTTAATCCCACCCTCACATTCTATGATGATAATTCAGAGGGAAGAAATGACAGTAGAGGAAGAGAACTACATGTCCTGGATAGGAAAACTGTGGACTCAGAAGAAGGAGCCTCAGGAAGCACATCATGAGAAAATTGGGTTCCATAGCTCAGAACAGGGCCTAGGAAGGGCCTTACAGTGAGGCCCCAGCAGCCCTGTGGATCCCCATCCCCTTTGGGCCCAATTTAGATTCTCCAAGAAATATCACAGGCAGTTTGGAAAGCAGAAATAAGTCACAAAAGGGAGGCCTCAGTGTCTGGAGAAAGGATCTGAATATACTGACCCCTTGTCCTTCCTTCTTGATCCAGAAAAAGAAAAGCAAGGTAGAAGCAACACTCTCGAGAAGGCTATTCACAGCTCACCTGGTTTTGCTCCGGGAATCCTATGCATCAGACACCAGACTCCAATATTCAATTAGGGCTCACCCATGATTTAAAACTGGCTAAAGTATTCTTTAATCAAGGACTCTATAAGGAAAACAAGAGGCTGCTTGATAATGCAATGTTCTGGAATGAAAACTACACACACATGGTTTATGGGTGACTTACACATAAAAATTAAAAAAGAATATTCATTTGGGAGTTGATATAAATGTCCAGCTGTTCCACATTAGAGACCTGGTAAAAAACTTCAGCAGATGTGACCAAAGGCTTCTGCCTGTGTCCCCCAATTTCAACCTTGCCTGCATTGGATGTCTCTGTCTGGGGACCCTTAATGCTGTCCTCGATCACTGCTGAAGAAGTTTGCCTGTGCCAATCAATCTGTAAAATGCCTGCAGCACATAACTTGTTATGTAAGGGTTAATAATTACAAGGCTATTACAAGACCTGTTCTACAAGATTCAGGTTCCAATAATGTCTTCTTTCTTTTTTCCCATTTTTTCATATTTATTTAGAATGGTGGTTCTCAACCGGGGAACCCCAAGAGACATTTGGCAGTGTCTGGAGGCAGTTTTGATTGTCACACTGGCAGGATGAGTTGGTACTGGCATCTAGCAGGTCGAGGTCCAAGACGCTGCTAAACACTCGACAACGCACAGAACAGTGCCTGTGAAAAAACAATTATCTGACCCAAAATGTCAATAGTGCCAAGGCTGAGAAACTGATTGATAACCAACTCAGAGAACCATCTGTCAAGATCCATGGGAAGTCCAGTATCAGTCCACCCAGGAACTCTCACCCCTCCTTCCCCTCCTTTTGGGGGTTTACAGTAAGCTTGAAAAGAGATCCACAGAACTTCCAGTCAGGATGGTAGGCTCTGCCTCTGTCTGTGGTTACTTGATTTGCTCAGGTGGCCACGTAGTACCACTGGTCTGAAACACAAGGGGTTGGCCCTTACCTCTAGTCTTCCCACAACAGCCCCTGATTATCACCAGAAATATCTTGGTGTTGCTGTCAGGATCTGGAGCCACCTAAATTTTTTTTTTTTTTTTTTTTTTTTTTTTTTTTTTTTTTTTTGCCTTTTCTAGAAGTGAGGAGAGTCAGGGCCTTAAGTATGTTATGCCTTCATTAACCTCCTACGGGGTAACTCTACATGCCTTTCAATTCTTGATGATGAGGCCACAGCAGTGAAAAAACAAAGCACAAGGTAATCTCCCAGAAGGCCCATCTGCTATGTTAAATTCTCAGTAACTTCCCTGATTCTGGTAATGACTTGTCTCACTCTTCCTGCCTGGCACTGTCTTGGACTCTGCCTGTCTTCTCCCAGACTAAGGCCCCTGAGTCCTGAATTCTTCCCATGGAAATACTGCACACGTTTACCAGCCGAGTGGGAATGAGGAAAGTGAGAAGATCAGCCCCCTTTGGCGAGAAGGGTAACCCTGATACAAGCCGAGCTGAGCATGGCTCTTCCCATGGCTTACCTGCCACTACACATCCTCACCATTGGTGATGGTTTGAGATTTTTCCCATTTAGCCATTCAGTAAAAATGTGTGCCAACTCCAAGTCTTTGTCAAAATACTTCTATCATGGAATTGCAATGATCTGTATACCCGTTTGTCTTCCCCAAGGGCTTCTGGGCTCTTTGATGAAAATCTGTATCTTAGTCATCTACAAAGTCAAGATAAGGCACAGTGCTGAGCATATAGGAAGCACTTAGAATTACAGAGTTAAAAAAAAAAAAAAGGAGCAATTGAATAAAATATTTCCAAGTGAAATGTTTGTGAGGGTTTGTAAAGAAAAAGCAGGATGGAAACAGATATCCAGAATTCACAAGGTGATATTTTTATAGGCACCTTAAAAAATCAGCACATATTCTTCTGAAGCTTTTAGCACAATGAAATAAAAATTAGAAACATATTTTTTTCTTTTGTTCTCTCATGTGGAAATTGTGACAGCAAATAAACTCCTCTTTTATTTTTGGAAGACAGTAAGAAAATGTCACACGTCGTCATTTGAATTATTTGTCTCACAAGGTTAGTTGAAAAGCTTAGCTGTAAGTTCAACAGTAGAGACACTGGGGTAGGCTTTCGGTGGCTTGTCAGCTCTCTCCGAACTCAAGGAGAAAACAACCGGCATCAAAGTGTTCTATGGACCTGTAAACGCAGCTTCTCTCCAAATAACCCACTTTGATGCAAAGGCAGCTTAAAAGCTGTCTGCTTTTAAAGATGGTTTTCAGTCATACAAACGATCTTTCTACTGGTCTCATTTAGCCCAAGGTCAGGGAACTAGCCTGCAAGGGTGTTTCATTAAAAGGAATTCCGATTTTCCACCCTTGAGTATACTTGACTCATAAGAGTGAGAAATGGATGAAGTCATATTTGCACAAATATTTTTACTGATTCTTGGGTCCTTGTCACCAAACTGTTGAACCACCTGAATTAAGTCTCTAAAGTTCGCTTTATTTTAGCAGATTATAATCTATGTTGGAATCTCCAGTTACATCAGAAAGTGGCATAAAATTATCAATAGAATTTATTTTCATTTATGTTAAAAGATCACCCTTTAAAACAATGGACCCAAGTGAAAGTAATAATATGAAAGTTATCATCATAGCCAATGTAATTATTATTTACCTGTTTACACCTAAGATGTACAAATAAATACAACTTTATATTAATTATTAATAACTCGACCTAATGTCTATTTCTTATTCTACTAAAATGGCAGAAACTTAATCTCAGGTACTTTGGGATCCCCTCCCCTTGCCTTAGAGATGAGTCTAAGTTCTGAGTGACTTATGCAGTGCCATGGCATTTGAGGCAAGGAATGGGACTCTCATCAGGTCTTCAATATCACATGTCCATGCAGATTTCTTCTGAGGTGGCTATTTCCTCTTCTGGTTCTCTGTCATTAATCTGCACAGGTCACCAGTGAAAAAAAATACCACTAGCTTTTCTCTACCTGCCCCCTTCTGGTCTAATGGTTCTTTCTCCTAATTTTCTATCATTTTATGGGCACAAAATATACTCTCATCTTTCCATGCTGTCATGCTGGGACACCGGAATCTCTGCCGCACTAGCCAAGACCCATTCTTTCTAAACTTACCACATCCATTTCTTATCTGAACCCCAGGCCTCCTCCAGAAAGCAGGATACAGGGTCCATCTCCCTGAAACAATCCATCCCCTTTTCTCCAGTTGGGGTATAAAGGGAAAGCTCTTTTTCATCAACCTTAAAACATTTCTCCCATGCTAAAGTCTTCTCCAGTCACCTTAGAATTTAGGCTTTGGAAGATAATGTCAGTAATATTCCTTCTATCCTGTCCCATCCCTGCCTGTGCAAGGAGCAAAGAACTTCCCAGCTCCTTGAATGGGGAAATGGTAAGAGGTACAGGAAAAAAGGAAGCATCAAGAAGGAAAAAACTGGTTAGCATCTCAAAAGGTTATCTCACCACATTCACCATTTATGAGTGTCCTTCCCTTGTCAGTATTTTTTTTAATTGCCTCCTTTGGTTAGTGCATTTTTGTTATTGTTTTTTATGTTTACTTATCTTTCAATCCAAGTGCAATGTTTGTCATAAAATAGCCTTTTTGGATTATCACTGTGCCTCCTTACAATCCATTCAGATGCTGCCACTTCCCTTCATATATCTAAATATAGTGTTTGGAAGTTTGTGCACAGCTTCATTTATGATTCCTACAGATATTCATCTAGTGATGGTACACTGGCCTGGATCTTCCCTTTAATCTGGTTGCTTCTCTCACCCTCTGTATTCATTACTCAGGGTTCCACCTGTCTCCACCTCTGTTTTCAGTTCTTTGGCTGACAAAACATCCATACAAGTGACTTCTCTCACAGCACAGCATATAATGCGCTGTTTTTCCAGGCTTCTCTCCCTCCTGCAATGCTGTGCTGTGCCTTTGGAATTGTGTTCATCTCGTGGATTAGAGAAAGATTTGCCATTTGAAGGTTGACAGACTGGGAAACTGTTTCAGAGTTGGGGAAGAGATGATTCCAGCTCCATCTAGCTTAGAGGTTATTTCATGAATAACTATATAATGCCTCCAAATTTTTCTGTTTTTCTGACTTTTCATTATCCCAAAGTAGGTATATAAGAAGGAGATCAATTACAGTTTTTCAATACCTTCCAGAGGGACTATTTCAGGTGCAGCACATGGTACATTGTCTAGAAAGTGCTTCTCAGTTCTTTGTCTTCAATGATGCAATGAAAAGTCAGACCAGATTTTGAACTAGTCTCTTTGTCATTGCCATCAATTTTGTTACTGTTTCATATTCTTTAGGATTTTCAATGGAGTTTTGGTGGCATATCTATTAGGCACATCTAATCTGCCACTCTATAAACCCAAACGTCCTACAGTTGGAAATTTTAGCCATGTCTAACTCCAAACAGCCACACTCTCTGCTACTCTGTGTCGCCATGTAAGGCAGGCCTTTAATATGGTGCATTCAATTCTGCTCCTTAAATACTTGGGTCTATTTCAAAATAGATTCTAATCCTTTATTATAACTTTGAATTGTATTTCCTGAATCCTATCAGAGATCCAGTAGCAAAAAATGTGCTTTGTACACTGTGCAGCCCATACCTCAAAAACATGGGTGGTTGGAAGCAGTTCCGGAGAAAAGTCAGCAAAAATCACATGACACATTGAACAAAGGACTTTAATGAAATATCCAACCTGGGACTCCACAATTGGGATATAATATGGTAAAGGAGGAAAGAATCCAGGCTTCCGCTCTTAATAGACCCAGATATGAATCCCTGCTCTGCCATCTTGAGCAACAATTCTGAGCTCTGGCTTTCTGATTTGTGAAGTGGAGATGATGATATTCACTTTCCAGGGTGACATGGAGACTGAGTGGGTTTATGTGTAAAGGCTTAGACATCCACAGAAGGTACACAAAATATAGTAGTTGTCTTACCACATAAGATAACACTCATTCCAAGTACCAGAATACCTAATTCCAACTGGCTTAATTAATAATAAAGGAGATATATTATGCAGATGGAAAGTTCAAAGATAGAGTAAACTTCACGTGCAATTTAATACAGCAGTTATTTTATTTTATTTTTTAAATTCCAGTATGGTTAACATCCAGTGTTATACTAGTTTCAGGTGTACAATATAGTGATTCAATAATTCTATACATTACTCAGTGCTCATCATGACAAATGTACTCTTAATCTCATTCACCTATTTTACCCACCCTCCTACCCACCTCCTCTCTGGCAACCACCAGTTTGTTCTCTACATTTAGAAATCTTGTTTTTTTGTTTACCTCTTTTTTAATTCTTTGTTTTGTTTCTTTAAAATGTGTTTCTTGTGTTTTTTAGACAGAGAGAGAGATTATGAGTGGGGAAGACAGGGAGAGGGAGAGAGGGGGAGGGGGGAACAGAGAGAGAAAATGGGATAGAGAGAGAGATAGAGAGAGAGAGTCTTAAGCAGGCTCTGAGCTCAGCACGGAGGACCTCAGGGATCGATACCACAACCCTGGGATCAGGATCTGAGCCAAAATGAAGAGTGAGACGTTCAACTGACTGAGCCACCCAGGTGCCCCTCGCTTGTTTTGTTTCTTAAATTCCACGTATAATACAGCAGTTCTTGATGTTGATCAGAAGACCAACTGTTCACTAAACTTGCTTTGGGTTCCTTCTTCTAGTCAGCTTTGTGTTTTCCCTTGTGCTGACAAAAATAGTTCATCACCTTTTCAAAGGGAGAGATTGAGCATTTGTTCCAGAATTACTAGCAGGAGTCTTGAGATTCACTCTGATTTGTCTGGCCAAGGAGATAAAGTCCAGTGATTGGCTCAGCTTTAGGACTCTGCCCAGGAGTAGGATACAAGACCACTCTTTGCAAACCTTCAGTATCTCTACTCTTTCATTTCCCTTCCATTTCTCCTCCACAACATTCCTTCTAAGGAAACCTTTTCTTGCCTGGGTTTGGGAAATGAAGAAAGGGACCCCTCTCTCTTCAAACTCTCAAATATTTTATCTGTGTCTAGAGTTCTTTACAGATTTCCAAAAATTTAGGTCTTGGGAACCAAAGCCAGAAAATTCTCTTTGTTTCTAGATCTTACCCCAGCATATCCCTCCTTGATGACAATGATCACCTGATTTAATTTTTCCTTTCCTAAAGTCAAGGAGTTAGAAAGTCTTGAAATTATTTAAGTCAAACACATTTGTCCGTGGAGACAAGATACACTACACACAATACTTATTTCAGTAATGATCAGCATTTTCATCTTTATGTGATTTTTCTTACAGCAGTCTCAGTATTAGCAATAAACTCTTAAGTACCACTTTGCTGATACTGTTGAACAAATAAAAAAGGACATTTCTAATCCCCAGCCAACAGGTACAAGGACTTGAGCATGCACAAAATCTTGATACACTCCTCAAGGAGTCCTTGTGGGAGCCCCACTAACTCTTGGTTCGGATTCCTATTAGCTAGTATGGCTGAATCTAGATATTATAGTTTTTATAAACTGTTTGGGATTTGATAGCTGAACCCAACAACCTTTGTTTGGGATTCTCCCTTTGTTCTTGTAGTTAAAAAAGAAAACCAGTAACAACAGCAAATGACTGAGAGATTAAAAAGGACATATTTTTCAATTCCTGGTCAGTGGAACCAGAACTATATTTAGTTGCTTATCTTGAGATATTTTGGCTATTGTTTGTCCAAACACAACACTGCTTC
This sequence comes from Panthera tigris, assembly GCF_018350195.1. Taxonomy (NCBI): domain Eukaryota; kingdom Metazoa; phylum Chordata; class Mammalia; order Carnivora; family Felidae; genus Panthera; species Panthera tigris. The sequence continues at coordinate 62,484,357 of NC_056672.1, read as the reverse complement.
AGCAGATCTGTGTGTAACCATCAAACACATCCACACACAGAAAGACAAATAAGCAAAACTTCCCGGCATCTAAAATGGCTCACTTTTCTTCCCCAAATTTGAAAGACTGGCAACATCATAATTTATGTACGGCACTTAGCATATACTCAAGACGTGGTACCGTCCTTTTGAGTATTAGTATGTGAAGAAAGCTGTATATTCTTCCTAAACTCCTGGTCTGGGCCTTCAAATCTATTTCTCAATGCAGCCCCAGTGGGTGGTGGTAAGAATTTGTAGTGGAGGCCCTAACTGCAATTGGATACATGGGGCTTTTCAGTGCTGCAAATAGGAGAACTGTGTTTGCCAGATCATTTTAAACACTGTTCTATGCTGCTCAAGCTGTATTATCTATGTGTTAATGTTGGTTTTGGCTGCAGTTTAAAGGTAGGGCCCCTTATTCAAAATCACCATATTCAAGAAGTTTAATAAATGATAAACCAAAGGAAAATATATCAAACTTTGAAAAATAAGTAATCTGGTAGCTCATAACTATAGTCCTCAAGCATCCTTGAAGATGATGAACCATCCCTAGAAGTTGCCAAATCTTAGATGGGAAGTCGGGTCCAGGCATATAAGTGAATATGTGGACAACCCACAAAGGTAACAATTCCTGACATTAGATTCATCTTCTGTACACAGAACCCTTTTAACCAAGCTTTTTTCTTTAAGAGTTTGCCTATAGCAGTGGTTGGCACAAAATGGATACTTAATATATATGTGTTGAGTGAATAAATAAGTGAATTTTGCTCTGTTCTCACCTTCCAATCACCTTCAGCCCAAGCAATGGCCTTCAACATTACAGATTTTCAGACAGATATGCAAAGATCCTAAAATGAAAACAGATGTCCACTAAGTCACATGCTAAAAGAATCCATCTTTTCACCCATAACACATTAACCCAGAAGAGATTAAGTACAAACATGCTGCCAAAACCAGTCCCAACCTATTTATCAATTTAGAATAGTTAAAAGTTAAGTGTAAAAATGGGAGTCATGGGGGGGGGGGCATGCAACATGAATGTCTCATGTTTTTCATTAGATTTTCCAACCTGGGACAGTCAAATGCAAATTACAAATAGGAGAAAACAAGTCGTGAGCAGACCAAAAAGTTACTCCAACCTCATCCATCAATCTACTGCTGTAAACCCCTGGAATAGAAAGACAAGCCCAATCCTCCTTAGCCTACCAGGCTGTATTCATCTGCCCCAAGTCTAAGGGTCTGCACTCTGGCCTCTCCCCTAAGTCCTGTACCCTAGCCCTACAGCCACCAGAGACATGATAAAACTGTAGACCAACAGTTGAGAATATGAGTAAAATATTAAGTGGTCCAACAAAATAAACCATTTTCCCAAGGAGTGCATTAAACCAACTGTATATTTCACAAATCAGCTTTTCTAATAGGGTTCAGTAGTTATAAATTCACCAAAACAACAGACTTAATAACAGGAACAAAGGAAGAACAAGAAACAGGAAGGAAGAAAGGAAGGGAGGGAAAGACAGAATGAGGGAGGGGGAAAGAATTTAATTTTTATTTTCTTTTCCAGTTTAAAAACATCATAGGTGATAACCATTCACCCCTTTCTAAGAGGCTGAGTAATGTAAATAACCCTTGAATTCTAAGTTATAATTTGGAAATAAAGAAACCTCCATTTCTTAAAAACTAAGTAAACAGATCCCTCAAAGTAAACCAAATCGTGAGCTGAATTATTCACAAAACTCAAATGGACTGTTTATTTTTATATAAACAGTTTTTAATTTCATTTTCAACTCATCTCATTTATGTCCCCTAAAGTCCCTCTTCCTTGATAATAATCATTACTTGGCTAGGTTGTAGCCTTGTGAAAACATTATCAGCCAATTTATCTGCTGATGGGAAATCGGGGGCATGATTGCCTTATGAGATTTCAAGGAATTAAGTAGACTAACTTTCGAAGCCTTTCCTTATGTTTCCTTTCAGAATAGTACTAACTGTAGAATAAATGCATTAAAAAGAAAAGAAAAAAAAAGAAAGAAAGAAAGAGAAAGAAAAGAATTTTTCCACCTCTTCTTTATTTATTCAAATATAGCTTGAATTCAACAGGCTTCATTTGAAAAATCATTGATTCCCTGGATTGAAGAGATTATTGCCTGTGGGACTTTTAATTTCTCTTTGAAGGAAAAAAAAGATACTTTGATTCAGGATTTAGGCAGTAAAAGAGCAACTTATCTGATTTTAATACTTTATTTTTTAGGAGCAGTTTTAGGTTCACAGCAAAATTAAGAGAAAAGGACAGAGAAAAGGACAGGACCGCTGTCCTCTCACACACATATCCTCTCCCATTGTCAACATCCCCACCAGAATAAGACATTTGTTACAACTGATGAACCAACACTGACACATCATAATCACCCAACTCCTATTTTCTCCTAGTCTGTGGCTTGTCTTCTCATTCTCTTGACATTGTTTTCCACAAAGCAGAAGATTATTTTTTTGTTTTTAGTCAGGTCTAGCCTATCAATTGTTTCTTTCATGCATCAAGCCTTTGGTGTTGTATCTAAAAAGTCATCAGCATACCCAAGGCCATCTAGGTTTTCTCCTCTATTATCTTTTAGGAGTTTTATAGTTTGCATTTTACATTTAGTTCTGTGATCCATTTTGAATTAATGTTGATGAAGTTTCATGTCTATTTTTTTTTTTTGCATGTGGATGTTTAGTCCAGCACCATTTGTTGAAAAGACCATCTTCCAAATGTTACAATCCACATGACCTATTCATTTCAGCCACCCTTTGTCACTCTCAAACAAGCTTTACTGAGGGTGGGCCTGCACTATATGAACACGACAGGGGCAAACAGACCAACCTACATAAAATCTCACTCTTGTCTTTCCAAGCATGCTTATATTCATCCTTTTCTTTCCTTCCTATATTCTTTATTTAAATTTTCCCATTATTTATTTATATTCTTGTTTTAAGCTTCTTCAGATTCTTATTAAGTCAACACCAAACGAACCAACCTACAAGATATTTAGGTTTCTTTTTTTTTTTTTTTAACTTTTTTAATGTTTACTTTTGAGAGAAAGAGAGACAGAGTGTGAGCAGGGGTGAGGTAGAGAGAGAGGGAGGTACAGAATCTGAAGCAGGCTCCAGGCTCTGAGCTGTCAGCACAGAGCCTGACGCAGGGTTCGAACTCACGAGCTGTGAGATCATGACCTGAGCCAAAGTCGGACCCTCAACCGACTGAGCCACCCAGGTGCCCCAAGGTATTTAGGTTTCTTATAGCTCAAAAGACATGTTTATTTTTTTTAATATTTATTTATTATTGAGAGATGGAGAGACACAGAGCGTGAGCAGGGGAGGGGTAGAGAGAGGGGGAGACACAGAATCCAAAGCAGGCTCCAGGCTCTGAGCTGTCAGCACGGAGCCCGACGCGGGGCTCAAACTCACAAACTGAAAGATCATGACCTGAGCCGCAGTCGGTTGCTTAACCGACTGAGTCACCCAGGTGCCCCTCAAAAGACTTGTTTAAAGACTAATTTTCTGAAGGTATAATCCTCATCAGCCCTATTAGGAGTTGCACATGCTTAAGGTAGGAATGAAACATTTTACATCTTTAGCTCATTTCACTTTCCTTTGAGGGATGGCACTGTGGGTGTGGCTGTCACCCATGATTCATTACCACTTTTTAAGACTGTGTTTGTTTTGGGGGCACCTGGGTGACTCAGTTGCTCTTGGTTTTGGGTCAGGTCACGATCTCACAGTTCATGGGTTTGAGTCCCATGTCAGACTCCACGCTGACAGTGTGGAGTCGGCTTGAAGTTCTCTCTCCCCACCCTCTCTCTCTCTTTCTTACTCTGCCCCTCCCTTGCTCACTCTCTCTCCAAAAAAAAAAAAAAAAAAGACCGTGTTTGTTTTGTAAAAACAATGCAGTTTTCAGCCTTCTGAATTCTCCCATATTTATCCAAAGTGACCTGGTTTGAGGTTATAATTTAGAATGATACTATAAGTTTATATCTTGTCTTTGCTCTTGGGTTAGCCCTATTTGAGCTCATCTAGAAGCTGGTTTATTATCTCATGCAATCTATTCTCCACATATGACCTTGTTGCATTTGTTCCATCCCTGCAGCCCTGATAGACTTCACCAAAATTGACTGCACTTTAGTTGTGGCCTCACATTTGGGTTGATGAAACAACTCAAAAACCCTCAGTGTGGCATCTTGGAGTTGATCTGAGTTTCCCAATCACCTAGGAGATAGGAAATTGACCCTACTTGGCATATTTGTGTTTGGCATTGATTGAATTTGATGACACATTTACCATACTCTCAGAGGACATTCTTCAATGTTTAATCATTTTCCAAATCCTTTGGTCTTCAACACATTGCTGACAAGAGTGCTACTTATATAGTAGATTAAGTAATAGCTTTCAGCAGTCTCAACCAGTCTAAAGAAGGCTGCTACACAACCTCTTTTTGTTTTTCCAGTTTATGTTCATAACACTGTATCAATTTTCTAAAAATTAGCCCTTTGTGCTTTGGGGTTTTTTCCCACTCCCCTTCACCCATTTTGCCCATCCTCCCACCCCCTTCCCATCTGGCAACCATGAGTTTATTCTCTGTATTTACGGATCTGTTTCTGCTTTGTTTGTTCATTTGCTTTATTGTTTAGGATCCACAAAGTGAAATCATATGACATTTGTCTTCCTCTGTCTGAGTTATTTCACCCAGCATAATACCTTCTATGGTCCATCCATATTGTCACAACCTTTCTGTTTTATATCGGCAGTACTGGCATGGTATACATTGATAACAATTAATGGATTAATGTTATTAAAAGTTGCATTTTTTTTTAATTACCACCTTTATTGTTGCCAAAAAATAATTTCTGAACTTAACAATCATGCTCTTGGGAGAGCAACACCCACTTGTTTGTGTATTACCTCATACTGATATTCCAAAGATAAAATAAACTCATAAAGTGAAGCACCTAGAATAGTATATGATCTAGAGTAAATTTCCAGGAATGTTAGCTATTATATGCATTTTAAAATACTTTGTTGCTTCCTCAATTTTTAGTTTGGTTTGCTCTTTTCAGAGTATTGATTGGTTGAAGTAATCATACCAAAATCATGCTCCACTGACCCTTAAGAAAACATAGAGAAAACATCAACCAATAGTACCTGAAGGCAGCCTAACAAAGTTATCCTCAACTGTACCTTGGGAAAATACATTGACAACCACGCCTAGCTGAGCCTTGGAGAAACATACCTAAGCCTTTTTAATGGAGAGGTATCTTATTTTGTGGGTGCTTCAAACTCTGAGTCAAGAGAATTCCTTAAAGCAATGACATATTTTGTTTAGTTGAATCTGGAAAGACTGGGACTTGTCTAAAATACCTGACAGATATTTAATAAATACTCATCAACAATCACTTCTTGAAACAGGAAATTCATTTTTAAAAAGTTTTTTATTGCATACCTGCTCTGTGCTAAGTTGCGGTGGAACCCAGGAGAATAATATGACATTGTTTCTGATTTTAAGAGTTTCAGTGTTTTTGGAGATGCAATTTTTTCAAAAGACAAATGGCAGAAACATGGAGCAGGATAAGCGCTGTTGAGTGTTTATAAGAAAGGAGCTCAATTTTCACTGAAATGTTTGAGGGAGCTTTACAAAAGGAGATGCACATCAGATCATAGAGCCCAACAAAAGAGCACTGCTTATCTTCCAGGTCTGAAGAGGTTAGTATGGTAGGGATCATTTCTCAAAGCAGGTATTTGTGATAGGCATTGTTTAAATTGTGCAGACTGGCATGTAAGTTACGTATATGAGTTTCCTTTGGATTCAATTCAATCAACAAATATTTATTGAGCATCTAATATGTGTCTAGCAAGAACTCATCATAGGGAGCTTGTGGTTTGCTCAGACCTGTATAGTTGAAAACTTCATGTGGGGTGAGGGATCCACCTAATGCATGGCAACTTCATATCCCCATATTCATATACCAGAATGCCCTAGCACATGAAGATGTAAAATTACATGATTATCATGACAATTCTTACACAAATACCCTTGTCTAATTGTTCACTTTAAATCATCATGGGTGAGTTTTATGTTTTATGTTTTTTTCACTTTCAATGTCCTTTATTATTATAATGAATATTTTCTACAAAGATTCCTACTGAGTAGATCAAAATCTTCAAGATAAAAAGCTTCTGCACTGCAAAGGAAACAATCAACAAAACCAAAAGGCAACTGCTGGAATGGGATAAGGTATTTGCAAGTGACACATCAGATAAAGAGTCAGTATCCAAAATCTATAAAGAATTTGCCAAACTCAACACTTGAAAAACAAACAATCCAGTGAAGAAATGGGCAGAAGACATGAATAGACACTTTTCCAAAATCCTATCAGTTTAAAACAGCCACAAATATAGGCCTACTGGGGCTTTCATACCTCATGTTCAAAGCAGCAACTTTGAAATGGAAATTCTAAAATCACATAATCATATAATTCTCTCCTAAGAGTATAAACTTCCATTTTTGGCAAGATATCTAAAATAAGCAGGGAATTTCTTTAATGTCAGTGGCCAGTAAACCACTTACCTCCAGAAAGGTATTTTAAATCTTCATAAGTTAAAAGAAAGAAGGAAGGACAGAAGGAAAGAAAGAAGGAAGGAAAGTAAGGGAGGTAGACAGATTAGTTTAAAAAGAGAAAACTAGCCTACTGTTCCCCTACTTTTCATTCAGAAATACTGACACTTCCATTCAAGCCAGAAGAAAGGGCATGTGACACGTCCCCAGAGTGAGCACCATGGACCAGAAACACCCCAGCAGCACAGGGAAACTTGTTAGGAATGCAGAACTTCAGGCCCTGCCTCAGACTAACTGAAGTAGAATTTTCTGAATCTGCTTTCAACAAGATTGCCAGGTGATAGATATGCATATGATTCATTGAGAAGTACTTCTTTATGGAACATTAAAATATTTCTGAATTAACTTGAAAATATGGTGCCAGTTAACTCAGCCCTGTGTCCTCAGTTCTTTTCACAGCTAACCACATGTAAATTGGTCCTGCAAAATAGACAGGAATAGTACTTTCATGTTGAAACAACAAAGGATTCTTAACAGGTGCTGACATTCCCTCTTATTCAAATAAATATTGAAGATGCACTTTTAAAATATCAGTTTAAAGAGATGACAAATTGCTTTCTTACCTAGGTAACCTACATGACCATATAGTTGGCTTTCCCATCAATTGTTTCTTTTTTTTTTTAAGTTTCTTTATTTATTTTGAGGGAGTGCATGCATGTGAGTAGGGGAGGGCTGAGAGGGAGGGAGAGAGAGAATCCCAAGCAGGCTCTGTGCTGTCAGATCTCACAAGATCATGACCTGGGCTGAGTCCAACACTTAACCGACTGAGCCACCCAGATGCCCCTCAACTGTTTCATTTTTAAAATTAAAGCCTGAGATATAAATGCAACCTAATAAATACAATAAACAATCAATTACATCATGATGAAAGGAGAACTGGAAAGACTGAGGAAGAAAGAAATACCAAGGAGGTTGAGAGAAATGGAGGGAGCTGCAGAGTCAAAGACAGCAAGTTTCCTGGAACCCCTGCTTCCTTTCTTCTCAGAGTGTTCCTCTCAGACAACCTGCCCCCATGCTTCAGGATGATGGAGCAGAGCTGGATGCAGGACTCTAAGCCAGGTATGCTCATTTACAAGACACTCTCTAGGGCAAATGAAATTAAGTCCTTTATTATTGTAACTGGAGGCATCCAGCCTCTGATGTTAAAGCTTTAAAAAACCTAGAAGTGCCTTATTTAGTTTGGAAAGATTAATGACAAAAAAGAAGTCAAAGATCTAGCTTACAGTTGTTGTCTTTTTGCAGTTATTAGCACTAACAATTCCCTATGAGAAAGGCACAAACCACTACTTGAATATGGGATTCACCTCTTGTGTAAAAGCAAATTTATAAAAATTCAAATCCAATATCACTTGCTGACTCAGCCACTATGATGAAGGCTGGGGAGTTTAATATAAATAAACAACAACCATATAAATCATCAAGAAAGAAAGTATAAAAAGAGCCCTAAAAATAGTGATGTCTTGATAAATGTTTAATGACTGGATGTCTGTAAGGAAAAGCCCTAAATGTATCATTTGCCAATTTCTACGACATAAACGTTCCCAACACAGTGGGTTTTAAGCTACCATTGTGATGTCACGGAACACAGAATTCAGGAAGAGACTCACACAATTAATTGGTTCTCAGAAACCCATAAAAGATGCTCTGGTACACTCCTCAAAATAACTAAATGTGCGTTTCTCTACTCATCGATGATAAGCAATATTTGATCTCTGGTCTACAGATGTATTTATTTATACCAGGAAAAGTCTGGTGGCTCTACTGTTAATCAAAGGTGGCCAGGGGTAAAGTTTAAACTTCAGAAGACCAAGAACATGAATTTTGAAGTCTAGCTTCTCATTTTAGTTTCAGCATATCCGAAAAGGCCTTCAAAAGCCTGCACTTTTATGATATCCTCCTGCACATCAATCACTCCCAAGCTGATGTTTTTAATACCTGTTAAAGATGGGGAAGTACTTTGCATGGCTTATGTTTTGCTTTCTTGAATCTCTTCCCCTGAGTTTCTGTCACTATATTGGATGTAATCATGAATTCTGAGGATAGACATGAAGCAATGGCCATGAATATCTACATTTTGGGGTACTACATCATAACTTTTGACAGTAATATTCCTCAGGACCAGCAGATAGATTGAAGTTGAGGTAGTTGCCTCAAAATAATTTTAAAGTCGACATTTATAGCATATATAAAGCAGGTATATAAAGTTATTTGTCATAGACTATATTTTAATCCTGTAATAGAAAATAATTTCACTTATAAGTAAAGTTTAAAACACAAGAAATCACAAAGCCTTATTGCTATACATTGAATTCAACTCATTAGACAAAATCTATTATGCATTTACTATAGTATACATGAAGAGGAGATTTCTCATTGGAAAGAGTATCTCAGTAACATTTACTTACCCAGTATCTCCCCATCTTTCACAGAAATATTAATGATAACAGATAAAGAAGACAATTCACAAGGCCACTAAAAACTGTCTGTCATGTAACCTAATGCCACAATCTGAGATAAACTAGTAAAGTTATAAGAAATATGCACATGGATTTAGCATATTGACCCAAGCATCAGCTCGTGGCATTAATCAGCCTTGCTCTATAAAAAAAGGACCACATGAAATAAATAGGAAAAATCTACTATAACCCTTGCCACATGATGTGTTTTCTTAGACAAACATGTAGGGCCTGCTCCGAGAAATCATCCCTCTATATAGTACCTTGGAAAGTGGCAATCTCTGAACTACTGAAACTACTTTCTGCCTCCACTGGTATTGTGCTACATCCAGGCAGAGTCTATAAATCCTAGTGAATAACTAGGCAGAATATAGATGGGGGGATTTCTTAATTAGAAATGGCATAGAGCACCCTAAGAAATTTAATGATGTTTTCAATGTCCCTGAATATTAGGCAATGAAAGAGAAGCTTTCACTGGGTTCATGCCTGCTAGAAAATGGAAATTTATCTAGGACCTGGGTACACGAATCTTCCCTCTTCCAACAAGGGAACTGAGGAAGAGATTTGATCTCTGCACAAATAGAGACAACCACATAGGCCAAAGTAATCGCCGTATTTGTTGATAAACACTAAGTCTACATAGATGTTATCTTTAGCAAGGACAAGTAGAGAGGAAATGTCAATATGAAACAAAATAAATATAAAACTACAGAACAAGAGGGAAAAGTAGCATCCAGAAGACCCAGAGAGGGGCATAGCTCTATAATATCATTAAGTGTAGGACCTACAAGAAAATTTCAGGGGCACTTGGGTGGCTCAGTCGGTTAAGCATCTGACTTCGGCTCAGGTCATGATCTCAGAGTTCGTGAGTTCAAGCCCCACATTGGCCTCTCTGCTGTCAGCACAGAACCCACTTCAGATCCTCTGTCCCGCCCCCTCTCTCTGCCGCTGCCCTGCTCTCATTCTCCCTCCCTCCCTCTCTCTCTCTCAAAAATAAATAAACACTTAAAAAGAAGAAAACTTCAGAAAATTTCAGGAAAGTATAAAAGATATGTCATGCATAAAACAAAACAAGTCATCTTAAAAGCTGAGATGAGAAGAAAGGGGAAAATGGGTAAGATAAGAACAAAGTGGGAAAACACAATAGCAGAATTTAAGACCACACTGAAGTAGAGAGCAGAAATGATGCCACAGAAAACTGAAGGAGTAATATGGGTAACAAACTTGAAAAGCCTTTTTAGAATGCAGGGAATAAAGATAAATACATGTAAGTAATGAGAGAGGTACTGATACAGAAGAAGAGAACAGAGAAAGAATATTCAGACATTTAGTGATGTTTTGTGATTTTAAAAGAGAAACCAGGAGGGCACCTGGGTGGCTCAGTCAGTTGAGCATCTGACTTAGGCTCAGGTTACAATCTCACTGTTTGTGAGTTCAAGCCACACATCAGGCTTACTGCTGTCAGCACAGAGCCCGCTTTGGATCCTCTGCCTTGCCATCTCTCTGCCCCTCCCCTGCTCTCACTCTCTCTCTCAAAAATCAACAAACATTAAAGAGAGAGAGAGAGACTAGAACAAATTAAACTTCATGAAAAAGAAATCAGAGTAAATTGAAAATGAAGAAATAACTGAACTATATTTTGATCAAATCATTGAGCTGAGGAAAGCTGAGCATATATTTTTTAAAGGGTTTCTAAGTCCAGGAAAAATGAGTTAAAGAAACACAACTTCTTGTTTCTTGGGTTGTTGATTTTAGCCATTCTGACAGGTGTGAGGTGATATATTTCATTGTGGTTTTGATTTGCATTTCTCTGATGATGAGTGATGTTGAGCATCTTTTTACGTGTCTGTAGGCCATCTGTACATCTTCTTTGAAAAAATGTCTATTCATGTCTTCTGCCCATTTTTAAATTCGATTATTCATTTTGGGAACATTGAGTTTAATAGGTCTTTATATATTTTGTACACTAACCCTTTATCAGATATGTCATTTGCAAATATCTTCTCCCATTCCATAGGTTGCCTTTTAGTTTTGTTTATTGTTTCCTTTGCTCTGCAGAAGGTTTTTATTTTGATGTTTTCCCAATAGTTTATTTTTGCTTTTGTTTCCTTGCCTCAGGAGACATCTCTAGAAAGAAGTTGTTATGGCCAAGGTCAAAGAGGTTACTTCCTGTGTTCTCCTCTAAGATGTTTATGGTTTCGTGACTCACATTTAGGTCTTTAATCCATTTTTTGATTAAATCCATTTATTTTTGTGTAATGGTTGCTAAGGCTCACCCATACAAAAGACTGTAAAGACTATGAAGGTTTCTGCATCCCAGGTCAGTGGAAAATGCTAACTTGGTGGATCAGATTTTCAAATAAACATCTAACTATAACAAAAGAAAGAAAGAAAGAAAGAAAGAAAGAAAGAAAGAAAGAAAGAAAGAAAGAAAGAAAGAAAGAAAGAAAGAAAGAAAGAAAAGAAAAGAAAAAAAGTTTTAAAAATCTTTTAAACATCTGAACAAAGTTACTTATACCTGAACAAACACACCTATAAAAAATGTCTTCCAGTGGGTTCCCCCAAAAGCATATTCTGAGACAATGGTTTGATGCTTCCAGGAAGCACCTACAGGGTCTTGGGAAAATGAGACAAGGAAGAAAAAGGACTGATCAAAGGGCTCTTTATTGAGCTGGTTGCAGGTATGGACATCCAAGACTCAATCCTAATGCAGAAATCTAGGAAATAGAGCACACCTCAGTATTATCCACCAAAGAGTCAAGAAGCTGGGATATTTATCCTGAATTGCCAGCCATCCTCAGCCCATATGCTGGGAGAAGTCCTCAGGCAGAAAGTCACAAATGACTGTAATAGGACACTATTAGCACATACTAAAATGGTGAATTCTTAGGCAATATGAGGAGAGCACTGAAAATATCTGCTAACAATGACCAAAAGACTACTTAGCCTCAGACGTCCCCTCTACAACAGTAACAAAGATGACAGAGGTAGTGAATTAATGTCAGCAAAGTTTTGAGGAAAAATGAATATGTATATTTCATATCCATACATCTCTTTTATGGATAAACACCAATAATAATACATCTTTATATGCAAGACCTCAAATCTGTACTGCCCATGCATCTATATTTCAGAGAAAATTAGTCCCTTTCATATAAAAATAATATTTGATTCTACATATTCAAATCCCTTTCTTCCAAAATTCCCTTTGAAATTTCAAAGCAGAAAAAAATTTCATCCTCAGTATAACCCAGAAAATAAATCCATTAATCAGCAAGAAGTTTCAAGGAATCTCTATAAGATATAAGAAAAATAGGATCTGGCTTAGGAAAGTACCACTCCCAAGGTCCAACGCATGAATACTTAAAATATGTTGAGTAAATACTGAAGAAGATCCAATGTTTTAGGCAGCATCTGAAATGACTCCCAATAATCCCTGCCTTTTGGTATTCACACCCTTATGTAAACCCCTCCCCATGTGTACATGTGCTGGACCTAGTGATTTGTTTCTCACTAACAGAATACAGTAAATTGGTGGGATATCACTTCTGAGATTTGGTATAAAAACTGAGACTTCTGTCTTGCTAGTCCTCTCTTGCTGGTGTTCTTTCTTGTCCTCTAACTTGCTCACTCTATCATGTTGTGAGATGTTCTAGAAAGAGGCCCACATGGCAAGGAACTGAGAGCAGCTTGTGGCTAACAGCCAGTGAGAAACTGAAGCCTTCAGTCCAACAACTCTTGAGGAAGGGAGGCTAGCCCACAACCATGAGTGACCTTGGAAGTGGATATTTTTCCGGTTGAACCTTGAGATAAGACCACAGCTCCTGCCTACACCTTGACTGAAGACTGAGAGGCCCTGAAGCAGAGGATCCCATTAACCTGCCTGGATTCCCAGCATTCAGAAACTGAGATAATAAATGTGGCCTTAAAGCCATTACCTTTTGGACTTATCTGTTCCAAAGCAAGAGATACACCCTATAATACACCCAGAAATCTCTCCCCTCCGCACCCTGAATTTCCGTGTTAGAAATTCAGGATTTGGAAATAAGGATGAGTCATCAGGAAGCAGTACACAAATTGAACAAATTCAAGATCTGTGTCAATGCCCACACTAACCTTCCTTGCAGTGGTGGGGGTACTACCACTGTGAACTCTCAATCACTGTGGTCACACCAGCTAGAGGTCAGCCACAGATCCTCAGCCACCTTTGTGCTTCTATCGTAGTACACCAAGGTAGAGCAGTGGGAGTGGCCCACTTCCCGTGAAGAAAATAAGCGGCTGCATTTTCTATAAAAGACTACAAATAAAAACAACTAAAAGTGAGTCTACTTTGTATTATAACTATGCACTGGCAATTCTATATAATGTCAGTGATTAAATACTCCTCCCCACCAGGGCAGAGAGCCCCTGCTGCCTCCTGTTTGGTGCATCACTGACTGCCCCAACAAAGATCATACAGATGATTGGCAGAGTGAGGCTCCCTGCTGTGCAGAAGCTTCCTGATAACTCCATCTGCATTTTTTTTTTATGGAGAATTGGATCTCTTACCCAAAACAGATGCCCTCGCAGATCAGAGGGGCAAGAAAGAGCAGAAGTAAAGGTAAGTAATGACAGGCTCTGGGTCAAAACAAATGAGATTCTCATGATTGACTTTCAGGAGCACACTGGTGCCCCATGCATAGTCACCACCCATGGTCACCTGTCAGGGGCAATATTTATTCTCATCCATTCAAGAAATATTTATTGAGTGCCAGATATGTTCCTGGACTAGAGAACCAGTAATTAAAAGAAAAAAATAATTGCCTTTGAGGAGCTTATATTCTAGTGGAAGTAGATTGATAGAAATTAAAAAATAAAATATATATCAGATGGTGATGAGTGCTGTGAAAAAAACTGAAGCAAGGAATGGGGAGGACTGCAACAGGATCATTTTTGCAATTTTAAATAAGATGTTCAAAGCAGACTTCAGTGAGCAGGAGACATCTGAACAAAGACCTAAAAGTGGTGATGGATTCAGGTGATGGAGAAAACCATGGGGATATCTAAGGAAAGAACAGTCTAGATAAAAAAAAACAATCAAGTGCAAAATCCCTAACAGTGTAGTATTCTTGGAATGTTTGAGAAACAGCAAAGAGGTCAAGAGGGCTAGAGTGGAGTGAATTATAGGGGCAGTAGTAGGAAATGGGATGGAGGAGAATGACGTCTGCTGTCTCCTCCTTCCTCAAATTTTCTGCAAATTCCTTTTATCTGTGGAATCTAAAGTTGAACCCTTCTGTCAAAGGATTCTGGGAAATGTAGTTCCAGGCTCCAACACTTGTGATACCTGGGAGAGAACATAAGTGGGCAGGAAAAGTACTAAATACCATTGACAATCGGGCACATTACTTTCTCCTACCTTCTCTTCTAGGACCTGAAGTAATATTGCCAAAAATACATTCCAAGACTTTAAGACATTGACATAACCTGAAAGAGTTAAAGGAATACTTTTTAGTCCAATTTTATTGCTTGACTTTGAATAAGCCCCTTACCCTTTCTGAATCTCAGTTTCCTAATCTGTCTAGTGGAGACAACAATATCTCTCAGTCATGAAGGTTTGATGATTTCATGCATGTGAAGGGTTAATCCCAGTGTCTGGTACACCCTATAATAAATAGCAACTAATTTAGAGATGTAAAAATTACGGGTCCTATCAGTCTTAACTCTGGCTCCACCAGCCACTAGTTCTATCATATCAAGTAATTTATTTCACTTCTCTGGACGTCAATTTGCTCATCCTTAAAATGAGGATACTAAGACCTACCTCTCTGAGTTATTTTGAGGATTAAATGAGATGAAAAAAAGATAATACATATGCTGGTATATGGTAAATTCTTGAGCAATGCTAATTATTATGATTATCTAAGAAATCAAGGTGTTGGGTTTTCTTCAAATTTCCTTCTCATGCTAACAGCCCTTGGTGCTATCAGTGAGTCTACAATGTAGGACTTTCATAACCTGCCTCTTTTTGAATTTGTGGGATTACAAATCTTATTTCCTCTCAAGTGTATTTCTTTCTAATACACTGTGGAAAAAACACAAGAAAATCAGAAATGTTTGGCTGTCCAATCGCCTGCATGTCCACTGCCCAGATTCCTGTGTGGGTACTGGAATCAAGAAGCAGGAGGTGACCCTGACATCAAGGGTCTCATGGGTCATTTAAATTAACTCACATCATCACTTTCTCATTTACCTACCACTTGGCATCTTGATCTACCCTAACAGGGCAAATGCTCAGTTGAGGCAGGTGACCGCATTTTCTGGGGCTGATTTTAGCAGGGAGTAAACTCAGGACTAAGGGATTGGCTGTCCCAGATAAACCTGAGAGGCCAAAGTGTGTGTCAAGCAGAGGAGGAGAGAAGAGAACAGGCAGCAGCCAACCAGTCAGCAACTACAACACTTCCCAGAGCCCCAGTCATGGCCCTGGGGGCAGTGAGAGCACACACCAGGAACCCACTCTTGCCACTTCAGCTATCTTAGCAATTTTCTGAAAGCAGTCAAAAGTGGTACAAAAAGAACAGTGAAGGAACATGGGAGTGAGTGAACGAGAAGGCTCCAGATAGGAGTACCCTGAACTCTTAGCCAGAACAGTCATGATTAAAGGCCTATTGATGTAAGCAGGCATAAGAATGTGAAACAATTCTCCCAGCACCCCACACGTACAGATACAGCGATGAAACAAGCTTCAGGTTCATTCCACCTGAGAGTGTTCTCCACAGCAGCTAACTAGTTAAGCTGCATATAAATAATGCTCAAATTCTTACCTCCCCACTAACCACTCCCAAACTATTTTTCTTAGAGGAACAGCCTGGCATGTGGAAACCACTTCTTCACTTGCCCCTATGAAATTTTTAGTGTCCATTTAATTATTTATATATTCATTCATCCAACATGTGATTATTGAACACACACTATGCTTCAGGCACTGGGCTAAGGGACTGAAAATATAATAAGAACATGACCTGATTGGTCCTGACCTTTCGAGGAGACAAATTAATTAATCAATTAATCAAACAATCTGTCCTGTAGGAAAGAAGAAGTGGCGGGGGATGCTAGAGAAAGGGCATTAAAATCAGAAAGAGATGTGAGGGCGACTTTTAGGAAGAACTAACGTTTGAACGGAATCTAGACAGATCTGAAGGAGTTAGCAAGTTAGGAAGGCAGTGAGGCGGGGGTGTTGGTGGTTAGTGCCCAACATGGAATTCCAGGCAGAGAGAAGAGCAAGTGGAAAAGCAGGGTATGTTCCAAGTCCCACAAACAGTTCAGGGTGACTGGGGGTGTGATGAGAGATAGGGTCTGAGTCTGCCGCTCAGGAAAGAGCTCTGTGCTAGAGCCAGAGCCTGCAACTCCTCGCCTTAAGGGCCTGGCTGAAGCCGTGGAAGACAACTGCCATCTTGGTGTGTAGTGTGAGAAATCTAGTCTGTTAAAGTAAACAAGGAGGCCATTAGGCTGATATGACTCTAACGCCTTTGCAGCCTACCAAGGAAACCAAAATCTAAGCCTGTAAGTGCCTCAAGGTTATTAAATCTAAACACTAAGGACAACTGATCACAACCAGGCTTTAAGCTACAGCCAATCAAATAATTTCCTTTCTTTGCTTCCACACTTTCTATGTCTTCCCTCCACACCATCCTGTCCATAGAATACTCCTAACCACTTCCAGTTTGGCGCTGCCAGATTTGAATCAATTTTTGTTCAAATAAACTCCTAAAATTTTTAACATGCCTCAGCTTATTTTTTTTTATTTTTTTTCCAATATATGAAATTTATTGTCAAATTGGTTTCCATACAACACCCAGTGCTCATCCCAAAAGGTGCCCTCCTCAATACCCATCACCCACCCTCCCCTCCCTCCCACCCCCATCAACCCTCAGTTTGTTCTCAGTTTTTAAGAGTCTCTTATGCTTTGGCTCGCTCCCACTCTAACCTCTCTCTCTTTTTTTTTTCCTTCCCCTCCCCCATGGGTTCCTGTTAAGTTTCTCAGGATCCACATAAGAGTGAAAACATATGGTATCTGTCTTTCTCTGTATGGCTTATTTCACTTAGCATCACACTCTCCAGTTCCATCCACGTTGCTACAAAAGGCCATATTTCATTCTTTCTCATTGCCACGTAGTACTCCATTGTGTATATAAACCACAATTTCTTTATCCATTCATCAGTTGATGGACATTTAGGCTCTTTCCATAATTTGGCTATTGTTGAGAGTGCTGCTATAAACATTGGGGTACAAGTGCCCCTATGCATCAGTACTCCTGTATCCCTTGGATAAATTCCTAGCAGTGCTATTGCTGGGTCATAGGGTAGGTCTATTTTTAATTTTCTGAGGAACCTCCACACTGTTTTCCAGAGAGGATGCACCAATTTGCATTCCCACCAACAGTGCAAGAGGGTTCCCGTTTCTCCACATCCTCTCCAGCATCTATAGTCTCCTGATTTGTTCATTTTGACCACTCTGACTGGCGTGAGGTGATATCTGAGTGTGGTTTTGATTTGTATTTCCCTGATGAGGAGCGACGTTGAGCATCTTTTCATGTGCCTGTTGGCCATCCGGATGTCTTCTTTAGAGAAGTGTCTATTCATGTTTTCTGCCCATTTCTTCACTGGGTTATTTGTTTTTCGGGTGTGGGGTTTGGTGAGCTCTTTATAGATTTTGGATACTAGCCCTTTATCCGATATGTCATTTGCAAATATCTTTTCCCATTCCGTTGGTTGCCTTTTAGTTTTGTTGGTTGTTTCCTTTGCTGTGCAGAAGCTTTTTATCTTCATAAGGTCCCAGTAATTCATTTTTGCTTTTAATTCCCTTGCCTTTGGGGATGTGTCGAGTAAGAGATTGCTACAGCTGTGCCTCAGCTTATTTTTTAACAAGTCTAAGGACCAAGATCTGTGATGGACCTTGTTAGTTCTCTTTTTTTTTAATGTTTATTTATTTATTTTGAGATAGAGAATGTGAGCAGGGGAGGGGCAGAGAGAGAAGGAGAGAGAGAATCCCAAGCAGGCTCCACACTCAGCATAGAGCTCAACCTCAGGAACGGTGAGATCATGACCTGAGCCAAAATCAAGAGTCAGAAGCTTAACTGACTGAGCCACCCAGGTACCCCAGCCCTGGTTATTTCTTAACACCCTGTTCAACTCTAGACAAGCTTCACCACATGAGAGCCCCTCCCGCTTTCATCCTCCCAGGTATCCAAACTCTCACTCAGACAGTTACCACTTCCTGTCTCTACATTTTCTAGCACTGCCCTCAATTGTCATTCACATCTATGTAGACAAATAAGAACTGTCAACTCTACATTTTTTAGTAACAGTGGGACTTTTGACACAATTCTGCTCCGGAGAATCCTTTCACAGTAGGAACCATCATTCCCAATAGATCTGTGTAACACATTGGTCATAAGAGGATATTGACATGTTTTTTAAAGACAGTCTAAACTGTGTTTTATCATCTAGATGTTGCTAATTAAGCATTTTTCACCAAGTCAGCAGCCAGTTTCACAGATTTTATAGTCTTTTATTTTAGTGCTGCCTTTGTAGGAAACCTGGCAGAAAGTGAGTTTGTTGTTGTTGTTGTTGTTTGCTTAGTCGTTCTTGTTTACCAAATGGACTACATAGATTGTTCTGATTGAACCTTCTTGATTTAAGGTTTCTTGCTCATTTGGGCCAGGGAAGCCCCAAGTTCAACACTCTGGACTTTATATTGTGGCAATTTCTTTTTCACTGTATTTCTTCTGACTGATCATTCCACTGCAGTATATTTTAATTGTCTGCCCAGGGTATCTTCTGGAAGGAAATGCCAACTCCCATTTTTCATTTAAGGACTGGAAACCTTCTTGCCCATGTTGACAGAAGCTTCCCATGACCCAGGTATATCCTGTCCCTATTGAAGCTCTCCAGCTCTATCATCATGGCAACTCCACGAAATGGCAAGAAGATGCAGAGGACCCATGGTGACATCTAGTACTGGTTTCACGGGCTTGCAACCCATGCAGTCATTTAGAGCCCTGTACTTGGAAAGGCCCCACACTTGGTTTAATACTCTGCTGTCACCACTTTGAAATTACTAATAATTTTTAATAAGGGGCCTCACATTTTCATTTTGCACTGGGTCCTGAAACCAGGTAGCTAGCCCTATTGACATTGTAATGTCTCTTGATAATAAAAATGAGCCTCAATGTTCCATTAGGTCCAGTTTTTCAGTCGAGCAAAGCCAGTTCATTTCCTCCTGCTATCACACCAATGGCTGTATATCTGGTAAACTGAATTTCAGAGAAGTCCAAAGACATCATTGCACTGGGATATGATGGACACAGAACTGCACCCAGCTGAATACCACTAGGTACCATGCACAACTTCTTTGTCATTCAGAATAATAAAAACAGTCAGAATTGTCAAGACACTCCTTGAAACTGTAGTGTCCAGCCTAACCCCAATCAGCCTAAGAGAAGTTCCCTGGAGAGTGGTATTTGAATGACGCCCCCCACCCCAAAAAAAAGGAACAGAAGAAGAAAAGAAAATCACAATTTACAGCAATCTGGGTCTGTTTTCAGGAAGTGTAAAGGGAGATGCCACTTTGATTAGACCTTTTATTCATTTAAATACAGTTAAACTAAAAACCAGGTTAATGGAACAATGCTGTTTTCTTCTTTTTAATCTAAGAACACCTGGCTTAGAAAAGCAACCTGAGAAGAAGGCACCTAATTGTGGCGAGTTTTTATACTTAATCTCTTCATTCATTTAGATTTTATCCAAAGGAATAAAGCTGTTATACTGGATTTCACTTGCAATCACATGATGTTCGGTTGCTAAGGAAATCAAAATGCCTAAAATTCTAGCTACAAAAGGAAAGGAGATATAGATATACAGATCTATCTATCTACATAGATAGATATCAAATATATCCTGTAGATACATACATATATATATATATGCACACATATATACACACATTTATACACACACATATAGAACGTCTTTCAACTAGTGTAGAATAACTTGGGAATAGTGATTCATCTTCTTGGGTAAAATATGCTGTTAATTATAGAGGTAGTGGTGTACTGGAACTGCCTCATTAGCTCTTGAGCACCAAATGTACACCTCGCTTCCCAACTTCACATTCAGTGATACTATATCTGTATCTTGAAATCAGTCATGATGGGAGCATTTTTTAATGTGTATTTATTTATTTTTGAGAAAGACAGAGAGAGAGCATGAGCAGTGGGTACAGGGCGGGGAGAGAGAGAATCCCAAGCAGGCTCTATGCTGTTAGCATAGAGCCAGATGCAGGGCTCAAACTCACAAATGACAAGATCATGACCTGAGCCAAATCAAGAGTCGGTTGCTTAACCGACTGAGCCCCCCACATGCCCCTTGATAAGAGCATTTATATCATGAAGGCATATGCTACAATGTAGGGCATTCCATGCCCCACCCCCCGACCTGCCAGAGATTCATTTACTAGTGCACCACTGTATACAGCTTACTGTAAGGGATTCTAAATCAAACTTGGAAGTTGTGGAAATGAAGGCCTTGTAGATTCAAATTATTAAAACTAAATAAAACTGATGAATAATGATTAGAGTCTTAATTCCACATAAAACAAGAGAGAACTGGAAGATTAACATTTAATTCCATTGGCTCCAACCTGTGGCTGTGGACCATCTTCCAGGGAAAGCACATGATAGCCTAAGACACAACAGTTAAATCCTTCCCCTGACCCTGAACAACATTGCGCCTGAAAATGCGATTAGTGAGTATGTGTGAGTCTGTAGGGGTTAGAGCTACCTATGTCATAATTATAAATCATAAAAATAGCTACATAACAACATAAAATATATGCCTTCATTCTCTCAAACTCAATACAATTAAGAGAAACAATTTCATAAAGACAGGGAGAATTAAAACCATTAAAACTCTATTTAATTATCCCATTATGCTTAAGTATATAAAAATAACCTAAGCATTATATATATCACTGAGAGAAACAAACTGATTAAAACTTAATAGGAACATTGTCTTTTTTTTTTTTCACATCAAGTATAATCATGTGAAGGAAGCCCCTTTCCAACAGGGGACTATGAAAAATTAAACACAGAATTTATTGCTCAGCTGTCTGTGGCTGCAGAAATTTATGGCCAAAGGGGAAATTGCACCAGATGTGTTCTATAGAGGAAAATGGGTCTACTGCATTTCGTTAGGGTTGGTAAAGTTCTTACAGGAATAATCCAGCCAATTTCATTCTATCATTCCAGCTTTTAGATATATCACTAGCCACCCTCCACAGACCACCAAATATCCAACATTATTTTCTATTCACTTATTTTTTCCAGCAATTCTTAATAGTGAGGAGCTAGAGAGGGGAATAGGGATGGTATATAGGAATCTCAAGATCAGGTGTATAATTTAGAAGGGAGTATTCCATATACTCTTGTTTTATAATGCAAATTAAAGAAAGTAAATCTGGACAAAATCTTCTGAACCAGTGAGAATACAAAAAGATGCTGTGTGATCATGGGTTAAAGACACTGCTTTACAGTGCTATTAATATTCCAGGAGTAAATATTAATACTCTAGGGCTGTCTGCTCAGCACTGTTCTGAATGCTTTACATATATTAGCCCATCTAATCCTCATAACAACCCTATCACGCAATTTTCTGTTCTAGACCCCATGAGCAAACTGAGGCACAGACAGGCTAAATTACTTGCTCATGGTCATATAACCAGTAAGCAACTAAGCCTGAATTATAAAACCAGTAAATCTAGTTCTAGACTAGAGTCTATGTGTCTGTGCTCACAATTTCTACAACCTACTGTCTATAGCATGAAGACACCCACCTTGAGAAAGACAAAGAGATAGTAATATAAAACTACCAAACAAATCATTTGGGGTAGGATTTTATTATTGCTGTTATACAGAAAGCTAGTTTTAGATAAATTTCCATACATGTATAGCACATTTCTCTTTTAAAGAAAATTTTCTACCTTCCCAGACTTAACTCTTTTATCTCCTTGAAAAGACTTCCTCTTCCCCACCTCCTGATACAGCCAGCATCCAGAATACAGTGCTGTTATGAGATAATTTTTCAATGAATGAATCAATCCACCAATTAGTCAATAAATTACATAATAACTATAGAGTTAATCTGGCCTGGAGTTGAACAGTGCTTGATGCGGTTGATTATTTTAACAACCCAGGGTGTTCTCAGAGCATCCAAACAAGCTTTGAAGCCTTGTAGGCTAGAGCTCTGAAGTCCTAGTGTGAATAAAATGGAAAAATCATACTGGGAAGGATAAAGGAATTAGTGCTTATGATATGCCAACAGTGGACCAGGTGCAAAACTATATCATTTAACTCATTATTTCCTTCTCACAACAACCCATTTGGTAGATGAGAAAATGGAGGATCAACAAATAAAGCAATCTGCCCACAGTCACACCAGCTGATAAGCACAAAATTGGGGGAATGAGCCAAATCTTTCTAATGCCAAAGCTGTTTTCACTCCCATCCAATATTTCAGGTGAGTGAAGGAGCAGAGCAGGGGAGGGAGGAGGAGAAAGAAAGAGAATGAAGTGAGAATAAGACAAGAGTTAGCTGAGAGATCAGCTTTACCCATGAACCTCAGTTGCTACTCTTGATTGCCCTAGAAATATCCAAGCAATTATTTTAATCCCCCAATTTCCTTAGCTGGGATTAAAATAAGAATGACCCAGTTATCACAGTCCTTCTGACAGCAAAGTCAGGGCTGACATCCAATTAATTTGGGGCTTCACAGTGTGCTGGCAGTCCCTCCCAGTAAGGGAGAAAGCCTCAACAGTTCTTTTTCACCTTCTGAGTTGGAGATAATTGCCCCTGCATGAGAAATTCTAAACCTTGGCGCCCTCAGGCAGCAATCTGGCCATTCATTTGCGGAGGCTTGGCGCTAACCTGGCAGCTGCAGATGCCTCCTCAGCATTTACAGCTGTCTGGTGGGACACCTGTTCCCCCTAATTGAAGGCAATGGGCAAGGGGCTGGTGGGGAAGTATCGGCTGCAGCTCCTCTAATGCCTTGTGACTGGACAAAAACTCACAAGTAATGTAAAGGAAATTCTACCTGCAGTAGCATTTCTCCAGAGAAGATCCAACTTGAGGTGCATGCAGTTAAGTTAGAGACATCCAACACTCTGATGATGGGTAGTAGAGAAATGCCTTTAGGAAAGAATTCCTAAGGAGGAACTATAAAGAAATGACGAATGCAATGAATGCCCTTTCCTCTTCACTAATACTATACATTCAAAACTCGGCAGCATTCACATTCTCTTTCTCCACCCAACCCCCTCTCACTTTTTTGGTAATTGGTTAATGGATGATAAAAGCATGATGAGGAATGTAGCATACCCAATTTATTACTACAGCTCATTTCATAGATAGCAAGCCCACACACCCTGCATGCTGCCTTGAATATATAGGTTACATTTAAAGATCGATATCACTTGGCTGCAATTTGATAAGTGCTTCTAATTTAATTTCTAGCTATGGCATTTACTTAATCAAAACTTTGGCAATGAAAGCCAATTCAAACACACTATGCAATAAGCAGATTTAGGAAACAGAAATCATAGGGTGAAGAGTCAGAACCTTTAAATGCATGATTTCAGTTCAGTACAGCTTTAATAAAAACTCAGTCTTTTAAAAAAAACATTCACAAACACTGTCCCAGCTCTAGAGAAAAACAGAATGATAATAATGCATTCTAGATGGAGAAGTCTGGGTAGAAGATATGATCAAATCAGAAATGGCACTATCAATGTCTGCAAGGCAAGTAATAACGTCTAATGGGAAGTCCCTGGTTAACTAGTATAAAAATGATGTCTTGGTATTACATTATGATCTGATGCTTTTAATCACTTCAAATATATATTAAAGTGTGATATTCTTGTTTTATTCTTAAAATTTTTTTTTAATGTTTTATTTTATTTTTTGAGAGAGAGACAGTGTGAGCAGAGGAGGGGCAGAGAGAGAGCGAGACAGAATCTGAAGCACACTCCAGGCTCTGAGCTGTCAGCACAGAGCCTGATACAGGGCTCCAGCTCATGAACAGCAAGATCATGACCTGAGCCAAAATCAGATGCTTAACCGACTGAGGCACCCAGGTGCCCCTCGAGTGTAATATTCGTAATTATAAAAATAAGCTCTACTCAGTACCTTTTAAAGGCCACTTGGGCACTGTTCTCAATATATCTAAAAATTACTTTTAAAAAATAAATAAATAAAAATTACTGTCTACTCTAATTTATTTATTCAAGCCCCCAAGTAAAACTATTTTGCTATAAATGATCAAAATTATTTCTGTCCCATTAGAGCTCTTGAATACAGCATGATTTTCCTCATTTTATATTTTAAATGCATTGTATCCTCAAGTAAGAGTTACACAATCACACATGAAATCATTGACATCCGCCCTTTTGTTTGAAACTTTGGGCATTTAGGAGAATATGGTTAAACTAAGTAGAAAGGAAACAACTTTCAAGTTGATGATGAAAGATGAAAGACCCACAGAGAACATACCAAATTTCAACTCAAATTTTTAAGTGACTGACAAAGAAATGTCTCCTTCACCTAAAAGACGGAAACAAAAGCATAGTTTTGCCCTGCTGAGTACAGGAGATTCCAGTTGCTTTCCTGATGCTCCTTCTCTTGAATCTGGTCTCTCCCTCCTGCCCCTCTCTCCAACATCCCAGGGTATCGGCAAGTTTCATAAGAGATGTTACTGAGCTAAAATGTTGTATAGGGTGGACAGTTCAGGCATGCCAGAACTTTGCAAATCATTCCCTTATGGACTCTTTTTCTCAGATTCAGTAAAAGGACACCTTTCCCCACCCCCACAACACACACACACACACACACAAACACACACACACACTCACACACAGGTGAGAAGAGAGCTTCTCTTTGTGAACATGGTATTCCCCAAGAGGCCACTTCCTCCTCTCCCCTACACCTCTTCTTATACCCAGTTGGGAGAGACAAGCCCTGCAGAGGGGCAGGTGGCACCTGTGGCTGATGGTTCTGTCCACATAGAATATGGAGGATTTAGTGCCTTTTGTCCTTAGATTTAGGTTCAGGCTGATTTCTGTGCATTTCTGGACCAACTGGAAACACCTAACTCAACGGCTAGTGCCAGGCTGTTATATTACCATTGGAAACAGCCTAAATGCCCATCTATGGGGAAACAGAAAAATATAATTGCCATATTCAAATTACATAACAGTGTGCCCTCTGTGAAGAATTCATTAGGTCTGTGTATATCAACATAGATCTCAGAAACAATGATGAACACGAAATAGAATGAGAGAACAATCTCTAACCTCGGTTTCCTCATCAGTAAAATAGGCAATTGTTCATTTAAGGAATATCAGTTGAGTGCCTACTTAGTACCAGGACCTATTTTAGGCAATAGAGATATAGCAATAGAAAATGAAAGAAAAAAAAAAGTCTTCCTTTAAAGAGGTCATGTTCTAGAGGTGCAAAACAGGAAGACAGACAAGAAACAAATAATAAAGCTAAGTTTATAGTATGGCAATGATTGTTTTTAAACCCATGGAGAAAAATTAAGTAAGGAAGGAAAAAAAGTAGCATCAGAGGAAAAGGGCTACAAAATATAGAGTATAAGATCTCATTTCAGCAAAGACTTAAAGCAAGGGAGGAGTGGGGAATAAATCTTTGTTGTGACAGACATGCAGACAAGATTGAGAGAAGCCTTCTCAAGCCTATGCTAATACACATCCTTTCCTAATTTCCAGGGTAAATATAAAATGTTCTCAATTTTTATACCCTTTAGGGCATTTCACTGGGAGTCCAGTTGCTGGGGCCGAGAGGAGGAGCATTAAATACCAGCATTTGAGATACTTTTTAATCTGGAACCAGTTTTATTTAAATCAATATATACCTCTTAAGGGATTGGATAGAAAAAAACTTTAATTGTTATTGAGTTATTCAGAACAAATTGTGCCTAATATGCCTGGTGCTTAAGCAAGAGAGTCAATACTCAAAACTCTGATGTTTAGAATTTTTAGTAGACTGAATGAAAGGATTTGGCAGATTTCCTAAAGAACAATCCAATATAAGACAAAATCTCACAAGCTTGCCTCTGAAATTTATTGTTTAAGTAATGCTAGCTACAAAGCTAACCATCAAGTTAATGGCAGAAGAGATTCTGTGACAAATAGAAGGATATGAAAATTAATGTCTAGAAATAACTGGGCCTGAAACTCTGCTTCTTAACTTAATGGACCTGCGACATGAAGCAAGATATGTCTTTTCTCTGGGCCCCAAGTCCCACATTGGTAAATGGAAATACATTCCTGCTTCTCAGGAATTGAGGAAAAGAATATACAAAATATCTGCCCTACACCTTCCCTCTGCTAAACCTAAGCTCCATGAAGGCAAGGAACATGTCTATGAAATGAATCCCAGAACCCCTGGCACATAATAAGTGCTCATCAAATTTTTATTGACTGAATTAATTAATATAAGACAATGTGTGGAACAGTGTCTGGCACAGAGAAGAAACTTCTTTTCTTTCCTCCTGCATTCTCGGGATCTTTTTCTGCCTAAACCATTTTCCCTGGTCCTGTGTTAGTAATTACAAACCCCAAAGATTTTAACCTGTTTGAGAACTGACTAGTCAGGAGTATAATAGAAATCTTCTAGCCATGAATATGATCCATGTACTGAAAATGGACTCCTTTCACCAGAGGGTGATCCCCACATGGACACTGGGACTCTTAGCTAGCTCTGCACCTTTTTGAAAGCCTTTTTTGTGATATGAAAAAAAAAAATGCACATCTCTGCTTCCCTCAGTGAGGGCCTTAGTCCAGGAATCCTATTCCTGAGAGATTTATACTCTCCGCCCAAACCAGGAGTGTTCAACCCAAGTGTTTAGAGGAGGGGTCAACAGAGGATGATCACAGACTCCTGGAAGGAGTGACTAGAGGCACAAACTAGGGTCAGCTTCTCCCTCTCCATGGCATCTCAGAGCAGAAGAAGGGCAGCTACTAACAGCCCTCTGGAGATCTAAGCTATTCCTTAAAGGACAGAGATTGAGTTGGAGGGGGCACGGCGGGCTTCAGGTATAAATAGTATAAAAAGAAGCCACATTACAAAACAGTTGGGTGCATTCTGACGTCAGATTTCGTTCAAACTCCAACTTCACTAACCGGTTACAGCAACTTGACAATTGCTTAACCTGTCTGTGCCTCAGCGTCTCCTTCTATATGATATGATACTAACAGCCACATGCACTGAGCACGCCTTCTAGGTCAGGTGTTGTTAATACGTGTCTGCATTAAATCCTTGCAATAACTCAATGGGGTGGATACTAGTAGTAGTATCCGCATTTTACAGATATGGAAACAAACACAGTACCTGCCCAAGTTCATACAATGAATTATATTACTTGCCCAAGTTCAATACCCAATGAAACCAGGAAGCACTCTTATTCACTATACCATTGTGAGGACTGAATTAAAAGGTGTGTTAAAAGTGCTTTGAATCGTGCCTGGAATAGCATCACATTTTGGGAGAGCCATGAATAGAACCAGGTAGCCAGAAATGGGGAATTATGAAGTTTCATAAGCAGTGGGGTTGGTAAATGAAAATTTTTTGTATCTCCTACTGTAAGCCATGGGAAACAATGAAAATTGGGTCAGACGACGGAAATCAATTAAGGGACCATGGCACTGATTTATGTGTGAAACCAAAATGGCCTGAAAGAGAACAATGGCTTGGAGAATGAGAAGGCAAGACCACATGCAAGAAAAGTGGCTATTGAGAAGAGGGACTATTTGAAGAGGCGATCTGACAGAAAAGGGGACCTCAGGATGGCTCCTTGGCGGTGGGTAAGGATGCCATTCCTTTAAAAATGGGTGGAGATCCAAGAGTGAGAGTGGGCTTTCAGAGAAGGTGGATGCATTCCATTTCAGTCATGTTAAATTTAAAAAGAAAACAAGGCTTGGTGTCCAGACAAAAGATGAGCAGAAAATGTTTCTCGTGAATACATGAGCATAAGACATGAAAAACAGTGCCATTAAAAAGGAAGCTCTGAAAAGGAACCACCTAGAGTAAACCTCAGCTTTTATATTTTTCTCCCAATAGTCACAATTTGTTGGGCTCCAGCTCCTTATTATTACACTTTAATACTTCCTTTTATATGGGAATAGGAGAGCTTTGTGGAAGATTAAGAAATTTTCACATGTGCTTCTTTTCTGAATAAATTGTTATGTGAAATAATTTATTTTGGCAGATTCTTGGCGCTTGAGCCTTTATCTTGAAAAGAGGAAAAAAAGTGGCTTCTCAACAGTAATAACGAAAGGAGACAACAGGGGGAGAAAAGCTTTCACAACCTTTTATATGAATATTCTGTTGAACTGTTCAAATTATAAGAACTTATGTCCGAGTTCTTAAATTTGAAAAGTGCACAAAATAAACTTTTTGCTTCCCTCAGAATTGACGTGATATTATCTCTGCAGGAGAAGAGATTGGGAAGTTTTAGAACATTCTTTAGGCTTTTCAATTGATGTCAAATCAAATGGGAAACCTTCATATGTCAGGAGGCTCATTTTCTGCACTCTATGCCTGCCAAAGTCCAATATGCTGAAATTCTCACTCAGTTGTTCACCTCCATGGGATGCTTTATGCCACCAGGCATTAACTGTTGAACTGCCAGTCTCAACTACCACTGTTAAATCTTCCTGATCTTAGCCACCCACAGAAGTTATATGAGAAATGGCTCCCTTTTCAGGAAGTGGTCTTGTGCCTGAAACAGTCTAATATATAGTGAATATTTCAACAAAAGTGGAAACAGATGGAGGCAAAGGTGAGAAATCATCTCAAGTGCAAAACTGTTTTCTTCCTGGAGAATCCTCACCACACCACATCTGAAAGGGATGATGCCAGCAGGTTTGTATTCATATTGTTCTGTTATTTCATGAAATTTCATGGTCTTTAGCATCTGTTCATAAAGATATTTACTAGAGCATGTTGGTTGTGGGTCCCTCCCATCCAGCATCTTTGGGTCAACAGGAAAATATCCAGATTGCATAGATTCTACCCACCAACACACAGAAAGGTAGACAAGCAGAATCACTGGGGAACACTGTATGCAAGATAAGGAAATTCAAGATGGCAGATTTTACCCAATCACAGAGCTTCTAGAACTCAAGACCCCTAATACTTATCTAAATAACACAAATACTTCCCCAACCCCACTGAAGTCTTCCTAAATTTCTAACCTCCAGACGCATCACATAAACCCATTTGAATGGGCCATTGTTCTAACAATGCCATGCTTTGTGCTTTAGATTAGCTGTGGAATCCTAATTAGACATTTCAGAAGATTGCACACAACACAAAGGGTTTTGGGGTAACACCATCTAGATGCATACAGATCACTTTTACCAATTTTTCCAAAAGAAACTAGATTAAAATAGGACTTGTAAAAACGTATCACACAGACATCAGTAAGAGATTTTGTCAGAAAGTACCCATGTAATCATTTATATTACATTTTCCTCTTGGTTCCAAGTCAAAGAGGCTTCCAGACTCGTGTTATAAAAAAGATAATAATATAACACATTTCCAGTGATAATTCTAAAATATCTTAGCATTAGACCATTATGTTCAAGAGAAACCAAAAAAGCACAGAACTGAATTAGTCCAATTTATTCCTTAAACAACTACATGGAGCACCACTGCTCCACACAGGCACCATTCTACATGCCAGAAATAGAGAAAAATAAGACAACCTTCCTGTCCTCAAGGAGATTGCAGTGTTAAGGGAGACTGGCCCACCATTACATGTATACAAAATAGCATGCCATGTGCTTTAGTAGTAGTGGAGGTGCCAGTTGCCCTGAGGGCTCAGAGATGTTGGCAATTGAACTGGACCTTTAGGGACTATGGAGAATGGATAAATATTCCAAGCAGAATATGCACAAAAGATGGAAGTAACATGGAAGTATGGAAGAGTGTGGTGGATTGAGGAATGACAATGTTTTAACATGGGTCTTCTAGAAAGTAGAACCTGAAGAATTAAAGAGGTATAACACTTCATTTGGGAGGTTCAAGCTCAAGGCCTTAAAGGTGACGAAAAAGAAAAGAGGCAAGGGAAGATGTGTTACAAGGTGATATAACACATTGCAATAGTGATATAACACATTGTAATAGCTACGGCTTCACAGGTGAAGACATGGAACAGTCACTCAGCAGATATGTTTGCTCAGTGCCTTTCGAGATAGGCCACACCTGGGAGTGTCCACAAGCTAAAGAAAGGGAAAAAAAATTTCCCAACCACAAAGGCTCTCCCCATGGTGAGTCAGCTGGCTCTCTGAGAGGTAGTCAAGAATCTAGATCCCACACTAGAATGGGATGTTCATCCAAGTCTGACCAAATGCAGGTGATGCAACAACTAAGAAAGAAAGAAGGAAAAAGTTAGGGACTCTGGGAAGCCATTGTGACTAGAAATTAGAAAGCACAGAGGGCAGAAATACCAGGGATTAACTTGTGAAGATCTTTAAAGAGCTCAGATTTTATTCGGGGGTCCAGAACTGTTTAGGAAGGCAAAGATCAGCCAGATATAGTACAAGGTTAATTAAGTATCCAGGTAAAAGTGGATCTGTTTTTTCTGCTGTCTTTTCTCAATATTTTGCCAAGGTTAAAGAAATTGATTTGGGACTATTTCAAGCTAGGATGTAGAGATAATCAACTGAGATGCTACAATTATACAGGGAGCAGACAAATCATCAATGAATAAGCAATTGTAGATGCTACTGTCTATTTTGTTTAACTGCAAATAGGAATTAAATTATGATTTTCCCAAACAACAGATGGATATCAGGTCCACATGGTGTCTTCAATTGGTCTAGAATTTCATGTGCTGGCTGATATGACTGCTGAAACTCTCTGGTGAAGTGCCTCCTTTTCACACCTGGTTTACAAAGCAATCACCCTTAGGATGCAACCACATTTAGTGCTCTTTGAAACATAACCAAGAATAACATCTGGCATTTTTTTGGAAGAATGATTTTTTCACTGTATAGTAATAGTTGTTTAACAACAGTCAACATTTCTAAACAGACTTTTCATAATCCATAATCTCATTTAGTTAGTACTGAAAGTTTATGAGAAAGGAATGATTAACCCCTTATACAGATGTCAAAATTCAAAGACTCAGCAATATTAATGTGCCCTACAGATAGCTAATGATGCTGTTCAAATTTGGACCTCAATCCCTTTGTCTCCAAGGCCCACACTTTCTGGTCTACCTTACCTCCTCACAGGGTTGTTTTGTGAGAATACAAAAACTTTTTTCCCCAAAAAATAAAAAGCCTTGAAAGTTAAAATGTATCCAAACATCCACAATTTTCATATGGCAAATTTCTGAAAATCTTTCTTGAACAAGTTTTCTTCTTAGATGACTCCAAATCTTGAGGAAATGAGTTTCACATATCTGCTGTGAAGTTGTTCTTCACATCAGAGGATTTTGTTCACAACCTTAAAACCTACAGAATTCCCATTTAATATTCCAGAATTCATCTGAATGATTTCAAAGATTTTTAAAAATCCTACACCATTCTTCAGGGTCAATAGACCTGAATTCAAATCTGGGCATCTTCATTATATTAAACTCGAACTATTATATTAAACTTCATTATATTAAACTCGAACACATGATTTAACTTCTCTAAACCTCCTCTTCTTTAGAAGTAAAATGGGGCTCAGAGTAGCTCCCTCATGGGATTTCTAGTTTATTAGATGAAGTATTAATATAAAAGAAGGAATAGGCAATTTTGCCTGAGAGCTTCAAGAGCACCGAGTACCAATCATCCCAGTGGTGCACACACCACCTCCACCTAATCCTGGCTAGAAGTTTGACTTTTCTTGACCATTCAGAATAATGAAACTTTGTCTTCAGAACTAAAGACACTGTAGAGATGAGGAGTGATTACACACAGTATTTGCACTTTAATCTGTACAGTGAAAGAGCACAGTGACAGTCTGTCTCTTGTGTTCTCTTTTGCAGTTAATGTCAAAGAGGATAGGATAAAAGAAAAGATGTAAGATCCGTTAGACTCCCTTATCTGTCTGGGATCTGCTTTTCTGGCCTTTCCTGTTCCAGCCGATGGGGCTCACACCTTTGTGTCTCCCCTTCCTTCCTGCTTCTGACTCTCCTGATTCTTACATTAGCCAACCCGACTCCCCACCAGTATTCCCAGCTTTCATGTGGCAACTGAATTCTAGTTCCTTCTCATTCTCAACTCATTTTTCAAAAACTGTTGTGGAAGGTTTCTGAATAAAATGCTAGGATAATACATGTTTTGTCCCTTTTCCCCAGCTTCCATTGAAGCAACCAATGAACATAAAATTTAAGCTGCAGAAATACTTTGAATATTTGAACTTACAGGTTCATATTGTTATGTAACAATATCTTCACGTTACTTCCTTTAAATTAATGTCCTTTCACATAGAAAAAAAGAGCTGAAACAAAATATAAAATAATATATAAAATAACAAAGTGTTGAGTCGTGAGATTATAAGAGATTTTTATTTATTTTGTTTTGTTCCTATTTGTTTTCAAAATGTTAAATAATTACCCTTCATCACTTCTGTAATAAAAACAAGATAAATGTTCTTTCTTTTAAGAGAAAACAAAAGAATAGAAATATAAAATATAATGCTGTCTAAATTTTACAAGTAATGGAGACTGTAGTTCATTTTTATTTTGTCTACTTTGGATCATAAATAGCAATACTAAGTACTTTGAAACATACCCCAAGGCTAATAAATAAGAAGTGGTATATAATTCCCACAGGGGAAGGACAATGTACATTTTAATGATCTTGTGGTTATGGTAAAATTTAGATATTTGAAATATTATACAATGAGTTTGGTACTAAAATTTGAAATATGCTGTTAAAATGCCACAAAATACTTGAACAACATGACTATTAAGCTGATTTTAATTTTCCATTTAATCATAAAGAAAACACAGATTAAATTCTGATTTCTTTTTAGCATCTTTATATAGTCATATCTCTTTACAGCATTATTATTATATTCCCTGAAGCATTATTCATCAGCATTCTGGCAAAGGGAATTTAACATTTCTATTTACTTGCTCAACTTTCTCTTTTCCAAGGAACATTGTGATCCAATAGTCTGTGTGTAAGAAATTAACCCAATTATGGCATTCCCATCTTAAGACATGACATAATAGTTACTTTAGTAGCAAACATGGAAGGAGTAGGGAAAGAGAAGGAATGGGCAGAGAATAACAAAATTGTATTGAAGAGCTTAAGAAATTATTAATGTATTAATATTCAATCTCCAAAAATTCCTCCAGTTCAATCTATGACACTACACCATGATTTATGAATTTATGGTGTCTGAGATTTTCTCAATATTCACACCTGCCTCTGTTCCATCTAAATTCTTGAAACAGAGATATTTTTGGAGACTGCTTTCAATCATACTTTTAAAGTGGGCTTAGAAATACTATCCACTTCTCTCCACATTTCTTTCTTCCTTTTTTCCTTCCAACAAAATGAGCACCTATTGTGTTCCCAGACATACCTCTGTGAAGCCAGAGGTGCAAATGAAGTAAGGCACAGACCTTGCCTTCAAAGAGTTTATAGTCTAAAGTATAGTTGAACTTGTAAATAGCTATGAGCTCCATAACAATTTTTACAAAGTCCCAAGCAGCACAGAGTAAAAAGGGAGAAATTGTTGTTGCAGAGAGCTGACAGGGAAGGCCCAGTGAAGGGAGATTAGTTAAAAGGTTTCTGCAATTTTCTCCCAAAGAGAGAATGAGGTCTTCATTTATGTTTTGTTCAAGAGATAAGGTGAAGAGAAGTTAACTTGATGATATGGAGCTGGGGGCAAGGACTGCTAGGACCAGGTTACTCCCAAAGATAATGCAATCCATGGATGGAGAACCAAACAAAGAACTTTCAGAACAACAGCACAGTGTGATAAAGATTATAACTTGTTGCATCCACACGACTCCTGAAACAGAATGCTACGGGCACCAGCGACAGTCACAACAAAGTTTATTGCAAAGAGAGGAAAGGCCAACCGATCAGGACCGACACTCTTGACCAGAGTGCGGTCTCGAACAGCCGGGGTACAGAGTTTTTATAGCCGACCACATCGTCTTATCATCACTTGGGGACAGAACAAAGAAATAGTTCCCAGATGGGGGTGGAAACAGTTCAGACATGCCCTTGCCCCAATTCAGTCAAACACTAAACCAGCTGATCTTCCTTAAACTTTTGTTCCCTTGATTGATAGGACAAGGCTGTTATCTCTTAATCTACAGTGTTAAAACAAAGCTGTTATTTCTTAAGGCTACAGGTTAGCCCTACACTACATTACAATTTAACCCTTACAAACTGAGTTAATTTTTAATTTAAAAAATAACTGGGTGGCTCAGCTGGTTGAGCAACCAACTCTTGATTTTGGATCAGGTCAGGATCTCACAGTTCATGAGCTTGAGCCCCACACTGGGCTCTGTGCTGATAGCATGAGCCTACCTGGGATTGTTTCTCTCCCTCTCTCTCTGGCCCTCCCCTGCACTCTCTCTCTCTCTCTCTCTCCTCTCACACTCTCTCTCTCTCTCAAAAACAAATAAACTAATAAAATTTTTTTTAAATAATAATAAATAATAAATGTCAGGGGCACCTGATGGCTCAATCGGTTAAGTGTCCTACTTTGGCTCAGGTCACGATCTCACAGTTCATGGGTTTGAGCCCCGCAACAGGCTCTGTGCTGACAGCTTGGAGCATGGAGCCTGCTTTGGATTCTGTGTCTTCCTCTCTCTCTGCCCTTCCCCCACTCGTGCTCTGTCTCTCTCTCCCTCAGAAATAAATAAACATTAAAAAAATTAAGATTAAGAAATAATAAATGTCAAGACCCAGAGGGAATAACTAAGTTGCCTATTGATAGTGGCTAATATTTTTTGTGTCAGGTTAAGCTCTTTACCTGCATTATCTATCTAACCTTACGTTCACAACAATCCTAAAAATTAAATATGATTATTTTCTCAATTTTACACGTGAGAAAAACTGAGAAGTAACACAATGGTACAGTCACGATTCAAGTCTGATACAGTCTGAAACAGCCTCTGGGCTCTTAATCATACTAGCAGGGGGTCTACTAGACTGTATGTTACATTCCCCTGGCTACCTTTTAAAAAAAATATTGATGCCCAGGCTGTACTCTGGACCAACTAAATCAGAATCTCTGGGTATGGGGCCCAGAAATTGCTATTTCTTTCTTTTCTTTCTTTTCTTTCTTTCTTTCTTTCTTTCTTTCTTTCTTTCTTTCTTTCTTTCTAAGTTACCTACTTTGAGAACCATGTCATTTTTCTATTCTTGAAGAAGAGAAAAGGTGATGTTGAGTTGGCAGTTGAGGGATTAACTAAAACTTGTCACGTGGGAAAGCAGAAAGCACTCCAGGAAGAAGGAGGAACATGAGCCAAAGTATGAGATGTTAATATAAAGGATATTCAATGTGTCTAAACCCAAAGCTAGATCTGAATGGCCTTGAATTCCCTAATAATATGTTATTTTATTCATTATGCAATAGAGAGCTTTTAAATGTTTTTAAACACAGGAGTGAATGAGAATCTGATCTACTTTAGAGTAACAGCTCTCTGGGAGAACAGATAGCATAAACATTAGTAAATGGTTTAGGATTAATTAAAATAATCTGAAAATTCACATTGGTCAGTGTTTATTCTGTGGCATTCTACTAGAAAGTAGATCATAGTGTTCAGTATTTATAATTTAATTCAAAGTTAATTCCCTGTGGTACTTTTACACCACAGCTGTTATCCCAAAGTACATAACCTGGAGATATTTAAAATAAATGTAATGATCATTTAGGTATTAATAGAACTGAAATGGCCCACTAGTCTTTAGTGTCAGCAAGATTTTGCCTCACAAAGAGTGAAGACAGGAAAAGGTAGCAGTGAAAACTCGCATTTTTTTTAAATTAGACTCAATTCTTTTTTCTTCAGTCAAGAAAACTGTCCTTGAGTCATGGAAACAAATGAATTTTTTTAAAATCATGGCTTATTGAGAAAATAGTGTTCTTTTTTCTGAACTGTTGCATATTTTCGGTCACTCTACCATTTAGAGATGGGATATAGAAGGCACTGGAATACCATAATGAATTACAGTAAATGGCCTTCTCTTTTCTTCCCTTTTTTTGTAATCCCTCTAAAAATGCTAGGCTCCTTGTTTCCTTTGGAACTGGAGTCAGCTGACGGGTCCCCTGATGGATGACAGGTGGAAGAGAAATGTTTAGCAGCCCTTCTCATGTGAGGTTCCAAGAAAGAATTAAGCCTTAATGTTAGCCTAAGTTAACCCATCGTATATAATGAACTAACTTATTTCCTGTGTTAGGATGGTACTAATATTTACCGTCCTTGGGAAAACTGAGAAAATCGACACTCAAATCATTTTCTAAATGGCTAAATCTTCTGGTAGAACCCAAGTGTTAAACCAGAGGTCTGGAAGAATCATGGGTTGTTCAAAGAAGAAGGAGAAATATATCAAATCTCCTTTTACCTTAAGGATAATCCATCCCAAATTCATGCAAACAATGAGATTGGAATTTGGGGACATGCACACATCAAGACTACTTTCCTTCATTTATTATCCTATGTTTCCTGAAAACAGCCTGGATGAGAAAAGCTGGAAATACGCTAATTAGCCATGTTTATAAATGGTAACAAAATATCAGCCTATGGAGAAAGATGTTCTAAAAGCAGGAAATTTGTGAGTCAGTCTAAATAACATTATCTGGTCTTAAATAAACCTTTAAGTAGCCATTTGAATAACATTGTGTTCTTCAAATAACATTGTGTTATTTGAAAGGCAGTCTTTAGTTTCTGAAGTTAAACAATATGACTTGAAAGCACAAATTCTTCTCCCTTCTGAGACCTCACTAACATAGTAGTAAAGAAATTTTTAAAGGAGAATTCTGTTCATGGGTGTGTGACATACTAGATATACAAATGACCCTGATAATTAAATGCTGACACCATATTTTTTTTTATAAATGCATTTGCAGAACAGGTACAAAGAAATCCACACAGGTCATGTGAAGGAGTAAAAGGAAAACAAACACAAAAACTGCCTTTTTCTTAAGTTTCTGTGAAGAAGTTAATCTTCTCTTTTAATGGCTACCCAAGTTGTAGAAGAGACTGAAAAAGTTACAAGGCTGTCTAAGAGAGGCAGCTGGGATCTCTAAGAGCTAGACCATAAGTACAGTGCTGAATAAAAGTAAATCCATCTTCTAAAATGATGCAGAAATCAAACTGCCTTGGCCTTAATGCTTGGTAAAGGAAAAAAAGATACCCTCCCTAAGAATTCATACCTAAAACGACTACTTACGTTACTAGTGTGATCTAAAAAACCTCAGGCAGATAATTTAATATAAAATCGTTGGCTATGCTCCATGCAGAAGTAAACACATATCCTCTCTAAAGGAATTCAACTTCAATCCTGGATTCAAAGAATTCCCACAAAGTTCAAATAACATGAGCTCATAGTCAAAAATCCCAAAATACACAAGAATGTAAAGAACAATCACTGAGACATCAAAAGCAACAGAGAGTAGATCAGATATGCAAATACTCCAGATAATGGTATTACTAGACACAGAATATAAAAAAATAACTATGTCTAATATGTTGAAAGAAATAAAATAAAAACTTTAAAATGTGAGCAGGATACCGACAGATTTAGAAATAGCCAAAGAGAATGTGGAAAGAACCAAAGAATCCTTCTAGATATTAAAAATATCTCCCACCTAGGATGTAGAAAGTAAGCAAAAAAAAGAAAAAGGTAGTTCCTACCCTAACAATGAGAACAATCCATATAGCCTTTAAAAATCATGTTTGAGCCCCTCAGAGAGCTGAGGTTACAAGGTAACCTACTGAACTAAAATCCAAAAAGACGGCAATGCTGCCCAAGGAGAAACGGATCCCACAACGATCTGTCTTTGGCAGAGCAATAGAGAGGAGGTAGCCATCACAGAAATGGACAAAAAGAAAACATCTGAAATTTACATAAAATGTGAAGAGACAAGTGTGAGCTGATGTGAATACGTAGGAGCCCAGTCACGAGAGAAGTCTGTGCCTATCCACTAACTCTTTTCCACTGATCTCCACTGAATATTTATGAAAAAGATCAGTAGCAAGAGAAGACAGCTGAAAGATTACCTCCATGGTAAAGATGTGCAACACCTGCGTAAGTGTCAGAGTGGAGAGAAGAATGAGACCAAGCCTCCTTTGCTCAGGACCCAGACTCCACATGAGGGAGAGACATGCACTGGGAGAAGGCAAGGAGCTTGCTGTGTTCATCCGAGCAGAAGCCCCAACTTTCAATGTGATTTAAGGTCACTGCTCTTTTTAAGTTGTAAGAAGTTTGATGTGAAGTTTTTATCACTCTCACCAGATCCTCAAATATAGGGAAAAGAAATGATAGCATCTAACAGTCTCAAGGTTACTTTCTAGGCACACATGTAGGATAACTCTATGAAACATAAAAATAGTTCACTGATTCTTACACTTGAGTCAACTTACTTTGTTACCTAAAACTCTTTGGGAAAAACTGAGAATCTTTTGTCTAGAGTAAGCATCAGCAGATAAATGCAGTAGAAACAGGGGCCATCTCACCAGAGGTAGAACAGGCAGCTCTTCATTATGCCACAGGCATGGTCCTTTGCCACCCGTCAACACCACAAAAACACCTAAGCCAACTTTCAAAGGCTTCTAGATATCTGGAACTAACCCAGTTCCCTTAATTAAATAAATAAATGAGAAAGACATTTAGAATGCATTTAGAATGCCTGTGTGAGATATAATTATATTAAGAAGATTTTACTCTTACATATGAGTGTGTGATCTATCAGAGTAGGTGATAACTATAACTATATATAGAGGGAGACAGAGAAGTGGGTGACAGGGAGACAGAACTCCATGAAGAGGGAGGGGATAATTTAATTTTATAACCTAAGAAATTTGTTACAAATTATATCCAAAAAGTAACCATGAAAGGTGCAGTTTTATGCTTCTGGTTTGGTATGCCTTCACTGATATCCACATTTCTTAAGTCACTTTAATTTCATTCAACAAATATTCATTGAATTACTACTATGTACTACACAGTGTTCTGGTCACTTAGGGATACATCATAACAGAACAAAGAACCATGTCCTCATGGAGCTCAAAGCCAGTGAAGGGAGACAAACAATAAAGAGTAAACATGATAAATGAGTTAATTATTTAATATATTAGGAGGTAAGTACTATGGCCAAAAGAAGGGGTAAGGGGAATAAGAGATCAGAAATGTAGAGGGCTGAAGTTATTGTATTAGATAGAATGGTCAGCATGGATATCACTGGGAAGGCCAGATATGAGGAAAGACAGGAAAGAAGGAAGCCAAATGGCTAGCTAGGAAGAGCACTCCTGCAGAAGGAAGAACTGGTATACCAGATGTGTTCAAGGAGAGGAAGTCAAGGTGGCTGAAATGGAGCAAGCAAGAAGTGATGTAGGAGAGAATGTCATCTCTTCATTCTTATTCACTTTTATTTCCACTTCCTAACAATTAAATTCCATAAAAGAAGTCACATAAATGTTGGACTTTCTGTTTGAGATAAATTACCCAATGTCAGCTGCTTTAGTCTAGTCCTAATTATTTCCCCCTTCCCTAAATATCTCCCACAGTAGAACTTCCAAGAATTCTATTCTTGGAGGTGGTGGTAATTCTGCCCCTGAACCCTTCACTCTCCACAGATGCCTTGACTCCTACTTTGTTCAGAGAGGAGAGAGGACAGTGTCCGTACTGACTTCAAGCAACCCTGCTCCATCCCACCTAACTCAAAGGGAGAATGCCTTCTGCTACTCAAGGCCAGGCTCTACACCTGGCCAAGGCACTTGACCCTTTAATTACCACTCTCTTAGTAACTCCCTCTGAATCTCCTCTAAGGTCTCCTTTCTTAAATGTTTCCTCTCAATCTACACTCTCCCTGATTAGTTTCATTCATGCCAATGCCTTAAATTTCCACCTATATTTTGATGATTTTCTAATCTACATTTCTAGTTCTAAGTTGTTCCTGTGGTCTAAGCAGAAACTTCCAACCTTGTACTGGACATGGGTATTCTAATGATACATCAAATGCAGTGGGTTAAAACTCAAGCATATCTCCACCCCTGAATTCTTCCTCTGATTCCTATCTCAACTAATGATGCCATTATTATCACAGTCACCTGGACTTCACAGTTACCTTACTTTTTTTCTTTATCTTCCATTTACATTCATTCAAATTCTATAGATTTTTGTGTGTCATTACAGGAAGGCCCATCTGACACCCTTTACCAAATACCTACATTCACAACTCTCACTAGCCATATTCATTCAAAGAAGAAACTCAAATCACGAATATCTTCTATGTTGAGAGTAGGCTAAGTAACATTTACCATGTCCATCCTTTTTGATAAATGAACTTCTGGATTTTTGTTGTTGTTTTTCATTGACTAACACATAGTAAGGTAAGTGCTTAATTACATCGAATCACTTATATGAACAAGGAAGAACTAACTGGATTCCATGTAAATTAAATTAATGTTAAACCCATACCATAAGAAAAAATTTCACAAGAAGCACTTGAGCCGAGAGTGGGGGGAAACAGGTAAAATTTGAAAAACAAGTAAGAGAGGTGGGAGACAATTTCAAAGACAGAACACACTGTAGAACATAGAATTTTCAAAGTCTAGAATTTAAGGTGCCATGAGAAGGAGAATGAGAAATGCAGCTAAAAAGTAGGCAAGAGCCAGATTCTATATCT
Organism: Panthera tigris; assembly: GCF_018350195.1. Classification (NCBI taxonomy): domain Eukaryota; kingdom Metazoa; phylum Chordata; class Mammalia; order Carnivora; family Felidae; genus Panthera; species Panthera tigris. The sequence goes on along the minus strand of NC_056672.1, from coordinate 62,443,312 downwards.
ACCAGGGAGCCACTGAGGAGTTTTTAGCAAGGGAGTGACCTAAGAAACATAAATGTTAGGAAGAACCCACTGTATGTTGGTTGAAGGACTTAGCTTAATGCATTTTTTTATCTCCCACAGAATTTAGTAAAGTGCTTTCAGAGAATGTTTTAAAGTCAGAAATGAATTGTATTAGACTGAAGTAAATGATAGACACTCTGTGGAGAGCAACAGATAACTGTGTTGTTTGCAAAGCACAGTTCTGAGCTGTCTAGTTTGAAAGGGGACATGGCGGGTGGTTGTGAAGTTGAGACCAGCCATGTGAGCCCCATCTCTTCATTTGAAGGCTGGTGGTTGCCATGGCTACAATTGCATGGATAGGCTTATTTATAGCTATATACTATCTTTAGTGAATTCCACAACAGATGAGAGAAAATTTCAACTGTGAAGCCATCTAAGTGTATTGGAAGCACTTAAGAAGAGCAATGGAATTAAATATACACCAGAGAATCTCAAAAACACTATGGAGAGCCCCATTTTAAACAACTGCTTTATGAACAGTGTACTGAGTAAGTTGAAAAACTAAACCCAGGCTTTTGCAGGCCCTCTGCTAGTTCTGCCTTTACAACTTACAACCATAAGTTCCAAGATAGGTTTTGGGAAATAAATAAATGCATGAATTAATTAACTAATTAACTAAATTAATTAATTAAATGTTTTTACCACCTATCATAAGGAAGACATCTATAGACATTCTAAGCCTTACAATAAAAGTACAAGGTAGGTACTATTTTTATCTTCATTTTTGCACATTAGAAAACTGAGGTGCAATAAGGTTGGATTTCCCAATGCCATTGAGTTGGTAAGGAACAGAGCTGGGCAAGAGCGCAGGCAGCCTCCTTCCAGTGATCTTAACTACTATGATATACTCATTTCTTTTAATATGTATAACACAGAGGTCTGGGGAACAGAATCCACTGGGAGACCAGAAGCCATATTTATTTCAATTTAAAGTGAAAACTAATTTAAAATTATTGTTTGCTAATGGAAATTAACTAAGAATTTGTACTACAAAACCATGTATACCCAACCAAACCTGAAATCTCAAAACTAGAGATATCCTACTCCCATTTCAAAAAGAATTAAATCAAGATTACTTTAATAAGGAAAAAGTCTCTGTTTCATAACAAGTACAATTCACAGAAAATTGATTGTGTGCACACATACAAATTTTTGGAACATATCCATTATGTACCATAAAGTATGGTATGAATGAATGGTATGAATATTTTTAAAAGGAATGGATATTGACACTATTGAGTGTTTTCTTTCATTTACCTGGATAAGTCAATGGGCAAGTATTATTTAGCCCTAGTTAACAGATGAAAAACCCGAGGCTCACACTGGATACAAAACTTTCTGAACCACACATCTCTAGTAAGCAGAATTGGACCTAAAACCTAAGTCTTTCTATTGTTAAAGTGTGGCAATTTCCTCTTATATCCTTCTGTATGATACTGACTTAAAGGAGACCAAAATTTGACTAGCGTCTAACAGAGGCTCTCTCCAAGACCAAAGAAACTATCTTTGAGCAACCATGGCTCACTGTAGGGGGTGCAATTTGCCTGAACAAGCTCTAATCCAATGCCAGAATTGCTCACTTCTTTAACAAACATGTATTATAATACCATGACTTATGGAGGAATAATACAATGATGGGTGGAAATACATGTAAGTCTTTTGCAAATGCCCTTCACTGAGAAAGGTTTTGAATAAAAGTAATACGGTAAGGCTTTGGGAGTCATGTTGTTGTTAGTGATCATATAATCTAAGAATCCTATATAATATTTTTCATGCTTTTTAAAAAATGTTTTAATGTTTATTTATTTTTGAGAGAGAGAGAGACAGAGTGTGAGAGAGGCAGAGAGAGAGTGGGAGACACAGAATCCAAAGCAAGCTCTAGGCTCCGAGCCGTCAGCACAGAGCCCAATGTGGGGTTTGAACTCATGAACCGTGTGATCATGACCTGAGCTGATGTCAGATGCTCAACCGACTGAGCCAACTAGGCACCCCTGTTCATGCTTTTATCAAATAATTACTTACTAAGTATTTATATTGTATCTCCCGTTATGGTAGGTTCTCGGGATATAGTGACAAATAAGACAAGCATATATTATAATTTTGAGTATTTATGAAAATGTGATTTTAGACTCACAAAACATTCAGGATATTCATTCATTCAACAGATTTTATCAAGCGTCTACTATGCATCACACAGCATAGGAGGTACTGAGACCATAAAAGTAAAGGATTCATATTGCTAGAGGTAACTAGAGATAAATCATATGACACTACCAAGAGCCTAAGCACTTGTCCAGGATCACACAACAAAACTGAAGTTAAAACCAAGGACTGATAACCATATTTTGACCCTTGTACTTTTCCTAAGGACTCAAAATACCACAAAGTCTTCTGCCATCCCTGATACTCCATGGGTATGATATAATTGGTACATGGTGTCTTTTCTCCTGTATTGGGGGAGATGCTTTTTTATAGAAAAAAGGGTTAAGATCACATATAGGTGTTGGAGCCACAACCTCAACAACAAAGACTTATCTGGCCCAAAAGGTCAACAACGCCAGGGTGAGAAACCCTGACCTGGCTTCTCTTTTTTCATAAAAGGGGCTACGAAATATTTATTATAAAATAAAGAATGTTGTCTCAGCCTGAAAAAAATATATATATGAGCTTTTACAAGGCCCTAGGAAGTCATCTGACATCACTCAGAAAAAAAGAGATTATTTTCAAACACTATTAACTCCACTAATACTATATAATATTATCTTCAAACGGAAAGAGAATCTTGGAAGGTATATTGCCAATACCAGCTTCGATGAAATGTTCATATCCAACTGGACAATAATTATAGACTTACATAGACATTGACTTGCACATCCAACTCATTTCTTAGTCTGTATACTTACCAAATAATTCTCAGACCTCTGTTTGGTTTCATATGTAGATTATTTTCAAGGTTGAAAAAGCTCCACTTACAGAGTAGCAAAAACCATGGGATAAGTGGTCTACTTGGCTTTCAAGCTAAAAATACTCCCATTTGGTCTTAAACCAAACATAGCCCTCATCTGTAAGGTCCCAGTTCTGAAGAATATTATAATTCAGACATATAACTACAGAGTCTACACAAGCCCTCACCTGCTTCTACTGCAGCCACTACCAACTCCTCACCTCCCCATTCCTGTCTCTTAGCTAACTAGCTTACCTAAAAGGCCCTGGCTCTGGAGATTTAGATGATTTTTAATAATGATATGAATTGAATTAATTCCCTAGAAGTATCTGAAATTAGACATGAACACAATAAGAAGCTCTTTCTAGTAGTAACAAAATATTAAATTAGAACAAATTATTAATTATTAAATTGACTCTCTGCCTCAACAATTCTTCTAATCAAAAACAACAAAAATAAAGGGTTAAAGGCAAGCAAATTGGCAAAACTCAAAACATCTTTCAAGCAATTTTAGAAGAGAAGGAAGGAAGGAATGAAGGAAGGAAGGAAGGAAAGAAGGAAGACTAGCATAAGATAAAAATAAAGTTCAAAGTCCTGAAGGGGAAACTATGGCCTTTTTAGGTTGATAAAAAGATATAAACTATAAACATTTATGCATTAAGTAACATAGCATGGAAAAAACAAGAGTGTGGAAAAAATATTTATTGTTTATTTCTTTCACTTTAGCCTTCACAACAACTCAGTGAGATAAGTATTGGTAAAGGGTGAGATCATATCGCAATACCTGAAAGAAAACAGTACAGAGCTGATTTTATCGCTTTCCTAAATAAGGAAGAGCTATGCTGGTCAGGCACAACCTCTTCAAGCTGCTGATACAAGGAGAAAATTATATATCCATAATCAAAATTTATGTGCCAAATAACGCTGCCTCAAAATATTTTTATTTTTTTTCAATATCTGAAGTTTATTGTCAAATTGGTTTCCATACAACACCCAGTGCTCATCCCAAAAGATGCCCTCCTCAATACCCATCACCCACCCTCCCCTCCCTCCCACTCCCCCATCAACCCTCAGTTTGTTCTCAGTTTTTAAGAGTCTCTTATGCTTTGGCTCTCTCCCACTCTAACCTCCTTTTTTTTTGTTTTTTTCCTTCCCCTCCCCCATGAGTTTCTGTTAAGTTTCTCAGGATCCATGTAAGAGTGAAACCATATGGTATCTGTCTTTCTCTGTATGGCTTATTTCACTTAGCATCACACTCTCCAGTTCCATCCATGTTGCTACAAAGGGCCATATTTCGTTCTTTCTCATTGCCATGTAGTACTCGGTTGTGTATATAAACCACAATTTCTTTATCCATTCATCAGTTGATGGACATTTAGGCTCTTTCCATAATTTGGCTATTGTTGAGAGTGCTGCTATAAATAAACATTGGGGTACAAGTGCCCCTATGCATCAGTACTCCTGTATCCCTTGGGTAAATTCCTAGCAGTGCTATTGCTGGGTCATAGGGTAGGTCTATTTTTAATTTTCTGAGGAACCTCCACACTGTTTTCCAGAGTGGCTGCACCAATTTGCATTCCCGCCAACAGTGCAAGAGGGTTCCCGTTTCTCCACATCCTCTCCAGCATCTATAGTCTCCTGATGTGTTCATTTTGGCCACTCTGACTGGCATGAGGTGATATCTGAGTGTGGTTTTGATTTGTATTTCCCTGATGAGGAGCGACGTTGAGCATCTTTTCATGTGCCTGTTGGCCATCTGGATGTCTTTAGAGAAGTGTCTATTCATGTTTTCTGCCCATTTCTTCACTGGATTATTTGTTTTTTGGGTGTGGAGTTTGGTGAGCTCTTTATAGATTTTGGATACTAGCCCTTTGTCCGATATGTCATTTGCAAATATCTTTTCCCATTTCGTTGGTTGCCTTTTAGTTTTGTTGGTTGTTTCCTTTGCTGGGCAGAAGGTTTTATCTTCATAAGGTCCCAATAGTTCATTTTTGCTTTTAATTCCCTTGCCTTTGGGGATGTGTCAAGTAAGAGATTGCTACGGCTGAGGTCAGAGAGGTCTTTTCCTGCTTTCTCCTCTAAGGTTTTGATGGTTTCCTGTCTCACATTCAGGTCCTTTATCCATTTTGAGTTTATTTTTGTGAATGGTGTGAGAAAGTGGTCTAGTTGCAACCTTCTTCATGTTGCTGTCCAGTTCTCCCAGCACCATTTGTTACAGAGACTTTTTTCCATTGGATGTTCTTTCCTGCTTTGTCAAAGATGAGTTGGCCATACGTTTGTGGGTCTAGTTCTGGGGTTTCTATTCTATTCCATTGGTCTATATGTCTGTTTTTGTGCCATCAAAATATTTTTAAAGAGAACTGTTGGAAATGTATTGAGAAAAAGACAAGAAGACACTAGTAAAAGATTTCTACAGATCAAGCAAGCAAAAAAAGAAGCAAAGAGGTAGAAGAGCTGAATTTTAGAATTAATAAGGTTTATACAGATGCCCTGGTACATCTTGTCTAAAGTCTGTATCCCCTTTATTTAGCATATGGTCCTTTTTCTCCCTTAGCGGACCCAGCCATTCCCTAGTTGTGTGCAGAGAACTGGTCCTAACTACAAGTCTGGTGGCCAGGAGAGGAGTGGTGGGTATGTCCCTATAGGGAAATGTACTGACCTGCCAGGAAGAGGTCTCCACCTTGTCTTTAAGCAAAAAAAAAAAAAAAAAAAAAATCACTGGCATTCACAGAAAGGAGTGGGTCACTTATGCAGGCCCAGAAGATGCAGTGGGATCTGAGGTTTTAAATTTCTAGAGTGCAGTGACCCATATGTCCTCCTTCCAAATCTCAGAGTCCCACATCTTTCCCATCAGGTCCTTGACTTCGGTCAGCATAGCCAACCTATTGGAGTAGACAATTCAAATTTCTCTAGCATTCTGCTTCTCTTATAATTCTTAGCTCTGATTTTCAGATTTTTCTGCCCTTTCAGCTGCAAGAGAAGAGTCTCTTTATATACTGCCAAGGAGGCCCTTTGATTTTCTTATTTTGCCTTAATTAACCTTCAGCCTTTCATTATCCTCTCCAATGCATCAATATTACTCAACAACAGACATCCAGTACAATAGCTACTTCTCCCCTAACTCTCAAATGCCTATTATACTGTACCAGCCAATACATTCCCTTCCAATGTTACCCTGTCTCACTTCACCAATAGTGAAAATTTTAACAAGTATAGAATTCCAGCATGCCCAAGACTGTAGGTATTCTACCCACCACAGATGATGAGGTCCTCTAACCCCAAAATTACATTATAGAATTGGCTCCCTAAAACCATTTTTTGTACCATCACAGGTTTGGTTACCCAGAAACACACTCCAGAGTGAAGATTTTCATGTGGGTGGTTTATTAGATAGGGATTCCATGAATGCCATCTGTGACGACGGGGCAGAGGGAGAAGCTGAACTGTGATGCAAAATGCAGCTGCAGCAGAAGCTTCTGCTAATCCCACAGGAAACTCTGGAGAGAGGGTGGCCCTTCAGAGCTGGCTGAAATTGACGCAAGGGTCAGGCCTCCATATTGACCCTTTACTGAATGCTGGCTCCCCCAGCAGGGGCATAACCTTAGGAAAGACATCTCCCTTTGACTGAAAGCAGCTTCTGTAGAGAGACAGGTGTGAGCTATCAGCACACAACATTTCCAGTAGCTGGGGGAGCATGTGCTGGGGTGATGTGGGTAGTTGGTACTCCACAAACAAGAAATAAACAAACCTTCTTTTCCATGTAATATTGTATTCTCTACATAATATTTTACCTTATAAACAGAAAGAGACTTTAATATCCCCAGTAGTATGAGGTTTTTTTTTACCATATTTTTCAGTGTGCTCTGACTCCCTGAACTTCAAAACCGGCCAAGTATTTGTTTTAAATCGGTATAGAACTGCTTCAGATTACCCTTTAACACTCCCACCCCCCACTCACTTACTTTATATAAAACTATCTGTTTTCCCAAAATATTTTTAAACCCATCCTATAGACACAGATGTCCAACTTATTTGAGGTTTCCTCACAAAATTGCTCTTAATTGACTTTTGGTTAGTAATCACTTGTGGTTAAGAAATGAAAAATCATTAATAATATATTTGAAGTTCCAACCATGGTCCCAGTGCTTCTACAAAAAAATAATAAATTTTAATGTAGCTGGTGATACAGCCAAGGGTTCTGACTTTCCAGTTACCATATAATGGAAAGAGATGAGGCTTGGGAATATATATCGTTTAAGACAGAAAAAAAACTAATCATATGTTAATTCATGTATGTTTTTAATTTACTAGGATTTATAAATTACTTATACCTTCTTTTTTCCAGAAACAAAGCTTACATGTGATAGCTCAGCAAAATGTCTTTGATTCTATGGCATTTCTCACTCTTTCAGTCACTCTTTACAGTGGAACCCATCTTTAAGGCAGCAACTCAGTTCCTAAGACTAGTTCTTAGAATACTGAAGACCAATGACCTGACACCTGAAAAGAAGATAATTTAAACAAAAGGTCTGGGGGTGCCTGGGGGGCTCAGTCGGTTAAGCGTCCGACTTTGGCTCAGGTCATGATCTCGTGGTCCGTGAGTTCGAGCCCCGCATCAGGCTCTGTGCTGACTGCTCAGAGCCTGGAGGCTGTTTCAGATTCTGTGTCCCCCTCTCTCTCTGCCCCTCCCCTGTTCATGTTCTGTCTCTCTCTGTCTCAAAAATAAATAAACATTAAAAAAAAATTTTAAACAAAAGGTCTGGCTCTCTGGTCCATATTTTTCCCCCTTCAGTACAAAGAAAGAAATAATACCCTCACTACTTGTGGCCAATAGTACAATGATGCTGAATGACATTTTGAAAATATTATAACTACTTGGCCCAATTAACATGAATAAAACCAAAATGAATGAATAAATCATAAGATAACAGCAGTTGCATTATATCACCCTACATCTCCTAGCATGGATACACTATATTCATGGATACTGAACTGCATAATCAGCTCATTTCAGTAATCTTTGATGAGTCACAGAAGTGAAAAGGATGCCAGGACACAGGAGATGGAAGAGATATAATCCAAGTATTCAATTAAGAATACCACAATACAAAACTGATCATTGTGATCACTAGGGACAAACACCAGTTCTCTAGAGGTAAAAAATAATCCTGACCAGTTAGTAGAATGGGTAGATGAGGAAAATGTCAACCATGGTCTATCTGGAGGTAGGCAGGACATTTGATAAAGCTTCTCATAGTATCCCTAAGAATAGAATAGAGAAATCTTAGATGGTTTCCAGCTAACTGGATGCATTTGTTGCTGGTTGAATTATCACACTGCCAAAGAACACCTACAAACCCTCTAGAGAAGTGAGGGCAGAAGGGGTTGTACTGTACCACATGTGGGTGAAATGCATATTTTAAAAACAGCTGAGATGAAGTCCTAGTTCCAGCAGCATCCTGGCTGGCTCTGTGGGAAAGTCCATCTCTGCTCTGAAGGCCTGCAGCACATCTCCAACAGGATCCCTATCATATTTGTTCTGCTAATCCCTGACTTTGGCTTTCAACACAGCTTGCTAATTGAACTGTCCTTTCAGATTCTGCCTGTGCCCCTACGGAGTATCCATAGAACTAATACTTCTCTGATTGTAAAACTTGGTTTGTGATACAAACTTTCTCTCCCTCCACTGTCCCTTCATTTCCTATCAGTTCTCAATGCCTCTTCTCTAAATTTTGAGGTTAGTATCTTTAGATTTTGCCCCTTAATCTCTCTGCCTTTCATTAGCCTTAGAATAGCCTTTAGATGAAAAGAACGAATACCATAAGGTTGTTAATAAATTTCAAAGGCTGCTGTCTACCAAGAAGGACAGTGCTAGTGGCATGCCACAAGGCATTGAAAAGAATGAAAAGAATGGAACCAGAGAGACAGTTGTGCTATTAGACCCATGGTTGGAAAGTGAAACACAGGTCAAAAGGCTAGTGGCTGGATTAGCTCACAAACAGAGCAGCTGGAAAGGAGCAGAGGTAGAAACCAAGGAGTCATTCCAGAACATTCTTTATGTAAGGAAATGGAGGCCCTGAGGGGTTTTGTTTTATACTGTTTTATAAGTTTTTATATACATATGTGGTGATAGCTTAGGGTCAAAGTGGAAAGGATGCTGTCGTCAGTCTTTGGAGGTGCTTAATAGTCATGTGGTGATCCCATGGAATGCTGCCTAAGAAAACTATGACCCCACCTTCTGGAAGACACGCCTGCTTTATCAACTCACTTACCATTTTGGATACCAAATTTTGCACACTAGCAACTTCCTCTCACTGTAAATCCAGGATAATTTGTGGAGAGCAGCATTCAAAAGCAATAGAAAGGAATGCAGAAGGTCATAATGGTATGATCTTTTCATAGGAATAGTTATAAAGAAATATTTAAAAACCTAGAATTCTATGGCTGTGCACTCTGAAACTCTAGCTATTTTCTTTAATAATAAATTGTGTATTTTAGAGGAGTGAATATTATTTCATTCTAATTCAATAACCTAAATCATAGCATGATATGAATTCCTTTTCCAATGAGCCCTAGTCCTGGATGCTGTTGATTTCTGAAATAAGATCCTATATTGAAAATCTTTCAAGGTTTTATGATTGCCATTTGAAAGAAGCATGATGCAGAATAAAGCTGTAGTAGCTCTTACAATCATATCAAAATTCACATTTCAAGCACAATTAGCATGACATTTTATGAATTTAGTTTGAAGAATGCCACAAAATATTTATTCTGTAAGAGTTCCCTATTTTGCAGGGACTCAAAGTAAATTAGACATTTAGATTACCATCAGCTATTTGCTCATATTTTATTATTATTTTTTTTAATTTTTGTAACATTTATTTATTTTTGAGAGACAGAGAGAAATAGAGCACAAGCAGGGGAGGGGCAGGGAGAGAGAGACACAGAATCGGAAGCAGGCTCCAGGCTCTGAGCTGTAGCACAGAGACTGTCACAAGGCTCAAACCCATGAACTGTAAAATCACAACCTGAGCCAAAGTCAGATGCCTAACCAACTGAGCCGCCCACACTCCCCGCTAATATTTTATTACTAGAAGTGAAACCAGGGGCGCCTGGGTGGCTCAGTCGGTTGGGCAGCTGACTTCGGCTCAGGTCATGATCTCGCAGTCTTTGACTTTGAGCCCCACATTGGGCTCTGTGCTGAGTGCTCAGAGCCTGGAGCCTGCTTCCGATTCTGTGTCTCCCTCCCTCTGCCCCTTCCCTGCTTGCTCTGTCTCTGTCTCTGTCTCTCTCTCTCTCTCAAAAATAATAAACATTAAAAAAAAATTAAAAGTGAATTCTAATTACATCCACCAAGAATTACTTTTTTATTTTGAAAAATAATCTAACTTTGTTCTCATGAGCTCAATAACTGAAAGACCATGGAAATCAAATAAAATAAGTCACATTTATTAGCTAAGGATCACTGACCTAGTTTTATTTCATTAGCAAACATCTGGAATATTTTACCAAAATAAATCAAATTATTTTAAGAGCATGAAATGATACAGAAAAACTAATTAGGATTTTACTTATATATTCATCCAATAGTCAACAAATATTTATTGAAATCTATTGAACACCCAGGCCTTATGCTAATATTATCAAAGTTAGTTATTTTATTATATTTTAAGTAATTTGTGCACAAAAATGAGTAATTTACTTTAGTATTTGCTAGTGTATGTGAATTCATAAAAAACATTTGAATTTCATATCTAGCACTTCTCAACAGCAACCCAAGATCAGTCAGTCACTAACTTCTTTTATTTTTTTTTAATTTAATGTTATTTATTTTGAGAGAGAGAGACAGAGCGCAAGAGGGGTAGGGGCAGAGAGAGAGAGAGAGAGAGAGAGACAGAATCTGAAGCAGGCTCCAGGCTCTGAGCTGTCAGCACAGAGCCTGACACAGGACTCAAACTCATGAGCCGTGATATCATGACCTGAGCCGAAGTCAGACACTCAACAGACTGAGCCACCCAGGCGCCCCAGTCACTAACTTCTGAAGTTATAAGCTGTAGCTAAGCATAAACTTTCTAAACTAACAGAGGATAAGATTTATGACAAAATTATAAATGGTATTTAAATAGGATCTCATCAGTCATTGATGAACGTTAGCTATTGTTTGGTCTTAACACAACACACACACAAATACACAGAGTGAACATCGGTTTATTTATCTGCTATCAGAAACCCATTTCTCATTTCAGAAGCACCTCTTCCCTACTCTCAGACTATATGATTTGAGCAAGGTGGTTTCTATCTTGTCTTTCCAGAGGTAAGCACATGACTGAGCCTGGTCAGCTCAATGTCCATCCTTCTAGTCACAGTGAGTGGTTCAGAGATGATCAGATGGCCTAAGTCAGACTAATCAGAGCTCTCCATGCAACTTCTGGAACCATTAAGAAAGAAATGCTTCTTCTAAGATTACAGAGGCTAAGAGGCTAAGAATCAGTTAAGCTGATGTAGTTAAGGACAGCTTTGTGGATATATGAAAAGAGCCTTCCTGAGAACGAATCCAAAAGAGAATGTAGATTTGGGAGATGGAGAAAATGAAAGCTTTTTAATGACATCCGTCTAACTTCACAACCCAGCCAGGCCTACAGATAGCTTGACTCCTTGAAAATCTGTTATAACAGCCCGTTGATTTCAATTTGTGTCTCAGGCCTGAAATGAATTTCTGACTTTTCCAACTGAGAGAGTACAGCCATATACATATATACCCAAAGACTCATTTCATTGTTTTCTATTTGTGAAATTTCTTTTTCTTATACCATTATCTCTCTCTCTCTCTCTCTCTCTCTCTCTCTCTCTCTCACACACACACACACACACACACACACACACACACACACACATACACAGTGCTACAGAAGCTAGTATTTGTCTTGTAGATAATGACAAAAATCTCTGACAATATGGTTTTCACTTTCATGGCCAGCAGAATTTTGCTGAAACTCAGAAATTTTTTATCTGACTGATGTGCAAAAACATGTTCTGACTGCTTGCAAAAACTTTTTTAGCCATTGACACAAACGTGACAATACTTCAAATTGTGCACCAACCCTCCATCTGTGTAGCATCATTTCTGCCCCAGCTCTGAGACTCAGAAAACTTACATTTGTCACAGAGCTGGAGTCACACGAATAACCCAGCCTCCAAAATGTTGGACTGAAAATGATGCAAACACCTGAAGGTCCTTAATCATGACTACACAGGCATCTGGTTTTGGCTGGAGCTTTATTCCTTATTAATGCCAAGTTAAGACTGGCTTAATTGTGCAATTTCTAAATCTCTGGCTGACAGCATATTGTCAGTTTGCTCAACTCATAATTATTTTCAGCTGCAAACAAATTCAAGGCTGACTCTATAGAGGTACGTGTCTTTTGTTCCTTTGATAAACAGCTTTGATCTGTCTCATCAAGATGCCATCAGTGCACAGCATTTCAAGGTTGGCCATGTACAATAAATAATGTATATTGTTGGGTTATTTGACACGCATGCTAGTTAACTCTTAAATTTTCTTTCCTTACAAGATGGTTGAATTGGGACCACCAAGTTACTAAGTGGGCCCATGTTTAGTTTGAGATTTCAAGGGCCGAAACTAGGGCAGAGGAAAAGCCATAGTATGAATCTAAGCCAACATATAAGCATAATAAACTTTCTGAGTTCAAATCCATCTTTTGAGCAAGTTGCCTTGCTCAAATGATCAATAAATATTACCTATGAATATTATTGCTGTTATCTATAAAAGCCCTTTCATTTCCCTGAATTTCAGCCTTCTCAACTGTAAAATGGGACTAATAATCCCTGTCAACTTTCTGAAACTGTTCTTAAATTCAAATGAATTTAAATTATAAATTCCATTTAAATGTAATCTTCAACAAATTGTACATTTACATACAATACATATTTATTATGTAACAAAAACAAGTTTTGACTTTTTTCTGTTAGTAATGACATATGCTATTTAATGTAAGTTAATTATACAAGAAAAAGCATAATTTTATTTTTTTTTAATTTTTTTTAACATTTATTTATTTTTGAGACAGAGAGAGACAGAGCATGAACAGGGGAGGGTCAGAGAGAGAGGGAGACACAGAATCTGAAACAGGCTCCAGGCTCTGAACAGTCAGCACAGAGCCCGACGTGGGGCTCGAACTCACGGACTCGAACTCACGGACCGCGAGATCATGACCTGAGCCAAAGTCGGATGCTTAACCAACTGAGCCACCCAGGTGCCCCTGAAAAAGCGTAATTTTAAAAGCATACTATATTGATACTTGGAAGACAAGAGTATAATAAAATTTAAATTTAATTATGAATTAGAGCATAAAATAGTTTAAAAACTATTTAATTATGGATGTTTGGAATTCTTATATTTTACAGGCAAAACTACAAATAGTATTTTCAGATTTTGTTTAATTTGCCTGCTGGTGTACACTCTAATAGTAACCATGTGGTTAAAAATAGTCTTTATTGCCACACATATGAAAAATCATTCTGACATCCTCCATTTAATAATGGTTTATAATAATTCTTAAATCTCCTGATGTACTACATGAGAGTTTTGATCAAATGGATGCAGCTTACAGATTTGGTGAAATTCATAATGAAGCAAATTTTAGAATTATTAACACTTTATAATCCTCATTAACTCGGTGTATATCAGTTTCTGTGTTCCCTATGTCTTGGTCTTAAATAATTGTCTAGCACTAAAAATAATTTTATTCTTATGACCACAAATAAAAATAATTTACATCTGTACAATGGCCAAAGTCTATCATGGCCGGTGACTGATGTTCAATTAAGTGTCTGGCTAAGTGACTGAGTTATAAGCACATTCATTTAATTTCCACAATGTGCAATAGTTACATATTCAAGAACTGTATGTTCTGCTTTAAAGGGAGTTTTTAAAACAATTGCTTTATTTGTTGACCTTTAGTATAAATTTAAACAGGCACTATTATTGCTTTTGATACCACAAACACCTTGGGAAACTTTCTCTTGCTCTCAGAATTTCTCAAACCGCTTGTTGGGAAAGATTATCAAATAATATTGGGGGTGAAAGAACAAATATTGCTAAAATGTTCATACTACCCAAAGCAATTACACATTTAATGCAATCCCTATCAAAATACCAACAACATGGGGTGCCTGGGTGGCTCAGTTGGTTAAGCGTCCGACTTCAGCTCGGGTCATGATCTCGCAGTTCGTGGGTTCAGCCCCGCGTCGGGCTCTGTGCTGACAGCTCAGAGCCTGGAGCCTGTTTCCGACTCTGTGTCTCCCTCTCTCTCTCTGACCCTCCCCCGTTCATGCTCTGTCTCTCTCTGTCTCAAAAATAAACGTTTAAAAAAAAAAATACCAACAACATTTTTCACAAAACTAGAACAAAGAATCATAAAATTTGTATGGAAACACAGAAGACCCCAAATAGCCAAAACAATATTGCAAAAGGAAAATAAAACTGAAGACAACACAATTCCAGACTTCAAGTTATATTTACAAAGCTGTAGTAATCAAAACAGTATGACGCTGGCGCAAAAACAGACACATAGATCAACAGAACAGAATAGAAAGCCCAGAAATAAACCCACAATTACATAGTCAATTAATATTCAACAAAGGAGGCAAAAATACGCAATGGGAAAAAAACAGTCTCTTCAACAAATGGTGTTGAGAAAACTGGACATCTACATGCAAAAGAATAAAACTGGACGCTTTCTTACAACATACATAAAAATAAACACAAAACTGACTAAAGACCTACATGTGAAACATGAAACCATAAATATCCTAGAAAATAGAACAAGCAATAATTTCTCTGACATCAGCCATAGCAACATCTTTCTAGGTATGTCTCCTGAGGCAAGGGAAATAAAAGCAAAAATAAACAACTGGGACTACCCCAAAATACAAAGTTCATGTACAGCGAAGGAAACAATCAACAAAACTAAAAGGCAATCTACTGAATGGGAGAAGATATTTGCAAGTGACATATCCAATAAAGGGTTAGTATCCAAAATATATAAAGAACTTATACATATAACTCAACACCGAAACCACAAACAATCTAATTTTAAAAATGGCAGAAGACAGGAACAGACATTTTTCAAAAGAAGACATCTAGATGGCCAACAGATACATGAGAAGATGTTCAACATCACTCATCATCAGGGAAATTTAAATCAAAACCACAATGAGATACCACCTCACACTTGCCAGAGGGCTAAAGTAAAAAACACAAGAAATAACAAGTGTTGGTGAGGATGTGGAAAAACAGGAACCTTCTTACACTGTTGGTGGGAATGCAAACTAGTACAGCCACTGTGGAAAACTGTATGGGGTTTCCTCGAAAAATTAAAAATAGAACTACCCTACAATCCAGTAACCACACTACTGGGTATTTACCCAAAGACTACAAAAACGCTAAGATATATGCACCCCTATGTTTATTGCAGCATTATTTACAATCAGCAAATTTTGGAAGCAGCCCATGTGTCCATTGATATACAAATGGATAAAGACATGGTATACAATGGAACATTACTCAGCCATAAAAAGAATGAACTCTTGCCATTTACAACAACATGGATGGATCTAGAGAGTATAATGCTAAGCAAAATAAGCTAATCAGAGAAAGACAAATACCATATGATTTCATTTATATACAAATTTAAGAAAGAAAACAAATGAACAAAGGGAAAAAAAAAGAGACAAACCAAAAAACAGACTCTTAACTGTAGAGAACAGACTGATGGTTACCAGAATGGAGGTGGGTGAAGGGATGGGTGAAATAGGTGATGAGGATTAAAAAAAAAAAAAAAAAAGTACACCTATCATGATGAGCACTGAGTAATGTGTAGAATTACTGAATCACTCTATTATATACCTAAAATGAATATAATACTGTATGTTAACTATACTGGAATTAAAATTTTAGAAGGATACTGGGGAACTGCTTAACCTTCACAGAAAGTTCAGATACCCTCAGCAGGTCCCTTGCTCTTGTCTGGGCCCATAGAAACAATTGCCACCCTGTCCACAATTGGGCATCAGACATGTAAGCATAAATGAGAGAGGATCTATGAACAGGGGAGCCCTGAGAAGAGTCAGACCAGACTCAACATAAGGAAGAAGGTGGAGACTCAGGAGTAAATCAACACAAAGGAAGAAATCTGGTATGTTACAGCAGGAACAGCAGCAGGTCCTAGGGGTTAGAAGAGGTAATGGAAGAAGGAAGGGTAGGAGGGTGAGCTTAGCTGCTCCTGGCCTCACTCCCATTCATTTCCCCCAGTCTTGCCCAAAACCGTCTAGAACGCCGAGGGCCGTGGTAGAAGTAAAAGATATATATCATCGGGGATCTAAACAACTCTGCTACAGGGATGGCACTCTGAAAAGTGTTGAACACAAGAAAGAAAATAAAGGCATCATCACCCTCCTGGCTGGTGAGAGAAGTGAGCAGTGGAAATCAGGGGACAACAGGTTTGGTGGAGCTGTAGAGACCGGTGGTGGCTAGAGAAGGCCAAGGGTGAAGACAACAATCTCCGGAAGCCCAGATTCACTTAGTCTGGAGGAAGTGGCAGCAGTGCTAACAACCCAAGCTGGCAAGGAAGTCAGTGGTCAGAGGTCTGGTGAGAGGCAAGCAGTGAGGAAAATGATCCCAGAGCAGTGGAGCAAGGGTCTGGGTACAGCAAAGGGACAAACAACACCTACAGAAGCTGTAGTGAAAAGAAAGCAGAGAGCTCCTGTCAGAAGCTCTGATTACCTGTAAGAAAATATTTTCCCTTCTGTCAAGGAATCCCAGAGGGAAAGTGACACCAATGAGAGCGCCCAGCAGACAGGTGTTCTACAAGTATCAATAATCTTGGGGTTCTCAGAAACACTTAGGGAGAGAAACCACTTCATATATAAGCCGATAAGGAGCAGGACTCAGAGCCATTGAGACCTGAAAATAATTTTAAATATGACCAGACATCATCTTTTAATAGAGCTTAGAAT
The DNA here is from genome assembly GCF_018350195.1 of Panthera tigris. Taxonomy (NCBI): domain Eukaryota; kingdom Metazoa; phylum Chordata; class Mammalia; order Carnivora; family Felidae; genus Panthera; species Panthera tigris. The sequence continues at coordinate 62,426,271 of NC_056672.1, read as the reverse complement.
ATGGATATATACCATAAATTTTCTCTAGGTATGGGATTACAGGTGGGTTTTATTTTTCTTCTTTGTTTCATCTCTGTTTTTCTAAGTTTTCTTCAACACACATGTAACACTTTGGGTATTAAAAATAATCAAATTTATGTCAAAAACAAAATACAATTTTCCATTTACTAAATTACAAAGATTGAAAAAAAAAATCTAACAGCCAGCATTGGCAAATGGGTAGAGAAGTAGGCACTCACTCTGCTCATGAGGACTAAAGGACTATGATATTTCTGCAGGACAATTTGAAAAAAAAATCAAAATTCTTAAACAATTTTTATATATTTTATCCAGACATTCTGCTTCTAAAAACTTACAGTGCATAGAAAATTATCCGATTTTTATAAAAACTACTATGTACAGATAGATAAATAAGGAGATAAGTAGTAAATTATACTTACAAAAACATACACCACATTAATGATAGTTATTACTAACAGGATCATGAGTGATTTTCATTTTAAGTATTCTGCTCCACATATTTCTGCAATGCAAATTGTTACTTAATCAGGGGAAATAAATGCTGTTTTAAATAAATTTATGGAAAAGTTAACATGGCATTAAATTTACATCTTTTTCTCCTATATTTTGTGTCTTCTCTTTATCTGTGGTTATATCCTATTTTAATTCCTAGTGTCACTTGATTTCTTCAGGAGTAGGGCAGCAATTATTTCATAGTTTTCTCAATAATTATTTTTGTGAATTATTAATTAAATCTTCTCATTCCTGTTTTCTAACCCACTAAAATCTCCTTTTATCTTTATTAATTTCTTCTTCCTGGTCTCCTTTGATTTATTTTATTATTCTCTTTACAACTGCTTGAATTGAAATCTTAGATACATTTATTTTTATTTTTTCTGGTTTAGTGATATTAAAAATACAACATGTAAACTCTGATTTTGAACCCAGCTTCTTATTTCAAATGATTAATATTACCTATCTAGATATTTATCCTTTTTATACGAATTATTTATTACTCTCAGTATGATATTGGAACCAAATCTGCAACTAGTATTTAGACTTGATTTTATGTTTATTTCTTTATTCCTCACTCCTTTTTTTAAAATTTACATACAGTAAAACTCATCTTTTTTACATATGCATCTTTGGTGCACTGTGACAAATATATATAGTTTTGTAACTATCTTCACAATCAAAATACAGATTATTTCCATCAAAATGTTCCCTCTTGCCCCTTTGGAATCAATTCCCTTCTCCTACTCCCAGCACCCAACAACCATTGATATGTAATTTATATATTTATATAATTTCTGTAATTGTACTCTTTCCATGATGGCGTGTTGCTGCATGTATCAGTAGTTTGTTCCTTTTTATCGGTAAGTATTTTTCCATTATATAGGTGTGCCAAAATTTTCTTATCCATTCACCAGCTGATGGACATTTGGGTTGCTATAAATATTTGCATACAAGTCACTATTTGGACGTATGTTTTTGTTTCTCTTGGATGAATACCCAAGAATGGGACTGCTAGCCCTATGATAAGTATATGTTTATTTTTATAAGAAACTGCCTAACTGTTTTCCAGAGTGGCTGTATTATTTTGCATCTCCACTAGCAGTGTATAAAAGCTCCAGATGTTCCATATTCTCATACACTCACGAACACTTGGAGGTGTCACATTAGGGCTGGGATAAGAGAAGAGTGAAGGAGCAGGGTTATTTTTTTCTCTCTCTTTCTTTTTTTGTTGTTCTAATAAATGTGTAGTAGTATCTCATAGCTTTAATTTATATTTCCATAAATTACCATAATAATGTAAAATATATTTTCATGTGTTTATTTACAGTCAGTCATCAGTATCTCTTCTTTGATGAAGTATCTGTTTAAATTTTTTGCTAATATTTTAAATTGGCTTTTATTTTACTATTGAGTTTCAAAATTCTTTACATATTCTGAATACAAATCCTGACATGTGTTTTGCAAGTATTTTCTTTCAGTGTATGGCTTGGCTTTCTTTTTTTTTAATAGTATCTCTCGGGGCACCTGGGTGGCCCAGTCAGTTAAGTGTCCAGCTCTTGATTTCGGCTCAGGTCACGATCTCACTGGGTTCATGAGTTCGAGCCCCACGTTGGGCTCCACACTGACAGCACAGAGCCTACTGTGGAGCCTACTGTGAGGGAGAATTCTCTCCCTCTCTCTCTCTGCCCCTCCCCCCGCTCACATGCAACTCTCTCTCTCTCAAAAAAATAAATAAGTAAACTTAAAAAAAAGTATCTCTCAAAGAGCAGAAGTTTTTAATTTTGATGAACTCCAATATATCAATTTTCTCTTTTATGTGTGTGTCTTTTGTGTTTTGCAGTTTGTATGTCCTAGTTAAGAAATCTTGGCCTACCCAAGGTCACAAAGATGTTGTCCTGAGTTTTCTTCTAGAAGTTTTATAGCTTCAGATTGTACATTTAAGCCTGTGATCCATGTTGCATTCATTTTTAAGTATGATACGACATATGGATCATTTCAATTTTTTGCATATGAATCAGCACTTATTACAGCACTACCTATTGAAAAGACTATCCTACTGAATTACCTTGGCACCTTTGTTGAAAAGTAATTGATCATATTTGTGTAGATCTATTTCTAGTCTCTCTATTCAGGTCTATTGATCTATATAACTATCCTTTCACCAATATTATCTTGATTACTATATTTTTACAGTAAGTTTTGAGTAGTCCTCCAATTTTATTCTTTAATTACAAAACTCTAGGTCCTTCATATTTCCATAATATTTTAGAATCAGCTTGTCAATTTTAACAAAAAAGTCTGTTGGGAAATTGGTGGATATTGTATTAAATTTATAGATGAATTTGAGGAGAACTAACATTTTTACAATGCTGAGACTTCCAATCCATGAAGAGTATCTCCCTCCATTTGTGTAGGTCTTTAATTTCTCATCGCTGTTTCTAGCTTTTTAATATTCAAATGTTCCAGATTTTTAGTCAGATTTATTTCTAAGTATTTTATACTTTGTGATGCTATTGTAAATGACATTTTTTTACTTGAATATAACTTTTCACTGTTACCTTCTTATAGAAATTCAATTGATTTTTGTACACATTGCTCTTATAAGCTCTTTGCAACCTTGCTAAAATGTATGTGGTTAGTAGCATTTTTTTGAGGGATTGTTTATGCTGGCAACCCATGCTGTCAAATAAAGACATTTTTACTTTCTTCTTTCCAATCTGCATGACTTTTATTTCTTTGTTTTTCTTAATTAAACAGACTGGAACCTAGAGTACACTATTGACTAGTAGTGGCAGGAATGAACATTTCTTTGTTTCCATTCTCTGGAGGAATGCACAGAGTCTTTCATCATTAAATGAATTTGCTGTATTTATGCCAGTACCATACTCTTTTGATTACTATAGTTTTGTAATATAATTTGAAATCAGGAAATGTGATGATCCCAGGTTTGTTCTTCTTTCTCAAGATTTCTTTATATTAGGAGTTTTTTGGGGTGCTATGTAAATTCTAGGACTGTTTTTTCTGTTTCTGTGAAAAATGCCATTGGAATTTTGATAGGGATTGTAGTGAATCTATAGATCACTTTGGGTAAAATGAACATTTTAACAGTATCAATTCTTCCAATCCATAAGCATGGTACATCTATTTGTCACCTTAAATTTACTTCATTAATGTTTCATAGTTTTCAGTGAGTAGAAAATGGTGGTTACTAGAAAATGGGAGTGGGGGAGAGGGGGAATATTTATGAAAGTATACTTATAACTTTCAGTTATAAAATAAATTTTGTAGATCTATTGTATAACATGGTGATTATGGTTGACGATAATGTACTATATACTTGAAATTTGCCAAAAGAGTAGATTTCAAGTATTCTCATCAGACCAAAAGTAAATAAATAAGTAAAACATAACTATGTGAGGTGATAAATATGTTAACTAGCTTGACTGTGGTAATCATTTCACAATGTATATGGATATCAAAACATCATGTTGTACATCTTAAATATATGCAACTTTTATTTGTCAATCATACTTGAGTAAAGCTGGGTGAAAACATAACTTTAAAAAACCAAAGTATATTTCCTTGGAGATCTTCCACTGATGCCCTTTACCAGGATGAGGAATTTCCTTTCAAGGTCCAATTTGGTGAGAGTTTTTATCAAGAATGGATGTTTAATTTTATCAAATAATTTTCTGCATTATGATGATCATATAATTTTTCTTTTTTTTTAAATCTGTTGATATGGTATATTGCATTGATTCTGAATGTTAAACCAACTTTGCATTCCTGGTATATGAAACATGTGGTTATCACTACTCCTTTTAAGCCACAATTATCATGTTTAATTCCCTATTTTTGTTTTATCACTTCAATATTTCAGCAAATATTTTTGAGATCTCTTCTATTTTAGGCATTGGTCTAGGTAATAAGAAGGGAGTAGTATGAATAAGACCAGAAAAACCTCTGCCCATCTGGAACTTATATGGGCAGGATGGGGGAGAGACAGTAAAAAGGAAACAAATTATTTCAAATGATATAATAGAGTTTCAGATAATATGCTTAAACAATGAGGTATTCACTATTTTTTTTATATAAATCTTCAAGTTCAGAAACAGAACAGGCACCAAGAAAGTTTTGTCATTGGCTCAATGATGTGCTCAAAAACCCAAATACCTTTCCTTACTCCACTGTTTGCTCCAATGTCATCTTTACCTACAATTGATCCTCCCTTGTGGTCATGATTAGGCTGCCAGTGAGCTTGTTCTTATCAATTCGCCTGTTAGGTTAGAAATTAAGAAGCTAAAAATCACCTCCCAGACTCGCTTACAGCTACATTTCTGTATATAAATTCAGTTCTGACAATTAGAAACGCTTGTTGAGGTTTGGAAAGCGGAATCTATTTTCCTATACCTTATTTGGCTGATTCAGCTGGCTAGCAGTCATCAGAATATGACTTTTCCCTGCAGCAGTATCTATTCTCCCTTCCCTGGTTGCTGAGTGGTTGTGAGGGTAGTTGAAGGGGCAGCAGCTGATGTCATACTTTGGTTCACTAATCAACAAATCAAAGCTATGATGTCCATGTTCTAGCTCCCCAGGCTTCCAAAGACAGTTGCAGTGATCAATGGCAGCAGTGGTTGCTTAATTCTGCCCTAACACCAGTAGTAGTCTCAGAGGAAGTAGCCCTCCTGGTGGATCAGTTCTATATTTTCCTCATTAAAAAAAAAAAAAATTCTAGGGGCTCCTGAGTGGCTCAGTCAGTTAAGTGTCCAACTTTAGTTCAGGTCATGATGTCACAGTTCATGGGTTCGAGCCCCGCATAGGGTTCTGTGACAGCTCAGAGGCTGGACCCTGCTTCGATTCTGGGTCTCCCTCTCTCTCTGCCCCTCCCCTGCTCACACTCTGTCTCTTTCTCTCAAAAATAAATAAACATTAAAAAAAATTCTATTTTAATTCCAGTAGAGTTAACATACAATGTTATATTAGTGTACAATATAGTGATTTGACAATTCTATACATTACTCAGTGCTTATCATGATAAGTGTACCCTTAATCCCCTTCACCTATTTGACCCATCCTCTCACCTACCTCCCCTCTGGTAACTACCAGTTTGTTCTCTAGTTAAGAGTCTGTTTTGGGGTTGTCTATTTCTTTGTTGATTTGCTTTGTTTCTTAAATTCCACATGTGAGTGAGATCAGATGGTATTTGTCTTTTTTCTGAATGACTTATTTCACTTAGCATTATACCCTCTAGATCCATCCACGTTGTTACAAATGGCAAGATTCCATTCTTTTTCATGGCTGAGTAATATTCCATTATATTTTTTTACATTGATTTATTTTTGAGGGACAGAGCATGAGTGGGGAAGGGGCAGAGAGAGAGGGAGACAGAATCCAAATCAGGCTCCAGCTCTGAGCTGTCAGCACAGAGCCCGACACAGGGCTCGAACTTGACCACAAGATCATGACCTGAGCTGAAGTTGGACACTTAACCAACTGAGCCACCCAGACATCCCTCCATTATTCATATATTATATTTTATATATATGTACATGTGTGTGTATGTGTATATGTATATATCACATCTTCTATATCCATTCGTCTATCGATGGACACTTAGGCTGCTTTCATAGTTTGGCTATTGTAAATAATACTGCAATAAACATAGAGGTGCATATATATTTCTGATTTTGTGTTTTTATGTTCTTTGGGTAAATACTGGGTAGTGGAATTACTGGATCATATGGTAATTCTATAGTTCTATATTTTTCTGAGTCATTCTTGAAAGTCAAGCCTGGAACCTGCTCCCTTGGCCCTTGCAACAATTTTTAAAGCAATAATTCCTAAAATTAAACCCCTTTCTGTTCAAAATACTTAATGTGGTTGCCTTCATCAAAACCATATATAAGATATGGCTGATATATAAGATCTAGGTATCACCAGATTCCTAAGTACCAAAACAGTAAGCTATCAGCCATAGCAGGGATGCATCTGCCTTCCTCATGGGGATCATAGGGAATAAATTCCTTAAAAGTGGGAAGATGAGCCATCAAATAACCCATGAAAGTGCCCATGAGAGTAAGAGGCAACTTTAGACACCTACTACATCTACAGAGTTCTGATAATAGATCATCATGACAGTGCCAGTTAATAAAACCTTCATTGTTCCCCTTACCTAATGTCCCTCTTTGTGGTCCAATCTTCAATGCTCTGAAACTAAGGTCAGCAAAATAAAAGAGGAGTAGATGTGCTGGTGGAGAAAGAGAGAAACAGAATATCTCTCTATTCCCCAACTGCAGTTCTGCTGCTCTAAATAGGCCCAGTTGGGGGAGGAGAAAAGTCACAACTTTAAATCAAAATGGAAGTTTTGACTATGACAGGAGACTAGACATTTTAATTACTGAACTGTGTTTTATGGCTTAAACTGACTTTAGGATTAGATTATTACTGAAGAGTAAATAAAAAAGTGATGGGCCCTGCTAGGGTCTTCAGGCCATGAGTGGGGGAAAAAAACTATCTTTGTATATTAAACTTAAAGATACACTAAGACTCTAAAATAAAGTTGATTTATTTTTATAGGCCATGCACTGTGCTTGCTTAGTATCATAGTTACATTGTTTTTACATTCCATTGGTAACTTCAGCCAAATGGCAACAACTAACTAGGATGCCCTACACAGTCTGTTATCTTTTCCCATAATCTCTTCCTACCTTCCCTTGTTCTCCAATGTATGAGAATTCCCCAACCCTATAGACACTGTTTGTAATAGCCATAATATTTACGGACTGCTGTTAATATCAGGTCATCAGTTTTCTTAATCTCTTTTACTCATTTTGACAAACTATCAATGAATGCCAGTTACATGGTTCTCCACTGAGAAGTTCCAGATGGTCATAAGGACTTAGGGGAATAATGTTGGTGTGATAAAATGATAACATATTCTATCTATCCTCATGATCAATTGTAACATTGGGATTAATAATCTTTTCTCCAAAGAGTGCTGTACAGATTAAACTGAATAATACTTGAGAAACCAGCTCCCAGAGATCAAGATACACAGAAGTCACTTAATGATTAACTCTGAATCTTATCTAAACGTCACTCAGTGCAGTTGTATCTCAATGTCATTAACTATAAATGCCAAAGATTCTTATGCTCCAATAGTATAAGGCACAATCTTACCCATTAAGCTTCAAAACTCTTTTAAATTAACTAAAATTTAAAGCAAAAAGGAAGAATGGAGGCTAGAAAAAATTTTTAAGAAAGTTAAATCATATTGCTAATCGATGGTAATCATTTCCCATGAAAGAAACTTATTTTTGACTGAAAATGAACAAGTTGTAGTTAATGGTGGGATCTATTGCTGTATTAATATAACTTCCACGAAATGCCATTAACTTTCTCTGCTTCACTTCTTCTATCTTTAAAATGGTGGTTATAGTTATAGTTGATGACTTTTACGACTGTCAAATTAAAAGTTATGTTCACAGTGGGAGAAATGGATTTGTGGATTTTAATAACATCTTCTCCTCCATGCAACATTGCCAGCAACAGAAAGTCCCTAGGACCCAAGCACTGGTATCAATGTGTACTCATATAATCAAGGTTATATTTATGAGTTTATAAAATAACACTAATAATGTCCCTTGTCTACTATATTTCCCAAAGTCTTTTCCTTCCACAGTTTGTGGAAAATCATTCTTATAACTTTGTGAACAACCTTCGAAACTAACTTCAGTGGGAGCAGGGAGGCTTACAAAGATAATAATGGACATCTAAGGAGTGCTTTAAAATCAGGCATGAGGTTTCACAGTTTTGAATATCAAGAGAAGTCCCAAATACAACCAGATCATCTGCTCAAGGAGACCTCATACATGTGAAGCAAAATGTGCCTAGAGCCCTCAAGAAAGTTGTTTCCTTTAATGTCTGGTTTCAGAGCAAGAAATACAACTGATAAAACTGATATTCTGTCCAATAAGCATGTATGGGTAGTTTTTTTTTTTTTTCCTAATTATGCTTTTCTGGGGGACTTCCTTCATGTGCCATTCAATATAATTGACCCTATGTCCAGAAAAGCAGAAATTTACTTGAATTCAGGGTGTACTGTCATTTACAAAGCTTCCTGCTAGAGGTTGGAGACTCATAACTGAAAATACATGTTTGTAATTCTCAGACAGTTTTTGCAGAACTTTGGGTTCTCCATTTTAAAGTACAGTATCAAGGTGACCATACCTTTTGTGGGACTTCATGAAACTATACACATGGATGGCTTTGTCCTATTCCCAGTACCACTCCTGCCAATGCCTTACTGGTTTCTCCTGGGAGCACTTCCTTAATCAGTCACTTACACACAAATCCTCTTTTTCAAGTCTTACTGACAGAGATCAAAATAGGGTAAATCTAGTCTCTTAGGAACTGCTATGGATAAAAAAGAAGCAAACCTAAAGCAAAAGAGAATACATGGTGTAAAGATACACCATGTTCATAGCAGAATTATTCACAGTAGTTGAAACATGAAGTAACCCAACAGTCTACCAATGGATGAATAGATAAATGAAATGTGGTCTACACACACAATGGAATATTACTCAGCCTTAAGAAGGAAGGAAATTCCAATTTATGCTATAACATGGATGAACCTTGAGGACATTATACTAAGTGAAATAAGCCAGCCATGAGAAAACAAATATTGTATGATTCCATTTATATGAGGAATTAGAGTAGTTGAATAGAGACAGAAAGTAGAATGCTGGTTGCCAGGAGATAGGGTGAGGGGTGGGGGCATAGGAAATTATTGTTTGAGTGATGCAGAGTTTCAGTTTCACAAGATGAAAAGAACTCTGGAAGTAGAGAGTGGTGATGGGTGTACAACAATGTGAATGTATTTAACACCATTGAACCATACATTCAAAACTGGTTAAAATGGTCAATTTTATATTATATATGTATTTTGCCACATTAAAAAAATGGGGAGAAAAACGGAATTGTAAGGATCTGGAAGTCACTTGTGAGACACAGGACACTACACTTGGGAGAGAGCTGATGTGGTTTGAAGTGTTGGGGTTCAGAGCCAATGGCCAAGAAAGAATTCTTGAGAGGTCTTAGGTGCAAAAAGTTTTCATTAAAGCATAGGGACAGGACCCATGGACAGAAAAAGTTGCACTTGGATTGTGAGGAGTGACTGATTATATATGGAGGAGAAAGTGGCATCAGGTTCCCAAGAAATTGAATCTGTAGGTTTCTGTAAGTTTGGCTATTGTTAAAATTGCCTTTTTTTACTTGTAAATCATTAAGACAGTTGCAAACTGATGGAGACTTATGTCTTGCATGACTGTGATCTCTCTCAGTTAACCATTTATTTTTCCCTTTCCTTTGTTCTTGGCCAGCCAAGAGTGCCTGAGGAATGTCACACATATCCCACGGGAGGGGGGAGGGGGAGTTGTTAGTTCAGGCTTTGCCTTCAGCTTACCTTTGTTTCCCACATCAAAAACTACTAGAGGTGAGATACTATACGGTGCCAATGGAATACCTCTCAGTGCTGGCTCAAGAAAACAAGCCATACATTCCAGACATCCAAAGGCAGCTATCAAAAGCTGAGAGAGTCAAATGGCCCTCCCCAGAATAAATAGGCTTACTAAGAGTGGCTAGGTTAATATTAGAGCAAAAGAAGGAGGATATCAAGACCGCCACATAGTGCAATGGAGATCAGATGCCAGCAGCTACAAGACTTTAATAATAGCCAGTGGGAATTTATGAGCCACCCAGAGATAGACTCCCAGTGATTCGTCCGGGTGTGGGCTCAGTGTCTGACAGTTGTAACATCTCCTAGGGGAGATGACATGCATAGAAATCACCCCCATCACAAAAGGCAAGGCACGATGTACACCACAAGGAATATCCAAGTTGAATACTATGAAAATGCAGTGTAGAAGGAAATTTCTTCCAGATGAGAAAATTTGCAGCAGCTGAGACCATGTGAACAAAAGCATGGAAATGGTGTGTTGGGGGTCGTAATCATCTAGAGATTTAGGAGGAGCTGTGATACAAATTATAAATACCACGGTATATTGATTAAAGCATTTATTGACTCCAGCAAACTCTGGGACTTACTCAAGTGTTCCTCACATTTAAATGTCACACACAGACACTCAAGCATTGCAAATGTTCCCAAGACATACACAGTCATTTGTTACACATGCTCATAGGTCACACACCAATTCAAAAGTTTCTATTCTGCCTGCTTAGCCACAATGCTAAAGGGAAGCTTTCAGCAGAGCAGTCAGAGTCCTTCCCTTATGGAATGTTCCCTCTTCAAGGATTCTAAGGCCTTTTGATCTTAAAGGGAGGGCCCAGTCCCACCTTGGTTTTTCACTTCTACTCTCACAGAGTTCATGCTAACCTGCTATTCAGATCTCCAGAAACTCACAAGGTGATGAAAGCTTCCCCCAAAAGAAGTTTTTACTGGCCTTCATAGCATTAATAATGATAACTGTGGTCACTTTCTATCACATACAAACTTAGAACATTAACAAACTCACAAGCTTTTTATTGATCATAATCCACACAGAGTCCTGCTAAACAATTTGAAAATAAAAGCTGCTGGGGGTGAAACTCTTTATACTCACATTCTCCCCAACTAAACCTAATCTTTCCTAGAAACATGTAATTTCCCAAAACTGTATTAGGAGGAAATAGGACATTTGAACAGACCAATTACCAGCAATGAAGTTGAACTGGTCAAAAAACTCCCAGAAAACAAAATTCCAGGACCAGATGGCTTCTCGGGTGAATTCTACCAAACATTTAAAGAAGAGTTAATACTTGGGGCACCTGGGTGGCTCAGTCAGGTTAGGATCCAACTTTGGCTCAGGTCATGATCTTGCAGTTCGTGAGGTTGAGCCCCGCGTTGGGCTCTCTGCTGTCAGCACAGAGCCTGCTTCAGATCCTCTGTCTCCCTCCCTCTCTGCCCCTTCCCTGGTCTCTTGCTCTCTCGCAAAAATAAACAAACATTTAAAAAAATTAAAATAAAGAAGAGTTAATACCGATTCTTCTCAAACTGTTCCAAAAAATAAAAGAGGAAGGAAATCTTCCAAATTCACTCTATGAGGGCACCATTACCCTTATACCAAAACCAGATAAAGACACTACAAAAAAAGAGAACTATAGGCCAATATCTCTGATGAACATAGATGCAAAACTTCTCAACAAAATATTTACAAACAAAATCCAATAATACATTTCAAAAGTTGTTCACCTCGATCAAGTGTGATTTATTCCTGGGAGGCAAGGGTGTTTCAATATTTGCAAATTAAGCAACGTGATACATCACAACAATAAGAGAAAGGATAAAAACTATATAATCATTTCAATAGATGCAGAAAAAGCATTTGACAAAGTACAACCTCCATTCATGATAAAAAGTCTCTAGAATTTGTCTCAGTGAGTGGCACCACAATCTACCCAAGTGTCCCAGCAATAGCTTATATGTCATCCTTGCCTCTGCCTACCTCTATTCACCTACATCTAATTAATTACCATATCCTGTGATACCTGCCTTACTTACCGTTCTCAGTTCTCCCCCTCTCTTTCCATCTTCATTTCTACTGCCTTAGTTTGGGCACAACCATGGCTTACTGATCACTCTGACAATTTTTTGTCTCCCTACATTCACTCTGGCTCCCTTCACTTGGTTCTCCATATTACAGCCAGGTCTTTCTAATGTGTAGTGATAAGAATAAACTCCAAATACTTTACATGACAAACAGCTTTGTGAGGGTCCCAACAGGAAACTCATGACATACTCAAACTGGGAAATTGAGAATATAAGGAAGGAAAATTAATTTCAAAGCAGTGGGCAGAATTTAGAGTAACAGTGGGGTTACAAACTGCCTCTTTTTGGCCAGGACTTAGGGGTTTCCTGGGATTCAGGACTTCCAGTGTTAAAACCCAGAAGTCCCAAGCAAACCCAGGATGAGTTACTCAGACTCAAGCACAACCAGGATGTTAGGGCATGAGAAAGGAGTAGTCGCCAGAACCCAGAAAGGAAAGGTGTTGGGAGACTACAAGAGCTGTGGTATTTGGAAGGGGAGCAACAACCAACTGATAGACACCCAGCAGGAAGGAAGCCAGAAAAATAGAGACCCAAAGCTCATGCTCATCATGCCTTCCCAATTCCTATTGGTGCCTCCCATTGACTTAACCAAGAGGAAAGGGCAAGGGAGATTATTTGATGTTGTCATATGAATCAGTCTAAGGGAGGCAGAAAGATGGTGATAGAAGGAGTCAGTGTGACATTTCAGGCTTTGAAGATAAAGGAAGAGGGCCACAATCCAAGGAATACAGGTGGTCCTTAAAAAGCTGGACAAGTCAAGAAAATGAATTATCTCCTGGAGCTTCCAGAAGAACACAGCCCTGCCAATACCTTGATTTTAGTTCAGTGAGACCAATTTCAGGAGTCTCATCTTCAGAACTAGAAGAAAATAAATTTGTGTTGCTTTAAGCCACGATAATTGTGGTAATTTGCTACAGCAAGGATGGAAACTAACCCAGAAGGAAACTTAGAGGGCATCTGGGCCAACTTCTCAGCCAATACATAAGTTGAACCAGGGCTTAGACTGCTGTGGGAAGTGAGTTCACTCTGCTGTTAGTGTGGAGTTTGTGAAGGTCTTTGACCTGGGAAGTGACACAGAGTTACGCTTCAGGAAGAATTATTCAGCTCCCTCCCACCTCAGGAATAGGTGAGATGGGAAGGAGGAATGACTGAATGAAAGATATAATCAGTCATAAAGCTACTATGAAAGTCTGGTTAAGAAGTGTGGGTTTAGGGGTGCCTGGGTGGCTCAGTCAGTTGAGTATCCACTCTTGATTTTGGCTCAGGTCATTATCTCATGCTTTGTGAGACAGAGCCCCATGTCAGGCTCTGGGCTGTCAGCACTTGGGATTCTCTCTCTCCATCTTTCCACCTCTCTCTCTCTCTCTCTCTCTCTCTCTCTCAAAATAAATAAATAAACTTAAAAAAAAAGTATGGGTTTAAAATGGGGGTGGATCCAGTAGAGAAGTGTAGGAAGACAAATTTGACAGAGATGTTGCCATCATGTAAAGAATGAGACTGTTGGGAATAAGAGCACACCTGGAGCCAGTGTGCTTGGAGAAGGTAAAGAATCCAAGAGAACGTGGCCACAGGGCAAATAGTATCTGTGACCAAATATTACATAAAATTACAAAATTTTGTTTGACCCTTTGAACAAGGAATTGAATTAAATGGTTCCATGGGATTTCATATCCACCAGGCTAACAAATTCCATCTTAAGAAGACCAGCAATGATGTCACTTGTTACCACATCTAATGAAGATATTTTGTCCTCACCTCACTCTCGCTCTTAGCTGAGCCATGTTCTCCTCATTGAAACATCACACTCTCCCAGGTTTCTCCCGCTCAGTCTCTTTTGAGGGCTCCTCCTACTTCTTCCTCAATCTAAAATGTCGGAGTTGACTTCCAGGGCTTTCCCTTGTCCACATTCTCCTCCATCTCATCTATTCCCACAACTTTAAATTAACTAACACTGCCGTCTCCTCATTTTACATCTCCATCCCAGAACTCTCTTCCAAGCTTAAGCCTCATACATTCAACTGCTTAACTGGTAACTTTACTTAAATATTTTTAAATCCATCTCAATTTTAAAGTACCAAAATTAGAACACTTAATTCCCCACCACACTCACAAAAAGCTCTGTTCGTCTGCCAATCTACCCATCCTATACTTCATCCCCAGATGGTCAAGCCAGCGATTGGGACTCAAATTGATTTTTTTTTTCTAAATTCCTATATCCAGTCCCACAGCATTCCTGTAGGCTATGCTTCCAAAATATATCCGGGGTCTCTCCACTTCTGTCCATCTCTACTGCTAACACCATGCTCCAAGCCTAGTCTTTCATCTGGATGACTAAAATTGCCTTCTGACTAGTATTCCTACTTTTACCTCGGTTCCCCTTGAGATTCAATCTCAAAATAGCAAGAATGATCATTTAAAATTGGATTCTGCTATTTTACTATTAAAAATACTTTATTGGCTTTGATATTTTAGATCCTGTCATCCCCTGATTAAAATATTTCAGATGCTTCCTGTGCCATTTAAAATTAAATACTACAATGTGATCTGGTCTCTGTGTATCTTTCCTGCTTCTTCTCACATTTCCACTGCTCATTGCTTGATCACACAGGATTTGACATTTCCTAGACATCACTGACCTCGGAATGGATACCTTTAATCCTGGCTCCTCTCCTGGCTTCTTCTCTTTTAGGTCTCAGTCTAAGTGTCCTGTCCTTGAAGAAGTCTTCCCTTATCACTCTGTCTGTTGCTCCTTACCCTGTTAGTATTTATGGAAATATTTTCTCTCCAGCACTTTCATGTTCCCTCCACTAGAAAGTAAGCTCCTTGTGGATAAGCATCATAGGTCCTATTCACCATTGCACCTCCAGTACCCAACAGTGTCTGATTCATATTAGGTGCTGAATAAAGATTTCACAAGTAGGGGGCACCTGGGTGGCTCAGTAGTTGAGCGTCCGACTTTGGCTCAGGTCATAATCTCGCAGTTCGTGAGTTCGAGCCCCGCGTTGGGCTTTGTGCTGACAGCTCAAAGCCTGGAGCCTGCTTCAGATTATATGTCTCCTTCTCTCTCTTCCCCTTCCCCACTCATGCTCTGTCTCTCTCTGTCTCTCAAAAATGAATAAATGTTAAAAAAATTTAAAAAAAAGATTTCACAAGTAGTAAATAAATGAAACACAGGGCTACTACATCTCATTTCACTTTGGCTCCTAACAATTTGACTACCTGAGGTCATTTAAAGTATCATCACTTTGACATGACCAAATGTTAGGATAGCCAAAAACAAATTTGCACTCAGGAGGAAAAAACTGACACTTTTTTTCCCATGTTGAACTGATCAGTTTAAACAAGGCTAATATATGATAAAGCATAGCTCAAAATAGGCAAGACTATAACAGATCTTTCCAGAGCCATAATGTCTCTACTGCAAATGGCAATGCAGATAGTTTTACTGTGATATTTTTCAAACTGTTTTATAGCCAGTCCTTTTCCTCAACTGCCCTTTTTAATGTCTGGTAGATTCAGGAAGACTAACCCGCTGGCAACCATTTCTTGAAACTAGGCAGTTTTACTTGATTTTTTAAAATTATTTTTCTCCTTATTTGAACACTTTTATTTTAGAATCTTAAAAGAAGATCCAATTTGGATTGTGTTTTTTGGCCTGATTTCTTCATTATTCAGTTAAGCTAACTGGATGTGTTAAATGTGTGAATATTTTGAGAGGATGCAAGCTGACACTCTTGTTTCTAGGAAATTTGTTCTTTATAGTCTGCATAGTTTATCATCTTTTGTCAAAGCTAATTGAGATTAATAATCTAACATTTAGATGCTACTGTTTAATAAAACATGGCTTCTACTAAATACTATTTAGTTATAATTCTGACAAAGTAATAGACATTCATTTTAGAAAATTTGGAAAAGATTTTTAAAAAAGAAAAATTTAATTATCAATAAAATTCCAACTAGAAATAACCTTTTCTTGCTTGTTATGTATCCTTCCAAGGTTTTTATATACACATATACATAGTCATTCATTAACTCACTCATTTGACATTTATTGAACAGTTATTATTTTCAAAAAGAAGTCTAGATGCTGCTGACCAAGACAGATGAGGTCCATACCTTCAGGTACTTTACTTTCTAGGCAACACATGAGAACACTAACGAATAAGATGATTTCCATTAGTGATGACAGCTATGAAGAACATAAAACAAGTAATGTGATGGAGTAAAGTTCATAAGGGGTGGGACAGTGAGGGCTGGCTACTTCAGAGAAGGTTCACAGGGAAGACATCTCTAAGAGTATATTTGATCTGAGACCCAAAGAACTAGGAAACACCAGTCATGGGAGGGTGTACAGGAAGGACATTCCACACAGAGGGAACAGAACATGCAAAGGAAGAGTCTTACTGTTTCTAGTAACTGCCACAGGTAAGTGTGGCTAAGACCAGAATATAAAAAGGCACAAACAGGGATCTCTCACATACATTATGCATTTTGACCAGCTTCATGCACACTTTTTCATTCGTGATATTTTTCACCCAGAGAATTTAAATTTTTATGTTGTCAAATCCATCAGTTTTTCTCTTTGTTGTTTCTTCCATTAGAAAGTCCTTTACTTTAACCTTCAATTAGAAAGATAATCACCTGTATCTTCTTCAAGCACTTCTATTGTTTCACTAATACATCCACAGTTTATTATGACCTATGATGGAGATTTAAGTGGTGTTTTTCCCTAAGTAAATAACTCATGTCTGAGTATAACTTTTTGAATAATCTTTTTTTCCCCTGCTAATTTTGATGGCACCATTATCATATCCTTATTTCTTATTCTGAAGACTAATGATAAGAAGAGTGATATGAGTGGAGTGACCTAAACAGTCTTTTAGGACATTTATTCTGGCAACAATTTGAAGAAAGAATTAACTGGTCAAGAGCCTGAAAGGTGGAAAATCAATCGGCAAGCTGCAGTCATCATTCAGACACAAGATACCAAAGGGCTTGAATTAGGGCCATGACACTCAGAATGGAAGAGAAAGTCAATAGGTAAGGAAAACACTGAAGATATTAAGCAAGCAAAACTCATCAAATGACTGGATATGTGGCTGAAAAAAATAAGGAGAGAAAATCCAAGATGATTCTGAGTGTAACTCAAAGTGTAATTCCTCCCTATTGACTCATGCTGCTTCTTCATACTTAAACAATCACGTTTACTTATTATTCAAAACTCAAATTAAATATTGGAGCAAGGCAAAATCCAGCAGGCTTTTCTCGTAGCACATGAGAAGCAAAAATTTAGGAGCCAAATCTACAAATTGAGTCCTGATCTCATCTATCCCATATCCCTGTCTGAAAACATTGCTTATCTGGAATTTACTCTCAATGGGCTGAATTACACTTGTTTCACCTCCAGCTTCCCAAATCTTGACTTCTGCTTCTTTTTCCTTCAGGGAAACCAGTGTGGCTTCCCTTTCTCCCTCATGCTGGATTAGTCTTACCAAGAGGAGGAATTAAGGTGACCCTTAGGACTGTGATAATTACTCAGATGGCTGTAAGTCACTCCTCAACAAACTTGATCCAAGCTTTTCTTATTCTCCAAAATAGCCTCCATGGTATCCTAGTGAATGTTCCTCTGTAGAAATTCTTCCAACCCAATCACTTAAGTAGAACAATTCTCCCAGGTATTCTTCCTCATGGTTTCAGAGGTAAGGGAGGCCATCCATCCTCCCTTATGCCAGTCAGTATTTCTAGACAGTCAACATTTACAGAAGATTTGAACACAAATATGAAAATTATATGCTACCACCTACTTCTATCCATGGCACTATAATGCATAGGGTTATGAAAGCATTTACCATGTTTACTTTAAGAATATTAAGACAGAAAGGAGAATGGTGGTTACCAGGGAAGTGACTACTCAGTGGATAGGAGGTTTCTGTTTTATGAAAAATTCTGAAATTAGATAGTGGTGATGGTCGCACAACAGTGTGAATGTGGTTAATGCCACTGAACTGTACACTTCAAAATGGTTAAAGTGGTAAATTTTATGGTTGTGTATTTTATCACAAATTTTTTAATTACATTTGCTTATTTTGTTGTTGAGGATGTCTTTACCAGATTTCAAGACGCCCTCTCTATAAATATCCATGGGAGAAATGTCTGACTATATTACTAATATTCTCAATTGCAAAGTGGATCATGTTTCCCTTTAACACTGGCCAACAGGAAGGTTTGAGCCAACTTTAGCCTTTCCCTGGCAAGTGCATAGTATTTCACAGCTTGTCTTTTTGCACTAATTCCAGGCTCCACTGTACTTTCCTATCTTTATTTTTCCTTTGCTTCATTTTTCATTCCTACTTTCAATTTATTTTATCTTGCTACCATATATAAATCTTTGTGAGATACCTTAAATCATTTTAATAATCTGGCAGAATATAAATAACCTAAACATCAAAGTATGACCAGATATGGCATTTGTTTATTTTGTCTCTCATAATATCGTTTCTTTTCTTGGTATAAACTCCAAGACGGTCCTTGCATTGAGATCTCTGAGAAATCCTACTAGACTTGAGACACATTTTTATTAGGTAATTAGCTTCCTCATAGTGAACTTCTTTTTTCTGACTTTATTCACACCTGGTACTTTCTTTGGTTAACTGAACACTGTGAAGCACCATATTACAAATGCAGTGATAATGATGAAGTGTCCTTAACTCTGAGTAACAGCCACTGTTGAAAAAACAAATCACACTTCCTCTCTGTCATGTTTTTACTGCTTTCCATGATTACAAGGAACAAGAAGCTTAGCAGTGCCTTTTTGTCCAAAGTGCAAAAAAAATGGTACATTTTAGAAAAAAACAATAGACTGCTATGATACACATTTTTCTTATGTTTGTGGCAAACTGGAAAGAACATAAATAACTCCCCAAAGCAATGATGCAGAGGCTTTTTTTTTTTTTTTTTTTAGAGAAGGAGTCCCATAAAACAGAGACTGGGTACAATGGCAGAGAATATTTTTAAATGAAATTTCCACAGCTGGTTTGAAACAAAGACTGAATAAATGAACATTTAGAATATGGCTTAGAGATTAGACTGGTCATTAAGGCTTTATTGCTGACTAATATGGTGGAAATAGTAATGAGTTTATCTATTTGCTCAACAAATGCAGGGTCCATCTGAAAGCCTCCAATGTCGGTCACTGAGACTCACTGTGGACCCCAAGAATTTGGGGCAGAGAGGGCAGAAAAACTGTAAATAAAAAAAGAGGATCAGAACCACATGCATAGACTTTAAACCCTACCTTGAAGATGTTTAACTGATCTCTTCTGAATTCTCTCTTGAGCCAGAAAGGTAGTGATTTAAAGATTAATGTCAGATGCATTACCAAGTATTATCTTATGTTGAAAGAGCATCAAGATTTATAATTATCAAAAAACGAGCTGTTGTTGCTTTGGAAGATGTTGCTTTTCCGGTACAGACATGTTCTCATTTGAAGCTCACTACAGCCATATTCAAGCAAATGAGGAAACATTCTCTGAGAGGCAAAGCAATTTCTCAACAGTTACACAGAGAGTAAATGGCAAGATCAGGATTCAAAACAGGATCTGTTTGGGTTCAGCACCAGGGATCAGCACCATTACACCACAATGCCTCACAGACTCACTCAGCAAACTGACAAAATGCTCTCACAGACTTCTGAGGAACACAAAGAAAATGCTGCTGCAACAAAATTTAACAGTTCAAAGATGCTGTGATTTTCACTAAATCGCCTGGATTATGAGTGCAGGAAGCAAAATATAACCTGGGTTTCCCAGCACTCGGTCCAGAACTTAGGCACTGCAGCACATGCATTAGTGTACACATGTATATACACATATACACACACACATACACATATGCATGCACACACAGAGAGTGACGGGAGATCGACTTTACAACTGCACACTACTGATAATGCCAAAGAAGAAATGCATCACCTTATGCTGAAGAAGCTGTGAAAGCAGAAAAATCAATCTACTGTTTTAATAAAAAATGTGGAAACTGAGAAGATGAGCTATGGTGCAATCACTTTGGGCGGACCTGGCTGTTTTGCTATTAATCATTTCTCTACTGTGCAGTCAGCAGAACTTTATTTCAGTCTATTCGGTGCTTTGTTGGGTCCACTTCAGAGGCACTGTAACCAAGTGGGATGAGATTATGAAGCCATTATTGTATCCTCAGGATTGGGAACTGTGCCCATAATTGCAATCTTCAAGTAGAAAAGATTAACCCTGAAAAAAAGACAATCATTTTCCACAAGACCAGAATATCAAAAGTTCCTGACATGACAACTTACATTCTAGCAATTACAAACCTCAGATTGGAGATAAAATCTTATAGTGTATCTGGAATCAGTCTTCAATCACTAACTTTCCGTTTTAAGAAACAGTTCAAATAAGATTTATTTCTTACAACTAGGGTCTTAAATTTCCTTATAGATTTGGTTAGTTTTGTCTTCTACTCCCAAACTAATTTGGGGATGTCAGTAACTGCCCCAGAGGCCTTCAGACTGTTCCCTCCTGATGTCTGATTCTACTAGTTACTGAGTTACCTAGAGAGAATAGGGAGCATTTTTTTACCAACCCTCTTAAAAATTTTTTTTTTCAACGTTTTTTATTTATTTTTGGGACAGAGAGAGACAGAGCATGAACGGGGGAGGGTCAGAGAGAGAGGGAGACACAGAATCGGAAACAGGCTCCAGGCTCCGAGCCATCAGCCCAGAGCCTGACGCGGGGCTCGAACTCACGGACCGCGAGATCGTGACCTGGCTGAACTCGGACGCTTAACCGACTGCGCCACCCAGGCGCCCCCCAAGCCTCTTAAATTAACATACATGAGTGAACTGAATATCTAAAATATCCAAGATCTTGAAGAATCGGCCTATACATGGGAAGATGCTAGTCAAAAAAAAAAAAAAAAAGGAACAATGCCTTCAAGGACCCATCACCACTAATCCCTCAGCAGTACACTCTTTAGGTCTAAGCATCCTCCCTGGGAATGGATGTAGCTATGGTGCATCCAATATTGATGACCATTTTTGAACCAAGCTTGACTACCATTAGGTTCCCAACATCAAGAGCTGTCCGAGGCAGAGGTGTTAAGTCTCAGCATCAACCCAGAAAACATGAGTAGGGTCCCTTTTCTAAATATCATATTCTCTTCTGAGACAGAGCTACCTGAGCCAAGGGTTTTCTTTGTATTAGATCAATTGTTTTCTATTGCTTTGTGAAGGAAAAACCCCAAACATAAAAACAAAAGGATGCATTTGTTGAGGAGTAGAATATTTTATCTTCTTATTTTCATTCCAATACTAAACATCTTTAACTCTTTATGACTCCCTCCCCTTACACTCTGCCCCAAGGATAACAACACTCTATAAGACTTTTTGTGTCCTACAAGTTTGCTATCCTGACACTTCAGTGGCCCTGGCTGTGGATTTTGCTGGCCTCTGCACATTTGCATGCTGTGCTATCCTACCTTGAGTTCGGTCTTCCTCGTTCCTCCCCAAAAGGCTCCTCTTTCCAATGTGTTACCTGCTTTCTCCTCAACTGTAGCACCCAAAAGACCTCATGACTCTCTAAGGCCCTCAGTGGCCTCACCTTTGGCAAAATCATCCCAGGAAAAGACCTCACTAACCAAACTCCAGGTCCCATAAGAGGCCCATCCTTGCCCATTGGTCACAAAACCTAAGACTTCATTGGTCCTAGATCCCTCTCGTTTTTCAGTGTCAAATCCACCAACAAGTCTAGTCTCAGGACAAGTAGCGTCAGTCAGCAAGCTAACTATTAAATATTTCTGGCCAAAGAAACACATGTAGCATTAATATGAATGCATTTCCCTATCAGCATCATCTAAGTCTGTTGGGCAATATTCAGGTCCTTAAGCATGCAGATTAATGCTGTTTATCTCAGTTCTGTTGTTTGGGGGTACAAATAAATTTCTTTGGGATAAAAAAATGAGAAAGATTATTCTCTAAAAAGGTATCCTTCTTTGTATTGCTTTCTTCTTTTTTCCCCCCTTTCAAAGTGTCTATCATGTGTGTATACCCAGGTAAAATTATAACTTCCTATTTAGAACAGGTGAGTAGGGCTTAAAAAGAATATTTTCACATAAATTAAATCTTCTGGGGGGTGCTTGGGTGGCTCAGTTGATTAAACATCCAACTTCAGCTCAGGTCATGACCTCACGGTTCGTGAGTTTAAGCCCTACATTAGGCTCTCTGCTGTCAGCATGGATCCTGCTTCAGATCCTCTGTCCCCATCTCTCTCTGTCCCTCCCCCACTCTCTCTCCCTCAAAAATAAATAAAAACATTAAAAAATCTTCTAATTCCTTTCATCATCCCTTTCCAAGACGTGAATTACATATGCATAGACCAAACGATGAGTTTCTACACAATACAGTCATCAATTTTATATAGATTACTAAAAGCATATTCATTCAGATTCCATTAATTTGATATTTCTCATGAAGTAGGTTTAGCTGTATTCTGTGAAAAATTACTGTCCTAAACAAATGAAGACAAAGTACGAAGTGGGCTTTATATGACATCAATCTTCAATCTCTTCTAAACTACATTTTTCTCAAGAATTCTAGAACTATCTGTATACACATGTCACAAAGTTCTTCATTCATCAAATCATTGTTATTTTGTTTGTGCCAAACATCTACCCTCAAGGAATTTACAATCTGGTAACTACAAACTACGAATTTCCCTAGGTAGAAATCATTCTTATGGTTGGATTTTTAAAGTATCTAAGACTTTTGTATGTAAGAAAGTCACTATACATAAGTTGTGCAACAGAACAATAAATACATTATGACTTTATGACTTAGCCTCAGAACTAGATCATCCTGATATCTGTGTATTAACCTACATGTACCTTTTTTATCCCCTCATCTGGCTCTCCCACACCCCCACCAGTACTAACAACTATCCTGAAATTTGTAGCTATTATTCTTTTGCTTTCCTTATAGCACTGCTCCATATATGTATATTCTTAAACATTAACTTAAGTTTTGCTACTTTATAAACATTTTAAAAATCAAGTTGTATTAAGTTGTATGGACTCTTTTGTAACCTGCTCTTTTTTGTTCACTGTTTTTAAGATTCATCTATCCTACAGCTGTGTAGTTATGATCTGTTCATCTTCACTACCATACAATATTCCATTTATTAATCTATTCTCATGGTGATGGACATTTGGCTGTTTCCAATAATTTTCTATTACAAGTAACAGTGTTGATACTGCTATGAATATCCTTGCATGTGTATGGTATTTATATTCAAGAGTTTATCTAAAATATACCTAGGAAAGTGCTGGAGTATTCAAGTTTACAATATAATGCTAAAGATCATTTCGAAAATGGCTGTGCCAATTTATACCTTCCTCAGCAAGGTATAATTTTCCATTGATCCATATCCACTCCAACAGTTGATATTGGCACATCTGCCTTTTAAATTTTGCCAATTTAGTGAATATGTAATGTCATACCTTTGTGAATTTAACTCACATTTCCTTGATCATCAATAAAATTGAGTACATTATTATATGTTTCCTGGCCATTTGGATTTCCTTTGTAAATGTCTATCCAAGCCTTTTTGTTCATTTTGCATCAGTTTGTCTTTTTCTTATTGATTTGTAGGTATTATTTATTGATAAAATCTTACTGATTTGCAGGTAGTAATTCTGTGTCAGTTACATATGTTGTAAATTACATCTCCTGATTTGTGATTTGTCTTTTCATCCTCTTTATGGTGACTTTTGTTGAACCAAAGTTCTTCCTCTTAATGTAATTGAATTTATTGGTCTTTTTTTTTTTAACGTTTATTTATTTTTGAGACAGAGAGAGACACAGCATGAACGGGGGAGGGGCAGAGAGAGAGGGAGACACAGAATCTGAAACAGGCTCCAGGCTCTGAGCTGTCAGCACAGAGCCCGACACGGGGCTCAAACTCACGGACCGTGAGATCATGACCTGAGCTGAAGTCGGACGCTTAACCGACCGAGCCACCCAGGCGCCCCTATTGGTCTTTTCTTTCATGATTAATGCTTTTTATGTTTTAAGAAATCATACTCACCTCTGAAGCAAAAGAGATAATAAATCATGCCTTTGATCTATTAACTATTTGTCCTTAAAAATTATATAATTTAATTTCCTTGAAGTATTCTACAATTTTAACCAGTATTTGGGATTCATAGGACCACCTGTATCACAATCACCTAAGTAATTAAAAAAAATTTTTTTTTTAACATTTATTCATTTTTGAGATTGAGAGAGGCAGAGCATGAGCAGGGGAGGGGCAGAGAGAGAGAGACAGAATCTGAAGCAGGCTCCAGGCTCTGAGTCGTCAGCACAGAGCCCGACGTGGGGCTTGAACTCACAGACTATGAGATTATGACCTGAGCTGAAGTCAGCTGCCCAACCAACCGAGCCACCCAGGTGCCAACCCTAACTCACAGGTGGATGGGTGATGGGTTAAATAGGTGATGCAGTTTAAGGAGTGCACCTGCTGTGATGAGCACTAGGTGATGTATGGAATCGTTGAATCACTATATTGTACACCTGAAACTAATATTATTGTATGTTAACTAGAATTTAAATAAAAACATTTAAAAATAAAATAAAATGCTAATTTACAGTCCTCATTTTTTTCAACAAACATTTATTACATAACTTTTACATGACAAGTCTGTTCTAAGTCTGAGAATACAGAAATAGACAAGACAAACAAAATACCTCTGATAGTCTGTAGTTTACATGTATGGGAGAGAAAGAAAATAAGCAATAAATGGGTAAAATTCATAGCATACGTTCTTTTTATTTGTCTTCCTCCTTTTGTTTCTCTACTATGGGGCCCCTAGTCTCTTCTGACTGTTCTGCTATGGCAATGACATCTTTGCAGATGCTATCAGAAAAGTGAAGCTATGACATATGTTTAGCCTTGAATATTTAATTCTAGGGACAGCTGATAGCATACAACAATAAGCAGGATGCTAGTGAGTCATAAAAACTCACTTCTAATAGAGAGCAAATTGTTTCAAATTGAGTATTTCTCTAAACTTGGCAGAAGCACACCATCTTGACTGATGTTTCAATACCTGATCATACTAATAAATGCACCAAGGTCCTTGCTTTTATTTAAAAATAATAAGCTTTTTTCTTATTTGAAAAACTTTATTGCTTCAATGGCAAATTTAGATCTTACATTTTGGATTTACAATAAAATATTTAACTATATTATCTTCGAATAACTATGGAAACTGCACTCTGGGAAAGTTCAAAGTTGAAATTAAGATAGAAAAAGAGATTTCACAGCTAATCTTGCTTAAGGCTTCTGTGCAAATTGTCCGTTTGCAATTTAAATATTTATTTATTTGAGAGAGACAAAGAATGTGAGTGGAGGTGGGGCAGAGAGAGAGGGAGAGAGAATGCCAAGCAGACTCCACATGGTCAACAAGGAGCCTAACGCAGGGCTCAATCCCACGAACCTCAAGATCATGACCTGAGCTGAAACCAAGAGCCAGACACTTAACTTAATGAACCACCCAGGCACTTCTGTCCGTTTGCAATTTGGCCCCCAAATCTCCTTATGCTCTCACCTGCATTTTAGGGGATGACAGCCTGAGAACCAGATTTTCCCTAACCTCTACAACAGAGTTCTGGGTTAGAGAATGCCAATGAGAGGCATCATGCATGATTCGACGGTAGGAAAGAGGAAAGCCAATTCATTGTTCCCCAGCTACAGCAGACATGGGACCCTGCAAATGTAGGATTTTGCAAGCACCTCTATACATTTCCTCATGCATCTCCTAACTTGGTGCTGCAGGTTTGTGAAGTGGCTGCAACTTACTGATTTCCTGAAAGCTGGTGGTGAACCTAAGATCTAGCAATGGCCTTCCTTGACCTTCTATACTTGCAGTTCCTCTAATGATTGTAAAAGCACCTAATTACTTACATTAAATCCCTATCTTGCTTGAAATACGTGGAGTGGCTTCTGTTTTCTAAACTAAATTCTGAGTAATACACCATCCCATTCCATTTTCTTTTGCCTTTCTTGTTTTCTAAATCCCCAAATCATGATTAATTTGATTGATAGCCTTCAAACACAGAAGACACTCCCCCCACCCAGATTACTGAACTGGAGACCTGAAACCCCAGAAAATCTAACCTTTAATTGATTGGGAGCCCAACAGATCCTTTGAACCATAGGAAAAACAAACCTCAACAAGAGACGTTGTATTTCATGAGTATTATGGCCATAAAATTTTCACAATATGCAGGAAATTCTATTTATTAATATGTATGTGCAAGTACTAAAATGGCCTTTTTGAGAATTATGTATTTTGAACATCTGATCAGGTAATTGAATCTACTAAACTTTAAAGGTCACATCACTACTAAAGGCCAATTTACTGAACATTCAAAGTATGCCTTACAATTTAGCATCTGTGGTAGTTTGGTAGGGCTGTCAGAACAAAGTACCACAAAATGAGTGACTTACACAGAAGAAATTTATTGTCTCACAGAAGTCTGAGATCAAGGTGTCGGCAGGGCCATGCTCCCTCTGATGGGAGTGTGAAGGCACTAGGAAAAGATCTTCTCTTGGCCTCTCTCCTAATTTCTGCTGGTTTGCTGGCAACCTTTGTTGTTACTTGGCTTGTGAGTTATTACCCCAATCTCTGCCTTGTCTTCACGTGGTGCTTTTCCTAGTGTGTGTCTCTGTGAGCAAATTTCCCCTTATTTTAAGAACACCAGTCATATTGGATTATGGCCCACCTTAATTACCTCATCTTAGCTTGATTAACCCTCTAAAGACCCTATTTCCAAGTAAGGTTACGTTCTGAGGTACTAGCAGTTAGAACTCAAACCTATCTTTGGGGAGGGACACAATTCACACCAGCATCCTTTAGAATTGTTTTTCACTAATGTCCTCAATGCAAAATGTCAACAATACATCACAAGCCACATTCTGAATCTAATAAAATTCTAACAATTAAAAATAAGTAGAGCTTAGTCCTTAAGTTTTCTTCCCATATGTCACTCAAATGAAAAGAGTGCCTGCCAATTCTAAATGACCTTGATCTTTTTTCATGCTGTGTATTTAGATCTTTAATTATAACAATAATATATGATTATAAAAAGCCATTTAGAGGTGCACAAACCAGGTATCTTTTCCATCCTCCTCTCCTCCCCACCTCAAGTCCCATGTCACGGAGAAGTTCCATTCAGAGTACTGGATTCAGATCCATCCAGATCTTTTTAATACATGCACATATAAACATTGTTCTCTTTTTTGCTTACTTGAATTTCCTAACATGTCTGAATAAACACATACACAGCTTACCTAAAACAGAAAAAATAAAAGCTTTAAGAAAATGAAATGGAAATTTTATTCCAAGTTATGTTAAGTGTATCTCTAGAATTTTAGAGGAAAAGCAGGACATAAATATCTTTAGTGGGGAAAAAGGCAACTTACTTGTTTGCAAAATGCAATAGAAATACCTCTTAAGTTCATTATTAGTTCAGTTACTATTCAATTGGGAAGGAACCAACTAGTGCAGTTTCTGGCACACAATAGTTGTTCAATAAATATTAATTAATTAATAAGATAAAAAAGTATTCTCCAGGAAACATCTTTTGGGGCTGGAAAGTCTGGATTAGGACTCTGAGGGGGCACAGGTGGTGTTGTCATTGCTTCTTCCAACGAACAGTTGGGAGTTTCAAAGAGAAAGGAGGCTATGGGAGGTTAAAGGCTGGCTATGCAGATGGTGTTAAAGAAAGAAATTTAGATTTCTGGACTGCAATCTAAAACACCAAAATGATATGCTCTGGGCTAGAAATGCAGCACATGTTAATAGTACAGGGAAGCATATGTTTGTACAAAAATGAACTACTAATCTGAGTAAAAGGTCCTGAAAATGGAGAAGATCTAGACACTGGCTGAAACTTTGCTTCAATTAAGTATCATTAAACCAAATCATTGAGCCACTTTCATCCAAGTTACTTTTTAAATGATAACACAATGTCCACAAGCCCTTCTAATCTTAATATTCAACATATCTATAAAAGAGAGAAAAATTAAAAAGTGACATATGGATCCACCAACTAAGGAGACCTAGCAGGCATGACATGGAAGAAATTACAATAATGCCCAAGTACCCAGTGGTGTCCAGGAGATGATATTAACAACAGATTCACAAATAATAGTCATAGTTCCAGATGATTATACACCAACACGTAGAGTGTGGGTAGAGAACAAAGAAATCTTGATATTCTTTTTAAAAAGACAAAGGCAACACTATGGTTGTCCTCAGACTTGGTAGGCAGCTGCACAGAAATGGAATATTGTGGTTTATATAAACAAAGAAGAGGCAGAATTTTGTTTAGTGTAAATAAGACCTACACTTGCTCAGAGATTCTTAAATGTGAGGGTAAAAATACCCAGAAGAATACAGGGGTAAGGATAAGAGAAGAAATCAATTCTAATAATTCATTTGTTCATCCATTCATTCAACCTAGAAGATATTCAAAATATTTAACAATGGGTATGGCACAACCAATCAGAATGTACACTCTGGCCAATCAGAAGAGATACCAGCTGTAAACAAATGGTATAAAGGCATGAGGCCCCTGGTGCACATATGCTGGCCACCTACCATCTCTCCATTCAGCAACTGAATAAATACATAAGAACAGTGGTGCGTGTGTGCGTGTGTGTGTGTGTGTGTGTGTGTGTGCGTAAAAACTTATGGGACACTTTTAGTCACCTATACTCCCACCTTGCATGACACCTTTGCTCCAAATTATTGTTAATAAAATTGTTAAGGCAACATATTTTCTCTTTCAAGAAAAAGTTTTGAAATTTGCATTTAATTTAAAAACTCATTCTACATAAATATATGGCTTAATCCTATATTTTACTGGTTTCAAATATCTTTTAAACCATGTTTTGCTCATTCTTGGGTCAGTGAAGTAAAGCATCCAATAGTTTCAAGTGTTTCTCTATACTTTGCACATATGAGAATGTGTTTCTCTTGCTTTTACATATGAAATCTAACTTAAATAGGTATTAAATTAAATAGGTATGTCTGAAAAGTTACCTCATAGAAATTTGAAATTAATGCCCCATTGTTCTCCAGCACTTATCATTCCTAAGAATTCTAAGCCAAACAGATTTTTACTCCTTTGCAGGAAAACATTATATGCATTGAGATGTTTCTCTTCATCTGAGTATATTTTGCCAGTATATATCCAAGTGTGATTTTTTTAAATATTTTTATTCTCTTTTTTCATTTTTATAGATTCCCTTCAGGAAATATTTCTGCTTTTATGTCTCTATTATTGTTTCTGTTTCTGTTTCTCTGTCTATCCTTATGCTATTCTTTTCTTTTTCAAAAGAGCTATAACTCTAATAGTTTTCTGAAATATGTATTTTATATATTTCATGGTTTTCATGTTATATATATATTTATATATATTTGTATATTTATACATATATTATATGTATATATACACATAATATATAGACAAAATTTTTAGCCCCATAACTCACATATGCACATAATTTTTAGCCTCTGCCTCTGAATCAGACTATTTCTTTTCTTCCTTTCCCTGGCTCTGCCACAATTTTTCTGTTGGTTTCATGTTGCGTGACAGATGTTGCTGAGGTGGTTGGTGCTGTTGTTTTCATCATCAAATGAAGAGCAGGCTGATCAGACATCATGTTTGTCAACAGACAGCTTTTTATGGTTCTCTTTGACTTTGTTCAGGATACATTTGTGTGATGATCAAATCCCCTCTCAGGATCTAAAATGATGGGCAGGTTGATGTACCCTGTCATCGCTGGCAAGTGGCAGATTCAGGATGAAAACACAGTTCTTTTGGCTTCATATTTTTCCTTAATGCTACAGTATAAGAGACAGCTGTACTCAGATATGATAGATGAAGCAGTGATGGTGATATTTACAAATGTATGTCTCTATATGTGCATATGTAAATAATTTATATAATTCATGATAACAGTATATTCTATAACTACTATTCTGTAACAAAAGAGGATTCAAAATAACACGAAAACCAAAGATGATACAGTAAAATAGATTGTTGCTGGAGGTATAAGCAGAAAGCTCAGTTCAGCCTATCTAGAGTAATCCAAAGGGCACTATATGTTGAAAGAAATTGAAGGACTTCTTTCATATTCATAACAGATGCATGATAATCCTCCTCCTTTGGCTTTCTTATTTGCCCTAAAAGAGCCTGTAGAGTTATGTAATTGCAAAATGAAATGCAGCGTGAAGAATGACTTTCCATTTTATGCTACCCACTGATTAAGTGATCCAGTTTACAGCAATGTCAACAGTCATTAAGAAAAGTCAGAGATTAGATACTGTATAAAAACAGACTAGGCAAATGAATAAGTAGCTTAAATAGCTTTTAGAACTTGCTGATACTTAATAATGAGATTTTATAATGAAATTAAAAACTAATTCACCTGTAAATAATGATATTAGTAATGCACAAAACTATGGCACTGCCATGCATTTCCTGTATGCCTTCTATGGTCCTTCAGTGACAAGTCCTCTATATTACATATATTTACCATCTTGACTCTGGGGGATCATTTTCATATAGGATCATCCTGAACTCTTCAACTTTATGGAGAAAAGTCTATAAGCCGCTCTTATGATACCATAGCCCTGCTTACCAGCATCTCACTAAATATTTAATAAGCAAAAAATTGTTAAAAAGCCATTTAGCATGACCTCACAATCCCTTTAGACATTTAAACCCAAGTTTAAATCCAAGTTTCTGTCATTTAATTGTAGAAAGATAACTACATTTTTATATGATTCAGTCACCTAACAGCCCACCAATAATTTGCTTCTCAATTCTTTTTTATTATTATTATTTAGAGAGAGAGAGTGGGGGAGAGGGACAGAGCAAGGGGGAGAAAGAGAGAGAGAGAGGGAGAGAGAATCCCAAGCAGGCTCCATGCTCAGTGTGGAGCCCAATGCAGGGCTCAATCCCACAACCCTGGGATCATGACCTGTGCTGAAATCAAGAGTGGGGCACTCAACCAACTGAGCCACCCACGTTCCCCATTTGCTATTCAATTCTAGAGCAGATTATTTAGTTTATGCTTTTACATTTTGAATAAAAACAAAATAATTCAAAGAAATCACCCCCTGCCAAGATTATGTAGGCAAAAATCACTTGGATTCAGACCCAATGATTTTAATTACCTTTTTTAGTAATTTTTTTATTTGCATATAGTTGACACACAATGTTATATTAGCATGTTATATTAGTTTCAGACGTACAACAACTCTATATGTTATGCAGTGCTCCCAACAAGTGTAGCTACGAGCTGCCAACTTACAACACTATTACAATATCATTGACTATATTCCCTATGCTGTACCTTTCATTTCTGTGCCTGGAAGCCTGATTCATTCCATAACTGGAAGCCTGTATCTCCCACTTCACCTATTTTGCCCATCCCCTACTACCCTTCCCTCTGAGAACCATCAGTCTGTTCTCTGATTTTATAGGTCTGATTCTCCTTTTTATTTGTTTATTCATTTGTTTTATAAGTGGGATCATATGGTATTTGCCTTTCTCTATCTGACTTATTTCACTTAGGATAGTACTCTCTAGGTCCATCCACAGTGTTGCAAATGGCAAGATCTCATCCTTCATTATGGCTGTATAGTATTCCTGTGTGTGTGTGTGTGTGTGTGTGTGTGTGTGTACTCGCGCATGTGCACACATGCACTCACATACATCTTCTTTATCCATTCATTTATCAGTTAACATTTAGGCTGCTCTCATATCTTGACTACTGTAAATACTGCTGCTTTAAACATAGGAGTAGGTATACCTTTTCGAATTAGTGTTTCCCTTTTCTTTGCATAAATAACCAGTACTGGAATTATTGGATCATATGGTAATTCCATTTTTAACTTTTTGAGGAAACTCCATATTGTTTTCCACAGTGGCTATACCAATTTGCATTCCCATTAACAGTACATGAGAGTTCCTTTTTCTGCACATCCTCGACAACGCTTATTTCTTGTTTCTTTGGAGGGGCTTTTTTGTTTTTTTTTTGTTTTTACTTTAGCCATTCTGACAGGTGTAAGGTCATGTCTCATTGTGGTTTTGACTTCCATTTCTCTGATAACTAGTGATGTTAAGCATCTTTTCATTTGTCTGTTGGCCATCTTTATGTCTTCTTCGGAAAAATGTCTATCCAGGTCCTCTGCTCATTTTTTAATCAGATTATTTTGAGGTCTTTGGTGCTGAGTTGTGTAAGTCTTTATATTTTTTGAACATTAACTATCAGATATATCATTTACAAATATCTTCTTCCATTCAGTAGGTTGTCTTTTATTTTGTTGATGGTTTCCTTTGCTATACAAAATTCCTCTTAAAATTTTTTTTAATGTTTATTATTTTGGGGACAGAGAGAGAGAGACACAGAGAGCAATCAGGGGAGGGGCAGAGACAGAGGGAGACACAGAATCTGAAGCAGGCTCCAGGCTCTGAGCTGTTAGCACAGAGCCTGACACAGGGCTGAAACCCATAGATTGAGAGATCATGACCTGAGCTGAAGTCGGCCGCCCAACTGACTGAGCCACCCAGGTGCTCCCACAAAATTCCTCTTAAATCATGAAATGAAGGAAAGTTTCATAATCTAGCAACATGAAGAAAGGGTCTGGAACTGTGGGAAATCTCAGCAGTTGTCTTTTGATAATCATTTCTTTGTTGAGAAGCCATAGCCATTTTTCTGTATTTGATTCTCTGCTCCTTGAAATCAGTATGACTGAAGGACTCCTTCCTGACATTACTACCCATCATCTGGGTGGTGACCCCATCTTATTAGTGAGAAGTCTTGTCAAGCAAAAGCCTGATAACCTGCTGACTTCCTATTTGTATACCCATATTACTCTTTGAGCGTCATCAGAACCACTTCCAAATATTATTGATTTATAGCGATAAAAAGAAGCTCTAAGTGGCATGGCCCTCTCTACTGATTCTTCCTTTATCCATGAAATTTATTCATCTTACCAGGATTTGCACCTTAGGCGCAGTGGTCCTTTTCACCTACAAATTCAGGTGGTTTTCCAGTGAGTAAAAAAAAATGTAAGTAACTTACTTTCCATTTTTCCTGATCTCTTTAAATAGTATTTATTCATATTTTTAATATCTTCTTTTTCTTTTCTATCATTTTTCTATCATCTTTACATTTTCATGCCCTTTTTTTCTATATTCCAAGAAAGAACTTCAAAATGGTGTTCTGCATATCTTACATAATTTCCTAAAATCTCTTTTGCTTTCTGCACTCCTAATTCTGATTTTAAGTCTGAAGCTATGTTTCTAATTTAATTAAACTTTAATCCACATCTTTATTTCTGCATGCCTTTCAAAAGGCTTTTTTGTTCATCTCAGTGGACTTTTTCATTATATTATTTTGACCTTTCATCAAAAAGTTGACAAAATGCTACAAATTTAGTTAATCCCATAAGCAGATGTTATCAAAATACTTTATGAATCCTATAGCAAATCTTATCCTAAAACAAATCTTTAAAAGTTTGTACTCCTGGGGAACCTGGGTGGCTCATTTGGTTGAACGTGAGACTCTTGGTTTTGGCTCAGGTCATTATCTCACGGTTCGTAGGTTCAAACCCCGCATTGGGCTCTGCAGCTGGCCAGCATGGAGCCTACTTGGGATTCTCTCTCTCTCTCTCTCTCTCTCTCTCTCTCTCTCTCTCTGTCTCTCTGTCTCTCTGTCACTCTTTGCTTGTGCTGTCTCTCTCAAAATAAATAAACTTTTAAAAAAATTTATAAAAAAGAAAAGTTTGTACTCTTTAATTTTTCATGTCTTTGTTTTGCCATCCTATTTTTTGAAGAATTCCATATTGGTTTTCCTTTATCTGCTCCACACTGGAATTGCAAGAGGTCTACTAAGGCCTAGGTTTTCCCTCATTGCACATCTGGTTGCTGTCAGAATTTTTTCAATCTTAAACATGAATGCGGTTTTACAGACCTTTACATCACAGTTCAGTGAACCAATTACACCCATAGCAAGGAAACTTCATGCATCATTTCTTCCTTGTGTTTGATTACACAGCTGTGATAGAAGCCAGCTTTCTCTTCTTGAGAACTTTATTCTTGGCCTAGCCTCTGCACCAGTCACATGGTTTGGCCCTCACTGGCCTCCCTCCTGGAGGGTGTAAAAGCCCTGCTGTGCTACCAGGCTTTGCTTGGTTTAGCTACTACACAGATCCTGGGGCTGCTCTCAAGTGTTGTTGCCCCAATACAGTGAGAAGTTTGTTTCCTTTCTAGATCTGGGCTCAACCTTTTCTCTCCAATAAATGGCATATAAATGAATTTCTACCAGCTGCTACTGTCTTAGAAAAAGTACTGGTGAGTCAGTCGTTAGTTTTCCCTCACCTTTAATCCTCTCTTCCCTCCTCAAAACTGGAACAACTCATCTGTTCTGAATTTATTCACTCCCCTAATCTTTATTGATGGTTACTTTTCCCACCCTACTAACCAATCACAGACTCTCAGGACTCTTTTCATGTAATATCATAAATGCTGACACACATAAACCACATGCACGCATACACACTCATACACATAATTACATACAATCCCATTAAAGTCAAGAACATGATAAGCATATTTTACCACAGTTTTCATTGTTCTGGAAAGTCAATGCAATTAGGTAGGAAAACAAGACCAGCAGTATAAATATTTTCAAAAATGAAGTCAAAATATTTTATGTAATAGATCTATAGGTCTACAAATGCAAGAAAATCATCAATGGTAAAACTATAGGAACTGATAATAATTAATTAAAATCACAACTTATTGCTGAGTGGAATACATTTTAAAAACCGGATGAATATTTTGACTTTAATTATGTGAAATATGTCTGTGCATGTGTGTGTGTATGCGCGCGTGCACGCACATGCATGTGGGTATATATGTAAGGATGAGAATATTAAAATGTCAATATTAGTCATCTCTTTAGATGATAAGATGCTTGCTTTTTCCTTATCTATATTTTCCAAATTTCCTATAGTGACTATGCATTGTTTTTATAATAAAAAGAT
The DNA here is from genome assembly GCF_018350195.1 of Panthera tigris. Taxonomy (NCBI): domain Eukaryota; kingdom Metazoa; phylum Chordata; class Mammalia; order Carnivora; family Felidae; genus Panthera; species Panthera tigris. Next base: position 62,390,990 of record NC_056672.1, on the reverse strand, counting down.
AAGATGTAAAGTGATGAAATGACATAATGAATGCTATAGTGCCCAACTACATTAGTTGCTCTTTTCCTATGATTCACCTTAGTGAATATTTGGGAATGTTAAGAAAGTCTTTCTTGAAATTCTAATTTATGTCAAAATGATTATTTCTTATGATATAGGGCCTTTAACAAAGCACATCTGAAGAATAAATCCAGCCAAGCATAAGTACAACCTGGAAAATGAAAACAAGAGCAAAGGCCTAAAATCCTTCACAAAGACCTTGTAGGTTGGTATACAATGAGATTCAGTTTTTAATAATAGAAAACGATTTCAATGCAAAATGTGTATATTAATGTCAAGCTGGGATGAAGTGCAAATAAGACCAGCAGCTGTATAGTATTATCTCTTCTGTCTCCTAGATTCCCTTTCTCACTTGTCCCTCAATAGCCTGGGAAATGCCACACATCCTGAGTGTTCAACAAATATTTATGAAGATAAATGGTAAAGTAACTTTCCAAGGGTCATTCAGCTATTGTCCATGGCTAATGCGAGAACAGACACCTAGTAGAAAGTTCTCCAAATACAGATTCCAATTTTAAGTTAACAAATATCTGTCAGAGTATACCAAGTACTCTAGGTACTTACACATACTTGAATTAATTTAATTTCATAACATGCTAAGAAATAAATATCTTTTTCTCTGGTTAGATATGAGGACACTTGGGCTTTTTAAAGTGAAAGGACTTGCTCATAGGAAAGAACAAGGTGGGAAATGTAGTGCCATCTAACAAATGAACAAATAGAGGCAGGTGGCAGGACTGCTACAGACACCAGATGAGAGGTTTTATTTGAGGTTGGAATGAAAATGGTACCTTTATTAAGCAAGGCCCAAGCACTATGCTGGGCACCAGGGACACACTGGTTTTTAAAAAGTACAAGTCCTGTGTTTAGCTTCATAGTACTTACAGTCTAGTTGGACAAAAACAAGGATTAGGTGAACAATCTCATTAGAACCTATTTTAAATATGGGGGAAAGACTGTAACAGAGAAGCATAGGTGAATAGGAGGTGTCCAGGGGAAGAAAGTAGCTAAGACTATTCCAGGTAGATGGCAAAGCATATCTGAAGGCTCGTTGAGACAAGAAAAAGCCCTGATAATCCAAGAGAATGAACAAGAGCCAGCCAGGGTGAGTGGATAGGGACCAAAAGCAGGTTATAGCAATAGATGAGGTTGGAAGGTAGGCAGGGGCAGAAGGAACTTGTGAGGAGTGTTAAGGATTACTTTTATCTTTATCCAAGGAGCAAAATGAAGCCAAAGAGTGATGTTAAATAAAGGAGTAGCACAACACAATTTCTCTTTGTAAAAAACTCTATTGCTACGCCTTGGAGACAAGATTGGAGAGAGGCAAAAGTGAATATGGTGTAGTGGATAATAACTCAATGTGTACTGTCTTGTACTTTCCTTCCCAGTTAACAAGTCCCCAGAATGCCTTCAAGTTATTTTCCCCGTGACATTCTTAGTCATGTATTGTGAGTGGGATCTATCTCCCCTCAATTCTAAGGGTGAGTCTCCAATCAGCAAAACCCATCCCTCTGACTACAGTGCCTAGTTCAGGAAAGGACAACTGGCCCAAACTGGGTAAATGAAAACAAACAAGCAAACAAACAAACAAACAAAAGGCTACTGGGAAATAAGCTTTGTCACCATTCTATGAGAACTTCTGGAAGAAATGTTTTCTCTTCCTGAAGATCATGAACAAGGAAGCATAAGGACCTAGAAGCTCCAGCAGCCCCCTTATTTGACAGGATGATCTAGTTTTAGCAGGAAGACAACACCATAGAAAGTAAAGAGGAGAAACTGAAAAAAACCAAAATTTTGGCAACATTGGTGACATTCTCAATCAAGTCTTGCCTGAAACTGACCCTAACTTTGGCCTTTTCAATTCTGTAAACCAATAAATGTCTTTTATTGCTTAAGATGTTTTTTATTATTTGTACCAAAAAGAGAAATACCTTATGGAGATATCTCTTAGGAAGCTGTACTCCAGGGCAGAGATACCATTAGCAAGGGCTAGAGTTGTAACAGTAAACATGGATAAACGTGATAAACTTGAGATTTATATAAGAGATATACTTAACAGAACTGGTAAGAAGTTTGAGAGAGAGGGGCACCTGGGTGGCTCAGTAGGCTAAATGTCCAACTCTTGATTTCAGCTTGTCATAATATCACGGTTTGTGAGATCGAGCCCAGCTCGGGCTCTGTACTAACAGCATGGAGCTGGCATGGGATTCTCTCTCTCCCACTCTCTCTGCCCCTCCCCTACTCTCTCTCTCTCTCTCTCTCTCTCTCTCTCTCTCTCTCTCTCTCTCAAAAATAAATAAATAAACTTAAAAAAAAGAAGTTTGAAAGAGAAAGGTATCAAGGATGACTGCTAGGTTTCTGGGTGATAAACAGTAGTAAGCAATTCAGCACCATTGCAGAGGGAGCAAATTTCAGGCTGGGTTCAGAGGGGTGTTGGGGGTGGGGGAGGCAAGCATAGTTTTGCACACTTTAAGGCTGAGGATCCTGTGAGCTATCCAAGTAGAAATGCCACAGGCAGTTGGACATACAAAGCACATGAGAAAGGAGTAATACAATACTACATACAAGCTTTATCTGCCTCCATTTCTCACTTTCCTTCAAACAAATCCAAAAGAGCAAGTCTATACAATATCAGCATATTCTCAGCCTCTGAAATCATAGTCAGAAGAATGAAGAAAAAAAAAAAAAACCAGGGCAAGATATTCTTTAGGGAGCAAAGGAAAGTCTTTTCCTAGTCTGTAGAAAATGATAGAAATGCTAAGGAAAGTGGGAATTGGGTATGTGCCATACATTTTCAGAGAATGGAATACAACTTGAAAGGCAAAAAAAAAAAAACAGGAACACATTAGTAAATTGATGATTCAGGAAAGAGAAGTCTTTCAGCTAGTAACAATATTAAAAAGTCTATCTATCCCATTAAAATACTATGATGTACATGAGGTCTGAACACGCTCAGGCTTGGGTAAAAATGTGCTGTGATGAGCCTTGCTTGTTAAGAAATGGCCTTTGTGAAATATTATATGACTTCACTCATATGAGGATGTTAAGATACAAAACAGATGAACATAAGGGAAGAGAAGCAAAAATAATATAAAAACAGGGAGGGGGACAAAACATAAGAGACTCTTAAATATGGAGAACAGAGGGTTGATGAAGGGGTTGTGGGAGGGGGGATGGGCTAAATGGGTAAGGAGCATTAAGGAATCTACTCCTGAAATCATTGTTACACTATATGCTAAGTTGGATGTAAATTAAATAGATAGATAGATAGATAAATGCATAAATAAATAAATTCATGTTTCCATTCCAAAAAAAAGAAAAAAAAAAAAAGGAATGGTCTTTGTGAATCCTAGGGAAGTAGACTCCACAAAACAATGGGGGCGGGGGGGGGAGGATTAAACCCACAAATTGACAGCCATAGATGGAGCGGTATCTATGTGTTTTTCTTTTTTGTATCTGAAGCCACAACATTTTGATATGGAAAATGGGAAGGAACGTACAAGTTTCAAGGTGATACAATCTCCAAAGCAGCATTTCTAGGCCCTGGGCTTTCTCCCTAATAATGTAACTTATTTAAGGATTTAAATAATAATTTTTCTACATTCAGAGAAAGAAGGTATTATTTCTGTGGTCAGAAAATTTTTGATATTTGGTATTTGATGGAAATAAATGTTTTGGCAATCTTAATTGCATGACAGAAGGCAAATTCCCTGTGAAAGAGAAAAAGACATCGATATGAAGAGAACAATCTAAAAGTAAAACAATAGGAATGAGATTTCAATGGAAAAAAATATAAAAGAAGCACAGTGCAACTGAGGAATTAAAATCAAGTTTGGAGTCAATTAAGGGCAGGAAAACTGAACCAATGCTGAAGACAAACTTGAAAAGTTGCATAATTATAGAAAGGAGAAAAAAAAAGATATGAAAACTGAGAATACAAGCACATGGGAAAGGCCAAGGAAACCAAGTTTTATATAAGGAAAAGGGTATGATTTCAAAGGACCTCTAAGGGTACACAAAATCAAGAAGAAGCTGGAAAACCAGGTTTGAAAATAGAAAGGAACCAAGGGAGTTCCAGAAGGTAAAGATGTAGAAACTTTGGCCAATCTGTGGATAGAAGAGACTCTAGGGCACAGATGACACGGGACCACCACCTGGTGGTTCTGTGCCACTTGCTCAAGCTTCAACTCAGGAGATAGCATCCAACTGTCCAAGTTTGTACACAAGACTTAAGAATAAAATAATATTTCCAGGATCTTTAAATAAGTTCTACTAAACTATAAGCTCTTTAAAGGTCAAGACCAAATAGGTATATAGTATATGTATAATACACATAGTCTCAATATGCTTAAAACATTGGGTTTTTTAAGGCAGCTATTAAATAAATGCTTGTTAAATGAATGAAAATTTAACCATGTGAACACTAAATAGACTAATACTTACGTAGATATATTGTTTGATAAATTAATGACACAAAATCAAAAATCATTCCTTCACCACTGTCTCTATTCACTCATAAATGCCCATTGCTTTTATTTCTTAGACTTCTCTCAACTCCATCCTTTTTATTTCCATTTCCATTTCAATACCCTCAGTTTAGGCTTTTAAGCCCTACTCCCCTTAACTACAGAAGTGAATCTGATAGTTGATCCTCAGATATGCACATCTGGTCAACTAACCTATGATAAAGTAGCCAAGAATATACAGTGGGGAAAGGACAGTCTCTTCAATAACTGGTACTGAGAAAACTGGATATCCACATGCAAAGAATAAAATAGGACTACTATCTTACACTATACACAAAAATTAACTCAAAATGAAAAAGACTTGAATGTAATACCTAAAACCATAAAACTCTTAGAAGACATAGATCCTTGACATTGGTCTTGACAATGATTTTTTGGATCTGACACCAAAAGCAAAGGTAACTAAAGCACAAATGAACAAGTGGGACGATATCAAACTAAAAAGCTTCTGCACAGCAAAGGAAATCATCAACAAAATGAAAAAAAACCTAAAGAATGGAAGAAAATATTTGCGAATCATACATCTCATAAGATGTTAAAAATCCCAAATACAGAAAGAACTCATACAACTCAAAGCAAAAAATCAATCTAATTTAAAAATGTACAGAAGATCTGAATAGACATTTTTCCCAAAGAAGACATACAGATTGGCAGCAGGTACATAAAAAGATACTCAACATCACTAATCATTAGGAAAATGCACATCAAAACCACAAAATCACCTCACGCTTGTTATTGTTAGAATGGCAGTTACCAAAAAAGACAAGAAATAAGGAGCGTTGGCAAGGATGTGAAGAAAAAAGAACGCTTGTACACTGTTGTTGAAATGTAAATTGGTGCAGCCACTATGAAAAACAGTATGGAGATTCCTTAAGAAATAAATAATAGAACTACCATATGATCTGGTAGTTTCACTTCTACGTATATATCCAAAGAAAAGAAAAGTACTAACTGAAAAAGATATCTGTATTCCCATGTTCACTGCAGCATTATTTACAATAGCCAAGATATGGAAACAACCTAAGGGTACACAAACAGATGAATAAGAAAAGAAAATGTGGCATAAATATTTAATGGAATATTATCCAAAAATAAAAAAGAATGAAATCTTGCCATTTGCAATGGATGAATCTTGAGAGCATTATGCTAGGTAAAATAATGTAAAATAGACAGAAAAAGACAAATACCATATGATCTCACTTGTATGTGGAATTAAAAAAAACAAACAAGTCCATTTATGCAGAAACAGATTGGTGGTTGCCAGATGTGGGCGGGTGGCGGTGGGGTGAAATGGGTGAAGGGGGTCAAAAGGTACAAACTTTCACTTACAAAATCTATGGCCCAATCAGGAGACTATAGATGCTGGAGAGAATGTGGAGAAACGGGAACCCTCTTGCACTGCTGGTGGGAATGCAAATTGGTGCAGTCACTCTGGAAAACAGTGTGGAGGTTCCTCAGAAAATTAAAAATAGACCTACCCTATGACCCGGCAATAGCACTGCTAGGAATTTACCCAAGGGGTACAGGAGTACTGATGCATAGGGGCACTTGTACCCCAATGTTTATAGCAGCACTCTCAACAATAGCCAAATTATGGAAAGAGCCTAAATGTCTACCAACTGATGAATGGATAAAGAAATTGTGGTTTATATACACAATGGAGTACTACGTGGCAATGAGAAAGAACGAAATATGGCCCTTTGTAGCAACATGGATGGAACTGGAGAATGTGATGCTAAGTGAAATAAGCCATACAGAGAAAGACAGATACCGTATGTTTTCACTCTTATGTGGATCCTGAGAAACTTAACAGAAACCCATGGGGGAGGGGAAGGAAAAAAAAAAGAGGTTAGAGTGGGAGACAGCCAAAGCATAAGAGACTCTTAAAAACTGAGAACAAACTGAGGGTTGATGGGGGGTGGGAGGGAGAGGAGGGTGGGTGATGGGTATTGAGGAGAGCACCTTTTGGGATGAGCACTGGGTGTTGTATGGAAACCAATTTGACAATAAATTTCATATATTGAAAAAAAAATAAAAATAAAGAAAAAAAAAAAATCTATGGCCCAAAGCTAAATACTGAATCCTAACTGGTTATGAATTCACACAGCAAAACTATGTTTTATTTCTTTTTCTAGCCAAAGTAATGTTGGTTGAGCACACAAATTAATCAGAGAGCTGCTACTTATGGTTCAGAATTATTTTTACAATGCTATTTTACAAGTATTATTCCCTTCATAAATGCTCAAAAGGAAAATATAAACCATAATCTTTTAACAACCATATGTAATCAAATTTAGTTTTCAGACATTGTCTTTTCACTCTTTCAGAAGCAATGTTAGTTGTAGTTAAAAGCTCTGACTTTGGAGCAAAGTTTTTCCCCAACTCAATCCCTGTTCTGCCTAGTGACCTTAAGCAAGTTATCTAGGCTTTCTGTGCCTCGGTTTCCTCATCTGTAAAATGGGGACAATAATAGTACCTCACAGAATTTTGTAAGGATCAAATAAATTAATACATGTAAAACATACAAATTTTAATATTGTTTGTTCTAGCTCTGTGAAAAGTGATGTTGGCATTTTTAATAGGGATTGCACTGTAGATTGCTTTGGGCAGTATAGACATTTCAATCATACTTGTTCTTCCAATCCATGAGCACAGACTGTCTTTCCATTTCTTTGTGTCATTTTCAAAAGTCTCTCATGTGTTTTACAGTTTTCAGAGTACAAGTCTTTCACCTCTTTGGTTAGGTTTATTTCTAGTTACCTTACTGGTTTTGGTGCAATTGTAAATGGGACAGATTCCTTAATTTCTCTGCTACCTCATTATTGGTATGTAAAAATGCAACAGATTTCTGTACATTGATTTTATATCCTGCAACTTTACTGAACTTGTGTATCACTTCTAGCAGCTTTTGGTGGGGTATTTCAGGTTTTCTTTTTTTATTTTTATTTTTTGTAATATTTATTTATTTATTTGAGAGAGAGAAAGAGAGAGAGCAGGGGAGGGGCAGATAGAGAGAGGGAGATAGAGAATCCCAAGCAGGCTCTGCACTGTCAGCACAGAGCCCAACATGGCGCTCAATCTCACAAACCATGAGATCATGAGCTGATCTGAAATCCAGAGTCAGACGCTTAACGGACTGAGCCACCCAGGGGCCCCAGTCTTTCAGGTTTTCAATATAGAGTATCATGTCATCTGCAAATAGTGAAAGTTTCACTTCTTCCTTACTGATGTGGGTGCCTTTTACTTCTTTTGCCTGATTGCCATGGCTAGGATTTCCAGCACTATGTTAAATAACAGTAGTGAGAGTGGACATCCTATCTTATTTTTGACCATAGAGGAAAAGCTATCAGGTTTTCCCCATTGAGGATGATGTTAACTGCAGGTTTTTCATATACAGACTTTATTATGTTGAGGTATGTTCCTTCTAAACCTACTTTGTTGAGGGTTTTTATCATGAATGAATGTTGTACTTTGCCAAATGCTTTTTTTGCATCTTTTGAAATGATTATAGTTTTTAAACTTTCTTTTACTAATGTGTTGCACACATTGATTGATTTGCAAATATTGCAAAAGATCCCAAATAGTCAAAGCAACCCTGAAAAAGAGAAGCAAAGCTGGAGGCATCACAATTCCACCCTTAAAGTTATACTACAAAGCTGTAGTGATCAAAACAGTATGATACTGGCACGAAAATAGACACACAGATCAATAAAACAGAAAAGAAAACCCAGAAATGAACCCACAACTATATGATCAATTAATCTTTGAGAAAGTAGTAAAGAATATTCAATGGGAAAAAAGCAGTCCCTTCATAAAACGGTATTGGGAAAACTGGACAGCAACATGCAAAAGAATGAGACTGGACCATTTTCTTACATCATACACAAAAATAAATTCAAAATGGATTAAAGACCTAAATATGAAACCTGAAATCATAAAAAATCCTAGAGGAGTACACAAGCAGTAACCTCTTTGACATCGGCCATAATAACTTCTTTCTAGATTTGTCTCCTGAGGCAAGGGAAACAAACGCAAAAATAAACTATTGGGACTACATCAAAATAACAACTTCACAGCAAAGGAAACATCAACAAAACTGAAAGGCAGCCTATGGAATAGGAGAAGATATTTACAAATGACATATCTAATAAAGAGTTAGTATCCAAAATACATAAAGAACTTATAAAACTCAACACCCAAAAATGAATAGCCCAATTAAAAAATGGGCAGAACACATCAACAGACATTGTTCCAAAGAAGACAGCCAGATGGCCAACAGGCACATGAAAAGATGCTCAACATCACTCATCATCAGGGAAATGCAAATCAAAACTACAATGAGATATACCTCACACCTGTCAGGATGGCTAAAATAAAAAACACAAGAAACAACTGGTGTTATCAAGGATGCAGAGAAAGGGGGACACTCTTGGACTGTTGGTGGGAATGCAAACTGGTGCAGTCATTCTGGAAAACAGTCTGAAGGTTCCTCAAAAGTTAAAAATGGGGGCACCTAGGTGGTTCATTCGGTTAAGCATTTGACTTTTGACTTCAACTCAGGTCATGATTTTGTGGTTCAGGAGTTTGAGCCCCTCATTAGGCTATGTGCTAGTGGTACAGAACCTTCTGGGATTCTCTTTCTTTCCCTCTGTCTCTGCCCTTCCCCTGATTGCTCTCTCTCACTCAAAAAAAATAAACTTTTTTAAAAAGTTAAAAATAGAACTACCCTATGATCCAGCAATTGCACAGCTATGTATTTACCCAAAGAATACAAAAATACTAATTCAAAGGGATACATGCACTCCAATGGTTATAGCAGCATTATCTACCATAGCCAAATTATCAGTGTTCAACTGATAACTGGATAAAAAAGAAGTGGTATACATATACAATAGAATATTACTCAGTCATAAAAAAGAATGAAATCCTAGGGCACCTGGATGGCTCAGTCGGTTAAGCATCTCACTCTTGATTTTGGCTCAGGTCACAGTTTGTAAGATTGAGGCCAGTGTTGGGCTCTGCACTGACAGCATGGAGCCTACTTGGGATTCTCTCTCTCCGTCTCTCTGTCCCTCCCCTGCTTGCACTCTTTCTCAAAAAATAAAAAATAAAATAAAAACTAAAAAAAATGAAATCTTGCCATTTGCAACATGGATGGAGCTAGAGTATTACGGTAGGTGAAATAATAAAGACAAATACCATATGATTTCACTCATATGTGGAATTTAAGAAACAAATGAGCAAAGAAGGAAAAAAGAGAGAGGGGCAAACCAAGAAACAGACTCCTTTTTAAAAGTATTTATTCATTTATTTTGAGAAAGAGGGCATGGGGGAGAGAGAGAGAGAGAGGACAGAGTGAATCCCAAGCAGGCTCCACGCTGTCAGTGTAGAGCCCGATGTGGGGCTCAAACTCACTAACTGTGAGATCATGACCTGAGCTGGTATCAAGAGTCAAACATTCAACTGACTGAACCACCCAGGTGCCCCAAGAAACAGACTCTTAACTATAGTTAAGAGAACAAACTGATGGGTACCAGAGGGAGGTGGCGGGGGGGGGGGGGGGGGGGGGGGGGGGGGGCGGGGAGATAGGTTAAACAGGTGATGGGGATTAAGAAGTACACTTGTTTGATGAGCACTACGTGTTGCATAGAAGTGTTGAATCACCATACTGTATACCTGAAACTAAAATTATACTGTATATTAACTAATTGGAATTTAAATGAAAACTTAAAAAAAATACATGCAAAGCAAATTGGACAGTGCCTGACACATAGTATGCACTCAATAAACATCAATTCATTATTATATCTATAGCACATTCTTTTAAGTAGTCAACTTTTTTCAAAGTGGTTTTCTATTTTATTTTTTTACATTAATTCTAGTTGGTTAACATACAGTGTTATATTAGTTTCAGGTGTATAATATAGTAGCCTAATTCTTCTACTGAGTTATATATCATAAACATCTCCATACATCTAAATTATTTTCTACAACATGATTCTTAATAGTATGGATGCACCTTATTTTAACATAGTTTCCTATTGGGAGACATTTAGGAGAGTTTCAGATTTTAGTCATTAGAAAGTGTTACGACTGAGCATGTTTGCACATCTCTTTCATGATTTCCTCAGAAGTAAAGTTGCTGGGATAAAAGGCATATTCACTTTTAAGCCTTTTGATATATTTTAGGTCCCAGGATTTATATCACCCACAGTTTCTTATATTTTACATTTGGCTTATTATGAAAGGGGCCTCAGAGACTGTTACTGAGCAGAGGAATAATGAAGTTAGGGTAGTGTGCTCCTTAGCCACTCTGAACAGCAAAATAATGTTGAAATGAAAGTTTTGGGTGACATGAGTGTCCAATGAAGGTGACATGTGCTGACTACCATACCAGCATCTCCAAGCCCAGGCTATTTGAGCTATCAGCACTCTTCCGGTACAACTAACTCCAGATACGAAAAACATCATCAAGCCCCGGGTGTCAGGAATCCTCAGCCTCAAACTGTTGCATTGGGGAAAGTCAGAGCAGCTGCACTGACACACATTTCACAGGCTTTCTCTCTTAATTTACTCCATTCATGGAGAATTTCTCTTGACAAAGTGTTATGGCCCTTGTGTCAGCAAGACCTTGTATAATTTAGAAGTATGTTCCTAAAATAGTGAAAGGGCTGAAATGTCTCAGAGGCAAAAAATTACCTGAAGAGGTTCCATTGTAAGGAACCTTGCCAGAGGGAGCTAATCACATTGAATCACAGGTGAGGAAGCAGCATGACATGGGTGTCCAGCCCATTGGCCCAACACTTTATGCGTGCATGCTATTAAAAAGAGAGGTCTTAAAAATAAATCATCAGTAAATAAATATTCTAATATTTAGAGAAAGTGGAAATCATGGATTCAGGGATTCTCATGATTATAGAGATCATCAAGGTCATCTATTCTAGCTCAATGGTCAGCTGTTGCTTGGATTCCATTTACAATTGTCCTGAAAAGTGACCTTCTGCCTCTGCTTAGACATGTCCAATAGCAGAGAACTGTTACTCTCTCCTTAGGACAACTAATATAACTAGAGAGTTCACCCTTATTAAAATCCTGAAATCCATTAGCCTAAATAAACAAACACATAAGTAAATAGATATTTTCCAGACATTGGTGAGTCCTACAGAATGTTGAAAATGTTATATTTTACAGCTGGCTCCAGAGCTTTTCTTAGGAAGAGAACTAAGTTTGTTTAGAAAAATACTCTGATAAGCCATATGGGGTAAGAAAGATGAAGGGTTATAAGGTAAGCAGAGAGCAAAACCAAACTGTTGTGCCTTAGAAATTAAGGGAACACTGAAGTGGGGTAAGCAGTGAAAAGCTGGAAATGGGACTGAAAAAGGAAGAGGAGTTGCTGAACAACACATCCAGATGCTGGAGCCTGTAGGGAAAGGTGGCCAGTTAGGAATTCCCTGCGCTTAAAGTTCTATTAAGAACAAAAGAGAGAGAGAGAGAGAGAGAGAGAGAGAGAGAGAGAGAGAGAGAGATTAGAGTGGGAGAGATCCAAAGCATAAGAGACTCTTATAAACTGAGAACAAACTGAGGGCTGCTGGGGGGTGGGAGGGAGGGGAGGGTGGGTGATGGGTATTGAAGAGGGCATCTTTTGGGATGAGCACTGGGTGTTGTATGGAAACCAATTTGACAATAAATTTCATATATTTTTTAAAAAATCACAAAAAAAAGAACAAGATTCCATTTTAAGATGATTTCATTTCTACAATACAAGAGATAGATTGGTATAACACTTTTAGAAAGCAATTTAGCAATATATATCCAATGTACTTTAGCCTTATAATCCCAATTCCTGACATACATCTTGAAAAATTAAATCAAAATGTAAAAATGCTGAATGAAAAAAGATGTGGTACAGATATATAATGGAGTATTACTCAGCCATAAAAAAGAATGAAATCTTGCCATTGGCAATGACATGGATGGATCCAGAGAGTATTATGCTAAGTGAAATAAGTCAGAGAAAGACAAATACCATATGATTTCACTCATATGTGGAATTTAAGAAACAAAACAAACAAGCAAAGGTGGGAGGGCGCAAAAAAAGAGAGAGAAGCAAACCAAGAAACAGACTCTCTAACTATAGAGAAAAAACTGATGGTTACCAGAGGGGAGGTAGGCAGGGGGATGGCTTAAATAGGTGATGGGCATTAAGGAGTGTACTTGATGTGATGAGAACTGGGTGATGTATGTAAGTGTTGAATCATTATATTGTATACCTGAAACTGGTATTACACTGTATGTTAACTACCTGGAATTTAAATAAAATTTTTTTAAAAAATGTGAAAATGCAAAAACTTAGAACCAACCCAGATCCTAAAACAGAGACTGCTAAATAAATTATGGCACAGTCCCAAGAATATTTTGCAACTCTTAAATATGATGTTAATGATAATATAAGAAAATGTATGACAAGATGTTTTTGATAGAAATAAGAAAATTATAATTTAATATTAACCTACTAAGGAAACAAAATAACAAAGAACTTCTATGCGTAGAAAATATTTTAAAGAAATACAGCAAAACTGTTAATAATAGTCATCTCTAAGGATAATTTTCTCCTATTTTTCGAAGTTTTTAAAATTTTACATAGCAAATATGTTTAACACTTAAAATGTAAAATTTTTTTACACAATCTATATTTAAATGTCAATTTTAAACTTCATTTAAAATGTGTTTATGGCTGTTAATTCTTCAGCAACTATACAAGAGAAACAGCTTCATGGTTATAGAAAAGTCAACTATCCTTTCTTTATACCCAAGTCTGACTTTGGTAAGTTCATGTCACCTTTCTGAATGTCAGCTGTGGTACAAAAATAAAGATCTCTCCCTGACTCTATCACAGGCTTGTTGGGGTGCACAATACATTGGTGAATATGGAAGCCCTCTGAATTCTGCATCCTTATAAAATTATAAAGGACTCTTACTGTTAGATTAGAATCTACAGGTAGTCACTTCATTCTTCTACCTTCTGATCCATTCTTCTTTTGCAATGACCACTTCATATAATCTGGGGAAATGTGACTGTATATAAGTCACATTTCTATATAACGCATGTTGGCATAAAATGTATAAAATTCAGTATATTACTTTGAAACAAAATAAACAAAAGGTCCTGAAACCATTGATGTCATAATGTTCTTTAACAGTATGTTTTCATGTGTGGCATGTGTGTGTGATGGGAGTTGTGAGTGTGAGTGGGTTATGAGTGTACATGTGCATATGTATGGTGTGTGTGAGGTATGTGTTTGCAAATGTGCACACTGAAGAGCCCTAGGGAGCCAGAGGTGAATTTAGAATTGCTGTTTCCTTATAAAGAGATTTACTTTGTTTTCTTTTGCTTTGTTGTGCCTGACTATCCATAGCAAGTCTAGATATTAAAGAAGAAACTTTCAGGACCAAAGATTACAGATTCAAATTCTGGGAATGGGAGCCTGTCACATCCTGTTGGAGATCATTCATTGGAATCTGACTGCAATACCTTAATCTTTAAGCAGAATTCAAAATAAGTCCATCTTGAGTTCCTTCCAAAAGTTAGGGGAGGAATCACTAAAAGACCCATTTACAAGGCAGTTTCCTCTATTCCTCCCACAAAACAAACAAACAAACAAACAAACAAAATGGTATAGTGGGAAGAACACAAGACTCTAGTCAGATGCTCAAAGTTAAATTCCTACTTACACTAACTAGTAAGGCCATCTTTACCCACCAGCTCAGCACAGTGCCACTTCCTTCCACTCTGCCTGGTTACTTCCCCAAATTCCCAGGGAAACCTCTCCCATTGCCAATCCATCCCAGTTCATCACCAGTTCTGATAAATGGATCCCTGTGCCTTCATGTCTTACATTTCTTGTATCGCTCCCGACCCCCGGCCTATGCCCTTCAAGTGAGATCAAGTTTCCAGCCTGGTTCATCTTCCAGTGATTACCCAGGCCACATCGGAGACTGGACACAAGGGAGCCGGGAGAACATTTTTAAGTTATTGGACCTCTCTTGGCCTGAGTTTCAAGGCTACTGGGTTAAATGATCTCTAGTGTCCATTCTTGATCTAATATTCTACAGTTCTATCACAACATAAACATTACAATAACAAATATAATAATTAAACCAGAAAATTTGTGTAATGGTCCAGTTATCAATGCGTCTTTATTCACATCATCTCCTTGGCCCACCCAATGGATAGATAAACCAGGTGGTATCATCTCCATTCTGGAGATACATTTTGAAAATTACATGATTTACTCTCCCAGGGTTACAGGACTCAAACCCAAATCTTCTGACTCTAATTTTTAAGTTCTTTAATCCATAGAATGATAAGGCATAGAAAAACCCTGTTGCTATCTATTCAGAGAGGAAACAAGGATTTGAGCAATTGTGGGAATTCCAAAATTTAAAATATAAGCAATGTGACTTTTTCAGACTAGATTCAAATCCTTTAGGGCATAACAAGGCATTCATTTCAGTTCTTATGAAGCAAAGCACATCTCCTACCCAAAAGAGAAACTGGTAGGATTTCAAATATTCTTACCAAGCTGAAGGGGTCTAGAATTTAGCACATACCATAGTAGCTTATCCAAATATAAAGCATCATGAGCCTCACTCTTGTATAATTGTACATAACCATTACATTGTCTTTTTTAATGTTTGTTTATTTTGAGAGAGAGAGAGAGAGAGAAAGAGAAAGAGAGAATGCAAGCAGGGGAGGGGCAGAGAGAGAGAAGGAGAGACAGAATCCCAACCAGGCTCCAAGCAGTCAGAGCAGAGCCCGATGAGGGGCTTGATCCCACAAACTGTGAGATCATGACCTGAGCTGAAACCAAGACTCAGACGCTTAACTGACTGAGCTACCCGGGTGCCCCAGCCCTTACAATGTCTTTGATCATGTATTGGTTTTCCATTGTTACTATATAAGAAATTATCACAAACGTAGTGGTTTAAAACAACACAAATTTATTGTTTCATGATCCTATAGGTCAGAAGTCTAACATGGATCTCACTGAGCTAAAGTAAGGTGTTGGGAAGGCTGGTTCCTTCTAGAGCCTCCAGGAGAGAACCTGTTTCCTTGCTTTCTCTAGCTTCTAGAAGCTGCCTGCATTCCTTGGCTGGTGGCTCCTCTCTTTGTCTTCAAATCCAGTGATGTAGCATGTCTCTGACCCTGCTTCTGTTTTCCCATCTTTTTCTCTGACCACAGCAGGATAAGGGTCCTTTTATTTATTTTTGTTTATTTTTTAGAAACAGAGAGCACAAGTGGGAGAGAGGGATAGAGAGAGAGAGAGGGAAAGAAGCTCAAGCAGGCTCCAAGCTCAGTGCGGACCCCGACTCATGGGGTTGATTGACATGGGACTCAATCTCATGACCCTGGCATCATGACCTGAGCCGAAATCAAGAGTTGGACACTTAACCAACTGAGCCACCCAGGTGCCCCAATAAAGCCAGATATGATTAGATTATACTCACTCAGATGATCCAGGTAACCTCCCCATCTCAAGATCCTTAATCATATTTGCAAAGCCACTTTTCCCATGAAAGGTTAACACAGTCCCAGGTTCCATGGATTAGGATGTGGATATCTCTGGAGGGCCATTATTCCACCTACCACCATGAATGTCATTAGTTCATTCAAAAAATAATAGCCAAAATGCATCAATGTACCTTCTATATGTTAAATATCTGATGTAGGAACTTTATACCCATTCCAACAAATATTTATAACAATATGTCAAGGTTGGTATCACTATCCCCATCTGACAGACAGTGAAAATGAGACTTATTGGTTAAGTAACTCTACAAGGTCATCTAGCTAGTCAGAGGCAGAGCAGACTTTTAAACCACTATAAAACAACCATGCACAGGAGAAGCCACCACTTTTCAGTGCGAGCACTGATTCCCAGGCATAAAGCTATCATGTAGTTAAGCTCAGCTGGGAGCCTCACAGATATCTCTGCTTGGAGGAGAGCCCCAGCATGCAGTCTGAGGTTCCTTTGCTTGTGGCACGTTCCATCCACAGCAAAAGGGAAATCTAGAGAGTAAGAAACAGCAAAAGCTTCCTAAGAGAAAAACTCTTCTAAAACCTCTGCAGACTCTTGAGATTTTGGGTAACACATGGCAAATGTGACAGGTTTCCTGGGCGTCTGCTAGTACTTGGCATCATCACGCTCCACAGTCAATTTCAAAATTGTCATTTTGGGCCCACTGAGGCTTTAAATAGCACCTCCAAACAGCCGGGCAAGTTTTGTAGCTTTCTCTTTCTATTAAGAGCATGTGAGGGCTCAGAGACTATTGAAAATAAATGTCACAAAGTAAATGCTTTTATGCATTTGTTTGTTTAAATTGTTTTGAGGGCACTGAGAATGAAGACACATGCTTCAAAAAGAGATATTCCAGAATAATGATGCCATATCTCAAAGCACCCAAAATATTAATTGCTACCCAAAACAAGATGCTGAGATAGAAATGCACATGTCACATTAATGCAAAGGCCAAAAAGTGAGAGAATAAAAGAAAACAAAATTTCAAAACACTATTGTTTATTAAGCACCTGTTGTTTGCCAGAAGTTTTTGAAAATTAATTTCATTTAATCCATACAATACTTACAAGTAACCTAATTTCACTGGTGAAGACAGAGCCTTAGAGAGGTTAAGCAACAGGTCCAAGGTCACCCTGCTGGATGCCGATGAGGCTGGGGCTATCTAGCATAAAAAGAATCTATTTCACCACACACCCAACCAAGCAGGCTAGGCTCAGGGTATTAGGCAAGTGTCAGCCCTGACTCACCAGAAGGCAGCCTGACTTGGAAAATAATATATATCTGCTTCTAGGCTACGGGGGAGACAAAAAGAAGCATTAAAGCTGAAGATAAAAGACAGGCAGGTGCAGCTGATTTAGTTCCAGTCATCACATTCTCAATGTTCCTAACAGGAGTGGTGATAGTAACACCTCGTAATTACACAACGCCCTCCTCAGGGAAGCTCAGAGCTCTTTAAAGACACATTCACATTTGTCTTCCCAACAGCTCTGGAATGGAGGAGACAGCACAATCACTTTCCTTTTACAGAGGGAGAAGCTGGTGCATTTGCCCAAGGTCATAGAGGGACACAGAGGCTTGGAGAGACGGTAGCCCTGGGACTCTTATCCAGATGGCTTAACCACCAGCCCTGGGCTCAGAGACCCATGGGTGAAATATCCATTTAGTCAGCCATGCTATGCTTTGTAAAATCCCTGTCAAAATGACCCATACCACGAGAAACATGTGACAGGAAGGCCCTCTATTTCCTTCATTCTTCCAGATATTCACTCCTGGTGGAGAGGGGATCTTTCTCTTTTGTTCAACAGCACATGTGCATTATTGAAAAAGGATCAGTCTTAACCAGAGAAAGGTTTGTCAAATTGATAGTCTACTCCAAACAGCCTCAAACTCTGGAGCCAGGAGGATCCCTGATCCTCTCCCAGAATGGAACCTAGAATTAGAATTTCTTGCCTTGACTACAAGGTGCATCAACTGAAGAGAGCAGGACCCGAGGGATGGCGAAAAGAAAAAAGAGGAAAAGGAGGGAGACCCAGCAGAGAAAGGACCCACAAGTGGAACATCCACTGTATGGGCCATCCCCAAAGTGAACTGTACAGATGGTAAAGTGTTTTTTAGCACAAGCTCTGCACATCCTTAGTGTCTGCAATTGGCTACTGGTATGGCTAAAGTTTGTATGAGGATTATACGTGCGCATTCTTCCAGATATTTCAGGGCTTAGTAACAAGCATATGCAAGATTCAGAATGTGTCTCCTACAGCACAATACTTCACAGCATAGAAACAGGTAGAACACTATAGGTCTTAAACAAAGTGTGAGTCATTCTAATTACCAGATTTAATAAAAGGTTCTATTGTACCAACATAAAAAGAGGTCTTCATAATTTAAAATACTCTCAAGGCAGGCACAAGGCTTAGCACTTGACACTTGGAATGCCAGCTTCCTCATTTGCGATCTTGGGCCAAACACTGAGATATTTGCACTCCTAGAAAAGTAGTTCAGTTACCTCCTCCCTAAGGCAGAGACTTTACCATCATGAAACTTTTGAGAGCTAATACCTGATTTTTAATGCTATATGATTTATGCTATGATTTAAATGCTACAGTCTCAAATGTGAATTCAATGAAAATACTATGTAACTTTGCTTTGCTTGTTGCTCCTAGATTTGAATCAGCACAAGATCAGAAGCTTTTAAATTAAAACAATAAGTTTTGCCTACCCCACTCATTCTCAATTTCTGATGAATAAAAACCAAAAGGAAACAGGGGAATCTAGCTGGGTCAATCATTAGAGTGTAAAACTTTTGATCTCAGGATCATGAGTTCAAGCCCCAAGCTGAGCATAAAGCTTACTTTAAAAAACAAAGGGAATAGAAAAGAAGGGGGAAGGGGAGTAATCTGAATTAAGAGAAATCAAGAAAGAAGATTGAAGAAAAGTCTGCTACATAGACAATAGATGAAGACAAAATGAAGAAAGAATAAGAGTATATTCTGTCTGGGAAGAAAGTGACCAGAACCCAAGGAAGAAGTCACAAACAGCCTCCCCACCCCAGCTCAGAGCTACAGGGTTTGAAGCAAGAGTTGGCTATGGAGTAGTAGCTGTGAGGCAAATTCACAGTCTCCTAGGCAATCTCAATTATAACTATAAATACATATATCATTAATAAAACATTAGAAAAATCAAGTCTGTCAAGATATTTAAAGACTAATACATCATGACAAAGTAGGATTTATTCCAGAAATGAATGCAATTATGGGCCAATATTAGGAAATCTATAATTCATCATATTACTAGGTCATAGGAGAAAAGCTATCTGATTGCCTCAATAGATATTTTTTAAAAAGCAATTGATAAAATTTTAAATCTATGACCTAGAAATATAAATAGAAGAAAGTAAAGATTATTTATTAATTGATATGGAAAATCTATGATCCAGTTAACTGGTAACATAATATTTAAATATAAAACATTATGGAGATTTTTACTAACTGAAGGAATGAGACAAAACTGACCATTATCAAAACTAATATTTTAATATCTTTCTGGTAGTTCTAGGCAATTAAGTAAGACCAACAGAAGTAAAAAGAAGTATAAATATTAGGAAAGAGAGGAAATTTTATCTTTGCTTGCATATAATATCTATATGAAAAATATCTAAGACAATCAAATGAAATAAATACTGAAACTAATAGGAGAGTTCATTAATATGGCTATGTAAATAACAAATATATATTTAAAATGAGAAATTTTGTATATGTCAGTTATATCCATTTTTCTCCCCAATTAAAACCCACTCATGTTGAGAAACCCAAAGAAAATGAGGGTAAAACTAGACACATGAAGATTTCAGGAAATGTAAAGATACAAAGAGCACCAGTTCTCTATCCTATGACTTTCCAAACTACAATGGGATTGTTGAGAAAAGATGAGAATCTTTTTTTTTTTTTTACATTTTTTTTTTTAACGTTTATTTATTTTTGAGACAGAGAGACAGAGCATGAACGGGGGAGGGGCAGAGAGAGAGGGAGACACAGAATCTGAAACAGGCTCCAGGCTCTGAGCAGTCAGCACAGAGCCCGACATGGGGCTCAAACTCACGGACCACGAGATCGTGACCTGAGCCGAAGTTGGCCGCTTAACCGACTGAGCCACCCAGGCGCCCCGAGAATCTTTTTTAAGATGAGAAATATTTTAAGAATTAATAAAAGTACTTACATACAAATGGAAACCAGCAGTATTCCTTTCCCTTTTTGTCAAAATATTCTAAAGTTCCATAACAAATTGAGTTTTTACCATGGTGTCTCCTACCCATGCACCAACCCACTGATAAGAGCACAACTATATTTAAATTTGAGGTTACAGAAGCCACTCCTAAATCATATTCCAGACCCCAAGTCACAAATCGGTAACCTCACTACCAGTGGGCTCCTCTTACCTATATAGTAATGGTTGTCTTCCTCTCACCCTAAACCTCTGGGTCTATTTCTTCACTTACTTTTCAAACCCCAGCCCCTCATCAATCCATGAACAAGAAAAACTTTGTCTTACTACTTTTACTTGGGAATTAAAAACCTGCTACCACCTGAGGTCTGCTCTGTGCATTTATTCTTTCATACATTTATCCCACAAACAAACGTCTATTCAGTGCCAACCATAGACTAGTTGCTGGTGCTGTAAAATGAGTAAATTAGATACAGTAAGGGCCTCACAGTGCTTATAGTCTAGTGGGAGATTCAAACAAATTGAGAGGCAATGACAACACCATCAGTAAATGTGTGCTAGGGGAAGCACAAGGTGATGATGTAACAAAACATAGGGTCATCCAACCCTATTGGGGAGGTGCCCTAAAGTATGAATAAAAGCTGAAAGGCAAAGTATAAGGTGGGGGTGGAGAGAGGAAAGAACACATCTCATTTTACTTATTTCTGGCATAAAAGACAGCCACACATTCAATTAACATTCTCAGACCCACTAGGCAAGCTTCTAGGAGCTGGAACAGACACCATGTTACATGCCGTGTTTTATAGCTCCTTGGTGATGTCTGACAGCACTCTAAATAATCCTTTTGGAACTAACAGAAGTTTCGAGTGGATAGGATGAATTCTGAGCACAGTGTTTTTAAGAGTTTCTTTATCCTCTGGGGCTAAAACCCCTTTCAAGGATTGCTTGAGCAATCCTAGTTGTTAGATGACAACCCACATGGTTACCAAGGATGAGAAAGGCATATGAAGAAAATACTGTTTTGGTCTTCAGTAAATGTTTGAACTCTGCTGGGTCTGACAGCAAAGCCCCAAGGACAAAGATGAATTTTATGATGTAGGTTTTTCCCATCAGGGCTCATGACTGACTAAGTTTTTTAAGGCTCAAGTGAGGGTCTGCTACCATGGTCAGCATTTAAAGTATGTAGCCTAGAAAAGTGCAGCTTTATAGATTTGGAAAATCTTACTAACTTCTGCCCAGGAGAATAAGAATGTTAAAAAGCAAATATTTTTGCTTATCTCCCAAAAACCAGTACTCCTGCCCAACTCTAGGTGCTCCGCAGCTACTACAAACACCACTTTATTAATATATTGCTACTAGCCCTTTCACATATTATTTACATTTAAACAGGAAAGACATGTTTATTATTGGAAAGTCATTACTATGACACTTTCCTAATCTTAAATATTTACATGTATTCTGTTCATCCTAAAAGAGAACTCTAACATTCACTCATATAAATCATAGTAAATTGGTTTGAAAACTAATTTTTCATTAAACAAAATGTATTTATTGCTTAAAATGTGACCCCTAGGAATTACTGACCTCTAAGAATAACCAATTTTTATAAATTTCAAGACAAGGAAAACATCATTACTTTCCCTCTAAAATCAGGGATTAAATGATGATGTCTGTTTTTACCCCCATCTATTAACATTGTACTAGAGGTTCTAAGCAAAGAAGTGTCATTATCCAAAGACAATATGATTGCCTATGTAGGAAATCCTAATGTATCTACAAAAGAAGAAAGAAACAAAAAAGAGAGTGAGAGCTACTGCTAAGTGAATTTATCAAGATCAGTATACAAAAACCAACTGCATGTGTATATATATAAAATACTTAGGGATGGAAGATGTACAAGACTTGAATACTGAAAACTACAAACCACTACTAAAAACTAAAAAATACATAAGTAAATAGACATAGACCAAACAACTCAATATTGTTAAGATGTTAATTCTCTTCAAATTGATCTATAGATGTAAAACAATCCAAATCAAAATTCCAGGAGGCTTGTTAGTAGAACTTGACAAGCCAATCATACAATTCATATGGAAATACAAATGGCCTATAAAAGCCAAAACAAGTTTTTGAAAATAACCAAGTTAGAGGACTTAACATTACCTGACTTCAGGACTTACAATCAAGTAATAGTAATCAAAACAGTGTGATATGGGTGCAAACTAAACAAGCAGATGAAACAGAATAGAAAGCCCAATAATAAATGCACACATACATGGTCAGGTGACCTTTGACAAAGAAGCAAAGGCAATCCAGAAAAAAAATATACAGACTTAACAAATGGCACTAGAACAATATCCTTTAAAAAAAAAAGGTAAGCTTCAATCCATAACTCACATCACATGGAAAAATTAACTCAGAACAAATGTAAATATAAAACCTAACACTATAAAATTTGTATAAAAGGGGGACCTGGGTGGTTCAGTCAGTTGAGCGTCCAACTCTTGATTCCGGCTCAGGTCATATCTCACGGTTTAGGAGATAGAGAACCGCATCGGGCTCCGTGCTAGCAGAGTCTGCTTGGGATTCTCTGTCTCCCCTCTTTCTGCCCCTTCCCTGCTCTCTCTCGCTCTCTCTCTCTCTCAAAATAAATAAACAAACATTGAAAAAATTGTACAGGAATTTCTCTGGGTTAAATGAAAATAAAATCAAAAGCATGATCCATACAAGAATAAACTGATAAACTGAACTTCATCAAAGTTAAGGCTTTGGCTCTTCTAAAGATAGTGATAAGAGAATGAAAAGACAAACCACAGAGACGATATCTGCATATCACATATCCAATAAAGGATTTGTTTCCAGAATATATAAAGAACTCTCAGAACTCAATAAGAAATAATGTTTATAAAAGATTTGAATAGACACATCCTCAAAAAAGACAGATGGCAAATAAACACAGGAAAAGATTTTCACACCAGTAGTCACTTGGGAAATGCAAATTAAAACCACAATGTCTATTACACCTTAATAAAAAAAATTTTTTTTTAACTGTCGAAAAAAAACTCCTTAATGAGATAAGCACTACATGCCTATTTGGATGACTACAATTTAAAAGACTGAACATTCAACATTTTCATAGAGATGGGGTGGAGTTAGAACTCTGATACACTGCTCATGGGAATGTGAAATAGTAGGACCACTTTGGAAAATATTTTGGCAATTTCTTAAAAAGTTAAACACACACCGACTATATGATCCAGCTCTTTCATTTCCAAATATTTGCCCAAGAAAATGAAAGCATATGCCCACACAAAGACTTAACACAAAAGTTGAGAGCAAATTTTTTATGGAACATTTCTAGGATAGGTGTAGATCTTTTTCTCTCTTCGGTGCTGGAAAATTCTCTTCTATTATCTCTTTAATAATTTTCCCTTAAATCTTCTCAGTTCTCTTATCCTGAGATTTCTATTATTTGTATATTTGGCCTCTAGGATAGGTCTTTATATGTCTTATCTTTTCATTCACATTTTCCACTCTGTTTTTTCCCCCACCTTCTTGGAAATTTCTGTCTCTATCACACCCTTCTAGTCCCTCAACTGCATTATGTGTTGAGATCATCTGAAACTTGGGATATTTAAAAAAAATAGCTATTTTTTTAAATTCTGCATAAATAATTATTTAAAATTAACTAAAAGTTTTACGCGTTTCTTTGGATTGAATGTTTGCTTGTCTTATTTGTTTGCTTTGTGTATCTCATGGGTTTGCTGTATGTGTGTATATATATATACGTGTATTTATTTATTCATGGAGGTCTTTTTTCTAACCATTCTTTCAGAGTACATTTTTTGAGACATTTTTTAATTCTAAAATGTCTTTGGTAGGCCTTTCAAATTGAATGTCACTGTCACTGGGTATGGAATTTTAAGTTCAAAATAATTTTCCTTCAGAATAGCAAACATTTTGTTCCAAAGTTTTTGTAATACGTTGTTTATGACAAGAAGTGTGATGTCAATTTGACTTTTATTTATTTGTAAAAAAAACTATTTTTACCTTTCTGGAAACTTTGAATTTTCTCATTATCCTCAATGTCTTAAAATTTTCACCCATAAAGTTAAATTATTGCACACGGGGGCGCCTGGGTGGCTCAGTCGGTTAAGCGGCCGACTTCAGCTCAGGTCACGATCTCGAGGTCCGTGAGTTCGAGCCCCGCGTCGGGCTCTGGGCTGATGGCTCAGAGCCTGGAGCCTGCTTCTGATTCTGTGTCTCCCTCTCTCTCTGCCCCTCCCCCGTTCATGCTCTGTCTCTCTCTGTCTCAAAAATAAATAAAACGTTAAAAAAAAATTAAAAAAAAATAAATTACTGCACACATTATGCTTGATACAAAGTATATCTCAAAAACTGAAAAATCATTTCTTTCTTCAGCTTTGAAATTATTTTCTACCTTTTTTCCTTAAAAATTTCCTCTCCTCCATTCTTTCTTTCCTCTTCTATTATATTTTCAAAGTTTAAATGGAATTTCTCTTGAAATTTTTGAACTTCTATTCCATGACTTATATGACTTTTCTGACATATATACCTTTTGTCATTTTGAAAAATCTGGGGGGAGAATTACTCTGTTCAATTACCCTGAACATAGATCTCTCTCCAGCAGTAGCACAGGGGTGGGAATAGGATATACTTCTGGTTGAGATTCCTGGAATTGGTATTCTGCTGGTGGAAGATTCTAAAGTCCTCCCAAAAATTGCCACATAAGTTGATAAGTTGGGATACTTATCAGCATCTCCCAATAATTGAAACTTTCAACTTTTTTTTTGTAATATCCAGACTGTAAGTAATCCAAATGCCCATCAACAGATAAATGAATAAACAAATTGTGGTAAATTTACACAATGGAATACTATTCAGCAATAAAAAGGATGAATTCCAAAATAATTATATTGATTGAAATAAGCCAGACAAAATAAGGGTTCATGTATTATTTCATCTATATAAAATTCTAGAAAATTTAAAACAATCTACAGTGACAATAATCAATGATTTCCTCTAAAAGATGAGACAAGAGAAAGCAATTATAGAAGGAGAGATGACAGTTTTGGGAAGGACAGAATATGTTCATCATCTTGATTGTGTTGATATGTATAGCATTTGTGGAGATACATATCAAAAGTTATGAAACTGTACACAATTTAAATATGTACAGTTTATTTAATTATATCTCAATAAAGCTGTAACAAAAGAATATAATACACAGTGTTGAAAGCGGTTTATTTTGAGGTGGTAGAATTAAACCTGGCTTTTATCTTACTCTATGTACTTCATTTTATTTCACTATTTTTATAAATAAACATATAACATTTAAAATAAAAAACAGTAACTCTTACTTTATATTACATTTCAAATCAGAAAAATAGTAACTATCTGGTTTTGGTCTGTAATTTTGGATAATTTGTAAAAGTATAAAAATGTAATTGAATATTCTGACATTTTCACTAAGCATTGTATTATAATGCTTTCACTAAGCATTGTATTATAATCTTTCTAACATATAACAGACTTTTTTGTTGTTATTTTTAATAAACCCACAGTAATTTCATTGTGTTGCTGGACCACAATTTAGCTAATCATGCTCTTTCGTGGGGTATTTAAATTTTCCCCCTTCTTTTCTTTCCCCTCTTGCTGTTATAGTTAATTTTCAAAACTACCTTCATGCACAAAACTTATATGTTTTTTCAAAATATATGTCACCCAACTGCAAAAGCAAAAATGAACTATTGGGACTTCATCAACATAAGAAGCTTCTGCATAGCGAAGGATACAATCAACATAACTAAAAGTCAGCCTACAGAATGGGAGAAGATATTTGCAAATAACATATCTGATAAATGGTTAGTATCCAAAATTTGTAAAGAACTTATCAAACTCAACACACAAAATACAAATAATCCAGTTAAGAAACAGGCAGAAGATATGAAAAGACATTCTTCCAAAGAAAACATATAGATGGTCAACAGACACATGAAAAGATGCTCAACATCACTCATCATCAGGGAAATACAAATCAAAACCACAATGCAATACCACCTCACACCTGTCATAATGGCAAAAATTAATAACACAAGAAACAACAGGTGTTGACAAGGATGCAGAGAGAAGGGAACCCTCTTGCACTGTTGGTGGGAATGCAAACTGGTCCAGCCACCCTGAAAAACAATATAGAGTTTCTTCAAAAAGTTAAATATAGAACTACCCTATGACCCAGCAATTGCACTACTATTTATCCAAAGGATACAAAAATACTGGGGCACACACCCCCAATGTTTACAGCAGCACTATCAACAATAGCCAAATTATGGAAAGAGCCCAAATGTCCATTGACTGATAAATGGATAAAGAAGATGTGGTGTATATATATACAATGGAATATCACTCAGCCATCAAGAAGAATGAAATCTCACCTTTTGCAACAACGTGGATGGAGGTACAGTGTATTAAACTAAGCATAGTAAGTCAGAGAAATATAAATACCATTTGATTTCACTCAGATGTGGAATTTAAGCAATAAAACAGGTGAACATATGGGAGGGGGAAAAAAGAGAGAGAGAGAGGGAAACAAACCATAAGAGACTCTTAAAGATAGAGAAAAAACTGAGGGTTGATGGACGGAGGTTGGTGGGAGATGGGCTAGATGGATGATGGGTATTAAGGAGGGCACTTGTTATGATGAGCACTGGGTGCTGTATGTAAGTGATAAATCACTGAATTCTACTTCTAAAACCAATATTGCACTGTATGTTAACTAACCAGAATTCAAATTAGAATTTGAAAAGAAAATAAATAAAACAAAAGTTACCCAATTGTTTTCCCAAAAGGAGGCATCACTTTATATGTCCTTCGACAACAAATGAGTGTATTAGTTTTACTATAATCTTACCAGTATTACACTTACTTTTTGTTTTGTTATTCTTCTGGTTTTTAGGGGGAGGAAGTGTCTAATTTAATAAGGCACAAAATGATACATCATTGATTATTAACATGGTTAAGCATTTTCTATGACTTTGTTTATTATTTATATTCTGTCTTCTGTAAATGGTATTATCATTGTGTCAGTACAAGAAAATAGTCAATTATTTCAAAGGAAGGTAAAGGAAAGAATGAAAATGTATCCGTATAAAATAAATGAGATAGAAAATGATATACTTTACTAAAACGAGTTAGGGATGACTTTTTTCAGCAGACAGAAGATAACACCACAAATGTAGAACATGTCATGAATTACCTAAATCCAGGAAACACTCTTCTAAGGTGGGAGCAGCGCAAAATCAAATCAGAGCTACGAATGGAGCCAAACTGCAGATGACTGTGGAAAACCAGTGAGCAAACACCCAATCATCCCTATCCAGCCCCAGCCGATTGCTACCATGCAAGAACACACCACCAGATCTTCGGATTTTGTTGAAAGATATTGGACTTCTTGATTATAATGTGAACTCTCCCCTATTTTTAAAATAGTATTAATTAAAAAACAAACTTTGTTTATTCAAATGAAACATATCCGAAGACTGTTTTGGACCTCTAGACTGCCAATTTTCTACTTCTGGGCTGAGCCTAAACCTGAACAACATCTTACACTTGAGTTCCAATATTTCATAAGCATCCCTCACCAGGTTGAACTATTCTTCAACAAGAAAGGGATTAAGAGTTTCAGTGAAGGACATCTAGTTAATCACAGCATGTTGAACACATAAGCTTATTACTATTCCTTCCTGAAACTCCACTAACAATGAGAATGAAGAAATAAAGAAGTAGAATTCCATCAGAACTAAGAGAACAGTACAGAAAACCATAATAATACAGATAAGAGGAACAGAGACAACACAGATGAGAGGTGTCAACAAACTTTTGGAAGATGGAAAATAAATGGGGGATTTCTCATAGCTGAGAAAGCTGAATACCAAAAACCTTCAATAGAGAGTGATAAGGAGGAGACAAGTAAACCAATTTATACCATAAGCCCCATAAAAACTTAGGAGTTGGTGGCACCAGGTATAGAAAGTCGCATATAAAATGTGGCACTGAAAATATGAGCATTGGCTAAATGTCCACATAGGAGCAGTCAGACCGGGAATTAAATCGGTGAATAAATTAGACCAGAGTTTCTCCAAACCCAAAGACACTAAACACAGTGAAAGGTGGAGAAGAGGTGCCAGGCTAAAACCATGGGTAGTAGGTGAAAATCTACATTCTTAATAGTGAGGTTCTTGTCCAGTTTCCTTGCAGTGCTTAAATCCAAGAGTACTGGAAGTCAAGCATATAAACCTCAATCTCCAGGCAGAAATATGTAGAGCCCTGAACAGTCCCAAGTCAAAACACAAGAGACTGATATATGGGGAGCCCTAACAAAAGAAAGGTCCCAAGCAACAATTCGGCACAGAAATCTGCTGGAGAATTGACTTCAAAGAGCCAATAAATACCTATACACATTATTTCTTAAAGAATCTTATGGTTTTACGAGTATCCCTAAGGGCTCTGTGAAAGATCATGATTCAAAAAATAATAATAAACATCAGTCATGAATTTCACATGCCTTGTGATGAAATGGACAGTGACCCAACAGGCCCATTAGCAATTTAGTAAGCAATCTTTCGGCAGTGCACTGTAGAATGATGTTTATTGCCTAAGACCATTCTCGGTTTTTGACATGAAATAAAGGAAAGCTGTTGATAATTGATGACTGCTACATGGCATGGAGGGAGGCTATGGTAGGCTGATGACATCAGTCTCCATCCCAAATTACTTCATCCAACCTCTATTTATGGGCTGCTTGTGTGAATACATAAGCTCTGCTGGTGTAATTTTAAAAACTGCAGGGAAATTTTCATTCTAAAGAATGAATTTTTATGTGCTGCGATTTAATTGCCTCCATGCCATTTTGATATTATTTTAAACATCACAAATGTGAACTATAGAAGTTAGAAGTAAATAGCATTATGAAATTTTCATTTTTTGTGATATTCTGTGAGTTATATATTAGGTCTTTCTGTTTTATATTTTGCTAGCATTATATTTTATAAAGAGGTCTGATAGCCCAAAAGTTATTTTTAAAGATAATGTATGAGTTAGAAAAGGAAAATTCCAAATCTAAGTTAATGAACAATTCCAATAAGGTCAAGGATGAAGAATTACAACCTCAAGAGTCATTCACTGCACTTGTGCAACAGATGATCAAAATAAAAGTCCAATCACTCACAGAAGGACAGTGAATTTTACCGCACTGTTCAACCTTCAACACATCTGAGCAAACTCTTCTTATTTAGCAATCAAGAGAAATCATCTCATCTTGATTGAAAATGACATACACATGTGCTTACCTCAAATTTGACCTAGACTTGCAGATCTGTGCAGGAAAAAAGAAGCACAGGTTTCAAAATAATGGCATATATATATCATTTTTTATTTTTAGTTTTAAAAATAATACTCTTTATGTCTATATACTCCTATAAGAGCAATAGAGAAGCCAACACATATTTATAATACTTTGCAACTGCTAAAGTTAAAATTAATTTTGGGCATGAATGTAGTAAGAAAATATTTCTTCAAAGTCTTGTATAAAATTATATCTTACAATCCACTTTATTCATATTGCTTTTGCTTATGGTTGTAATAGCATTACTATTCAACATTGTCAATAAATTTTCGTGTTATAAATAACATTAATTAAAATCTATTTATAACCTCTTCTTAAATCTACCAAGCTCATATTTAGAAAAATCAAATCCCGGGGCGCCTGGGTGGCTCAGTCGGTGAAGCGGCCGACTTCGGCTCAGGTCATGATCTCGCGGTCCGTGAGTTCGAGCCCCGCGTGGGGCTCTATGCTGACAGCTCGGAGCCTGGAGCCTGTTTCAGATTCTGTGTCTCCCTCTCTCTGGCCCTCCCCCGTTCATGCTCTGTCTCTCTCTGTCTCAAAAATAAATAAACGTTAAAAAAAAAAAAAAAAGAAAAATCAAATCCCATGTTGGCTTAAATCAGTCATCGGAAAAAAAATTTATTATGTTTGTTTTATGAGCTTAAAATTTATAAAAATACAGTAAGATTGATTTCAGGAAGGCTAAGCTCAGCTTAACTATCTGGTTGTTTTAAGAAAGGTTGGAAGGGCGTCTGGGTGGCTCAGTTGGTTAAACATCTGACTTCAGCTCAGGTCATGGTCTCGCGGTCCGTGAGTTCGAGCCCCATGTCAGGCTCTATGCTGACAGCTCAGAGCCTGGAGCCTGTTTCTGATTCTGTGTCTCCCTCTCTCTCTGACCCTACCCTGTTCATGCTCTGTCTCTCTCTGTCTCAAAAATTAATAAACATTAAAAAAAAAAGAAAGGTTGGATAAGTAGTCTCTTTTTTTTTATTTAAAGTAGAGGGGAAATACTCTTGCACACACATTATACCACATATCAACTCATTAACATTTCATATAGTAGAAATTCATAATAAAACATCAGGCTACTTGGATAAGGTTTTAAAAATCAAATAGGACATAAAAAAAGAATAAAAATCAAATAGGAAATGTTGGAAGAAAAATATCGAAATTACCACAAACTATATTACTGACCTACATTACCATTGATATCCTCTCTGGAAAAGGGGAACTGCTCACAGAGAGTAAGCTAATGTGTTGCACAAAATAAGCAGACCTACAGAAAAATATTATTCTCTACTCAAAAAAGCACTGGAAATTATTATTAAATTTTTACATCTAAAACTTAGTGGTCATGTTATGTACCTTGAGCCAAAGATGTACTAATTTTATGCATAAGTTCCCTGAGACATGAAAATTATTTCAAAGGTTCCACCAGAGAAAAAAAGATTACAAAAGGTTGTTCTCAAAACACAGAAAAGATCACGAGCAGATTTTAAAAACCTGGAAGAAACATAAACAATTCAGGATCTATAAAAACCCTTGGAAAAAACCATAACTAATATCCTAAAGTATATTAGAGAGGTTAAATTATTACATCCATGAACAGGATGCTGTAACCAAAAAAAAAAAAAAAAAAAAAAAGGAACAGGCAGAGAACCAAAAAGAACTCTGAAAACTTGAAAATATAATGGCAGAAATGAAAAATGCAATGGAAGATTTGAAAGATGAAGTCAAGAAGATCTCCCAGAAAATAGTGGAGGAGGACGAAATGGGTATCAGGAAAAAAATAAAAGGAAAATATTATTCTAGGAAGTACAACCTTGGACATTGTTCCGGGGAAAAGGGAAAAACAGAAAATTAAGGACAGGAAATCATCAAATAAATAATACAAGAAAATTTCTAATAGTGAATGAGCGCACCCAAGTTCTCAACACAGTAAATGAAAGAGACCCACACCAAGGCACACCATTCCAAAAGTTTAGAACGCTGACTAGAGAAAAAATAGGTCAGATGCAACACTTCAAAACTCAGCATGCATTCTCTAGAGCAATACTGGCAACCAGGCATTTATGAAGCAGTGCCTTCCAAATTCTGAGGGAAAGTTATTTCCAAATTAAAATTCTATATGTAGCCAAACTACCATTTAAGTGTGATGGTAGGGTATAAACATTTCCAAACAAGCAAAAATATATTTGAATTCACCTTCTAATCAATTTTTCTCAAGAAGTTACTGGTGAGATTATTCCAAGAAAACAAGGAAGTTGTCCCAAAGATAAGAATACAAAGAATACAGAAAATAGGGACTCTAATACAATGACAAAGAAATGTCCCACATTGAGATGTGTCCACGGGCTAAAGCCTGCTGAAAGATTACTGGGGTCTCCAAGAAAGGAGAAAGCAATGGAGGCTAGGAAAATTATGGGAATTCAAGACCTAATAGTAACTTGTATTTTCTCAACTCATTTTCTTAGGATAATTTAAAGGCTGAGGCATAGTTTGTCTTTATCACATGCAATGCTGGGGCATTTCGTGGATTTCCCTCTCAAATGGGTGAATGTTAGAGTGCATAATCCCAAGTGTGTTCTTTCAACATTTAAGAAAACAATATATTTCAAGGAATTCAGTAATTTCAACTCAATATAATGTTCAATTTCAAGAAAATAATGTAAATAGGTAAGTCATATTCTTTATTAAGCAAATAATTTTTCAAGCATTCAGTATTTCTGGAGATTTTAGTCTGAACCTCCTGGCTGAATTCAACCCAAATAAAGGTCTTATTTGAGCACTGCTCTAAATTTTTCTTTTAATTTGAATTCTAAATGAACATTCCAATTAGCCACAAGCCACACAACCACTCCATTGTGTTAAACAAAATCTATTATGCTGGATAACACTGCCTCAGCCCTATAAGCATTTGAGTTGTTGAACCTTGGTTTAAACAAAACAAAAAGCTATGAGGTTACAAGTGCATCCTATCTTTTACAGTGATTCCATGGGGACTGAAACTAGAGTGTGACTGGATAGACAAAGATAACTGAAAGCTACACCCTGGATAAGCCATTCAAAATTAACATAAGCAATGAATATTTACACTCAAGGAGTCCTGGTTGGGAACAAGGGAACAAGAAAAATCCTAACAGTATGGCCCCAAGTTCAAGATACAGAAAACACTAATTATGGTTGTAACTCTGTCTTATCTGCTCACGTCATCTACACTTACTGCTTCAGCATCTCTGTCTGGGAAGCAGAGATAAGGCTTACATTTATCTTAGTGGAATTAGGAAAGCTTAGTTTGGAAGAGTATGGGAAACTTCCTTGAAAAGGATACACGAACACTCTTATTACATATTATAGTTCTAGTACTAATGTATTTAGGAAATCCAATTAAGCATTAAGGCTCTGCTATAGAAAATCCATTTCTCTTTTCTTAATCAAAGGACAATTTTCAAAGGAAAATTACTTTCATCCCTAAATAATCCTTCTAGGTCCCTCTGTTTTGCAAGTTGTCAGGTCTCGTCAGCTTTCAATGTGAGCTCCTCTAAGGGTAAGAACGAGAGATAGAGGCATTCTGTAGAGCTTCTCAGATGCCATAGATGACAATAAGAATTCTTAAAGAATGCCTTTTTCAAAAATACACTGATGTCAGTAGAGCCACGAACCCACAAAACAGAACATTTTTAAATGTATGAAGGGATAAAAGAAGTTTTATACTTTGTAACTACCTGCCAACTATTTCCTTTTTTCCCCTCTCATATTGCCTTGGCAGCAAAGTGACTTATCTACCAGTTAATAAATAGGTGAAAAAATGCCACCAGGCAACTATTTACTTCATAGATGTATAGGCCCTTAGCCCATTGGATATAATGGCAGCACTGGGCACTTGTTGACACTGATTCTGTTTCCCTAAATTCCAAGCAATTCCAGAATATCGGCATATCAGGGAGCTGAAGCCACTTCCTGTCACATGCATTTTTCATGACTTTTCCTACTGTCTCAGACGAGGAGATTCTGGGGGAAAAATCAACTGGAAGAGATACGTACCTTGCTCAAAGGCTTTCCACATATGTAATTATTGGTCAAACAAAGGTGGAGCCATCAGCCTTTCTCAATCCCACATTAAATGTTAGGCTAATAAAATTCATAGAAAAATATAAAAACAGACACAGAAATCAAAATACTTGGAATTCTTTTTCAATTTAATTCAAATATACTAATAAATAAAAACCTGAGGACTCACATTTAAAAAGCTGTCCTAAATTAAGAATGTGGAGAAACTGTACATTTCTGGTGGAAGATTCACAAAATGGAAATGTAAAATGGAACAGCCAATTTGGAAAACAGTTTGGTAGCTTTTGAAAGGTTACACATAGAGCTACAATATGAGCCAGAAATTCTACACCTAGGTATATACACAAAAGAAATGGAAAGGCATGTCCACACAAAAACTTGTATATGAATATTCACAGCAGCATTATTCATAAATGACAAATAGTAGAAACATTCAAACGTCAATTAACTGATGAATGGATAAACAAAATGTGGTATGCACTCAGTTGTATACTATTCAACAATAAGGAGGAATAAAATACTGATATATGCTACAACCTGGATGAACCTTGAAAACATTATGTGCCATGAAAGAAGCCCCATGCAGAAGAACACATATTGTATCATTCCATTTATTTGAAATGTCCAGATTGGCCAAATCTATAGAGACAGAAAGTGGATTAATGAATGGTTGCCTAGGGATGGAGATGGAGACCAAAATGTGGGGGGTGGAGGGTGACATTCTTTGGGAGGTGATGAAATGTTCTCAAATGGATTGCAGTGATGGCTGCATAACTGTGAACACACTAAAAAATATTTTAATTTAAATTATATACTTCATATGGGTGAACTGAATGGTATGTTAATTACATCTTAATAAAGCTGTTACAAAAAAATTTTTTTAAGAATTTTTAAAAAGCTGTCCTAAAGAAGGCTGAGATGAATCTCAATTTGACCACAGGTCAAACTATGAAGCTGATTCAGTGGGAGGAGAGAATATTTTGTCTCTGTAGAGTGAGTCTTTCAACCAGCCTTTTTCTTTTTTTTTTTTTTTAATGTTTATTTTTTTGAGAGAGTGTGAGCAGGGGAGGGGCAGAGAGAAGGGGGGACAGGGGATCCAAAGAGGGCCCCACGCTGACAGCAGCAAGCCTGATGTGGGGCTCACACTGACAAACTGTGAGATTATGACCAGAGCTGAAGTCCAACGCTCAACCAACTGAGCCACGCAGGCACCCCTCAATCAGTCTTTCAACTTACCTCTAGGTAAAGGAAGGATTCTAAGAAAGGAGTTTAATGTCAGAATATCTAGAATTGTAATAAAACATGTTGGAGCTTTCCAGTGAACTCAGAAAGAAGTTGGATAAAAACTTAACTAGCTTTTGAGAGAGCTCCTTGTTAACTGCTCCATTCAGGAGGGGGGAAAAAACTTTTTTTCCCAAGGATTTACAAAATTAGCAGTTGCTACAGATTCCTTGTTCTCTTTTTTACTTGCACCAATATAGAATATGAGTTTATGAGTCACATTTACTCATTAATAGAGCAATGAATTTTCTCTTCAACTACAGATCACGGCACTTTTATAAGCCTACAGCAAAAGGAATCCTCCCACATAGAGAAATCACAAAGCAGAAGGCTGACAGGTTCTGCTCCAGTGTTCCGGAGCAGGGAGCTTTCCAGACAGAATTAAACAACTATGCAAAGTTCATATCATGCTTGTCTACTCCAGTAAAACACTGAAGATTCACAAAAATAACAAATGCTGAGGATTGAAATATATGTGTCAAGTATATTGGGGGTCAACTAAATGAGTTCAGGCAATATCCACAGGTGTGAGAGCATTTTGATAAGTCCTACCCCATAGTATTGGCTAGGAAAACCTCTTCTGTCAAAAAGCTTTGCTTCCCTTTGAGCACCAGCTGGTTATAAAAATAGTCTGTCAGGGAGCAGAATATGGAGGTAGGAGACAAAGCCCCTTTTAAAAAGGAGGGAAGCCACTGATCAGTGTCAAGATGTGATAAGACAGCTAGTGTGTTCCAAAGGACTCACGAGCTGAGAAAGGCCTTCAGAGCTGATTCTGGGAGAAGATGTCTGCTAACTGCAAAAGCATATTATATTCCACCTAGATTATTAAATGTTTTTAAAAGCCAAATAGATGATGAAGAAAAGTTCCCCTTCATAGTATAATTCCTGCTAATAATGCAAAAGAATAAGAGAATTAGGAAAATCACCAGTTCTGTAGAACCTAATGAATGAAGGATCTGGACCTCAATTACCAACAGAAGCTAAAACCATAAAGTGACAAGCTGATGGTGAACTTTATAATACACAATCTGGCTTACACCAGCCAAACCCACTAACCAACCTTAAAATAGCATAAAAAGTGGAACAGTCATTCTGTGTTTCACCACCTGTGAATTATTCTTGCTAAAATAACTGAGTCTAAATCTAGTTGAGCCTAGATCAAGTTACCAGTTTACAAGAAACATATAACATTGAAGATGATGTTAAAAGATACCATGAGGATGCTATCAGCCAACTTCAAAATGAGAAGAACTGTCCCAGTTTCAAGAAATAAATAGCATGAAAAAGTGGGGTAGGAGAGCTGTTTGAGATCAAAAAAGACTTCATAAAGATGGCAGACAAATGCTATGTGTGGACCTTGCTTGGATGCTAATTCAAACCCAACAATTTAAAAAAGCATTTTGGGGGCAAATGTAAAATTCTTCGAAGAGATCATTTAATCAGAGGATATGGGATCTTTGTTAATGTATAGTGGCATTCTTAAGTCCTCATCTATCATAAACATACTGATATATTTATGGATGAAATAATATCATGTCATGGATTTGCTTTAAATATGCCACCAGCAATCCCTATCAAAATAAAATCAGCATTCTTCACAGAGCTAGAACAAATAATCCTAAAATTTGTATGGAACCAGAAAAGACCACGAATAGACAAAGCAACCTTGAAAAAGAAAACCAAAGCTGGAGGCATCACAATCCCGGACTTCAAGATGTATTACAAAGCTGTAATCATCAAAATAGTATGTACTGGCACAAAAACAGACACTCAGATCAATGGAACAGAATAGAGAACCCAGAAATAGACCCACAAATTTATGGCCAGCTAATCTTTGACAAAGCAGGAAAGACTATCCAATGGAATAAAGACATTCTCCTCAGCAAATGGTGCTGGGAAAACTGGACACTTATATGCAGAAAAGTGAACATGGACCACTTTCTTATACCATACACAAAAATAAACTCAAAATGGATGAAAGACCTAAATGTAAGTAAGATAGAAAACCATCAAAATCCTCAAGGAGAAAGCAGGCAAAAACCTCTTTGACCTCAGCCGCAGCAACTTCTTACTCAACACATCTCCAATGGCAAGGAAACAAAAGCAAAAATGAACTATTGGGACCTCATCAAAATAAAAAGCTTCTGCACAGCGAAGGAAACAATCAACAAAACTAAAAGGCAACCGACAGAATGGGAGAGAATATTTGCAAATGACATATCAGATAAAGGGTTAGTATCCAAAATCTATAGAGAACTTATCAAACTCAACACCCAAAAAACACATAATCCAGTGAAAAAATGGGCAAAAGACATGAATAGACACTTCTCCAAAGAAGACATCCAGATAGTGAACAGACACATAAAAAAATACTCAACATCACTCATCATCAGGGAAGTACAAATCAAAACCACAATGAGATACCACCTCACACCTGTCAGAATGGCTAACATTAACAACTCAGGCAACAACAGATGTTGGCGAGGATGCAGAGAAAGAGGATCTCTTTTGCACTGCTGGTGGGAATGTAAACTGGTGCAGCCACTCTGGACAAACAGTATGGAAGTTCCTCAAAAAATTAAAAATAGAACTACCCTACACCCAGCAATTGCACTACTAGGTATTTATCCAAAGGATACAGGTGTGCTGTTTCAAAGGGGCACATGCACCCCAATGTTTAATCACTATCGACAGTAGCCAAAGAGCCCAAATGTCCATCAACAGATGAATGGATAAAGAAGATTTGGTATGTATATATATACAATGGAGTATTACTCAGTGATCAAAAAGACTGAAATCTTGCCATTTGCAACTACGTGGATGGAAATGGGAGGGTATTATGCTAAGCAAAATCAGTCAGAGAAAGACAAATATTATATGACTTCACTCATATGAGCAATTTAAGACACTAAACAGATGAACATAAGGGAAGGAAAGCAAAAATAATATAAAAACAGGGAGGGGGACAAAACATAAGAGACTCTTAAATAGAGAACAGAAGGCTGCTGGAGAGGTGGTGGGAGGGGAGATGGGTTAAATGGTAAGGGGCATTAAGGAACCTACTCCTGAAATCATTGTTGCACTATATGCTAACTTGGATGTAAATTAAAATATTAATTAATTTTTTTTAAATATGCCACCAAAACCCAAAGATGTAGGGAAGGAACAGACTGGCAAACTGTTGATAACTATTGAAGCTGGTTAATGGGTACATGAAAGTGTACTTTCTACTATTCTGCTATTGTGTATGTTTGAAACATTTCATAATAAAGAGATTAAAAGAGAGAGAAAGAATTGCTGTAGCAAGTTTTCCCCTTGGTTTTCTCCTCATTAACACAATCCATGGACAGACAGAAAGTTCACAGAAGAGAAAGTGGACAAAAAGAGAAAGCAGCAAGAAGGAAGAAGGAAAACACAATTGCTGGTCAAATAACTGCAGGTTATTTTGGTCCCTCTAAAAGAGAAGGCTTGACAGTTAAGCGTCCAACTCTTGATTTTGGCTCAGGTCATCATCTCATGGTTCATGAGTTCAAGCCCCACATCGAACTTGGCACTGTAAGAAAGCACAGAGATTCTCTTTCTCTTCTTGGGATTCTCTTTCTCCCTCTCTCTCTATCCCTCCCCCGCTTGCACATGCTCTCTTTCTCAAAAATAAATAAACATTAAAAAATTAAAAAATAAAGAAGATTTGATCTTTATGACTGATTCTACCTTTTTTATTTTTTTTTTCAACGTTTTTTATTTATTTTTGGGACAGAGAGAGACAGAGCATGAATGGGGGAGGGGCAGAGACAGAGGGAGACACACAGAATTGGAAACAGGCTCCAGGCTCCGAGCCATCAGCCCAGAGCCTGACGCGGGGCTCGAACTCACAGACCGCAAGATCATGACCTGGCTGAAGTCGGACGCTTAACCGACTGCGCCACCCAGGCGCCCCTGATTCTACCTTTTTTAAAGAAAAATAATCTCAGATGAGTCCTTTATCAATCAAATGTTCTTGTCAGTTTTCGGGAAAATGGTGAAATAACACAAATGGAGATGTTTAACTTGAGAAGCTATAATTTCTATTAATGATAGAGATTATTGTAATTAAGTCTTTGCCAGGATTATATCTCTAAAGCCTTATTAGTTATCTTTAGTGTACTATTTATTTTCCATGCATGGATTTAAATAATACCATCATTTTTCCCATAGGAATAGGTGGCTTCAGGGATAGGAAAAGGCAGGTGTATTGAGAGTTGCCTGTGTAGAGATAAAGATATAAAACCCTCAGGATGGCAGGAAGACAAGCAGACATGATCTTCAACTGCTTTAAAAGCAAGTTAAACTAGCTCAGCACAGCTCAATCTGGGCAGAAATACTGCCATCTTCCTCTGATATGCCCTGTTACTTAAACCTGAAAACTCCTAAGTGTGCAATGTTTGATTATTTTAATTTGGTATAACTGCCCCAGTGGGAACCACTGGTCAAGATCACCTGCCTGTGGGATTTCTTTAAAAGAAGCAAAGATTTCTGCTGCCAACTACTCTGAGAAAGAGTAGATCTTGGGGAAGAAAATGAGGATTAAGAAGGCAGACATAGACTAAAGGAAGAGACACATTCCCTCCTCTCTCTAGAAATTGAATCTGGCCTCCAGTATCATCAGCCTTGAGGACACCATCCAGGACCCACCATCATGGATCCCAGCCTACAGGAGTTAAGAAGCCCTCGTCTAGAAGTGGTTTTATTTTATTTTAATTTTGTTGTTGTTACTGTTGTTTACAATTTATTTTCTTTTAAGATGTTATCTTTTTACGTAATTTCCACACCCAATGTGGGGCTCCAACTCACAACCCTGAGATCAAGAGTTGCATGCTCTACAGACTGGCACCCCTTAGAAGTGGTTTCAGGTTATGCTCCATGTTGTATACTTCTCTCCCACTTTCCTTGAATCTTCATCAGAATTTTGTCAATGTTGTGGTCTGGTCTCAGCCATCTTATGGGACACACTCTAGGAAAGACTTGTGCCTACACTCCTTCACAGAAATAAAAAATAAGTTGCCAGTCAAGAATCTCACATTGACCTAAAGCAGAGTCACAAATGCTCATGCACAGAGGAATAAATAGATCAAAATTCAAAAACATGATGGCTTGACACCAAGACAGATTTTTTAGTACAGGTAAACTTCTAGATTCTCCAAAGAACCTAGTGAAAACTGTACTTATTGTTGGAAGCCAGAGTGGAAGCTAAAAATTTTGTAATATGGGGTATTAATGCAAATGCCTTCTCACAAATTAATGAGGCATCCAATAAGTTAAAAAAAAATTACAAAAAGAAATTTATTTTTAATTTTAAAAACAAAAAATAGAAGTGCATTCAATTACATGCTGGAGCTGAAGTTCTGACATAAATAAAATTTATAATAAAATAAAAATAAATTTGTTTGATTTGTTTCTATGCCATGTGTCTGTGTGTGCATGTGTGATACAGAATCCCATCAGCCTTCAATATATCCACATCTTCTGACACCAAAGAAATGGGAAAGGATTTTGTTAGACATTAAAATTAGTATCAGATTCTTGTTTTGCTGGTGAGCAACTGCTCTAAATATGATAGTTTGATTCAGTTTGGAAAACTGTGATGTCCATCAGTTGGTGTCTTCAGGCTCCAGGACACATTAACTTATGGTTAACATATGATAGTGAGAATTAAACTCTTCCAAAATAGATGATGGTATGAGCACAAGTGACCAACCTCCCCGGCTGATGCCAACTAGAATGACCCTAGCCAGGTCTATCTCTACCTTCACTACTGAGACTATATTTGGGGGTCTTCTCAGGCATCTGGTCCTCGTCTGCTCTGCATTAGATTCCTTACCCCCGTCAACCAGGCAATTAGAGAAGAAATTTAAAAATATATGGAAACAAACGAAAATGAAAATACAACAATCCAAACGCTTTGGGATGCAGCGAAGGCAGTCCTGAGAGGAAAATACATTGCAATCCAGGCCTATCTCAAGAAACAAGAAAAATCCCAAATACAAAATCTAACAGCACACCTAAAGGAAATAGAAGCAGAACAGCAAAGGCAGCCTAAACCCAGCAGAAGAAGAGAAATAATAAAGATCAGAGCAGAAATAAACAATACAGAATCTAAAAAAACTGTAGAGCAGATCAACGAAACCAAGAGTTGGTTTTTTGAAAAAATAAACAAAAGTGATAAACCTCTAGCCAGGCTTCTCGAAAAGAAAAGGGAGATGATACAAATAGATAAAATCATGAATGAAAATGGAATTATTACAACCAATCCCTCAGAGATACAAGCAATTATCAGGGAATACTATGAAAAATTATATGCCAACAAACTGGACAACCTGGAAGAAATGGACAAATTCCTAAACACCCACATGCTTCCAAAACTCAATCAGGAGGAAATAGAAAGCTTGAACAGACCCATAACCAGCGAAGAAATTGAATCAGTCATCAAAAATCTCCCAACAAATAAGAGTCCAGGACCAGATGGCTTCCCAGGGGAGTTCTACCAGACGTTTAAAGCAGAGATAATACCTATCCCTCTCAAGCTATTCCAAACAATAGAAAGGGAAGGAAAACTTCCAGACTCATTCTATGAAGCCAGTATTACTTTGATTCTTAAACCAGACAGAGACCCAGTAAAAAAAGAGAACTACAGGCCAATATCCCTGATGAATATGGATGCAAAAATTCTCAATAAGATACTAGCAAATCGAATTCAACAGCATATAAAAAGAATTATTCACCATGATCAAGTGGGATTCATTCCTAGGATGCAGGGCTGGTTCAACATTCGCAAATCAATCAATGTGATACATCACATTAATACAAGAAAAGATAAGAACCATATGGTCCTGTCAATCGATGCAGAAAAGGCCTTTGACAAAATTCAGCAACCTTTCTTTTTTTTTTTTTTTTTTAATGTTTTTTATTTATTTTTGAGACAGAGAGAGACAGAGCATGAACGGGGAAGGGGCAGAGAGAGAGGGAGACACAGAATCGGAAGCAGGCTCCAGGCTCTGAGCCATCAGCCCAGAGCCCGACGCGGGGCTCGAACTCATGGACCGCGAGATCGTGACCTGAGCCGAAGTCGGACGCTTAACCGACTGAGCCACCCAGGCGCCCCTCAGCAACCTTTCTTAATAAAAACCCTCGAGAAAGTCGGGATAGAAGGAACATACTTAAAGATCATAAAAGCCATTTATGAAAAGCCCACAGCTAACATCATCCTCAATGGGGAAAAACTGAGAGCTTTTTCCCTGAGATCAGGAACACGACAGGGATGTCCGCTCTCATCGCTGTTGTTTAACATAGTGTTGGAATTTCTAGCATCAGCAATCAGACAACAAAAGGAAATCAAAGGCATCAAAACTGGCAAAGATGAAGTTAAGCTTTCACTTTTTGCAGATGACATGATATTATACATGGAAAATCCGATAGACTCCACCAGAAGTCTGCTAGAACTGATACATGAATTTAGCAAAGTTACAGGATACAAAATCAATGTACAGAAATCAGTTGCATTCTTATACACTAATAATGAAGCAACAGAAAGACAAATAAAGAAACTGATCCCATTCATAATTGCACCAAGAAGCATAAAATACCTAGGAATAAATCTAACCAAAGATGTAAAAGATCTGTATGCTGAAAACTATAGAAAGCTTATGAAGGAAATTGAAGAAGATATAAAGAAATGCAAAAACATTCCGTGCTCATGGATTGGAAGAATAAATATTGTCAAAATGTCAATACTACCCAAAGCTATCTACACATTCAATGCAATCCCAATCAAAATCGCACCACCATTCTTCTCGAAACTAGAACAAGCAATCCTAAAATTCATATGGAACCACAA
Source organism: Panthera tigris (assembly GCF_018350195.1). Classification (NCBI taxonomy): domain Eukaryota; kingdom Metazoa; phylum Chordata; class Mammalia; order Carnivora; family Felidae; genus Panthera; species Panthera tigris. Next base: position 62,347,982 of record NC_056672.1, on the reverse strand, counting down.
AAGGCCCCGAATAGCCAAAGTAATTTTGAAGAAGAAGACCAAGGCAGGAGGCATCACAATCCCAGACTTTAGCCTCTACTACAAAGCTGTAATCATCAAGACAGCATGGTATTGGCACAAAAACAGACACACAGACCAATGGAATAGAATAGAAACCCCAGAACTAGACCCACAAACGTATGGCCAACTTATCTTTGACAAAGCAGGAAAGAACATCCAATGGAAAAAAGACAGTCTCTTTAACAAATGGTGCTGGGAGAACTGGACAGCAACATGCAGAAGGTTGAAACTAGACCACTTTCTCACACCATTCACAAAAATAAACTCAAAATGGATAAAGGACCTGAATGTGAGACAGGAAACCATCAAAACCTTACAGGAGAAAGCAGGAAAAGACCTCTCTGACCTCAGCCGTAGCAATCTCTTACTCGACACATCCCCAAAGGCAAGGGAATTAAAAGCAAAAGTGAATTACTGGGACCTTATGAAGATAAAAAGCTTCTGCACACCAAAGGAAACAACCAACAAAACTAAAAGGCAACCAACGGAATGGGAAAAGATATTTGCAAATAACATATCGGACAAAGGGCTAGTATCCAAAATCTATAAAGAGCTCACCAAACTCCACACCCGAAAAACAAATAACCCAGTGAAGAAATGGGCAGAAAACATGAATAGACACTTCTCTAAAGAAGACATCCGGATGGCCAACAGGCACATGAAAAGATGCTCAACGTCGCTCCTCATCAGGGAAATACAAATCAAAACCACACTCAGATATCACCTCACGCCAGTCAGAGTGGTCAAAATGAACAAATCAGGAGACTATAGATGCTGGAGAGGATGTGGAGAAACGGGAACCCTCTTGCACTGTTGGTGGGAATGCAAATTGGTGCAGCCGCTCTGGAAAACAGTGTGGAGGTTCCTCAGAAAATTAAAAATAGACCGACCCTATGACCCAGCAATAGCACTGCTAGGAATTTATCCAAGGGATACAGGAGTACTGATGCATAGGGGCACTTGTACCCCAATGTTTATAGCAGCACTCTCAACAATAGCCAAATTATGGAAAGAGCCTAAATGGCCATCAACTGATGAATGGATAAAGAAATTGTGGTTTATATACACAATGGAGTACTACGTGGCAATAAGAAAGAACGAAATATGGCCCTTTGTAGCAACATGGATGGAACTGGAGAGTGTGATGCTACGTGAAATAAGCCATACAGAGAAAGACAGATACCATATGGTTTCGCTCTTATGTGGATCCTGAGAAACTTAACAGAAACTCATGGGGGAGGGGAAGGAAAAAAACAAAAAAAAAGGAGGTTAGAGTGGGAGAGAGCCAAAGCATAAGAGACTCTTAAAAACTGAGAACAAACTGAGGGTTGATGGGGGGTGGGAGGGAGGGGAGGGTGAGTGATGGGTATTGAGGAGGGCATCTTTTGGGATGAGCACTGGGTGTTGTATGGAAACCAATTTGACAATAAACTTCATATATTGAAAAAAAAAAAAGATTCCTTACCCCCATCCCTACCACATCAGCTGAGTGTCACTTCCTTGACAGAATATAAGATTGAACATGATGAGCAGAACTGCACTCCCACCCATCACTTGTATCTACACCCACCTACCCACCTGCTCGAACCAGGAGGGAAACCCATTCCTTACCTCTACTTCATTCCAATGTCCTGCACTGTTATCAACACATGCTCAGCCAAGGGCAAATTATCCTTTACCTTAACACCTTCTTTTTTTTTAGTTTCAACTTTTTTTAATGTTTATTTATTTTTGAGAGAGAGTGAACGTGAGCAGGGGGAGCAACAGAGAGAGAGGGAGACACAGAATCCAAAGCAGACTCCAGACTCAGAGCTGTCAGCACAGAGGCTGATGCAGGGCTCGAACTCACGAACCATGAGATCATGACCTGAGGCGAAGTCGGACACTTAACTGAGTGAGCCACCCAGGTGCCCCTATCCTAACACTTTCTAATTAAACCACACTATACTTTTTCTTCTGCCCATATATTTCTATTAAGAGACTGTGGCCATATCTAGTTGACACCAAACAGATCTCACCTCAGTGAAATTACCACAATATAGATTTATATGAATCATCTATTGAATCATTTGCCAAACATATTGTCCCCTTCTTTGTGCCCAGCACCCTGTTAGGCTCTAACTACACTTCCTAAAATATACCAATCTTAGGATTTGGTGGGTTTTTTTTTAATTTACTCTATTAATTTAATAATTTTATTTTCATTTACCCATCACATGTTACTTAATGTCTCTGTAGGTGCCACTACACAGATTAATTCATTTAATCCAATGAGCTAATATTTATTGACAGCCTACTGTGTACATTTAATAGACACTATAAAAGAAACAGAGAACTATAATTCCCTAAACTTCAAGACAGTGAAATGTAGTAAAGTAGGTAAGAATTACACACTTACGCGCACACACACACACACACACACACACACACCGTAATACATCAATCAGTGCCATATAAGTGGTTCAGACAGCAAGTTATATAGGAGCTTAGAAGAGAGAGAAAGATATAACTGACACACAGTAAATGTGAAATCAATGTTTGATTGAATAAAATTGAACCAGGGCACTTAATATTGAAAATAAAGACAGATGGAATGACACAAAAATCTGATAATGTGGAAATTTGCACGAAAATACTGAGACATTACATGGATGTTTTCTTTTAAATACGTTTTTACTTAAAGTAATATAAAAACATGTTAAAGTGACATTTTATTATCATCACTACACATGGGAATCCCTACAGGTGACATCTCTACTAATGTGCTAAAAATAAATTATTTTAAATTCATTCTATTTTTTTGAGACAACATCAGTATATTTGGTATATACCTACAGGGTTTTGGTTAATTTGAGTCTTCTGGAAGTCATTTGATTAATAGTTTCTTTTCTACTGCCTAACTGGCTTTCTTGTTTATGTTACATAGAAAAAAAAGCAGAACGTGACATCATTCTGAAAGTTCACAATGAGAATTTAAAAAATCATATTAGGAGGGAACACTACTCAGCAGGTACTCTAGGCATGAAGAAATGGAGACAGGAATCTGTCTTTCTTCTCCTGTGACATCAATTCATAAATCAAAATTACCATGACTAAAACATCACAAACAGATTAGCACATTGGTATGATTTTCAAAGTAGAATCTCGGAACTAAAATATCCATATTAAAATAGCAGCCCCATCAAGTGAACCAAAACATTCCTAATGAAATGGGAGCCTCATAAATTAAGACTCCAGGTAGCAAGACCAGTATCACAATCTGAATTAGGTCTTAGAATTCCAATTTGCAGTCAGTATGTAAAAGACAAAAAGAAAAAAAAAAATTCCCCCCCAAAAAGTAAGTAAGGACACCTTCTGAAAAAGAAACTAGTAAGAACATAACAAATATACTGAAGCACATCAGACCACCTGGATGAAGCGGGGGCTACTCTAAAGGGCAGGCAGCATGGATCAGTCAGAAAGCCAGGGCACGTCCTGGTGTCAACTGCAATGAATGAATGAGGGGCCCTGGAGACGTGAGCAGAGTTGAGGAGGGCTGGATGATACTGTTCATCAAGATCCTTTTTACACTTCCTGCTGTGGACTGGTCTCCAAGGAGCCTCCCGTTTTACTGAGATTACCCTGAAGTTGCTGCATTGACTCAGCAAATGAGGTTGTCAATTTTCCTGGTGGAGGGGTTCTCTTTGAGATCAATAATTTGAAATGAAGAAATAAAATGTAGGAACTACATTTTAGGAACTACATTTAGGAACTACTACTACAGATTTCCTTCTTGAAATCTGATTATCCTGTGTCTAGTCCCCTGAGATATAGTCACATTGTAACTGACATTGTTGGTCTGTGCACCCTCTTCCAAGGAATTACTTTAATAATAATTAAATACTAACCCCAAGTAGTATTTATGGAGTTTCTACCATGCACCAGACACTATTCTAATAACGTCTGCCTATCCCTAGCAGCAAGAAAACTGCATGGGTACCAGTTCCAAGCCCCATGGCCACGCGGCAGATGCTCAATACCTATTTGTGGAATAGGTGAGCAAATTAACTCAACAAACCTTGGAATTCCTAGCTTTACCCTTTCTAGAGAAAAGGGGAAAAGTGGGAGATGGAGAGTATGTGCCCCTCTATAGTGCTTTAATTATAACAAGTTAATGACAAATACATGTCCCTTTTCCTTGACAGCATCTCCACCTTGGCTCTCTTTAACTTCAACCACTTCTTTGTCCATCAGTTTTAAAACATGCTTAGAATACTCTAATTCTTATCCTTTTTATGTCTCTGGGTAGAAGATTCAGTGATCCATGCATGACAAATATATGTAGTATCAAAGGGGCAGTTAAAAACTCAAAGCAAGAATCAAGATTCATCACATAAAAGAAACTTCTAAAATCTCCCTGTACAGTGGCCTTAATTACATCATGACAGCCCAACTCCTTTTTCACCATATAAGTGAGGAATCGGATGTGGTTCTACTTCTACATGTTACAAAAGCTAAATATAAATGTGAGTATAAAGTCAAAAGCCAGTTTCCAAAAAATAAGCACTACTTTGAATTTGAAACCCCCTTTTGGCCAGTAAATCCATGCTGAAAATGATGAAGGATTTCTCTAGATTTAGCTTCCTTTAGAGATAATTCTGAGATAACAGTGACAGAGAGCCAAAGGGATGATTATAGGAAACTCATTCCAAACAGCTCAAACATTCATACACTTCTGTATTTCATAGGCACTTACTGCACACCTATGATGTGCATGACACCTTGCAGGACACAAGACCTGGTGTCCAGGGAAAGAGACACATAGATATCAGGATTGTGTGCCCCAGGCTTCTTACAGCAAGCAACAGAGCAGAGGAAAATCACTTAATCCAGCTGGAGCACCACAATCTAGACTAGATTACATGCAGAACAAAAAGATCTCCCTACAAATAAATATTTCAGCTGCCTCTCCAAAGCAAAGGTGGCATTTTGAAATATTTTAAGCAATGCCAAGTCAATGTTGAAAATCTTTGGGTGAAAATCACAGGCATGTAGAGAAAACCCTCCTCCAACCTCTCATACTTAACCTGAAGTTTGTGCTAAACTAACCCAATATATCAGAGCAGTAAGAAATCTAAACTTTAAAATGCTCTTCAGTTTATAGCAATGTACTTAATAATACAATGATGTGCTTGACCACCAAAGATGTACTCCTCTGAAAATTTAGCTAACCTAAGCATAAAACAACCTGATGATTTTTGGGGGGGAGAGATCAAATATACCTTCTCCCAGTGTGACCTGAAAAAGATTTCTTGAGAAAAAGAATCTCATCAGCTTTGTTTCTTTCTAATCTCCTATCTTAGACTATCTTTAATATGCTGTCAAATGCAGATAGTTCTTTATACCACGGTATGACAGGAATACAAGTAATATAAAAGCAGTTTTGCACACTTATAGACAATATCAAGTATTTTACATAATGATGCTAGAGAATACAGACAATGATATTGTAATAGCGATGTGTGATGGCAGCAGCTACACTGTAGTGAACATAGCATAATTTATAAAATTGTCAATATGTTGTACACCTGAAACTAATATAATTGTGTGTCAAATATACTCAAAGTAAAAAAAATAATGATGATGATGTTATAATACAGATTCTCACCTGCTGGGGAAGAAAGAACTAAAGTAGGGTAAAAGACAAAGATTTTATAATTTAATTGTGTCTTCCTATCAAACTCTACAGATTCCAATAGTTTAACTGGCATAATATACTCATTTTCTTTTTTTTATTCACTTAGCCTATGATTGCATTAAGTAGATTACTAATGCGTTCATTAAATGAGGTCCTTCCAAGGGAACTGGTGATTTTAATGCTCCTGGCTAAATGATAAATATCACTAGCTTTACAGCCTTAAGTATGACTTGTGGCAGAGCAAACAAAAGTTCATCAACGATTGAGGTAGGAGAGAATGGATGGCTCTCTATCTTTAATTAAAAATAATCTGTTAACATTACAAAAGAAGGAATAGAAAGTTAACATGGAAATAAATGAATATTTAGAAGTCAACATTATGCCAAATTTAGCAACAGTACTAGGGAAGCTAGAAACTCATCTATATTACAAATACAAAATAGAAATGCATCTATATTAAAAAAAATTATCAGAGTTCATATATGAAGTTATTTCTATAATATTCAAATTTTCCCTTTAAACATTCAAACACTAAAAAGTTTCATTTTATAGTTGCACTGAAGTTTCTTATTATCAAAATGAATGCCAAAAGACGGTGGGGGGGGGGGTAAGATTAGAGAGGAAATAAAGATTACCAGGATTTCCACTTATGGCAGCATGATGGATAAAAGTGGATGGACAACTCTCAAGGATGAAACAATAACATGTTGGATAAAATAGCAAAAAAAAAAAAAAAATGTTAATGCAATTAAGTGCAAAACTGAGCAGGAAGGAAAACAAAATACACACAGAGCCCAAAAATAAAGTGAAAACAGGCACCCATACAGGTAAGCACACACCAAAGCTGGCTTCTACCCTGAAGTTTCTGCTGAACTCTAGGGACCTTAACTTCCTACTTCGATGACTGCATAGACCTTAATAGAGAGATCATTCCTAGGATCTCATTTTGAGAAGTCAAAATAAGTAAACTAATAAACTACACATAAAGCTGGAGCACCCCACTCTCAGATGCAAAATTAACTCCACTGCACAAAAAGGGATGGCAAATAAAGAGTGAAATCTTGCCATTTGCAATGACATGCATAAAGCTAGAGAATGTTATACTAAGCGAAATAACTCGGTCAGAGAAAGACAAATACCATATGATTTCACTCATATGTGGAATTTAAGAAACAAAAATGATAAGAGGGTGATGAAAAAGAGAGAGAGAGAGAGAAGCAAACCAAGAAACAGACTCTTAACTACAGAGAACAAGCTGATGGTTACCAGAAGGGAGGTGGGCGGTGGGATGGGATAAATAGGTGATGGGGACTAAGGAGGGCACTTAATATGATGAGCACCAGATGTTATAGGGAAGTGTTGCATCACTATATTGTAAACCTGAAACTAATATTATACTGTATATTAACTAACCAGAATTTAAGCAAAAACTTTTAAAAAGGGAATGATGGAAAAATCTTACCTGTTTTTACTTTGGCACTAAATTGAGACAGAGGGAAATCCCCTGAAAATTAATAACAAGCTAGGTTACCCATGATTTTGTAGTCCAGATTTACACTACCTGTGGGGATAAAATCCTCAAGCAGAGAATTCAATTCAACATGGTCCCAATTTGGTAGTTCCACTAAGCAATTAACAGAAGCCAATGCTAATCCTGTCTAGGGGAACTCACCTTCAATCCAGAGCTCAAATGTTTCCCAGAGATAGAACCCCAAATAAAATAGTCCACAGTTTAAAAAAAAAAGTTACTAAACACAAGAAAAATAAGGCAATACGACTAAAACATATAACAGACCCACAAAAAGATCTGCAAATGGAATTCTTAGGCAACAAAAATAATATAACCATATTGACTATGATTTAAAGAAATAAAAGAGAGGCTTAAAAATCTAAGAAACAAGAACTCATAATTAAGCACTTGGAATTGGAACCAAGTAGAATTTAGAAATAGATACTACAATAAATGAAATTAAAGTCTTGATGGAAAGATAAAATAGACAAGACACAGCTAAAAAGAGAATTGGTGGATTATAAAATAGATATTTTTAAATTACCCAAAATTAAATCCAGACAAATAGAGATGAAAATGATGAAAAACAGGTTAATGACATCACCAATATGGCGACATAGGTTGTCTCTGACCTCAGTCCCCCTCACAAGACCAGTTAGCAACTATCCATAGAAAAGACACCATTGTGAAAAATCACAGAACCCTGGGTAAGGCTGAAATACCCTTGAACCACAGAAACAAAGGAGGACCACATTAGAAGGGTAAGAGGAGAGGTTTTACTTTGAATGCATTACCCATCCCCAGGCCAGCACAGCACTGCACTGAGATGCTCCCCTCCCCAGGCCTTAGTTTGTCTGGTAGTTAAGAGATCCCAAGATGGACATTCAGCTTCCCTAGCTTTATGGAGCATTTTCCAAGAGGCCTACTCAGGTCTTATGCCATGGAGATCACTGGGGGATTCTACTGGGCCAAACCACTGGAGATCAGATAGAGATACACAAGGGTTTAGAACTTACAGCAACCAGCACTCAGATCTGATACTACAAAAATACAAAGGATCATGGGGCGCCTGGGTGGCTCAGTCGGTTAAGCGTCCGACTTCAGCTCAGGTCACGATCTCGCGGTCTGCGAGTTCGAGCCCCGCGTCAGGCTCTGGGCTGATGGCTCAGAGCCTGGAGCCTTCTTCCGATTCTGTGTCTCCCTCTCTCTCTCTGCCCCTCCCCCGTTCATGCTGTGTCTCTCTCTGTCTCAAAAATAAATAAACGTTAAAAAAAAAATTAAAAAAAAAATACAAAGGATCATAAGATACTACAAACAATCATAGACCAAAAAATTGGACAACCTAGAAAAAATGAGAAAATTCCTGGAAACATATAGCCTACCAAGAATAAATCATGAAGAAACAGAAAAACTGAACAGACCAATAACAATAAAGAGCTGAATCAGTAATCAAAAATCTCCCAACAAAGAAAATCCTAGGACCAGAACATTTCACGGTGAATTCTAAACATTTAAAGAAGAATGACTGCCAATCTTTCTCAAATTCTTACAAAAATATGAAGAGGAGGGAATACTCCCAAACTCATTTTCTAAAACCAACAATACCCTGAGAGCAAAGCTAGATAAGGACACTACAAGAAAAGAAAATTACAGGACAACACACCCAGTGAATACAGATGTATGGGCTGATGTATGGATCTGCTGAATTTTATGTTGTATACCTGAAACTAACAAAACACTGTATGTTAACTAATTGGAACTAAAATAAAAACTAAAAAGTTCTCTCCACAAAAAAGAAAAACTGGTACCATGAGGTGATAAATGTGTTAACTAACTTTATTATGGTAATCATTTTGCAATATATACATATATGATATCATCACATTGTATAACTTAAACGTACACAATGTTATATGTCAAATATATCTCAACAAAGTTGGGAAACAAAAAAACAACAAAGGAATATTTCCAACAAAATAAAAATTAAAAAGGTCAAGAGCCATGGAGTACAGAGTTAGAGGCTCTCATAGGGCTGTCCAATCACAGCTCCACTCTGAACAGGCAATCACCAATATTTTTCCGGAATTGATAAAAGATTCCACTCCTCAGATTCAAAAACCTCAGTGCATTCCATGTTCACATACTCTCCCAAAATAATACACTCAGACACGTCACAATATAACTGCAGAACATGAAGAGGGAAAATAACTTAAGTACAGCCAGAAAGGACAAAGCACTAACAGAGGAATGATAATTAGATTGACAAGTGACTTTTCAATAACAATGGTGGGAAACAGAAAATAATTACAATGTGCTAAGAGAAAATAGCTGCCAGTCTGAAGTAATATAAAACCAGTGAGACTAGCTTTCTAGCACAAAGAATTTATACATAGAACAAAACCTGTAGTTTACCCTCAAAAAATGAAAACGTTTTTTAAAACTCTCAACTTAACCAGAAGGAAAACAATCCAGTTAAAAAGTCTGAGAAAATATATTGGTAACTATGTGGTTACAACCAAACAAATATTTACTATATAAACCTAATTGAGACTATATTAAGTAACAAAATGTAATTTAAATTAGTGAGGAGAAATGATGTGTTATTCAGTAAATGATATTGGGAAAACTGGCCAGACACTAATTAAAAATAGATTCAGAAATCTTGCCATTTGCAACTTTGTGGATGGAACTAGAGGGTATTATGCTAAGCAAAATTAGTCAGTCAGAGAAAGACAAATATCATATGACTTCACTCATATGAGGAATTTAAGATACAAAACAGATGAACATAAGGGAAGGGAAGCAAAAATAATATAAAAACAGGGAGGGGGACAAAACCTAAGAGACTCTAAAATACAGAGAACAAACTGAGGTTTGCTGGAGGGGCTGTGAGGTGGGGGATGGGCTAAATAGGAAAGGGGCATTAAGGAAGACACTTGCTGGGATGAGCACTGGGTGTTACACACAGGGACTGAATCACTGGAATCTACTCCTGAAATCATTATTCCACTATATGCTAACTAACTTAGATGTAAATAAATAAATAAATATATATAAAATAGATTCATATCTTTCATCTTATATTTTTTTAATTCCTGATTTATTAAAATTTAAATATAAAACTAAAATGAAACCATTAAAATGTATGTAAAATTTTGAAAATTTTAAATAGCAAAGATATTTCTAACATAATAGCAAAGCCTGAAAACACAAAGGAAAATACTAATTTAATGCTAATTTAAAAATGGCAAAAATATAAGAAAGGCATCATAAAAATGAAACACTTAGAAAATACTTACAATATGAATGATCAAGAGATAGTTTAAAAATTCATACAAATCAAAATGAAAAGTACAATGACTCCGGTTTAAAGATAAGCAAAACATATGATCAGACATCCTATAAAAGAGTGAAAACAAATTCTTAATAAACATTAAAATTAAAGGCAAGGAAACCCCTTATTAATGAAGATCACAGATATAATAGTTATGAACTATCAATTTTTCTTGTAACACAGTTAAGATCAAACTGAGTAAAGGGCACCTGGGTGGCTCAGTTGGTTCAGCATCCAACTTCAGCTCAGGTCATGATCTCTCGGTTTGTGAGTTTGAGCCCCACGTCGGGCTCTGTGCTGACAGCTCAGAGCCTGGGGCCTGCTTCAGATTCTGTGTCTCCCCATCTCTCCGCCCCTCCCATGTTCATGCTCTGTCTCTCTCTCTCAATAATAAATAAACGTTACAAAATTAAAAAAAAAGCTGAGAAACACCCATTGTCTAAGAGAGTGTATAGGCACATTTGACAAAATGTATTATATCCTTTGGCTTTATTCCCCAACTTAATGGGAATCTAGCCTAATAAATTATACAAGAATACATATATAACAGCTCCACTTGTTTGTGAATACAAGACTGGTTAAATAAGATAAAGTTACAGTGGAATATTATACTATCTCTATAAATGTTAGTTCATAAATTAGCCCTGTACATGGAAGGCCAGGAAAGACCAAGGAAAGAGGCAGACTACCCCAGATTAAAACAAAGCACTTTTAAGGGAACTTAGAAGACTTGTCTTGGGTAGCTACAAGATAAGTAGATCTCTGCACCTGTCTACCAGAATCTAAAAAGTTCATATAGAGGCCTTAACTGGGTTCAGTCATTTATTCAGTCCATATGGTCTCAACAGCACCATATTCTCTCTTTTTTTTTTTTTTTTAACATTTATTTATTTTTTTGAGACAGAGAGAGACAGAGCATGAACGGGGAAGGGTCAGAGAGAGAGGGAGACACAGAATCTGAAACGGGCTCCAGGCTCTGAGCAGTCAGCACAGAGCCCGATGCGGGGCTCAAACTCACATACCGCGAGATCGTGACCTGAGCCGAAGTCGGACGCTTAACCGACTGAGCCACCCAGGCGCCCCCACCATATTCTCTCTTAAAGCAGGCTAAAAATTTGTAGGTATAGTGTGATGTCAACATGTTTATTTAAAAAATAAATAAACTTATAACATAAATTAATATAATCTGAATAACTAATGAATATTTTTATCACTGCAGCTACACCATTAGAAGATACTCATATGTAAATCTTTAACTCTAAACCACATTTTTGACAATGTAATTATCCATAGCTTTATACATTTTAGAATTCATTATGTTTGATGGCAACTAAACTGAAAAAATATGCTAATTCTTCCTTCCTATCACCATCATGTGCAAATTACACATATACTTGATGAATGCACATGTTGCTAAATTCCGCATGTAAATGATATTTAAGTTTTGATAGTTTCACTGCTTCTTTAGCCAGTATATCTCCACAAATTATACACTGCATATCCAGAACCTGCAAAACAATTTCACAATGCCTAGAATCCAATCAAAGTTTATCAAATCTACAAAAAATCAGCAAACTATGATCTATAGTTAGGAGAAAAATCAGAACTGACACGTTAGCATTAACAGGTTATCATTAGTAGACAAGGACATTAAAAGAGTTATAACTCTAACCCATAAATTCAGAAAGTTAAGTAGAGATATAGAAGATATTTAAAAGCCCCAAATGAAATTTCTAAAAAAATTCTATTTTACACACATTAATAGCATGTATTGTGTGTAATCCCACACTGATGGGATTAACGGAAGAAGAGAAACTGCAGAATAAAACATCAGTGAACTTGAAGACATAGTAATATTCAAAAGAAAAACAAAGAGAAAAGAGAATTTTAACAACATAGTATCAGTGAGCTGTGGGACAAATTCAAGTGGCTTAATACATGTGTTTCAGGGGGCCCTGAAAAAGAGGGGGAATAAAAAAAGGACAAAAAATATCTGAAAAAATTGTAGCTGAAAGTTTTCCAAGTTTGGTAAAAAGCTATCAACCCACAGATCCAAGAAACTCAACAAACTCCAAATAAGAGAAATGAGAGGGGCACCTGGTTGGCTCAGTGGGTTGAGTGTCTGACATCAGCTCAAGTCATAATCTCACAGTTTGTGAGTTCAAGCCCCGCATCGGGCTCTGTGCTGACAGCTCAGAGCCTGGAGCCTGCTTCCAATTCTGTGTCTCCCCCTCTCTGCTCTGTCTCTTTGTCTCAAAAATAAACAAATGTTAAAAAAAATTTAATAAAAAATATATAAAAGAAATGAGAAAAAATTACACCAAGTAACAACAAAATCAAATTTTAAAAAAAGAACAAATTATCTTAAAAGATAAATTTATCTTAAAAGATAAATTTTAAGAGTAGCCAGTAATAAAAATCACATTATATTTTAATGTTTATTTATTTTTGAGAAAGAGAGAGGCAGAGTGAAAATGGGGAGGATAATGCCTTTCTCTGACTGACTTATTTCACTTAGCATTATACTCTCTAGCTCCATCCATATTGTTGCAAATGGCAAGATTTCACTCTTTTTTACAGCTGAGTGATATTCCATGGTATATCTAGACTACATCTTTATCCATTCATCTATCAATGGACACTTGTGCTTATTCCATATCTTGGCTATTGTAAGTAATGCTGCAATAAACATAGGGGTGCATCTTTTCGAATTAGTGTTTTCATATTTTTGGGTAAATACCCACTAGTGGAATTACTGTATCCTATGGTAATTCTATTTTTAAATTTTTGAGGAACCTTCATACTGTTTTCCACTGTGGCTGCACCAGTTTGCATTCCCACTAACAGTGCATAAGGATTCCTTTTTCTCCACATCCTTGCCAGCACTTGTTTCTTGTGTTTTTTTTTTTATTTTAGCCATTCTGACAGGTGTGATTTTGATTCATATTTCCCTGATGATCAATTAAGCTGTTTTTAAAAGAGCAAGTCAAAGACAAGAACATAGCTCTTTATCTCGGTCTCAAATCTCAAGATCCTTTTTCATTTTGTTTTATTCTGCCTTTGCTTTTATGTACTTCCTAAATAAAATAGTTTTTTCTGTAGCATGGTATAATGAAAAGAGCACTGGGTTAGAAATCAGAACCAACTTTTAATTTTGGCACTAAATATCGCTGTGACCCTGAGCACATTACTCAAATTGAACTCTACTTGTCATCCAAAAAACAAGGAGGTTACACTGGATACTCTCATAAATTTCTTCAGCATCCATAATTTACTGTGAATCAGATTAGAGATAAAACAGAAAGACTCCTCCCCTCAAAACTTACTCCAGAGCAGCAATAGAACGTACATCTGGACATAATTAAATCACTCACCATTCAAATGGATACAGAGAAGCAATGAAAGCAGAAAGATTATCTGGCACTCCATAAGTTTCCATCTGCTGTACATTTGAGGGTTCCCAGGAAAGGGAAAATAGTGACCTACATACTGGATATCAACTCAGGGAAGTCATTAAGGAAATAATAACAAAGCAGGAAGCTCTGTCTAGTCATCCTGGGTAAGACACAGACACCTTCTCACAGGACTGGCACAATCAGGCCCATTTTGAATCACAAATGAGGGCTTTGGACCAAAAGGTCTATGAAGGCCCTCCTACTTGCTCCAACATTCTGTGATTTGCATTTTTATTGTAGATTGAGGATTAAAATGGGAACAGATGAACGTTTTTCACACCCAGTCCCAGTTTCATGTGAAATGTTTCTGCACAAAATGTTTAATTGCTTTGCAGAAGTCACAAAGATGATTCAATGCCTCTTTCCTCTCCAAATGCATATAACTACTAGCTATGCTTATACAATATAGAAAACATGATGCTTTGGGATAATTTGGAAATGAATGGATAATATTCTCTGAAATAGTTATCACTAATATCTAAGTCAGCAGGTGCTTGCTGAATCACTTCCCCTTTTGGCTTTGGCCCTTTAGAATATCTGTATCTTTTTAAAGTGTATTTAAACAAACAAAAAGGTGGACTGATTGTTCTCAAAAAATGTTTCCACAGTTGGTTATTTACATTTATTGGAGGATGCAGCAGATACCCCCAAAAGCCATTCCCACTTGCCTGCCTTCATTAAAGTTTGAATACACTCCCACTCCCAGCTTTAAGAAGAATAGAATTCACTCCTAGCTTTAAGAAGAATAGAATTCTTAAAGCTAGGAGTGGCCACATGACACAATTCCAGCCATTGGGATATAAACAGATCTGACAGCAACTTCTGGGAACTTTTAGTTATTCTGGTTAGGTTTATACATTCCCCATGATACTTTCTTTCTTCCCTGAACATAGGTGTTATGTCTAGCCCCGCAGCAGCCCTAGTGCAACCATGAAATTACAAAGCAACATACCAAACAGTAAAGGGGAAAGATAGACAAGGCTTAGGTCGCTAACAACACAGTTAAGTTAAAAGATAAACAAATACCTCTTTGCTTAAGCCTCTGTATGCCAGGCTGTCCATCCACTAGTTGCAGCAAAATATATTCCTTGTTGATACAACAGATTTGAGGAAAAGAACTAATTGCGTTTTAGTCTGAGAATATATGTATTGCTTACAAAACACATGAAATTGATTCTTGACTGTTTCTTAATACTAATAACACCATGATTATTTAATAGGGCAATTACACATAGTCTAGGTTTCCATCAACATTTCAAAGAGGAAATATTAGCATATCATCATCTCTGATAAACAGCATAAGGATATATTACTTGTATACATATCATAATCCAGTTTCTATCATGGTCATAGCCTCTTTCCTATTATGAAAAACCATAGTTAAGTATTTTAGCATAAGCATGTTATCTGCCTCAAAAGCCACAGTCATTTTATTCATTCATAAATCAAAAGATCTATGTGTCAGAAATTGTCATTTCACATTTTCTCAACTGATAAGTGTAGATACTTGTCAATCCTTTTCATCCAGTGTGCTTCAAACTCTAAAGATCTACATTTTTTTATACCTGGGAGTAATATAGTTATGTTTTGTTATATTATTTTAGCTATACTGAAATGTAGAGCAAGGATTAGCAAACTTGCTCAATAAAGAAACAGATAGTGGGGCTCCTGGGTGGCTCAGTCGGTTAGGCGTCTGACTTTGGCTCAGGTCATGATCTCACAGCTCGTGAGTTCAAGCCCTGCATCAGGCTCTGCGCTGACAGCTTGAAGTCTGGAGCCTGCTTCAGATTCTGTGTCTCCCTCTCTCTCTGCCCCTCCCCCGCTCACGCTCTGTCTCTGTCTCTCAAAAATGAATGTAAAAAAAAAAAAAAAGAAAAGAAAAGAAAAAAGAAAGAACCAGATAGTAAATATTTTAAGCTTTAGGCTTTACAGTAAATATTTAGGCTTTACCATAAGGTCTCTGTTACAACCACTCAGTTTTGTCAAGTAGCACAAAAATAGCCATAGACAACATGAAAATGAATTAATGTAACTGTGTTACAATATAACTTTATTTACTGACATTGAACATTGCAGTTCATAAGGTTTTCAGGTGTCATGAAATATTATTCTTTCCAATTTGTTTTCAACCATATAACAATGTAAAAACCATTCTCAGTTCTTGGGCAATACAGAAACAGGTAGCAACCCCTATTTGGCCCACAAGCTATTACTAAATAAAACCTGCTATTTTGCCCTGAATGCTTCAGTCACCCGATTATGCCTTACAGAATAAGCAAATGGAAACTTTCAAAACTTCACTAATGTTTCAGGTGTAGTTTTTTCTAATAAAGCGTTCAACAGACATTCTAATGTGTACTGCTTTACAAATAAATGATTCTAGATTTCTTAATTCCTGCATTCATTTATATAGGAAAAGGCAGCCTTTTTGTATAGCAATAGGCAGCATTACCACGAACGCATTATGATCTGAGATCACGTTTCCACTGATAACTGATAATCCCTGTGAGGTCTGCATCCATAGCCCAGGGGAGTACCCCATTCATTTCTGTGCTCATCCCTGTTATCTTCCCCCTGAGATCACCCCATCGTGGCTGTTCTCTCAAGTCACATAAGCACTCTGCCAGGGAAATAAAGGAAGGCATTCTTTGGTTGTCCTGATTTTAACTGTCTCCCTTAAGTTTAGCCTGGCCACTAGACTTTAGTCCTCTTTCATATAGAGGTTAATGTATACTATTTAACATAGTACTGGAAATCTTAGCCTCAGCAATCAGACAACAAAAAGAAATCAAAGGCATCCAAAGTGGCTAGGAAGAAGTCAAACTTTCACTATTTGCAGATGACACGATATTCTATGTAGAAAACCCAAAAGACTCCACCATAAAATTGCTAGAAACTAATACAAGCATTCATCAAAGTCACAGGAAATAAAATTCAATGTGCAGATGTCTATTGCATTACTACACACCAATAACGAAGCAGCAGAAAAAGAAATCAAGGAATCAGTCCCATTTGCAGTTGCACTAAAACATACCTAAGAATAAACCTAACTAGAAGAGATAAAATATCTGTACTCTAAAAATTATAGAACACTTACGAAAGAAATTAAAGAGGACACAAACAAATGGAAAAGCATTCCATGCTCATGGACTGAAAGAACAAACATTGTTAAAGTGTCTATACTACTCAAATAAATCAACACATTCAGTGGAATCTTCATCAAAGTAACACCAGCATTTGTCACAGAACTAGAAAAAAAATCCTAAAATTTGTATGGAACCACAGAAGATCCCAAATAGCCAAAGAAATCCTGAAAAAGAAAAACAAAACTGGAGGCATCACAATTCCAGATTTCAAGCTATATCACAAAGCTGTAATCATTAATACAGTATGGTACTGGCACAAAAACAGACAAATAGATCAGTGTAATAGAATAGAGAACCCAGAAATGGACCCACAAATGTATGGCTGACTAATCTTTTGACAAAGCAGGAAAGAATATCCAATGGAAAAAAGTCTCTTCAGCAAATGGTGCTGGGGAAACTGGACAGTGAGTGACATGCAGAAGAATGAAACTGGACCACTTTCTTACACCATACACAAAAAATAAATTCAAAATGGATGAAAGACCTAAATATGAGACAGGAAACCATCAAAATTGTGGAGGAGAACACAGGCAGCAAACTCTTTGACCTCAGTCGGAGCAACTTCTTACTAGACATGTCCCTGTAGGCAAGGGAAACAAAAACAAAAATGAACTATTGGGACCTCACAAGATAAAAATCTTCTGCACAGTGAAGGAAACAATCAATAAAACTAAAAGGCAACTGACAGAATGAGAGAAGATATTTGCAAATGACACATCTGGTAAAGGGTTAGTATCCAAAATCTATGAAGAACTTATCAAACTCAACATCTAAGAAACAAACAACCTAGTTAAGAAGTGGGCAAAAGACATGAACAGACATTTTTATAAAGACATCCAGATGGCTAACAGACATGAAAAGATGCTCAACATTACTCATCACCAGGGAAATGCAAATCAAAACCATGATGAGATACCACCTCACACCTGTCAGAATGGCTAAAATTCACAAGAAACAACAGGTGTTGGCAAAGATGCAGAGAAAGAGGAACCCTCTTGCACTGTCAGTGGGAATGCAAACTGGTGTAACCACTGGAGAACAGACTAGAAGTTCCTCAAAAAACTAAAAACAGAACCACCCTATGACCCAGAAATTGCATTACTAGGTATTTACCCAAAGGATACAAAAACACTTATTTGAAGGCCTATATGCACCCCAGTGTTTATAGCAGCACTATCAACAACAGCCAAACTATGGAGACAGCCTAAATATCCATCAACTAATGAATGGATAAAGAAAATGTGGTGTATGTATACATGTATGTATATACACATATATACACATATGCATACATATATGCACATATATACATACATATATGTACATATATACACATATATACATACATGCAATGGAATATCACTCAGCCATCAAAAGAATGAAATCTTTCCATTTGTGATGACAGATTGGAGCCAGAATGTGTTATGGTAAGCAAAATAAGTCAATCAGAGAAAGACAAATACCATATGACTTCATTCATATGTGGAATTTAAGAAACAAAACAGATGAACATGAGAAGAGGAAAAAAGAGAGAGAGAGGGAGAGAAGCAAGCCACAAGAGACTCTTAACGACAGAGAACAAACTGAGGTTTGATCTAGATGGGCTAGATGAGTGATGGGTATTAAGGAGGGCACTTGTGAGGAGTACTGGGTGTTGTATGTTAAGTGATGAATCACTGAATTCTACTCCTGAAACCAGTATTTCCCTGTATTTTAACTAAAATTTAAATTTAAAATGAAAAGAAGCTAATGGGACATGAGGTTGCCAAAAATAGTAATAGCATTAAACGGAAAAAAGATGCTTTATCATTCCTGGCAAGAAGAACAAGACAATATTACTTATGGGGTGTAAAATGATAGTTCTCCCCACTCTAGGGCTAAGAAACATAACCTCCAAGAATGACTTGGCAATTTGTGACAATTGTTTTTGTTAAGATCATCGCCTATGCACATTGGCATTAATAAGTTATATGAATTATCTTTTTATGGTGAAATATTTTCTGATTCCTTCATTTTGCTAACCAGAAACAAAAATCAGTAGTACACCATGAAAGCCTTAGGCAACTGCAGCCCACATATGTCTGTCCCATTCATTCTTATTCTACTTTCTGTAACTGTAGCCCTTTTTCTAGGACTGGAGCTCTGCCCACATTTCCATTATTTTTGGCTAGAGTCCTATTAAATGAAGGTGACTTTGAATTCCAGGCTCAATAAAAAGACCTCAGGATGGCTAGGTGATGTGAATAGTGAATGATTTACTGAGAATCTACTATTAACAAGGCACTGTTCTAAGTTCTTCATATATTTAATACATGATCTTTAGATAAGGTGCTATTATCATCATCTTATAGATAAGAAAACTGATGCTTAGGGAGTTTACAAAACTTACCCAAGGGGCACCTGCACAGCTCAGTCAGTTGAGCATCCAACTCTTGATTTCTACTCGGGTCATGATCCCAAGGTTGTGGGATCGAGCCCTATGTCAGGCTCCATGCTGAAGGCGTAGCCTGCTTGGGATGCTCTCTCTCTCTTCCTCTGCCCCTCTCTCCAGGTTACACGTGCATGCACTCTAAAATAAAATAAAATACTTTAAAAAAAACTTACTCAAGGTCACACTGCAGGTAAGAAACAGTTCTCCTTCCACTGCACCAACCTGCCTCTTAGATTCTAGTTCATTATAGGCTCTTCCCTTAGGGTCTGAATTTATCTCCAATTTCTCCATGTAGATATGGGAGGATTTCCCAAAACAGTGATCATTTGGAAGTGGTCACTTTGCATTGATTTTGGATCACACAGAGTTCTACCCACCTTTTCCTCCCAGAATGAACTTGAGAATATTATATTTGAGTAGCCCAGGTGTTTACTCCAGGCCAGCCCTCTATCACTGGACAACTTCTTCCCAGCCCCTAGCCTGTGCCCTGCTGAACAGATTTTATTGCTTCCCTGAAAACCCAGTATTTCTGGATATCTAGGATACCAAAACCATGCCTACCTGAGTTTCATCATTTCACTGTAAATCTTTGAATGCTTAATCCTACCACTATAAAGGGAGGACACTGCCCCACTGTAAACAACACTTCAATAATAAATTGCATAATGATGAATTTATGCAATTAAATTTGAATTTTTCTGTGAAATGGAACATTCCAATGAAATCTTTTTTTTTTCAATAATAGTTTTCAATGTGAGGTCCTGGAAGGTGTAATGCTACGTGCAAAGAGATATACTGGGCTTCTATTGTGTATTTAAATTATTATACCTAGTCCCAGCTTAAAAAGGTTGAATTTATATGTACCACAGTTGTAAGACAGTCTTGTTTTCTTTTCATAATGAAGACACATACAGCTAGAACTCAGTCCAGGCCTACGCCAAATGCTGAAATAGTTGAAGTTGTCTTTGCTGATTCTTTACCTCTTCTGTGGTACCTCACCCTAGATATCCTACTATTGTCATGTGTCACCCACACATGCCCACAGAGAGTTCCCTAAACTCTAAACCTTTCCCATTTCCATTTTTGTGCCTATAAAAAGTATCCAGGATTTTATTTTCTCAGTCATATTCTCTATTTCCAATCTCCCCAAAGCAAAAACAAAAACAAATCCACAATATATTCTAATTATAAGAGCTTTAGTACATTCCCCCTCAAAGATAACAAATTATCAGTTTGGTTCCCAAGATTGGAAGCTAGAGGTCCCTGGTCAGAACAAGGAGGGTTAAGGTGAAGAATTTCAGATGACCACAAAAGCACAGAAGGTTGGACAGTTTGGCACACAGCCAAAGGATATGGCAGGTACAGATGGCAGCAGTCCAGTACCCAGGGATTCAGATGGCAGCTAATTGACAGGAGAAAACAACTAGGCAGGTGGCTAACAGCACAGGTTCAGCTATCTAAAGTCAGGTCAGGCACAGGGTCAGAAAACCAGTAACATTAAATCTGAGAAATAAGGAATTCATAGAAACTGAGTAATTTTGCCTGAGGAGCCTGGATTACTGAACCATTTCCTTCCCCAGCTTTGGCACAGTTTTATCCAGGCTATAGTGGTTAACTACAGGAGTCTGAGAATGAAAGCGATGTGACAGATTCAGATAAGGAGAAACCAGACAGCATCTGAGGGGCTAAGGTTAATAAGACCATTGACCAAGCCTCATGAACAAACATTGATTATTTCCCTCCTTCAGGAGAGGACACATTTATAGTATAAGGAGAACTGCAATGACTGAATCCATTCTAAATGCAATACTTAAGTCCATTCTACAGCAGGGGGGAAAAACTCACAAAGATTAATTCCACCTGAGAGCAAATGGCTGCACAGGTAATTGAGAAGGAACAGTCAAGAGAGGTTTCACAAGGGAGATGACATTTGAGCTTGATTGTAGAGCATAAATAGAACATTATCATACAGGATGAAGGACGTTCCAAACAGGGGGTACAGCATGAGCAAAGACAAGCAGGCTTGAAAATACACATTGTACTTGAGGACTTTTGGGTTGTCCAGTGTGTTCAGATATAGGCAACATGGTAGGAAATAGCAAAAACGAAGCTAGACTATAAGCATGTATATACATACACAAGTGCTCACATACATATGCCTGTATATACATATATTCACATATGTATACATATTTGTATATTATATATAAATATAAATGAGTGCATAAATATAAATGTATATAGTTGTCAAACTGTAATCAGACAGTGAAGTCTTTGACTATAACCCTTAGGGAATGTGACCTTAAAGGAACACATTCAAAGGTTTTAATCAAGCAGAGAGGCATGATCAGTTTTATAAAATCAGTGATAACGATGCATAGGAAGGACTGGAAGGAGAGAACTACAGCACAGATAACAGACCCATCAAAGATCAGTTAACAACAATCCACACAGAAGATCATGATGAGCTAAAGCAGGGCAGTGGTCACAGGGATAGAGAGGAAAAGGCAGTTTCTGGAGTTTTTGAGGGGAGAAATCAGCACAACTTACTAACCTATTTTACACAGAGGAAAAGAAACAAAGAGGTTCCTAACTTATGCAACAGAGGGTGATGAGATGGGAGTGCCATTAATGAAGACAAAGAAACAAGATTTGGGGAACAAGATTACAAATTGGATTCAAATTTGAAAAAACAAAAAACCAAAAAGCCTAGAACATAAGAATGAGCTTGTGCTATAAATTGAGGGTCCAGTATATTAGTAATGTTTGAATACTTGGGAATGTACAAAATCACCCAGGGAAAATGTCTAAAAGGAAACCTGGAAAAGACTAAATTTGTCTGCACATGAAAAGATGTGTCACTGACTACAAAAGTAACTGTAGAGACTTTAACCAAATGAATAATACCCAAGAGAGCAAGTCTTATATTTGAAATAGGTAAGAGAGAAGGGGACAAATCATGCTTAAAGGAGAGATACTGAAAAGTAGGAAAGGTTTTCTGTACTCAAATACACCATACTGACAACCAGCTACTCTATTCAAGTCTTCTTGGAAGAACAAGAAAGTGATAATGGTCTTTCCAGGCTCTCTTGTCCTATAATGCTTTCCTCTCAGATGTACTTGCTTAACTTCTATCTTGTTTACAGAATCCTGGCCTTTTTATGGGCTGATGCTGGCCTGGCAATGGCACAGTTGTCAAATAAAATGCATCTGAGTTCATGGAAACCAAATCTATCGTTGATATTATGCAGCCAACCTGTATGACAAGGTTCTGGAAACACACTAAACCTGTTGTGGCCAAAATCACCCTATGCAAATTAAGTCTTTACATTCATCCTTATTTCCTGGTAACAATTTAGATGTAATTCTTCAAGTTACTCAGTGACATATAGTAAATGGCCTCTTCTATTACACTGATCAGCAGCAAACATACATGTTAATTACCCTGACTATAGCAATCATTTCACAAAGTACATGTATATCAAATCATCACATGTACACTTTATATTCAATATTATCTGTCAGTTACACCTCAACAAAGCTGGAAAAGAAAAAATAAATATCCAGTTTATTATATGCTTGGAAACCTCCGTATTCTCAACAGGAAAGCTGGAATTACAAATGCACCTTACAGAGATGCGAGGATCAAATATTTGTGAAAGTGTTTTATCAACTTTCAGTCATTTCATAATTGTTAGTTGCTATTAGTAGTATCAGACCCTGGGGTTTAATGTACAGTTAATGACACATAGAATTAAGTGATAAAGTGATTTTTGTTTAATTTTTACTACAGCTTATAAAAACAGTAAGACATTAACCCAAATATGTGACATTTTAACAGACAAAATTTGTATTCTGATGATCTAGCTGAAAAATAATCATAGAATTACACACATTCAATCAGCACCTATATAAATACAAAAAGAAACTCTAGCCCTTTCATTGTGAATAAGGAAATACAGTAAAGAAACCTGCCCACAAGAGCCTAAACAGATGTGTTTAATCAAATCAATAATATTGTGTGACTGATAAAAGTACCAAACATCAGTGAATCAATTTCATGTTATATTCTTGGAGTGATATTGTATAGGCATTATTTTAGCAGAAAACTTTGTCCCAAAATGCTTAATCAACACTAGATAAAATACATACAAGCACTGTTGTTCTACTAGGCTTCATAAAGAATCCATTCATCCTAAGGGAATACATTCTGGTTTCCACATCTCTCCACAATATTTTATATCTATGCTCAAGAAAAGCCTGGGGTGAAGAAAAAGATATGACTAAATGGTTGAACATTTTAGCAGCAAAATCCTTAAACTCATAGTAGAACAATGATGAGATTAGCTGTTCCAGAAGAAAATCAAAACTATGGAAAGTAAAGAAAAATTTATAGTCAGGGTAAGCAAAGTAAATGCAGGCTCCTACATTTCACAAGAATATACCTATTTGTAAGGGCAAAAAAAAAATATGTTGACAATGAAGTTTATTAACTCTCTGTTCTCCCAAGCAATTGAGGGCATCAGGAAATACAATGTTTCTAAAAGAATACTTCTGTTCAAGAAATAAGAATTATCTATAAATGGGGCCTTTGTCTGAAAACACAGAACACAGAGATAAGAATCATTTCTATTCTAAAAGAAAGCTGCAGGTTGATAACAGTGGTGATCTATTTGGGAATACAGATCCAATTCTACTGCTCACAGTGCTTAATGTCTCCAGCATTTTCCAGCCATTTCCTTCTACAGAGGCCCAGGTACGATAGCATATGCTGCATGGGATGGCCATTAACAAAGAAATGTGGGCTTAGGACAAGAATCAATACCAGCTGTCATCTTACGTGATCACAAGATAATTTTTAAAGCCCAAATAATCTCCTTGATTTGGCGTATGGCAATTGAGCTCATTTTTCAGTAGCTAAAATCCATGACTACATATTTACCCCTAAACACATAAAAGGGAAACAGAACGCTGTATTTCTCAAGAAAAGCAGACTTGGCTTGCCTAGACTATAGATCAAATTAAGTGGGGCCATGAGGCAAATGAGCTCAGATTTGGGACAACAAATTCTGTCGATGAATTTGGTTCCATTAGACTTGGGTTACAAACTACACCAAAATAATGGGATTTGGTTCCATGTGAGAAAATTATGGAGCTTAAAAAAAAAAAAAAAAAAAACTCTTTCCCATTACAATCAACCACTAAAGGATTCTGCAAGGGAAATGCACTCAAATGAATTAGTTGTATAACTGTTACTCTTTCATTAAAATGATTTAATAGTTCTACAAATGTCATGGCATTAGCATTTTATGCAAAGCTATAAAACAGTAGCAAGTAAAAAATCAACTGCCTTTAAAAGTCAGCACTTTTGGACTATGTTTATGAGACTACACGGTCACTTTGTGATATGAAATGGCAGCATTGCTAAGATAAATATTGCTTGCTGGCCAGTTTTATTTTGGGCAGAAGGCCATTAAAGGAAGGAGGCTGCCGAATTCATATTTCATTTGGATGGGCTTCAACAATTCATGTACATTGGCTTAATTCATCTAAGGAAAAGAGAAGCTTTTTGGAGTATCTCCTTAAGAGATTATTTAATTACATATTCCTACAAAGTTTAAACTACTCCTTTCAGGGCAGGCAATCTAAAAACATATTTATAGGCAGGTGATAGGCAGACATGTGATGGCAAAACAAACGACTTCCAGAAAGACAAAGGTGCTGACTCTGTCCACAATCTATCCTTAATCCACTGTATCTCTAAATAGATATTAGATGTTTTCCATCCTCATTAGAGTATGGTAGATGATGTTCATATTTTTCATTAGTTTTTCCAAAACTATTCCTTAAGCAAAATTTTGATAACAATTGTCAACACACTTAGGCTGGATAGTAGCCCACGAAGTTTAACTTATTAACTGCACATTAGCCAACTGCTAAAGTTTAATAGTAACAAGTACCTAGTGGTATGGCTGGCATTCAGATTAAAAATAAAGGTTTGGAAAAAATATATAGGAAGGAAGGAAGGAAGGAAGGGAGGGGTGGTAGGGAGAGACAGAAAGAAAAAGGTAGGTAGGTTTGGACTGTCATAATTTTGATTGTCAATGGGTAAGATTTAAGTGGTTAGAACACTGTCAATGGTCCTTCAGTAGCTGATGCCACATGAGAGACTAGCTAACAAAAATGAGCAGGTAACAAAATAAGTCTCTTTTCTGTGTTATTGGCCTTCTTTGGCTAACATGTTCAATAACATGTAATGAAAGGAGACAGCATGATGCAGTGGGAGAACACTGAATTTGGAATATTAAGGTCTGGGTTAAAATCCTAGCTTGATCTTAGGAATTCACATAGCTTGTTTTTAAACTAGGAGCCTGGATTGGATGACATCTAAGATGGTGGACCAAATGGTATGGGGCAGGAGAGCACCCTATTACCACACAACAACGACAGGCCACTAGTGGCTTACCAACAATTATCAAGAGTAGGGGCGCCTGGGTGGCTCAGTCGGTTGGGCGTCCGACTTCAGCTCAGGTCATGATCTCGCGGTTCATGAGTTCGAGCCCTGCATCCAGCTCTGTGCTGCCAGCTCGGAGCCTGGAGTCTGCTTCGGGTTCTGTGTCTCCCTCTCTCTGCCCCATTCCCACTCATGCTCTGTCTCTCTCTATCTTTTAAAAATAAATAAAGCATTAAAAAAAAAAGAGTAGTCAGAGGGTATAGGTAAACTCTGTGTGGCTCCTTAATATCTACCTAATTGAACTGATGTGGAAGTTCGGTCACAATGGATTGGAAGTGGGCTTTTCAAGCTCCTGTATGATCTCATTCCAATAGTAAGACAGTTTCATTTATTATCTTAAACTTCTAAATGTTATGTTAGCCTAATCACTTTTAAACTTTTTCTTTAATATTTATTTATTTTTGAGAGAGAAAGCAGGAGCGGGGGGGGGGGGGCAGAAAAAGAGGGGGACAGAGAATCCGAAGCAGGCTGCACACTGACAGCAGAGAGCCCAATGCAGTGCTCACACTTACAAACCATGAGATCACGACCAGAGTCAAAGTCACACACTTAACCAACTGAGCCACCCAGGCATCCCAGTCTTTTAAAATTCTATATTCTAATTATAATTATTAACTCCCACCAATATCTCTGTTTTTTATTATTAAAGTCTCCTCAAATTTAAAGGCAGGCAAACTGAAGCAGGAAATAAGGATGCAGTGAGTGAGTGTGAGAAACTGAGAAGTCTTCATGAGATCGACCCTAACTCCGTGGGTTCTAACTCTGTGGGACCTTTGATTATTAGTGGATGCTTTATTTTTTTTTTTATTTTAGAGAGAGAAAGCACACAAGCTGAGGAGAGAGGCAGAGGGAAGGAGAGAGGGAGAGGGAGAGGGAGAGGGAGAGGGAGAGGGAGAGGGAGAGGGAGAGGGAGAGGGAGAGGGAGAGGGAGAGGGAGAGGGAGAGGGAGAGGGAGAGGGAGAGGGAGAGGGAGAGGGAGAGGGAGAGGGAGAGGGAGAGGGAGAGGGAGAGGGAGAGGGAGAGGGAGAGAGAAAGGGAGAGAGAAAGGGAGGGAGAGGGAGAGAGAAAGAGAGACAGAGAGAGAGAGAGACAGAGAGAGAGAGAGACAGAGAGAGAGAGAGACAGAGAGAGAGAGACTCTTAAGCAGGCTCCATGCTCAGCACAGAGCCCGACACAGGGCTCAATCCCACGACCCTGGGATCATGACCAAGCTGAAATCAAGAGTTTGAGCTCAACTGAGTTTTGAGCTCAAGCGTCTGAGTTGAGCTCAACTGATTGAGCTACCCAGGTGCCTCTGATTTTTACTCGAAGCTTTAATTGGAAGTCCCACCATATTGAGTCTTTCCCACTGCTATATGAATACATTTAATTTTGCTTTCTAAATCAAAAATGCAAGTAGTGAGAAGGTATATAGTAAATGTCTAAATATCTATTGCAGACTTTGGGATTCAGAAGGTAGTAGATAACATAATCTCTGACCTCAAGAAGTTACAGTCTGTATATTTACCCAAAAAATATAAAAACACTAATTCAAAGGGATACATGCACCCCTCTGTTTATAGCAGCATTATATACAGTAGCCAAATTATGGTAGCAGCCCAAGTGTCCATCGATAGATGAATCGATAAGAAAAATGTGGTGGATAGATAGATAGATACAGAGACATAGATAGATACAGATATAGATAGCCACAAAAAAAGAATGAAATCTTACCATTTGCAACACCCTGGATGGAGTTAGAGAGTGTAAAGCTAAGCAAAATGAGTCAGAGAAAGACAAATACCATATGATTTCACTCATATGTGGAATTTAAGAAGCAAAACAAATGAGCCAAAGGAAGAAAAAAAGGGAGAGAGACAAACCAAGAAACAGACTCTAACTATAGAGAACAAACTGGTAGTTGCCAGAAAGGAGGTGGGTGGGGATGGGTGAAAGAGGTGAAGGGGGTTAAGAGTACACTTATCATGATGAGCAATGAGTAATGTATGGAATTGTCGAATCACTATATTGTACACCTGAAACTAATATAACACTGTATGTTAACCATACTGAAATTAAAATTTTAAAAATAAAAAGTAAAGTTTACAATCTGATTAGAGATAAAAATGAAAAGTCAGTTATGTGCAGTGGTTTTCAAAATACAGTTTGTAAAAATTATTCAGGAACTTTAAGGATGCACATTTCCAGGCTGCAGACCTAGACCCAGGGACTCCAACAAGACAGTATTTCTGGGGTGTGTTCAGTAACTGAACTGAGTAACTTTAGTAACTGAGTGCTGCATTTTTAACAGTATCCAAATAGGTGATTCTAACTAATCCACATGGTCAGGCAACCACACACTGAAAAACACCACTGAGTAGAAGCTCAGGCTCCAGAGTCAAATAGTCTGGGTCTTACCAGTTTCCAGCTGTGCGACCTTGATTAAGTTACTCAGTTCTCCATGCTTTAACGTTCTCATCTATAAAATGAAGATAATAATAGCACCTGTGTCTTTAGATGGTGGTAACACTGGCACCCAGTAAGCACTTAGTAAAAGTTGTTCTTGTTTTTGTTATCATTAATATTATTATAACACTAGAAACTGATCAAGTGCTAATTGGCCTGACATTGTTCCCAGAATTCAATGATAAAAAAAGAGTTCTGACTAAGGGTAGGAAACGCTTTAAGGAAGAAGAGAGAGTTGAATCACATCTTAAAATCAGTG
The DNA here is from genome assembly GCF_018350195.1 of Panthera tigris. NCBI lineage: Eukaryota > Metazoa > Chordata > Mammalia > Carnivora > Felidae > Panthera > Panthera tigris. The sequence goes on along the minus strand of NC_056672.1, from coordinate 62,319,151 downwards.
AAACGTTTGGATTATCAGAGAAAATAAGAAATTCTGGGTATAAGGAACATACTCAGCAAATTATCAAGGAAGGTGAGAATAAGGTGTGTGAAAACAGGGAGGGGAAGTAGCCCCTGAAGCGGAGGGTTGAAATGGGGAAAAGTGGGAGGTAAGTAGCCAGAATACTTAAAGCTCAGCAAGCCTCAAGTCCCCCCTTCTTTTTATTTTAGATACCTGTTTTAAGAGGCAGCTACATTAGAGACAGGCCCCAGCTTTAAGAAACAGGATATAAAAGATCCATTTATAGTTAAGTTTCCTTTTTACAAAAATAATCCCTATTTACAAAATAAGTTATCACACAGAACCTTAATTCACTGTCTGCATTAAGGTTTAAGACACATTTCATTCACTAAAAATAAACAATTCAACATTCCAATAAAGGGCAATGAGCTTTTTCTGAAATCAAGAGACTATTTTATTTAATTTCGGGAACCTCAGACCCCAGCACAAGGCCAGGAACATGAGAATAGCTCTAAAACCAAATAGTTGCTCAACTATATATCAAATAGTTATGATATAAAATAGGATACACATTTTTAAAAAGTTTCTTTCCTTTTGAAAGCTGCCACATCCATTTATTGTTCATATTCCCACGTGAGGCTACTGCTTTAAAAATGCAACCAGATTCACTGTTTTCATTTATACTGAGTGTCCATAACTATGTAAGGAGCAATAAATTAAATTAAATATTGTACATGTCAATAGTCAATCTGGATAATTCAATTGAAAATACACTGAACTCTTATTTGACTTCACAGGAATTTAAGTAACTTCATTAAATTTGTAATTTAGTGGATGAAAAGAAAAGCACAGTGCACTGAGGCACTAACAGCCTCCCCTTGTTTCTTCTTTCCTCGGGTTTCTGTGTACACAGATCCTTAGAGGTTTACTTACAGGTACAACTTGATCCTCCAGGAAATGTCCATCAAACATCTCTAAACCCCAAGAATGGAAGTATCCCCTACTGGTTCCTATTGCCCAAGAACTTCTTTTCTGATTTAGGATATTCCAACTTTTCTGTTTTTATCTTAGGAAAACATCAATGGAGCATACGGGATAGTTCAGTTTTTTTTTCTTTGACTCCTCAAATGATGTCTTGAAACTTATGTTATGACCATACCGCACTCAAAACATATCCACCACAAAGGATACAAAAATACTGATTCAAAGGGGCACATGCATCCCAATGTTTATAACAGCATTATCATCAACAGCCAAACTATGGAAAGAGCCCAAATGTTCACTGACCGATGAACGAATAAAAAAGATGTGATATGTATGTATGTATGAATACACACACACACACACACACACACACACACACACACACACACTGGACTATTACTCAGCCATCAAAAAGAATGAAATCTTGCCATTTGCAATGACATGGATGGAGCTAGAGAGTATTATGTTAAACAAAATAAGTCAGAGAAAGAAAACTAACATGATTTCACTGATATGTGGAATTTAGGGAACAAAACAGATCAACATAGATGAAAGAAAAAAGATAGGGAGGCAAACCATAAGAGAGACTCTTAACTACAGAGAACAAACTGAGGGTTGCTGGAGGGGAAATGGGCAGGGGGATGGGCTAAATGCATGATGGGTATTAAGGACATTGGTTGTGATGAGCACTGGCTGTTATATGTAAATGATGAATCACTAAGTTCTACTCCTGAAACTAATATTAAACTATATGTTAAATAACTAGAATTTAAATAAAAACTTGAAACATTAGGGGGAAAAAAAAAAAACATATGGGCCAGAAGTTCATGAGGGTGTCACACTTCACTTTCATAGATGCTATCCATGTCCTGGAGACAGGGCAGCTGTGTTTATCACCTATAAAGCACAAACTAAATGTAGATTATGGAACTATGTCACTGAGGAATCAGTAACCAAGGCAAGGAGAGATGTCCATGTCGGTTATTAAGATATCCATTACAGTGGAAAGACTTGCTTTATAAAAGAACCACAACAGAAAAATGGGAATTTATCAGAAGTGATACTTTTACATTGCTATGCCCATAATTCCTACAATGAAAATACCCCACTAATACAATTTGTAATCTTTGATGAACTAGAAAATGTCTTTGTTCCCACTACCATTCACTTCCTGTTTTTGTGAACTGGGGATAAAATGACCAACTTAAGCTTCACTTCACTAATTTGATTCCAGTTAATGCCCCAAGGGGAGCTATCAGCATGTCTCTTCCAATTGCCTCCTAGGGAACAAGAGAGAAATATTTGGCCTATTAAAAACAATGGACGCATTCACTTCTGTACTGGCCTGATGGGGACCCTGTGCTTCCGTTTACAACTGCCAGGTTCATTCAGCTCTTTGATTACCTTCTATCAGTGTGTTCACAACCAATTCAAACCAATAGTGGGAGACAATTAAATTCACTGAAAGAGCAGTTTTTATGGTCACACCTGCCTAATGTCACCCAGTCTTTTTTCATGCACATGTAATTAATACTGTTCAATGCCAATAACTAAGACTTCCAGCAATATAGAGTATGGTGGTAAGAACTCTGTTACTACCAGGGACTGAGCCAGGCCTGGGTTTGTGTTCCAGCTGACACACTTAGTACCCGTCTGCCATTTCAAATACTGTGACTCAATATACCTTCAATAGTCATGCTGTCTTCTAAAATAAACAGAATGATGAAAGAATAGCAAGAAATATAATGATTACACTTGCTTTTGTATTAATAGTTACTGTCACTTGAAGCACTGTCACTGAAAGTCACTGCTTTTCAATATAGGCAGGGGCAGAGGAGCACTTTGAACTAGACATCTGTTCTTCAAAGACTCATTTGAGTCATCTCTCTTATAAAAGATGAGCATGTACCTCTGCTCTGGCAGAAGAATATAATAGAAACATTTGTGCCTTACTAAGTCAGACCCCTTATAATACCCATTGGCAACTGGGCTGGTTTCTAGGAGAAAAGGTGAACCAATCTGCAGAAGGGTCTGATACACTCAAACCCTGTTCCCTGATTCAAAGTCAGGAAGATCAATGATGGCAGACCAGGGTGGTCCAGAATAAGACCCACAGGAAAAAAAGGCAAGCCCTCTAGAATAAAACTCTCTGTGGAAAGGTTAGCAATCCGAGCTCAAAGGCCTGAGATTCAGAAGTCAGGGGGCATGGAAATAACAATGCAGACCTAGAAGTCTCTCAGGACCCAGACATCCAAGCACAATGTTGTGTTTAGAGGACATTTGACTATAGACTAAAGAACATATGAGTATGGACTTAAGAATGATCTTGGAGCTCAACCATAAGGCACCACAGTGGTTGGCACATGAGTCTGGACCACTGTCATATTGCAAAGGGAAACATCAATATTCATGGGATACTAGAGCACCCAGCTTCAACAGCAGTGCTAGGAGTTAATAGAAAGCAATGTCCAAGACTTCTCGTTTCCCTCTAATTCTGGCATTAGAAGAAGAAATAACCTTAATTTCAAGAAGGTAAGCCTTTGGTAAGCCTTTGGAAAAACACTGGACATCTTTCTCCTAGAATATCTGGGGTCTGAAATAATTAACCTGACAAAATTAAGGTGATATGACCATATTTGTACCCTAAATTAATAAAGTAAGCTACAATGGTTACACTGCAAAGGTTACAGTGCAAATGGTTACAAAGGCAGGATCTACACAGCCCGACTGGAGAAAGGACCAAGCACTGGCCTGTTGAAGAAGCTATGCCGGCAACAAACATACAACAATCTCCCAGCAGCATAGAACTGCCACCTTCTAAACCCATACATTCAGTTTATTATCTCCTTTGTTAGATTGCCAGTTAAGGTGGAAATCTGGGCATATCCCATTCCCAATGCCAATGTAGATTACTTAAAAATTTTTAATAGTATGAAAAGTATATGACATCTTCACACAAGAAACACTGATGTATGCAAAGGGAACTAGACGGAAGGGAAGGCTGACCATTCCCATGACTTCTCTTATGTGCTGGATGAATTTACTTAACAAGTAAGTGGAAGAGAGCTCAACAGAACCCACTGAGAAGGATAAGCAATTGAGGGAGGCAAAAGTGGTCTTGTGGGGTCATCGTACATCACATTTAACTCCCATCTGAGCCTTTAGAAAAACCATGGGTGCTAGAGACCACATCAAGACAGGACTCTGGGAGGGACTTACTCCTCCTAGCTCCCATCTAGGGGACTACTATGCTTGCCCTTGTACAGGGGCACTGCCATGACTAGCTCATTTTGCCACACATAAAAATATGGAATTGCCCGTATTGAAGTCTGATTGCCACAACAAACATGGAAATAAATGCTGGTTCTAGCTCCGACTCTTTCCCTACTAGGATGCTAAATCTTTAAACTAATTGGTAGCTTAAAGCTCAAGACAACCTAACATTTTCATTTTCTCTTTCTTCTTTATTTATGTCTGAAATATTTAAACAAGGATCCATATTCCCTCCATTAGACCCACTTCAACTCCCAGCAGATCACAGGTATTGACATTCTTCTGTAGAAAAAGCAAACAGGGGGAAAAAATCAGCAAACATGTAAAGTTATAAAATAAATCAAATTAAGGAGAAGGAACCACCTGAGGAATCAGAGCAAGTATGAAATATGTTTGAAATATGAGACCACCAGAAACAAGAGAGAATTTTAGGCATTTCCCAATACACATTCTCAAAAGATGAGTTGAGAAAAATGTTCACACATACATGAAACCACAACAGACCCTTAAGAAGTCATGGGGCGCCTGGGTGGTTCACTCGGTTAAGTGTCCAACTTTTGATTTTGGCTTATAATCTTTTGATTTTGATTATAATCTCACAATCTTGAGATCAAGCCCTGAGTTGGGTGTGGAGCCTGCTTAAGATATTCTCTCTCTCTCTCTCTCTCTCCCTCCCTCCCTCCCTCCCTCCAACTCTTCTCCCCTCTTGTGCACGTGTGCGTGCTCTCTATCTAAAAAAAAAAAATTTTTTTTAAAAAGTCACAATAGCCTGATGTCAAAAAAAATGAAGAAAACAACACACACTGTAATAAAAACATGCAGTGAAAACACCACGATGGATATAAGGAGTAACTGATCAGATCCTTCTAAAATGGATTACAGGGCACCTGGGTGGCTCAGACCAACTCTTTGATTTCAGCTCAGGTCGTATCTCGAGGTTTGTGAGCTCACGCCTCACATGGGGCTCTGCACTAGTGGTGCAGAGCCTGCTTGGGATTCTCTCTCCCTTTCTCTTGCTTCCCCTCCCCACTCACTTCCCCTCTCTCTCTCTCTCTTAAAATAAATAAACTTAAAAAAATGTAATCAGGATTATAGAAATAAGATTGTAGAATTCAAAATATTCTCCCACAAATTCAGGAGAAATTGATTAACAGCCTAATTTAATGAAAGAAAGGGTAAGATATATGGAGAGATTAGAATTTTATCTATGTCAGATGTAAAAACGGAGAAGAGAGAGAAGAAATAACTGTTTAAAATTAGAAGCCAATGTCTTAAGATGAAGAATTCATTTTGCAAATCCCAAAGCCTAAAAGAGTACTAGGCAAAATTATTTAGATGTAACCTAGATAAAATTTTGAAGTTCAAGACTTGTGAAAAAATATGCAAGAAAACAATCAGAAATAAAAGTGATGTGCGAAAGAGCAAATATCAGATTGGTCTCAATCTTTATGAACCGAATTTTGAGGGAAAAAAGTATATCACATCTATTCAAGTAGTTATCTTCAAAGACAAAAAGAAATTTCAGAAATTTAAATATTCTGAAATTAAAACACTTATGTACTCTTCATGAAAAAAACATCTAGAGTATATATATAACTGAAAATGAAAGCAAAAATTCAAGAAAAGAAAAATTGATATTACAAAAGAAAGTAGTTAGTGAAATACAGTCTAGTTAACATTTGGACAAAAAATTAATGTAAATGTCAAATTATCATTAAAAGGCTGTATGTTGTCCAATGTAAAAATGATAATTGTTTAATAATCTGGATTTAAAACTCCAATTTACAACAAAGAGCAGCAAGTGGAGAGAGGAAGCAGGAAGTAAAGGCATAGTAAGTTTGCCAAAGAAAGGAGTGGGCTCAGAAGAGCCAATGTTGCTTTTCTCTTTGAACTCCAAGTTCAAAGTCATGTCAATAGCTTGAAATTGGCCTGGGGGGAAGCATTTACACCACCGAAATCAGCAAATATTACCAATAAGGCTTTTCTTTTTTTCCTCAGAGAGCCACTATTGTCCCACAGGGTATAGTCAAATACCTAGTCTTTTTTTTTATTTTATATTTTTATAGTGTGGTAAAACACACATAACATAAAATACACAATTTTAACCATTTTTAAGCATGCAATTCAGTGGCATTAAGTACTTTCACAATGCTGTACAACCACCATCACACCATTTAAGAAAGTCTTAAAGTAGTCAAGTAACTTAAACTTACCAATCCGGCCAAAAGGACATGAAGTAAAAGGCAATTTCATCAGGAACTGAAAACCCAGTGTCTAGAGAATCAGACAACAGGATGGACTCAAGGCTGTGGGCAGTAAACAAATATCATGGAGCTGCATGGCTTTCCATTACAATGGCTATGGTCAGGAGCTGGGGTGGGAATTTTGCCTCCTTAATGTACCTAGCTAGGGATAGGGGTTGTAGAGGAGAAGATGTGGTCTCAAGAGATTCAGGCTGACTCTACATTTCAAACAGTCCCCTAACTTAGCCCTTTTATCTTTTGAATCGAACAAACCAGAAAGGTGCAAGAGTAGTTTCCAACATGGGCAATATACTGGAATCGCCAGATCAACTCTTAAAAAGCACTGATACCCAGGCCCACCCAGACCAATTGCCACAGAATCTGTGGGAATGTAGCCAGGACTGAGAGCCACCAGTGTAAAGCCACAACTTTCAGTAAGGGACTGCAAACCTGCATGAGTCTGCATCAGGTAAGGGACTCCCCCCTCTACTGTAACTTACCTTGTGAACATCATTCCAGGGAGTCAGAAACCACAGAGGGAAAGAACATGAAATGGAAAGACACACAGTTCGTAAACTGAGCATCAAATTGACAAGGAAAGCAATGGAGGCACCTCCCGAAGCACCACCTCAGCCAAGATTAAGCCAGTAATTTAAATCCAAATTAGGAATTGGCTAAATCTTCCACCGGTTTCATTTCTTCCACTCAGTTCTTTCTGCTGTTTTTGGCTTTGTTTTCTCCCTAGAGGTGATCCCTGTGGATTGTGCCAAACAAGTCTATTCTGATCGATTCACTGCTATTAAGATATTTTCTAAGATTACCCAGCCTCTGTGGGATTATTCAGAGAATTTCCAAACCATTCAGAGGTAGCAAACCTATAAAATGCTGGAATGCATTATCAGAAGGCTGCTGTAAGATACCAGTTAATAATACATTGTCTTCCCACAAATGGGCTAGGACAGAAGCCCTGAATAGCCCAGGATGTTACTGAAGTTGGTTTCAGCTGGCTGCCAATGCTTCTCAAAATAAATGTACAGCCCAGTCCACTTGAAAGATGAAACATTAGAAACAGGTCCTAGTCTGAGCTCTGTACTCTCCTTGAGAAGGTGGAAAAGGAAAGTGAACCAGCAATAATTCTCCTAGAAAACAGAAGCCAATATGGGAAGCTTTGGCCAAACCTAGGCCAGCTGTGTGGCACCAACTACCCTTGAAATATTTATTACCAGATGAGACACTTGTTATGGGTTGGACTGTGTCTCCCAAAACGATGTTGAAGTCTTAATCCCTGGTACCTGTAAATGTGATCTTATTTGCAACTAGGGTCTTTGCAGATGATCAAGTTAAGGCAAGGTCATTAAGATGGGCCCTAATCCAATATGACTGGTGCCCTTATAAACCAGGGAAATTCTGATAAAGAGACAAACATTTACAGAGGGAGGATGATGTGAAGACACAGAGAGAACATCATCAGCAAGCTAAGGACCACCCGAGGCCACCAAAAGCTAAGAGAGCAGGCACTGAACAGAGACTCCCTCCTAGCTCTCAGAAGGAACCAACCCAGCTGACACCCTGATTTCTGACTTCTGGCCTCCAGAACAAAGATAATAAATCCCCGGGTCTAAGTGACCAGGTTTGTTGTACTTTGTTACAGCAGCCCTGGGAAACTAATACAATCATCAAAATACAGTATTGGTTTAAAACCTGGTGGACCATTCAAAACCAGACCACTAATCCAGAGGACTAGGTAAAAAGAGGCATTCAAATATGTAATTCGAAGAAGGCAGGCACCAAACAGAAGTGATTAGAGAAAGCTAACAGGGTGGAGGAAACAGAACCAGGAGCAATCACAACACTGAAGAGGAAATTAGTTTCACTTCCTGAACATGGATTTAGAGGCCAGGTACTGCCCTCGGTGCTGGGGATTCGAGAGCAAATAAGGAGTTACTCATCATCTGCCCTGCTAGCCTTTTGTAGATATGGTGTGCCAAGATAGTAAGCAAAGCACTTTGGGATCAAAGGGGTGGGGGAGGCTCACAGAGCAACCTGGGATTTGGGGAAGACTTCCTGGAAAATAGGATATCTAAGCTCAATCTTGAAGGATGAGAAATTGACAGGATGGGCCAAAAGATGCCCATTTTCATAAAGAATCCAAGGGCCTCTTGATAGAGTGTCTAACAGGATGTGATTTTTTTTAAGAGGAAAGAGGCACAATCTTCACATACACATTTGAACATAAAACACCACAAGTTTGTCACCTTCAGAGCTGCAAAACACCCAAAGTAATAACCAGCAGAAACAGTCACTACATTGTAGAGCAGAGGAAACTGTGACCAGTGGGAGAAACCGACCTCAGCATGTGGGGGTATGAGGGCAGGAGGAATAAAAGCACATGTGCCATGCTGTATTTGTTCATGATACACATGAGACACCCCACCTTTGAGAACTACCAGAAAAACATAGAGAACTTTGCAGGAACTCATGACAGCAAGTGGGAGCAAGTCAGAGAAACTACAGCAAAAATGAAAATAATAAGGATCCCATAGGGTTGTTGTAAGAAATGAAGAAAGAATAAGTAATATTTCAAAGCAATTGGGATATATCACCCCCACTCCATCTATCAATGTTTGATCCTATCTGCATCTGTGTTTATCATCTTATGTTGTCATCATTCTCACTTACCAATATTCATTTCTTGAAAGCAACCTATTTTGGGAATGATGGCTCTGTAACACGAATGAGACTGATTTAATGACTGGCGAGTAGCAATCTAATGGGGATCATGGTGGCTGCAAGCCTGAGCACAGACAGGAATGGCATGGACCTCCTTTGTGCTGCAGCGCTCGGCTAATTGGGTCTAATGGAGGAGCTGGAGGTATTCTCCTTACGTTTTCCTAATGATATTAATGTCTTCATGAGGTTAATGAAACTGCTAACATGGGCCGACTGTGAATGGTTTTGTGTATAATATAAAACCATGTATTCTGAGTCTTATCCAAACACTAGGGATTATTACTGTTGTGGCTCGTTTTCTCTATAAAATCAAGGATGGTTGGGGGGTGGGGGGGGGGGCTTATTTTTCCTTCTAAGAGCCAGAATCAAAGACCACTAAGGATCTGATTTGATTCAGAAATTCCTAGACTGCTAGGTGGACACCATCTGGGGGGTGGGGGGGGGGGGGCGGCGCGGGGTCATTAAAACTATAGCCCTGTTTGGTCATATCCTTTATGGTCTCTACTGCCCCCTGCTGGCCTGAAGAGGGAGGAGCGGATCTCCAGCACCCCCATGGGAGATGGAAAGCACCTGAAGACAAGATAAAATATAAACAGCTATTATTTACTATCACTTACTACGTGCTTTCTAATTTAATACTCACAACATTCCTGTGGGGTAGGTCTTGTTACTGCCATTTTACAGATGAGGAAACCTATGTTCAACTAGTAAGCCAAGTTACCCAAGGACACAGAGCTTATAAGTGGCAGAACCAGGACAAGGTATAAATCTGTCTGGCTCACAACTGTCGTTACACTCCCACCAGGGCATATAGTACAGTAAAAGTACCCATGCTTCAAAACCAGATAAATTTGAGTTTTGGGTTTTTTTTATTTTTTTTAACATTTATTTATTTTTGAGAGAGAGACAGAGCGTGAGTGGGGTCGGGGCAGAGAGAGAGAGAGAGAGAGAGAGAGAGAGAGAGAGAGAGAGAGAGAGACAGAATCTGAAGCAGGCTCCAGGCTCTGAACTCTGAGCTGTCAGCACAGAGCCTGATGCGGGGCTCGAACTCATGAACCATGAGATCATGACCTGAGCTGAAGTCGGATGCTTAACCGACTGAGCCACCCAGGCGCCCGAAGTTTTGATTTTAATCCCCCAACTTAAGAGCTGTCTAACATAAACTTTCAATAAGTTATTAAATCTATTTAAATTTGCTGAACTTGTTTTCTTTATCTGTATAATGTGAATCATACCTACCTTGGAGGATTGTTGTGAGGGTTAATAATAAAGTAAGCAAAAGATAGGACCTAGAGTACAGTGGCTGCCCAACAGATGGTGGGTCCTATTTGGAGCTAGAGACAGAAGGTGGACAAGCATCAGCCTTCCTGTGGCTCGGTGGCTGGTTCACTCAGGTCCCCAGGAGGTTTGTAACTCAAAGCTCAAAAAATACCAGAATGCTCAAGTAATGATGCCAATATATCTGAATGGCTCGTTAACACTTACAAACCACTTTTGTGTATATTTTATTTGATCTTCACAAATATGTAACTACAGATGCATAAATATGCCACAATTAATTGAAGAAATTCACAATATGCCCAGCATTACTCTAAGCATATAAAATACATTGCTGAATTTCACCTTCATAACAATCCCACAGGTTGGTATTATTTTTCCCATTGTCTAGATGCAGAAACTGAGGATCAGAAAGGTCAAGTAACCACCCCAGAATCACACTGTACTAAGTAGCTGAGCCAAGACTTGAACACTGGCCAATCTGACCACAGAGCTCATTTCTCATAACCTTCAAGATACACTGCCTTCTTCTGAAGCAGGCAGGGCAAGTATTACATTTTTACTATACACATAGAGATGTTCTGATTCGCATTAAGGTAAACAACTTGTTTTAGTACTCACAAGTTGTATTCGTGAAAATTAAGCCTGAATGGTGACCAGGGGTGTCATTTAGGCATTGGCACAAGAAGGTTCCAGGTGTGTCAGGTTTGCAATGTAACATCTGGAGAAGAACCTTATGAAACTACTCATTATCCAAAAGTATTAACATCCAAAGATAAATTCATAATAATGGAAAAAACCAATTATTCACTGAAACTGGAATGAGCAATGAGGCATGAAAAAAATATATTATCTTTTTGCAAATATGGTCCAGTACTTTTACTATAAATTAAAATCTATGATAAATTGCAAATAAATTAGATGGACATCTGCAGCAGAGATTAAATAACCAAAGAAAAACTGCACATTTGGGGAATTTTAAGAACATGGAAACCACCTAAGAGAGATGGCTTTCCTTGCAGATTGTTTAGTGGATCCATTTCTTATCTAAAATCTTTTAAAGAACAATTGTGATGGCTCCCACTCACTAGCTCCTTTGAATATGAAGGATTTTCTAAGAACTAGACGGTGAGGACAGGTACCTCCAGCAGTTAATACAGAAAATGCCATTGTCATAATGTCAGATACATAAGGACACCGCAACTCAGGGACTATAATACAGATATATAACGTCTACATACAAATTTATCAAGTTGTGAATACAAGTCTGAAACTTGTAACCATAACATATAGCAAATCAGAATGGAAAGGGAGGCCTTCATAAATATTAATTTCCTCATCTTTAAAAATGGCTTAGGTGTCTATATATCTCAAGATCAGCTTCGTATTTAAAATGAACAGTGAAAAGAGGGGCACCTTGGTGGCTCAGTCGGTTAAGCATCTGACTTTGGCTCAGGTCATGATTTCACAAAGAACTTGAGTTCAAGCCCTGCATTGGGCTCTGTGCTGACAGCTCAGAGCCTGGAGCCTGCTTCAGATTGATTCTGTGTCTCTCTGGAGACTGCTTCGGATTCTGTGTCTCCCTTTCTCTCTGCCCCTCCCCTGCTCATGCTCTGTTTCTCTCTCTCTCAAAAATGAATAAACATCAAAAAAAATTTTAATGAACAGTGAAAAGAATGGAAATAATATATAAATATAAATAAATTAACATTTTGTTTCTTAAAAATTGTATATAAAGGAAAACACTTGTTAAATTACTGGAGATCTTGCTATTTAAAATAAACCTGTGGCTTCTCCCTTCCCTTTTATAAAGTGAAAATAACTTACTGTTCTTCAGTCCCTGTTGTTTTATTTTTAATTTTAACTTACGTTTTTCTTTTATTTTAAATATTTCTATTTCTTCAACAAAGGCTTTGAAGTCCAATAAATAAAGTGTATTAACTGAGAAAAGTCTTCCTGAAACACAAACTTTCCTGCTTTGCAAGGGGAGTTACCCTTTCTGTGACCACAGCATGAATAAAGACACACTTGGACATTCAGCAACACTGAGCCAGGAAGTTGCCTACATCTCATAAACCACTATGAGTCACCACAACTTCAGAGCAAGACAGAGAAATAGCAAGTGTCCACAGTTAAGAAGGAAATCTCCTATCTATAGTGAGAGATGCTTTCATGTAGGGAGCAAAGGCAGCCTTGCCAACCAATGGACATCCCAAATTTCCAGCCTCTCCTCTCCACACCTGTAGCATTTCCTGACCAATGGAGAAGCATAATTTTATCCTATACACCTCCCTTCACAGGTTATTATTTCTGCTCTTTCCCATTCCTGTTGATTGTATCATGTATGTAAGACTTTCTTCTATCCCCAATAGTGAGTCTCTTGGCAAAGCTAAAGGCTTTTCTTTAGTTGTCTCTTGAGACGTATATAAACTGGGAGTTGGGAAAGCTCTGTTTAGAAGAGCCAAAGCAGACCTAGGTGCTCTCCATACCTTGGGTTGGACCATGGCCCCTGAAGCAGGCAAATGGGCCCAGAGTGTCCATGTGTCAGAACAAAGCCTTATCTTCCTTCCAGCAAGGAAGCTTTCAAAACCCAGCCAGTACAGTAGCTGTCCACCAGACCAAAGTAAATGCCCAGATTCAACTTCATATGTATGTATGTAGGAGGATAATTTTCACATTTTACTGTGTACTTTCGTCTGGGTGAATAAAATCTCTTCTAGAAAAGAAGGTTGGGAGAAATGCTTTTATTTTCAGAAATTCTTAAAGGGTAAAATCTACCCACACAGCCTAGAGAAGGAAATCAATCAATCCGACACCAGAGCTAAGATTTCACTATATAGTAAGTGTGAGCTGGGAGGGAAGCATGGCAGGGATTCACTTGCCTCCTACATGGTCTCACTGGGAGCCAAGACTGCATTCCATAGTAGGACACTCCAGGCAGCCCTCTGTTCTGCCTCTGAACATAAGAAGTCTAACCCAGGAAGCAAGTCTAACCCAGGAAGCAAGACACATCATTCTACAGCACCTTCCTGAACTGCAGTTTATAAAATGGGATTAGTGTTTTTTTCTAACTGTATAACATTGACTAAATGTTAATGAGTATTATTATTATCTGGAATAAATACACTAGAACTTAAAAAGGAAATGTGCCAAGTTGTATGGTGCATTGTGAAGACTGGACCTAAATTTAGAAGACCTGGGCTCTCGCACTGCTATATACTACCATGTTCCCAGTGTTCTCTCTGGTTCTCAGTTTCCTCGTCTGTAAAACAAAGTGATTCAAAGTTGTGAACTGGCAGTCCCTGGAATGACTGCCCTGTTTCTCAAAAGTTTAATTTAATCATATTTAAATGGAGGACATGCTGTCCAGGCAGCCAGAGCCCCATCACTTTTTTTTCTCATAACTGATCCTCCTTTACACATTTATGAAACCAACCTAGCCCTGAAAAATTTGGGCTAGAAATGCTAAAATCTCAAAGAATATTTCCCAGTCTTAAAAAAAAAAAAGAAAAAAAAAAACCTACAGTGTTTTTACCCAAGAAGCCACAGCTAGTATTTCCTTGTTCCCTCCCTATTTGAATATCTCAGCTTGAGCTACATTTTGAAAATGAAGAGATAAAGGCAGTCCAGCACGAGGAAGGAAAGTATTGTAAAGTATGACACTGGGACGTGTCATGCCACATCATGGAGATGTAAACAGTCGTGCATGACTATACAGAAGAGTGTAGGGGGAGAAGTAAAGGGAATAGAAAAATTGAGGTGAGAGGCTTAGCAAGAGGCCAACACTGAAAAGAGTTGTGAGCTAGGCTGAAAACCCTGAACTCTGTCCCAAAAACTGAAAAGAGATGGTGGGGGGAAGGGGAGAGGGAGGTCACTGAAGGTTTTTAACCTGTTGGATTTCTATTTTAAGCCTCTCTACTCGAGAGGCTGCATGGAAGACAGACAAGTACTTTCCCCCACCAGCATAAAGTACTTTCCCCATTAGTAAAATAAGTTGTGTAGAACAAGGGTTCACACTGCTGGCTGCATATTAGAATCACCTGAGAAACTTGTAAAAGCACTGCTAACCTAGCCTGATGCTAAGAGATTTTTATTTAGTTGAGGGGGTAGAAACAGGTACGATATTTTTTCTTAAATGCTTAAAGATTCTTCTCGCTCTGAAATTCTATCAACTGTGTCAAAGGAGGTTCTTACCATTCAAAGTGAAGCGTGGTAAAAGCCACTTCCTTTATATCCTCAGACCCCAAATCTGGAACAACGTTTGGAAAGTACCTCCAAACAACTTATATCACTCTTCTTCTTTAAATTGGTTTAATCCTTGAGCGTATCAAGCTTCTCTCTGAAAAAGCACAGGATTATTTCAGAGAATGATTTCAAACTCCTATTTTAGAATTTCACACTGTTAAATCATTTAGAAGTGAAAGAATACCAGCACCTCCCAAATAAACGGAAAACTAAAATGAAATATAACAAAGTCTATTCACATCTTATAAGGGATTGTTTTTAATCAATCAGTCAATGAGAATATACATAAAACCTGAGTCTGTGTAATATTTCCCAAAATGAGTTACTCCAGCCTGGTAGGAAAGCAGCTCTCTACTCATTTTCTGCCTCTCTCTTCCCCTAGCTTGAACCTGAAGACATTTGCTTGTTTGCTTGCTTGCCAGTTTTCAAAGCTATTGAGCACTTCCTATGAGCCAAGCATTGTGCCAAGGACTTTACAAATATACATCACCATTTTATTAATGTAGAAACTGAAAAGAGGAAAAATAACTCCCTCAACAACACAGAGCTGGTAAGAAGCAATGCTAGAATTTGAACCCAAGTTCATCCTCCAAACCCATGTGCTTCACCATCACCCTGCAGGGTACGGCCATTCCTCCCTACTCTCTAATGACATCTTGCCATCTTCTCACACCCCCACACCCTCCCTGACCTGTGGATGATTCCACTTTGAGTTCACTCGAAGGATGTGAAGAGGTAAATTAAGAATAGACACACATATAACCCAGATCATCTGATCCTCTCTCAGGGGGTGATCCCTCAGAATGCTGAAGCAGGGTGCCCTCTGCTGTTAAAGATGATGTAGATGTGGGTTAAGAACCGACGGCCAGGAAGATTCAGAGGGCCTCCTTATAATAAGGAGACCAAAGCTTGAGATGAATTTGTCCCTTATAAACAAACAACTGTACCTCCTGCTCACAAAGAAAACGCTTCTGCTCCATGGGTCTATCCCAAAAAAAAGCCTTCAACTAAAAGAAGCAAGACTTCCATGTCAGTTTTCAAAATTTTGTCCAAATTCAACGCACAGAATCATTACAGTGGTCCTGAAATCAGCCTCCAGTCCTCTGGTTTGATGTTATTTTCCTGTGTTCAGGCTGTTCGCATTAAACGGAAGCTGTGACCTCTACGGCTACCGCCCTCTTCTAACTGCGATTGTGAGAAGGAATGTCTCCTTATATTAGGCATTAAAATGATGCTGAACTTGCTGCTAAGAATCCACAGCCTTGGATGCTTTCTTTCTTTACTCAGAAATTATAAAACATTTAGGGACCCCTGGGGCAAGTTAATCATAAAATATTCAGCAACATCTGTGCCCTATTATTTACTGACAGACTAAACCCAGAAAATATGGCGCCTGTATCGCCGGCTGCCCTTCATCACGTGGGCGCGCACACCGTGGCTGGAGGCGCTGTTCTGCAGTCCTTTGCCTCTTTCTCACTCAGCCCTTCTCCCCAGCACCTCAGTCATGGGCTACCAGTACAAGCCGAAGATTAGAGTCTCCCCAGGCAAAGCAATTTCTAACAAATGGCTCCCGGTCCTGCGGGGATACTGCTGTGTGCCTCGCCTCAGGAATTTACCCAGGTGAGTGGCAGGAAGATTCGATCACAGCCTGTGGAGGGAACTGCAGTGACCCCGGTGAGAGCGCCCCCTGGAGTCTGTGCACAGGCACGCACATGCGCAAGCTTCAGGCTGCTCTGCTCCAGAAACAGAATCCCATAGGAAGGGTTACAGACTAGAGGTGAAGGCACTTGCATTCTGTCAGGCAGTCAATAAACGCACAATCAACACCTCCTCTGTGCCGGGTGCAGTGCTGGGCTCTGGCTTCTGGTCCTGACTGTGCTGCCTTATGATCCTAATACCGTGATCCTCAGTGTGGGTTTCAGGATGGAGGGTGAGGGGAACAAGATAGCCACGTGGAGCGCTGTTGTAAACTACATGGCCCTTCTTATTACCAAATTCTGATAAACAGCTCCCCTCTCCACCACACTCCCCTCCCACTCCCAGCTGCATTTTTATTTTGGAAAAAGTTCCTCACAGTATATAGCTGGTCCCTTCAAGAACTATGAATTAGATCCTTTGTAAGCAGAGTGACCATACATACACCCAATTTGTCCAGGACAGTTCCAATTGACATCTGTTCTCCTATTTTATTAATAACATCCTTTTTCCCTCTCAGAGGTGTCCCAGTTTAGGAATGTACTTTATATGGTCACCCTTTATAAAGGCCTTTCCAGATTTAATGTGACTTTCACACACCCATACCAAAGATTTCAGGGCTTCTAGAAACTTCCCCACAAAAATCTCCCTAACTATATTTTAAGAGTCCCAACTGAGAAGTCTCATCACATTGTGTTTCTATCAGACAACATTGCTATAGACCCTTGCTGCTTAAAGTGTCCTTCACAGACCAACAACTTGAATATCACCTGGAAGCTATTAGAAAACAGGATCTCAGGCCCCATCACAGGTCCACTGAATTAGAATCTGCAGTTAAACAATATCCCCAGGTGATTCATCTCTACACTGAAGTTTGAAAAGTACATAGGACTGGAATAGACATTTTTCCAAAGAAGACATACAGATGGTAAACAGACACTTGAAGAGATGCTCAACATCACTCATCATCATGGAAATACAAGTCAAAATCACAATGAGATATCACCTTACACCTGTCAGAATGGATAGAATCAAAAAGAAATAACACGTGTTGGTGAGAAAGGAGAAAAAAGAAAATGGGAGAAAAAGGAACCCTCATGCACTGCTGGTGGGAATGTAAACTGGTGCAGCTACTGTGGAAAATAATATGGAAGTTCCTCAAAAAATAAAAATAGAAATACCATATGATCCAGAAGTACCATATAATACCAATTCTACTATTTACCCAAAGAAAACAAAAACACTAATTCAAAAAGATATATGCACCCCTATATGTATTGCAGCATTATTTACAATAGCCAAGACCTGGAAGCAACCCAAGTGTCCACTGATAGATGAATGGATAAAGAAAATGTAATATATGTGTACACACACACACTCACACACACATATATATTACTCAGCCATTTAAAAAAAAAAAATGAGATCTTGCCATTTGCAACAACATGGATGGACCTAGAGAATATTATGCTAAGTGAAATAAGTGTGACAAATAACATATGATTTCACTTATATGTGGAACCTAAAAAACAACATGAACAAACAAAGCAGAAATAGACCCATAAATACAGAGAACTGATGGCTGCCAGAGGGGAGTGGGATGGGGAGTGGGGGGTGGGGAAAATGGGTGAAGGTGAGTGGGAGATACAGGCTTCCAGTTATGGAATGAAAAAGTCGTGAGGATGAAGGGTACAGCCTAGAGAATATAGTTAGTGGTACTATAATAGTTTTGAATGTTGACAGATGGTAGCTACATTTCTGGTGAGCACAGGATAATGTTTAGAATTGTCAAATCACTGTGCTGTACACCGGAAACTAATGTAACATTGTGTGTCAACTACAATTTTAAAAATCTCATTACATTAAAAAATTTTTGAAAAGCACAGTTCAGGGGTCAAATTTTTTTCTTTAAAAGGCTGGATCATGTGGTGCTGAGTGGTTCAGTCAGTTAAGTGGTCGATTCTGGATTTCCACTCAGGTCTGATCTCACAATTCCTGAGTGTCGGGCTCTGCGCTCACGGAGCCTGCTTCAGATCCTCTGACTCCCTCTTCTGGCTCTCCCCCACTTGTGCATACGTGCGCGCACCTCTCTCAAAAATAAACGTTAAAAAAATTTTTTTAATAAATAAAAGGCTGGATCATAAATAATTCAGGCTTTATGGGTGATACAGTCTCTATCACAACTACTAAACTCTGTCATTGTATTATATATAAGTGAATGAGTGTGGCTGTGTTCCCTTGAAACTATTTACTGGAGCACCTGGGTGGCTCAGTCGGTTGAGCCACCGGCTTCGGCTCAGGTCATGATCTCACGGTTTGTGAGTTTAACCCCCACGTTGGGCTCTGTGCTGACAGCACAGAGCCTGCCTCCGATTCTGTGTCTCCCTCTCTCTCTGTTCCTCCCCCACTTGTGCTGTCTCTCTGTCTCTGTCTCCCTCTCTCTCTCTCTCTCTCTCTCTCAAAAATAAATAAACATTTAAAAAAAAATTTTTTTTTAAAAGAAACTATTTGCTGAAACAGGCCATATATTTACTATGGGCTAGACCAGTGGTTTCTCAAATGTTAGTATTCATTAGCATCACTCTGGGAACCTGTTAAAACTTGCTTGCTCATCCTTGCCCTCAGTTTCTGATCAGGTTTAAGCAAGGGTCTGGGAATTTGCATTTCAAGCAAGTTTCCAGGTGATGCCAAAGCTGCTGGACCAGAGACCACAACTTGAGAATCACGACTCTAGAGTTGTGATTTTCAACTCTAGCTGTTAGAGTTATTCAGGAGTCTTTTGAAAAATACCCAAGCCTGGGTCTCACTCCAGACCAATCAAATCACAGTCTCTAAGGGTGGGCCCTGGCAGCATTGATACTTTTTAAAAGCTCCCTAGGTAATTTGAATGAGCATCCCAGTATGTGCACATTACAAAATTACCTTCTATTCCCTAAATGACAATGGCAAAGCATTAGGAAGACAGAAATGTTAATGAACCAATTTACAATTATCTGTGAAAAACCTGCACCTTAACACACAAAGACAAGAATTTTACAAGGGGATGTCTTCTTAAGACTCTCAAATTGGTAAAACCTACAATGTGACTAAGCACAATTTAACACTTTCAGGTTGTTTGGGGAGGTTTTTTTTTTTTTATTATTATTTATTTTGAGGGGGGAGGGGCAGAGAGAGGGAGACAGAGAATCCCAAGCAGGCTTTGTGCTGCAGGGCTCAATCTCACAAAGCTTGAGATCATGATCTGAGCAGAAATGAAAAGTTGTATGCTCAATGGACTGAGCCACTCAGGCATCCCTGGGGAGTTATTTTTAAGTGAACAGAAAGAAATATAGGTTATCAGGATTTCCTTCCCATGCTGTTTTGGTATTCCATTTCACAAATAAACAACTCAACAGCAAGTACCAAGACTTGACTCCTAGTTCTGAGCTTGCAAGTCAACCAGCTGTGTGACCTTGGATAAGTCTCTTGAGCTTGTGCTTTCTTGACTGTAAAATGAGAGGGTTTGGCTTGTGTCCCCTCCAGCTCTACATGTTTTTGCTTTATGATCTGCATTTTATGAATCACGACTTTCTGTAAACATTTCAAGATTTTTCTCTCTGGCAGTAGCAGCAGGTATTGTGTCCATAGGATCAGGCCAAGAGTGAAAGCAACTGCTTATACAGAGATGCCCTGCATGTGATTTTTGTTTATGGGGTAGCAAATTCTGAGCACCATGGAACTTGCCATCTTGGTGGACCACCCTTAGAAATCAGAATCATGGCCAGGGTCAGTATCAGGTGGAGATTTCACCTACTGTGCCAAGCTCTCACCTACTTTGAATAGTGATATTGATGCATGGGAAGAAAGGAGAATGAATAATCTTAACCATGGACAAAGAGAATAAAAACTGTCTTAGGATATAGGAGGCTTTATCCTTGGGCTGAGGAAAGAACAGAACAGATGCAAGAGAAGTCAACAGAGATATCTCAGCAACTGTATGAGAATAGAGGTCACGTGGGAAATGACAATTGCTACATTCAGTGGGACAGGGAATAAGAACACTCATGAACCAGAGGAAAATAGAAAGAAAGGCGGTAGTCATATGTATGACTTCCTGCATCTATGTTTCAGGGCTAAGTCTCTTGAAAATAGTCCAAATGCCCTTAGAAAGTCCTATAAATGCACAATAAGATCAATTCTGATTCTTTGGGAAAACCCAGTGAACAAAGGTGCCCCTGCTACTAGACAGACAGACTTTGGACATTAGGAGTCAAAATTTCTAAATGGGCTTTTAAGGAAGACATTTTATTAACTTACTTCACTAGATGTCCTTTCTACTGAATAGTCTTTTCTGTATCATACATGATGGGAACTAGTTTTCCAATTAGATATTTAACTTTTACTACTCTAAATAATCTCAATTTAACAAGGAATTAATTAAATGGATATAGTGAAAAAGCAAGTGGAATGATCACTAACAGCAATCTTATAATTCCATCTTTTATCAACAACGTGTGAATCAGTGTAGGTTAAACCAGTCTCTTCCCATGAAGTCCTCTCTGGATTCATAAAGTAGAAACTTTCACCAACACATCCACCCTCTTGAGGAACTTCCATCAACAACTCCACCCTCTTGATCTTCGGGAAGAGAGGAGAAGCAACTTATCTGATTGTTGAAAATGGGATAAAATGCATAGCTCATGCATATCTTTGGTTGAGTCTCGAGAACTAAAATAAGATTCTAAAAACTGAAAAGTTATGGATTTGGCTGAATATTACTAAGCATTCCTATTACAGTAGGGAGGAAATCTGAAAAAGATATGAAAGTGACAGTTACTGAAGAAAACAAGCATTACATGTTTATTCTCCAATAAAGTACGTATTAGATTAGCACTTTTTTCTTTTTAATCTGAAATGTGATACTATCTTGTACATTAATCTCCCACTTTTTTTTTTCCACATAATATTGTATCATTGGAATCCATACAGTTCAAAATATGTAAATCTGGTTTACTCTTTTTAATTTTAGTATAACAGTTTATAGTAAAGATTATTATAATCAATCCAACTATTCTCCTATTAATGTTCATTCAAGTTGTTTCCAGCTTGGGGTTTTTTTTTTGCCAGTACAAACAACACTAAATAAATATCCTTATTCATATATCCTTAAACACTTGCACTTCTGCTCTTTATTATAAATTACAAAAAGGGATTACAAGATCAGATGATATCATGTATTTTACACCTTCACAGATATTGCCAGATGCTTTCCCATCAACTTCTAGCAATTCAAATTCCACCCAGCAATGTACAACTACCCATTTTGTATTTTCACCAACACCTAGTGTTTCCAAAGTTTCCCATTTTTACCACACTAATTGTTTCTTATTTCCCTGAGTACGGGTGAAATAAGCATCTTTTCATGTCTTTACTAGCTATCTGTATTCTTCTGTGAATTATCTGTGCATATACTTTGCCCATTTTTATTAGGTCATTTGCCTTATTCTTATCCATTTATAGGAAGCCTTTGTTTATCAAGCTTCTTAAATTTTGTCCATCATAGATGTTGAAATATTTTTTTTCCTTTTTGTCTTCTAGCCTTTGCTTTCATTTATGTTATACTTAAACATACAAATGTTGATGTTTTTTGAAATTTATTACATTAGTCTCTTATTGCAATTGGGTTTCCTGTTAGGAAGTTCTCTCTACCCATGGTTATGAAAATATACTCCTAAATTTCATTATTCTATATTTCTACACTGAAATCTTTATATATATACATATACATATATACGTATACGTAATATATGTATATATATATACATGTATATATATATATATATATATATACGTATATATATATATATGTGTGTGTGTGTGTGTGTAAATCATAAATTTATAGTACCTGACTTCAGAGCAATTTGGCAAGGTATCAAGTTCTTTTAAATATATATAAACTATGGGGTGCCTGGGTGGCTCAGTTGGTTAAGCGACATGGCTCAGGTCAGGATCTCACCATTCATAGTTTGAAATCTGCGTCAGGCTCTGTGCTGACAGCTTGGAGCCTGGAGCCCGCTTCAGATTCTGTGTCTCCCTCTCTCTCTACCTGCCCATGCTTGCACTGTGTGTGTGTATCTCTCTCTCAAAAATAAACATTTTTTAAAAAGCATATATAAATATATATATATATATATATATATATGCAATTTAATTTCTAAGAATTTGTGCTAAGGAAATAACTCATGTGCCCAAATATTTCTGTACAACAATAGTCACAGGAAAGAGGTAATCTAAAATGTCCAAAATCAGGAGATAGGTAAAATAAACTATGCTATTTATAATAGATTTTGTAATAGAATTTTATACAGATATTAAAATTTGGTTCATAAATATTTTACAACTCCTTTGTAATATATAGCAAATATATATTAAGTGAAAAGAAGTATAAAATACCAAATATCATTTGACTACATTTTTGCACAAAGATAAAGTAAAAGATCAGAGGGATATATACCAAAATGTTCTACTCTTAAAAGAGTGGTTTGCTCCTTGTCCACATTCATTATTTAATCCTCTGCAAGATTTGGGGTTGAGATTGTAGGTCATGTTATTTTTCTTGTCTCTGTTTCCTTTTTCCTCTACAATTAGCATATGTTGCTCTTGTACTTAAAAAAAGAATACCAAAAAAAAAAAAAGAATATAAATAATTTCAATAGTAAAAAGAGTGAGCCTCCAAACCCAGTATGTATTTTGGTCATATGTTTCTTCTCAATCTGCTTCAAAACAGTCGTATTTCAGTTGATTGCTACTTCTCTTTTCCCTGGTGCAGATATCATGTGGACACACGGCAGATTTATAATTACTCATCCTCTGTTCAACACGTCTATTATTTTCATCATGGCTCTAGTAGGTGTGTGTCATGTGGGCAACCATGGAAAAACAATGAAGCAGCTCATCAACACTGCTGCAGAGTCAAACAGGAAATGAAAGGCTAAGTTGAGAAGAGGCATCATTTGTAGCCGGTATATCCAGAATTTCAGCTTTTGTGTAGAGAGAAAAATTAGGGGAAAATTGGAATTGCATTTACTGTCCATATGTTAGAATAAACAAAGAGAGCTTGTCTGCTCACCTACTCCCTCCCACCGCAATACAATTTGTGCTATCATTTTATACATTTGCTTTGCTTATGCAGAAAATAAAACAGACATGCTGTTTCTTGTTCTGTTTCCTCTTCTATCTCAGTAATGTAACTTCAGCCCTATCAACTGGCCCTATTTGACCAGTGCCTAGAACCACAGGCTTCTCTTAAACCTTGAGGCAAAAGCACAATTCATTCGGCTCTGTTGTCTTCTCCTGAAGTCAATTATTCTACTGGGAAAGAGTAGTTTGCTCCTAGATCCCAATCACTCTTTAGTCATCCATAGAATCAAAGCATGTTGGAACTCAAAAGGTCTTAGATAATAATAGCTATCATTTAGAGTGCTTACTACATATTCAGTATTCTGAGAGTCATGCATAAAAATTAACACACTTAATCCTGACCACTCTCAAGTAGGTTCTATCTTCATTACAAAGATCAGAGAAATGAGGCACAGAGAGGTTAGATTAAATTGCCTGTGTCACACAAAAAAATATTCTAGGATTGGAACACATGTTGTCCGGCACCGAAGTCCCCTTAACCCCCATGCTCTGCTTCCCCATCATCATTTGTACATCAGGTCCTCATGGAGACTACCAAGTAGCATTCTCACTGTGGAAAAATTAGAAAGCACGGAATACAGAAGCAATTCATCATTCATGTATCTGTCTTTTATTTTCATTTATGGTGTTTCTGACATAAGGGAAAAATTTACTCTTTATGTGCCATACTTTCCATTGTATATTTTCTGCCTGTGGTAGCATACTTAGATTTCATGCCTCTAGATGATATATGGATATAGATAGTCACCTATATGTACTTCAGTTTTTCTACATTTATTTACTTATTCTATATCCTATTTATTTCACTCCTTTTGAAACATTTATATCTCTAATTCAAGTAGAATTTATTTTGATGTGGTATGACGTAACATTTCCAAAATTGTTTAATCAATGTCTAGCCTGATTTATGACACATTCAATCTTTTCTTGCTGATTTTAAATGTAACCTTTATCACATGAATATATTTCAGGACTCTTCCTCTATTCCATCAATATGTGTCTCATTAGGACTTTTTATTTTCCATATTCTAACTTTTAATGCATTTTAATATTTCATTGGGGGACAACCATGGAAATTATCATTCCTTTATAAAATTTTCCTCAATATTTGGAAAATAATTGTTATTACTTAATATAACTTCTCATTCAAGCAATCCCTATCAAAATAACACCAGCATTCTTCACAGAGCTAGAAAAAACAATCCTAAAATTTGTATGGAACCAGAAAAGATCCCAAATAGCCAAAACAATCTTGAAAAAGAAAACCAAAGCTAGAGGCATCACAATCCCAAACTTCAAGATGTATTACAAAGCTGTAATCATCAAGATAGTATGGTACTGGCACAAAAACAGACTCAGATCAATGAAACATAATAGAGAACCCAGAAATGGACCCACAGACATATGGCCAACTAATCTTTGACAAAGCAGGAAAGAATATACAATGGAATAAAGACAGTCTCTTCAGCAAATGGTGCTGGGAAAACTGGACAGTTATATGCAGAAAAATGAACATGGACCACTTTCTTACACCATACACAAAAATAAACTCAAAATGGATGAAAGACCTAAATGTAAGACAGGAAGCCATCAAAATCCTAGAGGAGAAAGCAGGCAAAAACCTCTTCGACCTCAGCCACAGCAACTTCTTACTCAACACATCTCTGGAGGCAAAGGAAACAAGCAAAAATGAACTATTGGGACCTCATCAAAATAAAAACCTTCTGCACAGCGAAGGAAAAAATCAACAAAACTAAAAGGCAACCGACGGAATGGGAGAAGATATTTGCAAACTACCTATGAGATAAAGGGTTAGTATACAAAAGCTACAAAGAAACTATCAAACTCAACACCCCAAAAACACATAATCCAGTGAAGAAATGGGCAAAAGACATGAATAGACACCTCCAAAGAAGACATCCAGGTGGCAAACAGACACATGAAAAATGCTCAACATCACTCATCATCAGGGAAATACAAATCAAAACCACAATGAGATATCTCACGCATGTCAAAATGGCTAACATTAACAACTAAGGCAACAACAGATGTTGGCAAGGATGCAGAGAAAGAGGATCCCTTTTACACTGCTGGTGGGAATGCAAACTGGTACAGCCACTCTGGAAAACTGTATGGAGGTTCCTCAGAAAACTGAAAATAGAACTACCCTACAACCCAGCAATTGCACTACGAGGTATTTACCCAAGGGATACAGGTGTGCTGTTTCGAAGGGGCACATGCACTCCAATGCTTATAGCAGCACCATCGACAATAGCCAAAGTATGGAAAGAGCCCAAATGCCCATCAATGGATGAATGGATAAAGAAGATGTGGATTATATATACAATGGAGCTAAATGGGTAAGAGGCTTAAGGAGTCTACTCCTGAAATCATTGTTGCACTATATGCTAACTTAAACAATTTAAACTAACTTAAACAATTGTAAATTAAACAATAAATTAATTTAAACACACACACACACACACACACACACACATATATGACTTCTCATTCAAGAATCTTGTGTGTCTGTGCATGTTTTCAAGCCTCCATTTCATGACCTTCAGAAAGAGCTTATTTAAAGGAAATAGTTTTAGGGGAGCCTGGGTGACTCAGTGGAGCATCTGAGTTGATTTCAGCTCAGGTCGTGATCTCAAGGTTTGTGGAACTGAGCCATGCATCATGCTCTGTGCTGACAGCTTGAAGCCTACTTAGGATTCTCTCTCTCCCTCTCTTTCTGCCCCTCCCCTGCTTGCACACACGTGCACTCTCTCTCAAAATAAACAAATAAACTTAATAAAGGACATGGCTTTACAGTGTTTTACAGATTATTAAACCACTCTTACTATGTTAAAAATCATATACTATATTGAATAAAATTGGTGAAAGTGGGCATCCTTGTCTCATACCTGACTGTAGGGGAAAAGCTCTCAGTTTTTCACCATAGAGTATGATGTTGGCTGTGGATTTATCATATAAGGCCTTTATTATGTTGAGATATGTTCCCTCTAGACCTACTTTACAGAGGCTTTTTATCATCAATGGATGTTGTAGTTTGTCAAGTGCTTTTCTGCCTCTATTAAAATGATCATATGGTTTTTATCCTTTCTCTTATTGATGTGACACACCATATTGATTGTTTTGCAAATATTTTCTAAATGTTTATTTATTTATTTTGAGAAAGAGAGAAAGTACAAGCAGGGGAGGGACAAAGAGAGGAGAAGAGAGAGAATCACAAGCAAGCTCCACACTGTCAGCACAGACCCTGATCCGGGGCTCGATCTCATGAACCATGAGCAGAAATCAAGAAAGAAATCAACCAACTGAGACACCCAGGTGCCCCAGATTGTTTTCCAAATATTAAACTACTTTGTATCCTGGGAATAACTCCCATCTCATTGTGGTATATGATTTTCTTTTTTTTAATTTTCTTTAATATACTGTTAGATGTCCATTCTCACCACTGTTATTTAACGTAGAACTGAAAGTCCTAGCCACAGCAATCTGGCAACAAAAAGAAAGAAAAAGCATCCAAATCAGCATGGAAGAAGTAAAACTTCCACTATTTGCAGATGACATGATACTATATATGGAACACCCTAAGGACTCCACCAAAAAAATACTAGAACTGATAAATGAATTCAGTGAAGTCACAGGATACAAAACCAATGTGCAGAAATCCGCTGCATTCCTCTACACTAATAATGAAGCAGCAGAAAATGAAATTAAGAAAACAATCCCATTTACAATTGCACCAAAAACAATAAAACATCTAGGAATAAAGTTAACCAGAGAAGTGAAAGACCTGTACTCTGAAAACTATAAAACATTGATGAAAGAAATTCAAGACAACACAAAGAAATGGAAAGACATTCCATGTTCATGGGTTAAAAGAACAAATATTGTTATAAGTCTATACTATGCAAAGCAATCTACAGACTTAATGCAATCCCTATCAAAACACAAACAGCATTTTCACAGAATTAGACCAAACAATCCTAAAATTTGTACAGAACCACAAAAGACCTCAAATCGCCAGAGCAACCTTGAGAAAGAAAAACAAAACTAGAAGTATCACACTTCTAGATTTCAAGTTATATTACAAAGCAGTAGTAAATAAAACAGTATGATATTGGCATAAATACTGTCACATAGATCAATGGAATAGAACCTAAAACCCAGAAATAAACTCACAATTATATGGTCAATTAATCTTTGACAAAGGAGGAATGAATATACAATGGGAAAAAGACAGTCTCTTCAACAAATGATGTTGGAAAAAATGGACAGCCATGTGCAAAAGAATGAAACTGGACCACTTTCTTACCCATACACAAAAATAAACTCAAAATGGATTAAAGACCTAAATGTAAGACCTGAAATCATAAGAATCCTTGAAGAGGGGCATCTGGGTGGCTCAGTTGGTTAAGTGTCTGACTTCAACTCAGGTCATAATCCCACAGTTCGTGAGTTCAAGCCCCATGTTGGGCTCTGTGCTGACAGCTTGGAGCCTGGAGCCTGCTTTGGATTCTATGTCTCCTTCTCTCTCTCTGTCCCTCCCCCACTTGTGCTCTGTCTCTCCCTCAAAAATAAATAGACATTAAAAAAATAAAAAAATAAATCCTTGAAAAGAGCACAGGCAATAATCTCTGACATTGGCTATAGCAACATTTTTCTACGTGTCTCCTGAGGCAAGGGAAACAAAAGCAAAAATAAACTATTGGGCCCACATCAAAATAAAAAGCTTCTGCACAGCAAAGGAAACAATCAACAAAACTAAAAAGCAACCTACTAAATGGGAGAAGATATTTGCAAATGATATATCCAATAAAGGGTTAGGATCCAAAATATATAAAAAACTGATACAACTCAACACCCAAAAAATGAATAATCTGATTAAAAATGGCAGAAGACATGAACAGACATTTCACCAAAGAAGATATATAGGTGGCCAAAAGACACATGAAAAGATGGCCAACATCACTCATAACCAGGGAAATGCAGACCAAAACTACAATGAGATATCACCACCTCACACCTGTCGAATGACTAAACTCAACAACACAAGAAACAAGTAGATGTGCAGAAAAAGAAACCCTCTTGTACTGTTGGGGGGAATACAAATTAGTACAGCTACTGTGGGAAACTGTATGGAGGTTCCTCAAAAAATTAAAAATAGAAGTACCCTAAAATCCATCAATCACACTACTGGGTATTTAACCCAAAACACAAAAACACTAATTCAAAGGGATACACGCACCTCTATGTTTATAGTAGCATTATTTACAATAGCCAAACTATGAAAGCAGCCCAAGTATCTATTGATAGATGAATGGATAAAGAAGAGGTGGTGTACACACGCACACACACACACACATACACACATACACACACACACACATACACACACACTTGAATATTATTCAGCCATCAAAAAAGAATGAAATCTTGCCATTTGCAATAACCATGGATAGATCTAGAGAGTATAAGGCTAAGCAAAACAAGTCAGTCAGAGAAAGACAAATACCATATGATTTCACTCACATGTGGAACTTAGGAAACAAAATCAAACAAACAAAGGAAAAGATTGAGAGAGAGAGAGACAAACCAAGAAACAGACTCATAACTATAGAGAACAAACTGATGGTTACCAGAGGGAATTTAGGTCAGGGGATGGAAGAAATAGCGGATGGGTATTAAAGAGTACACTTACCATGATGAAAAAAAATAATTTTGAAAATGATATACTATAAGAAGCATATAGAAGACAGACAGCCACCCTGGTCTCCCTATGCAAAGATATCCACTGCTTTAATTTTGACGGATATCCTTCCATTTCTCCTTTCTATGTACATATACATACCTGAAATTACGTATTTTATATAGTGTGAAATTTATTTTCATTTCATAATATATTATGAGTTTGTTATTTTAAAAAAACTGGATTTATCAAGGTCCAACTTCTAAACAATTAAGTCCTGGTTCTACTGCCCAGTGTTTGTCTAAGGCACACATTCTATATTAGTAATAATATAATGACTACATTCTATTCCATTGTACGGATATTCTACACTTTATTTAACCAATTCCCTATACTGGAGAGTACAATGGTTATCCATTTTTATTACCATATATTACTTTGCAATATATATCCTTTATCTTCATCTTCGAAAAGTTCTCCAATTACTTGCTTTGGATAAATTTGTTAAATGTGGAATTAATGGGTGTATATAGTATAGTGTATACATACTGTTCAGGTTCTTTGTAGATATTGCAGGACAAGCCTGTAAAAGCTGATTCCAAGTTCTACTATGACATAAATATCTAGAGTTCCCATCTCTTTGCAGTCACATCACTAGGCATTAACACAAAGTATTGAGAATCTTTTAAATCCTTGCCAATCTAATGGGGAAAACCAAATTTCACTGTTGCTTTAGTCATTTCTTTCCAGCACATAAAATTCCATGATAGTTAAGGCTTTATTAGAAATACGCTTTATTGGGGCGCCTGGGTGGCTCAGTCGGTTAAGCGTCTGACTTCAGCTCAGGTCACGATCTCACGGTCCGTGAGTTCGAGCCCCGCGTCGGGCTCTGGGCTGATGGCTCAGAGCCTGGAGCCTGCTTCCAATTCTGTGTCTCCCTCTCTCTCTGCCCCTCCCCCGTTCATGCTCTGTCTCTCTCTGTCTCAAAAATAAATAAACGTTAAAAAAAAAAAATTAAAAAAAAAAGAAATACGCTTTATTAACAAAATTAACATTTTTCATCAAATATTTAAATTATCTGATAATATCACAAAGTATTTTTTTATTTTTACT
The DNA here is from genome assembly GCF_018350195.1 of Panthera tigris. NCBI lineage: Eukaryota > Metazoa > Chordata > Mammalia > Carnivora > Felidae > Panthera > Panthera tigris. The sequence goes on along the minus strand of NC_056672.1, from coordinate 62,288,710 downwards.
TACAAAATATTTTTTTCCCATCTTCCTTCTTTTAACTTTAATAAGTCAGTTTTTAATTGGGTATGTCTGTTGTAGATAGACACAAATAATTAGATTATATTTTTACATGCAATTTGACAGTCTTGGTCTTTTAAATTTTTCTTTAATTTTTTAATATATTTTATTTTATTTTTGAGAGAGATAGACAGAGTGTGAACAGGGGAGGGGCAGAGAGAGAGGGAGACACAGAATCCAAAGCAGCTTCCAGGCTCTGGGCTATCAGTACAGAGCCCAATGTGGGGCTTGAACACACAAACCGTGAGATCATGACCTGAGCCAAAGTCAGACGCTTAACTGACTGAGCCACCCAGACACCCCAAGAATCTTAGTCTTTTAATAAGGAGACTTTACTCATTTTTATTTACTGGCATGTGGCTTTACTAGATATTCAGTGGTATCTTGGAAGCACTGATCTATGTATAGTTCCATTAAGTTATATTTACTTTCCAAAAATATTTTAAACTGACACTTCTCTAGCTATAAACATTAAAATGAAAAATTATTTATTATATTTAGAGTCCACCATAATTAAAACTAAAATTTTAGCATAATTGTACCTACTACTACTTTTCTAATAATCTAACTTTCCATTCTTTATATTTTTCATCTGTTATCATTTTTACCTTAATTTTGTTCTCATGAAAACTATTTTGGCATTTGCATTCAGTTTTATAATCTGATTTGCTGTGTTTAATATATTCCAGTGCTCACTACCAGCCTTCCCATACTCTACAGACACGAGGGAGGCATGTTGATCATACAAAGCTGGGTTTTATTAAACGTGCTCAGCAGAACAGAGCATCACCTAAAAGAGGTCTCAGAAGGGTCTGCTAAAGGGAAGACGAGCCTAGGAAGGAAAGTTTCAAGGTTTCAGAAGCTGGTGTTAGTTATAGAGTTTCAAGTGGAAGTAAGTATGGCCAGGCAGGAATTGGTCACGATTTATAACTGGGCCAGTTGCTGGAATAATCAGTGGTCTTATCTTTGGAATACAAGTCTATGTGGAGTTACTGTGAAGACAGTTTGTCTGTGGTCTTATCAGCTTAGCTGTGGGTCTGAATGAACTGGTGTTAAAACACTCTGGGATCAGTCTTACATTTGGCGGTTTTATAGTCTGTTTTGCCAGCCAATTATGTTTTGTTTCATTTATCACTGCAAATCACTATTTTTGCTTCATCTACTTGTTATTTAAAATACACCTTCAAATATTATTTTAAAAAGTATGGGGCACCTGGGTGGTTCAGTCAGTTGGGCTCTGACTTCAGCTCAGGTCATGATCTCACAGTTCATGGGTTTGAGCCTCTCATCAGGTTTTGTGGTAACAGGTCGGAGCCTGGAGCCTGCTTCGGATTCTGTGTCTCCCTCTCTCTCTGCCCCTCTCCTGCTCGAGCTCTATCTCTATCTCTCAAAAATAAATAATAATATTAAAAATAAATAAAAGTAAAACATTTTCTAAGTTCATGAATACCTGAGTTTTGTTCTCTTTTGTTTTTTTCTGTTGACTCCACCACTTGAAAGATTGCTTATTTGGGTACAAATTTCTTGGTCACAACCTCTTTCCCTCAGAATTCTGTAAATATTATCCCATTGTCTTCTGACATTTAATGATACAGAAAAAGGAACTCTGATGCCAGGATTTTTCTTTTTTCTTCTTTCCTTGAATATTTGAGAATTTATTTTCCTTTCATTCAGAAACTTTGTTGGTATATATTTACGTGTGGATTTCTTTTTAGATCTTGTCTGGAGTACAGGAGCCCTATTTTGTCTATAGACACAGACATCTTTTCAACCCAGGAACAGTTTTATCAATTATAGCTCTGATAATTGTTTTTGTTCTATGTATTTATTTTTCCTTTCAGGAATACCTATAATTCCTAGGTTTGCTCATCAATCTCTGTTTTCTACACCTTTCTATTGTTTCTTTCATCTACTCCTCTTTTTCTTGATATTCTGTGATGTTCCTAGGTTTGTCTTCTCATAACCATTTTAGTTTTCAGTAGTGCTAATTCTGCTCTCACTCTCTCTTAGCAGTAAGGCACACTAGTTGAGAGCACACCCCCTGCATCCCCTGGATTAGAAATCTGGGTTTTTCGGGGCGCCTGGGTGGCGCAGTCGGTTAAGCGTCCGACTTCAGCCAGGTCACGATCTCGCGGTCCGTGAGTTCGAGCCCCGCGTCAGGCTCTGGGCTGATGGCTCGGAGCCTGGAGCCTGTTTCCGATTCTGTGTCTCCCTCTCTCTCTGCCCCTCCCCCGTTCATGCTCTGTCTCTCTCTGTCCCAAAAATAAATTAAAAACGTTGAAAAAAAATTTAAAAAAAAAAAAAAAAAAAAGAAATCTGGGTTTTTCTCGTAACCAACTCTGTGACTTGAGCTGCATTTCTAATCCTCTCCATACTTTGGTTTTTTCATCTGTAAATAGAGATAATAATAGGTACTATCTCAGAGTTGAATACAATGAGTTAATACATTTAAAGCAAAGCTGACACTCAAAAACGATTAAGTATTATAATCAATTCTGCTACTGCATTTTCTTTTTTTACAATTATATCTTAATCAATGTGGTATATATATGCAATGGAGTATTACTCGGCAATCAAAAAGAATGAAATCTTGCCATTTGCAACTACATGGATGGAACTGGAGGAGATTATGCTAAGTGAAATTAGTCAGAGAAAGACAAATATCATATGACTTCAGTCATATGAGGACTTTAAGAGACAAAACAGATGAACATAGGGAAGGGAAACAAAAATAATATAAAAACAGGAAGGGGGACAAAACATAAAAGACTCATAAATATGGAGAACAGAGGGTTGCTGGAGGGGTTTTGGCAGGGGGGATGGGTAAGGGGCACTAAGGAATCTATTCCTGAAATCATTGTTGCTCTATATGCCACCTAATTTGAATGTAAATTTTTAAAACAATTAAATTAAAAAAATAAATAAAAATTTAAAAAAATTGTAAAAAACAATTATATCTTAATCAGATCTATTTTCCTCTTCATTTTGTCCTCCTATCCTTTCATATCAATCTGTTTTCTATGATTTCTTTTTTTTTTTTTTTTTTTGGTTCACAAATCTTCTTAAATTCTACAAAACATATAAAATAAATACCTGAAATCTTCTTCTGAACCCCACACTATTTCATTTTCAGGGATGCGCTCTTCTTCTGAGTCTTTACCAATCATATTTACTCTCCTCTGTTTTATAATCTTTTTCCAAATGTCCTATGTTGAGTTTTGGGATTTTGTCATTAGATGCAGTGAGATTTTTTTATGGTTTTTATTTAAGGTTGTTCCACTTAGGTCAAATACCAGGGCTGATTGGATCTTCTGTGCTTTTGTTTGTTTTGGTTTGGTTTTTTTAGTGTTTATTTTTGAGAGAGAGAGAGAGACAGAGCGTGAGCCAGGGGAGGGGGAGATAGACAAGGAGACCCAGAATCCAAAGCAGGCTCCAGGCTCTGAGCTGTCAGCACAGAGCCCAACATGGGGCTTGAACTCACAGACTGTGAGATCATGACCTGAACTCAAGTCGGACACTCAACCGACTGAGCCACCCAGGCACCCATTTTGGGCTTCTGCTTTAAAGGGATAATGGAAGAGGAAGAATATGAAGGGTACAATTAAGGCAACGTGCTGCTTCTGATGTGTCTGTTTCTTCATTATATGTTTTGTTAGAGGTCCCATAAATACATTTTCTCTCAGGTGTTTTCAAGGACTTTTAACATTGTAACTATCTGGGCAAATTACCATCCTATTTAAATTAAGCATCCTTAAAGAGACGAATTCACTGTCTCCAAGCTAAATTCCATGTAACAATTATTGCCTAAGAGATTTCATGAGAGCTCCCAGGTTTGTCAGTGCTTCGTACTAATGATCTGATTCTAGGACTCAGCATCCAACTCGTATCACATAGCCTACTGGTTGCAGTTTGAGTTAAAAGAACAAAGATGACATCAATGGTCATGTTTGAACTGTCACTGTATCTCTGTTCTGCAATGCATTTGTATTTAAGGCTTTGGATCCTGAGATAACACATTTGTTTAGAAAACCATTGTTTCTTCTCAGACTTCTGTATCAATGCCTCTCTCAAACTAATTTTGTGTGTGAGAGAGAGAAAGAATACAGTGAAATAGCCTTTATATTTCATTAAGTCTTTTCAATACAATGCTCTCTTTCATGTAGTTGGAGGCCTGCCTCTGAAATGAAGGTGCCATTGGACACGATCAATCATTACCCTTAGTTAAATTTATCCATAATAATCTTTAAGTTAGCAGGTGTTTTCAATATTACTGACTGTTAAAAGTCATTGGAGGGATATTATGGCAGGATGTGGTGTTAAACTAAGAAAGATACAACCTGGAAAGATAAATTTCCCATGTACTTTTCCATCTAAACTAACCTCTTTAATTTCCAAGGGGCATGCCCACCCTACTAGAATCCTAATGCATGGAGGTTAAAGAACATCCTACTAAAGAATGAATGGGTCAACCAGGCAATTAAGGAAGAAATTAAAAAATACATGGAAGCAAATGAAAGTGAAAACATGATAGTCCAAACCCTTTGGGATGCAGCAAAGACAGTCCTAAGAGGAAAATACATTGCAATCCAGGCCTGTCTCAAGAAACAAGACAAATCCTGAATACAAAATCTAACAACACACCTAAAGGAACTAGAAAGAACCCCCAAAGCCAGAAGTAGAAGAGAAATAATAAATATTAGAGCATAAATAAACAATATAAAATAAAAAAACAAACAGTAGAACAGATCAATGAATCTAAGAGCTGGTTTTTTGAAAAAATAAACAATATTGATAAATCCATAGCCAGACTTCACAAAAAGAAAAGAGAGAGGACCCAGATAGATAAAATCACGAATGAAAGAGGACAGATAACAAACAACACCACAGAAATACAAACAATTATCAGAGAATACTATGAAAAATTATATGCCAACAAACTGGGCAATCTGGGAGAAATGGACAAATTCCTAGACACCCACACACTACCAAAACTCAAACGGGAAGAAATAGAAAATTTGAACAGACTCATAACCAATGAAGAAATTGAATCAGTTATCAAAAATTTTCCCATAAATAAGAGTCCTGGGCCAGATACTTCCCAGAAGAATTCTACCAGACATTTAAAGCAGAGCTAATACCTATCCTTCTCAAGCTGTTCCAAAAAATAGAAACGGAAGGAAAACTTCCGGACTCATTCTATGAAGCCAGCATTACCTTGATTCCCAAACCAGACAGAGACCCCACAAAAAAGGAGAAATACAGGCCAATATCCCTGATGAATATGGATGCAAAAATTCTTAATAAGATACTAGCAAATCGAATTCAACAGTGTATCAAAAGAATTATTCACCATGATCAAGCAGGATTCATTCCTGGGCTGCAGGACTGGTTCAATATTTGCAAATTAATCAACATGATACATCAGATTAATAGAAGAAAGGATAAGAATCATACGATCCTGTCAACAGATGCAGAAAAAGCGTTTGACAAAATACAGCATTCTTTCTTAATAAAAACCCTCAAGTCGGGATAGGAGGAACATACCTAAACATCATAAAAGCCATATATGAAAAGCCCACAGCTAATATCATCCTCAATGGGGAAAAACTGAGAGCTTTCTCCCTGAGATCAGGAATATGACAGGGATGTCCACTCTCACCACTGTTATTTAACATAGTGTTGGAAGTCCTGCCTCAGCAATCAGAAACAAGATGAAATAAAAGGCATCTAAATTGGCCAAGAAGAAGTCAAACTTTCACGTTTTGCAAACGACATGATACTCTACATGGAAAACCTGAAAGACTCCACCAAAAAGCTGCTAGAACTGATAAATGAATTTAGCAAAGTCACAGGATACAGAAAATCAATGTACAGAAATCAGTTGCATTTCTATACACTAGAACAGAAAGAGAAATCAAGAAATCAATCCCATTTACAATTGCACCAAGAACCATAAAGTACCTAGAATAAACCTAACCAAAAATGTAAAAGATCTATATGCTGAAAACTATAGAAAACTTATAATAGAAATTGAGGAAGACACAAAGAAATGGAAAACCATTCCATGCTCATGGATTGGAAGAACAAATAATGTTAAAATGTCAATACTACCCAAAGTAATCTACACATCCAATGCAGTGAGATTTTTTAAGTGACGTATTTGCCAAAACTCAGGTAAGTCAATTTCTCTTGCCCACTTTTTACTTGCTGGAGAATAGATATATACAATGGAATACTACTTGGCAATGAGAAAGAATGAAATCTGGCCATTTGCAGCAAGCAATGTGGATGGAACTGGAAGGTATTAAGCTAAGTGAAATAAGTCAGGCAGAGAAAGACAGATACCATATGTTTTCACTCATATGTGGATCCTGAGAAACTTAACAGAAGACCATGGGGGAGGGGATGGGGGGAAAAAAGAAAAAAAAGTTACAGAGAGGGAGGGAGGCAAACCATAAGAGACTCTTAAATACTGAGAACAAACTGAGGGTTGACGCGGGGTGGGGGGAAAGGGGAAAGTGGATGATGGGCACTGAGGAAGGCACCTGTTGGGATGAGCACGGGGTGTTATATGGAAACCAATTTGACAATAAAGTATATTTAATATAAAAAAAAGATTTTAGGTTAGCAGTGGGTTATACTGTCTCCATCCTGGCTTCTAACAGACAGCTCCACTATTCTGAGATGAAGGGTTCTCCTTGCCTGGATCTCTGACATACTAAACCAATCCAATGAATAAAAACCATTTCCCCCAGCATGAACTCCAACAAGCATCTATCTTCAAGTCTCCTCCTTTAACCACAATGTTTTATCTATTGGAATCTACACATCATCATCAACAACTACTACTGCTACTACCATGTCTTGAATGCTTACCATGTGCCAACGCTGTATAAGACACTTTATATATCAAATCTATAAAATAATTCTGTAAGCTAAATATTATTTTCTCCATGTTACAGATGAGGAAACAAGCTCCAGAAGAGTAAGTCACATTGCCAAAGCCTCTCAGGTATCAAGTGGAAGAGGTAAGATTCTAACCCTGCCCCCTCTGTTCATTCATTCCTCTATACCAAGCCATGTCCCTGCCAGCACCTACTCCCTTCTTCAAATTCTGGTATTTTCTAGTAACCTTTTGTGCTAATGAATATAGAAAGATAGAGAGGTGTAATTTTATCCTTTTGTCATCTTAAAAAATCATTGATTCTAAAGAAAAGAAGATCAGACCTTAGGTCCTAAGACAGGACAAATGGTTGGTAGGAAAAATCAGTATTTTTCTATCCTTTTTTTTTTTTTTTTCAAATGGGTCTGTTCCATAAGGTAAAGTATGGGTGTGCCAGAAGGGAAGATGAGGAGGTATTTCTTAATCCACCCTCTGCCAATAAACTTTCTTTCTTAAATCTTCTTAGATAGTATAATATAGTTTCAGGATTTTCTTTGCACCTCATAGACATTTCCAACCAAAGTTAGGAAAGGCTATGTCAGAGACAGCTAACCTCACAGTATTTTAAACATTGCAATTTTCTATCATTAGGCCCAATTAGAGAGTCTATGAGAGCCAGTGAAATGTGTGGTGCACAGTGACCTTCCCACTCCTCTCCTACACATGAGCCCATTCCAGCATGATAGAAACATGAACCTGGGAACTCACACAGGTTAAATGGGGAAAATTGGCTAAAGGCACGCAGCCACAATTTTTAAAATACCCCATGCATTAATTTGAGGTTAATTAGGAAAATGAGTTTTGTCATAAGGCCAAACACCTCCTCTAACCTGAAGGAATGATTATTCAAAGCATGTCATTCAAGGTGACAGAGAAGACCTAGTGTCACTCAATTCCTTTCTGGTTGCTGATTGTAATTATCTTTACATGAGCTTTTTATAATTTTCTACTTGAATCAAGAGAATTTAAAGAAAAACAGAATAACTAGTATCCATGTTCAGCATTCCTTTTCATATGTGAATCTGTTCCCTAAATATTTTTCCTAGAGAAAATATTAATTAAACTAAAAAGAATGCTGGGAGAGCAGAATATGATCTGGGTTATAAATTAACAACTCATACTATTAAATGATGAGGATAATTTATTAATGAACTAAATGCAATGGACAAGAAAAATGCATTTTACTTCTTCCAGGTCATTTGGTGAAATATTAGAGATTAATTAAGTGTAGCCTAAGAAAGAACATTCTCTAAAAAATTTTTGACTTGATTGTTCAATAACTGAAGCACACTATCTAGTTTCCAGTCATCATAAATCTGTCCTTTATGCTCTTGCTATTAACAATTTAGTACTTGTAACTACAAGTTACTAAAAATATTGAAGGAATTAGCACAGGGTTACAACAGGCGCTGAGAGCTGGAATCCTACGCCCAGAAACTGCTGTTGATTTTGAAACCAACCATCATGGCTGAGTCAGTTGTTCATGTGTATCTCTGCTGGGGCGCAATGATCATTTTGTGCCAAATTTGGCAGGTGTTGTCCTCATATTCCAAAATAGGGAGATCAGCTCTCTAAAAATATCTTTCTTCCTTTTTCACACAGGCACCGTATTATTCTGGGAATGAACGCATTACTATCAACAATTGGGTATGTATGTATTCATTTAGCTTTTGTACCGTTCCTTGTTCCAAAAAAAGATTTGTGTTTATGTTATATTTTAGGATGGAGCATCTAACCTGATGCCTGGAACATAGTACCCAACAGATGCTGAAGGAATGAATATTCCAGCAAAGCAACTCAAAATCTCTTTCCCAAGAATTATATTGCAAAATACTCAAAGCCCAAAGCAATTGGCTTATTTTTAAGTATCGTATATTTCTTGTAAATTTCTATTTGTTTCCACATTGCTCATCTTTATGTAGATATTTGACAGTAGTTTATAAAAGTACAGCCTTCTTTGCCATCATAGCCCCTCGGCTTCTGTCCTTCCGACCTTTGTTCTGTATGTATTTCCCTAGGATTCTTCTACATTTGTTCAAGACATTACCTTCTCCTCAGATGACCTCCTTATTACTCACAACAATCTGAATCATTTATGTCCCAGCTCAAAATTCGCCTCTTATGAGAATCTCTCCCCAGGACCCCACACCCCTCCTCACTGATCTTCACCCCTCAGCACATACACACTAGGTCTGCTCTAGTTGCCCTGATATCTCTAGTGTCCCCTTTAGTTTTCTCAAGCTATTCATGGTTAACATATATTTTATCTCTCCTTAATGATGAATGCCTTCAGGAAAGCACCTGTTCCACCTTTTGAGTACACTTCCTTCCACTGACCCACTGTTGATTTCCCTATGACACATCATGTCATAGACAGTAAGAATTCAATTCACGATTCACTGTTCAAAGATCACACTTCACAATATATCAGCTTAAGCTCAGAGCAGTTTTGTTCTTAGCAGTTCTTTGGCCAATCCACACAGTCCTTGGATTCTCAGCACTTCGCATCTGGCACATTTTACTAAATCATAAGCCACACTTCGGTGATATATTCTAAGTGTGGATCTTCTATAAAGCCATCCTAACAGGCCTCACAAGTAATTTTATGTCAAAGAAATGTGTATGTGGGTTACTTTCTATGTCTAGCACTTCCTTCTTCTTGTCCAGTATAACAATAGACCCTTCAAGAGAAAAGGTGTCACTCCATAAAACCATCCATACTCTGGGAGAAAAATAAACCTTTGTATTTTGTTATTGTACAGGGTAGAAAATCAACCACTGTACTCCTCCAAGTTTTCAAATGATCATGCCATAAGAACTCAGTAAGAGCTCTGTAAGTGAGAGTAGAGTGTTCAGATTTTCTTCTAGTGCATGGGAAGCCACTGGAATGCTTTAAGCAGGGTGGGACTTTCTTAAAGGTCACTCAGGCTACAGGATGGAGAACAGCTTGTAGGGGAAGAGGAGGATTGCAAAAGGAAGCCCTAGTGTTGTCCCCATGAGGATGGCTTGGACCATGTCAATCTTTCCTAAGAGCAGATTGAAAACTGACTGTAAAAAAAAAAAAGGTGAATAATTGCAAATAGGAAATCAAATCATCTTTTTACAATACAGCCTTGGGGAAAAAAACAATAGAAGTTGAGTCCACAAGCACAGAAAGCTGGAGCATCCCTTGATTGCTTGTGTGTGAGAAAGCAGAGGGGTGTGCGTACAACTCTAACAGAGCAGGCATGATCATCTAACTGTGCCCTGATGTTTGTCATATGTCACTGCCTTGCTTAGGGTTCAGGAGAGTCCTCCATGTACTGGGAAAAGTTGTTAAGTGCTCCTGGCTACATGCCAACATTTCTCCCAGAGCTATACAAGCTGAGAAGGCTAATTATAATCTACATAAGATATTTTCATCTCAAGAACCTGTTTACCATCCATCCTGAAACCAGAGGCACCAAGCATGTACAAGGACAAGTTCATGTGTGGCCATGAAGCTGTGCTCTCAACATTCTTCAACCACATAAGTTAACTAAGATTTAACCCAATATATGTGGGAAAACTATTTTTACAAACGTGAGGGGGATGCAAAATAATATTTACTAATCCCCTCTGTGCCAAGCTCCAATAGCCACTATATATTTTTTATTCATTGTCTCATTTATATTTCTCCCATCAAGCCAGTAGAGTAGTTATAACTATCTCCAAGTTATAGAAAAGTAGACTGAAACCCAGAAAAGGCAGGGGCATACAGCCAATGAGTGTAAGTGCTTGGATTTGTTTTCAAAGCTCACATTTTAGGGAAGCCAAGTACATAATATAGCTTTGATTTCTCTAAAGGAACAGAGACAAGTTGTTTTTAAAAGTGAACAAATGTGCCTTAAAATAAAATAGCTTTATTTGTGGTTTTGTAAAAGAAATACATCTTCGATGTAAAAAGTTTAAATAATACAGAAATTTTTGCTCCTACTTCATGGCAAGAGCTTCAGTTCAAGGGGAATCCCCAAAGCTTCGGACCCACTGGAGGTCTTACTACACTTCTGTGCCCTCTGCACCCTCAGCTGGAATCCCCATCCAGACTCACCTACACTCCCTTCCCTCTCTGGTAAATCTATAAGCATCCTAAAATTCTTATCCAAATTCCTTCAAGGCCTTCCTTGCATCCTTCACTTTATCCCCCACCTTCCTCTAACCTTCCCCTAACCAGACAGAATCACTCCCACCTCTGCCTCCATCACTATGCCTTTGAAAGCACTCCTACTATGGTTTGCTGATTTTGTATCTCTCTCCTCCCCCCCGAACTGGGGGCTCTAAGAGGGTAGGGGCAAATCATATTCATCTTCATGCCAAGAGCATAAATGTCATGGCACAACTGCAGTGTAACTTGGAAGCAGGGAAAAATATATCATGTCCATTGTTGCATGGAAAGAAAGCATAATGCAGCAGTGAGGAGCAGGGACTCTGGAGCCAGACTGCCTGGGTTCAAAATCTGGCTCTGCCTTTGCCAGTTACAACTTTGTACAAGTCAATTAACCTCTCCATGCATCAGTTTTCTCATCTGTAGAATAGGGATTACAATAGCACCCACCTCACAGCAAGACCATGAGGATTAAATGAGGTAGTATTTGTAAAGAACTTAGAAGATGACCTGGAACTAAATAAACACTTGTTTTAAATATTTGTTTGAGAAATAAATATTATTCAAGACCTATACCTGTGCCACGTCATTCAAAAGAGAAGAAAATACAGCTCAAATTCAGACTCTTGAGCCTGCTTTTTTCCCCTCCAGTTGTTTTCACCAAGTCTGTGTACAGTCAGTGCATAGGGAGTAGTTAACATTGCTCCCTACGTGAAAAATGGGGATTTAGTACCTGGAATTGATTTTAGAGATGACTGAGCTTAAGCTTCTCATTTTATGGGTGAGGAAACCAAGGTGAAGTGGCTCTCCCAGGGCACAAGGCTCATCATAACGGTGCTTCCTTTGCCAACCCAGTGTTCTTTCCACATATTCTCAGATAATACCAGAAAGCCTGAGCATGGTTAAAATTATCTTGGAGAAAGAAAATGTCAGCAAAACTTGCGTGAGCACAGGGCCCATGCTGATTAAGCCACTGTTCTTATTCCAAACAGATCTCATTGTCTTCTGACCAAAGTTGGATTCTACTCCTTCCAGAGAACTACTGGGCCCTTCTCCTTGGACAAAATCACCATGAATTTGAGAAAACGCCCCTAATTGCTTACTGAATGGCAGGAAGAATTACAGAATGTCAAATTGCCTTGGTGTCATCTGGGGAGAATTTTCTAAATTTTATGCTTCCAGTAGGAGAGTACAGATGACTGTTACTACTACAACAAATGAGAGCATATCAGGGAATAGAATGCAAAATGCACTCTGGTTTTTTGTTTTGTTTTTTTTTTAGTGTTCCAATGACATTGCAAAGAATTTCTCACTCCTAGGGGGATGCTTCAGGCTACACCTCCACCCTCTAAAGATCAAATCCACTCTCTTCTACTCTGTCCTCTACCTCAGGAGGATATTTTGAGATGCAGTGAAATGGCAGAGTCAAGGATAGGAACCACTCAGTGGGTTCAAATTCAAATCCTCGCACATGCCATCTAGCCCAAAAGATACAAACAAACAAAATCAAAGCCAGCATGGCCTCTCTTCAGAGACGATTCCTGCTCCTTTGCCTTCTTCCCTTTGACAAACATGATATGCGGCTGGGAAAGTGCCATTTTCATAAATGTTTCATTTCCCCCTCCCCCAGGCACAGCGTTGCTGGAGCATGAATTATGACCAGCCTGGCAGGCAAGCATCTTTCCACAAGCACATCTTTTCTCATTTGCGGTCACGGTCGTACCTCCAATGGAGTTGCCGGGGTGAAAGAGCTCAGTATTGGAAAACACTGGCAGCTTCTGCGTCTGCTGACCAATCCCTTGCCGGAGAGTTTACCAGGCAGTTAATTTATGTTCTTTTCTCAAAGCCAAGATGAACAGGGGTTTTCTCTCCTTCCTGCTTGGTTGCAAACATAGGGAAGTCCTGCTGCTGCTGACTTAACCCACTTAGGATTCCGCTTTCAAGCACTATTTCCATTGTGCTATATTTGAACAATAAATTATTGTTCATCCTTTTTTAAAATGGTGAACAACTTCCGTGCTTGCTGAGTGATAATATTTATAATTGTTGCCAACCAGGAGAATCTGTTTGTGGGCGTTTCCTACTGCCGCTGTAACCACAGCACTGCAGGGGACAAGCAAGGAGAAAAGAATATGATGTAGCCCCAAACACACACCCTCTGACAGCCTCATTCATCTCTCCATGAATTCCTCTCCCTTACACATGCCTGCTTGGTAACATAAAACCATTCATGGAAGCCACTTAATTTACTGAAAGGCCCTCATAAAAATACTCAGAAAAGTAGAAGTCGCTGAAGTGGAAAAATGGAGTCATCTTTAAAAGGAAGCCCTCAATGTGAGGTACAGCAAAACACATTAACCCTAAGACTACTGTACTTTTAAAGATTCTGTTTCTTTTTGATTCCCCAGCTTATTGATGGCCCTTCTGCCCACCCAGTTACCCAGTTCAAAACCTTTCTCTTCCTTACTTCCCTCCACTAATCACCAACACAGTCAAGTTCTATGTCTTAAATAGTTCTTAAAAGTATCTTTGCATCCCAAACCTCACCATTACATCAAATCACCATTGTTTCCCTGCAACAGTTGTTCTCATGGTTCTCAGTATGGGGTTCCCACACCAGTAACATCACTATCACCTGAGAACTCAGAAATGCAAATTCTCAGGCTCCACCCAGACTCACTGTATCAGACACTCTGGGGTAGGCTCCCAGGAGTCTGTGTTTTAATAAGCACTCTGGCAGGTTCTAATGCCTACTCATTCAAGGACTACCACTCCTTCCCTATTAATGACCTTCCTAAATGCAAATATGCTTGTGTCAATTGCCCTGCTTACAACTTGTCAGTGGTTCCCTCTTGCCCTCTAGATAAAATCCTAACTTCCGAGAATAAACATGCAAGGTCCTCTCTTATCAATAAGTTTCCTCCTTTTCTGCTGATACCCTTCCCCAAGCATCCTATTGTCTAGGTATACCAGAGAGCCACCCTGAATGTGCCTGTCCAAGTGCATGCTGCCACCTTGGCTGGGGAAGATATGAAGAGGTCAGAGAAGGTTTTACAGAGGCAGAGTTCCTCATCTGGGTCTTAAAAGAAAGGAGATGAAAGCCATTCCAAGTATGGTCATGGTGCATATAGAGGCCATTGAGGCATTACTGTGCACATAGGCCTATCTATTCTTGTAGGACCCGGTAACTTCTGGGTTCTAGAATTGGAGATGTTTTTGCAGGGGCAAAAGCTCATGTCAACAGATACTACACTTTGTAGAACATGACCTGGCACCAATGGCTCTATTCAGGCTGTAGCTGTCATCCACAACTGTTAGCGATCCACATGTGACATAATAAAGCAAAGATACAATATATTTTAGAAGACCTCTTGGGTGACTAGGAACCACCACAAGTTGTAGTTACTATTCAGGAGATTTACTAAAGAGCAATCAAGGCTGAAAAAAAGGGATATAAAACACTGTTAATAGCTTGTCAATGTGAGATAGCACTGGTTGTAAGACCCTGAGTAATGAGTAAACTTTCTGCGTCTCAGTTTTCTCACTTGTAAAATGGAGGTAGTAATGGTACCCACCTTACAGAATAGGAACTGAGATTTTTAATGTGGAATACTTAGCACAGTTTGGCATACAATAGGCACTCAAAAAATGTAATCATTATTATCACCAATATTGTAATGCTTGATATTTTATGAGCCTGTCAATGCCACACAGTATGTATTTTCAGAGAAAGCATATATATGGGAATAAAACATGTTCCAGAAATTCTGAAAGCATAATAAGATTCAAATTGCTTATATCAATTAAGTCTTTCACTTGTCTCTCTCCAATTCATTCTAGAGAGTAGGTCCACTGGAGGACCTCACCAGTGAAGTTAGTTACCCAAGTTCCAAATAATGTGTTCCAAGAATTTGAGATGATCATGGGCCAAGCTTCCCTAAGCTTTATACTATTTACCAAGAATTCCAGCTGTTGAGATGGAGACAGAGGTGGGAATATTATCTGATGAGATCTAACTCACAAAATGAAACTCATGCAGGGCACCTGCATGGCTCAAGTCATGATCTCACAGTTCGTGAGTTCAAGTCCCACATCGGTTGAGCTCGTGACACACTGTGGGTGAGCATGAGCCCCCTCAACACAAGCCCCACTTCAGATGAGCCCCACTTCTCTCTCTCTTCCTCTCTCCCTCTCTCCCTCCGTCCCTTTCCCTCTGCCCTTCATGGGATTCTCTCTCTCTCTCCCTGCCCCTTGCTTACACACACTCTCTCTCTCTCTCTAAATAAAATAATAATAATAATAATAATAACAACACTCATGCATAAAGTTATCTGAATAGCTTGGTTTCCTTTTGACCAGGGACAGTATTACTCAACAGTTTTTGATGACTTCCATACCTGGAGGCTGAGTTGTCACTTAACAAAACTGGAAGTGCTTCAACAAGAGAAAAAGATATTGTTCTCACGTCAAATGCCTGGCGCAAGTGCCTTGTTTGAAAAGGTATTTATGATATAATCAAAATCAAAGAACATCACCTCATGTTGTTCTAACAGCATATCTTAGGAAAAGATATGAGAAGCAATTACTTACAGTAGGGATTCTTAGTTTCTCCCAGGCTTCCTAAATATACTCTATTCATTTTAGAATGTGAGTTTCAAATTTTGGGATCTATGATTTTGTGATTGAGAGACCTGGGTAATGAAAAGTGAACTGAAGCCACTAATTCCAATAGATGGGACTATCAACAAGAGAACTCATGACTGTATTTAGTCAGAGTTATAAGAGCGATAACGAAAGTAATGACCTAGAAGCAATTTTGTCCCCTTCATCTCAGTAACTGCTTAGGGGTCTTTGCATGAATAGCAAATGTTTATTATGAGATTCCATCTAGCCCTAACTGGTTCAAATAATACATTTGGCTTCTCAGTAGGATTTGGAGTGCCATAAACAGAGTTACCGAGTTACAGGCTCAAGGATCCTGGCTTTAAATGAAGGGGTTGCTAACACACTCATGCACCTTTCCCATGTCCATGGTAACAACTAACGTTTATGGAATGCCAAATATGTTGTCAACACCATATTAGATACTTCCATGGATCTTCTCCTTTACAGCAAACCTACATGGAGTCCACTATTAATATAAATACTTTATGAATGAAGTAAGTGATGTCTAGAGAGTTTTAACTTGCCCAAGGTACAACAGCTGGTCAGTGTGGAGCTCCAACAGTCAAATCAAGCAGTCTAACTAATGGAGCCCATACTTTGAATCCCAGGGCTCTACTGCTACCATACTGACTTTGAAAGCCTGGGTTTCTGAGCTAGTTCCTGAGATATTACAGTTCTTCTCATTGATCATCTTTTTCTCCTTTCTTTGGTTGCTAAGAAAGTCAGGACCAATTTTTAGTACTTCCTGGGGAAAGGGCACTTAGCACAGTGGCAAATGGCTCAGCTCTGATCAGTCAGATACAGGCCCATATCTCAGTTCCTCCCCTTAACTGCCATGTGAACATAGGCCAGTGATTTCACTTCCTGAAGCCCTATTTCCTTATCTAGAAAATAACATAATACCTGCTTAGGGTTATCATGAGGATGAGATCTGGTAAATTAATGCATGTCATCTTGTCAGTAGACTAGTGGTGATGTGTTTGATGAAAAGAGATCAGTGAGGATAAGCACTGTTTCAAAAACTGCTTGTCTAGTGTTGTGTGCTTATGCACACACTACTGGGTCACCATGTAAAATGTGTTTGTTCTTGTGAGTTGGAGCCAAAGTTTGAAGGCCACTGTTCTAACCCTCCTCCCTCCCAACATTTCCTCTGAGATCTCTAGGGTTCCTTTACGCCCTCTTTTTTCCCTCTTGCAATGAGAAGAAGAATCCCCTTTTCTTCAGAATTTAAGCTTCCTTGCAGAGACATTAGGAATATACTCACCACAAGAAAATAAACTGTTCTTAACTGGTCCTTTCTGATTTGGGAAAAAGAAACCAAGAACTTTTTCCCTTCGAAGGAAAGCAGCAGATATTTAGTCTGATTCTCAAATGCTGCCCCACAGGCATCCCTGGACACAGAAGCCCAACACAGTCCTCTGACCAAGTGGCTTATTAATAACTCTAAGTATGTAAAAAATTTCCCAGGTGTGTCTGATGATTGGGATCAATAATCTCATCCTATTTCTTTCTGGCTTTCTTGTTTTGTTTTGTTGTTTTTTAATTTTTTTTATGTTTTTTTTTTATTTTATTTTGAGAGAGAAACAGAGTGTGAACGGGTAAGGGGCAAAGGGAGAGGGAGACACAGAATCCAAAGTGGGCTTCAGGCTCCAAGCTGTCAGCACAGAGCCTGACATGGGGCTTGAACTCACGGACTGTGAGATCATGACCTGAGCCAAAGCCAGAAGCCCAACCGACTGAGCCACCCAGGTGCCCCATCTGGCTTTCTTATTTTTATCTCATTCTCTCAACCCTTTCTTGCTTATTCCTTTCCCTCCTCAAATCCTTCTATTTTTCCTTCTAGCCAAATAGCCTATTGGAATGCAAAATGCTAATTTATAATTCTTTATTAAGTATTTTTAACCACAATTACACAAAACCAACATCTTTTAGTTGATTTGAATCAGTACAACTCTTTAGTAATTGAATGGTCATGGAAACTGTAGTTTTGGTAAAAATTGTTTCCACTTTCAATCTGTCATCAACTCATCATCAGAGCATTAAGCTTGCACTGAATTTCCCAAATTCAAGCAGCACCTCTACAAGTGACTTACAGGCTGCCCTTTGATGTGCTAATCATGCAGGCTGATAGAATAGTCATACTTTCAGAAGGCATCTTCATGGAAGCAAACAGCTCTATTAACAACCTGAAACACTGAAAGTCATTCTGAGTCAGGAGTACCATTACGTACACAAAACAAGATGAATGGTACAGTACATGAGGCCAAGCAGAATCCCTTCCAATACCGGATGGAAAAGACACCTGATTTAGCATGAATTCAAGAGACAATTGTCATCCTGTGGTATACGGCTACTATTCTTCACTGCAGACTATGAGGGAATGTTTCAGTCATGTTAGCTGGGTTTTTTACTTTTACCATAAAAATTATTATTGACAGATTCATTTGGGGTAAGAAATGGTCTTCCAGAAAAGCACGAGGGGATTCAGCAGAGCCCAGGAGCAGATGTGCATTATAAAGCAATATGAGGCATAATGAGAAAAGCACTCGTCCCTATCCCATTAATCATTGGCACTACCTGATAATCAAGAATTACTGACCCCTCCCACCCTCCAGCTAGCAGATATTTGTGTATTGTAATGCACCATGGCCCCAACACAAGCTCAATTCTATGTAATGCTGAGAATCAGCATTTCAGTAACATTAATCTGAACCCTACCTATTCCCTCTTGCATTGCTTATAACACAACTTGTGAATAATATATAAATTCCTTCCAATAGGCAAATGACTGAGTAAATGATACAATCCAATTGACGGACTACTGTGTAAAAATTTTAATGGTCAATTATGAAGATGATTTTAAAATATGGAAAATGCTTTAGAATTAAGATTTAATGATAAAAGCAAAATGCAAAACTGTCAGAATACTCAGCTTACAGACACATAATAATGCGGTTAGATGGAAAGAAAAGGCAAGCTGTTGATAGGGAGAATGATAAGCAATTTCTTTTTTTTCTTTTGAAAATACACTCTAATGTTCCTATGATATTCTAATTACAAAAGTTACTTTTTTTTATTTTTAAAGATTTTATTTGTAAGCAATTTGAACACCCAGTGTGGGGCTCGAACTCACGACCCCGAGATCAAGAGTTGCATGCTCCACTGACTGAGCCAGCCAGGGGTCCCTAATAATAAAAGCTATTTTAAAATCAAAGCCCACCTCTTAGGAAAAAGTTGGTTACCCCTTACCATGTATCCATACAATGAAAACTGCATGTGATAAATGCTTAAATGGTTTTTTTTTAGGGTTTTGTTTTTTTTTTTTTTGGTTCAAAAATAGGTTGGAATCTGCCAAGGAATCAGCTCACATTATTCAATGTCAGACACATTTACACTCATATGTATTAGTAATTCCTTTGGTTGACTTTTTCTTGCCGTTGTCATGGCAACCGTTTCCACTGCCATTAGTACCTCTAGGGCCCTGCCTTGTTCACGTATTTTTAGGCCGTTTCTCTTGTAACAAAGCAATTAATACTTATGGTGTATCTGTATCGAAGCCCTGGTGACCTGTTCTGTCTCTTGGAACTGCTGAGCATTCGGTTTCCTTCCTTTTTGCTTCTGTAGGTGCTTCTGTTTCTCTTTGTGGTGCTTCTTCTTTTTGCTAACTCTTGCAAGCAAGCCTCTTGACTATTTCTAATTATATCCTATTTGGATTATTTAAAGTTTCGTTTTTTCACATGTCCTCCATGTTTCCCTATCCATTGACACTCATTCCAAAACCAACAAAATAGCACATTTTCATTCATGATCACTTTGGACTACCATTATAGAAGAGAATAAAAATGCCATGCAATAATTGAGACTTTAGAATGATTCTAGACGGAAGATCACATGGCTGTGTAGTCGGGATTGCACACCTCCAGTCACAAGGCATCCACAAAAGCACAAGGTTATCACCTTGCATTTTCTGACAGCTGGAATGAGTCATCTCATAGTCTTCTCTAATGAAGATTAAGGATATTGGCTACCTTTTTTCATGCCAAATTAATTTTCTCTATGCAATGACCAATGTGGTGAGGTTGCTATAAGATGGACTGATTCTTACATTGCTACACAGAGAATAAATGTGGGCACTGTTTGTTAAGCAATAACTACTGTCAAATGCCTTTGGCCCTATAATTCTTGTAGAAATCTCTTCTAAGAAAATTATCTAAAGTGTAGGGAAAAATAGGTATTTGTTTATTAAAATTGTTTACAATAGCAAAAACACTGGGAGCCATCTAAATGTTTAACAGTAGGAAAAAAAGATGGCGTATGCACAAGGTAAAATATTTACAGATGATGCATCTATAAAGGCATTGCAAGTGCAAGTGGTGTGATACTTTAAATCGTTAATATGAAAAATCAGGAGGTGAATATGCAAGTATAACTTTGTAAAAAGAATAAGCTAAACCACAAACCCCATGAGAACAGGAACCATGTTTATCTTATTTATCTTGTATCTATATAACCTACCATAATATCTGTAAATATTTATTGTATAAGTGGGTGAATGGATAGACAGATGAATATGTGTGCCAAAAGAATGGAAGATAATACACCAGATTTCTAAGAATGACTGTCTTTGGGAGATAACTTTTTGTGCTTTCTAAGTTGTTCCTTACTTAATTGTGTTTTCCATCTTATTAACTTTTAAAGACTTTTTGGAGGAGTTGGATTAATCTTCTCAGCTTTATGCCTTGCATACGGAGACAATACAGAACAAATCTATACCCTTTCTACGTAGAACCCTCCAAATAGTGAGAGTCAGTTCGAACAATTTCAAACAAGTTCTGTATGACATGAATTCCCAACCCCATGTAGGGCTTTATCTACTTCATTCTATAAGATTAAATGTTTTTCAAGTAGGTAGAAAAGCTATGTAAACTCTAGAACTCTGTACACATATGAGAATTCTGTACACTAAAATTGCCTTTATTGTTTTATAAATTCTCTTCCTAATGCATAGTTCAGATCATTTCCATCATCAAAAATCTTCTTGCCTAATGAATAAAATTCAACCCCTTAGTCTGGCATTCAAGGCCTTCCAAAATCCAGTTCCAAAGTATATCTCCACTTTTATGTTCCATCCCAATGTTACCCAAACTCTGTGCACTAGCCTTGCCAGAGTATTTGCTATTTGTTGTGTATGCAATACAATGTCTTGCCTTCCTACCAGTGCTGACACTGTGCTCTTAGCTTGAACTGCTCTTTTTTTTTCCCCTTTCCTCTTGACAAAATCTTTCAACACCAATTCAAACACCACCTTTTCTGGCCATGAAGATATAATCAATGATGACAATCAGTCTATAGAATGATTACAGTTAAAACCTTTTTACATTTTCAAATACTCAGGGGTTTGATTTCTGCCATCAAATCAATCACAAATTAAAGTATCTAATATTCTTTGGCATTCTAGTTAGGATCTACTATGAGCAAATCTCATTAACGAGAACAGCCATTTTGCCTGGCAAAGTTACACTCAACTTCATCCTGACAGGAGAGTAAGAGTGTGTATGTGTGTTACATAGGGGTTTAGACTCAGGATAAATGTGACCAGCACTCTACAGTGTGTGTGTGTGTGTGTGTGTGTGTGTGTGTGTGTGTGTGTGTGTGTGTTGGGAGTGAAGGAGAGTAGCACATACTGACTAGACAGAATTTCTGGGATTGTGGAACCCTTTTATAACATTCTGAAGAGTTACAAAATTTAAGTCTGGATCACTGATGGTGAGGGAAGGAGAGAACAACAATTTTCCAGCCTGGTGGATAGGCCAAAAAATAGCATGTGGGGGGGGGGGGGGGTGTGGGGAAGAACTTCAAAGGACATTTATTTCCATCTTTTAAGGCGTACTTGAAAAATTCACCAAAAGATGACATTTTAAAATGTTTCTCTTTTATAATGATTGCCCAAACTAGCCTTCACCCTGCCAATGAGAGCAAATAGGAGATAAAACCACCAACCCAGAAAAACACCAGCTGTCAGAAGAGACTGGCACATGGCAACCTCACTTAATACAGGCACAGAAATGCCTTCACTGGAGTGCCGTGCTGTCTTCTCTCGCTCCTCCTGTGGGGGACACTTCAACACAGCCAAACCATTTTCTCTCGCTTTGCAGTCATCTGTCTGTAGTCTTTTAGAATATTTATTTAATTTCCATTTTTTATAAGTGTTCAAATTTACTTCCTCATCAATAAAAACCATATATAACACCCCCTTCAATTTGTATGAAAATTCATTCAACCAGCTCTTTCCCAATAAAAATGAAGTGCACTTTTCCTCACTTTGTATTTCACTAATTCCCTCAGTAAGTTCTAACAAAATTACACCTATATTTCATCTCCCAATGCCTTTTTTCCACTAATTCATTGGAGGATTGCTAGTTCAAACTATTTCAAGGGCCCAGATGATTGATTGATGCTGACTGGTGTTACTCCATCTCTCCAGAAGATTGAACAAAAAGAAATGGAATTAAATCACATCTGAAAGGAAATTCTGAGACAGAAGGAAAAAGCTTCTTAAGTGTATAAATCAAATGTTACAAGAGTTTCTATGAAGGCTATAGAACACCAATCATCAATATTCTTTTAAAAAAGAGTTAAGTGTATTTTTAAAGCCCAACCTCCTTGGAAGAAGTGATCCTGAATGAAAGACTTCTTGATGCCTTATCCTTCACAAAAATTCTATGATTAACAAATACTGTAGTACAGCAGCAGACAATATTTGCCTGCCCAATATCCACGCTTCCCTCTTCCTGACCAACAGACTCCTCTTATGCTTCTAGAGATGGCCATGTAACCTGGCTAATGAAATGTATGCTGAAGGGATGGGAAAGAACTTCTAAGGAAGATTTACAGAAAGGAACCAGACTCAGCAGTCATCCTCCTTTTACCCTTTGCCCTTTGCTCTTTACCCTTTCCCATTCTTCTGACTCGAGATGTAGCCACCATCTTGGAAATGTGATAAAAAGGAAGTCACTCGCTAAACACAGCAAAGGAGGAAGACATAGGTACCTTGCACTACTACCCCAGCCAAGGATAGCTCCTTCTAGACTTACTGTTATAGGACAAAACTAAAGCCCTTCTTTGGTTAAACCACTGTAATAGGGTTTCCTATTATCTACAGCCAAACCCAAACTGATACAATTACATTCCTCTTTTTTTTTTTAATGATTATTCATTTTTTGAGAGTAAGACAGAGCAGGAGTAGGGGAGGGGCAGAGAGAAAGGGAGACACAAAATCTGAAGCAGGCTCCAGGCTCTGAGCTGTCAGCACAGAGCCTGACACAGGACTCGACTCATGAACCACTAAATCATGACCTGAGCCAAAGTCCAACACTTAACCGACAGAACCACCCAGGCGCCCCAACATTCCCTTTCTTAAAACTGGCTACCCTTGGCTTCTGCAACACTACATTTTCCTGGTTTTACTCCTCTCTCACTATCCATTCCTCCTTTTCCTCTTTGCTGCATCTTCTCTTTTCAGCCCCCTCAGACCACTCCAGGGATCAGTTTGGGCTCTTTGGTAGGCAAAATAATGGTCTCCAAATTTGCTCACATCCTAATCCTCAGATTATGTGAATATTCTACTTTACATGGCAAAAGGGACTTTGCAGGTATAATTAAGGATCCTGACATGAGGAAATTATCCCAGATTATCCAGATGGGACCAATGAAATCACAAGGATCTTTATAAGGGAAAGAGGGAGGCAGGAAAGTCAGAGTCAGAAAATGCTATGAGGATGGAAACAGGGATTCAGTGATACACTATAAACACTGAAGATGGGGCCACAAACCAATGAACGCAGGTGGCCTCTAGAAGGCAGAGAAGGTGAAAAAACAGATCCTGCCCTGGAGTCTCCAAAGAGAATTCAGCCCTGCCAACACCTTGATTTCAGCCCAGTGAGACCCATGTTGGACTTCTGACCTCTAGAACTATAAAATAATAAACTTGTGGGGTGCATGAGTGGCTCAGTCAATTAAGCGTCCAACTCTTGATTTCAGCTCAGGTCATGGTCTCACGCTTGTGATATCAAGCCCTGTATCAGGCTCTGCACTGGGCATGGAGCCTGCCTGAGACTCTCTCTGTCTCCCTCTACCCCTTCCCCACTTACAAACATGTACTCTCTTTCAAAAAAAAAAAAGAAAAAATATTTTTTTTAAAAAATTTTTTAATAGAATAATAAATCTGTGTTGTTGCTTTAAGCTACTACTTTTGTAGTAATTTGTTATAGCCTCAACTGGGCACTAATACAGATCCCATTCCTTTCTCTATTGATAATGTTCTTCTTAAGAGACCTCAAGGCAATCCTGTGGTTTTAAAAAAACATCTATATTCCACAATTTCCAAATCTTTCTCAGCAAGTCTCACCTCACCCCAGGATTTCAGATTTGTATATTCAAATTAATACTTGTGGGGAACAAAAACAAATAGCAGTCCTTTACAAATGCAGACTTATCTAAGCCTAATTTTGTCTGAATGTGTTACTTTTTGAATTAGTCTTTCTGTGCTCCCACATGTGATGATGAGGCAACATCTGACAAGAGTGCAGATGTAGTGACAGAGTAGACTACCCTCTACTTCATTCATTCATCCCTTCATCCAAATATGGTTGCTGACCCAACCTAGAATGTGCCAGTTGCATGCCAGTCCCACAAGTGGAAGGCATGTTCTTTCTTGTGCATCTAATAGATATCCCAAACTCCATACAGCTATTCAGCTATTTCAGAATACACCTCTCCCCACAGCTTCCCCCCATCCCCACCAAAACACACTCTGCTCCTTTCCCAAACTTCCTCATCTCAGTAAAATGCACCTTCATTCACCCAGTTGCTCATGCCAAAAACCTAAGAGCTTACCTTGCACCTATTCCTCTTCCCTCACTCCACACATCCAACCTATATGCAAATCCTGTCAGCTCTACCTTCAAAACACACCCAAATGCATTGACACATTTGCAATCCAAGCCACTGCCCTCCTTCATGGGGAATACTGCAACCACCTCCAACAATCTAGTCCCCACACAGCAGCCAGAAGTACATTTTTTAAATGTAAATTAGACCACATCATCCCCCTATTTAAAACCCATCAATGATACCTTGTTGCTCTTAGAATAAAAGTCAATCTGGCTTTCAAAGACTTTCTTCCTGCTTCCTAACTCTTGACCTTGTCCCATACCTGGCTTGAATGAGTAAAAGAGGACAGTAGCATCACTGTATCCTCAGATGTTGCCCCACCACACATGAGAGGCATATACAAGGTACAAACTAAGTTAACTGGTAGCAAATTCAGATAAATATAGACTCAGTTAAGCCCACATTCTGTAAGGGGGCTGCTTATATGACTAGTGTTCACTGTCATCGGTCCAATAGTCAGGTGGGGTCCACCCGAACTAGTGTCAATGTAGAATAACACCCTAAGGATTCTCTGCTTTGAAACACTATGAAGAGGGGTATCTGGGTGGCTCAGTCGGTGGAGCCACTGACTTTGGCTCAGGTCATGATCTCACGGTTCAAGAGTTCGAGCCCCACATCGGGCTCTGTGCTGACTGCTCAGAGCCTGGAGCCTGCTTCAGATTGTGTGTGTGTGTCTCTCTCTCAAAAGTAAATAAACATCAAAAAAAATATGTATTTAAAAAACCTCTATGAAGAATATAAAAGGATTGATGGGGGATTCCTAAACCCTCATTTTGTAATGGGAACAAAACACAGTTCACTAAGTACACTAACACACTAAAAGCCATAAAAAATGCCGAGGGGATTCTGATATGTCTCATTTCACTATGGAACTAATAATAATATAATTGCATTAGTATTTGTACAGCTAACATTTGTAGAGAATTTACTTGGATCCAGAAACTTTGCTAAGAGCTCTCCATGAGGTGTGCTATAATTATTCTTATTTCACAGATAACATGACTGAGTTTGAGAAACACAAGGTCACACAGTTATTTCATGGCAGATTCAGACTATCAACCTGGTGACCTAACTCCTGAGCCCACACACTTAACCATAGCCCTAGCCTCAATTAACCAGCAGGGTCAGAGAGACTAGTCAGACTTTCTAAGACGGTTCTCTCTGGGTCTTTTTCTGATTAGCTCAGCATATGTGCCTCCCATCCCACTTAGTCCTCTGCTGGGATGCCTGGAGGTCTTATGTTTCTTTCAGGACTCTTGTTATAAAGTCTTGAATCTCTGCTTAAGTACTTATTCAAAGAAGTGATTTAATCATTTCCTAATCCCTACCCATCTGGATTTGCTTCCCTCCCACAGATTCTGAGTAATGTTATAATGTCTGCTTGGTGCTAGAGCTCCCGGCTCTCCAACTTGAATGCTCTACAGCTGGCTCTCTTGGCCCCAGTGTTCCCTGCTGCATAGCTGAGCACTGGCAGCAGGATTAGTATATCTCAAAGTCCCTTTGACGTGGAGTATGTATCTGCTTGAAGTAGAAAGTTAAAATGACTTCCTCATCAGACAGAAACCTGGAGGGAATGACATTCCCTATGAAATACCATTTGACAACTCCACATTAAATGTTTAATTATTTCATGCCCAATTTTATATAGGTTATTCTAAAATACTCTAGCAGGGAGCAGGACTTTTTAATCACATTTTGGTAGATTCTAAATTGAAAACTCATTAATAAACAAAACCTCCAGGGACTTTGATTTCTACAGCATTTCCACCCTGCAGCGCACAACAAGAGTGTCAGGTGGACCTTTTCTCCAAATGATATTCCCTTGGCACTTGGGACATAGGGTAATGTGTCTGTCTTTCTATAATTCTTTTTTGCGTTGGCATTTGGTCATTTACCACAAAAGAAGTGAAGATGACCGGGATAAAAGACAGAAGTGTGTAGTTCTGTTACCTATTTTTCCCACACACAAAAAAAATTAAGGCACATGCTTTCTATATCATGTGTCTTTGCTTTGGGTTCATAGTATGAGGATATTTAGAAGAGCCTGGGAATATTCTGGCCAAACCAAAAAGGAAAAGGCACCAGTATAGTTATCAGTCATGTTTTCAAGCAGGTATCAGCACATTTTTAAATGCTGAATAATATAAGGAGTATGTCGAAAAGCTGAAATAAATGCATCTACGTTGTAACCAGTAACATCTCCCGCCTCACTAAATGCAATAGGTAAACTTCCAAATGGGAGTCATGTAGCTTTAAGAAAATGAAGGCCCTAAACATAGTAGAAACATAGCCAATTACAGTCACCAAAAATAATTCATGTCTATGTTGCTCAGTGCACAAGACTGCTTACACCCAAAAAGAGATAGGGCTTTGTGGCATGGTAGTTCCTCACAGCTGTCAGAAGCCAGTTTTCTTATCAGTCCAGCAGGAGTGTAATTAAAGACAATAGCCAGAGCAGCTGTATTGAAAAAACAATTCATTTGTCTTCCCCTTCCCCCGACCCTTCTGCTCACATAGCTAATCTGAACATAACATCAGCTCCATCTTCAAGGCTTCTTCAAAAGGCAGAATAACAGGAAACATCTATCTGTTTCCCAGTGTGGATTGTGAAGATTGAAGAAATACTTGCTCTTATCTTGCTATTACATTATATTAAATGCAAGTAATTTAAGTCTGGAAATTCAAAAGCTCCTAAGATATGGCAAGTTTTTGGAAAATGAGAAAAATTATTCACAGGAATAGAGAGAATCTGGGGAAATAACCTAAACTCACTGGTGTCCTGGAAAGTGTTTAACAATAGGCTGATTAGGAGGAAAGCCCCAGCCTGGGTGTTCAGTGGTTAAGCTTCCGACTTTGGCTCAGGTCATGATCTTGCAGTTTGTGGGTTTGAGCCCACATTGGGCTCTGTGCTTGACAGTTCAGAGCCTGGAGCCTGCTTCGGATTCCGTGTCTCCCCCTCTCTCTCTGCCCCGCCCCACTCGCGCTCTGTCTCTCTCTCTCTCAAAAATATTGTTTAAAAATTAAAAAAAAAAAAAAAAAAAAAGGAAGGAAGTCCCACTTCTCCTCCATTCAGAGGAGAAATACCCATGTCAATGGAATGGTGCTTTTTCTCTTCTGAGGGATCAATTACCAAGGTCAGCAACATGGGGGAAGAGGAGCAGAAACCCTCTGTGGGTAAAGAACACATAGCAGCAAATGCAGTATTAATGTTCACATGTGGAACTTTCTTGTGTTGCCTCAAGATGGCAAGCAATCATTATTGGTTCTCAAACTGAGCAATCCTGAGGGACTTTGGAAAACAGTGGCTTGTAGATCATTTCATTTTTAATCATCACCTAAATAGGTCAGTGTCTTCACTGCTGACATGCACTTTGAATGTTTTTTTTTTAACATTTATTCATTTTTTGATAGAGAGAGACAGAGCATGAGTGGGATAGAGGCAGAGAGAGGGAGACAAGAATCCGAAGCAAGCTCCAGGCTCCAAACTGACAGCACAGTTTGAACTCAAGGGGCTTGAACTCAAGGACCATGAGATCATGACCTGAGCTGAAGTCAGACGCTTAACCGACTGAGCCACCCAGGCACCCCTGAATGGTTTTTTAATTAACATAATTACAACATAAACAGCAGGAGTAAATTCATTACAATTAAGGAATTCAATGGAATCATTTTTTCCCTTAAATATATCCTCTGATATTATAGTCTTCTATGAAAAGACACACTTTTTTGGGCTCCTTTCTAACCTCCCCTGCCCACTTTACACCCCTGCTCTGAATCCCACCCTCACCCCATTCTCTTCTCCAAGGAGGGAAAATTCTAATTATAAATCATATTCCAGGGCACAGATCATACAACATAAGCTAGTGGGTGGAGCCACCATGCAGAAAAGGTCAGCATATAATGGTGCTTTTTTCTTTCTCTTGATTGTTTACTGCTGAAGTGAGAGTTGATCCATGTCCTGGATATGTGCTGTCTTAGGACAATAAAATTATTCTCAAGGGATGTTAAGAAGAACAAAAGGAGGTTACAAGAAATTACTAGAGTATATAAGATTTTGTTTCTGGTGTTATTTAAGTTTTTATTTATTTATTTTGAAAGAGACAGAGACAGTGCAAGTGGGGGAGGGACAGAGAGAGAGGAAGAGAGAGAGAATCCCAAGCAGGCTTCTTCTCACTGCCACGCAGAGCCCGACATGGGGCTCAACCTCACCCACTGCAAGATCATGACCTGAGCTGAAACCAGGAGTGGATGTTTACTCGGCTGAGCTACCTAGGAGCACCCCCCACCCCGCACCATTCTTTTTTTTTTTTTTAAGCATCTTAACATACTTATTTTGCACCCAATAACTGTATCATTCAAAATTCTTGAAATTCTAATTCTGTTACTTGTGTCTGGTGAGTCTAACTCAAGGGGGATCACTTGTTTTATGTGCTTTGTACTTTTAGATTAAGAGCTCATGTTTAGTAGAGCTATGGGCATCCTTTGGGGCTGAGTTGAGGATGCGCATTTGCTTCTTTCAGACACCCTGGGGCTCTTTCCAAATTAGGACTTTCATATTAACTTCTTGGCTTGAGGATTACTTTGATAGGAATTCAAATGCCCAATGTGAGTAAAAGAAGCACTGTGATTACACATTCCCAGAGAATACCTTTTTCCTGCCCAGAGCTCAGACTGAGACACACAAATTACAACTTCATCTCCCTCTGTATGTGGGTTGATTTTTTCTAGTTTGTCCTTTCCTGGCCATTCGGCCTTTGAGAACCACGGCCTTAGACTGGGGCTCCATTCTATGGGTCCCACATCTTCAGCACAAGCTCTCATCCCCACCCCCAGAGCCACTCAAACCTAAGCTCCCTGACTACCAGCAAACCCACTCAGGGTAACTCATACTTCAGCAACCACTTGTTCCTGTCTTTAGTTTTTGTTTTGCTCCTGAACAATTTCTCTTTCTCTTGCACTCTGTTATCCTTCAAAGAGATATCTGTTAGATTTCACCTATTTTCCCAGACATTCTGCGGCAGGAAAATTTTCAGGTTATCTAATCTCTAAATTGCCAAAAGAGAAATGCAGTATGTAGAGAATTAATTCAATTTGGTATATATTATACAGTCCACCAGATCAATGCTTCCCAGACTTTCATTTACATAAAATCAGCTAAGGATCTTGATAAAAAGCATATTCTGCTTCTAACTCTTGGATAGGGTTGAAGGGTATGCCTTTCTAACAAGCTCCCAGGTGAGGCCAATACTGTTAAGACACTGAATGGCAAGTTTCTAGATGACCGTATTTTTTTAAGTAGTAGTTATCTACAGATACTCAAGTTACAATCTTTTCTGAATTTGTTTCAATAATCTAACAAACAATGATGCTATTTTCATTTTTAAGAAAACATACTCAGTTTGTAATCACTTTATGATTTAGAAAATCATAATCCTACTAGATCTGCCTTATTCCTTCTGTGTTTATTTTGTCTATGGCTATGCTGTCATACAGAAGAATGTGATGAAGAATATGACTTCCCTAGAGGGAGAAAACTTTACCTTATTGTATCACTAATGAGATCTTACATACAGAAAGCAAGTAAAAATATTTCTAGAGAACAAACGACTCTGGTCCTATTTTCAATCTCTATCTTGAAAACTATATAACAAGGGCATTCCCATCATTTACTCATTTAATGAACATTAATTAATCTGCCAGTCTTTACCCATAAGGAGCTCTAGAGTTTTATCTACCTCTACTGGTTGAGTCAAATAGTCAACATCTCAGTCATAATAATAATAATAATAATAGCTAACACTTATTGAACCATTGGATCTGACATGTATTACTTCACTGAAACCTTCAACATTTCTCTAAGCAAGTTACTATTCTTATCATTTTTTTTTGAGAGAGAGAGAGTGTGTGTGCATGCACACACGCACACATAAGTGGAGGATGATGGACAGAGGGAGAGAGGGAGAGAATCCCAATCAGGCTCTGTGTTGTCAGCACAGAGCCCAACTCAA
The DNA here is from genome assembly GCF_018350195.1 of Panthera tigris. NCBI lineage: Eukaryota > Metazoa > Chordata > Mammalia > Carnivora > Felidae > Panthera > Panthera tigris. The sequence continues at coordinate 62,257,965 of NC_056672.1, read as the reverse complement.
GGCTCAACCCCATGACCATGAGATCACAATCTGAGCAGAAATCAAGAGCCAGACACTCAGCCAACTGAGCTGCCCAGGTGCCCCTATCCATTTTATGGAGGAGAAAAGTTGAAGCTTGCAGAGAGGTGGGTAACTTTCCCGTGGTCATGCCACTAGTAAATTGTAGAACAAGAATTTAAAATCACGTCATCCTGACTCCAGAATCCAAACTCTTACCCCCTAGGCTATACTATAGTCACACATAAGTTTCAAAGCACTCTGGCTCAGGTATGAAGCAAAGGTAACCATGTGAGGCCAACAGGAGAGGGACTACACTGAGATCCAAGGGGTTCTCATTCACGTGGACATAAAATATGGGCTGAGGGTAAATAACCTACTGCAAACACCTCAGGGAATGATGTATCCAAGGTCTGGTCTGAAGCAAAGTTTAATTCTAACTTGGATGAAATATGGACGCTGAGGCTGCTGCTCCCCTTGCCGGCACTGGAACAGCTCCTGCTGCAACAGTCCTGAGATTTGGGAAGTCCAGCTGCAGGCATTTGAGGGAGAAAATAAAGTAGGGGACTCTAGGGTACAGACAGGCATAAAAGCACAGAAGCCAGCATGGTTATGCCAAAGTTCACTGATATGTTGAAGAAAGCCCACCATTTAGTAAATACTCTTTATTAGGATGAAGAAATCAGGATTTTCACAATGTGCTATGGTATCTGAAAATGCCATTGCATGGGTCTGCAAGACACAGCTCTGTACAATTTATATTTTCTGGACTTTAAACAGAAGACAAGTTCAGAAGAGGATTTGTTGAGTTGAAAGCATGAAAAGCTAAGGGTAAAGGGTTTGAGGAGTGAGCTCCCGAGTGGTACTTTCAAGTCGTTAGGTAGACAGATGATCAGTGCCAACAAACATCGAGGATGCTTGTGCCCACTCACTAGCAGATGCAACCTCTCCTAAAGAAAGGTATTTTTTTATGTTTATTTTTGAGAGAGAGAGAGTGAGAGCAGGGGAGGGTCAGAGAGGGAGAGAGACACAGAATCTGAAGCAGGCTCCAGGCTCCGAGCTGTCAGCACAGAGCCCGACGCAGGGCTCAAACTCACAAACTGTGGGATCATGACCTGAGCTGAAGTTGGACAATTAACCGACTGAGCCACCCAGGTGCCCCAATAAAAGGTATTTTTTAAAAACTCAGACTAAATGGGATATAGTAAAATTCTTCCATCCAAATAGATTGTTACAGATCCTCATTTTAGCCGTTTATATCACTGTTTGCCATCTATAAAAAATTCAATCTAGAAAAACTAAGAGGAAAAAAAACTGTACACATTCTTTAATAATAACTCATGGTCTTGTGTATTATGAGAATAAGCATTATGTAATTATAAAACTATTGTATTATTGCCTGAGACTGATTAATCTCAGAACACCAGACAAGGTGTAAATGAAGCCATGGCCAAGGGTCAGTTCTTATGAAGGCTATTCAGGATCACTGTGTTTCGTGACAGCCACCTGACCCCTCACTCCAGCTGGTGGCAAGGGGGACAAAGCAAGACAGAGGAGAAACGGTCCTAGTGATAGCAGTGAGTGGCACAGCTTTTCCATATAAAGGAAAACATATTATTAGGTCATGGCTGACATTTAGTAGGTAATTCACTCAAATAACTTACCACTTCATACCCTGTAATTTGGTATGATTCTTCTTTTAATAGCACACTGAACAGATGCACATTTCCCATTTACATTCAAAATGACAGCAAATTCTCTTTCCACCAATATGGCTCTTGTGAAGGATAAGGAAAGAAAAGGTGAGTGTTCTAGGGAACCACACAGATCTCTGGCCCTGGTTCTGTCTCATCATTCATTCCTCTGCCTCCATCTGCGCTCTATGCCTCTAGGAGCCCCTTCTCTACAGTCCCTTTATATCACTTGAAGTTCTATTCTTTCCTCTCTCAGCCCCTAAAAATGTGAATGTACTTATCACCTAATAGATAGAGATGGATACATGTGAAATAGACAAATTTTAATATGAAGAATCTGAAGAGATCATCCAATTCTCAGGCATGAGAAAGATGACCCTTCTCCCTTTCTAACACTGTAACTCATGTCTTCACGCATCCATCCATCCAAGGTTTGCTGTGATGTTTAAATGTATTTTTAAAGTATAAAAGAAATATAATAGACCCGAGATAACTAATTCCCATTTTCCCCCTATTCCTTTCCCCCAACTTACCCCCACTTTACCCAGAACTCTCCTCTCCTTGAAAACAAATTTTGAAGAATGCCCTTGAGGGATGTGTAATACCCTATTGATTGCTAAATTGACCTTTGAAACATTTTTTAAAGACTATGTGGACACATACCCTTTGTTCTCATGGCTTTTCATCTTCACATGAGTATGACCAGTAATACTTAACCATCTAAAGTTTAAACCTTCTCTGAGGATTAAGTTGAAGGCTTGAAAGTCTTCTTTTAGAAGATAAAAGACAACAGTCTCCTGCATATAATGTCCCTCTTCCATCAAGCATTTTTTATAAGAACGTTAACATCCTCAAGTTTAGTAGAAACAATTTGATTCAAAGGAGAATTGATTTCTGCAGATGGCCCTCAAATTCTGTTGCAGCTTTGGAAACATTCTTCCTAAGTAACCAAAAATGACTAGTCTAATGTGAAAAAATTAGAATTCAGTTTTGCCACAGAAAAATGTAGCAAGAGCCAAGATCTTACATTTCTGCAGAACTGGAATTGAGAAAGAATAGCAGGTCAAATTAGGGCGCCACATTAAAATATTTCTCAATTGTGTGGTAGCTCATATAATTGTTGGCAACTATTTGCTCCCTACCCTGCGAGAGAATTACACATCTTTGTTGTTTGCCCTGATTCCTGTAAGACGGAGCAAATCTCACTGCCCATAGTCAGACTTAGCCATGGACTTGATTGGCCAGTAAACATCAGCAGAAATGACAGTGTGCTTACTCCATGCAGGAGCTTGTTTAAGAGGCCTGCTCTTGCTTTTTAATCTCTACCTAAAGAATAGCAGATCCTTGATGGAATGCTCCATTAGCCTGGATTCCAAAAGGAAGACTCATGGAAAAGAGCCATATGGAACCTAGCCTTGGCCACAGCTGCAGCTGGAGGCAACCAACAGCAACAGGGGCAAGCTTCAACCTGTGCACGGAGGACATGCATGTTATTTGCCACTGAGATTTGGGGGGTGCTTTTCATCACAGAACAGATGATTAATACAACAAACAAATCATGATGTGTTTATCCCAAGAATGGGGAGACTAGGTTTCTGTGCTCTACAAAAAGGAAAAAGAAATGAACATTTATAGAAACTTTGTTCAAGGCCAACTACTGTTCTAGGAGTTTCACAAAATTATCCACCAACCAGATGCCCAGAAAAACCTCTTGGGTCTCATCTATGACCTCTAAGTAAGTTTCCAGAGCTGGCATTCTATTATGAGTTGCTTACTGAAGCCATTCAGAAAAGTAAGATTCACTATATAATTTACAGTCACTACATTTCAAGAGAGTAGATATCTGGCCAAGATTAATCCCTGTTTTTTTCATAATATGACTGATGTTTTAATGTACCACCAATTATTAGCATGATTTTTCAGAGAAAATCCAGTTCACTAATATTTGAAACTTTTTATTTCAAACCCATTTTTATTTCCTATATTCACCTACTTGTTACCTAACTACCAAAAATATTAGATTCTTTCATTTTTAAGAGCAATGTCCACTTAAATTTTAGCTTCCTTTTATACTGCCATCAATTTCATTAAGATGCCTATAAACATAATGATAATAATGTGAATCTCACCAATAATTTATCTGTTCCAAAAGTTTGTAAGTGATAATCGAGATATCACCAAAAGATTTCAAGTCATCAGAGTCTAGTATTATTAAAGATCAATACCATCACCATTAATGAGACACAGGTACTGTTCTGGGAAAGGATATATATCTGGAGTTTGATAAATGGACTTCAAACAAACAGCCGAAATAATTTATCCAGGCTAAAAGAAAGCTTTTAAAGGCCGGCAAAGTCAAATATAATATTCTAAAACAAAATTTTCCTATGCCTCTTCTGATTTGAAAAAAAAAATTGTAGAGAGATACCAATATACATCCTCTAGTGATGTTAATATTTTTAACCATTTTTATTCAACATTTTCACTATATGCCTGTTGGATAGAAAATATATCTATAAACGTGCCAATCTTTTTAGTTCTAGGCAAAGAATAAGATGTTGGGTGAAAATTAGAAAAATATATGAAGGCTATTTTTTTCCCAAAGTACCTTATTAAAATTCACTATGAACACTCATGCACTGTTATATCTGCATATGAAATAAAGGCACAGACTAGAAAATAAAAGAGGTAAGTTTAGGTAAGGGGATTATGGGTGATTTGGTTTATTTACCTTTTATTTTTATAATAATGTTTTTTTTTTTATTTTTTTTTTAACGTTTATTTATTTTTGAGACAGAGAGAGACAGAGCATGAACAGGGGAGAGGAGAGAGAGACGGAGACACAGAATCGGAAGCAGGCTCCAGGCTCTGAGCCATCGGCCCAGAGCCCGACGCGGGGCTCGAACTCACGGACCGTGAGATCGTGACCTGAGCTGAAGTCGGACGCTTAACCGACTGAGCCACCCAGGCGCCCTTATAATAATGTTTTTAAACAGTTACAAATAAATGCTGCTACTAGAATCTTATTATATGTTAATTTTAATATCCTATCTATATATGTTAATTTTAGTAAATCTAAGCAATCCATGCTTTTTTCAGAAAACATATACATCACAAGGAAATAAAAAAGAAAACAAAAAGCATCCATAATCCTACAAAAATTCTAAATTCTTTGAGTCTTTTGTGTCTGTGCATATTTATATGAATAGAGGAAAGAAACAAGAGTTCCACTTCAAGGAAAGAATGATGCATAGTGTCAAAACACCCATCCTATTGAGAACAGCTAAAAGATGGACAGTGTTTTAAAATATATACTTGAGGGGCACCTGAATGGCTCAGTCGGCTGAGCGTCCATCTGACTCTTGTTTTCAGCTCAGGTCGTAATCTCACAGTTCGTGAGTTTGAGCCCCGTGTCAGGCTCTATGCTGACATTGAGGAGCCTGCTTGGGATTCTTTCTCTCTCCCTCTCTCTCTACTTCTCCCCCACTAATGCTCACCTTCTCTTTCTCTTCCTCGCTCTCTCTCTCTCCCTCTCAAAATAAATAAATAAACTTTAAAAAAAATAAAATATATATTTCAAATATACGTTGGCCTCAAAGAACTACCAAGACAGTGAGAAGAGGTGAGACAAGATTTAAGAGAAGAGGGAAACCAAGAGGGGTAATCCAGAACTTAGGGCACTTTTCCCCTTGAGGCAAACTGCCAGTTATGAAAATGAAAAACAACAAATGACAGGCTAAGAAAGTGAGCACAATAAAATAAAAACTTGAGTACACGGCATCAGAACAAGGAGGGACTTAGTAAATACCCTGTACTTTAAGTGAGATTCTGAAAGGGCTTAAGAGGAATTAGGAACAGAACAGCCCTCACAAGAACTGAAGCTCAGATTTGAATCTGGTCTCAGTTTCTGATGGGATGAGATTGATTCTGTTCAAATGAACTGTATACAAGAGCCGGAGGAAATCTTCCCAGGACAAAAAACATTACCTAGAGCCCAAAATTATCTCTAAAAATTTTTTTTCCCAATATACGAAATTTATTGTCAAATTGGTTTCCATACAACACCCAGTGCTCATCACATAAGGTGCCCCCCTCAATACCCATCACCCACCCTCCCCTCCCTCCCACCCCCCATCAACCCTGTTTGTTCTCAGTTTTTAAGAGTCTCTTATGCTTTGGCTCTCTCCCACTCTAACCTTTTTTTTTTTTTCCTTCCCCTCCCCCATGGGTTTCTGTTAAGTTTCCCAGGATCCACATAAGAGTGGAAACATATGGTATCTGTCTTTCTCTGTATGACTTATTTCACTTAGCATAACACTCTCCAGTTCCATCCACGTTGCTACAAAGGGCCATATTTCATTCTTTCTCATTGCCACGTAGTACCCCATTGTGTATATAAACCACAATTTCTTTACCTAAAATTTTTCATAAACAATGCCTGGCCTTCAAGGAAGGAAGGAAGGAAGGAAGGAAGGAAGGAAGGGAGGGAGGAAGGAAGGAAGGAAGGAAGGGAGGGAGGGAGGGAGGGAGGGAGGGAGAGAGAGAGAGACAAAGAAAGAAAGAAAGGAAGGAAGGAAGGAAGGCAGGAAGGAAGGAAGGAAGGAGGGAGGGAAGGAGGGAGGGAGGGAAGGAAGGAAGGAAGGAGGGAGGGAGGGAGGGAAGGAGGGAGGGAGGGAGGGAAGGAAGGAGGGAGGGAGGGAAGGAAGGAAGGAAGGAAGGAAGGAAGGAAGGAAGGAAGGAAGGAAGGAAGGAAGGAAGGAAAAGCAAGCAAGCACAGGGCACCTGGGTGGGTCAGTCAGTTAAGCATCCAAACTCTTGGTTTTGGCTCGGGTCATGATCTCACGGTTCATGGGTTCAAACTCCACGTTGGTTGGGCTCTGTGCTGACAGCTCAGAGCCCGGAGACTGCTTCAGATTCTCTGTCTCCCTCTCTCTCTGCCACTCCCCTGCTTGTCTCTCTCTCTCTCAAAAATGAATAAACATTTTTAAAAAAGGAAGAAAGCATGTAAGAGGGTAAGATTTATCTGCAAATCAACAAAAAAACACAATGGAAATAAACTCACAAGTGATACAAATATTGAAGTATCAAAGACTAGATAAACTATTATTATGTTCAATCAATAACTGATGGATAAAGATGGAGAATTTCAGAGAACTGGAAAGCAGAAAATAAATCAAACAGAGTCTAAAATTAGAAAATAAAACATGGTAAATTGACAACAGGAAATTACATGCAACTGAAAACACAATTAGTGAAGAGGTCATCAGAGGGGAATATATACCCTGAAGCATGGAAAATCAAAATGAAAAAATTGAGAAATGATCCTAAAAGGCATAAGGGATAAGGAGAAAGTGTCCGAGCATAAGAGAAAATAAAGCAGAAGGGATATTTGAAGAAATAATGGCAAAACTTTTCCCCCCCAAAATGTCAAAACACCAATAAGTGCTACAAACTCCAAGAAGAGTAAATACAAAAAAAACCACACCTGAGCACACCATCGTCAGACTACTGAAAAACAAAGAGAAAGAGAAAAAGCTTCAAATCCATTGGAGGAAAAGAGATGTATTACCTTTAGAAGAACAACTGAGGCACCTGGGTGGCGTTGAACTCTTGATTTCAGCTCAGGTCATGATCTCATGGTTTGTGAGTTCAAGCACCGCATCTAACTCTGTGCTGACAGTGTGGAGACTGCTTGGGATTCTCTCTCTCCCTCTCTCTCTCCCCTGCTCGTGCTCTCTCTCTCAAAAAAAAAAAAAAAAATTAAAAGAACAACACTAAAACCATCAGCTGATTGTTCAACAAGGAAAAAAAACAAGAAGACAATGTAATGATATCCTCAAAGTGCTAAAAACAAAACAACAAAACACCTGCCTACACAGAATTATTTATCCACCAAAAATATCCTTCAAAGTTTAAGACAAATACATTTAATACAAAAACTGAGAGGATGTGTGACTGGCACAAATGCACTCATGGAAATACAAAAGGGAGTGCTTCAAGAGAAAGAAAAATCATCCCAGAAAGAAGCACTAAGATACAGAACAGAATGCAGAACAATGGAAAGGGTAAAGTATGTCAGTACATTTAAGTAAATATTGACTAGAAAATAACAGGAACAATATCATCTGGAGTTTAAAAGATATCATTAATAACCTTGACATTAGCAGCACATAAGACATGAGGGGGCTACTCTGCCCTCTTTGCATTTCCCAGAACTAGTAAAGGTAGTACTACATACAATACTTGAATAAATATTTTATTAACAGAAAGATGGTAAGAAAAAAGAACATAGACTAGTAGGACAAATAAGTATTAAGATAGCTTTATACCAAATATATAATTAATACACTGAATGTGAATAGATCAAATACATAATTTTAGAAAAACTGTCAAACTATCATCACAAATAAGCAACTCAATTACATAGAAAAGATACACCATCAATAGGTGAGGTTGGGAACAAAAGGATGGAAAATCATATACGCCATGCAAACACTCACTAAAAGAAGGCTGGTATATCTTCACTACTGTAAGATACAGCAGATTTAAAGGCAAGAAACATTACTCTTCATATTACAAATTTTATCATCAATTTTTTTGGATGTTTTATGATGGCAAAAGCATAGATCTAAAGGGAAAATACAATGCCTAAATTTGTATGATGAATCTAAAAATACTACGTAAAGCCAAAAACTGGCAGAAATAGAAGAATAGAAAAATCCACATCATGGTTAGAGACTTTAACACATTCTTCTCAGTAACTGAGAGAAAAAGCAAATATATCATCAGTAAGGATACAGAGCAAGATTAACAAAGGACTTAGTGGACAGACAGACAACAGAGCACCAACTAGTGTCAACTACACATTCTTCTCAAATACCACAGGATATTTACCAAATAATCTCAGATCTGGGTCAAAAATCAAGTTCCAACCAATTTTAGAAGATTTAAGTAACACATGTCATGTCCTGACTAACCACAGTGGAATTAAAACTAATAATTAATACCAAAAAGATAACTAAAAAAATCCCCATATGTTTGGACATTAACCAATGCTGTTCTAAATAGTTCATGGGTTAAAGAAGATAATGAAAATGAGAACTATTTGAGATGAATGACAATTTTTTTAATCGCATATTCATTTTTTCCAGATGAAGAATTAATGTCACACTTAGAAGGACATTTATGGCCTTATGTGCATATAGGAAAATTGAGAAAGGCTAAAAGAAGAGGAGGAGGAGGGAGGAGGAGAAGGAGGAGGAGGAAGAAGAAGAAGAAAAAGGACATCAACTACAGTCTCTACAGACATTAAAACATAAGGAAATATTAACAACTTTATGCCAAAAAATTTGACATAATAAATTAAGTGGACTAATTCCTAGAAAAATATAACTTAGCAAAAGTATCAGAAAATCTGATGAGTCCTATAACTATTAGAGAAACTGAATACAGCCTGGTATTTTTTCCATACAGCAATATATTATAAACATTTCCTTATGTCATTAAGTATCCTTGTTCAGTGACAGAGGACATTTATTACAGTATAGTTATAAGATTGGGGTTTCATTTAAGCTTTATTAATTCTTAACCATGTGACCTTTGATAAGTTATTTAACCTCTTATACTACAATTTTTAAAATTATGACCTAATAGGTGAGACATTACATTTACTTAGTACAATGTCTTGAATCTAGTAAATGTTTGATAATGATGGCAATGAATATGTTTAATGACTGCATGGTAGCCTTTTTTCCCCTCTTACAAATGTTGCAAGAAATCCTTATCTACTTTTACACACATCCCTAGTTTCCTTAGAGTAAAATCCTGGACATGAAATTAATGGATCAAGAGATTCATGACACATACGGTCCAACTGTCCTTCAGAAAAGCTGAATCCGCTTACACTTCCACAAACAGTAAAAAAAAAAAAAAAAAAAAAAGTACTCATTTTCCTACACCCTTGGCCATGTGGATATTATCCTTTTTTACTTTTGCCAATTTGGTAGGACAAAGTGGCTGATCAGTATTAGATTCATTTTGGATTATATTTATTATTTAGTAAGGATGAACACTTATTAGATCTATTGACATCTGAAACTGTCCCTGCATAAATGGCCATTTCATACCTTTTACCAGAGCAGAAGGAAAAAAGGAAAACTGGGGCACATCACACAGTAATGGCAGTCAAGCAGTTCCAAAGCAAATACCTGTTGGTTTGCACACGGAGGGTAAGGAGAGACAGGAGAGACAGGCCACTGCAGTTTGGCAGATGGCATGTTTAAAAAGCAAGGGAACGTATTAGGAGGCTTGTCTTGGCTAGCTGCAAGACAGAGAGAGCTCCACACCTGCCCACCAGATTCTTAAATTTACATAGAGGCTTTAATGGGGTTCTGTCCCGTATAACACTTGATGTTCCCAACAGCACCTTACTCTCTCAAGCCTGCAGCCTTGAAAAGGGCTCCTGCTGTGGGAAGTACGGGCAGAATGTACATGCCAGGGAAAGGGGAGGGAGGGAGTGAGGAGCCTAAGATAGCCCACATCCAGCTCCAGGGTCAGCCAGCAGTCATGATGACCTTCTCCAACAATACCATCCAAAATATTTTAGATAGTGTTTCCTTTCTAGGGACCCTAAAAGTTTTTGCACGTAGGTCGCCTTCTTGACAGCCCTTCTTTCTTCCATTTTTCCTCTGGGATATTTGTAGTATTTCAGACTGACATTACAAGAGTTTGTTGCTCACCTTTTAATTCTGTTTAGGTTTATTTACTTTCATTGTCATTTAATAAGGAAAGTAGTAAGGCCATGGATTTGTCTCGGCAGTTTTGGTCATATCCTGTGGGTTCTTACAGGGAGTTTTTTCATTGTCAATTTTTTTGCATCTGCAATGTATTTTTCTTAGTATATGGATTTAGTACATAAATATAGAAGAGAAAACAAAATCAGGACAGCACAATTACCAACTCACATTATCTGTTAGGTTTTGTTTCTTGGATTAATTATAGAATATTAAACAAAGAACATAAAAACCATACCACGAGGATATTCTCAACTAGAATAACTGAGTTTTTTCCAATTCAAAGGTTAAAGCAAAAATAAGGGAGCAGGGAGGGTATATAGATTCTAAAAGGCAAAGATTATACATATTCACTGTCAGAAGTGGTATGTAGTTGAAATGATATTGCACCCATGATCAGATAATGCTTTAACATGCCAGATGCAATCCATAACACACAGGTCTCAGGAAATGAGATGCCAGGCTGCAGATACACAGGCTGTACTTGAGTCGTCCGCGATTTCAGGCAAAAAACGTATCACCACAACAAACTTCCCTGAGGTCTGTTTTACTAGGACCAGAAATTACCTTCATTAACAGTATATGCAGCATTGTTTATACTGTAGCATTGACAGTTTAGAAATTATTGACATTTCCAAAAGAGCCATCTAAGAAGAGATTTTGAAATCATTTGAATTGAGGACAGCCCATGGCTTCTTGTCAAATGAAGCTCCTATTAAATACAAGAAAACCCAAAACAAGGCCTGTAAGGATGCAAAACTTACTGAACTGATGCTGAGGCACTGACTGAACCAAGGTACTTATTGGAATTTTACATTAAACATTTTCAGGTGAAAGCTGCATATAAAATCTGTGCAAAATATGAGAAAAATAGGCAACCCTGATTTTGCTCAATCATATTTGTCAATGTTTATCAAAAAGATTCAAGTTATGCCCCACCCAAGGGGGTACAGTATTCTTTCTTTTCCAGGGCGGATACGTTCTGAGACCCCCCACTGGGTTCCTGAAACCCCCCAATAGTACCAAATCCTATATATATATTGTTTTTTCCTATACAAACATACCTATGATAGAGTTAAATTTACAAATTAGGCATAGTCAGAGACTAACAATAACTAACGATAAAATATAACACCCATAACAACATACTGTTGGGTCTCCTGGGTGGCTCAGTCGGTTCAATGTCAGACTCTCCATTTCCGCTCACGTCACTCGCCATCTCACGTTTCCTGAACTGGAGCCCCACATAGGGCTCTGCACTGAGAGCACCGAGCCTGCTTGGGGTTCGTTCTCTCTCTCTCTCTCTCTCTCTCTCTCTCTCTCTCTCTCTCTCTCTCTCTCTCTCTCCCCGCTCCTCCCTCTCTCTCACACACAAAATAAACACTTAAAAAAAACCAATATCCTGTTACACTATACGCTTAAAATATACACTTAAAACAATAAAAGTTATGTGAATGTGGTCTCTCTCTCTCTCTCTATCTCTCTCTCTCTCTCAAAATACCTTATTGTACTTCACTCACCCTCCTTGCGATGACGTGGAGATGATAAGCCCAAGTGACGAGACGAAGCGCTGAAATGCCGTGAGTGACGCCATAATTGTGACGTCACTTGACGCTACGTCAGAAGGAGGAGCATCTGCTTCCAGACCAGGGAGGAGGGCCGAACCGAGCGGAAAACCTTGGAAGGCGAAACCATGGATAAGGGGGACCACTGTAGAGTACAGCTGTAAGAGCTTGGCAAAGGAAAGCACCAAACAACAGACAAAATACACAGCTGCAAAAGGGAGATTGATTCTAGCCTCTGTTTTGGCACAAGTGACCCTGTTCCCATCAGAAGCATCACTAGAAGAGTCTGAGTCACTGGTTTTTTTTTCAAATGCCACAGAGAATTTCTTTTTTTTTTTATTTTTTAATGTTTCTTTTTTTGTTTATTTATTTTTGAGAGAGAGAGAGACAGAGACAGAGCACGAGCAGGGAAGGGGCAGAGAGAGAGGGAGACACAGAATCCGAAGCAGGCTCCAGGCTCTGAGCTGTCAGCACAGAGCCTGATGCGGGACTCGAACTCACGTACCGTGAGATCATGCCCTGAGCTGAAGTCGGATTTTCAACCAACTGAGCTACCCAGGAGCCCCAAGAATTTCTTAACATCAGCATTTTACAAACTGACTTCCCAAAGAATCCTTATAACCCAGTGCACATTTAACATTGGCCCGGAAAACACCATTTGGTATATATTTTATAGAAGAATGTTTATTGACATGCATATATTTCCAAGTAGTCCAACACTATGTATAAGATAGTAAAATTGTGTTATTATATATTGATACATTATTTATCTAATTATTTATATATCTAAATATATGTAAAATATATAGTATATATTTTGTTATACACACATACACAATTTCTTCATTATTCTTAGATTCCATATATGCAAATTTGTCTATTTGCCAAAATGTACTTGTAACACCAAAATTATTACTAAGGGAACTCTTGCAGTCATTCACTGACCTTCAAAAAGGGAGGAAAATCTTGAGTTGCCCAACATTTATGTTGTCAATTGAGGTTAAACAGGCGATCATGGTTTACTTAGTGCCATCTTTTTCACATCTCTGTGCTTTTCACATTTTTCACATTTTTGTTGGTGATTTTACATGGATCCCAGACATAGGGCTAAAGTGCTGTCTAGTGTTCCTAAGTGCAAGAAGGCTGTGATGTGCCTGATGCAGAAAAGCATGTATTAAACAAGCTTCATTCAGGCATTAGTTATAATGCTGCTAGCTTTGAGTTCAATATTAATAAACCAGCAATGATATTAAATAGTGTCTCTAAATAGAAACACATATAAAACAAGGTTATATATTGATCAGTTGACAAAAAATGTGACCAGAGGCTCATAGGAACCTAACCCTGAATCTGCCCTAGGGGCAATGATGCAGTATTAATTCTGTTCAAAGCAAGTTTATAGAATATAACTACCAGCAGATAACAAGAATGACATAGATAGATAGATAGATAGATAGATAGATAGATAACAAACTTTAGGAAATTTTTTAAAATGTTTATTTTAGAGAGAGACAGAACACAAGCAGGGGAGGGGCAGAGAGAGAGAGGGAGACACAGAATCCAAAGCAGGCTCCAGGCTCTGAGCTGTTAGCACATAGCCCCACATGGGCCTTGAACTCATAAACCGTGATATCAAGACCTGAGCCGAAGTCAGACACTTAAACAACTGAGCCACCCAGGTGCTCCTGGAACTTTAATCCTTTAAGCTAGAGAAATGAGCCTGAATAAGATCCATGTCTGATAGCTATTCATTTTTTCAATGAATGAATATTGGAGATAAAAGTGGTGCACAAATATGGACATTGCCATGACTTTCTGGACATTTGTGGTCTAGCAGGGAAGGGCCACCATTCATATATGTTATATGATGCACAACCTGACTAGAAAATACAAATGTAACCAAATAATCACATTAATGAATTAATAATCACAGACTTAGCTAAGTGCTCTGTGAGAGAAGAATATGGTTCTCTAACAAAGAAGTCACCCATAGAGTGCCTGGGTGGCTCACTTGGGTTAAGCATCCAACTCTTGATTTCAGCTCAGGGAATGATCTCACTGTTCGCGAATTCGAGCCCCATGTTGGGCTGTGCGCTGACTGTGCCAATCCTGCTTGAGATTGTCTCCCTCTCTCTTTCTCTGCCCCTGCCCTGCTTGTGCTCTCTCTCTCAAAAGTAACTATTTAAAAATATATATACATAAATAAAATTTTTAAGGAAGTCACCCAACTTAGATGGAAGGTAGGGGATGAGGAGAATATTCCAGTCAGAAAACATGGCTTGGGCAAAGCCTGATAGCAGGAGGAAGCATGACATTCTGTAGAAACTGTAAGAAGGACATTGTGCCCAAATCAAAAGAAAGACAAGTGGTCCAAAATAAAACTTGAGAGTCAGGCAGGGGGTGAACCATCCAAGGCCTTGTAAGCCAAGCTACAAAATGTTGGTTTTATTCTGAATGCAATGGGAAACCACTAATGGGGGATGATTAGATTATTTGCCTTAAAAAGTTGCCCTGGCTACAGTGCAGCCACGGTGGAAGGGGGTGGTCAAAATCAATGTAGGGAGAACAGTCAAATTATCATAACCTCCCTCAAGTGTCTCCTACAGTATAATTACAGCCTAGCAAACATATAGCTCTAAGTGTGCAGATTAGACCTTCCACAGGGGGAAGAATAATAAGATCAGCAAAACAAAAGAGCTTCGTATCTCTTATTCTAAAATTTATAAACCATGGGAATACTGTGACTTCTTTTCATTCCAAATATATACCTGAATTTCCTTTCACAGGCACGTTTAATCTTCTTTACTATGACTTCTCTTATTTTTCAAGAGGTACATTTGTGTCTCCATGCAAATGTATACTTCATCTTGTCATTACTCTCCTAATTGTGCAACGTCTGCTTCAGTCACCTTTTGAATGTGTGATATAAGTACTCTTATGAATACAAAGACTGCCTCCTCTGTGGGTCCCAAAACAACTTCTGAAAATGAAGGAGGTGGCAGGGAACCTCAAGTTATACTCAGTAATTATAGGTAACCCAGAAAACTCACGATGTAAAACATCTAGCTCTTTGCTGTGGATGCTCCCCTCACTTTTTCCTGTTTGCAGATTTTTAAATACATGGTAAAAGTTGTGTTCCAAAAGTGTAAGGGATGAAGGAGAGATTAAAAAAGGAGGAGAAGAAGGAACAGGTGAAGGGAAAAGATGAGACGTTATCTCCCACCCATGTGAACTTGTCTGGTCCTCGTCGAACCAATGACTTTAAGCAGATCATTCAAGTCTAGTGGGGAATAAGGACTGTGCATCAGATGACATGGGGACATTTTGTGTGATGATGTGATAGTGGCGTCTAAAAGATATATTTAAATGTCATTATTTATTAGTGATGTATAATGAAGCATTTTTGAGTAAAATGACATGATGTCTAGGACTTGCTTTTTAATGATCTAGAAAGGGAATAAGATAAATGAAATGTGGTTGACAAAAGATGAGTAAGTTACAGAGAGGGAGGGAGGCAAACCATAGGAGATTCTTAAATGCAGAGAACAAACTGAGGGTTTATGGGAGTGGGGGAGAGGGGAAAGTGGGTGATGGGCATTGAGGAGGGCATTTGTTGGGATGAGCACTGGATGTTGTATAGAAGCCAATTCAACAATAAATTATATTTTTAAAAAACACGACAGATTAGTAAATGTTGAGTCTAGGTAATAGGTACATAGGAATTCATTACACTTTTCTCTTAACTTTGGTATATTCTTTAAAACTGAGGGAAAGCAGACAGAGGCCAAATTGCACTGGGCTGAGGAGTGACACGGAGATATTTTGTTTCCTCTGTCTCAAAGCCTTTAGTACATTTTTACAAAATGTTTCGCTTTGTTTTAATTAGCATTCAAGAAATTAAGAGAGTGAATTCTTAACTGGGAAGAGATATTATGCAGCCTCATTTCTCAGGAGACAATGGTCTGGGTACCATAGAAGGTGGCCAGTAACACAGCAGTCCCTGGTGGAACTTTGGGCACCAGCCAGAAGCCCTGCAACCCTGGAGAGGCAGACAAAGGTGATAAACAACAGCCAAGATGGATTTGTGGAACTTGTAACAATTCCTTCCAAGCCCCAGAAAGGACTTGAGGAGGTGAACCTGAGAAATGACTACAGTTGCAGTGTTCAGCAGAATAAGTGCATAGACTCAATATTTGGGCTTCAAAGGGAAAAGCCATGCCTTGAGGCTGGACAACTGGGGAGCAGAGAACACACACACACACACACACACACACACACACACACACAGAAACACTGACACAAAGCACTTACCTTGAGCTGTGTACTGTTCTTTACGTATACTCATTTCATCCTCTGAACAACTGTGAAGAGGTATTGTTATATAGAAATGCAGAAACCAAAGGACAACAAGGTTCTCTAATTTGCCCTCTCCAGCTAGTGAGTAGAAGATCTGGAATTCTAACCCAGGCAATCTGACTCCAAAGTCTATGCTCTTTACATCTTTTCTATAGCACTGCTTGTGCCTCTCTTTCCCTCTCTCTCTCTCTAAGGGAAAACAACCAGACAGATATTCACTAGTCTGTTTGTGGTTGAATATTTTTTTTCCTTTGCACTCAATCTATGTTCTAGGTTTTGTGAGTTAACATGTATTACTCACATCTTTATTTTTAAAATCCATAAATATATATATATATATATATAATGTTTTTAATGTTTATTTCCAAAGGAGAGAGACAGAGCGTGAGTGGAGGAGGGGCAGAATGAGAGAGAGAGAGGGAGAGAGAGAGAGAGAGAGAGAGAGACAGAATCTGAAGCAGGCTCCAGGCTCTGAGGTGTTACCACAGAGCCCAATGTGGGGCTCAAACTCACAAACTGCGAGATCATGATCGGAGCCAAAGTAGGACGCTCAACCGACTGAGCCACCCAGGCACCCCCATAAATATATATTTTAAATAAGGATCTTCCTTCTTAGAAAATCCTCTAAATATTAATATGAGATTTTGCTCAGATTAAGTGAAAGAAAAAAGTGACTTCTGGGAAGCGTTTTTGCTTGATGTTCATGAAAATGTGTTCCCTAAGAACGAAAAGGACTATGAGGTAGAAAATGTGACTGTTAACATGGAAAAAATGTCAGGAAAACCCTCCCATAACAGAAAATACCTCCTGACACTACAAGAGAGAAATATGGGATGAACAGAATGTGGTGAATTGCAAAACTGGCCACAAATTTTTTACCCCAGTATCCAGTGCTTTGCAATGGGACATTGCTCTTCCCATCAAGACCTGGAGATTGTGGGAATCTAATGCACAGCATGGTGAGTATAGTTAACAATACTATATTCTACACTTGAAAGTTGCTAAAAGAGTGGATCTTAAAAGTCCTTCTCTCACACACACACACACACACACACACACACACACACACACAAATGGTAACTGTATAAGATAATAGATATGTTAACTAACCTCATTGTGGTCATCATTCCTCAATATACACATATATTAAATCATCGCATCGTCACCTTAAACTTACAAAATGCTACATATCAATCACATCTCAATTAAGCTGGGGGAGGGGAGAAAGAGGTCTGCTTTTTCATCACCTTGTATCTGGGCTTGGCCACAGACGTTCATTGAGCCAACGGACATTGGCAGATGTAATATAAGCAGAGACCTGAGAAACACTTCTTCTCTGTGGTTTGCTTCTTGCTGATCCTAAAACCTTGAGATAGCATGTAAATGAACCCAAGCTAACCGACTAGAAGATGAAAAGCCAGACAGAGAAAATCATGGCTCTCTGGCTTATCACCTGCCAACCACCAAACATGTGAGTGAGGCCCACCAGCTGACCAGAGTTGCATGCCTCAGTTTCTTTATCTGTAAAATAAAGCTAATTTTGTAAGAGTTTATTGAGTCGGGTATAATAATGTATTTATAACTATACCAAGCATAATGAACATTACCAAATGTTATTATTTTAGGGAAAAATTGAGAAAGACATTGAAATGGACCAATTACTGAGTGTAATCCCATATAGCACGCCCATCCAGGTTATATCAACCTTTCATTGTCATTGAGCTACTTCACAACTCTGTAGAAAATGGGGAATAATGTAAATTATCCTTGTCCATAAAAATGCAAAATAATTGTATCTAGTGGAATATAATTGATTATTGCCTCATAGATAGACCTATCTTGATTCTATTGGTAAATCTATTCCAGCATTCCTTATTTGCCTGTATAATATGTGGTTCTTCAAATTTCCATTGGAAACAACCATAGCATCTTACTGGTTCTCTAACTAATGAGTTAAATAAAATTTTTGATACATGTTCATTGTATGTTTGTATGTGAGTCAAAATTCCCCATTTTAAAGTATCTTTTAACACTATAATTATCGTGTTTTAAAAAAAAAACTCTTGTGAGTCAAAAAATATTGTGCCCACTTTCTTTTATATAAGAAAAAACCACAAAGGTATTCTCACACATGCAAGGGCACAGGTATACATATAAAATATAGAACACACACACCTTCATTTAAAAAAGTGCTTGAAGAAATCAGCATACTGAAACATAAATCAACATTAAGAAATTTGGAACAGCAAAGCACTGAAGTTAAACATTGAAATTCCTTAAACATAAGTCATATAAATATATATGGCTAGAGGTTACAGAAATAGGAAAAACATGGTTTGAAAACAACACAATAGTTTTAAAATAAATTAAACTACAATAATCTAGAGAGGATTCTGGGGAAATGTGGTGAAAATATAACATTCTGACACCCTCCCATGCCCAATTCCCTTCTTTTATTTTTTAAGATTTTTTTAAAGTAATCTCTACACCCAACATGGGGCTCGAACCCACAACCCCAAGATCAAGAGTCACTTGCTCTACCAACTGAGCCAGCCAGGCACTCTACCCCACCCCCAATTCCCTTAAGTAGATGAGGAAACCCTATTCCATAACCACCTTGCCATACAGAAGGGTTTCCCCTACATACCTGAAAAAGTTTCTGCAAATAAAGTGCAGTGGTGAGGAGGGTGGAGAGCCTACCTGTCGTGTTCTCCCCCAATACTCATAAACAGAATTTTCCCTTCTGGCAGCTCCTTTCTGCAGACCCTCCCACTGGGCCACATCAATGATCTGCCTATGTAAAGGGATCTAAAAGGGGACAGATAATCTCATGTCTATGTACACTTAAAGCTACCTTTGCTCTGATTTGCCAGTTTTTGTAAGTATAACAACACTAAGAAACTGTAAGGACTACTACTATCTTTACCCAAAATGTTTTGTTAGGAAGAGGATCTGTAGAAAGTGTATTTTACCATTCAAAACTTGTAATTCAAAATGAATTACCATGATTCTGACTTAGCAATAGCTGAGCACTTACAAACTCATAAATAAGTGCAGGGGCCAAAATTTGCTATCCCAACATATGTCTCTTTGGCATGTGGATTATTTTAGTTTTATTATTTAAAAAAATTTTTTTAATGTTTATTTTTGAGAGAGAGAGAGACAGAACACAAGTGGGGGAGGAACAGAGAGAGAAAGAGGGAGACACAGAATCTGAAGCAGGTTCCAGGCTCCGAGGTGTCAGCACAGAGTCCCACGTGTGGCTCGAACCCACACGTGGCTCGAACCCACACGTGGTGAGATCGTGACCTGAGCCAAAGTTCAATGCTTAACTGACTGAGCCACCCAGGTGCCACCTAGGTTGGTTATTTTTAAAAAACAGAAGACTCGAGTTTTTCTTTTTTGCCTCCCTTGTAACCACCTAAAAGAATTTAGATAGAGGACCTATTCCAGGAAGGGAGATATCACTATAGATACCTATAGTGTAATATGAAGTAGGTGTGCTAGACAGGGAGGAAACTAGCAATACCCCTTTGACCTAAATTGTCTCTATGTCCCATTGTTTCTGTATGGCCCAACAAACATATTTACCCAACATTTACTCTTTCTATTCTTTTTGTGAATTGCATTCCTTCCCTTCAAGCCTCAGGCCCCTACCCTCTTCTCCTTAATCCATAATGACATATACCTCATTTCTCCTTTCTTTGTAATTTCATTTTTATGTGGTTTCCCCCATATATACGTAATTAAATTTCATTTTTCCTATTAAACTATCTCATGTCAATTTAATTCTTAGACCAGCTAAAAGAACTTGAAGTGTAGAAGAAAAATTTTCCTCTCCAACATAAGCCACACCATCCATCACAAGACTATTTATTGAATGAAAGGTAATCACAAGAATATTTATTGAATGAAAGGTAAATAGCCACAGAGCCTTTTGTTGATATCTTGACAAATGAAATAATTAGTATAACAGTGACTTATTAGTCTTCCTACAGGAAAGTGTGCTAAGAAACTACAAAAAATTTACATCACATATGCCAATATTTTCTACTTAAAAAAAGATATAGCACTCTTAAATGTATAATTCCTGAAAAGAATTAGTAAATATAATTCTGACTTACATGAGTACAACTTTTTTTTTTCGGTTTATTTTTTTTTTTTAATTTTTTTTTTCAACGTTTTTTATTTATTTTTGAGACAGAGAGAGACAGAGCATGAACGGGGGAGGGGCAGAGAGAGAGGGAGACACAGAATCGGAAACAGGCTCCAGGCTCCCAGCCATCAGCCCAGAGCCTGACGCGGGGCTCGAACTCACGGACCGTGAGATCGTGACCTGGCTGAAGTCGGACGCTTAACCGACTGCGCCACCCAGGCGCCCCTCGGTTTATTTATTTACTTTGAGAGACAGAGAGAGTGAGTGGGGGAGGGGCAGAGAAAGAGAATCCCAGGCAGGCTCCACACTGTCAGTGCAGAGCCCAATGCAGGGCTGGAATTCACCAACTGTGAGATCATGACCCAAGACAAAATCAAAAGTCAGATACTTAACCAACTGAGCCACCCAGGTGCTCCACGTGGGTACAACTTCTAAGAAACCTCAGGGAATATATCATCCTCAACCAGAATATTTGCTTTTTGGAAAGAAAGATAGATCTTTCCCCCAAAAGACCAAATTACGATTTTTTATGAAAAGTCAGCTAAATGCTAACCAGATATTAAGGCTTCTAAATGTTTACATCCTTCTAGACCAAATGTTCCCCCATTTTTGTCTTAAAGGGGCAGATAGTAAATATTTTTGCCTTGGCTGACAATATGGTCTCTGTCACAACTATTCATAGTTGTGCAAAAGACTGCCAATATGCCAACAAATGGATATGGCTGGGGTCCAATTAAATGTATTTACAAAAACAGGCAGAGAGCCAGATTTAGCCCTAGGCCATAATTTGCTGGCCTTTCCTCTAGAACTCAGTTATTGCAAAATAAAGTGTGAAAGGGGCAGGAAACATCCTCGACCCTATTTTCCCACACGAATCAGAGTTCAGCCTGCTTGTTTTCAAGAACTGCTTTCTAAATAGCACCTCAGGCAAGCAGACAAGGATCTCTCCTTTGTCTTCCTTGTTCGTATTCCTGATTGTTCCACAGACTCAGCAGAAGAAGTGAAGATGCAGAGGACATTTTCAGAGAAATCTTCTGCAATATGTGACTCAATCTCACTTCAAAGGGATCCTCTTCTGGCCCAGAAAGTCATTTTAAACTGAAGCACCACTTCTTATCCCAAAGGAAATCAAGTACCAGAGGGTCTTATCCTGCCATCTTGTGGCAGATTGGAGTATGGAAAGGGAAATGGTTGCACAGGTGGAATGCCTACTTTGTAACAGGCACTCTACTCTGTTCATGTGCTGGATGCAGGAGCTATATAGGCAGCCAAAAAAGCCACAATCCGTTGTCCTCAAGGAGCTTACAATCTATGGGACAGGAGGTGTTAATCAAAAAAAATTCGCACAAACACATGTAAAGTGGTCTGAAGGAGCTTACATGATCTGAAAATGAGTATGAGGGACTCAACCTGGACACGGAAGGTGGAGAAAGCTTCCCTGAAGATGAGATGATTAACATGAGGCCTGGATATGGGCAGGAATGTTTCAGGTGAGAAACTGAGGGAAGTTGATTTCAGAGAAAGGGAACAGTGGCCATAAAAACTCTGCAGCAGGAGGAAAGCAAGGGGGGGCTCTGGTATGAGATAAGGCCAGGGAGGTAAAGACAGGATTGTGCAGAGCCTCAGAAACCAGGAAAATAAGGGAGTTTTCTTTATCGTATAAGCAGAGTGAAACCATAACATGGTTTAAAGCAAGGAGGAGAGACAAAATCAGATCTACATTTCAAAAAGACTGAACTGTGTATCAGTCAGGGTCCAGTCAGGACACAGAAGCTACACAGTAATTTGAACAGGGAAAGATTAAATCAAGAATTACTAACTCTTTAACAGGAGATTGAAGTAATGAGGGACTGGTCTACAAGATAGAAGCAAAATTCTAAAAAATATACACATATCACATATAAGGAGCAGCCACTCCCCAAGAAAGGGCCTCCCACTCCCAGGGCTGAGACCCAGACCTTATTGGAGAGGAAACCTCCATAGCCCCCTGGTTGGCAGAGAAGTCACAGTGTTGCAACTTGCTGCAAATGCCCCCTCTAGGGTGCCAGGGGAAGCCCTTCAAAGGGAGGTAACCCTCTGGAGGCACTCCACTAGGAAACCACGCAAGGGGAACATCCACAAGAAGTTTCTGACTGCTGGGTGCTGCTGGCCACAGTGCACTGCAGAAGCTGGGCTCAGGAACCTAGTTCTGGAGAAGCTGGGCACTGAAAATCTGCGCACACTGCAGGAGCCTGCATGGAGCAGTACGTCCCAACTAGGAAAGAAAACCCCTTCCTCCTCCAGTGTCTCTCCAGTGCCCTCTACTGACAAAGGTTAGCATTGTGCCTTCTGGCAAAGGAAAATTATTTAAAGGCCCCAGCAGAGCAGGCAGTTTGAAGTCAGCACCCATCTTGTTAGTTTGGATGAAAAAACACAAGAGGTTATATCATCCCCAGGCATGGCCAGAAAGGACACAGACCCAGGCCCAAGAGACATACAAGTAGTTGGTAGAGTGCTGACAGGCAGCTAATCAGCACTATCCTGAACACATAAGCACCAGATGCACCTAATGAAATCTCAAACAGAATATTTTTCAGAGTCCAAGTCTCTTGAGACAGAACAGGCCTCCGTGGGACTGGAAGTAACTAAGTAACATCTATTAACATGACTCTACGGACCTTCAATCAACAGCATCCACCTTCTCAGGAGACCCCTGCCTCAAATTTTGCCCTTAAAAATCCTCACTTCTGGGGCACCTGGGTGGCTCAGTCAGTTGAGCTTCTGACTTTGGCTCAGGCACTGATCTCACAGATTGTGAGTTTGAGCCCCATGTTGGGCTCTCTGCTATCAGGGCGGAGCCTGCTTCAGATCCTCTGCCCCCCTTTCTATCAAAAAATATTTTTTTAAAAGAAGGAAAAAAAACCTCACTTGTAAGCCACTGGGGAGTTCAGGACTTTGATCATTAATTCCTCATTCTCCACACCAATAAATAGCCTATCTTTCTTCACTCCAAAAGCTCGGTGTCAGTCTTTTATTGGCTCGCTGTTCATGGAGCTGACAAACTCTCATTTGGTTCAGTTTCACATGTACAATGGATTTGAAGCTGAGATTGGTCTCTATGTGGAGAGCCTCCTGAGAGAGGAGCAAATAGGCCAGTTAGGAGGTACTAAGTCCAGGAGAGAGAGGAGAACATGATATTAACCTATAAGGTGCTGGACAGTATACATTGGTAAGTTCCACTGTGGATTACAGAAAAGACACCAAATAGCATGGTTTATGTCTCTGTGCTCACTGGATTTGCAGACATGCTGCCTTGGAAGGTGTGGCTAAGAAAGCAAAGAGGGTCAGCTGTCATGGGTCCTTAGATAAGAAATTGATAGCATCAGCTGCACTGAAGCACAGGAGAGCTTCATAAGGCACAGGCGTGGTATTGCTCCCAAGAGACAGACTTGCCAGGTTTACCCTACACACCCGGTGCAATCAAAACTACATCTAATCCATGCAAACACTACCAGTCAGGCTTGCAAAAGCAGGCCTTTGGGTCTAAAAAGTTACTAGAGAAAAATGAGCATAATTTGTAACAAAACATCATTCTTATTTTTAAAAAGCTTTTAAATGAATGACCTTTTTTTTTTTTTTTTTTTAACAGCCAGCAAGTCTGGCCTTCATACAGGCTTTCAATTCACCCACTGTCTCAAGATCATCAGGGGGGCAGAGTCCAGGTGAAGGGGGTAAAGTGCCATAGCTTATCTGTAAGGAGTCACCCCTCATTCCTCCAAAGCATTAATATCACCAGCTGGTAGATCTTGAATACTGCCTGAGAAGCCAGGGTTTGAAGTAAATATGTCAACAACCAAAATTTACTAAACACAAAAACAAACAGCAGTTATCATGGCTCCTTCTGCATAGTGGAACTAAGGGTGGGGAGAGGACGGGGGCAGTGATTTTTTAAATACACCCTTTTATGTGGTTTGATATTCTTTTAACCAGCCCTGAAATAAAGGTGGAGAGAAGCATTCAAATGAGTAAAGTCATTATATCATTACAACACTGGACTGGAATTTTAATTACTCAAAGATTACTCTTGGGTCTGAAAGTGATTCAAGGACTTTTTATTATCTGAGAGTGGCTGAAAAAGATATAGGACATGGCTGAGATGGTCTGTGGGGAAAGAACACAGTGTCCCTCCGCTAGCACTTCTTTGATCTCAGCTCTCTCAATATAAGGGCAACCACAGCAAGTGCGCCAAAAAAGAACTGTTTAGAATTGAGCTCTGCTATTAAGGAAGGCACTTGTTGTGATCAGCACAGGGTGTTGTGTTTAAGTGATGACGAATCACTAAATTCCACACATGAAACTAAAACGAGTATTATGCTGTATGTTAACCAAAATTTAAATTAAAACTTGGGAGGAAAAAAAGAAAGAAAGAATTGAGCTCTGCTCGTTCTCTGGAACTAAGATTTGGACAAGTCTGAATCTAGACTTGGTTTCGGAGATAGTTGAACAAGCTCCTTTATTCCATGTAAGTTTTCCTTGCTTCCTGCAGACGGATTGTGATAATGCTGTCTCATCAAAACAAAACTCTTTGATATATAAAAATCTCTGGAGGCACAAATCGGTAGTGAAACAGATCATCCTGATGGTTGAGTTTGCAAAGGAGGACTTGGCTAAAAACCTTGAATCCATCATCATGCCCATAAAGAAGATATAAAAGAGTAAGGATACAGTTTGGAAGAGGAGTTGGAGGATGTCTTTGGAGAACGCTGCTGATCTTCCAACCAAAGGTGGTGGGTATGAGAGGCCTGCCTCTAACTTCAAGGTTAGACCTCCCCAGGATCCGCAAGCGAGCCTGCAGTGAGGAGCCACAGTGGACTGCCCTCTGACTCCCATCTAGGAAATATGGAGAATAATGGTGCCTTCCGGGTGTGGCAAATTATCAGGGCTGATTCTTTTATTTGTGGAGCACTTTCAGAGATTCCTCCTGCAAAGCCTCTCCTCCAGCAAGCCACTCAACATCTGCATCTAGCAGTACAACTCCAGCCCCCTCTGCTGAGGTCCCCTCACCTTGGAGAAAGGCCCTTTAGGAGAGTTCCTCTCCAAGTGACCACCACGCAGCTCCCTACCACAGACCCACCTCGCACAGACAGAACTCATTCACTATTGCCCTCCTCTCATAACTGCAACTGGTTCCTAAATCTAATTCCACCCATGGGAAAGTAACGGCATTTGCTCCACCTCCAAAGCTTTGAAGTAACAGCCTGGCTGCCAGCCATAATTAACGGTTCAAGAAAAAAATATTAGGGGGCGCCTGGGTGGCTCAGTCCGTTAAGCGTCCGACTTCAGCTCAGGTCACGATCTCACGGTCTGTGAGTTCGAGCCCCGCGTCAGGCTCTGCGCTGATGGCTCAGAGCCTGGAGCCTACTTCCGATTCTGTGTCTCCCTCTCTCTCTGCCCCTCCCCTGCTCATGCTCTGTCTCTCTCTGTCTCAAAAATAAATAAACGTTAAAAAAAATTTTTAAAAATATATATATATTAGTACTTAGACTATAAACAGACCAACACACACACTCTAAATTTCTGGGTTGCATGGGTGGGACCGCAAAATATTCCACCACATGTACATAACTATATTTTAAATGATGAATTGCCTATTGGTAGACGGTTAGATCGCCATCAATTTTTTTATTAACACAATTCCTACAAATCAAACTGCGGGGTCACGTGGGGCTTCAGTCAGGCGCACCACCCACATTCTCACTCTCCGAACAAACGCCAAGTCCCTGCGGCCTCGGCACTGCGCACTCTCCGTCGCTCCCGCAACGCGCATGCGTCACTCAGTCCCGTTTTCCGCAACCATCTTTCCGGGTCGTGTGGCTCTCTTCGGAAAATACAGTCTTCCCTCCTTGTGGAAGTTGCCTCAAGATACCTAAGGGTGGCTTCCGGAATAAACTCCATCCTAGAGAGCACGCCCCTCCACGAACCACCTGCCCCAAAGCGTGTGCTTACCGGCCTGTTTGGGGACTGGGCAGGGCTCCAAGGAGGCAGGAAGCCTATCAGAACCGAGGCCCCGCCCCCTTCGCACCACCTGCTCCAGACTGGTAGGGTGGTATTCTTGAAGATTTGTTGTGAGGGTTAAATTATTAAAACTTCCTGATGCTTAAAGAGCATAGATAATTTGTAGCTACTATTAACTGCCTCCATGTCTACTCATTTTCCTTCCGGTGTTAGTAGTAATTTGGCTTCACTTCGCCAAGATTAATCTTGTGTGTTCAATCATGTATCACTTTCTCAAGAACTTATTAGTTGTCACTCCTATGGCCTCCACTTTATACTTTTCTAACTGGACTTTCTCCTTCAGCCCATCTCCGGAATCATTTATACACAAATATCCTCCTGTTGTCTTGGATCCTCAATGCTATCTCGTTCTTCCTAACTCATGAAAACTGTAAAAAGGTTACCACATCCATTTCTTCATCCCCACCCCCACCCCATTTACTTCACTGGAATCTGGCTCCACTAAAACTATCCCCAGCAAGTGACATTAGATCTAGTGAACGAACACTTACATGCTATACTATCTACACCTGACACATCTATGCCTGTAATCCCTGTAAACCCCTCTGCACACCCACTGGTATTCCTAATGCTCACACTCATTTTCCTACCTCTCTGATCACTCTTTATCTGCCACAAGTTTGTCTCATTTGTCCTGTCTCCCTCTGTTGGTTCCCAGGCCACCCTAGTCCTGTTTCTTTCCCTCTCCGTTCATAGGCAAGCTTTTTCATGTCATTTTGGAGTGCCAGTGACCCCAAGTCTACATACACCTCTAGCCTACACCTTTCTTCTGAGCTTCAGACTCTTGGTTATCCCACAGGAACGTCAGACTTAACACCTCTAAAACTTACCTTTTCCAGCAAACCTGCTTCAGTTCCTGTACATTATCACCTTCCTGTGCTCATCTCAGTGGATGGCATCATGTGCTGTCTCAAAACAGAAATTGAGGAGCTACCTTAGGATCCTCCCTCTCCCTCGCCCACAGTTCTCAGTCTGTTCCCTGGGAAACAGACTCTTGAGACTTGTGTGCAGGTGGTTTATTGGGGGAGAGGGAGGAGACAAGCTCTCAGGAACAGCATGTGAGGCCTGAGGGAGGAAAGGTGAAGTGGGAGGGGGTTGAACAGTTGATGCAGTTCAAACAGTGGCCTCAGTCAATCCTACCACGACCTGGAATGGCCCTTCACTGAGGCAATGAGTGGAGCACATGCCCCCCATTAACCTGTCACTGCAAGTGACCTGCTTTCAGGAAGGGGCGTGACCTTAGGTAAGGTGGCTCTCTTTCCTGTGGGCAATTCCTATAGAGGGTCTAGGGTGAGAAGCATTGGCCATCAAAACTCCTAGCATGTGGGGCACCTGGGTGGTTCAGTCTTAAGCGTTTGACTCTTGGTTTTGGTTCAAGTCATGATCTCACCATTCATGGGATTGAGCCCCGCACCGGGCTCTGCACTGACAGCACAGAGCCTGCTTGGGATTCTGTCTCTCTCCCTCTCTCAGACCCTCCCTCACTCACATGCACATGGGTGTGCTTTCTCTCTCTCAAAAGTAAACATTTTTAAAAAAATTCTCAGCATCTGGAGGGATGAGTAGTCTACAAGAGGAAAACTGGGCATCACACCACAGTACCCACTACATCCCCATACTCCATTAGTTATCAAGTGTTTTACTGATTTCTATATTTTAATTTAAAATAAGATCCCTCATCCTTCAGACTAGTCTCTTCATATTCAAAAAATATGAGTCTAAATTTTTTTAATTAAAAAAAATTTTTAACGTTTAATTTTGAGAGACACAGCGTTGAGCAAGGGAGGAGCAGAAAGGGAGACACAGAATCCGAAGCAGGCTCCAGGCTCTAAGCTGTTGGCACAGAGCCCATCGCGGGGCTTGAACTCACAGACTGTGAGATCATGACCTGAGCCAAAGTTGGATGCTTAACCAACTGAACCACCCAGGCTCCCCCCAAAAATAGGAATCTAAATGCACCAAGCACTGTGGCAGGAACAAAGTAATGGGTGAAATAGACATAGTTCTTGCTTCCAAGATACTTACAGTCTAGTTGGGAAGTGAATAATCATCCAAATATATACTTTAAAACTATGGTAAGTGTTCTGAAGGAAAATTAAAGTGCAGAATGCTATGAGATCTTACCAAGAAGGGAGGCTTGCCCAGCAGAGTGAGGGTGGGGGTGGGGTGGGGGTGGAGGCAGGGAAAGTTTCCCCGAGGAAGTGTCAAAGACAAGGGGCGCCTCGGTGGCTCAGTCTGTTAAGCGTCTGACTTCAGCTCAGGTCATGATTTCACAGTTTGTGAGTTCAAGCCCTGCACTGGGCTCTGTGCCAACAGCTCAGAGCCTGGAGCCTGCTTCAGATTCTGTGTCTCCTTCTCTCTGTACCCCTCCCCACTCACACTCTGTCTCTCTCTGTCTCTCAAAAATAAATACACGTTAAAATAAAAAAAATTTTTTTTAAAGTGTCAAAGATGAGTGGGCATTAACTAGGTGTGAGCTTGGTTGTGAGGCTGGGGTGGGAGTGGAACAGTGTGGACAAGGTAACGAAATTGCAAAGTCTTGTGACAGATGGAACAAGGAGCTGGAGGACCCAAAAGGCCAGCAAATCTGGAATGCAGAAACTGAGAGGGAGGAGCAGTAAGAGACGAAAATGAAGAGGCAGGCAGGAGCCAGGTGATGCAGAGCTAAATATTTGGGTCTTTTTTCCTAAAAGTAATGAAAGCCACTAAACAGTTTTAATCTCTGTCAGGCATAAATGATATACCTCAAACAGAATATTCAACTACCCCAATCGATGTAGATAAAATGGATCATATAAATATACAAAATGGCTAAAACCTAAATTCTGTTAATGCTAAGTGCTGGGGGCAAAATATATCTATATATTCAAAGCAGGTGGTATTACTACAACAACCTGCTTCTCTACCTCTGATGCCTACCTGTGGTTCCTGTGAACAGTAACACTTAGCTCTTATTGACTGTATACTAAATGCTAGTGTGTTAAGTGCTTTGCATAAATTAAATGACTTAATAAAACATCTTTGCAAAGTGGGCACTATTTTGACACTGAGATACAGAGAGTGCAACCTGTAAAAGTTCTCGCAGGCAGTAAATGGCAGAATAAGACATGAAGCCAGACGTCCAATTATAAAGCTAAAGCTTGAACTAATACACCGAAATATCCTGCCTAAGCTTCGGAAACACCCAATCTCACCTGACTTGGGTTTTTTCACATTGTCTTGGACTTTCTCCCATCGTGCCCAACTCATGAGATCACACCTGTTTTGTAAACTGATTGTCAACCAAACTCCATACAATGAACCACAGGCCACCCCTAGAACCAGAGCATTGATTCCATTGGTTCTGGCTCATTCTCTCCTCACCAGCCCAAGATTTTGATGTCCCAGTCATCTGGTAGCTAAACCCAACAGTTTTTAAAAAATATTTGCTAGAAAAATACAAACTTACCTGAATATGAGCCAAAGAGAAACAAGGAGGCAAATCAGTCTTCTCCTAATAATTGTTTTATTATCCTGCTTTTGATTTTCTACCCTCTATTCCTAATCAAGAGCTAGGATGTTCCAAATTGTAGGTTTATAAAGTTAGGAAAGTACCCACTAGATGTCAGCCTTGAGCTGCAATGGGGTTTACTGGGACGTGGCCAGGAAGGTAAGCTGTTATGGAGAGAGCAAGAAATGGAAAAAAAAGGTTTAGAGTTTGGGGGATTTCTTTTGTACTGTAAACTAAGACTGGAATTGTAGTTAGCTCTTTGTACCAACACAGTAGTTTCATTTCTCAACAAGTATAATTAGGCCAATACATTAGATGATGTCACTTCTCTGCTCAACAATCTCCAATATGTTCCCTTCTCATTCAGAGTAAAAACTGAACTCCTTACCACAGCCTATTAATACCCCACTCTACCATCCCCATTCTCACCCACTTCAGCCACACTCTCCCCTGAACAAACCTGGACACTGTGGCCATCTTCTCAAGAGAGGTCCTCCTGGACACCTTTTGTAAAATGGCACCCAGCCTGCACCACACCACCCATAGTGACTTATTTTTCGTCTAATACTTATCACCACCTGACACACTACATTTACTTACTGTCAGTGTCTCTCTGGGACAGACTTCCAAGAGTCATTTGTTTTCATTCAGTGAATGCTTATTAAAAACCTAATATAAAGAAGGCACTGAATTATGGGAAGTATGAGAGACATTATCTTACTGATGAGAAGCACAGTCTCTTGCTCTTAACTCATATAACATCTCAGAGAGAATGCATGCACAATATTTTCAAAGGTTTTACAAAAAGAACTATTTGACAATCATGGCTGCCCACTGTGGAAAACTATGGGAACAACAAAAACGTGATGCATGCATTCACCTCTAGGCCTATTTACTACCCTGCCTCCAAATAGAAGACTGTTCAATTCTTAAACCCTCCTTGGAAGATGTTTTCTGAAGAGTAGGAGCCTTTCTTCGTGGGTAACCCATTCCCGTCCCCTGCATTTGAAACCCATTTATTTTGGTTTGTCCTCAATGCAAATGAAAACCACCCAGTTACCTTTCTCCAGATTATTCAATATGCACTATTTAAAGGTGTTCTTTGCTTTGATCTTTAATTCGAAGCTGAGTTGTATTTTTGCCCAGAAGACTCAATTAAGTTTCATTATCTCCATGTCCATTCTCCCATTCCTATACCTCATGCCCCTGGAGAAAAAATAACCATTGCCCTTTCTGCGAAAGAAAAACAAAAAGTGAAAGTCAAGAAAAATAATCCACCATATGCATATGGCCTGGGTTTCACCAAACTACTAGGAGTAAATTCAGGCTCCTCTGGACCCAAATCAATTATTTAGCCTCTTTCCAACCCCTCCACCCTCACAGACACTGTCATTCTAATGGAAGGAAGGAAGGAAGGAAGGAAGGAAGGAAGGAAGGAAGGAAGGAAGGAAGGGAGAGAATAAATAAATAAATAAGGGAGGGGGGAGGGAGAGGTTTGAGCAGATTATCACTAGAAGATGATTTTTTAAGAATATGGAAGAATGACTAGTAAATTTTAAACAGCTTTACTCTCCAACACAGATTTGTCTGTAATGCTGCTGATGTTTAATATAAGAACATGTATGAGTTCCAATAGAGAACATTTTGGTGCACTTTCCTTGGATCTACAACCTATGATCTATTTGGATATTTTCTCTCCTTTTAAAGAAAATTTAGTCCTATTTCTTTAAAGTAGAGAAGCATATGACTGTTTCCCTCTGAAATCTTTTCTGTTGCTTTGAAGTACAGCCAAACATATCCCATGCATAATCCTGTTAATTTATTTCTTCTCCTTATGGAAACATTCCAAATAAATGTGGCCACTTGAAAGGTGCTAATACAATTAAAATGACAAACTCATTTCAATGGATTTTATTTTACTTTAAAACAAGATATTTACATCACCAGTTTGTTGAGAATTTAAAGCTTATTTAGATAAAAGGCCTAATGAGACTCTAAGTTATGAATATTATTAGCCCTTAAGATTTTAAGGATAATTTGGCTGCTTTATAACATTATGCTGTAGACAAACTTCAGCCAGGAGTTGGACTCACAGCAAGAAATTGAACCAAACTCCCCAGACTGTGGTGCTCATTGTAGTTCTAAATCTAAGCTTAGGACAATATTTATTGTCTCTCCTATTTTAAAGTGAATTATATCAGGAAGGTTTGGAAAATAGCCAATGTTTGAGGGTAGGGAATTTCTGCTCTCACAAAGGTAATGGTCAGACTGATCAGAACAAATTGTTCTTGAGACGAGAGCCCAAGAATTGTCTGGAAAAATGGCTTAATTTAGAAGTCAGCCAACTTCTTTACCCACCCCTTCCTTCAAAGTCCGACTGCCCCAATTTTCTCATAAAAATACACAATTTCACTTATCTGTACTTTATCTGACAACTGTGTTCCTCCAGCCCTCTCCTCCTCTGGGCTGGGTTCTATAATATCCTACCCTCCTATCCTCCACTTGGTTCTACCAAGGAGATGAGCACCTCAATTCAGTGTGTCCAAATTAGGGCTCCAAGGAGTAGTAACTACCTTCACTGGGCTGTTTAACTCTGCACATTAGGCCCCAATAGCACAAATCAGGCTGTGTGGCTCCTAGCCCAGGAGCTCCAATCTCTCTGCCTCCAGTCTCCTTGCTATCTGCTCACCTGAGGAGAGGTCTTCCATTTCCACTGCTCCCTCTGGGTAAGCATGTGAGGCAGGCCTGTGGGCTTCACTACCAGCTGATACAATGAACTCTGTTTCTACTCCACAAACCTTGCTGCTCTCTCCCACTGCCACTCTAGAGCAGGCAAGGAGACAGGAGAGCCTATCTTCTGTCTTAGGTCTAAGCCTATTTTCCAACAGAATTTAGCAGATGTTCTACATTTGGGAGATTTACTGGACCTCTGCCCAGCCAGTAATAAAGATGGTCTCCATTTTGCTGGCAGTTCTTATATAAACTCTATCAGCCAGAACCTTGGAGAAAAGAAAATGGGTTGCCATCAAACCTCATCTTCAAACCCCTAATACATTCGTGGTGCCCTAACTCAGATCTAACACCACAGACACCAGGGAATTAGAACCAAAGTACCCACAATGAGATTGAGGCTCATGCCACAACCATGGCAGCTGATAGGAGTAGCTACATAAAACTGGGCAATTGGCCTTGGTCAGTGTACCAAGTTATAGCAGCTTTCACTGTAATGTCAGCTGCTTTGACACTGGAGTGTCAATCACAGCTCTAGCCGGAATCTTCAGGTGCCAAACGATTGTAGAAAAAAAAAAATACATTCTAAGAATCAGGAGTAGCTTTTCTTTGTAGCATACAATGAGCAAGCAGAAATCTGGCCTTAAGCAGATACAGGTGGGAGAGAAACTGTGTGTCCTTAAAACTAAAAGGCAATGCTACCTCTCAAGGACTTTGGAGTCCCAGTAGATAGGACAACATGCTTGCTAGAGCCAAGAAAGGATCCCTTCAAATCAGGCTTTTCTTCTTCAAGCATGGATGAGAACCATAATGGCTAGATTAGGCAGACCTCTAGTGTGGGAACTTATGGAGTATGGGCATGGCTCTCCTTTGGTATACAGGCTATGTCAAGGGACTAGCAACCAAGGCTATCAGAGCAGAGAGTAAAAGGAGCAGCAGGCGAATGGAGTCTTAGAATCCCTGGACAGAATATCATGTTTCCTATCTCAATGAATGGCATAGCTTGCCCAAGCTCTAGCTATCATTTGCTCTCCATCACAACACACATCCAAATTTATCCCATTCATAATTCTGTTGATACTGTAGGTTAGGTGCTACTCTCCCATCTAGAAATATTCAAGGGCGCTAAAAAACTTGTGTGTCTCTGCCTCTGGTATGCTAACAAGAGCATCCTTTCATAAACATAAATCATGCACTCCATGGCTTAAGATTGATCAGTGGGTCTCTAATGGCCTTTGACATAAAACCCAAAACACTTCACACAACCTCTCTAGCTGAATCTTGCTTTGAATTCTGTTATTTAGCTGACTCTTCATTAGTCTTCAAATGGCAACTGAAACATCTTCTCTAGCTTTCTCTGGCAGCTCCTCACCAGCTTGTTAGATGCTCTTCATCTATGCTCCCATCCTTTTTTTTTTTTTTTACATCTGTGGATCCTATCACAATAATGTTGGGTTACCTAGCTCCTCCACCCAGGGAAAAGCTCGGTAAGTGGAGGAACCATGTCTTTCATGATATCTAATGATAGCTGCTAGCACATGGGAGGCTCTCCAAGTGCTAGTGACCCAAAGATGAATAAAATACATCTCCTGCCCTTGAGAAGCATAGTCTAGCTTAGAAGGCAGTTAAACAAATAAACTAGAACAAATTAACTAGAACAATGTAAGTGCTATGACAGATGTATCATCAAAATTCTATATAAGCAACTTCCATCCCTACAGTTCCATCATCTTATACATACCACTAGTCACACTGCTGAAATTTTGCTTGACTGTCTCCCAGAATGCTGTAAACCCAAGATAAGGGTTGGGAAAGGGGAGGGGAAGGAGAGACACAGACTGTATCCTATTCATCTTTGAATCCTCAGTGCCTCACACAGAAGAAGCTGGCATATAAAGGTACTGTATATACTGAATATACGGAGAAATTAATCATACCTTTCCTAGGGGGTGGGAGGTGACCAAAGCAAGCTAAAATGAGAAAATCGACACTATCATTGAACCTGAAAGTCATCTCCCAGAATGAAAGGAAGACAAATGACATGAGCAAAGGCATCAAGAGGCAGAGCCGGGGGTGGGGGGAGGGGGGGCGGGGAAACAAGCACAGCTGATTTTAGGAAGATGCCCAAAGTAAATTCAAAGCCTGAGTATATTCTGCCACTCCGCTCCATCCTCTCAGGGATCCTTGGATGTCCTAAGAGACTCACAGTGAAGAGATACTTACCCTAGGTCCCCTATTCACTTATGAAATACCCTGAAGAATTCTGACCTCACATCACATAACTCAGAGGTAGTCAGTCACAAGAATGGCACACAAAATTCAGCATTTTTCATTCACTACAGACCAGGTACTAGCATGCCCAAAATTCAAATAGAACTGAGACCATAGTTGTCATTCCCCAAAGTCTTGTCTCAAATATGCCAAAACAACTTATTTTGGTAATGTAAACTGTAACTTTTTTAGTAGGGTTCAATAAAAGGAGCTATAGAAAACATGTATCAAAAGAGAAAAAGGCCTAGTAATTTCACGTAATAGAACTGAACAGTTAACAATGATTCTGTGAAATTATTTTATGTAACATAACCCATGCTCTTTAGCTGGCGGAGTGACAGTGAACTTCAGGCTTTGTTCTAAACCAAACCCTTAAATGTGCATCAATGGCAAAGAATGAAGTCAAAATGAAAATACTGTATTCCGGTTTATATTTTTAATTTATGAAAACTTGTTGAAGGAAGTTCACACACACACCAATACACTCTCTAAATTTCCATGCTCCTGATCACTATTTCACATTTGGCCTGTTTTTTAACGAATGAGCCAGAACCAGACCACCATAAACTCTTAGAGGAAAGCCCCTAAATCTATCATGCATATAAGACAGAGCTGTACTTACAAGGCTCCATGGCCTTAGTGTCTATAGATGTTGCATGGTTCTGCCTCATAAAAGGAAAAAAAAAAGGATAAATCCCACTCATGGTTTTACTGAATACACTATTTAGAATCTAACATGTATAATTTCAAAAACACAGAAGAATGGGGCACCTGGGTGCCTCAGTTGGCTAAGTGTCTGGCTCCTGATCTCAGCTCATCATTATCTGGTGGTTCACAAGTTCAAGCCCCGCATCGGGCTCTGCGCTGATGGTGCGGAGCCTGCTTGGGATTCTGTCTATCCTTCTCTCTGCTCCCTGCTTGTGCTCTCTCTCTCAAGACAAATCAACATTAAAAAAATTTTTTTTAACACACAGAAGAGTAAAATAAACAGAAAATCTATTTTGTGTTGTCTGAAACTTTGGAAATAAGGAATGTTGACTAGAATACTCTGCATTAAATGGCAGTGTGTGATTTTGCAGCCTATAAAAAATGACATTCTTGGGGCGCCTGGGTGGCTCAGTTGGTTGAGCATCTGACTCTTGGTTTCAGCTCAGGTCATGATCTCGCGGTTCGTGAGTTCGAGCCCCATATCGGGCTCTGCTCTGACAGCATGGAGCCTGCCTGGGATTCTCTCCCTCTCTCTCTGCCCCTCCTCTGCTCTGTCTCTCAAAATAAACAAACTTAAAAAAAATTTTTTTTTAAATGACATTCTTTACATTAAGAAAACAGGGTGAAAAGAGAAAAAATTAGGAATGTGGAATTGAGAAATACCCTAAATATGGTGGAAAATGTCAAGAGACATAAGCGACATGGAGGGGAAAATCCTAGTACCAAGAAAGCAGTATTAGATTTCAATGAACCTCTGGCAACATAAAATTGTGTTTCTAGCATTGTACAAAGTCTACCATGATGAACAGCCTATCAGATTATAATGCCTTCCACATCAAAATTCAAATGTATCTATATGGGAAATGTTCCATAATGTCAGGTCTGGTTATACAATGGGTCAGTAAGCAATCCTTACAAAAATTCCTTGCCAGCAATATTTGCAGAAAAATATTTTAGCCCAATTGATATTTATTCTGTGTAGGGCTAGAAAAAAACAAAGAGATTCTAACTTTCTATATTCATCTTAACTTAGAAACATATCTATTATAAGAAGGCTTACTGTATCAGGGGTGCCTGGGTGGCTTAGTTGGTTGAGCGTCCAACTTTGGCTCATATCACGGATCTCACAGTTCATAAGATTGAGCCCCACATTGGGCTCTCTGGTCAGCACAGAGCCCACTTCAGATCCTCTGACTCCCTCTCCCCTCTGTCCTCCCCTGCCCCCCTCATGCTCTCTCTCTTAAAAATAAACAAACATTAAAAAAAATAAAATAAATAAAAGGGTTACTATATCAAATTCATGCCATATTATTTGTCTTCGTTATTAGTAAAAATATTTACAAATAGGATACCAACATCAAACTCTGTAATAGTATCTTTTTAAAATTCAACTTTATTATGGCTTTAAGGAAATATAGGCATCTAAGCTCTTTCTAAACTATAACATTTTTTAAATTATTATTTTCAAAGAATGTTGTAAACACTTTAGTTTTCAATATAAAAAGATACTTGGGATGAACAATTCATGATTTTATATAATCATACAGAGTGAAGAGGAAATGATATTGAATCAAACTCCCAAACCCAAATATCTAGGTAACATAGTCAAATACTTTAAAGCTGGTGTGTGTGTGTGTGTGTGTGTGTGTGTGTGTGTGTGTGTGTACATTTATAACAATTTTTAACTACCATAGGAGCATCCAAAATCGATCCGAAAGCTGCTTGTCTAAACTTTTCAAATTCAACAATTTCATCATTTCTTCCTCATTAAAAAACCAGAAGATTTAAACATAGCAGAAGTGCAGGACCAGTATGACCATTCCTCTCGATAGCAATAATATCTACTTTGGGATTGGCTAGATCTAAGGCTAATGGTTAAATGGAATCTGGAATCCTCCCAAACCAGCTATGATGAATTCCTATGAACACTGTTTTGGACAGACAGCCCCTGAGGGGTTCACTCTGGAAACCAGAAACACGAGGTCATTTCCAAATCCACTGCATCAGGGAAGAATTTGGAAAAACCTCTTGAAGACACAGCCATAGTTTTATGCTTCATGCTGATCAAAGATAGCTCTAGTCTACCATAGATTTAAATAAAAAGAAAATTAGGAAAGGAATTTCCAGGGGCGCCTGGGTGCCTCAGTCGGTTAAGCTTCCGACTTCAGCTCAAGTCATGATCTCACAGTTCATGAGTTCAAGCCCCGCGTTGGGCTCTGTGCTGACAGCTCAGAGCGTGGAGCCTACTTCAGATTCTGTGTCTCCCTCTCTCTCCGCCCCTCTCCCACTCATGCTCTGTCTCTCTCCCTCTCAGAAATAAATAAACATTAAAAAAAGGAGTTTCCAGGAAACATTTTAAGACCCTACTGAAACCCAAGGTCTGATTTTAGTCTTTGACGAAAAGATGTCACTCAAACATTTATTTTTCATTTCTGATTCTGTGAAAAGGCTTCTGAAGACCAACTTTAGCTTCCGTCCAACCTAGGTCCTCAATGCTTAGAGCTCAAGTCTTTTTCATAAGGTGTAATTATTTCAATTCTGTTCCTAAGGAACCAGTGGGGTTTGTTTTCTATGGATGTGCTCCCTGTTCCCCCAGAATGTGTCACATTTCCTCTGATCTTCACACAACAGTCCTCTGAGATAGGATAGACAAACTCTCTCCATTTTACTAATGACTTGCCAAATAACTTGCTGTAAGCAAAGCTAAAATGCCAGAACCAAATGCTCAAGTCCAGAACTTCATTTTTTATGCAAAAACATCAAAAAGAGCTATGACTACTAATTTACTAATGACTCTATTTGAACATATGGATGATATAATCCACACATGGGCTATTCCCCTTGGAGCTTAGCCACAACATCAATCTAGGCCAAAATTGAGAGTTTACTTGCAAATGATGGCCACAAATTTACCTTCATTTGTTTTAGACACCAAATACCTAATTGGCCCTCACTAGGAGACTACTTTTCTGCTGGGCAATAGAAAGGAACTTAAAAATCCACAGCTGCCATGAGAATGACATAAAAGGGAAAGTTGTTAGCCCAGGGGAGAAAAAAAGAATTCCCAAGGAAGTTATAAGGAAATGTATACAATACTCGTGTTATTTTTAAGATTTTAAACATCAGAAATGAATCCAGCTATATCACTCATGTTTTCCCATAAATAAATGTAAATGACTTCACTATTTTATAAATTTAAATGACTATACTATCAATGTGACTATGCTATTAAACTAGAACCTTGTGATTAAAGACTTTTATACCTATAATATACTTAGTTCTTCTTCATGATTACTGCTTTAAATCTAACAAAAGAGATTCATCATCTTCCACTTTCACCTGGGGTTTAAAAGTAACTTTTAAAGCCTCGGGGGTTGAGACTTCTCCTCCTTCTGTGGGAGGATATACAGCCCTGGCCTCCTCACGGTCTGTTTCACTGAGCTCATCAGTGTAGAGCTCAGTGATGGGGCCCAGAGACTCGCTCCTGGCAATGATGTCCACACCCATCTCCCTGACCTCTTCTGCATCTTCAGCCACAGTTTGGTCTTTAGCTTTCCGAAGGCTACGCATCTTAAAAGCTTCCTTTGAGGGAGCTGCGTTAGAAATGGATTTCTTAAACCTT
This sequence comes from Panthera tigris, assembly GCF_018350195.1. Classification (NCBI taxonomy): domain Eukaryota; kingdom Metazoa; phylum Chordata; class Mammalia; order Carnivora; family Felidae; genus Panthera; species Panthera tigris. The sequence continues at coordinate 62,218,530 of NC_056672.1, read as the reverse complement.
TCCCCTGACTGTTTCAGCCTCTCTCCTGACTGCCTTAACCTTTCTCCCGACTGCCTTAGCCTTTCTCTCCTCTCCGGGGTCACTATTCTAGTTCTAATTCTGTTCACTTTCTTGTCAAAATTCTGCCGTGTCTTCTGCATGTTTTCTTTGGAAAATGCCTTTTTGATATTATCAATGCGCTCCTTGCCTGACTTTCTAAGTCTGGCAGATCTGCTTTCTTCAATGTAATACTCTTCATCCGAAGACAGATCTATTGGAGGGTCAAAGACATCATCTTCAGCCTCTTGATTCTCAGTTAGGTTTCTGTCTTTAACAATAGACAGGGATGTCGGACACCGAATCTCCTCCTGAAGGAGAGAAAAAGAAAGCATGTTAGACATCAGCTCTTTTACCTTCTGGCCATGCCTTTTCAATCTCCTCCATGGGCTGTTCACCTTCTGCCTGCTCCTTAACTATTAATATTTCTCAGGGTTTCTCTCTCTGTGTCCTGTTTTGCTTTATCTCCCAAGTTCAATCAGAGCAAACTGATCCACTCTTCTGTATTCAGATCCAATTGTAAGCAAACTCACAAATATTTTATCTTCACCTCTCCTCTTCTCCTAAGGTGAAGATGCAATTCTAAATGATAGACTTCACCTGGATGTAACAGGGACACACCTCAAACTTAACATGTCCAAAAATTAAGGTCGACCCAGCATGCTCTCCACATCTTCTTTTCCTGGGTTTCTCAGCACCAGCGCCCATCCAGGTGCCAACCAAATAGAAATCTGAGAATTTTCAACCCCAATATTTCCCCTCCTTGTCATCCCATGTCCAACAGGTCACCAAGCACTCTCAATAACACTGCTTAGTAACTCCTGTCCCCTCCTCCTTCCTCCTTACCACTACCAATGTCCTAATTCAGGCCCCTGTCACCTCAGACCTGAGCTTGTACAATAATATGTCTACCTCCAAAGCATCACCTAAGTATTTCCCAGGAAATATTTCTAAAGCATAGCTCTTATCACATCCTTTCTCTACTTTAAAACTTTTGGGAACTCATAAATACTCAAAGGAGAGAGTTTAGTTCTTTAGTATGATCAGAAGGCTCTTCAGTTTGAGCTAAACCTACTTTCCAGTCCAGCAACACACAACCACTCTCTACTCCTCAAACACAGTGTTTTCATCCCTCCATGCCTGTTTGTATCTTTCTTTTTCACTATTCTTTTTTTTTTTTTTTTGCTCACTTTAATCCCTTTCACCTTTCAGCTCTGTCAACAAAATCTTCAAGAATCAATTAAAAAGTCCCCAACTTTCCTCAAGAAGCTAATTCTTTCTCCAGTTTACACCAGAATGACATGCGCATACCTCTACTTATAATACCACTAATACCACTGTTTGAATGAATTGGAACTCTGCTCATTTATATGCTGAGGCCTTCACTAAATAATAGGTTCGATGAAAGCAGAAATGTGTCTTATTTATGTTTTATGCCCAGTATCTATCAGAGAGCCTTGTGCATAGTAGTTATACTCAATAAATAACTATTCAATCAAAAAGGGCACAGACCTTCATTCAACAAATAGTTTCTAAGCGCCTACCATGCACCAGTCAATGTTCTAGGAACTGAGAAACTCCTGTGGAGAAAGCAGAGTAAAAGAGCTTATATGCTTGTAGGGAGAGAAATAAACAAGTTAAATATATAGTCTGTTGGATGGTGGTAAATGCTAAAGTGAAAAATAAGGTAGGGAAGGGAGATATACAGTGACTGAGGAGGATGCTTGGAAAGGCTTCACTGATAAGATGACATCCTAGCCTAGACCTGAAGGTAATGCATATATCTGAGAGGAAAACCAAAACAGCAAGAAGGCAGCATGGCAGGAGCAGACAGATCAAGGGGCAAAAGAGGAAAGGGGGTAAGAGAGGTAGCGAGAGGGCCAGCTTATGTAGGGGTTCTATATCTAATAATAAGGACCATGGCTCTTATTCTGAGTCTGATAGGAAGCCTTTTAAAAAGTTTTGAGAACAGCAACATGATTTGACCCATGCTGTAAGAGGATTGCTCTACTGAAAACAGGCTCTAGGGGGCGAGATAAGAAGCAAGGAGACCAGTTGGAGACCACTGAGGTAAGGCAGGTGAGAGATGAATGAGGGTGTTGGCAGAGGCGGTGGTAAGAAGCAGTCTGATTCCAGATCTACTGGGAAGGTAGATGCTGACAGGACTTACTGCTAGATTTGGATGTGGAGTGTTAGTGTCAAGGATGATTTTCAAGCACAAGGTTAGATTTCCCATTAACTGACATGGGGAAGAAAGCAGGTGGAAGAAACTGGAGGGGAAAGATGAGATCTGAGATGTCAAGTAGGCAGCTGAGTATACAAACTTGGAATTCAGGAAACAGGTCTGGACTGGAGATAGATATAAATTTTGGAGTCATTAATGTCAAGAATTAAAAATCATGAGACCAGATGGAGGAGACTATTAAGAGACTGACTGAATGGGACAACACTTAACGTTATTCTAACTCCTTGGGGCCAAGGTACATTTCAGAATTCAGAACATTTCAGATTTGAGGAAAATAACTTTTATATTACATCTCCAGTCAGATCTTGTGAAGAAACAATTTTGTGACATGAATATGAATGAATGTTCACTATAAGATGTAATAAAGAGTATAAACAGGGCACCCTGGGTGGTTCAGTCAATTAAGCATCCAACTCTTGATTTCAGCTCAGGTCATGATCTCACAGTTTTGGGGATAGAACCCTGCATCAGGCTCTGTGCTGACAGTGTGGCACCTGCTTGGGATTCCTTCTCCCTCTCTCTGCCCCTCCCCCACTCATGCACACACTCTCTCTCTAAATAAATAAATAAACGCAAAAAAAAAAAAAAAAGGAAAAGAAAGAGTAGGGGGCGCTTGGGTGGCTCCGTCAGTTAAGCATCCGACTTCGGCTCAGGTCATGATCTCATGGTTCATGGGTTCGAGCCCCACGTCGGGCTCTGTGCTGACAGCTCAGAGCCTGGAGCCTGCTTCGGATTCTGTGTTTCCCTCTGTCTCTGCCCCTCCCCTGCTCATACTCTGTCTCTCTCTCTCTCAAAAATAAATAAACATCCGAAGAAGAGGAGGAGGAGGAGAGGAGGAGAGGAGGAGGAGGAGGAGGAGGAGGAGGAGGAGGAGGAGGAAGAGGAAGAGGAAGAAGAAGAAGAAAGAAGAGGAGGAGGAGGAAGGAGAAGAAGAAGGAGAAGGAGAAGAAAGAAGAGGAGGAGGAAGGAGGAGGAGGAAAAGAAGAAGAAGAAGAAGAAGAAGAAGAAGAAGAAGAAGAAGAAGAGGAGGAGGAAAGAAAAAAGAGTGTATAAACAGCTTTGTGCTATTTCAGGTCAGGTTTTGCCACCAAATGGGTTCAGGTCAACCCTAGGTAGCAAGCTACCCAGTATGTTATGAGAAAATTTTAATTTTTAGATATTTTTGGATTTTGGATTTCTAATATAGATTTCGAAACTGTAGAAGGAAAAGATGAGAAAGAACCAAAAAAGGAGAAGTATCAGCTATTGAGGCAGGAAGAAATCTAAGAGAGTAGCACCCTCAGAAGCCAAGGGAAAACAAGTTTCAAGATGAGAGGGAGGGACCAACTATGTCATATGTGTCAAAGGATAAGGATGAAGATTGGGTTTGGGAACATAGCAGACACTGGGGACCCTTGAGAACCAGCCCAGAAACACAGCTGCTAAAGAATCCCAACTTACTATTTAGGGATTATTTCCAAAACTAAACAGGCAAGACTTTAAGGATCATGAGACTCTTAAGGGAATCCATGAGTTAAAATTTCTATTTTGAATTTCCAGTATAATGCCTTTGCATATATCATTTTCTTAATGTTTACTATTTTTTGAGAGAGAGAGAGAGAGTACAAAGAGATGAGGGGCACACAGAGAGAGAGAGAGAGAGAGAGAGAGAGAGAGAGCACGAATGGGGGAAGGGTAGAGAAAGAGAGAAACACAGAATCCAAAGCAGGCTCCAGGCTCTGGAGCTGTCAGTACAGAGCCTGACACGGGGTTCTAGAAACCACTAGATCATGACCTGAGCCAAAGTTAGACACTTAACCAATTGAGTCACATAGGCACCCCTCATGAGTTACAATTTCTAAAAGAAACTGTGCTCCTACTTGAGATCTAAATTAAATCTGTTCAATAAGGGCCACCTGGATGGCTCAGTTGGTTGAGCCATCTGACTTCGGCTCAAGTCACGATCTCGAGGTTCGTGGGTCCGAGCCCCATGTTGGGCTCTGTGCTAACAGCTCAGAACCTGGGGCCTGCTTCGCATTCTGTGTCTCCCTCTCTCTACCTTTCCCCCACTCACACTGTCTCTCTCTCTCTCAAAAATAAATAAACATAAAAACATTTTTTTAATCTGTTCAATAAAATAAATTAATATGTAAGAAACAGGTTTATTCCAAAAGCCTATCAGCCTGATAGTCAAGAAGGTCCTTGGAACCTGATTTCTTTGGATACTTGCTTAAAATTAAATTCTTTGGCTACAGGATTGGAGAGTCTATCTAGCAGCTTTGAAAAAAAAGAAGAAAAGGCAGATGGGCGTGTCATAGCTCTCAGATGAATCAGTGAAAGCAGCAAAATTATTCCTCTCCTTTCCTGACACCTGCTACAGGGAGTAGCTTCAACAACACCAAGTGGGTTGGTATGGCCTGAGAAGGTATAATTAGAATAGGAAGGAGCCAAAGAATAATTACTGCTTAGTAGGGGGAAAAACCCTCACAGTCTTGCTGTGAAGGAATCAGATATAGCTTAACTCAGGAATCACATACCCTTCTCCTCAATGCACAAATTATACAAAATCAGGCTTAAAAAACAAAACAGAGGTAGAGTAGGAGAAAGTACTTGTTACACGGATCTATTTGTTGCAATTCCTATGAGTCAGAGATACCATGAGTTAATGATGAATACGCTGTAATAATAATTAAAGATTACAGGCTGGGTTACGGTTGATTTCCAAATAATTATTGTATCTCTTTTTATGTAAAAGACCAGGTAAAACGGTGATTTTTGTAACAAAACGAGTACTATGATGAGAGTAAAGTGGGCCCTATCAAAGTAACATAGCCAGGGGACTTCCGAATACACAGAAGTCTGGGATTTGTCACTAGGGAATAACCAAATATCTCATTTGGTAACTGCAGACATGTGGTTTGTAAGCAAAATTGTTAAAAGAGATGGTAAGACTGCTGGCTTTCATGAGAAGGTCATCAAAGTGGACGTATGTTAAGGAGAAATGATAATTAATGAAAACTAGCAGATAGTTTTTTAAATGCAAATGTCCAGGATTAGGTGAAAGCTCAGCCATACACAACTGTGGGAAATAAAATGCCAATAAAGATTGCCACCAAGGGGCGCCTGGGTGGCTCAGTCGGTTGAGCGTCCAACTTCAGCTCAGGTCATTATCTTGCAGTGCGTGAGCTCGAGCCCCGCATCGGGCTTGCTGCTGTCAGCACACAGCCCACTTCGGCTCCTCTGTCCGTGCCTCTCTCTGCCCCCTCCCCCACTCACACTCTCTCTCAAAAATAAATAAATAGAACATTAAAAAAAAAAAAAAAAAAAGATTGCCACCAAAAGATGTAACTAGGGAAAACTTTTTGAGGAAAAACCCAAATGGAAATGAAAGTATACTACAGCTGAATTACTCCAGCTTTAAGTTTATTTTGGAAGGACAGGTGATCTCAAAATAACCACTTAGACGTATTAACTATGAGAATGAAGTGTAGAAACTAATTTTAACTAAGAATAACCATGTGAATACTATATAGTGTTCTAACAGCTAAAGAATCATCAAATCCATTCTTAATTGCCTTTATCTTTTCTCTAGAAGCTCTGCCATCATAAAAGAGCAACTGCTTACTGACAAACCATTGCTGACCCTGAGCAACTTAATTTCATAGAAGCTTCACAACATTATATCTTACATACAAGGAATAAGATCTGACTTAAATTAGTGCCTCTCAGTTGTTTTTTACATACTAATCTTTGACTTGTTCAAGTTCAAAGAGAAAAAAATAGCAAGCGTCAGGTAATAAATAGGTGAATAAAGAAAATAATCTTAACTATAAAAAAAAAATTAGGTCAACAGACCAACTGACAAAAGTTCAATTAGAACTTTTCAGAAACTTCTTTCCTCTAGCTTTTGTAGATCTTGATTGGTACATGGCCCACTCTCCATAAAGGTTCTCAGGAGAAATGCTAGATGCCAAGAATGTTTCCGGGCATGCCCCATGCAAGTGAAGGGTGCAACACAACCCCTTCCTGCTGATGCCCTTGGAAGGTGAACTGAAAAATAGATCCTACATTCTCTAGTACCAAATCTAGATCCCTATTACATGCACTAACACTGGGACTGGTCTCTTCTTAAATAAAACATGTTCTTAAAAACAGATCCAAAATACTACTCTTTCATGCCAGTGTAACTGTATCAGTCAATAGAGTGCTATGGAGAACTGCCTAATGTGTAAAGAATGCTGTGGAGAGTTATGGCCCACATCCTTAGTGTCTTACAAATATCTGCCTACATACATAATCCAACTGTGTTCTTATTTCATTTTGGTTTTGCTCTTCTAGGGTTTTTTCCTATGCATAGGGATAGCCATCTATTTTTAAAATACACTGCGATAACACTGTATATTATATATACACTGATGAACATCCCTACACACATTCCTGATTTTATGCTTAGAAAAATTCTTTGACGTAAAATTTTGGTGCCCGAAGGTTTGTGAAGGTTCTTAATAACATACTACCAAAACTTCCCTCCAGAAATGTTGTACCAGTTAATACTCCTAACCAGCAGAATATGAAAGTACCCTTAAACTCTGGATATATGTTTTAATAACTGAAAATATTTAAATGGGTGAAAATGGAATTCTTCTCATTTGTCTTTTGTGAACAGTCTGATAATGACTCTCAGTTTTCCTACCACAGGACGAGAGTTCAACTTTTTCCTTTTGATTTGTAAGAGTTAGAAAACATATTATAAATATTATGCATCTTGCCATGGATGTGTTCCTATTTCAAAAAATATGAGTGCCAAGTGCAGAGTAATGTAAGAACTTAGCGCAATACACAATGCCACACAAAAACTACTATATTAAATAGGCTAAGTCAAAAGACTATAAGCATTTATAAGCAATTACTTATATAATTGACTCCTATGCTTGTAAAACTGTAACAAAACTATATTATAAGAAACATAAAAACAACTGCCTGAAAAAAAAAAAACAAAAAAAAACCAAAACTGCCTGATTGTTAATAACAGTAATAGTTTTGCTTATTGTAATTATTTTACATATTCTCACATGTAAAAATTCCAACAGAGAAACAACATTCTGAAAAGTTTACATTTTACTGTTTAGGACTTTCCAGGGTCTCCATAGAAGGGGGAAAACCACATTGTGGGATTACTATCCTCCATTTCTCTTTTTAGGTGTTTTAAACCACAGGCTTCTTAGATCTCTTCTAGAACTAACACTCTCAATGTATGAAAGGGCATCATGCTGATATGGCTAATATGCTGGAGGAGTCTTACCAATATTAAGTTTCAAAGGCAAGAAATAGCCTCAGCTCTGATGCACAGTTCATATTACACAAAATGGTTGAGAAGCTCAAAATACTGATAGGATAGTACATTAGTCAACACAGTAATGGCTTTATCCTGAGATTCTTGCTGATACAGAATGCCACTCCGTGAATAAATACAATAGTAATGACGAGATGCTGGAAACTTCTGATAGGACTGGTTGGCAATTCAAGGATGTTAAGATTTTTCAGTAATCAAGCAAAACACAAGTGGCAATCTTACCTGGAATATTACCACACGGAATTTGTTTTTCTTCATTATTTCCTCTTGCTTGGATTCAACTTTTCTCACGTGAGTTTGCTGCCTCTCCACCCGGGCCTTCACATCTTTAATGTGAGCACTGACTTTTCGAGTTTTCTCAAACAACTTGTTAATGACGTAGCCTGTATTGCTGTGTGACTGTGAAAGCTTCAACAGGTCAATCTGGACAGATTTTATGGCATTTTCCATTTCCCTGTGTCTCTCCTCTAGTCTCTTCTGGCTTGCCTGCACACTGTCCACGATGGTGGCTACTTTGTCCAGCACAGTCACAATGGTAAGAGCAGCGTCTTGGTCTTCATCTTCTGTAACACTTGACAGGCGATTCTGATGGGTTTTATCAGCATTTGAAGCAGACCCATTATGTTCCATTTTACTTATTTTTCAGTGAAAGATGTCCCACCACAATCAATTCTGGCACTAAGAGCAAAAAGTTAGCTTGATAACAGGCAACAGGGTTGTATAAAGGGTTGGAAACCCCACCCCTGGAGACTGGTCAAGTATTTATAACTACAAATACCCACACGTGACTGTTCTGCAATATGAATCCTTGCAGAGCACTGGGTACTGTTCCAAACATGCTTGGTGACTGACTAATGGACTCAAATAAGACTGTGTGGAGAGAAGAGGACAGTTTAAAAAAAAAAAAAGTTCCCTGAAGCCACCATGTTACTAATATTAAGCCTAGAAACCAAATGATCAAAAAAGCAAACACTAAATATTGGGGGAAGCTGTTGCCTTTAAATAATTTGAAGCAGTATTTGAAAAAGCAAAGGGGAATTCTGAACTGAAATCTTTTTGTACTTACTTCACACATTAAATGTACCGATTTATCAATATCAAAGAATGTAGTAAAATAAACACACCAAAACAGAGGCCATATAGTGAAAACATTATATTATAACATGCTTTTCCAAACCAAATATTAAAATTAATATTTAATTTTTAACATATTCTTAAATTCTACATGCATACTTCTGATTATCTAAACTACATGTTAAACAGCTGAATACATTCTACTCACACTTCAGATCTTTAAACACCAACAATCTATTAATATAACTATCACTACAGGACAAATTTGGATAGAGGTCTTAGATAATTTTTAAGCTCACTTTAAGAGCACCCATCATTAACAATCATTTTTGCATTTTATTCACAAACACTGATACAATTTATTTATGTTAAAACAAATATTTTTTAAAAAATGAATGTGTATTAAAGTAGTTTAACTGATAGAGAAGGCTTTATTCCAATCTGTTTGTTAAACAGACCATTTTCACAATACCTAAACCTACTTTTCAGTGATCTGTTCCATCTTGGCTACCAGATATCTTTCCGAATTATCAGAATTATTTTTTCAAAGAGAGGAATAATCAAATTCCAATCCATACAGCTTATAAATATTTTACATCTAACACACAGCTCTACAGTTCATGCGATAGGCAGGGTCTAAAAAATCAGTTACTAAATCTCAAAAAACATTTAAATGTCTATTTAAACACAGTGTCTTCTAGATTTTTTATCTTTTTTTGTAAGAAAAGTAATCTGTAAACATCTTTACCTTTAGTTCATGCTTGGTCATTTGTTGTGGTCACTGTGGAAGAAGTGGGTATGACTTTGTAACCATTTGTGAAGTGGTCCATCTTTGCAAAAATATTACATTCCATGGGTAAAGAACAAGTCTTAGAATTACCATGTGGTATAAATTTGTGAAATCAATTTCTGTATTTAAAAACATAAAACAAAGACTACGAAACAGTCCAAAACTGTTGTAGCTGAATATTCTAAATACGAGCCAACAGTACTACACTAAAAATGTCCAAAAATAAGGCCTCTGAAATAAATATTTCCATTCTTTAAAAAAAGACATAATAAATGTACATCACATGGTCAGTGTACATATAAAAGTCATCAGTTTAAACCATTCTGGATGACGTATCTGAAGTAAAATGACCTAGGTTTTGCTTCTGTCGCCGTCCTCTGTTGTTTTTAGGGCATTTTCTGTTGAATTAAAAAAATAAAGAAAAGAAAAAGGTCATTTTGTTTAAGATATTTCAAATGTTTCCAAAGTAATACACATTTCACACATAAAGCCTTAATGAGAAACAGGATGCTGTTTGATGCAAGACAAGCTGAGGACCAACGTGTCAGACTGCTATCTTCCCTACACAGCTGGGGACTAGAGGTTAGGTACAGAATGCAGGTGTAAGCACAAGCAAAGCTCACTCCTGGGTCTCTACTGCTGCAGATGCACTTCCCCGCCCTTCTTCTGGCCTGACAACTCCCTAGCTGCGGTGACCAGTAACATATAAACCTAGGATAGTAGAAAGGATCCTGATCCATGTACTTCTTCTGAGCATTATGACACACCCAAAGTGACAAGAACAGCTTGGACGAGGGAGTAATCGGGAAGAAGTGTGCTTATTAACCTCAGATATGAATAGACAGGAAATGCTTAGCGATTTTAGACAAGGACTCGAAAGAAGTTTCTCTGCACCCTGCTTGGGCAAATCACAGAACCCAATAAAGAACTGTCATCCTGGGGATAAGGGATAGTCTTGGACTCTGCTTTCCCTTTAGTGTACATGTTTCTCCGTGGTGGTATCAATCTCATTGTGCTGTAATTGCTCTTGTGCCTGCCCACCAGAATGCAAACATACGAGCTCTTACTATGCACAAAGTGCTGTGGTATGCAGTGTGGAACAAAGGCACTGGGATGAATTCTGGGAATTCTGAGTTTGGACTCTGCTAAAAACTAGCTATGCAATCTCCTTTTCCTACATATGAAATATTAAAAGTTGTACCAACCTCTAAAATCTCTGCCAGCAAGGTATTTATAATCTAATGGAAAGAAAGTCTTGTGACAAGGAATATTCCTAAAGTTCTCTGTTTCTAGTTCAGTTTCAAAGAGCACTGCTTTGCCTTGACTTAAAAGCCTTGGTGTTAACACTTTCATTTTATATGCTGTTTTTCGCAAATTTTATCTCACTAATCCTCATAAAAACACTTTGAGGTAGACAGTGATGAAAGCACGTCCATTTCATGGTTAAGAAGCCAAGCAAACCTCTTTAACTGTCACCAACTCACCATGACCTTGGAAAAATTCCAACTTCCTGGGGCCATGGTTTTGTCATCTATAAAATAAAGGTGTTTGGCTAAGATGATGTTTGAGGTCCCTGCTATTGTCATTCTAGGAGTCTCAAAACATAAAAGAAGATTCCAAGTGTAAAAGAAGAAAATTTTACTCATGCAGTCTTGCTCAGTGAGTCAGTGGGAACATCCTTTTAATGGAAGATTCCTCACATGTAACAGCCACCATGGGATAAGTGAACAGCTGTCCCATAATGGACCGTGTGGGAGAGGCACTCCTTAAAAATTCAGTGGAGCTAAGTCCAAGTACATAATTATAATATTCTAAATTCAAGAGAGCAAAACATTTGAGGGGAGACAACACCACAATAAAAAGACAGGCCTCAATGAGGAGACATGTAAGATAAATTCAATGAGATGAGCCTTCAGTCACGGAGACAGTGGGCAGCAAAAGACAGCTGCAACACGGTTATAAAAACACTGTGATGTCTAAGGTCTGTGAAGGCAGCACATGGATTTGGGATATAAATTTGAGGGCACAAACTTGAAAACTACTTGTCAGGTAATTTTAATTTAGTAGAATTAGAATTTTGAAGATTGTAGCACGCTGAAAACAGAAGTGTAGAACAAGATAAAAGGCTGGATTGGGATTTGTAAAGGGCTTAAGTATCTTGAGTAAGGTATTCCCCCATCTAAGCCTTCAGTCTCCTCACCTCTCTAGAATAGAAGGCATTGACTCAAAGCTGCTTCCTGCTAACTCTAACATCCTTTGATCTTCTTAAACATGACATCGTCACCAGGCCTCAAAAGCTTCCCTCATCTTTACCTTCTTTCTTTCACCCTCCAAATAATTCATTACTCCGCTCCTGCTTTACTCGAATAACGTCCTAAATAGTTCCCCTGACCTCATATTTTCTCTCCTCCAGTGAAATTTTGCAGATGACACCCAGATTAATGCTCTGAAGAAATGATTCATACCAAGTCGTTCCCCCCAGCTCTATTCAAAAGCCCTGTCCCTCTAACAAAATTAAGTTTGAACCTTGCTAGCAAGCAATGGTCATACTTGGCAAATGTATTTCCTGAGGTGACTCAACATAGACCCTCCCTTGATGGTTCAGTGGAAAGAGGAATGGTTTGGAAACCAGGCAGCACTGAATCCAAATCCAGCACTTCCACTTACTAGTGGGATGACCACAGGCAAACTACTTAACCTCTAAGCCAATATTAAATGGCCACAGGCAGCTCTGCTGTTACATGGGTTTTTTTTTTTTTTCTATTTTCCCTTTCTGCTGTCATTTTTTATATTATTATCCCAATTTTAATCTACTGCCCATTTTTTTTCCTACTGCCCAATTTTATACTCAGTAGTCTTGCCTAAGGGCAGATCATCTGTTCAGTGGAATAAAGTCCACTGATTTTAGCACTTGAATTTTATGAAAAATACCTGTTATTCAGAGAACATTTTTTATCATTTCTAGATTTATCATTTCAGCTCCAGATGGCTGAGACTAGTGAAGGTCTGGCTTCTATCCAGACCTTGGATAGAAGAGCTATAAATCCATTATGGCCTGCCAATATCTGTACTTGATATGCTCCGATCCTCTGCCCAGAATAATGCAGACAAGTACAGAAATGATGTTTATGGGACTTCTGAACCAAATCTTAAAGGAGACAGGAATAGCCAAGCAAGACCAAAAAAAAAAAAAAACAAAAACAAAAAAAAACAGGACACTGGGAAGCAGAAAGACAATATGAACTGGATTTAGCTGGACTTTTCTTGGGTCCACTTCATTTCTGACTTCTACATTTCCACTAAGTTTGAAAATACCCATTTTTTTCCCTGTTGCAATCCAAGAATGTCCTTTAATTTTGAGTTTAATTATGATAAATGCCAATGGTTTTAGTTATGATGGAGAATTTTAAAGATTACTTATAACTGGGTTCCAGAAAATGAAGTAATGAAATGTTAAGACAATGATATACGAAGAAAAGCCATTTTCTTTGATCTCTGATTTCTTCCTTTCTTATTATATTTACTATGGATAAAGTATATCCTTAGGGCAAAAAACACCTTGCAGTTCATCAGCGCTTTAAAAATTGGGGCAGGCCCTTCTGTGCATGTGCAGACCATTCTGCTACTACAATCATCATTCCAGAATGCAGTTCTAAGATCCCTACATTCTTTATGCCACTGAATATTATCCATGCTCCCTTTGCCAGTTGCCCAGCTACACCTGTAACCCTGAGAATGAGTTCTTGTCAATACTCTAAGGAAGCAAGATAAGGACAGGTCAGACCTACTTAGAAACCTTAGGAACTGATCCTAGGATTTTTTCCTAATAGACAGGAAGACTTAAAGCCCCTATCATTTTGAGTGTGCTTCAAGGTTCTTCTTTACTTTAACAGCTATCCAACTCTAATTTAAGGTTGGTATTTCTTGGGCCATTACCTACCTTGTTATGCACATGACAATCGCTACTATAATGGCAATCTGTACAGCTCCAATAATTGCTGCAATAAGAACATGAGTGAGCTTTTGCCTACTTGGCACAACATAGAGAATACTAAAGTCCGTCTTTTCACAGTGCTGTCCAGTGTAACCAGATTCACATCTGAAAAGGGGAGGAAAAAAGATTCCTATGAGAATTACAGATTCTAATAATTCTAGGTTTTAAAAGTAAGAACATACAAAAGAATAATAAGTTTATACAGAAATAGCAAATCAGGTGCTTTCCCACTATCTGAAAAAAAAACCCAAAACTGCCATCTGTGTATTTCCTTAAACGCTACTCAATGTCTATTTCACAGTGCATCTTTCACCTATCATTATAGGACATTAATTTTACAGTTGCTAAATGGTCTTTATTATACCTCCTTTAAAAAAACAGATACATAAGGGGTGCCTGGTGGTTCAGTCAGTTAAGAGTCCAATTCTTGACTTTAGCTCAGGTCATGACCTCAGAGTCGTGGGATTAAACCCCACGTCAGGCTCGGCGCTGGGTGTGGAGCCCACTTGGGTTTCTCTCTCTCTCTCTCTCTCTATCTCTCTCTCTCTCTCTCTGCCCCTCTCCCACTCAAACAAGTACATGCTCTCTCTCTCTCTCAAAAAAAAAGGTACATAATAGTACATTTACTGGCTATCATATAGCTAACATCTATTCCTCAGTCTGAGAGACATGCCAGCTATTTCCCTTTTTTTTTAGTTTATTTAATTATTTTGGGGGGGGGGGGGGAGAGAGAGAGAGAGAGAGAGAGAGAGAAAGAATCCCAAACAGGTTCCATGCTCTGCATGGAGCCCCATGAGGAACTCAATCCCATGATCTTGAGATCATGACCTGAGCTGATATCAAGAGTTGGATGCTTAACTGGCTGAGTCATCTAAGCGCCCCTATTTTCCATTTTTCACAACTATTAATTAGGTGTAACCAGTATTGGTGAGTGTGCACATTTCTATATTTGGTGTTATTCAAAAGGCTAGGTACTTGGAAATGGGATGACTAAATAAATAGATATAAACATTTACAGTTCTCTGAAAATTGCACTCTTTATATTATATTATATCCAACACACTTTAGTGTACATAAATATAATCATTTAAGATGCTGGGGGAAAAGTAAAATAAGTTATTGACAAAAGCAGTCAAGCAGCCAAACAGGAGCTAATCTTAGAAATTATCTGAATTCCAAGTAAATAAAAAGGCAACATCAGCTGATGATAATAATTTGACAGGGGGAAACATTTAAGATATTTAACAAATTTCACACTTTGTAGCTGACAGAAGTAAAATGTATAAATTAGCCAGCCTTCAGTTAGAATTGATTAATAAAACCTCTGAAGTGTAAGGATAGTCGAGTTATTAACATCCCACACTTCATTAGAAAAAAAGATTTTTTAATAGAGCACACATAAAGAATAAGAAGAAATAGGAATAGGGAAATAGGAAGCCAGGGGTGATGTGAGTCCCCTCCTCCCATCCCTGAGGTTCCTACACACCTATCAGAAAATTTCACACTGGGTTCTAAGTCTACTAGCAGACAAAAAAAAAAAACAAAAAACAAAAAACAAAGTAGTAAGGCAGATTTATAGATCATGGAATAGAACCTGAGAGCCCTGAAATACGCCCATACATCTATGGTCCAACTGATCTTTGACAAGGGTGCTAAGATAATTCAATAAGAAAAAATAACCTCTTCAACAAAGCTGCTGCGACTAGATGTCCACATGCAAAAGAATGAAGTTGAACCTCTTCTTTACAACATACACAAAAAATAATTCAAAATGGATCACAGATCTAAAGGTAACAGCTAAAACTATAGGGGCACCTGGGTGGCTCAGTCAGTCAGGCGTCCGACTTAGGCTCAGGTCATGATCTTGCAGTCAGGGAGTTCCAGGCCCGCATCAGGCTCTATGCTGACAGCTCAGAGCCTGGAGCCTACTTCAGATTCTGTGTCTCCTTTTCTCTCTGCCCCTCCCCAACTCACACACTGTCTTTCTCTCTTTCTCTCCCTCTCTTTCTCTCAAAAAATAAACATTAAAGGTAACAGCTAAAACTATTAAACTCTTAGAAAAAAAAGTGAATCTTCATGATCTGGATTAGGCAAAGATTTCCTTAGATATGATACTAAAAGCATAAACAACAACAAAAAAGTTAAACTGGATTAAATCAAAATTAAAACCTTTTGTGTTTAAAGGCACTATCAAGAAAGTAAAAAGATAACCAAAAGAATAGAATATTTTTGCAAATTATATTTTTGATAAGAGACTTGTATCTAGAATATATTTAAAAAATTATTACAAACTCATTAACCAAAAGAAAAAAAATTACAAAATGGGCAAAAAGATCTGAATAGACATTTTTCCAAACAAGATAAACAAATGGCAAATAAGCACATGAAACGATACCAATATCATTAGTCATCACGGAAATGCAAATCAAAACAACAATAAGAGATCACTTCATACCCACTGGAATGGCCAGAATCAAAAAGTCAGATAATAACTGTTGATGAAGATGCTGTAGGGAATGAAAAATGGCAAAGCCACTTTTGAAAACAGTCTGGCAGTTCCTCAAAAGTTAAACACAAGAGTTACCATTTGGCCTAGCAATTCCACTCCTGGACACTTACCCAACTGAAATTAACACAAGTCCACACAAAAACCTGCCAACAATTATTCAGGGCAGCATTATTCATTAATAGCCAAAAAGTGGGAACAATCCAAATATTCATCAATTGGTAAGCAGATTCAAAATGTGGTATTATAAGGAGCAAAGTACTGACATATGCTACAACATGGATAAACCTTGAAAACATTATGCTAAGTGAAAGAAATCAGACACAGAAGACCACGTTATACAAGCCCACTTAAATGAAATGTCCAAAACAGATAGATCTATAGAGACAAAAGAGACCAGTGATTGTCTAAGACTAAGGGCGGTGGGCAGGGCGATTTGAGAGTAACAGCTAAAGAACACAGAGTTTCTTCTGGGGGCGATGAAATGTTCTAAAATTGATTGTGGTACTGCAAAACTGTGAAAAAAAATACTAAATACTAAAAATCACTGGTTTAAAAAAAAAGAATAAGTGGGAAAAAATGGTAAGATTATTAACATAAAATGCAATCTCCATAAAATAAAATCAAACCAGTTGCTCAAAAGAACCACAGTTACTACTAATATTAGATTCAGGGGGATTTTACCTCATTGGTCCTGATTTAAAGAGGGCACTTTTTGATGCAGAGAACATCATCCTCAATAATATAGTTGTAATAAATTCAACAATATAATGAAATCTTATAGGATTTTTAAAATAATGTCTTTTGTGGTAAGCTAATGGCAAAAAGTCAAAGCTCAGTAAAATAAAAACAGGTCCATAGGGAGCTATAACAGTGTCCTAGATATGCAGCTCTCCGACAGTTTAGCTTAATCCAAAGATTAAAATCAGAGTATCAAAAAGAATGTATAGGCCATGTATCATTCAGGCAATCCTCCTTGGATATTATTTTCTGCAACTGACTTTTGGGTTACACTCTCCAAATATCTGGATAATAACTTCTAGGTTATTACTACTTCTTCTGTTTTTGAATAAAGGCAGATCCAGGCATTTGGTCTTCTACACTCTCCATTCTTTCATCCTACACACGTCCATAGTAATCTCGTTCACTACCATGCCCTCATGTGCTGATTCTTCCATTTGTCCATTTACTAAACATCTGACATGTGTCAAGTACTGTGGATATTTGGGATACATCAGTGAGCAAAACAAATAAAGATCGCTGGTCTGGTTAACCTCTAGCTGGAGGAGGGAGGGTCAATAAACATGAATTAAATGGTTATGTTACAAGGTGATATGCACTACACGAAGAGAAAGAAAAGAGTTAGTTAAAGGAAATTATAGGCCAGGAAGAGAGGGTTGCAACTTTAAACAAGATGGTCAGGGTAGACTTCACTAAGAAGCTGACATGGAAGTGAGGATGTGAAGGAGGTGAGGGAATCTGCCATGTGGACAACAGGAAGGAGAACATATCAGATAAAGGAAGAGTCAGTGCAAAGACCCTGAGGAGGGAGCATTATTAGCACATGGCCATGTCCAAGAATAGCAAGCATGGCTGGAGTGGAGTGGGCAAGCAGAAGGGAAACAGAGAATTAAGACAGAGAGGTGAAGGGGTCAATTGTGTAGGGCTTCTGCACTCGATGAGATAGAGGAGCCACTGGGAGGGTTTTAGCAGGGAAATGACATGAACTTTCATTTGAAGTCTCCATCTCGGGGTGCAAGGGTGGCTCAGTTAGTTAAGTGCCCAACTTCAGCTCAGGTCATGATCAGGTCATGAACAGCCAACTCATGTTTCATGAGTTCAAGCCCCACATCAGGCTCTCTGCTGTCAGCACAGAGCCTACTTTGGATCTTCTATCTCCCTCTCTCTGCCCCTCCCCAGCTTGCAAGCATGCTCACTCTCTCCCTCACCCTCTCAAAAATAAACATAAAAAAAAAAAAAAAGAAAAGTCTCTATCTGGCTTCTAAGTTGAATATGGACTGTAGGATACAGGGAGGCTGTTGCAATAATGCCAGAGAGAAGAAAGTGTGGTCTGAACCAGGAATAGTAGTGGCAATGGGGAGAAGAACTCCGATTCTGAACATATTCTGAAACAGAGGTAATAGGATTTCTCAACTGACTGGGTATGGATTACGAGAGAACTCGAAGATGTATCAAAGGTGTTTTCTCTGAGCAAAGGAAAACATGGAATTGGCATCAACTAAGATGAAGAAGGCAGCAGATGGAACAGGTTTAGAGGAGGGAAGGCAGATCAGGAGATAGGCTTAGATCCTATTGAAATGGAGGAGTCAAGACATCCACAGGAAAATATCAAGGAGGGAGAGGGATCTATGAGTCTCAAATTGAGGAGAGGGGTCTGGGATTTATGCAAAGTAGGAGTCATCAGCATATGTCATGGAAAGCTCTAAGGCTGGGTGGCATCACTAAGGAAGAGGACCAGGACTGGACCCTTGGACATTCCAACAATGAGAGGTCAGGAGCAAAAGGCGAACCAGCCAAGAAGATGTAAAGGAATGGCCAGTGAGGCAGCAGAAAAGAGAGAGAGAATGCAATCCCTAAAGCCAAGTGTATTATTATGCATATTGCACAGGAGTCAAATGCTACTGACTGTTCAAAAGTAATTTAAGACTAAGAATTGATCACTGAATTTAGCAACAAGAACAGCCTCAGGGAAGTGTTGAAGCAAAAGCTCATTGGGGTGGGTTCATGAGATACAGGAAGTGAAGAGCTGGAAAGAGAGCACAGACAACTCTTTTGCGTTCTTCTACAAAGGAAATAAATGGGACAGCAGCTGATCAGAGAGTGAGAATTTTTTTCAAAGACAGAAGAAATGAAAATATATTTAAATTTTATATATATATATATATATATATATATATATATATATATATATATATAAACATATCTATACAAGAACATATGAAACACAGAAAAGCAGGGAGAATTTCTGGTTGGTGCGGGTGAAAAATCTGTGAGAGTCCTCCTCATAATGCTTCAATGTTCTCAGTGAACTCAGAAACAAGATGATCAGCTAAGGAGGAGAAGGAGGTACGGACAATCTGAAGAGAAGGGTGACAACAGAAAGCCAGCATCTGGGACAAGAGGAGGATGAATGGACTAAAGCTCAGAAAGACAACCTGGCAGCTCGTAGGGCCCATTTTGAGTACAAACATCGGTGAGATGCATTAGCCTGGTGGTGTGCTTTTCATCAACAGTCATGTTCAGCTGGATGGGTATACAGAATAGCTGTATAGGTACACATTAGGCAGGAAGGAATGAACCAGGATTATAGTTTTGTCAAGTGACTATGATGAAACAAGAGAGGGACGACCATGACTGACCATGAATTTAAGCTGGATAAGGAGGGGATGAAGACATTCAAGGGGCTAGGGACACGGAAAAAAGGTGAAAGGATGGACAAACTGGAGGCCTAGAGGGACAGAAGCAGGGCTGGGTAGGAACTACAAGGGATATGCTCGAGTAGAACGATTCCCAAACGTATGCCTCCAACCTGCATCTGTCTCCTGAGTTCTCAAACCAACATACATCCATCAGCCTGCTAGACTTCCATAGGTGGATCCCCCACAGGCACCTGAGACCAAGCATATTACACTGAATACATCATTTCCACCCAAACCTCCTCCCTCTTCCCGTTCCCTGTCCCCACTCACTTCTGCCTTACCCAGAAACCCAGGAGACTCTCTTGAGTCTTCCTTCCCACCACCCTCCACCAACTCCCACATTCCATCTTCAAACAACTGGTCACCAAAACCTAGGGGTTGAACTAGCTTATCTTCTCTCTGCAATTCATCTGCTGATCTCAGTGTCACTACAACTCCTTTACTTAGTTCAGGCTCTAATTTCTTACTAAGGCACAGTCTCCTAACATTCAGTCTTCTGATCCATTTTCCACAAAACCAGCGGCTTTCAGATCTGATCGTAACTTTCTTAACTTAAATCCTTCAGTGGCTTCTCAAGCATCCTTTAAAATAAAGGGCAAGTTCCTGGAGTGACACAAATGTTCCTGTAAGACCTGCCCCCCTTCCCACAATGTCCCTCATCCTCATCAAGGTGAAGTGCCTTGTCTGAAGTCCCAAATCATCTTGAGTATATCTATCTCTGTGTGGCAGCATTTTTCATATTATATTTTAATTGTTTATTATTATTGTCTTCAACCAGACATTAGGTTTTTTGGAACCTACAGATGGTAGGTTTTTTGGAAGGCAAGATGCCTGGATCCCTGTCATACCTGAATTTGAGACGCCAGGGGCAGGCAGAATTTGGTACAAAGTAAGTAATAAACAAACAAATTAACGGTGGGATAATACTAAAAGATTTTAACCTAATAATAGGACTGTGGCTAGCGATTGTTCATCCCTGCCTGCTTACTGTTACCCAAACATACCCACCTATTAGTTGAAGTGCATGTGATATTATGGCCTGATTCTTACAGACTTTGTAAATGCTTAGACAAAAGAAAAAGATCTGCTGCTTTTTAGGATTATGCGTATGCAGAAAAGAGATTCTCTGGCATTTAAGAAACAACTCTGGTCTGGAGAAGAAGGTAGAGTTGATCATCAGCACATGGCATTCAAAAGATAGCTAACTGGGGCACCTGGGTGGCTCAGTTGGTTAAGCGTCCGACTCTTGGTTTTGGCTCAGGTCATGATCTCACAGTTCATGAGTTTGAGCCCCACATGGGGCTCTGCGCTGACAGTGCAGGGCCTGCTTGGGATTCTCTCCTTCTCTCTCTGCCCGCCCCTCCTCCTCTCTCTCTCCCTCTCTCTCTCTCAAAATAAATGAATAAACATTTTTTTAAAGTTACCTAAGTAGCTACTGGAATAGGCCCCCTGCGAGGCAATGGGAAGACAGGTTTAGCAAACAGTCTCAAACCTAAAGGCAATTATAATCTAATAATGTCAACTCCTATTGATTAAATACATACTAAGTACCAGGTATTGTGCTAAGCACTTTGCATATATTAGCTCATTTAATTTTAGCAACAATTTAAATTTAAATTTAGTAACAGTTTTAGGAGATAGTTACCATTATTATTTTAATTTTTGAAATGAGAAAATGAGGCTTAGAAATTTAAATAACTTCAGAAGAGCACAGTCAGTAACTGGCCAGTCTGGCGTACCTGCTTCCAAAGCCTTTAACCACTATACCACTGAATCCTCTCACTGTCAATTACTCACAGTAAATACTGCAAAGTGACCTGGTATCACTTGATTATCAGGACACCGTCTTCTCTCATCCCTCACTTTTAGATATCTTGAAAGATGCTCTATCCTAAGAACAACATAATCTGAATTTCTATCAAGATTATGTATGCCACTTGGGACAAATAGGAGGAATCCATTGAATGATTTTGTTTTAAAACTGGCTTGTTGGGGTGCCGGGGTGGCTCAGTTGGTTGGGCATCCGACTTCAGCTCAGGTCATGATCTCACAGCTTGTGGGTTTGAGCCCCGCGTCAGGCTCTGTGCTGACAGCTCAGAGCCTGGAGCCTGCTATGGATTCTGTGTCTCCCTCTCTCTGTACCCCTCCCCCACCCTCTCTCAAAAATAAAGATAAAAAAATTCTAAACTGGCTTGTTCCCCTTTGCACAGCTGTATTTTTTTAACATTTAGGAAAGAGGGGTGGGAAAGGAGCGATAGCACTTTCAGTTAAAAGCCAAAAGCTTAACAAAGAATTATTTAATCATTAACAGTTTATAGTGTTTTGTTCTGTTTTTAAAGCAGGAGGAGAAGAGGAAAAAGAGAGCCAGGAGAAGGGAGCTAAGGGTAGAGGGACCAGGATACCTGCTTTCAAACAGCTTTCTTTTACTTTCTGGAGAGAAAGATTCACTGGCCTACTAGGCTGACAGAACAAAGGAAAAGTGTAGTATTTCTCCATCTTTTGATGTTTTGACTAAGAAAGGAAAAAAAGGACTCTGGCCAAACTGCAAGAGGCAGGAACGTGCAGAATGACAGGAATCTCCCCTTGTCTAAGGAAATACTGTACCCTGGCTAACCAGACCAGTCTGAAATAGAGGATGAGCTCCCAGCACCAGCAAGAAGTGTTACTGGTAAACAGACACAGAACAGCAAAACGCATCACGATCATTAGGCTGAGTGTCAGGAAATCCGAGATCTAGTTTTGCTGCTGCTGACCTTGAACAAGTTTCATAACCTCTCCTGCTTCAGACAGTAGAAGATTTACACCTTTCCCATTTCTACTTCTCTCTTCACACCTGGTTCTACATCCCCATTCCCTTATTTTTAGAAATCTATTTCAGTATATGTTTTGAGTTACATATTCTCTGTTCTTAACACATTCTTTAGTCCCTAAATCACCTTGTGACAGATTGCCTGAAAACCAAAATAGTGCTGAAATATGGCATATTTATTTCTTATATAAAAAATGGACATCATATTAAAAATGTTAAGCCCATAATCTTAAAATCCTAATACGACATCTGTTTTTGGTTTTCCATATTATACATGTCAGCTTTTTCCAAATGATACTGCTAATTTATTTTTGACTCAACTGCAAATAAATAATACTTTTTGGTAATATTTAATCTATATTTCACTATAGCTTTCTATAGAGCAGTGACTGCAGGAAAAAGTTCCTCACCTCTGATCTGGAGATGCTGACTTACCTACAAGAAGCCTTCTGAGTGGAATAGATGAATTCACATTTCCCATGGATGCAGTAACCATTGAGGTTTTCAGGGCAAGGCATGTGGTTTCCAATATAAACATCTTCTCTTTGATCACTAGCATCTTAAAAGAACATAAACCAGGGCAATAAACAGTGAAAAGCAATTGAAAAATATGGAATTTTCAAAGATTCTAACAACAAATAAATTGGCTGGTAATTTGGAAAAGAAAATTATCAGATAGGGGGCTGGATAAGAACCAAGGTCTCATTATGACATAAACACAATAAGTAGACTGTTTAGATTCAAAGCATTTAAAAATATTTGCAAAACATGACCACTATGAGTTACTGTTGTTTACAAACAATCTGCCCCCAAAACATAAACATCTTGGTTAAAGAAATAAATGCTAGCTCGATAAGAAAGCTCATCTCTATGAACCAGAGATGGTGTACTACAGCTCTGGGTTTTGAAAAACTGACTTAGTCTAGTCATTAACCTGGGGACTACGAAATTGAAGTAAAAAAACCTGGAATGGCAGAGAGCAAGGTATGGCACTTTGAAATTTTAGGGTGAAATATTTTTGGAATGAAAACTATTATGCATGTTGATTTTTTCTTCCAAATGAAATTTCTTCCAAATGCTGATTTTTTATCTGGCTGTTCTTAGTATATGTTATTGTATAAAAAATTCAATAACATAAGTATGTGTTATTGTATAAAAAATTCAATAACATAGAGAACAAATAAAAAAAATTTTTTAATCACCCGAAACCCCTCTATCAAAACAGAACCATTGAAAACATGTTGATGAACATCTGTTCAATTAGGTATATTGATTTGAACTGACCTGAGCTGAAGTGAAGAAAATGAGAGTATGGTGAGTAATTTCAATGTCATAAATAGGAAGAGAATCAGGAAAGAAGGACAGAAAGGAGCAGGAGGGAGGGAGGCATAAGGACTCGGTCTTCAAAATAAATCATTTCATCCATTCATTCTCTCTATCCCTCTCTATTTCTCCCTATCCCCTCTGTTTCTCTCTTGCCTCTCTCATGTACTTACATAAGCGTATACCTAACACCCACACATTCTGCAATGGACTTTTAAACTTTTTTTCCTGGCGTATACATTAATATATTCATCCTTAGTCTATGGACTCAAGAGTTCCTACACAGGCCTGTGCTTATGTAGGAAAAATTCCCAGGCTTCCTGTCAGTTTCTCACATTTCTAGCTTACAAATTCTGTGATCAGCTGTGTGACCTTGAGAGTACCACCCTCTCTAAGACTGAGATTTCATAACTGTAA
The DNA here is from genome assembly GCF_018350195.1 of Panthera tigris. Classification (NCBI taxonomy): domain Eukaryota; kingdom Metazoa; phylum Chordata; class Mammalia; order Carnivora; family Felidae; genus Panthera; species Panthera tigris. The sequence continues at coordinate 62,194,564 of NC_056672.1, read as the reverse complement.
AGTCAGGATCATAACAGGATCTTTACTTCATGTAGTTCTGAGAGGATAATGTGAGATAACTGATGTATGCACAAGACCACTAGAACAACCAGCTCTCAGTCTATATACCACACCATGTTACAGCAAAGGCTATCTCCCCCAAATACAAATAAAGGTATTGCTATAATGTGGAAATTATTAATGGAACCAAATTAAGAAGGAATAAAATAGAAGACTGTGTGTATAAATATGTATGTGTAGGAAAGGGGAAGAGCAAGGGAGAAAAAGGAATGGAGGTACTAAGTAGGAAAAGAAACCTGAGTATAAAAATGCAGATTTTCTGGAGACTGAAATTCACATACAAAAGGAAAAATGTGTAATGATTATTAGGCTCAATAATAGGATACCTAAAAGCAGAGAGATCATGTCATCCCTCACAAGACGAAACTGATGCTATTTTACCTCAAAATTTATGTATTTACATTGTACTAACTTATGCCTGTAAAGAAAACTGAACCAGAAATCAAGAAATCCAACATGGAAATTCTCAAGGTATCTCTGCTGTTTTGTTCTGTTTAAGTATTTATTTATTTTGAGAGAGAGAGAGCGCATGAGCAGTGGAGGGGCAGAGAGAAAGAGAGAGGGAGAGAATCCCAAGCAGGCTCCATACCGACAGCTCAAAGCCCGATGTAGAGCTTGAACTTATGAACCGTGAGATCATGACCTGAGCCCAAACCAAGAGTCAGATACTTAACCAACGGAGTTGGTTAACTCAACCAACTGAGTTACCCAGGCGCCCCTCTCCTATTTTGTGACCTTGGTCAAATCACACTGTCTCTCTAAAGCAGCTGAATAAGATCAGCATTGTCCAACATAATATGAGATGTGTAATTTTTAGTTTTCTAGTAGCCATATTTTTTAAGTAAAAAGAAATAGGAAAATTAATTTTAATCCTATATTTATTTAATCTATCAAATAAGTATCACTTCAACATATAATCAATACTACAAAATTGTGATTTTGTTTTTACACACATTTTCTTAAATACATCTTTAAAATCTGGTGACCACTTAACACTCACAGCACATCTCAGTTCTGACTAATCTTGTTTCAAGTACTCAATAACCACATACTGCTAGTACCCACCATATAAGATAGCACAGTATAGATGACTATTCATTTATCATTTATTGATCATCTTTCATATGCCAGGTACTCTGTAGGTGCTGGGGACAGAAAAATATCCTGTCCTCAAAGGGCTTATAAGGTCTCCTCCAGCTCCCAAACTATAATTTTGCCATGACAGAAGAAATCCCTTGGGGCTGCTATAATCCTAAGCACCCACTTCTCCATTACAATACTCATGATATTGTCTTACAACCATTTGGGTTTTTTAACTCAGTCTCTACTATGAGACTGTGAGCTCCTTAAGAATCTAGACATTTGTTGGGGCGCCTGGGTGGCTCAGTCGGTTAAGCGTCCGACTTCAGCTCAGGTCACGATCTCGCGGTCCGTGAGTTCGAGCCCCACGTCGGGCTCTGGGCTGACGGCTCAGAGCCTGGAGCCTGCTTCCGATTCTGTGTCTCCCTCTCTCTCTGCCCCCCCTCCCCCGTTCATGCTCTGTCTCTCTCTGTCTCAAAAATAAATAAACGTTAAAAAAAAAAATTTTTTTTTAAAAAAGAATCTAGACATTTGTATCATTTATTTCTGTATAACTCCTAACACTTAGAATATAGTACTTTTCTTGTTATGGTTTCAAATTAAAAGTGCTATTCCACATTTGCAATCAAACCATAAGTGACTTGAGCAATGCAACTGTCTCCCGTAGCACTCATCACCCTGCAACTTCTCAGAACATGATACTGTCATGGTGTGTTACATCATGAAGTATATAATAATGGGACTACAGAGACTAAGGTTATGTATCAACCTATAATAATAAGATCTTGTAATGTGTATCATAATGGTACTCTATAGGTCTACAGAGGCTGTGGTAATGTACTAATCTACCATAAGAAAAGTCCTATCAACAGCAGGAAATCTCAAGAATAATGCAGAACTGAATGCTATCAGAGAATTCAGCTACATCACAGCAATAAGAAAAAGTTAACTAAATCAAGAACAGGGTTTTGAGAAATTAGTAAACAAAGCATAGCACCAGTGGCATTTACTGAATGAATTAATGAAAGAATGTGGTATCAGGCTGTAGACAAGGCAAAGCCATCTAAAAACACAGACATGTCCAGTAAGACTTTGAAATCTGTGGCTGTCACAGAGCCCAAATTTCGCATTCTGCTCAGTGCTAGCTCTATTCATTCCATTATACATAAACACACTATTTCTGTGCATAGCCATATACTCAGCTAAGCTACAGAAGATATAAAGAAAAAGTATACATGGTCCCTGCCCTTGAGAAGCTTATAATCAACTTAGGGAATTAAGGTATACACATGAAAAGCTGAATAACACAAGAGAAGGGTTTCCACATGACAGTTTACAATTAAATGCCAAAAAAAAAAAAAAAAGTTTTACAATACTGGGTGCTAAGGGAAGTTCAAGCTTTTTTTTTTTTTTTTTTAAATGTTTATTTATTCTTGAGAGATAGAGATAAAGCACGAGCAGGGGAGGGGCAGAGAGAGAGGGAAACACAGAATCCGAAGCAGGCTCCAGGCTCTGAGCTGTCAGCACAGAGCCTGAGGCGAGGCTTAAACCCAGGAACCACAAGATCATTACACATGTCGACCAAGTGCCCAAGGAAGTTCAAGTTTAAAGGAGAACTCATTGTAGGTGATATTACTCAGGGAAGTATTCATAGAAAGGACAGGTCTCAAAGCATATCCAGATTTATTTAGAGGAAGAGTGGAAACCAAAAAGGAAGGTATAATGCACACAGCATTCTTAAGAACGAGAAGTAGATGAGCCTTAGCAAGAGTTGTATATTCAAACCAGGGAAGGGTTTAAGTCAAAATTGGAAAAATAAGCTGAAATCAGATTATGGAAAAATATGAACCCCCCAAGTGAGAAATGCTTTCTTAATCATATGGACAAGGAAGACACTGACAGTCTTCTAGCTAAAGAACAGCCCAATGAAAGCCATGTTTTGCATAATTAAGAGTGATTGCCTAGAGCTGGTGGTTAGGGAGAATGGGGAGTGAATGCTAATGCATGTGAAGTTTCTTTTTCGGCTAAGTAAAATGGCCTAAAATTTGATTTTGATATGATAGTTGTACAATCCTAAATATATTTTTTAAAAAATTGAACTGAAGGTGCCTCACTGGCTCGGTCGGTAGAACATGCAACTCTTGATCTCGGGGTTTGAGTTCAAGCCCCATGTTGGGTATAGAGATTACTTTAAAAATGTTTTTTGGTTTTTTATTTTAAAACATTGAATTGCATACTTTAAAGAGGTGAACTTAGTGGTATGTAAATTGTACGTCAAAAAGTTGTTAAAATTTTCAATTGGAAAACAGCATGCAAGATAAAGGGGCAGGGGAACTAGGAAGACCAGGTGACCAATTAGGAATTCACTACATAATCCAAACTTGTGGCAATGAAAAACTAAGCTAGGCTTAGCAGTAGGAATAAATATTAGAGATACAGAAAAAAATACATACAGCTTGAAGTTGCTGTGGAATGAGCTCTCAGAAACTCAGAGCTGAAAGGGTCTTTGGGGCCTATCTGGTCTGATGAAGGAATCTCTTTATAAAGTTACAACCCCAAGGTCCTGTTTCTACTTGACCACTTCCAGAAGTTTAAAAAAAAAAAAAAAATCAACCCAGTTAATTCCAGTATTATCAAATGTTCCTTATGTCGAACGAAATCTCTTTCTTTAACAATTGATTTCTCCATGTCTGTTTACCCCATAGCCCACTGTCCAACAATTTTTTTTCTTAAGGTCAAACTTCCCCAGTCCCACCCTTTAGATAACTTGTAACAACCATCTTCACAAGTAGTGCCCAGCACTAACCCATTAAATGTACCTTAAGCATTTAGTAGAACAGAACTGTCTTTATTAAAGATGCTTTCAATACAGAATTATGCTCCAAAGAAAATATGCATGAATTCAAAGAAACTATGATCAATAAACACATGAAAAATGTTCAACATCACTAATCATTAGGGCAATGCAAATCAAAACTACAAGACAGCATCCCACACCCATTAGGATGAATACTATCCAAGAAAGAAAAAAAAGAAAATAGTTAAGCGTTGGCATGCATGTGGAGAAATTAGAGCCCTGTGCACTGCTGATGAGAATGTATGATATAGCCACTGTGGAAAACAGTACGGTGATTTCTCAAAAAATTAAACACATAATTACTATTTGATCTAGCAATTCCACTTTTTTTTTTAATTTTTTTTTTTTAACGTTTATTTATTATTGAGAGACAGAGAGAGACAGATCATGGGAGAGGCAGAGAGACGGGGAGACACAGAATCCGAAGCAGGCTCCAGGCTCCGAGCTGTAAGCACAGAGCCCCACGCGCGGCTTGAACTCACAAACTGCAAGATCATGACCTGAGCCGAAGTCAGACGCCCAAACAACTGAGCCACCCAGGTGCCCCTAGCAATTCCACTTCTGGGGATATATTCAGAAGAACTGAAAGCAGGGTCTCAAAGAGATAGCTATAAACCCATATTCAAAGCAACATTCATAATAGCTCAAATGTGGAAGCAATACAAGTGTCCATCACTGAATGAATGGATAAACAAAACACGGTACGTATATACAATGGAACATTATTCAGCCTCAAAAAGGAAGGAAATTCTGAGTTATGCTACAACACAGATTAACCTTGAGGACATTATGTACACTGAAATAAGCCAGTCATAAAAAGACAAACACTGTAGGTTTCCATTTGTATGAGGCACTTAGAGTGGACAAAATTATAGAAACAAAAAGAATGATAGTTGCCAGGGCTGAGGGAAGAAGTGAGAAGTTATTGTTTATTGGGTATAGTTCCAGTTTTACAAGCTGCAAGATTTCTAGAAATGGATAGTAGTGGTGATTGCACAACTTCATGAATATATTTAATACCACTGAACTGTGCACTTAAGCATGATTAAAATGGTAAATTTTGTTATATGCATTTCACCATAATTAAAAAATTAGGGAAAAAAATGACTCTAAATGTGAACTTAATGACAGGAGGTTCAGTAGAATGAACATAGTAAATGAAGTTCAAATTTAGACCTCTTGGTATCCAAAAGTATTTACTGAGCACCTATTATGTTCCAGGCTCTACATATGAATATATGAAACTGGAGTTTAAGATTAAGCTCTAAGGGCACCTGGGTGGCTCAGTCAGTTTAGCAGCCAACTCTTGATCTCAGTTCGGGTCATGACCTCACAGTTCGTGAGATCAAGCGCTTACATCGGGCTCTGCATTGACAGCACGGAGCCTGCTTGGGATTCTCTTTCTCCCTCTCTCTCTGCCCCTGTCCCTCTTGCACACTCTCTCTCCCTCTTTCTTTCTCAAAATAAATAAACTTAAAAAAAAAAGATTAAGCTCTTAATTAAAGCTAGAGAACAAATGTTCACCAAGGTGATGGCTGAAAGTATATTAAAGTTCTGAAGCAAATTAAGAAAGAAAGCAAAGCAGCAGTAGAGAACTCTGGAATGGTTGTGATACAAAAAAAAGAGCACCAGGGCTTAGGGTCAGAAAGCCTAAATTCCAGTCTTTGCTCTGCTATTCTACATGAGCCACCAATTCACTGTTTCAGTTTCTTTGTCCACAAAATGAGGATAACTTGGTTGTGATAAGGATCAAATAATAACACAAATATGTGAAAGCACCCGACACACAGAAGGGCACACAAGAATAATTGTTGAATGAATGAATATCACACTGATGTCACTCATGAACCACATTAAACATGGTGCAGATAGGTAGACTCACCAATGGTGAGACCTTTGACTGCAGTCAAGTACCAACAATGAAAACAGAAAACACAAGTATTAACAATCACCCTAATAACCTCCATAAGGAATTTAGTGATACAGCATTTAATAATCAGAGTAATCCTAGGCTGTAGATAGTAGTATCCCCACTATATAGATAATATCATTAACGATCAGAGAAAGGAGGCCACACAGCCTTTAAGTGTAGACCAAGTCTGATTCCACAGAGCAAGCTCTTAACCATCACACTATTATTTCACCAGCCACTCTGGGAGATGTGAAGGGAATAGACAAAAGCAGAATGTCCAAGCACCTGCTCTCTGGGCCAAGTAAATTAGATTAACTTCAAAAAGGAAATATAAAAAGGCTTTAAAGATGGAATAAAGCACAGTTTCAGAAACCACAGCAGAGATGCAGCCTCGCACAGCAAGAACTGGGCACAGAATGGTCCTCTCCAAACAATGCCCTCAGGCAAGTGGTGACAGGCTCCACGAACAACAGCTGCAACTGTTAGTCTCTGAACAATGTTGGTGTGTGTGCGATATAAAAAGTATACTTGGTCACTCAGTGGCTCCTTCCACCCACAGAGGCATTCAGAAACAAATCTACCACCAGCGGCAGTGTTTTCAAATACAAAGGAGAGTATGGTTCTAAGCGATGATGTTATAAGAAAATCCAGCACCAGATGGCCTATCTGCAAAGGCATCTTCCACTGGCTGGCTGTCCTGGTCCATCAACATACAACCCAAATAAAGCATAAGGAGTTGCTATTAACAACCAAGACACGCACCTGGTAGGTCATCTGCTGAGGCCAACAACACATCAACACTGCATCCGTAACTCTGGCTCATTTCTACAAATCCCTACACTTAAAAAATTTAATATATTCTTTCTTGTTTCCCCTATACTACCCTGCATCTCATCTTCATTACTAAATATCCCTCCATACATACTTTCCCTACACCAGTCTCCTCATACCCCATCAAAGAATACGTAGGTATAAAAGCTACCTACCCTCCAACACCTCTAACTCTCACATTTCTAAACCCATTTTCCATACTAACCCTAACTCTTCCTTTCCTAGCCTTTCCACTCTTCCCAACAAAACACATTTTCTAATGTGAACAAACTCATCCACTTCCTCAGCCATTCCCTTAGAAAGTATTCCTTTCATCTCCCTGACATACCAAGATCACGTTACTTCCTACATCCCCTTTCCTTCCACCTTCCCCTGCTGTGCTTCCTACCCATCACCTCCAGATCAGTATTCCACTCTCATCTCCCAGTGACCTTCATCTCTTAGGGGTCTGTGCCATCCACCCAGACAGCCTTCTAAAACTCATCAGGACTCTCTCCCACACTCCACAGCACACACACTCAGACTTCTCTCAAAGATTTTAGCGACTGGCTCAGTCTTACCTTTCAATGAGGGGAATTTATCAAGATTTTAAAAATGGAGCATATCAAAAGAGCTGTATTAAAATATGTAAGTGACAGTTGCCAAGTAATGGAAAAAATAGTACCAATATCTCAGTATCTCTGGTATCATCACTGGTTAGCAGGAAGAGAGAATATTGAGAGAAGGAGGTCAAAGATGGGATGAGGGATGGGGTGAAGTGAAGCTCAGGAACTAAGACAAGCGAGAATGTCTTAGAAATAAAGGTGTTACAGTTAGATTGCAGGCTGTACGAAAATATCTTTGGACAAAAATGGCCACGTTGAACTGTCATATGCCACAAAGGAACTTCCTGGATAGATGGAAATATTAGAGACTGTGGGTATACATGGGTATATTGGGGTGCATTCATTTTTGAAAACTGATAGCTTAACATTCATGTATCTCACTGTATGTAAATTATACCTCAAAAAAACACCTGTAAAATAAGAATAATGATAATCAAGAGGGTAGAGGTATACAGGCAAAATAAAAATGACAGAATGCTGTAAACTGTTGAAGGTGGGTACTGGGGAAAGGAGGGTTCATTATACTATTCTGTTTACATACGTTTGAAATTTTCTATAATCAAGCTTTTAAAATGTCACATACCCATCTCCCATACCTCATGTTCAACCATCATACCCTGTACGGCATAAACATCTACAACAATGCTTCCAACACTACAATCTCAGCATTTACCACAGGTTTTCTAACAGCCCAAGACAAGCACTAATTCAGCCACCATGCTGGATACTGAAATGTTCCATTTCATGAGCACTACTTTCTAAGAGCTCAACTTTAAAAAAATCTTCCCTACTGAGCACTACCTTCCAATCTGTCCAGCTACCTGCCGATACTGTGTTCCTGCTTTTCACTTTGTAGCCTCCATCCCTAGAGCCCTATCTACCTAGTGAGTCTTGTGTCCTGGGGACACAAGTATTTACTAAGGTCCTCCTATAAATGCCTGTGAGGACAAAAAATAGAAGCAAATGGAAAAATACAAAATAGTACCTTTTGGCCTCTACTCCTCCCTACTAGAACATTTCTTAACTCTTTCAACAATTTGATTTCATATTTATAACTCGAGAGAAGCTCTTTGGTCCAAGATTACCAATGACTCCCTTGTCTTCAAATTCAATACTCATCCTCTCAAATGTTTATGCAGCTTCTCCCTTTTGGCTTCTGTGCCACTGTAGTTTTCTTGGTTTTCTCTGGATCTGGATAACTGTGCCATCTAATGGAACTTTCTACAACTCTCGATATGTTCTATGTGTGTGCTGTCCAAAACGATAGCCACTGGCCACATGTGGCTGTTTAAATTTAAATGAATTAAAATGAAATGAAATTAAAGGTTTTGTTTCTCAATCATGCTAGCCCTATTTCAAGTGTGCATTAGTCTACACAATGCAGCTCTATAATCTCTTACTCGTTCTCATGACTTCAGTTATCTATAACCTCTGTCTCAAAGGACTGACTTGCAAATTTATGCTAAACAAGTCATGTGGACTTATTTAGTCCCACAAGAAACTCAAACTCCAAAATTAATCACCTCCACCATCAACTCCTCCCTTACCTTAAACACCTTGCCTCTCCCCAACATCCTTAGTTGTGTAAATAGAATCTATCGTCCAAGTCATCTCAACTCTATCCCTCTGATCTAAGCAGAAGTCTATCCCCTTTGAGTCAACCTAACTGATCTCCCTGCCTCTAGTCCAATATATATAATAAATATATATAATAATAAGCACAATGTACCTACCACATACCATTCATTCAACTGGTTAACTCTGCAGCCTTGTCTTTTTCAAATATATTAATAATTCTACAAATAAAGTTTAAATGTCTTAGGATAATACAGCATTTAAGACACTACATAGTCTGGCCCCAACCTTACTAGTCTCTTCTTCCATTTTCTACCTCTTAAGCCCCCTACTCTCCAGCCAAAAAAGGACTCCTTAACACTGTCCAATACATTCTATCATAACGTTTGCATCCACACCTCTGCTCATGCTCTTGCATTCTCCTTAAATATCTTTTTGATCTCTGTTAAAATCCTAACCATCCTTCAAGGTTCAGCCCTAATTTCACCTCTTCCATTAAGCTTCTCAGATCCTCACTATACTCCACCAAAAGCAATCTTTTCTTTTCTGAATGTCCATTGCACTTTTCAACCACACTACATGTATAACAATAGCCAATTTCTACTTTGTTATAAGTAGGTTATATTCATTTCTTATTATGAAGAAACTCTTTAAAGAAGGAGGTCATGTGTTAGTTATCTTTCTATCCACCAACAGTGTCTGATAAAACAACCAGTATAGAATAGGCACATAATCTACTGATTATGGTAATTTCATTTGAGTTATAGACCAGTTCTTATGTGTAAAGAATTTTCAGTATCTCAAAAGTGGCCTAGGCACTAAATTATCCCTGTAGTTTTATCAAAGGCAGGCAAGTATTTGGGGCATACATAATTCCCCAAATTACCTTAAGTATGAGCCTCTACCTAGTGAAAAATAGCCTTCCTATTCAGGTCATGTACTAACAGTATAAAGAAATAAAACTGGGGCTGATCTATTATGTCTCCTATGGGAATACAGGAGATTTTCTATTTTAAATACAGCACTTGTATCAACATAGCAAACTAGTATTTCAGGAGCTCATGGAATATAAATGATTCAGGTATGATATGATTCTATTGAGGGAATAACAAATTCAGTGATAATAACAGCTATCATTTATTGAGCACTTATGAGTATGTCAGATACTATTCTCAGCACTTGACATATATTATTTAATTTTTATAAAGCTATGAGATAGGTACGATTACTATTCTCATTTTACATATTTTTTGGAAATTAGGCATAAAAGGTAGATCACACATCTAAAAACAATTGTTCATTAGTATAACCTAATAAATGGATAGAAGATGCATGTGTGAAAGAGCACTTAGTGCCAAACTAGGAGTCCCAAGATCTAGACCTATTTCAGTTCACTAGACAGAACCTCATGGAGTCTCAACATTCCCCTTGATCCTTAGCAGCCCTCAGAGTAGTTGAAGAATCAAATTAAATCAAAGAGCACTGGACTTAAGGTCAAGGAATCCAGTCTCTGCAGCTCTGACCTTTACTATATCTAAGACTCTGTACAAACAAATCCTACAGTTTCTTTGAGCTGCATCCATTCTCTGCAAGTACAAAGCACCTACATATGTGCCAAACATTTTGCCAGGATTAGGAATACAAAAGTGAACATGATAGATACAGTCTTCTGTCCCTACAAAACTCAGAGCCTACAAGGGGATACAGATGAATAAAAGAGACAACTATAATTAAAGTTGGTTAAGTAATCAAGTAGGAGAGTATAATAGAGAGGCACCTAATCTAGACTTATGGGTCAAGGAGTATTTCCTAAGAGGAAATGACTTCTAAGCTAAGACTGAAAGGATGAATATTAATTAGAGAAAAGTTCCAGGCAGAGGGAACAAGACCTGTACACAGAGGGCAAGCATTAACAGTAGATTCTAGAGAAATAAAGAGGATTTAAAAAGCAAATATGAGGGAATCTGTGTAATTTGTTACAACTACATGTGAATCTGCAATTATCTCAATAAAAATTTCAATTGCAAAAACACAGCATATGTGAGAGTACTCTGCAAATTGAGAATAAGTGTCTTAGTCATTTCAGTTCATATTATTACTAATAATATATTCTACAACATACTGCTACAGAGAGCAAAGTTGGAAGGGTCATTATAATGGAAATAGAACTACTACAGACAGATACTGACCATATTTCAATAGTTGGCCAAAATTTGGAAAATCGTGATTCAATACCTTTCACATCCGGTCGATACTGTAGTCCATCATCTTTTTTTCCCAACAAACTAGTGTCATCTGTGTCTATAAAAGAAAAGTTTTCAAATTAAGACACATATGATATTTAACTCATACCATGAAACTTCCAAATATTCCAAATGTTCCAGGTCCTTCCCAACTTCATCCACTTATCCTGCTTACATTTCCCTCCAATCTCTTGACTATTGTGCCATTTCTATCTTAGGCTTCAAGACATCCCAAATATATACACGCTCTGCTCTGCATGATGAACAGCCTAATTTCATCTAGACTTCGGCTCAAATGTCCTCTACTGAAAAAGTCTTTCCTGTGCAAACTAAAATAACAGATACCCTGACGTGAAAAGATTAACCCTGTCTCCAAGGGACAATGGTCTCAAGTTTTACCTTCTCCTACCACTGTTTCCCTAGAAACATATCAGATTAAGATAAATGTGGAATCTCAGTTACGTTATCAGACAAAATTTATGATAGAAATGACCCCAGACTGGCGAACTGTATTTGGACTGGGAAGACTATAAATGAACCACAAATGCCTGTTGGAAACACAAGCTTCAGCTTCCCAGTACATAGTGAGGGAGGAAAGGGAAGGTATCATTAGGGATGAATGGAAATATTATCAAGAGAACCAAGATAAAAATTAAGGACCAACTACTCCAAAGGATTCTAAATCTACATGAACTTCAATTATCAAAATTCTCAAGTTTGACCAATTTGAAGTTTGAAATTCTGGTAGTACCATTCAATCATGAGCCAGTTCCTCATAAAAAATATTATTTCTCTAAGCTACTGTTTCAACTTAGGCTCTAAACACCATTCTAGGAAAAGAAAAACAAACCCGGGCACCTGGGTGGCTCAGTCGGTTAAGCGTCTGACGGGCTCAGGTCATGATCTCACAGTTTGTGAGTTGGAGCTCTGTGTCAGGCTGACAGCTCAGAATCTGGATCGTGCTTTGGATTCTATGTCTCCCTCTCTCTCTCTCTGCCCCTCCCTGCCCGCGCTCTGTCTCCCTCTCTCTCTCAAAAAATAAACAAACATTAAAAAAATAAAAATTAAAATAACAAACAGAAAAACAAACCATAATACTTCTTTAAGATCAAGGGACCTAAGAAGGGCCTCTACCAGCAAATGGTTTGCTCTCCTGCCCATTTAAAAAAAAATTTTTTTTAATGTTTGTTTATTTTTGAGAGAGAGAAAGAGAGAGAGAGAGAGAGAATGGGAGAGGGACAGAGAGAGAGGGAGACACAGAATCTGAAGCAGGCTCCAGGCTCTGAGCTGCGAGCGCAGAGCCTGACGCGGGGCTCGAACCCACGAACCATGAAATCATGACCTGAGCTGAAGTCAGACACTTAACCGACTGAGCCACCCAAGGGCCACTCTCCTGCCCATTTTTGACCCCCAACTGGAAATCCTCTTATGAGCCCCTTGGGCATTCTCTGGTAGCTTAGACCAGAGGTACTGCAATCCCTGGTGCAGTATTCCACAAATAATTTGTTACCAACATAAAGTACCAAACTTTGCCTTACCACTTTTTTCTCTTAGCTTAGATAAAAAACATATCCCTTTAATAAATCCAAAACAGGTAGGAGGGATGGACTTACTAAGCAGGACTACTAGGACCACAATCCTAGTCCATGACAATGTGCCTGGCTCTTGTATGTTACTAGGAATGATACATTATCCTCACCCATAGGTGTATTACTAGGGAAAGAAGATTGAGAACCTCTGCCTTTAGTGACTGGATATTTCTAGTTGTAATAGAAAACAAAAATAAATTCTTAGCTGGTATCATGGCCTCCAAACTATGACATAAAGCAAAAAGAGAAAAAATTTTAAACTGAAGGTGATAATTTTTCCTTATATTCTGTAACTTCACACCAAAATCTCTTAACAGTATATAATATGTAGGGGCAAAAACTGCAGAGAGAATGTGAAAACATAGTATGTGAAATGTGAATGTGAACATAGAATGTGAAAACTTTTCGGCTGTAGAAAAAAAGATGAAGAAATACATGGCAATGCTTATAGTTTTATTATAATTGAAATAAGTTGACTAATTCTTAAACAGCTATATTTATTACTATAAATTCGAGACAACCTTTAAGAACTATAAATGTATCTATAAGTCCATGTAAGGAATAGCTTAGTAACTATATGAACAACAAAAAAGCATGGTTTGAATTTTAAGAAGATGAAAATAAATGGAAAAAATTCTAAATTAGCAACAGAACAAAGAAATTCTAAAACATAAAGTAATTAAAAAAATAAATAAAGCAAAGATTTCTCATTTTACAAGTATGGAACACTACCAAAATGACAAATAAGAATTCAGACACACAATATAATAAAGACAGGTCTCTGGGTGAGTAGAATAGCTGTTACCTGTGCAATGACCAAGATGCCTTATATCAATTTGTTCTTGCTTTATACAAGATGCTTCTCGAACAAAACAAGGATTGTTGTAGGAACTCCCATCAGAAGCACACACAGGATTAAAACTGTATCCACTGCAATCTATATTACATACACACCTGTTGGAAAAGATATAAATTACCTATATTTTAATACAACAAAATTTCACAATGCTGCATTTCATTTTCTTTTCTGCTTTCTGTTAACAGAAGTCAATATATTATTCTAAGTGATAAAAGTTTAACTGTAAAACAAAAGTTTAACAATAACAAGCTAACAATTTCTTTTTTTTAATGTTTTTATTTATTTTTGAGAGAGTAAGAGACAGAGCATGAGTGGGGGAGAGGCAGAGACAGACAGACAGACACAGAATCTGAAGCAGGCTCCAGGTTCTGAGATGCCAGCACAGAGCCTGACACGGGGTTTAAACTGGTAAACTGTGAGATCACGACCTGGGCCAAAGTCAGACACTTAACCGACTGAGGGACCCAGGTACCCCTAACAATTTCTTTCAAGTGAGAGTTTAGGGATAATTTCATCTAGATATTGTTAATCCGGTGGTTTCCCTGAAATTTTCATATCTAGATATAATAATCAAAAGATGTCAAATGTCAACATTAATTAAAAAGCAACATGGTGTAGTGGAAAGAACACAGAATTATGAATCAAAAGTCATGAATCTAAATCCTAGCCCAACTAATTACCAAATTTTTGTCCAGATTCTTCCCCTAAGTTTTAGTTTACTTACCTGCAAAATAGAGGTTATAATAATATCCCTACCTCGCCAAATAACTGGAAAGATTAAAATACATAATTGATATAAAACATGTAATTTGAAAGCCCTCAAAAGTGTTACTAGCTGCATATCTACCTATACCACTGAGTGTCCACTCAATACTAAGATTGCATAAGGAAGTCTAAGACATGGCCACTCCTCTCAAGAACAATAAAATTTAACTGGGAATATAAAAGTAAAAAAACCCAGAGATTTCTCCTTCTAGCATCGCTGTAGTCTTAGAAGCTAAACTAATATTCCTGATGAAAACAACAAAAAATATAGGAAAGGTATTTTAAAATATTCTCTCAAATGCATTCATAAGTTGACAAGAAATCAGGGAATATTCTGACAAAAGTTAAATGAAGACAGGAAGAGAGAAAGGTCAATTGAGTTTGCTAAAGCTGATTTTCACCTTGAAAGTGGTTGCCAAATTGTGTAAACTCCATTATCAACTTTTGTGGCTTTGCAGGCCTCTGGGAACAAAAGACAAAGAATACTGACCTACCTAAATGGGGAGCCTGAAGACCCTAGATAAGTGGGTATGTCAAAAAGTAACAACTCTCAGCATGAGGGTAAACCAGAAATGAGTTGTCATGTTCCACAGGGACTATTTAAAGGGGGGGAAAATGCTGTCCTGAGCCATGGCATTGAAGAGAGGGAAGAAAAACATCTCCCCTGAGAATTAAAAACCATAAGCCAGCCCTCACATGGGTAATTACAACTTAAAATACTACTTGGGTGTTCTGAAAAACCTCAAACCCAGAGTTTATTTTAAGAGCCAAGAACTAGAAGGGGCCCTAGGCAACTGACAGAAGCAAATGCAATCTTCTCTGGAGAAACCCAACTTTATTATCTTCAGCCTCACACATTTTCCAAGATACAGTTGTGAGAAAAATAAGTAGATCACACACACTCACTCAGTCATATATCTACAAGAAATAAGGAAATAAAACACCATGAGTGGAAAAAGCTGATCTGAAAATGAACCAAGCAGGGCATCTTGCTGGCTCAACCAGTGGAACATGAGACTCTTGATCCTGGCATCCTAAATTTGAGCCCCACAACAGGGTAGAGCTCACTTTAAAAAAAAAGGGAGGAGAGGGGTGCCTGGGTGGCTCAGTCAGTCAAGCTCTGACTTCAGCTCAGGTCATGATCTCACAGTTTGTGGGTGTGAGCCCTGTGTTGGGCTCTGTGCTGACAGCTTGGAGCCTGCAGCCAGCTTCAGATTCTGTGTCTCCCTCTCTCTGCCCCTGCCCCACTCACACTATTTCTTTTTCAAAAATAAACATTTAAAAAAAAAATGAGGGGAGCGGAGAGGAAGAGGGAAAGGAGAGGAAATGAACCAAATTGCATTTTTAATAGATAAAAAATGTATGATTAGAAATAAAAAACTATTTAGATTTGACAGCAGATTAGATAAACTAAACGTGAGTTAGGGAAGCAGAAGACAGGTTAAAGGAAATTACCCAGACCACAGCAAAGAGAGATGGAACATGAAAAAAAGATTAAGAGACACGGAAGACTGGGGCGCATGGGTGGCTCAGTCAGTTAAGCGTCTGACCTCAGTTCATGTCACAATCTCACAGTTTCGTGAGTTTGAGCCCCGTATCAGGCTCTCCGTTGACAGTGCAGATACTGCTTCAGATCCTCTCTCTCCCTCTCTGCCTCTCCCACACTCATTCACCCTCTCTTAAAAATAAAAAACATGTTTAAAAATGGTAAAATGCCTTCAAGAAAAAATAAAGAGAGAGATATGGAAGACAAAAGCAACAGAATCTAGAAAAAATCTGATTGGACCTCAAAAAGGAGTAAAAGGAATGAGGCAAGGGCAATATTCTCAGCAATTTCTTGTCAAACTTTCTAAAACTAAAAAAGATACTCATCTAAATGCCCAAGAAGACTAATATATTCCAAACAGGATTATTAAAAAGGAATGTAGACATGGAGATGTCACAGTGGAATTTTATAAAAACATCAAAAAAGAGTATTTTAAAAGCAGCCAGAAAGAAGACAGAGGGAAAAATAAGGGGGACAAGTGTTTTCAAAAGCAATACTGAAGCCAAATTGTTTATTTATAGCAAAAGACAGTGAAATAATACCTGCAATGTGCTGAAATTAAAAGAAATATATATGAAGAGAAATAACTTTCATGAATGAAAGTAAAATAAAAGAAATTTGGAAGAAGTTAAAACTTAAAGAGTTTGTTACCCGCTGGCTGTCAGTAAAGGTAGTAATCATAAAGGCAGTTGAAAACTGATCTTATAAAGAAAATCTGAAATGCAAATGAAGAACAAAAGTGTAAATCTGTACATAATGTTACCAAAGCTAGCCTTGCAAGGACCTGACAATTTCACTAGTAGGTAAGGCCTTTGGTAGGTAAGCTCCTTGCGCATCAGGAGACATAAGAAAGAATGTTCACAGCAGCATTATTCATGAGAACAAAAGACTGGAAACAATCCAAATGTCCATCAACAGTAAAATGGACTGTAAAAGGATGTGGTATAGTCAAAAAATTAAATTCAATAGGGGCGCCTGGGTGGCTCAGTCAGTTACGCGTCTGACCTCAGCTCAGGTCATGATCTCACAATTCGTGAATTCAAGCCCCGCGTTGGGCTCTGTGCTGCTGGCTCAGAGCCTGGAGCCTGCTTCGGATTCTGTGTCTCCCTCTCTCTCTCTCTCTCTCTCTCTCTCTCTCTCTCTCTCTCTGCTCCTCCCCGGCTCACACACACACTCTCTCTCCCTCAAAAATAAACATTAAAAATTTTTTTTTAATTAAATTCAATAAACACTGAAATTGAATGAACTATGGCTATGTGCATTAACACGAATGAATCCCAAAAACATAACTGCTGAGCAAAAGAAGGTACATATAGTGATGATTCCATTTATACAAAACTAAATATCAATCAAAAGCCAAATCATATATTAAGTGATTTACCATCTGTGGTGAAGCTATTTTAAAGACCAAAGAAATGATTTCCACAAAATGCAGTATACCAGATGTATTCAGGGAGGAACATGGGAGGGCAGCTCTGAGGTTTTGGTAATATTCTATTCCTGGCTTGGGAGGTAGGATTCACAAAATTTTGTTTCATTTTTATGCACTAAACAAGCATGTAAGTTTTCATGCACTTTTAAATATATACGCTATTTCACAATTTAAAAATCAAGGCACCAGAAAAAAAATTAAAAATTCCTATTTACTAAAGTCAAAAATGGCTTTTACATTTTAGTGGGGGGAGAGGGGGCAAAAAGAACGGGACAGGGAGCATATCTGGTCTGCAAAGTGTAAAATATTTATCAGCTGGCCCTTTACAGAACATCCTTGCGGACCTCAGGTTGACAGGATACGAGTGGGCAAAAGTAGAATGGCAATAAAAGAGAAAGGTGGGCTGATGAGAGATTAAAGTACTGTTCCAGGAATTGAATCAGAAACAGCTCAACAACAAAGGCAAGATACCACACCAATCCAGTGAGGAGAAACAAGCGATGGAGCAGTGGGCACTGAGCACAACTGTGACTAAGTGCAGGAGAAAGTCAGCGCTCCTCGGTGGGATGGCACCACTGCTTGTCAGACTGCAAACTGTGAGAACACACCAGGCTGCTCTTCTCAATGGCACAGGCAGAAAGAAAATCAAATTACCATGTCAAGGAAAGTCCAGGGAAACAATGAGCAGAGGAGGAAAATATTAGACTCCAAAGGCTGCTGATACTACTGATTACAGTGATTACAGCTGTTTGCACAGGGCAACCATAGCAGAGGGCAGGATGCCCAAAGCTTAGGAGTGTGCACTAACGGGGAAAGAAATCACTTCAGTAAAAATGCCAAATTCAAGACATCTAACAACCATTTACTCTGTACCTACTGTGCAGGAATACTCACATTTGCCTTATTAATCCCGACAACAAATAATTATGAAAAGGGAAGATGAATATGAACAAAGTTAAAAAGCCCAAGATCAGTAATAAGTGGCTGGGATGGTGTTCTCTCTACTCATAGCTGTTATGTAAAATAGATATCTCAGTATGGAAAGTAACAAATGAAAGGAGGTAAGTATTTTCCACATGATTTTCATGATTTATCATGAAAAATCTTTCACTAAACTGGCCTTGCTTTTCCCTCAAACACACCAGCGACACTCTTGCCTCAGGGCTTTCCCTCTCCCTGAACACTTTTCCCTCAGACACCCACCAGGTTCAATCCATCACTTCCTTCAAGTTTTTTCTCAAGTCTTAAAAAAATGGCTGAAAATTAAATCACTAAGCATCCATTTAAGAAGCTAGGGAAAAAAAACAATGAAATAAATCCAATGAAAACAAAAAAGAAGGGAAAAACAGATGATATGGATATAGATACATGGAGATAGAGATATGGATATACAAATATATCTCAGCAGAAATAGAAGACATGGTTACAACAGAAAAGATCAATAAAGCCAAAGCTGATCCTTTGAAAAAACTTTCAAATCAACAAAGGAGGATTAATCCAGAAAGAAAGAAAAAGAACAAGAGAAAAACATATCAGCAGTGAAAAAGACTAGATTCAATGGGGATTATGGTTTAATCAATAATGAAAAGTTATTATAAAGCACTTTAAGATAGCAAGTTTGAAAACATGTGACATGAGTAACTTTTTAAAAATATTCACTATTGAATTTAACCAAAAAAGAAACAGAAGCTAAATGGTATTATAATCATTAAATAAATTAAATCATCTGTTTGAAAAAATGTGTCCTTCAAAGACAGCTTCAGAGCCAGGTGTCTTTTAAAAAGAAAATTCATGAACACATTCACTCCAATCATTCAATAAATAGGTCATTCTATTCTTGCACAAAGTTGTCCAGAGAATAGAAGGAACACTCCCTAACTCACCAAGGCCGTATAAACTTTAAAAAATACACAAAAGTTAACAGAATAGCACTCACTGAGTAAAAATGAATAAAAGAAAATCTATCCTTACAGCAGACAGAATACCAACCAATAACGCACAGGCACAAAAAGATACTGCAATCATAAAACAACAATAGGATGCAATGAAAAAGGAGCACCATGACAATAAAGGTAAGCTCTTAGAAATCAAAATTACAGCAAACAGAAACAAAAAACTCAAAAGAGGACTGAAAGATAAAGCTGAAGAAACCTCTCAGAAGGTACAGCAAAAATTTTAAAACATAGAAAATGGGAGAAAAGAAAATTAAAGGACTAGTCCAGGCTGCCCAACAACCAAATAACAGAAATACTAGAGAGAAAAGAGAGGAAAGGAAATCATCAGCGAACTAATTGAAGAAAATTTCTCAAGTCAGAAATAAGTAACTTTTGGGGTGCCTGAGTGGCTCAATCAGTTAAGCATCCAACTTCAACTCAGATCATGGTCTCATAGTTCGTGAGTTCAAGCCCCACATTGGGCTCTGTGCTGGTGGTGTGGAGCCTGCTTGAGATTCTCTCTCTCTCCCTCTCCCCTGCTCGCTCTCTAACTCAAAATAAACAAATAAACTTAAAAAGAAAAAAAGAGGAAGTAACTTTCTAAGAAGGGGTGCAACATTGTGAAATTTCACTACACTGGGGACCAAAAGATCCTACATGCTTCAATACAGAGAAAAAAAATCATACGCAAAGGTTCTAGAATCAGAATGGCTTCAGGCTTCAACAGCAATACTGAAAGCTAGAAGACGGTAGAGCAATGCTTTCTCAAGTCTGAGGGAAAATTATTTCCCACCTAGAATTATGTACTTGACAAGTTATAAGTCAGGTATTAGGCGTAGGATAAAACACTTTCAAACATTAGGTCTAAAAAGTTTTTTGGCTTTTTTTTTTTTAACATCTTGTACCCTTTTTCAAGAAGGTACTGAAAAATATGCTAAAATGGGAGACTAAAACCAAGAAATTAAAGGCAAAAAAATGCAAGAAACAGACTATCCTATATAGGAGAGAGGTAAATGAATTTCTAGGATACTCATGGTATAACGCCCTGTTCCTTACACCGAGCTCCTAAAAACCCTCAAAACTTTCTAAGGAGAGTCTAAGGAAATGCTAAGGAAATGCATCATTAGGTGAGGGGAGAGAGGGGCCACTTAGACACCAGAAAAACCAACCATGGTAATTAGAGAATCAGAACTTCCATTTCCCCACCCCACCAACCCACCTGACCTCTGGGAAGGGGAGAAGGAGAGAAGGGTTGGAGATGGAGTTTATCACCAATGCCAATAATTTAACCAATAATGAAACCTCAGTAGAAAACTTCAAACAGAAACATTCTAGGTTGGTGAACACATTCACGTGCTGGGAAGGTGGTATACCTGACACCATGGAAACAAAACAGAAACTCCAGTGCTCAAGACCCTTCCAGACCTCATCCTATGTACTTCTTCATCTGCCTGCCTATTTACATCCTTTATGATAAACAGTAAGCACAGCACTTTCCTAAGTTCTGTGAGCCATATTAGCAAATTACCAAACCTAAGGGAAGGTTGCAGGAGATCTTCAAATTAGTAGTATGCTCAGCCAAAATGCAGGGAACCTCACTTGCAGGTAGTGTCTTGTGGGTTTGTGCCTTCAATCTGTGGGCTCTATGCTAACTCCAAATAGAGTGTCAGAACTGAATTAAATCGTAAGACACCTGGTTGGTGTAGGAAACTGAAGAATTGGTTGTTGTTGAAAAAGATACAACACTAAAGGAAGATCCCAGGGTGATAGCTATATACAAGATGTACAGGGCAACCAGTCCACATTCAAAGTTTCACTCTGTACACAGTTCTGTTGATGGCTGCAATTATTAAGAGGCCCAGTGCCACTGTGCCCTTTTTAGCCAGGGGACAGAATGCCCAGGTAAGCCTGATCCAGATTCATACTTGGCTTGTCTTAACTGTATGGTGGTGAATTTCCCACTCTCCCCTCCAATGTCCTACTGCCTGACTCAAATGAGCATACTCCTTTAATTGACTCCTGAGAGCTGGAAGTCAGCTATGGCAGGAGGAGAAGTAGAAAACACAGGGCAGGCCCTTCCCTGACCACATTCCTGCCAGTCATCTGTACCTGGCAACACTAGAATCCTGCCAGATGTCTCAACTGTGGTGAGCCCTATGTTCCCCATGACTCACTCATGTTCTTGCCCACTGACGTCCCCAGAAGGGAATCTTGTAAACTCTCTGGGAAACTAAAAGCCAGACTCTGATTCAGAGACTGTTCAGTGTATCTTCTTCTGAAAGGTTTCACGTAATAGTGGCACTATTGCCCCTTCCATCCATGGCTGGATTAATGCTCCATATTGGTAATATGGCAATATTTTATTTTGTACCCTAGATGTTAGGTACACAGATGTAGTATTCCTTAAATTGCATGCATATATTTTAAACACTTCTGTATGTAAACATTCATTTTACAATAAAAGTCTTAAATAAAGCATAGACCAGTATGTATAGTGTGCTGCCATTAGTTTTTTAAAAAAGGAAAGAAAGAGAATATGTGTATATATTTGCTTGTACATGCATAAAATAATCACTGAGAGATTAAATAAACATCACAGTGACTGCCTCTAGTGAAGACAACTGAGTGGCTGGGGAACAGAGGTAGGAAAAAGACTTTTTACAGTAAAGTCTTTTAAAGATTTTGCATTTCTAACACTGCAAATTTCAAAGGCATGAATGCATACATACATAAATAAATGAATTCAATGACTTCTATGATTTCTGCAAATCACAACTCTTAAGTCTTTAAAATAGGGATGATACCTCCTAATACTGGTGAAAGAACCAAATAAGCTTTTGTAAAAAGAACGCTTTGAAATCAAATACTATATACATCTGAAAGTAGTAGTATTTTTATTGAAAAAAATCTATCCTTTTCCTTCTTTCTCCTTACTTTACACAGAAAGTGTTATTCCTTCTTGATATGGTAAGTTTATTTAGCAGTTAAGGAAACACTGGCTTTAAACTAATTCATGTGAAGTTATTTATATTTAGATTTAACAAACACCTATGAAGCCTTCAACAAGTTTAATACCAGTCTTTTTCACATATATTAAATCCTTACAACAACCCCATGTGCAGCTCTAAGTGAATACTAAAGATCTAATGTGAACAGCCATGAGTTCAACAAAGACCTATAGAGGGACCCTACAACCCAACCTTATGGCAAGTTCATCCAGTATAGAAATCCGCAAGACAAAGTCCCTGCTCTTAGGGAGCCCACATTCTGCTAGTGATCCCAAGAGAAGAGGTTATTTCTCAAGAACAAGGAGTAACAGGGAATAAAGTCACCTAACTCATAGGGACTATGGAAGACAGCAAGGGAGGCTTCCAGAAGAGGTGTTATCCTGTGATCTGAGTTAAATTTCATTCAAGTCAGGGGACAAGAGTAGGTATTAAACAAGTACATAAATAGGGATGCGAGTCCAGAAGAGGGAATAACAGACAAACTATCAAAGAGTAACAGAGCATTAAAAAAACTGCCAAAGGTCATGGAGATACGGTGTTCTGCACTTTAATTTTTTTTTATTTGATGGCAGGGAGCACACAAATGGAAGAGAGGGGCAGAGAGAGAGAGAGAGAGAGAGAGAGAAAGAGCTCCACACTTAGTGCAGAGCCCAATGCAGGGTCAATCCCAGGACCTGAACCGAGATCAAGAGTCAGATGCTCAACAAACTGAACCACACGGGCGCCCCTGTTCTGCATTTTAAAAACAAACCTCTCATAGGAAAGCTTTACTGGCAGCTGTGTAGCACTACAGGAAGATAGTTCTGGACAAAGGAGCCTGTCATTGCTAATATCCAATTTGTACTTTGTACAAAATTATGTTTAATCGTGTTGTTTCCTGTTATCAGAAGAAAAAGAACAGCATACAATTATTTTTCCATTATAATCTAAGGGATCATCATAGCAATGTATTAAACCTAAATAGTTTTAAGTCTATATTCTATGTACCCAGAGTAAGGCAATGTTAAATGACAAAAATTATTGTCATCTCTGATTAGAGGAAATAAGAGTAGAAGATAATGGTAGGAAAGGTACTTCTTTGGTTCTTTGCTAAGAAGTATATGTAGCCTCCAGAAAGGAGAACACGACAGAGGACACACATATATAAGCATCATTCTCTTTGCTTAAACAAGAAAAAAGATTTCATCATACCTTCTAAGGGAGAGACTCATCAGATTGTGACACTGACCAGCTGTGTCAAACAGAAAATGGTCCCACAAATGACAAAGATGTCCAGCAGGTAGATTAACTTTATCAATGTTGTCTGTCATACTGCATACCTACAATGATTCTCTGAGCAACTCTAAGATCTCCTATCATTTAAGGAAAGCATCTCCAAAGAGACTGACATCAAAGAGGCAGAACAGGAGCTATTTCCATAAAGTGCACCATACACAAAGTTCAAAAGAAATAATTAGAGGATTTTTATAACTTACCTGTACTGACATTATGCCTGATGACTCTACAGATTCCACAAACCATTTGTGGGCCAAGATTTAGGTCAGGAATATAAAAGGTACTGATGTAAAGGAGTTCTAGGATTATTCAGCCCCAATGTCCAGACAAACAGCTGATGGCTATCTTGTAACAATAACTTCAGATTTGGTCAGATTAGAAATACCATTTAGAAAAAGAGGGGGTGTGGTTGCTAAGATCCCTATGGTTTAAGAAATATAATGTGCTGTAAAGCAGGTGCCGTTTCTGAGTTTTAAGACTAAGCAAAAGGGGTGCCTGGCTGGCTTAGAGGAGTATGCAACTCTTGATCTCGGGGGTTGTGAGTTTGAGCCCCACGTTGGGTGTAGAGACTACTTAAACACATAAATAAATAAACTTAAAAAAAAATTTTAAAAAGACTAAGCACAAGGTCTATCCACTGTACTTCACAATGGTCACAATGAAATACTGAAATCTATCTCACCTAGGTGGAAGTTAAATTTCTTAGAACCTCACTACCTAGCTCTAGGTATAAATTAAAAGGTAAGCATCAATGAAAATAGCCATCACTAACCCATGCAAACACCAGAGTGTCATTGGAGAGGCATCCTATACATCAGGAAGAAAAGGGGGAAAAACCTTTCAGAAGCTAAAAATAATTTAAATTATAAATAAATTAGCCACTGAGCAGACAAGAGAGAAAACATACGCAATAAATCAAGTTCACACACTTCACTCAGGAGAACCTATTTACCGGGCACCTGGGTGGCTCAATCCGTTAAGTGTCCAACTCTTGGCTTCAGCTCAAGTCATGATCTCAAGGTGCACGGGTTCCAGGCCTGCATCAGGCTCTGTGCTAACAACACAGAGCCTGCTTGGGATATTCTCTCTCTCTCTCTCTCTCTCTCTCTCTCAAAATAAATAAACCTTAAAAAACAAAAAGAACCTAATTACTCTGGTTTATGTTTAGAATTTATTCTAAATTATTTATTCTATAATTGTATTATCTCCTATTCCAGAAAAGAAGAGAAGCAAATTTAAAAGCTGGGGTTATCTACACCCAGGCTCATTGTCAAGGCACACTGACAAAACCCAGAAGCAGCAGCTAAGAGCCTGGGAGAAGTAAAACTTATTTTTAAAGAACCCAAAACACAAGACAGAATGGAGCTTTCAGCTTAGGGATAAAACCACCACCACTGAGAACATCACAGTATTACACATGTGTATGCACAACACAATGGATAAATCCATTATCATTAGATCTGTGTGCTGGTTCTGCTGCTTAACTGCAAGCCATTCAGCCTCTTCTGAGCTCAGCTTCACCTGTAAAATCAGGATAATACTTCCTTGCTACCAGACAAAACTGCCATAAAGAGCTAAAAAAATAGTTCATGTAACATTATCTGAAAAACATAACACACTATACGATATGTAACATACTATACAATATGTAACATGAACATAATATATTTAAATAAATTCCCATTTAAATGGCTAAATAAAAAATTAGTAGTTTTCTTAATAGCAAAAAAATAAATTACATGATAGTGCTGATCCCCTCCCCCAAAACGCCAGGGTTTTTTAAAAACTATTAACAAGAGGGGCATCTGGGTGGCTCAGTCGGTTGGGCGTCCGACTTCGGCTCACGTCATGATCTCGTGGTCTGTGAGTTCAAGCCCCGCATCAGGCTCTGGGCTGACAGCTCAGAGCCTGGAGCCTGTTTTGGATTCTGTGTCTCCCTCTCTCTCTGACCCTCCCCTGCTCATGCTCTGTCTCTCTCTGTCTCAAAAATAAATAAATGTTAAAAAAAAAAAAAAAAAAAAACTATTAACAAGAAAGAGAGCTTTAAAGCAAGAGAAAGATTTTAGCTGCCCTTTGGAAACCAGATAGCTTATAAACATTTCTTGTAATGAAATGACATTTCAAAATGAGAAAAGATAAAATATTTTTTAAATGAATACCCATACCTAAAAATATAACATAAAATACAATATCCATTACAGATATATTATAAAGGAATATTTTTCAAACTGTAGGTCATAATCACCAGTGGATATTGAAGCCAATTCCAGCATTTTTTTAAGAAAATAGGACAGAAAATATTTGAGTACCTTGCATTTAATAAAGGTAGGTATATATTTCATAGACTTTTGTTATACTTAGTATTTATTATCATAATGTATACACATACACAGTGCTGGGTCACAGTGTAAATCTATTTCTTACATGGAGTTGAGTTTTTAAAAAGTCTGAAAGTCACTAATACAAAACAGACAGATAGGTATGGGGCATTCTAGATGGCAGCTAAGGCATAAATAAGGAATGTAAAAGCAGCTAGTACTCAGAGTAACTAGGAGAAGACAAGGAAAGTAAAGAAATGTCATGTGGGACCAGACTGAAGAGGGCAGTGTTTTGTTTTGTTTTGTTTTGTTTTGCTTTGTTTTAAGTCATCAAGCAGCAGTCCTTGAAGTAGGGAGGGGAAGGGGGAAAAAAAAAAAAGAGAGAGAGAGATTAGAGTGGGAGAGAGCCAAAGCATAAGAGACTCTTAAAAACTGAGAACAAACTGAAGATTGATGGGGGGTGGGAGGGAGGGGAGGGTGGGTGATGGGTATTGAGGGGGGCACCTTTTGGGATTAGCACGGAGTGTTGTATGGAAACCAATTTGACAATAAATTTCATATATTGAAAAAAAAAAAAAAAAGAAAAAGATAACAGCATTCCTTCTAGGAATAAAAAAGGCCAATACAGGAAAAACACTCTACTGGAACTTAGGAGAATCTGCCCCCTAAAACTCTCTGAATTTAATCCTTAATTTTCACAACTGTAAAATGAGAGGACTAGAATAGAAGATAAATTTTAAGATCCTAGGGGCACCTGGATGGCTCAGTCGGTTAAGTGTCTGACCCTGATTTCTGCTCAGCTCATGATTTCATGGTTCATGAGAACGAGCCCCAAGTCGGTCTCTTCACGAACAGCATGGAGCCTGCTTGGGATTCTCTCCCTCTCTCTCTCTCTCTGTCCCTCCCCTGCTCACACTCTATTTCTCTCAAAAATAAATAAATAAACTTAAAAAAAAATTTTAAGACCCTACTCAACATTCTCTGATTCTGGTAGAGTTATAATAATTAAAACATGGCATGAGTACTTGTTCTGTAAGTAAGACCTTTTGTATTTAATAACTACAATATTATCTTTTAATTTAAAAATTATATTACATCTTCCTAATCAAGGCTTGATGGCTACTACCACATCTGGGCATCTCTCAAATTTCCTTACTGAAAAGGTCTGGTTGGCTAGGTCAAAACTACCCTTAGGCAAACATGTCAGTATTCACCTGGAAGTAACCACGAAAAGACACAGAAGGTGCTCTGAGGGAGTTAAATAACCTCCGTATAACTTTCTTGATACCATGCCCATTTAAAAGTTTTTTAAAAAAAATTACAATAACCATTGAGATACATCTAAATTGTTAAGCTCAACTGCAATCAGTAAGAAGTATTTTATACACTCAAAGATTAATGTTCCTAAAATTTCCTTCTGTCTCCTTTCCTAGTAGGATCAACCATTTTAGTTTAATGACTTTTCTAGGTAAAGTTTCCAATTGCTTCCTTAATATTTTCCTATTCTTTGCATTGATTTCCTGGCCTGGACTTGGCTGCCTGTCCCAATCTATGTGCTCCTTGGCTGTCTCCTCAGATTGCATGCTCCTTTCTACTGGTAAGCTCTTCCGTGGTCTATACCCACTTCCTTATGCTTAAAGCCTGTATCTGCAAAAACAGTGGTTCCAAGCTCTCAAATAGACACACAAAATGAATTTAGTACATACAAGGGAGTTGCCCTAATTGGGCATAGGGTGTATGTCATATCATGAGGTGGTGTACGTAGAAAGATGTGTATTTTACCATAGATGTCATATTTGGGGCTGCCTCTGAGACTAAATGGAATCTGTTCTACTTCTAAGCAAAAGATCTCTATCTCTTTCAATTAAGGGATGAAAAATCAGAGCAGATAAATGACTAAAGCAGGACTAACTGAACAGAGGTACCATCAAAGGAATAGAAACAGATCAATGGACCAAGCCAATCAATCACTGACAACTATTTTGACTCTGAATACCTTTATGTAACAGTCCTGAGAGAAAACACTAAAAAGAACTAAATCTCTACAAACACACACACACACCCAACAGCGTTTCATCATGCCATATCATTAGCACAAAGTGAGAAGAAGAGAACATAACATCTATTATCTCTTCTCTCTGTAAGTCCATATCTCTCATTGCTCTATAGACCCACATCTACTTTGCAAAACATGTTCTTCCTAATCAAATCACTCTTACTGAAATGAATGGACACATGTCAATCCAAGTGACCAACATGTAGAAACAGAGCAAATTGAAGTTATACAGAATTCATTTTTTACTGAACTTGTCTTGTGCCAATTCTCACCAACTCTGATATATCAAGTAAATTATCACGCTTTAATTTTACCACATACCCAAATAGCTGATTTTGAACCATAATCCTGAAAATGGTGTCATCTTGACTTATAAAACTCACTTTGGGTTGTTAATTAAACCACATTACTCCTTTTCAGTGAGAGACCTGAATATGTTTAGGGCTGAATAAAACATGGGACCAGAAAACACACAGTGAAAATATGTGTAAGGAAGAAAGTGCAAATCTCTACAAAATAAATGTTTTAAAACATGCGCTAAGGGGTAATTGGGGAAGTGAAGATCAATTTGTGCTATAAGGTCCTGAAGTCAGCATTAAAGCTTTTAGAATCAACTATGCAAAAAGCAGGGGCGCCTGGGTGGCTCAGTCAGTTGAGCATCATATTCTTGGGTCAGGTCATAACCTTGTGGTGGTGGGACTGAGCCCTGGGATTGAGCCCTGCATCGTCATGGAGCCTGCTTGAGATGCTCTCTCTGCCCCTCCTCTGCACACTCATGCTCCCTCTCCCCCTCCCTCTCAAAACAAATATACTTAAAAAAAAAAAAAAAAAAAACTATGCAAAAAGCAAACACCACAGGGAAATGAAAGGCTGAGACTGGAATAAACAAACAGGAATCTCATGAAGAAACAAACATGGCTATGTTGATGATGTCAATATCATTACTATTCGACCAAACCCATGTGGAAATTGGACAGACAATGCTGTCCAACTACAAAACCCACAATCCTGAAGGCTGAACATTAGTGAGAAAATAAAACAATATAATGTCAGTCTGTACAACTAGGATTTCTAAAAATATTTTTTACATATGTATAATTACTGTATCTAAAATTTTGAAGCAATTTTGGACTTTTCTTAACACACTGATATATATGAAAAATTCTGTGTAAAAATGCAAGTTAAGCAAAAGAAAAACGTATTGATACTGTTAGAAAGTATAATGGTAGGATAATTCAGAATAAGGGTATTTTTGATGAATAAAATTAGCACTTAGCATAAAATATATAAAATGATCAAAAATAAAGACAGGTAAAACTGAAAATATTATATGTGGAGTCTCATTCTAAAATATAACACTTTAATTTAAAGAGCTATGATATTATATCAACATAAGAGAAAGTCAACAGACCAGCAGTAAACAAAAAAATAAAGAAGGCACACACGAAATATCTAGAACCAGGTTAAAAGATACCTCTCTACAATAGAACAGTACTGATTAACCTCCACGTAAGTGCATCCCTTTCCCTCAATCAACTCACCCAACATTTTCTGCATCTTCATCACACTCAGCTTTATATTTGCAAGGTCCACACTTGGAGTGTTTTCTGTGAACTTCTGCCCCTGACCCTTCCTCTTCTGCTTAAAAAGAAAAATTAAATTTTCAACCAAAAGTTGGTTTCCTTTCCAGATAAGCTTCATGTTTTCAGCAGCCATTATCCCATTTCTGCGGAAAATGTACCTGCGCTCTTGAAAACAATCAGTTCCAAAATCTATCAATGCTTGCATCCAAAAATGTTGCCAATACTGAGTACAACATATTCTATGAGGAAAACAAGTATTGGTGCTAGCAAAATAATCCCTTAACCTATGTACGAAAGAACACTACAGGTTTTGATAATTAATTGCCTTTAAAAGAATTACCATATAACATTAAATAAGAGAGAGAAAAAATAAAACCTGAGCAATAAATTTGGTACAGTGATTACCCTACCCTATGCAATGCTAGTTAACAAATAAATGATTAAATGCAATAGAGTATAACCACTTGTTCCTCACATCAGTTTCATACCTGCCTTTCTTATTACATAACTAACAGGATTCAAAAAAAATATTTATCTCCAAATTTGTAAAAGGAAAGGGGTCTCTTTACAAAGGACTTGCCTCCTTTTCTGTTTGCCCACTTAGCACACCAAAAATACCCAGAATGCAGAAGTGTGTGGATCTCCTATGATCTGGCACAAAAAACCAGTGGTTACCAGTAAGTCTCCAACTCATATCCCACATTCAAGGGATTCTACATTTCTGGGCTCAACTAGAATGAATCCTACCCTGATAATCTCAAACTGGGCAGGGAGATCCGTTCTGAAGCCAATTTAGGGATTACAGTTTACTCAAAGGATCTCTCATTCTGGTTTAGGAAATAACACCTTCTTCAGGGGGTGTCTATCAGTAAAGAAGACATTACAAGGCAAGTCCAAAAACCTAATATACCTATTTGGTAATACTTCCAAACTTTCCATTTTTAGTGTCTGCATGCACTTTAAGTAGAAATCTTTCCCAAATTCTCATGAACACTCCCAGATTCCAGGGATCATAATCCTATTATTTCCGAGGCTTCAGAAACATCAGGAAATCGTATGGCCACCACAAGCTCACTTAAGTTTGTACGCTAATCTGAGCAAACGACTTAGCCTTTCTAAACTCATACTCCCTGAAAAGAAATAGTCAACCTACATTCTCAGAGCAAGACATCCAGTATTTACATGACATAAAAAAAATCATGACATCAACTTCCACTTCTTTAGTATGGGAACATGACTGTTTCCTTACTGAATATCTGACCACAAAGACTAGACTACGTGATCTCTCTTAAAATCCTTTCCAGCTCTAAGATCTAGAATTGATGGTCTGATCCTTCACATGTGATCATGAAGCTTCTGCTTGAACATGTCCCTTTAAATCACATTCTATTGTAGGATAACTTTAATCTTTTTTTTTTTTCCCCTGAAACTTTCATCCCCAAATTTCTTCCTCAGGATGGTTCTTCTATTCTCTAAGTGACCTTTGAAGTGCCTTCCAACTCTGATATTTTAGGATTCTATGAAATGTGGAAATCTGGAATAAGGTTTCAGATAGTATTGAAAAGATCATAACTGTAGTTTTCATTTGTATGAGTGTGAATTTTACTAGAGTAAGTTTTCTTTCAGTGTAGGTATCCCCACAGTACCTCCTGCATTACTTTGCATACAGTAGACAGTCACTAAGTCCTACAGCTTCATTAGACTATGAAATAAATGAGTCATTCTTAATTCTGACAATTTAAACTGTTGCTATACACTATTACCAGATACTACTTTTTTAAACAGCAGAAATAATTTATATATTTGTAAAATAAAATCAAAAACATACACAGGAGAATTTTAATGGCATAAAGTCTAGATTCCACTACAATTATCCTGTAAGCCTTCTCTTTGCCATGCACAATTCGCTCCAGAGTTTTACAACCCAGCACCTTGAAAATTCCTTAGGAGCAAAAATTTGTAAGCAAGGAGTGGGAGAGTTACAAATACTCTGGTCCAACCCAAAATCACTTGTGTGGATGATCCCAAGGAGAAGGCACTTTGGTGCAATCTCAATTTAACAGGAGCTACATTTCTGCTTTGTTTGTCAACAAAGCTTTAGTGAGACATAATTGTATGAAACAATATGCCTAGGGCTAAAAGGGACAGAAGGGTTGGGTGTAATGGCTAAAGGCTTCTTTCTGGAGTAACGAAAATGTTCTAAAATGGACTGTGGTGATGATGAATGCACAACTCTGTACTATACTAAAAGCAACCGAATGGCACACTTTAAATGAGCAAATTGTACACTGTGTGAATTTTAACTCAATAAAGCTGTAAAAATCAGAAAATGACAGAAAACAAATGTCCTTTAAGGGGTACTTGAAACCTACCTCCTTCTCCAGATCCAGAGCCATTATCTAAGAAGAAAAACAAACAGTGAATAGAAATACTTTCGCTGGAAATGTCATCTTATCCAATACTCAAATTTCTCATCAAAAATCAAACTGCAATAGCAATTCTCATTTTTTGATATCAAACCATTTATTCTTATGTACCTATTCCATGTTTTTCCCCAAATGTTAATTCCCTAGACACACAATCATCTATAACTCATACATCTTTGTAGCATATTCAGGAAGTATCCAGGTGCCCTGCACCGAGTAAAGACAAATAAATACTGTAAAATAAATGGCTATATAAAAATAATTTTAATTAACTCACTTAAAAGGTAAAAAAAGAAAAAAATTAATTTTGTAAAAGCTTAAGAGGAATAATGAATAAGTTGCTTTTATTAGAAAGGGAGGAAAAGAGCTTTGGGTCTTGCTCCAAAAATCTTAATGAAATCCGTGGATAAAGGCCAAAAGCCAAAAGGTAAGAAAAAGCCTCAAGGCTTAAAAGGAAAGAACTTCTGAGCTGAGGTTTTCATATTACTGATGAAATTAGCTTCCTCTAGGAAACCTCACCAGAAGGACTCACACCAAGGTGTAGGTGGGACACTTGTTACTAGTGAAATTAAAAAGCCTCCCTCAAAGTTACCAGCAAAAAGTCGGCCTAAAATGTAATTAATATAAAATGCTTATTTTATAAATCCTAAAAAGGCCAACATATGATGCAGAGCATGTTGAAGAGAGGGTAGTGCTATAATATCATCAGCATGATGCAGTAAAAAAGCAGAGATGGCAAAAGAGCTTGGCACACTTTATCCAGCACTTTCAGGGGTTGGGGGGAGACACATCCTCAGGAACCCGCTCCAGTTCTTCAAATGGTTCCCCAGAGTGGGAGATAACAGCCTTCACAATATTGTCCCTTTCCCTTTGATCTCCTTCAAACAATAATCAAATTCTCAAACATAGTGGAAATAGGAGGAACCGGAACAATACATGTTTTTTGTAATATCCACTGCAAAATCTTCAAGGGATTTTATAAAGTCTAAAACTGTGTTCGATTCTGATTAACCAACCATAAAATAATTAGATCTGAGTACACAAAGGAAAAGAAAAAGAGTAGAAGAGCAGAAAAAAGACAAAGAAGGGAACTCAATTAAAAAATTGTTCTATGACCAAACTTTTTTTTAGAAAAACACTCCTTTTTGGGGCGCCTGGGGGGGCTCAGTCGGTTAAGCGTCTGACTTCGGCTCAGGTCATGATCTTATGGTCTGTGAGTCAGAGACCCACGTCAGGCTCTGTGCTGACAGCTCAGAACCTGGAGCCTGCTTCAGATTCTGTGTCTCCCTCTCTCTCTGCCCCTCCCCCGCTCATGCTCTGTCTCACTCTCAAAAATGAATAAATGTTAACAACAAAAAAATTCTTTTTTGAAAAAATTAAAAAAAAAAAAAGGAAAACACTCCTTTTTTCATTCCATTCTACATACACTGACTGGGTACATATCATGTGGTAGGCAACATAGTAAATGGTAGGAATAAATTGAATAAGATAGCCCCAGTGCATGAGATGCTCTCAATCTGTTTTCAACCCATGCTAAATTTTAATGAATATAATACCTCAAACTTTCCTTTAGTGTCCTTTAGAATTCTGAAATAGGAGCACCTGGGTGGCTCAGTCGGTTGAGCATCCAACTTCAGCTCAGGCCCTAACCTGGTGGTACGTAAATTCGAGCTCTATATCGGGCTCACTGCTGTCAGCACAGAGTCCACCTTGGATCCTCTGTACCCCTCTCTGCCCCTCCCTGCTTGCACTCTCTCAAAAATAAATAAACAAACATTAAAAAATAAAATAAATAAATAAAATAAAGTAAGATAAAAACTCTGAAATATTGTGACTACTCTGATAATGAGTTGAGTTCTTCTTGTAGATTGTATTTTCATTGTTCATGTGCCTTTCCCCATCCACACAACTCCACCCAAACCCTGGGACTATAATATACCTCCCCAGATAGGGCATCCTGCCCTCCTGTTGAGAAGCAACTGATCCAGCTGAAGACAGATGTGTCAGATAAATGAAATACAGTATGATATATACATAGAGATACGCACAAAGTGTGAAAAAAACTCTGTCAGGAGATGCCACAGGAGAAAAATTTCACAGAGGAAAAAAGGCTAAAGCTCTAAGTAAGCATTTTGCAAGTAAACAAAAGACTTATTTCTAGCAATGTCCCACCAAGCGTCTAACAAGATCAATATAGCACCTTACAGCTTAGCTTATTCAATCCTCATTTAACAATCCCAAGAGATGGTATCCATTTAACACTTTAAATAACTGGGGCTCAGAGTAACTAAGTGACTTGTCCAAGGTCATATAGTAAATAAGTAAACAAGAGCTGGAGGGGGGCGTCCTGGGTGGCTCAGTCAGTTAAGCATCTGACTTCAGCTCAGGTCATGATCTCCTAGTTTGTGAGTTCAAGCCCAACGTTGGGCTCTGAGTGACAGCTCAGAGCCTAGAGCTTGCTTCAGATTCTGTCTCTGTGTCTCTGTGCCCCTCCCCTGCCCATGCACACTCTCTCTCTCTTTCTCTCTCTCTCTCTCAAATATAAACATAAAAAAAATTTTTAATAAAAAATAAATAAGAGCTGGAGTTAAAATTAGGTCTTTCAACCCCAGTGCAGTGCTCTTTCCAATCTACCACCCTGATTCTAATGTTTACCATTCACTGCCTATCAAAGCACTTTGTGTCTTAAACACATGCTCCTCATAAGAGACACCTAATTAATTTGGGATTGTAAAGAGCTCCATATTCTTTTTTACTTTTTTTTTTTTTTTTTTACATTTTATTTATTTTTGAGAGAGAGAGAGAGAGAGAGAGACAGAGTGCAAGAGGAGGAGGAACAGAGAGTATGGGAGACACAGAATCCGAAGCAGGCTCCAGGCTCTGAGCTGTCAACACAGAGTTTGACATGGGGCTCAAACTCACAAACTGTTGGATCATGACCTGAGCCAAAGTTGGACACTTAACCGACTGAGCCACCCAGGTGTCCCTCTTTTTTAGTTTCTAAACCAAGTCTGTGAAACACAATGTACTTAGAGAAGTATACAAGAATCACAACAAATGATAGTCTATTGGCCTGAGAACATAATCGTTTCACGAAGCACATAATTATTTGATGTAGGGAAAAGAATTTGGTATTGTCCAAAGAAAGGCCTGGTCTTTGCCCACAGCTTTTTTGTATTTTCTTTTTAATTTTTTTAAATGTTTACTTATTTTTGAGAGAGAGAGAGAAACAGAGCACAAACCAGGGAGAGGGAGAAAGAGAGAGAGACACAGAATCCAAAGCTGAGCTGTCAGCACAGAGCCCCGAGAGCCATGAATGAGATCATGACCTGAGCCAAAGTCAGAGGCTTAACCGACTGAGCCACCCAGGCACCCCTGCCCTCAGCTTCTTTAAGGTAATCTACATCATACCTGCCAGAAGTGTCTCGTTTCAGGAGGGTGCTAACCACATCAGATGATAGGGTGGGGCTGGCCACACTCTATAGCCTTAGGGTAGAGGGTTGGCCAACCACAAAGACCAGCCACCTAATTTAGAGTGGGGGCTTTCAAATATATGGTATTAGCGGACCTGGAGTTTGAGATCAACCACATGGACAACGGATCATTCGTGCTTATGAAATGGAGCCCCAGTAAAAATTCTGGACACAGGCACTATAATACATAGGAAAATAAATAAATAAATAAATAAAGTATATCATATAGGAAGTGTCTACACCTATACTGCTAACCTTCATACGATAATTATAATTACAACACTTCACTTGCATCCCTGTCCCCAAATACAAATGCAAGTAAGAAACTTACATTAGTGCCTTCCAAAATTAACCACTACTGATTCAGGAAGGAAAAGAGAAATAAATACAAAAAACCTGGGGGAAGATAGGTGACAAGGATTGGCAGACAGAATAGAGACGATATAAAAAGAGACAAGCTTGGAAAGAGACACATCCTGGGATGCCACTAATGACTTTCTATAAATATTCTCCACCCCTTTCCCCTGCCATGAAAATAAAACCCAACAAAATGGATCCCATGTAATTTCCACCCCAAATCTCGTTCTAATATTCAAACCATAAGGCAAAAGGCAGGCAAAGACCCCACGAAATTTCACCACCTGGGGTTAAAAAGCAACAACACGAGGGGTGCTTGGGTGGCTCAATCGGTTAAGCATCTGACTTCGGCTCAGGTCATGATCTCACAGTTCATTAGTTTGAGCCCTGCATCAGGCTCTGTGCTGACAGTTCAGAGCCCGGAGCCTGCTTCAGATTCTGTGTCTCCCCCTCTCTCTCCCCCTCCCCTGCTCACATTATCTCTCTCTATCTCTCTCTCTCTTTCTCTTGCAAAAATAAACAAACATTAAAAAACAAATTTAAAGCAACGACATGAAATGCAGACAAAAAAGAGCCCCTCCACTCCCCAAACAACTAATCCATAGAGCAGTTCTGGGAATACATCTCTGACTGGAAATTGCCTTTTAGAAACTATGATGGAATCATCTCTAACATTTATTCAGAAGAGTATCACACATACCAGAGTAGCATGGTCCTCTTGCTACTACTGTTATCTCTTTCTGATGCTTACAAGCAGCCCTTCTGAGAAAGCATTCATTTTGATAAGTGTCCCCATTTGATCCACAGACAGGAATGTAATTTGTATGGCACTGCAAAAGAAACAAAAATAAACTTTCAAAACTAAGCAGGAATATTAATAGTTCACTTCATATTTATGAATGTAATACCATAGTACTGTGACATACTTCTACAGAATAGTTTGTTCTTTTGTTTGGTTTAAATAAAAGAGAGTTATACCATTTTCTCACACCTTTTTCACATTTATAATGAAAATAACTATCAACTATCCATAAAGATAAGAAAATCCCTGTGCTATCTAGTGCATTTGCTTGCTATAAAAATCCAATGAGGTAAGAGAGAAATTCTTGGCTATGTTTATAATAAGCTAATAAGCACTAATTATATAATGTCATTTTATTAAAATCAAAATTCATTTATTCAATACCACCGGAATGCAAAGTCCCAAGATACATGCTATAGAAAACACAAAGAAACACATGATCTCTGGATCTACCATCCACGTAACTATAGGCTAGCATCATTGCCATTTCCTCCACCTAATGCATCTACCTAATAAAGTTGTTGTGAAGATTAAATAAGAGAAATCCATCTTTAGCATTTATATCTGGCCATGGTAAATTCTCAGTAAATATTAGCTGGTTTTGCTATGCCTTCATCACTTCTGAGTCTTACGTAGTTGCCCACGGTCATAGCTAGTAAATGGGAGACCCACAATTTCTCACAAGTGATGTATTCTAACCACTACACAGTTGAGTTATTCAGCAGGGTGTTACCATGTGTCATTTGGTGGTAGTGAACAGGGAGCTTAAAATCGTGCCTGAAATTCAACCTAACAAGCACATACCTAGGAGTGAGCATGAGATGGAAGGAGAAGACCTGCTGTTCTTTGGTCAGTCTGTTTCCAGGGGTCTCTCTTAGGAGCCTCTCATTATGCTCTAGGCAAATGAAGGGATTTGGCGATTTTAACAACATGCAACTTCTGACGTGGGCACTGACTCTAACCTAAGGTCCGCCTCCTCCATACTGCCACCCTTGCTGGGTGAAACAATTCTCCCTATACCTTCTATTTAGCTAGAAGAATGTAATTTGAAGTAGTTTAGAAAGGTGCGGAGTGTACAACTCTGAGCCACATCCATTCAAGCATGTATTGTGTGCCTACTGCATGTCAAGAACTTTGCTGAATATAATAAGTAAGAAAATAGCAACAAGATTGTGATGGTCAATATTATGTGTCAACCTGACTAGGCCCCGGGGTGCCCAGATTAAACATTATCTCTGGATGCTCTCTGAGGGTGTTTCTTTTTTTTTTTTTTTTTTTTTTTTTTTTTACGTTTATTTATTTTTGAGACAGAGAGAGACACAGCATGAACGGGGGAGGGGCAGAGAGAGAGGGAGACACAGAATCGGAAGCAAGCTCCAGGCTCTGAGCCATCAGCCCAGAGCCCGACGCGGGGCTCGAACTCGCGGACCGCGAGATCGTGACCTGAGCTGAAGTCGGACGCTTAACCGACTGAGCCACCCAGGCGCCCCTCTGAAGGTGTTTCTGATTCAATTTCCATTAGAATCAACTGACTAAGTGCCCTCCCCAATGTTGGTGGGATCATCCAATCGATCTGAGGGCCTGAATAGAACAAAAAAGTAGAGGAAAGGAGAACTGGGTCTCCCTGCCTGACTGCTGGATTTGGGACAAGGCTATTCTCCTGGTTTTCAGGACTTCAGTCTTAGACTGGGACTTACATCTTCATCCCCCCGGATTCTCAGGCCTTCAGACTTGGACTGGAACTACACTATCAGCTTTCCTGGACATCCAACTTGCAGACAACAGATCACGTGACTTGTCAGCCTCCATAATGAAGCAAACCAATTCCTTAAAATATATCGTCCCCTCCCTTTTCCCCTCATTCTGTGTGTGTGTATTTCCTATTGGTTCTGTTTCTCTGGAGAACTCTAATACAAAGGTCTAATAAGAGGGCATGCAACACCTAGCAATAGCAGACATTGATAAATTCAGGAAAAAAAAAACACAGTCTGGAGTACTCCAGGGAGAAGGAAAAGGACAAAGAGGAAAAAAGAAAATAGGAAAGTCGTAGGCACTCCTCTTTGGATATAATCCACGTATTCATAGAAAGATGCAATACTGATCATTTTTCTTGGTACAAAATAAAAGTAGGTTTGTGTATATAATGTCACAAGATATAATAGCTCTTACTAGCAGACTGAAAAAAAACAATTTTAGACTTTATTTAAAATCCTGTTATTATCTGTTAAAATGTATTTAAATTATAAGCCAGAAATTATAATATGGTTAATAAACAATATTAACACTAAAAGCATGCTGAATCATAAGCAAGTTTTTTAAATGAATTGAAAGATACAGCTAAAGAAACCAGCAAATAAGTGTTTAATGGACACAGGAGGTGATTTTTCTTCAACTGGCAATCACCTAGGTCTAAATTGAACGGATTTATAAATTATAAGAAGGCAGAATAGTCAAAGGAAGGTTTGTTCAGCAGCAGGATCAAATCATGCTGTAAGCCCTGAGGCAGTTTGCTCCTACAGGGCAAGCAACTTGTCTTTAAACATCTTTATATCCTCAGCATCTGGCACCAAGCACAAAGCAAGCCTTGGATAAAGGCTTGGATAAATATCTAGTGATCTCAACTCCTACCTTTTATTTCTCTTTCTTGCTTTGCCACCAGGTAAGAATGCAAAGGATTCAGACAGATCATACAAGGATTTTCTAGCTGTCCAAATATGTGACAAAGGTCAAAGAGGCTATTTCTTTATAATCTTAAAGTTGCAAGGAAAGACTTTCAATTAATGAAAAGCAGAATCATGAAGACAAAAATAAAATATGATACAAAAATTTAAACTTCTTTATATCACACACATATAATATATATATTAACATGAATTTAAATTAAAAAAATTATTTATATTAAAAATTATAAACAAAATGAAAATGACACTAGAATAACTTCTTCAAAACTTTTGTACTCTCAATTAAAAAGGAACACTCTAAGGTAAATACTACTGAGTGGTTTAAAACTTAAAAGAGAAACTAAAATACCTACAATTGACCCTTAAACAACATGGGTGTTAGGAGTACCAATCCCCCGCACATCAAAAACCCATGCATAACTTTTGACACCCCAAAATCTTAGCTACTAATAACCTGCTATTGACAAGAAGCCTTACCAATAACATAAACAATTAACACATATTTGGTATGTTACATGTATTATATATTGTACTTTTACAATGAAGTAGGCTAGAGAAAAGAAAATGCTATGAAAAAAAAATCACATAAAAGAGAAAATACATTTACAGGACTGTACTATAAAAAATCCATGTATAAGTGGACCCACACAGGTCAAGCCTGTGTTGTTCAAGGGTCAATCGCATATGCCTATAGAACGTACAATATTTCTAGAAGGAAATACAAGTAACAGATGTTGCCTTTAAGAAGAGCAATTGAGGGGCGCCTGGGTGGCTCAGTCGGTTGAGCGTCCAACTTCAGCTCAGGTCACGATCTCACGGTTCGTGAGCTCGAGCCCTGCGTCGGGCTCTGGGCTGATGGCTCAGAGCCTGGAGCCTGCTTCCGATTCTGTGTCTCCCTCTCTCTCTGCCCCTCCCCCATTCATGCTCTGTCTCTCTCTGTCTCAAAAATAAATAAACATTAAAAAAAAGTTAAAAAAAAAAAAAAAAGAAGAAGAGCAATTGAGGGGCGCCTGGGTGACTCAGTCGGTTGAGCATCCGACTTTGGCTCAGGTCATGATATCACAGTCTGTGAGTTCGAGCCCTGCATCGGGCTCTGTGCTGATGGCTCAGAGCCTGGAGCCTGCTTCCGATTCTGTGTCTCCCTCTCTCTCTGCCCCTTCCCTGCTCATGCTCTGTCTCTCTCTGTCTCAAAAATAAATAAAAACATAAAAAAAAAAAAAAAAAGAAGAGCAATTGGTAGTCTGGAGTGAAAGACATTTTTCATTGTATTATACATCTTCTTATATAATGTTCAAGTTGTTGTCAATCCTTCAATGTATGTAAATGGGCATACATTACTCTTTTTTTTTTTCTTTTTTTTTTTTTTCATTACTCTTTTAAAAAACGTAAAAACGGTACCTATATCACAGGTTCTCATGGGAGTTTATGAGTTATAGAGGCTTTTATATATATGGATATATATATATACATATATATATATACACACACATATATATCCATATGCATATAGACATTTAGAACTATTAATGGATAATGCTCAGCATAGTAAGCAATATATAAGTACTCAAATAGTATACTATATATAGAGTATGCATATGTCTTCACATATCAACACAAGGAGAAAAGAAAATACTCCAAAAAATGGGCAAAGAATATGAAATATAAATTCACAAAAAAATGGTCAATAAACACATGGCAAATTTTCAGTTTCTCTAACAATCAAATGAAAATTAAAAAAAAAATTTTTTTTGGCCATACAGATTTACAATTTATTTTTTATTTTTATTTATTTTTTTTAAATTTTTTTTTCAACGTTTATTTATTTTTGAGACAGAGAGAGACAGAGCATGAACAGGGGAGGGGCAGAGACAGAGGGAGACACAGAATCTGAAACAGGCTGCAGGCTCTGAGCGGTCAGCACAGAGCCCGACGTGGGGCTCGAACTCACGGGCCGTGAGATCATGACCTGAGCCGAAGTCCCGAAGTCGGTTAACCGACCAAGCCACCCAGGCGCCCCCAGATTTACAATTTAAAAGGACTGAAGGGTGACTGGTGGCTCAGTTAGTTGAGAGTCCAACTCTTGGCTTTAGCTCAGGTCATGATCTTGCAGTTCATGAGATCTGTACTTTCAGCACAGAACCTGCTTGGAATTCCCTCTCTCCCTTTCTCTCTACTTCTCCTCTCACGATCACTCTCTCTCAAAATAAGTAAACAGTAAAATAAAAAAATTTTTTAAAGGATTGACAAAACCCATTACCAAGAGGCTAAGAGGAAACCAGGAGTCAAATGTACTGTTATTGATGAGAATGTTATCTGTACATAAGCATCCACTGGCTCAACAATTCCACATCAAGGAATTTAACCTAAAGAAATGTAAGACAGCTGGAAGAGGGAACAGCTTCAGTCTTCCCAATACAGGAGTGGCTAAAACACCAGTAAGAAAGCTCCAATCTTTCTGGCTCAATGAACCAAAGAATAGCGTTCAGGGCAATCAGAGCCACTAAAAAGAGAGAAACCCAGAAAGGAAAGAGTCAGAAGGGCCTTCCAGATTCTGTATATAAACTCAGACCAAATTTCTGGCTGACTCCCAAACCACTCATGAGGCAGATTCTAAGTAGCCCAGGCAAAGACTAAAAGAAATGAACTGATATTTGTGTTGCTTCCCACAACAGGGAAGGGAATGTGCAGTTTGAGTTCAGCCAACTTAATTGCTTCCAAGTGACAGTACTCTTCAGAGGAACATAACAAAATTCAAACACTCTAAAACATATCATT
The DNA here is from genome assembly GCF_018350195.1 of Panthera tigris. Classification (NCBI taxonomy): domain Eukaryota; kingdom Metazoa; phylum Chordata; class Mammalia; order Carnivora; family Felidae; genus Panthera; species Panthera tigris. The sequence continues at coordinate 62,152,522 of NC_056672.1, read as the reverse complement.
CACAATGTGTACAATAAATTCAAAATTACCCTAATACAAAGAAAAAGGAAAACACAATCCATTTTCAAATGAAAAGACAATCTGATCCCTGAGATGTCCCAGATGCTGAAATTAGCAAAGATTTTGAAGCAGCAATAGGATCTAAGCTAGAGGAAAATATGCTTGTGATGAATGAAAAGACAGGAAATCTCAGTCAAGAAATCAAAACTATAAATTCTAGAAATAAAATATCTGAAAATAAAAACTCACTGGATGTACTGAATGGAGAAGAGAAGAAAAGATTAGGGAATCTGAAGGCAGATCATAAAAAATTATCTAAGGTGAAGAACAGAAAGAGGTAAAAATTTCATGAGGGCTTAGTAACACTATATACACCAATACCTTCTTTTAAGGAAAGAAGCCCACTTTAGTTGCTATCCCTTTCAAGAATGGTTAGGGAGCAGGCAGGGAAGCCAAACATAACACATTGAAGAGAACATTCATTGCATGAGTAACCAGGTAGGTGCGGGCACAAGGTCAGCTAAACCACATCAAAGATAGCTACTGTGAATAAATAGTGCATTATAAAGTCCCTTTGACTATGAAGGGTCTGTGTAGCTGGACAATAGTATATCTCCCTCCCTACTCTTCCTCCAATAGTTTTAAGTTTTCAGAGAATTCATATGCAGCCTCTCTGATTTTGATTCTCATTACAATATCATAAAAAAGGGTAGAAAACATAAAGGGTAGAAAAAAGGTAGAAAACATCTCTTTTCAGATGGAACATATAGGAACTTGCTGAGGTTATAGGGTTACTGGAAATACTGACTGTCCTATGCTTTTGTCTCTAATCTCTGTACCCTTTCCTTCCTTTAAAATCCAAAATGATGGGTCCAATTAGAATAAAATGATAAGTGAAAAAAATTCCAGTTTTGCCTTTGTTTCATCTCAAATCCTAAATCAGGGACCATCTTCTGAGCAACTTTTTGAAGCCAGATTATAATTTAATCACAGCAAATAAAAAGAATTGAATGTAACAGCCTTTGCATTCCTTCTTTTTAGCTTTTTTTTAGACAACACAATCACAACCTAAAAGAGCATCTGAAAAGCAAAGATGTTAGTCTGAGGTTCCTCTGTCTAGTTTACCTCTAACCCTGACCTACCCTGAGGCACTGAGTCAGCCATGTTCTTTGGCATAAAGAGATGAGACAGTAGCAAATAAAAATGGAAGGGAAGAGCATAATATATAAAGAAGCTGAATCACTTGTTGTACACCTGAAACTAACGTAACACTGTGGGTCAACTACACTCAAATTAAAAAAAAAAAAAATTTAATGGAAAGCAAAAAACCTAGAAAGAGAAGGAAAGGGGGAAAATTGCCAACGTTTTAAATAAGAAACTCATTTCTTTTCAGTGACAAGTAGAACTTACATTTGAATAGAACTTTTAATATTTTTTCAAAGCATCTTCACATCTATTATTGCCAGTCTGCCCTCTTAACTCAAAGAAAGAAGCAAAGAATGTACAAATAATAGTATTTCATCTGACAAAAAAATCAGTGGGCTGGGAAGTCCAACTTCTTTATGGGATTCAAGGTGCTTTAAGCTTTTTAATTTGAAAAATGTAGAATGATAAAATGTTAAAAATGTAAAATTCTTCAAAATAGGATTGGTTTCCTCACCTGAAACTGACATGCACATTTCAAACCATCTCCATCTTCTTTACAGACTCCTCCATATTTACATGACGATTCATCACAAACTCTTACATCAGACTCCCTCACATTTAATTCTGAAAAAGAGAAAAAAATGTTTCATATGTCTTTTTGTATCCAAATGTCCATATATAAAAGAAAAAAAACCTTAAAATGTGTTCATCGTCTCATTCACAGTGTAACAAGACATAACATACAAAAAGCAAGGACACAAAATGTTCAAAATTCCCCAAAGAGAACCTTGCATAATAATATGCCTAATAAGCAACCCAAACCAAAATAAAACTCAAAATTTCAGGATTTCACAGAATTCCCAAAGGTAAATCTCAGAATTTTTCTAGTTGGCTACCAACAGCTTAAGACAGTTTTCTTACCATTATCTTAATATCTTAGATTATTTTTTAATAGGTTTTTAAAAACTAATCTCTACACCCAATGTGGGGCTTAAACTCATGACCCCCAGATCAAGAGTAGCATGCCCTAACGGCTCAGCCAGCCAGGCACTCCCTTAGATCATTTTTCTAGTGATTAAGTTACTTTTAAGGAGAATAAGAATAATTAGAAGAAATCTTAATTCTTTTGGTATCTAAATAAATTTCAGGTGAACATAATTCATTCTAGACCAACTAATTTAATTAGAAAAGAATTCTAAAGTAAACCTGAATATCATACAATTGATATATATAGAGCATTTATGTGCACAGAATTAAAAAAACTAAAAATCTCACTCTTAAAATTTTTTAATGACTTAATTTCACTCTACCACAGGAAGTAGCTCCAATCAACAATACTAGCATTCTGTGGCCATTTTGCTCCTGCTCCAAGACCATCGGTCTTGCTCTGGAACTATCAAATTAAGCTACCTAGAATCATATGGAAGTAAGTAAAAACCACTATAATGCAATTTTTATATTCTATTAGGAATGAGACATACAACAACAAACAACAAACATAAAATTATAGCAACAATAACAAATAATAAATAAATGATTATTTTGAAAACCCATTCCATTGTACAGGTAAAGAAAGAAGTCTGGGAGCAGGATGGTCTAAAGTAGCTTCTGACTCTGTCACTCAGTAACTGAGGGACCCTGGGAAGGGCACAAGGTCTCCTGAACCTCTAGATCATGATGAAGTCTTGGCAAACAGATCTCAGGGAGCATTTCTCCAGCATTCCCCTTCCTCCATTGTTTTCTATTTCTAGATTTCAAAGCAGGACTCAGTGGACTCAGAGACACAGAGTCCAGTGTCTCTGTATCTAATGGCATCTGACCTGGTGACATTTCATTGGATCTCTCTGCCCCGTTTGTTCTCACTGCTCTGCAATGGTGTCTTGGGTGTCCTACTCCTCGGAACTGACCCTCCAAGGAACTGGCAGTCAAGTACCTAAATACCCAAGGAGTCCACAGTACTTATCTGAATAACCACTCTCAACCAAGCACTGCACACTAGGTTAAGTATACACCTATGTAACTATAGGTTACAAAACTTTTTTCTTTTCCTTAAATGAAACTCACATGTTTAAAAAAGACATGAGCTGAAACTTAAAACAACAGGAAACTACTAGAGCTATTTTGTTGTTCTCACTGTTTCACAAGCTATTTCAGGCACAGATGATCATCTTTTAACTCCTTTCACCTTGGCTATCTGGCTATGGAGGCTCTATGTTCTTGGTTCCCCTCATCTCCCAATTTTTGCTTACTCACCCTTCTCCTCCTTGATGACTTGCATTAGTACTTGAGACTCAATCCTAAGTGTGGGGCTTGCTTTTTTTCTATATACCCTCATTCCTACTGGGAATTTGCACAAGGTGCAGTTCCAAATACACTCTAATGTACATCTTGAAACCCAAGGAAGATTAACTAAATATTAATAAAGAACCGCTTTGGAGAAGAGGATAACAATGCATAATATTTTTGTTCAACTACAGGCTTAGTCAATTTTACGGGCCATAGAAATAAAAAGAATTGTATAATTTGAGAAATAAAATTGAGTGCATTTCTCCTCCTTTTCTTTGTAGCCTTAAAGTTCACACTGGGTTCCAATACAATCAGACATATAAAACAGGGATAAATTTTTTTTTTGGGGGGGGGTGGTTCAAGATCATGGTCTGAGTAGCTCTGACTTGCTACTTGGGCTTGAGAATCTTTGAGGTATGTTTTACTTATTGTATTTTAAAAGTACAATGGCAGTGGGGTGCCTGAGTAGCTCAGTCAGTTGAGCATCCAACTCTTGATTTCAGCTCAGTTCATGATCCCAGGGTTGTGGGATCCAGCCCCACACCAGGTTCTACACTGAGCATGGAGCCTGTGTGAGATTCTCTTTCTCTTTTACTCTGCCCCTCTCCCCACCCACCCCACAAATGAATAAATAAAATTATACAATGGCCTTGAAATCTAGAACCTAAACAATCCCTGATACTAAGATTCACACTTCTCTGGAGACTGAGGATTGTTCAAAGCATCTATTTGTTTGGGCACCTGGGTGGCTCAGTCGGTTTAGTGCCCGACTTCGACTCAGGTCATGCTCTCACAGTTAGTGAGTTTGAGCCCCATGACCGGCTCTGTGCAGACAGGTGGAGCCTGGAGCCTGGAGCCTGCTTCAGATTCTGTGTCTTCCTCTCTTTCTGCTCCTCCCCCTCTCATGCTCTGTCTCTTTCTCTCAAAAAAATAAACATTAAAAAAAATTTTTTTCAAAGCATCTATTTGCATGAAAGACTAAGAAACATTTTAGGACAAAAATCATCCTTACTAAAGAGAGGCAGAAAAGCTTGGTTCAATAAACAGAGCTTGAACAGGAGGAGTGTCCTGTGCACAAGATGGTGTCTATCACTTGGACTACTCCCCCAGCCCAGCCCCAAGAACTCAACATAACAGAGGAGCTACAGTGAGAAACTAAATAGCAGCTTTCGCTAAAAGCTCTGAAACAACAAGGTATAAAGAGTTCTGCTTTGATGTCCACACAACAAGACAGAATAGCGGGGGGAGAAAAGAGGCTGGGACACCTCAAAAGCCCCAGCATCAGCACCACACCTGGCAGGATGGCACAAAGCCAAGGAGATAATCAGGCACAGAGATACACCTCTGATATCTAGGGGCAGCAAACATGGCAGGAAGAAAAAGATGTGCCATGTGGCAGTGGCCAGAATACATTAGTGAGCCCACATGAAACACCCTTTGGTGATTCCAAGAATAAACCTGGAGGGAGAGCAATCTGGGGAAGCTAGAGGTTCCACATTAATAGGTGAGGGCAAAAGTCATGAAATTCTGATTACACTGGCTATTAGTCATGTTTCATTTTATGCCTACCCTGTTATTAAATTCATGATATTTTTGTGTGTATTAATGCGTTAAATGTGATTATTTAGTTGATCAGGAAACAAGTATCTACTATATATCTAATACTATGCTAAGAAATTGGGGCACACAGAAAAATATTAACAGGGAGCCTGTGATCTTGCTAACATGGAACAATTACTAATGCGTTCAATATAGTCCATAAGGAGAAAATGCTGTTGTACAGGCTATAATTGCTCTAGGAGTTTCAAGAAGGAGATAAAGGGCTGCCTGACTGGCTCAGTCAGAAGAGCATCTAACTCTTGATATCGGGGTTTTGAGTTCAAGCCTCACATGGGGTATAGAGATCACTTAAATAAAAATATAAAAAATAAACTTCTACAAAAAGAAGTGGATAAAAATGGATTTGAGGCAGAGGATGCAAGGTCAAAGATGTCAAGACTTGCACTGGCTTTGAAAAATTAGTAAGACTTTTTTGCTGATTATAAAACACAGGATTTAGGGGCGCCTGGGTGGCTCAGTCGGTTAGGCGTCCGACTTCGGCTCAGGTCACGATCTCGCGGTCGTTGAGTTCGAGCCCCGCGTGGACGTGACTGCTCAGAGCCTGGAGCCTGTTTCCGATTCTGTGTCTCCCTTTCTCTCTGCCCCTCCCCCGTTCATGCTATGTCTCTCTCTGTCTCAAAAATAAACAAACGTTAAAAAAAAAAATTAAAAAAACAAAACAAAACACAGGATTTAAAAAAAAAAAAAACAGGGGTACCTGCGTGGCTCAGTCAGTTAAGCATCTGATTTCAGTTCAGGTCATGAGCTTGTGGTTCATGAGTTTGAGCCCTGCAATGGGCTCTGTGCTGACAGTGCAGAGCCTGCTTGGGATATTCTCATTCTCTCTCTCTCTCTCTCTCTCTCTCCCCCCCCCTTTCTTTCTGTCCCTCCCCCACTAGTGTGTGCACTCTCTCTCTCTCTCAAGATAAATAAATAAACTTAAAAAAAAAACAATACAGGATCATTACACAGAATTTAGAAACAACATTTAAAAATAAAGAATGTTTTCGGGGCGCCTAGGTGGCTCAGTCAATTGAGCATCTGACTTAGGCTCAGGTCATGATCTTGCATTTTTTGAGTTGGAGCCCCATGTCAGGTTCTGTGCTGACAGCTCGGAGCCTGGAGCCTCCTGCGGATTCTGTGTCTCCCTCTCTCTCTCTGCCCTTCCCCCACTTGCACTCTGTGTGTCTCTCTCTCCATCTCGAAAATAAACATTTAAAAAAAATTTTTTTTAATAAATAATGTTTTAATTGCCCACACCATACAATACTGAAAGAGAATGTTCTTATCTAGGAAAACAATATAAGTGAAAGTAGAGACACAAATAAATAAACCGTACACATAAATATGAATACCGGCGGTTCCCAAACCATGGTCCTTATGAAAACTGCTCTCTTAGATTACATTGTACTTTAAATATACATTTAATGTACATTAAAATCAAGTAAGAGTTTCATTTTCTCATTTGCAAGGGGAAAAAAGTCAATGAAAAGAATTTTCTCATTTTAAAAGTTTTTCACATATTTCTTAAACCTTCAATATCTGAGATTACTTCCTTGATAGTTGTCAACAAAACCAATATTCCTCAAATAAAGAATATTAATAAACAAAACTCCAACAGTGTTTTATGAGAACACAAGCTCATGAATGTGCATTTTAAGTTGTTTTGTTATTGTGGCAGTCACAGCTAATTGCCTACCCTGGATCTACTCTTACTTTGTAAAAGAACCCCAACTTTGTTCAAGGAAGCAAGATGCTCAGCTAAATAATCTGTATATCCCAGACCCCCTTGCAATGTACCATAGTTCCATATGTAAGCACTGTCCCTTCCTCCTTCATTCTTTGTCCTGCCTGGAGAGTAAAACCCTTGCCTAAGATTACATCTTACATATATGATGATGAAAGCTACAAGCTAAAGATGGTAGACCAGAAGGACAGGAGCAAGAGTGTGGAAAGAGAGAATTATAAAATCACCACACCTCCCCTGGATTTCACCCATCCAGACTTACTGTCATAGGAAATAAACACATAAATAAATAAAGCCCTTATCATTTAAGCCACCATTGGTCAGGTCACTGATACATGTAGTAAAACATAATCCTGACATAATGACTGCATATAAATTTAATTAAGATAGATATTTCTAAGCCAAAATCTTAAATAATTTGGTGGTACATTCCAGTCCACATGATAAAATTAATTTATCATGAACGTGACTTCCTGCTATTCCAATTTCTATCACAAATTTGAGAACCAATGCCTTAGCTCAAACTCAGTACAGAAGGAATTCTATTTTGGGATCATCTTCTGAATGTTACTTCTTTTCAAGTATTCTGTACAATACCAGGCATCAAGAGGGCACTCTACTACCTGTCAATGATGATGATGATTACATAGCTGCCTTCCTGAACCCAAAATGGAAATTCAGCAAAATAGATGAGCCATTACTAAGGCCCTCAAAAATCAATTCTCCAAACAGAAATATTTTACACAAAGAAGCACTCAGAAAAGTGGCTCAAAACAAAAATATTTTGCTCTGGTTGCAAATGTGCCCATCACACAATTCTCTAAATATAAAACTTCTCTCAGAAAAACAAAGAAAGAAACAAAAAGTCTGTCTCAATTTTCATTAAGATCTCAAAGCTGGGAAACCACAAACACTAGAGAAAGGAACCCTACTCACTCTGAACCTGAGCAGCCAAAATCCCCAACTTTTGGCAGCGCTAACTAGGTTCAGGTTACAGTTCAAAATGGACCCCTTAGAGGGCACCTGGGTAGCTCAGTTGGTTGAGCATCCAACTTCAGCTCAGGTCATGATCTCACAGCTCGTGGGCTCCCCGTCAGGCTCTGTGCTGACAGCTCAGAGCCTGGAGCCTGCTTCAGATTCTTTGTCTCCCCCTCTCTCTGCCCCTCCCCTGCTCATGCTCTCTCTCTGTCTCTCAAAAATAAATAAATGTAAAAAAAAATTTTTTAATTAAAAAATGGACCCCCTTAGCCCTCCAGAATGATAGGACTTTTCTACCACCACTCCATTAAACAGAAGGGAATCTTATAAGATAGGTAACACCAATGGAGAGCCAAAAGTGAACAAACCTTGCAAGATGTTACAGTAGAATTCAGGGCTTCTCAACCTCAGCACTACTGACATCTTGGGGAAGATAATTCTTTGATGCATGGGGCTATCCTGTTCACTGGAGGATGTTTAGCAACATTTCTGCCCTCTACCCACTAGATACCAGCAGGACTATCCCAGCTGTAACAACCAAAAATGTCTTCAGACATTATCAAATGTCCACTGGGAAGAAAATTACCATCCACTGAGAACCACTATCAAAGATGACCAAAGCCTTGATTAAAGGCTTTATGTTTCATTCTCTTCACTATAAAGAAAATTAAGTCAAATAAGCAGCAACCTCCAAGACCTCTGCACATTACCATGGTTATTTTTTTTATATTAAATATATTGTCAAATTGGTTTCCATACAACATTCAGTGCTCATCCCAACAAGTGCCCTCCTCAGTACCCATCACCCACTTTCCGCTCTCCCCCACTCCCACCAATCCTCAGTTTGTTCTCAGTACTTAACAGTCTCTTATGGTTTGCCTCCCTCCCTCTCTGTAACTTTTTTTCCCCTCCCCCTCCCCCCATAGTCTTCTGTTATGTTTCTCAGGATCTACATATGAGTGAAAACATATGGTTATCTGTCTTTCTCTGCCTGACTTATTTCACTTAGCTTAATACCCTCCAGTTCCATCCACACTGCTGCAAATGGCCAGATTTCATTCTTTCTCATTGACCATGGCTATTTTTCATTTCAATAGAGGGACCTAAATATATTGCCTCCAGGGACACCGGGTGGCTCAGTCAGTTTAGCGTCCAACTTTGGCTCAGATCATGATATCATGATTCGTGGATTCAAGCCCCGCATCCAGCTCTATGCTGTCAATGCAAAGCCCGCTTCAGATCCTCTTATCCCACTCTCCCTTGGCCCCTCCCCTGCTGCATACACTCTCTCAAAAATAAATAAAACATTAATAAAATTAAAATTTAAAAAGTGATAAATGTATGTATATTTTTAGGTTCACATAAAATGCTACACACATTTATAAATCATTTTTGTGACTCCCATCTTAAATGACTTTCTTTTTTTTTTTTTTTTTTTAACTTTGATTTATTATTGAGAGACAGAGCATGAGCATGAGCATGGGAGGGGCAGAGAGAGAGGGAGACACAGAATCTGAAGCAGGCTCCAGGCTCTGAGCTGTCAGCACACAGCCCAACGCAGGGCTCGAACCCACGAACTGTGAGATCATGACCTGAGCTGAAGTCGGACACTTAACCAACTGGGCCACCCAGGCGCCCCTTAAATGACTTTCTTGATTAACCAACTAACTTACAAGAATCTTAAGGCACCAGGACAAGAGGACTCCTACTATGTATAAAAATGTCCTGCCCTTAGCCATCCCACTGTGTCCTGTCTTGCTTCTTTTCTCTGAGCATTCTCATCTCACTTACACCACTTCAAGTCTTCAAACCTGCTTTTCCCCAGCCTTATTAAAGCCATCTCACCTGTCACTGCCAGTCCTCAGAGCACTGCAGGGGGAACGTCCTATAATGAATGCAAAGTATTCATCAACATGTGGGAATCTTTAGTTCATCTCCAGTTAATTTCTTATTGACTCCCTACAGGACATGTTGAAACTCTTTACCTTGTTCTCCTTAAGAATAACCTCATTTCAAGGGGTTTATACACATGTCTATATGTTAACAGTGTTCGAGAAAACCTCCCCCCCCCCTTTTTTTTTTTAGAAAAACACACCGATCCAATCTGACTAGACATCCTGCTGGATGGTTTCACTGCCAAAACAAGGCAGGCATGTTCCTGACCCTGTATCCAACTGTTGATGAGAAAGTCTCTGACAAAGTCCACAATATCCACACTGAAAACAGCAGAAATATCTGAAATATTTAAATATTTAAAACACCCTGCACCAGGAAGTGGTGTGGTACAGCCATGGAATATTATAGAGCTATTTAAAAGGCTGCATATATTATGTGGCACTATGGAAATATGCTTATAAATGTCAAGTGAAAAAGCAGAAGACAACACATGGACCATAATTGTGTAAAAAACACATATAGGAAAACCCAGCCAGAAAAAAACAAAATGGTAAAGGTACTGTCTTTGTACCAGTTGAGCAATAGATTGTTTTCCCTTCTTTTTAAGTTTCTATATTGGTTATACTTAATAGGGGAAAAAACTCAATGTGATTCCAAACACAGCCCCAAAGAGAGGTTGCCTATATAATGGACGAAGCACTAGTTTGTATGTCAACAAGGGCCAGGTTCACATGCTAGCTCTTCACCTCTTAGAATAATAACACCTTCTCTTTCCTAGATATTATAATGATTAGATATGTACTAAAAGCAACAATGCCTAGAACAAGTAGGTAAACAACAAAAAATGTTCTGTCTTTCTTTCTCCAGACCAATCTAAGGAACACCTTTAATGACACAAATCACTGAAAATACATTTCAGGGTAAAAATCAAGCAGTAAGTTTAGTAAATGATGGCTTTTGTCCAAGCAAGTAAGATGAATTAGGAATTAAACTCTCTTCAACTTGTTTATTAAATTAACCATATTATATTAGTTATCCCCTATGATAAAGATATGAGGGAAAATAAACTTAGTATTTCATGATACAAATCCAAAAGTAGTTTACATTAATACTAAAAAGCACTAACAGTAGAGATGACTAAAACTTCTCTAAGCTATGGGGCGCCTGGGTGGCGCAGTCAGTTAAGCGTCTGACTTCAGCCAGGTCACGATCTCGCGGTCCGTGAGTTCGAGCCCCGCGTCAGGCTCTGGGCTGATGGCTTGGAGCCTGGAGCCTGTTTCCGATTCTGTGTCTCCCTCTCTCTCTGCCCCTCCCCCGTTCATGCTCTGTCTCTCTCTGTCCCAAAAATAAATAAAAAACGTTGAAAAAAAAAAAAACAAAAAACTTCTCTAAGCTATATTTAACAAAAAAAATTTTACATATGCCACCCAATTAATTGACTCTGATATTTTTCATCCCGTTCTACACACTACTGCCAAACTACCCTTTGTTAAGCACCACTTTGAAAGTGTCAATCCTCCACCCAACACCTAAAATCATTCCCTGCTGCCTCAATTCTAAATGCCTCTGCTTCTGGCAATGATGGGAAGGACTGTCTATTGCAGGATCAGAAAGAACAAAAAATCCAGATCTCAAGCTGGGTATTAGATACTCAGGGTCTTCCCAGCCCTACCCAGTACTAACCACAGATCCCAAACTGCAATACTCTCTCCTATTTCTTTTTCTGACTAGCTTGGCAAACTTGTGTGAGTTTTCCCTCTTGTGGATCTAAAAACTATTACATTGTAGTTATTAAAAAGAGTGATGAAGAATCTCCCTATTTCCTGACATAACACAGTAAATTTTTCTTAAAGGCAGACTTTTTTAAATGTATGTCACAAACTAATTTATAATGCCTATATACAAAAATCTGAAAGGTATATACATGTAAATACAAGCCACAGTTATCACTTGGTGGAATTTGAACTTTCTTCTTTATTCTGTATTTTTCTGAATTGTCTGAGTTTCAGAATGAACTTGAATTACTTTTTAAATCAGACAAAAGAGGGGCATCTGGGTGGCTCGGTTGGTTAAGCATCCCGCTCTTGACCTCGGCTCAGGTCATGATCTCACTGTTGGTAAGTTTGAGCCTCCCATCAGGCTCTGTGCTGACAGCATGGAGCGACAGCGTGGAGCCTGCTTAGGATTCTCTGTCTCCTTTCTCTCTGTCCCTCCCCCACTCGTACTCATGTGTGCTTGAGCGCTCACTCTCTCTCTCTCAAAATAAACTTTAAAAAAATTAATCAGATAAAACAAATATGTGCATGTAAGACTCTTGAAAAATTATGTTAAGTGAACAAAGCCAGGCACATAGGGCCACATGTTGTATGATTCCATTTATATGAAATGTCCAGGATAAGTAAATCCATACAGACACAAAGTCTCTACATGGTTGCAGAGGATGGGGGCAGAGAGGTGTTGGGGTTGACTGTTAATAGGCATGGAAATTCTTTTTGGGGTGATGGAAATGTTCTATAATTACAGAGTAGATAGTAGTGATGGTTACACAACATATTAAATATGTTAAAAACCACTGAATTGGGGCACCTGGGTGGCTCAGTCAGTTAAGCCTCCGACTTCGGCTCAGGTCATGATCCCACGGTTCATGGGTTCAAGCCCCATGTCAGGCTCTGTGCTGACGGCATGGAACCTGGAGCCTGCTTCGGATTCTGTGTCTCCCTCTCTCTCCACCTCTCCCTCATTCACAATCTGTCTCTCTCTCTCTCTCAAAAAAAAAAAAAACCAACACTGAATTGTATACTTCAAAACAGTAAACTTTAAGTTATATGAATTATATTTCAATAAAAAACAAAAATAATTTTTATAATCAGATAAAACAATCTTATTAAACTGTGAAAAAAAATGAAACAAACAGAAATGAACAGGGATTATAATTTGATGTTTAAGAAACGGACCCTAGGACCCACCACCAAGATCAATACCCTGGCTCTACACTTATCAGCTCTGTAACCTTAGTAATTTACCACTCTCTATTCTCTCATCTGTAAAATGGGGATAATAAAAGTACCTATCTCATAATGTTGGCAAAGAATTAAATAAAGATACGGAAAGCACCCAAAGCAGTGCATGACACATCATAAGTGCTATACTATTAGCTTTTTTTTGTTTTTTAATTTTTTACACCATTGCTGGAGAAGGTATGGAAAATGAGCGCTCAAACCAACTGTGGGGGCACCTGGGTGGCTCAACTGGTTGAGCGTCCGACTTTGGCTCAGGTCATGATCTCATGGTTCATGGGTTCGAGGCCCACGTGGGGCTCTGTGCTGACAGCTCAGACCCTGGAGCCTGCTACAGATTCTGTGTCTCCCTCTCTCTCCCCCTGCCCTGCTTGTGTGCGCTCTCTCTCTCTCTCTCTCTCTCAAAGGTAAACATTAAAAAAAAATTTTTTTTAAGTGTGAATTGGTAGAACCTCTCACAGAATAATGCGGCAATAAACAATGAAGTTTTAATAATCTTTACCCTTTAACTAAACAATTCTATTTCTAGGAAATTATAACAGGGATAGAAGAAAAACATACAAAAATGAATGCATAGGTGATTGTTAACAGCAGCATTTTTTATTTTTTTTTTTTTATTTATTTTTTTTTTTTATTTTTTTTTTCAACGTTTTTTTATCTATTTTTGGGACAGAGAGAGACAGAGCATGAACGGGGGAGGGGCAGAGAGAGAGGGAGACACAGAATCGGAAACAGGCTCCAGGCTCCGAGCCATCAGCCCGGAGCCTGACGCGGGGCTCGAACTCACGGACCGTGAGATCGTGACCTGGCTGAAGTCGGACGCTTAACCGACTGCGCCACCCAGGCGCCCCATCAGCAGCATTTTTTATAACAGCAAAGTAGAAAACCGCCTAAGCATCCATCTGTTGGAAATTAGTTAAATAAACTATTAATGAAATACTACGTGGCCATTAAGGTAGATACTAGAAACATATACACTGATATCCAAAGACCAAGATCCACTGTGAAGTGAAGAAAAGCAGGTTGTAAAACTATACAGAGCTATAATCCAATTTAGATTTTACAACATGTACATGTTTACATATGTATTTTAAGATTTTTGTAGGTACAATTAACACATTTCCTCCATCAAAGTTTTTTTATCAATAAATATCAATAAATAAATCTAAACACAACAATATCCCCCTCTGGCTCAATTTTCAACCACTATTCCTTAGTGTCTACAACACTAAGTGGAATAGGCAGTAGCCAGAATCCAGGGAAGTCACCCACAAAGACAAAAATCTATAAAACAAGCTAAAAGTTGGCACTGGGGAATCTGACATTATTTTAAAAGTGCATTTAAAAAAGACTTCACAAAACTCTGCTGCATTAAGAAGAGCTCCAGACTTGGAGTTCCAATTATTTGATAAAATAACTATATGATATTGGCCAAGCACTAAATAAATTTCTCTCACAAATCTCGGTTCCCTTAAGTAAAAATGGGTATTAACAATCCCTCATTGGATTGCAAAGAGTAAATGAGATCTTTACAAAAGAGAAATGGAAACTATACAGGATACTTTTCCTCTTTAGGTGAAACAACCAAAACCAAAACTTTTTTTTTTTTACATTTTTTTAGCTTTTATTTTAGAGAAGGGGGGGGAGGGGCAGAGGGAAAGAATCTTAAGCAGGCTCCGCGCTCAGCATCACCCTGGGATCACCACCTGAGTCAAAATCACGAGTCAGATGCTCAACAGACTGAGATACCCAAGCGCTGAACCAAAACTTTAAAACGACACAATCACAACCTTAAAATTCAAAAAACTGTTGTAAAATAGTGAAGAATTAAAAACACACACACACGGGTACGTGGGAGGCTCAGTCGGTTAAGTGTCCAACTTTGGCTCAAATTATGATCTCACGAGTTCATGAGTTTGAGCCCTGCATTGGGTGGTCAGCACAGAGCCCGCTTTGGATCCTCTGTCCCCCTATCCCTGCACTCTCTCTCTCAAAAGTAAATTAAAAATAAAAATATTTTTTAAAAAGAAATGATAACAATTTAAAAAATAAATAAATAATTTACAAAATTAAAAAACACACACACACAACTAGGTCTAATTGTAATTAGGAAATGCTTATGATCTGAACTTGAAGAAGGGAACAATAATGGTAAACATACAGCACCACCTAAAAAAATACATTAAACCACTTCAAAGAGAAAAAGTATGAAAAACCAAACACAGGACACTAAACACAGACTAAAGTGTCTTGTGAACAATGGGGAATCTAAACGTATCATTTAGGCTATAAACCGAACTGATAAAGAAATATCAGCAGTTTAGACATGGATAGATATCTATTTAGATAATACTTGCAAAGCAGTATTAGATGAAAGCTGACCATGCAAAATAAACTGAACTTAAAAATTCGAAAAAGTGATCCGACCTGTGAACAAGATCTCCAGGTTAACATAAAAATGGCAAAGCAAATAGGGGAAATCGAGAGAAAAGTTCAAATTTTTTCTGGTATAAAATGAAACAATTTCAGTATAAACATTAAAATATTATACAGGAGAATGGCAATCATCACAGATTTCTTCTTTATATCTTTCCGTATTCCTCATGTGTTTAACATCCAATAAATGCTGCCTTTGTAACAACAATAGCAACAAAAAAGATGGGTTTTTCTTTCTTTTTAACCATGGAAAAGAAAACTCAGAATATCTGCACAAAAATAAGAGAAATGGAGCTATGGTTGAAAACATAATACCTGTCAAAGTTTCTGAAGGCAGAAGAATGTATTAAGAACTTCAGAACCTGAAATGACTTTTCAAAAAATGATGAAACAGCTGAGCCATGAAAAATACATGACACCTGTAAAAAAGAAATATATTCAAATAGTAACAAAGGATTAACAGTAAAGCATCTAATAAACTAAAAGCAAATACTGAGGGAATTTTAAGATTCAAACAGAATTTCAAAGTGCATGAGAAGAGAATGTATGCCAACTCCTAAATGCCTCATTTATCCCATGAGAGAAGCTAATAATGGAACTAATTGTAGGAATAACGAAAATAGCTCTGTTAAAACAATGTTTCCAACAAGGAAAAAAAGGGGGAGGAGGGGGAGGAAGAGGATAAATGGGTTGACATTATCTCCCAATCCAGCTTAAAAGAAACTGAGAATTTAAAATTCCATTAAAGAAACTACATATACAGGGGAAATGAGGGATTAAAGAAATGAACTAAAAAGAAAATGGTAGGGTATAATAAAAAAAGACAGTAACAAGTGTTGAGCAGGATATGGAGAAACTGGAACCCTCACACATTGCTGGAGAAAATGTAAAACGGCACAGCCACTATGGAAAACAATTTGTCAGGTCCTCAAATGTTCAACATAGGGTTTACCAAATGACCCAGCAATTCTACTCCTAGTTATAAACCCAAGAGAACTGAAAACATATGTCCACACATAAATCTGTATATGAATGTTCACAGTATTCATAATAGCCAAAAAGAAGGCTATATGATGATGATGGAGGGTAACACAAATATCATAATTACTTCATTTAATTACACCCATTTAAGTGGGTGAATATTTATAAAAACAAATAGTCTAGGGGCACCTCGGTGGTTCAGTTGATTAAGCTTCAGACTCTTGGTTTCAGCTCAGGACATGATCTTAAGGTTTGTGAGTTCCAGCCCGGAGTCAGGCTCTGCACTGATAGCTTGAAGCCTGCATGGATTCTCTCTCTCTCTCTCTCCCTCTCTCTCAGCCCCTCCCCCACTCACACGTGCTCACGCTCTCTCAAAATAAATAAATAAACTTTAAAAAATAAATAAAGTAAAACCACGATGTCCCTCAAATCCTGTAAGTTTCCCTCTGTCTTCAAGGCAAGTACCAAACCTTCAGCTCAGCCTTCAAGGCCTTCCACTAATGTGGCAATGTGCAACTCATCTCCTGCCTTAATCCCCACACTTCAGTATCTCAAAATACTCCCTTTGCTTCCCCATCTTTTCTATCACCATTCCCACGGCCTAGAACACCTACCCTTCCCAGATTTCCTCAGTTTCTGTGTTATTCAGTTATTAATTCATTCTACAAGTAAATATATAAGGGGCCCTTAACTAGGTACAGTCAATATAGCAGTGAACAAAACAAAGAAAAACCCCTGCCCTCATGGAGCTACACAGAGCAGACAGATAATAACATGTATAGTTAAGTCACACAGGAAAGGTTGCTTTGGCACAAGAAAAAAACATTAAGAAAGATTAAGGTGGGAAAGGGGCAGAGGGGATGGAAGGTGGAAAAAGATTCAATTTTAACGCATCATTTTGAAAGTGACATTAAACACCTGAAGGAGCTGAGGGGATAAATAATTGGGACAAGAAGTTTCCAAGCAAAGAATATCAACAGCAAAGGCCTCAGGCAAAAGTGTGCCTAGTGTTTCAAGCTGACATTCTACTCAGCTTGGGACTATAGGGCCCAACTGAGTGCCATTTACTTGGGAAGACTGTTTTTTGATTCCTTCAAATCAGAATTATTCATGCCCTCAACAATGTACTACTACCTTTCTTAGAACACTTGTACAGTGAAAACTCCTTTCAAACATATATGAGTGGTTGCTGATCAATTAATCAAAAGTCTTGTAAAGGAGAAAATCATTTAAAAATAAGACATACTTTAACTGTTAAAAATTAAACATTTTAACTGTTTTTAACTTCACACATATAAACATATATTCATTTTCCTATGTAGCACCAAAACCTTTGGGTCTACAAAATGCTGTTCCCTCCTTTCTTGGATAAGCCACACCCATAATCTACTATCTACAATGTCCACTTTCCCTTCCTTTAAAGTAAAAGGGAGACTTAAAAATACCTGCAAAATTTTGTAGGAGCAGAATCCTTCCAGAGATTTGTAAGATTTCCCCAATCTGTTTCAGTTGTCTTGACCACAAATTCACTGAAAGGCAATTCTCTCAGCCTCTCACCTTTATCAACTCTTTCTGAAGTATTTCATAAAAAAACAACATTTTACATTTATATTGCACCAATCTGAGCGATTTTTATTAATTTATACTCAAAGGACCACTGGTATAAATAAATTTGAAAACAAACACAACTGACTCTTTCTTGGTAAGCAAAGAAATAAATGATACATGGGCAAACTAGAGTTAATCTACCAGCCTGAGCATCTGTGTGTTGTGGGAATTGATTAGAATGATTTACTAAGGGAATGTGTAATCCAGAAAGTTAAAATCAAGACCGGCAAAGTATCTGAATAGACATTTCTCCAAACAAGATATATAAATAGCCAATAAGTACATGAAAATGTGCTCAACGTCATTAGTTGTTAGGGAAATGTAAATCAAAACCACGTTGATATACAACTTCACACCCACAAGGTTGACTATAATCAAAAAGACAGTAACAAATGTTGGCCAGGATATGGGGAAACTGGTACATTCACACATTGCTGGTGAAAATGTAAAATGGTACAGCTGCTTTAGAAAACAGGTTGGGAGTTCCTCAAAATGTTAAACATGGAGTTATCAGGTGATTCAGAAATTCTATTTCTACGTATACACTCACGAGAATTGAAAACATATGTCCACACAAAAACTTCTACATGAATGTTCATAGCAGCATTGTCCATAATTGATGAAAAGTGGTAACAGCTCAAGTGTCCCTCAACTGATGAATGGATAAACAAAATGTGGTATGTATCCATACAATGGAATATTACTCAACCATAAAAAGCATTTAAGTTCCGAAAGATAAATATCATATGACTTCACTCATGTGAGGACTTTAAGATACAAAACAGATGAACACATGGGAAGGGAAGCAAAAATAATATAAAAACACAGAAGGGGACAAAACATAAAAGACTCTTAAGTATAGAGAACAAACAGAGGGTTACTGGAGGGGTTGTCAGGGAGGGAATGGGCTCAATGGGTAAGGGGCATTAAGGAATCTACTCCTGAAATAATTGTTGCACTATATGCTAACTAACTTGGATGTAAATTAAAAAAATAAAATGCTATGAAAGACTCGAAGATTTTGTAAAAAAAAAGAAAAAAAAAAGCATTGAAGTTCTGATACATGCTACAACACGGATGAACCTTGAAAATATTATCCTAAGTGAAAGAAGACAATCACAAAAGGCCATATATTATATAATTCCATTTAAATGCAATGTCCAAAACAGGCAAATCCATAGAGACGGAGTAGATTAGCATTTGTCAGGGGTTGTGGAAAGAAAGGAACATGGAGCAAAGGTTTTCTTTTTGAGGTGATGAATATGTTCTGTCATTAGATAATCATGATGGTTGTACAACTTTGTGAATATATTTAATTGTGTATCTTTTAAAAAATCCCATTGCTGTCAGTGTTCAATAAACAGCTTATTAACTGGGGTAGGAGAGAAAGTCCGGATGTATAAAATAGAAATTTCTTCACATAGATTTATAAGAGGCTAACTAACTACCTCTGTTAGAATATAAAGCCCCTGAAGGTGGGGATGGCCTCTCATTTATTTCCCTTAACATCTAGCATAGTAGAGTACCTTAAGCTGGTATTCAATCAAGTTCAATAAATAAATTATTAAATACCCACATATTACATACCAGAGATCTAGAAGATTCCAAACAGATTGAAAAAACTCACTTTTTGGCCCCAAAATCCTGAATTGCCACTAACAAGGCATGTCTCTTAATATGACGTTTACACCATCCATTCATAGCATCCTTACCACCATATCACAATCCAGAGGACCCACTTCTAACTTCTGTGACATTTTTTAAATCCAATCCAAATTCTCTACCTTATATCTATCACCAAATGCCACTTATTGGTCTCTCAGTATGTTTTTCCACTCCTTTAACCACGTTCCTTAAGACAAAAATGCTCATATTTAGCCTCATCTGTTCTTCTCAAACACCCTAGAGTCAAAAAGAACCATCATTATCTTCATGTTGCAAATAAGAAAAGAATGCCATGTCTAAGGTCACCTGGTCTCTCAGGTTCAAAATTCATCTTTCTTCACATAAATCATGTATTTCCCAACTTTGTTCTCTTTGGATGAACAGGGAAATGTCTGATTAAGTTAAATTTTCAAAGAATAAGTACAAATAAAAAAAATAGAAGACCAAAGCAACAATTATAAAGTCCAGAATGATTGAAGACTCGAGGCATGAGAACAATAAAAAAAGGTGTGTTTAGAACAAGAAGAAATAAACAAAAGGCCCACTGTTTTGGGAAGATGTTGTAATAATCAAGAGATGACAAGGACAAATACAGACCCATTCAGTTTCTTCTTTGCTTTGGTAATCTTCATTAAGGACCATGATCTTCAAACTGGGAAGGGCAGAACTCTGATAAAAGGAAGCTAACATCTCAGGTAAGTGCAATGAAGAAAGGACAATAACAGAATATGGAGCTAGTTCAAAAGAATTTGCATCCTGATATAAACAAATTACACTCCACGACACTGAAAAACTTTTAGATCTGACAAGATGCCAGAAGACCAGAAACGAAGAAAACTCTCAGTTTTCAAAAAAAGAGAAATACCGATCCAGAAAAACATCAGTGGGTAAACTTGCCATGTATCCCCTGAAAAAGTCTAGAATGTGTAGGTAAGTTTTTGAACACAATAAAAAGTAAAAAGCCACTATGGGCTCTTTATTAAGGCAGGCTATACAACATTTGCTTTTTGATAGGATCACAGAGGATGATACATATACATAACTGATTCTAACAAGATGATCTGACAGAATCTTTAAATAATAGGCTAGTGAACAAAATGAGAAAATGTTGAACAGCAGAAGTTCAAAAATCTGTTCAACCCTACCAGGAGCGTGCATAGCCGATTGAACATCTGGTTGATTAATGTATCAACATCAACCCATTTGAAAGGAAGTCTCGAGTAAAAAATCGCAGAGTAGTATCTTTTCCCATGATCTAGACATCTTCTATTAATTTAATAAAGCACAGACCTGGTCTTCAGATGTGCAAGGGCCATGATGCTGAGTGACCCAAAAGACAAACAACCTGACAGAATCAGGCTCCAAAAGGTCAGAGTAGACTGAAATGATCCAAAATTCAAAATGAAAATTAACAGGGAGTCAAGACCAGCATTTAGATTTTGAAACTCAAATCTATGAAGGACTAAACTTCGGTTTATGTGGGGAAATACCTGGGTAACAAAAGCAACTAGGAAAAAAAACTATGTAAAATCTCAAGATGCATTCATTCATTAATAGATGCAGAAAACCACACTGGATTTCTATACTCCTTAAAAAAATTATCTTTTTCCATATGAATCACTCCCAGATTTTCATCCTAGAAATAGTTATAACAAGAATGTACAAATATCACTTAGTTAAAACTCTAGCTTTAGACCCAGAGTCATTCAAATGCATCTTAGCATTAGAAAACATTTCATTTGATAAGCCTAATTTATTGACATATCAATAAATCCTTGAAAGAAGGCTAGATATTAAATCCAAGTCCGTCTTTTAATAGAAGAGGAAATTTTTAAAAATTAAGTAACTTGGCTCCAAATAGCACAGCTGCTTAGCAAGGGTCAGGATCTCCAAATCTGTCTCCTTTTCCTACACCATGTGGGTTTTCAGCCCTCTGCTTCCTTTCCTAAAAGTTGTACTTTGCACTAAAGAGTTAGAAAACATACATACACAAAAACATCCATCAACACACTATTTTGCTAAGGACAAATTAGCTTAGCAAGAACAAATAATCACTGCACATTAGCCAGTGAAATATTTTGACATGGTGTGATCACTTACAAGTTTGATAACAAATATTTACTACAAAAAGGCACTCTAATATACAAATGGTTTTTATTCTTAACCATGAATGCGTGATTATTTATTAAACATTATCCCATATCCCACTTAACATTAGAAGAATAAAGTTAAAGTTATTACACGATGGAAAGGCTTTTAATGGACATGCCATTGTTTACTGTGCTCAAAATCCCATCCCCAACATAAAACACACCATTATGAAAATCACTGAAAGATTTTAGACCCTGAAATCTAAACAGCAAGCCAAAGGTTTTCTTCATGGAGGGCAGCATCTGTGCTGAGGCCCTCTTACTCCCTCCTCACTCCCCAGAAACAATGCCCCTTCCATTGCCCAAAGGTACAAAGGTTGTCAGGCAGACAGACCAGTAGATCCCAGGTGGCCTGAAGTCCTTCCTCCTTTCCCCTCCTCCCCCTTCCCCACCCCCACCACTCCTCCTCTTCCGCCCCCGTGGTTTAAAGAAGACAAGTGGAGAATTGAGAATTGATAAAAGGGTAAGTTAGAAAGGCATGGCTGAGGACCACTACCATCTGCTAGGCCAGCTCCAGGAAGACCCACCCACTCCTAAATGAGACCTGGAAGCTTCTCCTTGCCCCAGGGCTCCTCTGGGACCCCTTTTGAAAGGAAGAAGGAACTTTACAGCTCAGATACCTCCTCCCCATTCTTATCCATTAGAGCCCCCAGCAAGCTCTTTGTTTCCAAGAGCTGGGGGGGGGGGGGGGGGGGAGGGTCGGGACAGGCGGCCTTGGAGAAGGGGAGAGGTCACTCCCTTGCTCCCGTAGCTGCCAATCTCCAGGCCCTCCAGCAGAACACAAACACTCGCACAGAACCATACTCTCCGAGCCGGTTCCCTCTTTCCACACCACCTTAAAAACCCAGGGTCACACAGAGGCACTTCCTGAGATCTAATTACCTCTTTCAATACCCAAACCCTGCACAGGATGACTCCCTACCTCCCTCCCTCTGGAAGGATACTAACGGGGTTCAATCCGGGACTCCCATCCTTTCTCCTCAATGCATACCCCAGGGTATACCCCTGAGCCCCACGCAAGGCGCATAAAAACATAGGGTCACTTCCTGGGCCCCAGGACTTTTGCCTGCTCACATCCACAGACCCGCCGTCACTCCTAGCCCCCAGAGCCCACCTCTAAACCCAAAGGACATACGCGCGCGCGCGCGCGCGCACACACACACACACACACACACACACACACAGTCACTTCTACAAACCACGTCCTCTGGGACACCCGTTACCTTTACCCACACGACCACTCCCCAGTGTCCTAAGAACCTCCAAAGCACATGGTCACTCCCCTGGCCCTCACGCTCGGCACCCCCAGTCCTTCACCGTCTCTGTCTCTGTCTCTCTCTCTCACACACACACACACGCTCGCTGCCTCCCCTGTGCCTTCACAACACAGACACGCGCTCCCGCGTGCACACCTACAGTCACACCAGGAACCCCGGCCGGCTTCCCCCGCCTCGCCGGGTCCCGTCCCCACCACCTCAGAGCACGCCGGGCCGGGCCGCTCTCTCCCAGACACTCGACACACATGGTCGCACTCACGGCCACTCCCCATGCCCAACGCCGGGCCCCGAGCCCGCGCCTCACGCTCGCGCCCTGCCCTCCGCCCTCGCTCACCCTCCGGCCACACTCTCCGGGAAGCCCGGGCCCGGGCCTTTCCCAGCGCGGCCGCCGGGACGGGGAGGGCAGCAGCAGCGGCGGCGAGGGAGGGAGGGAGGGAGGGAGGGGCCGCAGAGGCGGGCTCCGGCCGCTCCTACCTGAGCAGTTGATGCTCTTGCCTTTGCCGCCGGGACAGTCCCCGCCGCCGCCGCTGCCGCCACCCGGGGGCTGGTTGGACGCGCGGCTCCCGGGCAGAGAGAAGGCGAAGAGCAGAAGCACCGACGTGTAGCAGCAGAAGGCGAGCGGGGGCGCGGCAGGCAGCCGGAGCGGCGCCTCAGCGGCCGCGGCGCCCATGACTGGCGCCCCTGGACGGCGGGAAGCGCAGGGAGCCGCAGGCCCGGGGCATCCAGCCGCGCACCGGGAGCCCCGCCGCTGCCTCGGCGCCTCCTAGCAGCCGCGCCGCTGCGCCTGGGAGCAGCCCCTCAGCATCCCGGTCCCACCCGCAGCGCCCGCCAGGCCCCGGCCCGCCGCGCTCGGGACGGAGTCAGAGGGTCCGGGCGCGTGCGAGGGTCGCGGGCGCGCGAGGGTGCGCGCGAGGGTGCGAGCCCGCGTTGGGGAGACCGAGGCTGGGGGCGTGAACGGGCGCGCGCGCGGCGGGCGGGGGTCGCGGGGCGGGGGCAGACCCAGCCCCTCACTCGCCGCTCGCCTTCCCTTTGTGTCCGCGGCCGTCGCCACCGCGTCACAAAGACCCCGGCCCGCCCGGTGAGGGGCGCGTGACAGAGCCGCGGGCGGGAGGGGTGGCTGCGACCCCGCCCCGCGCACACCCCCAGCGCTCGCGTCGGCAGCTCCGCCCCCGCCCGCGGCCGGCGCCGCCTCCGGGGGAGCTATTGTTCCTGCGGCGGGGCGGGAGCGCCGAGGGCGGGGGTCGTAGGCGCTCCTCCGCCCGGCCGCGGGGAGCTGGCGGGCGCGGGGATGCTCCGTAGGCATTAGCCTGACAGACATTTTTGCCGCCCTTTGCAAGTGGTTTTGAAGCATTTCCTTCGCTCAGCAGCCAGGCTGGGAAAGAAGGGCAGGTGGTCTATTATACATCTATTTTCTAGGTGAAGCAACTGAGCCACAGGGAGGTGAAGGTGACTAGTCCAAGGTCACAAACCAAGAAATGGCCAGGACGCGAATTGGAACCCAAGTTCCGACCCCCAACTCTGCAGTTCCTAGAGATGGGCTAAATTTCTAGGCTCCTCACCCCCACCCTTTCCCACAGACACCAACTGAATTTAAAAATCTGTTTTGCCCTCTCCCACCCATAATAGCCAACGTGGAGAGCAGATTTTCCATATGCAAGACCTGGACGAAGCCCTTTACGAGCAGAGCATTCTCTCCAATTCTTTTTTACAGCCCTACAAGGGAGTTTTCATTCTCATCCCCATTCCACAGATGAGGAAGTTGGGACTCAGAGAGGTAAGGTGATCTGACTCCCAATCCAGTGCTCTCCCTATCACATCATGATAGATGAGATTTAGCCTCAGGTAGTAAGATTATGGAGTGAATTGTTCGAAGGTCTCTGACTTTTTTCATAGACTATGCTGCTTCTCCCCTAAGAAGAAATTTCTTAGTCTCACTGAAAAACTGATAAATATGACTCAAAATTTTTAGCATGTGGGACAAGCCACCACAAGCAAAAACACATCAGGGGAAATGTTTTCAATGTGAATAAGAGACAATGTACTTAATAGAAAGAACATAAATCAAGAAGAAAAAGTTGACACAACAGAAAAACGAGAAGAGAAGCTGACTTGTCTTATTCACATAAAATACAGTAAATATATGAAAAGATATTTAAACCCACTAGTAATGAAAGGCAGATTAAAACCACAAGATTTTTTTCCTGAAGATGATTTAACAATAGTTAAAAGAATTGACAAAACCTAGCACTATTAATTTATACATTTGGGGAGGACAATTAGACTATATATCAAAAACCTTTAAAATATGTGTACCCTTTAAACCTAGGAATTCTGTGTATTGGAATTTATCCAAAAGAAATAATTGTACATGGGGCACCTGGGTGGCTCAGTAGGTTAAGCACCCCACTCTTGATTTCCACTCAGGTCATGATCTCATGGTTCATGACATCAAGCCCGAGTGGGGCTCTGCACTGACAGTGTGAACCCTGCTTGGAATTCTCTCTCTCCTCTCCCTCTGCCCCTCCCCCACTCGCACACACATGTTCTCTCTGTCAAAATAAACATTTTTTTAAAGAAATAATTGTACAAGCACTCAAAAATGTGCATATGGATGTTCATCAGAGCTTTTTTATAATAGTAAATATAATCTAAATGTCCATCTGGAAAACAAAGTATCCTGCCTCTTTGTACACAGGAGTATTTTGCAGTTTTAACTATGATGATTAACTGACATCATAGTTTACTGACATGGAAAACAGCAGGCTACTGATGAGTATAATAAAATCCTATATTTCTAAAATATACATGTGTGTGTGCGCATATCCATAGGAAAGAAATCAAGAAGAATATACAGCTATATATTAACTGTGACTATTGGGCTTATGAGTGGCCCTTGTCTTTTATATTTTTCTGTTTTGTCTGATTTTTTTTTCAATGAAAATTTTTGTTATAATTTAAAACTCTCTTTTCTTTCAAATTGTATTTTCAACATACTTTTTATATAAATTCATATTGTTAACATTTTGTTAAGACTTGCCTCAAACCTCTGAACTGTTAGCAGTGGCATAGCAATTGTTACAATGAAAATTCAGCTTCTGGCTTCCAGTTCAGGTATGATCCCAGGTTCCTGACTGCTAAGCCACAGCTAGCTAAAGGCTCCTTCTCAGACCATTCCCTCAATAGCTTCTCTGCTAATCTTGACCTCTTCTATGCTTCTTTTTTGCCCTCTGTCTTGGCTCTTTCACTCCCTGTATTCTGCCTTTAATTTTGATTTGACTGCTAACCATAGCTCAGGCATAAAAACTAAGAGGAGACAACCCTTAAATAAAAAGCAAAAACACTGTGGCCATAAATCACAAATTAATTTACATCTGCACCTTCCTCCAAATTAGGTAGGAAAAATTAAGCATAGATTTCTCAAAAGTTGTCAAATTGAAAAGGACTCTACTTCAGAAATAGTATTTCTCTGACCTTAATTATTCAATCTCAGGAAAAAAAGATCTTAGTGGTCATCTAATACAACCGTCACGTGCTTTAGTATTGGTGACCCCAAAATGTCAGGTAGCAAAAGAGTATGGGACTCACTATATGAAAACCACCCAGAGAGTTTTAAAAGAAAGTAGATTTCTGAACACCACTCCAGACATGCTGGGAGTCAGGGGGTAGGGGGGGGTTATTCAAGTATCCCTTATTTATATTAAAGTTCTCTAGAACCTCACATGCACTGCCAATTTGGAAACCCCCGATCTAACCTTGATCAGTTACGGCTCCATAACAAACAACCATAAAACCTTAGCAGTTGCCACAATAAACATTCGTTTCTCATAAATCTGGGGGTTGATTAATCTAGACTGGGCTTGGCTGAATGGCTCTGCTTCAAGCTGCAGGTCTAGCTGAACTTGACTCTGATCTTCTCCAATATTATTCTTTTGGGGGTCCCAGCTGAAGGAGCAGCAAGCAGCTACCCGGAGGAACTCTTATGGAGTTGGCAGTGGTGCAGCAGGGGAAGCCCAACTGTGCAAGCTTTTTTCACACCCCTGCTTACACTTGTCTGTTAAAATTCCACTGGCTCAGTGGAGTCTCCTAGCTGAACCCAAAGACAACAAGTAAGGAACTCTACTCTGTGGAGGTGAGTGAGAGGGAGTGAATACGGGGTGAATATTTTTGAAAAATAATCTATCAGAAATCCTGTACTTGAATGTCATTATTTATGCTCTGTCAGAATGTTTTCAGTTCCCAGTAACAGAAAAACCAACCCAAATTAACTTAAAAAAGGATTTATGGGCTCAAATTTAAAAAAAAAAAAAAAAAAAGGCAAAAAGTAGTGCCCTCTCCTATGAGTTGGTTTTTGTCCTCAATAAGGCTTCACTCATGGAAAACATCTCATTCCCTCAAGAATTCTTTGTGAGCATCTGCTGTGTGCTAGGCACCACAGTAGCCTTGAGGGGTGAGAGATAATTCTGCCTCACTGTCTCAGGAGGAGGAGGGGAGGACATCTGAAAATTAGCAATTACAACTCAGTGTGATAAACACTAGATTGAAATGGAGCATGAGGGTGGGGGTAGGAGTAAATGGCAAATCCTACTCCACACTCCCAGCCTGGCCAAAATTTGGGCTTTTCTGGACCTCCCACTGCAGGGTCTAGCTGCATAATGAAGGCCCGATAAATGGTAATGAGACAATTTGGGACTGACAAATTGGCCCTAGTAGGAGAGAGTCACAGCACTTGAGCTCACTCCAGAAACACTGAAATGATTTATGGTACAGCACTGACACAAGCCTGGGGCTGACCTCTGGCCCTCTTCAGAAATTGGACTCCCCTTCCTAGAGAAAGCAACCCTTTTTTTAAAAAAAAAAAAAGTAGGGGTGCCTGGGTGGCTCAGTCGGTTAAGCATCCGACTTCGGCTCAGGTTATGATCTTGCGGTTTGTGAGTGGTTTGTGAGTTCAAGCCCCGCGTCAGGCTTTGTGCTGACAGCTCAGAGCCTAGAGCCTGCTTCAGATTCTGTGTTTCCTTCTCTCTCTGCCCCTCCCCTGCTCATGCTCTGTCTCTCTCTGTCTCAAAAATAAATAGAATATTAAAAAAAAATTTTTTTTTAAGTAAAGAGTGAAATCATTCATTCATTCATTAAGTCTGTACTGAAGACCTACTTCTCATTCCTGAAAATACAATGGTGAGCACAACAGACCTGGTCCCTGTCTTAATGAAGTTTACAGTCAAATATTAAACAATTATGCAAATAAAAGTGAAATTGTGGAGCACCTGGGTGACTCAATCAGTTAAGCATCCGACTTTCAATTTCAGCTCAGGTTGTGATCTCGCTCTTGGTGAGATCAAGCCTGGCATCAAGCTCTGTGCTGACAGAGCCGATGGAACTGGCTTGGGATTCTCTCTCTCTCTCTCTCTCTCTCTCTCTGCCCCTACCCTGCTCGCTCTCTCTCTTTCTGTCTCTCAAGATAAATAAAAAAAAAAAAAAAAACATTTTTTTTTAACGTTTTTTTATTATTTTTGAGACAGAGAGAGACAGAGCATGAACGGGGGAGGGTCACAGAGAGAGAGAGACACAGAATCTGAAACAGGCTCCAGGCTCCGAGCTGTCAGCACAGAGCCCGACACGGGGCTCGAACCCACGGACCGTGAGATCATGACCTGAGCCGAAGTCGGACACCCAACCGACTGAGCCACCAGGCGCCCCCCAAAAAAAAAACATTTTTAAGTGAAATTGCAACAATGTTGATAAATACTATGAAGGGGAAGTTCAGAGGTTTACAAAAAGGGTGAGTAAAGTTAACCAAGTGAAGAGGGAATGTTCCAGGCAGAGGGAACATCATGAACAAATGCCTGTGAGTAAAAAGGGTCTGAATGTCAGCCAGTGTAGTAAAGACAGCAAGGTCAGCTTGTTTTAAACCTCATTCATTGATTCAACAAATATTTACTGAGTATCTACTATGATGTAGGCACTGTTCTAGATGCCAAGAAATAGCAGTGAACAAAACAAAGTCCCTGCTTCTTATAAAACGTCTAGTCTAGTGAGGAGACCTCATAACAATAATACCAGTGGGAGAGAATAATTGTTGGATCAGGCCATAACAATAGCAACTATAATTCGCAGAAGACCTACTACATCCCAGGTACTGCCAGCCACTTTGTATTTGTTGTCACTAATCTTCCCACCCACTGTTGGTAGGTATTATTTCCATTTTAAAAATGAGGAAATTGAGGTTTATGAGGGTAAGTGACTACTCAAACTACAAAACTAGGAAGTTGGAGTCACCTGACTCTGGTTCCAGAGCCCCGCCACATCACTAAGGTGAGCGAGCTGGTGGAGAAGCATCATCATCTAATACAAAATGGAGCAAAGATTGTCACCACTGAGACTGCAGCCACCAAGGAGTGTGCACAAACAGTCCTGAGCCCCCTGCCAGCATGTCAGGAGACTTTCGTTGGGGCTTCTTGTGATCATGCAGGGATTACAGTAATGTGATTACACTGCTTGTAATTACAACTCCAGTTGAAAGCACTATGATTGTTACCCACATCCCCTTAATGGTCCTCAATTACATAGATGGGCAGAAGCCAAGGAGGCAAGGGTTACAGATATCTGAACAAAAAAGTGCTATGGGAATCCAGAGAAGTAGCCTCACTCCGCCTGAAGAACAGGCTTCACCACTATAATTCTGTCAATTTGAAAGGCTTCTCACCCAAACAGTCTCTGTGAGTGGGTAGGGAGACGGAGGCGGCATCTCTGGGTTTCTCCTGCAGGTCTTCTTGTCGTTCAGTTGTGCAGTATTGCCCTGAATACAGAATTAAGATTTTTCCTCATCTTTCAGCAAATGGAAATTTTCAGCTGCAATTCAGAAATTTCTCCCAGGGTTTAACTCATAAAGGATTGTACCAAAGAAATAGCTTCTCTGACAATCACACATAAATGGTAGTAAGAGGTATAGCATCGTAATTAAGACTGTAAGCTCTGGAACCAAACCATCTAGTTTTGCATCTTAACTCTGCCACTTGCTACCTCTATGACCTTGGGCAAGTTATTGAACTTCTCTATGCCTCAGTTGCATAATCTGTAGCGTGGAAATCAAACTTCTATATGCCTCACAGTGTTGTTTTAAGAAGAAAATGGGTTTGTATGGGCAAAATGCTTAGATTCATGCTTAGTACATTGTAAGTACTCAATAAATAATTGGCTAGGAGTAGTCGTGGCAAAGTAAGCACATAATAAGTGATAGTTCTTATTAGTGGCAGTAGCCGTTAACTGCATTTATATACTAGGCTAAGAGCTTCATGTGTATTATCTAATATAATGTTTCCAAAAACCTAATGGGGAAGGTGATATTATTATCCTCATTCTGTAGATGAGAAAACTGAGATTTGGAGAGGTTAAATCATTTGCCTGAGGTTACACAGTGAGCGGTCAGCAGGACTGATGCTGAAATCAAGGTCTGTCTGACTCGAAAGCCTATGGTCTAAAAAAAAAACTCAAAAGAGATAAAGTCAGCAGTCAAAACAGTTCATATGAGCTGGCTGGTTGCCGGAGAGACCTGCAGGAGGGTAGCCTCCTGACTGGCGGAGGCAGCCAAACAAGGAGGAGGAAAGTGGTGACAAATAGCCAGGTGGGTCAAAGGGAAGGACACGAGGTTACAGCCAAGAGTCTGGGAACTTGAGAATGGCATCCACTGAGCTAAGAATCATGAAAAAGAGAGAAAGCAAGGAGCTAACTACGTGGAGGAATTAAAGTGAGCCCAGTGGAGTGAAATAACTACATTTTGCCACTATGTGTATTTAAGTATGTCAGCTTGCCTCTGTATGTATACATATGTATGGAACATATGTCATTTGCCTGTGTGTGTACATATGTAATGAGTATATCAGCTTGCCTCTGTACATATGCAAAAGTGCCAAGCATATGCCATTTTACTCTCTGTGTACATATGTAGGGAATGAGTATATATCAGGTTGCCTCTCTGAGAGGGTGTATGTATGCAAATCTAAGTGTAACAGCTGGGCTCTGTGTTTGTACATGCACATGTACATGTGTGTATCCATGCACACATCACCATATATAGCAAATCATCAGTACATGTGAGCTTAAATTGAGTCAGCCGTTTTTTAATTCTCCTCCTTTGGTTCTAAGTTGAAAATTATTTCCTACAGTCTGATGGCCTTAGGACTCAACATCAGGGTCAATACAGTTAGACTCGGCACTTAGTCTGGGTTCCTAATTAAGGAAGTTATAAAGGTGAAACAAACACTGCATGCTGGAGCTGTTTCTCTCAACAGAGAACAATCATAATAAGACTCAGGGCAGCTCTGGTAGTGGTGGTTTCAACAACAGTGGGAGCAGGGGTCACGGTAGGGTATGGAGAGTGGTGACAGTAGTGCCATTCATCCGACATCCATCCAACAGTGTTTGTTATGTGCCAGTGTTAGGCACTGAAGATGCACAAGTGAACAAGATAGACACAGTCCCTGTCCTAGAGTCCAATAGGGAGTCAGACTTTAAACAATCCATTACAATTGTGAAGGGTTTTGCAAAGTATGTGTGAAAGCATCAGACAGGGACCCCTTACATACCAGGGGCTAAGAGTATCAAGGAAAACTTCTCCAGAGAAGTGACATTTAAGCTAAGGCTGGAAGACTGATGAAGAGTTAGAAGGAGGTAGAAAGAGAACAGTATTCCATGAAGAAAGTTTGACATAAAAAAATGAAAGAATATGGCAAGGTTAAAAACAGAGAAGACAGCTGTGGCCAAAGTTTCAGAAAGTGAGGAGGTGAATGACATAAAGAATGAAGTTGAAAAAAAAAAAAAGAATGAAGTTGGAGACTTCAGGAAGCACAGGCCAGATCACACAGGGCCTTTTAAACCAGGATAAGGATTCAAACTCCATCCTAAGATGATAAACAGGAAATAGCCTGCTCAGATTTGTTTTTAAAAGATTACTTGGTTAAAGGCATGAACTGTTAATGCCTTGGTTAAAGGCATGAACTGTTAATGCCTTGGTTAAAGGTATGTTAATTATATCTCAGTGATGCTGTTGAAAAAATCACTTGGGCTGCAGTGTACAGAGTGGATTGGAAAGGCACAGTGTACCCAAGAAAACCATGGGAGAGCTATTGCAGTGGTAAGTGATGATGGTAGCTTGGACTAGAGAAGATGTGGACAAGTAAATGAATTAGATTAAGGGAGGGGGGAATCAACAGAATCTGGTGACTAACTAGATATATAGGGGCTGATGGAGAGAAAGTGTCAAGCCAGGGTTAGCCCTACCTTCAGTGGCATTCACTAAAATAGCCATTTTCAGAGATGAAGCAGGTTTGGAGAGAGGATGATGAGTTCAGCTGTAGGCACACTGAGTCTGAGGGGCCAGTGAGGTATCTGTATCAAGCCATCAGTAGCAGTTGGATTTATAAGTCTGGTGTTCTTAAGAGATTTACACTGGGCATAGAGTGTGGGAGTCATCAAAGGATCAATTAATTGAAGTCATGGAAATGGATGTGATGACTTGAAAGTGTAGGAGATTCTACAAAATGAGAAGAGGGCCTAGGCTGAAGCCCTGAGGAACTCCAATGGAGGGGACTAGGAAAGAATTGCCAGAAAATTAGGAGGAAAATGAGGAAAGAACAATGTCATAGTGACCAAAAGGTATTTCAAGAAGCAGGACGTGGTCAACTAGTCAAATGTTGCTGAAAGATCAAGCAGACGAGTCCTGAATAGTGTCCAATAGCTATATCCACTTGAAGTCATCAGTGATTTTAGCAAAAGCCATCAGTAAAGTGGTAGGGGCAGAATCCAGATTAGAGCATGTTGAGACATGAGTAATAAGTGGAAAATGGAGAAGAACGTTTAAACAGCTTGGCTGTGAAGAGAAGGTGACTGTAGGTAGAAGAGGGACTTTTTAAGAGATGAGACTGTACAGTATTTAAATAATGATGATAAAGATCCAGTGGGGTGGGGGGAGTTGAGTATACAAACAGGATGAAGGATAACCAGTAGTGGGATAAGGATAATTTCAAGATACTTGAGAAGACAGGAAGGGGTGGAATTCAAAGCACAGATGGAGGGATTGACTTGAGAGAAGACACTTTCTTTGTAACAAGAGGGAAGATAGAATGGAGGCTGACTCATGTGGGTATTACACATATGGTTTTGAGATATCGAAGAAATTCCTGGATCCTGGCTTTGATGTTCTCTGACAAGAAAGGGAAATAGGGGTGGAGTGGGCATGGTGGGTGGGGGAAGTGGCTGGATCAAAAGGCAGGTGAAGGCAGCTTTGGCCCCACTGTAATCCCATAAACTCCCTCCTTAGCCTTTCTACCCCAGTCTTCATCAACCATCATTGATGTGGACAATCTCATTCTCCCTATCTTTTATGCAAAGTTCCTTTTTTTAAAAAAACTGACCTAAAACATGCAATGTATGTACTAGACACCACTTCAAATCAGGTACCTAGCCCTCTCTCTTAGCCAGATTACTGCTTTACTACAGAGAAACATGGGGTCAGATTTGAGAAGAGTGGTCATTGATGTTAAGGGGAAAGAAAACATGATTTTCCCAGCACAGCTCAGGAGAGATCCACAGCACCAGAGGCACAGACCAGAAAGGTACCCAGAAGCAGGAGTGCTTAGGAAAAGGAAGTTAGGAGCCTTTTATCTCAGGTGTGCACTTATTAACATGGGTGGGGGGAGAGGAAAAACCTACCCCTCTTCCTACTCACCTCCAGCAGAGGAGTTCTAAGGGAGATAGCTTCTTTTTCTTTTTTTTAACGATTATTCATTTTTGAGGACAGAGCACAAGCAGGGGAGAGGCAGAGAGAGAGACGGAGGCAGAGACACTGAATCTGAAGCGGGTTCCAGGCTCCAAGCTGTCAGCACAGAGCCCAATGTAGGGCTTGAACTCATGAACCACGAGATCATGACCTAAGCCAAGGTCAGACACTTAACCAACTGAGCCACCCAGGCGCCCTTAAGGGAGACAGCTTCTTAAGAAGGGGCAAAGGGGACCCTTTGCTTTCTGAACTAAATTCAGATTTTTCTCAGATCTGGCATACCTTCTTTCCATATGAATGCTAGCAAATAGTCAAGACTAATTTAATAATGATTTTGTAATCCCCATGAAATAACATCAGAGTGATGATCATTGATGGATGCTAAAACCATTGGGTGGAAGTTTGTTGGGGACAGAATATTCAGAGTCTTAAAGTATCACCCCACAGATAACTTATTACATATGAGTGAAAAACACAACTTTATAATGAAGAGAATTAGCAGACAGTGCCTTCACCAGGTGATCAAATTTAGCCTCACCAATGTGACTCCCCACGTTATGTAATGAGAATATAACATAATAGGGGCGCCTGGGTGGCTCAGTCGGTTGAGCGTCCGACTTTGGCTCAGGTCATGATCTCACAGTCTGTGAGTTCGAGCCCCACATCGGGCTCTGTGCTGACGGCTCAGAGCCTGGAGCCTGTTTCGGATTCTGTGTCTCCCTCTCTCTCTGCCCCTTCCCCGCTCATGCTCTGTCTCTCTCTGTCTCAAAAATAAATAAAAAACATTAAGAAAAAAAAAATTTTTTTAAAGAATGTAACATAATATACATGCTAGTCTTGCCAAAGAGGTTTAACCTGAATCAAATCTAATCACGAGGAAGAAATCAAATAAATCCAGCATGTGGGGCACATTGACAAGGCCTGGACTTTAAATGTAATGTCATGAAAAACAAAAAAGGAGAGAAGAGAGGTTTGTTCTACATTAAAATAGACTAAAAAGACAAAACCAACCAAATGCAATAAGCCTTGATTGAATCTGAGAAAATCAATAGCAATAAAAGACATTCTTAAGGCAACTTGAGAAATTTGAATGTAGATTACACATAGATGATATTATTGAGTTAATATCAGTTTTCTTAGGTGTGATAATGGGATCATGGTAATGTAGGAACATGTTCTTAGTGCATGCATGCTGAAGAATTTAGGGGCAAAGTGTCATAATATCTGCAGCTTTCAAGTGCTTGAGAGAGAGAAAAGCCATTAACAATTGGTAAATCTAGGTGGAGGGTAAAAAAAAAAAGATTTTAAAATACTCAATGCAGTCTATTTCTTCATCAAACATTTTTTTTTTTGCCATGACCTTGGGTAGCTTTATGCTTATAAGCATAAACTGTGCTTCTTAATGTGCTAAATTAAATTAGACTGAAATCTTTAAAAGCATCATAGCAAGAAAATTACTCTGCAAAGCTTTTTAGACATAAAAGAACTTCTAATTTGTGTAGGAGTATAAGTGAAGATATGGTAAAGTGGGAGAGAGAGCCACAAAATAATAAAAAGAACACTTTCCTAGGAGTCAGAAGACCTTTGAGTCCAGCACTTAACCACAGGAGATGTTAGATTCTCTGTCAGCAAAGTGGGGCTAATGGTATTGCCTTCATCATCTTGCTGTAGGTACAGGAGAAACAGAATGTGAAAAGGCTTTATCAACTGGAAAGGAGTATACAAGTGAAGTGATTTTTATTATCATGCCATGCTGATGTCCTATTAGCAGTGGTTCCAGAACTGTATTATACCTAACAAGCAACTGGAAAGCTTGTTAAAAGTGTAGATCTACAGGGGCACCTGAGTGGCTCAGTCAGGTAAGTGTCCGACTCTTGATCTGGGCTCGGGCCATGATCTCACCTTATGGTTCATGGGTTTGAGCCCTGAGCTGGGCTCTGGGCTAACAGCACGGAGCCTGCTTGGGATTTTGTCTCTCCCTCTCTCTGAGCCCCCCCTTCTTAAATAAGTGAATAAACTTAAAAAAAAAAAAAAAGTATAGGGGCATCTGGGTGGCTCAGTTGAGCGGCCGACTTCAGCTCGGGTTATCATCTCACAGTTTGTGAGTTTGAGCCCCGTGTCAGGCTCTGTGCTGACAGTTTAGAGCCTGGAGCCTATTTGGGATTCTGGGTCTCCCTCTCTCTGCCTCTCCCCTGCTTGCGCTCTCTCTCTCAAAAATAAATAAACATTTAAAAAATTTATTAAAAAAAAAAAAAAAAAAAGTGTGGATTTCCAGTCCGGCCTTCAGGGATTCTGATTCAGGAGGTCTGGGTTGGGCCCAGAATTTGCTTTGTGAAAGCACCCTCACTTTCTCTGGTGAGAGGGATCTGAAAACCACACTTCACTGCCATGGAGGTTACCGTGATCTAAAATCCTTGGACTCAATGTTTGGTTCGTGGATCAGCAACATCACCAGCACCTTGGGAGCTTGTTAGGAATGCAAAATCTGGCTCCACCCCAGATTTACTGGACCAGAATCTGCAATTTCAACAAGATGCTCAGGTGACTCCCATGCACACTGTTTGAGAAACACTAATCTACATGGCAAAACTGATCAGTGACCTCTCTTCTTCGTCTTGGTCCTGATTCTCCGCTTGTTGTCAGACAGAATTGAGCTACTAGCTTTGCTGTTGCTGACACCCTTAACCTCATTTAGCTCTTCTTTCAGCTTCTCTTTGTTTCTGGGTCCTCAGTGGTGGAAGATATTCGATAAACATAACCAAAGTTGCTTATCTTCTCACATGCTGTAAACGGACAATCAAAGCAAACTGAGTTGGTATCTAAATCTAGTTAAGCTATTTACCAGGTATGTGATTTTTTTTTTCTTATAGTGACATAAAATTTACCATTTTAACAATTTTTAAGCATACAGTTCAGATATGTGATACTGAACAAGTCACTTAACCTCTCTAATCTTCCATTTCATTATCTTTAAAATATAGGTGATATTACCTACTCCTGCAGAGTATTTTAAGCATTAAATGAGATTTAAAAAAAGAATTAAATGATACACATACATGCCTAGAACCCACAGAAGATGTTCAATAAATGCTAACTCCCTTCCTTTCATTCTAAGTAGATTTCAGACAGCGCTGATTTTACAACAGATGTCATCTACTGAAACCAACTGATAAGAATTTCAAAGCATATATAAAAATGTACATATTATTGCCTTAGAACAGGGCAATTTGTAAAATAAAACTATTCTATAATCTATAGCATTGGCCAGTTTGAAATAGCTAAAGGAAAGAGTACCCAATTGCATTTTGTTGGGAAAATTACATTTTGGGAAGCAGCAACCCTTTTGTGCCCATTATATAGAAGTTCTTGCACTGACTGTACTTAGATTGCTTTAGAAACAATTCAAGTACAGTCATTATCCTAACATCAATAACTTTTACAAGTGGAGCTTTCAACCTTGGGGCTGATCCACTTGGATGCAGTATTTGAATTCCATTTATGTGCACATAATCTTTTAAAGAGATACTAAATTGAAAACTTGGGTTACATGCAGTAAATTGAAAAGATTAGTTTACCTTGAGAATGAGACTAATTAGAACAGGGGAAGGGAATTTAGAGATTCTCTCCTCCAACAGCCTTATTTTACAAATAAGGAAATTAATATCAAGAAAGACCTAGTAACTTGCCCTCACTCACATGATGAGTTATTAGCAAACCTGGGACCAGAGCCCAGGTTCCAGGAGTGTGTCCTGGTGTCACTTGACTTTGAAGAATGGGTGACACTTCAGCAGCATAGGTGATGGGAAGGGGTTATGGAGAGGCCGACAGCACTCCTGGTAGAAGGATCAATGGAAGTAATTTCACAGAGCCAGGCTCTGAAATGGAGAGACTGATGAATGTACTCAGGAAGTGTCAGAGTGGGGAGGCTGGAAGGAGAGATTAAGATGAAGTTTTGTGACGTTAGAAGAAAGTCCTGGATTCTCTTGTAACACAGAATATCAGAAGAGACTTTTATGGACTCTTTTTTATAGTTTATATGGCTCTTCCATATTTGTAGTCTCATTATAGCAATCTTGGGAAATAGATATTATACAGATGATGGTCTAATATTCAGAAGGTCATGTTCTTTGCAAAACTAAGATTTGAACTAGGGCTCTGAATAGCAAGGCGGTGTATTATGATCCTTTTTTTGTCTGTTTGCTTGTCTTTGTTTTTTGTTTTTAAGTAATCTCTGCACTCAATGTGGGACTCAAACTCACAACCCTGAGATCAAGAGTCGCATGCTTTACTGACTAAGCCAGCCAGGTGCCCCATGTGTATTATGATTCTTAAAGGCATAAGCTCCAGAGCCAGGCCACTTGGGTTTAAATCTGTCTGGCCCCATTTAGAAGCCATATAAACTTGAGAGAAAAAAATGGCTAAAACTTAGTGTTTATTATGTGCCAGGCTCTGTTCTAAATGCATAGAACTAAATACATATTACTCATTTAATCCAACATCCCTATTATCTATTATCATTACTACTTTAAAAGCTCTCCTCCAGGAGAAAGAGGAGTGAAAGAAGTAAGGAAGGAGTGCCTCAGTAGAAGATGAAAAACAGGGAAGCATTTCCTCTTAGATTCTCTGTTCTTTATTATATGGTCTCAAGTCTGGTATTCCACTGGTTCCCTTCCCACTTGTGATACTGTGGTAGATTAAATTATTGTTCAAAATATTCACCTCTTCACTTCACCTTCTTAGGAGGACTCTACTTCCCTCTGCTTGACTTTGCGCCCAGCCATATGACTTGCTCTGGCCAAGGAAATATTAGCAGATTTAACACCAAAATTTGAAATAAAAATGCTTCTACAGTTGGGCTTGTCCTCTTGTACTTCTGCTATCACACTGAGAAGAGCTTCCCCTGAATAGCTTCTGCCCTGCTACTCCCTAGACTTCTCAGTGGTTAAGTGTGAAGTAACCACCCTCCAATCCTACAAAAGATCTAATACTAGCCCATCCAAAGACACTCTTCGAGATTCAAGTATAAGAGGGGCGCCTGGGTGGCTCAGTTGGTTGAATATCCGACTTCAGTTCAGGTCATGATCTTGGGGTTCATGGGTTCGAGCCTCACCTCAGGCTCTGTACTGACAGCTCAGAGCCTGGAGCCTGCTTCAGTTTCTGTGTCTCCCTTTCTCTCTGCCCATCCCCTGCTCATGCTGTCTCTCTCAAAAATAAATAAATGTTAAAAAAAATTAAGAGTGCCTGGGTAGCTTGGTGACTCTTGATTTCAGTTCAGGACATGCTCTCACGATTCGTGAGTTCGAACCCCATGTCATTGGTGTTCTCTCTCTCCCTCTCTCCCCCTTTTCCACACGAGTGCTTGTGCTTTCTTTCTCTTTCTCAAAATAAAGAAACTTAAACAAACAAACAAACAAAATACTCAAGGATAAGAATCTAGATCCATATGTATTTCACCAGCAGAGCAACAACCACTGAGCTTCCTTCTTGGTTACTCTGGAAGCTGAACCAGAAGAATGGGACAAAACCTGACAACTTCTACTTCTACTGACTTCTGCTACTTACAGTACTTTCTCTATTAACAAGCATTCTTTTTATCAAAAGTAACCTATCTCTTAAGTAACAGGGTTTGGAATCTCCCCCCCACCTCAATAAACCCACAAAAAGAAAACTCAGAACAGAACCCAATTAAATCTCTTGGCACTCACCAGGAGAAGGAAGCCCATATTTATGGATGGAGAACCTCCCGCCCTGAGCCCTTTACTAAAGGTACAGGTTAATCTTACACACACATGCGCGTGTGCACACACACACACACACACACACACACACACACACACAGTGGCAGTGCTGTCAAGGCATCTTGCAAGCAGAACTAGAGCTTCTGATCCTCTCATTCAGAAGTAGTGGATCACCATTCTGTCCATTCCAATGAGTGGCAACAGTGAGGGAACCCTCACACAGAATCTGGGTATCTGGATAATGTAGGAATATAAGTTTTCCACCTAATGATGATAAACTGCACTGTTGGGGTAACAGTCAGCTTGCAATCCTGACAGTTACAGTGGGTTATGGAGGTTCAATAGGTATGTTCTTTAAAAAATTTACTTAAATCACCCTTCTATAAATTGAACCTCATTCTAAATGCACCAAAGGGCTGTTTTAGGAAATGTCATGTTGAAATTTTTCACAAAGAAAATAATCTCACTCTTGTAACTTTATGTAAGTTTTCTACACTGGGTGTTCCTGAACCATAGTGCACCTGGGTACTTCCCCTATAAAGGAGTTTCTCTACAGGAGGGCATCCATTCCACAATGACAACAATAATGTTAAAATGCTTTACATCACTCTTTATTTCAAAAGTGCTTTACTAACATAGACTAATCTTCACAACATTTAAGGGAGGTAGATAAGTATTACACCACTTTCACAGATGGAGAAACGGAGGCAAAGATTAGTAAATTGTGTTGAAGGGCATAATATATGGCACGATTAGGAAAATAATTTGTTGCAGTCACGGATCACTGGTGATCTTGCCCCATGACTTCTGAGTCCCACCAACACAAAAGTAGCAGATGCAGCATGGAAGCAGGTTGTCCTCAGTTTGGCTAGTCTAAGGCTACGCTTCTCCTTGTTGACACCAGATGTTGAATGTGCTGCCCTTTGGCCAGTATTTCCCTCACACACATTCTCACATGACTCCACCTCTAAAACAGGGGAGAGTAGGAGCTATGGTGGGTACAGGAGGAGGGGCTGGAGGAACAGGGCTGGGAAGGTGGAAGACAGAAAACACGAACTGGTATCAAGCAAGGGCGAGGAAGAACAGGAGGAGCCATGGGAGGCAGCCCAACGAAGAAAGCCAGAGCAGAAAAGAAGTGTCACTCCATGTGAAAAGCTCAGACATCCAGAAATGCTATTAAAAGGGTAATTCTTCACAATGACATTACAGAGCCATTCCTCGTGGCTTTGCCAAATATAATTATCAGGTCCTTCTGACATTCCCAGGAGGCAGAGCCATTCCTCTCCCCTGGTCCAAACCAAGTGCTGATGTAATTGACCTGACACTGCAGAGGCTGTTGACAACTCAAATGCACTCTCCCACCATGCTGCCTCTTCTTCTAGTCTCTTTCTTCCAACAACAACAACTACAAAACAACAACAACAAAGTCAATGCCTTTCAAGATTCTCTCTGCAAAATTCCTAAAACGTTCCCTAAAACTTTGATGAGTAGGGTAGAATTCCATGTTTGACTTTTATAAAGGGGCTGTAATAGGCATACATGGGCATGAACAGCCCCTCTCGGCCAATGCCCCTTTATACAACGTGGGACACTAAAGAAAGGACCTTTTCTGATCTTTCTAGGGCAAAGCCATTGTAAGTGATGGTGACATGCACCACCACCTGCATTGGAGTTACTGGTGGCTGAGGCAGCACCAAATGAGGGGGCTGACGAAGACCCCGGGCTAAAGTGTCATCGGAGGGACAGGTGGAAGAAGAAGTCAGAGCAAAGAGAGGCCAGCCACGGCAGAGATGGGTAGAGGTGCTCCCTCCCATCCCATGTTCGAGGCTGCATGGAGGCAACAATGTTAGTTCATCTCTCGGCACCTCCTAGGTTGGGTCAGAGCCAGAAATGCATCCTTTCTTCATTTCAATCGGCAGCATGGTTCTTTCTGGCACATAGCTTTAACACCTCACCCCTCCTCTCCAACAAGAGCAATCAACTGCCAAGCCTGATTCCACCTCTGCAGTGCCCTTCACATTGGTCTCCCTGTCTGATGACAGCCTCCTCTAGATCCTATCATCTCATCCTGACCAGGGCAAGACCCTCCTACCTCATCTCCTGCACTCCAGTCTTCCCTAAACTCAGTTGCACCTTCTCATCTTCCTCCTGGAGCACAGCGTTCATGCTGCTGCCCAATTTGGAAATTCACCATGTTCTCACTGCCTCCCAGTTATGTGTCTCATCATCTTGAATCTTCAACAGATTCCATCTGTTGCATCTAGCAAAGGTTCTCTTCTTTCTGAACCTCCACCTGTCCAAATGCCAACTCTAAAGACTCAGCTCAGATACCACCTCTCCCAAGAGGTCTTCCTTCCCGGAGGAGGTGGCATTTCCTCTGAGCTACAAATGCACTTGAAGACATGCACTAATGGAGTACATGACAACTGCGTGTAAGTCTTACCTCCCCGACTGGGTGTGTCCACGATTTGGCAGGGTGGGGGATGGTGAACTGTCTTAAAATTTGTCTATTCCCTACAGCACCTACCAAGAATTGGTTATTGCATATCCACCTCAGTAAGGAACTGCTCAATGGTGAAATGAACATATACCTGCCCATGAATGAAGACACCAAAGTACACTGCAGGTGTGATCTGACTCTCAGGATAAAACAAATCCATGATATAACTTTGAGGGATGGGATAGGGGCAGGCAGGTGGGACTATCTGTTTTGGAGTCGAGAGACCTAGGACTGAAGTTCTGCTTTGCCATCTACCAGCCACTGGTCTGGTACCAGATGATTCTTCTCTGAGCATCATTTCCTGACTTCTGCATGACCTCACAGGATTAAGGATCAAATGAGACATAACTGTGAACTCTACACCACTGGTTCTCAATCCCAGTGATGTATCATAACCTCCAATAAACCTTCTGAAAAATGTAGAGGACAAGGCCCCAACCCAAGTCAACTGAACCAGAATACTCTGGGATTGGGACCAGGTGGGACTAATTATTTATAAAATACTATTTTTATGCATAGCCAAGGTTGAAAACTACCGTTATAAACTCATAAATACCATTAACAGTAGAGCACGGTTTAATTATCCTTTTAGGCTTCGGTTTGATTATCCTTTATTTGGTTAGGAATTCATTCTGTTTTTATAATTTCATTATGTGTGTGAGCATGTTTTGTGTTGTTCTGCATTGCTGTTTGTGTGCTTCAGTGATAAATTCTGAGAGAGGATAATGTCCAGCACACTGCTATACACAAAGTGTACCTAACCCAATTTGGGAGAGTCTGGGGAGGATGATAAGTAAAAACTTCACAAAGTCCTCTAAAAAACCTTGCTACGCCGAAGTGTGGGGACCAGACAAGCAGAACTGGCAAAACTGGGGAGCTTGTAAGAAATGCAAAATCTCAGGCCCCACTCCAGAAGCTGCATATTAACAAGATTTCCAGATGGATCAGTAGGTGAAACAAAGGGAAACTTCACTCTGTTCACATCTGTGTTGAGGGCCTGCCATTCCCTGCCCTAATCCTGAGCGGGTAGGAGGGCATGGAGAATGTCAAGTTCTGTCTTCCATAAACCATTTAAGCTTGGGACGTTACCTAGATGTGTCTTCTCTAAAGGGTCCATTTTGTAAACATGAAATTAAGAATACAAATCCTTACAAAAGGATCCTTTCTTTCAAATCTAGTCTTTATAGCTTTCCTTCAAATAACCAGTGCTTCTAAGATATTTAAAATAAGATCAGTGTATAAATTGATATCCATTTAAGTTTTATGTAGTGCGTAAATTAAATAACAAGTATATGTTTATCTTACTCAACTTACAGTCCCCAGGACCCAAATTCAAAACTTAGGAAGGCGGGAAGCTGAGCCAAAGCAGTAATCAATTGTTCCCTAATGACCCATACCTTCTGGACAATTCGGATGTTAGCAGTACCCATTCAAGACTATGCAGACCACACCACAGTCAAGGAGTTGCAGAAGATTCTAAACATTATCTAAACCAATGCCTTACTTTATTACAGGCACTGATTAAAAGGAGGTACCCCAGGTCACACAGCACTTTGAGGCAGAGCCAAGATCAGAATTCAGGCCGTGGCTTCTCACCCTACACCCCCCTACATAGCCTCTGCCACACATACTTTTCTTTCCCCAGCACGTGGCCTTGAAATTTCATGCTCAGAAATTGCTGACCTGCCTTGACACGTGTTACTTTTCTTGTTCCAGCTACTGCTGTGCCCAACATCCCAGAACTGGTTTTAACACTAGGCTACAGGAGAAGCTATCTCACAACTAAATCAAAATATCCATTTACCAATCCATAGTTCCAAATATGCTGGTAACGGGTTCTTAAAAAGCCAATGCTAACCATGTGATGCAAACTCCACAGCATTACTAATAGCTAGCACCATGAGCATGGTGAGGGAAGGGCCTTTCCCTAGGTGGCCGATGATTAAAAACAGGGCACCCATTAACTCAGTAGCACAAAGTTGGGAGGAAACTACAGAGGGAAAGCAAAAATGAGCACAGTGGGGTTGGCAGCACCTTTAAAAAACATACACAGTGTGACTATAAAATTGCAAGTCTTATCTTTTAATAAAACAAACATGATAGGTTATAGAAATCTAAATGAACATTTGTCCCTCAAAGCAGTTACATCCTTAGTTCCAACAGAGCTACTGCTTTTGGAGCCATTATTTGGAACCCCTCTTTGGGGAAAGGCCTTCAAAGGCAGTGCATGAGCCACATGAGAAAATATCCTTCCAAATGTTGGGTGTTTAAAATCAGAAAAGCCACTCAAAGAATGACACTGGGGGTGGGGGAAGGAAAAAGGCTCTCAT
This sequence comes from Panthera tigris, assembly GCF_018350195.1. NCBI lineage: Eukaryota > Metazoa > Chordata > Mammalia > Carnivora > Felidae > Panthera > Panthera tigris. The sequence goes on along the minus strand of NC_056672.1, from coordinate 62,108,397 downwards.
GGAGGTTTCCCTAAAGACCTCCAGCGAGTTCTGAGCAATAGCATCACCCCTGGAGAAACATGTGGCCTCCAGGGACTTTCAGCCACTTTCAACGGGAACGCGTTCACTTGGATAGAAAAGTTCCGCTACTAAAAAAAAAAAAAATCAGCCACACTCCTTTATAGTCACACTTGCCTCTGATTAAAAAAATACAACAACAACACTCACACGTGGTTCTTGTATGAATTCTAATTAAGAGACATTACATTCAGAATCATAGCACTCATAGTGATAGTTTTCAGGAGACTGGATCAGCTTCTTTGCCACTGAAGGGGTACATGGGGTGCAGCAGTTTACCTGAATGTATTCTTAAATACGTGACTACTACCGCTCTAATTTTCCTAGTTGTAGCTCTGTTACAAGTTACTGACCGCAAGTTCATGTTCCAGGCTTTCTTTGCCGACACAGATTGGTTACAAGGGAGCCGCCCCCACAGTCTTAGGGTGAATTGGGAAAGGGCCGGTTAAATGAGGAGACAGGCCACTCCTTGGTGAAAGTTTGTAGCTTCCTTTCCCAATACATCTTCTTTTTATTGAGAACTTCCATTTTTATCCTGTGTTCCTCCTCTGCCATCTCACACTCCCGCTCTATCTGCTGGATTTTGGCCACATGCACCTCATTCATCTGTATCAGCTGCAGCTGTAAGATGGACATTTGTTGATGGTGTTCTTCCTCATGCATCTTTTTTAAAGCACCTTCCTGAGAGGTTTTGCTCCTGTAGTGTTTATTGGCTGTTATTCTGACAGCTGAACACGAGGGTTCAGGTTGAGAGGTCCCCTCACACACAGGAAAATGTATGAACTCTTTCTCATCATCGCACAGTTCTCTATTTGAAACAGCAAATGATTCTGAAAAACAGTAGCAGAAAACATACGTTCAAAGATTTTACAGGCAGAGAGTGTATCAATCCTATTCCAAATGACAGGTCCCCCATCACAGGATGTAGCGGAAACAGTGTCTGCTTTGGCCTGCTTTGTCTATGGGTACTCTTGCCACACCTGACTTTTCAAAACCCACAAGTCAAAACCAGTGTTCCCTCCAGAAGCAATGATAAAGGGTTTCGTCATGTGGTTTCTAGAACTGTGAACTATAGGAACAGTGGTCCGAGACTGTGCTTATCAAGAACTGTTGACCTAAATTCTAAACCGAAGTGTGCACAACTCCGAATAAGCAGAACACCATGGTACGAGCGCAATGGTGGGTTTTCAGATTAAGTTCTCCGTCAGTTTGACCTCCCTGTCTCAGTTTCTCATCCGGCCGTGAACACTTTCCGTAGCCCTTGACAATCCTTCCTGAAATCTCTTTCCTCTGTTAGCTTCCACACCATGGCTCTCTCCTCAGTTTTCGACACCTCCTCTCCCGACTGCTCCTTCTCAAGCTTCCTTCCAGGACTCAGACTCTTGCTGCACCTGCAACTCACCTCTTAATATTCCTCTGGGGTTCCCATTTTTGGCTCAGTTTTCACTGCAGCCTAGTAACCCTCATAATCTGGTTTCTGACCTTCCTTTTTCTCGCCTTACTCCAAAATACCCTGGGTGCCCTTCAATCGTACCAAAAATTTCACATTCTTTAAAGGCCATGCTCTTTTTTATAATTCTGTCTCTGTTCCTTCAGCCTGAAGTTGGGCTAACTATTCATCCCTCTTCACTCCCCACCCAGGACCCCACACTCACTCAAGCATGCACTCTTATTCCAGACTCTCCTTTTCAACCTCCCCACAACCCCTACTTTGTTCAGCATCTGCGAAACCCCAGATCGCTCCTTTCTCTATGAGTACTCCTCTGTAATAGCACTTACCATGTTCTAGTATTACTTTGGGACCATGCCTTATTCATTTCTTTTATCCTTGGGCACCAATTATTTTGCTTGGTACATAGAGGATGCCTAGTAAATATTTATTGACTGAAGCTTTGAACACAGGGGAGAAGAGCTTATGGATACAAAAGGATGCCAGTTTTGCTGGTGCCACATTCATACTAGTATTTTTATAGGGCAATGACATTTTATCAATTAAGGAGTTTCAATATGGAAGACACTAACTCCACTAACCCATGGAGTCTTCCAGCTGTGACTCCAAGGCTTTCTTGGGAAGCTTTATGTTCCCAATAATGAGAATTGTCTCCTTGGAGAAAAATAATATCAATTTATTAACAGAGTTGATTACATTATTACGTCCACTCCATTATTCCAGAAGATGGGATGCCGGGAATGTTAATGGCTACTGGGGGAAACCTAACTCGTAATACTCTGTTAATAAAAGGAAAATGGCTACTGTTTAGATTATTTCACTCCAAGGGGTTAGGTAACAACCATAACTGGTCCCTAATTAAGATTAAAGAGAAAGAAGGTAGAAGTCTCACTTTTGAAAGAGAAGGTTAAAAGTACTTCTGTGTCATCCAGAGATAATGAAAATATCTCCCTAGGAATCTTTCCCAACTCCAAGGGCTATGCCTTAATTAGATGTCCTTCCTTCATGCTCCTGCTGCCTCCTGAGCGTACCTCTGGCAGAGCACTTGTTAAAACTGGTGGCTTAACTACCTCCCCATCCGATCTCTGAATACTCTGAAGACAGAAAGTGTCTCTTATTCATCCTCGTGGAGAACGCATTCCAGGGCCTGGACGATGCTGGCCACATCAGAAATGTGTGGGAATGAACTGGTTGCGGTGGGTCACATCCCTCCCAACACAGCACAACTGTGTAGACAGGACAGTGTTCTGAGTAGAGCCAAGGCACAGGACAAGGAAATGGGAAAGGCTTCACCCTGGGAATAAGATCCCTTGGGTGTGAACAACGGCAAAGAGGTTACCTCATCTGCGTCCCATCTAGCCTTAGATCTGAAAGTCTTCTTTGAAGACTGGACACATAGACATTTTTTGGCACTTTTGGCCTCTGTTTTCTTTGATTCCATTCCAGAAGATAGTTCTGTATGCTCCTCTAAGTCTTTAAAGTTCATGCCCTTACAATGCTGCTCATCTCTTCCCATTTCTAAATGTTCATTTTTGTCTAAACGATTCCAAGTTTTAGGGGCCTGATGATGATGATGGTGAAGGCAGCTACCGTTTTCTGAGTAGCTAACCAGGCACTAGGCTAGTGCTTTGCAGCATCACCTCATTTAATCCTTAAACAACCTTCTGAGGGAGGTATTATTAGAGAAAACCAAATACAATATCCAAAGTCATTTGGCTAGCTAAAAGAGCCAGCACTCTAATCCAGGTCTGCACGACTCCAAAACCCAAGCTCAACCACTACAACGCCCAGCCTCTCCCTCCTTCCTTGCTCAGCTGACCACTTATGCATCGTAAAATGCTGCCTCCAAGTTGTATCCACTACAAACCCCTTTATTATTAAGAATATGGGTGCATATTCCAAATTTTGATCTCCAAATCTGTCTCTATAGAGCTGGGAACATGAAGTCAAGTACGGTCATGTCTGGGAGCAGAGAAATAAATGACTCTACTTTCAAACTGTTCTTTTGTAGTTTAAATGTGTACTAATATATAAATATTTAAAAAAAAATCCAGGCCTCTTAAGAGGCAGAAGCTCTTAAAAATCCAGGCCTCTTCTGGCAGAAGCTGGAGCTTAAAACTAGAGGAGCCTGATGGAGTAGTTACTTAACTTTCACACAAATATTAGCTCCAATGAATGGAAGCTAGTGTTCAGATGGGGAGAATCTTCTCCTAATTATTAGGAAAAAGACTATGCTGGGAATGGCAACCTGCTAAAAACACACACCATGTAATCTGTCTCCCAGGTAAAACAAAGCCACCCAACATAGAAAACAACTCAATCTTGTGCAAAATGGATAGGATGGCCTAAGGGCTTTCCTGGGGGCAGAGGACACTGCAAGGAGGTATTCTTCCACTTGGGCAATTTGAGTAAGTTTAATATCAGCAGGAAAATACCTACTATGGCAATAAATGGATGGAAAGGAAACTGTGCACAGGCCAAACTCCAGCTCTTCTCCCCTGTAGAACAAAGGGAATAGACCTGACTAGAAAAATGGATTAATAAGATGCAGTGAGTGCATACTACAGAATGTCATGCATCAACTAAAAGAAACAAATTTATGGGAACAGATCTTAAAAACATTCTAAATGAAAAAAGCAAAAAAACAAAAAAGAAAAGAAAAGAAAAGAAAAGGAATGTTATCTAAAGCACAATTTTCAATCTATGTAAATTTAAAATATATGCACACAGGAGCCCCTGGGTGGCTCAGTCGATTGAGCATCTGGCTTCGGCTCAGGTCATGATCTCATGGTTTCTGAGTTCAAGCCCCACATAGGGCTTGCTGCTGTCAGCAGATCCTCTGTCTCCCTCTCTCTGCCCCTCCCCCATGCACATACTTTCAAAAAAAAATAAAAACATTAAAAAAAATTTTAATAATAAAATAAAATAAACGTACACCAAACACCAACACCTGCTCTCAAGAATATGTGAGAGAACGCACGAGCACATTGTTATGATTAGGGGACAGAAGAAAAGAATAAATGAGATGAATGGTGACAAATGACAAGGGAATCAACACATAAGGAACACAAAATAGGGACTTTTCACAGACCAATGATTGTTAATGTGCCATGACTGGATACGTAACTCAGTCTCTGTACTGGAGTTCCCATCCCCAAAAGAAGGGGATTGGATTAAAAAGTGATAGTAGTGGAATTTATTTGCTTATTTTTAGTGTTTCTTTTTGAGAGAGAAAGACAGAGTGTGAACAGGGGTGGGGGAGGGACAGAGACAGGGAGACCTAGAATCCAAAGCAGGCTCCGTAACTCACGAACCGTGAGGTCATGACCTGAGCCAAAGTCTGACGCTTAACTGACTGAGCCACCCAGGCACCCCAATAATAATGGAATTTATTAATAAACATTTGCATTATTTAATTATAGCTTTGTGTACCCATGTTTGCATTATTTGCTTATATAGCTTTACAGTAAATAATAGAATATGAAATTAAGTGGAAGTTCTCTTAAGATAGTTGAGTACTTGAAAGCTTAGTTTTCTTAAATGTATTTGATGTTTAGTCATCCTACCCCCCTGACCACCCCTATAGCACATTTTGTTGGCTCCCTTACTTTGTTCTGCAAACCTGTTCCCGCAAGATAACGGGAGATAGGTGTCACAGCCAAATGAGCCATATTATAAATCTATAGGGTACAAATTGTTTGAATGTATTGAAGGGGAAAATACTGTTTGTTTTGTATAAGAAAATACATTCCTTAGTGTTAAATCTTAAGACTACTGTCTTCAAATACAGATGCACATTTCAAGAAAGTCGTGGACAAAGCTAAGAACATCCAGGGAATGGCGATCAAGATGACACAGCTGAAAGCACCTCGCACAAGAGATAGTTGGAGGGAGGCCTCTAGTGGAATTCTGCCAGGTTCCATCCTGTTCAATGAATTTCCACAAATCTCTAATCACCTAACTCTGTAATAGGCAATGTGTAAGGTGTTAGAACAGCACTGTCCAATGGAAATATAATACTAGCTACATGTGTAATTTAAAATTTTAAAAAGTAAAAGGAGATAAAATTAAACTATTTTAATAACATATTTTTATCAATATATTTAAAGCATTATCATTTGACATGTAATCAAAATATAAATTATTAGTAAGATATTTTACATTCTCTTTTTGGTATAAAGTCTTCTGAGGGGTGCCTTGGGTGGCTCAGTTGGTTGAGTGTCCAACTCTTGATTTTGGCTTAGGTCAGGATCCCAGGGTCGTGGGATCAAGCCCTGTACCAGGTTCCACACTGAGAATAAAGCCTGCTTGGGATTCTCTCTCTCTGTCTCTGTCTCTGTCTCTCTCTCCCTCTGCCCTTCTCCCCCACTTGTGTTCTCTCTCCCTCTCTAAAAATAAAAAAATTAAGTTAAATAAATAAAATTTAAAAACAGCATTTCTATTTCAGTGTGAATAGTTAGAGCATATCTCAATTCAGTCTACCTATGTTTCAAGTGCTAAAGAGCCTCCTGTGGCTTGTGACTACTGTATTGGACAGCCCAGGGTTAGAGACACTAGCTAAACTAACACACACACACACACACACACACACACACACACACACACACACCACAGAGTCCACATGTCAAATGAAATACAACAAAATGAAAGCCATACCCTACAGCAAGTTTTCAACTTATTCCCCCAAGACCCTGAAGGGATGACTGACAATTATAGCTTTCTTCTTCTTTCTTGAAAGTAATTTGAAATAAAAAATGAGTAAGGTAACCTCAAGGCTGTTTTAATGTATAAACAGAGTTCTAGCACCTTAACTACTAGTGTTAACAGATTACTTTGGACACACTCCCCAATTGACAAAGCACCCTGGTTCTCCACAGTGTGACCCAGAAACAGGAATAGTCAGCACAAGCTATACTTTAATAATCACTAGCAAAAAGAGAAGTCTCCTGTGTCATATAACTACAAACACTCAAATCTAAAATAAATCCCTTTTACAAATGAGTCTCTAGAAATGTCACTACAGAAAGACACTGAGAATCCACATTCATTCCCTTCTTGCTGGAAAGCTGGAAGTTGTGTTTTAAGAGTAAATGAATTTACATCAGTTCCTCTGAAAAGAAAGAGAAAGGGTTTTTTGAAGTGAACTTTCTAGATCCTACTCTAGAATTTGAAAATGGGGAAATAAGACTGTCCCCTTAGAATAACCCTATGAAATCAATACCCAGTAATCCAGATCAAAGATCTGCAAAGTTAACTGAAAGTGGTCTACATCAGCATCTTCCTCGGCAACATCTCCCAGGGAATGAAGCTATTTGACAAGCAGCCCTGCTGACTCACCTGCCTCCCTCCCTCAGCACCCACTCCCCTCACCGCCTGCAGAGAATGAATGGCTCTGAGGCCAGCAAGATGGAGAGTAACTGGCTAACGCTAGGGATATCTCCAAAGCATGGACACTGTCAGTTAGCAGTGGGCCCCATCCACCACAGAAGTAACATGGAAGGGAGGAAAGAGAGAATTGGCCGTGTCCATATAAATGCTGTCTGCTGGGGGATACCCAGCTTGGGAACTCAAGAATCAAAACTCACATAAGGTTTCTACACTGGAAAACAGTACGTGAGGTTCATGACACTATGGTCATCTAACTGGTTCCCTGGACTTAATCTTGGTAAATGATCAGCAAACTTTTGATCACAATGCAGCTTGCCAGGATGATTTGCCTACAGGGCGAAAAAACGTGCTAATCAAAAACATGTGTTCAATTCACTTGGTTATTATCTTTTTCACTCTACGTGGATAACGTTCTTGGTTTCAGATAGTTTCTTGTGACTTTTAATTAACCACTGCCTCAGAGCTCAATCTACTCTGGGGACGCTAATAAGTGAATTTCTCATCCTGCAAGCCAAGGATCACAGCTTTCCTAGACAAGTGCTTGCTGGGTCCTTGGAGCAGCCCTCTGGCCTCACCAGGAATATTCCTCTGCTTCAAGATGTGTCTTCTGCAAACTGCAATGAATCTTTATATAAATTGGCCGTTTCAATCTTAAAGGAGGCAAGAATTATTAGCAATTTATCTATATGCATTCCCACCCTCCCCTTGCTGAGTCATTTCAATAGCCTTTCCAAGCTATGACACACTATCATAATATCCTCGATTCCATGACAGTCTTTTCCTTCCCTAAGAATTATGTATAACCTATTTTTCTTTTTCAATGAAAGTATATTAAATCTAAGATGAAAAAAAAGCTAAAATGAATTTTTCCCAGAATTTCTCAAGGTAGCTGGAGTACCACAAACCAAAACTGTGCATCACAATACTATAATGGGTAGGAAGGCTGATTTTTAACCCAGATGAATGTTAAATAGGTATTTGCTATACTCTTTTCTACTTAATTCTTAAGTCTGAAATAGTTCACTTATTTTAATGTGGCCTGTGAGTGACTTAATGCAGTGCTCTGCACCTAATAGGTCCTAAAACAATCATTTTCGCAAAAAATAAGATTGAGTGAATAAATACAGATTCTCAAAGAAATTCCCTTTAATATATATGACATAGGCTGAGATAAGCAACAGGGGTCCTTCATTCATAACTATATGACTAGAGCCTCTTATTTTTCCCTATTCTTCAGAATAAAGATGAGAGATCTCAGAGAGAGCGAGAACAAGGATATTAACAAGTCCTTTTGTTTTTTATGTGCTACACGACTAGAATGTTCCATATAATCTGGAGGTTTTGACTTGGGAAAATCAAGTTTGACATGAAAGTTTCTCTTTACTAAACTGCCTCAAAATTAAAGATTTTAAAATCACAAAGTCCAGCAGGTACCCAGGGAGGACACGCACACCGGCCTCAAGAACCAGTACCTTGGGCTGCACTGTCAGGGTGGTATTCAGGCTCCTCTTCCGGGGGGCTCTGCAGGAAGTAGAGCTGCTCTGGCAGCATGTTGGCAATCTTCTCCTTCCCTAGGACGTGGGTGCTCAGAAGAGGGCTGACACTCCGTTTCACCTTCTCTCTCCTCTCATGGGCCATAATCTTTTTGGTCCGAGCCTTGATGTTCTCCCAGCACTTCTTTAGCTGTTTGAAATCCCGCAGTGACACACTTGGCTGAGAGTTGTATTCATGGGCAAGCGCCTGCCAGGTACGCTGCTTGAGGGCAATAGTTCGCGCGTCGCTTTTCTTACATTCCAGCACATATTTGTACTTTTCTACCAAAGCAAGCAGGATGCTCTTTTCCAATTCCGAAAAGTATTTGGCAGGTTTTATAATTTCGTTGTTTTGCATTTTCCACTATATTTCTCCTGGCTGCTAGCTATCCTGTAAAAGGAAGTTCAAAACAATAATTACTAACCCCAGCAATAAAAATGTCAGCAAATCACTTAATCTTAATCCCTGACTTGATTCCCTTGCCTGCAATACAGTACTCTCTTTCCCATTAGTATTGAATTATGATACTCTCAGGAAAACATTCAGAAGTTCACTAGGAGTGGGGTTTTACTTCAAAGAAGATTTTCAAGTAGGTCCTTTGTTGTAGTTCTTGGCCATTTTGTGAATATCTTGTATGTAACAGCAAAAAAAAAAAAAAAAAAAGGAAAGAAAGAAAAGAAAAAAGAAAAGAAAGCTTGACCATCTAGGCAGAACTCTTAATTTGTTAATTCATTTCTGCTCAATATCAGGAAACTGATCATTCCCCAAACTCATGTTAGGCAGCTTTTCAACTAAACAGCTTTCTCAAAGTTTTGTCACAGCTGAAAACAAGAAATGCCACCGAGTAACCAAATAGAATGGATAATATAAACATCGAGATTTCAGAATCATCAGGAAATCACCTGAAAAAGAACTGACATTTCCATCACTTCCATCTGTGACCTTGGATAGGGCCATGCTCCCAATAGGAACCTCAGTTTCTCTTCACCTTTAAAATGAGGGCTTGGAGTCTATGATCCCTAAGGTCTGAGGCCACTTTTAAGTATACAGTCCTATGTAAATAATTCACATAATTTCAGAGGTGAAAGGGCCAGTACCCTTTTTTTCTTTCCTTTTTTTAAAAATTTTTTTAATGGTTATTTATTTTTGAGGGAGAGAGACAGAGAGACAGAGAGTGAGTAAGCAGGGGAGGGGCAGAGAGAGAGGGAGACAGAGATCCAAAGCGTACTCTGTGCTGACAGCAGAGAGCCTGATGTGGGGTTCGAACTCACAAACCGTGAGCCGCCTGACCTGAGCCAAAGTCAGACACTTTTTTTTTTAGTTTTTTTAATTTTTTTTAAATGTTTTTATTTATTTTTGAAGGAGAAAGAGAGAGACACAGCATGAGTGGGGGAGGAGCAGAGAGAGAGGGAGACACAGAATCCTAAGCAGGCTCCAGGCTCTGAGCTGTCAGCACAGAGCCCGATGCGATGCGGGGCTCATATTCACAAACTGTGAGATCATGACCTGAGCCAAAGTCGGACGCTTAACCGACTGAGCCACCCAGGCGCCCCTTTTTAATTTTTTTTTAAGCTTTATTTATTTTTGAGAGAGAAAGAGAGAGACAGAGCATGACTGGGGGAGGAGCAGAGAGAGAGGGAGACAGAATCTGAAGCAAGCTCCAGGCTCTGAGCTGTCAGCACAGAGCCCGACATGGGGCTCAAACTCACGAACTGCGGGATTATGACCTCAGCTGAAGTTGGATGCCCAAATGACTGAGCCACCCAGGTGCCCCCAAAGTCAGACACTTAATTAATTGACTAAGCCACTCAGGGGTCCCTACCACTCTTTTCAAGTGAAGGAACTAAGGGCGAGTGAACTGGACTGCCCAAGATCACAAAGATGGTACCTTGGGAGGTCAAGAACCTGGACTGTCCTAATAATCTGGTATCCTTTTTTTTTTTTTTTTTTGAACACACCAAACATCCATTTTATTATGCATATTCCTTTAAAGTCTTTGTTCCATATTATAATTAGTTACAATTATATATTATTTATAATTTTTGAAATATACATTTTCTCCATTATCTTTTAAGAATAAGTCTACATACCTTTTTATGTTTAGTTAAAAAATAGATATTTAACATACATAAATTTTATTTGACAGCCATATACATAATGAAATAATTACAAGCTAATTAACATATCATCTCACATGGTTACCTTTTTTAAGATCTTATGTATTATATATTTATTTATTTTTAAGTGTTTATTTATTTTGAAGGAGAGAAGAGAGCAAGTGAGTGGGGGAGAGGGGAAAAGAGAGAGAAGGAGAGAGAGAATCACAACCAGTGCAGAGCATGACACAGGGCTTGATCTCACAACCCTGAGATCATGACCTGAGCCAAAGTCAGGAGTTGGATACTTAACTGAGCCACCCAGGTGCCCCAAGATTTTATTTTTGAAGTTAATCCCTACACCCAACATGGGGTTTGACATTAACAACCCTGACATCAAAAGTCACATGTTCTACAACTGAACCAGCCCGGGTGCCCCAAAATAGCTACCATTTTTGTGTGTATGCCAAGAGCCCCTGGAATCTACTCTCTCACCGTATCTCCAGTATTCAATACAGTATTAGTAACTTTTGTCATAGACTTATTCTTCCTACATAACTGCAACTTTGTACCCTTTGTCTATTATCTTCCCATTTCTCCCACCCCATCCTCAATCCCCGGTAAGGTGTGTTTAAATAGTCTGATATTGTTTGTGTCATTTCACAACTATCTCTTGGACTCTCACGTTGGATGATTCCAAATTTCTCAACAACCATGATTACCTTAGGTCATCTTACCATCCTCCCCATTACTGAGCCAGGATCTTTCAAACAAAAGGTGCTTAGTAAATGTCTTATTCCCCTGAACCTATGTGTGTTTTGTGACCCCACACTTTTTCCACTTAAGCTTCCTACAAACTTAATCTTTCAAATACATTATGGAAAGAATGTTCCTAAGTAACACTGAATACAGCAATTGAGCATTGCATATTTCCCTTTGTGGAAGGAGCCAAGACACCTCAGTCCTTTTATTTTCCAAGCCTCTGATTTTTTCAGAGTAACAGGCAAGCATCAAGATTCTGATGATGTAGTCCATTTAAAACTGATCGACTCAAATCAAAAGAATTAGGAATCACTTGAAAAGAGTCCCACTAGCCAAAAAATGGAATATCTGAACATCAACAAGGACGATGGGTACACAAATATTCATTAAATTATTATATCTGTGTATGTTTAAAAAGTTCCACAATAAAAAGTTAGGGGGATGTGCCTGGGTAAGGTTAAGCATCTGACTCCTGGTTTCAGCTTAGGTCATGATCTCATGGTTCATGAGTTCAAGCCCCACATAGGGCCCTGCACTGACAGCATGGAGCCTACTTGGGATTCTCTCCCTCTCTCTCTCTCTCTCTCTCTTTCTCCCTCTCCTGCTCATGCTCTCTCTCTCTCTCTCCCTCTCAAAATAAACTTAAAAAAATTTTTTTAAACGTTTATTCATTTTTGAGAGACAGAGCACAAGCACGGGAGGGGCAGAGAGTAAGGGAAACACAGGATCTGAAGCAGGCTCCAGGCTCTAAGCTGTTAGCACAGAGCCCAACGTGGGGCTCAAACTCACAAACTGCAAGATCATGACCTGAGCCGAGGTTGAATGCTTAACCACTGAGCCACCCAGGCACCCCTCTCAAAATAAACTTAAAAAAAAATTTTTTTTAAGTTAAGGAACAAAGGCAGTGACTTTTAAATACATGGTATACTAATTTAAAATCACATTATTACAAGCTAGCTATTCACATACTATGCCTGGGGAGAGGTTACTAATAGAGTTGTGAAGAGCTGAAATCTTAGACCTGAGGCTGGAGGAGATCCTGCCATATCAGAGAGCCTTAAGATTGAGGCCAAGGAGCTTGGGCTTTACATGAAAGCAATAGAACCTAATCAGGGTCTCTCACTATGCACCACCTCATCCCAAAAGGTAAGATTAGAATGAAGGACTAGTGTGACTGGCATCTCCACATACCAGATACCCTGCCTCACATTCACTGTGAGCATATCAGTATCACAGATCAAGAGATTCAGATACATGTCAAAGTGCTTTGACCCTCAGGTCTTGGACAAAGCTAAACAAGGAGAAATGTATCTTTGGGGATGTATCACTGAACCCTTAACTTCCCAGGCCTGTATTTTAATGATGTTGTTCAGGGCGCCTGGGTGGCTCAGTCAGTTAAGCATCCAGCTTCGGTTTGGGTCATGATCTTACAGTTGGTGAGTTCAAGTCCCACATTGGGCTCTGCGCTGACAGCTCAGAGCCTGGAGCCTGCTTCGGATTCTGTGTCTCCCACTGTCTGCCCCTCCCCCACTCACGTTCTGTCTCTCTCAGAAAATAAACATTAAAAAAATTTTTTTGAAAATCGTGTTGTTCTAATGTCCCTATAATAACCAGTCCCCTTCCTCCCCAAAGGTCCAAAACTTTTTGCCTACATCAATATTCCTATTCCCTATTAACCAACATTCCCCAAACGGAAATTTATTAATACACACCTGCTACAATATAACTCTTCTGTAGTATCTCTAACTGCCAAGATATCTATATCCAACTTTATGTAGTTTTTATTATAAAATTAATAGGTATACTGAATGTTCTTAAACTGCACAGCTCCTAGAGCAGACTCTGATTGCCCCCCATCCCAGCTTTTCTGCACCAGATGTCAATATGCCTACCTTCCGTCACACTCCCACTTTTTTTATTTTAATTTTTTTAATGTTTATTTATTTTTGAGAGAGAGAGACAGCATGAGCAGGAGGGACAGAGAGATAGAGGGAGACACAGAATCCAAGGCAGGCTCCAGGCTCTAGCTGTCAGCACAGAGCCCGATACGGAGCTGGAACTCACAAATGGTGAAATCATGAACTGAGCCAAAACCGGACACTCAACCAACTGAGCCACTCAGGTGCCCCCACACTCCCACTCTTTTTAAGAATCATTGCTCTTGGGGCGCCTCGGTGGCTCTGTCGGTTGGGAGACCGACTTCAGGTCAGGTCATGATCTTGCGGTTCATGAGTTTGAGCCCCACGTCGGGCTCTGTGCTGACAGCTCAAGAGCCTGGAGCCTGCTTCAGATTCTGTGTCTCCCTCTCTCTCTGCCCCTCCCCTGCTCGTGCTCTGTCTCTCAAAAAATGAATAAATGTTAAAAAAAATTAAAAAAAAAGAATCATTGCTCTAAGGATTAAGAAGTCTGATTCACAAATGAAAAAAGAGATTGTTCCTTATTTTTTTCTAAAATAGGTAATGCTATCTTACTTATATGTATCTATATTTTTTCTAAGAAAACATTTTTTAAAATAACTTTATTTCTTCAAGATAAATTCCTAAAAGAGGAATGGCTGCCACGAAAGATGAAAACACTTAAGACTTTTGTTACATTGGGGCACCTGGGTTGCTCAGTCCATTAAGCATCCGACTCTTGGTTTCCACTCAGGTCATGATCTCATGGTTTGTGAACCTGAGCCCTGAATCAGGCTCTGCGTTGGCAGCTGGCAGCACAGTGCCTGCTTGGGATCCTCTCTCTCCTTCTCTCTCCGCTCCTCCCCTGTTCGTGCTCTCTCTCAAAATAAATAAACTTAAAAAAAAAAAAAAAGGACTTTTGTTACATCACCAGCTGTCCTCCAGCAATGGTGTACCAATTTACATTCCTACTAATAGCACATGAGCACTTCTGTTTCCCCACTCCATTTACTCTTGCTGTTAACATTTTTTTAATTCTATCCCAGCTGTGGAGGTGCAAAATGTCACTTCACTGTTTAATGAAATATGAATTCCTGCTCTTAGGCAAATAAGCCACACTCTAAACAAAGTCTCTGAGGTAGTTGGTGGAACTGAAACCCCATAGAATTAATTTCAAGCAATTAAACGATTCCACCTTGCAATGTATGCAGTACCGCAAGGTACCACCAGGTGGTGGTGCGTTTGTGGGAAGTCTACTGATGTGTGTGACCACTTGAGTCTCTAATAACTACAATAACAGTGGCAGATAACCATTATTGAGTCCTTACTGTGGGTTAGACACTATACTAAGTGCTTAATATGCACTCTATCATTTAATCCTCCCCAAAATAGTCCCTGAGACTACCATTTGTTACACTACAGTATTTTCTGTTAAAAAAAAAAAAAAAAGACTTTATTAAAGTACCAGAAGAAATTATACAACTGCTCTCAAAAGCAAACTCAGAATTACCAACACCTGGGGACCATTAATAGCCTATTAACTAAACTGTTATTTAATCACTAGCTAAGTAAATCCAGAGTTACCAATTTACTTTGCTTAATTTTGTAGAACAGCAGGCCTCCGTGGGCCATGTGGTTGCATTCTGCAGGGCTGTAAAGGATTCTGGTATGAGATGGTGTACCCCAAAGGTCCCCTATGGATTCCCAATAGCTTCATGAAGGAGGCTGTTTATTCCCAGTAACCACTTCCATTTCCCAGATCAGAAAAGTGAGGCTTGGGAACTTGCCTGTGGCCACACAAAGAGTAAGTGGCAGAACCAGGATTCTGCACTCCACCCTGCTTAGCTCTCCTCTTCAGACCTAGTGACTGCTTGTGTCCCTGCTCGAATTACATGTCAATTAGCAATCTGTTAGCAGGGAAAGGTCCTAGGGTAAAGCTACTCAGGAGATGTTCCCGCCTCTGTCCATCTCCTTTTGGGGCCTCTTCCCCTCCCTCCCATCACCTCTACCTCTATGTCTCAGACCTAGGGCCTACAGCCACCCCGCCCCAGTGTACAGTTCTCTAACCAGAGCTCTGAAATAATTTCTGCTGTTGATCTGATGGGAACGTATAGTTTGAAACGTAACTGTAGAGATGATATGGAGCTTGCTTTTTTAAATTTTTTTAAATGTTTATTTTTGAGAAAGACAGGGACAGAGCGTAAGCAGAGGAGGGGAAGAGAGAGAGAGAGAGAGAGAGAGAGAGAGAGAACAAAGCAGGCTCCAGGCTCTGAGCTGTCAGCACAGAGCCCAATTGGGGCTCGAACTCGAGGATGATATGGAGCTTTAAAATTGTCTAAGCCCCAGGGGAACATTAATATTTAGCTTAAGCATCTGACAGTCCCAAGTAAATAAACTTCCCAAAGTAAGAAATCTCCAGGCAAAGCTTAATAGAAATGTCAAGGCTAGAAAATACATTCTAGCTTAAAACTACTCAGCAATGTCCATAATTAGTTATAGACGACAACATAACAAGCCTTCTCTGCTGCATCAGCTTTTATTAGAGAAAGATGGGCCTTCCCTGCCCCCCAACTCTGCTCAATATAGATCACCTTTTCTGTCTGCTGTTCTGGAGACAACAGTGCTACTGGTCCTGATGCGTGGTTGTGGTTCAACTAGCAGCCCAGTGACCCTCACAGAGTGGGCCTTCATTAAACATTTAATGAATGAGGGGCACCTCGGTGGCTCAGTTGGTTGAGCATCCAACTCTTGATCTGGCTTAGGTCATGATCTCATGGTTCATGGGTTTGAGCCCCACACTGGGCTCTGCGCTGACAATGCAGAGCCTGCTTGGGATCTTTCTCTCCCCCTCTCTCTGCCCCTTCCCCACTCAAGCTTGTGCTCTCTCTCTCCAAATAAATAAATAAACTTAAAAACCATTTAATGGATGAATACATTTTGATATAGGCATAAAACTGCCTATGATGCACAGAATGAGTATCATACATAATAGTCTGTACATCAAAAGCTGCATTCAAGTAAAAGTGGTCAAAAAAATAGCAAAATCCAAATGCAATGAAAGTTGCCCTTGGGCCAGGCAAAGACTCGTAGACAGGACTAAATAAGAGCATGAATCCAATACCAAAAAAACAAAAATTAAAAAAAACCCAAAAAAAACCAGAGAATACAGCACAATTCTCCAAACACTACCATTGACTAAACCACCAGAAGATTATAATAAGTACATTTAATATCACTTTAAAACAAAAATCCATCTGTTATGGATTGAATGTTTGTAGCCCCCAAATTCATGTGGTGAAGCTCTAACTCCCACAGTGACTGTATTTAGAGATTGGGCCTTTAAGGAAGTAATTAAGGTTAAATAAGGTGATAAACGGGGGGCCCTGGTTCAAGGGGATTTAGTGTCCTTACAAGAGACATCAACATTCTCTTTCCCTTTGCCTTCGTCTCTCCCTCCTTCCCTGTCCCCTTTCTCCCTGTCTTCTCAGGGGCTCACAAAGAGGTCACGTGAGCACACAGAGCGATGGCAGCAGTCTACAAGCCTAGAGAAGAAGGTTCACTCAGAATGAAACTTACTTTGCTGGCACCTTAATCTTGGACTTCCCAGCCTCCAGAACTATGAGAAATACATTTCTGATATTTAAGCCACCTAGCCTGTGGTATTTTCATTATGACAGTCCAAACTAACACACCATCTAATGATATTTTAAGTCCACCAAGGGTCAATCTAAGTCCTAAAATTTGAGCCAAGACGAGAGAAACTTGGCCAGATTTTAGTATTACCTTTCATGGAAAAGGGAGTTCTTTGAAGTCAGTACTCAGAATAGGAACCGTGGCTGAAGATCTGTGTAGAGCTGAGACCTGGGAGAGATGTCAGGACCTTTTAAACCTTAATGAGTTATTGCTCGTGAAGTGACATGAACCAAGACACTGAATGCAGAAAACCTGGGCTCAAATCCTGACTTGAGCACTCACTTAGCTGTGTGGCTCTGGCCAAGTCAATTAATCTCCAGTGTTTCACTGTAAAATGAGGCTAAATCCCTACTCTGTCTCACTCCCTCTGCACAGCTACCCTTCAATGGGTGTAAAGAAGAAACACAGACTAAAGCTGCAATAAATTTTAGTTTCTTCCACCCCTCCCACTCATATTAAGCTGCTTCCAAAAATAGAATAGTGGTCTATATACAAGATATACTCGAATACTTATTGGCTCTTTTATTGCACAGACACACAATTCAACAAATGTAATGAATTCCTGCCAAAGGCTATGTACTGTCCTAGAGCATGCAGGAGACACAAAAACAAGCTGAAGCCTACAGCCTGGAAAGAACGCTGGCATGCCTAAACTGATAACAGACAAGCACAATGACACAGACACCACAGAAGAGGACAAAGCACCTTGGGCAGTCAGAGAAGGGAAGAGGTTAATTTGCATTCTTCATGAACAAGAGGACTTTGGAGCTAGATCTTTAAGAATGTAGAGGATATGAACACAGAGAGTTGAAGGAGATCATTCAGATAAATAATTGATAAGGGCCTAGACTCTGAGTGGTGACCATGTTAATGGGAAGGAGAAGGTGCACACCAGAGACTGTTTCAAAGTGAGAAATTACCAGGGTATGTGTGTGTGTCTGCATGAAGGTAGGGGATCAACAGGAAGCAGAAGCAACGAGGGTACAGGAACCCCCACTCTGTGCGGGCACCAGAAAGAGAGGCATTGTTTAGGATCAAGGAGGTCATACATATTTCAATGAAGACCTAACATAGTACAGCTTATTGTGTGGGGCAGGCTGGTGACAGTGATAAGCACAATGACAGAGATGTGCCTAGGGACCCTACTCCAGGACTGGGGGGGATCTAGATTAAGAACCTTAATTCCTACTAGAATAGACTGGAATTAGAGTTAGCATTGGAGCAAAGGAGGGCCACGACTTGGGAGACACTGAAGGAATGCATACAGATGTGTGGGTGAGTGGAGGGGAGGCAGATGTGACACCCATTCCCTTAAGAGAGGCTTGGCAACACGTTATGCATGATTATTTGGCTCTGAAGAAGACGGATGACAGGCTATTTCCTAACCTGGTCTGTTGCCTCGGTGTCTTCACTCAGCATCCCCACGACACTGATCCTGACATGTTAAAACTAAGACCAATCCTCTCATTTTACAGATGAGGAAACTGGGGCTCATAGCAAAATAGGGGGCTTCCTGGGATTCTAGCAACAGAGGAGACTAGAAGCGAAGCTTCCTCATTTGTTTTCAACCCCTCCCCCCCACATCTCCTCTTTGGGACCCTCTCATGGTCAAGATGTCCTTTTGTGAGGTGCCCTCAAGCCTTCCCTGCTATCCATCCTATCCGGGAACTTGAAGGAAACTGCTCTCAACTCTGACATTAAATTTGTGACAATTAGGACAAGTCCACTTTCCTCCTTGTCAATTCCTCATCTCGAAATTATGAAGCTAAAGTGGGTGTTCTCTAAAGCCCCATCCAGTCCTGGCAGTCTGTAGTAACTCTGAGGCTATGATGGGTTTTCTGCAACCTAATTTCCACAGTTCTCTGCCAAATATGCATCAATGGTATCTTCTGGTTATTTATGAAGCTGGTGGTGCTACTGGCCAATGAAAGAGAACACTGAAACAACAGAGTAAAGCGATTTCAGCACTTTATGAACACGGGCCAGTGAAGGCCCATACACAGGTTTAACCTAGATGTTAAGTAGTTCCAGGTGAAACAGGTGATTGGACCTCGTCACTACAGTAGCCCCAGCAACTAGAATGTAGCTGGCGCACAGAAGGCGCCAAATATTGATAAATATTGGTAAATATTTGTGGGATATATGTTGAAACTAACCTGCTCGCCATTTGCATTTTTTTACTAATTATATCTAATTGTTCTACTACCTAAAATTTGTCCTTTTATAGAGGATTTATAATAGAAATTACTTCTTTGCTTCTCCCTGTAAATGTTATTGTACTGTATGCCAAATTTCTAAGAGGTGCACTATGACGGTGATGGCTTCATGATTTCATTCTATCCAGAGGTAGGAGTGATCAGACCTTACGGTGCCTGTGCCCACCTCCCCGTATACCTGCTCTCACAAGTCCAGACCTGACCACCCCAGATGGCCACTCACCTGGGCCCTCTCCGCCTCCTTCCTTCAGAGGGCTTTACGGTCTTATACGTTGCCATGAACTTGCTTCCTCTAATGCTCCCCCTCGTCTTCCCCTTCACCACCCACCCCAGGCAGCCATGTAACTTGGAAGTGTTTATTTTTACCATCTGTGTCTGAGTGTGACTGTGACCAGAACCAGCCTTGTGTTTAAGGCATGAACTTACACCTCCTGTCTTTCCACCCTCACACTTTCCTCTACAGACCAGATGAAGGTTCCTAAAAGTCCCTACCCGTACCTTCCCTCCCTCACAGCTCCAACCTAAACCGTCTCCCCACCCCAACCCCAAGCTCCCTGAAATTCCCCACGAATCATTTTTAAAGTATCGTCTACACAAAGCGCTTTTATAATACAGTAAGTTCCCATTCCAGCCCACTTCTTGCCTGTGGGTACTCGCTCCTCTCCCCCCACTACTTCAAAACAACCAGGGGCTCTCAGATCTCTGGGACAGGGATCCCAAGTATTTACCCCTCTGCAGCACTCAGAATTACTCAGTACTATGATCTATCCATGTTCTCAAGGGTCACCAATATCTGAGGGTGAACTCTTGAGGCTTGGAACTACGTTTTATTTGTATTTTTAGCATACCGCAGATTCTCAGTGTTTGTTCAAAAGAAAGTAAGGGTGTCAGGGAGATCATCTCTCCCCAGCTCCATTCTCTCCCCTCAGCACCACACATGTCTCCACTTGTCCACCAGCTACCTCTGTCTAGCTGTCCATTGTGGGCACCTCAGAAATCTCCAATTCTCCGTGCACAAAAAGCAATGAACTATTCCCCTACTCCTAAACCTCCTGATCGCCGATGATTTCAGCCACATTAACTTGGGTCAAAGCAGAAAACTCAGCATGTTCTTCCATCACAGGTAACCAATCACTAAGACCTAGTGTACATTTTACCTTAATGTTTATTATCTCCTCTCTCATCCTTATTGCCTTATATTCTTGAGGTCAGGCCCCAGTTCTCAAAATCATCTCCCACCTTCCAGCCCCTCTTCTACACAGCTGCCAGAGGGCTCTTCCTAAAACTCAGTGATCATGCCATAACTCCTGCGCGTAAACCTCTTACATCTCCCTCACTCCTCAGTGATCAAGTCCAAACTCCACATATAGCATTCGAGGCCTTTTCAGATCTGGCCCTGATTACAGTACCCCCTCCACCCCACCCCTCTTTCCCTATATTTTTCAACCCAGCAGACCAAACTCACCTTCATGCCCTTGAATATGCTGTATTCTCATGACTCTGTACATGGGGCTTCCTCTGGCTGGAATCCAAGGTCCACCAAGAGTTCATTTTCTTTCTTCCCTTTTCTTTTTTAAAGATTTTACTTTTAAGTAATCTCTACACCCAACATGGAGTTCGAACCCACAACCCTGAGATCAAGAGTCAGATGCTCTACCAACTGAGCCAGCAGGTGCCCCACCAAGGGCTAATTTTCAGCCCTCAAGATCCAACTCTCATGGCATTTTTATGACATCTTCTTCAACTAAAGTCCAGGCTGTCATGTTAATTTACAATAGTTTCCTTCTAAAAGGAGTTTGAGGTGGCTGACAAACCATGCACACACTGCAAATATGTATGTGTATATATTTATATATTTGTGTGTGTGTGTGTATTTTTTTTTAAGGGAAAGAATATCAGGGCAAAGATAAGGCAAGGGTTAAAAAAAACCCAGAAGCTAGGGAGTGGTGTAGCATTCAAAACTTCTATCATAATGTCTCATACTCCCCTTGTTAGAGATAATTTGACCCTGAGTTTTCTATCCAAAATGAATTAGTTACTCCTCTGTGAGCTCACTGCCAGTTGTATATGACTATACTGTAGCACTTCCCATATTTTTTTGAAATTTGCTCTTTGTGTCCATCTCCCTCACTGGACTGAGAAATTCATAAGGGAATACATAATTTCTGACTCATCTCTGTATCCCCAGCAGGAAGCATATGACTCAGCAGACAACTGGTACTCAGCAGACATTTGTTGAATGAATGTCACCGTGGACAGGGAAGAGGGTACTAGTGTTGGGTGAGCTCCCTACCAGGCATTTGAAAAAACATTGTTTTATCCTCATAAAAAAAAAAAAAAAATTACATGGCTGAGAAATGGCAGAGCCAGGATTTGAACCCCAAACTATCTCTCCAAAGCAAATGCTCTTTCCATTAGCACACTGCTCCCTACCTTCAACATCACTATCTACTCAAATATCCACTCCTTCAAGGTCTGGTTTAAAAAAAAACCCTCCTCCAAGAAGTCTTTCCTACTCATTCAGGTCCAGCCCAGACCTTCCACAACACTCAAGTAAGAAACAGCCACAATTCAGGAGAGGAAAGGGCGCCTTCTCAGTAGGGGTAGGTGAGAACTGAGCAGGCTGCATAGGTATTCTGCAGATGGTGTTGTGAGGTCCTGAGCTCCCCCTGGCAGTCCCTTTCCCTGGGGTACAGTCACTAGGCCTTCGTGCCTTTCTCTCCAGTCTTCAGGGTCCAAAACCTTCAAGTTCTCCCCATTTCAAACTGAACCCCAAGTGAACTGTGTTCAAAACACACTCCTTCATTACATCGGTCAGACCTTTGTATTTTAAGTGTCTTATCAACCTTTAGCGTCTGTGAGTACCCCAATCTCTTGAAACACATGAAAATAATTTCAGGAATCACAAGAAGGGACAATGACATTTTAGGAAGCCCAATCATCTGGCTCTCAACCCATCTGAATATTTTTGGGGTGGCCTGGGTGTAAGAAAAGACAACCTGCGATCTCATCCCAGCATCCCTTTCCCCTCCCTGGGAGCAGGATGCCTGGTCTCTAAGGGCAGGATGGAATCCTGGTCCAGAATGCTTCTGGGGTAGTGAACTCTGGTCCCTCCCTCAACATCTTCCAGAGCTTCAGAATTCTTCTCTCTCCCCCTCCCCAGTCCACCCCTTTCTCTCCCTGGTCCCAAACTCCCATAACAGCCCTCAACCTTAACTTAGGAACTATGGTTTTGAATTCATATTCAACAATTCCCTTGGTAACACAAACTCTCATCTGACATGCTGAAATCCACATCACTGGCTCTTGTATTTTTCCACCTGGTTTTAAATGTGTGACAAATAGAGCTCTGCATCCAACCCCTCTCCTGTACTGCAGGAACGTTTGTAATCTTAAGTGTTACCACATCTAAGAAACAACCAATCTCTCCGATCAGAAGAGGTAGGCTAAATAAATTCTTCATGGTTTCCTACTCCTAAATAAAGATTATTCGTGCAATTTACAGTAGCTACCTCATAGCGCTGGTGTGATGATTTAGATAACTCATACCAACTGTTTAGTACCTGGGGCCTGGTACACAAAAAGTGCTCAAAATTTGGCTATGATCATTTATGTACACTATCTCTCACAATAGTACCAGGGGGTGGGTATTATATCACGCATTCCCCAAACCCCAGCACCCCCTCCTCCTTACCCCATTAACAGTAGCAGCAGCCCAGGCTCGGAGTAAAGAAGCTTTCCCAAGGTCAGGCGGGCACCGATATGATGATGCTCGGCCCTCGGCCTCTGACTGAGGGACCCCTCCCATTATACCCTCGGACGGGGCACCGGGGGGCCTTAAAGGAGACAAGTATGGAAAAGCGCTGAGCACAGTGCCTGGCAAGGAGCAGGGACCCTGGGATGCGAAGACCGCGGCACTGCGGTCGCCTGGACTCCTCCCTAGCTGCTCCCCCGGCCCGGGGGAACCAGAGTCCTCCCACCCCCACCCCGGGTGCGCCGCCGAATCACCCCGAGGTCCGCGCCCTGGGGCTTTGTACGCCGCAGGCCGGCCCCACTCACCGAGTCCCAATCGCGGCGCGCGGAAGGGGCCGCCTGGCCTGCGGGGCTGGGGTCGCGGTGGCTCGGCCCGGAAACCCGCCATGCCGGCCCGCGGCCCCCGCACGCCGGGCCCGCGCCCCCGCCCCCGCCCCGCTGCGGCCCGCCCGGCGGGGGAGCCTCCTACCTGCAGCGGCGGCGCGGCGGCCGAGGCGACCGGGGGAGGGGCCGGCGAGGCGCGAGCGCGGGCGGCCTCGGCTCCTCTCGCAGGCGGGGCGGCCGGGAGGGCCGCGGGCTCCGGAGCACCGGGCAGCGGCGGCGCGCCCCCGGCCGGCCAGGCCCCGCCGCGCGCGCCGCGGCCACAAAGCCCGGGAGCCGCCGCCCCCTCGCGGGCCGGCCGCCGGCTGCGGGTCCGTCGGCGCGGAGCAGGGCGGGAGCGCGGCCCCGCGCAGTCCCCACCTCCCTGAGCTGCGGCCGCCGGGCTCCCCCGAGGCGCGGGGCGGGGCGCGGGGTGTCCCCCGCCCACCCGACCGTCTTTCTCCGTGCTGACATCCCAGTGCTGATTGAGTTCCCTCTTCCCACCTCTGCGGAGGGGCTCCTGGAGGCCCCGAGAAACTGTGTTTCATCTCCTTGAACAACAAAAGAATCCATTTGTCACAAGGGATTTGGCGGCCATGGACACGAGTTAGCTCCGTCCAAGTCCTCTGTCTGAAAAGGGCCCCCTTTTCTTTTGGGACACCCTGCTACTCGAAACAGCCGGCCCTCGTGTGCTTGGTTCATCACGGAGTTTTGTTTTGTTTTGTTTTTTTATTTGCGGGATGTGTCTCCCCCTAGGCTGCGCGCTCCTAGGGCAAGGACTGTGTGTGCCCTCTGAAGCCCAGGACCTGGGTCAGACACTTTGTGCTGAGTAAGTGGAAATTCACGCGCAGATCAATGAATGCACAACAGATCAAAGTGTAGAACAAGGCACGTTTTATTGCACCTCCCACAAGGATGGTGGCTAGGTGTTTCTTACGTCCTGTATCCATGGAGAAGATTCCAAGCTCAGAAGGGCGGAAAGAGCTGTTGAACTTTGTTTTAATTAAGGTGAAATTCACATAACCTAAAATTAACTACTTTAAAATGAATAATTCAGTGGCATTTATTACATTTACAATGTTGAGCAACCAACATCTCTGTCTGGTTCTGAAAAATTTTTATTACCCAACAGTGACTCCCCATTCCCTCCTCACTCTCCTCCCCCCCCCCCCCCCCCCAATCTCTGGGCAACCACTAATCTATTTTCTGTCTCTCTGGATTTGCCTATTCTGGACATTTCATATACATGGAATCACAGTATGTGGCCTTTTATGTCTGGTTTCTTTCACTTAGCTTGATATTTTTAGGGTCATCTATCTTGTAGCATGTATCTATCAGTACTTCATTCCTTTTTAAGGACAAATAATATTCCACTGTATGTATACCACAATTAGTTTATACATCATCCATTGGTGGATATTTCCATTATTTCCATCCTTTGTGAATAGTGCTGCCCTGAACATGCCTGTAATTGTATTTGACTGGGTGCCCGTTTTCAATTCTTTGAGATATACATACCTAGGATTACCCAGGATCAAAAGCGCCAGTAAAAATGAAGATATTATAAGAGTTTTACTGCTTATTGTTTATTATCATAACAATAATTTGTCTAGTATCCAAGTAGCTTTGAAATTTTCCAGAGAACCTGGAAACTAAGACCAGCCTGAGGAAGTTGCTATTGATAAACAAACTTTATGACAATCACGTCCCTGGAACCCAAGGCAAGATACCATTTCTACTATAGTTTTCCACCCCAGTGCCACATTAGACATCCATGAATATTTCCTTCTTAAATAGGGATATGGTCCAGAGAAAACAACTGGGGTGTGAAAATAAGAGTGTCAATTGGGATTAGAAATGTGATTGACAGATGGCACAGAATGGGAAAAACGGTGGATTTAACAGATAGGTTCTGGGTTTGAATCCTGACTTTACTGCCTATATCTTTGTGAACTAAGTTAAACTCCTTGAATCTCAGTTTTCTCATTTCTAAGGTAGGAATAATAATACCTAACTTGGCAGGGTAGATTAACCTACTTGACTTCAGTAAATGACCAGTATTATTATTGTTATTTTTGGTTATTTAAAGTAATGATGATTGACATGAGTCACATGCTGAAATGCTGTTAAGGAAACACAGAAAACTCATATTTAAATTAAAAAATATTTTTGAGGGGCGCCTGGGTGGCTCAGTCGGTTAAGCGGCCGACTTTGGCTCAGGTCATGATCTCGCGGTCCGTGAGTTCAAGCCCCGCGTTGGGCTCTGTGCTGACAGCTCAGAGCCTGGAGCCTGTTTCAGATTCTGTGTCTCCCTCTCTCTGACCCTCCCCTGTTCATGCTTTGTCTCTCTCTGTCTCAAAAATTAAAAAAAAAAAAAAAAAAAGTTTAAAAAAAAATTAAAAAAAAATTTTTTTTGAATGTTTGTTTATTTTTAATTTTTTTTTTTAACGTTTATTTATTTTTGAGACAGAGAGAGACAGAGCATGAACGGGGGAGGGTCACAGAGAGAAGGAGACACAGAATCTGAAACAGGCTCCAGGCTCTGAGCTGTCAGCCCAGAGCCTGACGCGGGGCTCGAACCCACGGACCGTGAGATCATGACCTGAGCCGAAGTCGGACGCTTAACCGACTGAGCCACCCAGGCGCCCCGAATGTTTGTTTATTTTTAAGAGCGAGAGAGAGAGAGAGAGCGCGCGTGAGTGGGGTAGGGACAAAGAGAGACAGAGACACAGAATTTGAAGCAGGCTCCAGGCTCCGAGCTGTCAGCACAGAGCCGTGAGATCATGACCTGAGCCGAAGTTGGACACTTAACCAACTGAGCCACCCAGGTGCCCCAGAAAACTCATATTTAATTATGTGTCTCCTCTCCGAATCAAGAGAGCAAACGTTCTCCAAAACAAACATGACCAGGGAATCTACTCAGACCTGTAATGTGGTCACTGCCCTCCCAGTTCTCTCCGTGTCCCTAACTGAGTTCTCTTCATGTTCCTTTCCCTTGAACAAACTTCTTTAATCTGTCTGAAACTTCTCTGGAAAGTAGAGTAGCAATACCCACTTAACAAGATTGTTTGATGACTCAGTACCGTATCTGTCTCTAAAGGGCTTAGCACAATGCAAGTTTCATAGAAAATACTTAATCAATGTTAGCTGTTATTTCATTATTAATAATAAAGCTGTTATCAGGGTGCCTGGGTGGCTCAGTCTGTTAAGCGTCAGACTTCAGTTCAGGTCATGATCTTGCGGTTCATGAGTTCAAGCCTCACATGGGGCTCTGTGCTGACAGTGCAGAGCCTGGAGCCTGCTTTGGATTCTGTGACTCCCTCTCTCTCTCTGCCCCTCCCCTGCTCGCTCGTGCTCTCTCTCTCTCAAAAATAAACATTAAAAAATTTTTAATAATAATAATACAGCTGTTATAACTTCTCTGTAGAAAATGTTAACAGAAGGGTAGGGTCCACATATCTAGTAAAAGGAAGGCCTATAGAAAGAACACATCCAGGTGACTCGTCTCTTCCCCAAGAGCATGGGGCTTGCCTCAGATGGTCCATCCCCATGCTGGAGGCACACGATGCACTGTGCTCTGATAGCATGTGGAGAACAACTCTGCAAATGGTCTCCTCTACACTCAGATCCAGTCTCACCAAGCAGTTGACATAGGAGTTGGTTTCTACACAAGTTTCCTTACAGGAGGAAAAATAGACGGATCATCTAACCTGAACACTCTAGAGTTCTGAGAAAGTACAGTTCTCTTTGAAAATTAATGCACTGGTATTTCATTTATCCATGTGCCTGTTTTGATTTTGACTGGCCAGATCCAGTCTTCCTAAAATCTAATGAAGTATAGACATTAGAGACTTCTTTCATCTGGCTCTTTGGGGGGTAAGGAGTAGATTCATTCAAATTTGCTAAAGAAAAAGATGTTTATTGAATTAAAGGTGAATTGAAAGACAAGAACCCAAGTTGAGCAGGGCCTCACAGGCACCTAAGAGCCAATAGGAACATTTCTCTCTCTTATTTGAGGTGTATCTTTCTGTCTCTGCCTCTCTGACTTTTTCTTCTTGTCTCTCAGTCCCCTCTCTTTGTCTTGGCCTGCCTTTGTCTCCCTCTGTCCATGTACTCCCCTATCTCCCAGCCTGTTCCTTCTGCTTACTTACCTGCACTTGACCATCATGGGTACCTCGGCCTAGGGTAGAAACCTCCTCCTTGTCTCTTGGTTCATATTTACCCACACAAAAAATGTGACTGATCTAGCTTATCATTTCACGCCAGGACACAAGCTGGCAGCTTATGAATTGACTAGTTTGGGACTAGAAGTCCATTTCCGACTCAATCGGCAGTTGTGGGATATAAGGGAGGTATCATCCAGTACAAAAATAACCACCCAGCACAATGGACACTGGGAGTGGGGGTATTCACTGGATACGGGCATGGGTGGATAGATGCACCAAAATCATACTTTCTGAGCCAAATATCAGGATAAGTTGTACCAAGAGTATTTGCAATCCATTCTCTGATGGTAGAGGTAATCTAGGAGATATAGTTCTGATGCTAAAATATCAAAACTTCTGAAGCATTTTGAAAGCTAATGACAAGAATAAACACAGATTTTTGAACTTGAGACTTTTCTGGAAAATATTAGTTACTCTAAGATGGTGAGTGATTTTATAAAGCAGCATACGTACATCACAGAATTGTTTAGAGGACTGAGGTTTGTATATAAAAATCATTTAAGTAGTTCCCATATAATACAAGCTATTATCACATAGTGGAAGACCTATCTGTAGTGATCCTACTAAGGTGCAACTATACTATCAGGCAATCCCTGACTGTTGGTCCATCTGTCTCTTGGCACATTTCTCTTTAAATACAATATTAAGCACAGATAAGCAGGAAAATAGTTTTTAGGAAGCTTCAGGGATTCCTCCTAGGATCTTACCACTGAGGGCATTGAGTTAATATTCTATCTGAACATCTCCTTCCCAAAGTTAGAGAAAGGTAGGCTATTATTCTTCAATGGCCACATATATCCAAATATCTTTCATAAGACGTGGGCACTGAGATCAACAAAAATGCCTCAGTTTACAGGACCTATCTGTCCAGGGAAGGAATGAGGGGCACAGAGCATGGAGCGCTGAACAAGAGGCTACAGGTGAAGCTGTTAAGAACAAAAGCCAGTGTTGATGGAACAATCTAGAGGAGTGTCAGATCATAAAGTGATGGGGGGAGAGGCCAACGTGAAATACAGGCTGCCTGAAACTTCCAGGACTCAGGGAGTTCAACCTGAGTTGAACACTGCCCTCTACCTTTTCCTGAGACCCACCTTATCTATTTTATTTTATTTATTAAAAAAATTTTTTTAATGTTTGTTTATTTTTGAGAAAGAAAGAGACTGAACAGGGGAGGGGCAGAGAGAGAGAGAGAGAGAGAAAGAGAAACAGAATCCAAAGCAGGCTCCAGGCTCTGAGCTGTCAGCACAGAGCCTGATGTGGGGCTCAAACTCACAACCCACAAGACCATGACCTGGGCCAAAGTTGGACACTTAACTGACTGAGCCACCCAGGCACCGACTCCCTCCCCCACCCCGTCTATTTTATTTATTTATTTATTTATTTATTTATTTATTTATTTATTTATTTATTTTAATGTTTATTTATTTTGAGAGACAGAGAGAGAGAGGGCTAGGGCAGAGAGAGAGGGAGACACAGAATCTGCAGCAGGTTCCAGACTCTGAGCTGTCTGCACAGAGCCCAATCCAGGTCTTGAACCCACGAACCATGAGATCACGGCCTGAGCTGAAGTAGGGTACTTAACTGTATGAGCCACCCAGGTGCCCCACCTTGTCTATTTTAAAGTGGCTGGATTCACAAGCTGCTGGCCACTAAAATTGCTGGTGCCATAGTAATTTGACGTTAACATTGAAGTGGTTTTGGGGAACATGTTGTTGGTACCTAGGTGTATTAGTTATTTATTGCTGTGTAACAAATCACTCCAAAATTTAGAGGCGGAAGCCAACAAACATTTATTATCTCACAGTTTCAGTGGGGCAGGAAGCAGCTTAGCTGAACAGTTCTTCCAGGTCGGTCAGATGGTTTCAGTCAAGATGTCAGCTGGGGCAAGAGGCAGATTCCAATGTTCTTTGTAGACCCAAATTTGTCCTCACAGGTGCTCGTCTGTCCTTCATCTCATCTACATCCAGGCTCAACACTAGACTCGAGGCAACAGCAGCCTGAACACACTGTTCCATAAGCTGTCACAATTACGTCAGGCCTAACCCCTTGAAACTGTCCAAAGACACTGGGGCAAGCCTGCATTACTTTTCATAAAACTGCTTGACCCTGTTTTGTATTTCTAGACCTCCTCTGCCACTAATAGGCTGTGAAACCTTGGGAGGGAGGTTTAGTGCCTGAAAAATGAAGAGTTTGGTTTACATCCTCGATGGCTGTTTTGGCATTATTCACCACTCCTGTCTTCCTTTCACTATCCAATTTCTAACACAGCAATTCCACTGCTAGGTGTCTCTTCTGGAAAAATATTTACCTGTGGTTACCAAGAGGCATGTTCACTGCAGCTTTGATGATGGAACGTAAAGGAAGGCATGAGGGAGAGAGGCAGAGAGAGAGAGAGAGAGAGATGCAGAAAGGAAGAAGAACAAGGAGGAGGAGAGGAGGAAAGGATGAGGAAAGAAAAGGATAAAGGGAGAAGGAAATTTTGGAAAATACCTAAGGGCCCATCAATAGAATACTTCAATAAACTATGATTTTTTTTTTTATAGGACAACAAAGCATTCTATTGATGTGGGGTTTTTTTGTTTGCTTAATTTTGGTTTTGTTTGGTTTTGCCCAGTCATTTTGGCTCCACAATTTTAAACTGGTACACATTTTAGTCTTGGGCATATTTTCACCCAGGACATTGTGATCTAAGGATGTTGTGATCCATTTTGATGCAACTAAAAAGTTAGCCTGCTCTTAACTCTACAGCAAATATGAATAGCTGGTCCTGTAAGCAAAGGTAAAAAAGCAATAGACCTACAGAAGATGACAAGGAGATTTTACTCCTCTGGAACACCTGAAAGGATTTCCTTACATATTCTCACAAATTAAGAATTAGTATAAACTGTCAGTATTTTATCCAATTCATAATAAATATTTCTGGTGGACACAATACAAAATTAAGTTGACAGTGGCTAAAAGTGCACATGGCAGATGTCAGATCTGCCAACTTTGACTTGCAAAAACAGGACTTACTAGAAATACTAATTATAAACTAGAACTCAAATAGCAGAAAAGTTAACCAATTAAATAGAAAATAGAAACTTTTCATAAAGGAATTGATTTTATTAATCCTCTCAGTTACAATTTCAGTAAAATAAAAATGTAAAAATTTGGACAAGGTCAAAAATTTGATGACCAAGTCATTAAAAGAAGGAATATATGAGAAACTTTCATAGCCAAGAGGAGTTGAAGGGGACATGACAATTAAATATAATGTGCTGTGTGGATGAAACCGGGAACCAAAGGGGGGCATTAGGCAAAGGAAATCTGAATAGAGTATAAGCTTTTGTTAATAATAATGTATCAGTGTTCCTTTTCCCAACCTCAGGCTGGACATAGTGGGGAGAATGCTGACTGCAAGATAGAAAACAGATTGGGTTAAAAAAAATAATGATGATAATGATAATAATCAATAATCAATAATCAAATAATAATAATGATGATGATGATATTGATGATGATGTATCAACACTGGTTCATTCATTGTGACAAAGGCCCCATGCTAATATCAAAGGTTAACAATAGGAAAAATTGGGTGTGGGGGGTATATGCAAACACTGTACTATCTTTAGTTTGGAATGACTTTCACAGTTTCGGGAAGTATTAGGTATTTTATAGGATGTCCCTCAGTTTTTCTCAATATTAGATGGGGGTTATGGATTTGGGGGAGGGAAGTAACTATTAGAATTTTTAATTGTGAAATTCTGCGCATCTAGAGAAATACTACTTGCACATATGGGAAAAGGGTACAGACAAGGGTTTTTGGAGCATTATTTGAGAAAAAGTAAAAAACATCTATTGATAGGGAAATGATTAAATAAACTATGGAATAGCCATAGTGTAGAACACCACATTTCATTGACTATAGGCGTCATCAATTATAGACATCATTATTTTATGTATCACTAAGAAAAATGCTCCTAATTATGACATATTTATCACTCATACTTTTTTTCATACTTATTCAGAAAGCCAACTAAGACTTAAGGCATGGATTTTTTCAAAATTTCATATCATCCTTGTGCATACACTAAAAGGAAAGTATTCACAAAATAAAGACACATCTAAATCTTCTTCTCAGCGCCTGAACCTTCTGAATCATGTTTAGACTCCGAATCATCAATATTCCAGGCTGCTAACATCCATTCTGCAAGTTTTGAAGCATATCCAGCAGGCAATGACGGCTACATCACTACTGCTGCCTAGCTGACAGCAATTGTAAGGTGCATACCAATTTTAAAGATCATAAAATGTGAATGAAAATGTGTGCCTTAGAATAATGAAACAAGGATATCAGGCCACAGCTAAAGGGACCGAGGCAGTTTCATATATGCTACCATGCAAAGCTCTAATTCATATTGCAAAGGAAAAACAGCTAGTTGCAAGAAATATATACACTATGAGCTCATTTATGGAAAAAGCAGAATCAGCCTCTATATTTCTGTAGCAGACACTGAATTGGTTACCTAAAAGATAGGCACAACTTGCTTTTACTGTGCCATTCTATACTTCAGATACTTGCAAGGTAAATTACTTTCCTACACTCCCTTGTTGATAGACGGGTCATGTGATACAGCTCTGGCCAATGAATTATAGGCAGATGTTCTGGTAGGCTTCCTTTCCTGATAAAAATAAAAAACTTCGCAAGAAGATGACTGTTGTCCTTTCCTGTCTAGTGTGTGGACACATTCTTAGAGGAGCAGCAATCACCTTGTGGCTTGTGAGGACAAAAGCCAAAGGCTGTGGATGGTGGAAATGAAAGAAAGAGCCTGGGCTCCTGATGATATCACAGGGCTGTCCTGCATTGCTAGCTCTGCCCTGTCTGCCCCTGAGCTTCTTTCTGAAGACACCAGTGAACTGCCTTCTTTTGTTGGGTATTCAGTTGGCTGAATAGAGTCCTAACTGCCACGAGTCATACAAGTGTGGAGATAGATTTAAAAGTATCTGAACAAAGTGTAGACTAAACTGATAAAAGACAACTGGAGGTGGGAGTGGAATGGGGAGTAGATGTTGGGAGGCTTTAGCTTCATTTTCACTTTTTGAATCTCTTACAACATAAAGGTATACACATATTACCTATGTAAGTAAAAAAACATTTTTTGTATAAGACTGATGTCAAATGGAAAGGGACTTGCTGACAGGGAAGGAGCTTACAATGGGGTAGCACCTCAGGCTATTTTTTCAGATGACTTAAGCCCAGGAAGACAAAAGATTTTCTGCTGAGCTATCAGATTACTCTCCATTCAAAAAGGTTAGTATGGATTGATTTATTCTTTTTTTTTTTTAATGTTTATTTATTTTTGAGAGACAGAGAGAGCACGCTTGCACATGGGAGAGAGGCAGAGAGAGAGAGAGAGAGAGAGAGAGAGGGAGAGGGAGAGGGAGAGGGAGAGAGAGAATCCCAAGTAGGCTCTGCACTGTCAGCATAGAGGCACACAGCAGGACTCCATGTGAGATCATGACCTGAGCTGATAGCTTAACTGACTGAGCCACCCACGCACACCTGGATTGATATATTCTTACTGCAGACTGCTTCATAATGAATACCAGTTCTTTTTCTAAATGCCTACAAATTACCTTTGGTATGATCCATTCTGGGTTTGTATGGGTGCTCAGTAAAAGTCAAGATTACTAGATGGCATTTTTCAAGATTACTTTTTTCTCCTTTTTAAAATCAGAACATATCCCAGTCTTGAATTTCCTGTTACTACACACATACTCTGACATTTTCCAAGGATTACTAGCATAGCAGTGGCAAACAAAAGATCCTGGCACAAAAACCACAATATGATGGCTATTATGCTATTAATAATGATAATGATAATAATAGTACTTATCACTTATCGGTGGTTTTCTGTGTGCCAGGCAGAGTGCTAAGCAATTTACACACAGTCGCATTTAATCTTCACAAAAGCCTGTTGCAGTCCATGGCTATTATCGGTTCCATTTTATTTTATTTTTTAAATGTTTATTTACTTATTTTTGAGAGAGAGAGAGGGGCAGAGAGAGAGGGAGACAGAGAATCCCAATCAGGCTCTGCACCCTCAGCGCAGAGCCCAACCCAGGACTCAAACTTACCAACTGACATCACAACCTGAGCCAATATCAAAAGTAGGATGCTCACCTGATTGAGCCAGGTAGTCTCAGGCGATTAACTTGCCCAAAGCCACAGTCACACTAAGTCATAAATGTATTGGAACCCGCAAAGCACCAGCTCTTGACCATTAAATTTAACTGAAAGGCAAAATCAACAGACTTCTACAGGTAGTGGTAAAAGGCGCATCGTGTGCAAACTGAGGTCAGTCTCCAACAGGTTCCCTTTGAGTATCCGTCGACACCCCCTACCTGGCCCCACCTTCACTAACTCCGAGGAGCCAGAGCCGACTCCTTTTCGGATCCTATCCGTATTTTCCTTATCACCGCAGGCTGAGTTCCGCAGGCCCCGCCCCCCAGCCGGAGGGCGCCTCCAACGCGAGCGCACTTTAGCCTGGAATTTGACTAAGGTTCCGCGCATCCCCGAGTGCAGGGGACAGGTGCTGAGGGGCGCGTGGTGCGGGGCCACGCCTGGAGGTGGGTGGGGCCTCTGTGTAAACTGCGAGAGGCCTGGGCTTTGGGCTTGCGGAAATAAATGGTGGGGAGTGGGCTTCTTCCCCGGAAGGAACCTCAAGATGTTTCCATGCACAAGAGTTTCATCACCCATACATTTATTCCAGAAATAAGTCTTAGTGACTACTGTGTGCAGAAGCCCACCCACCTGGCATGAATACTGTCCTCCCTGGGCTCCCGCATTTGACAGATAGAACATGAGAGAGGGACAGACTAGGAAATGTGAAAGATGTTCCTTGAAATCCCCCTCCCCCTCCCTCCCAACACCCATGAATGACAATATCCAACGCAGTAGGAGGAAATATAGGCCTAAGTCAGGGTTCTTGTCCACACCTACGAGGGAGATGGTAGTCAGATTGCTTCTAAAGCCTCCATTACACTCTCTTCTGTTCTCCATGGCACTTGTACTTACTCCGCACTTAACGTCAATCTTGCTTTCTAGAAGCTTACACTCTAGTGGGCTTAGAACACTCCACCACAATATAGGATGAGGAAAGCCTGCACTCAACGGAGGGGCAAACAGCTGGAGAGGGTTTGTAGAAGACACACAATCCTCACACTGGTCCCCAGGATTATCACTGTGGTTCAAAGTAAGTAGGTAAAGACAGGCCTGACCTATTCAAAATACTTGCGAAAGTGAGGCGCCTCCCTCAGGAAGCTCACTATCTTTGACAAAAAGAAAAATTAAAGAATGGAAACAGCATGCTGTGCTGTTGACTAGGAGAAAGCAAAATAAATAAGTAATGGATAGAAAAATATGATTTCCCTTGCTTATTGGTATTTTTGTGAAAAACTATTTTTATTGCAGTTCTATTTTGTCCAAAGTTTTAGTTTCTCAAATCTGCAGCAACCTGAGCCATTTTTGCATAAGTTCCCATTTTTTCACTGTCTACTTCATGCCACCCCTCTGCCCTCCCTTCCAATTCTTCCTCCTCAGGCTATCACATTCCCCTAGTAATTAACAAACCTAAATTGTAGAAATAGTTTCTGCTCCCATTGTTCAGCTCCTAAACTGTCTTCCTTTCCAGAATATAGAGGCTTTCATTCATTAAAAAAAGCAGCCAAATCTTTTTTTTTTTTTTTTTTTTTACTTATATTGACTTAAAAAAATTTTTTTTTCAGTGAGCTCTGCACTCAATGTGGGGCTGAAACTCACCATCTGAGATCAAGAGTTGCATACTCTACCTAACCAGTCAGCGGCCCATATTGACTATTTTATAATGTCCCAGTTCCAGAAAGCTTTCCGTCTTTCCGGTCTTACAATCAAGAAATCTCAGAATTTTTGTAATTGTCCCCACTCCCACACCACCATGTCAGGTATATTACAAAGTCTTCTCAATTTTATGTCCCCCCATATTTCTCAAACTTTTCTTTGTCTCTCCATCACCATCCACCACCTTAGTCTAACTTCCCACCTGGATTACTGCTATTTCCACCTCCATTTCATTTTTGGCCTCCCTGACAATCCATTCTCCCCTGAGGAATTTTCTTTCTTTCTTTCTTTCTTTCTTTCTTTCTTTCTTTCTTTCTCCCTAATGTTTATTTATTTTGGGGGGGGGGAGCAGAGAGAGAGGAAGGGAAAGAATCCCAAGCAGGTTCTACAATCATCTCCCAGCTGTTGTGGGACTCAATGCCACATCCTGAGATCATGACCTGAGCCTAAACCAAGAGTCAGATGCTCAATTCACTGAGCCACCATGGTACCCTTCCCCTGAAGAATTTTCTTAATTCACAAATCTAATTTGTCATTGAATGCCTAATACCTATCAATGGTTTACTTTATTTTTTAAGGATAAAAACCCAAATCCTTACTGGAACCTACAATGTGCTCCTGCCAAAATCTTCACCCTCTTTGACTCTGTTCTCCCCTTTTGTCTTTCTGTTTCATCCATTGTCCTTCCAATACCTTAAACATGCTCTCCTACCACAGGAACTTTGTACAAGCTATTCCTTCTGTTTAGTATGTTCTTTTTCTTATTCATTACATTCTTTAAAATTTTTTTTTTTAGTTTTATAACTTCATTGAAGAATAATTAACAAATATGTATACTTTTAAAGTGTACAACATGATGGTTTGATATACATTGTGGAATGATTACCAAGATAAAGATAACACATCCATCGCCTCACAAAGTTAACTCTTTTGTACAAACTCTTTGTGTGTGTGTGTGTGTGTGTGTGTGTGTGGTGAGAATACTTAAGATCTACTTAGTAACTTTCAAGTATACAATACCATGTTAAGTGTAGTTGCCATGCTTGCTCTACATTAGATCCTCAGAACTTATTCTTCTTGTAACTGAAAGTTGTACCTTTTGACCTACATTTCCCCATTTCCTCTTCCCCCACAGCCTCTGGCATGACCATCATTCTATTCTCTGATTCTATGAAACTGGCTTTTTTTTCTAGATTCCACACATGAGTGATACCATACAGTATTTATCTTTCTCTGTCTGGCTTATTTGACTTAGCATAGCACCTTCACCTATGTTGTTCCACATGAAAAGATTTTCTTCTTTTTATGACTGAAAAGTATTTATTTTTATATTTATTATGAGAAATAAATATTTATATTTATTATGAGAAATATATATCTCATATTTTATATATATTTATATCTCTGTCACATTTATCTTTTATTACATATTACACATTATTACCTATTATCATATATTTCATTTACTTGTATATGAGGTATATATATACACATTTTCTTTGTCCATTCATCCACCAGCAACAGGTAGGTTGTTTCCATGTCTTGGCTACAGTCAATAATATTGCAGTGAATGTGGGAATGCATATATCTCTTTGAGATACTGATTTTATTTCCTTTGAATATATATCCAGAAGTGAAATTGTTAGATCATATAGTAGTTTTATTGTTAATTTTTTGAGGAACCTCCATACTGTTTTCCATGATGG
Organism: Panthera tigris; assembly: GCF_018350195.1. NCBI lineage: Eukaryota > Metazoa > Chordata > Mammalia > Carnivora > Felidae > Panthera > Panthera tigris. The sequence goes on along the minus strand of NC_056672.1, from coordinate 62,071,401 downwards.
CTATACCAATTTACATTCCCATCAACATAGTATAAGAATTCCTTTTTCTCCACATCCTTGCCGACATGTTACCTTTTGTCTTGATAACAGCTATCCTAACAGGTGTGAGGTGACTTTCCATTGTGGTTTCAATTTGCATTTCCCTGATGATTAGTGATGTTGAGCACCTTTCCATATACCCATTTGCCATTTGAATGTCTTCTTTGGACTCATCACATTCTTAACACCTACACATCCTTTAGATCTCAGATTCAAAGTAACTTCTTAAGAGAAAACTTCTCTTGGGGTGCTTGGGTGGTTCAGTGGGTTAAGCGTCTGACTTCAGCTCAGGTCATGATCTCATGGCCCATGAGTCTGAGCCCAGTGTCCGACTCTGTACTGACAGCACAGAACCTGGTGCCTGCTTTGGATTCTGTGTCTCCCTCTCTCTCCACCCCTCCCCCTCTCACGCTCTGTCTATGTCTCTCTCTCAGAAATAAACAAACATTAAAAATTTTTTTAAATTTATTATTATTATTATTTTTTAAACGTTTATTTATTACTGAGAGACAGAGAGACAGAGTGTGAGCAGGGGAGGGGTAGAGAGAGGGGAGACACAGAATCCAAAGCAGGCTCCAGGCTCCGAGCTGTCAGCACAGAGTCCGACATGGGGCTCAAACTCACAAACTGTGAGATCATGACCTGAGCCGAAGTCGGTCGCCCAACCAACTGAGCCACCCAGGCACCACCCCCAAAAATTTTTTTTGAACAGAAAATTTCTCTGACTCACAGACCAGGCCATTACAGAGAGATTTCCATTTACCCCTCCAGATACATTCTCCACCTTTTCTACCATGCTTTGTATCTAAGGAGGCCAACCTGTAAGGACCACACCAAAGACTCCCTGGCCCTCTGGCTTATGACTGGGGAAAACAATCTGAGCGGGGAGCACAGACAGGAGTTCAGAGCCAGGTGGGATATTTTGGCATTTATTCCTCTGATCTCTCTTTCAGGATTGCTGCAGGCAGTCTGTTCCCTTAACCAAGTGCCTACTACAGCTTAGACCAGGCAGGGGTCTCCACCAAGTGTTCTTTGTTTCCACATTCCAGTAACTGCCCACTCCTCCCTCCTCTTGCCCAGTGTGTCACATACTGCATTATTACTTGTGATTTCCCTAATCCCTACCCACTCCTTTCTGAATAGATCTTGTGTTAAACACTCTTCAAATTACTCTCTTGAAGTGTGCCATCTGTTTCCCCCTGGGACCCTGATTGAGACATTGCCCCAGGGAATTTTTCGTGTAACTAAAATTTACATCACTGGTGTTAAGACTTTTCTTATAGCCAACAACAATGGATTTTCTAATCAGTTATATTTACAGAAATTGAATGCTATTTGTTTATTGAAAAATTACATTTTTTTAAAAAAGAAAAAGGATACAAAATATATGTTGAATTTGATCTTAATTTTATAAAACAAAACAAATTAAAAACAGATGTGTATATATACAAAAGATTCAACATATTAATGCTCCAAAATGGTGACAGTCAATTCTGAAGTGACAGGATTATTTTTTCGTTATAATTTTCTATGTTTTCCTTGCTTTTGGCAAAAATGCCATATTATTTTTACAATGGAAAAATATATATAAATGTTATTTTAAAACATTTTATTTGATCCAATCATACAAATTATAAAAATTGCTAATTAATTAAAATGGAAGTTAAATAAGACAATGAAAGTGTATTACCTAGGACATTACTTGGCACAGTAATGTAGACATTCAATATGTCAATAGTAATTTTTTGTTACAAATCAATGTGTTACATACTTTACCTAATGAAACAAAATACAGAGAATAGAAATTAACCTTTTCTGGATGACTCAGGAACGTTAATTATTATATTGTACTTTAATAACATGATGCTCTGAGCTCAGTTCAATCCTATCATTTAAAATGCAAGAAAATCTGTAAAATGGAAGCATCCCTAGAGAGATTAAGTGACTTCCCTGAGGTCATATACAGCTAATTAGTGCTCTGGGCTCACCTTTTCTCTCTAAAGACTTCCTTCAAGATATCCCTCCTTCTCTCTGGAGAAATACTTCTTTCCCTGTATTTGTCACTACCTACAATTTAGTTAATTCTATTAGAGCCTTTTCATTAGGTAATTAAATCTATTTCTATCTTTATCATAGTACATCATGTACAACTTTTTCTTCTCTCTCCTTGTCTCAGTTCTATTTTATTTCTGGAAACGGAACTAACCAGGTGAAATGAGTACTAGTTATAGACACAGGGAAAGGAAATAAAAGAGTTTCTGAGTAAAATTAAATAAAGAGTAAATACCATCAACTTTTAGAGCCCATTGACATGTCCTGTATTCCTCTTCAGAAAACATACAAACGTCCATTCTCCAACTCTTTATCCTAACAGTACTTTAGTGGTGTATGACTTCGGTATTAAATGATGGACAAGTTAATCAGGTGGTTCAGTGAGTTGAGCGTCCGACTTCCACTCTGGTCATGATCTCACGGTTCGTGAGTTCGGGCCCCGCATCAGACTCTGTGCTGACAGCTCAGAGCCTGGAGCCTGCTTCAAATTCTGTGTCCCCCTCTCTCTCTGCCTCTCCCCTGCTCATGCTCTATCTGTCTCTCCCTCTCTGTCAAAAATAAATAAACATTAAAAAAAAAATTTTTTTTTTAAGATGGGTAAGTTTAGGGGCACCTGATGGCTCAGTTGGTTAAGCATCCAACTCTTGATTTTGGTTCAGGTCATGATCTCATGGTTCGTGTGATGGAACCCCAAGTCTGGCTCTGCACTGGCAATGTGGATCCTGCTTGAGATTCTCTCTCTCTGTCTCCCTGTAGCCTTCCCCTGCTTGTGCTTAAGCTCTCTCTGTCTCAAAAATAAATAAATAAGCATTAAAAAAAAAAGATGGACAAGTTTTGTGTAAAGCTTTATGAATTTTGAGAAACATGTATGCTTGTATGACCATTGTCTAGGTCAAGATAAAGAAATTTCCTTCTCCTCAGAAAATTCCTTCATGTCTCCTCATCCCATGCCCTACAGCCCCCATGCCCTGCCCCTGGCACATTACAACCACTGTTTTTTTGTTTTTTGGTTTTTTTTAGGTAGGCTTCACACTCAGCATGGAGCCCAGTGCAGGGCTTGAACTCACAGCCCTGAGATCAAGGCCTGAGCTGAAATCAAGAATGGTTGCTTAACCAACTGAGCCACCCAGGTGCCCCTGTTCTTGAACTTCTTATAAATGGAATCACACAGTGTTTACTATTATCATTCCTCTATACTGCTGTGCGACATACTACGGTATTCCATTCTTTATTTATTCTTCCTTTGATGGACAGCTGTGTTGTTTCCATTTTGGGCTTCTATGAATAAAGCTGCTGTGAATATTCCTGTACAATTTTTTTTGGACATGTGCACTCGTTTCTTCTGGGTACATGCCTAGAAGTGGAATTCCTCTATCATGGAAATTGCTTTATTATGGTGGACATGTTACTGTAAGAAACTAATGGAAGGAAGAAAAATTTCTTCCTCCACCCCTCAAGGTCTTCTAGCGAGACTAAGAATTAAATTTGCATGAAACAGATTAACAGGAGAAAAAAGCCACAGTTTTATTAGGTGAGCACAGAGGCCCAATAATGAAATTGAAACCTAAAGAAATGACCGAGTCAGGCAGTTTTTATACTCTTTAGACAAAGAGACAATAAATCTATGAGGAATTGACAGGACAAAGAAAACCTAGCTTTGGGAGCTACAATTACTTAAAAAGAAACAAGCATTGTTGATACAGCCTTCCTGGCTCTAAATTTCCCATCTCTGGTGATAAGGACATCGCTTTACCTCCTAGTCCAGGGAGGGTAGCTTTCACAGAGGAGACTGATTTCCTGATTTCAGGGGGACAGAGGAGGGTCTGAATGTCCTTGCACAGCTGTCTCTTAAGTAACTTTTATTTAACATAATCAACATGTCAAAGTGGCACATTTTGAGGCAGCCTGCCTTAGGCTCTTACACTAAGAAACAGTTTTCTTTTTTTTTTTTTTTTTTACTTTTTTTTTCTTTTTTTTTTTTTTTAATATGTGAAATTTACTGTCAAATTGGTTTCCATACAACACCCAGTGCTCATCCCAAAAGGTGCCCTCCTCAATACCCATCACCCACCCTGCCCTCCCTCCCACCCCCCATCAACCCTCAGTTTGTTCTCAGTTTTTAACAGTCTCTTCTGCTTTGGCTCTCTCCCACTCTAACCTCTTTTTTTTTTTTTTTTCCTTCCCCTCCCCCACGGGTTTCTAAGAAACAGTCTTCTAAAGTGGTTATTCTCTTTCATATTCTCTCCCATTACCCCACACCCATACCAATACTTTGATTTCCTAGTCTTTTAAATTGTAGCCATTTTGTGAGTATGTTTTTGTTTGTTTATAGTTTTTAAATATTTTTTTTAAATTTTATTTAAATCCAAGTTAGAGTATACAGGTGTCTTACATTATGATTTTAATTTGTTGAGCACATTTTCATGAGTTTAGTAGGTCATTCAGAAATCTTCAGTGAGGCTTTACCTCAAGAAGCCCATCACCTAAGTATAAAAAAATCAACTGAGATTGTGCTACAGAAAGCTGTCCTATGTTGTTGAAGCCTCATTAACTGAAGATGATATTCAGAATATCGATCTTTCCAGCCAGGCAGGGTAGGGGAGTAGGGAGACACGTCCCAGAGGAAACAAGAATAACCCTCTATTACAGGAAGGAAAGCAGCATTTTTGTAAGGTTGTAGTTCCCACTGAAGGTTTCAAGGACTGTCAGAGGGAAATGGGGACCAGTTCTAGATTGGCTGTTGTTTCTGAGGCTGAATCAAATGTGCGATCGATGAACCAGGGATTGGATGCTATCTGTTGACAGAGTATCCTTCCTGGTCAGTCATGTGAGCACACTGCAAAATGACCAGACCTGGAGGGGGTGGGACCAGACGATAGGAAACAACAAAAAGAAACATCCCACAAGGAGTGCCTGGGTGGCTCAGTCCATTAAATGCCTGACTCTTGGTTTTGGCCCAGGTCAAGATCTCTCGGTTCATGGGATTAGCCCCACAACATTGAGCTCTGTGCTGACAGCAGGGAGCCTGCTTGGGATTCTGTCCCTTTCTCTCTCTTTGTTTCTCTCTGCCTCTCTCTTCCTGTCTCTCTGCCCTTCTCTCTCTCTCTCAAAAAAAAAAAAAAAAAAAAAAATCCACATTAAGAGCTTGCAAACTCAGGGCGCCTGGGTGGCTCAGTCGGTTAAGCGTCCGACTTCAGCTCAGGTTGAAAGGGCGGGCCTACGCCGGCCGACTCCATCTTGTTCTGTGTTCTCCACCTTGAGTGACTATGTCCCCGACATGACCCCTTTTCCGGGAAAATCACAGAAACCTCAGACCGCGCCTCCTCCCCTTGAGTAACCTCCCGCTCACCCGTTCAAACTTCCTGATCAAAACACGCCCAGCGACCTGCGTAACAGGACTCCGACCCTTCCCCAGCCAATCAGCCGAGGCCACGACCCTTCCCCAGCCAATCGGCTGAGGCCACAGCCATTACCTCACCAACTGCCCCTAGACCCCTATAAAAGCTTTGTGCTTTTGAAACTCGCTCTCTCTCCCTGGTATCTCACCGCTGCGTCGTTGCAGGTAGGGGATTGAGCTCGAGCTAGCTCGAATAAAGGTTCTTTTGCTTTTGCATCGGACTCGGCTCCCTAGTGGTCTTTGGGGATCACAAATTCTGGGCATAACAAGGTCACGATCTCGGGGTCCACGAGTTCGAGCCCCGTGTCGGGCTCTGGGCTGATGGCTCAGAGCCTGGAGCTTCCGTTTCTGTGTCTCCCTGTCTCTCTGCCCCTCCCCCATTCATGCTGTGTCTCTCTCTGTCTCAAAAATAAATAAACGTTAAAAAAAAAAATTAAAAAAAAAAAAGAGCTTGCAAACTAAAGTTCAAAGTACAAATGGCAGGGTAGCTGGTTCAATTGATTGAGCATGTGACTCTTGATCTCAGGGTCGTGAGTTCAAGCCCCACACTGGGTGCAGAGATTACTTAAATAAATAAAGAAAAAAGTACAAATGGAAAATGTACTCCTGAGGAAACAGATGACAAAGAAAAAAGTTTATAATTCTCAAAGAAGTAAATGAAGGACATCCAGAAGAGAACAAAATCATGAAACACTACTGCTGAAAAGGAAAACTGCAGTGAAACAAAAGTCTCAGCAAACAAGATAAAGCCTAGAATGAATACTATTTAAAAAAAAAAAATTGAGAAATAGCGCTGATGAATTCATCCAGGAGCACCACAGAGATGAAAAGATTATTTTGAAAATATGAAAAAGCCGTTAACAAACATGGAGAATAGTTTAAGACATTGCAAAATATATTTCACAGTGGATGAATGATTATGTGCGTTATGGGAATTATATGTAAATAAAGCTATTTTAAAATCTATCTAGATCTAGGGCGCCTGGGTGGCTCAGTCGGTTGAGTGTCCGACTTCAGCTCAGGTTATGATCTCGCGGTCTGTGAGTTCGAGCCCCGTGTTGGGCTCTGTGCTGACAGCTCAGAGCCTGGAGCCTGTTTCAGATTCTGTCTCCCTTGCTCTCTGCCCCTCCCCCGCTCATGCTCGCTCGCTCTCTCTCTCTCTCTCTCTCTCTCTGTCAAAAATAAATAAACATAAAAAAATTTTTTTAAATAAAATCTATCTAGATCTAAATCTATGAGGAATTGACAGGACAGGATCTAGATATATCGGAGTTCCAGAAGAGAATAGAGGGAAGCATGGTAAAGAGAGAGCAGCTGATAGTTTTCTAGAACTGAATAAAGTCTTGAGTTCTTAGAAAGCCCTAGGTACAATAATAAATCTGTAAAACTGTAATAAATAAGAAAAACTTAAAAAACTACAGTACAGAAGTATAAAGTGTATGCATTTGAAGTCCCTCATCGCTCACCACAGTATCACTTCTCTCTCTCTGAATCATCCCTATTTTTCCTCTTTAAAAATTTTAAAATTTGTTTATTTAGCTATTTATTTATTTTTAAGCAATCTCCATGCCAAACATGGGGCTCCAACTCACAACCCCAAGGTCAAGAGTCACATGCTCCACCAACTGAGCCAGCCAGGTGTCCCTAATCATCCCTGTTAACCAGCTTGGTGCATCAGTGTACATCTATATCTGTATCTATATCCTTCTGTATATCTGTATTATACAAGTATTTAGTTCAGTGTGTGTGTTTTTAATTAATAAAGAGGATCTTATAATACATTTGCTGTATAGCTTTCTCAAGTGATAAGTCATAGGGATCTTTGCGTACAACTATCAGATTGTTTTATTTTTTATTATGAAGTTTTTCTTCCTTTAAATGTTATTTTAAAATAAGTTTTGTTGGGGTACCTGGAAGGATCAGTCAGTTTAGCATCCAACTCTTGATTTCAGCTCAGGCCATGATCTCATGGTTCGTGGGATTGAGTCCTACCTCGGGCTGTGCTGACAGCATGGAGCCTATTTGAGATTCTCTCTCTCCCTCTCTCTCTCTGCTCCTTTCTCTCTCTGTCTCTCAAAATAAATAAATAAACTTAATAAAAAAATAAAATAAAATAACATCTGTTATTTTCTTTTCAAATTCAGAGAAAAATAAAGAGGAGCCCATAATCTCACTTCCCATCTATTGACATTTTTAAAATAATGAAAGAAATAAATATTCATGGCTAGAAAATGAACACTCCAGAAAAGAACAAACAACATGATAGCATGTGACTCTTCCCAAAAAATTATGTTTATTAACATATGTCATTTATATAGATTTTTTAAAAAGTTAATACAAAAGGAATCATTATAATCATATGATATATAATGACCATATATCAATGTTGTTCCACACATTGATTTTTCACCTAGTAAAATCTACCCATTTGATCTACCCATTAACATATATAAAACTATAGTATTATTTCCTTTTTAATGGATTCATAATATTCCATAAAACATAACATATTATACATAAGTACAATATATATATGGAATATATTGCATATACATTCTTTAATGTGCCCTTACTATTCCTTTAATGACAATCATTTAGGTTTTTTTACAATGTTTTGCTTTTGCTAAACATCCTTGTTTATACATCTTTGTGCATGTGTGTGAATATTACTGTTCCATAGATTTCTAGATTTGGAACTCTGATCTAAGGCACGCAGGCACTTAAAATTTTGCTGACTACCGTCCACTTTTCCTCCCTCAAATCTACACAAGTTTACACTTCCTTTAACAAAGTATCTGAGCGATTTTTTTCTCCACTTCTTGTTAATACCAAGTGTAATCAATTAAAAAAAATCTTAGTCTGCATGGAAACTAAAAATGCTATCTCATTATTTTACATGGCATTTTCCTAATTACTAGTAAGAAGGACAATGTTTCATAGGGTTAATGATCATTTGAATTTCTTTTTCAAGCCCATTTTTTGGTTAGAGTGAGTGTGTGTGCGTGTGTGTGTGTGTGCTGAAATAATCTTGCTTGTCTTTTATCTGTCATGATATCTTTTTACTATATCAAAGCTTGAAATTTTAATGTTTGTTTATTTTTGAGAGAGAGAGCACGAACAGGGGAGGGGCAAAGGATCCAAAGCAAGCTCAGTGCTGGCAGCAGAGAGCCCAATGTGTGGCTCGAATTCAACAAACCATGAGATCATGACCCAACCCAAAGTTGGCCACTTAACCAACTAAGCCACCCAGGCGGCCCTCAAAGCTTGAAATTTTAATAAAACCTAATGGTCAATCTTTTCCTTATGGATTTCAGTTTTAGTTATCTTCTTGTAAAGGCCTTCTACATGCTCAAGATATTTTCTTTTAAGGTTTTTAAAAAAAATATTTAGGGGCACCTGGGTGGCTCAGTTGGTTAAGCGTCTGACTTTGGCTCAGGTCAGGATCTTGTAGTTTGTGGGTTCAGGCCCTGCGTTGGGTCCTCTGCTGACAGCTCAGATCCTGGAGCCTGCTTTGGATTCTGTGTGCCGCTCTCTCTCTGCCCCTCTCTTGCTTGCACTCTGTTTCTCTCTCTCTCAAAAATAAATAAACATTAAAAGATTATACAAAAGTATTTAGATGTTAGGTTGGGATATAAATAAAACTTTGCTTTTCAAATCCATAGCCAATCATCCCAGCGTTATTACATCATCTTTTTCTTCATTGGCTTGAAATATCATGTTCATCATATACTTCGTTCCGATATATATATCTCATATATAATTGTGTGTGTGTGTATGGATGCCATATAGGGAGACCTCAGATCTCTACTGCACCAGAATAATTACCAGTGGCTCCAGGTCTTACACTCTGAAATCCATCACTGTTTTTGCTCTGAGGTCTCACCTTACATGGACTGCTCCCAATTAGTGATGAAGATCTGAACTAAAGCACTGATACAATAATTGAGAGGAAGGCATAGCTATGAGAGATATTAAGTTGATAGACTCTAGAATCTACCTGTAGTCCCTGATTGGAGGTGAAGAGTGAATGAAAGTTAGGGATGTGGAATCATTTTGGATTTCTGGCATTGGTCACAGGTGAGGGGTAGGATCATTCAGGGACTATTGGAAGAGATTCAGCTTTGTATATGATAAAATGCAGGGGAAAATCATGACAAAGATCAAGAGATGTGTTGGAGAAGCAGCAATGGAAAGTGCTGGAAAAGTAGGCTGGAGCAAGCCTGTGAAAGACCCTGATACTATGCTTTGTAGGTCAGTTCTTACTTTTCAGTCAATGGAGAATTTATTAAAGGACAGCTCCACTCCACTGGCAGCATGCATGATAGACATTTACAGTAAAATTTTTATGATCATAACCACCAGCAAATATTTATTAGGCCCTTGCTATGTATATAAGATTCAGACCCAAGTTTCAGAATATTTACATTCTTTTTGGAGGGTGACAGGAAAAGTGAGAGGTAAATATGATGTAAAGGGAAAATTAGAAGTACAGAAAATCAATGCCACAGAATCCAAAGGAGAAAGAGAACATTATAGGCTGGAGTAGCTGAAGAAACTTATCTTGAAGAATTAAGGTTTGAACTTGATCTTGAAGGACAGGTAGGTCTTAAGTGTGGAACAGGTGGGATGAATTCTGGGAAAAGGGGTTAGCAAAGTGGAAAATCACATCAGGACACCAAAGGAAGAATTAGTAAGAGGTAAGTTAGTTGAATAGGTGGATTGAAACCAATCTATATTATTTTGTAGACAGGTGAAAACACTCAAAGTTTAAAAAATATTTTTTTTTAGATAACGCTGGATACTACAAAGTCGTGTTTAACATGATCTTAATTCAACATTGCTTCTGAGAGGCTGCAGATTGGTGGCAGAGAGAACAGTCTGGCCTGAGTGAGCAATTCATTAAGGAACTATGATTGACCAAATTATTAATTAGGAATGAGGTTTTGTGTTATTGTACCATCTAACAGAAAAGTCAAGTAATATTGTCTTAAATAACATAGTCTAGAAGAAGTTTCATCTGGGCTGGTGAGCAGCTCAAGGATTTCAAGGCTAACGTCTTTTAGTTCTCTTACCTAAGGTTCCCATGTGCTATAAACTGTGATGTGTCCTTTCCAAAGTCGTATGTTGAAGACCTAGCCCCCAATTTGACTATATCTGGAGATAGGAGCTTTAGGAGGTAATTAAAGTTCAATGAAGTTGTAAGGGTGGGTCTTAATCCAATAGTACTGTGGAAGAAGGAGAAGGAGGAGGAGGAGGAGGAGGAGGAGGAGGAGGAGGAGGAGGAGGAGGAGGAGAAGGAGTAGGGGAGGGGGAGAAGAGAAGGAAGGGATCAATCTCTATTTCTCTCTGCTATATGAGAACACAATGAGAAGCTGACTGTGTCTCCAACCTGGGAAGGGAGCTCTCATCAGAAAACCACCATGTTGGTATAGTGATCTTGGACTTCCAGCCTCTAGAACGGCTAAAAAATAAATTTCTTTTTTTAAAACAATTGTTTAAAATTTTTTTTTAATGTTTATTTAGTTTTGAGAGAGAGAGAGAGAGACAGAGTGTGAACAGGGGAGGGGCAGAGAGAGAGGGAGACACACAACTGGAAGCATCTCCAGGCTTTGCGCTGTCAGCACAGAGCCTGACGCGGGGCTTGAACTCATGTACCATGAAATCATAACCTGAGCAGAAGTTAGATGCTTAATCGACTGAGCCACTCAGGCACCCCAGAAAATAAATTTGTTATTTAAGCCAACTAATCTATTGTTTTTCGCTATGGCAGCCCAAGCTAATTAATACACCATGTTTGTTCCCAAGTTAATTCCCATGATTTGTTGTAAATGGATGCTGTAGCTCTAGGTATCATGTCTATATATTAGACAAAAAAAGAAGAAAACATACCAGTGGAGTCTGTTTCCCTTTAAAGATGCCTTTCTGGAAGTTCCACCCAATGACATACACTTAGATCTGATATACAGCCACCCTTATCTGCAAAGAAGGCTGATGAATGTACTTTTTTAGCTAGACATATCACTGTACCTAATAAAACTGGGATTTCTGTTAATGACAAAGAAAGGAGAATGGATACTGGGTAGGCAACTAGCTATCTCTGACATAGCCAACAAATATATGGGGGGAAAGTACAATCTTGATAAATAAATTCAAATTAAAACAACAATAATTTTTTTTTTTAATCCACTAGGGTAGAAAGGATTTTTAAAAGTTTGTACCTAGTTTTGGCAAGGGCACAGAGGAGGCACATCATTATTGCTGGTGGAGGGGCGAATCTACTCAATGTTACTAGGCATATCTTGAAATGTGTATATCCTTTGGCCAATTAGTTTCAATTTCCAGAAATTTATCCAAAATTAATACAAATCTGAATAGAGATTTTTTTCAAAGAAGATATGCAAATGGCCAATAAGCACTCAAAGAAATGCTCATCATTATTAGTGATCAGGGAAATGCAAATCAAAACTGCATTGAGATACCACATCATACCTGTGAGAATAGCTATAATAAAGAAGACAGATGATAAAAAGTATTAGTAAGGATGTGGAGAAATTGAAATTTTCAAACACTCCTGGTGGGAATGTAAAATGATTCAGTGTCTTTGGAAAATAGTTTGGCAATGCCTCAAAAAGTTAAACATAGAGTTACCATCTGATCTAGCATTCTACTCATAGGTATATTCCCAAGAGAAATGAAAACATTTCCACACAAAAACTCGTACATAAATGCTCATAGCAGTATTTCTCATAATAGCCAAAAGTGTAAACAATCTAACGTCCATCAGTTGATAAATGGATAAACAAAGTGGATATTATCTATATGATGGAATATTATCAGCCATGAAAAGGAATTAAGTTCTGATACATGCTACAACATGGATGAACTTAAAAAAAATTATACTAAGTGGGAGAAGTAAGTCACAAAAGTCACATATTATATTATTGCATTTATATGCAGTGACTAGAACAGACAACTCTATAGAGACAGAAAGTAGATTAGTGGGTGCCTAGGGCTGGGAAGATAGGGGAATTAAGGGTCATAAATAAAGGGCATAGGGTTTCTTTTTTTTAATGTGTATTTATTTTTGAGAGAGAGAGATAGAACGTGAGTAGGGAAGGGGCAGAGAGAGAGAGGGAGACACAATCTGAAGCAGTCTCTAGGCTCTGAGCTGCCAGCACAGAGCCTGACGTGGGGCTCGAACACACGAACTGTGAGATCATGACCTTAGCTGAAGTGGGCACTTAACCAAGAGCCACCCAGGTGCCTCTAGGGCATAGGGTTTCTATGAGGTATGGAAATGTTCTAAAATTGATTATGGTGATGGTTGCAAAACTCTGTGACTATCCTAAAAACCACTCTATTTTTACACTTTAAATGAATGAATTATATTATATGTAAATCATATCTCAATATAGTTGTTACAGGAAGAAGAAGGAGAAGGAGAATAAGGAGAAGAAAGAATTATCCTTAAAAAGGAGAAAGAATTCATTAAATTGTGGCCACATTAAAAAAATTAATGTTTATTTATTTTGAGAGAGAGAGGGAGATAGCAGACAAAGGCATACACAGGGGAGGGGCAGAGAGAGAGGGAGAGAAGGAGAGAGAATCTTCAGCTGGCTCCACGCTGTCAACACAGAGCCTGACAGGGGCTCAAACTCACATACCGTGAGATCATGACCTGAGTTGAAATCGAGAGTTGGACGCTTAACCAACTGATCCACTGAGGTGTCCAAATTGCAGCCACATTTGATACAAATATCCCTAAGGTCATGTTTCTCCTCTGTACTCCCATGGACCTTCTTACATATAATTTAGTTTCAACTTTCTTCTATGTCAGCTAGAGTCTTGTTATTTTTTATGATAATACTTTCATCTCTGTGAGTCTAGTGTACTTGCTGGAAGCACAGAGTTTGAATTCCACCTTACATTCTAAGCCTCAGTTTCCTTGGCTGCAAAATGGTTTTGTCTGCAGAATAGCTAAACTTTTATGCTATGTGAATTTTTACTGGCTTCAGTTCAGAGGTATTGCTTTTCTTTTCTTTTCTAAAAAAATGTTTTTATTTATTTTTGAGAGAGAGAGCATGCACAGGGGAGGGGCAGAAAGAGAGAGAGACAGAGGATCTGAAGGGGGCTCTGTGCTGACAGCAGAGAGCCCGATGTGGGGCTCAAACTCAGGAACCAGGAGATCATGACCTGAGCCAGTCAGACACTTAACTGACTGAGCCACCCAGTTGCTCCAAGACATTGCTTTTCTAAACTTGTTTCTAATTTATAGAATTGTATTACCTTGAGCACTGCTACAGCCACCATTGAGAGTGCATAAAAAAAATAATTGGCAGGGTGCCTGGTTAGCTCAGTTGGAAGAGCATACGACTCTTGATCTTGGGTTTGTGAGTTCAAGCCCCACGATGGTTGTAGAGATTATTTAAATAAGTAAAACTTGTTTTTTTTTAAAAAGATAACTGGCAGATAAAGGAATAAAACAGAATTAATTTCTTAAAGAATAGAAAAGTCATGAAGAATATGTACTTTACCATGCCTATCCAGACTTGCATCTTTCTTTAGAACTTTGTGGCTTGGCAAGATGCCTGGCTGTCTCAGTCCGCAGAATATGCGATTTTTAATCCTGGGCTTGTGAGTTCAAGCCCTGCATTGGTTACTTAAAAATTAAAAAAGATTACTTAAAAATGAAAAAAATCTTTAAAAACTTTGTGGTTTGGAAAGGAACTGGAAAGGGAAAACAGTAAGAATGTTCCAGAACTGGAGATTGGGTCTGAGATAAAACAGCAGTACGCTAAAGGCATCCCAGATGCCAGAGGAGGCAGAACTCAGGCAGTTGCCATAGCAGTAGTCAGCACTGAGCAATTGATCACGTTAAATGTGGGTGTTGCTAGATGGAGGCTTTGATAGGTGAAGAACCTTTGTGTTGGCGGTTATGAAAACCCTGCAGGTAAGGAAGACCGTGATTAAATGAAGCAATCTCAGAGTCTGAGAAAGGCAGGATATTGATGCATGGCTCTTAGGGAAAGAGAGCTCATGGAATCAAGGATTTCACATGGAACAAGTTTTATTACTCGTTTGAGGTAAGTCCATTTCATGTATATTCTTGCTTCACTTTACACGAGGAGCTCTGAGAAAGGACTGGTTAAGAATCTCATATTATGTGATTGTTTTAGAATAGAAACTAAAATTGGAATCTGTTTCTCATCCTAGCCATTGTCCCCAAAGCATGACCTGTCTTTCTTTGCTGATATCTGGTCCCTCTCTGGGCACCACAAATGACTTCCTTCTATAGTGGGTTAGAGAGAGGAGTAGCTCCTAAATGTCAGTCATTCTTCTTCCACCTTCACAGGGCAGATCCAAAGATTTTGTAAGATCCCAGTATAAAAGTAGGATGTAAATAAAGAAACTATTCAATACCTCTGCTGGGTTATCTGTTGGCAGGAGGAGACCAGATCTTCAGCAGGGCTGTGCGGAAATCACTATGTTCCTGAATGCAGTAACTGGGTAGAACAGAATGTTAGAATGTCCTGTTTGGTTAAGTGTTGAGTGTGTTCTGTGTTGTCAGGGAGACATGATATTTGAAAGAGACAGAGGCTAGCTGGGTGTTTATCAAACTGAAGGGATTAACAGCGTACCAATGTGGTATGAAAATTACTCTAACCTGGAAACATCTCAACAGTCAGCAGCCACAGAAAGAAACATCTAAGCTTAAGCAGAGCCTCCCCAAAATACGGTTGCCATTGACCCTTCTTGAAGAGAGTTTCCCACTTGGAAGAAGACGGACTCTTAGCTCGAGGAAGTATTAATTCAGCTGCCCATAAGTATAAAAAAAAAAAAAAGGCAGGAGAACCTTCCTTCCATACTTTCCCATTGCAGCCCTAAACCACTCTCTTTTATTTATTTATTTTTATTTTTTTATCTTTTAATTTTTGAGAGAGACAAGAGAGCATGAGTGAGTGAGGGGCAGAGAGAGAGAGAGGGAGAGAGAGAGAATCCCACGAGGTACAGAGAAAGAGGGAGAGAACGCATTGGGATTCTCTTTCTCTCCCTCTCTCTCTACCCTCCCCTCCCTCTCCCTCTCTCTCTGTCTCTCCTTCACGCTTGCTCTCTTTCTGAAAAGAAAAGAAAAGAAAAGAAAAGAAAAGAAAAGAAAAGAAAAAAAGAAAAAAAAACCCAGTGCCTTACTTAGTTGGACACACAGATGAATTATGCTTCCTGTATTACCCCTGTAGCTGTGGCCATGTGACTGAATACAAGCCATGGAACATGAGTTTTGAGGAAATACTTAAAAATAAATTTCCTGTCAACCCAGAAAACACCTCTACAAAGGTAGATAAGAAAGAAAAAAAAAAGTTTTGTTATTGAATACATATTAAACAATAGTGTGATGCCCATCACAGGTAATGGCTAAAGAAAAAAGAAATCTCATCCTTTTATATATGCATGTTAATTGTCCTTATCCAATGGGAAAATAAAACTTCTCATACCTTTTCAACAACCGGGAAGTCACATCTCGGAGTCAAGCATCTGGGCTAGAACAGGTAGACGGGGTGTCAGGCTCCTTGAGGTTCATATTTCAGAAAGGTGGCTGTGAGAAAGAGGTTCCTTAAATGCAAAACTGGCAAGAGGCTCATTTAGCTTTTAAAGAGATTACATACATTTCCGGGAGAAGGGAAAGCATTCAGTTTCAAGTTTTCTAAAGGAAATGCTAAAGAAGAGGGAAATGGGGAAAGTTCTGTCTGTTTCCCATTTAAAATTTTACATGAAAAAAAAATTTATTTTCCATCTATTGACCCTTATATGAGCAGAGGTGATGTGCATCTCCTCTAGGCCTTGCCCATGAGGATGTCCCACAAGTGATTCTCCATACCCTCTCTTTCTAACATCTTGATATAATGAAGCTCAGACGCCATATTTACACAGCTCTTCCAGTTGTTTGATGCTAATATATGTAACATTTCTTGTTTATATACAGGTTATATACACACATGGACAAAATTTCAAATATTAAAGGACTCTGTAGTCAACACCGTTGGTGCCCACGCGGGTCCTCCGTCCGGCCAGCACAGCCATTCGAGGCTGCTGAGTCTTGGCTGCTAGGGCTCACAGCTGCAACCTTCTCCAGAGAATTGCTCTTGGCCAAGTGGGATCTGCTTCCCCGAGTTATTGCCTCCCACCCCCAGGTGCAACCCACAGCCAATAATTGACCCAATGCATGGGTACAAAAAGCTGGCTCTTCTGCCTCAAGGTGGGATCAATACTTGGTGGCAATTTGTGCTCCTGCTTCCACAGTGTGAACAGGTAGAGACAACATCCTCGCTTAGCTACTTCTCCAGCTTTATCCTGCTTTCCTTACTCCCTGTCTCCTGGAAGCACTCCCTCAATCAACCGCATGCATGCTATTTCCTGTTTTAGTCTCTGCTTCCAGAGAATTTGACCTCAAGCAGTAATGTGGCTGACCCTTGTTCAACCCAAGTTTGAACTGTGAGGGTCCACTTATACGTGATATATTTTTTTTTTTTTGAAAAATACAGTAGAGTACTGCAAATGTATTTTCGCTTCCTTATGATTTTCTTTCTTTTTTAAAAAGTTTTTTTTTGTTTTAGAGACAGAGACCGTGAGCAGAGACAGGAGCAGAGGGACAGAGAGAGAATCTAAAGCAGGCTCCATGCTCAGCACCGAGCCTCAAGGGGGGCTCATTCCCACAACCTGGGATCATGACCTGAGCTGAAATCAAGCTGGACACACTACCAACTGAGCCACCCAGGTACCCCCTTATGATTTTCTTAATAGCTTTTTCTTAATAGCTTTTTTCTTAATAGCTTTTTCTTAATAGATTTTCTTTTCTCTAGCTTACTTTATTTTAAGAATACAGTATTTAATACATGTAACATACATGGGGGCCTGAGTGGCTCAGTTGGTTAAACGTCTGACTTTACTCAGGTCATAATCTCACAATTCGTGGGTTTGAGCCCCACAATGGAGGCTCTGTGCTGACTGTGTGGAGCTTGCTGCTTGAGATTCTCTCTCTCACTCACTTTCTCTGCCCCTGTCCTGCTTGCTCGCTCTCTCAAAGTAAATAAATAATGTTTTAAAAAAATGCATGTAACATACAAAATGTGTCAATTGACTGTTTATGTTATCGGTAAGGCTTCTGGTCCACAGTAGGCTGGTTTTGAGAATCAAAAGTTATATGCAGAGCTTTGGGGAGGGGCAGATCGGCGCCCCTAACCCCTGCATTGTTCAATGGTCAACTGTACAATTAAATGGGGATGTTAGTAATGGAAGCAGTGACCTCTCAACTTGTTTTGGACTGGCAAATTTTCTCTAAGATACCCTGTGGAAAAAAAGGAAAAAGACTGGAAAGTCACATACACTTGTGTTATATGAAACTGCCTGTTTTAGTGTATTGCTAGGCATAGCATACAGGTTTCCTCTTGTGTCCCAGCTATCACATATGTTGTACTGAGAGGACCCTGAAGCCTAACCTGGGCTTAGTGTAAAAGAGTGCTGACTGATATTTTTGCTGTAGGCAAGAGATAAGTGTGTTCAGGAGGAGATGATGAGAGATAATTTTGGTGTTTTGCTGTTAAAACAAATTCTTCTCTTTTCTTAACATGATTACATTTTCAGTCCTAATTTTGGTGCCAAACTGAATGTGGTAAATTCCTCAGTAATTCAGTTTCAAAACAAGTGTGTAAATGCTATTTGAAAGGCGTGTTACAATATTGGTTAAGAACACAGGCTCACACACAAATGGCTAGGGATGAAATTCTGACTCCTCCACTTACAAACTACGTAATTGAAAGAGGACTTCAACTACCTACCTCTATTTTGACCTCAGTCTTTGATGCGGGGTCATGGAGCCCAACAGTCAAGAAAGAATTCCTAAGACATTTTTATAGAGCAAAAAGGTGTTTTTACAGGACCCATGGGCAGAAAGAGCCACACTGTGATTGTGAGGAGTGACTGATTTTTATGGGGTTTTCTATCCTATGGAGGTGACAGTGACATTAGGGCTCCAGGAAATGGAGTCTGGGGGTCTATTATTAAATTTGTGTTTCTCCTGTAAATCATTAAGACAGTTACAAACTATAGTGCAAGTTTCATGTCCTACGTGACTTCGATCTTTATCGGTTCACCATTTGTTTCCCCTCGCCTTTGTTCTTAGGCAGTCACTAGTGTCTGAGGAATGTTACACGTGTCCCACCTTAAGTGTGTGTGGTGGGGGAGGTTTCCAGGGGTGTCAGCTTGCGTTTTGCCCTCAGCCTTTGGTCCTCTCTTCAGTCGGTACTTTCTGATTAAGTTCTTTCCAGCTTATCTCTTAATTCAGGCAAAAGACCCTGCAGGCAAAGGATCCTGAGAGGCAAAACTACCCCTCAAGCAATAGGGACCACCGTGGGCCAGCAAGACCCTATTGTGAATGACCCCAAGACACGAATCTGACCAGACCTTTTCTGCCCACCTGCACGTACCCAACGACCCTTGCCCCACATTTTCCTTACATAAACCTGGAAGTATTTTCAGCACTTTGGAGGCAGTCTTTGAGCCTAGTCCCGCTGTCTTCCCAGGTGTTGGCCTCACAGAAATAAATTCCTTACCACTGCTGGTATCTCTGCCTTTGGATTTTGTCAGCAGGGAGTGGTGGAACCTGGGACTGTATGGAACCCCAGGGCCAAGTGCTCTTGCACCCTTGAGTCCCAGTTATGCAACTTTGACCAAGTTACTTGACTTCAGTTTGAGTCTGTGAAACTACAATAATAATAGCTTCCTCAAATAATTTTTATCAGAATAGTTAAGTTGATTCATGTGAAACTCTTAGAATGGTGCCTGGTACATATGAAGTGCTCAAAAATTGTAAGCTTTTGTTATTATTTATCAGGAATCTCTACACCCAGCATGGGGCTCAAACTCACAACCCTGAGGTCAAGCATCAGTTGGTCCTCTACCAACTGAGCCAGCCAGGCACCCCACAACTTATGTTATTTTCACTTAATGATTCCAAAGTAGTACAGGCTTCATCAGTGAGTGATCATTCTTTACTTAAACTATGTGTGTGTGTTTTAATCACATAACTGGTCATTCATGCTAATTTTAAAAATATCTTATATCCTAGAATTATAATTTCTAGGTAATGGAATACAACTACTTAAACTTTTAAAAGAATAAACTGTTTAATAAGGCTGGTTATTTTTTTTTAATTTTTTTTAATGTTTATTTATTTTTGAGACAGAGACAGAGCATGAACGGGGGAGGGGCAGAGAGGGAGACACAGAATCTGAAACAGGCTCCAGGCTCTGAGCTGTCAGCACAGAGCCCGATGTGGGGCTCGAACTCACAAACAGCGAGATCATGACCTGAGCTGAAGTCGAACGCTCAACTGACTGAGCCACCCAGGTGCCCAACTACTTAAGCTTTTAAAAGAATAAACTGTTTAATAAGGCTGGTTATTTTTTTTTATTTTTTTTTAATGTTTATTTATTTTTGAGACAGAGAGAGACAGAGCATGAACAGGGGAGAGTCAGAGAGAGGGAGACACAGAATCTGAAACAGGCTCCAGGCTCTGAGCTGTCAGCACAGAGCCCGACGCGGGGCTCGAACTCACGGACCGCGAGATCATGACCTAAGCCAAAGTCAGACACTTAACCGACTGAGCCACCCAGGCGCCCCAATAAGGCTCGTTATTGACCTTATTATCTATGAGTGGTCAGGTTAAGGTTGGGGAATGTGATTACTTCTGTCAGTTACAGATGCTAATCCCCTTAAGGGAAGGCAGTGAAAGAGAAGGTCAAAATGGAAGAGATGTAAAATTAGAGGTAGAAGCTCTTAGAAATATTGATTCGAAAAAGAACTTTTTAACAAGTTTCTTTTTCACCTTTGGAAGTTACTTTGAATGTTGATTTCTTTAATTCACTATTTTGGGCTGCCATTTGAATAATATGTATTCATCAGAAAATATTTCCTAGAGGCCTTGAAATCAGGTATTGATAAATATACCAAATATGAATGTTTTGTGAAGATCAAAATCCTACGATTTAGGATAGGTGTCCTCTATTCATTTCATGAACATGTTTGCACAACGTGCAAGAAACTGGAAATAATGATGACAATGTGAAAATAGTGTAATGTAGGTGGGTTGATGGGTTCCTAAGTGAAACACGAAACTGTAATCCCCAAGAGAAACCAGAAAGAACTCAGGATGCTTCTGTCTCAGACATGTGCTAATGTGGCTATTATTAGTCTGAGGAGGGAGGCACTGGAAAATTATTGCAGGAATAGTTTACGTTTAGGGGTGGTTGTTTTTCAAGCTACATTTAAATTTTAAATATGGTGAATATTTTTTTTTTTAATTTTTTAAACATTTATTTATTTTTGAGACAGAGAGAGACAGAGCATGAACGGGGGAGGGTCAGAGAGAGAGGGAGACACAGAATCTGAAGCACGCTCCAGGCTCTGAGCTGTCAGCACAGAGCCTGATGCGGGGCTCGAACTCACGGACCGTGAGATCATGACCTGAGCCGAAGTCGGATGCTTAACCGACTGAGCCCCCCAGGCGCCCCAAATATGGTGAATATTTTAATTGTACCTCGTCCTGAGGTGCCCCAAATATGGTGAATATTTTAACTGTACCTCGTCCTGGGGCGCCCCAAATATGGTGAATATTTTAACTGTACCTCGTCCTGGGGCGCCCCAAATATGGTGAATATTTTAACTGTACCTCGTCCTGGGGCGCCCCAAATATGGTGAATATTTTAATTGTACCTCGTCCTGAGGCGCCCCAAATATGGTGAATATTTTAATTGTACCTCGTCCTGGGGCGCCTGGGGGGCTCAGTCGGTTAAGCGTCCGACTTCGGCTCAGGTCATGATCTCACGGTCCGTGAGTTCGAGCCCCGCATCAGGCTCTGTGCTGACAGCTCAGAGCCTGGAGCCTGCTTCAGATTCTGTGTCTCCCTCTCTCTCTGACCCTCCCCCGTTCATGCTCTGTCTCTCTGTCTCAAAAATAAATAAACGTTAAAAAAAAAAATTTAATTGTACCTCATCCTTTGCAAAAAAGAAAAAGGGCTACATTTGCATTAGCATAGCCCAGGTAACACTTGACCCAGAAATTTCATTGAAAGGCAACATTCTTAGTTTATTAACATACTTGCCATGAGGATTCTGTGATGAAATAATTAAACACATTTCAAACAAGAGTTAGGGGCAGCTGGGTGACTCGGTCAGTTAAGTGACTGACTTTTGATTTTGACTCCGGTCGTGATCTCATAGTTTGTGAGTTGGAGCCCCTTGCTGGGCTGCTCTGTGCTGACAGTGCAGAGCCTGCCTGCTTGGGATTCTCTCTCTCCCTCTTTCTCTGCCCTCTTCCCCCCCCCCCCCCCACCTCTCTCTCTTTCTCTCAAAAATAAGCATTAAAATTTTTTCAAATAAGAGTTAATAGATAAGTTTATTGTGCTGGGAGAATTGTGGGTTCAGGAAACAGTCACAGAAAAAAGAGTCAAGTTCTATAATATGCCATTTATTAAAATTTTTTTTAATGTTTATTTATTTTTGAGAGAGAGAGAGAGAGAGACAGAGTGTGAGTGGAAGAGGGGCAGAGAGAGAGAGAGAGAGAGAGAGAGAGAGAGAGAGAGAGACAGACAGACATAGAATCTGAAGCACACCCCAGGCTCTGAGCTGTCAGCACAGAGCCAGACTCAGGGCTCAGACCAACGCACCATGAGATCATGACCTGAGCCAACGTCAGGTGCTTAACCGACTGAGCCACCTGGGCACCTCATGTGCCATTTATTTTTATGTGCATCATAACTGATTTAAAAAGGAATATAAGTGCCTTTTTCCTTAACTGAAGATAGTCTAAATAGTCCTTTATATTGATTGAGTTAATTATAACCAGATCTATAAAGACATAGTAGCTAAACATTGCAAGATTAATGAGTAAATTTAAGTTTAATTTCCCTTAATATGCACAGGGAACAGATAAAATTTCCTACACCAAACAAGGAAATATGAATTATAATCTTAAGGTTAAGAGTTACTTAACAAACAACTCTTGGTATTAAAGTAGACTCCCACATGGGGTTTGGCATGTAATCATTCTTAGCAAATGTCAATTTTTTTCTTTTTGTCTTCTATTATATTGAGTTCTTCTTATTAAATATCCTATGTTTTCAGCTTATCTTTAGATAAGAAGTAAAATTCCAGCAAACACTGGGCACACCTATAAATATCAGCCAGTCTTCTAACCCTTCTGGATGACCCAGGCTGAAGAGAACACAATTTAATGCTTGGGAAAGAGGGAAATAAACCACAGAGTAATAGGTGCAGGCAATTGTCTCAGGTAAATTGCAAGCAAAAGTCAAGAGATCTAAACCCTCCCTGCTGCTCCATTTTAATGTAATTTTATTATTCACACTAGTTGATAGTGTGAGGAGGGAAGAGAAAATATAGCTAAAATTTTACTTTTTTTTTTGTTGGGTACAGTATCATTTATTGATAGTACATGATAAGGTAGGACTCCCCAAGCCCCTCCCCTTCTTCAGGGGGTCTGGGATGGAAAGTGGAGGTCAGGGGATTCTCAGTGTGTTTGGGGATGGGTTGGGACAAGGATTCCCCAGCTGCTGAGGGCCTCTCTCTTCCTCTTGCTGAGGCTGGTAGTCCAGGGGGCTCTTACTCTTTGGAGGCCACGTGGACCATAAAGTCCACTCCCAGTTGCTGTAGCCAAATTCATTGTCATACCAGGAAATGAGCTTGACAAGGTGGTCATTGAGAGCAATGCCAGCCCCAGCATCAAAGGTGGAAATAGCAGAAGATGACCCGGTCCTCAGTGTAGTCCAGGATGCCCTTGAGGGGGCATCCCGATGCCTGCTTCACCACCTTCTCGATGTCCTTGTATTTGGCAGCTTTCTCCAAGCAGCAGGTCAGATCCATGACTGATATGTTAAGGGTGGGGACACAGAAGGCCATGCCAGTAAGCTTCCCATTCAGTTCAGGGATGACCTTGCCAGCAGCCTTGGTAGCTCCAATAAAGCAGGGATGATGTTCTGGGAAGCCTGTTGGCCATCACACCACAGCTTCCCAGAGTGGTTGTCCACAGTAGAAGACTGTGGCAGTGATGGCATGAACTGTGGTCCTGAGCCCCTCCACAATGCCAAAGTTGTCATGGATGACCTTGGCCAGAGTAGCCAGGCAGTTGGTAGAAGGCATTGCTGACAATCTTGAAGGAGTTGTCATATTTCTCATGGTTCATGACCATCATAAACATGAGGGAATCAGCAGAAGGGGCAGAGATGATGGCCCTCTTGGCCTCACCCTTAAGGTGAACCACAGTCTTCTCCATGGTGGTGAAGACCCCAGCAGACTCCACAACATACTCTGCACTAGCATTGCTCCCACCCTGCATTAATAAGGATGACTACATTGACAGAAAAAAGTAGACCTCTGAAAGAACAATAAGTTCATTTCTCATCTCATTTCAGAGTAGGTTTCTAAGTCAGCAGGTAACTCTCCTCTATGTAGTGATTCAGGGATCCAAACTCCTCCCATCTTGCGTTTCTGTCAACTGCTAGGACCTTTTATTTATTTGTGCAGTAGAGGCAGGGTCACCATGTGCATATTGCAGCTGCTGGAAAGAGAAAGTAGAAAAAGGTTCAGCCTAATGTGTACTGATGTGGGTTTGGTACATCTCACATTGCTTTGGATACAGCATGCTTGCATAACTGTACCTAACTTAATAGCGGCTGGGAACTCTAGTATAGCTGTATTCTCAGGAAGAAAAGGAGACTGGATTTTGATAGATACCTCTCAGCCTTGTTCATCCTCTCCCCTATCAATGCTAGCTATCTAAATCCTAAATATGATCATGTTAGTCCCTCAGTTAAAACAAAAATAGGGGCACCTGGGTGGCTCAGTCAGTTGAGCATCAGACTCTTGATTTTGGTTCAGGTCATGGTCCTGGGGTCATAGGATCGAGCCCTGCATCGGGCTACATGCTGAGCATAGAGCTTGCTTAAGATTCTTTCTCTCTCTCTCTCTCTCCCACTCTACCCCTCTCCCCTGCTTGTGAGTGTGCCCTCACTCTCTCTAAAATTAAAAACAATTCTAGTAAAAAAATACGTAGTGGTTTTCTATCAGTGAACAACAAATATCTCACACTAAACTATGTGTTGAATACTGTAGGTACAAGGAAAAGGAAAATAAAGATTTGATATTTATCTTCTTGGAGCTTATGGAGGAGCTAATATCCTAGGACTCTCATGTGGTTTTTTTTCTCTCTCACCCCTACACCGCATCCGTCATAAAGACCTGTGAATTCTACTTCCATCCAAGGTACTACACATCCTTTCTCCTCTGGTTCCCACCAGCATCACCACGCTAGATCTTTTTTAAAAGCTTGAATTGCATAGCTCCTATATAACCAAATTTATAGAGGGTTTTATATCAAATGAGCCATGAATGTGCAGAGTATAGAGAGAAAGGAAGCATTTAATTTTAACTAATTTGTTGACATTATTTTATACTTATTCTCACTCTACTCTTGCTTGAAGCTATGAGGGAAACCTTTTCCAGAAATGCTATTCGATCCCTTTTCTTTTGTGTAATGGCTAGGTTCGTTACCTGTGGTGGTGGTCCATGAGATTTCCTCTGATATTCTTAAAAAAATTTTTTTTAAGGTTTATTTATTTTTGAGACAGAGACAGAGCATGAATGGGGGGGAGGGTCAGAGAGAGAGAGGGAGACACAGAATCTGAAGCAGGCTCCAGGCTCCTAGCTATCAGCACAGAGCTCTACGAGGGGCTTGAACTCACGGACCGTGATATAATGACTTGAGCCAAAGTCGAATGCTTAACCGACTGAGCCACCCAGTGCCCCTCCTCTGATATTCTTACAACAAACTCCCTTCAATTTGGATTGCTTGAGAGGTGCCTGCGTGACTCAGTTGGTTGAGCATCCGGCTCTTGGTTTCGGCTTAGGTCATGATCTCACAGTTTGTGGGTTTGAACCCTGTGTTGGGCTCTGCACTGACAGTGCAGAGCCTGCTTGGGATTCTCTCTCTCCATCTCTCTATGCCCCCCCCCTGCTCACTCTCTCTATTTA
This sequence comes from Panthera tigris, assembly GCF_018350195.1. NCBI lineage: Eukaryota > Metazoa > Chordata > Mammalia > Carnivora > Felidae > Panthera > Panthera tigris. Next base: position 62,045,817 of record NC_056672.1, on the reverse strand, counting down.
TTTTTGAGAGAGAGAGAGAATCCCAAGCAGGCTCTGTGTTGTCAGTTGCAAAGTCCCATGTGGGGCTTGGACCCACAAACCACGAGATCATGACCTGAGCCAAAGTCAGATGCTCAACTGACCGAACTATCCAGGTGCCCCAATATATAAAGGTTGAAAACATTTGGATTGCTTGAATGGCTTTGTGCTTCTAGGTACCAAAAGATCCTTGAGTAAAATATTTTTTTATTTTTCAAAAAGTGTATTTAACATTTAATGGGGATATTGCATGGCACTAGCTGTTTGAGGGTTACCATATCATCCTGAATGGAAGGGCTTTGGCGGTGACTGATGCCCAGGCTGAACAAGAGCCAGACATCTGTATTATTTTTCTATTGCTGCTGTAAGAAAACCACAAACATAGTGGTTTAATACAATACCCATTTGTTATCTCATAGTTCTTTAGGTCAGAAGTCTGAAATTATGTCAAGATTAAAAAAATAATTCTTAAAAGTACATGTAATAGTGAACTACAATTAAAACAATTTGTTCTAGGGGCTCTGGATGGCTCAGTCATTTAGGCGGGTGACTTCAGCTCAGGTCATGATCTTGTGGCCTGTGGGTTGGAGCCCCGTGTCAGGCTCTGTGCTGGCAGCTCAGAGCCTGGAGCCTGCTTCTGATTCTGTGTCTCCCTCTCTCTCTGCCCCCTCCTCTGCTGTCTCTTTCTCAAATAATAACATTAAAAAAATTTTTTTTTTAAAAATGATTTGTTCTAGTTATGGGATTGAATCATAAGCTCGTTCTGAAGTAAGGAAGAGAGGAGAGCATTGTAAGTGATAAGACATCTGACCCTAGCAGCATCTCTTAGTAGCTGTGGGAGTTAGGTTAAGTTACTTAAGCTTTCCCAGCAATATATAATATATTTCTATATAATAATAACACCTAAATCTTAGACTCATTATAAAGTTATAGGAGAATACTTGTAACAAAGCATATGTAAAACTGTTTGGAATAAAATAAATGATCAATAAATGTCAAATAAAAAAATTTTTAAATAAAGGAGATGATGTAAAATAGAACTCTTCTTAGCTTTTACAACTGTGAAATGCTTAGATCTTAAGAATATAGTTTGATGAGGGGCACCTGGGTGGCTTAGTCACTTAAGTATCCAACTCTTGGTTTCAGCTCAGGTCATGAACTTGCAGTTTGTGGGATCAAGCCTTGAATCAGGCTCTGTGCTGACAGTGCAAAGCCTTCTTGGGATTCTGTCTCTCTGCCCCTCCCCTGCTCCTGCTCTTTCTCTCTCTCTCAAAATAAATAAATACACTGAAAAAAAGAAAAAGAATATGGTTTGACGAGCATTGATAGATATTTATGCCCCTGTGTAACTCACATCCCAATTAAGCTGTAGACCTTTGCTGTCACCTGTCACCCCTGAAGCTTCCCTGTGGCCCTTTCAGGTCCCTTTTTCCTACTCTACAAGAGGTAACTTCTGTTTTATCTCTAAAAAGTAGTTTGGCCTGTTCTTGAAAGTTATATAAATAGAACTTTACAGTATGTACTTTTCTAGTATCTGGCTTCTTTTTTAATCAGAATAATGTCTGTGGGATTATCTATGCCATTGTGTGCTCCAGGTATTCGTTCCTTCATCTTGCTGAGTAGTATGAACATATCACAATTTATTTATTCCACTCTTAATGGATATTCGGGTTGTTTTCAGCTAAGAATAAAGCCGCTTGGGTTGGTTGAGTGACCGACTTTGGCTCAGGCCGTGATCTCATGGTTCATGGGTTCGAGCCCCCCGTAAGGCTCTATGCTGACAGCTCAGAGCCTGGAGCCTGCTTCAGATTCTGTGCCTCCCTGTCTCTCTTCCCCTCCCCTGCTGGCAGTTTCTCTCTCTTTCTCCCTCTCTCTCTCTCTCTCTCTCTCTCTCTCTCTCTCTCAAAAATAAATAAACATTTAAAAAAAAAGAATAAAGCTGCTTGGGGTGCCTGGGTTGCTCAGTCAGTTAAACTTCAGCTCAGGTTGTGATCTCAGGTTGTGGGTTTGACCTCCACATCGTGCTCTGTGCTGACAGCTCAGAGCCTGGAGCCTGCTTCCGATTCTGCGTCTCCCTCTCTCCCTGCTCCTCTCCCACTCACGCTCTCTCAAAAATAAATAAACACTAAAAAAATTAAAAAGAATAAAGCTGCTCTAAACAGTAATGAAAACATTTCTGGTGGATAGGAGTTTTCATTTCTCTCAATACCTGGGAGTAGAATTTCTGGGTCATGTAGTAAGTATGTGTTAAATTTAGTAAGAACAGTTTTCAAAAGTGGGCACACCAGCTTATAGTCCTACCAGTAAAAGATAAGAATCTCGTTACTCTACTTCCTTGCCAGCACTTAATCCTGTCCTATTGTGTGACAGTGAAGGAAACCAGAATATGTCACCCAAAATATGCCACTTTGGCATATTTGATTATTTTGAATTAAGAGCACTTAAGAGTAGGTGCAAGGACAGTCTGACCCTTCTTTTTCTTGCTGAAAGCAGGAGATAAAACTCCCGTGTGAACCATACCTTCCCTGTACCAGGAGGAAAGAAGACCTTGTCAGATCAGAGACTGGAGGAATCTGTGAACAAATCTTACTCCGTTGTTCTTCTCTCATATGTTTGTCTTCCTCAGTTTGCTGACTTGGGAAACCAAAAACTGATTTTTTTTGCCTTTCAGTTATTACCTTTTTTGAAAAAAATGTTTAATGTTTATTTATTTTTGAGAGAGAGAGACAGAGACAGAGACAGAGTGCGAGCGGGGTAGGGGCAAAGAGAGAGAGAGACACAGACTCTGAAACAGGCTCCAGGCTCTGAGCTGTCAGCACAGAGCCAGATGCTGGGTTCAGACTTGGGAAGGGCAAGATCATGACTTGAGCTGAAGTCATAGTTTAACTGAGTGAGCCACCCAGGCACCCCCGTTATTGCCTTTTGTTGAAGGTGCTACCTAAGCTGGAAGTCTAAGCTGCCATTTTCAGTTACTTTCCAGTAGAGTTTCTGGAAAGTATGGTAGGCGCCATGCTCGTCCATGTTTTTCTCTTGTTAATCTGTCTTTTTATTAGAGTCTCAGCCAGAAACCTAAGATGGGTAAAATTTTTCCTCCTTTACAACAGGGACTATGCCCAATTCTCTCTCTGTTGCCCCATGTCAGCCTCACAATGACCCAATAAAACAGGTGCTAATATCACCCAAATTATATAAGATAAGGAAATTGAAGTACAAAAATAAGAACTAATTTGCCCCAAATCGCACAACTTTCAAATGGTGGTACAGGAAATTTCACAGGGTAGCCTGCCTCCAGCACTGCTCTCATTCAGATACTGCCTCTCCAGATACAGCTTAAAGAGAGAGAGCTATAATGTATATCGTTCTCATATTTTATATATAATAGATTACATTTCATTCTTATGTACAAATGAAAAGGGTTGGCCTAAGTAGATGATGTTGTGAGTTTATCACTTGTGCCCCCTACTTTGACTAAATTTCCTGGTTATTTTTCAAAGCTTCGATGTTAAGGTGTATTTTTTTCATCCTGGGTCATGCAAATGATTCCAAGGAGCCAGTCAGGACTAAATTATAGCTGTTGTATGAGAATGACTATATGGTTAGGCAACAATACTCTTAGGTCTTCTTTCAACATCAAACATCTATTTTACAAAGAAAGTAGCTGCTGTATCCATAGGAAATATCTGTAAATCATTTGCTAAGAAGTTAGCTTTTTATTTTGTAATTTTTAGTCCCTGTAATCACATTTCATGCAAAAAGAATAAGTGGTAGAGAAAAGAAAAAACATTAATTTGAAATATTTTTTCCAGTTTTAGGATGCAACTGTTATAAATATAAATGTGTGTATATTTGTAAGTGTATGAATATGTGTGTATTTACTTAAACATATTTTACTCAAAGATTTTCTTAGTCCTTTCCTATACTCTGTGAAGACAAAGTAGACCATTTCTATTTTCTACTATATGAGGTCCACACTGCAAACAATCAAAATTTAGGATTTAGATATAGTGGTAGTAAAACTTAAAAATCTATTAAAATTCATAAATTATAAAGATGGTATTCTTACAAGTCCTCAGCAGTTCTGAGAATATCTTTTCTTACAATAAAATCAACATTTTTGCCTGAGTATTCAAAAAGAAGCTTTTACAGTCCCAATCCTAATTTTATATAATTGTAAAATTAGTGGTGATGATCATATAATAGGGGCAGATTTATATATGTGTGGGCATGATAGGGATGGGGAAACCCAAATACTAATTATAAATAAAGGAAATAAAATTCGATCTTTTGGAGTTAATTAAAAAAATGATATATCCTGATTTCAAATAGGGATGTCACTTAAACAAAAAAAAAAGCTTTCAAGGATTGTAAGACAGAAGCTAAACTGAATTCATTAGCTAAAGAACAAATGTCAATCAGAAGCGGAATTGATTATCCTTTAAAACAAGAAAAAGGAAATTCCTAAGGAAAATTTTAGCTGTGCTCATTCAACATTGCTCAGAGAAGAAACTTACTTGCAATGCTTGAGAAATCTCTTCTCTGGGGCAAATCTAACCCATGTTTGAAAGTGGGCTCATCAAGCTCTCTTACTAGCAATCATTCAGCGTATTTAACTTATTCCCTTTGTTCCATTTCCCTGTCCACTATTCAATCTTGTGATCATGATTTTTGTTTCTTCCCATGGAAGTGTGCCCATTGGAAAAGAATGTTCAGGCATGTTAACTTGAGTATCTAGTCTCTGTACAGGTATATTTTTAAATGTTTATTTATTTTTGAGAGAGAAAGAGTGTGAGCAGGGGAGGGGCAGAGTGAAAGGGAGACAGAATCCGAATCAGGCTCCAGGCTGTGGGCCTTTAGCATAGAGCTGGACGCAGGGCTCGAACTCACAAACTGTGAGATCATGACCTAAGCCAAAGTTGGATGCTCAACTGACTGAGCCACCCAGGTGCCCCAGTATATTTTTTATTATAAATCCAAACGTTGACACTCGGTCTTTATACACTAACCCCCTTGAACTGATTAATCTGAACCTGCTTAAGCTAACCTTGAAGTTTTCAGGGTATAAGAGTCAGATTCTGCAGGCACTTGAGTGAAATTATCAAGGTAATGGCACACATTACCAGCATTTTCCCCCAAAGAACTCTGCGTCACTGAGCGCTGTTTTCTTTCCAAAAAGTTGCAGCTCATCTCAAGAATCCACTGAGGCATTGTAGGATAATTGACAGCTTTTCTCTCCTAGAAAAAAAGAAAAGATTGACGTTTGTTAATTTACAGAATGGAATTAATAGGAGCACAAATTGTTTTGTTCTGCTGTTTATAAAATACCTTTCTGTCTTGCAGATGGAATGATCTCTAATGATGAAAAGGGAAACCTTATCTCCAAAATGGTCTTAAAATTAGATGAAGACAAGGGTGGGTGGGTGGTTCAGTTGGTAGAGCATCCAACTTTGGCTCAGGTCATGATCTCGCAGTTGGTGAGTTCGAGCCCCGCAGCGGACTCTGTGTTGACAGCTCGGAGCCTGGAACCTGCTTTAGATTCTGTGTCTCCTTCTCTCTCTGCCCCTCCCCTGCTCCTGCTCCTCTCTCTCTCTCTCTCTCTCTCTCAAAAATAAAAGCATTAAAAAATTTTTTTAAATTAGATTAAGACAAAACTGACAAAATATTCAAAGTCTTAACTATTTAAATTGATTTTTTTGTGGGCTACTAAAAAAAAAACAAAGAAATCACTTATTTGGGAGGTAAGTTTTTGAAAACCATTTAAGTATTTTGAAAGGAACAGATGAGAAATACCAAAATCAAACTATTTTGCAGTTGCTAAATAGAATTTTTAAAAAATATATTATAAATATCCCTAAGGTTAATATAAGAAGCTGAGTCTTAAAGAACAATCCTATTCTGTGTGAGAACCTATAGTAGGTTTGTTCTTGGGAGAAAAAGTAAATTTGTCAGAAGTTACTTGGAAGTGCCATGCTAATTTCAGGTAAGATGAAAGAGGTAACGGTAATGTTAATTAACATTTAAAATTAATGCTCTCTGTGTCTCAGAAATGTGATCTTGGGGCGCCTGGGTGGCTCAGTCGGTTAAGCGTCCGACTTCGGCTCAGGTCATGATTTCACGGTCCGTGAGTTCGAGCCCTGTGTCAGGCTCTGCGCTGACCGCTCAGAGCCTGGAGCCTGTTACAGATTCTGTGTCTCCCTCTCTCTCTGCCCCTTCCCTGTTCATGCTCTGTCTCTCTCTGTCTCAAAAATAAATAAACGTTAAAAAAAAAAAAAAGAAATGTGATCTTTCTAATAGTCTTTATCTGTAGATGAGATACCTACTCAAAACTGGTGGAACCACCCAGAGAGCTTAACTCCAGAGCTTTGTTCTCTGATGACTACAGTGTGTCCTGGAACAATTGATATTTACCTTAAAATGCAATCATTTGGGGGCACCTGGGTGGCATCTGACTCTTGATTTCGGTTCAGGTCATGATGTCACAGTTGTGAGATCGAGCCCAGAGTTGCACCAAAGTTGGGCTCGGGCTGGGTGTGGAGGTTGCTTAAGATTCTCTCTGATTCTCTCCGTCTCCCTCTCCCTCTGCCCCTCCCCCTGCTCACACTCACATGTGCTCTCTCTCTCAAAAAAAAAAATGCAGTCGTTTGAACCTATGTTTCGGTAGTGTTACATAAGAGAATTCTAGGTAAAGAATTGTTGACTGAGCTGTTAAGTACAGCTAAAATTTCAAGTAGGAACTTGAATACTCTCTGACAATCCTTATGACTATTGGTGAATCAATTCAATTCAATTCTTTACATTTAATAATACAAATAAATATGTATTTTTTAATGTTTATTTATTTTTGAGAGAGACAAAGACAATGCGAGTGGGTTAGAGGCAGAGAGAGAGGAAGACACAGAATCCAAAGCAGGCCCCAGGCTCCAAGCTGTCCGCACAGAGCCTGACGCAGGGCTCAAACTCACAAGCTATGAGATCATGACCTGAGCCGAAGTCAGATGCTCAACCGACTGAGCCACCCAGGCACCCCTACAAATAAATATTTTAAAAAATAAGTTTGAAGTCAGGGCCACCTGGGTGGCTCAGTTGGTTGAGCATCCGATTCTTGATTTGGTCTCAGGTCATGATTCCAGAGTCATGGGATTGAACTCTGCATGAGGCTGCATGGTGAGCCTAGAGCCTGCTTAAGATTCTCTCTTTGTCGGGTGGCATCTGGGTGGCTTACTTAGATGACCGTCTGACTCTTGATTTCAACTCAGGTCATAATCTCATGATTTGCTGTCAGCACGGAGCCTGCTTGTGATTCTCTCTCCCTCTCTCTCTGTCCCTCCCCATATGCATGCCTTCTCTCTCTCTCTCTCTCTCTCTCACTCTCTCTCAAAATAAAAATTCTTTCTCTCTCTCTGCCCCACTCATGCTCTCTCTTAAAAAAAACAAAACAAAAAAATCCATGCTCATGGATTAGAAGAACAAATATTGTTAAATTGTTAATGCTACCCAAAGCAATCTACATATTTAATGCAACCCCTATCAAAATAACACCAACATTCTTCACAGAGTTAAAACAAACAATCCTAAATTTGTATTGAACCAGAGAAAATCCTGAATAGCCAAAGCAATCCTGAAAAAGAAAACCAAAGCTGGAGGCATCACAATTCCAGACTTCAAGATGTATTACAAAGCTGTAATCATCAAGATAGTCGTACAGGCACAAAAAACAGGCACATAGATCAAAGGAACTGAATAGAGAACCCAGAAATGGACCCACAAACGTATGGTCAACGAATCTTTGACAAAGCAGGAAAGAATACCCAATGGAAAAAAGACAGTCTCTTCAGCAAATGGTGCTGGGAAAACTAGATAGCAACATGCAGAAGAATGAACCTGGACCATTTTATTATACCATACACAAAAATAAACTCAAAATGGATGAAAGACCTAAACATAAGGCAGGAAGCCATCAAAATCCTGGAGGAGAAAACAGGTAACAACGTCTTTGACCTCGTCTGCAGCAACTTTTTACTAGACATGTCTCTGGAGGCAAGGGAAACAAAAGCAAAAATGAACTATTGGGACCTCATCAAGATAAAAAGCTTCTGGTTAATAAAGGAAACAATCAGCAAAACTAAAAGGCAACCAACAGAATGGGAGAAGATATTTGCAAATGATGTATCAGACAAAGGGTTTGTATCCAAAATCTATAAAGAAGTTAACAAACTCAACATCCAAAAAACAAGTAATCCAGTGAAAAAATGGGCAAAAGACATAGACACTTTTCCAAAGAAAACATCCAGATGGCTAACAGACACATGAAAAATGCTCAACATCATTCATCATCAGAGAAATACAAGTCAAGACCACAATGAGATACCACCTCACACCTGTCAGAATGGCTCACATTAACAACTCAGACAGTAACAGATGCTGGCGGGGATGTGGAGAAAGAGGAACACTTCTGCTCTGCTGGTCGGAATACAAAGTGGTGCAGCCACTCTGGAAAACAGTAAAATAATTAAAAATAGAGCTACCCTATGACCCAGCAACTGCACTACTAGCTATTTATCCAAGGATACAGGTGTGCTGTTTTGAAGGGGCACATGCACCCCTGTGTTTATAGCAGCACTATCAACAACAGCCAAAGTATGGAAAGAGCCCAAATGGCCATCGACAGATGAATGGATAAAGAAAATATATATGTATCTATGTATGTATGTATATATATACAATGGAATATTACTTGGTGATCAAAAATAATGAATTCTTGCCATTTGCACTAACATGGATGGAACTAGAGTGTATTATGCTAAGCGAAATAAGTCAATCAGAGAAAGACAAATATCATGATTTCACTCTTACATGGAATTTAAGATATTAAAAAGATGAACATAAGGGAAGGGAAGGAAAAATAGTATAAAAACAGAGAGGAGACAAACCATAAGAGACTCTTAAATATAGAGAACAAACTGAGAGATGCTGGAGGGGTGTTGGGTGGGGGATGGGCTAAATGGGAAAAGGGCATTAGAGGGGACACTGGTTGGGATGAGCATTGGGTGTTATAAGTAAGTGATGAATTACTAGATTCTATTCTTGAAATCATTATTACACCATTTGTTAACTAACTTGGATTTAAATTAAAAAAAAAGTTTGAAGTCAGAAATCCCAAATGTATTTGCCTACCTTCCTTATTTTCCCCTTGACAGTTAGATTTTTGCCAGAGAATTGGGAAATTCTTTTTTTTTTTTTAATACAATGTCTTTTTTTTTTTTTTTTTTAATTTTTATTTTTGAGAGAGAGACAGCAGAAACAGGGGAGGGGCAGAGGGAGAGGGAAAGAGAGAATGAGCCTGACCCTCAGGCTCTGTCTCACGACTGTGAGATCATGACCTGAGCCAAACTCCAGAGTTGGATGCCCAGCTGACTGAGCCACCCAGGCACCCCAAAAGGCATAAAGGTTTTAGAGAAAAAAATATCCTTTCACCCATTTCCTAGCCTCCTAATCCCCCTCCATGAAAGAAATGTTTCTAGCTTTGTGTGAATTCCTCCAAAGATATTTTATGCATATAGAGGCAAAAATGTAAAAACATTATCTTCTACTCCCTACTCACCCTCCCAGTACAAATGCTTAAGCTTCCTTATGGAAGGTAGTAAGAGCCTCATAATAAGAAAGAGTCTCCTAGTGCTTTTAATTTCTGGGTGTTTGCTGAATCTATTGACACCCACACCAACAGTAAAAAACAAAATAAAACAAAAAAACCCAAAAAACCCTTAATCTCCATTTTTTGAGTTGATTTTATGCCTCAAAATTTTCCTTCCAACCCTAGTTGATTTCAGAATTAACTATTTTCAGGCTAACTACTCCTCATTGCCAGCTCCCATTCTATTTACTCTAGGGATTTTTCTACTGAAAAGAAAAAAAAAAACAAAACCGTAGTGACTCCCAAAGTAGGAATTTATAACTATTTCCCTAATTGGCTGTGTATGTATACCATTTTTTTTCTTTCCCATAATCTGCTAGCTATTGTTTGCCCAACACTTAAGGAGTAGGAGGTAGTTGTGTTTTAAAGCAATTAGGTAAGCTGGCAATGACTAGAAAACAATTATTGTAAACCAGTTTCCTCCTTCAAATTAAATTAACTTTATCCAGATAAAATAATTATTTGCTGGGTGTCTGGGTGGCTCCGACTTTGGCTCAGGTCATGATCTCGAGGTTCGTGGGTTCGAGCCCCGCGTCGGTCTATGGGTTGACAGCTCAGAGCTTGGAGCCTGCTTCAGATTCTGTGTCTTTGTCTCTCTCTGCCCTTTTCCTGCTCATGCTCTGTCTCTCTCTCTCAAAAACAAACATTAAAAAAATTATTTGTGCTACTTGCCTCTTTACTTTTCTGTCTTCCCTAGCAGATAATTAATGGACAGGACTGTGCCCCCAAGACCTATCACAGAAACCTGTCACATTTTAGGGCTTTGTAAGTGTGCATGAAATGAAAGAATAAACAACTCTATCTACCCAGGTGATTCTAAACAGATCCAGAAAATCTGCATTTTTCTTCTTAAACTTGAGTTACTTGGGAGAAAGATTCTACAGTGAACTAAATGAGGATCATACTTAATTTCTAGAGGAAGACCTTGTTTAAGGCTCTGGACTAACGTTTGGGGTTAGTGCCAATGATTTGGGAAAGATTTGCCTTATATCCTGAGAATGGCAAAGTTTCACAGGCATTAGTCTTTAGTCTTTTCACTTGATCATGGGCATGATTTCTATATTGATGTATTTTTTAAATCCAAATTCATGATATATAACCTGAAAAGGCAATTTTCCCAGTATGTGAATTTGTTTATATCAAAATTTACAGTAGCATAAGAGTTAAATATAGCTATTTATAGGTTGTTTATTTATTACAAGCTATAAAAAATATGGTCCAGGAAATCTCCTTACTCTTTTGCAAGTCTACTGGCCTTTTTTTAACTATGAGTCTATAGTACTAGTTTTTTAACTAACTGTATTATAGAAAATTACATGTACAAAAAGAGACAATGAATCCTCATATTCCTATCCTCCAGCTTCAATAGTTATCAGCTTGCAGATAAACTTGTTTTATCTCTGCCCCACTCATTCCCCCTTCCTACAGGGATATTGGAAGCAAATCCCAAACCATCACTTCATATCATCATTTTATCTATAAATATTTCAGTATGTTTCTCTAAATAATAGGAATTAAAAAAATAATTGACAATGATACATTAGTTTTAAGTGTACAACATAGTGATTCAACTTCTCTATACGTTATGCTACGCTCGCCACAAATGTAGCTACCATCTGTCACCATAGGGTGCTATTACAATATCATTGACCATATTCCCTATGCTGTGACTTTTATTCCCGTGACTTACTCATTTCATAACTGAAAACCTGTACCTCCCACTCTTCACCCATTTTGCCCATCTCTCCACCCCCTTTTTCTCTGGCAACCATCAGTTTGTTCTCTGTATGTATAGGTCTGATTCTATTTGTTTTGTTTTGTTTATTCTTTGTTTTTTAGACTCCACGTATGAGTAAAATTATATGATATATGTTTGTCTTTCTCAGTGTCACTTATTTCACTTAGCATAATACCTTCTAGGTCCATCCATATTGTTGGAAATGGCAAGATCTCATCTTGTTTTATGGCTGTGCAAGATTATATCATATATACATATATCACATTTTCCTTATTCATTCATCTATCAGTGGACACTTGGATTGCTTCTATACCTTGGCTATTGTAAATAATGTTGCAATAAATATACAGGTGCATGTAACTTTTTTTTTTAAGTTTATTTTTGGGACAGAGAGAGACAGAGCATGAATGGGGGAGGGTCAGAGAGAGGGAGATACAGAATCTGAAACAGGCTCCAGGCTCTGAGCTGTCAGCACAAAGCCCGACGCGGGGCTCGAACTCACGGACCGCGAGATCATGACCTGAGGCGAAGTCGGACGCTCAACCGACTGAGCCACCCAGGCGCCCCACATGTAACTTTTTTAAATTGGTGTTTTTATTTCTTTGGGTAAATACCCAGTAGTGAAACTATTGGATTATATGGTATTTCTATTTTTATGAAAAATGTTTATTTATTTTTGAGAGGGAGAGAGTGTGCATGTGTGCATGTGTGAGCAGAGCAGGGGCAGAGAGAGAGAGAGAGAGAGAGGGAGAGAGAGACTCTCAAGCAGGCTCCATGCTCACCATGGAGCCCGAGGAGGGGCTCTGTCCCACGACAGTGAGATCACGACCTAAGCCAAAATCCAGAGTTGGACACTTAACTGACTGAGCCACCCAGGTGCGCCAATATTTCTATTTTTAATTTTTTGAGAAATCTCTGTAGTGTTTTCCACAGTGGCTATATCAATTTACATTGCCACCAATAGTGCATGACGTTTCCTTTTTCTCTATATCCTTGCCAATACTTGTTATTTCTTGTCTTTTTTGTTTGTTTGTTATTGTTTTAGCCATTCTAACAGGTGTGAGGTGATAGCTCATTGTACTACTGATTTGCATTTCTCTGATGATGAGATGATTAGATGATTGCATTCTCTGATTTTGAGCATCTTTTCATGTGTCTGTTGGCCATCTGCATATCTTCTTTTGAAAAATGTCTATTCAGGTCCTCTGCCCATCTTTTAATTGGATTTTGTTTTTTTGGTGTTGAGTTGTATAAGTTCTTTATATTTTGAATATTAACCCCTTATCAGATATATCATTTGTAAATATATTCTCTCATTCAGTTGGTTACCTTTTTGTTTTGTTGATGATTTTTTCACTGTGCAAAAGCTTTTTAGTTTGATGTAGTCCCAGGAGTTTATTTTTGCCTTTGTTTCGTTACCTTAGGAGACATACCTAGAAAAGTGTTGCTGTATATGGCCGACGTCAGAGAAATTATTGCCCGTGTTCTCTTCTAAGACTTTTAGGTTTCAGGTCTCATATTTTAGTCTTTAAAATCCAGTTTGAGTTTATTTTTGTGTATGGTGTAACAAAGTGTTCCAGTTTCATTGTTTTGCATGTAGCTGTCCAGTTTTCCCAGCACCGTTTGTTGAAGAGACTGCCTCCTTTGTCATGGATAAATTTACCATATAAACCTGGATTTATTTCTGGGCTCTCTATTCTCTTCTATTAATCTATGTGTCTATTTTTGGGCCAATACCATCCTGTTTTAATTACTACAGGTTTGTAGTGTATCTTGAAATCTGGAATTTTGATAATTACAGCTTTGATTTTCTTTATCAAGATGGCTTTGCCTAGGGGCGCCTGGTTGGCTCAGTTAAGCGTCCTACTCTTGGTTTTGACTCAGGTCATGATCTCATGTTTCATGAGTTTGAGCTCCATGTTAGGCTCCGTGCTGACAGTGCAGAGCCTGCTTGGGATTCTTATCTTCCTCTCTCTCTGCCTCTTCCCTGTTTGTGCTTGCTCATGTGCTCTGTCTCATTCTCTCTCTCTCAAAATAAATAAATCAACTTAAAAACATTTTTTTAAAAGATGGCTTTGACTATTTGGGGTCTTTTGTGGTTCCACACAAATTTTAATATTACTTCTGTTTCTGTGAAAAATGCTGTTGGTATTGTGGTGGGGATTGCACTGAATTTGTAGATTGCTTTGGGTAGTATGGACATTTTAAAACTATTAATTCCTCCAATCAATAAACATGGACTATCTTTCCATTTTTTGGTATCATCTTCAATTTCTTTCATCAGTGTTTTATAATTTTCAAAAAGTACAAGTCTTTCACCTCCTTGGTTAAGTTTATTCCTAAGTATTTTATTCTTTTTGGTGCAATTGTAAATGGAATTGCTTTCTTAATTTCTCTGTTACTTTGTTATTAGTGTATGGAAATGCTATCAATTTCTGGGTATTAATTTTGCATCCTACAGCTTTACTAAATTCATTTATTGCTTCTAGTAGCTTTTTTTTTTTTTTTTTGGTGGAGTCTTTAGGATTTTCTATGTATAGTATCACGTCATCTGCAAATAATCAGTTGTATCTCTTCTTTACCAGTATAGATGTCTCTGATTTCTTTTTCTCTCTGACTTCTATCCCTACAACTACCAACACTATGTTGAATACAAGTGACAAGAGTGTAAATTCTTGTCTTATTCCTATTCCTAGAGGAAAAGCACTCAGTTTTTCACCATTGAGTGTGATGTTAGCTGTGTTTTTTTTTTTTTTTTTTTAATGACCTTTATTATGTTGAGGTATGTTCCCTCTAAACCCACTTTGTTGAAAGTTTTTATCATGAATGGGTGTTGATTTTGTCAACTGCTTTTTCTGCAACGATTGACTTGATCATATGATTTTTATCCTTTATTTTGTTGAATTGGTATATCACACTGGTTGATTTATAAATTGAGCCATTCTTGCATTCCTGAATAAATCCCACTTAATTGTGGTGAATGATCCTTTTAATGTATTGTTGAATGTGGTTTGCTAATATTTTGTTGAGGATTTTTGAATCTATGTTCAGCAGGGATATTGTCCTGTAGTTTTCTCTTTTTGTGATGTCTTGTCTGGTTTTAGTATAAGGATAACATTGGCCCTTAGAATGTATTTGGAAGCTTTCCTTCCTCTTCTATTTTTTTTGGAATAGTTTGAAGAGAATTGCTATTAAATCTTTAAATATTTGGTAGCATTCATCTGTGAATCTATCTGTTCTTGGACTTTTATTTTTTGGTGACCAAAAAAATCTTATCTTTTTATGACCAATTCAATTTCTTTACTCATTGGTCCCTTCAGATTTTCTATTTCTTCCTGATTCAGTTTTGTAAGGTTGTATGTTTTTAGGGATTTATTCATGTCTTCTATGTTGTCCAATTTGTTTGCATACAATTGTTCATGCTATTCTCTTATAATCCTTTGCATGTCTGTGGTGTCAGTTACTTCTCCTCTTTCATTTATGATTTTATTTATTTGGGTTCTTTCTCTTTTTTTCTTGATGAGCCTGGCTAACAGTTTATCAACTTTGTTTATCTTTTCAAAGAACCAGCTCTTGGTTTCTTTGATTTTCTTTCTTTCTTTTTTTTTTTTTTTTTTTAGCCTCTAAGTCATTTATTTCTGCTCTGATCTTTATTATTTCCTTCCTTCTACTCACCTTGGGCTTTGTTTGTTCTTTTTCTAGTTCATCTAGGCCTAAGGTTAGATTGTTTATTTGAGCCTTTTTTATGTTTGTTTCTTGAGGTAGGCCTGTACTGTTATATACTTCCCTCTTAGAACTGCTTTCTCTGATTTTGGACCATTTTCATTGGTCAAGATAGACTTCCCCCCCCCCCCCCAAATAATTAAAATTCCTTTTTTATTATTCATGATTTCTTAATATTATAAAATATCTACTTTTCATATTTCTCTGATTGCCATATGTATATTTTACAGTTTCTTTATTTGAATCAAGATCCTTGGGAAGTCCACACATTACAATTGGTTGATCTATCACTTAAAATTCTCTTAATCTATAGCTTTCTATTTAGTCTCCTTTTATTCCTTCAAAATGACCTTTTTTTAAAAACAGAAACCAGGTTGTTTGTCCCACTGTTTTTCACATCTAGATTATGCTGATTGCGTTGCCATGGTGGAGTTAATATGCTCCTCTGCTTTTTTTTTAAATTTAAAATGTTGTAATGTTTATTATTTTTGAGAGAGAGAGAGAGACAAAGCACCATTGTTGGGAGAGGGAGACATAGAATCTGAAGTAGGCTCCAATTTCTGAGCTGTCAGCACAGAGCCCCACATGGAGCTTGAACCCACAAACTGTGAGATTATGACCTGAGCTGAAGTTGGACACTTAACCAACTGAGCCACCCAGGCACCCCAATTTTTTTTTTTTTTTTTAATTTTAGAGAGAGACTGTGAAAGCAGGGGAAAGGGGCAGGGGTGGGGAGACAGAGAGAGAGAGAGAGAGAGAGAGAGAGAGAGAGAGAGAGAGAATCCCAAGCAGGCTCCACACTTAGTGGAGAGGCCCACACAGGGCTCAATCCTACAACCCTGGGATTGACCTGGGATCATGACCCCAAGCTAAAATCAAGAGTCAGATCAACCAACTGAGCCATCCAGACACACCTCCTCTACTTTTAGTTTCCCTAAATTGTTAGATCTAGGTTTGTTTTTTTTTTTAAGTTTGTTTGTTTATTTATTTAGAGTGCAAGAGTACGAGCAGGGGAGGGGGAAAGAAAGAGAGAGAGAAACCCAAGCAGGTAACACGTTGTCAGTGTAGAGCCCAATGCAAGGCTCTATTCCATGAGCCCCAAGATCATGATCTGAGCTGAAATCAAGAGTTGGAGGCTTGGGGCGCCTGGGTGGCGCAGTCGGTTAAGCGTCCGACTTCAGCCAGGTCACGATCTCGCGGTCTGTGAGTTCGAGCCCCGCGTCAGGCTCTGGGCTGATGGCTCGGAGCCTGGAGCCTGTTTCCGATTCTGTGTCTCCCTCTCTCTCTGCCCCTCCCCTGTTCATGCTCTGTCTCTCTCTGTCCCAAAAATAAATAAAAAAAAAAACAAAAAAAACAACGTTGAAGAGTTGGAGGCTTAATGGGCTGAGCCATCTTGATAACAGATTCACTTTTGAATTTTTTCTGCAAGACTTTATTTATTTATTTATTTATTTATTTATTTATTTGGAGAGCGCACACGAACTGGGGGAGGGGTAGAGGGAGAGAGAGACAGAAGATTCCAAGCAGGCTCTGCATTGATAACAGTATGTCCAATGTGGGGCTTGAACTCACAAACCATGAAATTATGACCTGATCCAAAGTTTGACGCTCAACCGACTGAGTCATCTAGGTGCCTCAGGAGAGAGAGAATCTTAAGCAGGCTCCAAGCCCAGCACAGAGCCTAAAGCGGGGCTCGACTCAGGACCGTGAGATCATGACCTGAGATGAAATTAAAAGTCAGATGTTTAACCAACTGAACCACCTGGTCACCCTGGCAAGACGTTTTAAAAGGTATTATTGTGGACTTTCATATGAAGGTACATAATGTCTGTTTCACTCTCTGTGATTTAAGCAGCTATTGATAATCAATATGCCTAGATCCATTTGTTTACTAAGGGTTACAAAATGGTGATTTTTCCCCTGAAGATTTCCCCTGATCCTTAAAAAAAATGTTTTAATGTTTATTTATTTTTGAGAGAGAGAGAAAGGGAGAGAGAGCATGGCAGAGGGGCAGAGAGATGGAAACACAGAATCCTAAGCAGGCTCCAGGCTCCGAGTTGTCAGTGCAGACATGAGCACACGGGGGCTTGAACTCATATCATGACCTGAGCCACCCAGTGCCCCTCCCCCAATCCTTAAATATTCTTTAAAAATAGTGTTGTTGTTGTTGTTTTTAAAGGTTTTAGTGTATTGTTTCTTAAATATTTGCCATACTTATATACACATTCCCTGACTGCTGGCCATGTAGACTTTCTGAGTTTTCACTCTATAAACACTGATGGGATCACCATTCTTGTACATTTCCTATGCATAACTCATTATTTGCATATCTGGTTATTTCTTCAGAACAGTCTTAGTAGGGGAGGTCCAAGGCATAAACAGCTTTATAGCTTCTTCCTACGTACTTAAGTGTCTTCCTCAAAAGCAGCAGTTCATTCCCTCCACTGATAAGAACGCCTAGTTCCTATATATCTTTACCATTCTCACATATTTAATGTGTTTGTATTCCATGTTTTTTATTAAATGTAAATTGTAATGTGTGCATTAGGAATGTATCTACTATAAATACACTAAGAAAATTCAAGGTTTGTTATTTCATAAAATGCATAGAAGTTAGAAAAAACAGTTGTTCACATATAAGAAAATAAAAAATTAATCTGTAGAAATTTCAAAACTGTGAAAAATTTTTGAACTCCTTGGTGGGCCTCATGTTTATTCACATTTTTTTTTCAGGAATTAATTGTAACTATAGACTAGCTTTGTGTGTGTGTGCAATTTAATGTTCTAAAATTTTTGAAGTAATGTTTTTTAAATAAAAGTAAATTTCTGACTATAAATATAATATGCTAATTGCAAAATGCTGTTCTGTGGAATACTATCTTAGAAATACTGCCTTGGGTTTTGTGACTCTTATTTTATAATTAAAAAAATTTTTTATGTTTATTTATTTTTGAGAGAGAGAGAGAGAGAGAGAGACAGAGCATGAGCAGGGGAGGGGCAGAGAGAGAGGGAGACACAATCCAAAGCAGGCTGCAAGCTCTGAGCTGTCAGCACAGAGCCTGACGTGGGGCTCGAAGTCAGCAACTGTGAGATCATGACCTGAGCTGAAGTTGGTTGCTCAACTGACTGAGCCACCAGGCACCTTGAACCATTTTATAATTTTAAAGTTTCCTTTAACTGGCTATTATAAGGAAAATTGTCTGATTTCCCCTATAAACAAACTTAGGGGTTTTAAGATGTGGATTCAGAGTTTACCTTTATGATTTACCATACATGTATATCCTTGTGCCTTAGTTTCTTTAGGGCTGATATTCAACTGGGAGGCATTAGGATGGCTATTTCAGTAGGTGAAAGCTGTACCAGTTGTGAAACGTTCTGAACATCATCCCCGAGGATATGAATGTCAACCTGGTAGTTACACCTTCTGACTTTCATTGTGGTCTCAAAGATCCTCATCTGAAATCACAACAGAACCCTTTTTTCACTCTGTACCTATGGAAATTGTCAAACTCTTCCTGCTTAGCAAAATTGCTGAGAGGTGCAAAGTGATAGATACCCTGTGTGGGAAAGTGTCTGCAGTGACTGTGGACATGTGTCAGATCTGCAAGGTGGCAATTTAACCTCTGCAATGGTCATGTGACTTTTAGCAAACAATTTCTTCAAGGATGTACTACCTTGCATACATGGTCTGGTCTTTTAGGAAACAAAATTAGGAAGTTCACTGCTTAAGATGAGTCTTCCTCAGGGGGCACCTCGGTGGCTCTGTTGGTTAAGTGTCTAACTTCTGCTCAGGTCAGGAACTCACAGTTTGTGAGTTTGAAC
The DNA here is from genome assembly GCF_018350195.1 of Panthera tigris. Classification (NCBI taxonomy): domain Eukaryota; kingdom Metazoa; phylum Chordata; class Mammalia; order Carnivora; family Felidae; genus Panthera; species Panthera tigris. The sequence continues at coordinate 62,026,828 of NC_056672.1, read as the reverse complement.
TCTGCATCAGGCTGTCTGTTTTCAGCACAGAGTCTGCTTTGGATCTTCTGTTTCCCTCTCTCTGCACTCCTCCCCTGCTCACACATGCTCTCTCTCAAAAATAAATAAACACGAAAAAGATTTTTAAAAAAGATTAGTCTTCCTCAGAACTTTGTAATGGGACTTATAGGTATGTTATTATAGGGTTTATTAATGTCTAAAGTTTGAGGAAATGGTGAAGCATCCATTTAAAAATCAATACTTGGACAAATAATGTATGATTCTACTTATACGAGGTCTCCGAAATAGTCAAACTTAGAGAAGCAGAAAAGAGAATGGTGATTGCCAGGGGACGGGGAGATGGAAGTGGATGTTCAATGGGCATAAAGTTATAGTTATACAACATCTGTGAGTTCTAGAGATCTTCTGTGGGATGTATTGTGTGTAATCAGCAATATGGTGTTGAGCACTTAAAAACTTAAAAGGGTAAGAGTGCCTGGGTACCTCAGCCAGTTGAGCGTGTAACCTCGGCTCATGATCTCATCGTTGGTGGGTTTGGGCCCCACATTGGGATCTGCACTGATTGCTCAGAGCCTGGAGCCTGCTTCAGATTCTGTGTCTCCCTCTCTCTGTCCCTCCCCAGCTTGTGCTCTCTTTCTCTGTCAATAATGAAAAAAAAAAACAAAAAACAAAACCTAAAAAAATTGTAAAAAAAAAAAGCCTTAAGAGGGCAGTTTTCATGTTAAATGTTCTATAACAGAAATTTTCTTCTTTTTCTTTTTTAAAAAAATTTTAAAAAATATTTATTCATTTTTTGAGAGACAGAGAGAGACAGAGCATAAGTAGGGGAGGGGCAGAGAGAGAAGAAGGCACAATCCAAAGCAGCCTTCAGGCTCTGAGCTTTAAGCACAGAGCCCGATTTGGGGCTTAAACTCATGAACTGCAAGATCACGACCTGAGCTGAAGTCAGACGCTTAACTGACTGAGTCACTGAGGTACCCATCTTTTTTCTTTTTTCTAAGTTAAAAAAAAAAAAGTTTTTTCTTTTTAGAGAGAGAGAGTGAGATCACAGGGGCAGAGGCAGAGAGAGAGAATCTTAGGTAGGCTCCACTCTCAGCATGGAGCCCCACACCCTGGGTTCATGACCTAGGCCGAAATTAAGAGTCAGACACTCAACCAACTGAACCACCCAGGTACCCTTATTGTTTTTTGTTTTTGTTTTTTTTTAAAGCAAAGGGGCACTGGGAAACTTTTAGAGGTGATGGATGCGTTTATTACCTTGATTTATGGTGATGGTATCATAGGTGCATACATATGTCCAAACATCACGTTGTATACATCAAATATGTGCAGTTTTTTTGTGTATCAATTATACATTAATAAAACTATGAAAAAGTCAGTGCTTGTTATAAAAACTGATCAAACCCAAATGTGATCAGCACCTGAGTAAATAGTATTGTACCAAATTCAATTTCCTGGTTGTGAAAATATACAATATTAAGGGGTGCCTGGGTGGCTCAGTCAGTTGAGCCTCTGACTCTTGATTTTGGCTCAGGTCATGATCTCATGGTACATGGGTTCAAGCCCCACATCGGGCTCTACACTGTTAGCAGAGCCTGTTTGGGATTTCCTTTCTCCCTCTCTCTCTGCCCCTCATGTGTGCTCTCTCTCAAAATAAATAAATAAAACTTAAAAAGAAAAAGAAAATGTACTATGTTAAAATTAAAAAAAATGTTTGACATTAAAGTATTAAATATTTTATTTTAATTTTGATAACCATCCTTTCAATCATCTCTTTATGCTATTTACACATCCCTCTTTGCTTCTGTTCCTTTCAGGTAATTAATAACTTTCTGACCTGTGTTTACATATTTCTCTGTGTTTACATGGTTGCATACAATACATGGATTTTTGGTTTATTTCATAAATGTGATTAGATTATGTTTACTTTCATGAAGGTTGTTATTTTTACTTGAAAATACATTGGGAAAGAAGTCTCTTCAAACAAACTAACTGATATAGAGGGAACTCAGTCCTTTTTTCTTCTTTCTGTTTTCTTTCTTTTTTTTTTTTTTTTGAGAGAGAGAGCCCTTGCGTGTGAGTGGGGGGAGGGGCAGGGAGAGAGAGAGAGAGACAGACAGACAGAAGGAAGAGAGAGAGACATAGAGTCTTTTTTTTTTTTTAATTTTTTTTTAACGTTTATTTATTTTTGAGACAGAGAGAGACAGAGCATGAACGGGGGAGGGTCAGAGAGAGGGAGACACAGAATCTGAAACAGGCTCCAGGCTCTGAGCTGTCAGCACAGAGCCCGACGCGGGGCTCGAACCCACGGACCGCAAGATCATGACCTGAGCCGAAGTCGGCCGCTTAACCGACTGAGCCACCCAGGCGCCCCAAGACATAGAGTCTTAAGCAAGTTTTAACTTGGTGGGGACTCCGCCGAGAGGCTCAATCTCACAACCCTGGTATCATGACCTGAGCCGAAATCAAGAGTTGGATGCTCAACAAACAGCCACCCAGCTGCCCTAGAACTCAGTCCTTTTAGTGGCTTCATAATAGTCAATGTATCGCAGTTTATTAAACTGTCCCCCTACTGATTGATATCCCGTTGTTTTGCTACTCAAATATTGTTGAAATAAATATCTTACAAATACAGTATATATACTTTGGACTGATGCTTTTATGTCTATGGGGTAAATTCTTAGGGGATGGGATTACTAGATTTAAAGAATATGAATTTAAAGAAAACTTTGGGGGCACCTGTCTCTGCACTCAATGTGGAGCCTCCTTGAGATTCTCTCTCTTTCTCTCTCTGACTCTCCCCTGTTTTCATTCTCTCTCTCTCTCTAAAAAATAAAAAATAAATAAAACTTTGTTTAGATATTTCCAGACTTCTTTCCAAAATGGCTGCATTATTTTACATTTTCAGCAGTAAAGGATGAGAATACACTTTTCCTTATATCCCTACCAGCAGTAGGTGTTCGATTGGTTTATAACTGTTGTGAATTTGATAAATTAGAAGTTATATCCCATTGTTATATTAATTTACATTTCCCTGACAGTTGTCTGCTTGAGCAGGCTTATAAAAGTTTATTGATCATTTGGATTTTTGTGTGTTTGAATTGCTATTCATAGCTGTAGGCCTCTTTCTCCATTGGATTGTTTTTGTCATTTTCTCAATAATTTGAAAAGGCTTCTTGTATATTGCAGATATTAATCACTTATCTTTCATATGTGTTACAATTCTTTCCCCTGAGCTACTTTTTTTGCCTTTTGTCTATGTTTATGGTATTTGCCATATCGCATTACATTTTTTTAATGTTGTGAACTCTATATTTTTCTTCAATGGCTTCTAGGTTTCCTAACTTTTCAAAGAAAAGTCTCCTTAACCCCTAAATTACACATGCATTGTACTCTATTCTTTCTGATGCTTTTGTTACTTTGTTTAGTTGTTTACAATTTTTTAAAGTTGTAGTGCTGATTATTAAGTAATCCCTCTTTCTTCAAACTCACCCTTCTATATTCTGCTCTGTGCTTCTGCATCTGGGACTCTGCAAATCTTGTTTGAGCTTTGATAGCTGGCTCCCTGCTAGGCTCTGCCAATGGGAGGCAGGACAGGAAGACTGGAAGGATCCAGGAAGAAGAAGGGACTCCCTTATTCTTGTTTGTTGTTGTTCTTGTCAACAGCACTACAACAATGAGTATTCACCCAGGAGCAACTTGCTTCCAGAGCAATATTCCAGTTTGCAGTTTTTCCAAAATGTACACCAGCAGACTTATTGCACCACCTCAAAGGCATCAGCCAGTTGGTACCCCCCCAATTCTCTGGAGGTCTCACTTATAGCTCTGAGGGCCCCATCTACAACCTTCTGAATTGTACTAATCCCCACTCCTTCCTTTGTTCTTCCAGCCTTTGGGGATAGTGGCTGCTTCCTTCAGTTTTCCCTCTGATATCTCACATCCTCTTTCTGTGCTTTTATTTCTTCAGTATGTAGTTAATAATTCTTTCTATTAAATTCTCTCTATAAAAATAACTGACATGGTTTCTGTCTCCTGACTGGACCCCAGAGGTTGCTGTGGAATATTTCAATTTTTTCCTTCTTTTTTTTTTTTTTTTTTTTTGTATGTCATGCTTCTGATGTTAGGAATTTTATGGAGGCCAGTTTCTCATCCCTTCAAATGGCTCACCAATTGTCCTAACAGCATTTATTACCTAATCTATCTTTTTCCTACTGGTTTTGTTTAAAATATTTTTTGATATAAAAATTTAAAAATTTTTACCAATTCATCCCACCAGATCATTCTTCTTTGTTCTTATGCTTTGAAAAGTCCTTTCCACATGGGTCAGAAGAATAATCATGTCTATTTTCTTCCCGTGTTCTCGTAATATATCATATCACCTCATTTAGTTTTCAAAGTTTAAAAAATTGAGACCCACTAGAGGAATATTTTTGGCTTTGTCAATGAATATACATATACATGTTTATATAAAATTGAAACAAAAATTTCACAAAATCATCTTTGTGGCAGTGATTTTCAGTACTCACAAAAAGTCTCTTCTGTTTCTCAGTTCTTACACAGTTAGTTAGATACAGTCTGTGTTCTGCCAGAAGGATGTAAGCAGAAGTGCCGTATGTAACTTCTAAGAAGTCTCCCCAGATAGAGAGACCATGTCCTCCTCGTTCATTTCTTTTTGCTTGCTGGCTAAAATGTGGGCATGATGGCTGGAGCTACAGCACTCCTGAACCATGAGGTGACTTTGGGAATGGAGCAATGACAGAGAAGCAGCCTGAATGAGGACTTCCTGGAACAGACACCTCATGCTTAGCCTGCCTACACCTTGATTTTAATGTGAGTAATTAACTTCTCGACTTTAATGTAAGAAATTATTTTTTGTGTGTTTTACTGTGACTCCCAGCCAAAGTTAATTCTTGCAAATACACCTTCCATAATTTACACTTCTACCAACAGTATGTGAGAATGCTGCTTCTCCAGTGTCACCAACAGGTATGTTGTCAAACTTCTGAGTTTTGATAATCTTAAAAATAAGAAAAATAATCTGACTTTTAATTTGCATTTCTCTTATTGTATATCAGGTTTTAAATCTTTTATTTAGGGTGATTTATATTTCTTTTTCTATAAACTCTTTGGAAATAAATATTTTCCTATTAAGTACATGATGTTTTTTATTTGTTTCTAGGATTTCTTTATATATTAAGAAAATTAATCTTGGGGCGCCTGGGTGGCTTAGTCAGTTGGGTGTCCGACTTTGGCTCAGGTTATGATCTCTCAGTCTGTGAGTTCAAGCCCCACGTCAAGCTCTGTGCTGACAGCTCAGAGCCTGGAGCCTGCTTCAGATTCTGTCTCTGTCTGCCCCTCCCCTGCTCTCACTGTGTTTCTCAAAAATAAAATAAAAACATAAAAAAAATTAAAAAAAAAAGAAAATTAATCCTTTACTTCCTTTTCCTGTGATATGAGTTGCAAATATTTTTCCAAATTTGTTATTTGCCTTGTAACTTTACTTTTTATTTCCTTTTTTTTTTTTTTTTTGGTCTTGCAGAAGATTTCTGAAAGTTTTGGGAAAAGCCTATAATCATATTTTTGAAACTTTCCCCCCTGGTGTTTAGATTTTAAGTCCTAGGACAAGGTCAAAATCATAAAATAATTTTGTTTTCTGAGACTTTAATGGATTTTTAAAATTTATATCTTTGAAGATAGTATGTAAAGTATGAACCCAACTTTATCTTTTTCCAAATGGCTTCCTATTTGTGCAAACCATTTATCTTTATACTATTGATAGGAGATATTGACCTTATAAGTACTAAATTCTTGTTTTTATTTGGGTTTATTTCTGGACTTTGTATTTTGTTCCATTGATTTGTCTATTCATATGCCAAAATCCATATTTTAAATTATTGAGGTTTTAGAATATGTTTCTATATTTAATAGGGCTGCTCCCTTCTTGCTGCTTTTTTTTTTTTTCAAAATTTTCTTGCTATTCTTAGTTGTTGGTTTTTGTTTTTTTTTTCATATTCAGATATTAACCAGCCTGTGTAGGTCTAGAAAAAAAAAATTCTGTTGACATATTTATTGGGATCTCATTCAGTTTACCAATAAATTTTGGGAGAATTGACACCTGTAGGATATTGTATATTTTAATCTGATTTCTTATTCAGTATTAGGAATTTTTTATTAAAAATATTTAAAGTTTATTTATTTGTTTTTTAAAGTTTATTGATTTGAGAGAGAGAGCAGGGGAGGGACAGAGAGAGAGAGAGAGAGAGAGAGAGAGAGAGAGAGAATCCCAAGCAGCCTCCTTGCTGTCAACACAGAGCCGGATTCAGGGCTCGAACCCATGAATGGTGAGATCATGACCTGAGCCAAAATCAAGAGTAGGACACTTAACTGGCTGAGCCACCCAGGTGCCTGGGTACTAGGAATTTTTTTTTAAGTTTATTTATTTATTTTGAGAGAGAGAGAGAGAGAGAGCGCACACACAGGTGAAAGGGGAAGGAGCGGAGAGTGAGAGGGAGAATCTCAAGCAGGTTCTGCACTATCAATGCTCAGCTGAAGCCAAGAGTCAGAGGCTCAACTGACTGAGCCACCCAGGTGCCACTCAGTACTAGGAATTTTATCTGTTTTGATTGCTATTGTAAATGGGACTTCCTTTTCCATTCTATTGTCTAACTGGTTATTGTTTGTATATGTGAAATCTATGGATTTCTGAATGTTAATTTTATACTGACTCACTTTTTCTGAATTCTTGTTTGTAGTAGCTTTACAATTGATTTTTTTTTTTCCCCAGGTATACAATCACATCAGTAAATGGAGATGATTTTATTTCCTCATTTCCAATTCTTATGTCTTGAACTGATTTTTGTGGTACAATGGTGGTTGTATTCTGAGCTCTTAGCTTGTGTTCCTCCTTCCTGTCTTTTTCCAAGTTGTCTGTCAGCAGTCTTCCTGGCCATCCTATGTGTTGCCCAGTATCTCAATCAATTCCTTTTAAAGTCAGAACTGGTTTCTCGTTACTTTCCTACACAGGAGACCTAACTAAAAGTTTCATTTTGCACAATGATACATTGTCAATAACAACATTTGTTGCCATTTATTGCCCTTTAAAATATACCAGGCAAGGACACCTGGGTGGCTCAGGTCATGATCTCACAGTTGGTGACTTTGAGCCCCGCATGGAGCTCTGTGCTGACAGCTCAGAGCTCGGAGCCTGCTTCAGATGCTGTGTCTCCCTCTCTTTCTGCCCCTCCCCTGCTCACGCTCTGTCTCTCTCTCTCTCTCCTTCAAAAATAAATACACATTAAAAAAAATTAAAAATATATATACCAGGTAGTTACCTAATTTGCATATATCCTATAAGTCAATTCCTAGAGAATGTATTTTGAATTTTTCTCTCTGGTTTAGCACCAGATTTGAAGTTCTCCTTTTCAGCTTTCTTCAAAAAGTCTCTGATTTTTGTGTGTCAGCAGTAGCTTTGAAACATAAGGTAAGAGTTTAATATGTTTATGCTTTTATTATTTGCCTCAACATTATAAAATCAAGTTTATTAAACTTTTTTTTTTTTAAGGAGTGGTACCCTATTTCCAAAGCAAACATTAACTGGAAGTCTGGTATAAAAAACAGAGAACCTGAAACGGTTATACAAATTGTGTAGAAGTTACTTAATCTCAGCGTTTGTGATGTGTCTGAGCATAGACAAAAAAAGAGAGGTTGTTCAGATTAAATACAGATATTTCTGGACACAGATCTTCGTGTCCCATATGAATTGAATTGTGTCCCTCCGAAAAGACATGTTGAAGTCCTAACCCCCAAGCAACCTAGAAGGTGATCTTATTTGGAAACAGGGTCTTTACAGAAGTAATCAAGTTAAAAATGAGGTCATCAGAGAGGGCCCTAATCCAATATGATTGGTGTCCTTATAAAAGAGGAAATTTGGACACAGACACAGATACACATACAAGGAAGATAGTGTGAAGACACAGAGAAACCATCTACCACCCACTTGGAATTCATCTAAGACCACTAGAAGCTAGGAGAGAGGCATGGAGCAGTCTCCCTCAGAGCCCTCAGGAAGAACCAGCCCTGCCAAACCATGATGTCAGACTTCTAGCCTCCCAAATTAATACATTTCTGTTGTTTAAGCCATCAAATTTGTGGTACTTGGTTACAGAAGCCCCAGGAAACTAATACTGTAGTTTCTGTGGCCAATTGGACAGAATTTTGAAAATGAAATATACCACGGATTCTAGAATGCATGTTCACTGTGTATGTGTTTTTTGGCGTGGGTCCAAGACCTTGATTAGCTATATTGTTGTTATTTATCAAGGTCTGTTCTGGCTGGGCTAAGCAGATGATCCTTGCAGTTGCTGAGTTCATCATTTACAGTTGGAAAAAGCTAAAATACATTAAAATACATACGGATAAAATAAATACAATGGATAAAATACATTATCCTAATGTATATATTTTTCATGTCTTTAACCAGGGGTTGGAAACTGGCAACCGGCTTGTAAGTATTTTGTTTGGCCTACCCAGTGTTTTGTTGTTGTTGTTGTTGTTGTTTTAGGTTTTATTTTTAAGTAATCTCCACACCCAACATGGGGCTCAGATTCACAACCCCAAAATCAAGAGTTGCATGCTCTACTGACTGGGCCACCCAGACACCCCAGTGTTTTAAAAACAGGAAACAATGTTCTTCTTCACCAGTATTTAAAGATCATACTTCTTACAGGGGCACCTGGGTGGCTCAGTCAGTTAAGTGATTTCAGCTCAGGTCATGATCTTACAGTTCGTGGGTTTGAGCCCCACATCATGCTCAGACAGCTGAGCTCAGACATGCTGACAGCTCAGAGCCTGGAGCCTGCTTCGGATTCTGTGTCTCTCTCTGTCTTTGCCCCTCTCCTGCTTGTGGTCTGTCTCTGTCTCTCTCAAAAATAAATAAAAACATTAAACATTTTCAAAAAAAGGTAATATTTCTCAAAAAAATTTCTGGATTTCTGTTTTCCTTTATTCTTGAACATGAGATTTGCATTTCCTCATGGTAATAGTTGGCTGAAGTCTGGCTACTTCCTTTAGCCAGGCTAAGCACTTCCATCAGCTACATCACCACCAGCGCCACTTTGCTACAGGCAAAGAAGCAAGGATGGCTGGAGTAGAGTGAAAAAGGAAAGTCATTGGAGTGCCCAGAGGTTCAGTAATAAGTCAGAATATGGCAGATCTTGAGGCCATGATAAGGACTCTGGATTTATTCCAAGTGAAGTGGGGAATTAATGAGGGGTTTTGAGCAAAAGGGTGACCTGATCTGAGATTTGAAATTAATCACACAGCTACTCTGCTGATATTAGAATGTAAGGGGAAGACATGAGAATGCAATGGTGGAAATGGCAAACCTGTTCAGAGGTTTTCTATAATGATCATGAGATGCCTTGGACCATAATGATAGCAAGGGAGGTGATGTTAAGTGGTGGAAACACTTGATGTCAACAGAATCACCTGATGAATTAGATGTGTGATGTGGGAGAAAGAAGACTTTCTTTGGGTTTTTGGCCCGAGTAACTAGAGGGGTGAAGTTGCTATTTGAGATGAAGAAGCTGTAATAGGAGTAAGTTTCAGGGGGAAAATAGGGAGATCCATTTTGGACATGTTCACCTCGAGATGTATATAGGATGTTCAAAGGAAATGTTGAAAAAGCTGTTAGCCAGGAATCTGCAGTTTAGGGGACATGTCTGGCTAGCAATAAATCTTTCCTCTTCTGATCCAGTCTCATAACTTTTAATGTCACGTAATACGATATAATGCTGCTGACTTCCAAATGTTTATGATGGATTCAAGGCAGATTGTGGTAGTATGGCTCTGCTGCCAGGGAAGGGAAAGGTGGGTATTTGAGTCAGCTTTGTCTCTGATCTTAGAACAGGAATGGTTTTAGTCCCTGCGTTTGGGTCTCTGCTCATAAACTGAGGCTCATATGATTGTCAGTTTTACTGTTTTATATCTGGTAAGCTGTAGAGGCAAATTTGGATCAAGGTCTCAGGTCCACACCTGGGGTTCTTTTCTCCACTCCACCAGCCAGTCTTTGGCAAGGCTATCTTTCAAAGAACCACTCTCCTTGCTTTCTCAACCCTTTCTAGGCATTCAATTTCTCCCTTAGCTTCCCTGGGCCCACTTCATTTCAGCAGTAGGAATCTTAGTGCTGAGCTATTGAAATATGAGGGAAAATCCTCGACTAAGACTGTTAGGTTCCAGCTACTAGGTGTACTTTGCCCTTGGTCAAGTGATTCTTAACTTCCATCCAGGTTAACGTCCTCAGGAATTCTGTGGTTCTAGCAGCTTGAAACTTTTCCCTTTCCCAATTCAGTTCAACTTCTGTTCTTTGAATGTGGCTGCAGGTCTGGGGAATCGTGGTCTAGCGAAGGGAGAAAAGGCATGCTCCCAGGCAGCTGTAACTAGGATGACACCCCCCAACATGCACGCCCAGCAAGTTCAGGGCTGGACTTAGGGCCAAGCTTTGTCCCCGGATCCTGCGCTCTCCTCCCTGGGCTTCCCGGAGAGCGGGGGGCTTCCGGCGGGCCCCCTCCTCCCGGGGGCGGGGCCTACCTCTCCCACTCCCGCCTCCCCGGCTGCGCGCGGCTGCGGGCCGCGGTCACGTGAGCGCGGCGCGGCGGGGGAGGGGCCCTGATTTCCGGGCGGCGGAAGGAGACGCGGCCGCGTGAGGACGAGGCGATTTGAAAACACGCTCCGGGAGCTAGAGGCTGAGGCCGGTGGTGCACGCCGTCGCCTCGTGGGCTTCTGTTCGGACGCTCCTCTCCTCTGTCTCCGCGCCCGGGTGCCGGCGGGCCTTCAGGTGAGCGGCCGCCGCCCGTCGGGCCGGGCCCTCCCGGGGCGTGGGACGGCGCGCGGGGCCGTCGCCCCCCGGTCCGCGGCCCAGGCGGGCCGGGCCGGCTGTGGCCGGTCTGCGCGTACGGAGGCTGTCCCGCGGCGCCGCGGCGGAGCGGGGCCTGGGTGCGGAGCTGGGCTGTGCGGGGGCGGGGCGCCCCGCGGGCGTTTGAAGCGCCTTAAGTGACTGGGCGGGTTCGCGCGGTTTCGCGTCCCGGAGACTTTTAGGCCGGGGTGTGTAGGTTGGGGCCCGCTTCCCCGACTGTGGCCCTGATCGCCGTCCGTGGGAGTAGAAGGCACGGTAGTTTCTACAGCCCGCCGGCTCTTCACTTGTGGGATGCTGGACCGAAGTGGGGCGGTGGGGATGAGTGGGCGTCTCCTACTCGGCCCCGTCGCCGTCCAGGTGTGGGGGTTTAGCAGTCTTTGCGGAGCAGAGTGGGTTCGGCGGCTGTCTGGAGGCGCCCCTGTGTGGGGCATTTACTTTCTGGGAAGTCTGGTGTCTCCCGATTGTCCCCCTCAGGAGAGTTGGGAGGAACTCGTGAGAGTAAGGGGTTGGCGGGGAAATTACCAAAGGTCGACTGCAGTGTGCATTTTTATTTATTTATCTATCTTTTGGAAAAGAAGCTGGAAATTAAGGTGGTAGACAAAGTAGCTGAAATTCGATTAGGTCGAAATTCTGACACGCTGGAATCTTCCTTTTGTTGAAATTAGAAGACCTGCAACTGGAATGTATGAAATTCACTTCTAAAACTTTAGGGGCTCACCCGCGTAGGAGGTCCAGTGATGTGAGATTTCAACCCCTGACGCTTGAGTTTCTAGCTACTATTCAGTGTTGGCTGCTGTAAAAGTGGCTTATTCAGAATATTTGCTGTGCTATGAAAATCTTTATTTTTGTTTTATTTACTTATTTTTAAAGATTTAATTTTATGTAATCTTCACACCCATGATGGGGCTTGAAATTGGAACCCTGAGATCCAGGATCCAGAGTTATATGCTCTACCGACTAAGCCAGCCAGGTGCCCTTGAAAATCTTTATTTAACTTATTTAAAAAAAAAAAAAAAGTTTTTGAAAAGTTTATTTACTTTGAGAGAGGGAGAGAGAGCGTAAGCAGGTGTGGGGCCGAGAGAGAGAGAGAGAGAGAGAGAGAGAGAGAGAGAGAATGAGAATGAGAGTTTCAAGCAGACTCCCTGCTGATAGTGAAGCTTGAACTCACAAACCTGAGATCATTACCTACGTGGAAATCAAGAGTCAGAGGCTTAACTGACTGGGCCACCCAGGCATCCCCTTTATTATTTTTTTAAGTTTATTTATTTTGAGAGAGAGACAGAATCCCAAGCATTCTCCGAGCTGCCAGTGTGGAGCCCATTGTGGGACTTGATCCCATGAGCAGCCAAAATCCAGAGTCTGAGCTTAACTGACTGAGCCAGCCAGGTGCCCCTGAAAATCTTTATTTTAATGTGAAAGTAACAAATTGGTAATAGGACTTTAAAAATTCCTAGTATAAAAATGGTTTTTGTGTACCATAAAATAATATTATTAGCTTTAAAAGTCAAGGAAGAGCCATCAGCCCTCTTAGTTTCTAATAGGGAAATTACTGTGACTAATATAAAGTGATGCATAATATGGTATAAGCTTGACCGACTGTATGTTGGACACAGGTCAGGTAGTTAGTGGCTAAAGATAGCCCAGAGGATTGGTGAGTGGGGGTTAATTCATTTTTTGTCTCATACCGTTTATTTTCATCTCTAGTACTAGCTAATAATAAAATTGTAGGGAAAGTTCACAAAGAGTGCTTGCTTAATTAAAAACTTTTTGTATACGGGGCGCCTGGGTGGCTCAGTCGGTTAAGCGGCCGACTTCGGCTCAGGTCATGATCTCACGGTCAGTGAGTTCAAGCCCCGAGTCGTGCTCTCTGCTGACAGCTCAGAGCCTGGAGCCTGTTTCAGATTCTGTGTCTCCCTCTCTCTGACCCTCCGCCGTTCATACTCTGTCTCTCTGTCTCAAAAATAAATAAACGTTTAAAAAAAAAAAATAAAAAAAAAAAAAACTTTTTGTATTAAAAGAGGCCAGGTGAGGGGCACCTGGGTGGCTCAGTTATTTGAGTGCCCGACTTCAGCTCAGGTCATGATCTCTTGGTCTGTGAGTTCAAGCCCCACTTTGGGCTCTGTGCTGACAGCCTGGAGCCTGCTTCGGATTTTGTTTCTCTCTCTCTGCCCCTCCCCTGCTTGTGCGTGTCCCCTCTCTGTCTCTCTCTCTCTCCCCCTCCCCTGCTTCGCCCCCTCTCAAAAAAGTAAATATTAAAAAAAAAATTTTTTTTTTTTTTAAATAAAAAGGCCAGGTGAGTATTCTTTTTAGGTTTTGCTTATCCCTTTTTTAAAACTAGAATAACTAGATGTGTGGGTGGGGTGAAAACCTGGAATTGGTATAAATGAAATAAGTTAAGCCATTTTGCCACTCAGGTTTCCAGTCCTCACCTTAATTCCAGTATGTGTAACATAAAGCTGATTTTGCAGAGCTCTGTTTTGTAAGTCCCTCTTCAACTCCCTAACACAGGACTGACAAATCTTTCTGAGGCTCATCTTTAATTTAGTACCACCTTCCTCACTTGGTTTTGTGAGAATTGAATGCCAGTGTACATAATGTGTCTCATATTGTGCTTGATAATGTTCTGGTCCTAAGAGTTTGAGGAAAATGTACGTGTTGTTATACGTATTGAACAGTGCCAGGTGCAGTTCTCAGTGTTTTACAAATAGGAACTCATTTGCTCCTTATTAATCCTATCCTGTAACAATTATATGAGGTAAGTATTATTATTATCATCCCTGTTTTGATAAAACAGATAAAAACTGAGGCACAGTTTTAACTACAGCTAGAAAGTGGCAGTCTGAATAAGAACTGAATCAGTCTGGCTCTAGAATCTGCTTTTAACCTATGTTGCCAAATCCTACCTAGCTTAAGGGGCTCTAATGTGGTAAAACCTTGCAATCATGTGAATTTGGATGTAATGTTATAGGGGATTGGCTTCTGGATTCCTGGAACTTGAGCTGCTTGGTCTTGCACAAGCCATTTTATTTCACAATAATGTAAACCTTCATTTTATTCACATTTTTTGGACTCCCCATTTATAGTGTTGTGACTTCTAAAAAAAATTTCTGGACATAGCATAGTTATGATAGACGAGAAGTTTTGTTTCAGAGGTACTTACCTGTTCTAGTGGGTGTATAGTGGTGAGCAGAATTCATTATTTTTGTAGCATGTGGAAAAGTTTTCAAGAAGACTTGAGCTGATTCCAGGTATAGGAGGCTATATTTTAGATAGATGTTAGCTTATGAGAAAATAAAGCTGGAGGGGAAGTTAGGAAGGACGTGAAATGTCAAGCTATGGAGTTTTTACTGTAAGGGAGTGGAGGAACAGCTGAAAACTCCTGAGCCAGATCTGTGTTTAGAAAGAGCTCTCTCGTGATTCTAGCAAATGGACTGGGGAGTAGACACTAGAAACGAGGCAAGCATACTGATGGGGAAACTAATAACAGTCTGGGGTAGAAGTTAAGGATTTAAGAGGTGGCCTGGGAATGGGTAGGAGGCACGGATCAAAATTTTTGTGTGGGAAGTTTTGGATGTAAACTGAAAGAATGATGAAGAGGGGGAAGTACAAAATGACATATTTGTGCCCAGGTTATGTATTACAACAGTGGCCTAGCTGGTCTTTGTTCCTTACTCCTCTGCTATACTATACTCCCTTTTATACTGCTTTTATTTCCTGGTTTGGATACTGTTTTCTGTTTAGTCTGAACCTATCCTGGTGTTCAAAATGCTGATACTTCATTTTTGCCCGTACCAGACTTATTCTCTACCCCTGAATCATACCGTGTTTTCCTTACTCAATGAAATGCCCATTAACTCTCCTTGCTACCTATCTCTGAATCTTACACATTTTTCAGGCACCAGTTTAGATTCATGAGACCTTTTCTGGCTGTTAAAGGATGCGTTAGATGAAAACATTAGTCTTCAGACTTAGTTTTGTTTCATTAGTAGAGGTTCCTCAGGGACTTTGGGGGGCCAGGAACAGATATAAGGTATATTTAGCAATCTGTGTGCCACCCCCTCCCCCAACCACCCACCCCAAACCTGGACCTGGTTATTTCAAAAGGTTTCCATTTCCCAGCTAAAAACGCTTGACAGATTTGTGGCAGGGTTGTTGCCTTATTGTTGATGACTTCTCTTTATATGTGTCTTGACTAAGGTATACCTGTTGTAAAGGTATTCTCCATTTAATACTTTGATCCTTTGGCACAGTCACTGTTGGCCTTGATTCTTGATTAGCTTTGAAATAAATTTTAGAGTAATATAAATGTTGGAAAATACCTTCTTTATTCTTTTATAGGTTATTTTCTTATATCCATTGTTTTAAAATTCTTTTCATTATAGCACTCAAGAATGACCAAAAAAAGAAAACGCCAAGATGATTTTCAAAAAGTAAAACTAAAAGTTGGTAAAAAGAAACCCAAATTAGAAAATGCTACTGTTACAAACTTTAAAACGAAGACTATACATCTGCCTGAGCAACTCAAAGAAGATGGAACTCTTCCAACGAACAATAGAAAACTTAACATAAAGGTAAATCATAAATACTGTTTTGATAAAGTAAGAGTTTTCTTTGAAATCATCTAGAATGTTTTTTGTGAAAAGTTGTATTGATTTCTCAGGGTTTATTGACGGCTTAAGTTCGGAGTTTGTCCGTTAATCAAATCTGAGTTGCCACTGCAGCTTTCCCACCTCCTCCAGAAAGACTTGCTCAACTAAATGCACAGTGATTTCTGTTATATACCTATTTGATGTGTTAATATATGATCTGGAAGAAATTCTGTTTAACTTTTCAATGTAACAAGTTTTTGATGTGACAATTTTCTAGCTGTTTTTATATTTCATGAAGATCTTGTCTTACTGATTTTTTTTTTTTTTTTTTAAGAGAGAAAGTATACGAACTGGGGGGAGGGAGGGAGAATCTTAAGCAGGCTCCTCACCCAGTGCAGAGCTCAAAGATCTTGTCTTACTCATTTTGAACCCACATAACTTACAGGTTCTCAGTAAATGTGTGAAGTTAATTCAAGTTTGAGCAATAGTTTTGTTTAAAATTTTAACAGCTTTATTGAAATGTAATTTTTATGCATAATAAAATCAACCCATTTAAAGTGTGCAATTGTGTAACTTTTAATGTATTTATAGTTATGCTATTATCCCCACAATCTAATTTTAGAACAGTTTTATCATGCCAGAAAGAAACCCTATATCTATTACAGGTCACTCCCCATTCTTCTCCCCTAGCTCTAGGCAGCCATTAATCTACTTTTTGTCTGTGTAGATGTGCTTATTCTGGTCATTTCATATAAATGGATATGTGGTCTTTCGTTACTGGTCTTTTAGTTAGTATGTTTTTGAGGTTCATCTGTGTTACAGCGTATCTGTCAGAACAGTACTTCATTTCTCTGTACTGTTGAATAGAGTTTCAGTGCATGGTTAATGTCACATTTTATCACTCATCAGTCGATGGACATTTGGTTGCCACTTGTAATGCCACTTGCCATTTGGTTGCCATGTGTAAAGCTGTTATGAGCATTTGTGAGCCAGTTTTTGTGAAGATCAACATTTTCTAGTTTTGCTTTTAAGTTCTGAAGTTAAATAAAATTGAAAAGGTACTTGAAGTTACTTTTTTTTCCCCACAGATGGTATAAAGTATTCCACAAATAAAATTGTCAAATGTTATACTCAGAATACACACATATCCTGAAAGACTATTTAAAATAAGGAGAATGCATTTGTTAAATTAAGAGTATATAAACGTACCTACCATATGTTTGGTACATAGTAGGTTTTTCAGTAGCGATGATGATTGTTGTCACTTTAAATGATAGCCTACATGCAGGTTAATTTCAGAAAGAAGATTCTGACCAAGAGTTATGTAATGTTTTTATTAAGCTAAATATATTTTAAAGATAAAACAATCTTAGTAAAAGCTAAATAACATTTCAAAAATACTTACTGAAGTAGTTTCCTCAAGGAGGGTTAATTTATTAGCATAGTTTTAGTTAGCATGTTTATTTGAAAATGTTATAATATAGCTAAATCCTGTATTTTTATTTTTAGGATTTGCTGTCACAGATGCATCACTACAATGCTGGGGTTAAACAAAGTGCTCTTCTTGGACTTAAAGACCTTTTGTCTCAATACCCATTTATAATTGATGCACACCTTTCAAACATATTAAGTGAAGTGACTGCTGTGTTTACAGATAAAGATGCTAATGTACGATTAGCAGCAGTTCAACTTCTTCAATTCCTGGCCCCCAAAATACGAGCTGAACAAATTTCTCCATTTTTTCCTTTGGTAAGTGCCCATCTCTCTAGTGCCATGACTCACATTACTGAAGGAATTCAGGAGGACTCTTTAAAAGTTTTGGACATTCTGCTGGAACAGTACCCAGCCTTAATTACTGGCCGTAGCAGTATATTGCTTAAGAATTTTGTAGAACTTATTTCTCATCAGCAGCTGTCCAAAGGACTGGTAAATAGAGACAGATCCCAGTCCTGGATACTTTCTGTAAATCCTAATCGGAGACTCACTTCTCAGCAGTGGAGGCTGAAAGTCTTAGTGAGACTCAGTAAATTCCTTCAGGCCTTGGCAGATGGATCCAGTAGGTTGAGAGAAAGTGAAGGACTTCAGGAACAAAAAGAAAATCCCCATGCCACTAGCAACTCCATTTTTATCAACTGGAAGGAACATGCCAACGACCAGCAGCACATCCAGGTTTATGAAAATGGGGGTTCACAGCCAAATGTCAGTTCACAGTTCAGGCTACGGTAAGAAGGATTTCAGTTATGTCCACACTCAGTTTTCCTATATTGAATTTTAACTGCTGATCATTGATGGCTAATTGTGGGGAGACATGAAGTTGTCTTTTATAGTTTTCATATAGTTACTCATGATTTGATTTTATTTACTGATGGGAGGAGTCATATGAAAGTATTAATTTGTTCATTTCTTACAAAGCCTAATGAGAAATAAAACTTGATGGTCTTTTTTGGCTTTGTCATCTTAGAATTTTATTTTCTTACTAGTCTTGATCAATGTAATTGTCAATTCAGGGAACTTCATTTTACTGGTACTTTACATTTAAATTTAAATTAAACAGGGAGTGATATTTTTTAATCATTAATTTTTATTTTTCATTCTTACCTTTCTTTATTAGGTACCTGGTTGGAGGACTAGGCAGTGTGGATGAAGGCCTGTCATCTACTGAAAACTTGAAAGGATTTATTGAGATAATAATTCCATTGCTAATTGAATGCTGGATTGAAGCTGTGCCTCCACAGCTAGCTGCTTCTGTTGGAAATGGTATAGAAAGAGAACCTCTGCAGGTTATGCAGCAAGTTCTTAATATTATTTCCCTTCTGTGGAAACTCTCCAAACAACATGATGAAACTCATAAATTGGTGAGAACTTAATGGATTCTTTATTTTCTAAGTAATGCCTTTTATCATAAATGGGCAGGTTAGAAATTTACTAATTGATTATGCATTTTCCAAAATAATTCTAGTGGTGTAACTATAAGCTTGTTTCTTATTTTAGCCCCAAAATGCAAGTTAAGATAGTCTTGTGAGATGATTCTGAAATTTATTTGTTTGTTTATGTAAGACAGCACAAGTGGGAGAGAGGGGCAGAAAGATTTTTTTTTGCGTGCACACGAGGGGTGGGGGGAGGGGGAGGGAGGGAGACTATCTTAAATAGGCTCCATGCTCAGCTTGATCCTGTGGCCCTGGGATCCTGACCTGAGCCGAAATCAAGAGGCAAGATGCTCAACTGACTGAGCCACTTGTGTGCCCCACTCTGAATATTTTTAATTTAAGTGAAATGTGTAACTTAATGAGCTTGTTTTCATTTGCTTTTATTAGATGTAATCACAGTAGTGTTACCATGTATTGTTTATGGCAGATTGATTACGTAGGAGCATTCTAGTTTCTGGAGGCCTCTTATGGGATTAAAAAAGTTGCTTATTAAGGAGTTTCTTCCAGTGTATGCCACATTGTCAATTTTAGCAGAAATGGACCACAGTGAAGATCTTATAACTAACCTACTGTGATTTAGAGAAGAAATTACTTACAGACTTGATTAGTGCATGCTGTTTTGTTTTCTCTTGACAAGGGATATAAGATCAGAACACATTTCTAAAAGTCACCTTTCACTGTAGGTAAGCTGTAGTTCTAGGTATGGTCTGCGTGAAATTAACCTAAGATTCTAAGTTGTGTAATAGGTTTTCACTAGAAAAGATGATAGTAAAGATGAGTTTCGTGATGATTTATCTGCTGTGTGGGGGAGAGTTGAATATTGGCAGCCTTTTTGAAGTGCTGTGGTATAGAGAATATGTATAGAGAATATAATGTATAGTCCATGGTGTAAGTAAGGAAGAACAAGATCTAAGATTAATTGGTATTAAATTAATATGATAGCACACTTAAAGGGCAGCTGCAGGAACAATACTTTAAAGCTTAAAGTATCTGGTTTATAGAATTTCTGCAAGGATTTTTGACTAGGCAGGTGTGAATCCTTGAAGTTGCCTGCATGTGTACAAAACTGACAAAGCAGTTTTTTGGTTTTGTTCAATTTTTATTTCAAGCTGGAATTTAGAATGAGTGAATAGACTCCATAAAATAAGATGAAGGATAAACTAAAAAGAGTATTCGATGATCCTGAAAAGCATTGTGGAATCATACTAAGGTGTGTGTTTCTTTTAAGAGCTTGCTCTAGCACTATTAACCCATTATCCATCATCTGTAGGGTTGTTACATGAATTGCTTTTTTCAAATAGGATGGCATTTTATTGACTACAGTTTTGAGCCTGTCTCATGATTCATTGCATACATTGGCAAGAAATTGATCAGGGTTGGGGGTAGAGTGTATAATTTTATGAAAGCAAAGCTTACTGTCCTTTATGGCAATTAACCTATGGTGTAAGCTAGTGACTAACAATGCATACAGGTTTTTGGAAAAGCATATGTTATTTGCATTCTTGAATGGATTTATCTGAAGCTGGGATAGAAAGTAAAAGTCACGATATCAACATAAACCTTAAGTACCAGTCTTTCCTTCATTTTTAGAAAACTAAGAAAAATTCTAAGCATTTTGGTGTTTGGTGACACACAGGCACTAATTGTTAATCCTTTAGTAATAGTGTTTGTAACCAGATAGAATGGTAGGACCAAATGCAAATTCATTAATTATGCTAATTTTATATTATGCACTATCGTTCAGATAATACTGTGAAAATATCCAAACACTGCTTTAATTTTATGGATATTTAAAGTTGTATGCGTTAGAACTATTCTGTGCTATTATGACTGTTTATTAACAGTTCATTAATGTAGGACACTATATTCAGAAGACTGTTTTGTATAGATTGTTGAACGCTATGTAGAATACTGAACTGGGATACTATTTAAAATTCAAATAAATTGAAGAAAGTTTAATTCGAATAGAAATAGTATTTAAAAGCATACACTGGTAGAATTCTCTAATTTACCTTGGCAAATTGGTTATGTTGAATTGTAATAACTGGATAAGGTAAGATCTATTATTTTGTTAAAAAAATTTTTTTTGATGTTTATTTTTGAGAGAAAGAGCATGAGCGGGGGAGGGGCAGAGAGGGAGACACAGAATCTGAAGTAGGCTCCAGGCTCTGAGCTATCAGCACAGAGCCCGGTGGGGAGCTTGAACCCATGGACCACAAGATCGTGACATGAGCTGAAGTCAGAGCTTAACTGACTGAGCGATTCCAGGCACCCCAAGATTCATTATTTTAGAACAAAGCATGAATATGTATGTGAGCTGTACAAGGTGACATTAAAATGCGTTAATTTATTTTTTGTTACCATTATGTTTGTCTCACTCATCTTCAGTTATAGCTTAGTAGTTAAGATACTGGATGACCTATAACAGCTCAAACTTTAAAAGAGGAATGAAGTGGCATTCCTTGGTCTTAAATGCAAATTGTGTCCCACAACCTAAATTGTAGCTCTTTTCTCTCAGAAAATGTGAAGGTCTTCTGGAGCACCTGGGTGGTTCAGCTGGTTTAGCATCTGACTCTTGATTTCGGCTCAGGTCATGATCCTAGGGTCATGAGATTGAACCCCGCATTGGGCTCCATGTTGAGCGTGGAGCCTGCTTAAGATTCTTTATCTTTCCCTCTGCCCTTCTACCCTGCTTGTGCGTGCACTGGCTCGCTCTATAAAATTAAAGAAAAGGCGGGGGAGAGAGGGCACCTGGGTGGCTCAGTTGGTTGAGGATCCTTCTTTGGCTCAGGTCATGATCTCACGATTCGTGGGTTTGAGCCCCACGTCGGGCTCTGTGCTGACAGCTCAGAGCCAGGAGCCTGCTTCGGATTCTGTGTCTTCCTGTCTCTCTGCCCCTCCCCCACTCACACTCTGACTCTCTCACTCAAAAATAAATAAACATTAAAAAAAAATTAACAGAAAAAATGTATAGGGCTTCTATTGATAAATTGGCATCTAGATTAGGTGCAGCCTTGGGACACTTGCTTGCTTTTAGGTTTTGCTAAATGTATTTATTTGCTGCATAGTTGAGAAACTTCATTTTAATCCAGGTTTTATTATTTATTAAAGTTTATTTATTTAGAGACAGTGTACACACGTGCATGAGCAGGGAAAGGGCAGAGTGAGAGGGAGAGAGAGAATCCCAATCAGACTCCATGCTCAGCAAGGAGCCTGACATGGGGCTTGACTGTGAGATCGTGTCCTGAGCCGAAATCACAAATCGGATGTTCAACCAACTGAGCCACCCAGGTGCCCCTTAGCTTTGTATTTTAATGCTTGCTATTTTTAGTTTATATACTTCATTGCCCACGTCTTTTTTGCCATGAGGATTGGAATTTGTACAACGTAATGCAAATATGCATCAGGATTTGTTGAACATCTATAAATATGGCTGTTTAAGTTAATTAAGATTCGGTTCCTTAGTCACACTGCCGCATTTCAAGAGCTCAATAGCTACATGTGGCTAGTGGCTGTGGTATTAGAAAACACAGATGAGTAATAATTCCATCACTGCAGAAAGGTCTGTTGAATAATGTTGCTGTACAGAGTCTCGGGTGTTCTAGGCTCGGGGAATATAGAGATGAACATGACTGACAAGGTTGCTTGCCCTCCAGTACTTAACTTTTGGTGGATGGTAAACAAATATATAATGTCAATACTAAGAAGAAAGATGAAAGTAAAGCAGGGTAAAGAGAACATGTGCTGGAACAGAGTGAGTGGGAGCTGTATTATTATTATTATTATTATTATTAAGGTTATTTATTTGAGAGTGAGAGAAAGAAAGAGTCCCAAGGCTATGCACTGTCAGTATAGAGCCCAATGCGGGGCAAACTCATGAACTGTGAGATGACCTGAGCTGAAATCAAGAGTCAGAGGCTTAACGAACTGGGCCACCCAGGTGCCTCAAGGGGGAGCTATTCTAAATAGATGGTCAGGAAACGCTTTCATGGCTTTTAAATGTCAATGAATAAAGTTAAAGGAGCAAGTCTTAGACCTGTGGGAAGAACCTTCCAGGCATAGGGAACAGCAAGTGCAAAGCCCCTGAAGTGAGAACAAATTTGGCATATTTGAGGAATGGCAAGAAAGCCTGTGCAAGTGAGGTACTAAGAGAATGGTAGAAGATAAGGGAAAAAAGTGACAGTGGCCAGATCATGTAGCACCCTATTGTCCATGGTAAGAAGTTTGGATTTTAACCCAAATGTGGTGAAAAGACATTGGAGAATTTTCAACAGGGAAGTGGCATGATCTGAATTATGTTTATTTAACTTTAATATGACAAATTGGTACACAGAACACTAGTGAACTTCTCTGTGATCAGCATCCAGGTCTAGCAAAACTGTGGAACCCAAACTCACACCATCTTTCCTATGAATGACCAGTCCTGCCCTACATACATACTTATTCCCTTTCTTCTTTCCTGTGTTATTTGGAAGTATGGTTTATGCTTTAAAAGGTCACCCTAGGGGCGCCTGGGAGGCTCAGTTGCTTAAGCATCCGACTTCAGCTCAGGTCATGTTATTGCAGTCTGTGGGTTCGAGCCCCACATCAGGCTCTGTGCTGACAGCTCAGAGCCTCGAGCCTGCTTCGGATTCTGTGTCTCCCTCTCTCTCTGGCCCTGCCCTGCTTGTATTCTGTCTCTCTTTCTCTCTCTCAAAAATAAACGTTTCTTTAAAAAAATAAAAAGATCACCCTGGCTACTATGTAGAGAATTGACTTTTGAGAAGGGCAAGAGGAAAAGTAGGGAGACCAGTTGGGAGGCTATTGCAGTAATCTTGGTAAGAGTGGTGGATTAGAATAGAATGGTAGCTAGAGTTGAAGTGATGAGAAGCAGCTGGGTTCTGATAAAGTCAGTGGGACTGCTGATGTGTATAGTGAAGGAAAGAGGAGCAAGAATGGTGCCTGCGTTATGATCCAAATGACAGTGTGACTGCCGGTGGGGAGATCAGTTTATTCATGTTAAATTTAACATGTCTGTTAGAAGTTCAAGAAGACATGTTGAGTATACAGTGATAAATTAGCACAAAGAGAAGAATACAGTAAAGGATACTAAGGAGCTGTAGGGTAACCAGCTAGTCCTATATCCCAAGAAACCTTTTAGTCCCTGGAAAAATGGAATGGTTGGTTCTCTGGATAGGAGAAAATAAGAGTGTTGTAATTTGGAAAAAGTGTTTCAGGTAGGAGAGAAAGATTCATGAGTACTGCAAGAACTTTAGAGAATTGCATTGCTTTTTGACAAATATTTTTAATGGGAAATAATAGAATTGCTGGGAAGTAGAGTTATTGTGTAACGGAACACTAGTACAAAGACTTTCTGGTATATTTTACAAATATTGCACTAGTGGTTCAAATTCAGAATTTTCTTCTTACTTTCTCCCTTTTTCTTTTAAACAGTAAATAAAATACAAGTAATGATAATTATTAAACACCAGAAAGATCTATGGGTGACATTTGGGTGCTCTAATTTATTTTGATTTTAAAATTTATTTGTATCTTCTGTCATAAGCAAAAGATGTATTATAATGGTAAATATATAGTTGAATATTAATAAGTGGTCACATTTCTGCTTAAAGTTTTATTGGTTATTTTAAATTGTTTCTTGTAGATTTTCTAATTTTTATTTATTTTAATAGGAGTCGTGGCTTCGAAAGAATTATCTTATTGATTTCAAACACCATTTTATGAGTCATTTTCCGTATGCCTTAAAAGAAATAACCAAGCACAAAAGGAAAGAGACAAATAAAAGGTATTGTGATTCCTTCCACTGTATAGACTTGAAAAAGTTTTTAACCTGAAATTACCAGAAGATAATTAGCCTTAAACTGAAACGTTCTAAACTGTGAGGGGTTTGTATCTAAATTTTGTGAGATAAAAGTAAAAGTAGCCGTAGTATGGCTGATCTTGAACAAGTAAGTCACTTTAAGCCTTGAGACTTCCGTTTCTTTTTTTTTTTTTTAATTTAAAAAAAAAAATTTTTTTTTTTTTCAACGTTTTTTATTTATTTTTGGGACAGAGAGAGACAGAGCATGAACGGGGGACGGGCAGAGAGAGAGGGAGACAGAATCGGAAACAGGCTCCAGGCTCCGAGCCATCAGCCCAGAGCCTGATGTGGGGCTCGAACTCACGGACCGCGAGATCGTGACCTGGCTGAAGTCGGACGCTTAACCGACTGCGCCACCCAGGCGCCCCGACTTCCGTTTCTTATAATGTTTAAAAATCTAAAGTGAATTCTTTTCACAGAGTATCAAGTTATATAAATAAGAATATAATAAAATTTGTTGGGCTGATTTATTTGGGAAAGAGGTACTATGTAATCCCTAAGCAAGAAAGTATCTTAAAGGTCATGTAGTTGTGTCATTTATATATGAGGAAACTGGTAATGAAACTATTATCAGTATCAGGAAGAAGGATAATTGGAGAGAAATAACTTTCTAAACCAGAATTTATGGATTAGAAGATGGAACTTAAAATTGTAAGCCTGAAAACGGTTTAAAATGTTCACCTCAAGTGAGAGCAAGTAAGTGTAGAAACAAGTTATCTAATAAAATTTGAGAAGCAGGTGCAAGCTAGAATGCTAAAAGTGGCAGTTCCTCAAATGAGTAAATGCCTGAAGGGGTCTTAGTCTGTCAGATGATTGTTATATTTGTCAAAGGGAAGAAACTACCTGGAGAATCAATGAGGCTCTTTGAGCAGGGTTTAGAGGATATGCTTAGAAGTGACAAGGCTGTTGGAGGCCGATAAGGTTTTCATTTCTTCATTAAATATTTTGGTTGCTTACTATAAAAGTATCATAATAGAGATCATCAGATGTTTTCTTGTTCTAAGCAATTCATAAAGTTGTTTAAATCAGTCAAAATACAAAATTGGTAAAAATATGTCAGGGAAGAGTTAGGAGACAGAAACCACCCTAGTGATTTTAACAGCATTAAAAAAAAAAATTTATTTAGTGCACTCAAACAGGGGAGGGGCAAGGGGGTGCAGAGGATCCAAAGGGGGCTCTGTGCTGACAGCAGTGAGACTGCTGTGGGGCTCAAACTCAGAAACCGTGCGATTGTGACCTGAGCCGAAGTTGGACATTCAACTGACTGAGCTACCCAGGTGCCCCAAAGAACCGAAAAGGCAAAAGGAAACATAATATGGAGATAGCCACTCAGGAAAGTAGGTACTGTCTCTAGAAGTGGGAGAAAGAAGAGAGCAAGAAGCTTGGAGGAAATGCTTTGTGGCACCAAAACTCTGACCCCTGGGAAAGTGGTTTTTCCTTAGTGGGCATGAATGTTTTTGAGATCTGAAGAGGGGCCTCGAGCTGGGGCTCAAAACTTTGCTAAGGGAATTTTGGCTGGCTGGTGCTTCTTCGGGTCGTGATGATGCTGGTTTTGTGTCACAAAAACTGCAAACTGGATTCAACTGTGGCTACTAGAATAAACTGCTTCTGGCCTGAGGAAGAGTTGTTGAGTTGAATTGGCAGCAAAAGGAAGCAAAAACAGGACTGGGAAGCAAACAAAGGAGAGTATCCCATCTTTCTCCTACAGCTTTCTAGTCTCACTAGGACCCCTTCATTGGCAGAGCTTAATGAGAAGCCAGCTGCAAAGGAAAAATGTGGCCTAGAGTCCCAGCTGTAGGATGACAAAGCAGAGTATAGAAGGGTGGGTTTGAAGCTTAAAAACAATAGTCCAGTAACTGGCAGGAGGAAAATTGAATTGTATGTAGCAGAAGGCAGTTTATTTAAGGGTTATTAGAATTGTATAATTAACAAGTGCTATAGGAATTTATAGGAAGAGAAAGATCCTTGATGGGATGAACAGATAAAGCTATATTGAAGAGTAGTATTTGAGCATGGATATCACTTTAGCAGGCATAAATGAAGCAAGGGATGAGAGATTATACTAACTAGAAGAGGTAGCATGTAAGAAAACCATAGGATTAGGTAATGGAGAGCATGGGACAGATCTGGGTCAAATCTGATTTCTGCTGTTTACCAGCCTTGATGCTGAGAGACGTTCCTTGTCTGTGAAATTCAGTGCCAAAGGGTCAAAGCTGAAAGATAAATGAAGACTTTTGGTTGGATCAGAACTACGTCTTTGGAAGATTGATTTAGTGAGTTTCTGGAGTTGGAGGGGACAGTCAAATAGGTAGCTACTTTCTTGAGTAAGGTATTAGGTTCCCCACCTCCTATCCCTCAACAAACATGATTTTTTATTAGAGCAAAACTTTTAAATCTGGTCCATGGATAAGCTTCAGAAAGTCCTAGAACTCTTGAAGAGTTTTATGTGTGTGTATTTTTCTTGATAAGAGCTTCCATACATAATTTTCATCAAAATGAGATTAAGTAGTGGTTAGGAAGTTTGGCATTTAGTAGACCATTAAATGCAAGTAAATTATCCAAGAGTGTATGGGTGTGCTGTCATTATTCAAAACATTTATTGAACACTTAACATGTGGAAGGCAGTTACTGTACTGTGTGCTGAGCATTTTGAGGTAAAGGGGTGATGCTTTGGAGTACAAGCTAATGGGGGAGATGTTTCTGATTGTTTAATCTGTGACCAACTGTGATAAAGTTAAGGAACAGTTTAGGGTAATATGAGAGTATATAATAAGGAGCCTGTCCTGATCTTTTAAGAGGGAATAGAGTTGTAGGGAAGGCTGCCCTGATGAAGTGATTTGTACCAAGATATAAAAGGTAAAAAGGAGTTAACTTTATGAAGATGTTGAGGTAATGAAATTGTGGAATTTTTTTAAAAGATTTTATTTTATTAAAAAAAAAATTGTAACGTCTAGAGAGACAGAGATAGAGCGCGAGCAGGGGAGGGGCAGAGAGAGAGGGAGACACAGGATCTGAAGCAAGCTCCAGGCTCTGAACTGGAGCCCGATGCGGGGCTTGAACTCATGAACTGTGAGATCATGCCCTGTGTTGAAGTCGTACGCTTAACCGACTGAGCTACCCAGGTGCCCCCATGTGGAATTTTGAAAATTAAATTGAATTTTATTTCATTACAGTAAGTGTACTCTTTAATCCCCATCCCCTATTTAACCCATCCCTCTACCCAACTCCCCACTGGGAACCGTCCGTTTGTTCTCTATAGTTAAGAGTCTGTTTCTTGGTTTTTCTCTCCCTCCTTTTTTTTTTTTTTTTTTGTTCTTTTTTGTTTTTTGAATTTCTCGTAAGTTTCCACATTTGAGTGAAATCATATGGTATTTGTCTTTCTCTGACCTATTTCGCTTAGCACTATCCTCTTCAGGTCCAACCATGTTGTTGCAAATGGCAAGATTTCATTCTTTTTTATGGCTAAATGTGTGTGTGTGTGTGTGTGTGTGTGTGTGTGTGTGTACAAACATATGCAGTACCTTCAGTACCTTCTTTATCCATTCATCTTTTGATGGATACTTGGACTGCTTCCATAGTATGGCTATTATAAGTAATGCTGCAATAAACATATGTGTACGTGTATCCCTTTGAATTAATGTTTTTGTATTTTTGGGTAGATACCCAGTAGTGTGATTCTTAGATCATAGGGTAGTTCTATTTTTAACTTTTGTTTTTAAGTAGGCTTCACACCCAATGTGGAGCCCAACGTGGGGCTTGAACTCACAACCCCAAGATCAAGACCTGAGCTGAGATCAGCAGTCTGACACTGACTGAGCCCACCCAGGCACTCCTGTTTTTAATTTTTTGAGGAACCTCCATGCTGTTTTCCACAATGGCTATACCAATTTGCATTCCCATCAGCAGTGCATGAGTGTTCCTTTTTCTTCACATCCTTGCAGCACTTGTGTCTTCTGTTTTTGATTTTAGCCATTCTGACAGGTGGGAAGTGATACCACATTGTAGTTTTGATTTGCGTTTCCTTGATCACGAGTGATGTTGAGCATCTTTTCATGTGTCTGTTGGCCATTGGCCATCTGTATGTCGTCTTTGGAGAAATGTCAGTTCACGTATTCTTGTTTTAAATTGGATTATTTGTTTTTTAGGCATTGGGTTGTGTCAGTCTTTTATATATTTTAGCTACTAACCCTTTATTGGATATGTCATTTGCAAATATTTTCTCCCATTCTGTAGGGTGGTATTATTTAGTTTTGAGGATTGTTTCCTCTCTGTGCAGAAGTCTTTTATTTTGATGAAGTCCTAGTAGTTTACTTTTGTTTTTATTTCCCTTGCCTCATGAGACCTATCTAGAAAAATGTTGCTGTGGCCAGTGTCAGATTACTGCCTGTGCTCTTGTCAAGGATTTTTATGGTTTGAGGTCTCACATTTAGGTCTTGAATACATTTTGAATTTGTTTTTGTATATGGTATGAGAAAGTGGTCCATTTTCATTCTTTTTTGTGTGTAGCTGTCCAGTTTTCCCAACACCATTTGTTGAGACATTTTTCCATTGTATATTCATTTCTCCTTTGTCCAAGATTAATTGACCATATAATAGTAGGTTTATTTCTGGACTTTCTATCCTACCCCGTCTGATCTACATGTCTATGCCAGTAGCATATGTTTTAATTGCCACCGCTTTGTAATATAACTTGAAATCTGGAATTGTGATACCTCCAGTTTTGTTTTCCTTTTTCATGATTGATTTGGCTATTGAGGGCTTTTGTGGTTCTATACACATTTTAGGATTGTTCTGTGAAAAATGCTGTTGGCATTTTGATAGGGGTTGCATTAAATGTATAGATTGATTTTGGGTAATATAGACATTTTAACAATATTTATTCTTCCAACCCATGAGCATGGAATGTTTTTCCATTTGTTTGTGTCATCTTCATTTTCTTTCATCAGTTTTTAAGAATTTTTCAGAGTGCAGGTTGTTAACCTCTGGTTAAGTTTATTCCTAGATCTTTTATTGTTTTTGGTGCATTTGTAAATGGGATTGTTGTCTTAATTTCACTTTTTGCTTGTTTCATTATTAGTGTATAAGAATGCAACAGATTTTTGTACATTGATTTTGTATCCTGTGACGTTACTGAATTCATTTATCAGTTCTAGTATTTTGGTGAAAATTTTGGGTTTTCTGTGTATAGTCTCCTGTTATCTGTAAATAGAGTTTTACTTCTTCCTTACCAATTTGGATGCCTTTTATTTCTTTATGTTGTCTAATTGCTGGGACTTCCAACATTATGTTGAATAAACGTGGTGAGAATGGACGTCCTTGTCTTGTTCCTGACCTCAAGGGAAAAGCTCTGTTTTTCACCACTGAGTAAGATGTTGGCTGTGGGTTTTATTATATTGAGCCATGTTCCTTCTAGACCTACTCTGCAAAGGGTTTTTATCATGAATGGATGCTGTACTTTGTCAAATGCTTTTTTGCATCTGTGGGACAGAATGCATCATCTATATGGTTTGTATTCTTTTTCTTACTGATGTAATGTATCACATTGATTGTTCTGCGAATATTATTATTTGATGTTTATTTTTGAGATAGAGCCTGAGTGGGGGAGGGACAGAGAGGGAGACACAAAATCCAAAGCAGGTTCGAACCCGTGAACTGGGAGATAAGACCTGAGCTGAAGTCTGACACTGAAACCAACTGAGCCACCCAGGCGCCCTGACTGTTTTGCAAATATTAAACCACCTTTGCATCCTAGAAGTAAATCCCACTTGATCATAGTATATGCTTTTTAAATATATTGTTGGATTTGGTTTGCTAATATTTTGTTGAGGATATTTGCATCTGTAAGAGATAATGGCCTATAGTTCTCTTTTTTGTGTCTTTATCTGGTTTTGGTATCAGGGTGGTAATTGGCCTCATTGAATGAATTTTGGAAGTTTGCCTTTTTTATTTTTTGTAATAGTTGGAGAAGGAGTATTAACTCTTCTTCAGATGTTTGCTAGAATTTGCCTGTGAAGCCGTCTGGTTCTGGACTTTTGTTTATTGGGAGTTTTTTGATTACTGATTCAATTTCATTGTTGGTAATTGATGTGATCAGATTTTCTATTTCTTCCTGCTTTAGTTTTGGTAGGTTATGTTTTTAGGAATTCTATCCATTTCTTCCAAGTTGTCCAATTTGTTGGCATAGATATTTTCATAATATCCTGTTACAGTTGTTTGTATTTCTAGGGTGTTGGTTATTATTTCTCCTTTTTCATTAATTGTATTTGGGTCTTTCTCTCCTTGTCTTATGTATTTATTTTATTTTTTAATTTTTCTTTATTTAGTTTTTTGTTGAGTCTTGCTAGGGGTTTATCAGTTTTTGTTGATTTGTTAGAAGAACCAGTTTCTGGTTTCATTGATATGTTCAATTATTTTTTCTAAATTTCTGTATCATTTATTTCTGCTCTAATCTTTATTATTTTTTTCCTTTTGATGGCTTTGGGTTTTGTTTTTTTTGTGGCTTCTTTAGGTGTAAGGTTAGTTTGCTTATTTGAGGTTTTTCTTTTTTTCTTTTTTACATTTATTTATTTTTGAGAGAGACAGACAGCATGAGCAGGGGAGGGGCAGAGAGAGAGGGAGACACAGAATCAGAAGCAGGCTTCAGGCTCCCTGCTGTCAGCTCAGAGCCCAATGCGGGGCTCGAACCCACGAACGATGGGATCATGACCTGAGCTGAAGTCGGACGCTTAACCAACTGAGCCACCCAGGCGCCCCTTGAGGTTTTTCTTCTTGAGGTAGGCCTGTGTTACTATAAACTTCTTTCTTAAAATTTTTTTAAACCATTTGAAAAAAATTTATTTTAATGCTTGTTAATTTTTTGAGAGAGAGAGAGAGAGAGAGAGAGAGAGAGAATATGAGTGGGGGAAGGGGCAGAGAGAGAGGGCAACACACGAAGCAGGCTCCAGGCTCTGAGCTGTCAGCGCAGAGCCCAATGTGGGGCTTGAACTCACGATCCACGTGATTATGACCTGAGCCCAAGTCAGATGCTTAACCAACTGAGCCACCTGGGCACCCCTATATAAACTTCTTTCTTAAACCACTTTGGTACAGCCCAAAGATTTTGGACTGTTGTGTTTTCATTTTCATGTAATTTTTGATGTTCTCTGATTTCTTGGTTGACCTGTTCATTGTTTAATAGCATGTTATTTAACTTAACCTCCATGTATTTGTGCTCTTTTCAGATTTTTTTCTTGTGATTTAGTTGTAGTTTGATAGCATTGTGGTCAGAAAAGATGTATATAGAACATTGATTTTTTTTTTTTTTTTTAATTTGTTGAGACTTGTTTTGTGGCCTAATATGTGATCTATTCTGGAAAATGTTCTGTGTGCACTTGAAAAGAATTTGTACTCTGCTGTTTTAAGATAGAATGTTCTGAATATGTTAAATCCATGTGGTCCAGGATTTCATTCAAAGGCACTATTTCTTTGTTGATTTTCTGTTTGGATGACCTGTCCATTGATATAAGTGGACTTTTAAAGTCCCCTATTATTATTGTATTACTATCAGTTATTTCTTTTATGGTTGTTATTAACTGTGTTTTGTATTTGGGTGCTCCCATGTTGGATGTGCAAGTACTTACAATTTTTATATCCTCTTGTTTGGAATGCCCCCTTTATTATTACATAGTGCCCCTTTTTGTCTTTTGTTATAGTCTATAACAAGTCTTTTTAAAGTCTATTTTGTCCAGTATAAGTATTGCCGCCTTGGTTTTCTTTTAACATCCATTTGCATGATAAATATTTTTTCATCCCCTCACTTTCAATCTGCACATGTTGTTAGGTCGGAAACGAGTCTTTTGTAGGCAGCATATAGATGGGTCTTGTTTTTTTAATCCACTCTGTCACCCTGTGTCTTTTGATTGGATCATTTAGTCCATTTACATTCAAAGTAAATATTGAATAGATATGTATTTACTGCCATTTTGTTACTTGTTTTATGGTTGTTCCTGTAGATTTTCTCTGATCCTTTCTCTTCTCTTGCTCTCTTTCATAGTTTGCTTTCTCTAGTGATATACTTGGATTCTTTTCTCTTTATTCTTTGCATATCTATTACTGATGTTTGATATGTGGTATCATTAGGTGTGCACATAACATCTTCTACATGCATATAGCAGTCTATATTAAGTTGATGATCATTTAAGTTTATACTGTTATTTACTCCTCTCCCTCCCATGTTTTAGGTATATGGTTTCATATTTTACATCCTTCTATTTTATGAATCCCCTTAACTGAATATTTACAAATACATTTATTCTTATTGCTTATGTGTTTTTTACTTTTTGTACTCTCACTTCTGGTCTTCCTTTTCATTCAGAGTCCCCTTTAAATATTTCTTGTAGAGCTGGTTTAGTGGTCATGCGCTCCTTTAGTTTTTGTCTGAGAAACTCTTTTATCTCTCCTTCTATTCTGGATATTCTTGGCCACAGATTTTTCCCTTTCAGCATGTTGAATATATCCTGCTGTACTCCTTTCTGGCCTGCAAAGTTTCTGCTGAAAAATCCACTGATATCCCTGTAGGGTTTCACTTGTATGTAACTGTCTTACTTTCTCATCGTCCTTTAAAAATTTTTTCTTTATCACTACTTTTTGCCATTGTAATTACTATGTTTGTTGGTGTGGATGGCCATGGTTTGAATTGGGAGTGGGGGGAGGGTCTCTTTTTCCTGAGTCTGGATCTCTGTTCCTTCCCTAGACTAGGGAAGTTTTCAGGTATTATTTCTTCAAATAAATTTTCTTCCCTCTTATCTCCTCTTCTGAGATCCCTATAATGCAGATTGTTACTATGCTGGATGGAGTCACTGAGTACCCTAAGACTATTCTCAGTTTGCATAAGTTTCTTTCCTCTTATTTGCTCAGCTTGGTTACCTTCCATTACTGTCTTCCAGGTCATTAATTCATTCTTTGCTTTGTCTAGCCTGATATTTATTCCATCCAGTGTATCTTAAATTTCATTTTCTGTGTTCTTGATCTCTGATTAGTTCTTTTTATTCTTTGACAGTCTTACTGATGTTCTCCATTCTTTTCTCCAATCCAATGTCTTTTTTTTTTTTTTTTTTTTTTTAAGTAAGCTTCGTTTTCAGTGCAGAGCTCAACATGGGGCGTGAACTCAGGACCTTGAGATCAAGGCCCGAGCTGAGATCAAGTGTCAGATGCTTAACCAACTGAGCCACCCAGGTACCCCTCTCCTGTATCTTAAATTCTCTATCAGGCATATTACTTATTTTCACTTTGGTCTCTTGCTGTGGTTTGGTCCTGGTCTTTCATTTGGGAGATGTTTCTCTGTCTCCTCATTTTGCCTGACTTCCTGTGTCTGTTTTTGTGTGTTAGGGAAGTCAGCTGTTTCTTTTGCTCTTAACAATAATAGTCTCTTAAAGAAGAGGTCCTGTAGTGCCCGGCAATGCAGTGTCCTGTTTCCCAAGGCCTGATGCTTCAAGAGAGTGTCTCCTATGTGTTTTGTGTGTGCTCTCCATTTGCGTCTTGGCCTCTTTTTCCTTTAGTGTAGTTTACAGAAGCTCTCTTTGCTCATTGTGTACAATGTTTGATCCTTGGCAGGGGTGGGGCACTGTTTATTTGTTTAAATGTTTATTTGTTTGGCGGGGGGCGGGGGGTGAGTTAGGGACAGAGAGAGAGGGAGACACAGAATCCGAAGCAGGCTCCAGACTCTGAGCTGTTAGCAAGAGCCTGACATGGGGCTTGAATACATGAACTATGAGATCATGACCTGAGCCAAAGTTGGATGCACAGCTGGCTGAGCCACCTAGGTGCCCCCAGGTGGAACACATTTTAATAAGGGGTGTAGTGGTCTGCTTATGAAAGGAGACCTGCCACTACTGCTGCCAGAACTGAGGTCCTGAAAACATGAGTGTCAGGAGATGTGGCATTGGCAGAGTTTGTGCTGGGTTTCTTGGGGAGGGGCCTGCAGCGCTAGGACTCAGGCCTGCATGTGACTGGGAAGGGCATATCTGCTGAATTGTCATGGGTTGGGGGGTGTTGGGTATGGTGGAGGGTGTGGGATGTTTTGGCAGGGGTGGGATGTAAGGAGGCTTGGCAAGTTAGGTTAGGAGTGGTAGCACGGGGCTGTTTCCTGTTGGTGGCTATTTATGCTGAAGGGAGAAGAGGGAAATGATCCTTGCCAGGTCCTTTGTTCCTGGAGGGGTCTCCCTGTGACCTCTGCCTCTCTGGGCCATGCTTTGAGATGAGCAAATCGCAAATCACTTTCCCTCTTGTCTGCCCTTGAGTTTTCCAGTTGCTGATACTATGCTGTATTTGCACGGGCTGTTTGTCCTGCTCTAATTGTGGGAACTCTGCTTCCTAATGTCTTCTGGGCTTTCTCAGAGCCAAGTCTGCCGATTTTTAAAATTTCAGGCTTTAAGTCCCGCTGGTTTTTGAGAACTACAAAATTCAGCCCCTCTCATTTTCAAAAGCAAATATTCCAGGGATTCATCCTCCCTGTTCAAGGGCTCCCCTATGTGAAGTCTGTTTTCTGCCCTTCTCTATGCCATCATCTCCCTCTCCATCGTGTCAAAGAGCCATGGTCCATTTTGCTTCCAGACTGTCTTTGCCCTTCCTACCTTCTTTAATATGTCCCCTTCCCTGCCTTTAGTTGTGGAATTTGTTCTGCCAGTTTCTGGATGGTTTCCTAGGTAATTTACACTGATACGGGTGTTATCTAGTTGTATCCGTGGGAGGAGGCAAGCTTAGGGTCCTCCTACTAGTACTGCCATTTTCCCAGACAACTTTGCAGTTGTGGGATTTTTAGCAAAAATAGATTGGCAATATAACTGGCTTATTTTTTACAAGATTCCCTAGGGATTCATTTTTAGGGATTTTGGGCTGCTCTTCCATAAGGAGCTGCATTGAATACTTAGATAACCTGTGGAGGGCAACAAAAGTTAAAGTTGGGGGGACAATGTTGGCTTTGGCCAGTGGTCTTCATTCTTATTCATATAACCTCAGTTAATTTTTTACCTGATGTCTAAATTTGTTCATCTTTGGTTCAAATACAAAGGATAGTATTGATTTTTATTGTGGTAAAATATACATAACATGAAATTTGAGCTTTTTAAAAAAATGTTTATTTTGAGAGAGACAAGCGCGTGTGCAAGTCAGAGAGGGGCAGGGAGAGAAGAAGGTAGAGAATCCCAAGCAGCCTCTGTGCTATCAGCACAGAGGCCCTTGTGAGGCTTGATTTCATGAATCATGAGGTCATGACCTGAGCCAAAGTTGGACGCTTACCTGACTGAGCCTCCCAGGTGCCCCTTTACCTTTTTAACTTAATCACTTGTATGTGTTTGGTTCAGTAGTATTAAGTATATTTACATTGTTTACAACCATCACTATCATCCATTTCCAGAAATATTTTCATTTTCCCAACTTGAAAGTGTATTGGTTACAAAATAACTCACCATTGTCCCCTACCACCAGCTCTTGGGAACCACTGCTCTACTTTTTATCTCTAATTTGACTCTTCTAGGTATCTCATAGAAGTAGAATCATAAAATACTTTTCCTTTTGTGTCTGGTGTAATTTCACTTAGGAAAATGTCTTCAAGGTTCATCCGTATTGTAGCATGTACCAGCATTTCATTTCTTGTTTTTTTAAATAGGTTTCATTTTTTGGAGCAGTTTTAGTTTCAAAGTAAAATTGAACAGAAAGTACATACAGAACTGTCATGTACTCCTCCCAGAAATGTATAGCCTTTCTTCTATCCTGCACCATAGTTTTACATTTGTTAGAATCTATGTACCTGCATGGACACATCTCACATTTATCGTTTACCTTAGGGTTCCCTGGTGGTATTACACATTCTGTGAGTTTTGACAAATGTAAAATGATGTGTATCTGCCTTGTTGGTATCATACAGGATAGTTTCACTGCCCTAAAAATCCTGTTCTCTGCCTATTCATCCCTCCCCATGTTTTTTTCATGACTTGATAGCTCTTTTTATGTTGGTTTATTTTTGAGAGAGTGTGTGAGCATGCACAAGTGAGGGGTGGGGCAGAGAGAGAGGGAGATGCAGAATCTTAAGCAGGCTCCAGGCTGTCAGCGTGGGGCTTGAACCCACGAACCTGCGAGATCTTGACCTGAGTCAGATGCTCAATGAGCCACCCAGGCACCCTGATAGCTCTCTTAAGTGCTAAGTAATGTTTCATTGTATGGGTAGGTCACAGTTTATGTATGCACTCGCCTACTTCCTGAAGCATCTCTTGGTTGCTTCCATGTTTTCCTTCCTTTTTAAGGCTAAATAATACTCCACTGTATGTATATACCATATTTTGTTTATCCATTCATCTGTCAATGCACATTTGGTTGGTTTCCACCTTTTGGTTACTGGGAATGATGCTGTTGTAAACATTGGTCTTCAAATATCCATTTGAGTTCCTGCTTTCAGTTCTTTCCTGTATATCAAAGGATATAATTTCGTCATTGAAAATACTGACATTTAAAAATGCATTGTAGTCATCTGTAAGAAAACTTTTTTTGCTCAAAATGTATGAACCTATGTGGTGATGGTCTTTAACAAGGTAATTCTAACATGTACTGGGAACAGATACTATAACTGAACTAACATGAGTTCATTCGTTGGTGAGTTCTAGAGATGCAGTGGTCACACAAAGAAAACCATTTGCTACAAATAAGGAGATCATGGGGAATAGCTTCCAAATCCATGACTCCCTGAATATGGGTGAGCAGGTTCTTTTTATTTAGGGTTTAGGATGAATATTCAGAAAGGGGGGCTTTGTCATCGCATGTACAGGCAGGCATAAATTTGCACAGACATACTTAGATTGTTTTTGCATTCCTTTTGTTCCCTTAAAATCCTTACCTACTAAAGTTTTTGCATTTCTTTGTACTTCTGCTAGGAAGTTTTGTAAAAAGTGTCCTTAGGCTTAGTAGAACCAGTGGGGCATAGATCACAGAAACTAACTGGGGCCTAAATGACTTCTCTTGTGTCCTGAAAACTGTGTCTTTCTTTTACTTGGGACTCCAAATCTTTCTGTTCACAACAGCTAAAGTCTTGCCTTTGGTGTATGAATCGGCTTGTGAGAGCAAGCTGACTGGAGTCATCCACTAGTTGGGATGATTTTCTAGTATGCTGGGAAAATTAGTTTCTTTTTTGAGTGGGAATGGAGAGCTTTGATTTGGCAAGTTGTCATTAAGTGGTGGTTTGGTTGTTGGGAATTTAGTGCAAAGGGTATTAGAAAAAGATTGATTTTCTGCTTATGGCAGTGACAAAGTTTTTTTAGAAATTTTATTTTTTTTAATAGGTGTACTTTTTACTTTCTCCTTTTTTTTTTTTTGTTTAAATTTTATTTATTTTTGAGGGGGGGGCATAGAGGGAGAGAGAGGGAATCCCAAGCAGTCTCCACACTGTCAACACAGAGCCCGACACGGGACTTGAACTCCTGAACCATGAGATCATGACCTGAGCCGAAATCAAGAGTTGGATGCTTAACCTACTGAGCCACCCAGGAGCCCTTATTTGTTTTAAAAAAGTGAGCTATGTTAAAGAAACATAATAAATACTAGTTCAGACTGTATATGAATGATTAAATTTTAGAAAAAGTTACTGGCAAATAAATTTATTTGTGGGACCCTGAAGACAGAATAGAGCCCAGAGAAAGAGTGCAACAGGAATTGAGTACTTAAAGAAGCAGAATTCAAAAGGAAATTGACTTGCAGTTACATGTGTAGAAGAAATCTGAGCTTCCTATAATTAAAATTGAGTAGCAATGCCTGTTAAGGCCAAAAGAAAAGATGTTTGGAAGAGTATAAAGTTTATTTGGTAAAAAGGAAGTTTATTGGATGTATTATATGTAGAAAGTTTTCCTAACTAGCTTGTTTGTTTTTTTAAGTTCATCTTTATTTATTTTGTGAGAGATAGAGAGCAAGCGGTATAGGGGAAGAGAGAGAGGGAGACAGAATCCCAAGCAGGCTCTGCACTGACAGTGCAGAGCCTGATGTGTGGCGCAAACTCAGAACTGCAAGATCAAGAACCCAACTGAAGTCAGATGCTTAACTGACTGAGCCACCCAGGTACCCCTTCTAAATAGTTTAAATAAGGACTCCCATTGAATATCCAGAATCTGAAATTTTTAGGGGCAGATACTACTTTGGGAGAACCTTAAGATAACAAATTAGGTTGGGAGTGGGGGAAAAAAGCTTACGGGGATATCCTATAAACAGTAGATCATAGTTACTATTGTGAGACAGTTTGTTATAGTTAGCTGGCTTACTCTTATGTCAGTTATCTAAGACAGCGGTTCTCAAAGTGTAGTCTGTGATCTCTGGGGTCTCCAAGGCCAGAACTATTTTCACAATTATATCATTAAGACATTGTTTGCCTTTTTGATTGTTCTGACATTTGCACTGATGGTACAAAAGCAGTGGTGGATAGGACTGCCGGTGTCTTAGCATGAACTAGGGCAATGGCACCAACTGTACTAGTAAAACATCGTATTCTTCACCACCTTGCACTCACTTAAAAATGTCCTTAATGAAGCAGTAAAAACTACTAGTTTTGTTAAGTCATGACCCTTGAGAACACATTTTTTTTATATTCAGTGTGACAAAGTGTGTGTAAAGTAATTTGAATGCATACCATGGGATGATGGTTGTCTCAAGGAAGTACACTTTTGTGATTATTCTACTTGGGAGTATTTTTCTGTGATGGACGTAATTTTAACTTGAAAGAATGACTACCAGACGAACTGTGGATTCAGACTTGGATATTTGGCAGTTATTTTCTCAAAATGAACAAAGAGCCTATCAATTCCAAGAAAACGGCTGACCGTATTTATGCCAGTGACAAAATTTGAGCTTGTTTCAAACCAAAATCAGTATTTTGGAGAACTTGTATCCATCACCTAAGTTCTGTCCATGTATTTCCTATGTTTATGCTCATTTTTTCATATGTCTGTTTCCATCTATCTGGGACCATTCAGAATCTGCTGGAGGTTATTTTTGCTTAATTGTTTTGTCTAAAAAATATATATACATATTTTTCATTTCTAAAGAGTGTTTGAGCAGAGCATAGTACTCTGGGTTTGGCAGTTTTCTTTAAGCACACTGACAATAACACTTTACTGTCTGCAGATTTTCATTTTCTGTTGAGAAGTCAGCTGTGAGTCTAACTGTTGTTACTTTAAAAGCTTCCTTGGGGCGCCTGGGTGGCGCAGTCGGTTAAGCGTCCGACTTCAGCCAGGTCACGATCTCGCGGTCCGTGAGTTCGAGCCCCGCGTCAGGCTCTGGGCTGATGGCTCGGAGCCTGGAGCCTCTTTCCGATTCTGTGTCTCCCTCTCTCTCTGCCCCTCCCCCGTTCATGCTCTGTCTCTCTCTGTCCCCAAAATAAATTAAAAACGTTGAAAAAAAAATTAAAAAAAAAAAAAAAAGCTTCCTATTCACACTCCCCATGAATTTTCTTTTTGTTTTTTGCAGTTTCACAATGATGTATCCAGGTGGGGTTTTTGTTTTTTATTTTTTTTTTATTCTCCTTGGGATTCAGTGAACTTAAATCTGAGATCTTACATCTTGATTGGAATATCTTTAAACAGATCTGATAAATTCTCATTATCTTAAAAAAAATTGCAGTCACATTTCTCTCTTGTAAAGACTGATTAAACATGTTAACATGTTAGATTTACTTACTGCATCTTTCTTCTTTTTCTTTCTTTCTTTCTTTCTTTCTTTCTTTCTTTCTTTCCTTAAATCTCCTATGTTCTAGCTTTTAATTCTTCAGTTTTGTTCAACTGAGCTCAGACACAAATACATTGAATTTTTGTTTTTCATTTGTAGAATTTTTGTCCATTTGCTCCTAGCACCTTTTGTTGAAAAGACTTCATTCTCCACTGAGTTGCTTTTGGTCTTTTGTCAGAGATGAGTTGATTATATTTTTACGGGTCTATTTTGGAGCTCTTTGTTCCATTAACCTACGTGTGTCTGTTCTTTCACCAATTCCATGCTGTCTTTGTTACTGTAGTTGTATATGGTAACTCTTGAAATTGGGTAGAATAAGTCCTCCAGCTTTGTTCTACTTCTATCTTGGGTGTTTTAGGTCTTTTGCCTTTCTATATAAACTTCGGAATCAATTTATTGATAACTACAAGTAGCTTGCTGGGATTTTGATTTGAATTGTGTTGACTCTGTAGAGCTAATTGGGAAGAATTGTTACTCAAACCAGTGGTAGAAAGCAAAATTGGGATTACGTTTTATCTAAGAGCTGTTTTTATTTCTGGTTTACCTTTACCCTGGATAACATGAAAGTTCCGGTGTTTGGTAGGCCCTGGGCTTTGACTTTTCCCTGTGAGGCCACTAAAAGGTTACTTCAGTTTTGCAGTTTTTTCTTTGGAATTGGCAGCTGCCCTAAGGACAGAGCCTTGAGTGCTAGTATCTTGCTTTTTTCCTAGGTTTTTGGGCCCAGTAAATGTTTATTATCTTAGCTCTTGAGCTTTTGAGTTTTTTTAATGTTTATTTATTTTGAGAGAGAGAGAGTACAAGTGGGAGAGAGGGGGAGAGAGAGAGAGAGAGAGAGAGAGAGAGAGAGAGAGAGAGAGAGAATGAGAATCCCAAGCAGGCTCTGTGCTGTCAGCATGGAGCCCGACACTGGGTTCTATTCCATGACCACGAGATCACAATGTGAGCCAGTTGGGCACTTAACTGAGCCATCCAGGTGCCCCTGCTTTTGAGGTTTTTAAAAAATTTCATCTAGTTTTAAAGTTGTTTTCAGGAAGGGGATTATCTACATTTATCATTATTGAAAATTGGAGTATCCCCAGTGGTCTGCCTCCCTCATAGAATTGATGGTTGGTATATTTACTCTTAAAAATTTGTATAAATTATTGGAGGAGCAGAATGAATTCTCCCAAATTTGCAGTGTCCATTGAGACCTTCCAGACAGTAATAAATTATGCTGCTTGAGATAAACTTATGGTAGATCTTGGAAAGCTCTACTTGTGAAGAAATGTGGCAGTTGAGTTTTGAGTGGTCTAATTAACGTTAAAATGTGCCTTGGTTTTGGGCACTGGGCCGTTTGGCGAAAAACCTTGTAGAAATTTTGGGTTTGTGGTACAGACTGCTAGTTGTCTGTCCCAGTTCTCATTCCTTTCTTAATTTCCAGTGTTGAGGAATATGACCGTGCAAAATAAAAACTAGATTTCTCATCTTCTTTTGCAGCTAGGAGTGGTTATGTGAGTAATCTGTTAAATAGTTTGGACTTTTCTCTCTGTTGTCAAACTTGTACATTGAGCTGTCTGTTGGCCATCTCTGCCTGGATTTATACCAGAAACACTGCAAGCCCAACATAATCAAAAGTAATATTTATTTTCTGGATCTCTGCTACTTCATTTATCCAGTCACCAATGCTGGAACTTCTGACTCCTCTGTCCCCAATCCCACTGTCCCCAAACTCACACACATATATATACTTCAGACTTCAAATCCAGCTAAATTTTATTCTTTCTAAATGTCCTGCCTTCTCCCAGTCTATACCCAGCATTGACCCTGGTTCTTGCACTTGTCATCTCTTGCCTAGATTGCTACAAGAGCCATACAGTTGCTTCTTTGTTTATAGTTTTTTAAAATGTTTATTTTTTTTTAATGTTTATTTATTTTGAGAGAGAGCACGTGCACATGCACCCAGGAGAGGGGCAGAGAGAGAGGGAGAGAATCTCAAGCAGACTCTGTGCCGTCAGCACAGAGCCTGACACAAGGCTCCATCTCATGAAGTGTGAGATCATGACCTGAGCCAAAATCAAGAGTAAGAGCTGACAGCCACCCAGGCGCCCCTGTGTATAGTTTTGTAACTCTCATTTTTCCTTTTCCATCCACAGAATCGCCCATCTGAAATAAGTTTTCAGTCATGCTTGCATAATTAATTTTAGTGCCCTTAGCCTCCCAGAACCACTCTGTAATGTGGTTCCATTTTACCTTTCCAGCTCATTTGTCATTCCTAACCCTACATTTGATGCTCTAATAGCACCAGATTTCTTTTTTTTTTTAATTTTTTTAAGTGTTTGT
Organism: Panthera tigris; assembly: GCF_018350195.1. Lineage (NCBI taxonomy): Eukaryota > Metazoa > Chordata > Mammalia > Carnivora > Felidae > Panthera > Panthera tigris. Next base: position 61,984,486 of record NC_056672.1, on the reverse strand, counting down.
TTATTTCTGAGACAGAGACAGAGCACGAGTGGGGGAGGGGCAGAGAGAGAGAGAGAGAGAGAGAGAGAGAGAGAGAGAGACACGCAGAATCAGAAGCAGGATCCAGGCTCTGAGCTGTCAGCACAGAGCCCGATGCAGGGCTTGAACCCATGAACCGCGAGATCATGACCTAAGCTGAAGTCAGACACTTAACCTACTGAGCCACCCAGGCACCCCAGAGAGATTTTTTACTTTAATTAACTTTACATTTTTCTAAACATGAAATAAATAAGGCCTGCTGTTGAATATACCGTATTCTGAAATAGGGATTTATAGTCTAAGTCACAAGTTTTCTTTTTGAAGTACTGTATTTGAGATATCTTTTTTGAAATTTCTTTCAAAGTCTGAAAGAAATGTTTTATTTGGCTGGGAAAAATGATTTTCATATGTGTATCATATACGTTGTTTTAGAACATTGCTTAGCTGGACCAGTCTCCTGTCACACATACGGAAATGGTGGCCAGGAGAAATTAGTGATTATGTTGATGAGGTAGAAGCAGAGTCAGGATCTGCCGTGACCTACATCCAAATACATCCAAAAGTATCTGCTTTAAAAAAATCTTCAAGCATGTTGAGGTTCTCAAGTCTTATCTCCAGATTGCATTTAGGATTACCAAGCATTGTTACAAAGACCTTGACCCCTTGTGTAAAGAGTAACTTGGGTAATTAACTGAGCAGGATACATTGTAATTCGTGTCTTATTAACAACCTTAATTCTATAAGGAATGGTTTATTTACAAAACAGTGGCCTAAACCTTGCCTCCATACCTGTCTTGGCAATTTATTTTAGAAGGAAATATTTTTTGACCCATTGATAGATTATTTTTAAGTATTCTAAGTGAAGCAGGCGTGGTAGATATAACATGTTATAGATGTATTTGTCTTTGTTTGTTTTTAGCATCAAGCATTGCACAATTCTCTCCAATAATGTAGATCATCTCTTACTGAATTTAACGCTGTCTGATATCATGGTCTCCTTGGCAAATGCCTCAACTTTACAGAAGGATTCCAACTGGATAGAAATGATAAGAAAATTTGTGACAAAGACCCTTGAAGATGGCTTTAGGCTAAATAGTAAGCAGCTAAACAGATTGCTTGGAGTATCATGGAGATTAATGCAGATACAACCTAACAGAGGTAGGTGTTCTTGCTTTGTCCTTATTTAAGAGAGGAGCTCTTATGCATGCTATTAGGGTCTAGCTTTGAATTGATGACTTTCACACGTTTTATGTAGACAAGTTAATTACATTCAAACCTTAAAAGTTAGCTTGTATAATTATAAATGGACTATCTGCTTGAACACTGAAATGGTTAATACTCAGCGCATCTCTTTCTCAGGTGAGTAGGTCCACTGTGAAGCAATATGATTAAATTTCTAGTAGATTACAGACTTGAGTAAAAGGAGGTAGGTATTACTTCAGAATGCTATTGAGCCTAATGATAAAGAAACACACTTTTCTGGTCTAGTTTGATTAGAAATTGAGCACTTTCCCCTTTTATCCATATAGAATGAGTTGAATCTTGCCTGTCTCTACCTTTCTGCTAGCCTGAAGTTATGTCACATAAAGTCTATTTTTAGTGTGATTTACGAATTCTTTTCATTCAAAAACAAAGCTTTCCTGTTTGGTTCCCATCTTATTCATCTTTCTAATATCTTGGTTTTTGTCATCATTGCATAGGTTTGTTGTCCCTTACAAAAATTACACTGTAGTCTCAGGTTGCAGTCTGACTTTTATATTAACTCATTACTATTGGACTTCAGTGGTAGTATCAGTTTGTGACTAAGATCTGCTTTGTCATAGGAACAAAGTAAAGTGCTTCTGTGCTTTTAGAGGAATTTGGGAGCTGGTGAAGAAACATTTTTGATTAATATACAGTTGTTTTTGTATTTAGAGGCTACAGAGTCTCTCATCAAGGCAGTTTATACATTGTATCAGCAGAGAGGCCTCCTCCTTCCAGTTCGAACTTTGTTACTAAAGTTTTTCAGTAAAATCTATCAAAAAGAAGAACTGAGATCTTACAGAGTCAGGTAAGGTTTCATTTATTTTACCTTTCTTTTTTGGTGGAGTTATTTTGTAGTCTACTTAAGATACTAGAGTGGTAAAAATCTTTGGAGATGTTCATTCGTTTTATTTTGTTTGGCTGCATATAAGAAAAGATATAAAATTGTATATAGAAACATGCATAGTAGTGCCAGTAATCTTTATGTGCACCACCAGCAGATAAAAGCCTCTTTGAGCTTATATTTCCACTTGTCCACTTACAACTTAAGGTCAGTTGGAGTAACCTATAGCAGCTTCAACTTTTTCTTTTGCTTTCTGTAAAAACTATGGAGGTTGAACTATTAGCTATTAGTGGCATATTGGGGCATATGGTGTAAGAATGAAGACGATAGAAGATGAAAAAGTTTCCGGCTTAGTTTGGTGCTATCAGTTGAGATGGATAACACAAAGAGTAGAATTAAGGAATTAATTTTTTGATACGGTGAATTTGAGATACAGTTTGGAAGTCAGGAAGATGTGTTTAGGTAGAAGATAAGGTTTGGGGATACCTGAGCATATGTAGGTAGTTGTTGAAACATATTTGAGTCTTTAGTAGAAGCTGGGTGCTTTTCATAATTTATCTAAATCTCATATTCCTACTTTGAGGTGTAGATACTGTTACTTTCGTTTTGTAGGAGGAAACTGAAGCTTAGTTTAATAAGTTGGTGAGTGTCCTATAATTAATGGGGAACAGAGCTGAGACTTAAGTTTAGGTCTGACAGCAAAGGTCATGCTTAATTCACTAAGCTCTTGGGGTACAGCAAAAGTGATTGCCGTTGCCTGAGTGAAGAGACATTGGAGCTTTAGCAAGTATAAGTACAGTTGATCCTTGAACAGTGTGGGGATTAGGGACACTGACCCCCCTCCCCATTACAGTTGAAAAACTGTATGTAACTTTTGACTCCCTCAGAACTTAACTACTAATAGCCTACTGTTGATCAGAAGTCTTACCGATAAGTTGATAAACATATTTTGTATGTTATATATATTATATATTGCATTCTTACAATAATACCTAGCTTAATGCTTTCAGTGTTTCTAGGGTGTGCAGTTTGTGAGGTTTTCACAAAAAAATTTCCAGTATATTTATTGAAAAAAACCTGCATGTAAGCAGACCCCCGCAGTTCAAAACCATATTGTTCAAAGGTCAACTGTATACTGAAGAACTAAAATAACACAGGTTTGAAACCATTTAGTGTGAGAGCACCCTACATTGAATGCATTATTGAGTTAGTATAACAGCTAATACTGTAAGGATAAATAGAACACAAAGAGCAGTAGTAGTGTCTGTTTTTGAAGATAAACATGCAATTTAGATAGTGCCCCAAATTGCATGCTCTTTTTAAGTGAGTGGTTAAAACCTTGGAAAATGCTACAGCTGAATAAATGATGCTTCTGGTCTTATAAACTCTAAAATGTTTAAATGAGTACATGTGTTCTTGGTAGATAATAATGTCACTCTGTGGTATATTTAAGTTAAAAATTTTTTTTGTTTGTTTAAACTTATTTCTCTTGTCTTTATACTTTATTTTGTTCTTCCTTGGTGTTTCTTAGATATCGTAGTAAGGTGTTATCCCGTTGGCTGGCTGGTTTACCATTGCAGCTTGCTCATCTTGGCTCCCGAAATCCTGAGCTGTCAACACAGCTTATTGATATCATCCATACTGCAGCAGCACGAGCAAATAAAGAATTACTAAAAAGTTTACAAGCTTCTGCTCTCCGAATCTATGGTAAGAGTTTAACTGTGTAGGTAACCATTGATCTACCCTGCATTAGGAAAGAAGTTTCTTTAAAAAAAAAATTTTTTTTTTAATGTTTATTTTTGAAGGAGAGAGAGACAGAGTGTGAGCGGGGGTGGGGCAGAGAGAGAGGGAGACAGAATCTGAAGCAGGCTCCAGGCTCTGAGCTTTCAGTACAGAGCCATGTGGGGCTCAAACACACAAGCTGTGAGATCATGACCTGAGCCGAAGTCGGCTGCTTAACGGACTGAGCCACCCAGGCACCCCTGGGAAAGAAGTTTCTAAGCGGAACTCTTTAGGTTTGCCTTTCCTTTGAATTATTATAAATGATTCACACCATGGTTAAAGTGCCAGAACAAAATATCAAATAGTAAATTCATTTTCAATAGTAAGTATTTTTTATTAGGATACTTTTAGAAGGTTAATGGTTGTAGATGCTTCTTGGATTCTTAAATTGTCTTTTCAGCCACATGCTGTTTACAAATTCAAAACTGATCAGGTATTTAAAAAAAATTCCTTTGAAGCTTTGGCAGCAAATTAATCATAAAGGATATTTTGTATGACTTCTATATATTTATACTTTTTTATTCATCCTTGGAACTATTTTATATTTTAAGCAAAAATACCAATAAAAGCATATTGGGAGGTATTACATATATGTAATATGTATTTATTATTGAGATGTAATTCACAAACCATAAAATTTGTCCTTTTACAATGTATATTTCAGTGTTTTTAACATATTCCCAAAGTTGTGCAGTCACCACTGTCTGATTCCAGAATATTTTTATCACCCCAAAAAGAGATTAAACCCATTAGTAGTCCTTCCCCAGCTCCTGGCAACCACCAATCTACTTTCCTGTCTCTATGGATTTGCCTGTTCTGGACATTTGTTATAAATGGAATTATATAATGTAGAGCCTTTTGAATCTGGCTATTTTCACTTAATGTACTGTTAGCAGTATACATGCATATTTAGTGTGCATGTATCTGTACTTTTTTTTTTTTTTTTTTTTTTTTTGCTGAGTACTAGTATTCCACTCTATGAATCTGTCACTTATATTTACCCATTCATTAAGTGATGGACATTTGGTTTGCTTCCATCCTTTTTGGGTTATATTTTTAAGTCTTTTTTTTTTCAGTACTGCTTATATGTAGATGTCTTCTGCTTTAAATTAGGTTGATATTGTAATTGTCACTGTTTAGCAAAAGCGCTTGTTTTTTACCGTTTTACTTTGGTTCAATCCCTTTACCCCATCAAAGTTATTATTTCAGACATTGACACTTGGATGTTGTGGAATTATTAGTGTTAAATAAATATATCTTTATAATGTTCATTGTTTTACTTTAGAAAATAGTTTAAGTCCTACATATACTTTATGATAAAACTTTTTTATGTAGATGATAAGTTGAAATTCAGTTTAATACAGTAAAAAGTAAGCAAGCACTCAATCTGCTTTACTAATTTAATATCTGTATATCTTTTATAGTTGACTTTAATATGTGTTACCTACCCCACTAGATCCACAAGAAGGCACTGTGGTGGTTCTTCCAGCAGACTCTCAGCAGCGTTTGGTCCAGCTTGTATATTTTCTACCAAGTCTGCCTGCTGATTTACTTTCTCGGTTAAGTCGTTGCTGTATTATGGGAAGACTCAGTTCAAGTTTGGCTGCCATGCTTATCGGGATACTGCACATGAGGTAGCATCCAAGTGAGCTATATTTTAAGTATATAGTCTTTTCTCCCATGCCTTTTACTGGCAGTGTGTAAATTACAGAAGGCTTATACTGCTACTAACTTCATTTGCTCTTAATGCAACATTTAAAACTCTTCATCCTATTATTGCTAGATAAAGTTCACTGGAGTAAGACTGTTTCAAGTTTTTTAGTGATTTGTATAGATAGAAATTATCTATAATTTGTACATAATGTACAGATTTTAAATTCTCAAAAGCCTGTAGTAAGGGTTCAGTGGCAGGTGAGAGTACTGTGCTTAAATAAAACCTTTGGTGTTAATGACATTGTGATACAGACCTTCTTTTCAGGGACCTCCAAATTTAACGTAGCTGGTGAAATAAATATGTTTGTGACTCAGGCGAAGAAGAATCAGTTGAAATTTCTTTTTGTGTGTGTGTGGTTAAATGTACATAACATAAAACTTAACCATTTTAACCGGTTTTAAGTATACAGTTAAAACTGTACAGTGGCATTAAGTACTTTCACATTGTTGTGCAGCCAGCACCGCTGTCCATCTCCACAACTCTTTTATCATTCCAAACTGAAACTCTGCATGCGTTAAACAGTAACTCCTCATCCCCCTCCCCCCCCGGCCCTTAGTAACCACTGTTCTATCTTCATGATAAAAAAAATAAATTAATTAATGTTTATTTTTGAGAGAGAGAGAGAGAGATCACGCGATGGGGAGGGGCAGAGAGAGGGAGATACAGAATCCAAAGCAGGCTCCAGGCTTCAGTCTGTCAGCACAGAGTCCAGCGTGGGGCTTGAACTCACAAACTGAACTGTGAGATCATGATCTGAGCCAAAGTCAGACTCTTAACCGACTGAGCCACCCAGACGCCCCTTCATGATTTTGAGTATTCTAAGTACCTCATATAAATGGAATCCTACTATATATGACCTTTTGTGTCTTGCTTATTTCACTCAGCATAACTCTTCAAGGTACATCCACATCGTATCATGTATCAGAATTTCCTTTTTAAGGTTGACTTAATGTTCCAGTATATGTATATACTACATTTTGTTTATTTTTCCCTTGATGGAAACTTGGTTGTTTCCATCTTCTAGCTTTTGTGAATAATGCTGCTGTGATCATTGGTGTACAGATATCTGTTTGAGTCCTTGCTTTAAATTCTTTTGGCTATATACCCAGAAGTGGAATTGTTGGGTCACATGGTAATTCTCTGTTTAATTCTTCGAGGAACTGCTGTAACGTGTTCCACAGTGGCTGCATCATTTTACTCTTAAATGTTTTATAATAGTGTTTCATATTGTAGGTATTCAAAGTATCCTTAAACACCTTGTGTTTGTATCATTAGGCATAATATTTTTAGTGTTCAGTAAGATTTATTATTGATTGTGTCTCATAGGCAGGGTCTAATATGGTTTTAGGGAGAAATTGAAATCTAGGTGGTACCTGAAAAGTTTAAAGACTAATAACTTCCTTGTGACTTGTACAATACAGATCCTCTATCCTGGTTAAATAGGGGTAGCTCACTTTATTGGTAGACTTGCTTTAGCTTGTTTGACAGTCACCTCTTACCATTATAAGACATATCTTGGAATCAGTCACCTAAAGTGTGATTTACCTTTCTTTTTAGCTAGCAGAAGAGAGCTCTCGGCAATGTGTTTGTTTATATGTGAAATTCACTCTTTTATTTCTTCTGTGTGCATGTGCATTAGAGGGACTTGGTCTTACCTTTAAGTGCTTTAAGCATATATTAGTTTCAGTGTTTTTCTTTCTAAGGGAAAAAAATCCTTGTCTAGTAAGCAGTTATTTAGCAGGCCTTTAAAAAAATTAAATGTGATTTCTTTTTGTTACTGAAGTGGTTTTGTTTATTAACTTCCAGTAGAGGGCACTCTGTTCCTTTGATACAACTGGTGAAGGATCTGTTTTCACGTTGACTTAAAATCAGTTTTTGAACACTTCTTGAAGCTAGTTCTCTTTGGAAGCTATGTTTATATCTTTATCAATATCAGTTATAATTGACTTGATAACTTTTGCCAAGGATGTTTTCAATTTTTTTTTCTTTTTGTGGAGATTTGTGGTAACTATTGAGAAAATATATTTACAGATAGTCGGGATTCATAATCACCAAATTAAAAGCATATTGTCAATATAGTTAAAAATCCACCAAGTTAAATTGTTTTTTAGCAGAGTCTGTTAGTAGACTTCTCTCTCTGTAGATGTATTGTTCCCATTCAGATGAATCTCTCTTTTTTTTTTTCAGATGAATCTCTTTTTAAAAAAATAATACAAAATTAGGACTTCTGAACTTTCTTAGGCCAGTGACATCATTATATCACTTCCTAGATTCAGAATTTAACAATAATGTTTGTTTCCCTCAGACATACACTGGGTTATTTCATATCTGGTTTTCTTTTCAAAATACCCCCTTCTGTCCTCAACTATGACTATACACAAGCCAGTTCCTTTTCATAATCTTCCACCTGCACTGTTATAATATTCCATCTAACTTTTGCACTTTTGCCAGATTAATTTTCCTTAAATATTGCTTTAATTCTGATTTTTGTCTGTTACACTAAGTGTATTATGAGATCAGGTTCTTTTAGGTTTTGTAGTTCTGATGTCCTGTTTGTCTTTATCCAAGAGAGTTAACCCCAAAGAATAGTTTGTTCCATATGTGAAAAACCCATCAGCTAAAAACTGTTGGTATTCATCTTTTTAAAAGTGCAATTAGAGTTGTTGCCCCTATCTAATTTTTATCACCCACTTAAAGTCTTTTAGAGTTTGACTCCCCCTCCCCCCCCATACCATTCTCCTTGCGTTTTCCCCCTTACCTTTGCTCATTCCTTATCCTTTCTGCCCCTAGTTTATTTACAGCTGGATTGGGAAACATAAGACCTAAATGTGGAGAGAATCCACACTGTTAGAGAAAAATCTGACAAGGGAGAAATTTGGGACTAAGAAATTTGGCCTGATTTTTAAGTAGGGTAAAATACATGACCTCCTCTGTCAGGAACAGTTTCAGGTTAGTTCTTTTGTCCCAGCTTACCTCAGAAGTGTTCTGGCTTTGACAGTATATATGGTCATCATAATTTTAAGGGCAGTATGATATATTGCTTGTCATTTGTTGAAAGCAGTCTCTTAAATGGATTTTGCTACCTTTTTTAGCCACTGGATGGCACAGTTGCTTTCTGTTTTCACTGGGTTCAAAAGCATATTAGTTTGTTTTCTAATTACCATTTTGTACTCTTTCCCATTGTGCATTTCTGGCTTTTTAAAATAACCTCTCAGTTTTTGTTACTCCTCCCATAAGTCTTTTGCTTATTGTGGGAATAATAAAAAAGGGTGTTTCCATTATTTTAACTGCCCAGATTTAAAGAATGGTAATAAATATTAGCTATTGTAACAGTAAATTAAGTGCTTCTAGTTGAATTAGAAATGCCCAATTTTGTCTGACATTTATTCAGATAACTGAAAAAATTTGTAGCCTCAGCTTGTTGGATCTGATCATTCTCAGCACCCCCCCCCCTTTTTTTTTGGCCATATCTGAGACTAACATTTGTTGTCTTTTCCCTTAGCCTTAACTTGAAGAGAGTTTTTAAAGGAATCACTGGAAACTGATCCCCTACCAGGAACCACATAATCCTCATTTAATGAGAAGCTGCTTTACATTTAGCTATTCGCCTAAGTATACCATGAATACTTAGCTGTGCTATTATGACGTAGACCCAGTTATAGCTTTGCACAGTATAGGAACATATGATTATCCTAGAATGACTTTACATGGAATATTCTTTGCCTAACTAAGATACTTTTTGCTTAGTTAGGAAATGAGCTTGTTTAAACTTAGCTCATTTAAGTAAGCAAGGTAAGACTTTATGAAAATCAAGTAGCAGCCAAACCTGCTACTGAAAAGCAAAGCTTCATCTTGGCTCCTTGGAATCTGATTTTCAAATGGCATGGAAATTTTCTAATTTATACCATATATATGGATCAGTTATGCTTTTTCATGGATATTTTGCATAAGTATGTTAGAAGTTGAACTTCCTATATTCTGGTACTTGAGCCCTTATATTTAAAGTGAATATATACTCTGGGTTTTTAAGTTATTAGTGCAGATTTGTTTTCAATAAAGAAAAATAGTTATGTATTGTGCTGTTTTTCAAAGTCTTCCAAGTTGGTCACCTCTGGTAATAATTCTCCTATTGTTTGTTATAGATCATCATTTTCTGGATGGAAGTATTCAGCTAAAGACTGGTTGATGAGTGATGTGGACTATTTCAGCTTCTTATTTTCAACACTTACAGGTAAAGACATTCACCTGACAAATTAAGGAAAGGAAAAATCTGGTATAAAAGTTGTCCTAAGATTTACTGTCTTATCTGTTTGGTTCTAAGTTTTGAAGATGGTAAATAATCTATTTACCTTGAAATGATTTTTATGGCTAATAAGTGGGGATCTTTGAAGGAATATTTGTATTCTCCAGTGTCAGGCTTTTGAGGCAGGGATATACATGATTCATGTTTAAATCTCTCAGAGTACAAATACTCTGGAGATGATTTGAATGTCATATGATTATATTTTCATTTATTTCTAAGTCTAATTTCTCAACTTGATTATCTTGCTTTACAGTGAGTTGGACATACTTGACTCTTTCAGATAGTCAGGTGCAAACCTCATTGCATACTTTAAAAAGTTGATGAGCAGAATATCCATTTTAAAAATGTTTAAAATGTTCAACTTGATAGTAAGTACATCAGATTTCAGTTAGCCATTTTCTACATTCCATTGCTCAAAAGCAAAAGTAGTGAAATGAATCTACAAATAAGTTAGATGTGTAAGTATTATTACTTTTGTTTTAAATGATTGTACTGTTTCAACATTCCTGTTGTATATTTGGAGGATAAAGATGACATTCTTTGACATTTTCTGAAGGCTTAAAATTTAGGAGATTTAATGAATAGGTTAAGATACTCCAGAAAAAACTTGACAAGTGCTGATAATGAGCTGAATCCAAGATAAATATTACATACACGGATAAATGAGTGTTTATTTGATAGTTTTGGATGTACCCATTTGAGATAGAAGGCAGGGATTTTATGTTTTAATAGTGGTAAAGGGTTAGGGTTAAGGGTTAGTGGTTTTAGAAAGCTCATTAGGAGTCAGTACTGTGATGTGGCCATCAAACTAGATGGTGACTCTTTAAGCTTAATGTCATGGAAATACAGTGATTTGAACATCAAAGCAGGCCACAACGCTGGTATTCTGATCCGTCTGAGCACTGTCAGGAGATACTGTCAAGTTGTCTATGTAGGTCAGACCAAGTGTATGTAATAGGGGTGGTAAGAGGATCAGAAATTTTGCTGTATAAAGTGTAGTTGGAAGAACTACACATGTATTATCAAAAAAAAAAAAAAAAATCCGGAAGGGTTTAGGAGGGAGAGTTTTAAAACATTTGAAGGGCTATTAGAGCTCCTGGGTGGCTCAGTTGGTTAAAACATTTGAAGGGCTATTATACAAAAAAAAATATATAGATAGTATACATATGAAGCAGTATATCATTTTACTTGTTGATTTGCTTTTTTAAACCTGCCATTAATGGAAAAGCTTATGCCTTTCACATTTTTTAAAGTAAAAGTGGTATGGTTCCCAGTATAAGGGGTAAAACTTAACTTGTTGCTGCATCATATATTGGGTCAGATCACATCCTTTGTGTACATAATTAATAGGAATTTTACTGCCTCCATTGCTAGCAATTCGTTTTTTAAAATATGTGAAAAGCAGAAATTCAGAGAAAGCAGAGTAGCCAAAGAATTTAAACTTGAAGGTACATGTCTATTTTTTAAAAATAAGAATGTCATTTGCTTTGTGATTTATTTTTTTAAATTAACTTTCTTTGTACCTAAATTAGGGTTTTCAAAAGAGGAGTTGACTTGGCTTCAGAGTCTTCGAGGAGTTCCTCACGTCATCCAGACACAGCTTTCCCCTGTGCTTCTTTACCTTACTGACTTGGATCAGTTTTTACATCATTGGGATGTTACAGAGGTAATAGTGCATTTAAAAAGAAACTTATGATTATTAAAATTCTGTTCATCAACTACCAATAGTTACTATATATTAGGATTGCCTTGTAGGAGATCCTTTCAGAGATAAAGAGTAGTATAAGAAATGATCCACATTTTGAGAGCACTTATCTTGGATAGGAGATATATGTTTCTAAAAGAGGAGTGTTTTTCATTACTGGTTGCACTACTAGAACAGAATAAATTAGCAGTCTGAATGGTGGAGATAAATTTATTTTCTTTTATCTAGTATAGAATGGATAGGATAGATGCTTCTATGAAAAGGGAGAATTTGACTTAAGTCTTGAAGGATGCGTAGAACTACTTGGATTTGGTATCTTTGAAGGTGACGTTTTTTAAAAAACAAGATTATTCAATTCTTTTGGTTTTGAGAATTAGTACATAGTATGTTAAAGATAATTTAAAGCCTTTTTTCATTAAGTTTTAAAGTTCAACCTACAAATCTTATTTTTAAGATAAATACAATAACTTTAAGCAGTCTTTTAAAATGGGACTTTGATTATCCTTTTATAAACTTAGTTAAAATTTTAAACCATTTAACCTTTGTTTAAAGTTTATTTTGAGAGAGAGAGAGCATGAGCATGAGCGGGTGAGGGGCAGAGAGAGAGGGAAGGAGAGAATCCCAAGAGGTTCCGCATCATCGGCGCAGAGCCCAGTATGGGGCTTGAACTCGTGCACTGTGAGATCATTACCTGAGCGAAATCAAGAGTTAGATGCTTAACCAACTGAGCCACTCCGATGCCCCATCAAGTAATTCAGTTTTCTGATAAACCTTCACAAATGTTAAAATATTAAATATAGACTAAATTAAGCTTTATAAAATACGATAAACCTTAAAAAAGTTATTTTAATACTTTATTTATTTATTTTGAGAAAGAATGAGTAGGGGCAGGGCAGAGAGGGAAGGAGACAGAGAATTCCAAGCAGGCTGTGCACTGATGGCACAGAACCTGCCATGGGGCTTGAACTCCTGAACCATGAGATCGAGACCTGTGCCAAAGTCAAGAGTTGGATGCTCAACTGACTGAGCCACCCAGGCGCCCCTATAAATATAATAAATCTTAATAACTTAGGCTTTGGTACTGCTTATAGTAAAAATCAAATTAAAATCATAAGTTTTAAATTGGAATTATTAGGCTGATCTTTTACTGTAACAGAATAAATTGTCTTACATGTTACAGATATGTAAGCTAAATATGCAGAAACATAAACATTGATATAAGGTTTTGATTCTCTAAAACATTTCTATAATAATTAATTTCTATTATTTATTTTTTCATTTTTTTATTTCCTACATGAAAAATGCTTATGCAGTAAGAATGTACTAATATCATCCCAAGTAATTTTGGTTTGAACCTTTTTTGCAAATTCTCAGGTTATGTTCTCTGCTAGCTAGTTTCTTTTAATGATTTGGAAGGCCCTTGGTGAGAACACTGACTAATACAGTCTTTCCTTAAAGCTTATAATAGCTAGTCCAAAAGCTTTTTTTTTTTTTTTTTTAACCTCTGTCATTATTCTCAACAGGGTAGTCTCTAGATTCAAGTTACATCCTACTTTTCTATTTTGTTGCTATAACAATTGATTTTACTCAGCTGATCTATTATTTACTTCTTTTATTCTATTCTCAATATGCTTAATATTTTCCCATCTGTTAAGACAGTACCTTTTATAGATTTATATATACTTTTCACTTTGCATTGTTTGACTCTGATTACAATTCTTAGGTATGCCAGTGAATTTATCTTCACTTTATTGCCCTAATGCCTGGTACTATGTTTATATGTATGTTCTCCAACAATACTGGATTTTAAAAAAGTGAAAAGAAATAATGAATTGGTTTAACATCTGAAATTTTATCTTACTTCATAGTAAATGAAGAGAGCTAAGATAGATCTCCTGAGGTTAAGGCCTTGAATATTAGATTGGAGGGATTGGGCTTGCCAACAGTAGTAAGAGTAGTTTTAAAGGACAGACTGTAATTAATGTATGTAAACCATCATGATGTATTGGAGAAAACACTGTATGGGATTATTGGGCTCCAGATTCCAGGCATAGATTTACCAGTGTCTAGTTTGGTAACTTGGACAAGTCATATAGCCTTTATCTGATTATTTAAATTTTTCATAAGCACATCATCTGTGTAAAGCCAAAATAAAATTGTCATGAAAATGTTATCAGCTGTATTTCTGAAGTGAACATTTCTCAAGGACGTGCATTAAACTTCAAGGTTGCTGTCTTTGAAATGTTAAGACATAATTAGGAAAAATCTGAAAGTCTCATTTTTAGTTTGTGAACTTAAGTGAAGATTCCAGTTTTCTTTTGGATAAATTTTATTATTTAAGTTGGCCTTTTCATGTGAAAATATTTGACATACACATAGTTTTGACATCCTTAATGTAAACATTTATTTTTCTAATTATTTCATTTGAACAAGTTATTAGGACTGGGATCGCTCAGTTGTTTTGTAGTTTCATCTGTTTAAGCCAAAGTGATTCTTTTTCAAATCAGACTTTTTTTTTTTTTTTTTTTTTTTTTGAGTAGGTATTCACAAAATACAATTCAGAACAGAGGATAATAGTAAAAAAGTCTTCTTCCACTCCCTCTCAACTACCCATTTTTCCTCCCCGGTTTCTAAGTAAACGTGTTCTTTCAGATATCTTCTGTCTTCACAAATGACTAAATATATTGTCATTTTTTTTTTTTTAAAGAAGTAATATCCTTTATATGCTAACCTAGACCTTGTCATTTTCACTTGTATCTTTGTTATTATTCTTTCTGAGCACTAAAGGAAGAGTTGTATGACCTTCCTGTTAATGATGGAAACTATAGTTAACAGGGAACGATCAAAAAGAGAACAGGAATCTCTGTGCAGAGATACCTTTTAGAAATGGAGATTTCTACTCCAGAGCCAATGAAAGGTTTTAAGGTTAATGTTAATTGTCATTTACAAAATACTGATTAGTTGTAAAAGAATGTTTTTTAACATGGATAAGCTCAGAATAATAATAATTATATAAATTCAGCTTAAGAAATAAGAACATTTTTATTTTTGAAACCCCTGTGTCCCTTTCCCTTCAGAGTAACACTGTCTTTAATTTTATCATATTTTTGTTTCTTTACAGTTTTATTGTAATTAGCATGTAACTCCGAACTATATTGTTGAGTTTTACGTGTTTACAAGTGAAACATTTTTTAGTAATTTTCTTTTTATTCAGTGTATTCTTAAAGGTATCTATGTTAATGTATAAGCAGTAATTCATTGTTTTCGTTGCTGTATAGTATTGCATTGCAGTAAGATACCATGATTCATTGCTTTTGTAGTTTGAGTATTTTTAGCATTCCATTTTACCTCTGCTTTGGCATATTAGCTATGCCTCTTTGTTTTGTTTTTAGGTGTTTGCTCTTTAACTTAATACAGCCTACCTTCAAACTATACTACTTTATACCATAATATAATGTGTAATGATATGTGAGGTCATTCTTATGTTTTTCTGTATGTAATGTTTTTTTTTTTCCTCTATATGCTTTTTTCTTCCTACATGTTGTCAAGATAATCTTTTTACCACTTTCTTCAGCAGTTTGATTGTATTAATTAATGCCTTGGTGTTACTTTCTTAATTTTTTTTTTTTAAGCTTGGTATTTGCTGAATGTTTTACTAGGTTTATAGTTTATTGTTTTGGGGAAAAAAATGTCACTCATTCCTTCAAAAGATGTTTTGGTTCCCTTCTTTGGGACTTAATTTACTTGTATGTTAGACCACTTGACATTGTCCTGTAGACCTTTGAGACTCTTTAACCTTTTTTTGCCATCTCTTGAGAAAGTATGCTGTATCTTCAAGTTCACTGATCTTTCCTGCATTATCTAATGTGCTATTTAAATCTTAAAGATTTTTTTAAAATTAAGATTTCTTTTAGAGCAGTTCTAATTTCACAGAAAAATTGAAGGGAAGGAAAAGGTGTTTCCCCGTATAATCCCTTCCCCCACATTTGCATAACCTTCTCCCTTATCAACATCCCCCACCAGAGTGGTATATTTGTTATAGTTAATGATTCTGTGTTGATATAATTACCCAAAGTCCACAATATACATTATGGTTTACTCTTGGTGTTAACACATTTTATGGATCTGGACAAATGTATAATGCCACATATCCATCAGTATGATCTCATATGAGTGTCTTTACTACCCTGATATCCTCTGTGCTCTGACTGTTCATTCTCCATGTCCCCCAACCCCTGACAACCACAGGTGTTTGTTTGTTTTCACTGTCTGTAGTTTTACCTTTTCCAAAATGTCATACATTTGGGAGTATGCAGTATATTGCCTTTTTTAGATTGGCTTCTTTCACTTCATAATACTCATTTAAGATTCTCCTTGTTTTTTCATGGCTTCATAGCTCATTTCTTTTTATTGCTGAATAATATTACATTGGATGTACCAGTTTATCTGTTTACCTGCTGAAGGACATCTTTGTTGCTTCCAAATTTTGATAATTATGCATAAAACTGTGTATATAGGTTTATACACATCCGTGTGTAGTTTTAGTGTGGACATGTGTTTAACTGCTTTGGGTGAATACCAGGGAGAGCCATTGCTGGATTATATGGTCAGAGTGTGTTTAATTTGTAAGAAACTGTCTTCAAAGTGGTTGTACCATTTTGCAATCTTATCAGCAGTGGATGAGTTTCTGTTGCTCCAGATCCTTGCCAGCATTTGGTGTCAGTGTTTTGAATTCAGGCTGTTGTAATAAGTATGTAGCATCTCATTATTTAATTTTGATTTCCTTGATAACCTGTGATGTGGAGCATCTTTTCATATGTTTATTTGCCATGTCTTCTTTGGTGAGGTATCTATTATGGTCTTTGGCCCATTTGTTAATTGGGTTGTTTTCTTTTCGAGTTTTAAGTGCTCTTTGAATATTTTGGTTAACAATCCTTTATCAGATATATTTTTGCAAAGATTTTCTCCCAGTCTATGGCTTGTCTTTTCATACTCTTGACATTATCTTTTGCAGAGAAAAATTTTTTAATTTTAATGAAGTCCAGCTTCTTTGTTTCTTTCCTGAATTGTGCCTTCAGTATTGTATCTATAATGTCATCACCATATGTAGGTCGTTTAGGTTTTTCTTCTAAGTCATTACAGTTTTGCATTTTGTATTTTACATTTAGGTCTGTTATGATTCACTCTGAGTTAATTTTTGTGAAGAGTCTAGATTCATTTATTTGTAGATGGATTGTTAAAGCACCATTTGTTGAAAAGACTCCATTGTCAAAGATCACTTGACTATGTGGGTCTGTCTTGCTGGGCTCTCTGTTTTGTTCCATTCATCTATTTGTCTATTCTTTAACCAATATTGCAGTGTTTTGATTAGCATAGCTTTACTGTAATTTATGAAGCTGTGTAATATCAGTCCTTTAACTTTATTCTTTTCCTTTAATATTGTGTTGGCTATTTTGGGTCTTTTTCCTGTTTAAATAAACTTCAAGATCAATTTGTTGATATCCACAAAATGACTTACTGTTTTTTTGTTTTTTATTTTTAATGTTTGTTTATTTTTGAGAGAGAGCAAGCAGGGGAGGGACAGAGAAGAGGGAGACAGAGAATCCCAAACAGGCTTCACACTGTCAGCACAGAGCCTAATGCAGGGCTCAAATCCATGAACCGTGAGATCATGACCTGAGCCAAAATCAAGAGTCGGATGCTTAAGTGACTGAGCCACTCAGGCCCCCCTAACTTACTCATGACACTGATAGCAAGAGTAGTATGCACTGGGGTGCCTGCGTGGTTCAGTCAGTTGAGTGTCTGACTCATGTGGCTCAGGTCATGATCTCACAGTTCATGGGTTTGAGCCCTGCATTGGGCTGTGTGCTGTGACAGTTCAGAGCCTGGAGCCTGCTTGGGATTTTGTGTCTCCCTCTCTCTGTCCCTCCCCTGCTTGTTTGTTCTCTCTCTCTCTCTCAAAAATAAATTAAAAAAAAAATAGCATGCACTACCAACAACCAGCCAGGTGCCCCCTCCACAGTGTTCTTTTTAAAATTAATTGATTTTTAATTTTAGAGCAGGGGAGAGGGGCAGAGAGAGAATCCTAAGCAGCTGATGCAGGGCTTGATTCCCCGACCCTGGAATCATGACCTGAGCTGAAATCAAGAGTCAGACCTTCAACTGACTAAGCCACCCAGTACCTCTCAGTAATGTTCTTATGCACCCCAAATTGTTCATTGTATTTACTTGTAATATCTGTTTTGTTTCCTTCAATTTGGTAAAGTTCCTCAGTCTTTGTCTTTCATTGACCTTGACACTTCGAAGTACATTGGGACAGTTATTGTGTAAAATTTTCCTCCCATTTGGATTTATGTTCCCTCATGGTTAGATTCAGGCTATATGAATTTGGTAGGAATATGACACAAGTGATGCTGTGGTTTTCTGACTGCATCCTGCCAGGTGGTGCATGGTTTTGATTTGTCCCATTAGATACTCACTTTGATTACTTGATTAAGTGCTGTCTGTCTACTTTTCCACTGTTTACTTTTTCCCCTTTGTAATTAGTAATGATTTATGAGGAGATACTTTGAAACAGTGTTAATGTCCCAGTCATTTTTATTAGTCTATTTATTAATTTGTGTTAATATGGTTTCCTATTTTATTCAGTGGGTCACTATAGAATATAGTGGTTTCTTTGTTCTTCTGACGTGTACTTATTTTTTTCTGAGTACTTCTTTACTTCCTTGTACCACAGATTGTTCTAGATTCATACGTGATTTTCACTGTCCCAGCCCTGCAATCAGGTATTTTTTGAAGAGGCCCAATTTTCCTTTAAGTGGAGAATGGTATCTTGAAACCAACTTCAGGACTCTGGGTGTGGTCATTGCTTTTGGACCCTGGTGTTCCCAGACTGTCGGTGGACAGAAATCAGGAATTTAACACTGTAGGGTTCATTCTAGTTGTCTTCTTTTCCTCTTGTACCTGCCTTTTCTGAAGGTTAAGAACCCTGGTTTCCGTTATACTTAATTTACTTGATCAATTTCTTTGTCCATAATTGATCTTTTGGTGCTATCCCTCTCCCATGCAGGCATCTTCTTTTTTTTGTTTTTGTTTTTTTTTCCCCCATGCTGGCATCTTCACTCCATTTGAACTCCCAACTCTTTGGGGACAGTCTACTTCTATTTATTCATGAATGGCTTTCTCTGGGCCACTGCAGCTCTCCTACCCATTCCAGTGCTGTTTACCTAACTCAGCCCCACCCAGTGGCTTTAGAACTGGATTGTTCAGGAAGGGAAGGGGTGGTGGAAGGGAAGGGATTAAATGGTTATTTATTGGGAATGAGCCCTCATTTTGTTGTTTTGTTTTTTTTTTAGTTAGTGCTCATTCATGCATCCGTGAGCAGGGTGGGCAGGCCAGAGAGAGAGCTTGCTTGCAAGCAAGCAGAGGACAGTCAGCAGGGGAGAGAGAATCGAAAGCAGGATTTGCTCTGTCAGTGTGGGGCCTGACGTGGGGCTTGAACTCAGGAACCATGAGCTCATGACTTGAGCTGAAACCAAGAGTCAGATGCTCGAACCACCCAGGCACCCTGAATGGGCCTTTTCAATTGCAATTTACCTTTTATTAATGAAAATATTCACTGCTTGTTTTTGAGTAGGAAGATGGTATTAGAAATACGTTGTTTACATTGTTACTTATAAGCATAAAAGAGAAGAAAAATTGCCATGTGTAAACTCTGGGTGGTATTAATTTACAAGAGGTTTTCCAGGGAAATAATGCATAGAGCTATTGATTTTTTTCAGAGTTGACTGACCATTCCCTTAAATTTAGCTGGACTGTCCTCTTTCTAGATTGATATTCTTCTTTTCCACCAGTCTTTTCTTTGTCTTTCTAACGTGATTCTTTTCACATATTTCACTTTTGGCACTCCCCTCAGCTTCTGGGATGGTGTAATGAAGTCTCTGAAGGACTTGATGTTGGCTTCCCTCCTCGTGTTTCTTTGAGAACTTAGAAAATTAAAAATACTAAGGATTTGACTCTCACTTCCCTTATATTTTTCTTCTTTTCCTGTGGACTGTTCTCTTACTTTTGGAGGCAGTGTTCTATTAATTTGAACAGGGTATTAGTATTTTCTGGATCATAAGTGTTTTTCTATTGTATGTTTTCTCACCAAATGGGAAAAAGGCTTTTCAGTCCTTTGTTCACATCATTCAGATTTTTCTGTTGTAGCACTTATTAATAGAAATAGTCTTTACTTTGGTAGATTGAAGCTACTCTTTTAGGGCTGTGAGAAGAGTTTCTCAGTCTTTCATTCCTGTACCTGGTACCTAATAGGACTAGTTCAGTGCTTAGTAAATGTTTAAATAATGAGTTGTTTGGAAAATTAGCCCATATATGAGATGTGATTGATTGACCTTTGATACTTGCATCTTCAAAGTCATTATTTTCAAGAAACTAAAATTAGAACTATGTTATGATCCAGCAATTGCACTATTAGGTATTTATCTAAAGGATACAGAAATACAAATTTGAAGGGGTACATGCACCCCAATGTTTATAGCAGCATTATCAATAGCCAAACTATGGAGAGAGCCCAAAAATGTCCATTGACTGGTGAACAGATAAAGAAGATAGGGAAGATGTGGTATAGATAAACAATGGAATATTACTCAGCCATTAAAAAGAATGGAATCTTTCCATTTGCAACGATGTGGATGGAGCTGGAATGTATTATGCTAAGCGAAATAATCAGAGAAAGACCAATACCATATGATTTCACTCGTGTGGAATTTAATAAACAAAACAGATGAACATATGGGAAGGGGGAAGAAAGAGAGAAGAAAACAAACTGCAGGAGATTCTTTAATGATAGAGAACAAACTATGGGTTGTCAGAGGGAGCGTTAGATGTTGTATGTAGGTGATGAATCACTGAATTCTATTCCCGAAACCAGTGTTGCTCTTGTAAACTAAAATTTAAATTAGGAAAAAAAGTCATTTTTTTTTAAGTGTCCTGTTGTATATAGGGTGAGTAGGTTAAAAAAAAGTCTATAGAACTGATTTGATCCTGATTTGGTTACTGGTTTTCTCCTTTTCTGACAGACAGTTTGTCACAGTTTATTGGTTATCCCTGCCCGAAGCCAGAGTTTTGACATCCTGCAGAGTGCCATCAGTAAGCATTTGGTAAATATACTTAAAAAATTTTTTTTGTTGCTACTTAAAAAAGCGTAGAGAATCCTTGGTTAAGAGTGGGTTTGCCATAGGCAAGGAGAGAGTGTCTAGACTGAGAAGTCTTGATGTTTTTCTTGGCTGTTACTAATT
Source organism: Panthera tigris (assembly GCF_018350195.1). Lineage (NCBI taxonomy): Eukaryota > Metazoa > Chordata > Mammalia > Carnivora > Felidae > Panthera > Panthera tigris. The sequence goes on along the minus strand of NC_056672.1, from coordinate 61,963,579 downwards.
ACTTCTGACCTTGGGAAAATCCCCCTTTTCCAGGACCCTGCTTTCTACATCTGCAATGAAGGGCCTTTAAAAAAAAAAAAAGTTTATTTGGGAGAGAGCATGCACAAGGGAGGGGCAGAGAGAGAATCCCAAGCAAGCCCCGTGCTGTCAGCTCAGAGCCTGACAAGGGGCTTGATCTTACAAACCACAGGATCATGACCTGAGCCAAAATTGAGTCAGATGTTTAACCAACTGAGCCACCCAGGCACCCCTGCAATGAAGGGCTTTAAAATTATACCTCAGGGGGGCGCCTGGGTGGCTCAGTCGGTTGGGTGTCCGACTTCGGCTCAGGTCACGATCTCGCGGTCCGTGAGTTCGAGCCCCGCGTCGGGCTCTGGGCTGATGGCTCAGAGCCTGGAGCCTGCTTCCGATTCTGTGTCTCCCTCTCTCTCTGCCCCTCCCCCATTCATGCTCTGTCTCTGTCTCAAAAATAAATAAAACGTTAAAAAAAAAAATTAAAAAAAAAATTAAAATTATACCTCAGGTTCTTCTGACATATAGTTTGTGTATTGGGAATCCAGCATCCAGACTGGGGTCTGATTTCCACCTTGAATATTTGGGTTCTAAACAAGGGATATAGCCTAACAGGTTGAAGGCCTGGCCACTAGAAGCAGCAAGCTAAGCCTTGCAACTGTTTGGTCTTCTGGCTAGTCGGTGTCTCTTGTTCCCAAAAACCTGGGATTTTGCTTTTTAGCTTCCTCCAATGTTTATGTTTAGATTTTTGGCTTATTATAATTATCCTTAGTGCAGAGGAAACTCCCACAGTTTTATCTTTCAGGCACTGTCACTTTTTTGGGTAATTTTATAGGTACATTCCAACCCCCTTTTCTCCTTTAAAATGTTACTTCCCTTGAGTTGAATTTCCAGTGCTCTTTTCTCTCTGTTGTCAAACTTCTAATCTTTATCCCGTGTGTCTCTAAAGATCTCTACCACTTTTCTTTTCACCTCCACTCAAGATATTTATGCCCTCCTTTGACTACATTCATTATTCTAGTAAAAGATTAACATGCTAGTCTTGGGCACTATTTTCAAACAGCCTGATCAGAGCCTGCAGACTTTTTCATGATGACTTAACAGTAGTTTCCAGGAGATTTAAACCATGCGTACATAACAGTTGTAAGTTAGAATCCACCTTAATGACAGATAGTAGAGTCCAGATGAATACACAAACCATGATGTCCCTTATCGGGGTTTTGAGGCAGTGAAGCAGTCAAGTGTTAAGTATAGTAATGTCTTACTCCAGGGTGTTTTACTTAGTCATGTCTGAATGACTAGCTAAATTAAAGGGCAGGGGTAGGCTAATTGTAAAATGAACTTCGGTTTGTACATTTAATTACCTGGGACGGAGGTGGTGCCAGAAATGAGAGTTTTCTAGTCTGAAGAATCTAAAAATCATGGAAATGTGGTTGGTTGTATCAAGATTTGGGGTGGGGGGAGGGTGCATAAAGTAATCCTTTCAAATGTTATTTCTGACCATCAGAAATTGTAATGTCATAAATTTTAGTAGACTCATGGAGGGAAGGCAGTAGATTAGGTTAATAGTATCTCTTGAGTTGGCATGTTTTCAAAGTTATTTAACGTAGTAATTTTTTTTTTTAAGTTCATTTTGAGAAAGAGAGTGCGTGTGCGCATGCAGGAGAGGGGCAGAGAGTGAAGGAGAGAAATGCAAGCAGGCTCCATGCTATAAGTGACACAGAGCTCAATCTTACGGTTTGTGAGATCATGACCTGAGCCGAAATCAAGAGTTGGATGCCTACTTGACTGAGCCACCCAGGCACCCCTAGTAATTAAATTCTTAAGGGAAAACAGGACCTTAAGTTGTGGCAGGTTGTGTGTTTAATGTATGCGCTGTTTTTCAGTAGAAGTGATGTTAGGTTAACTCTCCAGTTAATGGGATTTGTTTTTTTCATGGAGAGAAGGACGGTTGTGAAGAGGTCATTAATCTAATTTTTCTCTTCCTAGGTTGGGCTGACTGTAATTCCTGACAGTACAGCTGGCTGTGTTTTGGGTGTTATCTGTAAGCTCCTGGATCATACGTGTGTACTTAGTGAGACTCTACTACCGTTTCTGGCTTCTTGTTGCTACAGTCTTCTTTATTTTCTGCTCACTTTAGAGAAAGGAGAAGCAGAACATCTAAGAAAAAGGTAATAGTTTTTGTATTCTTCGACTTTAATTTTTTTCTACCTATTCCAGTTTTCCCCACCAAATAAGTAAATAAGAATAAATAAAATCAAAAAATTTTTTAAAGAGGAAAGAGTGAAAGAAAATTAGATTTAATAAATACCCTGAATTGTCTTTCAGAATTTGTATAAACCTTAACTGGATTTCTCTTTATTGTTTCATAAATTCCCTTTGTCTTGTAAGAGGATTTTTAGTTTTTGTTTTTCTTTTAAACTACAAATTTGAAAAGTTAGATGGCATTTTAAAATTTCTTGGGAGCTTTCATTATTAATGTTGCTATAGGTCTAGCAAGGAAAAAAAAATCTACCTTTACAAGAATGCAATCACTGATAAATACAAGCCTTTATTAAAACTAGCCAGAGTAAAAATCTTTAAATTCTTGGATTTAGGGAAATTTCTAAGATACTGGTGTTTATATTAGTACTTTAGCTCTTACATACTATTCACACTAAAGTTTCTAGTATAGTTTGGAACATTTCACTTTAGTTTAAAAAAGTATTCTCATGCTTATGTTCTTATTCATAATGCCTGTTAAAATTTTGGGGCGACCTGGATGGCTCAGCCAGTTAAGTGTCTGACTTGGGCTCAGGTCATGATCTCGTGATTTGTGAGTTCAAGCCCCACCTCATGCTCTGTGCTGACAGCTCGGAGCCTGGAGCCTGCTTCGGATTCTGTGACTCCCTCTCTCTCTGTGTCCCCTCCCCTGCTCATGCTCTGTCTCTGTGTCTCAAAAAATAAATAAACGTTAAAATTTTTTGTAGAAGGTTTTTAAAAAAAATCTAACAGATGAACAAAGATCAGAAAATAAAAATTATTCTGTTGCCTGTTAACATTTTAATATTTGTCTTTCTAGTTTTTTTGACTTTTTATATCATAAGAATAAACACGTATATAAAGAGTAAGTTTAAACTGAATATCCATTTAGCCAACTTACACGTTCAGAAATAGAACATCATCAACACACTCTCTGTGTAACCTCTAGTTAGATTTCTCTTCTATACCCCCCAGAGATCACTTTTGCGTGTTAAATAACAAAAATTCAGCCTGGTACATTTTAAACATCTAATAGGGTTTATTAATTGATTCATTAATTGGGCAGCATCCCATCTAGCAAGTAGAGGGGAGCTCTAAAGGACTACAGAATAGGAAAGTTTTTTTGTTTTCTTTTTTAAAAATTTTTTTTTAACGTTTATTTATTTTTGAGACAGAGAGAGACAGAGCATGAATGGGGGAGGGTCAGAGAGAGAGAAGGAAACACAGAATCCGAAACGGGCTCCAGGCTCTGAGCTGTCAGCACAGAGCCCGATGTGGGGCTTGAACCCACGAACCGCGAGATCGTGACCTGAGCCGAAGTCGGACTTGCTTAACCGACTGAGCCACCCAGGCGCTCCTAGGAAAGTTTTTTAAAGGTAGACAGGGAGTTGAAAGAAGGAAATTATTAGTAAAGAATCCATTGTTGAGGCAGGGAGGCTCTCCAGAATCGTAAGGATCTGTCAGTACGTTTTTCCTAGTGCTGATCAAGAAGTTCCCATGTTGACTGGTTAAAGTTTCTTGGGGGGTTGAAACTGCAGTTAGGTTAGGTATTAAGTCTTGGTTTACTGACTTAGGGCCTTCACCTGAGTGATGCCGTTTTGAGTCTGTAGGTTTTTTGTTTTTGTTTTTTTTTCTTAATGTTTGTTTATTTTTGAGAGAGAGAGAGAGAGGGGAGAGAGAGAGAGAGTGCGAACGTGAGTGGGGGAAAGGCAGAGAGAGGGAGACAATCTGAAGTAGGCTCCAGGTTCTGAACTGTCAACCCAGAGTCCGATGTGGGTGGAACGTAACCAATTGTGATACCATGACCTGAGCTGAAGTCAGATGCTTAACTGACTAAGCCACCCAGGTGCCCCTGTAGTTTTCTTGTTAAGTTGCCTTCTAATTAAAAATTTTGTGTGTATCTGTAAACAATATAATTTTTGTTTGGCGTATTTTAAGAATATCATACTGTATGTTTTTGTGATTTGATTGTAACCATTGTTGTGAGTCATTCATGTTGATTGAAAAACTGATTTCATTTTTGTTTCTCCATACCAGGGCTAAGCAAACTTTTCTGTAAAGAGTCAGATAATAAAATATTTTAGGTTTTTCGTGCCAGTAAGTCTCTTGTCAGAACTGTTCAACACTGCCCTGGTAACACAAAAGCAGCAACAGATTACATGTAAATGAATGCATGTGACTATGTTTCAATAAAACTATTTACAAATACGGGCTCTGAGCACAACTGGCTCCAGTACAGGTGCTTTACAGTATTTTGTTATGTGAATGTACCCCAGCTTATCAATTTTGCTGTCAAAGATCTTTTATATATACACACACACACACACACACACACACACATATACACACACACATAAATATATATATTTATATGTAATATAAATATAATTGATAATTAACAATTGTGTAATTATATTATAATCAGTATTAATATTGATATATAATTATATATATAAATATATACACACACACATATATATACACTCTCAGGAAAACCTAGGAATGGCTGTTCGTACGGTATTTCTTCTGTTGCTTGTGGTACCCAGGTCTCTTGTATTTCTCTTTGGCTTGACAGTTTTAATTGTGTTATGTGAAGGTGGAGTACTAAACTTTATTGATCCATTCACTGTACTTATATTTAGTATTATGTAGAATCCATGAGCCTTTTTAGCACAGTTTTGATCAGCAGTTATTTGAAATCCACTCAAGTTAAAGTAGACAATGAATATATTGGGTCATTACAGGAGTAACTCATAAAACCCAAGGGCTAGGAATTTTGGAGGCAGGAATTGAAACCCATCAGGAACCAAAGTGGTTTTCTCTACTTTTTCTTCTGGATTGTGTAGTCTTTATCTCTGTGCCTTTGCCTCATTATTAGCTATGTCTGCAGACTGGCTTTTTTCTCCTTGCACGTGGCTATCCTAGCCTGGCTGTGCATGAGTCAATACTCCAAATAAAGTCTCCAAAAAGAGGATCTGGTTGGCTTAGAATGGAGTCAGTATCCACCTTTGATGGAGATGCTGCATCATGGAGATGGAGTTGGGGAGGTTGATCAGATTGTGAAAGGGTTGCTGCTTCCACATCTAGAGGTAGTCAGATTCTCTTTGAAGGATCTGGGGACCACTCCTAATACGAAAACTATAACAGACTAAGGTCAGAGCCGTTAGCAGTCAGTGGATTCTTTGTCCAAAGGGTATTGCTCCATTTAATGTGGTTGGCTAGCTACAAGTCCATTTACCTTCATCATAAAACGTTTTTGTTCTGCCCTATAGTGAAACCAAGGGAATGGTGCTTACTAAAATTAGGATTTACTGTTTCTGGCCTTTCATGATCTAGTAACATGGTAGCAGTCCACTGACTGGCTTCTTTTCTGAAATCCATTTTGGTTCCTTGTGAATACATCTTTCTCTGCATATCTGCCCTGTTTAAAACATTGAAGAGGCTCAGAATCCAGGGCACAGCATTAAAATTTCATGAAGTTTGTTTTTGTTTTTAAATAAACTACCTTCAAAGTGGGGCTTGAATTCATGACCCCAAGATCAAGAGTTGCATGCCCTACTGACTGAGCCAGTCATCCCAAGTTTTTTTTCTTTCTACCAATGGGATATTCTGATTGTACCAGTGGGATTTTTGATGGTATGATAGTTGAATATTGTTCATTGGTAGAAAACAGTATGCATATGTAGATTATTGTGTTCTGTGGCTAATTCTGTGTTATATATGATCACCAGAGCTTTAAGAATGTCCTGGTAAGCCCAGGAAAGTGTTGATTGCTAGGCTTCCTGGAACTTACCGAGTAGGGGAGAACAGCTGATTCTTCATTGGATTTGCTTATTCAGCTATGACGAAACCCAGTTGTTAGTTTTGATTTGTGGGGTTTTATGAGAAAACACCACATTTCTTAAAAGGACATTTTCAGTTTTGGAAAATACAGAAAGGGTACTTCTGTGTGTGTTGGCTCACTGATTCATTTTTGTCTGTTACTGTAGGGACAAGCTGTGGGGGGTCTGTGTCTCCATCCTGGCTCTCCTGCCTCGAGTCCTCAGGTTGATGCTGCAGAGCCTGCGGGTGAACAGAGCTGGACCTGAGGAGCTGCCTGTTGTGGGCCAGCTGCTTCGCCTGCTGCTTCAGCATGCACCCCTCAGGACTCATATGTTAACCAATGCCATCTTGGTGCAGCAGATCATCAAGAATATCACGGTAAGCATGGAACAGGGCTTTGTATTATTACTAGAAAAGGGATTCATGAGGAGGGCATGGGTGGGGTTCTCTGGGGAGGCTAGGCCTCCAGTGCATTGACTGATTCCTGGAATGAAGCCCACGTGGTGATTTCCCAGGTTTTCCCCTGCTGACTAGCACCTGTCACTTAGCCAGAGGGAGGTCTTTGATCCAGAGTCAGTAATAAAAGGCTTAAAATACTCAAATTGAATTGGTCGCAGGCAGCTTAGAAAAGGTACAGAGCATCAGAATCACTCCTACCCGGATTCTGGTACAGACTCTTGATTAACTGTGCTTATTCAGCATGTTTTTAAACCTGAGTTGTTTAAAAAAAATTTTTTTTGATGTTTATTCATTTTTGAAAGACAGAAACAGAGCACAAGCAGGGGTGGGGCAGAGAGAGGGGGACACAGAATCTGAAGCAGGCTCCAGGCTCAGAGGTGTCAGCACAGAGCCCGATGTGGGGCTTGAACTCACAAACTGTGAGATCGTGACCAGAGCCAAAGCCCGACGTGCAACCGACTGAGCCACCCAGGGGCCCCTAAGCTAAGTTGTTTTACTTAGCTGTAGGAATAGCAACTTCATTGAGTTTTGGTAACCATAAAGTGAGATCATTCAGGTAAAGTTTTTAGTGAAACTGACATTAAGTGCTCAACAAATGTTAGTTGTCACTGAAAACATTATTTAGCAGGAATAGGCTTACGGCCAGTTCCTAGTCACTTAGTTCGCTGGAGAATAAGAGGAAGTTAAGAAGTTGCAGGCTTCTGCTTTGTGTAATGGCTGGTTCTGCATTTATCTGTATCTGTTTTGCAGGGGCAGCTCTGTCTAGGATTCCTTTGGTGTTTTTGGTTTGGAAGAGTTAGAGGTTTTTTCTATAGGTATTTGGGGGTTTATTAGTTGATACCTGTAGTAGTACTTCAGAGTAATAGAGCTTATACATGTATATAACACAAGTTCACGTTCTGAATATTCTCAGTAGCTTTGTAGAAATAATGAAAGCAGCAGCAGAATAATTCAGAAATAGAAGGGAAGAAAAGGCAAGAATTTGGATTGTTGAGAGGTTGGAGAATCAGCTCACCTCTATAAGGAAGAGAATGACAGATTGTCAGTCGGCCTTGCAGAATTCTTCTCAGTTGATGTTAATGCAAAGATTGTGAGACTCGAGCATACCAAGGGAAGTCCAGAGTGTGGAGATGGTTGATGGTGAAATGTCATTAGTTCCTGGCAATATTTGAGAAGGAACAGATGAAACGAGAAACTGGTAGCACTTGTATTTGAGGTTGTACCGAGGAATTTTCACTACTTGTGGCAATGCCCAATTAACAAATATCCTGTGGTGATTGATAAATGGAGGAGATAGGATTGTGGTGGTTCTGAGATCTCGTTTGGGTGTGAAAAATACTGTCAGGTAGTGTAACAACTTTGATATAATTCTCAAATTACTTTTGTTTTTCTCTGCAGACATTGAAGACTGGAGGTATTCAAGAACAGTGGCTCACAGACTTACATTATTGCTTCAATGTGTATATCACTGGGCATCCCCAGGGGCCCACTGCGTTGAGTACAGTGTATTGAGTACAGTAAGAGGCACCATGGTACCTCCTGTTTGAAATTGTTTATTCACGTCTATCTAATTTTGAAGAGAAACTGATGTAATGTTTGTCATTAAAGCTGAACTTTTAAAGAAGTTGTTTATGAACCTTCCTTTGCACTAAGGTAGGAAAATGACACAGGCTGGCTTCTTGGACCAGGACATTATACTTGGTCACAGGTGGGTAGAGTATTTTGCATTTCATAGAAACTAAATATTTACAAAATATGGAATGATACAATACCTTCTGTTATTTACCAAGAAAGAATCTTTGTGGTCTCAGTTCTAGTTCATTCAGACAGCAACAGAAACCAATTTTTTATTTGGGAATGGTTGCCTTTATCCATCATGACATTCAGCTCCTCACTATGGAGTTCTGTTATTTACAGAGGTTTTCTAGCTCCTTCTGCAGGAGCAAGATTTCAAGATAGTACTACGGTTGTTTGAGGTTTTCCTCAAATGGTACTTGGTTTGATTTAGATAATTCTTCTTTCAAAATTACTTTCTACTAATGACCATAATTCTTTTAAAATTATAAGCCATATATAGCGATTTACGCTGACACCCACACCCCCAGTCAAAAAATCCATGTATAACATTTGACTACCCCAAAATTTTACTAATAGCCTACTGTTGACCAGAGGCCTTACTGATAATCAATTTACACATATTTTTTTCTGAGTGAGAGCGGGGAAAGGGAAGAGGGAGAGAGAGAATCTTCTAAGCATGCTCCACACTCAGCGTGGAGCCCAACACGAGGCTCAGTCTCATGACTGGGAGATCATGACCTGAGCTGAAGTCAAGACTCAGACGCTTAACCAACTGAGCCACCCAGGTGCCTCTATACCTATTTTGTATACGTATTATATACCTAATTCTTATAATAAAGCAAGCTAGAGAGAAGAACACATTTGCAGTACCATGGCTATATTTATTGATACTATATACATTTATTGGAAAAAAAATCCATGTTAAGAGGACCCACACAAACCTGGTTGTTCAAGGATTAACTATTTTCATAATTATGAAATAATTAGCAAATTGTAACAAAAATCAAGGTATAACACTTTATTGCTGCTTATCTCTACCTGTCAGGACAGGGGTGGCAATAATCTTAAGAAAATGGAAATGCTCCTACTACAAATATTTGGGCCTAACATGCCACTGTTTATGCCTTCTGTCTACATTCCTATGGTAACTTTGCTCTTAAAAATGTGAAAAAACTGGGGCACTTGGCTGGCTCAGTTGGTTGAGTTCGACTTCGGCTAAGGTCATGATCTTGGAGCTTGTGAGGTTGAGCCCCGAATCAAGCTTGCTGTCTGCGCAGAGCCTGCTTCCAGTCCTCTGTCCCTTCCTCCCACTCCACTCCTACCCCTTTCCCTGCTTACGCTCTCTCTCAAAAATAATTTTATTTTTGAGAAGAGAGAGAATCCAAAGGGGAGGAACAGAGAGAGGGAGACACAGAATCCAAAGCAGGCTCCAGGCTCTGAGCTGTCAGAACAGGGGGCTTGAACCCATGAACCATGAGTTCATGACCTGAGCTGAGGTTGGACGCTTAATCGACTGAGCCACCCAGGCACCCCAAATATAAATAAAACTTTTAACAAAATGTGAAAAAGCCTGTAACCACTGAAATTTATTTATGCCAGGTGTTCTTATAGCTCGAATGTATGTAGGTTTAGCAGTTTTCCCTGCCAATAGGAATGGCATTTTGACAAGCTTGCTCACCTATAGGTCAGGCAGAAAATACAAGTGAATTGGTAGGTTATGCATGAATGGTCTGGTCCAACTGATAAAAATGGCTGCTATAGGACAGGCTCTTCCCCCTCTCATGTAGGTTCTTCCCTGGAGCCAAAAAACCAGGCTTGCATCAGCTGGCTGGCAGAAATCTCATGTTAGTGCTCATGTTCTTAGTTTGGCTTAGACGTTACTGTTAATTATGTGTTCTACTTTATAGCTGTACTGACTGAAGCGAGGGCAGACAGCTGGTAAGTTTTGCACGGGTATAGTCTACTGTGGTGGTTGTAGCACAGGCTAACAGTGCTGTATAAGAGCAGAAAGAAAACATCCTGACATTGTCATTCAGTTGTTACCATGTTTTCAGGCTAATAAGGCTTGAGGCATGAATATTAAAGTTTTCTCAAGATGGAAAAGTTAATCAGCAGAGAATCAGAACTCTGCACTAGCTATTCCAGCTCCCCCGGACACGGTCTTCCTCCACAGGTGGTCGAAGCTTTGTTTTGGTTTTTGATTGAGTAGCTGATTGCAGGTTATAAGAAAAATTCTTTGATCTTCCACTATTCTCAAGGAGGTGTATACACTGCAAGTTGCTCACTGTTAAAAGCAAATACCAGAGAGATATTTGTTATTTTTAATACTGAAAAGTTCATTGCTGGTGAGGTAAAGGGTTTAGATATGGACTATTTAGGGAGCTAGGAAGGTGACAGCCAGTTTGTTGTAGAGACAGGTGACTTACCAACCTTGCATTTTACATCATCCTCCAAGATACAGGACATTTTTAAAGATTGAGAGCGAAAGCACAAGTGGGTAAGGTGCAGAGGAAGAGAGAGAATCCCAAGCAGGCTCTGCACTATCAGTGGAGAGACTGACTCAGGGCTTGGACTCATGAACCATGAGGCAGTGACCTGAGCCGAAGTTGGACACTTCCACCCAGGTGCCCTGATACCTGACAGCTCTTGAAGAACCTTGACTGGGAGAGGCCAGGTATTTGAGCTGGGACTGGGACCTAGGTCTTCAGTCTGTCTAGAATAACTGGTATAGCTTTCTTTATGTAGGTCATACATAACACAAACACATATACACAGGTATTTCTCAACTTGCCATGTACCACACACTAGGCTATATAGTACATTCTAGAAAACTATTTCATTTGAAAATTTACTATCTTCAAGGATGACAGACTGATAGGCATATCAATCTTGAAATGGGTATTTTTAGGCCTTTTTATGACTTTGAAGTTACTTATAGCATGAAAACTTTTAAGATGTCACAGTTGGAAAACAGTGATGTATTCAACCCTCTTGCTGAGGCCAAATTGCTCTGTTTTTCCTCTCTGTGGAGCAAAGGAGCAAACATGAAAGGTGAGTAGTTTCAGAAAGTTACAAACATGTCTTACTTTTTCTCTCCTGGTTTTATTATGGTTATTTAAAGTGAACTACTGATACTGAATTCTGTTTCTGGCTGCCTTTACTGTATCAAGTCTTGAGTTATCTGTATACCCATCTGTAGATGGGCAGGAATATTCTGCATTCATACAAAGGGGTTATCATTAGTAGTAATCACTTGAGCCATGGTTATTCCATTCATTGGAATGGGCTTTTTAAAGGTAGTTCTTTTATATTTAAAAAGAAGGGCTCCCAAATTTAGGAGTGTGAGCCCAAGCAAGGGAGAGAGGCAGAAGGGAGTGGTTGGGGGTGGGGGTGGGGGTAGAAAATGAATAAATCTCAAGCAGGCTTCCATGCTCATCACAGAGCTTAACACAGGGCTTGATCTCACTGCCATGAGATCATGACCTGAGCCGAAATCCAGAGTCAGATGCTTAACTGAGCCACCCAGGTGCACCCTGGAGGTTATATATTTATATACATATATAAGTTATATGTATATGCTCTCTGACCAATACTATGCTGCTATTTTGTGGGTGGTATACGGGGGTTGCTGTTGAAGGACTAGAGAAAACGGGTTGTGGAGTCTCCCAAATGCATGTAGAGAAACACAGGCCCAGGAGGCTATATACTTTGCTGTATCCAGCTCACTTTCTGCTTCCTCTTTAAAGAGGTAAAGGCACTACTAAAGCCTCTCCTATGCTGGAAGTTGGGAGCAACAATCCTTGCTCAAGTATTTGAGCACCTACTGTGTGCCAAATAATTTCCTAAAAGTGAATAGGACAGTGAGCAAATCAGAAGATCCTTAACCCCATGGAATTCTCAAAGCAAAAAAATGAACTAACATTTTTATTCATGGAGAAGACCAAAATTAATGTTCTCTTTTTGGTTCAGTTGGGCACAACTGACACACAGAAATTTCTGCAATGTGGAATCACAGATGCCCATTTCCATGGAAACTATTTATAGATGCTTTCTGTATGAAACATATATGGGCTCCAGCTACACTAATTAGCAGCTCTGATAATCAGCTCACTGGATAGTGCCTTAATGTACATGTGTAGACTTAACAAAACCTTGTGTTCCCCCATTTAGGGTTAGGAAAAGATTCTCTTAAGACCTTGTCTGTTTTCAAGCCACTTAGAATTACATGTGTAGGACAAACAAGCTACTTGTTCATGTGAAATCCCAAAAAACCACTAAGTATATTTGAGTTTGTTCATTCGTCCCTTAACTGTGAACCCTTTGACTAAAAACCTTTTGTGTTTCTAAACACCTCATTTTTATGATTTCTGATGGTCTCAAGAGAAAAACCCAGGACTAAGTAAAAAAAAATGTTTTATTTAAATGCGACTTTTCTGGTAGTTCTGTCTGACCATTGTTTTTGAAACTAATTTTCAATTCATTCAAGTAGAACAAAAGCTTTTTTTTTTTTTAAACATGGAAAGTTTTAAAGGAATCAAGGCCCACAGTTGTAACTACCCTATCCGCTACTCCCTGATCAGCCTGCCTATATTACATGAGTTGCCCAACCCATATTAAAGATTGGGCAGTAATTACACTGTCCCCTACCTCCAGGTTCCCCCCCCCCAATCAAAAACTAAATGAATGTTAAAGTTCACGCTGACAGTCATTGTTCACCTTCCAGCTGCACTCTATTCCTGCAGGATGACTGGATCAGCAAGGGTGGGGTGGGGGGAGCATGTTGCCATAGCCACCCATGAACAACACTGGATCTGGCATTAACTGCTGACAGCACTGAACTTATCACCCAGATTTAATGCTGGTGTGAATGAAGGGGGCCCAGAGTAAAATACTCTTGTCTTGTGGCTGAAAAGAAAGTTCCCTGAGCATGAGTGAAATTGTGCACGGTGAAGCCTGAACAGGACGTGTTATTAAATATTACATGTCCCCTTCATGGGGCCGTGAAAGGCAAAGGCCAGAATTTGTGGTTAAGGAACCTCTCAAGTTTGGGAAGGAGATGAAGAATCTTAATGTGAAATCAATACAGAACAAGAATTCCCAAGGTATTACTTTGAAGAATGACAGCATTTTCATTTTCCCCCCTTCATGTGAACAAGTATGTAAAAGTACCATTTATTGTCTCTACTGGAGGTAATGTTAACAACTTGTGGTTGTGAAAATAACTTGCCTGTTAGGGAGGCATGTTGATTGCAGTAATAATTCCATGAAAGGGGAATGAAAAACATGTACACCTCAAAGGAAATGACCATTGGAAATCCCTAGCAATCTCTATCCTCATGTCTTCCATCTTTGAGGATGAAACAAAAAAGGCAAATGCTTCCCCACATTGTCTTCCCAATCTGCTTTGCCAGTGCAGTGGCTACCTTACCTGAATTGAGATGCAGCACAGGATGGGCTTTGGAAGATCTTGTGGGATGAGGAACTTTCCCTTCTTGAGAACAACCTGAAATCAACCAACAGTGACTATTCCTCTCTGACCAAGGTTAGCTGTGGCCTCACCAAGTTCTAAGTTCCTTTTTGAGGTAAAGACTTGAGCTTGTTGATATCTGCCAAGAGAAATTAGGTATAGTGTGGAAATACCATGTAGGCCCAGAGTAAAGTCCTGAGATTTTGCTGCCTGGGCTGCAGATCTATTTCTCAAGTGCCTTGGCTCAACTTTTTTCTTTTGGGGAGCTATCTAGGCCTCTTCTCTGCTGAGTTTATTTGAATGGGTTCTTTCCAGAGCTGAAAATGTTCCAATTTAAAGCAATTCGTCTGCTGAGCAAGTATTTACTATTGTGCGTGGGTCTGGGGCATTCCCACAGATGGGCAGCCCTGTACTATTTTCGCATAAGGAAGGTCAAAGTGAGGCAGGCAAGGTGTTCCTGCTTCTGGAGCCCTCCAAATGGGTAATATAAGGGGAGGACCCAAGCAGTGGTCTGGTGGGGTTTAAAGGGTAATGAAGGCCAGCAGAAGACCTCTTGATTGAGATGCCAGAATGCATCATCAAACCAGTTCTGAGCTAGAATTGCTGGAGGGGAGGCATTAAATGTGTGTTGAAAATTCTCTTGGTTCTTGGAAGTAAAGTTCCTATCTGAATGGAGGTTTGCCCAGTGTAATTAAATCCCATTTCAGATTCTGATGCAACACTCTGGGGGTGCTTGTTGTCAACTACAACGTGCCCAGAAGGACATTTACCGTAGATTTGCTTGAGTACTAAGTGTCTGGTGGACTTTGTGCCTGAGCTGCCCTTGGATGAACTCTTCGTGGTCCTGCTTACTGCAGTGGTCTTTGGGGGGGTTAGTTCCAGTTCTTTCCTCCAAACTTGGAGCAGCAATGCCAGGCACTCTTGGTTCCATCTGTCCACATCTCTGGTTCCAAGCTGCTTCATGTGCAGAAGGTGGGACAGGTGCTTCCTAAGCTGGTAGCTGGTGAGGTCAGAAGAGAGGAGAGACTTGAAGATCACAGTACTGAGAAAAGAAAGTTTCCTTTGGGTTCCTAGAAGCTATAGGTATAGTTTGCTGAACTGGGAGATTCATTTAAGCTCCCATTCCTAATTTACAGTGGCAGTAGGTTTAATGTGGAAAAAAAAAATCATTATTTTTTTAAAATCAAACAGTTCCTGAACTAGGAATCAGATGAGTCTGCCCTCAGGGTGGGTTGGGCTAATGTGTAAATAAATGAGAAGTACTATGTAAAACCGAGGAGCTAGATTGCATGAGATCATGTGAGACTGATAATTCCTGGTGGTCTGGTAAGGCTTTATAAAGCTGATACTTGTGCTGGGTTTTAAAGGATGCATAGGAGCTTACTGGGCAGAGAGGGGTACTCTAGGCAGAACTGGCCTAAGTGGAGATAGGGACATTTGTGCCAGGAAAGTAATGAGAGGTGTACGAAGCATTGTGTATTTTGTGAAGAAGGATGGAAGGCTAGGCTACACTGTAGAGGGAGCCAACATTTGTTCAGAGCCTGTTACATGTCAGGCACATTCCTCATGATTAAGGTGAAAATCCATCAAGTAGACAGGGCTGAGTAGATGGCACATCACACCAGGATGACAACATAGGTTCTTCCTTACTTCCCCTTACGAAAACAACAACTAACAACTATTCACGGATAAGACACCACTGAGAAAGTCCTAGAACATGGGAGAGAGGCTGCAGCCCCATGCACCACAGGGGCCAAGACAGACTACAATGGGATATGAGGAACAGCTACATGCAGACTGCACTGCCCCTCCATCAGGCTGGTGTAGCACCACACCAAAGTGACTTTAGCCTATGGTTCCTCAAATGGGAAAAGGGAACCCAGGGTGGAATCCAGCACCTCCAGCATTGTAGGTTACTTCTTGGGAGCCCCCACTCCGGTCTCATCCCATGGGGATTGCCAGGGAATCTGTGGGACTTGGCCACTGGGAGTCTGTGATGGGGAAGGTAGAGGCTTGCAACAACCAGGATGTGGGTCTTTGCAGACCAAGTTCCTACCTGCAGTGTCCAAGTAGTAGTCCCAATCTTTAATTTTGCTCATCTGCAGAGCCAAAACAGAGGTGCGGTCTGACCAGGGAACTCAGCAGGGTTCCTGAGTGGTTCTTAAAGAGCCTTGTCAACCCTGGAAGTCTGGTCTGCTTCAACTCAGGCAGGGGAGCTGAGGCATAACCTCAGGCATAACACATGAGTGTTGCTCCTGGCCCTACCTGACCAAAGCCTGGACAGACCACCTGGAGAGGTATAGCAGGTAGAGCTGGTTATCTGCAAAGCAAAAACCGTGGCCCTGTATAGCCAGGGACCTTGGGGTGCAGGTCAGCTTGAGTCAGCCACAAAACTTCAGGCCTTGGAGCTGGTTCTCATGCTCTCCATGAACAGGGCAAGTGATTCATTGCCCTAGCCATTGCTGAATAGAGCCTTCAGCCCATCTGACCAGGAAACCCAGCCAGATCACACAGGAAGCTGTGTAGCCCATCCAAAGCCCTTCTTATAGGGCACTTGAAGAGAAAACACAGCCTGGTATTATCCCTGTCTGCACTGCAAAACTGGTGGCCCCCACCTGGCCAGGAAACTCCATGCACAATCTTGTCTGACTTGAGTCCCCAAACAACCTGTGCAGGCCCTACGGCCTGTCCTGCTGCTCTGTCAGTTCAGGGAAGTGACTTCATAGCCCCACCTACTAGTAAGCCTGACTAGAAAACCCAGGCAACTGCAGAGCCCATCCTAAAGCCTTGCTTGGGCAGAGAACCAACTCAGCAGTCCTATTCAACTATTCCCAGCTAGCAGCACACCCCACCCCTTGCCCCACCCCAACCTCAGAGCTTGTCCTGCCCAAAAACAGACTGCCTTAAAAGCAACCTTCATCTGCCCAAGAATGTTACTAGTAGACATGTCCAGAAACCCAAACTGAGCTGCCTGGTGAAGAACTCTTGGTTAAAGCAAACCTATGAAGTATGGAAGAGTAGACCACTTCTTCAAATGTTGAGATAGCAGCATCAGAAATTAGGAATCACAAAAAATCAGGTAGACATGACCATGCCAAAGGAAACTAATAAAGTTCTGGTAACTGACTCTAAAATAGAGGTCTGCAAGGGGCACCTGGGTGGCTCACTTGGTTAAACATCTGACTTTGGCTTAGGTCATGATCTCGTGGTTCGTGAGTTGGAGCTGCATACCAGGCTGTGTGCCGACAGTGCAGAGCCTGGAGCCTGCTTCATATTCTGTGTCTCCCTCCCACTCTGCCCCTCCCCGACCTGTGCACGCACGTGTGCTCTCAAAAAGACAACATTAAAATTTTTAAAAAAAGGACATGGAGATCTGTAAACTGTTCTACAAACAATTCAGAATTCTTTAAAAAAGTTTAGTGAATTACAAGAATGCACAGACAACTAAATAAAATTAGCAAAATTCATGAACAAAATGAGAAATTCAACAAAGAAAAATGGGGGGGGGTGCAGAAAAAGAAATCCTAGAGCTGAAAAATACAACGTCTGAACTGAAGAATTCAATAGAGAACTTGAAAATCAGACTCGACCATGTAGAAGAAAGAATCTGTGACCTAGAAAACAGGGCATTTAAAATTATGTAGTCAGAGGAGCGAAGGAAAAAAGAATGAAAAAGTAAAGAAGGTATATGGGACTTATATAGGACATGCTAAAATGAATTGCATTATGGGAATTTGAGAAGAGAAAAAGAATGGGACAGAAAATATATTTAGGGCAGTAATAGCTGAAAGTTTCTCAAACTTGGAGAGAGAAATGGACATTGAGATCCATGAAGCTGAAAGGACTCTAAATAGAACCTGAATAGTGCTACACTGAGACACACTATATTGTCATGAGTCTAATGTTGAAATAAGCAAAAGAAAAATTATAAACTATGAATGCACTTCTCAACAAAAAATTTTCAGGCCAGGAGAGAACAGGATGATATATTAAAAATATTAAAGGAAAAAACTGTCAAGAATTCTATAGTTGGCAAAACTGTCCTTTAGAAATGAAAGAGAGAAAAAACAAACTAAAACTGAAGTAGCTCATAATCTTACTAGACCTTCCTTGTAAGAAATGCTAACGGGAATTCTTTGAAAGTAAAAGGATGCTAGTTAACATCATAAATACTTAAGGTAGCCTAAAACTCACTGGTAATAGTAAACATATAGTCAAAATTAGAATTTGTAATATGATAATGGTTGTGCATTATGTACTTTTAAAAGTTTAAAAACTTAAGGGGCACCTGGGTGGCTTAGTTGGTTAAGTGTCTGACTCTTGATTTCAGCTCAGGTTATGATCTCATGGTTTGTGAGATAGAGGCCTGCATCCAGCTCTGTGCTAACAACATGGAGCCTCCTTGGGATTCTCTTTCTCCCTCTCTCTGACCCTCCCCCGCTTGTGATCTCTCAACCTCTCTCAAAATAAACTTAAAAAAACATTAAAAAAGGTAATAAAAGTAACCATAACTACAATGGCATGAAACTAGAAATCAATTCTAGGAAAACTGGGAAATTCACAAATAAATCGAAGTTAACATTTTTCCTGAGCAACCAATGGATCAAAGAATGAATAAAAGGAAAACAAAGTATCTTGAGACCAAAATGAAATAAAACACACCAAAACTTATAGAATGCAGCAACAACAGTTTTAAGAGGGAAGTTCAGAGTAATAAATGCCTACATTAAGAATCAAGAAAGATCTCAACAAAACTAAAAGGCAACCAACGGAATGGGAAAAGATATTTGCAAATGACATATCGGACAAAGGGCTAGTATCCAAAATCTATAAAGAGCTCACCAAACTCCACACCCAAAAAACAAATAACCCAGTGAAGAAATGGGCAGAAAACATGAATAAACACTTCTCTAAAGAAGACATCCGGATGGCCAATAGGCACATGAAAAGATGTTCAACGTCGCTCCTCATCAGGGAAATACAAATCAAAACCACACTCAGATATCACCTCACGCCAGTCAGAGTGGCCAAAATGAACAAATCAGGAGACTATAGATGCTGGAGAGGATGTGGAGAAACAGGAACCCTCTTGCACTGTTGGTGGGAATGCAAATTGGTGCAGCCGCTCTGGAAAGCAGTGTGGAGGTTCCTCAGAAAATTAAAAATAGACCTACCCTATGACCCAGCAATAGCACTGCTAGGAATTTATCCAAGGGATACAGGAGTGCTGATGCATAGGGGCACTTGTACCCCAATGTTTATAGCAGCACTCTCAACAATAGCCAAATTATGGAAAGAGCCTAAATGTCCATCAACCGATGAATGGATAAAGAAATTGTGGTTTATACACACAATGGAATACTACGTGGCAATGAGAAAGAATGAAATATGGCCTTTTGTAGCAATGTGGATGGAACTGGAGAGCGTGATACTAAGTGAAATAAGCCATACAGAGAAAGACAGAAACCATATGGTTTCACTCTTATGTGGATCCTGAGAAACGTAACAGAAACCCATGGGGGAGGGGAAGGGAAAAAAAAAAAAAAAAAGAGGTTAGAGTGGGAGAGAGCCAAAGCATAAGAGACTGTTAAAAACTGAGAACAAACTGAGGGTTGATGGGGGGTGGGAGGGAGGGGAGGGTGGGGGATGGGTATTGAGGAGGGCACCTTTTGGGATGAGCACTGGGTGTTGTATGGAAACCAATTTGACAATAAATTTCATATATTAAAAAAAAAAAAAGAATCAAGAAAGATCTGATAACCTACTCTTTAAGAAAGTAGGAAAAGAACAAACTAAGTCCAAAGTTAGAAGGAAGGAAATAATAAAGATTAGAGCAGAAATAAGAGCAGGAAAACAACAGAAGATTAACAAAACGAAGACTTGGTTCTTTGAAAAGAAACAAAATTGACAAAACTTTAGCTAGACTAACCAAGGCAAAAAGAGAGATGATCCAAATCAAAATTATGATTAAAAAAGGAGACATTACAACTGATCCCCAATAGAAAGGCAAAGGACCATAAGATACTACTATGAACTGGAACAACCATAAGATGCTATATGACAAACTGGACAACGTAGAAGTAATGGAAGTTATTAGAAACCTGTAAGACTGAATTAAGAAGAAACAAAGTATATAGTCAATGTTCTACATCATGTTAATAAAATCATACGATTATCACAATAGAAGCAGAAAAAGCATTTTTACAAAATTTGACATCTGTTCATGGTAAAAATTTAACAAATTAGGTATATAAGAAATGTACCTCAACATAATAACGGCAACATGACAAGTCCACAGTTAACATCAGTGGTGAAAAGTTGAAAACTTTTCCTCTGAGAATGGGAACAAGACCAGGGTGCCCACTCACAACTCCTATTCAACACAGTACTGGAAGTCCTAGCTAGAGCAGTCAGGCAAGAAAAAGAAATAAAAGGCATCACATAAAGAAAGGAAGAAGTGACTCTGTCTCTATTTGCAGATGATTTTACATATAGAAAAACTTCATGACTCCAGAAAGTGTTAGAGCTAATGAACAAATTCAGTAGAGTTGTAGGATACAAAGTTAACATACAAAAATAAGTGACATTTCCATACACTAAAAAATTATCTGCAAAACTAATAAAATGACCCCCATTTACAACAGCACCAAAAACAGTAAGATAGGAATAAATTCAACTGAAGAAGTGAAAGATCTCTACTGAAAACTACAAAACACCGATGAAATAAATTGAAGACACAAATAAATAGAAAGATATTCTATCTTCTTGGATTGCAGGAATATTATAACATCCATAGTACCCAAAGTCATCTATAGATTCAGTGAAATCCCTATTAAGATTCCAGTGGCATTTTTTATAGAAGTAGGAAAAACAATTATAAAATTTATATGGAACCATAAAAGTACCCAAATAGCCAAAGCAATCCTGAGAAAGAAGAACAAAGAGAGAAGTATCATACTTCCTGATTTCAAGCTTTATTATAAACTCATAGTAATCAAAACAGTATGGTACCAGCATAAAAATAGATGCATAGACCAATGGAAGAGAACTAAAATCCTAGAAATAAACCCATGCGTATATGGTCAATTATATTTGACAAGGGAGCCAAGCACACTCCATGGAGGAAAGACCATTTGTTTTATAGATGGTGCTGGAAAAACTGGATATTCACACGTAAAAGAATGAAACTAGACCCCTATCTTACACCACTCACAAAAATAGACTTGATATGGATTAAAAAGCCTTAAATGTAAGACCAGAAATTCCTAAAAGAAAACCCAGGAAAGAAGCCCCCTGACAGATATGTTGCCAGATTTGTTTTGTTTTTGTTTGTTTTGGATAGGACACTGAAAGCACAAACAAACAAGCAGGGCTACAAAGTAAAAAGATTCAGCACAGCAAAATAATCAACAAAATTAAAAGACAACTATGGAAGAGGAAAAATATTTACAACTCATGTATCTGATAAGAGGTTATTATCTAAAATATATAAGGAACTCCTACAACTAAATAGCAAAAAACCCCAAATAATCCATTGATAAAAATGGGCAAAGGACCTGAATAGACATTTTTCCAAAGAAGATACATGAATGGACAACAGGTACACAAGAAGGTGCTCAACATCATTAATAATAGGGGAAATACAAATCAAAATCACAATGATATACCACATCATGTCTGTTAGGATGGCAATTATCAAAAGACAAGAGGTAACAAATGTTGGTGAGGGTGTGCAGAAAATGGAAGTCTTGTGCACTGTTGATGGGACAGTAAATTGGTTTGGCCACTATGGAAAGCAGTATGGATTTCCCTCAAAGAGTTAAAAATAGAGCTACCATATGATGCATCAATTCCACTTCTGGGGATTTATATAGAAGGAGATGAAAAACTGTTGAGATACCTGCATCTCCACGTTCACATTAGCATTATTTACAATAGGCAAGACATGGAAGTGTCCACCCATGGGTGAATCAATAAAGAAATGGTGGTGTATATACACAGTAGAATATTATTCAGCCATAAAAAGAAGGAAATGCTGCCATTTGTGGCAACACGGATGGCCCTTGAGGGCATTATGCTAAGTGAAGTCAGAAAGAAATACTGTATGGTTTTACTCTTACGTGTAATCTTAAAAGATCAAATTTGTGGTTACCAGAGGCAACGGGTGAGGGGAGGAGGAACTGGGTGTAGATGATCCAAAAGATACACACTTACAGTTATGAGATAAATAAGTGCTGGGGATATAATGGACAACATGATAACTATAGTTAACACTGCTTTATGGTCTATATGAAAGTTGATGAGAGTAAATCCTAAAAGTTCTCATCACAAGGGGAAAAAAAACCCAATTTAAGTATCTCCCTGAGATAATGGATGTTAACTAAACTTATTGTGGTAATCATTTCATAGGAATCATATATGTAAGCCAAGTCATTATGCTGTACACCTTACACAAGGCTGTAGGTCAGTTACAGCTCAATGAAACTAGTGGGGAAAGAGGCTGAGTAACTTGCAGAAGGTCTCACAGCTAGAGCCAGGAGAGACCAACATTCAAACTCGGTGCCGTCTGGTCTAACAGCCAAATACTGCTAAGGACTTTGATCTGTACTATGTACTTAGTGGGCATCGGCAAAGGGTTTTAAAAAGGATGGCAAAAGTAAGAGCTGTATTTTACTAGGTTCAGTCTGTTGCAGGGTGGGGCCTGGAGTGGGAGAAAGGTATGGGGCATGGGGATGATGGCTGTCTTTACATCTAACGTTGGGTTGGTGGGGTCTATCCCACATGCACTCTAAAACTTACTGAACACAGCTGTTTTGGAGCCTCTCAAGGAAACCTGCATCACTGTTCATTATCGGGTTGGTAGCTGATGAGTTACTAGTGAGCTTATAAGGTGCTGCAGAAAGCAACAGGCCCCATGTCTGATTTTACCATACACCAAATGGGAAATGATGTCTTCCTGAAGTCTGCTGAGAAGTCTTTGTGGTACTAGGCGCAGGTACTAGGTACTTCTCTCTTGCCCTAAAGGCCGATTTCACTCAAACTGCATGACTCTTCTTTTTCCTGTAGCATGCCAAACCAGGCACCTCTCTACTAGAGTATAGATCACGCTTCCAAAAAGCCAACTATGGAGAAAAGCTGGAGATAACGGGGCAATACTGCTCCATAGTTCGGCTTCTTTGGTTTGTGGGCAGAAAACTCACTGGGAAGCCCAGGTGTTGGCTTTCACTGTGTACAGCTTCCACCTAATCGATAGCGGAATGCAGACTTTTGAGTCTCTGTCCAGATGACAGGATGGTGCCAGGGGTTAGAGTAACAGCCTCTGTTCTTCTATTTTCAAGGAAAATAGCACTTCTGGTTTGTTGAGAGTCCTAAGATGCCCAGTCATCCCTATCAGCCCAGGGCTCACGGCTCTCCTTATGGTCCAGCCCGGCCTTGCTTACTGACCTCACAACATGCTAGAGAAGAGCTGATAGGAAGGTAGTTTACAAATGTTTAGACTAAGACGGAAGTGTTTAACACAACAACTGCTCTCAGCCACAGCAACTCTCCAGCCTCACTTAGGTCATCCAGTATCCAGTTTCAACATTGAAAATAAAGTCTTGATTGGTAATAAGATTCACACGTTAAGACTAAGCCTCACTCACCGCCTCAGGGCCCAAGGTTCACACTGCTCGCCCTACCCCTGCCCGTTTCCCAGTCTGCCCGTCTCTGTCCTCAACATGTCTCCTATGATAGTCTGCATTTGTGGAGCACGCATGTGCCAAGCCCTGTGCTCTACCCCACCCCTCGTTGGTCCTTAGGTTTCGTGTCAGACACCATACCCTGCTCCAGGACAATGCTGTGAGCTCCCATACTTAAAACAGAAGACGCACAGGCTGTATAACAGAATCAATGGAACTGTTTCTACTGTCACCAGACATGCGACTTCCCACAATGAGCAGCATCCCACAATCCCTTTGGGAGTCAAAGTCCCATCTCAGAATTGCACAATGGTGCAGCCAGAGGGCCTGTGTAATTGCCTCCCCAGATGGGCCTACAGACTATGAGCCCACTGTTCCTGGGCGGATGACTGAAGGCTCATTTGCTGCTATGCACACTTACGGACAGGACCTGTCAGCTTCTGACTCTTCAAAGGAGTCAAAGAAACAGCTTGACTGGAAGGCATTTCAGCTAGGGAGCAGCTGTGGGGCCTGATATGGTACACCTTGTTGGCTTGTTTCGATCCCAAGTTTCAGCTGAAATACTTAAAAAGTTCCTCTGGGACGGTAGCCAGTGCACATCCTGGCAGAATTCCCCAAGGAGGGAGAGCAAGGACCATCCCCATCTATGGCTTCAGAGTCAGACTATCTCCGCTTCAAGCCAGTACAGCACTTATTAGCTCTGCAACCTTGGTGGGTTGATTAAGTTCTCTGTGCTTCAGTTTCCTCATCTGTGAAATGGGGGATAAGAACAGTGCCTCACACGGTTATTGGGAAGGATTAAATCCGTTAACACAGTGCTGGCTTCGGCAGCACATACTAAAATTGGAACGACACAGAGAAGATTAGCGTGGCCCCTGCACAAGGATGACACACAAATTCATGAAGCGTTCCATATTTAAAAAAAAAATGTTAACACACATAAAACTACTTAGAACAGCATCTGGCACAAGTGCTTAATAACGCCAAGTACTAGTATTAATGACAGTAATAAAACATCCCCCTGTAACAACATTACCTTGACGAGCGCGAGCACCATCCAGGCAGCCCTTTTCCCCCAGCCTGTTCTAAGGTGAGGAGCGTGAGGCCGGCCTCCGCTGCTCTTATCTTGACCACTGCAAACACTGCCTTTACTGAGAACATATGGGAAAGGCCCTTGAGTCCGAGCTTCAAGTGCCTGATCTGTATCACCAGGACAAGTCATGTTTCCTGAGACCATTTGCTTGCCTGAAAAATGGGAACACTGATCCCTATCGTGATGGCTTCCTGGGATGGCTGGGAGAGCAAAGGGGTTCAGGCAGGAGGTGACTTTATAAGACCAGCAGCTTGAACGGACACGAGGACCCACTGTAGCAAAGGCCGTGCCAGCATGGAACAGATCGCCCGGCTTCCGGCCAGGCAGCCCTTGACACCACAGTCCCTGAGGCCTCTCCCTGGATCTTACAAGAACCTCTCCCGCTCTCTCCTCTTTCTCTGCCAACGTTAGGGTCTCTCTGCCCTTTTATCTCCTGACAAGGGTGTTGACATGCGGCACACCTGTGCTCGCAGTGATTTGCTTGCTTTTGTTCCCCCCGTCAACCTTCCTCTCTCTGGAGATGGAGGCCACCTGACCCCCAGCTGCGGGCAGTGGCTCCAGCCCTCCCCCAGACGCTGGTCATTACTAAGGCCTAATGTAGATTTAGGCCCTAGTGGGGCCTGCAGATAGATGGAGGAGACTATGAAATATGTGAAAAACTGGTCGCAAAGGACTCCTCCGGTCCTCCCGAGATTCCTGCCTGGAGAGATCTGTCTCCGTATTTCAGGGAGCCTCCACCACTACTCCTAGCACCTACCCAACATTCCGAGCTTGGCAGGTGCTCTCACAGGTTGTTGCAATATGTTTAATACTCAGCCCCTGAACCGCACCCTGGCTTAGGTACTTGGGGTGTGACTAATTTGTGGGTAGTAAAAACATAAAAAGAAAAATAAAATATCTTCCACGGGTAGTACTTTAGAAATTACGAAGTGCACACTATCTCACTCAGCAGCCTGCCGTATAAACAGGATGGGTGCAGCGATTACTAAATCCTATTTTACAGGTGAGGAAACTGAGGGTCAGGGAGGCCACGTGATTTGCCCGAGGTCAGATAACTTGTCAGAAACCCGAAACTCAGGCTTCCTGGTTACACACTGAGGCTTTTTTCCTTGACTCCAGGCTATCCTGGGTGCTTCCTACCTTTCTTGGCAAAAACATCTTCCAAATAGCTCATCCAATGTAAATAACTAGGACCTACACGTGAGTGAATTTTATGGGCAGGTTCAGTAAAATTGGCCTTGCGCCAGCACGTGGAATTCACTAGAAAATGCCACTTGAGCACAGGGCGTGTCATGTTAGGAGCATCAGGACAACCACAGAATCAGAGACGCGTGGCACCCCCATCGTCCTACCTTCTCCAGGCCCGCTGGATGACCGCGGCCGCCTTGTTCTTCTTGCGAAACAGCTCTTTCCTGCTCCTTTCTCTCTGGATTATCTGCAGCCGCAGTTCTACGGGGAGAAGGTCAATATTGACACTCTGCCCAGAGAGGGGACCAGGTGCTGGATCAGTCTCCTTGGATAGCTGGGTGTCCTCAGACAGGGCAGATGTTCCCAGCTTCCTGACTCCTGACCTCAACACCTCTGTGCTCTGTGGCAAATCTGAGTAGATCCCTCCTGCGAGCTTGTCCTGTGTCACTTTGTTTCTTGGTGTCCGATGGTGGAGAGGATGCTGCCCAGCGTGGACCACCTCCCCCTTGGCACTGCCAGGCCGGCTAGAACCAGCCGGGGAGCCCCTTCCTCCTCTGAGCTCTTGAATGCGCCTTTTCTGGGAAGCACACCTGGCCTTGGGTGCTGGGTCCTGCCGCCTGCCGGGCTTCCGGTGGCCATCCTGCTGTGGAAGGCTTGCAGCTGCCCAACCGGGGTCCTCTCCTTCCTCATCAGGCCCAGCCGCCCTGATACAGGAGGGCTGCTTCAAGAAGCCTTTCCCCTTGTCACACCGCCGCTCACCAACTGTCTCACCTCCGGACTTCTCAACAGAGGAGACTCCCGGATGCCTGTTTCCATCATTGCCTTTACTGGGGCTGAAGTGGACACAGGCAGATCGGCCTTTAGAGTGTTCTCTGGATGATTCTTGGGGAGATAAGGAAAAAAGGAAAGAATATTTATTGTCCCAAACTTATATAGTAGGGCAATTCTGCCCATTTTTTCACATAAAATACTCACACTTGTCCGATAGCTTCACCATGATAGTAGTGACTCTAATCAGAAAAAAACCGTTCAACTTCTATTTCTAGCAATGGAATGTTAGATAACCTGAAATCCTTCCCATTACAAGAACCTACAAATGCTGGGGTGCCTGGGTGGCTCAGTCGGTTGAGTGTCCGACTTCAGCTCAGGTCACGATCTCGCGGTCCGTGAGTTTGAGCCCCACGTTGGGCTCTGGGCTGACGGCTCGGAGCCTGGAGGCTGCTTCCGATTCTGGGTCTCCCTCTCTCTCTGCCCCTCCCCCATTCATGCTTTGTCTCTCTCTGTCTCAAAAATAAATAAACGTTAAAAAAAATTAAAAAAAAAAAGAACCTACAAATGCTGACTAAAGTACAATAAACACTCTCTTACAAGCACCATAGTGCCTTCAAGAAAATAAAGGAAATCCTTGGGAGGCCAAAAATAAAGAGAAAACTGAAAATCTGGGTGTTAAGCATGTGAGCTGATCCAGCAGCCGTCTGGGCAGATAGTAGCGGTGGAGTGGGCAACGGTTGGTCTTATTAAATATCTGGCTGTGCACATCCTGACAAGGACAGAAAATGAGGGCTTGCAGGCAGATAGTTAGCTAGAACCATGACCCTGCATGAAGCCAGGACTCCTGATGGGGTAAATCCTTTGGGAAATGATAGTCCAGATTAAAAAAAAAAAAATCTAACTGCCAGCACTGGGAAACAACAAGCAAGGTTGTCTTAGCCTGGGTTCTGGATGGGGGAAAGAGTCTCCTTTGAAAATTCGAAACCCAAGTTCTCTGCCTCACGTGGTTTCATTTTCATTTATTCTTAACCCATAGGAAAAATTCATATAAGAACCAAGATGGTGGTGCAAGATGCTTTGTAGAAGCAAACACAATATTGCTTTAACATGGCATTCCCTCAGCTCAGGCCACACAGAGGGGTCCTTCTGAAAATGACTTCATAATCCGAAATTATAAAATGCATGAGGAAACAATCTACCATGAATGAGTTAACAGACACAATAGCATTATTAGACTGGCAAGAACTTAGCTAATAGAATAGTATGCACACACACACACACACACACACACACATGAACTGATTAAACACACAAAAGAATTTAAAAATAAGAGGAAAGAACACACCTATTTGAAAAATCACTAAATACAACATCTAAAATGAAACATTTTAGACTCAATGTAAAAAGGAATGCAGGAACTTCTATAATGGCACAATTGAGGCATACTCACCACTGAGGACAATAGAAAAGCCTAACAAAATATTACAAACCACCTGTCTGAAGACATCAAAAGGCTAACAAGTCAGGAAAAATAGGGGGCCAAGACACAGGAGAAGCAGGTAACCAACAGAGATGAGCAAGGCATTTGGGGCCATATGTTCCTAGGGGAATCATTTCCTCAAGGTCTAGAGGACAACATTTGGGAGTCCAGAACCTTGCAAGAAGCATTCTTTTGGACTGGAACCCTGGAGGGCTCTATTTTAGGAGAAAAGGGGAATGCGTGGTAAATTGACCCTTGCAGCGACTGAGTGCAGCTTTGCATCATCTCAGTTCTGGAGACTGGGTTAAGGTGATCTCGGGTTGTTCATTCTGGAGACCGGATTAAGGTGATCTTGGATTGTTCACACTCCTAAATGCCTGCTGGGAGCCAATGCAAATCCTTTCTGGAGGAATTAATATCATCTTAGGTCTCAAGTTATTTCTATAGTTCTTTATATTAAATGTCTACCACTCAATCAAAGATATGCAGGCAGATAAGAAGACAAGACAATAAAAATGGACACACAGGGTATCCAGATAATGTTTTCAGAAACAGACTTTCAAATAACTATTTTGCAGTGCAAAAAAGTATCCAAACTAGCTACTCTTCATGTAAGACAAAAGGGGATATAAGAAAATATCCTTGTATCTCATTTGTGTTTTTTTAAATGTTAAAATATTTATTTTTGAGAGAGAGAGAGAGAGAGAGAGAGAGAGACAGAACACAAGTGGAGGAGGGGCAGAAAGAGAGGGAGACACAGAATCCGAAGCAGGCTTCAGGCTCTGAGCTGTCAGCACAGAGCCCCATGTGGGGCTCGAACTCATGAGCCCTGAGATCATAATCTGAGCAGAAGTCGGATGCTTAACCAACAGAGCCACCCAGGCACCCCTTTGTATCTGCTCATTTCTATAAAAGAAATATAGAAAGGATAAACCAGAAACTGAAGAGATTGGGTACTTACTGGGATGGGTCAGGAAAGGGATAGAAAGAAGAGGGAAATGGGAACTGGGTAGTGGGCCTGGGGGAGAGCAATGCTTCCCTGTTCATATCTTTTTGTACAGCTCTGACTTTTAGAACCATTATAATGGTTCACATACACCAAAAAAAGCCCCAATTAATTAACAAGATGCCACTACACACCTATTAGAATGGTTGAAAACCCAAAAACACGGAAAACACCAAATGCTGAAGAGGCTGTAGAACAACAGGAACTCTTCACTCATTGCTGGTGGGAATGCAAAATGGTGCAACCACTTTGGAAATAGTGTGGCGGTTCCATACACAACCATTCTTACCATACAATCACGTAATTGTGCTCTGTCATTTACCCAAATGAATTTAAAACTTATGTCCACCCAAAAAAACCTGCACGTGGATGTTGAGGGTAGCTTTATTCATAATTTACAAAACTTGGAAGCAACCAAGATGTACTTCAGTAGCTGAATAGATGGTTAAACTGTGATACCTTCAGACAATGGAATATTATTCAGCACTTAGCAGAAATGAATGGAAAGGAAATAAGTGCGAAACAGGAATGAGCTATCAAGCCATGGAGGATATTCCCAAGTGAAATATTACTTCCCTTGCAAGAATATCACTAGTGCATATTAGTAGGCAAAAAAGAAGCCAATCTGAAAAGACTACCTATTGTGTGATCCCAACTAAATGACCTTTTGGAAACAGGCAAAACTATGGAGATAGTAAATGGATCAGTGGTTGCCAAGGGCTCAAGGGAGGGAAGGATACTTAGGCAGAGCACCGGGGATTCAGAGGGCAGTGTGATAGTTAATTCTGTGTGTGAACTTGACTGGGATAAGGGACATCCAGACAGCTGGAAAACATTACTTCTGCATGTGTCTGTGAGCGTGTCTCCAAAAGAAATTAGCATTTGAATTGGCAGACTGAGTAAAGGAGGTTGCCCCCACCAATGCAGGTGGGCAACATCTAGTCTACCGAGGGCCTTAATAGAACAGGAAGTTGGAGGAAGGGGAAATTTGCTCTCTTTGCTTGAGCTGGGACAGCGTCACCTGCCCTTAGACACAGGAGTTCCTGGTTTTCCAGCTTTCAGACTTGCATCAGGACTTCTACCATCAGCCCACTCATCCCCTTGATTCTCAAGCCTGGGGACTCGGCCTCACACCATCTGCTCCCCTGCTTCTGAAGCTTTCAGATTCACTGAATCATACCGCCCGCTTTCCTGGTTCTCCAGTTTGGAGGTAGCAGATCGTGGGACTTTTCAGCCTCCATAATCAAGCGAGCCAATTTCTATAACAAACCTCCTCTTTTATATATATCCTATTGGTTCTGTTTTTCTGGAGAATCCTGACTAGCACAGGCAGTGAAACTATTCTGTATGACACTGTAATTAATGGTGGATACATTATACATTTGTCAAAGCCTACACCAGGCATGAAGTCTGATGTAATTTGTGGGCTTCATGTGATAAGAATGTATCAATGTAGGCTTATCACTTTTAACAAATGTACCACTCTGGTATAGGATGTTGATAGTGGGGGCGTATGCATGTGTTGGGGGCCAGGAGTGTATGGCCTTTCTGTTTCAATTTTGCTGTAACCTAAAACTGCTCTAAAAAGTAATCTCTATTTTTTAAAAACATTTTTAGTTATTTTATTTATTTTAATTTTTAAGCTTATTTATTTATTTTGAGAGACAGAGACAGAGAGCAAGCAGGGGAGGGGCAGAGAGAAAGGCAGAGAGAGAATTCCAAGTAGGCTCCATACTGTCAGCACAGAGTCCGATGTGGGACTTGATCTCATGAACTATGAGATCATGACCTGAGCTGAAATCAAGAGTCAGACGCTTAAGTGACTGAGCCACCCAGGTGCCCCTAAAAAGTAAACTCTATTAAAAGGAAAAAAAAATAAGAGGTACAAACTTCCAGTTCTAAAATGAATAAGTCACAGGATGAAAAGTCCAGCAGAGGAAAGATAGTCAATAATATTATAATAGGGTTGTATGGTGACAGATGGTAGCTACCCTTGTGACCAGCATTGCATAATGTACAGAACTGTCCAATCACTGGGTTGTAACCCTGAAACTAATGTAACATTGTATATCAACCACACCTCAATAAAGAAAAGGAAAAATAATGGAGACAGATGATATTAGATACTATTAACTAGTAATAAAATAATGTGATTTGGGTATTAATATAGATAGATTAGTGAGAAAAAAGACAAAGCTAAAAATATACCCATTTGTGAAAGTATATAATAAACATAGTATTAAATTTTTTAAAATGTTTATTTATTTATTTTTGAGAGAGAGGAGAGAGAGAACAAGTGGGGAAGGGTCAGAGAGAGAGGGAGACATAGAATCTGAAGCAGGCTCCAGGCTCCGAGCTGTCAGCACAGAGCCCGACACAGGGCTAGAACTCACAAACTGTGAGATCATGACCTGAGCCTAAGTCGGACGCTCAACCGACTGAGCCACCCATGCACCCTTGATAGCATTTTTAACTTGTGGGTGTGGACCCAGAGAGGGATGCTGTACCCCTCCTGAAGCCGTCATTCACAAAGCCCAATGCCAATTTTGCAGCTCCATGTATATGGCTATTACTCCATGAAGATCATTCCATGTATATGGCTAGAACAACTGCCTATTATCTAAAAAGAAGTCATTAGATTCCATCCCTATGTAAAAAATTAAATTTGAGATAATAAAAATTGCTGTGTTTGTTAGATCTTGAAGTTGGAAAAACCTTTTCTTTTCTTTTCTTTTTTTTCTTTTATAATGTTTATTTATTTCGAGGGAGAGAGAGAGACAGAGTGTGAGAAAGGGAGGGGCAGAGAGAGAGGGAGACACAGAATCCGAAGAAGGCTCCAGGCTCCAGCACAGAGCCCGATGTGGGGCTCGAACTCGCCAACCATGAGATCATGACCCGACCCAAAGTCAGACACTTAACTGACTGAGCCACCCAGGAGCCCCATGGGAAAATCCTTTCTTAGCATAAAATCACAAGAAGAAAAATCTCAAAAGAAAAAATTAAACAGAATTAAAAGGTAAAATAAAAAAAGACATTCACTATCTATGATAGACAAAGGTTACTATTTTTATTATGTAACAAACTTTTAGAAATATTAAGAAAATTGGGGCTCCTGGGTGGCTCAGTCGGTTAAGCATCCGACTTCGGCACAGCTCATGATCTCGCGGTTTGTGAGTCCGAGCCCCACATTGGGCTCTGCACTGACAGCTCAGAGCCTGGAGCCTGCTTTGGATTCTGTCTCCCTCTCTCTCTGCCCCTCCCCTGCTCACGCTCTGTCTCTCTCTGTCTCAAAAATAAATAAACATTAAAAAAAAAGGAATATTAAGAAAATGAAAAACCAATATAAAAATTGACAGAGGACATCTGTGAACAGTCCAGAAAATAAATACACAAAGCCAATGAAAATATGACAAAATTCTATCCTGCTAACTAGGATTCAATAAAACCATTATTTGCCTAAATGTTTGGAGAGAGTTTGGTTGTTGTTTCTTTGCTTTTAAAAGGGTATATGACTTGGGAATGCAAACTGGTGCAGCCACTCTGGAAAACAGTATGGAGTTTCCTCAAAAAATTAAAAACAGAACTACTCTACGATCCAGCAATTGTACTACTAGGTATTTATCCAAGGGATACAGGTATGCTGTTTTGAAGGGACACATGCACCCCTCTGTTTATAGCAGCACTATCAACAATAGCCAAAGTATGGAAAGAGCCCAAATGTCCATTGATGGATGAATGGATAAAAAAGATGTGGTATATATATGTGTGTACACACACACACACACACACACACACACACACACACTGGAGTATTACTCGGCAATCAAAAAGAATGAAATCTTGCCATTTGCAACTACGTGGATGGAACTGGAGGGTATTATGCTAAGTGAAATCGGTCAGTCAGAGAAAGACAAATATCATATTACTTCACTCATATGAGGACTTTAAGAGACAAAACAGATGAACATACAGGAAGGGAAGCAAAAATAATATAAAAACAGGGAGGGGGACAAAACATAAGAGACTCTTTATTTTTTTTTTAACGTTTATTTATTTTTGAGACAGAGAGAGACAGAGCATGAACGGGGGAGGGTCAGAGAGAGGGAGACACAGAATCTGAAACAGGCTCCAGGCTCTGAGCTGTCAGCACAGAGCCCGACGCGGGGCTTGAACTCACTGACCGCGAGATCATGACCTGAGCCGAAGTCGGCCGCTTAACCGACTGAGCCACCCAGGCGCCCCTAAGAGACTCTTAAATATACAGAACAAACAGAGGATTGCTGGAGGGGTTGTGGCAGGGGGGATGGGCTAAATGGGTAAGGGGCTTAAGGAATCTACTCCTGAAATCATTGTTGCACCATGTGCTAACTAACTTGGATGTAAATTATAAAAAATAAATAAATTATAGGGAAAAAAAAGGGTATGACAACCTTCTGCAACCTTCCTGGAATGAAATTTGAAAGGATGTTTAAAGAGCCATAAAAATTAGAGACGCACACAAAAATTTATATGAAAGTCTATTTAGCTTATATGTCCTACAACACAGACATGAATAAACAAGTCATGTTGTATTCGTAATCTGATATAATACTAAGCAGCTAGTAACATTTTTGTTGAAAATAAGGAGACAAGGTAAGAAGATCTCAAAACAGGATGCCCACAGTTTTCTGAATTAAAAAAAAGGAAAGTTCTAGGGGTGCCTGGGTGGCTCAGTTGGTTAAGTGACTGACTTCAGCTTAGGTCATGATCTCACAGTCCTTCGTTCGAGCCCCACATCAGGCTCTGTGCTGACAGCTCAGATCCTGGATCCTGCTTCTGATTCTGTGTCTCCCTCTCTCTCTGCCCCTCCTCTGCTCATGCTCTGTCTCTCTTCATCTCTGAAAAGTGAATACATGTTAAAAAAATTAAAAAAAAAAAAAAGGAAAGTTGTAGTAGATGGAATGGAACCAAAGTTATAAGAGTTGTTAAGATTAAGGAAG
This sequence comes from Panthera tigris, assembly GCF_018350195.1. NCBI lineage: Eukaryota > Metazoa > Chordata > Mammalia > Carnivora > Felidae > Panthera > Panthera tigris. Next base: position 61,929,803 of record NC_056672.1, on the reverse strand, counting down.
ATTTTTATTTATTTTTTGTTCTTTTATGTTTCAAAAATTGTTTTGTAATGGACATTAACTAATTTTGTAATTAGGAAAAACATCACTTCCTGTTTAAATAAAAAGTACCCAACTACAAAAAAAAAGGCCCAACAATTAAAATCAACTAGAATGTGGAAAGGAACTCAAAATGGAATATAAATAATAACAAACAAACCTAACTATCTTACAAATGAATTAGGTAACCACACTAAAAGGTGAAGAAGAAAACTGACCTAAGTAACTTCACAAAAACAGATTTTGGCTGAATACTGTAAGGACAAAAAGGACAAAAAGTAATGTTTGTAAATACCGTGCTCTAGGTAGTAAGTTTGTCTCTTGCAGGGGTATGGGTTAGCAATTCTGAAACTGCTCTGCTGTATACTAGGATTGAACAAATAAACATGTATATCATAGATGAAAGGAGCCGATCTTTCACTGCTGGAGGGAGCACTTCAAATAGAAAAGAATAAACTCTGTGGTGTTGAATAGAATTGGAGGTATCATAAATATGAACTCATGGAGTGTGTGTGTGTGTATGTGTGTGCGTGCGTGTGTGTGTAATACTCATACACACAGCTAGATGCAGAAACAAATGTAAATAATTTTTAGCTCTGTCTGCTGAAAGGGCTTAGGAGCAATGGTACTCCAGTAGTAATATGCCTACCTAGCACTCAGATCTTGATTTCTTTAAAAAGATTTTTTTTAATGTGTATTTATTTTTTAGAGAGAGAGAGAGAGAGACAGACAGAGGCAAGTGGGGGAGGGGCAGAGAGAGAGGGAGACACAGAATCAGAAGCAGGCTCCAAGTTCTGAGCTGTCAGCAGAGCCCCACGTGGGGCTCGAACTCACCGGCCATGAGATCATGACCAGAGCTGAAGTCAGCTGCTTAACCCACTGAACCACCAAGGCACCCCCCCAGATCTTGATTTCTAATACCATTCTTCAACAAAGGGGACCAGGATTCACTGGAGAAGTGGTTAATTCCAGGGCTTTAAGGCGGGGGTAGAGATATGATGAGGTTTCATTTTTGAAGAGACCAATCTGTTCACAGAGAGGAAAATGGATTAGGGGAGCCAGAGCAGATAAGTAAAACCAGTTAGGAAGCTACTATAATAGTCCAAGTTAGAGATGAAGGTAAGAAGATGCCAGGCAGAATATATGGTGGTAGATGAGAGAGAGAAAATGGGTTTGAAAGATATTTAGGAAGTAAATGAGATAAGACCTGGTGACAGATGGGGCATGGGTGGTAAAGGAAAAGGAGATAAGGATTACTCCTGGACTGAACGTACAGATGGATGAGTATATCGTTAACCAGTACACAGAGCAGGTTTGCATAAAATTTTCATCTGTCCTGTCTTGGATAGGTTGGGTTTGCGACGCCTTTGAGACATCCAAGTGAAGACATAAGTCAATTGGAACAAGGAGAAGAGGTCAGGGAGTCTTTGGCATATAGGTGGTAACTGACATTTCTGCCTTACCCATTGTACACGTGCCGAATGTAAGGGCCCACGTACTCCCACCAGTCATACCCACTAGCTCGGCAGCCCATATGGTGAGAAATAAGATAACACCAGGGATGGCCCTTAAAACAGTGAGTTTCTCCTCCACTAGACTCTCCTGAAAACCACACTGACTCAAAGACAACTTTATCTTACCACCTCCCACAGGCCATCTGCTGTCAAGTCCTCTCAATTCTACTCTCCAGACCATCCTCTACTCTTCACCCTTCTGCTACTGTGTCTTAGTTAGGCCCTCTAAACCCAGCCTCCGCTCAGTGATCTTCCTAAATATTATGTATCCTTCCTTCCCTACCTTTTATTTGAAATAATAATGAGGTTAATTATAATAACAGCTCATATTTATAGAGTGCTTTAGGCACTGTGTTTAAATCTTTTCATGGGTTATCTCATCAGTGTTCACAAATTTCTAAGACAGGCAGTATTACCATCTATTATTATTATTACTATTATTTTTACAAATAAAGAAATGGATGCCTGAAGAGGTTAAGTAACTTGATCAAGATTATATAGCTAGTAAGTGGTAGGGTCTAAATGTGAACCTAGTTTATTTGGTTCTAAAGCTCATGCACTTAGCCATGATGCTCTCCACACTCTGTAAACAAGAGAGGAAGAATTACTATGTGAGAGAAGAAAGAAATCACTTCCTAAGAGACCTTGGGCAAACTCCTCTTCCACGGCCTCAGTTTCCTGACTTGCGTTGAGAAGGCTGTACTAGATGCTTTCGAACGACCCTCAAGCTCTAACATCATCTATTTCTATGAGACAGGATGAAGGAGAAAAAGAAGTGGCCCACATTTCCCATCTCTGGGCTCCTGCTGGGATGCCCACCTCTCAAGGTCTACACTGTGTGAGTACTGATTGGCTGAAGCAGCTGAGACCCTTCTTCATGACCCTTCTTAGCCAAACACAAAGTAGCTCGGGGTGCCATCTGCCCAATTATGTTGGGGTTTCCCAGGAATACTGTGCTAGAGAAGCTCCAGTCCAACGGCCAGTCTTGATTCCTAGATATATCTCCCAATTTTCCTTTGCACTCTGGCCTCTTAGGCAGGTAAAGGAGGGCAAAGGCTGCCCATGAAACTGCAGCTCCCTCTCCTTACACCTGAATCAGGCTCACTGGCCTCCATTCCTCTTACTTTTCCCCCAAGTTTGGATGCTGGGCTTCTCTGAGGCACTGTCCATATATTTGAATCTGGCTCTTCCCAAAGGTTCTTTATTCAGGACACCAGTTCCCGCCCTCAGATAAATGAGGAGCTCCCCTGCTTCAGAAGTGCTAGGTACACAGAAATAAGAGACACATTGCTCCTTGTGGCCAAAGATTCTTTCCATCCCAGTGTAGAATGTGATTTTGCAACATCTTCAAACCAGAGGTGGAGTCTATGCCTCCATCCCCTTGAATGTGGACTGGCCTTGTGAGTTGATTAACAGAAGGTGGCAGAAATGATGCGAAAGTTTTGGAACCTAGGCCTCAAGAGAGCTTGTCACTTCTGGCTTTCTCTCTCTTAGAGCACTGCCCTGAGAACGATATGCAAGGAAGATGGTCTAACCTCCTGGAGGCTGAAAGGGCATGAGAAGGGAACTGAGACACCTTAGCCAACAGCCAGCACCAATGTGAAGGACGCCATCTTGGACTTTCTGGCCCAGCCAACCTTCCACCAGCCACATGAGTGAGCCATAGCAATCTAGGAGAGGAACTGCTCAGACAACCCACAGAATTGTGACAAATAATAAATCGTTGTTTTAAGTCACTCAGTTTTTGGGGTCTTGTTATGTCACTAGAGATAACTAACACAGAAACCAACAGCCTAACAAGAAAGAACCCATACATGGACTCGGACCGGTTAGTGAACAGAGCTGGAAAGGCAGTGAAGAGACTAGTAGCACAGGCTGAAGGAGCAAAGAGGAAATCACTACTGGAGTCTGGAGAATGGTCCATTGTATTATTCAGTGGCAGAATAAAGGGCAAAATTGGCATAAGTTACCTGTGGTGACTTAGAAGACAGAAAACATACCTAATGAATTTATAAACATGGTTTAGGAGATTTCCAGTTTCAATCACCAAAGAACATATTAACTGGCCTTTTTAGCTGCGTATGATACGGTGTGGGGAGAAAGAAAGAAAATTAGGAAAGAACTTCTCAGTTTGCATGTGGAATCTAGAGGAAATATACAGAGCCTAAAATGTGCCGGGTTAGAAACTGCTTCCCATTTTCATTCTTTCCAGCCAGTGAAAGAGTCTCGTAGTAAAATACAACTTATGGATAAAGATCAAATCAAGAGAATTACTGTGCAACCCTGTATTAAGACCTCAAAAATATCTAAGATGGTGTGTTGTAGGCACTCTAAACAAAAGAACTTTAAGAACTTCAAGGGCATTTTACTACAGCAGCCTGAGCCACCCAAAATAGAGAGAGCCCTGTCTGGGAAATAATTATGGATGTAGTTTTTTTTTAATTAAAAATTTTTTTTTGTAATATTTATTTATTTGTTCGTTCTTTCATTCATTCATTCATTCTGAGAGAGCACATGAGCGAGAGGGGTGGAGAGAGGGAGAGACAGAGAGAGAGAGAATCCAAAGCAGGCTCCACACTGTCAGTGTGTGGAGCCCTACATGGGGCTCAAACTCACAAACTGTGAGATTATGACCTGGGTCAAAACCAAGAGTCATATGCTTAACCGACTAAGCCACCCAGGCACCCCTGGATGTAGTTTTAGAACACGGAGTGAACCCAATCAGATCCATAGGAAACCCAGAAAGTTTCTGGGGTAATTGCATCACAAAGAGTATCACCAGCTTGAACTGCTGAGGCAGTTCAAAACAAACGGGAGCCTCTGGAACCTCAACTTCCTATTGATCGGAAATAGGCTGAGAAAGCTATTTAACTGCAAACATGGGCTATGTCTTATGGAAAGGAAGACGTCTCAGAGAGCAGAACTGAAAGCCCAGGTGGAAGAGTCAAGTGACAAGGAGAATAATGGACTAGGAAACCACACACAGGGGTAAAACCATACCCTAATCAAGGAACATTCCATACTTCAGAGTAGGGAACCTGCTAAGGTATAGCCAGCTGGCTTTCAGAATTGCTATGGGCTAGTGACTGTTATGTGCCTCTCATTTCTCCCCTTTTGCAGCAAGGGTGTCTACTATGGTTATTTTGTCCCTGCCTCACCATTGCTTGTTGGGTGTGTTTGGGGGTTGATAATGTGTGTGTTTGGTTGACTAGTCCCTCAAATGGAATGATTCACACCTGGGGAAACTTGACAACATCTGGACATGACATACGTCTCAAGAGCCCAAACTTCAAGCTTCATGTGGTGACTGAGATGACATTTTTGGGTCCTGAGAAAACAGTGAGAATGTTGTGCCTGCGGGAGGAATGTGAATAATCTGTGGCCATAAAGGACCTGTGCTAGAGTGTTCAATAGTAGAAAACTACTTCCATCTGAGTGTGCACAAAAGTAGAGTATATTTCTAAATCACATTTAGTGTCAGGCTGGTCATACAACTTGCTTTGATCAATAGAATGCAGCATGCAAATTTTAGAGCCTATTCCTGAAGAGGTCCTGTAGCTTCTGCCTTTTCTTTCTTAGAATGATGCCCTGCGACCACTGTGTGAGGAGGCCAGTCTAGCCTAATGGAGGATGAAAGACCATGTAAAGCAGAGTCAAGGAATCCCAGCTGATAGCCAGCATCAACCGCCAGACATTCAAGTCAGTCTATCGTAGACCGCCCAATTCAAGTGACCCTCCGCCTGTATGTAGTCACATGAGTGACACCAGGTGAAACTGTAGAGGAACTGCAGTTCCAACCCACAGTCATGAGAAATAATAAATTGTGGTCCTAAGCCACTTAATTTTAGTGTAGTTTTTGTTTGTTTTTTTACATAGCAGCAGATAAATGAAACAACCCTGATCTTAAGATCTTATAATCTATAGGAAAAAACAGACAAATAAGCCAGTAATAATCACAATAAAAGGTGACGATCTTTCTAATATGGAGGTGCAGAAGGCCTATGGGAGCATATAGCAGGAAAATGAAGGCTTGTTTAATGGGGAGGTATGGCTGTATAGAGGGAGGAACATTCATCCTGAGATCTGAAAAATAAGAGGCATTTTTATCCATAGGGATGGAGGGAATGTAATATGCAGTGACCTCAAGCTAAGAAAGCATTTACTCAAATTCAGCATGGTTGTTACATCATGGGAGTCTAGTTAACACTACCTGAATGAATATATAACAAGGCATCATTCCTCCTTAAAGTATACCTTGCTGATGCATTATCACCACAAAGTGGGTTATGGAGTTATATTCTGGGTATGTTTATGATAATTCATGTGTGCTTTTATGTAGTTGTTTTTGGCTAGATCATCAGTGTGGTTTAATAATAGTAGTTACTGAAGACCTACGATGAGTCGTGGGCTATGACACGTTTTCTACATTAATTATTTTATTTCCATTTATAACTGCCTTGCAGGGTAGAGTATGCCCTCATTTTCTTTCTTTTTCAAAATTGAAGTATAGCTGATACACAACGTTACCTAAGTTTCAGGTGTACAACACAGTAATTCTGTCATGCTACGCTCACCACAAATAGCTGCCATCTGTCACCATACGGCACTATGACAATACCATTGAGTATATTCCTCATGTTGTACTTTTCTTTCCCATGACTTACTCATTCCATAACTGGAAACCTGTACCTTCCACTCCCCTTCACCCGTTTTGCCCACTGTCCCACTCCCCTCCTCTCTGGCAACTATCAGTTTGTTCTCTGTATTTATGAGTTTATTTCTGCTTTTTTTGTTTATTCGTTTGCTGGTTTTTGAGTATGCCTCCCCATTTTATAGCTAAGGAAATTAAGGTTCAGAGAGATAGAATGAATTGTCCAAGCCCTGAATCGGGTCACCATGAGATCTAATAGACTTGTTTCTGAGGTCCACAAAGTCAGAACTATGTTTATAATAATACTAAGACATTAATTGCCTTTTTCACTATGTTGGCATTTGCACTTAGATTCCTGGAGGGCTCTCACTGTTCCCTAATTTATAAGAATGGCTCAATATACTTAAATTGCTTCATGTAAATATTATAATATACACTGAATACCTGTCTTCCTTCTGGGAAGTTGGAGTTGTAGTATATGCTAGAGATGTATGGTACCTATGTCCCTGACCCCATAAAATTCCTGGTGTCCTAAGTTTAGGTTTGCTTTCCTGGTAGATAAAAGGCTAACTGGTTGTCACAATTCATTGCTGGAGGAAGAACTGAGCATGTCTTATGTGTGATTCCACTGGGAGAAGACTCTTGGAAGTTTGCACCTGGTTTCTTCCAGACTTTGCTCCATGTGCCTTTTCCCTTTGTTGATCTTGATTTGTAGCCCTTTGTTATGATAGATCCCACCTGTGAGTACAAACACATGCTGAGTCTTGTGAGTGCTCTTAGCAAATTACTAAACCGGGTGGGGGCGGGGCGGGGTCTTGGGGACGCCCAACACACTAAGTGAAATCTAAACAGGATAAACTCCCCAAAATCCATCTCAAGACACATCATATTAAACTACTCAAAACTAAAGATAAAGAAAAATCTTGAAAGCAGCCAGAGAGCAGGGACATGTTACCTGGAAACATTACCGAGGAACACCCATTCGAACGACTGGATTTCTCATCTGACACCATGGGGGCCAGAAGAAGGGGCACGGCCTCTTTCAAGTGTACATTCTGGATCTGGCTCACCAACTTGTCAGGAATGAGACAAAAACCTCCTCAAAGGAAAACTCAAAGAATTTGTTGGTAACAGAGCTGTCCTTAAATACTGACTAAAGAAGTTTCTTCAGACAGAAAAGAAATGATAAAAGAAGGAATATGGAGCACGAGGAAGGAAGATGAAACAAGAGGAAAACAGAACTCTGGGTACAAAGAAGAGAGTGTCCTTTTCCTCATGGCTTTTATAAATTATATTTGATGATTGAGACAAAAATTAGAATGCCATCTGATAATCAATGGTATTTAAAAGCGGGGAAGGTAAAGGTACCTAAATGGATGTAAGGTGTCCACATTTCACTCAAAGTGGTAAAATGTCGGGGTGCCTGGGTGGCTCAGGTGGGTGAGCATGCGACTTTGGCTCAGGTCATGATCTTGTGGTTTGTGGGTTTGAGCCCTGTGTTGGGCTCCACACTGAGTGCAGACCGTGCTTGGGATTCTCTCTATCTCTCCCCCTCTCCCACTTGCACACACATGTGCTCGCTCTCTCTCTCTCACTCAAATTAAATAAAAAAATAAACTTTAAAAAGTGGTAAAGTGTTATTAGTTATAAGCTATATATATATATATATATATATATATATATGACATATATATATATATGACACATAAAAGTATATGGTAATACTCAGAGCAACCACCACAAAAACTGTAGAAAGAAATACACTCAAAAACACTATAAATTAATCAAGATGGAATCCTAATAGATGTTCAAGTAGTCCACAGGAAGGTGAAAAAAGAAACACAGGAATGAGAATCAGAGGAAATAAATGGAAAATATATAATAAAATTGCAGTCTTAGGTGCTGCCATAATTACCTTAAATGAATTGGAATAAATACATCAATCAAGAGAGCCCACAGTCCACGAGTTGGCATCAGATAACAAGGGTACCTACCATTTGGCTTTCTGGGGTCTGTTCCCTGCACATCTGGGGGGCTGTTCCCAGCCTCCCTCTGGGGGGCTCTGCCTGGAGATCCTCGACAGGCTCTCCCCTCAGGGTCCTGGGCTGCGCTGCTGGTGGGATGCTGTTTGCTGGGGGTCCAGCTCTGCCTGTGGGGCTCAGCCTGGGTGCTGGGCACACAGGGAGGGGCTTGGGATCTGCAGGAATCTGGGCTCAGCCTTCCCTTCTGCTGTTCTGCCTCTCTTCGTTTGTTTTCTTCCTCTCGCTTCCTGGAAGCAAAGCCAAGGGGAAAGAGGAAAAAATTAGAAGAGCGTGACCCATCCAAATATTCCTGACTGAGATTTAAATTTTATGAGGAGCTACCACATCACAGGAGGGATTTGGAAATTCATGATTACCACAATGTCACAATTTTCAGTCTTTTCTGCAGACCTTAGAGCTCAACAGAAGATGAAGCAGAAAAGAATCTTATAGATCAGCCTTTGCCCAGCTGGGGCACACATGATGGAAAACTATGTGATGGGGCACACATGATGATATGACAATCCTGAGGTGTGTGTGCCCAAGCTTGTGTGGGATCCCTGCCTGTAACTCCACGCCTTTTTCTCCTATTCCAGAAAGCACATCAGAATGCTGCTGAGAGTGCCAGTCACAGGGATGACCTTTAATCTTCTCTATTTCTTAAAAAAGACCATCGGCAAACCTTAGGATTTTATGAAACGATTACTTACAAAGCACCTCACAACTGATTATAATACACCTGTGAGTTGCCACATGGCTATCCAGAGCTCCAGCTAAGGAGGCAAAGCCACTCATTTTGCAGATGAGGTCCAGAAGGCAGGAGGATTTTCAAAAAGTCATACACAAGTCGTGGTGGCGAGGCTGGCACCTGTGGATAGCAACGGACTAGAAGAAGGCTGGCCAGGAGAGGCCAGGAGGAGAAACGAGAGGCAATGGGAAGAGGATGGGCCTGTGACAGCCCAGTTCCAGAAAGGGGCAAGTTGCCTGAGGATGAAGGAGCTGAGTTAAGGACAAGGTTTGTGTGACCAATAGCATCAACTGGTGGGGATTTCCAGGGGAAAGAAAGGGGGAAGAAAACTAACATTTATTGAGCATCTTCTGTACTGGGTACTGAGGACCATGGGGTTCGAGCCTCCCTAGAGGAAACTTCGATTCAGAAGGGACACTGAGGAAACAGAGACCTAACAAATAATGGAGGAAGTGCTCTGCTAGTGTGCTTGCACAGAGCAAGTAGCGATTAGTTTTGTCTGGAGGAGTCCGGAAGCTCCCAGCTGGGGCTTCTCAAAGATGTGAAGTCTGCTGGGGCAGATTGGATGGGAATGAGGAGTTCGGTGGGAGGGAGCAGTTTGGGTGAAGGCAAGTAGTGTGGAAAACTGGGTCTGTTTTGCCTCTTCTCATCTTTGAACGATGCTTGCTATACCCAGCAGGCACTCAATGCAGATTTGCTGCCCAGATGACTCAGTTATTGCTCAGGAAGAGAATTAGGTGGCCACATAAGGTTCAGGTTCAAGTAGAATGAATGATTCGGTGTAGTGGAGAGAAGCCCACGCTGGGAAGTATGAGAAATTTTCTAGTCCTGCCCCTGCCAATAACTACATTGAGCCGGTCACTTTCCTGTTCCTGAGACTCAGTTTCCCCAGGTCTGACACTTGTGTGATAGTTTATAACCTGGAATTGATTTAGGGGCCTATTTAGAAGCCAGATGTCTTGACAAAACCTGGGATATCTTTTGTAACCAGAGAGATGTCTTTTATTGTTATAGTTGGTATCAGAGTCCCTCTTGGGGGAGGGAGGACCTTGTTTAGACAAATATTGTAATCAGCTTCAGAACGGACCTGAGGGCTGGCAGCAGGTGAGACGTTTGGGACCTAGGTGGTGAGTGGCCCTGAGGCTCCAGGGTAGGGCTATTCTGTGGTGACAAAAAATAAATAAATAAATAAATAAAATAAAAAAAGAATGTTTGAAGCTCCTGACAGGAGGGAGGAGATGAAAAAACCAGAAAGAGAGAGAAAGGAGGGGGAAGAAAGAGAAGATAGAAGTCCTAGCATTGTGTAGAGCAAGGGCCAGGCCAAAGAGAATCCTCCATGGTGAGATGATGGAGAAGGACTTTACATCTGTGCTCATCACACTTTAACCCAGAGAGTCTCCTGACATCTCATTAAAATCTAGGTTCTGATTTAGCAAGCCTGGAGTGGGGCTCAAGATTCTGCATTTCTAGGGGCATCTGGGTGGCTCAGTTGGTTGAACTTCTGATTCTTGGTTTCAACTCAGGTCATATGTCCTGGTTTGTGAGTTCAAGCCCCGCATCAGGCTCTGCATTGACAGGGCAGAGCCTGTTTGGGATTCTCTCTCTCTCTCTTCCTCTCTCTCTGCCCCTCCCCTGCTCACATGTTCTGTCTCTCAAAATAAATAAATAAACTTTAAAAGAACAAAAAAAGGCTCTGCATTTCCAACAAGCATTCAGGTTATACAGGTGCTGTGGGTTCCTTGAACCACACCTTGTGTAACAAGGCTTAAGAAAATGGAAAAGTGTCATATGGACTGTGAACTGTATCAAGATGGGCTAGGAAGTGCGTTTCTCCTCAGTGATGCAACTTTTTTTAAGGTCTACTAGGCTCATACCACTTTTTTATAAGCACCCTGACAAGCTGCAGAGCTAAGATACCAGACATGGAAGCAAGAAGCAAGAGTGAGGCAGAGGCACTAAGCCTCTGCAAAGTCACAGAATTCAGATTTCCATAGGCTGGGGGATTTGAAGCAATGCTTGTTTAGATCTCAAGGGACACAGAAGACCCAGATGTAACCCGCTATCTGGGTTACACTCTGATATAAAGCCTTGTCCACTTAACTTCCCCTTCTGAAGGTTTTTTGTCCTGTGGTGAAAGCTCCCAATCTGGGGTCCACGCTTGCTTATCTAATGGGTTCCCACCGGCTCCCATCTGAGCAGAAGTGGCCAGATGGGTTGTGCTAACTCCTGTGTCGCTCTGATGTTTTCATTTGACTCCGGTTTTGTTCCACGCTTTGCCAACTGCTGACGCCCGAGTGTGCGGCCCTGCAATCGACAGGCTGGCTGGACGGCCTGTCATCATCAGGGCCTGATATTCGTATGGATGCTAGCAGGTGCCAGTTCAGTGTGAGCTGTGCGGGAGAAGGCTGCTTTTCAGAAGGTGGAAGCATCTGGGTGGCTGAAGTGCCGCTAATTGATCTAACAGCCTTGCTCCTGGCAGGCAGGGGGACGGCCTCTCTGTTTATGAGCACCGATGAAGAGAACTGCTCTAGGAAAATATTGGTCATTTCGACAGACACACACGTGCGGTTGTCTGGCTTGGCAGCCACATGGATCTCACTGCCATTAAGAAGGGCTTTGAGGTGATAAATTAGACTTTGTTGTTTGAGCGGTCATTTCTCTTTCTTTGGGGAAAGCAAACAGCTTTCCTTTTCAATTCCAAGAAGCCACTTACAATCAGCCCCTGGGCAACCCTTGTTACTGCACACCTTTCTGGGCCTCCAACAGAGACAGCCACAGGACACACAAGGGATCCGGCCTTTTAGAGTGATCAGGATGTCCAGAAAGCAGGGGCACTCGGCCTTCTGAAGACTTCTTTGGAAGGGGAGGTTTGCAGGAGGGTGTTGTTGTTTTGTTTTGTTTTTTGTTTTTATTTTTCATTTTGGTAGAACCAAGTAAAGCAGATTTGGAAGAAAGAATGCAATTATCAGAATATGTCATTAGACCCTCAGTCTGTGAATAGAAATAAATTAATGTTTAAAAAATTTGACTCATTAACAAAAAAAAAATCTTCCGGGCGGCACACCGCCCACAACTGTGCAGTTCTCCAGAGCTGTGGCTCTTGATGTAAAAGTAGTGATCGCTGGGGAAAAGGGGGGCGGTGGGATTAGAGCTGGGAACGATGCATAACCTGCATCCTATTATATACCTGCTGCCTTAAAACAAAAGCAACAACATGGGGTGCCTGGGTGGCTCGGTCAGTTAAGTGGCTGACTTCAGCTCAGGTTATGATCTCATGGTTCGTGAGTTTGAGCCCCACGTGGGGCTCTGTGCTGACAGCTCAGAGCCTGGAGCTTTCTTCGGATTCTGTGTCTCCCTCTCTCTCTGCCCCTCCCCCCACTCACATTCCATCTTCCTCTCCAAAAAGATTAAAACAAACAAACAGAAGCAACGACAGCAACACACATGCACACACAGGACACAGCCCGAGAGGAGAACACGAGCCTATGCATATCCCTGGGGAATAAGGTCCAGTGCCACTGTTCATGGCCCAAGTTCAAAGGAATTTCAGGTGATTCATTTTTATTTGGTAGATAAGGAAAATGAGGCAGAGAGGTAAGTTATTTACCTATGACTACATACAGCTGAGCTGGAACTCAGCTTTTCACCCCTCCCTGTACAATTTACCTCTGTGACTGAGTCATTTTCGTAACATTTCACTTCATCTTTTTCTATCATTTAAAAAATGAACTGGGTCATAAGAAGAAACTGCTAACATTGCATCAGAGTGGCCATTAACAGCATTTCAACCTAGCCCCAGATGTAGCCTTTCATCCTAAAACTCTCAGATGCAGTAATTGTCCTGAAATGTAACTGTTTTTTTCTCCAACTAATTTATTACAGAATGTGTAAGTTCTAGTAATCTTCGTGGGGATTATGTTATAAACTCGACCTATTTTGGTCCAATTTAGCAAACAAACACTAGAAAAAGAATCAGTGCTATTCTAGTTTATATGAAAAACTGAAGAGAAAAAAAAAATCCTGTCTATGACACAGCAAGTAACATTTTAGCAGGAGATTTATTAACATGGTGGAATGTTCACGCACAAAATAGTCCTACCTTGTCCTCTCCTTTTTTCTATTATCTTAAGGGAAACTGACCAGACAGCAGTTTTCGAAGGACTGCCAATTAGTCTGGGTTGTACAGTCTTTTCTAGAGCAATGCTTATAGCTCCCCAGAGGCTCAGAGTATAAAAAAGGGAGAAAGTCAACTGAAGATGACATCATTGGCAATGTCCATTTTGGGTCCTGTGCACCACAGAGCAAAGAAAGTCTCCCAACTGTAGGCTGAAGGAACTGGGGCTGTTTCCCCCAGGGCAGAAAAGATTTAAGGGACACATTGCTGCTGCAGATCTCTGAGGTGCTATTGTGAGGCACTGGCGTGCCCTGCAAACCCTCCAGATCAGACCTAAGTCCCAAGGATGGGGATTTCTCCAAATTAGTGGCCTAGATGGCAACTGCAGAAATGGGCCAATAAGAAACTCAGTAATCAAAAGATTGCCTGATGTGCAGAGAATCAGATCAAGGGCAATCATTTAAATGACTTGGCCATCCAATGGCTTAGCATCTCAGGACTGGGACTGTTTGCAGTGTGGCACAGATCTGCCTCTGGACCTGGACAGTTTGAGTCCTGGGAGATGATTTTTTTCTACCCTCCTATGTGGCTTCCATAGAGAGCTGCATTTGCCCAGTTTTGACAAGAAGAAACTAGTTCTGTCAGACAACGCAGAAAGAAGCAGGGTCTTTCCCATTCGAGTGGAGTATTCAAGTTTCCATTGCCATGGATGTAGGGCCTATGAGGGGTTTGAAAGATGTGATTAGAATGGCTTCACAAAAAGGGACATCTAGTTTGTTTCGACGTCCTACTGTTGGACCAAGTTAACTGGGCTTTGCCCTAATGACATTCTTGATTATAGTCTTGGTGTAGGCTTGTAACCAACTAATCTTCTTAATTTTCTCAAAAATTTAGTTAGAATTTGATGTGCTCTGCCATGGTAGTTAGCTTTGAGAGTAATAGGAAGAATTTTTTTATTAAACTATGTTGCAGAATTGTGATGGTGGCTTGGCACCATTCTTTTTTTTTTTGAGAGAGAGTGAGAGTGGGGTAGGGTAGAGAGAGAGAGAGGGACAGAGGGAGAATCCCAAGCAGGCTCCATGCTGTCAGCCCAGAGCCTGATGCCGGGCTCGAACCCATGAAGTGTGAGATCATGACCTGAGACAAAATCAAGAGTTGGACGCTTACCAACTGAGCTACCAAGTTGCCCTAATACCATTATTTTTTTAGTTTTTAATTTTTTAAAAATGTTTATTTATTCTTGAGAGACAGCGAGAGCAGGGGAGAAGCGGTGGGGGGGGGGGGGGGGGGAGACACAGAATCCAAAGCAGGCTCCAGGCTCTGAGCTGTCAGCACAGAGCCCAACACGGGGCTTGAACCCACGAGCTGGGAGATCATGACCTGAGCCAAAGTCGGACGCTTGACTGACTGAGCCACCCAGGTGCCCCACAACACCATTCTTTTAACAACAACACTGGAACAACTGAACAAATACTGGGTTAAGAGAAAAACTGATTTAGGGCCTGATTCTGGTTACACTTATAAGTATAAGAAGAAAGAAAGAAAGAAAGAAAGAAAGAAAGAAAGAAAGAAAGAAAGAAAGGGAAAGAAAGAAAAGAAAAAAAGAAAGAAAAGAAAGAAAGAAAGAAAGAAAGAAAGAAAGAAAGAAAGAAAGAAAGAAAAGAAAGAAAGGAGAAAGGGAGGAAGGGAGGGAGGAAGGGATGGAGGAAGGGAGGGAGGGAGGAAGGAGGGGAAGGAAGGAAGGGAGGGCGGGAGGGGGGGTGGGGGGAAGCAGGGCTGATGCACGCTGGCCTGTCCAAACGGATGCTGGCACCTGGAGACAGCCTGCAGCCTAAGTGTGGTTGGTAGGAGTCCTGGCTTAGGGCAGGACTGAGATTCCTGTGCCATCTTTCTCCTTTACTAGCTGTGTAATTTCAGGACAGTTAACCTCTATGTGGTATTTTCCTTATCTATGAAATGAGATTAAAGATAGTTGCCCTGTGTCTACCTTACTGAATGACTGGATGGACTTAATGAACCAATATATAAGAACTTTGTAAGCTGTAAAGTACTATATAAACGTAACTGGCATTACTGCTTTTTAGGTAAAGCTGTTAAGATAAAGCTGCCCCGTGAAAGGATCTGGTTAGAAGTGAAGAAATCAGTGTCTGGCATGGGTTCCTTGCAGTTAAGAGCCACAGGGCTTGGCCTGATGATACTTTCAGAGATGCTCATTGATGAAACCACACGACTCCCTTTCCTACAAGAGCCGCTTTAATCATCTCTCTCCAACCTCTCGTGGGTCCTGCATTCATGGCAATGGAAATCTAAATACTCCACTGGAATGGGAAGGAGCCTGTTCACTGTTCTGCAGTGTCTGACAGAATTTTCCTTTCTTCAGCACTGGGCAAACACAACCCTCTGTGGAAGCGACACAGTGGTTTCATGTTCAAATACATGCAGTGGTGACCCCCTTTGCTCTTACGTTTCTTTTAAGAATCAGAATAAAGAACTGTCATAAACCTGTCAAATGGTAATTTGCTCATGAGAAATATCGAGGGAGCTAGGAAGCCAAAGGCACAGATACAGAAGCACCAGTGTGTGTTGTGAAGATAAATGGTATGTAAACATAGTTCCTGCCTGAGTAGGGCAAACAATTAAAGTGGTACTCTTACAGAGATCCACAGAATTGAAGGAGACCTAAGAGAGTATCTGGCCCAAGCTTTCCACTTGGCTGAGGGGGACACTAAGGCCGAGAATGAAAAATGATACATGTAAGGTTTCAGACCCACTGTAGGGGCAGCTATTAAACATTTAGGATTTTATGATTAAATGCTTATTAAATCTCAGGTATTTTAAGAGACTGGACATATGGAGACACACAATATAATCCCTGTTCCCAAGGAGTTGATAGTCTAGTGGGGGAATGAGGCCCATTCACTCCTGCAGATGGTTCTGCGTGTAATGGCTTCTGGATGTGATGAGGGCCAACACGGAGGGATCTACACGGAACTATGGGAGATGTGGGAGGCAGTGACTACACTGGAAGAAAAAAAAAACACCTAGAAAGGGTGTCAAATGAGAAAGAGGGAAGGAACTGAGAGGTTATAAGAGCGTGAGCGAGGACATGCAACCCAGGTCTCAGAGAATCTTTGACTCAGAAGAAATCTCAAAGACTGGCTCTTCATACAGCTGAAAGAAATTCCTTGTATATCACCCCGGCGAGATGATAATTCAGTTTCTGCTGGAATATTTCCAGGGAAAGGAAGCTGATTACCTCACAAGGCATAAAAGGTTCCGCTCTAACCTTTTCAGTTGGTGTTGTGTGGTATGTAATGGGGTCTTCTGTACGATTCTGTCTCTTCATTGTCACTGAATAACAGGCTGAGTAATATCTGGTCTCTGACTTCCTTTCAAGGGAAGAAGAAAATGTCACGTGTCTTAGGACCTTTGACTTATAGAATGTTAGAGCTGAGGAGCAGGGAGCTCAGATATCATTTAGTCTAATGGTTTTTAAAAGTCTCTTTGTGACTCATGGACTTTTTTGACATTGTGATAAAAATATGTAGGTCTCCTCCCCAAAATGTCCATATGCTCATGATATACAAACCGTTGCACACAGTTTCAGGGCATTCATGGAGCCCCAGAGCCCATCCTGGATTAAGAAATCTTTTCATTTCTTGGGAAATGGAAAACTGAGGCTCAGAGAAGTGGGATGAAATGGAGTGGAATCATAGGAGTGATTTCCCATGGGTCAGACGACAATGTGAGCAGAGGAGTAGGGCTTATGGGTCAACCCTGGAGAAACTGATTGCCAGACTGAAGATGTTCAGGGAAGCAGGCAGTAAGCGGATCTATTATAAATTGAAAAGGAGACTTGGGGTAGGAGTGGGGGTGCCAGGAGCACTTTCTTTATCTGAAAGTTGGTTTATGGAAAAGGGTGTAGACTTTTCTCTTTTGCTTTAAGGGGTATCTCAAGACCAAAAGGTAGAAAAGAACTTCTGACAGAATTGCCCTCTACTGGAATGTGTTTGAATTCTTTGTCACTTGACTTTTTTGAGGACACAGAACAACCTCCTTAGAAGGGACTTCAGCATCACAAGAGTTTGAACTGGATGACTCAAACTGGACTTGATTATGTTAACTCTAGGAGACATATGCAATCTCATAGAGTAGCCAGAAGGCAGCTCAGGTCTCCCAAAGAGTATGGTAAGTTAAGGAAAGGGAAATGTGAGGAAGTGAGGGAAGTTCAGGGTGGCGGAGCCCTCAAGTGTGAGGGTGTGGGAGGGAGGCAGTCATGGAGAGAAATGGGACTTGGAGATAGAAGCGGAAGCAGAATGATGAAGGGTCTTATGTGGGACCATGGATGGTATTCAAGAACAATGGCCCGTGTAGCATGGTGGGACATGAGAATGGAGGCAAGAGGACATTTCAAGAGGAATTAACAGAATCAATGGTGGCATCACTAGCAGGGAAATCAGGAGGCGAGAAGAAAGGCTGTGCTGATGAGGTGTAGGTTTCACAGTGAGTCTGAAGTGACAGTGACAACAAGACACAAAAATGGAAAGTGTTGGCAAGTCACAAAAGGACAGCAAAGTGGAAATGCCCACTAGGCAACTGATGATGTGGAATCAGAGTTCCAGGAGGTCAGGATGTGAGACAGATTAATGGGCTATCTACAGAGATGAAGTCACTGAGGTTTCATGAGTAGACACCTTTCCAATGGAAAAAATGTATAGCATGAGTAGAAGTCTAAGGAGCAAGTCTGCAGAGCTGACCTCAGTGTGGAGATGGTATAATTAAAAAGCTGTGAGAAGGAAGAGATGGAGAGACAGAAGAGAGCTGGGATAAGAGAGTGAAATAAAAACCCAGCAAAATGGAAGCTTCTGGGGACAAGAGTGATCAACATAAATACAGTCTTGTCTAGTGTGCATTCAACTGTGTGCTATGGCAGGTAAATTATAGCAATGTTCCTTTTGGCAACAACATAGGTGGTGCAGTGTGAGTTATAAAGTGCTTTTAAGTGGATTATAGCTATTTCTTAAATAGTACTTTCTAAAAGACATGCCTTGGAAAGCATGACTAAAACTTTGCTCTCTCCCAATTTCTCTATCAGTAAATGAGAAGTCATTTGAAGTTTAATAAGTTCTTTTCACATCGTTGCTTTAAGGATGGTGATCTGTGCCATCCCGATGTGCTATGCTGGGAAAGGTAGACCGAGGCGGTGCCATGTGCCTGGGTCACCTTGGCCAGCGAGGCGGTAGCAGCGAGGACTGAAGTCAGCATTCTGATTTTTGTTCCTTAAAGCCCAAACCACATCCAAAGTTAAACACTGACTCAGATCTTAAGAAATAACTTCTGAGAAATAAAATTAAAACAAATGAAATCAGTTTCTTCTCCCTTTAAATATTTCTCTTGGAGTCCTATGCCCACAAGCACCGTAGGAGGTGATGGTTAGACTGTAAGAAATTTATTTACTTCCAATAATGACACCTAATAGAGGAAAGATTGTGACTGAGAAAAAGGAAACAGGTTACCGTTCCCAGTTTGGGCCATTTCAGATATTATCTCAGTAAGCACAGCTCCCACATAACAGGTTTTTAAAAAAGACCTTCAGGGGTGCTGGGGGGCTTAGCTGGTTGAGCATATGACTCTTGATTTCAGGTCAGGTCATGATCCCAGGGGCGTGAGATTGAGCCCTACGTCAGGCTCCGTGCTGAGCATGGAGCCTGCTTAAGATTCTCTCTTTCCCTCCGCCCCTCCCCCACTTGCTCTCCCTCTCTCTCTCTCAAAAAAAGTAATAAAAAAGTTTTTTAAATGAACTTCAGAAACTAAGAACTAAGAACAAAGAGGACCCATTGTCCATAGCCGTGAAACCAACCAGGATAACAATGAAGGGGGGGTTGGGCTAGGTGGTCCCTTAATCCCCCTACCTTTTCAAACCCTCAGGACTTGGAGTCACAAAAGGCCTGGTTAGGAAAAAAAAATATTCTAAGGCTCTATTTATGCATGTCCTGAAGTGAAAGCCCTTCCTCTCTATAGGAGATCTTCTGACAAATGGATTCTTGGTTCTCGGCTCTATGCTGACTCAGCAGTGCCTGTCCAAACTTTTGGCCCCTGGGGTATACGGCCACTAGGCAGCACTGCAGGCAAAGGAGAGAAGGAAGAGGCTGAGATCATTAACAGAGAAGACTGGGGCGGAGGTTCCACAGAACTGGAGAATGCCTACAAGTCAGCTGGTCTAGTTTGTCATGTTTCATAGATGAAAAAACTGAGGCTCAGAGGACGGATGCTGTGTTACCCTACAACCCCTCTATTCTGCTGGAAAGGGAGTTTGGGGACTCCAGGGCCCCCTCTCTATGCTAATGAAGTAGAATGTATTTGGACTAATACACTGCTTTTTCTTTTTTAATTTTTTTGGTGGGGGGGGGTGTGCAGGGTGGGGAGGATATACAAAGTTGTTGCCTTTGTACAGTCCCACCAACATATTCAGGTAGGTGTGACTTCAGATTCTGAAAACAGAGTCTCACCCATAAAAACCTGAGTTTATGGAAACATCAGATGGAAGGAAATATAGCATTCCATCCCTTACAGAGAATATTTAACTTACAACTCAGGATAATTTGCCATGTGTATTAAGTAATACCTACTTAACAGTTGTCACTCTCATGCAAGGAAATTTCCTAATAAGGATAGAAGAAGAGGCACGTAGAGAGGCCTCAGGTTAAACTGGATTCTTTGGCAAAAGCGAAGAGAAGAGACCCTCATAAAGAGAACCGTGCAAGATAGTATTTCCTAGGATGCCACCAACTGCAGTAGCTTCGGTCACAGAAAATGATGTCTTCCTGTCAATCTCATCTACCAAAGGCCACCATTATGGTTAGCATCCCAGTTCACAGTGGCATTTAACTTCTCACTAAAATGGCTTATCCTGCCTTTTATTATTATTTCAAATTATTATTTATTACACACATGCTTCCCCCTTGTGGGCAAGAAATGGAAGGATTCAAGATTTAGAAACATTCACGATCCAGCCAGGAAGTTAAGATTCTGCCTGTTATCTTCCGCATCAGAGGTTTGGGGACCTATACCTCCTGATGCAATAGTTCCCTGATAAATAAAGCATCCCAACAAAGGTATCCAAGAAAAGGTAAACCAAGGCATAATCTAAAATCAATCACTTCTGGTAAAATAATCACACTGTATATGTAATAGGCACACAGGACTATTTTACATAGTCTATAAAAATAGCGTGAGGTCCTTGAGGCAAAATCACTATTTTCTCTAAAGGCTCTAGCCAAGAGTTTTGAATGTACAGTAAGAACCCGGTCAATGTTTCATGAACACATCACATGAGTTAGTACAGATTTGATAAGGAATAGGTGGGGAGGGCAAGTTATTCACACAACTTGGTCGCTTTAATCAAATCAAAACTAGACGCTTCTCATGAAGTAGGTTAGACACTGGTGTTGGTTTCCTGTGGAAAGGCAGGAAAGGAAGGAGGAGGAGCAGTTATCTCTCTGTAGCTTCCTGTAGGTAAGCTCCTGCCCCCCACTCCTTGCCATCGTGGCTGTGGCAATGGTTTGTCCCTGGGTTGGAACCGGAGGGGCTAACCTAGACGAACAGCCAGCCACCAAGTAGAGACTGGGCCTTGGTCCTTCCCTGTAGCCTCAGTGCCCCATAGGCCTGGTGGGCAAAAGGGGGCGGGGTGTGACACAGGGACAGGGATCAAAATTATTTCTTTCTGATCCTCTTCGGATTCCTCCTCCTGGCCACTGCCCACCCCCCCGCCCCACGTGCCCCCTTCCACCCTGATTCTGGGCTGTGAGAACATAATGTCCACAGCTCTCACTTACTTGGCAGCAGCATCTTTTCTCAACTGTTCGTGCTTCATGAGGAGATTTTTCCGATCTCGAAAAGCTTTTCTGACCTTGTACCCTTTGTAGACAGCCTGGATTTTGAAGGCAGCGATGTCTTGTATGGCTGCGATGGACAGGGCGCCGTGCTCCAACATGAACTGGATCACTTCATGGCGCTCACCGAGCAAGGCATAGTCAAGGGGAGTGTACCTGAAGGAGGAAGGTATTTTGTAAGTGTTGGCATGTAACCTGAAGTACAGTTCAGTTGGCAATATTATGCAGCAAAGGAAACTTCATTCTGAGATGTGGACTCTTCCTCAGGCAAGGCTATCTTGTGTACTCCAGGGCTGTTCCTTTTTTTTCCTGAGGGGACAAAACAAGGCAGGAGCTGGGGTCAGGCGCTTTGTGTCACTGACCATGATGGTTCCTGGGTCTTGCTTGCTGGCTCACAAACCGGGGGCTATAGGAACACATGATCACTTTTCTTCTTCCCCATGTGCCAAATAATACCCTGCTCCTATCTGAAAAAGTACTGCAGATAATTTCCTGTGGGACTCCTAAGTTTAAGCCTGGGACTACTGATAGTTAATGCTTGTGAAATAAAAAATACATCTCCAAATGGACAGATTTAGTATATGATGAGGATGGCTCTTTAAATCAGAAAGCATTTATTAAGTAGTTTTGGGACAGCTGCATAGCCATCTGGAAAAAAAAGAGAAAGATTCTTATATCACATTTTACATGAAAATGAGTTCTGGATGAAGCAAAGACCTAAATATAGAAAAAGAAACCATGGAAGTACTAGAAGAAACCAGGGAAGACTTTTTAAAAAATTAGAGTGGGAAGGTCTTTTCTAATAAAAATAGTACAAAACTCAAAACTGTGAGAGAAGATTGACAAATCCAACTACATAAAAATAACAAAATTTTGCAGGGCAAAAAACACCAAAAACAAAGATAAAAGAGAGTCCTCAGAACAGGAAACACTGATGGCTCCTAAACATATAAAAATATGTGCAGCTTCACTCATTTAAGAGAAATATAAATTAAGACTAACAAGGAGAATTAGGTTAGCTAACCAATGAGCAGGTTAGCAAAGATTAGAAAGTTTAATAACCCACTGTGCTGGTAAGGATGCAAAGACAGGCTCCCTATGTACTACTTTAATCTTCAGAAAGACCAATTGGGCAGTATCTATCAAAATTGTTCCCACATCTGTCCTCTGGCATTTCACTTGCAGGCATATATTCCAGAGACCTGCTCTCGTGCGTGCGTGTGTGTGTGTGTGTGTGTGTGTGTGTGATGCTTTCTATGTAAGGATATTCACAGAGGCACAGTTTGAAATAGTTAAAGAATGGAAACAACCTCAGGATCCATCAACAGAATACTGCTTACATAAAGTACAGGCCATTTGTGTAACGAAGTCATCTCTATAATGCAGCCATTACTGTGGCATGTGAATAAAATAAGGAACAATGTCCAGGATGTCTTGTTAAATGAAGAAAAAGAAAACAATTAAGCAACAGAACAGTATTATGGCATGCTCCTTTTGAATAAAAAAAAAGAGAACATATCCCTGTATTCTTATTGATGTAAAATATATCTTTAGAAGTTTACCAAGAAACTGGTTGACAGCTACATCTCTGGGGAGGAAACTGGTTGTCTCAGAGGCAGGGGTAGGAGGGACATTAAGTTTTAACTGAATGCTTTTTTATGCCTTTTATTTATTTATTTTTAATGTTTATTTATTTTTGAGAGAGGGAGAGAGACAGAGTGTGAGTGGGGAGGGGCAGAGAGAGAGGGAGACACAGAATCCGAAACAGGTTCCAGGCTCTGAGCTGTCAGGACAGAGCCCAACACGGGGATCGAACCCACAAACCGTGGGATCATGACCTGAGCCGAAATCAAGAGTTGGATGCTTAACCAACTGAGCCACCCAGGTGCCCCTTTTATGCCTTTTTATACCTTTTAAATTCTGTACACTGTGCATACCTTTTTGATAAATATATTATTTAGAAAAGATGGGTTTTATTGTCATATAGCTATATATTTGAATCTCAACTGGCTACTTTCTAGATGTATAATTTTGGGCAAATTCCTTTCTTAAAATATATCCTTTCTATTTCTGGAAATATAAAATAATTGGATAAATACACAGAAGAAAATAACAGTCATCTATCCCCCCCCCCCCCCTTAGAATTAATCAGTGTTGTTATCTCGGCAGGTATGTTTTTTAAATGATTACTTTGTAATAATGACACATATTTTAAGTATTAAAATAATGCAAAAAAATACAAAAATTGAAGTAAAATAAAATCCCAACTCTACCTTCCAACAATGGTAATGCTGACTGTCACTTCTTAACCAACTTACCTCTCCTCACTACAGATTTGGCATGAAGAATAAATGAAATAATAAATCCAAAGAAGATAACACTGTGCCTGGCATAAAAGAAGCAATTAATAAATGTCAGCTGTTGTCGTTATTATTATAGGACATGCACTGCATCAGGGTTTGTGATACCATGGTCACATGTCATCGATATTGTTCCCACAGGACCCAAGCTAGGAGTTATGGCCACCTAACGACTGCTACTGATCTGATTCCTCTCTGGGAGACTGTTACTAATCCAACACAATCAGAGGTGTTAGGAAGAAATGATCAGCTGATTTATGAGGTGGAAAAACTGATGATTATATGGATGCATGATTAGACACAGAAAATCATCCAGTGATTATAGAGATTTTCTCTCTTCAAAATTCACCTGACAGTCATAGACGTCAATGGAGGAGATTTTTCAGTATAAGCAAAGGGTGGTTTGGTCACTTCTATAAGGAAACTGAATTCAGAAGGAAGTCTGTATGTTAAAATTAAGAAACTCTCATTTTTAGGACATCTTGATCTGTCTTCGCTGTTCAGGGACCAGAAGGCCCTATGGTAGAGGTGCCAACATAAACTTTAAAAACATTATCTATAAGTAGGTAGTGTCTTGTAAATTCAGAAGAACTTTAAAATTTTTCACTATATGTTTTATTTAAAAATTTTATTATTTAAAAAAAATTTAATTCTAGTATAGTTAACATACTGTACTGAATCAGTTTCAGGTGCACAATACAGTGATGAAGTGATCAAGATAAGTGTAATCACTATGTATTCTAAAATATCTTTCATGACCGTACTCTCTCCCAATGGAAAAAATTATCAGAGTCACAGAACTCTATGACAGTAGAGCTAAACTGAATTTTGGAGGTCTTTTGGCTTAACAGCTTCATTTCATAAATGAGTAAATAGATTCAGAAAGTTTAAGCAACTTGCTGAAGGTTATGTAACTAGTTCCCTGCAGAACCCAGACCTGAACTAAGACTGTATGACTCCCTGTTCAGCAATCCTTCCACAGCACATCTATCAGTCCTGGAATATAATCCTTGTACAGAATGAAGCTGCTTCTCAAATCAACGTGCAAATTACGTATGCATTTAGTAGATTTGATCATCTTTTCTAGAATTACTAATAGGAGTGTCTTTTTCACACAGTATACAAGCAGGATTATCAAAATCTGGTGTGTGAAAGTAAGGCCCAACCTCTGCCTTTGCTATATCTCTCAGGACACTTGTGGATGGAAAATTATATTTTAAATATCTTTATCATGAAAAACTGTATTTTTATTATGAGAAACTTCAAGCATAAAAATAGCATAATAACCATTTATATGCTCATTACCCAAATTTAACAATTAGCAAGATTTCTGCCACATTTGCTTCCTCCAACTCCTTTCTTATTATTTTTGGTGAAGTGTTTTAAAGCAAATCCTAGAATTCCTATTATTTAATCATTCTGCACTACGGTATTGATCCACAAATAATGTGGACATGAGCACAACGTCATTACGGTATTCAGCAAAATTAACAGGAATTCCTTAGCAAAATCTAGTACCCACTCCAAACACAGATTTCCCAATTTTCTAAAAAAACGCCTTCTTTATAATTGGCTTATTCAAATTAGGATTCTTAGTCAATATTTGATTCATGGAAACACAGTCCAAACATCCAGAAATATTTTAAGACCAAAGTCTATGCCTAGTGTTTGGGGACTGACCATATTGCAAATTACTACTATTGAATCTTTCTTCACCCCAAATTCAATTTAGAAACACTCAAGTGCTGTGAATATTCCCATCGATGCCGGAGGGTGGCTGTCAGATAGTTATTGACTGAAAGCCAGCGGTAGTTGGCAAAAATTATGTCTATACAGTGCACATCAAGTGCTTGGTGTCAGTGCATGAGAAGTAAAAATTAGCACCATGTTGATGGTAACCAGTCAAGAAACAATGTAGATAAAGCCAAGAGACAAGATACAATTGGCCTTGCCTGTGCAGGAATGGTCTGATGGGATGAGTGGAAGGCCTAAACTGGAATGTCAATAAACATCAAAGGCAGAGCCGGGTTCTGACATTTGCACGTCAAGGTGCACTGCTGATGAAACATTAAAGGAGACTAGGATATTGCCACTGTCTCTTTTCATCTAAAGATTGGCAAGTACAGTTAGGAGGATTTTTCCTTCAGTCTTTTGGTCTGTAATTAACATATGTTTACTCTAGGAGGCAGTAAGCACCTTAATTCATACTCTTACTTAGGCCTGAAATTTAAGGCTTCCCCTAAAAATGGGAACTGAATTACAACAACAAATGTTTTTACTGTTTCCTAAGAAAACAGCAGTCAGGCAGTAAATACTGTTATAGAATAAATCCTTTCTAATAGACCTAATAAATCATCACAAATTCCTTAGGATTCTTAACCTTTCCCTTTTGCCTTTATGGGATTTCTAAGAGCGAAATCTTCTCTCTCACATATCTGCTTTCATGTCAAAACCTCAGCCTTGAGGATTCTGCTTGGCTTTCCAGCTTCCTTCAATGTCCAAACCCCTAAATCTTCGAGTCTTCTTGGTTTTGCAGTTGTCATTTGACTATAATAGAGACAGTGAGTTCTTTATACAACCCCTTCCAAAGTAAGACATACTAGTCTGATTTACCTAATACTGTATGTACTCGAAGAATTCCAGAGTTTCTTTCTTTCTTTTTTGTTTTTTTTTTTTAATTTTTTTTTTTTTAACATTTATTTATTTTTGAGACAGAGAGAGACAGAGCATGAATGGGGAAGGATCAGAGAGAGAGGGAGACACAGAATCCGAAACAGGCTCCAGGCTCTGAGCTGTCAGCACAGAGCCCGACGTGGGGCTCGAACTCACGGACTGCGAGATCATGACCTGAGCCGAAGTTGGCCGCTTAACTGACTGAGCCACCCAGGCGCCCCTGTTTTTTTTTTAAAAGTTCATTTATTTTGAGAGAGACTGAGACAGCACAAGTAGGGGAGGGGCAGAGAGAGAGGGAGAGAGAATCTCAAGCAGGCTCCACACTGCTAGCGCAGAGCCTGATGTGGGGCTTGAATCCACGAAGCCGTGAGATCATGACCTGAGCCAAAACCAAGAGTTGGATGCTTAACCAAGTGAGCCACCCGGGCGCCCTAAAGAATTCTAGAAATTTCTAATGCAGGTGTGAGGCAGGGGAAGCTACTGGGAGCCTGAAAGCATCAACTCAACAATGCAAGTTATTTACTGAGCACTTACTTCCTGAAAAGCACTGTGAGAAACACAGAGATGACGATTCTCTTCAGGAGTTCTCTGCTAACACAGAAAAAGGATTACATAAAATTATCAGATAAAGTGAAGTGTGCTAAGTGCTATACAAACCCACAGTGTGGGGGAGAGCTTTGTTTGGAACACCTGCCTCGGGGATCAGAATAATCTTCTTAGATGGGACTGCATTTGAATGAGGAATGACGTGACTAACAATTATATTAGAAATATGATTTAGGGAGGCTACTTGGGAACCAAATGAACTGAAGGAGGGAAATTTCAAAGGGTGCAGAACAGCAAGGAGGCATTGCGATAGTCCCGGGAATGAGTCAAAGAGGGCAAGATTTAGACAATGGTGCTGGTAATAAAAAGGAAACGACAGTGTGAACCAAGGAGAGACACTGAGTCTGAAAGACGGATTTAGAACTCACCGGCACCCAGGTGATTACTGAAGCCTCCGTGGAGATGGGCTGAGAGGAAAGATCTAATCCTTGAAGAATGTTTAAAAAATAAAAAAATGGAAAAGGAGCCAAAATAAATGGAGAAGGAGCAGACACAATTGCAAGAGAATCAGGAAACTAAACTGTCACAGAAGCTTGGAGAAGATAGTCTCAGTAAAGGTAAAGAAGAGGGGTCAGCAGAACCAGGCGATGCAGAAAGGCCAATGAGAGTAGACAGGGGGACCAACATATGATTTCTCAATGAGGGGTCTGTCAGAGACCACTCAGACACTGTTTCAGCGTAAATGTGAGGATAGAAGGCAGACAGCAAAGGCGGGAACTGTGAGTAAGGGTAAATAAACGGAGCAGTGCAGGCACTCCGAGAGCAGGAGGGCTTTATAGGCAGAGAAGACAAACTTCAGAAAAGAAATAAATTGGAAAATAATAGGCGGAGGCTATCTTTAATGGGGAGGGGTTCTGAAAAGTAGTGGGAGGGATGAAGGGGTTCACCCCAGAAAGGAGGAGCAGTTTTCCTGACACAAACAGGTGGCCTAGAAAAAGTGCCCCCTTCTCCACAAAATCTCCCACAGAACTGGCAGTGGTTATGGGGGTGGGGCTGGTGTCATGGGAGGAAGCACTGCAGTTATAGCATCCGTGAACAATGGTTCCAAAACACAGACCTGGCCAGGCAGAGCTCAGGTGTGGAAGTCACATGTTCAGAATCTTCCTAGATCCAAGATGGCCAACACTGTCTCCTGCTTAGACTTCACACTGTGTCTGCTCCTTTTTATTGGGCCTGGGCCCTGGGGCATAACTCCAGCCTAACTCTGAATCTTACATTATTCAATCCTCTCACCTTCTCCTTATTTTTCATGCCACATGATGGCACCTCTGTCCACTAACTGATAATAACCTCTTTATCAGGAGAAATTTCTTGAACATAAGACACATTCTACTGTCCTCACCAAATTCCTAGGTCTGGTCAGTCAGGACTCCCCTGACTTTATGCCAGCTACAAGCCACAAGAACCTAAGTGTCCTCATCTGTAGAATGTGAGCTTGCCAGAAGTAATATCTAAAGTTCTGAATAATTTTAAAATCCCATGATTCTAAATCAACACTTTTCTTTAGGCTTAGGATTTCTTACTGTAGTGTGGTGTTTCTTTATGAGTATACTTATTACTTCTGAACTAGTATCTAAATTTTTTTTATATAAAATTTTTTAATATATTTTTTTATATAGAGATTTTTTCATATAGCAGAAAGGATGTGAGTTGAACAACAATACATTCTTTTCATCAACAGCTTACCTTTCTTCATTATTTTCCATCTGATTAGGAAAAGCAGCAAAGTCTAACAGTAATTTAATGGCATCAAGATATCCGTTGTTACAGGACCAGTGCAAAGCTGTTCTTCCCTATAAGCATAAACAAAAATCAGGTATATCTGGAGTAGGTATTTTTGGACACATACTTAATTATGAAAAGGGAAAATATTAAATATACAGTGGAGAAAATGGATGGTATCTTAACCAAGTGATCAAAATTAATACTATGTTAAAAGGAACGATATGTTTCTAGAGGTGATACCCCGAGAAGGATTCAATATCACTTGTATAATATTCTAACCAAAAATGTAAAACTTAAGTCTAATTATGAGGAATCATAAGGCAAACTCCAATTGAGTGAGATTCTACAAAATAAATGACCCGTATTCTTAAAAAAAAATTTAATACCATGAAAAATAAAGAAGGCATGAAGCATTGCCAGAGATACAAGGGGGTATTTCATAGTTTTAAAGAAGTCAAAGAGGAAGATATCACAACCCTAAATCTGTATGCCACAGCTATTAAATATACAGAACAAAAAATGACAAAATTAAAAGGGGAGATGGTCAAATCCATAATCACGGTGAGAGATTTTTAACCCGTCCTTTGTAATAGTTCATAGAACAAATAAATAAAAGAGCAGTAAAGATATAGAAGACCTGAACAATACAGTAAAAAACTTTGATCTAAGTGATATATAACATTGTATTCAACTATGACACAATTAGTATTCTTTTCAAGTGTACATAGAACGGTTACCAAAATCGATCATAGGCTGGGCCACAAAGAAAGCCTCAAAGGACTTTGAAGGATTAAGATAATTCTGAAATAAAGTAAAGTAAAATAAAATAAAATAAAATAAAACAAAATAAAATAATTGTGTTATTCTGATTGCTTTCTGACCACAGTAGAACTGAAGTTACAAATCAGTGTGGTAGACAGAATAAATGCATGCTTTTGCAAAGATGTCTACATCCTAATCTCTGGAATCTGTAACTATGTTATGATATTGGAGAGGGGGAATTGAGGTTGTAGATGGAATTAAGGTTGCTAATCAGCTGAACTTGAGATGGGGAGATTATCCTGGATGATCTGAGCAGGCCCAATGTAATCATACGGGTCCTTGTAACTGAAGGAGGGAGATGGGGGAGTGAGTGTCAGAGTGATGCAGTGTGAGGGTGACTCAGCTAGTCATTGCTAGCTTTGAGGATGGAGGAAGGGGGCCACAAGCCAACGAAGGAGGGCAGCATCTAGAAGCTGGAAAAATTAAGGAAACAGATTCTTTCCTAAAGTCTTCAAAAGGAATGCAATCTTGCCCACACTTTGATTTTTAGCCCCATGAGACCCATTTTGGACTTCTGACATCCAGAACAGTAAGATAATATATTTGCGCTGTTCTAAGCCACTAAGTTTGTGGTAATTTTTTTTTAGCAGCCAGGAGGAAACCAACATAATCAATAATCGAAAGATAATGAGAAAATGCCAAACTGCCTAGATATTAAACAATATGCTTCTAAATGATCTATGGGCCAAACAATAATCAAAATAGAAATTAGAAAATGTTTGAACCCAATTATAGTGATGGTGCAACTTTGTGTGTGTGAGAGAGAGAGAGAGAGAGAGAGAGAGAGAGAGAATCCGAAGCAGGCTCCATGCTCAGAGTGGAGCCGGACGCAGGGCTCAATCCCACGCTGTGATCATGATCTAGGCCAAAAATCAAGAGTTGGATGCTCAATTGACTGAGCCACCCAGATGCCCCAGTGATGGTACAGCTTATCCAAACTTTCAGGATAAAGCTAACGCAGGCTTAGAATAAGAATCATGTGTAAATACATATATTGGAAGTGAATACTAAAAAAAAAATCAATGATTTAAGCTTTCACCAAAAGAATCTTTAAAAAAATAGTAAATCAAACCTGAGGGAAGTAGATGGCAGGAAATAATAAAGATAAGAGTAAACACCAATGAAATAGTAAATAACTTCAAATATGGAAAATTAACAAAGACAGTAAGTCCTCTGAAAAGATGAATAAGATGGAAAAATTTTTTTAAAAAGAAAAGAGACAACACACATTACCAATATATGAAATGAATAAGAGGAAATTAATATAGGTCCCATAGTCATAAAAAAGGTAAGAGAATATGTGACCAACCTTATGCAAAACATTTGATATTTTTAATAAAATGGATCAATTTCTCAAAAAATGCAACTTACCGTGGCTGAAAAGAAAATAATTAGAAATCTGAATAGTCTTGTATTTATTAGTGATGCTGAGTCAGTTATTAACACCTTTTACACAAAGAATACCTCTAGATAAGATGGCTTCACCAGGGAATTTTTCTGAACATTTAAAAGGAAGTAATATCAGTATTACACAAATTCTTTAGGAGAATAAGAGGAACTACTTCCTAACTCCTTTTAATTCACCATGTAAACAGCAAAGAGGTAAAAAAAACATGTTGAAAGATGCAGAAATAGTATCTAACAAAAATTAAATGGCTAATTGTGAATAAAAAACCCCAATTCTTGGCAACTAGAAATACAAGGAAACCTATAGCAAACACCATATTCAATGGTGAAATAGTTAAAGCTTTCCCCTTGAGAAGCCAGAATGAATTAAGGGTGCTAACTATCACCAATTCTATTCAACATTGTATTGGAGGTCACAGTTCAATAAGGTATGATATTCACAGATGATATGGCTGTATATGCACATAATCCAAAACAGTACATAAGACCTAAAAACACTAGAAAGTAGCTTGGCATACTACTTATGTAAGAAACCAGCAACTTGTAAAAAAAAATGTAGAAGATACTACAGATTGCAAAAGATGCATTTCTAATAACATAGGTACAAGAACCATTTTTTACATATTTTTCATTATGTCACTCTCACATATAGGAACAATCCTGATAAATATATATTGAGTGAATTAATAGAAATTATATTTTCTGGCTTGGAAAAACATAATATGCCAGTATTTTTGAAGACTTAATACAATTAAACTAGCAAAAAAAGTCCATAGTGGCAAAACTGAGAGAAGTCAATACAATCCTATATGGCTAGGGAAGTGGATATTAACCCACATGGGTTAGAAAGCAGTTCGGCAGTAATATATAAGAGCTGAATCATATTCATATACCAATAATAAATAATCTCACTTAGGGGAAATTATTCTAAGGATACAATTAAAAAAAAGTTAAATGCACTTTGATGATTAATGAAATGTGATTTATAATATCACGAAAAACTATCCAGCAATAGGAAGTTACTTATTTAATTTTAAAACTGGGGTTACAAACATAGTTTGGATCCTGACTCTCCACAATAACCCTGGCCCTGTTGTCACCTTAGGGTAATTATTTAAGCTCTATGAGCTTCGATTTTCTACCCTGCAAATGGGAATAATAATAGCAACTCCTTTAGAAAGTTGCTGTGAAAGAGAGCCAAAGCATAAGAGACTCTTAAAAACTGAGAACAAACTGCGGGTTGATGGGGGGTGGGAGGGAGGGGAGGGTGGGTGATGGGTATTGAGCAGGGCACCTTTTGGGATGAGCACTGGGTGTTGTATGGAAACCAATTTGACAATAAACTTCATATATTAAAAAAAAAGAAAGTTGCTGTGAGAATTGAATGAGTTATGAAACATAAAGCTCTTAGAACTTTGGAATATTCAGCATCTATGATTATGTGGAAAATTATATACCAAAGGACAAAATGCTGGTGATAATTTTAAGTGAACAAAACAAAAATGTGGTTTATGAAGTATCATATATGTATGTATACACATACATACACATATACCATGTATGTTTATTTTAAGAAGTTATGAAATTATTCCCATTCTGTATTATGGCTTTGTTAAATTATATATGGCTATAGAGACAAGAACTAGAAGGAAAACAGGGAAAAATAAGACTCATTTTTAATTAACACATAAATTTATAAGTGATCTCTTTACTTGGTAAAATGTTGTTTTACTTTATTTTAGTTAATGAAGAATAAACAAACACCTTGGAGCAAACAATACAGAAAAGACTTAGAATTTCTACCTCTTTGTCTTGAATGTTAGGGTCTGCATTGTTTTCCATGAGCACTGCCATGCAGTTGATGTAGCCTCCATAGGCAGCGCACTGCAGAGGGGTTCTTCCCGCGTAATCTTGCACATTTGGATTGATCTTATTTTCTATCAAGATCTGGCAAACATCAGCATTTCCTCCCAGTGCTGCCCAATGTAGGAGAGAGTGTCCATCTTGATCCACTAGATCTACCCTTGCTCCACCTGAAAAAGCAAAAATACCAGTAAAATGTTGAACATAGAGAGCACTGATCAAAAAGGAGTCTGAAAACAGCAGTCCCTTAAATGCTTTGCTCTTAGCATTGTATACTATCTGCTTTGGATTTTTACAACAAGCCTGTAAGCTGGTCAGGGTAGGAGTCATTTTCCGTTTACACGAAATCAAACTGAGGATCAGGCAGGTGAAGTGGTTTTTCCAAAATCACACAACTACCAACAGGTGGAACTAGGAGTGGCCCTCAGGTTTCCTGATGCTTGGGTGTGCATGCGTGCGTGCACGCCCGTGTGTGTGTGTGTGTGTGTGTGTGTGTGTGTGTGTGTGTGTAGGTGCGCATGCATGTGTGCATGCATGCGTGTATGCGTACGTGTGGGCACTCCTCCCTCCATCTGTCCACCCGGGTGGCCCTCTGCCTGTAAGCGTTTCAGCGAATGCAACAA
Source organism: Panthera tigris (assembly GCF_018350195.1). Taxonomy (NCBI): domain Eukaryota; kingdom Metazoa; phylum Chordata; class Mammalia; order Carnivora; family Felidae; genus Panthera; species Panthera tigris. Next base: position 61,896,748 of record NC_056672.1, on the reverse strand, counting down.
TTCCTACCTTCTGAGAGAGACTTAGTAGGAGCACTCTCAATAACTAACCTTTAATAAGTGTCTGGATCACATCTTTGTGTCCCATCTCACAGGCTCGGAAAAGTGGAGTGTGCTTCATGACATCAGTGGCATCTACTTGAGCATTATTTTCCAACAATAACTTCACGGTGCTGACGTGGCCAGAAAGGGCCGCGGCATGTAATGCTGGAAAGGGAGCAAAAGAAAGCAAAGAACTCTTTGATAACAACGTCCCCTTTTTCTTATTCTGTGTATCTTTTCCTCTTCTGATGTCTTCATTTTGGCTAAATGCAATTTAATCTTAAGGATTCTCTATTGTTCACTTCTACAGATTTGAATCTTCCTTTCTATTCATATGTACTACTCACATTTCCCCTCCCTTCCTGTCTATCTTTCTCATCTCATGGTTTCTTCCTTTCCATCCTGTTGCTCTGAAATGCTTTCCTTTCCTCAGTTACTACTTTATTATCTTTTCCTCCCTCTTAGAGGGGAAGGGAACAAAAACATGACAAAAGAGAAATGATTTAAACGAGGCAGGCAATTCTGCCCACCAACCCACTCAATAAACATCTGCCCCTGAGGGTTGGTGTAATGGGAGGTGTCAATCTACCAGCCCTTCAGTGGCTTAGCCATGCTATTCCTGCCATCGGTCTGCATACCCATGTGGTACAGAGGGTATGTGCATCCCACTGTATTCAGTGCATTTTTCATACAACATGGCTCCAAATGCAAGCCATTGATTTCCTCAGGGCCCAATTTAAGAAGCAGCAACTTGTTTCAACATTGGAGAAAACACCTGAGAAGGAATGGGGTCTGCCTTCAAATGGGATTTGAAAGAGTCATTTTGACTATATATGAGTTTCATGTTATGCTGACCTGTGCCTATGTTACTTCATTCTAGCACTTGACTTATGCCATTACTCTTTGGATTACTCTTTAAATTCTATTTAAATACACCACTGCTTAAGTTCTGAGTTTGCCAGCATAAGGGCCTAGAGGTCTGGGCCAGTTCTTCCTAAGTATCATGGCTCTATAATGCCTAGAACAATGTTTCTTTCATAAGGAGTGATCCATGGACCAAACCTAGGATGCCTATAAAAACACAGATTCCCGGGCATTTACTGAGAACCTGCTACGGGCTGGGTATTAACATAAGGGTGGGAATTCAGCAGAGAACAAAATACATAAGGTTACGTTCTAGTAGGAGAAGCAAAATAAAAATGGAATGGATAAGCAAGAAAGTGTCAGATGGTGACAGATGGTATAATGGGAGTATTAAAAGGTACCTTGATATGCAGAGTGACTAGGAGACCACTTTAACGGATGATGATGGAAAGCCTTGCTAAGGAGCTGATATTGAAGTTGAGACCTGAATCATAAAGAAAGAGAGAGCAATGTAGAGATCTCTAGAGGGAGGAGTTTGGGCAAAGAGAACAGTTGATCCAAGGGCAGGAGTGAATCTATGTGTTTAAGGAAGGCTAGGAAGCTGCAGCACAACGAATAAAGGCAAGTAAGTCGGAAAGGTAGAGAAGGCCAGGTATAAGTGGCCACATAGGGCCCAGTGATGAAGACACTGACGGACTTTACATAGGTGAGTGATAGTATTTGACTTGTGCTTTAATCAGATTGCTCTAGCTGCTCTGAAGAGAAGGCACTGTAGTAGGTTAGAATGAAAGCAGGGAGACCAGCTAACACTATTGAAGAAGACTCAGTAAAAAATGATGGTGGCTTGAGCTAGGGTGGCAGGAGTGGAGATGAAGAGAAGCAGAAAGATTTAAAATATAATTTAGGGACACTTGGGTGGCTCACTTGGCTGAGCACTGGACTTGATTTTGGCTCAGATTATGATCTCACGGTTTGTGAGGTTGAGACCTGCTTCCAGCTCTGCGCTTACAATGCCTAGCCTGCTTGGGATTCTCTCTCTCCCTCTCTCTGCGCCCCCCCCACCCCCCCCCCCCCCCCGGCTTGTGAGCACATGTGTTAGTTATGGATTGAAGAATTGAAAAAGCAAAAAGGAAACACTGAGGTATCACAGAGGTAGTAAATGCAGAAGACAGCCAGCAATTCTAGGACTAGGGGAACATAAAGAAGAAGATGGAATTGCTAAAACCTAAAAGCCTAGAAGAGGAGCCCTGTGGAGTGGAAACTCAGACCTCTGAGCAGGGCTCTGCTTGACTGGTGTTGGTGCTCTGGGGCTGGTACTGTGAGTGTTGGAGAAATTGCAAGAAATTAACCATCACCACTGGAACAAACTATCACTGCTGTGTTGAAGAAGACTGACTAGGGTGATGCTGACAGGAACAGGAAACCAAAACAAGAATAGTAAGCAAACAGGAAGGTGTAATCCCATTCTTCTAGCTTCTAGTTTCTCTTTACTGCCCCTTATGGGTGGATTCTAGCAGGGCACCTGCTGGCAAAGGGGGAAATGTGGTCTGCAGAGCCCCGGCCCTGGCATGTCAAAGACAGGAGAGTCCCGTTATCATATCTAAAAAACATTAGCAAAAATTCCGCCATATTGAATACACAGATAATGCCCATATTTTCCTGATGGTTTTATATTTTTTTTTCAGTTTATTTGAATGAAGATCCAAATAATGTCTGTATGTTGCATGTTGATGAGAACTCTTCTTTCATGGGAAGCAAAAACAACCCTGTAGAGGGATGATGGAGACAAACTCACTCTCGTAGAAGAGAAATGGCAGGAAGGCATGTCTAACATATAATAAAATCCCCTTAAGAGAAAGAGCCAGGGAACTGACGAATCTGAGAAGAAGTTATGTCTGAACTCCAACCATGGGGCACATCAGAAAGACACCTTTGGTCAAAAGGATGGAAGTATCCTTGCCCATACTTTATTAAAATACACGACAAAGTTAAACTAAAAGAAAAGCTAGTGATGGAGTGAAAGCCTGCATACTAATGGGAGTCTGACAAAAAATGAAACGTTCAGACCATTTATAAATTCAATGTCCCACATATCATGTCTGCAATATACCCCTCTTTAAGAAGCTTAAGGTCAAGAGACTCATAAATATGGAGAACAAACTGAGGGTTACGGGAGGGGTTGTGGGAGGGGGGAGGGGCTAAATGGGTCAGGGGCACTAAGGAATCTACTCCTGAAATCATTGTTGCACTAGATGCTAACTCATTTGGATGGAAATTTAAAAAAATAAAAAATAAAACAAGTTAAAAAGTAAAAAAAGAAGAAGCTTAAGGTCTACTGTGAAGTGCTGATAAAGAAATACTCTTGACAGTTAAAGTCTTTATTAAAATTGATATTACCTAAAACTCTTTAAAAAACAGTTTAGAAGGGGTGGTGGCATAGGGATAGAGAGGGAGATTGTTAGGTATAACCCTGCCTCCCCACCAAGTGCCACATCAGTAGTTCTGGTGGGTGCAAACAGCTCTACTGTGTTTCCACAAGTAAGAAAACACTGAGAAGCTTGTAGCTGAGTTTTTATTCTGGTCTGTGTTGTGCTAATGTGCGATTTTCTTTCTTTTTCTGACTTGTAATTAGGATATAGTACCCAAGGTAGAGACTTCCAAGTTGACAACGAAAGCTAAAAAATTCATACCTTTCTTATTAGCCAACACACAGTTAAAGGGGCCTCTTCTTAGAAAAAGAGAGCGAAAGAAGGATCTACTGAAAGCTTTGGATGCAAATCTAATGTGAAGCTCTGAAGCTTCAAGAGTCATGTGGGGGTTATCTCTAAAATGGGAGATTTGGGAGGAGGTGATGCTCTTCAAATCTGAGAAAAGAGCACATTAAATGAGACATACATAGATATGTGCATTCCTTAAAATATAATCCTGTATTTTTGAAGTATGATCGATAACTACTAAATATGCATAGTTTAAGTACAGGTTTATTTATTTATTTTTTTTATACCAAGATAAACGACATGAAGAGTTCTCATAATCATGTTTAAGGGGCAATCAGGCTTTTAAACCAAATGCCACCATTCACCTGGTAGAAACATAGGCTAATTTGAGCCATCAAACTTGGAGGAAATAAAGCTTTTGGAGTGATATCCTGGTAACCTAAACTTAAAATGTGCCAATGGAAGTCAAACAATGTTAGATTAGGAACAATGATTTCAGGCATTACTGTACAACTTGTAGGGCACCTATACACTTTGGAACCCTAAAGAAAGCAAATGGAACAAGTCTCCCAGTTCTTACCTGTACCTCCGTATTTGTCTGCCATGTTAATATCAATGTCAGATTTTAAACTCAGCATAGTCCTAAGGACATCATCACTGCCTTTTCCAGCAGCCCACATAAAGGATGTTCTTCCTTCCAGGTCTGAATCATCTTTCACTGAAGGATGTTTTAAAAATACTTTAACTGTTTCCTGTAAGAAAACTTGATTAAAAAAAATTGAGACAAGAGGGTAGCATTTTCTATGGTAATAAAGCCAGTGTTATATGTGACTTCCTCTAAGATGCGAAGTATTTTTTCCCTGCTTTCGAATCAAATGAAATTATCTTTTTTATGAATAATGAAACCACAATTTCCATTGAAAGTAACAATCCTCTTTCTTTATATATTAGTTTTAGTTTCCATACATTTCAAACACACAACCTAACTCCCTCATTCAACATCCTCATAATTGAGGATGAACATCCACAATCAAGTTTGAAAACTTTATAGGTCACTCTTTGAGAGATGAAGTGATGGTTAAAAGAATCATGGGGTGCCTGGGTGGCTCAGTCAGTTAAGCGTCTGACTTTGGCTCAGGTCATGATCTCACAGTTCGTGTGTTCGAGCCCCGCGTCGGGCTCTGTGCTCCAGCTCAGAGCCTGGAGCCTGCTTTGGATTCTGTGTCTTCCTCTCTCTCTCTGTTCCTCCTCCACTCATGCTCTGTCTCACTGTCTCTCAAAAAATGAACAAATGTTAAAAAAAAAATTAAAACACTCAAATATTCAGTGTCATGACCAACATTAAAACATAGGTTTTTCTTGGACATTTTACATGCAGAGACCTGTATACTCAGCCATGCCTCATACATTCTCTTGTTGTGTGTTTTGCCACTATAATTAAAAAAATATTTAATGCACTTACTGAATAATGATGTGTAACTACTGACAAATGCAGTGTTCAGTTCATTTAAACAGATATTTATTTATCAAGTCCTATATTCCAGGTCCTTCCTCTATGGAATCACACTAAAATTAGGACCTGCAATAATCCTAACAGGGCCTGACAATTTTAATGGGGGTTAATATTCACAGCTTTCTAAATTGCCTCTTTCCTTAAGCCTCAGATGCTTACACACATTTAGGGAGATCATAGAAACTTTAGCTTGAATGGAAGTAAAATAGTTTCAGGAAAAAAAAAAATTCTGGAGGTTGTGAGCTGGCCCAAAGTGTCTAAGTGTTGATGCTCAATATTCTAAAGCAAGAAGAAATTCAAGGGCAGCCCTTCATTCCCAGATGAAGAAATTTGGGTTCAAGGTCATACAAACACTGGTGGTAGATACAGGAGTGGAGTCCAGAGCTAAATCACAGCACCCTTTCCACTGTATACACCATATGCCACTGTATACACCTCTTCCTAGTGTTAAAACTCATATTGAGCTACTGAGGCGTTAGAGTGGAGTGCTCTTAGGATCTACTGTGTATGCTTAGTACACACAAGATTGGAATAAACAAGTGGATTTTAAAACTTGGTAATTTTTTGGTCTGTTTTCTTTTACTAATTTGTAAACATTTCCTTGTTGAGTATGTTTTCTTAATGATGAATGTTCACAGAGGTTTGTGGATTTTTGTTATTATTTTCTAAAAAGGGACTTATAGCCTCCTGTGGGTTAACAGAGTCCAAGGAGATCAAGGGGCTTGAAACTGAGCTTAGGAGATTTGCATAATTATTAAAAAATCATCTCTGTAATTGGCAGATTATCCAGAGCAAGTATTTCTTTGGATAAACGCCCATAATGTTCTGCCATTCTTCCTTATTCCCAGTAGCTTAGTCACTTAATTGCTGGTATCTGTGCACATGTTAAATTTGGAGTCTAAGATGTGGGTTCAAGATCTTGGGCAAGTCATTTAATCTCTTGAAACCTTGGTTTCTTCCTCTTTAAGTTAGGGATACCATGTCCTCTCACAGGCTTGCGTTGAAATATGAATCGAGTTCTGATTTCCGTAGGTTTAATAGGCTGGGCCAATGAATTTCTTATCTATCTGTAACAAGAAAGGGCTCCTCTTCAGAATATACTTTGTCTTTTTCTGAGACAATAGAATAATGGGAGACAATAGAAGATAATGGTTTGCCAAAAGTCTAGGTGATACATTTATAGAAATGCCAGGAAGGAGAGACCATAGCTATAGTTGCTCTAGGTACCAGAGACAAAGAACGATGGGAAAATAAGATATTTTAGGAATCTGAGCATTAAATTTATTCAGTGGTGCATTTGGGAAGGTCAGGAAGATAGGGTTACACTATGCTGATGATGGCATTCTTATAACGTTTTTAAGTTTGTTTATTTTGAAAGAGAGAGAGAGAGAGAGAGAGCAAGCAGGGGAGGGGCAGAGAGAAAGGGAGAGAGAATACGAAGTAGGTTCTGCACCCTCAGTGCAGAGCCTAATGTGGGGCTCGAACCCACCAACCATGAGATCATGACCTGAGCCGAAATCAGGAGTCGGACACTTAAGTGACTGAGCCACTCAGATGCCCACATTCTTATAATTGAATGTAACCAAAGTTTCCACTACACACACCCATGCAGAATACAGTAAAATAAACTCTGACTGCTTTGACATGTGCCTTTTTGGATAAGTCTCTAGTTCTTGGAGGCCACTTACTCAGGAAGCTGAAACAGCCTAGCTGCTATGTTACGGGCTGGACTGAGGGACATAAAGGATGCAAAAGTGCTTTGTAAAACTGTAAAGGGTGGCAAGGGAAGAATTATTAATAATATTCAATATCTTTAGAAATAATTCACATTTTTGCTTTCTCAGCTATATAATACACAAAATTATTAGCACTAGCAATAGTAAGAATGCATTGCATTTCTTGAGTCCCTGCTCTGTACCAAGAACTACACTAGGCACTGGGCACAAATTTTCTCTGATTCTTACAACAATCCTGAAAGGAAAGGTATAATTATCCTCATTTTACATGTGAAGAAACTAAGGCTTAGGAAGCTAAGAAACTTGTGCCAGGTCATACAGCCAGCCGATGGCAGAGTCAGGATCCCAGCCAAGGTTAGACCAGTTCTAAGGCCTTGCCACACAAAGAAAATACTTGAACACTAAATGTATATAAAACCTTAGTGCCATAAAATTAACCAGAAGATGAAACATACTTACATAGAACAAAATGTTACACTGAACAGTTAATATAAAAACTGTGTTAAAATTTCACATGACTTACAACTATCCCTTGCTTTACAGTCAGAGTTAACAGTCTGAGCAATTGTTAAAATATAATCACTACACAAACACAAACACTAGTACGTGTAAAACTGAAATGTGAATAAGGTGAGTGGATTGTAGGAATGTCAATTTCCTGTTTATGATACTGTTTCATACTTTGTAAGCTGTTACCTTTGGGGTAAATGTGGCTGAAGGGTACATGGGATCTAGCTGTTTTATTTCTTATGACTGCATATGAATTTGTAATTATGTCAAAATAAACATGTAATTATGCAAAAAGATAACTGTCACATTTTACTTACGGCAAAGTTACTCTGAGCTGCGTAGTGCAAGGGTGTTGCTCCTTGGCTGTCGGATGGGATGGTTCCAGATTTATTTCTTTCTAAAAGGAGATGGACAATCTGTGCATGGCCTGAAAGTAGACACAAGGCAGTTATCACGTAAAAGGACTAGTTAATTTATAACCTATTTTAAGGAAAGTTTTCTGAATAGTGGCCCCCAGTATAGCTTCTTCTAACTTCTCACTAAAATACTATGATCACGTAGAACAAAGGCGAACACTTACAACACTGAAATCTTAATGATTCAATCAGAAAGGAAATGATATGAATTACAATTGCTAGATTGAGAAAGAGTATATTAGGTATCAGCCCACTGCATTCCCTCGCTCTGTTTTATAAAACTGTCCATTAAAAACAGGAGGGAAGCCAGCCCCTGTCAGCCACCAGGGTCCCTAGTATCCAGGTCCCACTGTACAGCTGATCAGAACCGCACAGCTTTTCGGGAGGACAAAGTATAGTAGAGCCTCTTGTAACCTCTGAGGCCTCCTATCAGTCCGCTCTACCCTCCCACCTCCACTTTTTTCACAGTAGGTGGTGATTTCAAATCCCAGAAAATGTGTGGCAGGAATGATGAGGTGGTGGCAGAGAAAATACTCTGCAGTGCATTCTGGGGGATGTGGTTTCCGCAAGTGAAGAGCTATAGAAAGGATCAAAGAATGAACAAACATGGTAGCGGCATATTTGGGAGGCCTGAATATCATGCATTCTATTGCTTCCATGTTCTGGGGACCCGGGCAGCAGAAGAACATGGACACACCGCAGGAGAAAAGCAGGCAGAAAAGGGGAATGTGGGTGGGAGTTGTGCTCACAGACCTGCTCCCAGGTATGACGCAGACGGAGTTCTGAGGTGGGCAAAGTGAGATCACAGGCAGACTACTGAGACATGTCATCTTGTTTGAAAGATAAGGAGAAAAATTCTGTAAAGGCAGTATGAAAATACACTATAGGACAGGGAAATAGGAACACCATCAGGAGACGAAACGCATACCTCATAACATGATCTAGAGAAGGGTCCAGAGGAAAAACTCAGGAAACTGTTTGGCATCCTTGACTTGGGCAAAGAGATGTCCTCAATGGAACGAAACAGAATATCCTAAGAAGGAAATAATCTGAAACGCAAAGGTGATGGAAGGAGGCGAAAAGGAAAAAAGCCGAGATACAAAGAAATTGGGATGTGGGAAGGGAATCAAAATACAGCCTAAAATACAATCTATGAGAGTCAGAAAGAAAACAGAACTAGGGAACAAAAAGTCACTTTAGTGACCTGGAGACGAATTTGCGAAGTCCTCCCAGAATGCACCAGACAAAGAGAGAGGGATGAAACTGCACATTGAAGTGAAATCTAAATAATAATTATAAATCTGATAATAAGACAGAATGCAAATGCAAAAAGTATTCTGAAAAGACACAACGTGTAATTTAAAAACTAAGCCTGCAATAATAACTGGGGAAAACTTCAGATCATGTTAACAAATACTAAAAAAGCGATAAGTAAAGGCATGCTAAATTCCTCATTTTAAATTCGGTGGAAATCAATAGATGCAGTTTTGCTTTTAACTCTGACTTATGTTTTAAAAAGTTTTCGATAAATTTAAAAGTAAACACTAATAGAACCTAAAACTCTCCTAAAACACTAGGCAATTCAAAACCAAATAACAACAAACCTAATCTATATACCAAAAGGCAGGGGGAAAAAAACCCCAAAACATCAATAATACTCAAAGAACAGAATAGCAGAAAAAAGACCAAATCATATATCTTATAATAGTGACTATTAATGGGTAAAACTCCTTCACTGAAAGACAAAGACTCTCAGATTACATGCCCTCCAAAGCCAGACACAGACACATTCTTGCACTCTCTCACCTAACAAAGTGATCCCCAAAAAGGTTAAGTAAAAGGGATATCAGGAAAATATGAAGGAAAAAAATCACATATCATAGTATTGGCACAAACATAAAATTAAAGCCCTCCTCCCCAAATACACAAGCATTGAATGTGAAGATTATTTTATATTTACATTTGTCAATGAATGTACATTACTCTTAAAATAAAAACGTGTTAAGATATGATGTTGAAATTGAAACCGATATATAACAGAGAATACATTTATATTACTAAAATTTAAGCATACAACAGAGGGATAGAAGATGCCACATAGCAACTAAAAATTAAATTAAGGGCACCTGGGTGGCTCAGTCAGTTAAACACGCAACTCTTGATTTCAGCTCAGGTCATGATTTCAGGGTTCAGGGATTCGAGCCCAGTGTGGGCTCTGCGCTGACAGGCAGAGACCGCTGGAGATGGTCTCTGCTCCTCCCGTTTGTGCGCATGTGCAAGTGTGCATGTGCAGATGCGCATGCGTGCGTGTGCCCGCGCGCTCTCTCAAAAGAAATAAATGAACTTAAAAATTAAAAAAAAAAAACCCTTAAATTAATTAAACAGGAGGTGGAAGCTGACAGGTGAAGGGAAGCCATAGAAAGTTTCTGGTACTCATTGTAGTTCCTCCTACCGTTGATCCTTTGACTGACAGCTCACCTAGCAAAGCTGCCCAGTGAAGTGGGGTTCGAAATAAGTTGTCGTAAGACGTTATATTGCAGCTTTCATATGAGGTCAAGACATCAACCACTGTCACATTCCCATCAGCGACCGCAAAGTGAAGAGGTGTCCGACCCTCGTAGTCTTGCCAGTTCAGTAAGGACTCCGTGGGAGCAGCGTCCTATTTTGAAGAAACCAGAGACTTCAGACACACGTGGAATTCTCAGTGAATCACATTTGACATAAGCATGAGCTGAGCCATTTTCTAAACCTGTATATTCATTCTCTGTTAGCACAAGTGATAAAACTCAGAAAAAAAGTATACGTTCTAAACCTTTAAAAATTTCTTGTCATGTTTAACTATAAAAAATGCAGAAAAGATATAATAAGTACCATTACTGACTATCCAGATTAAATAGGTGTCAATATATTGCCTAACGCGCTTTTGTACCTGTTATGGATTCGGCTAAAGCTGTATGTTTTATACTTTTGTTCCATATGTATGCATCCATAAACAATACGTAAATTATATATGTGTGCTTTCAATATTTATACCTCTGAGTTTATACTATGTATATCCTTTGGCAGTTTTTTTCCTTCAACACTATACTTTTGGGTGTCCATGTCGATACTAGTTCATTTGTTAAGTCACAATTTACTTATCCATTCTTCTTGTGAGGGACAGTTAGGTTATTTACAGTTGCTCCATTACTAACAATAATGCTGCAATGAACATGCTTCCTTTACATGTCCCTTTGTAGCACATGTGTGAGATTTTCCTCTAGCCCAGACACCTAGAAGGGGACTTTCTGGGTACAAGGATATTTACATTATCAATTACGTATTATCAAACTGCTCTCCAAATGGTTACACTAATTAACACATCCAGGACAATGTGTAAAAGTTTTTATTTCCCCACATGCTGGCACAAATTAACCCTTTGGTATTATCAAGCTTACTACATTTTTTCCCCCCTTACAGGAATGCAAGCATTTTGCTGATGTTTTAATTTTATTTATTTTATGAATGAGGTTGCGTTTTATCATATGCTTATTGGCTGCTCTGTTTGAATTGACAGTTCACATTTACTCATTTTTCTCCTAGGTCTTTGTATCTACTGCGAGGTCCCCTTTCAAGAATAAAGGATTTATTTCCCTAGCTGCTGTGAGTGCTGCCAGCAGATGACCCTCAACTGTCAGACTTTTACAATTGCTTCAGCTAAAGACAGTTGCTTCACTCAAGGTCATATCCCTTCTTAGATTAGGTCACAGCCAAAGCCAAGCCTTCCTGCCCCAACCTGAGAACTCTCTGAAAGGCCACACAAGTTTAGAGTTGCCTGTGTGGTCATCCTATTTTATATATTAAAAAAAAAAAGTATGAAAGGTATTTTAAACACTTCAAAAAAAGTAGTAGAATTTTACCATGGTGGCATTTTAGGCCTTTGAGTCTCCAAAGGACTAAGATGTGTTTACAAGGAAAAAAAAAAAAAGCCAAATCTGTGAGGAAACAAGATACGATGAGTGACAAGTATCCTCCAAGGACTCCAGATACTGGAGTTGACACATAAAGAATATAAAATAACTATCTATGAACATGTAAAAAAATTAAAAATGAAATAAAAGGTGAATAAGGTAAAAAAAAACTATCAAAATGACGAGGCAGACTTAAAAAACAAGAAACAACAAAAAGAACTTTTAGATGTAAAAATATCAGATTGAGCAATGAATAGGGCAAACGAGAGAGTGGACTCAGCTGAAGAAAGGCTGAGTAAACTGGAAGGCGTGTTTGATATAATTACCCAGAATATGGCAAGAAGATGGAAGGTAAGACAGACAAGACGTGGAGAATAAAATAAAAATGTCTAAAATATGTGTAACTGGGACCATAAAGGCAAGAGTGTAGAGAATGAAAGAGAGGTAATATTTAATTTTTTTTAATGTGTATCCATTTTTTCAGAGTGAGAGTGTGAGTGGGGGAAGGGCAGAGAGAGAGGGAGACACAGAATCCGAAGCAGCTCCAGGCTCTGAGCTGTCAGCACAGAGCCCGATGTGGGGCTCGAACTCACGAACCACGAGATCATGACCTGGCTGAAGTCGGATGCTTAACCATCTGAGCCACCGAGGTGCCCCAAGAGAAGTAATATCGGAAGAGATAATAGCTATATATTTTCCGGAATGGACATGAATTGATAGTATACACCAAACATGACAAAAAACACCCCAAAACCAAAAACCAAAATAATGCACCAAAAAACAAACAAAAAAACCACCCCCCAAACAAAAGAACCTCCCCCCGCCCCCACCGGACACACTGTAGTGAAACTGCAGAATGCCACACAGACAAGAATGTAAAAGCAGCCTATGAGAAAAGATAAATAATCTCTAAAGCAGTGACATTTACACCAATACAGAATGCTCCACAGGAACAATGAAAGGCAGAAGGCAGCAGAAAAGCCTGAAAGAGTAGAGAAAAAGAAGTACTTAGAAGTGTGTATACAGAAAAACTATATATTCAAGAGCATGGTAGAAATGTAGACATTCCTTTTTAAAAAATGTTTATTTGTTTTGAGAGAGAGAGAGAGAGAGCGAGAGAGAGCATGCGTACAAGCAGGGGAGAGGCAGGAAGAGAGGGAGAGAGAGAATCCTAAGCAGGCTTTCTCTCTCAGCGCAGAGCCTGACATGGGGCTCAATCTTACGAACCCTGAGATCATGACCTGAGCCCAAATCAAGAGTCAGATGCTTAACCTACTGAGCCACCCAGACGCACTGAAATGTAGATATTCTTAAGAGCAGAGAGCATTCACCACCAATACATCTACCCTAAAGGTAGATCCCTAAAGGGAGTTCTTAGAATTATATTTCAGGAAGTAAGATATTAACTCCAGAAGGAAAACTTGAGATTCAAGGAGAAATGCAGAGCAAAGGAATCAGTTAACATGCAGATAGAAATAACTATTGCATATACAAAAGAATATTATCTTTTAAAGTCTAATTTGTGTGTTACAAGCAAATAGGACTAAATATTAGACTACCATAGCTTATAAGCTGGAATTTGAGAAGCACTGATTAGAAACCTCAAAGAATCCACTGATAAATATTCAAAATTAATAAGAAAGTAATAAAAATTAATAAGCAAGTTGGTTAGATTCATATTCAATGAACAAAAATATCAACTGCGTTTCCATGTACCTGCAACTACCAGTTAAACATACGTCTTAGGTACACTAACAAAAAATAATAAAAGTTCAGGGGCACCTGACTGCTCAGTCAATAGAGCACTCGACCCTTGATCTCCCTTGAACTCACGTTCAAGCCTCATGCTGGCTATAGAAATCACTTTAAATAAAAGCAGTATTATTTTCATTTTTTTAAGTTTATTTATTTATTTTGAGAGAAAAAGAGACAGCATGAGTCGGAGAAGAGCAGAGAGAGAGGAAGAGAGAGATATTCCCAAGCAGGCTCTGCACTGCCAGCACAGAGCCAGACATGGGGCTTGAACTCACGAAACTGTGAGATCATGACCTGAACCGAAACCAAGAGTTGGACGCTCAACTGACTGAGTCACCCACGCACCCCATAAAGCAGCACTATTTTTAAGTAGCAAAAAAAAATAGAAATAGTTCCAAATGTCTGTGAATAACTGAATAATGTATGGCTTGTTCAGAAAATATAGAATACTACATAATGGCAAAAAATAATATATTATAGGTATACACAGCAACATACATAAAATCACCAGCATAATATTGAGCAAGAAAAGCATGTTGCAAAAGAATACATTCAATGTGATTCCATGTATACAGAATTCAAAAGCATCAAAAATGAAACAATGTAGTGTTTAGGGATACGAATATATGTGGTAACACTATAATGAAAATCAGGAATATAAACACAACATTGAGGATAGTGGCTGCCTCTCAGAAAGGGGAAGAACAGAATGGTGTTGGGAGGTACCCAGGGAACTTCAAAGGTAACGGTTAATGTACTTGTTCTTATGCTCAGAGATGAGTACATGAATATTTGTGGTTTCTATATTCTTTACAACTTTTTTGTTTTTTAAAGTAGGCTCCATGCCCAACACAGGGCTTGAACTCATGACCCTGAGATCAAGAGTTGGGCGCTCCATGGACTGAGCTACCCAGGTGCCCCTTGTATTCTTTATGTCTTACAAGCATTTTACAGATATCTCTACGCAGTGTTTAATAGGCACAAGTATAAAACAGAGCCAGGGAAGGATAAATACAAATTCAGGAGAGTAGTTGATGGGGGACAGGGCAAGTGTGGCTTAAGTAGAGAGGATGTATTTGGAAACCGGCATGTCAGAAATTCTGTGTGGTCTTAAATAGCAGCATAGCAGCACTACCGTGTTCTATTTCTTGAGTGATGGGTTCACGTGTCTGTTTTGTTTCTTCTGGTTCATAATTTGTTTGTGTGTCGTATATACGCTTTCGTATACTGGCTATTTCATAACAAAAAAGTTGTTTGTCAGCAAGGCCACCCGGGGCCAGCAGCACCACCGTACTCACCAGGATGCATCGCACCGTATGAACAGCACTGGGATCTTTGTGGTTAGCTGCCCAGTGAAGTGGGATCTTGCCTTCGACGTCAGGGATCCCGATGTTGGAATCGTGCTTGATGAGCAGCTTCACGTGCTCCGGGTTATTGTAATAGGCACTCCAATGTAGAGCCGTTTGCTGCAAAATCGCGAGAGGCTCAGAAACACAGCAACAGTAACACAACAGATTTCCCCCAAGCTTTTATTGTGTGACGGGCACTGTTGTAAGAGCTTTCTGTATTTTACCTCATATAGTCATCGTGATAACTCTAGGCAATGAGTACTCTTGATTCTGCATGTGACTGATGAGGAAAGGGAGCACAAGGTGGATGAGTGCTCTGCTCAGGGGTATGAAGGTAGTAAGCGGCCGGATTGAGATTTAAATCCAGGCAGTCTGAAGAGGCAGTCTGAAGAGGCAGTCTGAAGAGGCAGTCTGACCTCTTAATCATGACAGGC
This sequence comes from Panthera tigris, assembly GCF_018350195.1. Lineage (NCBI taxonomy): Eukaryota > Metazoa > Chordata > Mammalia > Carnivora > Felidae > Panthera > Panthera tigris. The sequence continues at coordinate 61,881,465 of NC_056672.1, read as the reverse complement.
ATTTACGTCATCAGGTACTAATCAGTGGTAATACTGAGAAAAAGAAAAGCAGGCCGGTAGTTTATGAATAACTATCAACAAAGTAAGTAACAATCTTGATATCGCACCAAGCATTTTAAGAATTTGATAGAATGTTTTGAATTTCAGTATCTATCAAAAAGAAGATCCATGCATAGGAAATCATGGATTTGGAATCCATTTCTTATATCAAAGTACAAATTTAAATTTAACTATAATTTTATAGGATAAATTGTTAGACTTACTACTGATGTTAAGATACATGTTGCAAATACAGCGACATTGGCTTTATTTTGGATAAAAGTTAAAAGTGAACATCCTGTTGGGGCACCTGGCGGGCTCAGCAGGAAGAGCATGCAACTCTTGATCTTGGGTCATGACCTCGAGCTCCGCACTGGGCGTGGAGCTTCCTTAGAGAAAGAAATAAGGGCACCTGGGTGGCTCAGTTGGTTGGGCTTATGTCATGATCTCACGGTTTGTGGGTTCAAGCCCTGCGTCAGGCTCTGTGCTGACAGCTCAGAGCCTGGAGCCTGCTGTGACTCCCCCCTCTGACTTCTGACTCCCCCTCTCTCTGCCCCTCCTCCACTCATGCACTCACACACTCTCTCTCTCTCAAAAATAAATAAACGTGGAAAAAGATTTTTTTTAAATGAACATCCTGAACTTGTTGGCATTGCTTTAAAATCCCCTCTGCCGTTCTCATCAACAAACCACAGTAAGACTGGTCTCTGTATTAAAAGAGTCACTGAGCAAACACAAAGAAATGGTTGGGCTGTACATTATCTCTTATGAACAGCAGTATCATCAATCCAGTCTAGAATCAGATCATTCGCCAGTAGGAACCAAGCTCACTTGCTACACTAAAAACTTTAACTGTTGACATATGTGGAATTTACGTACAGTGCACCTACAGGCATTTAATACGAAGAGTCACTCATTACTTTTTATTTAGTAATGACTGTAGAACAAAAATAGTCACAAATATAATAGAAAATAATTTCCTATAGCTACATTTTCTTCCTTCTTCCTCTTCTTCTTTTTCTTCTTCTTCTTTTTAATTGTTTTAAATGCTTATTTATTTTTGAGAGAGAGACAGAGCGTGAGCGGGAGAGGGGCAGACAGAGAGGGAGACACAGAACCAGAAGCGGGCTCCAGGCTCTGAGCTGTCAGCGCAGAGCCTGACACAGGGCTCAAATTCACGAACTGTGAGATCATGACTTGAGCTGAAGTTGGACGCTCAACCGACTGAGCCACTCAGGTGCCCCTCTTCTTTTTTTTAAGTAGGCTCTATGCCCAATGTGGAGCTTGAACTCACAACCCCAAGACCAAAAGTCTCATGCTCTACTCACTGAGCCAGGCAGGTGCCCCTATAGCCACATTTTCAATAAACAACATATACAGTTTCTGTAATTCTTTTGTTATATTATGTTTGCTCGGAATATGTTTACTGAAAGGTAACACTAGATCTGTTGGATCTAATAGTACAAAGTTTGGGATTGTACTTTCTACATCTTTAAGCAATTTTTTTCTAGTAATTATTATTTTTTTACTGTGATAAAATGTACATAACACAATTTATCATTTTAACTGTTTTTAAATGTACAGTGCAATGGCATTAAGCACATTCCCAAAGCTGTGCAACTTCGGCGCCTTCCACCCCCAGAACCTTTTCATCTTCCTAAACTATACTCCATACCCATTTAACAGTAATTCCCAATTTCCACCTGTTCCCAGCCTTTCACTTAGCATAATGTCTTCCAAATTCATCCATGTTGTAGCGTGTGTCAGAATTTTGTTCCTTTTTAAGGCTGAATAATATTCCCTTGCATGGACTGCATTTTGTTTCTCTAACCATCCATCAACGGACATTGGGATTGTGGTCATCATTCTCCTACTGTGAATAATGCTGCTATGAACACGGGTGTATAAATATCTGCTCACATTTTTGATTTCAGCTCTTCTGGGTTGATACCCAGAAGTGGAACTGTTGGATCATGGGGTAGTTCCATGTTTAATTTTTTGAGAAATTGCCATCCTTTTTTCCATGGTGGCTGCACCGTCTTACATTCCTACCAGCACTGCACAGGGTTCAAATTTCTCCACATCCTCACCAACGCTTGTTATGTTCTGTTTTGGTAATGACAGTCCATCCAAAAGCGTGTGAAGTGTTATCTCATGGGGGTTTTACGTTGTTCAGTTTAAATACATGATACAAAACTTTGGGTCTGTGAAGAGTGTAAATTAGAAAAACAAACAAAGAACGGATCCTTCCTGTCAGTTTGAGAATCGTTGCTTTGGGCTTTTGTCCTGTTCTTGTCTCTGTGCCTGCCTGGACCTTGCAGATCTGTTTTCCATCTGTCTGGCCGGATTACCTCCCATCCCTGTTCAGTAACAGAACAGACAAGTACTGGACAATAGCAGGGAGTTCCTAGAAGATTCTGAGGAAGACATCATGGTGCCTGAAGACATCTGTGCCTTGGTAAGTGATTCATGGGGCTTTGTGGACTGATCAAAGGGCTTTTTCAGTGAAATATTAGCACTACAAACATGGTGTGAGTTAGGAATAATACTGGTTTACAGTAGTTGTAAAATAAGGTCAGAGTTGATTTCAGAATGCAGGGTTATGTGAGTCATGGGTAAACAAATTCTGAAAACTACAGGAAGAGCCTGTGAAGGGCAGTGTAAGGGTCACTGGACATGAGTCCAGCGGGTTTAATCCCAAGAGTTTTAATCACATATGGGCGTGCTGAAGGTAGCAAGAACTCCATGATTCGGTGCTTCGTGGAAAGGAAGAGGATTTTTGCACTTGTCTAACTGAACACCACATTTTTATTTCCTGTAAAGAACGATCAAAGCATTGGTCAAAACAGTGGCTGGTGTGTTCAGTATGTTAAAATTCAAGATCCGGGAGGACAACTGATCCTGGCAACAAGTGCCAGAGCAGATGTCAGAGCCAAAATGAAACGAATAATATTTATTGTATAGCTAACATTTATTGAGAGTTATTTTATTACGATGCTATGGGAATTGTGTTAAACCCTATTTATATGGGTTTAACCCTATATATGTTTATATACCTCATTTTATCTTCAACAACCCTATCATCCCCTTTTCACATATGAGAAAATGGAAGAGCAGAGGAGTTAAGAAAATTTGCCCAAAGGCACAGAACAATTAAGTAGTGGCTTCTAGACTGAAACCCAAGAAGTCTGATGCTAAAGCCCAGACCATTATACCACTGTGCACTTACTACATTGCCCCAGGCATTTGGCCAGAAGGAAACTCACCCTCGGTAACTATCGCTACTAGCTGTCAAATATTGGGGTTTGGAGATAGGCCTGGGTTGAATTCTAGTCTTGCCTCTTGGATCTCGGACAGAATTTTAATCTTCCTGAGCTTCAGTTTCCCCATCTGTGAAAAGGAGATGATACTACCTACCACACACGGTTGGTAGGAGGATAAAATGGCAGAATTTAAATGAAAATTTTCACTGGGGAGTATGAAGACTAGAACACATTCCACAATGTGTAGGAGCAGTAGTTCTTCCTTGAGCTTTCACATCATAAAAGGATGTGAATTTGCTTTTTGCTCTTAATTCGCCTCCTGATTTTGGCAGTCCCTTACCTTTTTTTTTTTTTAAATTTAAGTTTATTTATTTATTTTGCGAGAGGGAGAGACAGAGAGGGAGGGAGGAAGAAACTCCTGAGCAGGTGCCGCACCATCAGCACAGAGCCCGATGCGGGGCTTGAACTCACGCAATCATTAGATCATGACCGAAGCTGAAACCAAGAGTTGGGCCCTTAACCGAATGAGGCACCCAGGCGCACCCCCTCCCCCTTACCTTGTTTTTATCCTGGGTATCCACTTCTCCTGGTGCCATAAACTTCAGCAGAAGCGCCAAACACTTGGGGCTCTTGTGCCGAGTGGTCAAGTGCAAAGGGGTCATCTCTTCCAGATCCTTTTGCATCCAGTTTGCTCTGCGTGTAAGTAAGAGTTTCATGAAACGATAATTTCCCTAAATAAATAAATAAATAAATAAATAAATAAATAGATAAATAAAAAGAAAGAAACAGTAAGAAGAAATTTAGTTTGGGGCCAAGACATTTTCTAAATTTTAAAATGTTTTAAGTAGTTTAATTATTCTGCTAGCGTAAAAATATTCAGATATATCAATTGATCAAAGGAAAAATACTTAAAATCCCACTACTCTATCGATTGTTTTACTATGAAAGCTCCCTTCCAACCACTTCCTATATGCATATAATTTACACTGCATGCATATAGTTTACAATAGTTTAAATAGCTGGTCAACGTTTCATTTATTGAACCATTCTAATTTCCAGTATTTTCTTTTATAGAATATGATACAATGTACATTTATTTCCACATAGTTTTCCTTAATTTTTTCATAAGAATAAATGATCAGGAATCAATTTAGTGTGCCAAAGGAGTTTATACAGTTTTTGGCGTATTTTCAAAATTGCTATCCAGTAGCAGCAAAGAATATACTAGCACATTCTGACCCATACAGCACCTATTATTTATATTCAAAGTATAATAACCTTGCGAAATGATCAGAGATTTAAAATCCCTTGGGGCGCCTGGGTGGCTCAGTCGGTTAAGTGTCCGACTTCAGCTCAGGTCACGATCTCGCGGTCTGCGAGTTCGAGCCCCGCGTCGGGCTCTGGGCTGATGGCTCAGAGCCTGGAGCCTGCTTCCGATTCTGTGCCTCCCTCTCTCTCTGCCCCTCCCCCGTTCATGCTCTGTCTCTCTCTGTCTCAAAAATAAATAAACGTTAAAAAAAAATTTTAAATCCCAATTTACAGGTGAGGGAGGTGAGATTCACAGTGGTTGAACATTTTGTTCACAGTCATCTGGTTACTAAAGTATAAAGTAGGTGGTTAGTTTTCTTGCAGAGCTACGTAGAGGTACAACTGAGAGAGATGAATCTTGTTCGGAGTTTGGGTCCCAGATGCATCTGGTCACCTAAACACCAACCTAGAAGTCACTGGAGGCCATCCACTTGCAGGCAGTACTCTCCATAGCAGTTAAACCCTCCAATCTGGTAGAATCAACCCATTCAGAGAAAGCAGCTTAGCTACAGGGGCTAGAGCAATCAACTGGTGGGGATCCAGGTCAACCGTGTGTGTGTGTAATATGGTAGCTTTGAAACCAAACAAAACCCTCAAAAAATTGTTCTTTGGAGCTCCTTCCTGAGATATAGTTTCATATTTCCAATTCTGGTTGGAGCCTTCAGTTTGCTTGGTACCACAGATATTTGAAAGTCAATATAACGCAACTGTACGACATAGTCAAGTTCTCTGCCTGCTTCATGCCTGTTTCTCTCTCCCTATTCAAAGCAGAATGGCAGTCAGGGTTATCTGTCCTTTTCATCTTCTGAGATCCTCTACATCCTTAATATTGTTGGAAATGTGGTTTTTTTAGCATTATAATGTATTGATATTCTACCGTGAGTGGCTATGAGTATTAGTAAGAAAATATTTATGAGTTAAGCAGCCCCTCCCCCCACTGTGATGAATGTGAGGCTCTAAGGCAAAGGGACCAGCTAGGGAGACAATGAGGTGCAGAAGGATGATGGTTCCCTGCTCATACCCACAGGGACACAGATAGGAGTCAAGTCAGCTCAAGGGCTGGGCCACAGATAAGAATCAGAGGCTAAAAAAGTGTCCATCAGGCTGTCTATATTAGATGGGCAGACTTGGAATGGACCAAAAAGCAAAGTGACTCAGCTCAATTATTTCCTCTCAGAGAGGCTTTCCTTGACCACCCTAATGGAACTTATTTTGTTGTGCTTCATTCTAGTACCTTTCCATTTCCTTCATAGTACTTTGCTAAGTTTGTAGTTACTTACATTTGTTTATTTCCCTTCCCTGTGATCTCCTTCACGAGCTGTAAGCTTCATGAAGGCAGAGACTGTTTTACTGGGCACGGTGCTTGGCTAGCTGCTGGCACAACATAGGTGATTACTTGAAGGACTGAGTAAATGAGAGGAAATAAAGTGGGTGGGGGGATGGGCTAAATGGGTGAGGGCCATTAAGGAAGACACTTGTTGGGATGAGTACTGGGTGTTATACCTAGGTGATGAATCACTGGAATCTACTGCTGAAATCATTATTGCACTATATGCTAACTAACTTGGATGTAAATTAAAAAATTAATTAATTAAATAAAAAAATACCTTCCAGAGGTTTCTCTTTTTGTTTACAGATTCTTAATGTTGCTATATTAGATCATTAACAGTTAAGAATCTTAATTCTCAGATGTCTGGTATTTGGTTACTCTTCCTTTTTAATGTTTATTTGAGCATCATTCATCGGGCTTTCTCATGTCATCCAGTGCCAGCTTTTGAGAAGTAAGGTGCTAAAACTTCCTCAAGAGGGCACCCTGCTCTAAATCTCTTGCCATCTTTTCTTTGAAGAAAGAAACGGTGCCCAGGAGAAACAAATCTATGTGGTACTTCTTACCAAAAAATAAAGCATGACCTTTCTGAGTATAACATTTCAAATATTACAGAATAATTCATCACGACCTTTTAAAGATATTCAATCAGACAATCATCTTGATTCTGGAATCCAGAGGAAAGGGGAAGGAAAAAGAAAGAAACAAGAATATATTGGTGGGGGTGACTACTGACTTACAGACACAGTGCTTCGTGTATTTACACCTTACATTGTTCTGGGGATTCTACCTATAGAAAACATGATGCACTAGGTAATAACATTTATTTATTCACCCCTCAAAAAACTTTCATTGAGTCTTGTTATAAAGCAGGCAAGAGTGAAATGTTTACACTAAGCTTTATTTATGACAAAGCTCTAGGACGTATTTGCTCCTCACAGAAGTATCATGGAAAGGTTTTACAGATGAAATAAAGTATCTTCCTGTGCCTCTATTTCCTCATCTGCAAAACAGGGATGGAGTACCTGAGATTATTGTGCATATGAAATGATAAAGATCATATTTGTACTCAGTGCACAAAGTAAATGCTTGGTAAATGTTTGCTGGTTTTATTATGAACAGTTTTCCAATGTGGAGGAGGCAACAAAATGTAGCTAATCAAGTAGAAACAAGAATGGCCCATGATTGACAGCATATAGATAGAAAGATCTGACCACACATAGCATATACACTTCAGCTAGAGAAGTGTGGAGAAAACCAAGGTTAGGGACAAGTAAAAGTGGAAATAATTGGGATGTCATAAATAGTGATCTTCTGATTTTTTTTTTTTTTTTTTTACATTGAGAAAGATGCCTGTACTCTGCCTACAGAGAATGATGACACAGGACCAATAAGGGTGTACCCAGTAGGAAATCTGCGGGAACCCTGGGGAGATGTCAGCTTCTCTTCCCAAAGGCAGAGGCACAACAGATATTATCTATAAATGCTGGGACTGGAAACACTATAATCCATTTGGACCACCATCAACTTCCTGGTCTCATGAACAAGCATTTATTAGATGCCCAGGGCATGCAAACTCAATTCTGAGGATGAGCAGAGGCGGCAGAGAACTCTAAGAACTGAAATCAGGAGAATATTTCTAGTGTCAGTGGAAAAGGGGAAGATACCAGTTCGAAACAGGAAGCTAATTTGATAACCTTCTGAAGGTTGTTATGACTGGGGACCCCTATCCTAGACAACTTTGCTTCCTATAAAGCCCTCTCAATAAAAAACAAACAAACACAATGTTTAAATGTTTCCTTAATATTGCTTAAAATTCAGACTTCTTAAGTTTTCAGGTTTATTCTTAAATGCAAGAATAAGGAGGATTTGGAGTTAATCATTTAGCACCATCTCTTAGGGGCACACAGAACTTAATCCTCAGGTGAACACTGTTTTGGGATCTGTTTTTATAATTTCTGACTGAATAGGAAATAGTATAAGAGTGCAGGAGATAACAGAGTATATGTTCCTAAGAAAACTCATGGTAGGGGCGCGCCTGGGTGGCTCAGTCAGTTAAGTATCCAACTTGATTTTGGCTCAGGTCATGATCTCATGGTTCGTGAGATCGAGCCCCATGTTGGGCTCTGTGCTGACAGTGCGGAACCTGCTTGGAATTCTCTCTATCCTCTCTTTCTGCCCCTTCCCTTTGCTTGTGTGCGTGTTCTCTCTCTCTCTCTCTCTCAAAATAAATAAATATTAAAAAAAAAAAAAAACTGATGGTAGTGAGCACAAGTTGAGAGAGCTGAAGTTAGAGAATGTCCTGATTTAGTCACCAAAAGGACATTAGCCCTGATCTGATCTGATCTGTTACGCCACCGAAGTGAGAAAACATTTACTAATGTCTCTGAAACATTGAATAAGATGTTTTGTTTTGCTATGTAGCCATAATCCTCATCTTAATCTTCCCATAATTAACAGGAGCTTCTTTTGTCTGTGATGTAAATGATTATGACATTTGGATTTCCCCCAAATGCAGGAAAAGGACTACAATATCTAAAAGGGTAAAAGAGGATAAAAAAGTTCTCTGACCTGGAGAACACACTTAAAAGGAATCTGGGAAATAAATCAATCCAAAATGTGACTTTTAACCTTATATATATTTTTTGTCTGTCCAGTTCTCTAAAATAGGCTCCATTTTTAGAACAAGCATATAGTCAGTTAATCTTAATAACAATAATATGGGAGTTTTGAGTGAAATGCCTTGATATTTTCCTTCAGATTCTCAATTTATTATTATTTTTTAAGGTTCACATTTGAGAGAGAGAGAGAGAGAGAGAGAGAGAATGAACGGGGGAGGGCGCAGGGAGAGAGGGGAGAGTCTCCAAAGTGGGCTCCGTACTGACAGCAGAGAGCCTGATATGGGGCTTGAACTCATGAACTGTGAGATCATGGCCCGAGCCAAAGTTGCATGCTCTCCTACTGAGCCACCCAGGTATCCCTAGATTTTTTATTTTTAAGAAATAAAACAGAACTGATATGGTTCATGATCCCTCTGTGGCCCTCTCCAATTCTCCCTCTTTAGAGACTACTATCCTGAATTTGGAGTTTTTCATTCCAATGAATGCTTTAATACATTTGTTTCTTACACATATATGTACCCATAAGCTACATAGTATTGTTTTACATATTTTTAGTCTTTATATAAATAGTACTGTATGATCGCTTGCCACCTTTTTACTCAAAGCAGTGCTTTTTTGAGATTTATCCAAGTGGCTCCGGTTCATACATTTTCACCGGAGAAAGTATTTTGTCATATGAAAATAACTGTATTTCTTTATTCTCTAGAGGAATATTTAGCATGTTTCCCATTTTTCACTACTGTGGACAATACTGTCTGGACAATTTTCTTCTATGTCTCCTGGTAAATGTGCAAGAATTTCTGTAATGCTGGGTTGAAAGTGCTCTTTAAAGCAGCTAGTCCAATTTATATTCCCACCAGGAATGTATGAGAATTTTTATTTCTTCACATCCTCGCCACACTTGGTTTTGTCACACTTGCTAACTTTTGCTAGTAAAATGGATACACAATTGTGTTTTGCCATGGATTTAATTTTCATTTCCCTGACTGAGGTGGAATGTTTTTATATGTTTATTGGCCATTTGCTTCTTTTTCTGTGAATAGCCTTTTTGCGTTGTTTACTCATTCCCCAATTTAGCTCTTTGTCTTTTTCTTAATGATCTGTAGGAGTTATTTACATATTCTGTATACTAATTCTTGGTTGGTTTTGCAAATATCTTCTCTTTGTGTGGAGTGTCTTTTTGCTTTGTTTATGCTCTTCAGCTAGGAATGAATTCATGATCTGAATAATGATATTGCTAGCTTTCTTAGCATTAGAGTTCTTCATTTATTTTGGAATTTTTGTTTGCAGGCTCATTCATTCATTCATTCATTCAATCATTAAAAATGTTTAGGGTTTCCCGGGTGGCTCAGCTGGTTAAGCGTCTGACTTCAGCTCAGGTCATGATCTTGTGGTTCGTGAGTCCAGGCCCCACATCAGGCTCTGTACTGACAGCTCAGACCCTGGAACCTGCTTTGGATTCTGTGTCTCCCTCTCTCTCTGCCTCACCCCTGCTTGTGTGCTGTCTCTCTCTGTGTCTCAAAAAGGAATAAACATTAAAAAAAATTTTTCTTAATGTTTGTTTTAAGAGAGAGAGCGTGTGCACTAGCAGGGGAGGGGCAGAGAGCGAAGGAGTGAGAACTCCAAGCAGGCTCTGTGCTGTCAGCACATAGCCCAGCAGGGGGCTCCATCTCATGGTTGGTGAGATCATGACCTGAGCCAAAATCAAGAGTTAAACACTTAACCAAACTGCACCACCCAGGTGCCCCTGCAGGTTCATTTTAAAGAGAAGATTGTTTGCTATGTTTTTCTTTTTTCTCCCTCTCTCTTCCTCTCTCTCTCCTTTCTCACCCTTACAGCTGCTAACACCCGCTCCTAATGCACTAAGAATCTGTTCTTAGAATGCTTTTTTGCAGCCTCATCTCCAGCGATATGAGGGATGTCTTCCTGGTCCTGAGGCTTGATCTTTGTCCTGCTCCTGCCACTTCTCTAGACTAAGAGCTTCCTCTAAAGCTATAGCTTCATATTAAGGTAAAGAATACCCCCCAATTCTAAGTACTTTCTTGGCTTTAATGTGACCACTTTTCACTCACTTAGTGGGGAAAAAAGGGAGTGCCTTCCTGAGCCAGAAGTATTTGAAATATTCTCCAAGATGGCTCCCTGTTCCTGGTAAGTGCCTTAATCGTTAACTTCTAGACTACTGGCAGCTGAGCTTCAAAACATTCTGAATCCCTACCTCTACATTTCTTCTCCAAATGGCTACCATATTTTCTATATCTGGCTCCTTGGAACCTTTGCTATTCACTTCCTCTTCAGTTGAAACGATTACTTTAATAGACTCCAATGCTTAAGACTTGGCTAACCCTGCCTGTAGCTGCCCCTTTCCCTCCTGAAACACCAAAGAGAACAGATAATTTCCCCAAACCAATACAGTAGTTTGGGACCTGCATGTTTCTCGATTATGATCTTTGCATTCTTGTTCCGTGTCCTTAGCATTTATATTTACTTTCAGTGTAGTTGAATCGAAAACAATTGTTCACTATGTATACAAATGTTCACTACATTTTTCTGTTCATTTATAGGTTTGTATATAATTTTGTCCTGGAAAATATTACAACTTTATATGTGTATATAAAATAGCACATACAGATGCAAGGTAGGCATTCTGCCATATTTCATTCTAAATCTAATCATATTATGTACCAAAATATACATTATTTACAACTGAAATGGAAATAATAGAAACATGAGTTGTTATTAAGTCCAATGATGTCTCTATAATTATATATTTATAAACCCTCAAGGCATTTAAAATATTAATTTTTAAAAAGAATCACTATCTTTGGGAAGTATTTAGGTCACAAATATCACTGATCTCATTACATCAAACTTTTCTGTAATGGTTGCAGACACAAATGAGTCTTGGAAATACCACAAGAGTGCTGGGAGAAGCAATCTGCCATGGGTCCTGAGTGTCCCTGCATGTATTTACTGGGTATGCCAAGAATGCAAAGTCTTGACTCCTCTTTTCTTAGGCTGTGCCTCAGAGTTGGGTTTGCAGCAAGCAATCTTAAAGGACATTAATGTCCTCCAGGACATTAGACAAGGAGCAGGCTTCTTAGCACACACTAAAGTCTGGGGATTCCCAAAACTCAGCATTTCTCAGATGTCATGCAAACACACTGTGCACCCAGGATCCACCTAGGTCCTCTGTGTTGCTCCCACAGTCCTTGGGAGCAAGGGAAACTGATGTAAGCATGCAAATGCTCATGTTACTGTGGCATCAGTAATAAAGCTTTTTTTGTCTCTTTTGGTAGTCTTGTGTCTTCTGCTGGTACGTATGGGCAACTTACTGCCTTGTAATGAGTTAGGGCACATTAAAGGAAAAAGTAGGGCAAAATTAAATCCAAGCCTCAACAGTACAGGCAATGAGGAAGGGATGCTGACAAAGATACATTTTGCTTGAAAAGTAAGGACAAGGGCCCTGCAGGCCAGGTTCAGGGACAAGAAGACTCTCTGAGATGGTACCCAAGTGATGGGCAAGGTGGGGGAGGTAAGAGATCCCACTGTCCTATCTGTTAACAAATCTCAGTGGTGGCAAGTAGAACTAAAACAAGCTGCCCAAATGGTGCCTTGGTGTCTGGTCACTGTCCTCTGGGCAGGCAGAGGAAGAGATGTTAGCATGACAATGCGACAGTGAGCTGAAGGCAACGTGGTTGTGGCTGCTGAGCCAAGGGCTCCCTAAAGTGGAAACTAATGGTGAGAACAACGAGGAATGAGCAGCTGTTCAAAAGTGAAAGTAAATGCAAAGACTTGTCTAATAGCACAGAGCCAAGTGCACCATGTACCTGATCCTGGCTGTAGCTGTATTTATCTGGCAATGAGGATAAAGCACTAGGTATAGAGGTAGTCACTGTCTGAAGCAAAGCTCCTGGCTTAATGGTGCCCTTGATGCATGGAGGTTCCTCTGAATGCCTTGGCCTGGTTTACTGATAATTTGGCTAAGTTAAAACCTGATGGTGTCCATTGGGAGACAGTCCAACCTCAATGCTGACTCTGGAAGACTGACTATGGTAAGGGCAAGTCAGCCCAGTGGGCTGAAATGAAAGCCGTCATTCTTACCTGAGACAATACTCCTAAGGAAGGGGCATGTTTTTACTACCGCTTGGGTTGTTGCCAATGTTCCAGTCATCTGATCTGCCACCTGGAAGACTATATATGGAGGTGGATTAAAAACACCCCTCTTTGTGGCTACAAATTATGGAAACAACTGGGGCTGCCGACTAAACAGCTTGGGTCACTCATGTAGATGCCCATAGTAAGGGCTCATTCTCTTATAAGACCAACTGGAATCAGGTTGCTGAATAAGGCTGCTTTGCCCAGGTTATTGGCCATTTACCATCTGTATCCATCACCGCACTAAACATAGCGATGAATCCATCATCATAGACTAGGCTCAAAGTAAAAGGTAGGTGTTTGATGTAGAAACTACCACTGCACACCAGACTTGTATATTCCCCTATGTAGGCCTACTTTTGTGTGTGTGATGAAGGAGGCCATGTTAACAGGGCATTGCTCCTGCCTATTCCTTGCAAGGACTTTTGATAACTCCTTCTCATGGTCACCTCATGCTTCACCATTGCTGACATTTTTCAGGTTATAGTATTGTTGTTCCAGTCTGATCAGCTTATACCAGCCACACCACTGAGGCACTGAAACTAAATTATTTCATGTTTTGGTATTTCCAGACCATCTGACTGTCATAGTCTCGTTACGGTGTACCTTTTGTTACAAAGACTACCCAACAATGTGCCACTAGTTAAGGTATTTGATGGGAATTCTATGCTCTCTACCACCCTTAAGAATTTGAAATTGTTGACAGCAGGCATGACCGCCTTCAAAATAAACTCTAAAAGATTTCTGACTCTACCTGTTACCTCCTCCTGGTCCACACACCTAAGAGAGGCAATTAGGCTACTGAATGTGGCCACCCCTAGAAAGAGCTCATATCCTCAGGACAGTCACCTGGTAAATAACCAGAACAAAAGGAGTGGGGACTATATACACCTATTTTGAATATTTGGTTTTCTTCCTTGCCCCTCCTGGCTTTGATGCTTATTTCTTTTCCCTAAGAGCTATCTCAGGCTGGCTTTGGTACAGCCCCTGGATGGCAGTCCACCCAAAAGGGGACTTGGAGATTCAAATTTAATTCTAGCTCAGCCACCTAGATTTGTTTGATGGACAACGTTGATAGATCATCAACGTACAAAATGACCACTTGATTGAGTACACTGTTTACCAAGTCTTCCTTACAGTGCCCACATGGGCCAAGATGGGGGATATAATGAGTCTCTGTAAATTTGTTCCGTATCTACCCTTCTAGATGAAGGACATGGGTGCAAGTAGTAGATAATTAGAGAAAAGGTGAAGAGTTATAGATATTTGAATGGGGTACCCTAATTTTACAGCTATTTGGATGAGATAACACTTCAGCACCTGGGAAGGGGATACGTTAGATCTTGGTAGATGCAAGGAGGGAGAGGATAATTATTGCTCTTTTTGTCCTCTGGATCCAGTACTGCATCCTGGATATTGTTTGCTGCCTGAATCAAAGAGCAGCTGAGGATAGCAATCTGATCTGCTTCTTGTGTTTGTCATTGCCATTCATGTGCTATGAAATAGAAAAATCCAAGTGGACATGGATGGTCCTGAAGTCTTTTGCTGTGCTTGACACCATCAATGGCAGCTCCTGAATGTGGATCCCCTTGTATATGTAGAAACACAGGGACTGGCTCAACCTTATTTTAACCTAATGGATACAAATTCATAGGTCTCTCCTGATGTGTGAGAAGCTTTGGGTTATGCCATGTATGACAATCAACTACTTGGTGATACTGCCCATGTGGCTTAGCCAAGTCATAGTAATGGTGATCCAAGTTTAACAGCAAATCCTAACCTAAAGTGACTTGTGTCTTTTCAGGTTTTATGTTTGTATGTAGTGGGAGAAAGGGCCATGAAATATTCCTCCATTAGTCCGTCTGGTGCTTCCTATACTTATTGGTAATCACACCAAAGATCAGCAGGTCAAACTCCCTTGCTTAAGTCATAATAGATAATAGACTAGTCTTAGAGTATATCCTGGTTGTATAAGGTAAGACCTATTGTTTCCCCTGGTCCTTACTAACAGTTGACTTAATCCAGGACACTGAGGGGGCATAGTTGAATTAATACTGCAGGTTGTTCTCATACTGCTGCTTTGAGTCCTATTAGTTAAATGTCATATGAGACATATTAAACAGATTTGTTTTCAGGCTCTGTTGGTCAGATTAATCAGAGTAACTGATGGAATAGCATGCTTATGTCAAGAACATGTAGGACTAAGTGATGGATTGTTGGGAGAGGCAATTCACCATGGACCCTAATCATCTCTGCATGTTCTTATGCCAAAACTCCAAAGTCCTGATCATTTTTGACTTACCCAAGTTCTCAGGGGTGTGTTAGCAACAATCAACTTGAGAGATGAGGTCATTATTTTCCTTTGTGCTTAATTACTGCTTACTATAGCAGTAGATCCCTCAGTTCTGATGGAAACCTACTATGTGTATATCATCCATCTGGGCCTTCTGAAACTCCCTCATTATTCTTAGGGGTAAGGGAAATCAATGTAAATGTATAGGTGCTGATGCTTTTTGCTATGCTGTGAATAACAAACTTCTTTGTCTCTGGCCCTGGAATCTCTTGTCTATTGTCAGCATCCATGAAACAGTAACAGACCAACTTCTTACCTTGTGTAAAATTTCAGACGCTGAAAATAATTCTATGTTATTGTAATATGAAATGAGGTATAAGAAGGACTGAAACAGGATTGGAGAGGTGGGCAGGGGATAGAAAACGGAAAGTCTAATACAGCAGGAGAAAGAGTCTAAAACTTCTTGTGTAGGTGATGGGGAGCCAATGAAGAGTTTAAGAAAGAAATGACATGAGTGGATTTGTGTTTTTAAAAAAATACTCTGGAGGCCATGTGAAGCATCAATTTGAGGGGGGCAGATCTTTAATGATACCAGTCAGAAGGTTACTACAGCAATTCAGAATAGAAATGTTGAGAGCTAAATGAAAATAAGAGGACAGATTAGTGAAATATATAAGGACTCACATATGGGTACAAGATGGAGAGTAGTGTCAGCAATGGAAAAGATGGAAAGAAAAATAGGGTTAGGAATGAAGATTTTGAGTTCCATTTTTCTTTAACATGTGGGGTTTGGGGATTCTGAGGGATAGCTACATAAAGATGTCTAGCAAAAAATGAAAAGGATATATATGGCTCTAAATATTGGAAGAGATGGCTAGATTCAAGATATAGGGTTATGAATCATCCATATTAATAGCTGCTTCCACTGTTCTCCAAAGCAATAATTCCTGGCATAAACTAAAGTACATAAAATTAGAAAAATGAACCTCTACATATAACTGAAATGTAAACATAATTTAAATATCCACATAAATAGCTCAGTACAATGCAATCCAATACTGTTCTTTTTTCTAGACCATAAAAAACAACTACCACATCAAATATAGAGTATAAGTGGATTGGAAAAGAATGGCCCTTCCATATTATTCTTGTTCACTTGGCTCATTTTCTAATTTCAGTTGATGTAAGTGTCTTGTTGTACTCTGGTTTCTTGGTCTTTCATTTAACCTGACTCTATAGGAAAGCAAACAGTTACAAAAACCAAGTTTTTGAATGACATGAATTCACTGAGTGTTAGAACTGAAATTAAACCTGCAACTGCTTTTCTCCAGTTTCGGATATTCTCCCTCTTTCCGTAAATTTCTGATAGTCCAGTCTAAACACTGCGCTTTATAGCTAAGAATTTCTAATTTTTCAACAACTTTGATGGTAACATCACTAACCTTCCACCTT
This sequence comes from Panthera tigris, assembly GCF_018350195.1. Classification (NCBI taxonomy): domain Eukaryota; kingdom Metazoa; phylum Chordata; class Mammalia; order Carnivora; family Felidae; genus Panthera; species Panthera tigris. The sequence continues at coordinate 61,865,007 of NC_056672.1, read as the reverse complement.
CAGCAAAACTTTAAAACATTTTTAAAAAGCTATTTGAGAATTCTCTGAGCAAAGTCTAAGAATGGCACTTCGAAGACAGAATAGGAGCTGTATTTGTTGTTTTTCCAGTTTAAGATGTTCATCCATCTGGCAGAGCAGCTAGACAATACATCAGCCAAGAACATCTCCCTGGCTTGAAACAGATTCTGGCTCTCAAAGAGGATTTGACTGAAGGAAAGGCAACATCTTTAGTTGCTCTGTGGCTGAACTCTTCTAATATTTCTCCCCGGTGCCTCCTCCAAGCTTGGCTCCATCCACTAACTTGGTTTCCATAGGAATAGACAGAGCTATCAAGTGGCACACAGTCAAACAGCATAACAGAAAGAGAAAACGTTGCTGTCAAACACACACACACACACACACACACACATTTTTCTCTAACAGAAGAAATGATGCAAAGGTATCCTTGACTCTGAGGCTTCCTTATCCAATGCCGGATTCATCAGGTGCTTCTTCTGTCTATTATAGCCTATTTTTTAAATGAGTCCCTTCAGTACTGAGCATGTCATACCAAAAATAAATGTTAAAAAACAGTTATAACAAGTTGTGATGTGTGTTTCCACAAGTACCATTCTGTTGGGCTTGTGAGGTACCCTTCTGTATTTAGAGTGGTGCTTTAAATTAGCACAACCTTTTGGGATGATTGTAAAATGCATTTTGTTTCCCATAATTGATACTGTTTGTAGGAAAACATTAATTTTTTCATAAGTCAGTAGTTCTAACTCTAGCATGTACCAGGATCACTGGAGAACTTGAAAACACAGATTGCTAAGGTCTTCCCTCAGAGTTTTCATTTACTAGGTCTGGTGTGCGGCCTAAGAATTTGCATTTCAAACAAGTTTCTGGGAGATGCTGGTGCTGCCAGTCTAGAATTCCACACTTTAAACCATTGTTTAAAAGAAGAATGTAATGTTGAAGTTGTCAACTCTGAGAAGCTTAAACAACAAACGATAGAAAAACCCAAATGAAAACAAAACATCTGTTCTATCCCAGATCAATGCAACCAGAATTTCTGGGACTTTGGAATTATTACTTCTTCAATACTTTGCAGGTGATTAAAAAAATGATATCAAGATTAAGAAATGCTGACCTGATTCAATCATTTATTCAATATTAGTTATGTACTATATGAATATTCTGTATCCAACACTGAGTAAGAGGTTTGGAAGTTTTAATTTTTGTGTTTTTTTGAATCATATTTGGTACACAATGCTACATTAGTTTCAGGTGTACAACATGGTGGTCCAACAACTCTATGTATTACGCTGTGCTCACCATGGGTACCTACCACATGTCACCATACAACCCAACCTCAATACCAGGGACTTTATTCCCTAGGTTGTATCTTTTACTTCCATGACTTATTCATTCCATAACTGGAAGACTGTATCTCCCACTTCCCTTCGTTTGGTCCATTTGTCCATTCCTCCACCTCCTTCCACTCTGGCAACCATCAGTTTGTTCTCTGTATTTGTAGCTTTCATTCTGCTTTTTGTTTGTTTATTCACTTGTTTTTTAGATTCCACATATGAGTGAAATCGTATGATGTTTGTCTTTCTCTGAACTACTTCACTTAGCCTAACACCCTCTAGGTCCACCCATGTTGTGGTAAATGGCAAGATCTCACCATTTTTTATGGTTGTGCAATATTCCATTGTGTGTATATGTGTCTGTGTACCACTTCTTTATCCATTCATCTATCAATGGACACTTGTGTTGTTTCAGTATCTTGGCTGTTGTGAACACTTTTTATTTCTTGCCTGTTTGATTTTAGCCAATCTAACAAGTATAAGGTGATATCTCATTGTGGTTTTGATTTGCATTTCCCTGATAATGAGTGATGTTGAGCATCTTTTCATGTGTCTGTTGGCCATCTGTATGTCTTCTTTGGAAAACTGTCCATTCAGGTCCTCTGTCCATTTTTTAAAAAGATTGTTTGTTTTTTTGTGTTGAGGTATAAAAGTTCTTTATATATTTTGGATATTAACCCCTTATCAGATATATCATTTGCAAATATCTTCTCGCATTCAGTAGGTTGCCTTTTTGTTTGTTGATGGTTTTCTTCACCGTGCAAAAGTTTTTTATTTTGAAGTCTCAATAGCTTATTTTTGCTTTTGTTTCCCTTACCTCAGGAGACATATCTAGAAAAATGCTGCTATAGCTGATGTCAGAGAGATCATGGTCTGTGCTCTCTTCTAAGAGTTTTATGGTTTCAGGTAGAGTTTTGGAAGTTTAAAAAAATAATTAAAACACACATGTACACTCATATACAATATAAAAAGTATAAGCAAGGAAGGGTAAGTACATAAAGAGGAATAAAACAGACCACAGAGGCAGGCTGGATAGAGGATGTACTTTCAGCACTTTGTGGGGAGGGGGAAGGGTTGGATCAGGAAAGACTTCATGAAGGAGATGACAGTTGAGCTGGATCTTGACTTAGGAACATCAATATTTTAGCACTTCTCCGTGTCTCCATTTCATTCCCCTTGCCCATTTCTTTGATGTGGACAATAGGTATTTTCTTTTTCCCTTTTTTAAATTTAAATTTTAGTTAGTTAACAGAGAATGCCATATTGGTTTCAGGAGTAGAATTCAGTGATTCATCACTTACATATAATACCCACTGCTCATCACAAGTGCCCTCCTTACTACCCATTACCCATCTGGCCCATCTCCCAACCACATCCTTCTGTCAAACCATAGTTTGTTCTCTATCATTAAGAGTCTCTTGTGGTTTGTTTCCCTCTCTTCTCTTCCCCACCACCCTTCCCACGAGTTCATCTGTTTTGTTTCTTAAGTTCCACATATGAGTAAAATCATATGGTATTTTTCTTTCTCTGCTTGACTTATTTCACTTAGCTTAATATATTCTAGCTCCATCCACATCATTGCAAATGGCAAGATTTCATTCTTTTTAATGGCTGAGTAATATTCCATTATATATATATATATATATATATATTTATATTTATATAAAATGATATATATAATGATATGTGTCCATTATCAGTCAATGGACATTTCGGCTCTCTCCATAGTTTGGCTATTGTTGATAGTGCTGCTATAAACACTGGGGTGCATGTACCCTTTCAAATCTGTATTTTTTTGTATCCTTTGGATAAATAATAGTGAAATTGCTGAATTGTAGGGTAATTCTATTTTTAGTTTTTTGAGGAGCCTCCATATTGCTCTCCACAGTGGATGCACCAGTTTGCATTCCCATCAACAGTGCAAGAGGGTTTCCCCTTCTCTATATCCTCACTACCACCTGTGGTTTCTTGTGTTGTTGATTTTAGCCATTCTTACAGGTGTGAAGTGGCATCTCATCATGGTATTGATTTGTATTTCCCTGATTATGAGTGATGTTGAGAGCATCTTTTCATGTGTCTGTTGGCCATCTGGATGTCTTTTTTGGAAAAGTGTCTATTCATGTCTTCTGCCTATTTCTTAACTGGGTTATTTGTTTTTTGGGTATTGAGTTGGATAAGTTCTTTATAGATTTTGGATACTAACCCTTTATCAGATATGTCATTTGCAAATATCTTCTCCCATCTGTAGACTGCCTTTTAGTTTTGTTGATTGTTTCCTTCACTGTGCAGTTTTTGATCTTTTTTTAAAAAATGTTTATTTATTTTGAGAGAGAAAGAGGCCAACAGAGAGAGAGGGAGAGAATCCCAAGCAGGCTCCAGGCTGAGCATGAGATCAATATGGGGTTTGATCTCATTACCACAAGATCATGACCTAAGCTGAAATCAGGAGTTGGATGCTTAACTGACTGAGCCACCTAGGTGCTCCCAGAAGATTTTTATCTTGATGAAGTCTCAATGATTCATGTTTGCTTTTGTTTCTCTTGCCTTCAGTGACATGCCTAGTAAGAAGTTGCTCTGGCTGAGGTCAAAAAGGTTGCTGCCAGTGTTCTCTTCTAGGATTTTGAGGTTTCCTGTCTCCCATTTAGGTCTTTCATCCATTTTGAATTTATTTTCTGTATGGTGTGAGAAAGTGGTCCAGTTTCATTCTTCTGCATGTTGCTGTCCAGTTTTCCCAACACCATTTGCTGAAGAGACTGTCTTTTTTCCACTGGATATTCTTTACTGCTTTGTCAAAGATTAGTTGACCATACAGCTGTGGGTTCATTTCTAGGACTTCTCTTCTTCCCATTGATCTATGTGTCTGTTTTTGTGCCAGTACCATACTGTCTTGATGACTACAACTTTGTAATATAACTTGAAATCTGGAATCGTGACGCCTCCAGTTTTTTCTTTTTCATGATTGCTTTGGCTATTTGGGGTCTTTTGTGGTTCATACAAATTTTAGGATTGTTTGTTCTAGCTCTGTGAAAAATGCTGGTGGTATTTTGATAGGGATTGCATTAAATGTGTAGATTGCTTTGGGTAGGATAGACATTTTAACAATGTTTGTTCTTTCAATCCATGTGTAGGGAATGCTTTTCCATTTCTTTGTGTCCCTTCAATTTCTTTCTTAAGTGTTCTGTAGTTTTCAGAGTACACATCTTTTACCTCTTTAGTTAGGTTTCTTCCTAGGTATCTTAGCGTTTTTGGTGAAATTGTAAATGGGATCAATTCCTTGATTTCTTTTTCTGTTGCTTCGTTATTGGTATATAGAAATGCAACAGATTTCTGTACATTAATTTTATATCACGTGACTTTGCTGAATTCATGTAATAGTTCTAGCAATTTTTTGGTGGAGTCTTTTGGGTTTTCTACATGGAGTATCATGTCATCTGCAAATGGTGAAGTTTGACTTGCTGATTTGGATGCAGTTTATTTCTTTTTGTTGTCTGACAGCTAAGACTAAGACTTCCAGTACTATGTTAAATAGTAATGGTGAGAGTGGACATTCTTGTCTTGTTCTTGACCATAGGGGAAAGGTTCTCATTTTCCCCACTGAGGATGATATTAGCTGTGGGTCTTTTGTATATGGCCTTTCTGATGTTAAGGTATGTTCCATCTATCCCTATTTTGTTGAGGGTTTTTACCAAGAATGGATGCTGTATTTTGTCAAATGCTTTTTCTGCATCTATTGATAGGATCATATGGCTCTTATCCTTTCTTTTAATAATGTTATGTATCACGTTGATTGATTTGTGAATATTGAACCAGCTCTGCAGCATAGGAATAAATCTCACTTGATCATGGTGAATATCTTTTAATGTACTGTTGAATTCAATTTGCTAGTATCTTGTTGAGAGTTTTTGCATCCATGTTCATGAGGGATATTGACCTGTAATTCTCCTTTTTCTGCGGTCTTGTCTGGTTTTAGAATCAAGGTAATGCTGGCTTCATAGAATGAGTTTGGAAGTTTCCCTTCTGTTTCTGTTTTTTGTTCTTTTGGTTTTTTTTGGAACAGTTTGAGAAGAATAGGTAGTAAATCTTCTTTAAATGTCTGGTAGAAATCCCCTGGGAAGCAATCTGGCCCTGGACTCTTGTTTTTTGGAAGATTTTTGATTACTAATTCAATTTCTTTACTGGTTATGGCTTTGTTCAAATTTTCTATTTCTTCCTATTTCAGTGTTGGTAGTTTGTGAGTTTCTAGGAATTTGTCCATTTCTTCCAGATTGCCCAGCTGGTTGGCATATAATTTTTCATAGTATTCTCTTATAATTGTTTGTATTTCTGTGGTGTTGGTTGTGATCTCTCCTCTTTCAATCATGATTTTATCTATTTGGGTCCTTTCTCTTTTCCTTTTGATAAGTCTGGCTAGGGGTTTATCAATTTTGTTAATTCTTTTGAAGAACCAGCTGTTAGTTTTGTTGACCTGTTCTACTATTTGTTTGTTTCTACATCCCTTATATCTGCTCTAATCTGTATTATTTCGCTTCTGCTGGCTTTGGCTTTATTTGCTGTTCCTTTTCTAGCTCCTTTAGGGGTAAGGTGAGGTTGTACATTTGAGACCTTTCTTGCTTCTTGACATAGGCCTGAATTGCAATATACTTAGGACTGCTTTTGCTGCATCCCGAAGGTTTTGGACTATTGTGTCTTCATTTTCATTGGCTTCCATGTTTTTTTTTAATTTCTTCTTTAATTTCCTGGTTAACTCATTCATTCTTTAATAGGATGTTCCTTAACCTCCATGTATTTGAGGGCTATCTAAATTTTTTCTTGTGGTTGACTTCAAGTTTCATAGTGGTGTGATCTGAAAATATGCATGGTATGATCTTGATCTTTTCGTACTTATTGAGGGCTAATTTGTGACCCCATATGTGATCTATTCTGGGGAATGTTCCATGTGCACTGGAGAAGAATGTATATTCCACTGCTTTAGGATGAAATGTTCTGAATATATCTGTTAAGTCCATCTGGTCCAGTGTATCATTCAAAGCCATTGTTTCCTTGGTGATTTTCTGCTCAGGTGATCCATCCATTGCTGTAAGTGAGGTGTTAAAGTCCCCTACTATTATGGTATTATTATCAATGAGTTTATGTTTGTGATTAATTGATTTATATATTTGGGTGTCTCAAGTTGGGGCCATAAATATTTACAAACTTCAGATTCTGCACTCTAATTTTCATAGAAAACTGGTGGTATTGAAACCCTCTCCTCCCTCCCTCCCCATCAATGGTTTTGGGGAACAGGTTTCCAGTGCAGTCCCCTGTGTGTGTTTTCACTCTTTCACTCTAGCTGCTTTCAGGAGGAGTGCTTTCTTGTGCAAATCCAGTGCCCTGCTCTCTCTCCTGCTCTGTCTTTCTCCTCTCCATGGAAACAGCTCCCTTCTCTTTGGCACCATGGCTCTTCTCTCCCTTAATGCACCTTTCTGCAACATGTGCCTTCTGCCTTCTCTCCCTCTAATTATGCAGATCATTTTGTTAATCCTCATATCAATTTCCTAGGTGTTCAAAATGGTTTGATGTTGATGTAGCTGTGTTCAAGGGATGAGACAAGCCCAGGGTCCCCTTACTACTCTGCCATCTTAAATCCTCCTCCACAATAGGTATTTTCTGAATTTTATGTAGTCTTACATAAAAATAATAGCTTTCGATCTTACTCCCACCCCTTCCAATCTGACTCAGAAGCTCCTCCTATGCTGAACTTTTGAAGCCAACATTAGTTAACTTGCATAGATCATGTCTTTTGTATTTGCTTATTACATGGTGCAGTAATTCCCACACTATCCCTTACTCTGGTCATAATAGCGAACTCATATGTATGTGTTATTCACTACTGTAATATGGCAAATGAGTCAGTCCCATATAAGGCCAGACAATAGTAAGAACTCTAAAAAGGGGCACCTAACTTGGCCTTGAGGGGCCAGTAAAGCCTTCTTGGAGAAATGGTACCTGAGCTACATATATACAATTAAACTTGTTTAAGTGGTAAGGAAGCTGAATGCAAGGGCACTATGCATGCAGAATGAGGGTGAGGAAAAAGTAACTAGAATAAAAGTTTTAAGTAGTTCATATGCCTGAGGATACAGTAGACAGGGGGACATAGGAAGCAGAAGCCAGAAAGGTAAGGCCTAGAAAGATGATGAAAAGTGTCAGACCAAGGCATTTGGACTTTTCCCGTTGGGTTTCTGAAGCAGTACCAAAGGATTTAAGTAAGGCAAATCAACTTCACATCTGAAGGCAAATCACTGAATTTCTCCTAGACTCGGTTTCCTCCCAAATGAAAAATACGAAGGTCAAATGATAATCTATGGGCTCATCTAGCTTCATATTCTTTGGCTATGATTCTAAGAAGCAGAAAACCCGCACTGCATAGCTACTTCAAAACTCAAGTGTTTGGTTTTTTTTTTATTCAAGCTGCCTCAATAACAACTTAATTTCTAATAAGGTCTATTTTTCCTGGCCACAGGGTAATAATTTTTGAGTCTATTTCCTTTTTCCTGATATGAAAATTAATTTTCCTAGCATACTGAAGCTTTAGGGAACCCCCTGGGAGTCAGCATGGTATAATTAAATGAGAATATATTTTGGAGCCAGTCAAATCTGGGTACTTCACTGGTTATATTAACTGTGAGCATGTTGCTTCTCAAAACCTCGGATTTCCCATTGGTATAAAAGAAAACAACAACAACAACAACAACAACAACAACAACAACATAGTGACCAGGTCACAGAAACTGCCCAATAAATATTGGTTTCTTTCTCAGATATCATTCTTGTTCTCTTCTCATCATAAAAGTAGTCTTTGAAAACAAAACATCTTTTATTTGACCATGTTTGTTTCGAATACAGGAAAATAAGAAAGTATTTGCTTCTAGCGTTCTCATTGTTTGATGTCCATTATAACCTGCCTGGCCTGTTCTCACTGTTCCTTCAGCTTTCTGAGTTATACTGCAAGTAGTTACCTAAAAAATCATACTTTAATATTAAATTCAAAAGCTAAATGCAACAAATCTTATTTACCTCCTGGTTCCTTTGAAGCACCCCAGGTCTTGTGGTAGCCTCTATCTTTAGTTTTCCAAGAATGTACCTTAGTTTTATTGATTCTAACATGCAGTTTAAAAAAATCAATTCATCTACTCGGCTAAGATATGTGCCTTGGGGGAAACTGTTTCAAACAACTGATTGAATCCATCTGTTGCCTTTTCTACTTTAGTCCCACCCTATGAATGGGATTTCTTGACAGTGGAAAAAGCAAATGTGCAGATAAATGTATAAAAAATTCAATTAAACTCAAAAATCTTTAATGAACCTACACATTAAAGGTTTTCATTAAATGTACTAACTAGTAATCTGACTCAGGAACTATGACCCATTTTCAAAATGGCAGCCGAGGTCCTCACAGTGATGATGCTTGGATTCAAGCCTGTATCCTCTACTCTCAACTACAGCCATCTCTTAAAAATCATATCACAACCTACTCTCTATCTGCTAATCAATCCCTTAACTCTGTACTGTTCCTTACCTTTCTGCTACTATTCTAGACCTTTTCTCTTTGAAACTAAGAGAGAGGAAATGGAATTGGTAAAGAAGAGTGCCCCAGTTTAGTGGTAGGAGTAGGGAAGAAAGGTTGGGAGATCAAAGGCTAGTTTAGAGGCACCATTTTATAACTGAGCTCAGGTAGGTGTCCTGTTTGCCACAGCTCTGTTTTTAATTATAACCTAAAGTTTTTCTTTTTCTTTTTTCTTTTTTAAATGTTTATTTCTTTTGAGAGAGAGAGACTGTGAGCAGGGGAGGGGAGGGGCAGAGAGAATCCCAAGCAGGCTCCAAGCTGTCAACAAGGAGTCTGATGCGGAGCTTGGATCTCCAACTGTGAGATCATGACTTGAGCCTGAATTAAGAGGCAAAGGCTTAGCTGACTGAGCCAAGCAGGTGCCCTCCTAACAGTTTTTCTAATTCAAGAATATCACAATTCTTAAATCAACATTTTAGTATTTCCTGCAAGCCCTTTGTGGATAATTCAGAAATAATCATCCATTATAGAAAGCCATTCAAAAAGTATGAAATATATATTTTAGATGCATTGAGAAATTTGGAAAATTATTGAAAATTGTGAAAATAAAGTATTAATTACCCAAAGCCTAAGATAAACTCTGTTAGCATTTTGCCACAATCTCTTCTACTTCCTTTTAGCTTATTTGTTTAACATGGGAGGTGATTTTTACAGTTTCCATCAACCTATATACATTTAATTTTATAAGAGGAAGAAGGAATGATTTAAAAAATTTTTTCATCTTATTTATTTTAGAGAGAGAAAGAATGCGAGAGGGGGAGAGGGGTAGAGGGAGAGAGAAAGAAAATCCTAAGCAGGTTCCACGCTCAGTGCAAAGGGCTCCATCCCACAACCCTGGGATCATGACCTGAGATGAAATCAAGAGTCGGGCGCTCAGACAGTTGAGCCACTCAGGCACTCCTGGAAGGAGCAATGATTTTAAAAATAACTTCTACCATTTGGCATCCATCATAATAATAAGTAATTTCGGTGGGAGTGGTCAAAGGATGTTAACAATAGTGGGTGAAAGTTTGAGGAGCAACAGGATATTTACATAGTTTAAAATCAGCTTTCCACAAAATGCTTACCAATTACAAAGGAGAAAAATAACATTATAGTGAAGCAACCTGGCAGTTGCCACTTTATCCAAGTGATCAGTGTGACTATCACCAGTAATGGGACAAATCAACAGCACATGCTTTCTGATATGACGTACTGAGAAGAGCACAACACCACTGCTGTGGTATTCTTACTGAAAGTGCATAATCTGAATCTAATTATGAGCAAACATCAGACAAATCCAAAGTAAAAGACGATATAGCTCACCTCTTCAAAAATGTAAACGTCATGACATGTGCATGTGTGTGCACACACACACACAACTGAGGAACTACTGCAGTGATGGAAGACTAAAAAGACAGAATTGGATACAAGGGTTGAGCCTGGGGTTTTTATATGGATGACATCAATGGGACAACTGGGACATCTAAATAAGGTTCGGAGACTAGATAATAACATTTACGTTAATTGCTTGATTTTGCTCATTGAATTGTGGTTATATAATGTCCTTGTTTTTAGGAAATTACACTAGAGATTTGGGGGCAAAGGAGTATCATGTCTGCAATTTACTTCAGATGGTTCAGAACACAATATCTACACACATATACGAGAGACGAGGGTAAAGCACAATGTGATTAAAAGTGCACATTTGGGGAATTTGGGTGAAGGGTACATTCCTGCAACTTTTCTGTAAATCTAAAATTATGCCAACATATAAAGTTAGAAGAAAAAGAAAAAAAACCCTTAACTTTCATTATAAAAGTAATAATATATTCATTAAAGAAATTTCAAAAATAGGGGCACCTGGCTAGCTCAGTGGGTAGAGCAGGAGACTCTTGATCTCAGGGTCATGAGTTTAAGCCCCAAGTTGGGTGTAGAGCTTACTTAAAAAAAAAAAAAAAGACATTTCCAAAACAAAAAAATATATAAAGAAGAAAACAATAACCAGCTTTCAATGCACAAACGTGAGGTAACCATGTTGACATTTTGATATACTCTCTTTCTGTCTCTTATCTATCAGGAATGTTTCTTATCCTCAGATTGCACTTAAATTTTGAATTTCTCTGTAATCATGCCTTAGTTAATATTCACAATACCCCTGTTGTAAAAGCTGGAATTACTGTCACTTCACAGATGAGAAAACACAAATTCAACAAGATTAAACTATGGGTTTACTTTAAAAAGATTATCAGATAACATATATAGCAGGAAAAAAAAGTCACTATATAGCTGGTTGACTTAGATTCATGAACTGTCATTTAGTTTCCTATAAAAAGATAAGTGTGGAGATGATTTTTGGAATTCTTTCTAATACTAAAATGTTATAATTCTAACCTTTTCTATTATCATCAACATTTTCTTTTGTATACAGACTGCAGTGCTTAGTGAAGTACCTCATATATAGCAGGCATTAGATAAATATTTTTAAGTGAATAACAAACAAATGCATTACAAATTATAAAATGGATAGCTATGTCATGGAGGCTATGAAGTTAAAAAATATAAAGTGGTTTGTAAAGTATCACACAATTATAATTGATTGTTATCGGTTACGTGTAATAGAAAACAATATAAAAGTAACTATTCATTCTAAAATAGAGATTAAAGTTAAGAGATGCCAGCTTTAAAAAAAAAGATGTCACCTTTTTGTAGGAATCTAAGAAATTTACTATGAAGTTTATTTCTGTATTACTCTTTGTTCAAGTATAATTCACCTGATTCGCATCAATAACCAATTTAACTGACTGTTTACAGACAGATGGAGAGACAAATGACAAATTAGTACTCCCCGGGTTTGTGGCATGGACATAAAAAGTGAATTTATTTTTCAAATACCTTTTATAGCCATAGCCTTGCTAGTAGAAGACATCTTATCTGGTTTACTATTGATCCAGATGACAAGGCTGAGCATCAGATTAAGGATATGTCAGAAACCTGAAAGAAGGACTACCAACGGATGCAGCAGGATATGGTAGCTTCTTTCAAAATGATCTATTAAGGCGACGGTGTTTACAAAGGCAGTTGAGAAAACACAGCACAATACACTGGGTCATACCAAAGAACCAGCAGAGTGCCCATAAAAATTTCAGATACGAATGTGAACCCCCACACACCAATCATGACACATGTTTATTTCCAGCAATAAAAACTATGCACAGATTTTTGATGGCAAAAGATACCAGGCTTTTCCTTCACCCCACATCCTTTTCCTGTTGCCACTGTTTCTTTCTTGACAAAGAGTGGCATTCCTAAGAGATGATATCTGTTTTAAGATAAGGGTAGATATTATCTAACTTAAACTGTCTACCAACTAGAGAGGTTAAACTCAATTCAAGAATTTAATTCTGGGGCACCTGGGTGGCTCTGTCAGTTAAGCCCCAACTTGGGCTCAGCTCATGATCTCACAGCTCGTGGGTTTGAGCTCCACATTGGGCTCTGTGCTGACAGCTCAGAGCCTGGAGCCTGCTTCGGATTCTGTGTCTCCCTCTCTTTCTGCCCCCACCTCAAAAAGAAATAAACATTAAAAACATTTTTAAAAAATAATTTAATTCTAAGATATCTTTGGTGATAGTGAAATATGACTTAGCTAAATGCTGTAATGACCAAAAAATATCATGCTAAAATGGAGTCCTGAAAAATAAAAATTCCAAGAGTGTTTCTTATATATAATATGATATTTTGTGTAAAAAGAAATGTCCTGAGGATAAAATACCAAGCACGCTAAAAAACAATGTAGCAAAACAAAAAAAGAAATCTGATCAGAGGTGGGAAAATCTGTCTTCTATGATCACCTTGGGATTAGCACTTCTTTAAGGAAGATCCATTACTTTCTAGACTAGAATGAATTGAAGAATTTTGTGAGAATCATGGGAATAGAAAAAGCTTCAGAAAATTCCCCTTTCAGATGACTTTAGACAGATTTGAACTGGTTTTTCAAAACCCAGAGTGCTCTAACCAATTTCAAGAGACCAACATTTGACATTGTTATAGACTAAAGACAGAGCGAGCTCTGGCCTAAACTATTTAAAACATCAGCAAATCACTCAACTTTTTAGTTAGCATGTAACACCTTTTGTAACAATAATAAAATATGTTTGTATTTATCACCAGATTAAAAAGTGGTGAATATGAGCTTCACTGCATTATCATTATTAAATGTTATAGATTATTAAATGTTATAGTTGTTACTCTAAGAACAACTGCATTTTGGTCCTGGCTCTAACTAGTTACCTAAACATGAGCATATCATTACTAAGCAACTACTCTGTGTAATATAAGGCATTGTTTTTATTTTTTAATTTTTATTTTTTTAAAGATTTTAGTTTTAAGTAATATTTACACCCAATATGGGGCTTGAATTTACAATCCCAAGATCAAGAGTCTCAGGCTCTACTGACTGAGCCAGCCAAGTGCCCCACGGTATTGTTTTTAGATGTGATGGAAACAACTTTCCAATTTCCAAAGTGTGTTTTTTTTTTTCTTTTCAAATTTTTATTTAAATTCTAGTTACTTAACATACAATGCAATATTGGTTTCAGGATCCAAAGTGTTTTACCAATCACCAGTTCCTTATGATGTTACTAGTTAATGCTTAAAAAAAAAAAGTATTGAGATCAAACAGTTATGAGAAATCCTGGCTTAAACAAAACAAAAAAAACAGTCTTCATTGTATGTCTTCTCAGAGCCTTTAAGATGCTAATATGCATTGTCAATTTCCAAGAAGGAGCACGCAGTATTTCCCAAACTTATTTGGAACCCACGGGACCCATTTGTCACACAACATTTCGTGAGAATATTATTCTAAGGAAGAAGCTTTGGGAAATGCTACACAGAATGATTTTCAAGGTCCTGTTAAGCTTTTATAATTTTTATTTATTTTTTAAATAAGAAACATAAAGCTGCTTAATACCTAACTTCATTTTTCTTGTGTAGAATAAACTTGGGAAAATATGCTTGGAAAAAAAAAGATCTCACAAAGCCAAGGAGAAAGTTACATGAGACTATAGCTATCAAAAAAAACCCAACAAGCTAGGGTAATAGGTAATATAAAACACTGAGAATGGATGCCAGAAAATGTGGCAGGATAACAAAATTGCAAAAAATTACAAAACAAAACGAAACAAAACAAAACAAAACAAAACAAAAATACCTCCAGCCACGATTCTTTCCAATCAAGCCTTCTTTCAATCTACCTTATCAAGAGTAACCAGTACATACTTCACAATGGCTAACCAAATGCTATAGGTGCTAAACATCAACTATATATTGGACTTTATGTTTTGCACCTTAGGATACATGATTTGCCTATAGCTATGTTTCACCATAGCTTATTACCTCCCACATGCCTTGCATTTAGCCTCTTCAAGCCCACCACATTACTTTTATGCTCAAACTCCCAATCACATCCTTAACTCTCCTCTGCCAATGGATAAGAAATATTGCTCTGGTAAGTACCAGGTGACAGTAAAAGCTCAGAGCTTCCAAGTGCAGTCATGCACAACTGGGGAGGATTTCTGGTAGCCTACAATAAATCTAGTTAGTCCAAGGAGACTAGATTTATGAATGACTCTGCTCAGTAATAGAGCCGAGTTCAAGAATGACTCTGCTGACCCAATAGTGGAATAGTCAACGGAAAGGACAAAACTTTAGAGATGTAGCAACTTCTTTAACTCTGAAGGCCACCAAAATAAGTAAGCAATGTCTGTAGATGGGACTGTGAGAAACTGAAAGATCTAAGCTATAGACAAGTTACATGGGGAGAGAAAGGACAGGGAAGAGAGAGAAAGATAGGAAGTGAAATAGGAAATGAGAAGTGAAAAGAATTAGGATTGGACAGGAAAGAAAAGTTTGTATGAGGGAAACACTAATCCATCTCTCATTCTTTTCTGTAATGAACTTCTTCAGTGTTTCTAAAAAACGCCATGGCCATTCCGCCTTTCAACCCTTGCTCACTCTATTCCCTCTGCCTGAAATTCTATCTCCCATTCCCATTCTTTGTCTAAATTTGACCATTTCATTAGAGCCCACCTGAAATTTCAATTCCACCATGTATTAAGTAGGTTTAACAGGGAATATTAGCTATTTTAGGTATTCTAGGCAGGAAGAATTGTAATACAGGGAATTATATGCTTATAAAATAATCAGAAGCATTCTAGCTAGGCTTTGAGGAATGACTCCCTGAAAAATGCAAAGTCACCATTGTGATTACAATATAAGTTCAATGCAGGTCTGTAGCTGCATCAGGAAGTTAGAATTTAAGCTGCTGTAGTAACTGCAGGAAGGAAGGAAGAAGAATAGACACTAGAATGGTCCATAAAAGCTTCCCTTGATGACTGTTCCCACCTGAGAAGCACTTACAAGCCCAACTTTCTTGTAAAGGACACTCAGCATACTAACACTGTCTTGTAAGATTAAAACATAGGCCCATTCTTGTTATCTTGGGTATAATACCCTTGCAGCAAGAATTACAGTGTATATCTCTAGTCTCTTTCTCCTCTGATCAAAGCTAACTCAATTTCTTTGGATAGTTGTTCAAGGTATCAATAAGTTGCTAATTATAATCAGATAATGTCTTTGCAGACCAGACCTTTCCAGTTTAGTGTAAAGGAGTATAAGTCCAAGACTTTCAATTACGATTTTCAGCCTTATGTCTGGTTGTGGGCTGAAAGGTTTAAAATCTATTATAGAAAATTAAGACTATAATTAGCTTGTAGTTTTTCCTTTGTAGGTGGAAAGGAGAAGCACAAAATGACATTTCTGGTATCTCTAAAATCACTCTCGAAGCTTGACCAAAGGTAAGTTTGATTTTATCTTTTACTTCTTTGGAGGGATTCTCTGTAGTGTTTCTACATGTCTATTAACTTGGACATCTTTTCAAGGAAATCTGCACAGTAAGTGGCCTTGGAAGCTAAGGATATTATCTCCCTTCAGGTTGGAGGATAGATTTGTTTGCTGGCCAGGATGATAAAGATAATAGGGCCAAAGTTTGGGCCAGTTTGCTCAAAGTCCTGATGTAAGATTGGGGGTTTTTGAAATTCAGGTTTCCTCAGGTGTGACACAGGTCTACTTCCTGTGCAGAATCTACCTGGACCTGTCTCTACAACACCCCTATAGGACTTGGGGGCAAGGAGAACCAATGCAAACATAAAGCTCATGCTGCCTGCTGTACCACAAGTAAGGCACTATCTAAATAAATTGGGTCTTGTGGTCTCTTTACCAGCTGAATTCATGTGGCAAGCCGAACTAATAGCTACAACAGCTTGACTGCTTGACAGGATTGCCTTTTGGGTGAGTACTCATCAACTATTTGCCAAATGAATAAATGAGTGAATGAAATCTGGCTGTGGCATGGAGAATGGTTTGAAGAGAAAAAGACTTGAATCAGGAAGACTGATAAACTAGTTCAATTCTTTAGAAAATAGATTATGATGGACTGGGTTAGAATAATGCAATAATAAAGATGGAAAAAAGAGCGAGAGCGGGAGACCTCAACTATGCATCTAGACTCCTCTAAAACCCTCAGCTGACTCATGAATTGCAAACACATGGGAGACTCCAAAAAGTCTGCAGAAACCAATAAATGGAAGGTTGAAAAAATTGGTAAGATATTGCAGCTACTACCCAACACAGAGGAGACAAAATTTGGAGTTTGAGTCCCACCTAGAGGACTTGACACTTTTGGTTGAAATCTCAGAAAAGCCAGGGTGCCTGGGTGGCTCAGTTGGTTAAGCGGCCGACTTCGGCTCAGGTCATGATCTCGAGATCCGTGAGTTCGAGCCCCACATCGGGCTCTGTGCTGACAGCTCAGAGCCTGGAGCCTGTTTCGGATTCTGTGTCTCCCTCTCTCTGACCCTCCCCCGTTCATGCTCTGTCTCTCACTGTCTCAAAAATAAATAAACGTTAAAAAAAAAAATCTCAGAAGAGCCATTCCTTAAAAGAATAGACAAACAAGGTATAACAGATTCAACTAAAGACTATGGGAAAAACTGAAACATTCAACAAATTCAGTGTGATTAACCAGTTTTAATTGCCTGATAAAACAACAACACCAAAAAAATCAACATTCATGAGAGGAAGATGACAAAATGAAGACTCTCTCTGATATATAATCTGAAATTATGAGTCTCCAATAAAAAATGACTACATGTGGAAAAAAATAGAAAAATTAGAGTCAGTATTATGAGAAATACAATTAATATAAACAGACCTCAAGGTGACTCAATGTTGGAATTAGCACACAAGGACTTTAGAGCAGCTATCATAACAGCTTAACTGAAAAGATGATTATAATGATCAAACAGATGAGGGAACCTCAGAAGAGAAAATGAACATATAAAAAGAACCAAGTAAAATTCTAGAACTGGAAAGTACATCTGAAATGTAAAAATCACAGACTACACTTAATATTAGCCTAGACAGCAAAAAAAAAAAAAAAAAAGTCAGTTAATTTCAACACAGATCACAGAAATTATCTAATTTGAAGAATAAAAGTAAAAGATTTTTTTAAAAAAAACAAAAGAACTGTACTGACCTAGAGGACAATGTAAAAAAATCTAATGTATGTATATTTGTCCCATGTGAAGACAAGAATGAGATAAAGTATTTCTCAAAGGCATGCTTGATAAAGTTAATATAAGGAAATATTAGGCAAATTTAGTTGACACTGGTGTTCAAATCTTTTATGGACAAATTGACTTTAATAATTTTTTTGAAACATGTCACACTTACAGAAAAATTGCAAGTTTGGTACAACTAACATATTTTCCTGAACCACTTAAGAGTGAATTGCTGACTTGATCCCTTACCACCTCTAAGTATTTTTTGTGTGTAGTTTCTAAAAATTAAGGACATTCTTCAGCACTATCATAAGTGCATATATAAACATCAAAATCAGATAATTGACACTGATACAGTACTACCATCAAATTTTCAGATTCCATTATTTCCCAATAATATCTTTAAGGATTAAGTTCAGAATCATACATTGCATTTAATACAAAGAAAACTACTGCTAGGCACATAATAGGCAAACTGCTGAAAAACCAAAATTAAAAGTAAAATACTGAAAGAAAAAAGAACAACAATAAAAGCCATTACACACATGAGAAGAACAGGAATGATGGTAGATCAGAAACAGTGGAGGCCAGAAGACAATGGAATGACATATCTAACTTACGTCTTATGAGAAATAGTATACTATACCAATGTGATAAGTAAAGGATGCATAAGGTCAACCCTAGAGCAACTTCTTAAAAATAATACATAGATGTAGTTAAAAATCTAATGAAGGAACTAAAATGAAATATTAAAAAAATATTTGATTCCAAAAAACTACAAGAAAACAGGTTGAGAGGAACAAAACCATATGGCTCAAACATAAAATGAAAATAATAAAATGGAAGACTGAAACTCAGCCATATCAATAATTCATTAAATGTAAATGGACTAACATTACAACTAAAATACAGGTATTGTGTGAGTAGATTAAAAAAAGCAAGAAACAACTTTATGGTGTCTATAAGTAGTGTATGTTAAATCTAAAGACACAGATAGGGTCAAAGTAATAGGATGGAAAAACTTATGCCTGAAACAATAATCATAACAAAGTTGGAGTGGTTACTTTAATATCAGATATAGTACACAATAAGATACATGGTTTAAAAATATCCCCCCACAAAATATTCATTAATTACAAAGATGAAAGAGTACATCTAGAGTGGAGAAAAAGCAAACGCTACATTAACCAACAATAAGTGAATATCATCAGGAATGGGCAAATTAAAAATTGTGTGATACCTAATAGAATTCAATGAGAAGAACACAGAATCACTTCTATAGTATCTCTGCCAAGATGAATAACACAAATTTAATTATGAGAACATATCTAACATATCCAAATTGAGGAATAAAATAAAATATCTAGCCATAAATTTTCAAATGTATCAATACCATTAAAGTTGAGAAAAGATTAGGAATTTTTCCAGATTGAAGGAGATTAAAGAAACTTGACAACTAAATGCAATGTGTGATTCTGAACTTAATCTTTACGGATATTATTGGAACAATAATGGAAACTGAAAATTTGATGGTAGTACTATATTAATGTCAATTATCTGATTTTATGTTTATATTAAGGTATATATATATATAGGTATATATATACACACAAATGTATAAGGTACGAATGTCCTTGTTTTTAGAAAATACACACAAAAACACTTAGAAGTGGTGAGGGATCAAGTCAGCAATTCACTCTCAAGTGGCTCAGGAAAATACAAGTTTGTTGTACCAAACTTGCAATTTTTCTGTAAGTGTGACACATTTCAAATAAAATTATTAAATCAATTTGTTCATAAAATTTGTGAACACAAGTGTCAACAACATTTGACTAATATTTTATAGAATACCACACCCAACAACTGCAGAATATAATTGCACATGAAATGTTCACAGAATAGAACATATCCTGGGCTGAAAAATAAATCTTAACAAATTTAGAAAGATTGAAATCTTACAGCACATTCATCACAACAGAGTAAAATTAGATAATACAATATCTATAGAAAAGCTCAAAATATTTGTAAATGTAAAAAGTGTTTATTTATTTTGAGAGAGACAGAAAGAGAAATCATGAGTGGGGGAAGTACAGAGAGAGAGGGAGAGAGGGAATCCCAAACAGGCTCCATGCTGTCAGCGCAGAGCTGACGCAGGGCTCAAATCTCAAGAATCGTGAGATCCCGACCTGAGCTGAAATCTAGAGTTGGACGCTTAACTGTCTGAGCCACCCAGGCACCCCAAAATATTTGTATATTAAATAGTACTTTAGAAAATAATCATTGGTTCAGAGAAGAAATCATTATGGAAATTAGAAAGTATTTCAGATTTAAGGACAACAAAAATACAAAACATCAAAATTTGTGAGTTGTAGCTAAAGCAGTACTTGGGGAAATTTCATAGCCTTAAATAAGTATATTTATATATTTAATTAAATCACATATATACATGCTTAAGTAATTATATATATCATATATAAATACTTAATAATATTTTACTATAATTTGACAGTAATTATTATTCTATAAAATCATTGGCTAAGATTCCAGGATAAAATGTTAGAAAAAGATGAAAAATTAAACCCAAAGCAAGTAAAAGTAAGGAAAAGTGAATAGAAATGAAGAAAATTAATTGGAATAGGAAACTGACAAATTATGGAGAAAACAAACATAGCCAAAGTGGCTTTTTGCAAAGATTAACAAAATTAATGTCTACTTAATCGATGATGAAAGAGAAAAACCCCACAAGTTACTAATGTCAGCTATATTCATTTTCGACTGCTGCTGTAACAAATTATAACAAATTTGGGGGCTTAAAATGACACAAATTTATAATAATTACAGTTTTGTAGATCAGAAGTCTAACAAGGGTCTCAAGGGCCTAAAATTAAAGGTTCTCTAATAAATTAGAGGTTCTAAGGGAGAAACTGTTTTCCTGCCTTTTCCAGCTTCTACAGGATGCCCAAATTCCTTGGCATGTGGCCCTCTTGCAGCCATCAATATCCTCATTCCAAGCTTCTGTCATCACATACCCTTTGGTGAGTCTCCTGCCTTCTTCTTTCCCTTGTAAGGACCCTTTTGGTTATACAGGCCCCACCCAAATAACCCAGGATGATCTTCCAATAACAACAATATTAACTTAATTACATTTGCCAAGTCCTTTCTGCCAAGTAAGGAAACAGATCCACAGGATCTGAGGATTAGGAAATAGACATCTTTGGGGAGTCAATAATCTGCCTACCATATCAGGAATGAAAAGAGGGGATATCACTACAAACATTAAAAGGATAATAGGAATAAATGGAGAACAAGTACATTTTAATAAATTTGTCTGACTACTCAGCTAAAATGGACAAATCACTGAAAAAGACAAGGTACCAAAATGGACACAAGAAGAAATATAAAATCTGAATAGCCTAAATCTATTAAAGAAATTAAAACTTTCCCACCAAAATTAGGAAGTTAAAAACCATGAGGTCTAAGCGGGTTTACTGGTGAATTCTATACAAAACTTGATAAAGAAAAAAATACCACTTTCTTAAGTCTTCAAATAGAAGAGAATGAAACAGTTCCCAACTTATTTTATAAACACTACATAATCCTGATGCCCAAACCTGACAAAGACATCAGAAGAAAAAAAAACCAACTAAACTATAGATCAAAATTTTTTAGGGGCATCTGGGTGGCCCAGTCAGCTAACTGTTTGACTTCTGCTCATGCCATGATCTCATGGTTTGTGAGTACAAGCCCTACATTGGGCTCTCTGCTGTCAGTGGGGATCCCACTTCAGATCCTCTGTCTCCCCGTCTCTGCATCTCCCCTGCTTCTGCACACTCTTTTTCTCTCTCAAAAATAAACATTAAAAAATTATACATATAAAAATTCTTTAACATTGTTACAAAAATCCTCAAAATATTAACAAATTAAATTGACCAATATATAAAAAGCATAATACTTCATGACCAAGTGGGACTTAACCCCTGGAACGCAAAGTTGGTTTCACACTTACACATCAATTGATGTAATGAGTAAAATTGATCAAAAATAAGGAGAAAAATCATATGATCATCCCAACAGATGTAGAAAATGCATTTGACAATGTTTAATGCTTACTCTTGGTATACATTTTCAGCAAACTAGAATCAAAAGAAAATTTTCTGCATCAGTGTACCAATTATCAATTATTTGACTTTCAACTTCAAATCAATCCTTTTTTACCCTGTTTTGTGGTGCTGGAGTTAGTAACCATTTCTCCTTTACCAGCTGCCCCCAAATTTGGCTTTATCAGTACAAGGTGCAGCAGGAACACTGTAAGTTTCCATCTGGTATGATTTCCTTTCAGCCTGAGGAACTTTCTTTGGTTTTTCTTATAATGTAGGATTTTTTTGAGATAAATTATCTTAGTTTTATTTGTCCTTATTTTAATTTCATTATGGAAAGATAGTTTTACTACATATAGAATTGTAGGTTGTTTCTTTTAGCATTTCAAATTCTACTGTCCGTGTCTATTGTTTTTGCGAAGTATGCAGTCCTCTGAATTCATGGTTTATCTTATTAGATTGTGTCTTTTTCTTTGGCTGCTTTCAAGATTTTCTCTTTTATTTTTGGTCTTCAATAATTTGACTACGGTACTTCTAAGTAGAGTTTTATGTCTCTATCTTTTTGGGGATCGCCAAGTCTCTTGAATCTTTAAATTTAGGTCTTTACCAAGTTTGGGCAACTTTTGGTCATTATTTTCTCAACTGTTTTTCTGCTCCATTGCCTCTTGTTTCTCCTGATAATCTCATTGCAAGTATTTTACCTCTTTCAATATTGTCCTACAAACCAGTTTTGAGCAAGTCCCTGGCTGTGATTTCGTTTTGACCTTTCTTTTAGGGAGAATTCTTCCATCTTGTCATTTTGGCTAAGTTTCTGTCTTTTGTGTATTTTGAAAGCTTATTATGTTTCCTGCACCTGGGAGTAATGCTGTATTTGAAAGGGGTTATGCACTGTCCAGGGCCTGGCACTTCACGAAATGTTTCTGGTATATGCTGTGTATGCTCTGCTGTTGAGTTTTGGCTGCTCTTTCCCCCAGGTCAGTCCTCTGTAGAGCTCCTCCTTGCTTGCAGTGGGGAGTGTTTGGACCTATATCTAGGTGCACTTCGATTTGTTTGTTAAAATAAGCCTTGCAGCACTTGCCACATTGTCTCCCTCCAACCTTGAAGATCCTTCTGCTAATCAGTCCTCAGATCGATTTCCTGGGCGTTCCAAGTGATCTGACCTGAAAACAGCTGTGTTTGAGGAACAAGAAAAGCCTAGGGTTCCTCTACTCTTCTCTGCCATTTGAACTCCTCTAATGTCCCACAAATCAGTGAAACATCATTCTTTTTTTTTTTTTTCTCTTAATACATTCTTCTCTTTTTTTAGGTTGGATAATTTCTATTAGTCTATCCTTTAAATTCATTCACTCTTTTGTCATCTCCAGTCTGCCAATAAGCCCTTCCAATGAAATTTTTATTTAGATATTCTACTTTTCAGTTCTAGAATTTCCATTTAGTTTTTTTATAGTTTCTATTTTTCTGTGAGACTTTCTATTGGTTTATTCATTAAATCATGTTTTTCTTTGTATCTTTGAGCAGAGTTAAAATCGCTGCTTTAAAATCTTTGTCTGCTAATTATAACATCTGGATAACCTTGAAAGTTGTTCTCCAAGATTTCCTTTTCTCTTGAGTATGCATTACAGTTCCCTGTTTGTCCACATGTCCAAAAATTTTGGATAATATTTTGGACATTGTAAACAAGAGTCTGGATTCTGTATGTTACACTGAAGAGTAATTTGTTTGTTTGTTTGTTTGTTTTAGAAGGTAGTTCATTTGGCCGAACTCAGATTCCAAAATTTGTTTCTCTCACATAGGCAGACAGCTGCTAAAATCTCTGCCTAAAAACTTTGATGAGTTATTTTAGCTTTAGCTTGGCTACCTGAAGTTTTCTGTATGTATGTTTGGGTAAGGGATCAGGCAGAGATTTTCGCAATTTATATGTAGAATTTGGGGCTTCCCTTCTGTGGGTCCTTCTATTTGGGAATATCTCTCTTGACTTTTGGCCATTGGCCAAAATGCTGTCCTCTGACTTTTCAACTAGTGAGTATAGATTTCTCTTCAATTTTCCTCCCCCTTGAAGAACTGACTAGACTCTACCATAAAAGCAGAAATTCAACCAATGCCATTTCTTTTCTTTTTTTCTTCTAAGAAGTGATTACTCCCTAATTTCTGCCTGCTGTTGGTTACTCTTCAGTTCCTCTAGATAGCTGTTTTTATATTTTTCCCAGAGTTGAAAATGTCATTTGTTGGAGGTTGATCCAATATGAGCTCGTTCACCATTACCAAAAGGCATTGTTATTTTTAGAAAGCTCTCTAGATAGTTAAGAACCACTGTACTAATCCTGGTGATGGAAGAAGTATTTAGGTAGTTTCCACCATCCTCATAAGTACCACTTGACTGTCTATTTTGGATGTCGTGCTGCCAATAGCTGTCCTTAATTAGTGACCAACTATAATCTTTTACACAATTCAACATTCCTTCCTACTGAGCTCCTGTAACCAGCTGGGTAACATATATTCTCTCGGAGTTTTCCTTGTCGAAGCAGGTGGGACCAGTATCAAGCTTCTGTCCTTTTTCACCATTAGTCAAATGCTATACTTCACTAATAAATCCTAAAATTAGAATAAAAGGTTTTCTACAATGAGTGGTGTTTCTCTGCAGAACTGAAAAGAATAGATTGATTCAAGAATGTTATTAATTCAGAGCTAATTCTGACAATACCAGCAAGAATTCACTGTTTCATGTCCCCAAACATACAAATTTTACTTAGCACCTATTATTTATATTTGTACTTAGCAATGAATTACAAGGGGATACAAAAATAAATTTGAAGGGACTCTGCACTCTTGGAGCTCACAGAACACCAGGAGCGGATTTGTTCATGAATAGCCATAATATAAGATAAAAAGTGCTAAGATCCATAACAGAGAGTCTAACGGTATTCTCAGAACTGTTACCTGATTGCCTTGGTCACTGAGGCATTACAAAGCGTTACAAACACTGTACAAAGTGTTACAAGAGCAAAGATTTTGATTATAGGTTATAGACAGTAAGTTCTATTCAAAGACCTTATTGCAAATCCAGCTATTTAAACTTTGAACTTCTTTTCCCAGGATATCAAGTTTGTCTCTATCATTTCCTGTGAACAATTTTGCTTAAGAAAATATGGTCATAATTTCACAGATATAGTTCTAGAAGAATTGCATGAAATCTGAGAGAAGATTTCTGCAACCGTGGATAGGTGTTTTGAAACTTTAAATTTTTCTTGTTTAGATCAAGCAAAACAAGTACTTTAAATAACCACAATGCAAACGTTTAGTCTGCAGTACTGAGACTTGTGTGTATCTTCACTGTGGACTACAAAGTGAATAAGATCATAGAATCTTCAAACCAGCTGTGAAATAGGGAGAACTTAATGAAATATTTGTAATGGTAATGAATCTTAGAATTTGAAGGGCACAAGGTCACTGGACTCATCCATCCAGTATCTAGTTTGTACATCCATTCAGTTCTTTTGGAGTACTTTTTTGAGTCATTTCAAATTGGTTGGCTGGGTTTTTTCTAAATGGCTATAGAAAGGAGACCGTATGGATATAGAGATGGGCTGAATGCATAATCCATAACCTAGGAATGCTTATTCACACACTCTGAACATTACTGTCAACTCACCTTTATTCAAAGTATTCATTAAAATACACTTACCTAGCTATACATAGATGATGCTTATAAGTGCTCTCTGTGCCTGGTATATTTTTATGCGTTTTTTTTTCAAGTGTGTTTTTTTTTTGAGAGAAAGAGAGAATGCGTGTGCGTGTGAGCATGAGTGGGGGAGGGGCAGAGAGAGAGTGAGAGAGAGAATCCCAAGCAGGCTCCATACCATTAGCACAGGGCCTGACTTGGGGCTCAAACCAAGAGATCATGACCTGAGCTGAAATTGAGAGCCAGACCCTTAACCAACTGAGCCATCCAGGTGCCCCTGTACCTAGAGTATTTTAACAGCATGTCAAAAATTATATATGCTTTTGGGTAACAGCAATGCATTAAATTAAATTAAATTAAATTAAATTAAATTAAATTAAATTAGTACATAGAGACCAGATATATAAGGAAAATCATAAATGTTGCTTATAACATCATATTTAGCATTTATCATTGTTAACTTTGTTCCATAGAATTTAGTGGAATTTAAAATCATATACTTGGCCATGAAGAGGTGGTATTAAGAGCTCTGAACACTGGAGAATAAGTCAGTTGAGTTTTTCCAAATATCTTCTCCATTTATACTCCAAATGATCGCATTGTAATATAGGTATATACAGGAGTACATAGAGAATAGCGTAAGTATGTGTGGGGATGGAGGAAGAGATTTTGAGACTGCATTGGATACGATAGCACTGGTACAATTTAAATCCAATCCTGTTACTTGCTCTAATTTGCTAAAGAAAAAAATTAAGGCATTCCTTGGAAGAAACAACTTGGCCAATGTATAATAATTCTTTAGGTTAGCAGGAATAAATGAAAGATTTTGTTTTATAAGGAACCATATTTCTAAATGGGTATGGGAGAAAAATATCATCAAATATCCACACTTCATTATTAATTCATCTATCCTTTTAATTTAATGTCTCACTATTTTTTTTTTCTAATAATAGTGTTAAAGGTGCTTATCACTTGTTAATTGTGACAACGAGATGGCAACTTAGGCCATTTCTCCCCTACAGTTTCATTTTTAATCTCCATTTAAGTGGTTTACCTTCTAGCATAACCAGAGACAAAAGGAACCAATCTGGATTTGCACTGTGTGTATATACGTGTGTGTGTTTTGCACATCCAGGCTTGAAGATACCATTTAGAGTTACACAGATTTATTATCCAAAGGGGTATCTAATTAAATAAAGAAGGGAGCATATGTTAGCTGCGTTGACTTCAGGATCTGTTCCTTTGTATAAAAGGGCTCTCGCATGCCTTCCTCCTCAATTCTGAAAGCACACGGTTCCTTATTCCCTTCACCATGAATAAGGCCGACATTTGACAGCTTCACAAGGCTGACAGGGTTACCCAACAGCCCACCCTCCCTATTCTCAATCCAATTAGACCTCTAATCCTCCAGATGAAAGGCCCAACTGCTCACGTTCCTCATGACAACGACAGCTATTGATTATTTGTCACTGCAGCTAACACCTTCCCTGTCGAGGCTGCTCTGACAGAAGCAAACCTACCAAATTAGACAGCACTTTATCTGCCCTGGAGGCCAAATGGCACAACAAGTAAAGGCTAATAAATGGTATAAAAATGAACAAATCATAACATTATGACAGGCTGATCGTTGCCAGCAGCCTCCCAGCTCAAGTTTGATGTTCTGTTAGACTTGCTCCTTCTCTTTCCCCTCTGCTCTAGCTCCAACTTTGACTGAATTAAAGGCCAGAACAATTAAGGCATTTGACCAGCAAAGATAAGCCAATTGAAGTATCACCAAGGGACATAAATGTCAATAACTGACTGCCATTTGTCAATACAAACATTCTGGAGATGCAAATGCTCAGGCCTCTGCTCTCTACTAGCCTGCACTGACTCGCTTTCCAACGAGAGTCAGCTCAAATGGCCAGTCTGTGGCTATTTAACCAGAAGGGGGAAAAAAAAGAAAAGAAAAAGGAAAATACAGTCCCAAGTGAGGAAGGATTCTATGAAGAACAAGCAGGAGTCATTGGGTAGGGGTGGAGAGTTGCATGAGAAAAAGAGACATAGCAAAGCAGAGCTATTCTTCCTTAAAAATACATCTAATATTAGAATATCATCATATGTTTTTAGGCAAGAAAACATGCAGAATGTGAGAAGTGCTAGACCACCTGGGAGAATTAATAAAGCTGTAACTTCAGAAGTAGACTCATTAATTTAATGAATATATATATTTTTATTAATTTTTTTTTAATTTGAGAGAGAGAGAGAGAGCGTGAGCAGGGGAGAGGGAGAGGGGCAGAGGGAGAGAGAGGCAGAATCTTAAGCAGACTCCACACTTAGTGTGGAGTCTGATGTGGGGCTTGATTCCATGACCCTGGGATCATGACCTGAGCTGAAATCAAGAGTCAGATGCTCAACTGACTGAGCTACCCAGGCACCTCAAATTAATGAATATTTTTTTGAGTACCAACTGTGCACCAGGCACTGTTCTAAGCAATGGGGAGAAATATTGGGGGGAAGGACCCCCAAATCCCTGACTTTATGAAGTTTACATTGTAGTGGGGTAAAAGACAATAAGCAAGGCAAACAAGTAAAACATAAAGTATTTTGGATGGTGTTAAGTGCTAAGGAAAAAAAGAAAGTAGAGTAGGGGGAATAAAATGTGTGAAATGAGGGACTATCAGGAGAGCCAGGGAAGACTTCACTGCAACAATAACTTTTAAGTAAGAACTGAGTGGCACAAAAACAGACACATAGACCAATGGAATAGAATAGAAACCCCAGAACTAGACCCACAAACGTAGGGCCAACTCATCTTGGACAAAGCAGGAAAGAACATGCAATGGAAAAAAGACAGTCTCTTTAACAAATGGTGCTGGGAGAACTGGACAGCAACATGCAGAAGGTTGAAACTAGACCACTTTCTCACACCATTCACAAAAATAAACTCAAAATGGATAAAGGACCTGAATGTGAGACAGGAAACCATCAAAACCTTAGAGGAGAAAGCAGGAAAAGACCTCTCTGACCTCAGCCGTAGCAATCTCTTACTCGACACATCCCCAAAGGCAAGGGAATTAAAAGCAAAAGTGAATTACTGGGACCTTATGAAGATAAAAAGCTTCTGCACAGCAAAGGAAACAACCAACAAAACTAAAAGGCAACCAACAGAATGGGAAAAGATATTTGCAAATGACATATCGGACAAAGGGCTAGTATCCAAAATCTGTAAAGAGCTCATCAAACTCCACACCCGAAAAACAAATAACCCAGTGAAGAAATGGGCAGAAAACATGAATAGACACTTCTCTAAAGAAGACATCCGGATGGCCAACAGGCACATGAAAAGATGTTCAACGTCGCTCCTTATCAGGGAAATACAAATCAAAACCACACTCAGATATCACCTCACGCCAGTCAGAGTGGCCAAAATGAACAAATCAGGAGACTATAGATGCTGGAGAGGATGTGGAGAAACGGGAACCCTCTTGCACTGTTGGTGGGAATGCAAATTGGTGTAGCCGCTCTGGAAAGCAGTGTGGAGGTTCCTCAGAAAATTAAAAATAGACCTACCCTATGACCCAGCAGTAGCACTGCTAGGAATTTACCCAAGGGGTACAGGAGTACTGATGCATAGGGGCACTTGTACCCCAATGTTTATAGCAGCACTCTCAACAATAGCCAAATTATGGAAAGAGCCTAAATGTCCATCAACTGATGAATGGATAAAGAAATTGTGGTTTATATACACAATGGAATACTACGTGGCAATGAGAAAGAATGAAATATGGCCTTTTGTAGCAACGTGGATGGAACTGGAGAGTGTGATGCTACGTGAAATAAGCCATACAGAGAAAGACAGATACCATATGGTTTCACTCTTATGTGGATCCTGAGAAACGTAACAGAAGCCCATGGGGGAGGGGAAGGGAAAAAAAAAAAAAAAGAGGTTAGAGTGGGAGAGAGCCAAAGCATAAGAGACTGTTAAAAACTGAGAACAAACTGAGGGTTGATGGGGGGTGGGAGGGAGGGGAGGGTGGGTGATGGGTATTGAGGAGGGCACCTTTTGGGATGAGCACTGGGTGTTGTATGGAAACCAATTTGACAATAAATTTCATATATTAAAAAAAAATTAAAAAAATGAAAAAAAATAAGTAAGAACTGAGGAAAGTGAGGGAGTTCAACACAGAGATAGCTAATGGAACAGTATTCCTCGCAAAGGGAAAAGCAAATGCAAAATAACCTTGAGGCAAGACCATTCTTTTCCTTTTAGAGGAACAGCACAGAGGCTAGAGCAGGCTTATACTGGGAAAACAAGGGTAAGATTAAAGATAAGGTCATATAGGTAACTGGAGATTTAAAACATATGGGGCTTTATAAGGCATAGGAAGTGCTTGGGCTTTTACTCTGAGATAAAGAAAAAAAACAACCCTTAGAGGGTGTGGCGCAGAGAGTGACATGATTTGACTCGAGTTTAAAAGGCTCATGCTAGCTGATGTCATGAGCACAGACTTCAGGGGGCAAGAGTAGAAGCCAGAAGGCCAGTTTGGAGGCCACTGCAATAATCCAAACAAGGCTCCCACATGAATCCAAGATGCTGGTTGTTATGACCAGGGTAGTAGCAAAGGGGGGTGTTGAGAAATGAGTATGTAGAGTTGACAAGACTTGCTGATGGACATCAGTCTCACACGAGACAACAGGACTTTGAATAAAAATGGGTGCCCGATACGTGTTAGGTAAACCGAATTCTCCACCTGGCAGTTCAATGTAAAATTCTATGCTTTGAAGCAAGGGAAGTGTGTCAAGTCAAAATTTTAAAAACCAGTGTAAGCAAAGACTTTGGAATCAGACAGATCTATGTATTGCCTTCTTCTTCTGACACTTAATGAAAAATTACTCAAGCTCTTTGAGTCTTGGTTTCTTCATCTAGATGATCTGGTATTCTATTATTCTCAGCTGGGTGAGAAAAAGGAGTAGAGATGTAAGATAGAGGAGGTTAAGTTAAAAACAACAATATCTTAGTCCTGAATTAGAATAGGAAGTGACAAAATGACATTTTTATTAAAAAATGATTCCAAGCAGTGACCACAGTAAAGACTTAGAAACAATCACCAACCCTGTAAAAGTGAGCATCCCTAGACTCTAGACTGTGGCCTCCAAATACTTTTTCCTGCTATCAAGCACCATGGGTCCTTGGAGGAAAGGTGGATGCCAGGCCTGGAGTAAAAAGTACAGAAGTTATGAAACTAATGTAACACTGTATGTTAACTATACTGGAATTGAAAAACTTAATAAAAATGCTGAAGTGAACCTGGAATATTTAGTCACAGCAGAGAGCAAGGAAGGTATCAAATAATAGGATCATGTCAAAAGGATCCAGGAACCAACTTGAAGGACTTCTCACAACCAAAGATGGAGTAATTTGAATATCAATTAGGGATAATAATGTCAATGAACTGATACAGTAAATATAAAGTGATAGCAAAAATCCTATGCCTTGTTCATAATGATACCAATAAGGAAAAAAGGAAAATATTAATTGTTCATCATGGGAGGACACAGGAAAACAACTCCTTAATTTGAAAACTGGTAAAGAAAGAATTAAGGATTAATTTTCCTTTCCTGTATCTGTGAGTAATCAAATAGTAGATAAGTGGAAATTTCTCTTTAATCAATTATTCCAGCAAATAATTGTAGAAGGGATGGCAGAATTCGAATATTACTATTTTGCAACTCCCAATAACAAACTGGCTTTAGGTCCTGGATGGCAGTAACTTTGAACGTAAAAAAAAAAAAAAAAGGAGACAATGGAATGTTACATATCTTCTGATGAGAAATATAGCAAACCAATGAAGTAGTTTAGCCAAAAAAAAAAAAAAAAAAAAAAAAAGGAACCTGAATCAGATCAAGTCTATAGATCCAATAACTAACTTACAGGAAATTACAGAAGACAGAGAAACAAGTTAATTATACTCAGAGAGAATCAACGTAATTTATAGACTGAGACCATTAGTTTGGACTGAGACAGAAAATTGGTTTAGAAGTTAAGCCACAATTACAAAAAATTGCAAGAAAAAAAGAGAGACGGGGGAGGAATCTATAGATTTAAAAAGGCTTAAAAGACATAAACCAATGTCATATATAGCCCTTATTTGGATCCTGATTCCTGATTCAAACAAATGTAAATAACCAAACAAAAACAGTAAGGAGGCAATTTATAATTTGAACATTGATGGGCTATTTTATGAGATCATACTAAGTAATTCTTGTAAATTTTTACAATAAGTTACAATTGCTATATTTTAAAGGAGTCATCTTCTTTTTCTTTTTCTTTCTTTCTAAAGGTTTTATTTTTAAGTAATCTCTGCATCCATTGTGGGGCTCAAACTCACAACCCAGAGATCAAAAGCTGCATGCTCTACCGACTGGGCCAGCCAGGCGTTCCACGAGTCATTTTTTTTTTTTTTAAGAAATAAATATTGATGTAATGGTATAATATCTGGGATTTCCTTCAACATGGGAAGGAGAGAAGTTCTCCCTAATAAAATGTTTAAAAAGATATGAGGCTTTAAAAAAATCTAGTGTCAGATTCATTGGCTTCTCTTCTTTTCATAACTATAATCCAACAGGAAATTCAAAATACCTTTAAAATTGGACCCCATCTTACCACCACCACCACCACCACCACCACCACCACCACCACCACTCTGGTCCAACCCAACAGTGTCTCTCAGCTTCCTAATTAGTCTCCCTCCTTCTGCCCTCACCCTTTTGACAGTCTCTCAGCACGGCAGTTAAAATGAGCCTTTCGAAATATAAACCAGATCATATTTTCTGTGCTTAAACCCTTCAACAACCTTGCCCTCTTGTGCACAGTAAAAGCTGAATCGTTCAAAATCCTGTATGCCCTACACGATCTCTGATCTCATCCTCACCCCAGAGTTACAGGGGCCTTCCTGCTGACTGTTCCTTGTGAATACCATGCATGCTCCCGTCTCAGAGTCTTTGCACTTGGCATTCTGTCACCCTGCAAGCTTTGTTCTCTCATTGCCTTTAGGTCAAATGTTAAATGTTAGCTCAGTTTTACTTCTTTAAGTGAGACTTATCAGGATCACTCTATAATGTGCAACCCCTCGGCTCCCCGTCTCTTTCACCTGCTTTATTTTTTCCACAGCATGTATCCTCATCTGACATAATACTATATATATTTTATAATCTTTTTCATTTGTTGGTTTGTTTTCTACCAAAATGTAAGCTCTGTGAAGGCAGGGATTTTTGTTTCATTTTGTCATTGTTATATCCCAAACATAGGACAGTGCCTTAGGATTTGTAGGTACTCAATAAATAAATATCTGTTCACTAAGTGAATTTGATTTTCAGACCAGTGCTCTTTACCACTATACTTCTCAATTAAGTTTGAAGGGTGAAGGGTGGGGTAACATCCCACATTTGTGATTGACAAAACCAAGTGATTTGACCATTCCCTTATTTAAAGGCATTCGGAAGGAGATGTCTGTATTTGCTAAAAAATAGAAAGAACATGCAGGTAGGTTAAGTGATAGGCTGTCCTGTCAACCACTGTGAACAGTGTTGACAACAGTGTTGACTCTGTCAACAGAGTTGGTATATCTGGCTTTTTTGTAGGCTCGAGCTGCAGGGCAGTGCCACAGGAGGTGGCCTATGGTCATTGATTTAGATAGTAGTTACCAAGCTCTGTAAGTGTCCAAAGGACACAGTGGCCAACACTACAGAGTGCCTACCTAACATCTATGGCCATCTACTTCTGGGCTAACAGAACCCTGATTTTTGTTGATCTTCCTTTAAGTGATTATGTCCTTCAGGGAAGGCTGGGCTGTCACCAAATCCAGTGGCTTTGACTGATCTGAACAATCATGGTGGTTTCATTTTTGCCAAGAGAGTGAATTAGGTCTGGGAGTCCAAGAGACGGAAGGAAAGTCTGCCACAGAGCTTCTAGGAAGGTTTTTCTTGCTATTCAAAAGGTAAACAAGATAAGGGTATCCAATTTTTCTGCTTCCAGATACTGTGGTCTGCATGCTATCCTTCCCCCAGCTTGGGACTTACCTTGACCCTAATTAAGGAAAGATTTAAGTCTAGCTTGTTACGGAGATCAGTGAGGGTTAAGTCGACCTGGATGCCTTCACGTTGTGATCCAGACAGTGTAACTCAGTTTTCTGCCTTGCTCCTTTAATCTAGTCTCAATCTTGTACCTTAATGTCTAGCAAATTGATGCCTATTTATCCATCCATCCATCCATCCATCCATCCATCCATTCATCTCTCCACTCAACAGTATAATGGTCTTAGGCATTGAGGCCCTAATTCTGTTCTTTCAGTGCTAACTTAAAAACCCAGCTAGTATCCAAATTTCTTCCAGCTTGTCTTTTGTGATTCTCCCATGGAATGGTGTCCTGTCATTCCTTACCTGCTCTTTCAACTTTGTGTCTGAGGTCTCACTGACAGATTACCTCCTTCCCTCATCCCCACAACTCAGCATGTTTTGTACTCCAGGTTGCCTTTAGCTCCAGTGGCTGGGATACCGCCCATGATTTCTGGCTGGGCTTTCTTTCATTTTCTGCCCATCGTAGGGATGTTCTCAGCCCCAGGCACTCCAAGTCTAGCTTGTCCACTGTCACCTGCATTATAAGTTCCACTTCTGATGGACCGTGCATAAAATTCCACGCTTTTCACTCCAGGAGGTTGTTTTAAAATATTATATAGAGGGGCACCTGGGTGGCTCACTTGGTTAAATGCCTGACTCTTTGATTTCAGCTCAGGTCATGATCTCACAGTTTGTGAGATCGAACCCCACATCGGACTCTGTGCTGACAGTGTGGAGCCTGCTTGGGATTCTCTTTCTGTCCCCGCCTCTCTACCCTTCCCCCACTCGCTCTCTCTCCCAAAATAAATAAATAAAATTACAAAATATATTATATAGAAATATTTTTCATTACTCTTTACAGCTGCATAGCATTACATTGTGTGCTCCTCCTCTTTTTTCCCTTCATGTGTTCTCTATTACAAATAACGCTGCAATTAAATAGCCTTGTGCAGACATCACTTCTTATTTTTACCGGTGTATTTTTCTAGAAGTGGAAATGTTGGGTCAAAGGTAAGTGCATACTCTAGTTACTTTTGCTGGATATTGTTAACCTTTCCCTTCACAGAGGTTGTACTGTTTTGTTCCCTCCAGGAACAGCTTTCATCAGAGTACTCTGTCAAACTTTTCGACTTTTGCCAACCTGACACATGAAAAACACCTCATTATAATTTTAACTTGCGTTTCCCTTAGGATGAACAACATTGAGCATCTTTTCACATATGTAAGGGCTACTCAAACTCTTTTTCTTGTGAACTATCTATACATATCTCTTGCTCATTTTTTATAGAGTCATTGGTCTTTTTTCCCCATTGTATATATGAGGGATATTAACCCTCTGTTAGTGACATAACTTGCAAATATTGTTTCCCGGTTTGTCTTTCTCCTTTTTTTTTGCTTACGATATTTTCTGGGAGAGAAAAGTCTTTCCTATTTCTATGTGGCCATATCTATTCATCCTTTCCTATCGCTTCTGTGTTTTGATTTACAGATAGAAGCTTTGCCCTGCTCTTAGATTATGCACTGTAAATGTTCATGGTATATTTAATTTTGTAATACGTATACACATTACCATTCAATGAAATAACAATGTAAAGCATGCACCTCTGTGCACATATACATGTACACACACAAACTCCCACAGATTGTAATTGGTCATTGAAAATGACCAGTTACATACATAGTTAGAAATTTACAGTCAGTACTTCAAAGTATAGTCTGAATTTTCCTCAAATTCCTAACAAATGCTTTGCAAAGAATCAGTCTGATAAATGACAGAGATTGAAAGGGTTTGAATAAGAAATTTTACAAAATACAATGTCTTCTGAAATCTAAAATTGTTTGAGATAAATGGAGTATACTCAATAAATTTCTTAAAAATGAGTTTTATTGGTGAAATGTTAACTTTATGATGATTCAGAATCTGAAAGACTAAATACTTAGACACAAGTTGAATTTAAATATTTCAAGATATATAATGCAACACAATACAGATTAAACACTCAAACTGTATTTGTTGAACAAATGAATGAGTGAATTATTCATCAGAATTGGAATGGCGAACAAGTAGACTCTGATAGAGTAAATAAAATTTTTCAAGAAGCCTAATTACCACAGATGACACAATTTAGACAAGTAGAAAGAAAGAATACAACAAGCCTTTACATTGAAGTTAATTTTAGTAGTAGTGTTTCAGTGATTAAGCTTTTCCGCACACAGGATCTAGTTTGATATCAAAGATTAGGATGAGACTTCTGGTGACTCATTTGGAGCAGAGATGACAACTATACTGAATGACAGACTCAAGAATCAAGAGGACCTAACAAGTTGTATGATGAACCCAATTCAATTTACCAGCCATTAACTGAGTATTTATTAAGTACGAGGCACTGGTAATAAAAAATATGACTATCACACTCTTGCTGATATGAAGATGTGCATTGTTGGTGAGGAAATAAAATGTGTAAACAAATAAATATCTTTCGGTGGGATGGGTGACATAACAGTGGGTGAGTATACAAGGTACTGGAGGAACAGAGAAAGGAATGGTAAACTCTACCTAAATAAGTCTGGGAAGTTCCAAGGAATGATTAAATATGGATACAATAAAATGCTACATTTGGGTCCAAAAACCACAGGATTAGTTTATGCAATAGTAAGCATATAGCAAAGTTAGAGGTTTTGAGACATCAACTGCATTTGGTTGTTAAAATGTCAATGATGAAAATCATGGCATACTCTGTGCTCATCAGACTGGCATTGTATTCTATTCTAGGTGTCTTATTTTCAGGGGGATTTAGGCACCTGTGTGCATATATGGTAAAAGGGATCAGGATGGGAAGGAGACTTGAGGGCATATATGAAGAAGGACTAAAGGAATGGATAATAGTAAGTCTGCAGAAAATTATTTGGGCCAGGATGATTATTTCATTAATATATAAGTCAGATAAGGTCACTCCTTTCCCCCAAACCCTCCAATGCCTCCTCATCTCATCCAGAGTAAAAACATATTCCTGACAATGGCCCAAAGGCCCTGTAAGATCTGGCTACCATTTCTCCATGTCCTCATTACCTACTGCTTTCCCACCTAGCTCACTCATTATAATCATGCTAGCCCCCATGGTATTCCTTAAACATCCCAGGCATATTCCTGTTTTAAGGCTTTGTTCCTTCTGCCAGGAACAAAAGAAAGTTCCCTCAGCCATTCACATGGCTAACTTCCTCACCTCCTTCAAGTCTGGTTTCAAATGTCACCACGTTAATGATAACTATTTTGATTACCTTACTTAGATTTACACCCTACTCTCCCCAGTCACCTCCTCCTTGGCTTTCCTGATCCCCCTTACTTTGGCATTTTGGTTATATATCTGTTATCATATTAGTAAGTGATTATTTGGACTTTGTAAAAGCTTAACAGTCAAATGAGGTATAAAGAGCCCTATAATTGTTTATAGGGAAAATGCTGTGCCCAGGGGCTGACAATATTCATACTGTAGGAATAACAGACCCCCTGATTCCCTCTCGTTCTCTTCTGAACAGTAAAATATAAGAAGGAAAAAAACAAAAAGAGCAAATTATATGAGCAAATATAATCCTATGGCATAAGGAGGCAATTATCAAATTAATGCTCAAATTTTCTTTGGAATTGATGTTATATAGAAAATTAATTTTTAAAAGTTTAAATGAAAGTAAATGGATCTGAAGTTCCTTTTTATCAGCTGTAAAAATATTCACTGGCCCTGCGCCCAGAGTTTAAAAGAAATCAGCATGAGTCTAATGAAAAACAAGCTGTAGGTCTCAGGGAAATTCAATATATACTCTTTCTTTTCCTTTTAGTTTTTGATTGGTTTCCATGGGAATCTAGGCTTGTGGGGATCTCTAATCTATTCATAGAAAGCAGATGCTTGCATTTTCATGACTTAGTAAAACTGGGGGTCAGTGAAGAGATAAAGATGATTAGAAAATGACCATGGTTGTAGGAGACAGGAACATGTTCAAAACAAAATTCGGCAAGCCACATAGATTTAAAATACAATCTGCAAGGCTGCCCTGCTGTGTTTGAGGGGTGTCATAACATTGAGGGAAAATGCTGCACTGAAAAGTGGAAGTTCTGGGTTAAATTCTGAATCTGGCCCATGAGAGGGAAAACCTTAGGCACTTCTTTGGGGGTTTGACTGGGAAACTAGATTTGGAAATGACTCTAGGTCAGAAGAACCAGAAGTCTGAGAAAGTAAGCTTCAGAAAAGTATGTAAGTTATCTTCCCATGGAACATTATCAGGAACACGAAGCTGGGAATCAGAAAAACAAAGTAATTCCTGACTCTACAAGTATCAGAGTGAACTAGAAGAATTCAATCAAACTATACCTCAGTTTACTTATATAGAAAAATAGAGGGGTGCCTGGGTGGCTCAGTCAGTTGAGCGTCTGACTCTTGATATTGGCTCAGGTCATGATCTCGTGGTTTGTGAGTTTAAGACCTGCATCGGGCTCTGTGCTGAGCGTGGGGCCTGCTCGGAATTCTTTCTCTGCCCGTCCCTGTTTGCATGCATGCTTTCTCTCTCAAAATAAATTTTTAAAAAACTTAAAAAAAAAAAGATAATATTTAACTATTCTGACTGCTATAAAGCCACCATGAAACTAAATGAATTTTTTTTCTCATTAGAATTATGTTAGAAAAATTCAAAGTAGTGATTTCAATCAAGATTTGTTGATGTGCTGTTCCTTATGACTACAAATGTCATCCATGCAAGGAGACGTACATTAAAGATAGTCAAAGTATTAAAGGACAGATAGGTTTTAATTTCAGTTCTCAGATTTGTTTAAAAGCAGACCAACTCTGAATTTGGTTGGAATGCTCTTAAGTGTATGATCCTAAATATCTAAAATCAGTTTCTAAACTGGAACACCAGAAGGCAGGTTCAGAGATAGTGTCTAAATACTCCGAGGAAGATGAGCTTGAAGTGTGTTTGGAAACCTCAGAAGTTGGAATATACTGAAGCAAAGATTCTTCAGACTGGGACTTTCTGCCTGCCTGGAAAAGGCCGCCTAGCTAGGGGTGAAGTCAAATGGGGTAAACTACGAGAGTTGTCTAACATCACTCATCTCAGCCCAGAGATCTTGAGCGATCATTAAGATTCCAGAATATAAGGGCTTCAAACACTCACACTTACTACATCCTTAAGTAATGTGGGCATCACAGATGTCTTTTGGTGCCTTCTTCCAGAAGCATCCCAATGGCCAAAACCTCATTTGCTTACTCTTCAGGTATCTACTGACTACATAATGTGTGGTAGAGTGGGCACTTAGTAAATTATGTTAAGATGAGCTAATGATTGAATACAACTACAGAGAAGCATCCAGGTCATTTCGATACATGTTCAAATTTGAGAACCACTGGGTTAGAGTCTAGATACAGGGCTTTCATAGAGCTTCTGAAGCTAAGGCTGGGGAAATGTGGCCAGAGTGCTTCAAAGTTTATATCAGGAACTATTCTTGATTCCATTCTTCTTTATCCCACATAATATATGCCATAAATAATACATGCTGTAAATAACACTCTATCAAGTTCTGGACATCTTTCTATTTTCAAAAATAATTTTTAAATCGAGGCAGAACATATAAACAATAAAGTAGATAAATCTTAAGTATACAGACTGAGAACTTTTTATGTAATGAACACACAGATCAAGATATTGATCATTTCCAGTATCCCTGGAAGCTTCCTTTATGCCCCTTTTCAGTCAATATCTATATCTTGGGTAACCATGAATCTGATTTGAATCACCATAAAGTATTGCCTGTTCTTAAAATTCATAAAAATACATGACTTCTTTCACTCAACATGATACCTGTGAAATTTATTCACATGGTGCAATGTATCAGTAGTTCATTATTTTTGTTGTGTAGTACTCCATTGTAGGAATACGTCAGTTTATTTACCCATTTGTCTGTTGCTAGGCATTTGGGAGGTTTGTACTACTAAGAATGTTTGCTACTGTATATAAAGCTGTCACATACATTCTCATACATGCCTTCTGGTAGAATGAGGCGCTTATTTCTCTTCGGTATTACTGGGATTGGAACGTGAATTGCGGTGATTGTGTGTGTGTGTGTGTGTGTGTGTGTGTGTGTGTTCAGGTTTATCAAACCATTTTCTAGGGTAGATTAATCAATTTGCATTCTCACTAAAAATGTTTGTGAGTTCCACCTGTTCCATATCCTCTCCACCAACTGGTATTATCAGACTTTTTCCTTTTAGACATTCAATGATTGTGTAGTATCTCACAGTGGCTCTAATTTGCGCTTATCTAATTAGTAATGATGTTGGACACCTTTTCACGTGTCTTTCAGAATCTGCATATAATCTTTTGTGAACAGAGCTACATGTTTCAACATATACCTCAAAATCATTAGCATAAATGTTAAAAGAGCAAGTTGGGGAATGACACATATCATATAATACCACTTATATAAAGATTTTAAACATGTGAAATAATATTGATTCTGGGTATATCCCTATAAAAAAAAGGTAGAAAAATATGAATGGGGATTGAAACCACCAAAATTAAGATAGACCGAGGAGACATGAAAAGAGGGGAATGGGATTTGGGTGGATAAACAGAAAACCTCAAGTGAATCTATAATGTTTTATTTCATTAAAGAAAATCTGGAGCAAAAACAAAAAATATTCAGTTTTATCTCTTCTGGGTATTAGGCTACCTGAGTATTTTTATATGATTCTCTATTCTTATCTATAAGTTTAAAATAATTAATGTGGGGCACCTGGGTGGCTCAGTCAGTTAACCGTCCGACTTCGGCTCAGGTCACGATCTTGTGGTTCGTGAGTTCAAGGCCTGCATCGGGACTCTGTGCTGATAGCGCAGAGCTTGGAGCCTGCTTTCAGATTCTGTGTCTCCCTCTCTCATTCTCTCTGCCCCTCCCTTCCCCCCACCTTCTCTCAAAAGTAAAATACATTAAAATTTTTTTTAAATAATTAATTTACACATTGGGGTACATGTATCCCTTTGAATTAGTATTTTTTTATTCTTTGGGTAAATACCTAGTAGTGCAATTGCTGGGTCATAGGGTAGTTCTAACTTTTTGAAGAACCACCACACTGTTCTCCAGAGTGGCTGTACCAGTTTGCATTCCCACCAACAGTGGAAGAGGGTTCTCCTTTCTCCACATCCTTGCCAACATCTGTTTTTCTTGTGTTGTCAATTTTAGCTATTTTGACAGGTGTGAGGTGATAACTCACTGTAATTTTGATTTGCATTTCCCTGATGATGAGTGATGTTGAGCATCTTTTCATGAGTCTGTTGGCACCTTGACGTTTATAACAGCATTATCTATAACAGTCAAACTATGGAAACAGCCCAAATATCCACTGACTGATGAATGGATAAAGAAGATATCACGAAAAAAAAAAAGAAAAAATATATATATAATGGAATATTACTCAGCCATAATATATGATGGTTACAGTCATAATATATAACTGATGGTTACCAGAGGGAGGTGGGTGGGGGGATGGGTGAAATAGGTATGGGGATTAAGGAGTGCACTTGTGATGAGCACCAGGTGATGTATGGAAGTGTTGAATCACTATATTGTACACCTGAAACTAGTATTACACTGTATGTCAACTATACTGTAATTTAAATAAAAACTTTTAAAAAGTAGCTTAAAAATAAGACAAAAAACATTCGGGTATATGCAAAGAGAATGATGAATAATTTGTTAAAAAAGAGAATTGAAAGGAGAATTGACCCGATTTCTTCGTCCAGTAACAGACTGGGACTAGAAGATCCTGAAGGAACTTTTTACCTCTGACATCTACTGATTCCTAAAGAGTACTATGAAGTTTATACCTATATTGCAGTATGACCAATAGCGGTAATATTGATAACCTACAGTGTTAGGTTATCTACCAACCAAAATGCTTTCTATCTAAGAACACATCATTCCTATAAAGCAGACAGGGAGAAGTATATTATCCCATTTTATAGATGAAGAAATTGAGGCATACCAGAGTGATATTTGATGGGAAGTTAAGCTCACAGTGTCTTGTAAAATACCACTAACAAAATTATATGGGGCTGGGGTGGATAATAAAAAGGAATAAACATAACAACCAGTTTAAATTTCAACAGTTTTGAAGACCATACCATTCATAATAAATTTATCTGGCATTCGAATTTATCGATTCATTCCTTCATTCATAAATTCATTAAACAAACATTAACTGAATCTTTTTTAAATGGCAGGAATTGTGCTAAGACAGGAACTAACAGCATTAGTTGGGTGAAAATAGGTAAGTGAAATTTATGATGATCAGTGGTAGGCATGGAGTTAAGCAGAAGTATGTGTATGTATGTGTATGTACACGCACACACAGGGATACGGAGTTCCAGGAGACTGGGAGATGGACTGTTTGGTGTGTTTGTGTATTAAATGAGTGTGTCTAAAGTAAGGGAATCTAATATCTTAATATTGTTACTTGGTATTAAGTTTTCCTGAAAAGTTTCAGAGGTATTCTACTCTTCTCCTTTAATTATTTTAAGTCATTAACCTGGAAACAGCCTATCTTGAAAACAGAAAATTAATATTCAGTTTTCAAGGATGAATTGAGAATTATGTGGTGAATTAAAAAAACACCAATACACTACACAACACAACCACAGTGTGAAGCTTCTTTAGTTTTTGTGTTTAACATGATATATTTTTCAGTGGGTAGTCTTAATCTTCTCGAAACCAAACTAATAACCTCCTGGAAGATTAAAAATGCATAACTATTAACATTTAATAAGATTGCCAAGACTTTTTTTTATCCTTATTAACAAACAAATGTATCTGTGGAAGTGAGAGAAATAGCAGATTCCCTGGAGGAAAACATTTCTAACAATTAGGTATCTTTTGTGAGAAACCCAGAAAAGGTATGACTGATTGCCCTCTTGGATTAAACTGAGGGTACAAATGAAAAATAAATTAGGTACAGATGTTCAGTATATTGAGATTAATTTTATTCTTGTGGGTACCATTTTCTTAGCTGCTTGGACAAACAGCAATTTGTTTCCAGAGAAGTGAGTATGTGTCAAAGTAAGTAAGCCAATCAGCACGGTTCAATAAGTTTTTCCCACATATGTGTTCTGAAACCGGATAAATGTTTCTAATAAACAAAATGTCTGGCATTTGTATTAATAATGACTTTATATATAAGTAACCCAAAGTGTATTCATTCATTCGGCCAAGACAGGTCAGACACTGTGTTAGGTTCTAGGGGATTCAAAAATAAAGAAAACAAAGTTCTTGCCTGGAGATCCAGTCCAGTGGGAAAGTGACAAGTGAGCAATTATTACAGTACAAGATAATGGGGCTCTACTGGAGACATGAACAACATGCTATGGGAACAAGAGTTTTTCCTACTAATCAACCTAATGAAAGATACATAATTAGGTCACTATCACACAAAAAAGCAAAAAGATAGTAAATAACATATGAGAATGGTTGATCTTCAGGTCAGTAGTAATAAATGACTATTTACATGGCATGGCTGTTGATACTTTATAAAATGCTTAGATATAAAAGGTAGATACCTTTACATCTACATCTAAGGCCTTATATCTAAGGCCAGCTTTAATTATCACTTGATATCTTTATTAACGATCTTTGTAGACAACTTATGAGCAGGAATCAGGTCTTTCATCTTTGTATTCCAAAGCCTTAGCACAGCACCTGTTACACAGTAACAGTTTGAATATATTTTGAATGAATGCATTCATGCACATATACATGAATACTGATGATTATGCAAATAGCACACTTCTGAGTTCACAGATAACAGAATCGAATGGGATAGACAAGCCTTGAGAAGAATATTTGATATCTGATAGATCCGAGAGGGTGACTAAACAAAGACAAATGAAGTTTAACAGGTATCAGTATGGAGAGTACTTTTTCACCACAGACATATGTGATTCATTTTTTTATATTCTCTCTAGGTGCATAATCATGACTACATAGTAGACATTTGGCAACTATGGAATGGATGAACAGTTCTACCTCCACAATATATCCCTTAGACCAAACTCCTCCTCTCTATTGGCCTGAACTGTAATAACTTTCTATGTACCTCCTCTCTCTTCCTCTTCCAAAAGAGCTTTAGTTGTCGTATTTGTCTCCCTAAAGTACTATTATGGTGCAACTTTTATTTTTAAATTTTCTAAGT
The DNA here is from genome assembly GCF_018350195.1 of Panthera tigris. Lineage (NCBI taxonomy): Eukaryota > Metazoa > Chordata > Mammalia > Carnivora > Felidae > Panthera > Panthera tigris. The sequence goes on along the minus strand of NC_056672.1, from coordinate 61,821,359 downwards.
AGCTCCCTCGTATTCAGGACCCTTTATTTATTTATTTATTTATTTATTTATTTATTTATTTATTTAATTTTTGAGAGAGGGAGAGAGAGGACGTGAGCAGGGGAAGAGCAGAGAGAGAGAGAGGGAGACAGAGAATCCCAAGTGGGCTTCATGCTGTCAGTGCAGAGCCTGACGTGGGGCTTGCTCCTGTGAACCATGAGATCATGACCTGAGCCAAAATCAAGAGTTGGATGTTCAACTGACTGAGCCACCCAGGTGCCCTAGGACTCTTTATTTAAAAACCATAATTAAAAACAAAACAAAAAAAGGATTGGAGGTACACAGTATAAAAGCCTGGCACTGGAACACAGCAGACACTAAATGGCTAAAAATTAATGAGCTAGGTTGTCCTGGGACAATTAGTTATTCATATGTTTTAAAATGAGAATAGATCCCTATACAAAAATCAACTTGTTATGTATTAAAGACTTATACAGGAAAGAAAACATAGGATAGTTTTAAAACAATCTCTGCTTAGCTCTTTGGTCTCCCAGCTGCTGTTTACTGCTGGGTTTCTTTGAGCCTCGCCCAGCACAAGCACAGTTTAGGAATGTGCTAACAATTAGCAAAAAATTTGTACCCAGATTTTCGAGTTCTTTCTCTGCGGTTCCCTCCTCTCCAGGATTTTGACTTTTCACCTTCCAGCAACTGCTAACTCCAGACTCTACCTGTGGTTTCTCAGCCTCATAAGATAATCACTTCCTGCTAGGGTTGTATTCTTTTGTGTCCTACTTTGGAAGATGCCTTGAAGGAGATAAATGTGATGTTCATTTCCCATGATTCTCTTCTCCGAATGATTGTAATTTCTTAGATCCTGCTTATGCTGACTGCTCACAATGCCTTCTAACTATGTACATATATTTTGTTCAGTTTTTATAAATGTTTTTGGTGGATAGGTTATTCTAAAATAAGTGGTCATGGCAAGAACTGATGCCTAGTCATGAGAGTCTCTTACTGATTGTTCATTTTTCTGATTTCTTCTATCTTTAACCATTCCATCAATGGTTATTTTACATGGTGTTTCTAATGATGCCAATATCGGTTTCTGAGGGAATAAATCTGTTTATCATTTCTGCTGACTCTCATTCATGATAGATTCCTTCCTCAAATGTTTGGTGATCTTTCACTGTGAGATCTTGTTTGGTCTATGCAATATGGGAGAATCCTGGTTTGGGGTGAAGATGTTTGCTCTAAAGAAAATTTGTGTTTGTATCTGCTCAGAGGCAGGGTGTCCCAGGTGTGACCTGGGTCATGTCATCTCCAACTATTCTTTGAAAATTATTTCTAGATCCTTCACATTCTTATTCCTGCCTGATCTATACTAGCTCTGATTTTGAAAAATAATGGTGCTTTTGCATAAAGCACAAAATCAAACACAAAACCCAGTTTTGATCTGGACAGAGCAGAATATTAAAGAATTATGACCACTCTTGTTCTGGAAATTCTACTAGTGTTAGTATAGCCTAAAGATACATTTCCGCTTTTGACAAATATGCAAAAACAAACCGCAACACAGAGAAAGGGGGAAAAGGAGGAAATGTATAATTATCAGATAGTCAAAAGACCACGAAACTGGCTATTTCTGAAATCAGCTATGTAAATTGTGACATGTAAATATAGTTCTATTTATTCTTTGATGCTGTAGAAAGTCACAGTTTAAAAAATAAAGGAGTGGGGTGCCTGGCTGGCTCAGTTTGGCATCCGACTCTTGATTTCAGCTCATGTCACGATCTCACAGTTGTGAAATTGAGCCCCACCTCTGGCTCCGCACTAGGCATGGAGCCTGCTTAAGATTCTCTCTTCCTGTCCCTCTGCCTCTCCCCCGTGCTCGCTCTTTCCCTCTCTCTGTCAAAATAAACAAACAAAGAAAAAATAAAGGAGAAACAAAAAGCAAAAGAAAACAATGCACTGTACCTTGTGAAGACTTATAACTAACCCAATCTCTCAGCCTTTTTTGTCACGCTACACCTCTACAAAGATGACATGGCTGTAGGCTCATTGACTCAAACCCCCAGTTTTTTCACATGACCCACTTGATGTGAAGCTACCTACATTTTTGAAGTTGGGTTTTAAATCTACATGAACCACAATGAAAAATCTAAAGTGTATCAAATTCTTAATACTAGGGCTATTTCCAATCTGAAATGTTTACTTTTTTATGATAACAAGTTAAATGGAGTCACCCCTCCTGAGTGAATAATTTTTACAGCTGACAAGCCTAGGTGAAAGGTTACAAATACCTGAACAGTAGTTAAAACAGAAATTGAAAATGAGGGAGATTTTTTAAAAAATTACTATAATGAAAAGCAAATTCAAGAGCAATAACTTTGGGAATAACCTGACAGACCTAACTGATCACAGCATATAACTAGCATATTCAGTAGTATCTCCTAATGTCAGTCTCTTTTTATGTAGTCAACTAATGAAAAAGATATTTTTCTAACCCCTCAATTAATCAGCTATATCTGGTTCACATTTTTTAATGGGAAATAACTCTAATAGTTTCTGCTGGATCTAGCTAATTTTTATTGCTTTTTATTCCAAAAATATATGTCTAAAATAACAAAAAGAAAAATATCAGGCACTGGAAATATATCTTATACACCATAATTTTACAGAGGGAAAAATCATTTTCAGATAAAGAAGTCTTTAAATAAATTTATAAGCTTCCCATTTTAATTTTTTGATATGTTTAATCTCAAAAATCTCAGCTCTTGACAATGTCTTTAACAAACCTGAAATTATTTATACTGGCAATACAGTTTTAGATTTTTAAAAAGGTGAAATACATTTAGAAAATAAATTTCTTTTATACTTAATGCCCATACTATAAGAGAGACTGCAACTTTTTGTTGTAAAAGATAATTAATAGTTGTGAGGGGGAAATTTTTAAACAGTAAAAAGTACCAAAATTCATACATATTACCAATGTTAAAACTCAACCACTGTTAATATCTTAGTGTTTTTTAAAAAATATTTTAATGTTTATTTATTTTTGAGAGAGACAGAGCGCGAGCAGGAGAGGGGCAGAGAGAGAGGGAGACACAGAATCCAAAACAGGCTCCAGGCTCTGAGCTGTCAGCACAGAGCCCATCATGGGGCTCGAACTCACAAACTGTGAGATCATAACTTGAGCTGAAGTTGGTCGCTTAACTGACTGAGCCACCAAGGCGCCCTCTTAGTGTTTTTCTTTTTGGTCTTTGCTTTTTGCTTTTTCCCTATGCATAAATCGATTTGTAATGTGGTCTGTCATAGTATACATACAATTTTTATTCTTTTTCCCTGACTTAATCTTAGATCATAAAATGAATTCCATTGCTTAAGGAATGCGGATAAGTGAATAGGGCCACTCATGATTATCTGTGCTTTATTCTCTGCAGTATAGACTGCTTCCAGAGAGAACAAATGGAACTAAGAGTCGCATACTTGTGATTTCTTTACCATCTGTCTATTCCATAGTCCCATTAATCAACGTACAAGTATCTCACAAAAGGTTTACACTTCAAAGGAATTTAACTTCTCACCTTTTGAGCTGCAAGATGGAGGGCCGTTCTCTGGCTGTGGTCAGTTTTATTAACATCTGCTCCTGCCTTCAGGAGAGCATCTGCACAATCCAGTCTGTCAGCCAACACACAGTACATGAGTGGTGTCCTCCCAAATTGATCTTCTTTGTCTTTAAGGGCAGAGTTTCCTATGAGTATAAGAAAACAGTGGTCTTTGGTAATTGTTGTTGTTATTACTAGTATAACTAGGAATACATTTGCTAACTTTATTATCAAGCTTTGTGTTAAAAGCATGAAATATATGCCATTTTTACTTACCCGATGAGACAGATATCACTACCCCCATATTATAGGAAACTGAGACTCTGAGAAGTTAAGGAACCAGTTTATATTACACTGAAAGTAGGTAGAGCTAAAACTCAAACTGATAATTGATTCTAAAGGCCATATTCTTGGGGCTCCTGAATAACTCAGTCAGTTAAGCATCCAACTTCTGCTCAGGTCATGATCTCACAGTTTGTGGGTTCAAGCCCTGCGTCGGGCTCTGTGCTGACAGAGCCTGGAGCCTTCTTTGGATTCTGTGTCTCCCTTTCTCTCTGCCCCTCCCCTGCTTGTGCTCACTCTCTCTTTCTCTCTCTCTTTCAGAAATAAAAAAAATAAATATTAAAAAAATAAAGACCATATTCTTAACTACCACGTTATGCTGAATTACCATTGTGAGATACGGAGCTACTTATTTTCCCCTCTCACTCCATTCTTTTGTGTAGGCCATACACTACACATTGTGGTATGCTTTTACAAGGGATACAAAACTGAATCATGGTTGGCTTCCCATTACAATATGGAGCAAGTGCATACTACCCTGATCCTTCCTCTAATGACAACTAAAAACCCAGGCAAAATACATGAAAGGTTGAGAAAAGGAGACAAACTAGGGACTGTGGGACTCAGGGAACAACCTAATGGTGAGTTCCCTGTATTCCTTTCCCTTTCTTTCCTTTTTTTTTTTCCTTCTAAAGACAGCCTGGGTGCTAAAGTAACCCACAATCAGAAACACCAATGGGTAGATACAAAATTCCCCAGGAAGCCTGCTCTCTCCAAGATTGGGAATAGGGTAGCCCTGGGAGACTCAACCCTGTTGATTATACTTGCTCTACTCAAAGCACATACAGTGAAAGAAACTATACCTCTTTTCCCCCCTACTAGGCATGGCAGAGACTATGGAGAGGAGTCCTATAAACCATCATGCCCTGCATTAAGAAAAGGATAGCAATGACGTAGTATCTTAGCCCTTTCCAACTAGATCAGTGGGGAGGATTATGGAGAAGGAAGAGGCTGGAGAAAGCAATTTTTTAAATTGGTGCATGAAGTCATAAACAACTCTGGGCAGTCCATGTGTCAAACTAACCAGAATCAAAGTAGCCAAAGTTTTGAGAAGTGAACTCTGGGTAGAATACTGTCGAGGTTCTAAATTAGCTTGGGTAGCACACACGTAGGGCAGACCAGAAGATCCCTGTAAGAGCTATGGAAACTAACATGACATTTGAACCATAGTCCACAATTTTGGAACAGAAAGTTCATTCTAAACCAAAACAGACTGTCAGTCTATTAAAATAGGAGATTATTAAATACGATCCAGAGTCTCATAACAAAATACACAAAATGTCCAGGATATAATCCAAAATTATTAGATAAACCAAGAGCCAGAAAAACATTAAACAAAAAGAGACAATCAATAGGCACAAATACTGTGATGATATAGATACTAGAATTATCAGACAAGGATTTTAAAGTAACTATGATAAAAATGCTCCAACAAGCAATTATGAACATTCTTGAAACAAATGGAAAAATACAAAGTCACAGCAAAGAAAGACAGAATATAAAGATGAACCAAATGAAAATTTCGGAATAATAAACAGTTTAATAAACAAGTAAATAACCAAATAAAATAACTAAAATAAAAACCTCACTGAATGGAGATGACAGAGGAAAGAATCACTGAACTTGATGACAGACCAATAAATATTATGCAATCTGAAGAAATGATAGAAAAGACAGAAACAAAATAATCAGTGAGTGTCAGGGCTCCATGGGACAATAACAAAGTACCTACCATTCATATCACCAGAGTTCCAGAAAGAGAGGAAAAAGAATGAAGGGCTAAAAACATACTTGAAGGAGTAATGGCTGGAAATAGCCTAAATTTGATGAAAGACACAGACCTACAGATTTAAAAAGCTGAGCAAAACTCAAACAGAATAAACCCCAAGAAATCCATGCTGAGTCAATCATAATCAAAACTTGAAAACTAAAGAAGAAAAAAATCACGACAGCAGCCAGAGAGAAGAACATATTATAAGGGAAAAACTATTCAAGTCACAATGTATTTCTCATGAGAAACTATTGACAGAACATTTTTCAAGTGTTGGGGGTAAGGGTAGAGATGAGCTGTCAAACAAGAATTCTATAGCCAGTGCTTGCTTGGGCTGAGGAATAAATAAGGCAGGCATTTGAGGGGTCATAGCTAAAGGGTATACAGGGTTTCTTTGGGGAGTAATAAAGTTGTTCTAAAATTAATCATGGTGATGTTTGTACAACTCTGAATATACAAACTCACTGAATTGTACTTTAAATTGGTGAATTGCATGGTATGGATGTATGGCAAATTTCAATAAAGCTGTTACAAATAGCCCCACTACATATAAATTAAAATTGAAAACTAAAAACATTTAAGAAATTCAGAGGAAGACAGGAAAGAGGAAAAAACAGGAATGGAAAACAGTGTTTACAAACAGTAAAGACATAATAAACTAGAAATCTTACATCTTAACACCAATAATTACATTAAAGGTAAATGACAAAAAATACACCAATAAAAAAAGAGGTGGATATAAAACAAAGACCCAACTATATGCTATTTATAAAAAAACTCATTTGAAATATAATAAGTAGATTAAAAGTAAAACAATGAGCACAGATATGCTATATAAGTGCTAATTAAAAGAAAGCTGATTAATATCAGATATTAAATCTGATAAAATAGACTTCAAAGCAAAGACAATTACCAGGGGCAAACAGAAACATTATATAATGATAAAGGGATCAATTCACCAAGAATACATAACAATCTGTACTAAATGTGTATGTACCAAATCACAGAGCTTCAAAATAGAAGCACCAAAAACTGATAGATGTGAATGAAACATTTGAAAAATTTACAATTATAATGGGTAACTTCAATACCCTTCTCTCTCTCAATAATTGGTTGAACTACTAAAATGAAAAGCAGTGATGACAGAAAAAAAACTGAATACCATTAAAGCAGCAGGATATAACTGATACTTATTGATCATGTCACTTAACAACAGCCACGTATATAACCTTTTAAAACACCAAAAAAACCCCGCAAAAAAACAAAAAAACAACCCACCGATGGGACCATTCACCAAAATAGACCATATAGTGGGTCATAAAACAAACATTAACAGATTTAAAGAAGTGAAGTCATACAGGGGTGCCTGGGTCACTCAGTCAGTTGGGTGTCCAACTCTTGATTTTGGCTCAGGTCACGATCGAACTCAGGTTCAGGAGTTTGAGCCCCACCCTGGGATTCTCTCTCTCCCTCCGTCTCTCTGCCCCTCCCCCTCTTGTGCTTGCTCGCTCTCTCTCTCTCTCAAAATAAATAAATAAACTTTAAAGAAAGAAGTGAAATCATACAAAGCATATTCTTTGACAATAATGTAATTAAATTACAAATCAATAACAGAAATATAATGGGAAATCACTGAATATTTGGGAATTAAACATCACACAGATAATCCATGAGTTAAAGAGAGTATCTCAAGGGAAATTAAAAAACATAATTAAATGAATGAAAATAAAAGTACTGTTGTAAGGTTCATACTCTACACATGAGGGGACTTAATTTTTTTTTTTTTCAACGTTTTTTATTTATTTTTGGGACAGAGAGAAACAGAGCATGAACGGGGGAGGGTCAGAGAGAGAGGGAGACACAGAATCGGAAACAGGCTCCAGGCTCAGAGCCATCAGCCCAGAGCCTGACGCGGGGCTCGAACTCACGGACCGCGAGATCGTGACCTGGCTGAAGTCGGACGCTCAACCGACTGCGCCACCCAGGCGCCCCCACATGAGGGGACTTAGAAGAAAATATACGGCATTGAATACTTGTATTACAACAGAACAATAGGTTCAAATCAATGATCTATACTTCTACCTTAGGGCACTAAAAAAAGAAGACCAAATTTAATCCAAATCAAGCAGAGGAAGTACATAATAAGATAAGAGCAGAGATCAATGAAATTAAAATTAGAAAAACACTAGAAAAAAATCAATGAAACTAAAAGTTGGCTCTTGGAAAACATTGAAATTGATAAATCTCTGATCAGAGTGATCATTAAAAACAGAGCAGACAGAAATTTCCAATATCAGAAATGAAAGCAGGTACAACACTACAGAGCCTGAAGTCATTAAATGGAAAATAGGGAAATATTATGAACAATTTTACGCCCATAAATTCAAATTTAAGTTAAATGGCCGAAAAAGGACACTTAGATCAATAGGACAGAATTGAGAGTACTGAACAGACTCATATATGTATATGATCAGCTGATTTTTGACAAAGGTGCAAAGGCAAACCAATGGATAATCTTAAATAAATGGTGCTGGGAAAACCTGGACATCCATACACAAAACTAAAAAAATGAACAAACCAAAAACTTTCCCTATATTTTTCACCATATACAAAAATTATCTCAAAGTGAATCATAATCTTAAATGTAACACCTTTATAACTATATAAAACTCTTAGAAGTAAACAAAAATGACAATCTCTGTGACCTTGAGTTAGACGAAGATTTCTTAGACACGATACTAAAGAACAATCCATTAAAAAAATCAATAAATTGGATTTCACCCAAATTAAAAATGCTGTTTGAAAGACACTGTTAAGAAAACAGAAAGACAAGCCACAAATTGGGAGAAAATATTTGCAAAACACATATCTGATAAAGTCTTCTACCTAGAATAAACCAACAAAACTAAAAGGCAATCTATGGAAGGGGAGAAGATATTTGCAAATGACATATCTGATAAAGGGTTAGTATCCAAAAAATATAAAGAACTTATAAAATTCAACACCCCCCCAAAAAAGAGTTCTTACAACTGAATAATAAAAAGGCAGATAATGAAATTAAAAGATGGGTAAAAGTTTTAAAGAAAAATTTCACCAAATACACATGTAGAAAGATGCCAAACATCATTAATACACAGGGAAATATAAATTCAAACCATGATGTGATGCCATTACACATCTATTAGAATGGTTAAAACAAAACCAAAACTAAAAACAAACCTGACAATACCAAACACTGGTGAGGATACAGAACAATGAGAACTCTCAGCCATCACTGGTAGGAGTTCAAAATGGTATAGCCATTACAGAAAACTGCCAGTTTCTCATTAAGTTAAACATAGACTTACTACATGGCCCAATAATCTCTTTCTTAGGTGTTTACTCAGGAGAAACAAAAGCATGAAAGCTGATGTTCACATAAAAACTTGTATTTGGACATTTAAGGAAGTCTCATTCATAATTGCTAAAAACTGGAAATATCCCAATTGGCCTTCTAGTGGAGAATGACAAAAGAACTGTAGTCATCCATACAGTAGGATACTGCTCAGTAATAAAAAGGCATGAACTACTGACCTACTCAACCAGGAAAAAAATCTCAAATGTATTATACTAAGTGAAAGAACTCTGTTTCAAAGGGTGCATATGGTATTCATTTACACCACATACTTGGAAAGATAAAACTGTAGGGAGAGAAAACAGACCAGTGGTTACAAGGGCTGGGATGTGAAGACGCATTGATTATAAAGGGACACAGGGAAATTTTGGGGTGTGATGGAACTTGCCTATATCTTGATGGTGGCGATTACATGACTACGTATTTGTTAAAATTAAGTAACTCTAGAGTAGCAAGGATTGGGGTTACTGTATTTAGTGTATTATGCCTCAATAAAGTTTACTTTAAAACAACAACAAAAGATACTTCCTGACATGTACTTTAAGTGAAAAAAAAAATTTCCTACTTTCATCACAGACAACGATCAGGTATTCATATATAAGTTGAGGGTAACCACATACAAGTTGAAAATGAGGGAAGCCAGTGACTTCTAAGGTGCTTTGGCATAAACTCTGCTAAAGCTGTTCAAATGAAATATTTTTGAAGGGAAATATAAATGCTAGGAGAAGAAAGAGAAGGTGTCACACTTCTGTTTTAGTTGTTTTGTGCCTGAGATTAAGCTACTGTGTTAGCTCTAAATATTTCAGTATAGGGGCACCTGGATGGCTCAGTTGGTTAAGTGCCCAATTTCGGCTCAGGTCATGATCTCGTGGTTTGTCAGTTCGAGTCCTGCGTCAGGCTCCGTGCTGACAGCTCAGAGCCTGGAGCGTGCTTCAGATTCTCTGTCTCCCTCTGTGCCCCTCCTCCGCTCGCACTCTGTCTCTTTCTCTCAAAAATGAATAAAAATAAATCAATAAATAAATAAATAAATAAATAAATAAATAAATAATATATTTCAATATATATTTAAATCTTGGATGTGTTAGGACCCAGAAGTACTTTTTAGTTTCTTAGATAACTCGTTTTGCTGATTCACGTTTCCATGTATCCTGGTAATAAAGCAAGAGAGGTCATCGCTTTTGAGATCTGAAAGAGACTTACAATTTGTGTATAACTCCTAGAGGAGGTAGGTGTTCTTTTTCAGAATCTCAGTTTGGGAGATAGAGGCAACTTCTGCATCTGATTCACCGTATCTGATAATAGAAGCCCCTGTGCTGAGTGGTAACACAGTGCTGGGTGTTATTCCCTCCACAATGTCTAATGTCTAATCCAGAAGTTTCCAGAGATTCTATCACTGCATTTATAGATAAGGACTCACTTAAACCCAAACTCATTAATAAAACTAAACCATATTATAGGTAGAGCATGTTCCTTTTATCATTTGAGCCCTGGTGGAGTTAAAATGATACTTCTAGAGAATATGCAAACAAGACCAGTCTCTAGTTGTCTTTCATGATGGAAGGGCACTCTCTGCCACTGTATTGGCTTCCAGTGCTGTAATCCTACAGCAGTATGTAGGATTAGCAAGATGATGGTAATTCAGGTTTCATTTCTCATTGGACATGTTACTGAGGGAGAAGATTTGGGAACTGTGGTCACAAGAACACATGTTCAGAAATGGAGGCAATCATCATCTACTGGGATAATGCTACCTGACTAGGCTTCTTAGGGCCAAAGTGAAGTCAACACCATGGGGTTAATAGGTAACTGTACCTCCTAGGATATAGAACTTTAGGCCAATTGCTATGTTTTTCCCAAGTCTTCTGTAAGGTACAGGGAAACTTCAAGCCTCCTCTTCAATCCCTGAAATACTTGTTTTTGCGTGACTCGTTATGACACTTGCCAACAGAGAAGATTTAATTGGGTTATGTGGCCACCATCCAGTATGTTGTGCCTGCCTATGTGGCAGAATTTGTGTATTTGAGGAGTCTGAAAGCATGTATCCCCTATTCCTGATTAGAAAAGCAGCATTCAGCTTCATTTAGGTCCTGTTTTGAGTTGCTTTAGGGGACAGAGGCTCTATGGCTAGTTTCTGAGTAACGGGAATCCTATCAGGTTCTAAGCTTCCTGGCTAAAAGGGAATAATAACCGAGAGAGTTCTGCGCCTTAATTGACCTACCATCCCCCCTTCTTTAGGTCTCTCAATTATAGCATTCAGCCAATACCCGTCCAGTCTGCACAACAGCTTATTTTGATGTTTGAGTGAAATAATTTCCTGTTTGGAAGTGTTTGGTAACTGCAATACGTTGCACACATGTAGGGTTTGGGATGTAAACTCATATTCACTCTACAGCAGTGCACTTAAATTTGAATTCCTGCCAGGAGCAGCTAATATAGAAAGCAGCTGGCTAGTGTGCTCTGTTGTTTTAATTACTCTGGCGACTGTGGAGATAGCCTCTAATCCATGACCAAATGGTGCTTGCTTACCGGGGGCTGGCATTCTGCATGTGCTCAGCCTGAACATAGCTCAGAAAGCTGAGATGGGACCGTGACTGGAAGGCCACCGTTCCACAGCATGCAGTTATTTTAAGGCTAGCTGAAGCAGAAGAGTCTGGATGGTTAATGGGTTGGTACGTGCAGAAACCAGAGCTCCAACTTAGCAGTTAGAAGATATGACTGTCACTTACAGTGATAGCTGCTACCTAATAGCTACTGTGCCACACTGTCCAACATGAGCAAATCCAGCATTCTTTTTTTTTAAGTTTATTTATTTTTGACAGAGAGAGAGAGAGAGAGAGAGTGCAAGCGTGACCTAAGGAGGGGCAGAAAGAGGAGACACAGAATCCGAAGCAGGCTCCAGGCTCTGAGCTATCAGCACAGAGCCTGATGCAGGGCTTGAACTCATGAACCATGAGATCATGACCTGGGCTGAAGTCGAACGCTTAACCGACTGAGCCAACCAGGTGCCCCCAGCATTCTTTATTAACCTTTTATTTGCTTGTTGTAAAATGTTACCTGCGTGTGGCATCAAAGATGCATTTCATCTGCTTTCGCCCACTTCATACATTACACCTTTTGTATTGCTACAATCTTGGGAAGGCATTTGTGGTCATTTAAAAACCAAGGGCACCTGGGTGGCTCAGTTGGTTAAGCATCCGACTTCAGCTCAGGTCGTGATCTCATGGTTTGTGGGTTTGAGCCCTGCATCGGGTTCTGTGCTGACAGCTCAGAGACTGGAGCCTGTTTCAGATTCTGTGTCTCCCTCTGTCTCTGCCCCTCCCCAGCTCATGCTCTATCTCTCTCTCAAAAATAAATAAACACTGGGGCAACTGGGTGGCTCAGTCGGTTAGGCGTCTGACTTCAGCTCAGGTCATGATCTCACAGTCTGTGAGTTCAAGTCCCGTGTCAGGCTCTCTGCTGACAGCTCAGAGCCTGGAGCCTGCTTCCAATTCTGTGTCTCCCTCTGTCTCTGCCCCTCCCCAGCTCATGCTCTATCTCTCTCTCAAAAAATAAATAAACACTGGGGCAACTGGGTGGCTCAGTCGGTTAGGCGTCTGACTTCAGCTCAGGTCATGATCTCACACTCTGTGAGTTCGAGCCCTGTGTCAGGCTCTGTGCTGGTAGCCTGGAGCCTGCTTCGGATTCTGTGTCTCCCTCTGTCTCTGCCCCTCCCCTGCTCATACTCTGTCTCAAAAATTAGTAAAAACATTAAAAAAATTTTTTTTAATAAATATTAAAAAAATAAAAAAAACTATTTGCTTAGGGGCACTTGGGTGGCTCAGTTGGTTAAGCGTCTGACTCATGATTTTGGCTCAGGGCATGATCTCACGGTTCATGGGTTCGGGCAATGTGGAGCTTGCTTGGGGTTCTCTCTTTGTCCCTTTCTCTCTCTCTCAAAATAAATAAATGTAAAAAAATAAAAACTACACGCTTATTGTTATAAAGGCAACATGGAAACAATAGAGAGAACATAGAATTCAAAATCAAATAAATTGGTTTGAGTCTCAGCTGTGCAGTTATTAACCTTACAACTAAATTTCTTAACTTCTGAGTCTCAGTGTCCTAACATATAAAATGAGAATTATAATAATAATAAGGGACATATTACATTTTGAGATCACTTGAGATTTTATAAAATATTATCACATATTATCTCATTATAGTTATTGTGGTATCTTAAAATAGCATTTAAACTCATTGCTATTTTGAAATTATACTTGTTAGATCTTCCATTAGACCTTGCTATTTAATGTATCAATAAAATATGATTGTAGGTATACTGCAATATCATAATTTTAAAATAGTTTGATAACCGTACTTCAACATAGCTACTTTACTTTGGATCCCTATATACCATGCGTAAGCTCTTAAAAACATATTTTTGAGAAGGGGTACATAAGCTTTACCAGATTGCCAAAAAGGTTAGGAAAAGTCCTATTTAGATAACCATTCAGTTCGTCAGTCAAGGTTTAGACCTAATCAGCTCTTCCTGTCTTGTGTTTCTCATTCTCTCTGTATCCATACATATGAATGTGCACGTGTACACAGAGATATCTCCACGCCTGGAGGATCCATAGTTTAGTAGTTAAAAGCATGAGCTTTGGAATCAGGCTTCCAGGCTCTAATCTAAGTTCTGCTACTTACAGACAAGTCACTAAATCTCTCTACACCTCGGTTTCCTCACCTATAAAAGGAGGGTAATAAGAGTATTCAAAACTCTGTAGTGTTTTGCTGTTAAATGAGTTAATGAGTTGCAAAACACTTATATAGTGTCTGGCACATAGAACATGACTTTATGAAATGCTGGCTAATTTTATTACTATTATGAGTACATACAAATGTAGGCTGATAAACACACACACACACACACACACACACACACACGAGCTAACATTCATAAAACATTTAGTGACCCTAAAGTTTAAGGTGAAGGTTGAGGTAAAGTAAGATGTTAACCTGAAATAATGTCACTGGTCTGCTACTTATGAGACTCCTTGCCATACTAAACTACTGTGCTGGGAGAGGTCATAGTCAAAAAGAGAAAATAACTCAAGAGGTTTACACTTGTTTAGAACATGGATGGGGCATCAAAAGTTGTGGTATAATCAGAATGGTGTTGTCTTGTCACTTGACCACTCAAACAACCCCAAACGCTATTAGCAGTGATGGTCCGATCAATCATTACGCACTATGCATATCTACAAATTATTCCGTTTAGTCTTCACAAAGAAAACAGTACTATTCTTCATTGCATTTAGTAATTTTTCATTTTGAGACATTTCTAAAACCATGTAAGCCTGGATCATTTTACAGTTAAGTCCAAGCTGATAAAATAATAACAGTAACAAGGTCTTTTTATTGTCTACTATGTGTCAAGTATGATGCTGGATTTTTTTTTTTTTGAGACATACTCAGCATATATCATTATGTTAGTTTCAGGTCGACTATATAATAATTTAATATTTGTATCTACTGCAAAATGATCACCACAGTGAGTCTAGTTAACATCTGTCACCACATAGTTACAAGTTTTTCTTGTGATGAGAACTTTTAAGATCTGCTCTCTTAAAAACTTTCTTTTTTTCTCTCAGAAATTTTCAAATAAATGATACAGTATTATTAACTATAGTTACCCTTGATGTTTTACAGTCATTACCCCATTGAACGCTCACATAAAGCATTATGGTCTATGGTTTTCAGATGAGGATATTGAGGCTCAAAAAGATTAAGTGGCTTACCCAAGGTAATACAGCGAAGAAATGACAAAGCCAGAACTCAAAACTCAGATTTATGTGACTCTAAAATCCACATCTTTTCTACAATACTACATTGTATAGTATTAATATGAATCTACTAAATTTTATTATCAACTGTATCACTGGTATTCATCCAAATTATCTGAATTTAAAGTTAAGAGAAAAAGCTACATATCTACAAATGACAACCATAATATGTAAGGATTTTGGTATGTATGTTTATGCTTTTGGGGCCCAAGATTGAGCCCTAAATCATCTGAATCGAGGACATAATGTTATGTTAAGACATTAATCCGTTGTATTAGGTTAAACACTAAAAATCGCTTCTAAAATGATGTCTCATTCAGAGAAAGCCTCCTCAGTCCTTCTCCAGAACAATGGACAGCATAGAAAGTGTTCGATTTAATTAGTTGTGTATGTAGAAAGAGATGCTCATCTGTTTCCATGGAGTCGAACACATCACTGACATACTTCTCCATGGAAACAGAGAAGGGAAAACAGAAAATGATAAAGTGAATGAGTTTAGTGAGCAGTTGGTGAGCAAAGATTCAAGAAAAAAAATTATTCATCTGTAGTACTATATTATGAGTTTAGGAAAGAGAAAAAGCAGCTATTCAGAGATCGTCAAAATGCATTAAATAAAAGAATACATAAGATACACTGAAATGTAAGATGAAACAGTTATTACTTTGATAGAGATATACAAATATTGGGAAATGCCAGGAGCACAGGTATGACGGTCTTTTCTCAAAAGACATGACAGCAGAATTCTGAAAAGATGAGCAGTGTTAACAGCTCAAACTTGGTAATGAAGCAAGATGATAGAACACAGAAGGAACTCATTTATAAAATAAATTTATCAGCTCTATGCTGGTTTCACAGAATTTTGTCCTGCTTTGTTTTTAACGACTTTTATTTCTTTGGGATTTAAAGTTATAAGAATATTTCAAGTTTTGTTATGCAACACTTAGTTAATTTGTATGACTGAGTCTGTATAACCGTTTTTAATTTATAAAACACTGTGTGTTTTGTTTCCTTTGAAGGTTATTTTTCATTAAAATAATAAAGAGTTCCTTTTATTTTATTTAAAATTTTTTTTTAACATTTTATTTATTTTTGAGACAGGGAGAGACAGCATGAACAGGGGAGGGTCAGAGAGAGGGAGACACAGAATCTGAAACAGGCTCCAGGCTCTGAGCTGTCAGCACAGAGCCCAACACGGGGCTCGAACTCACGGACTGTGAGATCATGACCTGAGCCGAAGTTGGCTGCTTAACCGACTGAGCCACCCAGGCGCCCCAAGAGTTCCTTTTATAAGACATTTTTTTCTTGAGGTATTCTGAGTTACAAAAAAAAAATTTCCAATGGAATTTTATCCTAACCTGCCTCTCAAATCAGTTTAATTTAATTCAATTTGATTCAACTTGATTCACCATTAATCCTGACCCTCAAAATGATTATAGGCCTCTTAGGAGGAAAGGTACTTAAAAGAATGATTGTAACATTTATTCACTCCTTCAACAAATATATCTCCTGTCTCTATTATGTGTCCAGAACCGTGCTGGGTTTTGCAAATAAAGTGATGAATTAAACAGACACAGTCTATACTCATGGAGGCTACTAGCTTATGGGAGAGAGATATTAAGATAGTCATATGTATAAATACACAAGTTCAATGAAGAAAACCCTGCAGAGTTCTAAGAGAGAACACAACAAAAAAATTTCACTGAGACTGGATGTTGAGGGCAGGTCTCTTTGAAGAAATGACCTAAAATCTGAGGACTGAAGGATGAGTAAGATTTGTTCAGATAGAAAATGGGGAGAACAGTATTTCCAGCAAAAGCCCTGAGACAGAAAAGGGCTTGGTGGGTTTGTGAAAATGAAAGAGAGCAAGTTTTTCTTGGAACAGAGTGGATAAAGGTGAAGCTGGAGAGGGAAAGAGGAACAGGTGCACTCTTAAGTTTTATTCCACGTATAATGGGAAGCAAAGAATTTTGAGCAGGAAAATGACAAAACTGTATACATAGCTTTCAGTACAAGAAAACATGGAACACTTAAAAAAAGTTCAAAAAGGCAAAACTAGACTATAGTGTTTAAGATCTATACCTAGGTAGTAAAATTACAATGTAATTATTATTGTAAAAGTCAAGAAAGCAAATTACTCCACGGAGTAGGGTAGAAGGTATTAGGGGATTCTAGGGGAACAATGTTCTCTGTCTCTTGACCTAATGGCAGTTACATAGATGTTTGCTTTATATTTATTTATTAACATTACATATAAGTTGCATGTACTTCTCTCTATATATACTTCTTTTTATTTATTTGTTTTTAAAAAAATTGTTTTAACGTTTATTTATTTTTGAGACAGAGAGAGACAGAGCATGAACAGGGGAGGGGCAGAGAGAGAGGGGAGACACAGAATCTGAAACAGGCTCCAGGCTCTGAGCTGTCAGTACAGAGCCTGATGCGGGGCTTGAACTCACGGACCGTGAGATCATGACCTGAGTCGAAGTCGGACGCTTAGCCGATCAAGCCACCTAGGCGCCCCTATATATACTTCTAAATAAGTATGTTTTGTCTTCTTTTAATAAAAGAGTGGATTGAGGTAATGAAGTGGAGTGCAGATAGCTCAAGAAGCTTGGTTTTGGTGACTGAGAGTGACAATTGTCACCCCTCACCCATATCCATTCTCTGATTATTTTCTTTCCTAAGAATTGAGCACTCTGAGCTTTAGCTGGGCATGATGTCATCAAAGGAGAGATACCTTAGCCTCCTTTGTCATAGGTGTGGCTCTGTGTCTAAGTCCAGTCCACCTCCTAAGTGACAAATGGCTTTTCTGAACTCTCTCCACCCCTGCTGGCTGGGCTATGGCTACAACAGAAGTATCTGCCTTTGACCCAAGATGGAAGCCACATGTTGACGAGACAGCCACGTCCTAGCAGCCTCCCTGGATGGTTTTGTGAAGTGGCCACCATAGACTGCCCACTTATCTTTGTACTATGATGAGAATAAAATATACTTCTATCTTTCTTAAGTAACTGCCAGAGCAGTTCAGGCTATGACTGATACAGCTATGAGGGAAGTCAAGAGATATGGAGAGCTATGGCAGCTCCTCGAGGGGGATGAAGGAATAGGGAAAGGATTAAAAAAATTTTTTTTTAATGTTTACCACTTATTTTTAAGAGAGAGAGAGAGTGTGTGAGCAAGGGGGGGGGGCAGAGAGAGAGGGAGACACAGAATCTGAAGCAGGCTCCAGCATCTATCAGCACAGAGCCTGATGCAGAGCTCGAACTCACCAACCGTGAGATCATGACCTGAGCCAAAGTTGGATGCTTAACCGACTGAGCCAATCAGGCTCCCTGGGAAGGGATTTTTAAGTAATGGAGACATTAGAGCATGTTTACATGTTGATGGGAAGAATATAGAAGAAAAGATTGAAGGGGTAGTAATCAGAAGTTTATACACAAAATGGAGCAAGGTCCCTGAGAAGATAGGAAGGGATGGAATACAGAACATATGTGGATGAACTGACCTTTGACAGAAGGGGATATTTGGTCTGTTTGAGAGAAGAGAAAAG
Organism: Panthera tigris; assembly: GCF_018350195.1. NCBI lineage: Eukaryota > Metazoa > Chordata > Mammalia > Carnivora > Felidae > Panthera > Panthera tigris. The sequence continues at coordinate 61,802,896 of NC_056672.1, read as the reverse complement.
AGAAGAGAAGAGAAGAGAAGAGAAGAGAAGAGAAGAGAAGAGAGAAGAGAAAAGAAGATGGATGCAGATGTAGGTTGATTTCTAGATATGCTGGAAGGTGAGGGAGTTCCTTCTTAAAGCTCATTTTCTGTAGGGAACATAAAGCATTGGATGAGAGCGGAGGGAGGGAGGATTGGTGGCCAGAGATTTCAGGAGACTGAGAAGGTATGAAACACTCTTTATGGAGAAATGTGGGATAATGAGTAGAAAGTGTTGGGTGCCTATCTGAGGTAGGTAACCACATTAGGGTGCTACCAATCTTTGTGACCGGTTAAATTGTTCGGGGGTTGGCATTAGGTCCATTTATAGCTGGGGTTGCAACAGCCAGGTGCAACAGAAGGTGAGGAGAAAAGATAATTTTTCTTAGGTACGAATTTGAACAGTAGACTATGGGATCAGGGCTCAATGGCAGGAGAGAAAAAGACAAAAGGAGATAGATGGTTGAAACTGCAGAAGATAATGGACTGCAAGTCTTAATGACTTGAAAAACTATTGTTCTCATTAGTGGGTGAACTGGAAGTAAGCGTTTTAATTGAATGGTGGAATTTTTGAATGAGTGGCTCAGAGGCAGTGGAAGATGTCTCATTCCAGGAAATAACTGTGGATGCGGTAGCTGACATGAAGTTGAGGTATTAGGAGGGAACGTCTCTGATAGAAAAGAGAAGCCTGCACAGGGGATGTAGTAAAAGAATTTTGTCTTTAAAGATAAGTAGGAGTGTAGTAGAAAAGAGAATGAGGAGGTAGAAAAGAGGAGACAGATAAAATTCATGGCATTTAGGGAATGGAACCCCTAGTCAGGGGTTAGGGTGCATGGATAGAAGGTTTTCGAGAAACTGGAAAGGTAGGGCAAAAATAAATTCTGAAGGAACCTGTATGGAAATTGAAGTAGTGTGAACTTTATTTTACAGTCCAAGTCGTCAATCACGTCACTAGACACTGGTGTGTGAAAAGATTTAAAAAACATACATTTGGGGGCACCTGGGTTGCTCAGTCGGTTAAGCGTTCGACTTCAGCCCAGGTCATGATCTCATGGTTCATGAGTTCCAGCCCCGCATCGGGCTCTGTGCTGACAGCTCAGAGCCTGGAGCCTGCTTTGGATTCTGTGTCTCCCTCTCTCTCTGCTCCTCTCCTGCTCGGTCTCTCTCTGTCTCTCAAAAATAAATAAAAATGTTAATTAAAAATTTTTTTTAATATTAAAAAAATTTTTTAATATACATTTTTATTTATTTTCTTTAAATAAATAAATGACTTCTGATTAGCTGGAAATGAGGTTTTTACAATATCTGAAAAATCCTTACCCATTTTTGTCCCTGAATACTCTCTCTCTCTCCTACTCACTTTGCTCTCTCCCTTTAGCATTTTTATATGGACCTCTATGTATATGATACGGAGAACATTGACTCTATTTCAATCAATTGACTCAATGATAGGGAGAACACTTAATCAATTTTAAGTCATTACAATTTCAGTTATTTGCAAGCTTTAGTACTTTGGGTATATACTAAATTTTGAAGATCATTATCCACTATCTCATTCTAGATCTCTGTTATTATAAAGATGAATTAATTCTCTTGGCACCTTTGAGTACATATCCAGATTTAGTGTCAAACATACAGATATTTCTCAAGTACTTTTTACCTAATCCTAAACTTTTTTTTTTTCTTTTTTTTAAGTTTTAGGACTTAATTACTTTCTTGTTCAAGTTCTGGTATGAAATATAAATAATGATACATTGCCATTAAAATGTATAAGTACACTGCAACTAAGACTAACACACTCCCCTAGGACAGAGTTATTTTTAAAGGTTCTGTATTTATGGGGACCACTTACCTATGATGAGCCTGTGAAGAGCACCCTTATCTCCATTAATGGCAGCAGCATGAACTTGGGATGCTAATGAGGAGCCAGTAAAGAACAAGTTCTCTGACCTGTTCATAGTCTTCTCCACAACTGGAGCACCCTGAAACAATGATTTAAACCATGAGTATATGCAGGAAACATTTCTGAAAGCTGTCTCATCCATACTGAGTGGGTATGTTATAAATATGGCTGAATTGGAATAGTTGACTAGGATTCAAAAAGTCTGCAATCCTGGTCCTAGAATTGCCACAATGTTGGCCAAATAAATGACCCTTTGTACAAGTTGGTCATCTGGAAAATGAGAGGGATGGATGCTTCCACAACTCTTCTCAGGGGCTACCCGAGGGAAAAAAGAGGGGCTCAGTATTTAACCTTAGGCACAGGGCTCAAAAGCCACAGTGACTTCTGTTGTGATTCCACATAATAATAAACATCAGATTTGATATTGGGATTAAAGGTGATGATCAAGCCACAAAATGGGTATGATGTGAATTTATTGTCAGGTCAGAATCAACTAGATCTAAGTGCTAAATTAGAAAGCACTTAGTTCTTTCTCTCATGCTGCCGAAAGGGACAATTTTTATTTGTCTTTGCCTTCTGCCCATCAAGGAAATATACCTAGCTTGAGATCTCGACCTCAGGATTTTACTTGGAAAAACCACATCATTAGGATCAACCATATTTCATTTAGAAAAATTTTGTTCTGGCTGGTAACCCGATATGTTTTGCTAGAACCTTCTAGAAACTCAGCTGCATAGAAAAATAGTGAGTTCTGTAGCATAAGACTGTTGAAGCAGAGGCTGGATTATGTCAGAAATGCAGCATGAAGAATTCAAGGACAAAGGGGTAGTTGCATCTATGATTTTAAACTTCCTTCCTAAATGTAAGATGCTATATCAAAGTTCCCCAGTTGAATGCCTGCAAGGACCAGGAAAGTAAATAGTGTAAGACCCAGCGGGAGTCATGGTGAGCATGGGAAACTGGAGCATACACGCCTATCTAAAGAAAGCAGCTGCTAATCATCCATTTAATAGCTGCCAAAGGGGCAGACAAACCCTCTTCTGATTTCACCAAAGTGTCACTCCAATCTCTGTGACTCCTAAGGATCCGGGAGTTTTGTAGGAGAAATTTATCACTACTGATGAGCTAGTACTTGTATTGTCATTGACAAGGATTATTCGTTCAAATTCTGCCTCAAAGTGAAAGTGTTTTCTTAATTTTGGTAAAGGTCAGCTCTTCATGTCTTTATTTTGCTGACAATTTGAGTTAACATGCTGGCAGAAAATATGGGCTTTGTGAGACACTTCTGTCATGTCTGTCATGTCAGAAAGACCACTGTCATAGACAGGATTATATTAAAATGACTTGAAAGAAGCTACAAAATGGATGGAGGCGGGAACACAGTAAAAGAGGAATTGCACTTGGGCTCTAGGCCTGATTCTGTGAATAATAAATAGCATCTCCTTAGGCTACCTCAGCTCTCTGATTTCCTGTAAAATACGAACAATTAAAAAGGTAGACCGTTGATCCATTCAATAAGTTGAGTGCTATGTACTAGGCACTGCTCTGAACTCTAATACGTATCATTTTAGATTCTAAGTGATCACTTTTAGGCATATCAGAATCACACACACAGACAAGCCTCTTCATATGCCTTTTGAAAAATACACTGTTTAGATCTCAGTTAAATATATTTTTTATATATTTCACCTTGTAATTGTTAGCACTTATCATAGTAACAGGTACATAGCTGGTGTTCAGTCAGTGTTTGTTGAATGAAAAGTCATAGGCTGGGTGCTAAGTCCAGAGGGTGAGCAGGATCAAAGTTTAATTTCTTGGACTAAAGAGGTTATACTCATGAGCGTCTGATCTTTTTTTAATTCCCCATTTCTCTTTGGTCAGACAGGTAGAGAGTGGTATAAGGATAAGAACACAGGACTAGGAGAGAGGAGACCTAACTAAAAGTCTTGGCTCTGCCACCATCTAATAATGTCACACTGGGAAAAGCATTCTCTAGGGTCCTTTTTTAGTTACACACACACACACACACACACACACACACACGTTTAGTACTCATGTCTTTTGTAAATAATTTTTATAAATGAACATCAAAACTACTTTGTCAGTTATAATGTACAGGTATCATTAACTAATTATAAAACCAGCCAGTGTAATAAATGCTTCTAATAATATAACTGTACAAGACTAGTGGTGCTGCAGTCACAAGCAAAGACTCATTTTGATCAGGACTAAAGGGTTGGTGTTTTGGCAAGTTCTCAGAGATGGTGACATTTGAGATGGCATTCCAGATAGAGAAGGGGCTGAGGCCATTCCAAGGCAGAGGAAAGCTGGAGTACAGGCAAGGAGTAGGGAGAACCACAAAAAAGCAGAATGCCTCCCAGGTACTTAGTACTGATTGTGTAGCTATCAGGTGGGACACGGGGACCTGGCTTGGCATTTACAGGTGAGGCTGGGGAGCTAACTCGGGCCAGGTTAAGATCCTGAACGGCTCGGCTGACGAAATTCGTAACTGTCCTGTAGGTAGGGATCCATGCATTAGTAGCGATCACAGTTACGCTTCTCAGTTTACAACGTGCTTTCCCATTTTGTCCCGGATCTACTCCTTCTACGAGCCCACAATTAGAGATGCGGCATCCACTCATTCAACGGAGGCCCTGATAGGCGGCTCCGACTTTATAATGCAGTAATTAGCGCAGAAAGAAAAGGCAGCAGGCGAGGAGGCTAGTGATGAAAGATCAGGCCAGAGCCGAGGCCAGGAGGGCCTTGAGCTTGAGGTAGGGGCCAAGGCGATGCAGATCGATCGGAGCTTCCCCAGCCAGGCCCCTTCCTACTCACCCTCGCCTCCTCCAGGACTCACGTCCCGGGGGCGGCTCCAGGAGGCACGACCCGCAGTGGGCCGCCCCTCCCGCCAGGACAGTACACTACAGCCGACTGGGACAGACCCCACCGCGCTGAAACTAGCAGAACCCCTCGGAAGGCCGCCCGAGGCGTTCCCTCGCACTGCCCTCTGGGAATTGTAGTTCCCATCCTCTAAAAACAGAGGTTCGCCGCCCTCGGCTCTTTGTATCCCACAGGGCCCCGCGCGCGGAGAACTCGGTGGACCTAGGCGGAGAGTCTGATGGGAAAGAAGTTCTGGATGCCCAGTGACGTGCTCGATGAGAGTGGTGCAGGACTACATTTCCCAATATGCTCCGAGGTGGGCAGGACCCGGAAGTGAGGGTGTGCGAGGCCTCTCTGGAAGTTGTCCCGGGTGTTCGCCGCTGGAGCTCCGGGTCCAGAGGACGAGGAGCCGCTGCCGGGACGATCGTCCGCTGCCGCCGGCTCCCGGAGCCCAGCCCTTTCCTAACCCAACCCAACCCTGCCCAGTCCCAGCCGCGGACCCCGACGTTACCATGAATCCTGCCGTCTTCCTATCATTACCCGACCTTAGATGCTCCCTGCTGCTCCTGGTGAGTGAAGGAATGACAGACCCTTCGACAGACGCTCGGGCGGCCTCCCGCCCTAGTTAAGGGGGAACACCGCTGCCCCCACCCTTGCCTTCCTATCTTTTCCTCTGGTGGCGAAGAGTGCACCTTCCCCCGTTGTCTTCACTCTCCGCACGCGTCTTTACGCTTCCCAGGCCCGGGGTACCCGAGGCCTGAGAAACCACAGTCGGAGGTTGGGTTCTGTAAATTGGAGAGTTAGCGGTGGGGGAAGGATACGTGGGAGGGTCACGGGCGAGGAGCTCTCCCTTCCCCCAGGCTAACGGAGGTTGTTTCAGTCTCGAGGGCTTTTGGACCTGGTGGTGGGTGGAATCGAAGAGGACGGGGTTGGGGGGGGAAGACCTACTGTTCCTTCCCGTCCCCTCTTGGGAAGGCCGACAGGTGCTGGGGTCGTGTGAATCTCACACTAAGAGCCCTGAAACGGTGCCCGGGTAGGCAGAGCCCTCTGTTGTGGCTTGATGCGATTGGTTGGGAACCCGGAACTGGAGGCAGATTTGGAGTCTTCCAGGAGAATAAATGTTTGAAGGGTGGAGGCAGTGATTATCTGAAAACCTCAGCTCAAGGCCTCCCTCAGATTTTGTCACACACACCCCCACCCCGAAATTTAAGCAGAAGTCTTTTTCAGTGCTCCTAGTTTGAGAATGAACAGGTTTTCTGCATACATTTGCACTCATTCCTAAACTCTCCCTCACCTGCTTGGCTCCATACCATCGTATAAAGGAATCTTTCCCCAGTCCGTCTTTCTCCAAAGTACATCTTGAATGTGCAACCTAAGTAATACAGGCTGCAAGTCAAATAGAGACAGAAGTGAAAGCGGACTCCATATGCAAAATGACGTGCTTTTCATCGAGCCGTTATTACAATACAATATTTGAAAATACTTTAATTGTAGATTTTTAAAAAGCCGAATTTAAGGTAAACATTAAATCAAAAATCACTTTTTTCTTTTCTTTAGCAACTTAAAAAGCATAATTAAGTGACTCAGAGGCGTATAGCTGGTTCCTGGCAAAACTGGGACCTGAAGCAGGTCTCTTGACTTACAGTGCTTACTCCACCATATCACGTTACATTTTTAATATTTGTATTTGAAGTTCGCTTAATTTCTCTCTCCTCTCCCTGTCTTTTCTTTCTGATTTAAAATTCATATTCAAAAGCCATACATTTGGATCTTTTCAGAGAAAAAGCACTATGAAAATCTAAAGGGGATGTTAAAGTACTTTTGAGAACGAAAAGTTGAATATAAACATGTAATATTAAATGATGAAGTGTCTTATTGTCACTTCTTATACAGCAGTGAGTGACTTCTGTATAGAGGACAATATTCTGTATAGAGCTTTTTTTTTTAAATATGAAATTTATTGTCAAATTTCCATTTGTCCATACAACACCCAGTGCTCATCCCAACAGGTGCCCTCCTCAATGCCCATCACCCACCCCTCATCAACCCTCAGTTTCTTCTCAGTTTTTAAGAGTCTCTTAGGATTTGGCTCCCTCCCTAACTTTTTTTTTTTTCTTCCCCTCCCCCATGGTCTTCTGTTAAGTTTCTCAGGATCCACATAAGAGTGAAAATATATGGTATCTGTCCTTCTCTGTATGACTTATTTTACTTAGCATAGCACTCTCCAGTTCCATCCACATTGCTACAAAAGGCCATATTTCTGTATAGAGCTATTTTTGATAATTTCATTATACACTGTGCTTCTCTTTTCCTTCTAGAAGTACTGGATTAAAGCTCATTGTTACTAGAGATTGCTCTCCTAGATACTAACCTTTTCCCTATTCATAAAATGTCTGAATTATGAGTTGTCTGCTAGAAATTACTCTTAGGTTACTAAAAAAACAAGAAACAAACAAAGACCAAAAAGATACAAGTCTAAAGACATTAGAAAGAAAAGTTGAAATACTGAATAGGAAGATGACATCAGATGCACTTTCCTGGAATGTTATGTTTGGTTGTAGGACTAAGTTTAAGAAGGAGAAAGTATTTATTTTGAAATAATTCCTGCTTTTAATGTAAAATCTCCAAGTCCTATTAAGTATAAAAAGACTTTTTTTCCCCTAATAATACTAAAGTCTAGTTAACATTTTGTATATTTAAGTAAATGTAGAGAAATAGAAACTTGGAAGACATTTTGGAGAATACCTAGAAAATTAATGCTCTGGAAAATAAAGCCCAAGAAAAGGCTTAATAAAACTAGAATTACAAGTCAAGCTAGATTCAGTTTGAACACAGTGTTTACCAAATAGTTTTAATAATCATATACTAGTTAGCACATATTTATAAAACATCTGTTTAATCACTGCTTGAGTTACTTATCTAACTGGTAGTTCTGTTCTAGTGATGGAACCTGCTTACTCAGCATCCCACCTGTCTAAAAATATGTCCTTTATCTTCCCCAGTGTACTTTCTTCCTCTTCCCTCCAACTTCCCCTCTCAGACTTCAAGTTATTCCCTCCCACATACAGTCATTGAATATCCAAGTTCTCATCTAGCTGAGGTCATCATTTTTCCCTCAAATAGCCTGCCCTAAAAAGCTGTATGTTCCCTTACTACGATATTTTTTTTTATTAAGGAAACTATGTACTTCAGCCCTAAAGAACTAGATCTATTCAGATTTAGTGGTGTTCATAAGGTAATAGCTGAAACATATAAATCTAAACTTAAATTTTTTTTTAATATTTATTTTTGAGACACACACGCGCGCGCGCACACACACACACACAGAGTGTGAGTGGGGGAGGGGCAGAGAGAGAGGGAGACAGAATCCGAAGCAGGCTCCAGGCTCTGAGCTGTCAGCACAGAGCCCAGTGCCCTGAGATTATGTCCTGGGCCGAAGTCGGATGCTCAACTGACTGAGCCACCCAGGTGACCCTTATAATCCTAAACTTCTGTAGAAAAATATTTTTCTTTTCCCTGATCTCAAAAACATTTTGGAACATCATCACTGTATGCCTAAAAAGCCTTTCTTGGATGGGTAACTTAAAACATAAGCTCAGTGTGATAACTTTTTTCCTGGGCTTTCATACGTATTTTGCATTTGTATTTATATATTATATATACAACTTTTTAAACATATATGTGTATATTTAAAATCGAGGTCTTAGAGAATGAATTCTTCCTGCCCCCCAGGGTTGCTTTAGGAAATCCCCCCATTGCCTTTAAATTATTTTTAAACTCCACTGAATTTGCAGTATGCCTTAGACAAAGTGAGGTATTCTAGATGCACCGATTTGGGACAAATCAGAAGAGACATTTGAGTCACCTGGCAAATGCAGTGAGCGCTTCATCCTCCTGATATCTTCTCTATCCCTCACTGTTTATTTTGTTTCTGTTACGGTTTAGATTGATCCAGTTGGTGTGTATTTATAACTTTAGTTCTGAACTGTATGTAATCTGTGCCCCCGTAACTGTTCATCATATTTTGTGGATGATTTGAATGCTGGAGATAGCAATGATTATCTGCTGCAGACCCAGGTATATAGTATCTGGATTGGGAAATTGCTTCCAGGTGTGTGTGCTTTTAAGGCGCTCTACTTGAATCAGAGAAAAGCACCTGGCCAGATATAGCATGGCATCATGTTTTCACTTTGTTATGTGACAGTCATTACATAGCAGCTCACAGGATATTATTTCATTTGTCATTCTAGTAAAAAAGTCAGTACCTTTTTCTGCTTATCTTTCTGTCTGGGATGGATGTATTTAGGACTGAAACTGATTATTTTCCCCTTAATTATTTCTTAGCAGTTGTTCTTGCTGCATTGGTTGTGTATGAGTTCTGGAAAGGTGAAATAAGAGAAATAAGACTAAATTGGGATGAAGTTGTTTAATTTATTCTAAGTAGCCTCTTCTGTGGTTCAGAGATTTGTAACACTCCAGTGGCTTTATTGAAGATGTTTTGTCTTGAGTTTCTTGATAATTGTGTTTATGGATCATAAGTTCTTACCAGTTCTAATTGCATCGTGCCTGGACATGAAGGCTTTTGACATTGTTCCTGGCTTGTTCAATAGGTATAGGAAGCCAGGAATAAAAAAATTTTTTTAAGTTTATTGATTTTGAGAGAGAGGCAGAGAGCAAGTCAGGGAGAGACAGAGAGAGGGAGGGAGAGAATCCCAAGCAGACTCTGTGTTGACAGAACCCCCAGTGACCATGAGATCATGACTTGAATCAAAATCAAGAATTGGATGCTTAACTGACTGAGCCATCCAGGCACCCCAAGAAAAATTTGCTTAAGTTAGAAAGCTAAGTAAATCAGAGAGCTAAGTAAACATTTGTTTAATTATAAGTAATAATTTATAATTTATATATAATAAATAATTGTAATTTATAAGTACCTTAAAAATAGGTACAGTAGAATTCAGAGATGTCATTATTGCCATTAATACCAATAATAAATACAGATTACAGTCTTCAACAAGAGTACTTTGGGTACTTGTAGTTTCATTCATAACTAGGTGAGTTATTTATTTGGTTGATATTACTTGCTCTAGATTAGTGGTTTACAAAACCTGGTTGCTGGTTAGAATCACCTGGGGCAGTTTTAATAAAATAATGTCTGGCCCTTTACCCCACCAGTTATATCTGTGGGACTCAAACATTGTTTTGTTAAAGAAAAAAATGTCCCTGGTGATTTTTTTTTCTTTAGTATGTCTTTTTAAAAGATAAGAACTAAACAACGAAACAAAACCCAGAATAGCATTATCAATCTGGAAAAATAAACAAATTTCTTTGTATCATAAAATATATAGTCAATGTTCAGATTTTCCTGATTGCTTCAAAAAATTTTTTAAAACAAATTGAAAGCAGGAGCCAAATAAAGTCCATACATGGCAATTGGTTCATGTGTCTCTTAAAAAATTTTTACAAATCTTTATGTTCTCTCTCCTCATTTTCTTCCTTGTAATTTATTGTTGAGGAAACTGGATCCTTTGTCCTGCAGAATTTCCCATATTCGGATACTGCTAATATCCTTGTGCGTGGTTTTATGTTTCTCTATTCCTTGTGTTTCCTATAAATTTGTAATTTATGTGGTACCAGCCACCAACTCTGTTTAGTTAAATTCATTTGTTTCATTTAGCTTTCATTTTTTTAGCTTCGAAAAACCTACCTTCTAGTGTATAATTATGTAAAATTTACTGCTTCCAAAAACCAAACCTATAAAGCAAACTATATTTGGACAAATCTAGCTTCTATTCCTGTCTGTATGCTTTTCTCCTGATATAAGAAACCTTTAAAAATTTTTCAATTTTTAATTGCTTTTTTTTTAAGAGTAGGCAGTCTGTGTTTGTGTATATGTTTCTCCCTCCCCTTTGATAAATCATAGCATATACTTTACTTTTTTTCCCTTTTAAACTTAAAAGTGGATTTAAGTGTTGAATCACTAAACTATACACCTGAAACTAATACATACTACACTGTGTGTTAACTAACTGGAATTTAAATAATAATAAAAAAAAGTGTATCCTAGAGATCAGGATAGAGATATCGTTATTTCTTTTTAAACTTACTGTTCCACTTGGTAGATGTGCCACATCCACTCTTGTTTCCATTCTTCTGTTGTAACAAATAGTTCTGCAAAGATTAGTTGGTACATACATATTTTTGCTAGTGTATCTTTGGGGTAGACTCCTGTAATTAAGTTGCTAAGGCCCACAGTAGATGTATAGGTAACTTTGTAGCTGTTGCTAGATTCTGTGAAATTCCTCTCCACGGGAGTTTTGCCAGTTTGTGGTCTCACCAGCAGTGTAACAGAATTTCCCTGTATCCTTGTCAACAGAGGTATGATGTTGACAGATTGGGTGTTTGTCCCTCTGATAGGTGAGAAATGGTATCTCAATGCATTTCAATTTGATTCTCCTTCAATGTGTGTGACTGAGCTTTTTTTATGGGTAAAGTCCATTTGCATTCAAGTTCTTAACTCATGATTTCCTTAGGTGATTCTATGATGCAGCTAGAATGAGAGGCACTGGAAAGTACTACTCTCTCTGAATTCAGTAATATTTGTGATGGGTTAAAACTTGAAAAGCCTTGGGGAAGACTTCTGATTGCTGCAGTTATTGAAAACTTTTTCTATAAACCATGATTTTTAATAGCTTTATGATAATTTAGCTTTTAGATGCACTATAATTTACTTCATCTTTTGTGAAGACATTTGGATCTTGGTTATTTCCAATTTTTCACAGAAAAATATGTACAAAAGATACATATGATGTTTACTGCATATCTCCAAATACATCCTCAGGATACTTTTCTAGAATTATATTTCTTGGGTCATATGGCATGTCTGTTCTTTGGCATTTCTGATACATTGTACCAAATTGTCCTTTCAGGGAGTTGTTTACTCTTCCTCTAGTAAATCAGAATGGAAATACTCACAAGATATAGTCTAGGAATAATGGAACGTGGTATTCCTTTGTCTATTCATTTAATGTCTGTTCAAAAGGTAGCAGAGTGCAAAGAATTGTGGACTTCATGTCAGGGCATTTATGTACAAGTTCTGTCTCTTCCATGTACTTAACATCGTAATCTTGGATAAATCACCTAACTAGATTTTTTAGTGTATAAGGTTAAGGACATTGGAATCAGTGATTCAAGGATTCTTTAGTCTCTTTTGTTTTTCAGAAAGGAGTTCAACTCCCCTAATTAGTATACTTACAATGTAATTGGATATCTTCTCAAAAAATCTGCCTTTTCAACAAGTTGCTGGCCTGTACCTCCTCTCATCCAGTGCAAGGAAAAGCATGCTTTGGTCACAACTTTTCTGATTTTGACCATTGCTGTGCTCCATTTCATTTAACCAAGGAAGTGATTACAAAGTTTGATTTTTCATAGCATTTATTGGTCTTTAGCCTACACTTGATTCCATAGAAAGGAACTATCTGTGGCCCAGGCTGCAGGAACTTTATGGCATTGGTATTATTCTTTCCTTGCTTCCTGTCATTTGAATGCCTTTTGCTATCTGCTGTGGAAGAGAAAAATATAACTCAGATGCATATCATGCTTCCAAGAAATTTATAATTCAGTTGGGAAGAAAAGATGTGTATGTAAATAATTAAAATTCCAAAAGGAAAGTGATAGGTGCCTGTAAGGTATTTGTAGAAGTGGTTCATAGATCTCCTACCCAGAAGTGTGGTTGTAAGCCTAGTCATCTACATCAACTGGGAGTTTCTTCCAATGCCCCCACCCCTGGCTGAATCAATCTGCACTTTAACTGTACCCAGCTGATTCATATATGACCATTAAAGTCTGAGAAGTACAGCTGTAGATGTTTGAAAAAAAAATTACTTCTCAATGGAAGAATCCGAGAAGTCTTCTTGAAAGATAAGTATGGCCTTGAAGAGTGAAATTGATGGGCTGATTTTCAGTCCTGAATACAATGAATAAAAAGGGTTGTGCCTTTGAATAACTTAATAGATCTTTTACATGAATACCTGTGGTGGTGTTTATTTGTTTGTTTTTGTTTTTAAGAAATCTTGCTCTCTTGCTGACATGGCCAGATGTCAGAATTGGCCCTCAAGAAGTTGGCAAACCCTTTGGCCAGTTTCCTTTAAAACAGCTCATTATTACCTTAGCCAAAGTAAAAATCATGGTCTTCAGTGGATTCTCACTGCATTCCAATTACTCCATTCAAGAGGGAGGGAAAATGCCACTTTGGAAAAGTTTCTTCTGTATTGCCGTGATTCTCAGGTCTTGGTTATGTTATTGTAAAGATTGAACTCAAATTCTAACTGCTTTGATTCCCTCAGTGATACTGTGGTCAAGATCACTATGATTCCTCCCGACCTGTGATTTTCCCATTATGCAAAACCTTGAGCATTACATTTAACTCTAGGTCATCCGAGTTTGTAGACATGAAAATTGCTAATATAACAGAGAAAAGAGATGAAAGAGAAGAAGGAAATCATCTCAGACAAGCATTCTAGTAGTATATTGAGCTAAAGAAAACTGTTGAATGAATAGGAGAGTATGAATACCTTTTCATTTCTTCCTTAAAATTATCATAGTCTAGTAGTGGGAAATTTGGTGATTGGATTTAAGAGGTTTTAGGAACAGTTCTTCAGGAATCAGAAGAGTTTTTGACCCTGGAAGAAAGGAATTGGATATCTCTCTTATTTCTGTGGTATATTGTACCGTTAGTGTCTTGCTTGCTTCAGTAGGCGAGAAGGGATGTAAGAACCATGAGTGGATCACATGCAGTAATAATGACTGAAGGTATAGTTGTCTAGAGTTTTGCTGTAGATTTAAGTTCATCAAAATTAAGTAAAATATAAATTCCATTCCTCAGCTGTGGTGGTTCTATTTCAAGTGCTCAAAAGACACAAGTGACTAGTGGTTACTCTATGGAACAGTGCAGATAATTGAATGTTTCCATTGTTGCAGAAAGTGCTATTGGATAGTGCTGTTCAGGTCTTGTTGTTGCTGTCCACCTCAGAAATCAAGACGAATTGAGATAAAGAATGAGGAAAATGTCTCAAATAGTGTTTCACAGCTTGTGAGCAACATATGTCTTGCCTGGAGAGCGACAATGGTAACCTGGAAAATGTCAGTAATCTTATCAGTGAGCACAGATTTGGCTTTTGGTTGCTTGCTAGCAGATTTCAGTTAAACTAGAAAGTAAGAGTTTATGTGTTAGTATTGATTCTTTCACTAGTTCACAGTCGCTTAGGGCAAGTCATTTTTTTACTTGATGCCTTAGTTTTTCAACTGAATATTGAGTAGGATTGAATACCCCGTTCTGGGAATCTAATGGGCATTCTGATGGACTCTAACTGTGATTTTGGAATTTGAGGGCTTGCAGTTTGAGGGCTGTGGTAAAATCCCTTTTGAGGGCTACATTTTAGAAATCCCTTTTGAGGCCTGTAAAAAGTTGGCCTGTTGATACCTTTTGTTTGTTTCAGGTATCAGAAGGATACCCTTGCCAGGAGCCTAATGTTCTAATTTGATTAAATCCACAAATTAATGTGAATCTCTTTCTGCCTGTTTCAGAATGGCCAGAAATTATATGAACTCATGAAGATAGACTAATATTTAATACTTACATTAAAAGGAGTTAAAATTTGTCAGTCCTTTGGACAAGATACTCTCATGTTTACATGCCTGTTTTTGAGCTGTTTTGTTGTATTTGAAGGTTTGGAAAATGTAGAGGGGAAATGCCAACGTTTAAGAAATTAACACCACATTGAAGTCTATCTCTTTGCTTGAAAGAACAGTTTCAAGTGTCAGATAACTTGTGATTTTAGAGTTATCTTGAGAAAAGAAAATTTGGACATTCTTAGTTCCTTTGACTTTTATTACTATGGTTTTGGCCCAAGTGCAGTAAAATCTTAGCTAGCTGGTGAGAAGCATACACTTTGTAATGATTTCACATCTGAAAGAGCTAGGAAGAAAGAACTACTTTTTTTTTGTAGTCAGCATAATTTTTTATTTTTTTTAAGTTTCTTTATTTATTTTTAGAGGGAAGGAGGGAGGTAGAGAGAGGGACAGAGAGAAGCCCAAGGAGACTCCGTGCTGTCAGCAGGGAGCCCAGTCCTGCTTGATCTCATGAGTAGAGAACTGCAAGATCATGACCTGAGCCGAAATCAAGAGTTGGATACTTAACCAACTGAGCCACCCAGGTTCCCTATAGTCAAAATATTTTTTTAGAAAACAGCTATTCAAATTGACTCATTCCTTAAGCTTTCTTGATAGCACCAGTTTTTACTAAGAATGGATACTGATTCTAATAGGAAGTCTTATGATCTCACAAGACTCACAAGTAACAAAAGTACCACAGTGTCGCAAAAATATTTGGTTCTTTTAATTGTCCCTGTGCTCATATCTTCCAGAAATAATTTGAAGGATTTTTCCCTTAATGGTAACTTGAAAGTATATTGGCTAAGGAGAAAGTTTTTAGAAGAATGTTCAGTTTAGGAGTCAGAGACTTGGGCTCAAATCTTGGATCTGCTACTTTATCTTGCCTATTAACTTCTAAGGAATAATATAGGTATTATGTCTGACTCGTAGGAGCTGTTATTATTTACATGTTTTCTATTATGATTTTATAGAACAAAAAGTAGTAGAAAGTATCACATTCTCTTATTATTAGATCTCACTTTCTAGTATAATACCTTATACAAGTTGTGCTCAATAATTTTGTTAAGCGTATGGAAAAAGGTAGAGCTGGGGTAGTAAGGAAGATCAGGAATGCATAGAGGACTTGTAGTTGGTAAGCTTCATGAAGGTGAGCCTTAACCTAGGTGAGGGAGTTAGTCATTTGGATTTTTTTTTTAATGGTTTTATTTATTTTTGAGAGAGTGAGAGAGAGACAGACAGAGACAGAGTGTGAGCAGGGGATGGGCAGAGAGAGAGGGAGACACAGAATCCGAAGCAGGCTCCAGGCTCTGAGCTGTCAACACAGAGCCTAACGTGGGGCTTGAACTCGTGAACTGCAAGATCATGACCTGAGCTGAAGTCAGCTGCTTAACCGACTGAGGTACCCAGGTGCCCCAGTCATCTGGATTTCTTGAGGAAGAAAGCAGGGGTAGAGTCCCAAATGTGGGAGTGTCCCAAGCATATCCAAGGACCAGCCAGGAGGACGGCGTGGTGGTCATACTATGCATAAGATATGGTATGTTAGAAGATGAAGTCATGTGGCTAAAACACATTTTGCAAAGTTGTGCTTACTCTTACTGTGTATGTTTACTGATTCTTTCTTTCTTTTTTCTGTGCTTTATTAAAAAAAGAATTGCTGACCTGACCCCAATAAGGTGGAACTTCCTAATAGTGTTGCTGGAAATAGTGATCTCCTCAGCCCTGGCCCAGTTGCTCCTGCTGGGAGTAGCCTAATGTGCCAGTATTTATCCCATTGGGCCCCCATGCTAAATTAAAAATATTCTCTCTATATGACAGGGTGGGTCACAACCTACAGTTGTAGTAACTTCAAATGTTAAAAGTTTTCCTACCATATTTTTTGATTCCTGAAAGCAGTATGCTGCTTGATACAGAAAAGTGTAATGAAAATAAAAAGCTCAGATCCTACCCACTGATGGCATTTTAATATATATGTCCTTCCAGTTTCTTCCTTTGCATATTTGGAAGGACTTTTAACAGTAACATGTATGTTTTGAAAAAGTAGGTTTGTGTTGCTCTCTTTTGACCCTGGTGTAGAGTGGTAGAGCACTGTCGATGTGGGACCACCGAAGATGGCCCTGTGTGTGTGCCTCTGCTTGGGTTCACGTAACTTGGAAGTAACTCCTACCTTGACCATTTAACTTTAAGAAGTTATTCAACCTTTCTGAGTTTCCATTTTCTCACCTATCAAAATGGGGATAAAAACCTCTTCTGCAGAGTTCTGAAAAGACAAATAAGACTATTTGTGAATGTGTCCATGGTATATAATAGGCACTTCAACTTTCCTGGTTTCTTTCACATAGTAGGTGCTCAACAAATATTGCTTGATAAGGGAATCCATGAGTGATGAATGTTTGAATACATTTCCTTTTTTGGGTAACTTTCAAGTTGTCTGTTCAGTGGTATTAAAATTGTGTGCACTGAAGTAATGAGCTGGCATGACTAGCTTCCAGCTCCTGTGGTCTTCTGATGCTGATAATTACAGTCATTATTATACTCACAAAAGCGGCTTAAAAGTGTGACTATTAAATGAGTAAGTTATCTGCTTACCTCTTTTTTATAACTGTACTTAGTCTGCATATAAATTCAGTATAAAATGATGATAGCAGTTAATGGAGACAGTTGCGTTTTGTTGGACAGGCCATTGGTTTTATAACAGGTATTAACTTGAACCCTATTCTGCCACTAGTTTGGAGAGGTCACTTAACCTATTTGAGTCTTCATCATTTAACAAGTGTTTGTATGTAGTGTATACCAGATACTGTAAAGTTTCAGTTCCTCATTTATAAAATAGGAATAATATAATTACTACTTCAGCTTCAGAGTTGTTATAATGATGTAAAAGAGATAATATATGGGTTTGTAAATACAGGTTGTTAGACTGAAATATTTTTGAGTGCTTCAAACATGTTTTCTACTTGGTTTCTCTCCCTAGAAGCCTAGATATGCAATGTATATCCCTTTCAGGGAAAGTTGATGAATTATGGAAATAGTTCTAGGGGTGGATTTCCAGGATAACTGGCAATACCAGAAGGTAGAGTGTCTTTGATGCTGGGAAGACCTAGCCCATTCCCAGCTCTAACCCTTTGTAGCTGTGTGATTGATATTAAGCAAAGTTCCTTGACCTTCTGACCCTTACGTTTTCTATTTTAAAAGTAGGCATGATTATTTTGCAAAGTTGTAAGATATATGGTATATAAAGTACTTTGCATCACGTCTGGCATACAGGCGATATTTTTGTTTTGTAAGGTGATGAATGAATAGAGAAGGAAAGCCTGTCAAGTGGATGGAGTCATTATTATGAAATGGAGAAAGTACCTTGTAGGAGGACAGCACATGTGCTAATCATCTTTCTGTGCTTGTACTACCTTTTTTTTGACCCTCAGAAATGAGTAAATGGATGACCTTTTTATTCTAAAAGTCTAATTCTAAATATTAGTGGCTTCTTAAAGTACTTATCAACTTGTCTCTTTCCCCTGGTGAGTTATGCAGTAGTCTTATCAAAATAGTGACAAATGTAACTGTGATTGATAGAAATAAAAATCTAACCTGATATGCATTTCTGCTTTTAATACAAAAGCAAACAAATTCCTGTAAGTGGTAGAAATGGAAGTGGAGAAACATGCTTTATGCTTTGCGGTTTGAAAGGTATCATTTGCTCCACAAGGAAAGGCATCATTTCTGTTACTTTGTACACTCAAAATCATTAAAAAAAAATATATCCTTGACTGCTGTAATTGACTAAATATTTGGAAAATGATGATGATTCTTTGGAAATATATAATCTTCTTGTTGAATTCAGTAAGGGAAGAGACGATTATGATAGCATATTTTTGGTCACTGAAAAGATAGAAAAATAAAAATCCTATTTTCTGTAGATGTGGAAGATTCAAATTGCTGGTTATACAGTTTCATTCGTTCCTATAAGCCTAACTTACTTGTATGATAGTTATCCCTTAAATATTGCTTCCAGTGGGAAGTAAAGTTATTTACACATAAGCATGTATAATATCTAATACTCTTAGTAAGTTTTGGCTCAACACTTTTAGTAAGTTATACATATGATGGAAACTGAGGGTATAATAAATATTTTTTAATTTGGATGCTCTGATGAAGGTATTTGCTGAGAACCAGTGGCATATAAGATAGTGTAGGATGGGTATTTCAACTTGGATCAAGAAAAGCTCATCATATAATATTGCTTTTCTAATCTCATTGATACATCTAAAAATCCTTCCAATTGGGAAGATGAGTACTTGGTTAGAAGAGGAGGGCAAATTGTATTTCCTAGTTCTACAACACTTGCGTAAAGACCTCCTTGATATATACCAGTTATTATCTTGAACAAAAGAGTGATTTAAGGTATATAATAAGATGAACCCTCAAGAAATAGCTTTTAATTCTGAGAAGTATCCAATATTCTGTAGGAAAATAATCAAGAGTTTCAGTCTTTCTCATTTGACCCATGAGGCAAGAGAAACCACCTGACTAGGTATGACTGAAGCAACTGTTACGTTTGATGCCTTAGTGAAAAGTCTTTCTTGTCTCCTTTATTTGGGGAATTTTGATTTATACAGTAGTACTAATTTCCCTGGACCAATTTTAGCTGTTCTAATACAGAAAGGATGGTGATATTTGAGTTAATTAGCAGACAGCATGTCTGTATGAGAAGATTTTCCAAGTATCACTTATTTTGGAATATTACTTTGAAGTGCTAAGTTAATACCCTTATTGTAAAGATGGGATAGGAAATATTTTCTTAATGGCTTAAAAGGTACCTTTATTCAGGTTGTTGAAAAGAGTTTTAGCTTAAAGAATGAATGAGGGTGTCTTCAGGGCACATTTTCTTTCTTTTTTTTTTTTAATTAAAAAAAACTTTTTTTTTTTTTTTTTTTTTTTTTTTTTTACCATTTATTTGCTATTGAGAGACAGAGACAGAGCACAAGCATGGGAGGGGCAGAGAAAGGAGGAGACACAGAATATGTAGCAGGCTCCAGGTTCTGAGCTATCAGCACAGAACCTGGCACAGGGCTTGAACTCACAAACCACGAGATCTTGACCTGAGCCGAAGTCGGATGCCCAACCGACTGAGCCACCCAGGCACCCCAGGGCACATTTTCTTCTAAAAGAAATACAGGACACTTGTATTATTAGTAAAGGTTATCCACCCATCATCAGAACTGAGGTAATTCATATCAGTAAGGTATTTTAGTAATTAAAACCAATGCCATGCAAACACTATTTTTTCACTGGAAATTATTCAAAAAACATAAAGAAGCATTTATGTTTAGGTTCTGAAATGATGTTTGTTAATGGCCTTGTTCATAAGTCCAGAGTGACATACTGTATAAGGCATGACTGATTTATTTCATCTGTTGGTGGCAGGCAGAATCTACGTGGTTTTATTTGATTTGCATCTGTGGAAACTTCTAAATTTGTAGATTGAAAGTTTATAAATAGAGGAGCCGATGTCTGCCTTCCTAGAGGCTAACAAATATGATTTGGCTTTTTAAAACTGGTGATTGTGACCTATTCCCTAGGTCACACCAGCCCCTTAATTGGGAATTGCCCTACTCTTTGGTAAGTCTGCTGCTCGTCACCCTTTGAGCATTTCATACTGTCAACTACCCCATTTCTTCTTGAAGTGCTGTTCTCCCTGCTCGGTCCATGCTCTAGGAGTTCTTTCTTTTTCTCTCTCTACCCCTCCCCTTCCCCCACTCGCCAGGAGTTGGGGAAGGGGGAAGGGCCTACATCCTAGCAACAGCAGGCGATCAGGAAGTAAACGGGGATGTTCTTGAATGTACAAGAGTCGCTTTCCTCCCTTCCCATTCCATCTTGTCATCCAGTCATTTTACCTCTCAGCTTTATTACTGTTCTAAAGTTTGCAGTGGCCGAGGAGTCTGTCAGTGTCTCGGTTAGTGCCTTGGGCTCAGTTATTCCCTTAGTGCTTTAGTCCTGGTTATAAAATGTAGTCAAATGCCATTTCTAGCCTCTTTATGCTGGTGAGTAGAAGGCACCTCATCTTCTGTCAGCTGTTTTCTTACTGACTGAACAAGGCAGATAAGTAGTGACATTGAGGTAGATCAGTAACTGCACAGAAGTTCTTTCTCTAGGACAGTCTTCCTCTCCTTTGAGTTATGTCAGTCACCTAGGTTTATAGCTTTGGCTCATTGAATGTTTCTACCCTTTAGTGTGTCATCGTGACCAATTTACTTTCTTTTAAAAGTCTCCCAAATTTCCCCCACCCCGGGTTAGGCCTTTGTATCCCTCCCCTATATTATGTGTCACTCTTTAACTGTGTAGTTTTACCTCATAGAATATGGACCTCTAACCTTAGTCTTGAAATGGTGCTCCTCACTGACAAGAAGTCTTCCATGCTCCCTTCTTTTCTGCTACAGCAGAGATCAACCCCTCTATTTGGCTTTCAAGGGTATTATACTTACTCTCCTTATACCCTGTTTTTGTTGTTGTTAACAATCCGGCCCAGCCTAACCTTCCAGTGTGTCTATCAATACTGCACTATGTGAAAAGCCAGGCTTTGCTACTCCCTCGCTTTACCCATAGAAACTGCTCTGCTCATCTAACCCATGGCAGTGCTCTCTGCCACTTTTCTGCTCTCTCTAAATTTTTCTAGGATACTTGGTGTAAGCCTTGCAGTACTTGCATCATGTATCTTGTATGCTAACTTTGCACGCATGGTCACGAAGCTCTTGAAGGACAGAATGTGCTTTTCAGTTCCCCACAGGCCATACCTGCTTCAGTGCTTCCGTCCCCACTGGTTCTCAACCAGGGACTGCCAGGAGCTTGTGGGTGTGTTCTTGATGAGCTGTACATGGTAGAATTGTGAGGAATGTGTAGAAGGGAAAGGTGAGCAGATGTGCCTCCCAGTAAAGGTAAAAGTTTCTAGTGGTGCTATGTCATAATGGGTTGGTTTGCCGTGTCAAAAGCTTTCTCTCAGAGCAGGTGTTCCCGTGGGAGGCCAAATGGCTATTCTGCCAGGGATGCTGTCAGGGAGAGTCCTGCACAAGATGGGAGTGGAGGTATTATGCAGTTAGATAGACGTGGGCCCCTTCGGCTTTGTAATTCTAAATAACTATCATTTTGACCTAGTGAAGTACAGGTTAGAGAGGCTGATTAAGGTGATGCTAAGAAGTAATTTACGGCTGAGTAATTATTATAGTTTATGGTCCTCTTTCAGTGCTGTCTTTATATATTATGATGTTGAAAACAAAATTCAAAATTATGGAGTATGTTTTGGGGGCGCCTGGGTGGCTCAATTGGTTGAGCGTCCATCTTCGGCTCAGTTCATGATCTCACAGTTTGTGGGTTTGAGCCCCACATCGGCCTCTGCACTGACAGTGTGGAGCCTGCTTGGGATCCTCTGTCCCCTTCTCTCTCTGCGCCTTCCCAGTTCTCTCTCTCTCTCTCTAAAAAATAAATAAACATTAAAAAAATTTTTTTAAAGTATGTTTTCGTGACTTTTGCATATGATCATTTATTTGACTACTGGGGGAGTTCGATTTAGAAGACTGCTTAGCCTACATAGACCCATTATCGGACAACTTTCTTGATTACTAAAAACAAAATGCTCATTGGGATTGCTGTAGTCGCTTCGCTTCCTGGTAAATAGGAGAATTATGCTTATAATTTCCACAGTGATAGAAGATGTAAACTCCAGCTGATTGAAATTTGCTTTTTTCCCCCTCCCTCTTTAAATTAAATCCAAGATGAATGTGGTATTTTTTTGATTTGTCACTTTTTTACTTGCTAGTTTGTCCTGAGGCAGGCCAAATATTTTTCTTAAAATACTTGAGGGAAGGGAGTCTCTAGAATTCCTGCTTTATGGTGAAGCACATGTTTTTTTTTTTTTTTTTTTCCCTATTTAAAAGTGATCCTTTCACTGTCATAATTGAGTACTAGTCCTCAAGCAAAGATTTCAGAAAATGCTTCCTAGTCTGATTGCAAAACAAATGTTATTCATGGCCTCTCCCAGCTTTAAGTAGATAGGCTTCTTTTGTGGTCTTATAGAATTGTAGAATGTCTGAAAATGGAAGAACTTTATTTAGTTCAGTCTGTTCATTTAGCAGACATTGTGGAGTCTCTACTGTTTGTCAAGCATCATACAGGTACTAAGGAAACAAATGAATACAAGAGCATAAAACCACCTCCTTGACAAAAGTAAAATAGAGCAAGAAGAGAGGCATTTCTATAGTGAAATAACGTTTTCATTATTTTATAACAGTCTTAGGTTTTTAAATGCAAGGTCATTATCATATGAAAGGATTCTAATGACGAAGACTTCTTGCTAGTGGTGTATTTGCTTTGCCAAATACATGTATGAGTGGTCATGACTTCTTTGCTTTTTGTACTTAGTTCTTAAATGTAAACTAACATGATTTTGCTTTTGTATTGGTTTCCTAAGGTTGCTGCAATGAACTAACACAAACTTGGTGGCTTAAAACAAATTTATTCTCTCACTGTTCTGGAAACCAGAAGCCTGAAATCAAGGTACTAACTAGTAGGGCCACTGCCCCTCTCAATCTTCTCTGGGAGAATCCTTCTTTGCCTCTTCTAGCTTCCAGTGGCTCCAGGCATTCCTTGGCTTATAGATGGATCACACCAAGTCTCTACCTCCATCTTTACATCATCTTTTCCTCTCTGTGTCTCTATGGTCTCTTCTCTTCTTGCAAGGACATCAGCCATTTGATACAGGGCCCACCCTAAATCCTAAATCCAGGATGATTTCATCTTGTGATCATCATATCCGCAAGAGCCCTGTTTCTAAGTAAGGTCACAGTCTGAAGCTCTGGGTGACATGAATTTTGGGGGTGCCCTGTTCAACCCACTGCAGCCTCTGTGGTCCTTTTTGACCCCAAATCTATATTTATATAGATCCATAGACAGAAAGAAATAAACTATTCATGTGCATGTGTATATATCTCAGATGTTATTCTTTAGGCTTGAAAATAAAAGTAATGGAGCCCCCGGGTGGCTCAGTCGATTAAGTGTCCAACTTCAGCTCAGGTCATGATCTCAGTGTTTGTGGGTTTGAGCCCTGCATTGGGCTCTGTACTGATGGCTCAGAGCCTGGAGCCTGCTTCAGATTTTGTGTCTCCCTCTCCCTCTGCCCCTCCCCTTGCACTCTGTCTCTCTCTCTCTCTCAAAAAATAAACAAACATGAAAAAAAAATTAAAAAAAGATAAAAGAAAAGTAGTGAATTAAATAGTTTTTCGCATTAAAGATATTTAGGAAAATAACTTTAATTTGAATTAATAATGGAATAAGGGATAACTTTTTCTTTTTAATGTGTATTCATTTTTGAATGAATAGTTTCTTTTTTGAAGAACAGTTTCAGGTTTGCAGCTATATTAAGCAGAAGGTACAGAGATTTCCTGTGTACTCGCTGCCCTCACATGTGCTTAGCCTCCCTCATTATCAACATCCCCCACCCAAAGTGGCGTGTTTATTATAGTTGTTGAACCTACCTTGACACATCATTATCACGCAAAGCCTGGAGGTTACATTAGGATTTACTCTTGGTTTTTGTACATTCTGTGGGTTTGGACAAATGTGTGATGACATGTATCTATCATCATAGTATTATACAAAGTAGTGTCACTGCCCTAAAAATCCTCTGTGCTCTACTGATTTATCCATCTCTCCCTTCTAAACTCTGGCCACTGATATTTTTACTATCTTGATAGCTTTGCTTTTTCTTGCCTTATACTTCATAATGTCATATGGTGGGAAATAAACATAGTGTAGTTTTTTTTTAGATTGTCTTCTTTCACTTAGTAGTGTGCATTTAAGTTTCCTGTATATTCATTCACGGCTTAATAGCTTATTCCTTTTTTTTTTTTTTAAGCACCGCATAGTATTCCTTCATCTGGATGTACTACAGTTAATCAGTTCACCTACTGAAGGACATCTTGGTCACTTCCAAGTTTTGACAGTTATAAAATCTTTTGTAAACATCCATGGGTAGGTTTTGAGCGAACATAAGTTCTCACTTCCTTTGAGTAGATACCAAGGAGCATGGATTGCTGGATTACATGTTAAGGTGATGTTTAGCTTTGCAACAAACAGCCAAACTATCTTCCAAAGTGGCTGTACCATTTTGCATTTTCATCAACAATGAATGAGAATTTCTGTTGCTCCGCATCCTTGCCAATATTCGATATTGTCAGCATTGTGGATTTTGGCCATTCTAATAGGTGTGTAGTGGTATCTCGTCCTTTTAATTTGCATTTTCCTGAGGATATATGATGAAAAGCATGTTTTTAAATTTTTTTAATGTTTGTTTAATTTAGAGAGAGACAGAGACAGAGAGCAAGCAGGGGAGGGGCAGAGAGAGACGGAGACACAGAATCTGAAGCAGGCCCCAGGCTCTTAGCTGTCAGCGCAAAGCCCAAGACAGGGCTGGAACTCATGAACCATGAGCTCATGACATGAGCCGAAGTTGGACGCTTAACCAGCTGAGCCACCCAGGTGCCCTGCAAAGCGTGTTTTTTTATGCTTATTTGCCATCTGTATGGCTTGTGTCTGTTAGGGTTTTGGGCCCACTTCTTAAACAGATTGTTTTTTTATTGTTGAGTTTTAAGAATTCTTTGTATATTTTAGATAAAAGTTCTTTGTCAGTTGTGTCTTTTGTAAATACTTTCTCCCAATGTATGGCTTATAATCTTATTCTCTTGACAGTGCCTTTTGCAGAGCAGAAAATCTTAATTTTAATGAAATCCAGCTTATCAATTCATTCTTTTATGGATCATGCCTTTGGTGTTATATCTAAAAAGTCATCACCAAACCCAAGATGATCTAAATTTATTGCCTTTAGGAGTTGTATAGTTTTTTGTTTTACATTTAGGTCTGTGATCCATTTTGAAGTAATTTTTGTGAAAGGTATAAGGTCTGTGTCTAGGTTCATTTTTTTGCATGTGGATGTTCAGGTGTTATAGCATCATTGTTGAAAAGGCTGTCTTTTTTCTATTGTATTGCTTTTGCTTCTTTGTCAGAGATCAGTTGATTCTATTTATGAGTCTACGAGCCTTCTTTTCCATTGGTCTATTTGTGTATTCTTTTGCTAGTGTCACACTGTCTTGTTCCTTGTAGCTTTAGAGTGCGTCTTTAAATCAGATAGTGTCAATCTTCCAATTTTGTTCTTGCCCTTCAATTGTTGTGTATTCTGGATCTTTTGCCTTTCTATATGAAATTTAGAAACAGTTTCTTAGTATCCACAAAATAAGTTGCTGAGATTTGTATTGAGTTTGCACTGAATCCATAGATCAAGTTGGGAAGAACTGACCTCTTAACAATTTTGAGTTTTCTTATCCATGAACATAGAATAACTCTCCATGTATTTAGTTCTTTGATTTCATTCATCAGAGTTTCATAGTTTTCCTCATGTAGATCTTATGCATATTTTGTTAGATTAATACTACGTGTTTCATTTTGGAGGATGCCAATGTAAATGATACTGATAGAAAAGCGATTGACTTTTGTTTATTGATGTCATATCCTGCAACCTTGCTATAATTGTTTATTAGTTCCAGGAGGTTTCTTTTTTGTTGTTGTTGTTATTGCTTTTGGATTTGCATAGATTATCTATCATCTGCAAACAAAAGCAGTTGTGTTGCTTCCTTCCCAATCTGTGTATGTTTTATTTCCTTTTTTTGCGTCTTATTGCATTAGCTAGGACATCCAGTATGGTCTTGAAAAACAAACATCTTTGCTTTGTACCTGATCTTAATTGGAAAGCTTCAAGTGTCTCACCACTAAGTATGATAGTAGAGGTAGAGGTTCATTAACTAGTTGTGGAAGTTCACTTCTATTCGTAGGTTACTGAGAGTTTTTATCATGAAAGGGTATTATATTTTGTCAGATGCTTTTTCTGCATGTATCAATGTGATCATATGATTTTTCTTCTATAGCCTGTTGATATAATGGATTATATTGAATGATTTTCACATATTGAATTGGCTTTGCATTCCTTGGATAAATCCCCATTTGGTCATGGTATATAATTCTTTGTATCAATTTTGGATTCAGTTTGCTAATATCTTTTTGCATTTATGAGAGAAATTGGTCTATAGTTTTCTCGTAATGTCTTTGTCTGATTTTGGTGTTAGAGTAACACTGGCTTCTAGAATGACTTAGGATGTATTTCCTCTGCTTCTGTCTTCTCAAAGAGATTATAAAGAATGATAATTTCTTAAGTGTGTGGTAAAGTTCCCCAGTGAACCCATCTGGGCCTGGTGCTTTCTCTCTTGGAAGGTTGTTGATTTTTGATTGAATTTCTTTAATAGATATAGGCCTATGTAGATAGTCGTCTTCTCCTTGTGTGAGTTTTGGCAGATCGTGTCATTCAAGGAATTGTTCTATTTCCTAGGTTATCAAATTTGTGGACTGAGAGTTGTTCATAGTATTTCTTGATTATCCTTTTAATGTCCATGGGATCTGTAGTGTGATGTCCTCTCTTTCATTTCTGATATTAGTAATTTCTGATTATTGATCAGTAATTACTGATTAGCAATTACTGATTGTTCATTCCTTCCCACCAATATATGGGAAAGGATTTAATATGGGGAATTGGTTACATAGATGTTGGGGGCTGAAAGAGCAAAAAACAAAGACAGTAATAACACTGGGAAGTAGTTCTATGCCTAGATTGAGGGAAATAAGAGATTATCATCATCAAAAGGTAGGAATTTGAAAGGAAGATCCACAGAGCTGGTGTTCAGAGCTCTGGGGAGGGCAAAGTCAGCTACTGCTTCATGTGAGAAATAAGGAGGAAGGGTCTCCAGAGTTGAGGGAAGTCTAATGCCCATGTTCTCTTCTTGAAAAATCTGCTCATAGACATAATCCACTCAACTGAGATGTAAAGTATGAGTAATCACTGTGTTGAATAAATATGGGTGTTGGAATGTACTCATAAAACACTAAATTCTAGCTATCAAAAATAAGGATAATAGTGAAAACAGGAGGAAGGAATTAGTCAAGACCAAAACATCTATAGAGAATTATAAAAAACAGAAGGGGCGCTCTGATAAGAATATGGAAATATTTGCTAAAATTGATCCACGTGTGCTTAGACATAGCAATTTAACTCCTAGTTACAGACCCTCAAAAAAATGCTTCTAATATGCATAAACACATGAATGTTGATGCAGCATCGTTTGTAATAATAAAATCTAGAAATATCCCAAATGTCTATCAGTAGAAATAGATAAATAGTAGTGCTATAGTATGTCCAATAGCTCAATCTATATGTATCACTATGTCTACATAGAAAAGTTACAAAGCGGTACCCTCCCCAGAAGCACCTGGCTCAGACGATTTCATGGATGAATGCTTACAAATATGTAATACAGCTCTGTGCTGTATATGAATTCTCAAAATAACACTGTGAAATCATATCACCATCATCATCATCACCCCTTTTTTATAGATGAGGACACTGTGGCACAAAATGATTAATTTGCCCAATGTCAACCACTAGGAAGTGACATATCTAGGATGCAAATCCAGGCAGTCTGCCTCCAAAGGCTCTACTCAACCACTCATCCCTGTGTTATCAAAACTATTTCAACTCACTGTGAAAGGTGAAGCTTATCCAATTTTTGTTTGAAGACCTACATATCTAGTAAAATATCTAAATATCTAGTAAAAGCAGTACCCAAAAGGAGAACTACAGAACAATCTCAACCATTATATTAACACAAATATCCTAGTAAAATATTAGCATATAGAATTTAGTAGAATATTAAATAAATCTGCAACTTGAGCAGATGGAGTTATTCTAAGAAGATAAGGATTATTCACTGTTAGGAAATCTTTTAAAAATCTTACCATACTGGAGCGCCTGGATGGCGTCCCAACTTCAGTTAAGCGTCCAACTTCAGCTCAGGTCATGATCTCATGGTTCGTTCAAGCCCTGTGTTGGGCTCTGTGCTGACATCTCAGAGTCTGGAGTCTGCTTTGGATTCTGTGTCTCTCTCTCTCTGTCTGCCCCTCCCCCGCTCACATTCTCTCTCTCTCTCTCTCTCTCTCTCTCTCTCTCTCTCTCTCAAGAATAAACATTAAAAAAAATTTAAAAAAAATCTTAACCTCACTGATCAAAGGAGTAAAAACAAATTATATTGCTTAATTAGTAATTTTTCAAATGATATAGGAAAACATTCTAGAGTAAACAATTTAATATAGAAAGAAATAAATATAATAAGTGGAATAAAAAAGAAAACTTGTGTCCCTTTACCTCTTCCCATTCCTAACTTCTTTCCCCCTTTCTAGATGTAACCCCTTTGGTGAATATCTGGTAACTCAGATAAAACTTTTTAATGTATTATGTAGGTCATCTTATAGCCTTACTTAGCTGAAAAGTAAATAAAAGTTATTATATACATAATGTTTATTGTCCTTTCAGAGGACTGTAAACTATTTAGTATCATGTGGACTTGCTTTTTTGGGTTGGGGTTGTATAGCTGTCACATAATGTTCCATTAGTTTTATGTGTACAACATAGTGATTCAGCATCTCTGTACATTATGCTCTGCTCACCACAAGTATAGCTACCATCACCGTACAACACTATCACAATACCACTGACTATGTTCTCTATGCTGTACCTTTTATTCTGGTGACTTACTCATTCCATAACTGGAAGCCTCTATCTCCCACTCCCCTTCACCCATTTTGCCCACCCCCAACCTCCTTTTACTCTGGCAACTATCAGTTTAAACTTCTCTGTGTTTGTAGGTCTGATTCTTTTTGTTTGTTTGTTCATTTGTTTTTTAGATTCATTTTTGGGCAAAATCTTATGGTATTTGTTTTTCTCTATCTGGTTTATTTCACTTAGCCTAATACCCTCTAGGTCCATCCTTGTTCCTTCTTTATCTCATGGCAACTAAGAAAAGGGAGACAGAAGTGCACAAGTGAGATAGAGTCCTAAATTTGGATTTCCCTTTAATAAACCATGGTCATTCCCTGATTACTTTTGGTCAAATTGCTTAGAAAGCTAAAACACTACATGGTAGTGATGGAGATCATGAAGTAATGACCCTTAATATTTATGAAAGCTTTGAGACTATCATGGGGCGGGGGGCAGGAAATTTAGACCAAAGGGGAAAGGACAAATCCATTTGCTTTGCAGACTTAATTTTTTTTTTTTTTTAACGTTTATTTATTTTTGAGACAGAGAAAGACAGAGCATGAACAGGGGAGGGTCAGAGAGAGAGGGAGACACAGAATCCAAAGCAGGCTCTAGGCTCTGAGCTGTCAGCACAGAGCCCAACGCAGGGCTTGAACTCACAGATTGTGAGATCATGACCTGCGCTGAAGTCAGATGCTTAACTGACTGAGCCACCCAGGCGCCCCTTTGCAGACTTAATTAAAACAGTATGTGGGCTATGGGGCAGCCAATGATTCTTTCATCTGGTGATTGAATTACTACAGGTATCCCAGCAATTATGTGGCCTTTCAAAGATTAGTTCTGATTGACATTTAGAATTGGTTTGATCTGAAGGAACAGTACAATTTTGAAGATACAGATTTTTAAGCAGTGGATTAACACATTAGGCCTATATAAAAATGGAATCATTCTTGGGTGGTGCCTGGGTGGCTCAGTCAGTTAAGCATCCGACTCTTGGTTTCCGTTTAGGTCATGATCTTATGGTTGGTGAGTTCAAGCCCCACACCAGGCTCTGTGCTTACAGTGCAGAGCCTGCTTGGGATTCTCTCTCTCCCCTCTCTCTCTGCCCTTACCCCACTTGTGCATGTGCTTTCTCTCTCTCCCCCTCAAAATAAATAAACTTAAAAAAAATGGAATCATTTTTGGATTTGTTAATGAAAATATTTTTTATCGTAGAACATAGTACTCACGGAAAGGAAACCAAAAAGCCTGAGAGTCATTCCAGAACTAGTGAATATGGAAGACAAGAAACTGAAGGTTTTACCAAAGAACAGTTCTTCATTGAAGGTTGTTGACTTACCAAGAAGGGTCAGGGCCATATGTTTAGTAGTGAAATACAGACATTGTTTGATGTATATAGGAGGCATTTTCTTCACTTTGTGCAGTTTAGAAATAAATATGCCACCAGCAGAAATTGGCAAATAAGACAGTTAAAGGATTTAAATTATACAGTTTAGGATATATCAGGGCCTATATGGTACAAACCTTGAAATTTGTTTAAAAAGTAAAAACATTGGCATTTAGTTCACTGTATTATGTTGTATAGTGGGTATCTTCCCCATCCTTCTTCCCCATTTCTTTATGGGTACTTCCTTTTTCTTCCAAATAAACTGCTTGTATTGGACTACTTGTCTCGGGATCTGCTTTTGGGGGGAGCCCCGGTGAAGATAAGCTGTCATTTTTCCTGTAAAATTTCCTCTCTCTCTCTTTTTTTAAGTAGGCTTCATGCCCACCGTGGAGCCCAGCATGGAGCTTGAATTCACAATCCTGAGATTAAGACCTGAGTTGAGATCAAGAGTGTGAGACGCTTAACTGCCTGAGTCACCCGGGTGCCCCTAAAATTTCCTATCTCTTGACATGGCTTCTTGGATCCCCATGGTGTCATTTTGTGTTTTACTCTGTATTCATTGTTTCCTTGTACTAGTTCTTGGGCTTGATGAGATTGAGGTCAGGTTCAGTTTTTTGGGTTAATACTTTGTAAGTGGTGCTTTTTATTTCCTATTGTATCCTATAAAGAAGCATTAATATCTGGTCATTCCACTTTTGGTAATGTTAAGATTGTTCAGTAACAGTGTCAGTGTAGTTGTCTGCATTAAGATTAACTCAAAGCTTCTTGAAAGCCTAAGCAAAAAGAGCCTGTGACATACTCTGTAATTCTCATTGTTTGGTGCCCAGCAGTTGTCTTTTGAGAATGACTTTGCCAGGAACTATGGATGTCTTTTCAATTAAAATACTTCAGACAGAGAGAATCTTCTCTTTCTCTTTTTTTCAATGTGAAAGAGAATTTAAGTTTGATGATCTTGCTAGATGTTTGTATATATATGCATATATATAATGTTATTCACAACCCTATCCCTAGTGCCTAGTACGGTGCCTAGCATGTATACAGTAGATGACTCAGTGAAATATTTATGGAGTGAATGATCTAACAAAAAAATATGTACCAACATGTATGTAGATTCCATTAAGGGAACTTGGTTTCATGAGGCATCCTGTGTGAGAATTACAGTGCAGCACAAGAAGAGTAGTCATAATTTTCTCTCGGTATATATTTGCAAGTATTTGTTCTGGAGACAGTGATGAATGGGATGTTGTCTCACACCACCCTCCCTCCTCCTCCCCCACCCCCCACCTCTGGTTCCAGACTGTGTACAGAAAAAGAAGACAATTATCATCTTAACTTTTCTCCCAATTCCCATGCTTTGTTAGTACCACCATTGCTAGAATTTTAGGTTTTAGGGGAGGGGTATGGGGTGATTTTAAGAGAAAAACCCTTTCCACACATTGAGAAAATCAATCCCATTTCTGAAAAGCTTTGGACTTTTCTGTGAAGGTCAGAGTACTACATTGTCTATTCTAGGTAAATTAGTTGATCCCCTTCCTTTTTTTGTTTTTTGTTTTAATTCCAGTACAGTTAACATATCGTCTTGTATTAGGCTCTCATCCCGTATTTAGAATACAGTGGGGAACCAAACACACAGATGACATCGACTTTTTAATTATTTATTGTTTGTTTGTTTGTTTAGAGAGTGCGAGTGGGGGAGGGGCAGAGACAAAGGGAGAAGCTCCATCCGGCAGGCTCCATGGGGTCAGTGCAGTCAGTGCAGAGCCGATGCGAGGCTCGAGCTCACGAAACTGGGAGACCATGACCCGAGCCAAAATCAAGAGTTGGACACTTAACCAACTGCGCCACCAAGGCACCCCATCAATTTTTAAAAAATGTTTATTTATTTATGTTGATAGAGTAGGGGAGGGACAGAGAGAGAGAATCGCAGGGAGGCTCTGCACTGTCAGCACCCCCATTTTTTTTTTCTTTTAGTATAGTTGACATAAAATGTTACATTAGTTTCAGGGGTACAACATAGTGATGGGACAAGTTCACACATTATGCTGTGTTCACAAGTGTAGCCACTACCTGTTACTATACAACGCTGTTCCAGTGCCGTTGACTGTGCTCCCTATGCTGCGCCTCTTCTGTGACATTCTCATTCTATAACTGGAAGCTGTGTAGCTCCCACTCTCATTCACCCATTTCCCCCACCCACCTACCCCGTCTCTGATGATAACCATCAGTTCTCTATATTTATGGGTCTGTTTCTGCTTTTTATTTGTTTTGATCTTTAGGTTCCACATATAAGTGAAATCACATGATACTTATCTTTCTCTGACTTATGTCACTTAACATAATACCTTCTGGGTTCATCCATGTTGTCACAAATGGCAAGATCTCCTCTTTTTTTTTTTTTTAATAGTCGAGTAACGTTCCATTGTGTGTGTATGTGTACACGTACTGTACCTTCTTTATTCCTTCATCTATGGATGGACACTTGGGTTGCTTCAGTATCGTGGCTATTGTAAATAATGCTGCAATAAACATAGAAATGCATGTATTTTTTTGAATTGGTGTTTTTGTTTTCTTTGGGTAAATACCTGGTAGTGAAACTAATGGATCATACGGCATTTCTGCTTTTAATTTTTGAGGCGCCTCCATACTGTGTTCCACGGGGACCACAGCAGCATACATGCTCACCAACAGTGCACGAGGGTTCCTTTTTATCCACATCCTCACCAGTTACTTGTTATTTCTTGTCTTTTTTATTTTAGGCATTCTGACGGTATGCGGAGATATCTCATTGTTTTGATTTGCATTTTCCTGATTATTAGTGATAGTGAGCATCTTTTCATATGTCTTTTGGAAAATGTCTGTTCAGGTCCTCTGCCCTTTTGAGCTGCAGTCAAGAGTTGGACACTTAACTGACTGAGCCACCCAGGCACCCCTGCCCATTTTTAATCAGGTTATTTGGTGTTGGTTTGTTTTGTTTGTTTGTGGGGTGTGTTTTTGTTTGTTTGTTTCTTTTTGGTGTTGAGTTGTATAAATTCTTTATATATTTTGGATATTAACCCCTTACCAGATATATAATTTTTAAATATCTTCTCCTATTTAGTAGGTTGCCTTTTGTTTTGTTGACCGTTTCCTTCCCTGTGCAAAAGCTTTTTATTTTGATGTAGTTCCAATAGTTTGTTTTTGTTTCCCTTGCCTTAGGGAAAAATGTTGCAAAGGCCAGTGTGAGAAATTACTGCCTGTGCTCTCTTCTAGGATTTTTATGGTTTTGGGTCTCACATTTAGGTCTTTAATCGATTTTGAGTTTATTTTTGTGTATATTGTAAGAAAGTGGTCCAATCTCATTATTTTGCATGTAGCTGTCCAATTTTCCCAGCACCATTTATTGGAGAGACTGTCTTTTCCCCATTGTATACTCTTGTCCCCTTAGTCATAGGTTAATTGGCCATGTACTTGTGGGTTTATTTCTCAGCTCTCTATTCTGTTCCATTGATCTGTGTCTATTTTTGTGTCAGTACCATACTGTTTTGATTAGTGAAGCTTTGTAGTACATTGTGAAATGACATCAGTTGTTTTTTTTTTAATGTTTACTTATTTTTGAGACAGAGAGAGACAGAGCATGAACGGGGGAGGGTCAGAGAGAGGGAGACACAGAATCTGAAGCAGCCTCCAGGCTCTGAGCTGTCAGCACACAGCCCAATGTGGGGCTTCAACTCACGGACCACGAGATCATGACCTGAGCCAAAGTCGGACGCTTAACCGACTGAGCCACCCAGGCGCCCCGAAATGACATCAGTTTTAATGGAAACCCATGCTTGATCAAACAACTAATGTGCAAGAAAAAATACGAATTGCAACAATATATTTTTATTTTCTATCGTTGTTTCTACTGGCAGAATTTGAGTTTGGGGATTATATTACCTACATTTGAATTATTCTTTGGGTATAGAATTTATTTTCCCAAACATGTCTGCACCCACCATATTTTGACTTATTTAATGAGGAATGGTATAATTTTTCTAATGTTTCTGTATAAAAGCAGACTGGTTCTGACTTGTCCAAAATTTGTGTCATTTGGCCAAAGGTTGTATCACTGAGCACTTGAGGGTTAAAGTAGCTTGCCAGGGTTATTCTATACTTAGTTCTATTTTTCCCCTCTCTTTGAACTTCTAGTTCATTATAATGCTTCTGGGAATACTAACAGTGAGATGTGCCTCAATTGATACACAGCTTCAAGGCTCTTACAGTGCTTGTCAGCCTCAGTCTTTTTTCTCTGGGGACCTTTCATATCTCTTAGCTCCTTGCAGCCGACTGAAAAATCTCTATGCTTCTGTTGCCTGCCAGCTTAATGCAAAACTGAGAGTCAGAGAAGTGGCCCCAGGGAGGAGAAGCAGCCTGGGTCCCATGGCATCTGGACTTCAGGTAGTAGGCTGGTTTGTCAATTTGGATTAGAATGGAAGAGAGCTGTTGCCTCGTACATCACTTATTTCTTGCTATAGGAGAGACATAGTGTGTAAAGGGCTTTGAGAGTCTCCTAACAGAAAGGCAGGAAAATGAAAGATTTAGCAAAATACACTGAGCTCTTACTGCAGAATGCCTAGCAGATGTAATGTCAATTGAGAACGGTAATGCCACATGGAAGGAAACATTCTCTATTAAAGCTTCCATTTTATGCCAGTAATTTTCATGCAGAAATCTCTATTCAAGCAGAAGGCACTTTAAAAAATTAACATCTTTGTAAATTTCTAATAAGATTACAGATTCCACATTTTTCTAAAATCACAGTAATTTGCATGTCAATACAGACTTTTCACAAATGAGTCTTACTTGTTCTTGTGTTCATATTTGAGGACCATAAACATTGTACAGAGTTTAAAATGGGTTTACATGCTTGCTTGGAGAGTTGGAGCCTTTGCTGTCTAAAGCAGTGCTGCTTTGCCCAACTTAGCTCAGGTCATGGTCTCGTAGTTTGTCAGTTCGAACTCCGCAGTGGGCTCTGCGCTGACAGCTCAGAGCCTGGAGCCTGCTTCGGATTCTGTGTGTCTCTCTCTTTCTCTCTCTCTCTGCCCCTCCCCCGCTCGTTCCCTCCCACCCTCCCCCCTCAAAAATAAAATAAACATTAAAAAAATTTTTTTAAAAGCTGTGCTTCTTAAACTTTGTGCATAGGAATCACTTGGGGATATTGTTAAAGTGGAGATTCTGATTCAGTAGGTCTGGGGCCTGATAGTCTGCATTTCTCACAAGCTCCCAACTGATGCCAGTGCTCCTGGTTCAGGAACTATTTGAATAGCAAGGTTTTAAGATATTCAGCTTTAAAAGAAACACTTCTTGTTTTCTAAACTCATCAAATTATGGTAATAAAACATTTAAGGCAAAGCCTAGCAAATACTTTGTGACTATAAATCTTGCTAACAGAAATAATACCCAATCACCTCTTCTGCCTGATAGTTTATTAGATTCTGGTCCTAAAATAAGACAATATAAGAAATATTAGAAGTTTATCCACTAATGTAACATGGCTATTCTTGTTTATTTTTGAGAGAGAGAGTGTTCATGCGTGCAAGCATGAGTTGGGGAGGGCGGGGAGAGAGACAGAGAGAATCCCAAGCAGCCTCCATGCTGTCAGCGCAGAGCCCAAGGCAGGGCTCGATCTCATGAATTGTCAGATCATGACCTGAGCTGAAATCAAGAGTCAGACACTTAACCAACTAAGCCACCCAGGTGCCCTTGCTATTCTTAAATGAGGGTGCTGAAGTGCTATGGGCTGAAGTGTCTAGAAATCACATCAGAGTATACCTGTAGGGGAACCTGAAGAAGGTATGCCTAGGAACTCAGGACAGCACTTAGTGATGTAGAGGGCTTTCTGCAGGAGGCAGGAAGATCACTTCTGAGGTTCACTCTAAATTTGAGTCTGTAAATAATTACCTAGTAGTGTGCTCTTCACCATTACATAATTAAAAACAAATTTTAATAGGCTTCATTCTTATTTGATAACCTTATTATCCTCAAACATGTTAAAAATGTTGGCTGTTCCCATTTCTGAACTTCTTTCCCCCATTTCTCGCCTCCAGCACCCTCCCTCTAAATTCTTAGTGTATTAACATCATCTGTCTTCTCATTCACTTTGTATGTATTTGAGTACTCACTGTATACAAATAGGGTGTCGTAGTAAATGGATCTGTGGTATACAAAATTGAATAAGGTGCAGTCTCTTTTTCAAGGTACTCAGTCTCCTGAAGGAGGTATGATAGCACAAGTAATCAGTGTGAATGATAATCTGTTAACACCCTCCAGAAAGTGCTCTGTGGGTTCAGAAGAGAAATGAATCACTGGGTTCTGGGATCATCAGGAAAGCCCCCATAGAAAAGATAGCTTTTGAATTAGGTCTTGAAAACTAGATAGACCTTCCTAGCTGTTCCAGGCAGGACATTGTAAGAAGAAACTGCACAAGGAAAGTATGGATGCAAGAGAATAAGGAGACACATTTTAGTAATTGCATGTACTATAGACCCCTTGCATTTTGGATTCAAAACTTCAGGATTTGTATTGTCCGTTTGTGAGTGACCATTGAAGGGTTTTCCTGAGCTACTGATTGTATTCCCTTGTGAAGAGCCTCATATATCAAGTCCGTGGGTGAGGTTAGTAATTGGTTCAGCAGCATTCGTATCTGCATCCATCTTTATTCTTTTCTCTTCATTATTTCCTTTTACTGTATATCGTGTGGGAAGACATTACATACTTATTAATAGTTTGGGATTTGTGAGGAGCTTGTTATAATTCCTTTCCATTGCCAAAGGTCTCCTGCTAATATGGTGACCATATAATTTATTGCCCAAACTGGGACCCACTTGAAAGGAATTGTGCTGTTAGTGATATTCCACAGCAACCAGGCATAAACTGGGTGTGTCTCAAGCAAGCGAGAGTATATGGCCAACTAGAACGTTCCTGTTAGTTGGAGGGTGGGATATGAATGGGGAGCAGTAGGATGTTACTTAGGAAAGCAAGTTGTGGATGGTCCTAAATGCCAGGTTCAAGGTTTAGGCTTTTATACTGTAAGCAGAGAAAAACCCTTGGAGGTTTTTTGTTTGTTTGGTTGGTTTTGTTCTTGTATTCTTTTTGGCAGAGGGTTTGATATATGCAAAGCAGCTTTTGGAAGGAGGAGTCTGGCCTCTGTGGGCAGGTTAGATTGAAGGGAAATGCTCGATTTAGGGAGTGCCATAGTATTCCCTTTAAGGATATATTTGAACAGTAGCCACTCAAATGGTCTTCATGTATAAGGAAAAATTGGTAATTTATATTTGCATAATTATGAACAGAGAAGCTTTAATAATTCACTTCCAATATGTGTTATGACTGATGTTAGCTCATACTTCTGAAGAAGATCCTGTGGGATTAGCGTCTTGTTCAGTTAATGTTTTCTCAAAAGAGGAACAGTACTGGGTTTAGCAGTGAGCGCTAGAACATTTTGTCTGCACTAGTGTTATGCATATATTTACCTTAATATTGTAACAATTAAAATTTTACTTAACACTGAGAGTGCTTAATAAAAATATCTTCACAAAATTTA
The DNA here is from genome assembly GCF_018350195.1 of Panthera tigris. Lineage (NCBI taxonomy): Eukaryota > Metazoa > Chordata > Mammalia > Carnivora > Felidae > Panthera > Panthera tigris. The sequence continues at coordinate 61,764,796 of NC_056672.1, read as the reverse complement.
TTTCTAAAAAACTATCTTTTGTCATGTAACCAATCTTTTCTTGTATCTTGTTTCAACTTGATATCTAATCCAGAGAAGATTTTAATTTCCACTAGCATGTATCTCTCCTTTTTCTATCCCCACCCCATGGAATGGGTGAAAGTTTTGAGAAAGGAAATTTTTTTTTTTTTTAAGTTTATTTTACTTTTTAATTTATTTAATTTTGAGAGAGAGTGCAAGCAGGGAAGGGGCAGGGAGAAAGGGAGACAGAAGATCCAAAGCGGGCTCTGCACTGACAGCAGCTAGCCCAGTGAGGGGCTCACATTCACAAGCCGCAAGATCATGACCTGAGCCAAAGTCAGACGCTCGCTCTACTGAATCACCAAGGTACCCCGAAAAGGAAAGTTATTTTTTACCAGGAGAATCAGACAGCTATTCATGGAAGAGGAAGTCAGTCTTTGAAGGATTGATTCTGCAGTAGTGGAGAAGAGAACTTTCCAGGTAGAGGAAACTGTATGCAAAGAAGAGGAAGCAGAAAAATTGTGGGGTGTGCTTGGGGAAAAGCAACTGACTGCTGGGTGGCTTCAGAAATGCTATGGAAATAACAGCTGGCACACTGGCATCAGTAGCCAGTTACGTGGTCATGGAGGACACAGGGAAATTGAAGAAAAGGAATGCTTTTTTTATTCTTTTTTAAATCTTCTTTAATGTTTATTTTTGAGAGAGACAGAGTGCTGGTGGGGGAGGGGTAAAGGGGGCAGTAGACACAGATTCAAAAGCAGGCTCCACGCTCTGAGCTGTCCTGGGTGTGGGGCTCGAACTCACAAGCTGTGAGATCATGACCTGAGCTGAAGTTGGACACTTAACCAACTGAGCCACCCAGGTGCCCCAGGAAAGGAAAGCTTTTTAATTCCCAAGGATTTCTTAACTTTTAGAAACCTTTTTTTTTTTTTTTTTTTTTTTTTAAGTTTATTTATTTTGAGAGAAAGAGCACAAGTCGGTCAGAGAGATAGGAAGAGAGAGAGAATCTCAAGCAGGCTCCATGCTGTCAGCACAGAGCCGGGCATGGGGCTCTATCTCACCGTGAGATCCTGACCTGCGCTGAAATCAAGAGTCGGATGCTTAACCAACTGTGCCACCCAGACACCTCTTAAAAAACCTGCTAAGGGTAGAAAATACTCTTTACTTGTTGAAGAAGCTTCTATTTAAAGGTAGCCTATCACCCTTTTTTTTTTTTTTTTTTTTTGATGAATTAAGGTGCAATACCATTTTTTACCAATGGGCCTTTTATGTAATAAGATCATGTCACTAGACACATCTCAGAGTGAAATGTTTAATATTTGGTACTTATTGCATGTGGATGGAGTTATGCAGTGACTTCTAGATGATTGGAGATTCTTCTCTGTTGGCAAGAAAAAGAGGTAATGAACTGAAGAGAATGACCAACTTGTAAAATATTTCCTAAGTTTATGTCTGTGTATTTACATATGTTGTCTAAATATTTCATCATCAGAGGGTAATATTCTCCATGTATGTTAAGATCTTCCATATTCAAAATGTCTTTGTAGGTTTTTGCCGTTTCTTTGAAAGAAAATACATTTAAAAGTTTACTTCAAGTCTTAACTTTTAGATGAATGATTACCCTCCTCTCTTCCTGGTTTAGAGCCACTTGTCTTTATTTTACTTAAGCACTATAGAATTTAACACATGAAGATGTTTCCCTGGAAGAATTTTGTTTAGACTTAGGGCTGACATGAAAAGAAACAATTTGTCAGACTAGTGGAGCTTGCTAACAATTCAAATAAACAGGCTGTCTTTTCCTTTACACTGCATATTGATAAAAATGTTAATGATAAAACACCTCCTTTACACCCTACAGGGTGCAGAGATGATTGGGTCAGAGACTGTTTTCTTGCTTTGGGCCCTCTTAAACACAGCTGCTAGCTGAATGTGGTTTATCAGTTGCATGGTTATTGGTGCCATGTTTCTAAAGTAACAGGTATTTAATGCAGCCAGGTTGAGTGTTGCCTCGATTTTTTTATCATCTGGCATTTAAATACTTTTGCCATGTAAATATTTCAAAGTAGAAAGCAGTTAAATTTAGAATATACTTCTTTATAAACGTACTTTGATGGATAAGTAACTCTTCAAAAATGGGGTTAGTTAGATCATACAACTGAAGACTGTAATCTGTATTTAACATTTTTCTCCCCTCCTTACTACCACAATTTTGAGAGCTCCTGATGGTAGAGCATACCATGCCTTATGCATTTGTGCCCTTGGTACCTAGTAGATACTTCATAAATGTCAAGTTATTTAATGATGACTTTGATAAAGACCAACTTTGTTGCTTAATTGTATATTTTTGCTTCACCTTGAATTTTTCTTCAACACACAATTCACTCCAAAATCTTTTATCAGTATATCTGGATTTCTTAAACACAAAACAGGCTCAAATGGAGTTACTTATGCTAAGCCCCGTGCTACCAAACTAAGACTTAATTACAGTTTTAGCTCTCCCAGAAATGGAATTTTAAACCAGTCAGCCAAGAAATACCTGATCAGCACTAGTTAGGTAATATGCCTAATAGACTTCTGCCATCCCCAAAAGGAAAGTGACTTTCAATAACCAACCCACTTTTTTTTTTTTTTTTTTTTTTTTTTTTTTTTTGCCTAGTAAAACTTCCTTCTTCCCACTCCCTTTTTTTTTTTTTTAACTTTATTTTTGAGAGAGACAGAGAGAGTGAGGGGAGGAGCAGAGAAAGAGGGAGAATCTTAAGCAGGCCCCGTGCTGTCAGTGCAGAACCCAACGTGGGGCCCAATCTCACGAACCGTGAGATCACTCAACTGATTGAGGTACCCAGGCTCGCCTCCAGTTAACTTTTAAGGTGTTAAAAATGATGCAACTAGTTATATATGTCAAACATTCAGAGGTTTTAACTTACGTAGCTTACTTTTAGTAGAGTATAATTTATTGGTTGCTAGCAGAAATAGTAGTCCACTGTTGGCTACTCAATTTTGGTAACTTGAAAATAAGGCTAGTGCTGTTTGGCTTTTTCTAAGAAAATAATGAATGTACAGAGATATTTCAAATAATTAGCTGGGCTTGTTTGCATATCAGCATCAACATGGCTCTTTGTACCATTCAGAAATTGAATTGTTGGTGAAGTAAAAATTTTTCGAGTGGTAACTGTAGTGATTACTACAGCGTCTGTGAAATGGGTGGGCAGGGGAGTAGCCATCAGTGCCTTACCAGGACCCCTGACATTAGTTGTCTTCAATAGCTGTGGTTCAGTGAATGGATTTCCTTAAACACAAGGTGTATTAAAGGTGGAACGTAAAAATAAAATAGACTAAGTGTACTGCCTTTTAAACTAAGTGAACAGTTGCTAGTTTAAAGTTGAATCTTGTATTTATTTTGCAGATGGCAAGCTAATATTGTCTTTGATAAACTTGAAATTTGGTTTAATGTTTTGGAAGCAGAAAATTCTTACTCTCTTTTAATAGCCTGTCCCTTGACACATTGTTATCACCAGTATGTGAGATGAGGCAAGAAAGGCTTCTGGTTCACAACTTAAAAGTCTTTCTTGAATTCTTATCTTTATCATTTTGTTTTATCTTAGAAACATGGTAGGGATAGAGTCAGCAAACTTAGCTTTAGTTTGTATTCTTTCAAAATTGATAGTAAGCCAGTACATTTTTTTCTTGTTGCTCCGTAAAGTTCTTGAAATATTAATTTAAGAGAATGAAAAAATTCTTAATTTCTCCATTGTTTAGAAACAATTGCTTTTGTGTTTTTGGATGTATAGGAAGTCTTATTTATTTGATCAGTTTCTAGGCTTAAGAAGTTAGTACTTCCCCTGTTTCACTGATCTAGTGAAGGGTTAAAATAAAAATAAAGATAATAAAAATTAAAACCAATTGATGGATGATTTTGTAAATAACAAGTGGAACCAACTTTACGCATAAATTTTCTTTTTATTAGACTTTCTGCAATATTTACCTTTTGTGGAAACATTTATTAATTTCACATTTTTAAAATTTCCAGGTAACTTGGGTTTTTACTCCTGTAACAACTGAAATAACAAGTCTTGATACAGAAAATATAGATGACATTTTAAGTAAGTACCTTGATATTTTTAAAGTACACTTTTCTTCTTTATAAAGAGTTAGTTTATATACAAAAACAAAGTTAAATCCCAATTACTAGAACAGCTTGAGGAGCTGGCATTCTGATTATTTCCATGGTTTACTGAATTAACAAAACACTTTTGGTTTTGATTTTCAGTAAAATTTCTTAAAATGTGTATGTCTCCTTTATGTGTTACAAATAAACTTTAATCTCATTTTATTTCTTTGTCTTGTCATAAATGCCACCTTAACAATTCGTATTTTGCTAGAGCCTACTTAGATTAGAGGCCAGGAGTCTCCACTGTGCAGTACTAAAAGTTTGTGGTCTTAGGACACAGTCTAGACATCTTTTGTCTTTTTTAACTTTTGACTAATTCACTGACTCTGATATCTTTTATTGTCATTGCTCCAGTTAAGTGTTTTACTGACTGCTTGTTTGCTGACAGTGTGATTGTGGATACAATTAACTTGCAGGGAAAAGATTTCTGTTTTTAAAAGTAGTAGAGGGAAGGTGAACACATGGTTGATGGAAAAATCACAATTCAGGAGATTTAAGAAAATGTACAATGCATAAATGATTTCTACCTTCTTCTTTTTAAAAGCCCTCCACTGGTTTAAGCAGAACAAAACCAAAAATAATAAAAGTGAAAGAGTTATTCTTGAGCCTCATATGCTGTTTTGTGTCCTTGGAACTGGTTTTAAATGCTAAAATGTCTATTCCTACACTGTGGGATCTCTTTAGAGCAATGGTCTGTAACCTTTAGCATACATGAGTTACCTGGAGGACTTAATAATATCCGGACTGCTAGGCCTGGCTCCAAGTTTCTAATAGAAACTGCTAGACCCCACCTGAGAATTTGCATTTCTGTAAGTTTCTACATGCTGCAGGTGCTTCTGGTCCAGGGAGTGCAGTTTGTGAACCACTGCTTTAGATGAAGAAGCAAGTGGATAAAAAGTGCTTTGAAGGTAAAAAAGGAAGAAGAGAATTGAAACTTACAAAAAATTCTCCTTTCATTTTTCAAATTCTAGAATAACTTTTATTTTTGTGAGTGAGTGAATTTATCTAAGTTTCTCTGTAGTACGTTTAGTCTCCTGTCTTCACATCCTCATATGCAGATGATACTAAGTTATTTTGGCAACAGAGAAGAGCTGTTAAATGGATTGGAACTAGAACATGTACATGTTTTGCAACTTTATTGGTTGTAGATTTCTTGTTGCAACTAGGTGGGACATCTGAGCTGTACAAGAGCTTTACGCATAGCTTAGTTACACAGGTCTTTTCTGTGAAATAGAATTTTCTTGCAGAGTCACTTCTTGGTTTATTCATGTATATGGGAGATCAAAAACTAGATTGTTAAAGCTCAGATCATTCCACTTCACTTTTTTAAATGTTTATTTATTTTTGAGAGGGAGGGAGGGAGAGAGAGAGACAGACGAAGAGACAGAGAGACAGAGCACAAGTGGGGGAGGGGCAGAGAGAGAGGGGGATACAGAATCCAAAGCAGGCTCCAAGTTCTGAGCTGTCAGTACAGAGCCCGATGTGGGGCTCAAACCCACGAACTGTGAGATCATGACCTGAGCCGAAGTTGGCCACTTAACTGACTGAGTCACCCAGGTGCCCCTCCATTTCACTTTTAATGAGTTAGTGGCTTACTTGCCTGATTTGGGTTTGATTCTTCTTTTGCTTTATATTCATTCAGTGAAGGTATAAAGATGGAGAATATAGAGAAAAGGATCATGGATTCCCACAAATTATGTAACCTATCCATGACCCTGTGTGCGGGTTTCTTAATTGTTATTGTGTATTTTTAGTGGGCCTTTACATAAATGGGAAGAAGACCATGAGGAAAACCAAATCTTGGATTATGTCAGTTACAAAGACATAATTAACTTAGGTTGTTTGGTTTTGTTTTTCAATTTCAGACAATGCTGATGTTGCTTTAGTAAATTTTTATGCTGACTGGTAAGTAATAATTTTATTTTTGTTTTTTGCGGGGGGAGGGGTAATGAAGTTGCATCTTTTAGTTTTTTTCTTTCATCTTGCTACGCGTGTATTTTTCTTTGCTAGAAAGGGGTGATTGGGAAGCCTTTTTCATATGTGAGATAGTATTGCATGCACAAAGTCAATTAAGGTTCATTCACAAAGGGAACAGCTTAATTTGCTGATCGTTTGTATTTTAAGAGAAAAATATATCTGATTCCATTATCCCACATCTTAAAAGTAGTAGCAAAAACTCAAATCCCTCCCTCCTTTTCTCTCTTCCTCTCTTTCACACCCCGCCCCCCCAACACACACAGTACTGCAGTTCTGTATTTTTCCTGTAGAGCGGTGTTTGGAGGTGAGGGTGTGGGTGTGGCAAGTTTAGAAGGAAAAATCATGTTGACACTTTTTAAACATGTATCGTCTACTACTTCTAGGAAGCCTTTATTCTGCCCCCTGTCTAAATCAGATTCTTGTCTTTTGTGTTTACGTAGTACTGGACACCACTTTTTTTTTCTTGCTACATTATTTTTTTTTTTATATTTGTGCGCCAGGAAGAAACATTGAGGATGGAAATAATGTCTTACTCAGCATTCGTGGCATTTAAAACCAGGGCATACTATGTAGTAGATGTTAAAGAATATTTCAAGTGGGGAGCTTGAGCCAGAGAGGTTTGAAACACTCACATAATCTTTATTCCTAGACCATCTGCATTTTATTTGACCCTTTTACTCTTATTACTGCCTACTGGTTGCCACTGCCCTACTTGAGGCCACAGTCCAGTTTACCCAGATTCCTGTGACAGTCTCCTAATTTGTTTTCTGTGCCTCAGGTCCTACGTGTGTCCATTCTGTTCTCTAAAAAGTAAGCCAGAATGGTCTTTCCTAAAGTACACACTGAATAAGGTTACACTTCATCTTAAAACCCGTAAATGATGTTCCATTAACTCTAGGTCTAAAGTCCTTTACCTTGACCTAGAAAGCCCCCAATGACCTGCTCCCTTCCTACCTCTACATCTGTATATCTTGCCTCTCTCCACTCCCACATTCTGCACCTGTTATACTGAACGTCTTTCAGTTTCTGTAATATTCTATATTCTTTAGTCACTGGACCTTTAGTCATGGTATTTTTTCTGCCTAGATGGGTCACTCTTCTCTCATTTAATTTAAGTATTAATCATCTTTCGAGTCTTAGATTAAATGCCACTTTCTCCAGGTCACCTTCCTAGATCAATATTCCTACCCTTATCCCAACCCTTTTTTATGTCTTTCCATAATACTACATGCTCACCTCATTGGGAACACTTGTATGCTGTAGTTTATTTGGTGGCACCTACTACAGCCTTAGCTTTAAGTTACTGTATCTGTCTTTTCTCAGTATTCGTCCCCAGGCTCTCTGCATAATACTTAGCAGATAATAAGTACATAATAGATATTTACTGAGTGAATAACATATAGTGTAGTTATTTAAAGAACTTCAGTAAAATGTTGAAGATATACAGAGAAAATGCCATTTATAAAATGCATAACCAAGGTAGCATTTTCCAAGGTAAATTAGGATTGTTCACATGTAGCAAAAGCTGTAAAATTTGGTATACGATTATCTAGTCCAATCCACTTTAGCAATGAAACTGAGACCCAGAGGAGCAAAGTGTCTTCCCAGGGTTACCTGACAGAGTTGTGGCAGAGTTAAAACTAGAACGCAGTTCTCTTATTTGAGGTATTTTGTGTGTTGTAAGAAAGGGAAGCAAAACGTGCCATTGACCTTGTCCTAGAAACTGAATTGGAAATGTGGGCTAATTGCAGTTATTTGGGAAAACATATTACCCAAAGAATACCTTGAGTTGTTCATGAATTAGTACTCTTTATTCAATTGAAAAAAACTTGGGCAATTGGCCACAGGACATAGATTTATATTATATGGTCTCACAGGCTCCATTCTGAGTTCTGTCTGGAAGTTATTAATGTGGCACAGTTTAAGGAAGAATTCTCTAATAGAGCTGCCTAAAAATATGGATATGCCTCGGAGGGTAATGAACCATAGTAGGTCCCTGATGATGCTGTTTTGTGCCAGTCTTTTTATATACATTGTTTTTAATGCTAAGAACTACCTTGCAGGTAGGTATTATAATTTCCATTTTAGGTTGAGGAAATTGAGAAAGGTCATACGGCTAGTAAGTGGTGGAACTGGGATTTAAACTCAGGTATGTCTGACTCCAAAGCTTATTTTTCCCCCTACTAGGTCATACTAGTAAGTACCCCCAAATTGTCCCTGCAAGGACTCTTACCCATTCGGTTGGTTTGTAAAGGGTTGATTCAAGCACTAGATTGAAGATTGGATCCAGATGACCCGTAAGGCCTTTGTAATAGATCTGTTGCTTTTGTTATGTTACTTTTATAAATGTAACTTTCCATGTGAATTGGATACATGTGGATGAAGGTATAATATTGTTGATTGACTTTTATTTCATCCTTCCCTTCCACCTTCTGGTATTAAAATTGATCCTGTTTTAAGCATGAACCTGTGCTTAAATGCTTATTGGCCAGCAAACTGGACAGTCTGGAAAGAAGGAGCCCCTAATGTATGTCTTTTCCTTGCCCTTAAGCCAGGAGCCTGTCCAGTAATTGTTTACTAGGCCATATCCTAATTCTTCAAGAAACCATCTATCAGCCTTTGCCTCCCCTGCCCTCCAGCACCATATTTTCAGCAAACTATAAGAAACTACAAACTTGTGGACCTAGCCTTTCCAGTTCCTCCATTCTATCAATTTAATCATTTAACAGACATATTGAAATGCTTACTAGAATACATAGTCAAATAAGACACGGTCCCTGATGTCCACAGACCCCACCCACCTATCCCAGATGGGAGAGATTTAAGAATGCTAAAAGAGGAAAGAGCCACTTGAAAGCAAGAGATTGAAGATACAGATTGTGTCTCCTTGCTATATTCTAGGACATCTCCTTAGGAAGTCAGGTGAGTGGGCCAGAGGAGGTATCTACAGAAAGAAATAGGGAGGAGTATAAGAATTTGCATCCTTTTACAGGCTTTACCAGACTTGCATTGAATTGTAGTTCATATGTATGACCTAATCATGTGGATTAAAGAGTTCACAGGCTTCATTTAAGTAAATCTCTTAGTGGAAAAGGGCTCTGGAAGCAATAGTAATAGCAGTTATAGTTTTTTTGTTTTTTGTTTTTTGTTTTTTTTTTTGTTAACAAACACTTAATACCTTTTTCATACAAGAATAACTATTCTAACCCATCTGGCTGTGTGCTCATTTTGATTCTTCTTCTCTTTCTTATCAGGTCCCTTTAATAACCTATAGCATGTTTGTGAAGTAGTTGGCCTGATTAAGGGACAGTCAGAATTAGAAGAAACAAGTTTCTGAAATACTGTAGGGTTTGTGTCCCTTTGTAAAAGTAAGAACAAAACAAACGACAAAGGAAACATGAATAAGAAATCTTGTTTAGGAATTTAGCACTTTTGCTCCTGAACTTAATATATTTGTTTATAGACATGAAAGCCTATTTTAACCAGGGGTTAATTTTGAGGGTGAAGAGTTTAATATACACTATATATCCTTTCCATGCCACTTGTTTATCTAGTATGCTGACTTGCATATGAGATTTGATTGACCTAGTCAAGCGAATCAGTCTAGTATTTGAAATAAACTTACCATCTTAAGGATTTTGTATAGTAGTCTCAAAATATGTTCATTATTTAGAGAAAGCTAATTTCTTCTCTAAATGGCCAAGTCTTAATAGTTATAAGTCCAAGTGGATACATCTTAGAGGGCTTATATCAGACTTGTTTCTGGCCTCTTTGAGAGATCCTTAGCTGTGTGCTTCATTATAGTGGCCATTTTCTTAAGCTGCAGAACACCAAAATCTTTAAATTGGAATAGGCTTTGAGTTCAAACTTGTCTTCATCTTTAATGAATGACATTCAGGTCCATGACTAAATTAACTATGTGATTGTCTCAAAAGCTGTTTATTGTACATACACTAAATAACAGTAGATGATAACTGAAATAAGATTTTATTGCTTCTGCTTTTGTTTTAATTGGTATCCTTCTTTGTGCATAGGTGTCGTTTCAGCCAAATGTTGCATCCAATTTTTGAGGAAGCTTCTAATGTCATTAAGGAAGAATATCCAAATGAAAATCAAGTAGTGTTTGCCAGAGTTGATTGTGATCAGCACTGTAAGTACCTCAATAGGAATTCTGGAACAAATCGTCTCATTCCCTTCTCTACACACACACACCCACACACACACACACTCTCTCTCTCTCTCTCTCTCTCTCTCTCCTTTTTTAATGCTCAAAAAAAATGTTCTACTTTAGATGGAAGGTTCTAGTGACTTTGGTTAAATGTTAATATTTAATCTTTATGTACTTACAATACTAGTTTGTATTTTGCCTGAGAAGTAATTAATTTTTTAATTAAAATATAGTAGAATAAGCATATAGGTAGTAAGTTATAACCAGCAATGTTTTCTGCCAAAGTGAATACCAAAATAATTAATAAATAAAATTGAAATAAAGTTTTAGGAGAAAATGGATTTCTGTTAGTTTTAGAACCTACAAAAATACCATTTGTAGTCATTGCAAATAAAACTCTCAGATTTTTGTGTGTTTTTGTTATTTAAAAGGTTCCACTAAAATTGGCTGAGACTGTCTTCGAGGTGTAATTAACTGTAGTTATAGATTATAAATATTGAAAGTGTTGAGAAACTTAGGTTAGACTCACTTACAGTCCAGCGTCTTGCATTTCACTTCTCCCAACAGAGCATCCTCTGTAAAAGCCTCTTGGTTTTCTGTGTACACGACCAATCTTGCTAACTTGAGCTAGTGAGCCTGCAGTGGTGTTCCCTCCTTAGTGTGTCCAGCAGGTGTGAAGTTCTCTTCTCTCATAGTACTAGACTCACTGTGTTTGTAGCTCTGGTTCATTCTGTCTTAGTTGTCTCAACCGTTGCAGTGTCCGTTCTTCAAAGGCAGGAACTTTTTCTTTTCATGCTTTTTTTTTTTTTAATGTTTATTTTTGAGAGGGAGTGAGAGAGAAAGAGAGAGGAAGGAAGGAAGGAAGGAAGGAAGGAAGGAAGGAAGGAAGGAAGGGCATGTAAGCAGGGGTGGGGGGCAGAGAGAGAGGGAGACACAGAATCCCAAGCAGACTCTGCTGACAGTTAAGTGTCTGACTTTGGCTCATGTCATGATCTCACAGTTCATGAGTTCAGGCCCCACACTGAACTTGCTGCTGTCAGCCCAGAGCTCGCTTCAGATCCTCTGTCCCTGTCTCTGCCCCTCTCCCAATTGCGTTCTCTCAAAAATAAATGACACGTTAAAAAAAAAAAAAAAAGCTTGTTGCCTCGTGTTACTGGCAAGTTGGTCTGAGTACAGAACGCTCCGTTCTGCAAATTTCCTGTCATTTGCTCTTAGCCTGACAATTAGAATTTGTGTGTGTGTGTGCACTAACTTTTCATTTTACTGATGAGGAAATGGAAGTCAAGTGACTTACTCAGTATCATAGAGCTTAATGTCTAGTCAGGCCAGATTTAGAATCCAGATCTGACCAAATACTTTTACTGGTGGGGATTTACTGGTGGAGAAATGGCAAACGGCAAAGTATTTCAGTATTTTATAAACCATACCCCCAAATTTCTGTCTATTGAGATTCATAACTAGATAGGATGAAGGAAGCAGTAAAAGATTTTCAGTACAGGTGTGGACTGCATTTTCACACTGCTTTCTGGATCTTTCCTCCTACTTTTCGCTGACAGATATGATGTTTTTGGTAATGGGTTCTCATTTTAAATCTTTCTATTTTTTATGTATTTAATTAGACATTACAGTACAGACAGTTGTTCCTACTTTCACTGAATTTGGACCATAAAATCTGAACTTGTGTTTTTAAACTTAAAGTCATTGGGAAGAAAAATGAACTATTGTTGAACCATAAATATTATTTATTCTGTTTTTTAAACTAAGATTAACTTACTTTTGAGATAAACCTGACATTACTACTATTGATCAGGCTCTCTTTTTATGGGAGTAAACAGCCGTAATTCAGATGCTTCTTGATCTACCAGATAGAGCTACAAAGTCAATTTTTTACCAATGAAAGTTATATCTGAGACATTGTGTATTCTCTCTAAATATTTTATTTTTTCTGTGCAATTCTTCACTTTTTAAAAGTGATGTTATGAAATCCTTATTGATGATTTATTCACATTTTCCACTTTCTCTTTAGAGATTATAAGACAGACTGTGCCCTGGGTCACTTCTCATGCGCCAGCTATAACGTAGAGTTTCTGAACTGGAAGGACCTTAAGAATCCTGTGGTCTCGGGAGAAATGTCTGTTAGGTAGATTGTTCTTTGGTAGGATTGGTTTTGTTTTTAAGAGATTTATTCAGATATAATTAAGGTAAAATAAACTGCACAAGTTTAAATTATAAAATTTAATGTTTTGACACATGCATACACCTATGAAACCATCACCACAATCAAAATATCAGCATATCTGTCATTCCCCAAATTTTTCTTGTTTCCTTTTGTGGTGCCTTTCTTCCCCCATCAATCTCAGGGGACCATGCTTTTGTTAATAAGAGATTAGTTTGCATTTTCTGGATTATGTATAAGTGAGATCATACATTGTATTGTGTGTGTGTATGTGTTTGTATGTGTGTGTTGTTGTTGTTTTACTCAGCCTGGTTATTTTGAGATTGTTGCATTTATCATTCATTTTTATTACTGTTATTATTTTTTTATGTTTATTTTTTTTTTGAGAGAGAGAGCATGAGCAGGGGAGGGGCAGAGAGAGAGGGAGACACAGAATCCGAAGCAGGCTTCAGGCTCTGATCTGTCAGCACAGAGCCCGATGTGGGGCTCGAACCCACAAACTATGAGATCATGACCTGAGCCAAAGTCAGACACTTAACCAGCTGAGCCACCCAAGCGCCCCTGGAAGTTACAGATTTTGATGTCAAATTTATCTGTTTTTACATTTGTTGCCTGTGCTTTTGGGGCAATAGCTAAGAAATCATTGCAAACCCAGTGTTCTGGAACTCTTCTTCTACATTTATTTCCAAGAGTATTACAGTGTAGATTGTGTGATTAGGCCTTTATCAGTTTTGAGTTAATTTTTGTATAGAGTGTAAGGTAGGGATCCAATTTCATTTTTTTGCATGTGGACATCTAGTTTCCTAACACCATTTGTTGATGACCCTGTCCTTTCCCCACTGAATGATGTGGTACCCTTCATCAAAAAACATTTGACTGTATGTGTGAGGGTTTGTTTCTGGGCTCTCTGTTCCATCTGTCTATATATCTGTCTCTATACCAGTACCACACTTTTTTGATGACTGTAGCTTTATAATAAGTTTTGAAATCAGGAAGTGTGAGACTTCCAATAATGTTTGAGAGTATCTTTTGAAGGGTATATATTCTTTTTTTTTTTTTTTTTTAAGTTTATTTATTTTGAGAGAGCACAAATGGGGAGGAACAAAGAGAGAGGGAGGGAGAGAGAATCCCAAGCAGACTCTGTGATGTCTGTGCAGAGCCTGATGCAGGGCTCGAACTCACAAACTGTGAGATCATGATCTGAGTCAAAATCAAGAGTTGGATGCTTAACTGACTGAGCCACCCAGGTGCCCCTGAAGGGTATATATTCTTAATTTGATGAACTCCAATTTATCCATTTTAAAAATGGATTATACTTTTGAAGCTGTATCTAAGAAGTCTTTGTCTCACCCAGGATAACAAAGATTTTCTGGTATGTTTTCTTTCATAAATTTCATAGCATGAAGTTTTACATTTAGCTCTATGATCCATAGATCATACATTTCCTTTTAGCTCTGTGATCCAAATTTGGAGATAATTTTTACATGTGGCACAATGTGTGGGTTAGAGTTCATTTTTTTGCCTATAGTTATCAAGCTGTTGTGATATTATTTGATGAAAGGACTGTCCTTTCTTCATTGACTTTGCATCTTTGCCAAAATCAACTGACCATATATGTGTCAGTTTCTAGATTACTGTAGTTTTATAATAAGTCTTGAAGTCAGTAGTGTATAAATCTTCCAACTTTGTACTTTTTTTCAAAGTGGTTTTACTATTTTAGTTGCTGTGGATTTCTGTATGACTTTTAGAATCAGCTTGTTAATTTCTCACCAAAGTGAGGGGGAAACGTTGCCAAGATAATACAGAGAGTTCCCTGATAGTCCTTACCCACTTTACCCAAATGTTGACATATTACATTAAGATTAAGATTACATTTGTCAAAAGTAAGAAACTAACACTGGTGTATTACCATCAGTAAACTATAGACTTTATTCAGATTTTATCAGTTGTTTTACTCATGCTCTTTTTCTGTTCCAAGATTAAGGATATTGCATTTAGACCTCAGGTCTTCTTGACAGTTGATAATTTTGAGGAGCATTGGTTAGCTGTTTTGTAAAATATCCCTCATTTGGGTTTGTCTGGTGTTTTTTCTTAGGTCTCACACATCTTTATTTTTTGGTGCTATTATAAATGGCATTGATTTTTAAATTTTAATTTCTGATTGTTGCTAGAAATACAACTAATTTTTTGTGTATTGATCTTATAAACTGGTACTTAATAGTTCTAATGGGTTTTATGTAGATACAATAGGATTTTCTATTTAGACAATTATTGTATGTGACTAAAAGCAGTTTTACTTTATGTGGTCTGTATGTCCTTCCAGTATTCTTTCTAGCCAGGTGTACCTACTTGCTGCTTCAGGATTAATTTCTGTGAGGCAGAAGATCTCTAGAAAGCTTTTTTAGCAAAGGCAGAAGGTGACCTCAGAACGCAGCTATCATCCCGCCCACATATGTCTGATTCTCATTAATCACCTTCTGGCATCATGGCAGCCTACTCTGTCCTGCCCTCTGATACTTTAGTCTGTCTGCCTTGCTTCTGATGCACTGTGTCACCCAGACTTCCCAGCCGAAGTAAGAGTGTTATTTCTTGGAAAAGTTCCTGTAAAAAGTTTCTAGTCAAATTGCCGGAAAAAAACAGTTGATGTAGCGTCTACTTGGATTTAGGTGTGCTTTCACATGCGTTATTCCGGTTCTCTTCCCCACAGCCCCTTGAGTCAGATAGTGTTATTCCTTCACCCAGCAGAAATGTTTACATACATACCCTTTGTCATGCGGCATGCGTAGGTTCTAGAGATACAGCAATGAACCACATCTACCCAGAAAGCAAGAGTAGCAAATACACAGTTGCTCGTTGTGATAGCTGCTCTGAGGAGAGGTGTTGGATGCTGTGAGGTAATGCGAATGCTTTCTGAGACAGACCTACAAGACCTGAGGGAAGAGTAGAAATTCTTAAGGGAAATAGGGGAAGAAGAGTATTTCAGACAGAAGGAGGAGCAGGTGTGAAGTTTCTGAGGTGGGAATGAACGTGAGACTTTGAGAGAGCGGGAGTGTGCCATCACTGTAAAGATGAAGGCGCTGAAAGACTTGGAGGGGCTGAGCGACTTGCCAGAGGGTTCCACAGTAAGTGGAAGGGCCAGACCGGAGCCCAGGAGCACACAGTGCGTCCCAGGCAACTCTAGTATCCTGAGGTCAAAATAAAGTCAGTTAAATTGGATTTTTCATCAAAGCTGAGAATTCACCCAATTTCTATATAAAAATTACTAAAAATGTCTGTAACAAATTATATCATAGTCTGTTTAAATTCTTTATAATGGGTCAATGTAGAAACAAAAATGAAATTACTCATATGTGGTATTGTTGTTTCTGTTATTATTGTTTTATACTGTGGGGCCCAGCCCTCCAGTAAGATAAGAATTCTCTGGGGGCATCTGGGTGGCTCAGCATCCTACTCTTGGTTTCCGCTCAGGTCATGATCTCATGGTTCGTGGGTTTGAGCCCTGCGTCAGGCTCTAGTGTGGAGCCTGCTTGGGATTCTCTCTCTCTGTCTCACTGTCTCTGTCTCTCTCTTCCCCTCCCTCTCTCTCTCTCCTCTTCTCCCCTCCTCCCCTGGTCCTTCTCTCTCTCTCTCTCAAAATAAATAAGTAAAACTTAAAAAAACAAAAAGGTAAGAACTCTGTTCTAATACCAGAAGCCCACCACTTATAAAAGTTACATATACATGGACAAGTGACTTAAAAATCACTGAACTTGAGTCAGCATTTGCCATAAAAGGCGTGAGTGCATGTGTGTAGCAAGAGAGAAATGTGGTAACCAAACGTGATAAAATGTTACATCTAGGTTAGGGTATACAGGTGCTCATTCTATTACTTTTTCATATTTTCTGTAAGTTTTAAAATGTTCAGAATAAGAAGTTGGTATAAAAAGTCTCTGAACCTGTAATTTGCCTTTGGTTAAGAAGCAGGAAGGAGGGTCTTGTTGCCTGAGAATTTTTGAGAAAATGTGTTTGGAAGAAGCTTGAAATCTGTTCTGTACAGGTGTATTGTGATATTGTTAATTGCGTTTTCTGCTTATTTTCACTGTGATAAATGACCTTGCGGAGGGTCATTGAATGTGAAAAGAATTTTCTTGAATAGACTTTTGCTGACATCTTGAGGGCTACTTAGAGTCACTCGATGACTTTTGGAAACTGACGCACGGTTCTCTCTGTGGCTGTCTGAGTTTTTCAGTGAAACCTCCCGTGAGCAGGTATGGCAGTTGAGGCCATTTTATTGGTCCCAAAACTACCTTCTTTCTTAAGTTGCCATCTCCTGGACATTAGCATGTCTGCCTTACCACTGGGTATCATGGAAGGTGGATATGCTTTTGTGAATATTCTCCCATTACCAAGTGGCATGTATGCCCATAATACAAAGATGGGTTAATATTAAGAAATAGAAATCCCCACCACAAGCTGAAATTAAAGGAAACCGGCTTATCTTATCAGTTAATTCTGAGAGACTTGATAAAACCCAGTATAGGTTCTTGGAAGAAATTAATGAGGCAGAGTGTATGAATCAGCCGTTGCTTGCACTGAATTTTTTAAATCTTTAATGACTATTCATTGCTTCATAATGTGTTGCAAGCTCAAATTGAGGTGTGACCCATGTCTGAATTGAGTTGTGAAATCTGTCTAAGCCATAAATTTTGTATATTGTCTTGCATTTGGGAATTTCCACCAATGCTGTGTTACTGGTGTCTTTCTTTTATCAGCCCTGTTTAAGAATTAAGGATGAGGTGAGACCATAAAGTCAGAAAACAAACAACATAATTATATGACAATATAAAAATGTAATGGCTCTAATTTTCAAAAAAACATTCCAAGTGAGTATTTTCAAAGTAGCTCCTTAGGGAGGCAATGCATGTACTCATTCCTTAGAACGTGTTGGGAATTCCTTGGGAGTTGTCCTCTGCGCCACTTTACTAGTCCACCAGGAAAACCCATCTCCGTGCAGTCACAGGACAGCCTTCTTCAGTTTGCTGCCTGTATTTTTCCTTCTCTCTCCCTCTTCCACCCATCAGCATCCTGTGGAGTGCTTTCTGCCCTATCTTGACTTCACTTCTTTATATGCCCTTCTTAGGACTTTGTGTTCAAAGGTTCAGCTAACTAGGTTGAGAACTTAGAACTGGAGAAAGGAAGAAGGCAAAAGGTAGGTGTAACAGGCTGATTTCACCCAGTCAGCTCTTTTGTTTCTGTGTGTGAGCTAGATGCGTCAGCTTTGATCTCCCCCAACCTGTCTCCCCACAAAACAAACAAACAAACAAACAAAAAAAAAAATAGGTTGGGGAGGTTGGGAAATATGGAAGCAGAATTTTGAACTCAGACTAACACTAGAGTGTCATCAGGAAGTTTCCAACGTTTTAAGTTGAGGTATATTTTTTGAAACCCCAGCGTAAAACTTGCAGCTTAAATGACCCTCATCTAGGGTTAAAATTTAGTTCACTTCCAAAGTCCCTGAATTCTCCACTGTTGCATTTATTTAAAAAAAAAAATTTTTTTTTAACATTTATTCATTTTTGAGAGAAAGAGAGCGTGAGCCAGGAAGGGGTGGAGAGAGAGGGAGACACAGAATCTGAAGCAGGCCCCAGACTCTGAGCTGTCAGCACAGAGCCCGACGCGGGGCTCAAACCCACAAACCATGAGATCGTCACCAGAGCTGAAGTTGGACGCCTAACTGACACAGAGGCACCCCTCCATATGTTGCACTTAACGAAGGGAACAAAATAGGAGGAAGAGAAAAAAAAAAAAGGAAGTCGAGGCAATTAAAGACACAGAATCAAGGAGTAAAATGTGGAACAACCTCTTCTCTACCCACCGGGCATTTATGTCCTGTGATGGCAGCAGAACAGGTGTCCTCCCTCATCCTGCATAGGACTAAGATGCCAAGTTTCATCCATGTCACAGAGCTCACAATCACCCTTTTAGTTTGTCCTATCTGGAGGGTCCATGAAAGGAATCTCTACATCTCTGGTATACAGTATAAGAGAAGTACACTAAGTATACTAAGTATGCTAAGTACAGTATAAGAGAAACCCTGTATAGTAAGTCACCAATAACTATAGAGGGTTTCTCTTATACTGTACTTACGGAATCCACACATCTTTTTGCTACCTGTATTTTGTATTACAAGTTTTTACAAATTTCATTTAAGATTCTAGCCTGTGGAAACAAAGTAGCAGTAATAGTAATAGTGATGATAATAATATAAAATAATAATGATAATAATAATAAATGTAAACTCTATAAACTCCATAAAATAAAACTCTATAATAATAAATGTAAACTCTATAAACTCCATAAAATAAAACTCTATAATAATAAATGTAAACTCTATAAACTCCATAAAATAAAACTCTATAATAATAAATGTAAACTCTATAATAGCAAGGACCTTGTCTTTTTACCCTTGTGTCCCCAGCACTGGAATGATGCCTAGCACATAGGAGGTGCACGATTATAGTTATTGAATAGATGGATGGATAAATGTAATGAGTAGTAGCCAGCTTTTATGAACTATTAGTTTTGTAGGTATTCCATTAAGTACTTCAAATAAGTTATCTCATTATCTCCCAACAGTACGATTAAGTATTTTCTGCAGTATTTCATCAAATCTAACTTGGCATTGATTACAAGGCACACTTTTTATCTGTAACTGAAAAAAAAAAAAAACCCACAGAAAAATTACACAACACAGTGCTTTCCTATCACTTAGAATTTTTTTATGATAAGAGCTATTTTAGACTTAAAGATTTTTTTTGGTCATATCATTAGTGTATGTACCCAAAAAGGAAAATAAATTTGTTCAAGTAATCCTGAAACAATTTCACATTCAGAATCTGACTGTTATACACCACTTTTCAATTCTGAGTCATTGATTTTTGTGTTTTTCCACACAATATTGACTTCTGTGCCATTAAGAGTGTTGGTAATGCTCTTGATTAAAGAGTGTTATCCTGCTTTTTCTAGGATTTTCTTCCAAGCTTCTGATACCCATTCTGGAAGTATTGATGCTGGCACTTAACTCTTTGAATACCTTAGAGGTTTTTGTTTTTGGTTTTTTTTTTTTCCATTGAAACATGTCACTGCTTGTTACGCAACTTTAATCAAAGTCAGCAAGATATAATCAAAATGTTAACAGTGGTTTTCCTCGGTGGTGGTTGGATTACAAATTGTACCTGTTTTATTCTTTGTAATTGTCTTTCTTTTCCAAAATTTCTACACATATACACAGTTCAAACTTGCCTTTGCTTCACCTGTCGTTCATGGTCTCCCTTTGTCTCATCTTCTGCATCCTCCTTGTCTGGGGAGTTTGGAAGTTAAATTCATCACTCTCCCTGGTGGTGCTGCTGCTTTAGATGGAGAAAGTCCCATCAATCTGCCCCTGGTGGGACCAGGATCTCTGCTGACCTCCAGTGGCTGTAGGGTGCATGGCACTCAGCAAGAGCCATTTCATACATTATCTGTTGGAAGGTGCAGAACATTCAGACTCTTGCTAGCTAGCATTTTTAGGAAAGTACTTTGTAACTGACCTTGAACTAAGCAGCACATGTTCCCAAATACCAGAGTTATTCTTACCTGTGTGCCTTCCCATACAATTTGAACTTTCCACAATGGAAATTGGGAAGCGTTTGTTAGACCAATATGTAAATGAGTCATTAAGAATAAGAAAATTATTATAAACAGCAATATTGGAATATTAAAAACATCAGACTTGCTAAGATCAGACTAGATCTTAATTCTCACCACAAAAAAATGATAGTTACGTGAAGTGATAGAGGTGACAATCATACTACAGTATATATATTAATGTATCAGACCACCATGTTGTATGCCTTAAGCTACACAGTGTTATATATCAAGTATATTTCCATTAAAAAAGTAAAAGGAAGAAGAAGAAGAAAATATCCACCGAAGAATTCGTGTGCACAAAACAGAACTTGGATGCCCAGTGTCAGCCTGAATCCAGAGTAAGCCTGTAGGCTTTGTTTGTAATCTTTCTGTTTAGAGTTTTATTTTGTTGTGGTGTTTCATTCCTGTTGTTTTTCCCTCCATGTGGGCAGGACATGGTTTGGGAATGGAAAAAATACAGAGGCAGCAGTGGTCCTCCTCCCTGAACCAGAAGAACAGTAAGACCTTCCTGTTGAAGTCATTGCCAGGGGTAATCACAGCAGCGAGACACATTGCGGAGATAAGAGCTGAGGCACTTTTCCCATGTGGAACCCTGCTGGGCCTGAGTGAGCGAGGTGGTGGGCGGGCAGGCAGGCAGAGCATTTCAAGGAAAAGTGACCACTGAAGCAAAAATACATGCTAATTTTCTAATCAGCGAGCTGTTAACCTTCTGAAATTTATAATTCCTTTGACATGCATTTTAACATTTGATCCATCCAGTTAATTAAAAAAAACATTTATTATACCCCTTAAATCATTCTTTGTTATATTGTCAAAATGTCACATTATAATTATCTTAAAATCATTTTTGACCAAAGCTTGTAAAAATTCACCTTTATGTCTGAGATTATTGATTAATGTAATTTTAAGGTTTTTGCTCCTTAATAATTAAAAGCCACCTTATTATGCAGCATACCTGCTGCCATGATATTGTTTGAGAATTAAGCAGGCAAGTGTCTGTTCTTCCAGTAGTCTTCAAGTCTTATTCGATCTTTTTCTATCCATAACTAGAATTTTAAGGCAACCTAGAGGTTGTAATGTTGAAGTTTGTAAACAGACTCTTGGTATACCTGCCAGGTCTATTGCAGTAGTTTCCTTACTGGTCTCCCTGATTCTCCCAGATTTACTGCCAGGTGAATATTTTTACAGCCCGCTTCTACTGCTCAGTGTCTGCTTTGTACCTGTCAGGTAACACTCAGACTCCATTAGCCTAGAATTTAAGTCTGTCTGGAGTACACCTATAGCCTTATTTATTTTATTTCTGGTTTTTGCATGTTTGCTATCAGCACACTACTTGCCCATTATGCCCACTAATTTAAGAAAGTTAATGACTCCAGCAGTGCCTCTTGGCCATTTTTATACTGACCTTTAGGCCACAAATAGAAAATGGATGTTTCCAATTAGACTAGTCCCTTTCTTAATAGGTCTATGTCATAAACTTTCTGCCAAATCCTTTGGGGATTAGAAAAATTCCTTGGCTTTCTACTGGCAAATTAGGCACCAGCTAGGTGAGTTTAGCCTTATTAACACTATGTACCTAAATTGGACTTAGTGGGAATGTTTTCCCTTTGTGGAGCTTGATATTAATGAATTTAAAAACTTTTAATTATTACTTTGCCAATAGGATGGGCAAAATGTTTTCTGGTTGTTTTCATTTGTAACCTCTTGATTACAGGTGAGCATGTTTTTACATGTTTACTGTGTTTCTTTTATAAATCAACTGATACAGGGGCACCTGGGTAGCACAGTTGGTTTAGCGTCTGACTTTGGCTCAGGTCATGATCTCACAGTCTGTGAGTTCGAGCCCCACGTTGGGCTCTGTGCTGACAGCGCAGAGCCTGGAGCCTGCTTCAGATTCTGTCTCCCTCTCTCTCTGCCCCGTCCCCTGCTAACGCGCTCTCTCTCTCTCTCTCTCTCTCTCAAAAATAAACATTAAAAAAAAATGTTATAAATCAACTGATACCTTTAGCCCAGTTATCTTTCTGGTGGTCCTTTTGTTAATTTTGTTATGTATTCTGAATATTATTGTCTCTAATATATGTCACAAATCTTCCAATTTTTCTTAAAAATTCATGGTGTTCTTCATCATCTAGATGCTTTCTAGCCTACGCAGCTTCAAAATCTGCAAATGTCTTGGTTTATGTTTGATGCTGATGCAGGCCCTCTCCACAAATAGACCTTATTTCCTAAGCACCACAAGGCCATAGGGATGTTACTCTGCTTTTCTGTTCCAACCTTCAGCTTCCTGTGCCTCCCACGTGCTCAGTAAATATCCTCTGGGGGAAACTTGCTGTGTGTTTCAGGGTCCTTATCATCCACCCTTCCAGCCCAGGTGACTATGAAAAGCTTCACTGAGTTCTCTTGCTGTCTGTGCAGGCATAATCCTCGGCCCTAAATCTGCACCAATTGCAGATTTATTTTTTTTACGTAGTTTATTGTCAACTTGGCTAACATACAGTGTGAAAAGTGTGCTCTTGGTTTTTGGGGTAGATTCCCATGGTTCATCGCTTACATACAACAGCCATTGCTCATCCTAACAGGTGCCCTCCTCAATGCCCATCACCCATTTTCCCCTCTCCCCCGCATCCCCATCCACCCTCAGTTTGTTCTCTGTACTTAAGAGTCTCTTATGGTTTGCCTCTCTCCCTCTCTGTAACTATTTTTTCCCCTTCTCCTCCCTCATGGTCTTCTGTTAAATTTCTCAAGATCCAAATATGAGTGAAAACATATGATCTGTTTCCTTCTCTGCCTGACTTATTTCACTCAGCATAATAGCTTCCAGTTCCATCCACAGTGCTGCAAATGGCAGATTTAATTTCTAAGAGGAATTGCATAGTAAACGTATAGGAAAGAAAATAGCCAGTGGGTGATTTTTGCTCACTTAGGAATGGTCCCTTCCTTCCTAGAATTTTCATTCATGTAGTCTTCATTGGTTTCATGGTGTCTGATGTCTGTAAAGATGTGATTTTTAAAAAATCTGTTTTTCCCTAGTTGTCACAGCAGGAGCAGTAGATTTCTGCTACCTACTACATCCCACTTGGAAATGGAAATTCTTTAGTAGATTCCCTTTTGAATTTTCTGTGAATCCAATGAGATTGCCTGCAAATAATAACATTTTTATTTCTTTTCCAATATATGTATGCTTTCTTATTAAATGACTGAGAACTCCACTACAGTGTTCTTACAGAAGGGATAGCAGACATCTGTATTTCTTTCTTGATCTCAGCAGGACAGCTTTCAGTATTTTACTGTCAAGATGTTTGGTAGTTGTTTATTTAGATATCCTTTATCAGATTACGGAAGTTCCCTTCTGTTGTTAGTTTGCCAAAAACCTTTAAGTCTGGATGGATGTTGAATTTTATCCAATGTTTCTCTGCTTCTTTTGAGAGGCACAGTAGTCCCCCTTGTCTGTGGTTTTGCTTTCTGTGGTTTCAGTTCACGGTCAAGTATAGTTCCAAAGCTGATGAATTGTCAGAAGGTCAGTAGTAGCCTAACATTACATCACAACACCTACGTCATTCATCTCATTTCATCTCATCACATAGTCATGTTATCTCACATCACCACAAGAAGGGTAAATATAGTACAAGAAGATATTTTGAGAGAGAGAGAGAGACCACATTCATGTAACTTTTATTACAGTGTATTGTTATAATTGTTCTGTTTTATTATTGTTGTTGTTAATCTCCTTACTGTGCCTAACTCATAAATTAAACTTTATCATAGGTCTGTATGTATAGGAAAAGACCATAGTATATAAAGGGTTCGGTATTACCCATGGTTTCAGGCATCCACTGGGGGCCTCAGAACATATCCCTTGTGGATAAGGGCGTGGGGGGGGGCACTTAGTGCAATTTTCCTCTTTTATCCTGTTAATGTCATGAATTACATCAATTGATTTTCAAACATTAAACTGAAGTGCTAGACCAAATCTAGCTTGTGATGTATTATCCTTTGTACACAGTGCCAAATTTAGTTTAATATTTTCAAGTTTTGCATCTGTGTTCTTAAGACTAACATATACTTTATTTTTCTCATCATTTCCTTGTCAGATTTGGCAGAAGGATTACGCTGACCTCATAAAGTTAGTCAGGAAATGTTCACTCTTTTTGTATTTTCTGGAACATTTGTATAAACAGCATTATTGGCTGCTTAAATGTTTGGTAAAACTTGATGGTGAAGCTTTCTAGAAATGGAGTTTTCTTTGTGGGAAGGCTTTGGATTGTGGATTCAATTTACCTAATAATTTTAGGACCACTTATGTTTTCTATTTATTCTGGTGTCAGTTTGGTAAGTTGTGCTTTAATGGGAATTTTTTTAATTAAGTTTTTAATTCCAGTATAGTTAATATACAGTGTTATATTCATTTCAGGTGGACAGTAAAGTGATTGAACAACACTATACATTGCTCAGTACTCATGATGATGAGTATGCTCTTAATCTCCATCTGCTATTTCACCCATCTCCACCCGCCTTGTACCCATCGGTTTGTTCTCTGTAGTTAAGAGTCTGTTTCTTGGTTTGTCTCTCTCTCTTTTTTCCCTTTGCTTGTTGGTTTTGTTTCTTAATTTCCACGTATGAGTGAGATCTTAGCTGACTGACTTATTTCACTTGGTATTATACCCTCTGGCTCCATCTGTGTTGTTGCAAATGGCAAGATTTCATTCTTTTTTTAGTGGCTGAATAATATTCCGTTGTACATATATACCACATCTTTATCCCTTTGTCAGTGGACACCTGGGCTGATTCCATAATTTGGCTGTTGGAAATAATGCTGCAATAAACATAGGGGTGCATACATCCTTTCAAATTAGTGTTTTTGTATTCTTTGGGTAAATACCCAGTAGTGTGATTACTGGATCATAGAGTAGTTCTGTTGAAAAATTTTTGAGGAACCTCCATATTGTCTTCCACAGTGGCTGCACCAGTTTGCATTCCTGCCAACAGTGCAAGAGGGTTCCCCTTCTTCCACATCCTTGCCAGCACCTGTTGTTTCTTGTGTTGTTGATTTTAGCCATTCTGACAGGTATGGCGTGATATCTCATTGTGGTTTTGATTTGCATTTCTCTGATGGTGAGTAGTGTTGAGCAACTTTCCATGTGTCTGTTGGCCATCTGGATGTCTTTGCAGAAATAATGGAAATATTAAAACTTTATCGGGGCGCCTGGGTGGCGCAGTCGGTTAAGCGTCCGACTTCAGCCAGGTCACGATCTCGCGGTCCGTGAGTTCGAGCCCCGCGTCAGGCTCTGGGCTGATGGCTCGGAGCCTGGAGCCTGTTTCCGATTCTGTGTCTCCCTCTCTCTCTCTGCCCCTCCCCCGTTCATGCTCTGTCTCTCTCTGTCCCAAAAATAAATAAAAAACGTTGAAAAAAAAAATTAAAAAAAAAAAAAAAACAACTTTATCTAAATCTCCAAACTTATTGTCATTATGTTATTGATAATATTCTCTTAATATCCAAGTTAAATATTCCTGCTACATTCCTTAAATTAATTGTTTTCTCTCTCATTTTTTTTTCTTGATCGGTCTCTCTAGTGGTTTATCAATTTTATTAGTCTTAACAAAAACCAAATTTTGGCTTTTTTGATCTTTTCTATTGTATATTTGTTTTCCACCTCATTAATTTTTGCTTTTATCTTTCTCATTCACTTCTCTATTCCTTGTTTTTAATTTGTTCTCTTTATAAATTTTTAAGATTAATGCTTAGCTCTGTTTTTCAGCCCTTTCCCTCTAACATCCATTTTAATGTCATAAATTTACTCTGCGTATCACTTTGGCTACATGCGGCAAATTCTGATATGTATTTTCATTATCATTCAGTTTCTCTTTGTGGTTTCATCTCTGATCAATGTCTGTATAGTTTTTTAATTGTCATAAGTTGAATCATTTGAAAGTTGTTGAGAATTTTTTCGTGACTCATCATGTTGATTTTTTACATGCTGTGCACACCTGCAAAGAATTTGTATTCCACAGCCTCGGGGCAGTTTGTCCTCTATGTGCCAGTTTAGTCAAGTTTCTTGGTTGCATTGTTCAAATTCTCTTTATTTTTATTTATCAGTTGCTGAGAGAAATGTGTTAAAAATTTGATTATAGATTGATCTTTGTAGTTCTGTAAGTTTTTATTTTATATATATTTTAGGCTGTTACTTGATGTATACAAATCAGAATTGTATCTGCCTGGGGCGCCTGGGTGGGTGGCTCAGTCGGTTGAGCGTCCGACTTCAGCTCAGGTCACGATCTCGCGGTCCGTGAGTTCGAGCCCCGCGTCGGGCTCTGGGCTGATGGCTCAGAGCCTGGAGCCTGCTTCGGATTCTGTGTCTCCCTCTCTCTCTGCCCCTCCCCCGTTCATGCTCTGTCTCTCTCTGTCTCAAAAATAAATTAAAAAAAAAAAAAAAGAATTGTATCTGCCTGTGGAATTGAACTTTTTATTAATGAAGGGTCCCTCTTGGTCTGTAGCACTGGTTTTTGCCTTAATATCTGCTTATTTACTATTAGTATAGCTATACAAGATTTCTTTTGATCAGTTTTTGCACAGGATATTTTTCCTCAGCCTTTTTCTTTCAAGCTTTGAGCATCCTTATGTTTAGATGTGTATTTTATAACTAGTATATAGTTAGATTTTACTTCTGCACGTTTGTCAAAGATCACTTCTATATGTATATGTAGGTTGATTTGTGGTTTCTATTCCATTGATCTGTTTATCTTTATGCCAGTAACACACTGTCTAGATCCCTGCAGGTTTATAGTAAGTGTTGAAATCCACTGGTTTAAGCTCTCTAGTTTTGTTTATCAGGGATATTGGTAATTTTCTTACAGTGTCTTTGGTTTTAGAAAAAGGGTAATGCTGGTATCATAGAATGAATTGGGAAGTAAACCTTTCCATTCAGTTTTTGGGAAAACTTTGTGCAGAAATGGGATTATTTATTCTTTAAATATTTGGTAGTTTTGGCCAGTTCTCATCATGACTTTTTGCTGGTAGTTCCAATTCAAATTAAATATTACAGGGCTTTTACTTAATTTTCTTAGTTTTCTCTTTGCATCTTTTTTTTCTCTTATGCTGAAAATCTTGACTCTTAGTGGCATTAGCATAATTGCTCGTGTGCTTTATCTATAATGTGTGTGTTTATTTCAAAATAACAATGCTAGTATTACAATTTTTTAAAACGAATTTTATTTTACTATTAAAAACATTTCCATAGTTCCAAAATCAAAAGTATAAATCCAACGTATAGCCAGGGAAAACTAAATTCCATCTATGACCTTTTCTTGCTTTTTCTCCCATTGATGGTATTTGGTGGGGGGGGGGGGGGTGGAGGCAAAGATTATATGTACTTGCTTATATCTCATATACTCATATCTCACATACTTGCTTATATATATCTCATATACTTGTTCTTTTTGACTTAACAGTGTATCTGGGAGATTGCTCTTTAGCAATACAGAGCGATGTTTTTTGTTCCTTTATGTAAGATCCTACTACTTCATTGTATGGGTATACCATACCTTATTTAAGTAGTCCTTTATTGATGGATATTTAGGGGAAACAGTAACTTTTATTTTTTATTTTATTTAAAAATATTTTTTTTTAATGTTTATTTATGTTTGAGAAAGAGAGCGAGACCGAGTGCGAGTGGGGGAGCTCAGAGAGAGGGAGACACAGAATCCGAAGCAGGCTCCAGGCTCTGAGCTGTCAGCACAGAGCCCAATGTGGGACTCAAATTCACGGACCGTGAGATCATGACCTGAGCCAAAGTCAGACGCTCAATCGACTGAGCCACCCAGGCGCCCCGAAACAGTAGCTTTTAAAAAGACATTTTCCATATTCCAGAGCAGAGCATTGTGGCATTGGCCAGTAGACCTATTTAACCTAATTTTAACAACATTTTATATTCTCATTTCTGCATCACTGTAAGCATTCATTTTATGATATGCTAGGTTTCACCATATAGTGTGCTAGGGACTGAATGTGTTTTTTCATTAGGAAGTTAAAGTTTCTTTTTATTATTTCCCTGGGCTGGTTTTCTTGTAAGTAGGGTAACCCTAAGCCTTTGTGGCCTTTGCCTAATAACAAGCGCCTCTGTTTATCTTAAAAGACTTTCACTTGCTTGTGAAAGCACTCTTACTCTCAATTTGTAGCACCTATTTAAGTAAGTTAATTCCTTGCTCAGGTGATAGAACCCACCATTCTCATGATACCTCAAAGGTGTGTTTTCTCATTATAACCTATCAGGTTGAAAAAGGGCTGGTAGTGGTATATCCACTAGTCTTCCGTTCAAGAAGTACCAGCTTCGAATCCAAACAGATTAGTGTCTATATTAAATATGTGTATATTACGATATCTTACTACTATTTCAGATTTCTGTGATCTGGTGAATAAAATACTCTCCTTGGCCCCATATATAACCAGTCGTTCCCTTTGTTTGCTTGTATTTGTCTTTGTTCAAAGGATTTTAGTAGTAAAGCGTGATATCCTCCTTTGTAAATCCTCCATGGAGTTCACCAGAGTGTTATGTGATCTAACGTAGCCTTCTTTCTTTGAGCACCCATATTCCCTACTTAACCTCTAATACATCATTTTAACTTGCTCTGGTGGTTTATCCTAGAGAAAACAGAATACAACCTTGACTGACCAGGTATTATAAGTACTTTCCCCTCTTCCTGGGCAGTGCAAAACCTTAAAATACTTAGAGTCATTAGCCTCCTTCTCACCTCCTCTATCCCAGCTTATATGTTGCCGGTGTCGTCGTGTATTTTAGCTTGTGCCAAACCCCACAAGGCATAACTGTTACTGTTTTGTATAGTCAGTATTCATTTAGATTTTTAAAACCGCTTTATTGAGGTATAATTGACATATCGAAAACTTACATATTTAAAATGTACAAATTGGTAAGTTTGAGCCGTGTATATGCCCATGAAACGGTCAGCACATATGTATGTGCATACGCTCTAGTACACTTGTTCCTACCATAGCACCTCTTAGAAAATGAAGGGGGTCGGCACAGCCGTATTGCAGTTCTGTTGGGTTTTATAGTCACTAGAATGGGAGGCGGGGTAAGAGAATTTCCATGGTCTGTTGTGCCACCATTTTAGGATTCTCTCATTTTATGTATTTATTTTAAGTTTATTTATTTTGGGAGAGACAGAGCACACATGACTGTGAGTGGGGGAGGGGCAGAGAGAGTGGGAGAGAGAATCCCAAGCAGGTTCCACGCTGTCAGCTGGGAGCCAGATGTGGCGCTCAATCCCACAAACTGTGAGATCATGACCTCAGCTGACATCAGGAGTTGGGCACTTAACTGACTGAGCCACCCAGGTGCCCCTGCCTTCAGGCTTTCCATTAAAAACTCAGTTAATTAAAAAAAAAAAAAAAAGTCACCTGTTTTAGGCCACTTCACTGCCCTCTCAGGTCCCCTTCATTTAAAAAATTCAGTGCATCTTTTATCATTTTCACATATGTGAGTAGTATGGTATTTGAGCTTCTCTAGTGCCTAGAAGATACTGATTTCTTGTATTTGCCACCTCTTGGAAATAACAGCAGAAATACTTTTTTTTACATTCTGATTTGGTCTATATCTTAGTAATTGTGATTTCTGCAAATGAGATCAGTATACCTTTTGATGTAGATTCTTATTTTGAGACTTATAAACACTCATAATTTTAAGGATTTGTGTGTGTGTGTGTGTGTGTGTGTGTGTGTGTGTGTGTGCGCTTTTTAAAATCTCCACTGCCTAGGAATATACCCATAGGTCATAATAAAGGGACTTTTCTTTTAGTGTATACTGTTGACTTTGGGGTTTTATTGCGTTAGCTAACACAAAATTTGTGGATTTGGGATTATGAATAATTCTTCTAGCAAAGAATCTAATATTTTCAGCTTTGAAAGTAGTTTAAATTTAAATTTAGTTTTATTAAATGCTGTAAGAGATTCTCACATGTACAAAGTAAGGTGAGTAACTATTTTCAAAATCGGAATTTTGCACATTCTGATTACTTTCTGGAATCTATAATGTTTACTAACACTAAGAGTTTACTGTGTCATGCATTTGTATTATCTCATTTAATCCTTAAAACCACCCTATGTGGTAGAAATTTTTATCCTTACGTAACAGATGAGAAACTAAGGCATGGAGAGTTGATACAACTTACAAATTCACACAACCAATAAATAGCAGATTTGGGATTTAAACCAGGCAATATATGTCCAGAGCCTGGCTCTTAATCAATATAAATTTGCCATGATTAATTTTTTTCTCTAACACTGAAAAATAATTATATGAACCAAAATATTCTCACTAAATAATTTTAAGGTTTTTGACTGTTGGGCTAATGCGCTTACCCAGACCAAGTACGAAGGTGAAGTTAATTTTTTTTTTTTCCATTCTTTTAGCTGATATAGCCCAGAGATACAGGATAAGCAAATACCCAACCCTCAAATTATTTCGTAATGGGATGATGATGAAGAGAGAATACAGGGGTCAGCGATCAGTGAAAGCACTTGCAGATTACATCAGGCAACAAAAAAGCGACCCCGTTCAAGAACTTCATGACTTAGCAGAAATCACCACTCTTGATGTAAGTTGTTAACTTTTACTGGATCAAATGAACATTGCCTGTTTAGTTGATGTAAACAGATTCTTATGCAATCAAAGAATCTGAACGTTTTCTTATATTTTATTGCAGTGAATTTGACATATACATATTTAGCGAGTTGAATTTTCCTTGAATCAATTCTAGAGGGAAATGCTAATGTTTTACTGAGCCTTTGGATAAAATATATAGCATCCAGTAGAGCTGTACTAATTTAAATTAATTGAGGGCAAAGAGTAGCCTGGGTTATGAAACCTAGAAGTTAACCTCAGGTATACGGGTATATGCAACCAGAGTTTCCAGATTTTCCTTAGTGGAGACCCTCAGGCTATCTGCTCTCATTGCTTCTGTGTCGGTTCTTTGTATAACTTAGTGTCATCTAAAATAGCCTTCCCTTAATAAAAACCCTTTCCATTATATACTAAGAAGTGTTAAAAAAAAAAAAAATGAGTTGGGGCTTTAGGCTGTGAGGGTCGGGTTTGAGATTTGACTTTTACGTGCTGGTGAGCTAGGCAGTTAGTTACCCTTTCATGGATGCTTTCAGAAAACACAAGGCCCCTGCGTCAGAGACAAAGGACATTATTGCTCACATCCCAGCAAACAATGGGACCAGGTTTGCATTTGTGTCCTTTCCCTCCAAGTCCTGTGGAGGGGACAGGGAGGGTCTAGACCGGTGCCTGCACATGCTGTGGATTCTGTTGCAGGAGAACTCCTGTTTCAGAGCCAGCAGTAAGCCTGCTGCTTGTCCCCAAGGGAGACATTACCTCACACTACCGTGTTGCTTGTTACAAATGCAAGCCTGAGAAATGGCCTGGATAAAGTGTGGACAGGATCTTGCACGTGGCTGTGCCTAAATGTGTAGGAATATGACAGACCCATGAAGAAGACTCTACCAACTGTAATATGTTGTGAACCGGTGTCCTATTTTAAGAATAGTCACCCTGTTTAGGAATAGATTATCACTGATTAGTTAAAATGAACTGCTAGAAGGAAATGTTTACGATTACATTAGATGGCAGTTAACATCGTTTTCAACCTTCAGGTCATCGTCAGCAGTTTTGGACTAGGTGTTAAAATCAAAATATGCATTTATAGTCCTACTCCGTTTATACGTAATTGAACAACAGTGGGGTGAATGAAATAATATGTTTATAGCACTATATATGTTTGCAAAATAATCACTTTATTTTACAGCGCAGCAAAAGAAATATCATTGGCTATTTTGAGCAAAAGGATTCAGAAAACTATAGAGTTTTTGAAAGAGTAGCAAATATTTTGCACGACGATTGTGCCTTTCTTTCTGCATTTGGGTAAGTATCTTAATGGAGAGTGTGTCAGTGGGTCAGCTTGGCTGCCATGTTGGATTCTTGTTGTGTGTGGTCATTTTCTGAAGATGAACTCTCCGGAGATGATCTCAGTTCCCATAAAGTCACCAACCAGTTTTCCTTACACCTGTCTGACCTCTTTAAGAGTTCTGTTTATTCTTTTTTCTGTACCATCTTCTGCTCCAGAATATGGGTGAGCAGAAAAGAATGGACAAGTTAACAACTACCTCTCGTGCTCATTTACTAACACAAAACGCTAACTTGTGGGGTTTCCAAACTGAAACAACTCCCAGTCTTTCTCATTAAGAAGACTGGGTTTCGTTGTCTTGGTTAATCTCGGGTTCTCCACCACCTTTTCTTCTCCCTTCCCTGTCCCAGAGGAAGAGTCCTCCTTCCCAAGGTTAACTTCTTTACTTGTGTCTTTGTAACCATCCCTTCAGGAACCTCTGTAGCTTTCATCCATCAGTTGTCCTTGCTTTTTCATGTTTTCACCCTGACCCTTTTCATGAACTGCTTTCTTTTTCCAAAAAACATGATTCTCTCTTTCCAGACCTTGAGCTATAATCCTGTCTCTTTCTTTTCATTCCCAAATGTTTTCAAAGACTAGTTTATGTTAGGCTACCTTGAATTTCTTAAACTCTAACCAGTGAAAAATCCTTACTCTTTTGGAAGCCGACTTTACCTTCATTACTCTCGTGAAACTTCACTCCACACAGTCACAAAATGCTTCTTAATTCCTAAGTCCAGTGGGCTTTTTTTTCAATCTTTAATCCTCTTCAGCTTCTCTGAAGGATGTGACACTCAACTACCCTGTTTTTTTTCTGCTATGTCTGCACTGTGTTACCTTGAATCCCCCTGGTTTGCTCCTTATCATTCTGATTTCTCTGACTTTCCTATTTTTTTTTTTCTTTCTCTCTCAATGGAATCATTCAGTAGTTCTTCCCCTTTCTTTTCATTGGGGGTGTTCTCCACCATACTTTGACTTTTTGGAGTACTATTTCTCTTTTCCTTGGCCAATAACTGTTAGACTTAATTTTGGTGCCTATCTTAAGTAGAGCCCAGGTTTCTGGCACAGTGTGTCCTTTCCATTTTGTGACCTTCATCCTTGTTTTAATGCTTCTGTAGATTTTGTGTGTGTGTTTTGCTGTAAACACTATCAGTGATTTTTGGAGATCAACGTAGGAGTAAATAACAAAGGAACTCCTCCCTGCCTTGCTTTTCGCATGACTGCTTTCCAGCCGTACGGGCTGCTTGCTTGCGTCCTCACACACTGCGGGCACACTGAAGGCAGCAGAGCCCTCGCCCTTCCTGTTCTCCTAGACACCAGCTCCCCAGAGCTTTCCTGACAACTTTATATAAAAGAACACTGCCAGGAAGCCTGGGTGGCTCAGTTGGCTAAGCATCCAACTCTTGATTTTGGCTCAGGTCACCATCTCACGGTTCGTGGGTTCGAGCCCCTTGGAGGGCTCTACACTGACCATGCAGAGCCTGCTTGGGAATCTCTCTCTCTCTCTCTCTCTCTCTCTCTCTTTCTCTTTCTCTTTCTCTTTCTCTTTCTCTCTCTCTTTCTCTCTCTCTCTCTCTTTCTCTCTCTCTACCTCTCTACCTCTCTATCTCTCTATCTCTTTCTCTCTCTGCCGTTACCTGCTTGGGTGTGCTCGCTCGCTCTCTCAAAATAAATAAACATTAAAAAATAAAATAACACTGCTGTCATCCAGCTTATTAGCCTTTATCCACCTAGTTTTCTTCAGAGCACTTTTTTTTTTTTTTTTTTTGGTTTCAATCACCCAAAATAAATTATCTATTTGCTTGTCTCTCTTTCTACCAAAACGTAAGCTTCGCAAGAGCACAGGCACTGTCAGTTTTGTTCACTTCTGTGTACCCAGTGCCAAGACCATATCTGATACAAAGGAAGCACATAGTGAATAGGGAATGAATGAATGAATGAATGAATGAATGAATGAACGAACGAACGAATGAGTGAGTGAAGTGTGTTCTTCCTTTTTGTTCCATTGGTATCAGTCTCAGCTAGCATCCCTTGCACCTCTCTCCTGTACTACTCTAGTTAGAAAATGGAGATAAATCTGTTCAAGTAATCCAAATATAATTTAGAAAAAAAGTTACCCATTTGACTTGGAATTTGTTATAGAATTCAATCACCAAATATTGATGGACACATTTTTTGTGCCAGAGTATATACTGTACAAGGCATAGGAAAAAACAGTGAACACATAAAAAAATTTGGTTGTCGTGGAACTAAATAACTAGGTTATTTCAGTTCATCTACTTTTTTTTTTTTTTTCATAAGTTTTGGTTTTAAAAAGTAAAAAGAGAATTCATGATTGTCTGACTTGCAAGCAAATAATGTGTTTTTGTGATTGATTGATCTATGTGACCACATCAATGACCTTGACCCCAAGTTACTGGAAACAGGCTGGTGTCAAAAATAGCTTTTTAGTGCTAAAACTGCCATTCTAAATTTATAAAATATTGAGTCGCAAAAACAGCTAACTAAAATTTTCCTTTAAAAAAATGTGCCTTGGATTAAAGTTTTCCTTTAAATATATGGTTTTGTTGGTATTGCACAGTCTTATAAGTAGGAAAGATGATGGACAAGTATATATTTCAAGTCATTATAATACATGGCAAAACAGCTAGCCAATTCTGTTTCATTCAAGTATATTACTGCTATTATTTTTCTTGAGTATCGCTACTTCTCTCTTCCTATCAGAGCTGTTTCAAAACCAGAAAGATATAGTGGAGACAACATAATCTACAAACCACCAGGGGTAAGTTGCTATTTCTTAGTGTGTATAATTTTAAGTGTAATTTAAATGTATAGTATGATCTATATGTTTTATAATCTATAATTCATATTTTTTAATTCACAGAACCACAGACTTTGAGTATAAAAGGAACCTTAAGGCATCTTCTTCTATTAATCCAAACTTTTTAAAGATGGGGACATACAGGCTGAAAGTCAGATAGGGATTTAGTAGCCGAGCTGAGACTAGAGATTTCCTATCCCCAGGCCAGATCTACCTCTCTGTTTTGCATTCGTTTTAAGACGCAAATGCAAAACAATGTTTCAGTGGTCTGTGATCACCACTCCTACCTGAGTCAGACCAGCCAAGCTCCTAGGTCTTCTGGGGTGTAAATTAACCTGATACTTGCCAGCTAATAAGGAGCGGCTAGGTGGCTCTTAGCCCTTGGCTCAGAAGTTAAGTGTCTAAACTTAGAAGTAGCTGCTTAAGTCCAGATGATGGTATCCACAACCAAGAGGCAAAAATCACAGTCTGTGTCATCTCGTTTGACTTACCAGTATGTCACTGCCGTTTTCACACACGTGCAAACAGAAAATTGTTGGTATTTTTTTGGTTCATGGTTTTTATTTTAATGTTGTTTGTAGTGTCTTGATACAGTGAAGTTTTTAATTTTCATGTAGTCATATGAATGAAATTTTTGCTTAGAAAGCTCATTTCCTCTTCCAAATTCAGAGAAGTATTTGCCTGTTATTTCATTAATAGTAGGTTCCATAGTGTGACCATCTCTAGGTTATCAGAATCCAGTGCAGTGTCTCACTGTGTATTTTGGTTGTTAAGCGCACAGGCTCTGGAATGAGATTCAGGTTTAACGTGTCAAATCTGCCACCTTCCTAGGTGTATAACTCTGGGAAAGTTGCTTAGCTTCTCTGACCTTCAGTTTGTTCATTAATAAAAATAGCCATGATAATAATAGTCCTTGCCTTTGGGGGATGTTTCAAGGATTAAATGAGTCAACACATATAAGGTGCTTACAACAAACAGTGCTTTGACACAGTAAGTTTACTCAGTTAATGGTAGCTATTGTTTTTGTCATCATTTTAAACACTTCATAAATACGGATTTTGAGTGAATGTGGAAAGAGATATTGTAGGTAATATTAGAGATAGCTATGCCTTAGATTTATATAGTATCTTGTATTTCTTAAGGCCTTTTTCCTGGAAGTTTCCACATTTTCTTCTAACATTTTCAGCTCTAAGGGATAGCTAAATCAATTCATTTGGGTGATTCTTTTTCACAATGCCTGCCTGCCATTGGTAAAAATAAATAGTTAATTGACTCAAATCGGAGGAAAAGCAGAAGGCTTAGACATCACAGGTTGGATAATTAGGTCTCTGATAAATACAGACTTACCAGCTTTTTTACACAGCTCTCTTTCTTGGAAGTTTCATGATTTTTCGTTTTTGGGTTTTTTTTTTGTTTGTTTTGTTTTGTTTTTCTTTTTTGTATACCCTGTAGATTTTCTGGGTCATAGATGGCTTAGAGAGTGCATTTTTACTAACACAGGTTAGATTCATTTAATTTTTTTTCCCCCTGCTTTTGTAATAGCATTCTGCTCCAGATATGGTCTACTTGGGATCTATGACAAATTTCGATGGGACTTACAATTGGATTCAAGATAAATGCGTTCCTCTTGTTCGAGAAATAACGTTTGAAAATGGAGAGGTATGGCTTTCTAATGTGTGTTATCTTGAATTCAGATTTCTGAAAGAGCCAAGGTTCCTCCAGACATCTTACTGTTTTACTACAGACTTACCAATTGTAAAAAATCGTACAGTGAACAGAACTATATTGTAGCCATTTCCAAAAAGAGGCCAGTGGTTCTTTGCCTTTACTGTCCCAGAACCCCTCTGTTGCATTTCCTGCCATAGCAATGGTTGACTACAGCCTTGAAAATAAGTTTGACCATGGCCTCTCAGGTGATTCTGATACTCCCTCTTGGTTAAGGGGGTGCCTTTAGAAGCAGTGCGCTGCAGATTTCGGTTACAATTAATTATATACAGTGAATAATCCTTTGCCATAAAAAGGTTTTCCCGATTCCTGTCTACCCTAAAAGAATGGACTTGTGTTCTCTTTCATCGTACTCATGACAGCGGTTATCAGTTATCATGTAACTGACATCAGTGATCCCATACTCCTGATCTAAGTCCATCTAAAGTCTTATAACTCTCACAGAAACAAAACACAAAAGCCTAAGATTGGAGGAGCAAATAACAAAGGCCTAGGTGTGTGACGTACATAGAGAGCTGTGCATTGCATGTTAAAGAATTAGAATTGTATAGGTCAGATTTTAAATATACGGCTCAAGAAATTATCAAGTGTGAACACACCCATACAACCACCACTTAGAGATTGGCAATTCTGTAAAGGCTCAGCTGGTAAATATTTTAGGCTTTGCAGTTTGTACGCTGTCTTGTCCCAAGTGCTTCGGCTCTGCAGTGGTGGCACAGAAGCAGCCTCGGACAATACCTGCCCCAGGGAAGTGACGTTCAGTAAAGCTCGCTCGCGCTCTTTCCTAGTTTATCCTATGAGCACCTCTGCTACTTTGCTCAGTTCTCTAGGCTTCGGGTTTGTTTAGCTGAATACAATTTTTTATTGCATTAGTTTATTTACTCCTCAGAGGCTTAGAAAGAGTTAGTAACTTGTCCCGATTATTCACCTGCTCTCGTTGTTCTTGTAGGAATTGTTTCAAAAAGAGTTGAAAGGTGTAGACCTGGAAAACCTTAAACAACAAATAGGGGTTCCTCTCCCCACCTCCACAGTAGTTGACACATTTAAAAGTCTTTGGATTTTTATTACATGTTGTAACCAACCACCCCAAATTATTTAAACTGTGAGGAAAGATTTGTTAGCCTCTAAAGCTGGTTGTCTTGATATCCCTCTCCTGAATCTTTTGATACCTGTTTCATAAAGAATGTGTTGGTGGGGACACAGGTGAACAGGGAAGCCTAGGCAGCATAAACTACCGGCTACTATGTTAATGTATGTAAATTGGCATAGCGACCTAAGTGACATGGATGTATTCAAACTGCTTGTCTATTCATTATTTCTCTCCTCATGGTCGTTGGTACATCCACCTCTTGCTTAGTGTTACAAAGCCGCATGTTATATTTGTTTTTACTTTTAACCTCCTCGCTCTTAACTTTTCTAAAAGGTGACCGCTGAGTCTTATTTCACTGGTACTTATTCAACAACATGTGTCTTCATTTATGCAGTCATAGGCTGATCGCACGTTACCGTGTACAGTAATCGGTGAGCAAAAGAGAAGCAAAATGAGAGTCTCTGTTTTTAAGATGTTTTCAGTCCAGGAGCTAGCACGTACAGATAATGTAACATTAAAGACACGCCGCATGCCGCATGAGGGGCCCTGGGAGATGTTCTGGGAATTCAGAGGACAGTGTTCATTTCTACCTTTGGTGGAAATGGAGTAGAAATCCAGGATGACTTTCTAGAAGAGGCTTTTCACTTCTGTAACAAAAGGGCTGAAAGAGAAATAGAAGGGCCCATGGAAATGGTGAAGTAAGAGGAGGGGCCTGTGCGTTAATGTTGAGTGTTGAGGGCACTGGTTAGACTTTACAGTGTAGATAATAAAGAGGTGGGTGGGAATCCAGACTTGGATGGAGGACTGGAACTGGGCTTGGAAATAAAAGGGACCAAATATAGTGGTACTTGAGGTTGTTGAACTAGTTGAAGTGGCCAGGCTAGAGCAGAGAAGTCCAAAGATGGAACTGTGGGAGTAGTAGAAGCAATGAATGGGTTGGGGAAAGAAAGAAAGAGAGAGAGAGAGAGAGAAAGAATGAAAAAAATGTGAGCTAAAGAGATAAAAAGTGAGGAAGAAATTGTAAATCAGCTTGCTGAAAGATCACTGCAGTGCCCGGGGCCAGGGGCTGGGAGGCAAGAGAAGTAGACAGGGACTGCCAGTGATTGAGTGTGGAGTTTCTTCTTGGAGCGATGCAAACGTTCTGGAATCAGGTACTGTCGATGTTTGAAAACCTTGTAATAAAACCTACCAAATTGTACACTTTAAAATGATGAACTTTTATGGTATGTGAATTACATCTCAATTTTTAAAAGGTAAACATAGGGCTCCTGGGTGGCTCAGTCAGTTGAGTGACTTTGGCTCAGGTCACGATCTGCAGTCTGTGAGTTCGAGCCCCATGTCTGGCTCTGTGGTGACAGCTCAGAGCCTGGAGCCTGCTTCAGAATTTGTGTCTCTCTCTCTCTTTTCCTCCCCTGCTCGTGTTCTGTCTCTGTCTCAAAAATAAATAAACATTTAAAAAAATGTTTTTAAATATAAAGGTAAATGTGACAGGAAGCTTAATTATTCTGTGTACAAGTGTAACGGGCTTAAACACGGAGATAGAAACCACAAGCAAGCTCTTGTCCTAGAAGATAGGTTCCAGTTGCACTGTTTTAGGATAAAGGATGTTTGTGTTTTCTACTGTTGCAATTTCTAAATGACAGAGAGACACGCAAAAGGATAGTTGATAGAAATAATTTTATTATAATAATTTTATTATGAGGCCCTTTCTGGACTTATCAGTCCAAACTTAGCATTTGTCAGAGAGAATAAATGATGAAAATATGCTGTCTACTTATCACATTTCTCTTGATTATTCTCAATAACAATAATAAAAGTTCTTAAAGCACTCAGTAATTTTCAAGGCGTTTTTGCATATGTGCGTATACAAGGTACAAAACATACACATACGTAGCGGTGTTAATGTCGATACATTGTGTATTGAAAACTGGCTGTCTTGTGGGGGTTTTTGTCTTTTACTCTGAATCAAACACTTTTCAGCTTAGGGTCGTTCTCTTGTGAGTGGAGTGGATTTTGCAACAGACCTTAAAATAAATGTGTGTTTGCCAATTAGATTTGTTGCTGGTATACCCACTTAGTTTTTCAGTGTTATTTTTGAAGACTGAAAATACTAATCCTGTTTCCCCCACCCTAAAGTCCACATCTTGTTGAAGAACCAGCATAGTTCCTCCTTTGGTCGGCTCATGTTTAAAATGTCCTGGTTTCAGCCAAAGGGAACTGATAGACCAGCCCAGTGGTTACTTTAAGTCAGATGAGTTCCAGCACTAGAGCAGGACATGTTTGTCCTCTGAGTGCCTGGGAACTTCAGGCAGAAGGCAGAAGGCTTCCTTCCTCCATCGAGGCTAATGTTTCTTTACACCACTGGACCCTCTTTTCCTGGGAAGTTGCAGCTGTTACACGTGTTACTTGGGTTGGGTTCAAATTGTTCCTACCTAGAACAATGGAGAGGCCTGATCATTCTTATTGAATACTTCTGTATACAGGAATTGACAGAAGAAGGACTGCCTTTTCTCATACTCTTCCACATGAAAGAAGATACGGAAAGTTTAGAAATATTCCAGAATGAAGTAGCCCGACAATTAATAAGTGAAAAAGGTAGACAGATTAAGGTGTTTATTTTCAGCCTTTCTTCTATCCCTCCCCTCCCCCATTACATTCATATCAACGTAAACGTATTTGGGTTAAGAGTTTAATAAGTAATGTTAACTCTACTTATCCCCTGAATTTACATGTAAACACGGGGGTGGGAGGCATTAGTGGAGCTAATATGAAGCGGTGGCTTTTTTTTTTTTTTTTAAACCATGACTCTATTGGCTCCCTAAAATAGCATGAAAAGTGGGGTCATGGGTGGACAACATTAGTTTTATGTACTTTATTCCAGCATCTTCATACTCTTCTGGTCCCTTTCTAATGGATAGTTCCAGAGATGTAAGTTCGAGACTTACACGGTCTAACATTTATTTCTAAATGAAAGAGAATTGAGTAGTTCTCTGTGGACCTCTTCAAACCATCAGAAAAGAGTATGAAATTATCACCTACTTTCCCTCTGTAGTTAGAGAAGAAAGTCAGAACAAAGTAAAGTTAGGGCATTGTATACAGCCACGCCCTTACTGGTCACATAGTAAATATTTTGGGGTTGAATTACTTTAAATGTCAACCAGTAGGGACTGGAAGGGCATCCTTGATGAAATGAAGATGGCTCCTTGAGAAGGGCTTGTATGTCAATTTCATGAACTTGCTGAAAACCCAGATGGGTAGGTGATTGCCCATTCAAGGGAAAAAAAAAAAGGTCACCATAGCATTTATATTCAGGTTGAGTTCATATAATTTCTAAGGAAATTCTACTCTGCCCTAGGCACTAAAATTCTACCTTTTTAAAATGTTGTAATATTTAGGTTGTAGTTTTGGTGATCTATAATACTCTAAAGCATATTGATTTTTCATTTCATTATTTATTTATTTGTCACTTTTCATGAACTTGTAATCTTATGAGAATATGATCAAGAAAATTCTAATCTGTCTCCAAATTCTATTTCTTATAAAGGTACCATAAACTTTTTACATGCTGACTGTGACAAATTTAGACATCCTCTTCTGCACATACAGAAAACTCCAGCCGATTGCCCTGTCATAGCTATTGACAGCTTTAGGCATATGTATGTGTTTGGAGACTTCAGGGATGTATTGTAAGTATTCTCTTTTTCCCCCTTTTTTTAATTACTGATCTGTGTCTCAAAAATGAACTTAAAACCATTGTTTGAATATTTTAAATAATCCTATGTTGAACCAGTAATACTTTGTTATTTGGATAGCTGGGGTTTTATTTTTCACTCTAGAGTGTAGTATGATTGACTGAGAATTATGACATATTCCTATAGAAATGCAGCATTACATGATCCTAATGCTTGGGAAAAGAAAATTTTTGCTTTTCCAGAAATTAGTTCTGAATGTTGTTTGGTGTTTGTCAGCATGTCAAAGAAAGTAGATTATAATCCTAGGTCATCTTAAAGGTACTTGGTAATATTGCTGCTCGTTTGTGGTATTTAAAGACCTTGAAGATGGCTATGACTAGGCATTTCTATGGGTATACGG
Source organism: Panthera tigris (assembly GCF_018350195.1). Classification (NCBI taxonomy): domain Eukaryota; kingdom Metazoa; phylum Chordata; class Mammalia; order Carnivora; family Felidae; genus Panthera; species Panthera tigris. Next base: position 61,722,956 of record NC_056672.1, on the reverse strand, counting down.
CTATGAAACTTTCCAAGAACAGATAAGCTTTCTGAATCCATTCTCAGCTATTCATAGTATTAATAAACATATAAACCTGTAACTACCATAGATTTTAAATTTTTATGAGCTTTCTGAGATGTTAAATATAGTGGTTAAAAAAGGAGACGTTTCTTCATATTTGAAAATTTTAAGCAACACAGGTATTAATTCAAATTAGACCTTTTCTTTTAAATTTATTTAAATACCCTTTTTTTATGTCCAAAGATTAAAATTGCATAGTTAGAGGATGATCTGAAATCCTCTATTTATTGCAGAATAAACTACCTCACTCACTACTAAATATTTCATTAGAGATGTGGTTGTTTGATAGAAGATTCTCAGCCTTACCATATAGCCTAGATTTGAGTCCTGACTTGAGCAAGTCACTTACCTTCTCTGTTCTTGTTTCTTTACACTTAAAATATGGTTAGTGGTACAACCTACCTGTTGAGATTGTTATGAAAATTAACGAGAGGGGATGGTTGTGTTATGAAGCATAGAGTACTAATAAATATTTGTCGTTTTTACTTTACCTACACTCAAAAGGATACCATTTAGCCTATTAACTCATTACATATTTATCCACGTCTTGTATATGACAATCTTTGTGTAATACAAACCAAGTCATATAAACCAGTGGTTTAAGGTTTACTAAGTCTGGGCCCTTGCCCTCAAAGAACTCACACCCGAATAGAGAAAGGAGACAATAGGGTAATAGGCAGTTGTGTTTTATGATATGATAAGGACTCTGACAGAGTTCAACAGAGAGGTACTTGATCCAAGATCTAGAGGTGTGGATGCCTAAGGCAGGCCCTAAAGTTCTGGAGAAGCTTATCCTGGAGGGAAAAGGAGACAGGGCTTGGAGAAGGGGGACATTGGTAGAACCAAGCATGAGACTATGGCTGAATAAGTGGGAGTCGGGATGCTGAGGGATGAGGTCATGAGAAGCAAGCAGCAGCTAGCTCGTGAAATCTCCATGATGTGTTAGGGAAATTTGACATTATCTTCAAAACTCTGAAGTCAATGAAGGGTTTGAATCAGGAGGTTTTTAAATGTTTTCATTTTTTATTTTTTAAAGCTTATTATTAGAGAGAGGAAGTGCACACACAAGCACACGCACAGGATGGGCAGAGAGAGAAGGAGAGAGAGAGAATCCCAAGCAGGTTCTGTACTGTGAGAACAGAGTCTGATGCAGGGCTCGAACTCATGAAACGTGAGATCATGACCTGAGGCAAAATCAAGAGTTGGAGCCACCCAGGTGCCCCCAGGAGGTTGTTTTTTAAAAATCACTCATGCAAACTGGAGAATAAATTAGAGTGAGTAGAAACAGAATCCAGGAGACTATTCAGTAATCCGGGCAAGAGTTGATGACAGACAACAGGTTGATTCCTGAATGAACAAATTGCCTAAATGAATTTCAGCAGTAGCACTAAGGCAAGACAGAAGCAGGAATCTTGAGATATTTTGTAGGTGGAATAGGAGGACTCGGTATCTTAATAAATGGGGGAAGGGAGCTGTGAGTGATGGCCAGGAATCTGACTGGCACTGCTAAGTGGGTTAGCCATTAACTGAGCTGGGAGCTGAGTAGAGGAGCAGCCTTGTGGTAAAGGTATTGGGTTCTCTTTCTTGGCGTATTGATTTTGAGGTGCCTGTGGGCCTAAAAGGAGGAGATTCCAGTAGGGAGTTTGCGTGGCTCCAGGATTCAAGAGGGAGATAAGGGTGGAGTCTTGAACACATAAGGATATAGCTGAACTTATTGAAACAGATGAGATGACTTAGCACAGGATTGAAAATGGAACCCTGAGGAGTAGCAACACTGAAGGGGAGGACAGATGAAGGAACATGTGTAAAAGACTATGGGGGAGGAGGAATCACAGAAGTGAAAGAAAACCAGAAAGGAGTATTATGGTAATTGAGGGAGAAGCACTTTCAGCAGGAAGGAATGCTCAATCCAAAGATAAGGATGAAGGATCCGTTAGATTTGCCCCCCAAAAAGGCAGTATTGTAGTGCATCGAAGAGTACCGTTTGGTGAGGAGATGAAGATTTGACAATGAAAGTTGTTGCAAGAAGCCAGCCTTTAAAGGGAAAGAGAAATAGGGGGACAGATCCAGAGACACATAAGATGAAGTGAGGTTTTAGCTTTTCTTTTCTTTTTTAACCCCTTTAGGGTGCAAGAACTAATCATGACTAAATGCTTGTGGGAAGGGGGGCACCTGGGTGGCTCAGTCGGTTAAGCGTCCGACTTCAGCTCAGGTCATGATCTCGCAGTCCGTGAGTTCGAGCCCCGCGTCGGGCTCTGTGCTGACCGCTCAGAGCCTGGAGCCTGTTTCAGATTCTGTGTCTCCCTCTCTCTCTCACCCTCCCCTGTTCATGCTCTGTCTCTCTCTGTCTCAAAGATAAATAAAACGTTAAAAAAAAAAAATTAAAAAAAAATGCTTGTGGGAAGGAATCAATGGATTGAAGGGTTATTGAACAGATAGGAGACAGAGGGGCTAATTGATCAAGCAGAGCCATAGGAGCACAGAGGGAATGAGAAGCATCCTTCTTCCTTTCCCGTGAGAAAGAGGGGAAAGGGGGTGTTTAGGGATTATGGTGGTAGTGACAGCAGCAGAAGACTGCAGAGGTTCCTGTCCAGTTCTTGTTTTTAACTATGACTAAGGAAGCAAGATCATTTCCTGAGAGTGGGAGGTAGCGGAGAATGAGAGGGTAGGACTATACTGGATTTTGAAAGGAGTAGTTGTACGCAGAAATCCACCTGAAAGGTCCAGATCTTCCTAGCATCTCGGCATTTATTTAGAAATCGGAACTCATAGTGGCGCCTGGGTGGCTCAGTCGGTTGAGCGTCCAACTCTTGATTTTGGCTCAGGTCACGATCCTAGGGTTGTGGGATCGAGCCCCATGCAGGGCTCTATGCTGAGTGAGCATGGAGCCTGCTTAAGATTCTCTCTCTCTCTCTCTCTCTCTCTCTCTCTCTCTCTCTGTCTCTCTCTCTCTCTCTCTCTTTGTCTCTCTCTCTCTCTCTCTCTCTCTCTCTCTCATAAGTAATAAAATAAAAATTGGAACTTGTGTAGTCCCCTTAGCAAGCGTGTGAACATTGACACATTGATGGTTAGGCTAGATGGAAATGTCTTACCTGGTTGGGTGTCCTCTTCCTCTCACTCCTTAGGCTTGCTCCCGGAAGCTATTAGCTCAAGCTAAAGTGAGATTTTTAAGAGAGGGTAGTTCTGGTGTCTGGGCTCACGGCAAGTGCCTCCAGCAGAGGGACGGTGCTCAGCATTACAAATACTGCCTTCTTCGTGGGTGGTTTATGTGAAGTTTTTATCAGCACATTTCCCTACTTCTCATAGCAGATAAATCTCCAGTTTATTGACCTCTTCGCTTTCGCTGCAGACTTACAGCCCTAATTATAAAGTCTCAAATTAGTGGAAGTCGACAGGACACTGACTCGGATTAGGTTTACTACCTGTCAGCAACCAAACTATGCCCAACTTCGGCTTTTATTCCTAGGAAATTGTGTTACACATCAAGAGACATCTGTGAGGAATTCTGTCTTGGCTATCTTAAGTTTTCTCCTCCAGTTCTGAAGACAGATTTAAAGCACTAGTCTGACTAAGCACTTCTGATCCCACCTCTGTTGGTCAGAGAACCCAAACTAACACAAGTAGGTGTATTCTTTATCACGTGACCTAGCGCCTCTATTCCCCAGCCGTGGTTTACTGCACCAAGGGGTGGGCACCTGACCAAGCAAGACTAATCTATTAGTTGGCATTATTCTACTTATGCCCTGGTGCAAAAAGAAACCGCACCAGTGAGGTGGTTTCCAAAGAAATCTGGAAATAGGAAATAGTCCTTTCCCATCCTTCAAGTGTTCAGTCCTATGAGGAGGGAGGGAGATAAGAGAAGTGACTATACTTGAAACTCTTTGAAATAAATTACTTCTTTAATTTCTCCCTTAGGTGCCTGATTTTCCCTCCTAGGCACTGTTCGCTCTAATAGTTTTTTAATTGTAAGGAGGCACATGCTGCGTGAGCTACACACTGAGCCTATGTGAATAGATGTTAGTGTTAAAAATCAAATAAAATATGTGGCAAAATGAATCTGACACACTTAATGGCTTGCATAATTGTTATTGTGCTGCATGGCAAGTAAGGCTTAAATGATAAACAGTTTCCATAAATTACTGTAATTATTACTTTTAGTAACTCAGCATTTCTGGGGTCAGTTGGAGGAAGTGTGGTTGTGGTAAGGGCAAGAATGCAGACTTATAGTGCACAGTCTCCCCCGCCACGCCCCCCATGCCAGAGGTAGGCATGGGGTTGTGGGAGGAGGGTATGCTACCAGTGTTCTAGTCACCTCTCCCTTATTTCAGAGAAACCGGGGCTAAGGGAGGTGATGTAACCAGCAAGGGCACACGGCTAATTAGCAGCAGGCCTAGGATTCACATCCGAGCATACTGAACCCGAAGTCTCAAACTCATAACACTTAATATCAAAGCAGTTATATTTTCAGTACATATAAAAAGCAATGTAAGTGTGAATGCGAAAGATGTTTGGAGAAAAGTACTTGTATCTGAAACTAAATCACAGATCTGAGTCTTTCTTTTTTTCCTATAGGTTGACCAGATTGGTTTCTTGCCAAATGTAAAAGAATAGATTTTATATGTGGAGGAAAAGAATGGGGTGGGGGGGTAATTTAGGAACCTAAGAGCACCTAAGGGCAGGTCTAGGAAATGTTCTATAGTCTACAGGAGAAGAAAGTAGGTGGTGGCGTAGGGCATAGGGCTGTTGAAGGACTTTCCAGAAAGACTCGCCTTCCAAAAACTGTGGCCAGGAAATACCATAGCATCTGTGCCCCTGCTGGAGTGTGCTTAGGTACTGCTGCGGGGGGCCCCGGTGATGGGAAGAAGCCGGACAGGCTCCAGGGCACTTAGGAAAATGGAACAGGCTACGCTAATGCACAGTACCCTGACTGTGGGCACCAGGTCTTTTACCCCAGATCACTAAATCACGGAAAGTGATCGTAATTCCTTAAACTGCTAGGGCTGATTGGCTGCATTGGTGTCAGGGGAGGGGCGGCTGTGGTGTGGAGATGAGAGGCAAGGCCGAACTAAAACTGGGAGGCGGGGGGCGCCTGGGTGGCGCAGTCGGTTGAGCGTCCGACTTCAGCCAGGTCACGATCTCGCGGTCCGTGAGTTCGAGCCCCGCGTCAGGCACTGGGCTGATGGCTCGGAGCCTGGAGCCTGTTTCCGATTCTGTGTCTCCCTCTCTCTGCCCCTCCCCCGTTCATGCTCTGTCTCTCTCTGTCCCAAAAATAAATAAAAAACTTTGAAAAAAAAAAAAAAACTGGGAGGCGGGTGCCGCACTAATTTAGCAGTTTGGTCGCCTGCTGACAAATTAGCTTGTCTCCTCGAGCTTGGAGGGGCAAACCAGGAATTGGGTGAAATGATAAAGAACTTGGAAAGATAGGTACAAGAAAAAATTTAAAACCAGGTCACCATTAGGTCCCTTTAAAGTCTGAGAATTTGTTTTGTTCTTCATTATCTAGGGGCTCTATTTTTTAAAAACCCAAATGAGGCTTTTTTTTTTTTTAAGTGGAAAAAATTGGTACTGGGAAAGCTTCTTAAAAGGCAGATTTAGTTTTTATTATCTCTTGCTATAGCAACTTTGTGGCAGCATTAGTAGATGTTCAAGAAGTGTTTTGATTAACTTGCTCTTAGTTTTAACCTTTCTGTTATACATTTAAGAGTTTGACTACTTTGGATATATATCTTCACATCTGGGATATAGCCTGGTATTTACCAACTAGCCGTTCACCCTGTTGTTCCCCTCCTCCCTGAGTCACCTCTGTGGTTGTGATTTCTCTCTGTGTGTCCCTCCTGTCCGCCACTGGGCAGTGTACACACTGGCCTGGATCCCTGAACACCACTGTCATTGTCACTCATGTAATATACTTACCATATAACTGACATTGGTTATCTCCTTATAAGCACTTTATATTTTACAAATCATTGCACTGTATTTTGCCTTATTTGGTCCTGCCAGCAAAATAGACATGAAACTCTGGCAGAGGCAGGCTTTGTACCAGCTCCACTTTATACTTTATGTATGTTCTCAGTTTCTGTAACAGGCTTCTAAGACCGGTATGATTTCTACTTTTACAATAAAGAAGTTAGGCTCCAAGAGATTTAGTAACTTTACCAAATTAAAGTCAAATCACTAAGGAGGCAATATAGTTAGCAGTTAGGTGCTCAGACTCTAGTTTCTAATCCCAGTCTGTTACCTACTAGTTATATCACTCTGGGCAGTTTCTTACCACCTCTCTGTCTCAGTTTCCTCATCTGTAAAACGGGAAATGATAGTATCTGCTTCGTAGGGTTGTTGTGGGCATTAAATGAATGTGTGTATCTATAGCTCTTAGAACAGTATCTGATACATGAATATGATAAGGCTATGTTGCCTGTTAAAGGAAATCATATATTCACATTCAAATCTAAGTCATTAGACTATAAAAACAATACAATTAAGTTAAATAAGCGGTGTTTTCATTTTACATATTAGAAACCTGAAGCTCAAAGAGGTTAAGTAATTTAAATGGCAAAATACTGTTTTCTTAATACTATAATACATTAAATCAGTTTGTACTACATTATTGTATAAGTTAAGTTAAAGAGTAGTTAAAAGAGACGTTTGGGTGGCTCAGTTGGTTGAGCGTCCTACTTCGGCTCAGGTCATGATCTCACAATTCGTGAGTTTGAGCCCCGCATCCAGCTCTGTGCTGACAGCACAGTCTGCTTCAGATCCTATATTCTCCTCTCCTGCCACTCCCCATGCACACGCATGCTTGAGCACGTGTGCTCTCTTTCTCTCAAAAATAAACATTTAAAAAATAAATAGTAAACAATATTAGGAAATTGAATCCAGCAATATAGAAAAAAAGAATAATGTACAACTAAGTGGGCTTTTTATCCCAAGTGTGTAACGCTAGTTTAGCACTCAAAAACCAGTCAGTGTAGGGGCACCTGCGTCTGTTGAGCGTCTGACTCTTGATTTCAACTCAGGTCATGATCCCAGGGTTGCTGGGTTGAGCCAGTACCAGGCTCCATGCTGAGCATAGAGCCTGCTTAAGATTCTCCTCTCTTTCCCCCGCCCCACCCTGCCTCCCTCTTTCCCTTGCACTCTTTCTCTAAAATGAAAACAAAAACCAAAAAAACCCCAGTGTAATTTAGCATATTAATGAATAAACAGCAACAAAAAAAACTGATCCCAATTATACATGCAGAAGCATTTGACAAAATTCAACATCCTTTCATGACAAAAATGCTTAACAAACTAGCATATGTGGAAACTTCCTCAATCTGATAAAGGACGTTTATAAAGAACCTACAGCTAGTATCATGTTTAATGGTGAAAGATTGACCACTTTCCCCTTAAGATCAGGAACCAGGCAAAGATATTTACTGTTTTTATGCATATGTGCATTAAGCATATCATTTGTTCCTTTATTTCTGATTATAAAAAATTTATGTTCTTTGTGGATAATTCTGAAAGTTAACAAAGTGCCAAAGAATTAAAAATGACTCATAAATCCACAAGCCAGATATCTAGACCCACATGTGTGTTATAAATGTAATCAGGGCCATGCCAGTTTATGAATTTTCTTTTTAATTTATCCACACATTGTAAGCATCTTCCTGTATGATTAAATTTTTTCATTTTTAATGGCTAGTGTGCCTTTGAATGGCTTGTTCCATGATTTAACCCGCTGTCTGAATCCAGGTTTTCCTGTGACAAAATTAATAACACACTGCTACTAACGGGGCTTTACCAAACTCGTCCTTTAGGACGAACATCCTCTACTTGAACTCTAGGACGTCATCGTGGTCTTCTTTTTTCTGGCTCTTTCATTAGCTTTTACTTACTGATTGTGCGTCTTGTCTTTGACCCCTTGTCGTAATAATCGTAAAGCTGTGCTAATATGATAGCTACTAGCCATGTATGAATACTGAAGTTTTAATTAAAATGACGTACAATTTAAACGTCCGTTTCTCAGGTGCTCTCAGTGCTTGGTGGCCACGTGGGTAGTGGCTACTGTATTTGACAGCACAGATACAGCGTTTTCCATTTTCACAGAAAGGTCTGTTGGATAGTTCTGTTGCTGTCAGAGGACATGCCGTTGTAAGGAACAGAAACTCACTCCACGGAGCTCAAAACAAGGGGCTTGTGCTGAAAAACTACAGGAAAAGGGCAAGGACGAGAACTGCAGGAGGTGCAGCCACTCTCTGCCCTTCTTCGGGCCCGAAAGCTCTTCTCTTGCTCCTTTCTTCACATCTGCTCCATCCTTCTCTCTCGATACCAGCTTCTGCCTCTGCCCTGCCATGACTTCTGCATGGAGGTGGTTCTGATTTATCATGACAAATGTGGCCTCAACTCTGACTTTATAACTCTAATCAACCGACTGGTCTCCTTATATCTCTTAGTTCACGTTCCCCAGATATCTGGCTCAAACCACATAGATTGGTTCCTTGTCTACCCCAGGTTCTATGTCTGTCTTCTCTTTTGTCTTCCCTCTCCTTTTTTTCAGCTTTATTAAGGTATAGCGGACAAAAATGGCTTACATTTGAGGTGTGCAACATGATATTTTGATATATTTATACACTGAAATAACTACCATAATCAAGCAAATTAGTGTATCCATTTCTTCACATACTTTTTTTTTGAGAACAATTAAGATTTACTTACTCTTAGAAAATTTCAAGTATATAATACAGTATTAGTAACTATAGTCACCATGCTGTACATTTGATCTCTAGAACATACTCTTCCTGTAGCTGAAACTTTGTATCCTTTGACCAACATTTCCCCGTTCTCTCCCAGTCCCGCTCCAGTCCCTCTTAACTACCTGTCTACCCTCTGCTTCTATGAGTTCTGCTTTTTTAGATTCTACGTATAAATGAGATCGTGCAGTGTTTGTCTTTCTGTGTCGGGCTTATTTCACTTAGCATAATGTCCTTCAGGTTCATCACTGTTGTTGTAAATGACAGGATTTCCTTCTTTATTAAGGCTGAATAATATTCCTGTTGTGTGTGTGTGTGTGTGTGTGTATACACACCACATTTTCCTTATCCATTCATCAACTGATGGATGCTGGTTGTTTCTCTATCTTGGCTTTTAAGAATAGTGCTACATTGAACATGGGAGTACAGATAACCATTCAAGACAATGCTTTGATCTCCTTTGAGTAAATACCCATTAGCGGGATTGTTGGGTCATATAGTAGTTCTATTTTTAGTTTTTTGGGTAACCTTCATACCTTTTTCTGTAATGGCTATACCAGTTTACATTCCCAGGGAGAAGGGTTCCCTCTTCTCCACATCCTTGCCAACACTTATTTTTTGTCTTTTTGATAAAAGCCATTCTAACAGGTGTGAGGCGATGGCACATTCTGGTTTTGATTTCCATTTTCCCGATGATTCGTGATATGAGCATCTTTTCATGTACCTGTTGGCTGTTTGTATGTTTTCTTTTCAGAAATGTCAAGTCCTTTGCCCTTTTTAAAATCGGGTTGTTTTCTTGCTCTTGAATTGTTTTAGTTCCTTATATTTTTTGGATATTAATCCCTTATCTGATATATGGTTTACGTACCCATTTTGTAGGTTGTCTCTTCACTCTGTTGATTGTTTCCTTTGCTGTGCACAAGCTTTTTAGTTTGATGCAGTCACATTCGTCTGTCTTTGCTTTCGTTGCCTGTGCTTTTGGAATTATATCCAAAAATTTACTGCCCAGACCAAGATCAAGAAGCTTTTCTCCTATGTTTTCTTCTAGGAGTTTTACAGTTTGTCAGGTCTTATATTTAAGTCTTTAATCCATTTTGCGTTGAATTTATATATGATGTGAAATAATGATCCAATTTAATTTTTCTGCCAATGGCTATCCAGTTTTCCCAGCACCATTTAAAAGGCCATCCTTTCTGCAGTGTGTATCTTGGTACCTTTGTCAAACATCAGTTGACTGTGAGTGTGTGGATTTATTTCTGGGTGCTCTATTATGATCCATTGGTCTATGTGTTTTTATACCAGTACTATACTGTTTTGATTACTAAAGCTTTGTAGTATATTCTAAAATCACACAGTGTGAGGGGCCTGGGTGGCTCAGTCGGTTAAGCATCCAACTTCAGCTCAAGTCATGATCTTATGGTTTGTGAGTTTGAGCCCTTCGTTGGGCTCTGTGCTGACAGCTCAGAGCCTAGAGCCTGCTTCAGACTCTTTATCTCCCTCTCTCTCTGCCCCCTCCCCTGCTCACACTCTCTCTCTCTCTCAAAAATAATAAACATTAAAAAAAAAAAATTCTTGGAGGGGCGCCTGGGTGGCTCAGTCGGTTGAGTGTCCGACTTCAGCTCAGGTCATGATCTCGTGGTTTGTGAGTTCAAGCCCCATGTCGGGCTCTGTGCTGACAGCTTGGAGCCTGGAGCCTGCTTTGGATTCTGTGTCTCCTTCTCTGTCTGCGCCTCCCCCACTTGTGCGCTCTCTCTTGCTCTCTCTGTCAAAAATAAATAAATGTAAAAAAAAAAAAAGAAAAATTAAAAAAATTCCTGGGGCGCATGGGTGGCTCAGTTGGTTAAGCTTCCAACTCTGGCTTAGGTCACAATCTCACGGTTCATGGGTTTGAGCCCCATGTTGGGCTCTGTGCTGACAGCTCAGAGCCTGGAGCCTGCTTTGGATCCTGGGTCTCCCTATCTGCCCTCTCCCCTGGTTGTGCTCTCTTAAAAATAAACGTTAAAATTGTGTTGGTTTTTTTTTTAAAATAACAGTGATGCCTTCATCTTTTTTCTTCTTGCTTGAGATTGATTTTGCTTTGACTATATAGGGTCCTTTGTGATTCCATATGAATTTTAGGGTTTTTTTCTGTTTCTATGAAAAATGCCATTGGAATTTTGATAGGGATTGCACTGAATATGTAGATTTCTGTAGATAGTATGGACATTTTAACAATATTAATTCTTCCAACCTATGAATTCAGGATATCTTTCCATTTATTTGTGTCTTCTTCCATCAGTGTTGTATAGTTTTAAATATACAGATATTTTCCCTCCTTGGCTAAATTTATTCCGAAGTATTTTATTGTCTTTGATAAAGATGTCCATTCTCACCAGTTGTATTTAGTATGGTACTAGAAGTCCTAGCAAGTTCCATATACCAAAAAATAAACATGAAATGTTTGGACTAGAAAGAAACTTTCTTTGTAGATGACATGATTATCTATCTATGTAGAAATGCCCAATATATGTACAAGAAAGCTCCTAGAACTAATGGATGATTTCAGCAGGACACAAAGTCACCTTTTAAAAAATCACTTTTATTTCTATATATATGTTAACAATGAACATTAGGAAATCACAAAACGTTTTAAAGTACCATTCATAATAGCTCCAAAAGCAAAAAAAAAAAAAAAAATAAAAATAAAAACTGCCTAAATATACGCCTAGCAAAATATATGTAGGATCTGTTTGCTGAAAACTACAAAACACTGATAAAAAAAATCAAAGATGACCAAAATAAATGAAGAAATACTGTGTGGATTGGAAGACTTAATACTGTTTAGATGTGAATTCTCCTCAAATTGACCTATGGATTTAATGCAATTTCAATCAAAATCTAACTAGATTTTTTTATAGATGTAGCTGATTCCAAAATTTACATCGAAAGCTAAAATGAGAATAACTGAAACAAAATTCAAAAAGAAACAAAGCTAAAGGACTCAAAATACCCGACTTTGAGACCTAATTACTATATAGCTAAAATATTTAAAACAGCCCCATATTGGTGAAAAAAATAGGCATGTATTGCCGTAGAATAGAATGGAGAGTCTAGAAATAGGCACACAGTAATTTTCTTTAAGATGCAAAGATAATTTAGTGGAAAGGCTAATCTTTTCAATAAATGGTGCTGTCCCACCTGAACGTCTTCATACCATAAAAAAATAACTTCTGTAAAAAAATTAACTCAGGGACACCTGGGTAGTTCAGTCAGTTAAGTGTCCGCCTCTTGATTTCAGCTCAGGTCATAATCTCATGATTGGTGAGATCAAGCCCTGCATCAGGCTCTGCACGGACAGCATGAAGCCTGCTTGGGATTCTCTATCTCTGCCCCTCCTCTCTCTCTTTTTCTCTCTCTCTCAAAATAAATAATAAACTTTAAAAAAATTAACTCAGAATTGATTGTAGACCTGAATGTGAAAGGTAAAACTATGGAACTCTTAGAAGTAAATGTAGAAGAAACTCTTTCTGTCCTAAGGTTAGATAAAGAGCTCTTAGTACATCCAAAGCACCATGCCCCCTACCAAAAAAATTCATAAATTGGCTTTCATCAAATTAAACACTTTTGCTCCATAAAGGATATTGTTTGAATGTAAAGAAGGTAAACAAATGGCAAATAAGCACACGAAGAGGTGCTCAACACCATTGTCCATTAGAGAACTGGAAATTAAAACCACATTGAGATCCTATGACACATTTTTTAGAATGGCTGAATTTAAATACTGAAATACCAGATGTTTGTGAGGATATGGAGCAGGTGGAACTCAAAAAAATGTTTACTTTGAGAGAGAGCGTGCATGCGAGGTGGGGGGATGATGCTGCAGAGAGAGAGGGAGAGACAGTGGGTCCCAAGCAGGCTTGACGATTGGGGAGAGCAGAGCCCAAGGCAGGGCTCGATCTCATGAACCTTAAGATCATGACCTGAGAGCCAGAATTAGAATTGGACACTTAACCAGCTGAGCCACCCGGGTGCCCCTGGAGCAAGCGAACTCTTACACATTGCAGTTAGGACACTGGACAATTAGGCAGTTTTTTTTTTTTTAAAGTAAACATTTTACACCTTGCATGTAATATACCAGTATTTTTCCTGGAGAAACAAACTCACGTTCACACAAAAACCTGTGTACAAATGTTTGTAGTAGCATTGTTCAGAATAACCAAAATCTTGAAAGAACCCAAATGCTCTTCAGTGGGTAAAAGGATGACTAAGTATGGTATATCCACTCATTGGAGTAGATATTCAATAAAGGAACAAATAGTTGTATACATGCAACAGAATGGAGGAATCTCAAAAGAAGTAAGCTAAATAAAAGAAGCCAGTCTCATGGTTACATGCTGCATGATTCCAAGTACAAGACATTTCAGAAAAGGCAAATTATAGGAACAGAGAACAGATCAGTGGTTGGCAGGAGTTAGGGGGAAGTGGAAGGTCTGACCAAAAAAAGCATGTTGGAATTGTTATGTATCCTATTTGTGGAGATAGTAACTAGATGCTATATGCATATGTTAAAACTCATAGAACTGTAAGCCTAGAAGAGTGAATTCTACTGTATGTAAGGTTTTAAAAAATAAAAATGCTTCTCACTGTGATACATATGTCAAAGTTCATTTAGTGATACCATTTGTGCATTTCCCAGTTTCTAAATTTTGCATCACCTAAAAATAAAAATTGAAAACAAACAGAAAACTGTTTGGAAGGTGGGAAAGAAACACTTAGGTGCTCTAATTAGAAAAACTGTACCCTAAAGTGTGAAAATATAATTGAATTTATTATGGCAAGAATCCGTTTATTTTCCTTTTTAGCACATAACCATGTCTGTTTTCTTAACAATATACTGTTGATTCAGTGTTTCTTACTTAATAATGATGGGTAGTTTCTAGCCACAAGCTAGATAAGAGCTCTTTTGTAATCTTTTTTTCCTCCCACATCAGTTCAGGTTCATCGTATCTCCCTTGTCTTTGCCTTTTGCTCACAATTCTTTCTCTCATCTGTTGACAAGGGGAATCAAGTTAGGAAAAAATCTGTTTTGAGTGTTCTCTATGAATTTGTTATATTTAAGATTTAATTATAAATTATTTTTTGACGAGCAGAAGCTAGTCACATTGTATTGGTTGCAGTCATCTTTGGACTTTATAAAATAACAAACTTAACGGGGTTTTGTCTTAAACATTAGAGACCATTTGTGATTCTTTGATTTGAATGGATATATTTTAGCACTTTGCTGTGCATGACAGCATAGTAGATGATGTCATATTAAATTTAAATTGATCTCCTCTCAGTGTTTATCTTTAGCGCCTGTGCAATTTCTTCAGCACCAGAGAACCTTTCAGAGGCATTCTGTCAATACAGCTACCTGACAGTCATTTGTATTTGTAAACTGTGCATTTGACACCTGCTGGTCTCTGTTGCATTGGAGCTAGTGGGGAGCCAAAATGGGGGTACAATGAAGTTATTGGTTGGTACATCTCAGTGGGAGTTATTGAAGGGAAGAAACAACACTTGCAGGACCTCGGGAGAGGATAAAAAGAAACTAGCAGCTATTCTTGGCTACCAAAAAATTGTGATTTAAAAAGTGAGTCAATTCTACTGAAGTAAAGTGTTTATGGACCTGCACTGCAATTCTTGTAAGGGATATGAAGAAAGGTTTCTGTTTAAAATATGTAATGAATTTTTAAAACACCAATATTTCAGTAAAAGACTGACAATTCATATAAGGAGAAATATTAATGAAAACAAGGAAAATGCTTAATTTCTGAAAAGATAGAAATTAAAATGCAGATGCCTTTTATTTGTCAAAGTAGCAAAACAAATTTTAATTAAAACACATTGGCAAGCCTTCAAAAAGCAGGTAGGCAAGTAGCAAAAACTGATGTTTTGTAGGTATAATTTGCCTACACTCTATCAAAAGTTCTTATTAGCTCAACAGATTGTCCTCAACTTATGATGGTTTGACTTGGTTTTTTGCGTTACGGTGGTGCAAAATCAATACATTAAGTAGAAAGTGTACTTTGAATTTGGTCTTTTCTCAGGCTAGCGAGCTGCACTAAGATACTCTTACGGTGCTGGCGATCAGCAGTGAGCTACACCTCCTAGTAAGCCTCGTGATCCCAGATGTCAACAACTGACACACTTACAGACATTCTGTACCCATACAACCATTGTTTATCACTTTCAGTATAGAATTCAATAAGTTATATGAGATTTAAATACTTTGGTACAAAACAGGCTTTGTGTTAGATGATTTTGCTCAAGTAGGGTAATTTAAGTGTTCTGAACACATTTAAGGTAGGCTGGGTATATTAAATGTGTTCTCCGTTTAGGATTTTTCAATTTAGGATAGGTTTATTGTGCTGTATCCCCCTTGTAAGTCAAGGAAGATCTGTATTCCTGCTTTATTTGCTACAACCCAAGGAAATAATTACAAAGGAAAAGGGTAGGGGCGCCTGGATGGCTCAATCGGTTAAGCCTCTGACTCTCGGTTTCGGCTTAGGTCATGATCTTGTGGTTTCATGAGTTCAAGCCCCACATCAGGCTCTGTGCCAACAGTGCAGGGCCTGCTTGGGATTCTCTCTCTCTCCCCCCCCTTCTCACCTCCCCTCTCCCCCTCTCCACACTGTCTCCGTGTCTCTTAAAAAATTTTTAAAAACAGGAAAAAGGTGGATACATGAATCTGCTTAGCTTTGTAATCTGTTTTGCTACAATGCATGTTTTTGTACTGCAAATTTGCTTATAACGTGACTGGTATTTAGGAAAAGGATGTTAATATAAGTAAGTTGTGTTCACATTATTTTCCTCAGAATGTTTTGAAGCCATCAAAGTTTTATTTTTTTATTTTTTTTTTACCATTAAATATAATGTTTTAGTGGTATACAAAGACGTCCGCCCAACCCAAAAAGAGGAGAGGGGACAGTTTTATGACCTTGAGAAGTACTTTGCTTTTCACAATGTTAAGCTATCCAGTGAAGCTGCTGGTGTGGTTGAAGAAGTTGTGAGATTTTCCTTTGTGCTTAAGGAAAAAAAAACTCGGAAAAACTATACCCTGATTTAGATTATTTTGATAAAGTTGGTTCTACTGGCAGTGAATGCCTTCAAAGACTCACTTAATATCTCAAAAAAGGACTTATAAGTTCCAGGTTAAAGCTACAGAGGATCCACCTGGCCGACACAGTGATAGAGGCTGAACAGTGCTAGTAATTTTCTTTTTTCTTTTTGAGGGAGAGCATACTCTCTGGATTGGGCAGGGGGTGGGAAGGGGCAGAGGGAGGGAGAGAGAGCATCCTAAGCGTAAGGAGGCTCCATGCCCAGTCCAATAATGCCAGCCTCTATGTCACCACTGTGAGATCATGACCTGAACCGAAATCAAGAGTCAGACACTTAACTAACTGAGCCACCCAGGTGCCCCAGTACAAAACTACGTAGTTGTAAGTGGTTAGCACCTAACACTACTTTTCCCTTAAGACTTGTTATTTTTAGTGATTCTGCAGAACATGAGCTTTTTTAGTTACATAGATTAAGGAAAATATATAAATGTCCAACAATAAGGGATGGTTAAGTAAGTTTTAGGACAGCATCTTGATAGACTAATGCATCTGTTAAAATAAGCATCGGGAAATTTCTGTGAAACAAGTACAAGAATTAGAACACAAAACAGAGTACCCATATTTCATGATTACACTGTATAAAAATGTTTGCAGTATACCTGGCTTCTGATAGTTATGGTAAAATGATGGGGTTGTAGGTAAAATTTAAATAAAAAATGGGGAAGTTGGTAAAATATAGGTAAGTCCATTTTAACAGTTTAAGCTAAATTTTTATTTTACTTTGGTTTTAGAATTCCTGGAAAACTCAAGCAGTTTGTATTTGACTTACATTCTGGAAAATTGCACAGAGAATTCCATCATGGTCCAGATCCAACCGATATTGCCCCAGGACAGGTAGGACTCTTGTTTCTCAGTGGGAACTCTTTTTTTCTTTTTCAGTTAGCCTTGAAGAGGAACTAACCCTCTTGCACAGGCTTGAGTGTGTGCTTCTGAAAATCTTTATAAAGAAATTCTGAACAGACTGTAGATAATATATAAATTATATTCCTTTCAAAATTAATTTTTAAAATTGTGACACTTCAGAAAAGTTGCAACGTGGACGGAACTGGAGAGTGTTATGCTAAGTGAAATAAGCCATACAGAGAAAGACAGATACCATATGTTTTCACTCTTATGTGGATCCTGAGAAACTTAACAGGAACCCATGGGGGAGGGGAAGGAAAAAAAAAAAGAGAGAGAGGTTAGAGTGGGAGAGAGCCAAAGCATAAGAGACTCTTAAAAACTGAGAACAAACTGAGGGCTGATGGCGGGTGGGAGGGAGGGGAGGGTAGGTGATGGGTATTGAAGAGGGCATCTTTTGGGATGAGCACTGGGTGTTATATGGAAACCAATTTGACAATAAATTTCATATATTTAAAAAAAAAAAACTTAAAACTTAAAAAAAAGAAAAATTGCAAGAATGGTACAATATAATTTCTTGGTAAAGTGGTCTAGAGTACCTCCTTTATGGAATAGGAGTAAAAGGGTTAAATACAGTTGGCTTCAAATACAGAAGTTGGAGGTAAGAATTGGGAGTAGGTGGATCAGTGAAGAAATCAGTGGATTCCATTAACTGGTTAAGTCTTCCTCTGTGGCCAGGAGATTGACCACAATACAAAGAAAATAATGATTTGGTATTCTTGCTAAACCATCCTAAGCACCCTCACCAATATAGTATTCATAATTGCTCAAAACTTAAGGTTTAATGCAGCTTTTCATTTGAGATTTAGAATGCTTCACAGCTATTTATGAAAATTTTTTATTTGCTTTTTATTGTGAAAACTTGACTATTTCTATGTTTCTGCTTTGTTAAGCACCCCTAAAATTGCATTTTTGATTCATTATTGATTTATATCATGTCTATTACCACAATGATACATAACAAAACTCACATTTCATATGCCCAGAACTTCACTATTTTGCCCAAGGAACCTCCACATAGAAAAATAAAAGCTAAGTCAATTTTTCTTAAAGAGTCAAATTACGTTCAGTGTCAAGAGTTCCCTGGAAGAATCCAATGATACGCTTTTTCCTTGAAGTCTGAGGTCAGATTTTATTTTGATAATTAAACAACTGTAGAAGCAAACGGTTTGTTGGCAATAACCCAAAGGCAATTATTTTCCTCAGGAAAGTAAGCCTGCTTAATATTTTATCAGATTAGGAAAAGATGTTACTTACCATTATTGTATACTTCTCCATTAGACAGTGAACCTACATTTTATAGTAATATAAGTATGGCTTAAACCAAACATATATCTCAGTAAAAATATAAATAAAAAGTATTGGAGAAGGGGAACATGACAAAATAAAATGGGAATTTTGCAGATGTTGCTTTCCCAATTTAACGGGAATGAGTCAGTATCCAGAGTGTGTAACACAGGCATTATGTGCCTCTGTTAACTACAGGGGATATTAAAACAAGGACTACATGTTTGTTCTTGAGGAGCTCATAATGTGGAGATAAAGGATAGTCTTAGATATCTGAAATTCTTAGAAGTCACACTTACAGTTTCACTGTGTATTTCTGTCTACTGTTGGTGCACAAGTATGGAGTATTTTCCTTCTTATGGCAACTAATTTCTGGCATCCAGGTAATTGTTAAAAGCTCTATGAACAGAGTGGGTGCCTTTAATCCTCTTAGTGGTCATTTGTAGGACAGAAGGGTTTGGGACATAGTCACAGCTGTGCAGCCTCTCCAGAATATTCTAGGAAAGCCCCGTGGTGGCAGGTATTGTGTTTCCTTCCAGTACACCCCAAGAACTGTCAACAGGTCCACAGTTAAGGGCTGTGTGGCACCCTTGCCCTGGGGAATCTGATGAGTAAGGGCATTTGAAATGGGGAAAGTAAGATTTCAAGCTTAACTCTGGTCTTTGGTACATAGTGATTATTGAGCAAATAATTATAAAACAACTACCATTCATCTACTCTTATTAAAATAGTGTAATTCCATAAAATATATTGCTATAAAATGTTTTATTCTTTCTCTTGTAGCAAGTCCAAGATGTAGCAAGCAGTCCACCTGAGAGCTCCTTCCAGAAATTAGCACCCAGCGAATATAGGTATACTTTATTGAGGGATCGAGATGAGCTTTAAAAACTTGAAAAACGATTTGCAAGCCTTTCAAACAGCAGCATCAACTTACGTGGTGGAAATAGTAAACCTATATTTTCATAATTCTATGTGTATTTTTATTTTGAATAAACTGAAAGAAGTTTTGGGTTTTTAATTTTTTTTTCTCCCCCTGACTCAAAATGCATTGTCATTTAATATAGCCTCTTTTTAAAAATCTGTTAGGGATAAAAAAAAATAATAAAAATAAAAACCAGAGGCCTATCTTTGCTTTAAATCTGTCCTGTAAAATTTTTATAAATCAAGTGAAAGGTGACATCGCCAGAAACATACCGTGAACTCGCACTACTAGGTTAGGGAGGACTTAGGGATGTTTCCTGTGTGGTATGTGCTTTTCTTTACATATGATCAGTTCTGTTGGTATTTCATTATCACATTTCTCAAAGCTAAGAGGGTCTATATTCTGGATACGGGGAGGGGAATAAATGAAAATTTTCACACTGTGTACTGTGTTTTACTGATTGGTCGGATATTGCTTATGAAAATTCCATAGTGGTATTTTTTGGATTCTTAATATGTAACTTAAACATACTATGAAGAGGAGGAGAGCCATAAGCCAGAACATTTGGCAGGAACTGTCCTTACAAATTAAGAAAAAGAAAATGAAAAGTGTTATTAAATTTCTATGTGTTTGTCTAACAAAATGGCATATGGATGGCATTTAAAACTTTGAATTATACCTAAATCTGAGCTACTAGTGGAGCAGGCAGGTTACCACTGTTGAACCAGATCCCTTTTAAGGCTCCTCCTATCGTGACATGTTCATTTCCAAAGACAAAAACCAGCAGAGAAATTGTAGAGTCTTGTTCTGGATGTATAGATCAAAAACAAAGACAATAAGGCACATATGTTTTTAATTTTTTCCATTGTAAAATTGTTAGAGGACCTCCCCACTCTAGATTCCCTGATTTCCCAGGCCTGCAGTGTATAGTCAAATGGGTCCCTGTGCCAGGCCTCAATACTGCTAGGGAACAAAACCAGAGGGAGAGGCCCCTCAGTGTCATATCAGGAAGCCCAATGCCAGAGGACAGACAGGTTCAAAATTGGCTTTCCTCTGGGCCTGGGTTGGTGCTATAGGCCAAGAGTCATTTTATACTTGGAGTCTAAGTCAATCCCAGTTTGGGGAAAGATTATTTTTAAGCTTACAAGGCTGACATGTGCCATTATATGTAGTGTGTAATATATGTAACATCTTCCAATTCTTTTAAAATAAAGTGACTATTTATAATGCATATTTAATGATTGTTATTTTAAAAAAGCCTAGAATTCCTAGTTATGCATGACTTATCCATCATTTCATTCAGAATAGTAAATGTTAATAAGCTGATAAGGGGCATGTTTAGTATATCTTACCAGGTTGTTAACTAGAAAAGCAGGACAGAGCTTCCTCAAGGTCGGGTCTTAGTTCTGTTCAATTCCTTGCTTTTAATCAGTACCTTTGAAATCAAATTTGTAGCCTTCAGGTCAGAGAACAGACCAAATCTAAGGCAGTGAGAATGAAAATTCATAAACATTCAACAAGGCAGCACACAACACCGAAAGCAGCATATGCAGCTAACTGGAATAAATTTATAATCCTGTAATTAGCTTTAAAAATATTGTAAATAAAAGATAACACTCAAAGATTGGATTGCAGAGAGCTGACTTGAGAGTAGTTCTTAGGAGAAAGGCCTCAAGGAACACATGTTCAGTGTGATCGAATATAACTGAATGGCTGTTAAAAAAGATTTGAGGCTGCATTATTTACCTTTTATGCGTATTGGGACTCAAATGTCTATTGAATGAGGGAGATGCAAAGTGATGTTGGATAAGTTTTGTACCCCTTAAGGGCTGAACATTCATCAGGACTTGGTGCCCAATTTTATTTAAAAGGAAAAAAAAATGCAAAACACCAAAATGCATTAGGGAAAATAAGTTTTTGCCATAGGGCTAGTGCATGGGGTGGGGAAGGGGGGAGTGCTGTGGCTAGGAAAATGAGAAAGGAAGTTCAAGAATGGGAGCTGATTGTGCGTGGCCTTGAATGCCAAGCTAAAGGGTTTGTACTAGATCTTATGGGCAGTAGAGATGCACTAACAAATTTTAAGCCAGAAGTATGCTCATATTCAAGTTTGAGAGGGAATACTGTGGCAGCAGGTCTAGATACAATAAAATGGGCCACCGCAGGAGAGAGAATAGCCTGAACTAAGAGTGATGGCAGAGATAGGAACAGATCTAATAGATGGCAAACATGTAGATTCCACAGGGATTTGTCACCAGCTGGATGTACAGAGAGGACTTGCAGGAATCTAGAACTCACAACTTACCCATCTTCCCATCTGAACTCTGCGTCAGAGGATATTACATTTATCGAATCGACTTTGGGCCTGAGGCTCCTCAGCTGGGGAAGGGTGGGGGGAGGATCCAAGACTAAAGAACGGCTGAGTCTCAAAACCAAAACTAGAAGCAGTCCCTTCTTGTTGTCAACCTGCTACCTTTTCAAGTTTTTCAAAAATTGGTCTAGTACTGAGGGGGACCATAAAAGGATGAAAACTTCCTTTAGAGGAAATTCTAAACATTTTTTAAATAGTTAAATGAACGTAGAGAGGAAGATAGAGAATAGGCATCTAAGCATCTCCTAGAGCTCCAGGATGAAGTTGCCAAAGGCCACATACAAAAGAAGGAAAAACTGGCATGATAAAGGCCAAAAAGAGTGAAATATAAAAGTGTTTTGAAATATTAAATCTCAGGATGAGCTTAAATTTGCAGAAAGTGCTAAAATTGCCAAGAAGCCATTAAAAAAAAGAGAAAAACCTGGGGGCAAAAAGAATAGATGAGTTTAATGGATTAATAATCAAGAAAAGCAGAATAACTATTTTTTCTCTGATGAGATATAGGCTAGCGGGGCCAAACTAAAATGACATAAACAAAAAAGCAAAAATGAGAAATAAAAACAATCTTGCCACCTTAACTAAAAAATGTCAGGGCTCTTAAGACCAAACTTCAGTGTCCCAAAGAGCTGCTGGAAGTTACAAGTGCTTTCTTTTAGCAACTACTGGAGATTTTTGAGAAATCATGCAGAATGTATAGGTGACAGAAGACTGGAAATGAATAGTTATTACAGTTTTCAAAATAATTACAGTTAAATGGCTTTAGCTATTTTTCTAAATAAAACATCTCATTGAACCAAACAAATGTTTAAATAGTCTATATTTGGAGAAAAGATTTAAATAGGTGATAAGAAAACAGTAGTCAATTTTTAAGCCCAATATTTACAGACCCTGAAGACAGTAAGTTGTTTCAGAACTTAAATTGTTTAATGCTGATGACAACTGTTTTATGTGTTCATTAAAACAGGTTGGATAGGACCTCTGCTTGGCCACTGTTTTTTAGCTGTGTTTGAATTTTTGTATGTATTTCCAAGTAATAAAACTATATTTATAAAATATTTCTATATTTTAGACTTCTTACTAATTCGATTTGTCATAAATATCATAGTGTGAACATTTTACTCTGAATCCAGAGGACTAGTAACAAGCTTTTCCAGTTTTAATGTTATTTTTTAGGTTACTTAATTGTACTTGAATCAGAATGAGAAGATACATGAATCCATATGCTGACAGCTCAAGCCTGGCCTTTAGTTGAAGTGTCAAAGCTCCCTTTCACAGAGCACACTGGGGAGGACTGGCCTGCCCTTAGGCTTTGGAGAGGAAGAGGAAAAGCGCAGCTTACAAATTGCTTTTCTAAAATGTCCTCTTCTCTCCTCCTCCCCCCTACCTTGCCTAATAAATTCTTTCTATGCATCCTCCAATGCCCAGGACAGTTCTCACCCACTGCGGTCCCACAGCCCTTTGTTTACGTATTTTAGAATACCCAGTCTAGTACACACTGTTGGAAGTACATGTATCCCTTTGTCTTATCACCATGTGAATGCCATGAAGGCAGGAACTCATGTCTTTGTATTCCCAGCAACCTGGAGCACTGTAAGATCAGTAATTCTGTGATGAAAAAAAAGCCAAATTCCATAATAAATGAACAAAGGACAAGAAAACATCATAACTAGAATGGACTCTGCCAAGAGAATTAATAGAAGCTGTCCTTTTTCTCTATTAATATCTTACTGTAATAGCAAAGCATTGCTAGGTATTGCTAACCTGTTGTTTCCCGGGTCTGGGCCACTCAGGTAAAAGACCATGTACTTGCCTATCTTGTGCTGTGTCTCATATTACTTACTGGGATGGGTGATAGGAAGCTGTATGGCCACTCTTGATGCCATGTGTAAAGTTGCACATGCCATAGGGAGGATCAGATCAGTCTTGGAAGCCTGGTACTATGTTTTCTTGCCGTAACCACTGCCCAAGAGGGCATCCCTAGCTGTCACACAGAGAGGGAAATAGAACAGGGCATTTATTCTGACTTCTCAATTCTTCCTATCTTCATAATGAGCATGACTTTCTGATTTAACACACTGCTTAACAGTCTATTTCAGAATTTTTCTAGATTATAAAGTAAATTACCTGGTCTGTGGCTTCTGAAATAGAACTTTACCTCTTAAATTTTAGAATTTTGCCTAAGTTCAGTGTCTGGCACCTTTTCTATTTTCTGGTTCCCCCAAGATTACTGGTAGTACTTTAAAATCACATCCACAGTTCCCACAAACCTTAGGAGGATGTTTTTTAAAATCTAAGCCTAGAAACAACAAATTATTTTAAAAGTTTTTTTTTTTTTTTTGAGGGGGAGGGAGGGAATAACTCTGCACTTATTTTCATTGCCTTTATTAATAGGGTGACCATGTAAGTTTATCATCCAAACCAGGACATGTGAGAGTGAAAGGAAGGACTAGTAATAATTTCACCACGACAATAGATGCAAATCAAGACTGTCCCAGGTAAACTGGGATGTATCATCACCCTATCATGTTTGGATATCATTCTTATCAGAGATGAAAAAGATTTATTCCCAGTCACCTGTCATCATTATGCCACTTTTTTTTTTTTTTTTTTTTTTTAGTATTTATTTTTGAGAGAGAGAGTGAGAGCAGGGGAGGGGCAGAGAGAGAGGGAGACACAGAATCTGAAAGCAGGCTCCAGGCTCTGAGCTGTCAGCACAGAGCCTGATGCGAGGCTCCAACTCATAAACCATGAGATCATGACCTGAACCGAAGTCAGACGCTTAACCAACTGACTGAGCCACCCAGGTGCCCACACCATATTCTTTTTTTAGAAAGTCCTTTTAAGAATTCCTGGTATTTCCATCAAGTTTCCACTCATTTTAGGTGGCTCCCTAACACTATTCTTACAGGTCCATGATACTTTTTCATTCATGTGCTGTTCCTTTAAACTTTGGTTAAAAATAACAATTACAATAACATTTGTGCAGTTATGATGAGCCAAGCTCCATTCTAGGCACTCAACATGTGCTAATACTTTTAATCTTCATGACCACCCTGTAGGATAGGCAAGGTATCAACAGGGAAGGGGAGATTCAAGAAGGGAAGGCTAAAGAAGTCCCAAGTTGTTGACCTTCACTCTAACCCAAATAACAGGCCACTGTTATGAACAATAAAACCTAGGGAGGAAAGAAAGGGAATTAATGTCCATGGGGAATTAGTAAGTGCCAAGCACTTTATTCCTTTTCTTCCCTATCAACTCACTGAGAAGATGGTGGGTAAAGTACAAGAACTTGGGTATTAGAGACCTTGGTCAAAATCCTGTCACATGCCTACCTCTTAACTTCAGTTCTGCCCTTTTTGAATTCCAGTCTCTGTCTGCCTCACAGCAATTAAAATCTTGCTTCTACTTTGTCTCAATACTAGGCCATCAGATTATAAATCCTTCTTGGGTGCCTACTATTCTGACCCCATCAATCCTACGGTAAGAAAGAAGATAAACCCAACTTTTCTACACCATTTCTTCAGTGATTCAGGTCCTATATCCTAAGTCATGACTTTTAATCAGAAAAATAGAAACACCTTTACCTCCAAATTCTGAAATTTTCAGTTCATGGCTCCCACGTGCTGGAGGTATTTTCCAGATTTCTTCTGTTGCATCCCTCATTCCTATGTTAATATACAAAAGTGGTACTGAGCAAAGGTTTGAAAGGTCTTAGAAGGCTTTTTCACATTTTCATACATATCCCTGAAAGATGGAACAGCACACGTACTATGAGCCCATCATTTGTCATCTGGAAGTCACTACTGGTGTGTGTGTGTGTATCATTTCTTCCTTCTCATCACTGTATTTCATGCCATGAAATACTCCAAGAAGCAGGTGATAGAGTCCCTGCCCTGAAAGCAGCTTACAGTCTAGTTGGGGAGATCCAACAACCACAGACAATAGATGTTTACAACTATGAAGTTGTAGAACATTGCAGAATTAGCCCCAAGTGAAAATGGGAGCCAATGAACTGCAGTGATCAAGAAATAGAGATGGAAAACTGGACCATGAAAGTCTTGGACAGTAAAAGGTAAATTTCGTGACTATTTCTCAGTGGGTTTTCAATAAATATTTATGGAATGAATAGCAGGACAGGAAGAATGCAGGCATTCAATATGAAGCAGGGGATCTCACAGCAGAGAGGCAAGAAAGCACAAATCACTTCTTGCATGTGGGAAAGGAAAGCAAATAGGCTGCATACACTGAGAACCCTGGCAAAGGTGAGGTTTATTACCAACTTCACTGGCCAGGAAGGCAAAACGAGGAACTCTGAGGGTTGTAACAGTCTTGATCTGAATCAAGGCAACCCATTGATTCCTTTAAACAAAGAATTATTAAGTTAAAAACACATATAATACCACTCTCTCTGTATTTCCATCCTACCAGCTTCATCACTCACATTTAACTCCTTGGTTTTCTGTAAGCACACTACGCTCTTTCATGTTTTCAGCCTTACGTACATGCAATTCCTCTGCCACCTTCAAAGGCCACAACTCTGTCTTCAGTCAGGCATATCTTTCCTGCAGGTACTGTTCAGGTAACACATGTCCCACAAGCCTTTCCTGTTTCCAGGCAGAGCAAATCACTCCGTCTTAACTTTGTTCATTCCTCTTTTAAAGTACTTACCATGTGTTACTGTGACTTCTTGCTTTATGTATCTGAATTCATTAGCCGGAATGGATTACAAGGGTAGATTCTACAGGTCTAATATTTTTCTATATATGGCCCTGGTACTCAACACATAACAGGCATTCAGTCCAATCTTTGTTGAATGAATTTTATTGCATGTTTTCTTATACAAGCACCACTCAACAACATAATGAATTCAGTAAGCTTTACAGAATTTGTAGAAATTCTCACCATTGGGCCTTTTCTTGTGCTGACCCTTGCTAACATCAAGGGTTTAACAATAAAATGGAAACTATGTTTAGGAGATTTAATAAAACCCAGGTAAACATCTTTTTAATGATTAACCATAATACAAGAAAATCTCAAGTACTTGAGAAATGTACGAATAACATGTACTCTTGAGTTGTTTTTCTCAAATATTTATTAGTCAAGTTTCTCAAAGGAGCTGGACAATGGTCCATTCAAGCCTGGAGTATCTATGTTGCTGAAGAAAAACCCCCCGCTTTGGCTATGACATACACAGGCAACAGGACTGACATTGTTTTGGAGGTTAAGAAACTGAATATAATTCCTTCTGGGGGACAAAAGGTTTTCCTTAAGAAACAACTTTTGGGCTACCTAGTTCTGTAAAATGTAGTATTACAGAAATTATTTCCGTCTGGACAAATGTAAACAGTTTATTGCCAGTTTGTAACTTCACAGAAAAACTTTAAAATCATTTTTGTGGAATGTCTGATTCTCAGTGGCATTGTCAGATGGGGAGTAGTTGAGTTTGAAGAGATAAAGCTGGGGCTGGAATATGGCAAGCTGTGAATGCCAACCTAAGGGGTCTGAACTTTATCAAGTATTCAGTGGAGCCACTGACAATCAGCAGAAAAATGGAAGACGGACCTAGTTCTCACTCTTGTGGCAGTGATGTGAGGAATGGTGTAAAGTTGGGGAAAATGAGGTAGGGGGTGTATGGAAATACAGTTTTTTACTAGAGTGATGACCATGAATGTATTTATAAGTAGATGCAACTAACATTCAAAGTAGAATTGACAAGACCCAGTAAGTGGCTATATATAAAGAATGCAGAGTGTCAAGTTACTAACCCCTAAGGTTTATGGTTGGCGAATCCCTGGCTGGAGCAGAAGAAGGCAGGCACCCCTGAGAAAAAGCTTACTATGCAAGAGACAAAGCCAAAACTAGCCTCTGATCTCCTGATTCCCCACCCAATTTCCTTTTCACTATTGCTATTGCCTGATTTGGAATGTTAAAGCTGGTCTGAAAGTCCATAAGCCTCAGCAGGCAACTTAATATGACATAACAAAACCTCAGTTAAATTACTTTGAGGATTTTTTTTCTTAGACCTTGGTTATAATTCTAGCTGTGGTGCTAACTAGCTTTGATCTTGGGTAAATCATTTGCCTCTGACACCTTTTTACATTTTTATTCAATTTATTTCTTTTAAATTTGCACATAAATATTTTTTATCTCCAAAAATAAATAATTTCTTCGAAGGTGGCAATGTGGATAACATATGGACATTTTGCCACTGATTGTTTATAATACCCAAGAAGTTTCTCTGTAAAATGGTGTCAAACTAATGAATATAAATAGTGAGAACCACTTGCTAGAAACAAAATGAAGTGTTGTTTAAAAACACAAACAGAACCTCAATTGTTTACATTATCTTAGGCTACTGGGGAAGCTTTCCTACCTTTTAGGACTCCTCTGACTACTTACGAACATTGTCTAACATTCATAAGTACCTGAGAGCCAAAGCCATGTTATGCTTGATTACAAGAGAAGAACATGTCCATTTCACAGGAGAACCTTTTTCCCAAGCTTTTCATCATTCTTCCTCCCAGATTTCAAGTGGCAGCAATGAAGGGCAAAGGGGGTCCTGAGAAAGACCTTTCAGTTTTAAGTTAACACAAAGCATAGGTTGGTTTGGTTTCTGTTTTTCACTGGAGGAAAATGTTATACATGATTTATGTATATTTCAGGCTTCCTCAACTTCCTGTGATTGATATTACCAGTATTCAGTCCTTACTCCTGTGCAAACTACGTAGGACACTTACAGGCAGGCAGGCAGCCCACAGAGAAAGGTTTTTGGACTCATAGGATTCTCCCTTTGCAGCATTCAGCATCAATATAAACTAAAAGTTCTTGCTCCAGGAACTCTGGCCAGCACACCCCCTTTCTGGGCATCCTTAGGTTACTAGCTCCAGAATAGGTGGGTAGGAGAGCTAAGCCAGTAGAAGAAAAGCAAAACTGAGAAAGGAAGAGAGGAAAGGTCATAAGGACAAGGGAGTGTAATTTGTGACTAATAAACACCGAGGTGGCTTTTCTATGTGTTTGATAAAATGTCTTTGGAGATGATTTCAAAAGAAAAGTTTCAAAAATGTTCTAAGTAATACTAGCATCACTACAGTAAGTGCGTGGCCTCCCAAGGGTACCATTTTCAAGGAGAGTAATCATTTGATTCTATGAGTTATGATAGATTTTGCAGTAGAGTTCATTGTTAATATCAAAAAGCACTGCTTAAGAGATGGCTCTAACCCATGGAATACAAGAAAATTTGTAGGATGTGCAGGTGGAATGGAAACATTTTTAATTTCATAGTCTAAGGACCAAATTCAGCACTGGGTACTTCTGCATCAGCCACTATTGAAAACTCTGAGGATGTGGGACACTTTGTGACAAAAGATTAGGAAAAAAAAAACCCACTGCAAATGAATGGCATATGTAAATTCACAGCAAGCCTGCCTTACAGAATAAATTGGGGTTTGGCTGAAGCAGGACGAATGGCCTACCTCAATTTTATATACAGAAGTAGCATAGTAGGAGAGTAATAGAAATTTTTGTAGTTCAAGAGACCTAGTGAACATCCTGGCTTCAACTTTTTACAGCTGAATACCCCCCTGCAAATCATGTAACATCTCTGAGACTCAGTGTCCTTACCTGTAAAATGCCTAGTGAAGTGCCTGGAAAACAAAAGATATTCAATAAATATCAGTTCCTCCATAAGGTGTTTTCTTCTTTTCAAACTAAGGGTCACAATCCATTGGTAGATTATGAAATCAATTTGGTAGGTTGCAACCAGCATATTTTAAAAACTGAAACAATAAAAAGCATCAGAGTACCCTACACATAATGTTGTTCCATTATGCATATGCTGAGTTTTGATATAAATGCATTTTTTACTGTGAGTTACAACCAAAAAGTTTCAAAGTCTCTGCTCTACAGAGAAATTCTCAAATTATTACATCACAAAAGTCTTCAGGAAAAAAAGTCTTTAGGAGCACTGCCTTTATCCAAATGAGCCTCAGTACATTCTCCCCACCCCCATTCTGTACTTTTCACCCATGACTTCTTTATAACTGGAAGTTGGTACCTCTGTAAATGTTAAGAACTTAATCAAAGTGCCCCTTATCTTCTAATGTGATCTAGTAAAAATAAGACATGAATCACAGAGAAGATGAACTTAATCTGATACTGTAGGGCATTAAATTCAGTTTAAGATTGGTTTCTGTGTCATATTGTCTAATTTATACCTCTAAACACTTTATAGGTTGATTAAACACTTCAAGACATTTCTACAAAAAGTTAGCTATTAAGTTCTATTATGGGGAAATTAGATACAATTTCTAAATAATTTTAAATTGTAAAACTTTTTAAAAGGGCTGTAACTTGCCTGAACATGAAGACTGCTAGAGTAATATTCCGATCCTGACGACTACTGAAAACCAAAGGTCTATATGATAGGAACATGCAGTGGGAGTATAAATGAGATCCCCAGACGAAATGTGAGCTTCAGTTACAGGCCTCCTCCCTCCTCCAGCTCCAGTGTAAAACTAGTCCCTGGTGCTGTTCAGCAGGTGGGCTTAAAACGCATAGCCAAGTGCGGGTTGGCAGAGTGGGAGTAATATGTCGAGATGAAGACTGGGCCACAATGAAGGGCAGAATACTAGAAATTACAGAACTCAATGATACAGCTCAATCTTGATGTAACTCTACCTTAAATTTGTAATTTTGGCTGGCCAGGCCAGATTGGCCATTATTAGAAGTACCTATGGGACTGAAGTTTAGCAATCTTGTTTTAAACAAGGACCCTGGGTGATTCTGATCCTCATTCTGGTTTGAATACCCTCTGTTAAAGGGACAGCGAGGATCAGAAAATATTTAAAAAGGTGGAGTTCCAAATATCCCAACCTTACAGGAATCCAATATCAAATACTGGATTAGAATCCAACACTTATTCAAAGCATTTCCTTCTTGGCATTATACTAAAGGTACAAGTCAACAGTTAGCAATACTTGATATTTTCCAGTTGTTGAATGACAGTAAGAAATGGTGCTTTCTCTTCATTAGAATTCATTGGTGAGTGGGATGTAAAGTGATGAATCACTAATTCTACTCCTGAACCATTATTACACTATATGTTAACTAACTTGCATTTAAATAAAAGGGAAAAAAAAAGATTCATTAGTGACAGTCACGAAAGTGGGAGAGAGAAAGGTCTGTTTAGATTAGACAAAGAAGTAAAAGGTAGAATTAATAAAAATTATTAAGAGTAAACTCAACAAGAGAGAAGTGATAAACCATTCAACCACCTGAGGAATCTGGTTCCCGAGCTCACACATTTGGTGGTATAGGTGCCCATTCCTCTGCTCTCAGAAAACAGTAAAAATTAAGGCAAAAGGCAGTTCCTTCCTATTTCAAATGAGTTGGGGGTGCAGAATGAGGCTACCTGTGATTTTGAATTCTTTTCTCCCAAATTTAAAATCTCTTTGCTATTTGATAAGACAGACACTAGGTTAGGCTGGGCCATGCTTGCTCTGTTGGGATTAGCACCACAAATCCTTCGTGAGGACTGAGTCTTGGCACCAGGCTTTGTCTATCATCTTGAATGTGAGAAAAGGCAGGCAAGAACGCCATTCTTGGGAAGAAATAGCAGCTGTGAAAAGTAAAGGAAAGCACAGGAGACAGCAGAGCCTGGGGAAAAGGATGGCAGTAACAGAAGTGAGGTAGAAAGCCCTCCTCCAAGGGCCAGCTAGAAAGACTTAGGGTCAGAGAGTCCCTGTGTGGCAGGGACATCAGTCTCTTGAAATTGTAAGACGTCCCTAAGAAATGATCTGGTGTCCCCCTACCTTCTGCTTATTTTTTTTTTTTTTTTTTTTTTTTTTTTTTACCTCAAACTCTAACAATGTTGGAAATATTTGGAGATCTCTCTTCCCTTTTTTTCTCTCTTTCACCTAGAGGTTACAAGTAAGGATGATTGGAAGGAAACAGAGATGGGAGACAGTACAAGAAAGCAGATTATGAGAAAAGTCCTCATTACACATGGGTAGAACTCACCCCACAAGTCAAAGAACTGTTCAAAATTACAAGGGAGGGAAGGCAGAGGCCACTGGATCTTTGAGGTGTTAAGAGACAGACTGACAGAGCAAGCTCAGTGACTGGCTTAATAGTCTCCTACCACTTGAGATTCTGTGTTCTTTATTTAAAGAGAGACAGAAAGAAGAGTTCAGAGAAGAAGCCAGTGTCACAAATTAAGTTACCTGAAAGAGAAGTTGCACCTCTCTTTCCATTTTCTGACACTATTAGTGTCCGTCACCAGAAAATACAGGTGACCAAACTGCAATAAGGTTCACCAAATGGACTCCACCATGTAGCTCACCTGTTCCCCCTCGTGAGATCCCGACTTCCTTATTTGATAAGAAAGGCTCCTAAACTCCCCATTCTTTTCTTTGTTAATGGGCCAAATAATCTCCTATGTTTGGGAGATAAACAAACATATTTATAAGATACTTAACCTTAGGGTCTCCAAGTCAGGGTTATAGAATAAACTAGTCTTCCATAACCCATCATGTCCATACATCTCAAGTCCTTATCAGAGTTGTAAGCTCAATTTTCACATTTCCAGGCAGAAAATCTGCTCCTTGGCAGTCTTTAAACTTTACCCGACAACACTACACACCCTCATCCCAGGCTCCTCAATCTCTAACATCTCCATTAACACTCCAGCAAACAACAAAATATATCCACTTATCACAGTTCAATCCCACTTGAACATCTACAGCCACTATCTTGATATAATCATGTTCCAAAACTGACTGAGTGTCCAACAGCAGCAAAGGTCCTCATTAGGATAGACATGTTGGCGCCAATAAGACTGAAGTTGGGGTTTTAACTGCATTTTTTGTCAGTTTGGCTGGGGAGATCTGGACAGCTGGAAGTGAGCTTCTCCATCATTTTCTGTTTCTTTCTTTGTATCAGTTTTCCACCTGTGAAGCCCAACACCCCACCACCAAGTGCAGCTGCAATTCCTGCCACTTTGAAGCCTGCAAGGAGGCCAATCGGACCCCCCACCACTCCTCCGATGAGTGCACCTGCCACAGGCAGAGCTGCCAGCTTGTACTTTGCAGCCTGTAAAAAAAAAAAAAAAAAAAAAAAAAAAAAAAAAAATTCAATTTAGAAATTGAGTTGAGAATATCTGCCTGTGGTGATGTGCATTTTCCTCTCATTACTCCTGGCAATGCCTCTTTAACTCCTGGTACATAATTAACCCTAGAGATTGGGGAGTGGGGGGAAGTATTCCACAGGTACTACAATTGCTCCTGATCTCAGAACTTAGAGAGATGAGCTACAAAAAGTGGACTGCTACAAATTGATTTTACTTGCAAAACAATCAATCCACTAACTATCTAGCAGGCTTATTTCAACAGTTTCAGCTGCTATAGATACCCCCAAAGCTTTTATGCTGCACAGAGATTATTCCATGCTGTATACCTGGGGTTAAAAGCAATATTCTATGGAAAACAGATGGTCCCATTCTACCCGTACGGTCACATCCTTACACTTTTGCCCCTACCGGATTCTGGCAACGCTCTACTTCATTCCCTGCACTTCTGCAAATATGCCCTTATAACACCAAAATGCCTTCTAGTGGGGCTTTGGTTTATTCTCTGAAAAATTTCTCTCCCGACAGAATGAATCTTGAGAGTAAAATATTACAACAGTCATTGATTTCTTGCACTACCTATGTGTCATTTGTTCCTTATTTCCTTAATTGCTGGTTCCCTCCACATTAAAGAGAGCAGATCAATTGGGTTAATACTGGAGATTCCTGGGAGCCAGAGTACCATTGATTTGTCAGCAGGAGCAGAATCTTACCTTCCCCAAGTTTTTGGTTCCCTCTTCAACATTCACAGCAGCTCTGTTGACATGGTCTTCAATGCTGTCAATCTTCTCCTGCTGAGACTAGATGCAAAGGAATTATGAGTGAGCAGTCCTGCTGGGGAGCAGCGGTCAGCCAATACACAGTACTTTAATTCCTGTAATCAGGGTCCCGTGTACTGCAGCCTTGCTGTCTGAATAGTGGTTCATTAATAGTGTCTGATAAACTATGCTGAAAGTACAAATTCACTTGTATAAAAAAAAAAAAGGGCAACTTAATTATTAGGTAATAAAAGGGTGGCACCTTTATAGGAAAAAGGATCTCACACTAAAATCCATTCAAACATACAAACGTATTATTCTCCAAATGAACTACTTTGTAAGAGAAGAAAAATCCAAATAAGCATTTACGTGTCATGTTGAGGTTGATGAAAAACAAAACAAAACAAAATGAAACAAAAAACCTTCCTCCTAAGTTACCTTTTTTGAAGATTCAAAGATTTAAAACAGGAAAATTTGCCTTAGGAGTAAAACATGCTTGGATCCAATGAATACAAATTATTACATTTTTAGGAATGAGAAGACAATATGGTTTGATCTGTCATGAAATCTTTCCACCTGTGATATGCAGTAGGGGGCTGTGGATGAATTCACTGTCCTGAGTCTCACACCTGTACACTTTAATACATTTTAAAATCATGACAAGTTAAAATATTTCGGATCAAATATATTAATAAGGCATTCTATGAAACAGAGCAGCACCTGCTCTGACACAGCAACCTTGTGACTCATGGAATCTTTGGGCACAAGGAATGATTTTTCCCTGAGAGGTGTGAAGCTCCACTACATTTCTCACAAGTGGTTACTGAACTTCAGCTCCAGTGACAGGAACTCATCACCTGCCACAGGAGCACACGCCCACTTTTAAAAAAGCTTTATTTAGACAATTCACCTACAATATGTGCCCATTTTAAGGGTATAGGATGATGAGTTCTGACGAATGTATAAACACCTGTAACCACCATCACATCAATATAGACTGTTCAGGTGCTTTTTCAATTCACTGAAAAAAAGAAGAGAATCCCTCTTTGATCCCAGGTAAATCCTACTTCTACAATGACTATGAAATAATTCAACTTTAATCCTGAAGTATTTGCCCGCTTAACTTACACCGAATCAGATGTAACACTCTTCTAACTCCAATTATCATTCAAGAACATGAAATGCAATCAGCTGATTTTTCCCCACAGTTCCCCACAGTCATTACTGACATTCCTTCCCTTCCCATACACCAAGTGGGTACCTTTTCACTGTCAGACCTTTCATGGTATCCCTTCATTCCTGTGTTCTCCACTGCTATCTTGACATCTCTAACACAATCCCTGAAAAAGTCCCTTATCAGTTTTCCTTTTCACATTTCTGTCGGACACAAGTACAGCAATGGTTCTCATGTGTTCGAGAGCATGCCTGTGTCCCCTGGAAGACTTCTGAAGGCACGGACTGATGGGGCCGCCCCCTGAGTTTCTGATTCAGTAGACTTCGGGTGAAGCCTGAGAATTTGCATTTCTCATGAGTTCCCAGGTGATGCTGCAAGTCCATGATTCTCACACTTTAAAACCCACTAATGTATGTACATAACTGGTAAGGGCACAACCTTTGGCCAGATGTCCTGTGTTCAAATCACAGCACTGTGTGGGGCGCCTGGGTGGCGCAGTCGGTTGAGCGTCTGACTTCAGCCAGGTCACGATCTCACGGTCCGTGAGTTCGAGCCCCGCGTCGGGCTCTGGGCTGATGGCTCGGAGCCTGGAGCCTGTTTCCGATTCTGTGTCTCCCTCTCTCTCTGCCCCTCCCCCGTTCATGCTATGTCTCTCTCTGTCCCAAAAATAAATTAAAAAACGTTGAAAAAAAAAAATTAAAAAAAAAAAAAAAAAAATCACAGCACTGTGTGCCCATGGACAGATTACTCCAGCTATCCAAGGTGTCAATATTCTCATCTCTCAAGAAGGATAATGATATACCCCATGGAGTTGAAGTGAGGATAAATGAGATAGTGACTGTGTGAGGAGAAAAATTTACAAAGTCATTCTCATCTTCTCAAGAAAGCTTAACTCCCATCTTTCTTTTCTAAAAAGCATATTAAACTCTTTTCTATGAAGCTTGAAAATTCTTGGGCATGAAAACCTTAGATCTCTCCTAGCCATTCATTCATTCAGTTTTTATTTTCCTCAGACAAAACTTTTTTAATGTTAGCTTTCTTCTTCCAACCCACAGAAGCATAAGTGCCAGCATTCATAATATCCAACCTGTAGGGATTTCTGACACTGGATTTCTATCACTGTTTCTGTTTGGGACATCCTCAACACTTTCCATTCTTGCCTGAAAGTCTGGGCCAGCAGATAAATCACATGTGTGATCATCAACCTCCACATCCTGATGAGCTGATGGGGTAGAGGGAAAATAGCCAACATGTCTCCTTTCTCTCAGTCTCCAAATGATTCCATCAAGATGATGGAGCCTGCTAGGACTACTGTCATTTCTATACCCCAAGTGTGATCCCAAAGCTTCAGGGAAATATTTTTTTAATGCTCCTTCCAAAAAAGGTTGGACACTGCAGCTCTATGATTGTTTTCTTTTAACATAAAGTAAAATTTAAAAATTAAAAATACTTTAAAAAAACTGGGGCACCTGGGTGGTTCAGTCAGTTAAGTGCCTGACTCTTGATTTAGGCTCAGGTCATGATCTCACGGTTTGTGGGATTGAGCTCTGCCTCTGGCTCTGTGCTAACACTGCGGAGCCTGCTTGAGATTCTCTCTCTCCCTCTCTCTCTCTGACCCTCCCCTGCTTGAGTGCTCATGAACACTTTCTCTCTCTCCAAATAAGATAAAATTTAAAAAATTTAAAACATAATTTTAGTATTTTTTCACAAAAATATTTTGGTATAATTGGAGAAAAGACCACAAGACAGAACTAAGCGTGAGACCACTGACGCTCCCCTATCACTGCAATCGCCAGTACTCGATGAGGTCTGTCTGACCCTGGGGAGTAGCCCAAACCTGTGAGTACTTATTCACTACATCAGGAAGCTTGCTTAAATATGGACATGGAGATAAGGCAGAGGGTGATCAGCAACTATCCTGGAATCAACAACTGTCCCTCAGTTGTACAGACCTGCCTCTCCCCTTTTCTTCTTAGTTTGAATCCCAAACTTCTCCTGTATCTTCAAATTCTGCTTCGTAAGTAAAGAGGACTCAATGACACCATCACAATTAGGCAGCAAATTAGTGTCAGTTGTCAATCACTGTCTATACACAATGCCAAACTAGATCCCATCAGAGCTGAATTTGGTCACTAGTCCACCATGCCCTTGGCTCTTTATGTTGGGCCAAACGATACAACTACACAACCTTACCCCAGTACGGGAAATCAAGCTCCTAATAATGATGGCTTAGAAGTCTCCTCACCTCTACCTACCGACCTCCCCGTTTTGCTTCTGATTTGCTTATGTCTGCTTTCATCTGCCTGGGCCTCCCACATTTAACAATCTTGAAACTCCTTTCTTGACATTTTATACTTTGGCCCCTCATATAAGTTCTTGGCATCCCTTTAAAAGGAGTTAGACTCTTCTTTTTAAAGGGAAAGACGTCTCAAAATACTCTGAGAATGTGTCTGTGGATTTCATTTTAAGAAACACTGAATTAGGTCCCCTTATTTACCTGAAAAAAATAACTGAATCTTAGCAGTTAGAGGAGCACTTAAGAGTCTTAAAAAAAAATGTGATTAAGTGAATATTTGTCAAGCAGAATGCAATCTGGTCATCTGAAGTCCAAACAAATGAACTGGTTTTCCCTTGAATGCCTGTTGTGGACACTTGTACACTCAGCATCCTCTATATCAACCAATAGTAATACATTCAACAAATCCATCGCCAAATCTATTTACATCAATAAAAATGCCCTGCCTTGGACAGCCTTGCTAGTAGTTGTGCAGTTTTATTAATGTGCTAAAAGCTATGGGTTTAAGAAACTATTGTCAAAACTGTGGTTATTTTCCTTTATTCCTGACTCAATTCCAGGCATCTTTCAAGGCTAGCTCTAGTCTTAGATCTTGGTTAATCCAGGGAACACTGAGCTATCCTGGTTCTGAATTCCAAAAGTATATAATCTATAATTCTTTTTTTTTTGTAGTCTATAATTCTTAATCATATGCAATAAATAATACACAGAAAAGCTCAGAAACATACAAAGACTACTATATACAGAAATTCAGGATATATACTATACTATATACAAAAATTCAGGCCAATAGGCCTAGATAGAGTAGGCAATAAACAGAGCAGAAGTAGGATGTTGATATCATGGGATTCAGCAATTAGGAAAGAGGTGGTGGCAAAACTGTAACTCTAAGGAAGGAGCCAAAGAGGGAATCATGTAAGCAGGGACAAAAGCAGGAATGCAGTTGGGGTCAGTACAAGGGAAGGGGATATTACTTCAGTTAGTCCTCCCATCAATTTTACAAAACTCACTATTGTCAAACAACACCCTGAAGGTCAAACAGGTAATAAATCTGATTAATCTGATATAATTCATTACATCCCAGTTTTTATGCATCCAGAGTAAAAGCCATAGGGAATAAAGTAGAAGGTAGAGACAATATTGGACCAGCAGCAAGGGTGACATGCCATTGTGTGACAGGCCCAGAGTTCTTTAAATTTCCCTTGACAAGAACTAGGGCAAGTTCCACAGTTATAGGAACAGAAGGCACTTGAGCAATTAAATGCTGAAGAAAAATGAAGGGTGCTTAGTAGATACTAATTTATTATTGGAGCACACCTGGATTTCTCAATGGCTTTGTAGGTTCATTTTTAATTATGGTAAAAAAAATGTATGTATGTGTGTGTATGTGTATACACACACACACACAAAAACACACACATATATATATATAATATATACATATATATAATATATACATATATATATATATTATATATATGTATACATAAAGCTTACAATTTTAACCATTTTTAAGCCTGAAATTCAGTGGCATTTAGTACATTCACAATGTTGTGCAATTATCATGACTATCCTATAGGGTTTTTTCTTTTTTTTAACTATTCTCTATTCTTCATTGAGCTTAGCACAGTACTATGCACATAGAAAGTACTCCAAAAACACATGGTTTATTTGTCTAGATACTATCATGTCCATGTGATGATAATGAAAGGGATGTGGTCACTCTGCTTATGTTCCCAAGTCATTAGGTGCCTAAATGGAGCTTCTGTGAGTCCCTGACCATGTGGTCATGAGAACTCAACCACCCTGGGAAGAGTCATCAGGGGTTCTCCTTTGAGCTTGTGCCTAATAGCATTTTGTCCCATGTCCTCACACAGATTATTATAAATAGGACATTTGTATAGAACTATGGCTATAGCCAAAGTCTTTCTACATGAACCTTCCTTGATTATGGGTTAGGAGCTTCTTACGTAACCTAATCGGATATATAATTGTTAAATGGCCACAAACTCTCAATTTTCCTTTCATGTGCCTATTCCACTGGAAGGGAAATATATTTGTCTGGAATGAGAAGACTTTGTACATGTTTAGCTTGTTTTTTAAATCAACTTTGAGGTATAATTTATATAATAACAGATTTTACCAATGACTTTTGGCAAATGTATGTTTGTGTAACCATACATGCACAGATTTTAGAAACTGCGTTAAATCAGATATTATGAGTTACAATAATTGAATTAATTCTGAAACAACAAATATTTTGGGATTCTTGTCATATCATTACCTTTGATATGCAAGTATATCAATAGATTGTACAGATATCTAATCAAAAAACTTCAAGCATTTTGCTTCTTCTGATTTAGAAGCATCAAAAAAGGAAAATGCTTTAAACAATCTACTGACGTTCAATTTGAGGCATTAGATGCCAAGAAAAAAATACAAAAACTAGAAAACAAGCAAAGGAAGGGACTAGCACTAAAAAGCCCAGAAATCCTATTCTAGAAGGAGCATATTAGAGAATCAAGAACTCTTAAAAGAAAAAAATATGATGAGGTGGGATAGGGTGAGGAAGGAGAGTATTGGTCTCAAGAAGATGAATAATTTTATATGGAAAAATTACCAAAGTTGTTCAGTCTATGGCTCCAAGAGGGCAAAAGTACCAGAGGGAAGTTATTATAGGGCAGAGCTTACACAGGGAGGAACTTCTAAGAGGTAGTCTTCAAATAGAATGGCTGAAATAGAAAGTATCCCCACGCTGTAATTGTTCAAAAAAAGCGAAAAACCATCTATATGGGAAGCTGGGGCAAGAACAGAATTGGATTAGCTGGCCTTATAAATCCTTTCCAATTCCAGTTCTGAGACTGTGTAATCTAGGGACTTTTATCCTTAAAAAGCCAGGCATCAGGGAAACCATAACTCACAGATGTAAAAACCCCAAATCACAGTTTGATCAAAAACAAAGAACTAGGGGTGCCTGGGTGGCTAGTTGGTTAAGCGTCCAACTCTTGATTTCAGTTCAAGTCATGATCTCATGGTTCATGGTTCATGAGATAGAGCCCCACACAGGACTCGGCGTTGACAGCACTGTGCCTGCTTGAGATTCTCTCTCCCTCTGTGTCCCTCCCCTGTATGCATGCTCTCTCATTAAAAAAAAAAAAAAAAAAAAAAAAAACTAAACCTAGACAAAAGCATAAGCAGACACTGGTTTGTTCCTGTGTGTGCACACAGACATATACACACATACTCATATAGCCAACCTTCCCATACTTCCTGGGAAGGAAAAATAAGAATAATTAGAAAAATAATGACAGAATCTATTGTCTTTCCCACCAAATCCACT
Organism: Panthera tigris; assembly: GCF_018350195.1. NCBI lineage: Eukaryota > Metazoa > Chordata > Mammalia > Carnivora > Felidae > Panthera > Panthera tigris. Next base: position 61,682,855 of record NC_056672.1, on the reverse strand, counting down.
TTATGTTCCCTGATCTGTGTTAACAATGTCACTGGCTACTCAATTATGCACAATAAAGCCTGATGTTTTGAGTCTTCCATCTTCCTTCAATTTCTGCTAAGCCTACCCCAGAAATACCTCTCATCTGGCCTTTACCTTTATATTGTATTGCCATTGCTCTTGGTAAAACTCTTGCTATTGTTCCTTAACTAGTCATCCGCCTATTATACCCCCCTTCTTGAGGTCATTATTCACACTGCTAATGGTAATCTTAACCGTTAGCAGTGTGAACCTGCTTATCACTCTAACCTGCTTAAACATTTATATTTGCCAGGGGAGAGGGGAAAATGGGCAAAGGGCATTGAGGAGGGCACTTGTTGGGATGAGCACTGGGTGTTGTATGGAAGCGATGAATCATGGGAATCTACCCCCAAAACCAAGAGCACACTGTATACATTGTATGTTAGCCAACTTGACAGTAAATTGTATTTAAAAATTTTTTTTAATATTGGCCCCTTAATGCCTACAAATTAAAGTTAAAATTCTTTGGTGTGGCCCGCAATACCATCTCAATCTGGCTCTCACACTCCCTGCTTTGCTTGCCCATAGTATCTCATCCTTTGGTTTTATTGCAATCCTGGTCATTCTTGAAAGGCCACACACTTCTCTATTCCATGTCTTCAGCTGTTTTCAAAGGCACCCCTCCCCACTCCTATCTATGGACATTGTACTCAATTTTCAAGGCTCAAGCAAATGCTACCTATCTTGTGAAGATACCCTTAATACTTCTACGTCACAACCCCTGCCTCCCTCCCTTGGAATTAAATGCTTCTCTTAGAGCTGATAACACTTCCCTTCAATCTCATTTTTGCACTTAACAATCATGTTTGAAATTTCAGTTTTTGGGGTCCAAGCTTATCTCCACCCACTGTAAATCCTTGAAAGCAGAGAACAGGTTTCATCTATTTCTATAGCTAACCTTGTCAGACCCCTGGTGCCAAGGATCTAACACAATACCTTCTATATAACAAATCTTTGACAAATGTTTATTAAATTGCTTTGGAAGCTGAGGACTGTTAGACTTTTACCCAGGGCTCAATACCAGTCTTGAAAATTGTAACTTCTATTAAAATTCTAATAAAAAGCCTAGTAATTGATAAAAGCCTCTTATCATACTAATCTAACATTTCTAAGACAAAAACTATTATACTTACATTCACTAGGAGAGAGAAATCAGTGACCAGTTGGCTAAGTTCAATTAAGTCCTTAAAAAGAGAGAGAGGAAAAAAAAAGTTACTTATTTTTATGCCTCACAGCTACCAAAATGAAAATAATTTTTTACATACCGCTTCTAAGCTTTCCCATGATTCTGCAGCATTTTGATCTCGAGGAATTTCAGGCAACGCATATACCTGAGTCATATTCTGAGGATCATCTTCAGCCTCAGCAGTATGAAATGTTCCTGAATGAACATAGCCTCATGTTTAGGGTTTATGTGCTTTGTTACAAAGTGGATAGCATAACTCAATTTCATAAAACAATTTCCATGTAAAATACTAACTGAATTCAGACTAAAAGTAAATCGATTATTCTATAAAAATAGATTTATCTATGGCAGATTGTTCAAAAGTTAACTTTTTTCTTTAATTGTTCTACAAAATCACCTCAAAAAAAAAAATGGCTACAACAAATGCCATCTACCCAATCTGAATAATTAGAGCTAGATGTGGAAGAAGCACTGAAGAAGAACTATTCTATTTGGCCAACATTCCACACAGAGATACTCAGTAGAAATAGGTTTCACATTTTCAATGCTAAATCATTAACCCTTTCTTTGGGTATTTTAGTAATAAATACCAGATTCATAAGGTGTTAAAAGTAGGAAAGTGATGTGTTTTTTTGCAATGAAAATCATTTTGGGTAACAAATTTGTCATCAAATGAACACCACGTGGATCTTTTCATACATATTGTCTATCCTTCTCCTCATTTTTCTAGGCCATGTCCTAGAAAGACATTGCTTTTGTCTTTTCTGAGTCTTAAAAAGTCACCAGGGCACTTGGGTGGCTCAACTGCTTAAGCAACTGACTCTTGGTTTCAGCTGGGTCATGATCTCACATTCGTGAGTTCAAGCCCCACATCAGGCTCCATGCTAACAGCATGGAGATTTCTTTTTCCCTCTCTCTCTGCCCTTTTCCAGCTTTCTCTCTCTCTTTTCCTACTCTCTCTCTCTCTCAAAAAATAAACATAAAAAGTCATCGACCCACTAAGGCCTTCCTCATTAAAACTGCTATGATGATGAATTAATTTACACTCCAAACTCTACCATCAAGTCTTTATTTCCTTGTATTGGTTTTACCAATCATTCATGCGTTAAACTGATATGTACAGAATGTCTACTAAATGCCAATCAGTGTGCTAGGGTACTACTGACACAATGATAAACCATAAAAACAGTTCCAGGGAGTCAACATAGTATAGTGGTTAAGAGCATGGACCTAGTCAAAAAGACCTAGTTTAGAATCCAGGTTTGGCTATTTATTAGCTCTTTGACTCATTTTCCTCATTTTAATTTTTTTTTAATTTATATATTTTTGAGAGACAGAGAGAGCATGCATGTGCATGCATACAGGGGAGGGGCAGAGAGAGAGGGAAAGAGAGAATCCCAAGCAGGCTCCACACTGTCAGCATGGACCCCAACGTAGGGCCTGAACCCACAAACCATGAGATCATAACCTGAGCCTAAATCAAGAGTCGGACGCTTAACAGGATTGAGCCACCCAGGAGCCCCTCCTCATTTTTAAAATGAGGTGAATGAAAGGGGCGCCTGGCTGGCTCAGTTCAAGAGCATGCGACTCTTCATCTTGGAGTTGTGAGTTTGAGCCCCACGCTGGGTATAGAGGTTACTTAAACGAATAAATAAAAACTTCAAAATATTAAACAATAAAAATAAAAATAAGGTGATAGATATTTACTTTGCACTGCGCCTGGCTTAAATATTCAGTACAGATGGGTTAATAAATAGTTACTACTAAAATAAATAGCCATTGCTACTGCTGCTATTATTAATGGAGCTTACCATATTATGTACAATACAGACATGTTAACAGACAAGTTCAGTATAGTCTGATAAGACCTATGGTACGAGTAAATATGGAATGCTATGTGAGCACAAAAGAGAGGTATTTAACCTAGACTTAGGGAGGGGAGACTAGTTGGAGGTTTTGAAGCTGAAGGCTGAGGATGAACAGAAATGACATAGGTGAACCCAGGCAAAGGTGGAGGGAGAAGCAGAGACTATTCAGGTCAGGGAGAATAATATGTGCATAGGTTTGGGAACTGAAAAGAATTCAACTGAAGGGAAGACTATGAAAGAGAAAAGCAAAGGATGAGGAAAAAAATCTAAGGTGACATTATTCATGGCATTATAAATTATGTTAAAGAATTTTGTTTATCTCATAAGATCAATATGGAACTATTAAAAGGAGTTGGAGACTACTGGGAAGCTGGAGGATGCCATAATCAGATTTCAGATTTAGAAAGCGAACCATAGCTATAGCGTGAAGAATAGATTAAGGATGAAGTTGAAAGGTAAAAAAAATTAGAGAGCAGAAAAACCAATTGGGAGACTTTGCAGTAAGTCCAGTGCAAAATGATGATGCTCTAGGACAGTGGCAGTGGAAATGGAAAGAAGAGATCTGAAGGTCTAATTTCCTTTTGTCCCCCTTACTTCAAGCTCAAAATACCTACCACTTTAATGTTATCTGACCACCTGCTGTGTTGGGTACCAGAGATAAAAAAGTAATACAAAGTAGATGCTCTTAAGGAACATATTCTAGAAGAGTTACACATACAAAGAGATAATCCTAAAACAATAAAAGAGTACAATGGCATTTAGATAGAGGGATATAGATACATACAGTATTTTGAGAATTCCAAGTCTGGGATGGCATCTGACCCAGCTTGGTGTGGGTGTGCAGTTTATGAAATAGCTTCCTAAAAAAGGTGATCTTACAAGACAAAGAAAAAAGGTCTTCAAAAGAACAAACAATATAGCTTAACATAAAAATCAGCAGGTTGGTCTTGCCAAAGGATAAAGCAGAAGGCACAGAGTTACAAACACAGAACATTAAGTAGATGTTTAGGAGGGGCCTTGCAGGCCAGTTAAAGGCTTTGGACTTTATCTGACAGACCGTGGAGAGCTACTGAAGTGTTATAAGCAAGGACATGACATAGTGACACATGATACCTGATCCACTCCTAAAAGTCATTATAACTCTTTAAATTCACCTTCTCGATTTCTGTTTTCATCCTAGTCAATAATTGATGGCATGTTATAAAACAGCATTACTATTTTACTTTTGAAACTTATGAATGTTTTACCTCTTGAGGAAAATAATCTGAATTGTTTAGGAAGGGCATAGTAGTTGATTAAAAAATATTTTGTAGGCTTATCAGAATTGACAGTGTTCTTTTTTTTTTTTATTTTTTTTATTTTTTAATATATGAAATTTACTGTCAAATTGGTTTCCATACAACACCCAGTGCTCATCCCAAAAGGTGCCCTCCTCAATACCCGTCACCCACCCTGCCCTCCCTCCCACCCCCCATCAACCCTCAGTTTGTTCTCAGTTTTTAACAGTCTCTTATGCTTTGGCTCTCTCCCACTCTAACCTCTTTTTTTTTTTTTTTCCTTCCCCTCCCCCATGGGTTTCTGTTATGTTTCTCAGGATCCACATAAGAGTGAAACCATATGGTATCTGTCTTTCTCTGTATGGCTTATTTCACTTAGCATCACACTCTCCAGTTCCATCCATGTTGCTACAAAAGGCCATATTTCATTTTTTCTCATTGCCACGTAGTATTCCATTGTGTATATAAACCACAATTTCTTTATCCATTCATCAGTTGATGGACATTTAGGCTCTTTCCATAATTTGGCTATTGTTGAGAGTGCCGCTATAAACATTGGGGTACAGGTGCCCCTATGCATCAGTACTCCTGTATCCCTTGGATAAATTCCTAGCAGTGCTATTGCTGGGTCATAGGGTAGGTCTATTTTTAATTTTCTGAGGAACCTCCACACTGTTCTTTAAAAAAATTTTTTTTTTAAATGTTTATTTATTTTTGAGACAGAGACAGAGTGTGAACAGAGGAGGGGCAGAGAGAGAGGGAGACACAGAGTCCGAAACAGGCTCCAGGCTCCGAGCTGTCAGCACAGAGCCCAACGCGGGGCTCGAACCCATGAACTGTGAGATCATGACCTGAGCCGAAGTCGGACACTTAACCAACTGAGCCACCCAGGCGCCCCACAGTGTTCTTTTAATTTTGAATTTTAACTTCTCTGAATACATTTCCTTATCTTACAGGAAGAGCAAAAACATCAGATACGGAGTAGATTTTACATTACAACATTATAACAAGTATCCAATATTTTAAAAGCTCTCTGATTTTTACAAATGTTTAAAAGAGTTACTTACCCTGTGTCCTAACATAGCACATAAAGACACTTTCATTTTCATGTCAATCAAGATAAATGAATTTACTCTAAGACCGCTCTTCCACTTAATATTTCTATTGTAATAAGAACTCTACTTCTTTAATAAGATGATGAATAATGATAACTTTGTTATCATTAACAGACCAAATGTAAAGCGGAACTTTATAAATAGAACATCCACTCTAAGGATTTTTATAAGCCATTACCCTTATTCTATTACAGAGGATTTAAATGAAACTGCCAGGGTATACAACAAAACGAGGGGAGATTGTCATACATAAATTCTTGACCTAAAAATTGAAGGGGTGGGAAATGTTTGGTATTTTAAGCAAACATAAAAGATTCCCCTTTGTAAAAAATAAGAAATGTTTAAGTCACTTACGTCTCACTTGAAACCAAACTGCGTATGCATCTTAGTTCAAATGGAGTCTGAGAACAAAGAAATCTGTTCTATTCCGGGGAAAATCCTGCTGTAAACTTACAACTCTGAACATCACTAATCAATGTGAGGCATAACTAACAATTAAGAAAGAAACCCTTTAATATCTACAACTTCTGTAATTCATTTATTCCAGCTTATATTAGAAATCAGTACCTCAGTGAATATTTATTGACTTTGAACTTTCAGAAATTACTATAGACATGATGAGGGAAAACACTGAGACAGATTATAGCTGCAGGAAAGAAGGATGAAGAATTTATCCTGTCCACAGAAGTGAAAATTGCTATTGTTTTATATGATGAAATAATCTAAGATAGTTCCATCCACATGACAACTCCAAGTGTAAAGGGCAGATAGAATACATATACGTCGCACCACTGTTTTTCAAACTCCAGTTTTAAGACCGTATTATTTACTACATTATTTATTATTTGTAGTAAAAATATTAACATATTTTTAGTTGTTAATAACACAGACATAAGATTTTTTCCCTTCTCTTTATACGTCCAAACATTCTTTGTCTCTCTCCATATTTCATTGAAAGGCAATGATTCTACTAAGAATTACAACACAACATATAAAAAGTTTCCACTAAACTTCACTATGTTAGGGAAAGTTTCATTATAAATCTAAATTAATTTAAAAGCATTTCCTGAATTTTTCATTTTCTGACAGATTAAAAATAGTGAAATTAATCTACTGATCATCTATATCAACTTATCTATCAAAATAAAATGACTTCTAAGTCATGGCTTAACTTAGTGGTAAAGGAGGATTTTTAAGAAAATTAAAGCCAATAGAAAATATATCTTCTGAATAATATACAAAACTATCCACGTGTTTCGCAAAACTGTTCACCACATGTATATATACCTGTGATAAAATCTGATATTTCATCAAATTCAATATGCAGTCTGAAGTTCCCAGCAGTTTTAAGATTGGATTCTTTTCTTTTGTGAATATTTGTTTAAAATGTAATAAGATTCTGTTCCTATTGCACTGGTGAGCTGCATGTGCCGGATGGGGAGTAAGAAAGACAATGATTGAGAGAAGCACTGATTCACTCTGTATGACCTGATACACCTTTCTAAATACAAATCAAATTTGTAGGCTCATCACTTCTCTTGGTGGGAAGCAATGCTAAAAATGAAACTAGACACACAAGTGAAACAGAAGGGAGTTTCTCAGATCAAGCAAGATTGGCAGAGAAGATTTGCTTTAGGAACTCTCAGAATCTGGACAAAAGAAACAGCAAAATCATCACAGCTTCCTCCTAAACTTAATAAGCTTCTTTTACTCTCCAGAGAACATAAAACATCCTATTCTACTTGTTATTTCTATCTGTAAATGAAAAAACTATTTTTGTATTTCGATCTCACTCGTGGAAATGTGGCAACATTGCTCCTGAATCTCTGCTGATATTTCCAACCAATTTATTTAGAATCAGATTGAATTTTTAAAGGAAGAAGTATTTTAAGGCACTTAACTTCTATGCAAATCACATTTTTCTGTATAGGCTGTCACTACTATAATGAGTATCTAAAGCAAAAACAAAGAAAAACCAGAAAGCACAGATAAAAACATGCAGGATGACAGAAAAGAGTCCACAGCCAGAAGACCACACATGGAGTGAACCGAGTTCCTACCCCACTATTAAGGTCTTATGTAAATTAGTTCCTTTGTTTTCATTATTCTCCACCTTTCCCATTCTCTCAATTACTTGTTAATAATATTTCTGGATTTAAGGCAACCTAGTACAAACTCTCACAGTTGGCGAAATACTCAGGCACTTGGTGAGATAGTTCATTTAACTGCTTAATGTTGGCAATAGATTCAAAGTCAAAGCGCAATCTGACCATTTGGAATTTGACATTCTACTATTGTTTTAGGCACAAATTAGGTATTTTTTTTATATAAATGGGTTGTCTCAAATTTTTTTTTTTTATAAATGCTACAGAGGTTTAATTGTGTAGTTTCTCCTGGTGGCAAGTGATTAGGTCTTTAGCTAATTTGATGTTCCATGAAATGAGAAGTTTGAGAATCATTACAGATGGAAAATCCTCTGTCTCTGCCCCAATCTTTTTCATTTTCTCTGTACACGTTTCCTCAAATTTTGCCAATATATAATATATAGTTTTAACACCAGTTTCATACAGAGATATTTAATTGCCAGCAAACTGGGTGAACTGCCTTTTTCTAATAATCACCCAGTTTCTCTGATGATATTTAAATCCAAGTCTGTCGAGCCCAAACAGTCCTGACAGAAACCCAAATAATGCAATAAAAAAATGCAAATGAAAGCAAGTATTAGAATAGTATCATATTGTGAGAAACTGTCAGAACGCAAAATTTTTGTTTCCTAGGTAATTGCTAGTGATGGGCAACTCAAAACTAAATAGCAAAAGAAACTGATGTCAGCAACTCTTCCCAGAAAATCCAACATATCTTCACTGTTGTTACCGCCATCACAACTGTCACAATGTCTAAGTGGGTAAACTAGCTGCTTAATCACATGGAAGCCCAATTTCTCTAAGGCAAATAAAGTATCAGTTCACACTAAATGATATGAACAGCATTTAGCCTCATCAATACAGTGGTGATAAATATATATGGACAGAATAATGTAAACAGTAACCGGTTAAAAACTATCAAAAAGCATTCTTCCCAAATACTCTTCAAGCAAGGGGCTGAGTGTTAACACTTCCTTCTCTCCAAAACAACACTTTAGGTACTGGTTATCACAGAGTGTAGTGAGTATGGCACATCCGAAATTATAAAATTGTCTCCAAAAACACATTTATTTATTCACATTTATGAAACATTTATTAATGGCCCGCTATGTGCCAAGCACTACTATATGCTACGTACTGAGGATACAATAAAAGTAAGATTTACCAAGAAAGTCTGGATGATGGCTTAAATGTTTCCTCTAATTTCTAAATTTGGACTTCCCTGTAAATTATTGGGTCATTAGTACTGAAAATATAACATTAAAAATAATCTAATTTTGGAGACAGGGAATGGTACAGGAGCCTCCTACATAAATGAAAAGGGGAAAACTCAGCAGGTATAATATCCTTCAGATTCTATTCTGATTTGTAATTTATTTATATTCCACTTTTTCCACTAAGATTTAAGGCAACTTAGAACATATGTAAAATGTAATAAGATAGCATAATTAAAGGGAAACAAAGAAGGAAAAATGAAGGAAGCAATTATAAAACAAAGCCAGGAGCTAAAAAATTGGCTTTTGGTAGTTAAAAAAAATTCAGATTTAAGCTTTCCAGTAAATAACTCAAGTAGAGAAACCTTATCAGTTATGCCATCCAGTACCCATAGGATTAAAAAAAAAAAAAAAAAAAAAAGACCAACTGCTTTCAAGTACTACTACATATTAAACCAAGAATTGTTTTTTTAGAGGTCTTTATAAAGGTACTACTATCATGCAATTAACAATTATCAATTACATCCTTAAAAGAGATATAATGACAAGTTTTACCGGACTGTTTCTTAAAGTATCACCTCATAAAAGCTGATAGCATGACCCCGAATGCAGATTTTCTTTAATGTCATTAAACTCAGAAAACTGAGCTGGGAGATAGATCTAACATCCACTATGAAAGAAAGTCAGAACGCCAAAGAAAGTCAGAACGCCAAAGAAAGAGGTGTGCCTGATCAGGCTACTCCTGCACCAGGAGATGAAAGGGGCATACTCTGCAATCCAGGATGACATTCTCCTTAGGAAATATTATAACATTTATTTTCATTATATAGACAAATAGGTACTTGAAGCCTCGAAGTTCCACTCTATACAGCACAGTCTTAAAATTTTTATCCTGCAAAACTTCTAGGGTATGCATTTCTAGGCACACTCAGGGTTCAACAATTCAGCAGACTGAAATAGAAGGTGATCCCTGGAGACTCACATTATCTGCAACAGCTATACAAGATGGTGAACTTTAACTAAATGCATTACTATGATCAAAAATAAGACTTAGTACATTACCACCAACAGTCATGGATCTGGTCAAAGAAGGTTGTAATAAAGTTTCTTCATCATTAAATTGTTTCTTAAGTTCTTCTACAGATTCCAGATGGAGTTGAAGAAATTCTGCTGTTGCTGTTGATGCTTCTTCTTTAACAGGGTCTATCATTCTCTTCAGAAGTACTAGGTCATCCTTTCGGACTTTCAAACAAAGTTTCTCCATTTCTCGGATATTGGAACGGAGTTGCTACAAAAGAAAAAAAAATCATTAAAGCCACCATCTATTAATATGAAATATCTTTATTGTCAAAAGTAATCTGTGATAATGCTTGTAAATGGAAATAATACAAGTATTCTCTACGGCAGAAAGTATACCTTTTTAAAAATTTTTTGTATCTCTAGCCAAATTGAACTTCATGAGAACTCACATCCAGGTACTTTGAGTTTGTTTAGCATTCTTTTCCTTCATTAAATGTGATTATTATAAAGATAACACACGCTCTTCATAATAAATCAAACACTGTAGAACATATCTAGACAAACTTAATGATGCCCGCCTTCACTGATCCCACCACCTCTCTTTACCCAGTCCTTCCACACATTTCCCACTGCTCATGCAAACATTAACATATATAGCCTTTCTTTTCACACACACACACAAAAAAAGGATTACACTGTGCATAATAATCCATAATTTGTTATTTCTCACCCCAATAATATAACAATACCACCATGGATATCCTTCCATGGGTGTACCATATTCCACAGTATAGATGGAAAATAATGTATTCAATGACTCCTCCAAGTGATCAATAGTCATTCATGTTGTTTCCAAAACAGAAGTCCTTGAATATAATCCTAATATACCATAACAGTATCTATCACTATTATAGTATATTCTATTATACTATATTTTGTAGGATCGATTTCCTGGGTGCCTGGGTAGCTCAGTTGGTTAAGCATCCGACTTCGGCTCAGATCGTGATCTCACAGTTCTTGAGTTTGAGTCCTGCTCTGGGCTCTGTGCTGACAGCTCAGAGCCTGGAGCCTGCTTCAGATTCTGTGTCTCCCTCTCTCTGCTCCTCCCCTACTCGTGCTCTGTCGCTGTCTCTCAAAAATAAATGTTAAAAAATTAAAAAAAAAATGATTCCCAAAAGTGAGAGTACTTAAAGGATAATGCGCATTCTTATTTCAATAACTATTAACAGTGTTTTCCTACCAGTAACAAATTATACTACCACCAAAGTATGAATGCCCATTTCCCTACATACTGCCAGTTGTACATGTTATCTCACTGTTGTTTTAATTTGCATTTCTGAGTGTTGTCAGATTTTTATCAAATGATTTCCCTCTCTTTTTAAAACCATCTACTGACATAATCATGGGGCACCTGGGTGGCTCAGTCGGTTAAGCATCTGGCTGTTGATTTTGTCTCAGGTCATGATCTCACGGTTATGAGACTGAACCCCACATCTGGCTCTGTGCTGAGAGTGTGTGGAGCCTGCTTAAGATTCTCTCTCTCTCCCTATGACCCTCTCACATGCTCGCTCTCAAAAAAAAAAAAAATCATCTACTGACATAATCATAAATTTTCCTCTAAGGTGCTGATATAACGAGCTACGGGCAGGTTTCATGGTATAGAGCCATCTTTATACTTCTGAGATAAACTCTTCCTAATCACATATATAATTTCTTTGATTCAATTTGCTAATAATTTATTTGGACTTTTAACACATCTGTTTGTGTGTGCATGCATGTGCACACATGAACGGTGTGTCTATATTATCTCTATCAGACTTAAGGTCACTTTAACAAATTTAAGGTTGTGCTAGTTTCACAGAATGAACTGTGGAGCTTTCCATTTTTTCCAATAGTCTATACTCCTGAAAAACATAAAATCCAACTATTCTTTGACAATTAAATACAACTAACTTGCAAGAATGATCTGAGTATGATGCTTTTAAAAATTATAGATCTCTATATTATATAATTTATAATATATATTAATATAACAATTTTCATATAACATTTTAAATTCTTCTCCCCTATTGTACTTCCACAGATACTAATGCAAATTCTGTATAATAGGACAAAATGTACTAATTTCTTTAATTTCTCAAGTACTTACTCTGAGTGAAGTGTTACATTCCATATTACTACATTCCACATTATTACATTATAGGAAAATCAGAACAAAGATAACTTGTTTAGGATTTACTTAATTATCTAGCAGCAAAGTGCAGTTAAAACCGAGGTTTTTTTAATTAAGTTTTTATTTTAATGCCAGCATAGTCAATACAGTGTTAGTTTCAGGTCAACAATACAGTGATTCAACAATTCCATATTACACCCAGCACTCATCACAACAACTGCACTCTTTAATCCCCATCACCTGTTTCACCCATTCACCCATCCTCCCAACCCACCTCCCCTCTGGTAACTATCAGTTTGTTCTCTATAGTTAAGAGTCTGTTTCTTGGTTTCTCTTTCTCTCTCTCTTTTTCCTTTGACCATTTGTTTTGTTTCTTAAATTCCACATGAGTGAGATTATATGGTATTTGTCTTTCTCTAACTTATTTCACTCATCATTAATATCTCTAGCTCCATCCATGTTGCTGCAAATGACAAGATTTCATTCTTTTTTATGGGTGAATAATATTCCTCTGTGTGTGTGTGTATCACATCATCTTTATTCATCTATCCATGGATACCTGGGTTGCTTCCATAATTTGGCTATTGTAAATAATACTGGTATAAACACAGAGGTGCATGTATCCCTTTGAAATAGTGGGTTTAAAAAATTTTTTTTCTATGTTTGTTTATTTTTAGGAGAGAACAAGCATGAATGGGGGAGGGGCAGAGAGAGGGAGGCAAAGGATCCAAAGTGGGCTCTGCACTGACAGAGAGCCCGATGTGGCACACAAACTCATGAACCATGAGATCGTGACCTGAGCCAAAGTTGGATGCTCGATGGACTGAGCCACCCAGGTGCCCCTGAATTTGCATTTTTTGTATTTTGGGGTAAATACCCAGTTTGCATTCCCACCAACAGTGCACAAGGCTTCCCTTTCCTCTACATCCTCATCAACACTTGTTTCTTGTGTTTTGATTTTAGTCATTCTGACAAGTATGAGGTGATATCTCACTGTTGTTTTGATTTCCATTTCCCTGAGGATGAGTGACATTCAGCATCTTTTCATGTGTCTGTTAGCCATCTGGAGATCTTCTTTAGACAAATGTCTGTTCATGTCTTCTGCCCATTTTTTAATTGGATCATTTGTTTTTTGGGGTGTTAAGTTGTATCAGTTCTTTATATTTTGGATATGTCATTTGCAAATACCTTCTTGTATTCAGTAGGTTGCCTTTTAGTTTTGATGACTGTTTCTTTTGCTGTGCAGAAGCTTTTTATTTTGATGTAGTCCCAACAGTTCATGTCTTTTATTTCCCTTGCCTCAGGAGACATATCTAGAAAAATGTTGCTCTGGCCAATGTCAGAAAAATTACTGCCTGTGCTCTCTTCTAGGATTCAATGAAAACCCCGGTATTCTTAAAAGTCCAGCAATCTTTCCATTAAACTACAACCACAATTCCTATCTATATGGCACCTTAATATAATCTAAACTATTCATTTTATTCTAGTAAAATGAAAAACAATTCTGAAGGGGCGCTGGGGTGGCTCAGTTGGTTGAGTGTCTGACTCTTGATTTCATCTTAGGTCATGATCCCGGGGTCATGGGATCCAGCCCTGTGTAAAGCTCCTCTCTGAATGTGGAACCTGCTTAAGATTCTCTCTTTTCCTCCCTCCCTCCCTCCCTCCCTCTCGCTCCCTCCCTCCCCCCTTGCCCCTCTCCCCCCACTCATGCTCTTCCTCTCTAAAATAAATTAAATTTTTTAACAAGTTAAAAAAAGCAGGGGCACTTGGGTGGCTCAGTCGGTTAAGTATCTGACTTCAGCTCAGGTCATGATCTCGCAGTTCGTGGGTTCAAGTCCAGAGTCGGGCTATGTGCTAACAGCTCAGAGCCTGGAGCCTGGTTCCAATTCTGTGTCTCCCTTTCTCTCTGCCCCCCTCTCACTCCAGCTCTGTCTCTCTCACAAAAATAAATAAACGTTAAAAAAAGTTTTTTTAATTCAAAAAAAAATCCGGAAAAAATAGTTTAGCTGCAACCTAATGTATCTTGTAAGATTTTCTGAGTGAATCAAAAAGTTGTGTCTCTATCCTGTCATGATTCTATATTTCCTTTAACTTTATGTCACTCTTACCATCCCAATGTGAACTGCAAAACCTAAGGATAACTGAACTATAAATTAAAAATATGTGACATGCAATCATTAACATGGAAAAATCATAGAACATACAGGCCTATGTTATCATCTAGTACAACCTTATGATTTTACAAGAGAGAAACTGGACTCCAGATGAGCACAGTGGCAGAATTAGGTCTAGAGCAAGTCCTGGAACAATATTATTGCTAACACACCACCATCTCTTGGCAATGCAATTCTTTTTTTTTTTTTTTTTTAATTTTAGAGAGAGAGCACAAGCAGGGGAGAGGGGCAGAGAGAGGGAGAGAGAATCTTAAGCAGGCTCCACGCTGAGCACAGAGCCCAATACAGGGCTCGATCCCACAACCCTGGGGATCATGACCCGAGCCAAAATCAAGAATGGTATGTACAACCGACTGAGCCACCCAGACACCAACGGCTGTACAATTCTCTTCCGAACTACAGTTGTAAAGCTTGGTTACATACTTGCCACATAGTCCATAAAAATATTTTAGGCAATATTATCTTGGAGAAGCATTAAAAAGTTTCTGCAGCTAATGACTATTTGCCTATGACATAGTCTTACTCTCTTACAGAATTTGTGCATCTGTTTATGCCCCAGTCAAATTATAGTGTCCAGAATTCTATTACTATGGGTGGAGGAGAAAATGTTAAGAGAAAGAAAGAAAATATCCATTGAACTATATTTCTGATACTATACTAACAAAAACACAATGGCTGGATTTTTATCAACACTTACTATAAGTTGTCTGTTGTACTAAGTATTTACCTTCTTCATCTTGTTTTACCTTCACAACTTACTTTTGAAACAGGTATTACTATCATTCTCATTTTAAAGAAGAGGAAATTAAAGCAAGAAAAAATTTTTGAAAGCCCAGGATTACACTTCTAATAAAAAGTACAGCCAGGAATCAAATCCAGGCTGCAGAGCATGTGTTCTCAACAACTTTTCTACATAGCTATAATATCCAACAGAAATATAATGCAAACCACAAATGTAAGCCATATATGTAATTTAAAATTTTCTGACAGTCACATTAAAAAGAAACAGTTGAAGTTAATTTTAATGTTTGTATTTAACTCAATATATCCAAAATATTATCAACATGTAATCAATATAAAAATTATTAATGAAATATTTTACATTTACAGCACGTCTCAATTCAAACTAGCCACATTTTAAGTGCTCAACAATTACATGTGGCTAGGAGCTAACATATTGGACAATATAGTTATAGAGTCTCTCCAAAATCAAATAAAAGTAACAGGATGGCAAAACCATATGTGAAAAATATAAAATGGGTCTTTCTGCTTCTGGGTATAGCAAACTAGATAATTCAAAGTAACCCTCCCACCAATGACTAGTTAAAAAGCTGAAAATCACAAACAAAATTCAAAGGCATCAAAAAGCAAAGAAGACAGTAAGAAATGTACAGGTCTAGAATTAGACAAAAGTGGAAATCCAGAGAGGTGAGTCCTAAACTCAAGGCCACATTTGCTTGGGGGTACTTGCTTACCAGAGTGTTTGACAGGCTCACAAATTTCTTTTTTTTTTTTTTTTAATTTTATTTTTTATTTTTTAAAATTTACATCCAAATTAGTTAGCATATAGTGCAACAGTGATTTCAGGAGTAGATTCCTTAGTGTCCCTTACCCCATCCCCCTTCCCACAACCCCTCCAGTAACCCTCAGTTTGTTCTCCATATTTATGAGTCTCTTCTGTTTTGTCCCCCTCCCTGGTTTTATATTAGTTTTGTTTCCTTCCCTTATGTTCATCTGTTTTCTCTCTTAAAGTCCTCATATGAGTGAAGTCATAGGATTTCTGTCTTTCTCTAATTTCACTTAGCAAATACCCTCTAGTTCCATCCACGTAGTTGCACATGGCAAGATTTCATTCTTTTTGATTGCCGAGTAATACTCCATTGCATATATACACCACATCTTCTTTATCCATTCATCCATCGATGGACATTTGGGCTCTTTCCATACTTTGGCTATTGTTGATAGTGCTATAAATATGGGGGTGCATGTGTCCCTTCAAAACAGCACACCTGTATCCCGTGGATAAATGTCCAGTAGTGCAATTGCTGGGTCGTAGGGTAGTTCTATTTTTAGTTTTTTTTTTTTTTTTAATTTTTTTTTTCAACGTTTTTTATTTATTTTTGGGACAGAGAGAGACAGAGCATGAACGGGGGAGGGGCAGAGAGAGAGGGAGACACAGAATCGGAAACAGGCTCCAGGCTCCGAGCCATCAGCCCAGAGCCTGACGCGGGGCTCGAACTCACGGACCGCGAGATCGTGACCTGGCTGAAGTCGGACGCTTAACCGACTGCGCCACCCAGGCGCCCCTATTTTTAGTTTTTTGAGGAGCCTCCATACCGTTTTCCAGAGTGGCTACACCAACTTGCATTCCCATCACAAATTTCTGAGTAAAATACTCAGTGCTGGAGCCTGCTAATTATAAGCACTATGGTGCTTTGAGCTGGGATCTGAAAGAGCTGTACCCTGAGAGTACAGGTGATCCTAAAATCAATCAGCCCTCAGGTGAGCTACAGTTTGGCTTCCAGTCTTTTGGGTAGTGTATAAAAACTTTAATGCCTGAAACCATATACAGACAAGCATGGAAAATTAGTACCCTACTCTCACTCTCAAAATAAACTTTAAGAAAAAAATAAACTTTTTATTTAAGTAAAAATAAATAAATAAATAAATAAAAGTGTGGGTAAATCTAGATGACCAGTAACTATTCTAAAACAGTAATAATCATAATGGTAATAATAGTAACTTGAGGATTTTAAATATATGTATAAAATTAAAATATATAAAAATAGCATTTAATTTGGGGGGCACACAAACAACTAAAATATTCCAAGGTACCTGTATAATCTATATTGTTTATGGATGTTGTTGTAATTTCCAGTAAAAGAGTATATAATTCCAAAACCAACAAGAACAGTTGGATCAATAAAAAATACAAGAAAGTGAAAATGGAGATGAAAAAGAACACAAAATACATGGAAGAAGTAGAAAGCAAACAAGAGAGTATAAGTTTTAAACCTAAATATATCAATAATTACATAAAACATAAATGGAATAAATGTTCCAGTTAAAAGATAAAAACTTTCAGACTGGAAAATATATTTAAATACATCTAAAACATATAGGCAGTTCAAAGTAAAAGGATAAAAAAATAAACCCTGTACAGCTGAACAACCTTGAACAATATAGGTTTGAATCTATAGATTCAATAAATTAGAATAAATTTGAAAAAGATTTTTTGTTTTCGTGGAGCTTGACAAGCGGATTCTCAAATGTATGTGGAATTGCAAGGCAGCCTGGGTGGCTCAGTCAGTTGAGCATCCAACTCCTGACTTCAGCTTAGGTCATGATCTTGCGGTTCGTGAGATCCAGCCCCACACAAGGCTCTGCATTGACAGCATGGAGCCTGCTTGGGATTCTGTCTCTCCACCCCCCCCTGCCCTCCCCCAGCTCGCGGGCGCACACACACGGTTTCTCAAAATAAATAAACAAACTTTTAAAAGAATGTATATGAAATTGTATATACAGGGCTGAGACTAGCCTTGAAGAAGGTAGGAGAACTTCCTCTATTATATACTGATTGATTATAAAGCCACAGTAACTAAGACAGTGTGCTATTAGTTCAAGAATAGAGACAAATACACCAATGAAACATAGCCAAGAAGCAACCCAAACATATATGCACTGAATTCATAACAAAGGTTCCACCGCAGGGAAGCATGATCTTTCCAAAAGTCAGTGCTTGGTCATTTGGGTATGCCTGTGGGAAAAAGATAAAACTGGACACACCACTTCACACCATACACAATAATCAACCAAGTGGACTGCAGACCTAAATGTGAAAGGCAAAACAATAGAATATCTTTATGACATTAGGGTAGGAAATACTTCTTAAATGTGGCATAAGAAAGCAACAAGAAAAAAATTGATAACCTTGACTATATTAAATTAAATGAACTTCTAAGTCATTGAAGAACACAACTAAGACAATGAAAAGGTTAACCACTGAGTGAAAGAAGATAATTGCAACAAATATACTGATAAAGTGGTCACAGGCAGAATAAAGAGCTCTTATAGAGAGTAGAAAAAGACAAAAAACCCATAGAAATGTGGGCAAGAACCCAAAATGGGCACTTCTCATAAACAATAAGTTACTCAATCTCATTTATAGTCAGGTAAATGTAAATTAAACCATAATTAACTACCCACTAGAAAGCTAAAATTAAACTCTGACTTTACTGAATAGTGGTGAGGATGTGTAGACCACAGGAACTCACATTCATTGCTGGAAGGAGTGTAAAATTAGTACAACTATTTTGGAAAATAGTTTGGTACTATACTACAGTGAAAATAAGGATGCCCAATGTCCTAAAAATATACTCAACAGAAATGTATGCACATGTGTATCAGTAAAAATATACAAGAACGCTAATCACATTTGTAATAGGAACTGAAAACCCAAATGACCATCAACATATCATAGTATATATTTACCATACACTATGGTAAACTCATACAATGGACTACACACAATAATGAAAATGACTGAATACTGCTATAGGCAAGAACACAGATAAGTCTCAAGCTAGACACAAAAGACATATTTTGTTTAATTCAATTTATATAATGTTCAAGAATAGACTAAATTAATTTATAACTTAATGATACATTCTGGTGGTAAAATTATACAGAGAGACTAAGAAACAGTTACCATATAAATCAAGATAGTAATTACTTTTGGTGGGAGAAAGGTGATTGTTATAGGGAAGAGACTATGAGGGGTTTCTAGGATGCTGGCAATTTTCTATTTTTGATCTGAGTAGTAGTTACTTGAGTGTTCCCAGGATAACAATTTGTTTAGGTGTATATTTATGTTGTATGCATGGCACACATGTTATATTTCACATTAAAAAGTTTTAGTAACATTTTTAGAAAAGCACATTATATTAACCTGATGGTCATTTAAGTTAAGGATAGAAACAAGTCAAGTTTGAAAGCATTTGGGTAGAGGTAAAAATGAGTATCAATCTCACTGTGGAAGTATATTGCCAACCATCTTCCTGGATAAAAGATAAATTCATTCATTTGACTAGATTGTGATTTACCTAATTTCTTTACCATTGTATCCTCAAGGCTATATGTGATCCCTCATATACGCTTTGATTCAATAAACATAGTAAATGAATAATGAATTCTTTCTTAATATTTTCCACAAAGGGCAAAGCAGTAGTCCAACAACAACAGAGATCTCCAACTATCAAGAATCTAACTAAATTAGTTCCCTAGGAATGCATAATATAAGTCACTAAGCATATGAAACGTATCATCTTTCATCAGCTGGAAGAAATAATGAACGGAACCACTTTTTTGGAATTAATTCTGACATACAAGGATAAAATAGTGAAGTGGGAATGAAACGCATGAGAAAAAGCAACCATGCCATCTTGGAGCTCTTAATAGTTAAAAAAGAATAATGGAAACACTGATACTCAGGGAACTGAATCAAGTTTTTCTGGAGAAAATAGTTGTGTGATGCCACAGAAATTATATTGTGATAGGAAGATCTTTTTTGAAAGAGAGAGTTTCTAAAAGGTGATATCCTGACACTAGAAACAAAAAAGCTAATCTGATAAGAAAGAAAAGAGGTATCTGAAGAATCCAATATGGTGGTATATGGTGTGCTATGGTAAGTTCAGAATTTTAAGAGACCTGTTTTTTAAAAAAAAGAAAAAGAAAGGCATGTGAACAAGGATGAATACAAAAGAGTGATCTGAAACAAGGAGAATCATGTAAGTAAAGTAGGAGCCCAGAATGAGCGGAGGCTGATGAAAAATGTTAAGAACAATAAAAAGGATTTAAAAAATACATGTAGAGCAAGAACAAGAAAGGAGGATTAGGTCTACCGCTTAGGGCAGATGGTATAATGTTAACAGATGATGCAGAAAAAGCAGAGCTACCAAACTCCTATTTTGCTTTTGATTCTCTATTAAGAAGATATATTCAAAAGTGAAAGGGGCATAAGAAACATGCTCAAAGGAAACTTGAAACATCTTACTATAAGAATCTAGACAGGCTTCATGAAGGAAGTGAGATTTGAGCTTACCCTAAAGAACACTAGGAAAACAGAACATACTAAATAGACTAGACTGGGGAAAGACAGAGGTGGAGGACAAGGACAGAAGTCTTCTAAATACCACACTTCATCAATTTTAAGACACAATATCTTTCCCACATTCTAACATCTCTGAAATTGGAATGCACCTTAAAATAGATGTCAAAAAAGCACAACGTGCCATTCTCTGGCAGCACTTTTTCTTTCTTGGAGGTACACAAAACAATGGTGTGTCTTACAACAGATGGTACCTTAGATTTAATTTCCTCCTTGAGGTTCTATAGGACCTATGCTAATCAGAGTAGAGGTGAAAAATCCTAAATCCTGATTATTAAGCTCATAAATATTTCAAGGCAAAACTAAAATTTAAATTCAATTGAAGCTCAAAATAATCTGCAATAATTTACCTTCTAATAGCATTCATTTTGGAATCTACTGTATCCTCTTTTCCATTCCCTACCAGGCCTTGACTCTCTTTAATCTTTTCTTCTCTAAGTTCTGTCTACTATCCTCACTTCCCTTTCTTCCCCCCTCATCCCCTCTTTTCTATTGCTTCTCCCTTTCAAAATCTCTTAAAAATTTAAAAAGTACATAACTCAACTGTTCCATATTTCTGACAGTAAAATTATGAAAGTCAAGTTTTACTCCTAGAAGTTCCATGGCTGATATTCTTTCTTTCTTTCTTTCTTTCTTTCTTTCTTTCTTTCTTTCTTTCTTTCTTTCTTTCTTTCTTTTCATCACCTACAGAACTAGCATAGACTCTCTGTAGAGCAGTATCTTTCTAAATGTGGTCTGAAATCTACTATCTCAGAATCTCTAAAGTGAGTCCCAGAAATCTGTGTTCTCAACAAGTTCTGTATCACCACTGCTATGGAGACTAGGCTGATCAAGTTTCTTCTACAGAATCCAAGTTAATGTTCTTCAGTGAATTATTACAGTAGTAATAATTTCCAACTTTTTAACTTAATTCCAAAATTTGATCACAAAATCTTTCTTAATGCTAATGTTTTCTTATCCCACAGAAGAAAACTAGTAAACTTATTCCACTTGCAGTTTCAAAACATAATAATAGATTTCTGCTTCTGCAGAGTGTGTAGAACAGAGCACTGAAGTACTAGAGAGAGCTGCATAGAAAGAGAATCCTGCACATATGCAAGGGTACAATCCTCAAGTATGTAGCAGAGAAATGATCAGAACATGTATGTGGGAAAACTACTTGAGGCTAGGAGAAAAAAATCATCCAAAAAGATTAGAGGGAACAGTGCCTAGTACTCAAAGCTTTAAACAGTGTCTGTTCCCACCAGCTAAACTGGAAAAACTCTGAATTCCCTAGGCAGTGGGTAGAGCACTCAGAAAGGTTTTACTGCATTAGTGGGGAAATAATTAGCCCTAGACTGAGCACTGTTCCAATGAAGCCTAATAAATCATAAAAGTTAGACCCAAAAGAATCAAACTGTTTCCAAATATTTTAACTGTATTCCAGAACAAAGCTCAGTAAGATTTATAGGAACATAAAAATATCTAGCACTCAAAAAAAAAAAAAAAAAAAAAAAAATCTAGCACTCCGCCAAGTAAAGGCCTCCCAATCAAATATCACCAGACACACAAAGAAATAGGAAAATATGACCCAAAATGAGGAGAATAATCACTTGATTGAAACTGACCCAGAATTGACATAGATATTAGAATTAGCAGAGAAGGATATTAAAAGTTATTATAATTGTATTTAATATGTTTAAAAAGTTAAGGAGAGACATGAAAAATATAAAGAGAAACCCAAATCAGGGTGCCTGTCTGGCTCAGTTGGTAGAACATGTGACTCTTGATCTCAGGGTCATGAATTCAAGCCCCATGTAGGGTGTGGAGCCTACTCAATTAAAATAAAAAAATAAAAAAAAAAAAAAAAAAAGGAAGGAAGGAAGAAGGGGGTTAGGAAGGAACCCAAATCAAAGTTCTAGAGTTGAAAACTACAGTGTGTGTGATGAAAAATGCACTGAATGTATTAACAGCAGATTGGACACTGCTGCTGCTAAGACTAGTAAACACGAAGCATGAAGGCACAGAAATAAAACTATCTAAAATGAAACACAAAGAGAAAGAGGAATCCAAAAAATTGTAAGATAACTTCAAGAAGCCTAATATACGTGTAATTGGAGTCTCTGAAGAAGAGAGATGGGAGGGGACAGAAAACATATGAAGAAATATGGCCCCAAATTTTTCAAATTGGATGCAAACTATAAACCTAGAGATCCAAGAAACTCTACAAATTGAGAGCACAAGAAATGTGAAGAAAATGTCATACAAGCTCATCATGATCAAAGTATTCAGAGCCACTGATAAAGGGAAAATTGTAAAAGCAGCCAGAGAATAAACACATACTACATACTGAGAACAAAAATAAGAATGAAACATTTCTTATTGCAAAAAAATGCAAGTGAAAAAAAGTTGAAAACACCTCTAAGGTACTGAAAGAAAAAAGTTAATATAGAATCTTATATACAGCAAAATTCCTTTTAAAAACAAAGGCCAAATAAAGGCTTTTTATATATACAAAAGCAGAACTCTTCATCACCAGCAGAACTGTGCTCCAAAAATGTTAAAGGAAATCTTTTAGGCAAAAGGAAAATTATACCAGATGGAAATATGGTTATACACAAATGCATTAAGCACACCAGAAATAGAAATGCCATTATATAAGTTATTTTTCCCTTAATATCTAAATCACTTGAAAAAGATAATTGAGAGTTTACATTATGGAGTATATAACATATATATATATAAGTAAACATACAACAACAATTATATAAAGACTGGAGGGGAGAAATAAAGGTATATTTAAGTTTATTAAACATATGTGAAATAGTATAATATCACTTAAAGATAAACTGTAATAAGATGTATACTATAAACCCTAAAGCAACCACTAAAATAACAAAACCAAAAGGTATAGTTAGCATGACAAAGACATACAATGAAATAAAAAATAATTCAAAATAAAACAGAAACATCATTAATCAAATGAAAATTAGGGGCGCCTGGGTGGCTCAGTCGGTTGGGCGTCCGACTTCGGCTCAGGTCATGATCTCACGGTTCGTGGGTTTGAGCCCCACATCAGGCTCTGTGCTGACAGCTCGGAGCCTGGAGCCTGCTTCGGATTCTGTGTCTCCCTCTCTCTCTGACCCTCCCCCGTTCATGCTCTGTCTCTCTCTGTCTCAAAAATAAGTAAACATTAAAAAAAATTTAAAAAAAAAAAGAAAATTAAAATCACAGTGAGATACCACTAGAGACCTATTATAATGGCTGAAACTAAGAAGACTAACCATATCAAGTGTTGACAGTGATATGGAAGAATATGAAATGGTACAACCATCTCATAAAACAGCTTGGCAGTTTCAAATAATTAAGGAATAAAAACTATATGATCCAGCTATTCCCATTCATAAGTATTTATCCAAGAGAAACGAAATCCTTTGTTCATACAAAGTCCTGTACTCAAATGTTCACAGCAGCTTTATTTGTAATAACCTCAAACTGGAAATAACCCAAATGTCCATCACAAATGAACAGATAAACAAGCTGCGGTATATTTATACAACAGAATACCTACTCAACAGTGAAGAGGAATGAAATACTGATACACATTGTAACAATGAATGAACCCCCAAAATATTTATGTAGAGTGAAGGAAGCCGGACAGAAAAAGAAGTTCATATTTCATGATTCTATTTATATAAAATTCTAGGAAATCCAAACTACTGCACAGTGGCAGAAAGCAGGTCAGTGGTTGCTGGGGTATCCAGGGTGTGTGTGTGTGTGTGTGTGTGTGTGTGTGTAGAATGGGAAGGGGTACAGAGGGATTTGGGAGGGAGAATCCAGAAGGAGAGTTACAATGGGGTTTGAAGGAACTTTTTGGGGCAATGGATATATTCACTATTTTGACTGTAGTGACAGTGTCATGGCATACACATATGTCAAAACTTATCAAATTATGTACTTTATTGTATATCAATTAACACCTCAAGAAAATTGTTTAGGGTGAAAAAGCAGAAAGAAAATGCAAAACGATGTATTATTTATGTATAGCCACATGCACAGAAATGATAAATACTTGGTGCCTGGCTGGCTCGGTCAGGGGAGTGTACAACTCTTGACCTTGGGGGGTTGGAGTTCAGGCCCCATGCTGGGTGTAGAGCTTACTTAAAAAAATAAAAAAGAATGAAAAACTAAAAAGAAAAAAGAAATGATAAATACTTAAATCAGGAGAAAAGATTTCCTTCAGATTAAGATAGGAACAAGGAAAACGCAACCAAGGAAAATGGAACCAAGGAAAGGTACACAAGGGATTTCAATGGTATTTCTAAAATTTTCTTTTAAAAAAGGAACAGGGGCACCTGGGTAGCTCAGTTGGTTAAGTGACCAACTCTTGATTCAGATCAGGTCATGATCTCATGGTTCATGAGTTTAAGCCTCACATGAGGCTCTGCACTGACAGTACAGAACTTGCTTAGGATTCTCTCTCTCCCTCTCTGCCCTACTCCCTCCCTCCCCCTCTCTCAAAATAAATAAATAAACTTTAAAAATTTTTTAAAAAGAAGAAATAGTGACAAAATGTTACTATGTTACTTTGACAAAGTAGTGACAAAATGTTACTTTGACAAAGTTGGGTGATGAGGACATAAGTGTTACACTATTTTTAGTATTTTCTATATTTCATATGTTTGAAGTTTTGTGTGTGTGTGTGTGTGTGTGTGTGTGTGTGTGATTTGTCAAAAAGTTATTTCATCATTAGGTTGATGTCAGGTAGTTCCTAATTCCTATGTCAAGCATGTAAGTTCAGAATCATTTACTAGGGCTACAAAGAGAGTAGGTAAAAAGCTAACGTATTAGGTCTCTGCCATTCTACACAAAATTGTTTACACATGTATCTGCATTTTTCTAAAAGTAAACCCATGGTATCTTGATTATTACATTAGCCATCTAACTGGTACTCTTATATCCATCCTTGCTCCCTTAGAATCTATCCTTTTCATGATAGTTAAGGTGATCTTTTAAAGTTGTATCAGGTCATTATCTGCTCAGATCCTTCCAAACACTTTCTACCCAACTTCAAATTATCATATTCTGCAAGGCCTTCCATCATCAGACTGAGCTGATCTCCCTGATCTCACCTCCTATATTCTTCTCACACCAGCCACACTGACCTCCTCACTACCCCCTTGAATATTCCACACATCCTGTCATCTCTGTCTTCCCACTTGATTTCCTATTACCCAAGGTTTATATTTTAACTTCCTTCAAGTCTCTGCTCAGATGTCATCAGAATCTTTCCACAACCACCGTATATATAAGTTCGTCACCTTCTGTGATTTTTTTGTTCCCTTTAACCTGCTTTACTTTTATTTCACGGTACTTATAACCATCTATTTTTTTTTATTTTTTTTAACGTTTATTTATTTTTGAGACAGAGAGAGACAGAGCATGAACAGGGGAGGGTCAGAGAGAGAGGGAGACACAGAATCCTAAACAGGCTCAAGGCTCTGAGCAGTCAACACAGAGCCCGATGCGGGGCTCGAACTCACGGACCGTGAGATCATGACCTGAGCCGAAGTCGGACGCTTAACCGACTGAGCCACCCAGGCGCCCCAACCATCTAAGTATTACAGTTTATTAGAGGTGCCTGGGTGGCTCAGTTGGGTTAGCATCTGACTTCAGCTCAGGTCATGATCCCGTGGTTCAGGAGTTTGAGCCCTGCATCGGGCTCTCTGCTGTCAGTGCAGAGCCCACTCAGATCCTCTGTCCACCTCCCTCCTCTTACAAAAATAAATAAATGTTTAGTAAATAAGTAAATATTATATATTTATTTTAAAAATTATGTCTCTGCTTTTTCCACTCACCATCCCAGAATATAAGTTCAATGACAACAAGATTTTTCTTGCTTTGCTTACAGCTATATCCTCAGTGTCTAGACTAGTATCTAGAACATAGTGAAAGTTCAAATGTTTCTGCTCTTCTAATAATAATCAGACCAGAAAGGCTATTATTATGCCAAGTTTTGAAAATTTACAGCAATATCCACAAGTTAGACAAATGGGGCTACAGTCAATGAAGTAAGTTTAAAAACAACAAAGCATACTAACTCAGTAATTAAGAAGCTTGCGGTATGCAAGAAGTAAACTGAAAACTATGGCCAAACTCTCAGGAAAATGAAGGTGACATATCTCTCTCTTTAGCTCTATAACTAAATTTAATAACTAGTTATGGCTTTCCCCTCCTTCTTTCAGAAATATCCTGAAGTTTCTGTCTAAAGATTAAAAGATATGTTTAAACATATACTTATCTATACTGATCATTGTAAAAAGTAATTATTCTGAGTTAATTGAAATTCTGAAAAATGGCTAATTATGTATTTAATGATTAAAAGAGTGGCTATGCATATATTTGCCTTTGTTAAATATTGATTTAAGGATTCCTAATGTGTTTTTACGACATGTAATTTTGAGAGCAAATTGTGTACAGCTAAAAACATTTGGTATCATAATAATCTGATTTCCTTACAAACACAGAGCTCAAGTCCACTGGTAAACATTTAAACAACTTAGAGTAAATACATTCTAGACATCTCATTTATTATTAAAGGCTCCAGAGTCATAACTGTTTAATTATAATAAGTCTGGACTATTCTTGTTTTACCTAACTACTACACAACAACTTTACACTTATTTCAACATCAAAAGGCACCAAAAAGAACATATACATAGCTTTAAAAATATTAACTGAAACACCAAAAGCAATAAAACTCAAACAAGAAAAAGGTCTCCATTCATTTACTCAACACATATCTAATGAGGATCTATTATATAGGTATTAAGTGCAGCACTCCACTTTCTATCCACCTGAGTTAATATTAATTCCAGATTGGATTCCTGCACTAACACTTATTAAGACCTTGTGCACTTAATACACTAAGTTTCTCTATTCTTCAGTCTTCTTTATCTAAAAAAATGAGGATAACACCCCTTACCCAGCATCCAGACAACTGGCACTGTATCACTTACTGATCTCTATAATATGACAATTAATTATAGATTGACTTCTATTACTAAAACCTTAAGCTATTATTTAAATATTTTATTTAATTTTTTATGAATTCCCACCTACGTAAGTTTCTTCAAAGCAGAAACTGTGATATATTTTTCATAATCCTCTATCACCAGCTAGTATTATATGTTAAGTACTTGGGGAGGGTAGCAGGGAAAACTAAGCTTTAAAATACACATTTTGGGGGCACCTGGGTGGCTCAGCTGGTTAAGCGTCCGACTTCAGCTCAGGTCATGATCTCATGGTTTGTGAGTTCAAGCCTCACGTCAAGCTCTGACAGCTTGGAGCCTGGAGCCTGCTTCTAATTCTGTCTCCCTCTCTCTCTGCCCCTCCCCTGCTCATGCGTGCACGCTCTCTCTCAAGAATAAACATTAAAAATTAAAAAAAAATAAAATAAAATATACATTTTGTACTTTTATATGACAAGCCAAACAAAATGGGGAAAAGTGAAGCAATTACAATGTTTTAAATTAAACTAACAAAAAGCCAACACTCATGTTTAGCTTCATCTAGCAGCTAAATGTGAAAGCATGAAATCAAGCTTATTCCAATTCTTCTTACTAACTGAATACCTACTATATGACAGGGGCTGTGTAAGCACTTGGTATACATGATTAACAATCGTTATAATCATCCTGGAATACAGCAGAACGAATGAGATTTTACTTTCTGAAAAAACATTATGTATAAATTAAGAATTATTTTGCAGAGGGATCTGTTGTTATTTATAAGATCTTTTTCTAAAAAGTAAATTTGAACGAGCTTATTTATAACCATTTCTTGTAATAACTAGAAAGCTGGACTAAAAAACAAAACAAAACACAAGAAATCAAAACAAGAAAGAAATCAGGAAAAAGGGGTAATCTTACAAGAGAAGAAAAATATTACTCAAAAAAATAAACTATAAATAGAAAGCTCAAAGGGACTTAGACTGTTCAAACTAACAAGAGAACTTAAAGATAATCAGCAACAGATCTATGAATGAAAATTAATTATATTTCTATATACACCATCATGGTAGAAAGCATAATTAAAAAGGACAACATTTAAACCTCTCCCAAATACACACACACTGTAAAACTGTAAAGTACTTAAGAATAGATAAGTGAAATAGATAAACAAAATAACTATAAGCCCTGTATTCCAGTCATTTGTTGCTGCATAACAAATTCATCCAAAACTTAAGGATCTAAAACCACCATCTGATTTTGCAGGCCAGAACTTAAGGACATCCTCAGTCGGGCAGTTCTCACTCGGAGTCACCCATGTGGTTGAGTCAGGCACCCGCTGAGGCTATAGTCATCCGAAAGCTCTAATGTCTGAGATGGCTCACACGCGTGTGGCTGGCACTTGAGGCTGCAAGTTCCTAACAGCTCAGCTGTGGCTGTGGCTATCTCCCACAAAGGGATCTCAGGATAGCTGGACATTTCACATGATGCTGAGGTTTCCACAGAGCAAGCACCCTCAGAGAACCAGGGGAATCTATCTGACCTTTCTGACTTAGCCTCAGAAATCAGGCATTATTTCTGCCTCAGCCCAGATTCAACAGGAAGGGAATCAGACTCTACCTGCTGGTTGGGGAATAGCAAGGTCATCGTGTAAAATTCCAAATAGAATGGAAACATTTTGCAGGTATTTTTTAAAAGTATAATCT
Source organism: Panthera tigris (assembly GCF_018350195.1). Lineage (NCBI taxonomy): Eukaryota > Metazoa > Chordata > Mammalia > Carnivora > Felidae > Panthera > Panthera tigris. The sequence continues at coordinate 61,653,763 of NC_056672.1, read as the reverse complement.
ATCATTATCTGTATGCAGAATATTAAAAAAGACATAAAAAGTGCAAGAACCACCCATATTCATAGGTAGGAAAACTGGACATTGTAAACATGTCAATTTTCTCTAAATACATGGATAAAGCCAATGCAATTCCCAAATTCCCAACAAGATTGTGTATGGACTTTGACAAGCAGATTCCAAATCTTATATGGAAGACTAAAGGTATACGTATAGCCAAATCAGTCCTGAAAAGGAAGAGTAAGATGGAAACACTGTCCTACCAGATATCAAGCCTTATCATAAGGCTGTCATAATTAAGATGGTGTGGAACTTGATGGAGAAATAGACAAACTGACCAGTGGAACAGAAACACCAGAGACAGGGGTGCCTGGGTGGCTCAGTCAGTTGAGTCTGACTTCAGCTCAGGTCATGATCTCAAGGTTCATGGGTTTGAGTCCCACGTTGGACTCTGTGCTGACAGCTCAGAGCCTGGAGCCTGCTTCAGATTCTGTGTCTCCCTCTCTCTCTGCCCCTCCCCCACTCATTCTGTCTGTCTGTCTCTCTCTCAAAAATAAACATTAAACATTTTTTTTACATAAAAAAACGACCAGAGACAGACCCGTACATATATGGAATTGTGATATGTAAAAAGCACTGCAGTAATCAGTTAATAGTGAGAGAACTGGTTTTCCAAATGGAATAAAGGAGATTTGTATCTACTTCATAGCACCAATTTCAGATGGATTCAAAACATAAGTGTTAAAAGTAAAACATTGAAAACATTCAATAGAAAATATAAGAAAATATATTCTTGATCTCAGGAGAGTATTCCTTGAATAAGACACCCAAAGCAAGACCACAAAACAAAAGACTGACAATTAGACTATGTTTAAATTAAGAATTCCTTTCAACAAAGACACTATAATGAAAGTGAGCAGATAGTTCTTACCATACATAATAATGAGAAACCTATAAACTCTATTATAACTGTTCATAAAACTGTCCAAAAATCAGTTTTATACAAACTAGCCAAGAACTAGTCTATACACAAAATTCAGAGCATATATGAATAAAACTAAGCAAATACTTACATCTAAAAACAGTCTCAATCTCATTCTTTTTATGGCACACATAAATCTTTTGTGCCAGATGGAGGTCATTAATGGAGGTCAATATATTCTTTAATCAGTAAACACTCTGACCATAACCACTGTCTCAAGAAAATAAGTGATTTTTACTAACATATTAAACAGTGAAGATGGCAAGAAATCCAAGTCATAATAATCTCATTGACATTTACGTGCTTAGCACCATTCAATAAACACTGAATCTTGATGAACAGCAGGTACTGTGATATACACAAATAGCAGAGACACAATCCCTGATCTTCAGGCTTATAATCTAGTTGGCAAGCAGTAAAATACATATATAGAGAGGTAGGTCAAATTTCTACTAGACCTCAAGTCAATCCGTTTTTCTCTATCTCCACTATCTCTGTAATCTCTCCTAAATGATCTCTTGCAATCATTTCATTCTATCCCAATCTATTCACTACACTGCAGCTACAGTAACCTTTTTGAAATCCAAGAAGATCAGAGATGCATTCTTTGGAAAAACAGACTTTAGATTCAGAAACACCAGGCACAGGGCTAAAAGAAGGGATTTATGTGAAAGCGTGTACTGAACAATGAAAGCCCAGCATCCTTCACCTACCCTGCTTTTATGACTGAAAAATAAGTGCCTACTTGCCCTGGGAGGAGGAGGAAGAGAAGGATTCTTCTTTAGAAAACTGAACCAGAGCAAACCTCCAGCTACTGATGTCTGGAGGGTCATCCAAGGAAAATGCCATCATTTGCCAATTCTTGCAATTAAAGATTTAAAAAAAAAAAAAAAAAGCAAAGAAAAAACACAGAGTAATAACATATTGAATAATTTAAATTTCCCAGAACTAAAGAACATAAATTTTTAGACTGAAAGAGTCCAACATAAAGCACATCATCATCAAATTTGAGAACACCAGGGATAAACAGACTACAAAAGCTTCCAAAGAGGGGGGAAAAAAAATAGATCTCATATAAAAATTGAGAAATCAGACAATATCAGCTTCATTAAGAGCAACACTAAACTAGAGAACCCTCAAATCTGAAAGAATACCAGCTAGAATTCTATACCTACTGAAATTAGCAATCACATGTAAGGGGAGAAAAGGGGTATATTTTAGACTCATAATAACTTAAAAATTTACCTCCAACGTAAATTTAGAGAGCTTATTTAGAGAGCTACTGAGAGATGTACTCCAACAAAACAATGGAGTAAACCAAAAATGAGGAAGACATGATACCCAGGAAGACAGGGACCCAACACATAACAGCAGCTGAAGGAAGTCCCAGAACAGCACCTGTGCAAGAAGCCTAGAAAGGAAGTCCAGATTGGAACTGGGAAGAGGGCTACAGGAGGGAGTGTTCAGGATAAAGAATGGAAGTAGAATATTTGGACATATGAAAATTATCACTGATAGCACATAGCAAAGATGTGGAGCATTTAGAAAAAAATTACGAATACACAGAAAGCTAGGAAATTAAAAAAAAGACAAATATTAACTTCAAAAAAAGCAAAGACAATATTGTATTTCACTATTTGGTTTAGAAGAAAACAGTATTTTTATAATCAAAATAATAAAATAATGATTTATAATTTAACCAAAAATTATAATGTATGTATTTGTATAGGCGGAAAGAAAGTACCAGAGCTGGGCAGAAAGCTAGATCACCACCTATTATGGTAAGAAGAGGTAATGTCTGAACCTGATTAATTAAGAAATAGCATTCTCACATTATATTAAGGAATAAAGAGCTACATACCAGGGAAAATGGCCAAAAGGATTAAAAGTGGTTTCTTCCAAGTAGGACACAGAGATGGAGAAGGGTAAGGTAAAGCTTTTACTTTTATTTCACTTTTAACTATGTAAATATAGGACTTTTAAAAATTAAAAAAAAAATTTTACATTTATATTTATTTATTTTTGATAGAGAGAGCACAAGTGGGGAGGGGCAGAGAGAGAGGGAGACACAGAATCCAAAGCAGGCTCCAGGCTCTGAGCTGTCAGCACAGAGCCCCAGGCAGGGCTCAAACTCACAAACCACGAGATCATGACCTGAGCCGAAGTCAGACGCTTAACCGACTGAGCCACCCAGGTGCTCCAGGATTTTTAAAAATTTAAGTAATTAACATTTATTTATTAAAAAGACAATAACTGCAAAGAACACTTGTAATAAATACTATGTTACTGTAACAGTATCGTTTTGAAGTTCTTTTTAAAAAAAAATTTTTTAAGTTTATTTATTTTGAGAGACAGAGAGAGAGAAAAAAAAAATGCATGTGTCAGGGAAGGAGCAGAGAGAAAGAGCAGGAGAGAGAATCCTGAGAAAGCTCCATGCTGACAGCACAGAGCCTGCTTGGGATTCTCTCTCCCACTCTCTGCCCCTCCCCCACTTGCACATGTGCACACTCTCTTAAGATAAATAAACTTTTTTTTTTTTTAAGACAACAACATAATATATGCAGGGGACATGAACAGGCGATTTACAAAAGAAATATTACTATCCAAGACACATATGAAAAAAACTTTTACCATTCAAAGCAATAAAAGCTCCAGATTAGAACAACAAAAGCAACATTATTTTAACTTACTAGTAGGCAAAATTTTGAGAAACTGATAATACTAATGTACATAAGGTTTTTGGAAAATGCGTTGATTTTGAGTATAAGTTGATACTTTGTTCCTGGAGGAAATTTTGGTATTATGAATCAAAATCTTAAAAATATGTATGACATTTGATTCAGTGACTCCTGCTAAAAATGCACCCTTAAAGAAATAGTTACAAATATACATAAAAGGATTCAGCCACAAGACTATTTAGTTTAGCAAAATATTCTTAAGACTGTTTTTCATATTGATCTACTAGAAACAATGTAATAGACTTACCTGAACTGTACGGCCTGCGTTGATATGCTCTTCATGCAACTTATCCCAGATTCGGCACCTTTGATACTACATAAAAGAGAGGAAAGGTACTGAATTCTTGTTTAATCACTAAACTGATTATTTCTACTTATCCACAAAAATCCCCACTCACCTACCCAAACTTAAACATACCAGCTAAAAGTTATGGACTTTATAGTTGCAGTTAATGGTTCAATGACAATACAAGTAGGAAATTTTCAAAAACATTACACACAAAATTCTGGCAAATGGTAAAACAAATAAAAATCACTAGATATAATTCATTTTACTGAAGAAAAAACAAAAAACCAGTGTACTTTGTCTTAAAAATTCTTTGGAGGGGCGCCTGGGTGGCGCAGTCGGTTAAGCGTCCGACTTCAGCCAGGTCACGATCTCGCGGTCCGTGAGTTCGAGCCCCGCGTCAGGCTCTGGGCTGATGGCTCGGAGCCTGGAACCTGTTTCCGATTCTGTGTCTCCCTCTCTCTCTGCCCCTCCCCCGTTCATGCTCTGTCTCTCTCTGTCCCAAAAATAAATAAAAAACGTTGAAAAAAAAAAAATTAAAAAAATAAAATAAAATAAAATAAAATAAAATAAAAAAATTCTTTGGAGATGAAAAAATAAAGAATGAGAATGTAAAAGTGTGAAAAATAAATAGATTAAGGGTACTCATCAGATAGTCTCACTATTCATGAAGAATTTTAAAAGTTTGTCAGTGATAGTGTCAACTATTAAAAACCAAAATCTGACCTTGAGAAAAAGTTACATTGATAGTGCAGACTAGAAAGTATACAAAAATGAGAATGAACATTTAATATACATGCTTCAGTTTTTATCAAGACAATGTTTAGTTTTCAGAGTTTCACCGAAGAAACTTTATGCGTATGATAATGGCAAATTTTTCATCTGACAGGAACCACAGCAAAATGTGGTAACATTACAGCACAATACTTACACAGCATATAAACATCAACATCAAACATCACATATTATTTTTGGTTGAAATGAAAAATCCAAATAATATGTTAGCAGTTGTGAATAATGACATTAAACATATTTCTGGTATACTACAACACTAAAAGAAAAAAAAATCCAATGTAGAAATACAATGAAAGGACAGAAACATGAAAATGTCCCATATATGCATGAAAGGTGTAACAGATTACAAAAGAGCACTAAAAAAGTTTCTCGGGCATTTTCATATTCCTTATTCTGCATATTCTTTAAATTTGGCAGTGAATAATGCAGCAAAAAGCTCTTTAGATACTCCTAAATGTTTTTACCTCATCTAAGAACTAAACAATAACTACTAAGCTTAAAAATAACATAGAAAATATATTCACCAAACAAATTTAAAACCACTATCAAACTACTTTCATTTATAAGAAAAATTAAACTGATACCATCAGATCTGGTATGAATGCTCTTCTATTTCTTTCCCTAGGTTTTAAAACTTTTAATTGGTATTAAAGGCTCTTTTAGATAGTGTTATTGTATTAATAAAAAGATGAGAAGAGAAGCCAAAAATAGGGGTGCCTGGATGGCTCAGTCAGTTAAGTGTCCAACTCCTGGTTCCAGCTCAGATATGATCTCATGGTTCGTGAGTTTGAGCTTCGCATTGGGCTCTGGGCTGGCAGCACAGAGCCTGCTTGGGATCCTCTCTCTCCCTCTCTCTCTCTACCCTCCTCTACTAGTCATGCTGTCTCTGTCTCAAAAATAAATAAACTTAAAAAAAAAAAAGAAATAAAAAATATATGTTTGAAAATAAGTCACTTTTATTTATTTTTATGATTATTTTTAACATATATTTATTTTTGAGAGACAGAGTGCGAGCGGGGGAGGGGCAGAGAGAGAGGGAGACAGAATCTGAAGCAGGCTTCAGGCTCTGAGCTGTCAGCACAGAGCTAGATGTGGGGCTTGAACTCACAAGCCATGAGCTCATGAGCCAACTGAGCCACCCAGGCACCCCTGAAAATTAGACACTTTATTATTATTTTTTAATGTTTATTTATTTTTGAGAGAGACAGAGACAGAATGTGAGTGGGTTGGGGCAGAGAGGGAGGCACAGAATCCGAAGCAGGGTCCAGACCCTGAGCTGTCAGCACAGAGCCCGATGCAGGGCTCGTATTCACGAGCTGTGAGATCATGGCATGAGCCGAAGTTGCACGCTCAACCGACGGAGCCACCCAGGCACCCCAAAAAATAACCCACTTTTAAATTTATTACTCAACACTAATCTGTCCTGATATTTTAAGAAAAATTAATGTTAAGAGAACAGAGTTAAGAATTTTTGGAGGCCATGGCTGCTAGAATTCATGGACCAGAGTACCAGAGAGGAGAGAGCTGCATGTGAAGAGACAGTTGCAATGGGAGGAGATGACTACACTGAGAGAGACAGCTCCAGAGACCTGCAGGTTCTCCTTTTGAGTCTTCAGCCAAGTATAAGTCAGCACATTCACACAAGGAAAACTACCTGAGGTCAGAAAAAGAACCACTGAAAAGTTTCCTTTTCCTTTGGTGGACTAATTTCCAGAGATCACACAGCCAGAAGCAGTGCATGTGAGCCCCAAGTCAGAGTGGAGTGGGAAAACCTTGCAATAAACTGCACATCGGGTATGATACTCCAAAGTGTTGCCCTTCATGGGGAAAAATTCACCCCGGAAGAAAGAATATTTTAATCCTTCATGATAAAGCTTCAAAGAATGACTCAAAAGGGTCAAACTGCCCCCCAAATAACTAACTGTGTCTCACACATCTTAAAGCTCAAAAATACTTGAAGTTTAAAATGTTCAGTATCCAACAAGGTAAAGTTCATCATGTCCGGCATCCAGTAAACAATTACCATGCATACAAAAGAGCAAGAAAAATGAATCAATGGAAACAGACTCATATGATAGAGATAATGACATTAATAGACAAGGATATTAGAAATTATGATATTAGATAAATGAATAAAGATGTGGTATATATACAGTGGAATATTACTCAGCCATAAAAATAAAATCTTGCCAGTAGCAACGACATGGATGGATCTAGAGGATATAATACCAAGTGAAATAAGTCAGAGAAAGACATACACCATATGATGTCACTCATATGTGGAATTTAAGAAACGAAACAAACTAAGAAAAACAGAGACAAAAAAAAAATCTTAAATATGGAGAACAAACTGGTGGTTTCCAGAGGATGGGTGAAATAGGTGAAGAGGATTAAGAGTATATTTACTGGGATGAACACCAAGTAATGTATAGAATTGTTCAATCTTTATTTTGTACAACTGAAACTAATGTAACACTGGAGATTAATCATACGTGAATTAAAAAAAAAATGACAGGGCACCTTGGTGGCTCAGTTGGTTAAGAGTCAGACTCTTGATTTCAGTTCAGGTCATGATCTCATGATTCGTGAGACTGAGCCCCACATTGGGCTCTGCACTGAAGCATGGAGACTGCTTGGGATTCTCTCTCTCCCTCTCTCTCTGCCCTTACCCTGTGTGCACATGCTCAATCTCTTTCTCTCAAAATAAATAAATGAATATTTAAAACAAAAGAATGACTAGTTGTGTGAGGTTTGTAAACTTGGGCAAATCAGTAACTTGGACCTCAGTTCACTATTCTATAAAAAGAGCAGGTTGAATTAAGTCATCACTAAATTTATTTCAGTTTTAAAATTTTATAGTTTTAGGGTTTATCTGTTCATATATATGAAATATTCATGACCACGTAAAAAATTCATTATAATAATACTTTATGAGTAGAGAGAGGGGAAACTGAGAGAAAGCAACGTTGCTTCCAGGGCCAAAAGAAAAATGTGGGCTTGGGCTGTAGAATACTTTCACACCAGAGGAATTCCTTATAACAGTCCAGGTGGTTATCATTACCTTTTCTCTCTAAGCCTACTCCCATTTTTTGGCTAATATTTTCCACCCACTATTTCATGAAACACTTCCATGGTGCAAGGCATTGGGTTTCTAGGATAAAACAGCAAAAACTTCTTACATTATTCCCTCAAGCCTTTACTAAAACATATATCCAGTAGGCAATGCATTAAGATATTTACCATGAATAACAGGCAATTAAAGTAACTGCACAAACAGACTCATAAATACAGAGAACAAATTGGTGGTTGCCAGAGGAGAGGGGGTAGGGTAAGGGGCAAAATAGGTAAAGAGGATTAAGAGGTACAAACTCCCAGTTATAAAATAAATAAGTCATAGGGATGAAAAGTACAGCATAGGGAATATAGTAAATAATACTGTAATAGTATTATAATAACATTGTATGGTAACATTGTATGGTGGTTACACTTAGGGTGAGTGTTGAGTAACATATAAAACTGTTGAATCAATATGCAGCATACCCGAAACTAATATAACATTGTATGTCAATTACACTGCAATAAAAATTTTAATGTTTTTAACTAATACAAATAACTACAAAAAAAGTTATGTAGTTCCTGTGTTCAAGAAAGCAGAAGAAAATATGAGCACACTAAGACATGAAAGATATTTTTAAAAATTTAATTCCTAGAGTTAAAAAAGTCATCTGAAATGAAAAATGCAATGGATGGGATTAATAGCAGATAAGACAATGCAAAGAAAAGAATAGCAATAGAAACAATCCAAAATAAAGCACAGGAAGAAAAAAGATGGACAATAAATGAACAGGGCATCAGCAGGTCTTGGGCCAACTGAAAGCATCATAGTATACGTGTAATTGCACTCCCAAGAGAAAAGAGAGAGGGCAGAAAAAATATTTGAAAAATGAATAACCAAAGCTTTTCAAAACTTGATAGAAACTATAAATCCATAAGATCTGAGAAACTCCAGAAATGCCAGAAATATGAAAAATGAAGAAAACTATAATACACATGACAATAAAATTTCTTAAAATGATAGAAAAGTCATAAAAGCAGCCACAGACAAAACGCACATAAAGTACAAACGAAAAAAGACAAGAATGACAGAAAACTTCTTTTGAGAAACAATGCAAGCCAGAAAACAACGGAGCAACATCTTGAAAACAAACTAAAACGTAACGTGGAATTCTATACCCAGAGAAATATTTTTTTTAATGAAAGCAAAATAGGGGCACCTGGGTGGCTCAGCTGGTTGAGCATCCAACTTTGGCTGAGGTCATGATCTCACATTTCATGAGTTTGAGCCCTGCATGGGGCTCTGTGCTGACAGCTGTGTGTCTGTCTGTCTGTCTGTCTGTCTGTCTCTCTCTCTCTCTCTCTCTCTGCCCCTCCCCCGCTCACGCTCTGTCTCTCTCTCTCAAAAACAAAGGGAAAAAAAAAGAAAAGAAAGGAAAATAAAGACCTTTTTTCCAACATAAAAAAAGTGACAGTGTTCATCACTAGCAGACCTGTACTGCAATAAAAAGGAAGTCCTTCAGGCTGATGGAAAAATGATACCAGAGAGAAACCTGGCTCTACACAAAGTAATGAGCACTGAAAATGGTAAATATATAGGTAAATATAAAACATTTTTTCTTATTTCTAAACTCTCTTTGGAAGGTAACTGTTTAAAAACAAAAATAACAATGTATTGTGGGGCTAATAATATATACAGAAGCAAAATATATGACAATAATACTATAAAGATCATGAGACAGGAAACAGAAGTATATTGTTATGAGGTTCTTATAATTACATGAAGTGATTTATATATATGTGTGTGTGTGTGTGTGTGTATACACACATATATATAATTATTTGAAGGTAGAATGTGAAAAGTTAAAGATGGATACTTTGAATTATAAAACAAGCACTAAAACCCAGAAATAAAAACAAAGAGGTATAACTAATAAGCTAACAAAAGAGAAAAATGGAATTTCTAAAAAAACATGCAATTAATCCAAAAGGGAGTAAAAGAAGAAAAAGGGGACAAAGAACAGATGGGGCAAACATACAAAACTAGCAAGATGGTAGATGTAAAGACAACCATTTAACAAATGTCTATTCATTATAAAAACTCTCACCAAACTAAAAATAGAAGTTAATGTCCTCAACCTGATAGAGGCATCTACATAAACGCTACAGTTAATATCATGCTTAGTGGTAAAAGGCCATTCCTTAATACTGGGAACAAAATAAGGAGGTCTGATCTTACCACTCCTATTCAACATCACACCAGAGGCCCTAGCCAGTGCAGGAAGGAAGGACACAGTCGGAGAAAGAAGAAATAAAATAGTTTGTCTTCACAGGTGACATAATTGTCAACACAGAAAATATCAAACACTGTAACAGAAATGCTGCATAATATTAGCAGACAGCCCAATGATCGAAAGCCATAAACTGAATATTACTCATGTAATGAAGATAAATAATGATATCTACCCCATAGTGAAAAATAATTCATTGTGCCTACAAAATATCAAAAATAACACCCCCCAAAACAAAGCACAAAGCCTACCTCCCAGGAGTGTGAATCTCCTAATGCATTATTACCATTTGCTCACGTGTCAAGCAAGCTGTAGAAGAGATTAGTGTCTTAGGTGGAGGTTGAACTAAATGACCTTATCTCTTATAACAATAAAATTCTTTAAAAAATTTTGTTAATGTTTATTTATTTTTGAGGGAGGTGGAGACAGAGTGCAAGCGGGGGAGGGGCAGAGAGAGAGAGAGAGAGAGAGAGAGAGAGGGGTGGGGAGACACAATCCGAAACAGGCTCCAGGCTCTGAGTTGTCAGTACAGGGCCCGACACGGGGCTAGAGCCCACGAACCATGAGATCGTGACCTGAGCTGAAGTCAGATGCTTAACCAACTGAGCCACCCAGGCAACCCAGTAAAATTCTAAGAAAAATGGGGGTGCCTGGTTGGCTCAGTCTGTTAAGCGTCCGACTTCAGCTCAGGTCATGATCTCGCGGTCCGTGAGTTCGAGCCCCGCGTCGGGCTCTGGGCTGATGGCTCACAGCCTGGAGCCTGCTTCCGATTCTGTGTCTCCCTCTCTCTCTGCCCCTCCCCCGTTCGTGCTGTGTCTCTCTCTGTCTCAAAAATAAATAAACGTTAAAAAAAAAAAAAGAAAAGAAAAAGAAAAATAAGGAGTAAGATAGTTCAGATTTCCTATTACTTGCTACAAGCTATACCTAACTTATATTACATTATTAAAATCTATCATCGCAAATTTTTGGAGAAGCGGAAAAAGCTAAAGTGATTTAGTATGTGTGAAAAAAAATTACAAGAAGTAAATCCTTTAAAATTTAGTTGTGAGAACTACTGACAAGCGTTTTTGAACTGTGCTGTTTTTACAAAACATTGTTGTCCATCTACACAGCAGCACTAGAGAGACCAGTGAAAGCAATGCTGTAACTTGAAGCAATTAGGATGTGTTTGGTTGCAAATAACAGAAAACTCAAAAATTTCAAATTGCTTTAATAAGGACATTTATTATCTCCCCTCAGAAGCAGCCTAGAAGGTAGTTTAGTTCAGAAGCTTACAAGCTCACCAACTGCCTAAGTCCTATCTTTCTTCTTTACCACTCTCAATAGAAAGTTTTTGTCCTCAGATTTGTCCCCTACTAGCTATTGTTCCAGATACAACAGGGAGACGCAAGGCCAGGAGAAGCAGAACTGTTTCCTCTCATGTGTATCTTTCTACCAGTAGGAAAATCTTTTCCAGAAGTTTCCATATCCCAAACAGGCTTTCCCTCCAGTCTCATTAGCCACAACTCTAGGATACAGTTGCTATTCACACACTAACAAGAATGTAATTACTACCATTAGAAACATTATTCACCACCTGTGCTGAAGATTTCCTACTCTGAAGCACAGGAAGACAGACTGAATCAAGGTTCTGTCAGGAAGAAAAAAATGGGGCAGGGGGTGGGGGTGGGGGTGAGATTAAAAGACTGAAATAAACATTCTCAGATTAAAAAGAGAAATGGAAAATTTTTGGTTGTAATCACAGGTTTAAAAACAAATCAAAACAAATCAGTAAATAACAAATCAATGAGACTGATAATGTTTGATTTTGCACCATGTAGTTTGTGCTTCATACTGCCAGAACAGTTCATGCCACTCATTTTCACAATTATATGTCACCTATTATTCTCTGAATATTTCCTATTTTCTTAACTGCACTGTAAACTTCTTCAGGATTAGAAAACTAATTTTTTATGAACTTTTCAGAGCTACCAATAAAAGAAATAGCAAACACCAACACTTATGAAAACCTAACATATATTTATTTCTTGCAATTAATAATTTTCCTCCTCATTAAACCTGGAAGATTGAACACAAGCATGTATCTCTGCTCTTTTCTAAAACCCAACTAAAATGACAATAAAGGACTTTAAAAGGTATACATTCATAAGAATAATGAGAATATAACAGAAGATATCAGTGGACATGAAATTTTAACCAAATTTGAGAAAATCGAAAGATTACAGACATGTTGCAGACTCAGAAGACCCGAGAAAGCCGAAACATGAGGCTGCAGAAGGAGTGAATGGTGTGGGAGAGGCAGTGAGTGACAAGCCAACGGGCACATCACTACTACCGAAAGGCTCGGTAACCAGACGTACCAGCTACCGGGCAGCCAGGAGGATGTATACGGTAGGGCAGAAGGATTGGTTCAAAGCTTAGGGAAGGAACAGGTAGTCTATCTACCACATGCCCTCTCCGCAGGCCCAAGCAACTACACTGCCCTGGTCACCACAGAAGACAACATTGCACAAGAGTGTCTGGTAGTTCCCCATGAAAACCGATCTTTCACTCGCTCCCCCTCCAAGTTACCAGACCTTTCCTACTCCCTGCTACACACACAAATACCTTCTGATTAGCACTCTTAAATATCAACAGCTGGCCAAGGAAAGCAAAGTCCATAATATTGCAGGCTGACACAGAAAAGAAAGGGAGAGAGTGAGTGAGTTGTGGAGAAGATAAGAATTAAGTTTAAAAAGAAGAAAGAACAAAGAAACTCAGGAAAAACAGACAAAGAGGCAGATAAAACTTAAATAATAATAATACCCCATGGATGATACTGCATCCATGAAACAAGAACAGGAGGATTCTCTTTAAAAGAAAAAAAGAGGGAACTGACAGAAAAAAGAACACAGTTAGCAACAATATGATTCTCTTTATTTCATCTTAGCTGGAACATAATAGCTGATGTAATAGCTGAAGCTGGAGCTGCCATTTTACATGCAAGATAGAAACCAGCTGAGGATCCGAGAGCAAGATAAGAAGAGCCAGAGTCTTTAATGACCGCTGAGCTGCCACTGCAGCCCTGGAGTGCTCCCTAACTGTGAGAGGTTCAAAACAAAAGCAAAAACGAAAAACGCCTATCTGATGTGATACGCTACTTGGGGCTTTTCTGCCACTTGTACTTTAACCATATACTAACACAGTACGTGCTACGCAGTAAGTTTCCTCCCAACCCTGCAACCTGAAACAAAGAAAATTATGTCCCAAGCATATAATCATGTTGTTTCTATCCGCTGTGCTTAGGTCTATCTTACGTTAGCCAAGAAAGCTGGATGCTAACACTTCGGGTTTCGGCATCACAATCTAATCACATCTACCACGTGCAATACAGTGTAGTGCTGAAGGACCCGTGGCAGAGTCACAGGTGCCCACGGCACACTGCACCCATTGTGTTCGGGTGTTGCAGCGTCACTCCGCTAAGGCTGACCTTCAATTTCCCTTCAGTGTGACTTTCTTCTTTTAAATTCATACTGGATGACGGATGGCTAACATAATAAATATGTGATCTGTCTACACCGTTCCCCCAGGAAGAATATGCCTTTTTTAAAATAAGGCACTGTCACACACCTGGAGCCCAAACCTAGCTCTTAACTCTTTTGTCCATGGTGAACATTGCAGCTTTTAAATGTTTTTACGTTACCATAAACTATTAAAATATGCTATTCAATCATACACAGACACACACACACACACGTCACTTTCATGCAAAACTAGAAATCCTAGAGACAGTATTATGATCAAGAACATAGAATAAAACACAGATCAGTAGGAGTTTGCTTAGCTGCAGATATCCCCTACACCGTGAATTATAATTATTCCAACATTGTCTAAAACTTTCACGTTAAGTAAAGATTTCACAAAATGCTAAAGTAAAAATGTTATGGTAGACAAAGAGGAATATACCTCTGGAATAATTTTCTTAGGAAGTCTGGCACACCTAATCAAACCGCTAATAAATCCTTCCTATCCCTACCTCCCTTGTTCCCAGGGTTCTGGCTTTTCCATTGATGACTGACTGGGTGGTACATGTGGCTAGGACCTGAGGGAATGATGGCAGGCACTTTCATACAGAATAAGTATAAGAAAAGGGAAATGAAAGACACGCCGAACCTCAAAGGTAACATAAGACAACAGTCCACCTATTTCTGCCTTTCAGAATCAACTTATCTGCTAAATTCTTGTCATCTTTGTAACTGAGCACTTTGATATGAGCTCAGGACTTTAAAACACACCTTATCAACCTCCCTCCCAGGTATGATCAATCAAAAGTAAACAACCCTACTTCTATATTATTATAGTGCTAAAAGAATGAGCTCTCCTCAAGGCGCCTGGGTGGCTCAGTCGGTTAAGTGTCGGACTCTTGGTTTCTGCTCAGGTCATGACCTCACAGTTTCGTGGGTTCAAGCCCTGAATCAGGCTCTGCGCTGGCAGTGAGGAGCCTACTTGAGATTCTCTCTCTCTCTCTGTCTCTGTCTCTGCCCCTCCCCTGCTCATGCTGTCTCTCTCTCTCTCTCAAAATAAATATATAAACTTAAAAAAAAATTAAAAAGAAAAAAACAATGAGCCCTCTTCATTAATGAAAGCATGGAACCCTATAATTTGTTTTTGCTCATAACAAGAATAACCAGTTTGCCAGAAAACTCCTCCACCCTAAAAAGTCACAGTACTTATTGTTTACAGATAAAGAAATTAAAAGATGACAAAATACTAATCTTGAATTCTAGATAGCTTCATATTTGCATTGAAATTTCCATCTTAATATTCTTGGCACTTATTGTCTATACTTTTTAAAAAGATGTAAATACTAGGAAGACAGATGGTATCTACTGGGGAAAAAAACTGACACTCTTCTTAGTTGTATAATGTGCTCAGGTGAGGGTGATAAATATTGTTTACACTGAAAGGCTTAATGACCACTTCCACACCACCCCCCACCACAAAAAATTAACACAAAGTGACACAGCTTAAAATGCGTAGTGGGGGAGGGGCACCTGGGTGGCTCAGTCAGTTGAGCTACGGACTTCAGCTCAGGTCATCATTTCACAGTTGGTGAGTTGAAACCCCACACAGGGCTCTGTGCTGTCAGTGCAGGGCCCACTTCAGATCCTCTGTCCCCTTCTCTCTCTGCTCCTCCCCTGCTCTCTGTCTCTCAAAAAAAAAAACAATCAAAAAAATAAATAAATAAGGGCACCTGGGTGGCTCAGTTGGTTAAGCATCCAACTTTGGCTCAGGTCATGATCTTGCGGTTCGTGGATTCCAGACTCATATCCGGCTGTGTGCTGACAGCTCAGAGCCTGGAGCCTGCTTCGGATTCTGTGCCTCCCTCTCTCTTTGGCCCTCCCCCGCTCGTGCTCTGTCTGTCTGTCTGTCTCTCTCTCAAAAATAAACATTAGAAAACAAATTAAAAAGATAAGTTAAAAAATAAAAATTAAAAATAAAAAAATTTACACTGGGAGAGATCATTTTTAAGGAGCAAATCCCACTGACCTGTCCTCTAGCAAATGAAACCAAATAAACTGCCAAATCAATGCTCAGTACTCAGTAAACCTGATGCTCCCATGAATGCCACAACTATTCCATCAGACACTGACCTGTCCAGGTTCTATGCAACCTTCACCACAGTTCCTGAGACTAGTGCTTCCCTCTACCTATTTCCTAAACTGATCTGTAGGTGCTATTTCTTAATTTGGGGCTTTCCTCAATGGGAAGAAGTCAATTTGGGAAATTCCCTCATATCACACAATGATTTACCTCTTTATGCTACATGCACCTAAAGAGGATAGGAGTTACTGATAGACCCCAAAGTTCAAAAAACTTGCCATGAGGCGAATGAAATTAAGGCAGGCCCCTTAGCCAAAGTTCACTGCCTTTACATTATGGTACACTATCAAACGATTTGTATGTTAATTATTAACTACTTAATATGTCAGCATGTACAACTTAAAAGGCATAGTTTCTATTCTAATATTCCTCCCTAAAAAATGAAGAATATGAGAGGTATATTTGTAAAACAAAACCCAGATGAAAAAATGAATATTGTTAAATCAACAGGAGATGGATATTTTAGCAAAGCCTCTTATCTAATATTCTAAATTTCGCTGAAATGCACAAGTATAAATCAGAATATGTAACTGTTTCTCGTGGCAGAAAACGAAAAAACTCACCTTTTCAATATTTATCTGGTGTTTTCTTAGCCTCTCCAGGTCTGTTGGGATTACTATCTTAATGAATTTCTGGATAGCTGGTTCAAGACGGCGTAATTTCACTTTTTCTTCATCTTCAGACATTCTAGAAAAATGTTATGTCACTTCTGCTTGCAGCAACTGTCTTCCCCACTCACATGGAAAAACCTAAAAGGCAAATATTTAAGAATGTTTTTAATCGGTTTCTATTATTTTCAAAAGCCAACAACTAGGTAATTTTATGATTTATTCTAAATATATATTCAACTTAGTTCTGAACTTGAATGACTTGTTTTTTCTTGAAGAAATCTTTTATTTTAGGGGCACCTGGGTAGCTCAGTTGGTTCAGCGACCAACTCTTGATTTCAATTCAAGTCATAATGTCACAGTTGGTGAGATCAAGCCCCGCACTGGGCTGTGCGCTGACAGCATAGAGCCTGCTTGGGATTCTTGCTCTGCGTCTCTCTCTGCCCCTCCCCTGCTCATGCTCTCTTTCTCTCTCTTCAAAATAAATAAACTTAAAAAAATTTTTATTTTGAAACTCTTTTCTCTCCACAAAAGTAATGTATATTCACTTTAAGAGAATACGAAAAAGAAAAAAGAAAATACAAAAAAGAGAATAAAGTAAAATCAATCAGGGGCGCCTGGGTGGCTCAGTTAAGCATCCGACTTTAGCTCAGGTCATGATCTTGCAGTTCATGGGTTCAAGCCCGCGGCGGGCTCTGTGCTGACAACTCAGAGCCTGGAGCCTGCCTCAGGTTCTGTGTCTCCCTCTCTCTGCCCTTCCCCTGCTCATGCTCTGTCTCTCAAAAATACATAAAGATTTTTTAAAAATTTTAAATAAAATAAAATCAATCATCTCCTCACCCACAGTTAACTAAGCTTTCCATTTTCTTTCTCCCGTTCTTTCCATTTTTTTATTTTTTAATGTTTTCATTTATTTTTGAGACAGAGAGACAGAGCATGAGCAGGGGAGGGGCAGAGAGAGAGGGAGACACAGAATCTGAAGCAGGCTCCAGGCTCCGAGCTGTCAGCACAGAGCCCAACGTGGGGCTCAAACTCACGGAGCGTGAGATTGTGACCTGAGCCGAGATCGGACGCTGAACCGACCGAGCCACCCAGGTGCCCCTCTTTCCATTTTGATGTCTGGTTTTTTCCATATAAGAATGTATATGCTTAAATACCTTTTTTTAAAAAAAGCTATGAATTTATTGCCAAGTTTTCATTTCCCAGTATATCTTGCACAAGACTAACCTTTTTAAAAAAAGATGTCAAATGGCAAAATTCGAAAAAAATTCATAACATTTCTGCTTGTATCAAACTTCATTTCTTTTTTTAAAAAAATGTTTGTTTATTTACTTATTCTAAGAGAGAGAGTGGGGCCAAAATCAAGAGTCATGACCTAGGCCAAAATCAAGAGTCAGCCTTAACCAACTGAGCCACCCAGGGGCCCCCAAACTCCATTTCTAACCTCATCATAATGTAACTATGTAACTACAGACTTTAAATATAACATCATATGCAACTCTTTTTTCATTGAAATCCTTTAAACTGCCTCTTCCCTTTCTTACAATGTAGACAATGATGAGCATTGTCTACAACCAATACAAATAACCAGTAACAGAGGTGGAATAAGAAAGAATTCCTGAGAGTACTATCAAATGTTCTTTCTAATTCACCAGTAGTCTTCTACCAGTGTTGCAGAATGTCACAGGGTATACTTTTGGCCCCAGGATAGGTGAGGGCAGAGGCTGGCAAGTGAGCAGGCTCCAGGATCCCATGCCTGCTTCAACTGGAGAAAATTTACTTATATATATTTCATAAATTTGAGCTAATTAGATTTTACATCAGTAAAGGACTCCACAGCTTAACTAAACTTGAGAACCACTGTTGTGCAACCTTGCTTTCATGCTGTCTCATTAGCCCACAACCTCTCCTAAATTTAAAAAAATTTTAAGCTATGTTAATCCCAATGGGTTAAGGTGTCTTAAACCAGGGTCCATTATGGACAGAGGTTTCCAAATATACTTTATGGAGTCCCTGAATCTTTATGAATAATTATTAATGTATTTTTTACTTATTTCAGAGGACAGAGTCCATTGTTTTATGATATTAAAAAAAAAAGAGATCACTCCAGAAGCATTAAGAACTATAAATAATGTTGTTTCTCTCCTTTCCTTCACAGTTGAAAATCCTGAAGTGTTGGTTATATAGACTATCTCATCGACTTAGTAACTTGGTTTTTATGTCTAAGCTTGAAAGCAAAAAAAGGAAAATCTCCACACATCAAAAATAAAGAGAGTTCAACAGCTACAGCAGTTAAGTAGGAAATGGAGATATACGGATAAGTTCATTGCCAAAAGAGTCCACAGAGCCAACAGGAAAATTCATAGCTAAGGGACTAGACATAATAATCTAAAAAGGAAATTAAAGGGCATCTGGGTGGCTCAGTCAGTTAAGTAGCCCACTCCTGATTTCAGCTCAGGTGATGATCTCACAGTTCAACAGTTTGAACCCCACATCGGGCTCTGCACTCACTGCACAAAGCCTGCTTCGGATACTCTGTCTCCCTCTATCTGTCCTGCCCCCCGTCTCTTGCTCTTTCTCAAAATAAACATTACATTTTTTTAAAGAAAATTAAAATAGGTACAGTTAAAAATATTCAAAGATACAAAGGAAGGAATAAAATATTTTTACAAGTTAGGTAATACTATGAGATATCAGGCTAACCTGAAAAACCAAGTACAAATTTGAAAAATAAAAACCTAAAATTAGGTTAAATAGTAAACTATGTAGCTGAAGAGAGAATTATTGATTGGAAGATATCAGAGGAATAAAGAGATGGAAAACATAAAAGATAAAATGAGAAGCTCAGTAACAAATAGGAGTCCCATAAAGGAAAAATAAAGAAAGTGGTGAAAATATTATTCAAAGCGAATATGCTGAAAGAAAACAAAAAGAGAGAATATGTTGAGAATTAAGATGCAAGACCTCAAACTGAGAATGTACATAAGCCCCAAGAAGCATAAATTAAACAAAAAAAAAAAAATTTGCCCCTTCCTCACTCACTCACTCTCTCAAAATAAAAAGAAATTTTTTTTTTAAAAAAAGAACTACTAAAAGGCACACTTTAATAATAAATCCAAAGGAGATGAATGGTGAGGAGCTATGATTATAATAAAGTATACTGTTACTGGGTGGATAAATGAATGAATGAAAGAAAAAAGGGTTTATTTTGAATAATAAAAATCTTTGCATGTAAATTATTATTTTTCTATAATGCATCTTTTATAGAAGCATAGTGTTAATTCCATAGATGCTCCATAATTTAATCATCTGTTGCTGGCTATTTAGGTTGTTCCAATTTTCCACTATTGTAAACTACACTACAGCATAAGTACCCTTCTTACACATAAATCCATACTACCATCTATGATGGTTCTTCAAAATAACTAGAAATAGAATATGTGCACAAATTTTTTTTAAGTTTTGATACCACATGTCCCAAAGGTTGTGCCTATTTACATTCCCATTAGCAACATATCAAAATGCCCATTTATCCATATTCCCACCAATACATGGTATGGTTCTCCTTAGACATTAAAAAATGGTAGGATTCATTTATTAGCCATTTGCACTCTTATGAATTGCCTACTAGTGCTATGTATCTATTTTACTACAGGGGATGTCTTTTTCTTATTATATTTAACATATAATAGACTCATAAATTATCAATTATTTGTCTCACAATGTTCCCAGTTTATCACATTGCTTGTGTTTTTTTCTACCATGCAGATTATATATTATAGGAAGAAATCTTTACATCTACCACCATTCCTATTTTCTTACCATACCTGATACTCAATATATGCTGATGGAATAAAATATTTTTTCACGTCTCTTCTTCACCATTTCTAGTTCCATCACTCCAACAATGCAATATGCATAGCACCTTACAAGTGTCTTAATTGGCCTGCCTTTAGACTCTTTCCCCTCTTCCAGGTTTTTCCTCAGACTACCACCAATTAATAGAACTCAAACACCAACTGCAACATGCTACTTCTCTGAACAAAAACTTCCAAGAGTTCCCTATTATTTGAACAAAAAAATACAATGTTCATAAGTAGATAAACCCAATCTAAGTATTATCACCCAACCTCTACTTTTGGCATTGCAGTGATGCTCCCTCTGTCTAGATGTTCTTTTATATTCCACCTGCCTCTAAAATTTATGTATCATTTGATACACAACTCTAATGTTTCTGCTTTCCCTTCCACTAACCAGCTTATGGTGTACATAACAACCCTAATTATTAAATATTTGACTTGTTTGCACTGTTCCCCGATGCTATGATCATTTTTTTTTCAGTTCCCAAAGTGATATTTCCAGGTTAGAGTTGTGCATGATTCTACCCTCAGCTTTCTGTGTCCAAGGAAAATCTGGTGCCTCATTAAAGCCATCTATCAGGGAAGACATTCTGCCCCAAGAACCTCCCAAAAGACTTTTCTAACTCTTGGTCTCCCTCTGGCCAGTCTTTTTTTCCTTCTCGCCACCATTTCCATTTTTATAAAATTATAATAAAATTCTTATATAACACTAAAATGAGAATACAGTATAAACTTGGTTTGCAAGCATAATGCATTCCAGAAACATGCTTGGAGTCCAAAGCACTCCTATCAAAGCAAATTTCAAGAAACATTGGCTCAGTTGTGATCATGTGACATTCGGCACCATGTAGAAGTACTACTCCTATGGCAAAACACCAATCATTTATCAAGTCAACATCTGTTAGAAATGTTTGCTCATCTTGCAGAACACTCGCAGACCAAGTTACTTGCAATCCAAGGTTTTACTGTATAACATTCAAATAATTGCATAAATCATGATGTTATTAAAACAGAAAGTTGTCCAGCAGTGGCTCCAATCATAAAATAGCTCAAATAATCTTTGTAAGCTGTTAAAGGAAGGTCTTCATCCAATATACAAAATGTGGGTTTATTTATTTTTTATTTTTATTTTATCTCTACGCTCAATGTGGGGCTCAAACTCACAACCCCAAGATCAAGAGTCACAGGCTCTACCAACTAAGCCAGCCAGGTACCCCCAAAATGTGGTTTTAAAATATAATTGAATAATAGGTAAAAGTGTATTTCAGCATTTCTTGATGATCTCACAGTTCATGAGTTCAAGTCCCATATCTGGCTCTCTGCTGTCAGCACAGAGCCCACTTGGCATCCTCGGTACCTCCCTTCTCCCTGCCCCTCCCCGGCTTGCTCTCTCTCTCTCTCAAAAGTAAACACGCGGGATGTTTGGGTGGCTCAGTTAGTTGGGTGTCTGACTTTGGCTCAGGTCATGATCTTGCGGTTCTGTGGGTTCAGCCCCACATCAGGCTCTCTCCTGTCAACATGGAGCCCACTTCAGATCCTCTGTCTCCCTCTCTGCCCTTCCCTTGATCATACATGGCTCTCTCTCTCTCTCTCTCTCAAAAATAAACAAACAATAAACATTAAAAATACATTTAAAAAATTGGAACGTATTTCCAATATAATTAAGCCACAAAAATAAAAAATACATTTACATTAACATCACAACTGTGTAAAATATGCCTATAAAAGAGACAAAACACACAAAAATGCCTAACCTCCTAAACTTCTGTACAGTTGATTTCCTTGTAACATTTTTTTAAAAATGTAATGAAATATTTGGGGTGATAGAATTGTTCTGTATCATGAAGGTGGTGGTAGATATATAATTATATGCATTTGTCAAAGTTCACAGAACTATACACTACAAAGAATGAAACTTTGAAAATTAAAAAAAGAACACAAAATGTGGAGGAACACAAAATGGAACACATGCTATAAAAAAACAAAACTATTACCAACGAATAGCATAACCACACTGAAAGAATTGGGGGAAGAAAATAATCTAGGTAACTGGACAACAGTTTTTTTAAAGTTTTTATTTATTTAAGACAGAGAGAGAGAGAGAGAGAGAGAGAGAGAGAATCCCAAGCAGGCTCTGTGCTGCCAGTGCAGAGCCTTACGCAGTGCTCGATCCCACAAACCATGAGATCATGACCTGAGCAGAAATCAAGAGTCGGATGCTTAACCAACTGAGCTACCCAGCTGCCCATGGAAAAATATATTTTAAGAGGATACTAAAAGGCTGAAGACAAAAAGAACTACACACAACTATACTGTATGCTAATCAGTAAATTTGTTTTTTTATAGGAGTATGAGTAAGAAATCCTGAAAATCCTTGATGTGTATACTAGGACTGAACAAAGAAGAGAATATTTTGTAGAACATGAAAGACACATGTCTGTCAAAGAAAGAATAGGGGCGCCTGGGCAGCTCAGTTGGTTGAGCATCCGACTTCAGCTTAGGTCATGATCTCGCAGTTTGTGAGTTTGAGCCCCACGTCGGGCTCTGTGCTGACAGCTCAGAGCCTGGATCCTGCTTCCGATTCTGTGTCTCCCATTCTCTCTGCCCCTCCCCTGCTCATACTCTGTCTCTCTCTCTCTCAAAAATAAGTAAATATTTTTAAAAACGCTTTAAAAAAATCACAGTAATAATCAATGAAGGCAACTTCCATCAATGGATGGTAAAGTCAGCAAGTGAAAAGTCTGAGGAGAAACAAGATACCTGCATAGTTTAGAAACTCTCCCATTACAAGGGAAAAGTAGTAAATTTACATTAGAGAATCATAGCAGTCACCATCTTAACCAAGTGATCAATAATATCAAAAGCAGTGTCTCATAACATGAACCTCTCATATGAGGAACTGAGAAGGTACATCCACTTCCGCGGCATCAACAAAAAATGCACAGCTGTAATCTAATCATAAGAATATATCAGACAAAATTCAATTGAGGGACACTCTACAAAATAACTGACCAGGATTTTTCAAAAGTATCAAGATGGGGAAAAACAAGAAAAGACTAATGAGCCACTCCGATTAAAAGCAATGTGGATCCTGAGAAACTTAACAGAAACCCATGGGGGAGGGGAAGGGAAAAGAAAAAAAGGGGTTAGAGTGGGAGAGAGCCAAAGCATAAGAGACTCTTAAAAACTGAGAGTAAATTGAGGGTTGATGGGGGGGTGGGTGATGGGTATTGAGGAGGGCACCTTTTGGGATGAGCACTGGGTGTTGTATGGAAACCAATTTGACAATAAACTTCATATATTGAAAAAAAAAAAAATAAAAGCAATGTGGGATCTTATATTGGATCCCAGAACAGAAACAAAGTCCATTAGGATAAAAAAATTATGAAATCTGGAAAAAAAAAAAAGTGGTAGTTTGGTTAATAGAACTGTACTAATGATAACTTTTAAAATTTTGATTACTGTACTATAATTATATAAGGTGTTAACTTTTTTTAAAAAAAAGCTGTAAAGAACTTTTTTTTTTATTTAAAAAAAAAATTTTTTTTGAGAGAGCACAAGCGGGGTAGGTGCAGAGAGGTGGGGTGGGGGTAGAGGGACAAAGGATCCTAAGCTGGCTCTGTGCTAACAGCAGAGAGCCCCATGCGAGGGCTCGAACTCGCTAACCCTGAGACCACGACCTGAGGCTCAACTGACTGAGCCACCCAGGCGCCCTGAAAACTCTATTCTTTTGAAACTTCTCTGTAATTGTAAAATTATTTCAAAATAAATAGACTTTTTAAAAAATGTATTAACTGATGTTTCACATGGGCCAACTGACATTTATAAGTCAAGAGCTGCCCTAATACTCGTGGAGGCGGGGGTGCCAGGTGCTCTGCAACCGATCCTTGGGTGCTTACAACTATTACTACCTGCGTACCCTTAACACTCAGGTTTCCCGTGAGGAAAAAGTACTGGGAGGTTCACTAAATTACTTAAGAGGTTATTTAAAAGTGAAACAGCCCCAATTATCAAAAAAACTCCAAAACTGCCGGCAACCTTCCGCCCCCAAAAGCGATGATGAACACCGTCCTAGAGATCCCACAGGTCTTCCCACTGGTGGCCCCGAATGTTCTCAGGCACGTCCCCCCGAGACGGGGCACTGACTTGGGAAAGAAAAGTCATGGCCCCAAGTCCTCCCATATGGTCTCTTCTCTAAGCCCTCTGATTCTGAATTTATAAAGGAGGGAGTGAGATGCGGGACCTTCCAGAACCACCTTCCGATGTGGCTGACAGGAGGCTCCGATTTCTGGCTCCCCAGTCCTCCCCTCATTGCCCCCGAGCCTGGAGTCGCCTCTCGCTCGCTGTGTCGCCCCCGGCACCCCTGGGCCACAAACACCAGACGCCGCCACCTGGGAACGGATGCACGAGCGGTCTCGGGACCAAGGCGCCGGCGACCCTGCGACCCTGACGACCTAGGGCCCACACTGCGTCACGGGCAGATCAGGCGCAGGAAACTTTCCCACCCCGCGACCCCGGGAGGCCGCCAAGCTCGCCCTGTCGGCCGCCTCCCAACACCCGCTTCGAAGAGAGCTTCCAAAAACGAAACCGCCACTTCGTGGAGCCAGGAGGACCCCCAAAGCGCTCGCACTCCGGACCTGATGCCGGGCTTCCCACCCGGCGCCTCTCGCGCGCGCGCGGGTTCAGCGCCCAGCCGGTCAGGGCCTGACGCCCCCGAAGCAGCCTCCCGCAAACCCCTTACCTCCCGCCGGGGCGCTCGAGGCCGGTTGGTGTGCACGGCGCAGGCGCGGACGCGACGGGGCGGGGCGGGGCGTCGTGATGGGCTGGCTGGGCTGGGCCACGCCCCCTCCCGGCCCTTTTGGGCGCAGTGGGGCGTGGCAAGGTCTCTGTAGCTGCTCCCAGCCGCAGGAATGATTTAAAAGAGTGGTCTTGGTTTACATTGGGGGTTGTAACATTGGAGCCGATACGAAAGAGACCCACAGTCGTTTTTTTAGGTCTGTTTGTTGTGTTATCAGTACGAGATAATTCATACCTTCTACATTTTGCAAAGTTTTTCCGTCCATTTTCCTGTTTTAACACGGATTTTGGTGGGCTAGCCGTGTGTTCTAAGCTTTTTACACATGTAGAAACTGAAGCTCCTCCGAAAGGTTGTGCCTTCTCCCACTCATCCCCAAAACCCCTGTGAGGTGGACAGGACACGGTCTTAAAAAAACTGTAACAGGCACAGAAATTGAAGCTCAGACAAGTTGTGATTCCCTTCCCCCCCAAAGCTGGTGGCGATCCTTATCCCAATTTCACAGATATGACGCTGAGGTTAAAGAGTTTTGAGTGACTCAATTCCAGTTCAGCCAGTTAGTGGCAGAGCTGGGACGCCCAACTTCGTTTCCCAATTACCCTCTCAAGCTCTTCCAGTTACCAGCTGCTACCAATGACCACGCAGACGGCTGGCTTTGAAGCCTGTCCGGGTCACATGCTCTGACTTCCAGACCCCGCCTCTTTTATGTGTTTGTGAGTGTTCAGATGACTTGTTTAGAATGTATCCGCTGATAATTTCCTTAGAAGACATAAAGGATGTTCAAGCCACAGCTCAGGAAACTCAGGTCTTACCGTCTTCCAGAGGAGTGGGTGTAGAGGTAGAATTTGTAGACAAAGGAAGATTAGGGGCCAGTGAGAAAGCCTTGAATTAAACTAGAACAAAAAAAAAAAAATCTAAGCAATTTAGAGATTTTTGTGGGTATAATGAATTCTGATGTTTGTTTGCTTTACTCTAGGAATGAAAGGCTTATAAAATTTTAATTCTAAGGAGAAATATTAAAGTATTAAGCAATGCCATGGGAAAATGTTTTTCCAGCAAGGGTCAATTAAACAAGATCTTTTGAAGTAAACGTCGTTCAAAACAAAATGAGTCCTGAAAACCAACCTCAACCAGGGTAGGGAGATGTGGCATTCAAGGATTCTATATTTGAAATTTATGGGTTATTTTATGTATGTTTGCTAGAACATAGGTGTGTCAAGGTAGCAGGATAAAGCTTTTTAATCTAACAGCTTGTTAGTTTGATTTATAATCTCTAAAAATTTAAACATACAGTGTGTGGAATTCTTTGTGTTCATTTAAAAGACTAAGAAAGTAATATATATTCACGATATGAACTAAGAAATCATTTTTTTAGTATCATAGAGCAAGTATATGGAGAACCTGAGAATCAGATTTAGGGCAACAATACAGACTTCTGAGGTTATCTTCCCAGCCCAGTCCTTTTCTGGGAACTGCCTCTCCACCCCACCCCCACAGATCTACAAGCTGTCACTTACAAGCCTCTGGTAGCCATTTTGTACAAGCCTGAACCCATGCCCCTGACCATAGTGAATTGTTCTAGGAGCAGACATCTGACTCAAGCTGGAGCAGTAAGATACCTTTCCCAGGAATTTGGGTTTGGGACTAGGATTCTAGCCTCAGTCTGACTGGTTTCTAGAAAGGAGAAGATGCTCACAGCAGAGCTCCTGGTGGCTGTGTTTTTCACTCTATAGACTGGTGAATCAGAGGAAGCCATGATGCTCTTAGATACCATTTGTAATTGTGGAGAAATGAGTATAGGTATGTCCTAGTCGTGGTGTTAAAAAAAAAAAAAGTTTTTTTGTTTTTTGGTTTTTCTTTTTGTTTGTTTTTTCTCAAACCATGAATTATTGAAACATCTATTGCAGTTTTGAATGCGTTCTATTTCTTTGTGCATTCTACATTCCAATATCATTTATGATACCAATGTCATTTGGAACTGAGACAAAGAAAGTTTAAAAATAAAATAATAGTAGTTACCTTTGGGATGGCATTAACTGGGAGAGGGCATAAAGTAGCTTTCTGAAGTACTGGAAATGTTCTATATATTGACACGGTGTGATTACATATGTGAAAATTCATCAAGCTGTACATCTAAGATCTATGTACTTTATGTAAGTTATCCCATAGTAAAAAAGGAAAATAAAGAGCTAGCAAGTCTTGATATAAAACAAACAAAACCTCTTAGTAAACAAGGAAATCTATACCTTCTTAATATTATTTCTATTACCTCTCTGAGATAGTGGTGAATTAGCAACAGTAATCTCTACCCTTGTTAAAGCCCTTCATCCCTTTGAAAATAAAATAAAAAGCCATGAAAAAGATAGAGAGGGGAGGGAGGTGAAAGTGTCTAGATGTACAAAAAAGAAACAGAGTTTGGAGCACTTTCAAATCCCTCGTTCCAGGTGACTTTACTTGCTGTTTTACTGTCACCTGCCACTCCTGCCCCGCCCCCCCCCCCACCATCACCAGTCTGTTCGCTAGTCTATAATGTGTATTATAGTTATGGAAACCTTGTATCAAACCAAAAGGAGTAAACTCTGCAGGCAAACAGTAACTCTGGAATTCCCTCATCAACTATTCATCATTTAGAAATTTGATAATCATTTTACATGTAGAATATCTTAAATGCCCAGACATCTGCCTAGAAACTTCCCTACCCCACTTTTTGTTCTTTTAAAATTACCTTAATTATTCTCAAAACTTGATGTGCCCAAGAATTATTGCATAAGGTAGTATTCATAAAACCACGCTTAATGGACCTTGTGGGCAATTTAAACAATTTTCAAGGGTAATTTTGACTCTAATTTTTGCTTTATTCACTGACTTTCATTCTTCATAGCCATACCCCTCTCTATCCAACTCACTCACCCTCCAAAGATGCAAATTTACATTTGCAATGAAAACTCAGTAAACATACTTAGCATTAGAATCATATTAAATGTTATTTAAACTTCAGTAATTTGCAAGGCACCTTGAATTTTATGGTACCTTAATTATTATCATGAATGTCAGTTAATATCACACGGTAGATACGCAGACAAGCAAATTGACACATATTCTGCATGGACCCAACCTTGCTTTCTGTCTCTCATTACTCCCCTTCACACATCCTGTGTTCTAACCAAATTAAACTCCTCAGTATTCTTCATCCCAGTCCTTTCCGCAGTCCTACACTGTGCCTTTCACCGGAGGTATTCTCCACCAATCGCTCCTCCCTCTTTGCACATCCAAGTCCAACTCATCTTTCCATGTTCATCCCAAATGTGACCCCTCTCAATATTTCTAGAATTTTTATTTTTATTTATTTTTTATAAGACTACTTTTTTAAAAGTTTATTTATTTTAAGAGCGAGAGAGAGAAAGAACAGAGGAGGGGCAGAGAGAAAGCGAGAGAGAGACAGAATCCCAAGTAGGCTCTGCACTGTCAGCACACAGTCTGATGCAGGGCTTGATCTCACACATGACCTAAGCCAAAATCAAGAGTTGGACTGAGCCACCTAGGTGCCCCTAGAATTTTTAGGTTTAATGCCTGCCTCCTCCAAATATCTACCTTATAATCTGATCCTTTTTTTTTTTTTTTTGACACATCACTGTCTACCTTTTATTACAGTAATTTAGTATGTGTCTTGTTACCACCTCCAATGCTTTTCAACATTTTCCTTATTGTGGCACAAATAGAAAATGGTATTTATAAAGCAAAAATAAGAAAGTTGCTCTTAGCTTCTACCACTGGCCCAGCTGCAGTGGGAGCTGGGGAAGTTAATGCCTCTACATACCTAAAACACATTTAAGCACAGGGGGTGAGAAGTTGTCTTGTACCATCCCATGTTAGGACATAAGCTCCCTGATTCCACATTTGAGTGAAATCATTTGGTATTTGTCTTTCTCAGTCTGATTTATTTCACTTACATAATACCCTCCAGGTCCAAAACAAATGAATGAACAAACAAAGCAAAAGCAGACCTACAAATAGAGAACAAACTGACATTTGCCAGAGGGAAGGGGAAGGTGGAGGAATGGGCAAAATGGGTGAAAAGAAATGTGAGATATAGCTTCTAGTTATGGAATGAGTAGGTCACTGGGATAAGAAGCATAGCATAGGGAATATAGTCAGTGATATTATAACAGTGTTGTGTGGTAATAGATGGTTACTACACTGTGGTGAGCAAAGCATAATCTATAGAGATGGTGAATCACTATGTTGTACACCTGAAACTAATATAGCATTGTGTTTTGTGTAATGTAACATTGTGTCAACAATATTCAAATTAAAAATTTTTTTTAATTTTTAAAATTTTTTAAATGTTTATTTATTTTTGAGGAAGAGAGAGAGACACAATGCAAGCAGGGGAGGGGCAGAGAGAGAGGGAGACACAGACTCCAAAGCAGGCTTGAGGCTCTGAACTGTCAGCACAGAGCCCAATGCAGGGCTCAAACCCACGGACTGCAAGATCATGACCTGAGATAAAGTCAGAACACTTAACTGACTGAGCCACCCAGGTGCCACCAAAACAATCTTTTTTTTTTTTTTAAAGAATGTAAGCTCCCCAAGGGGAGGATCCGTGTTTGCTTATCTACCCATATCTACCCATGGTATCTACCTATAGTTCCTAGTTCAATGCCTTGTACTTATAAGTGAATAATTGAATAAATAAATGACAATGCTCTTTAAGTTTGCTTTTACAGAGTTCTGAGGGCTTCCAGTTGTGTCAAGAACTTGAAAGTCATCACTCCTATCCTTAAAATAAGAACAAAGTAGAACAAACATAAACATCAGTGACTTCTTGGACTCATCAGAGAACTGAGGTTGCAGGGCATTTGCCTGCCAAAATCTGGAGAGAGACAGGTAAGTACAGAGAATCACAGGCAACATCAGCTTACCTGGGATGGAAGCCTTGGAACATCTGAAGCTGCTAGGAACATCTAAATGGTAACTTCAACAAAATGTTAGTAATGACACGTGGACTGTGTGACAGTGAGAAACTCCTGGGGGCTGCAGTCTTTGGGGAAACCAATACTTTCATGGGTTTTACCTCTATGAACCTCACCAAGTTCTAAAGGGGAAGAGAGAGCCAAGAAAAAAAAAATCTTCATGTTTCTGGCAGAAGAGAGGAAAATAAATCATTTTGAAATATACCCAGAGCCTTCTACATAAGAAAGCCCTACTCTGCACAGGAAAAGACTTAGCTAGAGACATATTTATGGGAGGGGTGGGGTGGAGGGGAGGGAAGGAATGAGAAGTTACCTAGCCCCACTTCTCTTAGCCTTCAAGTCTCTCCTAAGGGGGTGGTGGGGTGGGGGAGGGGTTAAGAAACACTTGTGAAAGTCATAGCCCACCGAAAGATGAAACTTAATCATAGGACTATAGGATGTTTCCCTTCCCCGTGCTCCTTACCACCACCCTAACACTCCAATATAATAACAGTGGACTATAGTTGAAAGAACTGCAAGGTACATTCTCTATATAAGACGTTTTTAGAAAAATCTGAAAAACAAAAATACTGGAAGAAATTGAAGCCTCTGATACCTACTGGTACAGCAGACATTAAACAGAGCTCAGTCCTAGCCAGATTAACACAAAGCCTCACACTAACTGCCTATTCACCTCAGTTCCTATTACCTGATACATCGTGTCTGGCTTTCAACAAAAAATTACAAACCCTGTTAATAGGCAAAAAGAGAGAGACATAGTCTGAAGAGATAAAGCAAGGATCAGAACCAGACTCAGAAATGACATAGATCTTGTAATTATCAGATAGGGAATTTAAAATAAGTACGATTTTTAAAAGTGTATTCATTTATTTATTTTGAGAGAGAGAAAGAAAAAGCATGAGCAGGGGAGGGGCAGAGAGAGAGAGAGAAACCCAAGCGGGCTCCATGCTGTCAGCTTAACCGGCTGAGCCACCCAGGTTGCCCCTAAAGTAAGTATGATTATTATGGCAAGGGGTTTAATGGTAAAAGCTGACAACATGAAAGAACAGATGGGTAATGTAACCAGGGAGATGGAAACTCTAGGAAAGAATAAAAAGAAAATGCCAGGAATAAAAAACACTGTAATGTAGATGACAAATGCCTTTGATGGGCTTGTCAGTAGACTGGACATGGTCCCGAGGAAAGAATCAGTGAGTATGAAAATATATCAATAGAAACCTCCCAAACTGAAATGCAAAGAAAAAAAAATGAAAAAAAAAAAAAGAACAGAATAAATTTGGGAGTCAATTTGAAAAGATGTAACATATATGTAATTGGAATGCCACAAGGAAAGGAGAAAGAGAATAAAGCAGAAGAAATATTTGAAGTAATAATGGCTTTTCCCAAAATTAGTGACAGACACTAACCCACAGATTTCAAGGAAGCTCAGAGAAAACCAAGCAAAATAAATGCCAAAAAGTTGACACCTAGGTATATCCAATTCCAAAAAAAAAAAAAAAAAAAAAAGGATAATGAGAAAATCTTGAAAGAAACCAGACAGAAAAAAAAACACCAACCTGTAGAGAACTGTTCTGTGAAAGGGAGGTGTATGCAAAATGACCTCCAAAGGCAGAAGGAGCCTAAAACAGAAGAAAGAGACCAAGTCCAACTTTATGAGAAATGTTTTATTAAGGAGACTTAGAACAGAAGCCTGTATTGAGTGCCCACAAGACAGGTGGATCTCAGCAACTCCACCTCCCTTAAAACTTCTTCTGACTTTGGCTCAGGTCATGATCTCATGGTTTGTGGGTTCGAGTCCCGTATCGGGCTCTGTACTGACAGCTAAGAGCATGGAGCCTGCTTCAGATTCTGTGTCTCCCTCTCTCTCTGCCCCTCCCCCACTCACGCTCTGTCTCTCTCTCTCTCTCTCTCTCTCTCTCTCTTAAAAATAAATGAACATTAAAAAAATCAAAACAAAACAAGCATCATGGAGGATTTGTGCAAGATGGCATTAGTTCGGTTCACACAAGGACCAAGGAAAAGTTACATCAGAATTCTCAACAAAAACCAAACACGTAAGAAGAGTGGAGTGAAATATCTAAAGTGTGGGAGGGGGAAAAAAAACAAATACAAACCTAGAATTTGATATTCAGCTAAATTATCCTTTACAAGTGAAGGAAAAATACTTCCTCACACCAAAAAAAGAAGGAATTCAGTTCTAGCAGACCTGCTCCACAAGAAATGTTAAAAGAAGTTCTCCAGGAAGAAGGAAAATGATATAGATCATAAATTTGGATATACATAAAGAGAGAAGAGCCCAGGAGAAGGAATAAATTAAGTTAAAATAAAATCTTTGACTTTTCTTATTCTTCATGAGCTAATAGTTCAAAGTAATAGTAACAATGTATTGGGTAAAATCAATGGTAGCAATATTTCAAGGGGCAGGAGGGAGGAATTGGGAATACTCTTGTTGGAAGGTACTTGCACTCTTCATAAAATGGTAATGAGGGAGCACAAGGCAAGCTGAGGGCAAAGTACAGGCTAGCATACTGCCCTCTCCCACCCCTCCCAGGTGGGATATGTGTGATATTCCCCAGGCTTTCCTGGCTGCCCAAGAACGAAGGAAAGGAAAGAAAACAAGTGGTTAACTGAGAGAGATCACAGTCATCTATCAGTTTACAAATACCTTAGTAAATTACAAGAAAAAGGCAATCTTATGAATAGCCTAATCTCCAGACACCTATACACTCCGTTTCTTGGAGCCCTTAATATTACCCTCCCTTCCATAGTTATGTGGGGAACAAAGGCAAGAAGGAAATGGCAGGTAAAATTAAATTTCCTTATAACCTGCAGCCCATTGACAAATACTTGAGGCAAATACAGAGTATAACATTTCTCCAGGAACCCCCTACCATCTTAAAGTTAGTGCCTTACTAGAGGGAAAACAACCTTAGCTTGACAATAGCAAGACCTCAGGTATCTTAAGAGTCCTCTTTAGCATTCCAAAGTCCTTCTGGAGGTCTGCCTTTTGC
Organism: Panthera tigris; assembly: GCF_018350195.1. Taxonomy (NCBI): domain Eukaryota; kingdom Metazoa; phylum Chordata; class Mammalia; order Carnivora; family Felidae; genus Panthera; species Panthera tigris. Next base: position 61,620,730 of record NC_056672.1, on the reverse strand, counting down.
CTTTACCTCTCCCAACTCCATAGTATATAATCCGTCACTCTTCACACCACCAGTGCAGCTATTCCTTCCGCCAGTCCTGTCCCCATGTTTTAATAAAATCACCTTTTTCCACCAAAGACATATTCAAGAATTCTTTCTCGGCCGTCAGCTCTGAACTCCCACCGTCACCCAAAACCTCATCAGCGGTATAGTGTTATTTGAAAGTATACTTAGATTAGTTGTGAATATACATTATAAACTCTAAACGAATCACTAAAAGAAGTTTAAAAAGAAATATTATTGATATACTAGAGAAGGCAGGAAGGGGTTAGGGGAGAAATAACAAAAGCAACAAATAGAAAATAGTTACAAACATGGGTAAATATCAAATCAACTGTATCAGTAACCACTTTAATATTAATGCTCTGACTACACCATTTTTTTTTTGTCAACGTGATAGTCAAAGTGAACAAAAAACAAGCCCCCGCCATATGTTTTCTACACAAAACCCATCTTAAAATAAAGACACAGAAAGGTTAAAAGTAAAGGGATGGAGAAAGATGTACCATGCCAACACTAATGAAAAGAAACCAGGAGTAACTGTATTAATTTCAGACAAAGCAGATTTTGCAGCAAGGAAAATTAACAGTGATAAAAAGGATCACACTACATAATGATAAAGAGGTTAATTTTCCAAAAAGACATAACAATCCTTAATGTGTGCACGAAACAACACAGCATCAAAATTCACGAGGCAAAAGCTGATAGACTGCAGGGAGAAAAAAGTGCCTCACAAATAGAGTATGAGAACAACATGCGTTAGGTTCATGAAAGTTGCTATTTCTTCCAGGGGCAGCAGGATCGTCATAGAAGAACTAAGCGAATTTAACAATAGGGCAGAATGATTTCCAAGATACCAAATATTTCTAGATTCCTGATAGAGAAAGAAACTGCCGGGGCTCTCTTACAGGATTATAGAATCTATCTTCAATCCTTTGACAACTGACACTCTCACCAGTAAACCTTTTAATCCTCCAACTAGTGAAATACATTTAAGGAATTGGAAATCAACAAAATTCACAAAGAGCCCCACCCTCCCTCTTCTCTGCCCAGCAAGCCCCCAAATCCCATTGTCACAGCCTGCAGGGGATTTTTTCCCCTTCTGTAGGCCTCCATGGACTGCAGGGGCTTTTGAGTGGTATTTATATTTCCTCCAGCCAAAGACAAATTAACTTTAATATTTCTTTGGCAGATTATTACCAAAGAAAGAAATATTGCTTCCTTCATGGAAATAAATTGATAGGTTCAGCAACTCATTTTGCTTGCATAAGTGAGCACTTCAGAAGAGAAATGTTTAAAACCTGAGTGAAATGGGTTTAAATATGGAAAAAATTTCCTGAGTCCCTGTACTTAAACCTTAAAGGACATGATTGCTAAGTTTAAATCTTTCCAACATCTGGTAAGTGCTTTCCCATTCATTCAATCAGACAGTCTATATGGCCAACAAACCAGCTACTATGCCTCATCCTGCTGATTGAAGGTCTAAAGATTCCATTCTTGTCTTCTAGGGACTCACAGTCTGGAGGGAAAGACAGACATGTCAATAAATACAATACAATTGACAAGCACTGTTATTAGCTATCCTTAAAAAGTGCTATAGAAAGAAGTACAGAGAAGATTACTTCAGAGTTTGGTCAATACATAGGAATAATCAGTGAAGGGTTGAAAGAGCATTCTGAACAGAAAGAACAATGTAAAAGGCACAAATAATGCAACAGATATATATTCAGGTTTCCAAAGTAGTGTGGTCAGATAAGCAGACCGAAGTTTGCAAAAGCCAAGATGAGTAACTACCTCAGATGTATTTTTTTTTTTAATTTATTTTTTATTTTATTTTTGGAACAGAGAGAGACAGACCATGAACGGGGGAGGGGCAGAGAGAGAGGGAGACACAGAATCGGAAACAGGCTCCAGGCTCCGAGCCATCAGCCCAGAGCCTGATGCGGGGCTCGAACTCACGGACTGCGAGATCTTGACCTGGCTGAAGTCGGACGCTTAACCGATTGCGCCACCCAGGCGCCCCACCTCAGATGTATTTATCAAAGTTCATGTTGGGGCACCTGGGTGGCTCGGTCAGTTAAGCGACTTCAGCTCAGGTCATGATCTCACGGTTCATGAGTTCCAGCGCCGAAATGGGCTCTGTGCTGGCAGCTCAGAGCTTGGAGCCTGCTTCAGATTCTGTGTCTCCCTCTCTCTCTGCCCCTCCCCCACTCCCTCTCTGTCTCTAAAAAAATAAATGTGTTAAAAAAGCAAAGTTCATGTTGATCATGTTCCTATTTGTTTCAGATCTGGTCATGGCACTATTTAATATTAAACCTGTGCTGTGGCCCCCTCCAACTAAGACACACATGGAAATTCACACAACACCTACCGATTCCTTGTGGGAGACTCTGAGGCCCTCCAAGTTTTAATTTAAATGTCCAGCCTCCTAGCCCACATTTTCTGAAGTTCTACCAGAGTTCTTGTAATTCCCTAATATCCCATCCACTTTCTGGCTTCTATGTCTTTGTTGAAGCTGTTCCTCCCTTTGAAATGCTTTCTGCCTCCTTTCCATTGATCAAAATTTTACCCCTCTCTGAAGACCCATCTCAAATCCCCTTCTCTCCCCAAAACACTTCCCTATTTCCCCAGCCTGTGCTCTACAGTACCTCAATTTAATTTTGCTCTGCTGTAGAGTTGTTCACATGTCTGTCTTTCCAACTAGAGCACAACTTGTCAAGGGCAGATGCCTTATGTTATTTATTGTGTGTTCACAGCTGGTGGCCTGGAATGTAGCACTGGATAAATATTTAGATGATGTTGTGTGTCTCATTGCCTTTGCAATCTCATTGGGTTCTTCTCCAGAGCTTCTCCAGTGGGACATACCTTCTGAAGCTAAGTTTGTTAGTGAGGGTGAGATCAGAGAAATAACCAGAAAACCACCTGATGCACAGATTCCCTGATGGCACAACAAGGCCACTTGGGGACCTTTAAAAATATACAGTTGGAGTGCCTGGGTGGCTCAGTCAGCTAAGCCTCTGGCTTCAGCTCAAGTCATGATCTCTCTGCTCATGAGTTCGAGCCCCTCATCTGGCTGGCTGCTGACATCTTGGAGCCTGGAGCCTGCTTTGGATTCTGTGTGTGTGTGTGTGTCTCTCTCTGCCCCTACCCAACTCATGTTCTCTCTCTCTCTCAAAAATAAATAAACATTAAAAAAAAAAAAAGTTGCCTGGGCTCTACCTTTAGAGATCCCAATTTAATTGTTCCTAAGTGGAAACCAGTCATCTTAAAGTTCTGTAGGTAATTCTAAAGTGTAGTCAGTTTTGAAAACCACAGACCTAAAAGGGTAGAAAATAGTATCCAGGCCCCATATATGAATTAGAATAATTTCAAAATCACTTTCTCAAAAGCTGATGCTTTCCCCCAGGAAAACATAGCTAAAAGAATGGAGGCCACACAGTCTGGGTGAAATTGACCTTTTTCCAGGGAAATCTTTGTTACGAGGAGTCTGAGTTATGCTATGGGAGAAACCACACATTGGCATGATGCTGGCCTTCATGTTCCTACTCAGCATGTCTAGAGAATCCCATTATGCTCCCTGCCCTGCCCCCATCTTTAATAGGAAGTTGTAGGAAGCCATAAAATAAGACTGAAATCAAAACACCAAGTACCAAATCAGCAAATGAGTCATGAAAGCTTGAGAGTTTCCATTCTCTTAAGGGTCTCCCACATGGATATCCCCTATGGCACTCAGTAGAATGGAGGAAAGAGCCAGACACCAAGGGGAAGACCCCATGTTGCACAACTCTACAGGCACTGTGCACATTGTATTCCATGTAAAGAGTGTGCCCTGGAATTGTATAAGGCTGCATCTTGGTACAGGGATTTCCCTGTACTCAGATGAGGAGATTGCTGGTGGTGGCCTCCATCTTGGTTCTCTTCCCCAGCCATCTTCTGTCTTGAAACTGTCACTCTGAGCCAAGGTGAAGAATGAAGAGCATCCTCACCCAAACACTTCTACTGAAGTCTTTCTCTACCTGATGAGGTCTTCGTCAGAAATCCCTCTAACTGGCAGCTCTTGTCAACACATCTTTGACCTGCCCTGTATGTTATACCATTCTGCTGGACTCCAGCCAAAACTGGTTCTTCAATCAGTCACTGCAGCAGAGTTTCAGAGAGGGTGTCAGTTCCTTCTCAGCTTCTCCACCCTTTTTCTTTTTCCTCATTAGTCAAAGTATCCACAGAGAAGGAAAGTACATATTTATTTCTAGATTTTTGTCTGGGTTTTTTTTTGTTTGTTCGTTTTGTTTTTGTTTTGTTTTGTTTTGTTTTGGTGGGGGACAGGGAGAAGGGAAATCAAATTTAACAATCTAAAGGCAAAGAAGAGGTAAATTGAAGCAGTGTTATCTATAAAAAAAAGTATCCCAGCCCCTGGCAGAGAGTAGGGAGCTAAAAATGTTAGTTTCCACTGTTCTTGGAGGATGGTAAAGTGAGCGTGGTGGTGTGATGGCTGGTGAACTACTGAGCAGTTTTCACGTTTTTAGAGAGCGTGAAGAGCGCAACAGGGTCTTTAAGATAAGGAGCCGATTATTTTTCTTTAATCAGAGTTGTGAGAATGAAAAATAAACAGGATGTTAGCATGAAAAAGTGTTTTGTAAACTGTAATGCACTATATACAATGTATGGAGTTACTATTAAGTGTCATAGGAAACGTACAAAACAAATTCCCCCAGGGTTTGAAGGAGAGGAAGAGACCACGTCCCATTGTGGAAATCGGGAGGAAATGGCACATACCACTTCCTAAAGATGCACATGTACAAGATTTGTTTTCTACATCGTTAGAGGAAGGACTGCGATCCCTGCTCGGACCACAAAGCAAGCCTGGTTGTGAGAATGGTTTAAAACTTTGTAGAGCACTATACAAATGCAAAGTGATGTTATTGTAGTGTATAATAATAAATACATAATATAATAAGCATATATAATAGGTATATATAATTGTACATTGTTATAATGGTGTGGCTATTGTGGGTGATGGAGATACTATTACCATTATTATTGACTCTGAAGATGTCAGTCAGCACTCAACAGGTGTAGCTGGCAGGGAAGGCATTTCAAGAACAGAATTGAGGCCTGGAGAGGTTTCCACCAACTTTCTTGGCTAACTGTGAGTTCCTCTATATAATATCTTTTTTTTTAATGTTTATTTATTTTTGAGAGAGATTGAGAGAGAACGAGAGAGGAGCAGGGGCAGAGACGGGGGACAGAAGATCCAAAGCGGGCTCTGTGCTAACAGCAGACATCTGTACACAGGGCTCCAGCTCACAAGCTGAAATCATGACCTGAGCCAAAGTCGGGCACTTAACTGACTGAATCACCCAGGCACCCCGAAAACTCATTTAACTTATTTTTTTAAGTAGGCTCCATGCCCAACGTGAGGCTTGAACTCATGACCTTGAGATCAACTGTTCCATGCTCTACCCATTGAGTGAGCCAGGTGCCCTGTGAAAACTCACTTTAGCCCTGGCTTGTTTTCCCTACATTCATTTTCTTTTTAATCCCCTCCTTGCTTTTAAAAAATCTTGTTGAATTATATATACTTTTGTAAATCATCTTTAATCCTTTCTGGATGAAGTTAAGTTACTAAAAAAAATCATTTCTTATTTTTTAACATTTCTTATCAATTAACTTCTGGTGACAATTATTGGGAATGTCCCCTGGGGAAATTGGCATGGATGAGGCACATTTGGAAAGTAACATTACATGAGTTACTTTCTGATACTACTGCTGATCTCCTAACTTTAAAAATTTGGTTAAAGTCATATATAATATTGTTATGAATATAATGTGAATCTATTGGTAATGAAAATTTTTGCATTTGCAGTTAAACTTGGGGTTTTTTTTCCAAAAGAATTTAAGCAAAGATACAAACTTAAAACTACCTAAATTTTTGTTCCTATGTGTTTTAAAATTTTTATTTAAGTTTAAATAAAATAACTAAAATATATAGCCTATGAGAACATTAGAAGATAAAGTCTGTTATCCAATTTAAAAAATCATGCATATAAAAATGCATGGAAATGGAATGAAATCTGTTCTGTTACTAAAAGATATTTGTAATGCTCAGATTACAATGCTGTATCAGAAAAAAGAAAAGTATAGAAAAGTCTGTAGTCTTCCTATATTCAATCTCCCTTATAATTTTAAACATACATTTTCAAACATTTGAAAACAAGATACTCTTTAAGAATTTGAAAGTACTAAGGACATTTTCTTCCATAAAAAAATTCCTGTCTAAAGATTGCTTTCATGTCCAATTTACAAGACCCCCAACTAAGTCAATTTCCTTGGTGTATGTGTATACCCTTAATCTTTACCATCTTCATTTCCCTGCCCCCTCATTTAATTGACTAGGTGACCAAAGTCCTTCCTTCTTTGTTTCGAATAGACTTGACTATCTCTGAAAAGGTTAAAAAACCATTCTCTAAATGGCAATGCCTTTATACCTATAAAGAAGTAAACTTTAGAAGAGAATTCTGAAAGAAGAATTTGGAGATGTTCTAAATAGAGGCAATAGTATGAGAACAAAATGTTGCCTCTAGGCTGATTACAGGAGATGATGGGCACACGGTCAGGATGGACTCACTATAGGATTTTACTAAGACTTCTCGTGAACAAATAATTGTTGCTATGTTAACTGATTTAGAACATAGAAAGACAAATACCCTCCAGTTGATTTTATGATTTAAATTTGGATTTATTTTGGATGATTTAAATATGATTTAAATTTAAATCTGATATAAACCAATAAACAAATGTCTGCTAATAATGCAGCCTAGAATAGAAATGATGAACTGGATGAACAGCGATACATGGTTAGTGAACTCATGTTGCTTCCTGGGGATCACTTCATTCTTTTCTATGCTCAATAATGCACCTAAATTTTTCCAGAGGTTTACATTAGACTTACTTGTCCTTTCTTTTCTGGCTCAAGTCATTTCTCTATTTAGAAATGCAAAACATATACTTGTTTCTAATGTTTAGCACCTCTTCTCATTTCTATGATGTCTCAAAATGTCTCAGAGGATGACAGTGTCTGTGTTTCTTTTACATTATAGGATAGAATTTATCTGGGTCTAAAGATTTGAAGTCATGCAGAGTAGTTAAGGGCGCTCTTTCTTCCTCATATATCTTGAGCCATTGTTCTCTACTATTGTGCTTTGTCTGACCCTTTTGAGTTCCTATAATGCTTCCATTTGCACCAGAAGAAAATGGAAATCAGGTTGAAATTGAATATAAAATGTCAGAACTAGAAAAGCTATTAGATCAAGTCCAGATAAAGGAACAAGTGCGGGATTTAATCTGGCTTGCTCCTTATGGAGATAAGTACATTGGGCTACATGAAAGCTATGCTATTAAACACTTGTATCATGTGCTAATTCCCCTTGTTCTGAATCTACGCTTATGTGAAGCAGACTTTTGATAATAATTTGGTTTTCTGTGTAGATCTGTCTATAAATGAATAATATGCTAGTCCCTAGTTATAAGTTAACAAATGAGGTTTCAAAAACAAAAAATAAAAATAAATAAATAAATGGGCTTCCTGGTTTATACATCAACGCTTGTTAGTAGGTGTCCATCTGAGAGAGAGGGAGAGAGAGAGAGAGAGAGAGAGAGAGAGAGAGAGAGAGAGAGAGAAATCCACTCTCACCATGCTGCTAAGTCAGGTTCCTGAGGTGTAGCTTCTATAACATGGAGATCACACCAGGGTATGGCCCCTTTGAGGCCTCTCTGGGCACCTGGCCACTCTTCACCATGAAGTACTTTGATTCCATCTTGCTGCTAGTTGTCCACAAACACCTGCTCTGTGAAGACAGTCCACCTCTTAGTTTTCAAGCCCAGAAATAAACATAGCTACTTTTCAAGAGACAGTTACTGACCACAATAGGTCTTTTTTTTTTCCTAAGAGCAAAAGGTGCAATCCTCCCACCTGTTAAAACATCTTCTGAAATGCTCTATGGAACAAACGGTGTTGTTTTTCCTTTAGACATATGACACAAAAATCCATTTATGTAGCCGTTGGGTGAAACATGCAATTGTATGGACACCTTCAGGAATAAAGAAAGATTATAAAATATTCCCTTACAAACCTTATAGAGATCCTTCAAATGATTGTGTCTAATTTGAGAGTTTGATACATATTCCAAGGGACTGAATTGTGGGCCTTTACAACAAGTAGGAAAAGGATCGAAAATGCCTAAAAGCTCTAACACCTGCTTTTAAAAAATGCTTGCAAAATATAATTACTGAAAAGTACTATTTGGAACTTTTTCAGGATTAAGGAAGCATCTGAAAATAAACTTGCTTAGCAATTTTGAGTTACTCTTCAACTAAAAAAAATCTGGTTAATGGACTTTAAAATGATGTTGTATTTCTGTTTAAAAAGTATGCAACTCTTATCTGGTTTGACAGCTTAAGTACCAGGTCCCAGCCAGATAAAATCTGAAGTGATGAAGGCAGTGCTTCTTAAATAAGAGCAAATTGGAACTGCCATCCCAAATTACTATCATCTCTTCTGACAAGATTAGATATGCCCTAACTCCCATCTGATGAGGGAATCACCTCAAGCTTGGAAACAACCAGTTTGGATCACCCAAGTACAAGGTAAAGCCAGAAAAGGATCCCAGAACTCTGTTCTTTGGCCAGCCCATTAAGTCGGAGAGTCTTATAGAGGTGAGGGAGTCAACACTTGGATACCTTTAAGAAGAGAGTATGGATCTAGTTTCTTCTGTCTCTTCAGGCTAGCTCAAAGTAACAAAACACCTGCCCTCTCTGACCTCTCCAGTTTGAGTTATTGTTATGTTTCATACTTGCTCTTGCTTTATATTTCCTCTTTGTCTCATTGAGATACCTGACCTTGGATCTACTTCTGGCCTTTTGGAATTGGTATTTGAACCTGGTCTCTGTTTTTTTTTGTTTTTTTGTTTTTTTGTTTTTTTGGTTTTTTTTAGACCCTGGGTTTTCCCAACAGATTTCAATTTGTTTTATTTTGCTGGCTTTCTATGCTCTGAGCTATTCTAGTCCTTGCCCTTCTGAAGCTAACTTCCAGCATGGTACACTTAGCTGGCTGGTTGTTCTCTGTGTCTGCAGGAGTCTATGTGAGTGTATGGGGGGCAGGGATAGAGTGTACCTGCAATTGGGATAATCACTCACTGAAATGGGGGTGGGTATCTAAATAGAAACAAGAGGAGTTGGGAAGTAATGCATTTGCTACTCCTGATTAACCATCCTGAGGTTTGACGTAAATTCTTAATTAGGTGTTTACTTTTCTGCCAAGAATTTTATCTCAGCTCTCAGATTTTGCTGCCACCTGGTGCTAAAATGTTCCAGGTAGTGATGACTAAATAGTTTGACAGATGCCAGAAAGTATAACCTAGATTCAGAGATAACACAAATTAGGATATTGTATACTTAACATAATAAATAAAGATAGAACATTAAAAAACATAACGATATAATAAGAAATGAATGTGGTATACCTGTTAGAATAAATTTATAAGGAGCAATCATAGTAAAGTACTGTGCAGTTCTAAGATATCACCATCTCTTAGAAGTATGGTCCCCATTTGAGCTGTCATTCCTGAATACAACAGAAGGCACATTAACAACAGTTTCTCTTAGTTAATGCCCCCACCTCCCAACTGAAAACAGTTTGCTACCTACTCCTTGTGAGTTAAGATTGGTTAATTCTGTCCAAAATTTCTTTCTTTCTTCCTTCCTTTCTTCCTTTCTTTCTTCTTTTCTTTCTTCCTTTTTTCTTTTAAGATTTTGAAGTAATCTCTACACCCAGCTTGGGGCTTGAACTCACAACTCTGCTATCAAGGGCTGCATGCTCTACTGACTGAGCCAGCCAGGCGCCCCACCCATGGTTTATTTCTATTTCACAGAAAACATTGTTTCCTTTTATGGCCTTCATTGGTCTGTTGTATCTTCCTGTTCTTCATCCCGCCGCTATTCATTTCTTCTCCAGACAGAGTATGTTTCTATTGCTCCTGACTTTTCCCAAATTATGTTTTGCCTGTATTCTTCCACTCACTCTGTTGGAAGGGATTTTTCCTTCCGGGTGATAACACATCATGCAGCCACCATTTCCTAATCTGACTCTTAAAGAAATTCTGTCCTATTGGACTCCCACATGGGGTAATACTTTGGTCATTTAGCTTTTGAGCCCCAGGTGTAGAGCAATGTAAAAAGAACTCCCCCAAACCCAGGCAAAAGAGCAGTTCAGTGCTGTCCATGTATGGCAGATTTTATTTTCCAAAGATGACCAAAAGAATAACTCTCATCCTACATGTTCTTCTCTACAATGTGACTTTGACACTCCTCCCATGGAGAAGTGAAATCTGTGTTCCCTTCACTAGAAACTGAGTGGGTTTGTGACTTTGGAAGAAGTGACACAATGTGACTTCTAAGATTAGATTGTAAGAAGTGATTAAGTTTCTGCCTGGCCCTCTTGGGATACTCACTTTTGGAACTCAGCCACTGAGAGGAGGGAGTGCAAACTATCTCATGCAGAGATACGACACAGGGAAGTTGCTTGTACTTTTTCCAGCTGTCAGCCCTAGCGCGGTTGTAGCCCCATTGAGCATCCACTGTGAAGATACCTCTGGATGATTCCAAACTCCTAGATGAGGCCCCTAGACATCAGAGAGCAGAAACAAGCCATCGCTGCTAGGCTCTGTCCCAATTCCTGACCCACAGATAACAGGAGTCTAATAAAATTGTTGTTTTCTGCTGCTAAGTTTGTGTGTCAGGTGGGGGGAGTCGTTGCACAGTAACGTGGACAGAAACAGTATCCTATTCAGTGTGTTCCTTACAAATGGCGAGCAAGTCCCCCAGGGTGGGTGTAGAGCCCAATTCCACTCCATCTCTTACGTAGAGTTTCTTGTCATCCTGAGACGTCGCCCTTAGCCACAGCCGGAGCAGACTTTACCTCTTCTGGTTTTGAAAGTCTCGTTTCTGGTATCCCAGAAGCCTCACCCATAATGTCAGAGACAGTTTCTCTATTTCTTCCAGGAGATCTGGGACTTCATTGTAAATATTTCTGTCTCACTCATTTCTGGCTCATTTCTCACATTGTCTATTCTTGGTTTCTCATTCCATCATTCTACCCCTGTAATCCACATTTTCTTGGGATGAGTAGTGGTGGGAATTTTACTCCTGAAGAGACTCCAACCTACTCATAGGAGTGTGGCCTCACCTGCTGGTTCCTACTAGGCAATTATATCAGTGATGGCCCATTATCAGTATTTCCTTGATTATTCTAAAACTGATTGTGATATGGCTATATACCAAGAATTGTGCTAAACTCTCCATACACTTCTTTCAGTGATCTCAACGACTTTATAGAGTAACAACTATCATCCCTCCCATTTTAAAATAAAGAAGGGGCGCCTGGGTGGCTCAGTCGGTTAAGCGGCCGACTTTGGCTCAGGTCATGATCTCGCGGTCTGTGAGTTCGAGCCCCGCGTCGGGCTCTGTGCTGACAGCTCAGAGCCTGGAGCCTGTTTCAGATTCTGTGTCTCCCTCTCTCTGACCCTCCCCCGTTCATGCTCTGTCTCTCTCTGTCTCAAAAATAAATAAACGTTAAAAATAAAATAAAATAAAGAAAATGAAGAACAGAGAAGTTAGGTCATTTGCTCAGGGTAACACAGCCTATAAATGGTTGGGGGGAGGGGATTCAGATGGAGATGGTCTAACTCCAGAGCCCATGCTCTTAACTACATATCCATGCTTCAAACTGAGCCCAACTTGTTAAAAGACTATTCCAGGGTGAGGTGAAGATCTTGCTTACATGTCCCTCCTGCTTTTCTCTTCCTCGCAGCTTCCTATTTCTGCACATAAAGGCACATATATCTCTCCAAGAATAAGCAACTGCTTCTAGGTGAAGAACATCCAGTTTAATTCTATACAGAGAAAATAAACATTTCTCCCAAAGAAGCAACAAAGTCTGTGGATGCATAATTTTGGCTGCTAGAAGCTAGCCAGGACAATTTATATTATACCACAGTCACTCAGCTTTTTTGGCTAAAATATCTGGATTCAGGTTACATCACAGATCTTCCCAAGAACAGTAGGTGGAAGCTTGTTTTATAGTTGTGTAACTAAAGGGCCAATTCTGGGCCACATCCCCTGAAGCAAAGAATAATCTGCCTCAAAGTGTCTTTTTGCAGGGTGCAAACTGCTTACAGCAATTTAGTAACAGTGTTTTACATTGTTTTTTCACCAGTGTAACAGGAGTGCAGCAGGCTTCCTGGGAGCAGTCACAGCTCCAGGCCTGCTATTGAGATGGCACTCAGCATTTTGACATATTTCCAGTATAGATCTACCTCTCTCATGCATGGATGAGAAATGGACATTTTGCTGAGAATTCCGTGGGATTAAGGGAAGAGGTTTGGCATTGAAAAATCATATTGTAAGCCTTGATAAAATCCCCTTTCGGGGTATCTGGCTGGCGCAGTCAGAACAGCATGTGACTCTTGATCTCTGGGTTGTGAGTTTGAGCCCCGTGTTGGGTGTAGAGGTTATTTAATAATAAAATATTTTTTAAAAACCCTTTCATGATTTCTATTCTTTTCCCAATTTTCCATAGTGAATAGCAATTTTATTTACTCTTCAAAAATCTGCCCTTTCCCTCTAGAACTATTCTCCAAATTTATCAGTCTCTAATCCCAAACTGTCACCTCACCCCCAACTCATAGTTCTCTCTCCAGTTTGCATCCTTAGACCCACCTCAGCACTCGGAAAAGGAATCTCTTCTTTAAGAGAAGGAAGAGTGTGGTATAGAAAAAAAATGTAATTTTTCTCAGTCACAAATAATTTTTTTTACAAATATCTCTATAAGAAGAGCTTCTGTGCATCAAGTTTTAAATTGGTTTTAACATCTTTTTTAAAAATTATGAACTAAATCACACATGCAAAAGAATAAACATAATGTATGTATACACGCTAAAGAATACAAGATAATGACAATAACAAAACCCAGTGTGCTGGATTATGCTGGGTCAACCTGGTTAAATTGGAACTGTGTTCCTAGTATTCCCTTTACTCTGACTCATGGCTAGAGTTGGCTTAAAGAGGAACTTGCACAAATATGGAAGTGGAAGCGGAGACGCAGCCATTATTCTCTGAAAGTCATTGTAGTCAGATGTGGTGATAGAGACACACAGGTTCCCAGCAGGTTCTAGCTTGCCCTTGAGCTCTTCCATTGTGCCGGTAGCTCTTCTAGCTAGCTGCTTGCTCTGCTACAGTTGCAGATGTGGTTTATTTGCTGAAGCAAAACAACAAACGCTTTGGCAGCTATGGATATGGCAAATGCTTTTTTCTAAATGCCCATTGGTAAAGACCACCAGAAGCAGTTGTCTGACTCAGCAGATCTTGAAGTGTCTAAACAGAGATGCATTGTAGAGCATTTGGCAAGCCTTTGTGTGTGAATCATAGCACAGATCTTTTGAGATTTTTGAGACAAAATTATGTCATCCTCTCCCAATTACTATATATATATATATTTTTAGAAACAACTTCTGGCTTATTACTGGGCCCCAGTGGAGTCTGAACACTTGACTATGGGACACCGAGTTACCGTGCAATCTGAGCTGCTTATCACAAAATGAGTGATGTCTGACCCAATAAGCATCACTTCATCCACAAGTGGGAATGATATGTAAGGGGTCAGGCTCAAGCAGGTCCTGAAGATATAAGAAATTGCATCAGTAAGTGGCATGGATTCCTGTGAAACCCACTTTTGCTACATTGCCTCTTCTCTCTCAGTCGGCATCTGTGGCCTCATGGGGTGTTCTTTATGATAAGTTGATTGAGGATAGAAAATAATGCATTGGGTTTACAGATATTTCTACCAGAAATGCTGGCAGAAGTTGAAATTGAGCGACTACAGCATAACAGCCCCACTTAGGTGTGGCCATGGACAGTGTTGAAGAGATTCTCTCAGTGGGCAAAACTCTAAACAGTGTACCTGGTTGGCTAATTTGCCTGGAGGAGAAATGACCAGAGGTATGGATCTGCATTAATTAATGAACAATGGCTAATAGTTTGGTTGATCTGGTAATGGACTTGGGAGGAAGATGACTAAAGAATGAGAGGCAAAGAGTTTTGGAGAAGGGATATGAGGAAAGACCTCTTTGAATGAATACAGAATATGATATGTGTGTCCCAGGTGAATGCTCACCAAAGACCAATCTTACCAGAGAAGGATCTTAATAATCAGGTAGACAAGATGACCTGTTTTATGGATATCAGTAAGTATCTTTCCCCAGTCATTTCTGTCTTTGCCCAGTGCACTCACAAATAAAATGGCCATGGCTGCCGGGATAGAGGTCATCCAGCAACATGGACTTTCTCTTACCAAAGCCAGTATGATTATTTCCATTTCTGTGTCACCAACTGCCAACAACAAAGACCAATACCGCCTGGAGATATGGCACTATTTCTCAGGTCACCTGACATCAGGTTGATTATATTGGACCATTTCCACCATAGAAGAGAAATGCATTGTTCTTACTAGAATAGATACTCATTTCAGATATGGATTTGCCTTCCCTTCCTGCAGTGTTTCTTCCAAAACCATTCATCCATGCACTTACAGAATGCTTTATTTGTCATCATGGTATCCCATCAGCCTTGGTTCTGACCAAGGAACTCATTTTACAGAGAGTGAGTGCAGTAATAGTCTTCCTATCATTTAGAAGCAACTGACCTGATTGAATTATGTAATGGCTTTTTGAAGACTCAGTTTAGTGCCAGATGGGTGGCAAAACTTTGCTCTTCAGGATAGATGAAGTGGACTTTGTGTGCCCTTTTATTAAGAGAAGGTTAACAAGTTTTCAGTTGTATGAAGGGCAATTTAATCATGTTATACAAAAATATGGTCTTGAAGTTTTTATTTGGAAATTAAATACGGTTAAAGAAGTGTGTGGACCAAGTTGACAAGGGGGGACTGTGCTGGATTGTGATATGTCAACTTGGATAAACTGAGAACTGTATTTCCTAGAATTTCATTTTTTATATGATTCTGAGTTAGATTTGGCTAAGAGAGGAACCTGTGCTATGTTTCCAAGGCGGAAGTGAAGCAGTGACCGATACCCTCTGAGGCTTATTGTGTTCAGGTGTAGTGATGGACAGATACAGAGGTGCTTAGTGGGCCCATCTTGTTCTTTCCAATTGGCATTTAAACATGTCTTTCCCATCTTTAAAAATCTTTACTTTGACCTCATGTCCACTCCCTCACTACCCTCTCTTCTTTATTCTTGGCTGTACCCATTTTCACCTTTTGCCTCAATTATCTGCTAATGGTCTGTCACATCCTTCTGCCTAAAACTGCTTTCACTGTTCTCCTTATACCCATTCTTATGGAATTTCTATTTTTATATGCTGATGATGCTCAAGAGTATACCTATCCAGATGTTTCCTCCAAATTTCATATCTGCGTGTCCAGTGGTCTACCCAATACCACACCTGGATGATAGATAGGTACCTACAAGTCAGCATGTTCATAACTAAACTCATCACACTTCCCCTCAAAACTATACCTCCTTCATATCTCAGTGAAAAGTACCATCGTCCACTCAGGTGTCCAAGCCAGAAACCTGGTTTCAAAGCTTCCTACTTCTCTCCCTCCTACTGCCACTCTCCTTGTTTGGGTTTCCTTTATCTTTTGCCTGGATTACTACAGTAGTTACCCTTATTGAAGTCGTGAAGATCTAATTACACAACTAGAATGTACCGTACACATGCTAGGGTTTATCTTCAGTGTAGATCTGTATTAACCCTGAAAGTGTGGGGCAATAAATCCATTTATTATTGGTTTCAGTCAGTAGTGGGCTAAGGTGAACAAAAGGAAAACACACTTACACAACAGTGGACATTTTCAGTGTGTTAGATGTGGTGAAAATGCTGTTCATTCCACAAATATTTATTAACTTGCTACCATAGTTAGGAACTGTATCTTCAGGAGAAGTTTCCAAGGTGTTGATTCATTGTGTACTTTTCCTAGGTCCTGTACTATGTGACTTGCAGGGGATACAAAGATGAAAAAGTCACGGTCCCTATTCTTTTTCTTTTTAATATTTTTAATGTTTATTATTTTTGAGAGAGAGAGAGAGAGAGTGCAAGTGGGCAAGGGGCAGAGAGAGACAGAGATACAGAATCCAAAGCAGGCTCTGTTGGCACAGAGCCCGATGTGGGGCTCGAACCCACGAACTATGAGATCCTGACCTGAGCTCAAGTTGGGTACTTAACCGACTGAGTCACCCAGGTGTCCCAGTCATGGTCCCTATTCTTAAGGGACTCTCAACTTCCTTCAGTTACTACTGATGTCAAATGATATCTCAAATGGCCCCATCCACTGCTGAGCTCCTCCCACAGAGGAGGAGAGTGTTGCAATAATGTTCCTTCCAGGGCCTGTTATTGTTCAGAGAATAAATTAAGTCCAGAGGAAAATAAAAAGTCAATCTAGAGACATACATAGACTGTTGTCTAGATGCAAGGACTCTTTTCTGGTGACACACAGGGAACACCTCCTTGGGACCTGAATTAAATTGTGAGTAATCTCAGTAATGAATTCAGCCTTGTGCTCAGCCCATTCCCAGAACCTCTGGCTTAATTATGAGAAGAAAACCTATTTATTGTAGGACATCACCACTTTGGGATAAATTCCTGGAAGTCATCAGAAAAGCAAGGGGAAGCTCTTTCTCAGAGTCTCTTCTCTGGATTTCTCAGAAAGAAATGTTTCATGTTTGGCTTGTCAAGTGCTTTTAATTTCAGTCCATGGATTTGCCCCCTTACTTAACTCTCTTTGAACTTAGGTCTGCCTGTCCATTCTGAGGCCTGGATCTCCTGTGGAAGAGTAAGTCAAGCTTTCTCAGTGTCTTCATCGGATATCATCTTTCCCTGAGTCTGTTCTTCATATTATTAGCTACAAAATAATAATAACAATAATACTTTTACAGTATTTTACCTTTTACAAAACTTTTGATGGGTTTTCGTTCCTTTAATCCTAGTAGCAACCCAGAGAGGCAGAGCTGTGAGGAACCTGAGGCTAAAAGTCACTTTTTAAAGATCACACATCTGTTAGATGACAGCCCTCACAAGGAATCCAGATATTCTAACTCACATCTTCTTTCCACCCTCTACATCCATCCAGTGGCTGAAGTAGTTTCCACCTATGCTCCATTTCAAAATGATTCTTAAGCTTTAATAAAAATACATTGATATTGGGGGCCAAGAAACACTGATGTCTCTCTTGGGGGATGAACTTTGTCATGGGGATGAGTCCAAACCCCCTCGACCCTCAAGCCAGGTCTCAGTAGGGGCCTACTCAGAGCAAGGAAATGCAGGACAAAGTCTCCTGAGGCAGTAGTTTTCAACCTTGGCTACACATAGTAAACACCTGGGGAGCTTTAAAAAATACTGAAACCTGGGTTTTAGCCCCAGAGACTTTTATTTAATTGGTCTTGGGAGCAGCGTGGTAACTGAGATGTTTTAAAAACTCCCCGGTGAAACAAATTTGCAGCCAAGATTGAGAACTATTGCCTGAGAGCTTCCACAGATTTACCTGTTCCTGGTAGGATTTGTGGATGCATTCTCTCCTCTCTCCTTTCTAAATGTTTGTTATACCAATCGTATATAGTCATTGGATAAAATCGAGAAACTATGGACTAATCTTTAGATTAATATCATAGTTATTCCAAAGAGCATAAATACTGTTAACAATTTGATGTGTATCTTTCCAGACTTTTGTCTATGTAGAGACACATAAATAAGCCTCACTCTCTTTTAAAATCAAAATGACATACATACATACTGCTGTTTTTGCAATTTTTCCCATATCAATAAGTTCAAATCTATGCCATTTCCATAGGTTTGATAGCATTCTATTGTTTGGAATTACCTCATTTAGTCTTTAATAACAAGAAGAAATTTTCTTTTTATTTCCATATCCCCTTCCTTTCAGACAATGTGACACTTGAAATCCTAGAATATCATTCAGAATGATCAAATTTTGTTGTTTCTTTTGGCTTCTGAGTCAACTGCAATTTATCTGGAAGAATTGCAATTAATCAAATAGTAAGCCAATGTGGAAAAGTTTTTTTTGGAGGGAAGTTGGGCAATGATTATTAACACTTAAGCCCCAATAATATTAAAGAGTGAAAGAAACTCTGAGCTCTACAACCCCAGAGTTCTACCATGTCTTCAATTTGGGGTCTTTTCTCATATTGTTAAAGCCTAGCCAACTACCTGGGTAAGCTCAATGAGGAATCTATGAAATAATGCTAAAAGTAATTACAACTAGCATTTGCATAGCACTTTAGAGTGGCTAATTCTAACATAAAAATAAGAACTAATTACCATTTGTTAAAAATCCTTATTGATAATCAATGTGCCAGGCACTGAACTAGGCACTTATTATATATTGCTATTTTATATTTCTTATAAAGTCTATATAGTGGCATTAGCATCATCTCCATTTTACAGATGAGACACCTAAGTCTCAATAGATTGCCTGAGTTTACATTTTATTTATTTATTTATTTATTTATTTATTTATGTTTTTAATGTTTTATTTATTTTTGAGAGTGAGAGAGACAGAGACAGAGTACGAGCAGGGGAGGGGCAGAGAGAGAGGGAGACAGAATCCATAAAACAGGCTCCAGGCTCTGAGCTGTCAGCGCAGAGCCTGATGCAGGGCTCGAACCCATGAACCACGAGATCATGACCTGAGCCGAAGTCAGTTGCTTAACCAACTGAGCCACCCGGTTTTTTTTTTTTTGTTTTTTGTTTTTTTTTAATATATGAAATTTACTGTCAAATTGGTTTCCATACAACACCCAGTGCTCATCCCAAAAGGTGCCCTCCTCAATACCCGTCACCCACCCTGCCCTCCCTCCCACCCCCCATCAACCCTCAGTTTGTTCTCAGTTTTTAACAGTCTCTTATGCTTTGGCTCTCTCCCACTCTAACCTTTTTTTTTTTTTTTTTTTTTTTTTTCCCTCCCCCATGGGTTTCTGTTATGTTTCTCAGGATCCACATAAGAGTGAAACCATATGGTATCTGTCTTTCTCTGTATGGCTTATTTCACTTAGCATCACACTCTCCAGTTCCATCCATGTTGCTACAAAAGGCCATATTTCATTTTTTCTCATTGCCACGTAGTATTCCATTGTGTATATAAACCACAATTTCTTTATCCATTCATCAGTTGATGGACATTTAGGCTCTTTCCATAATTTGGCTATTGTTGAGAGTGCCGCTATAAACATTGGGGTACAGGTGCCCCTATGCATCAGTACTCCTGTATCCCTTGGATAAATTCCTAGCAGTGCTATTGCTGGGTCATAGGGTAGGTCTATTTTTAATTTTCTGAGGAACCTCCACACTGCTTTCCAGAGCGGCTGCACCAATTTGCATTCCCACCAACAGTGCAAGAGGGTTCCTGTTTCTCCACATCCTCTCCAGCATCTATAGTCTCCTGATTTCTTCATTTTGGCCACTCTGACTGGCGTGAGGTGGTATCTGAGTGTGGTTTTGATTTGTATTTCCCTGATAAGGAGCGACGTTGAACATCTTTTCATGTGCCTGTTGGCCATCCGGATGTCTTCTTTAGAGAAGTGTCTATTCATGTTTTCTGCCCATTTCTTCACTGGGTTATTTGTTTTTCGGGTGTGGAGTTTGATGAGCTCTTTACAGATTTTGGATACTAGCCCTTTGTCCGATGTGTCATTTGCAAATATCTTTTCCCATTCCGTTGGTTGCCTTTTAGTTTTGTTGGTTGTTTCCTTTGCTGTGCAGAAGCTTTTTATCTTCATAAGGTCCCAGTAATTCACTTTTGCTTTTAATTCCCTTGCCTTTGGGGATGTGCCGAGTAAGAGATTGCTACGGCTGAGGTCAGAGAGGTCTTTTCCTGCTTTCTCCTCTAAGGTTTTGATGGTTTCCTGTCTCACATTCAGGTCCTTCATCCATTTTGAGTTTATTTTTGTGAATGGTGTGAGAAAGTGGTCTAGTTTCAACCTTCTGCATGTTGCTGTCCAGTTCTCCCAGCACCATTTATTAAAGAGACTGTCTTTTTTCCATTGGATGTTCTTTCCTGCTTTGTCAAAGATGAGTTGGCCATACGTTTGTGGGTCTAGTTCTGAGCCACCCGGTTTTTAAAACTTCATTGTATCTGAGATATCACCTCATGCCAATCAGAATGGCTAAATTAACAACACAGGAAACAACAGATGTTGGCAAGGATGTGGAGAAAGGAAAACCGTCTTACACTGTTGGTGAGAATGCAAACTGGTGCAGCTACTCTGGAGAACAGTATGGAGGTTCCTCAAAAAGTTAAAAACAGAACTACCCTATGATGCAGCAATTGCAAATAGATATTTACCCAAAGGATACCAAAATATTAATTCAAAGGGATACATGCACCCCAATGTTTATAGCAGCATTATCAACAATAGCCAAAATATGGAAATAGCCCGTGTTCATTGACTGATGATATATATATATATATATATATATATATGTATATATATGAAAAAAAATAATCATATCATGATTTTACCCAGCATTGTAGCTCAGAGCCTAGCTCAGTGTTTGCACTATGCCTAGCAGAGAGCAGGCACTCAGTACATAGTTGACAGATAAAGGAATATTAAATCGCATGCTATTTCACTAACTCATACTGCCTCTGGCTGATGCAGAAATGCTCTCTGTAGAGGAGATTTTCTTTTTTTTTCTTCCAAGTTGTTATTTAAATTCCAGTTAAGGTTAAAATACATTGTAATATTAGTTTCAGGTATAGAATTTAGTGATTCGTCTCCTACATACAACACCCAGTGCTCATCACGAGTGCCCTCCTTAATACCCATCACCCATTTAACCCATCCCCCTGCCTACCTCCCCTCCAGTAACCCTCAGTTGGTTCTCTATAGTTAAGAGTCTCTTATGGTTTGCCTCTCTTCCGCCACCCCCCACGTTCATCTGTTTTGTTCCTTAAATTCCATATATGAGTGAAATCACATGGTATTTGTTTTTCTCTGACTTATTTCATTTAGCATAATACTCTCTAGCTCCACCTGTGTCATTGCAAATGGCAAGATTTCATTATTTTGATGGCTGAGTAATATTCCATTATATATATACATACACACACACACACACACACATATATATATATATATATATATATATATATATCCATATATATCCATTCATCAATTTGGGTTCTTTCCATACTTTGGCTATTGTTGATAATGCTGCTATAAACATTGGGTGTATGTATCTCTTTGAATCTGTATTGTATCCTTTGAGTAAACAGGGGATTCTTTTCCTGGGCTTTCATTCTCTAGGAATGATTCCTCACATAGTAGTGATTTGGTGAATCATGGAAATGTACTTGCATTCTTGTCATTCTCTAGGGCAATTGTCCCCAAAATGTGGTCCCTAGACCAAGAGCATTGGTGTCACTCATGAGCTTGTTAGAAATGCAAACTCAGACCCTCACTCCAGACTGCTGAAACAGAATTTCTGGGCATGAGTCTCAGGAAACTGTGTTTAATAAGATTTCCAGATGATTCCAGTGAGCGCTAAAGATGAACATTAAATTTTGAGAACCTTGGGGAGTAAATGAATGCCTTCCTGTTTTGAGACTCACAATAATAGTTTAGCCTGGATGATTGCATGGCATGAAGAGCCATTTACAGAGATTGGGAAGACAGGAGGGGCAAATTTGGTTGGAAATCATGAATTTGGGTTTATTAAATTTGAAGTACCTATGGGATATCCAAGTGAGGGTATTGGGAGGCATCTGGAGCCTCTAGGTCTGGAGCTCAGGGGAAAGGACTGAGTTAGACATGTAGATTTGGGAGTGGTAATTGAGGTATGAATAGGACTGCTCAAGATAGTGGGAAGCATTAAAGAAGGGGGGGCATTGACATACCCTAAGGAATAGAATTATTTAAGAAGAGTAGGGGAGAGATGCTCAGAGAAAGAAGAATCTGGGGACAGCCATTCTTTTTTGTAAGTGACTTGCATTGGAATGTGTATCTCATCTTCCCTTCTGAATTATAAGCTCTTTAAAAGCAGGGACTGTGTAAACTTGAATAGGTCCCTCAAACAAAAGTACATTGCTGCACAGGCTGTGAATAATCAGTAAATTCCTACCAGGATTCTGCTTTGCAGTAATCCAATGTGATCAGAGTCACTGGCAAGATGTTTCCCCCCAAAACCCTTATATAATTCCCCAATGGACAGTGTGGCAGATTAAAAATAAGTGAATAAATAAATGGCATCTTGTGTAATCCACTGATATCCATGCTAATCACATTAATCAGAGTGAATTAATTACACCTGAAAACAGATGCAAAGTTAAATTCCTTAGAAAATCAATTCATTAAACTCATATTGGAATGCACAGTCAACAACCCCCATGTTTAGAAACTCTTCAGCATGATTTGTGGCAACTTCTGATTTAGTAACAAAACTGCTTAAAACATTTTTAAAGGCAATTACAATTACTGTCTGGTATTTGATGGAAAGAAATCTAGTCAGCATTGTCCCTCGTGTGTCAACTGTCACAATTTTCTAAAAATTTTGGGGCAAAAAATAGGCAGGCTCTACTATTTGCTAGCCTCGATTAGGGTTAATTCAATGTGTGTCTGCAAATAATAGTGTTTAATGTAATCTCTCTAATTACAGATAAAACGCATTTTCAGTCATGCTCATCACTGACAGTATTTTGGGATAAGTTAAACTGACAGCTGCTTTCTAAAGGAAAGGAAAAAACAAACCTTCCTAGGGATTGTGTTGATTTTCTCTCTCTCTCTCTTATTACATTGAAGTTCAGAAAAATATGAAACTAGACCTTTGGCTCTAGTTCCAAAATAACTTTGGAATGACATATGGAATTTGGGAATTTTATCTGTTTTCCATCTCTCACCCCCATCAATGAATATCCAACTTGAATTCACTCAAGAAGCATTTTCTAAGGGTTTCTAGGGAACCAGACATTGTGCTAGGCACTAAGGAGGTCAAGAAGGAATGATTCTACCAAACCTACACAATTGGCTCCATGAACCAAGTCAAACTTCCTACTATACCAGACATGACAATCACAGTGTTATGATATTCACAGACCCTTCAGAGTGAGATATTCAAGTCACAGTGTTTTCTGAAGGGTCAATGTTCTTCAATGATAGCTGATTAGACCAGAGATGACACAAGGGCACCTAATCCACAGATTGTTCAGGGACCTACATTTGGCCTAGAAAGAAAAGTTGAGCTAAACCTATTAGATTTTCTCTTTCAGAAATAGGAATTGGAGAATGCTGAATAAGGCAGTTAGTGGTAAAAGTGAAATTAGAAGATGGTAGGAGAGAAAGCACAAGAAAGAAAGAAGACCATGAAGGGGGCAGCAGCATTAGGTCTATAAGGTTATGAGGAACTACAAACACAGGACCTAGTTCAAAGCTGAATGAATCAATGAAATAATAAATAAATAATTGTGGCCTAAGATGTCTTTGGCTTATTTGGTAGCCTCAAAACATGAATGATTCACATTGAATCACTATCCTTAATACTCCTGACTTTTTTTTTAAACTTACGCTGCAGATGGACTATGTTTCTTGTATCTTATGCGTCTTAGTTGGGATATAGTTCAACTTTGAGTAATGGAAAAACTAAAAAAAAAAAAAAAAAAAAAAAAAAAAAAAAGAGTGGTTTAAACAAGGCATTTATTTTTCTTTTATGGAAAGTTTGGATAGAAGCAATCCAGGGCTGATAGGGTAGCTCTTCTCCAAAAACCCCTCCGAGACTCTGATTTCTTCCAACTTACTTTTCTACAATCCCTAGGAAGTATCCTTATCTCCATAGTCTAAGATAACATCCACGTTCCAGATGGAAGGTGGAGAGAGGAATAAACAAGGGGCAAAAGACACCAGCTATTGCTTAAGGTAGGTTTCTAGAACCTGGGAATATCCTATACATGTGACGTAAGGAAAACATCTAAGTTCCACTTCTAGAGCAAAACCAGAACTAGGGATGACACCAGAAGTACAGCAAGATAGTACATTAACGGAGCTAAACAAACAGAAGTGGGACCCCAAAGCTAGTGCTAATGTAAAAACTGGCAGAATTTACATGTATCTTGAGGAAGTCTTTGGATTTTTCTATTTGTGGAAGAAGGAGATCAAAACAATCTTTTCTAGATCCTGAGTGGAGGAGGCCCCAGCTAGCATGTGGGTTACAATACACATCAGATATATTCCAAGACCAGTAGTATGTATAAGCCATCCTAAAATATCACCTATCATGATATTATTCTTGATTCTTATCCACCTTGAAATTTCCATCCATAGGGCCACTTTCTGGGGCCAGACAATAATAATGTAGTCTCTAGAAGGCCGCTGTCAAATGCCATCTGGAAGCAGAGAGTGACATACAGGAGATAGTAACCAGAGGGACATTTTCACTTACGTCCATTGACTTACATCCACTTAAGTGGGCCAAGACCATGCCTAACTGCAAGGAAGTCTGAGAAATGTGTTTATCCTGAGCAACCATGTGCCTGGTTAAATATTCTATTTCTATGTAGAAAGGTTTGGCAGCTTCTTATAAACTTAAACCTACCCAGCAATTCCACTCCTAGGTTTTTACTCTAGAGAAATAAAACATGTTCACACAAAGACCTATAGATAAATGCGTATGGTAACTCTATTCAAAATTGTATAAAGTACAACAAGATGCCATTTTATAGCCACTGGATTAGCTAAAATGAAACATTCTGATGAATCCAAGTGTTGGGGAAGATCTAAAACAATAGGAATTCTCCTACCTTGTTGTTCAGAGTATAAACCGGTGCAAATACTTTGGAAGAAAATTGGTATATCTAGCAAAGGAGAAGATTTGTATACCCCATAGCAGTTCTATTTTTTGGTAAGCCTAAGGCAGTGACTCAAACTTTAGTATACATCATGACCACCTGGAGGTCTTGTTAAAACACAGATTGCTAAACCCCACCCCTAGAGTTTCTGGTTAAGTAGGTTTGGGGTGGGGGCTGAAAATTTGCATTTTTAGCAAGTTCCCAGGTGATGCTGATGCTTTTGGTCCCGGGACTACACTTTGAAAACCACTAATCTACAGAGATGTTTGCCTATGTTTATCAGATGTATACAAAAGTGTTCATAATATTATAGTTTGTAATAGCAAGAACATGGAAACAACTTAAATATCCATTGACAGGAAAATTAATTAAGAAATTATAATGTAGGGGTGCCAGGGTGGCTCAGTCGGTTGGGTGGCCAACTTCAGCTCAGGTCATGATCTCACAGTTTGTGAATTCGAGCCCTGCATCAGGCTCTGTGCTGACAGCTCAGAGCCTGGAGCCTGCTTCGGATTCTGTGTCTCCCTCTCTCTGCACCACCCCCCCCCCAAAATAAAATAAACATTGAAAAAAAGAACATAATGTATTAAAAGAAGTACTATTGAGCAGTGAAAAGTAATACATTAGAGCTCTATAACATCGTAGATAAATATCAGATATAATTTTGAGCAAAGAAACAAGTTGCAGAAGAACATATACCTTATGATACCGCTGATATAAAAATTTAAAAATGTAACTCTAAACAATAAGTTGTTTAGGAATGTACACATATCAATGCTAAACCAAAATTCAGGCTAGTGGGGAGAAGAGAGAATACAGCTGGGAAGCACAGGGACTCCAACAGTTCTTGTGTTGGATGGTACGTTCATAGATGTTTGGTTTAGTATTGTTTTATATGTTTAAATCATTTTATGCTTTATAATACTAAGTGAGATAAGTCAGTCAGAGGGAGACAAATACCATATGATCTCATTCACATGTGGAATTTAAGAAACAAAACAAACGAACATAGTGGGGGGAAAAAGGAAAGAGAGAGAGAGAGACAAGTCAAGCAATAGACTCTTGACAATGGAGAACAAAAAGCTGCTGGTTACCAGAGGGGAGGTTGGGGTGGGGGTGGGAGAAATAGGGAATGGAGATTAAAGAAAACACTTAACATGTTGAAAACAAAAAAGAAACAAAATGATAAAAAATAAAAGAGACAATAAAATAAAATAAAATAAAATAAAATAAAATAAAGGCTTTAAAAATCATTTTATTGGGATGTGTGGATGCATCAGTGGGTTAAGCGACTGGCTCTTGGTTTCAGCTCAGGTAATGATCTCATGGTTAGTGAGTTTGAGCACTGTGTTGGGCTCTGTGCTCACAGTACGGAGCCTGCTTGGAATTCTCTCTCTCTCTCCCTCTCTCTCTGCCCCTACCTCGCTCATGAATGCACACACACACATGCTCTCTCTCAAAATAAATAAACTTAAAAAAAGCATTTCATCATAATTTTTTGCTTTTATTTATTTATTTATTTATTTTATTTTTAGCGTTTATTTATTTTTGGGACAGAGAGAGACAGAGCATGAACTGGGGAGGGGCAGAGAGAGAGGGAGACACAGAATTGGAAGCAGGCTCCAGGCTCTGAGCCATCAGCCCAGAGCCCGACGCGGGGCTCGAACTCACGGACCGCGAGATCGTGACCTGAGCTGAAGTCGGACGCTTAACCGACTGAGCCACCCAGGCGCCCCATAATTTTTTGCTTTTAGATCACTTCAATTTTTTTTGTACATATAAATATTTTACTTTGTTATTTTTAAATTTTTTTCTTAATTAAAAAAAAATTTTAAATCACATTTATTTATTTTTTTATTTTTTTTTAACATTTATTTATTTTTGAGACAGAGAGTGACAGAGCGTGAATGGGGGAGGGTCAGAGAGAGAGGGAGACACAGAATCCGAAACAGGCTCCAGGCTCAGAGCTGTCAGCACAGAGCCCGACGCGGGGCTCGAACTCACGGACCGCGAGATCATGACCTGAGCCACCCAGGCGCCCCTCACATTTATTTATTTTTGAGAGACAGAGTGAGACAGAGCGCAAGCGGGGAGGGGCAGAGAGAGAGGGAGACACAGAATCCAAAGCAGGCTCCAGGCTCTGAGCTGTCAGCACAGAGCCCGACGTGGGGCTCGAACCCACAAACTGTGAGAGCTGAAGTCGGACACTTAACCGACTGAACCACCCAGGACCCCCACTTTGTTCTTTTTAATCATATTTTTCTAATTTTATATTATTTTAATTTCCCATAGAATCTTGGTAATGTAAAAAGCAAAAATACAAATGTAAAGGATGTATTCTTTAGTTTTTAAAATTAAAAAAATCCCCTAAAGATATATAAATGTACAGTGAAACACATGCAAGTAGCTTTGTTAGGTAGTGTACTTACATGTATGTTTTTTCTATATACTTAAAAACAGTTTTGTAAACTTCTGAACAATTGAACTGTTCAGGAAACTGGCAGGAAAAAATGAGCAAGGATGAGATGGTGAGGGGGAAGAAATTAGGACTTTAGGTATAAAAGGTGGAAAGTGTGTTATAATTTTATTTATTTTTATTTTTAAATATTTATTTATTTTTGAGAGAGAGAGAGGGAGGGGCAGAGAGAGAAGGAGAGAGAAAATCCCAAGCAGACTCCTCACTATCAGTGCAGAGCCCAATGCGGGGCTCAAACTCATGAACAGTGAGACCATAACCTGAGCAGAAATCAAGAGTCAGATGCCTAACCAACTGAGCCACCCAAGCGCCCCCTTTTTCTTAAAAAAATTTTTTTAAATTTTTTAATTTTATTTTTAAATGTTTATTTATTTATTGTTGAGAGAGAGAGATGACAGAGACAGAGGGGGAGAGAGAGAGAGAGAAGGTGGGACGTGTGTTAGAAGACACATAAATTCAATGGGCAAATGTACTCCAGGCTTCAAGGAAGAGAACAAGTCTGAGATGCTTAAGGAAAGTCTGGTTCTCTGCAATGCTCCAACATCTCTCTCTCTGCAGGGACAAAGAAAGTAGATTCTGCATGTGATGAGGCTGGTCTTTGTGGGTTTAGTGAATGTGGCCAGAAAGGAACAGAGGGGTGGTTGTAGACTCCAAAGGAGGACAACTTTGAAGCTGTTGACTATAGAGCCTTAGTGGAAGTTTTATTTATTTTTAATTAAAAAAGGGTTTTTTTTAATGTTTATTTTTGAGAGAGAGAAAGAGAGAGAGAGAGAGAGGAGAGAGAGAGAATGCACAGGGAAGGAGCAGAGAGAGGGAGACAGAGGATCTGAAGTGGGCTCCACGCTGACAGCAGAGAGCCTGATGTGGGGCTTGAGCTCATGAAGCACAAGATCATGACCTGACCTGAAGTAGGGTGCTTAACCAGCTGAGCCCCTGAGTGGAAGTTTTAAATTACCCAGAAATTGGGAGTTTGGCAGGAGGCAGGAAAGAGTTGTGAGGGTTCAGTAATTGAAGTCTGCTCTCAGGGTAGACAGCATTTGTGTCGAGAGAGGGAAGCACCAGAAATGATCCTAGAAGCGGAGCAGAGCTTCATTATTAGAAGACTCTTCGGGTATAAGGCTCATGAGGGACAAGGTTAGAGACCTGGAGACAAAACGGTGGGGGCCTTGAGTCCTGAGGGATTAGTAGGACAGGTGGTAAGGTTGACCAGAAGGGAAATGAGGTTGAGTCTGTGTATAGGATAGTAGCTCTGGTGCCCGTGTAGAATTCCTCATCACTTGCTGGTGAGCAGGGAACGGAGGGTAAATGATCTCCCGAGAGGAGCAGGAGTCTGAAGACTAAGCTGCAGGAAGGCAGCCAGGAGTCACAGAGCCATACTGAAATGTGTTTCAATCTAATAGGACCTTGGTAAGGGACTTAACCCTTCCCAGCTCTTTCCCCATTTTCAGACTGGCGTAACAGTCTGATAATGAGATCACATATGAAAGTATTTACCAGAGTGTCTGGCACACACAATAGATGCCTAATAAATATTAGATCTCTCTTCTCTTCCCCTCAAATCAAATGCCCTTAGAGGCCCAGCATGAGAGACGGCCAGAATCACAGCAGGTAATCAGAGAAGGATACATTGATCCTTGGGGTCACTGATGGAACGATTAGATGGGCAGAGACAAAGAAAAAATAACACAAGAATGACACTGCACTTGCAACACTATCAAAACAGAACACACAAACAAAAGATATTATCTGTGTTAGCGTCACAGTGCAACTCAGAGACAGCCCCAAGGAAGAATTTTCTGAAAGATTTTTTGAAGAATTTTGTTCATGGTGAAGGGTGTCAGATAATAGAAGGTGCAAAAACCGTCTTTGAAATTTGATGGGATTTTCAACCCCTTGGGCAAAATATGGAATTTTTCAAAGAAAAAGTATTTGGACAAGATGATGGACCATTTAATGTTCTTAGATTTTAGTCCTTTCCATTTCAAGCCTGGTCTTAGAGCAAAGGTTTATAAACAGCTTGCTCATGAAATGACCTCAGGTGCCTTCTGAGAGAGAAATGGGGAAGGCCTGAAATCAGTGCCTGAGGCAAAAAAAAATCACTTATAATCAAGATTATCCTTGCAAAGCACTTATATTATACTAAGCTCAACCATCAACAGTTAGCCAAGAGAATTGAAAGCAGGTCCCGAAAAGTTATTTTTACACCATGTTTGTAGCAGTGTTATTCACAATAGCCAAAAGGAAGAAGCAACCCAAAAGTCCATGGACACATGGATGGATAAACAAAATGTGGTATGTACATACATTGCTATATTACTCAGCCTTAAAAAGGAAGAAAATTCTGACATATATTATAATATGGATGAACCTTGAGGACATTAGACTAAGTGAAATAAGCCAGACACAAAAGGACAAATACTGTATGATTTCACTCACATGCGGTTCCTATAGTAGTCAAATTCATAGAGACAGAAAGAATGGTGGTTACCAGGGCTGCAGAAGGAGTGAATGGGGAGCTATTGTTTAAGGGGTATAGAGTTTCAGTTTTGTAAGATGAAAAGAGCTCTGGAGATTGGTTAAATAACAGTGTGAATGTCCTTAACATCCCTGAACTGTGCACTTTAAAATGGTTAAGAATGTAAGTTTTATGTGTAGTTCACCCCAGTTAAGAAAAGTCAGCAATTAGCTTCTTGTGTTGCCTTTGTGGATTTAACTTGTGGAAATTTCAACTACAAGCACATCCCCCTTATTTAGCCCTGGATTTCCCACCTCCCTTCCCATTCAAACCAGACTTTTGCCTCTGGAGTCCCCAGAGAAGAAGATGAACTCTTTTTCCCCTGTGGCTGAGCACCTATATTTAAAGTCATATGCAAGATGGAGCTCTACCAACTCTCTCATTCTTTTCTTAGTAATCATACTGTATAGTTGAAGAAATGAAGGTACTGAAGGTACTTCTTAGAAGCAGGAAGAAGGGTTTGGCCCTGGGCTAAACATGGCACTTAGATGTCATGGAAAATACTCTGTGCATGAACTGATTTAGTACACTGGGAGAGCTCTATATTTCTTTTTTTGAGCCATCAATGCCCACAAAAAATATATATTTGCACTAACTCAGAATATATGATGTTTGGGGCAGAGATGAATGAAAGTTGCATTGGAATTGCCCACAGTGAGGGGTTTCTAGGCAATATAGCAGTAATGACGTCAGCAAAAAGGCAGAGAGTTCTGATCAACCCTGGAGAACTCTAATCCTGATTGTTATAAATTCTGGTTCACAAACAATTAGTATCCATCATCTTGATAGAGAAATAAATCCTTTATACCCTTAAAGAATACTTTTAGGCAATAAATTATTAGCTCCATTTAATATACACACAGTTATATATAGTTGAAAGAAAATAGCACAATACAAAAATTGTGCATGTTTGTATCTCCTCAAAGCACACAGCAGTGCTTTGCCCACAGGAAGCAGTCAATAAATGGTTATTGAATTCAGAATGTCCTTCCCAATCAGTGAGGTTTAATATATTTCCAATTCAGAATGCCTATTAATTTTTCAGCATTAGTAAGCCTTTTAAAAAAAATCTATTTTGGGATGTGTTTAAGAGTTCACAGCAAATACTATTCTAAAAATGATTAAGAGAATACTGTTCAATGAAGCATGCTTATTCAACACACCGGTAGCCATTGATAAAATGTAGTTTAATCATTTAAATTTACATTGTTAATGTACAAGAGCATTTCTTTCAAACCACAGGTTAACACACACTAAAGAGCAATGCTGTTAGAAGAGCAGAGAAACTTTGGAAAACTCTGCTGTCTGAAATGAAAGGCAAGGCACTCTCCATTAACAGCTGGTGGATTCCTGATTTCTGCCCACAGAAGGCGTGTTCACACTGAGAGAGCTCTCCCACAAGGAAGAATCACCTGCTTTAATTCTTGCTGTCCTCTTCTGAGCTAGTTTGGTCATCCACTCTGTATGAACTTGTGTGTCAACATCAAGACAAAAAAAGGGAGTTGAATTGATGGATTATGTGGGAAGCTCTCATAGTTATTACAACTATGGAAGACGGAAGAACACTGGCTATAACCATTATTTTCAGCACTAGTGTCTAGACCTATAACTAAAAACCTTCATTCATTTCAACCAATCAATATTACGGCTAAAAAGTCTTTTCCTTAAATCTGATGGGTGTAAAAATAAAAAGTAACAGCATTTCTCCAGGGCTCTGGTTTTTCTGTTTGTTTTGTTTTTCTCTTATGGATATGACAAAAAACAAGGATTAACTTTCCAATACCAATGGTGCACAAAAGGGTTATGTATGCACAGCATTTCTAATTTATTCAAATTCAATTTGAATTTGATCTGAAGCTACCTTGTATGAAATGTTAGCTTTCCTGATATTTAATAATGTTTATTATGTTTGCATATAAGCTCAAAAAATTAATGCAAAAGTACTACTTTCCTCATGGTCATCAGGTAAAATGTAAATGGTCGTGGTTATTTTTAAAAGCCTATTTTCCTATAGATGTAGTAAGTTGAGTAAAAACACTATGGAAAAGAGAACCAGGTCCTAGTCTTGGTTCTGGTCCAACCAGCCTGTTGGATCTTGGGTAATCTTTACTCTTCGCTGGGCCCCCATTTTCTCCTGTATGAGTTTCGGAGGGGTGGGGGACCAGTCAACAAGTCAGGCCCCTGCCAAGTCTAATATTCCAAGATCCTAACATTGCAGACCCCACCACCTGGGTATAAAAATAATAATCTTTTATAAAAGCTCACACAAACATAATACATGATCAAATATCAGAATGACTGTTGGAAAAAAAAAAAACCATATATGCTTTGCTATCTGGGTTATCCTTTGCAGCAATTAGGCAATTCATTTGGCATTTGTTTGATTGTATAATTTAATGACAATATAAACAGCATAGTTCTGTTCTTTCTTCTTTAAAAAGACTAAAGCAAAATGATTTAAAGCTAACAAAAACTACTGTGACATCAGTTTGACATTCAAAGTTTGTTTCTTAGCAAAATGGCCAAAGATATTTTGACTTGATACAGAGTATATAATATAAAGACTTTTCGACCTAAAAATCTTCAAACATTATTCGAATTTAGCAAAACATAAGCAAAATTTTAATATCAAAGTGCTAAACAGTACTGCCTTAAAAGTCACTGCAAATGAACCATAAAATAACTGCATGGGAAGTAACATTTATTGTACAAATGGTTAATAAAAAGACACATTATAAATATATATATGTAACCTGCTATATTTATATATATATTTGTTTATTTAATTTCTAATAGGTGTATCCAAGTTGCTGTGAACACCCCATTTAAGTACTCTAACTCAGTTTCCAGGAGCTGGTGGTCTTGCAATAAATACAGGCAAAGCTATTACAATATAACGTGCATACAAATGTTTATACAAATAAGGACACTATGCAACAAATTATCTCGTAGTAATATGGCATTGACAGTATAAACATACAAAAGGGAGTACGAACACGGAATGTTGAAACGCAGCCCACTAATCCTGTCTAGTAGTCACATTCATACTATAATTTTTTTTAAAATAAGACTCGCTTGCTCTCCAAAATTGTCTCTGTAACCAGTAACAAAAATTAAATTATATATGTTTAAAAAATCTTATTACCTCTGATGTTTACCCTGTATGATCAGTTCCTACTTATTTGTATGTTCTTATTTACGGATCAGACATGTGAGACTCACTGAATGCTCCTGGGGCTTCTGAACGAATGTGTCAGCTAGTTGCTATCAACTGGAACAAGTTTAGGGAACTCTGTGTGGGTTGATAGAGCACAACCAACTCAGTTGTATGCAATCCATTTTATAATCTGAGCCCCCTTTGGGACAGCTGGACAGTTAGGGCAGAGATCTGGATCCATTAAGAATCGCCTAAAATCTTGGACGGACCATACCTCAGAAGGGTTCTATAGGGCAGGTGGACAAAGCCTCTGCTAGGAAAATTAACATGTGTCACTTGCCAGCATGACTGCTTCCTTTTTATTTCCATATAAAATAAAGGAGAGTTAATAAACAAGACTTAGTAAGACAGCACTTTAAAAATTGCACTTGTATATGGAAGCGAACTGCCATTATTGTTTTGCTATGTCTGATTTATAGGTAATCCTCATCTTTCACCATTTGTTAAAATAAAATAAAGGAAGAAAGAAAGTAAGAAGAGAGAATTTCTGCCTTGTTTGCACCACATACATACCCTTGACACAGGAAGTGTATTCTAAAGATCAACCTCAAGACACATCCTACTCTGGCGAACAACCATCGGCTGTTCTTGTTTTTAAATACAAAGCAACTATAATTGTATTCCCCAGAAAGAGTTTTAAAACAGTTATATTATCCTTTTTTTTTTTTTTCCTGCTGGGATAGCATCGTCCAAAAGTGCTTTGTTAGCAATTTCTTAGAAAACCCTCATGAACTATACCCTCCCCTCCCGCACCAACCCCAAAGCCTAAATATAAAACACAACCCCAACACAATACTCTGCAAGTTTTCTGGCTTTAGGTTGTAAGGAAAAGTGCCAGAAAAAAAAAAAAAAAGTCTTTTCTACAGGAGCTGCTTTTTTTTTTTTTTTCTCTTAAGCAAGGACAGAAAATGGTAGGTGTCCAGACCCAAATCCTCTGCTGCTTAGCAAGTCGGAGGCACTAGCCAATGAGGAGGCTCCCCCCTCAGGCTGCTCCTGTTCAGAAAGGCAGGGTGTCCAGGAAGAGCTTGTCGATGATGGAAGGTGGAGACACCAAGTCTTCCAGCTTCAGGTAGAAGATGCGCTGGAGGCCCAGGGTACAGATCTTTCTCAGTTCTACCAGAGCGCCCAGGACCTTGGGCTCGCTGGGCTCCACAGCCTGTCCCTTACTCTGGTGGTCTTTCAAGCTGCTTGTGATCTTGTTGCATAGCTCCTCTACTCTCTTTGGTTCTTTTAACCCATGTCGTTCTGCAGAGCAATGGAAAAGGGGCAAGTTTGGAAGGCAGTTACATCTTTTATTTAAAAAAAAAAAAAATCTTTTTAAAGTTTGTTTGTCTACAGAGAACACGCACGAGCAGCGGAGGACCAGAAAGAATCCCAAGCAGGCTCTGTAGCCCAGTGTGGGGCTCAAACTCACGAACCGAACTGTGAGATCACGGCCTAAGCCGAAGTCGAGGGTCGGACACTTAACTGACTGAGCCGCCCAGGCGCCCCAGGAGGCAGTCACATCTTAAGAGGCTTTGAATCCCTAATGGAAGCCCACGTCTTGTTCCTGCAGTTGGGATGGCATGTTACAATGCAAGCGCCTCCCTCTTGGAGGGAACTCGTGGCCTTTGGACTCCAATGGCACCAGGGTTTGCATCCTAGTCCTGCCACTTCTTCACTGTGTGCCCCTGAGTTAGCCTCTTGATTTTTAAGCCCCAGTGTCCTTATGAGATGAAGATAATAATCGTCCCTAATTTCGGGTTTCTGGGAGGACCCACTTAGGTGAAGCACACAGTTCCTGGCACATAGTCACACTGAGTGAACGACAGAGTGGTTATTATTTTGCATACATACGAAAGCCTTGTCAGGAAGCAACTCTTTAGAGTGACAAAGAAACACGTCCAGACAAATGAATTAATGTTCTCATCTTGACAGATGGGGAAAGGGGCTCGGTCAGTTCCATTTGCTAATGCAAGGGCTACCCCCCAAGACCCAGCATAAAGCACATTCTTCATGTTTTCATGCACATGCTTTCATGCTAACCAGCACTGAGAAGAATCCAGCTTTTCTTTTCTTTGTTTTTTTTGCACCCCCCCCCCCCCCCCCTTGAAACACCTATTGACCTACACCAGGCACTCTGTACAAAATACACATGTCTTCCTGCTGTGGAGATGGAAAAGTCCAAGAGAAGGGAAAAGGCCCAGAAACAGGCACTGTGGCATTCTACAATGTAGCAATACATGAACACCAGTATCTCATATTTTATAAAACAATACATAAAATGATCCCCATGTTGAATATTATGATCCCCTAACTTATTTTAAGGTTAAGTGATAAACCTTAACTGCTAAACTGATCTGAACTCAGTTTTCTGAGGCAGATTTTGTCCTCTTGCCCCAGAACAATGTTGCATCTCTAATCAGAAAGGAGCCTGCCATCCAGTACAAATCACTTTGCTCTCCCTCAGCATTTAGATACCAGAGCCTCTTTCCTGAGAGAAGGGCTTGGCCCCAGTTATCTCAGTCAGGGCTTGTATCTCTAAGTATATTTACATGTAAAACAATAATTCTTGTGAGATGGAAGGCATCCTTCCAATGGGAAATCAGGCAACACTGTCTAATTTTTCCTAGGTTTATTTTTTCAGTTGGGGATATAGTTCCAGTATAATTAAGGTATAGCATTATATTAGTTTCAGGTGTACAGAAATGTTCAGTGATTCAACATTTCTACACATTACTCAATGCTCAGAAGATAAGAAGTTACTCTTAATCCTCAGTTGGGGATATTTTTGTTGGGGAAATTATTTCCTTAAAACAAAAGCCAATCAGCAAAAAGAAGCAATGTCCAGCAATGTTTTCTTCTCTTGCTCTAAATCAAAGGAGGCCCAGGGGCCAGAAGATCTGCATTCTTCCTTAGGTTGGCCTTAGGTTGGCTAGTTGTGTACAACTTGGGTGAGCTCCTCTCTCTCCAAGGCTTATCTTAAAAGGAGGAGGTTGAATTTAATGACCTCTCAGGTCCCTTCCAGCCTGATGGTTGTAATTATATTAAAGTACAACCATGAAAATTGCTGGTTGGCATCTCAGTTGGATTGTGACTTGTAGGCATCTCATCTCAGTGCATCATAATATAGAGAAAAGGGCACTGGGCGTGCAGTCAGACAGATCTGGATTCTGGTTTTGGTTTTGTTACTTACTAGCCATGTGACCTAATCTCTTTGAAGCTCAATGTCCTTCTAGGAGAATGGGGATTACAGGGCGGTAGACACACAAGTCTTGATTCTACCCTTCATTCCTTTCTGTGTGTCTTTTTTTTTAAGATTTTTATTTTTACTGAAAAAATTTTTAAAATTATTATTTTGGAGACGGAGAGTGTGTGTGTGTGCATGCAAATGGGGGAGGGGGCAGAGGGAGAGAGAGAATCAATCACACTTGATGCTCAGTGCTCCACACTCAGCACTGGGATCCCACAACCCTGGGATCATGACCTGAGCCAAAATCAAGAGTTGGACGCTCTTGACTAAGCCACCCAGGTGCCTCTATGATTTCACTTTTAAAGAATCTCTACACCTAACGCAGGGCTGGAACTCAACCCGGAGATCAAGAGTTGCACATTCTACCTACTGAGCCAGCCAGGCTCCCCCTTTTCCGTGTGTCTTAAATATTACACAGTAAATTAAAAGAAGAAGTGCCATTATAATAAAACCTACTTCCGTGGGTCATTGTGAGGCTTAACTGAGATGATGAAACCCGAAAGTGCTCTGCCAACTGCAGGGTGCTCCATGCGTGGTACCGTCAGCACCTACGATGCTGCGTGACATGTGGCAAGTGGTTGGCAACCACAGGGTCAGACAAAAGGCAGTAAAGTTCCCTACTTCTCAAGGTTTGCAGTGCATGATTGCAAACTGTTAGCGAATCAGCCCAGGTGCAAACCTGTCCTCTACTTTTATCTTTACTACATACACATAGTCCCTCTGCTTAGTCTCAAAAGATGCACCCGGGAGTGAACTTGAAGAGAAACTCTTCCTGCAATGGTGTTCTGCCTAAAGTTTTATTTTCCCTCCAAAAGTGAAAAGGCAAGCTGCAAGATTGGCAATAAACTTCAAAAGCTATAAGATGTGCATAGCCTCTGACCAAGTAATCCCACTCTTGGGAATTTATCTGAAGGAAAAATTCAGAAGAATGAAACTGTATGCACGAAGACGTTTGGGGTAGCAGTATCTATTAAAAAAAAAAAACTGGAAAAAGGTAAGGGGTAGAAGAATAGGGAAATTGTTAAGTAAAAAAAATGGTATATGCATGTAATGGGAGATTCTGTAGACACCAGAAAGGACAAATATGAAGATTATGAAGCAACGTGGACAAATACAGAATATCACACTAAAGAAAAAATAGAATATAAAATGGTATCTAAGCTGCAATGACATCTAAGTGGAAGTTATTTCTGCATATAGAGAAGGGTGAAAGGAAACAAAATAGTGAGAATATTTATGAGATTATCAGATAACTCCT
Source organism: Panthera tigris (assembly GCF_018350195.1). Classification (NCBI taxonomy): domain Eukaryota; kingdom Metazoa; phylum Chordata; class Mammalia; order Carnivora; family Felidae; genus Panthera; species Panthera tigris. Next base: position 61,583,074 of record NC_056672.1, on the reverse strand, counting down.
TTCCTTTCTTTTAAAATTTCCAAGTTAGTGGCATTTACGTTTGAAACAGTGTTAACACAGAACAATCTGCGATTTGGTGGCTCTAGTGGCTGTAACATGATCAAACAGTCATCGTGCTGATAGTAAATTCTATCAATACTGAGCTATATCAAATTAGGTTCATAACCCAGGGAGGGACACTATTCCCAGAATAAAATACCAATCCGTTGATGTGAACTTCCCCTTCCTTTCAGTGCCCCATGTCTTGAATTATATTCAAGATCCCATATTCATTTTTAGGATAAAGGAATGGAGCAAGGTGTTGGCTGGATTTTGGGAGGGGGTTGATTATGGAACCTTATAACCAGACTTTCTTATGGCCAAACTCACAGAAGGAGCCTCAGAGTTTTCCCTGCTCTCCAACCAGTTGTGGCTGCTCAATAACTATGGCAACCATTATTTATTCAGTGAACTCAAGTGGAGATCGATACCTCCCTGCCAGCTGGATCAACCCTAGGCCTGGAATTCCTTGAGGAATTCAGAGACACTCCTGTTAGAAGCCAAAGGCACCTTCTTTGTTGTTTTGAACAGCTACTGGATTTGTGGCTTCTTTACTTTTTCAAAAGGGCTGAGATAAAATTCGGTCTCCATGCAAACTACTGCCAGCAGCAAGCAAATTTTCAAATCACTAGGGAGTCACTAGGTGTCTGGGACCTTCCTGGTAATCTGAAATTCCTTAAAACCCCAATAACTGACATTTTAGTTTAAGGGACCTTCTTTCTTTTTGCAGCTTGGTAAACATGGCTGCAGCGCTAATAAACAGAGACTTCAATCCGGGGGGAGACTGGACATTTGGACTTCCCCTTCCTAGAGAATCACATGCATCTTAGTGTAAGATCTTTGTCCCCATTAAACAAAACAGGGTCTTCAGCACTTCTTGCTTTTTGATCTACATCATTTTTATCCAATACTCCAGTATTTTAACTCACCTTTATGCATTCAAAGCTTTAAACTGCATCTTACAGAAATGGTTAACTAATAGATTTACATGTTACAGTCATAGTACATATGAGTTGGAAAGGATTTGAATCATTTAGATCACACTCCCACCTAAGACAAGAATCCCCACCACAAGAGATCACAAAGAGAGTGCCCAGAACCAGCTGGGTAATAAAACTAAACTTAGTAGCACTTTATATTATCCTCTTTTACTTAGATTATTTTATCACACCTCTCGGCATCCTTGTGAATCAGGCAGGACAAAGATGATCTTTATTTCATAGTTAAGAAGGCTGAGGCTCAGAGAGTTTCATGACTTACTTACAGTCAAAACTAGCAAATGGCTAATTTCTTTTGTTCCAAGTCCAGATGTGTTTCTACTATACCAGGATGCTTTGAACATCATATTAGAATGTTCTTCCTCATCCTGAGGTGAGCTCAGCCCCCCTGAAACTCCTTCCTACTTTCTGTGTACCTAATGAACTAATTAATGAATTACGTCTTTCAACAAATACGTATTAGGTGCTTATTCCGTGCCTAGCAATGTTATAGCCATTGGGGTAGAGCAGTGACTAAAACAGACAGACAACAGATCATATACTCCTGACCTGTGTGGTATTAGTATCTAAAGAAACTGTTGGATTCCCATGCAATTTTAGCTGCCCATGCCATAGACATCTCTGCAGAGAGAGGAAACAGAGGCAATTGGAAGAGGAGAGAGAGGAGGGAGAGGGGAAAGTGAAGGAATGGGAGAGAGGGAAGGGGGAGAGAGAAAGGAAGAGATTGACTGAAATGATAGAGGTATTTAGGTCTGTGCTCATGTTTTCCCCTTTTTGCCTAGTTAAGACCTATTCATCCTTTATTTCTTAAGCAGCCTCCATGCTCAGCGTGGAGTCCAATGTGAGACTCCAGAGGTGGATGCTTACCTGACTGAGCCACCCATCTTTTAGATTGCAGATCAAATATTTCTTCAAGGGAACATTCCTTTTTACTCCCAGTTTAGACCATGTTCTCCTATGGCATTCTACTTTTCCCCTTTGAAGGATATGACAGGTTGAAATCAGACATTGGTCTGACTCTTGCCTGCCTCCTCCATTAAATATAATCTCCACGGAGGCATGGACTGTGTTTGCTCACCATTATACCTACAGCACCAAGCTTACTACTTAGGAGACACCCAATAAATGTCTGTTGAATGAATATGTGCATGGAGGAACCATGATCTGTAGAATATGATTCACTGAATACTAAACATGTAGGTTGCTCAGAATAAATATACAAGTAGGGCATAAGCAGCACCCAATGGTAAAGAACTTCACAACTCTAAAACCTCTTGTATTAGAAGCTTAAGAGCCAGATTTCCTGGATGTACCATCTACCACTCATGAGCCTGATGACTGTTGACCCATCAGTAAAATATGGCTAATAATGGTACCTGCCTCGTGGGTTGTGGTGAGAAGTAAATGAATTGATACATGTGAAGTATTTGGGCCGATGCCAGCATACAGTAAGTAACAAATATTAGCAAGTATCCCCTATGTCTAAGACTCAACTCATTAATGTCCCTTCAAATCAGGCACTGCTCTGAGTTTGCCTTTTAATGATTTCACAGTCCTCCCCATCACTCCCATAACCATCTCTAATGATTGCTTCCCCCCAGCCGTCCTAGTTAATCCATCAAAGAACTTAGGTTATTATCTCTGTGATGGTCCTCTCATCTAGCTCCTCCTCTCCAGCGTGCAGCCTCTGGGCTAGGTCTTCCCTATCTGTCACCTTCATCATTTCAGTAGCTCCTGGCTGGTCCCTCTGCTTCCCATCTCTGCTGTAATCCATCCCAGGTCCTTCCAAATCTCCTTACTAAACAAACAAAAGAGCACATGTAAAACCCTTGGCACGGTGCCTGGCACTGGGTATTTTAAAACGATGGCTATTCTTAATTTCACGGAATCCTAATTACCAATAGATTTCATTGTCCCTTGCTACACAGTGTGGTCCCTCCTCCAGCAGCATCAACATCAAAATGCAGAATCTTGGGCCTTACCCCGGACCTCCGTAATCAGAACGTGCAGTTTAACAAGATGCTTAGTGATTTCATGCATGTGAAAGTTAGGGAAACTCTGCTCTAGTCAATTCTGGTCCCCATGAGATGCCCGGGCCAGTCTGCAACCAGTGGTTGTCTAGCCTCTGTTTGTAAACCTAACTCCCCAGTGCTGCTTGCTCCTGGATCAAGCTTTTCTTATACTGAGCTGAATTTTATAGGGCCCAGTTCTGCCTCTTGGACCCGTACAAAAAAGAAATTCTCTTCCTCATGTCAAGCAGCAGGGTATGAGGACAGGGGATGAGGACACCCAATAAGGAAAAGCAAATCCTTCTTTTTTTGAGCAGGTCTCAGGGCACAGGCCAGCATGGAGACCACAGTGAGATAGTTCCAGCTGAAGGGGAAAACGAACCCCAACAAACAAACAGGACCTTCCTGCTCTGAGCTCCCCTTCTTTCTTGGGGAAGTCATCTCACTGCTACCTCTTATTGCATACGTAACATCCTTCACTGCTGGGCGGTCCCCAGAGACACCGAGCCCACACTGATCAGGAAGCCACAGGTTGGTCAGCAGTCTGTGCTGAGGCTGTAATAGTGCTTTCCACTCTGCCTGTCTTTGGTTTATTAGAGTATGTGTCTGTCTCCCTAACGACACCACAAACTCTTTGAGGAGGAGGGATTTGTGTGGCTGGCGCAGAGCAGATGCTCAATAAATAATACTGAATTTGAATTGAAATAAGGTAGTCCTCAGGAATTCAGACTATTTTCTAATAACAAAGTAGTAGGCTAAAAATAATTAATTTTCCTAATTTGGGAGACTTTCTGAAATTCACAATTAACCCATTCATTTAACCAATATTTGCCATGTGCCAGACGCCTTTAAATGCCAAAGTAATTATAAAGATGAGTAAGACTCTCCCTGCCCTTAAAGAAACCCACAGTCTATTTAGAAAAGAAGAGACACAAATAAGTTACTTAATATAATGTGTATATGCAATTATAGGGATGCAGGAAATTGTTCTGGATTCTCAGGAGAATAGCTAGCTCTTCCTGGAGGTAAGAAAATAACACTTAGGATAATAATAATGAAGGTTTGGCTAGTATTTTTTTCTCTGCAAAGTACACATTAGCTCACTTAATCTTTATAGGAAACCTGCAAGTAGACATTATCTCTGTGAAAAATGAGAAAACTGAGATTCAGAGAGGGTAAGCAACTTAGCCCAAGACTGCCCAGCTAGGAAGTAGCAGAGTGAAGACTTGAACTCAGATCTCCCATCTCCAAATCTTGAGACAACCCCCACCCCTTTTTAAAAAAAGGATATTGCCTTGCCAAATTGTACACTTAGTTTTCTTTGCAATGCAGCTGATGGCCATATACGATATAAACACAGGGTAACCAGGTAACCACTTAGAATGAGCTCTGGGAAGACAGGTGGTGGAGGGTGTGGCAGGATCAGCCACCTGCCCGGTCCTCCTATGACACTGTTTCGTTGCTTTCTGCCCCTGCTTCAGCCTTCCTATCTGCTCCTCAATCTTAGAGTTCATGTTCCAACAAGACCAGGAGAAAGATTATAAGGCATAAGAGAAAAAAGTCATTTTCTCACTTGACAGAAGACCTGAGAGGGAAAAGAAAGCTATGGAGGACATCCTTTCGTTGAAGTGATTAGCAAGACGGCATTTGGGCACTCAAGATTCTCTCCACCATCTGGTCCAAAATGGCCATTCCGATCTTTTCCGCCTTTTCATTATGTGGGAAATGCATTGTACTCTGAGGCTAGATCATAATCCCAGGCCATAAGATAAATATCACATGGAATCAATCTTTTCCCTGAAAATCTTCTAAATTTCCCTACAGTGCAGCTCTCACCACTAGAAGTAGAGAGCCCAGGGCCCACACTGTGTTCATGTCTTCTCCCTCCTGCTCACTCCAGGATACATAGTCATTGAGTATAATAGACTGCACTCCTTTGGTTCTTCTTTCTACTGAGATTACAGGTGCGATTTAACACGTGATGCAGTGCCACTGTGTTTGCTCTACCCCAGAGGTGCTCAAGTGTTCCATGCCAAGCCCTTGCGATGCTGTTCCCTTGGTCTGGAATGTCCTTCTTCTCTATCTTCCCATGGCTACATGCTACCTCCTTGGGAAGTCATTCATGACCAGCACTTCAACCTTTCTCTGCCCTAAAAGAGTGAGCAGTAGTCTGGCCTTACCCTGCACTGAAGCTGTCCATTTTAAGGACCTGGGCACTAACCACTGCACATCAAGTTCATGACATGAAAATCACATAGGACTTCCTAGTAGGCTATCCATGGCTTATCTTTGCATCCCAAGAAACTGACACCAGGCCTGGCACATAGTAGGACCTCAATATTTATTTAATGAATGGATACTTATAAAAATGGTGATTCCACACTAACTTTATGTTTGGGGAGCTTCTTATTTATTAAATATAATTAACCATAACTAGACATCCCCTCACGGATACCCCATCAGAAGCAAAGCCTGTAGGTTGTTCCCATGTCAGGGATGGGGCACCGGTTAAACAGGGCGGTTAGGGCAGAAAAACTGGGGACTTAAAAACGTTTGACAACCACAACTGTGGGGAATGAGAGCGATCTGAAAGAAACCATTTCCTGCCCCACCTCCCCACCTAGTTTATCACAAGGGGGCCTAGAGAGAGGTGGAAGAAGCAGAAAAAAGAATTAGAAAAGAAAAGCCACGTTTGCGCAAACTTCTAATACTGCGCGGATTCTTAATAATTTTCCTGGAAAAGAGATTGGTTAAAACTTCTAACATTCTGCTTCCTTTTCAAGAGTTCTTCCCTGTGGTTTAGGGGTAGACAATTATTTTGGGATGAATTTCCTGACGCCAATAGTCCAACTGGTATTCCACAAACACCCTGTACGATCAGTGGGTCTTATTCAGAAGTGAGGATTTCACGGGAGCCCATATTCAAATGGAAATTAATATCCGCAACAACGCACACTGCTGTTTTCCAGGCACTGCCTTTTCTGCCATTTCCTGACGCTTTCACACATTTCAAACACTCTCCCAACCAGCAAGTCACAAAGTATTGCAAGGTCCAGAAATGAGGCAAGAGGGGCTAACTTTTCTTTTGGGTTATACCCGCAGCACCTGTAACAACTCTGCACAGGTGGGCGGGACTGAGGGCAGTATCCCATAAAGGACGTGGCCCTGCTGTGCCCAAGTGCTTGGTAAGTGCAACCTCATTTCTTCAATACCAGTGTTATCCTTTGGGCCTCTCAAGCATCCAAGGATGCTTGAGATAGTCACCAAACTTAATACCTCCTAAAGCCACCACCCACTTCCTCATGCCACAGAGTTTGATTTTCGACTACCTAGGGCTTCCAAGGGGAAGGGGCAGGCGTGTGCCTAATATTGGGGGCTCCCTGTCACCATCACTCCAGGATGGAATGTGGGTGGATGCAGTGCCTATTCTGAATCCGGTCTGGTTCCATCACAAAGCTACTTTCCTGCAATCCATACTGCTGCCTCATGGAATAGTTGTTATCCCCACTTCACAGACGGGAAGACTGAAGTTCAGAGAAAGGAAACGTGTTACTGAATAACACACGCTTGTTAAATGCAAGACCCCACATGCAAACCTGGGGGTGCCAGATCCCATCGTCATGCTGTGTCTGCTGTGCCAAACTGCCTCCTCCCTGAGCACATCCCCACAGAAAGGGCAGCGGGCTGAGCGGCTATAGCCGCAGGACACACAGTGGACTGGACGCAGAGACAGCACTAGCAGCACCTTCTCCCAATTCCTTCTCTGCATTCGCTACACTGAGCTGCCCAGTATCTCCAGGCGGGGACTGTCTGGCACCCACATGTCCTGGCCTCAGAGTCATCTATTAATTTCTACTTAAAGAGTAAACCAACAACAACAAAAGGTGTAAGCCTCAGTGGCTCTCCTCTTAAACCACAGCTCCTGTACCTGAACTGGCCTCTTCCCTCTCATTTGTGCTCAAAGCCAACTGTCAGGGTAGTTCTTTGTAAATGTTTGCTTATTAATATTATTATTATTATTATCATTATTTTGAGAGAAAGAGAGAGAGCGAGCACCAGTGAGGTAGGAGCAGAGAGAGAGGGAAAGAGAGAGAGAATCCCAAGCAGGCTCCGCACTGTCAGTGCAGAGCCCGACGTAGGGCTTGATCCCACAGACCATGAGACCATGACCTGAGCCGACACCAAGAGTGGGATGCTTAGCCGACTGAGCTACCCAGGTAGCTCTTTCTAAATCGCAAGCCTGGCTATGATTCTCCCTTGGTCAAAATTTTCCATGGGTCCCCACTGTCCTCCAAATAAACTCTGACCTCCTCACTGATGTCAGGGGCTCTTCTTGCCTTGCTCCACCCTTAGCTCTCATGCCAGCCTCACTGCCCAGCACGCTATTTTTTTTTTTTTTGGTCACTTCCTTCCTGAAACTTATGATAGCCATATTTCCAACGGCTTTAGTGAATTTTTATTTATCTCTAGAATTCTCAGTCCTTCCATTTTACCCTGGAGATATCCTGTGCCTTTATCAAGGACCATCCCTGCTTTTAATGTTTATTTATTTTTGAGAGAGAGAGACAGAGCGTGAGTGGGAGAGGGGCAGACAGAGAAGGAGACATAGAATCTGAAGCAGGCTCCAAGCTCTGAACTGTCAGCGCAGAACCCGACATGGGGCTGGAACTCACCAACTGCAAGATCATGACCTGAGCTGAAGTCGGACGCTTAACTGACAGAGCTACCCAGGCACCTTAGGACCATTCATGCTTTTAATAGATTACCTGTTTTGAGAAGACCACTTCCTACCTTCTATCTCTCAGCACTCTGTGCCCACTCCCCCATCCCTACTATGCCACAACACCCTGTACCACATGCATTAGTTTGTGCATTCTGTCTCCTCCAGGGATGTGTGCTATCTCTGAAAACGCACTGACACGCTGCAGAGCACGGAGATCAGTGAACACCTGTTGATTAACTAGACTCAACAGTCATTTCCATAGAGATGTGGCAATGTACTGGTTTTGTTTACTGAAAGCCAAGGCTGGCTCTAGTATTTTTTTTTTTTTTAATTAACTAAACTCTGTACTTTCTAGTTTTGAATGTTGAACAGTCCTAGGAAGAGCTGAATGGTTTTGAAATTGAGCTGAAGAGCTTAGTTCAAAGGTAGCCTTTGAACCAATTTCACTCCAGTCCTGCTGGGAGCAAGAAACTTGTGCCTTGAACATGCTTATTTTCCTCAGGTGCTCCCACAAGCCATTTGAAAGCCCTCTAAATGGAATTCATCCTCTTCAAGATGGCCTTGCTTCTGTTTTTGTTAATGGCTCCCTCAGAAATCTCTGGTAGGCGCCATCAAAAGAAGGACCAAAAACCTGGAGGAAGTGGGGTTCCACTTGGAACACTGAGGGAACAAAGTAGTGTCTGAGTCCTACCGTAGCATGTGCTAATTACTTCTATTTGCCTTCAGATGAAGCATTAATTGCTGAACCAGCCTAGCCTCTTAAGGCACTCAGACGCATCTCACTGTCATTGACAGGAGATGTCACAAGAAGGTGCATGTGAACAACCCACCTGATGCATGAGAAAAATGGGCCCATTTGCACCAAAGGATGGATTTGGTCCTCTGTGAAGCTCATTATGTTCCTAAAACACATGTTTTCTACAGCTAAGAGTGTAGCAAATCTGAACCTTAATTCCTAGTCCGACAGCCTAGCCCATGCTTGGCTCTGATGACAAGGATGGCAGGTGAGCCCCAGGTCTGGCTAGCCTCTTCTGAAGCCTCCAACCTCTGTCACTGGTTCACCAGGCCCCAGTCTGATGAGAAGGATGAGACTGAACAGGACACTTTGGAAGTGGAGGGAGGGGGGCAAAGGGAGCTGGGGCCTGGGGCTCCGAGAGCAGCCACAAGGAGGTGGTATTTCTCTTCTCACTGATGTGCCTTTCTTTTTCTCTCTCACTCTGTCTTGGGAACCTTTCTCTCCCAAAAGACCAAAAGGGAGAGGGACACCTGCGTGGCTTAGTCGACTGAGTGTCCAACTCTTGGTTTTGGCTCAGGTCACGATCTCACGGTTTGTGGGTTTGAGCCCCAGATCAGGGTCCACACTCATGGCTCAGAGCCTGCTTGGGATTCTCTCTCCATCTCTCTCTGCCCCTCCCCAGCTCCCTCTCTCTCTCTCTCTCTCTCTCTCTGTCTGTCTCTCTCAAATAAATAAATAAAACTTAAAAAAAAAAAAAGAAAGAAAGGGAGAGGCATCTAGGGGGAAGAAGGCATAACACAGAAATTGAATATGTGTTATGCTTCTGGTTCTTAACCTTTAAAAATTATTGAGTTGAGCCATTTTTTGCTTTTCATAAATATCTATTTTTCTCAGCTCTCCGCCAAAGTTGCTAAATAAAGTTGTAAATAAATAAATAAATAAATAAGGTATGTTTCATATTTTTTGGTTTTACTTTGGGTCACCCACCAAGGACTGGGAGAAAGGGAGACTTGCCCCTTCTGCTCCATAGGAACAGGCTAGTTAAGGTAAACTTCCTTCAAAAACCCCACGTAAAAATAACCCAGAAGCAGTTGGTTCAACGTCAACAGAGCTTCTGTGGAAATTCAGATTTTTCCTGAAGGTTCATGGCAGTAAGTTGCAGATATATGTTTCTTTGTTTAAACAAGGTTAAACTTAGCGGATTTTAGAAAAGTGGCAGTCATTATCCTAATTTGTATGTGTGTGTGTGTGTGTGTGTGTGTGTGACAGCCAAAGCCAGAACCCCTTAACACAGGAAAGGAGAGGAAGGGGGGCTAGGGACACAGTCACTTTGGTGACCAGCTGGTGCTTACCTGTGATCATGCTCAGTGCTGATAGGCATGCTAAGGCTTGGATATCAAGGTTCAGGCTCTGCAAACTTAAGGAAAAGTCTTTAATGGAGTCGAGCCACTCCCCAAATCCACGAAGGCACTGAAGTCGATGCAGGACAAGTCCGTTGCAGAACACAAACTTATCTTCAGCAGTGTTCGACCTATAAGACAAGGTCACGGCGGGTGGGAGAGAGAGACACATTAAATGGGTGTGTTCAGTCTGTCCAACACCATAACACAAAGGCACCTGAGTAACCACGAGGCAGTGTTCAGAACCCGGCAGCCTATGCTGTGAAACTTGCCCAGATACTCTTGATGCCCGAGACTGTGCTCCTGGGATAAACAACCACCGCCACTTGTCTGTGCGAACTTTCTTGGTGAGCATCAGCCCTGGGAAGCTGGGGTGGAGCACTTGTACTCTTATTATGAGAATCAGTTGCCGTCCCACCCGGGATGGGACACAGAGGAGCAGGCACTCCAGGAGAACGGCAGTGAAGCACTGTGCACCGCCTCTTTCTGTAGTGAACACAAGCCTTTTCCCTTCATGGCTCCTTCCCTTCTTATTCTCAAATGTCAAAAACTGAAAAGACCCGAGACTAGACACTACAATTCCACTCTGCAGACTCTAAGAACCTTGCAACCGCCAGAAGTCAATCACAAAAATAAAAAGTCACTGAAAGTAAAACAGTCATTTTGCATATCCTTCTCTACTTAAAAAAAATTTTTTTTGACGTTTATTCATTTTTGAGAGACCGAGAGAGAGAGACGGAGTGTGAGTGGGGGAGGGGCAGAGAGAGAGGAGACACAGAATCTGAAGCAGGCTCCAGGCTCTGAGCTGTCAGCACAGAGCCTAATGCAGGGCTCGCAGAGCTCAAACTCACCAACTGCAAGATCATGACCTGAGCTGAAGTCAGATGCTTAACCGACTGAACCACCCAGGTGCCCCGGTGCAGGGCTATTTCTACATCTGCCTGATAGTTTATATTATGTCCATCATCACCTCGTTTGTCTCTCATGACAGGTGCCTTGGAACACCTAGACGTCACCACTTAGCTATGGGGCCTACGCCACTCTTAATCGCTCCTTTTCCTTACCTGTAAAACAGGAATCCCGATTGCTACCTCTTAATATTGTTGTGGGAATGAAATAAAGGATCTGAAAGATTATGCACCGGGCCTGGTACACAAGGGGAGCTCAAAGAGCAACAGGTGTAACTAATTCTGAATTCTCTGTGGTCCTTACTTGAATCTTACCTTTCTTTTCATTTTCCAGTCTCTTGCTACATATTTGTCTCTTTTAGCCTATTGCGATAAGTTAATATCTCTTAATTTGTGCTTCTTGGATGAGTAGTTTCATTCATTCATTCACTTAGCAAGTATTTCCTTAGGACCAAGTATATGCCATTCCTGGAGCCAGGCACTGGAGAAAACTTAGTGAATGGGGCATATGTGGCACCTGCCTGTGGGGAGCTTATCCCTTACTTAATCCTTTGCTGTCTGCCTAACAAGTGACAGTCACATTGCTGGCTTGGCTCCTGTGCACACCGGCTTGGCTGTAATTATGCTAATTACTGACTCCTTAGATATAACTCCTCCTCTCTCTCACAGATCCCGCCACAGAGGCATACAAAGGACACAATCATTCAGTCTCAGTATTTAAAACATGGACCTCAGGCCACTGGCTTCAGAATTGCTGAAACATGAGTTAAAAATGCAGATTTCTGAACGTTCTCCAAGGTAGCTCCAAACCAAAATAGCTGGGAATGAGGCACGGGAATCTGCAGTTTAAACAAGAGTTTCTGGTAACACAGTATGAAAAGCTTAGACAGATCCCAGGTTCCAGCTTTTTGAAAATTCACTGCCATTCTGTCTTTGGTGTCACTGAGTAGGATAGGTTGAACCAAATCTTTTGATCCAGATTCTCCTGCAGTAAACACTGGGGGGTTGAGAAGCCGTGCGAACTCTTTAGAGCCCCAGCTTGGGTACTAGGACAGTAACTTGTCAAATAGAAACCCATGAGGTAAATGCAATGTTCAAAACAAAAACTTGCTGCCAGGAAATACCTTATGCACCATGAGAGAATCTTCACAGAATCACAGAATGCTGGAACTGCAATGGGCTTCAGAGATCAACAAATCTAACCTCATTTTACAAAGGAAAGTAAACTTCAGGTGAGGCCACTGACCTGCCCAGGGTCTTATAGCAAGTGCATGTTAGAACTGAGACTAGGACCCAGGCGTCCTGGCTACCAGTCCAGTGCTCTACCCACTGCCCGGTTTTTTAATGCCTGACCAAATTTCCTATTTCTTTCCTGAGCAAACTTTTCACCGATGACTCAGTTAACAAACCCAGCAGGTTTCCAACTGCTTCAAAGCAAGGAGAGAACGAAAAAAAGATAAATAGTGATTACCTGATGGAAAGTCTGAGAACAAACAGCTCCAAAAAGGCTGATTCTATAAGTAATGTCTGATCTTCTTTGGGGAGATCAGTAAACCCGGGAATCTTTTCCGCCCAGCTTCTGGATACATCGATGGAGGCTGTCAGGAGATTGTAGAACTGTTGCACATGTTCGGCATCTGTGCCTGCAGCGGCCTGTTCGGTGGGACAGTACTGGAATGCAAACCACACACAACAGCATTATCTCAGTGCAGCAGAAGCAGCAGCAGTCTTAACAAGCTCGCTCTTCCCAGGCCATCAGTGCCTAAATCCTCACTTTTAGGTCTCACATAAACACTTATTTTTTTTTTTTTTGTTTTTGTTTTTTTGTTTTTTTTGTTTTTTTTTTTGCACTTAGTCTCATCTGATTCTCACAATGTGAACAGAGCAAATTTTGTTACCTCTTCACAGACAAAAGAAATCTGGTTAAGTCCCATTAGTGCAGTGGTTTTCAATCTTGATGCAATCATCTGGGGAGCTTTAAAAAACACTGTGTCTAGCTCCTAGGCACAGAGATTCTACTTTAGCTGGTCTGGGGTGGAGACTGGTCAGCAGGAATTTCAAAGGCTCCCCAGGTGATTCCAAAGAGCAACCATTGTTAAGAACCATTACCCCTAGAGGTTTGTGTCCAAGTAGGCCTCCAGGGTCTACTGATTCCAGGAGAGCATGGCTGTCTCCAAGCAAGATGCTCATTAAGCCACAGTTCTCAAAGTGTAGTCCCTGAGAATGTGCCAGAAATGAACATCTTGGGCCCCATCCCAGACCTGCAGAAGCAGAAACTCTGAGGGTAGGACCAAGAAACTGTTTTATTAAGATCTCTAGCTGATTCTCATGGACACTGGAGTCTAGGAATCACAGAATTAACCAACAGGAGAAGAGAATGATTTTTGCTTGCTGTGACATAAACCAAACCAAAGGGGATGGGAGGGTGTCTTCTTAGTAGGGCCCAGACAGTTATGTGCTATCAGACTCAGGACTTGTGGGTACAAAAATGAATGGAACTTAAAAAAAAAAAGAAAGAAAGAAAATTCAGTTCCTCAGTCACACTAGCCATATTTTAAGTACTCAAAAGCCATGTGTGGTATATAGAATATTTCCATCACTGCAGAATATTCTATTGGATGGCATTGATCTAAAGGATCCCAGGAGAAGAAAGGTACAAGTAGGAATGAAGTTCCTGCCCAGCTTTTGGATATTCTGGTAGAGTCAAGGTTTTGCCTGAGTCACTGGAGGAAAAAAATCTTTCCTGCTTTAGGCAGGAAGATTGATATAGCAAGATAATAATCAAGGGACAACCAACAACACAGAGACTTAAGAGATCTGCAGAAACATTCATGTAAATATGTGCATCATTTCCTTAAGTGTGCATTTGCGTCCTTTCTCTCAGCTCCTCCTGGGATATGGATTTTAATCCTTATTTTGCAGATGAGAAAACTCCGGCTCAGAGGGAATTCAGAGAGGTTAAGAGACTTTCCCAAGGTACACGACCAACGGTGGTCCAGTTAAGACTTAAACATGGCCCTGTGTGTTCCGCTCCTACACTTCCTGGCTGTTAATGTGTCTGATGTTCCCAACTGGTAGCTGTGGGATAGTTTTAAAAAGCATTTTGCTTTGCTCTAATTGGAGGTCTCCGGGTGTGTATTCATTTGGTCCCATGTTTTGTCAGCAGCACAGTGACTGGCACATAATGGACCCCCAATAAAGTGTTGTTGCATATTGTGCAATGAAAGAATAGTCATGGGACTGCCTAGGTTTGCCACAACGCCCTAACCTGACTGGAGGAAGAACTGCCAATAAGCACCAGGTACCGACTGAGAACGTAGACACGAGGAAATGAGACATTTCTCTCAATTGGGTCTCTTTTGTTCCCCTTTCTGCATTCCCAGGAGGCATACGAAATAACAAAAGACACCATCAGTCGGAGGGCCCAGCTGCTTTAATCCTAGATTTGTCCAGGTCCCTAATTTGTAAGATAATGTAGCTCTGCAGCTTACTTTAGTTACCTGGGGTAAAAGACTTCACTTTTCTGAGCCTCAGTTTTCTCCTCTGTAAAATGGGGATAATAGCCTCCTCGAGATTCTGTTGTAAGGATTATATGTGATAATATTCGTGAAGGGCCCAGGACAAGGAAGATGATTGATGATGACAGTGATGATACTGATAACGATTATGATACTTGGAACTAACACTGTCCCTCCACTTCCTTATTTATAAAATGGGGAAAGGGGAAAGTTAGAAAAAACTGGAAGATTTCCAATTCTCAGCCCTGACTTTCTAGGATCCATCAGGTCCAGTTTGGAGTCCTGGCTCCTCCGCTCTCAATAATCCCACGCAGGGCTTGGGTTCTCTGAAGCCCTAGATGTTTCTGTGATGTGGTGGGACTCCACAGGAGCAAAGTCCAGGAGAAGGAAGTAGTCCTTCTTCCCACAGATAGTCAAGGATGTCAGCATGATCCTGGTGTCATGACACTTCCCAACACTTTCTTTCAGCACATACACTACTAACTGGAGGAGAGTAGAAAAAGGGATTTTATTTTTTTGCTTTCTCTTCTTATATGAATCTAATTCCATATGACCTCCAAGGACAGGAGGAAAACGCCCTTTAGGAAGCCGACAGCTCTACATGTGAAACTCCTGAGTGATAACTGGAGTAGAGAAAAGAATGTTGGACCAGGCAGCAGGTCATGGGGTCCTCCCCTAGGCTCTAGTATTGACTTGCTGTGCTGCCCTCGACAAGTCGCTTAACTTCTCTGGAGAAGGAAGGGACTGGGCTACCTGATTTTGAAGATTCCATCTGGCTCTTTGCATTCAGCTGTCTTTCTCTTATTGATTTCTAGTTTAATTCCATTGTGGTTTGACAACAGACATTGTCTATTTTCTATTCTTTGAAATTTGTTGAGGTGTATTTTCTGGCACAGACTATCATCTATCCTGGCAAATGTTCCAAATGTTGGTTCTTGCATTCGATGATTCTAAGTGTTGCTAATCATACCAGGTATGATGTTACTGCCTGGAATTTGACACTGATTCAGCATTATTTTGTTTTAAAATAGTATGTTAAACAATTGTATGTTTGGTTAAAAAGACCAAAGGTTGTAAACTTTTCCCTAGGAATGGCACCTAGCAGCTCCCTCCTGTGCTGACTTCTCTGAAACCATGGCTCACAACTCAATAATCACTCTGCTTTCAATATTTGCTCAGAATCCTCTGGAGTGTTTAGCTTCCACCCAGCATCCTCTGCAGGGCTCTGTCCCTGCTGGGCTCACATTTCATGCATCCTGCACACAGGGAGATGTAGACCCTGTGTACCCTGCGTGGGTAGTTGTCTGTGATGGAGTCCAGCAAGGAGAAAAGCCAGCAGGCCTGGCGTGCCAGACTCCAGCCAGACCCTCTGGGCTTCACCTGCAGTGATTCTGGTCCACATTCCAGAATTCTGGGGCCAAACTGGATTCAGCCTGAGCCACCAGTAACTTGGGGGTGACTGGTGGGTCAGCATCCAATGCTAGAGGAAAAGACAAACCCAGTGTTGCCTCTACTGAACATAAGATTTAAAGAAACAGAACAAAACATTTTAGATACTTTCTCACCTGGCCTAGCAGTTTTTATCAAACCTCACCAAGGCATACTGGCCCTGGAGTTGGATGAACCAGATCCCCATTCTCTGCTTCTGTTCTCCTCTACATTACTCTGTCTCTGGACTAGGCAGGTTTGGGGTTCACCAGAGAAAATCTGGAAACATTTGTTTATTGATCATTCCAATTGAATTTTGGTGAAACAGAGAATGACTTTAAAAAATGAATCTTTTTTTTCCTGTTTATGCTTTTTATTCCAGCCTGTATGCATAATTTTATGCATCAAAAAAATCTGTCTTTACTTCTAATCAAAGACACAGTATTACATTTACTAGCCATTTAGAAGAGGATACAGCTAATGTCTGATGGAAGTTTCTCCAAATTACCTAGAATGAGAATCTAAAGCTGAAAACAACCACAGAGGTTAGTTTCCATATGGCAATAATATGGCTGTGTAGATCAGACTTCAGAAACAACGCTGGCCTAAAATAAATTATTTGAATGGGAATCCAGTGAGACCCTTGGTGAATGCCAGCCCTACATTAGCAATGTGACATTTTCATAGCAGAATGGAATCTGATATTATTTACTCTCTCACTGCCAGTCCAGGCTAAATATGTAAAATGTCCTAAGAACGTTTTATCTCCCTGTAGAAGATTATTTTTCCCTGAGTCTTTATATTTCTTTATACATTTTAGATATGATCACTACATATGAGCCAAACTACGTACACATATTCTTAGGTTCTTACACTATAAAAAGTGACACTTTAAAAACTGGCAATAAATATGTTTTCCCCCAAATTTCTTCTTTTCTGATCTAACCGCCTCCCCTGCTAAAAAAAAAAAAATAATAATAAACAAAAAAGCCTCCTCTCCTCCCACTAATGGCATCACCACAGTTATACATTTGCTTACTTTCTCTATCCTTCATGTCAGCTGCATGAGGGTGGGACTCTTTTGCTCAAAAATGTGTCTGCTGCTCTAGAACAGTGCCTGACACCCAGTAGCCATTCAATAAATATTTTTTAAACGACTTAGTTACTTTCCGGAAAATTTTTATGTCTATTGCCCATCCCTTCTCAGTCTCAAAAAAGGCTGGGAAATAGATTTGAGGTAAAACTGGATTGTTCTTATTAAACTATATTGGTGATTCTCAACCCCTAGTGTGTCAACAGGTCATCTGAGGCACTTGTTAAAAAACAGATTTCTGTCTGCCTCCTCCTCTGCTCCCCGTTCTGATTCCGTAGGTCTGGGTGTGGCCCAGGAATCTGAATTTTTAAGCAAACACCCTAGGTCCTTTGGCACACCACACTTTGGGAAATGCTGAGCCCTACCCACAGTGGAATTACAGCAAGTGTAATGGTCAGAGGGTCAGGGAAGAAGGCTGGAAGGGATCGTGGCAGTGCATTTAGTCCAATCTCCTCACCATTCAGTTGAGGAAACGAAAGCCCACCGTAGCGCAGGAGCTGGCCTGAAATCATCTAGGGAATTGGTGGCAATTTGAGAGGGTTTTCTGAGTAGCTTCATGAAAACAGTTTTTTTGCAGAGTTTTTATACTGTTTACTTTGTAGTCTAACACGTGTTCGCCCCGTTGTTTCTTGTTAACATATTTAAATGCCATTTGCTGGTGCCTGGTTTTATCCCAGCAGCATCTCTTGTATTTGGAATCTCTTACTACACTGAGTGATACCAATTACCAAGCAACATCCTAGTTTCCTGAAAAATACTTGAAATGACCAACTAATGAGGACCTTAAGTATATTTCCTCATCAGTAATTATGCAGGCTCTGAAGCCAAGCCCAGTATCTATATATACTTGTATTGCTAAATGAAAAGCAACTGTGGGACAGAGAATAGCTACATTTCAAGGAGAAACAAATCAAACATGACATGTTTTGACTGCCCTGATATACAATGATCTGAGCTCACTTTTGAAGGAGAGAAGTTTGGCCCAAAGGAGAAGTGAAGGTCTTAGAGCCAGGAACACTTTCACAGAGCGAGGAGCTCTCTCTCTCCCTGGCCTCTAAAACATGCATTCCCTCTGTGACCTGGAACGCAACCCCTCAACCTCCCTTTCCCACAAATGAGAAAAACCTGCTCACTTACTACCTTAAAGGCACACATGCCTGAACAAGAAGGTTAGAACACACCTGTGGGCAAACATTTTCTCCTTTCTCTATTTACCTGATTCACAGGGGAAACTGGCATAGTCATGTCAATAAGTTGTCTTGGTCAAGTCAACTGTCTGATGCAAGTCTGACAGGGCAAATTCTTATTTAAATGTAGTAAGTTATGGATACACACGAAACTGTTAACATTGGTTAACCGCTGAGGAGTGGGATTAGTCAGGAATAAATGAAGAAGAGACTTTCATTTTTCACTTTATCCTCTTCTAAAAGGGTTACCTTAAAAAACCAATGAGCATATATTACTATTACTGTAATTTCTAAAAGCTTAATAAGGGTTCTATTTAAAAAAGAACTAGTGAGGAGTGAGGAGTGCCTGGATGGCTCAGTCGGTTAAGTGTCCGACTTGACTCTTGGTTTCAGCTCAGGTCACGATCTCACAGTTTTCATCCCAATCCTGCTTGGTTGGGATTCTGTGCCTCTCTCTCACTGCCTGCTCCTCCCCCACTGACGCTGTCTCTGTCTCTCCCAAAATAAATAAATTAAAAAAAATAAATAAATTAAAAAAACCCTAGTAAATTGTCACTAAATAGAAATGGCAGTATGGTGAAACAGAAACTTAATACTTGCAGTGATGAGATTTGGATCTAGCCCTGGCTCTGCCACTGACCTTAGGCAAGGCACTTAACTCCTTTAAGCCTCTATTTACTCCTCTGAAAATATGGGGGTTGGATTAGATGATCTCAAGGTCACCTCCAGTTTTGTAAATTTGTGTTGAATATATATACATATTAATATACATATACACACATGCGTATATAAGCATAAAGAAAAGGTATTAAGAAACTGAATTTCAATGAATGGCATTCCTAAGAAAATTACTGAAACCATAAATTATAACACATAAAGCTGTGGCATAAGTGAAATTGTGTAAGAACATATGAGATAGCACCTAGCTCAAAGTAGGCACTCAATAAATTCATTTTACTTCATTCATTTTATGTTAATGCTTTTTAGAGATCAAAGCAAGTTCAATCTTGTTAAATAACAAGTTACCTAACACATATTATTAATATATATGTATATATAAATATAAATTCATATAAATGAAAAAACCGTTTGCATTTGGGACAACAAAGTAAACCCCAGAATCACCAAATTTTAGAATTGGAAGGAATTGAACTTCCAAAATAACTTCTCTGCTTGTGAGAAATCCTGTTATGTGTTCTCCTTAGTTACTTCTTGGGTTGTTACTTCTTAGTTACTTCCACAGGAGCTCTTGTGGCTCGGAGAGCTCATCCTTATCTTCAGAATGAGCTGGAAGGGGCCCGCTTCTTCTCCCTCTAGATTTGCCCTTGGGAGCACCAGTCTTCTTTCCACAGGGTAAAAGGGTGACCTAGTCCTGCCAAACTTTTTCCCTTCTCATCCAGTTATCTTCATTTTCTCCAACCAGCCCTTGCAAGTTTCCAGAAAAGGTGTGTCCACATCCCTCTTAAACTCCAGTTTGGGACTGGACTTAATCCTTGAAGTGTGGTCTCACAGGACAGTCTATGGGACCACCACCAACTTGGTTCTGGTCCTATACTTTTACCACTGCAGCCCAAGGTAACCTAGCATCCCTTCCTTCCACCACACATGTACTTTGTTGTTCATAGTGAGTGTGTATGGAATAAAGCCCCAAGATCTTCTTAACACGAACTACCAATGGGCCAAGGCTCTCCCATGCTTTAAAATTCTAAATACCGAGCTTCATATTTATTTTTGTTAACTTTTTCATGATGGCTTCAGCCCATCCTGTTCCAACCTGTCGAAATCACTCTGAATGTTGATACTGACATCCATCATATTAGCGATCCCTCCCAGCTTTCTGTCATCTGCAAATGTGATCAGCATGCCTTCTATGCCTTCATCCAAGTTTTTGATGAAAACTCACTGTATTTTTAAAAAGTCTTTTAATTTAATTGATTTTGGTCCAAGTTTTGATAATTTTGTAAAGCTATCTCAAAGCAGGAGAATCCAAGTTATGAGGTTCAATCTGATTCCAAAACAATGCAATTAAAATAAATATGTTTTACAGAATTGAGCAAGGCTCCCAAGGTAGTATCAATGTGACCCAGACTCAGGCATGGTCACTCTGCTATTTTGGACAAAGCTAACAATTAAATTGGATAAATGTTTGTTGATGAGGATGATGACTCTAGTCTAACACACTGAATAGTGCAGAGGCAAGCAAACACACTGGATTGATTTTTCTGTGTGGAGACAGTTCCCAGCTGGGGCAATTCAAAGTGCTGGAGAGGGTTTGCCACTGAATGACTAATTAGGCCATGTAGACCAATAAATGGATAATTTTGGGCCAAAAAATCACTTTTGGGGCCTAAAATCTCTGCACTGATCATCATTAGTGATTTCCAATACCCTGGAACAACGTCAGACTGTGTGCGACAGCCTCAGTGTTGGCAGTGTGGAACAGCTTCATTAATTCAGACTAATTGCACAAGGGGAGGCCAAAGTTGCTTCAGGGAGGAGACATCTTTATTCCCAAATGCCTTTCTAGCACCCACTCTCATTGAAACCAGAGACACAGGGAAGGAAGCATGGTATGTAGGGGCTCAGATTTTGGGGTCCAACACACTTGGCTTCTAATTGTCTCTCTGATGCATGGCTAGGTGACCTTGGGTAAGTCACTCCTTTCACCTCTCCAGTTTTAATCTCCTCATCTGTGAAACAGATAAGATAACACCTACCTTAATGGTATTGCTGGATGGTGCCTGACATTTGTTGTGTTCACACTTATGAATACATTCAAACAAATGGTAAAGTAGGAAAGGTTGGTCAAGGAGATAATGTACAGCGTACTGTGCTAAAGCTTTGACAAGTACCATCCTATTGAATCTTCTTCACAAACGACCCCAGGAAGTAGATATCATTGTTATTATTCTATCACACAGATGAGGAAACTGAGGCATTAAAGGGTTTAGTCAGTTGCTCAAGGTCACCCATCTACTAAATGATGGTTGTTTGGATTTTCTCCTAGGCCTGCATGTTTCCAAAGCCTAAGCCCTTAACCATTGCATTATTCTGTTATACTATTATTTGAGACTTGACTTTAGTTAAGAGATGCTACTTGTAATCAGAATAAGAGTCCTCAACCTTTGGTGCTAAGGATCTACCATGATTCTCATGTGAAGTCTTGTGATCAGGTGTGGAGAGGAGGCTTCACCGCCTATAATGAGGCTGAGGAGGAGGGAAGGAGGATCACAGCGGGTTTACCAATCACCCCTTCATTTCTGTCAACACTGCAACCCAAAAGGAGGGCACGAAGCAGATACACACACATCTTTGCCAGCTCTTCTGTCAAAAACCTGAAATACTGATGAGACCTGGGGAGGGCAATCTGGAAGTAGCTGCTAAGCCAGATCAACCAACTGGAGATCCCTGGACTTGCCTCTCTCTCATCTGTGTGCAAACTGTGTTTATAAGTTTTCTTGTATCAGAGAGGGGGTAACCATCCTCACCGTTCATGGTTTTTTAAATGATGAAATGAGACAACACACCACAATGTCTAGCATGTAGAAATAGCTCAATAACTGTGTTTTTTCCCCCTTTCTTTCCAACTCTGGTGAGACCCCATCGTATTAGAAGTTTCTCTTCTAAGTCTTTTTCAAAACTGCCTTTCAGTAAAGTTTATACATTTGCTCAGAAAATCCCTTCTCATGGTCCGCCTCTGTGTTATCCAAATTTCCAGGAATTTTCACAGTTCAAGCTGATGATATTTTACTATATCTCATATGAAATAAAAATATTGATATGCCTTGGTTCACTTCAATAACAATATTGGTGCTTATTTTACGTTTTTCAAAACCATCATTCGTGTGTGACTGATGTTCAAAACATCCCGCTGGGGTTAAATATTGTAATCATCTCCACTGTGGGGATGAGAAAGCCAAGAGCAGGAGCCAGGTGACACAGGCAGGAAGCAGCAGAGGCAGCATTCCATCCCAGTGTCCCTGACACCTCCCAATGTCAAAGCCAGAGCTTGCTCCTCTCCATCAGTGGTCTAGTCCCTCTATTCAGAGGGCAGGTCAATCAATGCCCATGCAGTTGGGTAAACTGCTTAAGGATAACTTGAGGCCCACCCAGATGGTGTGATCACAATATGAAAAAAATTGGTAGTCATTTCCTCTAAACTGTGAAAGAAATCTACACACTGTAATTCACCTGTGCAGATTTTCGTTGGCACAACCACCAGGAATCCTACAACAATGGTATGACAGGTGCAGCACCGTCAGGGTCATTTGTTAAGGCATTTAGAGATCCAATAAGGCAAAAATGATTTGGTGCAATGGATGCACCGGAATTGCTAAATGAAGTGAGAAATATAGGAGAGGTATGAAAACTGTTTAGTACAGTGCCAGGCACAAAGTCATTCAATCTACTCTCGTTAGTAGTATCATGAATAGAGACTCTGATCATTCATTCGAAAAGCAGGACATCACAAAACTTACTCTGGAGTAATCGAGATCTCTGGGTGTTGAGTCTGTTAAAGCTCGGACAAGGGCATTCATCATACAGATCGGAGGAGAAGGTGGAGAGGGCTGAGAAGGTTCCTGCTGTAATGGGCTCTTTGGTTTGGAAGGCAGCCGACCTCTCCTCCCTTTCAGACTATCTGTACGGACAACTGATACCGAGAGAAAGAAAGAAAAAATGTCTTCAGAGATATCCACAAAGAGCCATAAATCACAAAAAGGAATCAAAACACATTACAGTGGAGCAATCATTAATGGGACCAACCATTTAAAGGTGGCAGTAAGTTTGGAATGATATGCGCACAATGATTTAATGAGAGTTGAAACAAGCAGGATAAAAGCCACCCATACTTACATTTGGTAATGAATTAGCCCTAAAAGTCTCCTTCTTAAATAGAACAGAGATGTATGTACACAAGTTCTCTATTGATTTTGAGAAATTAGAATAAGTAGTCCTCAGCTATTTTTAAATGCTAATATACACCATAAAAATAAAATGTGGGAAAGAAGGGGAAACTAGGAAAATTCACCCATCCCAAGGTCAATATTAACATTTTTTCAGTGATATCTAAGAATATGTGTAAACAAGCTGAACAAAAAGCATTATGTCCATACCTTCTTTAACCATTCCAACACTGAGACACTTCTGAAATCGACAGTACTGACATCGGTTTCGACGTCTCTTGTCTACAGGGCAGTTTTTATTTGCCAGGCAAACATATTTTGCATTTTTCTGAACTGTTCTCTGAGAAAACACAATACAGAGATAGTCAACTAATAGTTTCTGGAAAGAGGTAGGACCTGACAAGATGTATTTTAATTACAATGTGAAAAGCGACAGTGCAATTCGTATAATTAGATAAATTTAATTTCCTAACACGCTAGCCTGCAGGAAAAACAATTTTATTAGTGTTAGCTGCTGACAATGAAAATCATCTCGGATTGTTCTGAAGCAAGTCTCAGGAGACACCCAAGTCTGAATGATAAAATCATATCTGAAATTACCAGGTCAACATATCATACCTTGGAGGATTAGATTATCTCCACTTTTAATATCCCTTTGGGAACAATTTTCTACTTGTTCCACTCCCCTGATTATTGCTGACCTTATTAAAATAAAATCAAAATTATCTGGGATGTACTTTGTTGGCTATCACTATTGTAAGCCAAATATCACAGTAACTGGCTTTGTTCCCCAATAGAGATGAAATCTTAAAAAGCAAAATGAGGACTTGACTAGTTATAACATATAGGAAATGTTTTAATGCAAAAACAAAAAAATCACTCAATCGGCCTATATCATTTATTTAACCTTTAAAATATTAAGATAATACATATTAAAAGAATATTCTCTTAAGAGAATATGTATAGTAAACTGGTCATTTCTGATTTTTCAAAGCAAAATCTTAAAATTGGTTACTAAAAACCACTACCACATAGAAGGAAAAAAAACCCAGAAAAGAGTAAAAGAAAGAAATATGAGAGCCATAAATTTTCAAGGAAAATTTCCATTAATAGGTCATTTCAAAAATGACTATTGACATAGACATCAAAATAGCCATATTGTAAATGACACATCATAAAACTTGTACTTGGATATAAGATGATGTTGTATTCTTCAGAATCACATATATTTTTAAATGACACATGGAGAAATAATTAAAGCGTATTTTATGCTCCAGATTTTCAAAATAATGATTTATTTTTTAAAAGTTAAAGACACTTGTGCAAACGGATGTGTATTTACCACTTGGGGGAAATCATTCAGAAATCACCTGAATCTATACAACTCTAGATAGAGCAGAAAGTTGAATTTTATTTGGTAAGCCTGGGCTGCATTTAAAAAAAAAAAAGAAAAAAAGAAAGAAATCGAGATAATTTGGGATTGGTGATCTATTTTGGGTCCCAAATTCTAGATTTACTTTCAATCTTTTACTTTTAGCCATCCTCAACCCCCACGTATTAGTTTTCATCCTATCGCCTTTTAATTTCATTTCAGGAAATGGTTTCTAAATTGCTTATATAAAACTTAAAAAATCTACCAAAGCCAGATCCATTTAGTTTAAAATGCAGAATTCCAAAACACAAACGTATTTCTGAATTTCCAGCATTTAAATTCTCAACAGTCTTTAAGGGTAGGAAACTTATGTTTTCTGAATGAAGCTCTCTTTTATTGGACATGCAGTAATTTCTAAAACTCTATTTCTTGCCATCATCCTCAAGGCTCTCTGCCAGTTTGAGTGCTGGTGGCATTTTGCTTCAGGTATACATTTTCCCAATAACCTGAAAGCTTCCCCACATTTGTGTGTGCCTGCACAGTTTAAGGACAAGGAGAGATCGTTACGGTTCAATCACTGAATGCCCATCATTAACTGCACTTCGTGTCACATTTTTAAAGAATTCAATTTAATGGTAGAAAGCCACTGGGTCAAACCGGCTCCTGTTCCTTTAATTAACAGATCTGTGGGGTGGTTCTCCCTGATCCTACCCCCACCCTTTCAAGTATAGATTTGTTTTCAAGGCATTGCTGCAGAAAAGGGACGCTGTTGGGGAACACTTAATTGACATTTCTAGACTAGGAATGTATTACCATTCCTGTATTTTGGTTAACTCTCAATTATTCAGAGGTGATTATATTTGTGGGTTAATCGTACTTCTCTTAATTGTTTTTTCCTTTCTTTTACCCTTTCTGGCTGCCTGTTTCCTTGCCCACCAGCATTTCCACTGAAATACTGTGAAAATGAAATCTGCTAAAGGAAAGTGGTTAACTTGAAAGTAACCCTGGTAAAGCTTGGGTAGTTAAGAAAAAAAAAAAAAAAAAAAAAAAAAGAAGAAGAAGAAGAAGAAGAAGACAAACCTGAGGGTTCTACATTTAACATACCTCCTGTATGGCACTTTGCATACTGCAAAGTCTTTCCACATGCATTTTCTCATATATCTGCAGAATTTAATTAAGCACACAAATCCTAACTCCAGATCAAAAATAATTATTGCTTGCTGGTAGGTATACCAATCCACAAACATGTGCATTTTTACAAATACTCTGCAGTTTTCATTTGATAATGAACTAGTGTTCTACGGCCATTTAAAGATTATAAAGTGCATTCATAAATGTCTTATCTAATTTAGTATGCATAGCCCTTCTCTGAATTTTATTCACCTGACTGGAAAACTGAAGCCTAGAAAGGCATATCATGCTCAACGTCATAGACTGGTGGGTGACAAGATCAAGGACTCCAATTTGGATGTTCTGACTCCAATTTTTGCACACTCCCAGATATATCCTATTGGCCCCCCCATACCAATTACCCAATCAGCATCTAGCTTTCCCTCTCCCTCCACCCTGCCCAGCACTGGAGGGTAGGGAGTGCTTCCTGTGGGAAAACATTTGTGGGTTTGCAAATGCCTGAGATAATGGCCAGGGGAGTAGGGAGGGTGGCACAGCATTAAGTGTCTGAAGAAGTCTGGGAGTCAAGAGCAAAAGTAGAGCAGCAAGAGAACAAGGCCTCTTCTTCAGTTAGAAAGAGCACTGGCCTCAAGAGTTGAAAGAAACCGGCTGAAACTGCCAAACATGCCACTAAGTCACCATTTCTAGCCTGCACAAGACTTCTCCTAGGCCTCAGCCTCCTCCCAGGTAAACTATGGGGGAGGCTGAAGCCCCTTGAACTGTAAAATTCCCCTTTGGGGCTGAGCTAATGAACAGCATCTACACCTGGCACTGCATGTGGCACAGAGTTGGAGGGGACTGGTGAGACCCAGCTTCTGTCTTCCACAGAGGGAGCTGCCCCAGAGGGCATCAGCCACTTGCTCCTGTCTATTCTGTTGCTGCAGATCTTGGAGGAGGGTGCATACTTTGGGATCATGCAAACGTGACTTGGCATCCTGCCTCCCTCTCGCTCTGAACGTGTGTCTTGGGGTAGCTGAGTAACATCTCCCAGCCTCCATTTCCTCATCTGTGAAACAAGGATAATTAATAACCACCTTCAAGACACTGTTAATAAAAATAGCTACTGGGTGGCCAGAATTCAATCTCAATATGCTGAAGGTTCCCTCTGGAAAAATGTTCATGGAGGTAAAGCCATGTCAGGAGGTTGACGGCCCCCTGGAGTCCATCCGGCTCGGCCTCCTGTAATGGACCTCAAGTTAAAACCCCCTGAGAGAGCGCATGTGAAGGTGCCAGGAAGGGCTACAGGAACGCACCCCTTGGCTGCTCACTTGAGCGGGTGGCACAGGAGGCTGGCTGCAGGGGGGAGGGGGCGCCAGGAGGAGGCGTGCGCTCACCTTGAAGAAGCCCTTGCAGCCCTCGCAGGTGCGCACCCCGTAGTGCTGGCAGGCGGCGTTGTCCCCGCACACGGCGCACGTGCCCTCGCCCGACGACGAGCTCCTGTTGGGCGGCGACGGCAGGCTGGGGCTCTCGCCCAGCAGGCTGGACGCGGTGGGGGAGGCCGTGAGGCCGAGCGGCGGGAAGGCCAGCGCGGCCGCCCTCTTGGCCAGCGGCAGCCCGTACGGGTGGCCCTCGAGCGCGGCGGCCTGGCTGCTGGCGGCGGCGGCGGCGGCGGCTCCCAGTGGCAGGCTGAGCGCGGCGGCGGCCGTCGGGTCGTAGCCCAGGTGGTGGCCGCCGGCTGGGCTGGGCGCGGGCGGGTGCGGCGGCGAGGGCTTGAAGTGGAAGAGCGGGAAACGCGCGCCGGCCACCGTGGGCACCGCCTTCATCGGCGGGTCGAGCAGCGGGCCGGGAGCGATGCAACCCTGCGCTGAGGGCAGCGCGTCGTCCCACAGCGCCCCCGCCTGCGGAGGGAAGCCCGGCGTGGTGGGTGTGGACGGCGGGGACGGCTTGAAGTACATGGAGGTGCTGGGCAGCACCTCGTCCTCCGGGCCGGAGGGGGGCGGAATGGAAGGTTGCTGCTGCTGCTGCTGCTGCTGC
Source organism: Panthera tigris (assembly GCF_018350195.1). NCBI lineage: Eukaryota > Metazoa > Chordata > Mammalia > Carnivora > Felidae > Panthera > Panthera tigris. Next base: position 61,555,615 of record NC_056672.1, on the reverse strand, counting down.
TGGTGGTGGTGGTGGTGATGGTGGTGATGGTGGTGATGGTGGTAGTCGTGCGCGCGGCCCTCCTCCATCTTGATCAAGGGCCGTGGCCCAGACGGCTGCATTTGGTACAGGCAGGAGGGCTTGAGTTCGTAGTTGCTCGAGTAGCCCTCCATGAAGGTACTGAAGCTGGGCAGGGACGTAGTGGCCGTGGCCGTGATCTCAGTGCTGCCAAGGTCCATGGTCAGCTTGGTGTAGTCTGGGTTCATAATCTCCGTGGTGTATTCCGAGCCGTAGGTCTGCACTGCATAACTGGAACCTGGAGGCGAAGGGCTATACTGGGCTTGAACGCAGGGCATATCTGCAGGACAAAGGGACAGGGAAAAGGGTCTTTCAGAAGCAAGTCAGCACTCTCTTCTAGCTGACAGGTAGCACTGGATTCATTGCTCTCTAATCTGGGAAGTGGGATAGGAAGTGACATCTTTTCCTCCTTCTGGTAGCATAGATTTAAAGCTCCATGCTTACTTTCTTTCCTGGGAAGAAAGCAGAATCCCTGACTGTCAAAGGGGCACAGGATGCCAAAACCAGGACTCCTGGGGATCTCTGTGCCCACCTTCCTTCCCTTGCCCTTGTCCACCACCAGATCTGGAAAATTTGATTTCTTCCTTCATAAGCCCAGGGGTGTTTTTACAAAGTGGTTTTAAGTCCTATAAACTAATTGGGGGTGGTCTCAGCCACAAGCTGGGAGGACAAAAAGAAAGCCAGTGAATGCTCTGTTGGTTTATTTTTGGGGAAAGAGGCCAGGAGTCCCCCAAGTCACACGCATTGATTTATACATTTATGAGTTGGTTAAAAAAAGGGGGGGGGTGTCCTATGTGGGACTTACTGGCCAAGGGAGACTGACATTCTAACATTTTATGAGTGCCAACTAAGCCTACCCACACACGTTGTGGTCGCTTTCTCCCACCCCCTCCCCATTTCTCCAAACACAGCCAGCAGCCTACACAAACTGGACCCCTGTTGATGACTTCAGCCAGCTAGGTGGAGAGGTGGGAACACAGGCCCAGGAAATGGACTCGGGGGAGTGTGTGCCATCTGCAAAGAAAAAGATCAGCAGCTGCAACAAAACACCCACCAAACGTGCTCTCTGCCATGTACAGTATATATATATATATATTTTCCAATTCTGACTAATAAAATATATCAGTAGCTGTTTTAAGACAACAGTTTATAGCTACTGTAATAGGTGAGTTAGTCCACAAATTTTTTATGGCAGAAGAATTAGTACCCTTAGAAAAGAAAGCAGCCGCTTAGTAGGTTTAGTTTCTATGTTGAGCCCCCAAAGAGATGGGTATCCAGGGGGCTTATTATTGTTCAGAGAGGTTGAGCTGGATGAGAAGGCCCTGAGAATTATTGGACCTAGTGGATGTTTATCTAGTTATTTCCCTTTCTTTATGGCTAACTAGAAATGATACAATGGGCAGCTTCTGGTGGTTGGTTTTTCTGAACTGGAGGAAAACCAAGTGCTTAGCCTCTACCTGGAGTCTATGGTATAGAAGTTGTGACTAATAATAATAATAAAAAAAAGTCAATACTTCACACTTCCTTTGACATCTTTCTCTTACCCACATTTCCAAATCTGATTGAGTCATGTGTGTATGGGATGAAATCTTGACTTGGAAAAAGGTGATGAGGGCCTGTTGGAAGAAGCAGTGATAAGGAGAGTCCAGTTCAAGCCTTCATTTTTCAAGAAGGGCCTTCAAAACACTCTCTAGTTTGATGTTAAAAGATTACTTTTCCTACTGTCTTGTTGTTGGGGTGAAATGAAAGACTAATGATTTAAAAGAAAGGCCACTGCCTGATGTTCCATCTATTCTCCTTCAGCACCTCTAGATTTCTCCATTAGTCTTCTGTCATCCTTCCTTGCCAGTCCCTACCCATTGCTCTTCCTCATGTCTTCCTGAGGTCTCCAGCCAGAAGATGAGTCTGCTTGGGACTAAGTTCTATTTATCTGCATATCTTTGGTGACCACAGCCCAGGGACCTGGCATCTCTTTAACAAATGCAAAAAAAGAGGTGTAAGGAGCCAAAACCTGCAATCCTTTCTTTTGCCCAATTCGAATTTACTCCTTGGTTTCCTGCTTAAATGCTTTTTCCCTTTTCCTCTGAGCTTCAATAATCCAAACTTCTGCACCAAATGATTTGGGTTTTATACAAACATGAGCTCTGTATTGCTCAAAGTGATCCTGTAACTTTTACGTGCATTATAAACTGAATATAAAAGGAGAGCAAAAATGAAGACATTAAAATGTATAAAAAGATCCTAATCTTTTATATGCATTACATTTTTCTTAGGAAAAATATTTTTGAGAAATGCAAGGCTTAATTTAATCTGGCTGCTCCACTAGGTAGCAACAGGGTGTGGTATCCAGAGGAGCTTCGTGCGAAGAGGCCACCTGTGCTGTGAAATGCGTGGCCAGCAGTCACTGTCCTGGCGCTGGGCAAGTCGGAACAGCCTGCCTGCTGGACGTGTGGCTCCCCCCATCCCCCACCTCTCCAAACCTGGGAGGGATAAAGGGTCGTGCTTTTAGACCTACCTGGAGGATATCTTGCGCGCTGAATGGTGGGGCTGTGGGTCTCTCCAGCAGAGGCTGAGAGGGTAGGAGGCGGGGAAGTCCGGCGAGGCGAAGCGGTCACAGTGCTGCCTGGCTCCGCGGAGGGTCCAGTCTCAGGGCCGGGGCTTGCCGGACTGCGCTCTTCCGCAGTGGGCTCTGCGGGAACCGGGAGAGAGGACAGAGCTCAAAGTGAGACTAATCTGGGTCGTCGCAGTCTGGGCTGGACGTATTGGGAGGGGGCGGGTTGGTAGGGGGTCTCTATGAATACTATGTTAATTATAAAGAATGGTAAAGGGCTAGAAAGCAGTGCTTAAGATGAACGGAGTCCCTGGGCACTAAGTGTCACATCACCTCGGGGGTAGCCACAGAAAGCTTGTCAGCACACACTGCACTTTCTGGCGTTTTGTGGCACCTAAACCTAGGCTAAAAAAAGTGTATTCTGTCATCGCCCAGAAATTGATCTCTCTGTCCCTACAACCGGTTCTGAGCTCGTTAAGTCAAGGAAACCGAAGAAAGAGCACCTGAGGAAGAGTTTCACCGAATTCAAGGGGTCAGTGAGTGTGCACGAGCGGAAAATAGCCATTTTCCAACTCCTGTCCTCCCCCCCCTCCCCACCCCTCAAATACAAAATTTACACGTTGCATAGGAAATGCACAAGGTCCGGAACGAATGCGTGAATGCCCCGAGGAATTAAGAAAGTCTGCGCTTTTCATTCTAAATGCTAATGGAGCTTCGCTTCTATTAGCCGCGAGTTTCGGGGGCCAGGGGTCAAGCAAACAAAAGGGCACAGTGGAAATAGGCCCGCGCTGGAAACAAGGGGACAAGGCGGCTGGAGTTCCAGGCTGGTGGGGTGGGCGGAGGGAGGCCCCCTGCACCCAGCAGGCGGTATCCCTGAGGGTGGGCGACTTCGTGGCTCGGGGCCATCCGGCGGCCCAGAGGGGGCACATTCCGGAGGGCGCCAAGCGCGGCTCCCGGGCAAGCGTCTCTGCGCTCAGCCTCATCGAAACTTTGTAGCTGGAAGCGCAGCTCCGCGGGCCTCAGGGGAGGGATCCCCTGCCCCAAATTCTGGCCTACAGCGCCCCCTTTGCCTGGACCCGTTCATTTCTAGAGGGTTGGGAACACAGAACTGAAAAAAACCAAAACACAACCCAAAAAAACCTCGGGGGTGCGCGGGCCGAGAGGGGAGTGTAAGTTTCGTCCCCCGCCGCCCCTGCCAGGGGCTTGCCTGAAGGGAGAGAGTGGGTATCAGAACCCCCAGGTACGGGAAGCCCTGGAAAGCCAGGAAACGGGGGATTCCCTTGCCACCCCCAGCCCCAGCCCCTGCCGTGCCCCAGCTGATCGTACGGAAATCTTGCGCTCGCTCTAGCGCAAGCACGGGCGGATCTTCCCACGGCTGTAGCAGGAGCTTCCCGTCCGCCCCGAATTTTTAATGCGAATCTCCAGCAACCTTCCACCACCTCCTGCAGTAGGTGCCCTCATTCCTGCTCTCCCCTGGGTCCTTTCGAGCAGAGTCTTTCTCCGAGGATCGGCTTCTGACTCGGCTCAGCGAGGGTTGCGTCTCCTCAAGGAATGGGCTCCCCTCGAGCTCCGGGCGTTCGCGGGAAAAAGCCACACCACGTTTCCTACAGCCGAGCCAAGAGCCCCATGGCTCCCACCCCCCCCCCCCCCCCCCCCGCCCACTCCCATGGCCGGTTACCTAGGCAAAGCCTCCGCGCCTGGAAACACGTTCCGTCGCTCCCGCTCGCGGCCGCCGAGGCCGGGAGCACTGAGCCTCGGGGTTGTAAATTAGGTAGAAATAACTACCTCTGTCAAAGCTCCTTTCTTTCTCGTGGGCAGCCGAAAGGAACACCCCCGTGTTCCCCTCCCCGTGGTGAAGTGTGTGGAGGAAACCGTGAAACGCACCATTGTGACCGGGGCTCCTCCGCGGAGTTTCCAACCCTGGGGAGCGGGGGCGGAGGTTGGGCGGGGGCAGTAGGAGTGGAGGAGAGACCGACAGAAAGGGAAAGACAGAGATTCTCAGAAAGACCGAGGGAGAGGAGACAAACCGCGGGGGAGAATTTCTGCGAGCGCGCGTCCGCAGGGAAGGGAGTGGGTGGGTGCGGGGGGAGGGAGCCGGTGTGGAGATTGCCTAGCCAAAGGAGTCTTTGATATTCACGTTAGGAGCGCCGAATACAGGTAAGATAACTCGAATGAACTCTAACTTCATTCATTGTCCCTAAGTAGCCGCGTTGGGCAGCTTTTTTTCTTTCCCCAACTCAGTTCTGTAAAATACTTCTCTGTCGTGGGAATAGAAGATTCAGGACAGATTTGTCCTTTACCTTTGTCCTGGCACCCTAAGGCTCTGGGATAACAGCCCGAGATTTCTGATTACTAAACTCCTTGCAGCTCTTCCCTCTGAAGAATCCAGAGGCGTAAATAAAAGGCAATCTCCAGGAACGTTCTTTAGAAGCAAGGGACAAATGCTTTCTCTCTTACTACTGACCCAAGCTTCCAACGGGTTCGAGAGGTGCCTTTGGAAGCCAGTCTCCGCAGGCTGCGCTCTCATAACCGCTCTCCTCTCACCACTGAGAACTTTCATTTATTTCTATTAAGAGCAAAACACTCAGAGCAACTTCTCCAAAAGTCAGTTAAGAGTAAAACATTCCCACACCAAGCCAAGGCCCGAAGGAAAGGAACACCATCCCCACGCGTGTCCGGGCTCGGGAGTCGGCAATTACACCCGATTACCTCTGAAGGGAAAAGTGTATACGGGCAAGTAGGCTACGCCAGGCAGACGTGCCTAGGAGAGCCCCAGGCTCATTTCAATACAATAAGCCACATTCCTACAATTACGCCCTGTTTCCAGAGATTACCGGAGCGCCTTTGCAAACTCCAACCACTGCTGCCCAGGCCCCTTCCCTCTCAAGCTTCCTCCCAGCCAACCAGCTGGGAGTCACCATTAGATATATTAACTTGGACCCACTGAAGCCCCTATTTTCAATCCTAGTTAAAAGGCAGGAAAATTACTGCCGTTCATCACCGGAGCTGCAACTCCCTGCCGCTGCCGCTGCCGCCGCCGCCGCCGCCGCCGCCGAGAGCATCATTACCATGACAACTAGAGCCGAAATACCCTGAATTACATCGCTGGAGCTGCTACTGCACAAATCCCGGTCCTCCTCTTTGTTAGAGGCTTTTCGCCTCTTCGGGTGGGGGCAGGAATCCCACGAGCTTCAGAGATCCCCGCGGGCCCGCTACAGGGGAAAAGTTTCAGATCAGAACCCACCGGGCCACTCGGCGAGCAAAGCCAGAGCGAGGAGGCGAGGGGGAAAAACCCCACACTCAAAGTTGTCAATTTCGGGAGCGACGCTTCCCAGCGCGCCAACTTTTTAACAAGTCCCCCAATTAACTGGGCGAATCTCATACGTACTCGAGTGCTGTAGCGGTTCCGTCTTTAGAGCGAGTTTCTAGAGAGCTGCCCCGAAATCTGCACTGGGGGGGAGTCACAGCTGCTGTCCCGGAAGGGCTGCGGTGTACAAGCCCAGCGGCTCCCAGAGGTGGTGCGCGTCTGGCAGGGGATGCTGCGATCCCGACTCATGGGAGAGTGCCGGCGAGGGGTTCCGCGGGCGTCCGGGCTCCGGCCGCGACCAGGGGGGAGGATGCCGCCGCAGTTCCCACCTCCAAGGCCACCGCCGGCGCTGTCAGCGTTGCAAAGTGAGTCCGGGAGGGGCGTCCGGCTGCCGCGCAGCTCTGCACGGGCGAGGGCGCGGGGCGAGAGGGGTGTGAGCGCGCGGGAGAGAGTGGAGAGTGTGTGCGGAGCTTGTGTGCGCGCGTGTCTGTGTGTGCGAGTGAGGGAGCGGGTGTGAGCTCGTCTGTGTGTGGGGAGCGGAGGAGGAGCAGGAGCTGGAGGGGTGGGGGGCGGGAGGCAGGAGACTCCGCTCTCCCGGCTGCGCGTTCGCTCGCTCTCTCGGCACGTCATTTATGCCACAGGAGCCCTAGCGGCCTCTCCATAGAGTGCCTGGAATGCGAGACGTCAATGTGACGCCATGGGACGCTACGTCACCCTCCTCCTCCCTCCCCTGGCCCAGCCGGTTCCGCGTGTGCGAGGGAGGGTGTGTGTGTGTGTGTGTGTGTGTGTGTGTGTGTATGTGTGCATGTGCGCGCGCGCGCGTTCCCCGGCCATTCTCAGGACTGCACAATGGAAACTGCGCGGCACGGCCAGCCCCGGCAGGGGGGCCTTTTGGACCCGCGCCGCCAATCCCTTCGCAGCGGCGCTGCTCTCCTGGGCGCGAGTCTGCGAGAGGGTGCAGCGGCCCGCCCGCGGGTCAGGCGGGACCGCCCAGCTGTCAGGCTCGGGTGGAGTAGAGTTGGAGGAGTGCTGCTGGCGCGACTCCGAGGCTGCCCCGAGGCGTGGAGCCAGGGAGAGGGGGGTAAGGGAGAGGACAGCTCTTCCGAAAGGGAAGGCTCCGCCAGCCAGCTTCTCCGAGTGACCTGGCAGCCGGTGCAGGAGTCAGGCACCGGCCCGAAGACTCCCTGAGGTGCAGCTGCGCTTTCCTCAAGCAACAGTTCCAAAGCTGTTTAAGTCTCTCTGGCCCTCAGCGTGTAGACTAATCCCTCTCCTCCTATAATTTGCTGAGTGCGTGTTTCGCACTGGGATGCAGATGGCTCCGGGAAGATAAGGTTTTATTTCTTTATACTAAGGTGTGGATTTCCTAACTGGACCCACTATAACCCAACTGAGTGCACATCCATCATCCACGTGCGCGCTGCAGAAGAAACTACTTAATGTGTGTAAAAGAAACACACGTGTTGAACAGCTGAGCGGGTCTGTTGCAAATCATCCCCCCCCCCCCCCGCAGAAATGGAAATCTCAGCTCGCACTTTCACTTTTTGCTGGTTGCCCCTCTCACAATCTCCCAAATTAAACATTTCGAAATCAATCAACAAGATTTATTAGTGAGTCCCTCGCCATGGGATTTGCTCTGGTCTTCTGGGACACATTTGTCATGAAACAGTGTGCTGAAAGCCTCAGCGACTGTGTGAGGGAGAGCAATTTCTTCCTGGAAATGTTGAATTTAAGTGTGTATTTCTTGCTGAAAACAAAAACAAAAATTTATCAGAGTTAAAGTCTCCTAGTTTCAACGTGCAGCTGAGTGAAAGCAACCTCTCTAGAAATTAATTTTTGAGGTGGAGAAAATATTTGAGTGAAACAATGCAGACAGGCATAGTCCCCATGTGGTCTGCTTGAATCAGATGTGGCATTCTATTTCTTTGACCTTCCCCAATCTTTGCGTGTGTGTGTGTGTGTGTGTGTGTGTGTGTGTGTGTGGCGTAGTGGGAGGGAGCTGTCGACAGCTCAAGGTTCAGAATCGAAGGTTCGAGTTAGCACCAGAAACTTGAAAACAAAACTAGTGTTATGTATATTATATATACTATTATATACATATGTATGACATTGGTTTATTTCTTCGATTCCACAGAGTGGTGTGGAGAAGACCGTGGGAGGATGCTCCGAAAGTTGACCCAGCAGAGAGGAATGGAGCCTTTGCACTGCCGCGGGTTCCAATCCAGTCTAGGAAGGAAGGAGGGCGCTGCTACATTGTATCCATTCAAAGGCTGGGGGGTGGGGGGAGCAGGACCTGGAGCAGCGCGGCGCTGACGCACAGGAGGCGCGTGATTGACGCAGGCGATGTTACTAAATTCGGCAGTTGGCCGGGCCCTGCCGCCGGCGCGCGCCGCAGATAGCGGAGTAGGTTCCCCTCGGTCACCCCCGCCCCTTCTCCATTCAGTGCCGCGCGGGGCGGGGCGGAGCGCGCGGGGCGGGGCGGGGCGGGGCGGGGCGGAGCGCGCGGGGCGGGGCGGAGTGCGCGCGGCCGCGTCGGGATCCGGCCGAACCAAATATAGTGGAGCCTGGCTATTTTTAGCCGGGCCTCGGGCGCGAGCCCGCCGCGTGAGGGGGCGCCCTGACCCTGCCAAGAGTGCGGAGGGGGCGGGGGCGGAGTCGCCATCTTGGACCCGGCTCGTCCCCGTCTAGTGACCGGCGGCGCTGGGCAAGGCTCTGCGCAGGGGGTCGGGGTGAGTGGGTGTGAGTCTTGGGAGAGAGGGGGCGCGGGCTGTGACTGGAGAAGAGGGCGAGGCGCGGGCGAGGGAGCGGGGCGCGCGGCCCGTGGGGCGTGCGTGTGTGTCGGACGGCGTAAGCCGTCTGCCAACCTGCTTGGCAGTCCTGCCACCCGGCGGCCCGGCCAGCCCCGAGTCGCGTGGGGGCGGAGCCGCCCGCGGCCACCACTTCCTGAGAGCCGGGGATACCCCTCCCGGACGTCACGGAGGAGCCGAGGCGGCGGTGGCGGCCCGGGGCTCATCCTGCACTTGCATCACGGGTGCAGCAGCAGCTGCTCTGCTCCTTTGTGGCTTTTTCCCCTGTTGAGTAACTGCTTTGTTAACTGAAAATACCATGACGGGCCAGTGTGATCACCAGCTCAAGACCTCAAAGAAAGTGAAGCTGTCAGGCAAGAAGAGGGAGACTCCCCTAGCCGGCTGTGATGGTATCTGGTGGGTGGGTGTGTAGAGAAGCACTTGACAGTTTCCACGTATTACTTCTTGCCTAATTCTTCACCCCCAAGAAGGTTTAAAAATACTTTTATTTCCATGCTGTAAAAATTTCATGTGTTCTGCACCCCACCCATTCCCCCTTTAGTTTGAAATCTCATGCAGAACTGGAGTCAATGTAGAGCAGAAACCCTAAAATTAGGTACAGTTTTTAGGAAACAGGACATCTTTTAATGAATTTATTGAATAAAGTCAATTTTTAAGTGTTAATATATAAAAAGGTCTTTGCCCACTCAGTGTTGTTCCAAGGCTACTAAGTTTGTTCATATGAATCGGGCTCCTCCAGTGACAGTTTTAAACTCGTGTCTTTGTTTACCTTTAAAAAAAATCGATTCCTGGCTGAATATCTCCAGGTAAAGGATTTCTCTCTTTTAAGTGGATGTGTTTTTCTGGTTGTCTGTGTTGGTTAATTCTGTGCTTTCCCCAGCCCCTCTTTTGCATCCTTTCCTTCCTGAGTATCAGGTCACCAATCTTTGTTCCTTGACTGCAGTTGGGCTGAGGGCTGTTGTCTGATTGCACTGAGCCAATCAGCTGGCTTAGTACTCCTCTGGGTAGGAAGTTGGGCTGACTGTTGGAGAAGTTCCAATAGTCACTGATAAGTGGCAACGTCTTTGCACTCAAATGGAAAGTCATGGAAGGAGAGACAAGGAAGGCTGTCTTACAAATTGGAACACCATCCTCTGCTTAATCCTTGGTCTCTAAACCTATGCAATTCCTCAAACAGAATGAATCATTCTCTTTTCTTTTTCAAATTGATATCTATTGATCTATACCTTTTCATAAATCTGATTTACTAGAAATCACAATATTCTGTAAGGCATGTGTAATATGACTATTTCAGTAGTCTGAATTACCTTTTTGATGACTATTTTGTATTAAATGAAACTTAATACTTTATAATTAAATCTCTTCTTTGGGGAAATCAAATAGAATAAGACTACCTTAATCCGTGCAATGTTGAAAACTTAACTGGTTTGGTCCTTTTTCTAGAAGAGAGACATTCATGTGTGGCCTAGTTTACACACACAAAGCAAAGAAAGCAGTTAGTTTTTGCTTTCATGAAGGGTATGGCCGTCAATCTGTAAAAAACTCTTTCTATGAAGTAACTATTACAGATTCATTGGATATTAACCTTTCATTTTGTTTTGGTTTTGTAGGTGAAGTCTGCAAGAAAAAAGGTGCTCTTGCTCTTGGAAAATAAAATATGAAATTTGGGGAAATTTATTGTGTGTGATAGAAAACAATCACTTTAACAAAGTGGGGTTTAAAAAATTGCTTTAAATGCTCTTCTGATTAAGCAATGACATATGATGTTGTTGATTTTGCTAATAAACAAAGAATGATAAGTCTTATTAATGCTAAGGTTGGATAAGGAAAAGCGAAATAAAAAATCCAAGCCAGAAGATGTTACCTGAAATGAAAATAGGAAGGGAAAGTAAAAGAATTGTGTAAGTCCAAGTTTCTAGAATCACTGTAGAAGTTATATATATAGATAGATATAGATATAGATATAGATATATGTAAAGATATATATATAATAGAAGATATATATATATGTATGTATATGTAAAATTTGGTAACTGTAGCTGACATTCACTTACAAACTTTAGTGTTCTGGGCTCAGGAATATGGTACTACTGTAGTAGTTTTCTGACTGATCTACCTGCATATCATCTCTTCCATATCAATTCTATCATTGCTCAAAAGGTCTGGATATTCTCTTCAAAGGTCTCCATATCCTGGCCTCTTTATTTCCACAGAATTTCCCCATTCTAGTCAAACTGGTATTTCTACTGCTCTTCAAACATCTTTCCCCCTCCCACATTTGTTCATAGTTTTCCTTTGTATTATGTTCCCTTCTCCTTCTTTTCTGCTTATTGAGATCTTATCTTTCCTGTCAAACTAGCTCAAGAAATGTACTCAGATTGTGTTTTAGTCTTTTATAGAGTTCTTATTTTACAGCTTTTTTTTTGGTGCTTTTGTGTTCATAGCTTATTCTCCTGTCAAACTATAAGCTTCAGAAACATGCTTCACACATCTTTGAAATTTCTGTGGCACCTAAGTTTAACATAGATAGTAAATATCCATAAGATACTTCTCTCTTCTAAATTTGAGTATAGAGACCAGCCATAATATAAATAACAAACTATATGGATTGGGAGCTTCTTGGCATGCATTAATGGATGTATATGAGATCATACATTAAGCTTTCTTCACCTCAACTTCTGACAGTCCTGATTGAAGATACCTTGTTAGATAATGGCTACAAGCCCAGACAGTTGCATGTTGATACAAGGAAATTGCAGTTCGGCTTGTACCTGTTGTATCTGCATAGGAAGATTTGTTAATGATTTTTTTTTTTCCTGATAGACTTGATTCTTATTTTACCCTCTTTCTCCCTTTATTTACACTTTCTCTTATGCTGCTTTTTCTTAGTGATGAACCGGATGCTGTAGGCTAGGAAATGTAATGTCATATTCTTGTGCAAAAATTTCTTAAGATTTACAAAATTGAGAACTCTGACATCTGTGTATAATGAGTTAAATATAAAAATTTCTTAATTTTCTACCTCTTCTGAAATATGTTTAACTAGATGTGTATGACACTATGTATATGTAGAAGTGAGCTAGGCAAAGAGATTTTGGAATTATATTTGTAGGAAGTTTTAGAGAGAGGCTCTTGTGATTTAGAATATTAAAATTTACTTTAAAAGGAAAAAGTAATAGATGAGGGAAGACTTTCTATATTACAGATTTTAGAAAACAGTAAAAACTGAGATAGAAAGATTACTTAATAAATAGCATAACTGCTAATAATATTTTAAAATCTCACTAAATGATATATTTTTTTAATTCATTAATAAATAACAGGCTTGGAGTGTGGTTAAAAAGAGAGTTTGTTTCTTTTTTTTTATTTAAAAAAATCTTTTAATGTTTATTTTTGAGAGAGAGAGAGACAGAGTGTGAGTAGGGGAGGGGCAGAGAGAGAGGGAGACAGAACGCAAAGCAGGCTCCAGGCTCTGAGCTGTCAGCACAGAGCCCAACGTGGGGCTTGAACTCACAGAATGTGAGATCAGACCTGAGCCGAAATTGGATGCTCAACTGACTGACCCACCCAGGTGCCCCAAGAGAGTTTATTTCCTAGTCATGTTTTTCCCCAGTTGCTGGTAAACTCTAGAAGACCACAGATTTGGGGGAGAAAAGTTACTACTCTTGTGTGATAAATCAACTTGGGATATTATTTATCCCTATAAAATGAGAACTTATTTGAGCTAGAAGTGATAGATGAAGTTAATATCTTTTTCCAGATATAACCACATAACCCTTTTCCTTATCACCCAACTGTGAAATAAAAAAAATTGCCTCACATGAACTTCAGTTGCTTCAGAATGTTCTCCAGGAGTGGGATGCTGTATTTCCCAGAGAGCACTAGATTGCTTCTCAGAGGCCTGGGTCTGGCTTGGATGCCATGAAACTGCCCTACCTTGGGTAAGTTTATTAAGCTTTTTTTTTTTGGAGCCTAAATATCATCATCTATAAAATGATAACATTGGGCTATCTGATCTGAAGGATCTTTTGGGTTCTGGAGTGGAATGCTTTTTTAGGCCAGTTAAATATTGTGAATCACGAGTCAGCTCTGGTCTAGTCTTCTGTCACTACCTGATTGCTGTAGTCCGTAGGCTCAATAACTCTTTTGTATCTAACATGTATGCTTATAGTAGTAATCTTACTAGTAATATATTAAACTGCTTTGGCCTGTGTGATAATTGTAGCTATTGAGTGGGATCTTGGTAGCCTGAAGGAGTTAATGTACTGCTAGCATCACAGCTTTCTCTTATCCATAAAGTAGAAACGAGCAGAAACCTGGATAGTCCAAAAGTCATTTTATATTTAGCTATGGAATTTGTTTTTTTGTACATTCATCTGAATATGGATGAGTAGCAAATTGACTTCATACAAATTAATAAACTTTCATTGGAATGGATACTGTTGTTTGTTTCAGTTCCTTTCTGATCCTTACTGCATGCTAGGCATAAACCATTTATTTCTTCTTAGATGTAGCAGCCAAGGAATAACTGTCCTTTTTGCTTTTTTCTGGAGAATGATTGGTGATGGTGAGGTTGTAAGTCTTTATATCTCCTTGTAGAGTGTAAGTAGATAGGGTGAAATATTAAGAAGGTTGGTCAAAAGGAAAGTACCAAATAGGTTTTAGGTTGAAAAAATATTAGCACATCAAGCAGGAAGAATGCAATAAATTCTGTTTGCAAACTTGTTACATTTTCAGTTGGATACATCTTTATGGATAAATAAGAGCCAACTTTATAGGCATTGAGAAATACCTATTTTAACACATTGCAGGTTTATTTATTATCTGAGGTTTGGAGAGTCAAAACGTGGTTTGTCCATTAACTTAGGGCTGTTTTTTAAATGCCTGTTCTACATATTTAGGTATCTGGTTTCCTGCTTAGATCATGTAATTAGTAACTGATTCTGATTTTTTTACCATAATACATTTTCCAGTATTTATTCCGCATGTTTATAGTTCACTACTGGAAAAATTCCTCCCTGACATCTGTTCTGAATTAGTTCCCTTTTCCAGTTATGTTTTCCTGTTTTATCGATTGTGGTGATGAGAATAGAAAGCTTATATTTTAAAGATTTATCCTATTTAAGTTTAGTGAAATTGAAACATACTACCTCATTATTTCTAATTTCTGAGAATGATTTTCTTATTTTAAATTCACATGTTCAGTTACTATTTTTACTCTTTTAAAACAACAGAATAAACTGGGTAAAAATTGAAATCCATTTACCATAGTTTCATAGCATTTTACAGCTGTCAATTGACTTTTTAGTTTATTTTTCATATTTCAAAATGTTTTTTTCCAACTTTTTTTTTTTTATTTTTAATTTATTTTTGGTACAGAGAGAGACAGAGCATGAACGGGGGAGGGGCAGAGAGAGGGAGACACAGAATCGGAAACAGGCTCCAGGCTCCGAGCCGTCAGCCCAGAGCCTGACGCGGGGCTCGAACTCACGGACCGCGAGATCGTGACCTGGCTGAAGTCGGACGCTTAACCGACTGCGCCACCCAGGCGCCCCTCAAAATGTTTTTTAAGAGAAGCTTCTGTTATCTCAAAATCTTTTAAAATCTCTTTTTTGTTTAAATTACCTTGGACATATTTATTTTGGGGGATGAATTTATTGAGCACTTAGAGCAGTTCTTGGCACAGAGTAGGTGCTCTGTAAACATTTGATGGGTGAATGAAAGCAGTTTTCAAGAAGCTTTATTCCAAATATTCTATTTTCTTTATCCTAACCAGCCTTGTGGCCTTAATAACTTTTCTGAGAGAGTTTTACGTAGAGTTTAGGCCTAAGAGAGCAGCCGAGGAGGCTGGTTGCACATCAGTGTGCTGTCACCATTGCAGCTGGTCTACAGAAGAGCTGTGCCTTTAGTTGTACCACTCTGTGACATCTGTGTTTGAACCAAGAACCAATTCAGGTATCCTAAGGAATTGTACCACATTTTGACTTAACTCCCCCTAAGAATTAATCTCTGGCTTATCTCTATTTTGATGTGCCTCTCTTACTATAACACTTTCACAAGATTGTGTTCTTTCCTCTTTTCTTCACTGCCTCGGCCCTGGGAATAAACAACCATCAGTGAGTTCTTCACTTCTAGTCATCAGGTTTCCAACTGTAACCCTCACTTTGCTTTTCATTTCTGGATGCTACTATTTAAGGCAGCTTCCAAGTGCATACTCACTTGTCCACCATCTATCACCCATAGACTGAGGGGTCCAAATGTGGAATATTTAGTAGATATCTCTGGAATTATATCTACTAAACATTTAATATATTAAGCATTTAAAAATTTACCTTTTGAAAAGGTAATGCATTCACTTGATTCACACAACAAAGTGTTTAGAAATGAGCAGTTTCCTTTCCACCCCTGTTCCCCATCTATTCAATTCCCGTCCTTCCAGAATTTTTAAGTGCATATTCAAGCCAATACAAATATAAATTCTGTTTTTCATTTTATATAATACATATAATTATATATGTATTATTCTCCCTTTTTTACTTAACAGTGTTTCTTGAGTTCTTTCCATAACAGTGGGAAAATATCCCAGATATATTTCACTTTAATAATATATCTTGGAGCTCTTTTCCACATCATTGTGTGGGTATAGCATCATTTATATCACCAGTCCCATATTGATGGGCATTTGGGAAATTTTCAATCTTTTGCTATTAGAAACAATACTGCAATAAGTACTTTTGTTACATAGATTATTTCATACTTGTGTAAATGTATTTGTAGGGTAAAATTTTAAAAGTGGAATTGCTGACCAAAGAGTGTATGTTATTATAATTTTATAGGTACTACCAAATTGCTCTCTATAGAGGTTGTACAATGTACACCCCCACCAGAAACGCATGGGAGTGACTGGTTACCCATGTTCTTGCCCACAAAATGTGTTCTTGAACTTTTGGATTTTTTCCAATCTGATGGGTGAAAAATGTTATCTTAGTGTAGTTTTAATTTCTATTTACCTTATGAGTGAGTTTGAATATCTTTTCATATGTTTAGGAGCCATTTATATTTCCTTTTTTGTGAAATGTGTCTTTTATCCCTACCTTTCTTGGTGGGGGGGTGGGAGGGGGAGTGGTTGGTTGTTTAAAATCACCCTGTGGCTGTTGTGTTTAATTTGCCTGTTGTAATGTGAGTTGCAACATGTCCGCCATCCCCGTTTGTTATTGTCTTTCATCTTTGCTTATGGTGTTTTTGCTAAGTAGATTTTTTTTTTTAAATGTAGTTGAATTTGTTATACTTTTATGACTTCTGGATTTTGGGTCACAGTTAGAAAAGCCTGTCCCATTACAAAGTTGTAAAAGAATTCTCTCATATTATCTTCTATTATCTTTGTGGTTTCTATTTTACACTTAAGTTTTTACCCATTTTTCTTGGTGTATGGGTGATGGATGGGTCCAACTATATTTTTCTCCGAATGACTACTCAGTTGCCCCAGAAGCATTTGTGAATAGTCCATCTCTATGTTGTTTTGTTTCTTACAAAAACAAGACTGATTTATCTATTTTTTTTCACACCTACTTTGCTGTGATTGAATATAAATACTGTTCTCTGTTTTCCTTCCTATAGAACACCTTTCTTTTTTTTTTTTAATTTTTTTTTTTTAACGTTTATTTATTTTTGAGACAAAGAGAGACAGAGCATGAACGGGGGAGGGGCAGAGAGAGAGGGAGACACAGAATCGGAAACAGGCTCCAGGCTCTGAGCCATCAGCCCAGAGCCTGACGCGGGGCTCGAACTCATGGACCGTGAGAACATGACCTGAGCTGAAGTCGGACGCTTAACCGACTGAGCCACCCAGGCGCCCCTAGAACACCTTTCTTAACGACAGTGGCAATAATGTCTTTCACCCTGCTACCTCCTTGCTTGCCTCAGCAACACCCACAGCCTGGCAACCAGTTAATATTTGAGTTGAATATAGGTGCTCAGAAAGCTCTCCAGGATTTTCCATTGAACATTAACTAGCTAAAAAGAAATCCTAACTGTAATCAGGTTCCTTAGAGGACTTCGAACCAGGGATGTTTTCTGGCTCTCGCTAGCCATATTGACCAGCTATTGTAGAAGCTGAAGTCCACTACCTGAGTTCTTCACTCCTAAAGCAGTCCAGTTCGAGTTGCTTCTTCCTGTGCAAGGTCATATCATCTGCCATCTCTGCTTTGTCTGACAATGTGGGAAATTACCTTCTATAGTTGGAGTGGGAACCATAATATGCCAAAAAACTGGTTTGAATCCTCTGTCGTGCAGTGGCCAGCTCCAAAACCTTATTTACTGTGAAAGTGATTATGGAATGATTTGGGGAACATTTGTCTTCAACTTGAGACCCAGGCAGATTAGGTTTTTTCATAGGGAACCTGGGGAAAACCCTAGTACTGTTCTACCCAGGGGAGAGAATCCAAGCAGGCTGATGAACCAGTTTACTTGGTATCCTTACAAGCACGTACTAAGCTACTTGGGTTCATTTTACAGCTCCTTGCCTTGATAAAAGACTTCCTTCCACTTTTGAACCATTGCCCTAGGTGATTTTTCTTTTTCAGACTTGTCCAGGCTATCTTGCTTGTTCTTTATTACTGAATCTTTTTTGGGAATCCTATTTCTTATCTGTGCCTTCAGACTTTCCCCTGATGCTGATGGTGTGTTCTTTGTCCAATATCAAATTGACTTAAAATTATTTTGGCCAAAACCAATTTTGTGAACACAGACTGGCCAACTGGCAGTTTGGGTAAAAAAATGATTTGACTTAGGGCGAGAGAGAGAGAGAGAGAGAGAGAGAGAGAGAGAGAGAGAGAATATCCTAAGTTAATTAAATTTTTGAGTAGTGGTAATTTTAGAGTATTATGGGGTGATTAAACACTTTGATTCATTTTTTTAGGGATTTTTCTAACTTCTTTTATATTTCAAATCAATTTTCAGCTACAAGAATACTTTGTTGCTTATGATATCAAAAAGTTAAAACAACCTCGTTTCCCAACCTTAGGAATAGTTGGACAAGCTTGATCTTAACTACAAGGCAGTTAAAGGTTAATTGGAACAACGAAAACATAAACATCAAACGATAAGATAAAAACATGTTTCCTTTTTTTCCCCCTTTTTCATTAAAAAGGCAGTGTATGTGCAGTACAGGACACTCAGAAAAATGTAGATAAGAAATAGAAGGACAAAAGAAAAAAAGCTGTAAGTTCATTCCAGAATAACCACTGTTGTCCTTCCCTGTCTTTTCAAATGCATTTTATACACATAAACTCTGCATGTTGTTTGTAATCTGCCATTATTTAAGCATTCTTCAGTTACTGATTAGTCACCTTTGTGTAGGATTAGGTTTTGGTTCCATTTTGGTTTTTGTCTGGAAGCTGTGGACTGGGCCATCTTCACTGTGAATAGATGGCCATTCTTTTTTTTCCTTCTGTCCATCAATCTTGCCTAGGCCCACATCCAGACTGGGCCCCAAAGATGCTCTGCTTCCTGTAAGTGAGATAGTTTGTAAATGAAGCCATTCTGCCAAGCTTTTCTATGGACTTAGAAAAGGGGTCAGTTTTCAGAATTCCTGTGGAACTCTGATTATATATAAAATAATTCTTGGAGTTTGTGCTTGATGTATATTATATTTATATATATATAAATTACATAGGGAGAATAAAGAGGGAAAGAGTAGATTGAATTTCCACTAAAATGAAAATAACGAGGCGTTGCATTAGAGAAATCCATGATCATTGGAGGGAAATTATTTAAAGAGATTTTCTCTAAATCAGTGTTGGCAAATATACTCTGTATTGTGCCCAAACCCAAGTCCATGGAAGACATCACTAATGAGTCATGTCACTGTTTTTCACTGATCCAAACTCCGCTTTGGATCATTCTTAAATTGGGGTTCTAGATAGCTGTATCTACTGGAATAGGTGTGGAACACCAATCTCTTTGCCATTCTTGCTCTAAAATGTTGCAGTAAAGATTTTTTTTTAAATAGTGGATTGAATAGAAAGTTTTAATAAAATGTTTTATATCTGATGAATAAGTTTATGATGGTAAATATGAGATGTGAGCAGGCAGTAATTATCTGAGTCTCACGCAAAGCACATGCCTCATTGTTATGATCATGGAAGAAGCATAATTAAATTACAGTTTTGTTCTGGAGTGAAAACAATGTCACAGTAATACTCATCATTATAAATTGCCCATGGTATGGTCATGGCGATTGACTCTCTCCAGCATTCGTTCTATCCCAGATGATTAGTGTAAGCAATTATGGTTGATCCCATTTCCTTTGCCAGTGAAGGCTTAGGCATGGCCTGTAACCTGTTCTGGCCAATGAGATTTGAAAGGAAGTCTGGAGGAGGGCCAGAGTGCTTCTGGGAAAGAGTTTCTTATTCCTAAAAAGAGATAAAAGAAAGAGATGGTACCTTTTCTTCCTCTGATGATGTTACGAGAGAATGTAATGGCTATAACTGCTCAGGCCATCTTAGAACAATGAGAAAAAGTAGCTTTGGAAGAAGTTCATCTAGAAGGTAACAGAACGAGAGAAGAAACCTGAGTCCTTGATGACCTTATTGAACTGCTGATTTTATTTTTGGTCTGCTCTACCTCTGAACTTCTAGTTCTGTGAGATAATACAGCGTGATTTGGGATTTTGTCACTTGTAGCCAAAAGCATTCTGAGTGGTTATACCTACTTTGTCCCAAGCAGATTCATGTCCGATGGATTTGATTTTATTATGATACATTTACTTTTATCAGGGCTCTTCCCTCTCCTGACTTCTGGCTTCATAGAGTGTGTGCAGATTCTCGGCCAGTTCTTGTCTTGATCTTCTCTAAGGGACATTGCCTCAGACCAGGGTTCTTCAGAGAAAGCAGTAAAGAACTGGTGTATTTTCTCATCTTGTGTCTTTTACTCATGGCATAGAGTAAGTAGTACCAGGAATGTGTACAGGTCAGGGTATTTGAGTCTTCATTATGGCTTCACTGTTTCGTACCCATGATCTTGGGCAAGTCACTTGAAGACGTTGAGTTTCTTCTTTGAAATTTGTTACTGATAGTCTTTTTTTTCCTTCATGGTATTGTGATTCAAATGAAGTCATGTGAACATGGCAAATTTTAAAAAGTCCAGTTTTTAAAAAATGAATACTCAGGCTTGGTTGGATTTTCTGATTATTTTCCAGTGAATTAATGTCAAAATCTCTATAATCAGCTCTGTGTAACGCTTGTTAGCCTGTAAGAAAGGCAAGAAAGTGTGATATGGGTCATAATAATACAAGTAATTAGGGATTGAAGTTGATATTTTAGTGGCAACTTACAGCCTGAAATAAAGTGAAAGGACCACACAATTATGAAGGAGAAATAAAGGTCAGAATGTTTATCTTGAGGCTTGATTCTAGTTCAACCAGAAATTCTGGTGAGCCAAATTTGGGGAAAGAGAAACCAGTAGAAGAAACACCCCCCTCTAGTGGCGAGGGGCCAGGTTCTATACTTTGGTTGCTAAGATGGGTGACTAGGGAATGAATGGCTTTTTAGCATGTTTTTTAAGTTTTGTTTTTTGTTTTTCTTTTAAAGATTTTACTCTTAAGTAATTTCTATATGCCCTGTGGGGTTCAAACTTAAAATGCATGTTCTACCAACTGAGCCAGGCAGGTGCCCCAGGATGTTTTTTAAGTTTCTTAAGAAGAATCCCAAGGATCTAGAGTCAGAACTTTTAAGGAAGATCTTTAGCCCATCTTCCTTATCAAGGGAGTTAACACATTTTACAGAATAAGTAGTAGTTTGGCAGTCTCATGTGGAATTGATTGAAAAATATAGATGCTACAGTTGGAAGTGGTTCACAGTTTACTTTTTTTGTAGGTCATTTAAGAGCATGAGAATTAGGAGACTATTGTTGCTAAATTTCTTATTAATCTGAGATAATACAGTATGTACCTTTATAAATCCATTTGTAGGGGGATAAAGCCTATATTTAAAGTTATGGGTATGCCATACAGTAGTATTCACCTATATATACAAAATAATGGGGGTGGCTTTCCTAAGTATAATTATTGATTTGAAATTTTTAGTGGCCATCCTGAGAACTGAATGTTTAACATGCATCTTGGAGGTGATTTAATTGCTTTCTATGGAAAGGTAGTGAAATTAGGTAGATTAAAATAACATATTACCCACAATTCAGTGGTTTGGTGGGAACACCTAATGCATTATTGAAGGACATCTCATTTTAAGGATGTATGTTGTTGATGGTAATAATTACAAGTGATTATTACATTTACAAATCTCAAAGTCCTTGAAGTTTTTATTGTTCAACTGCTATTTGGGAAGAATCCTTTAACATTTACTTAAAGGTTTCTGAAGAGGCAACATTTCAGACAACACATTTTTATGGAACTCTGGGTTAGATCTAAGGATGATTTGAGTGCCATTATACTCTAATACAGAATAGAATGATTAAGGCACAAGAAAATAAATTCTGGTACCAGACTGCATTATCAAAGTGCCATTTTTTTAAATTTTTAATGTCAAACTTCCTTGCCCTGAAGGGAAGACATTTGCAGCTTGCAGTAGAACCAACCTCTCAATAACTTAAAATGTGTCTGAAGATGTTTTATGTGAAATAAAAATGGAAACATTCTCTCGGAAATATGAACTTGTACATTGGTAAAGTAAGATTATAGAGTTATGAAGTGAACTTTTGTATGTAACTTGTGGAACTAATATCCTTAGTTTATGGTTATACTTCATAAATATACTTGATTTTAGAAAGAAGAACTAGGTCTGGCAGTAGATCAGGATCTACCTATTGGGGAAAACCAGAAATAGGAGGAAGAGATTATTAATGGTTCATTCTTCACCAAGAAAAATTCAGTATGGAATAATTAAGGTCAGCTACAGAAAGAATTAATGATTATGTTAAGTGAGTTCACAGATATTGTTGAAGGCAAATCAGCTAGAACTGATTTGTTAATATATATGGGGGCAATAAACCAATTAGATAGTCTCTTTACTAAATTAGTATGACAGTAGTAGAAAATTATCTGGAGGGAAATAAAATAGACGATAGGGTTAGTGGTAATTAGGCCTTCATTAAATCCTAGCACTAAAGAGGTACTATGTATATTAGTGATAGCTTAATTCTATACATAAAATTGGATATTAAGAATTGATAGAATGTTGGCATTGTTAAAATTAGGCACGTTGATTTTTGTGTAAAGGGTTGCAGCAAGTGGATTTGAATAAAGAGCCTGTGCTCCAAACCTCATTTGAAATTCCAGATAAAGTATAAGAATAATAATAATACATATTCACATAGGATTTTACAGTGTTCTGAGTGTTTTCAGATCCATGATTTCAGTTTAGTCTTATCAGAACTCTGGGGGATAGTAGCACAGGTCTGATTATCCCATTTTTACTAATAAGGCAGTGGAGGCTCAGGGAGGCTAATGGACTTGCTAAGCAGCCAATAGGGACAAAACTGTCAGGTGTGGTACTTGAACCCAGGGCTTCTTACCAAAATGCCTTTGTTCACTGTCTCCTGGGGCTGCAGTAACCAATTATCACAGATCCGGGGTATAAACAACAGAAACGTATTTTCCCACAGCTCAGGAAGCCAGAAGTTTGAAATCAAGGTGTTGGCAGGCAGCACCCCTCCAGAGCCTCCAGAGGAGAATCCATTCGTTGCCTCTTCTGGCTTCTGGTGGCTGCTGGCATTCCTTGACTTATGGTTGCCTCACTGCAGTCTCTGCCTCTGTGTTCTCATAGCCTCCTTCTTTTCTGCTCTGTGTCTTTTCCTCTTCTGTCTCAAAACACTCTTGGCCTTTCTCTGGAAAGGACTTTCTCTGATAAGGACTGGCTTTAAGACTCCACTTGTGATTAGATTTAGGGCATGCCTAGATAAGCCAGGGTGATTTCCTCATCTCAAGATCCTAAATTACATCCCCAAAGGCCCCTTATTCAAAGAAGGTGATAGTCATAGGTCCTAGGTATTAGGGCATGAACATATCTTTTCAGGGGCCACCATTTAACCCCACTACATTTATTATATGCAATTTAACTCTTTATCTTCCTTTTGGATTGAAAAAATAATCTTCCATGTGAAGATAGGTAGTGGACTTAGGGAATTTTTAGCTAGTATCTAGAGAGGAACATTTAAAATATTTCTGATTGGTGCTAAGTGGTTAGTAAGTAGAATTGACCTAATACAAGGGTTCCACCAAATTGTTATGTTGGCTTTCGCATTCACAGAACTATAAAAGATGGGATTAAAATAAGTTAAAGTAACATTTGCTATTCATGATTAACTATTAAAAGTTGGCTTTTTTGTTTTTGTTTCTTGTGCTAGAAGAGGTGTATGTGTATGTGTGTTTTGCATTTTGTTAATGACCTTGGTATGATCAGTTTCTTACATCACATGGGCGTTCTAATTTGGGTCATATAAATCAAGATTCATATATGTAACTCGTTGAGGGAAGGGGCTCCATGTGTCTTACGGTTAGAACTCCAGTATACTGCTTGACACATAACATAGATGTGCTCAAGTAATTTGCTGAATGAACGAAATAACTTTTTTATGACATTCAAATCACGTAGCCACAGATCCCATACTAGTTCACTTTTTGGAGGGTCCTGAGTGGCAATAACAATAAGATCTACTCATTGTAGGAGAATCCTCCATGTCTCTCAGAGATTGCACTGTGAGTACATTTACTCTTTTTTTTTTAATGTTTATTTATTTTTGAGAGAGAGAGACAGAGACAGAGACAGAGACAGAGAGAGACAGAGTGCGAGCAGGGGAAGGGCAGAGAGGGAGACACAGACTCCGAAGCAGGCTTCAGGCTCCGAGCTGTCAGCACAGAGTCTGACGTGGGGCTCAAATCCATGAACTGTGGGATCATGACATGTGCCAAAGTCAGATGCTTAACTGACTGAGCTACCCAGGTGCCTCAAGTCCATTTACTCTTGACAGAGCTTACAACTTTTTTCATCTATGATAATCTTGAACTCTAGGCCAAAAAAACTGTCATCCTTGCCTTGTTCACATTAATAAAAATTAATCAATGAGATTCCTTCAGCCCATCAGTTCACTACTCACTAGCATGAGCTCAGGTAGCATTAGAGGCAGTAGCAAGGGGCTTATTGTACAGCTCTTCAGATCATTAGTGCTAAACATTAAGGTCTGGGGAAGGTTCTGGCTTTTGCCTTCTCAAAGGTCTACTACAAAGTTTTCACTTTCTGATACAAATTCCAGTGTTAACAGATCGAAGTCCAGTGATTATAATGAACTATGTGCCAGACTCTTCTGGGTATTATCGCAAATACTGCTTCCAGCCAACCTTAGAAGTGAAGTACTGTCATCATTCCTGTTTTACAGAAGCACAAAGAAGTTAAGTAACTTGCCCAGGCTCACACCAAGATTTGAAGCCAGGTAGTCTTACTTCAGAGCCTATGTGCTTAGCCATCTCCAATGCTGGCCTCATGCTCATTCGTTTGTAAGTAACCTGTTCTTTCTTTTTGAAAGTTTATATTTTTCTTTATTAAACTTTAGAACTTTTGCCAGGATATGTCTAAGCTGTATGCCTTTTTTCATTTATCCTGCCTGGCACACAATGAGTGCTTTTGATCTAAGAACTCTAGTCTCCTCCTGAGGGAAGTTTTCTTGCACTATGTTTTGATTATTGCTTTCTCCAATGCGGTCCCTCTTGAGTTTCTTTTATTTGCAATGAGGGCTCCTAGATCTGCCCCCCATTTCTCTTTCCTTTTCATTCAGGAATTCCATTTCTTTTATTTTTGATTTGGATATGTGATAACTCATTCACTTGCTTTTCCAGATAACAAGTTTGTTCTTTTAAGGGTTGGTTCTACTGTTTAATTCCTCAGTTGAAATTTGAAGTTTATAAATTGTTCAAAGAATTTCTCAGTCTATTATGTTTTTTCCATATTAAAATATCATAATCAAGTAAACAAGGTTTATTTGAGATGTGTTAAGGCTGTTTCAACATTAGGAAATATTAATTTAATGTATCACTTTAATAGATCAGAAGAAAAAAATTTAGGATTATTTCCCCAGATATTACAATGGTATTTGATAAATCAGTATTCATTCATAATAAAATGAAGAAATAAAAAACAGTTCTTGGTAACCCAGGAGATGAAAGATATTTTCTAATAGCCATTGTCATACTTAACATTGAAATAACTTAAGGGATATTTCCTAAGTGTATTCTCTGAACTGTGGGTTTTTAATTTAAAATTTTGTTTTTATTTCATTGATGTATATTTATATCCTTTTACCAATACCACGTTGTCTTAAGTGCTTAGTTTTATATTAAGTACAGAAATCAGGTAATGTGAATTCTCCTTCCTGTTTCTCTTTTTCAGAGTTGTTCCACTCATTCTAGGTCCTCCGCTTTTCCATATAAAGTTTAGAATCAGTCTGCCAAATTCTACCAAAAACTATGCTGGAATTATTTTTGAGATTGCATTGAATATGTAGTTCAATTTGGAGAAGACTTGATATTCTAACAATATTGAGTCTTCCAATCCAAGAACATGTTACATAGTGCCAGTTTTACTTAGGTCTTTTTTATTTATCTCTTTAGTTTTGTTTTTTTTTAAAGCATACATATTTTGCATGTATTTTGTTAGCTCTATCTCATACTCTGTTGCTATTTTACATGATACTTTTTTAAATCAAGCTTTTAATTTTAATTCCAGTATGGTTTAACATATAGTCTTATATTAGTCTCAGGTGTACAATATAGTGATTCAACACTTCTGTACAACACCTAGTGCCTGTCACAAGTGTACTCCTTAATCCCCACCGCCTATTTCACCTGTCCCCCCGCCCACCTTCCCTCTGATAACTACCAGTATGTTCTGTATAGTTAAGAGTCTATTGCTTGGTTTGCCCCCTTTTCTCTTTTTTTCCTTTGCTTGTTTGTTTTGTTTCTTAAATTCCACATATGAATGAGATCATATGGTATTTGTCTTTCTCTGACTTATTTTGCTGAGCATTATACTCTCTGGCTTCATCCATGTTGTTGCAAATGGCAAGATTTAATTCGTTTTTATGGCTAAATAATATTCCATTTTATGTATGTATGTGTGCATACACACACACATGCACACACATATATATACACACCATATTTTCTGTATCCATCTATGAATGGGCACTTGGGCTGCTTCCATAATTTGGCTGTTGTAAATAATGCTGCTATAAATATAGAGGTGCATGTATCTCTTTGAATTCGTGTTTCTGTATTTTTTTTGGTAAATACCCAGTAATGCAATTGTTGAATTGTAGGGCAGTTCTGTTTTTAACTTTTTGAGGAACCTCCATACTGTTTTCCACAGTGGCTGTCCCCATTCACATTTCTACCAACATGCACAAGGGTTCCCCTTTCCCCACATCCTCACCAGTGCTTGTTTTTTCTCATGTTTTTGATTTTAGCCATTTTGACAGGTGTGAGGTGATATCTCGTAGTTTTGATTTGTGTTTCCCTGATGATGAGTGATGTTGAGCATCTTTTCATGTATGTGTTTGTTGGCCATCTGGATGTCTTCTTTGGAGAAATGTCTGTTCATGTCTTCTGCCTATATATATATTTTTTAAGTTTATGTATTTGAGAGAGACAGAGATAGCACAAGCAGGGAAGGGGAAGAGAGAGAGGGAGAGAGAATCCCAAGCAGCTCTGTAGCGCAGAGCCTGACATGGGGCTCAAACTCATGAAACCTTGAGATCATGACCTGAGCTGGAACCAAGAGTTGGACGCTTAACTGACTGAACCACAAAGGCACCCCTCTGCCCATTTTTTAAATTGGATTGTTTGTTTTTTTGGGTGTTGAGTTGTATCAGTTCTTTATATATTTTGGGTACTAACCTTTTTTGGATATGTCATTTGCAAATGTCTTCTTGCATTCAGTAGGTTGCCTTTTAGTTTTGTTGATTGTTTCCTTTGTTGTGCAGCTTTTTATTTTGATGCAGTACCTGTAGTTTACTTTTGCTTTTATTTCCCTTGCCTCAGGAGACATATCTAGAAAAATGTTGCTATGACTGATATCAGAGAAATTACTGCCTGTGTTTTCTTCTAGGATTTTATGGTTTCAGGTTCCACATTTAGGTTTTTAATCCATTTTGAGTTTGTTTATTTATTAAAAATTTTTTTAACATTTAATCATTTTTGAGAGACAGAAAGAATGAGTATGAGCAGGGGAGGGGCAGAGAGAGAGGCAGACACAGAATCTGAAGCAGGCTCCAGGCCCTGAGCTGTCAGCACAGAGCACAACGTGGGGCCCGAGCCCGTGAACTGTGAGATCACAATCTGAGCCGAAGTCAGACACTTAACCGACTGAGCCACCCAGGTGCTCCAGTTTTGAGTTTATTTTTGTGTATGGTATAAGAAAGTGGTCTGGTTTCTTTCTTTTTCATGTAGCTGTCCAGTGTTCCTAACACCGTTTGTTGAAGAGGTTGTCCTTTTCCCTTTGGATATTTTTTCCTGCTTTATCAAAGATAAATTGATGTTACAATTGTGGGTTTATGTTCGTGTTTTCTATCATGTTCCAATGAGCTATGTGTCTATTCTGTTTTGGTTACTACAGATTTATAATATTTTGTGAAGTCTGGAATAGTGATACCTTCAGTTTTGTTTTTCTTTTTCAGGATTGCTTTGGCTATTTGGGGTCTTTTGTGGTTCCATACAAATTTTAGGATTGTTTGATTTAGTTTTGTGAAAAATACTGTTGGTATTTTGATAGGAATTGCATTAAATGTGTATATTGGCTTGGGTAACATAGACATTTTAATAATATTTGTTTTTTCAATCCATGAGCATGGATGTCTTTCCATTTCTTTGTGTCATCTTCAGTTTCTTTCATCAGTGTTTTAAAATTTTCAGAGTACAGGTCTTTCACCTCTTTGGTAACTTTATTCCCAAGTATTTTGTTATTTTTGGTGCAATTGTAAATGGGATTGTTTTCTTAATTTCTCTTTCTGCGCTTCATTATTAGTGTATAGGGATCTGGAGTTTTATTAAAAAAAAAAGGTATTTTAGTATGTTGGTTACAATAAGGCAACATATTTTAACAAACACCAACATTTCAACACCTTAATACAATAAGAACTTATTTCTCCTTCATGTGATACTCCCATGTGGATGTTTCTGGTTGATAAACAGTTTTTCTCTGTATGGATTCAGGGACTCAGGTTCCTTGCATCATGTGGCTCTGCCATTTCCTAAGGCCTTGACATCTTCTCTTTCCAACTGGCAGAAAGGCAAGGATATGATGGAGAATGCACACTCTCTTCTCAATTAGTTTGGTCTTGACACAATGCACATCATTTCTGTTCACATTCTTACATTCCATAGGCCAGATAGGTGTTCTCACCTATCTGTAAGGTGTGTTTGTATATTGGTAGTGGGGCGGGGGGCATGGCAGAATGGGAAATAGTATCACCTGGGCAGCCACACGTAAGGGAAAGGAATAGACGTTCTCATTTGTAATTGGCAAGATGACACCTCTGAATAGAAGACACTGTGGTAATTAATATCTTTCAAATTTTAAACTATACATATCCTTTGAACTTAAAACTTCACTTCTAGCAGTTTTTACTGAATATATATTTACAAATGTGTACCTATTTACATTTTAAGGACACATCTAGTAACGTTGTAGTAGCAAAATATTAGAAATATTCTGAATGTCCATCAAAGGGGACTGGATGGGGGCGCCTGGGTGGCTCAGTCAGTTAAGCGTCCGACTTCAGCTCAGGTCACGATCTCGAGGTCCGTGAGTTCGAGCCCCACGTCGGGCTCTGGGCTGACAGTTCAGAGCCTGGAGCCTGCTTCCGATTCTGTGTCTCCCTCTCTCTCTGCCCCTCCCCCGTTCATGCTCTGTCTCTGTCTCTCAAAAATAAATAAATGTTAAAAAAAAATTAAAAAAAAAAAGGGGACTGGATAATCAAGTGGTTATATTTTCATACAATGGAACATTTTGTAGCTACTAAGAGTAATAAGGCAGTGATAAGTGTATTGCCTGGGAGATTTGAAAAATGAGGTACAGGATTGTGTGTGCATGGCTACCACTTATTTAAAAAGAAATATATACACATACGCAAAATATCTGTGGAAGGATCACAAGAAACCGGTAACAGTGGTTGTTTCTGGTTACAACTAAAAGGTGATTGGGGAATGGGATGGGAGAGAGACATGCTTTTACTGTATACGCATCTATGCCTTTTGATATGCTCCTTTTTAAATATAAAGAAGTTAGTTGTAGAAGTATAGTAAATGACATGGAAAGATGGTTGTAATATATTGTTACCTGAATAAGCTGTTGACTGAAAGGAATGTACAATAGGGTTTCAGTTTTATAAATAAATAATTTTTAAGTGGCATATACAAAAATATAGTGGTTTTTTAGTGATTTTTTGCTTATCTGTATTTAAGATCTTTTAAATAATGCGCATCTATCACCTTTGTAATTAAAATACATAAATAAAAATAAAAGAAGAAATACAATGAAAACTTTCCCTAGTACTCCCTGAAGTTAACCCTGCCATGAAATCTTTCCCCATTTCAGCTGAATGCCTCTTATTTGCTTTCATGCTACATTTTTCATACATTCATCACACCTTAAATTGCATTATCACATACACATTTATCTTACCTACTCTGTACATTCTTTTAAAGGCCTGGATCTTACCAGATGCATCCAGATTCCCTGTCTATGCCAAGAACAGTATCTTTCTCATAACAGGTGTGCAGTAAATACTGAGTTGGTGTTTGAAGCAGAGAGCACAGTGAGTAAAGTGGTTGTGCATTTTGTTGTTTTGTGATGCAACCTGTATTCAATACTGTACCAGATTCACTCTGTAGTTATGCCGGGGCCCATTAGGTGCAGTGCAAAGCATGTGGGTGAAAGGCTTTCCTTTCTAAAATGATACTGGTTGTCCCTAGAGATCTCTGTTTCTGCATCTTAGATTAGTTAGTGTGGTTTGGTTATAGAAATATATATAGCAAAAATGACATAAAGTTGAAAATAAATTTAAGGTTAATCAAATTGCTGATGACATGGTTCTGCTGTTTTACAGGTGAGACACTCCTACCTGCTTGATATATTTTTTAAAGATTTAAAAAAAATGTTTATTTATTTTTGAGAGAGAGAAACTGCAAGCGGGGGAGGGGCAGAGAGAGAGAGGGGGACAGAAGATCCCAAACAGTCTCTGGACTGACAGCTGCTAGCCCAATGTGGGGCTCGAACTCATGAACCAGGAGATCATGACCTGAGCCAAAGTCTGATGCTTAACCGACTGAGCCACCCAGGTGCCCCTCTGCTTGGTATTTTAATTTAGATCAGTTTGCTCCTATTTTTCTCCCCATATTACTTT
The DNA here is from genome assembly GCF_018350195.1 of Panthera tigris. Classification (NCBI taxonomy): domain Eukaryota; kingdom Metazoa; phylum Chordata; class Mammalia; order Carnivora; family Felidae; genus Panthera; species Panthera tigris. The sequence goes on along the minus strand of NC_056672.1, from coordinate 61,525,491 downwards.
CCTTTCCCCATTTGTGTCTTTTTGCTACAACATCTCCTTGTACACGTAACTTTAGTTCTGTTATGGTTAGAGGGGCCAGTTATGCATGAGAAGAGATAGAATTGGGAGTTGATAATGTTACTTACAGCAGTTAAGATTTTTTTAATTGAAATTGCTTGAGAATTGCTTTGATGGCCTGGCTTCTCTTCATGTCCCAGTTTTATTGCTAGATTTCTTGCCACTTTATTGCCTTATTCTCCGTTTTTCTTCCCTATGTTCTAGTCACAGAGGTTTACTCAGTATACCCCAAAAGTTCTTTCTAGGGCCTTTCCTCAAAACTTTTCTTACCGGGAGGTTCTCTGCATATGTCCATTAATTTAAGTACTACCTTCCCACAAAGAGCCAGTTCACATGCCACCTCCTCAAAGAAGTCATTACAGATCCTCTTAGTCAATTTCAATATACTCATTCTTCCATTAAATCATTATACCCTCATTAGAGTGCTAATTAAAGTTTATTTATTAATTTTTTCATTGTGTACACATTCATTGAGTGTCTACTGTGCATAAATTGTTCTGGGAGCTAGGGTAAGAGACTGTTAAGACAGTTTTCAAGAAGCTTACAGAATAGTGGGGGAGGCATATGAGCAGGATAGTTTCAGTACAGTGTAATAAGTACAGTGGGTGTGTGCAGGATTCTGTGGGAGCCCAGAGAGGGAGCATCTAATGTAGCAGGGGTTGGGGAATTCCAGAAAGATTTGAGCTGGACATTGGAGAAATGGAGGTAGAGAAAGGAATTTCCCAGACTAATGGAACAGCACATTGTAAGTCACTGAGATGTGAAATGTCTTGCATATCTGAAGAATAAGTAGCTCAGGCTGCAGTGTGGATGGGGGAAGTGGCAGGAGATGCATTCAAGGAGGCAAGACAATGGAATCGTGATGGACCTTTTGTGCCAAGCTAGGCACACGAGCTTTCTGAAAGCAGTATAGAGCCCTTGAAGGACTTTATGTAGGGGACAACTAAGTAAGCCTTGAGTTGTTTTTCTCAATGGTATGAATCAAGTCTTCTACATCATGGCATCACCTTAGCACCTAATACAGAGGTTGATACTAGAGGCCAGTAAAATTGAACTGGGTTTGCTGGGTACTGCTTTAATTCTTTTCAAGAATTAATTTATCTGGAATAACAACAGTAATAGTGTCGAACACTTTTGCACTCTGTCAAATCTATAAGCATTATCTTACCTAATCCTTACTACTCTCTAAGCATAGGGGCTTAGAGCATTTAAGTGAGGGGACCACCATAATAGTTAAGTCTGCTTAGGTTTGAATTTCAGCTCCTCCAGTTACTAGTTTTGGACCTCAGAGTTACATTTGTGCTTCAGTTTCCTCATCTGTAAAATTATAATGATAATAATACCTCATAGGGTATTGTGAGGAGTAGTGATACATGTAAAAACATGTTAAGTGGTTGGCCCTATAGTTGCTAAGCGATTACATATAATTAATTTTTAGCTATTATTAAGAAACACACCCCAAAGTCACAGGCACAATTAGTGGTAAAGCCCAAGATGAACAAGGCAATTTGACTTCAGAATCTTTAATTACTATTTATTCTATGTTATAACTGCTTCTGTGGTTATAGTGAGATGAGTAAAGATGGGTTCCAAGCAGTGAAACAAAATGAAGAATTTTAGTCAACATGGGAAATACCATTTGGGGTAGGGAGTTCTTAGGGGCTCTTCAAATTACCCTCACTTAAAGAACTCTTCCTTTGCTACCTTGCTTGCACTTTAGAGACTTATGTGAGAAGTATATCTCTGTAATTTAGGTAGATGATGCTAATTCCAGATTCATAGTTCACATAGCTATTGAACCTAGAGACTATTTTATAAAGGTCTCCCTCTAGGAGTTTGTCTGCTAGTGCTGGCACACAGTATACAATGTCAAGTCTTGTAGCTCTGTTCCTTTTCTCCATACTCCCTAGATTTTTCCAACTTTAGGACCCAAGTGGGAGTCTTATGTTGGAGGATGTTGTGCAAACCACATGCGTAAAGAAAATAATTTACATTTTTCCTTTCTTAGCTTCTGGAACATCAGTGATTCCATCCTCCCACTTCTATTGGGCAGAAATTGAGGTATTCTCCTTATGCTCCCTCATCTTCTCCAAAAGGCACCACACACACACACACACACACACACACACACACTCCTTGCCATACATGTCAGAGGGACCCAGCATAACTGCTTTTTTTCTGATTCAAGGTCCTAAGAACATACTAAGTCTTTGGTAATAGAGGCTCCCACCAGCAATTCACTTTTTCTTCTCTGTTCTTACTCTTTCCAGTCATAACTGTCTTTCAGCTTTCTTTTTTTTTCACCAATTTATCCCAATATCCCTTGCACAGTGCTTGGTATATAGTAGGCATGCAATAAGTAGTTTTTGAAAGAATAAAAGAAAGGCAGGATGCATTGTATATTCAATACTTTAATGGTATTCAATTACAGAAAAATGTGCAAAAATCTTGCCTTGCTTTAAGTTTTATGGGAACAGATTGGTGTTAGCAAGTAGGCCCCACCGTCACCTCCACTGCCACATTAGAGCTCCCACAACTTCAGGATTTATCCCCCTGAGTATATGTAGTAATGGGACTGAATTGATGCCTCACAAATAGAGATCTCCAGGTTTGGAGCAGGTCTGTCTCATGAGCTTTGTTATTTTTCCAAATTCTTTTGCAATTTCATGACTTCATAATGGAAGAGTTTCCACAAATTTAAGTCCGTATGGAAATTAATAAGTCATAGGAGACATATTGCTTACTGTTAGAAAAGGGTGGGGGAAAATAGAAGATATCCACGGCCTATGGTTCAGAATAAATAACCTTCATAATTCTGGTGTCTATAAGGACTCATATTTATGTAGACAGTGGTGCTGAGACAAACCCTCTTTCACTGGTTTCCTAGGAAAACCGTTAGAGATGTGAAAAAAGAGGCTTAAATTTTAGGAGCTTATGCTTGCCTGAAAGTCCAGACTCATGTTTAGTCTGGGCCATGATGACACACCAGTAGACTATCCAGACATGTTCAAGGCTGTGAACCTGGTCATTCAGGACTTTGTTTGACCTTGGATCTCATACAGTGTATTGCAGTATGCAGAAATAGTGTGTCGAAAGATGAAGAACATCTCCTGAAGCCCAAGAATGTCCTGTGTGTGTGTGTGTGTGTGTGTGTGTCTGTATCTATAACCTGGAGGTAATCTCCAAGACTTCAAATGAAAGTGATACCCAGGTTTGAATCTGGTGTGCTTCATGCACAAATTTTGTTAACTGCTTGCTCTGTCTTCAAACCTCCTTAAAAAGGTTACTTTAAGGTTACTTTTCATACCTCTATAAGCAATTAGAAAAAGAAGACCAAATTAAACCCAAACCAAGAAGATTAAGATAACAGCGGAAATCAGCCAGATAGAAAAGAGATAGTTAATAGAGAAAATTGACAACGCCAAAAGTTTGTCCTTTGAAAGTATAATAAAATTGATGAACCTCTACCGGGATTGATAAGGATAGAAAACAGAAATTACCAACCTGAGGAATGAAAGAAATATCACTAGATCATACTGACATTAAAAGAATAATAAAAAAATAATATGGAAAACAACAATGTGGAAATTTTATACCATTAAATTCAACAAATTAGATGTTTTCAAATTACTTTAAATCATAACTTACTAAAGCTAATACAAGATGGAATAGAAAATCTGAGTAACCCTTTATCTACTTAAAATTTTGAATTTGTGATTTAAAAAACCTTCCCATGAAGAAAACTATAGGTTCAGATGATCTCTCTGAGGAGTACTATAAAACATTTAAAGAAAAAACAATATGAATGCTAAGCAAATTTAGAAAATAAAGGAGGAAGGAATATTTCTTAACTCATTTTATGAAGCAAGTATTACCCGGATACCAAACCTGAGAAAACTATTTCAAAAAAATGTTGCTGATCAGTATTTCTGTGATTATAGCCACTGCAATATAGTGAATGTTTGTGTCCCTCCAAGATTCATGTGTTCGAATCCTAACCTCCAATGTGATGGAGAAGTCAACAGTCTGCAACCTGGAAGAGGACCCTTACCAGACACTGAATCTGCTGGTGCCTTGATCTTGGACTTCATACCCTCCAGAATTGTGAGAAATAAATGTTTGTTGTTTAAAGTCACTCAGTCTATGGTATTCTGTTACAGTAGCCTGAAGTAAGACAGAAATCAGAATCCTTAATGAAATATTAACAGGTTGAATCCAGCAATATATGAAAAAGTTAGTACCTCATGATCAACTGGGGTCTATTCCAGGAATACAAAGCTGTTTAATCCAAAAGTTAATTAATGTATTTCACATATTAGTATGATAAAGGAAAAAATGTTTAATTCTCTCAATAAATGCAGAAAAAACATTTCACAAAATTCACCAATTCTTGACTTAGCAAATCAGGAATGGAAAGAATTTTATTTAACCTGATGAAGAGCAGCTACAGAACACCTATAGTAACATCATATTTAACATTAAAATATTGAAAGCCTTCTTCATGATTGAGAACAAAGTATGGATGTCCTCTCTTACTACTTCTGTTTGATATGGCACTGGAGCTCCTAGCCATTGCAATAAGGCAAGAAAAAGAAGTAAAAGCTATAAAGTTTGGAAAGGAAAAAGTAAAACCCTCTATTTCTCCCCAACATGATTCTTTACATAGAAAATCTTAAAGAAGCCCCAAAACAACTACTAGAACTTAGAAATGAATTTTAAAAGGCCAAAGTAATTTAGAAAAGCTATAGTGAATTTAATACATGAATTTAGAAAATGTAGAACATAAAGTCAATTGTATTTTTATAGATCAGCAAATACTTGGGAAATGCAATTAACAATATAATTCTGTATTAGATAACACCAAAAAACCATAATATACTTAAGAGATGGATCAGAGATCCAAACATAAGATCAAAACCATAAAACTTCTCGAGGGAAAAAAAACTTGGGTTAGGAAAAGATGTCCTAGAGAGAGCATAAATGTCACTGAATAGAAAGGAAAAAATTGATAAAATGGAACTAAATTTTTTTAAAAAAATGTTTATTTTTGAGAGAGAATGAGCAGGGGAGGGGCAGAGAGGGAGAGGGCAGAGGAACCAAAGTGTGCTCCTCACTGACAGCAGAGAGCCCAATGTGGGGCTAGAACTCACGAACTGTGAGATCATAACCTGAGCTGAAGTTGGACACCTAATTGAGCCACCTAGGCACCTCAGAATAAAAAGTTCTGCTCATCAAGTTATCATAGCAAAAACAAAAAGGGAAGACACAGATTGGAAGAAAATATTTACAATACACATCTCCTACAAACCAGTAATAAATAGACAAACAGCCCAATATAAAATGGGTGAAAGCCTCGAGCAGGTGATTCATGAAGGAAGATGTATAAATAGTCAATAAACACATGAAATTTGTCAGTACCATTAGTCTTCAGGGAAAACACAAAGTAAAAGTATAATGAGATACTATTTCATACCCACTACAATTGCTAAAATTAAAAAGACAACACCAGCTGTTGGTGAAGATGTGGAGAAACTGCTGGTAAGAGTATAAAATTGCACAGTCACTTTGGAAAAATTTCTGGCAGTGTCTCATAAAATTAATCATACACCTGTGCTGTGGCCAGAAATCCTACTTCTAGGTATTTATCCAAAAGAAATTGCTATTCCCACAGCAATTTTATTTACTCCAGTCCCAAAATGAAAAGTACCCAAATATCCATCAACAGAAGGATAAATTTTGGTATAAATCATTTAAATACTACCCAGCAAGAAAAAAAGAATAATATATGCAGCAACAAGAGCAGATCCCCAAAACACGTTGAGTGTAAGAAACCAGACACAAAATAATACATAGTGAATGATTCTATTTATATAGAATTACAGAAGGGGTAAAACTTAGGTTGGTAGAAATAAGAACATGGTACATGGTAATTTTCTGGGATGATGGAAATGTTTGATATCCTGATTGCGACCGTGGTAGATAACATGGGTATATATATTTGTAAAAACCCATTGAATTGTACACTTATGGTTAGGCATTTCATTGTATGTGTATTTTGCCTCTGTCAAAACCAAACTGACAGTTAACTGTATGCTATTGTAACAGTGGCCAAGGGGAGTTAAAGATATGAAGTTGGTCAACAATTATAGTGAAGAACAAAGAAAATGGGTGGTAATATATGACAATAGTAGATTTCAAGGCAAAAGCATTATGTGAAACATTAAACAAAGTAATATGTTTTGTATTGATAAAAGGAAGAATTCATAAGAAATAATTATATCTGGAAGGTATAGCCCAGAAATATATAAACCAAAATATGAACACAAGGGGGATTTGAGATGAGCACAGCAACACAGTATTGACAAAGTAAGTGGAGAATAAGTAGATAAAGAATGAGGATACATAAAGTTTGAGAAAAATCAGTGATATATATTAACTCTATGCCTTACAAAGAGACAATATGCATTGTTTCCTGATGTCCACATTAGACATTTATAAAATGTGATTATATACTGGACCAGATAGAAAACTTTAATATTCCAAAGTAGAAAATGTATAAGCCACAGTTTCTGACCAGAATACCATAAGATTTTGAAATTGACTAAAGCAAAACAATGTAGACTCTTGAATAATTTAAGACACCCTCCTAAATTACTTTTTGGGGCAAAGAGAAAATGTATACATTAATGACAATGAAAACCACTCCTAAAACTTAAGGGTATGGCCAAAGCAGAACTTAGACCAGATTTGGTGCCTTAAACATATATTTAATATTCAATATGAAACAAGGGAAGAATAAATGAAGATATTAGAAATAGAACAACGAATACAACTGAGGATACTGGTGATAGAAGCTCACCAAGTTAAATACAGAAATTAAAGAATTGGTGGACATAAAGAGAGTGGAATGGTAAATCCATTGAGAATGTTGAGAAAAAACAGACAAAACCTCTAAGTCCAGTCAAGGAAGAGGAAAGGAAAGCCGCGATAGGGTTGGAAATGGGCATGGAATGACAGATATGAGGGAGAAGGAATTGCAAGTGAGAATGATGCCCACGTTCAAGCTAATAGATGATAAAATGGATGATTTTCCAAGGAAAAAAACAATCAAGTGTCCAAAATTAATTAAAGGAGACCTGCATATACTAAGTGGACCCACACAGAGAGTCGTAAAGATTGTTAAAGATCTGTTCCACCCAGAAAGCACCAGACTTTGATGATTTTATGGGTAATTCCTGGAAATGTTCCAGGGGCAGGTATTTCTTTTGATCAGTAAATATGTTGGATATTAGAAATGTAAGAAGTCTTCTCAATTTATTTTTTTGAAACAAACATAAGTCTGATAACTAAACCTGACAAAACTGGTATACACACACAACTATGTCAATCTCACCTATGAAAATCAGTGTAAATAGTCTATATTAGAAAATTGACTTTTGTGCTGTGTTACACATATAATACCATAACCATGTTATATAGGGCTTATTTTAGCAATTTGTGGATTGTTCAACATGGAGTTTATTAGCATAGTTGATTACATTAAATAGGCTAAAAGGGGAATGGACATGATACCAGAAAGGCATTTAATACAATTTACCAGTTTTTAGCGATTTAACAGTCTTAGTAAGGAGATTTCCTTGACATACTAAAAAGCTCATTCATGAGCAACTATGAGTAAACCTATTTAATGACAAAACCTTAGAAACATAAAGGTGCCAAATACCACTGAAAATATTTAACTTTATTATACTTTTTAACAGTATGATACTATTCCTAGCCATTGTTGTAAACAGAGAGAAATAAGTATAAATATTGGAAAGGAGGAGACAAAATTATCATTATCTAGAAAATACTTAGAAAATATAAGCGAATCAAGTGAGGAACTTTTATTTTTTTTATTTTTGAGAGAGCGCACAAGCAGGGCAGAGGCCGATAGAGGAGACAGAGGATCTGAAGGGGGCTTTCACATTGACAGCAGAGAGCCCAAGGTGGGCCTCAAACTCACCAACCATGACATCATGACCTGAGCTGAAGCTGGGGCCTTAACCAGCTGAACCACCCAGGCACCCCTCAAATGAAAACCTTTTAAAGCTAATATGAATTTTTGTGTCTCGTTAGAGTATGTGTGTACATACATATCATTATACCATATGACATACGCACATGTATGTATATACACATGTATGTATATACATACACATATGCATGCTGATTTCACATGTACATATGAACCAACACAAACCAACACAAACTGGCTAGAAAATATAATAGAAAAAAAGATCCCTTTCATAATTATGATAAATATATACAGGGACCTAGGGATTAACTTGGCAAGAAATAGGATTATATGAAGAAAGCAACAGAACTTCCTGGGGAACAAGAGAAGACCTGAATAAGTGGAGACAGACCACATTTCTGGAGAAAAAGACTCCAAATTATAAAAATGTGAATTTCCTCTAACTTACTCTAAATTCTAACCAAAATCCCAATGACACGTTTTGGGGGATGTGACAAAATGATTCTAAAGTTTAGGTGGAATTACAGATATTCAAGGGTATCTAAAAAATATTAAAAATTTTTTTAATGTTTTTTTTTGGCAGAGAGGCAGAGAGAGAGAGAGAGAGAGAGAGAGACAGAGCATGAGTGGGGTAGGGGCAGAGAGAGAGGGAGACCGTGAATCTGAAGCAGGCTCCAGGCTCTGAGCTGTCAGCACAGAGCCCGACGTCGGGCTCGAACTCACGGACCACGAGATCATGACCTGAGCCGAGGTCAGACGCTCAACCGACGGAGAAACCCAGGCACCCCTCTAAAAAATATTTTAAAAAATAATGAGGGGAGAATTGCCCTGTAAGTTATTAAAATACATTATGAAGCTGTTGTGTGGAACGAGTTCAGATATAGATCGGCAGGTCATAAGATTAGAATCAAAAGTCTAGAAACAATCACAAGTGTATATAACATATTAGCATATAATGAAGTTATACATTAGTTTTAAATCAAAAAATATTGTATTATTTAATAAAATAGCATTGGGTGGGGCACTAGTAAACTTATGTTGGAAAAGGCATTTTGGAGTTTTCCTGCCCCAAGCGCTCTTCACGATTTCAAATTCCCCCAACTCCCAAAGTTTTCCCATCCTTTGTAACTGCTTCCAATTTGCTCCACTACCTCTTTGTCCAAAATTCCTTTCATATTTTTTCTTGGACCCAGATTTATCTTCTTCCTCTCCAACTTTCCCTTTCCTGGATCTGTTTTTTTAGCTGATAATTCTTTCCTTTTCCAGTGTAAGACCTCACAAGTCTTTTTTTTCTTCATGCACCTGTCTCAAAAAGGCCTCATTACTGGGTTGGACTAAGCCATCTTTTTTTTTGAGGGATATTGAGGGTGGAGTGAGTAAATGGACTCAATTAGTGAATGGGGTCATCTGACAACTGTGGAATTTCCTTTGTAGGTCTAAAAGAGAAGAGGCTGTGGATTTTCAGGTCTTGATATTTTTGCTACCATCAGAATTGACGCACTGTGGGTCATTTGTAAATTGGAATGCATTAATCACAAATGAAACCAAGTCAGGGGTTTGAGGCTGGGTGGGCACTACTAAGAGGGCTCAGAAGTTCCCAGAGGTAGGTGGAGGAGGTCTAGCAGGCAGGGCATACCTTCCTAAATAATAGGCTCCCACCAGAGTAATATTTGTATGTTGAGGGTTCCCACAGAGTTTGGTTTTAAGAATGGTTTCTGCTACAAAAATGTTTGAAGATCACTTCTTAAAAAAACAATTAAATGATAAATATTTTTAATAAAAAATAGCTGCTTTAAAAAACAGTATGAATTGGGGGCACCTGGGTGGCTCAGTCTGTTAAGCCTTCGACTTCAGCTCAGGTCATGGTCTCTTGGTTCGTGAGATCAAGCACTGAGCCTGCCTTAGAACCTCTCTCTCCCTCTCTCTCTGCCCCTCCCCCACTCATTCTCTCTGTCTGTCTCTCTTTCTCGCTCTCTCTAAAAAATAAATATTAAAGAAAAAAAGCAGTGTGAATTGTAAATTAAATAGATACATGGCTACAAAAGACATTTAACAGTAGTTATATCTGAGTGGTGGGAAGTGAAAGATAGATTTATTCCTTTTGCTTATATTTATTTAAAACATTTTATAGTGATAACATATTAATGTTATTTGTTTTTATTTTTATACCTTTGAGGTATAATTTGGATATGGTAAAATGCACAAAGTTTAAGTATATCATTTTATGACATTCCACGTATGTATACACCTATGTGACCATCACGCAGATCAATATATAGACTATTTCTATCACCCTAAAGAGTTTCCCCATGGCCCCTGCCATTCAGTAGCCCCACTCCCCATATCCCACCAGAGATAACCACTATTTTGACCTAGTTTAGATTAGTTTTGGTCTGTTTTTAAACTTATTTTATATGGAATCACAGAGTGTGTACCTGTTAGGTTTGGATTATTTTGCTCAATATAGTATTTCTGAGATCCATTCACATTGTTTTATATATTAAGTTTTCTTTAAATTGCTTGGTGATATTCCATTTAATGGCTGTATCACAATCTGTTTATTCTTTCCTTGTGGGACATTTGATTATTTACATTTTTTGCTATTAAGAATAAAGTGGTTCTCAGGGGTGCCTGGCTGGCTCAGTTGGTAGAGCATGTGACTCTTGATCTCAGGGTTATGAGTTTAAGCGCCATGTTGGGCACAGAGTTTACTTAAAAAACAAAACAAAACAAACACACGAAAATAATAAAGTGCCTCTAAACAATCTTGTATGATTTTTTTTGGTGGACATATCATCCCTTTCTCTTGGACATATACCTAGGAATAGGATTACAGGAGATCTGCATCTTTAACTTTTCAAGACTTTGCCAATCTTTTCATCAAAGTGGTTACATGAATTTACTTCTCAATTAGCACTGCTTGAAAGTTGCTCATTCTGTTTTCCCTCTCCCACTGTAAAGTTCAAACAATACAGACTTTTCCCTATGGGAAGACCAAAACTAAGCCTGGAGGAATGTGGCAAAGCCAACTCTCATGTGGTCCAGTGTCCAGTCCAAGAGAAACATGTAGAGAGCAACAACAGGTCTGTAGGTTGACAGTTGTTCTTGCTGTCTGTGTCCAGATTGCAAGTCCCAGAGGAGAGTGGGAAACAGAGGGATGTGTGTGGAAAGCCAGTCTCAGGAAAGGGCTTACAGACATTAGATAAGACGTCAGGTTCCAGGGATAATTGGTTAGAATTCCATCTCTTCAGGGAACCAGAGGATCTTGGGTACAAGGGGGTAGATTCATGAGCCAGCCATATGCTGAATCCTTAAATGATTCAGGTTTCATCTGATGTTTACACCAGCATTAGGATTGCTGTTTCTTTGCCTTTCTGGGCACATAGGGTAGGAGGCTTTTAAGATGCCACTCAACCTGGGCTACCTTGAACCTGCAAGTAGAACTTCAGGTAGATATGGCCGAGCTGATATAAACAGGGACACCAATATCCAAGCCCAAGTGTACAATTGAACCTAATCCTGGGGCACAGTTTGTACGTCAGTTTTCTAGGCAGGAGGCTAAGGAAGGAAGGCTATGGAGGAAGTGAGATCTATTAACGTGTGAACCCAGGAGGTATTGCTTGCCAAGACAAGTGGAACCATCTGAACTGAATAGCTGTTGGTGAATCCTAGTAACAACAGCGACAATGAGGCCAAGTTTTCAGGTATAACTTCCATAAAGATTACTCACTTTTGGTCTGTTTTATGGTCATAGTCTGGATCCTTAGGTCTCCCTGAATGATGTAGAAATTTGTTACTGATGACCCATATGAGAGTTCAGCCAAGCCTGACTCTACTTCTAAAATATATTTTGAATTCTTTTGCTTCTTTCCAATTTTATTGCCATCGCTTTAGTTGAAGCCATGATATATATTCCTCAATATATTGCAATGGCCTCATCACCAGTTTCCTCATATCAACTTCTGGCCCACTCAAATTCATTCCACATAGCATTACTCATCATGTTATCCTCTTTCTTAAAATCATGTTGAAATCTCAGGAGCATGTATTTGCAGCATATATTTGTGGATACTAGAAAATGTGCCAGTTTGAGAGTTAGAAGACTCAGGTTCTAATCCTGGGACAACCACTAACTAGCTGTGTTACTGAGCAGTCTCTCCTCTATGTCCCAGACCTTAGTTTCCTTATGTGTAGGTTAAAGAATAGGACCAAACCATGAAGTCTCTAGGGGCCATTGTAGGTCTAACCTTCTGAGATACTTTGTGGGGCTAATTCAGAGGATTTTTCTTGAATCCTTTCCTGGGATGGAGAGAAAGAAGTGAGACCCTGGGATGGGATTTCAGTTCAGCTCTCCCATTTCTTTTCTGAGAGATGGCTGGCATCCCTGAAGTTTTAAGACAATTCCCACACACTGAGGAAAACCATATGAAAATGTTTCAAGAGCATCTCCTCATTCCAGCAGGTGTGTCTCAAGGACTGAGAGTTCCCTGTGGTTTTACATCATGGATGTTGGCCCTGGTTGAGTTCTCTGTGCTTTACTGCACAGACATATGGATTCTTCTGAGAACCATCTTTGTAGGATTCTGAATGGTGAATGTCGACATATATTCAATTGTCCAGTTATGGTTTTTAAAACATAAGTCTTATGGCAAAGAACTCTACACACGCACTATACAAATGCCAATTTCCTGGTTTTAGTTGTGTACTATATATAGTTCAGTAAGATCCAGTCATTGACAGAACCTGGGTGAAGGGTACATGAGATCTTTTTGTTCTATCTTTGCAGCTTCCTGTGAATCTTTGTTTCAAAAATTTTTTGAAAAAAACCCAAGTCTTTACAAGGTTGTTAATAGGACTCTCTAGGGCTGATTCCATAATGTCTCCCACAGTTGTCTGAGTTGGAGCTTTTTTTTCCCCTAAGGTGCAATGTAGATTTCCTCACAATGCAGTGGCTTTTCATAATTTCTACCATGAGGTTTGGTCCCTGGCATCTCTTTTTGAAGGCTCAGTCTACACATTCAGTGTCCTATGTGTTTACGTTCTTTTTGACCAGTCTTAGCAATAGCACTGCATGGGCTGTTGTTTCTGGGTCCGTGGATTCTACACTAGCTCCCACATTTCTCTTCTCCATTTCTAGGCTCAGCCCTCCCTGGCTCTATGTACACAGAGGGCTGGGGAGTGGCCTGGCCAATGTCCTTTCCAGACTTCTACAAGGAGAATCTCCAAATGACCACTGGGGCACATAGGATGAAGCAAGCTCAGTGCTCATTTGGGGATTCAGACAATGGAGAACCATTTTTCTGTAGATTGGGGTGGAGGCTGTCAAGGCATGAGGAGAAGGTGCTGCAGGCAAGCATGATTAATGGCACCCCCAAAGATGTCCATGTCCTAATCCCAAGGATCTGTGAATACATTAGATCACATGGCAAAGGCAAATTAAGGTAGCAGATGGAATTCAGGTTGCTGATCAGCTGGCTTTAATATCCTGAGATGTCCTGGTGGGCTCGTTGTTATCACAAAAGTCTTTAAAAGTAGAAGGGGGAGGCAGAACAGAAGAGGCAGAGAAAGAGAAGTGGTGAGGAAGGAGGATCAGAGAGATACTACATTGCTGGCTGTGAAGGTAGAAGAAGGGACCATGAGTCAATATATGGGGGTGGCCTCAACAAGCTGGAAAAGGCAAATAAACTAACTCTCTCCGAAGCTTTCAGAAGGGAGTGCATCTTGATTTTAGTCCAGTAAGACCTGTATCAGACGTCTGACCCACAGAACTATAAAATAATAGATTTGTGTTGTTTCAAGCTCCTGACTTTGTAGCAATTTGTTACAGCACAGTAGAATACTGATACTGTAGAAAAGCAATGTACTCCGGCAGTATATAAGGTTTCAGGGTAAGAATTAGTTGAGGGAGGACTGGAACTCAGGAATCAGAGAAGAGTTTTGGGGCTGGGTGGAGTGAAATCAGACAGCAGGTAGTGATTGGGAGGCACAAGAAGCCCAAGTTTTAGGGACATAGTCCTAGAGAGGACAGTGCTATGCCAGGAGGAACTGAGTTAAGCATTAGGAAAAGAGAGGGTCAGCTCAGGTAGTCAGAGAAGCAGTCTGGGGACTTGAAGTGCATTGGTAATAGTACAAAGGTGAGACTTGGGTGGGGAGAGTATATGTGGGAAGAGTGGGTTTGTATTAGGCTGGGGCACAGAAGAAGGGAATGGAAAGAGCGCAGGGCTAGGAATCAAGGAGTCTGTATTTTAACTATTTTGCTAAGCCTCCTGGGCCTCAGTTTTCCCACATGTTAGATGAGGGGCTCAGAGTATGAGTACTGTTTTCCAGATTGAAACAAAATTTACACGATTTGGCGAAGGACTTTATTGAGCTCTTTAGGACTAACCTGATTGTAGTTGTAGCATTTCAGCTCATTATGTCACTAAGTCAGTGTCTTTGGACACAGCTCAATGTGGTGCATGTCAGTGACAGTGGAATATGGCTTCCCCCTTAGCAGAATAACTTGGCTCCACAGGTGAGTGTTCATTGTATTGCTTCAATGTAGAAATAATGACTATAGCACACACAAGTCCCCCCGTAATTGAAATAATTTCACATTTTCAGAGTTGTACGTACATGGTGCTTTTCATGGCACAAGTTGAAAGTCTTTGCAAATTCAAACCGCCATTTCTGATTTCTTTCAGGATAGGCAGGTAGTAGCCTAAAGTTGGCCAAACAGAGAAACACAGGGCTATGGATCCCCAAATCTCTCTTAATTCTTAAGCATTAAGTATTTCAGAATCCTGAAATACTGAGTTCAGTAAAAATGTCTTTGCATTCTGTTTGATTTTGTACACTTTTCAGTTTCTCACAAACCTTTTACTGACAGAGCATCGTAGCATCTGCCAGTGATAGGGCAACCAGAGGGTTTGGCAGCTTGTGGGTGGGAGTTTCAGGGTTTGGGGACTTGGCAGCAGTTAGATTGGGCTGTCGGTGTGGGAGGATGGAACTGTGTATTGATGATGGTCTTGGCTTTTCCTAAATCACAATTGCATCATATGAGATAGCTGAATTTATGTTGAGCTTTACAAAAGCCTCCTGGGAAAAGGGCAAAACTGGTTTTAGTGCGTAAGAAGTTTATTTATGGCAATTATGGTACCAAGCTGAGACTGGAGACTGTTGAGAATCTGGACCGTTTTCTGGTGGAGGAAAAAAAAATGATTTTACTTTTGTAAGTAGGGATCCCATAGTAGAATCACTTTGTAGTTGTACTGAGTTTTGAAAGTCTTCTTGTCCTTTCCATAGGGCAGCAGGTAGAATATTCTTGTTATGCGAATTCAAATAAGGGTGGCTTCTGGAAAGAAATATGAGGGGAAAAAAAAAAAAGAGAATAAGAGTGAATGGAAAGAAAATGGCCAGCTCTTGGGGAGGTGTTTTGAGGATGTCAAGTACGGTTGGCCAGGTTTCTTATGACTCATCTGCACAGCAGAACCGTATGACTGGCCCTCCTGGAAACACAGGGTCACACCTTTCTGTAGTATTGAGATGACTCACAGAGAAGGGGGCTGTAGGTTCCATCGCAGATTTGTCTGATGTGCATAAATGTGACTTGTATCTTTGATTTGATTTTTTAACTTGTGGTGTCCTGATTTCTAGTGATAGAATGCCCTGGAAGGGAAATTGTATTTAATGATTTTTTTTTCCAAAAAAGATTAGAAAACTAGAGCTCATCTCAGTCACCCTCGCATATAGTCCTAGAAATGGGTTACTTTTGGTAAGGTTCTAGCAAGAGTTCTTCCAGTATAGTGTAGTATAATGTAATCTATCAATTGACAACTCAGTGGGATATACTAAGCACTTTAACTTTTTTTCAGTTACTTCTTTCTATTAAAATCTGTAGAATCTTCTTTTCCTTTGCTTTAATAAAATATTAAGTAAGTATCAAAACATACTGGTCATTTTTGATGAGTAAAGTTCAGTCCAACACAGTTTAAAACTTTCCCCCTAACCCATTGCTCGAGGGACCCAAAAGTGTGTTGGAAGGGGAGATTGGAAAAAGAGGGAGGAAGGGAGAGAGACAGAGGGAGAGAGAGAAGGTTGGAGGGAGGGAGGGAGGAAGAGAGAGAGGGAGATGTTGAGAAATAGACATAGACAGATGATAGAGATAGGTAGATAGCTGGAAAGAAAGGAAGAAAGAAAAGAAAGAAAGAAAGAAAGAAAGAAAGAAAGAAAGAAAGAAAGAAAGAAAAGAAAGATTCTAAGAGATTTCCTCCCCTTCTGTCATGTACATAGTCCCTAACTGGGGCAAAGAGATCTTGGATAGAAGAGGTAACAATAGTTTTACAACTGTGACTACTTGCCACTTGTAGGGAGGTACCCTATTTACTCTGGTCACTCTAGTTCTATCTGCTTCTAGCAGCCTCTGCTGATGTCATTGTCTCCATGTGATGGTTTCTTGTTCAGGCCAACCTGGCCCACTCTGTCAGTGAGGGCTTTCTTAGAGAGGGGCAACCCTGCTGTGGTTCATGCCTCCTGGCCTCTGTCTGGTAGAGTGTCACCTCATTTGTCCTGGCTCTCTGGATAGCCCTTTTTGTCTCTCAGTCCCTTGTCTGTTGTGGAGTCCTTTCTGTGGACTGATGGGGTTTTCTGCCATACCTTTTGTCATGAAACCAGACTGGAGGTGCCACACATCTTTTCCTTCCTAGGATTACTATTCTATGCTTCCTTGCTGTGCTATAGCAAGATTACTGCAGTAAGCCTCTTGCCTTCAGACATCTTTAGGGAGAAGTGGGCACAAGGCTCTAAGTTCCATTGCATGCCCCCGTCTACAGGCCAGGCCCACCCTAGAACTCACACACCAGGCTTTGCTGTGCTCCCCTCATGTCACAGTGAGATCACAGTAGTTCTCCTTTCCTGCAGTTACCCCCAACCCAAAGTTGTTTTTGTGTTTTGTTTTGTTTTGTTTTGATTTGAGAGGGAGTGTGAGATGGGGGGGGGGGTGGGGAGAGAGAGAGAGAGAGAGAGAGAGAGAGAGAGAGAGAGAATTCCAAGCAGGCTCCAAGCTCAGTGTGAGCCCAGTGTGGCTCTTGATCCCACAACCCTGGTACCATGACCTGAGCTGAAATCAAGAGTCAGACACTCAACCAACTGAGCTACCTGGGCACCCCATACCAGGAGTTCTTTTAGAGCCGTGCATCTCCTCCCTCTAACAAACTTGGCTTTGTAGGAGAGGGGAAAAGAAAGTTTCCTCACAATAAGCAAGGCTGGGGATTCCATTCACCCTCCTCTTCCTGCCTAGGCTCTTACATGGACTGGGAAGAGGTGGGAGGGTTGGGTTGATGGCCTCTAGTCATAGTCTTGGTTGTGACTAGTAGTAAGCCTTAAGGGAAGGTGTCTGTCCCTTTAGATATGGAGACTCAGTGCCTGTAGATTTCATCTATAGCCCCTAGTGCCAGTACTGGGGCCATAGGGAAAGTTCTACTCGGCATCCTGGCATACTAATATCTGGTTTTACGTATGACTATGTTCTCCTGTCATTTGGTGGCCTTTCATTGTTATGGGATGGTATGATGGGTTTTTGTTTTTTCTGTATCTGTCAATTCATATTTCTAGAAAAATCATAGAAAATAATGATTTATGAAAAATAAATCTCTGTTTACTTTAGTAGTGACTTGTTTCCCAGGAAATATTTGATTTCCCCAGCTAGATGCTATAAATGCAGTAGGACATTATATTTATATTAATATAATAGGAATTTTTTTCTGTAAGTCAAATCATGGTCTTCAAGATGTGTTCAATGTAGTAAAAGCCCAGGGAGACAGTAGAGTGCATGGAGGGGTCAAGGTGAGTTGGCTAGGATCAGCAGCTTTATGAGACTGGTGAGTTAATTAACATCTTCCTCATAAGCAAAATAAAAATACTACTACCTATCCAACTCAGAGGGTT
This sequence comes from Panthera tigris, assembly GCF_018350195.1. Taxonomy (NCBI): domain Eukaryota; kingdom Metazoa; phylum Chordata; class Mammalia; order Carnivora; family Felidae; genus Panthera; species Panthera tigris. The sequence goes on along the minus strand of NC_056672.1, from coordinate 61,507,493 downwards.
ATGAAGTCTCAGGTGAATAATGTATGTAAAGCATTCAACATAATGCCTGGATCATAGGATGTATATCATAAAGTTAGCTACTTTTATTATCTTTATGGTATACTTGATTATTGATACTTTTATGTTATTCCCCTACAATTTGAATAAAAACGTATCGATTGGGCAGGGGAGGCCAAGACCAGGAATTCTATTAGATATAAGGAGGGTTAGCATATATCATGTTAGCAGAAAAAAGAATCAAGTTCAGGAAAACAGACAGCACAAGTTAGGGATTCCATCCAAAAGATAGGGAGATATAAGATCAGGGATGAAAGTCAGAGTGTGAATAACTAAAAATTAGGCATATCACAGCATGAATAAAGCTTGATAGTTATGGATTTGAAAGATAAAGTCTAGAACACATCTCAGAGGATGGGTGTCCTGGGATTGTGGACTGTATTAAACCAGAGCCTCTGACAGTAGTGCTGCTTGGGGTATGAGAGGAGATAATTCCCTTATGGCATTTTTCTTTTTGCCAGAAGGATCTTTAAATATTTTTCTTTTGTGATCGGCAGGTCTCATTTCCTTCTTTTCTACTAACTCTGGTGGGGTGAAGTAGAACTGAGCATTAGAAAAATTATTGTTAACTGAATAGGCAAAAAATAATCTCATTTAAATTTTTACTTTTTGATCATAAGTGGGGTTTAACATATAACATCACAATGTTAGCTGTTTGCATTTCTCCTTTTGTGAATTATATACTCATGCTATTTGTAATTGGTTCATTAAAATTTTAGGTTTTTTCTATTAATCTGCATATGCTCTTGATATATTGACTCTTGGTCAATCATATTTGCTGTATTTCTCGCCACTTCTTTTTACTTTTTAATTTTGACTTTGTGCTTTTAGGGTATATGGAATCAACACAATGAAAAGGTAACCTATGGCATGGTAGAAAATATTCGCAAACCATACATCTGATAAGGGATTAATATCCAACATATATAAGGAAGTCTTAAAACTCAATAGTAAAAGAACAAGTAACCTGATTAAAAATTTGGCCATTGAATAGACATTTTTCCAAAGAAGGCATACAAATGACCAGCAGGTACATAAAAAATAAAAGATGCTCAATGTTGCTAATCATCAGGGAAATGTAAATCAAAACCACAATGACATCTTACCTCACACCTGTTAGGATGGCTATTTTCAAAAAGTCAAAAGACAACAAGTGTTGATGAGGACGTGGAGAAAAATCCTTGTGCACTGTTGGTGGGAATGTAAGTTGGTACAATCATTATGGAAACAGTATGGAGGTTCCTCAGAAAATTAAAAATAGTACTACCATATGATCTGAGTATATAACCAAAGGAAATGAAATTAGTATCTCTGAGAGATATCTGCACTTCCTTGTTCACTGCCACATTATTCACAATAGTCAGGATATGGAAATAATCTAAATGTTGACTGATAAATGGATTATATATATATATATATATATATATATATATATATATATAGTGGAGTATTAGCTTTAAGAGAGGAGGAAACTGTCATTTGTGACAATATGGATGAAACTGGAGGACATTATGCTAGTGAAAAACAACAAACAAACACAAAAAACCAACCTCATGGTAACAGAGAATAGAATAGTGGTTACCAATGGCTGGAGCATGAGGGGAAGAGGAGGTTTAAAAAAATTAAATAGTAAAGTGGTAATTCCCAGGAGCTGGGGGGGGGGGGGGCGGGTCATGGGAAGTTATTGTTTAATGAGAACAGAATTTCAGTTTTGCAAGATGAAAAGTTCTGGAGATCGATGGTGGTGATGGTTGCACAATAATATGAATGTACTTAATACCCTTGAACTGTATACTTAAAAATTGTTAAGATAAAAAAATAATTGTGTTATGTGTATTTTACCACAATAAAAAACTAAAAAAGGAAAAAAAGGAAAATATTAATACATTAAAAAAGAAAAAATTAAATAAAATAAAGGGACATATGTTCAGCTGGTGCAAAGATTAAACAGATAACAGGAAGATACTATGGTGGAAAACAGTTTGGTAGTTCCTCAAAAAGTGAAACATCGAATTATTATATGTTCCAGCAATTCCAATCCTAGGTACATGCTGGAAATAATAAAAAGTTGGTATGTGCACACTGATGTTCACAGCAGCATTATTCACAATAGCCAAAAGGCGGAAACAACTCAAGTGTCCATCAACAGATGAATGGATAAACACTCTGTGATATGTAGAGAGAATGGAACACTATTTAGCCATAAAAAATAGTGAAACCCTGACACATGCTACAACATGGATTAACCTTGAAAACATTATGCTAAGTGAAATAGGCCAGACAAAATAATTACATGATTCTATATGTGTAAAGTAGATAGAATAGGCAAATTCAGAGAGATAATATAGAGAATTGAGGTTACCAGGGGCTGAGGAGGGGAAGGAAAAAGAAAGTTAATGCTTAATGGGTAGAGTTTCTGTTTGGGATGATGAAAAAGTTCTGGAAATAGTGGTGATGGTTACATAACACTGTAAATTTACTTCATTCCCCTGAATTGTATACTTAAAAATGGTTAAAATGGAAAATTTTGTTATGTATATTTTGCCACAATTACATTTTTTAAAAAGAAAAGAAAAAAAATACCAATCTTTTACTTTAAAACCTCTTTTACAACTTTTAAGATGACTTCCATGACTTTTTTCCAATGTACATTTTTTTACATATAATTCTTTATATTTTCCTTCAGGCATTATAAAGTTCAATTTTTGCATTTAAATCTGTTATCCATCTGAAATTTATTTATGAGATACAGATACAAATTTATCGCAGCATCATTTACTGTCTATTCTCTTCTGCACTAATTAGTGATCTTTCTTCATCATACATTAAACTTATATATAATAAGTATAATAATGTGTAAATTCTGTTGATTTGAAGAATATCAAAGGGATTTTTGCTTCTTTGGTTATGGAAATGTGGATACTGAGCTTCTAATTGTGTATTTACCTTAGGGATTTCTTTTTGTGTATCATGATTATTCCATGTTAGTATAAGCTCAATGTTTTCAGAATGTAAGTTATCAAGTGGTGCTACAGTTCATTTAAATTTATTTATAAACATTATTTTTTCCACATATGGCCAAAGCTCAACACCACTGGTTTTGACAAAAAACAATGCCTATCACGTTCAGTTTCATTAGTAGGGAAAGAAAATCTGCTCCTATACCATTTGTAGGGCCATTAGTGGTTATTACATCATATTTGTTATTATAAGTAATGCCCTTCTACACTATCATTCCAACTGGGCTGGTGGGCTGTTAATTCAGCAGATTTAATTTTCTAAGTGAGAAAAGTTGCCTTGCATCAAGCTCATGAATATAATGCCTGGTTGTGGATATAATTCTTCCATTATCATCTTCATTCATCACAAGGCAAGTGGCCAGAAATGTGGTATTAGATATGGCGAAGACTTAAAGATTTCCCTTGCTTAATTTTACCAATGCATTTTACTTCTTCATTGTAACAATGATATGTCTGTCTACATACAGAACTGAATTTAGAGCATATATATTTTCAGTATTAAGCCACTGCATTTTTTTTAGAATATTTTAACTGGAATCATTCTCTAGATATTATTTATCAAGTGACCTTGCCCATTTGAATGGTCTCTGGTCTCTGGCAAAGTACTGCTTCCCCATTCATTATCTGAGTTTTGTAACTATTAGGTCATTCTGTGGGGCTCAGGCTCATAGATGGGTCTCTAGGACTATCCTGTCTTTCTTGGGATTTGCTCATCCCGGCCAACTTCTGTCTCCATTTGGATTTTTGTTCATTTACATTTAAGGGATCCAAAGGAACATAGTCAATCTATTACTACTGAGTAGATCATCACAACTTAGTTGTGTCTTAAATTTCTCTGAGCTTCTTAGGTTCTTGGCATAGTGTACACTGATTTTTCTGGACTTGACCAACTCATCAAACCATTCTACCTCCTCCTTCATACCAGTGAAAGAAGCAGAACATGAGAGACAGAAGCAGAAATACCAGCCCCAGTGCATCAGGAAATCTGAATGAAGCTTGATTCATGGATCCTGTGGAGGAAGAATATATTATTGGCCTGCAGATTTGGTGAGGTTATAGGAAAAGCAACAGAAGGTTTCTGTGGAAAACAAATTTTTATGGAGTTTAGGAATCAGACATAACTGATAGCTGAGATAAAGTTGTTTGAGAGTTTGGGGATTTAATGAGAATTAGGCAGATATTCCTGGAGCTTCGGCTATTTTCTAGGATTCATAGAGAAGAGAGGTTTTTATAATTTTGTCTATAAATGACAGGTCTTTTTTGTAGGTTCAGGATAGGATGAGGAACAGAACCTGTTGCACAGCCTAATGACATGAGGATGACAAGTAACGACCTAGCAACCCAGGAAGAATGGTCCCTAGCTCTTGGTGATGTCACTGTGATTAGGTTCCCAGGCTCTGGTAGAGAAATGGCCGAAGGGAGGGTAAGCAAGTAGTAAGAGAGAGGGAGGCACCTGGAGTATCATTTTATAAGTTCAAGTCTTGTAATTATATTTGATCTGGTAAAGGAGAGGTTTTTGTTTTGTTTTGTTTTTCCTCCTTTGTTAAGGGTCTGTTCAGTTCTCTATTCCACTGGAAGTGTGATCGGTTGAAGCTGAGAAGATCAGGCCTTAATAGCGTCAAATCCGAAGAGAGAAGGATTGGGATGGGAACTCAGGGTTACAGACTGAAAAATAAAGGGGTTGAAGTAGTAAGGACTGCAGTATTTAGATGGAAGAGGGGCAACCAGATAGTGGAATACCTGAATAGACATAGGGTACTTGCAATAAGAAGGCAGGACTTTGGGAGACAGGGATCTTGTTCAAGATATTAATTTTTTAGAAGAAAGGCATAATATATGTTAAGTAACATAAAACCGTAAAGATTTCTCTACTGGATAATTTAAAATAAAATTTGGTCTCTAGAAGTTTTAAGTATTAGTAATGCAGATTGAAACCTAAAAAAATACATCACAACATATTTGTGAATATTCCTCACCAAAATTTCTCAAAATTACAAGCATGTATGTATTACACACTTAAAACACAATTATCTATCTATATTTATCTATCTACCTATTACACAAAATTAGCTTGATTCCTTTCCTAATTGTGTGCTTTATTTTTGGCTTGCTATTTGTAATAAGTGACTCAGAAACGGAAGTGAAAAATCATTTTACAGTTTGACCAAGGATTTTTATTTTTTGTTAGGGTTGTTGTAATTCTTACATAATACAAATACAAACCTCTGAATTTTTATGAGATGTCTGGTGCTAGGTTTCTGTGTAAAACAACAATACCAGCCCCCTAACTTCCATGCCTCTCTAATTATATGTAAACTTGTTTAAGATCATCAAGTACAATGATTCATCACTCCAAGGTGCTCTGCGAAAGGCTACATTGTTATAAGACTATTGTTCCCTGCTGAATATATTTATTTTGAGCTTTGGTTAATTTTTTTATTTTTAACATAAGCTCAAGATTTCTATCTGTACTTATTATGTAAGAAATAATAAACACTTGAATATAGTTATCTACTTTAAAAAATGTACTTATGATAAAAACAGAAGGCTACTGCCTTCTGAAAAATTTCTGTTTGGATTTATTTCTGTCATGATGATGATGATGATCGTCATCATCTGTTAATATTGGTTGCGAACCATTAAGTTCAGGGATTATTGTAAGTTCCAGTAGCAGTTACAAATAGTATATATCAAATAACAGAGTTCTTGCCCTTATAAAAAAAGAGAGAAAAATGAGTAATGATCAAAATTATAAGCAATTCCTAACTTTCAAATGGGTTGGTTGCCAAATTTTGTCTGTAAGTTAGTTTGTTTCAACTTGGAGAACTTTTTGTTGATTGATTGGTAAACACTGTTATATATGGGGTATAGGTACCCCCAGTTTTGCTCCAAGAAATCCACTCAAGAGTTGAAACTCTATGTGTTTAGGCATATGATAGAATGTTTGAATATGGGTCTATTAGTAAAAATTTATCAAGACTCAACACAGAGCCTTCCGCTAGAGTTGGTGGAAAATAATTCTTCCCTTTCTGCTGTCTTCACCTACACTCCCAAGGAAGACATGAAGACACTTTTATGACATCTGTTGTGGGTTGAATTGTGTCCCCCTGGCAAAAATAGGTTGAAATTCTATCCTCAGGTATCTGTGAATGTGACCTTATTTGGAAATCAATTTAAGATGAGGTCATATTGCATTAGAATGGGCTCTACTCCAATGACTGGTGTCCTTATAAGAAGAGAGAAATTTGGACACAGATAGGAAGAATGCCATGTGATAGTAGAGGCACAGATTGGGTGATGCATCTATGTGCCATGGAATGACAAGGAGTGCCAAGAACCACCAAACACTTGGAAAAAACAAGGAAAGATTCTTTCCTAGAGCCGTTGGAGAGAGCATGGCCCTGCTGACATCTTGATTTTGGACTTCTTACCTCCAGAACTGTGAGACAATAAATTTTGTTTTAAGCCAAGTTTGTGGTAATTTGTTATGGCTACCCTAGGCAACTAATATACCTTCTAAATAATAAAAACTTGACCAATAGAAAATTCTTATGTGTCTGTCTGCTCCACAGTAAATCTAGGAATGGGTTTATTACTAAAACAGAACTTAGCATGTGTTATAGACTGAATGTTTGTAATTTCCCCAAATCCATATGTTGAAATCATAACCTCTAATGTGATGGTGTTAGTAGGTAGGGCCTTCAGGAGGTGATTAGGTCATGAGGGTGGAGCCTTCATGAGTGGGATTAGTGTCCCTATAGAGGGAGCCCAGAGAGCTCCCTCACTGCTTCTTCCATGTGAGGTCTCATGAAAAGGTGGCTGTTTATGAACAAGGAAGAGGGCCTGACCATATATCAAATCTACCAGCACTTTGATCTTGGACTTCCCAGTCTCCAAAACTGTGGGAAATACATGTTTGTTGTTTTAGCTACTCAATCTATGGTATTTTTGTTGTAGCATCCTGAATAGACTAAGACAGCATGCTTATGTTTGATATATGTTCTAATCTTAAGATACAATTGTGGTGATAATATTTAAATGATTATATTGATAGTGCTTTTTAAATATAAATCTTTCAGCTCATTAAGAATTTTAAGATATGATACATAGCAAATCCTACAATTTTTAAAATTTCTGTGGTAAGACATGAGTATATGAAGAATACTAAAAATTGTGTGTAACGAAATATGTACATATCAGTCCTTGCTTTAAGTAGAGAACACATATTAAGTAAAGATAGCTCATAGTTAAATGTTTTAAAGAAGATTCTTACATTTATTACTCTTCTTTTTTTTTTTTCAATTGAAACCTGCTGAACTCCAGATTTCTAGAGTATCAGAGTCCATTATATCTTTATTATTCCCCCTCCCTCCAAAGTGGTCTAATAATCCAGGGATCTTGAATTCAAAGAGATCAATCATTTTTCAAAATACCTCACAGAGAAAGAAAGAGAAAAAAAATTGGAAAATTTTACCAGTTTCCTCTTGGGTCCCATTTTTCATCTGTTACTGTTTCTATTGTCCACCAGTTATTGGTAACAACAAATCTTTATGGTCTGATGCATCCTTTTCCACTCCTGCCATAATATGACTCCCAGTCAATAGCCCAGTACAGCAGTACTGTGTTTCAGACTTGGACCACAGCTCAGCTCTTTAGTTCACACTCATTGGTTAAGAGCATGGGCTTTGAAGTCTGACATTCCTGTGTATGTGTCTCAGATCTGCCACTTACTAGCTGTGTGGTCTTGGAAAATTTATGTAAGCTCACTAGGCCTCTATTTGTAGAACCATAAAATGGGTATGCTAGTGGACTTTCCTCATAGACTAGTTTTAAGAATTAAATGACAAAATCTGCATAAAGTACTGAGGAAAATGCCTGGCACATAGCAATGTTTATAATAGCTTTTTAAAAAGTTTTTATTTAATTCCAGCTAACATACGGTGTAATACTAGTTTCAGGTGTACAATATAGTGATTTAACACTTCCATACAACACCTGGTGCTCATCACAAGTGCACTCCTTAATCCTCATCACCTATTTCACCCATCCCCCCACCTGCCTCCCCTCTGGTAACTATCAGTTTATTGTCTATAGTTAAGAGTCTGTTTTTTGGTTTGTCTCTCTCTTTTTTTTCCCCTTTGCTTGTTTGTTTTGCTTCCTAAATTTCACATGTAAATGAAATCTTATGGTATTTGTCTTTCTCTGGCTGACTTATTTTGCTAAGCATTATATTCTCTGGCTCCATCCATGGCTTTGCAAATGCAAAATTCCAATCTTTTCCATGGCTGAGTAATATTCCATTGTGTATATATGCACCACTTCTTTGTTTTAAAGCTGTTTGTTTGTTTGTTTGTTTGTTTATTTATTTGTTTGTTTGTTTGTTTATAATCTCCACACCCAGTCTGGGGCTTGAACTCCAAGATCAAGAGTTGTGTGCTCTACTGACTGAGCCAGCTAGGCACTCCTACATACCACTTCTTCTTTAGCCATTTATCAGTCGATGGATTCTTGGATTGTTTCCATAGTTTGGCTATTATAGGTAATGCTGCTATAAACTTAAAGGTGTATGTATCCCTTTGATTTAGTATTTTTGTATTCTTTGGGTAAATACCTAGTAGTACAATTGCTTGGTCATAGAGAAGTTCTATTTATAAGTTTTAGAGGAAACTTCATCCTGTTTTCCAGAGTGGCTGCACGAGTTTGCATTCCCAGCCACAGTGCAAGAGGGCTCCTGTTTCTCCACATCCTGGACAACACCTGTTGTTTCTTGTGTTGTTGATTTTAGCCATTCTGAAGGTGTGAGGTGATATCTCATTGTAGTTTTGATTTGTATTTCCCTGATGGTGAGTGATGTTGAGCACCTTTCGTGTGTCTGTTCGCCACCTGGATGTTTTCTTTGGAAAAATGTCTGTTAATGTCTTCTGCCCATTTTTTAATTGGATTATTCATTTTTTGGGTGTTGAGTTTTATAAGTTCTTTATATATTTTGGATACTAACCCTTTATCAGATATGTCATTTGTAAATATCTTCTCCTATTCCATAGGTTGCCTTTTAGTTTTGTTGTTTCCTTTGCTGCACAGAAGCTATAATAGTGAACCTGACTCAGTAACAAGGAGTGATATCTGTATTTATGAGGAGATTGGATGATGTGGGGAAAAGTTTATGATATAATTTTAAGGGCAAAGAAAGGAATACAAATACATACATACATAAATGTATATAATGTGATAAGAAGGATGGTGGCCACTAAACATTTCATTTTATGTCCTTGTCATTTCTATCCTTCCACCTATAGTTACATGACTAGTTCTAGACAACGGGCTGTGGGCAAAAGTTGTGTGTCACTTATGGGCCAAAGCATAGCAGAGCTGGTGTGAGATCCTCCAGCTATTGCTTTGTCTTCCAGGGTGATTGATGAGGTCACATGTTCCAGGTGCAGCTACAGGACTGTGGAGTTTCCTAATTAGTCTGGGTCCTTGATGGACTAAGATTCTGCTGACCCATGATGGGCAGGTAGTATGAGTGAAAAATAAGCCTTAGTTGAGTTAGGCCACTGGGATTTAGGAGTTAATTTGTTACCACAGCATAATCAGGCCTATGCTGCTCAATACTCATATCTTTGTTAAAATATGTATAGAGGGGTGCCTGGGTAGCTCAGTCAGTTAAGTGTCTGACTCTTGATTTTGGCTCAGGTCTCAGGTTGTGAGATCAAGCCCTGTATCTGGCTCCATGCTGGGCATGACCTGCTTAAGATTGTCTGTCTCCCTCACCCCCCCCCCCCACTTGCATGCACACTCTCTAAAAAAAAAAAGAAAAGAAAAATTACGTATAGAAAGACTTGAAGACAACTCACCAAAATTGTAATAGTGGTAATTGTTGAATAGTGATTATGGGTGCTTTTAATTTTCTTTAATTGTTTTTTGTATTTTAAAACCATTAAAAAGTTTTTTTAGTTCATTTTAGAAAAATTTTGACCAAAATTGGTTAAATTAGAATCATTGACTCTTCAAGGGTAAGCTTTAGCTATTTACAGACAATTTATTAATGAGAATTACTTGACTCTCTAACACCGACAACTAGATGAGGATTTAGTGTAGATTAGGGGTTGGCAAACAATAGTCTGTGGGACAAATATGTCCTGCAGCCTGTTTTTGTGAATAAATTTTTATTGGAATATAGCACACTTTTTAATTTAAATATCAGTGATATTTTAGCTTTATAATGGTAGAGTTGAGTAGTTATCAACAAAGACGACACAGCCCACAGAGCCTAAAATATTTACAATCTGGCCCATTTTGGAAAAAGTTTTCCAACCCCTTGTGTGGACTGTGAACTCTAGGCAGGACCAGGAGTAGAATGAGGACAGTGAGGAACTTGCCTCGGGTGCAAAGTTTAAACGGGCACTGAAAAACTCAATAATCAAGATTAAATAACATTTTAATGCAATATTCAAAAAATAATGCAAAAAATCCATGATGAACAAAGTGTCAAAATTTTAAATAAAAATAGAATCAGTAATAGTACTTACTTTACCCCTGTTGAAGCCCAAGGTGATACTAATCCTGCCTTTAGAATTTTGATATTTGATTATGGAAGGATATATATCAAAACATTAAGAGTTTTCCTCTAGTTGATAGTGTTAAAAAGCAATTTAGTTTTCCTCTTAAGGTTTTTCTGTATATTCCAAAATGATTTGGTCAGTTGCTTTCTAAATGGGTTTTAGTATTTTTGCAATACCATTTATAAGAAATATATATTTATATACCATTTATTATATATATTATTATATACCATATAATATATATATTATATAATATATATATTATATTATATATAATATATACTACATACCATTTAAATACCATTTATAAGAAAGCCATTTATAAGACCAACAGTTTTACTATATTCTTACCATTACTTGTTCTAGTGCTATTATTTTAAAAAATCTTGATATTAGGTGTGCTTGTCTTCTTTTATTTATATTTGGACATCTTTGTGACATTTTGACAGGAATTAAATGTTTTAGCCATATTTTAGTTGTATTTCACTGGAAGACAAGAAACTGTCATCATAAGGTACATTATTCATTCAAAATATATTTTTGCTAATTCAATTGACCAAAAAAATGAACCTTTTTTGGGTATTGTTTCTTTGTGCTCAAATAATTTTTCATCGCTTCCTTTTCTTGGTATGTATTGAATGCCTTGGGAATTACTTTTATGTCTGTTTGTGTCCTTTGGGTGGTAGGTTTCAAGATAGTAAGATGGTGGCAGAGATAATTTTAAGTGGAGATAACAGAATGAGCAAAGACATGCAGTTATAAAATTGTGGACTGGGTTTGTGAGATGGCAATTCCTGTTTGATAGAATCATGGCATATATGTAGGGGAACAGGGCAAGAAAAAGTACTGCTTTAGAGATGTTGATCATTGCCTGCCTTTCTAAAGGATTCCTTTTAAGGGAATCTTTTTCTACTTCCAAAGGATCCATTCTCTGACCCTGTTATCCTGCCCATCCCCTGTGTGATTGGATCTTGGCTGATTGGAATAGAATGGGCATCTGATCCAAGTACGGACAACCCATAGGCTGTCCTGTGGCATTCCTGTGGCACGAAAACGTGTATAGGCTTTTTGAACTCTTCAGAATTTGTAAGTGGGAAATCAAAGACTGAAACAATTAGCAGTGGGGGCAGAAACTGCAAGGAAGTATTGAGAGTCACCGAGGTTTAGAAGGTGTTAGGAGTGGTCATATTTATTGTGCTGTGTGCTAGCTGAAACCATCAGGGAATGGAAACTGAATAACCAGAGGAAGCAGAGAAATAGAGAGAAGAGAAACTGAAAAGAGAAACAGAGACACAGTAGAAAGAGAGAGTGGTTTATTTTTAGAGCTTTCTTGTTTCTGACAGCTATCAGTTGATCAATAAATATCCTTTTTAAAAATGTTTTATTTTCTTTCTTTTTTTATTAATTTTTTAAAAGCTTATTTATTTTGGGAGAGAGAGAGAGAATGGGGGAGGGGCAGAGAGAGAGAGAGAGAGAGAGGGAGGGAGAGAAAGCAGAGCCTGCTAGTGCAGAGCCTGATGCAGGGCTCAAACTCATGAACCATGAGATTATGACCTGAGTTAAAGTCAGACACTTAACTGATTGAGCTACCCAGGTGCCCCAATGTTTTCTTTTCTTAAAGTAACTTGAGGCATTTTGGGGCCATATTATGAAGAACTTTGGATGCTAGGGCAAGACATTTGTAGTTTGCTAGGCAAAGGATAAATATTAGCTATTTTTGAGATGCAGACTAGTATCATTAGAAGTGTGTTAAATGAAGATTAATATAGAAGTAGTATGTAGGCAAGATGAGAAAACTGATTTGGAAATCTATTACAGTAAGATCTGTGGGAGGTAATTAAGGCCTCAAATTGAAGATATGACACAAAGAAGGTAAATGAGCAAACAGACGTAAAAACATAACAGAGGAAGAATCAATAACACATGATAATTTATCGGATTTAAGGGATAAAGAAAAAGAACATGTCAGAGTTGGAGCTGAGGTTTTAAGGCTTGGAGGTTAGAAGTTAAGAGAAATGGGGAAGTTAGGAGGCTGGGTTGTTCTGGGTATGGAGGGCCAGAGAGCTGTTCAGTTTGTGTCTGTTCAGTTTTGGGTGCTGGTGGTAAATACAATTTAGTTTAGCTTAAATAACTTTTATTGAGTTTCTACTACCCTGTTCCTGCCCCTCGATGGTGGAGGTGGGAGACTGAAGAACAAAAATAAGTAAAACAGGGTTTATGCCTTTGAGGAGTCCCTAGTGTTATGGATAAAGCTGTCTGCCAGGTAGACATATTTATAGAGTAGTTTGAGAGATAACTTTTGGACTGGAGATCCTGATGCCAAAAGAGTTCCCAAAGAACTGGATTATTAAAGGATAGAGTTAGGGGGTATGAAGAAGAGGATCAAGGGTAAACCTGTCCTGGTGTCACAGGACAGGAGAAGGAAGAACAAGGGGAGTCACGGCCAGGACATGCTTAGGAGAAGCAGGGTACTACAAGGTCACAAAAGCAAGGGAAAGAAGGGTTTAAGGAAATACAAGGTCATCCACGGTGTCAAACACTGCAAGAGCTTGAGAGAATGAAGTTGGATTTGACATGTAGGAGCTCATCATGATCCTAGAAGGAATATATGAGTAAGGGCTAGTGAAGAAATGTAGGGAGCAAATGTAGATTCCTTTTCTAATAATTAGGATGTTGAAGAGATGATAAGAAAACTTGGAGGAAGGGATAAGGTCAAAAGAAGATTTTTGTTTATTTTATTTATTTTATTTTATTTTATTTTATTTTATTTTATTTTATTTTATTTTAATGTTTATTTTTAATTTTTGAGAGAGAGAGAGAGAGAGAGAGAGAGAGAGAGAATGAGAGAGAACATGAGCAGGGTACAGACAGAGAGAGACACACACACAGAATCCGAAGCAGGCTCCAGGCTCCAGGCCCCCAGCCGTCAGCACAGAGCCTGATGTGGCACTCGAACTCACCAACTGCGAGATCATGACCTGAGCTGAAGTTGAACCGACTGAGCCACCCAGGCATCTTGTTTGTTTATTTTAAAGGATTGGGTCTACCTAAGTAGGCAGAAGAGATGATTGGTCAGGAGAGATTAAAAAAAAAAAATCAAGGAAGAGAATTGAAGGAGCAAGTATGTAAGGAGATGGGAGGGTTTATGATCAAATGTAAAGGCAAAGAGGATAATGTTACCAGAATGAGAGACATTTCATCCTGGAGCCAAAGATTGGAAGGAGGAATACAATTTACAATACAGAGGAATTCAGAGGGGAAGAGAAAGGGAGTAAAAAGAAACATACCTCAGATAGCTTCTATTTTCTCAGAAAAGTAGCAGGCTAGAAGTGAAGTCTTGTGATTGGGGCTTTTGGGAACATAGAGGAAGAGAAAGTTTTGAAAGGCCACTTCAGGGAATGGAACAGGGAATTAATAAGAGGTAAGTGAGAGGGTTTTTGAGTGGCAATAGAGACAAACAAGGATGAGAAGGTGAGAGATGAATCAAGAAAATGAAAACTATTTCAACTAGTAGTACTCAAAGAATTTCACAGGGTTCCTTTTTCCCCCACCCACACTATTTTATAAGAATTCAATTCCAAGCAACTTGCTCATGAATTTGTTGGAGTCCCATCCCTCCACCCCTTCTTTCTGCATGAAAAGAGATATGACAATTGGTTTTAAGTTTAATTTAGTGAATTGGTTAAATCTAAAATTTGACTAAATCTGGAAAATATAAAGTTGACCTAACCAAAAGATCAAAGTATGTTGAATTCAAAATATGTTGAATGAATGTGTAGCTGGTCAGTGAGTCACAGGAAATTATTCAGGAATATTATAGTTTGTGTGCTTGATGAGAATATTTTTTTCAAATTTTTAAACAATTCTTATTTTGCCTATAAATATTTGAATGTCTGATTTATACAAAATAACTGCCCATTAACTTATTATCTTAAATACACTCAGTTGTCACTGTGCTCATTCTGTAATGAAAGTCCAGTTTTCAGGGTGAAAGCTATAGTTGTGGAAGGTAGTCTGGAAAATTATTACACATTCAGAAGTAATCAATCATTTCTAGAAATAGAATGAGAACATTATTTAAAATGTTTTAAGAAATATTTAATTCGTTTCCAGGTGTCAAGGCTTAGTCCCTTAGTTTCTACAAATCGTTTTAAAGATGGGGCTTCGAATTTCTGAGGATTCATTTTTCAGCAAGGCTCTAACAAGAGCTGAATTCTCTTAGAAGTAGTTAGTAGTGAAGTAATATTCTTATTTATCTTTGTGAACAGGATCAAGTATACACTTTATATTGAATTTCAGTAGTGACCTTTAGGGTCAAATAAAATGATCATAGCCCTTCTGTGTCATTTTCACATGCAGTTTTAGCAGTTAGAGACTGAATGGACAGAACTTGCCATAGCAATAGGCAGCATATTATTATTATTATTATTATTATTATTATTATTATTTCTTGTTAGAAATTTCTCTAGAAAAATTTTTTTTGGTTGTTGAAACTAAATAGAAAGTGATTCCAGAAAAAAATGAGTTTTATTAGATATTTTGTGTTTTCAAAGCGTGTTGCAATTGTTGGTTATCCTTTGTCCTGCTGTGACAGCAGATGGGAATGCCATCAGTGATGTCCATAGGCTTCAGCGTGAGGTGAGGGTCAGTGATCATTCTGGCTTCTTGCCCAGGAGATGGAATGGAATGACTCAGTTATCTTGGCTGAATTCCAAGGAGGCCTCAGGAGAGCTCTTCACACTGATATGGTACTGAAACCTTTATTACTTTTCTGAATTGGTAGAACTTGTCCTCTGAGTAGAGGCAATGCTAGTGATATACCTGTCTCTACTGGGATGTGTGTGTGTGTGTGTGTGTGTGTATGTGTGTGTGCGTGTGTGTGTTCACTGCTGCTGGGAGTCCACACTTAGATGTAACTCCACAAGAAGACAGCTGGCCTCTGACCCTTACTACCTGTTAGATCTGAGTTTAGGAAACGATGTTCTGCATTTCAGAGTTATTCCTAGCCAAAGAAGCTAACTTCCATAATGAAGTATTGGCAGTTCTGTGGATGAAGACTTGGTTTGGCAGGCCAGGCTCTCTGTCTGACTCAAAAGCTTGGACATTATCCATGGATTTCCTTATTTGCAAGGCCACATTATAAAGAGAATGCCCCCCTTAAATTGTGTCTGAAGAGTATATCAAGAGTTCCTGAGGCTACTTTTCACTGGATGCTCAAACTATTTTAACTTCTCCCTAAATCTGTTCCAAATTCGAAGTTCGCTTTGAAGTTCACTACCACCAATATTTTCTTGGTACCTGGCTATTTGCTATCCCATTTGTTACCTCTGCCAGGAGTTCTGAATAATTCTACCATGTATAGATAATAATTCTCCAATGGGAAGGCAGAAGAGCTACCCTGGCTCCTATGTTCTGTGCCCATCACCAGGCCGGTGTATTATGGAGCTGGATCCTGGTGTTTTTACTGCTACAAAACGAAAGGCTGAAGTTCTTTTGAAGTAAAACAGTACTTAATGGTGGAGGATGGATCAGTTTCCCACATTTCTTGCAGGGTCTATCTTGGTTCTCTTTAATAAGAAAAAAGTTGTCTTTTCTAGAAAGACAACTGTGACTTTGGTAAGCTCACCATGTATAACCCACACCATCTCTCAGTAGAAGAGGCAATGTAGCATAAAGTAAAGAGTATAGACAATGGAACCAATAATATCTGGGTTTGACTTCTGTCTGTACCAATTTTTAACTATGCGATCTTGTAGAAGTTGCTGTAAGTATTGTTTATCTGTCATAAGATCTGGCACATGATAGGTACTCAATAAATGGTAGCTATCATCATCATTACCACTGATCTTCCTGAACAGGCGCTTAGATCTTTACGAAATTTGACACCCAGGATGCTTATAACTTTGTTCTTGAAAAAGTGGAAAGAAAATACCATCCTTCCAGGCATCTGTTGATGAGTCTGAATATAATGTAATACTGTTTAGCATCTGCACTCCTTGGCCATCTTCCAATACTCGTTCAACAACATCTTAGATGAGTGCTGGGGACTGAGGGATCCTGGTTTTCTAGGGTGACATGACATACTTCTATCTCTATGGTCAACTCTAAAAAAATGGTATTTGGGAGTCCAAGGGTAAGACTCATTTTTGTCTTCAGAGATTTGTAAAGTCAAAGAAATGTCTCATGTCAGTAAAGGGTTGGTCAGCTTTATGTCCATACCTAAGTGTTACCACTATGTAGGGTAAACAATTCTACCTATCATTCAGGCTATTGATACTCATCCACAAGAAGTTTTAGGCTCCATCTTTCTTATGTGGCCATAGAATTCTCATGCCACAATTTGCTGCTCGTTTATGGCATTCAGCTCCATACTAGCTGTTATTGATGGCTCTGCTGCTTCTCTTCAACTCACTGCGTCTCTCACATCATGAATGTTTTCCATGACCTGGGAAAAATACAGGTTATTCAGAAGGGCCTTTAAGATATTTTCTAGGTATCAAAGCACTGGTCTACCAGTACAAGAAGTACTCAGGTTAGCAGTTGGCCTTCAAGGAGAATATCTATGTGGGTTATGCCACCTGTCTCTTCCCATACTCACTACCCACTTGAGTTGATAGCAGAAGGTTTCCACTCAAGCTCCTTTGAGGGGCATTGCTCTGTCAGATGTTGAAACCCCCCTTCAAGTGAATCAACCATACCTCCTATTGTATATGTATTCACTCACACACATATATACATGTATATATATGCTTAGCTATTTTTATTTTTCATGTAACAAATCGTCCCTTTACCACATATGCCAATTTTCAACTAGTCTGCAAGTTTTCTTATAGTTCAAATTTTTATAAACAAATATGTTATAAAATTAAGAAACAGTCTTAAATAAATATAAGTTGCATACAATCCAGACTTCTGTCCTAAGACCGACTTCCTTCCTTCCTTCCTTCCTTCCTTCCTTCCTTCCTTCCTTCCTCCCTCCCTCCCTCCCTCCCTCCCTCCCTCCCTCCCTCTTTCTTTCTTTCTTTCTTTCTTTCTTTCTTTCTTTCCTTCTTTCTTTCTCTTTCTCTTTCTCTTTCTCTTTCTCTTTCTCTTTCTCTTTCTTTCTTTCCTTGGCACACTCCCCTGGATCATCTCATCTAATTGCAGGGCTTGAGTTACCACCTTTCTGCTCATGGCTCCAAATCTCTTTCTCTGGTTCAGACCTCCATCCCACATGATGGACATACAATGTTCACTGCCTTCTGGGAAGCTTCTCCTGGACCTACTACAGGCAGCATACTAGGTACTAAATTGGGCTCATTATTGCCCCCCTTACAAGCTTTCTCCTTCCATATTATTCATTATGGATTGTGGCATCAACATACATTCAGCTGGGGACTTCTAGTCTCTGCCCTCTCTTTTGTTTCCAAGATTCAAATCCTATTATTACTTCTGATGAAATACTTTTGGAATCTCTCAATTTAGACCTTTCATCATTTACCCCGTGAATTAATATAATACTTACCTCTAATTGCTCTCCTTAGCTGCTGGCCTAGATCTCTTCAATTTATCTGCTTAATACTTTCAGCATGATTTTATAAATGTGAAAACTGAAGATACGATTTTTTTTTTCTTCTCCCTCACCCGCTCCCAGCTTAAAAATCTTTAGCAGCTTTCTATCATTTACTGAATGAAGATCTAATTTGTTAGCATGGCTTATAAAGCTTTTTATGATTTGACCTCTGCCAGCTTTTCTTACTGCACCTCTCCCTGCTCTCCCATTTTTAGTTTTCCTCCTTAGTGTAGTGAACTAATTGGCTCCTCGTGCTTGTGCAGACCTCTCTTTTTGTACATGTTCTTTCGTTACCTGCCTCGTCCCCTTAGTGAACTCATGAAGATTTTCTTGACCTCTCCCTAAAGGAAAAGTTAAGTTTCTTTATCTCTCTGCTTCCATGGATCCTGTATTACTTATTTAACAAGCATTTACTGAGGATGTACAATACAGGAGGAATAATGTTAAAATGAAGTCATTTTTGGATTTAGTACGTGAATACAGTTTTTTAGATAAATATTAATAAAATAAAAATGAAAAAAATTATTTTGGATGTTTAGCCTACCCATGTAGACTGGGATAAATTACTAAGCTTTAGCCAAAATGCAACCTAATTCCTGTTTGATTCAACTATTCCTGAATTTTCCCTCAAATTATTTATGATGTTATAATGGTTATACTGTTATAATGTTTATAATTATGTTACAATTGTGTCATTAAAGAATGAATGCAACATGCCTTAAAGGGAATTATTTTTGTTTTAAGCAAATAGTGAGTCTTAAATTTGGGACTAATTTCCATCTTTTTGTTTACTTATAATTTTGTCAAAAGGTGGGAGGTTGAGCTTATTGGACAGGGCAAAATCTTGTGTGGTATTTTGACATATTAGTTGGGAAGGAACAGCACACAAATAGACTGAGGATAGTTGGATTAAGGGGGATAAGATTTGGTCTTATTATATCAGAATTTTTTGTTGGATATGGAAAGTGAGAAGCTCAGACATTTTAGGACTAGGATTGCATGTCTATCTAAAAGATCATATGTGAAAAAAAAAGAGCGTATCTGAAAAAAGGTAGTGGAAAGAAATCTGTCTCCACACAAATAGACTTTTGCTCTCATCATCCCACATTGTTTCCCTTAAATTTTCTCTTCCTTTCATCATCTTGCACTTTCTTCATTGAATAAGTCATTTTGGGTCTCTGTTGTAGTATTTGTAGTAAATCTCTGTTATTTTATTTGCCCATAGTTTTAACTCTTCTTCTGGGAACATCATTCACCCCTTTGGGCAAATATTCCTTCTGGCCCTTTAGGCAATTGATTTGGATATGAGCTGCCGTGTTCCTTTTGAGAGACTTTGAACCTGGTCACAGTTGATGGCTGAGAGGTGGTCAGAACTTGTCATTTGGAGTTTTTGACTAGGGACCAGGGAAAGAATGGTCTGTTCTTCTCTGGTGATGAAGCTGAGATGAAGAGTGTTTGCAGCCAATTTCCTTATCACATGATTGCAGCTGGTTTAAAAGAATACAATAAATTTGTAGAGAAAAAATAATGAAGAGACAGAAATCCAGGTGGGACTCGGTTTTCTGGTTCCAAAGTTGCTTATATTCAAGTCTCTGTCCTTGAGGTCTACCTGTAGTCCTTCCCTTCTTGTAGCACCCAAACCAATACATTTCCTTTTTTACCTAATCTAAGTCAAGCTGGGTTTCTGTTACCCTGCAACCTAAAGAGTTCCAACCATTCCACTTTTCTCATCTCTCTTTTTTTTTCTTTTTCTAAATATAATTTATATATATATGTATATATATATATACATATATATATATATATATATATATATAATTTATTGTAAAGTTAGCTAACATACAGTGTGCGCTTGGTTTCAGAAGTAGATTCCCATGATTCATCGCTTACATACAATACCCAGTGCTCATCCCAACAAGTGCCCTCCCCAGAGTCCATCACCCATTTCTCCCCACCACCCCCCAGGCCCCCATCAACCCTTAGTTTGTTCTCTGTATTTAAGAATCTCTTATGGTTTGCCTCCCTCTCTATTTGAAACTAGTTTCTTCCCCCTTCCTTCCCCCATGGTCTTCTGTTAAATTTCTCAAATTCCACATATGAGAGAAACATATGTATCTGTCTTTCTCTGACTGACTTTTTTCACTTAGCATAATACCCTCCAGTTCCATCCATGTTGTTGCAAAATAGCAATATTTAATTCTTTCTCATTGCCAGGTAGTATTCTATTGTATATATAAACCACATATTCTTTATCCATTCATCAGTTGGTGGACATTTGGGCTCTTTCCATAATTTGGCTGTTGTTGATAGTGCTGCTCTAAACATTAGGGTGCATGTGCCCCTATGAATCAGCACTCCTGTGTCCTTTGGATAAATTCCTAGTAGTGCAATTGCTGGGTCATAGGGTATTTCTATTTCTAATTTTTTGATGAACCTCCGTACTGTTTTCCAGAGCGGCTGTACCAGTTTGCATTCCCACCAATAGTGCAAGAGGGTTCCCATTTCTCCACATCCTTGCCCACATCTGTTGTTTCCTGAGTTGTTAATTTTAACCACTCTGACTGGTGTGAGGTGGTATCTCAATGTAGTTTTGATTTGTATTTCTCTGATGATGAGTGATGTTGAGCATCTTTTCATGTGTCTATTGGCAATCTGGATGTCTTCTTTGGAAAAGTATCTATTCATGTCTTCTGCCCATTTTTTTCACTGGTATTTTTTCGGTTGAGTTTGGTAAGTTCTTTATAGATTTTGCATACTAACCCTTTATCTGATATGTCATTTACAAATATCTTCTCCCATTCCATCAGTTGGCTTTTAGTTTTGTTGATTGTTTTCTTTGCTGTGCAGAAGATTTTTATCTTGATGAAGTTCCAATAGTTCATGTTTCCTTTTATTCCCCTTTCCTTTGGACATGGGTCTAGTAAGAAATTGTTGCAGCTGAGATCAAAGAGGTTGTTGCCTGTTTTCTCCTCTAGGGTTTTGATGGTTTCCTGCCTCACATTTAGGTCTTTAATCCATTTTGAGTTTATTTTTGTGAATGGTGTAAGAAAGTGGTCCAGGTTCATTCTTCTGCATGTTGCTGTCCAGTTCTCCCCGTACCATTTGCTAAAGAGACTCTTTTTTTCACTGGATACACTTTCCTGCTTTGTCAGGTTAGTTGGCCATACATTTGTGGGTACAATTCTGGGTTATCTATTCTATTCAATTGGTCTATGTGTCCGTTTTTGTGCCAATACCATACCATCTTGATGATTACAACTTTGTAGTACAGGCTAATGTCCAGGATTGTGATGCCTCCTGCTTTGTTTTTCTTTTTCAACATTACTTTGGTTATTTGAGGTCTTTTGTGGTTCCATACAAATTTTAGGATTGTTTATTCTAGCTCATCTCTTTCTCTGTATAATCTGTTCCATTCATTTTGCTAATATTCTTTTATTAATATCTTTAAGATATTAGATGACATACATTGATAACACTTTTTCTTGAGTGTGAACTGAGTTCAAAGTGAGCAACATCACTAGGAAATAAGGTAGAAAAGTAAGATGATTTAAGAATAACTAGAAGAGTAGTCTGGAAGGGCTGATTCACATCTAAGTTTGGTCAAGATTTGTTCTCTAGAAAACAGGAGATAAGAACTGTGTCTAGAAAACTATGCATAGATCTGGGGTTTGAACTCTGAAGTCCAGAGAATCTAGAAAAAAAGATTATAAGCACTGATGTAGAATAGAGAGGAAGGGGTATATATTGTTTTACAGAAACATGTAGCTATACCATTGAATACAACACTTGTATATACCCACTGTGTATATCCCTGTATATACAGGTTGAATATGAGGAGGAGGAGGAGGTTTTAATATGATTTTTTTAAGAAAGAATTTGGTAAAAAATAAGGTTTTAGTTTTTTTAAGGGGAAATTAAAGTTTTTATTAATCTAGTTACTAATATGATGACCAAAAATGTGTTGGGGCAGCATAGTTCATGTATCTTGCTTTATGAGCTTAAAAGAGTTTATTTAACTTGGATCTTATAAAAGACATAATAATAATAATAAAAAGAAAAGCACCCTAATAAAAATGAGCAAAATATTTGCAGAGATACTTCAAAAGGAAAATGTACAAATGGCCAATGATTAATAAAAACACATGAAAATGTGCTCAACATCATTAGTCATCAGGGAAATGCAACTTAAAACCACAATGAGTTAACATTTGATACCCACTAGAATGGATAATTTTTAAAAGTCTGCTATCACCAAATGTTGGAGAGGATGTGGAGCAACCAGAACACCCATTTATTGTTGGTAGGTGGCTGTGTAAAATGGGTTTCATCACCTTGGAAAATCGTCTGTAAGTTTCTTGAATGGTCTAAGCATATGACTTTTTTATGAACCAGAAATTCTACTTTTAGGTATTTACCCAAGAAAAATGAAAAATATCTCCATAAAAACACTTATACAAGAATAATGTACAGCATTAAAAAACTTGGAAACAACCTAGGAGTCCATCCATAAGAGAAAGTATAAAGATACCATGGTATATTGAAAACAAACAAACAAACTACTACTACTGGGCAATAAAAATGAGAAACTACTCATGTACACAACAACATGAAAAAAATCTAAAACCCCAAAACACTGATGTAAAGCTGTACTAAGTGAAAGAAGTATACGAAAGAGCAAATATTTCATAATTCCATTTAAATAAAATTCCAGAACAAGCAAAACTAAATTATGCTGAAAAAAAATCTGAACACTGGTTGCCTCTAGAGGAGTGTGTGCCAGGATTGAGAGGGAAAGAACAAAAGTGAACTGCTTGGATTAACACTAATATTCTTAAATTGATGGGGGTTGGACTATGCATTTGACAGATTCATCAACTATCACAGTTAATATTTTTGCATTTCACTGTACATAATTTTTATCTTGAAAATAACTGTACACAGATATTAAGCTCTAGTTAATGATGTACATACCAAAGTGTTTTGGGGGGAAGTGTCCTGATATTGCAAGTTACTTTGAAATCCATTAAAAAAATAAGATAGAAGGGGGAGTTTAGAAGATGGCAGCAGAGGGACTGGCTGGGTGGCTCAGTCAGTGAAGCATCCAACTCTTGATCTCAGCTCAGGTCTTGATCTCAGGGTTGTGGATTCAAGCCCCTTATTGGGCTCCACACTTGGCGTGGAGTCTACTTAAAAACAAAGAAGATGGTGGCAGAGTAGGAGGACCCTAGTCTTGCCTTGTCCCATGAATACAACTAGATAACTATCAAACCATCCTAAAAACCCCAGAAATTGACTTGGAGACAGGCAGACTGGAGTCTTCTAGACTGGAGACTTGGAACTGAAGGCAGGGAAGAGGCTACATCAAAGAAAGTAGGAAGTACAGGGATGTAGTTTGGGAGAGAAACAGATTATGGCTGCTGTGGTGGGGAGAGAGCTGTGGTCATGGAGAAGGGTGAGAGACAGACTAACATATAGGCGAGCACATGGAGAAAATGAATCCCCATATCAATTTCTTGGAATGTGATAGGGGCTGAATTTTGTGACTTCTGGCAACCAGTGGGGCTTAAAGCCTGGAGGTAAGGAATAATATGACAGAGATAAATGGTAAATAAACAAAATGAGAAATATGCTTGATGGAATGAACAGCAGATGGAAGAAGCAGAGGAACAAATTAGTGAATTAGAAGACAGAATAATGAAAAATAATCAAGCTGAACAAAAGAGAAAAAAAAGAATTATACAAAACAAGAATAGACTTAGGGAACTCTGACTCCATCAAATGTAGAAACATTTGTATTATAGGAGTCCAGAAGAAGAAGAGAGAGAAAATTTATTTGAAGAAATAATAGCTGAAAACTTTCCTAATCTGGGGAAGGAAATAGATATCCAGATCTAGGAGGCACAAAGAACTCCCATCAGAATCAACAAAAGCAGATCCACATATTATAGTTGAATTGGCAAATTATAGTAATAAAAAATTTTAAAGCAGCAAGACAAAAGAAGACAGTAGCTTACAAGGGAAAATGTGTAAGACTAGCAGGTAATTTTTCAGCAGAAGCTTTCTAAGCTAGAAGGGAGTGGCATGATATATTCAAAGGGCTGAATGGGAAAAATCTGAAGTCAAAAATACTCTATCTAATATAAGGAGAAATAAAGAGTTTCCCAGAAAAACAAAAACTACAGGAATTCATGACCACAAACCAACCCTGCAAGAAATATTAAAGGGGATTCTGAATGGAAAGGAAAGACCAAAAATGACAGTATGAAGTTGGGAAACACAAAAGCAGTAAAAATTAAAATTCTGTTAAAAAAATCCGGTGAAGGATCTCACAAAATAAAAGGTGTAAAATGTAACACATATACCTAAATGTGGGAAGGACAGGAGTAAAGAATGGGTTCAACTTTAAATGACCATCAACTTAATGTAGACTACTATATGTAGAAGAGCTTATATACAACCCTAATGGTAACAATATATCAAAATCCACTAATAAGTATGCAGAGAATAAAGAGAAAGAAATTGAAATATATCACTAGAGAAAATTAGCAAGCCACGAAAGAGAGAAAGAAAGGAAGGGATCAGAGAAAAACTTCAGAAACATCCACAAAACAAATAATAAAATGACAATAGATACATATCTACCAATCATTATTTTGAATGTAAATGGACTAAATGCTTCAATTAAAAGACATAGGATGACAGAATGGATTAAAAAAAACTGACCCAACTATATGCCATCTATAAGAGACTCATTTTAGACCTAAAGACATTTACAGATTGAAAGTGAGGGGATGGAGAAATATCTATCATGTAAATGGATATTGAAAGAAAGCTGGAGTAGCAATACATAGCAATACTTACATTGAACAAAGTAGACTTTAAAACAAAGATTATAATAAGAGACAAAAAAAGGGACCCTATATCATAATAAAGAGGACAGTCCAACAAAAAGATATAACAATTGTAAATATTTATGCACCAAACATAGAAGCACCCACATACATAAAGCAGTTAATAACAAACATAAAGGAACGAATTGATGATAATGCAATAATAGTAGGGGACTTTAATATCCCACTTAGATCAATGGACAGATCATTTAAACAGAAAATCAATAAGGAAACAATGATCTGAATGACACATTGGATGAGATGGATTTAAAAGACATATTCAGAACATTCCATCCTAAAATAGCAGAACACACATTCTTTTCAAGTGCATGTGGAACATTTTTCAGAATACATCACATAATAGCCCAACAAATTCAAGAAGATTGAAGTCATACCATGCACCTTTTCTGAACACAATGATATGAAACTGAAGTGAACCACGATAAAAAAATCTAGAAAGAACACAAATACATAGAGTTGAATAACATGCTACTAAACAATGAATGGGTCAGCTATTAAATAAAAGAAGAAACAAAAAAATACATGGAAACAACTGAAAATTAAAACACAGTGGTCCAAACCTTTGGTATGCAGCAAAAGCAGTTCTAAGAGGAAAGTGTATAGCAATAGGGTTCTACCTCAAGAAGCAAGAAAAATACCAAATAAACAACCTAACCTGACAACTAAAAGAGCTAGAAAAAGAACAAACAAAACCTAAAGCTAGCAGAAGGAAGGAA
The DNA here is from genome assembly GCF_018350195.1 of Panthera tigris. Lineage (NCBI taxonomy): Eukaryota > Metazoa > Chordata > Mammalia > Carnivora > Felidae > Panthera > Panthera tigris. Next base: position 61,481,675 of record NC_056672.1, on the reverse strand, counting down.
ATAATAAATATTAGAACAGAAATAAATTGATACAGAAACTAAAAAACCAAACCAAATCAAACCAAACAAAACCCAATAGAACAGATGAATGAAACCAGGATCTTTTTCTTTGAAAAAAAAATAAAGTTGATACACCTCTAGCCAGACTTACCAAAAAGAAAAGTGAAGGGACCTAAATATTAAAAAATCACAAAATGAGAGAGGAGAAATACAAACAACACCACAGAAATACAAACAATTGTAAGAGAATAGCATGAAAAATGATTTGCCGACAAATTGGACAACCTAGAAGAAATGGATAAATTCCTAGAAACACATAAATAACCAAAACTGAAACTGGAAGAATAGAAAATTTGAACAGATTGATAACAAGAAAAGAAATTGAATCAGTAAAAAAACCAAAAAACCAAAAAACCAAAAAGCAAAAACTCCCAAGAAACAGAAAAGTCCAGGATCAAATGGCTTCAGAGTGAATTCACTCAGATATTTAAAGAAGAGTTGATATTTATTCTTCTCAAACTATTCCAAAAAATAGAAAAGGAAGGAAAGCTTCCAAATTAATTTTATGAAGCCAGCATTACCCTGATACCAAAAACAGATAAAGACACAACTAAAAAAGAGAACTACAGGCCAGTATTTCTGATGAACATTGATGCACAAATTCTCAACAAAATACTAGCAAATTGAATCCAACAATACATAAAAAAATCATTCACCACAATCAAGTGGGATTTATTCCTGGGTTGAAAGGGTGGTTCAATATTTGCAGATCAATCAACATGATACATCACATCAATGAAAGAAAGGATAAAAACCATATGATTATTTCAATAGACACAGGTTCAAAAACCATTTGACAAAGTACAACATGCATTCATGATAAAAACCCTCAACAAAGTAGGTTTTGAGGTATACTTCAGCATAATAAAGGCCATTTATGAAAAACCCACAGCTAACATAATCCTTAATGGGGAAAAATGGAGAGGTTTTCCCTTAAGATCAGGAATAAGACCAGGATATCCACTCTCACCACTTTTATTCAACATAGTATTGGAAGTCCCTAGCCACAGCAATCAAACAACTAGAAGAAATAAAAGAAATACCAAATTGGTAAGGAAGAATAAAACTTTGACTATTTGCAGATGGCATTATACTGCATATAGAAACCCTAAAGGTGCTACCAAAAAACTACTAGAACTCATAAATGAATTCAGTAAAGTTGCAGGATACAAAATCAATGTACAGAAATCTGTTGCATTTCTTTTTTTTGTTTGTTTGTTTATTTTTGAGAGAGAGAGAGAGAGAGAGCGAATAAGGGAGGAGCAGAGCGAGAGGGAGACCTGGAATCTGAAGCAGGTTCCAGGGTCTGAGCTGTCAGCACAGAGCTTGATGCGGGGCTTGAATCCACAATGGTGGATCATGACCTGAGCCAAAGTCTGATGCTTAACTGACTGAGCCAACCAGGCACCCCATCTGTTGCATTTCTATACACTAATAATGAAGCAGTAAAATGAAAAGTTAAGAAAACAATGCCATTTTTAATTGCACCAAAAATAATAGGGAATAAATCTAACCAAAGAGGTGAAAGACCTGTACTCTGAAAACTTAAAAACACTGATGAAAGAAATTGAAGTTGACACAAAGAAATGGAAAGACATTCTATGATCATGGATAGGAAGAACATTCTTAAAATGTCTATGCTACCCAAAGCAATCTACACATTTTATGCAATTCCTATAGAAATACCAACAGTATTTTTCACAGCCCTAGAGCAAACAACTCTAAAATTTGGAACCATGAGAGACCTTAAATAGCCAAATCAATCTTGAAGAAAAAAACCAAAGCAGGAGGCATCACAATCCTGGACATTAGCCTGTACTACAAAATTGTAATCATCAAGATGGTATGGTATTGGCACAAAAACAGACACATAGACCAATTGAATAGAATAGAGATCCCAGAATTGGACCCATAAATGTATGGCCAGCTAATCTGACAAGGCAGGAAAGTGTATCCAGTGGAAAAAAGAGAGTCTCTTTAGCAAATGGTGCTGGGAGAACTGGACAGCAACATGCAGAAGAATGAACCTGGACCACTTTCTTACACCATTCACAAAAATAAACTCAAAATGGATTAAAGACCTAAATGTGAGACCTGAAACCATAAAAATCCCAGAGAAGAACACAGGCAGTAACTTCTTTGACATTGGCCATAGCAGCTTTTTTCTAGATATGTCTCCTGAGGCAAGGGGAACAAAAGCAAAAATAAACTTTGAAACTACATCAAAACAAAAACTTTCTGCACAGTGAAGGAAGCAATCAAGAACCAAAAGGAATGGGGGAAGATATTTGCATATGACATATCCAGTAAAGAGTTAGTATCTGAAAAATATAAAGAACTTATACTACTCAATACCAAAACACAAATAATCCAATTTAAAAAATGGGTAGAAGATGTGCACAGACATTTCTCCAAAGAAGACATCCAGATGGCCAACAGACATATGAGAAGATGTTCATCATCCTTTACCATCAGGGAAATGCAAATCAAAACTACAATAAAATATCACCTCAACCTGTCAGAATGGCTAAAATAAAAATACAAGAAGCAACAGGTGTTGGTGAAGATTTGGAGAAAAAGGAACCCTCGTGCACTGTTGATGGGAATGCAAACTGGTGCAGCCACTGTGAGAAACAGTACAGAGCTTCCTCAGAAAGCTAAAAATAGAACTACCCTATGATCCAGCAATTGCACTACTAGGTATTTATCCAAAGAATACAAAAACATTAATTCAAAGAGATACATGCACTTCTATGTTTATAGCAGCATTATTTACAATAGCCAAATTATGGAAGCATCCCAAGTGTCCATCAATTAATGAATGGATGAAGAAAAAGTGATATGTATGCATGCATGTATGTATGTGTGTGTGTGTGTATATAATGGAATATAATTCAGCCATAAAAAGTAATGTAAACTTGCTATTTGCAACAACATGGATAGAGCTAGAGAGTGTAATGCTGAGTTAAATAAGTCATTCAGAGAAAGACAAATGGCATATAGTTCTATTCATATATGGAATTTAAGAAACAAAAAAAATGAACAGAGGGGGAAAAAGACAGAGAGAGGCAAACCAAGCAACAGACTCTTAACTATAGAGAGCAAACTGATGGTTACCAGAGGGGAGGTGGGTGGGGGATGGGTGAAATAGGAGATAGGGATTAAGGAGTGCAGTTGTTGTAATGAGCACCGGGTGATGTATGAAAGTGTTGAATCACTGTATTGTACACTTGAAAGTAATATTACACCGTATGTTAACTAACTGAAATTAAAATAAAAACTTTAAAACAAAAAGATAGGTTAATGGATGGGTAGAAGGATGCAGAGATAGGTAGATATGTGATAAAGCAAACATGGCAAAATGTTAATTGTAACATCCAGTTGGTATGTGTATGGATGTTCACTGTAGAGTCCCCTTAACTTTTTTCTATGCTTCAAAGGCATCAAAATTGGCAAAGATGAAGTCAAACTTTCACAGTTTGCAGACGACATGATACTCTACCATGGAAAACCTGACAGACTCTACCAAAAGTCTGCTGGAACTGATACATGAATTCAGCAAAGTCGCAGGGTAAAAATTAATGTACAGAAATAGGTTGCATTTTTATACACCAATAATGAAGCAACAGAAAGAGAAATAAAGAAACTGATCCCATTCACAATTGCACCAAGAATCATAAAATACCTAGGAATAAACCTAACCAAAGATGTAAAAGATCTGTATGCTGAAAACTATAGAAAGCTTATGAAGAAAATTGAAGAAGATACAAAGAAATGGAAAAACATTCCGTGCTCTTGGATTGGAAGAATTAATACTGTTAAAATGTTAATACTACTCAAAGCAATCTACACATTCAATGCAATCCTGATCAAAATTGCACCAGCATTCTTCTCAACAAGCAATCCTAAAATTTGTATGGAACCACAAAAGACCCCGAATAGCCAAAGTAATATTGAAGAAGGAAACCAAAGTGGGAGGCATCACAATCCCAGACTTTAGCCTCTACTTCAAAACTGTAATCGTCAAGGTAGTGTGATTTTGGCACAAAAACAGACACATAGACCAATGGAATAGAATAGAGAACCCAGAATTGGACCCACAAATGTATGGCCAACTAATCTTTGGCAAAGCAGGGAAGAGTATCCAATGGAAAAAAATCTCTTTAACAAATGGTGCTGGGAGAACTGGACAGCACCGTGCAGAAGAATGAAACTAGACCACTTTACTATACCATTCACAAAAGTAAACTCAAAATGGATGAAGGACCTGAATGTGAGACAGGAAACCATTAAAACCCTAGAGGAGAAAGCAGGCAACAACCTCTTTGACCTCAGCCACAGCAATTTCTTTCTCGACACATCTCCAAAGACACGGGAATTAAAAGCAAAAATGAACTATTGGGATCTCATCAAGATAAAAAGCTTCTGCACTGCAAAGGAAACAAGCAACAAAACTAAAAGGCAACCGACGGAATGGGAAAAGATATTTGCAAATGACATATCGGATAAAGGGCTAATGTCCAAAATCTATAAAGAACCCGCCAAACTCCACACCAAAAAAACAAATAATCCAGTGAAGAAATGGGCAGAAGACATGAATAGACATTTTTCTAAAGAAGACATCCAGATTGCCAATAGACACATGAAATGATGCTCAACATCACTCCTCATCAGGAAAATACAAATCAAAACCACACTGAAATATCACCTCACGCCAGTGAGAGTGGCTAAGATGAACAAATCAGGAGACTATAGATGCTGGAAAGGATGTGGAGAAACAGGAACCCTCTTGCACTGCTGGTGGGAATGCAAACTGGTGCAGCTGCTCTGGAAAACAGTGTGGAGGTTCCTCAAAAAATTAAAAATAAAACTACCTTATGACCCAGCAAAAGCACTGCTAGGAATTTACCCAAGGGATACAGGAGTGTAGATGCATAAGGGCACTTGTACCCCAATGTTTATAGCAGCACTTTCAACAATAGCCAAATTATGGAAAGAGCCTAAATGTCCATCAACTGACGAATGGATAAAGAAGATTTGGTTTATATATACAATGGAATACTACTTGGCAATGAAAAAGAATGAAATCTGGCCATCTGCAGCAATGTGGATGGAACTGGAGGGTATTATGCTAAGTGAAATAAGTCAAGCAGAGAAAGACAGATACCATATGTTTTCACTCATCTGTGGATCCTGAGAAACTTAACAGAAGACCATGGGGGAGGGGAAGGGGGGAAAATGTTAGAGGGAGGGAGGCAAACCCTAAGAAACCGTTAAATACTGAGAACAAACAGGATTGATGTGGGGTGGGGAGAGGGGAAATTGGGTGATGGGCATTGAGGAGGGCATCTGTTGGGATGAGCACTGGGTGTTGTATGGAAATAAATTATATTTAATATAAAAAATAAAGTTTTCATGCTAAAATATTGGAAAAAATAAATAGCAAAATGGAAAAAAGGACAGCAAATATATTAATGAGAACTGATTATATATTACTAAAAGGATTATATATAGTTCATTAAACAACCAGCTTAATCATAAATATATTACCACCACATAATAAATCACAAATAATATATAGGCATACTTTATTTAGGGCTGCCCCAAACAGTGCTGAATTGAAATAGTGATGGTTATCTCAGAAATATTTTAATATTAAAATACATATGTATTCAATAATACATATAAATTCACTTAGTTTTAGAAATTAAATAATACTCCAACAAATGTAATTTAAATATTGAAGCATGAACTGTCCATGATCTGTTTGCTCTTAGATCCATTCCTTGGCATTCCCTGATTTACTCGGTGTCATAATGGGGCTGACCTGGCAGGATCTTTTCTCAGGCTCCCCTGTCAGCTGGGTTGGGAGGGACTGATAGGAAACAGAAGAGCAGGTAAGAGGAAAGCCTAGGGTGTTTCTCCTCTTCTCTGCCATGGGCAGCATCTTAAGCAGTCGCTGCATCTTCTCTGTGACTCCAGTTCTTATCAGACATACCTGCCATGGTCCCTGCTTTCCCCAGTAATCTTAAACTCTGGAAGCCCATATCACTACCTCCTTCTTTTGTCCCTCCAGCCACAGAAGTGGTAGTGGCTTCTTGTTGCTAAGCTCTTAAGTTGCTTCACCGTCCTGTGTTTAACTGGGCTCTTCTGTTCCTTCTCTACATTGAATTCCCTCTCCTTCAACATTTGGAATGGTCCTGTTTTCCTGATTGATCCCTGCCTGATATATATAATCTTAATGGAGAGGGTACATGGATGGAATATTTTTATTTTTTTTAAACTGAGGATGGACACTTTCCGAAAGAAGGTAGCAAAGAATCAGAAGCTGAAGTTTGCCTGGGAATTGTGGGCATATGGCAGGGGGATGAGTCTGAGCTTTCCTGGCCCTGAAATGAATAGGTTCAGTGCAGGGACACCCATGCAACAGAGTGCAATGGAAACAAAGAAGTATATACATACATTTATTGCAGCACTGAACACTGTGGTAACACAGTTTTTTTAACTTGCATGGAGTGCAACAAATTGAGATCCATCAAAGGCTCATAGGTAGAGTTGGTGAGTGGGATTCACCACAGTTTGATTGTTCTTTCTTCTGTGACTTTTCTAATGTTATTATTCTGGTAAATGTGTTTGATGCATAGGGGCTGATAAAGTTGTGCAAATAGAAGTGTTGGTATTATGCTGGGTGTGTAAAATGCTAATTTTCTGTAGTGGTTGATATAATAAAGGAAATATATGGTATACAGCAGCAGTCCAGTGGGGCTTGCTGAAAATTCTCACAAAATGGAGGTGGCGAAGAGGACCGGTTCTGTAGCCAGACTGCCTGGTTCCAGCCTTGGTACTGCTGGCTTTCCTGTGATGTGTCCTTGGGTAAATTAAGTAACCTCTCTGCCTCACTTTCTTCATCCATACGCTGAGAGTAATCACAGTACCTACTTCATAGGATTATTGTGAACATAAAATGACTTAGTACATGTGCCCTTAGCATAGCTCTGGAACACTCAGTAAATGTAACCATCACCATTATTATGAAGGGCTCAGAAGCATCACTGTAACCCAGGAGGAAATAATCAGCAAATGTCTGAACAGGGGTGGTAGGAAATTATGGCCACAGGCATGTCATAACTTCAGGGACTTCAAAGGGAGTGAAACCATAACTGCTGACCTATGATGCAGGAAGTGTGCCTCCCTTCATGGGACCCTTGTGGTAATGTCCCCCTTCAGTGCTGATACAGCTCATGCTCCCTTTTCCGGGAGTGCATTCCACTTGAGAAACAGAGTTCACTTGGAGGTGTGGTTTCCCCTTACTAGGCTTTTGGTCTTTTGTATGTCCCCTTACTAGATTTTGGAGACTCCCTTCATCCTAATCTAGTTCTAGATCCCTTTCTCAGACTGTAATTTTGTAGTAAATACATATCTTTTTTTATTGTGGTCACCCACACTCAAATTCACTTCCTGTGTTTGTGGAATCTTATTCAAGACTTGGGGAGAAGCAGAGTCCACTCCATGGTCGAGGCCAAAAAGCCAGTTATTTTTCCTCCCTTACAGCTTGAGTTTAGGCTGCCTAACTTCAGCTATAATAGAGTCTGCCCAAGAATTGGAATCTGTGGTGAGTTACCTAAAGAAGCAGGGTCAGTTTAGAATTTCTTGTGGTGGTGGGTAGTGTCTGTGGCATCCAGCATCCACTGGTGGTTGTGTCTGCAGTTTTAGCAGGGTTCCCTAAGCTTCAGGTGGTGGCAGTCCAGCTGTGCCATCCAACGTTCAGTGGTGATGGCTTAGCACCTAACCAGGCTATTCCTGGCATGTGGCTTTAACAGTGGTTCTGGTTACCTATATTTTCCTGGTTTCTTCTGATATTTTAAGCCTAGTTCTTCAGTCTTTGTGCTGATTCTATGAATTACAAAATAGCTTTCAATGAATTCATTTTTTCTTAGTAATTAACCAGGGTTGGCTTTATTGTTTGTCCTGTTCTCCTTCTCCTTCTCCTTCTCCTCCACCTCTTCATCCTCCTCCTCCTCCTCCTCCTCCTCCTCCTCCTCCTCCTCCTCCTCCTCCTCCTCCTCTTTCTACTACTACTACTCAATGGCTGCCTGTTTATGTCAGAGCTAATGTATCCACTGTAGAAAAGTCTGACCTTTATCTGTTATAGTTCTTTAAGCCTCAGTTTCTAAAGTACGGGCTTTGTGTACCCAGACATAATCAAATATGTTTCTTGTCAGAAAGTTGCCATATTACTGCAATATGCATTATTTCTATCCAGCAGATTTCAACTTATCAGACATCTACTGAATATTGTACAAGACAATGGTCAGACTTTGCAGACACAAAGTCAAAGAAGACATGGTTTCTTCATGCTTGTATTTAGAATTAGAGCTGTTTAATTTGTTTTTTCATGGTGTGATTTGGGCAAACCAACTCAGTCATGCCCAAAGGGGAAAAATGAATAGGTAGGATTAAGGGTGGGGAAGGAAGTATAACATGCTGGTTAAAATCATTTTTTTCTTTTAATGTTCATTTATTTTTGAGAGAGAGAGAGTGCAAGCAGGGGACGGACAGAGGGAGAGAAGGAGACGCAGAATCTGAAACAGCCTCCAGGCTCTGAGCTGTCAGCACAAAGCCCAGTGTGGGGCTTGAACTCAGGAAGTGTGAGAAAAATAATTTATTTCTCTTAGTTCATTAATTTAAAATTCCAGTATAATTAACATACAGTGTTATATTAGTTTCGGGTGTACAATTCAACAATTCTATACATTATTCAGTGCTCATGATGATAAGTGTATACTTAATCCCCATCACCTATTTCAGCCATCCCCCTACCTACCTCTCCCTTGGCAACCACAGTTTTTCTCTATATTTAGGAGTGGTTTTTTGTGTTTGTTTATTTGCTTATCATTTTTTCTTTGCTCATTTGTTTTGTTTCTTAAATTCCACATATGAGCAAAATCATATGGTGTTTGTCTTTCTCTGATTGACTTATTTCACTTAGCATTATATTCTCTAGATCCATTGATGTTGCTGCAATTGGCAATATTTCATTCTTTTTTTACAAAAAAATTATTTTTAGAGAGAGAGAGAGCAAGCAGGTTGGGGGGAGAGGGGGAGAGAGAAAGAATCTTAAGCAGGCTCTGTGCTCAGCATGGAGCATGGGCCTCGATCCCATGACCTTGGGATCATGATCAGAGCAGAAGTCGAGTTGGATGCTCAACTGACTGAGCCACCCAGGAGTCCCAATTTCATTCTTTTTTTTTTTTTATGACTGAGTAATATTCCATTGTATATCTACATCACCTCTTCTTTATCCACTCATCAGTCAATGGACACTTGGGCTGCTTCCATATTTTGGTTATTGTAAATAATGCTGCAATAAACAAAGGGATGCATATATCTTTTCAAATTAGTGTTTTCATATTCTTTGGGTAAATACACAACAGTGGAATTACTGGATCGTATGTTAATTCTATTTTTAATTTTTTTTTTGAGGAGACTCCATACTGTTTTCCACAGTGGCCGCACCAGTTTGCATTCCCACCAACAGTGCATGAGAGTTCCTTTTTCTCCACATCCTTGCCAACTCTTGTTTTTTCTTGTATTGTTGATATTAGCCATTCTGACAGGTATGAGGTGATATCTCATTGTAGTTTTGATTTGCATTTCCCTGATGGTAAATGATGATGAACATGTTTTCATGTGTCTATTGGCCATCTGGATGTCTTCTTTGGAAAAATGTCTATTAATGTCTTCTGCTCATTTTTAAATTGGATTATTAATTTTGGAGTGTTGAGTTTTATAGGTTCTTTATATATTTTGGATACTAACCCAGTATCAGATATATCAGTATCAGATATATCATTTGAAAATATCTTCTCTCATCGAGTAGATTGTCTTTTAGTTTTGTTGACTGTTTCCTTTGCTATGCAGAAACTTCTTTTTTTTTAATGTTTACTTGAGAGAGACAGAGAGAGAACACAAGCAGGGGAAAGGCAGAGAGAGAGAGAGGGCACAGAGGGTCTGAAGCAGGCTCAGTGCTGACAGCAGACAGTCCAATGTGGGATTGACTGTGAGATGATGACCTGAGCTGAAGTCAGATGCTTAATTGACTGAGCCACCCAGGTGCCCTGAAGCTTTTTATTTTGATTTAGTACCAATAGTTTACTTTTGCTTTTGTTTTCCTTGCCTCAGAAGACATATTTAGAAAAAAGTTGCTTTGGCCAATGTTGAGGAAGTTACTGCCTGTGCTCTCTTGTGTCATTTTTATGGCTTCAGATTTGACATTCAGGTTTATAATCCATTTTGAATTTATTTTTGTATAAGGTGTTAGAAAGTGGTCCAGTTTCATTCTTTTGCATGTTGCTGTCCAGTTTTCCCAGCACCATTTGTTGAAGAGATTGTCTTTTTCCCATTGCATATTCTTGCCTCCTTTGTTATAGATTAATTGACCATATAATAATGGGTTTATTTCTGGGCTCTATTCTATTGACCTATGTGTCTATTTTTGTGCTAGTACCATACTGTTTTGATTACTACAGTTGTAGTATATCTTGAAATCCAGGCTAGTCGGGATGTGAAGTGATTCCATACAAATTTTAGGATTATTTGTTCTAATTCTGTGACAAATGCTGTTGGTACTTTGATAGGGATTGCATTAAATGTGTAGACTGCTTTGGGTGCTATAGACATTTTAACAATATTTGTTCTTCCAAACTATGAGCATGGAATTTGTTTCCATTTGTTTATGTCTTCTTCAATTTATTTCATCAATGTTTTATAGTTTTCAGAATACAATCTTTTACCCCCTTGGTTGTTTACTACTAGGTATTTTATTATTTTTGGTGCAATTATAAATGGGATTGTTTTCTTATTTCTCTTTCTACTGCTTCGTTATTAATGTATAGAAATGCAACAGATTTCTGTATATTGATTTTGTATCCTGCGACTTTCCTGAATTCATGTATCAGTTGTAGTAGTTTTTTGGTGGAACCATTATGGTTTTCCATATACAATATCATGTCATAGCAAATAGTGAAAGTTTTACTTCTTCCTTACCAATTTGGATGACTTTTATTTCTTCTTGTTGTCTAATTGCTGAGGCTAGGGACTTCCAGTACTGTGTTGAATAAAAGTGGCGAGAGAAGACATCCTTGTCTTGTTCCTGATATTAAGGGAAAAGCTTTCATTTTTTCACCTTTGAGTATAATGTTAGCTGTGGGTTTTTCATAAAGGACCTTTATTATGTTGACGTGTGTTCCCTCAACACCTACTTGGTTGAGGATTTTTATCATGAATGGATGTTGTACTTTGTCAAATGCTTTTTCTGCATCTATTGAAATGAATGCATGGTTTTTATCCTTTAAATTTTTTTTTAATGTTTATTTATTTTTGAGAGAGACAGAGTGTGAGTAGGGGAGGGGCAGAGAGAGAGAGAGAGACACACACACACAGAATCTGAAGTAGGCTCCAGACTCCCAGCTGTCAGCACAGAGCCGGATGCGTCAATGTGGGGCTTGAACTCATGAACTGCGAGATCATGACCTGAGCTGAAGTCAGATGCTTAACCGAGTGAGCCACTCAGGCACCCTTCTCTTTTTTCTTGCTGATTTGAAGTATCATATTGATTGATTTGCAAATATTGAACCACACTTGCAATCCAGGAATAAATCCCACTTGATTGTGGTGAATGATGTTTTTTTTTATGTATTGTTGGTTTCAGTTTGCTAATATTTTGTTGAGAATTTGTGCATCTATGTCCATAAGAGATATTGGCCTGTAGTTCTTTTTCAGTGGTGTCTTTATCTGGTTTTGGTATCAGGGTAATGCTGGCCTCATAAAATGAATTTGGAATAGTTCTTTTTTTTTGAACTGGTTTGATGAGAATAGGTATTAACTCTTCTTTAAATGTTTGGTAGAATTCACCTGTGAAACCATCTGATCCTGGACATTTGTTTGGGACTTTTTTGATTACTGATTTAATGTCATTGCTGGTAATAACTTTGTTCAAGTTTTCTATTCTTCCTGATTCAGTTTTGGAGACTATGTATTTCTAGGAATTTGTCAATTTCTTCTAGGTTATCCAGTTTGTTGGCATATAGTTTTTCATAATATCCTCTTAAAGTCCTTTTTATTTCTGTGGTGTCAGTTATTATTTCTCTTCTTTCATTTCAGATTTTGTTTGAGTCTTCTTTTTTCTTTCTTTCTTTCTTTCTTCGTGTGTTTTCGTGTTTTTTTTTTTATGAGTCTGGCTAAAAGTTTAGCAATTTTGTTGATTTTTTTTTTCAAAGAACCAGCTCCTGGTTTTATTGACTTCTACTGTTTTTTAGTTCCTATTTCACTTATTTCTTCTCTAATCTTTATTATTTCCTTCCTTCTGTTTTTGGGCTTTGTTTATTATTCTTTTTGTAGCTCCTTTAGGTGTAAGGTTAGGGCTATTTAAGTGTAAGTTTCTTTGAGATTTTTCTTGCTTTTGAGGTAGGCTTGTATTGCTATAAACTTCCCTCCTGGAACAGCTTTGGCTGCGTCCCAAAGATTTTAGACTTTTGAGTTTTCATTTTCATTTGTCTCCATGTAGTTTTTGATTTACTCTTTAGTTTCATGGTTAACCTATTCATTGTTTGTAGCATGTTATTTAACCTCCATGTATTTGTGTTCTTTCCAGATTTTTTCTTGAGGTTGATTTTTTGTTTCATAGCATTGTGACTGGAAAAGATGCATGGTACGACTTCAATCTTTTTGAGTTTGTTGAGATTTGTTTTTTGGACTAACATGTGATCTATTCTAGACAACGTTCCATGTGCACTTGAAAACAATGTGTATTCCACTGTTTTAGGATGGAATGTTCTCAATATATCTGTTAGATTCATCTGGTCCAATGTGTCACTCAAAGCCACTCTTTTCGTGTTGATTTTCTGTTTGAATGATCTATCCATTGATGAAAGGGGAGTGTTAAGTCCTCTACTATTATCGTATTTCTATCAATAATTTTCTTCATATTTGTTAAAAAATGCCTTATGTATTTGGGTGTCACTATGTTGGGTGCATAAATATTTACAATTGTTATATCTTCTTGTTGGATTGTTCCCTTTATGATTATGTAGTGTTCTTCTTTGTCTCTTGTTATAGTCTTTGTTTTAGTCTATTTTGCCTGATATAAGTTTGCTACATTGGCTTTCTATACACTTCCATTTGCATGATAAGTGCTTTTTCCATCCCTTCACTTTCAATCTGCATGTGTCTTTTTTTTTCAGGTTTTAAAACTTTTTATTTGCACATTCAAAAAATTGTATATTCCAATAATTAAAGTTGTTTGAACAAAAAAATGGTTCTGTGATTAAACTGCAAATTACAGTTTGCAGGACACCTTGGGCCAGCTTGGTTTTTACTCTGGATTTCACTCTTGTACCACCCAGCTTCTCTCTTCACCAGCATGCAAGTTCTTTCCCTTCCCAGCCAGCCAGACAAGCAGAAGGGAGAGGTAGGCACGGCCCTTGTTGTCAGTATTTCTTGATTCTTTGATGTAAAAAGGGGCAGCACAGTCATTTAAACTTGATCCAACCTCTTTGCATCTTACAAAGTTAAACAGCTGAAAAAAGTAAAATAAGAAGGCAATGCTTGTGGAATGTACAGTGCATATTGACTGTGCATGCCTCATTATGATTTGCCTGCTTGCTTTTCCTGTTCAGTTGTTTCTTTTGAAGTCAGTGGATTTTTCTTTTGCATTTCTGTCTTCTTCAGTTTCAACTTATTGAATTTCTCAATCTCAGCCATAATGGGTTTGTCAAACATGGACCCTTTCATGGGAGAAAGGAATGAGGTGTGGGAGTGAGCGAAGTCCTGTCTGCACAGTGGCTGCTGCATGAGTACCAATCTGCATGTGTCTGCATCTCTCGTAGGCAGCATATGGGTGGGTCTTTCTTTTTTTATCAATTCCATCACCCCATGTCTCTTGAATGGAGGATTTAGTACATTTATATTCAAAGTAATCATTGACAGGTATGTACTTATTGCCATTTAGTTACTTTTTAATGGTTGTTTTCGTAGTTCTTTTCTATTCCTTTCTTCTCTTGCTTTCTTCCCTCATGGTTTGCTGGCTTTCTTTAGTGATATACTTGGATTCCTTTTTTTAAAAAAAATTTGCATATCTATTATCAGTTTTTTGAGTTGTGGTTACCTTTAGGTTTATATGAAACATCTTGTGCATATAATAGCCTGTGAGTCCATTCTAAAAGCACTACATTTTTACTTCTACCTCCCCATGTTTTATGTATATAGTGCCATACTTTACATGCTTTCATTTTATGAATCCCTTGACTGGGTCAAGGGATATAGATATACCTAATAGATATATTTAATTTTGCTGCTTTTGTGGTTTCTACTTTTCTTGCTCCTGCTTGTGATCTTTCCTTTTCACTGAAAGAATTCCTTTTAATATTTTTTGTAAGGCTGGTTTAATAGTGATAGATTCCTTTAATTTTTGTTTGCCTGAGAAATTCTTTAATTTTTTTTTAAGTAGGATTCATACCCAGGGTTGAACCCAACATGGGGTTTGAACTCACAACCATAAGATCAAAGCCTGAGCTGAGATCAAGAGTTTGATGCTTAACCAACTGAGCTACCCAGGAGCACCTGTCTGAGAAAATCTTTATCTCTCTTTCTATTCTGAACGATAGCCTTGTTGGATGAAGCATTATTCATTGCAGGTTTTCTTTCAGCACTTTGAATATATCATGCCACTCCCTTCCGGCCTGCAAAGTTTCTGCTGGAAAATCATCTGACAGCCTTATGTGGTTTCATGTATCTGTAACTGTTTCTTTTCTCTTGCTGCTTTTAAAATTCTCTCTTCTTCACTAATTTTTGCCATTTTAATGACTGTGTGTCTTGGTGTGGGCTTCCTTGGATTGATTTTGTTGGTGGCTCTCTGTGCTTCCTGGATCTGGATTTCTGTTTTCTCCCCCAGATCTGGGAAGTTTTCAGCTATTATTTCTTCAAATACATTTTCTGCCCCTCCCCTTTCTCTCTCTTCTTCTTCTGGGATTCCTATAATGTGAATGTTGTTACATTTGATGGTGTTGCTGAATTCCCTTAATCTATTCTCTCTCTCTCTCTCTCTCTCTCTCTCTCTCTCTCTTTTAATTAAGTTTTTTTCTTTCTCCTATTCAGCTTGATTGCTTTCCATTACTCTATTCTCCAGGTTGATGATTCATTTTTCTGCTTCCTGTAGTCTACTATTTATTCCCTTTAGTGTATTTTTAATTTCAGCTTCTGTTCTTCATTTCTGATTGGTTCTTTTTTACATTTTCTTTCTCTTTGTTAAGGGTCTCATTGAGGTCCTCCACTCTTCTCAAGTCCAGTGAGTATCTTTATGACCATTACTTTAAATTCTCTCTCAGGCATATTACTTATCTCTGTTTCCTTTAGCTTTCTTGCTGTGATTTTTGTCCTGTTCTTTCATTTGGAACATATTCCTCTGTCTCTTCATTTTGTCTAACTGTCTGTGTCTATTTTATGTGTTAGGAAAGTCAGCTACATCTCCTGCTTTTTCAAGTAGTGGCCTTATGAAGAAGAAGTTCTGTGGTGCCCCATAGTGCAGTGTCCTCTGTTCCCCAGAGCCTAGCACTTCAGGGATGTCTTCTATGTGTCTTATACACACTCTACTGTTGTGGCTGAACTGCATTTGCCTTCAGTCCAGTCATCTGCAATGGCTCCCTTTGCCTGTTATGGGTAGTGTTTGGTCCCAGTGTTGTTAATGGCCCAATCTGGGGCCACCTTGGGCTTGAGCTGAGTTAGATCAGGTGTTTTCCAGAACTGTGGTTGCACTAAACTGCAGGATGTTCTCACTGTGTTGTTCCTTGGGAGACTTTCATTGGTGGGTGGGGCCTGTAGTCAGACTAGATGTCTGCCCCCAGCCCACTGCTAGGGCTTCGGTCAAACTGGTATGAGTAGTTATCTTCCCCTCTTCCTGGGGCAGGAATAACTGGAGTGGTATTGGCCCATGTTGCTGCTTGCACACTGCCATGCTTGTGGCGCCACTCTGGATGGACTTCAGCCAAGGGCAGCTTGAGTGGGGTGATCTCTAGGAGAGCATGGCGGTGGGCTGCATGATGTTATCAAAGTTTGTGTAGGTCTGCTGTGGGAAAACTGGCACTGCTTTGGAAAACTGCTGAGGGCAGGTTGGATAAAACCTTGATATAGAGGTCTGATCAGCCAAGGTTCACATCCCAACTCTTATCTGTAGTGTCAAAAAGACAAATTATTAACCTCTCTAAACCTCAATCTAGTTATCTGTAAAGTGGGGAAAATAATACTTATATGTTCATGTTATTGTGAAGTTTAAATGAGATAATGGATATAAAGTGATTAGCACAATGCTTGGTACATGATTAAGTGCTTAGTAAAGTGGTGCCCACATCCACATACTGGAACAGACTGTTCAGAGAGATTGCAGAATTCCTAGGTTAAGTACAACTCTCAAGAGCAGAAACTTTGCCTTGATAGTCTATAGTAGTTTGCATAGTCTCCTTGACCATGAGTCCCTATTTTTTTCCTTTCGTTTTCTAGTTCAATTCTATTATATTATTCTTAAAACCAGTAGTAAGAAATGTATGTTTTCTTCCAGCATGGATAAACCACAGTTTTAAATAGAAACAGGAAAGTTTTCTTCTACTTGATGCTCTTTAGCAGTATTTTAGTAGAATTTTTGGCTGCAACATCACATCGAGGCAGTATCCTTCAGGGAACTTCTCTGTCCTTTTTCTAGGTTGGTGTGGTGTCCTGATACAGACTCGAGAATAGTTTTTCTCTTCAGTTGCATAAGTATGTACTTTACATACATTGACCTCTTTGCCTTTTTCCTGCTTACTCATTGACATTTGCCACTATTTGATATGATAGCCCTGAGTTTTCTGTTTCAAAAGATATTTATGATGCATGAACCTCCCTTCTAGCATTTTTTCCCCATGAGGACCAAGAAAAGTGATTCGTCTACCCAATTTGCTATCTGATCTTTTGATGAGTGTACCTTTTTTAGACCTTGATCATTAAATTGTCATTCAGATTCTTCAGCCCACTTTTTTTTTTTAGTGTGTTGTAAAAAGTGTTTTGTTGCCTTTGGAGTCCTTTTCAAAGCATTTCTCAAATTATATTTGGTCTAGTTTTCAGTTTTATGGTTAACCTGCTCTGTTTGTGGGTTTCCTTTCCTTTTGTGGGCTACTTTTCTATTATTAAAACCTGATTTTCTTTTAAACCCCTGTAATTGCTGTTTTGGCCATCAGTCAGACAGGTGGAGTTTTTGTTTGTTTGTTTGCTCTTGGAAGAGTTTTTAATTAAAAAACATGTTTTTTAGTACTCCCTTCCCAATGCTAATTACAATTTTATTTTTGGCTTCTGATGAGGTGTTTGAAAAAAGTCTCTAGGCTTCTATTTAATTTCACTTTTCATTCATTTCTCTCCCTACCCAACTCCTGAATTTGCTTATGTTTCAACCAGTGGAAATGATCCCAAATGAGGGGTGTAGACTGAAGTTCTAGTGCCAGGACAGCTTCAAAGTTATTGTGTGACTTTGGTTGGGTCATTTGACTACTTGGCTCCCAATTTCTTCATCTGTGAAATGAAAAGAGTTTGTTCATTTACTCAACAAGTATTAAGCAAATGTTAAACTGTAGGCAGTATGTTAGATGCTGGACAATCTGCAATGAACAAAAAAGTCAAGATGTTTCCTCTCATGGAAAGTATATTCTAGTGCCATTAAGTGATATAAACTCCAAGGCTCTTTGGAATTTATGGCACTGTATGTGATACTTCCACTTAGTTCCAATTCTCTTTTAAACAGAATAGAAAAAAATATAATATGTCTGAAGTTTGTTTTTGGCTTTTGGGAATTCTTTTGGCTTAAGATAAATACTTTACACTTTGTCCTACAGGGCATTCCATGGAAACCAGTGTGAGATGTTCTTTCTAGAAAAGATTCAAGTCAAAGCTGCATACTATATCCCTCTCTTAAAGTGAATCTTAGAACACCTTTGGAAATACACTTCAGAGCTCTGCTTTTTAAAGTACACTAAAAAAAAAAGGAATTACCAAGTAATTAAGACTGACCTTTATTTAGATGTGGGAGTCAGCATCAGTGAAAGAGGAAATGAAAGTTTTCTTGGTTGCTGCCTGTATGATAATACTTATTGAGTTATAAAATTGAAATTATCTCTGGACTATAAATATCTTTATTGGGTATCAGTAATAATTATAAATAAGTATGAATAGAAAATGTATATATTTTATTGTTTGGTTGACAATAAATTATGTGACATATATCTTGGAAAAATATTCAGCTGATAAACTTTTTTTTTTAATTCTAGTGTAATTAACATGGGCTGGTAAAGTTTTAAACTTACTTGCTAATGGAATTTTAGGGCTGCAGGAACTACCACAATAGAAGTTTTTAAAAGAATATTTAAGCCAAGTCTTCTCTCCTTTTCCCTTCATATCCCTTTTAAAGTGGGCTATTTGTGGGAATGAATATGTCAGGTAGTAAGAAAAGGTTGGAATCATATTGGGGTAATTTTGGAATTATTATCAGAGTGGAGCTACCTGAAAGGATTGTTTATAACGGATAACAGCTGTCAGGAAAAATAAAATAGAATGAAAGATGTAAGCAAAGTGACAGAAAATAACTGATGAGTTGGTGGAAAATTAAGAAAACATCTTGCATGAAAATCAACTCACAACAGGGATTTGCTTGATTTTATGGGAAAAAATTAAATATAGGGGTGCTTGGGTGGCTCAGTCTGTTAAGCTTCTGACTTCAGCTCAGGTCATGATCTCACTCTTTGTGGGTTTGAGCCCCTTGTTGGGCTCTGTGCTGACAGCTTAGAGCCTGGAACCTGCTTTGGATTCTGTGTCTCCCTCTCTCTCTGCCCCTCTGCTGCTTGCTCTCTGTCTCTGTCTCTGTCTCTCTCTCAAAAAAGTGAATAAACATTTAAAAAATTTAAATTAAGAAAATAGTAAATGTTAATTTTTGTCTGTTTCTCAAATTCTGTCTTATCAGGGTGATAATTCTTGTTTCAACCCTGAATTATCACTGTTGTATTTTTTCTGTGCATGAATTTATGTTAAATTTTATTAATATTATAGCTCTAATTTAATTTTCTTCCTTAGATTAATCTTCTAAAACTTCAGGAACAATAATCACAGTTACTGAAAGAAAGTAGAACCCAGTATTCTGAAAATGTTCATGCATATACATCATTATACATACACAGAGATAACCATTAAAAAATACAAAGTAGTACCAAAGGAAAAAGGAGGGAAAGAGATTTTAAGTTTTCAGAGGAGGGTAAGAATACTTCCATACTGGAAGGAAAGGGAAAGATTTGTATGTAAGATTTGTACTGGTCTTAAAAGACAGTAAAATCTGGGCACTCAGAGATGTAGCGAACACTTTCTAGGTGGAAGGAATAGTAGAGCTATAGATAGAAATTATATTGACTTGGAGTTAACTGAAATTTGGTTCAATTTTCTTTAATTCTTAGTTTCATCTGTAAAAATTGGAATAGTAACATCAAAACCTTGCTGTGCGGTTGTTGTGAGATACAATCAAGTGGACACTTCTACCAAAGTTCCTGACAAAGAGTGGATGCTTGGACAAAAACCCTCCCTTCCTTTTAAATGTAACTGTGGAGGATATTCAAGACCAGTTAAGAAGTTTGGGGGAGACTTAACCCTGCTGCCACTATTTACTAGCCGCATTACCTTGGGCAAGTTATTTAACTTTCCTCAGTCTCCATTTTCTCATCTCTAACATGGGGGTAATAATAATACCAATTTCGTAGTTGATGTAAGGAGTGAAGGAGTTATTTTATGTAAAGGACTTATAAAATATTTGGACTAAGAATGCCATTGTTAACTTTTGTTATTATTTTTCATGGGCTCTGAGGAACAAGTGGACGTTTTTGAGTCGGGGGTGGGGGAGAGTGACTGACTCAATCTTTTCTTTAGAAAAGTCAATGTGTTGGTTTATGAATAGGAATTTGGTGGTGAAGGATTAGGGAGAGACTGAAAGTGAGGAAGTCTAGTTAGGGGATTATTAAACACTCTGGATCGGAGACACTGAGAACCTGATGAATAATGGTGATAACAGGAATGGAGAGGGGCCACTTAGCCTAGAGACATACTTTCCAAACTTCAATGTGTGCATGAATCACTTGGGAATCTTACAAAAATGCAGGTTCTGGTTCAGTAGGTTCTGGTTCATAGGGACCTGCGATGTTGCATTTGTAACAAGATCCCAAACGGTACCAATGATTCTGGCCCGCAGAGCACACTGAATAGCAAAGACTTTGAAGGTAGGATTGATAGGAATTGACAGTTGATTGGTCATGGGGACAGAAGACAAGAGGGATGGTGAGTTTTCAACAGAAGGAGCTAAATTGAGAAGAAAAATGATGAACTCAGGTTCATACACCGAGCTTGATTTCCTGAAATTGGAGGGCACAGAATGGTGTAATGCCAAAAAGGTACATTTATTGTCAAAAGACCTGGATTAAATCCCAGCTCCAACAATTATTAGAAAGATAATTTTGAACTTTAGCTTTTCTTCTTCATCTCTAAATGGGAGACTACTAAAACTTCTTCAAAGGATTGTTGCATAGATGAATGGAGATATGTTGTTGTGAAAACTTCACACCGTGGCCAACACATAGAAGTCACTTACTGAGTAAAAATTAAGTGTATAGGGTATGGAATTTATGGACTAATCCAGCTCCTGGTAAGGCTGATTTAGGTTTTAACACATACGTTTTTCCTACAATGTACATACTGATACTTCAAATTGTACGGTAATTTGTCAGCCTTCTGAACTTTATGTTTTCTAAGTATTCATTAGCTGACATAATTTCAGAGGACTTGAATGCCAGGATTGGCAGCAGTTCCACCAGAGCTACATCTATCAGAAAACAGCAATTGTCAGATTCTTCCTTTTAAGGCACTTCTCCAGGAATAACTGTCTGAATCAAATAGGAAAATATCTGGTCAAACTCATTTATAATCATAGTCCAATAATGGTAAATGGCAGGCTGTGGGATAAATCTGTGGGCTTTTACTTACATTTCCAACCAGAGGCAGCATTATTGATGATTGAAGAGTTAGGTCTTCAGAGCTTATCTACAACCTTGAGTTGGAAATTTTAGACTGGTTTAAAGTAAATATTTTTCCCTTAAACTTAATCTGAACTTTCAAAATCATCCTTGTATCTGTCCCTACACATAACTCAATCAGTGAGATTTTAGGGATAATGTTAAACTGAAGTGAACAAGTAAATTTATGGTAACACAGAATTTATAGCACATATTTTATTCTGGAAGTCTTCAAAAATAACTATTTGTAATATTAACAAACTGTGGTTTTAGTACTTATGTTGCCGGACTATTCAAGAGCAAGTTCTTTTATCTCTTGCTTCATAAAAGAGATCATAAAGGAAAAAAAATTCCAGGCCATATTGTCAAGATATTATCTCAAATATAACAAGAGATCAAGTCATCCAAAGACTCATTAAATTACAGTTCTTCTAAAAACAGCTTATCCTTTCCAAAAATTAAATTACATAAAATATTCTGGAATATTTTGTGCTTGACTGCAGGGACACCAACCATGCAGATTTGAGGATTTTATCTTCTTTGGTGTCATTTCAGTATGAGGAAATTCAGAATCACGTGCATGGATTGATTACTAAACAAATCATCTCAATTTTGACTCTGCATCTCTGCATTTTGTTGTCTCCAGTATTCTCCAAAGCCAGAATCCATTATTTTCATCAACTCTAAAAAAAAGTCCAGTCTTTCAAGGTTGAAACGAGCTCCAGAAGAAAATCTTTGCTGACAGAATTATTTTGGTCTTGCTAGAGTAGTTGGCTGAAGTCCTTGCCAACCTATTTACCTTAATTAACTCCACAGGTATGGTTCCCTCAAGATAAACCCTAAGTGTAGTTGACTCTAGGTTCAAAAAGGGAAACTTTCCATCTCCTGAAATTAGAGAACCATTAAGGCTCTTAGAGACTTCCTCAAAATAACATCAAATTTCTTCTTAAGTTGAAAGACTTAAGGCTCAGTCTAATAGCTTGCTTGCATAAGGAGCTAACCAGCTTTAGTTAGCAATTATTTTCTACAGATAATGGTTATGAAAATATTTGTTGAGTGAATAGATTCTATTGCCTATTTTATCTCCTCCAAAGAATAACTTTGTGAAACTTTTATCTGGATACATTATTTTTTTCTTCCATAAATGTTCCCTTCTAACCATTGTCCATCCAATCATCTAAAAGAAAATATGGGAGTTATCCTGGAATCCTTCCTGCCCACCTCATACCCATTCAGTTCCCAATACCTGCTGAACTTTCACATCCTACATGTGTGCTGACCCTCTCTTCTTTGGTGCCTTTTGGCACTGTGCTATCCTAGGCCCTTACATTTCTCTCTGGGCCTTTATAACAGCATCCTAAGGACTTTCTTTTTCTCCAGTTATGGCCTCCTCCAATTTACCCTTCAGAATGCCTTCAGAGTGATATATTTAAAATCCAAATTCAATCATGTAATTTTCTTTCAGTGGTTCTCCATCATTCACAGTAAAAATAAATAAAATAAAATAAAATAAAATAAAATAAAATAAAATAAAATAAAATAAAAGTAAAATGGAAAAAAATAAAGTTCCCTGGCATAAAATTCAAGGTGTCCCATGATCTGGTTTTTATGAGCCTCTCAGGTTTATTTCCTACCTATTGTTCACCACCTCACTCTTCACACTGCAGCAGGTATCTCAGCCTCTGCACTATTGACATTTGGGCCAGATAATTCTTTGTTGTGTTGGGGCTATCCTGTGCCATTTTAAGATGTTTAGCAGCATCCCTGGCCTCTACCCACTAGATGCCAATGGTACTCACTTCTAGGTATGGTGATCAAAAATAACTTCATTCATATGACTTCACTGTAGCTAGGACTTGGGTGGTGAATCACAAACTCTTTGCACACATTAGGGTCTGTAGTACCTCTCTTCCTTGCTTTTTCTGTTATTTGTTCCTGGAAAGCTTTCCTCCTTCTTTGTCTAATGTAGGGAGAGAGGAAAAAATTCTATCTTTCTGCCCTCTAACTTCTTTGTTTACTCTGAAAAGGAGGGACTAGCAGTCTGATTGGTCAGATTCCAGGACACTAATTGGGCCACGGGTGAGATCATTTTTTTTTTTTTTGAAAAGGCCACATATGGGTATAACCCACTCTTCAGTTAAAAAAAAATTAACTAGTTAATACATGAATCCATGCTTCTAAAAATTAATTTAAAATTGAATTAAAAATGAAAGATTTCTGGAGTCAAAGTATTCTTTTTTTTTCTTACTGTGTAAATGCAGTTTTATTTTGTACTTTATTTTAAATTTATTTGTTTAAATTCAAGTTAGTTAACATACAGTGAACTACTGGTTTTAGAAGTAGAACCCCATGATTCATCGCTTCCATATGACACCCGTTCCAACAAGTGCCCTCCTAATGCCCATCACCCATTTAGCCCATCTGCCCACCCACCTCCCCTCCAGCAACCCTTAGTTTGTTCTCTGTATTTAAGAGTCTCTTATGGTTTGCCTCCCTCTCTGTATCTTATTTTCCCTTCCATTCTCTTATATTCATCTGTTTTGTTTCTTAAATTCCACATATGAGTGAAATCAGATATTTGTCTTTCTCTGACTGACTTATTTCACTTAGCATAATACACTGTAGTTCCATCCAAAGTATTCTAATTAAAAAAAAAAAAAACCAAGAGAGATTTGATACATGCTTCCCCAACCTTGTCACCAACAGATATCCTCCCCTTTGTGACCATGGCCCTTGGGGTTCCAGGATTGTGTATAGAAAATTTAGGATAGATTGGCTTACCAAGATGGGAAACTATTGACTTTGGGATTCTTGCTAGAATTGCTGGAGCAGGTAATTCACATTTTAGGCCTATCTAGCTCAAAGAGAAAAATTTCAACAAAGCTTCTATAGGCCACATTCTTCTTCCATATTACCATGCCTTCTCCAAATCCTTACAGCTGTTTTCCCTTTCATCCCCATAAAAATCCAGAACCCATAATAATCAGAGCTATTATTAAGAAAGAGAGACCTCTGACAATTTATGATATATGATGTTACCAAACATCAGTCCATAGCCAAACCCCAGAGATTCTGCTTCACAAGGTCAAGGGTGAATCCCAGGATCTCTATTTTTTACCAGCTCCTGCCAACATGAGTCTGACGTGCCATTTGGTGTGGAAGCCAGTGACTACAGAGCTGCAAATTAAAATGTAAAAAGATGCATCCAGGTACTCAGCATTTTGACAGCTGACTATTTCACTTCATGTTTATATGGATTCTGTATCTAGTATCCACACTTAACTTCCAAGTTACGTAAATCATTATAGCAGATGGAGGAAAAGATGTCTGTATATGCCTATGTCCTAAATACTAAGCAGGCCTTCAAAACAAACTAGGTAAAGAGGAAATACCTGCAAGGGCTCTTTCTTAAGATAACAAAAACATGCTTGATGGTGGGAAATGTAGCTGTTTTCATGAAGGTTTCCAGCCATGGGAGCAAACAAAGGTTGAGAGAAATACTTTCTACACACGTTTAATTCTAAACCCCCCATCCTTAAACAAGGAATTTAAAAATAGCCCTTTCCCCTAATTCTATTGATTATTATTCTTTCTAAGCCTTCCTCACCATTTAGGATCCCATGAGAGGTCAGTAAGGATGGCGGGGGTGAAGTGTTCCCGGTAGTGAAACCAAGGATGACAGAGTGAACTAGAAAAATGCTTTAAAACTCTAATTGAGACAAACCTGACTACAAAATTGTATCTGTGCTATGCTTACAACTGCAAAAATTCTGTCTGCATATGGACAGGGACTAAAAGGGAGCATGAGAAAAATGTAAACAGTTTGGTTTGTAGGATGGCAGGATTTTGGGTGGATTTTTCTTTCTTTTGAGTTTTGTCAATGTTTTTGTAATGTTTTGTAATAAACAATACTATAAAAGAAGCAGCTGAACCTGCTGACTAATTATTGTTAGAAAGAGCAGCTTAGCATCGACTCTATCAGAGCTAAAATTGCTGCTTTTGGCAGAGGCTCCTCAACATCAGATATACAATGTCAGATAACCTTAATCCAGAAGTCAACTCCCCTGGTCCATAGGAGCATTTCCTCCTCCTTTCTTCCTTCCCTTTCTTTCTCCCTCCCTCCCAACCTGCCTCCACCCTCCCTCCTGCCTTCCTTCCTTCCTTCCTTCCTTCCTTCCTTCCTTCGCTAACAACTCCTTGTGACAGGCATTCCAGATATTGGTTCAACTGGGTCCACAAGGAGAGTGTTTCATTTTGTTGTTTTTATTTTATTGTTAAAAATAGTTGAAATGATTGATTGGTTACACCTGTCCTAGGAAAAACCTTGGATGAAATCGCCTTCTGCAATATAGTGAAAAACTTGGGATCCTCAAAAGAGTGCGTCTAAGTGTGTGAGTGGATTCAAACTCCGTTTTGCGGGAAATACTGGTGTCACCTGCAGGAACCCCTGCAGCTTATCTTTGTGCAGAAATGGAATGGCAAGAATACAAGTTAGGTTCTTAAAAATTTAACAACAGAATGTCAGCTTCACTTCCTGCACATCTGGTGTTTAAAGCTTATGGATAATCAACAGCATAGACTATTGGCACTTCAGACACTTGTCAGTGAATTCAATCCTGAAGTGACTTGTAACTGTACACTTGCCAAAGGCTCACCTAAGACACATGATATTGGAGAGAGATGATTTAAAATGGGTTGTCTCTCCATTTTTCTTCCAGGAACTCTAATCTCTGTTCTTGTGATTCGTTGTGGTATTGGGAAGCAACGTATCTGGCCTGATATAAATTCCTGATAGAAAAACTCCCACCGTGTTAAAAATTTAGTGGTCTGGTTTGAGCCTTTGTGAGAATCAATATATGAATTGTCCATTGGAACAATGCTTATGCATTTTTTTTGCAAATATCATTGCTGAGGGTGTAGTGCCTTATGTCACCTACAAGCTATTATTAAAAAAAATATGTGATAAATTCCTTTTGAATTTAGGACATAACTTTTCTTTGCTTATAACATAGGTTAGAGAGTAGGCATTTCTCTTTGTGCTTTAGTTACCAGGAAACTCATACTTTACCCCAAGTACTTCTCCACTGGCAATTTCATACAGATCAGAGGAATTGATGAGCTTGGGTAGCAGAGTTGGGCACAACAGAGAGGATGCCATTTCGTGTCCATTCAGTTGCTGTGCCTGTTATGGCTTAGGTTGGTATAATCCTTCCAACTTTAATGATTTCATTAAGATTTTTTTTCTCCAAGAATCTGTTGTTCCTAAAGTACTAGATTTTCATAGAGGAAGAAATGCATTTCATTTTCTATGAATATCAAAATTAATTACTCATCGTTATAACTATTCATTAAAATTCAGAATTAGATGAAAATATTCTTCATAGATTTTGTTAAGCCTTGAAGAGATCCATTTTATTGTAGCATGTACAGCTCTACTATTTAAGGAAATTATGACATAAGGTTCATAGTTGAATTAAGTCAATACCTTTTGCCCAAGCCCTAAGAAGAAATTAGTAAAAGATGGTGGGTAGAACTATGGTGGTTTATTAGGACAAGTGCAGGCAATTGAGTAGAGATGTTTTTGTAGGCCTGACCCCAGGGCGTCTAGCTGGGAACATACTCATTCATTCACTCATTCATTCTCCATATATGAGTCTACTGTATTCCAAAGACCATTTTAGGTGCCAAGGATACATCAGTAAACAGAACAGACAGAGCTCCCTGTCTTTACAGAATTTGCATTCTAGTAGGGACAGGGGGAAGATAGTCAATAATAAACAAAAAAATACATGGTGTGACAGTTGGTGATAAGTGCTATGGGAAAAGTCAAGTGGGTAACAGAGAGATAGAGTGCACAGGGTGTGAGTGTGGAGTTGCTATTTCAAATAGTGTGACCAGGTGGCATCTGAGCAGAGATTGGAAGGGGAGAGTTATGTGAGTCCCTCTGGGAAAAGTTTCCATGCAGAGGAACAGTTTGTGCAAAAATCCCAAAGTAGGTCTGTGCTTGGCATGTTTGATGTGGCAGGAATGGAGCATGGAAAGAGAGTGGTTGAGAGGCCATAGAGGGAGTAGAGAGCCAGATCATGTAGACCATTTTAAGGGGTTTAAAAAATGAGACAGGGAACAACTGGAGGGTTTTGAGCAGAGGAGTAAGGTGATCTGACATGTTTTAAAAGCATCACTTGATTGCTTTGTGGAAAATAGACAGTAGTGAGATGTGGGAAAAGTGGAAGCAGGAAACCTAGCTAGGAGATGATGGCCAGTTGGACTTGGGCTGTACTGGTGAAAGTGGGGAAAAGCTGGACATATTTTGAAGGTAGAGCCACCAGGATTGGTGACTGTTAGGATAGGAGTTGTGAAAAAAGGTGAGTTTTTGGTCTGAATAAGTGCATCAAGGAGTGCAAAGGATGGAATTGCCATGTCTTGGATGAAGAAGACTGTGGAAGGAAGGTCAGGACTTTCGTTTTGGACAGATCCAATTTGAGATGTCCAAGTGCTGATAGTTTGAAAATATAAATTTCAACTCAAAATTAATACTACATTTAGTATTATATATAAATAGTATATTATGGTATTATTAAATATTAATATACTTGTACTATGTTTTAAGAGGGACACTAGTAAGTTATATACACACACACACATATATACATATATATATATATATATATATATATATATATATATATATATATACATATACACACACATATATATTTCAGAAAGGATGACTGAGATGGCAAGGGCAGGAAACCATATTGCACTAGCAGCACTTGAAGGAAATGGGGAGGTTTAGCATGAGGGAAAGAAATACTAGAGTAGCTGTGTCTCTTTTCATGCTGGAGGGGTTCCTTGAAAAGGAGTAGCAAATGAATTTTCCCTCAGTGCTCACTTCCAGTCAGTACTAGGTCTTCCTATTCTACTGTCCAAATGAACCTTGATTTTGTTCTCTTCTCTTTATTCACACAGCCTAAAATTCAGGCCTGTTTATACCTTACTGGACTATTGCAACAGCTTCCTAACTGGTGTCCTCACCTCTACTTTTCTGTTCTCTCTCTCTCTGTATACACACACACATACAAGCACACACAGAGATACATAGATGTACTCACATACACCCATCTACCTATGTATAGATATACATCTGTGTGTGCGTGTGTGTGTGTGTGTGTGTGTGTATGACCAATTATCATTGCAGTAGCTGGATATGTATATACAAATAAACATATATATTATATATCATACATAATAATATATTAATCTGGCCACTTCAGTGTGTGTGTACATATACCTATAATATGGTATATATATATATATATTTATATACACATTTACATATGTATACACATACATATAAACCCAGCCACCACAGTGATATTTCTTTTTTTGATTAAAAATTTAAAAAACTGTGGTAAAATGCACATGCCATAAAATTTGCCATTGTAGCCATTTTAACTTGTATGGTTCAGTGGCATTATGCACATTCACAGTGCTATGCGACCATCTCCAGAAGTCTTTTCTTCTTGCAAAATGGAAAGTCTGTACCCATTAAACACTAGCTCCCCATGATCCTTTGCCCCAGCCCCTGCCAGCCACCATTCTTTCTTTTAATTTTTAAAAAATGTTTATTTATTTATTTTGAGAGAGAGATAGAGGGCAAGCAGGGGAGGGGTGGAGAGAGAGGGAGAGGGAGAATCCCAAGCAGACTCTGCGCTGTCAGAGCAGAACCCAACATGGGGCTCCATCTCACCAACCATGAGATCATGATCTGAGCCGAAATCAAGCGTCGGATGCTTAACCAGCTGAACCACCCAGGTGCCCCTGGTAGCCACCATTCTACTTTCTGTGACTACGAAAGTCACAGACTGCACTAGAGACCTCATATAAATGGAGTCATACATTATTTGTCCTTGTGTGACTGGCTTACTTCACTTAACATAATGTCCTCAATGTTCATCCACGTTGTAGCATGCGTCAGCCTTTCTGTCCTTTTTAAGGCTGGATAACATTCCATTGTATGTATATACCACATCTTGTTTGTCTATTCATACATCAAAGGGACCACAGTGGTATTTATTATATATTTTCTCCCTTGGAACCTTATAGTAACTTGCCCCCATTACTCCCAGGATAAACCTAAAAGGCTTTCCTATGGCTTACAACCTGCCCCCACACAACACAGCAGGCTTCATTCTGTTTATCTTCCTTTACACTCTCCCCTTCAGTCAGGCTACCTGACCTTGCCACAGTTCCTTTCACATCTGGATTCTCTGCCCAGCCTCCTCCTCTGCTTACAGTGCCATTCTTCAGAATAAGCTCAGCTTGTACCTCAGGACTCAGCTCAAGACATCAGCTCTTCCAGGAAGCCTTCCCCCTCTCATCCAGGCTGGGTTAGGTGTACACCAGTGCTTCTAGAATCCCCTAGACTTCTGTCTACCCGTCCATTCGTCACACTTAGATCTAAGACCATGTCTTGTTTGCCATTTCATTCCAGGAACCCAGCACAATCTGAGTGAGCAATACAGTGTGCCCTGCTATCGGGGTCACTGTCTGCAAATTCAGTTACCCTCCTGTGGTCAATGGTGATGGAGGTAAGGAAGCAGGCGCATCTCCTTCTGACGTAGCATGAGTTAGCCCCACGCTAGGACACAACGCCTGGTTGTTCACCTCATCTCATCACGAGGGCATTTTATCATCTCACACACTCAACAGAAGGGTGAGTACCATGCAATAAGATATTTTGAGGGGGAGCCCACATTCGTATAACTTTTATTACAGTATATTGTTATAAGTGTTCTATTTTACTCTTATTGTTGATCTCTTAATGTGCCTGATTTCTAAATTAAGCTTTACCACAGGTATATGTGTATATGTATATAAATAAATATAAATAAGTAACTATATATAACTAAATATATATATTTCCATACTCTGGGTCTCAAGCATCCACTGGGGTTCTCTGAACCAATATCCCCAATAAGGGGGAACTATTGTACATTTTTGTTGAATGAAGGGATAATGCAGTGGTGAGTACCTGGAGTCTTAGAAGAGGTGGGTGTTGAGGCAGTGGACTGTGCAAGTGACTAATTCAAGGCCCCCAAATGTGAAAGGCAAGCCTACACAGCCCTCTGAGTGCAGGCTTCTCCCTGCCCGTGAAGCCCCTGAATGAGACACTTGGTGCACACAATAGAATGATCCAAGATGTGCTGAGATTCACACCCCCACCGCCAACCCTTATCTGTTAACCCCCATGGTAGGAGTTTAGGTGCCTTCAGCATGGTTTTAATCTTGTGCTCTTTTAGTAGATGATGCTTAAACCTTTCCTGCCTCAATTCTCCACCAATTTCTCCTCCTCACTCGACTCCCCCTGCTCTGAACTTGGAAATAAATTCATATGTTTAGGTCACTTAAACAAAAATGAGACTTTATTCTGTGAAGTAAGTGTTTAGTTTGTAAAAGGATCAATGGGCTATTTTGGATCAAATAACTGTGTTTTCTTTAGCCATTTAAAATGGTCTATTTTCATTTTTTAAGCCACTGCCTTGTGAAAGAACCTAAGAATATCCCCAACTTAGTGTTAGATCCCGTAATTACATTTTCCCATTTTGAAAGCAGTTATGCAGTCCTTACAATAGAGTCAACGCAGCTAAAAATAAACTCCAGGCAGTTCATATTAACTGGGTAATAATAACAGGCAACAAGGAGGCTCAGTGTCCAAATATGATGAAAACAGGAAGTTCATTACACAAGCTGTTCTTTCCTGATAGATCTGAATTCTTAAAGCCTTAACTCAAAAATAATCCCTTCAGGTTATAAATAAAAGCAGAGAATTGTCTCTTACTTGTGGCTTAATGGAGATAACACTGTAGCTAAATAAATCCACACAGTTAGGGATTGAATATAATGCCAGAATGTCTGTTTGGGAAGAGACAGGAGTACGTTTGTGGAGACCCCTCTCCTCCCAGATAGGTGCCGGACACATGTGCCCAGGGGCTTACTCTTTTCTCACACCAGGCACAAGTTGCCAGGGAGATGACGCTTTACTTTGGTATGATGGCAGGAAAGCAGAAAGCCTTCAGGTGTGGAAAGGATTTTTATTTTTTCGCGGGGGAGAAAAGGGATGAAAGACAACAACCCCAGCTCCAAGTGTCTGCCAAGTAGTGTGAATTTCAATCCTGGGTTTCAGGGTAAAGTGCGAATGAAACCCAGAAGAACTTAAACCTCTTTCCCTTAGAACTTCCTTTCTCTAGTGAGTGTTGCTGATTGTAAGGATTCAGATTTTCTTGATTGAAACAAGGTGAGCATGGAGGGAAATTTTAACTTATGTAACTAGAATGAACTCCACCATCTTCCCCCCTGAAACTAAATCCCAGCTGTCCAGGGTGTCACTGAGAAGTGTGAGGAGGAGTCCCTGACCCTGCCATCCACCCCCTCTTTGAGGATCTCTCACTAGTTGTTACAACAGTCCCAGGAGGGTCTCCCTGGCTCAGACAGGTATCCCGTCTCAATTTTCTGTAACAAGGCAGAGAACAGGCTGGGAGGTTCAATCAAGACCTGAATAGGATTGGGATGGGGAAGAGGATGGGGGTAACAAGCAGCCACCAACCACAGAGTGACAAGTGCACGCTGATCTGGCTCCACAGAGGCAGTTTTCTCTCCCTAGGCTGGGTCAGTAATGTCTGCTGGGTTTGCCTCCAATAAAAGAGCACACTTGGGGAGGACTCACCTTGTGAATGTCCCCAAACCTCCCAGCTATTCTTGTTCTACTTCCATGTTGGCTGTACTCACCCTTCCAGCTGAGTGACCTTTGTTTCTTTCACCACACAGTAGATCTAGGACTATGTCCCAGGAAGGGGGTTCTTGCCACTTTTGAAGAGATAAGGGATAGGGCGACACAATGAGCATCAGGAGGGCCATATTGCCAACACCTCACATTTAAGAACAACCTCAAATTTAGACTTTTGATGTTATTTCCAAACGGGGTTAGCATAGCCACAGACATACACTGATCTAATAACAAAACACATAAAAATATCCCAAAACAGCCGTTACGCATGACTTGAAAGTTGTGTTCTATGACCAGATTGCATTAGCTGTGGGGTGCTATAAATTTTATATTTTGTAAACCTGTGAATAGCACAATTATATTGCACTATATATGTTTATTGAGTGCAAACATTTAAAATATGTCAATTTTTGTCATGCTGTTTTGATATTTTTTTCATTTTCTAAGATATCGTCATTCTCAGAAATTGGAAGTGGTGTGGCCTCTAAGAGGCCCTGACCATAGACCATCTCCCCTCTTTGATGCTACCCATGGGGAGGGGTGGGGACTTCTGTGAGATGAGGAGGGAGATTTACAGAGGTACTCCCTTGAGGTACATGAATGCAGTGGTTCTTTAACTTACATGTGCAACAAAATCTCCTAGGAAGCTTGTTAGAAATGACACATGGCACACTGAGAATTTCTGGCCCAGACCCAAGATTTTGTCTCAGGGGATCTGGGACTACTCTTTGAAAAGCCCTGTAACAGGTTGTAGAGGGAGCTGTTGGGCGAAGGTCGAAGGGTAAAAGAGGTGTCTTTGGGAAATAAATAATGATTCCCTTTGGGAACAGTGAAGACCCTGTCATACAGAGAGGTTTATCCCAGTAGGATCAATAAAGAACCAGAGCAAAGCACCTGGTAGCTGAGAGAGCAGAGGGTAGGCAGGGACAGTCACCAAGGATATGGAGAAAAAGAACTCTTGTGCACTGTGGGTGGGAATGCAAGCTGGTGCGTGCGGCCACTGTAGAAACAGTATTGAGGTTCCTCAAACAATTAAAAATAGAATTACCAGATGATCCAGTAATTTCACTACTGGGTATTTACCCAAAGAAAACAAAAAACACTAATTTGAAAAGATACATGCACCCCTATGTTTATTGCAGTGTTATTTACAATAGCCAAGACATGGAAGCCACCCAAGTGTCCATCGATTGATGATTACATAAAAAAGATATAGTATATATACGCAATGGAATATTACCCGGCTATAATGAAGAATGAAATCTTGCTATTTGCAACATCACGGATGGATCTGCATCATGGATGCAACATCATAGAGGATACAATGCTAAATGAAATGTCAGTCAGAGAAAGACAAATACCATATGATCTCACTCATATTTGAATTTAAGAAACAAAACAAATGAAGAAAGAAAAAAAAAAGACAAAAAACCAGACTCTTAACTATAGAGAATAAACTGGTGGTTACCAGAGGGGAGGTGGGTGGGGGGATGGATGGAATAGGTGATGGGGATTAAGAGAACACTTATTGTGATGAGTGATGTAGAATTGTTGAATCATGGCATTGTACTCCTGAAACTAGTATAACACTGTACATTAATTATACTTCAATTAAAAAAAAAAAGAAACAGAGCAAGGGATATGGTGGCTGAGAGAAAGAAGGCAGGGAGAGCTGTCAAATGTGGCTACAGAGAGCATGGAGCACACTGGAGAAATGTTCAAATGGGGAGACTATGGGTGTAGGCAGAGGGACATGAGACGTGAGCAGCTTCTGGGGGACCTCACTGGAAGGGAGGGTGGGAAGACCTCAGGGTAGAGCAGGCATGTCCCAGAGCGGTCAGGAATCTAACTATGAAGCTGAAGAAGTAGGAGAGGCTCTGTAGGGCTTGGTATAGGGAGAAGCCCAGAGCTAACCTCTCCCCCCACTAACTGCAAACAAACTAGAAAACTTCCTATAGGTTACTTATCTAATATATACACTGACTTTTATAACATTTTTGATGAACTCATCTGTTTGGAAGAATAAGGGAATATTCAAAGAACTTGGAATAGGGAGGGAGGTGTTCTAAACTGTGGGTAAGGACAGCTTTTCCTAGATTTTAGAGTTGTGGTTTGAACTAAGCAAAGCATTCCTTCTCATAGATCAACCTGTGCCTCTCATACCATCAGTACTTTTTGCCTCAGCATCGATTTTATACATTTAAAAATTCTAGATTAAACACCTCAGTGTCATTTCCATGGTTCATGTGCTACAAATCCAAAATTCTTTTGTGTTAGTTTTTGTCCATTCCAAGAACCTACCACATAAACCTTTCTATGAGTACTGAGAGAAATATATCCACTCTTTATATGATTAAATAATTATAGGACTTTCTTTGGTTTTAAATATCAATGATCTCTGTTATGTAAGTTTTTCTTAACTTTAAATTTCATTCCTTTAATTTTCATTCCTTTAATTTTCACTAATGATGGCAACTATGCTTCATATTTTGGAGTTACCTGCCTAGCAACTTGACTATAAGCCTTTTGAGCTAACAGTACAATTCTCAAGCTTTCTGGTTTGCAAAGCTCTATTTTTTCTAGACTTCCCCATATTATCCATTTTTTCCTAGTGGAAGAACATTAATAGATTACAGCAGTAAGTCGTAACAACTCAACTTCTATTTTTATTCTGTTGTGGCCATCACAGGTAATGGTTCCCAAGCTATAAAAAAATAGAACAGATAGTGCTAATAGGGCTTTGAAATCAGAGGTAGTTTTTGGATGTGTATGTGTGTTTGTGTGGTTTGTGTATAGGAAGTCAAAAGATAGTCTATTTAAATAATTCAACAAATTTATTTAGTGCCTAATATAAGCCAGACACTGTTTGGGTGCTGGGGATATAAGAGTGTACAGAGCAATGCTCCCATTCTCAGGGAATTTACATTCTCTTGGAAAGGGAGTGACAGGAAGTGGGACATGTATGCTGTTTTATAATAGGGTAATTAGAGAAGACCTCAATAATAGGTGACATTTGAACTGAGACTTGAAAGAAGTGAAGACACCTCATGGATACCTCAGGGGAGAGATTTCTTGGTGGAGGAAAGTTGGGTACACAGCCTGAGAGAGGAGACTGCACATCAATCATTATCAATATCAAGGAGGCCAGTGAGAGTGGAGTGAATGAGTGGGGAGAGGGAAAGGAAGCAAGTCAGAAAGATAGCTGGGGAAGACCATGGAGAGTCTTTTAGGTTATGGTAGAGACTTTGGATTTCTTTTCTTTTTTTTTTTTTCTTAGTGAGATGAGAAGCCAATGGAGAGTTTTGAGCAAAGGAATGATGTGAATATTTCAATAGGATCACTGTGGCTGCACTAAGGGGCGTGTGTTACATTGAGTTCTCTAGAAGTAGAGCCTGAGATGAATATGTGCATATGATTTATGAAGAAACTGGTAGGGAGTGAAGGATGCAGGGTAGAAATGAAGAAGGACAGTGGCAAGAAAATGGTTTTAGGTGATGTGAAGCTTCAGCCTGATCCCATGGCAAGCTCTGGAACATAATTTCACTGTAGAGTTTTCCCCACTTGAGTCAAGGGAGAGGGGCTTTTTACCCTCACCTTGGTTACTGGCTAAAGACTCTGAGGAAAGGGATGGAGAATCTAAATCCCAGGCACATCCAGGTACAGTGGCTTCTATTGCTGAAGGGCAGTCCTCATGGATGCATTCACAATGGATTGGAAAGGGCTCACCAACCACATTGGTAGAAGGGGTTCCAGGGGGCATGGCTGAGCATACCAATAGCATCTTCTACGTGGAATAAGGATGGAAGTAAGATACCAATTAGGAGACTAATTCAATAGTACAGAAGAAAGATGACGGTGGCTTAGATTAGAATGTAACAGTAGAGGTATTGAGAAGTGGTTGGATTCTGGAAAATTTTGGAAGGCAAGGCCCATAGGATTTGCTAATGGATTGTTTATACAATGTAAGAGAAGGAGAAGAATCAAGGATGATTCCAGGATTTGTGGCCTGACCATTTATGGAGAAGGGAAAGACTGTGGGAAGAGCAAGTTTGAGACTGAGGCAACAATTAGAAGCTCCATTTGATACATATTAAATTGGAAATGCTTCATAGACACCTAAGTGAAGATACAACAGAGGCGAGTGGATGAAAGAATCTGAAGCTGTGAAAATACGTTTCAAATCCTAGGTTCAGAAGACCAACTGCCCATGATATTGAAAGAATATCACGTGCATATGTATTTGAGGTAGCACTGCTGGAAACTTTTATTGGGGTTCTGATGATGGATGCGGAGTGAGAAAGCCATAGTTCCTACAAGCCTGTAAGAAGGGCAAAAGGTGAATATTAGACACTATAGGTGATAAGCTTAATGACAACTTTAGGCCCCGTTTCTAAAATAGACCATTAAAACAGATGATTTTTAAGTAATTTGCCAAGTTGTAATGCTTTAGAGGTAACATGGATTCACAAAGAACACATCAGACCATGTTAACCTCATTTTCATAAAGATATTCT
Organism: Panthera tigris; assembly: GCF_018350195.1. Classification (NCBI taxonomy): domain Eukaryota; kingdom Metazoa; phylum Chordata; class Mammalia; order Carnivora; family Felidae; genus Panthera; species Panthera tigris. The sequence goes on along the minus strand of NC_056672.1, from coordinate 61,445,196 downwards.
AGACACAGAGGTTTGGGGGAATTCTGTAGTCTTAGTACCCATTTTTATACAGTGTTTGTTAAATTTCTTTACTATATCCTTCTGACAAAATGAAGAAATGTGGGCTAGAAAATAGAGTAGTTATGTAGCTTTCTGATTGGCTAAGCAAGAGGTGTGAAGAAGGGCCAACCCTTAGATTACTTTTTACTGCCAGTCAAGTTTTCATATCATCAGGCCCCTCTGCTAGTTATAATTTTTACCAACAACTTAAATGGAGAGCTGGAAAGCATATTATCAGATTTGAAGATGACATAAACTGAAGGAAAATAGCTAATATATTGAATTATAGAATGAAAGTGGAAAAGGAGAAGCCCAAACTCACAATCTGAAATTTAATAGAGATGGATGCAAATGTAGCAAAATATCCCATTTCATAGGCTGTGAGAGGTCTCCCTTGACAGAAATGAATAGAACTAAGAATTTTTTAAGTTTATTTAGTTATTTTGAGAGAGAGAGAGAGAGAGCAAGGGAGGGTCAGGGAGAGAGAGGATCCCAAACACTGGCAGTGCAGAGTCCAATGCGGGGCTCGAGCCCACAACCGTGAGATCATGACCTGAGCTGAAACCAAGAGTTGGATGCTCAACTGACTGAGCCACCTAGGCACCCCAGAATTAACAATTTTTTATTTATTTATTTAAATTTTTTTTTCAACATTTTTAATTTATTTTTGGGACAGAGAGAGACAGAGCATGAATGGGGGAGGGGCAGAGAGAGAGGGAGACACAGAATCGGAAACAGGCTCCAGGCTCCGAGCCATCAGCCCAGAGCCTGACGCGGGGCTCGAACTCACGGACCGCGAGATCGTGACCTGGCTGAAGTCGGACGCTTAACCGACTGCGCCACCCAGGCGCCCCAACAATTTTTTAAATAAAGAGGCTTATTTTCCTTTAAGTCATGTGTGGCCTTAAGTTAAGAGTGCAGGCTTTGAAGCCATCTGCCTGGGTTAGAATCTGGGTTCTGCTACTCACTGGCTGTATGATCTGGGGTATGTTTTTTAAAGTCTGTGTTTTATTTTCCTTCCTGATAATATTAGTTCTAGCTAATATTGTTGGAATAATTGTGGGAATATTTGTGAGAATTAAACACATGTGAAGTACTTAGAGGAATGCCTGGGTCGAATTAATACTCAATAGATATCTATTATAACAGACTCAACAACATGACCTGGTTCTAAAAAGGTAAAACAGTCTTTGGGTACAATGATAGAAGTGAGGCGTCAAGGTCAAAGGAATCTCATAGCCCACTGTACTGTTTACTGCTGGGATTTTGTTCAGTTCTGGGTGTCCTTAATTTAGAAAGTGCCTTCAGCCTGTGGGTGATCAAGGGCTGAAGGTGATGAAGAGTGTAGAGTCATTCCAAGTTAAGAAAGATGGCAAGGGCTGGAATAAAGAACATAACTTCTTCTTTTGCAGAAAGACTCAAGAGCCGAAATAAAGCTTTCTTGAAAAATTTGGAGGGCTGTCGTGTGGAAAAGGAATTAGACAGAGTCTCTGTTGCTCTGGAGATGGAACCCAGAGAAGAGAGTAGGAATAAAAGTGGATGGTGTGGGGTGCAGAAGTGTTTTAACTTTCTGTTATGGGCAGAAGAATTTCTGTTCTGGTTCTGCCTCTAAATTATTGTGTGATATTAAGTCTCTCCACTCTGTAGGCCTCAGTTTCATAATCTGTGAAATCAGGATTTGGATTAGATGTGCTCTGAAGTGGAATTTATAGTTGGTCTATCAGTAGGCTGTCTTCCTAGACAGCGGGCTTCCTGTCATTGGAGGTGTTTAAGTAGAGGACCATGAGACATATCAGAGTAGACATCATTGTATTTGATTTGGAATTTGATCTAAATGACATGAAAGATCTCTTTCAATTCTAAGATTCTAGGAAAATGTTTTTGTGTGTATTCAGATGGACTATATCCATCCCATCCTCACTCCTTCGGCCTACTTTCTTGATGGACATATAGACTCTTGAAGGATTATATAAGAGCTCCTTACAGTCTCTATTGATTAGACTGAGTTGTGATTTCCCATTCACATTCTCTGGGGCATAAAGCTCCCAGAGAATTGAATGATCTCAGGAAAGAGCTCTCTGTACTAATTTCCTTGGTACCTAAAGTGTCACAGCAGACTTTCTAGCAATTAACATGCTATCATTGTTCCCATTCTTTGTCCTGAAAATGGAAAAAGTGGTAAGTACCCATAAATCACTAACATCATATTACACAGCTGCTAGCTAAGTTAAAGGCCATGCATTGAGAATTTGGTGCCTGTGGAGGTTGGGATATGCAGGCTTGGGGTGAGTGCAGGAGGAAGGGGAGGGATGACTGGATGGCAGCAGGTAGCAACAGAGCTGTGGGACACCATCATCTGCTGCCTGCAGCTGCCAGGCTGACTTCACTCTATACAACAAATATTTAGTGACCACTTATCATGTGGAGGACCCTCCTAATGGGCACTCTGAGGAACATCCAGGAATGTGACACCCTTGCCTCTCTGGCAAGGGGTTTCTAGTCTATTTGGAAGATAATTACCAGCTGGTGGCAAACACTTTGCACAATACTTCATTGTTTGCAAAGTGCCTTCAGACAAATCATTCTTCTAGCATCCTTCAAGTACCCTTACACCAACCTGTGAGGTACTGTCCTTCCCATTTCAGACAGGAACCTGTGCTTCTAGGAATTAAGCAGTTTACCCATGATCACCCAACTGTGTTGTCTGAAGTGCCTTTGCTATTGCTGCTACGTGAATAGATGGGAGGTGGACACTTAGGGAAATTGGTAAGAGCCTACTGCAGCAATCCAAGAGGGGGATCTTGGTGTATTGGACAATGGAAAGGGTAGTGGAGATTATGAGGGAATTACGAGAGAAGATTTACCAGGACTTGAGGACTGGTAGGATGTGGGTGAAGAAAGGAGAAATAGAAATCAGCAGTCCAGGTTTTGGATATGAGAGTCTTGCAGCCTGGGAGTGCTATCAGGGGATATAGAAGGTGAGGAGTGGTGCTGGCCTGATCTGCAGAGTTGGCAGTATGATGGGTTATCCAAGTGAAAAGTAAACAGTAGGATTAGCATTAAAAAAAAAAAAAGAAGAACTGTAGTTGTAAGATTGGGAACTATCATTAAAACCATGGTAGTTAAGATGTTAGTGGAGGAATCTACAAGTAGGGGGATAGTGAAGAAAAATAATGGAGAGTCAAGGAGTTGAATTGTATAGAACAGAACCACTGGGTCAGGCGAGTGGAGAAAGTAGGGTGCACCTGCAAAGACGTAGTCACAGAAATAGAAGGGTATTATTACAAGAAAATAAGAAATTTAACCACTAAGCATAGTTCTTTTTATTGCAACCTCATATACACTTCCCTGAATTAAATAACAATGGACATCTACCAGGAAGAAATTACTCAGTGGACTGCAACGCTGTTGTCGCCGTAATGGGGTTGCTTTCAGAGTATGTTTAGGGAGGGCTACAAAGCAAACTTAAGGCCAGGGCCTCCCCCCACCCTTGCACTTACTGGTCACAAGCAGACAAACTACATTTAGGTTGTAGGTTTTTTTTTTTTAAGTTTACTTATTTATTTTTGAGAGAGAGGGAGAGTGTATGCACACGTACAGGTGTGGGATTAGGGACAGAGAGAGGGAGAGAATCCCAATCAGGCTCTACGCTGTCAGTACAGAGCCCAACATGGGACTGGATGCCATGAGATCATGACCTGAGCTGAAATCAAGAGCCGGAAACTTAATCGATTGAATCGCTCAAGTGCCCCTAGGTTGTAGTTTTTCCTAGAGAATATTGGGGTCTAGAATCAGATTCTGCAAGACTCATCCATTTCATCCATTTGTAAATAAATAGCCCCCTAAATCATCAAGATGCTTTTGTTTTCTAAAAAAAAATAAGTAATCTGTTCTATATTTGAGAAGTCACAGTATGTTCCTGTGACCAAAAACACCAAACTTCCATTCTTATTCCATGTCTCTAAAATCCACTAACACTTGTCTCAGCATTGAATAACCACATTAAAAATAAAGCTAACTTTCTCTGCTGAAATTTTTTCATCCACTTACCAGTATGCCCAAAGACTTCAGTTCTGAAGGATGGTAGCTTGATTTGTGCCAGCTGTTATCAGGAATCACAGACCAAATTGGTTATTTTTTGGCCATGAAACTAACTTGCGGCTGGCACCAATGACTTAAAGCACTTACAAGACAAAACACTTAAGTGCAAGTCAATTGTGTTCTCTTCTATGGAAAGTCTTCTGTGAGATCGAAGTACAGGTGGCTTCATCCAGCCAAGATTATGTTCAAAGTTGAGTACTCTAAAGACAAAATGGAAAAGTTCAAGCCAACACATTAGGTAATTGGCTTCAATAAATTTTCAGTTTATGTTTATTAAAAAATTTTTTTTTAATGTTTATTTATTTTTGAGAGAGAGGCACACACACAGAGGGTAGGCAGGGGAGGCGCAGAGACAGAGGGAGACACACAATTTGAAGCAGACTCCAGGCTCTGAGCTGTCAGCACAGAGCCTGATGCAGGGTTCAAACTCATGAACCGTGAGATCATGACCTGGGCCTAAGTCTGATGCTTAACTGACTGAGCCACCCAGACACCCCCCAGTTTATGTTTAGTTGAAAACATAAGGCAGTACATCCTTATTGTGGCTCTGCATCTATGCACAGAAGGGGTGGGTGTGAAGAATCAGTCCCTGATAACCACCTTACATAGTTTTGTATCTGGTGGGTCAGCTCTTGGTCACTGTCCCATAGTAGGCTGGTAAAGCTCCTGTTCTTCTTGTAGTGTCCCTTGGATTTGTCCAACCCTGTTTTCAGTTTCTTCTGAAATGCTACTTTTTTCACTCTTCCAGGATCTGAGGCCAACATTTCAGATGGCTAGGGGTGACCACTCCTCCAACCTGAGTGTAGGAGATTTGTGGAAGTATAGGGAGAATCAAACTTTATGTAAGTCAAAAGAAGGTGCAAAGCCAGGACATTAGGAAAAGTTTACATTTTTATCAATTATGTCTAGGGAGGTATCACCTGAAATCTATACCTTTAGCAATATTAATTTCATTTTTTATTTTTAATTAATTTTATTTAATTAATTTTATTTTTTAATTTATTTTTACTTTTTAGTGAGAGAGAAAACATGAGTGGGGAAAGGGTAGAGAGAGATGGAGAGAGGGAGGGAGAGAGAGAGAGAGAGAGAGAGAGAGTGAGAGAAAGAGAATTCCAAGTGGGCTCCACATTGTGACTCGAGGCTTGATCCCATGAACCCTGAGATCATGACTTGAGCCAAAATCAAGAGTCGGACTCTTAACTGACTGAGCCACCCAGGTGCCTGGAGAAAGAGAGAATCTTAAGCAGGCTCCATACCCTGCGTGGAGCCAGACTCGAGGCTTGATCCCATGACCTTGGGGTCATGACCCGAGCTGAAATCAAGAATCAGACATTCAACTGACTGAGACATCCAGGGGCCCCTAGCAACATTTATTAACCTTTTTAAAAAATGGAGGTACAATTTATACATGGTAAAATCGCATCTTAAATCAGTTTTGACAACTTCATATAAAGACATAAAATATTTTCATTAGTCCAGAATGTTCCCTCATGCATCTTGCTGGTCAACCCCATACCCATTCCTCAACTACTTACTGCTCTGCTTTCTATCACTATAGGTTAGTTTTATCTATTCTTGAATTTCTTATAAATGGAATCATACAGTATGTGCTCTTTTGTGTTTTGTTTCTTTCACTGAGCGTAATATTTTTGAGATTCATTCATGAATGTATCAGCAGTTCATTTCTTTTTATTTATGAGTAGTATTCAATCTTTGAATGTACCACAGTTTTTAAAAACTCCATTCTCCTGTTGATGTATACTTGGATTGTTTCCAGTTTTTGGCTACTATGAATAAAACTGCTATGAACATTCTTATATAAAGCTTTATGTAAACATACATTTTCAATTCTCTTAGGAAAATATCTATGAATAGAATTTCTGGGTCATAGGGTAGATTATGTTTAACTTTTAAAGAAATTGCTAACCCGTTTCCCAAAGTAGAAAGTTTACTCCCACTAGAACCAATGAAAATTTGGGCTGCTCCACATCCTTTCCAACATTTGTGTTGTTAATATTTTTAAAATTACAGGTGTGTGTGTGTGTGTGTGTGTGTGTGTGTGTGTGTGTGTGTGTGTTGTATATACTGGCATGTCATGTATTATACTTTGTGTTAACGTGATGACTAATGATGTTTAATACTTTACATGTGCTTATTGACCATTTGTATATCTTCATTTGTGAGCTGTTTAAGTCTTATGCCCATTTAAGACGTTTTGTTCTTTGTCTTTGTATAATTGACTTATAGGATTTCTCTGTACAATCTGGACACAATGTATTTGTCAGGTATATGCACCGTTAATATTTTTTCCCAGGCTATGGCTTGCTTATTTATTTTCTTGATGGTGTCTTTCAATGAGCATTTTTATAGTTTGGCACAGTACAGTTTATCAATGTTTTTCTTTTATGGTTCATACTTTCTATGTCCTTCTTGAAAAAGTTTTGTCTACTACAAAGCTATAAAGATTTTCTCCTGTGATTTTTTTTTTCTCTTAGTAACTTTACTGTTTTGCCTTTGTATACATTTAAGTCTATGACCCATCTCTAATTGCTTTTTGTGTATGGCATTAGGTAATTTTTTTCTCTCTCTTTCTCTGTCTCTCTCATTTTTGCTATGGATGTCCAGTTATTCTAACATAGTTTTTGAAGAGACTTCCTTTCTCCACTGAATTTCTTTGGTGCCTTGTCAAAAGTCTTTTGACTAAATGAGAAAGGGTGTATTTCTGGACTCTTTATTCTGATTCTGGTCCTGTTTTCTAAATGTTGGTAAATATTTGGAAATAGGAATGGATTGAGATTCTTAGGTTTCTAGAGATTTATGAATTAGTGTACAAGTCCCATAATAAGCATCTTTTACCTCCTTAAGATTGTGTGTGTATTCACTGAACCCATGATCATTTATATGATTATCATGTGAGTACTCTAAGAAAGTGGTTACACAGAGCCAGAGTGTTGATGATTTGATAGCAGAAACAGAGGGAATAGAGTCTAGAAATTTAGGACCTGTCAAGGTTGGAAAAACCAACTATTCCTGAATCCAAATAAGTTGTTGCCTTTTTACTGAAGCCTATTATTTCAAATGGTTGCAGAGTAGCTGTGACATGTTGAGAGAGTTAAAAGATAGCCCACACTTGACCTTTTGCAATTGGTTAAAATATTTAGCTGAATTATTCTTACTTACCCACTTACCTAGCACCTAGTATCTCTTCCTTCATTTCCGTGGCTCTCATGAGCAAGTGCTCCTGCCCTGGCTCTCCTCGGAAAGGTCCATCTTTTCTTAGAATTCAGGTTACTAGGTTGTCCTATAATTGCAGCTCTCTGATGGTTCAAGAGAAGTCATGATTTGTAGTCCATCCAGCTTTTTACTGTTAGGTTTGGACTGAGCTCTTTCCAGCTTTTTATATTCTAAATGGAAACAGAATTCCCAAGAGGATGATATATAAAGTTATTTATTTGGTAAAATATCTTTTGTAATATTCCTTTGAATCATACTGCCTATTACCATTCCAGTCCCTATTACCACTCCAATCTCTATTCCCACTCCAATCTGTTTCTTTATTGGATTCTATTCATCTACCTCCAAACTTCTAGACCACAGCTCTTGGAGGGTATGACTTGGCATTTATTTCTATTCCCAGCAATTTGCACAGATTCTGGCACAACTAAAGGACCCTGTTTGTTGATTAATTGATGCATGAAATGCCATGACCAGTCTCACCTGACAAACACCTGCCTTTCAAGACCAAAAGCAATGCTACTTCCTCTGAGAAAACTCTTTTGAGTTCTCTGAGGAAGAGTTAGTTGCTCCTCCTCTGTGTACCTTTCTCCACTGGCATAGTGTCTGATGATGATTTTTATATTTTTTACTCTAGATTGTGAATTCGTTGAGAGCATGAACCAATTCATCTTACTCTATATCTCCAAGTACCTAGAATAATGTGTGGTACATATAATTATGACTCAGTTTGTTAAATGGATACATAAAAATGGGTTTTCTAACTGAACTGTAAAATATCTTTATTGAATGATTATATGAAACAGGTTTACATTTCTGCAATTTCTATATACATAAGCAATAGCATAAAGAAATGCACTTGTCACAGGATGCATATAAGTGTGTATGTTTAACCTCCTAATGATATAGGTAATTGCAGAATTTGCTTGGGGCAAAGATAGCAACCACATAGTACCTCTGCCACCATTTTCTCCTTGTGTGCTTATGCCAGACAAATCATTTCAGTTCTTTTTCCTATTGATCCTGGGCATGAACTCAGAACTCTACCTTCCAGTAATAACTCCACCAATGGGTGAGATTTGGTGCATGGAATAAAGATTTTCTCTTCCCTAATCTAAGCGGCTTCTAAGACAAGAAGCTGAGAGGTCACCCTTGATGCCCTTGCGGGATAGTACCTAGAGAGAAGATTCTAATAAGCTGCAGACACTTCGCAGATTCCTGTCTCTCAGAACTTAATCACATTTGCATTTGGCTATGCTCAGATGGTGGAAACACAAACTCCAGACTGTCAATCAACTTGGGCTTCCTTTCCAACTTTTCCTAAATCAATTTCTTTAAAAATCTTTGAACACCAAATTGTACAGTTAGTTTCTAAACAATTACAATGTTTTATACCTATATAATACAGTATAGTTGGTAACCTAGAATTGTTCACTACTGAATAGTTTAGGAAATGTGCATGAGAATATGTGTGAGAGTGTGTGCATACATGTGTGTGAACTGAGGTGTTCATGAGATTTGGGGGGAAAAGAGGGAAGATATTTACTGAAAAATATTTTTTATATTGTCCAGTTTTTACCTTTAAATATCGGTAGAAAAATTTCTGAAACATATACATTTCTGGCATGTAATTTATCTTCAAAACAGAAATTAAACCAGTTATAAATTTGAGTTTCTTTCTGAATTAACCATGTTGGCATCACCCCAGCTACCTCCTTATGCTCACATGGTTGCTTCCAGACTCTATGTAGAATTTTATGCCTCTGTAGTATCAAATTTGTTAAATGGCATATTTTTATATCAGTAATTTTTATAGCATATTGTTATTCCAGACTTTTACATGCCTCTAATTTATTCTTAACTTCAATATAGCAGTATTGGCTTTTCTCTTCTAAGTTTGATGGTATGAATGCTTAATTGTGATTTAAAACGATTTCAATACCATCACTAATTTATATTTCAATTTCTATTCTTTCACAAACTTGAGATATTTGGACGGGTACAAGAGTAAGTATGAAGGCTCCTCAAATTTCCTTTTTATATCTCCTTGAGGAACATTTTGGTTTTTTCTTAATATGATTGAGATGAAGTATTTCTGATGACCTTGGATGATTCATGATACTTAAATTCAGAATAGTAGGAGCAGTTTTCGTTGCAGATCAAATAGAACCTGGTGCAGTTTCCTTAAATCATATTCCCTCTTCCTAGTTCCCTAGTAATAAGGAGTCAATTGGTCATAATCTTTCTCTTCCGATGTCTTTTATAAAATTAGGTCATTGGGTTGCAGAGTTGTCCTTAGGAAAGATTTCTGTAGTAGTGTCCTTTCTCAGCTATCTGGGTACCATGTTTCTATGGCTGTCAGGATTATGGGCAAAGGTAACATAGATGAAGAAGGCTGATGAAGCATGTTTTGGTTGCTATATAAAGCAAGGTTCATAAGTGCAGCAATCAAGACATTGATTTTTTTCCTTGAATACTTTGTTTGCAATTGAGATAAGCTGCCACCAGGTGAGTGGTGGTACCTTGGTTATCTGGCCTAGAGACCAAATAGCTTTCATGGAAGACCTGTTCAGAGCATCAGTTTTCTGTTTTAATTATATCATTTTATTGTTGGCACAGAATTATGACCACGTTAATGGAAATAAAAATAAGGAAGGGAAATTAAATTAAGAATCAAGTGTCTTTTCTTTTCCTTTGCTTATATTTAGTTTGTATCCACTTATAACCATAATTTGTGTGTAGTCATAACCATAGCTTTTGATACATAATTTATTATTCTAATTTTAAATAATATATCAAATTCATGTTTTTACGTTTCTACATAGTGTAATTTGTAATGATCATTTGGACAAATAGGCATTTTCATGTCAGTAGATATTTTTTTTTGAAGTGGTTATTCAATGTTGAATACATGCAAAAATTTACAAATTACATATAAGCTATCATGAATCAATATGTTATCAATACCCATATGACTATCATTCAGTTTAAGATAAGGAACAGTACCATTATCTTTGAAAGTTCCTATGTGCCTTTTTCCTATCTCATCCTTTCTTACTTCCTGGAGGTCACATGACCATTATCCTAAATCTTGTGTTTATTGTACCCTTGATTTTCTGTATAATTTTATTATATATATTTTGTTGTTTCTCCAAACAACACATGGTTTAGTGAATGCTTTTGAATCTATATTTAAATGGATTCATACTGGGTGTATTCTCTTGTGATTTTTTCAACCAATATTAAATACCTTTATTTTTTTCCATGTTATTGTGTGTTATATATTGCATTCACTTGCATGACTATAAAGTGTTCTAGTATATGAATATACACAACTTATCGTCCATAATGAACATTTGGGCTTATTCCAGATTGTTTTCCCTATTATAAATGGTAGTGCAAAGAACATTGTAATAAACCATTCCTATTACAGTTACTTAAGACTTCCTTTATACATTTAAGAGTGACTCTTCCTCAAATATTTAGGTAATTCAAAATTGTTTTCCAAAGTGGTTGTACCAAATTATGCTACCAACAGCATGTGAGAATTCTGGTTGTTTTACACCTTTGTCAATGCCTGATATTATGAGACAGTATAATTTTTGCTAATATGGTGGCTATGAGATGCTTTCTCATTTGGTTTAAATATGTATTTTTCCCACTAGTAATGAGGTAGAACATCTTTTCATATGGTTTATCTTCTAGTGAAGAGGTTGTTCAAATCTTCTGCTTATATTTCTCTTGGGTTTTCTTTTCCTGATTGGTTTGTAGAAGTTCTAGTTATTAATTCTTTGGGTTATATGGGTTCAATTACCTTCTCCTATTCTCTTTTTCATTCTTTATGGTATCTAGTGGTAAGCATATAATATTAATTTTAATTTAGTCAAATGTGTAAACTTTTCTTTAAAAATTTGTGCCCTTTAAAATTTATTTTTATTTATTTAAAAATTTTTAAATTTATTTTTTTAATGTTTATTCACTTTTGAGTCAGAGAGAGATGGAGCATGAGTGGGGGAGGGGCAGAGAGAGAGGGAGACACAGAATCTGAAGCAGGCTCCAAGCTCTAAGCTGTCAGCACAGAGCCTGATGCAGGGCTTGCACCCACGAACCATGAGATCACAACCTGAGATGAAGTTGGATGCTTAACCAAGTCGAGCCACCCAGGTGCCCCTATTTTTAATTTAATCCAAGTTAGTTGACATATAGTACAATAATGATTTCAGGAATAGAATTTAGTGACTCATCACTTATTTATAATACTCAGTGTTCATCCCAACAAGTGTCTTCCTTAATGCCCCATGCCCATTTAGCCCATCCCCCCATCCAACATTGTGCCAGCAACCCTCAGTTTGTTCTCTGTATTTAAGAGTCTCTTACGGTTTTTCTCCCTCTCTGTTTTTTGTTTCCCTTCCCTTATGTTCATCTGTCTTCTATCTTAAATTCCACATATGAGTGAAATAATATGATATCTGTCTTTCTCTGACTGACAGATTTTGCTTAGCATAATACACTCTAGTTCCATCCACGTCTTTGCAAAGGGCAAGATTTCATTCTTTTTGATTACTGAGTAATATTCCATTGTGTGTGTGTGTGTGTGTGTGTGTGTGTGTGTGTGTGTGTATATATATATATATATATATATATATATATATATATATATATATACCACATCTTCTTTATCCATTCGTCAGTTAGTTGATGGACATTTGGGCTCTTTCCATACTTTGGCTATTCTCAATAGTGCTGCTATAAGCATTGGGGTGCATGTGTCCCTTCAATCAGCATTCCTGTATCCTTTGGATAAATACCTAGTAGTGAAATTGCTGGGTTGTAGGGTAGTTATATTTTCAATTTTTTGAGGAACCTCCATACTGTTTTCCAGAGTGGCTGCACCAGTATTCTGATAGGGATTGCACTGAATGTGTAAATTGCTTTGGGTAGTATTGGCATTTTAACAATATTTGTTCTTCCAATCCATGCACATGGAACGTTTTTCCATTTTTTTGTGTGTGTCTTCCTCAATTTCCTTCATAAGCTTTCTATAGTTTTCTTTTTTTTAATGTTTATTTGTGTGAGAGAGAGAGAGACAAAGCATGAGTTGGGGAGAGGCAGAGAGAGAGGGAGATGAATCTAAAGTAGGTTACAGACCAAGCTGTCAGCACAGAGCCTGACGCAGGGCTCAAACTCACAAACCACAAGATCATGACCTCAACTGAAGTCAGACACTTAATCAACTGAGCCACACAGCTGCCCCTCTATAGTTTTCAGTGTACAGATTTTTCACCTCTTTGGTTAGGTTTATTCCTAGGTATTTTATGGGTTTTGGTGCAATTGTAAATGGAATTGATTCCTTGATTTCTCTTTCTGCTGCTTCATTATTGGTGTATAGAAATGCAACCAATTTCTCTACATTGATTTTTTATCCTGCAACTTTGCTGAATTTATGTATCAGTTCTAGCAGTTTTTTGGTCAAGTCTTTTAGGTTTTCCACAGAGTATCATGTCATCTGTGAAGAGTGAAAGTTTGACTTCCTCCTTGCCAATCTGGATGCCTTTTATTTTTTTGTGTCATCTGATTGCTGAGGCTAGGACTTTCAACACTATGTTGAATAACAGTGGTGAGAGTGGACATCCTTGTCTTATTCCTGACGTAGGGGGAAAGCTCTCAGTTTTTCCCCATTGAGGATGATATTAGCGGTGGGTCTTTCATATGTGGCTTTTATGATCTCAAGGTATGCTCCTTTTATCCCTACTTTCTTGAGCATTTTTATTAAGAAAGATGCTGTATTTTGTCAAATGCTTTTTCTGCATCTATTGAGAGGATTGTGTGGTTCTCATCCTTTCTTTTATTGATGTGATGTATCACATTGATTTGCAGATATTGAACCAGGCTGCATCCCAGGAATAAATCCCACTCGGTTGTCGTGAATAATTCTTTTAATGTATTGTTGGATACAGTTTGCTAGTATCTTGTTGAGAATTTTTGCCTCCATGTTCATCAGGGAAATTGGTCTGTAGTTCTGTTTAGTGGAATCTTTGTCTGGTTTTGGAATCAGTGTAATGCTGGCCTTGTAGAATGGGTTTGGAAGTTTTTCTTCCATTTCTATTTTTGGGAATGGTTTCAAAAGAATAGGTATTAACTCTTCTTTAAATGTTTGGTAGAATTCCCCTAGAAAGCTATTCAGCCCTGGACTCTTGTTTCTTGGGAGATTTTTGATCAATTCAATTCAATTGATTCAATTTCTTTACTGGTTATAGGTCTGTTCAAATTTTCTATTTCTTCCCGTTGCAGTTTTTGTAGTTTGTGAGTTTCTAGCAATTTGTCCATTTCTTCCAGATTGCCCAGTTTGTTGGCATATAATTGCTCATAATATCCTCTTATTACTGTTTGTATTTGTGATCTCTCCTCTTTTGTTCCTGATTTTATTTATTTGGGTCCTTTCCTTTTTCTTTTTGATCAGTCTGGCTAGGGGTTTACCAATATTGTTAATTCTTTCAAAGAACCAGCTCCTGGTTTCATTGATCTGTTCTGTTGTTGTTGTTGTTGTTGTTTTGGTTTTTATACAAAATTTGTGCCCTTTGTGTCTAAAGTAAAAATTTTCTTTCTCAGGTATTAAGGATATTCTGCATTTCTTCTGAAAATGTTATAGTTCAGTCTTCCAGTTAGGTTTGTAACCTACCTGGAATTGACTTTGTGTGTGATTCGAGGTACAAGCACATTTTCTTTTTTCCTTTTTTTCTTTTAAATAAGGATAGCCAATTGACTCAGTACTATTTATTAAAAATTTACTCTTTCTATACTGGCTTGCAATACCAGCCCTGCCATACACCAAATTTCCATATATGAGTGGGTGAATTTCTGTGTTCTCTAATCTGCCCTTTTGGTTAATTTGTTTGTTATTATGCCAATGTCACATTTTCGTAATTATGTCAGCTCTATTTGAAGTTTTGATATGTGGTAAAACAAATGTCCTAGTTTTTCTTTAGGAATGTGTTCATTAATCTTGGCTCTTTTTTTCTTCCACGTAAATTTTAAAAACTGCTTGGCAAAGTCAATTTAAAAAAACTGCTGGGATTTTATTTAGAATATTATTGAATTTATAGCTTAAGTTAGAGGAGATGGACATCTCAGTAATACTGAGTCTTCTAGTTCAATGAATGTGGAATATTATTTTGTTTATCTAGGTCTTAATGAATGCTTTTTGTAATTTTTAAAAATATTTTTTCCAGAGAGGATTTATACAACTTTTGTTAAATTTCTTTTTAATGCTATTGAAAATGGCCTCTTTAAAAATATGTATTCTAATTATCTGTTTCTTCGGTAATTGAAATATAATTGATTTTTGTAAATTGACTTTTTATACAGAAAAATACATAAATATTCTTTCTAATTCTAATCATCTATCTGGTAAATTATTTTGAATACTATCTTATGCAAAAGTGACAATTTCAGTGTTTCTTTTTTAGTTGCTGTATCACTTGTTTCTTTTTTTTTTCCTTACCACACTAGTTTGAGTTTCTAATATAATATTTTATAAAAGCGGGGATAGTGGGTCTTATTCCCTATGGAATTAGTGTTAATCTAATATTGTATTTCTGGCATAAATCCAACTTGTTATGGTTAGATTATCCTTTTTGTATACTGATAGGTGTTATATATTGTTAATTTGTTCCTATACTGTTTAGGATTATTGCCTCAGAATTCTTGTCTGAGACTGGTCTGTGCTTTTCCTTTGCCATAGGTCCTTGTCAAGTTTAAAATGAAGACCATGCTAGATTATAAAATGAGAAAATGAATTGAGATGTATTCCCTTACTTTTTGTTCTCTGGAAGAGTTTTTGCAAGTTTGGAAGGATATTTTTCTTGACTGTTTGGTATAACTTGCTAGTGAAGCCATCTGTATTTGGCATTTTCTCCAGATGTGGAAACTATACCTCTGATTCAATTGCTTTAATGGTTATAAGACTATTCCAATTTTAAAAGGTTATGAAACTATTCTGTAAGTCCAAATAAATAGATGCATTTTTACATACTTTTACATACATTTTATGTTTTTTCACCTTTCACACTTTCCCTCTGCTTGTCCTTCTGAACTGCATTCTGGATAATTTCCTTAGATCTAACCATTTGTTGATTCTCTTTTCCAGCGTGTCTATTCTGTTGTTAAGCCCCTCCACTGAGATTTTAATTTCAAAGATTATGTTTTTAGCATCTAGATGTTCTTTTTACTCTTTTAATTATTTTTTGATTTTTATTTATTTATGTTTTTAAGAAAGAGAAAGAGGCAAAGGGATAGAGAATCTTAAGCAGGCTCCACGCCCAGTATAGAGCCCAATGTGGAGCTTGATCTTCCGACCATGAGATCATGACCTGACCTGAAATTAAAAGTCCAATGCTTAACCAGCCGAGCCACCCAGGCACCACTCTTTTTATTCTTTTTAAAAATCTCATTGCTGTTTACTCACAGTTTCAAGTCAGCTTGTTATTTCCTGAAAATATTGAATGTTCTTAGTTTTTGGTCATTAATTCCAGTATTTAATTATTTGCAGCTATAATTCTGCTGTCATTTCATCTCATTTTATTATGCATTTTGTGAATTTTGACTGATTTGTGCCTTGGAACTTTTTCTGGGTAAACTCTCTGACACCCTGATGAAGGTGGTTTATTTCAGAGAGACTTTGCATTTGTTTCTGTCAGGTGCCTGCTTGGGTGGGGTGGTAACATCAGTGTGTAACTGGGACATTTTAAGCTAAATTCTCAGCTGGAGATTTTAAGTTTATTTCTTTGAAACTATCAAGTTATGGAAGTTTCGTGTGAACACCCAAATAAATGTTGGTTGTCATTACCAGTTCTCAAGGCAGATTTAGGTTTTGTTACCTTTATTCATAGTGAAGGTCCCACACAGGAGATTTTCTATATAAGTTCTTTGGAGGTGGGGTTCAGTTTATTTCTGTTAGTTCATCCTTACCATGGGGGCATAGTCCTTTGAGATCTCAATTTTATGGGAAGAGTTGCCCATTAGTTTTTCCACCTTGAATGATTCTCAAAAGGTTGTGAAAAATTAAACTCAAATTGAGCTGATTTAGCAAATAGTCTCATGGTTAAAGCCAGCTTCGGTGTTCTGTTTTCTTCTCTGAGATTTTGCCTTTATTTAATTTTTAGATTGCATATTTTATTTTCTTATCATATCATATATTAACTTAAGGAGATATAAAAATTTTATCTTTCCATTTTAGGGTTTTTTTCTTAATTGATGGCCAGTTTTGGTAATTAGTGCACCATACTATCAGAAATTATTTTTTTTAAATTTGATTTAAAATGATGACATAATACAATAAAGTACTATGTGAACATACCCCAGTTTATTTTGCAATTAATATTTTAATGTTTCAAATGAATGTATTCATCAAGCTGATATACCACAACTTACTTAACCACTCCATTTTTATTGGACATTTACTGTGTTCCCAATGTTTTCCTACTATAAGAATATTATGATGAAAGTTAAAAAACACTTTATGAATCCATAGGTCTTGTGTACCATGATGAATTTCCATTTTATCACATAGGCTATGGTGACACATATGCATATTTTTAGCCAGGGAGTGGCATGTTCAGCTCTGCATTTTAGAAAGTGAAAGATGAATTGCAGGCGGTTGAGATTAAGCCAAAATGATTCATATAAAAGCTATTTGATAGTCTAGCTAAGATTTGATGAAGATATAAGTCAGCCCAGAAACAGAGGAGATTAAAAAGAAGGTCTAGAATAGATGCTACTTGGGGTTTTACAATTTAGTGAATGACTGAATGAAAGGGGGTAGGGGAGAAATAACAAGAGGATTCCAGTGTTTCTGATTTGAGTAGTTTTGGATGGTAATGTCCTTCATCAGAACAGGAAACACAAAGAAGGAGCGGATTATGGGTACGTGTGTGCCTGTGGAGATATTCACTGGGCCTTTGGATATTTGTATCTTAAGTTGTCTGGGCTGGAGATAAAGACCTGGGAATCGTGAAGAAATATATGGTAGCTGAAATTTCGGTCTTGAATGAGACTTCCTGGGGAGATTGTGAGGAAAAAAAGGCTAAGGGTAAAACTGTGGGAAACACTAAAACTTAAGAGGTCAGAGGTGGAGCCAAGGCAAATGAAATTACAACACCAATTGCTCAAGAAACACAGGAAAAAGTGCTGTTATAGTTATATTACAAAGCTTTTCCTTTCCTTTGTGGTCTCTCCCTTGACATCATGGTGGCTTTTATTCACTGTTTAACATCACTCCAATAAAGAAGAATTGAAACTTTAAAATATTAGCATGAATTTTATCATTCATCTTTATAGTGTGCAATGCCAGTTTTTTAACAGCTTTATTGAGATATCATTTGCATACAGAAAATTCACCCATTTAAAGTGCACAGTTCAGTGGCTTTTAGTATATTCACAGAGTTATGCAGCCATCACCACAATCTAATTTTAGAACATTTTCATCATCTCGGAGAGAAATCCCCCGCACCCATTGGTAGTCCCAATAACTCCCTCCCCCCAGCCTAGGTAACCACTAATTTACTTTCTATCTCTATAGTCTTGTCCATTCTGGATATTTCATATCAGTGGAATCATACAGTATATTGTCTTTTGTGACTGACTTCTTTCAGCAATGCCAATTTTAAGTGTAAATATCAGAATATTTAAGTAGTATGTGGAATTACTGAAATGACACATTTCATACTTCATGGCTCATTTCTGAAAAGTGCCTCAAGCTGGACAGAAGAGTCAACTTCAAGCCAAACTCAGTAATGTTGGAAAAGGAAGAGGGAGGATTCTCCTTCCTGTATCTGGCCTCCCTTCAAACTGGCTGAAAGAACACTTTTGGGCAAGGCCCTGCCCATGATATGAAACACTCATTTGCTTGGAGCTAAAGGCTCCTAGGTTTTGCCTTCTGTCAACGTAGAATTTCTATACCAAGCCCTGGGCAAAGGTGGGTTTGGGGATGTGGAGCCAGTCATTTCCTCTAACCATGATCTCTCCTACGTCACGGCAGATGGATGGCCCCCTAGGATGTTTAAACCTTTGCACTTTAAACCACAACACACTGAGTACCTGGATGGGGTGGCCAAGAGGTTTGTGCGCCAAGACTCAGCCTCCAGTTGCTCACTTGCCATACATGCCATGGTGTTGCTAATGTGGCACAGTAATGGAGTGTGTACCCAATCCTGATCTTCCCAGTACTTGGCCCAGGCCCTTTCCAGGGGCAGAAAGTGGCTAGAGTCATGGGGTAGAGTGAGTGGGGGAGGCCAGGCAGGCCCTGGGATGCAAGGTGGCATGGCAATGGGCAGCAAGAACCCATCTCTGGGAGGTAGGCAGAAGCAGGGTGAACATGAGCTGAGACTCCAAGCCCAGTGCATGTTCCTTTGTCCCACTGGACTTAACAAAGTAGAAATTCAAAGGAAAAATTATTAAGAATTTCAAGATAGTCACTGGAGTACATTAAATCCCAAGCAGGGGCCTTTCTGAACTTTGGGTCTTATGCAATTGCACTGGACTCACTTCCATGAAGCTGTTCCTAGCTGGAGAAAAGGAAAACTCAGAAGCCACAGAAAAAAAAATATGACAGGAGCTGTAAAGAGTGATGTCAAAGAAGCTGACGGAGGAAGATGTTCTAAGAGAGATGGAGAAGTCAGCAGAGTTATTGCAAGAGAAAAGCGTAGATAAGAAAAGGATTGAAAACTCTCATATGACAGCCCTGGTGACTTTGCTGAGATCCAGTTCAGTGGAGTGGAGTGGGTAGAAGCCAAATTACCAGGATTACAGAGTGAATGGGAAGTGAAAAAGTAGAAGCAAAGAGTATTGACTTGTTTAAGAAACTTGTCTGTAAAAGTTAGGGGTGATGGCAGAACTCTGAGCAGCAAGAAAGTCTAGAGCAGGGGTTGGTAAATGACAGCCTGCAGCCCTGTCCATGGCTTTTTTTTCTTTTTTTTTTTTCCAATAAATGAAGTTTTATTTTGACACAGCCATATCCATTTATCTACGTATTGTCTTTGGCTGCTCTCATACTGCAACAGCAGAATGAGTAGTTGCAAAAGAGACTGTATGGCCTGCAAAACCCAACCTATTTACTATCTGGCTCTTAACAGAAGGCTTTTGACCTCTGGTCTAGAGCAGTGGTTCCAGTGGATAAGCATCATCAGTATCGCCTGGGAATTTCTAAATACAAATTATTGGGCCACGCCCAGATCTACTGAATCAGAAACTTTGGAGTGGTAATCCAAAATCTATATTAAGCTCTCCAGGTAATTCTGATGCACCTTAGTGTTTAAGAATCATTAGTGTAGAGTTCGGATGGAAAGATTAGCTTTTGACTAGAGAAGAGAACCCTTCTCTTCCTCTCAGGTGACGGGGAAGGAAGAGGTGATGGGTAGGATGCATGAAGCTTAGTTTCACTCCTTAGGTTCCATTTACTCCCTACACTGTCTCAGAGAGGTAACATCCTGCCTTCCCAGATCCCATATTAGATGGGAGCAACCAGATCTGATTTCCAAGTGCTGAGCAACACCAGCCAAGTCTAAAGTTCAACTTAAACAAAAGGAAATCTTAGCTTAGGGAATGGAAGAAAGCTGTACAGGAGAACTGTATTTCACCCATCCAGAACGCTGTAGAGGCCATTCATGCATTGTATAAGTACTTGGATCTTAAGATGGCCTTTTAGGTCTTCTCCAATCTAGAAATTTAAGATTTCTGTCTAGGGTGGTCACTTATTTCTAATCCCTGATAACTTATTCTATCTAGAGTCTAAAATCCTTTCTTGGAACACATTCTGGTCTTCAGTGCTCTCTTCTTGTTTCTAAGGGTCAGATCTCCCCCAGTGGTTCTCAGCCACCTGGGATTTAATTAAACTAGCTAGTCAGAGAATCCATTGCCTTGCTGATAGACCAATCAAAGGTCAGGGACAAATTTTGTCTTTTCTAGTGGACCCTCTGTTCTATGCTAAGGATTCCTGTGAATATTTAGTGAATGATTTCTGTGTTCTGAACAATTGTGAAAGTGTGAAAGTCAGGATAGGTCCTAGGTCAGCAGAATCCCTTTTATGCTCCTTGATTATCTCTTATACTGTGTGACTTAGTCATTTAAATTCAGCTATATCCTTAGTAAACCAATTAACACAGTTCCAATCTCTTATGCACTTGCTTTCTGCTATACAGTTAGAATTATTTTTTTTAATGAAAGGACCAATATACTTTCAGGTATGAAGTGACTGATCTCCAGACTTTTTTCCCTCTTGCTATGCTCATCATGAAAGAATACCAGAGAAAGAGATAGAAGGCATTCAGTGGTGAAATAAAGCTGATAAATCTGATGTGTCACATAGGCTCTGAGGGGTTCATATGAGCTTGCTCCTAGGGTGGCCCAAGAGGACAAAGTAAAGCAGATAGTGGTCTAGGGCAGGTGGAGTTCTCCAGGGGGCTTTGGTTGCTGCTCAGTCACTAATCCCCTCTAAGGGAGCACACTCTGGCTCTAAATCCTAGTTGTTCTGGGGTTCTTTTGAAGTTCCCATGGTAAATGCTCAGGAGCATTGAAATTATAGTTCTGAGGCTTTGAGAAATATCATTAGAAACATTTTGTTGAGAGGCCAAGTGATAAATAAAATGTGCCTTGTTTGAATGAATATTTTTGATGGTCAGCATATGTATGTGTGTGTATTTTATAATAGTTATATTTTCTGTTTGGTTAATTGCCTTTTATGACTTTGTGTTTTTCTTATCAATTAGTTTCTTGAACAACCAAGATATGAATTGTTTATCTTTCATTTTTGCTGCAAATATTTTTCCCAGTTGGTTGTTTGCTTTTTATTTTGGCTATGATTTTATTTACAGAATTTAAAAATATCAAGTAGTCAAATCTGTTAGTATTTCTTAAATGGGAAGGTAGAGAAATGTCATGGTCACCTGAAAGCCAAAGAAATTCCATGTGTGGGGAAACTTTATCTTGTAGGAGTGCTGTAGTGAAGGTACACCATCCTGTCATCTCTGCTTGTGGAGAGTGGAGTAAAAAAAATGAGAGAGGATCATATTAGCTATTATTATTTGGACGTTAATGCCTTTGGTGCCCTGTTTATGAAGAGCACCTTGACAGGTCCTTTTCAAATAAGCTAATGTAGATGTCTGTACAATCTTGATTACTGTGTATGGTTATTGGCAGGGGGTGCCTGGGTGGCTCAGTCAGTTAAGTCTCCAACTCTTGGTTTTGGCTCAGGTCATGATCTCACAGTTCATGAGATCAAGCCCCATATCAAGCTCCAAGGTGATAGCAGGAAACCTGCTTGGGATTCTCTCTCTGACCCTCCCCTGCTTATGCTCTCTCTCCCCTCCTCTCTCTCTCTGTCTCTCCATCTAAATAAATGAATAAATAACTTAAAATAAAAAGCTAACGTGCATATCTGTCCAAGGTTGACTGCTTGTGTATAGTTATTGGTAAAAAGATAGAATGACCACTGCCCACACCAGCTCATCAGACCTACTGGAGTCCGGGCATAGTCTATGCTCATGTATGAAGAACCCCAGGTAGCATGAGGGGTTCTTTCCTACTTACATGCTTAATGCTGGACAACTAGAGTGATGCTCTGTCTATGCTATAGTAATCTTAGACTCCGTGATCACCTACTTACAGCTATTGGGTAATTTTTGAATTGTCCTCTAAATGATGAACTAATAAGGTCTAGCTTTGTGTACTCATTTCTTTTATGGTTGGCAGCCTACTCTAGAGTGTTTCCACTGGCTTTGGAATGATGAGACTCTGCAACTTGCCTGCTGACCATGACTATGATGGACCGTAGAGTATTGAACAGATTTGAAAGATTACCAACAGGGCTTACCAATGTAGCTTCCAAGAAGGCTGAAATCCCATGGGAGAAAGTGAATGCATCAGTGGGCAACTAATGCTGGGAAATCTTGTCATGTGGATGACTTTACCCTTGGATGTCCAGGCAGAAGTTCATATGAAATTGTTCATACTTGAATTTCCTACTCCCCATGTTACCTTGGGTATGGGGGCCAGCCTGGCTGGAGGACTCTGGTCTTGGGGTGATTGATTATACTGCCTCCGCAACTCAAGTAGGCCTTGAATGTCATTACACAGCCTACCTTCCAAGTGGATTTTGTGTTGGTGTTCTTAGAGCAGGAAGCCAGGCATGGTGTTGCATACCATTATCTGAGAGTGAGAAATTATCCTTGTACTTGGAATTGAATTC
Organism: Panthera tigris; assembly: GCF_018350195.1. NCBI lineage: Eukaryota > Metazoa > Chordata > Mammalia > Carnivora > Felidae > Panthera > Panthera tigris. The sequence goes on along the minus strand of NC_056672.1, from coordinate 61,422,584 downwards.
CAACCTAAAGAGGTATACTTCCTCTTGAATCCAGGGCCCCAGGCCTCTGAAAACAAATTGGCAATAATTTGTGGTTAAGGGTCATTTTTCCTGCAATTTCCCCAGTTCTGTGATACTATTCGTAATAAGAAATAGGATAAGTACAATTCTACTGTGACTAATATCTCCTGAATGTGGTAATCAGTCAAAACAGAATTCACTTCCACTCATCCCTGATTTTCTGGGCTAGCTGTGAAAGGCTGGGGTCCTACACCCTGGACCCCTGCTGTGGGTTGGGTTAAGATGGTTATAATCCCTTGTCTATCCATCTACAAGAGGGACTGATGGGAGACCATTTTCCCGCTTGGGACCTGTCTTAGGCTATTTGGTTCGTACAAATCCCAAATATCATATATATACACTTAATAAATGATAATTCACGTTCTGCATCCTATAGAGGCTCCTATACCAAGAACTGTTCTTCAAATGTTTATAATCATATCTCACTCAAATCTTTTCCTTAGGTTAAATAAACTTCTTTTCCATCAACTATTCCGTATGTGAAAAATTCCAAGGGAACATGATAATTACATCTTATCGGCCATGAAATCCCAACAGAAAAATGGCCAGAGGATATAACTATCATAAAGAAATAAATAATTAAAAATATTGATAGCCATGTGTGGAAAATTTTAACTCCCTAATAAACAAAGTGTTTCAAGTTAAACAAGTTTCCCTATAAGTTTGGCAAAAGTTAAGATTATTATACCCCATGTTGGTGGAACTATGGGAAATAGGCAGTCTTACATGGGGCTAATAAGAGAATGAAATATACTTCTGGAGACAGTCCGGCAAAAGTTGCCACAAGTCTTCAATATTTGCATACCATAAATTCTATTTACAGGAATTTAGCCTGAAGAAATAATCAGACAAGTTGTATATTACAAGGATGTTCACTGTGGCTGTTTATAATAGCCAAAATAACGACAAATAATGCCCAGTACAAGGGAACTGGTTAAATAAATGATGATACAGACCCATGAAATGATGATGTAGCTCTGTATTGAAATGGAAAGGTATTTGCAATCCATTTTGGGGAGTAAATTGATTATGAAACCAAAAAGAATAACATGATGTTGCTTTTGAAGGGCATACAAATGTGAACAATAGTTGTATTTGACTCATAGAATTGTGGGTAGTAGTGATCTTTCCGTATCACTATTTCTAATTTGCCCCCTGTAAATGAGTATTTCTTGTATATTAAAAAATATTAAAAGTTAAAAGTTGATAATTTGATAGGCAAATTAGCCTCTTGATTTGTTTTTGGTTACTAGTGAGTTTAAACAATTTTTCATGTTTATAACTTACTTAATAAAGTATAGTTAAATAAAGACTGAGTTAAAGTCCCATGTTTTCAGAAGTACTGTTATAGTGAAAGAGAATAAGCACCATCTAGTTTCAATATCTCATTTCATAGATAAGGATCAGTAAGTCTGGGGAGGTTATATAATCTGACTAAATGTGAGACAGAATTATGGCTGGTATCTGCACCACCACCCTCAGGCTATTGAACTTTGTGTTATAGTTTGCTGTCTTTCTCAGATTAGATATGTACTTGGTACCTCATACATGCTTCCTGGTAATACCAAGTATTCTGTTTTATCAATTCAGAGATTAATTTGTGATTCATGATCACTAATGATTAATTTTGGAGGTGATTTGTGGTAGATGTTGCTTTACACAAGCTGGGTTTTCTTGTGTGTGTATGTGTGAGGGGAGTCTAGTTGGAGCATTCATTGTCCAATTAAATCTGTACAATGGAAGGAAGAACCTACAAGTGACTCCAGCAGTACCATTGCCTAGCTGTGGGCCCCTGGCAAGTTACTTAACCCCTTTGGAACTTTGTGCACAAATGGCCAAGGGTATCTGTATCATAAGGTTGTAAAGAGCATTAAATGGCGCTGTAAAGAGAGCTAATGTGTGAAAAAGACCAGTAAAGTGCTAAAGTGAATGTTATATATCTGTTTATCTTCATTTGCTTGTTAAGATCCTATTTTTCTACAGAAAGAATTTGAGACAGCAGATGTATGTCGCGCTTGTTGTTGTTGTCATGGTTTCTACTATATACCAACTCTGTGGGAAGGTCAGTTGTCAGGGTGGACTGCAGCAAGAAAGCATAAATATTTACAAAAACCTGTTTCAGAGAACAGGGGCAAGGGAAAACCTCCTTGGGTAGGAAAGTTAAGTTTCTACCAGCCACTTGGGCTAGTCTTGATGAGGCAGGTTGATCATTTGGACCAGGCTTATCATTTACTAAGAGCCAAACTTTGTAGTCTGGGGGAAGATGTGTCTTTTAGAGGAGAAGCTTTTGGGGGATACATGAAGAAATCTAACCTACCACTAGCCTATAAACCTTCCAAGGTCAGGGATTATGTCTCTCCTGTTTGCTCTGCACCACTAGTACCTAGCCCAGATCAATAAAGGGTAGTTGTCTGAGTGACTTCTAACACTTGGGCTATAACTTGGCAAGGTGCTGTGCACATTGTGTAGAGCTCTTATGAACCATTTCAACAAGTAATTTAGTTTCCTTCAGGCCTAGGAAAATTGCCTGTGTTATTTCTTAGAGAATGTCCTCTCTTCTGTTATCTTTATTCTTTCTTTTGGGAATTCTTAGTTAAATATTAAATCTTTTTTATTAATATTCTCATTTTTTTTCTTCTGCTTTCTGGATAACTTCTTCAATTTTATCTTTTAATCTTTCTGTTGACTTTTTTTCTTATTCTATGAATATCTAAGTATTCTTTTTTTTTCATGACATCTTATTCTTGCTTAAGATATTAATTATATATCCGGAGGGGGAGGGTTTCTTTTTAAATTCTTTGTGTTATTTCTAGTCCTTTAGGCAGTGGTGGCTTCTCCACCTCCTCCTCCTCCTTCTTTTTGCATGTTTATATTGGTCTCTGTCTTAAATATTGATTGGTGGTTTTCCTGAAATGCCTGGCGATCCTTGGTTGTCTGTTCCTATTTTAAAATGAGGCACTAAAAAGCTGATTGAAAACTATTTATGGGCAAAGCTTGATAGTTGCTGGAGTGGACTTCACTGACCACTCAGAAAGAACCCAGCTCATTCGTTGGGGATTCTGAAATACCAGTATCAAATACCAGGCCTGTCTGTTTCTCTATAGCAGAATCCTTTAATTTTTTTAATGTTTATTTATTTTTGAGAGAGAGAGAAAGAGAGAGAGAGAGAGAGAGAGAGAGCGCGCGCGCGCGCAAGCGCACGCGCACATGAGTGGGGGAGGGGCAGAGAGAGAAGGAGACACAGAATCTGAAGCAGGCTCCGGGCTCTGAGCTTGTCAGTAGAGCCTGATGCAGGGCTCGAACCCATGAACTGTGAGATCATGACCTGAGCCAAAGTTGGGCGCTTAACTGACTGAGCCACCCAGGTGCCCCTAGAGCAGAATCCTTTATCTCTTGCCCTCATGGTAAGTACAAGATTTAAATTTCCCTCTCAGAATTTTGACACCTTATTAAGAAAAAGGAGGTTGGGGTTTTTCATTGTTTAGAATGGCAACATTCACTTACTCCTCTTGTTTTACTAAGGTACTTCATCCTCACTCTCTGCAATCAGGATTTCTAGTTGACCTTAAAAGTAATATAAACCAGTACAGCGTGCAGCAACTAAAATTAAATAATTCTGGAAGCATATTGCAAACTAAAAATAAATTAATGTAACTACCCTTCTTATTTAAAAAAGTGACCATCTTCGGCGATAAAAATTGACTTTTGGCATCCTCTTCATGGTATTTAATAGCCCTATTGTACTTAATACAGGTTCTGGCCTTTTTAGAGCAGAGTTTAGCTTCCAGTGACATATTTTACTTATTTTTAAAAATTTTTTTAACGTTTATTCATTTTTTGACAGAGAGACAGACTGTGAGCGGGGGAGGGGCAGAGAGAGAGACACAGAATCGGAAGCAGGCTCCAGACTGTCAGCACAGAGCTGGATGTGAGGCTTGAACTCACAGACTACAAGATCATGACCTGAGCTGAAGTCGGACGCCCAACCAACTGAGCCACACAGGCCCCCCTCCACTGACATATTTTAAAAGAAACATTGACAAACTGAAGGCTGGTGGTGAGGATAGGGAAGCATCTAGTGCAGAGGTTAGCAAACTATGGCCTGGGGTCAAATTCAGCTGGCTCTTTGTTTTTATAGGTCAAGTGTTAGTGGATCACAGCCACACCCATTCATTTACATATTTTCTATGGCTGCTTTTGTCTTACAAATACAGAGTTGAGTAGTTGTGACCTAGATATATGGTTTACAAAACCTAAAATATTTATCATCTGGCCCTTTACAGAAAAAAAAGCTTGCTGATTCCTGACTTACAGGCCATTTTATGCTGCGTGCTTGAAGAAAGCAGAGATTCAGTGCGAACACAAAAAAATGGAAGCACTATATAACAGCTAATAAGAATAGTGTCTAGTATTTATTGAGTGTGTACATGTGACTGGACTGGTAGACATACATTATCATATTTAATATTGATTAAGGATCATCTCCCTGACTAGATTATGCATTCCTTATGTTAAGTTTATAGCTCCAGCATCTAGCACGTTTGGGCTTTGAGTGAATGTGTGTTGAGCTAAATGAGCAGTGTTATCATGTAGAAGAGATGAAGGCCCCTTCTTGGGGCTTGGAGATCAGAATAGAAATTTCAGAGAAGCAGATTTCAGGTCATGGAGTCATGTCAGCTCTGACCAAGGTAGTGAGATATCCACCCTTGAGAAGTGGTCCTGAGAGCCTGGCCATCCACCCAGTTACTCATGGTTATTACATAGAGGTTTCTCACTTTGAGTGGCAGGTAGAACTATATGACTTCTAATGTTCTGTCATTCAAACTAAGAGACCAAAGACTAAAACTCAGAACTTATAGTTGATATATTTCTCTTTTCACTGTAATATACTGCCTCCCCTAGAATTCCCACAAGAATAGCTATGAGGAGGTTGGTAGTGTTGTGGAAGGAACATCACAATGAGTATAGGAGGTTTGGGGTTATAATTCCATTTCTTCAACGTATTTATCCCATGAGCCCCACAAGTCTTTTAATGCTTTGGGGCCTAAGTGTCCTCAAGTGAGGGGACTGGACTAGATAATCTCTAAATTCTCTTTCAGCTCTAAAATAAATTTATCCAAGGATTAGCAGGGTCCCTCCTATTGGGAGGACAGGACAGACTAGTTCAAACAAGATGTTTCCCTGTTATGTGTTGCCAGAGTACTGAGGCTCTGCTTTTAAAAATATTTTGCCCACCTCCTGATCCCATCCCAGTCTCAGCTGCTCATTTTCCATCTCCTTTCTGTATCCCTGTTCCTGTCTTGCTTTATGGTACTTCTTACTTGGGAAATTAGGTTTAGGCAGGTTGTAGTTTTAGCCTTTCTTTAGCATCGTGAAGGCAAGCCCTTTCTTGTTAAATTCTGCTCATTTGGCTGGCTAAGAACTGGGAGCTGCTCAATGCTTGTTCAGTTGGGGATATTAACATTGACCTCAGAAATGTGATTGGGCTCCTTTATTTAGGGCACTAGCCATGAAGAGCTCATATTTCTCATGGGGGAACATTTTGTTCTTGGTGGAGGCAGTTTTAGTTCCCAGAATGAGCCATCTACCCATTCCTTTATTAAGGTTCTTTAGTTAAGACTGAAGAATTTAACCTGAATTCTTTTAAAAAAGGAGGACAAGATTCAGCCTCAAGTGGACCCCATCTAGCAGCACTGTTCCCACATCCCACTCAAGGAGATATCAACTACTATTTCAACAAGGAGATATCAACTGCAACTGCAAGACTGCAGTCTCAAGGCTCTAGGCTTTTGTTTAAACTGTCTTGTTTTAAAAATTTCATTTGATTTAAGTTCTTAGTATTCAATTGTTTTATAGTTGCCCATATTCCACACTATATTTGACCATATAGTTCTTAGCTCTGAATAGTCCTAAAAACTGCAGTGTCATGTTAAGAACTCCTTTTAGTCCAAGGCATGTCAATATGTGTTGCCAACTTCCAACTGATTCTCATCCAGAAGATTAGCAAGGCCGCCACATGGTGTTCTTTTTTACGAAACGTTATTGCCTGCATTATAGCTACTCAATGTGGTGACATTAATCCCAAATCTGCAGAATGGTACTCTTAATTCTGCTTGGGTGGAGAGCAACTTGAGCTCTAAGCATAAGCCTTTTATTTTGGGAATACCATTCTTTGTCATCATTTCTGTAAGGAATATTAGTCAGTTATTAGGAATTTTATTTCACTCCTGGAAAATAATATTTCTCTCTTTTCATATTGAGATACCCAGATTTCATATCTTTAATGAATAATTTCTAGCATTGACTTAGTTTCTGAATATCCTCTCCAGACATGTTTTAATTGTTCATTAAGAAGCTACAGGAATTCCAGCTACAAATGAAGCTTGATAGAAGTCCCTGGGGAAATATTTCCCAAATTTCCTACTAAAATGACTGTAAAGACAAAGAAAAAACTTTAATAATTTAAATACACAAATAAAAACAATGGATAGCATAGGCTCAAAATTGGAAAGAAGAATCTACACTAGTTACAAAGCAAGATTGAAACAAATCCACTCAAGTCTCTTTCTATGGCACACTGAGTTGGCTTTACTACATAACACAAAAAACCCTTTGAAATGGGGAGGGAGGGCACTGTGTCCTTTCCACTGTCTTGTTCATTATCAACACAACTGAGGAGGTGAGCTCTTACCCATGTGTGTTGATTTGTGAGGCTGAGAGTATTGTCATATAATTCTTTATCCTGAGAAATTAAAATTCTCAGAAAACAACTTGGATCCTCAGAAAGTGAGGTCAGCTTTGGCTGAGTTGGAGGGCTGGTGGAGGTATATTGCATTTTCAGGGGAAAATTTCTTAAGGGTAAAGCTCCTTAGGTTTAGGCTGGGTCACAAAGAAACAAAAAGAAACCACCACCAACAAAACTCTGGGAACAGTGTATGCTGGGAATTACAGATTTTTTTTGAGGAAGCCATGATGAAAACCAGGGCTTAGGCCAGATGCTGCTGTGCACATCTAATAAATGGAGTGGAGCCAAGGGTACTTTAACTTTCCAGTGTTTTGATAAACACCACATATGAATAGATTTCAAGTTGTTCACAGATAAGTAAGGAGGAGGAAAAAAACACATTGAGTGCGTGAAAAAGACTTTACTGCAAGGGAAGAAAGAGTATCTAGAAGACCCAAAGGAAGAGCACATCTCTGAAGTGATTTACAAGAGGGTCCAGAAACGACGATTTCAGGGAAGTGTTTGACTTCCTCCATAGAATACAAAAAGTATGGATGTTAAAGAGCAGAGAGTAAATATATGGATATTTGGTATTCTTGAAGAAGACACTTAAACTAATGGAAAGGAACACTAATTAAAGATATAACAGAAAGAGAGAGAGAGAGAGACAAAGAAACAGACTCTTAACTATAGAGAACAAACTGATAGTTACCAGAGGTGAGGTGGGTGGGGGAATGGGTGAAATGGGTGATGGGGATTAAGGAGTGCACTTGTGATGAGCACTGGGTGATATATGGAATTGTTGAATCACTGTATTATGCACCTGAAACTAATATAACACTGTATGTTAACTATACAAGAATTAAAGTAAAATAAAAATGAATAAATGAATAAATAAATAATCTCATCCTGCCACCCCAAAGATATAACAGGAAGAGTTCATAAGCAGAAATAAGACCCATATTAAAAAAAAGTCATTATGTTCCAGATAAGTCAGTGCACAAAGACACACATAGGAAGTATCCTGCCAAGAATTTTAATCTATAAAGATAAGAAAAAACTTGCACAAGCATCTCAGCAAAAGAAACAGACTACAAAAAAAAAACAACCAAACAACCAAAAAAAAAAACACCCACCAAAAGTATGATTGCTCTTTGGCTTTTACTCTGAAAGCCTAAATTTAGAAGTATTTGCACAGAGTATTTACATAGCTTATTTACACAGACTTTTGAGAACCAAAGTTTGTAACTTATTGCTTTTATACCCAGCCTAATCATCTTTGACTTGTGAATAATAAAAAGACATCTCAGATAAGCAAGGACTTATGATATATGTATGCTTCTTGAAAACAATTACTTGGAAAAGCCTAAAAATGGAGAACCTAAGCTAGAAAAGGATTTTCCTTAGGTCTGAAACCAGTTAAAACAGGGATATGTCCAATCAGTGTTTATGTATCAAATGATTTTCAGTCATTAAATTATTTATCTAGAGGAAATCTTCCTTGAAAACCCCAAATATAAAACAGCTACAATTGTCATTCTCCGGTTAAAGAGGGTATGAAGAGCTAAGAGACATACCCACAGGCAACCAGTGAGGTACCTCCTCAAAATGTTAGGACTCTATGGAACAAAGTTTGAAAATCACTGCTTAAAAATAACTATTGTAAATATGTTTATAGAACTGATTGCTGATGTCAAAAGTGATTATCAAAGGAGATGGATAATGGATAAATTAATTTGATAATAATCTAGATGCAGATATTATAATTTCTTTGACTTTGTTCTATTGTTTCAAGATTGTTTTGATTATTCTGGATTTATTGCAATTCCATATAAACTTTAGAATCAGCTCATCAATTTCTTTAAAAAAAAAAAAAAAGCCTGCTGGGTTTCTATAGGAATTGTATTAAACCTAGTTATCAATTTGGAGAGAACTGACATCTCTGTATACTTTTAGTTCTTTTAAAATATTTCTTAGGTATTTATTTTACTATTCAGTGTAAAGGTCTTATACATCTTTTGTTAACATTATATGCTTTTAATTCCACTGTAAAAGGTATTGTTTAAATTTCATTTCTAATTGCTGCTATGTAGAAACATAATTGATTTTGTATATTTAGTTTGTATCTTTTCTTTTTTAAAAAGTTTATTTACTTATTTTGAGAGAGAGAGTCAGACAGAGAGAGAGAGAGAGTGTGTGATTGGGGGAGAAGCAGAGAGAGAGAGAGGGAGAGGGAGAACCCTGAGCAGGCTCCATGTTGTCAGGCTCGATCCCATGAACTGCGAGATCATGACCTAAGCCGAAATCAAGAGTAGAGTAGGGCACTCAACCAACGGAGGCATCCAGGTCCCCCTGTATCTTGTTTTTCTAAAATATAATTTCTCAATTACTGTTATATAGAAATGCAATAAATCTCTGTATATTTACTTAGTATATTTTGACCTTGTTCAATTCACAAGGATTTAGGATTTAGAGGATTTAGAAAATCTTAGGATTTTCTACATATACAATTCATGTCATCTACAAATAAATAAATATAGTACATATTTATCAACACAATTATATACTTTTTTCTTTTTCAATATTACAACCAATTTTTAGTTTGAGCCTTCTTCATACTCCAAGTCTGACATCCCCCTTACGTCTCTTCTTGCAGTCAATACTTTTGTCTAACATTATGGTGACACACTGCTTTCTATTCCTGTTTTTCTGAACATAACCACTATTCACCTTTAGAGTTGACAGTTTAATTTGAAAGCATACTGCAAGGGGTTCACTTGTTTTTTCTGCTGGGTTAAACTCATAATTTTTCCACCTTAAGTGGAGTACTTATAGCTGGGTGACAATTAGTATCACTAGAAAGTTGGCCAGCATTGGTTACATTTCTGTTCCTAGCTTTGAAAGCTCTATTATCTGTCTGAGAAATTTGTCAATTTTGACTTACTTTAATTGTATTGCCTTGTATGAGACAGAAAATCATCTGCATACCCCAAATGTTTCATTTGCTGCTACATAACATGATATTTTGAATCTCATTTTAGTCTAAAGTTTAATACCATGTTGGGCTATCAATGCAATTAACTCACCCAAGGCAACAACTGGATGAACATACCTTCTATGCTTGTGGCAACTACAACTATGCCTCAACTTACTCCTCTATTTGGCCACTGCCAAATATCTTTGATGTCTATTGAAAGATATATTCAAAGTTCAGAAAAGTTAAAATTTGAAAATAGACCAATGAATCATAAAATGAAAAAAAATGTTGAATTGCTCAATAAATTAAATAGCTGCTCTTAAAGAAACAATCAATAAAGGTATGCATTTTGGGCAAGTGTATTCAAGGAAAAGAAAAATTATATATAGTTATCACTAAAATAATTATTAAAAAATACCATGACAAGGCTTTTTAAAGACCTGGATAAAACAAATTATTTTTCTAAGAAATATATATTACCAAAATGACCTCAAATAGAGTTAGAAAACCTGAACATTCAGTAACCACTAAAGGAATTATAAAAATTGTCAAAGAACTAACTCCTAGAAAGGCCCCAGTCTAGATGGATTTACAGACAATCTTTTAACAACTTTCAATGAATGGTTAATTCCTAGGTATAAACTGCTCCATAATAAACAGATGGTGTACTTTTCAATTAATTTCACAAAGCTAACAGAGCAATTATACCAAAACCTTAGAGAAACTATAATAGATATAAACTATTTTTGTTAAAAAATTTAAAGAAAATTAAAATTAAGGTGCTAAAGGCAAGCAAACAGCTTTAAAATTTTTTGACTTAGTCTAAGAACTATATTCATTGAACTATAGAATAAAATTGAACATATATGTTAACTAATTTGGATTTAAATAAAATTTAAAAAAAGATTAACTGAAACACCCCCCAAAACAACAACAACATCAACAACAAAACAACAACAACAAGAACAAAAACCAAAAAGTAAAGCAAATATGACTGGATGAAATTCATCTAATATTAGCACAGTTTCTTTCTATGTTGTGATATTTAACTGATATTTAAATCTTTGTGCTTTTCTGCAGTATTTGAATTATTTATAATAAATATACTTAATACTTATAAGGAAATAAGAAAACTGAACATACAGTGGATTGGTGGTAGAATTAGGCTTAGAACTTGAAAAAAAATATTTTTAATGTTTATTTTTGAGTGCAAGAGAGAGACAGAGCATGAGTGGGAGAGGGGCAGAGAGAGAGGGAGACACAGAGTCCAAAGCAGGCTCCAGGCTCTGAACTGTCAGCACAGAGCCCCATGTGGGGCTTGAACCCATGAACTGCGAGATCATGACCTGAGCTGAAGTTGGATGCTCAACTGACTGAGCCACCCAGGTGTCCCCAAAAATATTTTAATCAATCAAAATTTTCTCATATTGAAGTTATATGTCAAAATCACGTATAACTAGACTCTATCATCTATCTATCCACTTGTCTATATTTCATCTATTTATTATACTGGCTAAGAACTACTGTACTACAAATTAAGAGTAAAAAAATTCTTGAAGGTTGCTTCCTAGAAAAGGGGTGAAACTTTTAAAATTGGAACCATAATATTAGAAAGCACCCTACCAGTCCTGGACTCTGTTCTCTGCTGAGTGCTGACTCAGTTCTTTATTTTATTTTATTTATTAAGTTTATCTGTTTATTTTGAGAGAGAGAGAGAGAGAGAGAGAGAGCAGGGGAGGGGCAGAAAGAGAGAGGGAAAGAGAGAATCCCAAGCAGGCTCTATGCTGTCACCACAGAGCCTGAAGCAGGGCTCGAACTCACGAACTGTGAGATCATGACCTGAGCTGAAACCAAGAGTCAGATGCTTAACCGACTGAGCCACCCAGGTGTCCCTGGACTCAGTTCCTTCAATAAGTCATCAGTTGCATGGGGTCAGCCTCTGCTTAGTGGCAATGAGATTTTACGATGGTGGTGATTTTGTTTATTCTCAGTCAGGGGTGGTACAGATTTTGTTGGCCCCAAAGTGTATATAATTTTGGACTCCTTCTTAAGAAAAAGAATACAACAGATACCATATGTTTTCGCTCTTATGTGGATCCCGAGAAACTTAACAGAAGACCATGGGGGGAGGGGAAGGAAAAAAAAAGTTCAGAGAGGGAGGGAGGGAGCCAAAACATAAGAGACTCTTAAGAACTGAGAACAAACTGAGGGTTGATGGGGGATGGGAGGGAGGGGAGAGTGGGTGATGGGTATTGAGGAGGGCACCTGTTGGGATGAGCACTGGGTGTTGTATGGAAACCAATTTGACAATAAATTTCATATTTAAAAAAAAGAAAAAGAATACAAAATTATGAATACAAAATTAGGGCCTGGAGGAGTTTGTGCCACAGAGGAGGCCTGAAGTTTAAGCTTCATCAGCCTCATAGAAAATTTCCCTCTGTTCTCAATTTTTTCAGCTCTTTTCCAAACTTAGTCATTTTGAGATTTCTTATAACTAAGTTGGTTTATCTGCTGTAATTTGGGTTATCAAAAGCTCTTTTTAAGTGTGCTCAAAAATAGGCACACTTAAGGTATATTCTGAGTAGCCCAGGATAGCAAAAGACTATCATCTCTCTTTATTTAACAACTTTACGCTTCTATTACTGCAGTGATAATATTAACTTATTAAAAAACCCATAATACATAGATGATGGAAATTGATCTTAAGTCACCTAAAATATTTGTTTGTGAGAGGTAAATTTTGTTCTTCTCTTCTAGTCTATGAGCTCATATTCAGATGATTTCTCTCATACCACAATCAATCAACAACAGCAAATCATAATTAACACTCTTGAATATTTACTTATTAGATGTGCTAGGCACCATTCTAAGTACTTTACACACCTTAATTTATTGATTTATAATGTAGCCTCACAAAATCCCATGAGGTAGGTGCTTTTACTATCTTTATTTTATAGGTAAGGAAACTGAGATATCGAGAGGTTAAAACTTGTCCAAGACTCTTATCTCACACCATATACAAATAATAACTCAAAATAGATTTAAGACCTAAATATAAAAGCTAAAACCAGAAAACTCATAGAAGAAAATATAGGGCTCAATCTTTATGACCTTGGATTTGACAGTGTTTCCTTAGATACAACATTGTAAGGACAAATGGGAAATAGATACATTGAATTTCATCAAAATTAAAAACTTTGTTCATCCAAGGACACTGTTTGTGAAAAGACATCTCACAGAATTTGAGTGAAAAAATATTTGTAAATCATATATCTGATAAGGGTCGAGTATCCAGAATCTATAAAGAACATTTACAATTCAACAGCAAAAAGATAAACAACCAAATTAAAAATGGGCAAAGGATTTGAATAGACATTTCTCCAAAAAAGATATACAAATGACTGACAAGCACATTAAAAGATACTTAATATTATTAATTGTTAAGGAAATGCAAATAAAACGACATGAGAAACTATTCCACATTTACTAGGATGGCTATAATAATATTTAAAAAAACTCATGAAAAATAGCAAATATTGGCAAGGGTGTGGAGGAATTTGAATGCTCTTACAATGCTGTCAAATGTAAAATGATGCGGCCACTGTAGAGAAGTTTGATGATGTCTCAAAAAGTTAGACATAGAGTTAAAATGGGTGTTCAGACAAAAACTTGAGCACAAATCTTTATAGCAGTGCCATTCATAACCATCAAAAGATGGAAATGACCCCAATGTCCATCAAATAATAAATAAACAAAGTGGATAATATCCATACATTCAGCCATAAATATTAGTCAGCCATAAAAAGGAATAAAGGATAGATACATGTTACAACAGGGATGAATCATGAAAATAGCGAAAGAAGTCAAACACAAAAGGCCACATATTATATGATTCCATTTATATGAAAAGTGCAGACTATGCAAATTGATAGAGGCAAAAACAGATTAGTAGTTGCTGGGGGAAAATGGGGAACAATTTCTTGATAGATTTAGGGTTTCCCTTTAGGGTAATAAAAATGCTCTGGAATTAGTGGTGACAGTTATACATCATAAATGTACCAAATGTCACTGAGTTGTACACTTTAAAACAGCTAAAATGGCAATTTTAAATTATGTGTATTTTACCACAATAAAAAAGAAAATTTGCCCAAGATTACACAGCTGGTAGATGGGAAAGCCAAGCTTTTAACCCAAAGTCTAGGTAAATCCACTCTATTCTGTCTTTCATTTATTGAGTGCCTTCTAGTGAATGTTATATACCTAACAACATCTCCAAGTTTTCTACCAAGTCATGTTCTGTCTATGCCATGTTCTTCCAACTCCAGCTTACTATACAATTGTCAACTATAAAAAAATCTTGAAAATATTACCATTAACTGGCAAGTTCTAAAAATTCTCCACCTCTTGTGAGGATAGATATAAAAACAGAAGGACCAGTTGAATATTTATTTAAAGAGTATTTAGAGCCCCAAATCCCCTCCTTGACTCAGCTCTGTAGATGGCTGCCATGTCTGTTCTCACTCCAGCAGACGTCTGGGGTTTTTATCTCAGGAGGTCTATGAACTGCAGGATACCAGGCATATACCCTCCCTAACCCCTAACCCTTAACCCTAAAGCTAACCCTAAACCTAAATCTAGAAACAAATAAAAAATAAGAGGGGCGCCTGGATAGCTCAGTTGGTTAAGCCTCCGACGTTGGCTCAGGTCACCATCTCACAGTTTGTGAGTTTGAGCCCCTCATCAGGCTGTCTGCTGTCAACACAGAACCTGCTTCAAATCCTCTGTCCCCCTCTGTCTGCCCCTACTCAACTCTCTCTCTCTCTCTCAAAAATAAGTAAACAAACAAAAAGCACCAGAAGCTTAAATAAATAAGAAATAAAAATTCTTCACCCTTTATTTGTTCTTCTATAATAGTCAGGCCTCTTGATTGCATGTGACAGGAGCCCATCTAGTTTACAAGAAAAGAGAAATTTATTGGGAGGATCACAAAACTGCAAGATGGGCTGGGGTAGAGTTGGGCCTTAAGGGTCTCTGGAATCAGGGACTTGAATATCTGTGGGGTACTCTTTTCTTTTCTTTTCTTTTTTCTTTTTTCTTTTTTTTAATGTTTATTCATTTTTTGAGAGAGAGACAGAGCATGAGTGGGGGAGGAGCAGAGAGAGAGGGAGACACAGAATCCAAAGCAGGCTCCAGGCTCTGAGCTGTCAGCACAGAGCCCAAGGAAGGGCTCAAATTCATGAACTGTGAGATCATGACCTGAGCTGAAGTCAGACACTTAACCTACTGAGCCACTCAGGTGCCCCTCTCTTTTTTCTTTATCAACTATTTTTTGCTTCTCATCTGTATTGGATTTATTCTCTCACTTTTAATGTTTTCCCACTAGGCTTGAAACATAGCTACTAGCAGCTTCCAGGCTTATGTTCCAACTTTACCTCATGAGAGGGACTCAGTCTCTTCTGCTAGCTCCTGTTTGAAATATCTTAGTAAGGACTCTGATCAGCCTGGTTGGTTTCATACTCATCACTTGGTCTAACAACTGTGTGTGTTCACACTAAGATTGGTACTCTTCACTGGAATCATTAGTAGACCAGGTATATTTCATCAAAAGAAGAGGTATGCTTTTCCTCAAGAAGAGCCAGGCAAAGAAAACTATCAAAATCTACAACACTTACTAAAATTATAAACCTATAACCTAAGTTAACATCCATAAGTTATGCAGTTGTATAATTTACCCATCTTGGCACTCTCTGTTGTAATTCTCTCTCAGACTATAAACCCTAAAAATATGGGAAATCACTTGGTTCAACTAATTTACATTGTGCCTAGCCATTGTTTTCTATTCAAGATGGCATTTGCCCTTCACTCCACTTAAAAAAAAAAAAAGAACTGCAAAACTTCCTCACCTCCCTTTCATTTCTTACTGCATTTTATTCAGACTTCACACTCACTTGTTCTACTGAGACTACTCTTATGAAAGTTGACAATGGCTTCTCGATGTCAGATCCTATGGCCTCTTCCTCCCAATGTTGATCCTGCATGATGTTTTTTTGTTTTTGTTTTTGTTTTTCCAGAAGCCCTTTTATGTTGATATGCTGATAATTCTCTGTTCCCTCTGACCAGTGTTCCTCAGCCCATTTTGCTGGCTTCACTCTTGTCTCTGCCTCAGACTTAGGTGTTCCCCAAGATTACAAGCTCAACCTTCTCTTCTGACTCTCCACTCCTGCCATGTCATATACATCTCCATGGCTTTGCTTATCTCTGTAGGTATGTGGCTTCTGTGTGTGTTGTTGCAATCGTGAATTCCAACTACTTCTTGTATATCTTCATATAGACCTCTGCACATACTGCAAGTTGAATATTTATTTTATTTTGTATTCATATCATACCTTATTTCTAAATGAATCTTAGAGGATGCAAACTACAATTTTCACTTCCTATTGAAATTTTAATTCCATCTTCAGGGTTAATCTGAGAGTTGCTTCCTCTAGGAAGCTTCCCCACATTCCTACAATATAATGAATGGAATCATCATTTGAGATCTTATGTTATTTTAATTGTACCATTATCATATTATAAAAAGTTGTGTCTGCATCCCTAATGATTTGGGAGTTACTTGAAGGCCAGGGCCAACCTTTTAATCCTTCTCTATTCACCTGCCCAACTTGGAGCATAACATCTTGCAGATAGGAGAGAGATCAGAAACTGTTCTAATTCTGGCCTCTCTGAATTGAACTAGAACAGGAGGGCAGGGCTGGATGCCTGAAATCAGTAGTTTTAAAGCAAATAAAAAGGAAGTGTTCTTTTGTAGGCAGAGACTAAACTTATTAATCATCTAGGTAGAACGTAGAAGATGAAAATACACATAGGCCCTACAAGGATTTAACCAAACTTAAATTTAAATTTAGAGAGATGCATAAGGTCTTACCAGGGAAAAAGAGGTACATGTCTTATCTTTCAAATGTAGGCCGTGTTTGACAATTACTACGATTTCTCAGGACCGTCCAGGCTCACACAGGACATCTAGTCACCCACAGACTTGGCAACAGTTCAATTATTCTGTTCAATTCAGATCACCAAGCTGGCTAATACATGCTTTCCACTTCACTGCAAGCTCTGGAGACACAAACGCTTGTCCACACCCCAGAGTGAATCCAAGCTGAGGTTCAGCACAATTAGTTATTTGTTTCCTTTAACATCTGAACCTTGTGAGATTCAGCCACCTCCTGGGAACCAGCCGTCTGCCAACGAGGCATGAATAAAACAGAGAAGGTTCCAGCTGGCATCACCTGCTGTGTTTTGCCTTATTTCTCTATGCACATTTCTAGACTTCTGAAATCTTGGGGCCTCTCTCAAGAGGACGCAAGCCACATGGGCTGGGCCTTTGAGACCTTGACTCTGTTGTTGAATTTTTTATTTTTGAGTCTCAGTCTGACTCAGGTATTAGGAGGTAGATCTGGGACCTTGATCCTCAGATTCTCACATGGTTCTGACCCCAGCTACCCTCACATTCACACCCTTTCCTGGCAGCCTCCTGGATATGATTAATCTTCAGATCATATAAAATCTGTTTAAAAACTCATCTTTTAAGGATTGCCTATACTCTACCAAGATTTCTCTATTGTCCTATACGGTGGCATTTTTATTTTTATCATGTAGCTGTAAGGCAGGGTATTGTTGAAGTCCGGCTGTTCTTTCCTTTCTAGTAGCTCTCTGTGAACACACAGATGATCCTTTCTCCTCATTTCCATTGCCATCATCTTAGTTTAGTCTCTTGTGACGCCTCAAAGTTGTAGCAGTTAAGTTCCTGGGTTTTGCAGCCAGATGACTTGGTCTTAAATCCTAGGTTTGCCACTTACTAGCTGTGTGGTTTTGGGTAAGTCACGTAGTTTCTCTGTGCCTCGGTTTTCTCATCTGGGAAGCTAGGGATCATACTCATATCCATCTCCTAAGATTATTGGGATGATTAAATGAGTTAATATATAACGTATGAGGTACTAAGAGCAGTATCTTGCTTATATAGGAGCTGCAAAAGTGTTAGCTATTAGCATTATTTTTATTGTTGTTATTGTCCATCGTACAATTCAAGACTGCTTTGCACAGAACATCAGCCCAATTTCTAAATGAAAATAGATTATTTTATAGCCATTCTCTATGTTGGCAAAAAGGAAAAAAAAATAAGCAGAGCTTCTTGTATGTAGGATGCGTCTGAGAGGAATTTAGTAATAGATGAGGTCTTCTAAATGCAGGTAATCCTGAGAGATGAGCCTGGGGAGGTAGATGAAGGATAAACTATAGAGAACTTTTAAACACCCGGCAAAGTTGCTAAAGGTTCGATGAAGTCAGAGGAGAACCCCTGAGAATTTCAAGTGTGTGCGTGGAGGGGACTGACAATGAACACTGAGAGATTAATCTGCAGGAGACGCCTGACTCACTTAAAGGATAATAGGGCTTGTTTGCGAA
Source organism: Panthera tigris (assembly GCF_018350195.1). Taxonomy (NCBI): domain Eukaryota; kingdom Metazoa; phylum Chordata; class Mammalia; order Carnivora; family Felidae; genus Panthera; species Panthera tigris. The sequence goes on along the minus strand of NC_056672.1, from coordinate 61,404,363 downwards.
GTCAGTCCAATGGAGTCTGAGTTTCATTCATTCATGAAAAAGTTCCAGTGGTCATTTACTCCTAGGTGCCCAGTATTTGCTAGGTTCTGGGGATACAGTGATGAGTAATATTGACACAGTTTATGTCATAGTTTATGACATGGAGTTTATGGTCTGGAGGGAAAGAGACACCATTAAAATAAGCAGCTACCACAGGATGGTAAATGTTGTAGAGGGTGTGGAAACAGCCTCTTCCCCCTTTATCTCACCCATTCCACTTCTCCTGGAGGAGCTAGAGTGTGAATGGGATTCACTCCTAACACTAGTGGGGTTTGATTAATATCAACAGGTTACTTCTAACTCTGATGCACATTTCAATTACTGGGGGAATTTAACAAAATACAGACACTAGGGCACCACCCTTAGAGAGGAGTGGATCGGGGTTGGAGCCTGAGACTTGGTAGTGTATATACAGCTCACTAGATGATGCTAATGGCAACCAGGGCTGAGAACCAGTAGTGTAACCAAGCTGGGTACTCTTACCCTTTTGGCTAGGAGGTTTTATTCAGGAATTGTTCTGGAGATGAAGAACACAGACCCAAGTTAGCCACGGTGTATCACTGCCCCTGGCCACTGAGACTGGTTTAAGGTCAGAATGAATCTTAGTACTTTTGTTTAATTGTTCTCTGAAGGGACACTTCCTTTTTCCCATATGTAAGCAATGAAACCGTTGCTTGTAACCATCTTGCAAAGCCAACTCATAGAGTCAAACAGAGCCAACAGAATGCATGCTTGCTGCTTCCCTACCTCTGGACTTTCTAGTTACAGGCACTAAATAAACCTCCTTGAATGTTTAAGCCAGTTTGAGTTAGGTTTACTAGTACTTGGAAATGTAGTGTGACAATAAAAACATCCCAACTGATTGAAGAGGTATGTTATGGCGAATTCAAGGTGCTTACCACTGGGAAAAGGTCAGAGAAAGGAGTGGGTGCTGGAGAGGAAGAGCATACTCTGCTTGTAGTTAGAGGAGCAACGTGACATATTGGGAAGATTGTGGGCTTTAGAGTTGGATGCACCTGGGTTTCAGTTCTAGTTCTGTCACACACTGGCTCTCTGACCTAATTTCCTCATCTTTAAATTGAGGTTATTAACAGACCTTGTAGGTTTGTGATATGGTTTAACTGAGATTAATTATGAAGCTGGCTAAGCCCAGTGCCTACTGGTGCATTGTAGATCCTCAAAATATGAGGGCTATTGCTTTTGCAGTGGTAGCTGCTACCAGAAAAAGGTGATGGAAGGTACCATGTCCTCAAGTGATAGACTGAATGGCGTATAGTAGGGTTCCATAGGGACTATAGCCAATGGGATGGGACTGCTGAAGTCTCACCGGGTGCAGATCTGATTGGGCACAGACATTACTATGAATAGCTGGAATAGGAAGGGACAAAAATTGGAACAGGAAGTTGTATGCATAGAGGCACCTGGGTGGCTCAGTGGGTTGAACGTCCGGCTTTGGCTTAGGTCATGATCTTGGGGTGCATGGGTTCGGGCCTCACATCAGGCTCTGTGCTGACACATCAGAGCCTGGAGCCTGCTTCAGATTCTGTGTGTGTGTGTGTGTGTGTGTCTCTCTCTCTGCACCCCCACCCCACTAGTGCTCTGTCTCTCTCTTAAAAATAAATAAACATTAAAAAAAAAAGTTGTATGCATAAAGGGCTATTTCTGTTAGGCACAATTATCTGGTTGAATTGCCCTTTTTGTTGTAGGTGTGGTTCTATGTATAGAATGTTTCCATCTATTATGGAAACATCTTCTTACTTGTGTACTGCTAGATAAAAAATGATAAATTGGTGTTTGTGATCCAGTTCATTCTTTGGTCCCTTAGCTGACGTAAACTTGTGCAAGGTAAGTTACAAGGCAATGGATTTATCACCATCTTTACCTCCATTGCTTTCTTGTCACGTCTTCCTAGAAATGTAGTCTAGTCTCCTTGAATGAATTCAGGAAATACTCTGGTGTCTGATGGGAATCGGAATATCACATTATTCTTCTTAGCAATAATTTACAAAATTTTCTTAAGATGGGTTACTTCTATAGAAAGTTATGCAAACTGTTACATAGTAATTAATTACCAAACTCAGGTTTAGAAAGTACCTTTTCTTTGCTTTATTCCTAGATACTAAAACAGCATGCTATACAAAATCATGGCCCAAACTTCTCACCTGGAGTTGGGCACTAGAGTTTTCCAGAAAAAATTCTGAAAGGAGAGATAGTCTGGAATCTGTCCCACCCCATTGGATCAGTTTTTCCTTCTGTACACTCTAATGTAATGGCTTTGGGTGTAATTTAAGGCAAATTTAAAGAAATACAAGCAACTTAGTATAGATACCTTTTTCTTAACTCAGCTTTAACTATAATCTGTCATTGCCTGATGTAACCTTTAATTTTTTGTTTCTTCACTGTGCTCTAAGGACATTTTCTTATTTTCTCATACTTAGGTACGAGTACTTAACTGTTATTAAGAGAGTTTCTCACTCAGCCTTTGGTATGATTCACTTTGTCAGCTCTTCATACTCTGGCAAAAGAATATTTTCTTTGTGATTTACTTTTCTTAGGAACACAAAATTCCTCTTTCATGTTAGTTTTCTTAGCTCCAGAAGGAACTAGACTGTGCTGAAAGAGCGAGTTTGCCAAGGAAGAGGCACAAACCGCATGGTTGTCATTTTCCAACCAGATAAAGGTTATGACTGGCTAACCATTTAAAAAAAATGTTTATTTATTTATTTTGAGAGAGAGAGTGAGAGAAAGAGGGAGAGTACAGTGAGCGAGGGAGGGGCCAAGAGAGGGTGAGAGAGAATCCCAAGCAGGCTCCCCCTTGTCAGTGAAAAGCCCCACACAAGGCTTGATCTCACAAACTGTGAGATCATGATCTGAGCCGAAATCAGGAGTCAGACGCTCAACCAACTGAGCTGCCCAGGCATCCCATGACAGGGTAATCATTTTTATGTTACTCACAATTCCGCATGTCTGGGAGAAAGGCATAGGCTTTGGGTTCGAGACCCAGCTTTGCAATTTATCTTTGTGATCTAGGGCAGCTACTTAACTTCTCCGAAACCTAGTTTTCTCATCTGTAAAATGGACAGTAACCGAAATCATAGGATTATTATGTATGTGGAATAAGATAATACGTAAACCACCTAGTATGGTACCTGTACATAGTGAGTACTCAATAAATTTTAATTCCTTAATATCTCTTACTCCTATCTTTTGAGGCTTTTAGTTGGGGTAAAATCATTTGCACAAAATACTAATTATTATAATTTAACCACCGTAACAGCTTGTAACATACTTTAAACCTTATTCTCAAAAGAACGATGCCTAATTTTTCTTGGGCTTAAATATAAAGTTCACTGCATTTATTATTTGCCCCAGAATGCTGAGAGAAACTGGCAGTGAAAAATTCACAGCTATTATCAGTGATCTTTGATAAGACATGGAGGATAGGAATTCCAGAAAACTAGGAATGAGCAAATACTCCAAATTTCTAAAGGAAGAACAAAATATGTGCCCTCACTCCCTTCCTCACCAAATGATACAGTAGCCATCTTGATAGCAATCTCTGGAAAAATTCTAAAAATGCAGTATACTTATGATTTGTAAGCATTTAGAAACAAAAGCTGTGATTGTTAGGAGCTAGTGTGGATTCACTAAGACCAGGACATTTCTCTTTTCTACTAAATTGTTGTAAGTCCTGTGGATCACATCAATGCTGTAGACATAGTGTATTCTGATGCAGCAAAGCCTCTAACAAAATCCTTATGGTATCCTTGTGGATAAAATATTTAGACAAATGTGGTCTGGATTATCTATCTATCTTCCATCTTTTTCTTTGTTCTAAAAAGACTTTTGGTAGTTTTAATAATACACAAAACTCAATAAGATGAACCTCTCTCCTCCCCCCACCCCATCCCAAAATAAAGAAGTGAAGAAATTAGAGTAAAGGGAAAAAATGTTAGGGAGAATAAGATGAAACCACAAGTGTGTGGTTGGTCCATGAAATGTACACCATGAGATTCTGTTATTCCATAGTCTTTACACTTTCTAGAGGTGATTTGAAGATTTTGTTGTGGACTTCCTAACAGTTCATGCAAAGAAGAAACATCATAAATAAAAATGTCTATAAGAAAGAAAAACAGTGCTGAGAACAGAGAGAAACTTCTGTGGGTTCTCGTAAAGAGGACATATGTCATATAGTAAACCATCTGCTCAGTACATCCTCACATGAAATACAGTGGTGAGTTTCAAGGGCTGCTTCTTATGGAGTACCTTTTTGTGGACCAAAGCACTATTGTGTTAAAAAAAATTCTGTGGGAAATTGGGGGTTAAGGGTCATGAGAATGCCATCAAGATATGCAATTCTCTGGTAGTTGGGTAAACGCTTTTACCATTAGGTTCTAGTTTAACAGGGTGATTTATTAAAACTTCTTCAAAGATCATTCATTAAAGGATTGATGTCTCTAATGCTCTGCTCTGTCCTTGAATACCCAGAATAATCATCAAGGATGAAGTCATAGAATACACTCCTCACATTTTGGAGAATGAAAATTTGGGAGGGACAGTGGATACAGACAGTTACATGGTCTTAGCACCTGAAATGTTGGGTTAAAGTCTACAAGATAAAATTTGGTAGCTCTAAATACATATAAAATAGTGGATTTAGGTTAAAAAGCATATCCTTGGGTTATAGAGCCAGGAACACCCTGAGAGCAAGGCAGACTATTTGAAAAGGACCCCAGGGGCTTCTGTGACTGCAAACTCAGATGGGCCAATAGTGTGACATGACTTCTAGGAAAGCTAAATTTTCATCTGTAATAGCACTGTGCCCAGAGTGCCGTCATGCTATGCCCTGGCTAGATCACATCCGGAGCCCTATGTTAAATTCTTACGTCATTTTCCAAGAGAGATACTCAATCAAAGGTGAGTATCTGGGATGCTGAGGATTCTAAAGGAAAATTAAGGGAAATTACAGATGCTTATCCCAGAAACGAGAAGACAAAGCAAAATATAGTTAAAGAGGTATTATATGGATAAGAGAATAATTGCTTCCTGGATTAATATAGAAGAAAACATGAAAAACCAAGGATTCATTATAAAGGAACACATTAAAGAAAATATTCTAATGAGAACTATCTAAAAAAATTAAAATGATCTCTTATGAGTAGTGAGCCTCCTATCATCAGAAGAAATCAAGGAGAGTCTGTGTATTTTCTGGGAATGTTATAAAGGATAGTTTGATGAAGGTGAGAGATTGTTCTAGGTGACCTCCATGTTCCCTTCCACTTCCAAGATTTTATACACCTTTCTCTGAAATGGCAGAAATTTCAACAGTTAAAAAAATCCACAAGTTATTTAAAGAAGAAAATCAATCTAGTCTCAGACTATTGTTAGTGCCTCAGAAGATCTGCCCCCAAATGACTAAGTTAAAATAACACAAGCAGAAGATGATGAATCATGCTGCTTTTCCTAATGGTCTCTAACGTGCAAAGCCCAGGATCACAGCTGCCACTCTGAGTGACTACATGGGGAGGGAGAACTAAATTATGGTAGGTATAACACTGTAATGTTCCCAGTTGGTAGCTTGTGTGTATGTGATTACCTAGTATTCCTTACCAGCTGTTTTTTAACATTAGTCATACTGATTTGAAACAACCGCCCTCTTTTCATTTATCTCAATAAGCACTGTTCTTTTAGGAGGAGTAAGACATTTCATTTAAAAGTGGAAGCTTTTCTTAGTTCTTGAGTGCATGTGATATGATTGTATATATATATGTACTTCCCAGGGTCCTTGTGAGTCTCAGGTGAGGTAATTATTGAGATTACACTCTCTCTCGCTATTCTTGACCCAGGTCACTGAGGTGGACAGGGTCTCAGGAGTGGGGAACATTAGTATCCTCCTTGCGCCAGAATAAAGAAAGGCTTTAGTGGGTGGACAAGCTTTTGGAAGGGGTCCATGGAGATGAGCAATCAGGACAGATGGTCCCCAAATACCTCCTCCCATCCCATGTGAGGGGACTTAGATGGGTGGGTTTTCTTTCTTGGTGCTCCTGGCACTTGAATGAGGCAAAACTTCGAGGTGTGCTGAACTGATAACAGGAAAATGATTGTACCTCATCTAGAATGGGGAGGGGTTCACCAAAGGTAAGGAAGATCAGGGCCTGGAAGGAACCCTGGAATAATTTAATCAGGGATGGAGAGGGGAGGAGACCCTGAAAGCTCAAGTCCAAGGTCTAAAGCCAGAATAAGAACCAATGGGGTGTCTAGATATTAGTAGGTAGAAAAAAATCAGTTGAAGGCTGTCCATACAGATTCTGCTGTTGGATTCACAGGCTGGCTTTATTATATCTCACTCATAAGACACTTATACCCTGTTAGTGGGAATATAAATTGGTGTAACCTTTATGGATGCTAATCTGAAAATATATATTAATAGTCTTTTTAAAGTGCACACTACCTTTAATATAGTAATTATACTTATGGCAATGTATTCTAAGGAAATAATTGTCTACAAAGAAGCATTTACCAGGATGTTCATTAAAGTGTTATTTAAATAGCTAAGAGATGTAAAAACATAAATGCCCAGAACCTGGAAATTGTTTAAATAAATAAATAATTTAATATTCATATAATGGAATATTATGCAATCATTTACATTATTCATACATTCATACATTACTTATTACTTATGCATGTTGATTGGTTGCAAGTGGCTTTAATAGGAATTAATGGAGTTCTGAAGTTGCCATTAAGTGATAGGGATCAACTCTGCTCTGGTCAATATTTCTTTTATTCTCCAGATTGGACACTGTTACAGTCCTATATCATCTTGCATATCTCAGGGTCACCAAGCTGATGATGTATAATTTCTTTTTTCTTAGAGCTTTTCACTTATACCTTTTCTAGAGTTAGCATGAAGGCTTTATGCATATCGGTATTTATCTGATGCGTTTTCCCCCTTGCTGGTTCCTCCACATAGGCTCTGACTTCTAAATATTGGCCCCTGTGTTAAGTTCTTGGACCTATTTGTCTTCTATCTACACTTACTGGTAAACTCTTCTAGTCTCTGGCTCTTGAAACCATCTTTGTGCTGATAACTCCTAAATTCCTAACTTGACCTCTCTCCAAGACTCAGACGAATGTATCCAACTATTTATTTAACTTCTCCACTTTGATGGTTGTTCAACTCAGATGTCCAAAGCTGAATTCCTAAATACCCACCCTGTCAATCTGCTCTTTCCACAGTGCTCCCTCCCCTGTCAGGTAATAATTCTATTCTTTCAGTTTCCAGGGACAAGAACTTTGGTGACATCCTTGACTTTCCTCTTTTTTTCACACGCTATATCAAAACTGTCACCATATCCTGAGGCTGAATCTTCAAAATTTATGTGGAATCTGACTGCCTTTTCCCCACCCACACCACTACCCTCTGGTCCCAGCCACTATTTACTGGATGGTTCTAGACTCCTACTTGGTCTTACTGCTTCCACTCTTGCCCTCTACAATCTATTTTCAACAAGACAATTATCCAAAAACCCAAGTCATGTCATGTCTCTTTTCTTTGATCAATAATTATGAATGGTTTCCATTTCCCTCAGAAAAAAAATTCAAGACTTTCCATGATATATATATACAAGATCCTATGTGACCATGCCTCTGGCTATCTTTTCTGACCTCATCTTGAATTACTCTTTTCCTCACTCTGTTCCACCCACAATGGTCTCCATACTGTTCCTAGAATATGCCCAAGTACTTTCGCACCTCAGGGCCTCTGCCTGGAATGCTCTTCTCTTCTGCCCTCATGGTTCACCCCTCTGCTATGTCAATCATTTGTGTCAAGGACTTTCCTGACACAATTATTTAAAATCGCAATCCTCCTCCTCCCTTATGTTGCTCTTCTTCCTTGCTTTCTTTCCCTCTGTAGTGACCTCCACCGTCTAACATACTTATTTCTTACTGTCTGTTTTCTCCAACATGAATGAAAGCTCTACCAGGACAGAGATTTTTCTTCTTTTGTTCACTGGTTTATCCCAAATGTTGTGCATGGTACATATTAGATGCTCAATAAATATTTGTTGTTGAATAAATCTACAAAAGCTGTATCTGAGGAAATACCATAGTGTTACTGTTAGTTTTAATGTGATGAATAAAGCCCAGGGTCATTTGGAAACTTTTAAGCGCTCATGGGATGAATGACTGCTTTAATATTGTAAGATGCCCAGAGGTAACAAGGGAAAAGTCAGATGAGACCTCTGATGCTCAATTAGGTTGACGGGTATTCCTTCACTCTCTTCTGGTTATGTTCCTGTCACCTGACATGGGATATAGCTTGTTATATGCTGGAAGGAAGGAAACTGAAACTGGGACAGGATTGAAAAATATTGTAATGGAGATGGTTCAAAATATCCCTCTTAAACCTAGGTGGGAGACACTCATGAGGAAGATATTATCTCATCATGAAAATCTCCTACTACTATGTGTCCTCTGCCAGTTTCTGTGTTATTTATATTACCCATTACTTCAAGACTGTTATAGGGACTATTTATAGGGGGTTTCTGATTCTGGAAGAAAACATAAATTGACAGGGGAACATATTTACCATTTATTTAATTTTAAAAGAAGATTATAAAAAACCCATAAAGATAGTAATCCCATTTAGTTGAGAAAAAAAATCTGTGCTTCCTATCATCTGGCTACCTAAAGATACATGTGCCAAGAAAATGTAATGGAAGGATGCATACCAAGGTTCTAACAGTGAGTATCTCTGGATGCTAAGACTATATTTTTATTTCTTTCTCTTCCATTTACCTGTATCTCTCATCTCTAATTTTCTACAATGAGCATGTTCTGCTTTTATAATAAAATAAATTATGGACACAGTGGTGGTATTATTAGGCTGCCTGAAGGTATGGGTAGATTATGGGCAATGAGCATGGAGTCTCGATGTTACAAATGACTTTTAGGTTATAAGGCCAACCTCTGCAATATCCTTCCAAGTGGTTTTCTACTTGTATACCTCTGATGGCACACAGCCGTCTGAGTCAGCCCATACCATATGCCTGACTATGCCTTCCACGCAGTGGAGGTTCTACACTTTAGAGTCGTAAATTCTGGATTTTTGCAATAGCTTCCTACCTGGTCTACTTTCTACTCTTGCCTTGTTATAATCTATCCTCCACAAAATGATCCTCCAAAAACCTTAGTTCTATCATGTCATTCTTCTGCTCAAAATTCACTTTCCAGTTTCTACAGACAAAAGTCAAGGACTTTCCATGACATACAAGTTCCTGTGTCCTTGAATCCATCTCCTACATGAAAAAACATCTCCCTTGATAATTGCTTATGTTTTTGAGACCCATCGCCTTCCTGGGAATTTCACTATGGACATTATTCTCCTTTTAATTTACGTTTACAGTGTTTGTCTTTGGGCTGAACACAGTCTTCCTAGGATTACTGGACATCCCAAAGCAGAGCATGATGTTTCCTTCCTTGTTCTGGATACTTTATTTATTTCACCCAAGTTTGAATTATCCTGTTTAGATGACTAGTCAAGAGGGCAAAGAAAGAAATATCATGAACTAGTGTCTGATTTATACGTTGTTTATGGCTTTGGGAATTTTCTGGTTCTGATACACACAAACACATACCTATATATAGTTTCAGTCTACTGTAAGGGGAAAAGAAGGGGAGAAAGAAAGCATAAAGAGGATTTGATACTAGGGAGTGAAACTTAGGGAAAAAAAATCAAAGCTTTCCTGGTGTTAGGAGAAGTATCACGAACACAAATGTATTCTGGCTCTTTGAATTTTTAAAAGCTACAATCTATTTTGTAATTTAATGAGATTAAATTGTCTTCCGTAAAACAAACACAATAGTGGGCACTGTTGGTGAAGATGGAAAACAGAAGATATAAGAGGAATTGCAAGACATGGTTTTCTTTCTCATAGGACATACTTTCTAGTTAGGAGTGGCACACATGCCTGAAACGGAAAAAATAAAACACCCTGAGAATAGACACAATGTACCATAAAATGAACCATAGACACAGGGCTGGAGAGGACTGGTAAATTAAGGGCTGATGAGAGTGCACTGGTGTTCATATTTCCACTCAGCAAGTATTTTTGCACACCTACTGTCTATAAACGGTTGTGCTGAGTTCTATGGAAGTGTACAAAAAGAATAAAACATTGACCTTACCCTCTATGTCTGTGGTTCAGTAGAATGCAAGATTAAGCAGTTATAGGAATTTGTAAAGACTTGGGCATGTGTTCATGAAAATGTTAAATTTAAAAAATGACACACAGGGGAGGCTGGGTGGCTCAGTTGGTTAAGTGTCCTACATTGGCTCAGGTCATGATCTTGTGATTTGTGAGTTCAAGACCCGCATCCGGCTCTCTGCTGTCAGTGCAGAGCCCTCTTTGGATCCTCTGCCCACCCCACCCCCCATTCTCTCTGCCCCTCTCCACTCTCTGTCTCTCAAAAATAAATAAAGTTTAAAAAAATGACATACAAAATTGCATATTCGATATGATTTCATCTATGTAAAAAGTTCCCAGAAGATTAGAAGAAAGTATGCTAAAATGTTAAAAAATGTTAATCACATCAGGGTGGAATTATGGTGATTCCCCCACCCCCAGCCTAGGCCCAATTTCTTTATACTTTTATGTGCTTACCAATTTCCTATCATAAAATGCATCATTATGTTTTACGATCATTAAAAAAATAAATTCCACCCTTTTACTAACTTTCTTGTCTTACAGGATAATAAAGACTTGGTCCCTAATCCTGAGGTCATCATTTCTTAGCCTTTGTTCTCATTGTCCTAGCTTTTGACCGCCCATTTTTTCTTAACACATACTTGACTTCTATGGATTTGTACTTTTCTAGATCTTTCACATCTTGCATTTCTCTCTCTGCCTCCCTAGCCCCCCAATTAGTGGCTCTAAAACTGCACCCCTTGCTTTTACTGCTCTCTGGGACTACTGTGTGCACAGGCTAAGGAGTCTCAAGGGTACCACCTGTGACCTCGGCGGCATGCATGATTCCTGAATCATGACACTTGAACTCTAAGGAGTATCGGGAGCCGGGGAGCTTCTCTATAACGCACATATGCTCTAGCCCTCCCACATCAGATCGTTTTCAAAGGCAATGTAAGGCCATGGGGCAAAGAGAAGAGACTGAGTCTTATCTGAGCCTCTGTTTCCTCATTTGTAAAATTGCACCTAGGGTTATTATGAAGCTTCAAAGAGTTAAAATATGTAAAGTGCCCAGCATGGTGCCCACATGCAACAGCCGCTCCAGGAATGTTCTTTCCCTTCTTTCCCCCTTCCTCCACTTCTACCATCTGCCTGAATACAAGAGTGACAATCTTCGGGGCATATTGTCTGCTGTTCTTATTATATACATCTATTAAAGATCCAGTTAATCTATTTTGGTTGCCATCAAAGCAAAGGATTGCCATCAAAATGTCTATTTATGCAAACAGAATGGAGTACTTTATTGATCCACCAATTAGTAGTGTTCTACTATTTTGGTCTAGTCTCAGCTTTTGGGAGTTTCTTCTGCAGTTAGCAGAATGTCAGTGAATAAACAAATAAAATAAATGTATTGTGTGGGATTAAAACAGTAGCAAAAGGGATTATTGAAATTACTTAGTCTCATTTTTATGATTTTCCTAATGTTTGTTTTAGCTGTTTTTCTACCATTTATGAAGTTTGAGGACAGTAGAGTCCGAGGAATCTGCCCCAACAACCTACACTAGAGTATTGAAAATAAGCATGATTTGTTTTGTTAGAGGACATTTTTCTCTTCCCACCCTGAAATCCCTTAGCATTCAAGGGAGAGGCAGTGTGGTAGAGTGGGGAGTGTTTTGGACTTGGAATCAGACTGGTTGGATTTGCATTCTAGTCTCTGAAGAGTGGGAAATATGTCCTACTTTATAAAGCAAGTGTGAAGATTAAATGAATTAACATCTATGGAATAACTTTTAAGAAAATGCTAGGGGGGGGGGCGCCTGAGTGGCTCAGTCAGTTGAGCATTCGACTTCGGGTCAGGTCATGATCTCACGGTTTGTGGGTTCAAGCCCCACATTGGGCTGTCTGCTGACAGCTCAGAGCTGGAGCCTGCTTCTGACTCTGTGTCTCCCTCTCTCTTTGCCCCTCCGCTGCTCACGCTCTGTCTCTCTCTTTTTCTCAAAAATAAGTAAACATTACAACAACAAAAAAAGAAAATGCTAAGAATCTAATTCATTATTTCTTATGCTGATACACACATCATCAAAGAATGTCTGTCTCTAACCTTCTTGAGATAGTTAAATATTTATTTTGTTTCCCACCATGCTTGCCCTTTAAGCAGTAGCAACAAAAGAAAAAGAAATAATTATTTAAAAAAAATTAGCAGCTGAAGAGCCCCAGCTACTGTATCTTTTGTCACTTAGCAAGTGCATGGCTTAGAGTGAATGCTCAATAAATGTTTATTGAGTGAGTAATGAATGAAAGAGATTTATTCCACTCCTGTGATAGGAATAAAGTCATGGTGACTTTTTAACACAGAGACAACCCAAATCCACTGACCATTCTTGAAAAGGAACTGTGAAGCTGTGATCACTTACTTAGGGTTGGAGCTCTGTGAACACTGTACAATATATGCTGTTAGGTTTCAGGTTGGCTTCTAACTATTAGTTTCCACTAATCTGCATTTTTTAAATTAATGAACTTTAACATTTGTTGAATACTTTGTAGTTAATGAAGCATTTTCATTTCAATATCCCCTTTGACATTCTAGAGTTGTGCCAAACCTTCATTATAGATGAGGAAATAAAATTTGAAGAAATTAAGTAACTTTTTTAAGGTAGCAAGGAAGGTAAGAAACAGAATGTGGCTGTGAACTCAGGTCCTTTGGGTCCAAGCCCAGGGCACCATGACCTAGGACTCCTGCTATGGCTGCTGTTGATGTGGTGCTTGAGTGTTTTGCCTCTGAGTTTCCCCAGGGCCTAGGATGAGACACCGGGAGGCAATTTGGTTTTGGAGGTGCGGAGGGGGAAGCTGGCTGTTCTACAATTGCTTGCTGAGCCATCTGCTCTCTCTTCCTCTTCAGAAATGATGCATTTGTTACTGTGGGCTGCTTTTGCCGAATACTTGGATTATGTCATTTTCCCTGTATGTCACATGTGGGGCATTTGGTGACATGCAACTCAGCCTACAGTAGTTTCCCTATGTAATGTGATAGGTATACGCACATTTGCTTTCATTTCAATGTCTGAACAGTTGTAATGCCATTTAGACAAGAGTCACATGCCTGTACAACGATAGGAGCCTTCACATTTCCAACTTCCCTTTTTGTATAGTGCTAATAGAAATCAGAGAAAAAAATATCAAACACACACATACTCACATACATACACACAACAAAAACAAACCAAAGGCATCTAAGAATTAGATGGGACACTGATCAACCATGTCACTTTGTTTTGAATCAATAGCAACAATTGTGTGCAGGAGGTTGTCTGTTATTTTACAACTTAGTATCCAAACTTATTCATGCTTAGTAACAATTATTAACAATGATCCTGGAACAATTTGTAAGTGAACCAGCGGTTGAAAGGCTTATGTGTGGGTGAGAGAATTAAATTTTATTGCTGTAGTAATGTTGGTCAAATGGTTAAGAATCACCAGACTTGGGTTAGCGCTGCTGCTCATCTGCTTTATGACCTTGGGGAGGTAATTTTACCTCCTTAGGCTTCAGTTGTCCCATCTATAAAATGAGAGGAAAAGGTTTTTGGAAGTTCTAACCCTGTGGCTCTGTGGCCATGTGATTTTGTGATATGTAGAAATTACAGATGATATGCATGCATGGGATGTATTTTCGGGGATTGGGGAAATGGCACCAAACATTCTGTTTTTCTCTTTGTGAGTATAGGGAAGGATTATAGGAGAGTTGTCAGGCTGTGAAGATCTCTCCAAGCATAGATGGAGTATGGAGTTTATTGTTTAGCTATAAAGCCTATATGAGGCAACATTTTGGCAACAGAAGACTGGAAAAATTCCATTTCTGAGAACGTGTTTATGCCTCCATGGTTTATTAGGATATTCAGAATCTCTGAAAACTTGATGCGTGGTAGCTTATCTCAGACTGGATTTATGAATTAATGATTTCTTCAAGCATATAGTGAGTACTTACTATGTGGCAACCACTGTGTTAGATGCTAGGGATTCAAAGGTGAATTAAATTCATTACTTGACCTCAAGGGAGAAACTATGTGGGGAGGGGTGTATGGGAACTCTCTGTACTTTCTGCTCAACGTTTCTATAAACCTAAAACTGATCTAAGAAAAAAGTTTATTAAATACTGATGGAGACTTATCAAAGGGACACAGGTACCAGCTTGAGGGGGCTCCCATTCTGGGACAATGTGCATATCAAAATAATGATTTCAATGGATTATAATCCCTTGAGTAAATTAGAAATCCATGAGCCCACACTGATTAAATAAATAAATGAATAAATAAATGAACAGGTGGAGATTGAAAAGTTCTTCCTTATATGCCAAGTAATAAATGTAGAAAGAGTTATGTAATTAAGAGATCACCATTTGGCAATTATCAAAAGGAAAGGAAATGGAAATTCTTGTGCATTACTGGTTGGAATTTACTCTTACCAGTCATTCTGGAAAGGAATATAACAGTGTTTAGTGTGCATACATCCTATGGTCCAGCAATACCACTCCTGGGTATAAATTCCTACAGAGGTACAACGGGGTGCTGTGTAAGTATGTAGTAGAAAGTTGAAAGTCAAGTATGACTTTCTTTCTGCAGAGAATGGATAAATGAGGTATACTGGATGCATATTATAAAATACTATGCAGTATAAAAATCAATAAACTTTAATATACATAGCATATAGATTTTACACACACACACACACACACACACACACACATACACACACACACACACACACACACACACACACACACCACATAAAATGCATAGTGTTGAATGAGAAACTGCCAAACTCTTTATCCACATGGTTGTACTATTTCACATTCCAATCAGCAGGGTATATGAGAATTCTAGTCCCTTCACATCCTCACAAATACTTGATGTAGTCAGTTTATTTAATTTTAACCATTCGAATAGGCAAGGAATGGTATCCAATTGTGGTTTTGATAAGCATTTTTTAAATGACTAATGTCAAGTGTCTTTTTATGTGCTTATTTTCCCTCGATAGATCTTTATTTGTTCAAATTTTTTGCCCATTTTTAGGTTGGGTTATTTTCTTATTATTGAATTTTGAGTTTTTAAAATATATTCTAGGTTCAAGTCGTATATCAGATATTGTATTCATTCAGATATTTGCATTTAAATATCCTATATATACTTGTGTTTATGTATACTTGTATTTGTGCCCTAAATGTAAGCACTTTGTAAGGGTATTTTGCTGGTCTGTGATTTTGATTTGTTTGTTGTTGTTGTTGTCTTTACAATGTCTTTTAAAGAAGTTTTAAGTTTTGATGAAGTCCAGGTTATTATTTTTCCCTTTTAGGGATTGTGCTTTTGTTGTCCTACATAAGAAATGTTTGTCTAAACCAAGATCACAGAGATTTTCTTATATCTTTTCTTTTCTAAGTTTTACAAGATTTAGGTTTTACACTTCTGTATGTGATCCATTTTCAGTTAATTTTTGAATACAGTGCAAAATATGGATTGAAGATCATTTTAAAAAGATAAATATTTCATTATTTTACCACTGTTGGTTGAAAAGTGATTCTTTCTCCAGTGAATTGCCTCTGAATCTAATTTGTTAAAAATTAGTTGCCTATACTCAGTCGGTTAAGCGTCCGACTTTGGCTCAGGTCATGAACTCATGGTCTGTGAGTTTGAGCCCTGTGTCGGGCTCTGTGCTGACAGCTCAGAGCCTGAAGCCTGCTTTGGAGTCTGTGTCTCCTTCTCTCTCTGCCCCTCCCCTGCTCATGCTCTGTCTCTCAAAAATAAATAAATGTTAAAAAAATTAAAAAAAAAATTAGTTGCCTAGATATGTATGGGTCCATTTCTGGACTCTCTTCTATTCCATTTATCTAGTTCTCTATCATTTCACCAGCAATACATTGTTTTGATTGCTATAGCTTTATAATGAGGCTTTAAATCAGGTAAACTTTGTTCCTCAAACTTTGTTCTTTTACAGATTTGTTTTGGCTATTCTAGGTTCTTTGCATTTTTATATGAATTTTAGAATTGGGTTTTTAATACCTAGAAAATGGCATACTAGAATTGTTATTGGGATTGCAAGAAATCTATAGATCAATGTAGGAAAAGTTGACCCTTCACCAATATTGAGTCTTCCAACCTATAAACAAAGTATATCTCTCCATTTATTTTGGTTTCCCTTCATTTCTCTCAGCAATGTTTTGTATTAAGTATTACTCATATTTTTAAAGATTTATGCCTAAATAAGAAATTCTGTATTTTATTATAGTAAGATCTAGCAATAGATGTATATATATATATATATTTACATTATGGTTTGTGCTTTATGGATCTTACTTAAGAAAATTTTTCATATCCCTAGGTCACAAAGATATTCCCACATTTTATTCTGTTAGCTTTGTAGTTTTACCTTAAATGGAAGTGTCTTTAATCCATTCTAAGTTCACCTTTGTAAATGACGTTAGGCAGGGTGTTCCAACTTTATTTCTATTCATGTAGTGAGCCTATCTTTCTAATACCATCTAGACAAATTATTTTCTCCTTATTTTAAAATGCTTCTTTGTCTTACATCAAGTTTTCATACATACATGGGTTTATTTCTGAGTTCTCCAATTGGCTGTATTGACCTATCTGACCTTCATCAGTACCATACTGTTTTAATTCCAGTGACTTTTTAATAAGTCCATAATATTTGGTTAGAGGAAATCACTCCTTCCTTTCTCTTCTTTTTCAAAGTTTTACAAGCTATTTGATGACTTTTACAACTCTTATAAAGTTTGGATGTTTTTTTTCAAATGCTTTAAAAAAGCTGAAATTTTCTTTGCGATTGCATTGACTTCACAGATAAAGTGGGAAGAGTTGACTAGGTTAATCATCTCTCTGTGACCCTGGCATAGCACTCCATTTACTCATAGTTTCTTTGATGTCTCTTATTGGGGTTTTCCTTTGTTGTTTGTCTTAAATGCTTTGCCAATAGTATTCCAAGCCTTCACTAACGGACTCCATTCGTGTGTTGGGCATTCCTTTGGCACTCAGGCAGGTAGTATACAACTCTGCCTTAGCTTTCACTTCCTGCTTGCACAGAGCTTCAAGTTCAGAGGTGATAAATTAATTAGGTCTTTCCTGGGCACTGTTGTGTATGTGGCTTTCTGGATTCCAGGAATATGTTAGAGCTTTTCAAAGCCCCTTAATGGACATCTCATTCCCCATATATATATTTTAATGTTTTTAGATCAGCTTTTTATTGGCCCCAACTCTCATCAACACTATAGGCAGTCATATATTAAATGTTGGCCACTGATTGTTTTAGACAAATACCTCCAGGGAAAATGCTGTTCTCATTGAATTAGTTGTATAAAGATTGGAATCAGGTTGTATAAAGATAAGCTCTGCAAATGGAGATTACTAGGGAAACTGCCAGACAGATTTAATAGCAACAATTTTCTGGAGATGGGGCTTCTGGGCAAACATGGCAGCCTCTTTTAGTGGTTGCAAGGTTGCTGGTATTCATAGTTGCCATGATTTCGAGGCTGTTGGTTTTCAAGACTACCATGGAGATGAGAGAGGAAGATGGTAGTAGGGCAAGATGCCACAAAACTCACTGCTTGTATTAAGATTCAACCATTTTTTTTCTGAATAACTCCTCCTTAGGTTGTTGTGAGTCTTTGGTTAGTCTCCAGAGTTCTGAAAAAGTTGATTTTGGCCTTTTTTTTTTGGTGGGGGGGGAGGGGGTTGGTGTTTTTACAAAGGAAGAGATTTTCAGAGGTTCTTAATTCATCATTCCAGAAGTCAGTCTCTTTTAGATACTTTTTAAAGTATCTAAAATACTTTTTAAAAAATCCATTGAAATACCCATGATTTTTTTTTTTTTAGTTCTTTAGTATCTTGAGTTACAATGATAGATTTCTTTTGCATTCCTAGGGAAAAATCTATAAGATCATGATGTATAATTTTTAAATATATTTTTGAATTCAGTTACTTAATATTTCACTTAGAATTTTTGCATCTATATTTGTAGAGCTACCAGGCCAACATTTAAAAAAAAATTTTTTTTTAATGTTTATTCATTTTTGAGAGACAGACAGAGACAGAGTGCAAGTAGGGGAGGGGCAGAGAGAGAGGGAGGCATAGGATTCGAAGTAGGCTCCAGGCTCTGAGCTGTCAGCACAGGGCCAACGCGGGGCTCAAACTCACAAATTGTGAGATCATGACCTAAGCAGAAGTCAGACACTTAAAGGACTGAGCCACCCAGACGCCCCAAGCCAACATTTTTATTTGCTTGTTTCAATCTCATCCAGTTCTGAGAGTTTGATTATATTAGTCTCAGACAATGAGTTAGGTAGTTTTATCTCATTTTCTATATTTTTGAAAAAGCTCGTATAAGATAGAGATCTGTTCTTTGAAAGTTTGGCAAAATGTAACTATAAAATCAACTGGACTGGGCAATATTTGGGAAGTTTTTGTCAATTTCCTGAATCGCTGTGGTAAGATTTAAGTTCCCCCCGCCCTTTTTTTTGTTATGTTTTACTTTCTCCTCTCTTTTTTTTTGTTACTCTCTGATTCTCTTTCATGGAAACCTAGTTTTTGCATCTGAGCAAAATATCACACAAAAATTTCTCATGATGACTTCTGTTTCTTGCAGAAGATTATTTTTCAGAATGTTTTTTTTTCTTTTAACTTTAAGGATGATGGACTGCTGTTCTCCTTCTGCATTATTTTTTATAGGGTGTGTGTGTGTGTGTGTGTGTGTGTGTGTGTGTTATTTACTCATTTTCAAACAAGAGAGTTAACATACAGAGATTTTTACAAAAGAAAGATTGCAGGGCTTCTCCCTTCTGTTTTCTGTGCCAGATCCCTTCCTTAGATCTACAATTGGTTGCATGAACTTTTGAGCCCAATTCTAAGTATTTGTCCAGTATTCAAGTAGATGATTCTGCTGACCATTGTGCTATCTTCTGCTTTCTCTTTCTGGTTTGTTGATGCTTTTGAAACTATGGAATAAAAGACAAGCTACAGTCTACCAAACGGACTGTAGTGTGTCAGAGCTCTTTCCTGTTTGCACCTGCCTACTGTTCTTTCCTTGGGAAAAATTTCCATTCTAGCATACAATTGCTGTTAGTTTTGCTTTTTTAGTAAAACACGATTCCCCCTTTTAATAATCTTATTCTAGTACCTTCTCTGAATGACTGTAGAAAGAAGAGAGGGTTGAAAGAAAAGTCATAAAAAAGGAATATCATAATATCAGAGGAATAGATGCTCAACAGTCTGATTGGCCCTGATTCTAGTTTTCTGAGCCAGGGAAGAGATTGTGAATGAGAGACAAGTGCCTTCCTATTTTATTTCATGATGTTTGGACTTTTTATTTTTATTTATTATTATTGGTGTTGTGAAGCAGAAGGAAGCCACCGGTTGTATTTCTCAATCCAGCTCCATAGGTCTTGTAGATACTGAAAATTCCTCCCAGATTCTGGCAACCGGCTTGCTGCATGTCTCAGTTTTCAGACTTGTTTTTAATTTTGGACTTCCCCTCTTTCTTGGTAATTTTACTGGGCTGCTGAAAGTAACTGCATCAGGGATTGCTGATTTGCTTCCATTTTAAAAAGGAATTCCGTTGCAAATGAATTTAAAAATAATTTTTCAAGTTATATTAGGAATAGTTGAGGTTCACTTTCAAGTTGCTTTAATTTACAGATTAACCTGTGGAGGATTTTCATTCTTATAATATTTGTTCTTTTCTTTCCAGAATTTTAATTCACAGTTTAACATAAATTATACCTAAAAAAATCTCTATTTTACATTTTTGTTGTTGGTACAAATAAATTGTTTTTATTTTAATTTCTGACTACTTTTAATGATGTGGAAATAGTACAGAGAAATACTAGGGGTGTATGCATTTGTCACTGATTACTTTGCTGAACTCTTAATAACTTTGATAATTTTATGACTGATTTAAAAATTTTGTATACAGTAATGTCTGAAATTAACATTTTCTTGTTTCTAACATCTCGGATTATTTCTTTAAGTGTCATTGCATTTGTAAGAGACTGAAATGCAGTATTAATAAACAGTGACAATGCATTTAAGTTTTGTTTCTGATGTTGATGAGAACACCTCTAATGTTTTCCTCAGTCACACAGGATGCTAGCTGATGGTTTTAAGTATTCCTTTCCCTTGACTATCTTTCCACATAGTAAGGATTTATTTAATAACATTTTTGTGAAGTCAAAATGAAATAGCTTCTATTCCTATATTTTATGTCTAAAACTTACAAGTAAGTTCTAATGTTTTTTGAAAACCCTTTGGGCATATATTTATGGTTCTTATTATTTATGCTATTAACATGGTATATTGTTTTGATTACTTTTCTTATTCCTTATGTGGAATATTCCTTAAATTCCTGTGACAATTCCCACTTGTTCATTGGTGTATTGTTTTTTTAGTGACTAGCTGAATTCTGTTGCTAATATTTTGTTTACCATTTTTGCATGCATATTAATAAATGAAATTGGCCTGTAGCTTTTTTTTATTATCTTTATCAGGTTTTGGAGTCGAAATCATAGTTTACTTATGGTTTTATCATTTTCGCTATGTTCAAAAATGGTTTATAATACTTTGATATTATTCCCTGATCATTTTAGATAATTTATCTATAAACTCATATAATCCCTCTGCTTCCTTTGATCTTATCTGCAATTTTTTCAGTTTTTGTTTATCATATTTTGTAAGAGGAAATTATTCATTGCATGAAATTCGTTTTCATACAACTGTATATTCACTCATTTTATTTTGTATTTTGATTATGTACTCTTTCTCACTTCTATTTAATTTATTTGCATTTTACCTTTGATTAAGTTTTTGCTGTTGACCTATCTGTTTTTAGCAAGTCAGATCATGATTTTATTTTTCAATTACACTTCTGTTCAATTTTCCAGTAGGTTTGTTTAATTTTATTTTTCCCTTTTCTTGTTTTTGTTTGGGTTGTCTTTTTATCCTTTAAAATATTCAGCTGATTTTCTTTAATTTTTAAAAAATGAGGTGAATAACATCCTGAAATTTTTCTGTAAGAGTTACTTTGGCTGCACTTAATAGATGCATTCAGTTTTCAGAGGCATCATTTTCTATATTATCTGTGATTATATTCTTAATTATGGTTCTGTAAATGCATTGTGTTTATAGGATTGTTTTTTTACATATTCAAAGGTCTTGTTCATACTCTTGTTATTAATATCATAACGACAGTTTTGTGGCTTATTCTGTATATACAACTTTGTCAGAGTAACTAAAGTTTGTATGACTTGGGGGATGGTGAATTCTCTTCAAAAACTCTGGAGAGGAATGATGGATGAAGAGCATATTTAGCTCTCTTTTAGCAGGTTTATTAAGGTCAAGGTTATTATAACATTATTAAGGCTAATGTATGAAAAACAGAATGACCAATATATCTCTGTGGGTTACACAGATGATAAAGAAACTGGTGGACAGCTATATTATGCTATAAAAGACTTAACATAAAGCTCATTTTCTTGTTTATTTGTCCACACCATTTCATGGTTTACAGAGCCATTTTCATAGGTACTTTCATTTGATCCCTGTAAGAATTCTAAGAAACAGATTAAGTAGGCATGTGCTGTTAATCCATTTTATACATGAGGACATTAAGGCTCATGGAAGTCAATGCTTGACTCAAGTCACCAGGTTAATTAGTGGAGTATCAGGAAGTAGAACCCAAGTCCCTTGCCTCCTAGTCCTATGCTTACTGCACAATGTCACAGTCCTCCGGTTCCTAAACTTAAACACTGCAGTGTAGATTCTTTTCTAGTAGTTGGCTACAAATGATATATAATTTTAATAACATATGCTTATTTCCAGAGAAAGGATTTTACTCCCATTCTATGCCAGTGTTATTTTAATGTGTGACATTACATAGCAGGCTGCATACTCTTACATGAAAAAATTTTAGGAAAAAATGTTTGCATGTATCTATTTTTGCAGATCCATTCTAATTTAAGGAGTCATGATGATTGAAAACCCATATTTCAGAACAAATTAGAATAAAAATTTCTGTTACATCTTGACTTTTACCTCCTTTGAAGCCAATGTAATTGTAATGCAATCTAGGGAAACATTTTAAGTTTCTACCCTGAATTTCATGAATGAAGTCACAGGACAGGTGTGTGTTGGGATCCACTACTTGCCTTCCTGATTCACTTTACCAAAGAACTCAGCACTGGAGCTACTTCTTAGGCATGAGACATGGTTCAACAATTGTAGTGATAATAATACCTTCAAATAGGTATTTGAAGTACTTGGTACTTCAAAGTTTATAAAGTCGATTCCCACCTATTTATTTTTAACTCCCATGAGAAAGACAGGCTCAAGGATTAATAGCTTTATTTTATAAATGAGGAAATGGACTAGGGAGTGTGAAGGGTCCTGCCTAGATTCACAATGGGTGGAGTTCTGACTTAAACCCACATCCTTTAGCTTACTGTTTAGGACTCTTTTTACCACTCATGCTCCCTTCCACGTGGTCAGCAGGGAGATCTCTTTGAGAACCGGAATGCTAAGAATTTAAATTGTTTCAGACTATGACAGCAAAGTCACTGAGCACTTTGCAAGACTAAAGAATCAGAAAGAAGCAGTTTTTCACAAAAAGTTATAAAGTACCTCAGGATGAAAATGTAAAATGTGACACAGTTTTCAATATAGGGACTTAAAAAAACAAAACCCAAATGAAACATATACCTATCCAACTTCACTGGAATTATTTTGATAGTGAATAGTCGATTTTGATTTTTTTGTGCGCCATGTTTTTGGGTATCTATTGCATTGCATCATCTAAAATTCTCACATGCATAAAACATGTGAGCACACACATGAGATATATGTACATGCATATATGCTCAGGTATGCATGTACTCATATGTATTGAAACATTTTCTGTTGAGATTCCTCAGCAGCCCAAGAGAATTTGAATTGTCTCTAAGGCACAATCACATACTTTCTTCCAGGTCATGTCCATAGGCAACATGAACACAAAGATTGCCCTCCAGAGTTTTAGAAAAAGATCTGGACAGTTCCCTGGATGGGAAAATAAATCAGGGGATGCTCAGTTTTGTTTGCATGAGAGTGAGGTGATTTGCAGGAACATCTCTTACTTCTTAATGTAGTCCTAGTGCATTTCTTTTCCTTTTAACCTTATTGTGATCCCTAACTGTCTAACAGGGTGCTTTTTTAAAGCATACACTTGGTAACATTCTACTTTAGACTAATAAATAACAGGCAGGAGGCCCTCCATTCTCCAAGTCTTGGTTACACCAGTAGATGAAGCCTGTGTCAGGGATGTGCAAGTGCTTTTGTCATCATTGTCTGTTCTTCTTCTGGTCTTTATTTCCATGACATCACTGATGTGGCAATTGTGACAATTGCTCAGCTGTCCACTCAAACAGTTGATATGGTCACTCTCATGAAGGTCAATAATGATCCCCTAACCACCAGATCCAATGCCCTATTGTTGCTCTCCATATTCCCAGAAATCTCTGCTTCTCCACAGGAAGCAAACAGTCAACAGAGGGAGGAAACATGAGTTTGGGAATGATGGAAAGTGAGAAGGAAAGCATATTTTTAAGGAGCCAGTAACCTGAGCTGTAAACATTGTAAGGCAGAGGGGCACCTGGGTGGCTCAGTTGTTTAAGCTTCAGATTCTTGATTTCGGCTCAGGTCATGATCTCATAGTTCATGGGATCGAGCCCATGTGGGCCTCTGTGCTGACAGTGCAGAGCCTGCTTGGGATTCTCTCTCTCTCTCTTTCTTTGCATGTGTGTGTGTGTCTCTCTCTCTCTGAAAATAAGTAAATAAATTTGAAAAAAATGTAAGACAGAAATTAAGGAAGCCAGACTGTGTACCAAGATAGAGAAAGAAGATTGTGACAGGGGCTCTTTATTTCAAATTAGATACCCAGTAATAGGAATGTGAGTGCCAAAGCATAGGGCTTGGGGACGGGGTGGCTTAAACTTCCTATCTCATGCCAGGACTGATCTAAGATTGGAGCATTGCTATCCAGAAGAAAAATATAATGCAGGCCTCAGATTTGAGCTACATATATAGTTTTCAATAGTTCTCTAGTAGCTACATTTTTAAAAAGTATACAGAAATAAGTGAAATGAATTTTAATAATAGGCTTTATTTAATGCAATATATACTAAATATTATTGTTTTAACATGTGATCAGTAAAACATTATTAATGAGATTTTTACATTTTTTTCTCATACTAAGTCTCTGGAATCTGGGTTTATTTTACATTCATAGCATATCTCAATGTGGGCTAACCACACTTAAGTGCTCAAGAGCCACACGTGGCTAGTGGCTACCCTGTTGGACAGAGCAGGTCTAGAGCCCAAGGAGTAAGACTCAGCTTGTGGGTGGGAGTCCAGGGGCCTTTGCTACAAGGAGGAGTGACTTGGACTTCTGGGGACTGGAAGCAGGAAGCCTGCTAGCTGCCAAATGAATTTCATGAAGGGCAGATCTTAGCCATGTCCTCTGATACACTCAAAAACATTTGCTATCAAATAACAAAACAAAAGCGTTTTAACGTCCCCATATGGCCTATTGCAGTATCCAGATTCCTCATTGTGACGTTGCAGGTCCTTCTCGGTGTCTACTCAACCTGTACTGATGGCATATCCTCCTTCCACTCTCCCCCATCTGCAATCGTACCATCTTTGTTTTTTAAATACAGCAGGAGCCCTCTTTTGTAACACAGTTAGTTAACCATTTTATTGAGAAAACTCATTGAAAGAAGGACATTATAAAAATGTATAAAACTTATATACACATTAAACATTTTTATACGTGGAAGGTACACTGTACATTCATATGAGGAAGGGATAGGGCATCTCTTTAAGCATGGGTCATCTGACTGAAGTTCTTTATAACATTTCTTGAATAAACCTAGCTCATAACATGTAGTATGCTTTAAACATATTTAAAAGACAATCTGATTATAGATCTTCTTAGATTTTTACTATTTTCTCCAAAATCTTTGTAGTTGTCTTGGCCATATCTAAATTGTTAGCAAAAGTTTCTAGCATCTTATTTTTAAGGAGTCCTTCCAAAGCATTCAACTTAATTTGCATGGAAACAACTCTCTTTTCACATCATTTTGGTTTATGTACTATTTTTTGAAGCCTTTCAAAAAAATGGTTATTTATTTTTGAGAGAGACAGAGAGAGAGTCGGGGAGGGGCAGAGAGAGGAGACAACGGATCTAAAGTGGGCTTTGCACTGACAGCAGAGATCCAGATGTGGGGCTCAAACTCATGAACCCCAGATCATAACCTGAGCCAAAGTTGGACACTTAATGGACTGAGCCACCCAGGCACCCCTGGTTTAGGTTCTATTTAATTAAATTATATATTACAATGACAAGTACATCTGGCCTAAATAGGTTTTGCAAGAAACACAGCTGGCTCTTGGTAGGCATACAACTCATTTGGGAGAAGTAGATGTGAACAGGTGTCTCAGGGTAGCTTACCAGCTCTGTGTTACCATAGGGTTTACAGAGGGAAGAGAGAATACTGGTTAATCAGATGAACTGGTTGACAGATTCTAGGGATTATTTTGTCAATTCTTGTTGGTCTGCTTTTCTCTTGCCCTGCACCTCCTCCTGGAATCCCTTTGTTTTCATCTCCAAACTCTGGCTGAAGAAAATCTTTGGTAAGCAGAATACTGGCTCCCAAAAGATATCCACAGTCTACTCTCTGGATCCTGTACATATGACAAAAGGGATTTTGCAGATGCGGGTAAGTTAAAGATCTTAAGACGGGGAGATTATCCTATATTATCTGGGTAGACCCAATGTAATCACATGGGTCCTTAAAAGCAGAGAACTTGGGGTGTCTGGGTGGCCCCATTGAGCATCCAACTTTTGAGTTTGGCTCACGTCATGATTTCACAGTGGTGGGACTGAGCCCAGCATGGGGCTCCAAGCTGGGTGTCCGGCCTGCTTAAGATTCTCTCTCTGCTCCTCCCCTGCTCACGTTCTCTTTCTTTCTCTCTCTCTGTCTCTTAAAATAAATAAATAAATGAATAAATGAATGAATGAATGAATGAATGAATAAATAAATAAATAAATAAATAAATAAATAAAAGCAGAGAGCCTTTCCTGGTTGTGGTCAGAAGGACATTTCTTCTATGGAAGAAAGATAGAAGGAACTGCAGTTTGGTGCTTTGAAGCATGGGTGAAGGCGCTATGAGCCAAGGAATGTTGGTGGTCTCTAGAAGCTGAAAAAGGGAAGGGAATGGATTTTCCTGAGTTTCCAGAAAGGAATATAGTCCTGCTGACACCCTGATTTTAGCCCAGGGAGACCCATGTTGGGCTTCTAATCTACAGAACTGTGAGATAATAAATTTGTGTTGTTTTAAAGGCACTGAGTGGTAGTTTGTTAGTAGAAATAGAAAGCTAATACAAAATCTGTTCAGTTGTCCAAGCTCATTTCAGACTCCTCTGTGAAGATTTTCTGGATACCTGTGGTTTGGTGTGAACTTTTCCTCTTTTATACTTTGTATCCTTTTTATTTTGTGGACCTTAATTTCCTCATATTGTAGTCATCATTGCCTTTTGCTTAATCCAATACTGACGGTAGGCTCTTGATCAGCAGGGACTGTACTTATTTTTGTATGATATATTTGGATAGTCTCTAGATTTTGTCCTTGGGTTAGTATAGACCTGTGCTGTGCAGTAGTGTAGCCACTAGCTACATGTGGCTATCTAAATGTAAATTAATTAAAATTAAAGAAAATTAAAAATTCAGTGTTTTAGTTCATTAGCCACATTTCAGAAGCTCAATAGCCACATAGAGTTAATGGCTACTATATTAAGCAACACTGATATAAGGCATTTCCAATATATCAGAAAGTTCTATTGGGTAGTATTGTTCTGGACTATTAGTTTTTGTATACTTGAACAATAATTTCTTGGTCTTGTAAAGGTGTTTTTATGTAGATGTATTTGAGGGCGATTATTATGCTCTCACCTTTCTTTTGAGAAGGAGGCTTTTGAAATACACATTTTGTCTGTATCAATCAGGGTCCTGGGTAGGTAAGCCAGGGCATTCCTTCTCAGGAAGAGTCTTCAAGGACAGCAAGGTGTGGATAAGAATTTGGAGAACTAGCAAAAAATGTTGAGGCAGCCAGAGTTTAGCAAAGTGGGAAGATCTTACTATTTTGGGCTGACAGGCTTTTGGAGTCATGGGAAGTATTACCCAACAGGGCTGTGGTCCTAAAGACAGGCAGCCTCTAGCAGAAATGTGGCTGAAGCAGAGAGGAGTGGGGAAGAGCTTCTTCAACCTCTCTTTTCTCTTGACTACCAGTCTCCAGCCAAACCCAACCAGGAGCCAACCAGGAAGAATCCTGGGAGAGAGAGTCCACAGGGTGAGCCTCCTATGCACATAGCAGAAGGAAAAGCAGAGACCCAAATTGGGGCTGGAGGAACAAATAGAAAATAATTAGCACCATGGTTAACGGCATTATACCACATTCCTCAATTTAGAGATATTTATTTTAGAGGTAATTGATTTTAAAAAGTTTCCTTCTCTAGAGGGATAGCTATATTTCAGCACCACAAATAAGAATAATGCTCTTTTGGAGAGCCTGGGTGGCTCTGTTGGTTGAGTGTCAGACTTGATTTTGGCTCAGGTCATGAGCTTCCAGTTCGTGAGATCGAGCCCCACATTGGGCTCTGAACTGATAGTGTGGAGCGTGCTTGGGATTCTCTCTCTCTCTCTCTCTCTCTCTCTCTCTCTGCCCCTCCCCTATTTGTGTGCTCTCTCTCTCTCTCTCTCAAAATAAATAAATAAACATTAAAAAAAGAATGAAAAGAATTTCATAAGAAAAAAAAGAACAATGCCCTTTTGCCGTGACATTCTGGAAGATCAGAGTAAACTCTATAGTCCATATGAGGTCATTCGGGTTGCCTATCTGAGCTTCTCTTTCCCTGGGCTATGCCTCTTCTCTTATTTTTATTTTGCTTTGTCCTGTTTTATTTTTTAATTTATATATATCTTTTCAATTGTACTGCAAGCATTTGTGTTTACATTGTGAAATGAAATGAGAATAAAACAAATAGATAAATGCCTATTTTCAGAAAACCTAAGAATCATCTAGCATTAAGTCTTGCCCACAGTTGACTTGTTTGGTTAAGTGCAGACAAAGTCAACTAGGCAGATCAATAATTTATATGGTAATTTGTGTTTCTACCCATAGCTAATACTGATTGATCTGTTCAATATCTATTTCTTCTACCTGAGATGTCTGGATAACTTCTAACTTTCTACATCCTCAGAGAGCATAATAATGGGAACTTAATACCGAAACTCTGATAATGCAAGTGAAGTTTTAAGTGTATGAGTCACAAACTCAAAAAAGGAGTTCTTCCATCATGTCCTGACTGTTTTGGTGAGAGTCGGGGACTTTTATGAGACAATTTTACAGAACTCGGCAAGATGAAATAATACCTGCCTAAAATGAACACGTGGCTAGAGATTAACAATGTCATAATTTCAACTATTTTCACATTCCTTTTTTTTCCTCCTCACAATGAACTGCTCCACTAAAGTCCTAGGTTCTTAGACACAAAGATGAGAAAAGACAGTTGAAAAGATTTCAGGCTTGGAGAAATCCTCTTTGGTTTCTGTGTTCAAGTTTTTAAAGTCTCATGTCTCAGAGAGATTTTGCTATTTTAAAAACTGTGAACATAGAACATTCTAGGAATACACTAGGTATCCACTCACTGCCTGCCATCTTGTCACTCCTAAGTTTTCTACAGATTCATTAAGTTGTGCTTTCATATTTCTTTCAGTTGTCCAGAAACAATGAAAATTATCAAATTCAGAAACTTACTAAAAATGATCAAAATCTCCCTTTAGTCATTTTCTTTTTGGCAACATATTCTCAGTTCCCTTTTCCCAGCTTTCTAATTGGTCATATATTATAAATAGGTTAGCATTTTGGATATTTACATTTTATTCCATCTGGTCATCATTCTTTTTCTTTTTAATTGGGGGCAAATTATATTTGCTATATTTAATGGCAAGGCACTTTCTATAATAATATAGGTCTGTCTTTTGGGAACTCTGATAGAGTGTTGTGATTTATAATTCAGACTTGAGAGATGGAATATTTATAACAACTTGAATCTAGACTTAAGATAAATGTATATTTTTTAAAAATTACAAAAATACTTTTCTTTGAAGCAAAGCAGAGTTCTATTTTTTAATGGACTAATAAAATACTTTTCTAGATTACAAAGTTACTTTTGTTTACAACTATGAAATATTTTATGCATAACCTCACTTATCTCATATAATATTTCTTTATTGATAATTTCAAATCAAATGATTAAATTAACTTTTATATGTTTTCAGTTTTGCTCTGAATGGAATTTCCTGTTATTAAATTCTAAGAAAAGAGTGTTTCTTTGTTTCAGCCTGTTTATAGGAAGCCTTAAAAAATTGAGGCAGAGAAAATCATCAACATTAGAGTACAGTGTGGTAAATCCTCAAGTTTCCTGGGAAGTAATGGCCTCTACTCTGTCAGGCAGAAAGAGAAAACCTTCATCTTTAGGAATAGAGCTGTAAAGAGAAGGAGAAAGACGTGCTTGAAGCTCATTGACCTTTGTCCAATTATGTTTTTTTCCTGAGCTAACATTAGTAGTGATACCTACTTCAAATGTTTTCCTCTATTATCTTCATAGACTTGTATGAACTAAAATTTCTCCCCCACCCCCCCCAGATTGTGATGATTTCCAATGAACTAGCAGAAGACATTGGGTTTGCTGATATATGATGATTTCTTTTGACTTACAAAAGTGGTTCAAACTACTATTATAGAGTATTTCTTACAAAGACTAGGAAAAAAGAGTTTGTTTTTTGTTTTGTTTTGTTTAGGAGACTTACCTACCAAGAGGGATTTTAACTGAATGTTGGAGAGGAGAGTAAAAATGCTAAATGTAAGAGCAACACAGATTCCAATAGATGGGGCCTCAAAGATGCCAATGGGAGACAGTGCTCAGTAATTCTCAGGGGAAAAATAACAGGTCAGGTGCTCATTTCCATACCAATGCACATAAAATGTATAACTAATATAGTAACCTTGAAAGACAATACATAGTAATTTTGTAAATACAGGTCCCTGTCCCTCCAGGTTGATATCACATTTGTAGGGTCTGAAAGAGCTGCTGGGAGTTGAAGCTAGTTAAACAATCTTCTACACCAATGGAGATTTCCCTCCTATTTGACCTTGCTACATTAACCAATTCTTATTGGTCAACTATATGATCAACCAATCTGTATTTCTCTTTCTGGTACATAAGTATGTTATGAGGCACTTGGTCAGATATAATGCTGAATGAGATACAAAACTTTATATCTGTGGTCTTCTCCTGTATCAGAAAAGTAGATGAGATTTGTTCTATCTTGTTCTTGGTGAACTTATGCATGCTCATGTTCCACTCTGTTCAAAGTACAATTGCCATCTGCTAATGCCTTCCTGGCTGCTAAGGGATTAAGTCCCAGCCCTAGTATTTGACCAGTTTATTCTCTCCCAAGTCCGCTTAAGCTGACTTTTGCTCTTTTGGGGTTTGCAAAATCAAAAAAATTTCCAAAATAATTACATGAGCCAAAGAAGATGCAGTACTTTTAATCAAAAGGACACTACACAGTTAAGGAATGCTATATAAGATAAACCAGTAATGCCTCAGTAGACGCTCAGGACCTCTTGAGAACTCCATCTCTGGCAGCAAGAGTGCAATCAAGAGAAGGACACCAGGGATGACGCTGTGCTTTGCTGATGGAGTGTTTGTGGATCTATACTACCTAGAGCCAGAAAAGTCAGCAAATTTCTTTTATGTGAGTCAATTTTATAGTTTTCTTTTTTCACAACTGGAGGGTTGTCATTTCAAGTGGCTTGAAATACAATGGCTCTTCTAATTATTCAAAATGAACAAAGGGGAATAAATGCAGCTGTAGACTGGCCTCAGACAGCAGGGAAAGTGAACACTACCCACTGCCAATGGAACATTCACTGGAGTCATAATTTGGTGCAAAAGTAAGAGGTAGTTAAGATTATCTATGAATGAAAGGTTTAAGGAAACAGGACATCCTTTTTCTTTATTACTGTTTTTTTCCTGAGATTTAGTCTCTACCCAATTATATTTTTGGACTGATATCTATGTTTTTCCTGGTTATGTGGAAAAGGGAAAAGGGTAGAAGAGACATATCCTAGGCATTCAAAATGCCAAATTGCCATACGTGCGTGTGTGTGTGTGTGGGTGATAGATATGTATGTACTAAATTTTAAACATGCCTTCTGAACTCTTCTGGAATTCTTACTCGTTGCTGATGACCACACCTTTATTTTCTAGTACTTTCAAACAAAAATACATGTTGTCATCCTCTGCAGGAGCTGGTTACTTTTACAGTTTCTCTTCCCTTTTTCATTTTAGCCAGTTCATGTACTGAAATGGCTTTATTTTCTGTCTCCATTTCCTTACAGAAGGGCAGATGCCAATGTTTATAAACTTACATGGTCTTGTATAGCCTTGTTCAATACCTTTCTCCAAACAAGATACCTGTTGTCCTGACTGTCCTTCATTGGAGAAGGTGAATTAGTGCCCTGCTGCCTGGCTGCCATGGGGGAAGCGTAACTTGAACCACTCTTATTTAGCTGTGTTGAGTTCAGTGGGGATCACCAGTATTTCCCAGATAGGATCATTTTATCAGAAATGGTCTATTGGCTGAATGAAAAGGCAACTCTGTTTTTATAGCAGCCAAGACTAGTTTTCTGAAAGTGATTTACTGTTATAAGAACCCTTGATCCATATTTCCCAATAAGCTATGCTGTTTTAAAATATTTGCCTTCAAACTTACCCAAGCTCAAGATAACAGTGTTTTATTTTTAATTCTATCCCCAAATAAATGTGTTTTTCCCCCTCCGTTTTCACATACAGAGTTTTATGAGGTGGAGAAAGGACCCAGTATCTTGACAAAAAGAAGCCCCTCTACAAATAAAAGACACACAAAAAAGGCATTTTAGCCAACCAAACAAAAAATGCCATTGCACAACTGTGATTCTCCCAGGGAAACTTGTACTTGTTAGGTGCACTCTCTTGAAAATGACATTAAGGAAGGTTCACACATCCCTGGTAGTTCAAGTGGGGCTTAGCTCTTGGCATGATTAGCAAAATGGGTTTTCCAACACATTTATTTTGGGGACTTTTTTCACCCAGGAGTCTTTAATCTGATTGCCAGATCCTTCCCTAATTTCATTGTTCTGTGTTTTTTCTCTTTTGAGGACGCTAATGTGTAAAATTTACAGGCACATTACTCAGCTTGGCAAGTGTGGGGGGAAAATGACCATTTCCTGACATTCACTTTTTAAGGAGATTTGCCTGTTGTCCTGTTTGACTGCACTGGCATTCTCCCTATAAGTTGCTCCATAGCGTAACATCTAAGAAACACTTCATCCTAGAAGATAATATTTTATCCAAACACCTTCTTGGTGTAGCTCTATACATAAAACTTCAGGGTCTATGCCATGGTACACTTTTGATATAAGAGCAAACCTGCTACCCTTGTCCTCCCTTATTATGTTAAACCCGTTTTTTCTCCCTAGCAGTGACTTCCTCTTCTGAGACTAAAATTAAAACTCTTCTGTATCTTCCTTCTGAATTCAGGTTGACTTGACTGAATATAGACAGAAAAAGACTCATGGGTTCACACAGAACCTGTGCTGTGTATCACTGAAAACAGTTTTCTCTCCCTAGTGCAGATCCCTTGACTATATCACCGTTCAGTGGTTCCCTCTTTCCCTCAAACTCCCTCATACAAACTAGTCTGGTGTCCTGTCTTTTGGTTCAAGACATTGGCCATTTCTGCTCCTCTCCAAGTCCACATGTCCACCTTGTTATCTTTCCATCCCTAGCTAAGTGCTACTTTATCCACACAACTTCTGGTGAGCCTCCTTGTCCCCCAAATGAAAGTAATCTTTTCCTTTCCAAATTCTTTAGCACTTTGTCTATGTTTTTGCCTTAGGCCTCTGAGCATTTTCTCTTTGTTCCTATAGTTATTGTACTGCATGGTTTCCATATTAGAAGATAAGGTATTCAAACAGGAACCATGACTGATTCTCTTTGTATCTGCTCTGGTTTCTGGCACAGATCTGACATATAGGAAGTGCTCTGAATACTGAATACCCATGAAGAAATGAATAAAAGGAGCAAGTCAGCCCTTCCTTGGAGCTTAGCATTAGGCTTGATTAATCAGTAAGAGATGGATTAGGATCAGCTGTCTTTTTTTAATGTTTATTTATTTATTTTGAGAGAGAGAGAAAGAGCTCAAGGGGGAAGCCGGGGGGGGGGGGGGCGGGCAGTGAGAGAGGGAGAGAAAAATCCCAAGCAGAGCACATAGCCCGATGTGGGGCTTGAACTCACAAACTGTGAGATCATGACCTGAGCCAAAATCAAGAGTCGGACGCTTAACTAACTGAGCCACCCAGGTGCCCCAGATCAACTGTCTTTATTGAGGTCTTATGTAGTAGGAATGAGCTTAAACCAATGGGGGGAGGGATTCTGGCTCAACAAAATTCAAGGTGTGGAAGCCCATCAGTCAAGGTCCAGGATCGTTTCTTTACTAGAGAGGCTTGGAATTTCCTTCCTTAAAGTTTTTAAGGTAGACTTTGGAGCTATACATGTGGGTAGGTGGGACATGAGTGGGGAAATTAGAACTCTCTTCTGGATTTAGTGTTGTTTGTAGGAAAGCAATCCAAAGCAGGAATTTCCACAAGTCAAAAATCATGGCCCAAAAGATGCTAGAGGGCTCCCAGGAATGAATGGGAAGCTTGACTCTACTTTGGAGACATAGCATGTGCACTCTCTTAAACATTGAATAAAGTGAAAAATAAAAATTATTAATGATGCCAGAATAGCAACCCAGTTTTAGTATAATGCTTATGGCTCCAACCCCTGAAACTTCTCAGAACATGTCTTGAAAAACTTCCTATCCAAGAACACATACTTCTCTGGTAGGATGCTCAACTTTGGATTAGGTATGTAAAATCTCTCCCAACCATTGGTTTTTTGTTTCCAGGCGTCTCCACCATAGTCATATCTTCCAGTAGGCACATTGATCTTTTTTCTCAAATCTATCATGTTGGTGGAATTGTTACTTTCTCCCCAAAAAAGCCCAAATCCTGCTCTTCTTTGAGTCCTCCTCACACTTGTCTCCCAGCCAAACATTTCTAGGTTCAGGTCCTACTTCTTTACCACTTTTCTTGAGAGTAGTGACTAGCACTGACTTATTTTTGATTCTCAAAGTGGCAAAGGCAGTGCCCAGCACACAGAAAGTCTTGGACTATGACTTCACTGAGGATACAGACTATGTCTCATTCAGCTTTATGATACCAGCACTCAATGTTGAACTCTGATAAACATGTGTTGAATTATGAAGGAATTGATAACAATGTACTTTGAGGAAGGAAGGTATAGTGCATCCTGCTTCCAGTTTTCTTTTCCTTTTTTTTCTTTTCTTTTCTTTTCTTTTCTTTTCTTTTCTTTTCTTGAAGTATAGTTGGCGCACAAAGTTACGTCAGTTTCAAGTATACAACATAGTGATTCAATAACTCTACACTTTTTGCTGTGCTCACCAAAAGTGTAGCTACCCTCTGTTGCCATACAACACTATCATAATAATTGACTATATTCTTATGCTGTCCCTTTTGTCCCTGTGATTTATTCCATAACTTGCTTCTCATTCCGTTTCAAAAAGAGACAGTATGGAGTCAAATGGATGGTTAAAATGTTGACTCTTCTATTGTCTAGTTAGACCTTGGGCTTATCACTATTCCCTGGATTTCATTTTTTTGCTTTCATGAGAAGAAAAAGTTAAGTGTTAGATCTAATTGTGTGTGTGTGTGTGTGTGTGTGTATGTGTGTGTGTGAGTGAGAGAGAGAGAGAGAGAGAGAGAGAGAGACAGACAGAGACAGAGACAGAGAGACATAGAGAGACAGAGAGACAGAAACAGAAAGAGATGAAGAGAGAGAGAAAGAGAAAGAGAGAGAATTTCCTTGGGGAAAGAGAAATAATATTTCTTACAGTTAGTCTTCATTTATATAAATTACCACAGGGTGATACCAAGGCCAAGAAAAGTTGAAGTTTAGAGTTCAAAGAGGTCCTTTTATCTCCTGAAGCTTGAAGAAGGATTGATTTATGTTTGCAGCTTTAACTTGGCTCCACAATCTTGGGATCTAATAATGATAAATCACATTAACAACTAAACTCATCCTTTATTATTTACAAAGTACCTTTGTTTGCCAGTTTCTTTCTTTTTGTATGTCTCTCTGTCTTTCTTTCTTTATTGTTTTGCTACAGATATTTTCCAAGCACTTTCAAATCTTTAATCTTTTCATTGGAACTTTGTAAATAACATGTGAGGTAGCTCAGGTAGATATGGTTATTATAGTTTTTAATTGCATTTTAGTTTTAGAATTAAATAGACTTTTAATTAAAAAAATATTTTTATTATGAAAACACTCTAACCAACCTTGGTTTAGAATCCTAGTTTGCTTCTTATTAGCTGAATGACCTCTGGCACATCATTCAATCTCTCTGAAACTTGGTCCCTCATCTGTGAAATGGAGTTGAGAGTGGTGGCTACTACACAGGTTTGTTGTGAGCATTAAATTAGAGCACATATTGTGCTTAAATCAGGAAATGTGAAAGAAAAATAGCTATTATTTGATGATTTCTCGACAAGGGGAGATAGAACACCTATATTCTTTCCTAAAGTCTTTTAGGTTGCAGGGAAGCCTTAGCACCATTCATTTTTTATAACATGGGAAGTAAAAGCTTTCAGTTCTATGAAATTTGGGTTTAATGTTAGTGTTGGATTTGGGAGGTTTAACTGAGGCTCCTTGATTACCATTCCTCCTGGAATTTTTTTGTTCTTGTTTTACTTTTTTCTGCTGTTGAGCTGAAACACGGAGCCAACAAACTTTAAAGAGTTGAATCTCTCATACCATTTTCAAGATTCATGTAGGCTTTCTCTTTGCCCATTTTATATTGCCATCTGTACCCTGGGTCACTCCTGAAACAGGAAGAAGTTCATAAAGGTCCTTTTACTTTTCTATGGATCGTGATCTCCTTGATGACATGGTATTTCTTGGCTGGCACAGATCCTGACACTTGTCCAAGTACAGTCTTGGTCCAATTACCTTTGTATGATTCCTAAAAAGCAATGATTAAAAAGTTTTAAAAATGCTATTAGCGTTGTGTAGAGCAAAGATGGAAGAGGCAAAAGGTGTTGCTACCAAAGTCATTATTGGCTCAGGATGAGATTCTGCCTTTGCTACTTGCTACTCAGAATGTGGCCATTAGACCAGCAGCACCAACAGCACCTGGGAGCTTGTAAGAAATTCAGAGTCTCTACCTGACAACAGACCTACTGATTCAGAATGATCAGATTCTACATTTTAATAAGTTTCTCAGGGGAATCTATGCCCAGTACAGTTTGGAAAAGACTGCTCTAAAAGATAGGTCCCCAGTTCAACCCAAGCCATGCCCAAAGGATACAATGGCAGACTGGCTGTGCTCACCAGATTAATTCCCATACTGGCTGTTATTAGCTCACCTGATTCTTGAGGTTGTTTCATTTTATTGTTTTGATACCTGTTCATGTCACAGTCTTTCCATTTATACCATTTTGGCAACCCTCAAATATAACTTTGAGGGGCGCCTGGTTGTCTCAGTTGGTTAAGCATCCAACTTTGGCTCAGATCATGATCTTGCAGTTCGTGAGTTCGGCCCCACATTGGGCTCTGTGCTAACAGCTCAGAGCCTGGAGACTGCTTCGGATTCTGTGTCTCCCTCTCCCTCTACCCTTCTCCTGCTCTCACTCTGTCTCTCTTAAAAATAAATAAATATTTAAAAAATTTTCCAAAAAGAATAACTTTGGGGTACTTGACTTCTCTGCTTTGCTTCCCACTTAACAATAAGCATGGTTTTCTTGTAGGTTGCTGAATATGACCCCCCCCCCCCATGTCTATCTGCTTTCAGGGGCAACTCTCATTAAGCACTCCCTCACTACTTCCTTGCTTAAGCCATAGTCTACAGGACTTTTCAAAAGGTATGGATTAAAATGTATGTGTGTTTTGGGGCACCTGGGTGGCTCAGTCAGTTAAGCGTCCAACTTTGGCTCAGGTCATAACCTCACAGTTCATGAGTTTAAGCCTCGCGTCGGGCTCTGTGTTGCCAGCTCAGAGCCTGGAGCCTGCTTCAAGTTCTGTGTCTCCCTTTCTCTGCCCCTCCCCACCCCTGCTCACACTCTGCTTTCTCTCTCTCTCAAAAATAAATAAACATTAAAAAAATTAAAAAAAAAATTGTGTGTGTGTGTGTGTGCACGTGCAAATATAGCCGGATATACTGAGCCCCAAAGGAAATGTACAATCTATGAATATGGTGATAACTATTTTAAGGAATGGTAGCTCTTCTGTCCTGACTAGACCTTCTTCTTAATGTGTTTGCTATATTTGCCATACATAATTTTTATGAAATAGGACTTCTACGACTGATGCCCTTACACAGAAGTTTTAACATTCGATTCTGTTTTTCTTAAAACACTCGCCAGGGAGAGACACGATTCTTAAAGATTTTATCTTCTGGGGAGAGAGGAGCTTTTGAATGTCTTCTGCACTGAAATTTTTTGTGTGTACTGCAAAATACCAAAAGGAAATAAATTCAGTGCAAAGAAATGAGGAGCATAATGACCTTAGATGTTTTCATCATATTTTTGAAATATTCTTCCTCCCTTTTGTAAGGTTTCATAGTGAAATAACACCCTTGTCAAAATGTCTAAGCACTCCAATAATAGGTGATGGAGAAATGGTGACAGAGAGAAAGCAGGTGCTTCTAGCACATGAATATAGCATCCAGGCAAAGCTTTCCACTCTTACCTGCTTCATAAGAGTAAATACTTTACAACCACAGTCTTGATGAAAGTAAGAATGACTGAATCATGTCCACTTTCTCTGGGAGAGACTTTTAATTTTAATATTATTAAAAATGAGATTTCACCTATTTTTAACTTTCTCTTTGGTTACCAAGGTTGTTGTTTGAACCCTGGCAGGGGAAAAAATCCTGTTAATGACTATTTATTTAACATGTGCTGATGAGCTAAGAAATATTTTCTTCCAATTTGGAAACCTTGATGTATATGGGAAAAAAGTTTGTATTGATGCTGGTTCATATCTCTGTCATTTAATTAGAGCTAGGGGATGTCAAGTGATCTGGTGCTCCCATCAAGACTTACTGCTTTCTTGTCCTTTTCTCCCAGTGCAATGATATGTAGTTATATTCAGATTAAATAAAGTAATGATAGAAAAATACTTGCAAACTGTACACTGCCATATAATGTTTTTCTGTCCTGTAAAATTGACTGTATAATCTGATGAAGACATTTAAACTAAAATGCCCTATTAGGTGATCATTGGTTAATACATAAACTGTCTAGGTAAAAGTTGCTTTGTGACTGACACTTGCAATTTATTGCCCTAAGGAATTAGAAGCGAGTAATGTGGAGTTTTCTTTGCACCGAGGTGCTGTATTTGTTCAGGTGCTGTATTTGCTTTTTGTTCAGGGTGGTTTGTCTTCTCACCCCAGGAATCAGGACTCTGGCAGTTGCTTGGCTCTACTCTCTCAGTAGAGTGTCTGGGCATAGGGCATTGCTTGAAAGCACATGGCTTTGACAAAGCCATTTCATACTTTCAATTAAAATTCTTGATACATTTGATTTCTAAAGTTTTCTAGAGTATAACAGTAAGTTATGGTTTAGAACTGTGCCATCCAGGGTGCTTGGGTGTCTCAGTCGGTTGAGCTTCTGACTTCAGTTCAGGTCATGATCTTGACATCAGGCTTGCTGCTGTCAGCCTGTTAGCACAGAGCCCGCTTTGGATCCTTTGTCCCCTTCTCTTTGCACCTCTCCCACTTGCGCTGTCCCAAAAATAAATAAATATTTTTTTTCAAAAGAGAAAATTTTCATGGCAAATATCTCTCTCCCATTTTTCTCACTTCATAGGGGCAGGGCTGCTTCATCCCTTTGGGCTTCTTTGTTCTTATCTAATCTTGGAGTGAGTAAAATTCCTGCCAATTTTAGCCACTGCTCTTAAATTGGTTCATTGCATTTTTTAGTGAAAACCTGCAGGCCTTTTCAGGAGGCTTCTGTTCTCAGTTACATCCTGTGTATCCTACTATTTTTTCTTGCAGAGATCCAGTGATATGCAGGCCTTGACTCTTGTAGATTTGTCCCACCCACTTGTATTTAAGGGCTCAAGAAGACACCTGTCACCTAGTTTTGCTGTAAATGTTGTCTATAGATTTTGGTTCTGTTGTTTAGTTACTCTGTCTTTATGTGGATATTGAGGAATATCCAAAAATGAACCTGCCACTATCATGTCCATCTTCCCAGAATTCTCCCTTTCTTTCTTAATTATATGTTAGAAGCTTTTTTGGATAATTGCTATGCTCAAAAGACCAGCTTTGGGGTTTATTTACCAATTCTGAGTACTGGCTATATAATATTTTTTATTCTTTTATCTTTGTTATTCTCTTTGATGTTTATTCCTTTTTTATTTTTAAAAGTTATACTATTGCTATTTTTCTAGATTTTAAATAATAGAGTAGTTTATTTTTTCCCCACCTTTACTGTTACATATTGAAATATTTAAGACTGTGCTCTCTTTTTTTGAAAATTGTTTGGGAATTTCATATAATTTTTTATTTATAGTTTTCTCATCTTTATTTAAAAAATTATCTGAAATTATTCATATTTCTTTTTTAACAATTACTTAATGAAGTGATTTTTAACCTTCTAAGAGGCTGGGCTTTTTTTTAAAATTTTTGTTATTAATCTATAATTTTGTTAAGTTACATTCAAAAGTACAAGTTGTGAAGCTTTGGTTTTGGAACTTTGGAATTTTCTCTATATCCTAATGTATCATAAATTATTGTAAGTAGTCTATAGGTCTTAGAATACAAAGTATATTTTCTGTTTGTATAATATTAAAGTGTATAATTTATAAAATTGTGTATTAAATCGATTTTGATAAATAGATTGATCAGCATCTTTATATCCTTGCTTACTCTTAATTTTATCTGTCAAAGACAGATGCTTTAGCATTACTGAATGTAATCATGTATCTTTCATTTTTCTCTTTGTATTTCTAACAATTTTTGCTTTAACTGTGTCAGTGCAATATTATTTGACATATCAATGTTCATGACAATTATATTTTCATTGTAAGTTAAACCCTCTACCAATATAAAATAATGGTCTCTCTTGCATTTGCCTGATAGTCGATGTTATCTGATAGCGGGGCGCCTGGGTGGCTTAGTCAGTTAAGCATACAACTTCAGCTCAGGTCATGATCTCATAGCTCCTGAGACAGAGCCCCTCATTGGGCTCTGTGCTGACAGCTCAGAGCCTAGCGCCTGCTTCGGATTCTGTGTCTCCCTCTCTCTCTGCCCCTCCCCCACTTGTGCTCTGTTTCTGTCTTTCAAAAATAAATAAATATTAAAAAATTTTTTTTCAATGTTATCTGAGAGCAATATTGTACTCATGTTTTATGTTTGTGTGCATTTACATAATATTCCTTCTATTTTTGTGTTGATTTACTTTAAGGTATATTTGGTAAATAGCAATTATTAGATTTTGTTATTTGACCCAATCTGAGTTGAATAAGGGTTGTAAGTCATTTAAGTATTTTTGTTAAAGCAGATATATTTTACACATGTTTTTTGTATTTTGTTTCATTAACTTTTTTTTCTACTTTCTTCTTACATTTTATAAATTTTTTTTTAACGTTTATTTATTTTTGAGACAGGGACAGAGCGTGAACAGGGGAGGGGCAGAGAGAGAGGGAGACACAGAATCTGAAACAGGCTCCAGGCTCTGAGCTGTCAGCACAGAGCCCGACGCGGGGCTGGAACTCAAGGACTGCGAGATCATGACCTGAGCCGAAGTCGGACGCTTAACCGACCGAGCCACCCAGGCGCCCCTCTTCTTACGTTTTAGAGGGTCATTCTCTATACATGGTACATAGTTTCTTTTAGCTTCTCCATTGTTTTGGGAAGTATATATTTTATTTGAAATTTTACAGTTCAGCACCTTTGATTTCTTCTGGCTTCCTTGTTCTCTAGCAAATCTACAGATGTGAAGGAAGGGCTCAGAACATTCTTTATAATGTACTGTAATTTCATCAGCATTGTTGCCAAGTGCTTTATGTTAGTCATATCTTTTAAAATCCATAAAAACCTTGTGCAAGAGATACTTTGTGCCCATTTCACAGATGAAATAACTGAGACTCAGAAAGTCAGATAATTTGCCTCTGATTGAATGACCTGAAGGTGATCCCATCCAAATCTGGTTGGCTTCAGAACCCTTGATCTTTCCACTGTAGGATGCTGAGACTGAGATTTGAATCTTGGGAGGTTGCTATTTTTGGAAGATACCACCCCCTAGTTTGCTGCATCAGCTGTGGTATAGGAGGAACTTTCTGTTCTCCTGGGAGGGGTGTGTGTATGTGTGTTTGGAGGAGGGAAGGTAACAAGATGCTTCCTACTTCCTAGTGTGTGAGACTCACTCATTTTGTTCTAAGGAATATAAGTTATTGCTTCTTTTAGAAAAATGGGACTTTCCCATGATGGTGAGAACTGGAGGGAGATCTTCATTCCCGTCTTTACCACTTTTTAGATTACTGACGTTGGTTTTAAGTCCCTGCCTCTTTGGAATGATTTTCTTATTTGTTTCGTACTCAAGTGTATTCTTGACTATTGTTCTCCTCACAAGCCATGGAAGAGATATTTCTTCAAGAGCCTTTACTGTGACTTCTAGTGGGGAGGGGGCAGGAGAAAATCATTTGTATTATGCACCATTGTTCTCCACCTCCAGTAGGAAGAGAAACAGGACCACAACAGAAACCTTCTCTTCTGGCTGTACAGTGAGCTGGTTGACTTCTGTGGCCCACTACTCCCACCCCCTAGAAATTTCCCTGAATGTTGCCACAGAAAACCGCTTGTCCATTCAGTTCCTCATCTGGCAGACAAGCTGATTTTAACCCTGCCTGGTGACTCTCCTTTCTTTGCTGCTATTCCTGTTAACCTGATGGTTTACTAGTAAGTAATCCTAATGAGTCGAACAGGGATCTCTTGACCCTTTGGTAAACATGACCCTGGGTGTGAGCATTACACTTCAGTCTCTCTGTCTTTCTCCACTGTAGACCAATACCTTTGCAATGAGCTGATAGGCAGGTGCACTATTACAAGATGAACATGGGCATTCCTATTCCTTCAGGTACTCCTCCAAAAAAGGCCTTTTGCAAGAACTGACCTTTGAGTGCCAATCAGATCTGAAGAATGAATTGAGGAGGCAAAATGGCTGGGGAGTGGGGTGGGCAGCACAGGGAGGCAGACAGGAACGGGGAAGGGTGTGTTGGACCGAGGCAACTCCTGCCCCTCAGGATTGTGGGGATTCTTGAGGAATATGAGACACTCTTGACAGTGGATAGGGCTCCACCTAGGTATTTACTGTAGCTAGTACTCCTGTGTGTTTGTATATCCAGAGGAAATTATGATTGGTATGAAATTTTAGCTCTAGAATTTTTGAAATGAAAAGGCTCTCTTTTTTGAAAGTTTCATTCCTTCCTTTCTTCGTTCCTTCCTCTTTCCTTCCTTCCTCCCTCCCTCTTTCCCTCCCTCCTTCCTCCCTCCCTTTCTTCCTTCCTTCCTTCCTTCCTTCCTTCCTTCCTTCCTTCCTTCCTTCCTTCATCAAAAACCTCCGTGAAGCACCTGTCTTGTACTCCCCAGAGTTGGACTTGGCCCTGGTGGGAGGCTGGGCTCTGCTCGATTTCCTACTCCATGCTTGTGTGTTCAGCTTACCAGGTGGACCCTCAGTCCAGAGGTGGAGAGAGGGCAAAGTCTCAGAGGCAGGCCTGGCTTCCAGTTCAAGAGCATGAGACTTCACTGGTAGTAATTTTCTCTACAGACATGTCCTTGCTCACATGGAAGGGGAGGCTTGTTGATAAGAAGCAAGAATTTTCAATTCCTTTTATGAAGGATTTTGTGATGAAGACGGTCACTGGGTCAGTCTCAAAGGAGTAGGCTGTCCAGACATGTCGGGATAGATTTCCATTGCTACCTCTGGAGGGGAGTGAGTGCGAAGGGCTGCTTCTTCAGAGGGTGTACTCTCAGTGCAGCTAGGGGAACCAGTAGATACCAAGGCAGTGTCACAGGTGCCATGATGAAAGGCTTTGGAAAGTCAATGGGAACACATGAAAGGAGGCCCAGCTCTGCCTGGGGTGGCCAGAGAAGGAGAAACTCTTAAGCACAAAACAAGTTTTATACCAATCTGAAATGACACTATGATGTCTCTCCGGTCACCACACTTGACTGTGGTGACACAGCCAGACTTCACTCATGCGGTCAAGGACTGACAGGGGTTGACAGACTCGTAAACAACTGTGCTACACAAGGGCTCCATGCCATGAGAAAGGTGTACAGACTGCAGAAGCGGTGATGCCATGTAGGTCAGGACAGCG
The DNA here is from genome assembly GCF_018350195.1 of Panthera tigris. NCBI lineage: Eukaryota > Metazoa > Chordata > Mammalia > Carnivora > Felidae > Panthera > Panthera tigris. The sequence goes on along the minus strand of NC_056672.1, from coordinate 61,360,489 downwards.
AGCGGCTAGCAGCTACATGATAAGCTTGCAACAACACTCAGGATGGGCCCTCCCTCTGGGCGGAAGCACCATTCCTTCTGGGGACCAGGTCTGCCCACCAGCTTCAGCCCACCCTCAAACCCACCCTTCTGCTGACAGCTGGGCAGAGGCTGTGGACTTTGCTCACAGCTGCTCTCCAAGCTCATGAGCGCTAGCCTGCTCAGGTCCCCTATATGTGCTCTGTCTGTCCCTATCCTGGTGGAATATGCTGTTCCTAAAAAGTATCTAGAAGTTCAGGATCTGGCCTTGGGGAAAGTACTTAACCACTCCAGGCTTCCATTCCCTTCTCGATAAGCGGGGGTAGGGGGAGATATTGGTGCTACTTCATGGGATTTAAATGAGATGAGAAACATAAAAGGCTCAGCTCAGAAGCTGGCATATAAATACTCCTCAAACTGAAAATAAAACATTAATGAGTGGGGAGAATTGCAGGCAGAGCATGTTAAAAATACAGGTCCCCAGGCCCACTCTCAGTTACACTGATAGCTAATAATCATCAGGATCTTACTATGTCCCAGGAAGGCACCGCTCCAAGTTCTTTTCGGGAGTTACCTTGTTTCCTCTTTGCAGCAACCCTACCAGGTAGGTCCTATTATGATGTTCATTTTTACATGCCAGGAAACTGAGGCTAAAATAGATGAGGCAAAGTGCCTGTGTTCACAAAGCAAGTAAGTGTGTGAAATCAGTATTTGAAACCAGTTAGTCTGACTTCAGGGCCCGTGTGCTGACGCCTCAGCCCCATGCTACTTATAAGGGCTGTGTGTTTCTGGGGCTGGGGGATCTACATTTGTCACCACACCCTATTTGATTAGGAAACATTAGTTCTGTAGATCATGCTTTAGGAAACACTATGAAGTTATTCCATCTCCGTCCACCTCCGCCTCCAGCATCCCCCAATACTCCTGGAGCTGGCTTACCGTGACCCCCTTCCTGCTGTTGCCTCTCATGGGGGTAAGCAGTTGCCCCCACAAGTGTTTGAAAACATTTCATACAAAGCCTTCTGGGAGTGTGAGTTGAGAACTCTGTCCATGGCCAGAGCCTGTAGATGTCTTTTTTTTTTTTTTAATATTTTTTTCCCCTGTATTTGCACTCCTTTATAATCTGTAGCCTTCAGGGTCTCCTGCTTATCACTTCCTGTCTTGCTATGGAGTAGGCTCCTTCCTGTTTACTATCCTATTTACATGGTACACTTGAGGGAGGAAAGTAGGAGGGAGGGTAGAAGGATCTCTAAGGTCCCTGTTGGATTTCTTCCTATAGTGAGGATTGTTACCAAAGTGTATTTGTGAATTCATTTTCTTTGGAATACTTAGAATATGCCATTTCCTTTGAACACTGGGACACCCTTTTCTCTCAGAGCTTGGTATACATATGTGGCCCTGAGAGGGAATGGGAGAGGGCTTCCAGGGTCCTGCCAGGACCCTGAATTTAGATACAACAGTTGAGAGAGATTGATACACCCCCTCTGGCTGATCACATTTCTTTCTCATTTAAAATCTATTGATCTTGAAGTCGTGAGTTCAAGAGGGTGTTGAGCCTACTTTAAAAAAAATCTATTAATGGCTTCCAGTTACCTTGGAGCACAGTCCAAAAGTCCTTGCAGGGCCTCCAGAGTCTGACATGAATTGGCCCTACCTACCTCTCCAGCCTGTATTTGTCTGTTCTCTGGTTATGGAGAGTCGTCTGGTCACACTGACTTTCTGGTCATTAGATGTACTGGGCTCTTTGCCCATGGCCTTGAGTACTGTTTCTTCAGTTTGTACACCCCTCCCGCCACGACCAGCCCACTTCTACTTTAGGTTTGAGTGCAAGTGTCACTCAGGACAGCCTTTCCTGACCCTCCTGTCATGGCAACCCATATTTTTGCCACTTAGGGCTTATCACATTGTCACTTGTATAATTATTTGTTTCACATCTGACTTCCCCATTAGATACTTCCATGCTGGAATGCACTGTTTGCCTTGCAGAATTCTGTGTTCCTAGTGTTTGGCATGGTGCCATGCACACAGTGGGTGTTCAAAGAGGATTTGCCGAATGAATGAGTCACAGGGAGGTCAGAGGTCCTGGAGCCTCTTCAGAGGTCTGAGAAAGACTGAGGAAGCAGCTGGGAGGCCTGTGATATTGGGGTGCTGCTAGGAGGCTTGCTTCTAGGGATCTTCCTTGAGTTCCTCAAAAATTGCCGGGCAGAACCATAGCAGCCAGGGTAGGGGAAAACCTGGGAGCTAGGAAGCCAGGCCCTTTCCAAGAATGTATTTTTGTATGTTGGTTTCAGAACAACAAAGGTTATCCCAAGAAAGAGAAACTGATTTCTCAGTAGAAGCACTAGGTACTTCTTATATACTGGTACTTCTTATCCAACAATGGTCAGAACTGGGAGGAAAATCAGAGATGCGAAATTTCCGCAGATATGAGCCTGAAAGTCAGAGAGGGAAAGCTTGTTCCAGGGCATACAGCTAGCTATGGGCCACAACCAGATCTCTTGGCTTCCACAGGAATTCTTATTTCATGACAACATACTGCACTTTGATTTGGGGCCACTGTTGGAGGTGAAAAGAAATCATTAGAAACTGAATGTTTCCTGAAATATCACCTGCAATTTATTGCACTCAGAATTTCACACTGATAAATAACCTCTTTCTCATTAACATGCAGGCTCCCTACAATTAGCACTCTCATTTGCACTATGTAAACAGCTTCTAACTGTGCCTTTTACCTCTTTGTTCAAACAAAGATTTCTGTTAGCAAAGAAACAAGAAGGAAATTAGTAGCAGGTGAGAGCTTATTTTTAATTATATTGAGATTGACTGTTGTTCTCCAAATCTTCTCTAATTCCCCCAAGATATTTATTTGCAGGCCAGAGTTTTCAATCTATTAAAGCAGCAGCCATTTCTGATCTTTATTTACTAAATGAAAACACAAATGGCAGCAGTGGATTTCTGGCTCAGTGCCAAGGTAGGCACAGTGTAGGGGGATGGTGCTGCATCAAGCTTGGATCTGAGAAGCCTGGCAATCAGAGTGAAGTAGTGAATCCAGGAGATGTTGAAGAGCACCAATTTTGGCAGGGGGTGAGCGGAGAGTCCCAAAGTTGAGCCTTTCTCAGTGATAACTCCCAATTTCTACCACCTGAAGTCAAGTTTGAGTTCTTTAGCCAAAGGATTTCAGTTTGTCTCCAAGAATGAGAAACTTTACGTCTGCCATAGATGAAGGGACAGACTTAGAGCATCTTAGGGTCAGAACTTTTCAAAGATTATCTATTGCAACTTCTTACCAAGGGCAAGAATCCTTTTTGAAACATCTGAAAATTGATGCTGTAGGAGCTCCCCATTTTAACTTGCTAATGTACTACATTCTGAAATTTGTCTTCCCCTAAATCGACATCTTGTCTCCAGCAACTTTCCTTTGGGAAATCCACGTTCCCCAGATCCTAGTCCTCACTGAAAGAAACTCCTCCCTCTTTTTCATGACAATCTTATGTCATTATATACATTTGAAAACACAGCCATGTCCCCTAAATCTGTTCCAGTCTCCATGTGCCTCGTTCCTTCAACTAGTTTTAATGGGACATGATTTCTAGAGCCTTATATTCTGATTGGTTTCCTTTGGACACCAACAGGTGGTGAAGGCCTGCTGCAGTGTGCTGTGGAAAGATGAACACAATGCTCCAAGCATTATCTGAATTTAGTGCAAAGTCAACATAAACCTTAACACCCTGACACTCAAAGGCCATCCTCCCAGTTGGGGACCTCACTGTGCTCTTAAGTTTTCATCTGTTCGAGGAGTACATTAGAATCCCTCTAGGTTAGTTTTTTAAAACCTACAAACTTTTCCTAGGAACAAGAGAACCCTCTTTCATTATCACAGTTGAGTATGGCATTTCTGAGCTATTTCCGTTAGTTGTTAAATAATGTGCATCTTGTAAAACGTTTCACAATTACCCCGAGACAGGCAAAGTCAAGTTAGTTACCTCCATTTCACCAATGAGGAAACTAGAGGTAATGGCTTATGGAATACCATACAGAGTTGGGATTTGAACTTCAGTTCTCTGACGTGGTTCACACCGTGTTTTCCCTACTCCATAGGTGGCTCTCCTTGGCAGGTCATTGGGTTTAAGAGGGAGCAGCTGAGTTTCTGGACAACTGAATAAGGCCTGGATTCCTCTACTCTGCCAAGTAGAGCAGTCCTTCAGGGACCTTTGTCCTCTGTCATTTGTCCAGTGAGGAAGGTTGATGGGAGCACCATCATTGGTATGAAGCTGTAAAATGCAAGGTTTGCCCACATTTATAAACTGAACAGAGAAAGTGACTTTCTGAAGTTTGAGGTGAAGCTTGAATTAAAATTATTTATATTGCACTAATTTGTAATTTATGCTCCAACCACTTCTAGGTGACTTAATTCAAAGTTACATTTTAAAAGAAAGGCCTAATAATACAAAGGGGAGCAATTGTACCTAGAAATCTAAACCAGGAAGAGTCGCTATCAGTTTACAGTTTCCTGGCACCCATGGCAAGAATAGAAACATAATGGGTTCCCCAACTCTTCTTTTCTTGTAAAAGGAAGCAAACAATTAGAGAAGTGACATCTCTATCAACTGGAATCTCTCACTTTCATTGTTATATAAACAATTCTGAACAGCATAATGATCCATCACTTCAATCATAATTTACAAACTGTTGGAGATTCCATTTAGGAGGTCTGGGGTATGTTTTGAGAATTCACACTTTGAAACTGCTCCAGATGCTTCCAGTGATCAACCAAATTAGGAAACTCGTACCTGGGGATGCTTGTTAGAAATGCAGATTTCTAGCTCTGCCCCAGATCCTTACCTTTCTTTTGGGGCTTTTGACCAGAACAGTAGCTTGTTAGCTAATAATTGGAGCTCTCCAGTGAGGTCAGGAAGCCAGGCGGTTCTCTGTAAGGGCAAGGAAGCAGCAGCAATGATGTTTTCTGCCAATAGCTAGGGATTTGGACTTGTAATCTCACCAAGACAGAGGATCAGTCCTCCTTTTCATGAACCAGTCAGGATTACCTACAAGCATGGCCCAGACTTCTCATTTAGGTAGCTGTTTTGGTTCTGATCAGTTGTTCAAGGCATTTGTAGCCCAAGGGTTTGACACCACAAGGCAAAAGAGAAGCACTTTTATCCAGGAAGATTTTGGAGGAGGGTCTTGTCAATCATCCATCTGTCAACAGAAGAAGCTTAATGTGGCTCCTATGGAGTGTTTGATTCTGCATAATACAGCCGTTATATGGTCCCTCTGTACAACTCAGCGTACCGCTGCATGACTCGATAAATTCACCTGTTAGAGTTATTTAATATTGTGCATCTGAATGCTGAAGAGTGTCTGCACATTAGAATTAATGTCAGTCTTGGACATGATAAATATGATTCTAGTGGCTCCTCGGAGAAGCTTCACTAGGGTACCGTTTTATTGTCTGCTGTCTCAAAGGCTTAAATCTTTTTTTCTGCCTTCAGTTCATAGGATAAAAACATGTGAAATCACTGGGATTTATATAGGCAGATTTGGCAGCTCTTTCATTTTTTACTTGGACTGTCAGATATAAATCAATGTTACAGCACTCTTTCCAAGAATGTGTTAGAATGTGCATGTGTTTGGGGAGCAGACATGGTATTTCTATTATAATTTTGTTTGTTAGGTGTGATCTGAATTGTTTGGTTTTGTTTTATAACATTCACAATTTGTGGTTATTTAATTGGTTTTACTCTGTTATCCCTACCCAGTGACTGTCAGGTTTTTTAATTTTCTTTTTCGTTTTTTGTTTTGGTTTTTCTTTGTTTTTTTGCCACTATGGCTTTATTCTTGCCCAGAATGCCCACCCCCTCCTGCCCATCCTTTAAGACTTAACTCAGGCACCACTTTCTTGATAAAGTCTTTTTTGATATCTCTATTCTATATTGATCTTTCTTTAAACTCCTTCAAAATTCGTTGCTAAGACCATACATATACTTAACATTTTATTGTACATTTTCTAGTTATTAAGCAGCTGTATCACTCCATCTAGTACTTTAATTTAAACTGTTCTGTTGGCCAACAGTTTCACATGGGTATCTTATTTTCCCAATTAGATTTTTTAGCGCATCATGGACACAGCCCATGTTTTATAAATCTTTTTTATACCACTCTGTCCCCAGTAGTGTGTGCCCATGGCTAGGCACCTGTAGATATGTCTTTTTCAGGCTGCTGTAACAAAAATACCCATAGACTAGGTAGCTTAAACAGCAGATATTTACTTCTCACAGTTTTAGGGATTAGAATTCCACAATCAAGGTGTTGGCCAATTTAGTTCCTCCTGAGGGCCTGCTTCCTGGTTTGCAGATGGCTGTCGTTGGGTTGTATCCTCACATGGCAGAGAGCAGAGAGAGAAACCAAGTTTTCTCTTGCCCCTTCTCATGGAGGCACTAATTCATCATGAGTGCTCTACCCTCATGACCTAATTACCTCCCAAAGGCCTCACCTCCTAATACCATCACATTGGGGGTTAGAATTTTAATATATGAATTTTGGGGGAACACAAATATTCAGCCCATAGCAAGATGTTTAGGGCATGATTGTTTTACTCCCTCAACACTACAGTTTGTAAAGACTACTATTTGTAACATCAGTCGAAAGAACAGCAAGGATCATTTGATTATAAACTCCATGACGGCAAAAACCATGTATATATTTATCACTACATCTCCAGTATACATCTTCAACTACTTGGACAGATACTGAATTCATTTCTTGAATGATTTCTTTTGTCTAAACCTTATTTCCTCCGAATATGTCTCACATGAACCTTATGTTCATGTGTTGAAATGGAAAGCGAGGTATTTATTTCTGGGAAGATAGAAGCTTCTGGAGTTTGAGATTAGCTGGGGCCTATTCTTTTCTTGCCTCTTTCTTTCTTTCTTTCTTTCTTTCTTTCTTTCTTTCTTTCTTTCTTTCTTCTTTTTTTTTTTTTAAATTTTATTTTTAAGTATTCCCTACACCCAGAATGGGGCTCAAACTCACAACCCCAAGATCAAGAGTCGCATGCTCTACTGACTGAGCCAGCAAGGTGTCCCTTCTTCCTACTTTCTAAGCTCATCCCTCCCTGTCATCCCAAAATGAACAAAAGAAGCAAAGTGGAATCTCTGCTTCTATGGCATTATTGGTGGGGGGAGTATCTTCCTAATTGAAAAAGCCCTCAGTACATTCACTTTGTTTTTAGAAATCTCTAATCATTTGGACTTTCCTGTATCCCAAAGAATTTTATATCCTCTTATACCCTCACAGTATCTAGGGTCCAACATGATATATTGCAATCTACATAAGTTTCATTTATCAGACAAGGTGAAATCAAAACCTTGTTAAGGATGTCCTAGACACAGAGGAAGGGTTCTAAAGCAATGAGAATGAAGAAAAGTTGTTATATACACATATTGGCCTTTGAAGGGTTGGAAAGCAGGATAAAACAGACTTTAAAACCTTCTACTCTGAAGTTTTCATATTAGACATGCAGATTGATTACAAGGAAATATGGGAATGTCCCTTTGTCCACCACTCAGTCACCCAGGCTTCCATTTCTTCAGTACATATTTTCCATCTTGTCTCAACTGCTAAGGTCTGGTGGCCCTTTGCTTTTATTTGGCTCATTTGCCTTCCCAACCAAGAGGATTTGTTTGGGTCAGTTTGCCAAGACTCACTCAGTAAGGAATACCTCCTGGATAGTTAGTTTTTATGGGTCCTGCTCATGTAAGAGTTGAGGAACCTCCACACTGTTTTCCAGAGCGGCTGCACCAGGTTGCATTCCCACCAGCGGTGCAGGAGGGTTCCCGTTTCTCCACATCCTTGCCAGCCTAAACTTCTTTTTTAAAGATCCTCAAAAAAATCAATCACAGAAATGCAGGATAGGAGACATATACATTCCTCATTCACTCATTTATATCAATATTTGAATACTGACCATGTGCCAGCCATTGAGATAAGCACTGTATTAATTTGCTACAGCTTCCATCACAAAATACAACAGACTTAATGGCTTAAACAACAGAAATTTATTTTCCTGCAGTTCTGGAGGCTGGAAGTCCAAGATCAAGGTGTCAGCAGGGTTGGTTTCCTTGTAGGCCTCTTCCTTTCCTTGGAGGCTTGTGGATGGCCACCTTCTTGCTGTGTCCTCATGTGGTTGCCCCTCCATCTGTGTGTTGTCTGTGTCTTAATCTCCTCTTATAACAACACGAGTCATATTGGATCAGGACCCACTCATAGGACCTCATTTTGCCTTAATTACTTCTTTAAAAGCCCTATCTCTTTTTTTTAAATATAGTTTATTGTCAAATTGGTTTCCATACAACACCCAGTACTCATCCGAACAAGTGCTCTCCTCCATGCCCATCATCCACTTTCCCCTCTCCCCCCACCCCCCATCAACCCTTAGTTTGTTCTCAGTCCTTAAGAGTCTCTTATGGTTTGCCCCCCTCCCTCTCTGTAACTTTTGTTTTCCCTCTCCCCCTCCCCCATGGTCTTCTGTTAAGTTTCTCAGGATCCACCTATGAGTGAAAACATATGGTATCTGTCTTTCTCTATCTGACTTATTTCACTTAGCATAATACCCTCCAGTTCCATCCACATTGCTACAAAAGGTCATATTTCATTCTTTCTCATTGCCAAGTAGTATTCCATTGTATATATAAACCACATCTTCTTTATCCATTCATCAGTTGATGGACATTCAGGCTCTTTCCATAATTTGGCTATTGTTGAAAGTGCTGCTATAAACATTGGGGTACAAGTGCCCCTATGCATCAGCACTCCTGCATCCCTTGGATAGACTGCTAGCAGTGCTATTGCTGGGTCATAAGGTAGTTCTATTTTTAATTTTTTGAGGAACTTCCACACTGTTTTCCAGAGTGGCTGCACCAGTTTGCATTCCTACCAGCAGTGCAAGAGGGTTCCCGTTTCTCCACATCCTCTCCAGCATCTATAGTCTCCTGATTTGTTCATTTTAGCCACTCTGGCATGAGGTGGTATCTCAGTGTGGTTTTGATTTGTATTTTCCTGATGAGGAGTGATGTTGAGCATCTTTTCATGTGTCTGTTGGCCATTTGGATGTCGTCTTTGGAAAAGTGTCTATTCATGTCTTCTGCCCATTTCTTCACTGGATTATTTGTTTTTTTAGGTGTGGAGTTTGGTGAGTTCTTTATACCTTTTAGATACTAGCCCTTTATCTGATATGTCATTTGCAAATATCTTTTCCCATTCTGTCAGTTGCCTTTTAGTTTTGTTGATTGTTTCTTTTGCAGTGCAGAAGCTTTTTGTCTTGTTGAGGTCCCAATAGTTCATTGTTGTTTTTAATTCCCTTGCTAAAGGCCCTATCTCCAAATAAAGTCACATTCTGTGGTACTGGGGCAGGGAGTGGGGATTAGTATTTCAACATATGAATTTTGGGAGGACACAATTCAACAAATAACAAGCACAAAATTATGACTTGGTGGCAGATATAATAATAATGAAAACAAGATTTTAACTGACAGAGAGGTCAATATGATTTAACTGGCTGCCTCATGTTGTAGTAATCTCAAGCTGTATGACTGGAAATGTGACAATATAGGTTCTCTTAATCAATTTTCATTTAGTTCACCTAGTGGATTGATGTATTCTCTTGATTACTTCTGTAAGTTATGCCAACCAATGTCCTCATGCTGAATGCTGGAAACCAGTGGGCTCTTCTTTAGTGTGGTCAGGCACTTGTACCTTTTCCAAAGGGGTACATGCTCAACAAGAATCACTTGTGTTTATTCACATATACGGAAAATGACAGTTATACTTGTTGTTGTAATTGTAGAATTCAATTACAAAGTTATGTAAATCAATGAAATATGAATGCAAAAGAGAGTCATTTCTATGAGAACTTTGAAAGTTTTAGAAACACTTGCACCACTAAACACGTAACCTGCTAAAAGAATTGGTGTCCATATGGGTGTGGAACAGACATGGTTCAAGTCCTGGCTCTGTCCCCTATCTAGCTGGTAATTTGGGGCACCTTACTTTACCCCAACAGGACATGATGGTTGAGAGCAAAGACTTAGTCAATTAGAAAAGGCCAGAAGGATTCTGTACTCAGATTGCTTTACAGTCTTTATATTCTTAGCTTATTCCCCAAACTGTAAGCTATATGAGGGCATCAAATTAAGTCCCTTTTTCTCACCATACATAATGAATAGGCAAAGTCTGGCATACTACAGGTGCTCCATAAATATTTGCTTAATGAAGGACCTCTGTTAACATTTTGGTGCATTTCCCTGTAGTGTCTTTTCTGTGTGTAATATATATGTATATTATGTTTTTTGGAATACATTATATGTATTTTTTGTTCTCTGCTTTTCCCCCCACTTAATCTGATTACCTCCTTAACATTTTCTCATGCTATTAGATATACTTAAAAAAAACTGTGTGTTTTGGAATGACAGCTGGTACTCTGAAAAGTTTGTACAATTGTGTACTACCTGTCTCACTTACCTTGAAGGTTCTACAACATGGTGGATATGGCTAAGGGGATGCTGTGTTTGTGAATGGCATCCCTCATGTATTGCTACAGGAAAGAGGTCACAATTGCTGCTTTATTGGCTAGAATGACTTATAAAGAGCATATTGGTTTATTCAATCCTGAAAGTTACTGAAGAGAGTTTCTCCCAGAGACCAAGAGACTAAATAATTTTTATTTCCTGAAATGACTCTCCCCTGGTAAGCTTCATAGGATTTACAGGCACCAGAAACTCAACATGTCCCCAACTTTCTTATCCCTCCATGTTACCTAGGTCAGTCAAGAGTAACACTATTTTCTCAGTTATTTAAGCTACAGACTCTGGGTTCCTCTTTGAGTTGTCCCTCTCTCTCCACATTGAGTAAGTCCTGCCAAAGCCATTTCTGAAAATTCTCTTGAATATTCCCTCCCACGTTCTCTGTTAATTGTGACCTGTCCTCTCTCAGACCTCATCACTAGGACTTTTGCAGAATCCTCCTAACAGGGCTCGTTACTTTCTGCCTCACCCACTTCTGACTCATTCTTTACATTCTAGTGAGCTTTCTTTCCTCTTCAGTGCAGATTTAATCATATTGATTTTGAATTTTCTGCTCAAAGTCTTTTGAGAGTTTCCCTTGCCATAGAATAGAATTCTTACTTTTTGCTGTGGCAATCAGGGTATTTTACTTCAACCTATATTTCCAGTCTCTTTTATAGTATAAAATATTTTAAATGTATTTTTTAAGAGCATTGTCTTTATTACAGAAAGGCAGATGTGGGTCAAATCCTGGCTCACTTTTCTAGGTGGTAACTTTGGGTGTCTTACTTTCCCTCTACAGAGCAATAACATGATGGTTGAAAATAAAAACCCCTCTACCTGACTTTACCCCTCCACCTGGCTTTACCTCTTACTGTTGGTAAGACCTTGGGAAAACGACTTAAACACTCTGGAAATCAGGTTCCTCATCTCTAAAATGGGCTCTGCACTTGTATGGTTGAATCATTGTGAGGATTAATACATGTGGATCAATACAGGATTAATCATGTAGTTCTTAGAACAGCATCCAATATGTTATAAGAGCTAGTTAGCTGTTTGCTATTATCATATGAGACATGGTTTCCACATCTGTAAAATGGGGATACTACTACCCACTTATCACACAGGAGTACTTTGTAATTAAATAAATTGATATCAAAGATCACTTATGTGAAAGTTCCTAGAACCACCTTTGATACAGATTATATATTGAGTCTTCTCCATTATCTGGACCTTAGAATTCAGTTCTGCCTTTTGGGAACTTCCATAGTCCCTTTTTAGTAGTGTTAGTATAGCGCCAATCACTCTATATTATCTATGTATACATATATACATATATTCTCTTTCTCTCTGGAATATATATGTATGTGTATGTATATTTTACATTGTTAGTTTCTTCTTGAGGGAGGGGGCTATGTGTCATTAATTTCCATATTACTAACTCATGACTCAATCCCTCACATGGATGGGCAAAGCAGTATGGGTAATGATTATAAATGCATCCTCTTGATTCAGACAAATGTAGATGCAAATCTCCCTGACTCTTGGCAGCTATATATAAGATCTTGGACAAGTTAATATCACCCTCCATGTAGGGCTAGTTGAGGAGTAGATGAAGTAAGCAAACATAGAACACAGAGACCTGATCATAACAAGAGCTCAATAATTGTTGTCTAATAATAATTTATAAATATTTGTTAATTTTAATTATTATTTTAGGAATGCATATATATCCATACTTTAATTCTTTAAAAAATTTTTTGGTTCTTTTATTTTTTTAGATTATAACATAGATAGATATGATCTATGAATTTACCATTTAAGTTTCAGTTACTGGCCTTTATTTCCTCCAGAAAGGTGGGATAAGAGGTAAGGACAGAAATGGGAAGCTCAATAGTGAAAGGCAGGGAGAAGAGAACCTTCCCTATTTTCATTAATAAATAATAAAAATAGGTCACCCATGTGATAAAGGAGCAACCTTTTCTATAATTTCTTTGCTGAAATTGAAGAAATGAAATGAGCACTGACGGAGATGGGTGACGTCACATTGTCATCTGTCATCCCTGAAATACCACTTCCTCTTTGTGGGGGCATGAGGACCCAACACATAAATATAGCTTGGTCACTCACTGAGGGGGCGTCAGCTCTTCAGATGCTCACTTTGAATGGAAGGGTGTCATTGCCAAACAACTGGCTACTTGTTTTTAGGGAGAAGAATACGCATAACATGGAGAAATACATAAGGCACCAGCATAAGTGCTATTACTTTTCAGACAAACTATCTAAAGGGCCAGATACACTATGCACTCCCCATCACCACCACCCACACACATTTCAATTTACTTCTACAAAAATAAGTTTTACGTGCCACATTTGTGCTGGCCATCCTTCTAGATTCTGTGGGAAGTCACGTTGCGTTAAATGCAAAGATTTCTTGATATAGTAATGCCTTCAAGGTAGTTTATGGTCTAGTGGGAAGACAGAAGTATTCTGAAGTTATCAATAACATGTAAAATAATACATAATAAACTGGTGAAGAGTAAGCAGAGAGCCATGGGACAGTTTTAAGGGAGGAATTGACCAGATGAAAGGAATTAACATTTGTTAAGTAGCTACCATATGGCATATGCTGGCATAGAAATTTTACATATATTATTTCTTCTACAGAAAAATCAAATGAGGTTGGTATTATGAACTCTTTTACAATTGGCTAAGTTGAGTCTCAGAGAGATTAAGTAACTCATCTATATCATATAGTCAGTGCATATCATACATTAGTTAGGGTGGCATGCAAATTAAAGGCTGTTTGATGCCAGTTTTGGCAGTTCCCTTTCTGCTAGAGATAACAGGAGGTAGCTATTGATTGGGGCCTGAAAAATATTTTGACAGAGGGAAAATGAGGGGTGCGGTGGAGGGGACACAAAGAGAAGGCTTTTGCCCTGAGGAAAGGAGGGCATGTCATAAGAGACCTTAATAGCCATGTTGGAACCCCACCTGTCCCATGCACAGCATCCATTCCATCAAAAAAATCATGCATCCTACCTATGAGACAGAACCTGTACTAGGTATGAGGAGATACAGGTGTACAAGAGTACAAGACAAAAATCCTTCGCTTAACTCATATGTCCTTGAGTGTCAAAATATACTCTGTGAAACGTGCAGACAATGTAGCGTAGTCAATGTGTGATGTGGCAGTGGTGGGTTATGAATCATGGTTATTTTACGTAAGAGAGAACAATGGAAACTGAGAAGAAGTATCATGAAAAGGCACTGGATTAGAACTTGGAGGATCTGAGTGCTGATGTTGACTCTACCGCTTCCTGACTTTGTAGCTTTGGATAAGTCACATCCATTCTCTGTGCCTGAATTTCTTCATACGAGAAGTGAAGGTTTAGCTTACATGATTTTGAACATCTTCCTTCCAGCTCAAAGTGTACACCGAGGAGCTTTGTAAATTTACTTTGTTCTAGCAGGTGCTTTCCCCTTTTTTAAGTTTTCTCCTCCGCATCTTCCCTAAGATGGCTGATGCTCCACTCTAGGAGCATTTATTGCAAACCCTCAACCTACCTCAGAGTGAGGGAGCAGAAGATGAGAAAGGGAGAGAGGAGCAAAACACAGGCTCTGTCTCTGAGAAGGAAGGTGGAGTTGGACACAGGCTCAAGGCAGTAACTCCCTGGAGGTCAGCTGACTGTGGCTGGGAAACCCCAGACTGCAAGGTCTCTGAGGCCCCTTCAGCTCTGACCATCTGTGTCACCATGGACGGAAGTGACACTATGGGCCTGCATTATTCACCCCACCACCAACTGTGTTTACAAACCATGACTGGTAAATTCTGGATAATTAACCACTCCTGGATAAAACAGAAAAGTCAACGTGTCCTGGTGCTTCAGTCCAATGGAGATGACAAAAGGTAGAAAACAGATTCATTTGAGGCCAAGTTTATGCATTTGGGTTATTTATTACCACTGGATCCCTAATTCCTCCTTTCCGTGTTTATGATAAATGTCGGCATATTTGTGGACCTGCTAACTACACAAACTAAATAAATAATCTCTTCTCAGAGAAGAGAAGGCTGTTGGAAGGGTGGTTTCCTAGAAACCCTGTGCTTTTACAGAGTATTTAAAAGCCTTACATTCTGATCTTACCTCTGACACCAACTCTGTGTCATCTTAGACAAGCCTTTTGTGCTTGACTTTTGTCATTTGTAAAATGAAGAGGTTGGGTTTCATTCATTAGCTTTGATTACCTTTTTCTTACTATTGACTCTGCATTTTAGAACATTCTCACTCCCAAAAATTTGCATAAGTAATAATCTATTTTTTCTAGTGCTATCATTTATCATGGATGTGTATAATTTCTAGTGAGAACTTCTGGTCACAGTGAAGTTCTCAGTGTGACCACACTAAGGGGATGTAATTCCAAATGTTAGAGGAGAAACTTGGCCTTTGACCTCACCTGGGGAGACTTGCCACAGGAAAACTTGTGATTTCTGGAAAGACACTGAAAGGTTGAAAAGAGCTTTTATGCCAAAATCATAAAAAGACCTGGGTTTAGATCCTTATTTTACCATTCATTAGCTATGTGACTTTGGGAAAATTACTTAACCTCTCTGAACTCCATTATTCTCATTTATAAAATGGAGATAATCATAGAATTATAGCTACCCCTTGCCCCACCTCACAAGTTTCTTTTCTAGGAGTTAAATTAAATAATACACTTGGAAATTTGTCCAAAACCGCAAAACTCGATACAAATATAAGTTATTCTTCCTAGTATTATAAATATTCCAATTCCATATGTTCTTAGAATGTTTGACTGCAACTGACAGTTTTCAGGCTTAGATTCTCTCATCCATCCTGTTCAGTGTAGGAGATGATTTGCCTAATCTTTGTCATCTCTTTCTTTCCCTTATTCACAAAGTGGTTCTTTTTTGAAAAAATTGTGCCAAAAACACACATAACATAAAATGTATGATTTTAGCCATTTCAAAATATACAATTCAGTGGTATTTTAGTATACTCACAATATTGTGCAACCATGACCACTGTCTAGCTCCAGGATGTTATCATCACCCTGAAAGAAAATCCCATATCCATTAAGAAATTGCCCCCTGTTCTGCCCTCTGTTCTCCCCTGAGCCCCAGGCAAACACTCAACTATGTTCTGTCCATATAGATTTGCCTACTCTGGACCTTTCATGTAAATGGAATCACAGAATATGTGATCTTTTGTGTCCAGCTTCATTCACTTAGTATAATGTTTCCAGGCTTCGTTCATGTAGCAAGTATTAGGACTTCATTTCTTTTTTTTTTAATGATTATTTATTTATTTTTGAGAGAGAGAGAGAGAGAGAGAGAGAGAGAGAGAGAAAGAGAAAGCGAGAGCGAGAGAGTGATGGAGGGGCAGAGAAAGAGAGAGAGAGAGAATCCCAAGAAGGCTCTGCACTGTTAGTGCAGAGCCTGACGTTAGTGCAGAGCCTGACATGGGGCTTGCTCCCACGAACCATGAGATCATGACCTGAGCTGAAATCAAGAGTCAGATGCTTAGCCAACTGAGTCACCCAGGTGACCTGTGGACTTCATTTCTTTTTACGGCTGAATAAGATTTCATTGTATGGATATACCACACAAGTTGGTTTTTAACCTTTGGGTCATTGACTTCTTTGAGACTGTCTGTACACACACAAATACTCTTATCCCCACACAATTGCATGTAATTTTATGCTTAAGCCCATTAATATACCTCAGATTAAAAACTCTTGCTTAAATAAGAGATCATTCTCTGAATCCTTTCATTCACCCCTCCATTCATTCATTCTGGCCATTCACTCATAGTTACTGATTGAGTGTAAGGTTCTTTTCTACACTCTAGGGGAAATAAAAGTGATTTTAAAAAAGCAGACAAGAGTTTCCTTCATCCATGGAGTTTACGTTCAAGTGGTAGGTGACATACAGTGAATAAATAAATCATATAGTTTATAAGAATGTCATAAATGCTGTGTGGAGAAACAAAGCCAGAGAAGGAGGTAGGATGTACTGAGGAGGCAGCATTGCAATTTTAAATAGGGTAGTCAGGGGAAAGTTCACTGAGAAGGTGACTTTTGGATGAGTATGCGATGAAGTAGCCATGGGCTCAGTCTTATCTATAGGAAGACCTGATCACTGTTGCAAAGATGTCTAAATAACATTCCTTTTTTCCTGTAACAGAGGCAATTCTATCTTTAAGTTATCAAATAAGAATTCATGTAGATGTGGATTTCCACAAATTTTCCCTCCAAAAGTAGTCTAAAGTTCACTATGTTTCATGACAATTTAGAGCACAGGCTTGGGAGTCAGACTATCTTTGCCACAAAAAACCCTGCATACCTTTCTAGAAAGTCAGTTAACCCTCGTTAGTAGCCTTTTCATTTGTAAAATGGTAATAATAATCCTATGTATCTTGTCCTTTCTACAACACCCTATTCAATAAAATGAAGTATCTAAAATACCCAAGACCCTTCATGTAGTATAAATTTCCATCAATAAATGGATAGTTTTATTTATTTACAGAACACTTGCTGATTGCTCTTCTTTCCTCAAGTAAAACACTTTTGCATGTTGTTTAACCTCAGGAAGAAGGAAGTGTTCTGCTGTCTGTGTTTTTTCAGTCAGAAAAAGAAGGAAGTGGGAAGGTGTACTATGGGGCTTGAAGAGAATGAGCCCAACTGTTTTTCAGTCCCACAGATACACACTGTTGGTGCTTTACCCCTCTGTCTCTACTTTAAGAATCATGCTGGATTTTCCTGGGATTTGAGTTCTTTGTGTCTTGCTTTGGTCTCAAAGGTAGAATTTCCCTTACTCGGCTCCCTCCCTCAATTCCTCCAGGCCTCATGTTCAGAGAATGCTTTCCTGAACTTACTTTTCACCTCTTCTTCCCCAACCCTATCACTTACCTCCCATTGCTTCACTTTCTTTTTCTTCATAGCACTCAAATTTTTTTTAAATCCCCAGTGCATAGAATAGTGCTTAGCACTAGCAGGCATTCAAGAAAGTATTTGTTGAGTAGGCAAATGTATTGAAAATCATGGAAGCCACAAATTTTGAACTTTCTACCCATTTGATGTTGGGTGTGACTAGATGACTTGCTTTGGCCAATGAGCCATGTGAGTGTAGGTGACAACATATCAGTCTTGGGTAGAAGCTTAAAAAGCCAGGACGTGCTCTTTTGCCTTCTCTTTTCCTCTGTCAGGCAACTAGCAACATTTGAAAGAGTGGCTGCATTGTCATCCTCGGTCCCAAAATGATTACAATGAATGGAGCTTCTCCTGTCCTCTTGTGATAAGCATGTAATATGAGCAAGAAACAAACCTTTGTTGTTTTAAGTCGCAGAACCTTGTACGTTGTTTGTTACCTCAGCATAACCTAGACTATCCTGACTGATAAAAGTGCCAGCCTTATAATTTAGTCTTATTCTCTCTTCCCAAGAGAGAGATCTAGGTATCATTTACCTTCAAATAAAAGTTCATGATTAGAAAAAAAAAAAAAGGATGTGGTATGACAATATCATGTGGGTCATATCTGACTTATCCAAAGAAGTCTGCCAGAAAACCCTTCATCAGCTCCTAGTTCATGTGCACTTCAGGCGTTGAAGAATGAGACTAAGTTTCAGAAGTCATTTCCTTCAAGGATCAGAAGTCTCTCGACATGAGACAGCCCTCACCAAGCTCCATTTGTTCTTTTTCAGTTTCTGCTGCACTGACCAAGTCTGTGCTGCTTCTGATAATTTTACCTCTTTTATGTCAATGAGATAGACAATTATCTTAATACTTAATAATATTAATTTCAGTTTAATTGTTTGAAGTTTAGTGTAGTTGGGAAAATAAAACCCCAAAGACTTGGCATCAGAGAATTTTGGTTTAAATATCTATTTACTAGCTCTGTGATTGTGGGTAAATTGCTTAGCTTTACGGAGTCAAAGAATCCTAGTTATAAAAGTGGGATGACAATGTGAACCCATGACCTTTGCAACCAAAATTCTGGGGGCAAGATGTGTTTTTTGGATTCTGAATGTTTTAGATTTTAGAAAGGTAATATGTTATATATGATATATAGGTCAAAAAAAGCCTGACAGGACCTAGGAAGTCCTCCAAATGCAAATGTATTAATATTTCTGTAGCAAAATGTATAAATATTTACATAAGTAGGATAAAGACTATGAAGAGGCTCATTTCAGCTGAAATCAGGCTTTTCATCATATGTGTTTCCCTTAAACTTTTGGTTTTAGAGTTTTAAAAAAAATTATGGATAGTGTATTGTAGACCCAGTTTTCAAGTTGTCATAAAGAATAAATGAAATAACGTGTATGAAAAGGACATTGTGTACAATGTCACCATGAAAATAAGAATTGTTGTATTATCTCAGCACACAATTGGTGGTTCATTCAACAAAATTCAACAATAACAGTAATATTCAATAAGCATCTACTATGTGTTTGTCATTGTTCGTGGTGCCGGATCAAGGATCCATTTATTCCATCCAGCCTCTTGCCCAGAGGATACATGTGTTTCTATACAATAGTTTCCTAAGTGTGTGCACACACAGAGTCCGTGTCTCAATTGTTTCTTAGTCTTATTAAGATACTTCACTATTTGGGGCTTTAAAGAAATACTTCAGATAAATTAAATTTTCTACTTTTCAGAACAAACTAGCCCTAGAAGGTCTTCGGGTGAGTCACATTTTGAGCAGGGAAATCTGGTATTGAGGCATAATTAACATTCTGGGTTGCCCCCAGTTTCTATGGAGATGAGTCTAGCCCCTTGGGGGAGGAGTGATGGATGTGTAATCTCCAAGATAAGTAACTGACAGGTAAGAAAATTTCCTTTCTCAAATGCATTAATTATTCACATTCATTATTCATCAAAGACTGTGAGTTTCCATTTAGAAATTGGACCAAATAGAGCAATTCTCTCATGTCCACCCCTCATAATCAAATTTTTCCAGGTACTGCTGAGCATTTGAGTAGGTCTGCTGTTTGGTCTGTTTGTCTAATGTTGCTGGGAAATGGAATGAAGATTAAACACCTTGTTGCCTACAATAGCACAGACTTTTGGGGGTTTCAACTTTCCCAACCCCTGATATTTTCTTACTCTCATTTCTTTCTTCTAGAATGTAAGCTTGGTAAGAGCCCAGATTTTACCTGTCTTGTTCACTATCATATTCCCAGCCCCTAGAATAGGATATAGACACTTAATTAAGTATTTATTAAATAAGAGAATGAAAGGAAGAGGTTTGGGTTTGGGCTTGGGGATGGCAGAACCCATGAGAGTAAATGCACATAAGGATTGTAATATGGACAATTAAGCCCTAGTTCTTTAAGGGGGATTGCTATCTTCATCCTCCTCTCCCTCACTAAATGACAACATACAATGAGACACAGAGATAAGGCAGCGGGGGCAAGACCCTTCGCCCATTCCAGGATAGGCATCCCTTGGCACATCCTTTAAATCCTTTCTTATTGCAAATGCTTCGTTTTAATCAACTTATTTGAACCTGGACCTGTTTTTCTTTTCTTTTCTCTCTCTCTCTCTCTCTCTTTTTTTTTTTTACCTGAAGTGTATCCTAGAACCATGATCAGTTAACTATAGATTACTTCCACAGACCAGGCTGTGAAACACTACAGAGTGCCTAGTACCAGTGTCCAGCATTGGTTCAAGGTCAATTCTCCAAAAATTAGTTTGCAAAAAGCAAATTCTCCAAAGGCTGGTTTGTCCTATGGCCAGTTTCCCAAAAGCAGGTTTTCTGTGATCAACTTAAAGAGTAGATAGCCATTGGTATTCGATGGCAGGGTTTCAAAAACTCCCACTGAGTTTTTCAGTGGTATCTTTTTGTTCCATATTACTGTTAGTTTCATCAGAGCTGTGTCTCTATGGCAGGTCAAGGTTTCTTGCTGGTAGGTTTTCTTTTCATTGGATCTGTGACTTTTAGGCATGAGGATTTCTTCATGTATAGTATTTCAAATCAGGCATTGTGCAGGTCTCAAATGTTAAAGATGGTATAAAAGATAGGGCAGTTGTCTGCTGTCTAACACATTCTAAATCCACTTTACTGCCTAAATACTTATTGACTGATTCAAACAAGTGAATATTTTGTTTGGTTTTGAGCATTGGAGAAGCTTCAGGATCTGTGTTATTAAACACACAAGAAACTGATGTCCAGTCCCCCTGAACTGAAAGGGCCAACATGACTGAAGAGAAGCAGTTTGAGGAAATCTAAAACTAATTGTGCTTCTCAATAGCACATCCTTTCATTAATAAATTATTTCAACATGTACTGAGTCCCTTTTTAGTGCTGGGCCCTATTCTAGGTACTTGGAATAAAAGAAAAATAAGGCAAGGTTCCTACTTTGGAGACTAGTCTGCTATGAGTTTCCTGGTAAGATGTAGGGCCCATTCTGTTGAATTCATTTAACTTTTTTTTTTCCTTTCAATTTTGTAGTCATTCTTTTAGCCTGTTCCACCTTCTACTTTGACAGGTATAATAACTTATGTGTCTTAAACATACTGGACATAATCTTCATGGCAGATCTTAATAGTTGTGAGAATGCCCTTACTTATCGTACAAATGCTGACTGCATTGTTAGAAACTATAGTTTCATCCCCTCAGCCTCTTCCTGCCCTCTCTTTCCCTGGCAGCGCTGTCCCTTCAGAGACCATGTGAATCTGAAGATCGGTATTCAAGTCCTGTTCTTCCTTCAGAAACTTGGACTCTGCATCTGTTAAGTGGGCTAATGAAGACTAACTCACAATGTTATTGCAAGTATAATGGAGCTAAGAGGACTTTGTAAGCAATAAAGCATTAATGTGAGAGATTATAATAGATTAGAGCAAGTCAGGTTCTAATGCACAGATAAGGAAATAGAACAGCATGGAACACAGAGAAGAGACAATTAGGGAGATCAACAAGCTTTTGCAAAGCAGGTATGGTGAACTTGGCCTTGAGATTAGGGAATCTGTAGGTGAAGAAGAACATTCCAGAAAGGAAAACAAACAAACAAAACACCTGGACAAAGTCTCAGAGACACTAAAAAGTCTTACATGTTTGGCAAAAAAACTAATAAGAGTGATTGTAGATTAGGGTGAAGTCATAGGTAATGATAAATTAGCTATAAGCCAGTTCCTGAAGAGGTCTTAATGCCATGTTAAAGAGTCTGAGCTTTATTTACAGAGCCACTGAAAAGTTTCTTTCTGAAAATAATTTCTTGTGTGAGCCAATATATGCCAAGCCTATTGTAAGCACTTGTGATTTATCAGAAGACTAAAGAGAACATCCATGCACCCAATTTAAGAAATAATTTAAGAGATTACCGATACCCTACGAAACTCTGTGTTCCTCTCCTCAGTGGAACCCTAATTCCCCAAGAGTAACTCAGACTCTAAATTTTTGTGTCTGTCATTCTCTTGTTTTTCATTACGGTTTTATTTGTATGTGGGGAAAACAGGCTCAATAAATATTTGATGGATAGAGAGGTGAAAATTCATGTCCTGTGTGGGTGGTCTCCAGCAGAAATTGCTCGCATTTGTGCTGCCATCATCATTCCATGCTCTTACCATGTCTTCTCCTCTCAGGTTTCTTCATTTACCTGCTGGTGTGAGTCTTTATCAAATAGTTGTGTTTGTTATCAAAACAACTTTATGCAGATTACTCTCAGAACCCCTTTTAACATAACAAGGACTTATAATCTTTATCTCTTCTTCCCATCTTTGTCCACATTAAGTGGCGTTATTATAATGGAAGCTATTTTGTTTTTTCTGCTTGAGCTTTTTTGCTTTGTGTTATTCTGTCATTTCTGAATTTCTAGATAGTGTTTGTATTAATTATTTTTATGACTTCCCAATATTCTATCAAGCAAATATATTACAATTTGCTTTATCATAATTAAATTGCTGGATATTCAGGTTGCTTCCAATTTTAAACTATTATAAGTAACATTGCTATAAAACATTGCCTTTCTACTTATAAGATTCTTTTTCTTGTTTTGAATTATTTCCTTAGGATATATTTTCATGAATGAGATTACTCAGTCAAAGGCATGATTAATTTTGTGGTTCTTGTTACCTGAGGGGCTTGCTTGACATGGAAAAAGTTGTTTATTTTTCTGACTATAAAAGTAATTCATGCTCATTATAGAACACCTGGAAGACACAGAAATGTGTAAAGAGCAAACTAAAAATCTCTCTTAATCTTATCCCACAAAGATAACCATCATTAACATTAAATTTTTGTTTAATCTATCATTAACATTTTGGTATATTTCCTTTAACTTTTATAAATTGGGATCATATATTGTTTCATATCCTGCTTTTTAAACTTGACTGTCAGCTCTTCCCATGTCACTTAATAGTTTTCAAAGAAAGTGGTATTTTTTAATGGCCACATAATGCTATGTTGTGTGGATGGCTATCAATCCCTACTTACTGAACTTTTTACTGGGATAAATAATACTATAAATGAACATCCTGATATAAACCTTCATGAGAATTCTGGTTATTTTCTTAGGACAAATGTGTGGAGGCAAAGTGCTAGAGGAAGGATACAAATATTGTCAGTGCTTGATCCATACAGGAATCATGAGCCTTGATTTATAATATTCCTTTGCTACTCTGTATTAGTTTACTATTGCTGCTGTTAACAAATTACCGCAAAGTTAATGGCTTAAACAAATTTATTATCTTATGGTTCTGGAGGTCAGTGTATCTCACTGGGTTAAAATCAATATATCAGCAGAGGGGCGCCTGGGTGGCTTAGTCGATTAAGCATCCGACTTCAGCACAGGTCACGATCTCGCAGTTCTTGGGTTCAAGCCCTGTGTCAGGCTCTGTGCTGACAGCTCAGAGCCTAGAGCCTGCTTCAGATTCTGTGTCTCCCTCTCTCTCTGCCCCTCCCCCGCTCATGCTCTGTCTCTCTCTGTCTCAAAAATAAATAAACGTTAATATATACATATATATTTATACATATATATATACATATATATATATATATATATATATATATATATATATATATATATATAAGCAAGGCTGCATTCCTTCCAGAGGTTCTAGGAAAAATCCATTCCCTTGCCTTTCCCAGTTTCTAGAGGTTGCCTTCACTCCTTGACTCATGACCCCCTTCCCCCAGTTTCAGAGCCAGCGTGTTGGACCAAGTCCTCACACCACCATCTCTCTGGCTTTTTTTCTCCTGCTTCCCTCTTCCCCTTTGATAGCGGAAAAGTGATTACATTGGGCCCACCTGGATAATTCAGGATAATCGCCCTCTCTTAAAGTCAGCTGTTTTAGCAACCTTAATTCCCCGCCTGCCATGTAACCTAATGTATTCACAGGTTCTGGGATTAGGACATGAATAACTTTGGGGTGCCATTATTTTACCTACATTCCTTCCTTTGGGTATTGTCATTTTACCTCCCATTGCTTTGCTTTAGTTAAGAGTCAGCTCCACCAGGATTCAACAGAAAGCCAAAAGTTTTTTGCTCCTTAACTACATGTAAGACACTTCACCAGATACAAAGCCCTAAAAAACTTGCTCTGATGGAGGAAACATTTATTTACACAAAGACCTTAGTAAAAGCAGAATATGATTAAGTGACAAATGGTAGTTCCAAGTAACTCAAAGGAGCACAGAGGACAGCCAATTAATATTTATTCAGGAAAGCTTCCTGGAGGAAGTACCATTTGAAGTGAAATTGTAATGATGGCTAGAACTTTCATAGGTAGAGATGGGAAATGACATTTTAGATAGAAGGACTGGAATGACTAAAGGCACAGAGAATGTGTTCAGAGATTGATTAGTCTAGGAGAGTGCTGTCTGATAGAACTTTCTATGATGATGGACATATTCTAGATCTGTGCTTTCAATAGAAAGCACACTAGCTACTAGCACATTAGCCACTAGCCAAATATGGCCATTGAGCACTTTAAATGTGACTGATGCAACTGCAGAAGTAAATCTGTAATTTAATTTTAATCTATTTAATTGTAAATAGTCACATGTGGCTAGAGGTTGCCATTTGGATCACACTGATCTAGAGTAACTGCAACAAGGGATCCTTTGGGAAAGGGTTTTTGAAGACTGCATTGGAGGATTTACTGAGGCAATGTAATATAATAGAGGGCCTTGAAAACCATGCATTGGCTAATAGGGAGTCATTATAGTGTTCCGAGCTGGAGAGTGACATGATCACAAGTATGTCAGAGTTAAGAAACTATTCTGATGGACTTTGGAGGATGGGAAGAATGGGAGGAAGTTTAAACCCAGTTGATACCAGGGCTGATATACATGAGACCTATTAAGTTCTACATACTTCCTAGTCAGTGTTGACATTTTAGGGTGACTTTGTTTCTCTCTGTGCTCTGGGCATGATTAGTATGCAGGTATCTCAGATATACACATAGCCCTTCTGATTGGCTTCTTAGCACTACTGGATACTTCCTGTATCTTTTTTTTAAATATCATTTATTGGCTAACATACAGTGTGTACAGTGTGCTCTTGGTTTGGGGGATAGATTCTGTATAAAATGTATTAGGATCTGGTTTAGAATTTTCCTAGCATTTTTATGCCTTTTCTTTCAAATTTTAACTTAAAGCAAGTGATTGTAAGGGCTATGAGGGCACAGGCCACATTGCTCACTTTTGTATTTCCAGTTCCTTGAAAAATATTTGGCATAGTTTAACTGCTCAATAAGTATTGTATAAGATCATGTCTTATTAGGTTGATGAAGAACCTTGTGGTTCTGATAAGATTTCCTCATACCTTTCCAAAAGTCCGTTGTCAACCACAGTCCCGAACAGACTCTCACACCCCTCCCTCTTATGTAGCCAAATGTTCACCCCCTACAATTGCTTGTCTTTCAAGGTCACACCTTTCAATTGGAATAAGTGGGCCCTCTAGTCTCTTAGTTTTTATCCAGTACTTCAAGGTGACAAGAGAGATATCCATAGGCTTTTGGATGCTTTATGGATCTATAAACATGTGTAGTAGTTGGTGTATTTGGGAAGCCTTGTCATCTCTGTGACATCTCTTGACCATATATTCCTCACACCCTGTCCATCCAGGCTACCTCCCCCTGACTCAGCAGAGGCAAGTCAACCTTGGGTATGGAATGCTTCTCCTAGGCAGCTATCACTGATATCTTTGTACTGCTAGTACATAAAAATCCTTCTTTTTGGGGGTTGAAAAACTAGTTGACCACTCATTTTGGCACTGTTCTATATTATAATTTTATTATTTCCTATGCATATATCTTGTTCTTTCTTCTCTCCTCACTATAGTATAAATTCCTTAAACACAGATGTAGAAGAAAGCAAAGACCACCCAAATGAGAATAAGCAAAGGCTATTTATTCAGAGTTTGCTGTACTAAGGGAGTCAGCCACCATCACTTGGGTTGAGCAGAGATTCAAAGGCAGGCAGCAGAGTGGAAAAGTTTTATTAGTGGGAAATAGGGAATGCTTCAAGTGTGCCCAGATTGGAGGCCATTGGCATAGGGAAGCTGGAGGTAGACTAAAGGCAGAGCATTCTATGTGATTGGTTAGGAGTGTGTATATGGCTTTCTTTGTTTGGTCCTAAATTGGACACCAGAATAAAAAATAGGGAAGCTGTCAGTTATTAGTCAATTTCCACCATGTGGGGCTGATTGCTGTAGAAGTCATTGTTTGGCTTACTTGACTATCGATTATAGATAATGGATTGCCTTCCTGGATTGATGGCTGCAGACAGTGGGTCAGAGTTCTGTTTTCATATATAGTCTGGCTATTGTCCCTTTGTATATTCAGTCTCTCACAGGGACCCTGTCTTATGCTTATGTTACACCTGGCCTTCCCCTATGTTCTTCTGGTTCTCTGGTGTTTATTACATGCCCAGACACAAAACAGGTGATGGCAAACTGTGGTTGAGTGATGGGGCTGCACATCAGGTAGAAATGAACACTGAACTATGAGTTGGCTTGGGTAAGTCACTCAGTTCTATTCCAGTAGATTCCATTGCATTCACATTTATAGTATCCCTGTGATATGTCAACCCCTAAAAGGCATGCTGATGGCTCAAAGAAGGATGAGACAAAATCCCTGCCCTCAAGCAATCCTTGACACATCCCTCTTAAACTTTAGGTTTTCGTCTATAAAATGGCAACAATAATTGCATCAAGCTGTTGGGAGGGTATAATCAGATAAAGTACATGAAGGCATGCAGTACATTGGAAAGGGTTATATACTGTGAGGAAGTTTTGCTATTTTAAATGTCTAACAATTGTCTTTCTGAAAGGACAAAGTAACTTCAGAAGATGATGCACCTTGGTAAACTTTTCCTCCATTTTCTAGAAGTATAATTTATGATATAACCACTCCATGTACAGAGAACCTCTGCATTTCTTTTTCTAGATTTTTACTGAGGGATCTGGGTATAATTATACCTCTGTCTTTTCGGGGGGTGATACAGTTTCAAAAGCCTGTTTAAAGGATTTCTAGTTGCCAAGCTGTCCTGTGAACTGGCCAATACGATTCCTTGAATCATCGCCCAGTGCGGACCCAATTTATATTTGGAATTTCATGCCATCTTGAAGGAACATCATCCAGTGCCAGGGTCTTCTTTGAGCTAATTGGGCTTTGGCAATGATGTCATTCCACGGTGGGCGTTTGTCGAGACTATGGCAGTGATAACGCAAGTCTCATTTTCGGCAGCGTGTGCCCATGTGTGCAAAAGGCTGCTCCCCTCCCTCACATGCAATCACTCCTCCTGCTGCAGCTTCACTTCTGGTCCCTTTCTGAAGATGAGAGATCAGTAGGCTATTTATACCCCATGGCTAGAAACATTCCTCTCCTTCTAGTCTATGTGCAACTACTTCTCTTGTTATTAGTATGGCTTAAAATGAAATTAGGAAGAGTAATCATCAAACTTACCGAACTTTTGATAAGCAGGAAACACTTTTAGAATCACAGAGGGAAGTTCTCTCCTAGGGTTAAAATTATAGGTGTTGCAATCAAGCAGCTCTGTTTCGAATGGCTGCCCAGCCACTTGGAGCTGTGTATTGGACAAGGTTGTTAACCTACATCAGCCTCAGTTTCCTTACCAGTAAAAGGAGGGTAATGCTTTTTGTCTCATAGGCTTGTGGGTGAAATGTAAGCCAGATTTATGGTTCTTCCCCTATGTCTGCTGACTTTGCTGACCTCAGACTTTCTTTCCATCCTGTGAAATAATCTTCAGGTCCCATGAACAATGGGGAATAGGGAAGAATTTTCTGGTGATTTTCCAAGGAAGATGGAGAAGGTTTCATTACATGCCTCACTGTGGGTTTTCGCAATCCCTAGGATCCTTCCAGAACACTGTCCTTAGCGTCTACTCTAGTATTTCTGAACAATTCAGTTCTGCCCCAGACTTGCACACCATTGCAGCCCACAGCCATCTTGCTACTCAGTGGTTCAAAACCCTGCCGTTAAGTGAACACCTGACTGTCTGTCAGAAGCAACTTCAGCACTCATCCCTTGTTACTTAAGTATGTCTTTTGGGGTCTCATCTCTCACTCACATCATTTATCAAAATATTCCTTGCAGTAATATTCAAGTTTTCCCCCTCAGAGGCATCCTAATGGAGAATATAAAAACAACTTCCCTCATTTTTTGCATTAGTTTTATATTACATAATGCATACAAAACACTCAATGCCAGGTAGAAGTACTCACAAACACAGTAGTACTCAGTGAACAGAAGTTCATGGTTTAGGCCAAGTGAAAGCAAGGTAGTGAGTTACACAGCTTTGATATATTTGGAACAACTGCTACATTTAAAAATTATATCTTGTAGTTGTTTCTTAATTATTTACATTCTATTAGAAAAGGTATCAGCGATTCTAATTTGAAATGCCCAAGGCATCAAAGGCAATAAGGGTGTGTCCCTGCAGACTTACAGCTTGGTAAGCCATCATCATCATCTTTTTTTCCCTTGTACAGTCAGGTTAAATGACTTTCCTAAGTTTACATCAGCCTCTAAATTGCAAAGGTATGGACTACGATGTGGTTTTGTTAAAGAAAATAAATACTTGACTGCCATTCTGTTTTCTCCAAGGGAAGTTGCATGGACCCCAACCCACAATGTCCCATGGTCTCTCAGTGTCCCTCAGAGAGTACTCATTGATGTTCCCAGCTGCTTTAGTCTCTTCTTTCTGGCTCTTAGCAAGTCTGTTTGGACTTCTTTCTACCACTGTGTGGTTTGTCAGCTGTTCTGCTCTCCTGGTGACTTTTTATCCATTTAACAACAGAATATGTGCTATGGGCCAGACACTCAGGCAGAGGCTGGGAAAACAGAGGAGAGAAAACACAGCTCTCAGGTGAACCCAACTATGTCACATGGAGTAGTGAGCCATACAGCACTGGATGAGCTAGCGTTCAAAGCAGGGCAGGATGGGAGAGATTCATTTCGCCTAGGAAGCGGGGAACCAGGGAAGGTTTCAGGAGCTCTGATGTTTGATATTCCTCTGGGCTTTGAGGAACAAGAAGAGATTTTTTTAGGCCATGAAACAGATGATGACCATCATTCCAGACTTTTTGGGTGTAACAGCCAAAATCAAACTTCAAGGGGTAAAGGAAACTCAAGGGAACGGAAGTAAGACCTTTTATTACATCATCTCTTCCCATGTGGAGACCCTGTTCAGCACCAAAGGGCTTTGTATTTTCCTTTAATAAGGTAGACCATTCCCTTATAAATAAAAGGTTTTTTTCCTTTTATACAGAGAGGTTAAATGACTTGTCCAAGTTTGTATACTGAGTAGGTAACAGAGTCTAAACCCATGCCTACCGCAGGATTTAATCTCTAGTTTGCGGTCAATAGCCAATATTTATTGCATGAACAATGAATGAATGAATGAATGAATGAATGAAAAAACCCAGGTCTCCTGACTCCCATATAGTATGATTTCTGCTACTTGGCATTTATTGCTGTTGTCATTTGGTTACACACTAGCTGATTATTATCACCATCCCAGCAACATCCCAAGGGATATACCTTGAGATCTTTGTGGTTCCCCAAATTCATGAAAACATCTATAACACATAGATTTTTCTTAATATGAACATTTTACATAGGGCAGGGAATCCACCAAACAGTTTTAAAAATTGCTTTCCATTCTTTCTGCCCCCAGTCTTACTACCTTTCAATCTCTCCTGCCCACAGCCATCAGGGGCTTGGCTTAAGTGTACCTTGAACTACACCCCTCATATGCTTTCCATGTGGCCTGTCTGTGGTTCCAGGCCAAAGTGCTTCTCCAGCCCAGGGTTAGAGCCTCCAACCTGCCTTCTCATCCTTTCCTTTCACTTAATTTATTCTTGCATTAATTCGACAAGTATTTATGGAGCTCTTCTTAAGACTCAGACCCTGTGCACTGACAATCCACGGGTAAAGAGAAAAGACACTGTCTCACCTCATGGTGCCCACTATCCAGTGGAAGAAACAGTAGAAAATGAAAGTTGTATTATGTTATGGTTTATATTATGTCATGGCAGTTTCGCTAAGTGCCACAAAAGGGAAGTATAGGGTGGTGAGGTTGTTTAGCAGGGGAATCTAATTTGTTTAGGAGGGTCAGGAGCACCTTCCCTGAAGTGCCACCTTTGGGGCGGGGTAGGAAATAGCTCAGCAAAGAGATGGGGGACAGTGGGGGCATTCCTGGCAGAGGGCACAGACTGGGTAAAGGCCCTGAAGTAGAACAGAAGTTGATTTTCCCAAAGAGATTTAGAAAGGGCTTGTGTGGCTTGTAACAGCTTGGTTCAGCTACAGCTTTGTGATGGTTTCCTACTACACTGGGAGCAAAATCCAAAGTCCTTATTCTCATAAATCAGACCGCACGTGGCCCAGAACCATACTGCAGCTCAGCTCCCTCTCCCACTGGCCTCATTTTTCTATTCTTCAAAAATGACAAACAGTTCATTCTCTGGGCAACTGAGTTTTTTCTCCCTTCTACCTATACCACACGCGTAGCACATATCTTCATAGCTCACTCCCTCATTTCATTTGAGTTTGCACTAAAATGTTATCAAAGGGGCCTTCTCTGCTCCTCTTCCTGTGACAGTGACCCTCCCTTGCTCTCTGTCCCGTTACTCCGCATGTTATTCCTCATCACACCTACCACCACCCGGCATATCATTTTTATCTGTTAATGATCTGGGTCTCTCCCCTAGCTTGTAAGCGTCATGATGAAAGCTACCTTTTTGGACTGCTATATCCTCAGCATCTAGAACAGTGCCTGACTCACAGTTGGCACTCAGTAAATAAATAAATACGTAAAACAGCTGAAGGGGAAGGGTGATACAGGACCAGATTGGTGAGAAAGCCAGGAGCCAGTCCCTTTGACACATACCATATACTTTCATGCCTCTGTGACTTGCTCATGCTTTTCCCTCTGCCTGCAATGCTCTTCCCCACCCCCTTCCACCATCATCTGCCCCATTGGAAGTCCCATTGACATAGCCATTGCCTGAACGTCCACATGGCATTTAATTTCTCTTTGGATTCTAGTGAGTGGGATATATGTTTGACTCCTGTCCTCAAATAGACAGCTCCCTTTGGATAAGACCATATTAGATTCATGCCTGTCCCTGGTCCAGCATAGAGTTTGGCGCAGAGTAGGCACCCAGAAAAGTCTTTGCTTACTTGGATGGCAGGTGGGCAATAATCTAGGAGAGCTAATAATCCAGGTCAGGAATTATAATAAAGTCAGGTTGTCGGGCCAAAGTCATGGCTGGATTTGAAGGAACATACAGTTAAAAGTATGAACTCAGAGACTTGGTGCTTTGGGTTTTGAATCTAGCTTTGTCAGTTACTAGTGATTTACTTAAACCCTAAAAGCCTTCATTTTCTTATTTGTAGAATGGGCATAATAAGAGTACCTCTCTCATAAAATCGTTACAAAATTGACATTAATCACAGTATGGAAGTATTCAGAACAGTACAAGGAATATAGTGAATACTATATACATGTGGTTTTTTTAAACATAAATAAAAAGCCTAGGATACTGTCTACAGGCAAGAGACCTCAAAATCCAGGGGAGGTCTGACCTTGGTAGAGGGGCGGCATTTGGAGATTTACCTGGGAACCCTGGATGGACAGTTGGAGGCAAGGAGCTCTCGGGAGCCAAAGTCCAATCCATGCCCATGCCCTAGTCTGTTGTTTTACAGAAGGGGAGACTGAGTCCAGGAAGCGTCTTTCCCAAGCTCCCACTGTGGCACAGGAATGGTGACAACTCAAGTGATCCCCAGTCCAATGCTCCCCCTTCTACTTCCCCACCATTTATCAGTGGGAGCTAATAACTGGCATCCTAGGTGCCAGTTTATTATTTATTTTCTTGTTTATTTCCTTGCTTGTTTCTCAGAGCACTTGAGGAAGCTTATAGAAAGGACTAGAAGGCAAACTATCGATTAAAAACAAAATTAGGACTAGGAAACATACATTAAAATAAGAGGCCAGAATGGTGATGAGGAAGGAGAGAGCGATGATGACAGATTACAAGGGTCTATGCAGTTGTTGTTCTTTTTAAGATTTTTAAAAATCTTTATTTATTTTTGAGAGAGACAGAGACAGAGCGGGGGAGGAGCAGAGAGAGAGGGAGACACAGAATCTAAAGTAGGCTCCAGGCTCCGAGCGGCCAGCACAGAGCCCGATGTGGGGCTCAAACCCATGGACCGTGAGATCATGACCTGAGACAAAGTTGGATGCCCAACCGACAGAGCCACCCAGGCGCCCCAATGCAGTTTTTATTTTTATGTGCAAATTAAGTTCTGAGCTTCCTAACGGCCAATGTGAAAAGAGGCACAGGGTCAGTTATATAGAAAAGAAGACCCAAGTGTTTTCCTAGTTCTTAGCCCTGAGAGAAATCCCTTATTTATGCCAGGCTTTTTAGGATGACATTGCAGACAAACTTTTTCTTCTGATGATCTCCATTCTTCTGTCCTGGAGCTGTCTTGGCTGATGGGTTGTCCAGATTTCTTCCCTAAGGTGGTTATGAATTCTGAATTTGCTTAAAAAATCTTATATCCTCATTCTGACTCTGCTGTGATTATGGGGTTCCCCTGGTCAGCCAAGAACTACATTTGTGATTCAACCTCTTAGAATTTATGGTTCTTGAAAACCTTAAAGGTCATCAAGTCTAACATCCCCATTCCACTCACCTTCTGATGTTTGAATCTTCTCTGCAACAACTCCATCAAGTGGCCATCCCGATTTTTCTTGAATGCCCCCAGTGGCAGGGAGCTCACTACCTTAAAAGGCATCTCATTTCATCTGTCCATGAAGTTTTGTTTCTATTGACTTGACATCTGAATCCTGGCCATACTTACTGAAAGTGACATTTCGTTACCGAGGAAAGAAATCAAGTCAAATGGCCAGCAAGAAGAAACTCTGGGAATCCTGAGCTTCCTTAGAAGTAGACTTTTGTTCAAATAAAGTGTTAAAATTAAAGCAGTATATATCTGAGTGGGGCCAATTGGCATTAACTCATCACAGCATATGGTGTGCTTCCTTTTATATGCATGTTTAGCAGCTAGTGGGTACCAAACCTCACACAGCTCTCAATTGCTAGCACTAATGAAGGATCTGTTTGCTTTGGGGGATAAAGATGGTATCACTGATTCACAGTTGTTTTTCCAGGAGTGATGAACAGATTTCATTTCCTCACCCCCACTCTCTTGCCTGGTCCTTTCTCGTCCCCACTACCGCTACCCTTCTCCAGACCTCACTGTCTCTTGCCAGAACTGTTCACTTGCCTCCAACTGGCCTCCCTGCCTTAGCTCCGGCCCTCTTCGGTCTAAGATCACACTACCAGAGGAAACTTCATCAAGCACAGATTTGCCGTATCACTTCCAGCTTGAAATCCTTCAGTGGCTCCTGTTAGCTCCTTCGTGGAATCCAAGTTTTCTTAGCATATAAGGTAGGCCAGGCAGGGTAGGGGGTCGGCTGAGGCCATAAAATAGGACAAGGTTAACTGTCCCTCGTTCAGGGACACTTGCGCCCCCAAAGTAGTATAAGGCCTTCTGGAACAATAGCTTACATTTGTAGAACTTTACAATATCGACTCTCTTCACTGACAGAAATTAATTTTATCTCCAGTGGGCAGAAGAAGAAACAGATTCTCTCAATGCTACCAGTAGTAGTCGTGCTACTACTGATAGCAATAATAATCGAATATTTTTATGGCTCTTCTTATGTGCCAGGTTCTGCCTCTAAGCACTTTCTTATTTCATTTCGTCCTCACAACAAGACGACAGCACTTGCGCAGCCCCTGAGAGTCAGGGTCTCCTTGAATTTTGTGCCCTGGTGCCTCACTTACCTCTCCCCCACCCCCCACCCACTCCCAGCCCTGGTAGGACTCGTGCATCAGCGACACATGGAACAGGCTTCTGGGGCAGCTGCTGGGGCAAATCTCAGACGGGAAGTTTGGTTTGAGCGGAGGTTCAGCCTCACTGCTGGTGGTCAGGTAAGAAGGCCCAGCCCAGAGCTTTGCAGTCAGGGTCGGAGACCCATGAGGCCGTTCTCACGGCAATTAGCATGGTGGAGAGGAAGATGCAGGGCTGGGATCCCACCCATATGTCCCGCTGGTGAGGGCCACACACAGCATTTTGTTTCTGGACCTCAGTTTCCTCCTCTGCGTGGACAGTGTTAATGTTCCCTGTCTCCTTCCCAGGCTCAGTTTGATCGTGGCGGTCAAGGCATCTGATTAGCAGTAAAGTGAAGTATGGCAGGGAGTGGGGAATCCAAGTGGGTAGGAGGAGCCCGGGGTCAAACATAACCCCACCACTGACTCACTCAGAGAGTGCACGACTTCCCCTTTCTGGGGCAAGACTTCATATCTCACTAAGGTAGTCGAAAGATCTCAGCTTGACAAAGGCAGCTGCGCTTGGTGTCCACGCGATCAGAACAGCTGCCATCCCGCCATCCCAGCCCCATGGGCAGCGCGCGGCCAAGAGCGGCCTGGCCTTCCAATCCGAGCCCCAGCTCTGCCCTCTTGGCAGACACTTCTTCCAGCTCAGCCACAGTGAAATGTCTCCTTCCATACAGACCCTGGGCTGTGCCCCTGCCTGCCTGCCTATCCCATCCCTCTCACTTCCTACGTAGCTTAAAACAAGCCACTTCCTCAAGGCTCGGAGGCCCACCTTAGGAAGTGTGAGATCCATGTTGATAACTAGCTAGGAGGGTAATTGAAAATATTTTGGGGTTTGCATGTTAGCTCTGTCAAATCAAGTAAACAATCATTCTTATCTATCATAACCAGCAGTTATGCAAGTCTGCCAATGGCATTAATTAAAGCACTTTCTTACTTCTCGGAGCATTTATCTTAAATGAGGAACAGGAACATTCAGAGGCCTTTTTTATTCTCTCCAGGAGCCATAGCCCCATTTGAATTAATGCCGAATGGGAAGAGTCTATCCCCAGGGGCAGGGGGAATTTGGTTCCTTGCAGGCAGATATTTGAGTTCTGTATTTATAGAGCACTGTATGTTTACCAGGTATCTGCTTAGATGGGATAGGATGTCCCCCAAGTGAGCCTTCCCACTTCCCATATCAACACTTGAGCCTTTGACCCCATGTGGTGGGCAGAGTGAATGCTGTCTGCAGAACAATTTTATATCCATTACCCTTTTTGATCCTCACAACAGTTCTCTGTTCTTGGTTATTATCCCTGTGTTACAGATGAAAAAACTTAAATTTGCTTGCTGTAAGATAGGATCAAACAAAATTTTTGTAAAGGGTCAGATAGTAAATATTTTAGGCCTTGTGGACTGGAAGGTCTCAGTCACAACTCTCAACTTTACCATCGCAGCATGAAAGCAGAGATAGACACTAAATAAACAAAAGCCATGGCTGTTGTTCCAATAAAACTTTATTTACAAAAAGAGATGGTGGGCCATACTTTTCTGATCTCTGGTATAAAGCACTCAGGATGTTGGGGGTGGGGCAGGGAGAAGCCACCTTTGGTCAATAGAAAACCTTGATGAGGATATTTGTTATAAACTCAATAAATATTACTGAGCAGCTACTTTGTGTCCAGCCCTGTAAGGGATACATAGATGAATCACAGGATTTACCTATGAGAAGTTCATGGTATGGTGGGGGAACTCACATCACTATCGTGTACGTCCCAGAATGCTCGGGGCCATTACAGAAGGCAGATGGGATTCAGAATTCACAGCACCGGGAATATCAAGGATCTTTCTGGAGGAAAACATGTTAGCTGGGCTTTGAAGAACAACTTGAGTGGAACCTAAAAGCCTTCTTTATGGGGCTGGGGGAGGCACACTTGTTGGAAGGTCAGCGTGATCATGTTCCCCCTCCTCATTCTGCTCCTTTAACCTCTAGAGACCAGCCGTGTTCAAAGTCAGTGCCCAAACGAGAGCCCTTGTAGGACAGGTGGGGCGGTAAAGGGCCCCTGAAGGTCTGGGCTCAGGATGGTGCTCAAGGGCTATGGGGAGGACAGATCCTAATTAGGCCATGCAAGAGCCAGCTGGAGGGGGGCAGGTAGTTATGGGCAGCAGAGAAAGAGAAGTTGGGGTAGAAGACATCCCATGGCACTGAGTCACAAGGAGGGGCTGAGGCTCTGTGGAAGCTTAGGTTGCAAGTCATAACACTGTGGCTGCATCCCTGACTCTGGGTCCTGTGCCAGGAAGACTTCCCCATGCCACTTACAAGCCAATGACCTCACTTTGGGCTAGTGCCTGGGGTGCTTTGAGATCACAAGGCACATTCATTGCCATTATCTGCTCATCTTCACAACAAATCCTACAAGGTTCGTACTACCACTCCCATTTCATAGGTAGAGAAACTGAGGCTCAGAATGATGCATTGCTGTGCCCATGCATTTGAAGCTAGATCTGTGTGACCTTGAAGCCAGTACTTTTCTCAGTGTTCTGTTCTGTGCCATAGTACACGTGCCAGGTGTTACAGATGGAAGAGTAAGAGAGTGGGAAAATACAGGTCAGAATCCCAACGAGGAAAACCTCTCGAGGGGACTTAGGGCTCAAAAGAGAGCTATGGCAGGAGACAAATTCCCGCCCAACTGCAAGTGCTGGGCTCCCATGGAGGAAGCTTTTATTCTTGCCCAGTCTGCTGGAGGGACAGAGAGTGTTCAGGCCCAGGCTGTCTCCTTCAACCCTCCAAGCACGTCCTCCCCCCGCCTCCATCCATGTGGCCGCCAGCTGGTGGGCTTGAGAGTGCTTCCCGGCTCTGCCCCCTTTGCTTCCAGCCTTTACTCAGCCTGGTCTCTCTGGCTTCTAGCTCTTTCTAACCATTGGCTTTGGATTAATTATTTCTTTGGGCAGTTTTTCAGAGTTCAGCTGTCAGAGTATCCACAACCAGGCCTCAGTGTTGATTACCGAGGACCGCCTACCCAGGCCTCACATTTGTGTTGAGCCCCTGGTGTCTATTTTTAACCTCATCTCGAATCAGGGTTATGCACAGTCTCTGTGAGGCACCGCCAAGCCTTGGAGAAGACTCACGTCGCGCAACTGAAAATTCTGTCTGTTTCTGAGACTGGAGCCCTGATGGCATGGTAAATACGTTGATAATTTCTGTGATTGTCTTTGGAGAGTAAACAAACATGCATGGCATTGTTCACGTGGTTGAAAAGCCATAATTTTTTAAAAACAAATATTTCAGAGATACTGCGGCTTATTTGGCCCCATTTTTGCATTTCCTCCTTTTTAGTTAAAGTTCTGAAATCCTTAAAGATGGAAATGCCCTGGAATTCTCTAGACCCGTGAGGAGCCCTGGTGCCCCAACAGCCCAGTTTTTTGGGAATAGGAATCGGATGGAGAATTCTGCCTCTTGCCTTCTGTCCAGATCTTGGTTAACAGAACAGTTCCCAGCTCAGTCTCTAGTCAGTGCTTCTGCCCACACCGCCACTGCCTTCATCTGTCTTCTTCATCTCTCTTGGACTGTTATTTAAACATTCTGGAACATGATCCTTCTGTCACCAGTTTCTTCCCATGCACTCCATTTTCCACACTGCTCTTACAGTGAAATCTCTATAAAAAGCACATCTGATCATGCCCTCCCTGGCTGAAAACCATCAGTACCTTGGTTTTATTCCCAGCTTAGTTGGGGTGGGAGGGGGGGTCTTTGCTGCTGTCATTGCCCAACATGACTTCTCTTACATAGGAATGCCCACAGGGGACAGCACCCTTCAGTCCCAGAGAAGAGAGGCACTCAAGGTCACTCCATTCGGGGTGGGGGCGGGGGGCTTCCCTTCCCTTCCCCCTTCCAGTTTCACCAGACCCATCAGCCAGACAGTGGGGTCATTGTACGAGGCTCTTTCCCAGATCCCGGGGGGGGGGGGGGATGTACAGCATCAAGATACAAAATCCAGATACTTCTTGTTTGATCCCACACAAGAAAAGGCCCAAGGTCCTCCTAGAGAAGATGTCTGACTTTCTGCTGATGGGTTCCTCTCTCTCAGGTTCTCTTTCCCCACCTGGTTTCCTCTTCAGTTCTCTAGTGTGGTGTCCTCACTGCAGACCTTTGCCCAAGGGGCAGTTCTCCCTCTCTGATTTTGCAAACTTGAGTGACACCTCAGGTTTCAGCTTGTCCCAGAGTGAGAGATGAGGGTGGCTATCATCCCCCAGGGTAACTGAGTCCCTTCACATTAGTATTTGAGCATATATTGAACTTGCCCGTTTTGGAAACCTAGATGTCCTCACTATTGTGTCTGGGTTTTGCCGAGCAAGCCTGGCTTTCATTGAAGAGAAGCCAGGCTAGCTGTAAGTGGCTGCTTTCTTTGCAACTCATGAAGGGTAGAATGGCTTGGATCCGTATCTGATAGAAAGGGGAAACAGAAGGGTGACCGGTTTCCCGCCACAGTGAACATCTGGCCATCTTTATTAGCTTCTGAGGGTTGCTATGACAAGTTACCGCACACTTGGTGGCTTAAAACACCAGAGACATACTCTCTCACAGTTTGGAAAGCTGGAAGTCTGAAATCAAGGCTGGCAGGGCCATGTTCCCCCTGAGGGCTCTAGGAGAAAACCCTTCCTTGCCTCTTCCAGCTCCTCGTGGCTCCACATGTTCCTCAGGCATGGCAGCATCCCTCAGCCTGCTTCTTCACATGGCCTTCTCCTCTGTGGGGCTTTCCCTTCTCTCCTGTCTCACCTCTCCCTCAGCCTTTCCCTCATAAGGGTACCTGTCAGTAATAATCCCAGGATAATCCAGGAGGACCTCATCTGGAGGCCCTTAACTTAATTAAATCGGCAAAGACCGCTTTTCTAAATAAGATCATATTCATGGATTCTACGTGTTAGGATGTGGACATATAGTTTGAGGTGAGGCACCATTCACATCCCTTCACAATTGTGCCTTTACTTCGGTTTTTGTCCCTCTACCCTTGATCCTCGATGGTCCCTCGCAATCATGTTTTCCTCCCTTTGCAAACTTGTTTTGTCCTTAAAGTATGAGCTCAAACATCACCTTGTACGTAAAGCCTTCCTTGACTCCCGAAGGCACCATCACGTGTTCTGGCCTTGGGAACCCTGGGGCGTGTTGCTCACTTGCCTGGAAGGTAATTTCCAGCCTGAGTCTGGGAAGTGAAGCTTGGCAGGCGAGTGCACACTGCTGGGCAGGAGAGAGCCAGAGTATGAGGGAGGGTACAGAGGGCAACCAAGGAGATTACTCTACAGGTATCCTCCTCCCCATTTCTAACCCTAGCCAGAGTCTGCTTCGCAAAGGGATCAAATGCACCAGAGAAGGAGGAGGGAGCTGAAGTTGCAGAGGTCATGAAAAAATCCTACCCTGTCTAAATCTCTCCTTCTTTTCATACAGACTCAGAAATTTCTGATATGGAAACAACCCAAGTGTCAATCAGGGGGTGACTGGATAACAAAAATGTGATATATATAAGCACACACACATTTACACACACATACAGTGGAATATTCCATATTCCAGCCATAGAAAAGAAGGAAATCCTGCCATCCGGGACAAGGATGAACCTGGAAGACATTATGCTAAGTCAAATAAGCCAGGCACCATCTCACAGGGAGATGGTGGTCAGTGTTGATTTGCAACCTCAGGAGTTGCTCATGAAATTTGAAACTGGGCGCTGTACACTGAGTGCAAGCAGAGGCCAAAGAAAGAGGCAGGCCACTCCAGTTTGGTAGGTGGAAGTTTTAATGAGCAAGGGAACTTACAAATGAGGCTTCTCTTGGATGACTATGAGATGAGTAGATCTCTACACTGGCCCACAAGAATCTTAAACGTTGACATAGAGGACTTAACAAGGTTTAATCAGGTATACCATCCAGATGGTCTTAACAACTCATCGCTCTCTCAAGGCCGTGTCCTCGAAAATGGTCAATGTGTGGAAACAGTGGGCAGAATGTACAGTGGGAGGGGTCAAGAGCCTCTGATTACCCGTTACAGGTAGTCATATCTTCTCAATGACTTCCTCCAACAGTCAAAGGGTACAAACTTCCAGTTACAAGGTGATTGAGATCCGGGGATTTAATGTGCAGCCTGGTGACTATAGTTAATAATACTGTATGGTATACTTGAAATTTGCTAAGAAAGTAAATCCTAAGTGTTCTTACCACCCATAAAAAAAAAAAATGGCAACAATGTGAGGTGGTGGATGTGTTAATTAGCTTGATCATGGTAATCATCCCACAACATATACATGTTTCATCTCATCACATTATACTCCTTAAATGTATACAGTTTTATTTGCCAGTTGTTTCTCAATAAAGCAAGGGGAAAATAAGAACTTCCTTTATGAGGAATAAGGTCTTTCCCTTCCCACCAAAGGTAAGCCAGAAGAAATAATGGCCCTGTCTCACGTAGTTTCCATCTGTGCCTTCTCCAGCTAGCTATAAGGGAGGTGGGAGGCAGAAAATGGCTGTGGCAAAGGAGCAGACTACAGACACCAAAGATATCCAGAATGATGGTCAGTCATGCTCACCCTCAACTCTCAGGGCCAAAGGAAAGAAGCAACTTCCTGTTGTAGAATGGACGGTGAATTAGGCAACACCGGTTTTCATGCCCCAGTTGCCCATGACCTTCCCTTCTCTGGGCTTCTCTTCTGTCCCTAGTAAAATGAGATGGTGAATTAGGTGAGCTATGAGAACTCAGTGGTTCTAGGAGGAGCTGTCATCAAGGACTGCTTTGTTCTTTGGGGAATGACCAGAACACTTACACAAAGCTGTCTCAGCACATGGATCTATAAGATCACAACAGCGGAAATCTCCACTGTCCACACATTTTTGGTAATCACTGGAGAGTTAACAAACATTTGATGGATGCGAGGACAGCGCCAGCCTTTGAAGGACACTAAGGACAAAGAGACTACTCTGGCTGTCAAAGGGCTTATGATCTAATTTAAGGGTACATATCTTTAAGAGTTATCATGATACTGGTCATACAGTGATGTACACTATGATAGAGCAAGCTAAGAGAAATCCAGGCAGACTTCAGGGAGGAAGTGACATTGTAGCTGGGTTTAAGTGTGAGTAGGAAGCGGGCATGCAGCAAAGGAGAAAAGGAAGGAAGGGCATCCAGGCAGAGAGACCAGTCTTGACAGAATTCTGGTGGTTTAAAGTAAATGGGCTGATGCGCCTAGCTATGAGTGATGCCAAGAAGTGAGCCCCAAGAGATAGACTCGAGTCAGAATCAACTATAATGCATTTCATTGCCACTAACCAAAATCAGTTCAAACTTGCTTAAACATTAAAAGGGATTTATTCATTTAGGTAACTGGGAAGTCCAGGAGTAGAGCAGGTCTCAGAATTGGTTTATTTCAGTGGCCCAAGGATGTGCTTTAAAGTCTGTCTTCTTTCTGTCTTTCTCCTCTGCTTCTGCAGGATCAGCTTAATTCCAAGCTGGTGCCTCTCCAGCCAAAAGATGGTTGTCAATGAACTCTTCCCAGGGTTATGTTCTCCCTTGGGGATAAGCCTTCAATCCAGGAATAGAGAGAGAAGATTGTTTCTGGGAGCTCTCTTAGAAGATTAAGGTAGTTTCTTTTACAGAAGCCTCAAGCAAATGTCTACTTTAATTTCACCAACCTGAATTAGGTCATATGTTCATTCCTGAATTTATATCTATGGCTAGAGGCGGGGGCTATGCTCATTGCCATAGGCCAACCAATCACAAGCATGATCCATAAGTTGAGACTAGAGGCAGCATCCTCCAAATCCAGTGTATTACAAGGTTAACAAAAATCAGGGTAGTCCAAAAGAAGGGGAAATAGATGTTGGAAGGTGCCATAGACATTGTAGACTCCTCAGACCCCTTTGCAGTTACCTGTTTTACGTGTGGCTAAGGATCTGCCAACAGGAGGATGAAATGAACAACAGAAGGTGTTGACTGTGTGGACAGATTGGCTCCTCTGACAGGCATGATGCTGGGGGCATCTGCTTCTTCTGGGGCAACTGTGGTGGAACTTCTAGGTCCATTTATACTAGAAACGTCCTAGGAAACACTTGGGAGTTTCTCCTCACAGTGTGGCTCCTGTGTTTGTTATTTCTGATTATAGTGGGATCCAAGCCTGGTTCTTGGGCCTTCCTGGAGATTCTGTGAGATACCTAATATCCTTTCACACATCCCTTTCTGCTCATTTGCAACTAAGAATGCAGAATATGATTACTGACTTCCTCTATAGAGTTGGCTGTCAGGAAGTGACTTTTCTGGAAAGGAATGCAGCCCTTACCCTTTAATGTGTAGAACAACCCATCGATGAGTTTCTAATGGGAAAGTAGTAATGATAGGACAAGATCTTATTCCTCTTTTTTTTTTTAATTTTTTAAATATTTATTTATTTTTGAGAGAGACAGAGACAGAATGTGAGTGGGTCAGGGGCAGAGAGAGAGGGAGACACAGAATCCGAAGCAGGCTCCAGGCTCCGAGCTGTCAGCACAGAGCCTGACTTGGGGCTCAATCTCATGAACTGTGAGATCATGACCTGAGCTGAAGTCAAGAGCTGGATGCCCAACCAACTGAGGCACCCAGGTGCCTCCCCTCTTCTTATTTTTAAAGTAAACTGTTAAGCAAAATCTGACACAGTTAATTGCCTCCTTTTTTCTTGATTACTTTCTTCTGGCTCATTATGTGACATTTTCCTTGTGTTCCTCCAACCACAACTGCCCACTCTCCCTTACTATTCTTTGCTGGTCTCTCCTCCACCACTGAACCTCTGGACACTGGGAGTGCCCTATGGCTCTTCTCTGCCCTCTTCATCCCTTCTCCTTAGGAATTCCATGGCTTCAAATAACAGGTATATATGTCCATGACACTTAAATTTATATAGTTACCCCCATTTTCTATTTACCTGTGGATTTGTGTATCTAGCTATTGACTTGACATTTCACTTACATGTGTAATGGATATTTAACATGTAACATATTCAAAGGAAAATACTTGTTTTTCTCCCAACTTAGTTTCCTTTGTTGCCCCCATTCAAAATGGCACTGCCATCCACTCTGTTGCTCAAGCCCCAACCCAAGAATCATCCTTGATTATTTTTTCCTGTTTCCGCATGTCAAATCTATCAGCAAGTACTGTGAGCTGTACCTCCAAAATGTGTCCTGAGCCCACCTGTTTATTTTCTTCTCCCACGACCACGCCAGCATCTATTTCACCTCTCTCGCCTCAGCTCTGACCACTTTCCACCCTTCCCCCACTTGCCAGCCTCCTGGGCCTTCTTTGTGTTCTTTGAAGAGCCAGGCTCATTCCTACCTTCTGGATCTCTTCTTTCCTTTGTCTGGAATGCTCTTCTCTTGGATCTTGGCACAATTCTTCCCCTCTTGTCTCTCAGACCTTGGTTCAGATGTGATGTTTCCACCGACATATCCCCTCACCCATGTCACTTTCTATCCCAAGACCCATTTTGATGTCTTTCTATGACGAAGCAGTTATCTGAAGTAACCCTGTTTACTTTAGTAATGCTGTCTCCCCTGTCTGGACAAATACAGATACTTGCCTGTCTTGATCACTTAACCTACCTAGAAAAGTGCCTGGCACTTAATTGCAACTGAATATGTATATGTGGAATAAATGTGTATGTGTTTTGGAAAAAAAATCCCTCTGGTGACAGTTTGAAAAATAGACCTGAAGGGAAGAAATCTATGCCAGAAAAGTCCTCTCTGGCTGGAATGTGCAGCATGTATTGGAGTTGGAAACCCCATAGTCTCTTGTAACAACAAACCTTACAGGATGTTAGGTGAGGTGAATTCACCTAGAATTATAGCCTAGAAATGACTTAGGACATTTCTTCATTGGTTCCAACAGGTGGGCTTCTTTTTCTCTGCCATTGCCTTTAAGTTGAGTAGTTAAAATGTGGCCAAAATAGATTTCTGTATTTGGGTTGCTGACACCACAAGTGTGTGAAAGTGGAATTGGATACTTTTCCTGTGGCAACTCTTGACCCACAAATCATGGACAATCTCTGCGGGGACAGAGCTATTCTCTGAGAGTGTCGTCTCGACGCGAAGAAGCGAGGGGAACAGGCCTGCAGCAGAGTGTGCTTCGCTCCGCGAGTCAGAGGTCCTTTTGGCTGGCCTAGTGGTGGATAATGTGGGGACAAGTCTTTTCTTTCCATCTCTTCATTAGCGCACAAAAGAGCACACAGACCTTCACAGAAAAGGGGTTAGCC
Source organism: Panthera tigris (assembly GCF_018350195.1). Lineage (NCBI taxonomy): Eukaryota > Metazoa > Chordata > Mammalia > Carnivora > Felidae > Panthera > Panthera tigris. The sequence goes on along the minus strand of NC_056672.1, from coordinate 61,316,282 downwards.
CGGCTCCGTAACTCTGGGATTCTTCTTTCTCTCTTTACCCCAGAGTCTGAGCTCTCTTGCGTTTTTTTTTTTTTTTCAAAGCATAGTGGAAACAGAAAGGACGCTTAGAAAAGAGGATAAAAAGAAAACAGAATAGAAATCTCCTCAACCTGCCAAATTCTTTCCCTGAATCCCATGTTATGCACAATTCATATTCAGTAAACATTTTTTGAAGACAAATTAAAAACCATCCCAATGGCAATTATCCCCTTTCCTTATTATTATTATTAGTATTATTATTTTAAAAAATAGACTTTATGCAGTGATTCAAATTCTTAGGGCTGCCCTTTCATTGTGCAGACTGAGAAATTGTAAACCTCGTAATTGGGAGAGCTGGGGGATCTGAAAGAGTGGGGAAACCAGACGTGAGGAGCTGGCGGAGTCCCCACAGATCCACATGGAAGCCGAGTTTTGCCAGTTTGCACGGACAGTCCCTTCTAAAAGGCATATGATGTTCTACTTGGCAGCACAACATAGTAGAAAAGTGTGGAATTAGAAGACAGGAAATCTGGCCTGCAGTCCTCACTGTGCGGGTGACCTTGGGCTAGCAATTTAGGATTTCTGAGTCCGGGGTTCCCTGTGATGCATGGGAGCAATGCTACATCCTACTCTGTGTGCAGTGCGCTTCTGAGAATTAAATGCATCTGTGAGAGTGCTCAGGAAATGGGGAAGACCTCTGTGTATCTTAGTCATTATTTTCTAGTTTGTCAAATCAAAGTCTTAATCTAAAATGGATAAATCTATTCACGGTGAATGTTCATTCATTAGACAGGCTGATTGATGATGAGTTGGGATTCTGGATTCAGACCAGAAGACAGAAATAAACCCACTCTTGATGATATGATGATATTTTAGAGTCTCTACAACTTAATATGACTGAATTTGTACATTTAGTATAGAGCTTGAGTATTAGATGGGGCTAAATATGTGGCTATTAAGGTTTAGTGAATATAGATGGTTTTATCCATTCAACATTTACTCAGTAAATATTTTTGGGTGCAGGGTGTTTATAACAGTACTTGGCACATATCAAGTGTTCAATAAATTACCACTGTTATTGTTGCTGCTATTTGCCAAGTCCTGGACTGAGCTTTGGGGCTACAAATAGGCAAGGCCCTGGTCTCTGCCTATTATAGGAAAATTATAGGAAAATTAAGCAAGTGGGGACAGACTGACTTGAGTCAGCCTGCATGTATTTGAATTCTCCATTATTTATTAACTGTGTGAACTTGGGCACGTTGACTTAACCTTATTTCCCTCATCTGTAAAATGGGAGAATCATGGCATTGATGTTAAGGGATCACTGAATGAGTGAAATTAGATAATCATTAATTCATTTATTTATCATATACTTGTTGAGTGTCATGGTTGGCAAAATGACAACCCCTCTGCCTGCCACAGGTATCCATGGCCTAATCCCCACAACCTGTGAGTATGTTAGGTTACTTCACAAAGAGGAGTTAAGGTTGTAGATGGAATCAAGGTTACTATTCAGCTGATCTTAAAATAGGAAGATTAATGTGGATTAATGGCATAGGCCCAATTTGGTAACCAAAGTCCTCAGAAGAGGAAGAAGGAGGCAGGAGAGGGATCAGAGTCAGAGAGAGATTTGAAGATGCTTTACTTCTGGCTTTGCAGGTGGAGAAACAAGGCCATGAACCAAGGAACGTAGGTGGCTTCTAAAAAATGAAAAATGCAAGGAAACATATTTTTCCCCTAGAGCCTTCAGAAGGAATACAGCCCAGCCTGCTCCTTGATTTTAGCCGTGAGATCCATTTCAAACTTCTGACCTCCAGAGCTGCACAATAATAAATTTGTGCTGTTTAAGCCACTAAATTTATGGTAATTTATTACAGCAGCCATAGGAAACTGATACAAATGTCTGCCATGTGCCACCAGATTCTGTTCTAGATGCTGGGGCCAAGCATTCAGACACACACACACAAGCACTCACTGGTGCACTCAGATATCCCCTGGTCTTCTGGAGCTTAACTTGTAGGACAATAAACAAATAGATAAAAAAAATATATATGTCAGAGCCTAATAAATGCTATGAGGAAAAATTAAAGCAGGATAAGGGAGCTGGAGAACAAAGGGGATGTTGTTTGCATCGGAGTGGCTGGAGGTCCTCTGCAGTGAGATGGCATTTGAACAGAAACATGGATGAATAAGGACTTGACCCATGTGGATATTTATGGGGAAGAGAGACCTGGAGTGAGAGCTCCTTTCTGAGGGCTGTTTCTAAGGAGGGATGCAGCTATGAGCCTTCAGCACCTGGGGGAATCAATACCTCAGTCCTGAAGCAGGGAGGGTCTGACTTGTGCATCACAGCACCCACGATAGGGGCTGTTATAGTAGTCTGTTCCAGAGGTGATGATGATGTGTATGACGATGCTTGCAGAAGGGAAGGCAAGAAATAATAATTAAAAATTTTTAATGTTTATTTATTTCTGAGAGACAGAGAGACAGAGCATGAGCAGGAGAGGGGCAGAGAGAGAGAGGAAGACAGAATCCAAAGCAGGCTCCAGGCTTTGAGCTGTCAGCACAGAGCCCGATGTGGGGCTCGAACTCATGAACTGTGAGATTATGACCCAAACTGAAGTTGGACAGTTAATCGACTGAGCCATCCAGGTGCCCTGTAATTATTTTAAAGTAGAGCTCACAGATAGATTTGCTAGAACAGGAAGAGAGAGGTCAAGGCTGACTCTAAGCAGGTGGAATGGGGTTGCCACTTGCTGAAATGGGGAAGACTGGATGAAGGGAAGGTTGAAGGAGAATAATCAAGAGTTTAGTTTGAAATATATTAAATTCGAGATGCTTTAGCATTTCTAAGTAGGGAGATGTTGAGTTCGGAGCAGAGATTGGATGTAACTTGGGGAGAAACCCATGAAACTGACCTTAATCACTTTAGGGAGTGGATGTAGGCAAAGTAGAGAGCCAAGATTGAGCCCTGGGGCACACCATCAATGAAAGATTGGAAAGACGAGGGACGGCTTCTGCAAAAGCACAGGACCCGCCTGGCACGTGGTAAGTGCCCAGGGTAGGGTAGCTAGCTGCTATGGACTGACTTGTGTTCCCCTAAAATTCATATGTTAAAGTCCTAACCCACAATGTGACTATGTTTGGAGAAATAGGGTTTTTAGGAGGAAATTAAAGTTAAATGGGGTGATAAAAGCAGGGTCCTGGTCTAATAGGGTTGGTGACCTTATAAGAAGAGGAACAGAAATATCTCTCTCTCTCTCCTCTTCGGCCACGTGAGGACTCATGACATGTAACCAAGCCAGGAAGAGGGTTCTCACGGGGAATGACTTGATTGGCTGGCACCTTGATGTTGGATTACCAGTCTCCAGAACTATGAGAAAACGCATTTCCGTTGTTTAAGCCACCCAGCCTATGGTATTGTGTTAGGGCAGCCTGAGCTGGCCAAGATGCTAGCTGTGGAAGTTTGACAAAAGGCAGGGGTGACATAGGCTAGAAAGAACTAAGAAAGCCAGAAAGACATGACTTGTTCCTAACTTTCTGACTGACCCATGTTCATCCACGTTCCTCTCTGGGCCTCAGTTTCCTCCTTTGGGAATTAAGGGCTGCTTTCAGTTCTAGCACTCTATAAACTATGTTTAAGGAATGGAATTGTTAGAAAACATGCGTCATTGGATTCATGTGGATTTAACATTTTTTTAAATGTTTATTTATTTTTGAGAGAGAGAGAGAGAGTGAGTAGGGAAGGGGCAGAGAGAAAAGGAGACACAGAATCTGAAGCAGGCTCCAGGCTCTGAGCTGTCAGCACAGAGCCAGATGCGGGACCCGAACTCATGAACCGCGAGATCGTGACCTGAGCCGAAGTCGGACGCTTAACTGACTGAGGCACTCGGGCGTCCTGGCTTCATGTGGATTTAAAAAAAATTTTTTTAATGTTACTTTTTATTGTAGTAAAGTATACATAACATAAAACTTATCGTTCTAACTCCTATCCCTGTCCAGGACTTCTTCACCTTTCCAACCAAAACTCTGTATGTGTTAAACACTCACTTCCCTCCACTCCCACAGCCCCTGTCTACTGTCCGTCTGACAACCAGCAGTCTACTGTCCGTCTCTGTGAAGTTGACTCCTCTAGGACCTTGTAGAAGTGGAATCCTGCAGTATTTGTGCTTCTGTGTCTGGCTTATTTCACTTAACCTAATGTCTTCATTTCGTCCATGTTGTATTGTGTGTCAGCATTTCATTCCTTTTTAAGGCTAAGTAATATCAGTCGTGTGGATTTGAAGTCCCAGGACCTGTGTCCAAATTCTAATTTTTGTACTCATGAGCTCATGTGACCTTGAGTGTGCCCTCGGCTTCTCATTTCCTCATCCTTAAATAGTGAAAAATAGTACCTACCTCACAGACGTGTTGGGTGGAGAATTTTATATAATGGATGTGAAACCTCTTTAAAAAGATTGTGATGCGGTGGCTATTTTTAGCTAGAAAGAGGCCACTAGGTTGGCTGCCAGGGGTTGATGCTTTTCTCTTGGCCACCCTAATGACATCTTTCCAAGCAGTTCCTTGGCCCAGCTGCACAGCTGATCCAATTCACTTCTCAAGCAGTCAAATAAATGACTTGGTTGTTTTCCTGTCAGCCTCTAGATGTGTCACATCAGCACAGCAGGAGATAAGAAGCCTCTGTCTCTGACCCAGACGCTTTGGACCTGGGTGCCTCCATTGTATGCCAGGGAAAGTACAACCCTGAGGGCTGGAGAAAACCCTCTTCCCTTTGGCTTTTTTTTTTTTTTTTTTTTTTTGCGACATTCTAAAGTAACATCAGGCTCCCTGTGTCTGGGCCTGGCTCCGGGAGGTCAATCTACCAGACCATGGGAGGTGAATTAGTGGGAAGTGACATGTGGCAGCATGGCTTGGGAGTCCAGGGCCTGAGGGCCAGGCTGGATGCACTTTGTGACAGGGAGCGACACACTTCCTCAATTAGGGTGGTCACCCTCCTCTGTGTGATGAGGGGTGGGATTTGATGGCCCCCAAGGTCATATCTGGCTCTGGCCTTCTGTGAATCATGAGTTATTTAGGAATGCTGTTCCACTTTTTGTCAATGACTCTTGACCTTTCCTTCACCCCCACTCTTCATGTACTCTGCTTGTCCCCAAGAGCTGCTCATTTCAGGTTCAGATTTAAACTCCATCCTTACCCTTAGCACTGAGCCTGCTGCTTCCCTGCTCCCCTTCATTTCGACTCCTTTCTGGCCCAGTTTTCTGCTGTCTAGAGGAGCTGGCTTTAGAAACCTCTGCTTTTCTAACGCACGTTGAAAGATTAATGGCAGATTGTGGCTTCAATTCTCATTTCATTGGCACTTTGGGAGAAGAGCAATACTTCAACCTCAGAAGAATGGCCCTCTCACAGTACAGTCTAGACTCAGAGTGGGGAGATAGGCTCAAAAAGTAGACAGGGGGCCACATTATGTAGGCTTCCAAAGAGAAGCTAAGGGGTTTGGACTCTATCCAATGGCTGCAGGGGAGCCACTGAGGGTTGTTGAGCTGTATCTGAGCGGTATCTTCTGGAGATCATTCAGGCAGCTCTCTGAAGACTAGATTAAAGTGGAAGAAAGCAGAGGCGGGCAGGAGAGTGAATCCAGCATCTAGGTGAGAGAGGCCAAGAAGAGTGGCAGTGGAGATGGAAAGGAAGAGCCTGGTCTGAGAGGTTACACAAGAATTGACTGGACTTGGCCTCAATGGATGTGGGGATGAGAGAGAGAGGAGTTGAGAATGATACTGAAAAGTGTCTAGCCTAAAAGGCTGAGACACAGTTTGTGGTAAATAGGAAAACACCTGCCCTGCCGTTCTCCTTCAACTCACCATGCTGCAGCCATGGCCACATCTGCTCCTGCCTCAGGGCTTTTGCACTTGGGGAACTCTGTGCCCAATTTTAGCTTAAATGTCACCTCTTTCAAGAGGCTTCCTTGATTGCCCATTCTAAAGCCGTCTCCATGCCCTCTCATCCCCCACCTTGTGTCTTCATTCCCCTCACTCTTTATCTCCAGCTGATGTGAAGTCATTCATCTATGTGTTTCCTTCCACTACAATTTAAGTTCCACATGCATAGGGGTCTTACTTGTCTTGCACATGGGTGTATCCCTGGCACCTAGAATAGGGATTGGCTCTTAGCAGGTACTTAGTGATTATAAGAATTTAATGAACTGGAAGGGAGGAAGGGAGGAAGAATGGAAGGGAGGGAGGGAAAGAGGGTGGGAAGGAAGGAAGGGAAGAAGGGAGGGAGGAAGTAGGGAAGGAAGGAAGGAGAAAGACTAGAGTCAGATGTGGCAGGTTATTTCCAAAGATGGCTACAACAAAATCTCCCATCTTACAGGCCTTTTATGATGAGACTTGTTGCTCCTCTCAGCAGGTGGAGTCTGTTTCCTCTCTTTTGAACCTGGGCTGACCCCATGCCGGCTTTGACCTGTAGAATGCTCCTGATGTGACACTGCATAGCTTCGGAGCCTTGGCTTTAAGAACCTTTGTGGCTTCCATTTTCACCTTCTCATACTGCTTCTTCTCAATAGTGCCATGAGACCACTGTGCCCGAGAAAGTCCCCTGTGGAGGGAAAGGGAGCACTCCAGTCAACAGCTCCAGCTGAGTCCAGCTCTCAGCAGATCTGCTGGCTGAATGTGGCTGTGGGAGTAATCCCAGGCAAGAAGAGCCCTCCAGCCATGCCACAGAGTTGTAGAAGCAATACATCATTTTCAACCACTAAGTTTCTTTCTCCACACTGAGCTTTGTGTTTAAGGAACTGGCAGACATCCGGATGGAGATGCAAAAGCAGGAATTGAATATATATAGTATATGTATATATGTGTGTGTATATATGTATATGTATACATATGTGTATATGTGTATAGTTTATGTATTGATATATACACATGCATTTCTGCAGAAGCTAGTTTGATGACCTGTGAACTATATATCTAGGAGCCTCTAAGTGAGTAAGAAAAGAACTTCTTTGTTTTTTGACTGGACTGTAAAGAAAATTGTAACAATGGTGTGCTTTCGTACTCCCACTCTGAATGATGGATGAACGAGGGCAGGTATAGCCAGATAAAGGAAAGGTTTCTTATCATGTATGGTTTGAGAAGGATTCGCTTTGGACCCTGCCTGCCGGAAGCTTCTGTCCCGCTGTATTCTACAGCCTGAAGCCATTCTTCTGCCCTACTGTCACTCCTTCAGCCAAGAGTTAAGACAGTAAATGCAGAAGCAGCAATTTTAGGCCACCCTAGCATCAATAAACATGCATCTGGTGCTTTTCTCACCTTATAAAGCAATTTCCCATCATCATCTCATTTAATCTCATAGTAATTCTGTGGCACAGGTTCTGATTTTTTCAAAATGGGGAAACAGAGGATCAAACTGAGTCATATAGTGCATAGGCAGCAGAGTGAGGAGGAATCCAGCAGACTCCATACTCCTGGGTCAGTACCATCACCCTCAGCCCAGTGGAACATTCTATGAGCTTCTTGGAAACTACCTAACAAAGAGAACAACCTTGGTCTTGAAAGCCATTCATTGTCTGTCACAGGAGACAGGGAGATATCATCTTTGGGCAAGGTCTTCACCCATCTCGTAATTTAAGTAAAACTTTCATGCTAATTTCCTCTCCCTCCTAGTGTTAGTCCTGGCTCCTGGGAAAGGAAAGGAAGTGCTTTCACACTTTATAGACAACCTTGGCTTCAATCACATCATTTGCTCCATTTTTTTTTCTCCTGCAAAATATGAAAAAGCAGAAGTAAAGGCTTCTCTGTTTCTCTTTAAAGGAAGAAGATAATAGTTGTTTTGCACATTTTAATTTAACATCTTTAAAAAGATTGAGAGTTGATTTTTTTAATTGCAGGATTTATTTTGGATAAAAATTAATGTAGGATGAACTAAGAATACTTTTTTTTTTTTTTTTTGGAGTATTGGGAGACAAGGAGAAGGCTCTGGAGATTTGTTTGCAAACCTTTGTGGTGTCCTTTGTGGTGTCCTTTGTGGTGTCCCTGAGACCACTCCCTGAAAGTGGGGTGGGGGTATCTTCTAACCAGACTTCCTATCTCAACAATTTTTTTATCACAGAAGAAAGGCCACATGTGACTACTCTCCTTTCCCTTGTTAGTGTCCCATTAATTTCTTGACTAATGCAAGCTGCTTCTCACTACTGCCTTCCCCACCCCTCTCCACTGTGCCCCTGGATCACTGCTTCATGCTGAGCCACTCCTCACTCACCTTGCTTATTGCTGAGATCTGGATTGCCCTATGTGGACTTCCCCACTGGAAGCTATTCATTCTTCCACTTTCCATGCACCATGGTGCTGGGAAAGGAGTTGACATTTTCTTGGATCTCCTCTTATGTTTACAGACATTACACTTTCACCCTAGTTAAAAATTGCAATGTGTTTTGAGTTTTATTCTATCTGGCTATATGATCCACTGTCTTTTCTATATCACTGTCATCTACTAGCCTTCCAGGCACTGTGGTTGGTTTATTGAAGGCTTTGGCACCTGATTCATTACCTTTCTCTCCATCTCAACTCCTGCCATCATCATCCTAGGACATTTCAATGACAAGAATTGGACCATCCACCATCCTAGTCTCATAACTCTGGTACTCCTTCTTTCTGGAGACCATTACCTTGCCTCAATTTCAGTCACATACTCAACCCCCAGAAGAGTTTCCTTTTTGAAGCCTTCATGTCCCTTCTTGTAGCCTCATGCCTTTGTCGGACCCTTAATTTTCTCTCCATCAGTTGGCCCTCTCCCAACTTTTATTCTTTTATTTTCCTTTTTGGGGTCCATGGTTGATTACCCTTTCCTTCTCTGCAACTCTCTGAACACTTACCACTCTCCTTGAGTTCCATACATAACCCTGCAAACCACACTCTACATTCCTAGCAGAATGTCATGTCTCATACTGCACTGACGAAATTGATCCTTCTAGTCTTGATCCATCTCTCTCAACGTTCAGCAGCTTCCCATCCATTGCTTCTTTTTCTCTCTACCTCAGAGGATTGTATCCTTGATGCCACTTTATCTCCCTGCACCTTGCTCTGCAGTCATCAACTCTCTATGAAACCTTTTCCCTTCTATGAAATCCTTTCCCTCGGGATATAAAAATGGTCACATTTTTCCTATCCAAACAAACAAACAAACAAACAAACAAACAAACAAACCATAATTGCTTCTACCCCATGTTTACCTCTAACTCAGTAACATCTTATTCAGTTATCTCAAAAGAGTTGCCTATACTCACTGCCTCCAGTTTCCCATCTTCCATTCACTCCCCATCCTGTTTCAGTCTGGCTTCTTGCCCCTGTCATTCCACTGAAACAGCTGTTCACTAAACTTAACACTAAGTTTCAGATTGCTAAATCCAGTATGTGTCTTTCTAGTATTTATCCTACTGAGAACTACTTTCCAATATTTAATATTGTTAATCATTCTTTTCCTTCTTGAGACTCTGGATTTCCTTGCATCCAGAGTATGCATCCTTCCAGTTTTCATAGTGGCTGAAAATTCTGTCTCTGGTTCTTCATGGCTCCTCTTCCTCTTACATATTGGAAATTGTGGAATTGTCCACTGTCTCACACTCTCCCTAAATGATCTCTTTCACGCTTATGACTTCTATTAACACCTGTAAGTTCACTAAGCCCTAAGTATTCTTTTCCATTCATACCTTCCCTGAGTCAGGAATTCAACTATCTTCTCGATAGCTCTAGGTGACCTGTCATACCTAGCATGCCCCCAAACCAGCTCCTTCTCCTAAATTCTACAATTCACTCATCCTTGCCTAGGCACCTGGTTAAAACTTGGAAAACACCCTTACCATCTCTTTCTCCTTTGTCAGCCACATCATATCCGTGGACATATCCTGCCAAATTAAAGCTTCCCCTTTTGCTGTCTCCTGGATTGGTGCAATGGCCTTCATGCAAGGTTCCCTGCTTCCATCTTGTTCCCTTCTGGTCTATTCTCATGCCATAGTCAGCACCATCTAATGAAATATGAATCTGACCAGGCAAGCCCGCCCATGCTTAAAGCATTAAAATAAGCAGGATGTCCAGGGGAATGTCCGAGCTCTTCCCATACGAAGGCTTTCTTGATCGAACATCCGCAGATGTCTTCAGCTCCACTGATCAGCCCTCCCTCCATGATCCTTTTTGCCTCAGTAGCAGTTCACTACTCAGAGTCCATACCTGACACCATCCCAACCAGGCAGGCCTTTGCTTGTGTTCTTCCCTTGCCTGGAATTCCTCATTATTCTCAACCTCTCCTTTGCCTGGCTGAGCTGCATTTATTCTTTAAGACTCAGCTCACAAGTCCTTCCTGAGCCCTTGGCTAATACATGAGCCTTTCCTCAGAGCTTCCAGAACACCTTGTGCACACCTCCATCAAGTTGCTTTATACCACCTTCTATGTATATCCTTCCACTACAATGTAAGCTTCTTGAAGACTCTTTGAGCCTTCTGTCCCTTTTGCCCAATCCAGGGCCAGGTATCTAGAAGATGCTTGGAAAAAGCTTTGGGTGTGGAATTAAGAGCCAGGGTTCAAATCCTTTCTTTTTCCATCCATTTTCCCTGTGACAGGTATAGGTCACTTTCCTTGTCTGAGCCATGCTTCCTTATCTACAATTATTCTATTTACCTTTCAAGAAAACATAAATATTCCTTGTAAACTGCAAAGTACTATGAAAATGTTTTATTACATAGGATATGCAGAAACACACAGAGGGAAAAAAAGATCTATCACAACATTATGGATCCTGTACAAATTTTAATGAGACTTCATATTCATTCAAAAATCTGCATAAGCATTTTTATATCAGTATGGTGCTCTGTAAAGTGCAGCAAGGGGTTATTTCTTTGTTTTAAAAACCTAGCCAATATGCCCAGGGCATGAGAGCTGCACTTGTGAAAATAATCAGCTGATGTTACTTAATAGCCGTGACAAGAGCACTAATCCAGTTTCCACATTAGAAGCACACGAATCTACAGAGAATCTTCAGGAATTTATGGCGGTTCATCTTCTTCCCCTGGTGCCTTTGGACTGCCCCTTCTACCCAGCTCTTCCAGCGGGGACATTTTACATACCTCTCAGTTCTGTGTGAAAATCAGGCCATGGAGAGGGGAGAATTCAGATAAGATTTCACAAACCAACCCAATTTACCTTAAGTGAACACACGTCATTCATCTAATTCTTTCTCTATTGCCTGGCAAGAAAGGAGGAAAAGCAGTTCTACTCTGAAGGGACAACTCCCAGTTCAGATAAGTGGAATTAGAAATAAATGAACAAGCAATGAATGGGAGTGACCTGCTTTAACGAGTCAAATCTTTATAGAAAATTGGAGCCAGAAAACTCCTAGTCCCAGGTTGTACAACAGAACACTCCAAGGAACTAAAAGCATGGTGTGAAAGGAGCACGCGCATTTCCTCTTCATGGGGAGGAGGGTGCAGTGCAAGTGCTCCCAGAACAGGAGCAGTTGTGGGGGGAGGGCAGAGGCCCACACCTGGGTTTTGGATGACCTTTGGCAGGTTATTTTATCTTTTTGGACCTGATGTCACATGGGGATTAATCAAAAAACATGTCTCATAAAGTGGTTGAGAGAGAGAGAGAGAGAAAAAAAACACCCAGCCTATATTCAATAAATAGTGGATATTATTTTAATCAAAGTTAAATTTGAAGAAAAGTGAAAATTTCGGGGAACTAAAAAAATTATTATAAAGATATGCTGGGGCAGATTATGCAGCTCTTGAATTCCAGTTTACAAAGTCTAGATTTTGTTTAGACAAGGGGGAGCCTCTGAAGGTTTTGAGCAGGAGTGTGACACAATGACAGATGTGCTTTTTGAAGTTGATCTGGAAGTGCTGTGTGGAGGGAGCTTAAAGGGAAATATCAGGAGGCAGGAGAGCCAGCTGGGAAGCTATCATTTGGTCCAGTGAGACCTGAGGATGTCTGACCTAGGGCAGTGGTAATGGGGTTGAAGAAGAGGGATGTTATTGGGATAGAACTGGTAAGAGGTTGTTAAAGATGGTTTCTGTGTGTTTTTACCTTTGTGGCCGGGAGGATGGTAGTGCTTATTATTTCTTCAAGGGAGAGACAACCGTCATTTGGGCATGATAAGTCTCTAACTAAGCATTCTGTCTGTGATCAAATTCTGGTATACTTCACTGGACTGTTGGTTCTTATATCAAAAGAATTTATGTCTAATTTTTTTTTAAAAATGCGATCAGTAAGAATGTAGGATTCACCAATAAGAAACACCCCCCACAGTAGACCTAGCTGGAATGCATCTCTTCTATTAAGTGACTCCTTAAGACTTCCCAGCCCACTGCAGTGCTACCCAGGTTAACCACATTTGTTTGCTGTTAGGAAGATGTTTGAATGCAGGCAAGATCCTGTGCCAACTCCTCTGGCTCTTCTTCCGAGAGTGTTTGTGTTCTACTCCCCACCCAAACTGGCTGAAAACATGAGCAAATCTGATCCTAGTACAACCATGTTGAACACTCTATTCCTTCATTCTCCTTATCAAAGAACTCAGCCTGGCCGCAGAGGCACAGCCTCCCCAGGGAAAGCCATGCTGAGACCTAGTATCACATCCACCTTATCTATGTTGTACTATTCTGTCCTTCTTTAAACTCCGCATCTGTTGTCCTGATACCGAGGTGAGGCTTAATGGTCTGTAATCCCCAGGTTCCCAGGGATGCCTCTGAAAAAGATTGAGCCCCACATTAACAACTTCTCAGTTTTTGGCAACAGTGTCTTTTGTAACCCCATTTCTCTGGTGACCATTTCATACTTCACATCTATCCATACTCCAGACAAGTGGGTGAGGGTCCCACTGTCCTTGCTGGTCATATCCAGCTGGTCATATCCAGCTCCCAAGGGTATATATATATATATATATATATATATATATATATATATATATATATATTTTATTTATTTTTGAGAGAGAGAGAGAGAGCAAGCAGTGGAGGGGCAGAGAAAGAAGGGGTCACAAAACCTGAAGCAGGCTCCAGACTCTGAGCTGTCAGCACAGAGCCTGACATGGGGCTCAAACTCACACCCTGTGAGGTCATGACCTGAGCTGAAGTCAGACACTTAACCGACTGAGCCACCCAGGCACCCCACCCAAAGATACATTTTTTGAAAGAGACTTTGATGTATTAATTTATTTTAAAATGTGTATTTAGGTTTATTGTATGCAAATTATTGAATAGACAGCTCTGGGGGCCTCTTCAAGATGAAAGAGACATATAGTCTTTGTTTTCAAATGAGGTTGGAATCCAGTGGGGAGATTGATATATACACAAATGAGACCAGTGAGGCTGTGTAGGGGTGGGCTTGAGGAGGAGGAGGGTGGAGAGCTAAGCAGGAGTTAAATCTGTGTCTTCTTAGCTACACGACTTAACTTTTATATTGAGGATAGGGTACTTATAAAACCCTTTCTCTGCAGAATGGCTGATGGTAGGATCCAAGAAGGCTCTGGCAAGAGGTGGAGGGCCCATCTCAGTGCCATCTCTGAGGCCTATTAAATGTAGAGTGTCCATTTTGGCCAGAAGTGGGGCCCAGAGTTGTGGTTGAAGGGGCCATTTTGTTTATGTGAAAACAGAAAATACATAAAAAAGTAGCCAAAATACCATCTTTAATGATATAAAAAGGATATCAAGACAGTGTGCTGCATAAGTAATTATGGTTTTGGTTTAAATCTAGAACTCAAGCAAGGCTTCTGCTAATTAGTTAATTAATTTTTTGCACTTTGATTGTTTTCAGACTAAGGACCTCATTAACACAGCCTCTAATGGAAGGCACATTTTATGTAGCATTCCATGTGTGCAGAAATCATACGAATTTATTGCACATGTAGTTTATATTTTTCCATTTGATCCGCATACCAGCCCTGTAAACAGCACTTGTCTTAGTTCAAAAAAAAATTGTGGGACTTGCTTCAGTTTCTCCCTAACCAGAGAATAATTTTCTGGAAGTCAAGGAGCACCTTGTGTCTCCAAGGCCAGAAAAGAACTGAACTGGAGAGTCTGAGATAGAGCTGTGGCAAAACCTTACAAGTTTCCTCAGTTCTGTGCTTTTATTAAAGAACAGAATAACAGCCAATGTTGGGTAACCTGGATCAGCTGGGACCACATCCAAAGGAACATCTTTAATGCTGGAGACATTGCTGGAACCCTAAGGTGCTGAGGGCAGGTTTCAGCAAGATCAGAAATTCAGGAATTGTTGGGTTAACACAAAAGGATAAAGACTTAAGTCCACAGGTCCAGGGCTAGTAAGAAACGAAGCCAAGGTAGGGTCAATGGATTCATAGCTATGAGACCACAGATGTGTGCTCTTCTTTCAAAGGATGTCTTCAGCCTCACCTGCTTTTATCTTTAGATTTCTATTGCCTCTCTCGTTGTCCTAATGGGCAAGGATGCAGGGACCTTATGGTGGCCTCAAGCAGTTAAAACATACCTCCATCTCTAAAGCAGAGACACACCTTTATCATTGTCCATGTCCTTAGTTAAGCCGCGGCTTGATCCTTTAGTGGGACTTGAGGTTCTGTGATAGGGACAATATCCACAGCAATCCTGGTATACTGTATTTCCAAGGTGGCAGTGTGGATTATAATAGAAACATTCTCTTGGGAAGAGTTTTTCTTCTCCAAGGCAGGGTCAGAAAATGTGGCCTCCTATTAATTAAATTTAAGGATGCTAATGTAACACTTAGGGGACACTGGTTTTTAAATCATAGAATGAGACAAAGCAGCGGTACATGAAGCCTGTGATAATCATGGAGTATGATTATCACTCTAATATTTTGGCTTAGGACCCAGGACCCAGGAGAACATAAATTCTGTCTCTGCTTAACCTCTTCTTTTCTTTACGTATTTACAAGTATATGCATTAACAAAGAACAGAGGCAAAGAAAGTTACATTCACATTTTATTGTCCACTGGAATTGAGACCCAGTCCAGCACAGAGAACTTTGGCAGGCTGGGCTGGAGTTATGGAGAACTCAAAAGCTTTAGCCAAGGGTCAATTTAACATGCTCGTTAACACAAGGGCAAAAATACACAGAGAAAAAGAGACTCATCTAGGTGCCAATTTGGCTTAAACTGCCCAGGCGGTAGCCTCAGGACTACTGTTGTTAAATTTATCAGTTTTTTATTTTATGTTTAATGCCTTTTGTGTCCTGAGTAAAAATTCTTTGTCAACTTCAAAGTCTCAAAGATTTCTCTTATGTTTTCCTCTAGGGGTTTTATAGTTTTAGTTTTCTGTTTTGTTCAATAGTCTATGTCAGGTTAATTTTTGTGTATGATGTGAGGTAAGGTTAAGTTCACCTTTTCCCATGCAGATATCCAGTGATTCCTGCAACATTTATTGAAGACTGCCCTTTCCTCATTGAATAACTTTGTCACCTTTGTTGAAAATATATGTGTGAATTCTCTAATCTGCTTCGTTGATCCATTTGTCTATCCTTATACCAATACCACACTGTCTTGATTACTATAATTTATACTAAGTCTTGAAGTCAGGTAAGTCCTCCAACTTTTTGCTCCTTTTTCAAAATTGTTTTGGATGTTCTCAATCATTTGCAATTCCATATATATTTTAGAATCAGTGTGTCAATTTCTACCAAAAAAGACTGCGGGGGTTTTGATAGGGATAACATTGAATCTATAAATAAATTTATATCTTAACAATATTGAGATTCAATCTATAAATAAATTTATATCTTAACAATATTGAGACTTGAAATTCATGAACATATGTGTATCTCTTTCTTTTTTTATATCTTTCAATTTATTTAGTTATTCTCAATTTATCACAGCAACATTTTGTAGTTTACAGTGTACAGGTCTTGCATATATGTGTTAAACATATTCCTAAATGTTTTGTTTTTTATGTTACTGTAATTGGTACTGTTTCTTTGATTTCATTTTCTAATTTTTCACAGATAGTCTATGAAAATGTAATTTATTTTATATAATTACCTTGTAACCTGTGACTTTGCTAAATTCACCTATTAGTTCTTGTTTTATGTAGATTTCTTAGGATTTTCTGCATGTATAATTATGTTTTATTTCACATGACTTTTTTTTTTTAATTTTACATGCCTGTTAAAAACAGTGATACTGTCTGCTTGAAATAGTGGCTCACTTTTTGTCTTGGGAACTGACCAATACAATCACTATTTCCTCATCTTTGGCAGAGTCATGGAAGACACTGTCCATCGATGACGCCATGTTGATTATACAGAAATCAGTAACCAGCAGTCACTGGAAGACTTCCCTGACTGAGTAGGATAGGAAAGAGGTTGATAAATGCCTCTTGGTATTCCTTCTTAAGAAAGAGGTAGATGGAATGGGAGAAAAAAGGTCAGAGAAAACCAAGGAGTAAAGGATTTCAAAGGACCATGAGTTGGGCCAGTCATCCAATCAGGAAAGGACTGACTTTTTGGAGCAGGTATCTGGGCTGTGGCAGAGTCTGCTAAGATATCCCACTCTTAACGAATCATTTGTGTGGGCAAATGTTATCAATATCTCCAGGGATTCTAATATGCTCAACAGGACACTGCAGTCCTGGCATGGGTACTGGCATGGCTTTCCTCTGTGTTTCCTTGGGTCATTATTTGGAAGATGACTTAGAAGAAATAAGGTTATCTGGGAAGTTAATGGCTGCCAAAGTCACATGTCTAAGAATGGAATTTGCATTTGGAGATCAAGGTGTTAGAAACTGAAATTATGAGCTCCTAGGTAAGACACTAATTTAAGTATCTAGAATTTAAGACACTGGAATTTTGAGAAAAACAAAAACTTTGGAGTTAGACAAACCAGGGTTTAAATCTCAGTTCTGAGGGATGTTCTCCATTTTCCTCCAGACCCACTTTCCGCCATTCTTCATCTTGTTCTGTGTGCTGAGGGCTGATCTAAGATGTGCTCTCTTGCATCCTGTTGGGTTTAGGCAATGGGAGGCATAGGCAGGTAATCAGAGGTGAGAAGGGAGGTCAGGATATTTATTTTCCCAGCTCCCTCTCAGTTGGATTGCAGTTTGGCCATGGCTTCTCCTGACAGTTGGCCCTTTCCTACAGCTTTCTCTCCAGGTTCAAGTAACCACTGGCTTTTCTTGCCCCTTCATGCCCAAGGATAATAAAAGCTTTCTGCTGTTTCTATTAATGGGCCCCTTTATACCTCTTGCAGGTTTTCTGTAACTCTGAATACCTTACAGTGTCCCCTTCATTCAACTTTCTTCAGTCATCTCTTTTGAGGATGTCATCTGGACCCTGTTAGACCAGCCCATCTGCCTACTAGCTTTGGAATTTTGAGCAAGTTATTTCTGTAATTGAGTCTCAGTTTTTTCATCTATGAAGTGGAAATAAAGATATCCCTTGCAAATATGAGGGATAATAGATGTGAACAGCTCATAGTAACTACCCAATAAGTGGTACTTATCATCATCATTACTAGTAACTATTATCGCATGAGGACTGGCAAGATCATAGTGTCCTCGGTGACTATTTAGAAAAAAATTGTAGAGCTGGTTGCTAGTTATCCAGAAGCATAAGACTGGGGGTGGGGGCAGGGAGAATCTCAGATAATGGAAAGTGAAAACTAGGCAAGGGGTTGGAAAGATTTACTAGTACTGTGAAATAGAATAATTTTGATATTTTCACATAAAGAAGGGAGATACAGCTTTAGAAGTCTCAGACACATGATGGGAGGATCCTAAATATGGTAATGGAGGTGTTCACTTTGTTAGGAAAAAGCAGGTATGGTAGTGCTACATATCACAAGACAAATCCTTGAACAGAAACACATTGATATGTGAGTCAAATCTTGAGAAAGGCAAAAATATAAAAGAAGAGAAGTTATTATTGACATAAGGGCATCCTGAAGATCATCCAGCCAGATGGAAAAAATGAATCCCTGACTCATATTACAGGTCTGGTAAGGAAGCAAGGTGTCTACATATTGTATCTTGATTGTCCCCAGCTTGCTTCTATACCAGCACTTAATACCCACTGCTACTCTGGCTGGCTGTTCCTTTCCCTCCTTCATATCTCAGTTTCTTAGAGGAACCCACAACCAGTTTGGTGGAAACCTCTTTTAGTTCACTCACTGCTGCCTTCTTTGCGGGGCACACATGTCTTTTTGGATGGAGGAGTCAGAGTAGGTTCAAGCAAAAGCTCCCCATCATGGTTCTTGCAACATCTCTCCCCATAGACTCTCAGGCTTTGTCACTGAGTCTAACTAGTCATGCAGAACTGCTCATCTTTGGATGTAATTTATGTCCAAGGGATTCTGCAGGTCCTCTTGCAGTTTACTTTCTGTTGAATGCCCCTACCTTATCATTTCCTCTCCTATGCCATATATATCTGAGTTCTTTTCCCAGGAGGCTTCCTAACTCCCCCAAAATTCAAAGAATAAAGCTGGAAACCAGAAGGTGTCAGACCTAACCAAATTTCAGATTCTGCACAGTTTCTAATAAATCCTTACTTGCCACACGATTTATTTTTTCCCAGCAGGTAGATGAAGTGATGAGATCGTCGCCTGTACTTAATTGTAATAGAAAGAAGAGGAAGCTAGAGAGAAAGAGCTTGCGTGAGCCAAGGGGAAAAAAGAAACCCAGAGAAAAGATTGAGTTAGTTTGAAATTCTAAAATGGTAGATGTCTCAACAGGGGTTGGGAAGGTCCCCATGTGGATATTCTGTCTATGAAATTGCATGCAATTCTGATGACAAAGAAACAGAGGTGGTCTCTAAATAGAAGGAATCCTTTGGCTTCTTAGAGATCTCCATGTGAGCTCAGCTCTTCAAAGGACATTACTGGAAACCAAAGAATGAAAACAAAGAATGGTGAAGATTTGTGCAAATGACGTCAGAAAAGCAAAAGCTCAGGATAAATCCTGACTTGTGAACAATGTTCAGGACATCATAAAAGACACAGAATGCTATTTGGAGCAAGTTGAAGAGTGAACAAGGCAAAAGCAAATGTCTTGGGTAAATGCTTTCAAAGCCATTCTAAAACACTTGGCCTTCGTTTGTTCTGCCAAGGTGAATGACCTTATGAATGGAAAGGGTAGAACAATCAAGGGGGGCGTAAAAAAGATCAGCAAAGTCCAGACTGGTGAAGAGACTGTGAGTGAGCACAAAGCTTCCAGCCTCCTGCCCAGGAACATTGTATTCTAGGGAACTGTGAGACCTTGCAAATGAGATTACTGGGCCACTTCTGGTTATCTCAGAGGAGCTGTGAAAAATGGGGGATGTGTCAGAAGACTGGAATCAGCTAAGAATAGTCATGATTTTCTAAAAGGGGAAAAAGTGGGTTATATACAGGGATTGTAAACTTAAACATTTTACAGAGACCAGAAAATAACTAAAGAGTCAAGTAGGGCAGATAGAGACCCTAGTGAGCTGGAAAAGGAGGCTCCTTCTTAAAAGGGCAGCTGTTACTGAGCTCCAGCTCTGGTGGTAGCCATGCCCAGAATGGTTAAGTTAAATTTTAAAATTTTCAACGTTAAAAAAAAAAATTTAAAAAAAAGGGGCACCTGGGTGGCTCAGTCGGTTAAGTGGCCAACTTCGGCTCAGGTCATGATCTCACGGTCCGTGAGTTCGAGCCCCGCGTCGGGCTCTGTGCTGACAGCTCAGAGTCTGGAGCCCGTTTCAGATTCTGTGTCTCCCTCTCTCTGACCCTCCCTCGTTCATGCTCTGTCTCTCTCTGTCTCAAAAATAAATAAACGTTAAAAAAAAATTTTTTTTTAATAAATAAAATTTTCAAATGGGGATCACAATTTAAATGTTTTTTTTTTTTTTTTAAATATTATACAGGTTGAATTAAATAGGTTTGTAGATGGATAGGGCTAATAGGCCACCAGTATTTGACTTCTCCCCATAGATTTGCCATCTTGTAGCTCAGAAGTTAGGACAGTCTATTAAATGATCACCTGGTAAATATTTTAAAGGACTGATAATCCTTGGGAACTACACGGGTTCACTAAGGACCAATACTGATATGCCACACTCTAACCTCTCTCAGTTCTTAGATTCTGTGGTAGACTTGGTGGTGTGATTTCAGCAAAATGATGACAAGGATAGCCATGTTCTCCTGGGGGACCAGATGGAGAAGTCCAAATGGAATATGAATACTTCTAGGTAGATTCTTAGATGAACTGAAAAACCATGTTCAAAGTTGATGGATTAATAAACCAATATTGACTAATAAGTTGGTAGATTAATAAACCAATATTGACCAATAGGAAAATCTCTATTCTCTTGTCTCTGACCAACTATACTTTTAGAGCCCAGAAATAAGCAAGAATTAGCTTATGGCTTGACTATTGCAGAGTGCAGTGAGAATATCACCTCCTTGATCTTGGCTGTGCGCTTTGTAGCCGAGGGGTCAGCAAACTGACCCAGTTTGTATAACTAAAGTTTTATTGAAACATAGCCACACCCTTTCTTCTACACTTTGTCTCTGATTGATTTTGATAGATAGGGACAGAGTTGAGTAATTGCAACAGAGACTGTATGGCCTGCAAATTCTAAAATATTTACTACCTGTCCCTTCACTAAACAACTTTGCCAACTTTCTGATGTGACAAAACATTATCCTAGTACTCTTAGTGACCTTATTAGACTGTTGACTAATATTAGATTTGTCAATAATGGTCAATAAAAGCCCAATATCTGTTTCATAGGAACTGATATCAAGCTATGTCTTGAATCCTAGATGGAAACAATTGATTTAATGACTAAAACAGCAGAGCTCTAAATTTATTCCTGACAGAATTTTGCTTATTGTTTTATAATTCCTTGCCCAATGTCTTGATAATGCCTTTGGCTTTCTGTCCAATGCATCCCACTTTTGAGGTAGGCTGGGATGGGCTCTCATTGTGAGGTAGGATTCAGAGGCCTGGTCAGAAGCAGATCTAATTTGGGGGCAAGTTCAGCATGAAGACCCAGGAAAAGAGTTAAGAGTCAAGGTCAAAGAAGCCATGCCCATCATTACCCTGATGGACAAAGGCAGAGCAAGAGGTCGGGGGTGAGTAAATGCAGAAACAGGACTAGAAGTGAGCTGAATGTAAGAGTAAAGCCAAGAGAGTTCTGGATTTTGTCTTTTAATGGGGAAAGGGTGTCTCTTCTTTGATGCCTACTACAAGAGTCATTAGATAAATTCAAGAGGGTGGGGCCCCATGATGGGATTAGTATCTTTGTAAGAAGAGGAAAAAACTAGAGCTTACCCTCTTTGCCTTGCGAGGACACTGCAAGAAGGTGGTCATCTGCAAGCCAGGAAGAGGGATTTTACCAGGAAGGTAATCTTATGGCCCCTTAATCTTAGACTTCTCAGCTTCCAGAACTGTGAGAAATAAATCTGTTGCCCAAGCCCCCCAGTCTGTGGTACTTAAGCCCCCCAGTCTGTGGTACTTTGTTATAGCAGCCCGAGCTGACTAAGACAGATGTCATCAATTTTACCCTTTAAAAAAAATTCTGGCTAAAAACGCATAACATAAAATGTGTCATTTTAACCATTTTTAAGTGTATAGTTCAGTAGCATTAAGTTCATTTACGTTGTTGTGCAACAGATCTCCAGATCTTTTCATCTTTCAAAACTGAAACTCTATACCCACTAAACAAGAACTCTCCGTTTCCCCTCAATTTGACTTTTTAAAACAAAAAGTTATCAAAGCAGCTAAGGAGAAACACTACCAGATATTTAAAAGTGTACTTCAAAAGCAAAATAATAAAGAAAAGTAGATGCAATCTGGTATATTTTCACTCCTTGCTAATTAGTATCCTCTTTTCCACTTAATGTCTTCAAAGGGAAAAAAATGTAATTCCTTCTCCCGTTTACCTCCTTGAGCATCGAGAGCTTTGAGGGCCGGGACCCAGGTTTTTGACACTTGGTAGAAAAATCCTGGTTAGTGTTCTTCACAGCTTTGACTGGCCTGTGGAAGAAACCTTGAAGGAGGACATGCCTCCTCTCTGCTGGCATGTCCCAAAGGCTTATTTTTAAAAAACCAATTCCCAGTGCTGCTTTCCTTCTTGCTACTGAAGAAATTCCCTAGGGTTTTAGAATTCCTTCTCTCTAGAGTTCTCTTTTTTCATACTTCTTCCATACAGCTTGACCAAAGCCCAAAGAAATTATAACCACATGCGTTCCACTTTTGTTTTGGTATGAAACATGGTAATTTTCTCTACCCTGATGAGAAAGAGCTTTCCAGTGCCTAAAAATGCATTCTCCAGCTTACTTATTAAATAATTTCCCCCCTAAATGCAACTGTCCTGCAAATGTTAGTGGCAAGTTTTTCTTTAAATACAGATCACTATTTGAAAGTGTCAGGAGTTATTCATCATTATACAACACAATTTTTAAAAAAATGGAAGTATGTTTATATTTTCTGAAAGTACACGATTGTTGTAAAATAATACAAAGGTTAGAATGAAAATGAAAGCCCTCTTGTAGTCACACCCTAAGAGATTACCGATCATGTCTTAAAAAAGAAAACAACAGAATTTAAACAAAATTGCACAAGAGCTTTAACTTATCAGTTCAAAAGAGGCTGTCCTAATCACATCCGAGAGCTGACGTAGAGTGTGGCATCAATACTGAGGTTGTGTGGTCAAGGGTCAGGATTCCACAGTCAGAGAGACCTGGGCTTGACCATGGTCACTACCAACATACTAGCTGTGTACCCTTGAGTAACTCACTTTATTTCTCGAAACCTCTGTTTTCTCATCTTCAATGTAGGAATAGTAATCATCTTTAAAGTAAGGATAGCTACCCCTAGGCTTGGGAGATGATGTGACATAGAACATGTATAGTGCCTAGCACCAGTGCCTGGGACGTCGTAGGTCCTCAGTAACAGTAGTATTATAACTATTAGGTTTTTTAAAATTATCTTTAATGTGCTAAAATACACATGACAAAATTTTAACAGCTTAACAGTTTTGTAAGTTACAGTTCAGTGGTATTAAGAACATTCACATTGTTGAATAACCATCCCCACCATCTACCACTATATTAATTATTAATATGGCTCTAATGCCCTGTCCTGGAAAAAAAAAAAAAAACAAGAGTGAATTTACCTCTCTCCTGTGTGAGGCTGTGTCAGAATAGACTCCTTCCTCGTCTCAAAATCTTTCAAATCTGGTCATATGTTTGTGGCTAGATTTTGAAAACCCCTTCGTATGAGGTGTTCAAGGCATCAGACTGCTTCTAGTGTTATCTGGTGTTCATAGCTGTAGAGTTGGGGGCTCAACAGACCTGCACAGCTACTCTAGGGTGAAATTAATTCCCAGACGCCCTTGCTGACACTTTGCAGTGTCTTCCTCAGCAGACGTTTCTGCCGGCTGCCGGCCCGGGCTCTGCTAATGGAGGTTTATAAAGGCCTTCACAATTCCTATGGTAACCCAGGAGAAAGGCTGTTGCCATGGGGACTAGTCAAGCCTGTATAAACCTTCCATCTCTATCAGACAGATGAGAACGATATGAGAATGAATCTTTCACTAGTTCACCTTCTGAAATTGCTAACAATTATCTCTGTTTTTGGACAAGGGTTCATCATTTCTTTCAGGTGGAAACTCATTCATGTTTTCAGCTTTAAATGAATATTATTTCAAACCTTGCCTGATGATCTTGGTGTCAACCAAAATCACCCAGAGACTGAAATGGCTGGTGATGGAACCATTTTCAAATTTCTCCAGTGTTACCAGCCACTAAATAACATTTATCACAAGCATGCGAACTTCATATTGTTTTGAAAGAAGCATAGGTTTCTTTGAAATGCATTAGCCCTAAGCATGTGCCTATTAAGGAGCCTTTACATTGTTTTACATTAACTCAAGGAGAATCTGAGCTCCGGGCAGGCAGGGTCTATGTCCTATTTACCTCCATATCTCCAGCATCTAGTCCACTGCAATATTAGGGATTCAGTAAATGAATCAATCAGTGAATCAACCTACACCCATATGTTGATGATGGCAGATAACAGTATTGGTGTCCAGATGTGTAATAAGTAGAAGTTACCTCTAAAATATTTATTCATTTATTAAAAGACAATTTTTTAATGCCTACCAGCTTCATTCCTTTAGTGATAGCGCAGTTCCTACTTTTAATTCATGGAGCCAGTCTTTAGGTAATAAAACTGAACAGTACAAGGTCCACATCTTCCTGGAGCTCTTGATCTGTAGGTGAGACAGACAAATACGTCTGCCAGAGTAACATAAAATTGGTATTAGAGTAGAAGTATAGCCTCCAAAACCATATTTGGTTCTGACTGGGGCTCAGGGAGAGATAAGATGAAGTTTGAGCGGGGCATTGACAGATGAGTAGGAGTTCCACAGGCAGGTGAAAGTCGGTGGTGTGGGGAAGAGGAAATGAGGCATTTAAGGCAGCAGGAACAGCATGTGTCATAGAACATAGTGCACCGAGGGCATGGTAAATATTCTCAGGTGGCTGAAATACAGGTTTTTCTGAAGGCTGAGAAAGGAGGCAGACCTATGGCCAGATTACTATGTGGAGTAGAGAGGGAGAGCGTCCACGGAATGCTTCCAGGATGTGAAAGCAGGGCCATGCCCAGAGCTACAGCCTGAGGAGGCCTGCCATTGAAAGGGTCAGGCAGTGAGAGGACCAGATCTGCCTTTAGGACAGCCAGAGGGCATGGCAGTGTTAGGGAAGGTGGCCAGGAGGTCAGGCTGATATGTAGATGCAGATCTTTTAGAAGGTGTTTAGAATTTTATTGTTTGAATTCCAAACATGGGAATTTTTGAGTCATCTTTTTGTGACTGATATCTAACTTAATTCCACTGTGGTCAGAAAACATACCTTAAATGATTTCAATTCTTTGAGATTCGTTAAGGCTCACTTTATGATCTAGCATATGTCAAATTTAGCAACCACTTTTCATGCACTTGAAAAGAACATGTATTTCCTCTTCATCTGTGGTGTTCTATGTGTATCAATTAGGTTAAATTCATTAATTGCATTGTTTAGGTCTTCTTTGTTCTTACTGATTTTTTCCTGTTTATTCTATTTGTTACTATGAGAAGTATGGTCAATTTTTTTTAAATGATGCACACTTAACTATTTCATTTTGTCCTGTAAAATTTTTGCTTCATATATTTTGAAACTGTTATTGGAGGAATACAAATTTAGAAACTGTTTTATCTTCCTGGTGAATTGAACCTTTTGTTATTATCAAAAGTATCTCTGTTTCTAGCAATGGTTTTTTTCTTAAATTTTACTTTGTCTGATGTTATATGGCTATATCAACTTTCTTTTGGTTAGTGTTTGTATGTATACCTTTTCTATCTTTTTACTTTGAATCTTTTCATGTTCCTATATTTAACTCTTACAAGCGCCTCTGACTAGGTTTTATGTTTTGTTTTTATTCAGCTTGACAATCTTTGTCTTTTAATGGGAGTATTTAGTATTTATATTTATGTAAATGATTTATTTATATACTTTACTATGCTTATAATTTAATTTTTTTGTTTGTTCCACCTGTTTTTTTATTTGCTTTTTCTTCTTTCTTCCCTTCTTTTGGGTTAATGAAGTTATTGTTACTATTCCATTTTCCCTATTTGCTTGTAGTTATATATATACATACATCTCTATGTATGTATATATTTCTATGTCTTTAATGGCTAGCCCCACAATTGGAGGATGCTAACTTGAGTTATTAGTGTCTAATATAAGTTAGTACTTTTATCACTTCACTGACAATGCTAGGGCCTTAAAACTTAACTTCTACGTATTCCCCCAACCACCACCCATTTTGTGTTATTCTACACATCCTTTAGACCACACAATATAGTATCATTGTTATACTCAGTATTCATGTACATTTAGCCACACTTTTACTTTTTCCATTGTTATTCATTCTTTTTCATATTTCAGTGTTTTAGAGGAACTATTTTCCTTCTGTCTGAGGAACTTCCTTTAGTATCTTTCAGTGTGGGCTTATCTGGGATTAATTCTCTCAGGGTCATTTTGTCTAAAAATCTTTTCACTGTCCTCATTTTTTAGAAAAAACATCTTTTTAATTGATTTTCAAACTTATGGATATTTTCTCTTTTTTTAAGTTTATTATTTATTTTGAGAGAGAGACAAGAGTGCATGAGCAGGGGAGGGCAGAGAGAGAGGGAGAGAGGGAGAGAATCCCAAGCAGGCTTCACACTGCCAGCGCAGAGACCGATATGGGGCTCGAACCCACAGACCATGAGATCATGACCTGAGCCGAAGTCAAGAGCCAGAGACTTAACTGACTGAGCCACCCAGGGGCCCCAAGTGCAGATATTTTCAACAATAATACAAAGAGATCCCATATACCCTCACCCAGATTCCCCAATTATTCATATTTTGCCACTTTTGCCTCTCTCTATTAATACATACTTTTTTCCTGAACCATTTGAGAGTAAAGTAGACAGGATCCTTCATTATTCTTTAATATTTCTGTGTATATTTCCTAAAACACAAACAGAACTCTCCTACATACCCACAAAATAAATATCAAAATCTATCGATGCCATCAGCAATTTTCTAATTGTTCCAATAATGCCTTTTGCAGATCCAGGATACAATCCAGGGTCATGTGTTGCATTTACTCATGGCGCCACTTTAGCCTGGAAGAGTTCTATACTTTTTTCTTACCTTCCATGACATTGATATTTTTGAAGTGTAATCCCATAACTTTGTAGAAAGTCTCTCCATTTGGATTTGTCTAATGTTTCCTAATGATCGGACTCAGTTTATGTATGTTTGTCAGGAAGACCACAGAAGCGATTATGTGCTCTTTTCAGTGCGTCCTGTCAGGTGGTACATGATGTTCACTATGTGTTGGCATTTGGTTAAGACGGTGTCTTGGAAGGTTATCCGCTCTAAGATTAATAGCTATTTTGTACGTAGGAATGAATAAATATTTTGTATTTATTAATAAGCATTTTGGGGATGATACATTGGGATGTAAATATCCCGTTCCCCATCAAACTTTCACCCATTAATTTTAGCATTCATTGACTTTGCCTGAATCAGTTGTTGTGACAGTTGCCAAATACAACTGATGTTAGCATTTATTGTGTATTTATTAGCTGGTATTCTATTTTAAGGTGTAGCTTTTCCCTCTATTAAGTTCCCTTTTAAATTCATTTATTTGTGTGTGTGTGTGTGTGTGTGTGTGTGTGTCAGTATGGATTTACAGAATTGGAATTTTATTTAATGGGTTATAATCTATGATCATCATTACTTATTTTGATGCTCAGATTTCCCCTGATTTGGGTGAGCATGGGTATGGGTGTTTGGGAGACCAGATACAGGTGGAGGGAGGGAGTCATTTCCAGCTGCCCTTATGTAATTTAGGCATGTTCTCAAAATTTTAGAGTACTTCTTTACTTTCAAGAACCACAAGATGTTCCTGGCTTGTCTTACATATTCATTGTCCCCACCCTGGAGTCCTCCACCTTTCCAATGGATTTTTTGTTCCTTTTAGTGGAAAAAGGCATTTAATAAACCAAGATCTGGGTTACGAGGTGTGATCATTGCTACAGGTATATCATGGATTCTAGACCTTCTTGGTCTTGGTAGAAAGAGTTAGGCAATATTATCCATATACACATTCCACATACCCACATAAATTGTATCTGCCTATGTTAAAAAAACCATGAGTTTACACTGACACCTCCAGTTCCAGCCAGCACCCTTTCCATGCTCAAAACTCCTTTGACAATGAGAAATCTGGGTCTCATTATCCTCAATATATTCACTTATTTATTTAAGCCCCCTGTATGTGACCACCACTAGGCCATATAGTATCTTTGTATGAAATAGAAAAAGCTATCTCTTCTGAGTGAATCCCACCCTGTCCCAGGAAGCACAGCTTTCTGAGTCAGAGGCTGGATTTCAGGCCCCACTAACCCCTCAGCTGGCTGCCTTTGTGCAGAGAACAACATTCATAACCTGCAGCAGCCCTGTCAGTTTCACTCTGTGCTCCTGACAGTTATTCCATAATTCTTCTTTTAGTATAATTAAAATTTATGTGTGACACTGACAGAAATGGCACAAATAAAAAAACAGTTTGGGTCGAATAAGCCATTTCATTTTATTTTTGCCTAACTAAAGTCTTGTGTGGCTTCTTCAAAGTTAATCATATTCTTGGGAATCGAAAGCTCAAGGAAAATTTGGTGTGTTAGTCTGCTCTGCTAAGCCTCGGTGTTACTGTGGCTGGCACATGGCATGCCTTTGGGCTCAGAAAGTTTAGAAAAGACAAAGTTAGGAGAAAAGCTCCAAAGGATAAAAGGTATAACAGTAAGGTGGGGAAGATGTCCCTGTGACATACAGGGAGAGAGAAAGAACTAAAGATACCTGTCTGAGAACTACAGAAGGAAGTTGCGAGGGCCCTGGTTGGCCTATAAAGAATTTTAAGAGGATTGTGTAATTCCTTAATTTCGCTCTTTCTAATTTTCTGATAAATGCTAAATAGGGAGGGAGGCATTTTTTAATTGCTAATGTCATTGCCTTCATGGAAGTTTCCCTAACGTCTACTATGGCATGTCTATAGCCCCAACTCCAATTCATGGTAGAAATTTGTGTAAGAGGTGACACAAACTTGAGCCAGAGTAGAGAAGAAGGAAAGAGTCATCTAGGGCTAGAAAGGGCACAGTGACAACAATAATAGTATCTAATGAGTATTGGGCACTTACTCTGTGCCAAGCACTGTTCTACATGTTCCCACGGTGTTCACTCATTTTAGCTCACAACTGCAGGATGAGGAAGGCATTATTACTGCTGCATAGACGAGATAATAGGCTCAGAGAAGTTGAGTAACTTTCCCAGGGTCAGATGTTTATTGAGTGGTCACACAGTCATTCTACAGCCAGGAGGTGAACCTGGGTAGCTGGACCCTGTAGACTCAACCAGTGTTCTGTGCCACCTCTGATGGTGGGAAGGGGGATTGAGTCTCCTAATTGAGCCTTTCCCCAGGAATTTCTGATTGTCTAGAAGTAAAGTTGGCTTTCAGAGGCTGACCAAGCATGGGTATCCGTGTTTGGGGGACCAGAGGCAGGTAATAGGTGGGTGTTTGTAATGGCAGAGCCAGGGATAGAGATATGTGGGCACTTTTGAAAAGAAAAATCTCTCAAGATTTGTTCAGTATTTTAGTAGGTTCAGGAGAAACTGATTTTCTAGTAATAAAAATGGTGTGCCTCTTTCTTTATGTTAAAAATAAAGAATTTATTATGTCTACTTAATGTATCATAACACTTTACTTAGAAGTGTTGAGGAAATTTGAAACTTTTTCAAAGTTTATTTATTTATTTTGAGAGAGAGAGAGAGAACACACATGTGCATGGGAGAGGGGCAGAGAGAGAGGGAGAGAGAGAAAGAGAGAGAATCCCAACCAGGCTCCCCATTGCCAGCATGAAGCCTGATATGGAACTCAAACTCATGAACCATGAGATCATGACCTGAGCTGAACTCAAGAGTCAGACACCTAATCAACTGAGCCACCCAGGCACCCCAAAAATTGTTGAGGAATTTTGATTTTTCAGATAAAGATAGCTTTGGGGGGATATAATATTAAAGGGTTTAAAATTTAAATAATAAAAAGGATCACTCATCCCTTTAAAAAAATTTTTTTAATGTTTATTTATTTTTGAGGGAGAGAGAGCATGAGTGGGGGAGGGGAAGAGACAGAGAGGGAGACACAGAATCTGAAGCAGGCTTCAGGCTCTGAGCTGTTAGCACAGAGCCCGATGTGGGGCTTGAACTCGGGAACCATGAGATCATGACCTGAGCCAAAGTTGGATGCTCAACCGACTGAGCCACCCAGGCACCCCTAGATCACTCATTACTAATGAACAGCCCTATCCTATGTCCTATTTGGTTTTATAATATTAGCTGGCTAGTCTCAGAGTTGGTGGTATATCCAGGATTTGCACTATACACTTTGCATATGTAAAGAATTAAATACTCACCTTGCATTGGTTAGTGCCAGCTGAGAATATTTTTAAAATTTCTATTCCAATGTGCTATGTCAGTTTCAGCAGGTCCAATTTATATTTTGGTAGTTATCTGAAGGAGCTGTGTGGAAATCTGGGTTAGCAGACACCATATTCTTATTTATTCCAATAATGTCTTATCATCCCTTATAGAGCAGGTTACAGCAGGCTGCAATCCCTTTCTAACAGACTCATGAAAGTTTGAATTCTTTCCTTAAAGTGATCAGTAGGGTGGGGGTGCCTGGGTGGCTCAGTCGGTTATGCATCCAACTTCAGCTCAGGTCATGATCTTGCAGTTCGTGAGTTTGGGCCCTGCATTGGGCTCTATGCTAACAACTCAGAGTCTGGAGCCTGCTTTGGCTTTGGTGTCTCCCTCTCTCTCTGCTCCTCCTCCACTCATGGTCTCTGTCTCTCTCTCTCAAAAATAAGTAAACCTTAAAAAAAGTTTTAAATAAAAAAAAGTGATCAGTAGGATGGGCAACCTTAGTAGCTATGGTGAGCAGTGAAGGGAAACACTTCATGAGAGTTTGATATTATTGACATGTTGTGTCTCTCCTAAACATTGGTGGGTAAGTCTGTGTCTGTGTGTGGTTGCTCCAGAGACAGAAGAAAGTGCCCCAGGGAAGTTTCTACACCTGGTTCAGTTTCTGAAGTACAGTGATCACATGATGAACCCAAAGAGCTGAGACAAAGAGATGAGCCGGGTAAGCAGTCCCACCTTCGTGGGGGTTGCAATGTATTTGGTAAGTATGTGGGTGTCACAGGCAAAAAGTAGGGAAGGGGATCTCTTCCCAAGGAGTTGCTCTAGAAAGACTGCCCTGTAATTCAATACAAGTACCCTGTAATTCTTGAGATCAATCTTCATTCAGCCCTCATCTTCATCTCCCCGTCATCCCCGGCCCCATCGCCACCACCATCATGAAAAGAACTGGCCATTTTGGAGACTTCTAATTTTCCAGTTTCTGCTTAAATTTCTGTGATTCCTTTCTTTGATTTTTTAGTACCTGGGGATTTATCTTTCTTTTGAGGCCAGATATGTATTTTTTTTAATGTCTATTTATATATTACCCAACATATATGTGTTGAGAGTGGAGAAGAATCTGCTAATTCCAGTTCAGTCTGCCATGCTGCTGGCAAATACATAGTGATTGACTGCTAATGTAGTGGATACTGCTGTAGGTGTTAGGGATAAAGCAAACAAAAATCCTGGCATTCATGACAATTCCACTCCTGTGGAAATCTACTCAGGACTTACCAGGTGCAGGGTACTATTCTAGGCTATAAATATATTAACTCATTGAACTGTCACAACTACCCTGTGAGAGAGGTGTCATTATTATATCCATTTTATGGATGAGGAAACTGAGACATATGGAGGTTAAGTGACTTGCCCAAGGTCACTCTGGTAGTGAGCAGAGGAGCTAGGATGCGAACCCTGGAAGCATAGATACCCTGTCCCTGGTTTAACCAACACATCATATGGCCTTTCTGTATGCAAATCTATGCCTGGAACATGGCTCTTGATAGTTATTTGTTGAATGATTAAATGAAATGAATGAATGATCACGCTGTCCTATATCATCTGCTGTTCCATGCTATCATCTACCCTCTCCTTGAGGATAAGAACAATGTCTTCTTTGACTTTATAGTGCCAAGAACAGGGCCTGCATGGAGTACCTGCTCAGTAGAATGTTGACCACTGGAATAGATGAACTGCCAGATGGTTCCTAGAATGACAGTGCTTTTCAACTTTAACATGCATGAGTCACCTGGGAGTCTGGGAAAATGGAGACTGCAGAATTGAACCCTCAGGTTTTGGAATCTTCATTTGTAACAGGTGCCACAATGGTCTGTGCACCTCCCTCTGGCCACATTCTGTAGGGGCTGTCAGGGAATAACTAAGAGCCATAGGGCACCAGATGTTGCTGGTAGGTCAGAGGTCTTGACAGTTTGGGAGTTTTGAAGCCACATTTTATTTTATTTTATTTTATTATTTTTTAAATATTTATTTTTGAGAGAGAGACAGGGACAGAGAGATAGGGAGACAGAATCTCAAGCAGGTGCTGTACTGTCAGTGGGCCTCAAACTCACAAACCATGAAATCATGACCTGAGCCAAAAATCAAGAGGCAGATGCTTAACTGACTGAGCCATCCAGGTGCCCCTGAAGCCCCACTTTAGAGAAAACCCTGGAAACTCAGCAAGGAGCAATTTGCTCCCCAGGGAACCCCAGGAAATTGCCTTCCATACATAGAATGACTCAGACCTGTAGCTTCTCAAGGTTATTGTCTCAGATTTGATGTTCCACAGATTGTCATAAAGAACTACATTCTACCATCTACCATTGCTGAGCAAGGCACCTATGGGCTTATATGAACATATATCCCGGTTCCTGTTATAACTGATGGTTTGAACAGCAGCATTGACTTTTGGAAGTCTTAGTATAGGTGTTCACATGAAAGCACTTCAGACACAAGAAGTTAAGAAAGTAGAAGGCTATTATATAATAATATGGACATTGGGTAAAGAACCTGTCCTCTTAACTGGTCCCCAGTGTTCTTACCTGCTAAGTGAGAAGACTGGAGATGCCCTCCAGTCTTTCCATAATACTTGTAATAACATCTACCATTTATTGCATGCCTACTGTGTACCAAGCAATAGTTGAAACTACCTTTATTGTGTCTGGTAGCTAATTCTCAGAATAATGTGACAGTATGGTCATTATGCTCCCAGAGAGATGTGTTATTTATTTATCTAATATATATTGATAGCTTGCTGTGTGCCAGGCATCAAGATGGACACTGAGTACTTTGCCAGGCACTGGGGCATAAGTTGCCCAAAGTCTCAAAGCTAGTAAGTGGTAGGACAGGAATCAACCTCAGGTATGTTAAACTGATGTCTAAACTCTTTCTTCTTCCTCTCCCACATTTCTTCTAAGATTCTATGTCTAAAAAGTATGTGTGAGGTCATTGACATTTTTTCCTAATTTCTATACCAGTGATTCCCCTGTTTGCATGTTAGAATCATTTATTAAGACTCTACTTCAAACTAATTAGATAAGTATTTCTAGGGGAGGATAAGGGGAAAAGAGAGGCAGGAATCAATGTTTTGTTTTAATAATTGCCCAGGTGATTCAAATAGGTTGCCAGAATTCAAATAGGTTGCCAAACGTCAAAATCCTCTAGATTCTAATTAAAAAAAAAATTGTTTCTACTTGTGGTGAAGTCCATACAACATAAAATTTACCATCTTAACCATTTTTTAAGTATACTGTTTGGTAGTGTTAAGAATATTCACACTGTTGTGCAACCAATCCCCAGAGTTCTCTTCATCTTCCCAAACGGAAGCTCTGAACCCATTAAACAATAATTCCTCACTTCCTCCTCCCCACAGTCCTCAGCAACCACCATTCTATGGTTCTATTTTCTGTCTTTATGAATTTGCCTATTGTAGGTACCTGATATAAGTGGAATTATACAGTATTTGTCTTTTTGCGACTGGCTTATTTCACTTACCGTAATGTCCTCCAGGTTCATCCATGTTGTAGCATGTGTAAGAATTTATTTCCTTTCTGAGACTGAATAATACTACGTTGTGTGTATATTCCATATTTTATTTATCCATTCATTCATCAATGGACACTTCCAACTTGTGGCCATTGTGAATAATACTGCTATGAACATAGGCATACAAATATCTGTTCAAAACCCTGCTTTCAGTTCTTTGGAGTACATATCCAGAAATGAAACTGCTGGATCCTATGATAATTCTATTTTTAATTTTTTGGAGAACTGCCATGCTGTTTTCCATAGCAACTGCACCATTTTATATTCCCAACAGTGCAAAAGGGTTCCAGTTTCTCCACATCCTCACCAACACTTGTTATTTCTGTTTTTTGACAGTAGCCATCCTAATGGGTAGGCCGTTGTAGATTATAAATTTTAAATCCAATTATATTTGTGTGTGCGAGTCTATTTTATCACATAGTTTTAGTTATTTGTCTGTGACTCTTTTCATGATTTCGCTTTCATTTTGCATTATTTTTCTTCCCTCATTTGGAGAATCTCTGCAGATTCAGTATTGATCACTCTTCTCAGAATTATGGGGAGGGGGGTGGTGTTGAGGAGGTGTTGGAAAGCACCTCTGCTTTCAAGTTGCTTATGGTTTCTGGCTGGAAGCTTGCTTACAGTCTTGATGGATTTGTGCCCTGGTTCAGGTCATACCCGCTCCTATCTCATGGCTTACTAGTTTGTTCAAGGCCTTGAGAGATGGAGATTGCTAAATATACACTGTAGCCAAGGGAAGAGTGAGTAGGAATTCATGTAGAAAGAATAAGTGGACCGCGGAGCTGGGAATGGTCATGGTGTTTTGGAAAGAAGACTGGTTTGATTCAAACTAAAGTTCCTGTTGGAAAACGGTGGGAAAGAATGTCACATTGGTCAAAGCCAGATTTGGGAGGAATTTGAAAGTCAGGTTCAGAAGTGTCAGGGCGGGCTGTAGGGCTGTCCATCAGGGCAGCGCACGGCAGGCCATCGGCAGTGTTTGCATTGGTGGGATGGGGAAGAGATGCTCTTCCAGGTGAGCAGCCCTCAAGAGAGGAACACCTTCAAGGACATTAGACTGAAAGATGAATCTAAAATGTATCTTTAAGTGAGAAATTGTAAGCTTTAGGGACAGACGGAATATGAGCACTCTGAGAGGGAGGAGAAGCTTCTTTCAAAACTATGCAGTATTCTGGAGATGCAGCAGTTGTCTCTTCGAAAGAGACTGTAGTTGTGGGGAAAACAGAGCCCCAGGATTGGTATTAGTTAGAGTTACATTTGATTGTAATGTACAGAAAAACCCAAAATAACAATGGCTTAAACCAGATGGAAGTTTATATTTCTGTCACTTAAAGTCTAGAAATGAGCAGACCAAAATTCAGGTAACTGGCCAGGGTTCCTGTGGTCACATTGGCCTTAGTGTTGCCCAGACCCTACTTATCCCCCTGCCTTCCTTTGCCCTGTCCTTCTTTCTTCATGGACAATCCAGGCTTTATCCCTTTTTGGTTTCCCACCATCATCCAGGAGTAAATGCCATTGTACATCTGCCATGTGTCTTTGACCTGCCCATCACTCGGCCCTTCCTGCTGCAGCCCAGGCCTCAGCTCTCCCTTTTGAACTTTTACCACAACTTTCTCAAATGTCTTCCCATCTCTTGTCTAATCCACCCTTTTTATGGCTGCCAAGTTAGACTTTCTAGAGAGTGTATCACTTCTGACTCACAGCCCTCTGATGATTTCTCCTATAGCCTCTAAAATGGTTAGGACTCTTCAGCTTGACATTCAAGGCTCTCAGTCAGTTAACTAAAATCTTGCCACCTAAAGCGATTGCTTGATTTCATTTTAACATCCTCGTTTTAATCTCATCTAATTTTCAAAGCATTTTAAGGGAGATGACTTTTAGGTAAATTTCTCTTCAGGAGAGTTAACAACAAGGAGAAACCACTTTAGTTGAAGTGTTTTCACTTTCAAGGCCAAACAACAAGCTTACTGCATTCTACCATTTCAAATGTAGTCCAGTTTTGTCTTATTAAATCAAGACTCAAGGATCCGTGAGTTTTTGGATTCTCTGTTAGACCCACAAGCCAGAGTTA
The DNA here is from genome assembly GCF_018350195.1 of Panthera tigris. Lineage (NCBI taxonomy): Eukaryota > Metazoa > Chordata > Mammalia > Carnivora > Felidae > Panthera > Panthera tigris. The sequence continues at coordinate 61,280,622 of NC_056672.1, read as the reverse complement.
GAAGTTCTATCTGAGAAGGGTTGACCTGACACCCGGAAACCTCTTTGTTCACAGGAGGGGGTGAAGGGTAGGCCATGGGAAGGGCGTTGGGTTCTTTGGGAGCAACCCCCTGGACCTGACTTAAAATGGGTATGCATTAATCTCAACTCTAAAGCCTGCTTTCACATGACGTTGGCATTTTGCTTGATCTCTCTGGCTTCGGTGGCCTCACCCATGAAATGGAGACTAATCACAGAATTCCCCACCATCCCGGGGCTATTATCAAGATCAAAGGTGCTAGACTTGAAACACTTTCTAGCTTTATCTAGGCTGTGGGAATTTTAATACCTCTTGCATATTAGTTTTCTGATGCTGCTGTAACAAATTGCCACAAACTAGGTGGCTTATAACAACAGCAATTTATTGTCTCACGCTTCTGGAGGCTAGAAATCCAAAATCAAGGTGTCCACAGACCCATATTCTCTCCAAAGGCTCTAGGGAGCAGTCTTTCCTTGCCTCTTCCTAGCTTCTGGTGTTTGCCAGCAACCCTTGGTGTTCCTTAGCTTATAGATGTATTATTCCAGTCTCTGCCTCCCTGGTCATAGGTGTTCTCTCAGCATGTCTGTGTCTCAGTTTTCTCTTCTTACAAGGACACCAGTCATTGCATCAGGGCTCTCCCCAATCCAGTATGACCTCATCTTAACTAATTACACCTACAAAAGTCCAATTTCCAAATAAGGCCACATTCTGAGGTTGCAGGTGGACATGAATTTTGTGGGAACATTATTTAACAGAGGCTACCACCTTATTAAGATTGTTTAAGAACTAACTTAGATCCCACAGGCTAAAGGCTTAGCATGTACTGCTAGAGAAAGTGTGGTGATTGGGTTGCACCCTTTGCTCTTCCTCCTTCACACCCCCCCTTTCCCTGCGCCTACCTCAGCTCCACAGACTTGGGCTATAATCTGCTAGACTCTTCTGTCCCTGGATCTGGTAACAACGAATCTGAAATTCTCTTCTGTAGGTGAAAGGTGTATTTACTTTTTTAGGACGAGAATAAGAGGAGATCCTGACAAGGTGCCTCATTAAAATAACCAATGAATGGAAAATTGGAGAAGTATTAAGGGTCAGGCTGGCCTGTGAAAAAATATTTCTGGGCCTCTAACAACCAAACGTGAAACTAAATTCATATTTAACAAACACTTCAGCTGGCACCTTCTTGTATCAGTATTCTGTGCAGTGAAGGTGGAGAATGGTTTCCAGATGGGTAGAAGGAACTATCTAGGAGCGTGGAAATTGACTCGAGGAGACACAGAAGGGAGGCAACACAAAAGAGATGGATGGAAAGGACACCAGATACACAAGGTTCCAGACCTGGCCCTGGCTCAGACTCCATGTTTGATTTTGGGCATGTCCCTTCCGTTTTCTGAGCCATGGTTATAAAATGAAGGGTTAGGTCCTGAGACCTTGGAGACCACAGCCCCAAAAGGAGCTTAGAGAGGAGCAAGGGATAAAGGGAGCCACAAGAGAGCCCTTCTGTAGGGCTTAAGGAAAGTCACCTGCTTCTTACACTGCTTATACAAATTGGACATTCATGGTAACATGCTGCATGATAAATAAACATCTCTCATCTATTTTTCACATGTGGTCTTTGCAACAATGCTGTAAGTTAGGTGAATTTGGTGTTTGTATTCCTTTTTTGCAGATGGGGAAGCTGAGGTTTGAAGCAGGGTACCCTGGCTGCAAACAGTATTGTTTCTAACATACCACAATGGCAGCTGCCTCAGATCAGCGTCAGCTCACTCTGGGAGTGGAGGTGACATTCTGGACTCCACGTCACCCAACACAATACCACCCACTGTGCGTGCTCTGTGGATAGCTTCTGGTGGTGGGTGATTCAGACCTTGTGGAGGAAAGGAAGGAGGTCATGACTAGGGTGTGGTTTGGCCAACACATATTTGTCCAGCATCTACTACCTTGTGCCGGGCACTGCCTTAGGCTCTGCAGGCTCAGTAGTGAACAAAACAGACAGGGTCCCCATCCTCCTGGAGTTCAGAGTCTCTAGGGAAGACAGGTGCTTAACCAGTAAGTTCGGGAGTTTAATGGAACAAGGACAAGTGTGCGATACCCTGCAGAGGCAGAGTTCTGGGGGTAGGGGGGAGAGCAGAGAGGTGGGGACGAGACTCTTTGGGGAGCCAGGGAGGGCTTCCCTGAGGAAGCGAGGCTACAGCTGACACCTGTCCAAAGAAAGGAGGTGGGGCTGGTGCTGGCACTGAGGCTGGACCCAAGGGTTACAGGAAAGCTGGAAAGAAGACCAAAATAAAGGTTCTGTTTTACTTCCTTTGTTTTAGCTCTAAGTTCCTCAAAGGCACCTTGAAAAAAAAAGAGAAAATGGTTTCAGGAGTTGTTATGTTTTACCTCCTTGCCCTCAAAGCTGGGCTGAGTGGAGGAAGTTTAATGTGCAAATTTTTAAAAAATTTATTTAAATTCGAGTTAGTTAACATACAGTGTAGTCTTGATTTCAGGAGTAGAACCCAGTGATTCATCTCTTACATATAGCCCCCAGTGCTCATACTGAAAAGTGCCCTCCTTAATGCCCGTCACCCATTTAGCCCATCCCCTACCCACTGCACCTCCAGCAACCCTCTGTTTGTTCTTGGTATTTAAGAGTCTCTTATGGTTTGCCTCCCTCTCTGTTTTCTTTTTTCTTATTTTTTCTTCCTTTCCCTGTGTTCATCTGTTGTGTTTCTTAAATTCCACACGAGTGAAATCATATATTTGTCTTTTCTCTGACTGACGTATTTCGCTTAGCATAATACCCTTTAGTTCCATCCACGTTGTTGCAAATGGCAAGATTTCATTACTTTTGATAGCTGAGTTATATTCCATTATATATATATATACCATATCTTCTTTATCCATTCATCATTCGATGGACATTTGGGCTCTTTCCATAATTTGGCTATTATTGCTGTACAACTTTTAATGCACTGTGTATTAATGAACTCACAGTGTATTAAATGTAAAATGCGTTTAATGTTAAAGTGAAGGCTTCAGAATCATCTGGTCCCTTAGGTGGATTCCAGGCCTTTCTGAGGCACATCCATTTGCAATGTCCTCAGAGGCTTGGGATCTGGCCCTGCCCTCACCTTAGGAGCCACACGGTGTAGCTGAGTGGTTAAGAGCGGGAGTAGGCTTGTGTGTTGGGGTGGGTAAACAGTAACCCCACTGCCATTCTTTTCCCTCCCTCCTCACCGTGCCTGGACTTCTTACAGATGTGAGCTCCACTCCCCATCACTCTTTTTCCTTCTTTGTTGAGGCCGCCTCAGGAAATCATGGTATAGACAGGCACTAAAAACATAATCTGAAAAATCTTACTGTCTCGGTTCTTTTCCTTATGAATTCATGGCCACAGTTTCTTCACTTGTGACATGGGGATGATAATGCCTCCTTCCTAAGGTTAGCCCTTTGAATTTTCCAGATTTTGCATTTTAGAGATAATAGCAGCAGGGCTCAGAAATTTAGGTAGTTTGTGCAAAGTTACTCAGCTAGTAGCCACGGTCAGGAATGCAACCCAGGTCTGTCCCTAAATCCAGTGCTCTTTCCACCAGCAAAGCTTCAACCCATGTGCCATGGCTTATCAGTGTGCCACCAGTGGGTCCTCAGTATGCCAAAATGCCAATCCCCTGGGGTGAGCGAGGAAGAAAAAGCATTCAGAAACCCTGCATATAGGGCACGATAATAATAACTTAAAAAACTCCAACCCCTCAGACATGCTAGTTTTGCTATTATGTGGCATCACTGGTCATAGCTTTCATTTTTCCTATTGTTTTTGTGCCAAGTCATTGATTGGATGCAGAATTCTCTATTAGAATATTGGCCTAGGAGTATCATTTGCTTTGCATATTAAATAACACAGACTATGTCTGTGACACGGTCAGATCTCTACTTCCCTTTGTGCCAGGTAGCAGAAGGTCATGTATTCCTGATAACCCTGGACTCATGAAGTCTCTGTGCAGTCACACTGGCCAGCCTCGTGTCAGCCCTAGATTATGACATGGTCTCAAGGAGTCTCTGCCATCTTTCTTATTTCCACTGGCCCTGATTCCACATTTATCAGGAATGGCCACTTGGCTTCTGCTGTCCTTCCGTGGACTCGTTCTGTTTCATGGGATTTTAGGCCACACTCTCTGTGGTTAGAAAACATGGGTAAGTGAATAGGTATATTCTTTTCTTTTTCCCCTTCACTGTTAATTCCCTTAAAAAAAAAAAAAAAGGAAGGATAGGAGAACTTTAAGTATTTTGAAAGAGACAGTTAATCAATACACATTATTCTCCAAACATTCTAGGAAATTCAAGGAAATTATAAAGTGCCTGCTAAAGACCTCTTCAGATATCTGTATGCCTGCCCTTCAGAAGGAAAGTTTCCTCTTGGCACATAAAGAAGTCAAATTAGGCCCAGAAGAGACGATCCTTGTTGGAGCGTGAATGTCAAAGACACAATCTTCAGCAAAATAGCTTTCTCTCTCAGCATGCTCTGGAGAGAATAACTTTGGTTATTGGTAGTGCCTGTGCAGAGCATAGTGAGAGTGTTTGGGGGATCATAAGAACATATACTTGTATGAGATCTGAATGTCTCACTGAGGATTTTCACTTATTCCGTCTTTGGTAATGACAATGCACTTCAGGATGCTCTAGGGTTTGCAAGCGGCGTAAAGGACAGCACCCAGCCTCTCACAAGAGAGGAGAGAAGTGCCTTTATCAAGGCTTAGTGATGCCTGCTTGAAGACATCTCCTTCCTTAGACATAGGTCTGTCTCCTCTGCCAACCTCAGAGGACCTGGTAAGCTTCTGGGGTCAGGATGTTGTCTCCAGTTCAAGGACAGGGCCCTGGAAGGACATTTTCCTGGTGACCCGCTTTCATAGCTGAGAGATTTCAAGAGAATTAGAGAAAGAGGCAGTCCCTGGGAACTGAAACCCCAAGAGTTTCACAATCATGAAACAAGTTAAAGTGCACCTTTTCTGTGGGTGAGTCCCATGATGCCAACTCAGGCTGGGTCAGGAAGTCGGAATCTCCTTTTGGAGACCCACCCAAGGCCTGAGAAGAGGCTGCCCCTCTCATGGTCTCCTGAGTGTCCAAGGCAGCAGCCACCAGAGCTTCCTGGAATGGCCATTGTGATCCAGGTTCAATGTCTCTGTTTATCAGCTCTGGAGATTCTATGGTATCCGTTCGCACTGCCGGAACTGATCACCTCCTTATTCCTCAGCTTCAGGCAGAACACCTTGGTTGATACATGGTCCTCTCTATACCCTTAATCATACCATTCACCAAACTGGATAAGTATGCCCCCAAATGAAAGACAACTTGGATCTCCTGATGGGCTCAAGGATGCATCAGGCAGCCTCTTAAAGCATCTACAATGGACCAGTTTAATTTAAATGCTGGAGATATGTTGATAAATGAAAAAGACCAATGAATGCCCTTGCGGGGCTTATATTCCCGTGGGGAGACAAAATAAACATGATGTGCTTTGAAGGCAGAGTGACAGTACTGGGGGCTGGACTGGATACTGATGGAGAGCGAATGAAATGGAAGAGTAGAAGATGACCCCTACTCTTGTGACCTGAGCTACTGGATGAATGGGGTTGCTATTTACCGAAATTCGAGGAAATGGTACAGAGCAGGCTGGAGAGGTTAGAGATCAAGGGTCACGCTTGAGATAGCAGTCAGACATCTGGATTAGTTGCTGTGTGGCCTTTTGCATATTAAGAGTGCTGGGAAAACCAGTAGAAAGCCTTGATTTCCTGTCAGGGATTCAGCAAACACTCTCAGGTCTGAGATCACAGAACTGAAGCCTTGGAGTGGGGGGCGCCTGCAGAAGGCACCTGAATGTTTATTCTTAGTAGAGGCACAGAGAGAGTGTGGCTGAGGCTGGGGCCGCTCAAAGTTAGACTGAATTAGTGATGAATAATATTTGAGCACACAGAGATGTTCAACTCTGTATTGGGATTTGAGTTTTTGTGTAAATAGAAAAGGAAAACTTGGATTCATATACTGTTTTACAATTTAATAAGCACTGTCAAATCTGTCATATTTATCCTGTGAGGTAGGAATTATTATCTTCATTTTGGAGATGAGGAAATGGAAGTTCAGAGAAGTTCAGGGTCTTGCCCAAGGTCACACAATGAACAGGTGAGGGAATTCTCAAATCCAGGTTTTCTGAACCTAAAATCATTTTCATTTAATGGCGCTATTTACATTTTATCGTGGTTATTTTAGAGTAGTCCCATATTAATTCTGCCGGTTTTTAAAAAAATAATAGTACCTAAAATGGGTGTAAAAATGTCCTCTGTGTTCCTTATTGACTGCAAATGACCCCGTGTGCTTGGTGCCTGCCCCCCAGGCATTCTGCCCCAACCCGACTGGGGCTTTTCTGGCAGCTTTGCTTCCTTGGCAACCAAATGGCTAATGAGCTTCACCCCCAACTCCTGTCTCTCTTAACAAATTCTTTTTTATCAATGGCTCATTTGCATTGAAAGAGGTTTTCATGCCAAGCAATATTTTTGGGAACATTTTACAACTCCTGTTGCTAAAGTTCTGAGAGAAGCTGCTTCGAAAAGGCCCCAAAACCCTTTCCCCACATTGGATCATTTCAGAACACAATGAGAAGACAAGAGTTTTTCAGTGAGCGTTAGAGTCTTCCCTGGAAAATATTGCTTAGGCTTGACTGAGACCACAGTTGTGTCTACATGGTGCTAAACATCTGGCTGAAAAATAAAAATTGAGATGCATTGGAGTGTTAATAATGAGTCAAAAGCCAGCTTTAATGTCCTCCGACATTATGAGTGCTTGCCCGTGGGTCACCCAAACCTCCTTCGGGTCTCATCTCAATGCCAGTGTATGAGGGAGTAGGCAGGGCACTGGACTTGAGGAAAGAAAGTTGGGATGCCATTCTGGACTTTGGCATTTCCAGATGTGTGACCTCATCTAGCCTCAGCTTCCTCAACTGTGAAATGGACATGCCTTATGCCTGCACAGCTTCCTAAGACACTTACAGAGAATAAATAAAGCAAATTTTGAACTATACAGGGTCATGTTGTATTTATCTTTGCATCTCCAGTGCCAAAACCAGGTGCATAGTAGGGACTGGATGCATCTTTTTTGAATAATTTACAAATGAGTATAATACAGGCAGTTCTATAGCTCTAGCACCTATTATTCGTATAGCTCTATTCACATTGCCAATTTCCTCTGGTACTTGAGCAAATTTACCATTCCTAGAAATGAGGGCACATAACCCAGAAAAAAATATTTACTGAAAGCATAAAACGTACTGTACTAGGTGTAAATAATTTTTTCCCCAGTTAGCCCAAATGGTGAATGACCCCAGCTTTTGTTCTGTTTGGAGCACCTGTTTGTAATCCATGTCATAAATATTTTCGTGACTATTGCTTAGTAGTCAATGAGTTTCTTTGTTGGCACAGAATTTAAGATATTTCCCTAATAAGGACACCCAGTGTTGAAGCAATGAATTTCTATAGCTATGCGGTTCAGAGAGTTACCTAGGAGATGAAAAGCTAATCTGTCTGGAATTTCTGCCCTTGAGACCAGAGATACTATAAATTTGCTCGGGAGGAAAATAATCATGGTAAGCATCTTAATTTCTTCCATCTCGTTTCCAAGCAGATGTCGCTGTGTTTTAGCCTGGAATTCATCATCTCTCTGATACATCAACATTGACATATTACATCTTCATCTCTAATTATAGAAAATGGAAATGAAACCAGAATGTGAGCATGTTGAATGAATTGGACTCCCCAGAGATTTGGGGGAGAAGAAAACCTCCCACTCGCCTTTGACTTTTGGATTTCTTGTTTCCTTCATGTTTGGATTGCACTTTGAGAAGTCCATCTGGAAGTTCACTTTTTATATTTTGCAAATGCAAGTAGAGCTTGTTATCAAAAGACAAACCCCTACAGGAAGAAAAACAGTGGATGGGGGCGGGGGGATGCCAGAGAATCACCTTACAAACCCAATGATGGTATTTAAGGTAAAACTCCAGAGATTAAATTCCATTTATTTCCGGGCTTGACTTTGCCAGTCTGCCATTTGGGGTGAATGCATGGATATGTTTAGTTGCTTGCTTCTATCTATTAAGCTCTCCATTTAGGGGATGAGTTTGGGTAGGTGACAACACCTGCAAATGTCATCAGTCTTGTAATACCTTTGTAGCCCTGAGTTATCAAAGCAGCACCACACAGTCTGCCTGAGACTTCAGTCACCCCACAGTGGGCACCAGTACACTTCTTTCCTTTTTCTGGCCTCAGGAAAACATTCTTAGGATTTCAGGATCCTATTATATGTTGAGTGAATTGCGTTCTTCTTGAATTCCTTACGAAGTCACTCTGGTCCTTGGAGATTAGAAGTTTAAACTTTGAAGGCCATACCTCATCGAGTTGTCTTCACCTTGGCTCCCCAGCCGTTTCTGTCACAGTCAGACTTAATCCTCTTCAGATATATCAAGCCAACCATCAGTCAAGGTGGTCTTTATTTCCTTCCACATGCTACAGAGATTAAGGCTGCCTGATTTTCTCATCTATTCCCTGGCACCCTGACCACAGACTCAGCTGCTGTCTAAGGTTGATGTAAATAATGTTTATAACTTGGCCCAAACTTGTTGGCCATTTGCGGGAAGAATCTATCTTATGCTAGAGTCACAAAGGCTAATGCCATCGTGGTCATAACAGGATAGCTGCATAGAGCATTAACACCCCAGAATCTATTTCTTTGTAAATTTATGGGCCAGGAAAGATAAAGAGCAGTTTGCTTCCATAGGTCTGAATACAACTTTCAGCATTAGGCAGAGAGGCCCATGAAAATAGCTTTGGATTTAGTGTTAGGATCTAAGTTAGAGTTAGCTATACTAACCTCTAGCTATGTGGCCATCGATAAGTAACTTAATCTCCCTGGGCCCATGTTCTCATTGGAAAGATGGAAAAACTATCATCTGCCCTGTACATATCACTGGATGATCAGGATAAGGGATATAAGAGTTTCTTGAAAACCATGAAGTGCCATTACAGTGAAAGCTACCACCATTGTCACCCATGTCACATTGTAGGTTGTCTGACAAACATTTGTTACAAGCTTTATGACAAGTCCTCAAATACGTCAGGAAGTTTTTACCTGCCTCTCCGAGCCTCAGGTTTCTTGTTGTAAAATTAGTTGACTTTTAGCTCATAGATTCAGTGAGATGATGGGTGTGAGTGGGCCTGTAATGTGCAGGATGGTGGTGTTACCTCCGTATCTCTTGGCACTAGCCTGAGCCCTGGTAGAGTAGCTGTACATTACGTATTTTTGAATCCACGTCTCCCATAATACCTTCCTAAAACCTCTGGCGATAGAGTCAATGACCTTGGAGCTCCACTGCTGAGGGCATCGGAGAACTTAGCAAACACTGAAGCAGGGAGAACTCCTGCCTGTCTCCTTGCCCCCAAATGTGTATTGTCCCTCTGTCTGTCCTGTCATGGCATGTGCTATCATGACTGGGTGGTTCTACGCATTCCATTTCACTAGGAACACTTGAGAGAGAGCGTAGTCAGAGGAGAGAGACCTAAGTAGAGAAGAGACTGGGAAAAAAAAAAAAAACAAACAAAGGAGGCACATTCAAGGGGACTGGGATATTGAATCTGGAGAAGAGAAGGCATAGGGCTCCATGACACAGCCATCTTAAATTATCTGAAGGAATTGGTGTTTCTCAAACTTGTCAGTACAACCCACAGTAAATACATTTTATATCGCAACCTAATACACATATTAATCAATCTTAAAACAACTAAAACAAAACTTTGAAAAATAAAACTTGTCTTTCTCACATGCTATGAACTCTGATCTATTCTATTCTATTCTATTCTTCTATCCTATCCTAATTTCATTAAACATAATGCAGAATGTAACCACAAAATTGATTTTATGACCTATTAATGAAAAATATTGATGTGGGAGACATCTACAATCCCAGAGTATGGAATTAGGATTTTGAGGTGAAAATTAAAGCATCTTTCAGCTCAAGACAAGGAAGAAATTACTAGTATTTAGGCCCACTCAAATATAGAATGAACCTCTCAAGGTAGTGAGACCCCTGCCCTTGGAGATTTTCAAGATTAGACCTAATTTATTATTTTAAAAAATGTTTACTTATTTTGAGAGAGAGAGAGAGAAAGAGAAAGCGTGAGCATGTGAGCAGGGGAGGGGGAGAGAGAGAGGGAGAAAGAGAACCCCAAGCAGACTCTGCACTGACAGCTGACAGTGCACAGCCCTACACAGGGCTCGATATCACAAACCGTGAGATCATGACCTGAGCCGAATTCAAAAGTCTGATGCTCAATGGACTGAGCCACCCAGGAGCCCCTAGACCTAATTTATATGCTGTGTCTGTGGACTAAGGGCTCTCCCAGTTCAAAGAGTCCAAAGTCTACAATCCACACACAGCTAAAAGACTAACTCTAGAACATAAAGGGAAGATTTGGGTTCAAAATAACTAAAGAGGCAGGGGGGATAGGTAGGAGAGTTTGGGAGACTGTCTCTGTTTAGCTTCTGTCCAGTTAAACAGAAAACATTCTCTAACTTACATATGTGTTCCCTACTGAATGATCTCCCTTCCTCAGAAACATTCTTATTGTCTTGAAAGTAGCAAATTTTAAAGCGGTTGCTGCTAAGCTGCTGGAAAGTTCCTTCTTCAAATTTTATGGTCCCTTTAAGCCTTCATCACAGCTTAGGCAGTTGCCTTTTGAATGATCTCACGGTCTGTGTGCCCCTGTACCCTGTGCTTAGCAATGTCAGATGTAGAGTCAGTACCAATAATTGCCTATTGCACAAATGAATAAATGTGTGCATGAATGAATAAAGACTCTACTAACATTTAAAAGAAGCGTGTTTGAGTCACTGGTGCATATCTTTTTTTTTAAATATACTTTGAGTTCAAGCTCATTTTTTTTTTTAATTTTAGAGAGAGAGAGAATGAGCAGGGGAGAGGGGCAGAGAGAGAGAGAGAGAGAGAGAGAGACAGAATCTTAAGCAGGCCCCATACTCAGTGTGGAGCCCAATGTGGGGCTCGATCCCCTGACTGTGTGATCTTGCACAAATAAATGTATGCATGAATGAATAAAGACTCTACTAACATTTAAAAGATGCATTTTTGAGTCACTGATGCATATCTTTTTTTTTAATATTCTTTGAATTCAAGCTCATTTTTGTTTTTAATTTGAGAGAGAGAAAGAGAGAGAGAATGAGCAGGGGAGAGGGGCAGAGAGAGAGAGAGAGAGAGAGAGAGAGACAGAATCTTAAGCAGGCCTCACACTCAGTGTGCAGCCCAATGTGGGGCTCAATCCCATGACTCTGTGATCATGACCCGCATTGAAATCAAGAGTTGGATGCTTAGTCAATGGAGCCACTTAGGCATCCCACTGGTGCATATCTTGATGGGAAAGTAGTGTGTTTACGAACCAGTGAGAATGGTAATGGTTGTTGAAATGTTGACCAGCAGATGATATTTAAGCATTCTGGACATTTTTAGACACCTTTGAGAATCTCGTGAAAGTAATGGCTTTTCTCCTCAGAAAAACAAACATATACATATTTATACAAAATTATGCATACAGTTTCAGGGGTGCAGTTACCTACCCTCTGGCCTAAGATTGAGCTTAACAATTGAATCTGACTCACATGCAAATTTTTGTAAGCAAGTAAGATTATGGAGAGATTGGAAAGGTGCTAACACGAAAGTATCCTTACTATGTACCAGACAGGTGTTCAGTATTTTATTTACATTAGTTCATTTACTTTTTATAATAATTACGTGGGGTAGGTACAGTTACTATCTCCATTATACACACACACAGACATACCACCACCACCACCACCACCCATTTATCCAGTGGGAAAGAAAGAGGATCAGTGGGACACTGAGAGGGAGCAACCAGAGTTAAGGTAGGAGGAGAACCAAAAGAGAACATTGTCAAAAGCTAAGGGAAGGGGATTTCAAGAAGCACGGGAAGGTGAGCAATTATTATGCCACGAAGGGAGAAAGTAGGATAAAGTCTGAAATAAGCCAAGGACTTGGTTATCAGGAGTTCATTGGTGATGTTAGCAAGACCAGTTGCTTGAAATATTGAGGTAGAAATCAGCATTGTAGGTCATGGAGTAAATGGGAGGTGAAACAGTTGAGAACTGAAATATGTGCCAGTGACTCCCAAATGCTGGACCATGAACTCAGCTACATCAGAATCACTTATGAGGCATTAGGGAACATGAATTCCTGGCCTCTATCCCACGTTTTCCGATTCAGTAAGTCTAGGGTGTGTCCTGAGGATCCATATTTCTAAGAAGCCAGGTTTGGGAACCACTAGAATGTAAAGTCCATGAGAGCAGAGACCTTCCCTGTCTTGTCCATCACTGCACCTGGAGGACCCAGAACAGCCTCTGCCCAGACTAGTTTCTCAGTTACTACGTAGGATAGCCGCTCCCTGAACCAAATCACTGCTATCAGCTACTTTTTATAGGGTGGTATTAATAGTAAAGCATTAACCATGTAAATCAGTAAGGATACGTATAATAGGCCAATGGCTTGAAGTACAGTCAATCAGAAGTTGGGAGGATAAAATGATAACTAAGCTTAAAAATGATTCCTTCAGTTTCATTACTTCAGCACCAGTAAGTATGACAAAAACCTCTGATTGATATGGGGCAGCTATTAGCAAATCAGAACTGATTCATTGGAAGTGTTCATTTTAACAGAAAAGGCGGTTTCTATGGTTGATAACAAGACTTAGTGGAAGACAGTATGCTATAATAGAAAGGACACTTGGCACCTGTTAGAGTTAGTAGTATCTCACACCTGGCTTGTGCAGTGATTACATCTATGAGTTCTAGATCCCCATAGGCTGATGTAGTTCATTCTGAGAAGGTGATGCATAGACATGAAGTCATTTTCCACCAACCATTGTCTGAAGACCAAATAAATAACATATCTCCAACAATACATGTTAACGTTTTCCCAGGGAACACATATGCTAATATGATTCATAAAATGCAACTTAATCACAAATTGTTAGCAGATATCTGAGAACTCCCAGAGGTAATAAATTTGGTTGAATCATATGAGATTACTATTTTTGCGGGTCACAAATCATCAAATATAGGCAATTTCATGTAGTTTAATCTAATTTTCTTCAATAAACACATGATACAAAAATTATGATCTTGATTTTGTGAGAGTCAACAAAGATTTTGGAATGATAAAGAAGCCCTATGGCGGCCAGCCTCCAAAATGGCTTTCACGATCCTCATCAGACAGTATTCACATCTTTGTGTAATCCTCTCCCCTTGAGTATGAGCTGGACTTAGTGACATGTTTCTAATGACTAGTGGACTGCAGAAGTGACGGTATATCACCCTTAAGATTAGGTTATAAAACACTTCAGCTCTGTCTTGGGTGTACTCTCTCTGTCTCTCTCTTCCTCTTGGATCTCTCAGTTTGAGGGAAGCCAGCTGTCCCATAATGATGACACTCAGGCAGCCTATGGGGAGACTTCCATGGGGAGGAGTAGAGGTCTCCAGCCAACAGCCAGTGAGACACTGCCACCAACCACAGGCAAGAACCTGCAGGAGGGTTCTGGCCCCAGTCAAGTACTGAGATGGTTGCAGCCCTAGCTGACAGCTTAACTGCAACTTGGTGAGGGCCTCCGAGCCACAGTCTCCTAGCTAAGTTGCCCCCATATTCCCGAGCTGAGACTGTGTGAGGGCATAAGTGTTTGTTGTTATAAGCTACTAAATTTGGGGGTGGTTTATTCCCCAGCAATGGATAACTAATACAGACCCTCATTTTCAAAATGTCAGGAACCAAGAGTTGAGCAGTTTCTAGTTCAAGCATACTTTAACATATACTCTATACATCTTGCAAGACAAGGTTTAATTCTGTTTCATCACTGAAGAATTTCAGCAATATATATTGGTGGAGAAAATATGATACTTGGAACCAGAACATGCCACTTACTGGTTGGGTAACCTTGCAAATAGCTTAGTTTCTCTGAACTCCTATTTCCTCTTCACCAGAATGCAGATGAGCACAATGTGTAACCTGTCTTAATGTATATTGTAAGGCTTCGAGTGTGAATACAGTTGATTGATCCTAAAGTACTATTGAAATGCTAGCTTTCTGTTGATGATACGATTAATGTCTTTCAACAATGATGATTTGACCAAGGTCACAAAGCTAGTTGGTTACAGAACAGGAATTCACACCAAAGTCTCCTAATGCTAAGACCAGGGCTTACATAATTTGGGGTAAGTCACTTTTACTATGTGAGCCTCAGTTTCTCCATATGTAAGAGGAATAGATTAGACTAGGTGATGCGGGGTCTTTTTAAGCTTTAAACAGGCACTGATCAGAACCCAAGGAAAGGATTCTTGTCTAGGTGACTGAGTTTCCAGAAAGGCAGGGAGAGGTGTGTATCTGACAACCCTGGGATTTCAGAGGCTGGCCAGGCTGAGAGCCTCCTCTGGGGCGGGGGTACTTTGTGATGTGCTTCGTGTAGGCAGCAGTCACAGTGTCATGCAGAGGCTGTCGATGCTGCTGCTGGCTCTGTGCTGCCAGCCCCCACAAGCCCCTGCAATAACATCCTATCATTTGTCACTTCAAACCACATGCACTTCAGATTTGTGCCGGGGCCAGGAGAATGCATAATGAATTCACTTTCCCATTCATGCAGGAAAGAAAGTAAAGCTTGGGGGGAAACAAATCTGAAAACACTGCCTTAGATAAGTTTCTATAGATGATGAACGTTGTGCATTTTGATTATGGCTAAGAGAGTCATGGTTTTGTTTGGAATAGTACAAACCTGATATTAGCATTGTTAGCTAGTGTTTTAGTATAGCGCTCAACAGTTCATAATACACATTTACATATATTTTCTCATTTAAAGCTAATTCTGCTTATTTTCAGATGAGAAAACTGAACCTCAGGGCGTCGAGTAATCTGTGGCTTGAACTTTTGTCTTCATTTTCCAAATTGCATGCTCTTTCCACCGGGCTATTTAGGCTCTTATTGTAGTAAGGTTCTTGTTTCTGACAGTAGTGATTTTGTTGTTATTTCTGGTCTTGTCCTCCAAGAGTGAGAACTTGTCAAAAGCAGACTAAAAAGAAAGATATGATTGTGGTCACACATCAGGACAGAGAAGATTTATAATCAGAGATAGCTGGTGACTAAGTATCTGCAGAGTATGGAAGGCAGATTTGAGCTCTATCTATATACAACTAAACATCTCCATGAATGTGGAAAACTAGAGCTTGACCTGCAAATACATGGCTTGCGGTAGGAAGGAGAATCAAGGGCCCGTTTGTTGGAGCCAGAGAAACAGGGTTTGCTCTTTCCCTGTTAATGCTAATATGACCATGGTAGCCCTAGGCCTAGCCTAGAGCAGGCTGAGGAAGGAGAGGAGGTCTGGGAATAGGTTCAGGTTGAGAAAGAGTTGGCCCAGGGCTGAGATCACTGACTGGGGAGGTGGCTGGCTACAGCAGACATTGCTTGGAGGCTCCGAGTCAGACAGATCTGGTCAGAATCCCAGGTCCACCCTTGCAGCTGGAAGACTCCTGGCGGGGGGAGGTAGCCTCATTCTCTCTTCCCAGGTCAACTTCTCCTTTCCCTCCTCTGGCTACTCAAGCACCAGAGGCTACTCAAGCACCTCTGAGCTTGTCCTTCCTAGATTGTACCAGGAAGGCCAAAGTGACCCCATCACTCCTCAAGAATTATCAGTGGCTCCCCATTGTCCTCAGGATAAACTTAAAAGATTCTCAGAGCTTTAAGACCTGGGTCTTCCCCAGCCCCATGCCTTACCTCTTACTGGCTCAAATCCCCATAACCTGCTCTTCACATTTCCTTACCTTTGCATGTGCTGCGTCATCCTTGGGAATATTCTCCCCCATCTGGTATATCTTCTTTAAAAAAAAGGCTGAATGGCCTTGGGCAAGTCACTTCACCTGCTTTGTCTTTAGTTTTCACAACTAAATATCAATGAATACTATTGCCTGTTCTGTGTACCTATTTGTTTTCTTTTTTAACGTTTATTTTTGAGAGAGAGAGAGAGAGAGAGAGAGCAAGCTGGGGAAGAGCAGACAGAGGGAGAGACACAGAATCCAAAGCAGGCTCCAGGCTCTGAGCTGTCAGCACAGAGCCCGACGCAGGGCTTGGACTCACAAGCCGTGAGATCATGACCTGAGCTGAAGTCAGATGCTCAGCTGACTGAGCCACCCAGGAGTCCCTACTTATTTGTTTTGACCATCCCATGAGATCATTGCTGGATAGGGCTTTAGAGCAGGGGTTGGCAAACTGGCCCGTAGGTATACACACACACACACATTATATATTATTATAATATGTAATAATATATTATATATAGTAACATATAATATGTTCTTATATTATATTATATATATAAACTTATATAAAAATATATATTAATGCATATTATTATATATCATTATATAGGTCATATTTAATTATATAATATATAAATGTAAGTATATTATTTATGTTACTTGTATAATTACCTATTATATGTTATTATAATATGTTATTGTGTATTTTACATATATAATTTATATATAACTATAAAATGTTTATATATAAATATAAAATTAAATTTGAGTATCCAGAAAGAAAGTTTTACTGGACCACAGTCATGCTCATTTCTTTACTGTCATTATCTGTGCTATTTTCATGCCACAATAGCAGAATTGAGTAGTTGTAACAGAGACCATAGGACCTTCAACTCTAAAATATTTACCATGTGGCTCTTTACAGAAAAAGGTAGCTGGCCTTGCTTTTATAGGGTCCAGAGCACTCCTATAACACTGTGGGTAAGTGGTGAGTGGTGTTACTCTTTTCCTAGGTGAGGGAAGAGAGGCCTTGAGAGGAAAAGTGGATCAGTTACTGCCACATAATTTAAAAAAACAAAAAACGGTGTATAGTGAAACCCAAACTTCTAATTGTGGATGACGTTCTCTTAATCCATGATTATAAATCCCTATCCAGGTCTGTAGACCTTGGTTAAATGGTAGACAGATGTGGGATCAAGTGGTGTTGGGGAGATTAGCAGATGGGTTCTAAAGCCAGAGGCAGGGAGAACAGGTCACAAATGCAAGAACCCAAATTCTGATGCTGTCAAAACCTGCAAGAGGCAATGTGATTAGTGACAAACATAAGGGAGACCTTCCAATCTCACCAGTGATTAGAGAAGAATAAAAATTTTTTTACTGAGATACCATTATACATTCTAAATTAGCAAACATGTTAGATAATCATGATAGTTAATATAGGTGATATCGTGTTGAAACTGGGATACTTACGTATTTATTGCTCATAGCAAGGTAGACTAACTTTAATATGACAGTGTGTGTTAAGAGTCTTTGCAATGCTCCTCTTCTTTGATTCATTGATTCCATCTCTGGAAATCTTCACTTGAAAATAATTCTGAATCCGGAAAAAGGTGTTAATTGTAGGGTTGTTTAGTATCAGTGTGGAAGTAACTAAGTGTCCAAAAATAGACAGCTGGTTAAGTAAATTGTGGTATATCAACCTGACTGAATATTATACAGCCACTAGGCCACTAGAAACCAAACAACAAGATGGAAACAAATATTTATAATGTGAAGCAAAAAAAAAAAAAAAAAAGAACAATAAAAATTGTAATTTTTCTATTGTTTTGCAATGTAGAAGTCATGTCTATACTGGAACAAGGAGAAAGGAAACCAGGTGATTTATTAAGGTGATAGCACTCCAAATCCATTGCTGTTATAGATTGACTGGATAAGAAGATTGGGGATCTTGTCTCCTTGAGATTAAGTCTGAGTCGTTCAGGTGCCATATTGGCTTACACTGAGGACTTATGCTTCCCTTTACCTCAGGCCAGGAAAGGATCCAGAGCTGGAGGTCAGGTTGAGCCCACAGGTAGGGCTGAAGAGGCATTCCTGCCAGAGTTATACAGGGAAGAGGGTGCCAGGAGGTGGGCAGGTCTTGGTCAGCAGATATTCATGGAGGCCTCTTACTTAGCATGCTGGTTGTGTTGCCTTGGAAAGATGCTGGACTGGGAATCAAAACTCAGCAACTCAAGGCCTCACCCTGAGTACAAAGGGTTTGCTCTGGCAGTGTGAGAGAATGTGGGCAGGAGGCATGGTCCAGAACTCAGTTTTGGAGAAGCTGATCCTCTACTGGGTGCCAAGAAGACAGGCAAGAATCAGATTCAGCTTTGTCGCTGTGGAGCCCCGGAAGGAGACAACCGCAATACTTGGAAAGTGAAACACTCTGAAATTGCATAGAGGAGAGAGCCCTCCAGGATAGTTTGAGTACCTCTGCTGTTTGGAGACTCTCCAGGTGGCTTAACTGATGATCATTTCTGCATTGATTGAGCACTAATGTTTATTCTATGTTTACATCTACCTTCTTATTATTTGTGGATTTTAATCATGGTCTTACAGAACATAGTATACGGAAAGCCTTGTGAGAATATTTTGCACTCTGCCAGGATAAAGACTCCCCATAGCTCTTCTGTCATTTGATTTCTTACACTAGACGGTGTTTTCCTGTCATGAAAATCCTGTCTGAACATAGGGTGACCCTCGGATTCAAATTTTCCCTGACTTCAGTAATTTATCATTCTTCTTCCTGTATCAGTTACTGGTACCACTTTCTCCACTTCCTCTTCCCCTTAAGTACCACTCTGAATTCCCCCAGTGAGATGGTAGCAAGGTCTCTGCCCTCCAGGAGCTACCAGGGCAGAGAAGGAGGTAAGACATGTTAGCAGAGGATTCTGAACATCAGGGGAAGCAGAGAGCAAGAGACTTGGAAGACAGGTAGGATTTGGGCAACAACATGAGGGGCTTATTTGGGGAACAGTGAGTGATTGTTCGGAATTAATCCAAGAGTTATGTTTGTCTTGTTTCCATTTTCTGGAGATATGGAGCATGGTATAAGAAATGAGATTTATTTTGGAAGATGTCTAGGAGACAAGTAAGTCATCTAGGGGGACTATTAAGTGTTTCCCTCCTTGGACCTATGAATGGCACAGTGGCCCCAGAAAGCCGTGGGACTTAGCTAACAAGTTATTAGGAAATTTTAATCCCAGAAAAGTAGCAGTAAAACTAGATGTTCCTCAGATGAGCTCCCTGCACTTACTGAGTGCCTCTGTGAGGTATTTTTGTCTCCATTTCATAGAGGAGAAACCTGAGGATCACAGAAGTTCAGAGGCTAACCCAGCATGGCACAGCTAGTAAAAACGGTTGGTGGCAGGACTCGAACCCAGGACATCGTCCTTCAAAGCTGTGTCCTTCT
This sequence comes from Panthera tigris, assembly GCF_018350195.1. Lineage (NCBI taxonomy): Eukaryota > Metazoa > Chordata > Mammalia > Carnivora > Felidae > Panthera > Panthera tigris. The sequence goes on along the minus strand of NC_056672.1, from coordinate 61,261,259 downwards.
AGTACCACCTTGTTGCCTCCAGACATGTGTAAATGGCAAGGTGATGAGGATGGCTTGGATTAACCACTCACCCGTGCTAACCCCTATTAGTTGAGTGATAATCTCCCTTTTACAAACCAGGAAAGAGGCTCAGAAATGTTATGTGATTTTCCTTAGGTCACACAGCTTGTTAGCAGTGCCATTTGTATTCCAGTTTTCTAAAGCCATCTCTCCCACCTCAGACCTCTTTCTATCATATTTTTAAAAAATTTTAATGTTTATTTACTTTTGAGAGAGACAGCCAGAAAGAGACAGTGCAAGCTGGGGAGGGCAGAGAGAGATACACACACACACGCACATGCAGAATCTGAAGCAGGCTCCAGGCTCTGAGCTGTCTGCACAGAGGCCAATGTGGGGTTCAAATTCACAAACTGTGAGATCATGACCTGAGCCAAAATCAGACACTTAACCAACTGAGCCACAAGGCACCCCATCTTTCCATCATATTTTTGAAGGGGACCAGTGGGAGAAATCAAGACGGTACTTTTCAAGACTTGTTGCAAGAAGTGAAAAGAATGAAATGAAGCAAGCAAACAAAATCATTAAGGCTAAACTTGAGACACAGCAAGGAAAGAGCAGGGCCAAAGGAGCTCTTTCGGTATTCAGGCTGTCAGAGTGAGCTCAGATATGTCAGCTGAATCTGAAGTCCACAGAAGAAGTGAGGAGGAGGGTGAGAGATACATGGAGAAATGAATGGAGGACACATCTCGAAAACGAGGTAGCAAGTCTATTTTGGAGGGGAACCATGTTGGAGGGACTAAAGAAGGGAATGGCAGGGTTTTAACGGAGTGGGGAGCTAGAAGGAGAGGCTGCCTGGAGAACAGGGACACTCTCATTCATTTGTGAAGAGATCAAGTTCAGCAAAAGTTTTGAAAGATAGAAATCATTCCCAAAATATTGATGAACCTCAACTATGTCATAAATATAAAAACAGAAAGCAGGGTTGTATTCTTAGAGAAGCGCGAGAGCATTGAAACTGGATGCACTCTTAATAGTTAAGAGTAACTTTTTTTTTTAAGGGCACTATTGGGAATGAAGAAATTGAATTGGGGGGTCACTTGTACCAGATGACCATCTTCAGAATGCTGTGGGAAGTGCTTACTCTCATGCCCCCTCGAGTCCCATTCCACTCTTTGGTTGGACTGTTGAGGCCACTGATCACACTGCCAGGTTTGGCTATTTCTGTATATCAACAGCCATTAGTCCATTGGCTGTGCTTTTGGCTGGATGCCATAAACTGTGATAAGTAATATTCATGAATCCTATTCTAAAGATGCTAATTATTCTTTAAGAGTACTATTGTTGTCTCTATACACAACCCTCTGTATGGAAGTGCCCAAGTAACAATCAGTTACTTGTATCAGTTCCCTAAGCCCCATCACCTGGAAGAGGATGTTTTAAAAGTAAGTTTGCTTCTTATAGTCCATGAGAAGTTTAGCAATTACAGTATCAGGGAGGTTGCTTGATTCATCTTCAAATTTGTTTTTTAAGGTATCCCAGAGTACATTTCTGACAATTAAAGAATGTAATCATTTAAGGAACTCTAATTCATAACAATATTTGGAAAGAGGATGGTAACTTGGTACAGATTTTTTTTTTAATTCAGCTTAATTGATGTTTTTACTGAGGGCCCACTTTTACTCAACGGGGGTTCTGTGTACTGTGGACTTTACCAGATAAATGGATGATATTCTTTTTTTGTTTTTTAAAGTGTCCTGTCTAAGGTTGAGGTTACTACAAACTGTGGATACCAAGAAATCTGGGAAGGTGTCAGGACAGATTATAGGAAGCATGTGGCACAGAGCCTAGACCTGGCTGTGGAGGCCAAAAAGAAACCATTAGTGGTCCCATCCCAGGAGATAACAGATCTGGGAACTTACAGGTCAGTGTGGGAGTTGTAGTCACTGGGTAAATCCAGCCTCAAAGCTGGGAGGGACTGCTAAGGGGAAAAGGACTAGGAGAAAGGGCAGGAAGGCACTCTGTATGGATAAGGAGCTGGGCAGGACTCTGAGGCTCCCTGGCCTTCTTCGAAGGACTCCCACCCCCAGGACTCTTGGATTGTGATGCTTTGGACACAAAGCCTGGTGGTTACGTGTGGCCAGAAGCTGATATCCATCTGCATATAGAAAGCCTTGGAATGCAATTATGTCATGTTTATGGGCCCATGGAAAGGGCCTTAAAAATAAGCTTAATTACAGGTAAGTGTTCTATTTTATGGAAATCCTAACAATCCTGAGAGTTGGTTAATCCAAAGAAAATAATTTTAGGACAAAATATTTAGCAGGTGTATATCAGTGTGCTGTGATGCAGAAAGCATAGAACAGAGAATCTGTGTCCAACCCCAGAACAACCTGCTGTTGACAGGGGACAGGTCACTCAACCTCTGTGAAGCTTACATTCTTCACCCCCACCTTGGGAAATTGGAGAATTCACAGAGCTAATGAAATTGATAATCAATGAGCTGCAAAGGGTCCTACATGTATGAGGTAGTGATATTGGTAAAAAATGACAGACCTGGGTTCAAAATCCTGGGTATATAATTTACCAGCTCTATAACCTTGCGTAAGGCAATACCTTCTTGGAGACTCCGTTTTCTCAGCTGTTCAGGGGGAATAATAATTGAACATCTAACTCCCAGGGTTCCTGTGAGGGTTAAATCAGATAATGTACATGACATTTTTGGTACATGATGTGCTCAGTAAGTGTAACTATGATTATACATATATTTAAAAAATACTTTTTTGGGGTAAGATTAACATATAAAAAGCTGTACCTATGAAACCAATGGTACCATCAAGGCCCTAAACATATCTCTTCCAAAAATTTCCTCCCACTATATTATTATTACTATTACTATTACTATTATTTTGTGGTAAGAACACTCAGCATAAGATCTGTTTTCTTAACAAATTTGAAATATACAATATTGTGAAATGCAGTCACTATACTGCATAGTAGATCTCCAGAATTTCTTTATCTTATATAACTAAAACTTTATACCTTCTGACCTTCACATCCCCATTTTCTCCTCTCTCCAGCTCTTGGCAACCACAATTCTACTCTGCTTCTTTGACTATTTTAGATTCTACTTATAAGTGATCATGCAGTATTTGTCTTTCTGTGTCTGGCTTATTTCACGTCACCTAGTGTCCTCCAAGTCTATCCATATTATTGCAAATGGCAGGATTTCTTTCTTTTGTAAGGCTGAATAGTATTCCATTGAATGTGTACACCACATTTTCTTTACACATTCATCCTTCAATGGCTATTTCCATATCTTGGCTACTATGAATGATGATGCTGCAGTGAACACCAAAGTACAGGTATCTCTTTTGAGATTTTTATGTCAATTCCCTGGGGTAAATACCAAAAGTAAAATTGCTGGGTCATATGATAGTTCTATTTTTAACTTTTTGAGAAAGTTCTTCACTGTTTTCCATAATGGATCTACCAATTTACATTCACACAAATAGCATACCAGGGCTCCCTTTCCTCCATATTCTTGCCAACATTTGTTTCATTTTGTTTTAAATAGCCATCCTAAGGTGTGAGGTGGTATCTCATTGTGATTTTGATTTCCATTTCCCTGATGATTAGTAATGTTGAGGATCTTTTCAAGAACTTGCTGCTCATTTGTATGTCTTCTTTAGAAAAATGTCTATTCAAGCCTTTTGCTCACTTTTAACATCAGATTATTTGGTTGTTTTGTTTTGTTTTGTCTTGCTATTGAGTTGTAGGAGTTCCTTATATATTTTGGATATTAACCTTTTATCAGATACATGGTTTGTGAATATTTTCCCCCATTATGTAAGATGTCTTTTCATTTTGTTGATTGTTTCTTTTGTTATGCAGGAGCTTTTTAGTCTGATGCAATTCCACCTGTTTAGTTTTGCTTTTGTTGCCTGTGCTTTGGGTATCATATCCAAAATCATTGCCAAGACCAGTGGCAATGAGTTTTTTCCCCTATATTTTCTTCCAAAAGTTTTATACTTTCAGGTCTTATGTTTACGTCTTTAATCCATTTTGAGTTGGCCTTTGTCTACAGTATAAGATATGGTCCAATATTATTCTTTTGTTTGTGAATATCAATTTTTCCTAACACCATTTATTAAAGGGACTATCCTTTCCCCATTTTGTATTCTTGTTGTTTTTGTAAAGAATTAGACGATATATAGGTGGGTTATTTCTGGCTCTTTATTCTATTCCGCTGGTCTATATGTCTGTTTTTATGCCAGTATCCTACTGCTTTAATTACTGTAATTTTATAATATAATTTGAAATCAGGAAATGTGATGCCTCCAATTTTGTTCTTATTCAAGATTGCTTTGGTTATTGGGAGTGTTTTGTGGTTTCATGTGAGTTTTAGGATTTTTTTATTTCTATGAAAAAAATGGCACTGGAATTTTGATAGGGATTGCAATGAATCTGTAGATTGCTTTGGAGAGTATACACATTTTAACAATATTAATTCTTCCCATCTATGAACATGGGATATCTTTCTATTTATTCATATCTTCTTCAATTTTTTTCACCTTTACTGAGGTGTAATTGACAAATAAAAATTATATATATTTAAGTTGTACAATGTGATGTATTGGTATACATATACATTGTAAAATAATTACCACATCAAGCTACTTAACATATTTCATCACCTCACTTAGTTCCCTTTTTTCCCCTGATGAGAACACTTAAGATTTACTCTCTTAGCAAATTTCAAGTATACAGTACAATATTGATAAGTGTTATCACCATTTTGTACATTAGGTGCCCAGAACTTACTTATCTTATAACTGAAAGTTTATATCCTTTGACCCAAATCCTCTATTTTCTCCAGCCTCAAGCCCCTGGCAATGACTGTTCCACTCTCTGCTTCTATAAGTTTGACTTGTTTATATTCTACATATAAGGGAAATCATACACTGTCTTTCTGTGTTTCTGGCTTATTTTACTTAGCTTAATGTCATCCAGCTTCATCCATGTTGTCAAAAATGGCAAAATATGTTGCTTTTTTATGGCTAAATAATGTTCCATTGTATATAATGTGATATATATCATATATATGGTATATATGTCTATGTATATGTACATATATACACATCATAAATATATCTTGGCTACTATAAATAATACTATAATGAACAAGGGAGTGCAGATATCTTAAGATATGGATTTAATACTCAGGAGTGGGATTGCTAGATCTTTCATCAATGTTTTATAATTTTTAGTGTACAGATTTTTCACCTTCTTGGTTAAGTTTATTTCTAAGTATTTTATTTGTGGGGCTGCTACCATAGATGGGATTGTTTTCTTCAATTTTATTTTTGTGGATAGTTTGTTATTAGTGTATAGATACACAACTTGTTTTTCTGTTGGTTTTGTATCCTGTAACTTTACTGAATTTATTTATTCTAACAGCTTTTGGGTGAACTCTGTAGAGTTCTCTATGTATAGAATCATGTCATCTACAAACAGAGACAACTTTACTTCTTACTTTCTACTTGGGTGCCTTTTATTTCTTTTTCTTGCACAACTGCTCTAACACTTCCATTACTATGTTGAATAGAAGTGGTGAGAGTGGGCATCCTTGTCTTGTGTCTGATCTTAGAGGAAGCTTTTCATCATTGCATGTGATATTTGCTGTGGGCTTGTCACATATGCCCCTTACTATGTCAAGAGGCATTTTTCCCATACCAATTTCTTGAGAGTTTTTGTGATAAAAAGATATCAAATTTTGTCAAATGCTTTTTTTGCATCTATTGAGGTGATTATATGAGTTTTATATTTCACTGTGTTAATGTGATATGTTCCATGTATTTATTTGCATATGTTGAACTAGTCTTTTATCCTAGGAATAAATTCCACTTGATCCATGTTGTGTGATTCTTTTGATGTGCTTTTTAATGGGTGTGGTATTATTTTGTTGAGAATTTTTGCATCTATGTTTATCAGGGATATTGGCCTGTAATTTTCTTTTCTTATAGTGTCCTTGCCTGACTTTGGTATAATACTGGCCTCTAAAATAAGTTTGGAAATGTTCCCTCCTCCTCACATTTTTGAAAGAGTTTGAGAAGGATTGGTGTTAATTCCTTAAGTGTTTGGTAGAATTCACCAGTGAAGCTGTCTGGTCCTGGGCTTTTCTTAGTTTGGAGGTTTTTGATTGCTGATTAAATCTCGTTACTTGTTATTGGTCTGTTCAAATTTTCTATTTCTTTGTGATTCAATCTTGCTGGTTGTATGTTTCTAGGAATTCAGCTATTTCTTCTAGACTATCCAAGTGTTGGCATATAATTGTTCATAGTAGTGTCTTATGATCCTTTGTATTTCTGTGGAATCAGTTATAATGTCTCATCTTTCAATTGTAATTTTATTGATTTGAGTCTTCTTGCCTTTTCTCTTTCTTAAAAATTTTTTTTCTTTATTTTAGGGGGGACAGAGGGAAAAAGAGAGAGAATCTTAAGCAGGCTCCACACTCAGGACAGAGTTGATGAAGGTCTCAATCTCACAACCTTTAGATCATGATTTGACTCAACCAAAAGCCAGATGCTTAACCTACTGAGCCACCCCAGTGCCCCTTTTCACCTTTTTACTTATTTTAACTAAAGCCTTGTCAATTTTGTTTATCTTTTCAAAAAATTAACTCTTAATTTTGTTTGTCTGTTCTAGGGCTTTTAGTGGAGCCTGCAAGCTGGTTAGTATCTGTGAGCTGTTGAGATCCATGTTCCGGGTGCTGTGAATCCTTATCCCTTTTTTCTGCTCCTAACTGTTCCCAGATGATTTGGCTGTTCCCATCCCTTGAGTGTTCTGGGTGGGATGAGACAAAAGTGGGTCATGAGTAGTGTACTACAAGACTAGGGAAGTTCAGTACTCACTTTGCTCTCACTTTCCCTTTTGGGAAAAATCGTGGGCCTAGGGGGTTTCTCTTAGTCCTGAATTATGCCAACCTGGGGAGAGTTGGTGCTGGTGAATTAAAATTGCTCTTCTTATACCCATCAGTGCATCTATTCTTGGATTTTTTGCTTCACCTGGGTGCTGAAACCTCTCCACTGTGCTCTTGGACTCCACTAAAGGTATTATCGTTCATGAGTGGTTGTTAAAATCAGTGCTTCTATGGGAGTTACATAGGTTAGACCTCATATCCTGCTATTTTTCTGTTATACCATGATTATATTTTATTGTTTTATTATTTTTTAAATGTTTATTTATTTCTGAGAGACAGAGAGAGAGGGAAAAAGACAGAGCATGAGTGGGAGAGGGGCAGAGAGAGAGAGAGAGAGAGAGACAGAGACGGAATCCAAAGTAGGCTCCAGGATCCGAGCCGTCAGCCCAGAACTTGACACAAGGCTCGAACTCATGAGCAGTGAGATCATGACCTGAGCCAAAGTCAGATGCTTAACCGACTGAGCCAACCATGGCACCCCCCCATGATTCTATTTTAAAGAAAATAAAAATAAAGGAGAGATTTCCCAAGGTCAGGCTGAGTTCTAAAAGCTTCCAGAAGGCTCTAAACCTAAGTGGATCACATAGAGCTTGGTAGAGAAGGTGAAGGGAGCTAGATGCTTGATAGGGTAAGAAGGCCAGCTTCCAAGTGGATTTATGGTCTGATTTATAAATTACTTCAAGTAACAGTAGGCTTGTTCTGGGCAGGAGGAGGGAAAGTGCGCTCAGTGGCTCAAGAGGGCACAAGTAGGCCTAGTGGTGGGTTGCTGCAGAGGAGAGTCCAGCACAGTATGAGAGGGCAGTGTTTTCCAAATACTGAAGGGCTCCTCAGAGAAGCCAAGCCAGCCAGAGTGGTGACTGTGTACAGACACAACCCAAGGCCTGCCTCTGTGGGCTCTTCAGAGCACAAAGGCAGTGACAGGCCTAATTCCCTGAAATGGTCCCTGTCATTTGAATCAGCTAATCCCCTCTTGCAAACTTGCCACCTTTTTTTCTTTTTCAGGTAGCTTCATAAATTGATAAACTTTTGTCCTTTCTATGGCAGCAAATGATATTAGAAAGCTAATTAGCTACAGAGCTAATTTTCATGTCAGAGTGAAATTATAGGTTTCATGGTATAGAACCAAATTATCTTTCTGTCCCTCCTCATCCTCCACTCCCCATCCACTCCAGTTCCTTCTTCCACCATTTGTATATACTCCCCTCTTCTGTCTGGTCACAAATGTCAGCAGAGAAGGGTAGCCACTCCGGAGCCCCTTTCTTTTCTGTGTCAGGCATATTTGCATTTGCAAACAGCTTTAATTGAGTAGAGTTTTCATTGCTCTTTTTCCTGCTCTGTTTTTTAAATGCAAATGTTAATGTTTGGTTAGCATGGGTTCAGAATTAAGCTCCTGCTACCTGTGGCTGCCTCCTTCCCTGGGTTCTAAATAAGCACTGTGGAGTATCACAACCTGCTGAGAGCTTGTGAGTCCTGGAAGGTTGGAGTCCAGCTAATTGCCAATCATGCTGAGAGGGCTGGGCAGAGCCTTGTCTCACTTACCAGCTCTCATGGAGTCCTGCTTCCTACCAGCACCAAAGGAGAGAAAATTAGTGTGCTGGGAACAGAAAGGCGGGTAGGGGAAAGGCTGCTCTTTGGAATTAGGTTCTGGACTCTCTTTTGGCATGAAAACTTTGTGGAATTCAGAAAGCTATCAGAGGTCATCAGCTTTGAGTCCCGAAAGTTGTATCCTCTTAAACCATGTTCTTAATGGTTTGCTATCGGACCTCTGACCACTCCCACTGGTGAGGGGCTCCTTCCTTCACAAGGCAACCTCTTCTACTGATAAGCAGCTCTGTTAGAAAAGGTATACTTAATGTTGAGCCAAAATTAATTTCAGCCATTGGTTTCAGTTTTCACATAGAATGTGGTTGATCTCATTTCCAAGTGACAACCTTTCAGATATTTGGAAGCAGCTTTTATAGAGCCTAAAATGCCTTCTCCCCTGCAAGCTAAAGATGCCCTGTTTCTTCACATCTGTTACATATCCAACCCTTTATCCATCTTGCTCCTCTTCTCTTTATGGACTCCGGTTGTGTGACTTCTATGTAGAGATTTGTAATTAGGAGTGTGGTAATCCAACTGTGGATTGACTGGCACAAGGTCGAAAGAGGCCCCTGTCTCCCTCCCATTCATCTGAGCTCTTCTCATTTACCAAGACTGCCCAAGATGCTGCAGACTTTGATGAGTGACCATGTTGTACTGTCCACCCTTGCTGAGCCTACAGCCAGTTCCAGCTCTAAGCTCTTTCTCAAAAAGGTATTTTCTAGCTGAGTAAACAATGCATAATTCGACCTTTACTTAGGGACCACTGAGCTTCTCATTTAGTGACAAAGTATATTCTTCTGAAGTGTCAGAGCCATAACCCAATGAGAGACTCTCACAGGGGACTATAAACCTATCAGAGAGGATATGTGTACAGGGTGTCCAATTTTCTCTTTCAGAAACCAGGGACCTGGGTGCTCAGAAGTCTTAGCCAGAGCAGTATTCCAGGAACCTAGGTGCCTGCCTAGCCTAAGGCCTCCAGTGCATAATTTTAATAGAAGAGGGAGGTCAAATCTAAAATTTGTAGATAATCCTAAGAAGTTATCAGTCTGAAAAGAACTAATCAGTGAAGGAGTATCTGAAAATGAGCAATTGGGTAGAAATGTGTGTGGTAAGGTTTGCCAGAAGGCACATGGCTGTTAAAGGTTGAGTTGGCAGACTATGGTTGGGAAAGAAGATGTAAAGGAGGCATGGCAGAAGAGAAGAGAACCCATAGCCAATAGCGCATTTCCTTTTTCCCTCTAGGTTCACTCCGCTCTGCCTCCATCACTATAACAAGTCACATCCCATGAAAAATAGTATTTGTAGGAGAGGCAGGAGGAGGAACCTGTCACTGTGACCTTTGCCCTCCAGTTCAGAGGTGTTTATCTTGCAAGGTCTCACCCAATAACATTTTCTTCTTCCGGACTCTGGGCATGTTGCATTATACAAGAGCCCCAGAAAATCCCACATGGATCTGGCTCTTCTGACATCTTGGCACCAAGGATATTTTTCTTAGACTCATATATGAGCTCTCCCATGTCTAGAATCAAGAGATAAGATGAATTTTCACATTATATAAATTCTACATATCAAGGGGCACCTGGGTGGCTCAGTCTGTTGAGTGTCAACTCTTGATTTTGGCCCAGTTCATGATCCTGGGTGGAGAGAATGCTTAAGATTCTCTCTCTCCCTCCTCCTCTGACTCTTTCTCCTGCTTATACACACACACTCTCTCTCTTTATAAAATAAAATTTTTAAAAAGTTAAAAAAAATTCTACATATCGAATAGTGGAAAGATGAAGGATCCATGTTGTACTTATATGATCAGGCCGTATTCACAAAATGAAGGCTGCAGAAATATTCTGAGTTCCTCCAAGTGGCCTTAGCCATGAAAAAGGAAATGTAGGGTGCTGATGTGCTGGTAGCATTGTGAACAAAGGGAGCTAAACAATGGATCTTTACATAAGATGGCCAATACAATTTGTAGGAACTCCATTTCCATATACCCTTTTACTGTCACCATCTAGGCATTCCTGCTAACATGAATCCCTGCAGGATATATTGGCTGTCTATAATAATAGAGAGATCATTTGATTTTTATAACTATTTCTGGACCCTCATAGTAGACCCTAGGCATGGCACTGATCATGGTATTCTTAAATGACTCCATTTGCAATTATGAAATTTGAAATTCTAGAAACTGCTGTTTGTTATAGGCAAGGGCATCTTGTGCTAGGATGAATTTTGTGGATAGCAATGTTGCAGATAGGCTAGACATGGATGCAAAAGAAACAAACAAGTAGTGATGCCTGTAAGTGGAGAAGGAAAAAGGTAATGTTCACAGATGTACAAAGTTGCTTTTTTCAGTTTTAACCTGTCTGCAAGCTATTTTGGGTATACTACTTCAATGAATCCTTACAACCTGTGAAGTGCAACAACAATCATTTTGCAGGTGGGGAAAAAAAAACCTGTTTCTGGAAGAGATGAAATGACTCATTGAATTAGCGGTGGGTGGGATTAGACTTGCACCCAGAACTCCACCAGCCCCACACCCTTTTCTCCTTTTCCTCAAGCCTAAGGCCTTGGTTCCAAAGATCTGTGGATGAGAGATAGAAGCTCTGGGTGAGCTGGGAAAGGAATCTTGGCTCAAATCCCAGAGCAAAGCTGCCCTCGAGGGTTGGATCTTAGACAATCTGATGGAGTCAACAAGAATGTCCTGAGGGCTTAGTGAGTGTGAGTCACTGAAGAAATGGAGACAGATCAGACGCAGTTGTTGCCTTCAGGAAAGCCGTGGTGTGGGGCAACAGCAGGTTCACGTGAAAAATTTTTTAATCACAGCCTAAGGTGTACATGGGAAGTGTAGAAGAGTGGTGCATGCATATCCACCATGAACTAGGAGTCCTGGGGCAGGTGAGAGCAGAGATTTCAGGAATTTCAGGAAGACAGGTAACACCATCGGGTATGGAGGCTGGGCAGAAGAAGCTGTGAGTAAAGATGCCTAGCTAGGTGTGCTCATGCTGTGTTTATGCTGAGGAAGAAGTCTAATTCCCCAGAATGTAGCATGCAACAGAGAGACGGAAAACCAAGGATCCAGTTCCTCCTTGAATTTGTCTGCTTTTTAAAGTCTTTTAAAAAATGACTTGCCTCTCTGTGCCTTCTGCAAGCCCACATAACTGACAGGTAAAGAGGTAAGTGGAAAGAAGAATAAATTCATATATATTTTTTAAATTACCACAAAATGGCCTCCACAATCATGTCAGGAAAAGAAATACATCTGGCAGCCTCACCTTTTATTTTGAAGAGCTCTGCCAGAGGCTTCTTCCTAGAAGACCTATAGACAAATGGCCTTGTCTCCGAATGCTGTGATGTGGTGGCATCTGCAGTGGGCCACTAGGGCTGATTGCATCATTTATTTCAAATGCGCTGGCCAAGGCACCAAAGTGAGCCATGCACACAGTGGGATGCATCATTTCTGGACCGGCAGTCTCTCATGGCTGAAAATGAAAACAATCAAAAAATTTTAAAACATCAAAGGCATTTCCTGAAGAATAAAACCAAATCTGATATATCCAGAGCCACATGCTAATCAGTTTAAGCTAATAAACAAACTTAGGATACAAAATCAACATGCAAAAAAATGAGTTTCATTTCTATATACTAACAGTGAATTATCTGAAAAGGAAATTAAGAAAACAATCCCATTTACTATAGCAGCAAAAAGAATAAAACACTTGGGAATAAGTTTAACCAAGGAAATGGAAGACTTGTACTCTAAAAACTATAAAACATTGATGAGAGAAATCAACGAAGATACAAATAAATGGAAATATAACCCATACTTGTGGTTTGGACATTTCACATTGTTAAAGTGTCCATACTAGCCAAAGTGGTCTAGAGTCACTGAAATCCCTATCAAAATTCCAATGATTCTTTTTCAGATATAGAAAAAAATAATCCTAATATTCATATAGAACCACAAAAGATCTGAATAACCAAAGCAATCCTGAGCAAAAAGAACAAATGAGAGGCATCACAATTCTTGATTTCAAAATATATTACAAAGCTACAGTAATTAAAACAGTAAGGTATTGGCATATAGACCATATAGACATATAGATCAATGGAACAGGATAGAGATCCCAGAAATAAACCCATGCAAACACAGTGATCTGATCTTCAATAAGGGTGCCAGGAAAACACAATGAGAAAAGGATACTCTCTTCAATAAATGCTATTGCAAAAACTGATATACATATGCAAAAGAATGATATTGGACCCATAACTTACACCATACACAAAAATCAACTCAAAATGGATTAAGGAACGTCTGGGTGGCTCAGTCGGTTAAGCATCTGACTTCAGCTCAGGTCAGGTCATGATCTCATGGTTCATGAGTTCAAACCCTACATCAAGCTCCCTGTTGTCAGCGCAGAGCCTGCTTCAGATCTTCTGTCTCCCTCTCTCTGCCCCTCTTCCGCCGGTGCTCTCTCTCTAAAAAATAAACATTAAAAAAATGGATTAAATATTTAAATATAAGACCTGAATCTATAAAACCTAGAAGAAGAGAAAGGGGGAAACCTTCATGATATTGGTCTAGACAATAATTTCTTGGATATGATACCAAAAGCACAAGAAACAAAAAAAACAAGTGGGATTATGTCAAACTAAAAAAACACAACTAAGGAAAAATCAACGGAGTGAGAAGGGAGCCTATTGAGTGGGAGAAAATATTTTTAAACCATGTATGTGATGATAAGGGGTTAATATCCAAAATGTATAAGGAACTCCTACAACTCAATAGCAATAATAATAATAATAATAATAATAATAATTTTAAAATGGAGAAATGGGCAGAGGACTCAAATAGACATCTTTCCAAAGAAGACATAAAAATGGCCAACAGGTATATGAAAAGATGCTCAATATCACTGACCATCAGGGAAATGGCAATCAAAACCAGAGTGATGGGGTGCCTGGGTGGCTCAGTCAGTTAAGCGTCCGACTTTGGCTCAGGTAATGATCTCACAGTTCATGAGTTTGAGCCCTGCGTTGGGCTCTGTGCTGACAGCTCAGAGCCTTGGAGCCTGCTTCAGATTCTGTGTCTCCCTCTCTCTCTGCCCCTTCCCCACTCACACTCTGTCTCTCTCTCCCTCTAGAATAAATAAACATTTAAAAAAAAAACAGTGAAATATCACCTCATACCTGTTAGGATGGCTATTATCCAAACTCCTCACCACCCCCCCCCCACCACAAAAACCCCACAAAGGTAACAAGGGCTGGTAAAAATATGGAGAAATTGGAACCCTGAAATACTATCGGTGGGGGTATAAAATGATGCAGCTTCTATGGAAAAGAATATGGAGGTTCCTTTAAAAACTAGAAACAGAACTATCACAATATCTAGCAATCCTTCCTCTGGTGATATATCTAAAAGACTTAAAATCAGCATCTCAAAGAGAAATGACTTTACCTATGTTCACTGCAGCATTATTCACAGTAATCAAGATATGAAAACAAGCTAATGTCCTTTATGAATGGGTGCCATTCATTTGCCATTTGCCATTTACGACAACATGGATGGACCTGGAAGACGTTGTGCTAAATGAAATTAGCCAGTCACAGAAGGACAAGTACTACATGATTCTTTTTGTATGAGGTATCTAAAATAGTCAAACTCAGAGAAACAGAATAGAATGGTCCTTGTCAGGGGGAAATGGAGTGTTGCTGTTCAACTGGCATAAAGAGTCAGTGATGCAAGATGAGTAAATTCTAGAGTTCTATTGTACAACATTGTGCCCATAATCAATAATACTATATTGTATAATTTTTAAGTGCATGTATTTTTTAGAAAGACCATATACATGGAGGCCCCTTCTTTTCTCTGGACCTTGATTTTCCCATGTATAAAATGGCCAGGCTGGACTTAGTGATTGCTAACCATAACTGTTAACCTAAAAAAAGTTCATTCTAAGCTGACTCCTTGATGTTTTGAAAGAGCAATGCTCTAAAACAATGTAATGGTCATTTGTTAAGTGAAACCTTTAAAGATCTTAATATGAATTAAAAGGAGCAAAATTTCCATCTTTGTTTTTTATGTTATCTCCCTGCCCCAATTAAAATAATACTGCTAGAAGGAGAAAGTAAGTACCCAGATCTCATTGCCTATCAGCAGCAACTGTTAACACTTTGACATATTTCCATTCAGGACTATGTTTATGTTTTTGTTTGTTTGTTTTGTTTTTTGTTTTTTGTCTTTTTGGTGGTTTGTCTTTTTGTTTTTGTGGTTTTTTTCATAGTTAAGTTCATACTGTGTGTACACAATTTGGGGGTCCTACTTTTAATTTTTTTCATTAATCCAACCAGCAAACATGTATAGATAACCCATTATGTATAAGGCATCATGCCAAACATTGAGGAAACAAAAATAAACAAGATGCAATTCTAGCTCTAAAGAATCTCGTAACCTAGATGGGATGATAGATAAGTGATCAAATAACTAAAATTGAGTGTAATAAGATCTTTAGGAGAGGAAGCACACCATCCTGTGGGATGGAAATGCTTCTCAGTGGTTACAAAGTCTTTTTTTTTTAAATTTTTTAACGTTTATTCATTTTTGAGAGATGGAGAGAGACAGAACATGAGTAGGGGAGGGGCAGAGAGAGAGGGAGACACAGAATCCAAAGCAGGCTCCAGGCCCTGAGCTGTCAGCACAGAGCCCTATGCGGGGCTCAAACCCACGGACCACAAGATCATGACATGAGCCGAAGTTGGACGCTTTACCGACTGAGCCACCCAGGCTCCCCTACAAAGTCTTAAGTTGAAACAAGTCTGAGTAGGCACAGGGATGCTCAGCACTCTATTACATAGGTACCCTTGAAGCCATCTGTGGGCAAGTAGCTAAATTATGGCCAATGGAGTGTAGTTGGATGTCATATTTTACCTTTTCTGGATCCTTCCCTTGTCTCTCTAGCCCTTCACTGTTGGTAGGCAAGGGAAGCGAAGGTGGGAGCAGGAGAAACCACCTTAGACCATCTTGGATGGAAGCTGCATAGTAAAAATTATAGAGCCACAGGATACAAGGAATCAGGGTTCCTCTATCAGTCCTGAACTGCTTTAAGTCCAGAAGTGAACTTAGATTGCTATATAAGAGGGGAAAAAAATCATCTACCTTGTTTAAAAGCCACTCTGATATTTGTGTCTTTGTTATAGCAGCTCGAACCTCAATCTTAACTACTACAGATGACAGTAGATGCAGTCTAGAGAAGTAGTCAGAAAGGATGGCGTCAGAGACAGAGGAACTTGTAAGACATTCTCAGATGCTTGAACCTTATCCTGAAGGCATTGGTGAGCTATTGAAGAGTTCTTTCTGACTGCTGCATCAAGAATAGATCAAAGCAGGCAAGAATGGAGGCAAAGAGGCCTGATAGAAGGCTGTTGCCATCACCCCGTGAGTGAAGTTAGTACGGTAGCTAATGGATTTGGAGGTTACTGAGGGTACTGAGGAAGAACTGACATGTTTAGGATCGCTAGGTGTGGCAGGAAAGAGGGAGTCAAACATCCTTGGTTCTTGCTTGGATGCATTAATAGGAGACATAAGGCGAAGATCATGATTTGGAGGAGGGTTGACCTTGGGGATAAGAAGTTCAGCTTCTGACATGTTGAGTTTAAATGCCTGTAGGACCTTCAGATGTAGGTGTCCAGTAGGAGACTGGCTTACAGACCTAGAATTCTTTCTAGATACCTGGGCTAGAGTTACATATTTGGGAATCATTAGGGTAGAAATGGTCTCCAAAGTCATAGAAGCAAAGGAAACCATCAGGGAAACAGCCAGCCAGAAAACAAGGGGCCTGGGGGTACAGCCAGTATCTTAGGGGAGCACAGAGAAATAGGAAAGAACCTGCACATGAAACCCACAGAGTGTCTGAGAAGTGTCTGTCACCAAGACCAAGGGAAGGTGGTGGTGTAGATGACAGAGGCCAGCCATGCTAATTGTTGCAGAGAGGCCAATTAAGCTAGGAGCACTAAGCATGATGTTCTGTGAGCTCGGCATTTACTCAATACATGTTGGAGTGAATTGCTAATTGGTAAACCACTAAATTGATGCTGTTGTTTTTAACTTAATTATTTGCTCTGTTTTGGTTTTCATTAGAAACAGCACATCTAAATTGTGTTTGTTGAGACAAAGTGGTAAACCCTGCCTATGTTAACTCTTGTTTCTTGGGTTAAATAATGGACTTAAAACTTAAAAAAAAGAGAAAGGAACTATGTTGTTTTGAGTGACTATAAAGGTACTATTTATTCACTAAAATATTTTTGACAAATATATATATAAATGAAATAGGAAAATAAAGATCATGCCAGGCAAAGCAGATAGAGGCTGGTGGCAATTTCCTTTGGTTATGGTCATGGTCCACAGACACTACCTCCAGGGACTAGGACTTGGAAGAGCATGATTCAGGTGTGGAAGTCAGCATGGCAGTTTAGAATAACCGTTCTTTCCCTTCTGTGAGTCAGCGATGCCTCTGAGAATCTGATTAAAGCTTTGGACTTTCTCCCCAGAAAAATACCTGGAGCATTCATGCATACAATTTTGCATTCAATTTCTGTGGGACCCTGAGATGGGTCTGAGGACTTCCAAGCTCAGAATTGTTTCCACTGAGAGCCATGCCCCCCTTCTCCCTAGTCTGGAAATGTCCCTGACAGAAATTACCCTCAAGGGCCTCTAGTTGCCTGGGATTGGCCTTTTCCTCCACCTGTAGAGCAGCCACAGAGACACTGGGCTCATTCAGGGTTTTTGAGTCACACCCACTGTCAACCCCCAGTGGCCTCACCAGTGAGATTCCTTCCCAGGCAAAAGGAACAGCTTGGAGCTATTAGAATTATCCTTTATTGTAACACCCATTGTACAATGAGAAAACCAAGGCTCAGAGAAGTTAAGCGATCTGGCCAAGGTTGTGTAGTCAGTACATAGCACAGCGGGGCTTGGTATTTGAGTGTCTGGGGACTCAACATTGCATTTTCCACTGCCATGCACTGCCTCCTGTGCAAGGTATGCTGATGTGCTTTTTCCCCAGTTTGTCCCCCTCCCATAATACCCATAGCCCTGAAGTTCCAGGGTTTGTGGCCAGCAGACCTCTAGCCTATAGAACTGCCTGCTACTCCTTTGGATTCACTATGCTGAATTGCCAGATTTGAGAATTGGTATCATCCTGATTAGACATTTATTGGCCGGATTCCTTGTCTGTCAGCATGCCAGCTGATAGGCTGACAGGCACAAGCTCCAGCCCTGGGGACTGTCTGGTTTGAGCAGTAAGCCGGCCTGTTAGAGGCTGGCTGGCCCCACAGCCAAGCCCGGAAGGCTGGAGGGGAGGGTCGGGACGGGGTGGGGGGGTGGTGTTGGATCGCCAGATGAAGGATAGGAGACAGCGAGTCTGCACAGGGCATAGAGAGGCTTTCTCTCTAGCTCTGGTTTTATTTATGCATCATTTAGACCCCAACAACTTCCCAAAATAATTTGATGTGGCTAATGGCTTAGGTTTATCTAGTGTTTCAGTTTACAGAGCACAGCTATTTAGTGATCTGATTTGAATCATGGAAACATCTTTGGAGGTGGGTGATACAATTTCCATTTTACAGATAAAGAGCATTGAGGTAGAGGTAGGGAAAATAATGTACCCAAGGTCACTTAAGTGCATAACAGTCAGAACTGAGACCCAAATCCAGGGATTCAGGCTCTAAAATTGCTCTATTTACACCGTGTATGCTGCTTCCCAATGAAATATGCTTTGGAGGTAGGGGAGGGCAGGGTCCTTAAAAGGAGTTGGAAGAGCTGTGTGAAGCCTGGGGCCAGTGTGGATGCGGGCAGCGGGGCTGAGAAATTCTAGGATTCTTGCCTGGCATGCTGAGCCCCTAGTGGATTGACCATGGGCTGCTATGTGGGCCTCTGAAGGCCTTTCCTTGGACAAATATCCTCTAAGCAGATAGCTTGTTAGCTGGCCTGGGAAATTTAGCCCATCTAGGGGACAGCTTCCCCAAGGGCTGTTGGAGTCCCTGGGGGCCACTCTTACCTGCATCCTTCTCTAGCTCAGCATGAAGTCCAGCTTACCATGAACTCTGAAATGCCTTGTCCTCTGTTCCTGCCTGGCCTTGTTTGTGATCAAACCATTTTATCTAAGTTGGGATCAAGAAAGAAGCCTTAGAAATCATTAGTCCTTTTAAAAAAAAATTAATAAATTTATTTCTTTGCTTTTGAGAGAGACAGAGACAGAGTGCATGGGGGAGGGGCAGAGAGAGAGAGAGAGGGAGAGAGACAGAGAATCCCAAGCAGGCTCCACAAGGCCCAGCACAGACCTTGAGCTCACAAAACCATGAGATCATGACCTGAGCCAAAACTGAGAGTTGGACGCTTAAACTGACTAAGCCACCCAGGTGTCTCAGAAATCATTAGTTCTAATGCAAGCATTATCTTTGACAGATAGGGAAACAGAATCACAGAGATGACAGCACATGTTTTCTATGCCACTCTTCTAAGATACTATGTTCATAAGTGGTGTTGTCAAGGCCCCTAAGCCATGTCCCCGAGCCTTGCCTTGCCAGTATTTGCACCCTGTTTAGACCTCTAATGGTCCACCTGCATCCCCAGCTCTAGCCAGAACCTTGACTTAACCAGACTCGAACAAGTGTGACAAGGCTGGCAGACCCAGCCTACTGAAGTCTCACTGGAGACGAGGGTTCATCCCAGCTGTTGCCGAAATCCCAGTCTGAAACAGCCAGATGTCTTTGACCTATCTCATTAGCCAGGGAATGAGGTCAGCTTTGGGGAATACAGAATACTGGGGTAGGAAATCCCTTTCTGCAATCCCTTCAGATCCCTTAGTATTTGAGTAAGGCACCTGGGTTTTTACCATAAGCAATAGTCTAGGATTCCACAGCAATGCATCACACGAGTCTGTGGTCTGCCAATATTTCTCTTTGCTTTCGGGTGCATTAGGATAAGCCCCAGCTGAAGTCAAATGCACTTCAGTCCTCTTATCTTACATATAAGGGACTGCAGGGAAGAATTAGGAATCACACACTGCACAAAGATGTTGCAAGCCTAAAAACTAGAGGAAAATGGACTAACATGAGATACGGGAATGCATCTCGCAAATCATGCTATAAAATGGATTACTGCTGATTGCATCCTCTGAATGTATAAAATTGCTCCCAAGTAGTAACAAAATGCTGGAAAAGGGAGAACTGATTAATTGTTAAGGAATTATTTTTTTGGAGAAATGCCCCTTCTTCAAACACATAATTAGTGATTTAGTTTGCCTAGTCAGAAAAAAAAATAGTTGTTTAAATTGTTTAAAGTCTACAAATATTTATTGAGTGCTGAATTATCCACCCCACACTATGCTGCTGAGTTCCTTGGATTTAGAAGCAAATAAGAAGACCCAGTATATACCCTCCAGGAGATCATTTTAATGGGGTGAATCAATACATAATCACAGTCCAGCATCAAAAGAGTGGAGATAGAAATAGGCGTCATTTCTATCAGGAGTCAGGGAAGATTTTCCCAGGAAGCTGATGGCTGAGCTAGGTTTTGAAGGGGGAAGGGCTCTCTGGTAGGGCCCCATAGGGAGATGGGGTGGCAGGCGAGGGTGGGGGGAAGTCATTATCAATTAAGAGTTTGTGTGAAGGCAGAGGAGCAAGAAACCACCTGCTCCATTTAGGACTGGGAATGTGAAATAAGGGGGAAGAGCAGTGATTGGAGGTGAAACTGCAGAAGCAGGTAGGGACCAGGTGACGATCGGATGCATACGTCCAGCCCTGTATTCTTAACTCCAACTCCAAAGAAACCAGGTGATTTCTACCTTTTCAATGTGAGCTAATGAACTGAGAAGCTAGCATTTATTTTTCCGTGTTGTATTATTATTAATGTCAATATTAGAATCTTAAAATGACAAGCACATTTTTGGGGATTCATTTTAAAATTTACAGACAGAAAAATTCAAACTTTTTTTGGCATATAGTTCTGTAGGTTTTGAAACACATAGGGTCATGTATCCACCTCCTCAGTCATGACACAGAATAGTTTCATCTTCCAAAAATGTTCACTCACATGGCCCCGTTGTAGCCAGTCCCTACTCCTGCCAGGGGCCCTGTTCTGTAGCTCAATAGTTTTGCCTTTTCCCGAATGTCATACAAATGGAAATCTATAGTATTCAGACAGGCAACTTGCTAACATAGAAAAGATATGATACAATTTTTACCTTTTCAATTCAGAGATTGGAATGTTTTAATAAAGTGGGAGCAGAAAGAAAATCAGTGTGATGGGTGAAAAGTTAGTGAGTATTGAAAACATGGCTTTCCAGTATTCCTCCAAATCACTGAAAAGTAGGTTCAGCAAGAAAGGGCCCAAATCTGGACCCTTTTGCAGACCTTTAGAGGCTCCCTTCAGGCTGTCATAATTAGTAACCTACACTTTGTGGATGTGTTTGTTGACTCTGTAGCCTTAACTCCTCAGTTCTCCAGTCCATTCTTCCTCGAGAGCTGCCATGACTACGTTGCAGAGACTTGGGCAGATTCCTTGCTGCACTTCACTGGCACCCCACTAAGGACATTCCCTGATCTGTTCTTTTACCAAAAAAAAAAAAAAAAAAAAAAAAAAAAAAGAGGATAGAGATGGTTTGGTTGGATTTATTGGGGCATCTGTGCCAATTCTTTGTGATCATAGCTCTCTGGGCTTTGACTAAAGAAAAGAAGTTCCAAATTCTAGCTCTAGGCATTATAATGAGACCCAGCAAGTAACCAAAGGCTGGTGGCTGTTGTAGGGTGGATCTAGAGCTCTGTGAAGCAAGGAGAACAAGAAAGCATGTGACCAAGAAATTTTACATGGTGTCAGTCTTCAAAGTTACAGAGGGTGATGGCAAGGATGGGGAGGATAACTTTTATCCAAGGGCTGAATTCTTCATGAAGGGAGAAAAGGGACTATTTTCATTTAATGACATTATCATTATTATTTTATATGTTGTGGAAGGTTTGTTAATAAATGAAAATTTATGAGAAAATCAGTTTTTCTGGATTATTCTTGTGGGATTTTTTCATTTTATTTTAATTTTAAAAAGTTTTTAAATATTTATTTATTTTGAGAGAGAGAGAGCAAGCAAATGAGGGGCAGAGAGAGAGAATCCTAAGGAGGCTCCACGCTGTCAGTGCAGAGTCAGACATGGGGCTCAATCCCACTAACCGTGAGATCATGGCCTGATCCAATATCAAGACTCAGATGCTTAACCAACTGAGCCACCCAAAACTCCCCTCTTGCAGTTTTTAAAATATTAGATTTTCACGGTTTATAAAAAAAAAGATAGTAGACATAATATATTCTCAGGGTAGAACCTTCACATTAGAAAAATAAAAGATGACAAAAGCCTCTCATTGTCCTTCTCTTCCTATTAGTATTTCCCAGCATATTCTTGCATGTTCTTCTAGAATTGTCTGTATATGTATACACATACACACATTTCTTATGAGATCAAATGGGATCCTATCATACAGTACTGGGACTTGCTTTTCACCATGTAGTATCTTAATGTCTGTTGGACACCATCCTATGTGAGAACATACAGCCTAACCTTCATGATATTCCATACTCCCTATGCACCATAATTTATTCTAACAGGTCTCCTATGGAAAGAGATTTGGATTCTTTTCATGTCTTTCTATTACAAATAATGCAGCAGTGAGCTGCTGTGTACGTATGTCCCCATCACTCTTTCCAATATGCTGCCAAGTATCGGCATGAAGAAAAACAGTTTCTTGAATTCAACGTCCATCTATGTTCAAATGCTCTTGTCTTTTGTACGTAGGATGCTTCTCTCATAGGGTCCAACCACCATTTCAAATTAATCTTTTAAGAAGTCCAACCTTTTTGTTTGTTTGTTCCTCTCTTTTTAGCCTTTTCTCCCCGTAGAAAGACCTCACGTGGCCACATAGGTTTTCCCTCGAAGACTTCATGTTTTTCTTCATCACTAGTCTGGGTCTTTTTTAAACATAAATATTCACAATTGTCTCAGATATTTTTAAATTTATAGAATCTGAAATAGGGGACTCTGCTTAGCTGATGACCTGTCTGATCTTCCCTCTGGATTGAAGATCCTGGATAGGTTTTGAACCTCACTGGGCTGGGCAGTGGGATTTAGATATAAGAAAGAATAAAAGAGAAATAATTTTCACATTTCTAGCAAGAGTGTTATAGAGCTTCAACTTCCCATCAGCTGGGGGAGGAGGAGAGGCTGGGAAGTCTGCCACAATATTTGGCATGGCTGGGCTTCCAGATTGTATCTATTTTTGTAGCTGCACAAGTTGGGAGGAGATTAGAAGGATAGTCAAATTTCCTGCTCCAGGTTGTAAATTGATCAAGAGGTGGAAGGAGCACTAGATTGGGAGGCAGAAGTTCTGGTTCCTGGTTCCAGATTTTTCAGATATTAATTATAGGGCTGCAGAAGAGGCCCCTCCCTTCTCCAAACTGCCTTTCCCTCAGCTCTGAACAAGGAGGTTGGATTAGTTGACTTGATCGCCCCTCCATCTCTAATAATTTCTTTTTCTGAAGTTCTAGGAATGCTTACCCCATTTTTAAAAACTTTATAAACTGTACGAAAGTTCATTCATTTATCAAAAAATTAATAGGGAGTATCTTTGTTAATAAATAAATGTAGAGGTGAATTCAAAGTCAAATCTTCATCCCTGTGTCCTCAGTTTCAAAGCTTTGCTTCTAGCAGTAGTTAGACTGGGCTGAGGTGATGTGCAAACCTACAGAAGGTCCAAGAGCCTTATAGGAGCCTCCAGACAAAACCATCCAGATGCATCAGAAGCAGAGAAGCCTGTTTGGGCTCCAAAGGGAAGCTGTGAGGTGAGTGGGTCTACTCAAGGCTGCGCAGGCGAGTGATAGGCTCCACCTCTTTGTGGGGTCTCTCTTGGAGCAGATATTTAGATATTTTTTTTTTTAATTTTTTTTTTATTTGACGTTTATTTATTTTTGAGACATAGAGAGACAGAGCATGAACGGGGGAGGGTCAGAGAGAGAGGGAGACACAGAATCTGAAACAGGCTCCAAGCTGTCAGCACAGAGCTCGATGCGGGGCTCAAACTCACGGACTGTGAGATCATGACCCGAGCCGAAGTCGGTCGCCCAACCGACTGAGCCACCCAGGCGCCCCTAGATATTTAGAGAGGTGCAGCACATGTGCACGTCATGCTCCTGGCAGTTTTCTTCAGCTACCCATGTCTGAGGGCACCTCTCAGCCCCTCCTGGGCATGTCCCTCTGAGTCTCTCCAGTGGCCACAGCCATGTTGTCCCTTCATGGTGGGCCTTGCATCTCTGTGATGCTTCCAGGATGCCTTCTTATTCAAGCCATTCCTTGTGCACTCAGTAATGAGCATGAATTCTTCCAAGATCGTGCTAAGACCTTGCTTGTATCTCTCCAGGAATCTTTAACCTCTCGAGAAATTGCCAGGCCCTGCAGAACAAATTTCTGTACTTTGTTTTTTTTTTTTTTTTTTGGTCTATAAGACAACTCATACACCACTATTAGCAACACTAAGAAAATTCACTAAGCATGAAAAAGAAAATAACTTCTATTGAAACAATACATTCTTTTCTAAAAAATGGCATGGAGAAAAGGATCAAATTCCAATCAATAAAAAAATATCGGTAACAGTAATAGTATGTTATAATGACAAACAATTTATTGAGTACCTCTATAATGTAAGCTCCATAGGATCAAGGGCCTTGCCTGCCTTGTTATATGCT
The DNA here is from genome assembly GCF_018350195.1 of Panthera tigris. NCBI lineage: Eukaryota > Metazoa > Chordata > Mammalia > Carnivora > Felidae > Panthera > Panthera tigris. The sequence goes on along the minus strand of NC_056672.1, from coordinate 61,236,924 downwards.
GTATCTCCAGCTTTCTAACAGTATCTGATATATGGTAGTTGCCCAATCAACGCTTATTATAATCCAGTTGGTATTATTTTTGTTCCCATTTTACAGATAAGGTAACTGAGGCTTAAGTGTTACAAGATTGTCTTGCCTAAAAGTACAGAGCTAATAAGTGCCAGAGCTGGGTTGCATACGCCAAAATGAACTCTACTGGCATCATTCTAAATGAAATAAGTCAGGCAGAGAAAGACACATACTATATGATCTCATGTGAAATTAAAAAAAAAAAAAAGGCCAAACTCCTAGAGAGTAGAATGGCTTCTAGGGGCTGGGGATGGTGGTGGTGGGAGAAACAGGGAGATTCAGTCAAAGTATATAAACTTCCAGTGATTAGTTGAATAAGTTCCAGGGATCTAATATTCAGCATGGTAATTATAGTTAACAATACTGTTATATGTACTTGAAAAGTGGCTAACAGAGTCAATTTTAAATGATTCTTCTCAACACACACAAAATAGTAATTATGTGACGTGAGGGTGTGTTAACTAACCTTACTGTGGTAATCACTTTGCAATATATACTGTATCAAATCATCACATTGTACACCATAAATTTACACAATGTCATATGTCAATTATATCTCAATAAAGCTGGGGGAAAGGTTAAAGGAACATATAAAACACCATAAAAATAATTAAAATTGTTTATCCTAATTTCAACAGAAGAATAAAAGTTGAAGTGACAAGGAAAAAAAAAAGCCTTCTTAGGCTCCCACATGTCCTGTTACGTTCCTAGATCATTTCAAGCAAGTCAAGTTGAAAGATCAATCTTGTTTCTTATATCTATGGTGAATGATGGTTTGTTGACTTGACTAAATAATCACCTTTTGTAACTTTCCACCCTTGCAAAAATTCCACTGGGTAAAACTAGGTTTTTCTTTAGAAATCAACAACATCCCACATATGACCACTGTAGGGTATGTGAAATTGGAAAATAAGGAAGTAGAATTTAACTGCGTTCTTCAGAATGATTATTGTTATAATTTCTAAGCAGGGTGCTGATTGCCTAGTGAGAGTTTTAGGATTACTAACTTTCTTGTGAAAATCCTGTGCATGTTGGATGTCAGAAATATCTAAAGCGAATCTCTGAAGGCTGGTATATGTTTTGAAGAGAGACTTATCAGAAACCTTATTCTCTGCCTTGCTCCTAAAATGCTAATTTGATGCACACACTTACCCAGAAGATGACTGATCTGCTCACCGGCTGATTGATATTTGGCATCACCCCCACACTGCTGCTCCTCACTGAAGACGCAGGAACAATAATCAAATGTTAAGTTTCTCAAGAACCTTTCTTCCCAAGAAAATCAAACCACTTGCCCTTTGTTATCTCAATTATCTCTAGAGGACCGTGGAAGAAGCTTATTTTTACCTTTATTATCAGAGAGGTACCTCTGATGGGAAGAAAACCAGACTTAGGTTACAAGACCTGGTATGAATCCTGCTCTGTTACTGCGAAGATTCATAAAAATCACTTTACTGCTCCTTTTCAGGATAATGGAATCACATGCCTTGTAGGACTCTTGTAGTGGTTGAATGATATGGCACATGTCAATGAAAAGGAAATGGATACTACAAGGGCATTGCCGAGAGCCAGTTTAGCATGCTATAGAGGATAGTCTCTGGAGCCAGCCACCCTGGGAGTGTATCCCAACTCTGTTACTTATTTACTGTGTGACCTCGGGCAAGTTCCCTTACCTCCCTGTGCTCCAGTTTCCCCATCTGGAATAAAGAGATAATAATACTACACCTGCCTTCATAGAGTTGGGATGATTAAATGAGATGATGCACGGAAAGGTTAGTGCTTACTTAAAAGGGTTATGGCAAACATGGGGTGTTCGCGAGGAACTCATGAAATGGTTTACATGTAAATCTGCATAGACTAAAACACTGCACAAACGTTCATTCAATTAAGATTCATTGAGCTGATGAGCATTCAAAGGTGCTCAGACAAAAGCCCCTACCTTCCAGGACTGCTGATTGCAGCTGGAGTTGGAAGTGAGAGAGAGAGCAGTCACCTGGGATAGTGAATGACTAGATGAGAAAATTCAGCTTCTTGGGAGAGAGATTCTAGTCTGGCCAAGTAATCTTCCTTCTGGCTACAATAATCTTCAAAGTACACTTTATTGTTTGCAAAGCACTTTCACAAACTGTCTCAGAATTACTCCTACCTTAGGTCTGTGATATGGCAGGGTGGGCAGAAATACTTTGCAGTTGAGGGCACGGAGGCTGGAGGTGAGGTGGCTTTCACAAGGGCTCTCTGCTTACAAGTGATGGAGCCTGGGTTCCCTCTTCCTCTCCCTCCCTGAGCCACGCCTAGCGACCATCTGTCCCAGGCCAGATCTTATCAATGTTCTTGGGTATTTTCTCTAGTTCTCTGCCGTACCATAGTGGTTATTACATCCAGGTCTGCTCGCAGAAAGCTGTGTGTATGGGGAGGAAGGGAGCTGGCAGAAAGGAGGCAGCGATAGGAATCTCATCACACTGTGAGCTGCCCAGGGATGGCTGGTGCTTTGCAGAGGTTCAGGGGTCTCTGGACATTGTGGACACTCACCTCTACAACTCTTCATTTCCTCATTGCTGAAATGGGCTAATATAGATCTCCTTATCACTGTGGTCTATTATAAAAATTAAGAGGGGCCCCTGGGTGGCTCAGTCGGTTAGGCATTGGTTAGGCATCCAACTTCAGCTCAGGTCATGATCTCCGGCTCTGTGGTGACAGCTCAGAGCCTGGAGCCTGCTTCAGATCTATGTCCCCTTCTCTTTCTGCCCCTCCCTGATGTGTGTGTGCGCGCTCTCTCTCTCTCTCTCTCAGAAATGATGAATGAATAAACTTCAAAAAATTTTAAAAAAAATTAAGAAATAAACTTAAATAGACCTTTGTACTTGGGATCTATAAAGTGACTGAGTCTTTTTGCCTTTTTACCTTTCATGGACCCCCAAAGAACCTCCCCCTCAGTCCCCAAAGTTACCACATGGACTCCATCTACAGGTTCTGATGGGACAGGAAGAGAGGGGAAAATCTGTCTGCTCCCTGACCCCATGAAACTCCTGGGTTCATCTCTAGGCTCTGGTGGGGGAAGGGGGAACTGGCCTCATTAGCCTTTTCTTGACCTCTGATTCCTCCTTTCTCTGTTCCTGCCCCGTCCCACAGGGGCTGGTCTGAAATGTCATGAAATCATGCTTTTTAGCAGGGGTCACAATCTGGAGGTCAACTGGACCAGCCATCCTCGTGTCTGCTGTCTACACATTTAGATTATCCTTCTACATATCTGAGTGCTCAGGAAATGCAAATGGCTTGTGAGGAAATCTCTGGGGTCAGACATGAGGATGAAATCCTTTCTCTGTCATCTTGATAGGGTTGCTGCTTGGATAACTCAAATGACAAAGAGGTGTATGTAAGTTTTGATACTATTATTTTACATAGATCATGTTTTCTTTCTTTCTTTCCTTTCTTTTTTTTTTTTTTTTTTTAAGAATATCAGACATTGTTGAGGTAAGATAGAAGTAAAACAGGCTTCACTCTGTAGGAACTTAAATCTTGAGATGGGTCTTTGGTGCTGATTTCCAGCCTCACCCACAACCTCTTCAGAAGGAAGCAGCCAGGCCTGACTCCATTCCTCTCTGCTGCGGTCCTGGGCACTTCCTCTTGCAACCAACCTGGCTACTCTGGCCATAGCTGATTGGATCAGGGGTGGGCACTTGACCCAGAGGCAGCCAATCTCTACCCAGGCCAATGACGAATGAGAGATACTAGTGAAGAATTGGACAAATCAGATTTTTTTCTCTCAGGGAGTTTAATGAAGAGTTTGGCAGAGTGAGCCATTTGTTTTTGGAGCCAACACAGTAAGACACACAGGAAAAAGCAGAGACAGAAACAGAACTCAGCTAAATAGGGAGGCTTAGGCTAAGGACCCTTATTTTTCCTATTGATGGTGTCGGCCTACCCTGCTTCCTTTCCATTTCTGAACAACTCTGTTCCCACCTCTAGAAGACCCTTCCTCTTCTTTCTGGGAGTTGGACTGAGAAGCTCTTTTCCTCCATTTTCTTGGGACGTGGCCCAGGATGATGATCGTGCTTTCTTTACTTCTATGTGTGTCCTTTCAGTAAGCTGCTCATCCCTTAAAGTGACTGGAGTGAGTCTTTATTCTTTGTACCAACAGGGTTCAACTGTCAGCTGCCAGAGAGCCCCCTTTCCTTGCTAGAGGGGACAAGGCAACAGAGGAGCAGACCTGAGCTGTGTTGAGTGTGTTATCATTTGAATCCCCTTCAGAGCAGCCTTCCCTGGCCACCCAGCTGAAAACAGCAGCCTGTCCCCTTCCCAGCCAGTTACACCATCAGGTCCTGTCATAATGTCTTCACCGAACTTACCATCAGCTCATATGACTTTTGTATTCATTTCCTGTTGCTACCATGACAAATTACTACAAACTTATTGGCTTCAAACAACATACATTTATTCTCTTATGGTTCTGGAGGTCGGATGTCTGGATTGAGTCTCACAAGATGTTGGCAGGACAGGCTCCTTCTGGAGGTTCCAGGGGAGAACCTGTTCCTCACCTTCCCCGGCTCCTAAAGGCTGCCCACGTCTCTTGGTTTGTGTCCCCACATCTCACAGCTTTTTCTCTTTGTTTCTATGGTGTTTCTCTCTTTGTTTCTCAGCTGTCTGACATTCCTGTATCCTTCTTATAAGGTGTTTTGTGTTTACATTTAGGGCCCAATGAATAATCCAGGATAATCTCCCCATCTCAAAATTCTTAAACATAACTGCTAAATTCCTGTGAACATAAGGTAACATTCACAGGTTCCAGAGATTAGGATGCAGACATCCTTATGGACCATTATGGAGCCTACCACAATCTTGTTCAGATGTCTGTTTACTTGTTTATGTTTTTTCTCTCCTTGCCACCCTTAGTAAAATGGACCCTCCATGGGTGGGAGCAGGGGCCTCATCTGTTTTGTTCACCACAGTATATCCAGGGTCTGGGATAGGGTTCAGTTTATAATAGATGCTGATAAATATTTGTTGAATGAATAAATTAATGAATTAATGAAATGGCAGAATATCTAACATTCCAGAGACTCTGCTGGTCATCATAAAAGAGAATATAATTTTTGGATCTTTTAAGCCAGCGTTCTAAACCAAACTGTTCTGTGGAGTATTATTTCTTCAAGATGCCTTATGAAAAAAATCCTGTGGTCAAATAAGTCTGGGAGACACATCACTGTATCATCTTAGAGACTTCAGTGCATATTAGTATATTAATGTCTCTGAGAAGTCCCTCAATAAAGGAACTTAATTAATTAATTATATAATTCAACAATTCTAAAACTTTTTAGTAAAGAGTTACTCTGGTAAGAGTTATTCTTTTCCTTTCTTTGTCCCTTAATAACGCTCTACAAAATTGATGTTCAAGGAATTCATGTTGGGAAATACTGCTCTCACTTTTAGGGCCTATCTTTCCTCTTAGTTGTTGAAATCTTTTTGTTCTCGTTTTCCTTCTCCTTCTTTCTCCTTCTCCTTCTCCTTCTCCCCCTCCTCCCCCTCCTCCTCCTCTACCACCTTCTCTTTCTCCTTCTCCTTCTCTTTCTCCCCTTCCTCCCCCACCTCCCCCTCCTCCTCCTCCTTCTCCTCCATCTTCACCACCACCTTCTCCTTCTCCTCCTTTTTCTTCTTGCCTCCACCTCCTCCATCTTTCCTTCTTTTTCTTCTCCTCCTCCTTCCTCTTCCTCTTCCTCTCATTTTTCTTTTCCTTCCCTTCTTCCTCCTTCTTTTTAATTTTATCTCTCAGCTTATTTTGGTCCTGAGCATTCCCAACTATTCTTGCAAGTTCCTGCTCCCATCCACTTCCCTGTTCTACCTTATGGGTCCTTAAAGAGCACTACACCTCTTGGGCTCTAATCTATGGATACTATTCTTAAGTGTCCCCACCATACTTTTGTATTCATCTTTGGTTACATGATCCTACTTCTATTATGAACACTTTCTTAAAAGTCCAAGTTCTTCAAAGATAAAAGGGAGGCTTATTATAGAACCTTCAAGTATTTCATAGATAAGGAGTAAAAAATGGAGGATTTCCATTTTATGGGTTTTTTTGTTTTGTTTTAAACATACACACACACATGTAAGTTCTTTCCCCTTAGCAAATTTCAATTAAATAAAGTACTATCAGCTATATATGGTATGAAATATGCTTTATTTTCTTTTTTAGAAGGACTGATCCTGAAAGGCTGAAGAACCCAACCTGGTCTCCTAGCAATGTAGTACCTGAGCTGAACTCCATCACCTGAATGGGGTCAGAGGAACTACTGGCTGCATAGACATTCATTCTTTTGGAACCTCATGTCCATTGAGATGTTTGTTTTCCCCAAATTAAACTGCAGGCTTTGACCAATTTTTTAGTTCTTGGCACATCTCCAGGATCCAACCAATATAATTTAGGTCCCACAGCAAGCATGTTGTGGTATAATCATATTTCTCTATTGTTTTATTTTTTGTAGTGCTTTCACATAGACTATCTTATCCAGTTCTCTCAATAGCTCTATGAGGCAATATTATACCCATTTTAGAGATGAGGGAGCAAGAGTACAAGTTTATGTAGCCAGTGAATAAGTGACATTCAAGACTAGACTTCAGATCTTCAGATTCTTCTATAGCTTTATTTATTTATTTATTTATTTATTTATTTATTTATTTATTGTCAAGTTAGCTAACATACAGTGTAGCCTTGGCTTCTGGAATAGATTCCCGTGATTCATCATTTAGATACAACACCCAGTGCTCATCGCAACAAATGCCCTCCTCAATCCCCATCACCCTCTATAGCTATATTTATATGAAAATAAAGAAATGAGCAAATATTTGTAAAGTACTCTTGTTTGCAATGCAATATATATATATATATATATATATATATATATATATATATGTTTATTTTTGAGAGACAGAGATAGAGTGTGAGCGGGGGAGGGGCAGAGAGAGAGGGAGACACAGAATCCAAAGCAGGGTCAGACTCTGAGCTGTCAGCACAGAGGCCGTTGCAGGGCTTGAACTCACAAGCCATAAGATCATGACCTGAGCTGAAGTCGGACGCTTAACCGACTGAGCCACCCAGGCGCCCCTGTGCATTTTTATATACATGATCTTATATAATCCTTGTAGGTATTCTGTAGAAAAGGCAGAGCAAATATTTTAATCCTCATTTTATAAGTGACAAAAACCGAAAGTCACAAAAAAAAAACACAAGGCTCAGGTCACATAACCAGTCCATAACAGGGATTGGGTTTAAAAACAGAGCTTCCAAATTCACGAATCAAACCCTTTCAGGTACTTGAGACTCCCCTGTATCCCAGGGCTCTTGGGGGCTTCATTATGGGGGAAAAGGTATAAAATATGTGGAATATAGAATACAAGGTTGAAAAAACTCAAACCAAGAAGCTGGAGAGTTATACAATTGGCTGAGGTATTTGTAGTAGTAAAATGTTAAGAGGACTTCATTTTGTTTCCTGAGGGCAACTTGCTTTTAGACTTGGGGGTGGTGTGGAAACCCCTCACAACAGATTCTAAGGGTAGAGTTGGGAGTGAAGGAGATTTTACTCCTTATCTCTGTTCCCTATTCACTGTCTATACTCATTGTCAGGAAGCTCTCCTTTTTATTTGTAAAAGAATTCCCTCTTGCTGCAATTTGAATCCTTCTCCTCTTGTTCTGCCCCAGGGGAGAGGAACCGTGTTTATCACCAAACCTCCTCTTTCTGTTTTGCCCTGGCTAGAACTTAGTTGCTAGGTGTCTGGGTTTTAGCTTTCCTATTGCTTGTGTCCTTGCCTTGAATAACTCGGTAGAGGAAGCCTTCTCTTTGTAGCTTTTGAGAATCACAGTAGTTAATATGAAAGCCATCTTTTTTGGGGAGAAAAAAAAAAGAAGTTATTAATTACCACCCCGGTTCAGGTCGGAAGAACTCCCTTCAGTGACACGATGTAGGTGGCAGAGAGTGCAAGGACACAGAGCAGGGCTGTAGGTCCTTTGCTGCCCAAAGCAAGGCCTTGGGCAAGGCTATGTGGTTAGGTCTCTGTCAGTGTGCAAGGTGAACTTGGACCTGGCTGAGTGCCCCTGCCTCAGACCCCGTGAGGGCTCGCTTCCTCCCCCTCCTCAGCTAGGAACAGCTAGGACTGTTCCTAAAGGGAGGTCCCCCAGCAACTCCTGATTTGGAATTTTCTCCCCTCCCCACATGTAATAATTTATGGCAAGCCCCAAAATAAGCTCCTTAAAATATCCAAACGTTGTTGTTGTTGGGTTTTTTCTCCCCCCTCCCTAAGCGTTTTACATCCAGGCCTCCATCAGGCAAATTTCGGATAAAAGGTGATTAGTGTTTTGGCAGGATTTTCATGAGGCTTTCTCTTGTATTCCTGCCAAAGAGCTTGCCAGGCCCAGATTTGATTAAAATGGCAGTGGGCTCTGCTACTTGAATGTAATTAGAACCATTCATTAAAGCTTTTGCTGACAGTTTGGCAACCTGTGCATTTTTCAAAGTATGGCCAGCAGCCCATGGAAACGGCTCAGGGGAGGAGCTAGGGCCCAACAGCCCAGGCCGAGCTCGAGGAATGGGACATCCTCCGTGGCCAGGAGCTTTCTGCATGGCCAGGCTGGCACTCACAGTGACGCAGAGCTCCTTTAATTGGATTAAGGGGGATGGGAGTACTGCTTTCTTATTGAAACCGAAGCTGAGCAGGAGGTTTTGTGATGCTTTTTATAGAGAATACAGGGTGCTAAAGTTCTAATGGCATGCACCCTTGAACAAACCCATCGCACAAGCACAGAGCAGCCCGGGGCAGTCAACCACTTTCTAGCAAGGCTAATGTCCTGTTCTTTCTACCTCTGGTTCCTAATATACAGTCTGATACTTAATAGATACTCAGTAAATATTAATGAATAAAGAATGGTCAGATGAGAAGTAGAAAAAGAAAATGTTGCTTATTTTGACATCAGTTTTCAGAGGCATGGTCTCCCTGCCTCCAATCCATTTGCCTCGATGATCTTTCTAAAATGCCAATCCAGCCCTCTTTCTGCTTAAAACATTTCTGTAGCTCCCATCTTCTTTAGGATGAGGTCCATACCCCTTAGCATGGTGTGTAAGATCCTGATGGCCCTTGATTACCTCTCTGGTTTTATTTATTTATTTATTCATTTATTTATTTAATGTTTCTTTATTTTTGAGAGAGAGAGTGTGAGCGGGGAGGGGCAGAGAGAGAGGAAAACACAGAATCCAAAGCAGGCTCCAGGCTCTGAGCTGACAGCACAGAGCCCGACGCGGGGCTCGAATTCACGAACTGTGAGATCATGACCTGAGCCGAAGTTGGACGCTTAACCGACTGAGCCACCCAGATGCCCCACCTCTCTGGTTTTAGATCTCACCACCCTTCCTTCCTGCCTGCTTGCCCTCTCTGCTTTGGTCACTCTGAATCCTAAGCAGTTCCTGACATAGCCTGTTAAGCCCTCACCTTTGCACAGGCTGCCCCCTCTACCTGAACACCCTCATCACCACTCTATCTTCATTTGATTCATTTCTGCATATTTGGAGTTCTTTGTCTGAGTGCTGCCTCTTCCATGAAATCTTCCATGTGCTGCTCAAAAGTACTCTAGAACAATTTTTCCAGCCTCTATCTTTGTGATTAACACAATCTATTGAAATAACATGTGCCTATGTGTCTCAGTCCCACTAAAGTGTTACCTCCCTGAGGGCAGGTACTATTTCTCACTCACCTCTGAATCCTCAGAGCCTGGTGTTGGACTTGAATATGGTAAATTCAAGTGGCTCAATCAGTTCAGCATGTGACTTCGGCTCAGGTCATGATCTCACAGTTCCGGAGTTCAAGCCTGCATTGAGCTCTGTGTGACAGCTCAGAGCCTGCAGCCTGCTTCAGATTCTCCGTCTCCTTCTCTCTCTGCCCCTCCCCACTTGTGCCCTTCTCTCTCTCTCTCTCAAAAATAAATAAACACTAAAAAAATTTTTTTAAATATGGTAAATGCTCAATAAGTATTTTCAAATGAATGAATGAATGAATGTAGTTGAATATATAAATATATGTATATCCTATGATTTGGTTCCTAGGTCGTAGCCATTGTGAAAACTGACTCTGATGCCATGATTTGGCTCACAGATGATTAGTTGAATCCTTAGCAGGTGGTAGATGGTGCTTTTAAGACAGTCCACAGAATAATCAGGGAGGTGTGTGCTTGGCTCCACAAAGGGGCCTCATGCCAGGGAATCATAACTCAGAGGGATGATATTATTGGCCATGCAGATTCTCCAGTGCCTGTTCCCTGCTTCGTCACTGCATTGATGTTGACTCTTGTGCTTGGCTTCTATTCTTGGCGTTGTCCATCCTGACTCCAGAAAACAGCTTTGGCTTGACTTTGCCACACTGATGGGGCTTCTTAGAATGCTATTTGTTCATTGTTAGTCTGGAGCTGGAACCCCCAATTTCAGTCACACTATACCATGCCTTGCAGTCCCATTTATAGGTTGCATAATCAAGTAACAGAGAGGTTGGATGACAACACTGAGAAAGTCAGCAATACAGCCAAGTCTTTGGACACAGTGTGTATATTATATCTACCATGTCAACAGGAGAGAGGAGGAGGTGACACCCAGTCATTCTCAGGTGGAAAGAACAGAAACCTGGAAGGTTTTAAAGAATGATTCACAATAAGGTCGCATTGAACTACACTGTGTTTGAAGTCACCTGCCTTTGGCAGTCGTTTTAATGATCATTTGCATCCAGTGCAATCCCTGTTGGCAGCAATTGGGTTGGTGGCCCTGCTTTAAAGCATAATCCCAGCGAGTTTCAGGAGGAAGATGGGAAGATGTTGGTAGGACAATGTAACATGCACTATTCACAAGTCTTCATATGAGGACAACAGATCTATTGTTCTTGTGAAAACAAATTACCTAAATAGAGATTTGTATATTTGTGTGTATATATACCTATATCTATTGAATTATATACATGGATGCATTTGTATATTTAGACATATGTCCAAATAGATGTTCAATAGATATTTTAAAAGCTTGGAAAACATGTAGCTTGGGGGACTCACACAGAAGAGATACTCTTACTTATTTGTATACTTAGTTAAGAAGAGAATTTGAAATAATATTTTTTACTTTTTTATGTTATTGTATCTTTGTTTAGCAGTTTTACTTCTGGGATTCTATTTCAAGATGATAACTGGACAGCGTATATAAATTGTGCATATATATAAAGATGTTCATCACAGTAGCATCTATATATATAATAACAAACATTGGAAATAATATTCCAATCAGGATATTTCCTTAGAATGAAATTCATGGAGCCATTAAAAATGACATTGTATAAAATAAATAATATTTATCGACATGAGAAGTGATTCACAATATATTGCTGAGTGAAAAAAAAATGAAACAATATATACATTGTGATATTACTTTTGTTTATCAAGTGGATACACAGAGAGAGAGACTAAGTTTGGAATGAATACAACAAAATGTTTGTTATCCGTGATTTGTCTCTGAGAGATAGATCAAAAAGTATTTTAATTTTCTTTTTGTTATATGTATTTTCCAATTTTTCTACAATGGAAAGAAATCACATTTATAATAATTTTAAAAGTTATAAATCAGAATCATGCCGCCTGGAGTTTAGCACAAACATGGGGCTCCAACTGGGGCTTTGCCATTGCCAAGGAAAGCGGAGAAACCAACTGTTTGGTTTCACACACGATGCTGGCGAAACTGCAGCCAAGGGCAGCATTTGTGTATGAGCGTGACCATCGAGACCAATGCCGGGGACTTGATCATCGCTCACGCCCACGTCCTTTCCATATTGTTCCCAGTCTGGTTAAGATGCTGCTCCGAAGATGCATATTTCACTTAGGAGAGAGAAGTCTGAATCAAATTGGGTCCTTTGCTAGCTACACCATGCATTTGCACCAATATTTATCCCATCTGTTCTGAGAGTCTGCTCCCCATTACTTACCAAAACTGTCAGTGGCTCCCCATTATTTACAAATCCTTTGGCCTGGCATGCAGGGTTTTGTGAGGACTGCCCCCCAGTCAAGTTCTTTTCAGGTACCTTTTGCTCTAACCAAAGGCGCTGGGGCTCTCACAGTTTTCTAATGACTCAGGATGCTTTCAGCTGCCATGATCAGAAACCCAAACAGCCATTTAGAGAAAGGCAACGTGTTCTCTCACGTAACAGAAATTCTGGAGATTGGTTGGGCTGCAGGGATACTGGGTTTAGCAGCTCAGTGACCTAATCCAGGGCCCCACCCGTCTGCCTTGCCATCCTTAGCGTTGGATTCAACCTCAGGCCAGAGGTTGAATTGGCCGCAGCAGTTCCGGGTTATCAAGTCAACATGGCAACATCTCAAAGAGAAAGGAGCACTGTTTTACAAGTGCTTTATAATAAGAAGATTATTCCAAGAAGCCCTCCGAGAAAACTCCTCTTCATATCTCATTGGCCAGAAACAGAACACACACTGTTCCCAAACTGATCTTTGACATCACGAATAGCTTTACTCTTCCACCAGTCAGGGCCATGCTTAGAGCTGGGGGAAGAGTCAGCCTTTCTTGGTGCAAGTGGCTGCATGAGGGAGGGGTGGATATCTAAAAGAAATTTAGGGTTCAGTTAGGAAGAAGAAGAATGCTGGGTGGCGATGCCCTCAAACTGACCCAGTCTTTCCTATCTAATGAATTGTTTGCACTTGTTCCCCTGCCTGGAATGCCTTTCTAATTATTCTTGTTCAGATTTTACCATTTTGTTCATCTTTCATAGCCTGACTCAAGTTCGTCTTCCCTGAAGCTGACTGGGGTCTCCCCAGCTAGTTATAATGTGTTTACCTTTGGAATTAAAACTACAGCATATTTTTTCCTAAACACCTTTAATAAAGTCTGCCATATACAGTGGTTATTTGTGAGTGTGTCTGTGTTTTAAATACAACTAGGAATTACAAGATGAGTCAATGCCTTTGTTAGAATAATTAGTACTCAAAGTCAGTGTGATGTGACCAAGGTATAGTTTCTTATGCAAGGCATGGCATATGTGCCCCTATTCTCTTTTCAAGGTGTGTGACAGATAGATTGATTATAGCACTATTTCTAGCAAAGCCTGCCTTCAGCCTCAGAATCATTCTCAAATGGTGCTCTAGGAAGCCACTATTAGGTGATTAGGACTAATGCTGCAAATGAAAACTATTTGCCTTTTTTGGCCTAGTGTGGGTAAGGTACAGGTCAGTCTTTAGGGGCAAAGGTAACAGTCAAGGTGAAATGGATACAGAGATGAGCAATACATCTCTGGTTCCCTGGATCCAGGAACCTGTAGCCTAGGGAACAGACATACACAAATTCGTCAAAAGCAAGGCATGAGGTGATGATTGCCATGGAAAGATAGTCACAATGAACTGTGTGAGTGTGAAGCATTAGGGAAAGCTTCTTGGAGAAGGGATCTCAAATTATTTCTAATTGTTCGATATGATTAATAATACTAGAATGAAAACCAACATAGTCAATTTTAATATACTTAAAATTATTGGCACGGGATAAATCCCTAGAAATAGAATAACCAAGACAAAAAGTATACACACACACACACACACACACACACACACACACACACACACATATATTTTTTAGATATATATATACACACATACACACACATATATGCATTCCTTTTTTGGGCCTTGGTCATGTAAACATGTCACATAGTTCAACAGTCTACTACTGGGCAAAGTAATATAACGAATTTTACTGCAGTGAGTAGCCTTGTACACATACCTTCTATATTTGCCAGTATGTCTTTGGGTTAGATTCCTGGAACTGGGGTGCTGGGTCAAAGGGTAAACATGTATTTGATTTTTACAGATATTGACAAATTCACCTCTTTGGGAGATACCATTTTATAAATCCCACCAGCAACGTATGACAATGTCTATTTCCTAAATCTTGCCAATAGTCGAACTTTTGGAATGGTGTCTCAATGTCCTTTTCATTTATTTTCCCCTTAGCAGGAGTTACATTGAGCATCTTTCATATGATTAAGGGCCATTTGCATTTCTTTTTCCACATCAGTGTTGTTCATTTTTCTGTGGCCCATTGCTCTTTTTAGTCTCTGTTTTAAGTTTTTTTATAGGCTAGGTTATTTTTTATAGGTTAGGATATTAACCTGCTGTATGCACTGTGAGTTAATATTCTTCAGATTGTCATTTGTCTTTTACTGTCATTTCATGTATTTTCGCTGTGTGAAAGTTTACTTTTAAATTTTTTATAAAGGCAAATCTATCAATCTTTTTCTTATGACCTTTCAATTAAAACCTTTTTTCCATTCCTGTATTATAGAAGAATTAACCTGTGCTTTCTTCTAGTACCAATATTTCTCACTCTCTTTTCGTTTTTCTTTCCTTCCTTTCCCTCTCTCCCTCCTTTTTTCTTTCTTTCTCTCTTTCTTTTTCTTTCTTTCTTTCTTCTTTCTTCTTTCTTTCTTTCTTTCTTTCTTTCTTTCTTTCTTTCTTTCTTTCTATATTTAGACCTCTGATCCAATTAGAATGTATCCTAATGTATGATGTGAGGAATGGACCAAATTTTATCTTTTTCCATCTGGCTATCCACTTATCCCAAATCATCTTTTCTCTATGAATTTGCTTCATCATACTTTAAATTTTCTTTTACATTGGGTCTATTTCTGGGCTTTCTATTCTATTCTACTGGTCTATCTCTATGCCAATACCACATATTTAATTATAGAACCTTTAAACTATATCTAATACCTGATAGGTATCACAATAAATTTGTAGTTTAACTTAGGGAGGACTGACTTCTCTAAATTTGGGTCTTTCTAATCAAGAACATCTTTCTGTTTATAAAAATAATTTTGTCTTTAGGGAGTGGGTTTTTTTTTCCATTTTTCTCATAAGGTTTTAGATATTTCATTTTAGGTCTATGCTGGGTACATGTTTGTGTGAACAGGGCCTTGTCTTCTGTTGTATCTTCTAACTAGTTTGTGTTTGTAAACGTCAGGGTTCTTACTTTTTATTTAATTGTTTAACTTTGATATAATTTCAGACTTACAGAAGAGTTGAAAGAATAGTACAAGAGATTTCCATATATGCTTTTCCCAAATTGACTCATTGTTTATGTTCTGTTCCACTTGTTTTATCATTCTCGATCTCTCTCTGTCTCTGCCTCTGCTCTGTTTCTGCCTATCTATTATCTATCTATCTATCTATCTATCTATCTATCTATCTATCTATCATGTATCTACCTACCTACCTGTCATCTATCTATCTATCTATCTATCTATCTATCTATCTTGCTTTCATTTTCATTTTCCCCAAATCATTTTGAGAGTAAGTTGGAGATATGATGCTCTTTACCCCTAATACTCAGTGTGTATTTCCTAAGAACAAGGACATTACCTTTCATAACCACAGTACAGTTATCAAGTTCAAAAAATGTAACATCATAATGTGACTATTCAACCTACAACTGATATCTAACTTTAACCCATTAAACCAACAAAGTCCTTGATATTTTTGCCCCTCCCTCTCCACCATCTCTCTTCTCCTAAAGGAGAAACTGTTGTGTTTCTTTAGTCTCTTTATTATGGAAGAGATCCTTGGCTTTTTTTTGTTTGTTCGTTTTGCCTTTTTTGGCCTTGACATTTTGGGGGAGTACAGGCCAGTTATTTTATAAAATGCTCCTCAATTTGGATTGATATGCAGTTTATACATAATTCAGTTCCACAAAAGCTATTGATTTTCATATGTTGATTTTCATTATGTGCTCCTGCACTACATTGTCCTGCCATTTGAGGTAGTTTTTTTCTGAAATCTCTTGGGTTTTCCACATACAGAAGCAGACCCACTGCATAGAGAGATAGTTTTATCCCTTCCTTTCCAATCCTCATGCCTCTGTTGTCAGAGACCCAGAGAGCATTTGGACCTTCTTTTCTGGACAATGCTCACATCTTCTCTGACCATCTCTGATTGGCTGCAGATTCACTAGTTGAGAAGGACCTAATATGTCCAAGAGGAGTTTGCTTTTCCCGAAGTGTATATATGTGGGTAGGTAGTGGTGGTAGCTGGCGGAATGGTGAATGCCATGTTCATCACATCCCTAAATAAAACAAGGTTCAATAGGGAAGAGAAATATTATTTTCTACAAAGTACAGAGATGCATTCACTGATTGTAAAAACATTTAGTGGGAACGTGTGCTGGGTGACAGGGCTATAAAGAAGATTGATTAACAGGGGAAAAATTCATTTAAACTTTATTTCATATCAGGGGCAAGTTATTCCAGGTGTAATAAATGGTCAACTATAAAAGAAAAGCCAAATATAAACATACAAACAAAAAAACACAAGACTTTCAGAGTTTAGGGGAAAGAAAGGAAGGTTACAAATGATTGAAGAAGTCACAAGGAATAGATTGACAGTCTTAACTAATAAAAATTAAAACACTTTGGCAAAAACAAAATTAAAAGGCAGACCATCAGATAGGATAGAAAGTTGACATTTACTTGGAAAACACATACGCATTGAAACAAAAACCACACGAAAAAATGACCTCAGTTCCTAAATGAGCAAAGAGATGCAAATTAGAACCATAGTGAGGTATGGTCTTTTGCTTATTAAAATTAAATGTATGTATGAGTGCACATGTGTGTATATGCATGTGTGTGTTATAGTAGAGGAAAATATTACCATTATAAAGATGGCAGAAATCTCATAAGTGGGAAAGTCATCTTTGTTGGAAAAATAAATCACTTTGGTAAAAGGGGAAGCCCCAGGGCCTGGCCTGAATGAGCCTAGGTGAGAAAAAGAGAGGAAGCACATTGCATAGCAAAGTGGGAAGGACTTTCAGTTTAGGGGTGTGTGTATGTGGTGTGGAGTTCAATAAGAAAGACTGATGAATGAGGGTCACTGGGCCAGGAAAGGGAAGCCATCTGGTCTCTGTGGGAGTGGCTTATGAAATTTGGAAACAGAGATGTAGTGTCTTCTGTTAGATTTTAAGTATCTGCTGAGGTGTGCTAGACTCCTCAGTAAAACGCCTGCTCCACACAGCCACCTCACAGGGGGTTATGGTGCTCTGAGGAAATCAAGGAAAGGGGGCTATTTTCCCATTTGAATTGAGACAGAACTTAAAGAAGAAAACAGCCCCAAGAAATGAGAGGCAGCTGAGACTCAGTGGCAAAAATGGCAGCTCCAAACAAAAAGAGATAACCAGTAAAATCATTTGCAAATTAAAAAATACATGGCAATATTGAAAACCAAAAGAAAAGTTTTAAGGAGCAGGAATGAGTGGTCAGGAATGGGTGGCATCATTTGGCCCATGGAGGCCAATCCTGGGAAGCTGGGATGTCCAAGCACTCAGAGAAGCAGGAGTTCAGTCTACCTCAGGTTTGGCGGGGATGTGCTCACTGTCAGAGCACGTCGTCAGCACAGCATTCAAACTAGTGGTTCTCAAAGTGTGCTCCTCGAGCCAGCGGCATCTGCCTCCTCCTGGGAATGTGTTATGAATGCCAATTCTTGGGTCCCATCCCAGACCTACTGAATCGGAAAGTCTGGGGACGAGGCCCAAAATCTGTGTTTTAACAAGGTGATTCTGTTGAATGCGAGAGTTTGAGAACTGCTGGCTTAAACTATAGTTCAGAAAGGAGATTCCAATAATTACTATTCATTCATCAGTTTATCCAACAGATATTTATCAAGTGCCTTTTGCGTTATGGACATTGGTCTAGACTCCAGGAATACAGAGAACAAGGAGGATAGAGTCTTAGTTCTGGTACTATGCTATAAGGATTTTGGTATTTTCTTTCAGTAATTCTCATATATCCCATACTATGTTAATTATTAACTATCCTTCCAGTTGGTCAAGGCTGAAATCCTTAGCATTATCCTTTTCTTTGCACATTGCACCTCAGGAAATCTTGTTGACTTTACCTTCAAAATATGTACAAACTTTGGCCTCTTGTTACTGCCTCCACTGCCCTTACCTTGGCCCATGCCACTGTTATCTACAATAATTGAGAAGAGAGAGGTGTGAGCCAGGGAGAAGAAAAAAAGGGCAGTGATGGAACATTGCCTCAACACCATCACCAGAGTTATCTAGTTAAGGTTCAAGTCACATCATGACACTCTTCTGCTAAATACCCACATGGCTTCATATTTCATGTTCTTAGAGTAGTAGACAAGGGTGTTCAAGGCTCTGTGGGGTTATACCCCTCCTCCACTTCTGTGCTAAATCAAACACTGGGTAGTTCACCTTGCCATGCTATTTCCTTAACCCAACAGAGAGGCCACCTCCTGGCCTTTACACTGGCTGACTTCTCTGTCTTGAACACTCTTCTCTCAAATATTTGCAAGGCTAATTCACTCACCTTCTTCGGGTCTTGACTCAGATGTTACCTTCTCAGTGGCCTTGACTATCTTATTTGACACTATAACCCATGCTCACTATCTGTGGTCCTGATTCCCTTTACCATGCTCACCATTGTTCCCATAGCACTTAGCTTCCAAGGAATGATACAACTTCCTTATGCTTTGTCTGTCTCCTCCATGAGAACAAAAGATCCCTAAGGGCAGGATCTTTGTCTATTTGTTCTCTGCTGTAAACCAAGTGCCCAGAACATTGTTAGGCAATAAACATTTATTGAATTAATAAATAAAATGTTTAATGCTGTGCATTGCTATTATAATTCAACTTTTCTTTTTTAGGATAGTTTCTGGCTATTTATCTCCGGTTCTCAGGACTGAGTTATTATATTTCTACTTGGTTTCTGCCACGTTGTTTACCTTACTTAGATTTTGGGTTGGTTCCCTTGGATTTTTAGAAGGTGGTATTTTTCTCTTTTCCTTTCTATGTGAATCCCCTTTCATGAGCATCTCTAATTATAGAGCATTGCTAATCTATATTAAAAACTATAATATCCTATTCTTTCAGAGGGCAGGCCTTTCTGTGGCTTCCCCATTGAGATTAATATTGACTTGCTTATGTATATATTTTATCTGTGTGTGTGTGTGTGTGTGTGTGTGTGTGTGTGTCTTTGTGTGTATCCATGCCCATTCTTCAGAAATGCATGAAGATTTTTACCAAGTGCATGTTTTATGTGTCTCCTGAGAAGCACTGTGGTCTACTAGAAATATCTGAGCTACTCAGTGTACTGCTTCTGTCTCACTGGATGTTTGAGCTGTTTCCCACCTCCATGCCAGATTTCCCTCATCTGTAAAATGTGAACTTGGGCACGCTAATCCAAAGAGCTGTTTCTTACTGCTCTGATGTAGTCACAAAATCTGATTTTTGTTACTTTGTCTATTAAAGTGATAGATTAACCCATAATTTTCCTTGTGTTGAACCAATTTTGCACATTTGATGGAATCATTCCTTACTACAGTTTCTGGCACATAAACAGTGTTCCATGAACATGTGTTGGAGGAGGGAGGAAGAAAGAAATGACAAAAGATCATGAGATTTTGAGTAGAAAGAAACTGGGTTGAAATCTAATGTCTCCCACTAATATGCTGTGAGACTTAGAGTCACAAATGTCATCTTTTAAAAAAGAAGATACTTATTTAAAATATTTATTGTGATAATTAAATGAGATTATAAATTTGAAAGAGCTTTGCAAACTTTAAGATGCCATGAAAATATTATTATTGTTATTATCATTATTATTATTGTAAAAAATATGAGGGCTTGCTAAATTCAGCATAATCTATCAGTATTACTAATTGAAAGAGAGCACCAGATTTTCTGCTTTTCTTAGCCTAAGATGTGTAATTTGAATATCTGGCTTCCAAGGAATGCCCCTCTCCCCCATATCCACTGCTAAATCTAGTTTACCATTATTAGTGCTATGCTTCTCAGGATGTCACAGTTCATATCTCTGTATGACCCTGTCATGAAACTAAGGCTTCCACATTTTGGCAGTTGTCCTGACACACAGATGCATTTAATACTAATTAACCATTGATTGACTGTTTGACATAGGTATTAGTATTTCTTGGGTCTTGGGTGAAGAGTTGACAAAATCACACTGACTGTAGTTAGAATTCTTTTCCCATGCAAGTTGGCATGTGTATTTTCATCAAAGGTGGGGGTGGAGCTCTTAGAGTCTAAGATATTGAGCATAGCAAGTGGAAATACCTTAAAGATAAGCAGCTGTAATGGAAATACCTTTGAACTGAGGGTTAGGAAACCTGATTTTCCTCACTCCAACTCTACCACTGACTGTGAGAAACTGAGCAGGTCTCTTCACACCTCTGCCTCACTTCCCTCACCTCTACAAGGGGAGATTTAGGAAAAATCTCCAGGGCATTCCCAGCTCTAAAAGTCTATGATTCTAGACAGTGGAATGAAATCTCACCACCAAGAAGACTCTTAAAAACACCCAAATAAAAGTTAATAAAATTTAAAAGACAAAACAGTAATATCACTTGAAGGCAGATTAAAGCCTAAAAAAGGAGTCTTAACACATTTAAAAAGTAGCTCATTGAAAAAAAGCACTAAAGCCAAAAACAAAGACCCAGCCTCAACCTGAAAGGCATTAAAACAATGAAAAACTTCCCTGTGCATAAAGTAGTTGATTTTCCATATCATAAAAGACTGAAAAGAAAAAAAAAAAAGGAGTTAAACTCTTAGTCTTTAAAACCAAGTAAAATGAATTCAGTGGTGAGCCACATTTTAAATAGTACACAGATGGGCATTGAGGAGGGCACCTGTTGGGATGAGCACTGGGTGTTGTATGGAAACCAATTTGAAAATAAATTTCATATTAAAAAAATAAAAAATAAATTAAATAAATAAATAAATAAATAAATAAATAAATAAATAAATACTACACAGACATTTGAGTTAATCTAGTGCAGCCCATGGACTGCAGGCAGGTGCAGGGTGCCGGAGCTAATCCTGCCCTCCGAATCCCATGTGGCATCTTGGATGACAGGGCATTAGGGTCCATATGAAGCTGGGTGGGAACCAGGCTCTGCTTGGCGGAAGTCCCCAGACTGAGTGTCTTCAACAGAAATCTCCCAGTTTAGCAGGAGCCTAGAGCTCACAGGAGCTCCTGCTGGTCAGAGGAGAGGGTGTCAGACAGAGCTGACCCTAGCACAGCTTCTCTGCCGCTGATCAGAACTGGACATGTTGACAGCTCCACAGACCTGTGAGGTCTGGAACTCACAGCTGCTCAGTTCCTGGCAGTTGATAAAAGCCTGGAGCAAATATGTCTGAGAAGAGCTTAGGCAAAGTGTGAAAACACTTGATCTAAGCCCTCTGACAGCCTGGAGAAATTTGGAGAATGCCTCACACAGCTTGTTAGCAAGGAATCTGCAGGCCTTCCATTTTGCATCTAGGTTTACAAAGTGCTTACCTATGAACAGGAAGTATGAAAACAGTGGAGCGAGTTGATGGAAAAACTTGAATCCTTGCCTTGATTTGTATTGAGAAAGTATTCCCTCTTCCAGCCCCACAGAACTGCCTATCTGTGAATCACCTTTTATTTGGATGTTTGGGTAGGAACTTAAAGATATACCTGTCATTCATTTGTTCAGCTTTATGATACAGATTCTGAAACACCCATTTTTATTACATCTCATTATACTAGACTTGTTCTAGAGTGAATATCTGTAATGGACACAAGCACACGATACTTCAAAATCAATTCACAATGAACAATAACAGAAGAAACAGCCTCATAAATATAAAGAACAAACTGGTGGTTGACAAAGGGAACAGAGGTGGGGGATGGGCAAAATGGGTGAAGGAGATTAAGAGGTACAAACTTCTAGTTATAAAATAAACAAGTCACAGAGATGAAAAGTACAGCATAGGGAATATAGTCAATAATGATGAGGGAGCATGGGGCAAGCTGTGGGCAAAATACAGGCTGGCACTACCCCCTTCCCCCCACTGCCACAGGTGGAATCTGTGTGATAGTCCTTGGACACTCCCAGCTACCCAAGAACAAAGGAAAGGGGTTTAAGTGCTTGCCTTGGTAAGGTGGGAAACTAAGGAAAATGAAAAATTAAATTCCCTTACTGCCTACAGCCCATCGACAGGTCCTTGAAACTGGCAGAGTGACCTCCCTCAGGAACTCAGCTGCCTCGATGATAACACTTTGCTAGGAGCAAAAGGGAATCTTAGCTTAACATCATCCCAACCTCTAGAATCCTGTAAGTCTGCTTCTTTTTATCTCAACTTCCCCAAGATATATGCTGGCAATCATACTCCAAGCTTATGGCCTCCCAATATACATCTAAAAGGTCTCATGACTGAGGTTTTATTAAACGGTAATAAGTGATGTTTCTCCAGCAACAGCTAGCCCCTCAAGGTCCTGGAAACAAACCTTGCTTCTAAAATACCTTAGAGACTTACTCTATCCCTGACCCCCTCCCAACCTGAGGGTACATAATGAATTACCCATTACAACCCCGGTGCAGCTATTCCTGTGCACAGGTCCTGTCCTCATGCTTTAATAAAATCATCTTTTTTGCACCAAAGATATCTTCAAGAATTCTTTCTTGGCCATCAGCTCCAGACCACCCCACCATCACCCCGAAACTTCATCAAATAATATTTTTAAATTCACGATCATAGAGGGGAAGAAGAGGCAAACGAAGACACAGACTCGTAACTATAGAGAACAAACTTATGGTTATTGGAGGGGAGATGGGTGGGGGATGGGATAAATGGGTGATGGGGACTAAGGAGTACCCTTTTTGTGATGAGCACTGGGTGTCATATAGAAGTACTGAATCACTAAATTGTATACCAGAAACTAATAGTATACTGTGTGTTAACTAACTGGAATTTAAATAAAAACTTTAAAAAATAATATTTTTTAATTCAAGTATAATTAACATACAGTGTTATATTAGTTTCCAATGTACTATATAATGATTCAACAATTCTATACATTATTCAGTGTTCATATGATAAGTGTACTCCTAATCCCCTTCTGCAATTTCACCCATCCCCCCACCTAGCTCCCTTCTAGCAGCCACCAGTTTGTTCTCTATTTAAGAGTCTGGTTTTTTGTTTATCTTTTTTTCTGTTTTTGTTTTATTTCTTAAATTCCACACATGAGTGAAATCAAAAACAAGAAATAACAAATGTTGGCGAGGATGTGGAGAAAAAGGAACCCTCATGCACTGTTGGTGGGAATGCAAACTGGTACAGCCACTGTGGAAAACAGTATGGAAGTTCCTCAAAACATTAAAAATAGAATTACTCCATGATTCAGTAATTCCACTACTGGGTATTTACCCAAAGAAAAATAAAAACACTAATTTGAAAAGATATATGCACCCCTATGTTTACTGTAGCATTATTAACATACTCATAATAGCCAAGGTATGGAAGCAACCCAAGTGTTCATCCATAGATAAATGGGTAAAGAAGATTTGAGATACACACACACACACACACACACTCTCTCTCTCTCTCTCTCTCTCTTACTCACTGGAATATTACTTAGCCATAAAAAGAATGAAATCTTGCCATTTGCAACATCATGAATGGATTTAGAGGGTATAATGCTAAGTGAAATATGTCAGAGAAAGACAAATAATATTTTAATACACTTAAGTGGTGAGCATTTGGTAATGTATATAATTGTTGAATCGCTATGTCATATACTTCAAACCAGTTTAATGTAATATGTCAAGTATACTTCCATTAAAAATAAAAAATAGTTTAAAAACCCAAACCAAAATCAATTCACAGAGTTTTTACTTTCCTACTAACGTCCAGTCTAGATTCGAGAATATGCACTTGAAAACTGCAGTTTAAAATTTGAATTCATTGTTTATTGCCCACACCACATAACATTAAGAGAAATCAAGATGTTATGTTGGGAGCTGCTGACCAGAGGTGAAGGGACGTTTGACATAGCAAGTGCAAGAACATGGCGTGAATATAAACTTAAAGTGATCAGAGAAAGCATCCTTGGACAGTGGTGTTTACAGTGAGCCTGGAGTGTGAGGCATTGGCCAAGCCAAGGGAGTGGGGGAGGGAGAACTTTCAGGTAGAGGGAACAAAAGGTACAAGAGGACAGATTTCAGAGAGAAAGCAAGTGAACAACATCACATGAAGCAGAAGAGTGAAGGACAAAAAAGTGCTGGAGATGTAGCTAAACCTCAGATCACAGCGAGGTAGCAGAATACCACCATCAGATTTTTTTTTTAAGTCTACACTGAACTTCTGGTGAAAAGCAGGTTAATGATAGTCCCCAGTTTGTAACCTATTAAAATAATCCAAAGAACATAAATAGGGAAGAAAATGACAACTCCATCAAATAGAGTTAGAGCTACAGCTGCCAACCCATAGAATAAAAAGGATGTCTGCCAAATCAGTGAGTTTGGGATGGATTTGAAGAAGGATGCTGAGAGGTGATATATAACCCTCCAGACCTCGGCATGGAGTAAATGGGATACTCGGCTAAAAGTAAATGGGATGGATGCCAGTTGTGTGTTAGGGAGTTACTGTGAGCCAGACCTACCTCCTGTCTGGGCAATCTGCTCAGCTGATAGGGACAAACAATAAAAATTAAGAAGAAAATAATCTCTCTGATATCTTCAGAAACCATGTGTCTGGACCCAAGCTATCAGCTGCTCCAAATCACAGCTCTGCCGCAACTCTACACACCATTCTTGAGCAAATAGCTAACTCAAGTAGCATGGTTCCCTCCTTAATGGAGAAGTGAATTAAAAAAGCCACACTGTGGGTCCTATGTATAGACACTACACAAAGGAAAAGAACAAGCAAAGTTAAGAAGTGGAAACTGGATGAGGAATTTACATCTGGAATCATTCCACACTATCAAAGAAAATACTCTAGAGTATAGAAAAAAGTTCAGGTAAATACTTTTTCAACCTCAGAGAAGTTAAAAAGAACATGGCTCCTTTGGGAAAGAAGCACAAGGGAGAGAAAAGAACTCAAGGAAGAGACTGTAAGATAGGGAAAGGGGAAAAAGAGAACTGTCAATGTTTAGGAAAGAAACTGAACACAATAATAAAACTATTGAAAGAGAAGTCACCTTAGAAGCTGTAATAGCCAGAATCCAGAGCATGAGTAACTAAGGAAAATGGAAAGACGATGTTTATTAATTGTTAGAAAAGGGATGGACATGGAAGATAAAGGCCAACTAACCTAAGCACATTGAATGCATTGTAAGCTATCATAGAAAAAACTTCCCTGTAATAAACCCAGAGCTGAGTCTGCAGGTCAGCAGAGCACTCAGTCCTGAAAGAAAAAGAAAAGAAGAAGAAGAAGAAGAAGAAGAAGAAGAAGAAGAAGAAGAAGCAGCAGCAGCAGCCTGAGAACAAAAACAAAAACAAAAACAAAAACCGGACCCATATCTCAAGTTACAGAACCATAAGGATAGTGTGGTAGCTGTAATTTTTATCCTATGTAATATATTCCATATAAAAAAAAATCAAACTGGCCTCTGATTTCTCCATTGTAACATTCAGTGTCGGAAGACTGAAGCTCTGTGTGCAGAGTTATGGGAAAAATTTTAGACAAATATTTTATATCCATAAAATGATAACTTATGTATGTATAATTTATGCATGAAGCCAGATATCCTTAGAAAATGGATTCAGGGAATTTAGCAGCTCTGAGGTCTTCTTGGGAAAAAAATATCTATAGACAAAATCCAGCTGATCATCCGGGTACATGGACCACAGTCAATAGTACTGATTTTTTTCTCCATGCCTCCCTGTCTTTGTTTATTTAGTAATAATAATGGAAATAGTAGAGGAGGAGGAGGAGGAGTAATGGTAGTAGTAATAGTAGCAAGAGAAACTACTGTTTATTTGATGCTTTCTCAATGCTAGGCACTTTATGATAGTTGTCTCAGTCAATCCTCTCAGTACCCTATAGACTAGTATTGAAGTCAGCTCATTTTAGATTTGGAGCAACACCTATAACTCAGGAGAAACGGTTTTAGAGCAAGTAAGTAGCAGACCTACATGTGGACTCTTCATTTTCTGGTTCTTCTATTTATGTTTCTTCTATTACTTTAATGTCTTTTTAGTGTCTTTTCCCTCCTTTCATGAGAGACCACCTCAAGTTTATCCTCCATGTTACAGATCTGATTTTCTGTGATTAGTTCTGCCTTTAACAGTTATCAGATTATTCTGTAGCAGTGTCTTTATATATATTCTTTAATGAACTACCTCAGAACATGTGAATATATTGTTTTACCATCTTGTCTTTTATCTCTTACTTCTTAAAATCTTTGCTCTTATTTCCTCCAGGGTGTAAAGCAGACTTTCTCTAAAATTTACTTCCATGGCTTGAATGAAATATATATGTAAAAATGTCTTTGTCTCTCAATGCTACATTTATGTTGTATGTTACAGAAAGTTTTTTTTAATAGAGTGTGTTGGGGGGGTTCACCTGGGTGGCTCAGTCGGTTAAGTCTCTGACTCTTGGTTTCAGCTCAGGTCATGATCTTACGGTTTCATAGTTCAAGGCCCACGTCAGGCTCTGCGTTAACAGCATGGAGTCTGCTTGGTATCCTCTCTCTCCCTCTCTTTATGCCTCTCCCCCACTTGCACTGTCTCTGTCTCTCTCAAAATAAATAAATAAGCTTTCAAAAAATAGTGTGTGTGTGTGTGTGTGTGTGTGTGTGTGTGTGTGTGTGTGTGTATCCTGTATTTGCCGAAAAGTAAGGTGGGCGAGTTCTTCTTAGGTCTTACTTGGATAGACTTAAAATCTTCAGTCTTCAACTGGAGGGCTGGTTGACCATGTCATTTTAGTTTAGGAACATAGATGTCTATCAGAAGAGGTCTTCTACGAGGGGACCTTTATATTAACAAAGTTTCTACACCCAAATCACTGTCTGGCTTGGCCTCCCTTCTGTATCTGTGTCTGACAGCTTTCCTGTACTTCTGTCTTCCCCATGAGGGAAATTCTGACCATATCACAGAAGAGTAAAACCACTTAAGACAAACACCCTGCTCTCCTGGGCTTCCTGTTGAATGTGACAGATTTCCCCTGTGCTGCCCGCACAGCTGATTCTCAAAGATTTTTCTATGGTAGCAAATGCATTTTCAAGTGAAGAGGTCCCTGTTCGCTCATGGCCCAGTTTGGCCTCTAGCCTGTACCCCCACAGGAATTAGGAGTGCCCTTTGCGTTGGATATTTCCTTCAACTGGATGCCCAATGGTTCCATTTGAAGATCAGATGCTTGTCAAAATTTCTGATGTATGTTGAGATCATTCTCTAGTATCATAAGTGATGTTATTAGTCCCTATTTTAAAGTTTTCATTGGAGGGGCGCCTGGGTGGCTCCATCGGTTAAGCACCGGACTTGGGCTCAGGTCATGATCTCGCGGCTCCTGAGTTCAAGCCCCATGTCAGGCTCTGTGCTGAGAGTTTAGAGCCTGGAGCCTACTTTGGATCCTGTGTTTCCCTCTCTCTCTGCCCCTCCCTCACTTGTGCTCTTTCTCTCTGTCTCTCAAAAATAAATAAACATTAAAAAAAATTTTTTTTAAGTTTTCATTTGATAATTTCAGTTGGTTTTCTTAGGGGACCCTAATGTCTATACGCACAGCACATCTTTCTGTCCAACCCCCTCCAAACATTTTAGCTTTTGACATATGCCCTTGGTCCCTCAGGTGAGGCAACCTCATCAGATATTCCTCTCTGGCTTATTGGATTCTCATCCACACATGACTTCTGGCTCCAGCCCAGTGTGCTGCACTTGAGGGGAGAGTCCTCTGTGAGCCACAGTTCAGTGGCACCCTCTAACCAGATATTTCTGTCTTTGCTTCCATTTAGGGCTGGAAAGTTTGGACAAATCTCAATTATTTATTGGGATCTTAATTTTTCTTACATTTTGAATAAGATCTTTATTTGTTGCAGGTGTTAATTCATTGTCATATTTGCCTCAATTATTTCTCCCTCATGTTTTTTTTTTCTTTCTCTCTTTTCTTTTAAATGAAAATGTTCAGATCACTTTAAGATGCTTTGTGACCTAAAGGGGACCAGGGTCTGGAGGGAATCAAAGTTAATTTAGAAGCTGAAGGCCCATGTCTGTATTTCCTTGGCAGAATTGAAAGTGGCTAAAAGATTCTGTCAGTGGGATACAACCCAGCTATTTTGTAAAGCCCCAGGCAGGGTAATGATGGGAGAGGACACCCAGAAATAGCAGCCTCGTCAATCATGGCTGCAACTTATCAAGGCCACAGTCAATTGAACAAACCTGTTCTACTTATGCCTTCTTGTGCTAGGGCTGAGACATGGCCATGGATAAGGAGAGAGTTTTCTCCATAAATAATCAGGATGGAACAACCTCTACCAGAGGAAGAGCCGATTCCCAAGAAGGGGAAAAATGAGCTAATGTTTTATGTAAAGGCAAAACTGGAATTTGTTAGGCCCTGTAGATCTCCTTCTCTGTTAGAATTACTCCGGAGTTACTCTTGGATTCCAAGGAAATGTGATTCAACCATTGTGGTAGCTTTAGGACTCTGAACCAATGGTCAAGGCAGGAATATGATGAGTGATCAAGCATTCCATAGTTCCCTTCTTCTCTCCCAGGGCTATGCCTGGGCTCCCAACAGAGGGATCTGAAAGTATAACAGGGTAAAGTGTCTTGTGAGCACCAAAGGGCCGCTCTGTTTGGTTAGCTGAGAGAAGCACTATATGGAGTACAAGGAGGATGGTGTCGGGGGCAGCTGATCTGAGCCGGGGCAGCTGACGTGTCATCGGCTTTGGCAGAGCAGGTGCTGAAAGCAGTGTTTGGGATATGAAGTTGCGTTGACAGACGTTGAATCAGCAGACACCAGAGCAGCAGGCAGTAGCCAACACGAATTATCCCAGATACAGTGCTCTTCTCCCACGAGCTTCCAACACGCATAGCATCTAGCTAGTACTCAGGCAAAA
The DNA here is from genome assembly GCF_018350195.1 of Panthera tigris. Lineage (NCBI taxonomy): Eukaryota > Metazoa > Chordata > Mammalia > Carnivora > Felidae > Panthera > Panthera tigris. The sequence goes on along the minus strand of NC_056672.1, from coordinate 61,207,956 downwards.
AAGCACCAGGGCGGTCCTACCCGTGGAGGAAACAGCAGTTGACTGTCTTGCTTTTGAACTTGCAAACAGCCTTCCAAGAACCCAGCCTTCCATCCATAAGTAGTAGAATTTCTGCACTCAGGCCAAAAGCCAAGTAACTATAGGCTTTTTGTTACCAGTAGTCATTCATGTACCAACTACCAGGTTTCCCCAAATGTAAGATAATCTTAGTTGTATTACACTCAATTGTTTTACCTGCATTAGGAAATAAAAATGCTGTGGAATGAACTATGACATACCAATGATTGAAAGTAATATCCTGATTTCAGAGATGTTAACAGTGACAAAATGCGCATCTTAGAACTGGTGAGACACAATGCTAGGCATTGCCCCAGGGCTGCAGACGAGGTAGATGGCAAGTCTGGCCTCAGTGAACTCATAGTCTGGGGGGAAGACAGATGCTGAAAAAGCAATCACAGTGTGACGCAGGGCCTGGAGAAGTGCAGGAGTCTTCTCCAAGAGACTGGTACTGCCACTGAGACTGGACGGGGGATGCTGTAGGTGAGGGCATAGGTAGAACTTTCTAGGAAGGGGGATTACCATGTGCAAGCGCTCTGAGATGGGAAAGGTCTTGAGTGAGCAAGGGTGAGTAACTGGAAACAGAATCAGGCAAGGCCGAGTCGTGGGAGACCTCTAGCCCACATTAAGGAATTAGGTTTATCTAAGAGCAGTGGGAAGCCACAGTGAGGGTGAAACAAGATCAGATTGTGTTTTTTAAAAATCTCTTTACTTGTGTTGATGTGAGGGAAGCATAAGAACAGGTGCAGAGAGATCAGCGAGGGGATTTTTGCAGCAATTTAGATAAGAATGGATAATGGTTTATAATAGGGCGCTGGCAATGGGAATGGGAAGAAATGAAGACTCAAGCATATTTTGAAGGGACACACACCTTCTCTGTTTTGTTTGTTTGATTTCTTTTTCAGGAGGGTTGGGGGTTCCATTGGCTTTCAAAGAAATAAGAACATTTACTGAGGGAAATCCCAGCTGCAGACTGGAACTGGCCTCTGATTTTCCGGCGTTAATTTGTGCCTTGCTTGGAGAACAAAGGCTCCATACATTTGGATTTTTCTTAAACCACGACACACTGCCACACTGAGGCAAAAATACTTCCCACTGTTTCAATAACAAATCCTCCTCCTCAAATTTCTCTAGATATTATTGCCATGACCTTAGATAACTTCATGCTTATGAGTATGAATTGGGAAGTTTTATAGATTGGATTATGTTTAAAAATTTCTTTTAGAACAACAAGAAGCAGTCACTTAAGGAAGCTTTTAGCCAGGAGGCATTTCTAATTTGTATGGGAGTATTAAGTACATGTTGATAAAACGAGACACAATTGTGGTACACTGGAAAAAAGCATCACCCTAGAAATAAAAAGGCCTGAACTGAATCCCAACTTTCTTAACTGACCACCTGTGTGACATTGGGCAAGCCATCCAAATACATTTAATCTGTGAAGAGAAGAAAGAGGATCTCTCTACCTACCTTGCAGGGTTATAAGAACATCAAATGAGATTCACAGCAAATATTTACGGAGTTCCTATTATTTACTAGAGATTCTGCCAGGAAGAAGGGATGCAGTGGTGCTCAAGACAGCCAGAGTCTCTTTCCTCAAGAAGATTCTCACTGCAGAAAGGAAGTTGCAGCCTACAAATTGCTACAGACATGTAAGTCAGTACTATCATCAAATATTAGTGGTAGTAGAATTTCTTAGCAGAGAGTGTTGGGACTTGAATTTTATTAAGAACTAATTTTCGAAAAGGTAAAATTATCACTCTCTTTCAGATATAAAATGAACACAAGTCAAAGATTTTATTCAACTCATTAGTTAATGAAGGAACCACTAGGATGTTAAAATCATTCCAAGGAGTATTTGAAAAGCTAAGTATTTATAGCAATGTTAGGATAAGATTGCTGAGTTAGATACAGAACCTGTCAGTATTCCATGATGACCACAAATCATAACCCACTGAGATTATCTGTTCCACCAGACAAAAATCATTTGCATCTCTATCAAATTGGTCCGAAAAAAAAGCCACGGGCAAGACCATGCTGAAAGGGTCTTTGGCAACAGAATGGGGACTGTTGGGAAGGAGCAAACCGTACTTCCATGAACAGTGGGTGCTGGGTAGATGAGGGTGTTTGAGGGACCACACAGCCCACGTTAGGGAAGGAGGGAAGAAGAGTTAGCATGGGGTCGTCTTGGGTTCTCCTGGGAAAGACTGCCTGGAAGGATAATAGGAAGGGCCTCCAGATACTCAAGAGCCAAAATGGGCTTCATTCCCATCGAGGGGGCCACAGCCAGAGGCCCCAGAGGGGATGTCACAGAGTCCCTCATGAAAGCTTCACTAAGGAAACAGAATTAGCAATAGGACTCCACCCTGCCCAAAGAGCATCATGGCCTGATTGCACCTGTAGTCAGCAAACACCTTTCCTCTCCCTTACTACTCCTCTCGCCAACCCTTCTCTCCACTTCCCTCTATCTTATTTCCAACCCCTTGGAAGTCAGAGACAGCCCAGTGAGGGGGTAAGAAGGAGAAGAGCGAGGTGGGGGAAGAAAAGGAAAAAAGCTGACCCACCAATGGTCTCTAAGCCCGAGGCAGGCCAGGACTGGGGAGAGTGGAGAGCTTTAACTCTGGATGAAGTAATGTTTTGACAATTTTGTTTTGACTGGTTATTTTATTTACTAAAATGGAGTATATATCTGTGATTGAAAATGTTGGTCCTTTTTATTACCTGAGGATGCCTGGAGAAAGGTGGAGAATCTTGGCTAGATTTTTATCCAGAGACAGAGAAGAAATGGGCCCTCACACTGGCCACAGCTCCTTGGCCTTGAGTGCTTGGGATGGGGTAGGGGGAGGCCAGGTGTGGTTTCAAACACCATCTTCCCTCTGATCTGGGTGCTGAGCTTTCTATGTGGGCCAGGGAGGAGGGAGAAGGAAAGGGCACGTGCCTCTTCATTTAACTGGGTACAGCCATGGCCTTCTGGGCTGGCTGACTGCTCTTCTGTCTCATTTTCTATGATTTTGATGAGGACGGCAGTAGCTCCAATGTGTCAGTTGATAAGGGACTCACGCCCAAGCAGTCATCTTCCACATAAAAGATCCCTCAAAAGATTTGATGGAAAATTCCAACTTAACCCCAGCTGGTGGCTCTCCTACCATGTTCCTCTGATGCAGATGCCTCCTTGCTCTTTCTGTGGAGGCGGTCAGGGCTGTGGCTCCCAATCACACCTACGCAAATGGGGGAGACTGTTTCTTTTTCTCGTTCAGTTCACACAGCCTGAGCATGATGACAAAATGAAATGCGTCTTCTCATAGACACCACCCATCTTTGTGAATGATTAGAGAGGGGGGAGCATACTACTTCAAGATGGTTTGTGGGCAGGAAGAACCTCCTTAGTTTTATTCACGGAAGGCAATAGCCCCCTTTGGCAAATGCGGCGCTACCGAAAGGCTGACCCTCGCTAACCTCCTGTGAGTTTTGGGTAGGGGTGGTGAATGGGGATGGAGGAGGGGCTGATTCTAGAATTAGAACTCCTGATAAGCCCATGTTGTTATGGTTGGGCCCAAGCATCTAAAGCCCCCTTGGAGAGATGGACTTAGAAAGTGGGACACTAAGTGCCTTTTGCTCACCATTCAGAGCCTTAGTTTCCATTCTGGGGCAACAGGAAAGCCCTCACCTGCCAATCGTGTTCTAGTTGCTAGGGAAGAGCCACAGAGACAGGCATGGAAAGCTCCACCTTACCAGTCAGGTGTGTATAACCCTTTCCCAGCCCTTGAGCGCCTCGCCAATAAAACTATGCAAACACTTTAAAAGTCCATTTACATTTCCCGTCAGTAGCCCCTCTTGAGTTAGCATGCACCATGCATTTATCATCTACTGGATGAAATAGGGCTACTGAGAAATAAGGCTGGGATATAACCAAAAGGAGAAATGATGGGGAGAATTAATCTTCTGGACAGTTCTTTTGTATGAAGGTCAGTTGACTGTCTCACATGCCCTCCCTTTGCAGGTAGGAACTGCTTGGCCTAAGAAGGCAACTGTTTTTATGTTTTCGTGTAAGCAACTCAAACAATAATGATTTTTTGGATTAGTTTAAATGTGCCTAGTCCTCCTCTGTGACTAATTAAGCTGAATTCTGTGCATACAGGAAGCTGTTTGGCATTTGCCAATATCTGTGCAGACCTGCTGTGTTTGATTACCCACCATTAGTTCATAACGGTTGGACAGACCAGTTGACTTCCAGGACTGTCTCAATTATCAAGATACCTTGTCACCTTTCTGGCCAACTTTTAACATCTTCACATAATCCCTATAGAGAGTGTGTGTTTTCAACTTGGCCTCATCTGGAGGATTAGTGAAAACATCGGGCGCTTCCTCCATAGGTGGCTAATGAAGGCCCCAGTGATGACAATAGTACAAATTACTTTAAAACGGTCCTATTTTTGTCAGTGCTAAAAATACTCTTTCATTTATATTTTCTTCTAGATTTACTATGTCTCTTTCCAAAGTGAAGAATTGAAAAAGAAAGGTTCTGAATACCATCCTTATTAGACTAACAATACAACATTTCAGAAGATGGGTTAAAAATGCATCCATGAATTATAAATAATGTATAATATGGCTGTATAATATAGTGCTTGCTGCAAAAATGCTGCTTTTTTCTCAGGGGGTAATTTTTTTCCACTTGTGGATTTATATTAAAGTCCTCCATCCTGGCAGTGAGATCGATGGTCAGAGCTTTAATTGGGGCTCTCTGGTGATTATCTAGATTGGCAGCTGCTGTCAATCAGCCTCTAAAGAAATTTCTGAGCCAATGATTAGGCAGCTCCTGGAGATGTTAGGTCCCTAGGGGCAATGTGAAGTCTCCTGATCGCAGGGGAACCCTTGAGGACAGCGTAGCTATAATTTTCCAAGTCACTGGCCTACCTAGCGATACACGTCTCAGCTTTTGGCTGAGTCAACTCAGAAGGCTGATATCATGGCATTTACAGGATCCACTTGATGTTATAAGCAAAACAGTACTAGCAGTCCCCTGACAACTTCCATTAAAGTAATGCAATAATACCCTATGTATGTTTATAGAGCACTTCACACTTTTATATAGCATTATATAATTGAATCCCATTGATAAAATAACAATATATTGCTGTTATTTTCTGGGAGGAAATATACAAAGTTCACAAAATTTCTCCCTTCTGGTACATGTAATATTCTTTTAGAAACACTATTTTCATATGAGTTAAAAATCCAAACCATTTTTGGATTAATTTAACATGTTATAATGGCTCAATCTCATTAATTCAGATCCTACTAATTTAAATTTTATGATAATCCAAGTAGGATTGGGCTAAATTTGTTTTTTTCTCATCCTTGAATTATGGTGAATAATGGTAAGAAGCATTCTGTTGGTAAAAAAAAAAAAATGAGCTTCCAGTTTCTCATAGAGTTAAATGTACATGTACCCACCATATGACAATTCTCCTCTTAGGTATTTCTCTAAGAAAATGGAAATATAGCCCCCCCACCAAGGACTTGAATATAAATGTTCACAGCAGCTTTATTTGTAATAACTAAACCCCCCAACAACCCAAACATTCATCTGTAGGTGAATGGGTAAGCAAATTGTGGCATGTCCAAATAATGACATATTTACTCAGCAATAAAATGAAATGCTATATGGGGATGAATTTCAAAAACATAATGCTGAATGAAAGAAGGCTGTACAGAGAAGATTGTATGCTATATGGTTCTGTTTATTTTAGAACATGCACAATTAATTTATAGGGACAGCCAATCAGTGGCTGGCTTGGGGGGGCAGTAGATATTAAGTGGGCAAGGGCACAAGGGAATTTTTGAGGTGTAGAAATGTTCTACATATTGGTTGTAATGGTAGTTATATGGGTATATATATTTGTCAAAACTCAGTGAGACATACACTTAAAATGTGGGCACTTTATTATATGTAAATTATATCTTCATAATTAGATTCTTTATTTTTTTATTTTTATTTTTTTAAAGTGCACTCGTTTTGAGAGAGAGAGTCCATGCACACATGGGGGAAGGTCAGAGAGTGAGGGAGAGAGAGAATCCCAAGCAGGCTCTGTGCTCAGAGTGCAGAGACTGACTTGGGGCTCGAGCCCACAAATTGTGAGATCATGACCTGGGCCTAAATCAAGAGTCAGACGCTTAACCAACTGAGCCACCCAGGCACTCCCATAAGTTAGACTTTTTTTTTAAGTGACATGCCATTACATATATCTTCATTAATAACAGAAGTCCTGTTTAACCCTTTATGTTGGTCTGTGCTTCCTTTCCTTTTTCAATTTTTTTAGCAATATTATTTCCAACATGCACATGGTATAGGGGATTCCAGCTTGAGTTCAGAAGATATTTTATAAAACAAGAAAAAAAAGATTCAGCCCTTCCATCTCATATCTAACGGGACCCCAAATTCCACCTATTCTGACTCCTAAATATTTCTTGCATCTTTATACTGCTGCCTAGCTTTATCTCTGATGCCTTAATTTAGCTTTCAACTATCTCCTGACTGATCTCTTTCCCACTCTGATTTGATTTGAACAAAAGGATTCTCCACACCATCTTCTAGGTGCCAGAAAACAAAATGGTACCCAGAGGCCTTATGGTTGACAGAAGGGCAGGAAATCCATAGGGGAAGAAGCAAGACAAGGGGTAGAGCTGGGTAGGGCACTGGGGGAAGTTCGATGAAGACCTCTCACGCTTGTTTCTGGGGCTCTTAGGATCAACATGTGATCATGAGTTAACTGGATTGTTTTCAATGTGGGTGGTATTTTCTATGTACATTTTATTTAGCACATTAGTGAAGCCCCCTTTGGAAAAGGGTTTGTGTTCCCTGGGGGCTGGTAGGGAAGGGCCAGGTGTGGTGGTGGCTGCAGGGATCAAAGGCAGAAAACCCCAAGAAAGACAGGATACTTGGAAGGGCAGAAACAAAGCCCAAAGACCCCTGGATTCCACCCACACTTCACAGTTTTCTCCCACACCATTGCCCTTTTGGCTGCCCCTTCTGTCCTGTATGTATTGAGGAGTGATCTCCTTACTGTCTATATCTTCACATTCTTCTTTGATTGCCAGAGAGGTTGGTGATGGTGAATGGTCACCCAGGAGAAAAAAGGTGACGATTTTAAGCCAGTTTAGTCCATTGAAAAAGGCCTCTAAGAGCCTTTCCCATCATCTGAAAGTGCCTTTTAGCAAGACTTGGGATTGGATGGCCTCCAGTGAGCGGTTTCACATCGATTGCACACTTGTCGGGAGAAGCAGTGGCCCAGCTCAGAGATTTCCACCTTAAACTTTCAAAAGAAGCCACTTGCTAAAGGTTCTGAAGCTGGGGATGCCAGAGGAGCCACTAAAAATCAAACAAGTGAGCAGAAACAGAATTTGACTTTTGGCCCCAGGGGTAAGAGAGATGGAGATGAGAGCTGACAGGCTCCTACTTGACAAGGCCTCTGTGGAGCGGAAATGGGTGACTCACAAATTGGAGTGGCACTTCCTCTCCATGGGCCGTCCTGCAAGCAAGGCCTGAACATCCCCACCCAGCCCCTCAATGCACACGCTCCCCGGCCTACCAGTCAGGGTATTGCCCTGCCACCCACAACACAGGACACATGTTTGGGGGTTCAGCTTTAACCTCAAAGATGACCATGGATTTAGCCCATAGATACTTCTCCATCACTGAAAAGAAAACAAACAAACAAACAACAACAACAGCAAGGAAAAACCAGCATACATTTTATCATAGAGGTAATGTAGGCATGAGCCCTGTGTTTGGAATATCTTCTAGTCCTGGCTCTGCTATTGATAAACTGAGTGAACCTGAATTCAGGTAAGTCAGTTTTTAGAGGCCACAGTCTCTCTGACCATAAAGTAAAAAGAGCTCATAAACATGTAAGCAGCAATGATATTGGAAGTCGGTGATGATGTATGGGGAGTCCAGGTGAAGGACAAATTCCATAGAGAAGAAGTGACATTTGAAGTGGGTCCTGAGAAACCCAGTAGAGTTTTCCAGTCAGGCAAGAGAGAAGAATGTTCCAGGCCAGGCAAGACATTCCTTAAGGGCTGGAGGCAGAAGAGGATGGGGAGATTTGATGTGGCTTTCTGCATTCAACAGAGGGTGGCCTACTGGCTCTTGCTTAGGGTGACCTGGCAGGTGATGATTTAATTAAATAAAACACCCAAAGCAGGAGAGGCTAGAAAAAGCAATGAATCCAATTTCTGACATGTTGAAATGAAAGTATCCAGAGTTCGACCAACTGACATGTCCAGCAGACAGCTGGATAAGCATGCCCAAAGCTCAAAGCTCAGAGGAGTGGTTGAAGCCAGAGATGTAGATCTGGATGTCATCAGCTTATGTGCATCTAGATCGTTTCAAAGTTCCTTTCTGAATCCAAAGTCAGTGGATCTGTGATTGTAAATTTTATAAAAGGAAAAGTTCAAATATAAACCAATATAAACCTTTCTTCTCTCCCTGGACTAATGATGCCCTCCAGTACATTCCTCCTTGGCTCCCTTTCTAAATTTTTTTTTTTTACATTTTATTTATTTTACATATATATATATATATATATATATATATATATATATATATGTATGTATATATATTCATATATATGTGTGTGTGTGTGTGTGTGTGTGTGTATATATATATATATATATATATATATGTGTGTGTGTGTGTGTGTGTGTGTGTGTGTATATATATATATAAAGAGACAGAGCATGAGCAAGGGAGGGGCAAAGAGAGAGGGAGACACAGAATCCAAAGCAGGCTCCAGGCTCTGAGCTGTCAGCACAGAGCCCGACCTGGGGCTCGAACTCACAAACCGTGAGATCATGACCTGAGCCGAAGCTTAACCGACTGAGCCACCCAGACACCCCTTCCCTGGCTCCCTTTCTAATGTGCCACTACAGAATGGTCAGAGGATTCTTGCCACTAAATTGTGTTTGAGCTTCTGACAGCGACCAGTTGTGGTGGTTTAGGCAATGTAGAATGGCCTCAGCCCAGGTAATTAAACCAGAACTGAACATCAGTGATGAATCCCCAAAAGGCATCCCTTATCAGTGGCTCCCCACGACACGTGAAATAAAGTTCAGGCTCTTCGGTGTGGCATTCAAGTCTCTCTCCCTGTCTCTGTCTCTCTGATCATTAGCCAATGTCATGAGCAGCCTTATGGAGAGGCCCATGTGGTGGGAAATGTAGGCCGCCAGCCCCTAGTCACGTGAGAGTGTGGGCGCAGGTTCGCCCACCCAGTCAAACCTTCAGGTGATGGAAGCCCCTGCTGACATCTTATCTGCAATCTCTTGAGAGAGAGAACCTCCAACTAGAAGCCCCCAGCTCAGCCCCTCCTGGATTCCTGACCCTCAGAAACTGTGAGATAACATGCTTCAAACCTCTAAGTTTTGGGGTACTTTGTTAAGGTGTGCTCAGGAAAAGGATGAATGTACTCTTCTGAAAATGGGTCCGGGAGGGTTTTGAGTGATTTCAGCAGTTTGGAAGGAGAGGTCTGCAGAGTGCTGAAAGCCTGAGTCTCATCCTGACTCTTCTGCCTGCTCAGTGAGTGGCCTTGAAAATGTCTTCTCTCCTGTTTGAGCCTCAGTTTCCTCACTTGTAAATAGAGAGGAAGAGCTAGTTCTGGGCTTCATTCTAAAACCCTTACACACATGCAGCACTTGATAGTTTGTAAAATGTTTTTATATATTATGGTCAGGACCTGGATATGATGAAGAATAGTTCCCAAAACTTGAAAACAAGGGAAATGAGAATGGCTTTTGGAAGTTAAACTTCAAAATAGGCACATGTGGATTAGGACAGAGACATACAAACTTACCTTAAAGCAATGTTTAGGAGCAAACTGACTGGCTGGATATGAAGCAAAAATACAATTTCCTTCTTCTTATCAATGAATGATGGGAAATACCACGAATGCTCATTTTTCTAATGCATGAAAAGCTCTTAGAAGAGTTCCTGGAATATCATAAGAACTTAAGAGGTGTTACTCATTATTATTTTTATGTATAACCAAGGGAAACATAGTCAACTCATAACTGGGTTATTAAAAGATATCAAGATTTGATATTCATAAAGAAAGGAGCACATTACCAGAGTTTATTAAGAATTCTAACTTGGTGTCCTAATAAGAAGTCAGAATGCTACACACAAGGCTGGGCAGCACAGTAAATTTAGAGCCACACGCAGACATCAGAGAGTCAAGATGCGCATGAGATACTCAGGAAGCTTTGTTATAAGGGCACCATCAGAGCTTTCATGAGTTGGGTGTGACTTTCAATCACTGCTGTTCTTGAATTAATTAAAGCAATTTGTAAAATTATATATAGTTCTTGTTCCTATTGATACTTTTTGGAGTAATTGCTGCATTGTTATAATTTGAATATTATTTTGTTCCTCTCTGATTGATCACAATGTTCTTTATCTACCAGGAAATAGAATGGGGTAAAGTGGGTGATTTCTTGGGACTTTTCTCTATTTAATGAGTATTGACTTCATGGCCCTCTTGGACCCGGCTTGATTATTGTGTGATTGAATAAATGAACCTAGTTAAAGCGGTAATGTACAAATCGGCCGTAAGCTGGCAATGGAAACCATTGGGAATAGGGGAATCACAAGGACTCATGCTGTCAGTGCCCATCCACAGCTCTCCAGTGACAAGAGAGCCTTGGTCAATAATCCCAGTAGAAAGAGTATATCTAATATGAAAATGCACACAGGGGATTGCATCTAATAGAATATCCCTGTTCTCTTGGCAAATTCATCCTTGATTTTGAAGGGATAAGTCATACCCTATCAGCACTGTGACATTAAATATTTGATTCTTCTTACTAACCCCTTTTCCCTGATACCATACTCAAGTGAAATTCTAATTATGCCATGACTTTTCATATAGGTCTATAGGACTTTGGGCATTTAGAGTTTAAATATTCTGATCAGTATCTCCAGATAATGAACTTTCCATGTTTATATCCTTGTCCAAAGTCAATATTGTCATTCTCTTTGATATGACCTTAGCCTTCTAACTGGTCTCCTAGGTTCCACTCTTGACATTGTTGTATTGTCCTCAAAAAAGATGATTTCTCTATGTACATTTATTAAAACATTATCTCATATGACCTTTTCGGTGAATGTAAATGGTTTTGTTATCCCTATAAACAGATGAAGAAATTGAGAATCATATAGTGAATGACTATAACAATTAGTAAGTTGTAGGACTGGGACTCAAACTCGAGGCTGGTATATTATTATTGATTCCTGATCGCCTATTACATGTGAGTGGTTTGTCCTAAAGAAATAGTCCCAGGACAGGAACACACTGCATCTTTATTCTAGGCTTCCTAGAGCTCTGTAAGGTGGATAGTTTGCAGCTGAGAACACTGAGGCCAGAGAAGTTAGGCAAATTGCCCAAATTCATGTAGCAGGCAACAGAGTCTGGATTCAGACAGTACATTTTGGAAGAGTTTATTACTCCTTTACTTTTTGCTTCATATATTTTTACTTTTAAGAACTATTCTAAACATTTCCATTTACAACCATGTTTACAATTTTTAAAAATTTCATGTTGAGGGGCACCTGGGTGGCTCAGTCGGTTAAGCACCAACTTCAACTCAGGTCATGATCTCACAGTTTGTGAGTTTGAGCCCCAAGTGAGGCTCCATGCTGACAGCTTGGAGCCTGGATCCTGTTTTCAGATTTTGTGTCTTCCCCTCTCTCTTTCTCTCTGCTCCTCTCCTGCTCATGCTCTGTCTCTGTCTCCCTCTCTCAAAATTACAATAAAAAACATTAAAATAAATTTTTTAATTTCATGTTGAACTAAGTTTTAAAGTTAGAATTTTATTTTTCTTAGAATTCATGTGTATGTGAGCATGTATGTGTTTTCTACTGTTGCCATGACAGATTGCCACAAAGTTAGTGACTTAAACAACACAAATTTATTATTTTAGAGCTATATAGATCAGAAGTCCAATGCCAGTCTCACTGATCTAAAATCAAGGTGTGGGCAAAGCTGTATTTCTTTCTGGAGGCTCTAGAGAGAAAATTGTGTCCTTGTCTTTTCCAGTTTCTAGAGATCACTCGCATTCCTTGGCCTGTGGCCTCTTCTTCCTTTTCTTCTCCAAACAGGCCAAGTCCTTCTTACACTGCCATGTCTCTAGCTTTCTGCAGCCAGGAATGAGTCCTGCTTTTAAGGATTCATGTGAATAGATTAGACACATTTGAATAATCCAGTATAATCTTCCCATCTCAAGGTTCTTGACCTTAGCCACATCTGCAAAGTCCCTTTAGCCACGTAGAGATTATAGGATATGGTTGTATTTGGGGGCCATTATTCTACTTATCACTGTATATATGATAGTAATATATAATATATATATTATATACATATGAATTTTATATGTATTGCATATTTATATCATACATTATGAAAGTATTACATATCCGTGCATTTAAAAATTTCTGCATATGTATATTGAATGCATATATATGTACATGTATGTATATATACACATATGATACAGTGAAATACCTATGACACCTTTTCCCGGTTCCTTGTCACAGAGTCTTATTTCTCTACCCTTGGCTCCACACTCAGTGGCTTGGATGGAATGGGCTGTTTCCATATCTTCATTTTCTCGCTTGATTCTACCTGTATTGAAGTGATTATAGCAGTCAGATAGGCCAAATTTGTAAGCATTAATAAACAACCCCAACCCACAGTGGCTTAAAACTATAAGGGCTTAATTTCCTTCATATTGCATGTTAATCGTGGGGCAACTGAGGGGGCTCTGCTTCGTGCTGTCCTTACTCAGGGACCCCAGTGGAGGGAAAATCCAGCTCCAAGATCCACAAGAGCTAAGACAGGGAAGAGACAGTGTTGGATTGTGCTCTCATTCCTGAAGCTTCACTCCCAGTCGCATTTCATTGACCAAAACAAATTGGTTGGCCACATCCAAGTTCCACAGTGCCCCAGATATTTATGGGCAGTCCCAGTGATTCCCCTTAAAATACATGAACATCTTTAAATAAAGTCCACATCCTTTAAAATAGAACTACAGGCTTCATCATGAAAAATCAGTCCCCTGCTTTACTCCAGAAGGCTACTCCCAAGTGGCAGCCACTTTAAATTATTCTACTGGTTTCTTCTAGAGTTTACCTCCAAGTTTCTAAATAACACAAGGATAGTTCTATTCCCTAATTTTTCCATTTTAGCTGCCATCTTTTAATTCCTACTAGGGAAAATTGGACTTACCTCTCTTCTGCACAGAGTGTTTATAACATCATGACCCTGTAAACAGCACATATAGCTGAGCTATGTAGCATACTATGGTTTCATGTTCTTTCTTGTGCAATTTTTTATAAAGTGAGTAAATGCCTCTTTTTTCCCCCCAGCAATTTAGGTCTCTGTGTCCTTATTCTTAATTTTCCCCCAAGCTCTCCTGACCAAGCTATAAAACTCCTCTCAAAACATCCAGACACACTGAGTTCTTCAGTAGTTCCATTCTGTTCTCTCTCCTCAGTCCTCCTGTTCCAGCTTGGACAAATCACCTTCTAGGTCTGTTTACATCCATGGGCTCTGTTTCAAACTTTCTTGAAAGCTTCAGTTTACCAATCAAAGAGAAAGAAAGACAGGAGGACTTCTGAGGTCCTTAGTTCCTGTTCTAGAATTTTGATACAGGGATGAAGCATCAGGAGAAGTCCAAGGAAGTTCCAAGGATAGGCTCTGCACCATGCCCTTTGGCCAAGGCTGCCTGTGCACACCAGCTTGCCACTGAGGTCTAGTCCTCCGGGTCCAGCTCAGGTTCAGACCCCTCTTACTTTGACTTCTCATCTGTGCTGCTTTCATAATCTTGGCCATCCTTTCATCTCCACTGTCCTAGAACAAGTAATGAAGGAAGAGAGGAAAAGTTCAGCCATTTTTTGGGGTGGGCAGAGGTGGGGGGGATTCCTAAATTCCTGAGCTCCAGCCCGAGAAGCATCTCCATACTTCTTACCACTCCTTGGTCCCATTAGAAGCAAAATTATTAGACTTTACTCAAAGAGTGGGAAATCCAAGTCATAGAGGAAAGCAGTGTGAAAGTTAAAATCTTGTTATGCTCTTATCCAGGAACTGATTGAATTTCTGAAAGCCCTCAAGGAGCTCCTGCTGGCAGCTGGGACTGAGGGTTCAAAGCAGAGAAACAGAGCATGTGGGGAAATGCTTTTACTTCATGATTTTCTTCCCACACCTGGTGATGAAATGAAATATGCAACGGGGGTGGGGGGGAGTGGGGTGGGATTATAAATATTGCAATAATGATGGTAATGCTTTAATACCTGGTGTGGGGATGCAATTTGGTTTGGTTGTAGAAGGATGAGGCAGGGAGGGTGATGAGGATTCTGAGAGGCTGATGAAGCCCGGGGTGTGGTTCTGTGTACAGAGTTTGCTCAGAAACCTGAGCCGTTTCTGCCTGCTTAGTCTGCCATCAAGGAAATTATCCTATCTTTTTTTTTCTCATTTTCTGTTATGTGTAGCACAACTGGAGATTAGAAGAGAAAGGATGTTCCTGGGGCTTTCTTTGAAAACAACAGCCCCACCCCAATGACAGGGGAAGGATTGATGCTACAAATTACCAACTAGTAAATGGAAATTAATACTGTAATTAGCAAGATAGGAAAATCCATCTTATTGTAAATAGTGATACTTATAGACTGTGATATTCCCCCTGGGAGCACCAGGTTATTCAAGAGGAATAAATCAAGAACCACGCTTAGGCCCATGAAGAATACCAGAAATATTCAGAGCAGACATACATCTACAACTGACAATATTTTCACCGGGTTGTAAAACAGTGGATAAAGTCAATTTTTAAAAAGATACACATTTGTGATTTTCGACACTTCTTAGATGGAAAGTGTTTTCAGATTGGCTTTTGAATATCAGCATTGTCACCTAGACAGCTTTCTAGCAAACAGACTGAAGTCATTGGATAAAAAGATTAGTTTCACAAAAAAATGAGGAGATGAATACTGCATTTCAAATAAAAGCACAGGTCTCCAAGGATGAAATATAAACACTTGATAAACCTGCAGCTCTGATAAAAATCTATATAATGGCCTTATGTGTCTAAATGTGGAACCTGTTTTCACATCCATTAACTCATTTGATTCCCAAGAGTGTGTGTGTGTGTGTGTGTATGTGTGTGTGTGTGTGTGTGTGTAGATAAATGAGAGGGAATGTAAAACAAAATGATCCTCACTTTATAGATGAGGAAGTGGACCCCAGAAAGATTCAAGCTCACACTGTCTCCCAGGCATTAACAGACTGTGTGTATTTAATGCTAGCCGCCCTGAGTTGGAGTTAAAACGCAGCCATACTTCTCTAGGCAGCCAAAATGGGGATGGCATTCTAGCCACAGGAGTGTTGTGAATTCAAGTTTATGAGTCCAAGAATGAATCCAAGGTGGTTAGGAAAACTGCCCTAACTCCCCTTCCCCACCCTCATGATTATGGATTTGAAGAATTTCATCCTATTGGTCCCCATTATTACACCCATATTTGACAGATTGCTTAGGGATCTGCTAGTTATAGTGCATCACACCTGGCCTTGAATCAGGGCTCTTCATGTATGTATGTCTTCCCTTCTGGACCATGGGAGCCCACAGACCAATATCCAGGTCTTTAATACATACCCATCCCGGTGCCAATGCTTCATAAACATGTGTGAGGTTGAAATAAATCATGGGAACAGACACTTTGTAACACCACCAATTGGGTCATAATGTAGGCTTGCAGACTAGAAGACACAGTCTCATCCACTTGGAGGGATAGATGTGTCAGATGCTCCTTTTTAGAACATGTGACCCAGTTCTTATTCTTTTGCATAGTTTGATCCCATTTCTTGGGGTGAAGTCAATTATAGGTGACCCCCTACTTTCATACAGATTGATAATTGTCTGGAAGTAACAAACTCACATTCAAAAAAGGGGTGGTTTCCATACTTCCATTTCCCAAAACTTTAAATCCCCAAGCAGGAATGCCAGCCCTGTGGCAGGTTTGGAAGAACCCTGCAAATCTCTATATGTGATGGTCCATATGATGTTGTAACCACCCCCCCCACCCCACCGTCTCCTGGCTCATACCTCAGGCCCCCATCCCCAGCCTGGCTCTCATGGAAGGCAGGACAGAATTCAAGATGCTGGAATGTTAGGGGTTGGTGCACAAACTTTAGGAGCATCCATAGAGAAAAACCTTTGCAAAAGAAAGAAAAGTCAGCACGTAATAATTCCTACTTTGTGGAAAAGAGGGGTAGGTAGATCAAAATAAACATATAGGTAAGTATAGACAAAAGAGAGGAAGGAGAACAACCAAAAGATTTTAAATGGCTTTTTCTAGCTGGTTGGATTATGATTTGAGCTTTTTCCTTTTCTATATTTGTATTGTTTCAATGTAGTCATTTTTTAACATCTATAAGTTCTTTTAAATTTATTTTTTATCTACTTGCAAGACATTAAAAACATTACTCTTAAGGCTAAAATCATCCTGGACCATCATCCTCAAATTCCCGAAGGTAATCACATAACGTGGGCATGCATCTTTCTAGATTTTTTCAACATATTCACATATACATATATATGCACATAAATATACACATTATTGTTTCATTTCTACAGAGATGGCATATAACACACAGCCTGCAGTTTTCTACCCACGTCAGTTACAGGTAAATCTACCTCAGTAAAAAAGGAAAAAAGCATAATATTCCATCAAGTGGAGAGACTTGCAGTTTATTTAGCTCATTGGTTCTGAACTGGGATCAGGCGAGGAGCTATACCACGAAATCAGTGCCCAGGCCCCACCCGTAGTAATTCTGATGCAGTGTTTTTGTTTCCCCTCCCCCACCCCAGGTGATTTTCATGTTTTGCTGTTACATTAGCACCACATTGTACAACCTTGAACATATGTGTGGGTGTTACTCCAGGAAGACTCAAAAAAAAAAAAATGCACTTATGCTACGATACCAATTTATACTCCCACCGAAAGTATGTGAAAATACCCCACATACTTCCCTAGCTCGGATATATTACCTAATTTAACAATGTAAAAATTTTTGCTGCTTTGGTGGATTCAAACAAATAGTATGCTAATTATTTTCATTTCACTGATTATTTGTAAGATTTTTACCTTTTCATACGTATAGCAAAAGATCAAGAGCACACAAGGTACCCAGGTTTGTATTACAGCTCTGCTGCTTATGAGCTATGTGACTTTAGGCCAGTTGCTGAACCTTTCTGTGCCTCAGTTTTCTCATTTGTAAGATGGAGAAAATAACAGCAGCCACTTCATAGGTTTGATGTAAGAATTAAACGATTAATAGAGGTAGGGTTTTAGACCAGTGTCTGGTACAGAGGAAGCATGCAATCGATGTTACTTTTTCCCTGTGACCGTTTGTACTTCTTTAGTATTACTGCTTTATCAGAAAACAGTTTTTAACTATGGGCTTATTCAGAGAAAACTATTCAGGCAGGCCTCAAATCTCTCACCATTGGAGACCTTACATACTTTGTTCCTACTCTCAGTAGTACGAATGGCAACTCTTACCTATTTGAAGACAAAGGAGGTAAAACGTTCTTTAGGGGCCCTTAACAGGTGAGAGATGATGGGAGGCCCTCACTTCAGATCAGGAGGTAGTATACTCTTGTCGTTATCACCAGTCTGAAAAGACTGACAGAAAGACACTAGAGAGCATCCAGGAGACACTATTTTATTTTATTTTATTTTATTTTATTTTATTTTATTTTATTTTATTTTATTTTATTTCAATATATGAAATTTATTGTCAAATTGGTTTCCATACAACACCCATTGCTCATCCCAGAAGGTGCCCTCCTCAATACCCATCACCCACCCTCCCTTCCCTCCCACCCCCATCAACCCTCAGTTTGTTCTCAGTTTATAACAGTCTCTTATGCTTTGGCTCTCTCCCATTCTAACCTCCTTTTTTTTTTTTCCTTCCCCTCCCCCATGGGTTTCTGTTAAGTTTCTCAGGATCCACATAAGAGTGAAACCATATGGTATCTGTCTTTCTCTGTATGGCTTATTTCACTTAGCATCACACTCTCCAGTTCCATCCACGTTGCTACAAAGGGCCATATTTCATTCTTTCTCATTGCCACGTAGTACTCCATTGTGTATATAAACCACAATTTCTTTATCCACTCATCTTTTGATGGACATTTAAGCTCTTTCCATAATTTTGCTATTGTTGAGAGTGCTGCTATAAACATTGGGGTACAAGTGCCCCTATGCATCAGTACTCCTGTATCCCTTGGGTAAATTCCTAGCAGTGCTATTGCTGGGTCATAGGGTAGGTCTATTTTTAATTTTCTGAGGAACCTCCACACTGCTTTCCAGAGTGGCTGCACCAATTTGCATTCCCACCAACAGTGCAAGAGGGTTCCCGTTTCTCCACATCCTCTCCAGCATCTATAGTCCAGGAGACACTATTTTATAGATGAGTACAATGAGTCCCAAGAACGAAAGTAATTAAATAAGCTCCCGCAATCATTCAGGGACAGAATCAGACTAGGGCTTAGTGTTCTGGAGCCTCAGGAAGCTTTGTGCTGGCCTTCTCTATTGCTCATGGGGCCCAGGTGAGTGTTTTGGAGGGCAGGTTCTAATATTAGTATCTTCGTGAGAAATAAGTTGCAAAAAACTTTAATTTCACAAAATTACGATTTGCTATTATAGATATAATAAGACTACAGTAATATTTTTAAATTGCAATACTACCGGTTTCTTAGCCTTAGGACAAGTTCCTAAGTAATACATCACCTCGGAAATGTTTTCATGCCACAAGATAATTCTTTTAAGTCAAAGCCCCAACATATCCATCCATTCAATTCAACATATTTGTATAAAAACATACTGCAAATATGGAGAAGTATTATGATTTAAATAACTGACAAATATTTGCAGTCCCAATGTGATTTTTAAAATCTCATTCTGGGACGCCTTGGTGGTTCAGTCAGTTAAGCATCTGACTTCGGCTCAGGTCATGATCTAGCGGCTTGTGGGTTCCAGCCCCGTATCTGGCTCTGTGCTAACAGCTCAGAACCAGGATCCTGCTTCAGATTCTATCTCAGTCTCTCTCTACCCCCTCCTCATGCTCTCTCTCTCTCTCTCTCTTCCAATCTCTCTCTCTGTCTTAAATATAAATAAACATTAAAAAAATTTTTTAATCTCACTCTGACTCAAGAATGGGAGGGGTTTGAGAAGCTTTAACCCTTAAAAAAAATTCAAAAAAATTTCCAGATGACTATGAAAGCAATTAGTTTTATAAAATGTTAGTCTTTAGCAAGGAATTATTTATCTCTGGTTTTCAAGGAACGAAAGATAAGAACCTAACAAGAAATATGAGACATATTATTTTATTTAATATGATTAATTATGTGAAATATTGATGAACTTTGACCCAGAATGGGTTTTTTTGGTAATACCTAAAGCAGGTAAAAACAATGTTTATCTGTTATTTTCTCTCCTGAAGTTAAGCCTTCAATTAATGTATGCTAAAGTCATCAAGGGATTCAACAGGCTTAGGGAGAAATGTTAACAAGAAGCTGACCAGTCTGGATGCTAATATAAGGCAATGAGGTCTCAGGGGCATCATCTTGGAGCACACCATCCCAAGACCTAATTTGCATTCACCAGGGGTGGGGGAAACAGTGCTGGCTTAAGTCCTTTGCATTTCATTTCTGGGACTTGAGATTTCACATCTTCAGTTAGTAATGATTTACAATGCTGAGTTAATTCTGCTACTCATTTGCAGGAGAAACCAAGGGGAAAGGCCAAGTGACTTATATAAAATAAAGTAGAAATGCAGTGACCTGAAATTCAGATTTTCAGATGGTATCAAAATGATCCCTAAGGTAAATAAACATATAGCACTTTAGAGTTACTATGTTACTTATTTCTAAATTCTCTAGTGCTGTGTAACAAATTACCCCCAAACTTAGTGGCTTAAAACAATTAACATTTATTATCTCACATTGTCTGTGGATCAGGAACTCAGGAGAGGCTAGGCTGGGTGGTTCCAAATTCGTGTCTCTCCTGGAGTTGCTGTCAAGATTGGCTAGAGTTGCCATCATCCTAAGTATGACTTGGGCTGGAAGATCTGCTTTCAAGGTGGCTGACTCATCTGGATGACAGATTGGTGCTGGCAAGAGGCCTCAGTTCCTTGCTACGGAGACCTCTCCGTAACACTGCTGGAGTGTTTCACAGTGTGGCGGTGGCTTCCCTGGAGCAAGTGACACAAGAGAGAACAAGGCAAAGTCACGATGGGACCCAGCCTCAGCAGACATACCACGATCATCACACTCGCAGTGTGCAAGGGGACTTTGCAGGGCATGGACACTGGCCACTGAGGATTACTGAGGGCCACCTTTGAGGCTGCCCACCATAACTTCATCAGGAACCTGTGAGTACACAGAAGCAGCACAGATGTTCTGTTTCAAAGATGAAAAAGCTTTTTCATCCCCGAGAACATAGGTTACATTTCCAAAGAGGCAAGACTGGGGGCGTGAGCCCAGGTCCTCTGAGGCAGCTTGACAGTCCACACCTCACCAAATGGACCCCCGCAGGGCTCAGTGCAACATAAATTCACTCCCCTCTGCAGCATCTCCTAACTTCATAAGAAAAGTTGAACAGAGAAGGTGGGTATATGTAGGCTAGAATGCAAGCTCAGGCATACTTAGGAGCCCCCAAATATTTGAGAGGCTCACATCTGGTTCCTATGCCCCAGGGCCCCACTTCCTATATGCCAGTAAGTAGGTAAGTAGGTTTTCTCTTCTTCGTGCTCCATGAAGATATTCCCTTTATTTCCAGTGCATTTTAAACATTTTAAATATTTTGTCAACCTTCCCATGTATTCAAGGAAGGGAAGGATTTTATGTGTGCTTACTCCACCATCCTGACAAGAAGAGCACTATTTGACCTCTCTGTTTCCTCATTTTTTTAAATAGAAACAAAAATTGCGTCTATAGGATTGTTGTGAGGTCAAGTGAGATGACTCATGGAAGGTGCCAGGCATGTAGGTCATGCACAGTAAATATGTAAGTAGTGATGGAGCATTTGATTTATAGAGCAAAGCATTAATAATCCATATTACCAGACACTTTACTCTCCTTGGGCCTCAGTTTCTTCCTCTGTAAAATGAGTGAGTTGGACAAGATCAGGGATGGGAAACAGGTTTCCATACACCAACTCTGTCATGAAAAAACTGCTAGGGTGTCTTGCAAAGAATTCTGGGAGTAAGCATCAAGTTGCAGGAATGATACCATCATAGGTTAGTGATGTCTGCTGAGGTCTGGGAGCAGCAGGTGGTGACACTCATACATTTCTTTGCTATCCCTGGACTAGATCATCAATTAGATCTCTTCAACCTTAGGGGTATAAGATTCCGTAACCCATTGTCACCTTCTCCCATACAGGAGCAATGTTCAGAAACCAGTCTTTGGATTCTCTAGACTTTTCTATGACCAGCTCAGTCATCATCAGTGTGCCTTTACAAGGTTTTATTCTCTTTTGTAAATAGGCAGCTGGTTACTTAATTGAATTCACCAAGTTGTTTTCAAAACAACCAGGAGTATGACCAAATTCAGCCCTGTCTTCAAACTAGTTTTGTATGTCTCTGTGAGTCGCTACATGACGATATATGTTATTTTAAACTCTCCTTATTTTTAATGATATAAACAATGAAAGCCCAAGTAAGAGAAAGGAGCTAACACATTTATTCCCATTCTGCCATCTGTTTAAAGCTGCTGATGTAATTCCAGCTTGAAATTGCATTAGCGCTTGCCTCCTGGACTTCTTCCTTATTTCCTTTTGTGTTTCAGGCCTTCTGTACTTAAGAGAAAGCTCTGCCTCTAGGATGTTGGTCAATTAATGCGAAGCTACAGTCTAGCCCTGGCCATTTTCAAACTGGTCTCCGATTTGAATTTCCTTCACGATCAGCTAGAATGACTGTTACTGGAGTGTTATTTGCTTAAATGTATTTGGTATTTAAGGTTTGATTAGTGATGTTTTCAGCAATATCATCAACAATCAGCAGATTTGTTTACACCGCAGAGGATGGCAGAGATTAAGGGTTGTGGTCGTGCATACTCAATCATCACATATTGGGGTTTTTTTTACTTTTATCTCTTGGATTATGCCTCAGAATTCAATTTCAATTTTTTTTTTAATGCAGCTGCTTTACACTAGTTTGAATAATGTTGCGGTAGAGGGTTTTGTTAAATAGTGTGATGGTGTGTGTGTGTGTGTGTGTATGTGTGTGTGTCTTTTATGAGGCTAGATCCCATTTAAAATTATATTTTGGGTGGGTGACCAGAGTGTAGTTTCTTTGCTTGGATATAGGGTAGGGGCATGGGTTAAACCCATTTTCTTTTCATTTTCAAGTATCCACCTATGGGGACTTGACCTTGGGTGGGGTTGATGAAGAATGTGAAGGCACAGAGAACACACCTGGGTGGCTTCCTTTACTTTTCTGAGTTCTGATTTTCCCACCTGGGATGATACTAGCTGATTTTAATGTCTTTCTCCTCTAAACAATTCTATTGCTCTCTGAAACACACACTTTCCCTTTTCCTGACATTACTGTAGCAGGGGGCCCTGCTTTGGGTCCATGGAATTGAATCTTATGTCAGAAAATGTCATCAGAATAATACAGCGTTGCACTGGAAGTGACCTTAAAGACTTTCCCCGAAACTTTTCCAGACTCTCTGTCATACCCATCCCCAGCACCTAAGGGTAGGGCCAATAAAGAGGAGTATGTTCACTGGGTACCAAGAACACAACTCAGCTTCAGCAAACTGATCTAGAGTTATCACCTACTACTCAGAACCATGACTCTGAACAAGCTCCATTGCTGTGGCTCAGAACCATCTGTGGATTATTTTTTTTTAATATTTGACGTCTGGATCCAACTTGCCAAATCAGAATTTTGGTGTGCAGGGCACCGGGTATTTGGATATTACAAAACCCCCTGGCTGATTCTGAGCTGCAGTTAAGGTGAAGAACCTCTATTCCAGAGAAGCATATCATTGAGATGGTGTGGAGAGATCAGAAAAATACCTGATTAGGAAATCCAGACACCAGGCTTTGAGCCATCACCCAAGTACTAAGGGAACACAGAAGGATGGGGGAGAACTAACATGGCCAGGGAAAATTAGGGGAGCCTCACAAAGGACATGACATTTGAGTTAGATCTTGAAGAATGAGTAGGGATTTTCCTTTTGGAGAAGAAAGAATGGTGGAGAAAATGAAGCCATTGAAATGTGTCACAAAGAATGTGTATCCAAAAAAAAGAGTGAAAGGCACATTTTTTGAGTGTCTACTCATCTCTTCCAGAGATTCTTGCAAGGTGCTAGAACCAGACAGACAGGGCTTCTCCTCTCGTGGGGAGGTTCTCTCACATGGAGAAAGGGAATATCAGGAGTTGGGTCTGTAAAGATAACCTGCATCACTTTATGACAAGTCATGACTCCCCAGGTGACAAATTTGGAATTGACTCTGTAGGACATTGTTCACAAGTATAAGGTCATTACACACTGGTTTGTTGCAATCAGTTGTGAGAGGCTATGAGTAATGCGTGAGCAATGGCCATTAAACATGCAGGGGAGAAGAAGGGTTGAGAAGGCAGATTTTGGATGTTGGTATTCAGTCTCAACTCTGTCACTGACCAACCACAGCCACCTATTGTCCCCTGGACAAATTTTTAAATGCTCATTGCCAATAATAAGGGTGCCTACCCCATAAGGTTATTAGGAGGATTAAATGTTAGTATTTGTAAAACACTTGGAAGAGTACCTGGCAATATAGTTATTATTATTACTATTATTATATTATTATTTGGGTTATTTTCCCATGAACTTGAAAAGTCATATACACATGTTTGAAGAGACTCAAGCTTATGGATAGTTCATACCTACCTGCTTTATTTAATAGCAGAGGTCAAGGTGAGCCATTATCCTATAAGTTGCACATAGCTCTCGTTATGTCCTGGGCAGTAAGCAAGGCCTGCAAAGGTCCTACAATGTTAACTACTGCCACAGACTTGCCACACCACCCAAGTATGGTTGCCAAATAAAATACAGGATGCTCAGTTAAATGTAACTTTCAGATATACAATGAATAATTTTTTAGTATAAGTATGTCCCAACTATTTCATGGGACACACTTATACTAGCAAACAGTGTAATTATGGGGGAACAGCCACACTTTGGAATCAGAGTCCCTTCCAGAGAGATTGAATCTCCAGGGCCTCTCTGAAGAGTGATTCCCACAAGTCGGGCTAGGAACTTCATCCTTGAGAAATCTTCAGGGAAGTTGTTATTAGGTCCTGAAAGGCTGAGAAGGACTTCAGTGTGTATGGGTGTGTCCATATGTCTGTGTGTATCTGTGCGTGTCTGTCTATGTGTGTATGTCTGTATGTGTCTGTGTGTAAATCTGTGTGTGTGTCTGTGTGTATGTCTATGTGGGTTGAGAGGGGGAGGTGCTATTCAGGAGGACATATGGTCAGAGAAGTGTTTGGGGGCCAGGAGTTCAGGAGTTTAAGAAATTAGATTGAATGAGTTACTACCTAGTTCCTGAATTAGTCATTTTGCTTCCTTTCTTAATGGATTTCATTAGAGATATTCAAGTTTCCCTGAGCATTGCCATTTTTTTTAATTATAATTAGTTTGTTTATTTGTTTGTTTGTTTATATTACATTCTTCTGTGTTCAGTTACGAAAAGGTTATAAGATGGATAGGAACAGCAAGTCAATGATTATTTAACAAGTAATAAACTGACTGCAGTCAAATGAGCTTGTCATTGGAAGCCTTATTCTGCTATCTGAAGCGAACATGGCAGAGCTCGTTTATTTAATTAGAAGCTGTTTTTACTGGAATTCTTCCAGGAGGACAGTGGGTGTATTCTGTGGTGTTTCAGGGCTCCTTAGATTTCAGAGATCTCACAGATAGAAATTAAATAAAAGGAGAAAGTTAAAAATCAAACCCTGTGAACTGTTACTTTCTCCAGGAATGTCTGTTGACTTCTTCCTTCCCTGTCCGCTGCTTGGGGATGGAGACCTTTCTCCTCAGAACTGGGCAGATATAAATTACATAAAAATGTACCAAGTTCTTTTGGTGTTTTTCCCAGATTTAGAAGACACACATCTTGCCATTTCTTGATTAATTACTACATGGAAGTTGCTGAGAGGCAAGCTTGGCTCGACATAACGAAGGACTCGCATGTGATGGTGGGACACTGCCAGGCTGAGTGACGAGGATTGGGTTCTGGTCTCGAGTACAGCAGTAATTCTTTGTGGGACCTTCAGCAAGTTGTTTTCCTTCTCGGGGCTTCAATCTCCTCAGGCGTGGAATGAGAAGGGGATCTTTATGTTCCTTATAGTGGCCCCATTCTGAAATCCTGGACACATTGGCAAGAGGGCTGTCCAAAGAGGAATACCCAGGCAAGCCAAAGCAGCAAGGAGAGGCCTGCTGAGTGAGGAGACTGAGTGGAGCCTTACAGGAAGGACAAGTACAAATGGAAGGAGAGAACTTTACAAATGTATTCTAGACAAATAATCATAGATGCATGCAAAGTCCTACCTAGATGAAGGAGATGATGCTGGGAGGTTTGTGGGATATTATTATTTTGAGAGTATTAAAGAGTTCATGAGGGCTTGGCATAGACCTTCTTGTTTCTAGAAACAGCCAAGTAGGTTATTTAGCCAATCCTCCCACTGAAAGCAACTAAAAATATAGATTAAAAAAATTTTTTAAAGCATAAAAGAGATAATAAAATAAGGAATTAATGGATTAAAAATAAAGGGAAAATGAAAACCTAGTGAGATAAGCAAGCACAGAAACTGCTTTTGATTTGAACACCCTTGCTGGTATCTCAAAATCAAAGCTCTGTTCTGGAAGTCTAAAAGGTAAGAGGGACAGAAATTAAAGCCCAGGCCACACATAGTGAGGCATCTCCTCAGAGACCCTTCCCATGACAAGCTAGGACCCCAAAGGCTTCACCGCCAGCACGAGAGTGAACACGTGACATAGCTCCCATAGAATTACAGCCTGGCTCCAGTCCTCTGGGTCCCTCTTTAGTCTCTTGCTACTCAAAATGTGATCCATGGGGCCACAACCTAAGCAGTACCAGGGAACTTATTAGAAATGCAAATTCTTGGGCTTCATCCAAGACCACTTGTATCAGAATCTATACTTTGACAAGATCCTTCATAGAAGCCAACCCAAATCCTCTCAAAAGGAAGGTACTTTCATTTTAGACCTCAAATTATTCCTGAAAATAGTTTTTCTAATATAACACCCAGTAAATAGTCAAGAAAAACAAGTCACAAAAGAAAATTAGGCTCTACAAGGGGTTCAGAAACAGCAATGGAAACAGAGCAACAGGGATTTCACTGGTAGAATTATCAGATGCAATCTGTAACATAATAATTTATATTCACAACAGCTACATGTGAAAAGGATTATAAACATTTTTAAAAACTTGAAGATGTCTTCAATGAATAGGAAACTATAAAAAGTTTGTAGCAGATTTTTAAAAAAACCACAGAACTTCTAGACATTAGTGTTTGGCATGTTTCCTGAAGCTCATCCATTTGTGGGTGACTGGCTTAGGGTAGTGAACTACCAGTCATTGAAGGTGTGTGCACAAGGCTAGACAACTAGTTATAAAGATCATTGAAAAGGAGGGGCACCGGGGTGGCTTAGTCAGTTGGGTATCTGACTTTGGCTCAGGTTATGATCTTGCGGTTCATGAGTTTGAGACCCACGTCAGCCTCTGTGCTGACAGAACAGAGCCTGGAGCCTGCTTCAAATTCTGTGTCTCCCTCTCTCTCTGCCCCTCCCCTGCTCATGCTGTCTCTCTCCCTCTCTCAAAAATAAATAAACATTTAAAAATTTTTAATAAAAAAAAAGATCATTGAAAAGGGGAGTCTAGAACTGGCTAAGGATTAGCCTGGTCGTCCTTACTTCCTTCTAGTTTAGATGCCATACGATGTTTTCCTAAGAATGGGACACCCTCCAACTGGCTAGAGCCTGTGGAATCCTTTATAGCTTGACTTCTCCTGGTGTAGTCTTGAGAATCCTGATGAAGGTTGCCAGATCATTCATTGGAGTAAATAACATCACAACTATATAATACTTTCAGAGAGTTAGAGACCATCGGCAGAAACCCCAGATGAAATAGAGGGATCCTATCTGGGAGACACATGGATCAGGGGCCATGGATCTAGAAGTTTATGAACTGTGATCCAGACTGATTATTTGCACACTTCTGTATGAGTCTTCACAAGACTTCTCCTCTTTTAAACATTCTCAGAACTTCATAATCTTCAAAATTAAAAAGAGAAACACTAGAGTACTTCTTTGGACCCTCTGACCTTCTTGGTTCTGTTTATCCCTTCCCCTTGTTCTACTCCATCAAACTCTCCAAAAGGGAGGTTTGTGTCCATGTTTCTGTCTGCCCTCACCCTTCAGAACCCCTGCACCTTGATTTCTTTGCATGTCATGAGCATATTCAAGTTCCACTTTCCCTTTGGTTCATCTTTCCCAAATTCTCTGATCATCTTCGTGGGGCTGTCTCTTTGGATATCATAGTTACCATTCACCTAAACCATTTTCTGTTATACTATTTAATCCTCACACTAATTGTGCAGAATAAGCATTTTTGTTATTTCTATTTTATAACAATATGCATTCATTATAGGAAAATTAGAAAAGACCTCTAAACAAAAGAAGCAAATTAAAATACCTTCAAATTTTACTACACAGAGATAATTTACCACTGTTAATATTTGGTATATATATTTCCTCAAACTTTTTATATGATTTTTTTTTGCAAAAAAAAATGTATGCTGAGCTTACAATTTTATAACCTATTTTTATTTACTGACAATACATAATGAACCTCCTCCATTTTAGTGAATATACATTTACAACATAATATGGGTGTATGACAACTTATTTAGCACACTTTTCATTATTGGGCATTTGATTAATTCCAACCTTTACTGTTAAAATAGGATTTTGTAGCTGTATCTTTGTGCATATTCTTATTTCTCCAAGATAGATTCCTTGATATGGAAATGGATTCATGCTTCTGATTTTGACAAATTTTACCTTCAGAAAGTTTGCACTAATTTAGACTCCCAAACAACAATGTGTGAGTGAGAGTGAACATTTCCCTGAACCCTAATATTTGGGTATTATTGTTTTTATCAATTTGGTTAATGTCATAAGTAGCCTTCTATCATCATTTTAATTTTAAATAAGAATATTGTCTCTTATGTTTCTTTACTATTTTATTCTTTTGTGAATTGACCTGTTAGAATTCTGTATATATTAACATGCTGGCACATAGAAATAAATATTAGCCACATCCTCCTTCTCCCTATAGATAGCATCATTGTACACAGTAAATGGTTTCCCCAAATTTGTCATTTTCTTTTCATTTAATTCAATTATACTTTATTAATTTAGGCTGCACAGAGGTTTAAAGTTTTGTTGTGAAAAAAATTCATAAACCTTGATCTTTATTTTTCTGCCTCTAGTGGCATGCTTAAAGAGACCTTTCTCACCCTCAGATTATATATTCACCTTAGAGTATCTTTATAGTTTCATATTTTACATGTAAATCATTCATATATCTAGAATTTATTTTTATATAAGGATGGGATAGAGATCAGTAACTTCTCACAAAAGACCAAATGGCTTTCCAATTCAACATTTCGAGTATTTTTAAAAAGGAACAGAGCAGAGACACGTTTGAATTGAGACCTGTGAATGTCTGTATCTCTGAGTAGAAAGGAATTAATTACCACGTGTCATAAATCAGCATGGGGCCAGAGCTATTAAATATACTAATGGCTTGGATGGAAGAAGAGCTGCAAAGCAGGCTGTGAGCTTCTCCTTGTCCAGTGGTGATTTAAGTGGGTTACTTACAGCCCAAGATGACAGTGAGGAAAGCCAGACAGCCTTCAGTATCAGGGAAGGGAGCAGCCATGGTGTCTTCAGACAGGATTGGATCTGGTTGTGGTCTGGTTGCCTGCAAGGCTCCCCTGCCTCACTGACCCTCCTTTTGTAGACTGGAAAGGGAGTAGAAGGCCTGAGAAGGGCCAGGGCCTTCAAAAGCAGCATCTCTCTGTGGCCAGGCCTGGAAAGACCACATCCAGAGTCTGGTCCAGCTACAATCTCAGCACTCGCTTGTGCCCAGGATTCCCTTCCAGCATGACGACCCCCTTTGATTTTGCTCCATGGACTTCTGGCTTCTGCTTCTGTTCTCCTAGATTCCCCATTTTGTTATTTTCTTTTTTTTTCCATTTTGTTATTTTCTTCAAAGCACATATTTCGTATTAAAATCATTCTTCTCTAGACTTATTTTCTCTGTTTGGCAGTCCCATCATTGTATGATTTTCCTACCTTTGAGCTGTTTTTCATAACGTCGTATTTTCTGACATTGGACCTTGGTTTTTCTACGGGCGAGAAGCATAATGATACTACTTGACAATTACAAGTTTGTCCCAACTTGTTTTAATACAAACTTCTGAGTAATTCTAACAGGTAGGTAGGCAGGGTCATGTGGACAAAGTGCAGGTTGAAAAGGAGGTTTGCCTAAGGGGCATAGTGAATTGGGATCAGATCTGATCTGGCCAGGCCAGGCTCCAGCTTCAGAACTCTGCCTACCACCCTCTGAGGCCCATTTTCTACTCAACTTTTTGGCTCCTTGGAGCCCTTTGATTCAACAGAACTCACAGATTTCTCTGTCAGGGTCCAGTGCTAGGGTGCCAAGACAACTGATTCATACTCAGTCTCTTGGCAGGTTCACAACAAGAGTGGTTTTTGAGTATTTCCTGTATACAAAATAAGATGACAAGGAGGAGTGTTGACCATGGTCAGGCTGTTGATCAGGGACATCTTCACAGAGTATCATATTTGGATCATATTTGGGCAGGTGGGTTGGAGCCTATCAGACTAGATGAGCTCTGGGGTCTTTAAAAGACATCTATTGTCCTGTTCTGCCTGGCACCCATTCCTACTACCACCTCCCCTGTGTGAGTTCATCCTCTGACCACAGATACAGCCTCAGGTCTGGGACCTACATTATTCCAATGATACACAACCCTGGAGTTTTCGTTAATTCCATTGGGGAAAAAAGATGCTGGTCTTTCCACAGGGGTAGCTAAGAAGCTGATGGCCATCTTGCTCTGCAAAGGGAGAACCTGCCTGAGGGGAACCTGGAGAGGAGAGCAGAGCTAGGAAAGGGAGAGAGTGACTATCTTCAGGACATTGTCTGGATTCTGAATCCAGCCTCCCCTGAAAGCAAATACCTTGAGTTTTTCAGTCATGTGACCCAAGAGATTTCTTTTCTCTGGTGGGTAAACTAGTTTGAGTTGGGTTTCTGTCACTTACAAACCAAAGATCCTTGACTAATATAGAGTCCCCTCTAAATCCAAGGCTGTGAGTCTTTGGCAGACAGGGAGAGGCAGTGCAGCCAGGAATAGTGTCTACACAGCCTTGGCATCTATCTCCTCTGCCTTGCAGGTCTTGCTGCTCAGCATTCATGGAATGATTAGGTCCAGATTGTCCTGTTTTCAAAGCTGTCATTTTTGCTCCTTGATGGTGCAAGATTCCAGACCAGTAGGGCTTTTAGGGAAACTGCTGAAGGATTTTTTTCTCAAGTGAGTGCTCCAGCTGCAGGATTCTATGTGAAGGTCACAGATGATGGCTAGGAAACCTCTGTTGTATGTCTTTCTAGAACACTATTCCCTCCTTCCTATGGAAAATAACCCCTTCCCCACTTTAGCCATGTGGTTTGAAAGAGAGTTGCCAGAATCTTAATGGCACAACCATGTGACCAAAGTGATTGGTCTGGAGTGGGAACCTGCCCAAGGATGAGATGAAGAAATTAGTCTCAAATCTTCTCCAACAGTGGAGATGTCTAGAGGCATCAGTGGCCAGGTCCCTTGTACTGTGGCACAAACAGTCTGAGGAGGGAGAGAATGAAATGGCTCCTCAGGTCTTGGCATGAAGGATGTGGAGTTGGGTTAGATGAGATCAGGTGATTCTCTACTCCCACATACCATTTGTCCTTGGGATCCCATTATATCCCCTACATGCCTTTTGATTACATAAGCCTTCTAATGAATCTCCCTGCAAATAGCAAGCCAAGTTAGCTGCATTAGGTGTCTGTCCTTTGCAACCCAAAGGGCCCTATACAGCTACAGAACTCCCCCAGGCCATCCAGGCTCCATTTAGCTAACGAGCTACCCATGAGATCAATGGTTCATAGCCCTGACTCTTATTAGAATTACCTCAGGCACTTCTAAAACCTAATGGTACCACAGCCAGACTCTTAACAGATCTAGAGATTAGCCCAAACAACAGGTGTTTCCTTAATCTCCCTAAGTGGTTTTAACATTTAAGGAGACTTGCACATCTCTGCAGAAATGATCAACTCACCCTACTTATCCATGGAATGGGATCTCAGGCAGTCAGGTTGTGAGGAAAAGACCATTCGGTGGTCTTGGCATCTGAAGGGCTTGGTCTAACTCTCCCCTCCCCATCTTGGCCACTAATCCTGTGACTGTAGGCATGTCTGTTGACCAAGCCTCAGGAACTCCACCTGTAAGATGGAAATAGTAACTACTGCTCTGTCCTCCTGAGGGGTCTAATAAGGATCAGACGTGAAGGAACCTAGACCTCTATGCATCCCACACCTGCATCTCCTAGAACAGAGACTGCACGTCCCCTTCACACACTCCTCACACAGTGGAAGGGGGCACCATGGCATCTTCGCATCTTTCCCAAAGTCAGGATTGAGAAGCCTCAGGAGGGAGAGAGGGCAATTCCATCTCAGCAGAAGAACACAGCAGAAGATGGGTCTCTAACCTGCAGTTTACACACAGTGTCTGTGTCCTCTTTTCCTGCCCTACCCCATGCCTACCTCACCCCCACTCTACCCTACCCCCATCAAAGTTCCTGTAGGAACACCTCAAAGATTCCTCGTCAACAGCCAGCCACCCATCAAGGCTACTTAATGATCAAATCAGCCTTTCTAGGCCTTTTCCTAAAGGATTTTAATCTCTGTCCTTGTTCTCCCCTGGATTTTTTTTCCACCACTCTTTGGCTTAATAAATGCCTTTCCAGAAGGCTTCAACCCGGCTGGAAGTATACTTGAACAGCAATTCTAAGTCCTTATTAGCTCTATAGTGATCAGGTGAAGGAATAATTGATCTCAATCAGGAACACCTGGTTTCATAATTACACAAATGATTATAATTCAATAATAAAAGTCAATTTAACGAACTTAATTCAGATTGCTTTAACCTCTCACAGACAGTTAAGAAGTGAAGAAGCAAACAGGGAAAAAATAGAAAAAAATGGGGGGGGGGGCGCGTAGAAAAGCAAAGATCTGCCTAAACTACCTGACCAGATAGGGCCCAAACATAACTGATTCCTTTTACCCCTACCACAACATGCGTTGTTGCTTCTGGGCCTTGGTTCGTTATACCATTTCTGTGTAGGATGTCCTCCCCCCATCTCTATATTTCCAAACCATACCCAGTTTTTCCATGTCAAGCTCAAATACGACCTTCTTCACCTCCATAAAGTTTGGGAGCTTGAGGGAGATGGTGACCAAGGGAAGGAAAGTAATATTTATTGAGCTCCTATTGTGAGTCTTCAGACATTTACTTCTGGATTTCATTTAGTTCTCACAGAGAAGCAGGAAACCGAGGCTCAGAAAGCTTAACACTTTGCTTGCAGTTGAATGGCTATACAGGATTTGAATTCAGGTCTTCCTGCTTTCAGAGCCTGTGCACTTGGCTCTCTACCATGACAACCCTGGGGGGACTCTGGGCCTTCCTCTCAGGCCGCAGCATTACCTCAGTCACCCATGGCGAATTTCAGCTGCTGCCACTTGGTTCTGACCGTGAAGAATGTGGCCACGAGTTTGCCGGGCTGATAAGGCTTTCTCTGTTGGCATCTAGCCGGTAGAAGACGTAGCTCTCCCTTTAAAATCTCTCCAGTCAAATGTCAGTTCACAGGGATCAAAGGTGAGCTTGAAACACTCATTTGTGAATCACTTCAACCTCGTGAAAATCAGAGGCTGAGTTTCAAGGATTTGGGCTTGGGATCAAGGAGAGTATGTCAGGCTGAGGCCCAGAGATGGAGGTATACCCCAAGGCTAGTCTTACTTCAGTGTGCTCTCTGAAAAGACCAGGGAGAGGGTGTATGGTGCTTTGCTGACCTGTGCCGGGGGTCAGTGGGGAGAGGAAGCTTGTGTGAAGCCACAATGAGGCACCTCTCTATTCAGTAAACACTCGTGGAATGCCTACAAGACCCATACTGGGCCTGGGGATCGTGAGCTTACTACTGCTATTACTATCGTTATTATTAATGATAATAATACCACACACTATTTAATGAGTATCAGATACCTTGCTAAGGATGTATATGCATTATCCCTTTTTTCTTCACAGCCCTATAAAGTAGGTATTAGTATCATCCCCCTTATACAGATGGGCAAATTGAGATTAAGAGGATTTAGGGGGCACCTGGGTGGCTCAGTCGGTTAAGCGTCCAACTTTGGCTCAGGTCATGATCTCATGGTTCATGGGTTCGAGCCCTGGGTCGGGCTCTGTGCTGACAGCTCAGAGCCTGGAGCCTGCTTCAGATTCTGGGTCTCCCTCTCTCTCTGCCTCTCCCCTGCTCGCACTCTATCTCTCTCTCTTTGAAAAATAAATAAACATTAAAAACATTTTAAGAGGATTTAAGTAATGTATCCAGGGTCATAGAACGTATCCGTGGTAGACGGGTCTAAAATTTAAACCCGAATATCTGGCTTTAAAGCCTGAGGTCTTAACCTCTCCACAGAACCTCTCTAGTTTGTCTTAAGGCATAGCCCGGCTCCCCAAGGCTCGTAGCCTTGGGGAATATGAGCATGCACATGAGGAAAATAATAGTTCAGTATGAAAAGTACCAATTGGGAAAGGTGGCACCCAGAGCTGCCTCAGGCTGGGGGATATGGTACCGCTGACTATGGCAGCAGGGAGCCTTCCTCTTCATCCCTGGGCGGCTGGCCCATTGCCGTCTGGGATGGCCCCTCTGTGGCCTCTAAAGGCTGAGTTCTCAGAGACACCCTGTGCAGACTCTTCGATACACTCTGACTTGGGCTTACTTGCCAGTTTCTGGACAAAATTTCTATTTTAGAACACTCTATCCCTTATGGATAATGTTTCTTTTGAGAAGCTGTCACTATTAGCTGTGAAATCTCCCCCTGCCCCCCCCCACCCTGACTGTCGAGTTTTAAAGAAGTGATTTATATTGATTGTAGAAAAATGATAAAATGCAGATAAGCATGAATTCTTCAAAAACCTCCTAGAAACTCCATCACCAGAGACAACTGCTGCCAGAATTGTGCTGTTTGTTCACCCAGACATTGTCCAATGGTCACGTAAAGGACATGTGTCAACATATTTTTCTTTTACAAATACGTAACCATACGGCAATTCTGTGTTGTAACCCACCTCTTTCACGGAGGGATGTGTGGTGACTGCCTTCCCATAGGACCATACTTTAAACCAATGGGTTCTAACCCTTTGCAAGGTTTGAGATCTGGAGCATGGCAGTGAATAGATAGTAACGTGCAGGTGATGGCAAGAATCGAGGCAGACAAGCCATAGTAGCTTGGGCCCTGGTTCTCCCTCCCATATCTGGGTGGCACCTCTGAACCTCACTGTTCTTATCCATCAAGCAGGGATAGTACCCTTCCCTCTGCTGGTCTCCCGGGGCTGGGATGAGCTATCTGTACAGCGATGGACATGAAGGGCTGGTATAGACTCTATTGTATTATCTGAATATAAGAGGTCTCTAAAGATTCTGACTCTGCCAAGAATGCCTTTCCTTTTGCTGTTGTGAGCTCTGAAGTGATATCCCAAGAATCCCAAGAAGACTCCAGGCATGTCCCTGTGGTACCCATCAGCCAGTCTTCCTTGTTGGTAATAATGAACTGCTCACACTAGATCAGGGAGGAATGATAGTCTGCGGTGTGACTTGCCTGGCTTGTTCACTACCCTATTTTCAGTCTTTTGGCTACTATGGGGCCCACACCCCAAATAGGCGGGGCATCCTTCCCAGGTTCCTCTTCACAGTGGGCCTGGCCGCAGCACCCCTAAAAGGCTCCCTGAGCTTCCTACTGCCTTTCAGAATCTCCCTGGAGCCCTGCCCACCAAACCTACCTGCTTCCTCTTATCTCTTCTCTGGTGCCTCTTTGAGTAGGATGCTATCTTTACTTTGCAACTAACCCTTAGGACTTCCTCACTTTTCTGCCCCACCTTTCTGGACCTGGCCGACACCTCACTCTGATACGAGAAGTTATGTAGTTTTCCAGGGATTCTGATGGGGACTTTCCAGGCAGGCAGCCCCTGTGCTGCAGAGCAACCCCTGGTTCGACTCGCCTCTTGCTACAGCTGTTTTGTAGAGGCCTAAGTGGCCGGTGGACACTCCACGTGTGGCAGTGAGATCCTGAGTGGTGCCTACCCACCCCCTTCCCAGGAGCCCACCACAGCTGAGGGAAGTGAGAACTGAATTCCCTACGGTTCCCTCTCCCCTCCAACGGATTCACCTGCAGTGCCCTCTTCCTGAAGTTCTCTTCGTCCGTGTTCCTGTCCCCACTTGCCTATTCCTCAGACTTACCCTTCCTCATTCCCCAGAACTCAGCTCAGACCTCAGGGCCTTCCTCAAACCACCAGGCTTCGTTTCGGTGCTTTTAGCTTCAAAGCACCTGGTACTTCTAATAAGTACAATAAATTCCAATTTTCTGTTAATCTGTCTCCAGGGTATCCCGAAGGAAGGGATTATATCTTCTTTTCTATTATTACCCCAGAGCCATAATAGGTGTTCAATAAATTTTAATGCATGACTGAACAAACTTAGTATATCTGAGTCCCGCCGGGACCACTTCAACCACCATTTGTAGCTCTGAAGAAATTTTTTGGTAACTCAGAAATCCATCCTTCTTTCTCCTGCAGCTGAGCTATGGAAGCTTCACACAAAATCAGGTTGGCAGTCTACCTCTCTGGTGGGACTCCTCACAACCCAAGTGGGACCGTTAGAATCCTGCCTCTGGCACCCAGTGCTTCTTCTCAGGAGGGAACGCTAGACCCGTGACTGGTGAGGCCTTCGGACTTCTGCACCTTCTCTGTTCTGTTGACTTGCTGGCCTGTCTTCCCAAAACCTGCCTGGCACTGGTTTGTTTTCCAAGCGAAGGTGAATTTTGTCAGTGTCCTGAGAACTTTGGCTACCCCTAAAAGAAATCAGAGATGTTCCACCAGATTTTACTTGGGTATCATCAAAGCTGAATTAGAAATGACCAAACTTACCTCATTTACACATTCATTTATTGATTCAGTAAGCATTTATGAAGTTCCTATTATGCTGTAGGTACCGCGTTAGGTACCAAAAATCCACATTCCACTGTAGGTAGCCCGTCTTCTTTAACAGATCCCACTGGCTAAAACAACTTCACCCAAAGCCATTTCTTCTGTTGACCAATTCATGTAATGACCAGTTTTCCTAAAATTCAGCCCATATATGTTTTTTAAATTTGTTCAGATATTCTGGTATTTTTTTAAGTTCACTTATTTATTTTGAGAGAGAGAGATCATGAGTGAGGGACAGGCAGAGGGGGAGAGAGAGAGAGAGAGAGAGAGAACCCCAAACAAGGTCTGCACTGTCAACACAGAGCCTGAGACCGGTGCTCAATCCCACAAATGGTGAGATCATGACCTGAGCCAAAATCAAGAGTCAGATGCTCAACTGACTGAGCCACCCAGGCACCTCTATTCTGGTCCTTTTTGCTATCTTCTTTTTGACATTTTAAAATTTATTTTTATAATGAATTAATCTCAGAATTCTTCCTATATCAATTAGGATGTAAATAATTTTTTAAAAATTAAATATGTAAACCAAACTGAGGTTTGAAGACTGGGGTTTGTAGAACTGGTGCACTTTTGGTTCCTTTGCAATTCATTTTCCTGATTCTATTGGCATGGGGACATTTATTTTTGGTCGCCAGGATGGGAGTGTAGTTTTGGAGGGAGTATGTAAAGAAGAGAAACCCTAAGATAGAACACTGTCTGCCCCCTCTGGAGACCTAAGAGATGGATCCTGGGGGCAGGGGGCAGGCTGGAAGATGAGGGACCGTGTTCACAAAACACTGAAAGGCTCTGCACGCACAGGCAGCTCGCCCCAGAACAGGGAAGAGGCCACTAGCCTCCTCCCTCTGAACCACGGCAGATTGTGGCTTTAGAGCCACAGGGAAGCACCCTGTGCAGTGAGGCTGTGTGAAGGAGGATTTGCGAGGAAGAGCAAGGAAGCACACAGATGCACACATTGTGGGGCACAGGTGAGGTGGCCCTGGGGACCAGCCAGGGGCAGACGTCTGTGGACGTCCCCTGGTCATCCAGGTCAGGGCTCATGGCAGCAAGACTTCGGCATTAATGTCACCAAACTGCATTTGCATCCCCAAGTTGCTAAGGCCTGGGAATGTTTGGGTTATGAGACACCCTCCAGAACATAAAAACAGCCTCACACTTCAAAGAATGGTGTGCACAGAGTGAAGAGTATGAAACACAAAATAAGTTGAATGCCTGATTTTAAAAGTAAGGAAAAGGTCATCTTTATAAATTAAAAAAAAAAGGTGGGGGGGATTGAATCGATTCCTCATTGAACCAACTGACCATGGAGCCGCCGCTCACCCTCAACCACACCTAGCAGCCCCTCTGTGGAGAATTATGAAACAGGCAGAGCATGGGCCCCAGGAAACAGTTCTGGCACCCCCATCTAGTCTCTGAATTGCCAAGGAGAAGAGGCCCAGATGCTCACGGCAATGCTCAGGGCTGGGACAGCCGTGGCTGGGGCAGGACAGCCTCCCCATGATGGCAGAGAATACACAGAGGTAGCCAGGCTGCGGCCGGGGCACGCGGTGCACAGGGCCCCGCTCCACTTGCGACCCTGGACCCTGGCCAATCCTCCCTGTGCACTGGGACTCAGTAGCGTGCGAGCTGGGAGAGAATTCCTGTGCTTCTAGGAACCCTCAGCCTGGGGTTTGGTCGTCAAAACCTCTCGCTGCAAAGACCCTTAGGGATTATCTAGTCCAACCCCCTCATTTCCCAGAGCACGTTGCTGGGGCCCAGAGAGGGGAAGGAATTTGCTCACTGTCACCAGGAATGTCAGTGACGCAGGATCTTCTGCTGGGTTCAGCCTAGGACGATGACCCCTGACGAGGGTCCCTGGGTTTCTAATGGGTTCACCGTAAAAAATCAAAACAATCACAGCAGTCAGTATTTTCCAGTCACTGGAAAAGTCTAACTTTGTTAAATCCACAAAGCACAAACATTTGCTAATCAAAGCATTTACCCAAGTGATACTCAATTAAAGCAAATATTAAGGGAAAGAAAATGTGCACATGCTACAGACCACCTACGCAGGATTTATATCACATTCTCTTAGATGAGCGGTAAACCAATGGCAGTTCTCATAGGCTCGGATTTGGACAGCAGGGACTTAGCAGGAGCCTTCAGGAGGAGTCAACAGGCAGCTGGGAAGGCTCAGAACCAGCAGCCAGGAGACCACCTCTTCCCTTTCCTCTGCCTCTCAGGGACCCACTGACCTTGGGCAGGTCCTCTAGCCTCTCCGAACCTCAGTATCTTCATCCCTGAAATGGGGTTGATGCTCCCTGCCCAGCCTAACCGCCTACCCGTGGGGTTGTTGCAAGAATAATGTGAGATGGCGCTTAGAACATGGGATGCAAATCACACCGTTTTTTAGCTGCCTTCAATCTGAGCCGGTGGCTGACTACAGAAAGGAGAGAGGCTGAGCAGAACAGGTGAGAGAAGGCAGGTAAGGGGACTGGAGACCAGGTTCTTGGCAGGACATTTGCAATCACTAAAACTGCTGGGCCTTACAAGCAGTGAGATCTTGTAAAAGGTAAAAGGCATATGGAGCCAGATGGACCTGCGGGTTCTGGCTTTTCCTGGCCTTGTGGCCTTGGACAATTCATGTGAGTTCTCTGAGCGTGTGAATGAAAATAAAAATACCCACCTTGCAGTGTTACCACAAATATTAATAATAATAAGACTTGGCATGTGTTGAGTGCTTGTTATAATGCTTCAGATACATTCTAGGGGCTGAGCCTATATTAAGCCTCACAACCACTCTCTGAGTCAAATGTTATTTCCATCCCCAATTTATCAATGAGGGAGTGCAGGCAAAGAGAGGTTAAATGACTTGCTCGAGGTCACACAGCTACTAAGTAGTAGAGTCAGGCTTTGAATTGGGGCATTCTGGCTTCAGAATCTATATACTTAACCCCAGGGTAGAGTGTATTAGCTTCCTATGGCTAATGTAACATATCACCACAAACTTACTAGCTTAAAACAACACAGATTTATTACCTGACCGTTCTGCAGGTCATAAATCCTAAAATCAAGGTGTTGGCAAGAATCCTTTCCTTCTGGAAGCTCTAAGGCAGAATCCTTTCCTCGCCTTTTCCAGGTTCTGGGGGCCACCTACATGGTTCATGTTTCCCTTCCTCACCTCGCTCTGACCTCTGCTTCCATTGTCACATTTCTCCCCTTTCTATTCTGACTTTCCTGTCTCCCTCTTCTAAGCACCTTTGTGGTTACCTTGGGCCCTCCCAGATAACTCAGGATGACTTCCTCCTCTCAAGGCCCTTAACTTAATATCATCTGCAAAGACCCTTTTGCCATGTAAAGCAACGTATTCACAGGTTTTGGGTATCAGGATGTGGACATTTTGAAGGATCTTATTCAGCCTACCATACTAACTGTGATCTCCCCCAAGAAGGCTACTTTGCCTCTCTGAAATTCTGGTCCCTTCTCTGTAAAATGGTGGGTGATATTTCTCACCCCACATGGAGGTAGTGAGTAGCAAAAGAGAGAATGTGTCTAAAGCACCTAACCATAGCAGGTGTTCAGCAAATATCTACCATCAGAAACCAAGCAGACCTCGCCATGATGGCAGGTTAGGAATCTAGATGTTTCTGAGTGGCCCCCACCGCCTCCTCAGGGCTGTTGGAAGTGATCTTTCCACATGGCCTGCTTCCTCCTCTTGGTTCTCATGAGTGCTGGCTGGGACTGGAGCAGGCCTCGACCATTCTCCCTCTGACTTCCAAGTTTCAGGCATCTTCTCTAGAACTTGAACTGCTCATTTGTCATAGGCAAGAGATTCCATGCTGGCCTGAACCCACTGGCACCACTCTGTCCCCCAGTCCTGGGCTTGAGGCGACTTGCCTGCTTATTTGGGGCAGAGGTAGAGGAAGAATAGAAATGGTCTTTAAAAACTCCTATTTTGAAAAAACTAGAAGAGTCTGCTACTTCAGAGATACCTA
This sequence comes from Panthera tigris, assembly GCF_018350195.1. Lineage (NCBI taxonomy): Eukaryota > Metazoa > Chordata > Mammalia > Carnivora > Felidae > Panthera > Panthera tigris. The sequence goes on along the minus strand of NC_056672.1, from coordinate 61,167,416 downwards.
TTGTGTGGTTGTTATTTTATAATATGGTAGTCCTTCAGAACAAAAAGAGAGAGAGAGCCACATCACATCTGTGATGTGGCAAAATTCAAATGCCAGTTCTGCCTTTTGCCAGCTGAAGTAGACACAACCCACACATTCATATGAGTCAAATAAAGTTGACCCTTTCCAGTTCCCAAGCCAGGCCCAAGTGGTCTGAGCATGACCTCATTTCCCATCCAAGTAAGTGGTTCAGAAATGGCTTGTGAGATGCAAGGCATCACTGGGGGCAAGAGTTAGGGGGCTTGCTCCTCATGAATATTTCCAGTCATTCAGAGAGGCCCAGCAAATGACGGGTCTCTTTTCTTCTGCTATGACTGCTATGATTATGTCTGGATGACTGGTCTGGCACTCCTGTGTCACCAGCCTGAGGACAAAGCCACCCCGGGATGGCAAAGAGGTAGAAAGAGTACACTTCTTTAATGATATACTTGAGCTGCTAAATCAACCAAACTTGAATCCTGCTTTACCCTAGACTTCTGATGATGTTAGAGAGTAAATTCCCCTTTAATTATTTAAGCCAGTTTTCCAATATTTGCCACCCAAAGCATCTGAAGTTATATATTAGCTGTGTGATCTTGGGTAAACCACCTAACCTCTCTGAGCTTTATAATAATCCACCTCTGCGTACTTCTGATGAGGATCGAGTGAGAAAGTACATATGAAAGCACTTTTTAAGGAAACTACATAGTGCCGGACAATTTAGGCTATCATTATTATTGTTGTTGTTATTATCATTGTTATTTTAAGCTTTGGTAAATGTGCACTGGCCAAATTGAGTCTGTTTCATAAAACTGTTTACATCGTTGATTTATTCAAATCTCCATTCTACTTTGACCAAGTAGAATCTGGCTTTTTCCAGAGCCATGGTCGCATCAGAACAGGGCACAGGTACTCCTCTCTCCCTCCGTCCTGTCGAACTTCAAAGGGACCCCCAAAAAGGAGACAGAAGTGGCCCAAAGTTTGTGTCTTGAGAAAAGTACCCAGGGAAGGAGAAACGGTTAAGAGCCCAGGAACACCTGAGAGGTCTAGGTGGTCCAAAGCCCACAGGCTCCCAGGCGCCTGAGGCTCACTCTGCTGCCTCCTGTCACCTGTGCCTCCCACTTGAAACATTTCTCAGGGGGAGACTGTAGTTGTGAGGGCTTCTCAGTAGTGCCTGGGCCATCTGTCCCCTCTAGTGTCTGTCTCCTCTCCTCCAGCATAAGGAAACTCTGAGTGATGAACCTTTGCTCTCATACTTCCCCCTTTGTCTGTGAATGAGTATGGATGGGAACAGACCGTGACCTCTCCGTTCATCCGTACTCGGATCCCCTCAACACGATGCACAAGCAAGACAGAAAGGGCTCTGGGCCCCAAGAGGTGTGGGCACAGTGACGCTGGACGCTTTGGCAGGGTGACTTTGAAAGATGGAGAAACTGGGACACAGAGGGACCAAGGGGAGGATGAGTTTGCGGGTACAGGAACTGGCGTGAGGGCGAGGAGGTGGGAGTCCTCCAGTGGATCCGGGCACGGATCAACCAGTGCTGGCCCGGGGACCCGCACCAATCTACAACTGTTTTCCTCCAGTCCCTCCCCCGGTGAGGGTGAGAACAGTAAGGACGAAGAGCAAGTTTTGAATAAAGCTAATTCTTTCAACTTGAAGTTTTGCTTTTATTCTGACGTGATGTCCTCCTTATGTTTCAGGTACTAAAGAGCCATTCCCTTGATAAAATGATGTCATCTTCAGTGGTAGCTGGGGCGGGGAGGGGGCATGTCGTCCGTGCTGGTCATCTAACTATTCTGACTCTCTCACTTGCCAGGCACATGAGAGGGTTTGTCTTTCTGGCTCCCATTTCAGCTAGGTCTGGACAAGTGACTTGTTTTTACCAGTGAAATGCAAGTGGAAAGAACTCGTCACTTCCGGGCTGAATCTCTGGGAGCTGGATAATCCCATTTCTCTGCCTCTGGAAACATGTGTCAAGGTGCAGCCTCTGTCATCCTGGCTCCCCCAGAAGCCATGCCCCTGCCAACCTCACTGGGCACGTAGTGGCTATGGCTTCTGTTGCATCAAGCTGTGACTCTCTGGAGGCTATTTGTTCCTGCAGCATAGTCTGACTAAGAGAGTAGCTGTTTAATTTTTTCATATCTCTATTTAGCAAAATTAAAACATTGCCAATCTTATGTTGGTATTCTTCCCCGCCTTTTGACATTTAACTGTCCCAGGAAGTACAACCTCTTGGACATTCTGACGCTCTGATAGCTGGAGCGTGGGAGGTACCCAGTTTGGCAAGAACAAGCGTTCTCAGGTCAGGGGCCATGAGAGGGGGCCCCTCTGTGCCAATTCAGCCAGAGGCACACCTGTCTTATCACACCTGCTTATCTGTGTGGTGAATAAATGAATGTGTTTACTGCTCTTCTGCACAGGTTTTCAGGATAAGGAAAAGGCTTTATGACTGAAAAAGAACAAGTTGAAAGTGACATGGCAGAGAGTCTGTGAGGCCCTGGGGATATAATGACGAACAGGACAGACGCAGACTTCTTGCTTAGTTACATACTGTCTATGGTTTTTGGTTCCGTGGGATATGGGAGGGGCTGAAGAGCCAGTCAAAAGACAAGTATGCAAACAGATAAATAAAATAATTAAAACATGGAAAGGCAGGGTGCCTGGAGGGTGCCTGGGTGGCTCAGTCGGTTAAGTGTCTGACTGGCTTAGGTCATGATCTTACAGTTCTTGAGTTTGAGCCCCGCGTCAGACTCTGTGCTGACATCTCAGAGTCCGAAGCCTGCCTCAGATTTTGTGTCTCCCTCTGTCTCTGCCCCTCCCCCTGCTCAAGCTCTCTCTAAAATGAATAAATGTTTAAAAAAAATTAATAAAATAATAAAGTATAAAATACAACGTGGAAAGGCATTACCTGGTGAAGATATGGAGGCTGAGGTAGAGAGTAACAAGAGGGGGGCCTACCTGAGGCAGGGTGGCTGGCAAGACCTCTTCTCAGGAGGTCACGTTTAAGTTGCAACCTGCAGGGTGCAATATGGCCTGCAAGAGAGGAGAGGGGAGAGGGCCTCGTGGGAGGCCGTACTGGGGAGGATCATCAGGAGAAACAGTGTGTGACCCGCTTCAGAGGTGAAAGGCGTGCACAGTCTGAGCACAGGGCCAGAAGCACGCTGGAGGGCACAGGACCCCTGCAGGCCGTGGGGCCATGAGCCAAGGACAGCAGTAGTGGCTGATGCTGCCTATTTCACGTTTGACACTTAAGAAACAAACATAATACATTCCAAGTAGAAGGGCCAATGTCCACTCACTCATTAACCCCCAGTCTGGTCTCCCTCAACTTTTCCCATCTCATTACTTCCACTCTGCAGTCCGCTCAGGCCCAAAACTGTGGAGTCTCTTTTACCCTCCATTGAATCCATCAGGGAATCCTACTGGCTTTGCACCCTAAATAAGACTCCCCTTAGCCCCTAAATCTGCACCCTAAATCAGAATACCCTCATCCCCACATGGCTATGGACCTGGTCCAAGAACCAGTATCTCCAACCTGAGCTATTATAGTAGCCTCTCCACTTCCACCCTTGACCCCACATCCTGTCCCCTTTTCTTTGACACAGCAGCCAAAGACATCCTTCAAAACTCAAAGTTAGACCATTTTCTGCCCCCATCCTACAATGGCCTCACACCTGTCAGGATAAAACCAAAGTCCACCATCGTGATCTGGCCCTTCACCATGGCTCTGATCCCATATCTGTTTCTCTTCTCCTTGCCCACTTGGCTTCAACCCCGCAGCATTCCTGATGTTTGGAATGTACCCAGAATGCCTCTGTGGCATGACTGTTGTACTTGCTGTTTCTGCTGAGTCCTTGCCTCAGTTGGTTACCTTTTTCTTGTGGCTTGCTTCCTACCTTCATTGGGGTCTTTCCTCAACGGTCACATTACTGGAGTATGCATCTACAGACACTCCTTTCTATCACTTCTATCTTCACACCTATTCATTTTCCTTTATGACATGAACTGTCACCTGACATATTATATACTTATTTTTCTAGGCCATAGGTTGGCAAACTTTTCTATAAAGGGCCAGATGGTAAATATTTCAGGCTTTGCAGGCCATACGGTCTCCATCACAACTGCTCAACTCTGTCGTTGTAGTGCGAAAGCAGCCATAGACAGTACATAAATAAATGAGCATGGCTGTGTTCCAATAAAACTTTATTTACAGAAACAGGCGGCAAGCTGGATCTGACCTATGGGCCAGAGTCTGTTGACCACTTGCCTACCAAAATGCAAGCTCCAGGAGAGTGAGGATTTTGTCCTTTTGTGCAATATTCTCTGAGGCACCTATCATAGTGCCTGGCATGTGGTAGACGGTCCATAAATATTTATTGGATTAATTGATTCGTTGATTGATTAATTAGCTCTTGGGAAACTGATTTTAGGGGTCTGGCTAAGTAATTTGGACTTTCTTCTTTAAAAAAAAAGTTCAAAAAGTGTCTTTGCCAGTTTTAACAATATTCATGACTGTTGATTGACAGATCTTATCTGCAGTCTGCAATTCTCAGAATGGAGACATTTTGAGACAAATGACAGCCACTTGCTTGTCTCACTGTTTACTCCTCTTGTAAGAGCACTGTATGATGCACATCACACTTTAAGTTGGATGTGTGATGCATCAGACTGCTGCCAACAAAAACACATCGAAATAAAATAATCATCTCTGCAAGCAAAGGCCTAGGGATGACACTCTAGATGCCCTCATAGAAATAAAGGGGCCTGCTGCAGCTCTGCAGAGAGCAGAATCTAGGACCCACCACGATGCCGGGTGTGGAAAAGCAGAGAGGTGAGCAAAGGCCGAAAGTATTGTGAGGCAGGGGAGGTGGAGTTGGGTTGGGTCGGAGGGAATAGGTACAGCCTGATCAAAGAATGAATCTCATTTTCTGGGATGTGATGGGCCAAGGCTAAGTGCAGGATGTGCCCCCGAATTCTGAAGAACCCAGTTGGAGCAGGTTGTTTCTTTCAGGAGAGGTGGGTGGATATGAGGGTCTGGACTGTGGACAACACTGAAAGCCAATCTGGAGAATTGGTACCATTTGACAATGGGAAACCATGGAGGCTTTTGAGCAGTCGGTTGTTATGGTGATGGAAGTTTATCTGCAATAAGGTTGAGAAACGGAATGAATGAGCAAATGGATGTGAATAAATGAGGGAGGGGCAAATCTCAGGTAAAGGAGTCAGAACCGAATCCTGAGGGCACTGGGGAAGCAGTAAAAGGTCTTAAGTAGAGAATGACATGATCATCACTTTTTTCAGATGAAATGGGAAAGAGGATTGGAAGGAGTGGGAGAGTCTTCAGAGTTAAGGAGACCAGTTGGACCACTGCTTCTAAGAACGTCCCTCTTTTGCAAGTTTTCACGTTGCCCTGATGCAATACCTCCTGTGTCCACCTCCACACCAAGTTGGCACAATATGTTGATTTGCTAAATCTGGCAACCCCCCTCAAGTGCCGCTTCTTCCATGAAGCTCTTCCCCAATCTTGTCACTTGGAAGGGATCTTTCCTCTTGGGGCTCTCATGCTTCTTCAAATGCTCCCTTCTAATTGCAGTGATTGTTTGGTTGTTTGTTTTTTTTTTTAATTTTAGAATCAGCTTGTCTGGATTCAAACCACAGCTCTGCCACTTGCTAGCTCTTTGGCCTTGGGAAAGTTCTCTCGCCTTCCTGGGCCCCTATTTCCTCACTGGTAAAAATGGGGATAATAATAATAATACCTGTCTCCTAAGGTCACTGTAAAGATTTAATGAGTTAATATTCATGATAAGCTAAGAGAAGTGCCTGGAGTAGAATGAGCTCTGTGTAAACAATGGCTATTATTATTATTGCTATTATATTAAAGGTATTTGTGTCCATGTCTTATCTCCTATAATAAAATTTGAGCCATTGAGAGTCTTACTCACTTTTGGTCTTCCTCAGTGAATAACAAAATGCACTCCCATAGTATGTGCTCAAAAAGTATTTATAGAATGAATCTGTAATAATTGAGTAAGTGAGTGAATACAACCTGTAAAATATAATTTAACTCTGATGCTGTAAAAAAAAAAGTATTATTTATATTTAAAGATACTTTGATCTGTAAAGGGGAAAACAAACTAGGTGGGTAATGGCAGGAACCTACGAATCTGAGTACAGAAGGAGCACAGGGCAAAGCCTGCCATATGTGTTCTCAAAACCCAACTCTCTGCCTTGATTTTCTAATCCACAAAATGAAGAGAATTGATTACATGATCTTGAAGGTCCTATCTAGCCCTCCAGTTCTATTATTGGGATCATTAGATTCTCAAGAGCTTTGCTTTTTAGTGACTACACCATTAGGAATTTCCTAGAAAAATGAGTGGAAGCAATTTTTTTAATTGAAAAAAATGCTTCCAAAGGACACTGAGTACTAGGGCATAGTGGAAGATCTTATCAAACTAGTGAGGGCTGTGTAAGAGGTGGATCCTCTGTTCCCTCACTTTAATTAGGACTAACATATCAAGAAAAGAAATTCTGTCAGAAGTATGTACAGCAGTCACATTTACCCTGAAGACACAGGAAGCTTGGAAACATGAATCAAACCTGCTCAGAATTCTCCTGAGAAAAAGAACAATGAGAAGCACGAACAAAATGAATCCAAATTCACTGGGGTGTCATTGACCCTACTGAATCTGTGGTTTGGCATGTTGGGGGGTGCCACTGTGAGTCTTCTGCATGAGAGGTAAAGATTCTGTGGTTTCTAAAGACACCTTGGGGTAATGGCAAAGGGGGAGCCCTGGACGAGATGGCCTCTTCTTTTAAGTCTCTCTCAGCACCCTCTTCAACTCTTAGGCATCATCTTCCTGTGTGGCTATGATTTGCATCACTAAATGTTAAATTCTCCAAAGACTATGCTTATTTATCTCAGAGCCTCTTAGTGTCTAGTAGGTGCTCAACAAATATTTGTTGAATGAATGAGTGAATGAATGAATGATTGTTGGCCAAGACTTACAATCCAACTTTGAGTAATGCTGACACATGAAAGGAGGAATTGTAGACACATTAGTTTCCAGGTCACATAGCGGTTAACCAGTGTAAACTCATTTCTGGGTTAAAAGAAAGCAACTGTGTTAATTATTAGACAAAGGTAAGGCAACCAGCACATGCTCTTCTGCCTTCCCTGTTGACTTCTCAATCAGCCGGGCTGGGAGGACAGAGACCTGTGGGCAGGTAGCCTGTGGCTCTATCAGCTCAATCTGCATGTCTGCCCACCCCTGAGACCCTGCTGGGGATAGAGAGGAGCTGGCTGCTGAGGATAGCAAAAGTCATGTGGCAGCCATGGCTGATTCCTTTTGGGGTTCTGCCTCTCCCCCACAAACTCTGAAGCATGTGATCTCCCCCAAAAAGAGCCCTGTACTGGGTTCTGAGCAGGGAGCGGGAAGCTAGATTCCTCCTCAACAGATGTCACCATAATTAGATAACTCATTATATCAAGGAATAAGGGAAGGAGATTGACATGGATACAAATGTGAACATATTGATAGCTGTTCTGCATGTGAGTTTGTGCAATCTTGGAGACTGATTTCCTGGACAAGGCTCAAGGGATGAGTCAGCGGTTGGAGCCTGGGGAGATTTTCCACAATGATATTCTAGTCCTAGTAAAGTATCCTAAGAGCTTTCCACCCTGTAAGACCATTCCCAGGGCAGCCAGGGCTCGAAGCCAGTGTGGGCGTGTGCCTGCATGAGGGGGAGGGACACAGAAGACAGCCAGGGCCTGGTGTGGAGGGGGGGCGGTGACAGTGGGCCCGGCGGGGGGGGGGGGAGCATCCTAGGGAGTTTGCTCCCACCCTGAGCTGGATTAAGTGTCCTTTGCTAGTGTTCCCATATGACCCTGCCGGTTCTGTTGGAGCACCCATCATTCCATTTTATACTTGCCTCTTTTTCCTGTGGCAAATGTGAGGGTTTGACCACATGATGATCCTTTCCAGCTTGAGCATTCTAAAGTTGGAAATGCCTTAAAAACTGGGGAAAAGGAAGGAAACAGTGAATTGACACTGAGCACATGCTTGCTCCTTCACTGGGTATTCCGCATCCATCATTTTCCAACAACCTCCTGAGGCCAGCTTGCCAGTTTTCAGAGGGCCGTCATCATGTCCGTTGGTTGTGCCTTCTAAGGACCCCGGAACAAGCAGGCCCTCCCCTGTGGTCCAATCTGTAATTGGTACAAAGCACTTGTCTTGTACTGGGAGACTTGGGGAGTGGAGGATGTGAAGAGGCAGAGCCACTCCTGCTAGAGTTCTGAATGCCTGCTCCTGGCCCTGTGGTCTCCATCCTTCCTCCCCATGCCTCTCACCTCTCCCCACCTCTCCTCTAGCATCTTACCCCAGGAGAACTAGCTCTCCTCTTGCACAGAGAAAACACAACCCACTGGGAAGGAACTCCTTCATCTCACTGATATGGAAGAGGTAGCCTACCTCGTCACTTACCTGTGGCTTACCATCTCACTTCTTGAGGGTCACAGTCTGCCTTTGACTTTATTTCTTGAGTCTGTCCTCTCCTTTGCCTCATGCCTGGTCCAGCCCCTTGCCTTTCCTCTGAGTAATTATGGTATCCCCAGCACTCTCCACAATGGTCTTTCTGCTCCAGCTATCTTCTTCCTGGGCCTTTTAGTTCCCACCCTACATCTCACACACCTCCTGACCTACAGAAAGACCCTCCAGCTGCCTGAACCTGGCATTCATACATCTTGGTAAGAGTCCTGGGGAAAATTCTTTTGGGGGGACCTGGAGCCCATAAACAGATAACAGTATCCTAAAGTGGTTGAAGCAGGTAGGCTTTAAATAAAGATGACAGATGCCATCAGCAGTTCATATGTAGGCACCAATGCTATGCTTGAAATGGTAAAAGTGTGACAGGTTATAGTTATACATTTTTCAAGAACTGACGGTCACTCCTGACTAAACAGTCCAGGCCTGACTCCGAATAAAAGTTACAGCCACACCCAGTTGGCCTCAGAAATGAGAAGTGCTGATGATCATCCACGTAAGAGGCCTGCGGCAATAATACCCACACCTGCTCCTGCTTCTGGGCAAGTGAGAGGACGCAGAGGGACCCAGTTTCTTCGGGGACCACAGGCTGTCAGAATATCTTCATCTTCTATTGGAGTCATTGGCACCAAACCTGCCCAGAGGAGTGAGAAACTGTGACCACCCCCTACCCACCTTGCAATCCTTCTCTCTCTTCCCACATGGTCTTGGGGGAGCAGGAGACAACATTAAAGCTTTCTGTACTGCTTTTTGTTTGTGAGCCTGTGTGAAAGTCCATTTGGAGGACCTGTTTGCAGCTCGAGCTCTGAGACCAGAAAGTTAGTCCTTATTCAGACAACTACCCACCTTCCATCCACTTCCCAGCCTGACCACCTACACATTCAGTGTTGCAGTTCTCTTTCCCAGTACAGGCGCCACACTTTCCTTTCCTGGGTTTCCCTTTACGTCCAAACCCGGCCATCCAGCAGTAACCCACAGACACTCCGTCTTTCCAGGGAGCCTTCTGGGCCCAGCCTATCCTTGTCTCCCTCACAGCCCTGTGCCACCCTCTCAGCAGGCTCTACTTCCTATTAGGTGTATTGCTATGCCTGTCTTTTCTCCCCTGCTGCACCACGAACTTTCCCAGGGAATGGGCTCAGTCTGGGACATGTGAACACCTCCCAGAGACCCTAGCACACGTAATTTGGAAGGGATATATTGTTTCCAGGCACATACTGGACACCTTCCATTTAATCTTTCCAAAGCCTTGGTAGTAATGCCGTCCTGTTTTGCAGATGATGAAACTGAGGCTCAGAGAGGTTAAATGACTTGCCCGGGATCACATAGGTAGCAAATGGTGGAGCTGAATTTGAACCCAGACTTGGTTGTGTGTGTTCCCCTTTCCCTCTCCACCTCAAGCCCCTACTGGCTCCTGCAGTGTGAGAAGTAGGAGGAGTAGGAGGAGACAACAGTACTAACTTGCTTAAGGGAGTAAACACTGCCTTACGAGCCCAGTCTTTTCCCACTGAAACATGCATCTTATATGCCTTTGAAAACTTTTTAAACAACTCTTGGAAGAACAGAGTAAACATGAGCAACTCAGTTAAAGGCAAGAGCAAGAAAGGGTACAGGGAATCAAGAGTTCAGTTTTCTTCTACTGGCCATCTTCCCCATCACAGTTTGGTTTACAGGTTTGGGAACAAAGGAGCTTCTAGATGGGAGAAAGTGTCCAGCTATCAAAGCACAGCCAACTTTGGGGAGATACCTAGGCAAAGAAGGATTTTGCTATGATTCAGCCAATTAAGTCTCTCCATGTTGCCACTTAGAGACCTCAGTAAAAATTTAAATGGGTTGGGGTGCCTGGGTGGCTCAGCTGGTTAAGTGTCTGACTTCGGCTCAGGTCATGATATCACGGTTTGTGAGTTTGAGCCCCGTGTCGGGTTCTGTGCTGTCAGCTCAGAGCCTGGAGCCTGCTTCCGATTCTGTGTCTCCCTTTCTCCCTGCCCCTCACCCACTTGTGCTCTGTCTCTCTGTGTCTCTCAAAAATGAGTAAATGTAAAAAAAATTTTTTTTTTAATTTAAATAGGTTGTCATGGCTTTCTGGACGTTAGACTGGTGTTTCTTGGTGACCCAGCATATTTAGGCTATGTGTCACTTTGACGTCTCCTTCCTGTGAGCAGAGATGTCGTAAGAGGGCTTGTAAGTGGAATAATGTGCTTCAAACCCAGATCTCCTAATCCTGGGCTCATGTCCTCTTTCAAGGCTTTCTCCGATGGCCTGCTCTCCTGGTTCTGCTTCTCACCACGTGAATCCAATCTGTACATCAGGGTCTAGTGCAAGGAGGAGACTCGCCTCTCTTGTTGCCCCACTCACGGCAGTTTCCCACTGATGCTTACTGATTGTGGGGAACCAGCCATATATCTTGGCAACTATATAAGAGACTGTCTTGAGGCAAAGGAAGCTGATGGGGCCTTGCATGGCCCTGGGTTGGGCAGGCAGGACAAGTGGGAGAAAGCTCGAGACAGACAGCTTTCACTTAGTAAGAAGATCCTTCCTGAGGCTTAGACATTCCCAAAGATGGAATGAATGGTGGTGATCTCCCTTCCCCTGAGTGTGACCAAGCAGAGGCAGGAGGAGCATAGAGTTGGGGGAGGGGTCAGATTGGCGCAGAGCAAGCGATTACAGATGAAATGTAGCGTGTTTTCATTGCGAAGATAAGATCTGCCTTCTTATTTTGCATTTTCAATTCATGACTCAGGGAAACAGAACAGCCGGGAGCTTTTTGGAATGTACCAAAGTCCAAGGTAGCCAGTTGTAAATGACCCAGAAACCAAAAGAGCGCACATCTAGCAAATTTGCCTGCAACAAACATCGTTCCTATTTTGAGCATTCTTACATCCTTAAACAGAGACTGTCATTTCTGGCTCCAACTTCAGAAACAATAACATACCCTGAGGGCTTGTAATCCACACTCGAGAGAAATCATTAGCCATCTGAAAGAGTCATTATATCTCATTCAAATCGAACTAAACCAGCAAATATTTACCAAGCACCTGACTGGTGCAAGGAGAACCAAGATGGGTAAGATCTGGTCTCTGCCACGTAGGCACCAACAAGAGAGTGCAGGGGAGAGAACAGGTTTGTGGAGGGCTGCCTTACCATGCACCTCTTCCAGCTCTTTTCCAACCCACTGCGATTATTTGTTTAAAAGTGCCAGCTACCCCAATAGGCTGTAAGCTCCTTGAGGACAGTAGAGCTTATCAGCTAAGACACAGCACTTGCACTTATAAAACCTGAGTTCACCTCCTCACCTGGCCAGGTGTCAGCTGTGACTTTGGACACATTGCTTTACTGCTCTATAGTGTCCTCAAGTCAATATAGTGTCCTAATGTCAATATGCCCAACCATTTAGCCCTGGAATACAGTAGCTGTTCGGTAAATGTTTGTGGAATGACGGAGTTCCTTAGGTTACTAGTTGCAGGAAGTATTGCCTTTGCCCAGGGAACCCATATCCCCATAAACTTGCAGTCAGTGGAGGGAAGATTGGCTGTGGTGAGGCTACCAGGGAGTGTCCCCATTGCGGGAGCCTCTTTAGTATTCCTGCTGATGCTTAGCCACTTCCTAGCTAGCATCTCCATCCTTAATCCTCCATGGAGTCAGTTCATCCCTAGCTCACACGATCCCATGGCAGGAGGTTTTCATCCCACACTGTTGTCATCTTGGAGCCACCACATCACCACTGGGGGGATGGTGTGAAGGGGGCAGAGAAGGGGGCTTACAGCCCATAGCACACTTCAGAGGGACTCTGGTAAATCCATGTTTCTCTAATGGGGGTGATGGGAGGAGGTGCAGAGAGGTATCCTCAAAGGTCTGTTCTCTCCAGGAATTTTTAGGTGATGTGCTTTTGTCTCAATGATAATATAACTAAATTTATTGCCAGCAAATTCTAGAGGTTAAGGCTGCTCACTCTGTTGTCAGAGATCCTGGATGCAAATCCTGATTTTGCCACTTGGCTATGTGTGCCCTTGCATCTGGGTTCCTGGACAAGGTGAGAAGTTGAATGAGGCAAATGAGTTTTCCTCTTGACCTTCTTTTCTCTCCTCCACACCCATGTGACTCAGGAACCCATCCTAGTTTGTATTTACAGTTAGTAAATACTTGCCTTTAGTACAAGACTTCCTGGAGGAGGTGACACCTGAAGAAAGAGCCAGGATCACTGGGCATATGTGTTATATAACCCTCACATTCATTTATACTGTGCCTCATGGTTTCCGATGCATTCTCATATGCATTTGGTCCTGATAAAAACTATGTGAGGTGAGGTAACAATACATATATTGAATACAGTATAGTCAGTCCTTACCATTCACAGATTCCATGTATGCAAATTTGTCTGCTCATTAGCATTTATTTGTAACCCCAAACTCAATACTCACAGCACTTTATTATCATTTGCAGACATGGGAAGAGCAGTGAATAATTTTAGTGGCCCATTGCATACATTCCCAGCTGAGGTCAAACAAGGTGAAGCTGTGTTTCAGTTCTCATACTATAAACAAGTGTCCTTTTGTGGTCTATTTAATGCCATGTTTCTCACCTTTTTTGTGGGTTTTTTTTTTTTGGTAGTGATTTTGCTGTTTAAAATGTCCTGAAGCATAGTGCACAGGAAGTTATGATATGCCTTCTAGAGAAAATGTGTGTTAGATGAGCTTCTTTCAGTCAGGAATTATAGTGCTATTGGCCAGGAGTTCAACATTAATGAATCAACAATAATATTGAATAAGATGTCTTTAAGCAGAAACACCCAAATAAGGTTAAGTTTTATGGCTGACAAAAGTGTGCCCAGAGGCGTCCTGGAACCCAGCCCTGTGTTTCCCCTACAAGCAGCAGTTCAGTATTTGTTGATGCGGCATTCCCGGTGACTTTAGAGACCACAACTATCACAGATAGTGAAAATACAGCATAGACTGTAAATATATACAATATATAAAACAAAGGAAACCAAGGCTCAGAGAGTTTAGAGGAATTGCCCGAAGAGTCCAAGGTCATTCATCTGATGGGCGTCAGAGTCGGTGCTTGAACTCAGGTCTGTCTGAATCTTTGTTCCATCTACTACCACCTCCTGCCTGTCAGGGTTCTTGGCCAAAATTGTATATGAACAATTGCCATTTGTGGAGTTTGGGTAAGGAGGATTCACTCTGATGTTTGCAACCTCCCCTTTGCTATGCTCTTCTTTATTTCCCCTCCTGCCCCTCTTTTGTTTGGTTTTGGATGGTCTATGAAGGCTTTGTCATTACATGAAAGGTCCTTTCAAGCAAGTGAACCTGTAGGTAGCTCCTGCTGTAATACACAAATCTTTCCAAGGAGGGAGCTGGGGAAAGAACAGGACAGTCAAGCTAGGAAGCAACTCTAATTCAAGTTCATACATGAACTAGTAAAAGGTGCTCCTACATTATTCTTGTGGTATTAAACTCTAGAACGGGGCAGATGGGAAGTGAGGAGTCACAGGGACATCTGCACCACTCCCCCCCTTGACCCGGCCCTGGTCAGCCTTCACAAATCCTGGTGATTCTTACCCCTCTGCATTGAGGAGCATTGCCTCTGTGTAAGCGTTTTCAAACAATCACTGTCATTTTGTGGGAATTTAGATCCAACATATCCCTTTTCACAGGTCCCACAATGCTTCAGTGATGCACTGCCTTGATGAGTTTGACAGGCATGACAGAGGAAAGGCAGGAGGGCGGAGAAGAGAGAGGATTAACAAGTGTCTGCAAAGTGGCATTTATATTTAGAATTTCCTTTCCTTTCAAGGGTTGGTGTGCCAGTCAGGGCTCTTGGTATAAACAACACAGCCCACCCTAGCTCATTTCAGTAGAAAGAGAATTTATTAAAGAATACTGGATAGTTCACAGACTCTCAAGGGCAGCCAAAGAGTGCAAGCAACATAAAGATAGCTAGCCAGGGAGGTGCCCAAACCATGAAGTGAGATTTACACCTTCGAAGACCGCCCTCCCCCACACACACCAGCGACACCCCTGGCCATGGATGGACATCACAGCTTTCACCGAACACGATGAGCACTGAACACCAGAACCTGGGACTCTGACACCATCAAGGCTGCATGCCTCCACTACCCCTTTGGTCAAAGGGAAGGCTCCTAGCGGCCCCTCTAACTTCTGTGCCACTTCTGAGCAGAATTCCTTCATGGACCCATTTGATTGGTGGAGCTCAGGTCGTGTGACTAAGGGACCTCCCTGATCTCAGAGCCATTGGCTCCCCAAAGGGAGACCATTATCAACTTGCTAACTTGCTGAGTGACCGCTGGGAAGTAGCTGAACCTCTCTTGTTTTAATTTCTTCATCTTTAATATGGAGGATTCAGCTCACTGTGCTCTAAGGTGACATTCAGCTCAGAAGTGTTATGATTTGATCATTCTGAGCATCTGAGAATGTTTTATTTAGCTTGCAACCACCCCAGGATATTTGATAAAATCTGATCATTTGGACAAGCCCCAGGAGAGGAACAGATCAGAGCCTGCGTTGGGTGTGGGAAGCCCACCTGGTGGGAGAGTGTGTGTGTATGTGATGGGGGTGGGGTGGATGCTGAGAGTAGGGACACTTTTGGAACCAGAAGGAATTAAATATTATTCACCTTTCTTTTCTTTTCTTTTTCTTTTTCTTTTGTTTTCTTTCCCTTTCTTTTCTTTCCCTCCCCTCACCTTCCGTTCCCTCCCCCTCCCCTCCTCCCCTTCCCTCTCCCTCTTCCCTCCCTTCCCTCCCCTCCCCCTCCCCTCTCCTTTGCCCGTCCCCTCCTCTCTCCCCTTCCTTTCCCTTCCCTCCCCTCCCGCCCCTCCCTTTCCTTTCCTTTTCTTTCCTTTCCTTTCCTTTTCTTTCCTTTCCTTTCCTTTCCTTTCCTTTCCTTTCCTTTCCTTTCCTTTCCTTTCCTTTCCTTTCCTTTATTTCTAGCTCATTTCAAATATGGAAACTGAGCCTCAGAGAAGGAAATAACTAGTCCAAGTTCACACAGCTAGTTAAAGGCAGAACTGAAATCAGCATCAGCTTTCCTGCTTTTCTGTGCTAATTCTGATGAATCAGCAGTGGCTGCCCTGAGCACTGTCCTCAGGAAGCTTCCCAGGCCCTTTGGGGCTCAGTGGGAAGAGTGCTGAGACTGATGAGCAGTGTCTGTCATGGCCATGGAGGGGAGAGGTCTGATTTACCAGGCCTCATTATAGACTCCAACTGCAAGTATGACCAGAGGCTCTCTCCACAGAGAACCAAGGGGAAAGAAGGGTGGAAAACTATATAACCAGTTCAATAGAAGACTCTTGAAATTACCTAGTCCAAAATTAGGAGGTGGTAGTCAATGTATGCCTAGGAAACCGGCTCACACCTACAGTCAGAGTTACACTGGGAACAAATAGTATTGCAAACTGAAAAAAAAAGGGTGTGTGAAAGCCAGGATGTGAGAAATGGTGGCAATAAGTTCCTAGAAAAGCAGAACAAGATAACAAGTTAGAGACACATTATACTGTGTGCACCCAGAAGTTTGGGGGGATTTTTTATGTTGCTTTAACATAAATCATTGCTTAGATAGTCCAATTAATAGATTTATTTTCATGAGCGCAGGTATGTGTAAAAACCACATGAACATTTATATGGGTCAATCCCTCCATGCCTATATTTAATTCTAGTGAATAACGATGATGATGATGGTAACTATCTTCTATAATCCTCATGGCAATCTTGTGAGATAAACACTATCATCATCACTGTTTTACGGATGGGGAAACCAAGGTTTAGATGGACTGAGAGACTGAACTAAGGTCACACAATTAATAGGTGGCAGAGCTGGGATTTGAATAAACTCAGAATTCTTCCCCTTTATGCTAATTAAAAGCTGGACCCAGCCTGAGTCATGTTTGAGAATTTGTGGAGGTTACTAGAAGTGATGTATGGGCCTTTCTAGAACTAGCCCTGAAATCCCAAGCCCTCTTAATAGGAAATCGACATCATGGTCTTCCTCTTGTTTTCATCTACTAGAATTAAAATTACCAAACTTCTGAGCCTCTCTGGGAAAACTAAATGACCCACCACTGCAGAGGAAGCTCATGGGGTTTGTGCACAGCTATTTCCCATCTTCCCCAAAACACCAACATAGCCAGTCCAGGTTAAAGGATATCAGCACTACCACACACTCTTCTTTTTCCCAAATTAATCAAGAAGTAGGAATTTCTGACAAATGCCATCTGCTGATTTTTCAGAGAGACAAGTTTTGGTGGTGTGACCAGCAGGTGCCTCGGCTTTTTCTAGCATGCAGTACCAAAATAGTCACCATGGCAACCCTGGGAGGGCAGACTTCCAAAGAGATGCATTGTGAGCACAGAAACTCTAGAGCACTTTCAAGCAAGAAGGAAAGAAGCTCAGCGGGCAGGTTTCCAATGGTGGGAGCAGGGGCTTTTCCTCACACCCCCAGGCCGGACCCCAAGCTGCTGTGTACCTGGTAGAGCCACGCCATTGGTCACCCTGGGACTGGTGCTTCCAGGAAGAGAGGGGAAATGAGAATGTGTGGGGTGTGGCAGAGTGGGCAACTCCCAGATTTTTTGTAGGGAAGAAGTAGCTTAGAGGAGGGACAAAATGTGTGTAGCCCTGGGCTGGGAGGCAGGAGACCAGGGTTATAACTAGTGACCCCGGGCGATTTGACCTCACCTCTCTGGGTCTCAGCTTCTCATTTTGAAATGGGGGTGGTGAACTCTGCCTCATCACAAGGGAAATTGAGGATATGATACCATGCTTGTGGAATCCCTCAGGAAGACGCTCAGTGGGCAGCACAGAACAAAAAATGCAGAGAGTTGGGGGGTCAGGAGGCCTGGTTCCTGACCAGGCTGTGCTACTTTCTGATCCTGTTACCTTGGGCAAGTCATAGAACTTCCCAGACCTTAGTCTCCTAACCTTCCGGGGACACTAATGAGGTACAGAATGCATGATCAAGGAAATGAGTTTGTGTGCTGTCCTCTGAGCTCCTGGGTCTTCTTAACCTTGACTCCTCTGTGACCTGGGATTCCACACTCCCCTCTAGTGTTAGAAGAACACACCAAGACAGAATTCAATACACGAGGCTTTGGAGGCACCTGAGTGGCTCAGTAGGTTAAGTATCTGACTCTGGATTTCAACTCAGGTATCTCACAGTTCATGAGTTCAAGCCCTGCATTGGGCTCTCCACTGACAGTGTGGAACCTGCTTAGGATTCTCTCTCTCTCCCTCTCTTTGCCCCTTCCCCACTCTCACTCTTTCAAAATAAATAAATAAGACAACAACAACAACAACAACAACAACAAAAATCACTAGGGTTTTACTTGGGAAACACCTGAGAGAAAATGGGGAGGGAGCCGGGAGAGGTCAGGAGAGACCTGGGAAGCCATCAACCACATGCAAGTCTGACCTGAATGCAAGAGGGAGGGAAGGAAGGTTGCAAAAGTATCCTGGACTCCTGTGAGCTCCAGGAAGTTTCAGTAAGGCCAAGAGTGAGTCTTCAGCCAAAGTCACTTATCTGAGATGCCCCTGTCCCTTGTGACCTAGCATCTCTGCCCTACTCAGTAACCGATTGGCTGGGAGCAGCCCATAGGAAGTGTGACCTCAACCCAAATGTGAGTGCACAGCATCTGGGGCCTTTGGTCAATTTGGCTCCCTGTCTGCCAGTTGTATTGATGTATTTGCATGGTCACCATACCTACCTGATCCTGACATCTTTCCCTTGGCCACACACATCAGGTGCTTGGTCTCAGGCCCACACCTTCAAGAGCCTTATACTACATACCCACAGTCTCCTCACCCACAATATTATAGGAACTCAGGCACAATGATGTGTCAGGACCCCAACTCTGGGAGAAACATGTTTCCCACTTCTTTATTAGATCACATAGCAAAGCTGCACATGCCCTGTGTCTCCATCTGTACTTGAATGCACACATGTGTAGGTATGCGTGCTTAATTGTCAGTGTGCATGCAGATGAATGGGTATATTTTCATAAGTGGATAAGCATGAATATTTATGTGTACGTGTGTGTGAATTTATACAATGATACCGTTAGCACTATGCTAAGCATTTTACACACAGTATCTCTCACTTTTACAAGTATCTATGAGGTAGATAAGCAGATATGTGTCCAGCTATTATCTTCTTTTCAGCCTAAACATTTTCCCCAACATGCCACTTGGGTAATATAAGGTAGAGCCATGGATTGAACCAGGAATGTTCCTCTTCAAAACCTGAGCTCTTGTCCTCTCCACTACATCCCTACCCCCACCCATTCATATGACCATTTGTTGCATGAAACCACATATGCGTGCATATATAAGAAAAATGAAGAGAATTATACATGGAGAGGTATGGATTGATTATAGATCGATGGCTAATGTAGGGACATAGTTCCAAAAGCACCCCCTCCAATATGATTCTATTAGTATGTGTCATCTGGAAACACATGTTGCATCCTAGCTGCAAGAATTTCTATACAGTAGGCCACAGCACAGATTTTGGAGCATTTAAGAAATTTGAGGCTCTGATTCGTCTAGTATAATCCTACAGGAGATCTCTTTTCTTGTCCTTCCCCCAAACCCTTGCTGACCAGGGCAAGTTTTTCAGCCTGCTTTGTGGAGTTTGTTTTGTCCTGATTAGGAGGTGTTTACCAAAAAAATAAAATAAAATCTACTCTTAACACCTTACTTTTCTGAATCATTATCTTTGCTTATTTCCTCGCAGTATGATATACTTGCCTGTAGAAATCTATTTATAATCAGTCTCAATTACCATCTACTGAGTGCAGGTACTGTGCTTGAGATTGTCATAAATTATCATATTTGATTTTGGTTCTTGTCAAATTGATCCCCATCTTATGGATGAAGAACCAAGGCTCTGAGATGTTGGGAGGCTTGGTTGAGTTTACTCTGTTCATAAGAGGGTGGAACAGAGACTGGAGCTGGGCTTTGCTGAAGCCCAGCTCTTTCTGCTGTAATAATACTCTCTAGGCAGAAGATTGTATCTGTCCAAATATATGGTGTTCCAGGCTGTTTGTTAGTTCTGCTGTGTTCTGGGAGCCTGCAGGCCCAGCCAAGCCCAGGGGACTGCTTGGGGCCAGGGCAGGTAGACTTACCTGCAGAAGCAACAGCCTGCCTATCAGCATATCCACTTTCTTCCCATTTCCTTTCCCAGCCTCCTTCCTAGGTTCACAATGAGTGTCCAACTTCTGCCAGTCCTGACTGCCATTCAAACCTTTTTTTTTTTTTTTAATTTTGAGGAAGAAAACCATTGTGTGCACAAAAGGGTCCTGGTAACCAGAAGTGTCTGGAGATTTTGAGCTGTTAACACAGAGAGTGGCGGAAGTACTTTCTAGGACATCCTTATGGGCCCAAATGGCAGCTGGAGTCAACCTAGCAGACTTCTGGGCAGGTTTCCAAAGCACGGCTGTAAGTGGGTGAGGGCAGTAATGGAGGCCCTGATATTTGGAGAGCACTCAGGTTGTCAGTGACAAAGTTTTCTTCGTCAGCTTAGGTTTCTAAACCAATACCACAGACTGGAGGTCTTAAACAACAAATATTTACTTCTCATAGCCCTGGACCCAGAAATCCAAGATCAGAGTGCTGGCCTAATTGGGTGCTGGTGAGAACCTCCTTCACATTTGTTGTCTTCTTGCTCTGAACTCACATGATGGGGAGAAAGAGCAGAGAGAGGGAGCTCTCTCCTGCCTCATCTTATAAGGGCCTTAATCCCATCATGCAAGCTCTACCCTCATGACCTCATTACCTCCCAAAGACTCCATCTCCAAATACCAACACTTTGGGGATTAGGGTTTCAACATATGAATTGGGTGGGGTGGGGTGCCGCAAACATTCTGTCCATAGCAGAAATAGAGAGCCCTGTAGTTTTGTGCAATAAAACCAGGCCCCATACTAGGCACTTGAGCTATGGCCTGAACAAGACCATCCAGACCCCACCCTAAGAGAGGCATAGTCCACTGGGGGAGACCAACAGTTAAACGGGCAACACCAACACACAGTGATAAACACTTTGAGAGAGGGACATAAAGGCTCTGTTGTAGCACATGGGAGGGCACCTCACCTAGACATGCTGCTGGGCCTCTTGATTCATTTTCCATTTACATATGCAAAAGTAACTTAGAATTTGGGGTAGGATGAAAAAGGAGGTGGTAGTTGTGGGCTTCTCAGGAGAGGCAAGTGACCTTCTGGAGCTGGGTACTTGAAGGGTGGGTAGGATTTTGATGGGCAAAGATTTGGAAAAGCACGTCAGCCTAAGGAGATGGCCTGGTCCCTGGCAAAGGCATGAATGGAGGATATGTCCAGTAGACAAGAGCTCATCTCCAGGACCTATGCATAGAATGCATAGGGTAGGGTGGCAAGGGACACAGATGGAAAAGCAGATGGGAAGCAAGTCAGAGCCTTACAAGGTTTGGACTTTGTCCTACAGGTCCCAGGGAGCCATTGCTGGCATTTTGAGTGGGGCAGTGACACTGTGGGTCTGCATTTTTGAGATGGTTTCCTGGGAAGTTTGGATGATGCTGTGGGGAGGCCAGCAGGATGGGACCAGTCTCTAGTAGTGGTGTTGGTGAGTAATGATAAGGGCATCAGTTCCGGGGCAAGAGCTAAATCAGTGATGTAGTCACCAGGCCTAGCAGAACCGGAGGGGGGCACAATCAGACAGCAAGCCCCAAACATGTCAGAGAAAAGTTGAAGGTCCCCCTGGAAGAGCCAGGTCCACCTTAGATCCAAGTAGCAAGCTCAAGGTTAGGAATGAAAAGCTGCCAGAGAGCTAGAGCAGGGCAAATGGAGGACCCCAGTGGGAGCAAGGGGCCAGAGTGGGGACGAAGCAAGGAGTATGAGGGCTACTGTTGGAAATTGGACTCAGGCTTCTCACTGAATGTTGGCGTGTTTATATGTGTGTGTTGGGGGGTGTGTGTATGTGTGTGTGTGTGTGCATGCATGCACGTGTGTGCTGGGCCATCTGTGAGTACCTGTGCACATGAACATGTGCTGAGCAGGGAGGAGACATGACTTGGGGATGGACCAGGAGGACAACGAGGGGTCCGGCTGGGTTGGATGGGAGACATGCTCTAGGTCTTGGCACCCACACAGCCAGTCAACCCTTGGCCACCCGTGTCAAAAAAAATGGAGAGCAATGGGCTCCTGTCTGGAACTGTTCTGGCCTCCTTGGTCATGCGTCAGACCAGGGAAGCAGCACCCTTAGCCACACGCAGCTGTCCACCTCAGCCGTCCAGCCACCAGGCCCTACACACCTGCTAAGTGACACCTGAGATATGGAGGATAATAACCTAAAGTCTTTTTTTTAGAAGACTTGAGTCAGAGTCCTTTCTGGCACTTTCCACAGGTTTCTAGAGGTTTTGTCCCCCACACTCAGGTCTGTGGAAACTGGTTTGTCTACAGGCTGGTCATCCCAGGGGGTTCCCGTGAAAACTTCCTGTCATGTCCAGGAGCAAAGCAGCCTGCTGGACAGTGAGCACACTGCCTGGTGAAACTCCAGACGAAAGCGAGTGGCATTTCCAAGACAATCTCCCCAGATCCTTTTCAGCACTGTGATTCCTTCCTTCCTTTCTTCCCTCCCCTGCTTGGCTGGAGCTATCTGCCCAGTGGACCTCTGTGAGAACGTTTCGGAGCAATCCGGCCATTCTGCTGGATGGGGAGATGGCGGCTGGCTGACCCCTCGCCGTGGTGGGTACTGTACCCACAGCCCAGAGGTTGTCTGCCTGCCCTCCCTCCTCTCCTGCTGCTGACGCACACGTCCTATAATAAGCCTCTGTTACTTGGAGCTGGGGCGGCTCCATAGTAAGCCGAAACCGCTACTATATTTACACCCTTTCCACATTTAGACAAAGGCTATTTTTAACAGAAGGTCTATTTGTGGGGGTTGCCCGCGTCACACTCTGTTCACATGCATCTCACCATCCTGAGTCTATTATTTTGATTTCACACTTGTACCAGGTTTCTTTCCTTCCCTCCTTCCCTCCATCATTTTGCTTTCGTTTCTTCTTTCTTTCTCCTTCCTTTCTCCAGTTTCCTTCCTTTCTTTCCCCAAGAGGAAATCGGAACAAGAGGTCTTTGGCAGGCTGTGTTTCCAGAGTTTTTCTGGGGACACTCAGGGCCCCATCCTCATGGAGCAGAGTGGGCAGTGTGGCCAAGCACTAGACCTGTGGATTTTTTCAGTGCCAGTGGGGTGCAAGCACAGATCCCACTCCCTGGAGTCCATAATGGCCTCCAATTTATCTGGGCAGGATGCTGGGATATAGCCTGGCCTTCTTTCTCTGTAGCATTCCAGTTCTGTGTGTGTGTGTGTGTGTGTGTGTGTGTGTGTGTGTGTGTTTGGGGTTGGGGAAGGGGTAGCTAGCAAGGTCAGAAGAAAATAAGCCAATAGTTTCATCATTCATGCAGAACCTTGTTTCAGCTTACAAGTTAACGTTATCAGATTTTCCTAAGAAGCAGAATTTTTGTTTGTTTTTATGAAAGAGGATTTCATACTTCCTAGATGCACGATCCACTGGTGGGAAGGGGGGGAAGTCAGTGGAATTAACACATACTAAGTACCTGCTGTGGTCAAATCTGGACCCTGACAATGGTGCTAAGGGCTGGTTCTGCCTGCACCCAGGCTACAGGTGAGGAGACTGAGGCCCAAAGAGATCTGGCAACTGCCCTGAGTTCAATTAGCTGCTAAGTGGCAGAGCTGGGACTTGAATCTACAGGTCTGGCCACAGACTGCATGCTGGCCCCAAATCTCATACCTACTGCTTCCTTCTCACCTCTCCAGAAAAATAAACAGACTTAATTAAGGCTGTTTCTATTACTTTCTGTTCCTGGTTTGGCTCCAGTCTTCAGCCCCTACCCCAGCTAGAAGAGACCCTTCCCACCTCGGAACTCTCAGTACTTGCATGTACTTCTCAGTACTTGAAGGTCCCCTTCAGACCCTGAATGGTAACTGATCTGAAATACAAACGCATTGGAATCTAAAAGGACACCAGCCCGTGGGTCCCTGGAAAGACCTTGTAAACCCCCAAAGGTCTCAGAGAAACCCCATGTTGTCAAATCTTATTTTATTCCTCCAACAATTTGGATGGTGGCTTCAGAGTGAAGTATTTTTATTGTATTTCTAAGAGCAAAGAGTACTGAGATTTCGAATTCACCTCAGACTGTAGTGGAAGAGTACAGAGCCAATTGTAGGACACCTGCCCTCCTTAGCCCAGCTTCTACAGTGTCAGAAAACTCACAGAAACAAAATGCTCCCCGGGTCCCCATCATCAAGACTTTAAAATTGCTGACTCTGGCTCAGGCGTTTCTTGGAGACTCTGATAAGAGATTATTATCTACCTGGTGCCCTGCAGTCAGGAGACCCAAGCCCAGAAGCCTAGAAGCTGTGACATTAGGGCAAGTCACATTGCTTATATTCAATTTAATTTCTTCTTCCTTAAACTGATATACCAATACCACCTTTCCTACACGCTCTTTTCACAGTTTGCAGAGAAGTTTAAACAAGGGGATTTATGTGAGTGTGCTGCTTTGAAAGCTGGCAAATACTACAAGACCATCAGTTGCCAAGCTGATGTTTTTAACGTTAGTATAGATACGAAAGAGAGCTCAGCAAAGCCAAGTGACATGTTCAAGGTCACACAGCAAGTTAGTGGTTGAAATAAGGGTTTATAGTCCTGCTTCTCTCTGCAAAGGGCTGAAAAGAAATTGCAGGGCCAGTGGAAGGCTCGGATGCTGAGCTCTAGCAGCGCTGGGCCAAGTTCAGCCCAGAAATGGGGACACTGATCTGGGCTGGGTCCCATCGCTCTCCCCGGCTGACCCTCCCTGCACCTTTGTGCCAGCAGCTTCTCAGGCTTCTCAGCAGTGTGAGTGTCCTGCCTCAGCCAGTGCCGAAATCCCAGAACAGTGACAGAGGAGCCAGTGTCATGGGGCTTCTGGTTTCAGGATATACTGGAAAGGCGAGAAGGAAGCTTGTCTTCCCCTGGATCAGGGCCAGGGCCGGGTGGCAGGGCCTCCCCCGCCAGAAGCTGGGACGTTCCCCAGGTGCCCGGGCATCCCCAGGTCAGTAGGGCCGCCAGCACTTTTCCAAAGCATTAGCTTAGGTCAGAACATAAATCATACAGCCCTTCGCACAGACCAGATGTCTTGTCAGCTCAGACAAAACCTGTCCCAGAATCTGCAACCTGGTGAGGCCTGGTGTTCACCCAACTTAACAACTGGCTTGCAGAAAAGGAATTAAAGTCCCCTGTAGCTGCTTTTTGGAGGACCTGAGGGTAAGACCTCTTTGCATTGCCATAGCTTTACACCTTCCCTCCGTGACTCTGACCTTTGGCCTTTGGCCACACCCTTCCCATCACCACCACCTGGCCTCCCTACCCCGGACCCTTGCCAAATTCCCACCTTTTTTCAAGGTCTGGGGCAGATATTACTCCCTCTGTGAAATCTGTTCTGGTCCTCTCTCCCAGTTAGGAATAACAAGAGCCCCTTCTCTGGGCTTTCAGCACCTTCTGTGAACATAGCAGCATGCCCCAGGCCAGGGCAGGAAGTAGCCACATGCCCAGCCAAGAACAGAGGCGATGTTCGGTTCATCGATGGGACTGGAGTCAGGCTTCATTCTCACCCCTTCTCCTAAAGGCTGGAGCAGAGTCTCTGGGCTGGAACACAACTAAGGTAATAGACGCTGTGGTGCCCAAGCTGGTCATCTTCGGGGTGTGGGGATCTATGACCCTAGCCCCCCACCCCCCTTTTCCTGTTAACGACTCACTGTTGCCCCCTCTCCTGGAAGAACTGCCCTCAGGAAACAGGGGCTCCCTCTCCAGGAGGTTACAGCTTTCTCCCACACCTACTCCCAACCACACCCAGCAGGGCAACAACTAAGTGACACCATGGAGACCCCCTTGATGCGGGGGATAACTCTGCAGTGTGCTTTAGGCTCAAGTCAGTCCTGCTTTCACTCCCTCCCCAAGGATCAGGCCAAGGTCAGGCTTTACCTGAGACCCCAACTTAGGGTGCCCACCCAAACCAGTCTGCCTACCCACCTTTTAGCACTGAGGGTCCCACGTCCCAGAAACCCCTCAGTGTTGGACAATTGGAGCCAGTTAATTAGCCTTGATTGGGTGGCCAGATTTAGGAAATAAAAATACAGGATATCCAGTTAAGTTTGCATTTCAGATAAAGCATATATTTTGAGTATAAGTACGTCCCATGCAATATTTAGGACACACTTGTAGTAAAAAATTACTTGCTGTTTATCTGAAATTCAAATGTAACCAGATGTCCTCTATCTCATATGGTGGCCCTACCCACAACCACATCTGTGTTCATCCCTTTCCTTCTCCTCCCTCCCTCACTGGCTGTTCCTGAAGGGCACTCTCTCAACAAGCCACAGGTTCCTTATCTTAGGCTTTGCTTCTAGGGAACCTGACTTGAGACTGTCATTACCTCTTTCTGCTGTCCTTGGTGGCCAGAGAGGGCCCTCCATTTCTGCAGAACACCTCTCTTTGGCCCAGTATCCTGACATTGGATAGACAGGCCATTCTGAGGAGGCTCTCTGGGTAACCCTGGGGGGAGCCACTGACCTTAACTACATTCCTAAAGGACTGGTTTCTTGGAAACCTCAGGTAGATGGAAGCATCTAAAAATCTTTGTGACCATAGCCTCTTTTAGGGAGACTTTTCATCCACTCATGCGAGAGCTAATGTTGGTGGCTTACGACTTCACACTCTGGAGCATGAAGACTAGATGGAATGGTGTCTGGGGGACCTTCTAATGCAATTTAGAGTTTTCATAAGCCTGACATTTGTTTTTAGTTTGTAAAGCACTTAACTTACTATCTGGCACAAGGTAGTACTTACTAATACTTGCTACTAGTGTTTGTCATAAGCAATAGTGATAAATAACTTCTGATTCCCCACATAGCATAGTATTAATAAGAAGATGTCCAGTGGGACGCCCAGCTAAACAAATTTCAGGTCAAAGTCACCCAAAGATGGAGTGAGTTGTCTCAGAAGGTAGCGAGCTCCCTGTCATCGAAAGGAAGAAAGAGGGAAGGAAGACATTTATCTACCTGCCAGGGGCAGATAATTTCTATCCATCACCTCCTTTAATCAAACACTGGGGTGTTGTGACAGAGGCTGGATGACAGTGTGGGAGGTCATGCCAGCCTCTGAGAGGCTGGACTGGAAGGGCATAAAGGTCCCTCTTAGGAATGAATTCCAGAATCCTATGAAAACCACTGATACCCACATTTATGATAAGCCCACTGGCCTCTCTGGTGTCCAGGAATTTGGCAAATCATTCCAGGACAATATCCCAGACTCCATCCCCATACTTTTTAGAACGGTACATGTTCCTGGACCAATTAGAGAACTGGCTTCCTGGAGGGAGAGAGAGAGAGAGAACTGACCCATGGACATTCAAGCCCCATCCCTTAAGTCCTCGAAATGCAGGAGACAAACTCATGCCCTTCTTCTTTTCGCCTGTCACTACACTCTGTGTGCTCTTTCGTCTTTCAAGCCCCCCCCCTTGCCCTGCCCCCTGCTCAGCCACAGCCTGGGGCTGAGACCTGCCCTGCCTCTGGCCCCACAACTGTTTGACTGAAAGAACTGGCTTTCTGCCCCTCCCCCACAGCTGTCACAAGGACACCCAGGGGTCCTTATTTCACATTAAACCCCTCTGTGCAAGCTTTGCCCACAGACACAAATCATAGGGCTGGAAGAGACTGTGGGGCCCCTACTCCAAACGTTAGCAGACCCATGAGTAGGGACCCCTCAAGAACACCCTGCCAAGGACCTCTGCTTAGCATCTTCCAGATGGAGATCTTGCTCCCAGCTGGTGTCACCCCTCCCAGATCTGAACTGCTCAGCTTCCCTGTGCCTACCCCTTCGTGGCCCTAGTGCTTCCGGAGATGGCACAGGATGTCCAGTCCTGATGGAAGGGGGTGTGCAAAGAGGGGCAGGGAGGCATCTGGGAAAGGGTGGCAAGGGATGAAGTGAGAAACAGGGTGAGTAGAAAGGTCAGAGAGAGAGAGTTGGCAGGGCTGTGCTCATTCTAAGAGGGATCTGTATATGCACCCTTGAAAGCTTTCTGTCATACTTTTCAAAAGTTTGTTGCTAAGGAGGTACCTCCTCAGCCCTCTGGAAAACTTGTCATCCCAAATAGCACTCTCTGAGAACTGCAGAAAATGGGGGTATTGTGGGACCTATCATGGTAACAAGAAAAGGATGGTCAGGAAGAGAGGCAACAAAACTGTGCCATGGGCTAGACAGCTGGCAGAAAGAACTGGGTCTGTTTTGCCAAAAGAATAGATTTGGGTGGTAAAGGAGTTGCCTCTGAAAATCTTCCCTGGGGAAGAAGGATTGGGTGAACTCCAAATGGAACAAAAAAAGTGGTCTTGGAAACAAAAGGATAAACCATCAGAGTGACCAAAAGCTTTCCATTAGACAGAGCCAGCTATCTTTTGCTAAGGTGGTGAGAGGTCCCTGTCACGGATGGTGTTCAGGTTGGGGAGGAGGGATCATCAGTGCAGTTCCCTCCTGAGTGAAGGTTGGACTTGATGGGTCTTTCTATCTGAGAGTCCGGGACTTTTCTCTTTGTGCATGCCCATCACCCCCTCACCCAACGCGCGCGCGCGCGCACACACACACACACACACACACACACACACACAGCGAAGCCTGGCCATTTAAAGCCAGAGGCTGTTTACTTTTTCAAGGCGCATCAATGTAGGGGGTGAGTCTCTTGCTTTGCTTAGCTTTGGTCACCCAGAGATTTTCCCATCGCTGACTTGGTTGTCAGCAAGTAATAAAAACCTTTCCTCTCTCCTTGGGGAGGAGCGGAGCAGATTGTCTGGATCTGCCGCTTATTGCCCTGGCTCTGGTCTCAGCACCAAACGCGTTCCTTCTGCGCAGTCTGTTCCCGTTTTGACAATGCCGAGGGGAGAGCTGGAGGAAGTCCCGTAGCCCAGGGTGCAGGGAGCCGCGGGGCGGGGCTTAGCTCTGGGACCCGAAGGATGGCATTTGCATTTAAGAAAGACGTGCTGGAGTCCCCTGCTCTGGAGGGAAACAAGGAGAAAGTTTGGCTGGGGTTGGCATCAACCCTCAGCATCTTTCAAAGAGAAAGTGCTACCTACTGCAGCCACACCGGTGCTTTCTCAAGGGCGGAGTCACAGGAGCAAACTCCCCCAAACCTCTCTAGCATCCTAAAGGTTAACATAATAATAAGTTGGTTTTTCTGTGCATAAGAGATGAGATAGATTGTACTGTGTTGCTTAAGGATGGAACACTAGACTCTGCTTTATTAGGATCCAGAAAATGTTCTCAACTGGAGCATTATACATTATACCATTATACTGGACCCCCTAACAGTAATTCATTAAATGATATTACTCAGCTAGGATTTACTGAGCCCCACACTGTGCCAGGCCGTGTACCAGGCACTGGGGAGCAAAGATGAACGAGATCCAGGATTTGCCCTCAAGTTTAAAGTCCAATGGGAGAGGCAATCGCAAGCAAAAAATGAACATCCATGCCACCAGGGCTCCAGAAGAAGTGTGCTGTGAGTCCACCAGCTGCCCGGAAGCCTCAGGGACAGTGTCCTCAAAGAAGGGATGCTTAAGATGAGTTTTCAAAGATGAGCCGGATTTCATGAAGCTCCAAAGGCAGGAGTGGGAAGGGATGATGGGGGGAGGGATCTGTGTATGCAAAGGTGTAGGAAGCATGTGGAAACGCTTTATTTAAGGAGCCACACATACTTCAGTGTGACCAGAGCCACACAGGATGCACGCAGGGACATGCAAAGGATGAGGGTAATGGGGTGGTTTCAAATAGGGGTGATTTTGTCCCCCAGAGACATTTGGTTGTCACAGGAGCAAGAGGGGTAGCATTACTGTCATCTACTGTACTGGGTAAAGGCCAGAGATACCGCTAAACATCCTACAATGCCCAGGGCAGCCCCGCAACAAAGAATGATCTAGTTCACAATGACAGTAATGCCAAGATTGGGAAACGCTAAGCTAGAGAGAGGCATTGGCCACCTCATGAAGGATGGAGCTCCTTTAGGGACACTGCCTTTTCTGATGGGCGCATAGAGAGAGCACCCAGGGGAGAGAAACCCTGAGGCTTTTCAGATCCTGCAATTCAAGGTTTCCTTTACTGGTCTCAGCACTCTCCCCAGCTTTATTTTCTGTACACATCTGATGAGCCTGTGTCCAGTATCTTCCTCCAATTTGCTGATAAAAATATTACACACAAAAATTTCTGGGGCAAATAGTGCCTTAGATTCATATGATATCGTTTCACTTATGGGGAATGTGCACCCCCTCCCCCATCTCATTTTACTCATTCTTCAGAAGAGGAAAAGGAAGCACAGAGATAATCTGCAGTCTAAGACTTATTTCACTGCAACACGCTCAGTTCCCATCCATCTCTTCTCCCAGCTGGCCCCAGTGTATACTAAGAACCCACCCCTCTGGCCACGGAGAGTACTGGGGTGTCCTCCGTCCTGGCCCAAAGACCTCCTTTCCAGCTCCCTGGATTCGTGGCTGTCTGAGGGGCCGGGAACAGGCTCCTTACCTCCCTCTGCCCTGATACTCACATACCCTCTGACCACAGGGGATTCACCCTCCCCATGGTGACCTGGCTGCCTTGGTAAGAGGACCTCTCCTGGCCAGCATGTCAGGGACAGCTGCTCGGCTCATGTCCTCTGGCCAGGAGGCATTACTGACCCTGTGATTTGGCCCTTAATCTGAACTGGCAGATGGGTACAGGTGCCTTGTCATGACCCTGCTCCCCCTCAACTAAGCAGGTCTGACCATTAAATCACCCAGCCGAGGACAGCACCAGTCAGCTGAGGGGTCGCCTTCTCCAAGTAGAACCCCCAAATACTGCTGATCTGAAACGTTGCAGTTCTCTGGGACAGCATTACAAACCATGCCAGGTCACGCGCTGCACAAACACTCTCAGTGATCGACACTGTTTATTCTAACAGCCTGTTCGTCTGTGGTTTATAAGTTTAACATGACAATCTTCTATCCCAATAGTTCATAAGCTCATGGAAAACTGATTTCCTACATTCCCAAAGCCATTACCATGTCCCCAGTGATAGGGAGAAAAACAATAAAAGAACCTGATGCCTACCCTTTCATCTCCTTGTAACCCCTTCCTTACAAGCCCAAGGAAAGGAATCAAGGCCAATGAAGCTTCATCAAATAATCAAACCCTGCCTGGTCTCAGGCCACCTGTGACCTGTCCTGCCCCATCAACCTCGTACCCCCAGCTGCGCCTCAGGGTGCCTTCTCCTCCCACCTGCATGGCCCGGCAGGAATCTCTTGCCGACCATGGTTTCATCCCTCTCTGGCAAGGTTGCTCCTTCTCCTGCGGTGTCCAGCCACTTTGTCAAGGCCACAGCTGTGGAAAGTGCCTGACCCCTGGCTGCAGAGCAGAATGGATAACGGGAAACAAAAAAAGGAGGCTGCTAGCGCAGGGCAGCCGAGAGATGATGGTGGCTGGGTCCAGAGTGGAGATGCAGAGAAAGGGGAAAAGGGAGGTGTGAAAGCTAAGTTTGTGTCGGAAAGATTGTCAAAGGGGGGCTCAGTTCCCCCCCCCAATGGGGCATGGGGCAGGAGAAGGGTCCTTCCTAATGTTGAGACTTTCAGATAGTAAAGGGGGACTACACCGGCTAGGAACTATGCCATGATTCTGATTCTAGAGAGTAAACGTCTCTTTCTCGGGGTACAGGACCACAGTACACATTTCTTCAGGAGCCAAGTGATTGTATTTCCCCACAGAGTGCTCTCTGGGGACACCTGGGTCCCCTTGCTATGTTCTTGTTCATCATCCCAAGCCACTGCTGAGTATGATTCCCTACTGGGGGCAGTAACATACTACTATGCTATGTGACTCATAGAGTACAAGGGGTTGACCCAGGGTGGGCACTCCACATCGAGCCATGGGACACTGTGATAGTGAGACAGCCACCGTGTCAAGTGGCTGCTCTGATGGGATTTCTAAAAATACTCCCGGTCTGCTGCTCACAGGGCACCTGCCCAACCCTCGTGAGTGCCAGGCAGACAGGCGTGTACAACCTGCTCCCTCCTCACCCTCCCCACGGCCACCCCTTTAGCTCAGGTTCATCTAATCCCACCAGGATAATTAGTCAAGCTACCTGACTGCTCTCCCTTCTCCACACGGACCACCAGATGGGGACCAAAAAACACAGGAAACCGCCCCATCACCAAACCCTTTTCACTCGTTCATTCATTCACTCACTCATTCAATTACTTAACATGCATCCAACATACATTTCGTGTGCCAGTGTTGAGTGCCTTTTCTAGGCCAGGCCTTGTGATAGATGCCACAGATTGGGTGAGTGAAGCCAGACACAAAAGAGTAAATACTTTGTGAACCCATTTATGCGATATTCAAGAATAGGCAAATCTAATCGGGAAAGATGGAAATCAGAATACTGGCTACATCTTGGAAGCAGAGTGTAGTTATTGACTGAGAATGGACAGGAGTTGAGTTTGCTGGGATCTGGAGATGTTCTATATCTTGATCTGACTGAGGGTTTCATGGTTGCAATAATATGTAAAGATATATTGAGCTGTACACTTAAGATTTGTGCCTTTTACTATGTATGTTATGCCTCAATAATTTAAAAAAAATTTTTGTCTGAAGTATTTCTCTGGTTTTACTTTTTATAGTTATATACATACCCAGGACTCAAGAATAGATGAGAAAGCTATATACCAAACTTTTAGCAGAGGCTGTCTCTGATTGGTGAGGTGATGGTGAATTTTTAATCTCCTTCTTTATACATTTCTGGATTTCCCAAATATTCTGCACTGAATATATCTTGCTTATGTAATCAGATTAAATATACTAAATGTTATTTTGAAAGTAATAACCCTAGAGGTGAAACATTCAGCAAGCACGAGACAGGTGGCTCTTTTCCCGGAGAGGGTAGATCTTGCTCACAAGATTTTGTCCTCTTGGATGGTAAGGACATGGGCTTAGGAGTCCTGATCCAGGCCATGGGGTTTCTGCGCAACTAAATAAAGCTCCTGGCTCACTGAGGGCCAGGAGGTGGGGCTACTGGAGGAACCCTGGGGCTTTCCTCTCATTCCTGGGGTGGGGGGAGGAGAAGCCTCCAGGGCTTTCTCGTCCTTCTCTAGAACTTGCCTGACTTCTGTCTCCTGCATTTCTGACCTCTTCTGCTGGGGATCCTGTACCGCAGCAGCACAGAGGCCTCTTCCACGGAGGCACGGTGATTTTAGGAACCCTCACCTGTCCTGTCAACAAGAAGGACCTGCCAGCATGTACGTTTTGGGGCCATGGTGAGGTAGGGGAGCTGATGGTGGGGGTGCAGAAAGCAAAACCAAAACCAGATTAAACCCTGGAAACCCTAAGGAAAGAAGAAAAAGGAACATAGAGGAATCCTCTGGTCTTGGTTTTCTCGCTGGGAATTGGGGGGCTGTTGTTAGATTAACATGTGAATGAGCACATGGAAACATCCAAAATTGGGGGCCGGTTTATGTTCTGCTTTCGCTGACACTGTGGGTCGCATGGCTGGCTCCCTCACCTCCTACTCTAATCCTAGTGACCGTCTCAGCTACCACAGCCTGCACAGAGCAGGGGGTGGGATGAATATTTCGTGCCCTTAGCCTGATTTCTACATTGGCAAAGCCGATGGGGTCATATGATGAATATCTGCTTGTGATTCACAAATGTATTCTGTATTTCTAGCGTGGATCCTAAAATCACTTCCCCCTCCCTCCCACCTCTTCTCCCACCCTGACACGCAGGCTCCCCCAGAAAAGTCATGTGAGACCTTCTCAGATTGAGCACAGGAATGAGCCAGTGGCCCAGCTCTGCCCTGTGACACACATAGCCTCCAGCGGTCACATGGCCTCCAGCTGCCACCACCTGCCCTCTGTCCCCAGCCTGGTGCCCTCTCCCTGGCAGTCTTCCCTCGTCCCTCCAGGCTTTAAGCTTGGCAGACAGCAGGCCCAAAGGACAGAGGTTTCAGGGCCAACAGGCTTGGACAGTTCTGGTCTAGCTGACCTCGAGGTGGGACCCCTTCCAGTAGTCTCTTTGACATCACATGGTGTGCCCCACCGAGAGTTAGGTGCCCCGCTGGCCTGAGGCAAAGGTGGATGGCTCAGAGTCATGGCTCCCTTAGCCAGCCCCAGCCAGAGCCCCCATGAGCAGGGGGTTTGAGCCACCTGAGACAAGGTACTGAAACGAGGCTGTGCACGGAGCCAAGAGTATCGTCCAGCCGTGTGCCTCGTGGGAAAGCTGGATGCCAGGCATTAGCAGGAGGCAAGAGGACAAATACAGGCAGGGCCAACTGCATACACACTCAAGAATAAACAAACAAATAGGGGGAAAATCCTCTAGAGCGGTCCTTCTCAACAGAGAGCAATTTGCCACCCCAGGGACAATGTCTGGAGGCCTTTTGATTGTCACAACTGGAAGAGTGCTAATGGCACCCAGTAGGTAGAGGCCAGAGAATCTGTCACTGAGCATCCTACCAGGCACAGGGCAGCCATCCAGACCCCAAATGTCAGTGGTGCCATGGTTAAGAAACCCTGCTGGAGAGAGAATCCAATCCTCCTGGGGAAGATTTGAGCAGGGCCCCACAAGCGAACCTTCTGTCCTACTGGAGAGTGAGTTG
Source organism: Panthera tigris (assembly GCF_018350195.1). Taxonomy (NCBI): domain Eukaryota; kingdom Metazoa; phylum Chordata; class Mammalia; order Carnivora; family Felidae; genus Panthera; species Panthera tigris. The sequence goes on along the minus strand of NC_056672.1, from coordinate 61,133,157 downwards.
TGACTGTCACTCTCAGGCTTAGAACCCTTCAGCACCTACCCAGTTCCCACAGGTCTGGACCCAACCCTCTTGGTGCACACCACAAGCCTTCTTTCCATGATCTGGCTCTGGCTTACCCTTTAGATTCACCTCCTGCTGGGTTTTGGTGACACTAAACCATTCACAGTGTCCCAATACCCCCAAGACCTTTGCCCTTGAGGAAGGGGGATTCCCATGTCCTGTGTCTGAAATGCTCTCTCTTCTGACTTCCATCTGAAAAGTACTCACCCATCCTTCTGAGTCCGGCTGAGCCATTTCCTCATCTGAAAACCAGCCCCCAACATTGCTACCCTTTACTCCCCCAACCTCCACCTCCCACCATCCCTGGGATGGCCCAGGACACCTCTACCACACAGCATCACACAAGATAGGTGCTGGCACCGTAGACCCGTGTATCTGTTGCTCTCACCAGGCTGTGGGTTCCTTCGATGTCTGGTCTGTCTCTCCAGTGTCTGGGGAGGCCTTGAACAATGGGAGCCACTTGGGTGGGTGGGCAGGTCCAGGTGGGTGGGCAGGGCAGGTGATCTTGGGTGGGTGGGCGGGTCCAGCCTATTGTCTCTCAATGGCAGAAGACACACAGGGAGCTAAAGTATGTGCAGAGAGGTATGTGAGGCCAACAGGGCCATCAAAAGCAGCTAGAAAGTGTAGACATGAAATGAGTGCTAAGGGACCAGCCGAACAGGACCCGGGAACAAAGTCACAGAGGAGAAGTCGGCCTGAGAGACTAAAAGGGAGATGATCTGTGCTGATTCCAGAGGCAGGGTCTGTAAGCTCCCAGCACAACCCCCAAGGGGGTGCCAGTGGCACCCAGGCCTGGGATTGCCACCAAGAGCTTGGCAGGTACATGGTATAAGGGTGAGGAAATTTGGTCATTCACACTTGAAAGCAAAGTCACTTAGTTTTCCTCAAATCAGCTTCATGGGGTATGCAGGGCAGGCAAAGACATTCCCATTTTCTAGATGAGGACATTGAGGCTGAAGGAGGTAGAGAGTCTGTCCCAAAATTGCCAAGTACTGAATCTCCACCTTCTTCTTTCTTTGCGCTGCACTATTTTGAGTCAGTCAGTCAACTCCCTCACTCACCATTGGTTTGATTTCTGTAGACAATCCCAAAAGCCAATTTAAAAGAACATTTCTCCAAAGCCACTTCTTGTGTGTTTGGTTATCCACAGAATGTGTTTGTGTTCTTTACAGCTGTGAGATATAATTGCCTAAAATCAACTGCATGTATTTAAACCATATGATCTGATGAGTTGACATAGTTATACTCCCATGAAACCATCACTATTGAGACAGTGAACATATCCACTGCCCCTAAAAATTTCCTTGCACACACACACACACACACACACACACACACACACACACACACAGAGGCAACCACAGACCTACTTTCTGTTGCTGTTACTACATTTTCTAGAACATATATAAATGGGATCATACACTATGTACTCATTTTTATCTGGCTTGCTTCACAACTATTTTGAGATTTGTACATGGTTGCATGTATCAGAAGCTCATTCCTTTTCATTACTGAGTGGTGTTCTACTTTATGGATAGAGTACCACAATTTATTTATCCATTCACCTGCCGATGGACATTTGGGTTCTTTTCAGCTTTTAGCTTACAAATAAAGTAGCCATGAGCATTCCTATTCAAGTCTCTGTGTGGACATATGTCTTCATTTTTCTTGGGCAAATACCTAGGACTGGATTGGCTCGATCATATAGTCAATTTATGTTTCATTTTTCAAGAAGCTGCCAAACAGGTTTCCAAATTAGCTGCACCATTTTACCTTCCCACCAGTAGTGTGTGGGCATCCAGTTCTTCCACATCCTCACCGACACTAAGTAGGGCCCATCTTTTTAATTAAGCCATGCCAGTAGGTGTGTAGACATAGTGTATTATGTTCTTAATTTTCCTAATGACTAATGATGTTGAGCATCTGTTCATATGTTTACCTGCCACCCACATATCTTCACTGGTGAAGTGTCTATTCAAAGAAGAAGCTTTCAGAGAGTTATTATATTTGTTTATATTAGATATACCAAAGCATATGATTTCGAACATAGCCTTTGGAATCTGTAAGTCCTGGTTTCATATTCTGGCTTGGCCACTTACTAGGCAACTTAGGATGAAGTGGCTTACCCTCTCTGAACTTCATTTTCCTCTTGTGTAAAATGGTAGTAATAATAGAGCCCAATAAGGCTTAAATGAGGATCAGATACTTAAAACCTAGAATATAGAACTTAAAAATATTATTAATAATAATTATAACATCTTCTGCTGGTCTGATTTGAATTGTAACAAGCAAGACCCCTGGCATATCTCAGAAGCTAGTCTCTATAGAAATTAAATGGTGCTTCATGTCCAGTATAGTAGATATGTAATTTTTTTTATTCCTAAGTATGTAAAGAATGGAATTTAGTAGAACTCTAGTATTTCAGAACTGAAAGAGTCCTTAGAGATATTTAAACCAATACCATGCCATAGCTCAGGGCCTCTGGAAAGCAGAGCCTGAAGCAAGGATTACAGTACTGAGACTTTTCTTGGGAAGTACAAACACAGGGTAGTTAGGGTTAGGAAAAAACTGGGAAGTGAGACAAGGGGGGATGCATGAGTTATCCACCATGCAACTATTCAATAGGGCACCAAAGGAACACAGTAGGTCTCTTGGCAAGCATGCTTTCTCAGCACACAGAATTTCTCTGGAAAGTTTGCAAAGAGAAATCACACTTGACAGAAGCCCAAGGAAGCGGAAAGTGGGGGGCATGTGTCTGTCAGTTTTCCTCCTATGGTCGAGGTTCACCCCATGGAGAATAAGCTTCCCTACGCTTCCAGGGTGAGTCATCCAGCACTGTGGTGGCCATTGGGAAAGCGCATCCCACATCCTGCCTTGTGGCATTTCATGTAAGCCCAGAAGTCAATGTGCAGCCTAGTGTAGGTGGGATGCTAGCCAAGGGAGAAAAACAGAAGGCTCACAAGACTTATGCCCTGTCTTAGGCTGCATACCCTCAGGAGCAGACTCTGAGTAGGGGTGTCTGGGTGGCTCAGGCGGTTGAGCGTCTGACTTTGGCTCAAGTCATGATCTCCCTGCTTGTGAGTTTGAGCCCTGTGTCGGGCTCTGTGCTGACAGCTCCGAGCCCAGAGTCTGCTTCAGATTCTGTGTCCCTCTCTTGCTCTGCTCCTCCCCTGCTCATGCTCTCTCTCTTATCTCTCTCTCTCTCTCTCTCTCAACAATAAATAAAACATTTAAAAAAATTTAAGAAGCAGACTCTGAGTCAAGGATTTGAGTGCTATGGGTTTGGGGGAGAATGGAATCCAGAAAGCACCAGTAGGAGAGTGGAGAGGGGACAGGGAAAGGAAGAAAGCCGATTCAGGATATGGTGATGAGGAGGCTACTGTTGTGGCTATCTGAGTTGTAATCCTACTGGGGACATGTAGGAGACAATATGAAACACATCTCAGGATTTTCCCACCTGCAAGGTAAGGAAGCAGGGATAGCTTCCCCCAATTTCCATCTGTCATTGGCTGACAGCTGCTCCTGGGGACATTAGCTTCTATCATTCCTCCCCCAAGAGAAAGGAGAGTCCCAACTGCTGGCAGTAGGATGCCTTTGGCACATCCTAGAGTACTGAATGTGGCAAGTTTCATCAGGGGTCAGCAAGCTATTTCTTAAAGGGCTAGAGAGTACGTATTTTAGATTTGTAGGCCCTGTGGTTTCTCTTGCAACTCATCAGCTCAACCACAGATAATACATAAACAGATGGGACTGTCTTTGTCCCAGTATAACTGTATTCGTAAAAACAGCCAGCAGGCTGGCAGACCATAGTTTGCAGACTTCTGTGCAACATGTATGATGCATCCCATTTTACAGGTAGAGAAACTAAGGCCCAGTGAGGAAAAGTAACTGGTCATATAGCCCACCAGAGGCACATCTGCTGATCTTCTGCCCGCTCTACCTTGCTATCTCTTCATTGGGGTTTTGGTATGTTTGTAAGGGACTTGCAGGCAGAACACTCCAGGGGGATGTCTGTGCAACCCATAATTCTTAAAAAAAATTTTAATGTTTATTTATTTTGGAGATAGACAGAGCGTGAGCAGGGGGAGGAACAGAGAGAGAGAGAGACAGAGAGAGAGAGAGAGACAGAGAGAGACAGAGAACCTGAAGCAGGCTCCAGGCTCTGTGCTGTCAGCACAGAGCCGGTGCAACTCGAACTCATGAACTATGAGATCATGACCTGAGCCAAAGTCAGCCACTCAACCAACTGAGCCACCCAGGTGCCCCAACCCATAATTCTTATTCTTAAATGGCAGTGGTTTGTTTCCTCTCTGTGGCCGGAGAGGCCTCAGGGCCTGAAGCCTTGCAGCCTGCAAGGCTGGCTTGGAACAACTTCTGGGAATGTGGCTGAGTGGAGCTGCATCAGAGCCTCCCTGCACCAAGACCTGTTCCGGCAGCCTTGCCTTGGCCACTTTGGCAGAGTGGCTCGCTGTGGTCACAAAGCTCAGAGTGAAAAAGCAGTTAGAATTTGGAGCCTGTAAATATCTAAAAATATCCAGGAATGTGTGCACATATGTGGCCCTTCTGTGATCAAAACATCTGGGGAGAAGATTAAATGCTCCTGCTTTAATTTGCCTAGGACTCCAGAGAAGACTAGGAAAGGGAAGGGAAGTTGAAAGTCATTGACTTTACTGGAGGGGGGAAGGACGTCACAAGAGTTTTGTTTTTTACAAGACAAAATAAGTTATGCGCATGCAGAATCCTCCCCCAGGGGAAATCCTGGACCTCGGTTTTCTTGGGATTCTGGGGATTGTTTCTCATAATGGGGGCGGAAAGTTCATTGGCTACAGGCTTGAATTCCTGATTTGATGCCTTTTTTTTTTAAAGTAGATTAAAATACCAAGTCCCTAGATCAAAACAGTACAAGCTATAATAATGTAACAAATCATTAAGTGTCAGATTTGAAGAAGGTCTGATGTGAGCCATACATTTGTCAGATGAGGAAACTGAGACCCAGAGAGAGAGCTTTCCTGGTGTCCCACGGAAGGTGGCAGAGGAAGAGCTGAAATGCATGTGTCCTGACCCCCACACTAGAGGTGTAGTGGCAAGAAGAGTTGAGGGAAGGGTCAAGCCTAGTTCTGCTACTTCTAAGCCGTATGGTCTCATCTGGACACTAACGATGATAATGGTCGGTGGTGACTATGAGAAACCAGGATTGGACCTCTGGATCTTGTATAGCTGCTTTCTTGAACCTGGGACACCCCTAAAGGGTAAACAAAGGCAGGCAGATGCCCACCCTTTTCATTACCAATCATGGCCCCAAACCATAATAAATGTCTTGGTAGTTTGGGGTGAATAATATGTGAGCCTAGAATTTCATTTGGTTTAAATCCTTGGTCCAAGCAGGCTAATTGCCCTAAATGGTACACTTTCCTCTGTCTTAATTCTGGAGCAGGGAAAGCTAGCCACTCTTTAAAGTTGAGGGCAGCCTGACTAAGCCACCTACCCTCACTTTTTTTTTAATGTTTGTTTATTTATTTTCAAAAGAGAGCACAAGCAGGGGAAGGGCAGAGAGAGAGGGAGACACAGAATCTGAAGCACGCCAGGCTCTGAGATGTCAGCACAGAGTCCGACATGGGGCTGGAACCCACAAACTGCGAAATCAAGACCTGAGCCGAAGTTGGAGCCCCCAGGTGCCCCAACAATTTTTTTTTAACTACATATGTCACACTTAAGTTTCCACTGGACTTTCAAGTATAAACAGTGGCTGGCTTCTTAGCCACTCCTTATTTAGGAGATGAGAAGGCCCAAAGTAGGATCCTCAAAACAGAGGATGCAAAGGGGAAGGGTCTAAGCGGAACCTGCTACTCAGACACCAGAATTTTTTAACCTGCCTCTCTGATAGATAACTATAATCCAAGCATGCCTTTGACTTGATTTCCACCAGAGGTGAGACCTACTGCGCCCTCTAGAGGCCATCCTTTTTCCTAGTGAGTCCAGTGCGCTCCATGACCAGACCCACCAGAGGCACAGATGTCCCAGCAAGAGAGAAAATTATGAATTATAAGAACAGTCCTAGTAGCATCTTGGCAGTGCAATATCTCTAATCCTTTCCACTACTTCCATGTCCCACTCGGTCCTTCATGAGACTATTGAGATGGAAGTTCATACTCCCAAGGGCTTTACAAATGCCTTTTTCATGCTGCCCCACACTCTACACTAGGTTGAAAAGTTGTGTTCTCTCATATTAACCACATGGCTAACAAGCTGAAGACTACATAATGGACATCCAAGAGCAACAAGCCATGACTGCAACAGAAACACATTTGCCACCACGCTGTCCAGTTATTGTAGTGTAAACCCTCCTGTTTACACTACCCCCTTTGCCACAGAGAAAAATTTCTCAAATTCTCAAATTATGTCAGACACTCCCTTTGCATCTTCTTTCTTCTTCTTATAGTATGCCTTTTTTTTAAATTAAGTTTTTTTAATTTCAATTCCAGTTTAGTTAACATCCAGTGTTATATTAGTTTCAGGTGTACAATACAGAGATTCAACAATTCTGTACATTACTCAGTGCTCATCACGATAAATGTACTCTTTAATCCCCATTACGAATTTCACCCATCCACTATTCCACCTTCCCTCTGGTAACTACCAAGTTTGTTCTCCATAGTTAAAAGTCTATTTCTTGGTTAGTCTCTCTCTCCCTCTTTTTTCCTTCACTCATTTGTTTTGTTTCTTAAATTCCGCATATGAGTGAGGCCATATGGTATTTGTCTTTATCTGACTGACTTATTTCATGTAGCATTATGCTCTCTAACTCCCATCCATGTCACTGCAAATGGCAAGATTTCATTCTTTCTGATGGTGAGTAATATTCCCTTGTGTATATATACCACGTCTTCTTTATCCACTCACCTACTGATGAACACTTGGGCTGCTCCCATACTTTGGCTGTTATAAAGAATGTTGCAGTAAACATCGGGGTCATGTGCCCCTTACTTCTTCTTATTGTGCTTGACCCCAGCAATAAGAGCCATGGGAGCTGGAGAAGCCAAAACAGAAGCTGGCTCTCTTCTTCAGGAGCTGCAGACAGCATCTTCTACTGTAGCAACTCCCACACGTCCCCATTTAGTCCATCCAATACCGTGTTCCACTTCTCCAAAGTTCCAAAGGGTCACCAAGACAAGTTGCCATACCAAGACTTACTTGCACCATCTGGAAAACACAGACTGATCCCAAAGCCAAATGTCAACCACATATACCAGTTTCCAGGAGACAAAGACCTGGGATTAAACGGATTTTAAAAACCCCTCCTAGAGCCCAACTCTAGGGATTGAGGAGCATCTGAATGGCCAGGATTGGCTTCACCTTGTCTCCATTTCTGGGGCAGTCCTGTTTTCCATATTGGAGGGAGGAGGGGAAGTGTCATATGCCATATATATACTTTTAAAGATACCAGGTATTTTTCATTTGGGAGGTAAGGAAATGGGAGCAGAGAATTACTTGGTCTGCTTCAAGTCTAGATATTAGGCTGGGTTGTAAATATGAAGTCACATTGATCCTGAGATATGCTTGTGATTTCTACATTCCATGGGTGTGGGACTGTTACTGTGTACTTCTTAGAGACACTATTGACTGGAGTGGCCTTACATCCACATTCACTGAACAAAGTCCTAGCTTATGCCTGTTGTCTTGACTTCTGTCTGGTTTAGCATTTATCCGGGATGTTTGTGTGTTCTTTTTGTTTTTTGTGTACATTACTTCATTCTCTGGTGTACACTGTATAAACCTTTCTTGAAATTGATTGTACAAAGTGACTAAACATATTTCTAGATGGAAGTTAGAAAAGATTAGGTGGTCTAAGTAACAGGTAACCATTCATTGGCTCTAGGTCTAAACATAACAGAAGAGGCAAGGATTAGAAAAGAGGCCTCATGAAGAGTCAAGCAAGACTTTTCTGATACTCTTGATTTTTGTGGCTGAAGGCCACATCCCTAAGTAATAAAATCGATGAAAATATAAGGGCATGGGGCATGTGGGTGGCTCATTTGGTTGAGTGTCTCACTCTTGATTTTGGCTCAGGTTATAATCCCAGGGTTGTGGGATCAAGCCTCATGTTGGGCTCCATGCTGAACATGGAGCCTGCTTGGGATTCTCTCTCTCTCCCTCTGCCCTGCTCTTTATCTCTCTCTCTCTCTCTCTCTCTCTCTCTCTCTCTCTCTCTAATATTTTTTAAAAAAGAACTGAGGGCATGTTGGCTGCAGGTTTCAACTTCTGGGGAGGAAAGCTAAGGCATCTCTCACACTGCACACATAAACAGGAGCTTTCTGAAGTGGATAATAGACAGTACTCTACTGGGGTGCTATGATCATGTTAGTAAAAGGATTTTAAACACTTGCCAATTCCAGTCATCTAATATAGCTGCTTAGGGCATCATATTGAGAAAGATTCTAGGTTTGGCATGAATGAGGGACATCATTGATTAGGGATGTTGGCTATGGTTCAGGAGCTGAGAACATCTATACTCATCTCAGTACTTGGCCATTCCTGTACTAACAAGAAAAACTTTCAATAGGAGGAACAAAGAACTTTAAAAATTCTTCTTCCCACATGGCATGCCTTAGTGGATCTATTTTCCTTTTTGGATTGATTAAGTCTGTAACTCTAGTTGGCTAAGAAGGGCTACCCTAGCTTATGAGACTGCTCTCTTCTACCATTAATCTTGTGAGAGTGGGTAGGGTGAAAGACTGAATTCTATTGCACTAGATCTTAGGAAAATACTCTTTACCTGTATGCTTTTTCTCTTGGGTCTGTCCTTCCTTGGTTCTGCTCATGGGAATGATAGCTCTCACAATGAGCTAGGATGGCTTTTTATGTAGGCCTTAGTCCACCCAGGAGCACAGAGTCAGTCCTTATGATTCAGACATGGTCTAGCCTTTCTCCCAAGGTGGGAAGACTTGGTGCCACTGCTTTCTCTATAGTTATAAACAGCTTTCCTTTAACTAGGTTCATCCATTTGTACCTTGCCTATGGAGGTGGCAGGACTGGTGTCAGACAAGGCAGACAGCCAATCAAGGACTCATGGATTTGAGATCTCAGCAAAACATTTTGCCATCTTATCACTACTACCATTAATACATATTTTCCTGGAGGTGTAAGGATTAAAGATAATGTATATAAAGTGCCTAAGACTCAGCTAGCTCTTACACAGTTAACTATTACTATTATCATTATAATAATGACCAATTGTTACTTGAAGACCAAATTTTTCCTCATCTGATTTTATTTTTGGCCAAAGTAATATGTACTATGGTGATGGGTAATTGTCTTGAGAAAATATATGGACAACAGCAAGAAGTGCATATCTCCTCCAAAGACCCATTAGTAAGAAATTCAACACAAATTCCATCCTATACCATATTGTTCACATGAATGCTTTCAAAATGAATGGAAAGTTTGATGTCAGTCATTTTACTTCCTAGGATTTGTACTCTGAAAGGATTTCATTATTTCTCTTTAAAAATATTCTAGATGTCTAGGGTGATCTTCTTCACAAAATCCTTGCTCATCAGTGAGCTGGATGTGAGACATTCACAAATGGTCTTCCAACTATCTGAGAAACCTTAAGGCCCTTTGACAAATAGCCTTCAGGATGGTTAGAAGCTGGGCAGTGGGTATGTGTCCTGGCTTCTTTCATGAAAATGGTCACCTTGCCATTACAATGGGACAGTGTGGATGAGAGAGCTTTTGAGAAAGAAGTGGTTTACATTACTAAGAACAACTGTAAATATGGGATTTGTAGATTTGGGTCAATTAGGTTTATATGTTACCTATTGGTAGAGAAGGAAAAAGACCATGTTATAAGTGTGTGTGCTTTCAAGATATGCCAATAAAGATGATGAAGGCTCTATTTTCTATGGAAAACTTGGTAGACAAGAAATCTGGGGGTGGTGGCCAGGCCCTGAACTCTGTAAATAAATGTTGGGCCAAAGATATTACAGAGTTTCTGTTTTTACAAGAAGGGAAGATCTCAAAAAGTGGAAGGCCCAAAGACATTGATAACACTATGAGATGGGCCCACTGAGGCATCAAGCAGCCAGGAGAGGAGTCTGAGAATGTGCAGTTTGAGTCCAAGAATGCACTGTGTGAATCAAAAGGATAATTTATGTGAGCCAAAGGATGTACAGTGTCAATGTCCAGTGTATCAGAAATCATATATTTGAGAAATGATATGAAAATGGATTTGGCCAGGAGAACCAGGTATACCCTAAATTCTGTCTAACTTCCCAACCACTTTCTTTCTCATAGAGTCCACAGAAGACATATATGATCAAAAGTACCAAAATAAGACATTATCAGTTAAGGCTCTAGTACTAAAACCTGTTACAGAATTCTAATAAACCAACTTAGACCATGTGAAAGGATTCCTTTTCCTAGTTAGGACAAACCACATGAATAGCTAATGTTCCACTATATTCAGAGAACTATTCCATCTAGGGCAGATACACCTGGGGTTGCTGGTAATTGTGTCAGGCTTGGATGTCCCTCTCTTAGGATTCTTCCTACCCTAGGTTCACCCAGCATCCAGCTCTGTCATTGTTTGCTAAGAGCAAGGGATGTTTTCAGGGTGGACTGAAGACCACAAAGGAGAAGGTAGAGGGAGGAATATTTTAGCTGATTGAAGAGGAGCTTTCTGATGGTCAAGCTCTCCATGAGGGAAAGGCTACCTCTGAAGATTGTCAGCTCTCTGTCTCTGGAGGGGAACTAGCCAAGAAAGGTCAACTTTTAGTGGAAATACTATAGAAGAGTTTACAGCCTCAAAAGAAGTTAGAGCTGTTAGGTCTCATTCCATCTTTAGAATTATGGTTCTGAGTTACTTTCCCACTCCAGGCTTCAATTTGCATCCCTTTAAAATTACTCCTGAGGTCCTTTCCTACTCTGTAATAATGATAGACCCTTAGTAATGTGGCCACATATTTTGGTACATTGTAGATGAAAAGAACAGAATGAATAAAAGTATGACAAACAAAAGCTGAGGGAGTTCATCATCACCAGACCAGCCTTACAAAATGAGCTAAAGGGAATTCTTTAAGGTAAATGAAAACAATATATGATAACAATAACAATATATGAATGTATTTTTAAATATTTTTTACCAGCAAAGGTAAATTCATAAACAAAGTCAGAATTCTCTAATTTGTAATGGGGATACATAAACCACTTTCAAACTTTCAAGCCATGATAGAAACATTAAAAATAACTATAACTACAATAATTTGTTATTGGATACACAATGTAAATAAGGTGTAAATTATAGCACCAATGACCTAAAATTTGAGGGAGACTGAGAAGTCACTGAAGTAATTGAAGACCAAGAGAAATAAAAGTATAGCTTTTTGTATGCAATCAATGTTAAGTCATTTTAAACTTAAAACAGGATGTTACAACTCTAAGATATTTTATGTAAGTTCATGGTAAGCACAAGGGAAAGATTTGTAGCAGATATATTAAGATTAAGAGAAAGAAATCAAAGCAAACCACCACCACAAAAAAAATCACCAAATCACAAAGGAAAACAACGAGAGGAATAAAGAAACAAAGAAACTACAAAGCAGAAAACAATAAAGAAAATGGCAGTTGTAAGTCCATACCTGTCAATGATTATTTTAACCATACCTATCAAGAATTATTTTAACCTAAATGGACTTATTCTCCAATCAAAAGATACAAAATGGCTGAGTGGATAAAAAATAAGGCCCAACAATAGGTTGCCTATAAGAGACTTGCTTTAGCTTTAAGGGCACACATAGGCTAAAAGTGAAGGAATTCAAAAGATATTTCAAGAAAATGGTGACCAAAAGAGAGCAAGTCTACATCAAACAGTATAGATTTGAAGTCTGAAATGATCACAAGAGACCAAAACAAGTCATTATATAATGACAAAGGGGTTAATTTATCAGGAAGGTAAAAGAATTGTAAAAAGCACCTAAGTATATAAAAATCATGTAAATATAAATAAACAAAAGAATTGTAAAGAGCACATAAATATAAAGAGTACTTAAATATACCTAAATAAAAATATTGTAAAGAGCACCTAAATATATAAAGCAAATATTAATAGAACTGAAGATTTACAGCTATAAATACCTGCATTAAGAAAAAAAAGATCTCAAATAAATAACCTAACTCTACACACCAAAGGAACTAGAAAGAAAAAGAACAAATTAAGCCCAAAGTTAGTAGAAGTAAGGAAATCATGCAGATGAGAACAGAAATAAGTGAAATAGAAAGCAGAAAAGATCAATGAAATTAAGAATTTGTTGTTTGAAAAGGTATACAAAATTAACAAAATGTTAGCTAGACTAACCAAGAAAAAAAAGATGACTCAAATAAATAAAATTATAAATGAAAGAGTAGATGGTACAATTAATACCACAAATACAAAAGATCGTAAGAGACTATTATGAGCAACTATACATCAACAAATTCGATAATCTAGAAGAAATGCTTAAATTCCTAGAAACATACAACTTACCAAGATTGAATCATGAAGAAACAGAAAATCTGGACAGCTCAATAACAAGTAAGGACATTGAATCAGTAAGCAAAACTGTTAACTAAAAAAAAAGCCCAGGACCACACAGCTTCACTAGTGAATTCTACCAAACAGTTAAAGAATTAATGCTAATCCTTCCCAAACTCTTCCAAAATTTAAGAGGTGAGAACATTTTCAAACTCTTTTTATGAAGTCAGCATCAGTCTGACACCGAAGTCAGATAAGAACTCTACAAGAAAAGAAAATTACAAGCCAATATCCTGGATGAACATGATGCAAAAATTCTCAAAAAATTCTAGCAAACTGAATTCAACAGCACATTAAAAGGATTACTGTCAAATAGAATTAATTCCTGGGAAGCAAGGATATTTCAACATACACAAAACAATAAATATGATACACCACATTAACAAATCATGAATAAATAGATGCAAAAAATGCAATAGATGCAAAAAAAAAAGAATTTGACAAAATTTAACATCATTTTGTGATTAAAAACTTTCAACAGATTAGGTCTAGAAGTAATGTACCTCAACATAATAAAGGCCATATATGAAAACATATATGAAAAGCTCACAACTGGGGTGCCTAGGTAGCTCATTCAGTTAAGCGTCCAACTCTTGACTTTGGTTCATTTCATGATCTCAGGGTCATGGGATCAAGCCTCATGTTGGGCTCTGTGCTAGGTGTGGAGCCTGCTTGAGATTTTCTCTCCTTCTCCCTCTGCCCCTCCCCTGGTTTGCACATGCACACATGCATGCATGCTCTTGGAAGGAAGGAAAGGAAGGAAGGAAGGAAAGAAGGAAGGAAGGAAGGAAGGAAGGAAGGAAGGAAGGAAGGAAGGAAGGAGGAAGGAAGGAAGAAGGAAGGAAGAAAGGAAGGAAGCAAGGAAGAAGGGAGAAAGGAAGGAAGAAGGGAGGGAAGGGGAAGGGAAGGAAGGAAGGCCCACAAATAACATCAAACTTCTGTTCTGAAAACTGAAAGCTTTTCCTCTAAGATCAGGAACAAGTGAAGAGTGCCCACTCTCACCATGTCTATTCAACATAGTACTAGAAGTCCTAGCCAGAGCCATTAAACAGCAAAAGTAAATAAAAGGCATCCAAATCAGAAAGAAAGAAGTAAAATTGACTGGTTGCAAATGACAAGATCTTACGCATAGGAAACCCCAAAGACTCCACCAAAAAATCTTTGGAACTAATATAAAAATTCAGTAAAGTTGCAGGACCCAAAAGCAATATATAAAAATCAGTTTCTTTTCTATACACCAATGATGAACTATCTGAAAAAGAAATAAAGAAAATAATCCCATTAAAATAGCATCAAAAACAATAAAATACTTATGAATAAACTTAACCAAGGAGGTGAAAGATCTATAAACTGAAAAAATAAGACGATTATGAAAAAAAAAAGTGAGAAAGGCACAAACAAATGAAAGATGTCCCATGCTCACGGAATGGGAGAATTAATATTGTTTAAATGTCCATACTACCCAAAGTGATCTATAGATTCAATGCAATGCCTATCAATATTCCAACGGCATTTTTCATTGAAACAGAAAAAACAATTCTAAAATTCATATGGAACCACAGAAGGCCCAAAATAGCCAAGGTAATGTTGAGAAAGAATAAAACTGGAAGCATCACACTTCCTGACTTCAATTATATTATAAAGCTATAGTAACCAACATAGTACAGTACTGACATAAAAACAGACACACACCAATAGAACAGAATTAAGAACCCAGAAATAAATCCATGCATATATGGCCAACTAATATTTGACAAGGGCACCAAAAATACACTGTGGGGAAAAGATTGTCTTTTCTGTAAATGTTATCGGGAAAACTGTATATTCACATGAAAAGAATGAAGTTGGACTCCTTTTTATACCCCAAAACAAGAGTAAACAAGTGAGGCTACATGAAACTAAAAAACTTCTGCACAACAATGGAAAAATCAACAGAACGAAAGAGCAACCCCATAGAATAGGAGAAAAGATTTGTAATCTCTACATCTGATAAAACATTAATAGCCAAAATATATAAGGAATTCATACAACTCAATAGCAAAAAACCAAAAAGTCCTCTTTTTTAAATGGGCAAAGGACCTGAATAGATATTTCTGAGAATTTATCCAAGTGACCAACAGGTATGTGAAAGATGCTCAATATCACCAATCATCAGAGAAGTGAAAATGAAAACCACAAAGAGATATCACCTCAGACCTGTTAGAATGGCTATTATCAAAAAGACAAGAGATAATAAGTGTTAGCAAGAATGTGGAGAAAAGGGAACCCTTGTACACTCTTGGTGGTTATGTAAACTGGTACAGCCACCACAGGAGACAGTATGGATGTTCCTCTGGAAATTAAAAGTAGAACTATCGTGATCCAGCAATCCCACTTCTGGGAATATATATAAAAGAAACAAAATCACTATCTTGAAGAGAGATCTCATGCTCATCACAACATTATTTACAATGGCCAAGATGTGGAAACAACTTAAGTGCCTATCAGCAGATGAATGAATAAAGAAAATGTGAGATACACACACACACACACACACACACACACACACACACACTTGGAGATAGAGAAGTATATATACAGATGTATAAACCTATAGATGTGCATATATACATCTATAGATATAGATGTATATATGGCATATATAGATATATGTATGGGTATATATGCAGATATGTGTATATGTGGCATATATATGGTATCTATGTATGATATATATATACATATATATATATATATACATATATATATATATACACACACATATACACCATAGAATATTATTCATTCATAAAAAAGGGAAATCCTACCATTTGTGACAACATGGATGAGATCTGGGGGCATTACACTAAGTGAAATAAGTCAGACAGAGAAAGATAAATACTGTATGACCTCATCTATATGTAGAATCTAAAAAAATTGAACTCCAAAATCAGAAAGTAAAATGGTAATTACCAGGGGCTGGGGGGTGGGGGAAATGGGGAGATGTTGGTCAAAGGGTACAAACTTTCAGTTATAAGTTCTGAGGACCTAATGTACAGCATGGTGACTACAGGGCAGCAATACTGTATTGCATACTTGAAATTTACTGAGTATTAAATTTGGTGAGTATTAAATGTTCTCACACCAACACATAAACAGTAACTATTCAAGATGATGGATGTGTTAACTAACTTTATTGTGGTAATCATTTTACAACATATATATATATCAAATTTTCAAAAAGCATGACACATTTACTATTCAGCTAACATTCCACCTTAAGGAAAGCCACTGAATTTGCTGGTGAAGGGAAATTACAGGGAAAAAAAATGAAATGCCAGACCTACATTGTCAGTATTGGAGATAAATATGTGGTTATTAATATTTTAAAAAATAAACATATGTGTATCTGCATATATCACTCATTCTGCCTAAAAATGTTTCATCGCTTCATGCCTTTCCCTTCAGAAATTGTGTGCCTTCACGTAATATATAATCCAGTTTCCCAACCAGCTTTAGGAGATGCCAAATATTTAATGACACCCCACCTAGAAACAATAAATACAGTTGAGTCAGTCTTACACTCCTGGGGAAAAAGATGCTGAAAATTTGATGAAAGGGATTAATAAATTATAACCAGGCTATTAAGATGTGAATCACTAAAGACTCCTGACACTCTTTTCCTTCCTCTAATTAGAATTAAAAACAAACTCACCTCCCTGTGCTCAGAAGTCCACTCCCTCCTTTTTGAGGTCACTTGGTTGGTCTAGTTCATGGACTTTCATTTAGACATTAGGATGGCTTTCACCGATGGGCAGTAAGGCTCTGACAGTTGAGAGTCAATGCACTGGTTCCCTGAACCAGATGCTGTGACCATATTGGTGAGATGCCAATCACACAGCTGGGAAGAGGGAAGGCCCAATTTGTGGGCTGTGGGGTATCTTCCCAATCAAAGTGCTCCTGCTGATGGATTTCAGAGCCTGCTTCAAGCTGCCATAGAGCCAAGCTTCCTGTAAGGAACCTTAGAGATTATCTCATCCCACTCTTTTTTTGTATAAGCAGAAACTGACGAAAGTTTGACAGCTCTCTCTCAAAGGAGAGGGAGCAAGTTGCCTGAAATCATGCAACTTTCAATGGCAAACTTCACACAAGAACCCATCTCTTGCCCCCTGGACCACTGCTGCTCTTTCTACATCTATTTCTACATTTACTGTGGGGGCCCGAATCCAACAGCTCTATGCTTCCTTACCTGATCACTAGACCAACTGTTTATAATACAGGCATCAGAGAACAGCTCCGGGGTCAGGTATAGGAAGACAATCCCAGCACCCCACTGTGGTGAAACATCCATGGCTCCACCCTCTGAATACCTGATGTGGAGCTCTGACATCATACTCATTTGGTGTGGGTGCAGAAGCTGACTCTCTTACTTGCCTTTGTATCTCAGAGCCTGGAACAATGCCAGATAGAGAAGTCCTCAGGGGAAAATTGTTTAAATTAATGAATCATGAGAGTTTGTCTAATTTTAGAAACTCTCTCTCTCTCTCTCTCTTTTTCTCATGCACAATTACTCAATGCCAAATTATTAAAAAGTGCATTTTCCTCCAATATTTTATGGATTCTGCTTCAAGACAGTCTTTCAACAAACATTTGGTCAGGCTTACTGCATAGCGAGGTACTAGGTAAAGAGAAATAAAACAGCCCCTGTCCTCAGGGACTCACAGTCTATCAAAGAAGACAGATGTCCAGATGGTAGTAATCTGGGATGAAGGTGCAACGTGAGAGAGGTATATCATAGAAGGGACATGTAGACCAGAGGCAGGCGCAGGGGTGAAAGCTGAGCTGAGCGTTCAAGACCAAGTCAGTTGGGGAAATAGCAAGGAGGGATGTTTCAGACAGAAGGAACAATGTGTGCAGAACCATGGAATGAGATGGCATGAGAAAGCATGGCCAAAGACATAGAAAAAAATGAAATTGGCAAATTGCAGAATGTTCTACAAATAAAATTTAAATTTGTTTCTTCCTCTGCCTGTCTGCTTTTCCATAAGAGGCCATTGTTGAATAGAGGAAGAAGTGTTGGGTTTGAAACAGGAATAACTAAAAATTAATGGTTCCATTTAAAATTGTAGAGTTTATCCTGTAGGTGCCAGGCTCAGTGACACAGATAAGAATGATGGAGGAATTGCGCCTGGGTGGCTCAGTCAGCTAAGTGTCTGACTTCAGCTCAGCTCATGATCTCACAGTTTGTGAGTTCGAGCCCTGCATCAAGCTCTGTGCTGACAGCTCAGAGCCTGGAGCCTGCTTCGGATTCTGTGTCTCCCTCTCTGTCTGCTCCTCCCCCATTCATGCTCTGTCTCTCAAAAAAATAAACATTAAAAAATTTTTTCTTTAAGTGATGGAGGAATTATTACATCTCCCCAGTTACAGATGGGGAAACCGATGCTCAGCGAATATCAATAGTAGTGTGACTGTTTTGCTTCTCAGTCCTATTTGTTGAGACCCAGGGATGTGCCATAATCAAATCTGGTACCTTGGATACAAGTACAAAGCCACATTATTCCTCCCTCGGTAGGGAGTTTCCTTCTGCCATAAAGAACAGCAAACCCTACTTCTTCCCTGAACTTCACCTACTACTTCACCCCCATGGTGATCCCTGCCAGAGCATACAAGAATATTGCAGAACATTCCAAAGCATGGGAGAACACTGCCCACTCTCCTGCTCAGGCACCTCAGGCACCTCTCAGCAAACTTTCCTCATAGGCCTGGAAGTGCGCTCCCTAGAGGCGGGTGGGAGTGTTGGTGTATTGCCCAGTTTCTTAAATTTTCTCAAGATTTACTCTCACTGTTTCATCCACTTATTTCCTCTTCATATACTTCATTCAAAGCTGCATTCCTCTTACATTAACAATTACTTCATCAGTCCTGAAGTCTAGCTCAGTGTCACCTTTTCCAAGGAGACCCCTTCTCCAGTCACATAGAGTTTCTCCCTCCTCTGAGCCTTCTCTGCCCTTGGGAGCTTCCCTGCCATTTGTCATAGCACAGTTTACTCTACATCCCACACAAGATTGTGATTCATGGAAGATAAGGGCTTATTTTAATTCATCTTAGTGTCTCCAACACCCATTGGGTATAAATGTGTTGAATCCCAGAGAAGATTCAAGCCCTGACTTGCCACTTCTTGGGGCCAGTTACAGCTTGCATTAGAAGCTGGTGAAGAATAGGGCCCTTCCCTTGCTCCATCACCATGCAGGTAGGAATGAGGCAAGAGAATGCAGCTAGGGAGGCTTCTTGCTCTAATAAACTTCTGGAACTTCCATGGTTCCCCCCCACCTCCAGCCCAGCACTGAGCCAGAAGATATCACTGAAATGTGACCAATTGTTCTTGATCAGCCCCCACCCACTGCCCTGCTCAGTCTAGGCATGTCTGTCTCCACTGCATTCTGGAGAAAGTATTTGTCATCTTTAGCAAGTGGAAAGCATCCTTCCCTATTTCCCTGCACATTTCCCCCCTTACTGTATTTCTTTGACCTTTTAATGACATTTTGCATGAGAGGGGAGAAAAATGCATATATTTGTATTTCCATCTTATATCCCACCAAAGTTTTTAAGTAGGTAATTTTTTTTAAGAAACTTTTTCCAACTGAGGAATGTCAACACTATGACCCTTTTGATGCTAATAGACTCGGTCTCTCATCACTGGGTTCAGATCTCCATTCCTCCAACTACTGCCTGTGTGATTCTGAACCAATGATTTGACCTCTTGAAGTCAATTTTCTCATCTGTAAAGTGGGAACAATGCCACCTTTTACTCTAGTTGATTGTAAACTTGAGAAATAATTACAAATTGCTCATAATAGGCACTCAATAAATCATTGCCCTCCTGTGTATGGGAGAGGCAAAATGTATTCTCTGCATATACCTTTCCTTCTATGCTGCCTTTCCATTGAAAAGTGTCTATTGAATTGGCAAGTAGACTTTTTTTTTTTAACCTTGGTAAGTTCCATTTCACTGAAAAGATTGGACAACCAGTTTCAACAAGTTGAGATGTGAACTTGGCACATGTCACACTTCCCCACTAACCTCAGTGCTAGTATGTCCATGTCAAATCTCCAAACTCAAACTTCGCCTTGCATCCAGGCGAAGATGCCAGGCAGAACTCCTATCTCCCAAGTCTCAACAACCACCAGGCCAGAAATAAGAATCACTTAAGAATGTTAATTGAATGCTATAATTATAGTCTATGCATAAATAGGCATTTTGCACTGATATTGTACACTGCCAAGAAAATATTTACTTGGCTAACTCAAGTCCACGACCAAGTCTATTTTTTTCACAACAGAAATAATACTTTAATTTGGCATCACCAGACACACCAGAGTGAATAATCTTGGATATTTCAAACATAATCAAGATGTCTCTTACGCTTTTGCCTTTTTTATTAGTCATATGTCTTCTTTCTTTGCAGGATCTATATGTAAGTCATCTGTGGGTTCCTTTGTGTTCCTTACTGACTTTTCTTGAGATGAGCTGTTTATGGGAGTTTCCTGTGGGGAGGGGCAGGAGAAGTGAGGTGGGGACGTCTGAAACTTTGGTTTGGGTTTCTTGTCTCAAAACACCCCCCTTCATCAAATCCCCATTGTTTTCTTTGCACTTGGATGCTTTTTTGGCCCATGCTATTCACAGCAAAGCCCTCTAAGCCATAGGCTCTTTGGCAAATAGCCAATACTGCCTCCTCAGCCTCTTTCCCTGCAGCAGCCCTGGACCAGGAGTCAGGCTCAGACCATGGTCGCGATGATGATGCCTGTGGTGTCTTCTCCAGCACCCATTCTGCAGTTGTTCTCAGGAATGCAGCTGGTCCTCTACAGAGACATTCCTGTTAATCTGGTGACCCACCCAAATTGATGTTATTCCAATCAAAGGCTCCTTTCAGGGTGGGAATCCTCACATTTAAGACGTCTCTTGCTCAAGCCCTGAGGTGGTCTCCATTCCTCTCCTATTTCCCTTCCATTACACAGTATTTGGTAGGTATGCTTCACTGTTTATGGTGTGGAGCCGTGGCTTTTTCCTGGTTTTATGTAAAATGAAGGGTCCCCCACCCCCGCTCTTTTTTTTTTTACTTGTTTTCAAAGGGTTTCTAGGAAGGGAGGAGAATGAAAAATGCCTTTGTGCTGCCACCTTTAACCAGAATTCCCAAAGGCCTTTTTAAACCCAAACCCCCTCATTTCATTCTTATCCTGCTGTATGGTGTCTACTGCCAGCTGCTTCCAGCAAGCTGCGAAATAAGGCAAGGAATACAGATGTAAATTTGAAAATGCCTAGTTCTTCCACTCGCCCTTCTCTAAATTTTGATGCCCGTTCATCTCTTTGGAAGTATCTACATTTTTTAACTTTCTTTTCTGTCATTTCTCTCATTCAATCTGGAAACTCTTCTATTCTCTAAAAGAGGCCAAAGAGATATTCTTGGAGGCCTCTCCTCTTCTCCTCTAGCCAGAAGAGCAAACGGCACTCGTCAGAGATGTAATTAGTTCTCTTGCCTCACAGCCAAGCCTCATGCCCTGAATCTCTCAACAAGCCTCCAGAGTGATGTGGTTCCCCTCGAAACTCTCGAAACCACTGCCATGGAAACTGCCTCTTTCTGGTCTTGATGGAAAGGCTTCTGGAAGAACTGCTTTTAGGCAACCCACAACATGCTCCTTCCTGTACTGCTATATAGTACAGAGGTGAGCCACTAGTCAGCCCAAGAGCCCCTGCACTGCTTCTACCCACATCCCCCGGGGGGGCCGTTGCACAGCATAAGCATGGCAGGAGCAGCATCCTGCTCCCCAGACTTCCCACCTGCTTCCTGCACCTGTTTTCCTGGATTCCTGATCCAAGGGGAAAGAAAAGATGATTCAACCTTGCATGTATGTTTATCCTGCTGGTGGAATGTCATTAAATATGGAAAATCATGCAAGTAGAGCTCCAAAGAAATGGTTCACTGAATTGACAATTCCCCCGGATTCATTGTGGTCACAGCTGGGAAATCTGGTTCCTCAAAAAAGATACTTTCAGGATCCTTCCAGAGTAATAGGAGTGAGGATAAAGTCATGACCTCTCGCTGGTGTGAACCAAACAGGAGGCGTAAGAGCCCAAATAGAACAACAATAACTTCTACTAAGACTGCCATTGATTCTATTCAGGAGCCTCTATTCACAGCAACCATGAGAGGCACGGTTTACACCTTGTCTCAATTAATCCCACAAGCAGTTACCTCTATTTTATGCAGAAAGATGTTGAGGATTCTGGTAGAAAATGGAAGGGACCATAGGAGTATTTTTAAAGAGTGATTACACTGTTGGTGACTACTTCTTAAATCAAAATGTTTTAATGTTTGGCTTGGAGTAAATCTTCGGAGAAGGTGCAAATTGAGAGGTTAAGGCTGACCTTGAAGTTATGTCTTTAAGCACTTAAAGGTTGGAAACCAGACTCTCCAGAGGTGCATCTGAGTATGAGAATAGAGCCTGTGTCTCTCCCGGGCCAACATGCACTCTTCCCACGGTCAGTGTTGACATGGGAATGGCAGCTACACAAGTGGAAACACTTAAGTGCATCATGGAAGTTCCATTTTTGTCCCTGTGACTGCAAATCTGACTAAGTAGTACTTCCCAACTCAAAGATCGCAGGACTTTTGAACTAGAAAGATTCTTACAGATTCTAACCCCTGCATTTCAAAAAGACAACAGGCAAAGCGCTTCCTCACTTTATTTTTTGAACCATGTGCAGGCAAACAGTATCATAACCAAGAAATTTCCTCTTTGATGTTTTCATACGCTCTCTAATATTGAAAAAAACTGGGGGTGGGGAATAGTACAGAAATGCAGTCCCAAGGTAGATGCCTGCAGTCTGAAGGGAATGTTCAAAGAGAACCCAGACTGAGTGGACAAGGCACAGAGGACTGGGCACTGATGTGGGAAAACACCAGGAAAAAGCAGGGGTGCTCCACTCACTAGGGATGCAAGGAAGGTCACATTTATTTATTTTGCAGGTTAAATTAGATCTGTTTCATGGCCCCATCCACCAAAAGCAGAAGGTCCAGTATCTTACCTTCATGGCTCCCTCCCCTCCCCTAGATTGTATGAAAACTCCAAAGACTTAGACATTTAGAAACTCTTGTTGAGGGTCTCCTGGGTGGCTCAGTCAGTTAAGTGTCTGACTTCAGCTCAGTGAGATTGAGCCCCACATCAGGCTCCTCATTCACAGTGCAGAAACTGCTTGGGATTCTCTTCCACTCTCTCTCTCTCCTCCCTCTCTCTCCTCTCACCTCTCTCTTCTCTCTCTCTCTCTTCTCTCTCTCTCTCTCTCTCTCTGCCCCTCCCTCACTCTCTCTCCCTCAAAAATAAATAAATAAACTTAAAAAAAAGAAACTCTTGTTGGACAGGGAAAATCCCCTGTGACTCTCTTGCACAGACACTGGAAATAATCCCCCACCATCTGCCTAGTGTCCCCTCACCATCCATCCAGTGTCCCCTACCATCTCTATATCCAGTGACCCATCATCCATCCAGTGCCCCCCACCATCTGCCCAGAGTCCCCCACCATACATCCAGTGTCCTCTACCATCCATTTAGTGTCCGCCTACTTCCATACAATGATGCCCACTATCCATGTAATGTCCCCCACTCTCTACCCAATGTCCTCCACCATCTATCCAGCATCCCCACCATCCTTCCAGCATCCCCTTCCATCTCTCTATCCAGTATCCCTCACCATCCCTCCAGTGCCCCCCACCATCCATTCAGCATCCCCCACCATCTGTCTAGTGCTACTATTTCCTGCAGAAAAGTCTTACTTGCCCCGTGCCCTGCAAGGCCAAAATGGCCCTTCAAAAGAAGGTCATGATGGTTCAGGCATCTACCCAGGTTGTAAAAGACTGATTCCACCCTCCTGGGAATCCACCAAGGGTCAGACTACTTACTTCTTCAACCCCATTAACTCTTGGGCATAGTCCACTCTTTTCTCCCATAGGTGTGTTTGTGAACTCATCAAAAAAGGCTCAGACCTCAGAAAAAGCCCACCCCAGGTGAAACCTTTTTTTTTTTTTTAATGTAGCTGTTCAGGTTGGGGGGAGGGTTATTTTTTGTTTGTTTGTTTTTACTGGGCATTTTACAGAGTGCCAGACATTACTCATATGCTGTTCAATCCTCACAGTGCTTTGCAGCTTACCCAAGGTCACTTGGCTAGAGCTGAGATTCAGATTCAAATAGGACTTCCCAATGTACAGATCTGAAATAGCACATTCTGGCTTCACTGATGCTAAATTTTGTGAACCCCCAAATATAGAGTTGAACAGGCAAGCTTCATCTAGAACTGCTAACATTTCCATTTCCTCCAATAGAGCAGAGAAGTGGAAGTTCTCATCATTGGAAGGTCTTCTACAGCACAGATAAAAATTACCTTCCCTCAGTTTCTCCTAGATATCCTGGCTATAGCCTCCAGGGCCACACACAACCAACCCAATCCCTCTTCCTCTTGGTAGAGTTTCAGAGTCTGGATGGAAGCTCTCCAATCTTCTTTCTGTCTTTCCGTTGCCACCTAGTCATCCCCAGATTATTCCACCCTTTTATCTATGGCTGATTTCAACCCTTTGCCTTTTATTTTTGGTGTGCAGCTGGGTCATAAGGGAGTTATAAAAGAAGTATCAACTATTGTCAGAGCCATTACTGGGCATTTGTGCTGATCTTCACCCTACTCTTTGGTAAACCCTACCAGGTGCCAGACACATTTGAACAGAACTCATAGGCGATTTAGGAAATCCTTGAAAAACCTGCCTACTGGGTAACAAGATGTTTACCTGTAATTACCTCAGAGCAAAGGTTAAGCACTTTGGAATATTGAAGACATTTTAAAAGATTATTTTCAAAATTTGCAAGAGGGGAAAATATGAGAACATCTGTTCTTTAAAATCAGTATAAAATATTCATGCACAAATAACTTAAAAATACTGAGTAGCAAATCTATTTGGAGTTATTTGGGTATGTGAGTTCAGAAAGTCTCCGCTGGGAAGAGAGAATTTTCCCTAAGAGTTCCTTCCTAAATCTTTTTATCTTACAATTTTCTTTATAATACTACACCTTTCCTCAGGGATTATTGCCATGATATTTAAATAGGGTTGTTTTTTTTTTTATAATAAGGGTTTTTAAAAATAGATCTTTCTTGGCAAGTGAGAGAACTTCTTTTGGAACTGTTCTAGTCTCTGAGATAAACATTATGTAAAGGAGTGTTTATACCGTGAACCCAGAGATTCACCTGAAGCACTATCATGCCCTCTACAGATCAGCTTCACATTTATGAATTTTTTTCTAACACCAAATGTGGGAAGGCCTTCGGAAGGCCCCTGGCTCTTGAACATTTTGCATCATTTCCAATGCCTGTGTTACTCTCCATGTAAGGACTCTTGTTAGAGTCTACTAATCTTGACATGATCTTGGTGACTTTTTGGTAAGGTCAGAACCGAATTCTCTTAGATACTAAAAGATCTCCAGTCCTTTTTTATGTGCAATTCTATTTGACAGTGTTTGGACTGGATTCTACTGAAGGATAAACTATGGACCTGACCCGCTTTAGAAAATTTATGATGCCCAAATAAGATTGCCAGATTTAGGGGAAAAAAATATCCAGTTTGATTTTAATTTCAGATCAACAACAAAATTTTCAGCAAATATGTCCCAAATACCGTATTTCATCTGGCATCCCTATGCCCAAACTCGGTGTCAATGGCTTATGTTAATTTTCCCTAACAAACTGTAGAAATATTTCCATTGTGTGGTAGAATAAAAACTCCAACTATTTTTTAAATCCCTATTAAAGACATAACAAATCCTTTCAAAAAAAAAAAAAAAAAGGAGCATGTGCCAATTGAGGCATATGGCTAGTCTCACCCAATGTATGTGCTTCACACGGAATTGGAATCTGGGCCTCTACTCATTTGTTAAGAGTTGATAATTGGGGGAAACTACAAATGAGCTCAAAACAAAACAAAACAAAAAAGATGAAAATGGAAGGAAATGATCTCAGCACCCAAAGAATGGTGAAGAGTTCAGAGATCTTGTGTCTTGCCACCATTTCCCCCATAGCACTGTGTCCAATACACAATAAATACTTGTACAATAATGTATAGATGAATGAATGAATGAATGAATGAGTGAGTGAATGAATGAATCATGATCAAAGTCTCTTTCTCAAGCCACTGCTACAAGATACCTAAAGACCTTTCAGATCTCAGAATTGTATTAGTCTCCAATATGAAAGACTAAGCTTTAAAATGTGTGGCTGTCGCTCTGGAAAACAGTATGGAGGTTCCTCAGAAAATTAAAAATAGACCTACCCTATGACCCAGCAATAGCACTGCTAGGAATTTATCCAAGGGATACAGGAGTACTGATGCATAGGGGCACCTGTACCCCAATGTTTATAGCAGCACTCTCAACAATAGCCAAATTATGGAAAGAGCCTAAATGTCCATCAACTGATGAATGGATAAAGAAATTGTGGTTTATATACACAATGGAATACTACGTGGCAATGAGAAAAAATGAAATATGGCCTTTTGTAGCAACATGGATGGAACTGGAGAGTGTGATGCTAAGTGAAATAAGCCATACAGAGAAAGACAGATACCATATGGTTTCACTCTTATGTGGATCCTGAGAAACATAACAGAAACCCATGGGGGAGGGGAAGGAAAAAAAAAAAAAAAAAAGAGGTTAGAGTGGGAGAGAGCCAAAGCATTAGAGACTGTTAAAAACTGAGAACAAACTGAGGGTTGATGGGGGGTGGGAGGGAGGGCAGGGTGGGAGGGAGGGCAGGGTGGGTGATGGGTATTGAGGAGGGCACCTTTTGGGATGAGCACTGGGTGTTGTATGGAAACCAATTTGACAGTAAATTTCATATATTAAAAAATAAAAAAAATAAAATAAAATAAAATAAAAAATAAAAAATAAAAAAAAAAAAATGTGTGGCTGTGTGAGTGAATGAGTTTTAATAAGAGACTCTGCTTCTTACCTGAGATAAAATAGATAAAATAGATTGAAGTTTGAATGAGAAATCACATAACTGTTTCCAGTAGAGGAAGCACTACTTATGATGAAATAGTTTCAGAAATATTGACCACCGCCACCACTACCACCACCACCCTGACCCATAATTTCCTATTGAAGAGGGACACTCTGTGTTGAAAGGTTGAAGTGCACAGTAGAAGGCCAAGGATCAGCGAATCTTAACAGAACAAGTGGAGCAAAGTGAAGGGGGATGGGATGGGATGAGATGGACTAGGACAGACAGAATAGAACTGGGACCCCTGTACTGAATAATGATAAAAATGTCAAATGCCAAGATTTTATTTATGTTCAGATGACATCTTAAAGGCATGGTTTGTCTTCTGTCTCTCAAACATAAGAACTTGGCAATCAAGTGTTATAGGTACTTTTGAGAGATCTACTAAAGTACTGACCAGAAATTTTGTTGCAAGTAATTGGGCATCAGGATGGATGTTATTTAAGCAACTAAATGGAGATCCGTGTAACATTCTTATGCAAAGCCTGTGAAACCAAAGATGTTTTAAGTTTTAATCACTTCAGCTGAGCATGCACCAAAGTTGGTCTCTTTCCTACTATTCTTTGATCCTTGAATTTGTGATCACTTAAAAAATTTGATCTATATCTGATCAATTTCATGAGAGAAAACACCAGCCAGAAAAATGCAAGTAACCAATACACATTTCTTTCTGTAAGGGGGGGATTATTTCCATAAAAAAGAACCATAATCCCTTTTTTCCATGATTCAGATAGATAAAGGTTTTATTTTTATCATATAAATGCACATTTTCATAGACTTTTATTGTTGTTTTGTTTACCAAAATTCACTTTGCAGCTTCATCAACAAAAAATTCAATGTGGAGATTTTATTTTCCAAAGTTGATTGAAGCAAATATGGATAGTGAATGGTCTCCAATTCTATATATTAGTTTTAAGGATGTATTTTCTGTACTGCGCTGAGCAGAAAACAGCTATTATGTAAAGCCATTTAAAGAAGCAAACAAGCTTTTGTAATCTGTTCTTCAGCAGTAAGTTCTTCAGCAATACACATATAGTTGCCTCAATAAAATGAGCCACTGCTTTTATTTGATTTGAAATTTTATTTGAAAATGAAAAATGCAAATTTTTAACTTAAAGGAGTATGTTGAGCAGGTCAATCTGGTCAACATAAAGAATTGAATTGTATTGTATTTGCTTGAAGATGTAGTACTGTCCATTCTTACCCAAAAATGTACATGAGGTAATATAACCCAAAACACATGTGCAAGTATAATTAAAAATACTGAGAAGGGACAACCTTTTAGATATTTGAAGTCAACTGATATTTCTCCTGAAGTTTGGGGGTTTGTTGGGTTTTTTGGTTTTGCTTTGTTTTTACTAAAACACACAGCTTTTTCAAGCATACTTCACACATTGTGATGTCAGTACCTGTCATGGACTGAACGTTTGAGTCTCTCAAAGATTCATATGTTGAGGGACACTTGGGTGGCTCAGTTGGTTGAGCGCCTGACTTCAGCTCAGGTCATGATCTCACAGTTTGTGGGTTCGAGTCCCATATCAGGCTCTGTGCTGATAGCTCAGAGCCTGGAGTCTGCTTTGGATCCTGTGTCTCCTTCTCTCTCTGCTCCTCCCCCACTCACTCTCTGTCTCTCTCTCTCTCTCTTTCAAAACTAAACATTTAAAAAAATGTTTTTTAATTCATATGTTGAAATCCTAATCTCCAATGTGATGGTATTTGGAGATGCAGTCTCTGGGAGGTGATTAGGTCATGAGGGTGGATCCTCATAAGCAGGATTACTACCATTATAAAAGAGACCCCTGAGAGCTCCCCACCTATTATTGAATAAAAATGAAAGTTAATGTGCCAAGACAACATTTTAAAGGATTTAAAAAAATTTTAATGTTTATGAATTTTTGAGAGACAGAGAGTGAGCAGGGGAGGGGCAGAGAGAGAGGGAGACACAGAATTGGAAGCAGGCTTCAGGCTCTGAGCTGTCAGCACAGACCCCAATGTGGGGCTCAAACTCACAAACGGCGAGATCATGACCTGAGCTGAGGTCGGATGCTTAACCAACTGAGCCATTCAGGCGCCCCTTAAAGCATTTTAAGGTGCTTTGCTTTTCCCCACATCAGATTTGTCCTTTTCAGCCAGAAGGCCATTGCCTTGTGGAGAATAAGACTGTTAAAGCTGCAATGCAGAGAGAAAAGATGTTAGTTCAAACTTTAACTTCCAAATTAGGATCTGTGAGAATCAAGAATTTCATTTTCAAAAGCCAAGTTTTGGGTGGAGAAGAAAAACGTACGGGCCTCAAAGAGCCTAAACTTAGAGGGCTCGGTTTTTTTGTGTTTGTTTTGTTTTTGTTTTTGTTTAGAGGTTTCAGTTTTTAGTGTTCACCATTACCCATTGAGCAGGTAGAATGCAGGACATGAGTACAAATAGCAAATGACGTGGCCTTTCTGGTAGCTCTGAGTCCTCCACTAGAGCTCAGGGAAACATGGTCCTTCCCTCTGAAGGACACGCAGACATGGAGAGCTGGAAGGGGCGGTACAGGGCTTCCTCCAGTCCTCTCTGCCTACTTTTCACATCGACTCTACTGTAGTTGACCTCGGGGCTCGAAATACCTACAGGGCCATTTTCTCCTGGAATCCCTGATGATGACTTGCCCACCCCACTGTTTTAGGCTCTCTCACCCCTGATTTGTATTAAATAATATTAATTAACTAATTTAAGTATGTGTGTATTTTTTAAATGCATGAAGCCTAAGTGTACAGTTGAATGGGTTTTCACATCTAGACAGATCAGGAAGCACCCCAGAATCCCTCCTAGTCCCCCTCCCAACCAATAATGCCCCCTTCTCAAAGGTGACCAGTATTCTGTCTTCTGTCACCAGAGATTAGTTTTGACTGTTTTTGAACTTAATACAGTATGCATCCTTTTGTGTCTGGTTCCTTTCACTCAATATTATGTGTATTTTATTCCTCTACATGGTCACCTATAGCTGTAGTTTATTCATTTTCATTATTGAAGAGTATTGCATTGAATCAATGTCACAATTTCTCTCTCTCTCTCTTTTTTTTTTTTGTTCAACTGATGATGGATATTTGAGTGTTTTATGGGTTTGAGCTACTACAAATAGCAGTGCTGTGAACATCCCTGATCGTATTTTCTGACTCCCACATTCACACATTTCTGTTGGATTTATACCTAAGAGTAAAATTGCTACTGGGTCATAAGCTATGTGTATATTCGGCTGTAGTACTTGCTGATAAGCAGTTTTCCAAAGTAGTTGTATTTGCTTGCACCCTAGGAAATTGTAATCTTTGCAGGTCAAAGCTGAATATCAGTAATTTCAAAGGCTCAACCTCCAGTTTACACCTCTCTCAGCAATGTATGAGAGGTCCAGTGTTCCACATCCTCCCCAACATGTGCTATTATCAGTGTTTTAGATTAGCCATTTTAGTGAGTGTAGTGTTATCTCTTTTTAATTTTAATTTCCACTTTCATGATGACTAATGATCCTAAGCCCTTTTTCATATTTTTATTGGGCCATTTACATATCTTCTCTTTTGGAGTTCTGTTCAAGGTTTCTTGCATTTTTATTTATTTATTTTTAATTTTTTTAGAGAGAGAGAGAGAGAGAGAGCACATGAGCCAGGGAGAGGGGCAGAGGGAGTGAGAGAGACGGAATCCCAAGCAGGCTCCATGCTCAATGCAGAAACACAAGGCTCAATCCCAGGACCCTGGGATCATGACCTGAGCCAAAATCAAGAGTTAGACACTCAACTGACTGAGTCACCCACGTGCCCCTAGGTGTCTTGCATTTTTAAAAGATTGGATTGCCTCTTTTTTGATTGCCTGTGTATGTTGCTTTTATATTCTGGACACAAGTTCATTGTCAATACATGTATTGCAATGTCTTCTCCCATTTAGTGGTTTGCTTTTCACGTTCTTCTTTTTTTAAAAATGTTTGTTTATGTTTAAGAGAGCACAAGCAGGGGAAGGGCAGAAAGAGGGGGACAGAGGATCCAAAGCAGACTCTGTACTGACAGCAGCAAGCCCATTGTGGGGCTTGAACTCACAAACTGGGAGATCATGACCTGAGCTGAAGTTGGAAGCTCAACCGACTGAGCCACCCAGGCACCCCTCACTTTCTTAATTCTTAATAGTATATTTGATGAACAGAAGTTCTTGGTTTTCATATAGTCCAATTTTGTAAGATTTTCTTTTTGTTTAGTGCTGCTTTCATCCTAATATTTAATAACTCTTTGTCTACTCCAAAGTCATTAATATAATCTATGTTATACTTCTAGAAGCTCTATAATTTTAACATTTGTAGCTATAATCCACTTGGAGGTGATTTTTGTGTAAGGTGTGAAGTGGGTGACAAGATTCAGATTTCTTCCATATGAATATCCTATTGATACAGAGTCATGTATTGAAGACAATTTTTTTCTTATTGTACCCAGTGTCCCCTTTGTCATAAACCAGGTGACTGGACAAGTGTTGGTCTATATCTGGATTTTCTATTCTGTACCACTGGTTCCTTTATGTGTCTTTTACCAATATTACTCTTGCAATTACTATAGCTTTAGCTGGAAATGTAAGCCTTCCAATTTCATTCTTCAAGACTACATTAGGTATTCTTAGGTATTCTCCGTGCTCTGTGTCTCCATATAAATTTTGGAAGCAGCTTGTTAATTTCCATACACACACACACACACACACACACACACACCTGCTGACATTTTGATTAGGCTTATAATAATCTATAAACTAATTTGACAAGAAGTGATAATATTGAGTCTCCTAATCCATGAGTGAGGAAGAGGCCTCCACCTGTTTAGTTCCTCTTATGAAGCAGCAAATGCTTCAAGAGAAAAAGCAATGTCAAATGGCAGCCTCATCTCAATGAGCCTTCCTTGTTTCAAGGACCTTGACACTCCAAATCCTGGTTCCTTGGTAGCTCATCAACAACTTTAAACAGTTATTTTCTCCTACTTGTTCTTGAAAGGGGATTGTTCTGATACAAGCTTGTCCATCAAAGTGAAAGTGAGCATAAAATGGGAAAGAGAAGTGGCATAAGGCAGGAGTCAGCTATCCCCCAAAACTGAGTTCAAATCCAGGTTCTGAGGCTCTATTTGTGAGCTTAACAAGCCTCAGTTTCTTTTACAAATATCGGATTAAAGACAGAGGCAGGAGATGATGGGGTGTATTCAGGGAATGGCTATTCTTCTGGAAGAAGGATACGTACAGGAAGAGAAGACTAACCGTGCAGGGAGAGATCCATGTGATATTGGCAGTTGTTCTGTGAGCTCACCACACACCAGGCACTGTGCTACTACACACAACTGTCCTTATGTCACAGATAATAAACTAAGGATGAAAGAGTAACTTGTCCCAATCCAAACAATTATCACCCATCAGTGATGGAGCCTGTTTCCATCCAGGCAAGCCTGACTCGGGGCATCTGCTTCTACCCAGAGATGAGCAATGAACCTTGGAGTTTAAACTTTCTCCTACATTCACTGGAGAGCTTTCAGATTTCTTGAAGGTCAAAATGATATATGACTTAGGAAGATCCTTCTGGTCATGCTTGAAAGGTGAATAAATCTCTCAACATCGATTTTATATTTGGATTTCTATGCCGTTGTCTTGTATTCTTTAAAGCAAAAGAAAAAAAAAACAAAAAATAAAATGCCTGCAATTTATTAAGTCACGTATCTAAAGAGACCACCACCCAACTTGTTGTAAATGTTATCCGTTTTCTTGGTTTTCTATTTCTGTCTTGAACTTCTGGATTCATAATTCCTATGAAACAAAAGTACATCTTAGGAAATGGGTAGATGTGCTGTGTTATATCTTCTCTCTATATTTGGGCTCCTTTCTGACCTATTTCCACATGTTTAAGACTGCTGCTCTTGTTAGCTATATTGTTTTCATGTTATTATTACTTTTAATTGCTTTAAAAAATCTCTCAATGGCAAAATCTTGTCAATACTTCTATGCATGTCTTCTGCTGGCATGGGGGACTTTAGATGCTATCGATATTTTTAATAAATTAATTTAATTTCTCTGGTTGTGGAAATAGTGTGCATTTTTTAGCTCATTTTTATGTGAACATCATCTTTTTTGAGATTAATTCTTAATCTATTATTAGCTTTTTCTTTTTCCTTGTTGTCATCTTATCCCATTTGTTCTTTTCATTAAAACCTCGTCGTTGTCTGCCTGTTGGCAGAGACATTCTAGCTTTGCATATTCTAAGTAGGTGATATTATCTAGTGTTGTTTCTTACATACTTAAATACTGCATAAATTTGTCACCTCTAAGCAACTGGGCCAATATTGTTGTCTTTTTATTTTCTAGATTCCTACTGCGTTAGTGTCTTAGTCAGTTCAGGCGACTATAAGAAATTACCACAGACCAGGTGGCTTACACAGCAAACATTTACTTCTCACAGTTCTGGAGGCTGGGAAGTCCAAGATCAAGTGCCATCAGATCTGGTGTCTGGTGAGGGCCCACTTCCTGGTTTGCAGATGGGTGTCTTCTCATTGTACTTCCACCTGGCAGAGAGCAGAGAGAGAAGCATACTCTGTCCCATCTCTTCTCCTAAGGACACTAATCCCATTCATGAAGGTAGAGTCTCTCACATTACCTCCCAACACTACCACACTGGGGGTTAGGACTTCAACATATGCATTGGGGTGGGGGGAGGGGGACAAACATTCAGTCCATGATGCCTAGGCCTGATGTTGAAATGGTCTCTTGACTCACAAAGATGATTTGATTGGATGCTACTTAATTGGCTGGCTTCTGGAGTTATTTACCAGGCCTGTGAATTTAATGGCTTGGTTGCCTATTGGGTCTATTATTAAAGTGATTTTTTAAATCAGTTGATAGGATTTTCAACACGATTTCATGCATCCTAAAATTACAGCAATAATAATAACAGCAATAGTAATAAATGTGAGTATTTATTATGTGTCCAACCCTGTGCTAAATGCTCTTCATACATCATCTCATTTAATCCTCCTGAAATAAGTATCACTGACCCCCTTAACACAGCGTAACACCAAGCCAGACACTAAGTGGCAGAGCGTGATTCAAACTTAGGTCTTTCTGACTCCAAAGTCTGTGTGCTCTGCTCTATTTAGCAATAGCACCATATGACCCAGGCTGCTTTTCAATAATGATGACAATTTGCTTGAACTCCCCCTCTCTGATCTTTGGCTTTGTTAGTAGCTTTCTGCCCATTGTCTTGCCGTATAAAACCGTTCAGCATTTCTTTCAAGCATATAAAATAAAAACCTAGTGAGAATGTTATGGCAAGAATGGAGATAATTCAGAGTTTCGGGTCACATCAACATTCAAATTCTATTTTAAAGTCCATGCCATGATTGACTTCCTCCGGGCTAAAATCTTTTCTGAAATTTTTCTATGTAGGTACTCCGTGTTGGGCATGGAGGCTCCCAGAGATTCAGTTAACCATACAGGGAAAGTTCTAGGCCTTGTTTTCTGGAAACTTGTGTTGCACCTCTGGACGCAAAAGACAATATGGCAAGCACCTGGAGTGGCGCATGCGCCCCAACCCTGGGCTTGCACCACAAGGGAGCGCACACAGGAGCTCCGAGAATAGGTGCATGAAGACAGCACGAACGGAGTCACCCAGGCAGAGGCCACACCACGTATGCGCCCATACGTTGTCTGCCCCTCTGGTCCTGGGCAGCCGCCACCAGCCCCAGCCTGGACCCCTGCACAGAAAAGCCTCTTTGGCCCCTCTTCGGCCCCTCTTGGGCCCCTCTTTGTCGCACTGGCTCCGCCTATGGTCGCTAAAATCCCAT
Organism: Panthera tigris; assembly: GCF_018350195.1. Classification (NCBI taxonomy): domain Eukaryota; kingdom Metazoa; phylum Chordata; class Mammalia; order Carnivora; family Felidae; genus Panthera; species Panthera tigris. The sequence goes on along the minus strand of NC_056672.1, from coordinate 61,098,639 downwards.
CCTTCTAGTAGGTCATCCTTCCAGCCTGTCAGTTTGATTATGAATTTGTGTAATCCAGTATTTCAGACAGGACTCCCACTTTTGTTTCATCTTGTAAACTGTAGAACACATTTTCAACATTTTCACAGGGATTTTACTTAGAACATTCAATAGGTCCAAAGATAGAGTTTAGAAGCATAGAAAAATCCTCCTTACAGGTTTATCCTGAGTAATTAACAGGTTATGGATTCATTTATGCTTTTAAAAAAAAAGGCTCCACAAGAAAACACTGCTTTCCTACCTCAGAACCCCTCAGGTATCTCTCCTCTGGGGGCCTCTGAAGGGAACCATTAAGCAGTATTGAGGCATATCTGGGTCTTCTTGGCATGAGACCATCCACTAGCCAAAATGTTGCTCACATTTTAATACTCCCCCTTCTTCTGGCACTTAGCATAGCTAGAAACAGCCTTTGTATTTCTTTTTCTCATCGTTTTTGCAAATCTCAGATTAAGTAGGGTTTTATCCTCCACGACTCATCCTTCTAAGTCTCTGTCATTTCTTATTTTCAGCTCCGTTTCTAAGCTTCTGCTTCCATCTGTGTTCCAAAGCTTTTTATAATGTGTGTTCACCAGAGAGACCCCGGGGCAGTTATATCGATTTCTTTAGATGATATAAGAAAAGTTCAGGCAAAAAGAATCACTATCTACTGATCTTTAGCCTTTGCTTCTTGGGTCTTTCCCCCCCCCCCCCATTTCTGTCTCTGTCTCTGACTCTCTCTCTCTCTCTCTCACCAACTCTGCTTGGATCACTGTTACCACCATCACTCCTGGTACTCCTGGCTCTTGCAGCTGAAGGGCAAAGCATTCCTCTTTTCCCTTAATGGAAAAGAGACGCCAGCCTTCTTTCAACTCCTCACCTCACCAGGCTCCTTCCTGCCTCAGGGCCTTTGCATGTTCTGCCTCTGTTGGGAACACTCTGCCCTGCCCTCCCTCTCCACCCACTCACACATTTCCCTACTACAGCCTGACTCCTCATCTGGCTCCTCTCCTCTCCTATCCTTCAGGTCTCTGCTTTCAGGCCACTTCCTCAGAGGGGCTTTTCTGACCAGGCCTCCTCTCCCCGGGTCAAAATTACATCTTCTATGTCACTCTCAAGCATACCACCCTGTTCTTCTCCCTCACACCATCTATCACGCTTCCAATTATAGGCATAGTTGTGTTTGTTCCCCACATACCCTGCTCTCCACTTCGTATCTGAGCCCCATGGAGGCGGGGGCTTATTTGTCATTATAACCAGACACCAACCCCAAGGCATGAAAGAGCACACGATCAATATTTAACTGGATGAGTGAATGAACCACCAAATGCTGAATATTTTAGGAACATTTTCCTAGAAGGCAGGAGAAAAACAACAAATTTAAAGATGCAGTACCTGAGGAGTTTAAAGAATACTCTCTCTTAATGGAACTGACCATTTGAGCCCAATTAGCTTCGGTGGGTTATCACATGGAAGAAGCTAGTGCTTGGGTAACCTACCCCAGTTTGCTCAGGGCTGGCTTGGCGTTAGCACCAGAAGTCTCACATCTCAGGAAACTTTCCTGTCCCAGCCAGTCCAGGATGGTTGATGGCCCCACCTAGCACAGCCCTTGTCTTAACCCCTCCTGGAATAAAAGAATACGTTTTCCTGAATGTCTTCTTTTAGAACCAAGATGGATTAGTTTTTGTGGACTTTCTAGCTGTGCAAAAATCTTCTCTTTAAATGCGATGATATATTTTGGCTGGAAACCTGACCTGGGTCTGGGCTTTTATTTTGGTTGGTGTTTCACCAGGGTGTATATACTCAGGGACCATGCGTTCTGCTTTCTCCTAGAGTGGCTGATGCTAAATATGGCATATTTTTTGTTAAATTGAGCCGTACAGGATAACGTTTTTCTTTTTCCATAAGTTGTTAAGATCTTTTCTTTCCACACGGACTTCAGGAATTTTTGGCCACTAATTATCTGGGTGCACCTTTATTTGGTTTCTTTTTGCAGATTTTCTTGAGTTGTTTCTACAATAGTTCTTTGGGAACAGTGTTGTAAGAATTTTTCTTTGTTTTCTTCCTATTTCCCTCCTATTTCCTCTTTCACTTCCTTCAAATGTACCTATACCTTGGGGAACATTCCTCTTCTGCCTATCCTCAGGGCCGTCTCTTGTTTTAAAGCCCAGCTTATGGAGTTTCTTGGCTCTGGTGGTCTTTATGCTCTTTTCTGTGAACCTAATTCCTTTTTCTTCTTGTTGGCTGGTAATGATTTCCAGTTTGCTGGTTATTGTCTCTAGTGTTCTTTTTATAATTCCTTGAAGCTTATAGCTATAAAAAGGGGTTGATCCAAAATCTTCCTGTTTCTAAATCTCTGAGACATGTTCTGTGAGCCATTTCTTTTCTCTATCCTTCCGTCCGCTTCCATTTTATTCCATCTTATAACAGTAACTACTACTAATACCATTTGAAGGTGTCTTCTTTCCTTTAGTGACTTTTTTTTCTTCTTTCCTGAATTAATTTATTAACTCCTCTACTATTTTCTTTCTTTGGGGGTTTGCCTGCCTTGTAACTCAGTGGCCCTTGTGACTGCCCCTATCTAGTTTATTCTAACCTATCTTTCCAGTTTTGCTGTAGAGAGTTGATTACTGAGGCAGAGTCCATAACAACACCACCAGCCACCAGGGGCTATCTCCTCTGGATTTTAGACATAAGGGTTCAGAAGCATCCTCGCCCTTGGGAAGCCAGACCAGTAAGGTGACATGACGTGATATGATAGACAGAGTCTATCCAGGACTTAGAAGAAAAAAACCCTATGAGTGGTTATCTGAAAATAAGTAAATTAAGAGCTATGTGTGATAAGGTACAAAAGAGAAGCACTTGGCTACCCAAAGAACTGTCTCCAGCTCATGAATAATCAAAGCAATATGGAAATCTTAATAACCAAAATAACCTGCAGCCACAACAGACTCAGAGGTTTGGTGAGGCCACAGGATTCCTCCATAAAACATGCCCGGCACTATTTTCATTGACTTCAAGACACAGATACATGCTCAGGAAACCTTCAATAACGGAACCGTATCAGAAGGACGCAATAGTAGCCCTCGGCTAATGCTGACCTAGCCTCCCTCCCTCCCTCGCCCACCCCTTACTCCCCCTTCCCTACAGTGTCTGCATTCTCTTGGTCTCTCCTGTTCAACTGCCCAGAGCAGGTACCATCTGACGGGACTGGATGATCGGCATCCAAGTAGGCGTTTCTCTGTTAGGCAGCCTTTAGCTCCAGCTGGTCCAATCAAAACAGCAGAATTTGTTCTGCTCAAAGCATAAAGCTTTGTAAGCCATAAAAAATCGCTAAGAGGCTACTTTTCTTGGAAGGGAACTACATAACTGGCACCTTGGAAGCTGTGTAAGGAAAAATGAGAATTTGAGCAGCTGATAAAACAAACAAGCAAACCAGTTCTGACCAAGTTAGTTAAAGAGGAGTTGGAAGAGGCCTTCCGAATTTTTCCTATAACACTGCTGCCTTTTGTCTCCATGCCTTTTGCTCTGATGCATGAGGTTGAATTAGAAAGTCAATCTGTGACTATGCTTCCATTACGAAAATGGCTAGTTCATTGGCTTTGATTTAGTTATCTATTACTTGAAATATCATTGGCTTCTTCGGCCATCTTTTTGTATCCAAATCCTACTTATCCTTGTAGGCCCAGCCCAAACGCCAGTCCACCGTGAACCTCCCTGGAGTCCCCCAGCTCACCGTGCTCCCCATTTACCACTACCCTAATCACTGCCCACACTGTATTGTGGGTCTTCTCCTACCTGGTTATTCTCAACTCTTGACCATGAGCCTCATTTTTGGACCCTCTCCCCACTTCCCCAACATCTGCTGGCATCACCTCTAGAACTGAGTAGGACCTTATGGCAGGCAGAATAGCAATTCATAGGTTACCTATTTGGCTAAAGGGAACTGGAGTTTCAGGTGCCATTAAGGTTCTAATCAGCTGGCCTGGAGATCAGAAGATTATCCTGGGGGGCCCCGACTAATCACATGACTCCTTAAAGGTAGAAGAAGAGGCAGAAGAGAGGGTTGGAGTGATGTGATGTGACTCAACTGGCCAGAGGTTTTGAAACGGAGGAAGGGGCAATGAGCCGAGAAATGCAGGCAGCCCCTAGACTGGAAAAGTCAAGAAAACAGATTCTTCCCTTAAGAGTCCAGAAAGAACACAGCTTTTCCAACAGCTTGATCTTAGCCCAGTGAGACCTGTGTCTGACTCTTGACCTACAGCACCATAAAACAATAGATATGTGTTATTTTAAGCATCTCAGTTTGCGGTGATTTGTTACCACAGCCATAGAAGACAAATACGAAGCTCCATAAATATTTGTTTAATTAACCAATGGTAGTCATTTTTTATCATTTTTTATTTCTAAACCAGAATTAAATCAACTCAAACTTCACAGGATCTCACATTCAGAATATTTTTCTTTGTTTATGGAGATGAGCGAAATATAAATCTTTCTTTTTATTGAAACACACATTCAGGGGCACCTGGGTGGCTCAGTCGGTTAGCATCCGACTTTAGCTCAGGTCATGATCTCACGGCTCGTGAGTTCGAGCCCCACATTGAGCTCACTGCTGTCAGTGCAGAGCCCACTTCAGATCCTCTCTCTCTCTCTCTCTCTCTCTCTCTCTCTCTCTGCCCCTTCCTTGCTCACACTCTCTCAAAATAAAATTTAAAAACACATTCAAAACAATATATATATTTTAGATGTTTAAGAAAGGAGGAAGGCCGTTTATAATTCACCAAGATGCAACTGCTTTCATTATCTCTTCCTTTTCCATCCCTGATCATAGGTACATGTGATTTTATGCTGAAATAATAGCAATCATAGCCAGAATATAATTGTATATTCTTTTACATTTTGTACTTTATAATAAATATATTTAATAGTTTGGTGTGGCCCTCATAGTTGTGATTATAATCATTGCCTTGTATTGCATTAAGTTGGGGTGCCAGAATTTACTTCCATTCCTATTCGGTGGATCATTGGGTTGTTTCCGGTATTTTTTTCCTTACACTCAGAGAAAATATTGGAGTTAAATTTTGTCTTCATTTAACCTTTGCTTCGGTTGAGTTATCTGCACAGCCGACTTCCCCAGTGGAGACAATGAAAAGAAAGGGTCACAATTGGTCGTGATGTCTGTCGGTGAGTATCACTACAGAGACTCCAGACATTGACCAGTTTCACAACTATTTTAGTCAGCATTTGGGGCTTATCGTAGCTGTGTATACTATGACCGCATGGATCGCTAGTCAGGATTCACACTCATTTGCTATTTCGTTTGTTATGTTTTTATGGAGCAAAATACACTTATGGCTTTTCTTCATTTACCTATATTATTTTCTATGTTATTTTTACCTATGATTATTTTACCTATGATTATTTTCTTATAAATATTATTTTCTTATAAATATTCTTTTCTTCATTTACCTATATTATTTTACCTATGATTATTTTCTTATAAATAACACTTTAGAAAATGCAGTTCTTAACTTTCTGTCAAAGGTACCTACCTATGCTTGGTCATCTGGTTTGCTTTTTAATTTTATCTGTGGAGGGTTGGATTTATTGTTTGTGTCATTTGTTTAGGAAGCCAAACCAAAACAAAACCCTAACAATGACAAAATGAAACAACTATGTTATCTGAACTCTGTAAAGCAGGTTAGGCAATTCAAAATAGATGGGAACATTTGAAGTAGAGTATTATATGAATAGCCTGTTATGCTGGCTTTCAATTTTGATCTGATAACTTATATAATTTATAACATTAATAGCAATTTATCATTTTTGGCAAAATTCCTGTAGCTTATTTAATTTTCTTTTATCTCCCAACAAAGCTATAATTTGAAAATGAGCAAAAACCTTAAAATTAAATCAATTCAGAAAGAAAAACAACCTCTACTTCTGTCCTACAATGTTTTTTTTTCTGATTATAAAAATAGTGTATGTTTATTTTACAAAAATTAAAAATGACAGAAAGGAATTCAAAAATAAATAAATTTCAACTTTGATCTCTCATCATCCAGAAATAACTCCTGCTGTGCTGAGGTGTATTCTCTTTCAGTCTTTTTGCCAAGCGTGTGTGTGACTGTATAAAATTTTAATAAATTCTTGATTATACTATTTTGCATCATATTATTTTATGACCTGACTCTTTTTCTGGTAAGCATTTTCCTGTATCATTAAATACTTTTGAACCAACCATATAACTGAATTACATTATCTCCGTGGGCTAAGTACGCTCTACCTTAGAAGCAGTTTGAATTCCTGAAGGAAGTGTTCACATTCCTTAGTGAAAGATAAGTCCAAGTTTTCTGCCCCTGGTCCTAAGATCGAGTTCACGGAGTCTGCGGGGAGCAGCTCACAACAGAAACAGTCACCTTGTGCGGAAAACCAGAGCTCTGCCTGTGGCCGCTCTACATGGCACATCCCCATCCACCTCCTAAAAGTCCTGGCACACTGTGTTCCAAGGCGCTACTTATTTTTAGAAGATGTTTTCCTCTTGTTTCTGCAGCTGTTTTTAATCACAAGCTTTGAGTACTCCATCCCAAAGAAACCCTGGCAGAGACAAAGGTGTAAAGAAGGAAAGGACAGGACGCTTGTCAAAGCCATCTTACACACCATATTTACGGAAAGGGAACTTATCCATGGAGAATGGCACATTTGTTACTGCATTGTGACAAAAAAGCAGAGGATACATGGCCAGACATACATGGTTTGAGTCCCCACACAGCCCCTGAATTGCCATCTGGGTGACCTGAGGGAAACTCCTTAGCTGGACTTTAATTTCCTCCCCTGTTTAATGATAAATACACCACTAAATTATAAGAGCTAGATAATCAGGTAAATCTGCTTTGTAAATTATAAAGACTATTTCTATACCTTAATTAGAGAGGGAGAAGGAACTTCTGTGGCATCCTTCTTATGCCTCTGCTTTTTATTAATTATGCGTTCACAAGTTATCAACAATAAAACAAACCAACCTGTATACCTAAATGCCTATAAGGATATGAGATCATTCAGAAGGAATCAGACTTTTGAGTAAAATTATGCGAAGAGCGGTCATAAATCCCCAAATTTCAGTGGCCTCCCTCAATAAAAGTTGTGTGGCTCATGAGAACATCCAACACCAATTGTTGGTAGTTGCTGTGCAGTTTTCCAGGGATCCAGGCTCCTTCCACATTGTGGCTCTGTCCTCACCCTCTGGGGCTTCTGGATCCCCTGCCTTCAGCCAGCAGATGAGGAAAATGAAAGGAAGGAGAAGGCACACACCTACGTCTCAATCACCACAACCAGAAAGTACCATTCATCATTCCAGTCACAGTCCAGGGGCAAGAATCCATGTCAGAGCACACTTTGATGCAAAAGGAGCTGGGAAATACAGTCTAGGTTTGGTGGGGGGCTAGCCAGCCTTCCACATATATTAATATAATTAACAGAAGGAAACGTATGCCAAGAATAGATGCTCAGATTGAGCATTACCTAGAGTTCTGGGCTGAAAGTGAATGATAGGTTCTCTTTACGATCCCTTACAGTCTTGTGCACAGCACACTCTTACACACTTATAAAGTGTATAGTCTCATGGCATACTGAATGGCTTGTTTACAGGGGTCTTCAGAAGACTACGTGTGTTCCTGTGTTTATTCGCTGATTCTTCATTCATTCAGGATGCATTAGTCAAGCACATACTGTGAGCAAGGAACCTATACCCACGAAAAGTGACACATTAGAGGCCTGAGGCAAGCTCAAGCAAAGAGCTATCCCCAAATACCTCTGTTCCATTTGAGCACTAACACCAACAAATTCTGAAATCAGGCTGCTGACTCAGATCTGGCCTCTGCCTCTGATAGCTGTGTGGCCTTGAGCAAGTTCCCTAGCCTGTCTGGGCTTCTGCTTTCTTATCTGTAAGACGAGGATGAATGAAGGGGTGCCCGGAACACAGCAAGGGCCCCACACGTGCTAGCTCTATGACCCCCATCACCACATCTCCTCAATCCACCCCACTCTGTCCACCTATAATAACCCTGCTGGAATGTGCAGTTTGGGGAATTGGGCAAAGAATTTGTTATTCAAATAAATAACTTTTCCTGAACGCACTAGCTGTGAAATCTGCCAGTGAGGATGTGAGAAGTGTGATTATTTTGATGATGGGAAATTGGAAAGAGAATGTTCTAAATCACGGCTTGCCAATCCTTTTCATACAAATATAATATTAATAGGTATCATTTATTAAATACCCACTTCTGTGAAAAATGCAAAAGTGGGTCTTTGTGTATTCCCTTCCATGTAATCCCCACAGCAACCCCATGAAATAGGTGTTATTATCACTTTACAGAATGAACAGCAGTAACAATGAAGATGAGGATCAGAGGGGCTTGTGATTTGCCCAAAACCACACAGCAGGTAAATACTAGAGTGGAGGTCTGAGCCTAGGGTGGTCTGTTCCACCCAGGACAGCTCCAGGTCTGTTCTCTGCCTACAAGACATACTGCTTTCCAGGTTCTTTTAATTAAAGGGGGTCTTTCTTGGGCATAGCAAGAAAGAATCACAATATTCTCACGACACTCTACTGTTTTCAAATTCCGTGCTGTCTTTTGATCCTCATATCACCCTGTGAAATAAGTAGGGCAGGGATTACTACCTGCCTTGGACACTGAGGAGAAACTGAGACTCAGGAAGTCCCCTCCATGTTGTGTGAGTGACTAACTATAATAGCAAGCATTTCCTGGACACTAGCTACCTACATGTCTGCTATGGTGAGAGGTATTTTGTGTACATTTCTCCTTTAGTGCCCTTAAAAACTCCATGAAATGAGTACCTTTATTATCTCCATTATGCACATGCAAGGGAGTGGCACTTAAATATTAGAATCCTGTGCCAGTCAACTGGTGTGCAATGAAGAAGTCAAAATTCAACACGATCCCAAGCTAAAGAGACTGAGATGTACTGTCTCCCATGCCCTTTGTCTGGAAAAACAAAGCAACACAAAACAAAACAAAACAAAACAAAACAAAAACAAATACACTTCTCCATTCAAGTATTTCCTGAGCACCTACTCTGTGACATGCAGCCGTCCCCAGGCAGACTAGGGCTCTGTTTTCATGGGGTGACAGCTTAGTAGGAAAAAACAAATAATGAACAAGGAAACAAATTGGCAAATAATATACTTCCTGATAGAAATGGCTCTGGGGAGGACATAAAACTGGCTAAAGGGGTAGAGGATGACGGGGTGGCTAGTTTAGACAAGGCGGTGACATGTGGCCAGATGCCTGAATGTTAATAAGCATCCAGCATGCAGTCACACACATTCATGCAGCCTTCTGGGGAAAGGCTACCCAGTCTGAGGAAGCAGTGAATGTATCATTGGCTTTGAAGTGTTTAAAGAAGAGTATGAAAGCCACAGTGACCATACATGATAGGTAACAATAGAGTAACAGTAGTGATGACAATAAGGGGAGTGAGAATCATAGAAAAGTATGGCCGGGGTGCCTGGGTGGCTCAGTCGGTTAAGAGTCCAACTTTGGCTCAGGTCATGATCTTACGGTCCATGAGTTCGAGCCCCCACGTGGGGCTCTGTGCTGTCAGTTTAGAGCCTGGAGCCTGCTTCAGATTCTGTCTCCCTCTCTCTCTGCCCCTTCCCTGTGCTCACTCTCTCTCTCTTGAAAATAAATAAACATTAAAAATAAAAAGGTATGGCCAGTTGTCACTTGGAAATGTAGATGCAAACATCCTAAATTATGAATATTAAAAAATCAAATCCAAGTGTATATTAAAGAATAAATTGCGTCCAAGGAGAACTGACCTAAGGGGCAAAGGACAATTCAACATTAGAGAAATTCATCCTGTAATTTGCCACAGAAATAAAGTAATATTAATTATCTCAATAAATACAGAAGTATTCAATAAAATTTAGCATTCAGCATTGTTTAAAATCTTAGTAAGTCAGGGGACACCTGGGTGGCTCAGTCGGTTGGGCGTCCTACTTTGGTTCAGGTCATGATCTCATGGTTCATGGGTTCGAGCCCTGCGTTGGGCTCTGTGCTGTCAGTTTAGAGCCTGGAGCCTGCTTCAGATTTTGTGTCTCCCTCTCTCTGCCCCTCCCCCACTCACACTCTGTCTCTCTCTCTCTCTCTTTCAAGAATAAACATTAAGAAAATTTTAAATCTCAGTAAGTCAGGAATTGGAATGCAAGTTCATCAACAGAAAAAAGGATACCTATCAGGATTCATCAGCAGTTAAATGCTTAGTGATGGGATCTAGAAGCATCCCCACTAAAGATGAATGCAAAACAGAACTGATTGCTGTCATCGATACTAGTCATTATTGCTGTGAAGTCAACAAGGCAAGGAAAATAGAGACTTAAAACTTGGAAAGGAAAAAAAATAATAACTTTCACTTTTTGCAGATAATATGACTGCCCACCTGAAAAACCAGCAGAAAACTATCAGAACTAATAAGAAAGTTCCAAACCATGGAAAGACTCATTTATATATTTAATCCAATAGTATTAACTGAATAATAACTTTTAAAGAATTCAATTTATACAAAAAAAACCATAAAATTCCTAGAAAACAAAAATAATTTTCAGCATGCAAGATCTATTTGAAGATAAAGTAACATGAAAATCTAAATAAATGAAGTAATAAACCTGGTTAGGAGGTCTTAGTATTGAGAATACACTGATGTCCCCCACATTTGTCCATCAGTGCAATTCCAGTCTAAATTCAACAGCATTTTTTATTCAGGTCTTATCCTACCGGATGTCAAAACACACTGTAAGCTATTGTAATTAAAATGGTCTAGTATTGGTGAAGATACTGACAAATAGATCAATAGGACAGAATAATAAACCCAGCAACAAACTCAAGTATATATGAAAATTATGTATATGATTGAGGTGATAGTTCAAATTAGTAGAGAAACAATGGATTAATCCACAAATGTAGCCACCAGTTGGCTACTCATTTGGGGAAAAAATTAAATGACACACTTAGATAAAAGATTACTACCCAGAACATATAGAGTTTCTAACAAAGCAAAAAGAAAAACGCAACTCAATTGTAAAAATTTGTAAAGGAAATAAACAGGCAATTCACAGAAAATTAATAATTCACACCCAATTAATAATCATGCAGAGCTGCATTAGTCAAGGAAAAGAGAATTATTTGACCAAAAGTAAGAAGATAGATTAGTTGGCAAAAATGTGGAGAAATAGACATTCTCATATGTGCTATGTATATGAACTGATGAAACCAATTGATGAAGGCTTATTGAGAACATCCATCAAAATTTCAAATGCACATATCAATTGAGACAGCTATTCCCCTCCTAGGGCTCTTTCAAAAAAAAAAAAAAAAAAAAAAAAAAAAAAAAAAAAAGTTGTTTGTGTGCCCCACACAGCTCATTGTTCAAATTTATGTAATGGATCCAAGAGTGCTCATCACAGGATTGTACGCGGTAGCAAAAAACTAAAACCTAATTTACTGTTAATAAGGAGAGGAATAGCTAAGTAAATTATGGTAGTATATCCATTTCTCAGAAAGCAGAGTGCATTAGAGATATGGTAACAGGAAGATCTCCAAAATATATTACTTCGTGGGAAAAGCAAGCAGCAAAATGATATGTGATTAATACGCCTACGGGTGTAAATGCATCAAGAGGGGAGAGGGGTGTATGCCACACTTCCTCTGGGGGTGGGGAGGAGTGGGGAAAGGAGAGTTCGACTCTTTTTATATATCACATCTGTCATTTGGCTCTTTTACCAAAAAAAAAAAAAATGGAATGATTGTATCATTTGAGTAATGTCTGGAAACATGCATTAGGTATCATCACTATCTCTGTGTGGTAGGAAGACGGGACAAAAAGGAAGGAAGAGCAATGAATTGCTGATTCTCATCTCTCAGGGTTTAGGGTCCCTGGCCTTGAGATTCGGGCCCGGGGAAGGGAAGAAAGGCAGGAATGGGTACAAATAGTGTAGAGAGGGCTCAGATGGAAGGTACCCACCTTTTGGGTCACTCTGTATCCCCCCTGGTGCTGGGTGATCCTGCTCTGGTGTCACTGGCCAACAGGCAATCCATTGCACGGTCAGCTTCCCATCTCAGCCATCTCAGACATCTCCATCTTTCATCACTCTGACAAGGGACTTCAAGATGTCTTCCTATCATTACGACATTGGCCAGCATATCCTCTTTATATATACTTCAGAGATTTTAAATAAGCAAGGGACTAAGGTGTCTGGTCCAGCTTTCTCAGAGCAAGTGCCTTCCTCAGATACTTTGACTGCGTGACTGAACACTTTCACCCACAACCCCATCCACACCAGCACAAATGGAAAATAGTTTATACTACAACCTCAATACATGACAGCCCATAAATCAGCCCTTACATAATTACAAGGCTGTGGGAATCAATACCTAAGACCCCAAAATAAAATTCAGAATTACAATGTCACTATAATCATTATTGCTTATTAAAATAATTACCAGGCATAACATTTTGCAGTTATCAAGTACTTCCAATTTATTATTTAAAGGATCTTTACAATAACTCTGTGAGTTGTACAAGACAGTGATTATTTTCCCATTTCATAAGTTAGGAAACAGGCCCAGAAAGGGGATGTGATTGCCCAAAATCTCATCACTACTAAGATACAGGCTTTCTGACTCTAAAATATGTGCTGTAATGGGGTGCCTGCATGGCTCAGTTGGTTGAGCACCAACTCTCGATTTTGGCTCAGGTCACCATCCTAGGGTCATGGGATCGAGCCCCACATGGGGCTCTGTGCTGAGCGTGGAGCCTGCTTAAGGTTGTCTTTCTCTCTACTTCTGCCCCTCTCTCACACTTACTCTCTTTCTCTCTACAGTAAAATAAATAAACAAAAAAAAATAATAAAATATATGCTTTTTCTACATAAGTCCAGCTCCTTCCAAAATACCCAGTACTGTCACATTTATTCGAGATCTAACCTAGGAAGTTTAATGCTCAGGAGTATTGTCCTTACCCCAGAAGTGAGGAAACCCGAGGCCCCTGCACCAGCCCCTAGAGTAGCTCTCTTAGGGTCCTTGCCCTGGGGTTCATCCTTTAGTCCAGAGGCCCTCACCTCAGTACATGGTTCCTGATCTGACTCATCGGCTTTCTTGGCCCCTAGCAGACTAGAAATAGGGAATCTGAGTGGTGGGAGTGGGGGCAGGAGGAACCTTTGAGACACAAGCTGTGCTATTCTCATTGTTTTTACTCAAACATGAATCTTTGTTCTACGATGCAAATTGTGAGACGTTGGTGCCAATCTGTTCTGAACAAAAGAATTTGGGTCTGAAAAAAACAAAATTTGAGATAGGAAGTCTGGCTTTTCTAGTTGCTCTTTTGAGCATCTGCCTCTCCCCACACCCCCCACGTTGGATCGCTCCCAAAGGTAGACGTGAACTTTGAGGAAAACTTCTTGGGCTGCTTACCAGTTGCAGAAGTCAAGGAGGATACAGAATGCCATTTGTCAAGGTGACTAAAATAAACATCCTTACGATGCTTAGCAAGTTGAAACAGCAACCCTAAGGGCCTTCCCTCAACACCTCAAAGATCTTAGGGTCCTTGGTTTCAATGGATATTTATCAAAGCCTGACCTTCTACTTCTTCTAAATGGAGTTGTCCATTGCCCCTATTGTCACATTATTATATTAATGACAGTATTGCAACTATATATTTATTTAGCTACTAATTATTTAACTAAAGTGTGCTTTTGTCATGTTATCTTCTAATATTCAGCCATATACCAAAAAAAAAAAAAAAAGATAAATGGACCAAATTCTTATTCTGCTGACCTACACTGAATATCATAAGCATCTGTACATGTTGATATATAGATTTTCTAATCATTTCAATAGCTGTATAATATTTCATTCATGGTTATATCTCAATTTGCTTAATACTCAATTGTTGGACATTGAATTTGTTCATAGTTTTACTGAAATTATAAATAATGCTTCAATAAGTATCTTTGTGCATAAGGCTCCTTTATCTCCTATTGAATTATTTCCCTTAAAATTCTAGGAGGGAGAGTGTTGCATTGCAGGACATGGGCATCTTTGTAGTTCTTCTTAGATCTGACAAACATACTTGAAATTAATCCACTAAGCTAAATATTGGACTTTGACTTCAATTTTGTTACTATCAATCACAACTATATTGGTGGGTTATTTTTATATTTTAATATTTTCTCTGTTAACCCTTTGTTCAGTTTTATCTGCCTTAAAACAGCCTCACTTATCTTTCTCACAATCACAGGGAAGGAGGCATTTTAAAACATTTAGAAGAAATGTATAGATATACATCTCACATTTAAGTTCAGATGAAAACAACATATCACCTACCAGCTCATACGATAAAAATCAAATAAAGAAGTCAGATTATATGTGCCACTTTCAGGAATGGGGTTTTTTTTTTCCCTTGCATCAAAGGAAGAGCTTTTGTATCCAAAGCCCTCCCTCATTGATTTCATATGCCTGAAGGAGTAAGTATGGCTACTGAAAGAAAAAAATGGCCAAGTCCCATTGAATTGGAATCTCTAGGAAGGGTCTGAGAATCTGTTTTGAGTGGGTTGGAGCTGTGTTGAATTTTAAATAAGCCTCCCAAGTGAAACTTGTCATCAGAGAAGTTTGAAAACACCTACATTAGACCTTGGGCCAGTGGGTAAAGGCCACGGAGAGTCTGATTTCTGCTCATCTGAGAGAATTCATGAACAGTCAGACCCACCTAGTGGTGAACAGGCTGCCTGGAGTCATCCCCTGTCCCTGGATGTGTTTGGAGCCCAGACAACCACAACCAGCTCCCCTGGAGGCCCTAGAGTGCATCACAGAAGCTCTGGTCCCCTTTGAACTTGGGAGACGTCTCCTGCCACAGCTCCAAGGCTCCTCCAGTGTCCCTCACAGGAGCAGTGGAACTGGGGGTCTTTAAGTGTCCTCTTCAACCTAGCACTGCTTGATTCTGCAATTTGGAATAATAAAACAACTAGTTCACAAATGTAGCTTCAATATTTTCCTATTCACCTTTCCAAGAAGACATAATTACAGACTTGATTTGAAACAGAACTGGAAAGGGGCACCTAGGTGGCTCAGTCGATTAAGCGTCCGACTTTGCCTCAGGTCATGATCACGGCTTGTGGGTTCAAGCCCTGCATCGGACTCTGCTGACAGCCCAGAGCCTGGAGCCTGCTTCAGATTCTGTCTTCTTCTCTCTCTGCCCCTTCCCCACTCATGCTCTGTCTCTCTCTCTCTGTCTCTCTCTCTGTCTGTCTCTCTCTCAAAAATAAATAAACATTAAAAAAAATTTTTAAAAAGAAATAGAACTGGAAAATGAAGGCGAGTAGAGAACTCACTATAATCAGGATATTCCAGGTCTCTCCACCGCCTTCCCCTCTGATGCTCAGATCCCTTTTCTGACGCCCCAGTAAGCGACTCTCCAGCCTCCAGTGAGGACATGGTTGACTGAGTGCTCCCTAACTCCATGACAACCCTTTCACAGGATCATGAAAATCATTCTTTACCAACAATTTATACTAAACTTCATTAGTTACATTGGAGGAAACTGAGTCACTGGCATAGCTGGGGTTAAAGTCCTGGCCTCTTGACTTTTATCTAAGTCCTTTTGTAGGAGTTCACTATGTTGTATATGCTTGGGGAGTAAGGGAGCTCAAATCTGTCTCTAAAGGAGAAACGTCCAAAGTGCTTTGGTTAGCCCACATACATATGTAGATTCCAACTTTCTAGGAAACTTCTTACTGAACCATCATTACACTAACTGTACAGTAAAATGTGAAAACCTGTGAAACATGGGCGCTGGGGGAATGATGAAAAGCAAGGAAACAGGTCACAGCTTGCACCCGCTCCCCAACTGTCCTCTGTCACTTTGTTCTTCAGAGGGGGTGTGGACTAGCAGCATCCCCCCCGACCTCACCCCAGTCCTAGGGAATCGCAACCTGCACAAAAAGCTCCCCAGGGGATTTCTAGGCAAAGCACATTAACATTTAATAAGCACAGCTCTAGAGCACTCACAGAGATAAAGAACATTATTTAATAATTTCTATTATGAAAGTAACAAAAACTCACTGTAGAAAATTTGGAAATCTTCCCCCCACCCCACTCCCATTGTTTAGGGAGGAAGATGGAAAGGAAGGCAGCTTGAATGGGAATATAATCAGGCTCTTGCAGGTGATGATGGCAAAGCCTCTCTCAGATCTTTGTGGACCTAAGGGGGCAGCCATCCTAAATCCAAAATGCCTGGCCAGGGGTAAGGATGGATGGCAAAGTGGTGAGAGGGGCTCACAACTTTGTGGGGAGGAGCAGTTTTGTAAACTATGGGGCAGGTAGGAAAATGTGTCTCTTTCTTCCCCCATGCCTTTTATCGGACTGACTCTGAGGGTCGCTGGGGAGGTATCCAGACCAGATGGCTCAAACTGTGTGAGCCCTGCTGAGGATCAGACATGACCCTGGAGGGGAGGACAGGACCCCTGCGTGAGGCTCCCAAAACCTTGGAGATTCGAAGGGAGTGGCTAAGAGATGAGGGGGTTTTCGAGAGGAGAACAAGGAAGAACAAGGTCAGGAAATGAGATCCCTTTACCTTCCCTTGAATACGGGAAACTCAGATGCTGAGCAGAGGGGGATTCGCCCCACACCTGGCCTCTCCCACCTCCCTTCATCATCCAGGGCTAAGGAGGTTGTTCAGTCATAACCCAGGCTCCAATCCTGTACCCAGTATTCACGGTACTTTTACTCCAGTAACACTGTAGTATCAAAATTCTCCCACGTGGTTAAAAATTCTTTGAAAACATCATTTAAAAGACAGTATCATTACCATGTTAAAAAAAAGTATTTCCTATTTTGGACTCATATTATTTTTATTTTCACGATTATATGAGATGCTGCAATAAACCTTTTTACTCACACATCTTTGTCTATATACCCAATTATTGCCTTTTTTATTTACTTAAACATTAAAAAAAAATTTAATGTTTATTTATTTTTGAGAGACAGAGAGAGAGCATGAGCAGGGAAGGGGCAGAGAGGGAGACACAGATTCCAAAGCAGACTCCAGGCTCCGAGCTGTCAGCACAGAGCCCGACGTGGGGCTCGAACTCATAAGCTATGAGATCATGACCTTAGCTGAAGTCAGACACTCTACTGACTGAGCCACCCAGGTGCCCTGATTTACTTAAACTTTTTAAAAATTAAAGTGAACCATACATATAGAAAAATGAAGAAATCAAAAGCATACACTTTAGTGACTTTTCACAAAGTGAAATTCACAAAGTGAATACCCCATAGAACCACTACCCAGATCAAGAAACAGAGTATTACTAGAACCCCAACTCCTCTTGTGCCCCGGATCCAGTCATGATACCTCCCCCCTCAGGGTAACATTATCCTAACCTTCAACACCAATATAAATGCAAAAAAAAAAAAAAAAAAAAAAATATATATATATATATATACACACACATAATAGAAATATATATACTATATATAGTATATAAAATGTATATTGTACATTTATATATTTACTTATTTATATTGTACAAATGTAATATATAAGTATATATTTATAAATTTACTTATATTTTTCATTCTTATATATATTACATATCTTTATAGCTTAGATATTTATTTATGTCATCTCTATATAAATTTATATTTGAGTTTGATATAATATTTTACATAAAAAACTTATAGAAAAACATACATTTGATATATTTTATGTATATTCAAATATAAAATTGTACAGATCGTGCATCTGGTTCCTTTTGCCTAACATTATGTTTGTGAGATTCGTGCATGTTTCTGCTCATTGCAATCGTTCATTCATCCTGTCGCTGCATATTATTCCATTGAATGAATAGCCACAACCTTTCTTTTGTCTCCTAGTCAGCATTTCTAGTCCTTAGCAGGAGCAGCAGGCTGCTTCAAGCTACTCCATCAGACCCAGAAGCAGAAGTCCACTTAGTTCTTTTTGTTAAATTCCAAGAAGTTGAGGGGTGCCTGAGTTAAGCATCCGACTTTGGCTCAGGTCATGATCTCCCAGTTTGTGCGTTTGTGAGTTCGAACCCCAGGTCGGGCTCTGTGCTGACAGCCCGGAGCCTGGAGCCTGGAGCCTGCTTAGGATTCTGTGCCTCTCTCTCTCTCTCTCTGCCCCTTCCTCACTCATGCTCAATAGCTCTCTCTCTCTCTCTCTCTCTTTCAAAAATAAATAAACTTAAGGGTGCCTGGGTGGCTCAGTCAATGAAGCATCCAACTTCGGCTCAGGTCATGATCTCGTGGTTCAGGGGTTAGATCCCTGCATGGGGCTGCATGGGGCTCTGTGCTAACAGCTCGGGACCTGGAGGCTGCTTCGGATTCTGTGTCTCCCTCTCTCTCTCCCCCTCCCCCACTCTCACTCTGTCTCTCTCTTTCTCTCTCAAAAATAAACATTTAAAAAAATTCTAAGTAGAATTCCTGGACAAAAAGAAACAAAATATTTTTTAGGCCATTGCATACTGCATACTGCTAATTACTTCCCATAAAAGCTGTGACAATTTACACTTAAGGAAAAACTCCAAATTCTTTTGAGGGATGGGCATCAGGAGGCATCCTAAAGAGAATAACAGCTTGTAAAACCTAGTAATATTTCATAGTATAAGTATTATAACTAATACATAAATTATAAATATTAAAATGCTGATATCACAGTTTATAAATCTGTACTGCTATTTTTTGAGTTCTCACTGTACCCTGAGAGGCAAATTTTTTTACTGCTCCATTTTATAGATGAGGGAACTGTGGCTCAGAAAAACTGAAGCAACCGGCCAAGTCACAAGTCACATGCTTAATGAACAGCAGAGCATGGGCTTGGGCCCAGTTTCTCTGCCTCCACAGAGAGTCCTCCCCACCTCAACTGGGCTATGTCTTGCCTAAATTGTGCATTTAGGCAAGTACATTTCCAGACACTGGGGGACAAACCTGGATGCCATGGAGAGGGTCATGCCACCCCTTGGTATGGAAGTGAGCATCTTTCAAAGACCAGTTCAAATGTCACCCCCTTGCTCATGGGACCCTCCCCTATTCACCCAAGTGGAGTCACACTGTGTACCAGGAAGGGGCTTTTGCCATCAGACTCCTGGGATAGCATTGCTGGGATCATTTAGCCCAAGGATTACAAGTAGGGAGCACGCATTAACAGCACTCTTCCCACTGCAGTAGCAGACATAACTCATCAATCACCACTGAGCTACCTATGTCTCCCGCTCCGAGCCCACCTCCGTCTCACCTGCTACGCTGACCCGTATTATACCCACTTCCATCCTCCCTGTGCCCTGCACGTTGGAGGCAGCCAGATCTCCTCGTGACGGGACCTCTTTTATCATTCAGGTCTCAGCTCAAAGATTACTCTCTCACAGAGGTTTTTGCTGACCCCTCCCACTCCCAGTCTAACGTAGCATCACTGTCTCTAATTCATCTTCTGTAATATCATCACTTCTATAATTTAATTTATTTAGTTGTCAGTTTCTGTAGCTGTTATTGCCGCAGTTTCCTGAAAACAGAAGCCTCTTCTGTTGTGTTCACTTATCCCTAGTGACTAGAAGAGTCCCTGGTACTTAGTAGTTGCTCAAGTAATAGTTGCTGAATGAGTCAGTTAATCAAGATGCATTTTTCTGCTGAGTCCAGATATAGCAGTAAAACCTTTCCCATTACATCATTATGGCCACTCGCTGCCAGTAGTAAGAATTGAGATAAGGGCTAAAAAATTTTTTCTAGGTCTAACTCCCTTAATTCCCCATTTTTTAGATGGGGAAACTGAGGCCCAGTACAAAAGGTATGCCTTCCCAAAGCAACGGAATGAGTGAGGGGCAGAGCTGGAACTGATGCCAGCTCCCCCCCACCCCTCCATCCTACCCACCCACCACCACCCTTGCCCAGTCCCACACAGCCGTGCCAGGAAGAGCTGTTGTAAACCGTCATCCACAAAGCAGATGAACAGACCCATTGTGCCCCAGGAGCTCACCTATGAATTACGCACCTAATTACCAACTGCCTTTCCCGCCCCCCCATTCTGTGGGTAAAAGTCTGATCACATATAAGATTCTCCCTGTGTTTCCGTGGATACAAAGTGATCCTAATTTCAAACTCCTTTGCAAATGGCAAATGAGTGAACTTAATTTTAATAAAAACAAGGAAAATCATATGTGCGAGCTTAATAAAATCTAATTTGGGCAATTTGGAGCTCATAAAATAAAACCTTTATGTAAAAACTAGCAATTAGCTTCATGAGAGAATACAATGAGACCTTGGCATTGGAGAGGGTTGGGGGCCAGAGAACTCAGGGACAAGGAAGTGTGGCAATAATGTAGGAAAGCTAAAGAGGCAGAGGCTTGTGGTTCTTAGTGTTAGATGATTCGAGTTCAAATCCCCAAGCTACCACTTAGTTCTGTGACCTTGAGCAAGTCACTTTCCCTCTCTAGACCCCAGTGTCCTCATTTTTTAAATTCGGTCCATAAAGCTTACTTTACCTCACAGGATGGCTCTGCAGACAAATAGAAAATGAATAGGCAAGAACTTTGCAAAAGTGTCCAACAATTTTTGTTCTATCATCTGCATTCTTCCCAGCAAGGGGGTGCACGGACAGCCTAACATGGAGTGAAGCAGGGCTAGAGGGCAAGTGTGTGAGCTTCCACATTCACCTTGCATGGCATCCAGAACCCAGAACGGCCTGCAAGAGACACTGCCCAGATGTGGTTTCCAGGAGCCAGAAGCGAATCCACAAGGCAGACTGAGCCTGAGGACGTCCTCTGTCTCCTGGCGAGCAAACACTTCGTCCTCTCCCCACTGGAGTGGGCAGATCCCCCTCACATACAGATCTTTGCAGGCAGGCTGTATCATTGCCATTTTACAGATGAGAAAAACGAGCCCCTGGGAGATGCTGTGGGTAAACTCAGGTCCCAAAGCTGGGTGACCCAGTGAAGTCTCAGGCCACATTGTTTGAGTCTACCCGCCCCCCCCAGCCCCCCCCGCCCCCCCCCCCCGCCTGGATCTGCTCATCACCACCTCCCACAGCTACAAAAGCATCCGACTGTGAGACTGAGACCCTGGTCTCTGTTGAGTCTCTTCTTCCCCCAAGGGCACTGGCAGCCTCCATCAGAGCCGCTGGGACCCACACATGCCCAAAGAGTATGGTCTTGGTCACAGAAGCTCTCGCAAGCAGGGTCTTTTCCCGGTGTCTCTCCCAAGCAACCACCACTCCAGGCAGAAAGCAATTTTTTTCTTAGTGCCTTCCCAGAAGCCAAGTGGGTAATTAATTGCACTGAATAACACATTAAATGTACTAATAATTGGGTAGTCACAGCAAAATGATTACTTTGAAGAAATATTACCAATTCCCTGTTGTACTTAACATTTCTCCTTATTTATCATTACCATTTTAATCAATAATAGTCACAATACTAATAAATCCATCTTAATTTTAATTGTGTTCAATTGGATATACCAGTACTTGAGTATTCTGAGCATACTTCATTATTTATATTAACTTAAGATCACTTAAAGGCAAATTACATAGTTTGTACTTTCAAGTAGGGAGGTAATTATGGCAAAGTTCCTCCAGATGCAGCATTTTCAAGCTCCGAGGACTGTGAGGTGTCAGGCACTCGCCCTTTTCTGTTAGGTCAGGGGCCAGGGATGGAGAAGATGAAGGAAGCCTCTCAAAGCCCCCCATTCGAATTAGCATATCCTGGCCTTTTTTAAAAGGCTTGGGTCTCCAAAAGTATGATTAATAGCTCAGTTGGCTTTGCCTTTATTTATGCCGCCCGGTCATTAGCGCAGCATGCATCCGTTCCTTCGCCAGTCCCCAGGGCCAGACGCCATGCTCCGTACCAGGAGCCAGGGGCATAAATGAGCGAGGCCAGGTAGAGAGCAGCCAGAGGCCTTGAAAGAGGCTCGGATAAAGAGTGGCAGTATCAACAGGCACAAGAGGTCAGTGACATGGAACTGAAGGACATGGGGACACTCCTAGAGGCAGAGGCACTTTCCTAGGTCTTGAAGGTTGGGTACAAGTTGGCAGGGAGCCGGTCAGGAAGCTCCCAGTGGACCGAGGGTTTCCAAAGGTCATGGTGGAGGTGACAGTGGTGAAGGACTGGAAGGAAGAACGTGACCCTCAGGCATGGCTTTGATTGAATGACTGGGGTGGGGTGAGTGCTGTCACCATGAGGGAGGAGGGAAACCAGGAAGAAGGAGCCAGGTTTAGGAAGTAAGAATGTAAGGAAATGCGTTTTCTCAGGGACACGCTGCGTCTAAGGGGCCATGGAGCAGCCAGGTAGAGAAAGTGGAGAAGCTGGCTAAAGCCCAGAGCAGTGGTCAGCCCTGGAGAGACAGGCCTGGGAACTCAGGAAGAGAGTCCCGTAGGAGAGGTGGATGACACTCAGACCCTCCGCCTCTGTGGGGTCCAACCTCACAGGGATGCCCATGGTAATGTCCACAGCCCCGCCTTCTGTGAGCCCCTTGGAGGCCCAGCCCGGGAAGCTCCTTCTCTCCTTCTCTGCCCAGGGCCAGATGCACTGAATTGAAACGACACAACCCCTGTGTTGTCACTGGCCGCGTTTTGTCAGGACATCCAAATGCCTGATGGAGTAGTCACCGAGCTACCTGCCCAGAGCAGTGGTTCTGGGAGCTGTGAGTGTCAGCAGCTGTGGGTGGGTCTTTGTCTCCGCTCGACATAGCTGGGATGCTGAGCTCCTGGCACCTGCAGAGATTTGCTAGCGTGACTGCAACCGATGCTAATGATTTCTAGAAACCTAGGAGTTGTGGGAGGAGAGGAATTTAATGTGAAAGAGGCTCCACCTCCTGGTAATATTCAAAACCGACATTTCTGCCGCACTTTACAGTTTATAAGCTTACGTCAGCTTTTAAAGTCTCATTTAGCTCGATATCTGGATCTGGGTGGTGGTTACCTGAGTATATGTAAAAACAATTATCAAGCTTATAGTTAAGATTCAGGCACTTCATTGCATGGTTATAAAAAAAAACTCTAGATACATAAGTGATTAAGTAAATGATATCTCATTTTATCCTTGTTTCCATCCTGAAGTCAGTGTCCTTGTTAGCCACACGTGGGGGAACTGAGGCTGGGTGATCCGCCCTAGGTGCAGGGCAGGGGAGTGGAAATACAGACTGGCACAAATTCCTCAGGCCCCACTTGGATGTCAGGGATGATAATGGCATTAGTAGGGCTTGGGAAGGACTGAAGAGGGGGCCGCTGTGGTGTCAAAAGGCCCATGGAGACCTTTGGGACTGAGATCTACTGTCCCCATTCAGCCTTCCCCTTCCCTGGGATCCAGGTTTGGCCTGGGAAGACGTTATTTTCTGGGTAGACATTTCCGTTTGGACAGAAGCTCAGGATGGGCAAAATCCCGGGAGCCTCTGCACCTCAGGAGTCCTCCAAGTTGCTCCCCACTGGTCTCTCAAAGCTCCCTTGGAAGTTTGCACAAAATACATAGTGCAGAAGAGGTTGCCAACAGGTTAGACATCATGGCTTACTGTTCATTCAAAAGGAGCAGCAAGCAAGTATCAGAATCAACCAGATCCTTGGATGTAGAAGAACATGAAAAGTGCTATGGAAATCTTGAGCAGAAATTAACCAACTCTGCTGGGGGGGGGGGGGGCGGGGGGGGGTGTCCAAAACATGTGACTTGAGCTGGACTTCTAAGTATAAAAAAGTTTAGTGTATAGAGTAGGATATGCACTATGGGAAGAGCATATGCAAATACCCAGAGGTGAAATGGCATCAGATGAGGTTGAGGGGAAAGGACTTGGGGGGAGGCTGGAGAGGTAGGAAGGAGGTCAGCCAAAAACCAGGCCCAAGAACCAAGAACCAGGCCCAAGAGCCTGCTTCTGTTGTTCTCTATCAGCAAGGACCCATTCAGGGTACCCCCATGCCTATCAGGTGGAGAAGAAGTGCCTATGGTTTCAGTGGACATTTAAAAATGTTTGCAATCCAGATGGGCCAAGCCTCTGCTCCTGTCCTCGTGCCAACAGCCAGGCCATGAATTGCCTCAACCTCACGGGGAGCTATGTGGTAGTGCCATCCGTGTGGTTTATGAGGTTGCCTTTGATACTTGGGAACTTTTCCCTCTGGAGTTTGAGAAAATTAGTCCACTCCATTTATCTCCAAGTTTGCAGCCTCAAGATGAGATTGAATCTCTGTCAGGTATCAGCTTTCAATGTGATGAATGGGCTCTTGGTTTCTGTCTTCATGTCTGCAAGGTCCAGATTCCCAACTGGGGTGACTGATGCACCTGGGGAAAATAGCACTTGATAGACGTGAAGGACAGAGACCAACCCATAGCTCCCTGGGGATCTGGTTGCAGACAGGGCTCTGACAACAAGAAAAAAAATTTAACATCTTTTTACTCAAGCTAGATACTCTTGACACAATATTCTGCTAACTCTCTAGACCAGGGATTTATTAAGATATCAGCAACTAATTCCATAATAAACCACATTCGTGGTTTTATATTCTCACTCACCCTCTCCCCTTTCCCCCCACCCAGCCAGCTCCCCCTCCACCCTACCCCCCACCCCCACTTAACCTGATGCACTCCAGGTAGGCCACAGACAGGTCCAGTCCTATGGTTTGAAAACCAGAGTTCAAGCCTCTTCTCTGCCAAGGTTTTTAGGCAACACTGTCTAAGAAGCCTGCTTTCCCACCTGTGAAATGGGTGTGAAAACAGCTCCCCCAAGGGTTGACTGGTGTATTCATGCAATCCATTGTATGCCTCTATGCCTGACGCTGGGCTAGAGGCTCTAAGCTGCAAATATAAGCTGCCCCTTCACTCTGGAGGTGCCATGAGAGAATGAAGGCCCTGTGGCTGTGTCAGGTGCACCAGCGTGAGTCTTAATAAACATGAATCCAGTGGTCTGACGCTCAAAGTGCTCCTTTGGAGCCACCACAACGTTTAGGAGTACAGTCTTTGGAGTTCCACCTGGGCCACTTAATAGCTGTCCGACCAGCACGATATCCTTCAGTTCTCCAGCCTCGGTGTTTTCATCTATAAAGTGGGGTCAAGAGTTTTCTCCGCAGAGGACTCTGGAGGAGTAACTGGAATAACACACCTAAAGTACTTAACAAAACTGGCTGGCGCGTAGTAAGTGCTCAACAAATGCAACGATGAGGATCGTCATCACGATCATATTTTAGCGCATCGGAGCCCAGCAGCCCAAACCACTTTCCTTGCAGGGCCCTTCCCTGCAAGGAGAAGCGTGAGCTCGCCTTCGCGGGGAGCGGCGCGCCACGGGCCCCACGTAGTGACATGGATTTCTCTGTTTATCCCTCGAGGCTTCCTTTCAGCGTCTTCTTCCCCGGCAGCTGCTCTGTCAACAGTCCATATGCCACCTCCGCTACGGAGCAGCTTTCCAGAAGGGGCTGCCAACCCCGCAGGAGAACTTCGCCGAGGAGTTCAGGGGCGCGCGCGATCAATCACTCCGCCCCCTGTGAGCCTCTGGTTCCTTCCTGCTCCTCCAGCCTCCCCCGATCCCCTCCTGGGAGCGCAAGTGGGCAGGGGAGCGGCAGGCAGCCGGGGCTTGGTTCCCGGCAGGGTGTGCACGTGGCAAGGAGGCCAGCTGGAGGAACAGGAGGGGACAGATGCCACGGGGGCCCAGATTTGTTCCTGCAGGAAGAATGCAAGGAGCTAATTGTCTCATTACCCGGGATGGATCTCTCCCTGGCCCTGCCACGCCTCGTGGAAAGAACGCCCGGGCTTGTGCATGTCGAATAGTGGGTGGCCGCTCTGGGAAGGAAAGGGGAGGCAGCCTCAGTTCTACTCCGGGCCCCCAGGCCTTGGAAATACTGCTTCAAAAATAACTCAACCGAGGCCCCACATTCCTTCAGTTTAGTTGATTGTTGGAGAAACCTCCACCTTGGTGCCTCTCTCCCCCTTATAAAACCCTCAACAGGAGCACTTGAACACACACACACACACACACACACACACACACCTTTATACCCGGTCACTAGTCATTTACAGTGGTTTCCAATTCATTCTTTAACATATAGAAGGATGTGGGTCCTAGCCCGGCTCTTTTCTGCACTGGTTCTCAGCCTTTCCTGTTGCCTGGCCTCTGCCATGCTGGCCCCTGCTGCGCACCCTTCGGTGTCTTTCCCATGACGGTCAGCGCCATTCTTCAGGGTCCAGTCCAAAATCCACCTCTTCCTTAGCCTTTCACTAGATGTATTTCCTGCCTTGCTACCTTTAATTCCAGACTGCCTGGTATTAAAAGAAAGGTAACTGACGTTCATGCCCTTCCTTATTTTTACAGATTTCCGCCCACACTCCCCCATCTCCTCTTCTTAGGTGACAGCCCTGGGAAGGAGGCGCCATGGTGCACTTCCTGCCACGGCACAGTGCCACTGAATGGAAGACGGGAGAAATAGTGCCTCCCACTCGCACATGCTGCCCAGCCTGGGGGGAACCCTTGAAACACAGCAGACTAGACCCTACTTGTCTGTCCAGCCCTTGCAGACATAATTCTGGAGTTCTGGCAGTTGACCATTGCCGGAATCACCCTTTGCGGGCTTCTGCTGCCCATTCAGAGAATTCTGGCCTCTCAACCTTACGTTGAAGATACGGGTGAGTTTTATCAGTAGGGACTGCGTGTAAGAGAGAAGCAGTTACTGTGTGTTTAACCAAAGAGAACGGGCTTATTTTTTCTCACTTAACAATGCTGCCTGGCCGCACTATGGCTGCAAGATGGCTGTTCACTCCCAGCCTCACATTCGCAGTCCAGAAGGAAAGGAAAAAGAAAGGAAGCAACGAGATTGAACACAAAAGTTTCCTGCAATATCCAACAGGCCTCCGCTTACATTTCTGTAGCCAGAAAGTGTCGTGTGGCCACCCTCGGCTGCAGGGGAGACTGGGAAGTGAAGTTGTTCATACTGTGGCATATCGCCTCCCCACACAATATCAGGATTCTGTTACTAAGAACAAAAAGGAAAAAAACACGGATGTGTGACTGTGACTTAAGATGTGTCTCCCTCATCACAGAATAGGCTCCACGAAGTCAGGGAGCATGTGGGGTTATGCCCACAGTTGTGTCCCCGGAATCAAGCCTTGTGTCTGGAATACATGGACGCTCCATAAATTGGTGGAATGAATGAATGAAAACAATGGCTGCCCTAAAGTCATCAGTTTTAAAGCCTTTTTAAGATGCACATGGGCTCAAATGCCAGGCCCTAGAACTCCTGTCAGTCTTTCCTCACAGGTGGTATTTGCCAGTGTTCAAAGGCCTCTCCCTACCCACACCTTCTTCTGGCACCATCTCCCCGGTGTTCTAGGTGTTACTTGGGTGACCTCTAATGCACGTTCTCAGATCGCAATCAATCAAATCTGCAGCAGCTCACCCTGGGCGACCCGGGTTATCGACTCCATATTTTAGTTCATAAATTAATAGCTGATTATGAAGCACAAGATGGAAAATGCCCAACCTTGGTACATAGCACCTGTAATTACAAAGACAGGATTGGGGGTGTCTGTGCATAATAAGTGACTGGAATTCAAGTTTTTAATGCATGTATTTATTGCTAGATACATATCATTTTGAGAAAAAGGTAGTTTTATACCTCTTATTGGAAAAGACACCTGTATAGATAAGAAATGCCATCTTTAGAAGATGCTGTGAATTTGATAAATGAATAGAAGCATAAAATTTACCCAGAAGTACTTTAGGATGAACAAGTTTTAAAACAGCTAAAATGTTTTTTAATGACAAAAAAGAATAGGGCACCAAATCAGTCAGACACAGAAGCTCTTTTTTAAAGGTTACATTTTAGATGCCCTGTTTTTAAGGGGGAAAAATGATGTTAGTTTAATTAAACAGAAACTCCAGGAATGGGTTGGGCGGGCTCCGGGAAGGCTAGGACAGCCCAGCCCTGAAAAGCTCAGAGGTTCTGATGGCCTCTTCTTTCCCCAGTAGACTGCCTGCCTCAGGTCACGGTCGGAGCTGGGGATTCTATGGACTCTTAATGACAACAGCGATGTTTCTTGATGAGACACACTAATAGCACTTCATTTCAATGCATTCGGGATTTCATTGATTCCCCAGACTCTTGCTCCTTTGAGAAAACGAAAGTGCGGCTGTATTCGCCTTAGGAGCTTCAGCTTTTTCATCGGGACAATGACGAAAAGTAGCATCCTATCTGCCTTTTCAGTGAGGTTGTGAGAATCACATAAGAAAAGTGTGAAACCAGGGTATAGGTGGTCACATGCTACATCAGTGAGGGGGGGCTTTTAAGGGTCAGTAATGACTCATGGGAGCATCTTAATGGGATTTTTTGCATTAGGGATTACATCCCCAGCCCTGAACATGGGACGGCTATCAGTTAGGCATCAGTGGGGTGCAGGTTTACAATCATTCAGACTCAAATAAAGAAGGACTGTTGTCACCTCACAGAAGCTGTGTTGGTCTAGTGTCTGGAAATCTGAGCTCTCATTCTGCATCAGACACTCTTGCCTTGTGACTTTGAACTAGTTACTTCCATGCCATAAACCTCAGTCTTCTCTTCTGAAAAATGGAAGTAACTGATCTCTGGGGACACTTCAGGCTCTAACTTAGTAAATCTCCTGTCCAGAATACAGACTCCCAGCATGGGATTAGGGTAGAATTGGGAATGGTCCAGATGTACATCCACTCCAAGACCCTCTGAGACCCTTTATGGCCGCTGCTGCCCTGCAAGTGTCAGTATCTCTCAGATGATTATCTCTAGCCTCTCGAGGGGACTCCTCTGAGTCAGAACCTTCTGGGGCCCCTCGGAACAGCCAAGTTGAGGGTCTCAGGATAGGACAGAAACACCACCTCTGCTTCAAGCTGTGTGGGAAGGTTTCTGCCCCCCAAGAACGGGACCGAGGGATATCGAGGCGACATTCCTAGGCTTCGTCAAAGCAGTTCCAAGAGTCTACAAACAGGTGCTGGCTTGTTAAGAGAAATAATTTCTGTGGTTCCCCCATTCTGGCCACATTAGTCATTCAAGTGCTGAAGAACAATATAAATTCCTGTCATCCCAGTTTATGTGGCCACTAAGATTTATTCCGAGCGACAGGTCATTAAGGTTTCTTCTCTCTCTCTCTCTCTTTTTTTTTTCCCTCGGATTCACTGAGAACTCGTATTTCTGCCCCACGTTATGGACTGCTAACAGCTATGTTTTTGGTCAGGGAGTCAGCAATAAATCTGAATTTAATAAAGTGACAAAAGATCGCTATCCCAGAGACAGTCTGAGCCCCTATTTTTCGTCTCCTTGTATAAAAACGCTTTTGTATTGAGACATCTTCCCCATAAAAGCCACACTTGCCATCTAACTATTCACCTCCCCCAGGAGACGGTTCGCTGTACCAAGGCAGACCAAATAATTATGGACTGTTGGAGTCAGAAGGCCTAGTCACAACTGTGGGGGGTGGGGAAAGAGCAGAACTCCAGGATCTGCCCATCCCTTACGGTCTGACCTTGGCTTGTCATCAAATCCGAACCTCAGTTTCTCCATCTACAGAATGGAAATTATAACTTTCATCCCGTCTATTTCTCGGGGTTGCTGGGAAGGTTTGAGTTAAATGAGGGCAAGAGGAAGCTCTATGCAGTTGGAGAGGATTGTGACTGCTTTGTTTGTTTTAAATTTTCAGCATGTTAGAGTTCACTTTCCGTGGAAAAAATGGAGTTAGCAGCAAATGGATATCTACCCCTAGACCACCAACTCCCCTTTCTGGTGTTCCTTCAGTTGAACCACGCTGCCCCCCATGGGTCACCCTCTTGCTCTTGATGCAAGGTTCAGGGGAGCAGTTCTCTGAAGTTTTCTGGGAAGCCTCAACCCACTGCAGACAGCTTGGCCACAGGGAGACTTTAAGAACCTTCTGGCTAGGACTACCGTTAGCACCAACCTGTCTTTGTCCATTCTCCATGGAGGCTGATGTTCTGGCTAAACTCCACAGAGCATTCTGGGTGTCTGGGAGACATCTCCTAAGATCCTAGCACACCCTCCAGAAGGCAACAAAACTATCTTAGAAGTAGAAGGTCAAGCCCTTTCTTACTGGAGCTTTCAAATGCACCCTCAGAACTTCACTCCACTCCCCACAATCGTGGAGCGGAAAAAGAACTTGTAGAAGATTAGCATGCTAACAAATACATCAAGCTCGCTATAAACTGCTGTCTTCAAACCCTCTATAAACTCCTGTCTGGATTTGTAAATAACAACCATATAAGGATTTTCCCAGTAAGCATAGCAGGCAGAAATGTATAGTCATTTCTGAGAGCTTGCTTCTGACTAGCTAAGCAAAGCTTATTAAAGTGATATTGTGTGCTTTGTCACTCTTTTTACTGTTGTGTAACCTCAGCCATAAATCCAGAGTAATTCTATTTGCCAGCGTGCTCTCTCTCTCTCTCTCTCTCTCTGCATGTCTCTGCAGTCTCCAACCAAAACTTGATGCAGATGGTGGAAAAATTCATCCTATTGACTAAAATTAGAAAGTTCTAAAAATGGAGCTGTTTTAAAAAGTAGCATGTGCTCCTTTGAGCAATAGTGAGTCTCTCACCACTGGAGGTATGTAAGCAGAGACTGGAAAAATATCTGCTTAATGGTCTAAAGACGAATTCCAAAAATTGGGTGGACAATCAGGTCAGACAACCTATAAGTCTCTGCAAATGAGAAATCCTGGGAATCATGGGCACCTGGGTGGCTCAGTCGGTTGAACATCTGACTTTGGCTCAGGTCATGATCTCACAGTCCAGGAGTTCGAGTCCCACATCGGGTGAGCTCAAGCCCTGCTTCAGATGAACCCCACTTCTCTCTCTCTCTCTCTCTCTCTCTCTCTCTCTCTCTCTCTCTCTCCTTCTCCCTCATTTGCTCCCTCTCTCATAAATAAATAAATAAATAGATAGATAGAAATTCTGGGAATCAAAGGCATCCATTCCCCCAAAGCTCTTCTGAAGGTCTACTCTAATCTGTGCCAGGCTCTGTGCTGGGAGAGATGAAGTAAACCAGCCCCGGGAACTCTCAGCAAGATCCCAGATTCAGAGAAGACAGACAAGCCAGCAGCTAACTCAAGTGCAAGGCAAAATGATGCAGCGTTGGCAAGAGGTGACAGCCAGCTGAGTTTGCAGAGGTAGCTCAGATGAAGACCCACCTGAGACTGGAGAAAGTTCCCCATGGCTGCTTCCCTGGGTTGGAGGGCTCTGGCTGCAGGAAAATTGTCTAGATATAATGATGTATTTTATCGAGCACTTACGTCATGCCAGGCACTTAACAGCTTGTCATTTGATCTGTATAACAGTCCATCGAGGTAGGTACTATTGTTTTCCCTCATTCTATGTAGGGGAAATCAAGGATAGGTTAAATGATATGCCAAAGGTCACAAACCCCAGTAAGAGGTCAGGCCCCAGTGTGAAGCTTGGCGATCTACTTCTAGCCGTTGCTCCTAATGAGTCAGCTCATCTGCTCCCTAGGCTAGTTCCTATCCCTCTCCAGGACTGTGTCCCAGCAAGAACAATAAAGGGCCAATGTCTATGCAAATTTAAAACATATATGTGCTCTGATCAGCAATAATATAATACATCCAAGGATATCTGTGCATCATTATTTGTACCAGGGGGAAAACTGAAAATGGGTAGTCACTGAAAAGAATGAATGACTTCTATCTCCCTGGCATATCACAGCCAAGTTATCACTTCTCTCAGCTGAGCATTTCATTAAAGCTTAAAGCAAAAACAGGGGCGCCTGGGTGGCTCAGTCAGTTGAGCGTCCGACTTCAGCTCAGGTCATGAGTAGTTCGAGCCCGGCGTTGGGCTCTACGCTGACAGCTCAAAGCCTGGAGCCTGCTTCAGACACATTCTGTGTCTCCCTCTCTCTCTGTCCCTCCCTTGCTTACACTGTCTCTCTCACTCTCAAAAATGAATAAACGTTAAAAAAATTTTTTTAAGTTTAAAGCAAAAACAAATAATAATAATGATGATGATAATGATGATGATGATGATAAATGACTTCTGTATCCATTGATCTGAATGGTTGACCCAATGTATTGTTAAGTGGAAAAAAAAGTATTTGAAGATAAAGGTTTTTAATAAGAATCCAGTTTTATAAAAAATAAACAACAAAAAAAATCCTGTGTATGGGTATATGTCATTGTATAGGATAAATGTGTAGAAGGATACATATCAAGTCATTTCCATTAGTCACCTTACGGAGGAGGAAGAAGGAATGGGAGAGAAGAGGTAGAGGAAGAAGAAAAGTCTGTAGCCAATGTAATGATTTTGAATATGCTTTTCTGGTGGTGCATATGTGTGTTTGTGTTTGTATTTTTGCCCTTTGGGTGGATTATGATTAACAGAGATTCATCTGTTTTAAAGTAATCAGCTCTTAGATTTTGTTTCCTAATTTGCTGATTGCTCCTTCCAACTTCACTATTTACCTCCTGCTATTGTGTTTAGTTTAATACTTTCTGTATCCTTTTAATACATTACAGTGTTGCATTTTTCTCTCTCTGAACATGTTTACTTTTATATCCACAATTGTTTAGTGTTATGCCCAGAATTCGTGACCCCCAAAGACCACCAGGGAGCCGAGTCCGATGCAAAAGCAAAGAGCCTTTATTCGAGCTAGCTTGAGCTCAATCTCCTACCTGCACCGAGGCAGCGGTGAGATACCGGAGAGAGAGAGTGAGTTTCAAAAGCACAAAGGTTTTATAGGGATCATGGCCTTAGCCGATTGGCTGGGGAAGGGTCGTGGACTCAGCCGATTGGCTGCCAAAGTGTGGTCCCAGATCAGCAATTATCAGCGTCACCTGGATCTTGTTAAAGATGCAAATATTGGGCCTGGTGGTTACAGACCCACTGAATCAGAAACTCTGGGGGTGGGGTTCAGCAATCTGTGTTTGAACAAGTCTTCCAGGAGATTCTGATGCACCTGAAGTTTCAGAACCACTGTGTCTGAGGATCTCTAACATGTTTGGCCTCAGTGTATACAGAACATTTCTCACTGGTCACCTATTAACCATTGACTGTCAGCCTTGCTGTGCTATATAAATACCTAGCACCAAACACCATTCCCAGAGACTCTGATTAATTGGTTTGGGGAGGGGTAAAATGCTCCCAGATCATTCTAAGCCTGGACAGGGTTGAGGGCTACTGCCTCTGGCCCCTACCTGAGAGAAGCCCTCCCTCTTCTACTCACACTTTCCACGCCTCTCACATTCCCCTTCCTCCCACCTCAGAATTCGGAAGAATGCATCAATCAGTAAGTTACTTAAGGGGAGGAGGCGTGTTCTGAGGTTTGAGCAGGAACTTCTTTCTGCGGCCATGTTGGGGACATAGTCACTAGTCAGCCGGCCTAGGTCTGCTCTTTCATTTAGAATATTTCATTCGTTATTTTTTCAAATAGAAATACATTGGAAAGCATATCGTTTTTAAGGTTTTTTTTATGTTGTGTTTTTTGTTTTTGTTTTTGTTTTGAGAGAGAGAGAGAGAACATGAGCTGGGGAGGAGCAGAGGCAGAGAGAATCTTAAGCAGGCTCCATGCCCCAGTGTAGAGCCTGACACCGGGCTGGAACTCATAACCGTGACACATGACCTGAGCTGAAATCAACAGTTGGATGCTTAACCAACTGAGACACACAGGCACCCCTGGAAAGAATATCTTTGAGTAGTTATTTCAGAGAAAGTATGTATAAGGTGAACTCTGTGAGACCTTTCATTCAACTGAATTATTTCCAATTGCTTCATGCATGAACATCTTGACTGAGTTTAACTCTTCGGTCACAGTATTTTTCTTTCAAGCTCTATATGAACAAACTCATTGTCATCTAGGAAAGTGTTTCCCAAGGGATGTTGGTAATAATATTGATCTTACATCATATTTTTGAGAAAATGGATCCAATGGTCCAAATGTTTGGGAAGTGCTTCATGCATAGTGCCAAAAATTCTAGTATTTGAACATTTGGCATGAACACAGAAAGTCTGAGAACCACTGACCTAGGACATTACATCTAGGAAATCCTCACTTTGAGGAGCACATCACACCTGTACCACCAGTCTCTTTTCACCTGTACCTATGTCGTTCCCAGACTGCAATTCGATTCAGCAGGTTGAGAATCCAGAGAACTTCTGAGGACCACCCTGCAGGCCTTCTTTTGGAAATTCTGTTTCTCATTCCGAGTGATTCTACTCTGGAGAGTAGCGTGTTCCTTAGAAAATCATTGCAATATCTTTGTGGGAAGTGAAATTATGTCTGGAGTATAACACAATGAATAATAATTTGGCTTATATACTTGAATTTTCAATTTCAATGTATTCAATGTTTTAAATATATTTCATAAATAAATATCTCACTTTTTAAATTGGCACAGCTGATCCTTTTCTAGAATTTCAAAGATAAAACCAATGACAGTCAGTGAATCTCACAGAAAACAGAACTTTGTTATTCACATTAAATTTTTTGCAAAGCAAATAATCTGACGCTTCTACCCAATTTTCAAATAAAAAATTACTTTCTTGACAACAAGATGAAAATCCTTTCATAAATTGATTATCAGTAATGTCAACATATATCCTAAAAGCAGGTGAAATCTAAAATTTTTTCCCATTAAAAAAATCCAGGGGCGCCTGGGTGGCTCAGTCGGTTAAGTGTCCGACATCAGCTCAGGTCACGATCTCATGGTTTGTGCCTTTGAGCCCCACATCGGGCTCTATGCTGACAGCTCGGAGCCTGGAGCCTGCTTCGGATTCCGTGTCTCCCTCTCTCTCTGCCCCTCTCCCACTCGCGATCTGTCTGTCTCTCTCTCTCTCTGTCTCTGTCTCAAAAATAAATAAACATTAAAAAAAATCCAGCATTGCTCGATGTCCACCAGGCACACTATAAGTATTTTTCCCCCAACTTAGTTCATTAACCTTAAATAACTTTGGCACAGCTTGACGGACACCCTCAACTTCAGTGATGATCTTCTTCAACACTTTTAAAAGTAGCACTTTTGATTCAAATGTGTCTCTAACCATACCAGGCATAAAGAAATAACTGTACTCAATTCTTTTCCTCTGTGGATTCATTACAACTAAAAAACAAAATGAGTTATGATTGGCTTTTTTGCAAAATTTGAAGTTTGATATCTTCCACAATCACATTGACACTGGACTATGGAACTGAATAAGAAAAAAAAAATTCCCAGTGTTCATCTGCAAGTAGTTTTTGGCAGTATTCCAAATGTAAGATTGAGGAGAGTATCTCCATTGGGTGAATATTTTTAATATCACTCTTTGTGATTAAATGAGCTACTTTACATCACAATTTCACTTTTACACATTCCAGTCCAATATTATATGTTGCAGAAAAATCCAGTTTGCAGGAAAATCCACTGTCTCTGTAATTACATCAGTATGATTTTTTTAACTTTATTTTTTATTTTTAAAGTTTACATCCAAATTAGTTAGCATATAGTGAAGCAATGATTTCAGGAGTAGATTCCTTAATGCCCCTTCCCCATTTAGCCCATCCTCCCTCCCACAACCCCTCCAGCAACCCTCAGTTTGTTCTCCATGTTTATGAGCCTCTTCTGTTTTGTCCCCCTCTTTGTTTTTATATTATTTTTGTTTCCCTTCCCTTATGTTCATCTGTTTTGTCTCTTAAAGTCCTCATATGACTGAAGTCATAGGATTTTTGTCTTTCTCTGACTGACTAATTTCACTTAGCATAATACCCTCCAGTTCCATCCACGTAGTTGCAAATGGCAAGATTTCATTCTTTTTGATTGCTGAGTAATACTCCATTGTGTGCATATATATATATATATATATATATATATATATCACATTTTCCTTATCCATTCATCCATCGATGGACATTTGGGCTCTTTCCATACTTTGGTTATTGTTGATAATGCTGCTATAAGCATGGGGGTGCATGTGTCCCTTTGAAACAGCACACCTGTATCCCTTGGATAAATGCCTAGTAGTACAATTGCTGGGTTGTAGGGTAGTTCTATTTTTAGCTTTTTGAGGAACCTCCATACTGTTTTCCAGAGTGGCTGCACCAGCTTGCATTCCCACCAACAATACAAAAGAGATCCTCTTTCTCCACATCCTCGCCAACATCTGTTGTTGCCTGAGTTGTTAATGTTAGCCATTCTGACAGGTGTAAGGTGGTATCTCACTTGGTTTTGATTTGTATTTCCCTGATGATGAGTGATGTTGAGCATTTTTTCATGTGTCTTTTCACCATCTGGATGTCTTCTTTGGAGAAGTGTCTATTCATGTCTTTTGCCCATTTCTTCACTGGATTATTTGTTTTTTGGGTGTTGAGTTTGATAAGTTCTTTGTAGATTTTGGATACTACCCCTTTATCTGATATGTCATTTGCAAATATCTTCTCCCATTCTGTCGGTTGCCTTTTAGTTTTGCTGATTGTTTCCTTCGCTGTGCAGAAGCTTTTTATTTTGATGAGGTCCCAGTAGTTCATTTTTGCTTTTGTTTCCCTTGCCACCGGAGACGTGTTGAGTAAGAAGTTGCTGTGGCCAAGATCAAAGAGGTTTTTGCCTGCTTTCTCCTCAAGGATTTTGATGGCTTCCTGTCTTACATTTAAGTCTTTCATCCATTTTGAGTTTATTTTTGTGTATGGTGTAAGAAAGTGGTCCAGGTTAATTCTTCTGCATGTCGCTGTCCAGTTTTCCCAGCACCACTTGCTGAAGAGACTGTCTTTATTCCATTGGATATTCTTCCCTGCTTTGTCAAAGATTAGTTGGCCATACGTCTGTGGGTCCATTTCTGGGTTCTCTCTGCTGTTCCATTGATCTGAGTGTCTGTTCTTGTGCCAGTACCATACTGTCTTGATGATTACAGCTTTGTAGTATAGCTTGAAGCCTGGGATTGTGATGCCTCCTGCTTTGGTTTTCTTTTTCAAGATCGCTTTGGCTATTCGGGGTCTTTTCTGGTTCCATACAAATTTTAGGATTATTTGTTTTAGCTCTGTGAAGAATGCTGGTGTTACTTTGACAGGGATTGCATTGAATATGTAGATTGCTTTGGGTAGTGTCAACATTTTAACAATATTTGTTCTTCCTATCCAGGAGCATAGAATCTTTTTCCATTTCTTTGTGTCTTCTTCAATTTCTTTAATAAGCTTTCTATAGTTTTCAGTGCATAGGTTTTTTGCCTCTTTGGTTAGATTTATTCCTAGATATTTTATGAGTTTTGGTGCAACTGTAAATGGGATCAATTCCTTGATTTCTCTTTCTGTCACTTCATTGTTGGTGTATAGGAATGCAACCGATTTCTGTGCATTGGTTTTATATCCTGCAACTTTGCTGAATTCATGAATCAGTTCTAGCAGTTTTTTGGTGGAATCTTTTGGGTTTTCCATATAAAGTATCATGTCATCTGTGAAGAGTGAAAGTTTGACCTCCTCCTGGCTGATTTGGGTTGTCTGATTGCAGAGGCTAAGACTTCCAATACTATGTTGAATGCTCTTCAGTTTTAAACTACTGGGACTGTAAAGAAGCTGGACTTCTCCTTTGCAATATGTAAAAATCCGTATGTATTACTTATCTGTTGCTGCAAAGAACCTCAATTCTAACTCTTATTCTTATACATCTTTTGATCTTTTGTGCTTGGTGGCCTTTTTCTTTGTCTAAAGTCTAACAGTTAGGAGGTACCTGGATGGCTCAGTCAGTTAAGCATCCAACTTTGGTTCAGGTCATGATCTCACAGTTTGTGAGTTTGAGCCTCACATCAGGTTCTCTGCTGTCAGCCCAGAGCCCAGAGCCTACTTCTGATCCTCTGTTTCCCTCCCTCCCTGTCCCTCCCCTGCTTGTTCTCTCTCTCGCTCAAAAATAAATAAACATTTTTTAAAAAGTAAAGTCTAAGTCTAACAGTTATACTCGAATGTGTTATAGAGTTGACGTTTATGAGTAAATTTTCCCAGGTACCCAGTGGGCCCTATAAATGTATAGACCCTGATCTTTTATTTCTGTAAAGTCTTCTGGAATTATCCTCTTCAGTTACTACAATTATATATATGTTGTTTCTACTTGCCTGTCTGTCTACCATTTCAGCCATGTTTTCTTTGACCCTTTTTGCTTCTCATTTTATCTTGCTTTTGTTCTCTTGATCATTTCCCTGCCTTTCTTCAATTTCCCTAATTAAAATTTAATTTTAGTCTATTCTTTCTTGGGCACCTGTAAAGTGCCCAAGGACATTTGATCTTGGTTTCTGGTATGCGTTTGTCTTTTGCTTACATTTCTTTCCTGAAGTCAACCAATTCTGTTAGATTCCTAATTCAAGTGTTCTCTTTTGTGTCCATGTATCAAAGCATAATATCTTTAAAGATGGCTTTTATTCTTTAAGATAGGGGCAGAAATTTCGTGTCTTCCAATTTTGGCGTTCTCTCTTATTTGCAAGACTCTAAAATTTCTCCTTTGCTTCTTTTCACCATTGCCACTAAATTTCCAAAAAGCATCTCTCCCTACCCTTTCACATTCTTTTCCCTCAGAAGCAACATCTTTTGAAAACTGCTCCCTTAAATAGCATACAGTTTTACGTTCCTTTCTTATAGCAAATGCTCAGATACACAAGGACTCTTTTTCAGTATTTTCTGACTTAAGGTAGACTCTCCCTCTCTGGCAGTGATTTTAGATCAAGCATGGGTTTGTCAGTATCTACCCTCTTTACTTTCCATTTAGCATTTTGCCTACTATCCTTGTTCTTTGTGAATGCCAGTGGGCAAAGCATGAGAGTTGATTTGCTGCAAGTTGGTGTTTCTTTATCTACTTGTGGGTAAATTTGAAATGTATCCATTCTCTTTCTTCTAGTTACACCAAAGACATGGATTTTGTGCAGTTTTATTTATCCTTCTCGTTATTCTGTGTTGTTTTTGAGAGATTCAGATTTTTTGGCCATCATCTCAGCTACCCTTAAGGCTAATTTAGAACGCCTTAATTTAGAACACTGTATCTTTTGTGTGACCCTATCGACCATGAAGATTTCATCAAGCTTTACTCCCTGGAGTTTTCACTAAGAATCTGTTAGCTATTTTGTGTTTTCCTGACATAAAATTATGTGACAGTATGGAATATCCTTTTTCAAACTGCATGCCCCTCAACTCACAGATTTTAATATTTCCCTCCCTCACCCCAGAAGACATCCTCCACACAGTTATGGGCCTGAACTTAAAGTCTTTAGATATGAGGGTGAACAAATAAAGCATCCACTGGGACCTTGTCCCCACATTGTTACTATGTCTCCAGTCTCCTTGTTTGTGTCTCAAACAAATAGCTCTTGTCTTTTGACACCCTAGCCCAGAGCAGCATTGAAACGTTCTTCCTACTTGAGAGGTATAATTTATCATCTGACAGGGTCTAGTGCAAATTATTACTCACCAGCCTTAAATGACACAGAGTGGACTGATGAGGGCCAGTAGGGGATAATGAGAAGACAAAGCATAGGAAAGCAGAAGGCTGGGTCCTAGCCCCAACTCTGCCACTGGCTCACTGTTTAAGCTAGAGTAAGTCCCTGCCCTGATCTCTGAGCCTCAACTTTCCCATCTGAGCTGAATGCTATCTGGGGACCCTCATGGCTCTGAGTAACTCTGACCTCTCCTAAAAGGGATTTTGGTTTGGAGTTGGCCTCATGGACTCAAAGAGCTCTATAAGCTCCCCAGAGCAGTGGCTCCACAAGCAGGAGAAAGAGTGGTCCAAGAGAATGAAGAGCTGAACCCTCACCCTACCCTCAAGTGAGAGAAGATGAGTGAACACTCGCAGTCACCTAGGCATCTAGCCCCTATATCACTCATGCCAAGAGACCAACCAGTCTCTTCTTGGATAAAACCAACAATGGTGAGCTCACTTCCTTTCAAAGTAGCCCCTTTTGCTTTATACTTTTAATGTAGTAAAGATGGAGGGAAGTGGGCACTTCAAGAGATATTCACAGAAAAAAAGTGACAAGAGGGAGACGTCAAGGATAAAATCTAGTTTCCTGACTTGTGAAAACACATGGATTAGTGGTGCATTCACTTAGATGGGAACAGATTAGGGGTGGGTAAAGGAAGATCATGAGTTCAGTCTTGAGCACACAACTTTGAGGAACCATTGAGACATCCAAGCCAAAGCAAGTGGCCAGTTGGATATTCAGATCCAGAGCTCAAAGGAGACATTCTGACTGGGGACAAATAAATTAAAGTGGCTTTTCTAAAGATTGGTAAATGTGATCACTGAGGAAGAGAATATGAAATGAAAAGGAGAAAAAGGCCCTCAGATGAGAAGTTGATGGATACCAACATTGAAAGGGTAGGGAGGTGAAGAATTGCTTGCCAGCCTGAGAGGTGAAGGAAGAGCCAAGAGAGTCCCACTTCAGAAGTCACTGGAGGAGGGGTTCAGGAAAGATGAAATGGTCACTAGTGTCGAGTGCTGCTGAGGAGTCGAGTAAGGACTGAAAATGTCCACTGGATGCAATGTAGTAGAGATGCTTGGAGACTTTACTAAGGATGTTTGTGGTAAACTGATGGGGTGGAAAAGTCAGAGTGGAGGAGTCGAGGGCCAAGTGGGAGGTAAGAAAATGGGGCAGCAAGTGTAGACAACTCTGTGGAGGCATTTAGCTGTAAAAGGAGAGGAAAGAGATGGGAAGTACTCATGTGGAATGTGGAACATTAGAAGCTTTCTTAAATAGGAAAGGGTTTATCATGGCTACACATCAATGGGATGATCCAGTTGAGACAGAATCATTGAATATACAGAAGAGAAAATGTTACCTATGGTTCCTTAGAAGGCAGGAGGAGATGGACTCAACAGAGCAGAAGGAAGGGTTGTTTCACCAGTGTTTCAAAATTCTTAGGACTGAGTTTCTACCAAGGCTGCACAAGTAAATAACTGGGAGGTTTTGTTTTGTTTTGTTTTGTTTTAAGTGCCAAGTCAATTTTATAAAATTATGAGTTTCTAATAATCTGCATGTATAAACTGTCTTCTTTTGCTCTCTTCACATCTCAAAATTATTCAATTACTATGAAACATGTTTAAAAATATAACCAGTGTACAAAAATTATGACACCTGAAAAAAAAGTATTATTCATTCAGGAAAATGAAATTTAAGTAGTTTAGAGAAAGAAAATCCAGAACACTGTGTTTTGGTATACTTTTCTATAATATTCTTTATCTTCTGAGTAACTAAAGGAAATCCAAATGGAAATAAGACTTCAGATG
The DNA here is from genome assembly GCF_018350195.1 of Panthera tigris. Classification (NCBI taxonomy): domain Eukaryota; kingdom Metazoa; phylum Chordata; class Mammalia; order Carnivora; family Felidae; genus Panthera; species Panthera tigris. Next base: position 61,057,367 of record NC_056672.1, on the reverse strand, counting down.
ATGACCAGTCATCTTTTTCTTCAAAGCAGAACCACTGAGCTAACAGTGACCCAGACTGCCATGGTCCTCTATTATCACCCATGTGGCTGCCCCAACCATCTAACTCCTTACAAAGCCCCCAACTAGTGGTTTTTTACCTCTCATTCACTAGCAGCTTATAGAAACTCATATAAATTCAGAACCATACTCATCCCAACTCAAAAGAGGGAAAGGTCTCTCCATGAGGATCATCACTCAGAAGAATTATTCCCTCTTCAAGGTCAAGGACCACAAAGCCATTGAGAGTCTCACTACTACTAGGGACTGCCACTCATTTCTCCACAGCCCATTCATTTACAGATTCCTTCTCTATTCACATTTGCTGAGACCTTTAGGCAACTCACAGAGAAAAAGGCCACAGGAACAAGTGGATAATGAAAATGAATATAGCCCTTCACCAATAAGTCTTAGTTTCATATAATCTAAGAGAATTCTAAGGAACCATTGATTAGTGGGATCAACCAGGATAACCGCTCACCAATGGGGATTCCCCTTATCAGCTCCTCTAACAATGGCACTGCAGCCTCTATTTGAACCCCTCAAGTGACAGGGGGATTGTACACCATGGCACTGACACAGAGAACAGAAAACTGTCTTTGAGTTTCTAAAATGTTCTCCTTAGGAAGACAAGCCTGACTGCAAAAGACCTAGGATAGAACCACAAAGAAGCATATTTTCTCTTTACAGGAGACAGAAGACCTTGAAAGAAAGGGCCGTCCAAACAGATCTCACAGACTAATGGTCATTTGGTCTCTCTCCTTCCTTCTGGTACAAAGAGTCCTCCTGCCTGGCCCACTTAGGATCCACTATCATTGTTGGAAAAGATCTCCTGGTACAAAGCCCAAGATCTTCTGGGAGCTTTTACTGGTTTGTCCTTTTCTCATGGAGAAATAGTGACCATTCCATTCATTTCCTGGGGAAAAAAACTTCAGAATTTGATAATAGGGTCATGTCCTACTTTAAACCCACTTAAAAAGGCAAAGGAGCCCAAAGTCCACCCAGCGGACTGGTAAAGGAAGAATGCTCAGGCAAGAGCCCTCCCCTGGCAGTAACTTGTGAAAAGCAGGGCATGATGGGAACTAGGGCTACCGCTCAGCTTTACCAGCAGTCCCAGCTCAGCCTCCATCAGCAGGGCCCCCACCCACCCAAGCGGAGGCATACAGCTGGATTGCAGGGTCCATAGTTTCATTTACATAAGTGGGATCAGATGTCACCTAAAGTCCTACAACCTGCTTCTTAAAGTAATGATTATGGACATTATTGGGGTTTTTTTAAATTATTATGCACATCTTTCCATATCTGCATGTATAGATTGACCTCATTCATTTTACAAGCTGAGTAGTATTCCGTTAAGTAAATGCACATAATTTATTTACATTATCTGCTCTCATTAGACATCTGAGATATTTCCAAGTCCTTCCAAAACTGCAGTGATAATCTTCATGCATACACTTGTGTGCACTTCCATAAGTGTTCTCCACAATATGTGAATCCCTTTTCCTTCGCTTTTTTACTACAATAAGCAATTAGCACCTTTTGCACACATCTCTGTGCACATGTATAGTATTTCTGAGGCTATATCTCTTGAAGCTGAATTTGCGACACCAAGAAGGACGAACATTTTAAAAATTTACTGCCAAATTGCCCTCCTATAGACCTTACTCATTTATATCATCTCAACAGGAGGGGCTTAAGAGAGTGACTGCTTCACTCATGTCAACTTTGGTGATTTTTAACTTTTGATTTTTGCCAATTTGTTAGGTGGGAAGGGGACTTTTTTAAAAAAAGAATTACATTTCCCTGGTTATTGGTGAGATTGTGCATCTTTTCATATCTTTGTTGGTCATTTTTATTTCTGCCTCAGTAGTGTGCCTGTTCACAGCCTTTGTTGGTTTTTCTTTTGAGTTGTCTTTTTCATATTGACTTGGAGGAGCACTTTATACAATTAATGGTTTATTAATACTTGATCTGTTTTACACACTACAAACTTTTTTTCCTGGTCTGTCACTTATCTTTCAACGTTTCTTATCTTTGCCTATTTTTCTGTTGACTTAGTCATATTTTCCCACTGATTTGTAAAGTATTTTTCTATCTGAAGGATAATCTACTTTTGTCACAAATCTTGCAAATATGTTTGTGTTTGCCATTTTGTTTTGGACTGTATTGAGTTAGAAAAGATTTATGTTTATTTAGACACATAGATATGCCTTCGCACATCATAAGTCTTTAGAAAGTTTTTCCGCACTCTGAGATGAGATAGTCACCAATATCTTCTTCAGGTTTTGCTAGCTATGATTCTTTAATGCATCTGGAATTTATTTGTTGTGCGGTATGCCATAGGAATCTCTCTTTTTTTTTTTTTTCCAAAATAGTTGGTTACATTTCTCAATATCTTTCATCAAATTAGTCATCCTTTCCTCTGGTTTGTAATCCCGACTTACTCATATACTTTTTATTTGGACTTAAAAGAGATCGAAATGATTAATATCAACAATCTTGACTTCATTTACAAGGGAGAGAAGAATCATTATTTGTTTTGGATAGGAAAGGAGATTGTTGGTGTGGGATAAAATCGGGGGAAGGCAGTTAAGATAGTCATGGAATTTGCTGTGAAAAAAGGAAAGTCTGAGGAGAAAATGGCAAAAGAGAAAACTACTGAGTCATAGAAGGAATGTGTTATCACAAAAATGATGGCCACAGGAAAAGAATATTTGGGACGGTCTTAAAAAGAAGATGATGCAAGCAGAATTAAGTTGGTGGCACTGAGCTCGCCGCTTAAGGGGAAAGGGTCATGGTCAGTGTTCTTGCCATAGAGCCAAAGTGGCTGTCACAAAGCCTGAAGTGCAGTGCATGTTAAGTCATGTGAAGTCATTAATTAACAAATATAAAAAACTAGTGTTGTGGATATATTAAATAGCTTTAAAGTAATACACGTTCATTATTAAAAAGAGAAAATAGAGGACACTAGGGTGATGCTAGCTACCTTTTATCAAGCACCTACTGTGGTCCAGCATTTTATTAGTTGCTCTACATATATTTTATTTTATAAAGAAGAAAATGAAAACCTGTAAACCCACCACCTGAGATCAACTACTAGTAACACTCTGCTATATTTCCTTCCAGTCTTGTTCTTCTGACAGGTTCTGTGACCATTGCTAACACTTACTGAACCCTCACTCCCATGCCCAGACTACTACAATATTTTAAGCCTTTTTATTTTTTTTTAATTTTTTTTTAACGTTTATTTATTTTTGAGACAGAGAGACAGAGCATGAACGGGGGAGGGGCAGAGAGAGGGAGACATAGAATCTGTAACAGGCTCCAGGCTCTGAGCCATCAGCCCAGAGCCCGACGTGGGGCTCGAACTCACAGACCGCAAGATCGTGACCTGAGCTGAAGTCGGACGCTTAACCGACTGAGCCACCCAGGCACCCCTAAGCTTTTATAAAGAAATACTTTTGTAAGCCTTGTAACAATCCTAAGAGATAGGCGCCATTACTGTTTTAATTTTACAGATAAGGAAATTGGGAACAAAGAGGTTAAGCAATGTGCCCATTCTGTATACTCAGTTTTGTAGATTGCTTCTTACTATTTAAGCTGGTATCAGGAATGTTCTCCCACATCATTAACTCTCCCCCAGAAGAGATCATTTAATAGCTGCATAATATCTCATCACATGGGCATGTCATTTATTTAACCATTTCAGTATTTCTGTTCAATCGTTAGTGATTTTTTAACAGAATAAATACTGCTGTTACAAACACCTTTGTACTTAACCCTTGGTGCATATCCAAACACTCGAATTTTTTTACCAAATGACAGTGGAATTAACTGAGCCAACCTTCTTCCAGGCTTTTTCTACATATTGTCAAATTGCCTTCCAGAAAGGTTCTACCATTTTACACTCCCCCAGAAATAAATACAAGCACCAATTCTATGTTCTTGCCAACACTAAGTATTGTTGATTTTAAATCCTAACCAATTTAAAAGGGTAAAAGATATTATATATCATAATTTTTGTTCATTGTTATCATGAGGGAGAAACAAAAGAGACTGTGGTTCTTCCAAAAATTTTAATTAAGTCTCTCTCATATGCCAAGCACTCTTCCGGAGGCTAAGGATGAGACAGTGAGCGAGACTAACCAAACCCCGCCTTCTTGAGACTCTCAACCTAAGAGGTACATTCCACATGGAGCACATGAATTCCAACTGTAAGTTTCCTTAACAAGCCCGTAGTAGCACTCAGCGTTTATCAGCCCCTGGAAAATAAAGCACTAAGAACTCATTTAATCATCTCAACAACTCCCGTTTTACAGATGAGGAAATTGAGTCACCAAGAGGTCAAGTAACCTACAAAAGGTTATAGAAGGAAGCAGCAAGAACAAGAATCAAACCAGGAAAGCCGGCTTCAGTGTCTTTAATCAATGCCCCACCCTGCCTCCCTCGCTGAGGTGTGCTCAGAGTGTGCTAACTCACTGAAGGAGCAGAAAGAAGATTGAAGAAAATAGAAACATCTAAAGAAAATGGAACAAAATTGAACAAACAGGAAGAGCATCAGAAATAGAGGTTCATCTGGTCAAGACATATCATGAAATGCCGAATTGTATCTTTCCTCTCCTCTTGTCAGAGGAGTTGGTAAGGAGAGCACGCAGAAAAAAAGGAGCAGATAGTACATACGTTGGACAGTAAACCTGGAACAGTCCAAAGACAGAGGAAAGGAATGGTCTAAATTCCCCTGCTATGAGGCCGCAGAGGAGGGAAGTAGGGAGCGTCCTCAGCCTTCCTAGCCCTCAAGCAATGGGAATACAGAGGGTGCAGTCCTAGTAGGATTCAACACTGAGCAGATGGGGGCGGGGGGAGCGGTGAGGAATGGAAACTTGTACTTTTCCTGGGCTTCCGGCCCAGCGATCTCCCAGCTTGGCCTGAGGCTGTGGCCTCCACTGGCAGGACCTGCAGTTTTGCGGGACGCGGGGCACATTCCCGTGGGCTGCAGCGCCATCTAGCAGATGTGCTGGTGAAATGGCACCAGCAGGGCCATCCCAGAGTCCTTCAAAGACACATGTCCACTGTGCTCAGTGCTGAGGTCACCACAAACAAACAAGTCCTTGAGAAGTTCACTGTCCATCTGGGGAACAATCACAGGTTCTAGGACAGACACTTACACAAGCGTCTAGGGAACAGGGAGGAGCGGGGCTGACCTCCGCTGGGGTTCGGGAAAGGCCATGCAGAGAGAGCAATATTCAAACCAGGTCTCAGAAGATGTGTTCTTACTAGTCAAGCAGTAGAGATGAAAGAAACTTCCAGGCAAGGAGACTGAAGCCTTGAAGGCCCAGAAGTGTGAGAGTTTAGCGCATACTCAAGGAAGGCTGGAAAGTTCAAATCACAAGCCAATAGCAACTTTACAGACATCTAGTTTAACATCCTTGTTTTGCAGATCCCATTTTTGACATCCGGGCAAGGAGGGGACTTCATGCAGATTTACACCACACTGGAACTCTTATTTCCTGATACTCCATCCCCTACTCTTCTTCTGAACTATGGAAGGAAGAGGCCAGCAGCCAGCTCTCTGGAAAAGGTCACTGTTGCCTGCCAGGGCCCTAGAGTAAGGCTGTGCCCATGCAAGTTAGACCTTGAACACAAGAAGACATGCTTGGGTTCAAAACTCACCTCCATCCGTAGCTATAGAAACTTTATCAGACTAAGGTCTTTCTGAGTCTCACTTTCCTTATCTGTCAGGTGGGAATCATAGTAGTCCTTACTTCATATGGCTGTTTTCGAGGTAGAAAAAGTTGATCCCATGGGCACAAAGCCCAGCATATGCTAAGTGCTCAATCATTGAATAGTAAAGGCTATGACTTTAATATTGTCGCTTTTTATTATAATATTATTGGTATTTTTCTTACTTGAAAGTATCCATTATCATTAATTGATTGTTTATGATTTATTATTTCTACTGTTAAAGTACTGACTACTTCCTGAGGGAACTGGAGGTATTCTATCTGGGTAAGAACAAACACAGAAGCCACAGTCCTATTTTAAAACTTGAAGGGCCAATCTGGAACAAGAGAAGTGGTCTGAGGGACGCCAGAGGGCTGGGCCAACAATGGTCGAGAACTGCAGGATGGAAGATTTTACCTCCATGTACAGAAAAACTTCCTTACCCTCCAGGTGGCCTTGGGAGGAAGATATGCACCTGTTATTAGAAATGTTCCTTCCAAGACCAGATGACCATTTGTAGGGCCTGCACCTACCTTGCACGGGGCTAGAAATCATCTAGTCCATTTCACTTTCTGATCCCTTAAACGTCTAAGTTAGCTCTGCTTTCTAGGGGAATATGATTCAGTAGGTCATCTGGGAAGACAGATGTCTATGTTTATAAATTTCAAAGTCATGAGCAATGCTCAAAGAAGTCAGGATCCAAAAAGCATAACCCTGTTTTTTCAGAGTAATTCATTAGATTTTAACTGGAAATGTTAAGAGGCTGAAATGTCCACGTAAGACTCGAGACAAGAGGAATAGGACAGAGGAACAGAAGGCAGCTCAGCCTTATGCCCCAGGTGCTGCTTGGAGAATGAGTCTTCATTCTGAAAAGATGGAAAGGGCTTTTGCAGTCTTGATATCCATATAAAGTGTAGAAATACCATCTTAAAATCATTAAATAACAGAACACATTGAATGCTCACTGTTCAATCATTTATGCAGAGTCTGCTGTGTGCCAAGCACTTGGAATACTAAAGTACATCTAAAACTAGAGTCTAGATGAGGCTTGAAGGTGTAATATCTCTGAGAAGATAATAAGACCTAGGCACAAAATAACTGTAATCCAAAAACAAAAGGCCTAATGTTATATGTCAGACATATGAGGTTGCATGACTCTCTGTAAAAGGCATTGGAGGAAGGTTTTATGGAGGAAGTGATAGTTAGGCTGGGCCCTTAGTAACACATAGGATTTGAACTCCAAATGATAGGAGGGAAGAACTTCTCATGCGAGACAGCAGTGTGGACAAAGCATCGAGGGTCTAAAGTATGGGCTAGGGGTGGGGGAGTAGAACCCCACTGTGGTCAGAGAATAGGGAGTGTGAAGGGGTGGGGAGGGATTAAGATCCAAGAAGTCATCCTTCAGCAATCCCACTCCCAGGTATATACCCAAGAAAATTGAAAACACGCCTCCACACAAAAATCTGTACACCAATGTTCATAGCAGCATTACTCATAATAGCCAAAAAGTGGGAACAACCCAAATAAATGTCCATCAACTGATGAATGGATAAATAAAATGTAGCATATCTATCTATACAATATTATTTAGCATTGGCAATCAAAAGCAATGAAGTTCAGATAAATGTGACAACATGGATGAACCTTGAAAACACATATTAAATGAAAGAAGCCAGAGACAAAAACCACATAGGAAAATCCATTAATATGAAAGGCCCAGAATAGGTAAATCTATAGAGACAGAAAGACTGATGGTTGCCTAGGGCTGGAGGGGATACATTATGGCATATTTCGAAGGTTATGCTTTAGGTTTTCTGGCTCTTCCCACTGTTAGAGAATTCCTCTGCTTGCAGCTCCCTCCACGACTCTCCAGCCAGACTCGCCCTTGGGGTAAGCCTGGGCAGCAATTCTGAGTGCCCCCCGACATCCCAACTGAACACCCCCCCATCACCATAAATGTCCAAAAATGACTGAGCATGCCTTCACCGAGAACAGCACCGTCCCCAGATTTTCCTGCCTTTTATTAGCACCAAATATAAGTTAACAAGTACATCTTCTCTCTCTCGCTCACTCTCTTGCTCTCTCTTTCTCTCTTTTTGGTGCACACCTCTCTCCCATTACAGAAAAGTCAGGAGGCTAAGACATACAGGACTTCTTGCCTCCAAGCAAAGCTGGCATAGCTGAAATGTAAAGAAAAAGCAAAGATTCAAATTCTTGGCTTTTGGAGTGGGCTTTGGAAAGTCACAGCAAAAACAATCTTGAAAGCCAAGAGTGTGGTTTGGAAGAGCCAAGCTTTTTAATTTAAGATCAAATAAGGCTCTGAGTTCTAGAAGCATGGTTTGCGGCATGAGAGGCCTAGCTGAAGGAATTGGGACTTCAATTCCAGCTATTTGTGACATTTCCTTCCCTCCTTAAATATATCCTCACCCCACAGGCTCAACCGTTCCCATACCACCTTCCCTCCTGCCCTGCTCCAGACTGAACCCCCAACACTCCAGGCCTGGGCTCCACCTCGCGTTCCCCCTGCCCAACTTACACACCCGACCACCCTGATCTTTCTGAAATCCTACCTCAGACCCCTGCAATGTGTCCTCCTTGCCCACTGGAAATGCTTATTGAATATTTGTTAGATACTAGGCATTGTGCTAAATTGGGGTAAGCTGTGACCCCTGAGCCAAATCAGGTCTGCCACAGGTTTTTGTAAATAAAGTTTTATTGGAACACAGCCCCAATCACTCATTTACCTATCATCTAAGGAAACTGTCATGCTATGAGGGCAGAGTCAGCAGTTGTGACAGAGGCAGTATGGCCCCCAAAGCCTCAAATATTTAGTCCCAGGCCCTTTACAGAAAAAAAAAAAAAAAAAAAAAAAGACTTTACTGACCCATGTGTTAGATGCCAAGGTTACCACAGTGAGCAAAACAGGCATGGTCACCTGCCGCTTACAGACTAAGGCCTTCCACTTCCTGCCCTTTTCTTCCATTACCTTCTATTCATGAGTCCTCTGAGAGTACACTGGTTCCTAGATTTTTGGAATTCGTCCATCAGTAAAAATAATTTTCTTAATGACAGAGGATTGACATAGGTTATCAGGTAGGAATGTTTTTAAAAACCAACTACCATCTAATATCACTAACATTTTATAAGAAAGAAACATTTTAACATTAAAAAAGAGCAAGGTGGATGCACCTGGATGGCTCAGTCAGTTGAGCATCCAACTTCAGCTCAGGTCATGATCTCGTGGTCATAAGTTCGAGCCCTACATCGGACTCACCACTGTCAGCACAAAGCTCACTTCAGATCCTCTGTCCCCCTACCTGTGCCCCTCCTCGGTTTGTTCTCTCTCAAAAATAAATACACATTTTATTTAAAAAAGGAAGAAAGAAAAGAAGGAACAAGGATATCTCTTAAAATGAAGAAAAATTCCTCAAGCTACACTAGTTTTGCAAAATTCATTCTATTGGCTTTATTTTCCCCATTTTGCTGTGAAGAATGAACGTTCTTCACAAATCATCACAGGTTTGTGATCATCTGCATAGGAACCTTTGATCTAGTCTATGCAAGCTGGTTTAATTTGTATTACCCAAATTTGCCACGAATCTTCCCACACAATTTTGCATCCAGAAAGCTCTTCCTCCTTCTCTCCTGCTCACTGTTCAGAGCTCAGCTCCTCAGAGGCCGAAGGGTAGGGTTCCCTCCGGCAACAAGCTAAAAGCCCAGCTGCTCAAGCAAGCACCCAGGCTGCTGGCAGCACGGACGAGAGATATTGCTGTGGGTGTCTGTCAGCCACAGAGCAGGGTGACAGGACAGCCAGAAGGGCCACCTGGAGTGTGGCCCTTCCACTGGCACATGCAGGTGAACCCATTTGATACAGGCATGCTGACAGCTCCGTGGCAAAGGTTCCCACCCGAATGCTTGACAGATGAGCACCAGCTTTCTGATAAGTCTCTCACATGACCTGGGATGCCATGCGGCCACGGCCAGCTCCCAGTCAGCACATGGTGGCGGCCAGCACAGAGAGCTCACCTTACTGGCCAGCAGCCCCAGGATGCCGGATCCTCACTGCTCACATGAAGTTTCTGGAATCCCCTTAAACAATCTCGAAGTCTGTGGAAAAATAAGTTATGGCTCTTCCATGAAGAGAATCCCAGCATGGCCCCATACCAAGCACATTTTTCTACCTGACTTCCATTCAGAGACATTCTCCAAAAGCCCCTACTTACCTCCCCACTGGTGGGGGGGGGCACCATAGCAACAGGGTGTCTTACCTTTTCTGCAAACAGAGTGGGGGCAGCAATTCTCCAACGGCCCTCCACAGTAGAGGTTAGAGGTTTCATTGTCCTGAGCTGGTCTCCAGCAAAATGTTTCATTTCTCAGACATTCCCATTAAACCCATTTGTGAGACAAAGTGGGAAAAAAGGTTGGATTTCCAAGGAGAAATTAGAGACCCTGAGACAAAACCGGAAAGAAACACTTCACACTACAAAGAGGGAAACTGAGGCCAGAAGGGGAAGAGAATTGCTCAAGACACCACCAGTAGAGCTGGAACTAGAAATTAGACCTTCTTGGTCAGTCTAGACCTCTTCAACTATACATTGAAACGTCTGGATTGTCATTTCCTATAATCCAACATGAAGGGACTTTTCCTTCTAGAAAATAGGAAAATAGGGACCAGCTGAGACATAGGACATGGTAAGGACAGGTGAGTCTGTGGTGAAGAGAGAGAATGTCCACTGCAGCACATAATTACACAGCATAGATTTACCCTTCAGAGTAACATTTCCATTAAAGGCAGAAGGAACAGGGTCCCCAAATTTTAAGTAAAGACACCACAAAACTTGTTCTCATAATACCTTCATATTCACCCCAGACGGGGAAGCAAGGCCCTGAAGAAGGGCAGGAACCAAGTGAAGGACAAACCCAGTCAGGTGGGAGGTGGCATTAGGGGCTCGGCCTCAGAGGGTCCAGTATAGCTCTCTTCTTGGCAGGGGTTCAGACCATCGCAATCCCCGTCCTGAGGCTACAGGCCAGTCTTGAACTGAGGACTTCATCTCAGCTTTCCCTGCAGAGTCAGCTGTTCTCTCAGGCCAGTCGGACCAGGCTGATATCGCATTCCCCTCCTTGGCCCCAGGGCAAGGGACACGCTTTCCCGCAGCCTGATCCCCTCCCCCACGGTGTGATGTCTGCCTAGTGTGGCCCAGGGAGCAGCTAGTTCAGGAGCTGGCGGGTCGAGGCTCTGAGTCAGGCCTGGCTAGCTCAGTGAGGATCACCTGCCCGCCAGGAGGGCTTGTTTTACTGCCCTCTGGCCATGTGTCACAGCAGGACATACTGAACTCTCCCCGTGATCTGAGGACATGGGTTGAGCTGCCCAGGGCAGGTGGGGCAAGAACCGTGAAAGTAATCCAGGCAGCATTTCCCTGGGGGCGTCTTCAGGGCACTCAGCGGGGAGGCACCAGTCTCAGGTCCTGACCTCATGCAAGGGGAACTGACGTTGTTGGCCTCGGAACCCCTAGCTCTAGACCCGCCTCCAGCATGCCATCTTGTGAGGCCTGCCTAAGAAACCAGCAGAGCTCTCAGCAAAGGGTGGAGCGGAAAGAGATCTCTCTCCTTGAAGAGAATCAACAACATCAGAAAGTAACACCCTGCCCATTACCCAGATCACCCAGCTTCTATGGGCCAAAGGACCTCAAACAGCTTCTAGTCCAAGGCCTTGGTGGTCTAGAAAAGAAAACAGGCCCAGAGAGGGGAAGAAGCTTGCCCTAGGTCACACCGCCATTTAGAACCAGGACGAAAATCCAGTCGTGCTGTGCTGTCCAGTTCTCAGCCCACAAATGTTTTCAGAGCATGGTGGTGACAGACTTCACCCAGGCCCCTGAGCTGTGATGGAGAAACATCTCTAGGAGCCACCAGGTGCCTTCATAGGGCAAGTACTAGGTGCACCTGCTGTTCTTTGTGGTGTCAGGGGTTGCACAGAGCGACTCATGTATATCGCCTTTTTAAACATAGCCAGCAATCTTGTAAGGAAAGGGCGACTCTTATCACCACAAACAAGAGAGTAAACCTGGGGGTGCCTGGATGGCTCAGTCAATTAAGTGTCCAGCTCTTGATCTTGGTTTAGGTCATGATCTCATGGTTGGTGAGTTTAAGCCCCTCTCTCTCTGCCCCTCCTCCACTCACACTGTCTCTCTCTCTCTCTCTCTGTCAAAAAAGGAATAAACATTAAAAAATATTTTTTTAAAGGAGGGAAATTCTGACACATACTATCACATGGATGAAACTTGAAGACGTTATGCTAAGTGAAACGTCAGTCTAAAAAGGACAAGTACTGTATGATTCCACCCCTATAAGGTGCGTAGAGTGGGCAAATTCGTAGAGACAGAAATAGAATGGCGGCTGCCAGGGGGCTGTAGGGGGAAGGGATGGGGAATCGTCGTTTAATGTGGACAGAGTTTCAGTTTTATAAGAGGAAGAGTTCAGGAGATGGATGGTGGTGATGGTTGCACAACAATGTGCATGTGCTTAATGCTAAAAAAAAGGCTAAAATGGTAAATTTTACGTTATGTATATTTTTTCCACAATTTTTTAAATAAGTCATTTTTAAAAATAAAAGAATGAGGAGAGAGTGTTCCAAGCAGTTCAGGTTAAGGACAAAATCCTAGACAAAAGAAATGGTTTGTACAAAAGCACAGAGGTCTGAAAGCAACTGGTGCTGTCTGCAAAGAGCAAAGGCGTCCCTCCATGTAAGACACAAGGGAGGCCACCGTGGGCTGGAGAATGCATTCCCTGAATGCCCCCTGAGGAGTTTGCATGCCACTCTGTGGGCTCATGGGGAGACATGGTCACAACCATAACTTAGAACAGTCAACCTGTGAGGAGCTTGGGGAGGGCGGACGGGATCCGGGACATGTATGAGGAGCAACCTCTAGATAGACGTTCAAAGGGAAACTTCTTTCTAGACAGTCCCAGCTCCTCAGCCCTGTGGTCACCCTCTGTGGTCACCTTCCCAGTGTTGCGGCGACAGTGACTCAAGGCATTTGCCCCATGAGGCCACCAGCTGATGGCAGGAAGGATTCCCCCGAAAGATGAAAGCAGGAGCAGACTAGGTGGGGGGGGGGGAGGGGTATGCGAGGAGCTGCCTTCTGCCCTGTCACCACCCCTGCACTGTGCAATCCATCTGGGTGAAGGCTGAAGGGTGATGGGGGGCTTGTCTCCCCACAGGTCCACTCTGTGGTTTCCACCAACTCACAGAGGCAGGTGAAGACACTCGAATGTGCATATTGGTGTGAGGAGTGGGAGGGGGCCTCTGTGAAGTCTTTGAGTCAAGAAATGTGGGAAAACCCAACTCTGCAACTTATAAATAGTGACCTTGGGCTGCCCCATGTCTCTGTGTGGGTCTCAGTTTGCCCACCTATGAAATGAAGTCAGACTCCATTGTTAGGCCCCCAACACGAGGAGGGGCAGGACATTACCCAGCACGTGACAGTGATTAGGTCATCCAGTATGCACACACACAGTCCAAGGGATGGGGCAAAATTGATTAGCCCATGAGGGAGATACACGTCACCACGTCTCACCTTCCGGGGCCTGGGCCTAAGTCACATGTCTACCACTTCCCTGAGCAGGCATGCTCTCCCTGGTGACAACTCTCTGGGAGGCCTACAGAGGAAGCTCTTAATCTTCAGCGGGGAGCCAAGCCATCTCTGTCACATAGGTGTTTCAGACACAAAGCTCTTCTCAAATGCTCAACATCCTACCCAGCTGTGTGTGGGCCTTTTCTTATACGTGGCTGTTCCTCTGTTTGGCAAACTTGTATTCTGCCCCTGCCTTAGACGTGGAACGTGTAAATGAGTGGACTTTCCCTTAAACATGGCCCTCGTGTAGTGTGTATTTGGCCCCAGCTTTGGTTTCTTCACCTGTATGGCCTCGGCCTCTGCCTCCAGCTCCTCTCTGCATCTGCCCTGGCATCTCCTTCAGCCCTGCCATTTCACAAATGGCTCCCTCTTCAACTCAGACTACGTCTTCACTCCTTAGTAAGACTTGTGCTGTCCACCTTGGAAGGTAAGGCTGGTAGAGCTCTAAGAACACCAACTGGGGGCAGAAAGCTTAGCTCTGGAGAGTGAGTAGTTCCACCTTTTGAGTTCTCTGTGGTAACAAAAGAAGAGGGAGTCCTTGCACTTTGAAGCCAGGAGAGCTGTCCTGGTCCCTCTTTCCCCTCACCGCAGAAACCTCTATAAACAGACCAACAAAGTACATCTCATTTAAAGACAGGGCACAAAAAAGAATAGGAGATTTCTGCTCCCAGCCAAGAGAAGCAACAGGGACCCATTTACCTCCTACCTAAAACAAGAAAAGAAGGAAAAAAAGAAAGAAAGGAAGGAAGGAAGAAAGAGAAAGAAAAAATACATAAAATAATGGTTTTCAGAGCACGGGTGGTCACACAGCAGAAGACAAACATACCTGAGACCCAAAGCACAGGGGATGAGCCCTGTGGTTGCCCCAACTTAGTATCTTATGATTGTCCTCCAGCCATAGCACAGGAAGGGAACTGGGGCAGAATTGGCCGACTCTCTGGGTTGAGCGGATGGAGCTGAGTCCAGGGGGGAACCAAAGCAGCAAGAGCTTATAATACAGAGGTCACTCAGAGATAGAACCTCAGAAATCCGCACAGGGCCCTTGGTGCACCCGCCAATTACACATGCATGAGGAGAAACTCCCTAAGATGGAAGAAGGAACCACCCGAAAGAATTAGAGGCGATAAAACCTAAAGCCCCACACAAGGCTGGAAGCAGGGCCCACAGCCAGCCATCAGACTGAAAAACTCATAATTCACAGGGCATGGGGCAAAGCACTCAGGAGGGTCTTGCCTCAGCAGTGGGCAAGCAGTCCTGGACTGCACAGCTCCAGACCTGACTAGCCAATCATAACAACAAGAACAGAAGGAACCCCCGGTTTCCCAAGTACTTAACTGCATCCAGAACAATACTTGTAATTTGCAAGAATACAAACTATCTAACATCAACAGTAAAATGTACAATGCCGATATCCCATCAAAGCTTACCAGACATGCAAAAACTCAGGAAAACATGACCAATAAGGAAGCCAATCGATCAACCAAAACCAACTCAGAACTGACACGTATGTGAGAATCACCAGAAAAGGACCTTAAACAGGTGTTCAAAGAGTCAAGTAAACAGGGAGAATATACAAGAGACCCAAATCTGTCTTCTAGAGATCAAAACTACAATGTCTAAGGTGAAAAACATGTGGATTGCGTGAAGTGATGGGTGAAGAAAAAAAATCAGTGAACTTGAAAGTATAGAAATAGAACCTATTCCAAATGAAACACACAGAGAAAAAAGAACTTTTAAAAAATAAGAAGGTTGTCAGTGAACTGTGGGGACAAGCCCAAGTGAGGATGTACCAGCTTCCAACCCTCCCCTTTCAGCCCCTCAAAGGCTGCTGGATTACAGCTAAGGGTGGCTTTGTCCTCTCCGTGTTGCTCTTACTTGAAGTTTTTAGGGGGTCTGTATGTTTTGTATTTTTAAAAGCATCTTGCAAAGAGAGTACAGAGGTTTATTGGATTCCTTCACCCAGGTTCCCCAGATGTTAACGTCTTACAGAACCGCAGTGCGTCAAAATTAACGCTGGAACATTACTATTAATGAAACTACCAACTTTATTCAGATTTCACCTGTTTTTCCCATTAATGCCCTTATTCTGCATTGTATTTAGCACTTACAGTTTTCAAGTTGAAACAGCAAGTACGTATATCATCGGTGTGCAGCTCACTTATTTTTTTTTAAATATATTTTAAAGCTTTTGGTCTTGGAGTAATTTTAGATTTGCAGAAAAATTGCAATGCACATATCCATCAAGATCAGCTGCCTACGTATCTTCATTCAAGCTAATGAAACAGCTGGTATCTGGACCACAGCTCGTCTTATGGGGAAGAGGAAAAAGAAAGAACATGGCGTATCATGTGCTGGCTCTTAAAGATTCTGCCTGGAGGTGATTGATGTCACTTTCATTAATTACCTAAAGCACGACCAATGCTAAAGTTGGTGGTGAGGGGAAGGACAACCTTTCCCCAGAGAGGGGCAGCTAATACTTGAGAATAATAGTCAAGCTTAGGAATTGACAAACTTTTTCTATAAAGGGTTAGACGAGCTATTTTAAGCTTTGCGGACCATAGTCTCTGTCACCAGTATTCACCTCTATTCCTGAGGCAAGGAAGCAGCCATAAAAATATGTAAATGAATGAACACGGCTGTGTTCTGATAAACCTTTATTTGCACAAACAGGCAGTGGCTGCATTAGGCTGACAGGTCACCCCCTGATCTAAACTACCACAGTCGCCAATACTCACTTGAGAAAAAATGGAAAACCCAGCTCTTTTTGTAAGAAAGTAAGAACCTGAATGAAGAGTTTTTAAATTCCCCCCCACCCCCAAAGAAAGGATCCTCTAAACTTTCATGACAAACTGTTAGATGTACAAAGTGTGAAAAAACAAAATCCAGGAGTTTGGATTATGACAAAGAAAGGAAGCCTTGAAACCATGGAAGCGTGAGTGGGACCCAGTGTGCCTTCTGGGTCATTCTGAAAAGCAAAATGTGTGCCCTGCTCCCAGAGGAAAGTAAATATTTCCCCAACTCTGCCTGCTCTTCCCGCCTCCTCATAAACTCATTTTCCTCTTGACCACTCTGGGTCATCATGCTGTTTTCACTTGCTCCCCCTCCAACGACTATCACCACGGTACCCCAATTTGAACAGAAAACTGATGATGGACTTCCCCTTGGGAGAAGGCAATCGTGGAATTCATATTAGACTGAGAAACGGAAACTGGCTTTTGTGACTTTCCTGCTGTGTGACCTTGAAAATCTCACATTCTTCATTCTCCAGATAACTCCTTGGTACAACAGGGATTAAGATTACTTTGCTGGGTGGTGATTAGGACGTAACCATTCACCAGTGAGACCGTGCTTGTAAAGGTTCACTCCAGCAGATGCTCCGGCCATCACAGGATAAACAGAACCTCTTGACAGAAGGCTCAGGAGGGGCGATGGGGTCCATCTGCTTTGCCCCATTTAGACGAGGTCTAAATCATTATTTTTTAACTTGAATAATGCACTGAACCCTTAAAAAAAAGTCTCAAACTGCAAGGACCAACTTCAGTGACTCTTATTATACTATTCCTGATACGTGAAGAAACGTGAAACTGGGTTTGGACTTCTGGTGCTTCCTTTATAACTCATAGTGAGAGCGTCTTTTGAAGAAGCCTGAGAACAATGGTGTTGAGGTGCTGTGAACCAGGTGGAGTAAAGGCCTGAGGAAGAGAGTGGAAATAGGGTCAGCGGCCCTTCAAAAGAGATCCTCCAACTTTGGCCTGCTTTCTCTTTCTGGCGTGGAGAACAGAACCAGCTGTCTTAAGATGAACACGACTGTCGTGGGCTGAAGTTGCTCCCCCCAATTCATATATCAAAGTCCTAGCCCCCAGTCCCATGAGGGAGAAGGTGACTGGATCTGGAAATGGGGCCTTTAAAGCAGTGTTTAAGGTAAAATGAGGTCACGGGCTCACAGTGTGGGCTCTAACTCACTCTGACCGGGGTCTTTATGAAGAAATCAGGACACAAAGTGGCACAGAGGGGAACAGTGAGGAAAAGGAGGGACAACCTTGTGAGGACAGAAGTCAGCCATCGGCAAGCCGAGGAGAGAAGCTGCTGGAGATCCCAAACTTGCCAACACTTTCATCTTAGACTTCCAGTCTCCAAAACTGAGAAAATACATTTCTGTTGTCTAAGCACCGCCCCCCCCCCCCCCCCCCCCCCCGTCTGTGGTATTTCGTTATAGTAGCCGGAGCTGACTGACACAATGACATGAAGTTCATGGTTTCTTTTAAAAGACTTTCTGACGCCTGGATGGCTGTCAGTTAAGCACTGGACTTTTTACTTTTATTCAAAAAAAATTTTTTTTAATATTTATGTATTTTTAAGAGAGAGAGAGAGAGAGCAAGCATGGGAGGGGTAGAGAGAGAGGAAGACACAGAATCTGAATGAAGCAGTCTCCAGGCTCTGAGCTGTGAGCTCAGAGCCCATCGCGGGGCTCAAACTCGTGGGAGTCAAACTCACGAACCTCGAGATCATGACCTGAGCTGAAGTCGGACTCTTGACTGACTGAGCCACCCAGGTGCCCCAAGTGTTGGGCTCTTGATTTTGGCTCGGGTCATAATCTCAGAATTGTGAAATCGAGCCCCACATGAGTGCGCTGGGTGTGGAGCCTGCTTAAGATTCTCTCCCTCTAGGGGCGCCTGGGTGGCTCGGCCGGTTAAGCATCCGACTTCGGCTCAGGTCATGATCTCACGGTCCGTGAGTTCGAGCCCCATGTCGGGCTCTGTGCTGACAGCTCAGAGCCTGGAGCCTGTTTCAGATTCTGTGCCTCCCTCTCTCTCTGCCCCTCCCCTGTTCATGCTCTGTCTCTCTCTGTCTCAAAAATAAATAAACGTTAAAAAAAAAAATTAAAAAAAAAAAAAGATTCTCTCTCTCTCTCTCTCTCTCTCTCTCCCTCTCTTTCTGCCTCTCTCCACTTCCTCACACTTTCTCTCCCTCTCAATGTCTCTTAAAAAAAAAAAACAAAAAAAGACTTTGTGCTTGCTTCTTTGGAAGAATACTCTGTCAGGCAGAAGCTATTGTTGTAAATAGTTACAATTTGCATATGTGAATATTTATGGTTAAGCTTCTCTGGACACAGGGTGGGGGTTGGGGGACTGGCAGCAGGATGGGGGACGTTTTGCTTGCTGCTGGATGACTGTCTGCTGACTGCCAGGCTTTGGTGCCAACATAAAGCCAAACTGATTACATTTAAAAGTTTTCTCGCTGGTGTGGGCCGGGCCCGCAGTGCTGTATTCATACAACCGAATATTCCACAGCAACTCAAATGAGCAAACCACCTTGCACAACGGGGCTAATCTCACAAACAGAACGGGAGAAAATGCAAGTCACAGGAGATGTGCGGGATGATCTCATTCATACAAAATTCACAAACAGGTGACTCAACTCTGCCCTACTGGGACAGAGACTTAGGTCATAAAACCAAAATGAAAAGCAAGAAATTGACTTTCCCGAAAGTGAGGTTAGTGATGACCTGCAATGGGGAGGGAGGCATAGCTGTCCGGAGGAGACACGGGGTGCGTGCCATGCTCCACTTCTTGACAGGGGTGGTGGTTACACAGCGGTTTGCTTTATAATTGTGCGTTAAAATGTACAAGTTTTAAAAACTTATCTCTTTGTATAAATGACATGACAAAAAAAAAAAGAAGGAAAGTTGAAGCAAATATGACTAAACGTTAATTGTTCTCAATCCTGGAAGTTCTACGTTATATTATCAATTCTACTTCTCTGTAAGTTGGGTTTGTGGCTTTTTCTTTCTTATTATTATGCTGAGTGAAAGAAGCCAGGCAAAAAAGAGCACATGTGTGGCATACATTTGCATGAAAGTTAAGAAAATGCAAAGTAATCTCTAGCGACAGAAAGCAGACCAGGGATTCCTGGTGGGGTGGCCGGTGGCCAGGCAGGGGCATGAGGGAAGGAGATGAGGGAAGTTTTGGGGGTGATGGATTTGTTATGCTGATCATAGTGATGGTTTCATGGGGGTATACTTATGTCAAAATGTATCAGATTATACACTTTAAATATGTACAGTTTCCGGAACGCCTGGGTGGCTCCGTCAGTTAAGGGTCTGGCTTCGGCTCAGGTCATGATCTCACAGTTCGTGAGTTCAAGCCCCACATCAGGATGCTGTCAGCGCAGAGCTTGCTTTGGATCCTCTGTCCCCCGCCCTCTCTCTGCCTCTCACCTGCTCACTCATTCTCTCTAAAATAAAATAAATAGGGTAGATCTATTTTTAATTTTTTGAGGAACCTCCACACTGTTTTCCAGAGCGGCTGCACCAGTTTGCATTCCCACCAACAGTGCAAGAGGGTTCCCGTTTCTCCACATCCTCTCCAGCATCTATAATCTCCTGATTTGTTCATTTTGGCCACTCTGACTGGCGTGAGGTAGTATCTGGGTGTGGTTTTGATTTGTATTTCCCTGATGAGGAGCGACGTTGAGCACCTTTTCATGTGCCTGTTGGCCATCCAGATGTCTTCTTTAGAGAAGTGTGTATTCATGTTTTCTGCCCATTTCTTCACTGGGTTGTTTTTCTGGTGTGGAGTTTGGTGAGCTCTTTATAGATTTTGGATACTAGCCCTTTGTCCGATATGTCATTTGCAAATATCCTTTCCCATTCTGGTTGCCTTTTAGAGGGGGAAGGAGGCAAGCCATAAGAGACTCTTAAAAACTGAGAATAAACTGAGGGTTGATGGAGGGTGGGAGGGAGGGGAAAGTGGGTGATGGGCACTGAGAAGGGCACCTGTTGGGATGAGCACTGGGTGTTGTATGGAAACCAATTTGACAATAAATTTCATGTTAAAAAATAAAAAATAAAAAAATATAAGATTTTTCTCCCTCCTGAAAAAATAAATAAATAAATAAATATAAATTAGTTTTTAAAAATATGGACAGTTTCTGGTATGTTGATTATACATCAGTAAAGCAGTTTTTAAAAACACTTGTGCCTTTTCATATTGTTTCACATGGTCTTCAATATACGTATATTGCTTTGAAATGAGGGAGATATTTTTATTTTTATTTTTTTAATACGAAATTTATTGTCAGCTTGGTTTCCATAAAACACCCAGTGCTCATCCCAAAAGGTGCCCCCCTCAATACCCATCACCCACCCCCCATCAACCCTCAGTTTGTTCTCAGTTTTTAAGAGTCTCTTATGCTTTGGCTGGAGGGAGATATTTTTAAATAGTGAGAGACACTGGAATAAAGTCTGATGCCAGCTCCCAGGCCATCGTATGTACCTTTGGGTCACTCATGGACATCAATCTTATCAATACATATTTGTTCTGCCTTGGATGTTAAAAGAGCCTCTACTCTTCCCCCTTCCCTCTTCTCTCCCCTCTTCTCTCTCTCTCCCCACTGCCTCCGTCCTACCCCTTGGACTCCTTTGCACTTCGGCTCTGGTTCTTGCTCTCTCAGAAAACCCTTTTCTTCAGCTGAGCGGGCAGCTTTAGCAGACGTGGTGACACTCAGAATAACGATCAACCATCATTTCTGTCACTGAATTGAATCTACAGGAGGTAACATGCTTTCTCATAGCTGACTTCCGGTTGTCAGGAGAATCCCTGGGTGACGCAGCAGGAAAATAAAGGCAAATGTAACTTCCGTTCCAAGCAGGGTGGTCAGTTTCATAAGGGGGTAGGGAGCTGAATAAAGAAATAAATTAATCTCTTCACTGCTCCTATCACTTTCAGAGATGGTTAGTGAAGACAGCAGATGAAAGATCCAACCAGTTCTTTCACTCCAGCTCCCTCCCTTCGGCAGCGTTTTGGTCTCTTAGCTTTGATGCAATGAGTCATTGGCTATGCAAAGGGAGTTCCAGAACTGAGTTGGGCCGACATTGCTGGTTTGCCTACCCAAAATTTATTCCTCTCTTCTTACTTACACAGGGCCCTGATTTTGTTGGAGGTAGCAATGCTCCTGGCTGAAAAATTAGATTTCCCAACCTCCCTTCCAGGTAAGAGTGGCCATATGACCAACTCTGGTCCATGGAACAAAGGAATAAACTATAGATAAGACTGCTGGAAAAGCTTCCTGAAAATGGGGCTAAGTTGACAGGTTACTTGCTGATCTTTCGTCTTCTTCTACCTGAAACATGGATGTAATGACTGGTGCTGCAGCAGCCATTTTGCGGTCCTAAGGTGATCTCGATTGAAGATGGTTGGCTTGTGCTAAGGATAGCACAATAGAAAGACAAGAAGTTAGGACATTGATGAGATTATTACACTACCACACCAGCCCTAGGATGCCTATCCCCAAAGTTCTTTTACACAGGAGAAAATTTTAAACCATATTTAAGACATTGTTTCACAAGTCTGTGTTGAAGCAAAACATAATTCCTAAATAATAGAGAATTGATGAGCTAAGTTATTCTGTGTTTTGAGGTGAGAGGGAATTTCTGGGATGAACCCTACAGAAAGAAGAGTGCTGGAAAAAGAGGGGGGAATAAGCAATACAATGATGCAAACCTCTCTGTTTCTTCAAGCCTTCTGTAGAGTCTGAGACTCATGTGTAGATGCCTTGTGCGCACAGGAGGGGAAAGGGGGTTGTGGTCCCTTATCAATGGGTATGAGGAAGGGGCAGCACCTGTGAGATGGCAAGCTGATCCACCTGCCAGATTAATTCAACATAAACAGGATCTCAGAGCCAGAGGACAAGGAGGCAGTAGTATCGCCCTTTTATACCAGAGACTGCTAAAGAGGCTCATCTCACTACACATGGGGTGAGTTTTAGACCAATACTGCTTGCATCCGTGTGACAGATACTGCAGTTAGCATGGGGGCATGGGGGTCACAGGAGGAAGTAGCTCCATTTTCCACATGAAGGCCAGAGAGTTGAAGTGACAGCTGGCTCGAAGGCCAGCTGTTCTAATTCAGGGTTTGTCCACTTTTTTTATTCCACCGCAGCTATGCCTGGGATTCAAGAGGCGCAGGGAGCGGGGCAAGAGGACAGCCACGGAAACACCGGGTGGCCATGTGAATCCTGGCGGTCAGTGCTGACACACAGTGCAGCCAGATGCCCTGGTCGTAAACATCCTTATGGGTACACATCACCTCCCTCCCGTGTGGGTATGTACGTGAGAGTCAGATAATTATCCATACAGTAAGGGATTCATGTTAATGTAGAAAGAGCACTCCATTTGAATGTTTGAAATCTAGGCTTCCTACCAGTGTGATTACAGGCAAATCCTTTAACCTCTCTGGGCCTCAGTTTTTTCATCTGTAACAGCAAGGATTGGCCAAATTAAATTCTAAGGCCCAATCCAAACCTTCTAGGAGCCTATACAAACTATATCATTAAAATAAGATTAAATCTATTAAGTGTTCAAGGAGAAGAAAGTCAGCTTTATGTAAACATATGCTACAGGGGCACCTGAGTGGTTAGTCAGTTAAGCGTCTGGCTTCGGTTCAGGTCACGATCTCCAGGTGCGTGAGTTCAAGCTCTGCGATGAGAGTGCGGAGCCTGCTTAGGATTCTCTTTCTCCCTCTCTCTCTCTCTCTCAAAATAAATAAATAAACTTGAAAAAATATATATGCTTCATAACAATGCAAATCCACTGTTGCAGAAATCCTAAGTCTTAGGAGAACAGTATGGATATACAATTAAATGAGCCGTGAATGCGTTGTGGCTCCTTCCTTCCTATATTGTGCTCCTCTTAAATCATCTCCTGGGTGTCTTGATGCATAGGTATATAGGTATATTTACATGAGAAAACCCGCCTTACACTGCGAAAATCATTTCCTTTAAATAAAAATTAAATAGACACAATGGGAATTTAAAATACATTCTGGTCTGTCCCAATAGCACAAGAGTGTGTGACATGAAGCTGGTAACATCAGACGTGGAAGGATTTTATTAGACAAATCGGGTAGCTTATATTAAATACCCCTGAGCCTTCTCGTCATAAATGCAGCCAAGCGGTCCGGAGTAATAGGTATGGGGCCCCTTGTGGGCTCTATGCTCTTTATTCTGACATTTAATGAGCATGAATAACCAGGAATAGATCGTACCATTTATGAGCGCTTGTGAACCCAAGGAAAGGGTGATTTCTAAGATTCCTTGAGGATCTTTAAGACCTTGTCTATAAAATGTGTCTGGACAAGCTGTGCTCCTCCTTCAGTCCCAAACCTCTTCTTCAGCTGGACAAGAGTCCCAGGAACCAGCTAAGGGGAGAGTCTGGAGTCTGGAACCATCACCTGTGAGGATGTGATTGAGTTATTTGCTAAATTATCCTCCAAGCAATCATTTGGTCCTGTCCTCTGGCCGCCTGCGTTATTGTTGGATAGGGAAGGGCATCTCGTTCCCTACAAGTGGAAAGCAGTTGAAACACATCAGACCTGTAAATACAGCTCCTACTTGGCATCTGCAGAATGGCCCGAAGAAGGCAGGGATTCTCAAAGAGCAGCGAGCTCCCCATCGCAGGAGGTATCCAAGCAGAGTCAGAGACTGAAGACAGGACTTTAGATTCAGATTGGAGATTTGAACTGGAATTCAAACTTTCTTTCCAGTTCTAAAAGTTGGGAATCCTACAACATATGACCAAATGCTCCTCACTGTGAACGTTACTACTTGTTATTGGAGGCTTATTACGTGCCAGGTGCCGTACTGAATGCTTTGTTTGAATTCTTTCATTTAACCCTGCCCTAAAAGATAAGGCAGGCCTAGGCCCCTTTTACATGGTGTGATGTCCAAATATCTGTAGACAAGGGACCCAAGGCTCGGGGTAGCTAAGCACCGAGATCACACAGCGGCTAGGTGCCAGGCTGGGTGAGGCTCAGACGCTGGTCTGACCCCCCCAGAGCCAGCACTTTCTACCTCTCAGGGGGCTCTACCCACAGGGGCAGGAGTTGTAGCGACTGGATCCACTGGAAGTCACCCCACCTGGAATAGTCCAGTCTCCTCTGGCAACTGTTTTTCAAGATTTGCACACAAAGACAGAGGAGATTCAGGGGTAACAGAGCGGGCAAAAATAGAGTTTGAGGGCTGGGGGTGTCTCTGCAAGGTCAAAGGGCTGCTGTACTGAGAACCTAAGGAAACAGTGAGAGACACAGGGCACCAGGGCCTTGGTGTCCTGAGAGGGACAGTCCAGAGAAGGGAAATTCTAGCCCATGGTGTTTCTGTTCCTTTGAGCTACATGACATTCCTCTGAGAGACTCTAGCTGGGTGGGCTGTTTGAGGCCAGAGTCGGCCCCCATTCCCCTTCCTCACCCTCCCAAACCCCTCCTGGCAGAGGGCCATCATTTCTTAAGTCTGGGCTGCCTCCCCCCAGAACCCCCGAACTGTTCATGGCCAGAACCATGGGGCCTGGGGTTCTCTGCTTTCCGATCCTGAGATTAGAGTCAGTAGAAGGTGGAAGAAAAATGTAAGAGACTTCGCTTTCTCTCTCTCTCTCAAAAGGCAGCCCCCAGCAGTGTTTGTTCTCAGAGAAGCCCTGAGAAGAAGAGTGACCACTTTCCTTTCTCCAGGAGATAATTGAAGAGAAATAAGAAAGTGCCTGTGTTTGAGGGTGAAATGATGACAATTAATCTCTGAGCGGAGGCCCTCGCCTTTAAATTCTTTGGAGAAACAACGCCAGGAGTTTCATGACAATCAAGAGAATGAAATTGAATTAAGAGAAATAGTAATTAAATCAGGAAAGAAGTTTTTGCAAAGGGGATTGTAAAGGAAATTAAAACCAGTAATGCTGAAAAATGTGGTGAGCAGAGCAGGGGCGAGGGGTGGAGGGAGGCTTGGTGGGGAAGAGGAAGGAGCAGACACAGCAAAGCAGGTTGTGAGGGCCCGTGTTTGGCACTAGGGAAAGGAATTTGGAAATTGTTCTCGAGAGGCCACGTGTCTGCTCTTCCAATTCAGGGCTAAGTATGCCCACCTCCTTTAGGAAAATAGAAGTCTCCAGTCAGATAAAGATAAAACAGTGGTAGACTTGAAGCAGGGTGACCACCTGTCCTGGTTTGCCCTGGACCACCCCAACTTTAGTTCTCAAAGTGCCATGTCCCAGGAAACCCCTCGGTGGTAGGGATACTAGGACAGTTCATCACCCTAACGCAGAGGCAGCCGCCTGGCTTCCCAGCTCTGCTACGTGGTCGGTGGCTCTGTGATTTTGGGTGAGTCATGCCATCTCTGTGGGCCTCGGTTTCCTCACCTGTAAGATGAATCATCGTGGGAACCTCCAAAGACCAAAGAAGTTGCTGTCTGCCAGTGTGTCTAGAATAGTGTGTGTGAACGAAAAGCTTGACAAATGAGAGCTGAACTGAAGACTATTGATATTAGCAAACATAGTCCAACAGCACATTAAAAAATAATACATCAGACTGTTTCAGGGGTCCCCAAGACCACCCACATGTTTGCAGAGTTTCTAGAATGACTTGCAGGATTCAGCATATAGTTGTACTCACGGCTAAGGTTTATTACGGTGAAAGGATACTCTATAGGGTCATCAGAGGAAAAAGACACAGGTGTAGTCTAGAGAAATCCATGCACAGGTTTCCTATACTCTGTCCCTCCTGCAAAGGTCACGTCTAGCACGTTCCTTTCTCTAGCAGTGAAGGATGCAGGAATGTGTGCAATGCTTCTGTCCGGGAGACCCATTAAAAACTCAGTGCCAAGGACTTTATTGGCAGGGGTTTCATAGGCATCTTCTGCCTGGAAACTACCAAAAATTCTAGACTCTGGGAAGGAAAGCTGGTGTCCAGGCTAAACCACATTGTCAGCCTTACGAGTTAGGGAACGGCTCAAATGCCAAGCTTCCAGACCCCCGGTCAAGGGCCAACTTTGCAAACAGACCTTTCTGAAAATAGCAGGGTCTGGCCTGCTGTGCTAAGTCTTCTCATCCCAATGACCAAGTGGAACTCATTGCAGGAATGCAAGGAGACTATGCATAAGTGAAAACTTGAATCTAGATCCCGCGCTGGTTTGCATATCACCAATTCCCAGCTGGCAGTGCTAAGGCCTCCACTGGTCCGGGCTTTATGGCTGGTTGTAGGAATGTCATCCACTCACCTAAACAAGATCTGCTCACTACCGAATTCCCTCCCAAGAACTTGTCACCAACCAAGTTTTCCTACTTGGTCTCTTGAGTCAGAACACTAGGTTTTTCTCAGTTCATCATGAGATGAGCAAGTCTCCAGACTGAACAAGCTGGATGGAAATAGTGCTCACCTTGTGCATAAACAGAGGCCAGGTTTTTGTTGACACTGGGGGACATCATCACTGCTGGTGACCCAAAACGGTTGTGCTCCAGGTTTGGGGCACCACCTTCCTCCCTCATGGGTGGGGAGGGGGGCTCCCTAGCTGCTGCAGGTGTCACAGGACTAGGAAGACAAGAAGGGGGGTGTTTAAAAGCATGGCTGAGCTATGGATTGGCTGCCCCTTCAGTGTCCTTGTGTATTAGTTTGCTAGCACTGCCATGCAAAATAGCACAAGGTAGGGAGGCTTAAACAACAGAAACGGAGCGTCTCAAAGTCCTAGAGGCTGGAAGTGCAAAATCCAGGTGCTGGCAGGTTTGCTTCTTCTTTTTTTATTTTTTTTTATTTTTATTTTTATTTTTTTTTAAATTTTTTTTTTCAACGTTTTTTATTTTATTTTTGGGACAGAGAGAGACAGAGCATGAACGGGGGAGGGGCAGAGAGAGAGGGAGACACAGAATCGGAAACAGGCTCCAGGCTCCGAGCCATCAGCCCAGAGCCTGACGCGGGGCTCGAACTCACGGACCGCGAGATCGTGACCTGGCTGAAGTCGGACGCTTAACCGACTGCGCCACCCAGGCGCCCCGGTTTGCTTCTTCTAAAGGCTTCGAGGGAAAGGGCTGGTCCAGGCCTGCCTTTGGTTTGTTCCTGTTGATGGATGTCTTCAAGTTCGCACAGCATTCCTCCTGCATGGCTGTGTGTGTCCAAATCTCCCCATCTTAAAAGGACTAAGTCATATGGGATTAGGGCCTATGCTGATGGCCTCAGTTGAAGTTGACTACCTCTGTAAAGACCTTGTTTCCATATAAGGTCACATTCTGAGGTGCTAAGGGCAAGGACTTCAACATATACATTGAGGGGACACAATTAAACTCACAACTTGCAAAAGGATAGGTGAAAATCAGAATTATTTTTTAATAACTTCCACTGGAGGATTGTTGTTTCTTTGCATGCGATAGCCCAGGAATCTGAGTTGTGTAGAACAGAAGAGAGCAAGGGGAGGAGGATCGGGGAGGAAAAGGAGAAAGAAGAAAAGGAAAAGAAGGAGGAGGGTGAGGGGAAGGAGGAAGAGGAGGAGGAGGAGCAGTGAGCTGGGTCAGACTACCAAGCCTGAGGCAGGGTCAGAGGTTGGTGAGAATTAACTCCCCACTTACCAAAATTTAATTGTGGTTTCCTACAAAGCCCACCAACAAGCAGTGCCAAATGCACCAACAAGCAGTACAAATGTAAGGCTGACAATGTGGTCATGGCATGAACACAAATGTTTCACGGCTCCCTGGCATGTGCCACACAGGTGTACCCCAGGGGGAGATTCGGCAGCTCTCCCACAGCCAGGCAGGTGCGGGCCGAGGAGCACAGCGCCGAGGCTCCCTGCCGATCACACCTCGGGGCTGGGAGAGCGGGATGCCACGCAGGTATCCGATGGCCCACCCAGCAGGAAATCCTCGCCCAGTGAGATCATCACGTTTCAGTGGTACTGCCTCCTGGAGCCGGCTGCAGGTTCCAGTGCAGTGAGCCTCCTGCAAAAGGAAGTCTGACAAGGGCCTGTTCTGTGCATTCGTGCAGCACGTCTGTAAAAAGAGGTGCTGCTATGAGAGAGAGTGAGGGAACTGAAGAAGGGGCAATCGGGACTCTGGGCCTTGCAGGGGCTTGCGGCAGCCAGCTGACCACGCACACCGCCCCGCGGCAAACATAACGAAATGCAAAATCCCACAAGGCAGGGTGAATTTCCCAGCACGGTGCAGACCGCAAAGCAAGTGGTACCATGGCTGAAGCTTCAAAGACAAGAAAGGGGAACAAAAATAGCACTCTTGTGTCGGTGACAGGCCTGGGCCCACCCTGAGCCCACACCGGGACTCCCAGGCTGCTGCCAGCCAGGTCTGCCACGCGGCAGGAGCAGACTCCTGCCAGGCGATTCTGACACATGCCAACATTTGAGAACCACTTCAGTTCTACCACCCAAACCAGTTTAGAGGGGTTCTAGAACAAGCTGCCCTACAGGATCTATTATCTACTCTGCCTCCGGCCAGAGTCAATGCGAAGAAAGACAAGCCTGTTTGCAGGACCAATTTAACCCACTCGTGTGTAATCAAGTTCTTCCCCTCATGTCCTTTGTTTTGAGATACAGAATTCTAGACCTTGCCCCCAAACGGAGCCATATAGACTGTGTATAACTAGTCTCAGACTATTCAGTTAATTTGCACATTTTACTTTATTATAATGTCTCTGGCACAGGAAAGAGGGCTAGTTGCTAGGAATCGGATTTGGGCAGCGCAGCCTTTACCTGAGCCCTCTTCGGTCAGTCTCGCTGTGTGCTTGGCTCACCTACCATCTGTGGTCCCGAGAATGCAAACATGTCCTTCAGTTGGCCGCTTCTCCCGATTGTCTCCCCATGAAGTCTTATGAACCTGCTGACTTTCTCCCAAATTTAGTGACTTATTCATTTTATTTCTACTGGCTAACCTTGCTGGCTTCACTCCTCCCCCTTTGACCAACACTGCCCGGTAACTCCAAAGCCCACCGCTGTTTATCTAGTCCCAGAGCCTAGCCTCTAGAAAGAGGTCGCTGACTTATGCACAGGCCCAAAATAGGGTCACAATGCGGTTCTGAGGAGGAGCCCTGGTCTGGAATCGGGAAGCCTGGTCTCTGGCCTCTGCTCTATGAACTCGCGGTACAATCTTGCCTCCAGGCCCCAGGCTCTTCTATTAAACACTGGGAGGACGCAGTGAATTCTTAGTCTCTCCAGCTAGGGGATCCCGGCTCTCTGGTTTTCTTCTGTTGGACAAGTGACCATACAGTATGGATTTCCTGAAAGGCAGTGACAATTTTTCAATCCCCGGCACCACTGCCCATACACCACGAGCGTACTGATTCCGTGCTGGCTTCTGTCCACTTGGAAGTGGCTAGAATTATAGCCGATAGTGAAGGGGGTTTGAGAATTCCTTGGGTCAAGGTAAGCGTAACGCAGAAAAAGATCTGATTTGTTACACTTTCAGAACTATGAATAGCTTACAGTCCCCTAGGGCTCAAGAAACAGCCTAGAAATCTCTATTTTGAAAGAAAGGAACACAAAAGGTGGTATATGCATTCAAATGGGAGTATCATCCAGCCTTAAAAAGGCTGACAAAGGCAATTCTGAGTACACAATTCTGCTACAACACTGATGAATCTTGAAGACCTTATGCTGAGTTGAATAGGCCATCACAAAAGGACAAAATGCTATATGATCCCACTCCTGTGAGGTACTTAGAGAATGAAATTCAGAGACAGAAAGTAGAATGGTGGTTGCCAAGGGCTGACGGGAGAAGAGGAGAGGGGAGTTTTTATTTGTAGGTTTAGAGTTTCAGTTTTGCAAGATGAAAAAGAATCCTATAGATGGACGGTGGCAATGGCTGCGTGTGAATGTGCCTAACACCACTGACCTACACTCTGAAAAATGGTGAAGATGGTACATTTTACAGTATGTGTACTTTACCCTAGTTTTTAAAAATGAAAAAGAAAAGAGAAAGGAACAGCTTGAACACTGAAATTCTCAGCTATGGTATTAGCATTGTATCATCAGAGCCAAAAGTAGCTACATAACATAATAGATGTCGTACATTTTTATGCCCAACCACCAATTTTCCTTCTGCTGAAAGAAACATCTCCCTGCTCTGCCACTGACAACTAGTATTTTCTGACAAATCACTAGCTCAGAAAATTCCGTGACTTTCAGCCACCAGTCCACTGGAGATCACTGAGGCAGGCAGGGCTAGCGGGCAGCATCTTGCAGCGAAGAGAACGTGCCCCCCGCAGCCAAACAGCTCCTCCAAGTGACTTCAGCTTCTCCCCCAGAGAAAAAGAGACCCTCTGGAGAGAGGAACAGATTTCTTTTGCAAATGAAATGCATAACTTTTAGCTGTTACTGGAACCATCAACCTGAATATCAGGGAAAAAAATCCATTACGGATAACATAATCTTTCGTTTCTTCCAAATGAAAATTGACTTTGTCTCCTGAATTTCAACATGAAGATAGCTATGCATTTTCATGCAATAAGCAGCGGCCAGGATGCAAAGGAACCAGTTTTTCCTCCTTTTCCCCCAATAATTGGCCATTTGTTTGGATTTACAAGAGCTCGCTCACCCATCTATTGCCTTAGGAAATCTTTTTACAAGATACATACTTTTTCCTTCATTTAAACTTGATACTCTGGACCTAAATTACTTTATAGCCAGGACTTAAGAAAGAAACTCGGGAAACTGCTTAAATGTTCTAAGAAGTTTTTCTTAAACAGACTTAAGAGGTTTTTAAAATCAGCTATTTTTTAAACTAATACACCACCTCCCCATTTTCTGATTGTACAGAACAACTAGGGCATTTCATATGGATCTCTCACTCTTTAGAAATTCTGGCTTAGAGTCCTAGACTCCTGGAATATGCACTGTGAGCTATTCTTGGTATTTCCTAGGGTCTACAAGAAACTGAATGCTTTTCCTAGAAAGACAACATAAGCTAAGTGAAACTTCAAACTTTTTTATTTTGGGTTGGAATTGTATCAGCTCAGTTTAGAAATGCTGGTATCTCACTGATTATTAAGGTCTTTAATTTTCAAAATGAAACAAATTTTGTTTTGATAAATCTAATGTACCAAATAAATTCTTTCAAAACAGATTTAGCAACCAGTGATAAATAAATGGACATCTCGGGTCTACACTCACAGAATTAAGAACTGAGAGAGAGAAGAGGCAAAAATACCATCTACAGTTTTAGAGACAAAGAACAGAATGAGGAACCATTTTATCCAAGATAACTGGTTTATGATCTCTATGGCTGTTCCCTTGGGTACCAGCTGCCTCTGAACACAGATCTGCCTGATGGGAGTCACAGGCACACTCGTTAACAATCACAGCACACACAAAATGACAATCACCAGGACAGAAATACTTGGAAGAAAACAAGCCAAGGCCAGTTACAGTATCTTGGATTTGAGTGACTACATGGTCATATAAGGAACTGTGAATCCAACAAAGAAAACAATCTCCCCAAGACGTGTTTTCTGCATATTCACCTGTAAATCTGGAGAGACTAAGGGCCCTGGTAGTCAGGGATCAGCAACGAGACTTGGTATAAATTAATTAAAAAGTTTATTAGCCATAGAAAAAAATTGATTCCTTAAAACCAATTCTTGTTAAGTTCCCTGTAAAACAATAAGCTTACAGTATATTTCTTTCTCACAAACAGAAAATCACTATGCTTTTGGTCCAAGATATGTTGGGTTTCTTTCCTTCTTCTTCAGATGACAGACAGATGGATGTAGCCGAATCTATGAACGAGTGTACTTGCCCCAAATGTGCAACATAAATACAGAAGCGATGAACAGAAGACTCATAACCAATACTGGAACAGGGCCACTGGAAATAAGAAGAGAAGGCAGGCTTACTTTCAGTACTAATACATTATTTTATCTGTAACACTAAAGATTGCCTAGGGGAAAAGCAGGGGGCGTACCTGAGATTCATGCAAGAATATCATTTACAACATTTAGTAATATTCCCCCAAATTATTATTATGGATATTTTGAGGCTGTGGAAATGGCATGATGCTTACTTAGAAAGGAAAAATCCTTATCTTTTAGTAGACATACTAAAAGATACATAAATAAAATGATTTGATGTCTTGGAGACACAAGTCTCTGTAATTTCACGTACTTGATATTTTCCATAATAAAAAGTAGGAAGAAAAATTTCCCAAACTCTCTATGTGCAAATAACCCAATTACCAAACTGTTATTTCAAGTTAATATTTATTTAAAGACAACCTTCATTGTCTAACTAGAATGTATCAGGCATAAAAAGACACATATCACATTCTAAGTTACAAGGTGTTTTCAAATATGTAATTCCACTTGATCAACAAAACTCATGACCCAGAACAAATATTAATCTCATTTTATAAATAAGGAAAACTGATGTTCAGAGACTAATTATTACTTGCGTAACAGCACACAGCCAGAATAGGAAGGAAGAGATTTGAGCTCAGGTTTCCTAATTCCATACATAGTGCTCATCTTACTCTTTAAGGTTCCCATCTAGTTCAATTTAGGAGTTTATCATAAGAAGGAAACAGATTCTACCCATCAACGCTTCCCTAATCAAATGAGTTTTTCAAGTTGAGAATTGGTACATGGGTTTCTTAAAGGGAGAACCCTTTGATCTCACACAACCTGTGAATGCTAGCTGGTGAAATGAGCCCTCTCCCCACCCCGTTAAGATGTTGCTTCACACTGGGTGTTGTATGGAAACCAATTTGACAATAAATTTCATATATTGAAAAAAAAACAAAAAGATGTTGCTTCACCTCCCAGATACAACTGGGGAGTGGATATTGGAAAAGACCCCAGAAATCTTTATCGTGAAGGCAGTGAGTGGAGTAACCCAGTGGAGCAGTGGAGTAAGAGTCCATCAGTGGCCGATAAACAACACAGATCAAAGTCCTTGCTACACTATTCCGTTCTTCCAAAATCTGTACAATTACTGAAATAAACAAATTTAAAAATACATGGGAAGCAATCTTCATCGAGTTACACTTGATCATACCCTCTACTTTGGTGCAATGTTAGAGCAACACCAGACACAGAACATAAAGCTGAGAGCGCAGCCCCCAGAGAGCTGGAGTCTGGGACCCAACTCTGTCACTCATGAGCTGTGACCATGGCCCTGTTACTTACCTTCTCCGAGCCTCGTTTTCCGCATCTGTAAAATGGGGATAATCCCGGCGCCTCTCCCATAGGGTTGTTGAGGTGTTAAATAAATAATACGAACACAATGCAGGCTTACACTAAGCTCCAGGAAATGCAATTATTATCAGCCTGAAAACAATTCTGAACTCCTAAGAAGAACCAGCAACAAGACCCAAGATGTGAATCTGTGGATATAAATTCCCAACTGCATCCTTTCATCAAAAATATCGCTCTCCTCCTGAGGATGAAACTGTGGTTTACGACACTTCAAGGAACAGCTTCTATCCTGGGAGGACTCAAGCACTAAGCAGCAGCAAGCAAGCCTGGCGGTTCAACAACACAAAGCCCAGAGCAAGCACAAGCCAGACGCCTACGAAGGTTTTACCACCTTCTTGACAAGAGTATACAATTAAGTCCTCTGGATACCATGAAGAGCAAGAGGCTTCAAAATTTCTCTCTGAAATATTCATAAACAAAGACCAAAAGGTTTTTAATACCAACTCACACATCCCAACCCCAAGAATTATTTCCTAAATATGTTCTCACCTTATAAATCTTCACGACAACAGTAAAAAATCAAGTAAAACCAAATCTCAAGAATTCCAAGGAACTCTTAGGAAGTCTTCCTCAACTACATTTGCAATCCGAGTCAAGCTACTAGTCAAGTTAATTAAGCTAATCCAAGTAAATGTAATTTTGTCTTTTTCTAGCAGACAAGCCATGTGGAAAGAGCATGGGACTGCACAGTCAGAAGGTGTATTCCAGCTCCTGCCCGGCTGCTGGGAGTGCAAACTGGTGCAGACGCTCCGGAACACAGTGTGGAGGCTCCTCAAAACATTAAAAATAGAACTACCCTATGACCAGCAATAGCACTACTGGGAATTTATCCAAAGGATGCAGGAATGCTGATGCATAGGGGCACATGTACCCCAATGTTTATAGCAGCGCTTTCAACAGTAGCCAAATTATGGAAAAAGCCTAAATGTCCATCAGCGGATAAATGGATAAAGAAAATGTGGTTTATATATCCAATGGAATACTACTTGGCAATGAGAAAGAATGAAATCTGGCCATTTGCAGCAACGTGGATGGAACTGGGGGGTACTATGCTAAGTGAAATAAGTTAAGGACAGACACCGTATGTTCTCACTCATATGTAGATCTTGAGAAACTTACCAGAAGACGATGGGGAGGGGAAGGGGAAAAAAAAAAGTTACAAACAGGGAGGGAGGGAGGCAAAGCATAAGAGACTCTTAAATAGTGAGAACAAACTGAGAGTTTATGGGGGTGGGGGAGAGCGAAAAGCGGGTGATGAGCACTGGGCGTTGTATGGAAGCCAATGTAACAATAAATTGTAATAAAAATAAATAAATAAGTAAGTGAGGGGGA
Organism: Panthera tigris; assembly: GCF_018350195.1. Classification (NCBI taxonomy): domain Eukaryota; kingdom Metazoa; phylum Chordata; class Mammalia; order Carnivora; family Felidae; genus Panthera; species Panthera tigris. The sequence goes on along the minus strand of NC_056672.1, from coordinate 61,022,656 downwards.
AAAAAAAAAGATGTAGTTCCAGCTCCTGCTGTCTTTGCCTTGTAAGTGCCTCTGTGAGCAAACGAGCGCATCAGTATTCCAGTTCCTCAGCTGCCGGGCGTAAGCAGGAAACAGCTGTAAGCAGTGGTGTTCTGGAGCCTCACACTCAGAGACCTGCGGATCAGGTCTGGCACACAGTACCAGAAACTGCAAGGTGAGCGAGGCCTAGGGACCCTGGACGCCCACTTCCCATCACCTAATGAGCACTGCCAGACCTACGAACTCAGAAAGTGACATGTTCACCCTCCAGGGTCTACTCACCGCCCAGCAAACGCAAGGAGGCCAAAGAACGTCTGGTAACACAGCCTGACGGAGAAACTCCCATTAGGCTGTAACAGTATCAGCCTGTTCCTCCAGGAGAGCTTTGCAAACTCACCCGACGCCAATTCAAGCGGTCACTCCTATTACTCAGGGTGGGACAAGAACACCAAATGAAGAGCAATTTCACCTCATTAAGCAGCTTTCCCTCCAGCTCTCTCTGTTCCCATTCATTTCTTCTGACACAGCCACGTGAAGATTCTCCCTTGCTGCCACTCAACCAAGGAGAGATGTTATTCCAGGCCCTAAGCTGACTGACTGATACACAGACAAACCAAACCCAGCCCGCCTGGCACGAATGCAGCCGTTGTGCACTGTAAATCTCATCAAAGCAAACCCCGCTGGTGGCAGAGACAGCGCTGCCGACGGCCATGCGACACTGGACAGAAATGCAAGGTCGGCTCCCAAAACTTACACCTTGAGCCCAGGGGAGTCTTCGGTGTAGAATCGCCACATGCCCCCTGTGCCTGCTGAGGTTGTGCGACCCGCACTCCTTGTTCCACAGCTAGCATTTTTTCTGGAAAGAAAAGAAATATTACAAACGGCTACTTCTCTGATGCCCTTACACCAGCATTATAGCATTTGCGACCACTACGTTGTTAAAGACCAAACAAACAACAAAAAAAAACCCACAAAAAAAACAAAAAACTTCTCTTCCCTTGAACCCCCCAAATTCTTGCTTTTACTCCATTATCAGGATAACCACTTAGGACTGAGTACTGCCATATCCCAAGGAATACAACAACCCCAGTAAGTAGTCACCATTTCCATTTTATAAATGAGGGAAACAGGCTCATAAAAGGTTAAGTAAAGGGCCTAGGACCACACAGCCAGCAAGCAGCCAACCTAGGCAGTGGACCCAGTTCTGACTCGAGCCCATCCACTTGCCCACATACCATGGGTGCCTCATTTGGACAATGCACTTCAGTTTCTCTTCAAACGTGTTTTTGTGAAGTCAAGTAATAAACCCCTGCTTAAAAGCCCTGCATCCATTTAATCAGATTTTAAAATGACTACTTTAAAATGTTTTTAAGTTACTGTACTTGCTACCAAAAAAACCAAAACAATTAAGCTCTTACTGTAATCCAGGTCCTAAAATGGAGTATAGAGTTTAGAAAAAATTATTTTGTAATCCGTTTTCTCTATTTGGATATACTATCTACAGATCTTGGGCAGAGAGGTAAGATATGAAAACCGCAGACAACATCCAGCCAGAACGTCCCTCACAAGGGGATCAAGGGTTGGCAAACGAGCTGTGTGGTACAGGCAGCCCTAGAACACAGAAGTAGCCAAATAGCACTTTGCCACCGACCAGGGTACACAGGGAAAAGCCAGAAGTGAAAACCCTGCTGCCCCTATCTCTTCTCGCTGCCCTTCCAGCTCTGCTCCTAATCCCCTTGCCATGGGACCTTTACCCCAGACTCTCACCTTGCCATGGCCTTTACCCCAGACTCTAGTGCAGACACATTGATTATAGGCTATACGGTAGCCTGCGGACTTAGAAGTCCATGTATATGGCTGTTTCTATGAGAAAGCTGATTGTAAATAGCAAACATAATCATACAGGGATTGGAACAGCCTTTACACACAAGGATATACATCGTTTAAGCTGTGGGGTAGGTACCTGAAATTTTCCTCCTTGTTCATAAAAAGGAACTTGAACTAGATAGTAAATCCAGTATGGACAGGATAAGTCACCAGTTGAGCCAGGACTAGGACCCACGCACTTCCCACTATTCCCACAACCTCCCAACTGCAGTGCTTATTCTCAAAGTCTCCCGGAATTACAGGAGATCCAAAGAAATCAGTCTAGGCTCTTTACAGATTTTTTATATCTACTGGCACATGGGACAATGCAGAGGACTTGATAATCAGGGTACCTGGAAATACCAAATGTACTCAAAACACTACCCATCTCTCCACTGGAAAGCCAGGTAGAAGTTGACAGAGCCCATTTTAATCCCTTAAATTTCTATTAGGGGTCTATTTTACCCTTCCTTTCTGGTCACAGTGTAACTGCCTCCCACTTCCTATGCCCTATGGTTCCTTCAAAAATCCCAAGACTACAGGATGGCTATATTCCTTCATTCATTCATCATTTATTATGCCAGGTCTTATAGTAGGACAGAGATGATGGGCCATTTCTGAAAAAGCGTAACAAAACAGATGAATACAGAAATATAAATGCTGCTATAACCACATGAACAAAATGCTTTGGGAGCAAAAGAGAAGACTCATAGCTACTGCTGCTTTCCAAGTCAGGAAAGGCCTCAAGAGGAAATAACCCCTGAACTTGGTCTTGCAGAATAAATATAAATGGGTGAAGGGGCTGCCTAGTGAGTCCTGCTGGACTAAGCTCACTGCTGCTAGATCACAAAAGAGGAGAAGAGGCAAGTAGGCTGAAAAAAACACCAAAAGCATTGGTATCCACCCCCACCCATTTTCCTTTAAAAGTTCAGCAAAAAGAAGTGAGACAGAAACTAAGAAGATGTGTGACAGAATCAGAGGGCAGTACAGATTGGAGTGGAAGTGATCTGGAGACAAGACTTTGGTAGAAAACGCAAACGTCTAGAGGAGAGAAGTTGGGCTAAACTAGAACAGTGAAAATAAAAAAGAAAAGGACGGATGAGAAGCTTTCTGTGTCCCATTCGGTCTCACAAATGACTAAATAGAGACAGAGCATAAGAAAAATCCAACACCACCCTGAAGTTTTGGCTTTGGGAAACAAGTGTTTAGTAACAGTGCCATATGGAAGTAAAGGGAAATATAACTGGGGCAGAAGCTAGGATGAAAGGAGACTGAGTTTTGTTATCAGACAAGTCCTGTTAGACTGAGTGTGATGGGACCTCCAAATAAAAATGAGACGGGAAAGCTCAGGACCAAAGACCAGTTTAATAACATCAGTTTTCTCAAAGTTGTCTCTGATCCAACTCGTGTGTTAACTTTACTCTTTTAACAGCGGTGTCCCAAACTGAACAATTGGAAGAAAACATTGCCTCCCTCTCGAGACACAAAAGACCTACAGCCACGTCGCCTGAGGCTCATTTTGCCCTGGTGATTCATTCCGGGGTCTCCTCCGGACCAGCGAATTCTTGGGCCCCATCTCTCTGACACCACAGCCAGAGGGTCGCGGGAATCCTTACCTCTGCCGGACCGTGGATCCGGCCGCCCGGGCAGCCACCGCTTTGCTGGGAGAGCGCCCTGACGAGCCCACATTAGTACCACTGGGAGTCGGACCAGGCTACAGAGAGAGACGAAACGAGAGTGTGAGCGCCGCCGGCACGCCCCCAGACCCCAGGCCCTGGCGGCCAAGACCAGCACCCGCACGGCAGGCTGGGGACAGCGAGGCTGCCACAAGAGGAGGGCAAGGCAGACAGCAAGAGACGGGGCGCCAGGGAGAGGAGGAGTCAAACAGGGAAGACCGGGGCCGCCATACCATGGTGGAGACTGGAAGGAGTTGGAGGCAGAAACTGACGGCCAAGGATCGGTGAAGACCTCAAAGGCCCAGCGGCAGGAGAGGCTGGCTCAGACCCCGCCCCCAGGCCCCTGGCAGGGTCCTCGGTGGCTCCAGGGACGCCTGGGTTGTCCCACCATATGCCTGCATAAATTTTGTTACAGGAGACTTGATCAGTCGCTGCGTGGGAAGTGCAGACCTTCCGCCTGCTTCCTTTGGATCGCAGCGTCCTCCATAGAGTCCATTCCCTACCAAAGGGAGGATACAGACACGGTCAGACGAGAAATTCCCTCTGGCAGACACGGGGCGCCCACAGATTTGCGCTGATGTGGCCTAACCGACGCAGGCGCCGCGAGGCGTGGTCGGCCCCGCAGAGGCCCGCTGGGAGCCGGAGAGGAGCATGCGCGGAACCCCGCAGGGGCGCGGGGCGCTGGCGCGACATCCCGGCCATGGCGGAGGAGCGGGGCCGAGACGAAGACCCTGGTCCCAACCCGTCGGTGCTGTTCCTGCACCCGGACCTGGGCGTGGGCGGCGCCGAGCGGCTGGTACTGGACGCGGCGCTGGCGCTGCAGGCGCGCGGATGTAGCGTGAAGGTCTGGACCGCGCACTACGATCCGGGCCACAGCTTCGCGGATAGTCGCGAGCTGCAGGTGCGCTGCGCGGGCGACTGGCTCCCGCGCAGCCTGGGCTGGGGCGGCCGCGGCGCGGCCGTCTGCGCCTACGTGCGCATGATCTTCCTGGCGCTGTACGTGCTGTTTCTCGGCGACGAGGAGTTCGACGTGGTCGTGTGCGACCAGGTGAGGCGGCCGTGAGTTCGGCCACGCCCGACCCCGCCTCGCCTCCTTTTCCCAGTAGGAAGGGCGCACTGCATGGCATCTGCTGAGCTCTCCCGGTCTGCGGTTCGGAAAGATCCGAACTGATCTGGAGAGATGAGAATTGGGAGTGAGACTAGTTCTCGAACTTTAGTGTGGACACATTAAAGTTGCACGTTGTCACAGGGCCCCATTCTCAGAAGCTTTCATCCTGGAGCCCTGAGGTGGGGCCCAGAAAGCTGCATTTTCGCAGGATCATCGGCGATTCTGAAATAGATGGGCCTTGGGGCTGGCTTTAAGAAGCAGAAGCGTTAGAAGTCAGCCTTCAGCCACCTTTCACTTCTGAGTAACTTGCACGTCTTCTCTCTTTGCATTATTTTTGTTGACACTTCCAGGCCACATGCATCCCACTGCCTGTAGCTTTTGAGGCCAAGCCACCCCATTCGTCCTCAGTGTAGTGTTAAAAACACCAAGCTAAGCATGTCATGCCCCTGTTAAAACTTTAACATGGCTCCCTATTAGGCTTGGGAGAAGTCAGAGTTCTTTATAAATAATGTCTACTTGGATCTGGGCTCTAGCTATTTTGGACTCTACGCCTTTTTCTTTTCTTCTTCTTTTTTTTTTCCCCCTCAATTTATTTTAGAAAGTAACGTTTATTCAGAACAAAAATTCAAATAGTATAAATGTCCCATCCCAGTTCCACTCCGTAAAAGTAGCCACTGTTAGCAGTTTCTCCTGGATTCTTCCCGAAATTGCCTGTGGCTGCTCTAGCATATGTGTCTGTTCTCAGATGCATCTTAATTGTAATAATGAGGATTGTGGCACACCTACTATATGATAACTTAACCTTTTTTTCACCCCAAATTTCTGTTTGAGACATCCGTATATATCAATATTAGAGATTCACTTCATGCTTCATAATGGTTGCTGGAAAATCTGCTTTTGTTTGAAAGTACTATAATTTATACATTATTCTGTTAAAGGATGCTCATTGTGACCAGTTTTTTGCAAATAGATCAGTGTTGTAGTGGGCATCCTTGTATCCTTTTTCTTTGTACTTCTGTCCGCATGTCCTTTGAGTAAATTCCTAGAAACAAAGTTGGTGTCCAAGAGGGGTTTTTTTAAATTATTTTTTAAGTACTTATTTATTTTTGAGAGACAGAGAGAGACAGAACACGAGCAGGGGATGGGAAGAGAGAGAGGGAGACCCAGAACCTGAAGCGGGCTCCAGGCTCTGAGCTGTCAACACAGAGCCCAACGTGGGGCTTGAACCCACAGACTATGAGGTCATGACCTGAACCGAAGTTCCAAAGTCGGGTGATTATACTCAGCCACCCAAGGGCCCCTCCAAGAGTTTATTTTATTTTATTTAAAAAAAAATTTTTAATGTTTATTTATTTTCAAGAGAGAGAATGGGGGAGGGACAGAGAGAGAGAGACAGAATCCCAAGCAGGCTCCAGGGTCTGAGTTGTCAGCACAGAGCCTGACATGGGGCTTGAACCCATGAACCTCGAGATCATGACCTGAGATGAAGTCAGACACTTAACCGATTGAGCCACCCAGGTACCCCCAAAGAGTTTATTTTAAATATCAATAGCTATTACCAAATTAAGCTTTCAAAGAGGTCGTGTCACTTTGCTCTCCCACAGTGTTATTCCTTTTATTCCATGTTCTTCCTGTTCATGTTATTCCTGTTATTCCATGCTCTTGTGCACATTGGGTGTTATCAACCATTTTAATCTTTGCCAAACTGATAAGTGGAAAAGGTTTCACATTTGTAATTGTGTGTTCCTTTAATTATTATTCCTGAATTACTTTGGTCATCCTTGCTTGTATAGAAGCTGTTTCTTTTTTAAGAAATGTGGACATTTCCAAATATCCTGCATGTGTAACTAGTCATTAAGCATGAGGCAGCTGAGGGGCGCCTGGGTGGCTCAGTCAGTTGAGCATCCGACTTCGGCTCAAGGCATGATCTTGCAGTCTGTGAGTTCGAGCCCTGCGTCGGGCTCTGTGCTGACAGCTCAGAGCCTGGAGATGTTTCGGATTCTGTGTCTCCCTTTCTCTCTGCCCCTCCCTCGTTCATGCTCTGTCTCTCTCTCTCTCTCTCTCTCTCTCTCTCTCTCTGTCAAAAATAAATAAACATTTAAAAAAATTTTTTTTAAGTAACTGAAGAGTCATCCCAAGATCATCTGTTTCGTCCTAAAATTTAATTAAAAACAAAAAAAGAACAAAAAAAAACCATGAGGCAGCTGAGACTAGTGAATAGGGGAAAAAAAAACAGCTTGGAAGTAGGAGACCTGGATTTGGTTCCTGGATTTGGTTCCATATCTGCTACTTTCTAACTAAGAAGCTTTGGATAAACCTCGCAGTATTCTTCAGGTGATAAGTGAGCTAGAGATCAAGTAACTTATACAGATTACCCAACAGGAAGGTCTCTAGGAATGCCAGCATATAGTTCATGCTTAGTAATGATTATGGTTAACATTTATTGAGCACATACTGTGTGCTAAATTCTTAAGCATTTTACACACACCTGTGCGTTTAATCACAAAAACCATACAAGGGTTTTTGGAACTGCAGCTGTTGCCATGTTACAGAAGAGAAAACTGAGGCACAAAGAGAGGTAGATTACTTGCTCGTGATCACACAGCTGGCAATCTTGATTCCAGAGCCTATACTATAAACTATAGTTCATCTAGTTCCTTAGGAGGAGAAACACTAGATAGAGCTGCTGTGTCCATTGTGGTAGCCACTGGACACACGTGGCTCTTAAGCACTTGAAGTGTGGCTAGTCTGAACTGAGATGTGGTGTAAGTGTAAAATATACATCTGATTTTAAAGGTTTAATAAAAATCAAATGTAAAGTGTCTTTTATGATAATTGATTACATTTTGGAATAATAAGAATTTGATATTCTTTAAATTTCACCCTTAAAAAATTTGTAGTATGGTTACTAGATTTTTACTTCTGTCGAACAGCGCTGTTCTAGAGGAAACATTTGGATCTGCAGCTCTAAGTACTTAGCACACAGCCAGCAGGTGTCTGTGAGCCTTCTATACACCAGCCATTGTACTGGATGAGAGTCTAGGGGAACACAAGCAGAATCAGACATTGCCCACAATGAGCCCACAGACTAGCAGGCAGGGTGGATGGGTATGCTTTTGACTGGTTGAAGTTGAGTTGACCAGTCTATATCTGCTGTTGATTTTTGCTTTGGCTAGGTGTCTGCCTGTATCCCAGTGCTCAAGCTGGCCAGACGGCGTAAGAAGATCCTGTTTTATTGTCATTTCCCAGATCTGCTGCTCACCAGGAGAGATTCGTTGCTTAAACGCTTATACAGGGCTCCGATCGACTGGATAGAGGAATATACCACAGGCATGGCAGACTGCATCTTGGTCAACAGCCGGTTTACAGCTGCCATTTTCAAGGAAACATTCAAGTCCCTATCTCACGTAGACCCTGATATCCTCTACCCATCTCTGAATGTCACCAGCTTTGACTCAGCTGTTTCTGAAAAGCTTGATGACCTCATCCCCAAGGGGAAGAAATTCCTGTTCCTCTCCATCAACAGATACGAAAGGAAGAAAAATCTGACTTTGGCGCTGGAAGCCCTCATAAAACTGCGTGGAAGATTGACATCCCAAGATTGGGACAAGGTTCACCTAATCATGGCAGGTGGGTATGATGAAAGAGTCCTGGAGAATGTGGAACACTATCAGGAATTGAAGAAAATGGTCCAGCAGTCCGACCTTGCACAGTATGTGACCTTCCTGAGGTCTTTCTCAGACAAACAGAAAATCTCACTCCTCTGCGGCTGTACCTGCGTGCTTTACACACCAAGCAATGAACACTTTGGCATCGTCCCTTTGGAGGCCATGTACATGCAGTGCCCAGTCATTGCTGTTAATTCGGGTGGACCCTTGGAGTCCATCGTCCACGGTGTCACAGGGTTTCTGTGTGAGCCTGACCCTGTGCACTTCTCAGAAGCAATGGAAAAATTCATCCATGAACCTTCCTTAAAAGCCACAATGGGACTGGCCGGGAGAGCCAGGGTGAAGGAAAAGTTTTCCTCTGAAGCTTTTACGGAACAGCTCTACCAGTATGTCGCCAAACTGCTGGTATAATCAGAATTTTTTAAAGGCCTTTATGCTGTATTCATAATTTCATTTTCTGTAGCTTGTAGACTCACTTTTGAAACCAAGAAAGAAACCTAGAATCTATTGCAGACAAGATTAAAAGAAAAATATACTTGAATCTTGAATCTGAGCCACTTTCCTATACACCACACCTTCCCATCTACTTTTTCAGAAAAAGAAGGTATGTTTTATGCTATGATTATTCCACGTCTTACCAGTATTGATTAAGATATAAAAATGATACAGTTCTGCATTCAGCAGAGTATTTTAATTATATTTTCTCTGGATTTTTGTTGCTCTGCCTATGAATTTTGAGTCATAGTGTGCCTTACTTGGTTTTGATAGTCTAAGTACGTCATCATTAAAGTCGATTAATTTGGGTTCATAGCATAATGAAAACAGGGTCACCGTAGTTCCCAAAATCAATGCACCTAAGCCTTCACTGTCCTCCGTTAGGAAATTTTTGTTAGTCATACCTTTTGCCTGGATCCATAGCAAGAATGTTCTGTACTTTTTTACAAAGATGATTTATTATATTTTTGCACACTGAGACATTACATTAATAGATGTTTATCATAGGAAAAGAAAATAACATTAGATTTGGACCTCTTGATCTGTGTGGTATTGTTAGGAACGTAGACAACCAGGTCTGAAGTCCAAAACTAGAGTAAACTAGATGTTGAAGTGAGGGGACAGTGTCACTCATGAGTGTGCCTCTTCCGTATGGTTGGCATCTTCACGTCCTCAGAGTCCTCAGCTTTGTTAATGTTGGTGTTTTGTTAAGTGAGCTCCTACCAAGTGTAAGCCACAATTGCTTTGTATCCTTCAAGGCCTGCCTTAGGTGCCATGGCTGTGAGGCTTAACCCTCCTCCCTCCTCCCAGCCTGCACGTGGTGTTTGCCTTCCATGTACCCTAGCCCTTTCGGGGCACTGACCAGTCTTACAGTTCCTTACTTAGCTGTTGGTCTAAGGACAAATAAACATTAAAGCACTTTTCAACGTATCTTTACAGATAAACTTCTTTATTTTTTTATTCCCTCCCAGCGTGGGGCCTGAACTCACAACCCTAAGATCAAGAGTCCCATGTTCTACCAACTGATCCAGTCAAGCACCCCAAAGGCTAAATTCAATTTTTTTTTAGTTTATTTATTTTGAGAGAGAGCGCATGTGCGCATGTGAGCCGTGGAGGGGCAGAGAGAGAGGGAGAGAGAGAATCCCAAGCAGGCTCCACATCGTCAGCACAGAGCCCAACACAGGGCTCAATCCCACAAACCGTGAGATCATGACCTGAGCTGAAATCTAGAGTCAGACAGACACTCAACTGACTGAGACACCCAGATACCCCAAATTCATTTTTAAAAAAGAGCAGTGATCGCTAGCCAAAGGCTCCACGTTCATCAATTCTCAGAGCACAGACCTGAGAGCCTAACAGCCTGTGTCAGTGACTGGGCAAATTACTTAATTTTTGTGCCTCAACTTCTTCATCAGCTGTAATATTCTATGTTCTTCACAGAATAGTTATGATAGATTACCATACTATATGTAAAGTACTTAAAACAGTACTTGGCACGTGGGATGGGCTACATAAATGTTAGCTATTTTGTAATGTGGGGATATTGAAAACTGCAGAAGTTCCATGTGGGTTCATGCTGCGCTTTGGGGGTTCTTTACAGAATGAACTTTCAGGTTGTAATTTATCACCTTAGTCTGTATCACAGGAATATTTTAATATTTAATATACAATAAAATGACTGTACCAAAAAAGGAGTTCTCTAAAATGAGAGTCAAATATATGAAGTCTTTTGTGGAATGAAAAGTTGAGTTTGCTTTTCTTTGTCATTGTGAACGCTTACAGTCCAATAAAGTTGGTCATCCCCATTTTGTGGGTTTTGTGTTTTGTGGCCTGGTGCACGTGTTCCTCCAAGGAACCACAGGCTTTGCAGAAAGGCCTGGTGGCTCAGACCACTGAGTTTAGGACAGAGTCATGCATGCTCTGATCCATAACTGGTGTTTACCCCTTCAGAGCACTACAACTTTTGCCTATTTGGCCATTTTTACGCAGATCCTAGCAAAATGGACTACAGGACTTCACGGGCCTTAAGTTTAATTTCCCTTCCTTGTCTACCCCGGCAGGTGACAATAAGACCAAAGATGGGGGGTGAAGGATGCAGAACTCTGCGTGTCGTGAGCTTCTAGCCCCTGATGGATTCGCTCCTGGCTCCTAGACCTAGGATGGAGCTTTGCCCATAAGACGTATTCACAGCTTCCAAAACTAAGCTGGAGCTAGGGAAAATAGAAGCATGGCACACTGAAGTGAGTTGTCCAGGACCCTATCAATAGTAATTCTTCTAGCAATCACTGTGTGCTGGGCATGACAATTCATAGCAGACAACTGATCTAACGGTTCTATGAGGCGTGTGGGTTCTTGCCTTTATAGGTGAGTGTGGTTAAGCAGCTTGCCTGTGTCACACAGCCCGGAGGGATGAACAGTCTCCAGGCTCTCCGGTTCCACAGTCCAACCACTCTACCATTCCGTTTGCCTTCCCCCTAACCAAACTCATTGTGTGGCCCTTCTTCCGTGAAACCCTCTACGGCACTGCAGGCGGGCCTGTTGAGGTCCTCAGGGTTAGAAAGGTTTTGCCAGTCGTTTTCCCTTTTCAGCCTCAGAGCCATCTCGTGAGATGCCTCTGGTTATCCCCCATTTTATCCCCCGGGGAGCTCAGGGAGATGAAAGGCTTGCTCAAGGGCACACAGCTAAAAAGGGAATGAGCCAGGATTCACCACAGCTACCCAATCCATCCAGGACTGCACATACCGGGAAATCTTAGCCCGTCCCCCCTCGGTAAATACCGCAAACTTCAGAGTTTGCAAAGGTCTTTCCAGGTTGTCTCATTTGCTCTTCACAGGGTCGCTGCAGATAGTTCTTGTAGCTGTGTTGACAGTGGAAAAGCTGCAGCTTGCAGCTAGGAAGCCCTGGGGCTGTAACGAACCCAGCTGTCTGATGCCAGATCGGCAAGGTCCAACAGATGCCTCTCCAGTAAATGCTTCGCCACCTCTACCCTGCCCAGTCCCCAGCCCCACGTGTGCTACCTGGCTCCACCTCTCCTAACGTAAGGAGAATGAGGCACCTACGCGCACGCTTCACCGACCTGCTGTCTGTTCGCCTCTGTCAGTGGCGCCAACTGCCCTGTGACCGCCTTTCTTTGCGTTTCCAACTCCCACTATCAAATCCACTCAGCTGAATAGGACCCCAGAGGTCACCCAGCCTAATTTGTTCTTGCACAGGTGGGAAAACTGAGGCCTCAAAAGAAAAAAGGACCTGCCTGAGGTCACACAGTGTTATCGTAACTCTCCTCTAACTTCTTAATGAAGCCCCTCACATCCCCTCCGCTTTTATCAAAAACCTCATCTCCTGCCACTTCCTTTGAACCCCTCAGTTTTTTATCCCTAACCTGAGCCTCTGCAACTCCATCCCCAGCAGCCTATGAGAATGCCACGATCCAGACACCAGTGCCATGCCTACTAGCTGGGGGATGGGAGCTTTCCAAATGCCAGACTCCATTTCCGACCTGTCCTCTGATCAAACAGTAACCCTTGGGAGGGAGGAAAGAGAGGGATTTTACCATACTGATTCCTGAGCCAAGGGGCTGCTGGAGCCAGCACTCTGGCCTTGTCAGAAGGATCGGAGGATTGCGTGGGGCTCACAATAAGGGTGAATTGTTGTGACCCAGAGATGTGAACATGAGCAAAACTATCACTAGGCCAGCTACTGATGTCATTTCAGGCAAATATAGAAGAGTGAGTGTGTGTGTGTGTGTGTGTGTGTGTTGGGGGTGGAGGGGTACAAGTGTAGATGGGGCTTACCTTTGTGACCTGCCACTCACCCAAGATGTTGGCAGGCACAATTAGAACAGACTGCTAAAACGATTAAATCAGATTGGCTTTGTTTTTCTGGATTACTTCTAGAATTCCAGGGTTCCACAACTATTGAGAAGGTGTCTTGATGCCAATAATCCTGAAGTCTACGTTTCCTTATCCATAAAGTGGTATGATCGGAACTAAGTAGCCTGCCCCACGGGGCGGTTGTGGAGAAGGACAGATAAGAGCGAGTTGGAGGGGCTGAATCAGTATGTAAATGAGTGAGCCAGAGGATGTGAAGCTGATTTGTAAATTACAGCGTGTCATGAGCTTGTTAGGGATGAAGGCAGTGTTTCACAGGCTGGATGAATTGCCCTTAAGAGTAGCGTTGGGAGTCTGCCTGTGCCAGGGCAAGTCACACCATGGGGCAATGGACAGGTGGTTTAAACCACCCCAAAAGGAGTAGTTCCCTGTCAATTTGTGCACTGCTTAACTCAACATTGGGAGGTTTCCCAACAGTCAAGACAGTGTGGTACCAAAGTGAGGACAGACGACGAATAGATCAATCCAACAGAACTGAGTCCTAAAATACATCTGCACATATGCAGTCAATTGATTTTTGCCAAAGGTGCTGAGAAACTCAACGGGGAAAAGATTTGTCTATTCAAGAAATGGCGTGGAACAATTGGATACCTGTATGGGGGAGAAAAAAACCTCAACCTTTACCACACACGATACACAAAAATGAACTTGAAGGGGATTCTAGGCCTAAATATAAAAGCTAGACTGCAGAACTTAGAAAAGAAAACAGAAGAAAATCTCCATAACCTTGGGGTAGGGAAAGATGTCCTAGATAGGACACAAAAAGCACAAAGCCTAAAGGGAAAGATTGATAAGTCAAGTCTCATCAAAATTAAAAACTGCTGCTCTTCAAAGGACACTGTGTTTTAAAAAAATGAAAAGGCAAGACACAGACTGAGAGAAAATATTCATAGTTAATTTATCTGATAAAGACCTGCAGCCAGGATATGTAAAGAATTCTTAACAACTCAAAAGGACAAATAACCCACATTTTTTAAAGAGCAGAAGATTCAAAAGGCCACTTTGCAGAAAGTATGCACATAGCCCATAAGCACATGAGAAGATGCTCAACATCATAGGTCATCAAGAAAATGCAAATTTAAACCACAATGAGACACCAGTACACGCCCATAGAATGAAAGACTGTCAGTAAGAATGTTGACAAATATATGGGACACCTAGACTCTCACCCATTGCTGGTGGAAATATTAAAAAGTACGCTTTGGAAAGCACTTTGACAGTTTCTTACAAAGTTAAACATGACACCAGCCGTCCAAACCAACAATTCCCCTTCTAGGTATTTTGCTTAAAATAAGTGAACACATATATCTGAACAAAGACTTATTCACATATTCATAGCAGTTTAATGTATTAATAGTCAAAAGCTGAAAACAATCCAAGTGCCCATCAATAGGTGAATGATAATAGATCAACAAAATGTGGTTGTATTATACAATGGAACACTTCTCGGCAATAAAAAGGAGTGAACTAGCAGTAAACACAATGACACGGATGAATCTCAAAAGCCTGCTGCTGAGTGAAAGAGGCCAGGCACAAAAGAATTCATACTGTTAGTAGGAACCTTCAGAGAAAAAAATCCAATCTACAGTGACAGAAAGCGGGTCACTATTTTCTTGCAGCCCAGGGTGAGGCCGAGACCAGCTAGGTAAGGGCATAAAGAAACTTTGTGAGGATGAAAGTGTTTTAGGTATTTATTATGATGCTGGTTATAAAGATGTATGAATTTATCAGAACTAATAAAATATGGGCTTAAAATAAAGGTATGTTATTGTATGGAAATTAAACCTCAAAGTTGTTTTAAAGCACATGTGCTGCAGTTTCATTTTTATGGGAAATGAAAGATGTTGTAAGTGAATAAATGTGAAAGGACAGGAGCATAGGTAATTATAAAAGTTTCTACTAGAATATACACCAATGTGATGACTTTGGTTGCCCCCAGGTAAGTGTGACTATCAAAATGCATTAAATTCTTCTTCTGTGTGTATTTTCTGATGTGGCATAAGTTGCCTTTCTCATAAGAAAATAAAAGAAAATTGAACATAAAAGTATAAAAGAATCTTAATGGTCAGTTATGTTTTTACAACATATTTTTAGATATTTGTGTTTCTGACGATGGCCCTACTGGGGATGTACAGTTTGTTCTATATTAATCTGTATTATTATGTATCAAAATTAGTCCAACTTTTTACAGTTATGAGCAGCCTCAAGGAGAAATAACTTGAATTTCTAAAAGCAAATATTTAAACTTTTAAGAAGGAAATTTCAAAAGGAGAAGCATAAAAAAATAGACACATGAGAAGGTTGCCAAACTGCCTACCAATACACACACACAAAAATAGCAATTGTCAAAAACAAAAATCACTAACTGGTAATGTTTCTTTTCAACCCAAATCACCATGTTGACCAGCTTGCTTTCAGCCAAATGTGAGGCCTCTGTTGTGTTGTGGGACCAGGAAACCTAACTCAACACTCCAGTTCACTAGAGCAGTACAATATCCTGTGTCAGGACGTATGTACCACTCTTTAACATTCTTCACAATTAGGACTCTTGGTTGCAAGTGACAGAAACCCAATACTAGCTTAGGCAGGCAAGGGAATTTTGGGGAATCTGCAGGGATGGATCATGTTATCACAAGGAAAAGTTGCACACCGGAACCAGGAGAAGTGCAGGGGTGTGTCTGGTTTGAGGGTCAAATAAAACTAGAAATTCAGATGCCACCAGAATACCATTTCTGTGTAGCAGACTTCGTTGTCATTCATTGTAGACCAGTTTCTTCCTCGTGGCAGGAAACACAGTCACCAATAGCAGCAGAGACCTCCCTCTTACTCCCTCTTGCATCGTCCAGGTGGATCAGGTCCTCTTTTTCAGAGTTTGGAGAAACATCAGTGAAGGACGGAGACAGACCCTTCTCTTAATGCAGCAAGTCAGGGGCAAGTTTCTACGGTTTGCTAGGCGCAGGTTGACTCCCACAGACTGTGGCCAGGATCCAGAATCCAGGATCCCACAGCAGCAGGACTCATACAGCTAGGAGAAGGAAGCCCAGGGCAGAGGAAGGAGGCAGAGGTCAGTGAGTCAGGCAGACAAAGCAGGTGTCCTCTCCAGTACTTAAAATGGAGATCCTTTAAAATAGTCCACTCAATGGCCCTGGCAAACAAACCATCCCTTCCCACATACATTTTGCCAATTGCTTCCACTTTTACAATAAACCTACTATCTGTTTAGGACCCACCTTGTGCAAGGGACTGGAATAAAGAAATGAAATTGCTAACATGTAATACTCTCTAACTAGAATTCTGCCTTGTTTGATATTAATATTCCCAAACCTGATTTTCTTGATCACATTTGAGTAATCATATTTTACCCATATTTTAACTTAGAATATTTTATTTTTTGGTTTGTTTAATAAGAGGAGCAACCTTGGATTTAGGGGGTTTTTTCCCCCCTTCATATCTAAGAGTATTGGCCTTTGATTTTTTTTAAATTTTTTTTTTAATGTTTACTTATTTTTGAGAGAGTATGAATGGCGGAGGGTCAGAGAGAGGGAGACAAAATCTGAAGCAGGCTCCACGCTCTGTCAGCACAGAGCCTGACATGGGGCTTGAAATCATGGACTGTGAGATCATGAGCTGAGCCGAAGTCAGACACTTAAGTGACTCAGCCATCTAGGTGCCCCAGCCTTTAATGTTTAATGAACAATTACCAGAATTGCTTTTATTACACCTTTAGATAGGTAGGAAGGTAGGTAGGTAGGTAGATAGATAGATGATAGATAGATGATAATCTGTTCTACCTTCTTCTTTTTTTTTTTTTTCTTAAAAAAAATTACCTGCTTTCTGGGGCTTCTGGGTAGCTCAGTCGGTTAAGAGTCCAACTCTTAGTTTCAGCTTGCGTCATGATCTCACAGTGTGTGAGTTCAAACCTCTCATCAGGCTCTGTGCTGACAGCACAGGGCCTGCTTGGGATTCTCTCTCTCTCCCTCTCTCTCTCTGGCCCTCCCCCACTCCCTCTCTCTCCCTCTCTCTCTCTCTCTCTCTCTCTCTCAAAAATAAATAAATAAAACTTAAAAAAAAATTTTTAAATCACCTGCTTTCTCTTTCCCATTCTTCATTCTTTTGATCTGCATTGTTATATGCTGTTATCCCATTATTTTAATGTACATAATTTCTTTCAAGGTATTTTAATCTTTTGATGTCTATTTAACAAGATATTCGCTATGATTGCTTAGACTTATTTCAGTGCAATCCACTGGTCTCACTGCGTTCCTACAAGCTCTTAGCTGCCATCCTTGTGTTCCCTCTGTGTGGAATACTACCTTTGAATGACATATTTTTCAGAGAGAATATATGCATTTGCATAATTAATTCCTACTGCTTTCACATATAAGTAGCTTGATTATATATACACTCTTGAATCCCATGTTTTTCTTTGAAAGCTTTGCAAATGTGTTATATTCTAGGCAGCTTTTCCTATAGTATGTTCTGGGGGAATAAGCTGTAAGAGATGCTTCAGGTAAAAGGACTCTGTGATCATATAAATACGGGAAATGTCCCATACACCTGGAGTTGTGCCAGATAAAGCAGCATAGTGAAGGCCAGGAGACATCCTGACGTAATGAACATGGTTTAACTTTATTTTCAGTGTATCCAATCTACTTGGCCACAGTAACATTGAGAAAAAGCAAATGACCAATAATGTGGTAATTGTTAACATTTGTTGAGCACATGCTTAAGCCAGGCGCTGTTCTAGGACTTATTCTATGTACTTCAACTCATTGGATTCTCATAGCAGCTCTATATGGTTGATAGAATTTTTCAGCCATATTTTAACAGGCAAAATGAGCTTAAACAAATAAGCTAGAAAATGGCGAATTCAAACCCAACCAGTCAGCTCTGCATTACTCACAGCCTCAAGTGTTGGTAGGTGAGGGCACGATAAAGGCAACTTCTATACATTTTCCAAGTCTGAAACACACAACAAAACATCTCATTGCACCAAAAAGGAAAGGGAACTTTCCACCAACCAGTCTCTAACAGAATTTGCTGCTAAAGTACCGCAAAGGTACTTTGCAGGGTAATCTGATTATCGTCAGCACAAGTTCTCAAACTCTGCCGTTGGCCAACGTCCAGGACCCATCACTGAATACTCATCACCTCATCCATTCAGCCTCTTCGACTGACGGGCAAAACAACATCCAAATATTCATTGCACATCTGTGCCGGGCAGATTATACATTAGCAATTCAAATCTGGCCAGCGCACCGGCCATCCCTGCACATGCGTCTGTTTGGGTGAGATGCCTTGTTGTCTGGGACGGATAATAAGGCAACTCGGTCTAATCTTGAAGAACAATCAACCCATCTTGCGAAGGTGACTGGCTGTGTGTGTTCTTGCCCCGGCAGCGTTGGAACAATGGCCCCATAATGCACTCGACTCAGCTGGCGATGAAGTCCCATCCTGATTAGTAGCCGTGGCTGGTGTCAATCACCACGGGATGCACCATTGTCCTCTGGTCCCAACACCGTTTATTTACAGGAAAACAAAGGCTTTGGGGGGCTATGGCTGCTTCCCAGAGATTGCAAAATAGATTGAGCTGTCAAACGCACAAAGTAGATGAAGATTAATGAGTCGTGTGGACAATAAATGTGAAGAGATGACCATGAATATGCTAATGGGCATTATCCAGATACACCGTAATTGCTACCAAAATTAAAAGGTGGCATGAAGAAGATGGGTCACAAGGTGACAGGGAGATAATCTTGGATGCTTGAGACACTCACCCCAGATAAGACCCTCTACAGGTTTCCTTTCCCCGATTAAACCATCCCGAAGCATCATTGTTCTCAAGCTGTCTGAATAGCCTCCTTTTAAACAGGGACAGAAGGGGTGGGGTGAGGGGTAAAGCTGGAAAAGTTACTTCAGGGGAAGGTGCAATTCGTATAAGGAAGGTGCTTATCAAAGGCAAGAAACGATGGGCTGTCAGGCTCCCTCCGCACCCCCGGGGACAGAATGAGGGACGCCACTTCAAACTTGGGGACCCCCAGGCCAGAGCCGCAGAGATTATGACAGGCACCAGACTGTTATTAGATCACCTTTCAGGCAGGAGTGGGTCAGTTTTGAAAGTATTCCAATACACTGGTGATTTTTTTTAACTAGACATAACAGAGAAATTTGAAGAACATAATGTTTAAAAGCGAATGAAATTTTGTTTCCATGAACGATTTGATTGGGGAGAATCCTTACCCTGTGGCTCTGTGGCGTGAGTGACTCTCACCCAACCCTGCAGCCAGTCCACACAGTCTTCCACGTGGCGGGACACTGTTCCCTGTTCCCATTCACCCCTGTCTTCCTTTCCATCCTCATGTCTGTGGATGGTGGCTAAGTTCGAAAAACAATATACTGGAAGTAACTCTCCGAGAGACCATGAGCCCTAAGAAGAGAAAATGGTTCTTGTTTTATAGTTTCTATCCTCTGGGGGATCTGGGACCTTGGACCTCATCCCCCGGAGGTCTATGGAGCATCACTCCTTGATGGGAAGAACTCTCCTCTGCTCCTTCAGGTTCGAGACCGAGCTCATATTCCCCGGCCCACCCCAGGGAAAGGGCTAGCAGGTTTCAGGAAGACGACAGAGGATAGAAAAGAGGAAGGATGGTCAGGAGAAAGACGGGGTCCTAGGGACTGTCTGAGGCTGACTCCGTCTGGGCTGAGATCTGCGTAACGGGAGAAAAAAGGGATTTTGCACAAAAGTCAAACAGCCTTACTGAAAGGGGTGGAGCAGAAGGTGCTGCCTGAGGTAACTTTGCGAGTTAGTGGTGTCTGCAAAACTAAAGGCAAAAGCAGGCAAAAGCGGGGCCCCTGGGTGGCTCAGTCGGTTAAGCGCTGGACTTCGGCTCAGGTCGTGATTTCACAGTTCGTGGGTTTGAGCCCCGCGTCGGGCTCTGTGCTGACAGCTCGGAGCCTGGATTCTGTCTCCTTCTCTCTCTGCCCCTCCCCACTTGTGCTCTGTCTCTCAAAAATAAATAAATGTTAAAAAAATTTTTGAAAAAAACAACTAAAGGCAAAAGGAATGACACATAAACCTCTTCTACTGTAGTTGACAAAGTTGTTTCCCATCGGGGTGAGGGTTAATTCTGAACCTACTTTGTGGGTACACTGGAATTGGACACTGACGTAAATGGATGGCAGATGGGGGAGAGGTTTCTCATTGTGGGCGTGGGAGGTTCGCAGGTGCTGAGTGCACAATGGATGGGAGCTGGGGATAAGACTATGAGTTCCTACGCAACTTAATATAAACACAGACAGTCGCACATAGAGTACATATAGGCGTGCATATACACACAGGTTAGTGTACCCATGTACATCTTGTCTTCTCAGCTGAGAGGCTTAGGAAATGGCCAGAACCATTCAGTAGCTACAAGCATACCTAGCACCCAAACCGTGGTTTCAAATACCATTCTCCAGTGAAAGGAATTGACACTCCTTAGAGAAACGGCCCACCCCAGCATGGTGCGGGAAATAGGCAAGATGAGCCTTGAACACCTTACAATGCCAAAGGAAGAAAGTGCTAACAAAACAAATTTTAAAGCCCATATTGATGGAGGGTATGCTAATGGGATATGGAAGCAACAAAATAAATAAAATAGTGCTGGATTATAATCCAAAATATAAAATAAATACCCATGAGCCCATACTGATCTGAATAAGTACTAAATACCTACATATGGAAGGAAGGAAGGGAGGAAGGAAGGAAGGAAGGAAGGAAAAGAAATTTTTGTGCAGAAGCTATCCCACCCACAAGGAAGTGAATCATAACTTCCTCTGTTAGTTGGGGAGCTATGCATGGTTCCTTCCTTCCAAAGACTACACAATGGAAAGAAAGAACAAAAGTGACTTGATAGAGGGGACTGTGTGGCTCGGTCGGTTGAGTGTCCAGCTCTTGATTTTGGCTCAGATCATGATATCATGCGTTCATGGGATCAAGCCCCACATTGGGTTCTGCACTGAGTGTGAAACCTGCTTGAGATTCTCTCTCTCTCTCTCTCTCTCTCTCTCTCTCTCCCTCTCTCTCTCTCCCTGGGCCCCTCTTTTCCCACTCATGCTGTCTCTCTCTAAAAAAAAAAAAAAAAAAAAAGAATCACTTGATAGTCGAGAAATATAACAAATAAACAAATACAACCTGGGCCAGCTGACCAAGGTCAACATCAACAGTGATCAGTCATGTTGATGGGATGTATCCTTGATATGATATGATGAGAAGGGCCACTTACCTCTGTGGTCTTCCTACCCCCAAACCCATAACCCCTGTCTAATCATGAGAAAAATATCGGAAAAGTCCCAATAGAAAGACATTCTATGCAACGTCCAATGAGTACTCCTCAGAACTAATCAAACACGAGGGAAGTCTGAGAAACTGTCATGGCCAAGAGGAGACTAAGGAGATATGACAACTAAATCCGGGATGGGGTCCTGGTACAGAAAATGGACATTGAGTATAATAGGTAAAAACAAAGAAATCTAAATAATGTTTGGACTTTAGTTAACAATAATGTATCAGTAACAGTTTATTAACTGTGACAACTGTAACATACTAAAGTAAGATATTAATAATAGAGGAAACTAGGGCGCCTGGGTGGCTCAGTTGGTTGAGTGTCCGACTCGATTTCGGCTCAGGTCACGATCTCACAGTCATGAGATCGAGCCCCATGTGGGGTTCTTCATTGAGTATGGAACCTGTTTAAGATTCTCTCTCCCTCCCCCTCTGCCCCTCCCCCATCCTCTCTCTCCAAAAAAAAAAAATAAATAATAGAAGAAACTGGTTGTAAAGTATATGAGAATACTCTGCACCACCTTTGCAATTTTTCTGTATGTTTAAAATTATTCCAAGAGAAAGAGTATATTTGGAAAGAAAAGGAAGTTTGCAGCATCCCTTGTGCTTAGCTAATAGGTAAGACAATTCCTTTTAGTAATGGATCGTGCCTGCACGGCCTTCAGAGGTGGTGAGGTAGCAGCCAGAGTTCTTCATTGCAAGTGGCAGAAATCTACTCAGTAATTCACACCGACAAGGACTTTGCCGTAGGACCCTGAATAGCACACAGAACATACGAGAGGGCCTCAGAAGCCACGCAGCTGGGACAGTGTTGGAAACCATGTTCATCATTGGCCCAATGGAGACCCCACTGCTGCTGCCCCACTGAGGCAGCCGCCAGATCTGCCACCTCGGGAAACTGGCTGCCGTTGCTCCCGACGCCTTGCCGGAGGGGCTTCTGCAGGATCCCTCCTCCGCTTCAGCAGGCCACACTTCAAATCACGGGCACAAGTCTGATTTGGCCAAGCCCTGGTCATGGTCCTGCTTGGTGCAAAGGAGACAGGGCAGTGAATATTTGGCATTTTCAGTTTCTACAGTGGGAGGTTGTGAGGAGAAGACTATAGGAAGAAACTGAGGGCTGAGCTGGGTTTTTCTCTAAGATGTGATCAGTTGGCATTTCCTTTTGCTGGGTCAATGGGTAAAGCCAGGGGAACCTCGCTTAAGCAGGGGGAATGGTCAGGATTGAAAAGAAGCATCTAGGCTAGGCAGACCACCATCTACACTGTGCTAAACCCAACTTAGATGCAACCAAAATATTTGCTTTTCAGTAAAAACACTGAACGGGCGTGATGGATTGAATTGTGTTTCCCAAAATCCACATGCCGAAGCCCTAAGCTATAACTATATTTGGAGACAGGGCCTTGAAGGAAGAAACTGAGGTTAAATGAGATAATAACAGTCGGGCCCTAATCCAATAAGGACTGTGTCCTTATAAAAGACACAAGAAAGCTCCGTCTGTCTCTTTGAGTGCGCACAGAGGAAAGGGCACGTGAGGACACGGCAAGAGGCAGGTGTCTATAAGCCAGAAAGAAAGGCCTCACAGAAACCAACATTGATGGCGCCTTGACCTTGGCCTTGTAGCCACCAGAACTGTGAGAAGGTAGAGAGCTGCTGTCTGAGCCTCCCCGGTCTTCAGCATGTTGTTATGGCAGCCTGAGCTAAGTCAACAGGTTGTCAGGGGAGTCATTCTGGAGAAGGCAATGCTCTTGTTTCCTTGAAGCTCTTGCCATGGTTTCTGTGGCATACTGTGGGGGGAATCACCATTGGACAGTAATCGCCTCCACTGAGCTGGGTCCGCTTCCTACTTAGGTGTCAGAGTTATTCACTCCAGTGGTTCCTGCACGTGGGAGAAGGGGAGGCAGGGGGGATGGGGGGACAAGCAGAGCTCCATCTTTGTTTTCTTTTTAAAAAAAATTTTTAATGTTCATTTATTTTTGAGGCGGGGGAGGGGCAGAGAGAGAGGGAGACACAGAATCCGAAGCAGGCTCCAGGCTCTGAGCTGCCAGCACAGGGCCCCATGCGGGGCTCCAACCCATGAACTGTGAGATCAAGACCTGAGCCGGGGGACGCTCAACTAACCGAACCACCCGGGAGCCCCTAGAGCTCTAGCTTTGTAATTACACAACTCAGTTCAGAGTCTCTCTGCTCTGCCACTTTCTAGGTGGTGACATCAGGCAAGGTGTGTATCTGAGCCTTTGCTCTGGGATGAGAGCGTAAGCTCTTCCTGGGTAGCTTGGGTAGGGGAGTCAAAAGGGACCAGCTTCTCTTATGAGACATGATATTTGTTGTCACATAAGGGGAAGGTGCAAGGCAGCCCTGCTGAGCCCATGACTTTCTTTCCAACAGGACTCTGCTGTGCAAGCGGGTGCTAGGGGATGAACACAGTGCCATTGGCTACACGGAGCAAAGGTCATTTTTACTCCAGCCAATTCAAAACACAGCATCGGTGTCGATGACAACAAAACAACTGAAAAGAGAGAGTGCGAGAGAGTCGTTTGAATATAGACTTAGATATTACAGAATTTGTAATGATTTTTCTTAGTAATAATAGCATATGGTGATACAGGACTATGTTCTTATCTTTAAGAGGTTTATGCTGAAATCCGTGGGGGGTAAAGAGTCACGTTGTCTGGAAATTACTTTCAAATGGCTTTGCAAAATAATTTTAAAAGAAATAGCAAAATAAAGCAAATATGGAGAAATGTTAAAGTAGGTAATAAAGCTCATGGAAATTGGAGCCCTTGATTTATCCATTTTTCCTCATCCACTCGCCCAAATCCACTCTCCAGTCTACCCAGCATATGGTGGACACTCGATATGTTTGGTGAATTAAAATTAGAAATAAAATTCGTTTTACCTGCTAACATTTGCATAGCTAAGCAAAGATGCGGTTTCAAGCCATTTGCAAAGAAATACCCACAACTAATGACTTTCTTAAGTAAACATAATCTCCTTAAAACCACAATTGAACATTGATTTTTTTTTTTCCTCCCGGAGTCCAGTATCAAGCAACAGCCCGCTTGCCCCCTGTCCCAAGATGCTCCCACCCAACCCTGCATCCTCAGAAGACCCGGCTTCCTGTACCCCACGCACTTCTCCCAGGGCCGCGTGCCCCACTAGGGTCCCTTCCCCCGCAAGGTCTTGGGAACAAACCACGTGGGCAAAAGCAGTCTGTTGTGCTTTTTTAAAAAATGGTTTAAAAGAACTGGCATTGGAAAGCATTTATTTGCAACTAGCTTGTAAAAATTAAAGTAAATGGGAACATTACCCAAGAGGCAACAAACTCCATCTAGCTCATTGTTTGAGAACAAATCAGACATATAAAAAGCTCTAAACATTTTCAGATTCTTTCGTTGTTTCAATTCACCTGGTATTGTTTTTTCTCGTATTCCAAAGGAAATTTTGTCCATGATAGAAAAATCAGAAAACGAGGACAAAAATAAAGTCATCCTCACCCCAAGATGACTGTCACATTGCTGTAGGTCCTTTTGTATAATATAATTATAATAGATATTTCTGTTTAGTGGGTGCTCACTGTATAGCAGGCACATTTCAGTTCCCACAACAACAATATGAAATTTACCGATGCAGGAATTGAGGCTGGGAGAGGGTAAGTCACTTGCCCAGGATCACACAGCTGGGAAGCGTGGAACCAGAGGAAGACCTCCAGATCTGTTTACCTCCAAAGGCCGAACTTGTAACCACAGCTCTATACTCTCTCCCATAAATCTCTGTCATTTTTTTCTTTACAAAAACAAGAATATATCAGACAATCCCCTGCTGCTGGAGAGTAGCAACAGGCTTCCAGCTTGCAGTCGTTTTCTGTTGCTGCCGTGGCTTAAAACAACATGTATCTATTCTCTACTGCTATGTGTTCATACTATAAGGGCAGCCTGTGCTGGGGTCTTCCCTGGGGACCCCCAGTGGCTGGTCCTTGTCTGATCTGGGCATGTCAGGCTGATAACTGGAGACCTTGTGCAACCTGAGATCCCAAGGGCCTGTGCTTTGTGGTGCCCCTGTGCTAATCTCTCATCTATATAAACCAGAGAGCTCCCCCCAGACATTCGTCACCCCCTACCGGACATGTGGGAATTCCTAGATCTCTGTCCCAGCATCGAATATGAAGCCAGGGCACTACCTCTGCCCATTTCTGGAAGGTGCTGCCTCCCCACGCACCACTATCAGACATGGCATCGCACCGAAGGTGGACTCCTCTGAGAGGCTTAGAGCACCAGCCCCAATATTTTTTAACTCCTCCGAAATTAGCAGATGGTTTCCTCTACATGCACTTCCTCTCTGAGCTCCGGCCCCAAGGTGAAATGGTGCATCAGTCGGCTGTTGACACAGTATTGCTGCATAACAAACCACTTCAAAACTCAGTGGCGTCCGACGATAAGCATCTATTTTTTTCACTCACGTGTCTGTGCTTTGGTGAAGGCAGCTCTGCTCCAGGCTGAGGGCAGCTGGGCTTGGCTCCAGACAAGGGCTGGATTCAGATTGGCTCCAGGTGACTCCATATTCTCCTTGGGAGAACAGCTGTCAGAGACACATTCTTCCCACGGAAAATCAAAGAAGCACTAGAGAACACGAAAACACATGGCCTCTTAAGGCCTTGGCTCTTCTGTTCACATCACACTGGTTTAATCAAGCCCCTTGGCCAAGTCCAAGACCAGTAAGGCAGGGATGTAGGTTCTGTCATTCTGTGTACAGGGAGGTCCGCAAGACAGAGGGAGAGCGCGATGTTCAGGGTTTACCAGAAACTCAAAGGAAGGAGAAACTACCTCTCCCCAGGAGCCATTGAGAAGGCTTGAGAGACAAGAAGACCGTCGTGCTGTTTTTAAAAAATAGCAATTTGTGTACCAAATGGCTCAAAGAGGAAGGATATTCTGGGAAGAAGCTGCAGGTTAAGGGACCAAGAAGTGGAGAGTACGTACTGAGTCCCGAAAGCCTGGTGTGATGGGAAATGATCCTGGAGAAAGGGGCAGAGTCAAGTCACAGAGGATTTTATGACCCAGGCTAGAGCTTCTGAGGGTTCGACTTTGTTCGAGAAGCTATGAGGAGTCCGTGATGGATTGTAAACAAAGAAGAGGCCTGCCTAACCTCCCAGAGAGCTACTGAGTGAGAGGGCACATGTGGGTCTCCTCACCCCCAAAGCAATTCTCTTCCCAGGAGGACCCCCTACTTCCAGTCACCCGAGGCCCCAGACGCTGACACAGCTTTCTCTCCAACCCCCCAACGTTGAGCATCTCACAGCAGGGGCCTCACCTGAGTGATGGTGCAACAGGGCTGAGGGGGGATCTTCCAATGACCCTAGGAACAAGAACCTCCCTGTTTCACATGACCTACTTACAAAACTTGGATGGCTGTAGACCGTTGATATAAATTCTTAGTCTCTATCATATTTATTTTAGTGGGTGGCTAGGAATGTTTGAACAGCATACAAATTTACGGTCAGAAAATATTAGCTCCTAAACACTGCAACCCTGCACCCCAAATCACCTCTTTAAATTCAGATTGTTTCCCCATTTCCATCATCTGCAATCAGAGTTTTCATCTTGGACAGATTTTTACAGGTCAGCCCTACACCAGGGATTTATTTGTGCCCATAAACAAAACCCCGATATTAATCGCAAACTATTTCTGATTCTCAGTTAACGTTCTTAAACATCTTGTGTCCCAGGGGACTCTTTGCCCTGTCCTATGAAGATGATGTTTCAAGATTTATATTTCCCCAAGGAAGCGAGTAGATCATAAAACCTAATGTATTCCGTGGTTTGGAATGATAATTTCGCAAAGAGGTGAGGGAATATTTCACTGTGGATCATTACAACATCCATGTAAGTTGTTAATATAGTACTTACTACTTCCCTTTAAATATTCATCCAGCTCCTGTTTATGGAATAGCTCCTGTGCCCGTGGTGTTGGCTGTGGGTGGGTCATGCACTGGGGACAGGGACTAGAAAGGACAAAGCTGTGGACAGCTCCCTCACTTGGGAGGATGGAGGGCTGTGGATGGAGACAGAAGAAGCCCCTGAAGACAAAATGACCCGTCGTAGACAGCACACTGGAGACCCAGAGGGGAGAGAGCTTTGGCAAGGAGAAAGAAGGGCGGGGAGCTCAGGATCCAGAACTGACACTTGTATGTGCCCCAGAGTGTCTGTCCCTGGAGACCTGGCCAGGTTGGGCAGAGGCACGTTTGTTTGTTTAATGGAATCAGAATCAGGAAATTTTAGCACCAATATGAACTCTGTGTGTATTTACTGAGACAGGGTGAAGAGACAATGGTTAGAGATCACCTAGTCTAACCTGCCCATTCCACAGATAAGAAAATCGAGGCTCAAAGGAAGAGGGAAACTCCCATCTCCAGGTGCATGGGGGCTATTCTTCATCCCCTCCCTCCAACTCCCACAGCAGTGATCTTTCTCTCTCAAAACAGCTCAGAGGACCGCAGGCTGGGAGATACTGCAATGGCAGAGCTGGGAGGGCGCTGGGAGGTCCAGAGGCACAGATGGTCACACGTGAGGTCACACTGTGAGGCGGTGTCAGAACCAGGGCCAGAGCCGTCACCCTGTGAACTACCACCTACCCTGTCCCAGCTTCCCTGCCTCCCTCCTGCCCTCGGAAGTAGGGACACAGTCACCTTCCGGGACACCCGAGGTCATGGTGGGCGGGCTCCTTGGCCTCCCCATCCTTCTCCGTGACCAGCAGGATACTGCCACTGACACCAGGAGGAGAAACAGCTTTGATCAAAACTTCTTCGTCATGCATCGTGTCCTTCAGAGCCCCTTCACTTCCCTCCTGTCATGGAAACCATCCCATTTTACAGAGGAGACAGTTCAGGCTGGGGAGGGTCAGAGCCCGAGTCTGAACCAGTCGTCTAGACTCCCCGGATCTGGTATCCTGGTACCTAAGGTGCTATCCCTAAACTAGGCTGCTCCCTGGGATTGGAATACGCCGCTTTGAAGACGTTTTAAAAGATGGGGGGGGGGGGGGGGAGAGAAGTCCCCACGAAATTTCAGTGACAAAGTCCTCTTCCACAGCCTCCCAGATGTCCCAGGCGGATGCCCCAGGATGCAGCAATAGCCGCTGTGTGGGCGACTGTCGCCCTCTGGTGGCCAAAGGACGAAGTGCTTCATAGCCAACTGAGAGAACAAAGACGCGTGTCTCCAGGTCTCCTCCACCCGCCACGGCAAAGTGTCCGTCTGGGGACAGCTTTTCATCCCGGGGGCCCTGTCCTTGGCTGCAGTGGCTCTACTGATGGAGGAGATGGGCGTCAGCTCAGGAGGGAGCTGCCGGGGCCTGGTTGACGGGCTGAGTCTGAGGACTGAGGTGAGGATGGGGCTTGCCTGTTGCCAGGCAGGCACTTGCCTGTGGGTGCTCGCTGCTCGCCAGGCGTCGGTCGCCCTCAGAAGCCCCCAGAAGCCCCAGAAGCCACCCGCCTGCCCCTCGGCTGCCGCTGAAACCCGACCTCAAGGCCCAGCTCTCGCCCCCTGCAGGAAGCCTGGCTGGCTCCCGCCGGCTCTCCCAGAGCAGGTGACAGCTGGGTGACACCTCCGCTTCCTCCTCCGCCCCGGGGTCAGGGTGAGTGGGGACTGTTGGCTGATGTCTGCTCCACTTTCAAATCTCCGAAGGCAGGGGCTGGTCTCGTTCACCTGCTGGAATGAGGCCAGGCCTAGCCTGGAGTGAGTGAGCGTGTTTGTTCAACGGGAGAAAATTTCAGCCCAGCCCCACTTTGCTGCAGGTTTGCGGAGGAGGCCACAGAAGGAATTTCTGGGTAGTGGGGAGAGTGGGGAGGACTGAACACGTGACCTGTGGTGCTAGTCTCTCCACCCCCGCTGCCCTGGGGAGTCCTCAGGGCCCCGGCTGTTTGGCAGGTGTCCTCCAGGCCAGCCTGGGGACGGAGTCAGCAGGAGCTGGGGTGGATTCGGGGGGGAGGGGGAATATCGGTGCCTCTATCTTGTCATCTGTACAACAGGTGCAGCTAATCCCGATTGACAGCTCCCAAACATTCAGTAAGACAACTGATAAAAACCCGTTAACACCACGCACAGTCTTGCTGGTAATTTCTGGGTTCTGAGCCCTGGATAGGCCTTTCCGACCAAATTGCTCACTCCGTCACAGCTGTAGCCACACAGGGTGGTGGTCCAGAGTCCAGTGAGGGAACCAGGCAGGTTGCCTGAGTTTGAGTGTCTGCTCTGACTTTTTTCAGCGCTGGCACCTCGCGCAGGCTATCCAATTTCTCTGTGCCTCTGACAGCCCGTCCAGAAGAGGGCGCTGAAGCAGCCAGCGCTCACGTCATGGGAGAGTTCTAAGCATCCCAAGAGTGAACGCCTCTAAAAAGGTAAGAACAGTAGCTAGCACTCAGGAAAGGTTCAGAAAAGCGAGCTCTCACCGCATTACTACGTACAAGCTGATTGTCGTGAGCCTGGCTCAGCCCAGAATGGTGTGGCTCAAAGATGGAGCTGAGCTGCCTTTTACAGAAAAATTGATCTTTCTAACGCACGCACTTGGGATAAGCTTCTTCACCCTGTGGCCCACACGCCATTGGAGTGAGAGGAAAATCATAGCATGCCTTGAAGACGTTTTGTTGCTCTAATGTTTATTGAATTGATTCATTAGGTAGTTCTATTTTCCTCTACCTAGATTTACCCTGTACGTGTGGACTTGTAAAGGAGGCAAAAACCTTCAACCGAAACGCTGGCTGCGATGTCCAACCTATGACGGCACTGAGAAGAGACCAGTGGCAGTTATAGGAGCCATACATCTGCAGAGAGGCCTGAAGACCGTTGTGTTAACCCAGCACCATTTAATATTTTCATTAATGACTTGAAGGATGGAATCGAGACCCAGCTAATCAGATGTCGGCATGATACAAAGCTGGAAGGGATCTTAGCTACTCGGGAGGACAAGATTAAAATACAATCCAAGCTTGACGAATTGCAGAGGTGGACCTAAATCAATAAAGAGAACGGCAATAAAGATAAATGCAGGCTGCCGTGCACAGCGCCTAGGAAATTATCCGGGTACCAAATGGCGATGAGCGAAATGAGTTTTGAGGGGGCCAGCAGGAGCTCACCTGGAGGTGAATTCATCAAGTCATAGTATTTGTAAAGTGGAGGCTCGGCTCTGTCATCTAGCGGACCTCAAACGCCAGTGAGTTTTGAGAATTACCAAGAGAGCTTGGGAAAATGCAGATTTTCAGGCCATGGACCCAACATTACATTTAGTAGGCCCGCAGTGAGGCTAGGATGATTTTGATGCAGGCAGTGCTCTGAGAAAGCTAGAGCCTGGCAGGTAAGGAGGCAGCCTCTGACCACATCGCTGTGTCCCAAATGTTTACTCTAGAACCCTCGTCCCACGGCATGCTCTGCAAGAAGTGATTTCCATGATCAAATAAGCTTGGAAATGCTCCCTTTTAGAAAGGAAAACAAAAAATCATAAGGTATGTGAGCATGTTTATGACTCCAATTTTTTTTTTTTTATTTAAATAAACAGCACTTAACTTGCTTTAGTCCAGAGTTTCCCAGCCTTTTGGCCAAGGAGCCATTTCTTCGTGTAACACAGAGTGACGTCTTGTGGAACGCACTTCAGAAAATGGGATTCCTGTTCAAGTCCCTCCCTCATCACGTTCTCTGGATTTCTGAGTCCTTTTCAGCACCCTGCACTGAAACTTATCTGGGGAGCTGGAACTTGAAATCATTTTAAATGCTGCTCTGTCACACTTCCCTGGGTCTGAACTTCCCTTTAACGTTTAAAGAGAGAGTGGAAGAAAATTTGCTAGAGGCTTTTATTGCCTGTTAATAGTGCACCACGTACTCCAGACTAAGAAGGGGAGGGAGGGAACTTTCCCTCCTTTCACTGTCTTCCTTGAGCTTGTGTCCAAAACTGCTAGTTGCCTCCCCATGGCCCATTCTCTTTGCTCTCTTAGTAATCAGAATCTCCAGAGTGTTGAATGCGGCCATGTGTCTCGCTTTAAAACCACATTTCTCATCCTCCTTTGCAAATGAGGTGGTCAGTCAGATGTATGCAGAAGTCGCTGGGGAGATTTCTGGGGAATTACTTTAAAAGGAACTTGCACATTCAGAAGGCACCCTTTTTGCTCTCCCTCACTTCCTTCTTCTTCCTGCCTGGAACACCAATATAGTAGGAGCGCTGGCAGCCCTCTTGGGCCATGAGGTAAACTTGCAAATGGAAGCCCCTCACTAAGTAAGGATGGTAGAGTAGCAAGCAGATTTTGATGGCATATGGTGAAGCCCCCAGAGCGACCCTGTGCTAAGAGAGAAAAAAAAATGCAGCCCTGTTTGGTTTAAACCATTGTTTTTCAGGTCCTTGAAAATGCAGTTAAATGCAACTTTGAATTCACAGAGAGTAGAACCATCAAAACCTTTCTGTCATTTTCCACACATCTTAGTCATGCTGGGCTACTATCCTGACCCTATCCCTACGTGTCCTTGCTGTGTGTGTGTGTGTGTGTGTTCTCGTCCCATCTTTGGCACAAGGCAGTTATGTTGCTTGGATCCAGCAGTTTCCAGTGCGGCCATGCCTGTGTCTTTGGCTACCTCTCTCTTTTCTCCTTTATGGGAATTAAGCGCAGAATGGAATCCACTTAGAATGACATTTTTGAGAGCTTCACATCATTCTAGAATGAACTTCCCTTTTGGTATCCCTGTCCCTAGAACACTTTTTTCTGAAGTTTTGTAACCTGCATTCCTGTGTGAAACCAGTGAGTGGCTCCTGAGACAAGGGAGGCTGAAGAGAAACTCTATCGCAAGCCTTCCTTTGTATCACCAATGAGATTTGCTGAAAAGGAGAGTCATGCAATTGCAAAGAAAAACTAGAAATGAGCATAATCCTTTTTTTTTTTAATGTTTATTATTTTTGAGAGGGGGAGAGAGAGAGAGAGAGAGACAGAGCACAAGCTGGGGAACAGGAGAGAGAGAGAGAGACACAGAATCCGAAGCAGGCTCCAGGCTCTGAACGGTCAGCGTGGAGCCAGACACTGGGCTCGAACTCTCGAACCACGAGATCATGACCCGAGCCCAAGTCGGGCACTTAACCGACCGAGTCACCCAGGTGCCCCGTGCATAATCAAGAGTCAAGATACACGTGCTTCACTCCAGGAATGGATGAGACAGCAGAAGGGTCCCCTCCGCAGCCTATGTCCTCTGTCTCACTTGGCTGCCTCCCAGGGCCAGGGGGCACCAGATCTGCTGGTCTGGGCTGCTCAGCTTTATAAGAGGCCCTCCCCTGCTTCCCTCTACACCCCCCCCCCACCGGCTTCCCCCCTCTCCCCCCGGAGCAAGGCTGTGTTTTGCTGTGTAGGTGCCTCTGCCAAAAGGAAAAGGGAGATCCCCGGGAGTTCCCCTTTGCTTCTGGCCATGTGGCCTCCAGAGCAACACGAAAGTCTTTGAGCTTTTCCCGTCCGTCCCTTGACTGGAACATCCATTTGGAAGGGGCTGTTTTCCAGGATCAGGCCTAGTGAGGCTGTTGCATTTTCTGAGAGACTCACATGGGAGACTCCTGCGAGAAGGGACTCACATCCAGTGAATGCCTGGTGGCCCACCGGTGCACGTGTCACCTGTCACCTTCACTCCAGCCTTGTTCTCATCCTCTTATTGATCCCCGGAACAGCCTCACTAACTTTGCCACAAGGCCTCTTAGATTTTCACATTGCAACCCCGATGTACATACCAAACCCACACACGGTCTATTATTTTCTCCCAACATACAGGCAACCTGTCAGCACCTTGAGATGTGCAGGAGCCTTGCGTCGTGGATCCTACATCCCCAGTGCCTCTGGGTGATTGAATAAAGGAACGGACGAATGAGTGAATGCTGAATAAATACCGAACACATTAAATATTTATAAACATGCATAAACTGTGTCCCTGCCATAAGGGAAAAAGGTGAAAGTGAGTCTCACAAGGTTTTACTCAAGGATAATCAGACTCTCATCCCTGATAGTCAACACAAAAGCCACCCCGCTCTTTCCTACCCTGGGTCCAGATTATGGCTTCTCCTTGTAAATAAAACTGTTCCCCCTACAACGTCATGAAACACAAGAGGTAGGCATCTAATATATCAAGTCATTTTTTCCAACCTACTCCCTGGATTGCGTATCAGATGTCCTGGGTTTTGTTTTTGGCATCCTTTGGCCAAATAAA
Source organism: Panthera tigris (assembly GCF_018350195.1). NCBI lineage: Eukaryota > Metazoa > Chordata > Mammalia > Carnivora > Felidae > Panthera > Panthera tigris. The sequence goes on along the minus strand of NC_056672.1, from coordinate 60,989,412 downwards.
CCAGTCAGGGCTCAATTCTCCAATTGACTGGATGTCTCAAGGAACAAACCCTCAAATCTGATTACAGGAAAATTCATTACTTTAAGTCTTCCCTCAGGGTTCAGAGCTCATAAAAGAAACCTCCAGAGGCCCCGGCTTAAGGGAAGAGAGGTCCCTGTGCTGTGAATCTACAGATCGGCAATAATTAACCTGAACTAATTATGGTCAAGCCCCCGGTCAGTCCCCCAGATCAACGCTGTCCCTTGACACGCTGGTGTCCAGAGCAAGAACTTTTCCCTCAAACACAAAAGGAACATTCAGTAGATCTTGGTATAAAAGAGCATAACCTGAATAGGATCCTCTACCAGGCAAAGCTGGGGCCCTGGAGGCTCCCCAGCAGAGCCACAGTTCCAGCCCCTGGAAGGGAACCGGGAAGGATGCTTCCCTGGACTCTACTGCCAGATCCGGAAGGGTTTTACCACAAACACAACCACAGATATCGACACAGAAAGACAGACAGCAAACCGGGATAGACGTGCACATTTTATTTAATATGTTAAAAGATGAAATGAAAAAAAAAAAAAAAAGGAATGCTCCAAAAGAAAAAAATAGTTATAAGGAAAGATAGTTTGCCAAGAAACAACAGCCAGTCAACACAATCAACGTGGTTTTTTAAAGGTCCAACCTCACCCTAGAAATAAACACACGAAAAAAAAAAATCAAACAAACACGGAAAGAACGTTTTCTTTTGAGATCAGTAAAGTGGTTTTTTATGTTAAGGCACATATTCACAAGGGGGATGAATGGGGCACCGCCCTCCACTGTTGGTGGGAATAGATCCTGTACCTTTTGGAAGGCAATTTGGCAACAGGTAACAGAAGTCTTCAAATATGCGTATCCTTTAACCTTGTCACTTAACAACTTTATCCTGGAGGCAGTGGTCCTCAAGCAGGGGCAATTTTGCCACCCAGGGGACACTTGGCGATCAACAGATATTGATCATCAGGATATCGGTGGGGGGGTGGGGGGGTGGGGAGCAGTCTGCTAGTGGCATCTAGTGAGTAGAGGCCGAGGATGCTTTAAGCATTCTACAAGGCACAGGTCAGCGCCCAGAACAAGAATTATCGGTCCGAACATCAGAAGTGTCACTGTAAAGAAGCCTCCTTGCCTTAGCGGAGAAACTCAGGGGAGTCCACAGGGATATATATATATATATATATATATATATATAATACTAAAATACTAAAAACAGTCCACGTCAGTAGAAGACTAGTTAAATAAATCATACTTCGTGCATATGCTAGAATACCATAAAGCCACTAAAAATTAAATAAATCTGTGTTTACTGACATGGAAATACATTCATCCTATGGTGCCAAATGAGGATATCTGGTTTCAAAATCAATGCCTGGTGTGATAATACTTTTTCTGTACGTATATGTATAGAAAAAAATCAGAATGCTTTTAACCACCATGTCCCATGTTCGATGGTGATTTTCTCTAGGTGGAAACATGATACGTGATTTTAATTGTTTCTTGTAGCTTATCGGTGTTTCCTATTTTTCTTCCAAGAGCACAGCCAGTGGGGACCTTGTAATACAATGCTCGAGACCAAGGGTTTTAGAGTCAGACGCTGACAGTGTGGCTGGGTCCTTTCTCAGCCATATGCAAACCTGAAAGATCCGGTGCCAGTGAGCTTGTATTCCCAATTGCCAACAAGCAACTGGGCTGCTCCCCGTAGACAGATGCACCCCAGTCCCCATAAAGTCATCTCAGGGCAGGTCCATATTTTCCTTTTCTTTTCCTGGAAATCACCCAAAGCACCAAGTTTTTATTAAGCATGGAGACATTTAAGATTCCAGAAGCAACCTTGTAGGTACGGGCAGCGCAGAGCAGGGACATAAAGCAGGAGGCTGAACAGGAGAAACATGAGGAAGCGGGGAGAAAGCCACCAAACACAATTCTGAAAACTCGAGACAGCCCGACATGCAAGACTGGAGGAGCGTATTTAGAGCGGTGGGAAAGCAGGGGTTATCGGCTAGCCAAAGGACACTTTATGGACACTGTTTGGTTTGAAGAAACAGAGGAGGCAGGCTAAATGAGAGGTCACCCAGACTGAAACAGTTGAGGAGAATGCATCTGCGTGGCAAGAACAAACACTGCTTCCCTCCACGAAAGAAAAACAAATAAAAACCAGCTTCTTACCTCCATTGGCTTCAGAGCAATAAAGCCTAAACAAACTCATGTACGATACCTCGCATTATTTTTTATAAAAAAAATCATTGCCCTGGGGACATAGTGGTGAAGCAATCAGACGTGCTTCCTACCTCTGCAGACCTCCCAGTCTGGTGGGGGAGCCAGAGGTTAGTCAAATAATTCCACAAACTCCAAATACAATACAGGGGGTAAGAGCTTGGGCTTTAGAGGTAGACAAACCCAGAATCTACCCCCTACTCCTCCATGAAATCTCTGAGACTCTTTGCTTACATGCCAAATGGGGAAATACAACAGCACCTCCCTCATAGGATCGTTGTGGGGTTTACCAAAGGTAATGCATATAGGTCAGCAGAGAGTCCAGCACATGGCGGGTGCTTGCCACTGTCAGTGTTAACTGACAATATCAGTAGCCGCAATAAGCAGCAGCAGCAGTAAGAGTACTATGAAGGGAAAACGGAAGTTGTAAGAGCTTCACAGCAGAGTGGGAGCAGGTCTCTTTTAGATGGTAAGTCCCGAAAGCCAGAGGAAGCAAAAAGAACATGAGTCCCCGGGAATTTACAAAAATCTGGGGGATGATTTGGATTCCGCCAGTGCACGGCACCAGCATTCTAGCTGAGCTTAGCTGGATCTCAGGGGCCAGGAGACCCAGGCTGACATCTGTGCCTATTATAAAGCAGAGGGCCCCGCCCCCCGCCCCCACCCCATTCTGCCTCTCCTGTCAGCAGGTGCGAGCAGCCTGGCAGGGGCTAATGAAATGTTTACTGAAAAGATTAGCTTGTCAGTGGAGCCTGGACAGATGGCTATTGATCCTCTGCTCATCTGTCATCCCTATCCCATCTGAGACTAGGTGTGGGAGCAGGTTCTCTGTGACCCAGAACTCAGGGTGGGGGCTCAGGTCCCAGGTACAGTGGCACACGGGAAAAGGTGTTTGCAATGTGAGAAGGTCTCTTAGATCTATGGCATGGTCAGAGTGGTCTCTGAGTCCTTGGAAGCCCCCTCCTCTTGGGTCACGGAAAGAACATAGGAAATAACAGACGGGTGTTCAAATTGATTATTTTGTGACCTCGGACTCTGTGAGACTCGATTATTCTCATCCATAAAATGGGAAAAATAGCACCTACCTCATGGAGGTGTTTCAAGACCTAAATCAGGAGGTAGCTATCAAAGTCCTAAGAACTGACATTGTTGAAAGGATGTTTGATTTTTAGAAATGAGAAAAAGGAGCCCACAGTGAGAACTCTTGCCTTAGTCCATGAATTTCTCCAATGTGGAACGCCATCTGGTGGTCTTGAGGAGTCTGGCTTGTAGGATGTTCTAAAGAGCTTGCCCAGTGACCCGAGGGTGGTGCTGAGCCACTGAGGGGAGTGGCTTGATACACTATGGGTTTAGGAAGATCACTGTGGCTGTAGGGGGACAAGACTGGAATTTGTCACAGCTAAAGAAATGGCAGTAGGAACACAGAGGCCCCTTGGAGACTGAATGTATAGGCCTTGACGATTAACTGGCTGATTGGACATGAGAGATGGAGGCATGGACGACCCTCAAGTGCACGGTGACCCTGTCACCCTGTCACCCTGTCAATGAGTGGAGTCGGGAGGCCCCAGGGAGAAGCAGGCAAGGGGAAGACAATGAGCTTGTTTTGAACACAGGGAGCATGAGATGCCTGTAAAACTCCCAAGTAAGATGTCTCCAGGGTGGTTGGCTATGAGCCTGAGGCTCAGGAGTCAGATCTGGATTCCATACAATTCAGGAGTCCTCCTCCTCCTCCTTCTCATGGTCATCATCACCATCATTTGGTTGGTAATGGAAGCCACCATCAAGGACGGTGCTCCCAGGAGGATGCCTGATGGGGAGAGAAGGGGCCTGAGGGGACAGGCAGGAAGAGATGCTTGTAAAGGCAAGAGAGGTTTCATGGAAGCCAGGAAAGAGTGAGTTTCAGGAAGGGGGGGGGGGTGGTGGGGGTAGGCAGTGATCAACTAGAAAATTCTACAGAAAGGTCATATTTTTTTTTAAACTCTAAAATATGTCTTCTGAATTTAGGAACAAGGAGGTCGTTTTCAACTTAGGAAAGAACGTTTCTGTGGGGCAAGTGAGAGTGGATGGGAGGTGAGACTATGCAATGAGGGGTAGATGGCTCGACAGCCAAGGAGAGGAGAGAGGGGGGCTGCTGGCTACAGGGCGCTCAGGAGAGCAGGCTACTCCAGGACTAGGACCGGGTCACTGGGGACTATTGCAAAGTGAGGGAAGAATCCAGGACAGAGAGAGGGTTGAGACGGGAAAGGAACAAGACCCCAGAGGGCCACAGACTCAGGGCCCCCAAAGAGGCCTCAGGGAGCCTCTACAGCTAAAAAGCAGCCCCAGGACAGCTGAGCCCCACCATAGAGGAAAGGACCCTAAGCAGAACCCCACCCTCACCTCCCTTCCCCTCCTCATCCTCCCTTCCCCTCAAACACCCTATCTTCTTGGAGCAGGAGGTGAGTCTGTCTGACAAGGACATGGAGGGATGAGGTAGGGACTTAAAACGAGGAAGGAACTTGTAAACAGTCTCTATGGGGCTGGAAGAGGGAGTGCGGACTGGGGCTCAGGAAAGGGAGGAGGGGCCAGTGGAGGCCCCCTGGGATGGAGGCTTCAGAGGAGAGCAGGAAAAGAAGAGCTAGGCTGAGCAAAGATTCAGAGCAATGATTCCTGGCGGGATCTGAGACCAGACAGCGGGAATTGAGGGGAGGAGGGTCTGCGAGGACCCCCAGATTGCCCGGCTGGAGGAGGAGGGTGCCAGTGCACCCAAAGGTGCACACGGGGACAGGCAGTGAGAGCAGGCTGCCTGGGGACACCGCTGCCACTGTCTACAGCAGCCTCTTGCTCTGCAGCGACATGAACGGTGACACGCCCTGGCACCCAGAAGCAGAGGGGACTCTGCTCAGCATTTCAAGGCGGAGCGGAGGGAGGAGCAGGCGGGGGAGCAGCCCGCCGCTGACGGGGGGGGGGGGGGGGGGGACTCCAGGCAGTGCTCTTCCTTTTCCTCAGCCTCAGTTTCCCCGTCTAGACAATAAGAAGAGCGCTTCCAGGAACCTCTTCGGACCCCCCTCCCCCACCCCGGTCAGTGGGGACATTCTGCAGAGGGGAAGTTTTATTCCAGTGTGTGTTTTACAGCCTGGGGCGCTGGCGGATTGGGCGGGCGCAGAGCAGAGCTGGGAAACCCAAGCGTAGGACTCGACCAGATCTGAATGTGCGATGTGTCCCATTCATTAATGGCTCCTTTCAAGGTTATTAAGTTAGACTAGGTGGGTGTGTGGCCTTTCTTTCTATTGCCCTTCCAATTAACTGGCACTTTGCTTGGGAAATGTTAATTTGGAGGGTGAAGGAAGCCAGGCCAGGGTAACAATGCTCCTCTAACACAGGTTAATTGCTGGTAAGCTTTACAACGTTACAAGGGCAGCTCTGGTTCCCAATGATTAATGGCTGAAAACCTGGAGGGTCAGCAGAAGCTTAACCCCTCGGTGACCTAGATAAGGGCAGAGAAAAATCCCAGTGGGTCGTCCTGGGTTTGTAAGTCTGGAGGTGTGTCCCTCGTGGGTGAGACGAGCCATTTGGACCCCTTCCATTGGTTGGTCCTGAGAGTCAGGCATCCATCAAGGGAATGTTGGCAAAAATGCTTCCTGCCACCATAGCCTCCGCTAGCACCTCTAGTCCCTCACAATTACCGTTTCTTTTGTGCTGTAAGAACAGTTAAGATTTACTCTCATAGTAACCCTCAAGTATGTAGTACAGTATTACTAGCTATAAGCACCTTGCTCTACATTAGAGCCTCCAAACTTGTTAACCTCATAATCAGAAGTTATAAGACCAATATCTTCCTTTGACCAGTATCTTCCCATTCCCAACCCCCCCCCCCCCACTACCATTCTTTGTTTCTATGAATTTGGCTTTTTAAAATTCCACATATACATGATTTACATATGAAACACATATGCAGAATCAGTCTTTCTCTGTCCAGCTTATTTCACTTAGCATAATGCCCTCGAGTTTCATCCAAGTTGTGGATGGCAGGATTTCCTCACGTCTCATAGCTAAATGATATATCTTATTTATCTTATATACATGTACTATAGAAAATAAAAAATGATATAGTAAATAAATAATATATATAGTAAAATAAATAAATGAGATATATCATTTGCCGTGTGTGTGTGTGTGTGTGTGTGTGTGTATCACATCTTCTTTATCCATTCCTCTGTTGAAGGACATTGGTTGTCACAACATTCGGTTGTGTCCACATCTTGGCCACTGTTAATAACGCTGCAGTGAATATGGGAGTGCAGGTATCTCTTTTTAGATGCTGTTTTCATTTCCTTCTGATATAGATCCAGAAGCGGGATTGCTGGATCATATGGCAATTCTAGTTTTAATTTTCTGAGGAAACTCCATGCCATTTTCCATAATGGCTGTACCATTTGTGGATTCTTTCAGTGCATTACCTATCAATAAATAAGGTTTTTCAAAGGATATCGGTTCCACAAGCAGCTCCTCTACACCCTTGTGAGTGGAGCGTGTAGTTTTGAGCTGGGCAGGGTTCAGATAGGCAGGAGGGGTGAGAAAAGTCAGGAAGACACAGGTGTGACAATACCGTGCTGGCCCAGGCTGCACAGGAAGCGGCCCTAATAGATTGTCTCTCTGTTCTGAGACTGATCCCACCCACCTCTCCCTCCAACACACAGACCTTTTCCGTTTCCCACCAAGCTTGGTAGATTCCTGGCTTCTCCCTTCTTTTCAGAAAGGGTAGAAATAGAAAGTTCAGGATAGATGCCGTCCCGTTTCCAGTGCTTTCTCTCACAAGATCAATTCAGGGCACTGGAACCCAGCACGGGAGTGGCAGTGGGCGGGGGGAAGATGGGCAGAGAGAACAGACCTTACAAGGAGGCCTTGAAGAGTCAGCTCATTGTTGAGCTGAAACGTCTGCGTTTGGAGCTTGTGGAAGCAGCACCAGGGCTGAGATAACAGGGTGCCCGCTGGGCATCCCCCAGAGCATAGCTTCTATCGTGCAGACCCCTGGAGATGCAGGATGGAGGGGGAAATGAATTTGCTGGAACTTCTCACAATGATTATTCTGTGTGGTTACAACATTTCAATAAATGTCCTTTTTTAGAAGGGGGAGGAGTAATGAGTCATCTGGGGGACGTATTTGGGTAAGAAGCTGTCTCAGAGTAGAGAGGGTTTGGTTTCACTAGGGGGGCAGTGTGCACCTTTGGAGGCAGAGATCAGTCTGTCAGCACAGAAGAGAAGCTGGAACAATCCTCCTTTTCAGAGCTCAGTCTCTTCAAAAAATAGCTGCTTGGTTTAATATCATTTATGTGGAAAGGGACAGGGGGCTATATATATGTCTGTGTGTATGTGTGTGCATATACGCATGCATGTGTGGATATATATGTTAGTCCCTGCATGAAAGGTTTCTGGAAGGATCCAGCGGTATGTTCACACTGGTTGCCTCCAGGGAGGACCGAGTAGCCCAGAAATTCTTCCAGCTAGGAGATAGGATAGGCTGCTGTAAGAAGTGACCCCAGGATACAAGGCTGAAACAAGAGAGCATCTCATTTCTCTCCCACATACGAGGCTGGCATAATGGCAATGAAGTGTCAGGAACTCCCAGGCCCCTTTCCATTCTGTTGTTCTTCCATTCCTACGGCGTTGCCCTCCTCTGCATGGACAAGGATGGCTCCCCACCAAATCTGCATTCCGGCCAATAGGGAAGGGGGAAGCAAGGAATTGGCAGGAACATCCATGTCTTTCAGAGGAGCCCAGGAATGTTCAGCACACAGTTTCTGCTCCCCTACCATTGTCCAGAACCCAATCACTTGGCCACACCTAGGAGGTACCCTCCTTAGTTGAGTAGTCATGAGATGAGCCCCGCTAAAATCTGGGGCTTTATTTCTAGTGGAAGAAGGAAAGAACAGGCAGAAGGGGGCAACTAGTGGTCTTTATCTGCAACAGGATGAAAAGGGCATTTTCACTTTATATATCCATCTTATACCTTTGGGACCATGTGCATCAAGACAAAATTTGAAGTTTGAACAATACATTGCATTGGAAGTCACAAACCGAGCACATGTGTCCACCTCTCCACTAAGCCATGGGCTCATTAGAATAAGTATAGGGTAGTTTTTAAAGAATTAAGTCATATTGCTGCTAGAAAACAAGAGAGGGTGGCAGCAGATCGGAAAGTCTGAGAAAATGCAAGAAGCTGGAAGTAAATGGGAATGGAGTCACTGAGAGAGAGCAAAGATAATCCACAGCGCCAAACTCCAGGACCAAGAACTTTCCTTCTCAAGTGAGTTCCAGAGAAACTCTCAACTCAGACCCAAGAACTCCAAAACAGAAACACAGGACATCACCAGAATAACGGAGCAAAGGACTACATTCAGTACGTGGGCCGGTAGGGACCCCCCACCTTTCCCCCTCCCCTACTCCCAACCCATAAGGAGAAATTGTGTCTCTTGGGTCCCTAGGACTCAAAAATTACTCTCTAAAAACTGTGGGTGATCAATCTGGGAAGGGATCCTAATATGGGTGTCAAAACTCAGCAGAAAAGTAGAATAGAGCTTAAAGTCTCCCTAGACATTCACAAGGGACATTTATGTCAGGGGAGGAGGGTTTTGCTCTACCCAAGAGGAAAACATAGTGAACTGCTCATTACTGAAAACTCTTCTTACGGTGGAAAGTGTGGGCATCCCCAGCTTGCAATCTAGAGGTAAGCACATGGACAACACAGCCCAATCACTCTTAGGCGCCTGCAGCCAGGCCTCTCAAGCCTGGGAAATGGGCCTTACCAGCCACTTAGGCAGATTAGTCTAGTCCTTCATTTACGAAAGTGAATGAACAGCCAGGGGTCACCAACTTGAGGAAAACCAACAGCAGGAAAGCTAAACAAAGATGAATAAACAAAAGGAACCACCACAGACAAAACAAGATGCAGTAGGGAATGTTCAAAAGGAAACTCGAAGTATCTTTGGAGAGATTTGAGAGAATGTTAAATCTCTGAAATAAGAGCTAGCTGCCATTAAGAAGGGAGCCATCAGAAGAACAAGAAATCATTTCTGTACATTTAAAAAGGTCATCAAGGGGTGCCTGTGTGGCTCAGTCAGTTAAGCGTCGGACTTTGGCTCAGGTCATGATCTCACGGTTCAGTTAGGTAGTTGGAGCCCTGCGTCAGGCTCTGCACTGACCGCTCAGAGCCTGGAACCTGCTTCGGATCCTCTGTTTCCCTCTCTCTCTGCTCCTGCCCCCCATCCATGGCCCTTAAAAATAAAAATAAACATTACAAAAAATAAAAATAAATGAAAGGATTGTCAAAATTTTAAAATACAGAAAACTGAAGGAATAATGTGGCCAAGACTGAAAACGAGGCTGGTTATCTGGAAGTCAATGAAATCTACAACGCAGGAAAAAGCACAAGGCATTGAAAAATGAAAGAATACAAAAAGCATACAGAGGGAAGATCCAGGAATTCCACATTCATTCATTCAATAGGAGTTTGAACAGAAGAAGAGAAAGGAAGGGAGGAAGGGAGAAAAGAGAAAAAGGAAGGGGGGAAATCAAAGACATAACAGAAAAGTTTTCTTAGCTAGGGGAAAACATAAATCTTCAGATTGAAAGGGCCCACCAGGTACCAAACAGGATAAATAAAAATAGATACTTTTAGAAATTTCAGAACCCCAAGAACAACGATAAAGTCTCAAAGGCGTCCAGAAAGAAAGAAAAAAAAAAATAGGTCAGTCACAGAGGAGTGTGAATCTAACATCAGACTTCCCATCAGAAATACTTTTAAACTATGCCTTTAGGGGCGCCTGGTGGCTCAGTCGATTAAGCACCCGACTTCAGCTCAGGTCACGATTTCATGGTTTGTGGGTTCAAGCCCCACATCAGGCTCTCTATGCTGACAGCTCAGAGCCTGGAACCTGCTTCAGATTCTGTGTCTCCCTTGCTCTCTGCCCCTCCCCCACTTGTGCTCGCTCGTGCTCACACTCTCTCTGTCTCAAAAATAAGTAAACATAAAACAAAATTTAAACTACGCCTTTAAAATTCGTGGACTATGAATTTAAAGCTAAATTATATTTCCGGCCGAACCAGCAATCAGCTGTGCTGGGAAACCTTATGATGGCAGCACTCAAATGCACACACTACTCAAGGAGATATTGGAGCAGAGCAAAAGGAATGCAAGAATGAGATTTAAGAAACATGAGATGAAAACAAACTAATAAAGAAGAGTGGTAGCTGAGTAAAGGTGAGGAAAGGAAAAATGAAATTAAAAGGCAGCTTTGACACAGGGAATATAATCAATGACATTGTAAACAACTCTGTATGGTGATGGTAAATTGCACTGATCACTTCATCGTGTATACAGATATTGAATCACTGTGGGGTATAACTGAAATGAACAGGGTATTGTATGTCAATTACAATTTGATTACATTAATTTTTAAAATAAAAAAATAAAGGGGGAAATTCCATTAAAAAAGAAGAGACAGCTTTGAACCTTAACAATTTCATGGTAGGGGATAAACTCATGGGTTTTCTTTATTTTGCTGTAGATCTGATTTCATTTTGTTCTGCTGTGATTAATATTTACATAACCACAGTATGGTAAATGCTATTTTTATTGGGTTTAAGTATTCAGAAGTTCAGGCCTGGAAGACTTGACTACAGTTCCGGAACAGAATGTAAATGTTATAAGCCACGAAAGTGGGAAGAACGTAGATTGTATGTACTGACGTGGAGGAATGCATACGCTGTGAGGAAGCTAATGTAAGGTGCAGAGTAATATAAATAGTATGGCCCCATTTATATATACATATATTGTCGTATACATACTTTGCATGCCCAGTAAAACACCTGGAAAACCTTCACTCACTTTTACTTCCTACACTTCTGTATCTTTTGAATTTTTACAAGCACGCATAACTTTTGCAATTAAATTTTTTTTTAAATAGGATACTAGTTTGAGGACTTACTTAATTCTTAACCTGCCTAAGGGAGTTATGGTTTTTGGTAAGGACCAAACAAAAAAGACACTGAGTAAAAAGAACTACATTTTGTGGAACCTGCAATCTAAATAAAGCAAGGCAGAAACGTTGACTGTTCTAAATTTGTGAAAACCAAACAAAAAAACACCCTCCACAGACCAAAAACTAACCCCCCAAAAAACCCACAAAAAACAACAACAACAAAAAACCAAACAAAACAAAAAAAATGAAAGATCAACACTGCCATCTGCTGAGGACTCTTTGGAGGAGTGGGGAAGGCTTTGAGTGGGAAAGGCTTTCTGTTTTTTATAAATAACTACCTTCTGAGACTAGCAGAGACCTGAAATCTGGTTTATCTTCTACCAGGGGCATGGATTCCTAGCAATATAAGTAAGAAGTCAGAATCATACAGAGAGATGTGTGGGAAGGCCTGGGCAACAGTTTAAGAAATAGGGTTTGTTCAACCCAGCAAAGAGCTGGCCCAAGGGAGAACATGGTCTCGAATTTCTGACACGGCTGCCCTGGGGCAAAGGCTTGGTGTGTGGGACCAATGAAGAGGAATGAGAGCATACCAGAAGGGACCTTTTAATAGGTATTCCTTCCAAAAATAACTTATACTGTCCTGTGAAACAGTGAATGCCTCTCTGGTCACTAAAAACGAGTAAACAGAGAGGCAGGGGTAACCCTCTATCCTACAGTCACAGAAAGAAGGGCTGCCTGCATTTCTGAGACGTTACATTACCTGACCTGGCGTGCAGGCATTCAACAAATACCTATTGGGTACCTACTATATGTCAAGCACTGTGCAAGTCCCCTTACGCCCAGAGACACAGATCCACAGACTGGCTTTTGGAATAACTCCAACATAGCCAAGGCACCAAAGAGTCCAGGAGGAATCAAATTATATCTGGTCAGCCATGCTGCCAGACCCAACCTGTGTTTAGCAAGCACGGGATTTCCAGATCACACTCATCCACGCTCAGGATACATTCCTTAAAAGCTCAGGCCGTACAATCTAATGAACCAAACTCTTGTTCCTAAGTTCAAAAATATCGAGCTCCCAATAAGATCAAAGCAGATTTCATTCACTTCTTACTTTAAAAAAGAAACATAAGGGAAAAACTATATTAGGATCAGAAAATATTAGAACTGGAAAGACTTCCAAAATCATCTGGTTCACCAAGCTTACAAGCTGGGCTGAGGTCTGGAATGCTGTAAGAATTCTGATAGTGATTTAATCTGAAAGAACAGTACAAGAAAATAGACGTGAATGATAATGTATAGAATTTGTTATATCGTCAATGCTCAATAAACAGTTATTGAGAATGTAAAAATATTCTTTCATTTTAAATAATTTAAATCAAAAATCCCCAAACTTACTCTTACCAAAAAGGTGCTGGGGGGCACCTGGCTGGCTCAGTTGAGTGTCTGACTTCAGCCCAGGTCGTGATCTCACAGTTCGTGGGTTCAAGCCCGTGTGGGGCTCTGTGCTGACAGTTTGGAGACTTAAGCCTGCTTCCGATTGTGTGTCTCCCTCTCTCTCTGCCCACCACCCCCCCCCCACCCCCGCTCATGCTCTGTGTGTGTCTCTCTCTCAAAAATAAACAAACATTTTAAAAAAGAGGTGCTGGGTTCTAAGGAGAGCCCACTGGTTTAGAAAAAAAAAATCAAGTGTGAGAAAACTACAGAGAGAAGGACAATGGAAGTAGCTGATGGAAGAAGTAAACAGAACAGCAAGAGGGAAGCCAGGGATGGGTGGGGCCATGAGGAAGGACAAAGAAAAAAGTCTTCTCTAAGAAAGCCTGAAGGGAAGCTGGAGGCTGGAATGCCTGTATAAAAAGCTTGCAGGCCCTCCATTTGGGGAGCCCGTGGGTGAAAGACTTTGCTTCTATAAAGTAAGTATCCAGCTCCATAGTTACATTCTGTCACATCAAATCCATTCAGGATTCCTTAAACGGGATGCTCATTCATCCACAAGCTCTTCGTGGGGTCTGCTCCGAACCAAACCCCCGGCTAGGCAACAGGGTCACAGTGAACGCCCCTGGCCCCTGTTGTGGGGATGCTCATTTCTAACTGCAGAGGCCAGCCTTGGAGCCAGTCAAGGACAAGGGCTTAGAAGGAAGCGTGTGCATGCTGTGACGTGGGCTTCAGAAACAGCGTGGCGGGGAGCGCTGCAGAGAAGATAGCCTGAAGAAGTGGAGGTGTGCTTCTGACAGGGCACCCCCATCACGCCATGCTCCCTGAGAGGTCAAGGGCCCCGCAGAGTTAGCATCCGAATAATCCGGATCCAATTTTGTTAGTCCTCAGGCGCTAGACAAGGGAAAGGTAGGAAAGCCTCTTCTTCCTTCAAGGCGAGGAGGGAGACGAAGTCCGGAAAATCCTACTGGGGCTAAAATGGGAATGAGGGGCAATTAGAGGCTGTACCAAGTGATTTGGAAATGCTGCAGGGGATCAGTGATGTACCACCAGGCAGGATGAGCAAACGTGGAGGAAGTGACATTTGAGCAGAGGCTAGGGGAAGACCTGGCAGGCCAGAGAAGGAAAGCCACACCAAGAGGCTTTGAGGAGCAGGGTGTGCAGGGCATTGAGAGGGCGATTCAGTAGGACTAGCGATAAAGCGCGGGGTGGCAAGACTGGCAGAAGTTCTTTAACAGATTAACGAGGTATGATTTACACCCGCCACATTGTGTGCATGGGTACAATGAATGATGCGTAGCGGCTTTTAGGGTTGTATATCCATCACCAAAATCCAGTTTTAGAACATTTCTATCATCCAAAAAGTTCCCTCATGCCTGTTACAGGTTTGTCATCGTACTTATTAAACTTGGCCAATGGTTTTGACATTCATCCATGTTGCAGTATGTACCAGTAGTCCATTCCTTTTTTTTTTCAACATTTGTTTAGTTTTGAGAGAGGGGGAGGAGCCAAGATGGTGGAACAGCATGGAAGTTTTTTGTGCATCTCGGGTCCATGAAATACAGTCAGACCAATACTAAACCACCCTGCACACCTAGAAAACTGATCTGAGGATTGACACAACAATCTGCACAACCTGAACCACAGAATTCAGCAGGTACGCAGCACGGAGAGGTGAACTGGGGGAGAGAGAAGCTGCGGAGGCTAGGGAACTGCTTTTGCGTGTGGAGAGAGGACAGAGATGGGGTGGGGGATGGAATTCGGGAAAAGCACTCCCCCCAAAAGCAGCTGGAAAGAAAGTGGAAAAGTGGAAACAGCCACAGGGACTGAACTAAAAAGGGAGAAAGGAGAAAGGAGGGGGTTTAAATTCCATTAAGACTGTAAACAGGGGGAGTGCAGAGTCTGAAACTCCGCAACTCAATACCTGGTGGTGCTCTGGTGGGAAGGGCGAATCCCCAGGAGCAGAGTGGAGTCTGGGGTTCTTCAGGCCACACCGGGAGAGGCAGTTCCTCTGCTGGGAGGACACCTGGTAGAGGCTGTGTGGGTCCCCCAAAGGCCAGGCCCCAGTGGACCCAGGAGAACAACCACATTCGCTGGTGCTGGAACAAGGTCGTTAAGGGTGAAACCTGGTGCTAGATGTGTGTTGTGATTTGCCATAATTCCTGAAATGCTGCTGCTACACTATCTCACGAACTTTTGCTGGGGTGGGCTGGCACCTGGCTGCAGTCTCTGGGCATCAGCAGCAGCACAGTCCTGTGAACGTTCCTTGGTGTGGCTGGCACCTGGCCATTACTCGGTGAGACCCTCCTGCAGAAGGGCAGAACGGGTCAAAGCCACAGACCTTCAGAAGTAAGGGGTCGGGAAAAACAGCTGCACCTGAGACAAAACTCAGGAGGGAGGTGCTGCCTGGAGCTTTGGTCACAGACTGTGTAAAAGCGGGGAGTGGATGGAAGCCGAAGACAAAGGACAGGTGTGCGATTGCTGATCTGGGAGAACAGAGTCCCGATACTAGAGACTGGGTAGCTGGGTGACGCCATTTTCACCGCTCCCGCGCATGTGCATTCGCACCTACAAGCACCACAACAAGCCATCCCAGTAGGCTAGTAGCGCCATCTAGTGGAGAACGGAGTTGTTACACTAAGCCCCGCCCAACTGGGCCAACCTGCCTCTTCAAGAACAGAAGTCTCATCGCCTGCTTAGTTTATGGACTATAAAGCACTTCGTAGTTTGATTTCTAGGGGAAAGTGAAGTAATTTCAGTCGTATTTCAGTCTGTTTGCCGGTCCATCTATTCAATTTTCTTTCTTTTTTTTTTTCCTTTTTCCTTTTTTCTCTTTTTTGTTTCTCTTTCTTGAATACAGAAAGAGAAAAAATTCATTGCTATTTTCAATTTTTATTAAAAATATTTTTATTTAATTTTTTTCTACTATATTTTTTACTTTTGTGTAAATTTTTTCAAATTATAGTTTACTTCCATCATTTCATTTTAGTCTACTTCAGTGTATTCATCTTTTCAAATTTTCAAATGATTTCCTTTTTTTTTTTTCCTTTTTCCCCCCTTTTTTCTCTAATCTATCAAGCCCCTTTCAACACTCAGACCAAAACACACTTAGGACCTAGCATCATTTATTCGATTGTGTGTGTGTGTGTGTGTGTGTGTGTGTTTGGTTTTAATTTTTTATTTCTAATTTTTTTTTATTTTATTTTTTTAACCCATTAATTCCTTTTCTCTCTTCAAAATAATGAAATGAAGGAATTCACCCCAAGTGAAAGAGCAGGAAGAAATGACAGCCGGGACTTAACCAACACAGATACAAGCAAGATGTCTGAACCAGAATTTAGAATCATGATAATAAAAATACTAGCTGGAGTCAAAAATAGATTAGAATCCCTTTCTGTGGAGATAAAAGAAGTAAAGCTAGTCAGGATGAAATAAAAAATGCTATAACTGAGCTGCAATCTCGAATGGATGCCATGGCAGCAAGGATGGATGAGGCAGAACAGAGAATTGGCGATATAGAGGACAAACTTATGGAGAATAATGACGCAGAATAAAAGAGGGAGATTAAGGCAAAAGAGCATGATTTAAGAATTAGAGAAATCAGTGACTCATTAAAAAGGAACAACATCAGAATCATAAGGGTCCCAGAAGAGGAAGAGAGAGAAATAGAGGTAAAAGGATTATGTGAGCAAATCATAGCAGAAAACTTTCCTAACCTGGGGAAAGACACAGACATCAAAGGTCAGGAAGCACAGAGGACTCCCATTAGATTCAACAAAAACCGACCATCATCAAGGCATATAGTAGTCAAATTCACAAAATACTCAGGCAAGGAGAGGATCATGAAAGTAGCAAGAGAAAAAAAAGTCCTTAACCTACAAGGGAAGACAGATCAGGTTTGCAGCAGACCTATCCACAGAAACTTGGCAGGCCAGAAAGTAGTGGCAGGATATATTCAATGTGCTGAATCAGAAAAATATGCAGCCAAGAATTCTTTATCCAGCAAGGCTGTCATTCAAAATAGAAGGAAAGATAAAAAGTTTCCCAGACAAACAAAAATTAAAGGAGTTTGTGACCACTAAACCAGCCCTGCAAGAAATTTTAAGGGGGACTCTCTGAGGGGAGAAAAAATGAAAAAGAAAAAAACAAATAAATAAAGACCAAAAGCAACAAAGACTAGAAAGGACCAGAGGACCCTACCAGAAACTCCAATTCTACATGCAACATAATGGCAATAAATTCATATCTTTCAGTACTCACTCTAAAATGTCAATGGACTAAATGCTCCAATCAAAAGACATAGGGTAACAGAATGGATAAGAAAACAAGATCCATCTATATGCTGTTTACAGGAGACCCACTTTAGACCTAAAGGCACCTTCAGATTGAAAGTAAGGAGATGGAGAACCATCTATCATGCTAATGGTCAACAAAAGAAAGCTGGAGTAGCCATACTTATATCAGACAATCTAGACTTTAAAATAAAGACTGTATCAAGAGATGAAGAAGGGCATTATATCATAACTAAGGGGTCTATCCACCAAAAAGACCTAACAATTATAAACATTTATGCTCCAAATGTGAGAACACCCAAATATATAAATCAATCACAAACATAAAGAAACTCATTGATAGTAATACCATAATACTAGGGGACTTCAACAGCCCACTCACAGCAATGGACAGATAATAAAAAAATCAACAAGGAAACAATGGCTTTGAATGACACGCTGGACCAGATGGACTTAACATTCAGAACATTTCATTCTAAAGCAGTGGAATATACATTCTTCCCCAGTGCACATGGAACATTCTCCAGAATAGACCACATATTTATTTTTGAGAGAGATAGAGCATGAGCGGGGTAGGAGCAGAGAGAGGGGAAGACACAATCCAAAGCAGGCTCCAGGCTCTGTGCTATAAGCACAGAGCCAGATGTGGAGCTCAAACTCACAAACCGTGAGATCATGACCTGAGCTGAAGTCGGACATTTAACCGACTGAGCCACCCAGGCGTCCCTCAGTTTGTCAATTTCTAAACAAACAATCCTGCTGGAATATTGACAGGGATTGAGTTGAACCTATGGAATAATTTGGGTAGAATTGACATTATAATAGTACTGAATCCTCTAACCCACAAACATGGAATGTTTCTCCATTTATTTACATCCTTAATTTCTCAGAAACTTTTGTAAATTTCAGTGAAATAAATCTATTTCTGTATTCTTTTTGTGCTATTGTGGGTGGATTTTTTTTGTTGGGGGGTATTGTTTGTTAATAGAGAGGATTTCAATAGATCTTTTTTTTTTTTTTTTTTGGTATATTGAACTTGTATTCTACAGCCATATTAAATTTACTTTCTAGTAGTTTTGTGTGTGGTGTGTGTGTGTGTGTGTGTGTGTGTATTCCTTCAAACCTTACAGGATCATGTCATTTGTGAATAAAGATAGTTTTCTTTTTCCACTTTGAATGACTTTATCTTTTTTGGGAGAGGAAGAGAGGGAACTGGATAGAACCTCCATTACAGTGTTTAATAGAAATAATGAGAGTGGATATTGTTGACTTGTTCCTGATTTCAGGAGAAAAGCACTCCCCCCTCCCATTAAGTATGTTAGCTGTGGTTTTTCATAAATTGAAAAGTACTTAATTAGGTTGAGGAAGTTGCCTTCTATTCCTACTTTATTAAGTATTTATCATGAATGGGTGTTGAATTCTGTCTAATGTTTTTCCTGTGTCCATTTATAAAAAGAAGGGTTTTATCCCTTTTTATAAATATGGTGTAAAAGATTGATTTTTGGATGGTAAATCAAGATTGAGGCCCTTGAATACACCCTATTTGGTCCTGCTGTATAAATCTTTTTATTTATTATTGGATTCAGTTTGCCAATATTGTGTTAAGGATTTTGCATCAATCTTCATGGGATTTAAATACCTTTTTAAATATAGGTATTTAAAACTATAAAATTCCCTCTCAGCACTGTTTTAGCTTCATACACTAAATTGACATCTCATTTTCATTCAGTTAAAATTATTTTCTAATTTCCCTTGTGATTTCCTCAATTACATGAGTTATTTAGAAAGTGTGTTAATTTCCATATATTTGGGGATTTCTTTTTGTTGGTGACTTCTAATTTAATTTCAACATAGTGGGAGAAGATACTTTCTATGATTTAGAATTTCTTGTTGAGACTTGTTTTACGGCACAGCATATGGTCTTCCCTGGAGAATGTTCCATGTGGACTTGAAAAAAGTGTGGTCTGCTGCTGGTGGGTGGTGTTCTACAAATGTCAGGACAAGTTGACCAGCAGCCTTCTTTTTTTTAAGTATTTATTTCTTTATTTAAAGAGCAGGGGAGGGGCAGAGAGAGAGGGAGAAAGAGAACCTCAAATAGGCTCTGTGCTGTCAGCATGGAGGCCAACATGGGGTTTGGTCCCAGGAACTGCAAAATCATGACCTGTGCTGAGATCAAGAGTCAAAAGCTGAACTGACTGAGTCACCCAGTCACCCCAGCAGCATTCTTTTATGTGCTTTTTGTCAAGTTGTTCTATCAGTTATTAAGAGTGGGATATTGAAATCTCCAAATATTATTGTTGAATTGTCTATTTCTCCTTCCAAATCTGTCACTTTTTCTTCATGTATTTTGGGGCTCTGTTGTTAGGCCCATATACATTAATAGTTATTGTATATCCCTGATATATTGGCCCTTTTATCATTTGAAATGTCCTCAACTTCTAGTAGTATTTCTTGTCTAAAAACCCACATTACCTGATATTAATATAGCCATTACAGCTTTCTTATGGTTACCACTTGCAGTATATATTTTTCTGTAACTTTTTAACTTTTTTTTTTTTGAGAGACAGAGAGAGAGTGAGCACACACGCTCAGAGAAGGAGGAAGAGAGAGGATCTTAAACAGACTCCATTTTCAGCCCAACGTGGGGCTCGACTCCATGAACCATGAGATCATGACCTAAGATGAAATCAAGAGTCAGTCGCTTAACCAGCTGAGCCACCCGGGCACCCCTCTGTTGATTTTTTAACTATATTTTTTGAGTATTATTTCAGTGGTTCCTCTAGGGACTACAATAATATGCATTTCAATTTAGCACAATATTCTTCAGATTAATATTAACATAATTCCAATGAATACAGAAGCTTTGTTTCAATATAGCTCCAATTCCTACTCCCTCCTTTGTGCTATTATTATAATATACATTGCACCTATGTTATAACCCCAACAATACAGTGTTATTATTGCATTATACAATAGCATGGCATTTAAAAAAAGGAAAACATACATTTATTGTGTAAGCAAATGTCTCCCCAAGATTCCCATCCTCTGGTTATTCAATCAAGGTGCTGTCTTGAAAGGACTTTGCAAATGAAATTAAGGTTACTACATAGGGCAATTATCCTAGATTATCCAGATGGGCCCAGTGTAATCACATGAGCCCTGAACAATAGAAGAGGGAGGCAGAAGAGTCCATCAGAGAGAAATGTAGTGGAAGAGAGATACAGAGATGAGGCAGAAGAGACCAGAGAGATGAAGTATGAGAAGGAACCAAATTGCTGTTGCTGGCTTTGAAGTTGGAGGAAAGGAGCCAACAGCCAAGAAATGTGAGTGGCTCCTAGAGGCTGAGAACAACTCCTGTCAGCAAGGAAACGGGGGCTCAGTCTTACAACCATATGGAGCCAAATGTTACCAACAACCTGAATGAGCTTGGAAGTCAATCTATACTGAGCCTCCAGAAAAGAATACTGTACAGCCCACACCTTGATTTTGACCTTCAAAACCAAGGATCAGAGAGCCAACTGAGCCACATTATCCCTGAACTTCCGAACTACACGTAGAAGTGTGCGATCTTAAGCGGGTATCATCGGAAGCACGTTTGTAGTAATTGTTATGTCAGCCATACATTTATACAATCCTTTATATTTACTCACATATTTACCATTTACAGGACTCTTCATTCTATCCTGTGGATTCGAGTAGCCATCATATTTTCGTTCTGAAGAATTTAAAAACAGATCCATAGGCAAAAAAAATTGGTTTAGTTTATCTTTTTATTTTGCCACCTTATTTTACGCCTTCATTTCTGAAAGCTAACTTGTGTCCAAATCCTCCAGAAGTCCCTGGAGCTTCCTGAAAGTCCAATGATCACCTATGAGCCCACAGCCCCTTTGCTGGTCTCGAGTCAGAGATCCCAAGGGGACTGTTACGCCAGCGGGCTTTAAGATTAGATGTAGAAATATCAGACACTCTGGAGCCTACTGGGGAGAGTGGCAACCTAATCCCAAATCTACAGGCCCTAAATCTGGGTCACAATCACAGGATGCCCAGCCCTTCTAAGCTGACTAGAGCTCAGGGCAGCAGGAATCACCCTCCCTACACTCTCAGGAATCCAGTAGTTGGAAAAGGAAGGAAAGATCTGAGCTTGGTGTATATAAACCTGCTCCATTGTACCTAGGTGCCCTCCCTGAGCCTCCCCTACCCAGGAACCAGAGAGACGTGCACCTGTAGGTCATCTGTGGCCTATTCCACCTGTACTGCTTATAACTGCTCTAGCCTGTTCAGGTCTAGGTAGGTCTGCTACGTATTGAGAACATCTAGAATGTTCAGCTTTCTAGGTTTTTTGAGTGTTTTGGTTTGTCTGTTTTGCTATGAGGAGAGATATTTTGAAGTCTCACTCTCCTTGGGTCTGACTCTGGGACTTGGCTGGCTGCCACCAGCCTCCCAAGCTACAAGGCTTTGAACTCTCAGGGAAGAAGCCAGGAGTGAAAGAAGCTTCTGGGTTAAAGAAGCTCACCAAGTGCAAAGCCAGTGAGGGAGAGAAAGCTGCTCCTGAGACTCTTACACAGCATCTGCCCTCTCTGGCCTCACCCCTCTATCCAATTTGCAGCCAGCTCACCTTCAGTCATTCCCTAAAGGAAGGACTGCCAGCCTCCTCCAAGTCCTCTCTACCCTCCTCAGGACACTCAGTTGGCCACCATCTGTCCTAGTTGCAAAAGTCAGGTGAGACCATACATATAAAAGCACTTGGGAAAACTCCACATTAGGTGATGATCAGTACAATGATCTCTGCACATCTGGAATTAAATCTCAAAAGTGCATTTAATCCATCACTCGCTGAATGCCCACATGTATTTCAGTTTATGAATCCAATGACCACCTGACTCCTCTTCTAGGTATCCGGGGTGCCAAGCAGCAGCTCTAACTTTACTTTATGGTTGACATCCACAAC
This sequence comes from Panthera tigris, assembly GCF_018350195.1. NCBI lineage: Eukaryota > Metazoa > Chordata > Mammalia > Carnivora > Felidae > Panthera > Panthera tigris. The sequence goes on along the minus strand of NC_056672.1, from coordinate 60,967,546 downwards.
CCTTCCCACAGTTTTTCCTTTTAAAAGGTCTAACACTGGGGCGGGGGTGCCTGGGTGGCTCAGTCAGTTAAGCGTATGACTCTTGATTTCAGCTCAGGTCATGATCTCACAGTTCGTGGGATTGAGCCCCACCTTGGCTCCATGCTGACAGTGCAGAGCCTGCTTGGGATTCTCTCTCCCCTTGCCCCTCTCCTCTGCACTCTCTAAATAAATAAAATAAAGATTCCTTTGAAAAAATAAAATGTCTAACGTTACCAAATAGTCTATCAACCACACCTCTAACAAAGAACTAGACTTCCCTGCACACCATCTACCACAACATCAAGATCCCAGTGTTTTAGTGCTGCCTATGACATGTGCACATTTCATTACTGGTCCATGCCAATACTCCCCTTTACTTCCTATTTTTCTGTACCCTCCGTCAATGGTTTCTTTCCCCTTTCCCTTTTGAAATACTTAAGTTGCCAATCCCCCTTTATAATTCTATTCCTTCTAACAGGAAAGAAAATAGTTCTCTTAAGTTTCTTACTTTTTCTATTTCTCTTTAGCTCTCATAAAGAATCCTTTTTTTTTCCCATAATGATTTAATATAGTTTCTTTCCCAATTCTGAAAAAATATGCAGGGCTGAGCCCTGCATGACTCGGCCTTACCTTTTATAACATCAAGATTTTCTTGTCTTTCAGAGTAGCCCCACTCTTTTGTAAATCCTCAGTGGTAAAGCCAAACAGACGGTGAAGAGCTACAAGATATGTCCGGGAGGCCACATATGTAAAAACACTTTTTCCAAAATAGAAGAGACCAGTATAAAGCTAGTTCTGCTGTTTCTCTGAATCTGTATTTTAAAAATAACTTTACTTTTTTCCATCTTTCAATAAAAGCGCTACATCCTGGTGATGTGTCTTCTTTAGTATAGAGAAAGAAAAAAAAAAAATCCCTAAATCCAGTCTTTGAACTGAAGTGACAGTGTTTAACGCAAGAACAATCCAATCCATAAAACCTTTCTCAATGTTAGTCAAGAGTTTGGGGACACATCACCTCTCTCCACTGCTATTTTCTCAGTTTCCTTATCGGCCGAGTTAGCATACTAACTGTTCAAACTGACTTAAAAAAAAAAAAATGCCAATTCTCACAAATCCTTAAATTAGGAAAGAGGATGCACTCAATTTCCTTTGAAAATCACTGAAAAAACTTTGAGAATCAAAATAGTAACATCTTTAACAAAACATTAGCAAACCTGCGGAGTGAGAGACAATAAGCAGTTCACGTGGAGGCAGGTCCATCCCATCCCCTGACAGATCAGGCACCCCCACGCATGTGGGAGGACGCCACGGATGCACCTTCAAGGCAGGTGGGCACTTCTCAGCCCCGTTACCATGTTGCAACTTGTACTGAGGAATAATCCAAAGACTCTAGTATCTGTCTATAGCAACTGCATTTCATATCAGCATGGCTCAGTCCAATATACATACTTTATTTTAAATGATGCCACTAGCACTTGGGAAAAAAAAGTCATTTATTTGCATTGCTTCCACTTCTCTACTGTAGTGTTAGGACCCGACATAAGCATCGCTCTTCTACTTCCTATTTACAGCTCATTCAGAATATTACTACAAATACAATATACAATTTTTAAAAACTTCTGGGGAACTGTCGTCTTTGTTTTTCTTTCCTCTTTATAGGTTTCTCAAAATCATTCAACTTAAATGAAAATTTACATGGACATTTTCTGTACACATCCGAAAGGGCAGAGGTTACACTGGTAAAAGCCAAAAGAATTTTGCACGAATACAATAAAATACAGAAAACAGAGAGTATAGAAGATGTTATTTGGGGTACAAATATAAACAATACAGTACCATTTGAGTAATTTAGCAACATAACACTCATACTTTATAGAAATAAAACTGCAAACCTGGAGAATGCTCTGACAAATATTAAACATTATATATACAATGAGGTAAATGTACCTTGGTCTCTTGAGAGGTAATTTAAGTTTAAAGCAATTGACATTTTGAAGCATCTCCTTGACATAGAAAGAAATATCAAACACCCCATTCCATTGGCACAAGGTGAAAAAGGGATATCAAAACACGGTTCACGATATTCAATTCATAAATCTTGTTAAAAAATAAAAACAAATTCACTTAAGTTCTTTTTAAGTTTTAAGAAACAGGTTGAATATTATTAACCACATTCTTAGAAGTTTACAATTACAAGTAAGATTGCATAATGGTGTGGAAAAGCTTGAATGTACTGACAATCCTCAGAATGACTTAGAATCCCAGCACTGCCGGAAGGGGCCCGTGGGTATTTCAGCGTTCTTAATCACACTCAAGAAGCTACAGATTACATGTCCAGAGCTATTCTTTAGGATCTCAAAAATATCTGAATTGGCATTTCCTGCCAAGCTGTAACAGAACCACTGTTTGGAAATTCCATCATTTGGAGCCAGAACACTGCCACAGTCAAGAAACAAAAAGAAACAGTTGACTTATAATCACTCTTTCAGTGCAAGGATAAAAATAAACTTTTGATATGACAGGTCTACTGGGATACTGATTTTGTTCTGCATTTTAATTGGCAATAGGCCATCTTGTTTCACAAAACAGTCTAAGTGGGACAGTTCGCGATGTAGAGGGGGAACAGAAGGTAGCTCACGCATGAGCTGATCACTAAATGTCATAAGGAGAACTGAAATTTGGAAATCTTGATGGCCATGGCACTGTGCACTGACTCGAGGCACTTCTTGAGCAATATCATTACAGCAGAATCACAGGCTCCCTTCTTCAGACCTTACCCTGTCCTACAGTGGGTAGGATCGGCCACTGCTTCTGGCACAACTCCTATTGCCATACTGCCACCTTGCTGCCTTCCCACTCCCTGGCCATAACTGAAGTCACAACAAGGCAGCCAGCAGAGCCATCACCCACCCAGTCTCCAAACTTGGGAGAGCCCTCCCAGCAACACCCCATGACTCAAAGAAATGGAAGCACGTCCTACGTTTCCATCAATCATTTAGATACCAAAAGCAGCTATTCAGTCAAAAGGCTGCTGAGGGGATATGGGCAGGGCATGGTGGCGGCAAGGCAATGGTCTCTGAGCAGGGACCAGCAGGAAGGCCGGTTGAGAAAACTAAGCTGAAGTTATAAAGGAAGGACCGGGGACACCTGTGCCCCACCGGGTCGTACCTCCCTCATCCCCAGTCCTCCAGGGTACTGACAAAATGGACGTGGACAGGTAACTGGTCTGAAGGTACATTTTAAGCCAAGTTTAATCTTGGAAGGTGAACGTCTGAAGACAGGCAGCATAAACAAACGCTTGTGTTTCTGAGTGACAAAATTAACGCTCTAGTCAAACTTATCTGCAGTTATGGCCGTAGCAATCAGGATCTATTTCATCTTTTAAGTGACTTCCGTTTCCAATATTAGCCAAATGGGGTTTATCAAACTCATTAGCCAAAAAAGGAATTTGCTGCAATAATAAACCCAATTTAGAACTAAACTCCAACTTTAAAAAAAATTCCCTGACTCCCCAAAAGTACATTTTATTCACTTAGGCAAGAACAGTATAACTGCAACTCAATCTTTGATTCAATAAAGAATATCTTCAGTAAAAGTGGATTACTTTACCTTATAGGAAAGTGAGAAATTATGTATCACAATTTCAAATCAGACAAGAACTTTTGGTATGTTCTTAAAATTATATAAAAATAGTTTTAGCATTGGTCCCCTGGATTTCATAAAGCAGATCTGGTAGGCTTAGAAATGGCCAAAAAAAAAAAAAAAAAAAAAAAAAAGGTACTTATAATCACAGAGCTAGAGATTATTAAACAGGAAATCTAACATATTTATAAAAACAAACCCCTCAAACTCATTCATTTGCTTTGACAAAATTAAAATCATGGTAACTACAGAAAAAACTCAGATTTGGAGTCAAAATATTAACCTCTAAGCACATTTTCCCCATGATGTTTTTAAACACATGAAATTGACACTAAATTCCTATGTATATGTCATTCATTCTAAAATTACTTTGGCTTTAAGACCAAATAGTCTTTCAAATTTATTCTATGTATAAGAGATAAGACATTATCAGAATGCAGCCCAGTCAGTGTAAATGGCCACTATCTCTTACTGACCAAAATACTGTAAAGGTTATTCTGACCCTTTCATTTAGAAACTGATAGCAGTATAAAGTCAATGTCTTGCCTCATTGCTATGATAGTTTTTTCTCTCCCGTCAGAATAAGATCACAGTGATAAAGAGAACTCTGAAAATTATAAAAGCCCTAAAGGACTTTTAGCACTGGAAGTAAAAACCAGTTATTGTAAGTTAGTTTCAAGTTAATGTGAAGACCATGACGAGTTTGCTTGAAACATTTAATTTGACTAAAAACATCTGTAAATGGAGAACCTATACTCAGGATGTTCTTTAGCTACCACTCCCAAATATCAAGGGTGTACTGAACTCGTTACATAACCATGGAGATTAAGCACTTGTGCACAGTATGCGCACACGGAGGGAAAGACTGAATTAGAAGCTGCCTTCTTCAAAGGGTAGTGAGACTCCAGAACCACACGAACTCTGACCTTAGTTACAAAGACAGAAAGCCCACTGAACACTGACTCCGACATAACGAATGTGACTCTCTTGCACACCTGTTAGCTATTCAAATGATTAATTACCTTTACCTTCCTAGAAAAAAACCTATTATTTAACATCAACCATATCCTAATTTTAAATGTAATTCATTTCTTAAAAAAATAACACTGTCTTTGATCAGATAAAGAAAAAAATGGCTTACAGAATGCCACACAACTTTTCACAAGCAGCTAGACAAATTTTCCCTTTTAGAAAAATTAGTCTGTAGGCTACAAGTTTTAAATTATTAAAGTACTATAAGCATCTAGAGTGCCACTTGACTTAAGGTATACTTAGACAACACAATTTAAATGCAAAAGCTTGAAGTGAGAATATTCAAATATGACCATGATAACATTTACCAATTAATGCCACTTCATTTCTTTAGTGGTTTAAGCACATTTTGGTAGGAGAAAGGCATTTTCAAAATGGACTACCAAATGACATACTACAAAAATTCCTCCAAAAAACTAGACAGAGAAAGTCTGGGCTACCCAGATAAATAAATTTCTTGAATTGAAATACTATAGGTTTTAAGACACACAGACTTTAAGCAATTCTATTCATCTCCATTAGAAAGACACAGAAGCGGCACTTACTGGTATAGTACAATCCCATTTTGAAGGCATGTAATGTTCTGAATATGTGAAAGAACAGTAATAGTATACAAAATACAATTGCATAAATTATGTTCCTCACTACTATATGAGGTCATTTTTAGACTCAAGATAAGAGTTTTATAAGTGTTAGTTTTAAGATCCTGAAAATTATAGACCAGTACATTCAAAGTCTGAATCAAGGAAACTCTTTAGTGGTTCAGAATCCTCTGAGAATGTACTAACCAGGAATAAAATCACTTTCCTGAAAAATAAGAAATGTTTCGTGTAACTCAACAATCCAGCTCCTTTACCCTTAAAGATGATCTTCAGCACAGCAGAGTTAACCTAAAGTTAAGATCAGCAATCATCTTTAAAAAAACAAAAAAACAACCAAGTTTTGTGTTAATAAAAAATAAAGGTAGACTACACAACACTTTGTAACTGTCCTGGGAAAGAAGTGTTCATAGTGCAGAGAAAGGACCCACATGGCTGTTTCCTGGGTCCAAAGAAATCCTGGGGAGTTTCTCATTGACCTTATTACACTGTTGCAAAAGGAAGCAATATCCTTCTATTCCCTCTCAGTGAGGTAGAACAGCTGACCTCCCAAATTAAAACCCAGGAGCAGATCTGAAGAAAAGCAGAGTTCAGGCGAAGCCGCAGAACTACATTTTGATGCCTTCCTGTTGACTGAGTTGTGACAATGTTTTCTTAATCCTCAAAGCTGTAAGTCTAGCAGCTCCGTTGGCATACCAACATTCTCTCATAATTTTAGCCATTACTCTCAAGGCCTGCAAGAAAATAGAAGAAAAATTATAGTTAACGCATGCACCACTTTCCATTCATCTGGATTAGATCTTTACTCTGTACAGTTTCTTTCCAAGTGACATACGTTCAAGTTTTTGTTTGTTTCAGCATTATCTGTAATAACAAATGAATAGAAACCTCCTCAATTCCCTTCAGTAGGGTACTGCTGTCAGCAGCTGGAAAGCAGATGGACAAGGGGTGACTTACTTATTAGCAGACCTAAAAAATCTGAATCCTAAACCAGAGTTGTACATGGCAAATAAGGAACTTGACTCACACTGAAACGCCCCCAAAATCCGAGGAATTAACTGCATTGAGTTCCTCTGAGGTGAAGTGCAAGCTAAAAATAGGATCAGCCAAAAGAGCTGGAACCCCAGATCCTTGCCCCTCCCTGAGCATCACATAGTTGGGTGACTGCAGTCCCCCACCAGCAAAAGACTAGAGATTGGTATCTGAGAGGGTAAAGCAGAGACCTCTGACTTGGGGAACATGGGGGCAAAGTTCCATACTGACAACTCACTAAATGAGAAGACCATAAGCTTTCTCCCCAAAACACAGGCCACAACCTGTAGACACTCCTCCAGGCAAGAGACTGTAAGAGTCCTCTCTGGGGAATGCGAGCCCAAGTGGAAAGACCTGAAGATACTGCCATCAGTGGCTCTCCAAGCGAGTAACCCAGTTAGATCACCCTAAAGATCACAGGTGATAAGCTCCCTTCATGTGCACAAAGCTTCCCATCGGCTTTTAGCATCCTATTTTTAAACAGGAAGAGAGCAGGAGTTTGATTAGACACCAGAGAAAGCAATATGAATGCAGAAGCTGATACAGAACAAAGCAACTTGGAAAAAACAGTTGTACAGAGAAGAAAACATCAACAACTTATCATTAATATCCTTAAGGAGATAAAAGAAAATGTTCATGTTAGATTTACCATTGATCGTTTTTTTGCTTCCTGTTTGACTTTGGAAAAACTTGACAGAAGAATTGGAAAATAAACCTGATAAAAAAAGATAAAAGTTGATAAACCTCCTGGAAAGTGTAGAAAAAAACCAGAGCTGGAGGAAAAGACAAGAAAATTAGAAGGCCTCTTCAAGAGGTCTACCATTCCTAAGTAGACTGTAAGAAAGATAACAGAGGAGGAGGCGCCTGAATGGCTCAGTCGGTTAAGTGCCTGGCTTCAGCTCAGGTCATGATCTCATGGTTTGTGAGTTCAAGCCCCACATCAGGCCCTGCACTGACAGGGCAGTACCTGCTTGGAATTCTCTCTCTCCCTCTCTGTCTCTGCTACTCTCCCACTCGTGCTTTCTCACAGTCAAAATAAATAAACTTAAAAAAGAATGGAGGAAAATGGAAGGGAACAAATCAAAGAAATACTTCAGGGACATTTTCTAGAAATGAACATTTGTTTCCAGATAAAAAGGATCAAGTTCCTATCACATACATATACTCATTCAACAAAATAATAAATTTACTGACAGCCTACCATCTACCAGATACTGTCCTAGGTACTGGGGATACAATAGCGAGCAAACAGACAAAATCCCTACCCTCATAAAGCTCACATTCTAGAGAGCCAAAGCATATAATTAATAAGTAAGTAAAATACATGGACGGGCAGTGGTAAGTGCTACGGAGAAACATCATTTAGGGAAGCAGATAAAATATGCCAGGGAAAGAAGATGATATTTGAAATGGGTATAACAAGGTAACGTCTGAGCAGAGACTTAAAAGAGGGAGGAACCTGAATAAACCAGAAACAGGAAGTCATGCAGCCAGGAAAGAATATTCACCATAACAAAGGGAAAGGGAATCCCAGGTGAGGGAATCCTCCCAAAGGTGAGGGATATCCCAAGGGGAAAGCTGCACAGTGGGCCTAGAGAACTATAAGTCCAGACTGGAAAATATCAGAAGATTTTGCAAGACATTTCTTCAGTTATTCTATCAGTTTCATGTTCTTACTGTGTTTCAACTATTGAGAGGAGATTCATAAAACCCTAGAAAAGTGTAAGACTGAATTAGTATAAAGTACATATAAAACTAATCAAATTGAGAAAAAACAAAAATGACAGCGATGGCATTAATTCAGCAAATTGCATGTGTGCTCTTAATGTTAACTGCTAACTTTTCCTCATGCTTAAAAAGCCATCTGTTTAGAGGTGCCTGGGTGACTCAGTAAAACTAAAGCTTCTGACTCTTGTTTTCAGCTCAGGTCATGATCCCAGGTTCGTGGGATCAAGTCCCACGTCAGGCTCCATGCTGAGCATGGAGCCTGCTTCAGATTCTCTCTCTCCCTCTGCCCCTCTCTGCAGCTCACGCTCAGGCTCTCGCTCTTTCTCTAAAAAAAAAAAAAAAAAAAAAAAAAAAAAGCCATCTGTTTAATAATGTGCTCTACTTAATGAGTGCATGAATACTTCCAAGTACTCTTGATTTCAGCTCAGGTTATGATCTCACAGTTCGTGGGATCAGGCCCTTCACCAGGCTCTGCACTGACAATACAGAAACTGCTTGGGATTCTCTCTCTCTGGCCCTCCCCCACTCACACTCTCTCTCTCAAAATAAATAAATAAATAAATCAACTTGAAAAAATTTTTTAAAATCTGTTGCAGTTCTATACACTAATAATGAAGCAGCAGAAAGTGAAATTAAGAAAACAATCCCATTTACAATTGCACTGAAAACAATAAAATATTTCGGAATAAACTCAACCCAAGAGGTAAAAGACCTATACTCTGAAAACTATAAAACACTGATGAAGGAAGTTCAAGATGATACAAAGAAATGGAAAGACATTCCATGTTCATGGGATGGAAGAACAAATATTGTTAAAATGTCTATTCTACGCAAAGCAATCTATACATTTCATGTAATCCCTCTCAAAATACCAATAGCATTTTCATAGAACTAGAACAAACAATCCTAAAATTGGTATGGAACCACAAAAGACTCTAAACAGTCAAAGCTTTCTTGAAGGAAAACCAAAAACAAAAACAAAAAAACCAAACTGGAAGTATCACAGTTCCAGATTTTAACTTATATAACAAAGTGGTAGTAATTCAAATAGTATGGTACTGGCCTAAAAATAGACACATAGAGATCAAAAGAATAGGACAGAAAACCAATAAGTATACCTATAATTATTTGGCCAATTAATCAACAAAGCAGGAATGAATACACAATCGGAAAAAGACAAATGGTGTTGGGAACACTGGACAGTCACATGCAAAAGAATGAAACTGGACCACTTTCTTTCATCATGCACAAAAATAAACTCAAAATGGATTAAAGACCTAAATGTAAGACTTGAAACCATAAAAATTCTTGAAGAAAGGATGGGCAGTAATTATCTCTGATATTGGCTGTAGCAACATTTTTCTAGATATGTCGCCTGAGGCAAGGGAAATAAAAGCAAAAATAAACTATTGGGATTACATCAAAATAAAAACCTGCACACCAAAGGAAATAATCAACAAAACTAATGGGAGAGGATATTTTTAAATGACATATCTGATAAAGGGTTAGTATCCAAAATATATAAAGAACTGATACAAGTATATACCCCCCAAAATAATCCAATTAAAAAATGGACAGAAGAAATGAATAGACATTTCTCAAAGAAGATATACAGATGACTACAAACACAAGATGCTCAACATCACTCATCATCAGAGAAACACAAATCAAAACTACAATGAGCTATCACCTCACACCTGTCAGAATGGTTAAAATAAAAAACCAGAAACAAGCATTGGTGAGGATGTGAAGAAAAAAGAACCCTCTTGCACTACTGGTGGGAATACACATTGGTGTAGCCATTTTGGAAAATAGTATGGAAATTCCCCCCAAAATTAAAAAGTGAACCACCCTACGATCCAGGAATTGCACTACTGGGTATTTACCTCAAAACTACAAAAAACACTAATTGAAAGGGATACATGTACCCCTACATTTATTGCACCATTATTTACAATAGCTAAACTATGGAAGCAACCAATGGATAAATATTATTCAGTCACAAAAAAGAATGAAATCTTGCCATTTGTAACAACATGGGTGGATCTAGAGGATATAATGCTAAGTGAGATAAGTCAACCAGAGAAGGACAAATACCATATGCTGTCACGCATATGTGGAATTTAAGAAACAAAACAAGAAAAAAAATGAGAGACAACCAAGAAATAGACTCTTAAATACAGAAAACAAACTGATGTTTACCAAAGGGCCAGTGGATGGGGGTATGGGTTAAATAGGTGATAGAGATTAAGGAATGTACTTATCAAAAAAAAAAAAAAAAAAAGAGAGAGAGAGAGATGGTGAACTTAAATTCCACCAGACCGGTAAGTGCATTAGGATTAAACACTCCATGTAAAAGACAGATAGCAAAATAGGTAGATAAAATAAAATGCAGATGCCTTGGTTCATTGGTAGATTTAAACACTATTCTGATACACTGACAGCCTCTGCAAATGTTCCATGGCCCTTTTGATGGACTTGAGATCAAACATGAAAACTGTTTTTCACTCACTGGTTTAATTGCCATGAAAAAAAAAAGAAAGGAAAGGAAAGGAAAGGAAAGGAAAGGAAAGGAAAGGAAAGGAAAGGAAAGGAAAGGAAAGGAAAGGAAAGGAAAGGAAAGGAAAGGAAAGGAAAGGAAAGGAAAGGAGGAAGGAAGGAAGGAAGGAAGGAAGGAAGGAAGGAAGGAAGGAAGGAAGAAAGGAAGAAAGAAAGAAATTCTTGTGTCTATTTTCCTTAAAAAAAAAAAAGAGGCAAATTTCCACTTAACAAGCAGAAACAGTTTAGAAAATTGTATAGTATCCAAAAGAAACACTCACTTCACAACTCTGCCATCTGTTTGGAATATTTGGCCTTAACTTCTGTTCACAAACAACTTTCCTCATTTCTTCAACTGATGGATCAGAAGGTACAAGATCATAATAAGGCAGCTGGTAATCTTCATGAATTCCTATATTGGTTAAAAACAACAACAACAATTTTGAAGAATTTATTGATAATGCCAGACCATTCTTTGTCCAGACAGAAAAGGAACACCTGAGAGTCCTATTCAGGGTTCCATTCATGAATTAGCTAAGTGCTTATGGCTTGGTCTGTCTCATCCACATCTGCATCAACAACCCATCTTTCTGAGTTGGTACTGGGTCCAGTACAGCTTGCAACTAAATATCACCATGGGATCAGCAAAGGCTATTTTTTTTAACATTTATTTATTTTTGAGACAGACAGAGACAGAGCATGAATGGGGGAGGGTCAGAGAGAGAGAGAGGGAGACGCAGAATCTGAAACAGGTTCTGAGCTGTCAGCACAGAGCCTGACACGAGGCTCAAACTCACGGACCGCGAGATCATGACCTGAGCCGAAGTCAGACGCTTAACTGACTGAACCACCCAGGCGCCCCATCAAAGGCTATTTTGACGATGGTTAACCATGAGCTATGTTGACCAGATTGACAGTTTCCTATAGAACCCTATGGTACAAAAAATGAGAGTTTTTATTCTGTGAGCACTTACCCTCTCACTTGGCACAGGGATCTACACTCTACCACGGAGATGTAAATCCTACAAGCAAATCGGAGGTGCAAGTCCTTTACCTCTACTTGGATCTGTCCTCTTCACTGTAAGAGACATGCTCCCCCTCTTACTGTTACATAAACTTGAGACCCTAGTCTCAACCAAGCCTGGGCCCCAAGGATAAGAAACTATTCCTCAAGTAAATATGGGAGTTTCTCAATCTAAAACTAAACCTAAGTTAAAACTTAGTTTAAAACATAGTGTAAGGGTGATATAACTGTATTCTGTATTTGTAACGTCCAGCTATGAAGTTGGACAAAATACCCACAATCTCAGGGGGGAAAATGAGTTTGACCCAGTTATAATTTAGAAACAGCTTCCTGGGTGGCCTCTCAAGTAGTCATCCACTCTAAATAACTATATGTCAAGATAACAAGGGCTTGGTTTCTGATGCTCCCAAGATTTAAATGGAAAATAGAAAAAGAATACACTAGAATAAGTGTGTCATGTCATTTCCTCTCACCACAGATTTTATCTCCTTTATTTTCTTTGGCACTCTCAGTGATCACTGCTGATATGTGTAATTACACTCAATAAAAAAAGGCTAGGGGCACCTGGATGGCTCAGTCGGTTAGGTGTCTGACCTCAGCGCAGGTCGTGATCTCACAGTTCATGGGTTCAAGCCCTGTGTCAGGCTCTGTGCTGATAGCTCAGAGCCTGGAGCCTGCTTTGGATTCTGTCTCTCTCTCTCTCTCTGTCCCTCCCCCTCTCACACTCTTTCTCTCAAAAATTAATAAACATTAAACAAAAATTTTTTTAATTAAAAAAAAAAAAAAACAAGGCTATCCCTGAACAGCTTCTCTGTTCATGACAAACTAATGGGGGAGGGGGAGAAATTTACCACCAATGGAACATCGTCGAGCTATTTCCCAGAATACTAAGCCCATTGCATAGATGTCAGCACGTTTGAAGGATTCAAAGTGTTTCATGTTTATGGAATCATCTAGAACTTCGGGGGCCATGTACCTAAAAAAGAAGTCAGCATTTTACTTTATGTAATGGTGGCCACAATACTTTTGAACTCTTTCATAGATTTTTTTTCTCCTGAGAATTAAAAAAATAAAATAAATCAGTATTACCAGTATTACCTCTGAGATTTTTCTTCCCTTTTAGCATGGTTCTGCTACTTTTTAAAATGATTCACACTTCTTATAGAAATTTTCCCAAAGTTCATAAAGTACAAAGTAAAAAATCATTCCATTACTACCACCCAGTGTTAACACTTTGATCAACATCCTTGCAGATATCTCTCTCTATATATGGACATATACATACAATATTACATAACTAAGATCATATTACCCTCAAAAATATTAAATATCCATACTGATTTGAAAATTACTGATGTTAACTAAATCCCATGAAAAGTTGAAACAGCAATTTCATGCTACCTGCCTTAATGATCTTAGTTTCCAATGAAAGACACAACATATAATAACCATGACTATGATAAATGTCCTAACATACACCACCTACTTTGTCAAGTACCATGCAGGGACCATACATTTTAATCTAGAAATCTTCTCACTAGAAGAGGATGAAAGGAAGGACGAAGACATAATCCAGGGAACAAAATAATAGGAAAAAATGAATGCCAGTCCTCCTATTTTTTAGAGAGCAAGTGGGGGAGGGGCAGAGAGAAAGGGAGACAGAATCCCAGGCAGGATCCACACTGTCAGTGCAGAGCCCGATGTGGGGCTCAAACTCATGAACTGAGCCGAAATCAAGTCAGACACTTAACCAACTGGGCCACCCAGGCTCCCGCCAGTCCTCCTATTGATGCCACATTGTAGGGTTTTCAAGTTTTAAAAAGCCTACTAAAGTTAGAGATCAGGATCCACGAAGACCTGATCTGCAGCAACCACTGTCCTGGACCCTAAGTCAAAAGTTCTGAGAGTCCCTGTTGAATCCAGAAATCACAGATACAACTGAGACAGAATGAAGCTTGGCTCTATCCAAAGCCGAGGCAGTAGTGTGAACATATGTTGTGGCAACATGCTGTGATACAGAGTAAGGCCTTTTGGGTCAGAAAGGCCGAGGTTCATATCTCAGCTCTTCAGGTTACCATCCTTATGAGGCTGGCCTCATTATTTAACTTCCATGGGGCTGTTTCCTCATCTATGAAATGAGGATAAGGACACCTACCTAGTTATGTTCTTTTGAAATTCATGGATTCAACAAATGTTTACTGAAGACCTGCTCTGTATTAAGCACTGTAACGGATACTGGGAATCCAAGGCTGCTCTCAAGCAGCTTGCCATCCAGTGGAATATACAGACAGATAAATGGAGAATTACAATGTGCTAAGTGCCTTAACTGTCCAGGTTCAGCCTGCTGAGAGCCCTTGGTAAAGGCACTTCACTGTCGAGAAAAGGCTTCCTATGAGAAAGGAAGGGTGAGGACAAATCAGGGAAACAGCACATGCAAAAATTCTGAGGAAGAAAGAAAGGTGTATTCTCAGGAACTAAAAATAAGAAAATGGGGGCACCTGAGTGGCTCAGCTGTTAAGTATCTGACTCCCGATTCTGGCTTAGGTCACAGTCTTGAAGTCTGTGGGATTGGACCCCATGCTGGGCTCTGTGCCAACAGCACAGAGACTGCTTGGGATTCTATCTCTCCCTCTCTCTCTGCCCCTCCCCTGCTCTCTCTTTCTCTCAAAATAAATAAATAAACATTTTTTAAAAATAATAAAATAAGGAAATGGTTGGGCTAGCTACAGTACAGCATATAAGGAGAGCATTAACTGAGATGATATATATACAAGACCCATTAAAATGATTGGCACATACTGGGCAGCCTATTATCGTCAGCTAATATTGTTATTATAATTAATATAACTAATGATAATATTCTGGAAGGGCCACCTTTCATCAGCAGGCATCTTTTAAAGTCAGGTAACCTTGGCTTCAGAGCAGGCAAGACCATGAGATCTTCTACCTGTGGGCAATCTAATAAAGTACAGGTTTGAGTTTCAGAAGATACGTATATACAAATGAGAAGGCAATGAAAAAGAAGTTGATTTCAGAAGGTATTAAATACTATTCACAAGTATACCTTTTTGTTCCCACTCTGTGGTTTGGAGCAATATCAATCGTATCTGTGGCTGAATCGTGTCTTACTGCCAGTCCTAAGTCTGCAATGCAGCAAGTTCCATTCTTCTTTACTAAGATATTCTTGGACTTCAAATCTCTATGAGCAATGGCTGGTTTCCCTAAAGAAACAAAAATTAAATGTGATTATTTAAAAGGTGATACCAGTCACAATTCTCACCTTTAGGTTCAAAGCCTCTACTCCTGTCCCAGCGCAGTGTCAAAGCATCTCAGCCCGCATCATCCACAATACCTGGACAGTTACTCAACAACCCCAAGCAAGTCATTATACCAAAAGTTGCTGAAATCACATTTCTTCAAAAAACATAGAGAAAATAAGATTCTCTAAAAGATGGTGCTCAAAAACTGTAAGTCTAACAACTCGAAGCCTAGGGGTTAAAGACGTTAGTTTGTTGACATCTCATGAATTATTTACAGAACTCTAGTCACAGACTGATATTTCAGTCTAAGAACCAAATATCTACATCACTTCATCTACCTCCCAACTGTAATGTACTCAGTTTTAGATTCACAACCTTTAATACTAACCACGGGAAGACATGCTATTAAAAACTCATAATTACAGTGTGGAAACCCTAGAACCCTCCTCCATTGCTGGCAGGAATGTAAAAAGGTACAGCCACTTCGGAAAAAATCGTCACAGTCTGGCAGTGCCCCAACACCATCAATTACTATATAATCCAATAATTCCACTGTGTAAGAGAACTGAAAATATATGCCCACACACACAAAAATAAAATAAAAAAAGCGTACACCAATGTTCATGGCAGCATTACTCACAACAGCCAAAAGTGGAAACAACCCAAGTGTCCATCAACTGATGGGTAGATGTGGTACGTCCAAACAACAGAATACCATTTGGCCATAAAAAGGAATGAAGGACTGATATGTGCTATAACATGGATGAACCTTGAAAATACATTAAGAGAAAGAAGCCAGCCACTAAGGAGTTTGGGAGGAACTGGGGAGCGACTGCTATGGGCACAGTATTTCTTTCCGGAGTGATGAAAAATGTTCTAAAATTGACTGCAGTGATTCACAACTCTGTGAATACACTAAAAACTGAGCCATACACTTAAAATGGGTGAATTGTATGATACGTGAATTATAACTCAGTGGAGCTGGTACAATCAACAACAATAATAATTACAAAGATGAGGCTAAGATGTGAAATAGCATGTGTGCAGTAAAGTGCGGAGTGATGGCAAGTGTAGAATCTCTACAGGAGAGAGAGATACTGGCATCTGATATCCTACATGGCATAAAAATCATACCACAACAATTTCGTAACTAAAATTTTTCAACTATAAACTGTCTCATGCAGTCTCCTTATCTCAGGGTTATATATGATTATTAGATGGCCAGATAATATTAGATAGCATGTTAATTTTTATAAAGCATCTTTCACATTACATTTGATACTACACATAAAAATACATTCTTTTAGACTTTAATTCTAAAATGAAGATCCTCAAAATCACAAGACTACATGCCACTTTTAAGAACTCACGAGCACGTCAGTGGTGCCACAATGACTAGAGAATCTCTAAACAAATTCCTACATTGCTAATTCCCCCTGAGATTTTCAACAGAAAGATAAAATAATTTCATTTAAAACCTCATTTTAAACATCTCCACTTAGGCTGACCTGTCACAAAAATTTTCTAACAGACATTAGATTCAGGGGAATTTAAAGCTTAAATAACAGAATTACTTGGGAGTTACCTTGGGTACCAACAATCTCCATGTGAAGATGGGCAAGTCCACTTGCTGTGGACAAAGCGAGTTTTATCATTCCTTCCACGGTCACTGTGTATCTGTTCAAATAATCAAAAAGGGATCCATGCTCATGATAATCTGACACCAACCAGAGCTGAGTCCATGTACCGTTGTCTATAGAGTAGAATAACAATGCTTCAGATGGGTTGTAGAACATTTAAGATTTATCAATTCAAAAGTTACCACTTTTTACTCTTGAAATCCACAACTGTAACATATGATGATGGTACCGTAAGTGTGCATATTATTTCCTTCATGTTTTGTCTGTCTTATACTTTTACATACATATCTTTCAGATACTCTGAGTAAGCCCCCTAGTCTTGAGATAAGGCAAGGATAACTAATCCCATTTAAGAGATAAGGAGTCATAGTTCCAAAATGGTGACCTTGAACCTACACAGACAGTAACAGAGCGGGGACTCCTTAGTGGCTAGAAAAATGTCTGGTTCAGGTTAGGTGCTCGATGGTTGTTTCTGGAAGGAGCAGGGAAATGAGAGGAAGGAAGATGGGAAGTATCTGGAGCCTAGTGTGGCCACAGTAGGAATGGAATAGTACAGGACAAAACTGACTGTGAGCTTAAATGAAGAAATGCAAGCTTTATCACAGACTGTACCTTCAGTTCACAAAGAAGCCAGATAAGAGGATTATGAACCCAAGGTTTACAGCTTACAAAAAAATATAAAAATTGTGGTATTTCCCACTGACACATGGGAAAGCAGAGACAGGAACTAAAACGTCCAGAGGAAAAAAGCTAGGGCTGAACCCAGTTTTACATAAGGTGATTCTGAACCTTGACAACTAGTAATATGTATTTCAAAAAGGTTGCTTGTAAACTGATACATGGATTTGAAATGTGTTTTCCCATGGGAATCATGGTAAAGATTCTGGCTAGGCTTCTGGGCTAGGCTGGTCCACAAAAGCCTATTTAACCTAAAAGTAGCAAGAAAATCACATATTTTGTGAAATCACGCATTACGACAATACTAGGAGGTAGCACAATTCAGTAAAACATGCAGGCTTGGAGTCATTCTGACCTGGAGTGAAAGCCAGGGCCTTGTTGTTATGGATTATGTGACCTCAGATAAGTTTTGTAACCAATGAGCCTCTGTTTCTTCTTTTACACAGCAAGAATACCTTACTTTTGCAAAAGTGTTAAAATTTAAAATATAAGATAATTAGTTAAGCAGTTAGTGTAACGCATGGCACACAGGAACTTAAAATAGGCTGTTTCCTGTTTCCTGAGACACCTGGGTGGCTCAATCAGTAGAGGGTCCGACTCTTGATTTCAACTCAGGTCATGATCCTGGGATCATGGGATCATACCCGGCATCAGGCTCCATGCTGGGCATGGAGCCTGCCTAAGATTCTCTGTCTCCCTCTGCCCCTCTCCCCCACTTGTGCTCGCTCTCTCCCCCTAAAAAATGAAAAATTAAAAGAATTTTTGTAAATGTGATGTTTCCTACCCTACTGGTTGTAAAAAAAAAAAAAAAAAAACCCACACAACTGACATAAAACAGCATCTATATTTTGAAGGTTTTTACTTGAAGGAAAGCAACTCTGATTAGAAGAGAGTAAGAAAGGTATTTTCAGAAGATTCTAGAGGGGATTTCTGGGTACTTTCCAAAAGAATTTAGATATTCATGACACTAGTTCTTTATAAACTGTTCTTCATAAACTGTACAAACGAATTCTATTCAAACTTACACGTTTTTCTTTCCCTTGACACGGATGCATCACTACCTTGATCTGCATACTTACTAATCAAGACTGAATTCTGAAAGGCTGACAAATAGGAACACAGGCAGATGGAAGAAAGGGAGGTTTTCTGAGGTAATTAGCAAGAAAGGCAGAAGAGGGAGAAGGAAGAGGCTGAGCAATATAAAGGACTGTCTCAGGTGGAATTAACTAATTCAGGGGGATAAGGATAAAGGAGAAGGGAATTGGTGTGGATGGACTAGGTTCTGGGCAAAGTCCATTAACCCCTGACAAAGAAAAGAGGAGAGGGCAGGGAAGATGCAGCAGGGGCAGCCAGTTCCCATGTTGACCACCAGAGGACAGCACAAGCTTGGCTGCGGCCTGAGCAACCGGGAAGAGAAAGGCCAGGGCACAGAGCAAGAGCACCGTGTGCCAGTGTGTTTGCAACTTGAAATACGCCTAAAACAGGTTGGGCTCATTTAGAGCCCCAAAATACAGATTTGAAAGCAACCACCACAGCCAAGTTAGAAACTATGCATGTGGGTAAGTTCTTCAAAGGAGCAATTATTGTTCGTAGACATAGAGCTCTCATAGGAATCAGTAAGAAGGGTTTTAGAAAACAAAGACAACTACTAAGAAATAAGAAATGACAGAAAATCTAGTCACAGAACATTATTTTTAAGGTCCTTTTAAGGGTTGGAGAGGAAGCTAAATGACGTAAAAGGCAGAAGAAAATGAAAATGAAGGACTTGGTCAAACAATGATCACTGCTTTTATCTGTTTTTAAGGTAAGTAATATGGAACTGGTAGTAACCACTGATAAATCACTGCCTACATCCATCACACCCATCACTACCCCTAAGTCACAAAAAAGAGATAATCAAACATTATATGCCTCCTGATGTGATACATAGGAAGTATACAATATACAGGAAGGTATACAATATCACCAAGAAACCAATAAAATGTAATTAGATTCAGTCTCTAATTCTAACTACAAGGAGCAAGTTCTGAGATACTATGGAAACTCAATCAACAGAGTCCAGAATGAGCCAGACAGGACAAACAGTCCAGTTTCTTCAACAAATAAACTTCAAGAAGAAAAAAAAAGATTAAGAGGGAACATAGCAATTTTAAGTTTAAGTTTTAAGCAATTTTAAATCTAAGATAATTATCAACCAAACGCATTGTGTGGACTAAAGTGACACAAAGTGACAAGTGCAATGTGTGAACTCAAGTTATTCGTAAAGTGAATGACCAATTATTTAAAAAAAAAAAAAGACAGATGCAGAAATTTCAAAGTGACTAGATACCTGATGACATTTTAAAAAGTGACAATGGTCGTGTGGTCATGTTTCATTAAAGATTCCTTAATCTAAAGATGAAAGTTAAAAATTTTTATAGAGAAAATATCCATTATCATGTCTTTGGCTTCAAATAATTCAGACAGAGGCAGGAGGTGGAATCAGAGATCAAATGTGAGGCAATGAGCTAACAATCAATGTTGAAGCTAAGTGACAGGCATTCATTATACTCTACTCACTTCACTTTTCTACATACCGGAAAATTTCTAAAACTGAAAACTAAAAACAAATCAAAACAACCCAAGTAATAAATGCTTACTGCAAATAAGTTTGAAAATTCAGAGAAGCAAAAGGAAAAATATTCTTAATATTTTAAATATCTTAAATACACTTAATATTCTGAAGAAATACTGTTGAGGAAAACGGGAAGGGAGAGGATGAAAAAGAGGACTATGGTTCTGGTCAATCTAAACAAGAAAATGATAACGTTTTTTAAAAGTAGGAAAGCTGGGAAATACATCTGATTCTGGGTTGGGATGACAGGAGCTCTAACACAAGTCTCTGATGAATCTACGGAAGCAGGAACAGTGGACACGACAGTAGTAACTGAAGTCAAGACAGTAGGCGAAGGACATTCTGAAGCCACTGCTTGCAGTCACACTCATTCTGACTCTCCACTGACGTGGCTTCTTTGCTTCCTGCGGCATCGGATCTGTGCCACAGGCAAGAAAGCGTCCGAATGATCACCAATAGGCAAGGTGGTCTTGGACAAACTATTTCTCTATTTAACTGAGTTTATTTAAAAGTTTATTTTATTTATTTGAAAGGCTACTTAGCCCCTGGCAATTTAAAACACAAAATACACTGAGCAGTTATTTTCACTCTTCCTATAAATACGGTCATTAGTATAGATCAGAATGCCCTAACAGTCATGAGGAAATTTAAAGGAAACAGATCTCTGGGCTCTATCCTATCTCAATTTTGAGCAACCAGAGTTTATAAAATTTTTTCTATGTTATGACTATACTCAATAACTAACTGCCTAGAAAAAAAGAACATCGCTTTTAAAAAATATACATTGCTCTTTATATTTTATAAAAACAATTAGAGATTTAGAAACACGTAGTCAAGAGTCAAGAAAATCTTTAAGAAATTCCAGTTTCTAAAGGCTTCTAATATATTCTATTTGACTTAATGGGTCTAATCTGTATGGCAAACATTGATTTCTCACCAAATCTGACAATGTTTAGTAGCCATATTTGTGGAAAGGCTCAAGTAGAGTTCATTCTACTCAAAGGAGAAGGAACTGTTACTGACCTTTATTGTCTGCCGCTATAAATCCCAAGATGTTTTCATGGCGTAACATTACGGTCTGATAAATCTCGGCCTCACGGAACCATGAGCGTTCTTCTCTAGAGGAGAATATTTTGACAGCAACTTCTTCTCCTCGCCATTTTCCCCGCCAAACTTCTCCAAATCGACCTTTGCCAATACTTTCTTGTAACACAATAGTTCTTGCAATTGTTCTCTGAACGAGCAATGGTAAACCTAAAGATAAGCATAGGCATTAAAGAGTGACTCAGGAACAGAATAACTCTTACAGCTCTATCTTTAAGGAGCTTACAGTCTCACTGGGAGACACAGACTTTATTTACAAAAACAACAATTCATATTTAAAATGAAAATAATAAATATAAGAATCTAGAAACTCCTGCCTAGAGGGTCCAGGTAGACTTTGTACACTAAATTGAATTTTGACTGTCCTTTACAGAAGGGATAGGACCAAAGGATAAGAGGAGCTAAGAATTTAGGTAGGAGGAATATTCAAGCAGAGGTAGAAGAGGAAAATGAATGGATGTTTACAGAACCAGCTTGGACACACAGACGGGGATGGACATGGTAAAGCAATGGAAGAGAAGGGAAGCTGTCCACAGAGTATGACGAGTACTGTATGTTGAGCCCAAGATGACCAATGAGAGCTGTGGATAAAACAGGAACTATTAAAAATTTCTGAAAAGGGCCCATGAGGGGAATGAGGAGAAGTAATTTAAAGATCTTATCTTAGAAGGATGAATGTAGTAATGGTTTTATTGACGGGAGAAGAAACGTATGTGAACACAAGAAACATAAAATCAGTATGTACAATCCATACTGGTTTTTTTTTTTTTTTTTAATTTTTTTTTAACGTTTATTTATTTTTGAGACAGACAGAGAGAGACAGAGCATGAACGGGGGAGCGTCAGAGAGGGAGGGAGACACAGAATCTGAAACAGGCTCCAGGCTCTGAGCAGTCAGCACAGAGCCTGACGCGGGGCTTGAACTCACGGACGCGAGATCATGACCTGAGCCGAAGTTGGACGCTTAACCGACTGAGCCACCCAGGCGCCCCAATCCATACTGGTTTTAATAAATCAGTAAAAATTATCACAGGAACCATTTCAAGACAAGCAACTTACTTGCTAGGAACGGGCTGCCTAGGCAACATTAGTATCTTAAAGAACGATGCCAAGTAACTTATAACTTGGTGATGGGACATTGGCATTATTTCACCATCTGAACATGCCTTACTCTAAAATATGTATTTTTAAAATATTGCCACACTCACTCATTTACAGAAAAGGATTTATCACTATCTACAACATTTAAGTAACACTGTATTTGGAACTATTCCAATTCACTTAATATCACATCCCCTATGGACTAAGGAAATGTCATCTTAAATTATACTGACCCTAACAGTAAAAATACCAGTTTAAACTATGTTCTACACTTGTATTTTATTTATATGACCTATACACGTAAATTTATGTAATTTATAATCTATATTCAGAATTGCTTGGTAGACCAAATTAATCCAATGATAGTAAATGAAAATATGTGCTCTCTTGGTTTCCTAGTATAAAATGCTTATTAATCAGAACATTAAGTTTTTGCTTTAAAGTGACCAGAAAGTTTTTCCTCTTTTCATCTAGAAGTTTCTCAAATGAGTCCTTTTCTCTCCTTGCTCTTTATCCTCCCCACCTATTGCAAAGTAGTTAGCAGTCTAATTATAAGCAATTGTTTTTGTTGATAAGGAGGCTGCTAGCTAAAAATAGATCTGTGAAAATTTCTTATTTAAATCAAGGAGCTCTTTAATATTATGAATAATCAATTCTTAGTTATGTTATTTAGTATAGATACTAATTCACAAGATTTTCTTAAAGCCTTTAAATGGGGTCACACGTCTAAAGATATAAAGTATACTTAAGAGTTAACTTCAGGAAGCGACTCTGGGAGTTAGAAAGGCAAGGATAGGCACCTGGGTGGCTCAGTTGGTTAAATGGCAGGCTTGTGATTTCGGCTCAGGTCGTGATCTCACAGTTGTGGGACTGAGTCCCGCATCAGGCTCTGCACTGAGCTTGGAGGCTGCTTGCAATGCTCTCTTTTCCTCTCTCTCTGCCCCTCACCTACTCTCTCTCTCTCTCTCTCTCTCTCAAAACAGACAAATAAACTTTAAAAAAAAAAAAAGGCAAGGAGTACAAGAGAAAGGGGAACTGCAAATGGGAAGGATGAAAACGTCTAACACATTCAGGCCTCATGTAAATGATACAGTCAAGAAAGGGGAAAGTTTTTGTCTCCCCATCATCACTGCATTCTAGATCCCAAACTAAAATTCAAAACCAAATCTAGATCTGTCATATTATCTATATTTAGTTACCACAACCTGTATGAATAAGTGAGCATTTTTAAAAAGTAATAATTTTCTTCTAAAGAGAAAAAGAAACAGGCCTAACTCAAATCTCTATGTTATCTGCTTTCCTCTTCTGTATCCTTAGAAATGCTTGTGAGAAACATCAATATGCAGACAGGGTCCAAGCAGCTTCACATGCAGCAAATGAGAAAAACGAGACCGGAACAACCACGTACATTCTAAGAGACCATAAGCATGAACAAGACATAATGAACAGTGGCCTAAGAGACTTACTCTCTTCCCCAAACTGGCACACATGCACATGCTCACACATAGTTTACAATCTAATGACAGCTTAAATAAGGGCCCACATACAGCCTGTGATTCAAATGAACGCAACAGGGATCAGGCTAGCTTCAGGGGTAGAGCTGCCCACGGTTTCCAAGTTAAAGACACAGTTTTTGAGAAACAGAGATCAGGCCTTTCCTCCATTATGGTCATGGTACTGAATAATGAACATATGAATTCATAACATGAAATGATTAGTTTCTTCTTTTCTCAGTGAGTGAAAGGGCTAAAAAGGCTTTTATGTAAAGACATTTTACTCACAGTCACGAGTCCCATGCATGAGACTAAGGCTTTATAATGAATAGAAGGTAAACGAGTGGCATTTTCTGCTATCATTCTACATAAGATAGCTTCTGTCTCAATAAATTTGGAGGCTATTCAGCACATAATGAACTATGACAGGGAAAGGAGGCCTTCAACTATGTCTTTTTTTTGTAATGCAGCAAATTATACTGCATGTCAGATTCTTCTTCCAAATACCTTTCCAATAAGAGTAACACCTATCATTTGGACCTAACTACAATTTATCAGAACATCTTGTCTCATTTGAACCTCTCAACAATCCAATGACGTGCAGAGGGCAGGGTTCATTACTTTCATTTTAAAGATAAAATAACTTGGGCATGAGACATCAGCTAACTGTCCAAAGCCACAGGGCTAGCAAACAGTGTAGACCAGTTTTTGCAGGGTGGAGCATAAAAGGAGAGAAAGAAAGTTTCAGACAGCAGAGTTGTAGTTCCCGATGTATCTAGAAATACAGATAAAATGGAAAAAGAAGAATTTCATTCTTTACTTCATGTCTGTATCTTAAAAGGTTAATAAATGTATTCTTATTCAGAAATCAGCTGCCATGCAGACAGAAACTTCTTCTAATGCTTTAGGTGGGCTTATTCCCCTTGAGGCCTGATACATTACTGCTATGCAGGAAGTATGGCAATAAGGAATTCCAAATGATTTGTAGCCACTCTGATTTTCTGTGACTTTGGTCTTTGCTTATCATAGTTTTTTGGTCTAGGGTGACTTCTAGAATGAGCCAGATGTTCCTTGGGAACCCTCTGGACTATACTCAGAATCAGTGGAAAACCCCAGAGAAGCCTTAAAACAAGCTCTCTCCATTCCTCTTAGAACTCCGGCCCAAAGACTATCACACTTCAGCAGCAAGGCTGCTCTATCTCAGTCCAACCTCTCACTGCCTCCCTGCTCACAACGATCTCAGAGGTCCCTATAGGCTGCCTTGAGAGACCTGAGTCGCAGCACAAGCCTGTGTGTGTACTAGTGCCATGGACACAAGTCACTTACTGAATGTATATGGCCAAAGTCCACAGAAGACTTCAGGCCAAGAAGCCGGTTTCCTCGCGCTTAAATGAATAAACAGATATGCGTATAAATCTATATTCATTTCCTTAAAATAAACAGACATTTGTCACAGTGTGAAATTTCATTGGTATCAGATGAGATTTCATGCTTCAGTCCTATTCCTACTCCAGTCACAACTTCTGCTTTAATGTTCCTTTAGTTACTTGATTATAAAATTAGTGGAATTTTCATCATATATATTTTCAAATCTTCATTTTATCCATGAATCCAGGCTTTATCTGAAGTTGATTTATACTTTTCAAAAGACAGTGTTTCTCAGTATCTGCTCCAAATTTGTGATAAGGACATAGAAGCCCAAAAGAAATACGGTTTAACCAAGGTCAGAGAGCCAACCAACGACAAAACTTGCACCAGAATCTTGATCTCTTGATTCCTAGCCCAGTGTCAAATTATACTATTATAGAGGACAGGGGTCTTCCTCTCTCAGTGTCTTTTCAAGCTCATGCAACTGAAAAAATAAATCCCTTTCAGTTTAAACATGAAGTACTGCCATACCAAAATCCACTTCAAGAGATGATTCTGGCAATTAGCCAGTCTACTTCTGAAACCACAAGAATCAGCAAATGGAACTGAGAAAAGCAAACATCACAGAGGTCATGGATCCATAAAGCTATATTAAATAACAAGGTGGTTAGACATTTTTCTAAAGTGAGAAAACCATTCATTTAACAAAAAAAACTAGGTCTGAGCTAAGGACAGCAATTGCATATGTTAAAAAAGCAAATAACCTTAAAAATTCCAAAAACATTTTCTGCCATGTTTGCTTTCAAACATCAAAATAAAGCTGGTAAACAATCCTGAATAGAGTAGGTAGCTACAGATCATTTGAACATCTATGAACTTCAGCCTCACTCCCAAGAAATAATTGTCCTTATTCCTTCTATCTCATGGGAGTCATAAGAAGGTGAGAAAGCTTTGAAATTTATACAAACATGAAGATGACTTACAAACTTACTTCAACATTAAAAGTACATTCTAATTCATCTACGATGAATTAGCCGCAGACCTTAACTGGCCTTAAAGCTGGAATTAGTATTTACACTATCTTAAGTTTTACACAATACACCAATTGGCTTAGCCAACTAATAAATAACACAGTTAATCTTTAAAAGACTTCTTAGGAAAAAGGAAAAACAAGTACGTTACCTGATCCAGAACCCGATGTTGTCATATCATAAATTAAATCTTTCAACGTAGTGCCCTCTGAAATAAAAGGACGATCTAAGGAAGGATCCTCTTCGTTTGGCACTCGATGGTGAATGACAGTACGATTATGGCAGATATAAACCATTAACATGAGTGAGATGCAGACGAAGCAGACTGGTCCAGCAATGACAGCTGCCAATTCGACGGGACCAAGGCCAGATGATGGCTTTCCTGAAAAAGGGCCTCAAATGAAATAAACATCAACAATAGCAAAAACACTGAAGGTGGCATCCACAATTTCCTAATCCTCCCCATTTCATGCACTTGGCCACTACTCCCATTAGTCAGAGAGCCTCATTCCAGCAGCTCATAGGGCTCAAACCCAGAACAAATAAATCATTTAGTCTTCTCCCATTGGCCCCCCTTTCATGATCGTCAGGTCAGACAACATCCACTTACTCTTCCTCTGCTCTTCAGCCTCGTCTAAATAAAGCCAGTGACCACCAACATTCCAGGACATCCACACTATCACTCTCAGGTCACTAATAAAAGAACCAATGATCTGGGGCACCTGGGTGGCTCAGTCACTTAAGCATCTGACTCTTGATTTCGGCTCAGGTCACGATCTCATAGTTCGTGGGATTGAGCCCCACACCACACTCTGTGCTGACGGCCTGCTTGGGATTTTCTTCCTCCCTTTCTCTCTGCCCCTCCTCCTCCTCCTCCTCCTCTCTCTCTCAAAAGTAAGTAAATAAACAAATTAAAAAAAATAATCTGGAAAAACTCCCATTAATGTCTTAAAAGTCCTTTTTTTAATCAAGTTTTTAAATTTTAATTCCAGTATAGTTAACATACAGTGTTATATTAATTTCAGGTACATAGTACAGTGATTAAACAATTTTAATTTTAATCATACAATTTTACTCGGTGCTCATCGTAAGTGTTAAGTCTTTTTTTTTTTTTAAAGAAGTTTGGCTTGTCTTCTTATTCCAAGGCCAATAATATATACAAATGGCAGGCAAAAAAAAAAAAAAAAAGTATAAATATAGATGAGCAAAAGTAAAATGAAAAAAAATTTTCTTTAGCCTTACTAGCCCCAAACAATTCACATTTTAGTATATGTCTGTGTATATATATCTATCTCTATCCATTTTTGTAAGTTTTTATTTACTTAATCTCTACACCCCACATGGGGCTCGAACTCAGGACCCTGAGACCAAGAGTCATATGCTCTTCCAACTGAGCCAGCCAGACACCCTTCCATCCATTTTTTTAAATGTAAAATATATCTTTTGCTTTGTTAATAGAGTTTGCATGTATATACTTCCTAGTCTATGTTAACCACTTGGACTTTTTTTAATTTTTATTTTTTAAAGTTTATTGGAGTGTGTCCATGCTCTCATAAGTGGGAGAGGGGCAAAGAGAAAAAGAGAAAAAGAGAGAAAGAGAGAGAGAGAGAGAGAGAGAGAGAGAGAGAGAGAGAATCCCAAGCAGGCTGGGCACTGTCTGCTCAGAGCCCAACATGGGGCTTGATCTCACTAACCAAGAGATCATGACTTGAGCCAAAATCAAGAGTCAGACATTTACCACTTGGACTTTTATTTCAAGATCATTTATATTCTTATAATCTCTTAATAACTAACATTTTGCATTATTTCAGAAACACATTAATTACATTGGCATTAATCCTGAGCCTTGCTGGTTCACTGCTCAGAACCATTTCTTTTATATCACAACTTTCCCATTCTTGAGATCTTTACTTGGATTGATTTCTTATGATAGAATCCTAATTCTTATAATTTCTTTTAAGAAGAGTACATGGGTTCTCATACACTGAATACTTATTATCTAAAAATGGCTGTTGTTTTTATACATAAAAAATCTTGGCAGACCTAAGGAATTTTAGGTAACAATTAATATATGATGTTCCATTAACTTTTGATATTTAAAAAAGCAGAAAATCTGAACTTTTTCTTCTTTTTAGAGGTAATCAGTGTTCACTTGTGCCGAATGCATAAGCAATTTTTTTCTTCATTCTTGAAACTGACATTTTATTATATGTATTTCATTACGTATTTTTTCATTAATTTTGCATAACATTCTGCATCTCTTCTGTCTGCTCATTTGTCATTTTCTGGAATTTTTGTAGTAAGTATATTGGATCACCTAGATTTATCCTCTATAGCTCTTAATTTGCTCACCCTCTTTTCTCCCTGAATTATAACACAATTTCTCAAGCTTATCTTGCCTTAAGCTTGTATCACACTTAACTATAAAATATTAGTATCCAGTCTGCTATTCACTCTCAATACTGCATTTTTAAAAATAATTCATCAGTTGAGCTTTTCATCTAAAAGTGATCTTTAGGAGCACCTGGGTGGCTCTGTCAGTTAAGCATCCGACTTCGGCTCAGGTCATGATCTTACAGTTTGTGAGTTCCAGCCCCGCATCAGGCTCTGTGCTGACAGCTCAGAGCCTGGAGCCTGCTTTGGATTCTATGTCTCCATCTCTTTCTGCCCCTCCCCTGCTCTCTCTTTGTCAAAAATAAATAAACATAAATAAATAAATAAATAAATAAATAAATAAATAAATAAATAAACAAACAAATAAAATTAAAATAAAATAAAATAAAATAAAATAAAATAAAATAAAATAAAATAAAATAAAAGTGATCTTTAACTGAAAATGGACTTTAGACTGTCTGGGAGTTCTTCCCTATCATGAGGTAAGTCTTTTTCATAGGATTGATTCATCCAGTTCAGTTCACTTCTGAACCACTGAATCTTTTCATTTGGTAAAATTTTTTTTTTATTTTTATTTTTTTGTTGTTTGCTTAACAGAGACCTGGGAATGAGGGATTTTTATGTATGTTGAGCATTAGAAATGAAGTGAGTTCTTCACAAGGCTTTATGAGTCTTCATTTAGGTATTTCAAGCCAAATGGAAATGGGAAATTGTGGAATTATAATTTTTCTTTGTCATTTTAGAATTGCAGATGCCTAAACAGAAGTCAGAAAAATCAGTCTGATAGAAACTTGCCATGGGGAGCTTCCCCACCATGCTGAAAGGTCTGGTTTTACTTTGCTGTTATCACTTGAATGAAGCGCAGGACTGCCTCGCTCTGTAACCTGTAGGGCTGGCCCTTTTCTGCTGGGCCACAGCAGTGCTTCCTACTCTAATTAGCACGATGCCTGGACCAACTCGGAGTGGAGAGGGAGCACTGTGGTTGCCTCCGTGAGCAATGAAAGCAGGTGCTTCCTAAAGAAGGATGGGGCATTTCCTCCTGTAACCTCCTCACCCGAGTGCCTCAGTGTAAGGTTAGGTGGGATTCTGTAAGAGGTGCTTTCATGTACTTCTCTTCATCTGGGTAGTCAATTCTTCACTAGTCTGATGCTATCTGCACTATAAATCATAGAAGTTTCTCACAAATATAGGCACGAGGCTGGTATTCTTCCATTAATTCTGCTAGCATGAATACAGGTTTCCCCCACTTTTATATTGAATATTCTATATTGCCACTGTAGAAATTCAGGATTTGAGGAAAGTGATGGAAGGAGTTAAATACATGTGCTCAGGCTAACATCTTAAACTAGAACCTGAACATTAATCTAATTCTAAGAATTTATGAAGCCTTCAAATTCCTGGCTCGGCCAGGACACTGTTAAATGTAAACTATGGTGAAGGACCAAAAGCCCCGAAATCATATATAATGATTTGTATATAAAGATCATAAAGCAAAGTTAAATTACAAAATGAAGGCATCTGGACTGTTTAGTGCTGCGCTCAATTCCTGCCCATTACCGACTGCTTTAAAAGGCTGGGGCATCATACAAGGAAGAGAAGGCTACTCTGAGGACAAAGCAGGGACACTCTGAGGATGTACTGCTGCAGCAGCCCTGTCAGAATCCGCCTTGAAGAGGATGGCCTTTTAGGCATAACAGACCTCAGAGAAAGTCTATTATTGGAACCACGTTCTCCAACAACACACACCCAGCAAGCAGGATCTTGGCTACTCCTATAACTCTACAACTACGGACAAGTTCCTTCTTGCCTCTCCATGGAGCAAGGTTTTAGTTCTAAAACCAGGGTCAGAATCAGCTTTTCGTGCAGTATTAGAGAAAAGTCTTACACAACCACTTACCAACAGTCGGGAGTTCTATTTTATTGCAGTGGTCCTGATTGCAGCAATACGTTGTAGTGACAGAGCCGGTTTTTGAAGACGGTGCACACACAAACGGCCTGTCTCGGGGAATTAGGTCAATTTCAGCTATACACATGCTATTGTGTATAACTTTGTCTGTGGTCTCTGTGACAGAGACAAAGCAGAGCCCATCTGTCACACAAGTAAAATTGTCTTTTGTACAAAGGTGGCAGAAACACTGTAATGCTGGGAAAAGAGAAGATTCTATTAGAAAAAATTCTCAAGGTTCACAATGTGAAGTTATCCCATATTTACTAAAATAATACATTCCTGATCCTATTATAATACAATTTCTTTGCACTGTTCAAAAAATAAAATGCTTATTTCTGTCAGAAGTTCCAAATTCTGTTCAGAAGCACACATACATAGGAGTCAAATGTGATAAAATCGGGACCGAGGTTTTTTTCTAAAACTTTTTGGTTTACAACTACAGAAAAATTCTTACAAGTAATTTCATCAAGGTAAGGCTCTCCCATTTGAAACACAGTACATGTAAATTTTTAATGGTTATTCTTATCAGCCCAAAGCTATGTATTCACATATTCCCCCACCTGGAAGCAATATGTGAAAATACAACTACCTACTTCACTAGAGGCTGGAAATGTCATTTGGGTGGATTTATGGTAATGGAGTAATGGAAATAGATTTGTATTTCTCTTTCCTCTTGTGCAAACCCTGAGAAAGGCATGTATCTTCTAGCTAGGATTAGGGTGCTTGCTCAGTAAGCCAAGGAGACTGCACCAGTTAAGGTAATCATAGACTGGAGAAACACTAGCAACATGCCCAGTTGTATCTTTTGATCTTTATGGCTTAACTGGAGAAGTGACTCCTTCAGGGAAGTCTTCCCGTAATTACCAACACCTTCCCCTACAAATAGACACAGACCTTCCACCATGGTCTCCAATGAGGTTAAGTGCTTCCCAAAGCACACATTAACAGGATTGCTATATTTTTTCTCTCCCCTATGAAACTATAAGCACATTGCAGGCAGAGATCCATATTAATCATTTCTGTAAATCCATGTCTAACAGGCCTGTTACATACCACCATTCAAAAAACTTTTGTTAGGGGCGCGTGGGTGGCTCAGTCGGTTAAGCGTCCGACTTTGGCTCAGGTCGTGATCTCGCGGTTTGTGAGTTCGAGCCCTGCACTGGGCTCTGTGCTGACAGCTTGGAATTCTGTGTCTCCCTCTCTCTCTGCCCCTCCCCTGTGGGCCCTATGTCTCTCTCTCTCTCTCTCTCTCTCTCAAAAATAAACATTAAAAATTAAAAAAAAAAACACTTTTGTTAAATGAATGATAGAATGGGCACTTAGATTTCACTACAAACTCATGAAACTGCAAAACACAGTTATGTCCTTAGGTCCAAACAAACTTCCCAATTACTCGTTGGAGAGGAAAACGTTACAGTCCAGATATGTAGTACACAGAATGGCTACCTATGATGAGACCAAGGAGGTCCACAGAAACAGCATATCTAGAAAAAGAATAGCTAGACAGGCAGGCCAGAAGAAAGCTAACTCTCTGAACAGCTTACTGTGCAGGAAAGGAGAACTCAACAGGCTTGTGATGCTCAAATGTTGCATATTCCCAAGAAAGGCCTGTTTAGGACTGGCCCTTGGCTAGTCCCTAGGCAATAAGCTCTGAGCCCTTGGCACATTCTCCCTGATACGAACACTGCAAACCTGTGTGACTGAGACCCAATAAAAACCCTGGACACCAAGGCTCCACTGAGCTTGCCAAGCTGCAACACTCTGCACGTGCTGTCACAGTGATGCTGAGCTATGGAGTGAGTGCACCTGTGCCACTGCACTGGGCCAGCACACCTGGAAGCTGGCACCTGGTTGCTCCTGGGATTTGCCCCATGTGCCTTTTCCTTTTGAGGATTTTACTATGTATCTTTCCCACTGTAATAAGCCATAACCATGAGTACAACAGCTTTTCTGAGTCCTGTTAGTCCTAGCAAATCACTGGGCCTAAGGGTGGTCTTGGGGACCTCAACTCACTTGCTAAAACCAAACTCAGGAATGTCAGGAATGCCTCAAGCAAGTGCTTCTTGGTTGCTGGCTTAACTAATATACTTACTACCTTTACAGACCAGCAATGTTTTACCTTAGTCGTCATAAAAAAAAAAAAAAAAAAAAAAATTGTTCTTTCTTCTTCTTAAATAGTTCAGCTATTTGAATTAACTCCTCCCAAACACAAGAACTCAAAAAGAGTATTAAAAAAGACACAGTCATAGTCCATAGTCTAATACTTAAAGATTATTAAAAGAGACAGTAGTTATTCACAGTGATTATAGGTTCCCCGGGTATAATTTCCTAAGGAGGGATTCTGACTAAAAAATCCATGGACTGGTTTCAGGGATACATGAATGCCATGAAACTGCAGGTCAAATATATGGCTTTCAAGGTTTGTTGCTTTCAGCAGAATCATAAAGGAGTCTGTCACCCACAAAAGATCACAACCACCACCACAGGAGACTGTCATAATTCTCTCCTGAATCCTCTGTACTCATGGTTAGTCAATCGACCAATACTGTCTAACCATTAGTTTTATCAGTTACTCTACCAAAAGCTTAGTGTACCAAGACCAATTTATGGTTCCAGCACTTGAAGAGCTCCAAGGCCTACAGAAGGCGAACGCTATGATACAGTGTGTAATTGCTATGTATAAAAAATACTGCCATGAATACTCTCTCAATTCTAAGATCTTCATCTTCTCTCTTAGCATATATGAAATGAGACCTACACGCTTGGCCTAACAAGACTTTTACTTTTGGATTCCAACTTACGGCTCCCTTCGCAAATGCCATCTAAGGCCACACATTTCCCACCATCATGTCTTTCATGGCCATGGTCTTCACACATACTATCTTTCTGCTTCATTTAAACCCACCTCCCATCCTTTAAGACCCTATTCAAACAAGATCTTTTACATGATATGCTCTAAACTCTTCCCCACCCTTAAGATAACTGGGTGGGTCCTTATGATACGTTTCCTAGTCTTCTTTGTGGACCTTTAAGACTTGTCATATCGAACAAATCACTCCATTTATAGTTTGCTGTTAAGGTGTCTCTCATTACATTAAGAAGGGCCAAGTTTTTTAAAATTTGTTTTCCCACCGTTTAATCCTGGACTCTTAGATGGTGATCACAAAAATACATGCTGACGCAGTATTTCCCAAACCAGAGGTCCCAAGTATGTTGGGAGAAGAAGGGGAGTCTACAAATTGTGTACAAAAAAATTTTTAATGCTTTCATTTAAAAGATAATCTAAAATGAATGATAAAAATTCTGGATCATAAGTAACCACAATCTAAACAAGTACTGTCAGTAGGCTGTCTTTCACTGATGCTTCTTTGGTTGTATTAAGATCTCCCTCAGGCCAAATGTTTCTCATGGCACACTGTGCAAGGAAAGGTCTCATTGTAACTGTAACCAACAGTGAAAAATACTGTACAGGAAACTAGAATCATCAGAGCATATGACAATACAGGCATCGTCAAAAGCCAACAAACAGTCTAACAGCTAATGCCACATATATATGCTGCAAGTATTACATGGGTCCTATCTTTGCAGTACAATTGCAAAAGTTCATTAGAAATAAATGTGGATGGAAGTATCCAATGACATTTTTCCATTCTCACTTCCAGCATGAGCTGGTATAGAGAACCATTTAATAAAGACTTCAGTAATGTCATCATGTTAACCTCATCTCCGAGTGAACACCACAGCTGACATCTCATTAAAACCGGTATTTAAGGAATGTTTGCTGGCAAGTGTTTTGGTCAGACATGAGGTCTGATTATCCCGAACTTAAAAACAAAGCCTTAAAGTCATTAATAGCACCTTGCACAACATTACTTACAGAGAATGGATACTTGCAGCTTTTAGTATCACTCACGTGAAAACAGAGAAACATTTAAAATGGCATGAGACCTGAGGCTATTTTTTTCTATTGTGAAACCTAAACATCACCTGTCTCACCGAATAACTATTAACTTGAAATTTGTTAGTTTCATAGTTGTCTTTGTATTTAATTTGCAGTCTTGGTTTATAGTTATAAATGAGCCAAAAACAACAAAAAATTTTTTATCTAGTTTCACAGCTATACAATTTAAGTAACATGAAAAATACATTCTGCATGTTTCCTTTTAAAGGGGTTACTACTTATGGCAAGTTTGAGAAAATTAGGGCTAAAGGGCTTCTCTGAACAAGTGTCCTTCAACAAGAATAGGTCACTGGACAAATATAAACTTCACTTAACATAAAGCTTAACCAGATTAGGGTTTATTTCTTGCGAGAATTTTAAAATTCTATTTTACTACTCTAAATCAGAGTTGAGACTGAATACAAGATTGCTGTTAAACATATATGATGTTTAGAGTTGACATATATGATGACAGTTCAGAGAAAAAATAAAACAAGAATTTAAAAATTTCCATGAATTCATGAGCTTTAATTCTCATTTTTTAATTCAAATTTATTTTATGAATAGATAGATCTGACCCCTAGCTACCTCTCTTTATTAATTAGGCTGTTGTTAATTTTTAAACGCACATACAGGGCAAAATTTCTATCTAAAAAAGGTGTACAATGATGTCTTCTTCCCACCCCAGAGCCCAGGTTTCACACCCTCCTCTGCAGCATCCTTTAACACAAGCTCACCAACTCGACTCTTTCATTCTGCAACTTCTCACTGAGCATATCTATCTATCTGCCAGGTACTGCGCAGGCTGCGGGGTGTAGGGATGAATAAGACAAGTATCTGGACTGCAAGAGCTCAGCAGGGTGGATTAAACGGAGCACTAAAATCCAGGGTCTGGAGGACAATGATCAAAGCGCTTCAACTCTGCCAAGGTAGAAGGGATATCAAGAAAAGCTTCACAGGCCATCTGAGTCAGAACTTGGAGCATATGTAACTCTGCTAGATAGCTGAAGGTGAGAAAGTTGTCCTGACAGCTTTTTGTCCTGAGGTTTTTTCTCCTCAGTGGCAGGATTTTATCCTTGGCGGCTAGCATCCCAAATGTTAATGAGACCATCAGATTTCAATAACTATTCAAGATATTAACCATAATGGTTTCATTTCATCAGCAAAATGAACATAATCCCTTCCTGACCTATTTTATCATCTCAACGAGATCATCAAATGAGATACTGTACAATAGCACATCTTGAAACTACTAATATAAATCATATGTGACCACACAGAATTATCACATATGATAAATGGCGTTGTTCCACACAGTTTTTATTTGTAGGCCACCAAAGAAACGCGTCTTCCCCAAAGTAGTATATAAGGTTCCACTGTACAGTCCTAGACAGGGCCGCAGGAAACCTTGAAGACCGTCTCATTCTAATTCAGTTCCGTCATTTTATTAATGCAGAAACTAAAACTGAGGAGTACCAAAATAATTTATAACAACATCCTACCCATGTTACAGGTGGATGTGAATTCCCACTACGTTTTCATCACAAACATGTGATGGTATTGGTATCTGTATGTTTCTGAGTTAGTATCCAGATGTTAAATAACTCAAATCTTTCAAGACTCCCCAGTGGTTCAATAGGACAGCTTCTTGCTTGGACCCCTAGAGTTGGGCTTTTCTGCCTGACAGCAAAGATACGAATCAAACTCCCTGTTCAGTACCTTTCTCCTACCTTGGTCACCTTTTGCTTCCAGGCCCCAATATCTACCAGCAGCTACAGCTTCCTCCATTCTATGATGCACATTTTCCCACACTCTCACTTCTGAAATCTGCATCTGCATTACAATCAAGGTGAAAAGAAAACTTCAGCCTCTGGACAGAAAGGTAAGACACGATATTGCTCCTGCAACCGAACCATGTACAAACTTGGCTATGTATAGAAGGAATTACTAATTATCACTTTAATTATTTGCATTGGTATCTCTCCTGCAAATAAAATTTAGCTTAACCTTATTCCCCATTAAGGTCTTCAGGCAGATTTCACTACGATTCAGCACTGCAATGAAAAGCCACTGCGTTCACAGAAAATTGTCAATCCCATGCCAGGAAATACAATTACTAGCAATAGAAATTTCCAAAGACTGCAAAATAAATCACAGAATTTTCAAAATTAGAAGATGTTGGTGTGATGTGAAGGGCTGTCAGAAACCAAACATCTAGCTGTCAAAGAAAGTGACAACAGTAAAGAGAGACAGCGGGACTCCTGGGGTTATCAACTTCACTGATGGTGATAAATCCCAAGTTGAGATTCTAGCACTTGGTTCCAACTATAAAGGAAATTTCCATCATTGCTTCATTTGAGTGTGTCTGGAGGTCACACATCAAAACCCTATTCCTTCTACCTCCCTTCACTGCTAGATAGTCAGCTAGGGCCACCCAGGGCTGATTCACAAACCCAGGTACCCTGCTAAACAAGTGGAAAAGCAGACAGCCTGCGAACAGTACACAGAACAGACAGGTCTATGACCTTTGTTGATTAAATAAAAACTGGCACCAGAAACCTTGTCTTCTCAGGCCAATAACTTACTCCCCGCTTTATGCATATACTTCAATACTCCCTCCTTTTTCAACCCTTGTTGTTTGGTCTCACGATCCTTCTTTCCCTCTATCAAGTACTTTACTGAAACATCTGTTGAAATTACTAGTGATGCCTTTCTGGTGAAATTCAATGTTCTTTTCTAAAATTCTTCAGGATATGAGACACACTGACACATTGTTCTTTATTGGTTTACATGACACCACTCTTCCATGTCCACAGTCAGCCCTCTGCTACCTCTCAGATCTACATCTCTACACTTCTTGGCCTTGTGCTCCAAACTCATATTTTAACTGCCTTCCAAGAAACACTCTGCTTGGCTTGCCTTTTACTGCAAAGTCAACACATTCAAAACCAAAATACAACATTATTCCTCTAATAGTGGGAGATGTAATCAAAGGGCCCCACAAGGACTCAGGTTCCTTCATTGCTGAGACAGCTCAGCAGTAAAAAAGCAACAGGAGGATGCAGATTTCCCTCTCAGAGACTGAATTCCAATCTTTTCACCACTCTGACTTTGCGGGTGATGACCCTTACTTTCCCTTACCCTTCCCATTATAGCACAATTATGTATTGCTACCTAGTGAGAGTATTCCCAAATATTACAAATATGCACCAAAAGACAGGTAAAGGACATGAACGATGTCTTTTATTCAGTCTGCTTAGCTACTGTTAAAAACTGAAGATCATACCACTGTTGGCAAGGATGAAGGCAAAAGTTAGAATACATACAAACCCTTTTAGGTACTGCTGGCAACCCTGCTACAATCTTGTCTGAGTCCCCCTCCAGTTCTGCCTCCGGTCTTCCCTCTAGGCCCAGTGCCACACCCTCTCTCAAGGAGTCTGGTCCTCTCTTCTCTTCTCCCTGCTCCAGCTCTGGGGAAAGCATACTAGGTTCTCTTCTTTTGTAAATATGCTGCCAATCTCTGTAAACAAGGCTAAAACCCTGACCACCAACAGGGTTTTTATTCTTCCAAGTACTCAGTGGTTCTTCTCAACTCCACCCCTTAGGGTTACCTGGCAGCTGTAATGTCAAAGTGAGCTTGTCAAAACACCAAGCACCATACAGCGTGAAAGCGAATTCTCTAGTCTAGTCCGGATAACATTCCACTCCCAAATTTAGGG
This sequence comes from Panthera tigris, assembly GCF_018350195.1. NCBI lineage: Eukaryota > Metazoa > Chordata > Mammalia > Carnivora > Felidae > Panthera > Panthera tigris. The sequence goes on along the minus strand of NC_056672.1, from coordinate 60,929,641 downwards.
CTTTAAAACAAAAATATGATTTACCCAGAAATGCTTCCAGAAAGTCCAAGGACTTAAGAAACATTTCTAATTCAACATACAACTCCAACCTGGAGGACTAGGGGCATGCCTAAATTCTCAATCACTTGTTTTTTGTTTTTTTGTTTTTTACAATACTTCCATTTTCTAGTCTCCTGAGCTCCATGGAATTAGTTGATATAAAGTTAACTGATATCCAAGAAAAACACACTAAGAACAGGCTGCCTCAATGGCAAGATGAGATTTAACAGGGACAATTAATATAAAGGCCTTCGTTTAGGCTCAAATAAAATAAACTGCATAAATACAGGATAAAGATTTGCTTAGCAAATTTGGGGAATCTGTTTAACAACAGATTTTTAAAAGTCAACAGCATTTACTGTTAACTGTAGCCATGGTGATAGGGGAGACAGAGAGAGAACTGGGCACAAAATTCCACAAATGTCCAAATAATAAATAATCAATGTTACTTGAACATCCATCTGCTATGTAAATATGGGTCAGAAAATCAAAGAATGAATTCGACAAAGTTTGACTGGAAAGGTATCCTAGCCGTGGAGACAACTACCTCATTTTATAGACCTAGTGTCTATTTGTCTCACTCCAATACTAAATCAAATCATGAGGTCAGGATGTGGTAAATTTTGTTTCATAAAAAGCATTTCCTTACTACAGCTCCTCCCTACAATGAACTGACTGCCTCACAGAAGATTATGACTTCTCTATCATTAGAGATATTTAAGCAGAGGCTTAATGACCAATAGTCAGAATTTGTGAAGTAGGGATCTCCTGCACTAAGTAAAGGGTTGATATAAAACTAAAACTCTACAATTCTTCAAATAGTAAGATTCTATTGTTACAAGTTGCATCAAATATTAAACACCCATACTTTCCTTTTTTTTTTTTTTTTTTTAAATATTTGTTTATTTTTGAGTGAGCAAGGAGGGGTAGAGAAAGAGGGAGACAGAGGATCCGAAGCAGGCTCCACACTGACAGCACGGAGCCCAATGCAGGGCTCAAACTCACAAACTGCAAGATAATGACCTGATGCTTAACCAGTTGAGCCACCCAAGCGCCCCTCCATGTTTTCATTTTTTGACTAATTCAACTTAAGTTGACATCTTCAAGGTACAGCATTTAGGGTAGCAAAACTCATTGTATAATGGTTTGTTGATCTATTTCCTCCATTACACTGTAGGTTAGTATTTTATGAGTATTTTATGCATCTCTGCATTCCTAGGTCCAGAATCCAGAAAGGATCCAGTATGATTCTTGAATAAACATCCCAGGAGTATCTCTTTTGTATGTGGGTGGTCACTAGCACCAGGGTCCTCAATTAAATGGCCAAGCAACCAAATTTTTTTACTTTTAACTACCTTCATTTTTGAAGTCTTTTTCCCATCTCTCAATGCTCTCCTTTCAACTGTCTGAAATTCCCACTCAAGTACCTCCCTTAAGCCCATTTGATGGACAATACCCCATCATCCAGAATAACCTCTTCCTCCATATAAATGGAAGGCAACCTGACACTTCCAAGATTACAAATGAACATATCCTCTGACCTAGAAGGAATGTAGCCTACAGATATACTTTACATGTGAAAAGTGCCTAACATACATGGTTATTAATTTCCTAAGAATTTTATACTAGGTTGTTTCTAATCCTGCCTATGCATCTATCAATAGAACTGGTGAAATAACATGATGGTACCACTAAAATGGAAGCCCATACAGCTACAAAAAAAAAAAAAAAATTGATGTTTTCATAAAAAATTGTTTTCAAAAATTTGATGATGATTAACATAGACTAACCCCTAAGATGTATTAAGTAAAAATCTGGGGGCGCCTGGGTGGCTTAGTCAGTTGACCATCTGACTCTTGATTTCAGTTCAAGTCATGATCCCGGGGTCGTGGGATCAAGCCCAACATCGGGCTCTGTGTTGAGTATGGAGCCTGCTTGAGATTCTTTCTCTCCCTCTGCCCCTCTTCTCTGATCAGGCTCTCTCTCTAAAAAACAACTGCATAGTGCAGAACAGTATATTTAATACACTAACATTTTGGCTAAAAAGCAAAGGTAGGAAGGAAAGAAGAAAGGAAAATGCATATACACATTGGCTTGTACATATTACAAAGCATCTCCCTGGAAATACAAAAGCAATAGGTAACACTGACTTCCACGGAAGGGAACTGGGTACCCAGATGATAGGGATGGGAGGAGACTTCACTACACACACATTTGTACTTTTTGAATTTAGAAAAATGTGAGTGTATTATATCTATTCAGTGTCATAAAAAAATAAAAAATGCCTATGCTCCATCCCTTTCTCCTATACTATCTTCAAAACTCCTAACTTAGTACATTTACTATATGGAGTATTGCCACCTCATGCCAATTTCAAAACTTTAATGTTCTTTCTGTGAAACAATTTGCCAAGATACAGTAATAGCCTTTAAAATATACTTTTTTGGGGGCGCACCTGGTTGGCTCAATCAGTAGAACATGCAACCTGTGATCTCAGGGTCATGACTTTGAGCCCCACACTGAGGGTACAGATTACCTAAATAAATAAAACTTTTAAAAAAACTTAAAAAAAAGTAAATATTACTTAAAAAAATAAAACTTCTTTAACTCTATTAATACTACTTCTTAGAATGTTGTCTAAAGGAGTAACATGAGATAAGAGCAAAGATATGCACGCAGATGTTTGTTACAGCATTTTATGGTTGAAAACAACCTATATGAATGACAATATGACAATGACAAAATAAATTATGGCACAGTCATAAGTGGGATGCTATATAGGCATTAAAGCTGATATTTTAGAAGCATTTTTAAGGACAGGGAAATGGTTATATTACTAAAGCTATATACAATGTGATTATAATTCTATTGCTATCATGTGTCTTGTTTTTTTTTTTTTTAACCACTTCAAAGAGTTGAAGGGGTATGTTGATATACAGAGCAGATGTGTACCCTAGCCCCTAAAAAGAATAGAGAAACTTTTATCTCTGATGGTTAGCGCTACAACATTAACTGAATTTCTTGGTTTTTCCCAATCTAAACATACCTTTATAGTTTCTCATTATAGTTTATGTGGACTAGTGGTTATTACAAGAGTATGATAATATAAGGGAATTCAGAGACAAAAAGAAGTTCGAATCCTATCTCTGCCAGACAGCCTGTAAGTAATCTTGGGGAAGTTGCTTAACTTTTTTGAGACTGTTTTCTAAATTTATAACAACAGCAATCTCAGAAGGTTTGAGATTGAGATAATATGTACAGAAATAAGAATACTCAGGGGACCCTGGGTGGCTCAGTTGGTTGAGTGTCCAACTCTTGATTTTGGCTCATGTCAGGATCCCAAAGTTGTGGGACTGAGCGTGGCAGCAGGTTCTGTGCTAAATGTGGAAGCCGGCTTAAGATTCTGTCTCCCTCTGCCCCTCTCCCCCATTCATGCTCTCCCTCTCTCTCTAGCTCTCTAAAATTAAAAGAAAGAAAGAAAGAAAGAAAGAAAGAAAGAAAGAAAGAAAGAAAGAGAAAAAGAAAGAACACTTAGCATAGTACTCAGCACATAAAATGCTAAAAAATTCATTTATGCATTCATTCAACAAGTATTTATTAGCACCTACTATGTGCCAGTCCCTGTTATACCTGCTGTACAGAGAATCAGAGCAAACCTTTACACAAGTCCAGAAGACAACACTGACACAGAATACATAATATAAACAGTGTGCACATAAAGCAGTGAACATTCCCGTCAGCTATTTCTGTCTCTTTCTCCATTCATGGGTACCCATACAGAGTTTTTCAGCAGTATGACTGTTTGAACAGGGTTATTAGAACTTCAGTAGTTCTTAGGCAGCGTGAGATGTAAGTAGCATGAGACGTACCTACAAGAAAGTAGATTTTCAGTTCCAACCCAAATTAACAAAGTGTTGGAATACATCCAGTGTGCACATATCCCTAACAAATAGAGAATCATAACTCATAAAATGTTCATGCTTGGAGGAACCTGGTAATTACCTGATCCTTTTCTCTTATTTTTCAGATGAGGAAACAGAAATGCCCAAAGAGTTACATCAACACAATCTAGATATATTCTAAAAGCACAGGGGAAAAAAGCATATTGGAAAATCTATGATGATCTCTCCCAAGTAGGACACGATGAAGGACTCAAGCCTTTCCCTCTGGAAAGCAACAGTGGCTCTAGGTGATGTGACTCAGTTGCACAGGTACTGAGGTACAGGGATGAACCTAAATGAAAAGTGGCAAATCATTCTGGGCTACAATAAAGCTAAAATAGAACCGTGGTAAGAGAAGGAAGTGGTGACCACCCACCAGCTGCCTTTGAATGAAAGGAAGAAGAGAGTCACACCTGGGCCTGCAAATAGCAAAAGACCTACTGGAGCCATAAAGAAACGAGCACTGTGTAGTTCATATTTTAGAAGCGCAGAGTAAGGCCTAAACACCTTTCACCAGAACAGTGTATGTAACCTGTGTAGGAACAAAGGAGGAACACCTTCAGGAGGACCGAGAAGCCTAGGAGATTCCTAGGCTGCTGAGGAGCTCACAATGTAAGGCAGAAAGCCAGCACGCCATGGGTAGAGGGTAATGCACAAAGTGCGGTGAGAGCAGAGAATAGGGACACTTCCCTCAAAGATGGTGCCTCCCCTGAGACTTACAGAAGGCTAAAGAAGAAAGGGAAGTCATTCCAGGGAGATGCTGTACCAGGATTCTGTACAGATTCAGGAATAAGAGACTTCAAGCAGTTTAGGAAAATGTAAACAGATCATATAAATCATCTTGATATAAACAACATGAAAAAAAGAATAACAAAATTCAACACCTATTCATGATAGGTGTTTCTCAAACCAGCAATGAATAGAAAACAAAAATTCAAATATGTATCATTTACAAAAGCATCCAAAATCAAATACATAGGAATAAATCTAACAATATATAAGACCTGACCTCTACAGGGAAAGCTTCAAAGCATTACTTGACAGAAATTATGAAGAATACAAAAGAAAATTAATTTATTTATAAATGGAGGGACATTCAATACTATAAGATGTTAATATTCTGCAAAGTGACCTGCAGATTCAACAAAATCAAATCAAAATCCTACAGCTGTGTGTGTGTGTGTAGGAATTCACAAGCTAATTCTTAAACCTATATAGAAAAATATCCCAAGAACGGCCAAAGCAATTTTGGAAAACAATGCTTTTGGAAGACCTACACTACAGAATATCAAGACCCATCATAACATGATAATAATTAGGACTATTAATTAAGTATTGGCATGAGAACAAACAGAACAAATAGATTCCAGAAACAGATTCTCACATCTACAACTATTTGATTTATGATAGCAGTGACAATGCAGGGCCCTGGGAAAAGGAAGATATTACCAACAGTAGTGCTGGATCAATTAGGCATACAAATTTTAAAAATAAAAAATAAAACACATACACACACATACATATACACAGTGAAATATTACTCAGCCATAAAAAAGAATGAAATCTTGCCATTTGCAATGACATGAATGGAGTTAGAGAGTATTATGCTAAGCAAAATAAGTCAGAGAAAGACAAATACCACATGATTTCACTCACATGTGGAATTTAACAAACGGAACAAATAAGCAAAGGAGAGAGAGAGAGAGAGAGAGAGAGAGAGAGAGGCAGGCAAACCAAGAAAAAGACTCTGAAGTATAGAGTACAAACTGATGGTTACCAGGGGGGAGGTGGGTAGGGGGATTAAATAGGTGATGGGGATTAGGAGTGCACTTGTTGATATGAGCACCAGGTATCGTATGAAGTGCTGAATCACTAAATTCTAAACCTGAAATAAATATTACATTGTATGTTAACTAACTAGAATTTAAGTAAAACTTGAGAGAGGAAAAAAGTAATATTATGCTGTATGGTAACTAGCTGGAATTAAAATTAAAAATTAGGGGCGCCTGGGTGGCTCAGTCGGTTAAGCGACCAACTTTGGCTCAGGTCATGATCTCGCGGTTCATGAGTTTGAGCCCTGCGTCAGGCTCTGTGCTGACAGCTCAGAGCCTGGAGCCTGCTTCAGATTCTGTGTCTCCCTCTCTCTCTGCCCCTCACCTGCTCGTGCTCTGTCTCTATCTCTCAAAAAATAAATAAATGTTAAAAAATTTTTTTAATTAAAAATTAAATTAAAAAATAATATATATATATATATTTCATTCCATAATGAAAAATCAACTCCAGATGGACAATACATATCAACATTAAAGTAAAGCAAGATGACTTCTAGAATAAAACATAAATATTTTCAAGACATTGAGTCCAGAAAGATTAATCAAATAGGATTCAAAAAGCCCTAACCTTTAAGAGAAAACAACAGAAGTTAAACTACATTAAAATACATTAAAGTCTGTCAAAAAGATACTGTTCTCCTATATCATTTTTCTTATTCATGTCTTTTTCTTCTTTTAGATTTTCAAATATTTGTCCATTTTAGCACTGTGTTTAAAAAGAATCAATTTGGTGTTTTATAGATCAAATCTACTGTAATTTTTTCTAAATCTTTATTTCCTTAGCATGCAGTTAGGTTGATTTGTACTTAATTCCTTCTCTAGCTTGAAATCTTCTTGCTTTCGAATTTTCTCTTGGGTAATGTTTTAGCAAAATCCCCACTAGTTTTGTTATGTAGGGCTTGTGTTGCCGGTCATTTCTAAATGGTTTGTAATTACAACTGTAATTTCTTCTTTACTACAGGGATTATTTAGAAGAATAATCTTATATTTCCAAGAGGATATATTATTTATTTTGACTTTTTCTTTTAGTTGTTGTGAATTTCTAATTTGGGTATTCTTTGTAGACCTTCCTATCACCAATTTCCTGGAAAAGTGAAGAAGTATTTTAAAAGAATACTGTTCATGATTATAAAATTGGAATACATTAAATCTTTATTATTGTGTCATTCAAATATTCTTTTCTAATTTTTTTAATGTTTATTTATTTTTGAAAGAGACAGAATGCAAGCGGGGGAGGGGCAAAGAGAGAGGGAGACAGAATCTAAAGCAGGCTCCAAGCTCGGAGCTGTCAGCACAGAGTCCAGCATGAGACTTGAACCCACGAACCATGAGATCACGACCTGAGCCGAAGTCGGACGCTTAACCCACTGAGCCACCCAGGTGCCCTGACCATTGATTATTTTTTTAGTTAGATTTTATTTTTATCAAAGTTATGTATGTACAGAGTCTACAGTGTCAAATAATTCTACAAAACTGTTACCCCTCCTCCCACAAAAAAGATAGCAGCTCTCCAACATCCAGCCCTTTCTATTTCCTGCTCCACGGAAGCAATCACACTTTCCACACTTAATTGAGTCTCTTGGTATTTAGCTTTATGTCATTCCCATCCCTTTTCAGAACAAAGAAACACTTACTGAATTTAGCTAAAAGAGGGATGGCAGAGATAAACACTGCTGGAAATCTCAAAGACTTGGTGAACCACACATATAGGTACACAAGTTTTAATTTCTTGACTTCCCTAGTCTGATATGTTCATCTTCTTTGTCAAACAAAATATCAAAGCAAGCAGTTCAATTCTGGTTGCAGTCTCCTAGAGGAATACAGCTAAATTAAACCAAATAAGGACAGAAAAGACCAGCCAAAATGAGGTGACTTTTATAATATTTTGTAATATTTCTAACCACTAAATCCATGGCCTTTCTTGGGGCATGAGGATGTGAGAGTATCTAATGTTGTCTGAGCTCCTTTCAGAAGAACCAACCAAATACAGTTTTCAGACATCACGATATAAATGTCCAGAAGCTTAGCACTAGGAATATGGGTTTCAAATTGCTGTTAGCATTAATGCTAGCATTTTGGTTACTGAAGAAGGCCTCTAGTAGAAGGCTGGTTATTAAAAGGTAAGGGTCTATCAGGACTTGATGTATAGAATTATGCAGCACATGTACAGAATTTATGACATCTATATAGAAGTCAATAATTACTATGCCCTAGCTACGGTTTAGAATGGTTCATAGGTGATTACACCCATTTGTTCCATGAGACTTTCCCCCCAGTTCCAGGATCTCTATGCTAAATTAGATGCAAGCACCCCAGCTATTTCCTTAGGGCATGCCATCTGTTTGCAATGCACAGCTAATTCTGAGTCTGTTGCTCCTTGAAAAGTATCCCCTAAGGTTTCTGCCTGACTCCTAAATTCAAATTTATTGAAACTCCTCCCTCCTTCCCCTTCTCTCATCATAAGGCAAGGGAAGGCTAGATCTGACATAACGTATATGATCAATGAGAAATGGTGGAAAGTCTCTAGCTAAAAGAATATTTATGTGACCTTGTCTTTTGTTTGTTTGTTTGTTTTTTAAAGAATAAAGTGGAAGAAGCAATTGTGATCTTGGGGAAAAAGACTGCATGAGAGCAGAAAGACTCAAGCTCATAAATGCATTATAAATAGGGGTGCCCGGGGTGGCTTGGTTGGTTAAGCATCCAACTTTGGCTCAGGTCATGATCTCACAGTTTGTGGGTTCCAGCCCCACATTGAACTCTCTATTGAGAGTTCAGAACCTGAAGCCTGCTTTGGATTCTGCGTCTCCCCCTCTCTCTGCCTCTTCCCCACTCATGCTGTCTCTCTCAAAAATAAACATTTTTTAAAAATGCATTATAGGGGCGCCTGGGTGGCTCAGTCGGTTAAGCAGTCAACTTCGGCTCAGGTCATGATCTCGCGGTCCGTGAGTTCGAGCCCCGCGTCGGGCTCTGTGCTGACAGCTCAGAACCTGGAGCGTGTTTCAGATTCTGTGTCTCCCTCTCTCTGATGCTCACCCGTTCATGCTGTCTCTCTCTGTCTCAAAAATAAATAAAAACGTTAAAAAAAAATTTTTTTAATGCATTATAAATAAGGAAGAGAACAAAAGTTAAAATTTACCACGGGAAAAATAAAAACAATGGAAAGAGAAAAAATAGAGTATGTGTTCATAAGAAAGTGATCTACAGTGATAATTGTGTTAATTGGCTTGCTTTGTTGGTGATTAGAGAATTTCAAATAATTTACAAAAAAAAAAAAGGAGAGAAAGAAAAGAAAGAAAAGTAAAGGACAAAAGACAGATCTGTGGTTCTCAATCCTTAAAGAATGTCAAGAAAAGGGCCGACTGTGTGTATCCCAGAGGGCACTGGGCCCTGGCTTTTTTACTTCACTTGGCTATAGCAAGTACTGTTGGTTTGTCTATGTTTAGAGAGATCAGTATTAGAAACATATCTGGGATGAGGAGATACTATAGATTTTTTTCAATTATCCCCACCAACTTTTTAGTATGAAGATTTTCAAACATTCAGAAACATTCAGAGCATTCAGAAAAACTGTGAACACCTAAATTCTGTAATTGTCACTATTTTGCTATATTGATTTTATCATTATTTATCCATCTGTTGAGGGTCTAATTTCAGAGCATTTAAGGAGATCTTCCATAAATTTAGGCAATTAAAAAAAACCATTCTCCCTAATGGAGACTTGAGTGAGAAAAAGGGTGCTAGGGGTGCCTAGGTGGCTCAGTTGGGTAAGCGTCCAACTCTTGATTCTGGCTCAGGTCACAATCCCAGTTTGTTAGATCAAGACCCGCATCGGGCTCTGTGCTGACAGTGCAGAGCCTGCTTGGGATTCTCTCTCTCTGACCCTCCCCCACATGCTCACTCTTTTCTCTCAAAAATAAACATTTAAAAAAAAAGGGGTGAGGGATGCTAAGTGACGTTTTAAGTGAAATTCCTGTTTAGTTATTAGCTGAATTATTTTCCTAAAATTATCCTGAAATACCATATATGTTCGGAGTCCCAGTTTCCTCACCTGTAAAATAAAGTGAGACAAAATGTAATCATGATCCCCATACTTACGGTTGTTTATAGCCTAAAAATCCCATATTTCTATGAAATTTTCTTAAAAATAACTGCCATTTACTTTGTGTTTTCTATGTGGCAGGAAGTATGCTATAATCTCATTTAATCTTCATAGGTTCCTTAAAATTTTGAGATACCACATTCATGAAAACTACCCACTGTTTTTAGTAGCATGCAGCCACTCTGACCTAATTCCAGTTGCACTTCCCCTTCACATTTTCAGTACCTTTTACTAACATCAATTTTGTACTGCTTTGGTGGAACTAGCTAGAACTAGCAAACAGAAATTTTCATTCCTCACTGAGAAACATGAGCAAACTCTGGTCCGTGGCGTGTAATTTTTTTCCAAATGTAAAATGCGATAAAACAGCCAAAACTACTTTAACTTGTTTATTTTGGTAAAATAATTACATATAATTATTGTTGAAGGAAATCTACAATACACAATCTTGGTGTTTTTATTTAAATCTGTTGCACATTGAATAACAAAATTAAAATGTCAGTTTTTCAATTGGAGAAAGTACTCAAATCAACAGCCATGTGCTAAACAAAGAGACTCAATTAGAGCACATTATGGTTCCATTTGGGAATAAATACATCCAGAAAAAAACCAACAAAGACCATACATATATTGTGCGTGTTCATATAAATTAAAAGTCAGTTACTAATTTTCTACCTCTACATTCCTCTTCAGGCTTACCTATCTCCTCCATGTTCATTGCTCCCAAATATTAGCCCTCACTTCTAGTTAAAAAAAGCTGTTTGTTTTTGCTTTTTTCCATGGGAGCTATTTGTATTTCAATGCATATTTAAAGATCTTATATTGTAGAAATGTAACAGGATGCCCGCACAAGGTGTCCTAGAACTATAAATACACACTATTATGTAATACGTGAGGTTCACACCTAGGAAATCTAGATGGAATGGTTATCCTGAAGCAAATGAACAAAAATAAGGAGGTTCAGCCCTGTTGATTAGAACAAGGAAACACTAGGACTGAGAAGTAAGAAAGGAAAGTGAATCTACTCAAGTCATGGACAATGATAAACCCAAACTCTTCACTTGATTTCTCTCTCATGCCCCTTATACAAAGACTTCTATAGTAGATTCTGCTCGAGAGCAGGGAGAAACTTGTTTTTCCCAATGAAATTGGCATGTTTCTAACAAAGAATATCCTTCATGGTAACATATGTGAGTATCTTTTATATGAATATTGGGATTACTATGCATCCTACCTGTGTAAGGACACACTCTCTGAGTATGTGTGGTCTCTCCTAAAGGAAGTCATCGATCCCAACATCCATCACCCAGAAAGGAGGCAGCTCTTCAGATGGGAAACCTAAGCAAAGACACTCTCTGGACCCTGCTGTTTTGGCCCTGTTTGAAGAAAGATAAATGCCTGGCTCTATTCACTTCTGGTGACAGTACTCAGATGATGTCTGCCAAATGGAGACAGGCCAAAAGATAAGGACATGAGGAAAATGTCTTTGTAAGCCAGCTTGAACAGTTTCATGTTGCTTTCTCTATTCATTATCCTCTAGCTTTTAGCTAAGCTTGATTTAAATGCTGCAGCCTTACATCAGCTGTTCCACTGGCATTAGCGTAAGACTAGTGTGTCCATACTTGGATCACAGCCTTTGCATGGAGAAGAAAAATGGTAGCACAACCCTCAATACATGTTGAAGAAGAAGCCTGCGAACGAGAATCAGGGCTGAGGTCCAGGAAGCCTTTACTACTTAGAGATTCTCCGTGCATTGCATCTTTGTGTCTGGGGCTCCTTATTATTAAGGAAGGAGGCAGCCTCCCATAAATGCTCAATAACAGGCAATGAGATGCAAACTATCAGGTTCCCTGATTGCTCTCACTGCTAGAAAACTCAGAGCTACGTATTGTGTTCAACTACAAAAGCTTTCCCCAGCTAAAAGTTATGGAGAATTGTTCTTTCTTTTCCCCTTTTATTTATTGGTTCTTATCTTTCTGGTCATTAGTTCTGATCTTACTGCATATGTTTTTATTTCAAGTTTCCTAAATCCTTTCCTGGAAAACAGTCAGAGGACACAAGCCAATCACTGAATAATTTTTCCCATACAATAAGAAAGTTACAAAATAGTGCTCCTCTCAAAGGTATGAATGCTAAAGAGTATGAATGCTATATGTTGGCCTCTCTTCTACCTCATCCAAGAACCAGAGCAGATTCTCAAGAGGTGAAAGAGAGCTTGAACGCTAATGTCAGTACAATCAGAAGATCACAAATAATTCTGAATACATATTTCTTTGGTGTTGGAGGGGGTGGAGAGAACAAAGCATGGACCTGCAATCCAGGAGGGAAGAATATCTCAGTGAACTGAGCAAGGCTCCACATCTAAGTTAGGAGTTCAGAGTCAAAATAAGTACTTCACTTAAGGTGGCTTTTTAGGGCACCAGAAAAAAAAAAAAAAAAAAGGAGAGAGAGAGAGAGAGAATGAGGTAGAAGGCAAATGCTGATAATTGTTCCTTTGCCTAAGATTCTCTCCCATTTCCAACCACATTCCAATCTTACATCTTTGCTGCCTACTGAAAAACTCCACTTGGTTATGCGACCCTCACCTCAAACTCAACATGTTCAAATCAGGTTTCATTTCCCCGTCAATCTTTCTCTCACCTAATTCCTTACTAGTTAAAAGCATTATCCAGATGTAAAAGTCCTGGAGTCATTCTTTTTTTATTTCATGGAATCCTTAATTTTTGTACTCCAACTTCCTACAACTAAGATCTACTGCCGTTCAACAAATATTTACTGCGTACCTATGATGCACCAGACACTTTCTATGCCCTTGTGATACAGTGGGAACAAAACAGAAATATCCATTTTCATAAACTTATATTCTAGTAGGAAGAGGGAAACAACAGACAGAGTAAATAAGTAAATACGGTTAAGTAAGTACAGGATCTCAGAAGGTAGTAAATGTTACAAAAAAAGAAAAAGCAGAGTAAGATAATGGCAATTTAAAAAAAGGGTGGTCAGGGTAAGTCTCATTGAGAAAAAGGTGACATTTGAGCAAAGATGTGGAAGAAGTAAGGGAGGAGGCTGTGTGGATATGTGGGGAAGAGCAGAGGCAAAGGGACAGCCCTGCAAAGGCCCTACTACCAGCTCCTCCGATTTCTTTGAAATGTCATAAAAACATGTCAGATTAAAACCACTCACCTGATTTTTAAGGCCCATAATTCCTTGAACCCATCCTCTAAATCATGAACCTCCACTCCTCCCTTTAAAATTCTTGGAACTTAACATGCTCCTTCTTCATATGCATCATCCTCCCCTACCTAGGAGCGCTTTCTCTCTGCCCCAATCTAAACTCTGTCCATCCCACAAGGCAGGGGATCAAGTCCTACCACTTCTATAAAGCAGTGTCTATGGCTGCTATTACTGAATCTGTATTTATCATATTTCCCAAGTATCATATTTCTCTATTTTATTTTTTTTTAATGTTTGTTTATTTTTGAGAGGGAGAGACGGACAGACACAGAGTGCAAGCGAGAGAGGGACAGAGAGAGGGAGACACAGAATTTGAAGCAGGCTCCAGGCTCTGAGCTATCAGCACAGAGCCCGATGCAGGGCTTGAACCGATGAACCGTGAGATCATGACCTGAGCCAAAGTCTGATGCTCAACTGACTGAGCCACCCAGGCACCCCCCAGGTATCATATTTCTTAAAGGAAGTCAGCCTCTTTCTCTACTTCCCACTGTGTTGGTCACTACAAGCTGAAGCTCTTTACAACTTAAAAACACTTTTATTAGCTTTGATAAACTACTGAAAGAGATAGAATGATTTTTTTAATGACTTTATTATACTAAAAAAAACCCATGGGGAATGGATGAGTCAAAGTGTTAGTGATGGACAGTGATAGCTTTTTTCTTTTCTCTAATTCAAATTTTCAGCTATTTTCAAGTCTGTGGTTATGTTACTTTAAGAAGCAAAGAGTGTGCTATGAAAATATATAAATCAATACAAATAGTGTGTGATCAACTGTCATTAGACTCATCAGAGAGATTAAAATTACCTAAAAATAGAAGTCAAAGACTGCAAGCATCTGAGTAACTTGCAGTTGCAAAGAGGCACACTATAATTAAGACAAGCTGAAGCAAATTCTCATGGTTGAAAAAAAAGAAGAAAAAAAAAAACCCTTCCTGATGAAGTGACCGAAACAAGATATTTACTGTATACAAAAGCAACATGATGTGCAGGAAAGAGTCCACCCTCTGAAAATGTTCAAGTACAGGTCCCACCACTTATTAACATCATGACCTCAGTTTCCTGGTCTATAAAATGGAAACACAGAAGCTCTTCCTTTTACAAACTTTCACAGATACAAACTAAGTTCCAGTCTGAGCAAAATCCTGTTAACTCTGCCTACTGGAGTTAGTGGTAATGCACAATCATTCGAACCTCAGTGGTTGGACTGTTACTAGCTTACAGATCTCTATTCTATCTGAAGCAGTATCTTTTTTTATAAATATATCTATGACTAAAAGATGAAAGAATATTGACATCTTTGAATAACATGTAAGATAGCTGAAAAGAATCCTGGGTTTGAACCAATGTCATCAGGGCACCTGGATGGCCCAGTTAAGTGTCTGATGCTTGATTTTGGCTCAGGTCATGATCTCATGGTTCATGAGATCAAACCCCGTGTTGGGTTCTGTGCTGACAGCACGGAGAGTGCTTGGGATTCTCTCTCCCTCTCTCTCTGCCCCACTTGTATACATGTTCTCTCTCTCAAAATAAACATTAAAAAAAAAAAAAAAAACAATGTCATCAAAATCTACAGTTAACTCTTGAGCATTGGTCACCCGGACCTAGTAACAAATGGACTTAAAAAAAAATCTGGAAATTAACTGGTACATAAGAAACTTTTGTACTATTATACAACTACCATCAGCGTTGGTTCTGAGAATTAAATGAGACAAGGCAGACAGAATGCCTGGCACATTCTTATCATATATTCTTTTCAGATTGATAAATGGTACATGGACCACTGAATCTTCAAGAAATGTCAAAGTAACCTGTGTGCACCCATCTCCTGCAAGTCATAATTTTTTTTTAAGTTAGAAATCATTCTTTATAATGTGTATTCTCTTAGATTGCCAAACAGGGAGTAGCTTTCCAAAAAGCCAGATGTGATCTACGAAACTGGACCCACAGAAACTGGACCCAGACTTACTCCTCTCTCTCACTAGTGTTGGAGAAAGTGTCTGTCTAAAGCAAATAGCCTATAAGTCAACCAATCATTAAGTTCATATAAAAAAAGGGTAACCATAAGAAACCTACCTGCATCACCTGGCCCAAAACTGTAGAGCTAAAACTGGATCTCATTCAAAGTAGCAACAAATCTTAATGTTTATGCGTAACACTTGGATTTGATAATGAAGAAATTCAGTTAAGAAAGTCATTAATTACCCTAAGTATTAGAGTTAGGCCGGGTCAAGACAGACCATAATTTTTAAGATTCCAAAAGTTTTCTCAAGCCAGTTCTATGGGACAATGCATGAAAATCCCTGAGATACATGCCAGCATCTGCCCTCAATTCCAGAAGCAGGAAGCAAAGATGTGACCCAATCACATGATAATAAACCACAGTCCATCTGTTCAGAGAACTTGCATTATGTAAGCCACAACCAAGAAAGAACAGCAAAAGGCAGGCAGTTTGTCAACATGCGCAGGAGGCTCTGTGGTTTGAAGAAACATGTTCTCACATCAAAAGGGCCATCCATAAAAAAAATGGCATTTTTAAAACCCATGTCATTAGACATGAAAATATCTGATGAACTACAAAGGTACTACCAGAATGGTGTTGAGTTCAGATAACTGTTTCAACTAGGCCTAGAAGAACCTTTCAGCAAAGGTCTTCTCCACATAAGCAGCCCTCCTCAGAGGAACAAGATTTACCTCCCTCTCAATTATTTTGATCATGTCAGTTCCCTATTTAATTTCAACAAAGTAGATCATCTAAAACTCTAAACCTAGACCATGTACTGCAAGGCCTCTCAATTACATCCACTTCAATTAAACCCCAAACAGCTTTACCATCTTTTAAACTACTAAAGCCTACTCTTCTCAATCAATAAGCTCTACACCAGGTCTTTTTGTCAGCAATATAAAAAGGATATTGACCTTCTCTTGAGGACTTTTTAGCTCCTCCCCCACTCCATCAGAAGTCACTTTTCATAAATTCTGTAAAATTCAAGATAACTAACTTCACTTAGGTAAGTCACTCCATTAACCCTCCCCTCCCCTCCTCAAAGCCCTTCATATTTTAAAGAGCAGAAGATTTGTGGGGCGCCTGGGTGGCTCAGTCAGTTGGGCGTCTGACTTCGGCTCAGGTCATGATCTCACGGTCCGTGGGTTCGAGCCCCGCATCGGGCTCTGTGCTGACAGCTCAGAGCCTGGAGCCCGTTTCAGATTCTGTGTCTCCCTCTCTCTCTCTGCCCCTCCCCTGTTCATGCTCTGTCTCTCTCTGTCTCAAAAATAAATAAACGTTAAAAATCTAAAAAAAAAAAAAAAAAAGAGCAGAAGATTTGGAATGAGATAATCTAAATTCCTGTCTTAGTTCTGCCTGACCCTAAGAAATTCACCTAATCTCTGATGTCATTTTTTTCCCTTATAAACCAAAGGGACTTACAACTTTCAGCATTAGAATGCTTACCCCTGGTGGGCAGTCTATAATATTATTTTCCCTTATTTATCCCACTTAGATTACCTTTCTATTTTGTTTCCATTCACATATTACAGAGTTTTCAGAATTGGGGGAAAGAAACCGTGGTAATACATCCAAACCCTGCAGTATAGAATAAAGAACTGAACTCTAAAAAGGAACTTGCCAGTCAATAAAAGCTTTGATTCCTGCCCTGGTGTAGGCCCCAGGACAGTGGGGGACACAGCTTACTACTCATCAACTCTCCCTCTCTGCCCATTTGAATTTAAGCTACCTTTCAAAGTCAGTTCAAGTCCTAAAGTGTCCAGAAAGCCTCCCCCCATTACTTCAGCCTACATTAATCATTTCCCTCTTTGACTACTTGATGCCTCTCTGCAGGGGTAATTTAAAAATATTTAACAACTGGCTCCACAATGGTACCAACCAATCAGAAAGGATGTCTGATCAGTCAAAACACACGTGGCCCAGTGGAAATTGGTGGCTGAACATCAATCCAGTAATATCAACACAAAATAGCAACCTCAAACTCCAATACAACTTTCTCATCTGGTATTCAAAATCTCATGAATTAGGAAAAGTAGGTATGATCCAGAATTTCTGTATAACTAGGGGTGAGGTTGAGACTAACAAGCAAATCTAATAACCAACTGCTTCTTTCATCACATTATGCAATTTCCATATTATATACACAGAAATGCCAATTAATATTGCATAAGCTGTACTTACATAAAACAGTATAAATACTAAAGGAAGGCTCAGTCAAGTGGAATTCACTTAATCAACGAGCATTTAAGTGGAACAGAATATAAAACACAGTGCTAGGTTCCAAAAGTATAAAGGAAAAGGCATAACCCTTGCCCTCTGGGTACCTATAACACATTCAAAAGTATAGTTAAAGAACGGCACAGGACTGGTGGAAATAAACAACACAAACTGTAAGTACTATACAGTTCAAGGAAATAAAGAGTTCAGGAACTAAATCAGTACATGAAGACAGGACTGAGAACTTCTCTCCTCACATTCCCAAAAGGGGTAAAGTTAAGTATGTAGTTAAAAGGCTAAAAAGTCAAGAGTCAGTGGGAAAACAGAAATCACCGGAATTGAGGGTTTACAGTAGTAACGAGTTGAGAATCTTTGGTTGAATACTCAGAGATGGCTTCAATCATAAGCCTCAAGTATTGCTCTAACTGCTGAATACAAATGGAAAATCTTGTAAACCCTTTGTGAGGATGGCTGAGGAAGATTAGCTTGGCAATAGCCTATAGAAAAGCCTAGAGGAGAGAAACTAGAAAGCAACTTAGAGTCAAGGGATAACAGGCAGGGCTAAACTGATGGCTGCATACAAAGAAAAGAAGAGACATTCGAGAAGCGTTTATGGAGGAGTGCTTGGGTGGCTCAGTTGGTTAAGCATCTGACTCTTGCTTTACGTTCAGATCATAATCTCACAGATCTCACAGTCTGAGGGATCAAGCCCCTCATCGTGCTATGCACTGACAGCACAGAGCCTGCTTGGGATTCTCTCCCTCCCTCTCTGCCTCTCCCAGCTGGCTCATGCTCTCACACACTTTCTCTCTCTCACTCAAAATAAATAAACAAACTTAACAACAACAACAACAACAAAAGAGTTGGGGGTTTTAGGCATGTTTTCAAAGAAAAAACTTACACGATGGCAGAAAGGAAACCAGACTCTCACACGGGATATATATGTGGACATACTGGTATGGTACTAATCTGTGTAGTAGGGACAGGGAACCAATTTCCCTAGAGAAATCTATGTTAAAGAGAGGAGAAGCTGGGCAGAGAAATACAAAACTGATAGATACCCAGACAATAAGGAATAACTGCAAGGTCTTAAAAAGGAAGCTAAATTATAAATTTAAAAGTGCATTTGAGCTGCTTCAGAATCAATGAAAGATCAACACAAACAAGCATGGGCAGACCAGTTGAGGGAGTCTAGACTACAGAGTAACGGCACCAGGATCAACTTTGTGCTGTATGCACACCAGTGTAGTCTGGAAGCTTCTCCCCAGCATGGACTGAGCACTGTTCTGGATGCTAATTAAGTCCAATATTGTCAAGTGAATACATGAACACTTAGTGTGATGGGTAGGCTAGATGGGAAGAGTGAAGTATGCTATTCGAATTATTAGTGCTGTAGAAATGTTACTTTTGCTTGATACCTGACTATGGATTCTCCTACCTGTCCACATATTTACCTTGCCCCCACTCCTTAGGCCATTGTCAGAAAACCAGCATTTCCTCTAATGTAGGCCCAGTATGAAGGGATTCCAGCAATGGACGAGGTAGGCATCAGAAAAAAGCCAACCGGATTTTCATAGTGTGAAGACAAAACCAAAAAGGTAATCATAAAGACCAAGTGCTCATTAGAGGACTGAAAAGAAATATGGGCTACGTCAGACAGGTGTATATATTAAGGCATATAGGTTCTGGAAAGACTGAACTCTGGGTGGAAATCCTAACTCCAGCTCTTAGTAACTAAGTACTTAACCTAACCTGTTTGAAACTCAGTGTTCTCATCTATAACATGGGGCAAATGCCACAAGGCCTGAGGGTTTCATTGTGAGAATTGGATAATGTACTTTATGCATCTACAGCATGGTAAGCTTTTAACAGACAGTAGCTATTACTCATAATTGGCACTCTCATTCTTGAGTTGTTTGTTTTTTAAAACATTTGGTATTCAATTTTAGAAACAGAAATGTACTTTCAATGTAATTTAGTTTCTAACACTAAGGATTCTATATTTTAGTTTCTAGTATTTTAGTCTGGATGTTAACAAAGTTTTTCACTGTTCCTTCCACGGAAGTAGGTTATTACCACATATCCCATCCTGACTTCATATTTTGGGAAAAAAGGAGCAAACAAACATTCTCCCTTGAAAACCAAAGTACACAGAGACTACTGATTCAAACTACTGTCACTCAAGAAAAGGAACATCACTAGCGATGTTCCTTCGAGGAAATAAAAGCGTTTGATCAATTCGGAGTCATTCCCATTCAAACATTCCAAACCCCGCAGAGTGAGCAAACGTTCAAGTTTCTACTACGAAAACAATCTGTAGCCTTCTGGTTACTGGATTCACTTCAACACTTCCCAGACGCACCAAAGAAGAAACATTCCGCACATCTTCGTGCCTCCTTCTTCTCACACAAAGCTTCGCGGCTCCCCCTTCCAAGAGCCACCCCCGGCTGGGGAAACAGCCCCTCTCGGAGGGGTCGGGCCGGTGCCCAAAACCAGGGCACCCCCATGACCCGGGGTCTCCCCACACGTCGCCCCCTCCCACCGCTCGGCAGGCTCAGAGTTCATACCCAGCCCGGGAAACCTCCGGCGACCCCAACCCCGCCCCGGGCCCCGAAAACCTCGTGCGACCCTCCCGCTCGGGGTGGGGTGCCCAGACAACGCCACAAGGCGCCCGGGCTCCTCCAGGCCCGGCCGGCCGCACACCACCTCCGGCCCTCGGCCCGCGCCCCCTGGCTCCCCGCAAGGCAGTCCGGCCCTCGGACCGCTCCGCCCGACGCCACCTCCCCGGGGGAGCTGGGAGCAGGGGCGGCAGCCCGCTGCCCGGCACGTCCACCCGCGCCCAGACACACGCCCCCGCCCCGCCCCGCCCCGCCCGCGCTCCCCGCCCGTGATTCGCGTGGCGGCCGCCAGGCCAGGCCAGCCGGGCCCCGGCCCGGCGCCGCCACCTGCGCCCCCGGCCCCGCGCCATGTTTGAGAAAGAGAGGTAGCGAGCCAGAGGCCGGGCCCGGCCCGCGCGCCCCGCAGCCGCCCGCCAGCCCTGCCGCGCCGCCGCTCACCCGTCGCCCCCGGGGCCAGCGTCGCCGCCGCCGCCAGCACGAGGAGGAGCAGCCGGGGACGCGGAGCAGCGGCCGCCGCCTCCATGGTCCCGCCGCCACCGCCTGTGGCCCGGTCCGGCCCGGCCGCCGCCTCGCCTGAGCAAGCCCTGCCTCGCCCCACCTCCCGCCGCCGCGGCGGCCTCGCTCCGGCCCTTTGTAACTGCTCCGGGGCTGCGCGTCCATTGGCTGGCGGGCTCCCGCCGGCCCCGCCTCCCGGCTGTCTGCGAGCGGCCAAGCGGGACCAATCCCGGAGCCCCGCCCACGGGCTCGCTGGACAGCCAATCCGCAGCCGCGGGCGCCGGCCTCTGACCACGCCCCCAGACTCCCCGGGGGCCGCGCTGCCAGACCCCTGCCCCAGCTCGAGCCGCTCCCTGCTTGGAGGAGGCCGGGTAGCGGCAGGGTCTAGCGAGCCCTGCCCTGGCTTAGCCTCCAGCCCCGGAGGGCGAGGGTTGCACGAGGGGTGTGTCTGGGTGTGAGTCGCTTTCGGAAAAAGGCTGTGGCAGCTCTAACGCTCTTCTCTTGTAGCCTTCTCTCAGCACCTAAGATCTAGTACTGACCCCAACCCCACCCCGATCCCCCCTTCATGGCCCTGCACCACCAATCCTCAACACAGTCGCCCAGATCCGCGGTCGTCAGGCAGGCTTCAACTTCCATTTCCCAAATCCAAGCTTCAACTTTCAACAGCCCGCCCCCCAAGTCCTTCCTCCGTGCCTTTGATATATGACTCAGTCTTCTCCTCCCGCTGTCAGTGTCTAACCCCAATCTAGCCCACCGCTCAAATTCCAGGCCCTGAAAGTCCTCAAATCCTGGTCTCAGGTCTCAGATCTCAGACTTAGACTTCAGATCCTGAGCTCCGACACACCCCCGAAGAGCCTCTCTCCCTTCGGAACTCAGAGCAGACCCAGAACGGGTTCCAAATCACACTCCTTTCTGACCTCCTCCTGATCTAGGTGGGAAAGGGAAGGTTCCCACCCCCACCCCCCAAGAAGGAGGACTTCCCTTCTTAGCACGCAGCACTCCTCCCGTGGCGGAGGGGGCGTAGTTAATACTTTGACTTGCCTCTGACACGCCTGCACAATAATTCTGAGGTGTCACTAGAAACCCAAATAAACTCGGCTACGTTTTCATTCTGAATTCCTAATTTACTGTGAGACGCTCCACCCACCTTCCCTCTGGGACACCAAAATGAGCTCCAGATTTGTAATTCTTCCTGTCAGACTAGTCCTCTCTTCAGACAC
This sequence comes from Panthera tigris, assembly GCF_018350195.1. Lineage (NCBI taxonomy): Eukaryota > Metazoa > Chordata > Mammalia > Carnivora > Felidae > Panthera > Panthera tigris. Next base: position 60,907,944 of record NC_056672.1, on the reverse strand, counting down.
AAACACAGCCGAGGAGGCTGTTACATAGAACAGAGAACATTTTTCCACAGAACCTTTTAAGGAGAAAATTTTATTTTCTGTGTGATTTGAGCTTGGAATTAAATAAACCTTGGTGGCGGGAATCAGAATCACCCTCCAGCATCAATTTGTAAATTAGCGCTACTCCTCGCTGAGCACTTGACCTGCCAGTAAAGACTTCCCTCCCGAGCTGTAAAAGGGTAGGTAGGGTGTTGGAGTGGAGATCTGAGACCTGCCCCATTCCCCTCCTGAACGGGATACTTATTTGAACAAGTCAGTTAACCTTTCCGAGTCTCCATGTCTTCATCTGTAAAATGGAAACAATACCTCTTCTTTAGTGAGAGGATGTAAGATTTGGGGTTCTTCTCCCCCTCCTTCAAGCTTTACTTCTAGGCCCTCCCTCCAGCCACTGCTCTCTGACAAGTAAGCTAGGGTTCTACACCGAACCGCCGAGCTAGGGATGCAGGTACTACCAAAAACAAAGCAGAGCCTGCCCTCTTGGGCAGCTGGAGAAAGCGGGTAACAAGTTCTCCTCCGGCTCCCTGCAGCGGGCAGACCAGGCAGGGAAAGACTGCCACTGGCTGGCTCTGGTCCCCATCTGCTCTCTCAGTTCCAGTTTCTTCCATGGAGATGTGGTGGGTAAGGGTCTTGTGATACCATGGGGTCTGTTAGACTGATTTTTCAGGACTCTATTCTCAGTGTCTTCCATGAAAGCTCAGGAGACATTTATTCTAAGAATGAATGAATGAATGAATGAATGAATGATTCAACCCAGACAAGTGAAGTGTCCCCTCATCGGGTTCTCTCATTAGATTCTTCATCTCTAAAATGGAAATATTATACCTACCCCATTTATAAACAAAAGGGATTGAATCACATATCTTGAGCCCCTTAAATGATGTAATGTGTCTGGAACAGTGTCTAGAACACAGTAAATACATTTTTTTAGGACATAGTAAATATTTAGTTAATGCCATTTCCTTTGCCCAGCCCCTTCCGGCTCTGTTTGATTCTAATCAGCATTCATTTCTGTTAACCTGTACCTTCGCCTTACAGAGCCTCAGTTAATCAGTGTCAGATTATTTTCTATGACACACTTCCAGTTCCTTAATATTTTCCATGGAACTGAGAGTCTTCATTAGAAAACTGAGGAACAGGAAGGAGAAACATACTATTTTTAAATTTTATTTTCCTGATATTAGGAGGAAATTTCCATGAGCATGGATCCATAAATAAACTACATGGGAATGGAACAATAAATTATAAGTTTAAAATCATGGTTCTCGGGGCGCCTGGGTGGCTCAGTCAGTTAAGCGTCCGACCTCGCTCAGGTCATGATCTCGCGGTCCGTGAGTTCGAGCCCCGCGTCGGGCCCTGTGCTGACAGCTGGGAGCCTGTAGCCTGTTTCAGATTCTGTGTCTCCCTCTCTCTGCCCCTCCCCCCCTTCATGCTCTGTCTCTCTCTGTCTCAAAAATCAATAAACGTTAAAAAAAATTAAAAAAAAAATAAAATCATGGCTCTCAAACTTTAAAATGTCTTCAAATTAGCTGGAGAACTTTTAAAAATGCAGATTCCTGGGTATCAGCCCCAGAGAGTCTGTATCAGTTCATCTGAAGGAGGTCCAGGAGACAAAGACCCCGGTGACTCTGCTGCCGGTGTCACCAGGCCACACTTCAAAAGACACTGGTTTGGAAAATGTTGCCCTGAAATTCAAGAAATAAAAATGCATATACTTCTTTCACCTTTTGAGAAAGGGAGAGCAATGGAAGAAGCCTCTGGCTTTGGAGGCCTGCAGACCCTAGCTGGAATTCTGACTCCGCCATTTATCAGATGTAGGATGCGTGTACACTCCATGATTTCTCTGAGACTTCACATTCCCCGGTGTAAAATGGAATAATGATACTGACTCATATATTTGTTGTAAGGTCTAAATGAGCTCTTGCACATGGAGAATCTCCCATAACTGTTAATTCCCGTCGCAGACTCTATAGGCTCTGAAAAAGGCTTGTTACTGCATCTTGATTTCATGGGGAAGAAACTGACAACCAGCCCCCAGCAAGTCAGCTTCAGAGCCAGGACTAAGAGACTCTTACTCCAATGCCTTGTCCTCTGCACAATGCTACCGCTCAGTCTTTATGACAAATACATTGTTTGCTTTTCCTTTTGGATTATTCCCTCAAGATGTTTTCTCCCAAGTAGAGAGCAGAGACAGACAGTTGCCTAAACTACATCCATTCCTACATTCACCTTATAACAGAATCCTCATTTTGGGGGGAGGGGGGAACAGTTCACCTGGCTAAAAGTCTTAATTTCCCAGGCTCCTGGCACTTAAGATATGACCATGTGACAGAGTTCTGCCCAGAGAAACATAAGAAGTCTACCAGGTAGAGTTGTTGGAATGATACTGTTTTCCCCATAAAGCAGAGATAGACTCTTCACATTCTTATCTTCTTTCTGCCCAGAACACAGTTGCAATGCCTGGAGGTACAGCAGCCATTTTGTGAGCATAAGGATGATGGTCACTAGTAGGAATAGTAGAGCGAAAAATGGAGAGAGTCTGGGTCCTTGATAAATTCCTTGAGCAACTGTGCCAGCTCTAAATGCTTACAAATGAAGTTCACATTACATGAGAAAAATAAACATCTTTTTTTCACCTTAAAACACTTCAATTCTAGTCGTATGCTAACTATTGTATATTTTGTTTCTATCTTATTTTTTAACTTACAAGCTATTATTGATTTGTGCCATTATCTATTACTAACTCCTGGGTTCCTAACTGAATATCAAATCACCTCAAAACTTAGTGGCTTAGAATAATAACCATATATTATTTCTCAGGAGACTGTGGGTAGGCTGCGCTGTTTTTCTCAGCCTAGGCCAATTTAAGCAGATTGCAGCTGAGCTCACATATGAGTCTGCTGTCAGGGGGCAGGTCAGCTGAGAGTTGAACACATCTAATGGTTTAGTTCAGCTCCTTTATGTGGTTTTTCATTCTGTAGCAGGATAGCCTACTTTTGTTAACATGACAGTTCAGGGATCCAAGATAATGAATGGCAGTTTACAACTGGCACATCATTTCTGCCACATCCCATTGGTTTGGGCATGAATTAGGCCAGACCCAAATTCAAAGGGTGGGGAAATAGAATCCACCTCTTCATAAAAAGAGCTGCAAAGTCACATTGCAAAGGTGTGTGGATACCAAGAGAGAAATAATGTGGCCATTTTTGCAAACACTTTTTACCACTTTTTCTGATCTTTACTTTTTTTTTTTTTTTAATCCCTAGCGTTTCCATCTCAAATCACTTTAATTCTGCCTGAAGTATATCCTTTCAAATTCCCTTTGGTGAGAGTCGACTCTGTAGCAAACAATTTTAGTTTTCATTTGACCGAGATGACAACATTTAATCCTTATTTTTGGGCAGTGTGTTCACTGGACATAGAATTCTAGATTCGTAATTGTTTTCTTTCAACAATCAAAGCTATCCTTCCACTGTTTCTGGCTTCCATTGTTGTGTATGTGAAATCAGATGTTAGTCTGTTTCTCCTTTGTAGGTACTTGGTCTTTCTACTTTTTTCAAATAGACTTTATTTTTTCTAAATAAAAATATTTATAAATAAATATTATAAATAATAAATAAAACATTTATTTTTTAGGTTCACAGCAAAATTGAGCATAAATTACATAGAGTTCCCATATATTCCCTGTCTCTTCCAAGGCACAGCCTCCGCCACTATTCATATCCCCCATCAGAGTGGTACCTTTTTTATAATCAATAAACCTGCACTGACCACGTCATTATCACCCAAAGTCCATAACTTCCATTAGAATTCATTCCTTGTGTTGTACATTCTAGGGGTTTTAACAAATGTTTAATGGCATATGTCTACCACCCTAGTATCATACAAAATAGTTTCACAGCATATTCTGTGCTCAGCCTACTTGTCTCTCCCTCCCCCTAACCCTTGGCAATCACCAATTTTTTACTATCTCCATAATTTTGCCTCTTCCAGAATGTCATATAGTCAGAATCATACTGTAGCCTTTTAAGATTGGCTTCTTTCACTTAGTAATATGCATTTAAGTTTTCTCCATATCTTTTCATGGCTTGATGCTTCATTTCCATTTAGCGCTGAATAATATTCTGTTCTATAGATTTACTAGAGTTTATTTATCCATTCAACCCCTGAAGGATGTCTTGGTTGCTTCCAAGTTTGGGCAATTACGGATGAGATGCTATAAACATCCGTGTGCAAGTTTTTGTGTGGACATAAGTTTTCAACTCATTTGGGTAAATACCAAAGAGCATGATTGCTGGATCATATGATAAGAGTATGTTTAGCTTTGTAAGGAACCGCCAAACTGTCTTCCAAAGTGGCTGTACCATTTTGCATTCCCACTAGCAATGAATGCAAGTCCTATTGCTCCATATCTGGCTGCTTTTATTTAATTGAATTTTTTATCCCTAGAAGTTTCATTTGGGTCTTTTAAAAATCTTTATTTCTCCTCTCGTTATGTCCACATTTTTCTTTACATCCCTAAATATCTGAAGCATATTTACAATAGCTGTTTTAACGTACTTGTTGGTTAATTCCATCTTCTCTGTCATTTCTGTGTCTGTTTCTGTTTACTGATATTTTGGGCTCACATTTTCCTGCCGCTTTTTATGTCTAGTGACTTTTTATTGGATGCCAGACATTGTAAATTTTAGGGTATGGAATGCTTTATTTTCCTGAGGAGTCATGATCTTTTCCTGACAGTGAGTTAAGTTACTTGCAGATTAGTTTCACCCTTCAGAGGCTTATTTTAAAACTCCTTTAGGACAAGTCCAAAATAACTATTATTTTAAGACTAATTGTGCATCATTTAGAAGGTGTGTTCTTTCTGGGATCTCTGCTAAATGCTCTATATATTCGACAAGGTCTCTCTACTCTGGCTGGAGAGGACTCAAATAATTCCTGAGCTCATCTGAACTCTGAGAATCTGTTTTATAGCTTCTCAGTAATTTTTCTGTCTTCCAAAGTTGTTCTTGCCAGCCTTGTGGGGGTCTCACTCTCTGCGTGCATAGGTTAGTATTCAGCCAAAAAGTCAAAAGGACCCCAATGTGGATTTCTCAAACTCTCTGTAGAACTCCTTCCTCACCAGAGCTCTGCCTTGCAGATTCTAGCAGCTGCGGGTTCCCTGAGCTCTGATCTCGAGCTCCTCAAATCAGAGGAAATGCTGGGCAACTGTGTTTGTTATTCATTTACATATCATCTTCTGCAAAGTGCCTGTCCAACTCTCTTGCTCAAGTCTTATATTTATAGGGGTTACCTGTATAATCTGGATATGAGGCTATTGCCAAATGTGTATATAGTAAATATGTTTTGCTCTGTTATTTTACTGATGTTGTTTTAAAAGTGCAGCAGTTTTAATTATTCCTCTTTTATAGATAGTTCTTTCTGTGTTCTGTCTAGAAAAAAATTGTCTACCCTCAACCACAAAGATATTCCTCTTCATTTTCTTCAAGTTGCTTTAAAGTTTTAGCTTTTACACTTAAGTCTTTAAGCTACCTTGAATTAACTCTTGTATAAGATGTGAGGTATGAGTCAAGGTTTAATTTTTTCCATACTGACATTCCGTTGATCATACTGACATTCAGTATGATTTGCTGAAAAAAGTTTTCTTCCCCTTTTAAACTACATTGGTACCTTTGTCAAAAATTATGTGACTGTATATTTGTCAGTTTATTTCTGGACTCTTTTCTTTTACATTGGTCTAATTGTCTATCTTAATGCCAGTTTCACTCTCCTGATTACTGTACTTTATGGGAAGTTTTAAAATCATGTAGAGTTTGCCTCCCAACTTTGTTCTTCTTCACCATTGTTTTGCGCACTGTAAGAAGTAAATTGTAATGATAGCTTGTCAATATCTACAAAAAAGCCTGCTAGAATTCTTATTGAAATTGCATTGAAACTGTAAATTCAGATTCTGGGAGAACTGACGTCTTTATAATATTGATCATTCTAATCTGTATGCATGGTATATGTCTCCATCTCCTCAGGTCTTTAATTTCTCTCAACCAATGTTTTATAGTTTTTGTTGGTAGAAGTCATTCATAACACTTGTTCAATTTATTTCTAGCTACATTTTTATGTTATTATAAATGAATTTCATTTTCTAATTGCTTCCATTACGTTTTCTAAAATTTTTAATTTTAATTCTAGTTAGCTAACATACTGTATTATATTAGTTTCAGGTGTGTAATGCAGTGGTTCAACAGTTCTATACATGACCTAGTGCTCATCACAAGCATGCTCCTTAATCTTCATCACCCATTTCACCCATCCCTCCACCCACCTCCCCTCTGGTAACCATCATTTTGTTCTCTGTAATCAAGAATCTGGTTTTTGGGTTGTTTCCTTTTTTCTTTGCTCCTTTATTTTCTTTCTTAAATTCCACATATAAGTAAAATCATATGGCATTTATCTTTCTCTGACTATTTCACTTAGCAGTGTACTCTCTAGGTCCATCCACGTTGTTGCAAATGGCAAGATTTCACTCTTTTTTATGGCTGAGTAATATTGCAATATATCTCAATCTCTATCTATCTATCTATCTACCTATATATCTATCTACACACACACACACACACACACACACACACGCACCCCGCAACTTCTTTATCCATTCATCTATCAATGGGCATTTGAGCTGCTTGCATAATATGGCTATGGTAAATAATGTTGCAATAAACGTAGGGTGCATGTATCCCTTTGAATTAGTGTTTTTGTATTTTGGCAGTAGATACCCAGTAGCGCAATTACTGAGTCATAGGGGAGTTCTATTTTTAACTTTTTGAGGGACCTCCATACTGTTTTCCACAGTGGCTGCACCAATTTGCATTCCCACCAACAGTGCACGAGAGTTCCTTTTTCTCCACGTCCTTGCCAACACCTGGTGTTTCTTGTGTTGTTGATTTCAGCCATTCTGACAGGTGTGAAGTGATATCTCATTGTAGTTTTTGATTTGCATTTCCCTGATGATCAGTGATGTTGAGCATCTTTACATGTGCCTGTTGGCCATCTGGATGTCTTCTTTGGAGAAATGTCTGTTCATGTCTTCTGCCATTTTTTTAATTGGATTGTTTTTTGGGATGTTTTTTGAAATATTTTGGACACTAACCCTTTATCAGATATGTGATTTGCAAATATCTTTCCCCATTTCATAGGTTGTTTTCTAGTTTAGTTGATTGTTTGGTTTTTTGTTTTTGTTTTGTTTAGGGGTTGGTTTTTTTTGGTGTTTTGTTTTGTTTTGTTTTTGCTGTACAGAAGCTTTGTATTTTGACGTAGTCCCAGTGGTTTACTTTTGTTTTTACTTCCCTTGCCTTGAGAGACATGTCTAGAAAAATGTTGCTACAGCCAATGTCAGAGAAATCACTGCCTGTGGTCTATTCTATTTTTATGGTTTCAGGTCTCACATTTAGGTTCTTAATCCATTTTGAGTTTATTTTTGTTATAGGTGAGAAGGTAATCCCATTTCATTCTTTTGCAAGTGACTGTCTAGTTTTATCAACACCATTTGTTGAAGAGACTGTCTTTTTACCATTGCATATTCTTGCCTTCTTTGTTGAAGAGTAATTGTCCATATGATCATGGGTTTATTTCTAGGTTCTCCCTTCTGTTCTATTGATCTATGTGTCTATGTCTGTGCCAGTACCACACTCTTTTGATTATTACGGCTTTGTAGTATATCTTGATATCTGGGACTGTGATACCTCCAGTTTTGTTCTTTTTAAAGATTGCTTCAGCTGTTTGGGGTCTTTTATGGTTCCATACAAATTTTGTTCTAGTTCTTTGTAAAGCGCTGCTGGTATTTTGATAGAGATTGCATTAAATGTGCAGATTGCTTTGAGCATATGGACATTTTAACAATATTTGTTCTTCCAATCCATGAGCACGGAGTTTCTTTCCATTTTATTTGTGTCATCTTCAATCTCTTTCATCCATATTTTATAGTTTTCGGAGTATAGGTTTTTTACCTCCTTGGTTAAGTTTATTCCTAGGTGTCTTATTATTTTTGGTACAATTGTAAAGGGGATTGTTTTTCTTAATTTCTATTTTTGCTACTTTATTATTAGTGCCTAGAAATGCAATGGACTTCTGTATATTGATTTTGTATCCTGCAACCTTACTAAATTAATTTATCAGTTCTAGTAGTTTTTTGGGGGAGTCTTTAGAGTTTTTTATATACAGTATCATGTCATGGGCAATAGTGAAAGTTTTACACCTTCCTTAGCAAATTGAATACATTTATTTCTTTTTCTTGTCTGATTGCTGTAGCTAGGACTTCCAATACTACATTGAATAAAAGTGGTGAGAGTGGATGGACATCATGTCATGTTCCTGACCTTAGGGGGAAAGCTCTCAGTTTTTCACCATTGAGGATGATATTACCTGTGGGTTCTTCACATATCGTCTCTATTATGTTGACGTATGTTTCCTCTAAATCTGCTTTGTTGAGGGTTTTATCATGAATGGATTTTGTACTTTGTCAAATCCTTTGCTGCATCTTTTGAAACGATCGTATCCTTTCTTTTATACTCTCTCTTGTTGATGTGATGTATCAAGTTGAATGATTTATGAATAATGAACTACACTTGCATGCCAGGAATAAATCCTGCTTGACTGTGGTGGATGATTTTTTTTTTAATGTATTGCTGAATTCAGTTTGCTGATATTTTGTTGATGATTTTTGCATCTATGCTCATCAGAGATAGTGGCCTGTAGTTCTCTTTTTTGTTGTGTCTTTATCTGGTTTTCATATCAGGGTAATGCTGGCCTCATAGAATGAATTCAGAAGCTTTCTTTCCTCTTCTAGTTTTTGGAGTAGTTTGAGAAGAATAAGTATTAGCTTTTCTCTAAATATTTGGTAGAATTCACCTGTGAAGCTGTCTGGTCCTGGGATTTTGTTTGGTGGGAGGTTTTTTGTTGTTGTTGTTAATTGATCAATTTAATTGCTAGCAGTCAGTCTGTTCAAATGTTCTGTTTCTTCCTGATTCAGTTTTGGGAGGTTATATGTTTCTAGGAATTTATTTCTTCTAGGTTGCCTAATTTGTTGGGATATAATTTTTCATAATATTCTCTTATAATCCTTTGTATTTCTGTAGTGTTAGCTGTTATTTCTTCTCTTTCACTCCTGATTTTGTTTGAGTCCTCTCTCTCTCTCTAGATGAATCTAAAGATTTATCAATCTTGTTGATCTTTTCAAAGAATCAACCTGGTTTCATTGATCTGTTCTATTGTTATTTCATTCATTACTGCTCTAATCTTTATTATTTCCTTCCTTCTACTGGTTTTGGGTTTTATTTGTTCTGCTTTTTCTAGATCCTTTAGGTGTAAGGTTAGGTTGTTTATTTGACATTTTTCTTGCTTCTTGAGGTAGGCCTGTTTTAGTACGAACTTCCCTCTTAGAACAGCTTTTGTTGCATCCTAAATTTTTTACCATTGTGTTTTCATTTTCATTTATCTCCATGTATTTTTAGATTTCCTTGTTGATTTCTTGGTTGACCCATTCATTGTTTAGTAGCAGGTTATTTAACCTCCATGTATTTGTTTCCATTAAGTTTTAATTTTTTTTAATAGAAGTTGTATTTGAGTCTTCCCCATTCTATTTGGTCTTCCTTTATTGTTCCTTGTTTCCAACATGTGTTTTTCAATTTGGCTTGTTTTGTTTTGTTTTTTTTTTTACAGCATTTAAAGCATTGGTATGTTAAAAAAAACCCACAGCAATCATAGTTACTTCATAATTGTGTTTGTATATGATGATTCAAGCATATGAAATCTTGTGAGTCTATTTCTGTGTCTGTTGTTTCTCATTTATAGTGCCTCTGCATACACATTGTTCTTTTTATTGAAAGCTGTGCATTTTCTTCGGAATTTTGTTTAAAAATTTTTTTTTCAATGTTTATTTATTTTGAGAGACAGAGAGAGACAGTGTGAGTAGGGAAGGGGCAGAGAAAGAGGGAGACATGGAATTCAAAGCAGGTTCCAGGCCATGAGCTATCAGCACAGAGCCCGATGCGGGGCTTGAACCCACGAACCGTGAGATCATGACTGGGGCTGAAGTCAGACACCCAACTGACTGAGCCACCCAGGCACCCCAGAATTTTATTTGTGATAATTCTTTAAGGTCTGAGGTAAAGGTATGTTCTTCTATCGAGGATTTGCATTTGTTCTTGTAACCTGTACCCCTACCAGTCTCAGGTTACTCTAACAAATTATTGTGTTGAATTTTTTTTTATTTGTTTATTGTTCAGAGCACACAGGTAATACGAATTTGGGCTTTAGACTGCATGAGGGACAGCTGATGCTTCCAGAGTCTCTGTGATAACATTATTTTTCTTTTTTTGCTCCGCATTCAAGTTCTTGCAATTCCCTGCTGGTTGATGGGATTAATGGTTATTTCTGGTTCACCTTCTCACGGGGAGTGTAGACCTTTGGGGTCTCATCTTCATGGAAGGGGTGTCCAGAGGCTTTGGATGGCCCCTGATCTTTGTACTCTGTGATTCCCTGTATTCTATGAGACCAGACATCAGAAGCTCAAGTTAATCTGGTTCAATAAGTGCCCTCAGAGCAACAGCCAGGCACAGTGCTCCAATTTCCATGATGAGCTCCTTCTTTCACTTAGTACTTTGGCCGAAGAATCTCTTAGTTTCTTTCCCCCTGATACATGCAGTTAGGAAGATATATTTACCCAGCATTTTTACGTTTATTCCATGGGAGGGTCAACCCATCAACTATCAGGAATGAAACTCGTGCTATCTAACCTCCTATTGCACAGGCATCTTCAAAATTACTATCAAATTTTCTGCTGCAGCATAACACAGTTGTTACTGTTATAAGTACCAAAGGGAATTCAAACAAAAGCTATTTTGCCAATACAGTGTAAAAGAAATTCAGCTTCTGGCATTGTCTCTGCTGCTTCTCAAGCATTAAAAATATGCTCACAGGCTGTCTATCCTACTCGCCTCTGTCAAGCTGGTTTCCCCAAATGCTTGGGTTGCTTTAAGAAAATGTTTTGTTTTGTGTTTTGTATTGTTTTGTTTTCATTCAGGCTTTTGTTGTGGATGTCTACTTTTAAACACACTATGGATAAAGAACTTGTCCTATGGATACTTCCTCTGCTTTGGGGACTTTATTTGTTTGTGAATGTTTGATTAATTTTATAAATGCCCCATTGATCCTGGAAAACAGAAGTGGACCCTTTTGTACACGTGAATTTTTGTGTTGTGTATGTGTGCATATTTAATACTGGTAGTTAACCTTTGCTTAATTTTGGTTGCTTGGTCTGCAAAGACACAGATGTGCATTAAGCTCTCCCCGCTGCTTTCCCTGCCTCCCCAGAGACGCATCCTCTGGCTTTCACCACCCTCCTTACCTCAGCGTAGAACTAAAAAGTAACGCCAACTTCCTGGCCCCTGTGAGTTAGGGCTGAGGGCTAGCAGGCCTGAACCATCTTCTCTCTGACCTTGAGAAGCAGTCCCACGGCTGCAGACCGTGGCTGTGTTTGTACCAGTCTTGCCCTCAGACAGTTGGAAAGTAAACAGTCACAACCTCCCTCTCGGGGCCGCAGCTTCCAGTGGGATGACAACTAGGTTTCTGCCTTGTTCCCATGTCTAGGCTGAGCTGAGTGGATGAGGCGTGACGTTGCAGGAGCCAGGCTCCGAGAAGCATCTCATTTGAGTCCAAAGCAATGGCCCGGGAGATTTAGGAGAGATTTCAATGAGCCTGAGCAATGGATGAGCACTGCTCAGGTAAGGGCACCCCATGCCCGCATCACCAACTCTGACCTCCAGAGTACAGGTCTCGGCTCCTTCAGGCCCCAAAATGTAACCCAAACTCCTTCCTCATTTCTAGTAAGACAGTTGAGACAACTAGGTACTTTCCAAAGGAATTTAACTGTGAGGCTTAAGGAAATGAAAGAAGAAAATGCTGTAGACCCCCAAGCTTATAGAATCTGTGTGTCTCAGCTTCTGGAAGGTTCTGCGTCACACCCTATTTGAGAGTTCCATTTATAGATGACTCCATATTATATGAGACGGGCTCCTTCGCCCTAATCCCAACAAAAAGCCAGTGTGTGTGTCGGCGGGGGCAGGGGTCAGGCTCCCTGAATGCACTACTTGCTCTCTCCCAGCCCTCATGAGCGGGGTGGTGTGGGGAAAGATAGGAGCCCCCGGAAGGACAGGACTAAAGCATGAGGTCTTTCCATGCAACTGTTCTTCTTTCCTCTCTCAGACATGAGTAGGTCACCTCCTTCCAGCCCAGCCTTTTTTTTCCTTCTAGGTGCTCACAGTTAAGTGAGGGAGATGGCTACATACAATTTTCACTTATTGTGGGATCTTAACTGCAGCATCACTGGACCACCTCCCAACTCTTGCATCATGTTTCATCCCAAGAGAAAACGGTCTGACTTCCCAAAGCACACACAAGAAGTCGTTTACATTGTTGTTGAAAATAAAATTTTTAGTGGTGCCAGAAAGATTACATTTAAAAGACAAAATGTGGCCTCTGCCGCCCTATCCTCTTCCTCCCTTCCGACAGGCCCCTGCCCATTCTAACGTCTATGCAGTTAGCCTTCCCCATCCACTTCTCCCACTACCCAGATCTCTGCCACAAAAGCCCTGTGTGTCTGGTGGGCAAATGCAGACGAGGTCTTGGCAGGCTGCCAGAGAGGGCAGGCAGGGCAGTGGCTGCTGTTAGTGTCCACCGTGGTGCAACAGGACAGGTGCGGCCCTGGTGGCCGTCTTCCCTCTCACCACTCTTTCCTCTGTCTGTCCCCAAGCGCTATTGCTCCCCAGGGTCTGTCCCAGGTCTTCTCATTTTGACTCAATTCACACCACTTCCTGGACAACCTCAAATGCTCCCCTGGCTTCCCCTGGCGCGGACATGCTGATGACTCTCAAATCCCTGTTTCCCCAGGAATTCAGCTCCTAAGTGCCCAGGTTCTTCCAACCTGTAAACCACTCCTCGGGGGAATCCAGAGCTTGAGAGAGACCTCTGGTCAACTACAAAGCTCTCTTTAGGGCAGCAAAACCATAACTTTTCTAAGTAGGTTATTGATGATGTAGTTTGGAAGTCACCCTGTGTCTTGTTTGTTTTTTGGTCTCTCCTCCCTCCCCAGCAAGTTCTGGCCCGGGATGGGGCTGGGGCTGACAGTGAATAGCCTTTTTGTGTTTCCGACCAGATTGGGCATCTCCAAAGCATTTATTTGTAAGGTTTTCGGGGCCATCAAAGGATCTGGTTGGATTCCCTAAGAGGCAGATCCCTGGATTAATTGCAACGGTCATGTGTCCCTTCACTGTGGCCGTGGGGTAACATATTTTAGTTTAGGTCTAGGACTACTGCCCATCCATGAACCAATCACGGTGGCAACTGATTGGGATTCTGGCAACTGGTTTAGGTCGGTCCATGGATACTCCCAGAGCCCACCCTAACCACAAGGCTATCCCACCGTGGTGAAAGAGGGAATAGGTGGCAAGTTAGCAAGAAGCCAATGTCCCCTGCAAAGTTCCTCTTGAGCAATGGCTTGCAAACATTTTCTGTACATGATCCATAGTAAGAAATACACTTTACGTTGTGACCCAGTACCGGCCCCCACCCCCCACACACGGCTTTCACAAAACTTCCACAAAATACTATTTACCCTTTGCTTGCTACAGGCAAGCAAATTGTGAAAAAATTGTGAAAGCAAATTTCACATGGTGAAATTTTGTGGTCCTGGCTTCTTGGCCAGGTAACACCTAATTCTATCGTGGTTTTTTAAAAATCCTGGTCTAAATGCCCAAGACTGATTTCACAACTCGCTAGTGGGTCAAAGCCCATGGTTTGACAAATGCTACTCTGAAGGTTTACATACACTACTTGCATAGTTTAAATGGTTGTTAAATGTGTCATAAATTCTGCAGGAATTTAACAGGGAAATGTGTATGGACGTGGAAGTTGAGGAAGTTGAGTTAATGGAGAGTACAAAGTCATTAAGCATACGGGGGTGGTGCTTGTTACTTATGACTCAGAAAGAAGGCCCTGGGAGTAGAGATTTTTGAATTCCAATGTGGGACTCTAGCTTCAAGTAGTAATCAGTCTATGGGACTTTCCTCCCAAATAGATCAGATTTATGGCTACGAAGGACTTCTCTGAAGAGGCTGCATGGGCATGCAATCCAGCTGGGTGCCCTGAGATGTTTTGTTCCATGATTTTTGTTACCCAGAACCAATTCCAACCTCTGACCAGACTTCTTCAACCCCTTGGTGACTGGATTATAGTGAGAAGACGATGCTTTTTGGTCATGCGAGGGCCAGGCTCAGCACCTGTTGGGCGCAGGAGGTGTCTGTGCACCTGGGGGGGTACGTCAGGGGAGTGAGGATAAATAGGCCATGTACCCAGGTACACAACGTTAAATGACATCCACAAGTATATATTTTTAAGGATACGTTAATATGATAACACAATTCAGAAGAGTGGTTTAGTAGATTGAGAGAGAGAGAGATAGGGAAAGGACACAGGAGGGTCTTCAACAGGGATGGTAACATCTTATTTTTCAATCTAAGTGGCAGATACATGGCTGGTTATTTTATTATTCGTTAAACTTTAAAGACGCAATGAATGCATACACACACACCTATTGGCATTTGTGACAAAAAATAAAATAAGCCATGGAGTCCATGCTCCATGAGCCCACAGACTCAAGCGGAAGACAGACATAATCACAACAAATATATTACACACTGAGATAATAAGAAATAGAAGAAATTCATTCTGGCTATCTATATGACCTTGGGTAAGTCATTTTATTTCCTGAAGCCTGACTCTCTTCAGATACATTTGCTACACAGACAGATAAATGCACGCGCACACACCCACACACACACACACACACACACACACACACACACATAATAAGTTTATGGTGAGACTCCATTGATATGTAACGCATGAGAAAATGTCTGACGCGCCGTGAAACACTGTAAAACCTGTGAGATAATATTATCACTCTGGGCGTCTTTGCAACTGCTTATTTCTTCTGTGAAACTGCTATCCCACACAGTTTTGTGCTCTAGTGGCAGTCTGAAGGAAGCAGGTTGTAAGTGACTGTAAATTATTCTCAATCGAACATATTTTGTGTCTAGCACAATGAGGGACAGAAATAAAGACGGCACCGGCTACTACTGAATAGCTTGTGATCACCAGAACAGGGCCTTGGAGCTTCAGAGACCCCTGGGATGACAAGTCTAAGGGGACTAGGACTTTGAACTTGTGGGCTATGAGGGGTTAGTGCTGAGAGGAGAGTACTATGCCTCCCCTTTCCTAGGGGCTCTTTCAGTCCAGCTAGTAGGCCCCCCACTGCCATTACCACACTGGGCCCTGGCAGGTGTGCACCTCCTTCGTGCTCGGGCCTAAACATGGACACAAATCCTTCCCCCGGCTCTTATCAGCCTAAGAAAGCACAAGAACACTGTGGCTTCTGATGCTGCCAGGGGAGGCTCCCTTTCAGGATTCCCAGGCCCTGTCCTTGCCCCTCTGCCATATGAGACCTCTGATGCCAGCCAGACAGCAGTATGGCTCTGCAGGCTCCTTGCTCAAAGTCCTGATTTCTGGCCACTTGCCATCGCCGTGTGAGCAGTTCCACCCCAAGGTTTGGAGGGGTGTTCTCAGGAAGAATGTGAAAATTCACTATTAAGCCTTAGGAGTCTAGGTTCAAGGATACTCCAGGCAAACTGACTCCTGAACTTAGGCTCCGAACATTGTCTCTCTCAGCATAGAGTATGTCCCAGAGATTAGCGGAGACTGAAGTCCCAGGTTGGAGTCAGGTAGTTTGTCAGTCAGAATCCCAGCTGAACAGGTGACACATGCAAATGGGGTAATTTGAGGAGCGTTTGATGAAAAGACTATTTTCAAAGGGACGGCAGGGTATGGAGAAACCACAAGGGAGAATGCAGAAGCCCAAGGCTCACGGAGGCACCAATAACAGCAGCCCAGCCTGAATGGGTGCAGGGAGGAGGAGCTGCGGGAGTGTGGAGAGGGGGGCCCGTGTAGGGAGCCACTTGACTGGAGTGGTGCTTTTCAAGGGAGGGATGCGGCAGAGCCCAAGACAGGAAACCCTGCAAATAAGTACCCCAACCTCACACTCCTCCCTCCCTTCCATCTGGAGCTACTGGGCTAGCCCAGCTGGAAGCCAACATACAAGGGAACCCGCCGCTGTACTGCGGATGCTCTGCAGGGCACAGAGCCTGGTGGGTCTGGAGGGGCAACTGACCCCCAAAGCCTCACTGTGAAAAATGAGGGGCAGGGCGATGGGGGGGCTGGTCTTGAGCAGCACAGACCAACAGTCAAGATGGGGAAACACCAGAGATGACAAAAACACACACAAGCAGTCGATTCAGGGAGACCACCTTCAGACCATGGCAATTCAGAGGTTGAGAAGGCAATTGGGAGGCCGGGGCACGTCCTTGATGGCTGAATGCAAGTGTCCTGTGTCTGAACGAGGACAGAGGCACATCTTTGCAGAGATATTTTTGGCATGCAAGAATCGAATTCATTTAGCAATTTCACTTGCAGCAGCAGGTTGAAATTTCTCATCAACTGTTTTCAAGGACATTTAGAAGCAAATGTGCAGTGGACATTCCGTGATTTACTTTATGAAGCAGTCTTGAGTGACTTAATGGAAAGATCCTGGTGTAACAATGCAGAAGACCTCTGTGTTAGACTTCACTTTGCCTCAAATTCACTAAGGTCCTTTAAATCACTCTCTCCCCCTCTCTGGGCCTCAGTTTCCTTTTCTGCAGTGTGACAGGGTTGGCTGCAATCTGTAAGATCTCTTCTGATTCTAGCATGCTGATTTTCGTATAAACTGTATGACACATCGGTCTTGGCAGTGACTTTTTGGAGATAGGAAACCAGAAATTCCGGCAACAAAAGCAAAAATGAACACGTGGCACTACACTAAATGCTAAAAACTTCTGCTGGGCAAAGGAAACAATCAACACAGTGAAACGGCAACCTGCAGAATAGAAGATATTTGCAAATCTTATATCTGATAAGGGTTTAATATCCAAAATATATAAGGAACTCATACAATTCTACAGCAAAAACAAACGAACAAAATAAAACCCTAATTTTAAAAATGGGCAAAGGACCAGAATATACATTTTACCAAAGAAGACATATAAATGGCCAAGAAGTATATGAAAAGATGCGTGATATCCCCAATCATTGGGGAAATGCATGTCAACACTACAATGATATATCACCTTACACCTGTTAGGACGGCTATTATCAAGAAGACGAAAGATAACTAGTATTAGAGAGGATGTGAAGAAAAGGGAACTCTTGTACAGTATTGGTAGGAATGTAAATTGGTACAGTCTTTATGTAAAATAGTATGGAGGTTCCTTGGAGAATTAAAAATAGAACTACCATATGATCCAGCAATCCCTCTTCTGAGTATATATCCATAGTAAATGAAATCAGTACCTTGAAGATCTATTTGTGCTCCGATGTTCATTGCAGCATTATTCACAACAGCCAGGACATGGAAACAGATTAAATGTCTGTCGATGGTTGAATGGATGAAGAAATTACTGGAGTCGCCTGGGTGGCTCAGTCAGTTAAGCATCTGACTTCGGCTCAGGTCATGGTCTCACGGTTCATGAGTTTGAGCCCACGTCAGGCTCTGTGCTGACAGCTCAGACCCTGAAGCCTGCTTTGGATTCTGTGTCTCCCTCTCTCTCTGTCCCTCCCCTGCTTTGTTTTGCTTCTCTCTCTCTCTCTCTCAAAAATAAATATTAAAAAAAATTTTTTTTAAGAAATTACTCTGTGTAATTTATGTATGTGTACACACACACACACACACACACACACACACACACATACACTGGAATATTGTCCAGCCTTTAAAAAGGAGATCCTGCCATTTACAACAACATGGATGAACCCGGAAGACATTATATTAAGTGGAATAGGCCAGACACAGAAAGAAAAATACTGCATGATCTCACTCACATGTGGAGTCTGAAAAAAGTCGAATTCATAGAAGTAGAAGGTAGAATGGTGGTTCCCAGGGGTGGGGAGGCAGAGGAAATGGGGAGATGTTGAGCAAGGGGTACAAAATTGCAATTACGAGGTATGAATATGTTCTATAGATCTAATGTACAGCATGGTGACTATAGTTAATAATATTGTATTGTATACTGGAAATTTGCTCAGAGTAGATCTCAGGTGCTCTCACCACACACTCACACTCACACACACACACACACACACATACACACACACAAGTGGTTACTATGTGGAGAGACGGATATGTTAATTAGCTTAACTGTAGTAATCTTTTCACTATGTATATGTATGTCAAAATGTTGTACACTTTAAATATACACAGTTTTATTTTTTTAAAAAAGAACCAGTCCTGACATATCAGCACAGCCAACTTGGCAGCCACTGTGTGATTCCATTTTGTAAGTTACAAAATGGTTTCTTTGAAGTCTCTCTTTAACATTGCTCCATTTCTCTGATGCAGCAAGAAGGCAAGGGAAAATAATTGCTTTCCAGTGGACTCATGCCCATGAAAACAAACCCAAGCGTACTGCTGCTAAAAAGAATCCAGTCTGCCACACTTCCTATTTATTTGGCTTCGGAGAACTGGACAGAGCAGAACTGAGGCAGGCGTGATACACCGTATTGAGTCATCATCACCTGAAGTGGCTTCCACCTCCCAGAGCCTCCTGCTGGCTGGCGAGAAGGCAGGGCCTCCGTTTGCCACCCTCCCCTCCATCCTACTTTTCTCCACGGAGGAACACGTGGCGCTCGCTGCCTCGTTACAATTCCTGCCCACAACGTGCATTTCTTGTTGGGTTAAAAAAGAAAACAGACCCAGCCTCCGAGTGCGCACGCTTTCTCCGGTTCCTGGACTGCATTCAATCTGACTTCCTGTAAGACGGATCTGTTGGGTTTGCCTGCCTAGCTCCTTTATCTGACTTGTTTAAGAGAAACAGCACTCTCACCTCATTCGTGTAGAGATCTGGTTGATTCTGGTGGGGCTGCCAGTCACCGAGTCCTGACCCCCTCTCCAGGCGATGACGCAACCTAAGCCTGACCAATCACAGAACCCCATCCCGCAGCCTCGAGACTGAAGGAGGAGGCTGGTGGAAGCTGGGACTTAACCTCAGGTTCAGCATGGGGAGGGGAGAGCAGTCTTCTCACTGCCTTGGCACAGCTGAGCTAAATAACGCGTCAGGAGTTTCTGGTGGCCATGCTTCCTGTACTCTGTCCTCGCCAGGGTGAAGCCACTCCAAGTAAGAGAAAATGAGGCCGGGGCACAGAGAAACGTCAAGATGAGGGAACCAGGGGGACGCCCGAGTGGCTCAGTCGGTTAAGTGTCCGACTTTGGCTCAGGTCATGATCTCCCAGTTCGTGGGTTCAAGCCCCGCTTTGGGCTCTCTGCTGACAGCTCAGAGCCTGGAGCCTGCTTCCGATTCTGTGTCTCTCTCTCTCTCTGCTCCTCCTCTGCTCACGCTCTCTCCCAAAATAAATAAATATTTATATATACACATATATACATACATATATACATATGTATATATATACACGTATATATATACATGCATGGAGGAATTTGCCCCTCTGCCAGAGAAGTGAGTTTTTGCTGTCCCTGTCCAGAAGGACGAGATATAGGTTGTTGGCAGATGACAACCGGAATTGCTTCCCCAATCCAATTTTTTTAAATGCAATTTTGCAAACATATATGGAGTTAACATATCATTTAGTCGCAAGTGGCAGGAGTATGAGTATGTCCACTAGGCTTCTCAGTTATGACCTGATTAAGCTAGTCAACTAGTCAACACATATTTATTGAGTACCTACTAAGTGGCAGATACTCCCGGGAATACAATAATGAAGAAAACAACCAACCAGCAGTGTGACTTACGACTCGCGGAGTCATTTCCGTACCAGGAAGTAGGGACACCATCCAGGCAACCGTCCAGGCCCAGACCCCAGGAATCATTCTCTGACTATGGAGCCCTTTCAGTAGCCCCCTCCTAAATCCAACCCAAATGTCCCCACTTCTCACCACGTCCTTGGCTTAGCCATGGCCCAGGGCATCATCACTTCGCTAAATCACCGCAACAAATTATGAACTGGGCATTTGCCTCCAGCGTTCCCCCACAGTCCATTCAGCACACAGAGGTCACAGTGGTCTTTCCAAAACAAAACTCAGTTCATGTGCTGTCAAACCTAACAGATCTGTTGCGAGCAAACATCTAGAGAATAGTGTCTATGTCAATAATAAAATGAATGCTAACAGCAGGAGGCACGCATATGTCGGTGAGACTCTCTTTGTGTATAGGAAGAGTCGGTGCTGGTTTTGTGTTTTCGGGCAGTGGAAAATAATCATAATAATACATGCAGTTGTATCATTTGTGGCCTCAAAAATAATAATAAATAAAACCAGTTCATGTCGCCCTCCTGTTTAAAACCCAGTAGCTTCTCAGAGCAACCAGATGTAAAATCCAAACACCTTACCTCAGTCCTCAGGAGCCTAGGTGATCTGCAGCTGCCTCCGCCCCATCCGCTCTTGTCTGGCTCTGTCTTCTCCCTCACTGCCTCTTAATTAAGGTCTTACCAGCTTCTTTCTGCCCCTAAGATACCCCATAAAGAGGCCTTTACATTTGGTGTTTCTTCGTCTTGGGACACTCTTCCCCCAGATCTTTGCAAGCCCACACCCTTTCCATCGTTCAAAGGTAACAGGATACTCAGTGGGCTTTTTCTTGTTGTCCAGGAATTCCAGCTAAACCCCAGAGATGAGGACAAAGAGGCTCTAAGCATTCTCTTTCTCAAGTGAACTGCCCACCCTAGCACCAGACTCTGCTGGGGCTTACTGGAAAGTGTCAGAGTGTCCCTACCAGCCGCCCTCCATCCCTCCTTTCTAATCTTTATGAGATGACTGGGGTGGAGGAAAAGAGGGGGTTAGAGCCAGAATCCTCTGCCTTGTGGGGACAGCAGTGTTTGTGACGAGAGGCGACCTTCCCCCAAGCCAAATACTGGGGAGACGTCAACGAATCAGCCATAGAGATGGGGTCCCTGATAGACCTGCTGTTCCCAAGCTGATCATCATTTTCGGACTTGCCGCTGGACTTGTGTGAGTCCAGAAGAGGAAGCGTGGCACTGTTTCCAGCTGGGAGTATGGGGAGAAGGGGAGTATACTGGCTAGGAGGGAAGGATCTGTGGTTGGGCCAAGTGGACACTAAGGGAGGTAGTTGGGCTCGGGTCCTCCCGACGACACACTAGTAATTTGAATGCCCGCCACAGAGAGGGTGTCAGCGGCCACTGTTAGCCGGAGAAGCGGGAACAGCCAATTTAGAAAGAACAACAGCTGTGGCCGTGTGAGTAAAGACACTCTTGTCCGGTTTCCTGTCCCTCTGCCCTCCCCAAACACACTGGGAGAGCGGGGCCTTGAAGAAGGAAGGGGGAGTGGTATCTTAGAACCTATCGCCCTCCTTCCCCATCTGCACTCCCAGCAGCCAGGACCCAGCTCAGGAGAGGCAGAAGAGATTCAAACCATTTGAGACTGATTAAAGTAGACTTTTAATCCCCAGGAGGTCATGAAATGCACCTTCATCTGTCCTGGGTCCCTTTGCCCTCCAGGTACATTTCTCACCCTTTCCCGAACTCGGGGGTGGGAACTTGATCCTGGCAGGCCATGCTGCCCAAGCCACTGGGTCAGCTGGTGGATGGGGGGTTGAAAAGCAGGAGGAAGGGATGCGTTAAGGCATCTTCCTCCACCCTCTGTGCTTCTAGTGTGATTTCCGGCTATGAGGTCTCCTTCCTTTATGAGTCCAGGCCTAGCATGGCCCAACTTTTGCTGTTTGCTCCTGGCCTCTGGGCTTTGGTCACATATCCTCCTCCATTTGCCTCTCTTTTGTTAATATCTGGATAGCCTTACTGTGCCTTGCTTAGTTCTTAGGTTTTTCTATCACTTGTGTGACTCATTACAGCAAATTTCCTGTTTCAAAAGTTTATAAAGTGTTTTTGTCTTCTGCATGGACCTTTACTCATATCCTTCCTGAGAGGTTTATAAAGGCCTATCCTGTAAAGGACTGTGCTATAGATATAGCATAGTTTGGGGACAATATTTGTAAGAAATCAAGTTATACCTTAAGGAAGACATCTGAATACACCCGTTACAAACATCCCGACTCAAATGCCATCTTCTCGGAAGGGTATCTCGGCATCCCCTCCCCCAACCATATTCCATCACCTTATTTTGTCTTCTTTTAGCAATTTTCACTACCTGAGTCCATCTTATTTACATATTTCTTTGTATTTGTGTAACTTATTTTTCCTTCTGCTGGAATAGAAGATCCTTGAGGGCAGTTACTCTTTCTCCATACCCCTATGTGCTCAATAAATGATTAACAATTGACCACCATCAGGGCCTGGTGGACTGGGATGTCACCCAGAGACCCTCAACTTGCAGCAGCTGGATGTGGTAGCTGTGATGTCACTTTGGGGGTGAAGACACCTTTAGTGTATGTGAAGTAAGGCATTCTTAGAATCGTGTGTATGGGAGTTATATATACAGAGAAAGTCTCCCACCCAAGAGGTAGGATATAAAGGGTCTTTTATTTTACTTGCCAATATACATTTTCTTTCTTCTGTAGCACCACCCTTTCGTTGAGGAATCTCTCTTTATCCCAGCCATAACTATCTAAGAATGCAGAATGGGGAAAGACAGCCAGATTTTTTAATAATCTTTTAAATTGCACTTGTGGTTAGAATATTCAGGCTATTTATTTTTTTGCATCAGTTTTGATCATTACATTTTCATAGTGCATTATATCTATGTTTTAAAAATTCATACCAATAAATTTTATATAGAATCTTTTAATTTTTAAAATGGCTTCTGTTGGGGCACCTGGGTGGCTTAGTCCAGGTCATGATCTCATGGTTCGTGGGTTTGAGCCCTGCATCGGGCTCTGTGCTAACAGCTCGGAGCCTAGATCCTGGAGCCTGCTTCGGATACTGTGTCTCCCTCTCTGCCCTGCCCCCGCTCACGCTCTGTCTCTTTCTCTCTCAAAAATAAACATTAAAAAAATTTTTTTAACGGCTTCTGTGTCAGCGGTTTATAGACTTTTTCATTATAATCCGTGATTCAGTGAACCACTTCAATCCATAGATAAACTCTTTTCAGCTCAGGAAATTCTCTCTCTCTCTCTCTGTTAACTAATACTTCATTTCTGGGGCACCTGGTTGACTCAGTCAGAAGAGCATGCAACTCTTGATCTTGGGGTCATGAGTTCAGCACCCACATTGGGTGTAGAGATTACTTAAAAAAATACTTCCATCCATTCGTCTTTTTGATTCTATGACTCCTGTTACATAAATGTTGGAACATTATATGTATTTTCCCTCGTCCTATTTTTTATCTTATAAATTTATCTTTTCATCTGTGTTCTGAGGGGATTGTATGAATTCTTATGAGTTTATCTGATAACTCACTCAGTCAGTTTTCAATAGTATACATGCTGCAGTTCCATTTTATTTGGGGGCGCGCACAATCATTTTGCTTTCAAGGATTGTTTCTTGTTCTCTCAGCATCCCACTTCGTGCCTTCTCTACCCTCTGACTTTTCACTGAAATGCAAATTTCAACTGGTTTAAAAGTTAACTCCTGCTTTCTGTCGTAATTCTTCTTAACTGGCTCTGATTGGCGGTCTGGTGCCATTTTGAGGCCGCACCATCTCCTCAGATGACTAACAAATGCTTGTTATTCATTGATGTTGAGAAAGTATGAAAGTCTATCCTGAAGAGGACCGGGAGCTCTTCTGAGTGCCGTGAGCAAGTGCACAGGCCATCGTGAGCTTTCCTCGCTGCTCTGGGCACAGGTTTGTCCCCAGGCCCTGCTGGCACGGTCCTGTGGAAATCAGCCCCTGGACTGGCTCATGGGCAGGTGCTGCCTTGCCTGAGTTTGTCAGATAGGCGCTCACACAGGGTTCACATCCTCCACAAATTCTCAAGGTTTCTGCCTGGTAGGTGTTCTTGAAACCAGACCCGTGTGGCTTCCCATTAGACTGACCCTGGGTCAGTAGGTTTAGCAGTGCCGGGCCCGTAGACCTCCAACCTCCGACCGCAAGAGTCTACGTAAGAGCTTTCTCTGGCAGCCTGCGCCCCTCTGCCTGGGCCTGGCCAGTCAGAAGTCCTGGCATTTCACACGCCCCTGCTTTTCAGTGACTGATGGTGTAGAACTACCACAGCTCACTTGCCCCTTAGGTGGGAAATTCGGAGGTGCCTATTCACTCCGTACTGGCTCCTAGAGTTCCTAATTGGAGAGCATGACCTGGTCATCCACAGTGGTGACTAGATGCCCCTTTGCAGCCTGCCATCCCTTCTCTGTCTCACTTCCCCACACCCCCGTTGATGGGTCCTGGGGCCACTTCCCACATAAACAGCTTGCAAATGAATGCTAATCTAAGGGGCAACCCAAATCAAAACACGGACAGTGTGTGGCAGGCTCTTCAGGAAGTTCTCTCTTGGGGCGCCTGGGTGGCTCAGTTGGTTAAGCGTCTGACTTCAGCTCAGGTCCTGCTCATGAGTTTGAGCCCCGCATCAGGCTCTCTGCTCTCAATGCAGAGCCTTCTTTAGGTCCTCTATCTTCCTCTCTCTCTGCCCCTCCCCTGCTCTCTCTCTCTCTTGAAAATAAATAAACATTAAAAAAAAAAAAAAAAGAAAGTTCTCTCCCCTGGTGTGGAGGGGGGGAGCTGGAGGCCAGATCAGCCTGGAGGTGCGAGCAGCAGTCCCAGGGAAGGTAAGAGAGGAGCCAACATCCCATTGTGTCTCAAAGACCAACACACGCAGCACAGCACAGTGCCCCAAGATATTGGTCAAATATTGTGACATCGAGAAGAATAGAAATAGCCATCATGGAAATACCCAGACTTTGCTGAACTTCCTAGCACTAACTTTTATGGCTTTTTCAAATTACTGATGTTGTTGTTGTTGTTGTCACTACTACTGAAGCATTCAGTCAATATTCGTTGAATGAATGAGTGAATGAAGAAATAAATGACTCCCAGGCTACTGGCTGGGTGGCGGTGCCATTCACTGAGTGAAGGACCAGAGGAAAAAGAGCACGTGTGGGGGCAGAGGTGGGGCAGGCAATCTCCCATACAAACATCGCAGATAACAGGGCACTCTGGGTACTTTCTGGAACTCAGGGTGCTGGGCAGGCCTAGGCAGGGGAATAATCAACTATTTTATGGTCATCATAGCACGTGCTCCTGCCAATCAGGAGGGATCCAGCCCCAGTGCCAGAGCTGAATCCTGGAGCCCCTACAGAGCCAGATGATAACATCTGAGTTGTTGGATTATGGGGAGGAGGAGCAGAGGGCGAGGGTAGCCAGAGGCTTGGGACTCCTCCCCACTTAGGGGCGTGGGACAGTGGATATACACCAACAGGTATAGTTGCACCAGTGTGTACAGATTGAGCCCAAGCCCTGGGCTTGAGGTCAGGCAGAGAAACCAGATTAGAAGACACCATCCAGCAAGGCAAGCCCTCAGCTCCTCCTGAGAAACCTGAGGGCAGGCCAAGGATAGTGAGCACTTATGGATGCTTAGTGTGAGAACCCCCTTTCTAGAGTTTCCAACAGCTTAACTCAATAGAGGGCAGGTCCAATTACTATCTTTATTTTGTAGCTAAAGCAACTGAGCTGCAGGGAAAGGTTGAATGTAGGGGACAATCTTCAGTAACCTGCCTATGATTACAAGGCTCTTAGAGGGCAGAGCCCAAATTCAAACCCAGACCAGGGCCTGTCTACACTCCACTGCCCTGCAAGTTGGAGTATCAAGTGGAAAGCAAAGGAAAAAGTCGGCCAGTGGGGATCTGAGAGTTGTGAGGGACTCAGTGGTGCCTCAGTGACCCAGGAGCTCAAGGAGTAACCAGAGAAGTGCTTCTCCAGCTGCTAGCTTAGGCAGAGATTGCACATATACACTTGCCTCAACTGGTGAGGTCTCTGTGGAGTTGGCTGGGGGAAAGGAGATATATGTGAGATCTGAAATAGTCTGTGGCATGAGAATGAGTTCAGTGGGTTTGAAAAGTGGGAGCATCATCTGTCTTCCTACTTCCAAATCCACACATAGTCCTGGGTTCAAAATCATTATTCAAAAAGTACTTCTGGGGGCTCCTGGGTGACTCAGTCAGCTAAGCGTCTGACTTTGGCTCAGGTCATGATCTCACGGTTTGTGAGTTCGAGCTGCACATCGGGCTCTGTGCTGACAGCTCAGAGCCTGGAGCCTCCTTCAGATTCTGTGTCTCCCTTTCTCTCTGCTCCTCCCCTGGTCTCTCTCTCTCTCTCAAAAATAAGTAAACATTAAAAAAAAACTTTTTAAAAGTATTTCTGAACAGATGAATGAATAAACAAAAGACCTACTTGATTTTTCTCGAAGACCTGATCTCGTATCTAATCTTCTTAAAATCTTCCCAAGGTGTGCCAATTGCAGAATCAAGTTCAAATGTCTTCTTCTAGAATTCAAGGCCAGTGTGATCTCACCTCTATCATCCACCACCACACATCCCACACTCAGCCCTTCCCTGGTGCTGTGTTGGAATTTTCACTGGTTTGCTTGTTTGTTGTTTTCTCAACTTTCTGAGTCTCCGTTTTCCAGTCACTGTAAGCCTCACGTTTTGGGTGGAGGATATGTTCTTTCTGCACAACTCATCTTGGGGGGAGCTGCCAATCCCACTTACAGGCACACAACACAAGTGGGACTGATCGTGTCCTTTCCAGGAAGTACTATAATCCCAGAAGGGAGAGGAAGTCTCTTCTCTGAGGCCAGTCTCTGGGGTGGTGGAGTAATATATGCCCGGAGCTGTCTGGGAACAACCTGTGCCACACGGAGAACTCTTGTTCCTCTCTGGAGGGAAGGAAGCCAAGTACAGAGAGAAGCAGAAGCAAGAGAGCAGACACGCAGACACACACACACACACACAGAGAACAGACTAAGTGACCACATCACGAGTCTGTTGCATCCCCCGCCCTTCTTCCTGGTTTCCAGAGCCGTTCCTTTTTGTTTGTTGTTTTATGTTTTTTGGCTTATGAATTCAACTTGTGTCTCCCTTACCGATGAGTATTCAGCTCTACTGTATTGCTGACAGTTCCCTGAATTCCGTGCTGTCTCCTTCTTGCACTCTCTACGGGTTCAGACAATGTAGTGCAAGCCATACGAAGTCCAGTGGGTGCAGGAAATTGGAGAGTGGCTCTTGGGATCCATCCTCCTCCTTTCCTCAGTTCCCCTTCAGACACCACCACGTGGCCACGTTCAGCTTGGCAGGGAGTATCACCCTGGACCTTCTCCATGCTTTGTCTTCACCACCTCCCATACCCTCTCAGTCTCTTGGCTCCTCTTTGCCCTTCAAAGTCTGTCTCCTCGCGGGGCCTGGCCCCTCATATATGTTGACATCTGCTTCCATCCTTCTGGTTTTGCTTCTGGACAGGGGAACTTAGACACTGTGGGCTTCAGACCTTGATGCTCTGTGGACTCAGGGCAAGTACCCAAAGGCCTCCAGCGCTGTAAAGATGAACTACTGGGGGCATAGTTCCTTCC
Source organism: Panthera tigris (assembly GCF_018350195.1). NCBI lineage: Eukaryota > Metazoa > Chordata > Mammalia > Carnivora > Felidae > Panthera > Panthera tigris. Next base: position 60,880,294 of record NC_056672.1, on the reverse strand, counting down.
CTATTATTCCTGAGAGAATTAGCCTGTTTCCTGGCCTTGAGGTACATTCAGGAGTAAGCAAAGGCTTAGGGACCTTTCAGCCTCTGTTTCAAGTATGTGCCAAGCACCTGAGGTGTTCAGAGGAGGAAGAATACAAACGGCAGACAGGTTCAGGGGACTGGGGGATGTCGAGGACGAAGCAGAGTTTGCACTGGCTATCAGCGAGTGGGCGAGGCTAGACGTAGACTGGTGATGGCTATCCCAGGATGGGGTGGGCCGTGAGCAACGGTCTTGCAGAGGCCTATGTGACTCACTTAAGCATGAGGAGACGGGGCTGGTAGCCTTTGTCAAGTGACAGGAAAGCTGATGTTCACTGAAAGGTCTTGAATGCCCAGGATTTTAACCATCATTCTCCGAGACTGAAAGGGCTGGGGTTGATTCAGGGCCTCTTCCAGGAGAGCCGGTTGGTTATACCTACTCCCATGGAGAAAGAGGACTGGGAAGCCAGGGCATACACCTCAACCTCCCTTCCGGGAGTTAGCAGAAGGAGTGTCTGCTCCTTTTCACTCTTCCTGCACTCCCACCTTGTCCTGCCTGCTCTGTGACCCAGGCCCATGGTGGGCTCTGACTAAAATGGATGACATCTTCACTTCATGACCTCAGGGGCCTCCTGTCCCTCTCCTGTCTCTGTTCCTGTCTGTACCAGGCACCACCCAGCCCCCACTCACTTGGTGGATGGGCTGGTCCTCAACAATCCAATTCTGGGGCTTTCCAACCTATAGCTGTCTTTTATTCCATGACTCATTAGAGATTCTCATCACTCTTCCACTTAGGAAGCCCCTAAGTGAGGTTATGGGCTGTCTCCTTTTATTGTTTTGTCCTCAATTTCCTTCCTACCTCAAGGACTATTCGGGTGGATTCACGTTGCAGAGCTTCTGGGCCAGCCCAGCTGAATGGGAGGAAGTATCCCAGCATGCCCCGTGCCTGGTGATTCTGCTTCTCTGCAGGGTAAAGCCAAGAGCCAGAGCGCCACAGACTCAGAGCTGGAGGGAGCAGACAGGCGGCCTCATGCAGTGGCTCCTTGCAAAGATCTGACACAGACCTACCACTCACCAGCTGGGTGACCCGAAACAAGGGACTTCCTGAGCCCTAACTTTTTTTTTTTCCATTTATAAAGTGGAGCTAAAAATACCTACCTTGCAGGGTTATTAAGAAAGGTAAATGGGCCTTATAATAAGTCTGATGTTTAATTACTGGGAGCTGATATGGTTATTTTATCCCAACCTCCTTGAAAAAACAAGGCGGGCTTGCCCAAGGTCACGCACTGCAACAGTCATAGTTCACCCTGTTTTCCTCACTGGGGTCCTTCTGCCCTACCCCATGCTGCGCCCTCCAAGTGGGAGACAACAGGCAGGGGTGGAGGAGCGTGACGGGAAATGCTCCTGTTCTCTGATCATCTCCCGAGGGCTGTGGAGCAGTGGCAGGGTTAGCAAACCCACCCCAGGGCCACTTCCACATCAGTGGTGGAGAATAAAGGAACTAGGGGAAAAGAGTCAAACAGAAGAAAGCACCTGGAAAAGACGTTTTTATGTTCACTTACATGGAAAAAAATCAAAGCATATAGCACAAAGATATATGTGTCTCAGAAAATTCATCCTCATGAACCTGTTTGTTCAACGCCGTTATAATTCGAGAGTTGCCCCGCGAAAGTCATAAAATCTGGGGCAGAGGGTGGGGAGGGCCTGCCAAGGGAAAGGTAGTCATTACACATTATTTCTTTTCTAGTTTCAGATAATTTGGAGTTTAACCTTTTCCAGCAAGTCGGAGTTATATAAACAGATGCCATACTAAAATATTGTGTAAAAATCTAAAACTCCTAAAGCATGATGGCAAAAATATTTTAGGAAATAAACATTAGGGTCTGGTAATATCAGAAAATACAAATAGGATCATTTGAGCAGTTCTGTGTCTCTGTATGAACAGCAAAGGACGGATGTATATTATGGATGTATGAAGAATAAAGCATTCGGTCTGCACATAACTTAGGGTAACATTTCTAAACACTGACTTTGTGAGAAAACATGAAGGACATCTTACACTCAACAACAATGGTTAAAGGAAGAAATTACTTTCTGAAGGAGGCAGTGGGCAGAAAGCCAAGGCCTTTGTTTTCAACTCGCTCTTAACCGTGCTGGGATGTGTTCACACCGCATGGGGTCTCCTGCAGAATCTATAGCACCGATAGATGGATCAGATTTTACTTTTGATCTGAGTCCTTTATGTCTTCAGTTTTGAGTGTATTGAGGTATGTTTTCTTTGGCTGCTGTTGTGACGGATGTGTAATAAAAAATTAATATTTACAACATTTAAACATTTTCGATTTCAGTGTTGGCTCTTCACATACGAAAAATTGGAAAACTCTTAAGAATCATTGGAGGGTCATTACTTCCTAGCATCTGTCATGAAACTGTTTTCGATACACAGAACAATTAGCCTATTAGCACAGCTATATGCTTTCTGGTCCAGAATCTTCCCTGTGCTCAGTGGGGAGGCCAGTCCCATGACAGCCATGTCGGCGGTTCGCCACGCTTCACAGTACTTATCCACAAGACGCACTCCATGGGTGCTGGAGCCGTGCCAGATGACCTTCTGGGGCCTGCAAAAGAATTGTGTCACGTTACTTTTGACATGTCCCTTCTTTGTGGCCTATCCCATCGGTGAACAAACTGGCCTAAGTAATGAACCAAGTCAGACTCCTGAGTCCTTCATGGTCTGGCCCCACATCATGGTCAGACCCCACCACTTGGAAAGTTGCTCTTTTCGGCTAGCTGAACATCCTGTATTCCGACCAGACCCAGCTTGGACTTTCTCAGATCAGACTCTCCACTTGTGTGAATCTGAACCTTTGCTCATAAGGTCTCTTAGCCTGGAGTAGCTTCTCTCTCATTTTCAGATCAGTGACCCCTTCTCATCTTCCAAAGTCCATTAAATGCTTCCTTTTACAGGAAGCCCTCTTAACTGTCAGCCCCAAACAAGGACGAATCTTTCCTCTGTGCTTGTGTCATCTTTATCTGTTTCTCCATTTTACAATCACAGTGTTCTGTCCAGAATTGTAGCTGGTTCGTGTCTGTCTTCCCCTGTAGACCATGAGCATTGTAAGGGCATGGGGTCATGTAGTTTATTACTGTGCCTTTCATGGGGGGCATCAGGCCTGGCAAAGGGTAGACACTGAGGAAAGCTTTGCCAGTTCGTTCTGATCTTGATGAGCACACGTATTGAAAGAATTAGAGCACAGCTCCCACAGCACAGGGTTAAAGGGTCACTAAGAACAGCGTTCCTTACCAGGTATCGAGTGCCTACTGCATGTTGGACAGTCTCATACTTACCATTTGATGCTCACAGCAATCCTAGGGGATAGATGTGATTATTTTGACCATTTTACAGACGAGGCAGCTGAGGCTCAGTGAGTGGGAGAACCTGGAAGGGTCCTTTATTAAGGTACTGGACTCAGGTCCCCTGGCTGCAAGGCCAGGACTCTCTCCATGGCCCTCAGCTGGCTCACTGAGGCTCAGTCTAGCAACAGCCCAGAGGGGCAGCTGGTAAAAGCATCGCATTGTTAGAATGTCTCTTAAAACAGTCTACAGCCCCATATACTTTGAGGGCTTCTACCTTTACTTACCAGGAAGGATCTGTCATCACGTCTCGGCCATCAAACGAGTATATTGGAACATGTGTATTGAACTGACCTCCGTGGCCAGAAAAAATTGAGTCCCAATTATTGAAAAGTACTTGGCCCTATGGAGATAGAAATGCTACATTGGAATTCTTCTGCCATCAGCCTGCAAACGGACTGGCTATTTATTCATTCTTCAAGGCCCGCACACCACCTCACACCAAAGCCACCAGCCCCAATCCCAGAGCCTGGACAGAGTGGGAGTTCAGGAGCTGTTTGTGGTTTGAGTTCATCATCCATCCCTGAACCCTTGTGGTTTTATGGTCCTATTTCTTGTGGTAATTTCTCTTATCATATGTGTATGAAGGCTGCTCCCCAACCAAAGTGTGTTTCACGTCTTCACTAATTTTTATCTTAAAAATCTTATACATATACACCAAACTCCAAATCTGTGCCAGGCCTGTGTCAATCTACACTGTGGGTGATACAGAGATGAATCTCTTACTTCTTTCCCTGAAGGAGCCCAGTTGCCTTCAGTTATTTGTATGCCAAGAATACCAACAATTTGGGTGAATGTGGCAGAAGAGAACCTCAGGAGAAGGGATGGAAAGTGCCAGCTATGGGGTCAGGATGGAACTTGCTAGCCTCAAGGTACCAAACTGGAGCACTGGGGTCACAGGGACTTAAGGGTCTCAAAGCACTTTTGAGATATGGGGAGAGGTCAGGATCCAGGATGGGTCTGAGCAGTAACTGAGCTGTCCCTCTGTAGCCTTAAAGGAGCCGGCAATTTCCATGGAATAACAGGGGGCCTACAAGGCCCTGCCTGGCCAGTGAAAGGGGGCAGAGAAATGTCTGGCAGGTTTGGGCAGCTTAGATATGCACAGAGGACCAAAGTAGGGTGCAGGATGACGTGGCTCCGCTCTGGGACCAGTGCTAAGTAGCTCTTCTCTGGTGCCATCCAGTCAATGCCCTACAGAAAGCAGCCTCGGGCGGAACTGACGGCCCTGGACTGCGAGTCAAGGAAAGGAATTCTTGTTGGCAGTGGCTTCCGGGCAAACTCTTTTCTCCCTCTGAGCCTCAGTTTCCTCATCTGACAACCTGAGGAAAGAACAACTCCCTCTTTTATTGGAAGTACTGTTACGATAATGGATATACAGTAAACATTTTAAGAGCTATGTAAGCAAAAGAGGGGATTATTATTCCTTCCTTTTGTCTGCCCCAAGAGTCGTACTGTCCAAGGGCCACTATAAATACAAGGAAACTGAGGCGCAGAGAGGTTAAACGGACCCACCCAAAGCCACATAGCCAATCAGAGGCAGGTGAGGTCTCGGACCAGCACACTTCTGATGATGTCAGGAAGGGGCAGTTGCCTACAGACTCTGTGGAGACCAGTGTGCCCGGGAGACAATGGGAAGAATATTTATTTTTACCTTGAGGTTCACTATTGGAAGGCTATATCTCTCTGCTTTCCTCACAACCGTGGAGAGGTCTTGCAAATGGGACGATAAGAATGCTCGATAGGTGGACAACAGTCCTGCAGCCCTGGCCTGCTGGAAGCACTGAAAGTCAGCTCGAATGTCTCCAGAAAATGGCGTGTTCAGAGCGACCAAGTGCAGCTGAAAAAGGGAAGTGAGAGAAAAGACAGTGCAGTTAGTTAAAAAGCAAACCCCAACCCCCACACCCATCTCATGTTCCTAGTAAGATCCCAGACTTGCTGGGATGGAAGGTGCTAGAGGTCATCATATTCAGCCTCCACCTGACAGTGGCATTCCAGCCCCAGCCTGACCATCTCCAAGGCAGGAGAGCTCAGATCCCAGGCAGGCTGCTTCAGCTCTCTGAACAGCTCTAAATGGTGGAAATTTCTTCCATATATGAAACAAAAAACAAAACAGAGCACTTCAGAGATCTGAATCTAGTGTGCAGGCCATTTGCTGGAAGCTTCTGGGTATGTCCTAGTTCAGCTTCCAGAAGGGTTTTGAATGGCTCTGGTCCTGGATCCCAGAGCTACACCAAGCTTTCTGACCTTGCCCTTTCATCTACTTCCCCAGTAGGCCTGGGGCTGATTGTGAGAGGCCCAGAGGGAAAGGCACTGAAAGGAGAAGGTCATGACGTTTATTGCTAAGACTGCTGGGCAGACCCTTTTAGAAACTAGGTGTCGCACGGTAATTCTAGCCTTGCATTCCTGCCACTTTGGTCAGCAGCCAAAATAAAAGTCCTTCCATAGTCTTGTTTTCTCCCACACTTCCTCCCTCAAAACCCATCCCTCGTTCCCGGCCTTTGTGCTGTGCCCTCTGGAATAATACATTCTGTGGCACGTGTCCAGGAGCGGTCCTTTCCCTCCTCGATGTCACCTCAGGAGTAGCTGTCCTCTCATCAGCATAGAGCTGGGAGGGCTGGTGCAGACCCTGTGCCCAAGTCTCCAGAAAAGAAAAATATTTCAAACGATCTCAAACCAAAGGGCATGCAAATGAGCCCTGTGTGGCGAGGCGGGAGGTGGTCGGTGTTTCTCTCGCACATCTGCACTGTCTCTCAGGTCTGAATGAGACCCGGCACCAAGCCTCTCTGTGGCCCAGCCCCAAGTGCCACCATGTTGGCACTCTTCTGCTCCTCCAGCGTCCACCAGGTTGGGCACAGCTTGCCGTGAAGTACAACATCCAGACTGCTCCACGCAGTCCCTGCCCGTCTCTGGACCTTCTTCTCCATTTCACCATCCCCTTCCTGCCCCATTTTGAAGAGAACAGACTCCAAGCTCGCAACATCCCCCAATTTCCTCCTTTTTATTCATCCTTGTTTTGCCTGTATCACCAGGCTGGATAGAGGTCCAGGTCAAGCACACCACCCCCTCCAGCTGAGACAAGACTTCCCCTGCAGCCCTCCTAGCAGCAGCCCTTAGCATGGGGAGGGGGCTACAGCATGCTGCTCACTCACCGCGACCACCTCCAGGCCACCAGACTTGTAGTCTCACATACAAACTCTGTCCTCCCCCCTCCCATGTATCTGCAGACTGTAGCACCTGAGGCAAGAGGCCCTCTGGTCTCATCATCTTCCAACCAGTGGGTTTCTGGTGGCCACACCCAAGGGCAGTCACAGGAGGGTGGTGTCCCCATACCAGGGGACACCTAGGAAAGGTGCAGAGGTGAGCACAGGGCTTCCCTGCCATGCCTCCAATCCCACCTATCTCCACTTCTCTTTCCTTAAAAAAATACATAGAGAACTGTCTGGAATGATGGCTGTTTCTGAATGGTGGGACTGGGGGCTTTGGTGCCCTTACGTCTATATTTCTCTAAGTGCCAGAACATTTTTTATGACGAACACACTATCATTTTTATGAAGACAAGAATGTTTCAACAGTCAAATGTTAAAAGGGTGATTCTGTGGATGGTTGTAGTTTTGGTAAAGTTACAGCGATGTCCCGTTTCCTTCTCCATTCTTTTTATTTATCATCCAAATGTTCTAAAAATACAGATTAATTTAGAATTTATAAAATGTTATTTTAAAAATCCTTCAGCCACTGCCCTAACTTCTCCCCTTCACGGCTGAGCTTTTGGTAGGGTTACCTACACACGCCTCTCTTTCCTCACCTCACCTCCCATTTATTCCTCAAGCAGAGGGAATCTCGTTGGCATCCCCTCACGCTCCAGAAATGCTTTTCTCTGGCTTCTAACTTTGGAGAACACCATTTAGTTCTTTTGATGGACCTCCTGGAAGCATGTGACGCGGCTGGCTTCTACCTTGTTCGGCATTCTTTCTTCCTCTCTGGCTACGGCTTCTATTTGTTCTCACGTTTCTTCCATCAGTTCCTTTTGCTTCTGCTCCTCACAGTCCAAACTCTTCTCAGGGTGCAGATTCTCTTTTGGGAATCCTAGCGCCCTCCCTCACCATTGCCAGGGCTCGGTTGAAGACTCCCAGATCTGTATCTCCAGATAAGGCCCCTTATCTGCCTCCCTCCGGGTGGCCTCCACTCAGGTCTCCTACAGGTGCCCGCACTCACTGGGCCCCGGATGAGGTCCTGCCTGACAAGTAGCAGCACTACAGGAAACCCATTTCTGGTGGCTGCCGAGCCCGTGGCTTGTTTTTCGAAAATGTCCCCACAACGCTCGCTAAAAAGAGTGGCCTTAGGTCCCATTCAATCTCCTTCTCTTGGCTGCTGTTGATCTGGCTGGGAGTGGGCAATTAGCCCAAGAGGACCCATGTAGACTACCTCTCCCCAGACTCTGAATGGGGCGAGGTAGCACTGGGCTCTGCAGCTGCAAGATCACATGGAGCGGAGGCCAGGATCAGCGCCATGGCAACCCAAAGTGGTGTGTGCGAGCTTTGTGGATGTAACCTACATCTGCGCGTTGGGGTGGGGGCGGAAGGGAGGCGGGAAGAAAGACCCTTGCAGGAGCTGGTCTGTAGAGGGAGAGGAGCAGACTAATAGCAGGGACAAGAGTCCACAGACCCAGTTGTACTTCCTGCAATTGAGTGCCAGGAGGTTCCTGCAATTATCTGAACAAAATCTTCACGTAAGCTAGTGAAGGAAAAGAGTCAGAATTTTAATTCTGGTAACAAAATGATCCTTGGGAAGGAAACCAGCACCACTCAATTACCCAAGCAGAAACCTGGGCATCATTCCTGATTTCCCTCATCCTTGCTGCCCCGTATCCATACCAGTGACCTAATCTGTCACTCTCCTATCTCCTTAATTTCTCTCCAATCTTCCTACTTTTCTACATGTTCACTGCTGTGATCCTGGTTCAGATAAAACAACAGCCACCTAACTGTCTTTGGGCCCCTGGTCCTGTTCCCTCCAATTCATTTGTACACTGTAACCAGATAATTTCTCAAATGCCAATCTTATAGACCCTTTTCTTGTTTAAGACCCTTCAGTGGCTGCCCAGTGCCCACTGGAAAAGTCAAAGTCCTTAGCTTGGCTTACCAGCTCTCAATGACAAGTCTCTGCCTTCTGCAGACTCACCTTCTCCCTTCTCTACCTTGAGCTCTGCCTCTTCGGCCAGACTGACATACTTAAAACTACACAAAAGCACACTTCTCTCTCTTGCCTCCCTCTGTTCCAAATCCCCTCTGCCTCAAATGCCCGCTCTCTTCCCCCCACCTGGGTCTCTCCTTCTCTCAGCTCTCCTTTAGGCCTTAGTGTAGAGGTCACCCCCTCTAAAGATGCCAGAATTCTTTGATGTTCCTCACACCCCCCAGCCCCCTGTGTTGGCCTCGCCCCAATGACTTACCACACTACTGTAACTACCTGTTTTTTTGTTTGCCCCTCTCTCTAGTCTAGATGCACCTTGAGGGTGGGAACTGTGTACCATGCACGGGGCCTAGCACACAGTAGACACATAGCTCAACATCTGCGGGATAAATGCATGAATTGTACTTACTGCAGGCCTCTGGTAATTGACACTTGACAGAGACATCAGTGGAGGCTGTGGCTGATGGGGCTGTTATGGGAAAGACGAAAACAAACAGTCCTGAATAAGCATTCAAACTGTTCTTCAGAGTACACGGAGGTTCAAGAGTGATGTCTCTTGAATAGATACTTTAAATAGCTTGCCATTGTTTTGGGGGCCGCTCTTAATTGCCAAGAGTTTCATGTCCCCATGCAGAAATGATCCTCAGAAAGGGAGGGGATATTCTCAAATCTTTCACAGAGAACACTGAACCAAGGAAGAGGAAGACCCATGTTTCATAGTCAACACATTCACTTAATGGAACAGTCAACTCTTCAGAGCCTCGGTTTCCTCAGCTGCAGAATGGGGATGACAAGGCCTGCCTCAAAGGGTTGCTGTGGGGCTGAAAAAGGGACAATGGAAGCTGCAAATGTTCTCAGGCAAAGAAGTCTCAGAGTGCAAAAACTAAAGGGCTCTTCTAGATTGCTTATGCCGGCCATCATTTCACAGGTAAATAAACTGAGGCTGAGAGTGGGCAAGCCTCTTGCCCAAGAGGATTCAGCTATGATGTGGAAACAGCAGCTCTCCTGCCTCTGGGTCCAGTTCTTCCTCTGCTCTACTAACGAGAACATTCTGTTGGCACTTGGCAATCTCTGGGCTTCCACCAGATACTAAACCATGCAGAGCTGGCTGGCCAGAGCTTGGAGAGCTTGGTTCTGGACAGCAAGGGGGAATCAGAAGCTGCTGCTGCTGAGGGAGGGAGCGAGAAGTCAGGCAGGGCAACCACTCACATTGCTGGAGAGCGCAGGAGGCGGCGGGCTGTCCTCGGGAATGGGGATCAGTTCTCCCAGCTTAAGGAAAACAGGACATCGAAAATGAGACATCAGCTAGAAACTGTTGGGCTATTTTCAAAACAGAAAAATGGCGCTTCCAGGGGTTGGTTGTTATTTTTAAGAGGGGATTTGGAGGCATTTTGTTAAGAGAAGCTTAAAAATTACCTGCAATTTCTTCCACCCATCTCGGACACGAATAAAGAAGTCTGTGCTGTCCCTCAGGTAGATGAACGTCCCTTCGATAACCAAATGTGCTTTCTGCAGCATATCATCCATGCTGCTAAATGCCGTAACCTGTCAGGAAATTTTAAATTCCAGACAGTGCAGTCACCATTAGAGCGGTGGTACCATCTGAAAAATCGGCCTTTGCAAATGCAAACAGGCGCCATCCCCCGAGAGCCAATGAAAAGGCTCACTGTGCCTTAGAGAGACATGTACCTTGGTTAATAACCAAATGATATTCTTTTCGAGGAAACGAAAACATGAGTTGGCTTAGAACATAAATCGAAACTGTAATAAATAAATGAGAACAGAAAGATAACATTCCGTGAGCACAAAGACATTAAAAAGCTGTAAACAGAGTTATCTTTGTGGAGTCTTGGCATTAGCGAAGTCACGGGTCAGCTCTGCCACTTCCTTTGTGTGAGCCGCTTAGCAGCACTGACATTAATTGCGTTTACCTCATGCTACTCCTTAAAGAGTTTCAAGTTTGTTTTCATTTGGAATAAGAAAGGCAAGCCAATGAGCGATGCCAGTTAAGTTTTGAATCCGTTTTGCCCAGCTGGGTAGTTGTAACATTAAGTACATGATAGAAAATCACGGTCCGCAATTTCTCTGTCTAGGAAATGGCCGAAGATTAGACATCCATCTTGGCAAATCCAGGAGCAGACAGAGAAGCTGCAGAAATCTATCAAAAAGCATCAAGTCTTAAAGAAATTATCAGGCCAAGAGAGCTTTTACCTTTCGTTTCAACTGAGAAAGGTTATAAAAAATTAATTTTCACCTAGCCTTGAAAATAATGACTCTGTGCAGCAAGATGGCTCGGAAATCCCCCAAAGGCGCCAGATATCAAAATTCCGTCGTCTGCTGGACGGTTTTTTCATCTGGCAGCCAAATTTTCCAGTTAAATCCAGCCAAGATCCAAGAGCATTCCCAGGACTCCTGACATCCTTGTGAGGTATTTGTCCCTCTTCCTGTGCATCATAATAGGGTCTGAGTGCTACCTCCCCCCTGCGCCAGTGGTGTGTAGGGTAATAAATGTGCAAGAGCCATCCTCTGGCAGGAGAGAGAAGGCTGAATTGCCCAGGGCCAATCGGACCAGCACAGGACCTGCTGCCATATTGTTTCTACTCTCGTGCTCATGTTTTTTGATGTAATACAATCGGTTCCTGTTACAGTCTAGTGAATTAAGGATCAGGAGCGTGGAACCAAAATCATCAATGGTTTTGTAGTCTGTATCTTTTTACTTAATAAGTCACCTACAGAGGTAATACATGCCCTCCGAATGTGGAGTTGTACCGATTCTATTGCCATGGAGGCCTAATTCTTACATAAGAAGTGTGCTGGCCCCTAAACGCTACAGCTGAAGTTCTAAGTAAATCCACCCAGAGCAGAAGAGAGAATACACATTGATAATAACACTGACCAGGTTTCTGGATCCGGGAAGCCCTGGCTGTCCTGGAGGGCCGGGTGGGCCTGGAAGGGCCACAGCTAAGACAAAGCAGAAAAGACAAGTTACAAAAAAAGCACACTCTCTGAAAAGTGCCTCAGATGTCTGCTGGTCACTGAGGGGAGTGTTCACCACCTTATTCGGAGCTCTGCACTTTGCAACTGCATCTTGTAGGAGGCTGGGACTCTGCCACATTGGCAGGTTTGGGAAAGATCTGGGGTTCTTGACTGTAGCCTTGCAGGAAGCCACGCTAGGACTTCTGGGTTTTGTAAGTGAATAAATTATTGGTGCTTCTGTTGTTTATATAGGTCAGTCTGCGCTGAGTTTCCAAATATGTCCTGACTCACGCAAGTTACTTCACCCTAGAGACAAGCCAGTAACTGCTACACGGAGGCCAGCAGGCTCAGAAAGAGGAAGAAAGGTGCTGGGGCTGCAGGAGGGTGGGGTAGTGCAGCGACAGTTTAGTCACCTGTGAAATGTAAACAAGCGTTTCTCCTTCACTGGGCTGAGGTGAGAACCGAGAAAAGATACACACTACATAGCACCCAACCAGGGGCTCTCAGCGTTTGAAGAGTCAGTGCCCTCTTCCCCTAGAACAATGCACATGGCTGTGCTCTCCTTCTACCTCTGTAACCTCCCAAAATCTGCAAAGCTCTTGGCAGTGAAGGATGTTTTCACAAGTCCCAGTAAAATTACTGTACGAGATTTTCCAAGTCACGTAAGCAGGTCTGCAGTTCTGGCACAGGACCTGAAAATCACGACATAGGTGGTGAACGTCTAGTGAGGGGAGGGTCAGAGGACTTGGATTTGGACCCCAGCCTCGTCTCCCACTAGGATTTGTGACCTCGAGCAAGTCTCTAACCTCTCTGAGCCTCAGTGTCTTCATCCATGAAATGAGTTTTATAGTAATATCTATTTCCTCTCCCTCCCGGGGTTGCTGTGAAGATTAAATGGGATAATTGGTATGAGAGCATTTTGTAAACTGTGGGTTGTGGGCATTACGTGAGGGGCAGTCCTTCAGCGGAGCGAGGAGCCGTGGGCAGCATCCCATACAGAGCTGCTATGAACAACCGATTCTCCACGTCCTGTAATATCCTTCCCCCTCCTGCAACTCCTGCTCATCCTTCAAGGTTATGTTGGCACCTGTGGTTTTATCTGCCTAGCACCTTCCTTTTTTGTGGGACTAGTACCCTCACCCTCTCTTGAGATCTTCCCCATCCCCTCTACCACCATTTGGATTCAGGAGGCACTGCCTCGTTGTTATGTGACCGCACCTTCTGGCCACAGGTGACTGGCCCAAGATTGGGTATCTGGGCCAGGATGGGTTAGACAGAATTCGATCCTACGTCCTCCACCCCAGGACCTCACAAACTAACACCAAGAAGGAAGGCCAAGATTTCTAGCTGATTGTAGAAGCTCTGAGTTGTCAGTAACCATATTTCCCATCATGCAAAGGATGTGGTCTGTGGTGAAGAAGCACGAAGTTAGCATACAGAGAGAAGCCATGACAAGAGATGGCCAGAGAATCCTCACAGGGGTTGAGTTCCCGGTTCCGGCTGTGCCTGAGGTCCTGCTGCATGCCGGCCCCTCCCATAAGTTAATGATTCACCTCCTTCACGTCCAATAAATCTCCCTTTTGCTTAAGCTAGTTGGAGTTACATTTCCTTTTTTTAAAAAAAAATTTTAATGTTTTATTTATTTTTGAGAGAGAGACAGAGACAGAGTACTAGCAGGGGAGGGGCAGAGAGAGAAAGAGAGGGAGACACAGAATCCAAAGCAGGCTCCAGGCTCCCAGCTGTCAGCACAGAGCCTGATGTGGGGCTCGAACTCATGAACCCTGAGATCGTGACCTGAGCCAAAGTTGGATGCTTAACTGAGCCACCCAAATGGCCCCTACCCATTTTTTATTTGAGGAAGTGAGGTAGCTATGGGTAAGGAGAGTTTTTATAGAGTTAGAATCAGTGCTGGTCCTCAAGTCCCTTAAGGGCCAGGCATTGACAAAGCAGTCAAGGAGTTTCCACCCACACATGAAAAGATGTTCCACATCATTAGACCTCAGGGAAAGGCACCGCAGGATATCACTGCACGTGAATGAGTGACGGCTGGAATAAACAATATAGGGCAATAATAAGTGTTGGTGAAAATGAGGAAAGCCTCGAAGCTTTGTGCACTGCCAGTGGGAATGCAAAAATGGCACAGCCACTTTGGAAAGCAGGTCAGCAGTTCCTCAAACAATGAAACAGAGTGAACATACATTCTTCCACCCAGCAATTCCACTCCTGGGTAAATACCCAGGAGAGCTGCAAACATATGTCCACACAAAGACTTGTGCATGAATGTTTACAGCAGCGTTATTCTTTTTTTTTTTAATTTTTAAGTTTATGTATTTTCGAGAGAGAGAGAATGGGGGAGGGGTAGAGAGAGAGGGAGAGAGGAGCCTGATGCGGGGCTCAGACTCACAAACCATGAGATTATGACCTGAGCCGAAACCAATAGTCAGACACTTAACCAACTGAGCCACCCAGGCATCCCTACAGTATTATTATTAATAGCCAACAAGTGGAAACGACCCAAATGTCCACCAACTGATGAATGGATAAACAAAACGTACTATGTCCACACAGTGGAAGATTATTAAGCCATAACAAGGAACGAAGTACTGACACATAATACATCATGGAGGATGCTGAGTGGAAGAAGCCAGACACAAAAGGCCACACATTGTTATTATCTCATTGATAGGACATGTCTAGAGTAGGCAAATCCTGAGAGATAAAAAGTAAATCTTCAGGTGCCCATGTCTGGGGGGAGGAGAGAAAGAGGACTGAATGCTAGTTGGTGCAGGGTGTCTTTCTGGGGTGATGAAAATGTTCTGGAATTAGAGAGAGGTGATGGCTGCATAACCTTGTGAATACATTAAAAACCACTGAACTGGGGCGCCTGGGTGGCGCAGTCGGTTGGGCGTCCGACTTCAACCAGGTCACGATCTCGCAGTCCGTGAGTTCGAGCCCCGCGTCAGGCTCTAGGCTGATGGCTCAGAGCCTGGAGCCTGTTTCCGATTCTGTGTCTCCCTCTCTCTCTGCCCCTCCCCCGTTCATGCTCTGTCTCTCTCTGTCCCAAAAATAAATAAATGTTGAAAAAAAAATTAAAAAAAAAAAAAGAAAAAAAAAAAACCACTGAACTGTACACTTTAAATGGGTGAATTTTATGGCATGTGAATTACACATCAATTTTTTTAAAAAAGGAAAGAAAGAAAGCTCCAACCTGGAAATAGCTCTCTGTCATACAGTGTGGCTCTGACATGCCTGCCCAATGTGGTGACCCTGAGCTCAACAGCAGGGACGGCATTCACAGTACTAACCTGCTCCGAGGATAGCTGGTGGTCCTGGTGGCCCTGGGGGGCCCGGTGGCCCAGGTGAACCAGGTCTTCCAAAGCCAGGAGGCCCAGGCAGGCCAGGAGCACCAGGGGGTCCCTGGGGCCCGACGACAGTCTCCCCTTTCTGCCCCTGTCAAGGCAAGAGCATAGTAACAGAAGAGAGAAAGCAACTGTAAGTCCCAGTAATCACTGTAAGTCCCAGCTCTTCTTTGTGTGAGGATGTTTGTAAAAACTCAATAAATACAAGCTATTGCTATCATTATCCTCCAATCTGGGCACAACTCAGGTGTAAGACCTAAAGAACAGCAACCCAGTCATTATGTTCAATGTCACTGCATACAACCCCAGAGAGCCCTGGAGTCGGGAGGGCCCAGACTTTGCATTTCACAGATTAAGAAACCCAGGCACAGAGAGGGGTTAGGGCTTGTCCAAAGTGTCAAAGCAAATTAGCAGCAGAGGTAGAAGGAGAATCCTGGTCTCCTGGCTTTGCTGGAGTCTGCCCTCATGGTGAGCTCTGCCCGGGACCAGGGTTTGCTTCTGGTTCCTGAGGGTCATGATCTGGTCATAATCTCACTGGAGACAACTTGAATTTCTCTTGTGAGCTGGAGAAACCTGGCGTCCTAAGAAGACCAAGCCTATCTAGGGGCTCCTTCTTTCGTGAGATTTCAGAAGAATCAAATAGCCCCTCTAAAAATATCTCCCTCACCTTCCATTCTGCCTTTATTATCTGATATGTTCACCGTTAGTTAGTAACTCCTTGGGTTGAGCAAATTTTCCACCGTTGACATGAATAAGGCAGCGTGGTTAATGACCTGGAAGTTACCTGAATGCATATGGCCATGGCCAGCTCCCTTTCCTCCATGGTCCTCAGCCAACATCCCTATTGGTAAGTAAATACGAGGGAGAGAGGCCGATGCCCAACTCGTACCTCCAGCTTGTGGTGCTGTGACAGACCCTTGATTCTCCAACTGCCTAGTCCCACTGGGGGGCGTCAAAGGAAGGCTGTGACTCACTGAGGAAAATGGTGAGGAAAAATCACTACTTACAACCAGGCCGGGACTTCCTGGTAGTCCTGGAGGCCCTGACACAAAGAAGTCACCATGAGAGTCTCCTTTTTCTCCTTTGATCCCCCTGTCTCCGTTCTCCCCCTGCAAGCAGAGAACATTCAATAAGAGTAAGGCGAACCAGTGCATACCGTGAGCTCAAGAACTTGGAAACACAGGCCAAATGTCTGGTAGAGAGATACTCACCTTCAAACTGTTTAGAAGGTATCTCAGGTAAGTTGGGTCCACTGGAGGGCCTGAAAAAGAAGTGCTGTGTATAATTCACCACCGTAATCTCAGAAATTCAAAAATAAACTCTCCAAGTTGGCATCCATCATTATTCCCCAGTGGAAGTGCCCCCACATTGGTTTAGCTAACAGAGTGGGCACTGGCCTTGGAGGTAGAAACGAGTCCTTGGCTGGGCCCCACAACCCAGACACTGTGGGATCCTAAGTGTGTCACTGGCCCTCTTTGGGCCTTGCTTTGCACGGGAACTTCTGGTCTCTTTTGACAGTGTTCCATCTTGGACCCATGATTGGGTCTCTCTAGAACTCCATGGAGCTTGTGGTCAGGGTGGTAATATAATCCGTCTTACTTTCTAGCTCAGCTGGGTTTCTCAGGAACAGAAATCAAAGGCAAGATCCAGAACAAGAGATAAAATACCTGGTGGTCCCTGGGCCCCCTGGTCGCCTTTTTCTCCTTTTGAGCCGGGAAGACCCCAGGATCCTTTTTCTCCTTTAACACCTGCCATCAAATACACATATATTTTATGTATAAAAAAAAAAAAAATACTGCGGAAAATCACCTTCATTCTATATAAAACATTTCTGTGACAAGTTTTCAAATTGAGCCCTTTTAGCAAAGTCCACTCAATAAACAAAGGCCTATTGAGGGTATGAAATCATTTGCTAAATTATGGGGAGGGCAGAGGTGGATACATCAGGTGCAATTCCTGACCTTCAAAAGCTCGGTCTCTGTGGGAAGATGGACATGGTGAAGGGTAATGTGAAGCAGGAGGCAGTAAGTGCTGTCTCTAAGGTGCCAGCAATGCACAGTGGGGGCCCAGCAGAAGCTACAGTTAACTCTGTCTCAGACAACTTCGTGCACACAGCCTGAGGGCTCAACACCCAGTCAGGCCTCCAGTCCCATCTCATCTGTGTGTGTGTGTGTGGCATGGTGGGATAGGGGAGGAGGGGAACCTTCCAGGTTCCCTCAGAGGACCATAAGGGTGTGAAGTATTCCATGCACAAAGTTGGAAGGATGCCAACTGTGGACCCCACCACCACCCCTCAGGATTTGTGAGAAGCATTCTCTCTCTCTCCAACTCTTTTATAGCGGGGGAGAGGCACGGAGGGAGCCTTCCAGAAGTTCAGCATTGGGAAAGGGAAGCAATCCCCTTTCCCCACTTTGATGGGTGGGGTAGACACTAGATTTCCGAATTCCCAGTTCCCAAGAGATGTGACAGATCGACCCAGCAGTGCTCTCGGGCCGAGAGATGGGGTTTGGGTGCTCAGGCTTCCCGGCACGGGAGGAGTGTGAGTACCAGAGGCCCAATGCCACCAGCTGGGGGTCCCCTGGGAGATGCAATCACAGGGCCATGGCGGCAGTGCCTCCACCCTCCCTGGTGAGATCACAGGAGTGGTGAAGCCCAGAGAAGGGGATGGTGAGCTCGATCACCACCACCGATGTGGCTGCTTATCTCACGGAGCGGGAGTAACAACCACCAGTAAGTAGCAGGATACAGGCTCACCAGGGGCTGTCCTGTCCAGAAAGGTCTCTTCCCTCCCCTGTCTCCCAGAGTGGCCCCGTGGGGATGGGGGAACCACCAGGGATCTGAGACAGCAAATCCAGCTCTACCCCGCCTCCCCAAGGTCCCCCTTGCACCAGGGGCAGGGGGAGCCTTGAACTGGATCTGAGCATGGAGGGTGGAAACAGTCTGGACCTTGTAACCAAAACCAACAGAAAACCCACGGGGCCAGATATCATCAGGAAGACCACAGCCTGGCGGGCCATGGACAACAGAGCAGAGCCAGAGGTCAGTATTGGGGAAAAAATGACTTTTCCCTGTTTAAACTGCAAGTGCTCAGACCTCTCAGTCTGAGGGACACACAGAGGGAGAGAGGGTGTGGGGACAGGGGACCAGAGCGACTGCTCCCCTGCAGACTCCTGTCTCCTGGCCTATGCCCCTTGCTGACATTTACTAATCGGATACCTAGAGCCAGCGCCTCTCACACTTTCCTGTGCAGACACAGTAGGGGACTTAAAGTGCAGCCTCTGATTCAGCAGGTCTGCAGTGGATCTTACACTTGATCTTAGCCCAAAGGCCCGAGAAGCGATTGAGACGCTGCATTTCTAACACGCCTCCAGGAGATGCTAATGCTGCTGGTCCAAAAACACTTTGAAGCAAAGGTCTTCTGAGCTCCCATAGCCCTTCCCTGTATTAGTTCTTGGTATATTACATTAGAATGATTTTTAAAATAGTTCTATCTAAGGGAGCCTAAGGGCCCGGGTGGCAAGAATGGCGTAGGATTCATCTGCCCAGTGCACAGGATAGATTCACGCACTATGGTCTTGGTGGATGCTTTATGAACAAATTAACAAATAAACAGCCAACCTGAGTACTTCCTGCTGGCTGGAAGTCCCAGCCACGATGTATAGAATATACAGATGTGTGACAAAACCAAAGAGAGGTGCCCAGTCCCACAGCGCTGGCTCAGCTACCCCTGATCCCACCACATGCAGCCAGATCTTCCCCACCATGAGTCTTAGGTCCAGCACTGGGAGTGGAGACCACCTTCTGCAGAGCTACAAGGGTCTGGAAAAGGGTCCCACAGAAACAGAAGGTGAAGAAGAGAAGCTGTACCATGAAAGGTGATGAGTTCTGAATTCCCAGGATGAGTGGTATCAACCTGGAGAGAGAGAAAGGCAAGGTCATAAGGTGCCAACCGTGTCCTGGTGTTTGCATCCACAGGCAGCCGCCACTGTCCCCTGTCCCGGGGGTGTGTGGTAGGAGGCACGATGTCACGGAGTCAGGCCTTTCTTTGGCTCTGGAACCCCCAGAAGCCCAGGAGCCCTCATTGCACAGGCATCCCAGGCCTTCAACTGGGGGGGGACCATTATGCAGCCAGCGGGGGGAGATGAGACCTACTGGTTGAACAACCGTGCAAAGGGAAAGCCCAAAGCTGCAAGACAACAAATCCCGACGGTGTTGATTTAGCCAACCGAGAACGCTCTTGGCCTGCTCTCTTATCATTTAGGATTGATTCATGTGAGAGGTCAAGCATCCCAGTGAGTGACGACCCAGGTGTAAGGCTACACAGCCATTAGCTTTGCTACGGTGTATAACCAAGGATGTGTGTAATGAACAGGAGCTGATAACGGTAGTGGTAATGAATAAGGGGGGGTTATCATTTGGTTGGAAGGGCTATTCTAGACTCCCCATTAAGTGCCAGGGGTCTGGCATCTAAGTTGTCCTAGATAATATTCCTTCCCAGTTCATTTCCAGATTCCTGCATTGTCTTTTCTATAGAACAGAGCCACTGGAGACCCTGCTTTTAATACCCAACTTCCCCTTTTCCCAGTTGATATGTGGAATCAAAATGATCCCTCTGGCACCAGGATCCTCCTACTTTTGGGTGGAGGGTCACAAGTTGCTCAGGGGTCACCCAGAGAAGATGGGGGGAACAGATGAGAATCCCCCAGAAAAGACATTTCAAAGTTAAGGATGTAGGCTGGAGTGGCCAGCTGGTATCCTGTGGCTATGCTGATAGGGTTCCTCCGCTCCCCATGTGGCTAGAAATCATGGTGGTGTCAGGAAGGGGCCGAAATTAGAAGGGGCTTATAGAATGATGGACGTGACAGAAAGCATTTGTTTTTCAAGTGTCCGTTTCAAGAGCTGATCAGGAAATGTCCATGCCTAAGCCCCATGGTGTCCAGCCAGGCAATGTGAAATCAAAAGCTCACCAAAAATGCTCTGAGCTCATCTTTGGTTTCTTTTCTGTGATCTCATGACCCCAAAGGTTGTGGCCACTGGAAAGGGTCCTAGCACAGGTAGTGGTAATTGCAGTACATTTTTAGAACACTCTCACATTTGCTAAGTGCTGTCCCATGACACCTGCAATCATGCTAGCGGAGAGGGGCTTTGGGCACAAACTCTCCGGGAATCTCGAGCAGACCCTTTGCCTCTCTGGGCTGCCGGTTTCTCCTTCTGTATGATAAGGAGGAGGAATGCAGTCATATCTCAGGAGCGTCCCTCCAGCACTGACATTTTATGTTTCCCTTCAGGCGATCGGTGTAAACATGACCTGGCTTGATGTCGTCCTCACATAGACCAGCAGGCCCCCTGGATGTCTTAGTGGGTCATATCATCTGCATTCTATGCCAGAGTTCCCGGGCCCTGGGCTGCAGACTTGGGTGCCTCAAAGTTTCGACATGGACAGAACTCAGCCAAACTGCGTCATCTTAAAGACTCTGACCCGAGCCTCAACACCACACCCAACAAGCATCAATTATGCCACTTCAAGGAACCTTTCTAAATTGTAATTTGCAAACTTCTGAGAACAGAGGCCACGCCCGTCTAGTTCACCCCTGCATCTCCAGGGCCTAGCAGAGTACTTGGCTCTCAGTAAGTCCTCAATAAATACTTGTTGCACAAATGAGGAAATGGTCACGTACAGCTCTGTGACCAATGCCCGTGCACAGGGACAGGCCCACTCTCCCTGGGCTTCCCCAAAGAAATGGGCAAGACCTCAGGGACAGTGCCACTGCCTAGCTGGGGTGACCGGGCACGTGCCTGACCCCTTGGAATCACAGTGCCTAGTGGTCAGGGGACCCGAGGGATGACCCCAGCTCCGTCAGTACTGAAACCTTCGACAACTCTGTGAGCTTGTCCCAGTCCCAGTTTGCTTCCTCACTATAAAGTGGGAGGGAGAGTCCTTCCTCTCAGCGTTGTATGCTGTTCAACATACCAGATGGGAAGGGACAGCACACATTCACTTATAGGTTTTAGCCAAAAGTTCCTAACGCAAAGAACACTGATTGGAATTGCTTTATTTTCCTATCTGTATTTTTAAGGGGGTTATTTTACTTCTTACTATTTGCTCCAAACATGAAGCTAATGTGGTTATAATAACAAAAGACATTGCTTTTTGATTGCATTAAAAGAAACACTCTGCCAGTGTGTGCACCTTTTAGAAGATCCAGTATGTGTCATTGCCATGGTCTGTTATCTGGGAGCTTCTAGCGACCTACTTAAGGGTCTATATGTAAGTGATAGGAGACATCAAAGAGAACACTGATGGACTGAAGGGGTTCAACACAAAGATGGATCGTCTTCTCTGAGTCGCTTTCTATGCCAACATCTGCTCCTCAGGGCAGTGACTGTATACTACTTACCGGCGTTTTGCAGTGTGGCCGGACTGGTATTGGGAAGACAGCCTGCAGGAAGTGAGAACAAGAGAAGTGAGGCCATCAGGACGCCTGACTCCAGCTTAGGCCAGTCTGGGGCCTACTCCCCACTAGCCCCTGAAGGTTTCCCTCCCCTGCCCTACCCAGCTTACTCCTTTGATGTTGATCACAGCTCCAGGGGGGCCAGGGGGCCCTGGAGGACCAGGTAAGCCAGGTGGGCCCTGAAGGGAGAAAAAGGCCATTCCTGAGTTGAGGTTATTGTGAGTGCAGGGCGGCTGCGGGATACTTCCTCCAGGAATGGGGAAAGAAGACCCTCTAAAGTCGCCTACTTCTCCCACAGGGAGGCCTCACACTTGGAAACAGCACGTCAACATCCATGACCCCATTGCATCTTTACAGCCACCCATGGAAGAGGCAGAGGAGCAAGCACTATCCCTGGTTTGCGAATGGAGACAGAGGCCAAGAGAGGGGAAGTGACCTGCTCAAAGCCACACAGCTGGAACCCAGATTCTGCCTCCCAGAGAAGGGCTCAGCCAACAAGGAGCCCACCACCTCTCTACCAGCACATCCCTGCTATGGAGGGGCAGGTGGCGTGGGGACCGGAGGGTCCCTCACCTGATACGGTACCTTAGAGAGTGCCTCATAAATGCAAAAATAAATGCAAAACTCTTGTTCACTAGCAGCATTCTTTTCTTTTTTCTTTTCTTTTCTTTAATATTTATTTATTTTAAGACAGGGAGTGTGTGAGTGGGAGAGGAGCAGAGAGAGAGAATCCCAAGCTTGCTCCACAGAGTGGCATTATTGTCAAAGCCAGGTCAGCAGCCTTAATGCTGTGCAATGTCTTTTCCTCCAAGCCCAGATCTCAAGCAGGACCTTGCAGCAGGACGGGTGAGGCTCTGACCACAGGTATGAGGAGTCCGGCCCGCTTGGAAGCTGCACGGATCCTCCTTAGTGAAGGCACGAGTGCCTGCTTTACCTAGTAGCCGCAGCGTGCTTGAGGAGTGTGAGCCAGTCCTCACTTGCCTGTCTGATTTCTGGACATGCAGAGCAGAGACAGGATGGTGCAAACAAAAGTAGACTTTGTAGAGAGTCTGGTACATAGTAGGTGCTCAAGAAACACTGGCGTCCTTATTGTAGACCCTGGACCCTGCTGATGCCCCCAGTGTCTGCCACCTTGTGAGGCTCTGCCTAAGTAGCTGACCTACCTTTGATATGCACTCACAAACATGTGCTGAGCCCCTAGAGGAGTGATATCCCTGGGACCGTGTACAGCGGGAAGATGGGGTATTACCCCAGCATCAGGAGCCTGGGATGTGAGACCAGATTTCCTGAGCATACCCAGATCGCTCTCCCACCCTTCCTCTTGGGTCGGGACAAGGAAGCTTATGTTCCACTAAGGAGCTTTCAGTGGCAGAGACCCTCCTGAGAGTGGGCTGGAGGACAGGGATGGGCTGGAGGATCTTTGGAAGTGGCAATGGAGGAAGGAGACAAACATTCCTGAAGATTCTGTCTGCAAGCCCCACTCACTGGACCCGGTACTCTCTTAGCCACCCCCCCCCCACCCCCATGGACGCTGGACTCAGGGCTCTGTCCCCAGGTAGTGGGGGGCTGGGGCACTGGTCATCTCACTCACCGGCATCATGACCCCTCGGTCTCCCTTGGCGCCCTTGAGGCCATTCAGTCCCGGACGACCCTGCAACCCACAGGAGATGCCTTAGTAAACCCACTGACCGCCAGCTGGCCCAGCCCACGTGTCCTCCCCTCACATCCAGTCTGAGGAACAGCGACACCTACGGGTCGTCCGGGGAGGCCAAACTCTCCTTTGTGTCCTGGTGGTCCTTTGGGCCCCTAGAGGCAAAACAAGTATCAGATTAGAAAAGAAGAGAAAGTCAAGGGCCAGGGCGATGAGGGGCACTGGCCTGCCTTCATGGGCAGTGGTGAGGATGAATCACTGGGCAGGGAGGAGGGAGGACAACGGGCAATTATGAAGTATGCACCTGCCTGGAACCTTGACTCCCAACCTCTCTGCTCTCAGCTGGGACCACCGATTCAACCCCTTTGCACCCCATGGCCTCCTGCAGGCTGTACCCCACCCAAGACTCTGGACCCCACCCTCTCAGTCAGGGCTAAGGAAGGAGCAAGAGGCAGTAGCTCAGGGCCACAGCCCCCTGGTAGCTAGGTACTGGGGTAGCTTAGAAGACGGACCTCTGCCCTAGGTCTTACGTCCCAGTCGGAATAACGCAGCCCTGCCTTGCCTCTCATGCTAGCCCAGCCTGAGAACCTGCTCCGGGATTTGGCTCCTGCCTTGCTCCCACCTGTCTCTCAGGACCAGAGTCTTGGCCTGGCACCTCAATTCTTCAGATGAGTCTTTGACCTGTGGACCCTTATTCATTCCAGTGCTGGCTTTCTATGTCTTCATGCTTCTAGAGCCACTGCCCTGTTCCACTCTCCTGCAGGAACCCTTATGCCTTCTGGCATCCAGGATATGTACAATGCACACTACCTCTTCCCAGAACACCCTCTGCCTCCAGTCTACACTTTCCTACTTCTGTAGCTGGGTCTGCCCCGTCCTCCCAGGGGAATAACTAGTTTAAGCCTGGGGTCTCCAAGTCCCTTCTTCCTGCTGACATTAACAGATATAGCCATGCCCTGGAAAATGGCAAATAAAGCTGAGTTAAAACGGGCTCTGTATGTAAAGTACCCAGCCCACAATAGTCCTAAAGATAGAAAAGCAAGAACAGAAGGAGTAACAGGGCACAGGCCACTTGGTGGTATGTTCTAGTGCAGAGCTCTTCTCAAACGTCAGTGTGCCCAGGCGCCACCTGGGATCTTGTCACAACGCAGACCCAGCAGGTCCAGGGTGCGGCCTAAGGCTCTGCATATCTAACAAGCTCCCAGGTGATGCTGATGATGCTGATCCAGGAGCCACGAGTAACAAGGCTCTAGGGAGCTTGTAAAGGTGCTGTAAGCTATACCAGTCATGAGGGCCACAAGTAGCCCATATGACATCATCATGAGAAGGAGAAGAAGGTCTCCCATGCTGTCTGAGCTTGGCAAGCTGTGCACACACTGGGCTTTGGTTGGAACAAGTGACATGGCCATCTGAAGCGGCGTGCTGGCCACCATTGCTAACTCCTGGAATATTTCCATGGTACTGGATGTTGGTAAGTGATTCACCAGTGGTTAGCACCATACTCCCCCAGTCTGTCTTAGCCCACGGTTTCTCCTCTGCAGGGCACCCATTCTGCCCGACTGAAGGGGCCAAAGGCCTCAGAAGGTCCTTTGAGGGATGCAACTTGGAGGTTATGGGCCATTCGTCAAGGACATGTGTCTGTGAGGTCCCTTCTCCTCAGGCCTGAGGTCCAGCTTCAACCAAACAAACCCCATGTACAAATCTCCAGGCCAAAATGCTTTAGAAGAAATGTTTACTGGGGTCAGTGGGGAAAACCTGGATATAGACTCCAACAGGCTTGGCTCAAATCCCCAGTGTACCACTTACAAGCTGTGTGACAGCAGGCAAGTTACTCACTCTCTTTGACCTCCATTTCCTGGTCTATAAACTAGGAATTCTGATACCCCTTAGAGCAGTGAGTCTGACATGAGATGGTCTGTGTGAAGTATCAGTACAGCGTCTGACCCACAGTGGACATTTTACACCTGAATTTTGTTGTTGTTGTTGTTCTTGGGGAGGACTCTATGACAGAGAGGTTTGCAGTTCATTCTTGAGAGAACTGGGAGCTTAAAAACCATTCAGCAGCCCAAATGGGTTACAGATTCCTAGAGCAAGTAAGCCAAGAAGGGCCCTATCATATCATCTAGTACTAACTTGATACCTTTAACTGTACCTCTGCCCTCTGTAAGATGGGAAAACAGAAGCCTAGACAGAAATGGACTTGCCCAAGGCCTCATAGACACTAGGTCCAAGAAACAAGAGAGACTTTCTGGGGTTCCTCTGAGGGGTTCCTTGGACAATGGCAATCTTCAGCTAGCAAGCATGTGGTATACCCGCGAGTGGTCGGCACCAGTCGATTCTCCTCTCCTTCCTTGACACACAGCCAACCTATATTTCTGAGTTCTGGCCAGTGGAATGTGCTAAAAGTGATGTTCATCATCCTTCATGACCTCTTTCCCCTCCCCAGCCTCAGCCTGCAGAGCTGGAAGATGCCAGTGTGGCTTGGGAAACCACCAGACGGCAGAGTCCCAGGATAAAAGTATCCTGGGTCCCTGAATCACTGCTTGGGGGTAGATGCCCACCTAGGAACAACGACCATGGGCTTGGCAAGAGTGAGAAGCTGCTTCTGTGCTAACCCACTGAGATTTTCACTGGACTACAATTAGCATACCCTAATCCACATACATTTGCCACACCCTTGCTATTTTCACAACTTGACAACTCAATCTAACGGAGCCAAAGTATGAGAAATGCTTCAAGCCCCCCAGTCCAGCCCCAGCTGAGAGATGGTCTGGCTTACCATTGGTCCGGGGGCTCCATGCACACCAGGTTCACCCTAAAGCAGGGAGATACAAACTCGTCATTCAGAGGAACACAGTCGGTGCCAGGAACAAACATGGGGCGTTGAAGTGGAGGTGTGCCTTCAGGGTCTGGTGACATGATTACCTTTCTCCCCTGCAGCCGTTCCAGAGGAATGTCCCCGGTGAGGATGGCACCTGGCTCTCCCTTCTCTCCCTGCAATTCAGAGAACCTTTCAATGAAATCGGGTCTCTTCCTCACGGCCTCATCCAGAGGCTCCCTTGGGCCTGTGGTCCTGCAGCCCCGATCCCGTACCTGCCGTCCCGCTGATCGGACATGACCTGTCCCTGGAGAACAAACTGCAGGGGCCTCCTACCTGAGCACTCGCTCTCTGGGTTACTCCCTCAACACACAAGTCCAGGTGGGCGTCCTGCAAGCCTCAAGGGCTCCCACACCGATGGATCTACATCCTCACCCCCCGACCTTCCAGGAACCAGCCTGACAACGTCCTCCCCACCTCTTACTACACAGCACCCCTCTGAGAACCTCTGGCTCCTAATTTACTTGGTGGCTTGCCTCCCTAACAATCCTTATTCTTGTTAAAACGCCTGCAATTGGGAAAGAGACAAAAGTATGAATATTAGAGGCCTCTCTCAACACAGAGGCCTCGTGTCTCCATGTGGAACTCAGTCCCCAGACTCCAGGATCCTGTGCAAACCTGAGCAGACAAAGCTATCTCAGATGCTGGGGAACTGGGGAGATGGGTAGCCAGGTGGCCAATCTTGCCCTAGATCCCGTCCTCAGCAGAGCCATCTACTTATCCCAGGAAGCTTCCTAGAAGATATGTGTGCACAGAGAAGGCCAGGTGGAGGGACCTTCCATATCACTCTAACACTCTGGCTCCAAACTTCAGCGCTGGCCCCTGAGGTGCTAGGCTGGACCACACTAAAGTCCCCCTTCAACGGGGCCAGAAGCAGCCGGGACAGCAGTGCCAAAGCAAGCAGAGCGGCCTCTTCCCTCCGTCCCTCTGAGCCCACACCTCAGATTTGGATCTTACCACTGCACTGGCGAGGAAAGGCAGTCCTGAGCACGGCAGCAGTAAGAAGGACAAGCACAGAAGCATTAGAGGCAGAGCGAGAGAAAGTGCGTTGCTGCGAGGGCTGGAGCAGAGCTGGCTGGGCGCCCATCCCAGTTTTCAAGGTGGTAGGAAATTAGCGGTGGCGACGGCACGTAGGTCCCTCTAAAAATAGTGTTTAAAGCAAGAGCCACTCTGGTTCGACCAGGCCTCCTCCCAAGCCACAGCGGCGGCTTGTCAAAGGCCCAAGGCAGCAAAAAGCATCCCAAGACATCACCCCACATGGTGCCAAATGCAGACCCCTTTGCTCAGCCTTTGAACTCCCTACGCCCTAAAATTATGGTCCAACAGACACTGGAGCCTCTGCTGGGGGGCCAGTGTGGAATGGTGGGGGGAGAACAAAAAGACAGAAGCTTAATGCTCCCTCCTTTTGGAGACATACCCACCCTCTGTGCCTCTCAAGGAAGGATCAGGGGTTTCTGTTATTGGCCTTGCATAGACCACCATTACAGCAATGGCCATGCTTTCTGTTGGCTAACTGCATGTCTGTTCCTCATGTCTTACTTCTATATCCCTAGTGCCTACTATAGGAACCCGGCTGGCACATCCTTAGGAATGGATATAAGATGGATGAGTACACAAATGGATAGATGAATTCGTGACCCAATCCAGAGTCTTTGCAATCTGTGTATGGATGTTACTCTCCCCCTTATCTATAAAAACCAACCAGGAAGTTAATTCTAAGAGGCAAATACGGAAGGATAGAAAGGTCCGTTCTGTGTCTTGGGAGTTCCCAGGATATTCTTTGCATGCTAAATACTTATTCCAAAGATTTTGGACCAAGACTGCCATCCAAATGCAGAATGCTCAACTTATAATTTCTAAATACTAGCATCTATTGTACTAATTTTATGTTCCTTTATCCAATAAATGTCTTGGGTGCCATTTGTGCACTGGATCCTATGCTAAGTACTGGAACCATAGAGAAGAAACTGGCATGTGGCCCTGCCCTCAGGGAGCACACACTCTAATGGGGGTGCCCAACAGGTCGCTAGATAAAGCATGGCACATGGGACTATGATGAGAATCAATGTCCCCACCATGACCCACCTTCACCTTGGAGGGCCACTTAGATCATAAAATTTAACAGCTGTGGAGTGGCTGCTACTAAATATGGAGTTTCTTTTTGGCACGAAAATGTTCAAGAATTGGGAAGTGGTGATGGCTGTACAACCTTGTGAATATACTAAAAATCACTGAACTCTACAATTTAAAGGAATGGATTTTGCGGCATGTGAATTATATCTCAGAAAACCTTTTTAAAGTTAAAAGCTGCTTTCAGCCAATTTGAAATATTTAGCAAATTCTGGAGCACAATCCCACTAAATACCTGGGTCCCTCTTACCTGTTCTCCTTTTAGTCCTGGAAATCCAGGCACACCGGTGTCACCTTTTGGTCCACGAGGGCCCTGAAAGGAATCATCGGAGGGTATTTTGTTGTTCGTTAAGATTAAAATGCTTTAGGGGTGCCTGGGCGGCTCATTTGGTTAAGTGTCTGACTCTTGGTTTCAGCTCAGGTCATCTCACGGTTCATGAGTTCAAGCCTTGCATCAGGCTCTGCACTGACAGCATGGAGCCTGCTTTGGATTCTCTCCCTCCCTCTCTCTCTGCCCCTCCCCAGCTCTCTCTCTTTCTCAAAATAAATACATAAACTTAAAAAGAAAAAAAGAGCTTCTTCTGCTTCTAGGAAGAAGTCACAACTAGCCATGACGTTTTCTTAATTTTAAGTGATGCAAGAATTGTGGTAATGTGGAAAGACGACAGCACTGAGCGCTAGGAGGCCTAGAGGCCCCTGCCTCTGAACTTTGGCTTCCTCTGAGGGGCCTTACTGAGACAGCCTGGTCCTGCTGCCTCTGCTTACCCCATGGGCCTCCTGGCCACCCTGTGGCCTGCCTCCACCCACCGTTCATCGCCTGGGACTCCTGCTTCCCATCTGGCTCCCCACCACATATGGGATGGGATCCAAACGTCCCAGCCTGACACTCAAACCCATCCCAGCCAGCCTCAGCACCTCATCCCCTGCTCCCCATCACACACCCAGGTGAGCCTTTCCCCTTATCCTCTCTGCCCTGCGCACTGCCTCCGCGCTTCCGCCCACGCCCTTCCTGCTGCGAGAATGCCCAGCCACCCCTCTGCAGAGCCAAGTTCTGCACACCCGGCCAGAGGTGACCTCTTCTCAACTCCAACACTATATACCTGTGACAGTGACTCACAGCCAGATGTCTGCCCCAAAAAGGTGTTTCACACTTTACTGCCATGTAGCTTTTCACAAGTCCCTGTGCAGTCTTGTAGGTTAAAGGGGGAGTTACCCACTAGAGCAGTGGCTTTCAAATATTTGTTATTACTTTTTAGCAATGAAACTCTTTTCATTCCTTTTTTTTTTTTTCAAGTAAAGACTTGAATGAAAGCTCAATATATAAAATATGTCAAATGGAGCTTCTTTATTGCAGGTTGGTGGCCTAGAATCCCACTTTGTGGCCCCCTCTTTACTCCCTAAAGTGGCCCTGGGGGCTCCCGCGGGAACACAGCCCTACTCATATAGAAGAAAACGTGTTCCGGAACATGCCCCTGGTTCGGAACAGCCAAGCCAGGGCCGGAGCTCAGAGGTCTGGCCTCTCCTCCTCTTAACAAAAGAGGTGTTCTCCATGACTGCCACTCTCTCTCCTGTTCCTGAGGTCTCGTTCACACGTATTGCCAGTGTCATGACAAGATATGCTCCTTTTGCAAAATGTAAAAAGTTCAGGGGCACCTGTGTGGCTCAGTCCATTAAGTGTTCGACTTCAGCTCAGGTCATGATCTCGCAGTTCATGGGCTGGAGCCCCAAGTTGGGCTTGTGCTGACAGCTCAGAGCCTGGAGCCTGGGTTCTGTGTTTCCCTCTCTCTCTGCCCCTCCCCTGCTTGCTCTCTCTCTCTCTCAAAAATAAACATTAAAAAAAATTAAAAAAACAAAATGTAAAAAGCTCAGAAAAACAGAAAGAAACAGAAAGAGAAATCACTTATATTCTATCATCAAGAACAAATTTCTGTCACAGTTTTGTTAAATCTCCTTCATTTGCCTGGAGGCAACGCATACGCTGTTGGCATTAGGACATTTCAGATCTGGAGCGTCTTGGAGAAATTGTGCAGATTTCACGCTGGAGCCTTGAGCGTAAGCACAAGCTCACACTTTTAGACAAAACTGATCACTTTCTATACAGAAATGCATATTCACCTTCCATGGTGGAAGCCACAATAGTGTGCACACAGACTATTAATTGTTGGGCTTCTAGTCTGTGATTGCTCCCCCTCATCCCCCACTGCTCCCATCCTCTCTCTTTAGGACACTGATCTGCGGGGACTGTATACTTGACTCATCCCCTCACATTCATAGGCAGCCAACCACTGGCTCTGGTTTCTGCTGGTACCAGGAGAGAGATTAAGACCCAACCTCCACAAGCTGTTCACAGTACAATCGAGAAAAAAAGACAAGGGTGTGAATAACTTATTAAGGGCAGAAAAGAATCACAGCAGAGGTGAAAATAAAGCCTATGGGACTCAAAGGAGGAAAGGATGGGGCACCTGGGTGGTTCAGTCAGTTAAGCGTCCTGACTCCTAGTTTCGACTCAGGTTCTGATCTCAAGGTTTCATGAGTTCAAGCCCTGCGTCGGGCTCCACGCTGACAGTGCGGAGCCTGCTTGGGATTCTCTGTCTCCCTTTCTCTCTGCCCCTTTCCCACTCACGCTCTGTCTCTTTTAAATAAACTTTAAAAAAAAAAAAATTAAAAAATTAAAAAAAAAAAAAAAGGAGGAAAGGATCACTCCAGGTGAGGGTCAACCGGGGCAGGTTACATAAACAAGATGGTGTCATAGAGAAGGAGAAGAATGGCATTCCAGGTGGAAGGCACAGAATGAACACAGCCCCAGGGCACAGAGGGAAGATGGCTACTATGGTACTTACTGGAAATCCCGGCAGCCCAGGTATGCCCTCCGGACCCTGTGACCAAAGATAAAATACCAAAGATAAAATAGGCTGGTTAGCAGCAGCATTTCCAGAGCCAGCAGGAACGCTGTGCCTCAGGGGCCCACCCCCTCCCAGCAGCTCCCAAAGACCCAAGCACGTTCCCACGGTGGAAGGTGTCTCACGATCCATGTTGCAGACGAGGATGTTGAGGCCCAAGAGGGGAAGGGACCGTGCAGAGTCATGCGGCTGGTTAGTGACGGGGCCAGAAACTGTGCCCAGGAGCCCAGAGCCCCCACTGCCACCCCACCCCCATGCAGGACTCTGCATTTGAAGGGTCTGCCTTCTCCTCTGTGAAATCACTTGATACATGTTCTTGGAGAAGCAGCCCTTAATTTCTGAGGCGTGGGCCCAAAGGGTGTGCCGAGGTATTTGGGGGTGGAAGACTCAGTGCTTCTCCCTCAGAGAAGAACAAACAGACAGTGTGCGGTTCACTCCACATTGGCCGGGAATCTTCTTCCTGCCGGCCCAGGTACCCACATGCTCATTAAATGTCTGACTTTGGCAGAATACATAGAGAGACAGACAACTGGAGAGCAACACGTTTCTCAATCCACTGTATGTACAGTGGGGTGGGGAAGCAGAAGGGTGCCAGCTGGGACTTGAGTCCCCTCAGGGAGGGATGGGCCTCTGAGTAGGAAAATTCTGGCCCTTCATTAGGAACGAAAAGGATCCTTGGATTTGCTAAAGGAAGGACGGGGATTGGCAGGGAAGGCAGATTCTAGGGGTGCGGGGAGGGAGAAGGGATGGGGCAGACAAGCCCCAGGGACTCTTAGGACAGAGATGCCGAATCTTTGATTTTAGAGGGTATTTTCCTTTAGTAATAACCTGCCTAATAACCCCAAACCTCTAATTGTTTGGGAAATACCAAGACCCTTTGTGAGATGACTTTTTCTTGAGAGCTGGTTTGCTTTAGGGGTTAACTATTGGGGTATTTTGAGTGATTTTACAGAAACCAAGGAAAAGAAGCCCCATTGGCTGTAGTAAAGAGATGGCAGAAGTACCCACCAACAGAGGCCCCTCAGCAGGACAGGCTGGCTCTAGAAGAATGTCCCAGATATCTGCAGAAGCCTTGGGGGGAGCGCCAAGTTCTCCCCAGGACATGGATGCTGGGGGTGGAGGCCAACCTCATTAGGGACCACAGGGGTGGGTGGGCTGCCCAGCTGTGGAAGTATAAGCCTCAATCTGCATGTGGGCTTGTGCTAAGTGCTGCCATTTGCAAAGCAGATTCACATCCACCAACCTCTTATGAGCTGCCCCAAAGGCTGCTGAGGCAGTGTCAAAGGACAGGCTCAGAGGCTCAGAGTGGTGTGTGGACATGGGCTGGAACCCCAGGGCTCCTAAGACCACAGCTCTTTCCTCTCTTTCCAGCTGTCACCAGCAGATGCTGGGAGGTGCAACGGGGATTTATGGCACAGGCTGCAGGAAGGAGCTTCCTTCCTTTTAGGTCTCCTTAGGCCATAGGCCGACTCTGCAGACTTGCAGAGATACTACAGCTTTGCTAAGTGGTCCCGATCTCTAACAGGGGGCTGGAAAGACCAAAGCAGGTCATGTTCTCCCCTTGTGCGCTGGTTTTCCCATTAGCACAAGGCTAGGTCTCCCTAGGCTCTTCCCGTTCTAGGAGATGAGATCATATGCAAACAAAAGCAGGCCAAAGGCATCCCACAGATGTCAATCGGTTTGTTACTTAGGATTCTTTGCTTTCCATGACACATACTTCCGATACATCAGACTGGAAGCTTCCACTGCATTGGACACAAAACTTCCCGAGTGATCAAATTAATGTGATAGCAACTTCTCAGAAATGCAAAGTTCTTTTTTCCATTCTATTCTGACATATTCTAGCTCCATGCTTCAGGAGCTAAGAAGATTCCAAACCAACCCAGCTTAGTTTCAGCAGGGTATCTGGGAAGAACTTCACTCTAGGGCAGCTGTGGATACACACCGGAGGCCCAATGAGCTCAGGGATATCCGAGAGATTCAGGAACCCGTGGGTGATGTTAACCAAAGACTGAAAAGAGAGAAAACAGACAATGAGACAGAGGGTAGCACATTCCACCTTGTTCCTGGCAGGGAGTCTTTAACTGAAGTCACCCCAGCACCACAGAGCAGAGGCAAACACAACACCCTAAACTCACTGCCAGCACATCCATCCCCTCCCCACCCCTTATGAAACAGCGCTGAGCTGCTGTAGACTTTCTTCTTTCAATTAACCTTAAAACTGCACCATCCATGGGGTGTCTGGGTGGCTCAGTCGGTCAAGCGTCTGACTTTGGCTCGGGTCATGATCTCACGGTTCGTGAGGTCGAGCCCCGCGTTGGGCTCTGTGCAGACAGCTCAGAGTGTGGAGCCTGCTTCGGATTCTGTGTCTCCCTCTCCCTCTCTGCCCCTCCCCTGCTTGCACTCTGTCTCTCTCTCTCTCTCTCTCTCTCAAAAATAAATAAACATTAAAAATTTTTTTTTAATAAAAATAAAAAAATTGCACCATCTATGAATGTCTTCTCTTTTAAAATTTTAAACACACACACACACATATTTTTAAAGCATATATTTCCATATATATCTCCATAGAAAGCATGCAGCGTTGACAGTGTGTGTGTCTGTGTGCCTATTTTACGTCAACGGCATCAGGCTGAATGTAGAATTCTTCAACTTGCTTCTTCCAACAATGGAGCATGGATGTCTTTCCACATGGAACTGGGGGGTATGGACACTTTTGTTTTAATGGATTGCTGAAGAGTGGTCTAAAGGGGCCTTGTAACTTACACTGCTACCAAAGCATATGAGACTCACTATTTCACCACACCCTTACCCACCCTGGATATTTGTAATCACTTTTTTTTTTTTTTTTTTTTTTAACTGTAGGCATCCTTTTTTCCCCAGTTATTTGGGACTTTTCTGTCTCTCTGTCATCTACCAGTATGGCATCACTTGTCTCAGAAGAGCCACAGTTTTTCACCAGTGTGATGCTCTAACATGAAGGGGACCTTGCTCTGCTCCCTGCCCACACCCCAGCCTTCTCTACAGTTTTCCACCACTCTCTACACCCTCCACACCCATCAGCCTCCTGTGCCTTGGATTCACTCGCGTTTTCCTATTCTGTGCTGTGGCTCAGAGTGTGCCTGCCAGCTGAATTCTGGAAGTCCTGTCCTTTGTCCCTACCTGGTAAGATCCTTCTCAGCTCCTAAGTCCCTGCTCAAAGACACCTCCTCCAGAAAGGCTTCCTTAATTTCACATACCCCAAAACATCTTTCCTCACTCTTCTCCCACTTATGTTCCTCTGCCTCTCTGTCACAGCCATTCTCTTGACTGCAGATTCTGCCAATAAGAGGAGTATTCTGGAAGTGCTGTGTGAGAGAACCGTGGTACTGGGGCAGGAGCAGACACAAGGGGTGTGCTGGTAGGTGGAAATGCCAATGCCAGATGCCAGCTACATGCCTTCTGTGTAACCACCATCCCTGAAGTTGTGGACAACTTTCTCTCCCCTTTAGCGAAGGCAGAAAATACATAGTCATGCTCCAACCTGGCTGGTACTCACACTGGACAAGACCTCGATGCGCCCTGGCGGCCCCCTGGGCCCAGGGGGTCCCACAATGCTGGCTCCATCCATCCCTCTGTCACCCTGGATACAACAGTGATAGTGGAAAAAAATTCATTGTACATGAATAATGCTCCTAGAAGCTGGCTGGAAATTTCTCCCACCCCCGCCTCAGATCTGTGACCTCACCTTGGGCCCCTGGTCTCCTTTTTCTCCTTTGGGACCCTGGTAAAACAAACAAACAAACAAACAAACAAACAATCAAACACATTCTTTGGTTTTCTTCTCTTCACTTTGTTTACTCCTCATCTATCCTCACATCTTGCCATCTCTCCCTCAGCTCCCACACGGATTTTGCCCCAGATAAGGGGAGCAAAAGATGTGGGGCAAATCCCCCTTCCAGAATCAGAAGGAAGAACACCCACGGAGGCTCTCTCCTAGCATGGGGTGAGTGTCCTCTTAACCCTGACTCTCAGAGCCCTCTGCATCTGGAGGATAGGGAAGGTCTAATTTAACCACAGAGAGGGGTATGCTGCTTGTCCCTTCGAGGCTCTGTTTCTGCTGGGCTGGCGTGCTTAGCTCTGGGTCCCATTTGACAAACATAATGAGATCTGGGGGTTGGTCCTCTTGAGAGCAGGAAATCATTGCAGAAGAGGGACAACATCTCCCCAGGGTTGGACGCAGCGGGAAGGGGCACTTGTTGGGAGCACAGGGTTCTGAAATGAGGCAGCAGGTAGGAGGCAATGAAGCAGACATGCTTGATGGTAAGGGACTAGAGAGAGAGAGGGAAAGAGAGAGAAAGAGAGAGAGAGAGACAAAGATGACTTTCAAGTTTTCCCCTATGATGTTTTGTGCAAAACTCCTGTGCTGCTCCTTAAAGAAACAGGTTGTAAAGAGCACCCAGTCTCCCCGCTGCATGGCTGGAAGCTGGAGGTGCAGAGAGGGTGAGTTACCAAAAGGAACAGGGCCACGGCAGCACCCCACAGCTTCCCCACTCCAGCAGGACAATATGACAATCCTCAAAATGAACGTTTCAAAACTCAACCTACACTTGAAACCGCTGGTCCAGAGATCCTGGGTTCATGCAACAGCCTGATGCTTCCAGACCCTTCGGTATCCTGGAGAAGGAGGAAGAATGAGAATTTCACATCCAATTCCAGAGCACATGCATGTGCCAGGTGTGGAGCTGGGACCTGGAGCTGGCTGGGCCCAGTGGGGAGTCACACACAGCCTCTGCCCTCGGACCTGCATTCTCTTAGCTGGTTTTTCCAACAGCCCCTAGTGCCCATTGTTCTTTAACCACAAAAAGGGTGGGGGAGTACCTCAAATCCAAGTCCCATTGCACATCCAGGGCCTGGGGGCCCTGGGGGTCCAGGAGGCCCTGGGGGTCCCATGACCCCAGGAGCGCCAACTTGTCCATTTTTCCCCGGCGGTCCTGGTAAGCCTCTGCTGCCAGGGTCACCCTGTAAGGAAGAGGACGGGCTGATTGTGCAGCTCTGGGGTCGCTGGTAAAAGGAGTAACATACACGCCTGAGTTGGGAAATCGTTCTTTGAACTAAATGAGGTTGATGGATTTTCTGATGGGCACTGCTTCCAGGTACAGAAACCACGGTCTTGCTGACACTTGGAGACAAGCGGATGCGCTCCTGTGCACGTGTTTGTGCAGAGGGAGGGCATGGGAAAGGAGCAAGTGGTTTCCCCCTCCCTCTCTAGTGGGTCTGCGGTCCCAGAACAGTTCCTGAGATGTGTTTCTCTCTGAGAACACATCTGAGAGATGTGTTTCTCTCCCCGATGCTTATATACTCAGCAGTCCAATTACAGTAAACCCAGAGAAAGGGGAAGAATAAGAAAGCTTTCTCTTTTTCTTCCTTTTTTTTTTTCTTTTACCTTTTCACCGGCTGACCCATTAGGCCCTCTTGCTCCCTGAGGAAAAAAAAAAAAGGCAAGAAAAAGGCCCAATTAATATATATTTCAGTAGGTATATTCCAAAGAAAATGCAGAATTAGAGGCTTTCAAGTAACAGGTTATTAGATGAGCTGACTTGAAAAATCCATTTTTCAACTCTTAGCTCATTACCTACCTTAAGAGTAAAAAGGAGAAGTTGGAGATTAACCAGGGAGAGACTGCAGAGGAAGAATTCCCTTGGAGAATTATCTGTGTACTGGCGGGTCCCTTACCCCACCCCTCCCATGTCGGAAATAAAGAGATAGGTCTGCTACTTGAGGCCAAGAAAGGGGCTTCAAAAACTTGATATGTATTCCCTAGACTTTTGAAGAATTGTGAACTGGTGACTGGCTTTCTTCCAGAAATATCTAAAGACAAAAGGCTGGCTGGAGCGGCCCCAGAATGGGGTTGGGGGGTGTTTCTCTAAAGCAGGTTACATGTATACCCCTAATGGGAGCCACAAAATAGGTTTTCTGGGGGGTAACATGTGGGTCCCACAGAATGGAGCCGGCTGTGAGCTCTGAGCAGAGGGCAGAACCAACGGGAACTGGTGGCCAGGAGTGGTCAACCACAGGAGATATGGCCCTACATCAGGGGACTGTGGTTGGGGGCCTCCAATGGGAGAAACTCTGAGGACTCACAAAAGGAGTCAGGAAAACATCCTGACACCCGATTATGATGTACCCACCATCTAAGGCTGTGCCCTTCCCCAGTCCCCTCTTATTCTAGGTTGGATTGCCCTTCCAATATCAAATCCATAGGAAGGACAAAGTGGCTAGTTCCAAAATAACATGCTCAAAAATAAGATGGTGAATGACACTGAATCTGAAAATAGTGAGGAATACCAAAGGGAAAATACAGAAAGCTGAAGCCACAGACTTCAGTAGTGGAGAGAAAGCACAGGGAAAAAGTATCCTGCAAAGTGGCGGTGGAAGCGAGGGGCAGGGTGTGGCGCTGATGGGCAGATAGGTCGAAATTCCGGAGCAGGAAAGCCAGCCAGCCCTGCCCATTCCCCCTCACCTCCCAGCCCCCTCTCCTAGAACAATAAGAGCTGTTTACTGGAGCCAGGGCATTGGGCAGAGCCCCGAGTGGCTAGGGAATCCTGGGAGATCCAGGGATACCCCAAACTCCTAAGACCAGCTGCTGAGGTGCCCTGCCTGATGGCACACCCCACTGCCCCCATCCTGAAACCCACTAAAACCTGCAAGCCTCAGAAGTAGCCGCTGCCCAACTCCCCAACAATCTCTATGAACAGAGGCAGAAAACAGACCAAAGAGAGATTCCAACTTTGAAAGCAAACACACGAGCAAGAAACAACACATATCAGAGGGAGGGCAACACTATCAAAGAGAGGCATACAAAAATAAAAAATAAAATAAATAAAATAAAATAAAAATAAACATTTAAGAAAGACAGGCAGCAGTGCCGGCAATAGAACGTATGCCCAAGGAAGGAGCGTGAAGAACACAACCATATCAGGACTTTAAGCGTACAATACATATTCTCAGGGAGAAAAGGGAGGCTATTACAGCCATGAAACATGGACAAATTATTATGAAATAAGCACAATGCTTATATGAAAGAATGAATTAGAGACCTTAGAAATAAAAATACATTAGCTGTTGAAAGGAAGTCACCTGTAAGGGCTGAATAACAAGAGATGCGCCTTGTCACAATCAGGCTGCAGTCGCCCAGGGCATGAGCAAGTGCAGGGAGGGGAAGGGGTGCTTCGGCGAAGGAAGCAGTGGTGGCTGGGCTCAGACGCTTCTCTGCCTGCCCGCTTGACCCAGGAGAAACTACCTGTGACCATTCACCATGGGCAGAAACAAAAACAATCGGGTTCCAGTTCTGCTGCCTAATCTGGAGGCTGCGGTTCCTGCGCCTGCATTTCTTGGGCGTGACCAGCCACGCCATCATCTGCTGCCTGTCGCAATCTGTCCTTGAAGGAAGTGCCAACCGTATGCACCTTTCCAGTAACAAGTCAAATCACAGTCAGGGAAATTGTGAGAGAGAAGTCAAATTAGCTTCATCTCTTGACTTCTGGACTCTATTCTCTGAAAACCTTACTGTTGTGTTGCCAGCTGAGCCTGTCAAAGAAAATTATGTTTGGAAAGTGAAAAACTGTCTTTTTTAAATTGCCTTCCCAGCTCTTCAAATTAAGAGTATGTCTTGTAGCAGTTTCACAGGAAGTCTAGAAGATATTTTGGACCTTGAGTTACCGGTCTCAGAAGCAGATGATTTTATCCAGCTTGTACATGCAAAAAGGTAGTATTTAGACCCATTCCATTGGCTCACAGATTTGGTGGCCACCATTTTGGGATCTGAGCAGATCAGCTTGGGGATGGGAGAGCTCATCTTAACTGGAATTTACACGAACAGATAGAGTGAAAACTGGGAAACTCCAATTACAAGAGTCAGCAAAGACTCTGCTCCCAAAATGATAATGGCAGACCTATATCCAATTCCTCAGTGTGAGGCTTGTGTGTCTTACAATTTCAGCCAGCCAAGCTGCAGGTCTGGTTGTGGAGATGAAGTGTGGAGAGGTCAGTTCTACAAGGGAAATACTGTAAAAGAATAAGGTGCAGGAGTGCTACAAAATCATGCTTCAGAATGCATCAGAAATTTCTGCTCATTATAGTTATCAGATTTGCCAAGGACATTATTAGACTTCAACATACAGGAACATCAAAAAACCTAATAAATACATGGATTGTCGTTTTCTATTGTGGTATCTCAGATGGCACAACTTACTGCCTTGTGGCTGTCTGTCACTTTTGCTCATGGTGTTCGTTACATCGATAACTTCAATTAGTTACAATTACAATTGACCTTGGTCTATTTGGTTTTATGGAGGCCCATAATCCTGATTTTGTACCAAACACATCTGATGGTTAAAGGAGATATGAAATAGGAAATCGGGCCAATATTGGAATTTTTAATTGAAATAAGCTGTTACGAGCTCCAAACCATTACTGGATCCTTGTTAAATGCATATGGGTCCCATAGAATGGAGCCAGCTGTGAGCTCTGAGCAGAGGGGAGGACCAAAGGGAACTGGTGGCCAGGAGTGGTCAACCACAGGAGATATGGCCCTACATCAGGGGACTGTGGTTGGGGGCCTCCAATGGGAGAATCTCTGAGGATTCACAAAAGAAGGAGTCAGGAAAATATCCTGACACCTGATTATGATGTACCCACTGCTTAGGTTCTTAAGGGGCACCCTGTTTTTAGTGTGTAAGATTTAGATAATTGCTCAAAACCAAACTGGGGTTACATAGAGAAAGCGAAGGCAATGATGAATTACTTGCATTTCTTCTCATCCCATGGGGAAGACAGAATCTGCTTTATAAGGCCCAACACTGACATTTCGGTGGCTCAGTGAGATCATTCAAAGCCCATTACGGGGAGCTCCATGTCCCTCAGCAATTCTGGACACAGAAGAAAATGTCAAAACACAAGCTCTTTTCTGCCTTGGTGTCCCAGCACCTTTTGACACTGAAGAATACAATGAATCATTCAGAGTGTGAACGAAGGAAAAGAGTGACAATAGTAAATGCTACACGTGTGCCGCAGATCTGGCTGTCACAGTGTGCAATGCAAAAAGCAGAAAGGAATGTCATAGAGACGCGTCTCCGGCACGTTCTTCAGCATCCTTTCCAGGAACATTCAGTAGCTGAGAAAGCAGGATACTCTTCGCCTGTTCCTTCATGGGCTAAAGATCTCAGAGTAGCTGTTCATCTTAATTTTGGGAAAATATATTAAGGAGTACTCCTATCATGGAACTCAACATAAAATAAACTATTTATTTCAAGAATTCTTAAAGACCATCCACATTTTGATGACAATCCTACATTTGAAAATAATGATTATATATGACAATATTTTTTTTTTCCAGTCAGATAAGCTTGGACCTCATTCTCTGGGAAAAAAAACTCCCCTTTAGACAACTGCCCAGACTGGTCTATGCGCCCTATAAGTGAGAAGGAGGCTGCTTTCTAAGCAGCATGAGAAAAGATCTCCTTACAAGAATCCATGCAACTGCGGAAGGCACTTCCTGGCAAGAAATGAGTCCCTTGGAGGTGTGCAAGCCTGAAGAACAGATACTGTGGAGGGGAGTCAAGGATCTGCTGTATCATTGGATCTTATGCTGGGTTCCCTCCCAGAGACTGCTCATTTTCTGTAGTACATTTCTATTATTTTACATCCATACTATGCTCCTTGGTTTACTTTTGGCTTTTAAAAGTTATTTTTAGGTAAATGTCATCTGCAATGATTCCTTTGAGCTCTCCAGATGTAAGTTTCCAAGTCCTTCTAGAATCTGCTTTTACTTGACCAGAAAGCATCTTATGCACATAGTGCAATTAGGACTCATAGCAAATTTTGGGGGGTGGAGGTGGGGAATGTAATTGATCTCCAACAATCATCCTATACAAGCCTGCCACCCTGTGCACGGCTGCTCCCCTGAACAGTGCAGAGTGTGCTTACTCTGGTGTCAGCGTGCGGATGTGGGCACGGGTATTTTTAAATGCCAGACGAGCAAGGGAGGGGCATGTGGGGGCGGGTGCAGGAGAGCTGGCAAGAAGGACAGGGAGGAACAGTGTGGGTCTGTGATGTTTCCCGAAGAATCTAACTTCTTATGAAATAGTCGGTACTTGTAGAGAGAGTTCTATACAGCTTGACAACCGTTTCTTTCTTCTTTTTCTGAGAAAGGAGGTTTCCGCGAAAATCGAGTTACTGCTTCAATTGAAATAAACACACTTGAGAGCTGTCGGCAACTGGAAAATCAGTTCCGTGAAGATGGTGGTGTCTAGGGAGTTGACATTTTCCACGACTTCATGCCGTGGAGTACACAGAAGACCTTGGTCCTTATCCCAGCTGGGAGGGACCCTCCCTCCTCTGAACCCCAGTTAAACTCATGCTTGCCTGTCTCACCACACGGAGGCTTACCTTATCTTTATTGCCCTCCTTTGCAGGGGACTTGGCTTATCTCATCAACCCCGGATGGGAACACTGTAGGGGCAGGAACCCCGCCCCCAAGGCACCACGTGGGGTTTGCAGACCGAAGAGAGACAGGCTTACAGAGAATGAAGAGAGTGAAGGGAGCAGCAGATTCGCTAACCAAACGCTAACAGGGGCCTGAGCCAGAAACTAAGGACACACAGACAGTGCTAGTGCTGTTTGTCAGGGGAGGGGTGGGGGCACAGATAAGCTAACATTGGCTAAGAGGAGTCCCAGCAGAACAAATACCGTGCTAACGGAAAGCGCAGGAAGGAGGGCTCCCTTCTGCTAATAGGGAGTCTAAAAGGGCTTCTCAGAGGATATATCCAAACTGGCCCTTGGAGGATGAGAAAAGGGAAAGATCACTTGAGATGGGGAGAAAGCATGTGCAAAGGACAGGGGGCTGTCCAGGAAGAGCATGCCCACAGCACATCAGTAGTGCTGCTGGTTGACC
Organism: Panthera tigris; assembly: GCF_018350195.1. Taxonomy (NCBI): domain Eukaryota; kingdom Metazoa; phylum Chordata; class Mammalia; order Carnivora; family Felidae; genus Panthera; species Panthera tigris. The sequence continues at coordinate 60,838,397 of NC_056672.1, read as the reverse complement.
CAGAAGCCACGTGAGGGAGCAGCAGGAGATGGAGCTGGGAAGGCAGGTCTGCACACAGTCAGGGTTCGGTGCCTTCTCAGTGGAGAGGGCTGTGACTGGAGAGAGCCTGAAGCAGGAAGATGGACAGGTGCGGCAGGTGGGCAGAAGGTGGGTTACAGGTGGGGAGATGGGACGCTGTCGAGAAGCCTGATGCCATCGTGTGGACCAGGAGAGGTGAACATCAGATCAGGGTGGAGACAGGCAAGAGAGGTGACTGTCAGGCGGGCCAGTCCTAGCAACAGGTGGGGCATGGCAGGAAGAGAGAGGAAGGGGGGGTTAGAGATTCTGCCTTTGCATCCTCGTGACTGGGTAGATGGCAGCACCATTCACTAAAGCTGGAGATGCTGAGCTCAGGTTTGGGCATCAAGAGCCCTGGGATGGGAACATCCAGCAGAGAGAGGATTAGGAGGGGATCAGAAAGGGTCCTTCACCTAAGAGGCAAGGACAGGCCCAGAGGTCAGAGACAGGCAGTGTGGGCCTGGTGGCCCCCATGTGTTGGAACCCCCCCTGCCCGTACCTTCTCCCCCTTCATCCCAGGAAGGCCGGAGGCTCCATCGGGTCCAGGCTGTCCCTCAGGGCCCTGGAGAACATCAGTGACAATCAGCCCATAACATCTCTGATAAGAATCAAGCATGAACCTTTCTTGGAAAAGGAGGCCAGGGCTGGGAGGACTGAGCGGGTGAGGCCAGTGGGTCCAGGAGGGTTGTGTTGGTCCAGGGTGGAATGCTGGTCCCTGGCCCCAGCATGGCCACTGCTGGCTGTGTACCCCTGGACGAGTGTCCTTCATTCTCTGGGTTGCATTTTCCCCTCTGAGGGGGAACAGGAGGTTGAGTCAGACTAGAGGGTCTCTAAGGACCCCCTGCCCCAGGCCCAGCACTTCGATATCCCATAATTCCAAGATTCCATGAGCCTGCATTTCCTATACTAAGATAAAGCTGCAAAACAGTGTATAGGATGGTGTATTTCTCGGCTTCTGCTTCTTATGAGCCTTAGTAATGACTCAGCTGAGGAGGACTTTTGTTTACAAATGTTAGCTAGCTGCTCGCTCTTATCATGAGTCTTCATGCTGGGGTATGGGGTCTGTATACCCCTCCTTGGATAGAGGAAGTCTCATGGCCACAGAGAGGGGGGAAATGACCCCAGGGGCTCACCGGGGGCCCAGGTTCACCAGCAGCTCCATCCTTTCCAGGCGATCCAGGGGGTCCCATGAAAACATCAGTTCCTGGTTTTCCTGGAATCCCAGGTGAGCCGGGTGGGCCCGGGGGACCTGGGGGACCCTAAAAGGCAGATACTCTGTTAAGAAACAGCAGGGGAGAAAGACATATCATATGTTTTCACTCATATGTGGAACTTGAGAAACTTAACAGAAGACCATGGTGGGGAGGGAAGGAGAAAAAATAGTTTCAAACAGAGAGGGAGGCAAACCATAAGAGACTCTTGAGTGTGGAGAACGAACTGAAGGTTGATTTGGGGCGGGGGGGGGAACAGAGGGAAAGTTGGTGATGGGCACTGAGGAGGGCACTTGTTGGGATGAGCACTGGGTGTTGTATGTAAGTGATGAGTTGGGGGAATCTACCCCCAAAACCAAGAGCACACTGTATACACTGTATGTTAGCTAACTTGACAATAAATTATTAGAAAAAAGAAAAGAAAAGAAACAGCGGGGGAGGGGATAAACATATACAGAACATCAGAACATATATGTTCCACCCATTCTCTCTTTTCCTCACAGTAACACTGCAAGTAGAGACTGGTGTTCCCACTTAGCTGATGGGGAACTAAGGCTCAGTAGGATATTGTGGCTTGGTTTGAGCTCACCCACTCATGGCTAATTATTAGAAAAGCTTGGATTTAACCCAAGTCTTTCTGAGCCCATTATATCACGTTTTCTCCATATATATATATATATATATATATATATATATATATATACACACACACACACACACACACACATATATATATATAAAATAAAAATCCAATCAGTTGGAATTTTCAGAGGTGCTCTAGCTAACTTAGTTTTCTGATTACCTGGCAGAGTGGTCAAAAACTGCCTGTTGTTAACCCTTATTAAAAGGGTTATATACTACTCTGCAGTGTACTAGTCTCTTTCGCTTCTGGCTGGGTTGGCTGATCCCACCAGCCTGGAAGACCCATGTGACTCCCACTCCACTTATCCAGCGAGTCCAGAACCCTTCCTTCCCTATCCTGAGGAGGAGGCAGATGGGTAACTGAGTGGAGTGTTCTAGGTAGGGATTCAGCACTGGGACTCAGACGAAGGGCTGGCGGGGAGGTTGGGGCCCCGGAACAAAGCCATCAGCTGCAGCTGGAGAAGAGAGGTGCTTCCCAGGAACCAGGGATGATGGGGGCCCACCTTGGACTGAAGGCTGGGGGAGCAGGAGCAAAGAGGGAGAAGGAGTGGTCTGAACTGGTAGTAGGGGTTGCATCAGGGTAGGGAGGATTTCAAGAAGGGCCTGGAAGCCAAGTGCTAAATGCTACCTAGAGAAGAGGCCAGCAGTCAGTTCTGTATCATCGGTAAAGGGGATGGGGGCAGAGCCAAGGCAGTGGTGAAGGTCATGGGCATACTTGCTGTGAAATAGCCCCGAATGCCAGGGAAAGGGGGCAAGTGGGAAAGTGGAGGTCCTAAATATAAACTAAGGCTCATATTCACTTAAAACAAAACTGACTGAAGTGGAAAATGCCAAACATATACAAATGTGGAGGGAAAGTATAATCCTCCTGATTATCGAGAGGGCAATCCCAGGCACCAGGTAGTGTCATTCTCACACTTACTCTTAACAGCTCCTCAGTGCGCACGAGGTCCCCAGAGCCAGAGCCGACGTCTGATCCCCAGCCCAGGCCAGAGCCCTCGGCCTCAGCGCTCACCTGGAGAGAGAAGAAAGTCCCACCACTTGGTTTCACCTGCCACTCCAAGGACAGCCACGTCACCAAAACTCTTCCCTTATTCTGTAGCCCAGTAACTGCTGCTGCCAACTTTCCTTCCAGCCTTTTCTCCCACTTCCCCCTCCACTGCTCCCCTCCTCCCTCACCACCTCCCGCTGCACAGCCAATAGGTCCTCAAACATACTATGCTCTTTCACATCTTCTCAGCCTCCTTTCCTGCCTTTCAAACTCCTACTCATCTTTCAAGGCCTAGTTCCACTCTCACCTCCTCCATGAAGCCCTCTTACCTACCCCATTTCCAGGTGGAATTCATCTCTCCCTACTCTGTGTTCCCCACTAACCTCTACTGAGGTCTCGATTTGGTAGTAGGGCCACCTGACTTGAAGCTCAGTTGCGTGTGTCTGTCAGCCCCTCTAGACTCTAGACCCAGGGTCTGCCCGATCCTGAGATACCTCTGGATGCCCAGTATCTAGCATAAGATCTGGTACCAAGAAGACACTCAGTGCATACTTGTTGAATGCCATCAAATTCCTCCAAAGAACAAAGGTAATTTCTGAAACTCTTTTCTGGTATTTAGTTCCCGAAGACAGGAACCAGGAGAGGCTTAATTCAATCATGGAACGTCCGTGGGGCACCTGCTAAGAGGCTCCAAGGAGAAGTTGGGCTGGGTTTAGAGGGGGGGCAGTGGTGTGCACATGCAGAAGGGAGGTAGTGACAGGGTGGCTGCTGCCACCGTCTGAGGGACCAGGAGGCACTGCACAGCTAGACTCGGGGCTTGTAGACTGACCAGATGGGGTGTGGGAGGCAGAGGGCCACTGCAGGTTGTTTCCTGATTTCTGTCTTGGTGACCAGGAAGATGGGGTGCCACTCCCAGAGACGGGAGCGTCCTGAGGGAGGAGTGGGTCTGGGGGGATGGTGACGAGCTGTTTGGGACGTGGTTGACAGACATGTGGGTCCTTCAGGGTGCAGGATATGAATGGGACATAAACAGACTCTGCTCCTGAGCTCACTGAGGGTTCTGATAGAGGTGAAAGCCCCGAGGTCTCACTGGAGGCATCTTGGATTGAAAGGTAGAATCATTAGGGGCGCCTGGGTGACTCAGTCGGTTAAGTGCCGGACTTCGGCTCAGGTCATGATCCCACGGTTTGCAGATTCAAGCCCTCCATCAGGCTCTGTGCTGAAGGCTCAGAGCCTGGAGTCTGCTTTGGTTTCTGTGTCTCCCTCTCTCTCTGACCCCCCACTGCTTGTGCTGTCTCTCTCTCTCTCTCTCTCTCAGAAACGTTGAAAAAAAATTTAAAAATAAAAGAAAGGTAGAATCCTTAGCCTGTGGCTAGTTGTCAGCAAGCCCAGTCCCTTAACACTGTGTGTGTGAGGAACCTGGACAGGGGGTCTCACCGTGGCTGCAGTAGGCCTGACAGGTTCAGGGTGGCCAGGAAGCCCCTCCCCAGCTTCACCCTAAAGAGAACGAGATGGTCAGTGGAGTGCTAGGCACCGCCCCCCCCCCCCCCCCCCCCCCCCCCCGCCACTGTCCCTCCTCTTCTCTGTAGAAACCACTCATCTTTAAGATGAAGCTTCTGCAGGGGTGAAGAAGGCTTTGTTTTCATGCACCTTGTCCCACCCTGGGCTCAGGAGCCCTTTGTTTCTGCACCACATGTGTAGGGTAGGTGGATATGGTAGAAATAACCAGGCAGTAGGGACCCTCCCCACCCTGTCACCTAGCCCCCCCCCCCCCCCCCCCCACATCTAGGTCCTGCCAGAGCCTGGTAGCCAGGCCCAGCATGCCTCCCTCTGAAGCAGGTCCTGGTCGCCCTGCCCCTCCCACCAGCCCTGTAGCCTATCTTGCCTATAGGCCTGCCTCCTCTGACAAAAAAGGTGTCAGAATGGCCTGAGCCCCAGGAAGGAATGGAAACGTGAACGGTAAATCTGCACAAAACCTGTGTGGTATGATGTCCTCCTCTGACTCCCTTACTGCTCCCCAGAACACTGGTGGCATCTAAAGTCCACTGAGGAGGTCAGATCACAGTGAGGACACCACCCTCCCCAATGTCCTCACAGGCAGCCTCATGAGGCACCAGGGCCAGAGCACCCTCCTCCCTGGGAGACGGCCTCAGCCCCGAGGAAGGTGAGGAGGGCAGAGGACCAGGACCAGCAGGCTGACAAAGAGTCTCCAGAGGCAGCCAGGTTGCTGCCTATTGCCAGAGTAGGCTCCCTGAGCAGGACCTCCCCAGGATGTGGGGCTCCCGGGGGGCCATGGCCCTGGTTGCTGCGGGCATATCCCCTCGGCAATAAACTTCACTGTTGCTTCAGAAGGAGGAGTTTGTTGTTTTTCTGTGGTGACAGACACCAGACAAAGCAGTTCCACCAACATCACCTCATTTCATTCTGACTACTTCTGTGTGGGGTAGTCATCACCACCCCTGTTTTACAGATGGAGAAACCGGAGCACAGAAGGGGTAAAGATCTCTCCAAAAATTCTACAACTACTAAAAGCACACCCAGGTCTCTGAAGCTCCCGTTTGCCTGAAGCTTTCCCAGGAAAAAATTCAGGGACAGAGCCTGGAGTCTAGCCACAGAACACCAGAATTGGAAGGACCCTCTGATTACAGATGGAGAAACTGGCTGCAGAGGTCAAGGTCACTGGTTGGTAAGATGTGGCAAGAATTGAGCCCCACAATGTTTTTGTGGGTCTCCCCGACTCTCAATTTGGTTTCTTTGGGGCTCAGTCCTCTCAGTACTCCTGCTATTTCCTTGACCAGAATTGACTAACCCCAAATAACATGCTCAGGGCACATGACCAGATCCAGTGTGGTCTCTAGAATGGTCACGGCACCAGCCTTTTCTCCTTTGGGCCCAACCTGCCCTTCCATTCCCACATGCCCTCTCTGATCCTAAAACAAGAAGATGTGGTTAAAACCTGGTCCATGCATTTGGGACGTGGAGCGGCTCAGCTCTGATGAGTGAGCTGTTTAGCAAGCTGAGGATGGCCAGGGGCCTTGCAGCGAGCCCCATGAAGACAGAGGTGTGGCCCTCTAGTCTCTGCTGTGTCCCTAACACCCAGAAGACACTAGGCTCTTAATAGTATTTGTCAAACGACTAGTGGGAAGACCTTTAGAAATGGAGTGACCTCCTTTGAACCGCATGGACCTTGCTGACCAACTTCTGACCCATGTCTGAAGACGGGTGGTTGTGGACACTGCAAAAACCAAAGGTAGAAAGTCCAGACACCCAGGTTTTCACCCCTACTCATCTCCCGGGAGCAATGTGGCCCTGTGTGACCCCTAACCTCTCTGGGCCTCATCTGCAAAATAATTCGATATACTAATTTGTTGAGTGTGTACCATGCACTAGGTAAACTTTTTCACGTGTTAATTCATTTAATCCCCAGCACAACCCGAGACGCGAGTACTATGACCCCATTTTATGTATGAGTAGCCAAAGATACAGGTGAGAAATCTGTCACAGGTCTACGGCAGGGCCAGATGTGGATGTCCCTTTCACTCACTGCTTTGGCTGACTCTGAGATTCATAATGATCCTAACAAGGTTCCAGAGTGAGTGCTCTCTTGGCTGGTCCCTATTGTGCTTTTAAACCATTTGCTCAAATGGAGGCTTCCATTTCACCTCATTGCCAGTTCCTGACACAGGCACTTAGGGGTGATCTGTTATTAGTCACGTGCCAGGATGAAATACTGTGTGTTTGTCTTTCCCTCCCCCCTTCCCCGCCCCCCCCCCCCCAACCTCGACCCAACTCTTCTTAGAGCTTTTAAAAATTCCCATTGTAAATACGCTCATGGCGAAAACACCAAAATGTATTAGGAACCTACCATCCTTCCACAGTTCTGCCACTTTGAGGCCACAACTACTAACGATCAGGGAGGGTATTGCCTTCCAGGGTTTGTGCGTGTGTCTATTCTTCTTCTTCTTTTTTTTTTTTTAAGTAGGCTTCATGCCCAGTGCGAAGCCCAACATGGGGCTTGAAGTCATGACCCTGAGATCAAGACCTGAGCTGAGATCAAGAGTTGGACACTTATCCGACTAAGCCACCCAGGGGCCCCAACTTTTAAATAGTTAAGACCACACCACGTAACTGAAGTTTATAACCAGCTTTTATCATCTGACATTATGTTGTATTTCCCCCATCATTAAATACTCCTAAGAAGTATAACTTTAATAGCTGCATGATGTTCCATTACTTGAATATACTTTATTCAATCAACCCCCTACTGTTGTCTAGTTAAACCGTGTTCAATTCTTTTCTATTATGGGCAACACTGAGATTAGCAAATTTGTATACAGTTTTTTTACATATAAGACTACTTCCTTTAGGATTAATTTCTAGAACAGAAGTTTCTGGATCAGTAATATGTCGTTTTAAGGTTGTTAACATGTGTTGACAAAGAACTTTCTCAGAAATAGTAATCTACCTTCCCACCAACACAGCTGGTCTGGGGAGGCCCACAAGTCGAGTGCCAACTTGTCCAAGTGGAAAAAACAAGGGATCGAAGGACAAATGACCCAGTTTCTCCAACAAATTGATGGCACAAAGAAAAAGGAAGGTGAGAGACAATCATAGACCCAAAGAGGCTTAAGAAACACATCAGCCACACACAGTGTGTAGTAAGTGTTGGGATCCAGAGTCAAACTAATTGCAAAAAGGCATTTTTTAACAACTAGGGTATCAGACGATATGAAGGAACCATTGTTAATGTTGTTAGAAGGATAATGACATCCAATCAGAATGACCACTGATGGACAGCATTGTGGCTAACGCTGGAGGGGAGAGTCCCAGATCAAACTATTAGCAATGTGCATTAAAGTATTCATCAGTTAGATGATGCCATATTTGGGATTTACTTAAACATATTTCCAGCCTCCATCTCTGCTCCAAAAAGATGGGCACAGAAGGTGGAGGAGATAAAGCACACGGGCAAGTTGATATTTATTCACATAGGGTCACAGGTATGTGGGGGGCTTATTATAGTACTCTAAATCCCTTTGTGAATTTTTACAATTTCCATGATAAAAGGTTTCTGAAAAGGAAAAAGGAGGGCTGGTTCTATGTACATGTGCTGCACTGATGTGGCGTCACTGTGGGGGGATATGGTCTTGGTGTTTTGGCAGTCACAATGTATGACATCACAGCCAGCTGGGTGGGTCCCAGTGAGTTGTATGGTAGAATCTCCTGGGAGCTTGAACCCCAGATGGAGGGGCTCCTCAATTGGTCTGGCAGTGGATTCAGACACCTGCAGCATTTTAAATGTCCTGGTGTCTCTAATGTACCGAGAGGGTTAAAAACCAGAGCTCTTGTCTACCTCCCTCTGTTTACAGATGGTAACATTGACACTCAGGACACATCACGGGTCAGTGGCATTCCCAGAAAGAACCCTGGCCTCCTGGCCCCCAGTCTGACACCTTTCCACCTCACCACACTCTCAGGGAAGTTCAAGAGCATGAGCTCTGCTGGCCCGCATGCCTCAGTTCGAAAGTCAGCTCTGCTTCCTCGAGGCATGTAACAGCAGACAGGTTTCTGGAGGTCTCACAACCCTCACCGACAGACTGGGGCCCATTCACCTTGTACCAGACAGAGGTGGTATGAATAGGGTCAGATAAACTCGGAACACAGAGTGCTTCACAAACATCAGTGCAAACAGCTTATTTCCTGCCCCTCAACTGTGAACTCCTTGGGAACAGGAACGAGGCCATGCCCATCTCTATCTCCAAGTGTCTGGACTGAGGCCCTGAATTGCTGTGCTGAGTCCATGAGTAAGTCAATAAACAAATGGACAGACTCTAAATAAAGAGACAGTTAAGCAGTGCTGACGACCACTGGGCCACTGGACGAGGTCCTTAAGCAATGGGCACTCTGGACGCCAGTGTGCTCTTGAGTCTGATCCCACGGCCCTCCCCTCACGGGCCAGCCCTGGAGCACTGTGACGGGTCACACGCCTGTAGCTCGAGTCAAGGCTTTGAAAGCGTGGGTAACCAAGTGCTGTTGAGAGGCTGATATGCCCTATCTGGTCACCAGATTGTCTCTTAAAAATAGTGACATCTAGGGGCACTTGGTGGCTTAGTTGGTTGAGCATCTGACTTCAGCTCAGGTCATGATGTCCCGGTTTGTGAGTTTGAGCCCCACATTGGGCTCATGGCTGTCAGACAGTCCACACAGAGCCCACTTCGGATCCTCTGTCCTCCTCTCTGTGCCCTTCCCCCGCCTACGCTCTCTCAAAAATAAATAAATATTAAAAAAAAATAGTGACATCTGGGAGCACCTGGGTGGCTCAGTTGGTTAAGTGTCCGACTTTGGCTCAGGTCATGATCTTGAGGTTCACAGGTCGAGCCCCATGTCAGGCTCTGTGCTGACAGCTCAAAGCCTGGAGCCTGCTTCAGAATCTGTGTCTCCCTCTCTCTCTGTCCCTCCCCTGCTCACACTCTGTCTCTCTCTCAAAAATAAATACACATTAAAAAAACATTGTGACATCTGAAAGCCATTTCATTCTGATTCACACCCGCCATGCTGACAACCAGCACTAGGTTTCCTCATTCTAAAACACAAAGTTATAGCCGTTAAGTGGTGACAGCCCCATGCATGTGTACAGAGCTTTCCAAACATTCCCTGACCTGCGTTCTCTGACATGATCTCAGAGCCACCCTCCCAGAGAGCTGAGGAAATGAGGCCCAAAGTAAAGAAAGTGTTTGCAAGAGGCCACACAGGAATAGCCCAGAAATATAGAAACTCTCTTTGGAGGGGGCATGAGGGTCACCCACACACACCTCCGAGTCCCCACCAAGTCTTACAGGCTTCCCCACGTTCAGGATGGGACTCTCATGACATTTGAAATGGGGTCTTTGCATCTTTGCCAGCTCTGCCTATTAGGAAGTTCTCATTTGAAATGGAGGACGATTTGGGACATGAAGCCAGGTGCCCTAGATTTTTATCTCTTGCTTTTTCCTCTGCAAACTGCAGCTTCCTTGTGTGTTCCCAGGATAGACGCCCCTCAAATGCCCAAATTTGGAACTTTATGAACCAAACTGAAACCCGCTCTGAGCCAGCCAGGGGCAGTCCCTCCCAGGACTTTCCTTCTCTCCCCTATAAGAACGGCCGTGCAAATCTCCGTGCCTCTAACGCCACTTACCGGAGTGACCGTTCTTTCAGAAGCCACTGTGGGTACGGGAAGTGGGGGCCCCTCAGGGAGGGTGCTGTCCAGCTCTTCTGCCACAGCCACGGGGATGGGCTCCTCCGTGGAGGCGGCTGCTAGGTCTTCCTCATCGCCAGGACCCTGGAAAGAAAAACCAACAAGAGGAGTCACCTCACCTTACCTGTGACGCAACGTGCACACAGCTGCCGGAGAGTCTGGGTGACTGTCGTTTCACAACACTTTCTTACCTTCGACCGTCATTACCCACCACACATTCGCAGAAGCACAGACTCACAGACTCAGGATCCCCCTCCAACAAATGCATCCCCTCTGGTGATGGGGCGCTCCTTCCCCCCTGCCCCCAGCAACCCATTCTGACTTGAGAAAATTCCTGGACAAAACTAGGAGGTAGCAGGGTCGGGACTCGGATTTTCTGACCCACTCTGTCATGCTGCTTCCACCGCACCCTGCCTTCCTCGAACGGCACCTACCCAGATATGTTCTCTCACAAAGCTGAGGGCTGCATTTGCCCCTGGGGAGGGCCAGTCACTGTTCCTGTCTCATGACACTGACCCCTCTCCCCGCTGTGAGGCAGACGGGATACCAGAACCACTTACAGAAGTGACCTCTTGCTCAGGGGCCGCTGTGGGTGTGAGGGGAGCCAGGCCGTCTGTAGGGACACCACGAGCTTCCTCTTCCTCAGAAGTGCCGAGGGACGCTTCTGCTGCAGCTGCTGCTGTTGTTAACGCTTCTTCACTGACTGGACCCTGAAACAAAATTGGCATGAGAATCGGCCGCCGTTTCTATACCCCTGGGTCACCGGGTGTGTGAGCGCAGGGAGGAAGCCACGGCCACATAGATAGCATGGCCAGATAGACAGCCAGATGGATAACACGGCCATAGCTCTGCTCAGGCAAGACCTGCCTTGGCCCACGGACTCCTGGAGCCCCAGGCTGGAGGGCGCCTCTCAGGCCAGTCCACCCACCTCCCGGCTCCCCTACAGCACACCTGTGCCGAGGGCCTGGCCTCAGCCTGCACATCTTTAGCTCCGGGGTAGCTGCTTTCTACTGAGTCAATACTCGCTCCCTAGTTCTCTCACCCCATGACAAGTGCTTTGCTTTTCAAGAAGTGGGGGGAGGAAGGAAATGAAGGGGAAGGATAAGGAATGAGGGGTCAAAGATGAGAGATGAAAGAGAAGAAGAAGGAGGAGGGGGAAGAGGAGGTAGAGAAGGTGGTGGCAGCCACTTTGTTAATGAAAATAATCCACATAACTTGCAAGGGGCCCGGAAGCGCTATTAGCTGGTCAGGTAAGCATCCCCACTGCAAAGTTTCCCTCGTGGACCAAAGGTGAAAAGGCTGGGAGCAAACGGATGGAGTGATCTCAAAGGCCAATGTTGTTGATGTTTGATGGCCAGACAACCCCTCCATTCATGCAGCAAATATCCACTGAGTACCCACCATCCATGTGCAGGGATAAAGACAGATCAATGAACTAGATGTATTCGCAGAGCTTATGGTTGTAGGGAGCCAGGAATGAACCATTTACCAAGATTATTATTAATTACAATTACGATGAGGCCTTCCAAAGAGAAGTTTGGGCCCCATGAACGTGTCTGAGGAGGAGACTTCACACTCTAGGATGGTCCTTCCATGATAAAGTGGTGTTTGAGCTGAACTCTGAAGGATAAATTGGCATTAAAGGCAGGGCCAAGGGGCGAAAAGGTTCTAGGGAGAGAGGGCACGGTATGGGAAGATTCTAAGGAAAGAGGCACGTTCAAGAAACTGAAAGAAAGTCAGTGAGGTGGGAGCCCCAAGAACCAGGGAGACAGTGGCCTAAGATGCGGTCACCAAGGCCAGTCAGGCCAGACCCTGCAAGGCCTTGTGGCTGGGTGGGGGAGCAGGGTCTGGAGTGAGGGCGATGGAAGGCTCCATGCACAGGGCTGCCCCTGCAGGAGGAGTCGGGGGAGAGCATGGACAGGTGAGGCAGGGACCTCAGCCCTTGCCTGGATGGGGGACATGCGGTCTCAGTCCACGGGCTGCCATGGGGAAAGGGGCAGGGGAAGGAGGCGGGTCCATAACAGAGAGAAAAACTCAACAAGACTTGATGCTTGACAGGATGTGGGGAATAAGGTAGAGGGAAGAGAATTCTGGATTGGGTAACTAGGGGATGAGGGTCCCAATCATTTGAGGTGGGACCACAAGAGGAGCGGACATGAGGAGTCCAGGTTGGAGTCTGTTGAGTCTGGAGAACCTGAAGAACAGACACTATGATAACATTACAGGGACAGACCTGCCAAGTGTCCTGTATCTGTATCCCATCTTCATGAGCTGGAAACACTCTCCATGCTGCCTAAAAAGAGGGCTGAGAATGCTTGCCCCTGCCTTTGGACCCTGACCTTCCTCTACCCTCTGATAGCCCGCATTTGTGCCCGGAAACAGGCCGTGGTTGTGCCGTCATCACCTCTTCCACTCACGCCCCAGCTCCTGCCCCACTGCTGGTGGAGGTGGTGGGTAATGGGCCCCTGGGACTGCCCCCCGCCGCTGGCTCTCCACCTGTCCCCAGCCTCACTCCCCACCGGCCTGCTGGGACTGCCAGCGTGCACGGTCCCCAGGCCAACAGGGCTCCACCGCACGTGTACCCAGGCCTCGGCCGACTCCCCTTCAGAGAAGTGTCCCATCCAGGCTCCTTGGGGTGTGCGGAACAGCATGAAGGCTGGGACCTGCTCCCAGCGGCAACTTCAACCTTGCAGCACTTTGCACTCCTTACCAGTGTCACCCGTTCCCCTAGGCCCTGGGTGTACACAGAGAGGGTCACCCCCGCCGTGGGCACGCTGCCGGCCTCCACTTCCCCAGCCGTGCTGACGGGCACCTCGGCCTCTTCAGCTGCTGTGGCTGCCGAGCCTTCTTCAGCATCTGCACCCTGAATGGAAAGGCATCATGAGGGACCTAGCAGCAATCTACTGTGGTCGGCTTGGCTGCAGGCGGCAGACAGCCGAGGCCTGTCAGGCACCTGCACTCCGTTGCTTCCTCGCCTTCAAAGCACTTGTATATCCGAGACCTCATCCCACACCGCTGCCTCGAATGTGGCACCCACGCAGAAATCCACACCTCACACACCACTCAAGGCAGGAGTCCCTGGACAGCATGCCCCCTGTGTGGCTCACCCCGCTCCTCCCCATCACCCTCAGGGCCACCCACCACGGTCCCTACCGTCTTCGCTCCTCCTAGGAGGGGGGCTTTCGCCGATGCCCAAGTCATGGTGCTGGAGCAAAACCCAGCTTTCTTTCTCGTTAGAGGAGTGAGCTGGCCTCACTGACCACTTCCTCTGATCTCTGATCCAAGCCCCTTACCTGGACCACGACATGGCCTCCGATCCCAGCCCCTTGCCTAGACCACAACACAGACCCCAGGCTTGCTTCTCCCACCCTTTCTCCACTTTCTAAATCCTACTCCGACTTGGCCATTAGCCCTTCAGTGATTCCCCACTTCTGAACATGCTCCAGCTCCGACTCGCGGCTCTCAGGTCTCAGAGGCCTCTCCAGCCACATTCCCTACCTTCCCTTGCTCACACAGGACCTCTTTGCATGTTCGTGTTAACAGCCCCAGGGCTCTGTTCCTGCTGGCGTCCCTCCTGGAACACCTGTCTCACTCCCATCTGCCAGGTTCCTTCTAGGTGTCCTCATGGTCTTACCTTCAGCGTCCTTTCTCCAGGAAGGCTTGCAGGACCCAAAATCTGGGCCCTCGGCCCCTTTTGGTGCTTCTCCTATTGCACCTCTTACCACTCTGTTCCCAAGAACTGGTCTATCTTATGCACCTGTGCACAGCACAACACATCACTCCACAAACACCTGGATGAGTCAATAGATGCCTCAGCCTCCGAATCCATGTCTATTCAGATCTGATCCCACAAGGCTGTCACTCTGAATTCTGCAGACTGGTAAGGAAACCCAGTGACTCCTCCCACAGAGATGCCCACGACCCCTCAGAAACAGGTGAGGTGGAGAATGGACTCTGAGCTACTTACTGGAGTGACGCCTTCCCCCATGTCCTCAGTGGACAAGGACAGGGCTGGCCCCCCGGTGGGTGCACTGCTGGCCTCCGCTTCCCCAGCGGTGCTGATGGGCACCTCCGCCTCCCCGGCCGCTGCTGTGGCTGCCAAACCTTCTTCAGTGTGCACACTCTGGAACAAAAGCATCGCGAGGGACCACATCACTGAGTCCGTGGCCCTGATCAACAAGCCTGTGGCTGGAGAGAACAGACTGCCCACACCCCTCTCTCTATCAGCTTGCCTTTCTCTAGCTTCTTTTTCTCAAAGCACTTTTCTTATCTTCGACTTCACTGCAGCCCCATGACAGTCCCAGAATCCCAGAATCCCAGGGACAGGAGAGACTACAAGATGACTGTATCTGCTGGTTGATTCCAAGCATCCGTTTGCACATGCCAGTGACCAGTGATGCTTGTCTCCTGAGCCAGCCCTGCTCCAGCTCTAAACACTTCTATCTAGAAGCATCTGCCTCCCTGTGACCTCCCCTATGTGCCCATCCAGAAGCTATAAGAACAAGTGAATGTCTTTGCCCCTGATGGTGCTTCAGAGATGTGTGGGCAGCAGCTCTGACCTCCCCAGCCTTCTCCAGACTGAACTCCATGCTTCCCCCCTCCCTGTGACTCAGTTTCCCTGGGAAATGCATACCCTTCTCCGGAGGTTACACAGGAGATGCACAAAATAGCAACAGCAATTTTGGCTAGGTTTTAAAACTAGGTTTTATCTCAGTTTCCAAAGGTTTTTTTTTTTTTCTTTTAAACTTGGGGGCGGGACACAGGTTATTCTGTATAATTTTGTTTTGCAAAAAGTAGTTCTTTTAGACACTAAAAACACTAAGCCGATCAAAGTTAGATTTCCTTGCTACAAGACTTATAAGGAATCTGTAAGACATGCTATATACTACATAACAGAGTATTTCGCAAGCATATTTGACCACAGAACCCTTTTTTCCTACAGCATGAATTCCTTGCAGAATTACTGTCCTCCCCAAAAAAGAGAGAAAAAATGATGTCACAGATTTTCAAAATGAGACTCTTTCTGCTTCAAATTTAGCTGGAGTCCCAAAGGCCTATACAATAAAGTACAATTAGGAACAATTAATTCACTGGGGTGCTTGGGTGACTCAGTTGGGTGAGCGTCTGACTTTTGATTTTGACTCAGGTCATGATCTCACAGTTCATGAGTTTGAGCCCTGCATCAGGCTCTGCACTGACAGCATGGAGACTACTTGGGATTCTCTCTCTCCCTCCCTCTCTCTCTCTGCCCCTCCCTCACTCACAAGCACTCTCTCTCTCAAAATAAATAAGTAAAATTTTAAAAAAACAACTAATTCATTGTACAATTAAGTACACTTCCATGCGCTGGAAGAAGCAAGCAGACCACTTGTGTGGGACGGGCTAAGAGACAAGGAAAGGAAATCAGTTCATCAGGGTAGGCCTACTACCTGCCTCTGGGCTATATAGGAAAAGGTAAAAAATTCCTTTGGAGAGAATTGTCAGTGTGCTGGGACTTTCCCCTCCCTTTTCTCCACTACAAATCATTTGGTGAGCTGGATACGTGTTCTTTGGGATTTGGGAGACAAAGGAACTGAATTTTGGTATTTTGTTGGACTGAACTTTGGAAATAGCTGTGAAAATAGGTTATTATCAGATAGTGACTGAGAGAGCATGAGAAGTGTCTGAGTTTCATCCCAGGAGAGCAGAAAGAATGAGCTGACCCCGTGGGTTTTCAGCAGAGCCGGCTGTGAGAAAAACACATGTGCTTTACTTTCGCACCTTACTGTATCTAGCTTTTAGAAAACCGGCTTTGCGAGTATAAAAGCCGAGTACACAACAACGGGATGGACACATGTGCAGTCGATCGGATTCTGTCTTAAAGGGGCTCAAAGGGTGGATAAGGCTGTTTATCTTCAGAAATGAGCAGGAGGGAGGTGGGTACCATAGGAAGGACCCGGTGCTCAGCGCCATGCAGATGTGAGGACAGGCTTCTGCTGCACCTCTCCTGTCTTGGTGCATCCCTGGTGAGCCTCTGGGGCCCCGAGTCTGCCCTCCTCTGTAGCAGCAGGAGGGAGGCAGTCCCCATGACATCCAACTAAAACCCTCCTCCTTCTTTATGGTGCCCAAGGCAAGCCACCAGCAAGTCTGAAACAAGCAAACTTACTACTGACTTAGCAAATGAAATGAACTATTCACTCACCTCTTCAGTGACATGGATGAGGGTCCCATCCCCCGAGCCAACGTCTGTAACGGGGGCACCGTCCACAGTATGAACTCCCTCCAGTGTGTCGTTCAGGATCTCACCAGACCCTAAGGAAGCAGCCATTCTGCAATTAATAACTGCACTTTGCAATCTTGGAAAAAAATGAAGTATCTCTTTATCTACTGACTTGAAAAAAATGTCCATAATACAGGATTAAGGATTAAGAGGAAATAAAAACAAGTTGCAGAAAAACAGATGTTGAGAGGCAATTTTACACTGTGCTTTGATCACGGGTTCTGGCACCAGTTGCGGAGTGGGAACCCCGTTTTGCCACTTACTAGAAACGTGACCCGTGGCGAGTCGTTTAACCTGTGTCTCAGGATCCTCATCCGCAAATGGGAAATAACAATTCCTATTTCACAAGGTTGTTCTGAAGACTATGTGCTTATAAGGATTAAATACATTAATGCAGAAAGAGCATTGAGGACAGCCCCTCAATATAGTTAGCAATTGATAAATGTTCACTGTCAGTGGTTCTATATGGGTAAAGGGAAAAAAAACTATATGAGTTTACTTGTGTTATTATCATTATACATATAATCATCATTATATATTTAATGCAATTATTAAATAATGTGTGTAATATACAGATACGTGTGTGTATGTGTGTGTGTGTGTGTGCAGACATGCCACACACAGTTGGCTAACCCACAATGCTTAATATTGGTTTCTGCCAGAGGATAGGAAAGGAAACTACTATCTTGGGGGATTCATACAACTCTGCACTGATTGAACTGTTAGCACAAGCACATATCTCTTTTGCAATTTAAAAAACAAATGGAGGGGCGCCTGGGTGGCTCAGTCGGTTGAGCATCCGACTTCGGCCCAGGTCATGATCTCGCGGTCCGTGGGTTCGAGCCCCGTATCGTGCTCTGTGCTGACAGCTCGGAGCCCAGAGCCTGTTTCAGATTCTGTGTCTCCCTCTCTCTCTGACCCTCCCCTGTTCATGCTCTGTCTCTCTCTGTCTCAAAAATAAATAAACATTAAAAAAATTAAATAAAAATAAAAATAAAAAACAAATGGAGTCCTAAAGCAAAGAAAAACAAATTATACTAATATGAATACACACCTGTTATGGGCTGGGCCCCAGGCTAGTGGGCGGGGCCCCAGCCTAAGCATGTCCCTTGCAGTGTCTCATTTCATTCTGCCACTAGCCTATCCGTCCTACCTACAAGGACCTTCCCACCACTTGGCAGCTTCGGGGACAGAGCCAGGACAGGAATCTCACATTTTCAGTCTCCCCACCATCTCCTCATGGCATAGGTGTGCTGCTCTGATCTCCACGTTAGCACCTTATTATTATTAACCCCACTTTGCTGAAGAGGAAAAGGGTCCCACAGAAAGTAAGTGACTGGGAGGGGCCCTGAAGCCAGGTCGGCCTGTCCCCATGCCAGGCCATCTGCACACACGGTGTGCTCACGCATGTCCCACGGTAAGAAGTGAACTATGTATTGTCAGCACACATCACCACTCTCTCTCGTCCTCCCGGCTCTGGCCACCAGGGGGTGCTGTGCAAGCAGCAGGCCAGATCCCATGCCTTTGAGTCCACACTCTTTGGAGGGTGGGGAATGGGGGTGCCATGGGTCAAGATGATGTCAGAAAAGCTTAGAATAAAACTACTAGGTGGCTTTTTGCAGCCAGGGAGAGGGCTCAGGGTTCAGACCTCTTTCTCCTCACCATCTGGGCTGTCCACCCAACCAGCAGAACACAAACACTTCAGCAAGCTCCATGGTTTCCGTTTGGCCTTTTCTCTGCCAGTTAAGGAGACTGGCTGATCACAGGGAACAGATGAGCTGTGCTTGGACCTGCGTCCCAGTCTGCATTTGGCTCCCACCGCCTTTGCACTCACCCCTCAGTCTAGGAGAGGCCCTGGTCCCAGCCCTGAAGCCCCCCACACTTCCTTGCCCCTCCTCAGAGATCCTAATTCGGCCCAGGAGGACAGCACTTGCAATTCATAAACCACTTCCACATCCCTGACTGGGTTCAATTCTCTAATCTACCTGGGGAGGAAGGGATTAGGAACACTCCCAGGGGGCAGTTAAAGAATCCAAAGCTTGGAAGTGTTAAGCAACATGCCCCAGGCCCAACAGCAAATAGGTGGCTGAGCAGGGCTTCCGTCCAAAGTGTCTGCTCTGTCGCCACTCTTTCCACGGCTACACCCTGACTCAGTGATTGTATTATGACTTTGTTAAATAATTATACAAATTTTTTCCTAATCGGTACTGTATACCGTCTCTCATCCATACACTTCCCAATTTAGTTTTTATTTTTTAAATTGTTTTTTAATGTTTTTGTTTATTTTTGAGACACAGAGAGACAGAGCATGATAGGGGGAGGGGCAGAGAGAGAGGGAGACACAGAACCCAAAGCAGGCTCCAGGCTCTGAGCTGTCAGCACAGAGCCCGAAGCGGGGCTCGAACCCACGAGCATCGAGATCATGACCTGAGCCAAAGTCAGACGCTTAACTCACTGCGCCACCCAGGCGCCTCCCAATTTCGTTTTTAAAGTAACGCTCATTTACTGATGGCAGAGGTAAAAGGAATAATGATACATATGACTGCAGAAGACCTGTCAAACACAGAAGTAAAAAGAGGAAAGAACAGCCACCCACAATCCTTCCACCCAGATAATGACCTATAACATTTTGTTGTATGTTATTCTAACACACACACATATACACTGCTCCACATGGCTATATCCAAGTAGATATAAATAACATATCCAAAATTAGGGTTACAGCACACATATAGTTTTGAAATCTGCTTTTTTTTTTTCATGGAGTATACCATGAGCGCGTCCCTGGGACACTGAATCTTCTGCATCTCCAATTTCAAGGCTGTACATATGAATGGAATACAATATGCCCAACCAATCCCTCCTCCAGGCAGTCTGAGTGGTTTTTGGCCCTTTTTTCCTGCCCTGCATTTTGGTGCTCTGGCACGGGCAGTACCTTCAATGGAATGGCCACCCCTCTGATAAAAGGCAGAAAGCACAGACCAATCTCAGACCTTGGGACGTGTCAAGCTGCTGCCCGGGGGATCACATCAGATCTTGGGTTTTGGCCAGTGTCCTCTGCACAGCTCGTGGAATAAGAGTTAGGAGTGAGAGCCCTGGATGGGGAGCCAAGAGGCCAGCACCTCCCCCAGGGGCTGCCGCTGACCTGCTGGGCACCTGCCCCTCTCTGGCCACCAGTTTCCCACGTGAGCCACGTAGGAGTTTAGATGACTCGATCTTATCCTCTGAGAGTCAGGAGTTTGTGGCCGAAGCTGGAAAGGGTGGGGATTCTGGAGTCAGGCCTGAGCACTGGGTCGGTCCCAACCCTCCCTAGTTGTGTGACTGTGAGCATGTCACTTACCTTTCCAAGCATTGGTTTTCCCACCCATAAAATCCTGGCCAATAATACCATCTGGGAGATGTATTATCAGGATTGGAGATAAAGTATGTAAATACTTGGCACACAGTAGGTATTTATTATGCAGCAATAATTATTGTAAGCTTTTCTGTTGGAACTCAGTCCCTACTGGAGTCTGGGAGTTAAAAGTTCAAGTATCCAAGTTCAGGGGCGCCCGGGTGGCCCAGTCGGTTAAGCGGCCGACTTCGGCTCAGGTCATGATCTCGCGGTCTGTGAGTTCAAGCCCCACGTTGGGCTCTGTGCTGACAGCTCAGAGCCTGGGGGCTGTTTCAGATTCTGTGTCTCCCTCTCTCTGACCCTCCCCCGTTCATGCTCTGTCTCTCTCTGTCTCAAAAATAAACAAATGTTAAAAAAAAAAATTAAAGTATCCAAGTTCAAACACAGCCATGCCATTTACAAGCCAAAGAGCCTCAGCTAGGTAACCCAACCTGACTTGATCTCCCCGTCTTGTCTATAAAATGAGAATGGTTAGCATTCCTTCCTCAAAGGACAGAGGGGAAAGTTAAATGAGATGCTCTACGTTGCATACATCACCCAGGCTGGGTACACAGTAACCACTTACTAAAAGACCACCGTATATGAAGGCATATCAGGGACTTGCCTTGCTCAGGGCTGCTGTGCAGGATGACACTCAAGTTGGTGGTTTCCGGAGTCCCCTCAGGTACAGGCTCTCCGGAAAGCTCCCCATCATCAGAAGGAGTGGATGGAGTCGGAGGTGTGTTTATGGGTTCCACTTTTGCTTCTTTAGACTGAAGGGAGGAAAAATGAGACCCAAAAGGATTTACTTGGGAGGGAAGCAGAAAAAAAACAGCAGTGATTATCACTGAAGAAAATAACATATCCACAAGGTGCTGAACTAACCCAGAAAAATGGCTGGACCCGCCTGCCACGTACATAGGCAACTACTGAACCTCCCAGGGCCTGAAAAAGGTATGTGCTGGGGGAATTGAGTTCTGTTCCATTTACAGAGAGGTTCTGCTCATCTTGGCTGAAGCTCCAGCACAAGGACCCTGCGCCCTAGGCCAGCACCGAGGAGGTGCCCAATAAAGCTCTGTTAGATGAGGGAATGAATGAGTAAACAAATGAATGAACCAGGCTGCACTCAGTGAGCACCATGTACATCCGCTCCCAGATGTGTCCTGAACACCTATGAAATAGAAGATGAGTGTGATTTCCTTCCAAGGAAACTTTAGGGTCTGTGTCACTTTTCCAAAGTCAGACAATGTCTAGACTAACCTTACCAAGTAGAGAAAAACAAACAGACAAAAACCCCCAACAGTTGGAAACACAGAGCATCTTCAAGATCTAGATGGAAATGGTGATGGCGGGCCATGAATGTCATGATATCATCCCAAGATCCAGGAACCCTAGACCCAGCCTCATCCCTTTCTGAGTTCAAGTGGTTGAGGGCGGTGAATGGAAGGATCCTGCTGACTGGTGTTGGACCCGTGGTATGAATAAGAAAATTCAGCCACTGAGGTATTAGGGCTGATTTGTTAATGGTCACATGACTTGCCTATCCTGACTAGTAATAGGTTACTTCCTTAGTGCCAAAATCCAGTGTACAAACAGTGGATCTCTGGTCCATCAGAACAAAGGGGATTCTTATGGGCACCGTAACTTGGGATTTAATGGTTCGGTTCTTACAGTCAAATCTAGGTCAAATCTCTGCTCTCCACTTACTGGCCACATTTTGTCAGGCAAGTCATGTAACTTCACTCTTCTGTAAAACGGGACAATAGTAATACTCTCAGGTTAGAAAATGCATGGAGATGCTCAGCACTGAGCCAGGCCCATAGTACGAACCCATCAATGGTAGCTATTATCAACATCACTGGAATTTTAAATTTTGAGAAAGGACAGCACCTCAATAGTGCTTTTCTCCGGGTGTTGGTATTAGAGGTGATTTTTTATCTGCTTTGCTCATCTGCAATTGGCAGTTTTTTCAGTAACGATTATGGACTATATATGTATTGAAAAACAAAATCTAGGTTACTGTAGCGTAAACTCTCCAGGGTAGAAGCAGGAATGGAAACCTCCAAGACGTTGGGCGTTGAAGAATGAGGAGAACTTCAGCAGCCAGGGAAGGAGGGAGGTGCTGGGTAAGAAAGGACACAGCATCATCAGGGCCTGGCAACCTGCGCCTGGTGAGGGTTCAAGGATTGGAGGAGGGAAGCAGGGGGCCGGAGCCAGGAGAGGCAGAGAGCGGGGAGGCCGGCCCTTTGGTGAGAAGTTTGGCCTTGGACCTGGGGCCTTCATGGGATATCAGGCTCAAGAGAAGTGTTGTGCTGTGGGGAGTTCATCCTGACACCAACTGGAGCGTGGATCTGAGGGTTGAAAGAGTTGAGGTTTAGGCCAAGAGACCGGGAGGCTGCACTACAGACGCAGGACCAGGGTGGGGGGTGGCAGCAGAGAGTAGGTGCCACCGCAGGAAGGCTGTGGAGAACTCCCAAGTGGTCTTCCCCACACTTCCCCAGCTGTGGTGGTGACCCAGCAGGGTGGTAAGGGCCCTGCCCCGGGCACTTCCTCTTCTCTCCCTTCCAGGAGCATGGGGCACCCTGCAGTGCTTCTCTGATGGTGTCCTGTAGGGGACCTGAGCTTTGGGACAAGGCAGGCAGGTGGGGGTATGAGAAACAGGATAGCAAGGGAACAACGGGCTGAGTTCTGTTACTCAGGATGGCAAAGGTTCTGTTGTATGAAATCCCTGACTCCAGCCTGTCAAGCCCAAACCCTCTTTTGTCACACTCCCAAGAAGTCAGCTATAATGCCCTGTTCAAGGCAGAGCGTGACTCTGGTAAGCCGACCTTCGGTGGTTAGGGCAGCTGTCCTGCCTCCAGCAGATGGCTGTGGTTTTCAGGGGCTAGCGTGGATGTGGAACCAGTGTGGTCTATGACACAACGGGGCTGTCGGGTGTATAGACTTTGTATTAAAAGTGTAGAGATTTGTTGGGCCTCTCTCTCAACAACAGAGTTACTCATTCCACACGTATTTCCTGAGGCTCTCCTGTGCGCCAGATCCTTAGGTGATCCCGGGGGATAGAGAATGAAGAAATAAGGCAGAGCGTCTGCCCTTCAATTATTGGACTATGGGGAGACCAGACCCAGACACAATGTGGTTGACTGTGACACGTGGGACAGCAGAAGTGAGACCCAAGTGCAGGAGGGAAGCTCTGATGAGGGGCTGTGGACTGGATCCTGAAGGAAAAGTAGGAATTGGCCAGGTGGGGCGGGTAGGGGAGGGCGGGGGAAGGGCCCTCTAGGCAAACAGACCACTGGGGCCTGGATGAAGGGATGCAATGTATAGAGTCTGGGAAACTGTGAGTATTTGGGTGTGGCTGGAAAAGAGGTCCTGGCTGTGGATCAGAATCACCTGCAGCGCTTTTACACTTTGGTGGACCTCACTCCCCCAGAATCCGAATGTCCAGGTAGGCAGCAACTGTCCCCCCACTATGGCCCCCCCACCACCTGCCAAGACACACACGTGATTCTGATGCACAGCCAGAGCTGAGAACCATGGGGACATTAATTCTAACTAGGCATGATAGAACTTTCCAGAAATGGAAAGGTGTGTCAACAGAAGCTGACTTAGCAGGGGAGAAGAACGGGGTAGCAGGGACTCCTGCCCTAAATGGGGAAAGAGGTGAGGAGGGCTGGCTTTTTAAGTCCCTAACTGCTTAGGCAGTCCATGATTCAGTTCGCTGGTCATGGCTTGTGTCTTGCAGGGTGGCAGATTGGAAAGGGTGAGGACAGGAAAGTGAGATTCATTCCAAGAGAGAAGACAGAGACGGGAGGGGAACGTCTGAGAGAGGAGGGAAACTCCCTGTCCTGGGGTGGCGGGGGGGGGGGTGGCGGGGCATAGAGGGAGCCACAGAGCTTTTTCCAGGAGATGGTGACATTACTGACGGAGCTCTAGGATCTGGACCCAAGCTGGAGACCTGGCTCTGTCCCCCTCCAAGCCAGGCAGCCCTGGGGACAAAGCTCTTCACCCCTCTGTGCCTCAGTGCCTCCTCTGAAGAATTAATGGAAAAACACCGCCCTGCAAATGGCAAAGGAAGTGAATGCTGTGCAGGTACCTGCGAAAGGGATTCTGATACCAGGAACAGGCAAGTTAGCATCAGGGCCCACAGCCCACAGAGAATTCTGTTAAGGACTGAGGACAGCTACAGGGCTTTGGCATGCTCCGGCAGCCCCAGTCACCAGCCAGGCAGGAAGCAGGTGGTGGGAAGGGGACCCCCAGGGGAACAGGGCACTCTGGCACAATAAGCCTATCAGTCAGGACTAATGACAGCCACCGCCATAAACTGAGGGCTGTCATGTGCTGAGTCCCACCCAGGTTTCACGAGGGTCATGTAACTCGCGCTAGCCTATGAAGTAGCCATGCTCCATCTCAACTGAGTGGGAAAAAGTTCCTGATTCAAGGTCAATAAACAGCAAGCGGCAGAGCTAAACCACACCTGGTGAAACTCTGGTATACACCAGTTCTCTTAAAACCACTGGGGAGAGTGGGGTTGGGAAATCTAGGAACAAGAGTCCATCAAATCACTTTTCTCCGGACACTTCCTCCCGGCTGCGGTGTGCCCCCACGTGCAGTACTGTAGTCCAAGGTTCTGACTTCACCACTGCATGACCCTAGCAAAGCCACCCTGTTCTCCAAGTGTCTGCTGTCAGTTCCCTTACACAGTTGTTGTAAGGATTACATTAAGTCATGTATACAAAAGCAGCAGCGCCACGGTAGGTATGGGGAAATCCTGGTTCTCTTCCGTCCCCTCTCTGTCTCTACCCCTCTTGAGAGCTGCCTGGCTCCAACGCCTCCTCTACCAGAAAGCCCTCCCTGACCAGTCCCCGTCACCACGATCATCTCATGCTCTCAAACCTCACTCCCCTTTCCTGTCCCTCTCGCAGGGCCACCGTGGGTTACTGGCATCTCTGCCTGAGTTGGCCTCACTCCTACCTGTGAACTGGTGCACTGGGGGTACCACCACATCAGGCCAGAAGGCCCAAAGGACCACCACTCTGTGCCCTGCTGCATGTGCCCTGGACATGCCAACAGGGTGGCCAAGAGCCGTGGCACACAGGGTTCCAACACTGCCCAGACCAGCCACCTTCCCCACTGCCACCTAGCCCACCTTGGACCTTTGCCTCTTCCATCTCAGCTGCCCTCGAATCGCCTGTGGTCCTGGGGATAAACCTCTGCACTACTGCCCAGGCCAGAAGCACAGGGTTGTGGCCTGAACCCTGGATGGGGCATCAGGGGACCCGTGCTCTAGCTTCAGCTCTGCCCAGGTACCCAAGGGCCAGTCTCTTCCCCTGCCTGGGTCTCAGTTTGCCCTGCAAAGGGTAGTTTTCCATATACCTCTCTACAGAAAGAGCACTAACAGATTACAATTCTATTCTGCCCTACCCGAACCTCTGTTCCCACAGGTCTATAATCTATAATTTATAGCCTCTGCCTTATTTCTACCTCCTTCTTTTCCTTTATCGGAGATGAGTCTATAGAATGTGCCAGATTACCGGGCCTCTGTGTTCAATGACTCAGATGCTGTTGGCTTGTTTTCATTAAAAATGGGCTCCCGCTGTCTCCACAGTCTGACTCAGTGCTTTCAAAACCACTTCCTTGTCTAGGCCACAGGGTGGATTCCCAGGAGGGAGGAGGCCCCAACCACTGGGAGGATGGCTGCCTTTCCCATGGGGCCAGACGGGAGCTCCTGAGAAGACTCTACATCTCACAGGAGTGGCAGCCCTGACTTCTTTCTCACAGCCCAGTGCCTGGAGCAAATGCTACATCATCTCCCATTCAGGGCCACTTCCCTCATGCCAGACACTGGGTTGAGACCCGGCCCTGCACTGCGTCATCTGGCCTTCACATCAACCCCAGGAGCTAGGACTCTGATTATCACTCTATGGAAGAGGAGCTGAGGCTCAGAGAGGTTGAATGTGTTTGCTAAGTTCACAGAGCTTGGAGGCAGTAGGACACAACATCTGCCTTTGGACAGTCCTCTTGTGGCCACAGCACAAGGTGGCCGGGAGACAACTGGCATTCCAGTGCACTGGAGATCTGGCAAAATGCCCTCGGCCAGGACTTTCCCAATCTGCCCAGATGAGCCGACAATGGAAGTCACAGATCTAAGAACAGAGATGTCAGACCTAAGGCTCTGGGCACTCAGCCTCTAAAAGCTGACAGAGAAGGTATGGCTTACCAGCCAGTACTCACCGGGGCTCGAGTGTAGGTGACAGCTTCTAAGATCTCGGCCACTCCCTCTGTCTCCTGAAGCCCGCTGGTCTCTCCCGACCCCTGTATGGAGATAAATCATGCCGGGCACAGGGGGAGCAGTTGACAAGTGGGAAAGTCACATAAGATGACTCCTTTGGAGAAACTCTGTGTGTGTGTGTGTGTGTGTGTGTGTGTGTGTGTGTGTGTGTGTGCATAAGAGGGAAAAAGAGACAGGAAGAGCGGAACTGAGAGAGAATGTGTACAGTGCACAGGCTTGGCTCTTTTTGCTGTTCCTTCCACATTTTATTGCTCACGCAAACAAAAAGCTACAATCAATGGACAGTCTCTAACATACCTACTTTGGTTTTGTCTAGGTCCCTTCAATCCCTGCCAAAGGCCCTCCCACTTGCGTGGCTGTCACCAGAATCATGGAATTACACAGTGGAGAACAGTAACAGAGAATGTCTTCCTGTTGCTACCTCTTCTTCCTAATTAGCCTTCTAATGTCAGCCAAAGGGCCTGGGGGCCATCATTTTGTAAATAATGCCTTATTCTTGGACTCTGGGGTTGCTTCTACTTTTCCAGTACTCACAGCACTGCAGAGAAAGGAATGAATATACATAAGGTTTCCCTGCTCCCGGCTTTATCTGAATGTCAGGCCAGGATCGTGGCCTCAGGGAGTGCAGACATTCTTACAGAGCCAAATTCTACCTCCGAAGGGCTTTTCTGCTTTGTTTCTAAATGAATGAAATCAACTTATGCTTTGCTTTGGGGTTGACAGCACCCAAAGTTCTAAGAATGCTTTGTTTGCCTCCGACTTTTTGCAGCAGGCTATGGCTTCTGCCTGAAATGCCTTTTCTTCTTCATCTGGCTAACATTCCCTTGTCATTGGCCAGGCATCAGCCCCCCCTCACCTAGTCTGGTTCCTCTTCTTTCACCTTTGTGCCCCCACCCCCACCCGAGCCAGAGAACCTGGGTTTGAGGACCTCCCCGGTGTTCCAGTCACCCTCAGCTTTGTCACTGCATTGGAGCGTGTTAAGTGTGTGTGAGCAGCTGGAGGACAGAGACAGGTGCCAGTGTATCCCTTTATGTCCAGCACCCCCCAGGACTGTCACCTAGCAGGGACAGGCGGGGGGGGGGGGGGTGGGGAGGGCAAAGTGGGAGGGAAAAGGGGGAGGGACAGAAGGGAAGGGGGGAGGAGCGGAAGGGCCCATCTTTTTTCCCTGCCTACCATATTCCACCCCCAACTTAGGAACTGATTCATTTGCCAGGCACAAAAGCTAAATTTAGGTTCGTTTTTATAGGAATTTACACTCATGTCTTAGAGTTTTAACTTTGATTTTAGAATCCTGACACCCTTTCCTGGCAGGAAGTCTGGAAACCAGGCCACTGACTGCCACAGCCATAGAAGAGCCTAACACCTTACAAGAAACACAATCTCCCCTCCCCCCACAAATAAGATAGCTGAAGCACTTAAAAAAAAAAAAAAAAAAAATCCAAAAAGCCCAAAATAGGACTTGAGGCAGCGCTTGACAAGTTGAGAGATTTTAGAGACTCCATGACGTTGGGGAAGAGGAATTGCCTGGGCACCCAACCCTCCCTGGCCGACTGGCTGCTGGGGGTGGGGGCTCACCGAGGACTCATCGGCTTCACACAGCTCCTCAGGGGTCCTGGGGTCCGGGTGGACAGTGAGCTGCTGTATGGAGCCCTGGGGAAAAGCAGAGGGTCAGAAACCACCACTTGTACATCTACAGCGTGACCGCTAGTGGGAAACACAATTGTTCTGTAACGGAGAAGACCAAGGGGAAGGACGGGTGCGAGAATGTGCTGCCTGTGGCCGTGACAGTGGAGCCACCCTTGGCCCACTCTCATTTAGGGGGACTCTCCCTGGGCCAATGTAATATGAGCTCCACTACCTGGGGAGGCCCCTGGGGAGTACTGGGTTCCAAGCACGGACTGCCACAGCAGCCTCCTAACTGGCCCCAGGTCCCCAACCTGTCCGCGGCAGGCCCTAAGATGCACGTCTCCCCACTCCCAGAGTGTCTCTCCCCTGGAGCATGAAGCTTCTTGGCTGGAAGGCCTCCTGGGAAGAAGAGTGGCCAGCCAGCCTCCTGCCTCCACTCCTGCCTCCTCTCTCCACACCTGACAGTTCATTCTCCATGAGGCTTCCAAAGTCAGTGTTGAAAAATTGTAATTGGGTTTTAGCTTCTTAAGATTCACTCACTGTGTCCCCACGTACTGCAAATATACCTGAGCTCTGCCACATGGAACCGTCCTGTACCAGTTAGGTGAGGTATCAGAAGCATGGGTGCTGACTAAATGCGTGACTACAATAACATAGGGATTTTCTTTAGAATGGCTTATTCATAAAAGCCCATTTTGACAGGAAAGTCAATTTTCTGCTATTTTTTCAGGGCACATTGTCTAAAAGGTGAGAGAGAAATGACCTGTCACTCTGGCATTCTAGCTTACTCCACCTTTGCAGAAATTACTTCAATGTAACTGCTGCCCCTCTCCAAAGGAAAAGTCACTGAAGGAATAATAAGCCTTCCTCTTTTTCTAATGCCTTAAAAATGCACAAAGAGGGCACTTGGGTGGCTCAGTCGGTTAAGCATCCCACTTCAGCTCAGATTACGATCTCATTGTTAGCGGGTTTGAGCCCCACATGGGGCTCTGTGCTGACGGCTCAGAGCCTGGAGCCTGCTTCAGCTTCTGTGTCTCCCTCTCTCTCTGCCCCTCCCCTGCTCATGCTGCCTCTCTCTCTCTCTCTCTCTCAAAAATAAAATAAATACACATTTTTTAAAAATGCACAAAGAGCTTCCACTCAGGCTATCCCACTTAAATCTACAACTCCACGGTGTAGGTCTTCTTATCCTAGTGTACAGATAAGAAAACCCAGAGAATCCACACTCTGAAGTCATCAGGCTAAATTGGAAACTTAGCACCGGAATCTAGGTTTGGGGTTCCAGGACTAGGACTCTCCACACCACCCACACACGCCTCCTTGAGGCTGTAAGGATAAGACAATAACGAGGGGGCGCCTGGGTGGCTCAGCTGGTTAAACATCAGACTCTATCTCCACACGGGTCATGATCTCTTAGTTTCGTGAGTTCCAGCCCCACATCAGGCTCTGTGCTTGACAGTGCAGGGTCTGCTTGCGATTCTCTCTCTCCACTCTCTCTGCCCCTCCATTTGCGATCTCTCTCTCTCTCTCTTTCTCGAAATAAATAAACATTAAAAAATATTTTTAAAAATAATTAACAGGAATAGTTGCTTATGTTTATTGCGTGGTGTCCACTGGCCTCCCTGATCTGCGAGGCTTGGACTCACGGTGAATCTCTCCAGCCCCGTGGCTCCTGCATTGCCCACGAAGATTCCCGCGCTGGGCTCAAAAGCCAAAGCCCGGGAGGACCGCTGGAAGGGGACGTGGCTGTGCTCCTCACAGTCCATGAAGAGGGTCACTTCCTCGCCCTGCACAATCACTGCAAAGCGGTTCCACCTGTGGGTCATCATGGGCACTAGGAAGGCAGCAGCCTCGTGGGACACGTGGGACCCTGGCTCTGTGTAGTAGAGGATGATCCGCTGGCGGCCATCCTCCACACCCGAGAGCCGCAGGCCCAGGTAGATGACCTTCTGGAAGGCATCCGTGATAGCAAAGAGCACACCGCCTGTGGCGCTGCTGGGCTTCACCGTGACGGTGATGGCGAAGTCCCTGAAGAAGGTGGGAGGGATGAGGGTCCTGGCCGGGCGGCCGACGTTGGCACCAGGCCCGAAGCTGTAGGCTGGGAAGCCACCATAGCCCGTGACAAAGGACACAGATGAGGGCAGGGGGACACCGATGAGCTCCGTGAGGTCCAGGTGGCCCAGAGAAACCGATTCTGCAGGGAAGGAGACAGAGGCCATGCCTTACACATATATTCTACCATGCTTGGAAATGAAGAAATAAAAACTCACAAGCGAAATGGGATTCCTCGGAACCCCACGGTAGTGCCTTAATTACTGGCTTTCAAACTTTTTTTGACAATGACCCACAATAAGAAATGCATTTACATTGCAACACAATATTCCCCCTTCAATAGACATATACCTGTAACACTGAAACCAATGTTTCAGAAAATATTATTATTTTTTTAATTTTTTAAATGTTTATTTATTTTTGAGACAGAGAGAGACAGAGCATGAACGGGGGAGGGTCAGAGAGAGAGGGAGACACAGAATCTGAAGCAGGCTCCGGGCTCTGAGCCATCAGCCCAGAGCCCGACGCGGGGCTCGAACTCACGGACTGCGAGATCATGACCTGAGCCGAAGTCAGAAGCTCAACTGACTGAGCCACTCAGGCGCCCCAACATTATTTATTTTTAATACCCACCAGGCACTCTGATATTTTCCTCTGTTTCAGAATTCTTCTCTTTTATTTTCTTAAAAGCATCCTGGCAACGACTCACTACATTGATTTCATTAACCACTAAAAGGTCCTGACCTACAGTTTGGAAAACTTTGAAAAATATCTCCTAGAATATTCCTAGAACATATGATGTTCTCCCATCGACTCAAAGACTGTTCCTCATTTCTTTCTATAAAACTGGGTAAGTTTGTTTTGTTTGTTTAGAATGAGGTCTACTGTTGAAGTGTCCCAGGGTGTGGGGGACAAGTAGGGACAAAGCGAAGTGTTCCCAGACTTCAGGGCAATGAAATTCACATCATCATCATCATCATCATCATCATCATCACCATCATCATCGTGGACATTCCCTGAGCTCTCATTCTGTGCCCGACCCTGCTCTGAACTCTTCACACACATCAGTTCATTTAATCCTCACAACAACTCTGGGAGGGGAGGCGCTGTTAACCTCATTTTACTTCCAAGAGAAGTTAAGAAATTTGCCCAAGGTAAGTTCCCTCAGGGTTCAAAGCCAGGGCAACTGACCCCAGAGTCTGAGCTCTTACTGATACCGCAGGGCTGCACTGTGGTGGCCTGGAAAGGCCCCCAGGCTCAGGAGCCTTGGTGCGCTGGGAGCAGATTCTGGGTTGGCTTGCAGGGATGTGCACCCGCTCCAGAGGGGATACCCACCATGCCAGTAGTGTGACAGGAAGGCAGGTCTCAGGGACTGGTGGACAGGACCCCTGCAGGCAGGACAATGGACATGCAGGACCCTATGGCCTCAGAAGTGAAGCCAGATCCTGAGGATTCAGCCCCATGAGGAGGTCTGGAGTGAGGGAGGGTCAGAGTGGAGCAGGGTCCTTCCCCAGAGACCAAGGGGCAGAGCAGACACCTGGTGACTGCCTGGGCTACGGCCAAAAGCCAGAGGATCCTGAGAGCCTGAGTGACCACGGGGAACTTGGGTTTGTGTCCAGAGCAGACCCAAGCCACTCAAGAGCGCCATGAGTAAAGCCCTGTCTGACGAATCAAGCCTGCCTTTCAGTTTACATTTTGCCCCTGTCTGACTGGACAACTAACCAGCTGTGTGACCTTGGGTGAGTCATTTCACTGCTCCAAGACTGGGTCTCCTTCAACGATATGGGCCCCACGAAAATGATGAAATGACACCATCCACGTAACCCTGGTAAATAGGGTGGCAATGCATTGAACATTCACTACTCTTTCCTTTTATTACATCCACTCAGCAAGCCCGAGTTATTGCCCCCACTGTGCTGACAGGGAGAAAAGGAGGCCAAGATGGGGTAGGGGGGGTGGCCTGGACACCCTGTCTCTGTGCTCCTGAACTCCCCATACAGAATATAAAAACAACCGGGTTTTTCATACGGGATTTTACTTAGTCCTCACTGCAGCCCCGGGGACTGCCAGTCTCCCACCCTACGGATGAAGAGCCCAGGCTTGGGAAGACGGAATGACTCCCTGAGTTACACAGTAAAAGTGGCAGGTGTTTTCAAACCGTGACTGGTCTGACCTCAGGTTGGTTCACTGCCCAGTCTCATAAGCTGGGGGGGGGGGGGGGGGGCGGTGCTCCGTCCCAGGGGCCTGGGGGTAGCCCAACCTAATCGGCCTGCCATGCCAATGACCCTTTAGCAGCATGACGGTGCAACTGAAGCTCTGGGTGATCGAGGAAAACCCAAACTTCCCTGGAGGATGGGAGAGAAAGAGATGCCCTGACTCCAGTGCCCCACTCCCCAGCACCCCCAGAGAAGGCCACACAAAGTCAGCAGCTAGCCTGCGTGTGTGTGCGCGTGGGTCACAAAATTATTATGAAATAGTTAGGACATACCAAAAAAGTGTAAATAATAATATGAGACACATATTAAATGTTAAAATGGTCAATTTTGTGCCCTTATGTCTTGCCATCATTTTATTTATTATTTATTGATTTGTTGATTTTTAATTTACATCGAAGTTAGTTAGCATAGAGTGCAATAATGATTTCAGGAGTAGATTCCAGTGATTCATCCCGTCTGTATAACACCCACTGCTCATCCCCACAAGTATCTTCCTTAATGCCCCTTTCCCATTTAGCCCCCCCCCCCAGCCCCTCCAGTAACCCTCCGTTTGTTCTCTTAGGTTTTGTCCCCCTCCCTGTTTTTATATTTTTGCTTCCCTTCCCTTGTGTTCACCTGTTCTGTGTCTTAAAGTCCTCATATGAGTGAAGTCATATATTTGTCTCTAACTGACTTACTTCGCTTAGCATAATCCCCTTTAGTTCCACCCACATGGTTGCAAATGTCTTGCCATCATTTCGAAAGGGAGTAACTGTATGTGAGGACTGAAGGAAATAGCATGAGGTGCTGGCACATGCTCAATCAATGGTGGGAATTATCATCCTCATCATCGTCATCATCATCATCATTGACTTTCAGGTTCAGAAAGGAATCTCAGAGGTCCCCCAATATGATCCCTACCTGAGATGTGTGAACCCCACACTGTCCAAGATGGCAGCCATTACAAGTGTGGCTGTTGGGCACCTGAAATACAGGTCATCGCAACTGACCTGTGCCGTCAGTGTAATATACAAACTAGATTTCAAAGACTTAGTTTGGAAAAAAGTCTTAGGAAAAATATCTCATGAATAACGTGTATATTGATTACATGCTGAAATGATAATTAGGGGAAGTACTAGGTTGAACAGAATACATTATGAAAACAATTTCTGAGGAATATTATGAAGAACAGGCATGTGTCCACCACTCTGCTTAAGAAAGTACTGATTCAGGGGCACCAGGGTGGTTCAATCGGTTAGGGGGCCGACTTTCGGCTCAGGTCATGATCTCACGGCTCGTGGGTTCGAGCCCCACATCAGGCGCTGTTCTGACACCTCAGAGCCCAGAGCCTGCTTTGGGTTCTGTGTCTCCCTCTCTCTCTGTCTCTCGCCCGCTCACATTCTGTCTCTCTCTCTCAAAAATGAATAAACGTTAAAAAAAAAGGGGGGAGGGGGGAGAAAGTATTGGTTCAGCAGAAGCTCTCACCACTCTCCAATCCTATTCCGCTGGCCATGCCCCAAAGACAGCCTCTCTGAGGGATGTGGTGTGTATACTCCGGTGCATGTCTTTGTTTGTTTACGACGTGAGCATGTATGTGTCTGTGACAGAATGCAGAGCCACTGTGCGCATCTCTAAACCTCATGTCAGTGTTGGTATGCTGCACGTATGCCTTCTGACACTTTTTTCCCCATGAAAAATTGTTATTTTTTTAAATGTTTCATTTATTTATTTTGAGGAGGGGAGGGGCAGAGAGATGGGGGGAGGGGCAGGGAGAGAATCCCAAGCAGGCTCCACGCTGTCAACAGAGAGCCCAATGAGGAGCTCAATCTCACAAACCGTTAGATCATGACCTGAGCCAGCATCAAGAGTTGGATGCTTAACCAACTGAACCATCCAGGTGCCCCTCAGCATTGTATATTTAAGACTGATCTGTGTTGATGCAGGAGGCTCTGGATCTCATATTTTCACAACAGCACTCTATGGTATAAACAAGCCATACAGAGTGGCTCACTTTTCTGCTGATGGAAAGGGAGATTTTCATCACTCTTCAAAACACTTACTGCTATATACTTCCTTCCACACATCTCCTCGTGCTCACCTGTGCAGGCAATTCCACCCGAATTATCGGGTGACACGGGGATGTACACCTGCAACTTCACTGAATGCTGCTAAAATGTCCTCTGAAGTCCTCTGAAGTGCTACTTTTTAAAATTAGGACATAAGTGACACATATAACACTGTGTAAGCTTAAGATATATAATGTGTTGATTGCATACATTTATACGTTGCAATATATTCATACGTGTATATATAG
Organism: Panthera tigris; assembly: GCF_018350195.1. NCBI lineage: Eukaryota > Metazoa > Chordata > Mammalia > Carnivora > Felidae > Panthera > Panthera tigris. The sequence continues at coordinate 60,804,151 of NC_056672.1, read as the reverse complement.
GTATATCTATTAGCTTTAGCTAAAACCTCCATTAACATCACATAACTATCGTTGTGTGTGTGGCGAGAACATTTAAGATGCCACTGTGCCGTCCGACATGCCCACCAGCAGCGTATTCTTACCAACATTTAGGGGAGGTAGGGAGATGCGATATGGGAGCAGTCTGTGGGGCTTTTCAGCTATAGCAATAATGTTTACTTCCTAAAGTAAGCAATATTCAAAAGAAGTATTCATTGTAGTAGTCTTTGTAGACCACGTCTTGGAAAATATTTCACAACATTTTAGTGAAAACAATGACCTGTCCTCAACAAAAGAGCAAATGTGATCATGTTGGTGCCCTGCTGAGAGTCTACTATGGCCACCCAGGGCCCTCAGCGCGAGAATCAGGCTGCTGCCTCCTGGCTCCAGAAGGCTCTATGGTCTGGATGCAGCCACGCTCCCTACTCCCCAGCATGCCCTGACACAGGCCCTGGAGGGCCCCGCACTGCTGCGGGTCCTCCCCTCCACAGCAAGCGCCTCTCCCTCGGCCACCCACACCACCTCACCCCCCTCAGCTCTTCTGCCAGGAGAACTCCTTCTCATCCTGCAAGACCCAGCCCTGGCCTCACCTCCCCGGAAATCCCTTGTCTCACCTCCTGCACCCACACCCTCCCCCTCCCCTCTGGAAGTTGCATTAGAAGCCCTCTCAACACACGCTGGGGTCCCCCATCATAGTTCTCAACACACTGCATGTCACTGTGGGGTCACTTGTCTCTCCCCATTAGACAGTGAGGACAAGGACCACTCCATCCTTCTCTGTGTTCCCAGTATCCAGCCTAATTCTGATGAGTGAATGAATGAATGAATGAATGAACAAATAAATGACTGCATGACTATAATCAAACCCCTCATTTAAAAAAGGTGAAACTGGGGTTAAAAGAGGGAACAGATTGTTGGCTACGAACTCAGATCTGATCCTCAATCCAAGGCTTTTCCTCTCCAGTTTGCAACTTGCATTAAAACAGGAATTAATTTTAAGTAGGAGAAACCCCAGAAGGCATAAATGAAAAGGCTGATAAATCTGGTTAAATTTAACTGCACAGAAATTCTTAAAGTTCTGCACAGGGGAAAAAAAAATCCCACAATGTCAAATAAAATCTCAAACCGGACAAAAATATTTGCCACATATGCCACAGACAACAAACTAGTTACCTAATACACAAAACAGATGAATCCACAGGAGAGCCACAACCAAGTGGAAAGATGGGAAAAGAATAGGACATTCTTGCCACCGTAAAAAAAAAAAAAAAAAAAAAAAGAAAGAAAGAAAAGAAAAAAGAAAATGGCTCTTCAACCTCTGAGAAGACACACTCACTCAGAATGAGAGAAATACAAGTTAAGGCTACGCAGAGACACCATTTTCCCTCTCAGACTGGCTAACATCAGAATGTCAGAACACTGAGTCGGCAAGGGTGCAAGGGAACGGGCCATCCCCACCTCTCTACCCTCGATGGGCTGTTGGGACCATCAATGCGTATGATGTCTGTGGGAGGCGCTCTGGCAATATTCATCAAAATGAAAAGTAAACATGTACTCCTTGATCCAGAAGTTATACTTCTATGGATTTTTTTTTTAATGGATAAAGTTCCGTATGTGAAATAGAAAGCATGTCCAAGAACGTTCATGGCAGCATCGTTTAAAATGTATTTAACTGTCCATCTTTGGTGGCATCACCAGTTTTGAGACACCATGCAGCCTTTGAAAAGGGTGATTCCTTAGGTACCAATACAAAATAATCAACAAGATGTATTAAGTAAAAACAGACGCCCAAAAAGGGGTGCAGAGCAGAATCACTATCAGTTGGAAATGCATACATTAATACATATTTCCCATACAAATATATATATTTGAAAATATATATTAGAATATCTCCAGAAAGATACAGAAGAAACTAGGACCAGAGACTGTCTCTAGGGAGGGGAGGTGGTGGGTGGGGAATAAGAACACACTTTCTTTTCTCTCCATACTCTTTTGTACTTTTTGAAATTTTATACCATATACATGGTGTGAAAAAGACATTTGCATATTGTAAAGGCATTAACTCCTTCCATCCCCTTTTAGAAACTATAAAACCTTTTCTTCTTGCTTTTCCTCCCTCAGATACAGCCTGTCTTTGTACCGAAAGAAAGGGGGAAGGGAAAGAGTGAAAAGAAAAGACATAGAAATGAAAGCAAACACCCCACTGAGATTTCTTTTCTCCCCTCCACGGTTTAAAGATAAAAACAAAACAAAACCAAGAGCACCCTGCTGACAGCCGTGCTTTCTTCTTCCCTGACCCAGTGTAAAGCTTTTCCTCCTGTTCTAATCTCCCCCCTACTGAGAAGAAGAGAAACCCCTTTCTGGTGGGATGGTCTAGGTTTGGACAATGTGTCCTTCCACAGGGAGTAAATGGGCCAGAGCCGCTCATCCAGTCACTGGCTTGTTTCCAAATGGTGTCCTGAGGGTTTCAGGGACAGGTGGGGGTTCAGGGGACCTGGAGGCAGAGGCAGAGAGGCCAGGAAGCCTGTTTCAACCAGCCCAGCGCTGCCATGGCTGGTACAGCCCAGGCTTCCACATGGCCACTCTGGAAATTCTTTAGTCCCAAAAGAATTCCTGCTTTAAAAAAAAAATATCACAAATCCATCCAACCTCCTTGCTTTATAAACAGGAAAATGGATGGTCAGGTAGGGAGCTCCGTGACTATGAGCCACAGCCAGGAAGCAGCAGATGAGCAGCGAGCAAGGATGGACAGAGGGGAGGTGTGATTCTGCCCCACTGCCCCAGCCCCTTCCAGGCCCAGGCGGTTGGTTGGCCAGCTGGAGAGTGGGCAGAGGAAGCCACCTGCAGAGGAGAGTTCCTGGCATTGGACAGAGCTGGGTTCAGATCCAGCCTTTGCCATTTACCAAGTGGGCAGCCTCTGGGTGGATGACTTAGCGGAGATGTGGGGACATTCAGCCCATCTCACACATGGGGATCCAACAAAACAAAGGGTGGGAATTGCAAATGCTCAGCAAATGGTAGCAACCAGGGATTCTATTTGATTTGAAAGGTATAAGCTTAGCCAAAAGCAAAGTGTGCAATGGGAACCCTTCCTAATCGCCCCTGCCCTCCTGCTGCCCAGGTCCCAGCTGCGTGAGGGAAGACAAGTGTGCAGGGGCCTGGCGACAGGCCTTGTTTCCACTGGGTTGGCCACAGAGAGAGCCAAGCTACAATCTACAGGAAGCCCGAGTCAGTCCAGCTCTGCTCTCAGCAACCCCTACCTCCCCCTCCAAACACAGCGTCGCATAGCATGGCGTGGTGGGGAGCGACCCCTGGCCTAGAATGACCCATGCTCAGGGCTGTGCTGGGCCTGCTGGCTCATTTTTCCTTGGCTTCGGCGGGAGGGCCACCTGCTCTGGTGGCCACCAGGGAGGGGAGAGAGAAGCCAGGGAGCCAAGACAAACAGGCCCAGCAACTTGGTCCACAGGCTTGTCCTGGGATGGCTCTGTGCTGGGCGGGAAGCGGGGAGGGCGTGGGGATCACAGCTGGTGGGAAGACATCCCGCCATCCTGGGGGCTCAAGTTCAGAGGGGGCAGTGCGAAGGGAGGCAGCGGTGTGGGGGAGGGGGGAGCCGATCCTGGAACTCTCTGGCCTCAGGAGCTTCGGGCCCTTGGTGGGAGGGGGCCGCACTTCTCCACAGATAATAACACCTATCTCATAAAACAGCCGTGTCACTTGAGTGGACTAATACACCTAAAATGTTTAGCACCCAGGAAGTGCCAGGTTCAGAGTCCGAGGCCCTGGTTAAGGTCAGTGACATGAGGCTGAAGCTCCACATCTAACAAGGACCTCACTGCTCCTTCATCTCCTGGAGACCCACACGCTGCCTCATTTCCATGGGGTTAGGTCTATGGGGCCAGGAAGCCCTCTGGGCACAGACACGGCCCAGGTGGGGGAAGCAGGACTCATAAGTTGAGTGCCAGCTCTGCCACTGACTCCACCTGTGCTCCTGGGCAAGCTGTTCTCCTTCCTGACCGCCATTTTCCCATGTGCACTTCGAGGAGTTAGACGAGATGGGATCTCAGAGCCGGAGCAGTTCTGACGTATTCTAGGTATCTTCACTGCCTTCAAAATACCTCCTGGGGCTGATTCCAGCTTCAGTCTTGATCTCTCCCTTCATCAATGCATAGGGATAGCTTCATCTCCAATGGTGGTTTTTCAACACACTTTTCCAATTCATGAATTGATAACACTTATAAAGCCCCCAATTTCTGCCTGTGTGCCATGGGGGATATGACACTGAATCTAGAGTGCAGGTGCCCAAGAAGCTCATGATCTAGGTGTCTTGGTTAGCAGTCACCTATTCATGCTATTTACAAGCCTAAAGCCTTCAATGGCTCCCCAGTGCCTTCAAGATCAAGTCAAAATTACACTGAAGAGAACCTTGGCTGCATTTCTTCATTGTCTCTTCCCCTCTCTCTGTCTCTGCTTATGCTATTCCTTCTAGTTCCCATCTTCTCACAGCTGAGTCGTCCAAGCTTGCTCAGCTGCACTCCAAGACACCAAGCCCTACTCTCACCCTATACACAGAGCCACACGCATCAATCCCTCCTCTAAATACTCAAATCAGGGCATACAGCAGGCAGGCAGTGCCGTGGCCTGATGAAAGGGCAAAGACAGATGCACAGGGGCCTCTCTCTCCTCCAGTCTTTGGCTCAGGCTCCTGAGAACAGCTCTGGGCAGCCCCTCCCAAGGGCACAAAGAGGAGGGAGCAGAAACCTTTAGAGATGGACCAGGCAGAGGAAAATCTGAACAGTCACTGCAGGGTGCAACTTTCCTCCCAGGGGTCCAAAGCCGGTTTCCATGGAAACCAGGGAAGATTCCTAGCAATGAAGAAACAAACAGGGCAGGGTTCAGGTTTTCCTTCCACACAGATGACAGCAACCTGGCCAGAGGAGGTGATGAGCAGGAACCCTTCCCTCTCCTCCTCGCAGCCACAGACTCTAGGGCATCTGGTATTTCTCTTCCACAGTCAAGCCTCAGTTTCTCTTTCTGTGCAATGGGCTGGTTCAGCCCTTCCATCTGTGGGGTGCTGAAGCAGTGCCTAGGACAAGCCTGGGCTTTGGAGCCTTGCCTCCCTGGGGAACTGTATTTGGCTGCGCAAAGCTCCATCTCACAGATGATCATCTGGGACCTGAGCCCAGCGCTCGCGCTTGTTAGCATTTAAGGCCGGAAGGAGCTAAGGAGCGTTCCTCTGGCTCCAGGTCAACAAGGGCTGCAGAGAAGCCAGACCGGGAGGGAGGCTGAGGACATCCCAGGATCCTGCATGGCAGCGGCCCCTGGTGGCCACATGGAGAACGACGCCTCCATGAAACCCAAGGAAGGCTTCCCAGGCTACAACTGTGAGGGACACTGCCTGGGCCTGGGGAAACTGGGAGAACGGGGATCCCAACAACCAGAATCAGAGTCAGAGGTCCGGGAGGGTCCCAAGAGAGCAGGTCTGAGGTCACACAGGTTGCTGTGGTCAAGCCACACCTAGAAATTAGATGCCTACCTCCTACGCTGCCGGGGGGGGGGGGGGGGGGGGGGGGGGGGGGGGGAGCCAAAGGTGTCCCGCCCACACATCTCTCATTTCCACCTATGGCTGTGAAGACCCACAGAACACTTTATTCAGCTTAAATGGGGACTAAAGACTCCTTCAGGCTGGTTGGCGTATTCCACTGGGTGTAGGGGTGCAGAGGATCCTACTCCCTGCCCCCTACTGGGGCTGGAGCCAGTAGGCAATGATATGCAGGTAAAGTGGGGGTGACTACCCTGGGAACCCCAGCAGAGCCTCTCTGGCCTGGGTTTCCCTGCACCCAGGCCCCGGGGAGAGGAGTTCTCCAATACCTCCTTTGCTCCAGCAGCATAAACTGGGGAGCCTCAGAAAACCAAGCGTCCCTCCCCTTGCTCCTTCTCAGGCCATCCTGCCAGGGAGGCAGACATTCTTGCATCTTCTCAGGACCGCTCTTTCCCTTCCCTTTGGACATTCCTACAGGGACATGGCCCCTGAGGACTCTGGGTTATCAGATCAGACCTCCTGGCTTGTGGCTTCCCTTCCTCTGACTTCCCCAGAGAGACAGGGAGCTGGGAGTTCAGCAAGCCACAGACTCTATGCAGGAAGAGCACAGCTCACCATCTGGAGAAGCAGTTTCCTCCACTACACGGCCACCAAAAGGCTATGTGCCATGTGCAAGGTCTCCGTGTGCACATCTCTACTAATGGGGAGTTCATCTCTCTCCTGACAACCCTGACCACTGCTGGACAATCTTTAGTCCTCAGAACTTTCTCCTGATGGACCCAGGCATATCTCCCTTAGCTTGCACCCGCCTGGCTGGGCCCTGCTCGGCACTCTGGGACCACACACAAGTCGGCCTTGACTTTTGCATCATGGCCTCAGAAGCATGCGGCGAGGGAAACGGCCGGCCTGGGAGGCAGACTGCCACTAGCTCAATGTATAATCTTGAGCAATCCCTTCTCCTCTCTGAGCCTCAGGCTGATGGTTTCCAGGGGCCCCTGCCAGGTCTGCGAGTCTCCGATTCGGCATCCTTCTTTTCTCCTGCCTGTTTCCCAGTTCCTCTAACCACTCTTAACCGTCCATTCCTCCAGCCCACAGCCTTCAGGCCTGGAAGGAATGACTACAACAGGGAGCAGGACAAAGCCAGTCCTCCCCACAAACTTCCTGGTCTTTGGGCAGCAGAGCCTGGCCAGAGGCGTGGAGCACTGTGCCCAGGAAAATGTTACAACTCTGCCTGTGAGGAAGCATCGCCCCACCCAGGCGGGAGCCCACGGAGGCTCCCGGCTCTACCTGACTCCCTTCTCGAAGGAAAAGGGACACAACAGAATTCATGCTGCATGGGATCCTTCTGCACCCAGCAAAGATGCAAAAGCCTCTTAGAAAAACCTACCACCCAATGCATTTCTTAGAAAAAGAACCATTTTCCTGCCAGGGAAAAAAGTCCTGGATCAACTTAGAAAGGAGACCTGGGTTTGGCAACAATCAAAGACCTCATTTTTCTGAATTACAGAGGAGCATTTTTCTACATGTAAACTTAGAACGCCTCCTTCCCTTTTCCGGTTTTCATATATAGCATAGGAATTTTCATGCTCAATGAAGTTACTGTGTGAGCTCTCCTCTCTCTCTCTCTCTCTCTCTCTCTCTCTCTCTTTCTCTCTCTCTGTCTCTGTCTGTCTCTGTCTCTCTTGCTTTCTTGTTCTCTCAGGTCTTTGGCCTAAACTGAGAGAGGGATGGTTTTGAAGGTGCCTGGATGTGGGTGGAGACAGGCAAGGTGTGGGCACTGTGGCTTGGCCACCCCACCCACCCAGCAGGAAGGAGAGGCCATTTCCCCACTCAGCACCTGCTTCAGCTTCCAAAACATCCTCTCACCTGAGCCCCCACCAGAAGGGAGGCGAGGCAGTGATCATTCTCTCATTTCAAAGAGGAGGAAATTAAGCCCCAGAGAGGGGAAATAACTTACTTGAAGCCCAGGGCAGGACTCAGCACGGAAGACTCAGTACTAGGCTCTGCCCATTACAACCCATGGCCTCCCGGGTTGCCCTTGGGACCCCTCCAGGTGCACCTGCACACCTCTGTGTCTTCATAGTCCCCACCCATCCCTCCACCCAAACACACCCATCGCTCTGCACTCTGGTGGTGAGCTCCCTTCCCTCTCTGATATGACTACATATGGGCATAGACCATGCGGACCCGTCTCAGCCCCCAGTGCCAGAAGAGCCTAGAAAGGATGACCTAGGAATGCAGACAAGAAGGAAGCACAGCAACAGCTAAGATTTACTGTGGGCTTGCTGCGTGGCAGGCACCGTGTAATGACCTTTCCATGAATCATTTCATTTTCCTCCTGATTCTCTATGAGATAGATAATATTATTATCCCCATTTTACAGGTTTACAGACTAAGTCTTGGAGAATTAATTACCATTCTAAGGCCATGAGGATAATAAATGATTAAGGTCAGGATTCCAATCAGAATGGGTGGTATACCGTGGTGGGAAGGTTCCAGTCCTGGCCACACATCACAGTCACCCAGGGAGCTTTAAAAAAGACATAGGTCTGCCCCTCCAGCCTGGCCCTGTGGGCTCAGTGTCTTCTAGGGTCTGGCCTGGGTAAGTCTGATGCCCTCTCCCAGTTGGCAGCCACAGGTAAGGGAAACCCCCCACCCCCACCCCCGGGCTTTGCAAGCAGACAGACCTGGGCTGGAGTCCTGAGTTTGCCACTACCCTGTGTGTGACCCTGTGGAAGCCACTTCACTCCTCTGGGCTGTATGTGGGGCAGGAACAGAGGCTGCCTCAGAGTCATCGTGAGGATGGACAACACAGTGAGGGCTGCACCTAGCAGGGGGCTGGTGCATCTAGAACTCAGCACCCACTGGCTGACTCTGGGCCCCGTGCTTCCATGCCCTCACCAGCCAGCCTCCAACTGTTAACCATTATAGAAGTAATAATATAATTGGATAAGTAGGCCCAGCAACTAAGGAACTGAAGAGTTTAGCCTGGAGAGAGTATAGTATGACTCGCTCATTCTGAGACCCAGGTCTGCTCACTACCACCTCCTAGACACACACACACACACACACACACACACACACACACACACACACATGCACGTGTATGCTACCCCCTCAGACTAGGCAGAAATTGGCTCCAGTGCAAGAGTAATATGCGAGCCTCAGGAAGCATGCAGTGAGCCCTGCTGTCTTACTGCAGTGAGGGTCTTGTCTTCAGACCCCTCCTTCACCCCTTTTCCAAACTTGTTCCAGAAAGCTGGGTACAGAGCCATTCCAGGGCCCACGTGCACCAGGTGGCACATGAAGGCCAGCAGGTGTGGGCAGGCGTGAGCATCTGGGAAGAGTTTTCTAGTCAACTCTTTTCGATTTATGGACCTTCCTTTTCCATTTGGGGAACAAAGACTCTTTGAGTGTGATGAGGGCCTTGAATCCTGAGGATGACATCAACTGAAATGAGTCATCACTCCCAGCAGGCAGCTCTGGAGGACTCCACTCAGGGCACCGCGAGGAAAACTCATGGAAAACGGGCATGGAGGGGAAGGGGCCTGTCGGGGGCACAGGAGGGATGCCGGATGGGAACGTGCATTGGCCTGCTGGAAGCGGGCACCCAGCAACCCGCAGCTCCTGAAAACTGCCAGGCTCGGCACTAGAAGGGGACAAAGAGCCAACAGCTGGAGGCCAAGCAGGGTCAGTGTGGACATCTGGACCAGAAGGTTTCAAACTTCATTCCCCAGGACCAGGGGTGGGGCTCAGGGGAGGGGGGGTGCACAGCAGGAGAGGGGAGATGGAGAAGGCCTGACTGTTGGGCTCCTAACACACACAAGTATACAGCCACACAGACACACATACACACACAGCACACACTCACCTGTTTACAACACACCCACAAGCATACTCACACACACTAATGCATCTATTCATACACACACGTTCACATGCACACATACGCACCCTCTGACACCTCCACCCACACTCATCCCTCAGACACACTCATGCAGTCACATACACACTCATGTACTCACACACACATTCGTTCATGACACTCTCCCACACACTGACACACATTCACACAAACTCACCTACCCTCATACGCACAGTTGCACCAAAGCAACTCAGACTTCCTTTGTTGAACATATCTGGTTCCAGTCACAGCCTCATTTGAAGAAGGTTCTGTAGCTAAAAACCAACCAACCAACCAACCAACCAACCAACCAACCAACCAACCCACCAACAACCAACCAACAAAAAACCACCATCAAAACCCTTTCACGTCACTGACATTCACATTGAAGCATTGCAAGGGAAGACATGGGCCTAGGGCCCCACAGAGAGTCTGAAGCCCACTCTTCCTTCCCCGGCTACCTCTTTAAAGGTTTGGAGATGTTTGACTATACTTCCTACACACAGAGTTTAGGTTTCTCTAATGTGGGTACATTTTCCATATTTTCCCCCTCATCAGTAAAAAGCCTTCTCAGAATATCCGATTTGGGTCACGTCTTCACAAAGCACTGAAACCAACTGACTCATTTTCTTAGAAGCAATGCTAGAAACGGTTGCTCCATGAACAGCTGGCTTGCATACACGGCCAGATACACGGCACACAGCCTGGCACAGGCAGGTGCCCAATAAATGTCAGTTTCACGAACATACGAGTGCACGCATAGCAGGGGCTCATGTGTATTGAGCCCTGACTGTGTCCTGGGCACAAGGGCTTTACCAGCATGGTGGTTCTCAGCTCTGGCTGCCCAGAAGAATCACTGGAAGACTGCCAAAAATACTACTCCCCACACCTCACTCCCAGAGATTTCAATTCAGTTGGGCCATGGCCGGGGCTGGTGAAGCTGCACAAGCTCCCCAGCTGGTACTCATCCACAGCCCCTGAGTTCTTCACAACAACCTCACTCTTCTTGTGCCCAATCTACAGGTGTGGGGACAGAGGCAGAGAGAAGTTAAATAACTTGCCCAAGGGCACACAGCTATCAGGTCCCAGAACTGGTGGCTTTAAACCTTCATCTGTCTGGTGTGAGGAGTTGAGGGTTCATCTGCTCCTTTCCAGGAATGTCACTTCAATCTGAGTCTGATCCACTCCAGGAGCACACCCTGACCTCTTAGCCTTCAGTGGCCTCGGGCCCATCTGCTTCTCTATCCTCATCACCCTGATAGCCCCTCCCCATGGCTCTTAGCATCAACACAGCATCTCCTACCAGCTACCAGAAACAGGGCTCTGTGCCAGCCAGAGACAGTCTCTCTCGGGCTTCCTCTTCTGAGCAGATCTGGGAGGGCCAGAGACTCCAGGCCTGCTGGCCCCTGGGAAGCCACAGCTCTCATCTTGGCTGACCAGACATATTTTCAGTGCTGGAAGGATCTCCAAGCAGAATGGTGCTGGGGAGAAAGACAGCTTTGGCTTCAAATCCCAGCTCTGCATTTAAAAGCTGTGCAACTCTGGACAAAATGCTTCCCCTCTCTGAGCCTCAGATTCTAAATGTGTAGCACAGGAATAATGCCACCTGCTGTAGGAAAGAGTTTTGAGAATGACCTGGGATAACAGATATAAAATCCTGAGCTGAGGGCCTAGCAAAAACAGACATTTAATAAAGCACATTGGGTTATGGCCATTGCCCTCATTATCAATGACATAAGCTTTCTTTTCTCTCCCCTGAACTATTGTAATTGCCATGAAAAATAGCTTGGAGCAACTTTCCCTCTGGGTCTCTGTTTTCTTACCTGCAAATAGGGTGATACAGCTTCCTTCACTAGGTTACAGTGAGGGCCCCATGTGGCTCTGAATGGGAAAATGCTTTGTCCAGTGCAGCCATCTCAGGTGTAAGGAGCAGTTAATATGGACAGAGGCCTCTGAACAGGTGTCTGGGAGCTGAGATTGCTATTTTTCTCAGATTAATGAAATCTGAACACACGGAGACCCTGTAATATGACCAATGTCACTCCATAAGCAGAACTCCTGCTCCAGCCTGGGAATGGTTTGCGTAACATGGGACCAGCAGAGAGGAGCTAGAACCTGGAAATCGGCTTAGCACCCCACCCAATTCCTCCCACCCCAGGGCAGGAAGCTGGAGTCAGGCCTAACTGCAGCTGCTGGAAGAAACAACAACTAAGCAATAATAATAATATAATAATCATAATCATAATAGCCATGTTCACAGTAGTAGGTGGAATCATGGCTCTCAAAAAGGATATGTCCACATCCTAGTCCCCGGAATCTGTAAATGTAACCTTATTGGGATGAAGGGTCTTTTGCAGATATATTTAATTTTTTTAACATTTATTTATTATTGAGAAACAGAGAAAGACAGAGCATGAGCATGGGAGGGGCAGAGAGAAGGGGAGACACAGAATCCAAAGCAGGCTCCAGGTTCTGAGCTGTCAGCACAGAGTCCGACGCGGGACTCCAACTCACAGACCGTGAGATCATGACCTGAACCGAAGGTGGATGCTTAACCGACTGAGCCACCCAGGCGCTCCCAGATATATTTAAATTAAGGATCTTGAAATGAAGAGATCTGCCTAGATTACCCACGTGTGCCTTAAATCCAATGACAAGTGTCTTTATGAGAGACACATAGGGGAGATTTGACAGACAAAACGTAGGAGACAGTGTGACCACGGAGGCAGACAATGGAGTGAGGCAACCAGGAGTCAAGGAACACCAGCAGCCACCAGAAGCTGGAAGAGGCAAAGAAGGATCCTTCCCTAGAGCCTCCAGAGTGGGTACGGCCCTGCCCACACCTTGACTTTGGACTTCTTGCCTCCAGAACTTTACAAGAATAAATTGTTGTGGTTTTCAGCCACCCAACTTGCGGTAATTTGTGACAGCATCCAAGGACACAGATCTATTCACCGCATGCTCACTGTATGCCAAGTGGGACCTGGATTGGGTCATGTCATGCTTACAGCAACCTAGTAAGGCAGGGGTCACCTTATCTCTATTTTACAGATGAGGAGACTGAGGTGCAGAGGCATTGGTTCACACAGCTGGGAAGTGACAGAGGTAAGATCTGGACCCAAATAGCCTGGGTTCAAGCCCCACAGCCCATGTGCTTAACCACAACACTGGTGGTTCTCAAAGTGTGGCTCCTGGACCAGCAGCAGCAGCAGCACCCGGGAACCCAGAGGTACAAATTCTCAGGTTCTACTCCAGGCCTCCTGAATCAGAAACTGCAGCGAAGGCCAGCATCTGTGTTTGGACTAGGCCTCCAGGTGATGATCACCCTCAGGTTGGTGACACCTGTTGTTCGCAGTGCTGGTGGAGGCTGAGGTTGTGGCCTAAGGCTGGAACAGAGGCAGGTGGTGGGGAACCATGGAGCAGGAGATTCGAGCAGACAGTCAGCAGCAGAAAAGTCTGCTTCAGGGTCAGGACACAGGCATAGAGTTGGGCAGGACTCCAGCCGCATTCACCAGGGGACAGACTCAGGCAGGGCCCCAACCGTGATGAGCTACAAATGAGCAGCTTCCTATCCAGGCTAATGGAATGCTGGGTCCCCTGAGGGACTAGATCTCACTGATTGGCAACAGGAGGGCCCTAGGGCCTGGATTGAGATGTCCAAGTGACCCCAGGCTGGCGGTGAGTGAATACAAAGAGGCTTGGGAGCCCTAGCCCAAGGGCCTGGGTGTGTCAGGTCAGGGTTCTGCAGCCAACAGTAAGCTGACAGCCTCCAAGGGGCCCAATCCCCAAGGGAAAGATGTCCTGAGCAGAAAGAGCCCAGGCCTTCCGGGGGGGCCGGAACAGCTACTTCCCTTGCCTCTCCAGCTTCCCCGTGCTCCGTGCTGGGACCAAGGGCCTACAGTCACCCAGGGAAGTCCACTGCAGCCACACTGGGAAGCTGGGGCTCAGGGCCTACTCCTGGATGCCTACAGATGAGTCACGCCATCTGGCTAAGAAAGCCTCCCTGGGTGAATTTCCCAGGAAGCTCCAATTTCTCACTACTCTGTTATTATCTGTTCACTTGCCTGTGTCTCCCACCAGCCTATGAGCCCTTGAGGGTGCAGGCCTCATGTTCTGCTTTCATTTCTGTATCTCCCACCTTCACCCACCTCTCTAACATGGGGCCTTGCCTGGGGTAAGCAAAAACTGAGCACTGATGGATGGACAGATGATCGGACGGATAGATATGGATGGATGGATGAACAAATAATGCACATGTGAGTGAATGGATGAGCTTAATGGATTCTGGACAAGAGTGATTGCAGGCTTGACCTAACATCCCATATTTATTGTCATCAATCAAAAAGTCTAATGAACTCCGGGTGTTGCCACAGTAATGCCACCAGCACTGTTAGCTCAATATGCACCTAATAGACTAGCTCGCACCTGATACCCACTATTAAGATATAATAAAATAGTATTATTATATTACAAAAGCTTGATGCTAACTTTCCTGAGGGCTGGAGTCTCCCATCCTTTTGGCTGACCCTTAAGCAGGAGGGCTCTGAATGACCAGTCTTTTGCAAAACGCCTGCTCTTGGCTCTCACCCACTAAGTTGGGAGTGCCTCCCTTAAATACACTGGCCTCTTAGACTTCAGACTAAATTCCAGCCGCCTCCACCTTCCCCCTCCCTGAAGTGAGGGTCTGAGTGGAGGATGTGAGCAACATGTGCTTCCCCTTCTCCCTTACATATTGTTAGGGTCTTGAAGTTTGGCTGGAGGCCTCAGGGAAGCTGCCCATATGGGTATCAGACATGAGCTGGGGCCACTGGACAATTGGGATGGGATGGAATGGGACAGACCAGCTCTCCAGGTCCTGGGGGGAGAACAGAAAGATTCCTGCTCCTGGTTGCATCCCCTAGCCCCATCCCCACCCAGGAAGCAAGACACTGGATGGGAGGAGCTTCAAATGGTGGGAGGAGCTTAAAAGACTGACAGTTCTGGGGCTTTCTAAGCCTTTCTCTTAAGTGAGGTATATTCTCAGGTGTTTCTTGAATTTTTTGGCATGGGTGACACCACCTGGTCAGCAAAATCTCTTAAAGAGCTGCTATCCACGTGGGTCAATTCAGTCATGATTTATATTATCCCAGCCACGATGTGGCCACAAGGGGAGAATGGGTTCTGGATGGGGTCTTTCCTTTCACTCTCTCCTGGTCCCAGTCGAGGGTTCTGCCCTTGCCTACAACCAGTGTCCAGTGGCTGACCTTGTCCAGACTTGGCTCGGGGCTGGACTCTGGGAGACCAAGAGGATGCAGTATCTGGTCTACAAGTAGCTCTGAGCCTAGTAGAGGGAACAAGACACCAACGCAGAGTCCTGATACAGGTGGCCTGAACTGGAAGGCTCTGCACAGGTGGACGTGGCGGAGACAGCAGAGCGCAAGCTAACCTACCATAAGGAAAATGAGGGGTATGTGAGCAGTTCCAGGGGAGGGAGCAACAGACCCTACGATGATCTCCAGCATTCGAGCAGAAAGGAGAGAGTTACAAACTCAGGTAAATACAGATTTAGAAGTGTTACAGTAACATGCATCATGTAATCTCGGGACAATTTGATAAAGTGGGGACTACTGCTATCTCATTTCATAGATGAAGGCCACAGAGCTGGTGCGTGGGTGGCTGGGACTCAAATGTAGGTGACTTGAGGTCCTCTCCAGCTCTTTCTACTCTTATCATTTTTTCACGTAGGGGACAAGAGCCAGATTGCAGAGAAGCTTGAATGTCAAGTCAAGGAGACCAAAATGTATCCAACAGGCCATGGGGAGCCTCAGCAGGTTTCTGAGGAAAGCCACAGATGACCATTTTAGGAGGCATCACTACCTCACCCCGAGCTGCTGCCCCTGGCAGCCAGGCCCCCTTCCTTCCCTTGCCAAGGAGAGGGTGGAATTGGTGAATTGGAATGTGGAGCGAAGGCGGTCGTTTGGCAACAGCAGGAGACATACTTTCCTGCAGCCTCTGGGGCACTTGGCACGTTACGCCCCAGGCAGAATCGAGCTTCCCTGGGAGCAGTCCGGGGTGTCCCAGCAGACGAGTCTGTGTGAACTCAGCCAAGGCAGAGAAGCAGCCTGGCAGAATGAGTTCAGGCTTTCAGCAGGCACTGCAAAATCTCACCTACAGGGACCAAGGCTGGTGGAGGCCTGCGGAGGCCTTCGGAGCTAGGGGAGGACCTCAGGAAACACAGGTCCAATGTCCCCAAAATGAGAAAACTGGGGCCCAGACTGACGGTGTGAGTCACCCCAGTGCCCATGGCATGTCAGGTTCCCACAGCTGTCCACTCTCCAGGCCACTTCTCCCCAAAACCCTGAAGAAGGCGAGGCACAGGACAGCACCCCACCCAGTGCTTGATACACAGTAGGGGCACAATGTGCAAACGAATGCACGCGTGCCTGTAGTGGGGGCCTGCGGTCCACACGTACAATCACTTGGGTGCTGTCGAGCAGGCGGAAACAAACGACCTAAGAAATTTGTCGTGCAGCTGTTATCGAACACACTGCTTCTCTCTGCAAACTGTCCTGCTCAACTGTGCAAAGACCTGCTCCCTGCTGGATGCTGGAACCCATTTGGCTCTGCAATGGGATGTGGGTTTCGGCGAACAGCTGGAACAGATGGTGACCCTGAAGTCATATTTTGCAACAGGCTGACGCTTGTTTAATCTAGATGAAAGTACAGCTCCATGGTCCTCACATGTTGGCTGGAGGAAGGGTGGTGGAGAGCAACGGGAGGAAGAATCAGAGATTCCAAGGTGAGTATCCAGGAGATACCTCTACCTGGAAACCCGAACTCAGGGTGACGCGGGGGGAGAGGATCCCAGGAGGACCAGCCTCCCCGACCACAGGTGCAGGGGAAAGGACACGGAATTGGACTTCAGACAGGCCTGTGTGCGAGTCCTTGCTCCAACGCCTACTAGCCAGTAACCTTGGTCCAGTTCTTTCACATTTCTGAGCATTAGCTTCTTTACCTGGACGTGGAGATGCCAATGTCTGGCTCTCAGGGTGGTGCTGCAGGGCAAGGTCAGGTGCCAAGCACACCTTGTTCGTCCATCATTCACGCATTCATTCACGCATTCACTCAGTCACTTGTAAATATTATCAAGCACCAAGCACCACAAGCCTGGCACTGCTGCTGTTGGAGAGTCAGCAGTGAATAGGACAGACGTGCCCCCTGCCTTCATGGCCTGCGTGCTCTAGCACCGAGCTCCTTCCTCATCCCTGGCAAAACCATCACCGGAGGGCCTTAGAACACTGATGCCTGGCTGCCACCGCCCCGGTCGGAATCTCTGGGGATGAGGCCAGGGATGCCGTCATGCGGCAACGTGAGGTTCATGGTTTAGGAAGAAGCTCCCATCCACTAAGGCCATGCTGCCTGCCTCCGGCTCTCTCCGAGCTCTCCCCTAGCGTTACTTGCTGAATGCCTGGCACAGCCCTGGAGGTGGGACCTCTACCCACCTCTCCCCATCCCACATCGAGGTGAGGAATCCGGCACTCTGTCTGAGTGATCTGCCCAAGTCACAAAGCTCAGAAAAAGCGGAATTGGGGTTTGAAGTCCATCTGATGATTCCAGAGCTCAGCTCTAACCACATGCTGCCACAGCCCATAAGGTGAGGGACCTCAGCTTATGTGAATGCCTGCCCTCGGCTCTCCTCGCACATCCCTGGGGATGGGACAGACTGACTGTGCATCTACAGTCACTCTTGGGACTTGGGAATTTCAGGGTGGTGCCGTGCCCCCCACCTGCACATCAGAAGACCCAGATCCAGGCCTTCTGCATTCCAGCTGTGTGGCTTTCATCTTTGCATCTATAATTTATTTTGTTTTTTTTTAATGTTTATTTTGAGAGAGTGTGTCCTGCCCATGAGGGCAAGTGTGTGCATGTGCGGGGGAGGGGCAGAGATGGGGGGAGAGAATCCCAAACAGGCTCTGTGCTGTCAGTGCAGAGCCGGACGTGACAGCATGACCTGAGCCAAATCAAGAGTCAGACACTTAACTGACTGAGTCACCCAGGTGCCCCTCCATCAGTAATGAAGAAATCCTGAAAGTCCCACATGTTCTGGGTCCTCGAGGCTCCCAGTGGGTTTTGATGGAGGCAAAATGTTTGGGGGATCTCCAGGCCCTTTCAGAGGGGAGCTGTAGGAGCCAAGCTCTCCAACATGCATGAATGGTGAACTGTGTCTTCTCCCACAAGAGCCACTGTGCGGCATGGACCACATTGGGTAGGAGGCTGTCTCCAAAGGGTGATTCTTAGAAACCCTGAGCCTGAGTGGGACTGGCCGGTCTCTCATATGCATATGCACGAGGAGCATTTTTCACATTCCCCCCAACCTTCCCATGCTAATGCTACCCCACACACTGATTCCTGGAAAGGTAAATGCAGATCGAGAGGGGAAAGCTTCTTGCAGCCATGAACACATACACACAGCTATTCATTCATCTAGCATTCACTGAGTACCTGCTGTCCAGAAGGCACTATTCTAGGTGCTGGAGATCCAGCAGTGACAGACAAACAAGTTCCTTCCCTCATGGAACTGACAGTCCTAGCACAAGAGCTTCGGAGCGCAGTAATTTTCATCTTGTCAACAACAACAAAAATATTAATAACCCCTTCCACACACAAGTGCATTAGGCATTTGCAGATGGAGAAAATGTTTATGCAAGAGTGGGTTCTGACACCCACTGCCGTAATTCTGAGCCTCCTCCACAAGTTAGGGACCTCAAATCTATATACAGCATCATCTCCACTCAAGCATCCTACCATCAGGGAGAGGGGACCCTATTCCTGACTATCTGGGTCTAGCCAAAGAGCCCCCCAGAGCTTGGAAACGTAATTAAAGCCTCCTGCTTTATCTCTAAAAACCCTCAACTTTTGCACTCCACTCCATAATATATGCGTGCTGTTCCTTTTAGTATAAAATGTTCTAAATTATTCCCCAGTTATTACTGGACTTCCCACCCCACCCCAAGTTACCAACCTCTGAGTAAAGTGGATGCAGAAAATAAACAATGTGGCTTTGCATGCCACAGTCACACAGCCATGGACCATGAGCACAGCCAGTTTGAGAAGGTCTCTAGGGGAATGGCCTAGACAGGAGGGGGTAACCCATCATCTATATCCCACCATTAAAAAAATTTTTTTGACATTTATTTATTTTTGAGAGACAGAGAAGGAATGGGAAAGGGGAAGAGAGAGAGGAAGACACAGAATCCGAAACAGGCTCCAGGCTCTGAGCTGTCAGCACAGAGCCCAATACCGGGCTCAAACTCACAAACTGTGAGATCATGACCTGAGCTGAAGTCGGCCGCTTAACTGACTGAGCCACTCAGATGCCCCGGTATATCCCACCATTTTTAAAGAAGTTACTCTCTTGCATAAACACTTCTAAAAGTTTCCCACCAGAGTTATTTACTTCCAAGATCTTGTTTCTGTTCCATGGGGAGAGAATTAATTCTGCATTGTGTGTTTATGGACGCACGTTCGGAATACAGAGATCCAGAGAGAGACAGAAATCAAAAGAGATAATATCATATCTGGATGGGCTTACAGCTGGTCCAATCCCTTCATTTCATAGACAGGAAGAAGCTTTTCAAAGCCAAGGCTAACTGGAGTCTAACTGCAGAGGGCAATTCTTAGAATCCTTTCCCCATGTGACATTCATGGCCTGTTGGTGAGGCAGCTGTGACAGGCTCCGGGTGGCCGAGGCTCTGGGTGGCTCTCACTCCAGCCCTGCTCCCCTATCATTTTGCAGCAAATCTCTTAAATGCACTTCTCCTGTGCAAGAAAGAGATGGAGACCCCAGACCCCCCTCCCTAGAGCAGTTCGCTCTCTGCAATTAGAGGCACCAGCAGGGCAGGAGGCAGGACCCAGAGGCCCCTAGCCCATGGATCCTGGGCTATGAGCACTGCATGGGACCCATGGGACTGAGGGAAGCCAAGATGTTGGCCCCACTGGAGGCCAGGTGTGGGGAAACAGTTTCTGGATGGAGGTTCTGTGTTCATCTCCAGACCCCCCACAACCTCCCCTCCCACACCACGCTCAGGCTGCACACAGGCTGCTGTTTCCCCCCTCTCCTCATTCTGATCCCTTGATCTGGAACATTCCAATCCTCTTCCAACCCACCAGCCCCACCCCATTTCCTGGCTAAATTGATTCATCCCTCACATCTCATCTTAAATGTCACTCCTCATGGAGACTTTCCTGACACCCCGGTGCTGATGAGAGTGGCCAGGTCTGTGCTCTCATAGGTCCCTGTACTTCTTCTTAACATTTGTTTACCATCTACATATATTTAGGGGGTTTTCGTACAATTATTTACTTAGTGTCTATGTCCCCCATAGACTGCCGGCTCCCAGAGGGTGGGAACCATGCCTCTCTTGTTCATCATGTGATGCCCAGCACATACCACATTGCCTTGTAGGCCGTCAATGAATATTTATTCAGTAAAAGTGAGTGAACAAATGAATGAATGAAAATCCTACCAGATATGGCAGGCAGGATGGTGAAGTCTAAGGAGGCCTGAAAGTTTACAATTAATTGTATCCCACCCTCCCTCCCACCCTGGCAAAGTTCTTATTTAGCTATATTTCACTTTTCCCCACAACAGAGTATGGCTTTTTATGTCCCGCCAGTGGAAGGTCAATGATTCCAAAGATGAATGGCCTCATCCCAGCCCTCCTATCCTTGGCAAGACGGATTTGCACGTGAATTCTGATCCCTAATGGAATGAATCAGGTATAAGCACTGTGCTCAGAGCTTTGGGGACATGATTTCATGTCCTCATCACAAGAACTCTGAGATGGGTACTATTATTATCTCCCACTCTACAGATGAGGAAACAGAGGCTAGAAGAGGATTCGTAAATCATCCAAAGTCACCAGCTGGTATGTTCAAATCCTAGAACTGCAGCCAGCTCTGTCTGATCCCACAGCCCCAGCACTTAACCACCATGCTACAAAGGCCATGTACACATGCATCCCCCAGCATCGGGTGATTCTAACCTGGGACTTTGCATTTTTTTCCCTTTTTTCTTCCTTCCTTCCTACCTTCCTTCCTTCCTTCCTTCTTTTCTTCCTTCCTTCCTTCCTTCCTTCCTTCCTTCCTTCCTTCCTTCCTTCCTTCCTTCCTTCCTTCTTTCCTTCCCCCTTCCTTCCATCCTTCCTACCTTCCTTCCTTCCTTCTTTCTTTGAGAGAGAGAGAGTGTGAAGGAGGAACAGAGACAGAGGCAGAGAGAGAGCATCCCAAGCAGGCTCCACAATGTCAGCACAGAGCCCGATTCAGTGCTCAATCCCATGAACTGTGGCATCATGACCTGAGCTGAAATCAAAAGTCAGATGCTTAACTGACTGAGCCACCCAGGCACTCCGGGGCCCTGCCTTTCTAACAAGCTCCCAGGTGATGCCAATGTGCTGGTGCAGAGACTGTTTTGAGTAGTAAGTCTATAAAGGGGAAAAGGGGAAAAGGCGAAAGAGGATTTCAGCAGGGCAGGGAGAGTATTCCAGCCCGCAGGTAGGCACTAGCAAATGCTGGGTGAAGGGAACATACTTGTGAAGTTGAGATCAGCAAGTATCTTGATGCGGCTGGAGCCAGGGCATGAAGACGGATAGGAGGGGACAAACAGCCTGGAGCTTCAGCCCAAGGAGAGTGGAATTTCAGGTGCTGTAATGGAACGCATGGAAGGGTTTTTAAGAGGGGGCACGACATGATGGGACCTGTGTTTCAATGAGCCACTCTACTTGCAATGAGTGCTTGAGGACGGAAAGATAGAGGTCCTACCAGCAAGGGAGCAGCTACAACAATCCATTAGAAGACAAGACACAGGACTGACTCTGGGCAGATGGATGCAAGCAGGAGATTAGACACCAGAGACATTGAAAGGGCAAGATCAATTTCTTTAAAACAAAGCTGCAGGACTCTTTCCAGGCACTAACAATTTCTCAGCCAGTCCATGCCCTGGGACAACCACACAGAGCTGGTGGCAGATGTAAAATCAGGTGTGGGGCACCTGGGTGGCTCAGTCGGTTAAGCATCCGACTTTGGCTCAGGTCATGATCTCATGGTTGGTGAGTTCGAGCCCCACACCAGGTTCTGTGCCGACAGCTCAGAGCTTGAAGCCTGCTTCAGATTCTGTCTCCCTCTCTCTCTGTCCCCCCCTCCAACTCATGCTCTGTCTCTCTGTCTCTTTCAAAAATAAATAAGCATTAACAAATTAAAATATAAATAATAAAAATAAAATAAAATAAAATAAGGCGCATACAATTCCAATGAAGTCCCAACAGTACTCTTAGAAATGGGGCTCACCAACCACTTCTTCCAGTCCAACCACACAGTCTCCTTGGTGAGCCAGGCTTTTCCTGTCCTCGTACAGCAAGTGTCTGAGTCTGAGAATGGAAGTGACTCGGCCAAGCTCCCACAGCCGAGCCCAGAATCGAGGAATCTGACCACTAGGTTAGTGCTGTGCATTTTAGAGAACTTGCCCCAGCAGAGAAAATGAACACATTCAGCTGTAATCTGGTATCAGCCCACACTTGCAAATATTAAACAAGCAAAAACATTCCACTTCTCAGACTGGAAGTTTACATTCTAAAAGAAGGGGGGGGGGGAGACCCTGAAATGGAGCCATCTACTCCAGACAGTTAAACCTGAAGTAAAATTAGAAAATGTGTCACATGGAAAAACTCTGCAGTGAGAAATGGTTTCTGCCCCCCTCCCCCCCTTTTTTTTCTTGCTGTGGGAGAGTGAGTAATTTGGCATTTTAACTAGACAGGGGGAGAGGGCAGCTTTGGTCTCTGCTTTGTGCCAAATACACACAGTTGTTGGGCACAGTTCTGTATCCTGACTTGCAGACCGGGATGGAGTGAGGCATCTGCCTAGCAACCAGACGAACGGGGATGAGGGCCACTGAGTTCAATTATTTTCCCCAAGTGCCACAGCATTTGGCCATCTGAACTCAGGCATCCTATAATATTCATGCTAACAGTGCTTTTAAGGGTTCACCTGCTCTAACCCTTTCACTTCTCGGATGGGAAGCCGAGGCCCATAAAGAGGCAGAGAGCTAAGACAAAAGAAGAACAGGGGAACATCAAAGCTGAGCCTTTGGGAAAGTTTCTTCCGTGCCTCCCCCACAGTTGCCATACTTGCCTCCTGAATCTAGGGGAACCCCTCATGGCTGATGGTAACCTGAATGTACCAGGCTGCCATCAGGTTATTCGTTTAGTGAGCGTTGCCTGAGTACCTGCCAGGGGCCAGGCATGGAGCTAGGTACTGGGGGTACAGGGGATAGAATGTCCCCAGTTTAGACTTTTGAGGTGGCCCTCCCCCAGATTCCAGCTACTTTGGAGTTTGTGTGGTTTGAGGTCAGGCTATGAAGAGGAATATTCTGGGAGACGAAGCCAGAACACCACATCGGTGGGACATCCAGGGTCTCAAATGCCATGCTAAGAAGTGCTGTAATCCTTTTCTATGGCTGCTATAAGAGATCACCCCAAATTTAGTGACTTATATTAACAAAAGCTTATTATCTTACAGTTCTGTAGGTTAGAAGTCCAACACAGATCTTATTTGGATAAAAAGCAAGGTATCAACAGACTGTGCTCCTTTCTGGAAGCTTCAAGGGAAAATCCATTTCTTGCCTTCTCCAGCTTCTAGAAGCCACCTGTGTTCTTTGGCTCATAGCCCCTTCCTGCATCTTAACACCAGCAAAAAAAGCCGGTCAAGTTCTCACGTTGCATCTCTCTGCCCTCCTCTCCTGCCCACCCCCTTCCATTCTTAAGGACCCTTGTGATTACATTGGCCCATCTGGATAGTTGAGGATCCTCACCCTCTTTTAAGATCAACTGATTACCAAGCAGAATTCCATCTGCAGTCCGAGTTCTCCTATGCCATGTGACCTCATCTAGTCACAGGCTCTGGAGATTAGGACGTAGACACCTTTGGAGGGCCATGACTGCCTACCACAGGTGGTCAGCATGGGAAGATGACAGAGGGTTTTCAGCACAGGTAACATAATCAGAGTTGGTTTTGCAGTGCTGCTCAAACTGTAACGTGCATGTGAATCACCGGGGATCTTGTTAAAATGCAGATACTGATTTACTGGGCCTGTAGATGAGACTGGAGATGCTGCGTTTTTACCAACATCCCCCACGATGCTGATGCTGCCGGTACATCTGAGTAGCAAGAAGCCAGAAGGCTACTGTCGCCGCAGTTGGGGGGCGGTGCATTGTCGGGTGGAGGGAGACAGACCCGTGTGCTGAAAATAAAGACAAAAGAAGCCAACTGCTACGATGTACGGCTGGGAGGGGAGAAGCAGCTGGCTGACCCAACTTCAGATGGAGTTGTGTGTATGATGCCACTGACACTGCATGAACTTAGGTTCGGTTTGTCACCAGCTTTTGGGCTCTCTAGACTTCTATTCTAGAACAGTTATAACTTTCCAGCACCCAAAAGAATACCTTCATTTTTCTTCTGTGACATGCATGCTATCCCTGACATATCTGTTATATCCAGTCCCTGCTCTCACGCCCACTCTGGTCCCCACACCATCCATCGCAGCAGAGGGCTGCGGGTGGTCTTTCAGCAGGGCTGGAGGCACACACAGACTTCGCTATGGTCAAGGGTTCATAATGCTGGGTTTTCACTAAGATCTCCACAGTCCCAGGCTTTGAATGACTCATTCATTAATGTATTCAAATGCTCATTGTGTCCGTTTGGTGCCATGTCAGATGCTGAGGAAACATGGATAAATAAAATAGGGTTCCCACCCTCAGGGAACCCACAGACATGTGGGAGCAGGGAAGGAAGGAGGTATTGAATGGGTCCCCAATTACAGGCCCAAGGCTTACCTTGTTAGTCTTCATAGTAGGAATTATTGACCCAATTTACAGGTAGGGATGATAAGGGAAAGGGAGGTCACTCAATGGGAAGTAGCAGAGTTGAGATTTGAACTCAGGACCCAGGCTCCCAGAGCTCCTATGCCTGAGCTACACCCCCTGAAGGTCCCTCTGGGATCCAGTGCGAGCTCTGTCACTCACATGTGTTGCAACCACAGACAGGTACTTTCGTCTCTGGGAGTCGGGATTACCACCTCTGAAAGGGGGCC
This sequence comes from Panthera tigris, assembly GCF_018350195.1. Classification (NCBI taxonomy): domain Eukaryota; kingdom Metazoa; phylum Chordata; class Mammalia; order Carnivora; family Felidae; genus Panthera; species Panthera tigris. Next base: position 60,779,569 of record NC_056672.1, on the reverse strand, counting down.
CTTGGACTGCATGGTTTGTTCTCAACCCTGGCTGCACCCTTGAATCACACCAGGAGCTTTTCAAACCCACCAACGACTAGACTTCACCCCAGGGGAATTCAGAATCCTGGAAGTGGGGAAGGCTGGGCATCACATCATTCTGAATCTCCAAGTGATTCTAAGGTGCAGCCAGGGTTGAGAACCACCAAGGTCCTTGAACATGACCTCTGGAACTCCAATTTCCTGAAGAATCCTCTTCTCTTCCAGCCCTTACAAGGCATGTGCAAAATGAATGAATGAAGCAGGAGGGGAAAAGGGAGGAAGGATTCCCGACTCCATTCAACTAAGGACGATATGAGGCAGTAATGCAGCACTGTCTTCTTACCTGCTGTCCTTTTCTCCTTTTGGATTAGAGAAACAGCAGCAGCAGATAAAGGAGGGGTGAGCCAGTCTTGTGTGTTGCTGCGGGAAGTGCAAATTACTATCACCTTCCCAAAGAATGCAACAGAAGCTTTCAAAATGGGCATGCATTGGGCCAACAATTTGTTTTAGGAATTTATGTTCGGAAATAACTGCAGAAAAGGTCAAATCCAGAGCTACAAGAGTAGGGTCATCATGATAGTGTTTATAACAGTGAACAGCCAGAAATAGTCTGAAGGCATATAAGGGGGCTAGTTTAATTATGGGGCATACGTACAATGAAATATTATTTAAATTACAAAGGATGTTAGGAAATAATATTTAGTGTCCCAGAGGAAGTGTTTAGATGATTACTAAGGAAAAAAATGCCGAGCAACACAACACAATGTTGACAGAATGATCTATTCTTTTATAACGTATGTGCATATTTCAGCAAATTACTTTGAAAAACTGTCCACCAAATGCCAGCAGCATCTGTCTCTGAGTCGTGAGATAATATGTGACATTTATGAACTCTTTTCACCCCCTAGGTTTTTACAATGACTATTTTTTTTTACTCTCAATTTTTTTTTTAACATTATTGAAAAAATAAGTCTCCTCTTGCAAAGGCTGCTTCCCTCCCCCTGCCTGCCCCATCTTCTGGGGGAAATAGACACCCCTACTTTGGAGTGCTGAGGCTTGCTTGCACCTCCATTAGGACACACAGGATCAGTTCCCCAGCATTTAAGCCAGCTGTTGCTGCACACTGGTCTCTACTACTGAACCAGTAGTCAGTTCTGCTGAGTCCCTCTAGGACGGGTGCTCAGTCCAATGCATCTTTTTAGTCACCCACCACCCACCCCAGAGGGTCTCAGAGAGAGCAGGCGGCCAGGAAATACGGGAAGAAGACAGAAATCCATATATCTACAAATGTATATATCTCTATAGTAGCCAGAACACAGAACAGGGAAGTTTTTCAAAGACTTTAGCAGATGTTTGCTTTGTGAAAAGACTAGTTGAAAAAGCCCTCCTGGGGGCGCCTGGGTGGCTTGGTCAGTTAAGCATCCGACTTTGGCTCAGGTCATGATCTCACGGTCTGTGAGTTCGAGCCCCGCGTCGGGCTCTGTGCTGACAGCTCAGAGCCTGGAGCCTGTTTCAGATTCTGTGTCTCCCTCTCTCTCTGTCCCTCCCCTGTTCATGCTCTGTCTCTCTCTGTCTCAAAAATAAAATAAAAAAACGTTAAAAAAAAAAAAGAAAAAGCCCTCCTGGTGGTAGATGGGGCTTTTAAGCTGGGCCCCATTTGAGTGCCTCAGTGATGGAAGGATGACTCCTGGAGAGGCTTAAGGCAGGGCTACTCCCTGCACAGCAGACTCTAGCTAAGCTCCTCCAAACCCAGGAAGAGGCCCCCTAATACCTGAACTCAGGGATCCTGCTCATGTGAGGGAGATATGCGGACCCTCAGAACAGATTTCTTCCCTGTCCAATCTTAAGTCATCCATGCCATGCAACAAGTGCAAAAATGAACTGGGTTGGATAAAACTGGTTCGGTTTGGGTTGGCTTGGGTTGGGTTGGGTTGAGGTGGGTTGTACTAGATTAGGTTGCATTGAGTTAAATTGAGTTCTGATGGGGATAAGGGGTGGGCTGCACTCATTAGGTGACCCCAGCCTCATAACTCCCTCATTAAATCTTGCCCAATAATAGGTCTGGACCTTCTCCCAGGTTCTGCTCTAACCATAGACTTTTTCTCTCTTGAGTTGGGATGGAACAGAGGAAGGTGGTCAGCCAGCAAACCTGCTCCTCCCAACGCCTCTGATGCATCTCAGCTCCTCTGGGCTCTGTGTCGACAGCAGCAGCTCAGGCTCCATGATCTGCTGCTCTGACTTTGAAGCCTTATTTGCCATCCATTCTCCTTATTGCACATTAGCATCTTCAACTGAATCTCACTGTAAGATTTCTTCCTCTTTGATAACCCTCACCTGCTCACCACCTCGCCAACACTCCCAGTATCCAATTGTATCATGAAAAACCTGGGTGATAAATCAGTCTGTACTAAAAAATGTATGGCTTAGTGAACGAGACAGGGGTGACTTCCTTTACCAGATTTTAAAATATATTACGAAGCAACAATTATCAGGGCTCCTGGATGGCTAGGTCGGTGGAGCCTCCGACTCTTGACTCAGCTCAGGTCATGATCTCACAGTTTGTTGGGCTCCACACTGACAGCGCAGAACCTGCTTGGGATTCTTTCTCTCTCTCTCTCTCTCTCTCTCTCTCTCTCTCTCTTTCTCTCTCTCTCTTTGCCACTGCCCCCAAAATAAATAAACATTTTTTAAAGCAATGATCATGAAGACCATGTGGGATTTAAAAAACACGCACATGCATAGGTACAGGGAAGTGACCAAAGTAGAGGTTTGAGAAAAATTTTTTGACCATTAAAGAAACAAACGTATATGACGACAACCAGAAGCAACATGATAATTGGTTAATAGCTCACATCTTAATTAGTGTTTTGGAGAATCCTGAGTACCATTTTGAAAAAAAAACAAAAAACAAAAAACTGACCAGATTATACCCTATGTAATCTATGTAATTTACCTAATTTATGGTCCGTTTTAAGTAGGTCAAGCTATAGACATTAAAGGAAACCTTGAAAACAAACTCATATATTTAGCTAGCAGAGAAAAGATAAGTGTACAACTCTGGACAAAATGGAGGCCACTAGGAATAAGATGAGTGGGGATAAACAGGAAAACAAGTTGTTTATGCAATTAGATGTAATGAAAATAAAGAGCAAAGTAACATAAGCATAAATTCCTAACTAGTTATTAAAGTCACTAAAGGAGAAAAACCTAAAAGCCCCATAATGTACCCTCATTACTCAGCCACGGTCACCCCCAGAGTTGGCAGAGCTGTGGAAGAATCGAGACGAATGACAATCCACAGATGATATGGTAAATTGGCGCGTTCTCTCCAGACCACAACCTGGACCTACCCATTCACTCCCTCTTTGATTCACTGAAAGAGTTTTCTGAATGCTTGCTCAGGCATTCTGGGATTCAGAGTTGGAAAGACCTAGTCCTGCCTCTTGGAGCTTCCCATGTAGCATGGGAGGCAAACGAATCATCAGTGGTCACGGTCCGGTCTGAGAAGCCCTGGGACCAAGGGACGAGTGGATAAACAGTGTTAGCCCCAAGGAAAAACACCCAACATGCCAGGCAGAAGAGGGCTTCCCAGAGAGGATGCTTAAAGGGTGAATGGGGGGTTGCCAGGTGGACAGGAAGAAAGGCATTCTCTCAAAGAGTGACCAGCCTATGCAGAGATGCAGAGGTGAGACATCGCATGTCTCATTCTGCAAGCTACCGGTGGTTTGGAGTGAGCCCAAGTCAAGAGGGGCTCTGTGTGGCTGGAGACCGGGAAGCCACAAAGGGCCCTCTGCGGCAAGGAGCATGACCCCCATCTTAGGTAGAGTGAGAATCCAGTGAGAGCAATTAAAGGAGGAAGGAAAATGATTAAATTTGTATCTAAGAGAGATCTATCTAAATATGCAAGAAACGTGCAACTACTTCTGTTCTTTGATGGGAAAGTAAGTCTGGGGTAATCTAGTCAAAAATAATAATAATAACCTAAAAAGAAAACAAAGATCATTTGTCAGAAGATGGTCCCAGCAGCTCTGTTTATAATAATGACAAAAGAGCCAAAGTCCAAGTGGCCAACCGTGGACAAATGAGGCATGACCCACACCCTCAAGGTGCTCCCATGGTAAAGAGAGAGAAATAAACATACTGACAGTACAGGGGGACAATGCTGGTGCTGGAAGAGAGAGATGAGGGAATGGGGAGTTGATGAGAAAGCTTGGCCAGAGAGATGCCTCTTCCAGAGCGCCATTTAAGCTGGGAGGTAGAATTAGGCCTTAAAGAGAGACAGAAGGTAAGAAAGTATACTCCAGACAGGGAGATTAGTTCACATCATGTGCAAAGCTGAAGAGACTACAAAATCCCAGCACTGCATGGGAAGCTGTGGCTGGTTCAGTGTGCCAGGAGCTTTCAGCCTGCACTCTGCTGTAAAACACACGCACGGCACAGGATGATACCGCAGGAATTCCCCACTTTATACAAAACCAACAAGTTTACCCAGTAATTAAAACACTATAATCATTTATATTCATTGTAATTTCTAATGGCACGTCAGCAACAGTAGCTCACTACAGGCCAGGGCACAGGTAAGGCAGAGGCCAGAGATGGGGGGTCTCAGGTGTGATTCCTACCCGCTTTGCTCTCCTTCAGGAAAGCATATCAGACGGCCATGAGCAAGAGTGAGATGATCTGAGGAAAAACCCAAACTGGCTATGATTAGCATTCAGATTTGCCCCAAAGAAGATTTACAAATGGTCAAAAAGCACATGAAAAGATGCTCAATATCATTAGTCATCAGGGAAATGCAAATCAAAACAATGAGGGACCACTTCATACCTACTAAGATGACTGTAATTATAAAAAGTGTTGGCAAGGATGTGAAAAAAATCAGAGCCTTTGTAAACTGCTGGTGGGAATGTGAAGTGGTACAGCCACTGTGGAAAGGAGTTTGGGAATTTCTAAAAAAAAAAAAAAAAAAAAAATCTAAGCATGTACTTACCCTGTGACCCAGCAGTTCTGCTAAGTATATATACCCAAATTAATGAAAAGAAGTACTCAAATACTTGTATCAAATGTTCATAACAGCGCTATTCACAAGAGCTAAAAGGAGGAAACAAATCAACATCCCCATCAACGAAAGAATGGATAAACGAATTGTAGTATATCTATTCAGTGGAATATTACTCAGCCATTAAAAGGAATGAAGTACTGACACTTGCTAAAAAATGGATGAATCTCAAAAACGTTAAGCTAAGTGAAAGAAGCCAGACACAAAAGGCACATACTTTATGATGCCATTTACATGAAAGATCCAGAATAGGTAAATCCATAGAGACAGAGAGCAGTTTAGTGGTTCCCAGGGGCTAATAGGATGAGGATGGGGGCCATGGGGAGTGACCACTTCATGGAAATAATGTTTTTCACTCTTTGGAGAGATGAACATGCTTTGGAACCAGACAGAAGTGACAGCTGTACAACAGTTTGAATGGACCGACTGCCACTGAATTGTACACGTGAAAATGGCTAGTTTTGTTATGTGAATTTTACCTCAATAAAAAAGTCAACCAGGATAACCAGATGTCCGATAAATATATGAAAAGGTAATCAACTTAAATATCAGGAAAATATAAATTAAGACTATAGTAAGGGGTATCTGGGTGGTTCAGTTGACTTTTATCTGATTTTTGATTTCGGCTCAGGTCATGATCTTGTGGTTCATGAGTTCAAGCTCCACACTGGGCTCTGTGCTGACGGCGTGGAGCCTGCTTGGGATTCTCTCTCTGACCTTCTCTCTCTGCCCCTCCCACATGCTCTCTCTCTCTACCTCAAAATAAGTAAGTGGAATTGAAATAAAATCTTTTTTTTAAAAAAACACTACAGTAAGATTCTACTATGTACTCATTAGAAGGGCTGAAATTCAGCCCAGTGACAAGATCAAGTGCTGGTGAGGATTTGAAGAAATGGGGACTCTTATACCCAGTGGGTGACCATGCACCTCAGTACCACCATATGTAAGATGGTCTGGCACTGTCTGTTCAGTTGAAGGATGAACACACCCTGTTACCCAGCACCCCACTCCTAGACACAGAACCAACAGGGGTATGTGCACATGTGCACCAAGAGACATGTACAAGAATGTTCGCAAACCCACCACTGTCTCTGCCAAAATGGAAACAACCCAAATATTGGAGACAAATGAATAGATGATGTACAGTATGTTAACACAGTAGAAAATTATACAGCAACAAAGATGAATTAACTACAGCCACACACAACAGTATAGACAAATCTGAAAACTGAATATCCAGTGAAATAAGCCATGTATAAAGTTCAAATTCAAGTGGAACTGTAGAATCTGGGGAAACATGCTTAGGTACTAAAGTTATTTCTAAAGAATAAGGAAGCAATCACCATAAAAGTCAAGGTGATGGTTACCTCTGAGGGCAAGGAGGGAACAGTCACATCCAAGGGGCACAAGCTTCTGGGGCTCTCCTATTCTTGACCCGGGTTATGTGGCTGTTTGCTCTGTGATAAACACTTGGGCTGTAATTTTTGTGTGCACTTTTCTGAATGGATATTATATTTCACAATAAAACAGTATAAAGAAAAGTAAATAATTTGCACATATCAGGATTTTATTAACAGGAACAAATACCTTGTGAAACCGCTGCCCTTGTCCCCTAAAACCACCTTCTTATCTGCTAAAATAGCAGGTGTTCCAATGACACTGTAACTTTACTAGCTCAGCCATGACACATGAGGGGCACGAGGATCGGTGTAGGGGATAGGGTCCCATTGACAAGGATCTCTTCAAACAGGGCAGGCCAGGAAAAACCCTCTAGAGTTGGGAAGCCTTGAGACTTTGGACCTCGGTTTCCTTATCTGGAGCACAAAGATAACAGTCCCAGTCCCTGCCTCCTGGAGCACTTTTGAAGATTGGATGAATGTAACCCAGACATGCCCACACCTCTGCCTGAGCATATAAAGTGATTTGCTTATAACTGTTGGCCTTATTAAACGGCATGCAAAACTGGGCTTGCAGGAGGATATCTTACATGTCTAAGAGTTTCTGCAGAGGCCCAGAGGGACACTGAATACCCATCAGTTGCAGATGGCCCTCTCGTGGCCCTTTCCAGCTCGTGGCGGTTTCCTGCCACTCCCTTTTAACGCTTTCGATGGGAACAGGGTTTCCTCTGTGTTGTTTCTAACAACTGACTTGACATCAAGGGGAGCCTTCAAACACAGGAGGAGAAAGAAACACCAAAGTCTCTTTGCCCAAAATCTTCTTCCTTTTGGAGGCAGGGGTTGCAGCAAAATTCACGAAAGCCCATGAAATACAGGCCGCCCTCTACCGCTGAGCTGGCAGTGCCCTATATCACATGGGAAATTGCAGCGTTTCGACATGGGGCATGGCGCTGAGAAGCCAGAACTGTGCTCCCTCTGCCCTCTGATCTACAAGAAATGCTAGCCTGGATGTTCCGGTGGGAAAAGTGGCCAGAGGCCAAGGAGACAATGGTCTAGGTTGTCCCAGGCTTTCTCTGGCATACAAAGAGTTAACCCAGGCCACCCCCTCAATCCTCAGTGTCCTTCAAAGGGAGAGAGGTTGCTGCCCCTTCTCCTCAGACACGTATTCTGTCCAGGCTGTGTACTGATCTCCTAAATCCAGGACGGGTGGGACCCTTTGGAGAACACAGTTCTGCAAACTCGGCATGGAGAAAGGGCTGAGGGTGGAAGGACGGGAGCCTAGGATCTGGGCTCCAGTCCTGCCTTTTGGACAGGCCACTTCCTAAGCCTCCTCATCATCAGTGTCCTCTGTAAAAACTGCCTGCATTGCTTTCTAACAGCTATTGCAAGGACCGACCCATAGTTTCTATCGCTTATTTTGTGCCTAGTATGTGCCACAGTGTGGAAAGCGTATTACCTCTAAGACCTCTTTTAATCTTCACAGCATCCCTATGAGGAAAGGTGGTCTAATTATTCCCGGTTTTTGGGGTGAGGAAACTGAGGCACGAAGAGGTGAAATCCATTGCCCGAGGTCACCTAACTCAGCCACGCTTCAAGCCCAGGCAGCCTGAACACAACTTAACCAAAATCTGTTTTAACTCAGACCCTACTAGTCATCCACCCTGCTCTGGGTCCTAGTGAGGAAAGTGAGGCTTGTGGAACAGAAGGGGACCAGATCCCCTGGCTCCCCGCCGGTAGTTCTTCTCATCACCCTGGGCGCCACTGCCCACCATGGATGGGACTCCTTCAGCTAACTCAGGGGTAAGTTAGGCATCGAGGCGATTCAGTCCCGTTATTTCTTGCGCGGCAAAGGCGCCAGGTGTCTCTGCTAGCGATCACGCGGCCGCACCTGTGTGCAGAGCGGGCACCAGACCTGTCCTTACAATGAGCCAGCCGGCACGCAGGACCTGAGCGCGGGCTCCGGGTGAGCTAGAGCTAACTGTTCCCTCGGAGCCGCTGGCGCTGCCCCCGTACTTCCAAAGTCCCTCTGTGCCCACGACTGCAGGGGCCGCGCCCTAGCTGCACAGCGTCCAGACCGCGCGCCACCCGCCCGACGGGTCAGGGACCCCGGTTCGCCCCTCGCATCCCCTTCACCGCCCGGGGAAGCGGCGCCGGGAGCGCCAGTGCGCACAGAGCGGCGAGGACTCCCTTTTATGTCCAGGAATGAGCGCGCACCGCAGGCACGCCCGCCGCCAAAAACCAACTTCCCCGGGGCGCGCGGAGGCAGCCGGGGCCACCCCCGGGCCGGGTCGCTTACCTGTCGCGGAGCGGGTCCGGGTGACAGCGGGGAGAAGCGCGGAGACCGAAAGCAGCAACAGCAGGCGCCAGCACCGTCCGTTCCTCCTGCAAGAAGTGGGGGGCAAGAAGGTGAGGCGGGCGGGAGGGGCGAGGGCCCGGGGCGCGGGGAAGCGAGTCCTACCTTGGCGCCATCTCGCAGGCCCGCCGAACCCCCCGAAGGCACCGTGCGCCCGGCTGAGCGCTGGCCGCCGCTCGCCCTTCCTGCAGCGAACAAAGGCGGCGCTGGGCAGCGGCGGCGGCGGCGGCGGCGGGCAGGCTCCCGGCTCCCGGCCCGCGCCCTGAGTCACCCGCGCTCTGAAACCCGACTCCGCCGCGCCCTGCGCTCGCTCGCGAGCCGCGCCGCGCCCACCTAGGCCGGCGGCGCCGCACTCACGCCCCGGGGGTCCCGGCCGCCGCTGCCGTCCCCACGCCCCTTTCCCCCTTCGACGGACGCGCGCTCCCGGCCGCGGCCGCCACCCCGGGCCGCCTTATGTAACCTTCGAGAAAAGCCTCGTGCCCGCGCCCGTCTGGGTCAGCGGGACTCCTTCCCTCCCGCCCTAACGTCTGTCCCGGTCTGAGCTGCCCCGCGGCCAAAGCACTCTCCTTTCATGGACCAATGGGATTCTCTCAACAGCCCAGGGAGGCTGGAGTCACTGTGATTTCCTTAAATGACAAATGAAGAAACTGAGGCTCAGAGAGGCCGGGCGAATATACAAGGGCACACAGAAGGACTGAGCTCCTAACTGCTGTGCCTACCCTGCACGCCTGACACACGAACCCCACGTGAATGCCCAGAAATGGCCCCGTGATATATACAAATCCATGCCGCAAAGATAACCCTAATAAAAAATTGAACGTATCTGGTATTTCCAAGGTTTTCCGCTGTATAACTTGCCTGCCCCACCCCCCTACTCCCAGCATGGGAATGTAAGTTTCAGGAGGGCAAGAAGATAACATTTGTTTTGTTAGCTGGCTAAAACAATACCTGGTGGTAGAAATGCAAATAAACATTGGGTGCATGAAGGTGAGAGTCTGAGGTGAGACACCTCTCCAGGCACGATGATGATGTGGGAGAGGGGAAGCAGTCTCAGCCATCCCTGGTATGTGTGACTATCCCACGGGGAAAGGGCTTAGCACAAGGTCTGGCACTGGCCAACCCCCCACACGGTGGCTCTTTATTATGATTACCAGGCACCACAGAGTAAGGTTTTGGGGTGGGAGGAGGCACCACGGAGGCACAGTTCTGAAGCCTAGCAAGCCCCAGCAATGGCTCTTCCTGACGCACCAAGGAGCCACCGTGGGCCATGGCTCTGTTGTCAGCTCCTGGTTTTCATTTCTAGTAATCTGAGTTAGGGCCCCAGAGATAGGAGGGGATGGATATACTAGCTAACATTTATTGAGTGCTGATTATTTCCCAGACCCTGCGCTAAATGCTTTACAGTTTCCGCCCACTATCAGAAAGTACAGTGGGCCTATGAAATCTTTCATGAGCCAAAGCAGTGTAGAGTGAAGAAGCAATTACCATTAATTTATATGGGAAAAAGTTTTAGCATTCTCAGACCCCCCAAAATTACCCCTCTTAGGTTTTTCTGAAACCTTAGGACACATCTTGCTAATGATGCCCAAAATAACTTGAGATAAAGCACAGATGCTCACAGACACAGTCGAAAGCTACAGCTGAAAGCTGCAGCGGCTTGACGCTGAGATGTCTCCTGGGGCCCATCACACTCTTGGGGTGCTTGCCACATCTTTAACAGCTTGCCCAAAACACTGAACGCTATTTTCGCTTTGCTCCTTTTTTCTGCAACAGTGAAACTGCTCTTCAGATTTCTTTCAGTTACTGAGAACAGGTATTCCCGTGGGTCTTTTGTAAAAGCAAAGTGGCAAAATGGGAACTTTTGGAAAGCAGAAAATACCTATACCTGTGTTACCTCATTTAATCCACACTACAACCCTGGAAAGGCAGTACTGCAATGATCCTCATTTCATGGATGAGGAAGCCGAGGCTTAAAACATGCCCAACCTATGCGTGACAGTTGCCGATACCCATGCTTTCCACCACTCAGTCACCTACCTGCACGAGAACAGCGGGTTAGACCCACTGGAGATGCGCAGCACTCCGGCATGACAGGGTTAATGCCTGCATGGGCAGTGAGGGCTCTGAAAGAGCTCCAGCCCGAGGTCAGGAGCTTGTTTCCCGTCCAGTTCTTGTCTGGGCTACAGAGTAAAGTTGGGCAAATCCTGACATTTTCTGAATTTTTTTTTTATTTCTTCATCTGTATAGCAGACACGATGATCCTGACTTGGGCTGTGGGTCTCTCGATATGCAACTTGCACACCACAGTGCTCTGTTGCTTGTAAATGCTGCACATATCTACAGATCTGGGATTAATGTGAACAGTCTTCAGAACAGGAAGAGAGCAGCACGTCCTGGAGAAAGCTGGAGAGGCTTCAAGAGGAGAGTGAAGTTCACCCAGGCTCTGGGTCTGAGGAGAGTTTGAGGGGGATACATCGGAGGAAGGGGAAGGCAGTACTCAGAGAGATGCACTCTCAAGCAATAAATGGATAAAAATTTCCTGGGTTGCAGAGGGGACTGGTGGGCAGGGAAGTGTTACAGAGCCAAGACCTTCAATGACATGCCAGCTGATGGGTGTGTGCATGTGGACTTGAAATCATGGGTATTCCCTGAGCATTGTGGAGTCCCAGAACATTTACAATGGACAGAGCCCTGCGAAACCTGATCCAGCCACCTCCCTCCTGTCCCCATTTTATTGATGGAGAAACTGAGGCTCAGAAAGGCCATGCAATTTACCAAGTCAAGGGTAAGGGCAGAGACACATAAGAGAAGGAGAAAATAGGTAAGGTCTTGAAATGTTGCAGAAGATCCTTAAAGGTGGTGAATTACCTGTCACAAGAGAGATACACCTCTTAACAAACAAGAGGTCCCTGAGAAGGTAGGAATTATGAACTGGTACTCTGGGATCATGCTGCCTGGCGAATCCTGGCTCCATTCTTTATGAGCTATATGAAATGTGGGCAAATCTGTAAGACGAAGGTGACAATGAGTTTTTCCTATCAGCTCTTGGAAGGATGAAGATGTTCCTGGGATGCAAAGCAGTTATCAGTGTCTGGTGCACAATAATGCTCACTGAATGTTAGCGTCTATAATTGATGGTGGCGCGATTCTGGCAAGGGGCATGTCTGCAAGAGAGGCGAAACCCCAAACCCAGCCTTCAAGAGGCTGAGGCACCAGCAGCCAAAGCAGCCATAGAGCTAGGATGTCCCCATGTGGAATTAACTCACAAGCCAAAGCACATTCTAACAAAATTGTCTGCTTCAGTCTTCTTTCTTCATCGGTTCATATTCTCTGTGAATATGAATTCTCTCCCACGTGCAGCCATTCTTATTTTAGTATGAATCACTAACCATAGGGAATTTGGTCTCTTAGTTCTATATTTCTCTATTGCTTATAAAGTATCACATCAACTGGAAATATAATTGACTTTCTTAGGCCTCAAACTTAGAATATATTTCTACATTGCTTAGAAAGAGCTACATCAACTACAATTGTGTAATAGGTCTATGGTTCTATTGGACTGTTAAAACCAGAAGTTGTGATGAACTGGTGGCCATTGGCTCAATTTGGCCCACAGGTTTTGTTTGGCCTGTCTGGTGACAAGCTCAAAATTAAATTAGTTGGAAATGTTTGCTAATTAAGTGATTTTATTTATTTTATTTTTTTATATATAGAGAGAAAGGGCACAAGTAAGCAAGGGAGAGAGAGAGAATCACAGGAAGGGAAGAGAGAGAGAGGGAGAGAAAGATAGAGAGAAGAAGGGATCACCCAAGCAGGACTCAAGCTTGCCGGAAGCGGGACTTGAGCTCACCTATGTGGGACTCGAGCTTACTTACGGCGAGATCCGATCTGAGCCAAAGTCAGGTGCTTAATGACAGAGCCACCGAGGCGCCTGATAATTAAGTGATTTTACATTCAAGTCTAGATTTCTGGCTTCTTTTTAAATTTTTGGAAAACCTGTCAACACGGGGCCTGAATTCCCTGTGCCAACAGTTGATTGGCATTGAAAAGGGGCTGCTACTTTCAGTTAAGAAAGTGGTCTGCCATTTGCCCTGGTCCCCACCACTCCCTTTTGTTCCTCAGCACCAAGGATATGAATCATTTGCCATCACATGCACTTTTTCTTTCTTATAAAAAAGAGAAGAGTGGAATAGATTGTGTGCTCATGTCTCTGTTAAAAAATGGGTAAAAAAAAAAAAAAGATGTGTATAGATAAACAGGGAGTCAGGTTTCAAAAAACATGTGCAAGAACATATTTCTGCATGTTTACTGTATAAATAAAGTATATCTACCTTGAAAAAAATGAAAACCAAGATGCTATTATGAAACAAACCTTGTCTCCCTCAGGTATGTATGTTACAGGAAGGATGAAGGCATGGCTCCGTTTTGAGTGGTGAGCTTTAATTGTGGTCCCATTTATAGTCCAGGGTCCATACAGATGGTCTCACACTGATGATGGTTTGATTTTTCGACTCTATGATGGTATGAAAGCGACATGCATTCAGTACAAACTGTACCTCAAATTTTGAACTTTGATCTTTTCCTGGGCCGGGGATATACGTTCTGATCCTCTCTCGTGGTCCTGGGCGGCAACAACAAGCTGCAGCTGCCAGCCAGCCAGCGACCACACGGGTAAGGAGCCAATACAGCAAAAAACAAAACAAACAAAACAAAAAACAACAAACAAACAAACAAAAAGAGCCAATACAGCGATAACCATGCTGTACCCATGCAACCACTCTGTTTTTCACTTTCAGGACAGTATTCAATAAGTTACATGAAATATTCAATGCTTCATTATAAAACAGACTCCATGTTAAGATGATTTTGCCCGACTGTAGGCTAACGTAAGTGTTCTGAGCACATTTAAGGTGGGCTAGGCTAAGCTACGATGTTCTGTAGGTGAGATGTATTAAATGCATTTTCGATTTTCAACTTACGATGGGTTTATCAGGACCCATTGTGAGTAGAGGAAGATCTGTATGCATAAGGCAGCAGGTTCCTTTACTATTCTGGCAGGGAGATCCTGTGTGCACATTTCATATTTTGTTGGTTCTGTGTATTGGATAATATCCAGTTCACTGGAATCTTTATTTTTTCCAATTCACTGGAATCTAAAAATGAAGGTCTCCAAAGCACATTTTCTGTACAAATGACTGGAAACAGATGCATGTTAATATTGTTTTTTTTTTTTTAATTTTTAATGTTTATTTATTTTTGAGAGAGAGAGAGGGTCAGAGAGAGAGAGGGAGACACAGAACCCAAAGCAGGCTCCAGGCTCTAAGCTGCCAGCATAGAGCCTAATGAGGGGCTCAAACTCACGAACCGAGAGATCATGACCTGAGCTGAAGACGGATGCTTAACCGTCTGAGCCACCCAGGCTCCCCAAATATTGTTCGTTTTGTACCTACTTCACCTGGAAAGGTGGCCCATGTTCGTAGGCAGTAGGGCTCTCATTTTGGAGTTGGGCCCAGAGCTGAGAACTGTGGGCTCAGGCTGAAGGAAGACAGGGAGGGTGCAGGGCATCCAAATGGTCCCAGCTGCAGGTGTGGGAGGGGTGAGGGCAGGATGCCAAGCAAGGCATTTTGCCTCCTGCCAGACTGTGTTTTGAGGGTTTCAGCAATTTCCTTCCATTCAATATGAAGTGGTAGAAATAGCCAAGAGGAAGCCTCATGTCATACCCAAGCAGGTCTTAAATTGTTTACCACAGCTTCAGTACAATCTGAGAGATTAGGACGTGTGGAGACGTGGGGATCTTATGTCTCGGCTCTTCCAGGACTCAGCTAAATTACCGTGCTGTTCCATTTTCCCATAATCCACCCAAGTGTCCCAGAAAACGCCGTCTCCGAAAACATTCTCCAGACTGTCTCCAGCAGCTGGAAGGGGTACAAAAATCAGTGAGAAGCATCCCAAATTTTGGTTTGGGAAGAAGTTACCAAGCACATAGCACACGTCTTCCTGAACCTGTCTCTTCAGTGAGCAGCTTCCTTGTGGAGCTGTGTGACAGAACGCACACAGGCACCCAAAGCTTGCATCCTCATCTGATTCCACGAGCAGAAAAAGAGGAATAAACTTAGCTAGCTGGCTAGAAAAGAATTTACTAGAGTAACTAAAGAGGGCTGCCTTTCGGGTAATCAAGAGAAAACAATAACAGTTTAAGCCCACCAATGCTTTCCAGGGAGGAACCTTGTTCTGATGAACACCTTGATGTGTTTGGATGTGCAAAGGGGAGCCAAGGGCTGCATAAGAGAAAGAGATGAATTTGAAAATCTGACAGTCCCAAAAGGAAGAGGACGATGAGGGAGAGTGTGTCAGACCCTCTTTGGGGCCACTGTCAGCGCCGGGTCCCTGTCCCCTCTTGCCTTTGTCATCCAGGTGCACTACAGGCAAGGGCCACCACTGCCAGCACCTGCTTCCCTTTACCTGAGTGCTTTCTCTGGCCACTGGAGCCCGCCCTACCCACACAGACCTGAAGTGCTGGGGAATTAACGCCGACCAAGAAAATCTTAACCAGTGACCAGCAGGAACTGGTGAATACAAATGTCAGCTCCCTTTCCCACTTGGTGGGAACCCTTAGGCACCCAGGGTCCCTGTCCAGTGCCCCATGCCCATGCGGAGCACCTCTCACTTCCTGCCCCAGGGCTCCCTATTGGTGCTGGCACATGGCGTGATCCACTCAGCATAAGCAGCCTGCAAGTGATGTGGAAATAACACCCTGAGAAGCAAACATGTTGCCAGAGGAAGCCAACAAACACGTTTCTCCCTACCTCTCCCAGATACACTGTCCCGAGAAAGTCATTTATAAGGCATCTCAGAAGATTGTCTCAGGGGCACCTAGGTGGCTCAGTCGGTTGAGAGACCGACTTTGGCTCAGGTCATGATCTCACGGTTCATGGGTTCGAGCCCCAAGTCAGGCTCTGTGCTGACAGCTCAGAACCTGGAGCCTGCTTCGGATTTGATCTCCCTCTCCCTACCCCTCCCCTGCTCGGGCTCTGTCTCTCTCTCTCAAAAATAAATAAACATTAAAAAAAAAAAAGAAAAAGGTGGTCTCACAACACAGATATCTGTCATTTAATGCATCTTATTGGCCCCTCCTCCTTCCCCTCCTCACTCCCCTTTCCTTCACTTCCTCTCCCTGGGACTATACTCCCTAATGCCAGAGAAGCACCAAAAACTTCTGCCTCAGAACCCAGGGGAAGACGGGGGCGGAGTTTACCTGTCACTCTCACACTCATGTTATCTTCACAGGGTCTCTAGGCAGCTGTCATTTCCATCTCACCAGGTCCAATCAGTGTTATGCTTTCAATGGAGGGAACCAGCGTTGTGATCTGTGGCATGTCAGGATGACAGAGTCCCTGTGGACTATATTACAACCGAGAACAGGAGGGTTAACACGGTCCTGGGGCAAAAATGTAAACATGTAGTACTTTCCTTGCCATATGGAAACAAACTGCTTTCAATTTTCCCCACTGATAGGGATTGTGACTGCCCTTGCCAGGTCACGGTGTGTTTCCAAGTGCCGAAGGTGGTGTTGATATATTCCAGTAAAGATACCACATCTGGAATAGCAGCTGCGATCGAGGCTACCATCTGGCCGAGTTTATGGCAATCCACTATTATCCACCATAATCTGTTTGGCTTTTGCAAGGGCCATGAAAGTGAATTAGCAGAAACAGAATGGGACTCACCAGCCCTGTACCATTTAAGCCTTAATAGTGGGTCTAATCCCTGCAATACTTCCTGGGAGGTGGTATTGCTTCTTACTTACTCTTGAAGATGGAGAAGGGAGGTGGTTTTAAGGACTTCCACTTGACCTTTCTCATCCATCTCCGTAAGTCAAATAGCTTAATACAAGTGTTCTGTCAGAAGCTAAGTATATCTATTCCAATTACATAGTTGAGGCCTAAACAGATCTAGAAGGCACAGGTAAATATGTGAACAGGTAGCCCAGATCCCCATGTCACCTACCACTTTGCACTAAAACTCCTTCAATGCACACCTATGGCTTTATGGGTGGTTTCCTACGACCCATAAACAGAGAAGGAAAGAACTTATGCTGCATACAGATGACTCAGTATGATGTGTTGGCACTAGTTGAAAATGGAGTCTCTCTGTATTGCAGCCATTTCAAGGATGGCCCCAAAGGATAATCACGAAAAGAATTTCTTCCAGGGGGGTAGAACTATGATGGGACACCTGGCTGGCTCAGTGGTTAAGGGTTCGACTTCGGCTCAGGTCATGATCTCACAGTTTGTGGGTTTGAGCCCCGTGTCGGGCTCTGTGCTGACAGCTCAGGGCCTGGAGCCTGCTTTGGATTCTGTGTCTCCCTCTCTCTCTGCCCCTCCTCTGCTCATGCTCTGTCTCTCTCTCTCCCAAAAATAAATAAAACATTAAAAAAATTAAAAAAAGAACTGTGAGTGGTAGACTTGGTTGACCACTATGACGAAGGGAGAAGTGGTCTGAGTTACGCATATACAGAGATGCCTGAGCAGTGTGAAAATGTCTTGGATGTTGGCCAGGGGCCTGAAAGATAAGATTGGACTATCGGGGACCAGGAGATCTAGGGAGGTGTATCACGTATTGACCTACGGGAGTGGGCACAAAATGCGTTGGTCTTTGTATTTCACAATGCTCACCAGAGAATGTCCACCACAGAGGAGACAGTCAACAACCAGGTGGACAGAGTGACTCATTCTGTGGATGAGCCAGGCTCTCTCCTTGGCTACCCCAGGGCTGACATGGTGGAGTGACAATGATGGCAGGGGTAAGTGCTAAACAAAGGCCCAACAACATGGGCCCCATCCCTCTAAAGCAGATCTAGCTACGCACACTGTGGCATGCCCAACCTGCCAGCTACAGAAATTGACCGTGACCGCTTAATATGGCACTATTTCTCAAAGACAGCAGCCAGCCACTTAGTGACAAGCCAGTTTCTTCAGATCCTTTCCTGAGAGGTTTGCTTTTACGAGCATCAACACCTATCTGGATACAGGTTTGCTTTCCCTGACCAAGTACCTTTGGCAGCACCAAGGATGCTTCATTTATCAATATGGTGGCCCATACAACATTACCTCAGATACGGGACACATTTTATTGCAAAAGAGGTGCAACAATGGGTGAATGACCAAAGGATTCACTGGTTTTAGCATGTACCACTTCACTCAGAAGAAGCTAGCTTAATACAGTGGTGGAAGGGCCTGTTGAAGGCTCAGCTAAGGCGCCAGCTTAGGGACAACACAGTGCAAGGTTGTGGCACTCTCCTCCAGAGTGTGAAACCCACAGTCTGTATATGGTGCTGTGTCCTCCAGAACTAGACTACTTGGATCTAGAAGCCAAAGGATAGTCAGATTGAGCCCTTTTATCTTCTCTCCCAGTGGTCCACTGAAACTGTAGGCTCTTCTAGACTGGGGGTGCGGTTTCCAGAGAAAAAGTTCTTCCAGAGGCTACAGTAAGGTCACCAAACTTGAAGCTGAGACCACTTGGTCACCTTAAGTTGCTCATGCCAGAGAGCCAGTGGACAAAGAGTGGCTGCATTAGTGGAAATAAGGACCCTGATTTCCATGAGAAGTGTGACAGCAACTACCTTATGAAGGTAGAGAGGAACTCAGGTAATTTCATGGGGGATTTCTTGGTACCTCTATATTCCACACTGATGGTGAATGAAACTATCAAGGCAACTAACAGATCAGACTCTTAAAGGATAAACGTCCAGGTCACCTCACTAGGTGAGCAACTCAGACCATCCAAAGTGTGGATCGGAAATAAAGGAAATCTAGAATGGGCAACAGAGGAGGGAAATGGCACTGGCTACAGCTGGGAGACTGTATGAAGCATTTTTCACTAATTCTCCTGCCTAAAATCTTACCAGAGATTTCAGTTGACTTTGATCTTGAAAGGGATTCTCTGACTGGTTGGACTTGTGCGTGAGAACATCCTGTTCTCACAGCATCAGAGGCCCCATATCCTAGTACTGGAGCTGGATCTATTGGGAGGGCATGTGCAAACCTAAGTGGCACAGGGGTGGACTGGATTAGGTATCTCTAATGCACCATTTCACCTCCAGGTGACCATTTGTTCGAGCCACGGCCATTGCTGCAGCGATCACCTCTGTATGGGTTCCAGCCAACCATGGGCACAACCTGGCAGCCTTAACTTACACCCACACTGGGTTCCACCCTCCTGCTTTCGGACTTCTCCATCCATCCTGAAGCATGAGGTGCTGCAGGATTCACTTAGTGCCCACACATAAGCAACTTGGAAATGCGGAGGAAATAATATGTGGCAAACTTTTGAACAACGGGAGACAGAAATCAGTGAATGGATATTTCTCCCTTCCTCTCTTAGATGAACCTTCCTAAAAATCAGTTTCTTAAAAGAAAATCCCAAAGGAGGAGAAATCCTGTCCATTTGATGCCTCTTACCTATCTTCCTTGTTCTTTGCCTCATTCCCCCTTCCCTCATTGCTGGGATTGTACTCTGGAAGAAAGTAACATAGAAGTCTTTGCCTCAGGCTCTGCTTCTTGCAACCCAGGCTAAGACGGAGAGTAAGAGCTTATAAGCACCATCAAGACAGAGGCCAGAAAGTCTGTAGATGAAGCAGCCAGTGAAACATTCCTAGCAGGCGTGGCGTGGCCCAGGCCATTTGAGAAACTATAAATCTAACATACAGTTTGTAGCCATTTATGTTCCAGCATGGACATTCATTCCTCCTGCAAGTCCCCTTCCTGAAGCAACAACAGAAGCCTTCAATCAAGTTTACCAAATACAAAAATGCCTCGTGAAAATGGGGTTCTGTGGACACCAGCTGAGAGGTGAATTCCATACCTTGGTCAACAGAACAGGACAAAGGCTCCACACACGGGATGCTTTGACGAGACATGACTGGAATTTAGGAACGGAACTCAGCATCAGAGGTAAACATAAGAACTTTAGCTTTCTGAGAATTTGCTTAGATACTGAAGATGACTTTGGGCTTTCAAAAGGCACAGAATGGGGGAAGCAAAGATCATTTTTAAGGAGCAGAAGGATTCCATCCAACATCTGACATATGAGCATCAGAGAGTATCCAAAATCAGACTGTATGGGTTTAAATTCATGGATTGTCTCTTACTGGCCGTGTGACCTTAGGAAAGTTACTTAATGTTTCTGTGCTCATGTGTCATGAATTGAAAGGTAGTTATAGTAATACAGAGTGGTTGAATGCATCAAATTAAAGGGCTCGGGCACATAGCAGTCACTAAGCAGTTTTCTATTTTATTATTATTTAGTGCCTTTGTCTGTTCAATAAAAATAAAAAGACCATACTTATAGTCATAGAATATCAGCTCTAGAAGAGTGCTCAGAGAATGTCAGGCCGGCCTCCACTCCTGTCCAGGAGGAGGAAGGGGTTTGCCCGGGGCTGTAACTCTAATCCAGGGCGAAGCCAGAGCCAAGTGTTCAAACACCTGTCCAGATCTTTTCTCTGCCTTGTGGAGCTTCTGCCAAATTCCCCCATACACCTGGAAATAAGACCACTACAGATCAGAAAGATAGTAAGAAATGAAGGTTTCATTCTCATAATATGCCCCAAAGTCTCTGCCTGCTTTGCTGTCGTAGAGCATTTCACTCTGCCTTTCTGCATTAGTGAACCATGGTCCAGACCAGTGGTTTTTAACCTGTGATGTGCATCAGAATTATTTTGTGGGGAAGAATGTTAAAAATGCAGATTCTGAGTCTCTGCCCAATACCTACCAAATCAGAATGTCTGCAGGTGGAACCTGGGAACTGGAATTTTACGAAGCTCCTCTGTTCCATCTTCTGTACACTGAAGTTTCATTGCTATCAGCCTGAAGTTTCAACATCTCTATTTCTCACAGCACCTGGTTCCTCAACTTTAGCTTGGCATTTTGGGTATTAGGACACTTTCCAGTTGAAATATAACCCCCCACCATGATCATTTACAATTTCTAGCTCTGACATACTGCCAAGCTCTCTCTTGGATAGACTTTCCCATTCACCACGCCTTTGAAAGAGCAAGAGATCATATGTTCTGTTGAGTTAAGGCCTTTAGAATCCAAGATTTTGGAGACAAAGCAGCTCAAAACTAGAAGGGACATTGCACCTGATTCCAAGGCCAATCCAATTTGGAGATTTAGAGAAATAAGATAGCAAGAGGATCCCTTGGATACCGTTTGGCTAGAGAGGGGAGGTCTATCAAAGAGGATTTAGGCAAACCCCACACCTATGGACTGCCTGCCTTCCATCTTACCCCAAACCCCTCATCAAAACATCAGATAATACCTTTCATGTCCCTAATATCTATAAAAAGATAGCAGGTACAGAAGAATTAAAGTTAACAGCTATTTTTGTCTCAAGGAGGAAGAGAATTGATAAATGTGTCCTTGTGATAAGCTAGAGAGGGCAGGACATGAAACCTGTCCAAAGTGACAGGCGCTTTCTCTTTTTTTAAGTATGTATGTATGTATGTATGTATGTATGTATGTATGTATGTATCTTGGGGGAGGGAAGAGAGAGAGAGTGCATGCAGGGGAGGGGCAGAGAGAGGGGGAAAGAGGATCCCAAGCAAGCTCCGCTGCCAGCTCCAAGCCTGACTCAGGGCTTGAACTCACAGTGAGATCATGACCTGAGCCCAAACCAAGAATAGGTTGCTTAACTGACTGAGCCACCCAGGTGCCCCCAGAGTGATAGGAGCTTTATCACCGATTAAGGACTGATGTCCCCATGTGGCAGGGCCACACCTTGCTTCTGTGAGTGGCCAGAACATGAAAAACATGTCCTCTCCCCCCTGATGTGCCACGAGACCCCTGCCCTGGCTCTGCTGGGCTTACCTGCAATGCAGCAGGGGAGGTGTTGGATCAACGATGGGTTGCGGCTTCCTCTTTCCTCAGTCCTATAGTTCAGGGTCTGGTCAGTGGCAACCCTAGGAAGGTGGCTGGAAATGTACAGGCAGGGAAGTTTCTTTTGTCACAATGAATGGGGATGTTCCCAGCATCTGGCAGGCAGGGGCCGGGGCTGCTAAATTCTGCAGTGCAAGAGGCAGTCTATACAACAAAGAAATATCCCAGCAACAATGCCAACTGCGCCCCACGAAGAAATGCTAGCAGATTGCGGCTTTCAAATTTTTTGGAACAGGGCCCTTGGTCTCCCAATCCCATAAACACACATTTCTGAAGCAAAAGTTTCATTTGCCCTTACTACATGTCATGAGCTTAGGTACTTTCTACTCTGTTCTGTTGCACTGGATTAAAAAAAAAAAAAAGACAGATTGATCAAAAACTATTAAATAGATTTTATGACCCATGAATGAGCCACCACCCATATTAGGGTGTGATCATTTCAAAATTCTTTTTTTTTATGTTTGTTTGTTTGTTTGTTTATTTGTTTGTTTATTTATTTATTTATTTAGAGAGATCTCCACTGTGAGATCATGACCTGAGCTGAAATCAAGAGTTGGACGCAGAATTGACTGAGCCACCCAGGTGCCCCTCAAAATTCGTAATCAGCACCCGTGAGTGGAAATACGGAGTGAATCGCTCTGCAAGCATTAGTCATCTGCTCTCACCCTCACTACTTGACTTACAAAATCTCAGGGCTCAAGTGAAAGACCCAGTGACTTCTGATGAGCTAAACCAGTCTTGCTCCTTCTCCCAAAACCAGATGCCCAAAGAGAGACAAACAATTGTCCATTGCTGAGGCCTGGGGTTTTCACAGGGCCCTGCTCTGAGGCTGGAAGCCCATGTGTCCTACATATCCCCATGGGGGGTGGGGGGTAGGGGGCAGTGGGGAACAGATGGATACTAGCCATTCAAAGGTTTTATATCACAGTGGACAATGGAAACCAGCCACAGTGGGAGCGGAGTGGGGCTGAGGACTCTGAAGCTGAGAGGGCTTAAGGGAGTATTTTTCACCTTCCTGAACCACAGCCTGGCACCTACATCAGATGGGCAGCCTGGTTCTTTGATTCCAAACTTCCTGGGGCACCTGGGTGGCTCAGTCACTTGAGTGTCTGACTTCAGCTCAGGTCAGGATCTCATGGTTCGCGAGTTTGAGCCCCGTGTCAGGCTCTGTGCTGACAGCTCAGAGACTGGAGCCTGCTTCAGATTCTCTCTCTCTCTCTCTCTCTCTCTCTCTCTCTCTCTCTCTGCTCTTCCCCTGCTCACATTCTGTCTCTCTCTCTCAAAAATAAACATTAAAAAAAACAAAAACAAAAAAACACCTTCCCTGCCCACTCTGTGCAAGCAGGACTGGTTCTAATATGTGGGAAGAAATACAAGAATAGATGTCACCCACAAGGCCAAGGGCAGGGCTAGGCTTAAGGGGTAGAACCTGTGACACTGGTTGGTGGGACCACCAGCCACACTTTGACCCCTCCTGACCACTAACATGGATTACAACCTAAGTAATTGGATCCCTTTCTCTGACTGCTTCCTCTTATTCTTACTCCTACTTATTCTTACCACATTCTTTAAAAAAAATTTTTTTTAACGTTTATTCATTTTTGAGAGACAGAGAGAGACAAAGCATGAGTGGGGAAGGGGCAGAGAGAGGGAGACACAGAATCTGAAACAGGCTCCAGGCTCTGAGCTGTCAGCACAGAGCCCGACACAGGGCTTGAACCCACAGACCGCGAGATCATAACCTGAGCCGAAGTCAGACGCTCAACCGACTGAGCCACCCCAGGCACCCCTATTCTTACCACATTCTTAACTACTGTCATATCAACATATTGCTTTAAAATTTTTTTTAATGTTTTTATTTATTTATTTTGAGAGAGAGAGAGAGGTGGGGAGGGGCAGAGAGAGAGGGAGAGAGAGAATCCAAGCAGGCTGTGCTGTCAGCGCAGAGCCCAAAGTGGGGCTCAATCTCACGTACTGCCAGATCATGACCTGAGCCGAAACCAAGAGTCCGATGCTTAACCAACTGAGCCACCCAGGTGCCCCTCAACATATTACTTTAAATGGCTGAAAAGACACCATTTTCACCATTAAATGGCTGAAAAGTGGACTCTGCCTGTCTCTCCGTGGACAGTCCCTTCCTATCTTGGCTTATGCTTTTCCCACTTCCTGGAGTTAGTGACTCCGTGTTCTTACATGTAGAGCCCTGTGGAAAACACCACACACTCTCGCTGCAGGACCCTGGTGCCACCAAGGTCTGATTGCCCCCTCCATGCCTCCCCACACTGCTCCAGGCCCTGGGGAGCCCAACCCTTCCGGGGCTCCTGTTGAGGAGGGCACCTGTCGGGATGAGCACTCGGTGTTGTATGGAAACCAATTTGACGGTAAATTTCATATTAATAAAAAAAAAAGAATGACCTGTGAGATTGCAGGGTTTCCCACCAAACTACAGATAAAATAAAACAATGTCTTGTGCTGGCCTGAGTGGTCCATCTTGTTACCCTCATTTCACAAAGGAGAAGACTGGAGGTCAAACAGCTAACTTTCTCAAGGCCAGCAGGTTAAGAAAGGGCAGAGATGAAATTTGAACTTGGGTCTTCTGGCCTCACATCCCCCCTTCACTCCACTGCCTCAGTATGGCCCCAGGGCTTTAGTCAAAACTCCGGCCACCCACCTGGCTATCCAGGTGACACACGGAAAGACAGCTGAGAGATTTTCACCTTCAGAGGAGAAGTTGCAGAAGAGTTGGGGGCTTCCGTGAGCGAAGCAAGTTCCTGTAGCAAGGCGAGTCCAGGGAAATCCCAGCACGCATTTTTCACCACCTCCACATTTGCACTTCACAAATAGTGTTCGCCAAGGCGGACTGTTGCCCTCGGGGGCGGGGGGGGGGGGGAACCTCGCTGCTTGCTCAGTGCATGGGCCCCCCAGTTACAAGAGCTGCCTGTGGTCTGAGAGTAAAGAGGAAGGATCAGAGCTGGTGCCGGCATCTTCAGCGCCTGAGGAGGCAGCAGCATGCTAAGGGAAGCCCACCACTGGGAGGCAGAGCCGTGAAACGAGACTCAGGGGCAGACCTCCACAGGGGCCCCTAATCCGTGGCTGTTTTGTGAAGGAGCCAGTGGCCTCTCCGCTGCAGAAATTCCTGGAAGTACTCGGGGATTAAGCCCAGAGAAAATGGCTGATGGCTATACTGATCACATGAGTCATCAAGAAAAAGGTTAAACTGTGCTTTGTGGGTTCTTTTTAGAAAAGCTCAGCAGTGTAAAACATCTCAGAAAAGACTCTCATCAAAAGCAAATAAAACAAAAAGTAACTTTTTAATTTTTTTTTAATTTAAAAGGGCAACCTTTAACGACTTAGAAAATTATCAGAGCAGCTTCTAGCCCAAGTTTTTATGTACATGTGTTACAAGGGATTTTTTTGAAGCTGAATTTCCTTTTTTTATGTTTGTGTACCTCATGAAATGGAACACCTACCTTCTTCAAAAGATACTTTGAAGCCATAAAAATGTTCATACACTTTGACTCAGTAATCCCCTTCTGGGAAGCTGGCCTAAGAAAATACCCTGAAATATGGAAAAAGCCATATGCAGAAAAATATTCATCAAAGAGTTGCTTTAGTGAAAAACTGGAGGCAGCCCAAATATTCAAAAAAAGGAAAGAGAGGCTGGTAAAGTAAATTATGGTATAAACCTTGAAGAAATATTCTATAACCATTAAAAATGATGGGTATGGAGTTTATGAAGGATCACAGAAAATACTTATGATAAAGTATTGGGTGAGGAAAGTCTGGAACAAAATTTGCACACACATGATGTGTAAAAACAGGAAAGGAACATAAAAATATAGTTGTCACTATGTCAAAGTGGTAGGCATATAAATTTTTACCTTGTTTTCAAATTTCTCTAATATTATTGTATCTCTACTTTAAAAAAAAAGTTTAATCCCTAAAAAAGCAGGGAAGGGAATAATAGACACTGTTCATGTTTTAAGTAGGAAGAAACATTAGTAGAGGTTAGGGGTAATTAAGATGGGAAATTGTCCATCTTATTGCCCAAATTATTACGTGTTTTTAGAATGCTTTAACTTTTTATGAAATAAATATATAACATATGCAAAAGGCAGTTTTGTTCAAGACACAAAAAACCCAAATTATACTACTATAGAAAGCATTCAGGGTTTAAAAGTTCTCCAATTTCTGTGTTTTTGGGTGGTTATGGATCCACTGACAGGGGGCTTCTTATCAAGGAGCATTGAAATGATGCTTCATATCTCTCTACATTTTTATTTCATCTGTAGCACTCAGTATGACCTGATCAGCTGGATATGAGTGTTGGGTTTAGAAAACAAATCTCATTTTCTCCCTCTACCATCCAGAACACTTAGAATAATGGAAAAATTGAAAGGAGTTCAAGGTTATTCGTGTATAAATCTCCTTGGCAGGAACACATTTCACAGCAACGTGAGTGCAAAGTTGGGCATGCAGGGTCCCAGACCTGCTATGGAAGTGTGAATCTGGAGTCAAAGTCCTACCTAGGGACAAGACAAGGCTAGTGTGCAAAGGTGAAGACAAATCACAAATCCAAATCCAAATACCCAGGAAAATACAAACTGGAAATCAAAAGAACATAGTTCTTAACACCATTAAAAAAAAAAAAAAAGAAAAAGGAAACCCAGGGGCGCCTGGGTAGCTTAGTCAGTTAAGCACTTGACTTTGGCTTAGGTCATGATCTCACAGCTCATGGGTTTGAGACCTGCGTTGGGTTCTGTGCTGACAGCTTAGAGCCTGGAGCCTGCTTCAGATTCTCTGTCTTTCTCTCTGCTCCTCCCGTGCATGTGTGTGCACACACACTCTCTCTCTCGAAAATAAAAAATAAACATTAAAAAAATTTTTAAAAAGGAAACATAAGGGCACCTATCCCAGTTATCTATTGCTGTGCAACAATATATCCTAAAATTTAGCAGCTTCAAACAAAAACCATTTTATTGTATTTCACGATCACGATTTTATGGGTCAAGAATTTTGGCAGGGCTCAGCTGAGAAATGCTTTTGCTTTTCATGGCCTCTCAGGGCACTCAGTGGTATTTGGCTGGAAAATGAGTCTAGAGAATCCAAGGGTTCCTTCATATGTCTGATGCCTGGGGAGGCTGGTAGAATGGGCTCAGCTGCTTGTGTTGACCACTGCTCCTGCATTAGGCTTCTCTAGTGTGGCAGTGTCCCTGGAGTGGTTGGCTGACTCATGTTGGCAGGTGGCATCTCCCAGAGCAAGCCTTCAGAGATAACTAGCCAAAAGCTGCAAGACTTCTAGCAACTTAGCTCAGAAGTTTCAGAACATCTCTTCCATCACAAACTATTGGTCAAAACGTCACTAAGTCCAGTCCAGGTTCAAGGGCAGGGAATTAGACTCTGTTGCTCAATGGGAGAGACAGAAAAGAATCTGTGTTCATCTCTAGTCAATCACAGCAAGGTTCTACATGAATCAAATCGGGAGGGAGATTGCAGCAAGCAAGCAATGCAGGCAAAGGCACCAAGGTGGAGTTTATGCCTATATTCACCATGATGGTGTAAATTGGTACCACGCTTTGGGAAGGGACCTTGTCCATATGTACAGAATGTATAAAATCAGAAGAAGGCTGTAGGGATGTACTAAGAATTCGCTCTCCCTGAAGCCGGGCTTTCTTGGTCCTGGCTGCCCCTAGTCTCACCTGTAGGGTTTCAAAAACACTCATGCCTAATCACACTCCCAGAGATTCTGAAGTGCTTGGTCTCAGGCATGGCCATAAAATTCACCATAAAATTCAAGTAAATGAATAAAATCAGCTTTTTCCTTATTGCACTTTTGGGCCAAATGCAGCTGGAAGAGGGTTTTAGGGTCCAAAGATTTGGGAGCTTAAAGAAAAATTTAACTCCTCAGACACGAGGGTCAACTCTGGAATGTTGTCACATGGTCAGAGTTTGGAGATTTTGCCAAAACTGGTTTAAGTTTACTTTTTTTTTTTTAATAACATGGTGAATAGCTCTGTGTCGATTCCCCCTTCCCCTTATTATTTTGCAATGGCTCTTACTCAAAGACTTGAAAAAGTGATGTACCATGTCCCCTTGATATAGATGTCTAAGAATAAATTAGAAAACATTTGAAATATATTTAGAAAAAAGTGCCATTTTGTGCTACAAGGATTGAGGGTCTATAGAAAGACGCCTTTCAGAATAAATGTCAGGCATTCTTTCAGGATGAATAAGTCTCTACAGAGGCCCCATCACGACCAGTCAGTTCACCCTACGATTCAAGTCATAACTGCTCGCTGATTTTGTGTGAGGCCTTCTGGAATGGGGTTGGGGCTCCAACACACTCATGGATGACATAGAAACTCTTGGTCCTGTCCTGAGAAATTGATGCTTTCTTTCCTTTCACAAACTAGAAGGATCTGGCAGTGTTTTCTCAGACTTCTCTTTTTTTACTCTTAGAATCTTTGTGCCCCCTGGGATCTGATGAACAAAGGTTACAGAGAAAAAAAAGTATGACATATAGTGCAGTGGTTCTCGAAGTGTGGTCCTTAGACCAGCAGCATTAGCGCCACCTGGGAACTTGTGAGAAATGCAAACTCTCCTACCCACACAGCAGACCTACTGAATCAGTTATTGTAGGATGGCGCCCAGCCATCAGTGTTTTAACCAACCTTCCAGGTAGTTCCGGCCCACTAGAGTTGGGAACCACTGATTAAGCACACAGACGGAGCATGAACAGCCTTTGTCTCACATGCCAGCTTATTACTTGGTTAAGTAACTTCACCTCTCTGATCCTGTTTCCTCGTCTGTAAACTAAGAATACTAGCACTTACCACTGCAGGGTTGTTTGAGGATGTAGGGAGTAGATGCAAACAGACTATATAGCACTGTTCCTTGCAGGGCCTGGATGAAGGTGAGGCAGGTGAGGCATCTGTAGTCCTGTAGGTATCTCTTTAAATTCTGCACCCACGGAGGATTCACCCACTTCACCCTAGTCCCAGCCCTGGTTCTTGATATTCCAAAAGGGCTCAGTAAATGGTTGGTACTGTTATATTATTGAGGAATCTGAGGTTTTATCCATTTTCAGGGCCTTGGCCAGGCAGAGTTCCAAAATCAAAGTCTTTAAACAGTTTGGTGTAGAGGAAAGAGCATTGGCTTTGGAGTCCACAGGGAAGGGTCTGAATATCAGACTGATATCTAGGAATATCAGTCAAGGAGTGAGGTGCAGAGCAGAAAAGGGGCAAGCTCAGTTGCCCAAGACAGCCTTCTTTCACTGGGCGGGGCTCTTTCTTCTCTTCTCCTTCTTTCTGAGAAAAAGCAGAGGCGACTGCTGAGTTTGGACTCTCCCATGCATGATCGCTGTATTTTCTGTATCAGTAGATACCGACAACATCCAAGAACCATTCCTCATTGAAAGTCTTAGCATATTAAGAATAGAAGGGGAATAGAAGGAGGGCTCTTCTATCTGTCAAAGGGCAGCCACAGGACCCACTGCTAACATCTTCCTTAATGGTCAAAACTGGTCCCTCTCCTCAAAGGATCAGGAACAAAGTGAGCATGTCTCACTGCTCCTCTGTGAGGTACCAGAGGTTCTCATTAGTTCCTTAAGCTACAAAAAGAAATGAAAGGCACCCAGATTGGAAAAGAAGTAAAATTGCCTTTATGCACAGATGCCATCATGATTGTCTATAGAGAAATTCTGATGGAATCTTCTCTAAAGCTACTAGAACCAAGAAGTGTGATCAGCAAGGTTGCAGGATATCAGATCAACACACAAAAATCAATTTTATTTCTATACACCAGCAATAAAAAGTTGGTACTTGAAATTTAAAAACACTGTCATTTATAACAGCCAAAAGGTACAAAATGCATAGCTATACAAATCTGGCAAAAGAGGTGAAGGCCTGTACTGCAAACTATAGAGCACTGCCAAGGAAATTAAGCAAGACCTAAATCAGTGGAGAGATAGCCCATGACCTCATCCAAGGGCATGAAGACTTCCCCTGTTGTTTTCTTCTCAGAGTCTTCTAGTCTCAACTCTTATGTTTGGGTCGTTGATTCATTTTGAGTTAGTTTTTGTATATGGCATTGAGGCAGGGGTCCAACTTCATTCTTTCGCATGTGAATATCCTGTTGTCCCAATGCCATTTGTTGAAGACCCTGTTTTTCCCCCATTGAATGGTCTTGGCACCACTGCAGAAAACCGATTGATCATAAAAGTGAAGGCTTCTTTCTGGACTCTCAAATTCTGTTCCACTGCATAGATGTCTATCTTTACAATAGTACTGCACCATCTTGTTTGCTGTAGATTTGTACTAAGTTTTGAAATTGTGATGTTACTCTTTTTCAACATTGTTTTGGCAGTTCTACATTTGGACAAAGACATAAAGGTAGTTTTTGACAACGATATAAAGGTAGTTCAGTGGAAAAAGCACAGTCTTTTCAAAAATAGAGTTGCAGAACAATTAGATAACCATATGCCCTTGGTTTTCACTTTCTTGTTCCTATTACCCCTGCTTTTGGCTCAACCCTTATTTTCTTAAATGCATCTATTCTTCTAGAAGTCATTTCCTTCTTTTCAAAAACATAAATTTAATTAACTTTAATTAAATTTAAGTCTCCTCAGTCTGTGCTTTCTCTTTTTGCAGACTGAGCCTGATCTCCCCATTCATAGATTATTTCACAAAACCGCAAGTGTGAGCAGCTTAAAAGGAAAGACTGATGGGAGTGAAGAGGTAGCCTGTGAATCTGTTCTCTGTGCCTTCCTGAGACAAATGGCCCTCCCTCTGATGGCTGGCTCTGGGGAAGGGCCTGAGAAGCTACAGCTCTAAGAACTCGGGCACCTGCAAGGCCATAGAGCACAGAGCAACATCTCTCACTTGGTTTCTGAGGGAGTAAGGCCACTCAGCCACTTTGTCCATTAGCATAACGTACGTCTACATGACATAAATCAAGAATCTAGTGCACATGGGTGGCCAGCTAAGCTGTGCAAACAGGCTCAGAAGGCCCAGATTTGGCCATTGGTGAAATGGGAAATACCAGGAGAATTCTGTGCACCGCAGAGTTCTCACAGTGTGGCCCCCAGTCCAGCAGCATCTGTATCACCTGAGACAGAAATCAAAGAAGCACCTTGTTAGAAATCAAATTCTCGGGGCACCTGGGTGGCTCAGTCAGTTGAGCGTCCGACTTCGGCTCAGGTCATGATCTCGTGGTTTGTGAGTTCGAGCCCCACGTCAGGCTCTGTGCCGACGGCTCGGAGCCTGAAGCCTGCTTCTTCTGTGTCTCCTTCTCCCTCTGCCCCTTCCCCACTTGTGCTCTGTCTCTCTCTATCAAAAATAAATAAAATATTTAAAAAAAATTTTTTTAAAGAAATCAAATTCTCAGTCCCACCCCAAATCTAATCAAATTCTCAGGCCCTACCCCAAACCCATTGAGTCAGAAACTCTGGAATGAGGCCCAGCAATTCATGTTTTATCCAGCCCTTCAGGTGATTCTGATGCCCCCGGCAGTTAAAGTGCTTATCCACTGGCACTAAATTACCAAAATTTCATATCCTGTGTCTGCCATTTGCCACCAGTTACTTAAAATCTCTGGGTCTCAGTGCCCTCATCTATTCAGTGATGATGATTTTGGTACCAGATTCTTCAAGGTTCTTGTTCATGTTAATGGAACAATCTATGTAAATTACTTAGGAAGCAGTTAATAATCATTAGCTTATAAATGTGAATTTCCTTTGCCTTCCCTGTTTCTGAAAATTCATTGTCACATGTAATCACTGTGTAACACTTCTTAAAATCTCTCAGAGGAATTTGCATGATGGCCTTACTTGTTTATAAGTAGCAAAGTAGGTATTGTGGTCACCTTCATTGTACATGGATACAAACGGAGGCCCAGATGGTGAACTGTCTTTCCAGGGTCACAGTGATAAAGTCATGGATCTGAGACATAAATCATTTCCAACTGGAACATCTGTGTCTTTCGTCACATCCTGAGTTCTCACAGTACAGGCCTGAAACCTCAGTTGACACAGCTTTAACTGTTTTAATCAAGGTACCTGTATTTATCCCTTACAGGAAGAAAGATTTATCCCTTAACGGTGATGCAGATCGTTATATATAAAGCTCTTTGCAGGACCTGCCTTAGCACCATACTCACTGCTCTCCAAGAGTCCTCACTCCTCAAAGGGGAGAAGCTGTCTGGTGAGGTGGACCAGGCTTAGTCGGCTCCACCTTCTGGCTCCTACTGGCTCTCTCGCCTAGCTGAGCATATGACCTTGAACAAGGCACCTTGCCTCTTAGAACTTCCTTTTCCTTTTCTGTAAAAGGAGGTGTTATCCTACCCTGCCCAGTTCCCAGAACAGCCTTGTGTCTCAAACGAAATGGTAGATGTGGAAGGACTTTGCAAACTGTGAAGTGCATGCACAAGTGTGAAGTTAGGAGTTGCAGCAGTGGCAAAGGAAGAGTTTGCTGAAGACAAATACTGCCGGCCCCTCCGGCATGCAACAGCCCTGTGGTCTGGCAAGGCCAAAGCACTGTGGAGCTGGTGGGAGGTAGGTGGGGACCGGTGGAGAATTATCAGGGTGTGTGGTCTGAGCCTTGCTGGGGAGCGGCCTGCAGGGCAGGGGGGAGCTCAGAGACCCTGCCAGGCAGAGCCACAGGCATATGCCAGCACAGGCAGGAGCCATCAGCTGCAGGAACCCCTCGGTGGCCCTGGTTGCTGACTAGCCAAAGGTGTTCTCCTATCGCTTGGAGTGAAACAAACTCTCGTCTCAGCTGCCAGTTCCCAAGAAGACCCTGGGTGAGACCTTCACTTCTCTGGCCTTCGTTCTACAACACAAGTGGCTGGTTCCCACCTATCCCACCACGCCTCAGATTATGCCTCCTTCATCTTGTACTTAACATCTGAAAGTTTCTCTACCAATAGCCTTTCCTGAGTAAGGACGAGTATGTTTGCCCTTTTGCAATATTGAAAAGCACACGAGTGAGCTTCCAGGAAACTGTTTCCTAGTGGCTGAGGGTTGGGGCTGGGGAATCAGTCCGCCTGGGTTGGAATTCTGGCTGACTGCGCATGTGGCCTCAGGCATCTTGCACCCTTCCTTTCTCCATAAGTAAAACAGAGATCATACAACATCCCCATTTTACTGGGTTGGGGATTAGTGAGATGATGTGTGTCAAGGGCTGTGCCCAGCTAATGGCAGAGGATAAGCTCAATGAAAAGCTGTTGTTATATCTAGCAACACCAAGGCACCACCCTGAGTTGATTTCAGGAAAACACTGAGATTCCTGATATTGTTAGAAGCCTGTGAGCACACACAGGGGCCATCTGCTGTGCCTTTGGGGTTTGTGAAAGAACTGGAAATGGTCTCAGGACCCCCAGTGCCCAGGTCCCCTAACCTGGGAACTACTGGCCAACAGAGTCTTAAAGCTTCTTCCAGCTCTGACAGCATCTCAGTTATGTTGAAGGTCAGCCAAACCCCTTAAAAGCAATCCATGTGGTCAGTGGCAGCTGGGCAGCGGTGAGTCCAAGGCAGACTCCAAGAGGAGCCGCCGCAGCCCAGAGTACTGTCTCCAGGGCCAGGGTCCCTCGAGAAGAGTCACACATCAGAGGGAAGCTTGCAGCCTCCTGTTCAGCTCATCCAGGAACTGAATCTCCACACCCCCTCCCACCTCTCTGATCTGAAAAAGCCAGGAGAGAGGAAGTGGTTATTTCAAAGGCTGGGTGAGCCCCCCTTGCAAAGGGGTCAGAAAGCCTGAGCCTTGAGTCCCCCAAGGCACTGCTGAAAGAGAGCACTTTGCCTGTTTCCTTCCCTTCATGTCCCCCTTCCTCTCCTTGAGGGATTGTTCTAAATATATATCTTAGAGGTCAAGATACAGGATGGCAAGGGACAGAAACCTAGCCCCTAAAGGTGGAGAGAAAACTCAGGAGTTGGGTGGGGTGGGAGTGATTTGAGGGGGCCAGCCATGCTGGTGAGATCTTCCAAGGCAAATGCCACAGCTACACAAGCCTCCCCTCTGCGATGCCTTCACACTCTTCTCTCTCTGGGTACTTACACAATCCACAAGACAGCCAGGGAAGGGCTTCTATTCCCTTTATAAAGAGGAAGAAACTGAGAGCCAGAAAGGAGGCAATAACATTACAAATCATAGCCAACTTTTATTGAGCACTTACTAATTTGCCAATAGGCACTAAGAACTTTGCATGTATTAGCCAATACATTAGGATGTATTTAATCCTTATAAGAATCCTACGAGGTAGGTATTATTACTAAATGCCAATTACAGGTAAGGAAATGAAGGCACAGAGATGTCAAGTAACTTCTGTTCTGTCAGACACCAGAGCCCACATTTGTAATCACTGGCTCTAGCAGCCCTGCCAAAGAACTATAGGAGTCAGGGGCAGGGCCAAGAGCCAAACCAAGCTCAGGGCTATATCCCTGCTACTCCTCTGTGGTTAACATAAGGATGGCTATTCTAACCATCACATCTATACAGAAATAAAAGGGCCAGCTGTGTGGGAAGGAGGGGGCTTTCCATCACTGAGGGGCATCCCAGCCCAAACTCCATGATCACTTGGTGGGGTGTTAAGGACATGGTAGGGGTTGGACCTAAGGTTCCTCCCAGACACGAGCATCTACAGTTCCAGTCTGGAAGACAATCAACTGAAGTTGCTGAACAAACCTCCAAAAGAGATTTCCAGGTCCCATTTTTCCTTCCATCTCCTGTCATTCATTCCCTCTCTTGTGCTATGATTTCCTAAGAGCCTACTATGTGCCAGACTCTGTGTCACAGAAGATGGACCAGACAGACACAGCCCCTGCCCTCCAGGAGCTGATACCCTGTGACCCACACAACCAGTGGCCTTCCTGAAACTTCCTCTCCTATACCAAGATCTCCCACTCTGGACCTTGGCTCGTTCTGCTTCCCTGCCACCAACTCCTGCTGAAATCAAACCCAGCTCAAATGCCCTTTCGGGTATTCCCAACAGCAATGCCACCGCTACCCAGCTCTAGACTGCAAGGCATGAATGTACCTCACGGGCAGCCATGCTGACCTGCTTTCTATTTTTGGTAGATGTCATGGGGATGGGGAGTCCTT
Organism: Panthera tigris; assembly: GCF_018350195.1. Lineage (NCBI taxonomy): Eukaryota > Metazoa > Chordata > Mammalia > Carnivora > Felidae > Panthera > Panthera tigris. The sequence continues at coordinate 60,744,710 of NC_056672.1, read as the reverse complement.
CCACAAGACCACAGGCCCATGGACAGCAGGGATTGTGTCCTACCTTGGCTTTCCAATGCCAGGCGTCCTGGCACAGAGAAGTAACTCATTCACTCACTCATTCATCCAACAAATATGCACTGAGCACCTATGATGTGACAGGCACTGTTCCGCCTCTGGGTCTACAACAGTGAACAAAACGGGCCTCAAGCTCTGTCCTCATTGACATTCTAGCAGCAACGGCTAGGTGGGCAAATCAATCATTGATGAATATGCGCCGAATCCTGAAAACTCCTTTTGAGACCCAACACCTAGACAAAGGTACATTTTAGGATCATTCGTATATCCACAGGCCAAGTATTTATCTAAACTAAGTGAGCTCTTGAAGGAAGCTTACCTTCCTCTGCGGTGTGAGTGTTTAAAAATCACCGGAAAGGGATTGTGTTGGAATTAGTCTTCGCAAGACAGCCTGGCTTTGGGGATCCAAAGCCATTGAGATATTAGTCTGAGGCTCGGATAAAAAAAAATAAACTAAACTTTAGAGTCACAGAAATGATTCAATTTGAGGAAACACCAGGCCCAGGGACAGTAATAAGAAAAATAATCACAGCAAACACTTACACAGCATGGACTGTGTGCCAGGCCCGGGAGAAGCCCCTAATTCCCGACAGATGACAGGGCTGTCGGAAGGAAGGGGAGGCCACGAGAGGGGTGACCCTGACAGGAACCATCCCTTGAGACTGGGCCATTGTTCACTTGGGCTCCAACTGTCCCATGATCCACAGCAAGCTTGCCAGCCAGTGCCTTTGAAATTCCCTGGACTTCAATGGCAGAAAAGACAGATCTTTGCAAGTGAAAGGAAATTTGATTCCTTAAAATAGAAAAATTGTGCTCAGGGAAGGAAATTCCCTAGAACTATGGAGGCATCTTTACTCCCTGAAAAGATTAAAAAGTGCATTTACTGAGCACCTATTATATGCCAGGCAGTGTGCTAGGACCTGATGGAAACTGTCATTTACTCACGGCTGGGTGCTATTCTAATGTGGGGCCATAGCCAGGAATGAATGAAATAGATTCTGCCAGTCCCCAGGGCTGACATGCAGCCAGGATGTCCCTACAGAACTGTCCCACTTATCAAAATATTTACATGTTTCTGTTCTAGCTGGTACAGAACAGCTGCCCTGAGTCCCTGGGCGCCCATCCCTGCCCCAGCTGCCCCAGGCCCTCTTCCCATCCTTCCCCCGACATCCCTATGATCCAACTACTCAGGAGTGGGCTCAAACACAACCGGGAGCCCAGAAAACCTGGCGTCCATCGGTGGCCCAGCCTGATCTGCTTGGCCAGTGTCTGTTAAATGTTCTGTTTGCCACCCCTTGCCTGGCTCTCGTGGATCTCCCACCCAGTGGGTACTTCGCGTAGCCCCCAGCAGCCCTGTGAGGGGCAACCATGAACCCTCTCATACTCCTTCCAGCTCCTTAAATGCCACTTCCCCCCAAGCTTCCTTCTATAGCCGCTGCCTTCGTCTTCCTCACCATGTTCTGTAGGGAGTTGATTCCAGTGGTCTGGTTTCCTACCTACTCACAACCCCCTGTATTTGTTTCTCCAGCCTGGACCCCTCTCCTCAGCTGCTCCTATGGCCAACTACCTCCTGGACATCTCCCTGGGAGGTCCGCTGCCACCTCAAGCCCAAGGTCTCCCCAAATGACTGAGGTCAGCTTCTTTCCCAGACCTTTCCTCCTCCCCGCCCCCCCCCCCACATCCTGCTGCGTTCCCCATTCCTCTCATTCAAACACACATGCATTCAGGGCAGAAACACCCACAGAGCATCTGTTATGTGCCAGGCATGGTGCCTCACATTGAAGATGAGGGAGGAACGAAGATAAACCTTCAAGAAGCCTGTAGTCCATCAGGTGCCCAAGCTAGAAGCCTGAGCATCACCTCCGACTCCCCCATCGCTCACCCCTGCAGGAATGAGGAGTAAATCCCACAGCTGGCTTCATTCCCTCCATCTCCCCTGCCAAGGCCTGAGCCCAGATCCTCACCTGTCTCATCAAAGTGACTCCCAGCCTCCCTCCTGTGGGGCCCTCTCCAGTTCTCTGCAAATAGCCAGAAGGACACCTCTAGCACACATCCAAATCTGCCCTCTCCTTAGCTTAGAGCCTTCCATGGCTCCTCATTGCCCTCCGGAGGAAGTCCACGCTCTCTGGCCTGGCATTCAAGGCCCATCCTGGCCTCTCTTGATCCAGCAGGGTTGCCCTAGTAGGAAATGAGCTGTGGGTGGTGAAGCCATTAATTCCCAACCACCCTTCTGACTTCTTATCAGCCAGGATACACATGCACACAGAACCCATACACACACAGAGACACACAGATACAGACACACACACACATACTCAGATGTGCCCTGGGCCGTAAACAAGCAAGTCTATTTACACTGACATACATGCACACAGATGTAGTTGTCAGATTTAGCCAGTAAAAACGTAAGGTGCCCAAATGAACAACAAATCATTTGTTAGTATATCTGGACCGTACTTAGGCTAAAATATAATTGTTTATCTGAAACTCAAATTTAACTGGGCATTCTGTATTGTACTGGGGGACCCTACAAATCAAAAAAGATCTACAAAGACTTCGATCCCCCACAGAACACGGCTTGCACACTTAACACATATTACACGCTTACAGTACAGTTCATGTGTGAACGTGTACCTCACACTGTCGTGCCTCCACGACTAACGGGCATCTCACTGCCTGAGACAGAACCATGGCAGGGCCACGACATTGGCCAGCTGTGGTGAGCTCTTCAGGGAAATGTTTATTCTGTGAACAAATGCCTAACTGACAGGAATTCCTGGACGTCCAGCTCCAGAAATGTTGTGTGCCCGGAGTAGTAATCCCTGCGGAAGCCAGGCTTCCACTGAGCACAAAGCCCTGGCTATAGGAATAGCAGTGGCGCGAGGAGTCTGTGGGACCTGAGCCTCTGAACCTGACTTCAACACATCTGTACTCTGTGTCTTTGGGAAAGTCACTTAACCTCTCTTAGCCTCTATTAGCTCATCAGTATAATGGAAGTGTTCCCTTAATAAACCAGCACCTCAGGGTTATGGTGAGAACTGTTAAATGACACAATGCATGTGAAAGACTTTTTTAGAGTTTTGGTAAGAATGAGTACCTGTAAATAGACACAAAATCAAACAGATGCTAACTGCAATTGGATTCAGGGATGGAGTCGCCCCTCAGGTTGCAAGTGTAGCACAGAAGAGCAAAAAGGGGATAAAACATTGGAACAATTAAATTCAGGCAGTTGAAGAGGGTGGGAGGAAAGTTTGGGAGGAGAAGGATATGGTTATGGCATAGACGGTGGTGATAGTTGCATGGGTGTATACTTATCTTGAAACTCATTAGATAGTATACACTAAACATGGGCAGCTTTTCGCATGTCATACATACAAAATGGTATGTCAGTCATACCTCAATAAAGTGGTTTTAAAAATAATAAATTTAGGGGTGCCTGCCTGGGTGGCTCAGTAGGTTAAGCGTCTGACTTCGGCTTAAGTCATGATCTCACGGATTGTGAGTTCGAGCCCCATTTCAGGGTCTCTGCTGACAGCTCAGAGCCTGGAGCCTGCTTCAGGTTCTGTGTCTCCCTCTCTCTCTGCCCCTTCCCCACTTGCGCATGCACGCTTTCTCTCTCTCTCTCAAAAATAAATAAACATTAAAGAAAATTAAAAAAAACAATGAATTCAGGCATTAGTATGAATTAATTACTATAGTCACATCCAAAATAGGTTAGGTTCAGAATTCAGCACAAACAGGGAAACTGCATATGTTCAAAACACTTTGAAACTCTCTAGGATTGCATATACCATGTTGCCCAATGTCAAATAACAATTCTTATGCAAACTAGAAATTGAGGACCACTGAAATAAAATGAAGGCAGGGACAAAAGGAACTTCTATATGCAAATGTTTGGGCATTTTCTGCTTTTAAAGTGACTAGCAAATCTCTAGTGGTAAATGGTGGGGGTGGAGAACTCAAGAATTCCTTCTTGCCTAACTCTCTATTCTTTTTAAAACATTGAGTTTCTATATGGTAGACATTAGCATTGTCCACCAATGTTTCTGATTATTTTCCACCTGCAAACACAATAGGATTGGATGTCCCTGCTTTCTTGAACTTAGGAGAGACCACATTACCTGCTTGGGACAATGAAATGTGAAGTGATGTGCGTTACTACCAGGCAAAGCTTTAAAATACTTGGAAACAATTCTTCATCTCCTCCTTCCTATGCTACAGTGACCAACAACATTCCAAATGGTGAACTCTGACTATCCAAGAGAGGCCAGTATAGAGCAGAAACCCCACAACCTACAATGGATGTGTAGCATGAGTGAGAAAGGACCCCTGACTCTTTTAAGCCTTTCATATTTGGGAGTTGTGTGTTACTGCAGCAAGCCCCAGCTCATCCTGACTACTATGCTCCATAACATTACTACATATAAATAGATTTGTCTGTCGTCGTGAATATTTTTTAAGTGGCATTACATTATATATTGGGAGGAAAGTTCTAAGTAACTTTGTAAGTTAAATGAGCCTAGTGCAAAATCACAGCACTTATGCACTGCCCAGTTTCCTTCCAAACAGAATCTGTAGCAGCTCAGCAAGTCAAAATACATACTGTCAGACAGAGTAGCTAATATAACAATGGAGAGATGGGAATCCATTCAGAGAAAACAGGAGAGGATTGTACCTAGAAGATTTGCCAAAAGCCAGGAATGAAATATTGTATCATGGATCAGTGAAAGCATTTAGGAGTGGATAATAGAAGAAATTAGTACCAAAAAGTTCTGGACAAGAGGGCTGGGAGGGAGGTATGTTTACTGAATGCCTGCTGTGTGCCAGATACTGTGTTACATGCAGTGAAAATATAATTTCTTTACGTATTGGTCTCACTAAAACTCAATGAAGTAGAAACTGAGGCTCAGAGAGGTCAAATAAGTGGTCAAGTTCATACAGTGGCAGGGCAAGGATTCAAACCCATGCTGGCTATGCTCTTACACAGATGCTCTTATTGGAGCCATAGGGAGGCTGAGTTTGGCAGGACTCACTGGCCACCATTCACTCCAGGCACGGTTGAAATTTAACGAGGCAACAAGCTTATGCTCAGCTTCCCAACGGCTCAGATGGGAAGGTCTACTGAAGGGAACCAAGGTGTCCAGAGGCTCAGTCCCACTCAAGGCAGCCCTGCTTATGACCTCTTGCTCTGCACCCACAAGGGTCCCGGGCTTCTTGGGAGTGTCCTCCGAGGAAGAAGCAGCATTCCAGGACCAGATGCAGACAGCTGTGTGCTTCCTGCCGCCTCTGGTGACTCATGCTGGGACAAGAAAGCCGCTTTTTTCCTGGATTCCCTGTCCCCAAATCCTAATCTGGGGAAAGCCTCCTTAAGCTCCCTGAACACAAGACTCTGTCTGGGTGGCTGGCGCACGAGAGGGGTGGAGGCCAATGACGTCCAGAACAAAGAGGAAATTCAGGGCGGGAGATCATTTTCTCTCCCTGGCATGCCTCCTGTGGCCATCTGGCTGAGGGGGCTGTTATTCAAACCTCTGGATCACGGACTGTTTGTTTTTTAGGAGCTTGCAGCTGATTATTTTCATCAGATTCCCTACAACCAACTGCGTTGGCTCCCTTCACGGGCAGACCTGTGCAGCCAGCACGTCCTCTCGGCTGGGTTCACAGTTCCCTCACAGGGAATGAGCAGCCTCGCTCTTCCCTAACCACTGAGTGGCCACTGGGCCAGGATGGGGCCATCACCTCTGGATACCAGGGCCAGGCCTCCAGATGTTCCAGCTGATGTCACCTGTAGAGACTGGCATGGAAAAGGAGCATCTGAAAGATCAGAAAGCCCCTGGTGGCCAGACCAGCTCCAGTGGCCTTTGGTTTTGTCATCCCAGTTCTGAAAAGGCAGCACCAACATTTTCTGGGCATCTCCAGAAAGGTGGGATATAAAGAGCTCAGAGAGGTCCATTATTCTTGCTGTAGGGCAGCTGAACCTCCATTTCCTCTTCTGGGGCTTGGGGACAGTAAAGCTTTATGTCTCTGGGCTGTTGTATGCAAATGCATACACACAGTGACATATGTAAAAGGCCTAAGACCATGTCCGTGCACAGCAGGTTCTCAGTAAAAACTATGAGTTCCCATCTCTCATTTCTTCAAGGATATGATACACCAGCCTTTCCACTCCACTGGCTCCAAGGATAAGTGAAACAGCTGGGGTTCCTCACTGTGGGGACAGGATGCAGAGACTGAGGGCTTTCCTCCCAGAGGTGATAGGAATAGCCCACGTCTTCAAAGAAACTGGGTGATAACTCTTTACCCAGAAAGCCAAATCCAAGTGGTTTGGTAAGATGTGAGCTCAGTTACTCAACATGCCTTCTGGATGTCAGCCTGTCCATGGGGTCAGACAGATAGACCCGGGCAGCTGAATGGAAGCAGAAACCAGTTGTTCTGCACGAGGAAGGTCATGTCTCCTCTCCTGCGGGAGTCACACAAGCCCTGTGTGAAAGTCTGGCAGCCCCTTACCTAAGAAGAAGGTTCCCTAAGAAGGTTACAGCAATTTCTAAATCAAACATTATTTTTCATTCTTTGTATCTTAACTTCTCAGAGCTTCTCACTTCTGCCTTTAGGAAGTGAGAGAAACAGGGTATCCCTACAATGCCTTGCCTGGCTCCCCACTCCCAACCGTCTCTGCTCTCCACAGCTGAGATGGCCCCAGATCCATGGTGCCGCCTTTCCCCAGGGTGCTCAGAGGACTCAGCTCCGGTGGGCCTGGGCAGCTGAGCCAGCAGGGAAGGGCTTTTGACCCCCTCCTGGTATCAGTCCCAGCTCTGCAGCCCATTCCCTCAGGACCACTGGAGTCCCTAACCCAGAGACTTGAATCCTGACCCTAAACCTCAGGCTTATGGCTCCCAGACCACCTCAGAAGCCACCCACTTTCCTAGAAACTCCCACAGTGCCCCCTCCTCAGCCCCTGGTTACAGCTCTGGCAGCTGCAGGCCCTTCCCCGGACCTCCAGACACTATTGCTTCTGGCCCAGCCCCAGACGGAGCTCTGTGCAGTGCAGCTGAACGGACCCACACTAGCTCACCTGAAGCAGCATCTCACTGCTATGGTGCCCCAGGGGTCCTGTGCACAGGAGGAACCCACTGCGCACAGGACAAGACGGTTATCGGAACAAGCGAATGACAGTGTAGTGTAAGAACTGCAGTAGAGGCACGCAGAGCATGGGAAGGTTGTCCTAGAGGATGTGAATCCACTCCACCCCCAGGTGTGGGAAGGGGGTCAGGGAAAGCTCTGGGGAGCCAGTGCTGTCCAGCTAGGAGTCCTGTTCCCCTAGAGCAGGAGACCAGAGTGGGACAGCCAATTTCTCATTGATTCAATGGTCACTTCTATCTTTACCATAATCTGTCCCATTGTGGCCGTCTACTCCTGATTCACTTAATTTTACCTCTCAACTACAAATTCAAGGCAGAAGCTTGTCCTGAGTTTAAAACTCTGGATTTTCTTTAGTACAACAGTTAGTAAGGGAGAACTGGGTGTGGAATCAGAAACCCTTGATTGAAGCCTTCCATCTCTTGATCTTTAGAAGTGACTCTGACCACTCTGAACCTCAGTTTCCTCATCAGAAAAGCAGACAAAATAATTCCATCCAGGGCAGTTGCACAGTTCAGATGAAATAATGTGTGTGAGCCAACTTCATGAATCGGAAACCCCTCTGCCCATGGGAGAGTTTATCATGGCAGCAAGACCTTCCCATGGGCTGATCCAACAGCTCTCCAAGAAATGGAAGGAGCTACAAGAAAAACCCTGAATCTTAATTTTGCTCTGTTGGCATGCCTATAATTGCTGGGTTTGCTGGTCAACATGTGCCTCATAAATGAATTCTTAGCGGGCTTGGCATTTTGCATCTGCATTCTCCTGCAACTGCTTTGCAGCAGAGAAATCCCACCTGAATGGCAAGGATACATACCCAAGGTCCCTCAGAATAAGCTTCTGACAGATGGGTGGGTGAGTCCAATGGCAATTTTGGGAGGTTGGGGGTGTCATTTAGAAAAAAAGCAGGAGAAGGGAAGCAGGGAGAGAAGGAAGGAGGAAGGAGGGAGCTTGTTTGAGGGGAAGGAGACGCTCATGTTTGCCCAATGCTCAAGAAACCTTGGTGAAGGTAGCAGGTGTGTACATGCTGCTGACCTGCTCCCGACCTCTCCAAGGGAGGCCCAGGGGGGGCCTGGCTCTGGAGGGGAAACCGGAGCTGGAAGTGGCTTTCAATTACTTTTCAACGGCTGGCCACGGGAAAACAGGAAGAGAGCATTCAAAGCAGGGAGCTCTCAGAGGCAGAGCCTCTCAGAGATGGTGGGAGTCCCACTGACTCTGGTGGGGGAGGGGACACCTGCAGGAAGAAACACCAACCACTGAACCTACTGTAAGAGTCCTGTCCTACGCTTGGGCTGAACTGAGGGGACAGAAGGAGAAGCGTTGGATCTGAGTCTGGGAAGCTCACCACTGATGCCTTGTGTGTGGCCCCAGACAAGTCGCTTCCACCCTGCAGGCCTCGGTGTCCCCTTGTGTGTATCTGGAGAACTGGACTGTGCAGATCTCTAAGCATCTTTCCCAAACTGACCCCTGTGGTCTCTGATGCAAATGTCCCATGAGGAAACTCAGGGAACAGAGGAGGGTGACTGGTCACCGAATTCCACACCCCTCCTCTCTGTCTGCTGGATTTCTCATCACCATCCACGCTGCTTACTGAGTACCTAACAAGAGAAGGCTGCTCACCAACACTTACACAGTTCTGCAGAGTCTGTTTGCCATGTTGTCCTGTTCACTCCCAACAGGCCTGTGAGAAAGTAACAATAGTTCATTGACTCATATTACGTGCCAAGCATTATTCTAAGCCCTCTACATATTTCATTTTACTTAATCCATGACATCATATGAGGTATAGGTATTATTGTCCCCATTGTCCCCATTTTACTGATGTCCGCTTGCCCTGCCATACATGAGCTGGTCCACAGGGCTCCTCTAGATGCCCAAGGACCTGGGGCCTATGAGCCTGACCTGCATGCTGCTCTCCACCACTGGGGCTCTCGCTCCCACCTGTTTGCACTGGGTCCATATTTCTTTCCAGCTGTCCTTGGCTCTGGTCTCCCTCCTACCAGAGGGGAGTCTTGAAAAATCATTCTCCTGGTGCAGCAGGAAGAAGCCACTCGGGTGGGCTGCGTGCTGAGGGAGATGCTGAACTTCTTTCCACAGGTCTTCTCCTCCCCAGAGGAGGGCTGGCCTACCAGTCTCCCAGGGCAGCCTGAACAAGTGTCTGTTCTAGAAACTTGGCCGAATGTTCTTCCTTCCTCACTGGCTCAGAGGATCTGGGGTCATGTCTGCTGGGGTCAGCCCTCCACCTGTGTCCTAGATCCCAGGACCTCCCTCTCCTGCACAGCCTCCCCTCCCTGGCAGCCCCTCTCTCCCTCTCTGCTGGCTCCTTTCCACCCATTGCAGCTGAAGTGCAGCAGAGAAAGCCCGGACACAGAGTCCAGAGACGGAATCAAATCCGGCCCTGCCACTTACCAAATGCAGGACTCCAGATAGGATGAGCCACCCAGCTGAACCTCAGTTTCCCTAATGGAAGCTGGCGCTATAGAGACTATGGGATAGCACATTCTCTCTAGTCTGATTCCAACTGTTTCCATCTTGCGGCCTCTGCTCCATCCTGACCTGTCTCCTGCCTGCGGATTATCTAAAACATTCACTCAGTAGACAGCCTGGACACAGAGAATACAGGCCCTTCTAGCAAGGTGTCCACAGTCTAGTGGGGCAGGGAGACAATAAACAGGTGATTACAAGACCATGTCCTGAGAACCATGATGTCAGAAGTCGAGAGTGCTTAGGCAAAGGGAGGAAAGGCATCTAATTCAGGCTTGGGATGCCTGTGGAGGGTTCCCAGAGGAGAAGACATCAAGCTGGGAGCTGAGGGCTGGGAGCAATCAGTTTTTTGAAGGAGAGGACAAGTATTCCAGACAGAGCGAACAGCTTCACCAAGGCCCAAAGACAAGAGAGGATGAGCAGGTTAGGGGACATGAACGTGATTTGATTTGGCTGGACCACAGAGCATATGTATGCATGTGGGCATGTATGTGTATATGGGGGGTGTATGCATGCCTGTGTGTGCATGTGTGTACATGTGCATGCATATTGGAGGAGGAGAGGATAAAGAGGTGAGCCTGGAGAGGTGGGCATGGACTGACTCAGGCAGAGCAAGACTCTGAGTATTATACCAAGAGCAGTGGGCCCATTGGAAAGATTTTAAATAGAAAAGGGACATGGTCAGGAGTGTACTTTAAAAAGATCCATCTGTTTGCCATGGGCAAAGGGGGACCCGATTTAAAAATATATATATTAACAATAGCAGCCGTCTGTCAGGATGTGGAGCCACTGGAACTCCCATATTCAGATACACTAGGAAGTGCGCCTATAACCTGCCCCACCATTTAAAGAACTATTTGCAATACCTAGTCAAGTTGAAGATCTGTTTACTCTTGACCCAGCAGCTCTGTTTCTTGGGAGACATGTGTGAGGATATTCACCACAGAGCCATTTGTAATAGTGAAAAAGCAGAAATGACCTAACCAGGCTGTAGGGGAGCAGCTCAGTCAACTACAGTTCATTCATACAACAGAATACCACACCGTGGTTAAATGAATGAATTAGATCTCCATGCAGCAAGGACAAATCTGAAACTATAAGGAGCAGTGGAAGAAATAAGGCAACTCGCAAAAGAACATGAACCCAATACCATATGGTTTGTGGATCCTCAGTAAAAAAGGTAGAAAAACATATATGGGAATAAATCCCATCAACTTAGGATAACACTAACTCTGTGAGGGAGTGTTAAGGGATAGGGTAGGAATTTTGCTGAGATTTTAATATTCTATTTCTGCAAAAGAGAGAAGTAAAACAAATATGGTGAAATGTTACCTGTTGAATCAAAATAGTGGGTATCTTGGTGTTTCTTGCATTATTTGCTGTACTTTTTTATATGTTTGAAGTGTTTTTTCAATTAAATTTACAGTGGATTGGTGGAAAATAAGACATGGCGGGGACATATCTGCTGGGGAGGCTTAGGCTGTGTCCGTGGGTGGGGTGCCAGGGAGCCATACCAGGGGAACACCCAGACGGGACTGAGAGAAGCAGGTGTCAATGAACAATACCCCAGAAGTTGAATCTGCACAACTCCCGGCCCTCTGTGGTGTCTTCTTTCTTTCTCCTTTCTCTACCCTTGGGCGCTCATCAGAGCTCCGCCTCCAGAAAGCTTCCTCAGCTACTCCAGTGCTCAGAGATCTGTCTGTTCTGACATCCTGTAGCCCTCACCATATTGGTCACTCTAGGAATCATTTCACACAACTATGCCTGAACTTGTGGTGTCCATATGTGTCCTTTCTCTAGCAAAACCGTATGGGTGAGGGGGCAGGAACTGTCTCTCGTGCTCTTGATGGCTGTCCCTCTGGGTGTGTCTATGTGGCTAATTGCTGTTTCCCAGGCCCTCACATAATGCCAGACCCATGGTCACTGCAGGAGAAATTCTAGCTGAATGAATAAATGAATAGATAAGTGAATGACTAAATGAGTTCCAGGAAGAATTGTTGAGGAAATGCCAAGAAGCAACGTGGCAGCCCTAAATTCAAACCATGACTTCGCCATCAACACGTAGCAACTTTGGGAAATTCACTTCACTTCTCAGAATCCATTCCCCCAGCTATGATATGGAGAAAACACCCATCTTTCAGGATTGATGCTTATGGATATTATATATTGCTTGCTTATACATACCTATAAACGTTGTATATCATGGTAATTATATCCATAATACATCTCTAAGATGCCTATCATTTCCTCCCCAACCACACTCATGTTTCATAGAACTTTCCTTGTTCCTAGTCCAGAAAATGTGGTCTTTTATACGAGGTGATCTGGTCCCTTCTGCAGGCAGCTGATGGGAGTTCCAACCTAAGCTGGGCCAATCAGACTGTCCCTCCCAGGAGTTTAGACTGTAGAGACCTAGCCAACTGGCATACATTCATCAAAAATTTGATAAGCTGCCTCTTCTATTCCCTCCTGAGCTTGCACAGCCATATATTTTAGCCAGTGTGCTGTAATGCAAGATGAGAGCCTGGAAATTAGGGAGAAAAATAGGACACTGTCCTCCCTCCTGCCCCGTATCACACGCCACCTTGTTGGGCCTTTGGGGACGAGGCTTCTCTCTTTCACAAAGCCAATCCTGATTTGCTCCTCCCCACAGCCCTTAGCCTAGTTAGTGCCTGGCCCTGAGAAGGTGCTTTGATAACATGGGTTTAGACCAGATCGGGAGCTTTGGGGATGGTATGGCTGTAGATTGGGGCCCAATGAATTGTGTTGGATTTGAATGGAATTGGACCAGGACTCATGATGGAGAGAGAAAGTAGGCTGGTTGAGTGCAAACAAACCCAAATCCTTAGAGGCATGTTTTGAGCAATTAGAGATGTTTACCTTGTGGCAGAAAAAGCTTGTGGACAGCAAACAGGAAAAGGGATCTGATGTTCTTTGTGGCTAAGAGAAACAAGTGTGGCATCATACTAGGAAAAATTATGTCAGACCAGCTCGTAGATATACTGGGTTGTCTTGTAAGGCTTCATGTTTGGGAGGCGTGCAAGCAGAGACCTCAGGCCATGCAGTCACTATTCGGGCACTGTAGTGGGGTTGGGCTAGATGACCTGCAAAGTTCCTAGCATCTGGGGGCGTCTAAGTTTATGCTGTCATTTATTGGTGCATCCTAGATGAAATTGTTAGCCAAACTTCCAGTAATTAATGAGACCTCTCGGAAACCTTGGCCATCTGTTCTGAAATAAATATCAGACCAAGAGCATCCACGGAATAACTGTCATGATTTATCATTTCAGTTTTTATTATGCAGTTTTATTAATGTTGGATAGAGTTTTAAGAAAAGTTTTTTTTTGTCCTAAAAATGTTAATGGGTTGCCTGTCAGCTTCAAAAGAAGAAAAACTGCTATCGGGAAAATTGTGTAGTTAAGAGTGCTAACCTGGAAGTGGAAAGAAGAAGCCAAGTTCCAGCACAGGCCCCGGCATGTGCTCAACACATGGACATACCCTGCTCTTTCTCTTTTAACAGCCTTTTCGAAGTCACCAGGAGGACAAAATCAGGATGACACCAGGCCAGCTTGCAGAATCCAGTGGGAGTTTGTGGTCTGTGTGATACCCGCGGACTGACAAGAGAGTTTTCCAAAGTGGTATGTGGAATAAGAGGTCCCCCTGCCCCATAATGAGTCCCCTTCCAGTGCTCCTGTTACTCTAACAATCCACTCCTTGAATAAGCAGGCCATTCTCAGAAGAGGCAGAAAGTGAAGAGCTTGATGGGTGGGTCTTTGCAGGGCAGGGTCCATCCTGCTCCTGTCTTCTTCTTGGGCCTTTTGGCATCTTGGTGTTTGCCGATAAGCCAACCCCAGGTAGACTTGGCCACCAAACAGCCATTTCCTTGCTCCGTGAATCCAGCTTCCAGGGGCCATACATCAAAGTCAGAGAGGCATCTACAGGGCAAACAACGATGAAGGATCCCCACACCAGCCAAATCACCTACAACTGTAGTTTTGTTTTTTTTTTTTTAACCTTGGCTGTGGGAGCTTTTAAAAACCTAATACCCTACATCTAAAACCATTAAAATCAGAATCTCTGGGAGTAGGACATAGACATCAGCATTTTACCTTTAAAAAAAATGAGATATACTTTACATACCTCTGAAATGTATAGGTCTTAACTACATATCTTAATGTGTTTTAACAACGCATACACCCATGTAGCTTATGCCTCTATCAAGATTTGGACCATTTCTATCACATCAGAAAGTTTCCTCCTGTTCCTTCCTAATCAATCCCCATCCTCAGACTTCAAGATGCTACCAATGTTCTGATTTTCCTGCCTTAGATTGTTTTTGCTTGTTCCAGAATTGCATATAAATAGAATGAAACAGGGGTGTCTGGGTGGCTCGGTTGGTTAAGTGTCCGACTTCAGCTCGGGTCATGATCTCACGATTCATGAGTTTGAGCTCCATGTTGTGCTCTGTGCTGACAGCTCGGAGCCTGGAACCTGCTTCAGATTCTAGGGTCTCCCTCTCTCTATGCTCCTCCCCTGCTCATTCTCTGTCTCTCTCTCAAAAATAAACATTAAAATAAATAAATAGATAGAAAGAAAGAATGATACATTATGTACTCTTCTGTGTCTGGCTTCTTTTACTTAGCATAATGCTTTTTAGATTCATCCATGTTTTATATGTATCAGTAGTGCATTCCTTTGTCATTGCTTACTTTTATTCCGTTGTGTGGATTTATGCAATTCATTCCTCCATTCAGCGTGATGGTTGATGATTCTGAATAAAGCCTCCATAAACATTCACATACAAGTCTTTGTGAGGACATATGTTTTTCTTTCTCTTGGTTAAGTACTCAGGAGTGGGACTCCTGGGTTATATCAGCAGTGTATGTTTAACTTTATAAGAAACTTCCGGACTGGTGTACGAGGTGTTTCATTTTACACTCCTACCAGGAGTGGAAGAGAGTTCCAATTGCTCCACATCCTTGCTATCACTTATGCAAGTTTTTTTAGTAACCTTTTTATTTTAGAACAGTTTTAGATTTACAGAAAAATTGCAAAGGTAGTAAAAGAGAGCTCTGATGTATCCTGAACCCAGTTTCACTTATTATTAACATCTTAGGTTAGTACGGTATATTTGCGACAATGAATGAACCATTGTTGGCACCTTTACATTAACTGAAGTCCATTATTTATTGAGATTTCTTTAGCTGTTACCTAATGTCTTTCTTCTATTCCAGGATCCTACCCACAAAACCATATTACATCTAGCCAACATGTCTTCTTAGGCTCCCCTTGGCTGTGATGATCTTGGCAGTTTTGAGAAGTATTAGTTATTTTCTAAGATGTCCTCAGTGGGGATTTGTATGTTGTTTTCCTCAATATTATGCTGGAGTTAAGGATTTTAGAAAGGAAGACCACAGAGGTAAAGCACCATTCTCATCACATCACATCCAGGGTACAGTTACCACAACTTATGACTCTTGATGACCTCAGTCATCTGAATGAAGTATCAAGAAAAAGTCTTCAACATGCCCACATTGTTATTTGCCTTCCCAATGCTCTTCATTCCTTCTGCAGTGTCCAATCTGCTTTATCCTAATCCAGTGAATTTTTAAAATATCAGATATTAGGTTTTTTAGTTCTAGAGTTTCTGTTTGGTTCTTTTTTGTCATTTCCATTTCTCTGTTTGGATTCTCCCATTTGTCCACTAATTATGTCCAACTCTTCATCTTCTATTAAATCGACGAACATTTTGATAATAGCTATTTAAAGCTTTTATCTACTAATTCCATCATTTTCTATCTGTGGACCTGTTTTTACTAACTGTTCTTCCTTTGAGTTTGGTGCACGTTTCCCTGCTTTTTTGTGTTTCCAGTAATTTTTGTTTGTTTGACAGACATTGTGGATACTATGTTGACACTCGGGATTGTTACCTTCCTTTAAGGAGTGTCATGTTTTTGTTTTGTCTTTTTCTGTTTTGTTTTGTATTCTTCCTGGCAGACAGTTAGCTTTATTCTAAAGATAGAAAGGCAGAGACTTCCTGGGGTCTCAACTGACTGTCCAGGGCATTGGGTGAGGGCTCTCTAATACAGCTAGTCCGAAATCCAGCATCTGTCAGCACTGCGAGACTACCAAAATCTCTGTCCACCTCACAGCCCTCGGTAGCTGTTTCCCACCAGGTTTCTCAGAGTCTAACTCTGCTCATGTACAGCTTACTACTCAGCAAAAGACTTAAGGGGGATCCATGAATTTGGATCCACGAATTTGTGAAAACTGATACACCAGTATTTTTTTAATGTTTATTTGTTTTTGAGAGAGAGAGAGAGAGAGAGCGAGCGAGCATGAGCAGGGGAGGGGCAGAGAGAGAGAGGGAGACACAGAATCCACAGCAGGCTCCAGGTTCTGAGCTGTTGGGACAGAGCCCGACACAGGGTTTCAAACTCACAAACCATGAGATCATGACCTGAGCTGAAGTCAGACACTTGACTGACAGCCACCCAAGGGCCCCTCACATTACCATTTTTTTAAGTTCCTTTAGTGATTACAACAAACAGCCAAGGTTGAGAACATTGACCATTAATTCCCTAAAGTGAAGGAGCTGGAAAAAAAGGCCCTGGTACCAAAGAAAATGCAAAACCAGTTTTTGGGACAAAGTCATGAAGGATGTTGATAAAGGAGCTCTCCCCTAAAATGGCACTAATCTGGCAGACATAACGGAATAGAATCCAAAACAAATCAATGAGAGAAGTTTAGTGTACTTCCTGCTTTAAAATGATAAGCCATGATACTCTTGCTCTGTTTGAGAAGCCCCGGTTAGGACCTTCCTATCACCTAAACTGCAGACACTAAAGTGATACCTGGTCCAAAAGAATGCCTGAGGCACTAAAGCCATCAGGTGGAGGAATTTAGTGATTTCCTGTTAGCTGTCAGGTTCTAAGCTCAGAGAATACAGAGAGTTATAAGAGGTCATTCCTGCTCCAGAGTAGTTCCCAGTCTGATTCCCAGTATACAGAGAGGTAAATGAAATACATTTCAGACTGTGATAGGTCCGTGGTATGGCAGAGATACAACCAAAGTGCTTTTAAGAGTGTGGTTATTTCTAGCTTTGGGTCTGAAAGTCTTCACAAAGGAACTGTTGTTTTTTTTTTTTAATTTTTTTTTCAACGTTTTTTATTTATTTTTGGGACAGAGAGAAACAGAGCATGAACGGGGGAGGGGCAGAGAGAGAGGGAGACACAGAATCGGAAACAGGCTCCAGGCTCCGAGCCATCAGCCCAGAGCCTGACGC
This sequence comes from Panthera tigris, assembly GCF_018350195.1. NCBI lineage: Eukaryota > Metazoa > Chordata > Mammalia > Carnivora > Felidae > Panthera > Panthera tigris. The sequence continues at coordinate 60,727,750 of NC_056672.1, read as the reverse complement.
GGGGCTCGAACTCACGGACCGCGAGATCGTGACCTGGCTGAAGTCGGACGCTTAACCGACTGCGCCACCCAGGCGCCCCACAAAGGAACTGTTTTTAAGCCAAGTTCCGTTAAGGATAAGAAGAGTGAAGAAGGTGGAGAAGTGAAGAAGGATGTTCAAGGCAAAGAGAACATACTCGAGGGAGAAAAAAATAGAACGTGGGGGGAATTGGGGAAGTTCAGTGTAGAAGCATGAGGAGTAGAAGCATGGAAAGGTAGAAAGAAGATGCCATCACCCTCCCCATCGAGTGAAATGAATCAAATTTAGAAAATAACTTCAAAACAGTTTTGTTGATTGATTTATAATGAACCATACCTCACTTACTAGATCTTTGACAGAAGTTTAACAACGGTCTGTCAGAGTCAGGGACATGAAAACAAACACCGTACATGGAATCAAAGATGTCTGACCATGTGAACCTGAGCTGAAGAATGTAACCTCACTAAAGTTACACAGTGCATTTTAGCATAGAACTGTGGAGAGTGACCTTTACACAAGGGTGGTGACCCTCCTTCTTGTTACTGTATAGGCACAGGCATAATTGCTGGGTGGACTGGGAGACTTAATGATTAAAGACACTTGGCCTTGGGGACCCTGGGTGGCTCTGTCGGTTAAGTGTCCAACTCTCGATTTCGGCTCAGGTCATGATCTCACGGTTCGTGAGACTGAGTGCCAAGTTGGGCTCTGCACTAACAGTGCAGAGCCTGCTTGAGATTCTCTCTCTCCCTCTCACTCTGCCCTCCCACGCTCGCACTCATTCCCTCCCTCTCTCTCTCAAAATAAATAAATAAACATCAGAAAAAAAAAGACACTTGGCCAAATGTGTCTTGGAGACTTCTCATGGCCAGTGAATATGAGTCTGAGGCCTGTGGCGCCCGTTTACTGCAAGTTTGCCCCTGAGGAAGTCCTGTGATTCCTCTTACCCTCAGTCCCCTCCTCCGTGAAATGGACACATTAATACCTACTGGCCCTGCTGTCCCACGGGGATTCTCAGGAAAGACCAAATGACCTACTTTGTGTGGAAAAGCCTTGTAAGGTTTAGAGCCTGACTGTGATGCAAAGAGTTATGATTACTAATAATAAACAAGAAGAATGTGTGACAATGACCAGAATTTCCTGTTGAGACAACAACTCCATGAAACCATTAAGAGAGGTAGGATGTTTGTCAATTCCACAATGAGAGTTATGCTCTGGTATTGTTTCAACTGTCTCCAGGGAATAAAGGGTTTGACAGCAATAAAGAATGAGCCAATTTGTCCTAAAGATTCTTGTTCTTTTTAGAATCGTTTCAATAGTTTTCGGTACCTTCCCCAGGCTTTTCTTGCCTATTCTGCCAGGACTGATGAGAACTGTGCATTATTCAATTAATTTTTTCCTTAAAAGAATTTGTCTTCCCATGTGCTAATACTCACATAATTCACGTCTCAGAATACCACCCTGCTACCCAGGCAACCCTCAGGCTGGGGCCCTGCAAAACATCTCTTTCCTCAATGACCTCAGAAGTTTCTTCTGCTTACCAAGAAAAGAGGGAAATGCGTGCCCGGAGACCAAACCAGTCTGCCGGATCCCTTTCGTTCCCTCTATCAGCTCAGGACCAGAGGCTTTCATGTGGTTACCAGTTGGCATTTATAAATTTGTCAAAGAAAGGAGTGTGGGCAAAGCCCTCTGGGGGATACACACTGCCTTTCAGAAATGCAACAGAAGGATTCTTTCTTGCTGGTCTAATGATGCCTGGTGGTGACTTTGATGACCTATGGAATGTCATTTTCATTTCATGGCCTCACACAAAGTAGCCGACTGCCCTCCTCCATATCCTGTCACAAAGAGCCTGTGGATTCTGGTGCCAGATGGCGATCCAAAGCTTTTTCTTGAACTTCTTCCAAATTTACACTAAAATAATCAAGCTCCTATAATAATGGGGAAAGTCCTGCATCACCACCAAAAACCTGGAAAGGGTTCCCTCTGGCTAGAATTTTACAGCACTTCTCAAATTTTAATGGGCACATGAATCACCTGGGAATCTTGTTAAAGTGCAGATTCTGATTCAGTAGGTCTAGGATGGGACCCAGGAATTTGCATTTCTAACAAACTCCTGGGTGATGGTCTTACTGTTGGTCCCTGGACCACACTTAGAAGAGCCAGAAGTCAGAAGACAAATTCTGAGCAATTCTAGAACTCAAAGGAAGTGGTTAAAGAGATGCATATGGTGGAAGAAAGGTTGAAGAGGGAATCAAGAGCTACAATGGAGCTTCTACATATAGATAAGAAGAGAGGACACAGAGAAAAAGAATGGAGGCTGCACATATACTTCAACTGCAGAAACACTCATTAGTCTTAATTCATCATATTACTATAGCAGGGCAGAAATACCACATGATTATTTTGATAGATGACCAAATCATTTGAGACTATTCAACATTCCATCATCATTTTCCTCCTCTGCCTCCTCATTGCCATCAGGAGAGAGAATATTTTCTTAAAGTGACAAGTGTACTCTACGTAAAATCAAGTCAAGTGGGATGTACTCTATGTAAATCAAGTCAAGATGCTTAATGGTGAACTACTAGAGCCATTCCCATTCCCATCAGTAACCAAAAAGATGTCCATGCCCATCAGTGTGACTAACGCTGGTCTGCACATCCTAATCCAGACAACCAAATACAAAACTGAAATTAGGGGTGCTATTAGTGAGGGTGATGTTCAGTTTCACGTAATCACGGCTAGAACAAAATAGAAGTGTCTTCTTCTCTTGCCTAAATTGCAGGGAGCAGACCAGCCTGGCATAGCAGCCATCCCATGAGTCCAGAGACCCAGGCCTTTCTGGTTCTCTGCTCAGTCTGCACGGAGGGGGCTCTCCTGCTGCAGCTCCGCTATAACTGGCTGCATATCTGACGTCTCAGACCTCATGAATATTTAGCGCTCCCTTGGTTTTTCCAGCTCACATATGCTTTGTTTACTTTATCTATAATGTGTCACACAGCTACTTGTTTCTATTGTTTCTAAGGCAGAACATAAATTTTTAAATAATATAGCAATGCACATCACATGAAATAACTATATTACCTTAACAAAGCTAAACAAAAATAATAAACGTATGATAATGACTACGCATTTTTTAAATGAGGGATAGTATAAATTTATCCTAACAAATACTAAATTGTATCGTAAAAGGGCAAGAAATTCAACAGTGTGCTAACAGCTGAAAAGAGAGATCAATGCAGAAAAGAAAGGTCAGAAATAGTCCTGACGATATATAGAAAATAGTAGATGCTAAGACAATTGTTTCCAAATCAATGAGAAAGAGATGTATTGGGGTACGATTTGCTAACTACATGGAAAAAAATAAAATTAGATGCCTACCTCACACCATTTACAAATTCCAAAGGAATTAAAGCTATAAATGTAAAAATGAAACAATGAAAATATGACAGGAAAATCTGTGTATGTCTTTAGATAATCTTAGGTTGGAAAATGACTTTTATTTTTTTTTATTTAAAAAAATTTTTTAATGTTTATTTATTTTTGAGACAGAGAGACAGAGAGAGACAGAGCATGAACGGGGGAGGGGCAGAGAGAGAGGGAGACACAGAATCCGAAGCAGCTCCAGGCTCTGAGCTGTCAGCACAAAGCCCCGACGCGGGCTCAAACTCACGAACTGCAAGATCATGACCTGAGCCAAAGTCGGAAGCTCAACTGACTGAGCCACCCAGGAGCCCCAGAAAATGACTTTTAAATCTGCCAGCAAAGATGGAACAAAAACTGAAAATGTCAATCAACATGATTCTTAATTTTCTCTTTTTTTTAAGATTTAATTTTTAAGTAATCTCCACACCCAACATGGGGCTTGAACTCACAACCCCAAGATCAAGCATCGTATCTTCCACGAACTGAGTCAGCCAGGTGCCCTGATTCTTAATGTTAAAGGTCTGTACGATTCTTGTAAAAGGCCAAAATTGAACTGGAATAATTAAGTAAGAAGGCTCTGGAACAGGCCTAGCTAACTAGCCTAATTCTTCATCAGGTCCATGAAGAAGTGCTGGTAGGTCACACCAAATGGACACTATGGTTTTGTCCATATGCTAGTGGAAAGGTGTTACACATATATAATTTTTAATCTTTCAGAAAGTATATGGTCAACATGGGTGAAACTTGAAAACAGTATTCCAAATGAAAATCAGACCTGACACGCCACATGTCATGGGATTCTTTTTTAATGAAAAGTCCAGAATAAGCAAATCCATAGAGACAGAAAGGGACCTAAGGGGAGAGGCAGATGGGATGTGATACTCATGTATGTAGTATGTCTTTTGGGGATGATGAAAATGTTCTGGAATTAGACAGTGATAGTTGCATAACTTTGTGAATATACTAAAAACTATGAATTGTACACTTTAAAAAGACACATTTTATGGTATGTGAATCATATCTCAATTTAAAAAAAGAAAAAGAAAGGCATATGCTACAATTCACTACCAAGCATGGATTCAATTCTTTTCAACTGATCCTGATGCCTCTATAACATAGTGAGTTAAAAGAATTCCCTTAGGGTATCATTAAGACATGGTGCCTGGGCAAGGCTCACAGAAAGGATCTCTATGGCTTGATGGCCAGGGTGGGCTAGCAGGGGACATGCCTCCTTACTTTATGATGCAGGTCCCACACAGCCAATCCATAAACCCACGACCAGGTTAGATTTAGCCATGCATCCTCCAAACAACACAAAAAAACTCTGCTTTTAGTTTACAAATTTAAGTAAGTATGTCTGGACTTCCAGTGGGTGTATTTGGCCATCTGTGGTTTCAGAGCATTTCTGAGCTTTTGGTTCCAAGACCATGGCCTTGAACTCACGAGGATTGGGATCCTCTCCCAGAACTCCTGTCCACACCACTTTCCCGCAACTCTGTTGTCAGTGGGCCTTTTGTCCATCTGATACCGTGTGAGTTACAGACAGGGCTTATCAGAGCCAGAAAGCAACTCAGAAGTTAATCACTCTGACTACCCTAATTCCCACCTCCTACAATCACATTTAATGGATGAGGTCCAGAAAGGAGAAGGAGCCATCCACAGATTATCCCACAAATAAGTGAGGAAACTAGAATTAAGTTAAATTTCTGTGTCCCAGTTCCCAAAGCATATGTGGTTGTATATCCAATTACTTCTGTTGCAACATCAGCCTTAGTAACTCCAGTTGCAATTAAATGGTCTCCCACACAGTGAAAAGCAAATGGAAAAGCACCGTCCCAGCATCAAGACAAGGGTATTACCTCTTTCAGAATACTCCAGACAACACAGCAATTTGAAAGCCATGCTCAGGCAGACACTGTGAGAACATACACCTTCTCCAAGTTTCCTAATGACTCCATAAACGTATCCTTGTTCATAGCTGCAGATGGAATTCAGAGGAGGGACCCAAGTATCTGCAGAGCAAATCTGACAGTCTCATAAAATCCAGCAGTAGAAAGGAAGCATTTTTCCTCTTCATCTCCTCTGTCAGTGCAGCAGTTTCTCCTATGATCCAGATACCCATTCATTCATTCATTCATTCATTTAACCAACAAACACTTTCTGAACACCTACAGTGTGCCTGGCCCTGTGCTGGACAGTGAAACATGGAAATGGATCAAGATAAGCTTTAAGGAGCTCCCAATCTGTTGGGAGATGCTCCTATATGGCCAGCACCGGCAGAAGGGAAAGGTAAGAGCCAGAGAGTTTATGCAAAGGACCATGGAGACACAGGTGAGGTCCTGATTCTGGCTTGTGGGTCAGGAAGGCTTCACAATGTTGATGGCATTTAAGCTGTGTCTTCAAAGTCTTCAAATGGCAGAGGGGGTAAAGCTCTTATGACAGAGAACAGATGAGCAAAGGCACAAAGCACGAGGAACATGGTGTGTTCAGGAAAGGGGAGGAGACCAGGGTTTCCAGAATGTGGTACCTTGAGCTGTGTTATGTTGACCTGTCCTCAGTGAGTGTCCATCACTAAAATATGAGTTTCCTGGCGTCAGCTAGGGACTGTGCATTAGCCCGTTCTGAATCTCCACCACCTAGCACGGTGCTTAGCACCTAGTCAGCACTCAGCAACCTTTTTCCAAGTAAATGGATAAAAGAAGAGTTAACATGTATTAGGCACTAACTACATGGCAGATTTGTAATGAGTGCTTTAGATATGTGAAATAAACCTGATGGATATGGTAGTATTATTATTCCTATTGTTAATATCCCCCTTTAACAGAAGAGATGACTAAGACACAGAAGCTTCACACAGCTGGAAAGAGGCCTATCTGATCTTCAGACCCAGGTCACCTTCTGCCAGATGAATGTCTTCCACCGTTTTGGGTCTGTCTCTCCGCTACTCTAGGGGACAAGGCTGTGTCTAGTTCCTGCACTTTGCTCTCTGAAATACTGCTCCGTCACTGTAGTGGGGATGAATGGTAGGAGAGGGAGGCAGGAGCCAGGTTGTAAAGAGCCTTGCCTGCTAGGCAGAGGGTCCCGGACTAGACTTTAGAGATGGTGGAAGGTTCAACACAAGCCAACAAACATGCTTGGTTCTTTCAGTACTTATCATGAGCCTTGCCATGGACTCTGAAGTCAGCACAGATTTCCTGGGAAGAAGAAAATAGAACCCCAAACTCCTTAGCTCTGTGTCAAAGTGGCACAATCAGATATCCAAGAAGTGGTGAGTAGCGCAAAAACCATCATGGGTTAAGGCTTTCTCCATGTGATAGTCTCAAACATCTGGCTCCTTCCTATGCTCTAAATTTGGAACAACTACATATTCACTTCCTCCTAATCAAGATAAGCCCAAGACCGAGAATCCAGACAATTGTGCTAGGTCATTTAATTGCCTTCCTCTTGGAAACCTTGAGCTAGCCATAGGGAAATTCTCTGGCCAAGGCAAAGAATAAAGGTCAACACTATGTCGCATCCTGATGCCTTTTACAGACCCCAGGAGCCACAGGAGAAATCAATTCCAGTCAAACGAGTTGTGAATTTTTTTGTTTTTTGTTTTTTTTTTTAGTGGAGTCAATATTTTAAGATTCTCCAAGTCATGGAAAAATATACACTAAGAACATGAAAACAACACTCACTGTCTCCAACAGCATAAAATTTACTTCTCATTGTTGTCTAAATAAAACCAGGCTAATTCCATCAGGAGGCTGTGTTCCTTAACCCACCATAAAAGGATGTGTTATGAAATATTAATGGAAAAAATAGTATTACAAATGATTCCTACTTTTCCTGGCTGCCCACAATTTTGTTATTAACCATGCTTTCTTTTTCAAAGCTTTTTTTTTCTGACTATGAAAGTAATAGGTACTCATTGTTGAAATTTTGGAAAAGAAAAAGAAAAACGAAATAACAATCGCTGCAACCCACTATTAACAAGTTATTTTAAAAAAAAATTTTTTTTTAACGTTTATTTATTTTTGAGACAGAGAGAGACAGAGCATGAACAGGGGAGGGGCAGAGAGAGAGGGAGACACAGAATCCGAAACAGGCTCCAAGCTGTCAGCACAGAGCCCGACACGGGGCTCGAACTCACGAACTTTGAGATCATGACCTGAGCTGAAGTCAGACGCTTAACCGACCAAGCCACCCAGGCGCCCCTTAACAAGTTATTTTTTAAACAAAAATTGAGGTCATAAAATCTGAAGTTTTTTTCATTTCTCATTTGTAAGTAGCATAATCCCATACACCGAGTATTCTTCAAATATGTCATTTTTATCAGATATATGAAATTGCTCAGTGTGGAAGTGCCATAATTAATTGAGCCAGTTACCAGCCTGTGGACACCCGGGTTGTTCCCAGTCTTTTGATTTTATAAATCAATGTGTAAAATGTTCTCATGCAAATGTCTTTGTCTTTCTAAGAGTTTCTTTAGGAAGTAGAATGACTAAACCAAGGGGTATGAAAAACCTAAGGTTCTTGATAGATATTGCCAAATGGCCTTCCATTGTGTTCAACAAATATTCATTGCGTGCCTAAATGCCAAGCGTGGTGCTGGGCACTGGGGATACCACAGTGAATGGGAGACAAACTTCCTGCCCTCCGGAGCTATATTCTAGTGATGGTACCGACATAGCTTCCCACCAGCCATTTATGAGCATGCCTGGCTCATTCCCTCACCAGCATGATGATCAGTTTATGAGTAAACCTTGAGTAACCAGTAGCCTAAAAGTGTTCTTTCAATTACTGGTTGAATTTGCTAGTTTTTGATTAACATACTTTCCCATATAGGTAGCAACCATCTCCATTTGTACATGTAAATTTCATGCTCACGTCCATTTTTGTATGATGTTTGTCTCCTCTCACTGGGAAAAGTTTTTCATATATTCTAGATGCCAACTTGCTGCTGCCATATTGTACAAATACTTTTCATCTGCACTCTGGATATTTGTGGTGCTAACTTTCATTCATTTGGCAAATCCTGAGCACCTACCAGTATGGGGGGGTGGAGAGGTGGACAGAAACAGACATGGTCCCCTTGGGGGAGACAAACCTGCTTCATGAGAGAATAAGACAAAGGACTAAGAGACGACATGCCCTTGCATGTCCCTGTTATGACTGAGGACATGAGTCTCAGGGACAACTCCTGAGAAGCAGAAGCTGAGACAGGGAAGCATCCAGGGAGTGCTCTTCCTGGGCGTGAGGGGGCACCTACAGGGAGTGAGGGAGGCAGAAAGGGAAGGGAAAGGACTGGCAAGAGAATGTGCTCTCCTGTGAAGTCTCTCTCTGTCCTGGTCCTTGCTGGCATGCTGGCTCGGAAGCATAACCTTCACAGCAGAGATTCCTTCCTTGAAGTGGGGGTGGGTGGCCTTTTGTGAACCCTGCCACCAAGTCAGACACTGGTTATGAGATGTTTCTGGAGGGTGGGGAATGTGGCCTCCCAGGTAGGTAGCTCCCCAGAAGAGGCAACTGTGAGTGCCAGCAGTCAATGCTGTCGCAAGTTGGGGTGGGTGCAGGAGCCTGGCAAAGGGCATGTGGGTGCGGCCCTGTGGTGTGTCCCACACATGTCAGAGAAGCTGAAAGGCCAGTGTGGCATGAGGGGCGAGGGTGGGGGGCACCACGATCAGCCTTGTAGCTAGCAGAGATCAGTTTGGTTTCAGTGTGGAGAATGGACAGGGGAAGAGGGCAGAGAAGAACTGCACGGTCTGGTGAGTTTGGGGAGTGCAAAACACACAATGCCCCACCTTGGGTCCCTTGGGACCATGATAAGCATGTCAAAGCCTCTGAGAAATCCTACAATACGGAAACTTGAGTAACTTTGCTCAGACCCACAATTCTCAAGAAATCACAGAGAAATCGATGAACAGAAGGGATATAGCATGACAATACAAAGGGTGAACTCCAATAGAGAGACAGAGGCCTGGACTACCGTAGTCCAGCACTTCTCTGCAGAGAAGTGGGTGTGTTGAAAGCATATTTAGGAATTAAAGACCACAGGACTTAAATTGAAGATTGGCTATGGAACAAGAGGGAGGGAAATGTCAAGAACGACTCGTACGTTTCTAATTTGAACATCTGGATGGTGACACATCACTCTTGGAGAAAGATGGGGTCTGTGATTGAGTAACGCGGGAGAGGACCGTGCATTTGAAAATAGATGTTACGCTCAATATTTTAACTTAGTAAATGCCAGCAAAACGTGGGGCATGGGCAGACTCCCTGATGAAAGACTTGGGTTCTCAATCCAGCTCCACCAACACGCAAATCTATAACCCTGAGAAGATCCCTTCACCCCACTGAGCCTCAGTTTCCCCACCTGAAATATGGAGATGATAAATCCTATTCTAACTACCTCATACGACTACCATTTGATCCAATAAAGTAATAGAAATAAAAATACATCCTAAATAGTAGAATGCAACCTAAACACAAGAGTGGTGTTAAGATTACGGCTAGCACTGTCTTTAGAGGTCACTTCAGCCATAACACCCCAAGGACTCAAGTCAGAACAAGACACGATGTCAACAGACCCAGAGACATAAATCTAGGAGGTGGCTACGTTATAAAGCTAATTACAGAGATTTACGTGGAATCATCCCAATATGTTTTCAGGCAAGGAATTTTTTTTTGTCCGTTATTAATGTCTCTCCCTCTCCTCACTCTCACTCAACCAGGGCTTTCAACCAGGGGCACCCCCACCCCACCAAAACCTGCTCTCAAGGTACCACCCACTGAGTGGCATTAAAGAGATAGCGCCAGGAAAACCTGACACGCGATCTTCCCAAGGATGCTTACCCAGCTCGCCCGCAGCACAGAAGCAAATCCTCTGACAGAGGCCGGAATCTGAACGGTGGGATTGGGGTCCAGGCAGCATACTCACAGAGGTACTGAGAGCGCAGTAAGCAGGTCACAAAGGACAAATGCTGGAGGAGTCCTCTGACCCCGCACACCTAGAGCAGTCAGGTTCATAGCGACAGAAAGTAGAAGAGTGACTGTCAGGGGTGAGGCGGGGATTGGAGAAGGGATGGGGATGGGGGGGGCATGGAGAGCGGGAGAGAATGGAATAATGGAGAGTCAGTGTTTAATGGGTTCAGAGTTTCAGCTGTGCAAGGTGGAAAGCGGTCTGGAGATGGATCGTGGTGATGGTTGCCCAATAATGTGGATGTACTTAATACTTGGAGCTGTGCACTTAGAAACGGTTAGGATGGTGAATTTTGCGTCCTATTTTACCATAATAATAATAATAACAACGTGTAGAGGAGGTTCAAAGTCACATCCTTATACATTTGTCATACCCATAGAATGTACAACAGTAAGAGAGAAGCCTCATGTAAACTACTGACTTTGGTGATGAGGTGCCCATGCAGGTGTCTCGGTTGTAACAAAGGTAGCACTCTGGTGCCAGACAGTGGGGGAGGCCGTGCAGAGGCAGGAGGTTTATGGGAACTCTCTATCTTCTGCTCAATTTTGCTGTGAATCTAAAACTGCTCTAAACAATAAAAGTATTTTTAATAATAATAATAATAAAGTGGTACCTAGGTGGTTTGTAGCGCTTACCCTGTACTCAAGCAATCATTCCAGAAAGGGACTCCACACGCACGCACACGCACGTCATGCCCATGCACGCATGCACGACCTTCCCACGCACGCACGCGCGTTACGCCCACGCACGCGCATCACGCCCATGCACGGACGCGCGTCGCACACGCGACACGCCTGTTGTGTGCGTGCGCGCACGTCATGCGCGTGCACGCACGTCACGCCCACGCTTGCACGTCACGCCCACGCTTGCACGTCACGCCCACGCTTTCACGTCACGCCCACGCACGCACACACGTCATGCACGTGCGCACAGCCCTGCCTACCCTTCGGTCTCAGCTAGGCAAGTAGAACTGGTCCTAGTTGTTTGGGCTCGTTTGGGGTTCGCTCTGGAGCTTTTAATATCTAAAGGAATCTTTGTTCTCGCCATGGAGCCATTGCTCATCTCATTTAGCTCTTACGTAAGACATGCTTTGGATCTGATATGTGGGGGAAAAAAAACATTACCCATTTTACTCGTTTTGAATAAGCTAAAAATAACCATCCTCCCCATTTCCTGGAGCCAATAAAGACTGCTTGGAAAGAATAGAGGAAAGAAAGACACGGAATGTGAAAAAGAGCCGAGTCTGGGCATACAGAAACCTGGGTTCAAAGCCTGGCTCTGCCCCTCGTCTGTTGTGCGACCCAGACAAGTCACTCGGGCACCTCATCCACCAAATGAGAAGGTTGTGCCGGAACCTCTGGCCTTTGAGATGCCTGCGGCTCTGACATCCTGCTTTTCTGTGAAAAGTAAGACGGGGAGTTGAAGCATCTTACTTTGCTAGCCATCCAGGAGATGAGTCATTTTTATTATTCAGAAACTTTTCCAAATTAATTTTGACATGGTCCTGTGTGGTAAGAAATAGCTAATGTCTTCTCTCCTCCCGTTCCTGTTCTAGTGTCTAGAAATAGTCATTCAGACTCACGGTCTCCCCTTTTCAACTCCTGCCACCCTCCCTGCCGTGCAGTTTCTGACTCCCCTATCCTTTGTAACTGATCCTGTCAAGGTCACCGTCACCTCCTGTGGTCGAATCAACAGGCATGTCCCAGTCCTTTTCCTACCTTGACTTCTTCTCAGGAACATTTCGCCATAGGTGACCATCTCTCTTTCTTGAGATACTCTCTTCCCTAGGGCTGAGAGGGAAAATGACTTTGCCCTCGCAGAGCCCTGAGTGCCAGCGCCAGGATTTGTACCTATGATGTTAGTGCCAAAGCCCCTGGGCCTCAATGCTGCAGGTACCATGTCAGCATTTTCGGTGATTTGCCTTCCCGCTGGGATCATTTTGCCACCACATTCTAGATTCTCCAGGTGATTCAGTCCTTCACTCATTCATCAATGACTTGTCAACAGCCAACTCTTTACCAGGCACCAGATGATGAGATGGGGGTATAGCCAGACCAGCATGAACCCCGCTCTCCCAGCATTTATAATTCAGTAGAAGAGTCAGGCATTAAACAGGTAAGTACAAGATACATGTATAAATACAAACATGATGAGTTCTTGGAATGAAAGTGCCAGATGCTATGAGAGATGAGAACAAGGAGGACAGACAGGATGTGGGCAAATGCCACTTTGGAGAGAGTGACAATGACAGGAGAAGGAGCTGGCAGAAAGGATAGAGAGGGTGGGAGCTCACTGGGCAGCGGAGACAGCACACCCCTATTGGGGCCTGGTGGGGGTGGCATCTTGAAAGGGGTACCTGGGGGACTAGGCCTTGTCATTACCAACAGCCTCCTGCTTTTACTTAGATGGAGGTTTTGGAGTGGCTTGGGGAAGCCAATGAAGACTCTGGAGGAACTAAGCCCCTCCCATGCCTCCCCCGGCCCCCCATGAACACCACCCCTGGGGCCAGATCCAGAGGAGGCCACGGCTGGACCATTTCAGGGCCTACAAGGGGCCAGAGTGAGTGAGAGAGCAGAGCAATGGGCAGAGGGGGTCAGGCAGGGTCGGCTCCCACAAGTCCTTGGGGGACACCCTGAGGAGGCCTCCAGCTCAGGCTGCAGGAAAAACACTCTGATGATCCGTGGAGACTTGGCAGGGTGGGCGGGGAGTCAGGGGGGGCAGAAGGGTAGCTTATGCTGACCCTGCTTATTTCCAGCAGGCGTAGAATCAGAAATATTTTGCCATAGCCGAGGTAATAAAACTGTTTCTCTCAGCTTCCTTGTGGAGGGCAAGCACTCGTATCATTACAAAGCCCTCAGAGCCCTCGGAGGTGACCTGGTCCCCCCTCCTCCGCGCACAGATGAGGAACCCGAGGCTGGCGAGCTGTAGGGACTCCCTGGCAGGCTCATGCGACCAGTAAGCGGCACAGGTAGAACTGAAACTTTGTCTGCCTGGCTCCAAAGCCCCTCACCTTGTCCATGAGGCACCTTGGGATGCCACCTGGACCAGCCCACTCTGTCTTGCAGGTGAGGAAATGGAGACTCAAGGGCTGGGACCTGATCCCCAGAGGCCTGGCCCTGCTGCTTCCCCTGCTCCAAGCTGCCTCCTTTTGGGGTGGCAGAAGAGAACGTGTCCCTAAAGAAAGGCCATAATCACGTGGCTGTGAACAAAGCAGTGTCCCTAACAGTGTCCCTGTGGTAGGGAGCAGTGCAGGGCCCCAGGGGAGGAGGAGAGCTGCCGCCCCGAGCAGCTGGTGTGGGAGCTGGAGCGGCTGCCTGCCACCCCCTCTCCCAGGAACATAAAACTCAGGAACGCGCGTTGGGCAGGAGCCCGTGGGAACAGTCCTGCGCTCCCCTCTCCAGGGGCCGCCGCAGCCACTGATTATGCTCCCAGCAAAATTCTGGCCCAACGACTCTGTCGTACAGAGAGCTGGCGCCGGGCGGGCTGCCACGAGGGGCTCACGGCAAGTCCACCGGGTCCAGGGCCTGTACCTCTAACCCCACAGAGACCACGTCTCCCAGGGTCCACACTCTGACCCTGGAAATCTGGAGCTAGTTAAGGGAATTTGGACAGATGTTGCTCTTTCCAGTTTCCTGTGGAAATTCAGCAAAACCAGGAGGCATCTCACTCAGGGGAGGAGATGAGATATGGGAGGAAAACTGAAGAAGTAAACACATGAGGCATTTGTTTGCAAAGCAGTTGTCCCTTTATGGCTCGGGGCTGGTCAGAAGGACGGTCTCCTCCAGCAGAGGCACTTGACAGCAAAGCAGGACCCTGGCCAGCCAGGGTGTCCACAGTGGTGAGCCCGGCCTACACACGCTTGGTGCTTGCACGCTCCTGAGCCCTTGCACAAGCTGTTCCTGTGTTCGCAATGCCCTTCCTTACCTTCTCTTTCTAGAGAACCTCCCAACCCTCATGGGCCAACCGGGGCCTCCTGCCTCCCACCTTTCCAGGCCACAGTGGTGGCTGCTCCTCTGGGTTCACCCTTCACCCTGGGAACAGTTTCACAGGGATCTTGTTACCGTGGGCTTGGAAGGCAGTTTGTTGTTACATCTGTCTCCCCTGCGAGCCTTCAAGCCTTTGGCAGGTGTTCTACCTAATCAGCCTGTACAGAAGACCCCTGTAAATCTTGGGGGACAGACGGGGTGGGGAGAGAGAAACGGAAGGAGGGAAGGAAAGACGTAGGAAGAAGAAAGGAGGAAATATGGATTTCTTCAGGATATTTGCAAACCCCTAATGCTTTCTGATTGACTTGAGCCAACACCTGCCTCTCAGAATTAACATGCCTCCAGAAAATTCCACCATTAGGCTAGAATAAGACTGACCTGAGCACCACAAATAATAGTGGTGTAAAGGAGATAGGAGATCATTTCTCACTCACATGAAAGTCATACTGAGTATGGAGAGGCTGCTCTTCGAAGTCATCACAGGCCCAAGCTCCTCAGTTCCATTGCTCTGCCATTCCACGGATGTTGTACGCATACTGGTGGTCCAAGATGGCGCACCACCACATCCCCAGTCACGGGAGGGGCAAAGGGCAAGGGAAAGTACACTCCTCCCTTGCAAGGCGTGACTGGATTTTGGGTGCATCAGTCCCCTCACCGCCTAGGGCCATGCCTAGTGCAAGGCAGGCTGGGATTTGTGGTCTAGTGCTGAGCATCTGTATGCCAGGGTGAAAGTTCCATTTTAGTGTAAGAGAGGGGAAATGGATTTTGGAAACAACCAGAAATCTTTCCAAAATAACAACTGACAAAGGTTTATTTATTTATTTATTTATTTATTTATTTTTTAAGTTTATTCATTTTTGAGAGAGAGAGAGCGTGAGCAGGGGCGGGGCAGAGAGAGAGAGGGAGACACAAAATCCAAAGCAGGCTTCAGGCTCTGAGCTGTCAGCACAGACCCCGACTCAGGGCTCAAAGTCACAAACCACGAGATCATGACCTGAGCCGAAGTCAGATGCTTAACCGACTGAGCCACCCCAGAGCGCGCCCCCCCCACTCCTTTTTAAAAACATATTTCAAAGCCACGGTATTTTTGTGATATATTTGTCCATCTCAACAAACCTGTGAAGAAATTGAGGCTCAGGGGTGGAAACACCTTTGGGTGAAGGCACTATGAGTAGTGAAGGAATGGAACAAAAACCTGAATATGTGGTCTAAGTTGGTATTTCAGTTTAAAACCTCTCAAATACTAAAAAGAGGAGAAAGAAGCTATAACTGGGCAGCTCTTTATAGGGAGAAGATCTGGGGATCTGAGGTGAACCCCAGCTCAGTGTATCTGATATTATAGGTCTGTCCCCACAGCTACCTTAATTGAGGCTAATGTCCAGAACAAATAGATGAGTGGTCATCCTCCCCCAAGCTGGTCAAACTGTACCCGGAATGCTGTGTTCTGGAAGCCAGCCCTTAACAGGAACACCAAGAAACAGACGTCTGGAGGTGACATAGGCTGGGGTCTGGACACCCTGTCCCGTGAAGAAAGAATCACAGCTAAACACCATGGAGAAGGGCAAAATCTGGGGTATGTAACTCCTTATCTTCCCATCTCTGTCACAGTGAGGGCTAAGTGATCTCATCTGGGTGGCTCTGAGGAGCAGGACAAGGGCCAGTGGTTGTAAGTCATTGGGAGGCAGAGCCACTAGCGCAAAGAAAAGGAGGTAAAGAGAGTGGAGTAATGACGCAGGTGTGGCCGGTGTGGCAGGTGGGGAGGCCTTGCTGTCAGAGGGCTCTCAAGCAGGGATGGAGATGCTGCAGAAAGGACTCTTCTAAGGCAGAAGTGTTTACCTGGAAGCTCCTGAGGGCACGTGCAGTCCGGTGTGTGTGTGCCCGGCAACGGCATGTGTGTGCACATGTGTGCTTCCCTGTGTACAGGGGCCATCGCTTCCTTGAGATTCTCCGAGGCGTCCGTGACCCGAGCAGGATTCTGTGGACTGGACCACCGGGCACCTCCAGGGCCCCTGGCCACTCTAAGATCCCCTGGCCCCAAGCTAGGAGCACAAACATCCCCAGTGAGGAGCGATAAGGAAGAATTCAGTGGCCTCAGGAAAGGGGGGGCTGTCTGGGACTGAAGATGGCACTACGAGTATGCCCCTGGGAGATGCCACGAAGTCTGACTATACAAGCCTCACTTGGCAAGCTTGGAGCAGACGTTCCTCCCCCTCCTAAGGCTGGAGTGGCCCAGCACCCCACTGCAAAGAATCCAGTGATCCTACATTTGTCACACACTAGGTGGGGAGACTGACACAAGGACCAGCCACATCAGTTGTGGGGCTCAGTGCCAAATGAAAATTGCAGCTCCCTCTTTCAAAAAGTATTAAGAATTTCATGATGGTAACAGTAGAGCATTAAACCAAGTGGGGGGCCCTTCAGTTGGGGGGGTGGGTAGTGAACAAGTCAAACGCCCAAGAAGCTGGCCAGATCAGATCAGAGACAGTCCAACAATGAGTTAGAAGCCCAACTCAGTCTAAAGCTCAGGCCTCCTGAGCCCCACCCCATCCCTAGTCCTCTTTTCATCACATCCCACCCCCTCACCCTCACCCTCTGAGCTTGGCTGCCTCTGGAGATCTACCTACAGCCAGGCCGTGTGGTACCAGGGGAGGGAAGAGTGGTGAGGGCCTCATGGGCTCCTCATACCCTGAGGTCTCTGGTCCTATCATGTTGGGCAAGTGAGGCCTGACCTTTCCCGGGCCTGAAAGTTCCTCCGGGTCTGTGGGCTCGGCCCACCTGAGCAGTCCCATGCCACGCTTAGCTGATGGTGCAGGGGTGGGAGACAGTGCCAAGGAGGGGGAAGGCGGCCCCAAAGACAAGCTCTGGAAACCTCACAAGTTCACACCTGCTCTGTCCGGGACCGCCGGCAGCAGTTGGGGCCAGGTCATTCTTTCCACGAACCAATCAGAGCTTGGGGAGTGGTTGAACACTGTCGTGGTCATATTTGCTTTTAGAAAGACTTTGCTGCCAAGTGGGGAGGAGAAATTGAGATAGCAGGTCTGCAAAGGAGGCCACTTAATGGTCTATTCCATGGATCAGGGAAGAGAGGCTATGGGGTTTGAACTGAGACAATAGAAATGGGAAGGAGGGAGAAGACTGGCTTGGGAGACGGTGGGTAGGACTGAGAGCCTTTCAGTACCCCTTGGATGTGGGGAGTGAGTCTGGAGGTGACCCCAGCTTTCTGGCTTACGTGGCTGAATAAATGGTACTGCTGTTCAGTGAGAGAGGTGTAGCAGGACACTTGGTTCCAACTGGCTGACCTTGGTTACAATCAAACTGACCTTTACCAAAAGGAAAAAGGGAGCACACTGGCTCATAAGACTGAACAGTGTGAGATTAGAGTTCACTCACTCACTTCATTCACAGCAAGATCCAGGACCTCAAACCACATCATCAGTATATTCTCTCTCCTTCTCTTGGCTCAGGTACTCTGTGCTGACTGTCCTTGATGACTCCTCTTGCATTGTCACAGGATGGCCAGCAGCCTCATGGTCACAAGATGGCTGCCGACACCTCTCTGAGCTATATCCTTCTAGGTTTAAATCAAATAGAAGTAAACAAGAGCTTGTGTCTGAGCATTTCCACGAAAGTTCTGAGATTCACTCTGTCTGAGCATCTCCACGAAAGTTCTGAGATTCACTCTGGTCAGACCGGCTTAGATCACACGCTGACCCTTGAGCCGGTAGTTGTGCTCACTGACTTGGACCTCACACGTGAGCTCTCCTGGAACCATGTGGACTACAGAGACTAAGAGGGGAAGGGGCAGATCCCAAAGAAACACGGTGGCTCTTGCCAGAGTGAAGGGAAACGTGCCAAGGAGACAAACCACATCTTCCAGCTTTGTGGACGAGTGTGGGCTGGAATGAGTTGTGCGGCAGCGTTGGCACAACCACGGGGAAGTGCTCGGCAGGCGGAAGGGTGGGGGAAGACCCAGAGTGCAGGCGGTGAGAGATAGGCTTCAGAGCGCAGGTAGCGCTGTGGACTTTGGAGCCATTCTGGACCCCCTGCCTCAGGAACAGCAAGTCCGGCCTGTCGCGAAGGTCTCTCCGTCCCTTAGCGCTTCGGGATTTGGCGGCGGAGCGGTGGCTGCTGTCCTGCACCAGCTCCATCTGACAAGACTAGGTGGCTTTGTACCGTCCTCTCCCTTGGTTGATATCAGGATGTGAATATGTTTGACGGTGACGTGAGCCACTGATGCTGCAAAGGAACAAGATGCATGCCAGGCCTCGGTGCCAGGGCATGATGTGAGACAGCCAGGGTCCTTCGGGGCTGATGAGCGTGCACAGGGGATCACAGGCTGACCCCTCACTAGGAGTCAGAGGTGACTCCTCTTGCCTGCCCCTCTCTCTCTCTCTCTCTCTCTCTCTCTCTCTCTCTCTCTCTTTTTTAAATGTTTTTTTATTTGGGAGAGAGGGGGTGAGTGGGGGAGGGGCAGAAAGAGAGGGACACAGAGGATCTGAAGCAGGCTCTGAGCTGTCAGCAGAGAGTCCGATGCAGGGCTCGAACTCATGAACAGTGAGATCATGACCTGAGCCAAAGTAGGAAGCTTAGCCGACTGAGCCACCCAGGCGCCTCCCCTCTTGCCTCTCTTCAGCTGGTGGGTCTTTTGCTCTTGTCCTTTCTCCTCTTCCTTGAATGAAGACGAAGGGAATACTTAGTGGGAGGTGGGGGGGTAGTGAGACAGCCATCTTGCAACCACAGTGTGACAGGGATGTGCTAAGCATGGCCGTGTGGAAAGACAGAATGAGCCTCCCCCCCTAACAGTACCATTAAGCCTCCCTATCAGCCCCAAAATGCCTAATGCTAGGCATCCTCTCACGTAAGAAAAATAAAGCCTTGAATTTTATTAAGCCACTGTTTTTCAGGTTTCTGACACTTGCAGCTGAATACAAGTAAGTCCTAACTGGATAGACCCAGGTAACAGTCAGCATTAAAGCCAGGCCTGTGTTTGAGGTCTTCCAGGGAGAACATGCAGGGTCACAAGAGGATCCCATGGGATCCCAGGAAATGTGGCTCAAGGATGTTGGAGAGGAAGTCTGGAGTGGATGGGGAGCTAAGAAATGTGGTGCAGTGGCCAGAGCCACAAGAGGAGACAATTCCAACAGGAGGCAGGGACGGAGCAGGCCAAATGTAGTGGTGAGATGCAGGGACACGGGGAAGAAACTTTGCAAGGGATTTAGTATATGAGAGGCCCTTGACCTGTCAGGAGAGGTTCAGTGCAGGGTTGGGGACAGAAGCGAAACCACACAGCGTGATAGACTCCCAGGCTTTGGGCAGCTCACTCATGGGGGAGGGGTGCTCATGGAAGGACGATGCAATGGGAGGAAGCGGCCCCTGGGCCAGCTGCTGTCTTGTCCTCACTGCAAAGACCATTTCCCCTCTTTCATCCAGGATGAAGTCTAAACTCTTCAGCCTGGCGTCCAACCCCACCAAGATGTGGACCCAGTCAGGACCTGGCTCACCTTCCCAGCCTCCCTCCCCCACATTCCAGCAACACCGCTCCCCACCGTTCCTGGCCCTGCCGCCCCCTCCTTGGACCACCCTCCCCTCCCAATCGATGGCCTGCTCAGCCTTTCAAGATGGCACAGGTTGCAGCCTTCTATGATGAAGATGAGATCATTTTCTTTTTTGGGCTCCTCCCATCCCTCTGTGTCCACCTTGAAACATGACTGCCCGAGTCCAAGCAGGGTTTGCTCACTGGGGTAGGGACAGTGTCTGGTTGTCTGGCACATGTAGGGGCCAGTAGTCTCGGCCTTGGCGAGTCGTCCTGGGCCGGTGACAGTACGCCTTCCATGAAGCTCCCAGGGCAAGGGGAACATGCGAGCATCCTCAGGTCCACATCTGTCCCTTCCACTCCCACATCGCTGGCTTCTGAGAGCTCCAGAAGGGAGCAGAGCAATCAGCAGAGAAGCGCAAGGGCTTTCTTCCCTTCTCCTCTCTGGAGACTTTCCAGAAGGCAGCTGCATCCTTTCTCTTGTTTTAGAAGGAGAAGATGCGATTGTGACCAAATTTAGAAAACAACCAAAAATTAAAATAAAACACAACCCATATTTAAAATCCATCTTGACAGCTCCACCCCGCTAAAAGGAGCATCTCTTCTGAGCAATGTGGGTGAGGGCTCAGCAGCAGAAGTGACAGCACGGCAGGCTGTGATGTCACCAGCTTGGAGGTCGCTGGGGAGAGGGGGTTCTTCCCACCAGAGATGGACAGGCCTGTCCCACCAGCACAGGGGTGGGATGATGAGAGCCCAGGGGGAGGTGGGGCTGGCATGGGGCAGATGCACACAAATTCAAGGAAGCAGCTTCTTGTTCTTGCCAATAGCTGGGGAGGAAGGATGCTTCTGGAAACTACCTCGGAGACCAACCACAGTGGATGGGCCCCTCCTTAGCACAGTGCTACTTTTAGCACATTGTTCTGCTGTGTTTTGTGAGGAACAGAGGGAAACCCAGGGAACCAAACAGTGTCGCTTACCTCATACAATAAACATAGCAACCAGGTACTGGGTGAGTGCTACATGCCAGGAGCTGAGCTAGGTGGTTGGTCGTTTTGATTTTGATGTTGATGTTGTTGTTGTCGTTGTTAATATCGTTGCCAGGAATTCTACATGAGTTATGTTGCCTCCGAGTGATTGTTATAAGGGGGAAAAAGGTCTTCGTGAGACAGAATGAAGGAGATGAATTTATCAGGAACAACCGTAAAGGCTTCTTTTGCAGGTATGGCATTCAACAGGCAGTTTTAGTAAGTTGTCAGGAAAGCTACTGTGTCTTCTGGATATATTAATAAAGATAAAGAGGCCAGATGAAGGGAGGTGATATCTTAATGAACTCCATCCCTATCAGTCCCAATGAGACCTGTAATCTCTGAGTCTCAGTTTCTTCCCCTATAAATTAGACCTAGAAAATATCTCCTTCGAAGGGTTGTTGTGAAGAATAAACAAAGTCATGCATGAAAAGCAACCGGTGCAATGTCTTGCAAGCAGTGCACACTTTTTTTTTTTTAATAAAGCGCAATGATCATAACTGTAATTATAAACGTTGGCATTCAAAAATGGAGTTCAGGTTTTCTCCCAGAAGCGGGAAGAATCTGGAGATGCATCTTGTCTTCACACATCTGAATCCTTGGTACAGGCAAGAGGAAGGAGACTAGCTGTGCTTTTCTCCAGAGGACAGAACCAGGTTCACATGGCAAAAGCTAATTTTGAGCCAATTCCACCCAAACAAATGGAATGGTGGGGACAAAGAAAGACTGGAAGGAAAAACTTCCAAATGGTGCCATCTCTGGGCAGCCAGAAGTTAGCTGATTTCTTTATATTCTTGCATAGTTTCTAAATTTTCAGCTAAGCATATATCTTCCTAATAATCTGGAAAAAGTAAAGTGTTATGGAGGAGGGGGGAGACAATCTATGTCAAGAATGTGATAGTAGGAGGGGCACCTGGGTGGCTCAGTTGGTTAAGCATCTGACTTCGGCTCAGGTCATGATCTCGCAGTTTGTGAATTTGAGCACCACATCAGGCTCTGTGCTGACAGCTCAGAGCCTGGAGCCTGCTTCAGATTCTGTCCGTCTGTCTCTCTCTGCCCCTCCCCTGCTCATTCTCCATCTCTCTCTCTCTCTCTCTCTCAAAAATAAATACACATTAAAAATTTTTTTAAAAAGATATGATGGTAGGGGCGCCTGAGTGGCTCGGTCGGTTGAGTGTCCGACTTCGGCTCAGGTCATGATCTCACTGCCCGTGAGTTCGAGCCCCGTGTCGGGCTCTGTGCTGACCGCTCAGAGCCTGGAGCCTGTTTCAGATTCTGTGTCTCCCCCTCTCTCTGCCCCTCCCCTGTTCATGCTCTGTCTCTCTCTGTCTCAGAAATAAATAAATGTTGAAAAAGATATGATGGTAGGAAAGAGAGTCTAGACTCCATTTGAGATTCTACCAAATATGAGTCTCATTTCCAGGCCTCAAAAAAACTGAAATCCATTCACCATCAGAGTGTGGCAGGGTTGAGCCTTCCCTCAACTTGAAATTAAGGAAACAGCCTGAGTTAAATCTAAAAGACAGGAGAGCAAGGGTGGGTGATGAGACAGACCTTGGAACGGGCACCAGCTGATGTGGGTTCTGGTCCCAGCCTCATCTCCCCTCTCTGTGTGATGCAGGGTAAGCCCCTTCCCTCCCTGGACCTCGGGGTTCTCATCTACAATTTCAAGGGCTCGGACACAATGGGTTCTAAGCTGTTTTCCAGCTCAGAATTGGCAGCTGAAAGCCATAGGCTCTTGGCCATACTTTCTCAAAGTCTCCATGGCCCAATGGACCTCAGAAAGTCTTTCAACCCCACTGTTCTACCCCTGCCTTTAATAAAGCCACATCTGGAGTGTATCTCCTCTGTTCCCTGTTTTGTACAGTTCTTCACAGCTGGATCCCCATAAATCAATTTGTTCTGCAGACAAGTTCCCAGAAGTGTCCAGAATCTTACCCAGAAAGGGCAGTTTTATTTCCCTTCAGCTTCTGGTTCCAAAAGGAGTTTCCTAAGCCCATTCCATGTCAGGACAGGCTCCCCAGGTCTTTCCAACCCCATGGCCAGCTGGGGTTTTGCAGAGTAGCCCAGACTCACGCTCCCCTCCCCTACCTGTGGGTGCAGGGGATGAACCAGCCTGGGAGTCCGCTTCCTGGCCCCTCTTAGGATGCGGTGCCCCACCGTACAGTGAAAAGACTGGACTAAAATGACCCCCCAAGCCTCCTGCAGTTCTTGAGTTCAAAGTTTTCCCACAGATGAATAATGAGAAGAGATGAGTTGAAAAGTTAACTTCCCTATGGATGGAGGGGGAGGGAGACTGGGGAGCCTCTGAGGACTTCTTTTGCTCATTCGTTCAGCCACAAGGCAGCAAACAGCACAGAATCCAGGACTTTTACGAAGAGCAACTGTTATTCTTGGGCAGAGGTCTGAGATACTCCTTATTGTTTCTGACGGCTGGCCTGGTACCCAGCATGTCTTAGTACAAGCAACTCTCAATGTTTGGTCAGCAAATGGTCCCCGAGCACCTGTTCAGCTGGGTGCTTTATGCTCCCGGCTTTGTCCACCTCATCTCGTTTAATGCTCACGACCCCCTGAGAGGTACTAGCACTGCCTCTATTTTACAGAGGAGGACTTGTGGTTCAGAGGGGTTAGGTTACTTGCCCAAAGTCACAGAGCTGGCAAGTGACCAATCAGAATTTATATCCAGGTCTGTCCTTCTACAAATTCCAACCTCTTTTAAATCTAGCCAGCCAAATAAAGCCAAATCTAGGTCCCTAATTGTTTTCCTGCTAACAAGAGTTTGGACTGAGAATTCATTTGGGAGAATTTTTAAAGATAATCTTTCCCAAATGTACTTAGTTAGCAGAAGTACTTGTACTTTGCTTAAAAAGCTGAATAGTACTCAAGGTTTATAATAAAATCAGCAGTCTCCTGCCCCTCCCCACTCCCACCCCATCCAGATCTGGCTCCCAGGCTCAACATTTCAAGCTGTTTCTTCCAGTATTTGCCTCCGTATTTCAGATAACATAGCAGCCCTCCTTTCTCGTGATTTTTCTGTTTTAGATCATTATTATTGACTTCCTGTTATGGAAAATGAAGGTTGCCTTACACCATTTCTCCCAGTCTTGCTGCCATACACACAGACACGCATGCACAGCTCCACCCTGCCCCATAGCCCCTGATGTGATTTTATTGCCCTCAGAGCATCTGGGACAACCTAAGCTCGCCTAGACCTCTCTGCAGCAATGGTGAACAGAGTCTTGACCTTTGGTTAAATGGAGCAGATGTAATGCAAACGTTTATCTTCCCTACTCCCAGAACTCCAGTGGAAGCCACATCCCATCAGAATGGTTTGAAGAAATGAGGCTGGCTGGCCTGGAACAGAGAAGACTTGGACATATATCCTCTCTCCTTGAATCTCTGAGAGGCAAACACACTGGGTGGCCTCCCAGGGAGATCCAGAACAATAAGGGAACCTTCAGGGAGACAATTTCAGCTTCATAAGCCATTTGAGAAAAAAATGGCCTGAGAAGGGAGGAGCATCCCTCCCAGGGGCTGTGGACAAGCCAGTGTCTCTGACCACAGACTGGGGACGAGGAGCGAGTCCTGCATCAGGAGTGAGTTGAACATAGGACTTCTACAGTCCCTTCAAATTCCATAACCCAGTAGTTTGCTTCCTTTTGTAACAGTTGGCAATTAGACTCCGGGGCTGAGTTGCAATCACTCTTGAGTTAATAACCAGAGCTGCCCAATAGACACACCCTTCTGGCAATTTCTTTTTGGGATACTGAAATAACTGTCTTAATTCTAATGAGCAATCACTTCCACTGACCCTTGCCTTGTAAAAGAAGGTTCAAGATGACTCACAGAGGAATCATGACATAGCAGATGTGACAAAACTCTCCGCCCCATGGGTTTCAAGCACTCTGAAGACAGAAACATGCTGGATGGAGTGATTGCAGCTGCCCTGCCCATAGACTGTGGGCCTCCCTGGCTCTGCAGCAAGAATCTCATGGGAGAGACTGCAGAAATACCTCCCAAACCCAGTTTTGCTGCCTTTGAAAGAGAGAGAGGGCAGGCTGTATGGACAAAAGGGATTGCACCCGGACAGCTGGCCATGAAGGAACCGGTCGGAACCTTCGGCCACTCTGCACTTGGGACAGTGTCCCCGGGTTTGTTCCTGACTTGGCACCTTCAAAAGAAATGAGCTTGCCCAGAGACAGGAGTCCACCGTGACCTCCTGAACTTTCCAAGCAGGACAGACTCAGTAATTCTCACGCCATAAGTAACTGGCAGTGTGGCGTAACTGGACCAAGAGTGAAGGGGGCCCTGCGGGCAGGGGCTGTTGGGTGGGTCATCCCTCCTCTGGGGGAGGCAGAGGACAGAGCTCAGATAGCTGAGCTCAGATCCCAGCACTGC
Source organism: Panthera tigris (assembly GCF_018350195.1). NCBI lineage: Eukaryota > Metazoa > Chordata > Mammalia > Carnivora > Felidae > Panthera > Panthera tigris. Next base: position 60,702,403 of record NC_056672.1, on the reverse strand, counting down.
CACCTATCAGCTGTGTGGCCTTAGATGAATTCCCTACTCTCTGTGAGTCTCCATGTCCTCACATTTGAAAGGGGCACAGGGAGGGGAGGACTAACACCTACCTCACTGGGTGTTTTGAGAATTAAATTAGATCATTTACATGAACTGTTTAGAGCACAGCCCACCTCATGGAATAATAATAATAATAATAATAATAATTATTATTATTATTATTATTAGCAGCAGCAGCAGCAAACAGGAGACAGCAATCCTTACCCAGATGACTTTGTAGGATCAAACAAAATAATACCCTTGAGGGGCACCTGGGTGGCTCAGTTGGTTGAGCGACTTTGGCTCAGGTCATGATCTCGAGGTCCCTGAGTTCTAGCCCACATTGGGCTCCCTGCTGTCAGTATGGAGTCTGCTTCAGATCCTCTGTCTCCCTCTCTCTCTGCCCCGCCCCTACTTGTGCTCTCACTCTCTCAAAAATAAACAAACACTAAAAAAAAATAATGCCCTTGAAAACAGAACTCTAAAGTTGTGTATAAGTATGAGAAATCTAGTGTGTAGTACATTAAACCTCACAAACATTAGGAGACTGAAGACGCCAGTATTTCCCACCCTGCTTGTTAAATAAACATTGTAGCTGTGGTACAACCAGCCATGTAGCAAGGTCTTTAGAACTTTTTATCAAGATTGGTAACTAATTTTATTTTATAATTTAACATAATATATTAAAGCCAATGTTTGAAGATACGACTTTTTTTAATAGAATACCAATTTAACACTTTAAGAAAAACACACCCAGACCAAATTTAGAACACAGGGGACCAGATGGAATGACGGAATGGCAAAGAAAGTGCCGTCCCTAACTTGCTGTGTGACCTCAGGCAAAACCCTTTCCCTGCCCGGCCTCAGTTCTGCCATTGGCTACCTTGGGCACGGAGTGACCTCTGGGCGCCTTCCAGGTCTGCGTCCCTTGGACCCATGAGTTGGAGGATTTTTAGACCAATAGACTCGGCCTCAAGTAAAGCTGTGGTATGTTTCCTGAACTGACAACACCATCTGGCGTGTGTGTGAGGGTAAGACACTAGTGACTGGCCAACCTGGAGCTTTCTGCCCTCTTTCTTTTTCTCACTTGAACATCTGGCCACTCCAAATATGGCCCACAGACCAGCAGCCTTGGCATCATCCTGGAGCTCGTAAGAAATGTACAATGTCCAGGCCCAACCCGGACCTACCCAACATGAATCTACCTTTTACCAAGCTTCCAGGTGATCCTGTGCACATGCAAGTGTGAGAAGCACTGTTTTCACAGGCAGAAAGAAGGAAGCTAGTTAGTGCAGACAATTTAAGTTGAACACATACTCAACCCTTAAAGAAATTTGGAATTGACTCACATACATAAAATAAATCCTTCCCAAATGATGTCTAAGGGGTTCATCATGTGATGAAGATTTTGTTTCTTGGGAATGTTTACAAGTTTTCAAAAAGGACCCTTCTTGAATGGTATAAGCAGGCATCCGATGACAAACATGGTGTCCCTGAACCTGATTTTCAAATGCGCCTGCACTGTCTGCATTGTTGTTAAGGTAATAACCACACTGATGGGTATGTTTCCAGAAATTCAACATGAACTCGGCCACTCTGAGCTCCCAGCGGCCATCCTCAGGTTCTAGCCACTTGGCCTCATCACAACACGGCAGCAGACTTCTTCAAAGCCAGTTAGAGAATTTCTCTCAGCAGGTGACCTCTAGGAGCTGAGGTCAGTCAGTCTTATAAGCACAAAGATCCAAATTCTGCCCACAAATAGTGGGCTTAGAAGAAGACTCCAGGCCTCAGAAAAGACAGCAGCCCCGAAAGATCCTCGATTTCAGCCCATGAGCCCAGAGCAGAGAAGGCAGCTAAGTGATGCCCAGGCTAACAACCTACAGGGAAATGAGGGCTATTGTAAGCCACTGGGTTTGTGGTGGTTTGTTACACAACAATAGGAAACTAATACAGGTTTTGGTACTCAGAAGTGAGACAATGCTGTAACAGATATCTAGCATGGGGAGCAGCTTTGGAATTGAACAGTGGGAGAAGGCTGGAGGAATTTTGCAGAACATGGTAAGAAAGGCTAAATTTCCTTGAACAGACTGCTCATAGATATATGGATGTGGGGTACCTGGGTGGCTCAGTCGGTTAAGCGTCGGACTCCTGGTTTTGGCTCAGGTCATGATCTCATGGTTTGTCATTTCAGGCCCTGCATTGGGCTCTGCAAAAACAGTGCAGAGCCGGCTTGGGATTCTCTCTCTCTCCCCCTGTCTCTGCCCCTCCCTCACTCGAGCTTTCTCTCCCTCAAAATAAATAAATTAATTAACTTAAAAAAGTCTGGATAAAGAGGGCACCTAGATGGCTCAGTGGGTTAAGCATCCACCTTCAACTCAGGTCACAATCTCAAGGTTGGTGGGTTTGAGCCCCGCGTCAGGCTCTGTGCTGACAGCTCAGAGCCTGGAGCCTGCTTCAGATTCTGTGTCTCCCTCTCTCTTTCTCTCTCTCTGCACCCTCCCCGGCTCATGCTCTGTCTCTCTCTCTTAAAAATAAACATTAAAAAAAAATTTTTTTAATGGATGTTGAGGACACTGTTGGTGAAGGACTATAAGGATTGATTAGAAGAAAGTGAGGACCACGTTATTGGAAACAGGAGTGAGGGGACCCTTGTTATATGGTGGCAGAAAGCTTAGCAAAACTTCCTGCACTTACGTAGAATTTGAAGGGATGAACCTGTTATTTAGCTAAGATTTCCAGGCACTGCTGGGTGCTGCCTGGTCTCCTGCCACGCATAGGAGAACACAAGAGACAGATAGATAGTTACCCAAAAATGAAGTAGGACTAAATTATTTAGAAAATTCTCAGACTCTCCAGATGGCAAAAGATGGTAAAAATCAGGATGGTTGCTGAATGTGTATCACAGAGAAAAGGTTGAGTGTATGACTGCACCACCTTTTGTTAAAACCCCAGAGAAATCAAAAGGTCAGAATATTCAGTCACACCAACTGTGGGGCCCTTTCAAGAAATTATGGGTGTGGGCACCTCAAACGTCTTCACAGCTGAACCAGGGGCATCTAGGAAACTTGAAGTCATTATCCCCCAGGCATCTTAACAGGAGGCCAACAGAGAAGAGACGTTTTTAAAAAGATCTGTGGATGTGGCTTCTGTTTAGTGAAGTGAAAAGCAGTGAATTCATACAAGATGCTCAAAGTTCTTGAGAAAATCATTTTAGCAGAAATCCTGCCAGCTTGGACTGAAAAAGGGACAGAGTACAACATGAACGGAGACTCTTGGGCCCCTAAAACTCCACTGGAGGAAGCAGGTTGGTAAAACTATTCAGTTGCAATCATGTTACCTTTCATAAAAAAGGAAGGAGGACACGAAAAGGGGGAACTTCATGCCCAGAAGAAAGAGACAAGAGTCCCGAAGGTTCTTCCCAAGTCTCGAAAGTGAATCCAAAAAAGGCAAACATTTATGTGGCTAGATTTCAGAGTGTTATGGACCTGTGGCTCCTTCTGACCTTCACGTCCCCCTTTTTGAGACAGAAAGTCTGCAACCGTGATCACATGCTTTCCCACTGCTGTGTGCTGGCCATGTGAGGGCAGATAACCTGTCCCTTTGGCTTTGCAGGCCCATGGGTGGAGAGGAGCCATACCCTGGCCACAGCACATGCCAGAGGGCTCCCAGGAGCCCCATCTGGACCTGGACCCAACTTAGTTTTTGGATTTTCAGCTGGTGAGATTTAGATTCAGATGATGAAATTTTTGACTTTGAACTCATACTTTAATGAGATGAGGCTCAGGAACCTGGGGTGGGGGTGAATGTATTTTTTATGTGGAGGGGGTATAAACTACTACGGGCCAGAGGGTGGGCTGTGGCAGGCAGAATGGGATGAGCCCCAAACATTGTGCCTTTTGGCAGACATGCTCTGTGTGGTCTCATCCCCTTGAGTGTGGGCAGGGGCTGGGAATATGATGGGATACAACTCTGCTGAAGACATTTTGTGGATGTAAATAATACCCTGGATCAGATAATTTCTGAGTTAAGAGATGGGAGATTATCCTGGGTCAACTTGACCTAATCAAGTGAGCTCTTAAAAGAGATAAGAATTAGCAATAGGCGCTCTCCTACTGGCCTTAAAGAAGCAAACTGTCATGTTGTGGAGAGGGCCACATGGCAGGGAGCGGAAAGTGGACTTTTAGAGCTGAGGTCTTTAATTCTGTGGCCCCAGGGAATTGGATTCAGCCAACCACCAGGGAGCTTAGAGGAGGACCCTAAGTCTCAGATGAGATCACAGCCAAGGTCGACACCTGGATTGCAGCCTTGGGAGACCCTGAGCAGAGAATCAAGTCGAGACATGCCCCAAATTTGACCTACAGAAACTGTAAGATAATATATTTAATGTTTTAAGCTGCTACAATGCAAAAGCTTCAAAGCAGTTATTAAAAATATATTCAAAGAATTTTTTAACACTATATTCAAAGAACTAAAAGAAAATGCGCTAACGATGGGTCAGTACAGAAGAAATCTCAACACAGAAATGATCGCTACAAAAAAGAACCAAATGGATATTCAGAGATGAGAAATATAATAACCAAAAAAACAAAACAAAACAAAACATAAACCCAGCAGCAGGTTTGAGATGGCAAAAGAAATCAAATGAACTTAAAGACAGATTATCAGACATTATCCAATTTCAAGAATAAAAGGGCAGAAAAAATATTTGAAGAGATAATGGCTAACATCTTCCCACACTGATTTTAAGAGCATTGCATTCCAAAGGCTGCAACAAACCCCAAGTCTGATAAACACGGGCTACATCTAGACGTATCTTAAGCTGCTGAAAGACAAAGACAAAGAGAAAATCTTAAAAGCAGCAAGAGAAAAATGGCTTATCACAGACAGGTAACCAAATGATTACCAAATGACCTCTCATTCAAAACAAAGGCAACACTAGGGTGGTATAATCTGAAACTCACCACGATGAAGGGGGGGGATAAACCGTGTAAATGAGCATTCTATAGCCAACCAAACTATCTTCCAAAAAATTGAAGGTAGAATAGAAACATTCCCAAATAAATAAAAACTGAGCTTTTGTTGCTAACAGATCTAGCCTAGATGAAATACCAAAGAAAGTCTTTACACTGAAAGAAAATGATACCAGAGGGTACTCAGATTCACAGCAAGTCGTGAACAGCATGGAAAATGATACTTAGGTGATAAATATAAGAGACTGTGTATATATACATATTTTTCTTCTCTTATTACTCTTCAGAGTAATAATAAAAATAAAGCCATAATTATACCATTCTACTGAGTGTATAACATATATTGACACAATTTGTATGTCTACAATAGCACAGAGGAGGGGGTAGGAAATGAAGCTACACTGATACAAACTTGCTAAATTTTACTGGAATTAACTCAATACTATGCTGAAGATTGTGATAAATTTAGGAAGCAGACTATAATCCCTGGGGAAACCACTAAAAGTGTAACTAAAAAATTTAGGTAAGAAATCAACATGCTTGGGTACCTGGGTGGCTCAGCTGGTTAAGCATCTCACTCTCGATCTCAGCTCAGGTCTTGATCTCAGGGTTGTGAGTTCAAGCTCCACATTGGGCTCCGCGCTGGGCGTGAAGCCTACTTTAAAAAAAAAAAAAAAAAAAGGAAGAAAAAAGAAATCAACACTCTTAAGGGCATTCTTATCCCCATGATGTAGATGAGGAAATGAGTCCTGGGAGTGAAATAACCTACATAGCTAAGGCTGGCCCCCAGGACCCCTGGCTCAGCACACTAGGACTAGGGGCCAACTCACACCTTCCAGTGGGTCAGATGGAGACACCCAGGCTCATATTCCTCATCCATCAGTGAAGGAAAATGTTCATCAAAATATTGTAAATTGCCTCCCAGACTGTACAAATATTTCCCTTGGCATCCTAAAAAAATATTATTTTTATTAGTTTTCTACCCTAAGAATAACCGCACATAAGTTGATAGCAGGAGGAAGAGGGATGACTTCTTAAGCCAAACAAGTTGGTGGCAGTGCCCAGTGAGTGCACACAAAAATGCATGTTGTGGCCCTCTTGCACTCTTTTTTTTTTTTTTTAATGTTTATTTATTTTTGAGAGAGAGAGAGACAGAGCGTGAGCGGGGAGGGGCGGAGAGAGAGGGAGACACGGAATCCGAAGCAGGCTCCAGGCTCGGAGCTGTCAGCACAGAGCCCAGTGCGGGGCTTGAACTCACGAACCTCAAGATCATGACCTGAGCTGAAGTCGGACGGTTAACCGACTGAGCCACCCAGGCACCCCACCCTTGCACTCTTTATGAATTTGGTCGGCATCCATTTATGCCTGCCCGAACTGTCTTCCCACACCCCTGCATGGAGCTCAGACTGACACACAGCAAAGGTAAAATATGCATAACATAAAATTTCTCACTTTAACCATTTACAAGAGAACTGAGCTGTGCTGGAAGGGGTTCATACCCTAATCCCACCTGCCAATGAGCTATTTAATCCCATAAGGATAAAATCACTAAATTCTTTAATACTTATTTTTGAATAAATGGCTGCAGATGCTTATTGTGCTTCACATTGTATAACACGTTATTTATGAAAATAGAAACTTAACAAGGGGTGCCTGGGTGGCTCAGTCAGTTAAGTGTCCGAGTTCGGCTCAGGTCATGAGCTCACAGTTTGTGAGTTCAAGCCCCACATCAGGCTCTGTGCTGACAGCTCAGAGCCTGGAGCCTGCTTGGGATTCTGTGTCTCCCCTCTCTCTGCCCCTCCCCTGCTCACGCGCTCTCTCTCTCTCTCTCTCTCTCTCTCAAAAATAAACATTAAAAAAAAAAAAAAAAGAAATTTAATGAGCCTGTACTGCATGCCAGGGACTAAAATAAGCCCTCATCTGCTCTGTTATGTAATCCTCACAACTCCCCTCCGAGGCTGGTTTCATTATTCTCATTTGACAGAAAAAGAAACCAAAGTTCAGTGTGGTTAAGAGGCATCAGATTGACACTAGCCAGGTCAGTTGGAGTTGTTCTGGGTGATTGTTAAACCAGATTGCTCAGAGAAGGGAGGATGCTTTTAAGACAGCATGAGGGGGTAGGAAATGTACGTTGAAATCAAGTACGCCTGTGTCTTCATTGCTCACATCTGACTGGTTACAAAAACAAAGACCTGCAATGTCCTCATAGTTTCCTTTTAATCATCACACTGATGTCATCAGGTTGACAAGATCTCAGAAGTGGATCTGGACTAGTTCACAGATCAGAATTACTGACAAACAGCAGCAGGAGCTGCTATAGCACGGAACTGAACACGGGGTTCAGGACCAAATCTCATCAATGAACAAATTTGAAAACTGCGTTTCATAGAGCACATTAAATTTCCCCTGATGCTAATGTGTGATTAAAACGTGAAATGACATAAATATCTTTTAAAGTCACAGAGGTAATTACCGAAAGTAGCCAGCCACATCACAGCTAGGCATTGTCAGAAGGCCACCGTGTGCTTCAAGTTTACTGTGGCTCAGCAAGTCACACTGTTCCTTTAAGACTTCAGCTTTGGTGGGGCGCCTGGCTGGTTCAGTAGGTTAAGCATCCAACTTCGGCTCAGGTCATGAGTTCATGGTTTGTGGGTTCGAGCCCCACGTCGGGCTCTGTGCTGACAGCTCAGAGCCTGGAGCCTGCTTCGGATTCTGTGTCTCCCTCTCTCTCTGCTCCTCCCCCACTCACGCTCTGTCTTTCTCTCTCTCTCTCTCAAAAATAAATAAACATTAAGAAATTAAAAAAAAAAAGACTTCAGCTTTGGTTTAGTCCTCTTTAGCTAATGTAAACCTTTGCTGGAATTTTGACTATGGTGGCAACACATAAGCAAATAGCATTCTTTATTTCAATAAACCTGGAATATCTCAACAGTGTGAAGGAATCAATACAATGTTCCTCGTGTCCATCTGTCTACACTGAGAAAAACCTAACCCCATGCTTGAGGTGTTATCAGTGTACACAGAGTACATTACATGAGTCTGATTTCCACACATTCGTGGAACCCTCACGAACACCAAAAGAGAAGATTTACCTCTTTCCTAGGGGTTAAGAAAAAGACATGACAGTAGGACATACATCTTGATAGAAAAATATTTAAAGATTTTAATTCTCTGAATGCCACGAGTTAACATTTTATGATCACCCTTCGAAAATAGGGCATTTGGGAGCAATTTTGAAGTTTTCCAAATCAGTACAAAGCTGATTAAATCCAACGTCACATTCACAGATTGCAAAATGACTTCCTTATAAAAACAAGGAAGCCAGGGTTGGGGTGGGTCTGTCACCAGAGTCCGGGGGCCTTGCCACTCCTTCGTGGAGCTCCCTGGTATTACATGTGTTCCTTAAAGAACCATTTCTGATGTTCCGAGTCGGTGCAGAGCCGTAGGAATGGTATGAAACTGTCACTGAAGGCCTTCTTCTCAGCCTGAACGCATTTATTGGACTGTACGTGAAATAAAGAACCATCCTACAAGAGAGAATAAGCACTGGCTGTTTACCAGAAATACAAATAATTCCTCAGAAAGTAGTTTTTTCCTTAAAATGTGTTAATAGCTCGGGTGATTTTTTATCATTGCAGAAATATTTACTGAGCACTGTGTTTGCCCCGTACTGAGGCAACTCAGGACTGCCCACGCACAGACAGGGCCAGGCGTGGACAAGCGTGTCAGGCTCACCAGGGTCCCTGATTCCACCGTCAGGGTAAGTGGTGCCACCTGCTGGCTGCTCTGGGGATCCGTCAGATCCCAAGTCTCCTCGCTACTGCTATTCTTCTCCTTGAGGGAAATTAGGATCAAAGATTCTTTATTAACATCTTCCGCTTCCCTTAGGTCAACTGATTCCATCCCTGGCGATCTCTTTCTCTTAGGTATTTAAATACAGAATCAGGAAACTTGGCTGTAGTCCCAGCTCAGCCAGAGAACAGCTGGGCAAGGGGACAAGTCACCTGAGGACATGGGTTCTATGGGACTGTGCCAATTTCCCCAACCCCAAAAGATCATGGTCCTCTTTAAGGCCTTCCCCTTGTCTTCCTTTTCCCAACTGTTCTGAGTTACCTCAGCGAAACTCTCCCCCATCCTTGAGTCTGTTTTTTCCCTCCACCTCTCTGTTGTAAGCTTTAAGTTCCCTGGGAACTTAATCATGGCCGAGCAAGTGACATACCTGTTCCAGGGAAAGAGAAACCTTTGGGAATAAAATTATAGGCAGAAGAATCTCAAAAATATTAACCCTGAAAACCCTTAAAAGAGTTCAAATGTTGCCTTCAGAGTACCATGAAAGGAAATAATTAAATAGCATCCCTTTTCCCAACCTTCTAAGGAGACTTTACTTTTCCTTAATTGGTCACTGAAATTTAAGATACAATTTTAATGATGTTTCAAACCAATTTTATGATTTCTAGCTTACATTACTGTGTAAGCCCCTTGAGGGCTTACAGTTAGAAGAAACAAGAGAAGGGGATGGAGGCGGGCGCTGCAGGGAACCACAGACGGGGAGATTTGCAGAAGTATTTTCCCTCTTATTTTTAATATCAGACGGATAACACCATGGCGCAGGCTTGTTCAGGTAGCCCGCAAATTTCACTGATAATCATAATATCTTCTACAGGAAAATGTACTCCAACTTTTGATCATGCTTAGAATTAACCCATTTATTAGCAAATTAGACCAATCTTTCCATCCCTGGGGCCAGGCTGGGAACGAAAGCTTCCTATGGAGATAAAAATAAACTCATTTCGTCTTTTGAATTATTTTCTTTGGATTTACTCCCTCAAGTGCTTTTTAGTGAGTCAAAAGATTTGACAGATTCACGAGTCCTATTACAGCTTGTGGCCAAGTGTGGCGGGGCTAGTGCCTAATGGGCCTGAAATAATACCCGGTTCCAAATCAACATCAACTATTCTGATGGAGAGCCAGCTCCATCAGAGAGATGTTTTCTTGGTGATTACCCTGCAGGTAACAACTGATCTCTATAGAGCTTTATGGTTTCCAAGGACTATTTCTGCTGTCCATCTAGTCCACACTAGAGGTAGACAGGCTGCTATTATTGTTCCCATTTTACAGCTGGGAAAAACGAGGCTTAAAGAAATGGACTAGCTTGCCCCTGGATCTAACCTCACATCCTCATGCTTTGGCTATTCGTTTCACTCATTTTAAGCCCATTTCATCCTTGGGTGTGTTTGCGACAGCTCCTCACTCCAGGACTATGGCTCACGGTCTAAGGAGGCCAGAACGACTAGATGGGAGTCAAAGCACTCCTGATGCTGGATGCCGGGGCCCCCGACCATACTGTTGGGTCCATGGTGAACTCCCTGGTCTCCCCAGATGTGGCCGCATCCCTGAGATCCTCGAGGACTGTGCCAGGGAACACTCTTTACCTCCACTCCCCCTTCTGCAGCCCATGCACCGAGAGCAAGGAGGGCAGCAGACGGCTCACTTACCTCCCGCAAGATGAACTTCTGATTCTCCGGGGCAGTTTCCTGGCAGAGTTGCATGATGAGAATATCCATTCCTGCGTCCACAGCGATGCAGGCCTCTGGCTGGTGAGTGTTATAGCGTATTTCATTCCGGGATGTGTACTCAAAAAACTAAAAATGGAGCAGCCAATCGTGCGTCAGTTACTCTCTGATGTGGAGAGAGGGAAATGGCTGGACGAGAGCCTGGGGTGACTTGGAGCTGGAAGAAACTCAAATCCCACCCACTCATCTCTAGGTGTCTGACACTGCTTAAGGCAGGAAGCCTTTAAAGGTCCAGGTAGCCAACGTTTCCCTCCTCTGGGTCTCCTGCATCTCCTGCATCCTCCACGGGCCTGCTCTGGTGGTTTATCTGCCTCCTGGGGCTGGGATCTGTTGCAATTCATAGACCTTCCAGAACTTGCTCCCCTGCCCAGCCTGAAACTCAGCACTTAACCCAGACAGACCTGCCCCGGCCACCAGCAATTGCCCTAAACACCACTTTACGTGGCACTATCCATCAAAACCCAGAATTCTGTTCAAGCATTAATTCTAAGGAAGTCATCGGACACGCAGATCTGTTGCTCCCCACCCCCCCACTTTTGTTTCTGACTAGAGGTTAGTGGCATGGTTGCTTTACAATCAAAAACAGGCAGGCAGGGAATCAGTTAACTAAACAGTAATACAGCCACACAAAGGATTATCAAGAGGCCATTAGGAATGACATTCTCAAAGGATGTCTAATAACACATGAAAAGTATGACGAAGTGGAAAGAATGGAATATAAAACATATAGACATTATGATAACAACTATTTAAAACACATGATCTAAAGGCCTTGCATAAAGGAAGATGAGAAATAACTAGGTCTTAGTTCTAATGGTGGTTGCAGAGTCCTGCCATTCACTTACTGCTTATATTTTTTTGCATTTCCCAAATATTCTGCAAAAGCATATAGTACCCTCATAATGCAAAAAAAAATATATATATACATCAAATATTTAATTTAAAAAAAAAGAGAGACTTCCCCTCATTTCTCTCTTTAAAGACCCCACACAAACGGTCCCTTGAACATTCAGGCTCCCACTGTCTGCTTTCCCCTGGCTTAAGAATGTCAAACTATAGAGAAGCAGCACCTACCTGGTTCTGACCCATTCCGTGACAGTGGTAGAGAAGGACCTGGTGTCCCACGATTTGGTTTTCATTGGGAGGGTTATAGTCAAAGCAGTAATCTCTCAGTCCTTTGTTCTGGAGCTAAACAAAACATAAAGGTGGCATTTTGATCCAGATTTATACACAACAACAGGTTCCACCCAAGGCTCCAACGGTAATGACTCCATTGGAGAGGAGTCATTGAGTCAAGAACCGGACTTACTGGGTAAGAGCTCCTTAGATTTTCAGTTTTGAAAGTGCTTTCCCATTCTATACCATAGGCAAGAATCATAACCCCCATTTCTAAAGATAAATCTGAGTTGCAGAGAGATTAACTCTTTATGACCTGAAAGCTCTTATCTCTCCATTTCTCCTTGGTGCAGACTTATTGCTGCACTGGTCCGTGCAGAGCTGGGTTGCTGCCTCACACATGTACCAAGGACCCCTGCAAGCAGGATCTGCAAAAGACATCCTGTGTGAGAGACTCACCATTTTCCAGATGAGAAGTCCACCATTCTAGACTATAGGAACAGCACAATACAGAGCTGATGGCCCAAGGTCACACGAATGGAGATGCCTGAGTCTTGAATCCAGGAACTCAGACTCCAAGTCCAGTGCTCTCCCCATCACTCAACGCTGTCTAATCTAATGCCATCTCTAAGGTACCTTTTAGATCTAAAACCCTTCGATCATTCCAAGAGAAAAAAATCATGCTCCCGCCTCCCTTTTAGTAGCCTCCAGGGAAAGACATACACCTTCCAAATCTCTTTCTGGAGAGTTCAAAGACCCCTCAATGAACTCCTCATGAATCCCTCTCCTGCCCTGGCCCTCGTCCACCCTTGACTAGCCTGTTTCTGAAGATAAGACTCAGTCATATTGAAAGAAGATTCCACAATCCAATCAACTAGCTCACAAAGCACAGACTTCCATGTTCCTGAAGTCCCTTTGCTTGTGAAGAAATCTGGTTAGAATAAGCAGAGCACCTTAGATTTGGAAGGGCTCAAATGTCCCCACGCTTGACCACCAAAGGACTGTGACCTCAAATGAACTCCCTATGTTCAGAAAGATTTGAAATGGAAAAAACACTAAAAGAGAGGTGGGAACCCCTGAAAATTAAAACTGAGATAAACTAAGCTAGCTGTATCAAGTTGGTGAAACAGAAAAAGAATGATATTAAATGACTTTAGAACATTCCCCGCTGTTTTTGTTTTTTAGAACATTCCATGTTTGATTACATTTCCTTAGTGAACTATATTCTATAAACAAATAGAGCAGCAAAGAAATCCTAAACCTCATTCAGTATCAACTGTCAGTGGTAATAGTGGATTATTATTTTGAAACTATTTTAAATATCTTTTAAGATAAAGCAAATAAATAATATGGTAATATTTTTGAAACTAAGATTTTCAGTGTAAGCAAAAAGTAATACAAGTATAATATCGAAGAAGAAAAAATCCTGTAAGATTACATTTAAATTTGAGATATCAGTATGAGTTCATGATTTGTTTCTCAAAAATATGCATTTCCTTTCTCTATCCACTGAAAAACTATAGCACTGTGCACCCCACATGGTACTCACTGGCCATATGTGGCCACTGGGTACTTAAAATGTGACCAAGTCCAAATTGAGATATGCAGTGAGTGTAAAATACACAGCAGGTTTCAAGACAGTATGAGAAAAGACGTAATGCATCTCGATAAATTTTTACATCAACTACATGTTGAAATGATAATACTGGAGATACATTGAATTAAATAAAATATATTATTAACTTCACTTGCTCCTTTTTAAAATATGGTTACTAGGGGCACCTGGGTGGCTCAGTTGGTTGAGCGTCCAACTTCAGCTCAGATTGTGACCTTGTAGTTTGTGGGTTCAAGCCCCACATTGGGCTCTGTGCTGACAGCTCAGGGCCTGGAGCCTGCTTCAGATCTCCTTCTCGGTCTGTCACTCTCCCACCTGCACTCTCTCTTTCTCTCAAAAATAAACATTAAAAAAACTTTTTAAATAATAAATAACTAAACCTTAAAAATAAAGTTAAATATAGTTAAATTTTTAATTATGTATGTGGCTAGCATTATGTTTCTGGTGTAGAGTGTGGTCTAGAGACAGAGACCACAGCTGGCATCCGGATTGTGGGCTCTGAACACTGCCCCCCACCGAAAGGGTCAGGGGCTCTGGGAGGGATGGCAGCAAATGTAGAAGATGAGCGTGGCCAGGATCAAGGAAGCAATCAAGCTACTACAAGGGGTCAAGATCACAGAAGCCAAAATGAAGAGGTTCTCACTAGCTGAAGATGGGCAACCTGAACTCTTCAAAGAAAAAAAACAGAAACCAACAGACGAACTGCAGCACACTGACCATATAAAACCCCACTGGTTTACAGTGATGCTCAAGAAAAGAAAAAGCCAACAAGCAAATGAGCCAACAAACAAACTGGAGGAAACTGAAGTGCCAATTCTTACTCTGAAAACAGGCAAATAAAGAGAAGGACTTAAAAAATTTGTTATGCCTTTTCTTGTTTTTAATTTTTTAAGTTTATTTTTTTATTTTGATAGAGCGCAAGCTGGGGAGAGGCAGAGAGAGAGAGAGAGAGAGAGAGAGAGAGAGCGAGCAGGGGAAGAGGAGAGAGAGAGAAAGAGAGAGAAAGAGAGAGAGAGAGAGAGAGAGAGAGAGAGAGAGAGAGAGAATCCCAAGCAGGCTGCACACAGTCAGCTCAGAGCCTGATGAGATCATGACCGGAACTGAAATCAAGGGTCAGATGCTTAACTGACTGAGTCACCCACTCATCCCTAAAATTTGTTATGCCTTTTCTGAATGAACTCTGAATTTCACGAATACCAAATGGTCCCAGTTAATAAGGGAACGTTCTTCTTTACAGAAACATCTCAGCTAAAAATGCAGGGGAAATGAAAGGATTAGAAAAAGCACCATTTGACAATGCCACTTGAAGTTTGGGTCTAGGTAATGATTATCAACAGTTACAGAAAACATGAGAGAGGATGCTGACATGGCCCCTGATAGTGGCTGGTCCCGGACAGGCCCCATGGACCCACTGATCAATGTCATCGCTAGAAGCAGGATGACCAGAGGTTAGGTGCTCCTGCGATGATGCTGCAGGAGCACAAAACACACCTGTGAAGTGTTCTTGCCATAAAAGGCTGATGATTCCATTCCAATCAGACCTTTGGACCTCACTTCCATTTTAAAAACTATGGGCGAGAGGCACGATTTACAAGACACCACAAGGAAACAATTAGGTAATTCCAAGGGTGAGATGTGCTACTGGACAACGGATGCTGTTTTTGCAACAATATTAGCACAAGTGGGGAGGAGGAGGGAAGAGGTCTGCCTTAGATGAAGGAGACGTGGGAGGGAGGACTAGCAGCCAACCATAACGCGAGACCTTGTCTGGACCCCAGGTGGAACCAGCCAGTTACCCTGAGAGAGGTGTGAAAAAGCAGGGGAATGTGGGTAAGGGCTAGATATTAAAGGGTACCAAGAAATTACTGCTCACTCGACGGGGGTGTGATAATGGTCTGCAGTTAGAAGATACCGTCCATACAGACGTGCACGTGGAAGCGAACGGGAGTGAAAGGACAGGAGGCCTGGGGTTTGCTTGAGCAAAGAAAAACATGAGAGGATGCAGCAGAGGAGACAGAAAGCAAGAGAGGCAAAATCATCATAATTCTAGAAGCTCGGGAACAGGGTTCATTACATCATTCTCTCTGCTTGAACCTTTTCATAGCAGACTGAATTGAATGCGTTAACGTCTTGCTTTGTGTTTATCAAAGACTCCCAGAATGGAACATGGGCACTTCTGGTCAACACGACACAGCAGAGGACACCTTCCTAAGTTGGTGTCGTTCCTCCCCAAAGCCAAAGGCACTGGACATTTTAGTTGGCTTCATCCCAGAGACATTTCTTTCAGGTCCTTTGAAATAACCGAAGTGACTCTTCTCCCTCTACTACTGCCTTTATCAATCCCCGAGCTGGGAATTATTAACTGGTCTAGCCATCTGAAGCTTGAAGTAATGTGAAACTGGACATGGAAACACCAGGTGAGCCTCAGTTTCTTTATCTATAAAATGGGAGGCTTATCGTCACCAATTTGGAGATGGCTTCTAGTGCTGACATTCTGGACTTGAGGCCCAGACACGGGGAGAAGGAAAGACAGTGGATTAAAGCAGGGAGGGGAGGAGGGGTGAGGAAGGCTAGCAGTCCCCATGAAGGGGCCTTTCTTGGCTAGGATTTATTGGTCAGGGAAGCCCCTGCCCACCAGAGGCCCGCCTCACTCACCATCCCAAAGAAGCCAGGCCTGTCTTCAGGCACGTGCAATTCTGGGTACACGTTTTCCAAGAACCACCTGAAGTCCTTACACTGGAGCTTTGCACGGAGCTGCTTCCTCTCTGTCACATCGCCAAAGGGTTCCTGAGGAAACAGCAAAAGCAGTGAGTCCCTGCAGGTCACGTACTTCCTACCAAAGCCTTCTCTCCACGGATGCTTCCCTCCTCTGCAACGTGTACCGAGAACCCACTGTGTGCTGGCTCCTGTGCAGGCTCAGAGGGTCAGACCAGCCTCAGACACAGCGACAGCGCCTTGGCAGGACAGACCATCACACAAACAACTGCATTATCGGCACTCTCGCTACAAGGAGGTGTGGCCAGGTGCTCTAGGGAAGGACACGAAGCGCCTGGTAATGAAGTCAGGGAGCCGAGTCCTGGGGCTGCGTCAGCTCCCTGGACCCGTGCATCTGCACCATCGATGAGTGTGTGATCACAGACCAGTGGACGTCAGTCGAGTACATACACCCTGACATTCTGAATTACTGCTGATACCTGAAGCGTTCACTTTCAAACACAGGTGAATATTCTCAATGTAACCATGTACATAGACCTTATGTGCTCAACATGCTGAAGTCTGAACATATGCTTACAATGGTAAGTGCCAAGTGCTGCAGTGAAAAATACTCGTGGAAGTTTAGCTTTCTGGACAAAACAAGTGATTAAGAACTTCTAAATAATTGCAGCACCTGGGTGGCTCATGGCATGATCTCGCAGTTCGTGAGCTCAAGCCCCATGTCGGGCTCTGTGCTGACAGCTTAGAGCCTGGAGTCTGCTTCAGTTTCTGTGTCTCCTCTCTCTGACTCTCCTCTGCTCGCATTCTGTCTCTCTCTCTCTCTCTTTCAAAAATAAACATTAAAAAAAATTTTTTTAACTTCTAAATAATTAAATAAAGCAAGCATCTATTTAGCACAGCCACAAGAGCAGTGCCGAGCACTATTACTGTCCTTGCAATATGATGTTAAAGTATTAAAATTTAACAGGCTAAATATTTAACAAAATGGTAATGTCAGGAAAGCGTTTGAGCAAAATTTCAGAGTTTTACTTATTTCCCAGAGGGTCTTCCTTTGATGAGTCATTGTGCCCTCATCTTCAACCAAATATCCCTTTGAACACTCGGCCACGGGCATCCAGACAAAAGGTGTACGCGGGGCCCCTCTAATATGTCATTCTTTGGGAAGCCTCAGGAAGAGAGAGCTGTGGGTTCCAGACTGGGTAATGGGAAGGAGCAGATGTTTCCACCCTGCAGCCTTGGGCATGACAGAGGAAGCAATGACCCTGGAGCCCAGAGGCAGAAAGGCGCCAAGGTCAGGGGCAGGTCCACAGGGCTCTGCAGAGCAGGGAGTGGGTTCTACGCACCCCAGGCTCAGTTCTGCCCACATCACCCACGAGGCCTTGGGCAAGCTCTCTGAGCTTCAGTTCTGGCATCTAAAATGAGAATTGGGGCGCCTGGGTGGCTCAGTAGGCTGAGTGTCTGACTTCCTCAGGTCATGATCTTGCAGTTCATGAGTTCGAGCGCCTCATCGGGCTCTGTGCTGACAGCTCAGAGCCTGGAGCCTGCTTCGGGTTCTATGTCTCCCTCTCTCTCTGCCCCTCCCCCGTTCACACACAGTCTCTCAAAATTAAATAAACATTAAAAAAAATAATAATAAATAAAAAATGAGAATTCCATAGCTATCCTGAAGGGCTGCTGTGAGGATTCAGAAAAAGAGGTTTACATTTTCATTTTAGTTGATGCTGGTGCAGAGTGGGCACCCTGTCCAGGGGCCTGTAGAGCTGGCCACTGCAGAGGCAGTGGACCTATTTGCTAAAGCTTATTTGTAACCCTAAAACCACTACACCACCATCATCTGCAAACACATACAGAGAGGGATAAAAAATCTGAGTCACCCAACGTGACGCTTCTGGCTGAGATCATGTCTCAGCTCTCACGCTGTAAACAAGCGTCCTGTTCATCGCCCACCTAGTGCCACATTTTGCTGCTTTGTGTTGGTGACCTCACTGTTTAAAAGGCCCCCAAGCATGGTGCTGAAGGGCTGGCTAGTGTTCCTCAGTGCAAGAAGGCTGTGTTGTGCCTGGCAGAGAAAATACGTGGATTAGGCACGTGTCACAATGTTGTTGGCCATGAGTTCAATGCAAACAATCTTTCGACAGAAATATACACAAAACCACGTATTGTATACTGTATATATTGATCGGTTGGCAAAAATGTCAACCTGCAAGAGGCCTGAAGGAACCTAGCACCGTATTTCTCTGAGAAGCAGCGGCTCAGTAGCCTTGAATCAGTGTTTGCAATGGTGACACAGACCATAATTACTGTAAATGATGAGAATCAACATGAATGTATTATTATAAGTGGGGGATAAAGTTTTCCCATACTTGTATCTATTTCTGGAACCAGGTCCACTATGGCGGGGAGGCCAGAATCAGCTGCTTTTGTTTGGATGAGGCCAGCTGGGATACAGGTGGGCTGGGGAACTCACCAGGCGGGCATGGGGGTTGCGATGGTAGTAGAGTTCTTTAAATTCATCCATCCACACTTCAGCTGCTCGGACACTGTTGGCCAGAGCCTTATTGCGGGAGTAGGGAGCTTGCTTGGGGAAAACGTGGCCAACGTGAGAGCACGGGTGTGTTTCCAAGGTCCCACCGCACTGCCAGATCTGTGCAGAGAGCAGGGAGGAGGCCGGGTGGGTGAGTGGCGGGGCGAGGTGGGGGGGTGGTGGAGCGGAATGGTGAGCTGCTGGTCCACCGTGCCCGCAGCAAGGAGGCCGGGCACACAGACATCATGATGAACACTGCCAGGCCTCACCCTCCATGGGGTAGGAGGCCACCTCCCCAGCACATTCAGGACACAGGATGCAGTCAAAGAGCAAGAACACAGCCCCAAAGACAAACAAGCCGCCGGGAGCAAGATCCCAGAGTCCATGCACTAGAGCTCATGCACTTGACTCACAGGAGCACCCATAACTGACCTCACTGGGAACCCGTTACTCATTATGTAAAACACAGGCTCATTACCTGATCTCCTAGCCACAGAAGATAGGAAAGCAGCGAGTAAGGAGAGAGGTTTGGAAGGGGAAAGGAAGAACTTCTAGAGGCAGAGAGCAGCCTGACACCTAGGGAAGAGGCAGAAAGACCATTAAAAGCACATCCTAAACCTCAACAGGCTGACTTGTCTGAGACCAGCTCATGCTGGGGCACAGGGCCGTGAAGACCCCACGGTTCCCAGGATGTGAGACCAGGGAGAGTACCTGGTACTTATAATGGGGGGTGTGAGTCCTCAGCGGAGGGCCAATTCTTATTAACTCTCTCTAAGCAGGAAACCATATAAAATACCACCAAAATTTAAAATTTTCTATTAAAAACTACAGATGTTAACATAAAATGTTGATACTCAAAATGCAGGATTTGGTTAACTGGAAAACCCACTGAAATGCTAGTGGCCTCTCAAAGGGGCATCCGTGGGACACAAGCAGCAGAATCAGGAAATGGGCTTTTCCCAAAAAGCAGATTCCTGGTCCCTACCAAAAATCTATCAAGCCTGACTTTCTGGAGACTGTACCTATAAATGTGTCTTTTTAAACAAGTTCTTTGTTAAACAATTCTTATATGTGGCAAAGTCTGAAGGTCACTGTGCTAAACAGGTTATTTCATAAGTAAATAAGCAAATCAAGACTCCACAAGATGGGTCTGGGAAGCAGGGGCCTGGGTGTTAGCCCCGTCTCTGCCACTCACTGCGTGGGTGACCTTGAGCCAGTCACTTCCCCTCTCTGGGCCCCAGTCCCTCCCTGCTGTAGTAAGAGAAAAGAACTAGGTGACCTGCAAGGCCCTTCCCTGCCCCAAATCTATGAAAAGTACAATTTTTTAAAAGTTCAAACAAGAAGGCAAGCATGTTTATAGAATGTGCACGCCACTACTATCCTCTTTCAGGATCATTAGATAAAAACCATCAACATGGAAGAAAAGTCTGCCAGGTTCTCCTGGAAAATCCCATCATTCCCAGAGAGAGAGAGAAAGAGAGAGAGAGAGAGAGAAGGGACAAGTGAAGGATGAGTCCAAAGAGAAGACTGGAATACTTACCCTAAAGGAGAATTCGAGGTTTTCTCCGCCCCAAACTTCCATTCCTGTATCATAAGACCCCAGATATTCAAAATATTTCTTACTCACAGCAAACAGCCCTCCAGCCATTGTTGGGGACCTAGGAGAGTGTGATAACCACATTGCAGTGTGAGCAGCAGGTGAACTGTCTGTCGGGAGCCCTCCAGCCTGCCCAGTCGTCTCTAAGCACACCCGGACTTTACGCTCTGTACCAGGCCTTGCGCTGGGCCGGGAGGCATAGATGTGCCCCACGGTCCCTGCCCTAGGAGGCTCACAAACATCTCACCAGGCAGCACTGTGTGGGCACAGAGGGGAGGGCAGGGGGCAGGTGGGCAGGGTTCAGTTTCCCAGAGGAAATGAGGCCTGAAGAACACGGAGGAGTTGGCAGAGAAGAGGAATGGAATGTTTCTCCAAGAAGATACCAGCATGAGCACAGGCCTGAGGGCGAGATAAAACCTTGTACCCCTAGAAGCACAGACAACCCAGAGAGTTGAAGAAAGAGACAGGCTCCCCAAGAGGATGGCTAGCGCTGGGCTGTGGTGGCCTTGGTCACAGGGTCACAGGGCAACACAGATGCCCTTTGGAGCGTAGAAGACCACAGAAGGCAGCTCTCATCTCAAAGCTCCTCCAGGGCCCATTCCTCTCCTGCATGAGTGGCCTCCTTCCAGGACCCCGATGGCCACTTTTGCCTTCTTCTTCACCCAGCCTTGTTTTCTCCCCAGCAGGTTCCTCTGGTTCTAGAAATGGCCCAAGCCTTCTGTCCTACCACAGCAGAAAGCTGAAAGGTCAACACACCAAGACATGCAGATGCCAAGGAATGTATTCAGAGGTAGAGAAACTGTACATCATCAAGGGTCTAACTGTTTAAAAATGTTAAGGTCTCCCGGCAGTGCTTCTGGGCCTTGACAAAGTATTAGCTTTCCCTGCATTCCAAGCTCTGGGCCGATAAGAAAAGGACAGCAAGATTCCTTGTGGAAGGGAAGGCTCTAGACTACAAAGCACTTCCACGTGTTTCATCCCAAAAATCTAAGGGGTAGGCAAGGTGGATATGCTTGTACCTATTTCACAGGTGAGGAAACTGAGACCCAGGGATATTATAGGAAGGGAAGAGGAGGTGGCCATGGCATCCCCGAGCACATGTGTGTGATGGGGAGGAGGGGACCATGGGAGTACATGTCAGCATCCCAGGATGGATGTATGAACCTGGATAAGACCCTTCCTATTCTGAGCCTCAGTTTACAAATCTGTTCAGTGAAAGTTGAGTAGGATGTCACTCAGGACTCCTACAGAAGCCAGGGTGTCACCACAATCCCTGCCTTCCCCATTCTCATTCAGTCTCTCTCAGTCCACCACATCATCTCTGGAGTACCCCATTTCTCTCCATCTTCTCCTGCACCATCATTCCTGACTCGAAGATTATGATGCCTCCTAAAGATGTCCCTGCCCGCTGCCCCGCCCCCTCCAGGCCCCTTGCCAACATGGCATCTAGCAATCTTTAAAGAATGTAACAGGCAGGGTCATTTCCAGCTCAAATCCCTTCAGTGGCTTCTATTCTCTCAGGGTAAAGTCCAAAGCCCCGTCCTTGGCCTTCTAGGCTGGATGTGACTTGGCCTCGTTCATTTCTCCACCCCCATCTCGTTTTCTTTAAATTTATTTATTTATTTATTTATTTTTGAGAGAGGGAGAGGGGGGACACGCAGAAGCAGGGGAAAGGCAGAGAAAGAGAGAGAATTCAAGCAGGCTCAACGCTGACAGTGTGCCCCATGTGGGGCTCAGACTCACGAACCGTGATATGATGACCTGAGCCAAAATCAAGGGTCGGACACTTAACTGACTGAGCCACCCAGGCACCCCTCTACCGCCATCTCTTGAGACTGTCTCCACAGGCATCTCCCTCTGGCCAGTGGGTCATCTCAAGGTCAGAACTCAGAAGTCCTCCTGGCAAACATGGGTGCAGATCTAAGACACCATTTTTAGCTCAATGCAGTAATAAAGCTGATGTCCGATCTCCCTCTGCCTGACTCCCATTTGCTCCTGAAATTGGAAGGGGAGGAAGAAGCCTTTATATTACTTCAACACCTCAAAGAATGAGAGCAACCAAGCCCCTGCTAAACCCACCCTACTCAGACCCAGGCTCACCAACTAGCCAAAGGTGGCCCATTCACCCCCCAGGTCCACCTATCCCCCAGTTGAAAAAGGACCTGACAGTGTGTCCTCAAAATGTTAAGCATGAAATTATCATATGACCCGCCAATGGTGCTCCTAAGTATATACCTCAAAAACCTGAAAACAGGGACTCAAACAGTAACAGTAAATCAATATTCACAGCAGCATTGTTCACAATAACCACATGATAGAAACAACCCAAGTGGCCATCAGCAGGTGAATGGATAAACAAACATGGATGTCTACACAGTGGAATATTGTTCAGCCATTAAAGGAACGGGGTTCTGGAAGAACCTTGAAAACACTTATGTGGAGTGAAAGAAGCCAGACACAAAAGGACAAATACTGTGTGATTCCACTTACACGAGCAATCTAGACTAGGGAAATCCATCGAGAGTACAATAGAAGTGACCAGGGGTTGAAGAAGAGACAGGGGAGTCATTGCTCAATGGGTATAGGGTTTCCGCACAGGACAATGAAAAAGATCTGGAAGTGACAGTTACTCAATACTGTGAATGTGCTTGATGCCACTGAGCTAAACACTTTAAAAAATGGTTGAAGTGAACAATTTTTTTGTTATGCATATTTTACCACAGTTTTTAAATACGTAAATAAATAAAATATACCAACATAAAATTCATGTGGGTGGCAAAGATTTTTTAATAAAAATAAAATTATGCTCGGGCACCTGGGTGGCTCAGTCGATTAAGCGTCCGACTTCGGCTCAGGTCACGATCTCGCAGTTCATGAGTTTGAGCCCCACTCTGGGCTCTGTGCTGACAGCTCAGAGCCTGGAGGCTGCTTCAGATTCTGTGTCTCCCTCTCTCTCTCTCTCTGCCCCTCCCCCACTCATGCTCTGTCTCTGTCTCTATCTCTCTCTCAAATATAAATAAAGATTTTAAAAATAAAATAAAATAAACAAATGCTCTGGAGAAAGTGGGGGAACAACAGCTAACCAGCCCTCCCCGGGTACCCTCACTGACACGGTGGCCAGACGCAACGAGGCACGCTCAGAGAGTGAGTGGCCAGAGGTTAGCCCCTAACCTGATGACATCGATGGGCGACCGCATCCGCGTCCTCTCCCTCTCGGGAACCACGTGCCACGTGAACACCAGCCTCCAGTCGAAGCCGCCGATCTGTGGCTCCCCGGCATTGCCCAGGTACTCAAAGGTGTTCCAGTCAATCACATCGATCACAGGGCACACCACCGCCGACTCCTCTTCGTGGATCCTGCGAACATCCGGGATGCCCCATGTGCCTCTCCATGAGGACAGGTGGCGGGAGGACGATCAGGGAATTTGGGGATGACTCTCCTCATCCTTCCGCGAGGAGGGAGGAGAGCCCGTGTGAGGAAGGCGTACGTCTCCCGTTGCAGGTGTCTGCAGCCACATGAGGCCCTGGCGGGTGATCCTCACAGGGAACGCTCAGGTGGCGGGGGAGACCGAGGAAGGAAGGATTCTGGCTTGAATAGGAAAAGTCCCCAGCTTCAATATTCAGATTCCATCTATGGACATACTGGATAAATCTGAGTCCCTCCATGAAAGTCAAGACATGTGAAAACCAAAGGTCACTTTTAAGACAGAAAGCAGATTTTGCAATTTCTAAAGACTGCCAAGAGGGACCTCATTTAATCACAACGAAATGTCTTAGTGTTGAGAACGAATTATCCCTCTAAAAAACAGAGATGCGCCCAGACCAAAGGATCAGCTTTGGAGTTAGAATAAAAATTCGAACCCTGCCCCTTATTTGCCGTGTGACATTAGCCAAGTCGCCTAACCTCTCAGAACCTGTCACCTGTGGGTGACCCTGGAACGATAATATCTACTCTTAGGGTTAAGGTGAGGACACCCTTGGGGGATGTTTATAAGGTGGCTGGCAGAGAACCTGGGACCTACTGCTAGTCTTTTCTTGTCCTCTTTATTACTGTGAAACAGGTTACAATACTGTAGAGAAAAATGCTGCAGATATCAGTCCATGTGCCTGCTTTAGCTATTCTCTCTGCAACCATGATCACAGACCCAGCCATCCTTCAGCATATGCTGCCATATCGTGTGGGGTTTTTTTTTGCACTTGACAGTGCACCAGGGAAGATGAAGTGGGACTGGCCTGTGTGTGAACACTGGATTTCTCTGGGCTACATTCCGGGGGCTTTTATCTGGAATTTGAGACCTAAAACATCATAAGTCACACAGAGCAATGTGAAGAAACAGAGATCGACCAGACTTGAGTTGTCAGTGTCCTTAGAATAATCCCAGAAAGTCAGAGGGGGCAAAGTGAATACCACACTCAGGTAAGAATTACAGTATTAGGCGAAATTGCATTGTTCAGGATAGACTGTATGAATAAAACCTGTGCATTCACTAACTGAGGAAGATTTAATTTTTAAATGTTTATTTATTTTTGATAGGGGTAGGGGGTGAAGGACAGAGAGAGAGGGAGACAGAGGATCCAAAGCAGGCTCTGCACTGAGAGCGGAGAACCCGATGTAGGGCTCGAACTCACAAACCGTGAGATCATGATCTGAGCCAAAGTCAGAGGCTTAACTGACTGAGCCACCAGGTGTCCCCCCCCCCCCACCCCCGAATTCTTTAAACAAACTTAGGGCACTCTTAAAAGGTTTGAGAAGACAAGTGGCTGACCTGCTGGGCAGGTTCAAAGAAGCTTCTTAGCCCCTGACAGAGACCAGAAGAACTTGTGACTTGCAATCAAACTGGTCGGGTGGCCTAATTTTTATAAGAAAAGGAAAACTGGGGGAGCCAGCATTGGAGTAAAGGACCCTGAACCATGGTTACAAAGTGTGCAGGCCGAGTAACAGCTTGCCCCGTGGGTGGGGGGCGGGGGCAGGCATGCTACTGGCATCTGGGGCAGAACCAGTCTTTGTTGTGCAGGGCTGAACTGCACACTGTGGGACGTCTGGCATCCCCAGTCCCCGGCTCATAAAATGCCAAGAGCACCACCCACCTGACTTGAAAACCAAAGAATATCTATTGCCCAAAGCCCCTGGAGGAACATGGTTACTGCTCCTGTCGGACCGTCCAAGGGACAGGGAGGGTTCCCATTTGGGACCATCTGAGGGACCAGCGTGTGTCAACTCTGGTACACACCTAGGTCCCTGGGGAGCTTCTGAAACATCCAGAAGCCCGGGGCCACCTCTAGAGATTCAGATCCAGTGGTTGGCCATGAGACCAAGGAGTTGGTATGCTTTTTACAAAATTTTTTTAATGTTTATTTATTTTGAGAGACAGAGTATAAGCAGGAGAGGGGCAGAGAGAGAGGGAGACACAGAATCTGAAGCAGCCTCCATGGTCTGAGGTGTTATCACAGAGCCCAATGCGGGGCTAGAACTCATGAACAGTGAGATCATGACCTGAGCTGAAGTCGGATGCCTAACCGAATAAGCCACCCAGGCAACCCAGGAGTTGGTATGTTTTACAAGTTGCCCAGATGGGGTTCTATGGGTAGCCAGGGTGGAGAATCCTTTTATCTGGGGATATGGAACAAGGACTTGTCTATGGGGAGGGCTGCCTCACTGGCCTTCAGAGGATGGGCTGGAGTAGAATGCTGGGTGGTATTAGTGCATCAGGGGACTTCAGATCGGCCTAGAGGCAGCCATGTGTGTTCACAGTGGGGAAGGGGTGAAGGGCAAACCCACTGGTCCAGGTTCCAGAGGGAACCCTTAGCTGTCACCATGCTGTAAAATTCCATCACAGGCCTGAGGAACCCTGGGTCCTTGCTGCTGGTGAAGCTCATCAGAGCTGAGGAGGAGAAGGAGGCAGCTGTGGGACCCACAGGGGACAGGACATAGATAGGACAGCAGAAGTAGCAGAGCAGGGGACAGCCTGGTCTCACACAGGAAGGAGGAAAGTGGGTCCCCAGCTCTTCCAGACAGACCGTGGCAACCAAAGTGCTAGAGGCCATGGGAAAGCAGTTTGCCAACTGCAGAGATCCTGATCTTCTTTAAAAAAATGTTTTAAATGTTTATTTATTTTTGAGAGAGAGAGAGAGAGAGAGTGTGGGCAGGGGAAGGGCAGAGAGAAAGGGAAACACAGAATCAAAGCAGGTTCCAGGCTCCAAGCTATCAGCACAGAGCCTGACACGGGGCTCAAACCCACGAACTACAAGATCATGACCTGAGCCGAAATTGGGCGCTTAGCTGACTGAGCCACCCAGGCGCCCCAGAGACTCTGATCTTCTGACCCTTCGCCTGCTCCGCGGGGAGGGACCAAACGAAAACCCTCCCAATCTTGGACCTTTCTCCTCCACCTGGAGGAGCTCTGACTTTGCCAGCCCAGCTCCTGCCTGCTGTGATGCTGACTCAGGAGAATAGGGAGACAAAGGAGGAGAGGAGAGGAGAGGAGAGGAGAGGAGAGGAGAGGAGAGGAGAGGAGAGGGGAGGGGAGGGGAGGGGAGGGGAGGGGAGGGGAGGGGAGGGGAGGGGAGGGGAGGGGAGGGGAGGGGAGGGGAGGGGAGAGAGGAGCCCAGTGGCAGTAGATTTGGAGGACAGGCAGATTGGGAGGGTTAGCGTATGAGGCTGTGGGATAGCAGGAGACATGCCCTTAAAGACAGGGCTGTGTTATGACTTTTCATGGCTTCATAAAAAATAACATATATTTAAAGCTGTATTTTATGACTATATTGCTAGAAGGACAAGCCACACTCCAGGCTAAATCCATTGTTATGATGCTCATTTTTTTCCTTCTGATGTAAAATAATTAACATAAAAACATTTTTGCGGGTCTATTAAAAAATTTCATGGGTCCTAAGCATTGTAGGTACTGGGTATAATGGATAAGACAGCCTTGCTTGAAGGAAATACACCAAAACGTATATTCTGCAGCATTGTGATTCTATATGATTAATAGCTTTTTCTTGGTTGATCAAAATACTTCCTAAGTGTTCCACAACAAACGTGTATAATAAGCAGTGGTAAAAGTAAACACTAACAAGGCCTCATACATGCTAGCATGTTCTAAGGGCTGTATGTGTATTCATTCATTTAATGGCCTCTGCAGCCGTGTGGGGCACAGACTGTTATCATGCCCAGTGACAGAGGACTTGCCCCAGGGGCATCTGAACCCAGGCGCCAAGGTGAGAAATTTGTTTCTGCTTCTGCACAGCATTGGGCTCCCATTCGCACGCTCACGCACCTCTCCAGCAGCGGCTCGAGCCACCCCTCGTGGCACTCACAGTGGCAGTCCAGGAAGGTCAGCACTTCACCCTTCGCCGCGGAAGCGCCTAGAAGCCTGGCTCGCACCAGGCCCTCCCTCTTGTTGGCGCGGATCAGACGCACCTTGGGCAGCCCGGACAGCTCATTGGCCAGGCGCTCCTTCAGGTGCTCTGGGGAGGCAAGCGAGACAAGCGGGGTCACCGCCACGCATGCCAAGCGGCATCCTTCCAGGCCCTCCCTAGCCCCAAATGACAACTGAATAGACAGAAGCCTCCTTTGCTCCGCACCTACCTGGGATGTCCTCACCTCACCCAGGACCAAGGCTGGACGTGTACGACAAAGGCCAGGGGTGGGTGGCTGGGGCAGAGGAATCCCAGAACCACCCAGGGCTCCCCGTCAAAACACACGCACACTGAATTGTGTGCTTGAAATGGGTGCATGTGGCGTCTGGATATGTCTCAATAAAGCTGTTACCCCCTCAAAAATACATTACACCTTGACTTGCGAACATTTAAAAATAAAACACACAAAAACTGCCCAACCACCATTTTTCAGGAAAACTGGGTTAATATACACTTGGTTTATTTATATTAACTAATTATGTAACGTGTTATAAAATTTTAATTTATGTGGAATTATGTTGACAAATTTTATTTACATTTATGTTAACACAAATTTTCTCAGGAGCTCATTTGACACAGTAATAGTAATAATAATAATGGCAGCTACCACTAGGGGGCCTACTGCAAGAATTACTGTCCAGGTGATTTATATGAACTCATCAGAGCCTCAGAACCTTCCCATGAGGTAGGTACTACAACTATCCCCATTGATAGATGAGAACACTGAGGCCAGAGAGGCTAAGTAATGTGTCAAGATCGCAGAACAAGTGAGCTAAGGAGCCAGGATTTTAACCCAGCAGCCCTGGCTTGAATCCATAGGCTTAATACTGCCTCCCAGAGCTTTCTTCAATCTCTCAGCCTTGCTAAACAAACGCAAACTGGTTAGGAGGACGCGCTCGTCCCATTTTGCATAAGAAGAAATGAGGCTTTAAAAGTTGAAAGGTCTCGTCCACAGCGAGGGCTGGCCTCAGGACTCCAGACTTCACACACAGGTTCAGGGACAGAAGGCCCTGATTCCCACCCCTCCGTGGGTCAGGTGGAGGTGGGGGGAGCCCATCAGGCAAAATAAAAATGAGAGAATCCCCCCTAATCATTGTGGGTGTCGTCTGAAAGTCTTCAATCATCAGCAAAAGGGAAAAGTCTGTAAACTGTTCTAGGTTGCTTCAGTTTGTAAAAATGTTTCCCCAAATATTCTTGACATTAAAAAAAAAAAGCATTTCATTGGTTGATTTTTTTTCATCCTAAATATAACTGCAAATAAGCTGGTAGCAGGAATAAGGGAGGTGACTTCCCAAGCAAAGCTAATTGGTGGTGGCTATGCCCAGTAAACACACAGGTGCAAAAAAAAAATAAAGGGAAAAAAAGAAAATGCACATGTACCCTCCTTGTACTCTTTATGGATTTGGTCAGCATCCATTCTAGGTCTGTCTGAACTGCCCTCCCATGCCTGGGGAGGGTTGGCGCCCCTGCGCGGAGCTCAGACTGGCGTGTGGAAAGGCCAGGGGGAGGGGCAGGGCACAAATCCTGTCATCACGGCTTGAGCGGGCATCTTGTCCGTGGCACAGGTCACCATGATGGAGAGGGCAGCCTCCGCCCCACAGAGACCCACACTTACACTCACGAGAAAAACTGAGCTATGCAGAAGGGGTTCACACCCTGGTCCTGCCTGCTGAGGAGCTATTCAATCCCACGAAGATCAAATAAATAATCTGATCCTTGCTTCTGAATGAATACATTTCTGAAATATTGGGGGTACTCTACATTTTGTTAATATTTCATAAAAGTACAATATGCCAGGCACTGACATAGCATGTTACCTGCCTTTATCTCATTTAATCCTCACTGTGACTCTGCGAGCTAGGGACGAGTATCCCACTTTATAGGGGCTGAAGCCAAGGTTGATGCTGGACTTGCTCAAGGTTGAGTGGCTGCAAAGTGTTGGAGCTCGGACCAGTGCTGGCACAGATTTAAAACAGCCCCGGGAGGAGAGGACCAAAGGAAAGGGAGATGAGTACCTACTACGTGCTGGCCGACGTGAGAGTCCATCCTATGCCTGATCTCATTTGTTCCTCACCACTCTCTGATGTAAGTGTGGACAAACCCATTCACAGATGAGAAACTGAGGCTCAGAAAAGACAAGTGACTTGGCCCAGGTGCCATGACAGGTTCATGGTAAAGTTCACCTCTGACCCAGGTGCCCTGAACCCAGAGCCCAGTGCCTAATGGACTTCATGCAGCATCAAGCCCCAACTGTCACCGAACACCCACCACGGAAGCTACAGTTCCCAGCCTCCCTTGCAGCTAGGTGTGGCCAAGTGACCCCTGCTCTGCTCCATGGGACATGAGGGCAACTTTCGAGTTTAGCTCTCCAGCCCCATGAGATCTTCCTGCCGATGACAGCATGCAGAAGGTGAAGAACCAGCCCAGGGCACACAGACCGGGGCAGCACAATGTCCTAGAGAATGTGGAGATACAGGGCAGAAGGAGCCAGGCCCCAACACTGTGAAGCTGCCACACCAGCCCTAGACCATTTTACGCGAGCTTTGTGATGTGAGAGAGATCATTTTTTTCCCATGTAAATCACTGTTGTTTAGAGTCTCTGTGAGAACGGCCAAACACACCCACCAATTAGGACACATACTCCAAGCTTTGAAGTCGGACGGACCAGACAGAGCCCGAAACAGCAAGATGCCCACGAAGCAGTAGCTGCTGCCCTTCTGTGTGGCCCACGGATGGTAATTTGGCTTGAGACTAACAACTCAGCCCACGGCTCTCCCTGTTGCTATGACCCTGACATTTCCCCTCAGCTGAGCTTAGCTCCCCCAGTTCAGCTAGTCACATGGCATGTGGCATGACCACAGCAGCCCCTCCACCCCACTCCCATCCATCGGCCATGCCCCACATGGCAGCACAGTGAGCCCAAGACTGAGCGACCTTCCTGTCCCCCCAGCAGCCCTCAGACGGCTCCCATCAGGCTCATATTTATGCCTAAAACCCCTTATGGCGGCCTCCAAGGCCCTGCCTGGTCTGGCCTCGCCCACCCTGGAACCTCATCTCCCGCGTCACCTCCCCACTGGCCAACGGTCTGCCCTGCAGAATGCCTGCACGGCCCAGCTTCTTCCTGCAACTGGGGCCACTGGGCTGCCTCCTTTACATCCTAGCTTTTGGCTTAAAACCACTTCCTCAGGGAGGCTTCCTGCCCTCCACCAGGCTAGAGGAGGGTCCGTCCCCAAGCTCCCCTTATTCTCCTGCTCTTTTATTTCACAGCACTTTGTCCCTTGCTGTAGTCCACCTGCTATATTGCTATATTATGCTATGCTATTTTGTATTGTGTCCTGTCATCGTGTATTATTCTTTACATGTTCATTGACCATCCCCACCCACCTCTCCACCCATTAGAATGTGAGTTTTACGAGAGCAGGGACTTGTTTCCCACAGAATCCCCGGTGCCTAGAATGGTGCCTGGCACAAAGGTGGAAGCTCAAAATATGTTCGCTGAATAAATGGAGTGCCAACTCTGGACTGCAGGTGAATTGCTGGACCCCAGGTCACCGGTCAGGCCTATAGGGATATGGGTCACTCTCTCAATGGAACACCTCTCCCTGGATTCAGTTCTTCTCCTGTCTGGGCTGCCCCTTTTCGATCTCATCTCAAACTTAACAAATCCAAAGCCAAATGCCCCACTTCCTTTTCCAGACCTGTCACTCCTGCCCTGGGTGGCTTATCTAGCTCTGGGACAGTACCACCACTCACCCAGAAACCCATTCCAAGGGCCTGCAGGTCCCCCAGATGCCATGTCTCAAACACCCCTCCTCCTCCTCCCCTTCCCTCAACTACCACCAGACTTCCAGCCTCCATCTCTCACCTGGGCCGCCTCTACAGCCCCCGGCCTCCCTGCAGAGCTCCCCTGTACACCGTTCTCCACCCACAGCCTAGAGGGATCCCTCAAAGGGCAAAACTGCTCTCCTGTTTAAAACCCTGCCATAGGGGGCGCCTGGGTGGCTCAGTCAGTTAAGCCTCCGACTTCAGCTCAGGTCACGATCTCACGGTCCGTGAGTTCGAGCCCCGCGTCGGGCTCTGGGCTGATGGCTCAGAGCCTG
The DNA here is from genome assembly GCF_018350195.1 of Panthera tigris. Taxonomy (NCBI): domain Eukaryota; kingdom Metazoa; phylum Chordata; class Mammalia; order Carnivora; family Felidae; genus Panthera; species Panthera tigris. Next base: position 60,670,747 of record NC_056672.1, on the reverse strand, counting down.
GAGCCTGCTTCCGATTCTGTGTCTCCCTCTCTCTCTGCCCCTCCCCCGTTCATGCTCTGTCTCTGTCTCAAAAATAAATAAACGTTAAAAAAAAAAATTTGAGAAGAAGAATCTTTAAAAAAATAAAATAAAATAAAATAAAATAAAATAAAACCCTGCCATAGGGGCGCCTGGCTGGCTCAGTCAGTTAAACAGCCGACTCTTGGTTTTGGCTCAGGTCATGATCTCATGGTTCGTGAGTTCGAGCCCCACGTCAAGCTCTGTGCTGACAGTGTGGAGCCTGCTTGGGATTTCTCTTTCCCTCCCTCTCTGCCCCTCCCTGGCTTGCTTGCTCTCTCTCTCTCTCAAAAAAAATAAACATAAATTAAAAAAAAAAAAAGTCCTGCTTTGTTCTCCCCGCCCTCAGGACAAAGTCCTGACGCCTCGGCCTCACGTGTAACGCCTGCACCCTTCCCCGTGTCTCATACCTCTCCTCCGCCTGCTGGTCCTCCGTCCTTCCTGAACTACCTGCAGAGCCTATCATGCAACACTGTGCCTCGGAGGCTTTCCACATTCTATGCCTCCACTTAAAACACCCTCTCTCCACCTTTGCTGCCCACAAACTACTTCAAGACTAAGGTCAGTCATTCTTCCTGAGTGCTCTGTCTCCTGTAGCACCATGTGGTAGAGCCCTCTGTCCACACACCTGCATCCCAGCAGGCTCCGAGCTCCTGGCAGGGGCGGGGCACACGGAGACACAGAAAGCCTGTCCTCCTGGGGCCCATTCCACCCCTCCTGAGCCGCACTCTTGCCTCCCAGGCACTGCTCTGGGAAGCCAGGCCCCTCCAAGAGCTCATGTGGAGGGCTTACCTCTGTCACTGTAGTCATCTACGAGGATGACTTCTTCTAGCAGCATGTCTGGGGACGTCTCGAGGACACTGTAAACTGTCCGGAGGAGAGTTGACCAGGCTTCATTATAAAACGCTATGACAACAGATGTCGTGGGCAACTTGTCATAATCATATTTCTTCTCTTTGCACCTGCAAATACAACATAGCTTCAGGGAATCGAGAATCCGCAGCTGACTGTGTGTACCAGGCCCAGGCTGGTCCTAGGGATGGAGGTGTGAAGGGGACACAGGACACAGTCCTGAGACCTCCTCCTAGGGAATGGAAAATAATCTGCTGGGATCTTCCAGAGACCCCAGTGTTCCTCTAGGAGCCCCAGCGGAGTCTAAGAAAGGTTCTAAAGTGACACCAAGAAGCTTGAACCGTGGGACACTATTTTGAGGCTTTAAAGCAAATTTCAGATTTGAGCAACATACGAGCTAAGCAGACTCAGAAGGGAGGACGATGGCTACCTCCCCCTCCTCAGCACCTCTCTCGTGGGTCCTCTCCCTTCTGATTCCACTGCCAGGCCTGTGCTCAGACCGTGCCCTCTGCCTGGAATGCCCTTTCCTCATTTCTCTACCTGGCAAACTCTCTGTCCTCTTTCGAGAACAGCTCAGCCCCATCCTCTCCCTGGGACAGCCTGTGGGGGCAACTGCTCGCTTCTGGATGCTCCTCAGGCGCCTTGCCCACACGCGCGCCTCTGGTCCAGCAGGTGTCAGTCACAGCGCTCTGGCTGCTCACTGGCATCTCACTGCCCTCTCTAGCACGTTACCCGGGCAGCAACGATGCTTACAAAGGTGGTGTGTGCAGAAACCAGAGCCACTGCTAGAATGTGCAAACAGTCCAGAAGGGCTGCATAGAGGACACTGACCACCCCCCTCCCAGTACCCGCCCCGCCCCTTGCCCCACTCTGTGGCCTCCCGGTGGGGGTGGGGGCATGTGCCTTGACTGGCGGTGATAGGAACCAGTAAGTTTCCTCTTTCTTTAGTAGGGTTTCCAGCTACTTCCTAAGGAGTTTCCCTAGTTGACAGAGAACTCTCTTCTCAGAGTGGCTCACGAGAAACTCCCAATGTCATCCCAGGGACTGGGCCGTGCCTGGAGACCTTCCATAGGAAATGGCAAGAGAGGAGAGGAACAGAACCCCAGAGGGGCACCCACAAGACTGGGCTGGAATGCGGGGCTGGCAATGCGAGAAGAGTGTACATGCTTGAAGACCAGCCAGCCGGCCTGGGCAGAAAGGGAAGACCTCACAGCAGGCTGTGCAGCACGTCAAAGGGACGCAGAACCAAGCAGAATGAGGAGGAGTAAAGCTAGATCAGCCAACTGCCGGTACCAGGCAACACGTCAGTGGGCCCTTACCCGTCAGTCACCAAATATTTCCTGATCACCTACTAGGTGGATTAAAAAAAAAAGCCTCTGGGCTTACATTCAAGGGGACAATGATCAAATAAGCAAATGTATCAGTAATTTCAGAAAGTAATGGTGCTATAAAGAAAAGCAGGGTGCAAAACAGAGCAACTGTGGAGGGCAGTGGGAAGGGGGAAACGGAGCAACCACAGAACAGGTAATCAGGGAGGGCCTCTTAGAGGAGGTGACATTGAGGAGGAGACCTGAATAATGCAAAAAAGCAGAGAAAAAGCCCTTTATGTATCCACTTTATTTCTTGTGGTTTTTCTCCTTTTGTTTCATCATGAATTTTTTCAAACATTATAAGGAACTCCTGGGACCTTTTGCCCAACATCAACAATTCTCAATGCATGGTGTATCTTGATTCATCTATGCCCTCACCAGACTAGGGTTTTTTGTTTTGTTTTGTTTTGTGTTTTAGAGAGAGGGAGAGAGAGAATCTCATGCAGGCTCCACACTCAGCTATCCCATGAGTTGTGAGATCATGACCTGGGCTGAGATCAAGAGTCAGATGCATAACTGACTGAGCCACCCAGGCACCCCATCCCAGACTAGTTTAAAGCAAAACCCAGAATATCACAGCATCCATGAATATTTCAATCTATCTAAGATATAAGGACGCCTTTTTTTTTTCATAATAAAACACAATACAACTGAGACGTCTTAAGAAGTTACCAATTCTTTACTGCTACCATATCTCCAGCCTGCAATATTTCATAAAAATTAAAGATGCCAATGTTTGGAACACACACCATTCTTTTAAGAACCTCTAAGGACAAGTGTTGCTTATCCTAACTGGAGGATGCATTGATTTTAAGATACCTCCAAATCTCAGAGATGCTTCAATATGAAAAAAAAAAAAAAAAAAGACTTAAAATTAATGAAATGTCCTACTTCATTTAACTCTCAAAACCACTTTCAGTGTTGGCATGTATTGTTCCCGCTTGGAAGGCCAGGCTCAGAGAAGTGGGATAACTTGGGTGGTTCACAGAATGCCTGTGAGCACGTACCTGGCCGGGGTCCTCATGTCCAGAGGCCCGGTCGTGGGGTTGTGGCTTGCCCCCAGCCGGACGCTCAGGTGGGCCATCTGATCAAATGAAGAGCCCTGCACCACACCTCCCTGCCTCGCCCTCCTCCCTCCCTGTCCTCCCTCCCAGGGTCTTGCTCCAGGCCCTCTTCCTAAACTCCAGGGCAGTCTCTGCAGAGAGCTCTGCTGTCACTGGGAGGACCCTCCACACGAACAGGCGTATCCGGGAGACTCTGTTAGAGGCCGGCTCTTCTCAACCACACTCACATCCTCACTCGTGCTGCGTTTGCAGGCCCTGCTCTACACGCTTGAGTCAAAGTCAGCTGAGGCTGGAAGCATAACAGGTCTGGTGTCCTAAAGCGACGACAGGGCATCCCCAGCAGCCCGAGCAGCGGGACGCGAATCCTTGGACGCCAAGGGCTTCTGATTCACAGAAGTGGTTACTACTTAGCACTGTGCTCCACAGAGGGGAGTCCAGCCCACACTCAAGGGGAGGAGAGGCAGGCTCCATCCTTTGAAGGGGATGATTGCCAAGAATGTGTGGATATATTTGAAAACCGCCACGCAGGGATAGAATGCAGAAGTGTGACAGTACGTGTCTTCCAACACCAGGCCCTAAGACACTGAGGTTCCCTCTTTGTTCCCTCCCATGGACCATCCATCCTGGGGAAAGCCAGTTCCATGCAGTGACGCGAGTAGACTCAAGCATCCTGTGGAGAGGTCTCTGTGGCGAGGGACCGAGGCCTCCAGCCAACAGCCAGCCCCAACTTTCCGGCATGGGATAAGCCCTCTTGAAAGCAGATCTTCCAGGCCCAATCAGGCCTTGAGATGATGAAATCCCCAGGCAGCATTTGGATTGCGATCTCATGGGAGATCCAGAGCCAGAACCACCCAGCTAAGCCACTCCCGAATCCCTGGCCCACAGAGATTATGTGAAATCACAAATGTTTATTGTTGTTTCAAGTCACTAAGTTTATGGTACGGCCTATGCTGAAATAAATCACAAGGAAACTTTCAGCCAAGCCCAACAGAGAGAGATGTTTTATAAACCAGTAAGCCTGTACTTTTAAAAAAAAATGCTAAAATGCCAGTGTCCTAAGAGACAGAGACAGGGCTAAAGAGACACAACTAAATGTCGCCCTTGATTCTCAATTAGATACCAGGTCCAGGAAAAAAAAAGCTGCTCCAAAAGTTGGCACAGTTGGAAAAATCCAGTATTGTATAAACTTTCTTTATTTGAGAACTACATCATGGTATCATGAGAGAATGTCCCTGTCCTTAGAAAATGCGTGCCGAGGGAACAAAGGCTAAAAGGTATTATTGCTAAAACTTACTCTCAAATGTGTGTAATAGTATATAGCACACATAGAGAGAAAAATTAAGTAAATGGGGCAAAATAATGAATGGATCTAGGGGAAGGACGTACAGGAGTCTGTTCTGCTATTCTTACAAATTTTCTCTAGCTTTGAATTTTTCAAAATTAAAAGTGTAATAAATTAAGAAGAAAAAGGGGGCCCCTGGATGGCTCAGTCAGTTAAGTGTCTGACTCTTGGTTTCAGCTCAGGTCATAACCTCACAGTTCGTGGGATCAAGCCCCATGTCAGGCTCTCCCTCTCTCTCTCTGCCCCTCCCCAGCTTGCACTCTCTCTCTCTCTCTCTCAGAATACATAAATAAAGTTAAAAAAATAATCTTTCTTTGTGAATATAAAAATGATGCATGTTCATTGTGAGTAATTTTAGAATGCAGGAAAATATAAAGTAAGAATCAGCAATAAGCCCACTGCTCAGAGATCTCCATTGTTAACATTTTTGGCATATTTCTTTCTATTGTTTATTGTTTATTGTTTATTGAGCACATGCTCACACACACTGCTGTTTATAGATCTGTACCCTGCTTTTTTGATTTAATATGATAGTGCAGTTATTCTTCTGTATTGTTAAAAGAGTCTCTGAGAACGGGTTTTGGATGGTCTTTGTAGCATTCCTTCATGAACCTGCACTACATTTCACGTTTTCTTGTCGGACCTTTGGAATTATTTACAGCTTTTTGCTATTATAAATAATGTTACAGAGAAAGATTGTTACTACAAGCGTCCTTCTGGGTTATCTCTGATTATTCCCTCAGGTGAGAAATTCTTAGATGTATTATGACATGATATTAAAAAGAAGAGGAACATTTTGAAGCTCTGAGTAATAGTGCCAAATGTAGCCAGTGCTCTTATGATTTGAAGGGACACATATAGAGTACCTGGACATTCTAGAACAGTGGCCTTGGGCTTTGGGGTTTTGCAGAGCAGCAGAAACATATAAACAAAAACACCGAGGAGGGACTGACATCTGGTCCCAGCATTATTTGGTCAAGCGGATATCTTTCTACCTTCCTACTTATTCTTATCATGGGAAGAAAGCCATTTTAATACCAACGGTTAAGGATGTGATTTTATACTAAAGGACCACTGTTTACATTGAATAAACCTCAGTTTTGAAAACCTAACTTTACTGTCCTTCTTTCCATTCATTTCTCCTCGGACCTATATACATTTGGAACTAAATTTTAGCTTTTTTTTTTTTTTTTTTTTGATAAAAAAATCTTTATTTTTAGGTTGCACAGAAACACATTTTTTTTTTATGGAGTATAAGCAATTAATTCTTTCTAAAGCTTCTAGCAGGCTGTGGCTCGGCACGACATAGCCTCTCCATGAGCCGTGTCTACTAGTCAGGGGCTTTTAAAATGCAGATACACCTATTAATATTTTATATACGTATATATGTTGTCTATTTGTTACAACATATATCTGCAGGAGAGCAGCTGTTTTGGTGGAAGCAGGAAGAGTGAGGTAGGAGAGGGCCCGTGTCAGGGCCACTAAGCTTGAGTTACCTATTTTTGGAATCAGAATCAGCTTAGCCCTTGGATATAACCTTTGCACCATTAACATTATTTTCTTCTTCTTTTTTTAAAATTCTATTTATTTATTTTTGAAAAAGAGGGCACGAGAGAGTGGGGGGAGGGGCAGAGAGAGAGAGGGAGAGAGAGAATCCCAAGCAGCCTCCACACTATCAGTGCAGAGCCCAAGGAGGGGCCCGAACTTACAGACTGTGAGGTCGTGATCTGAGCCGAAATCAAGAGTTAGATGCTTCACCCACATGCCCCAAAGAAGATTAATTTTAAAAGGCTGGATCATATTTCTTTAGTAACACATAGCAAATGTCCTCATCGAGCAGTAATTTCATATTCTGACCGCTCCTTTTTTCTTGGCCTGGTATAGTTTCTTCTCCTTTCTTTAAACATACCTTACAGGCATCGTCCTTCGTGAATGCTCAATATATCCTTCTGGAAGGTCTAAGTTTGTTTCCAGGAAAAACGCTTTCCCTTTTCCCTTTTTTCAAAGCAAGTTTCCAAAAGTTCAGATTGCAAAACAAATACTGCTGAAAAAAATATGCAATTTTCCTTCATTGCATGATCAAAGCAATTTGAATGACTTTTATAAATGTACAGGTCTAGCCTTCTAGAACTGTGAATTAACTAAGTCTTTACTTCAGTTCTCCAATTTTTCATTTTAAGTCAATTAACCAAAAAAAAAAATTATTGAAAACCTCTATGTGCCCTTCCCCATCCCAGGTGCTATGAAGGGATAGAAAAGAATTATGTGGCATTTCTCATTCTCCTCCCAACCAAAAGCAGAGCATCCTCTAGTTAGACAAGAACAGCTATGCATCCATGCCTCAGGGTTCCACTTTTGCCTAAGGGACAAAAGGAAGCTCAGAGTCAAATTCACTGCTAAATCATAGCAAGCCATCCTTTCTTTAACATTCTGGTATAATCCATGTGTCTTGTAAGGGCAGGGGGTGAATTGTGGTTTTTGCTGTATTTTCTTCATGCCTTGTACTGTACCTGGTAATAATAATAACATGTATTGAGCGCTGACTACATGGTAAGCAGTGTGCTAGGGATTTTACAAGCATTATTCCACTTTCCCTTCCCAGCAACCCAGTTGGGCAGGGACTTCCATAAACTCTGCTAGCATAACATATGATTACGTATTATACAGATGCGAATGAATGGGTGCAGTAAATGCCTCCTCGTCTTCCTTTATCTTTATATTCAGGTTATCACATAAAAGTCTTTTGAAAAAATGAAAATCCTTATCTGTTGCAGAACAGGCCAAGGAGGTCACAGTGCACCTTGGTGGGTTCTGCCTGCCCAGAATCCTTTCTCCTTTCTTCACATTCCTGCACTTTGAGTTCCCTTTCATGAACCATGTCTCCCAGACTCGCAGGCCATGTGGTCTGCGCAAGGCTGAACACACACACATGCGCACACACGTGTGTATACACACACCCCTCTGGGAAGGTCACATGCCCCAGGCCTGACCAATGAACATTTTTTGGCTGATGACACCAGTTGAGTCCCTGAATCCAGGGCCCAGAATAATCTGAACCTAGTCCCAAACCCAGACTTTCCTGTGATAGAAGCCAATATATTTTCTTTTATATTCAAGTCAGTTCACATTTTGCACTGGGTTTACAGTTATTTTCAACCAAACGAACTATGACTAATAGAGGAAATAGGTTTTGTGTTTTTTTGTTGTTTTTTTTTAAGTGAATGTAAGACTTCCACTCCGGACAATCTGGAAGATTAAAATGTCTGGGGAAACCCTGTTGGAAAAAATTTTTGATAAAATACTTCTTAAAAATCTTGTTTATTTATTTATTCATTATGAGAAAGCCAGAGGGAGAGCACATGAGTAGGGGAGAGGGGTAGAAGGAGAGGGGGAGGGAGAGGGAGAGGGAGAGGGAGAGAGAGAGAGAGAGAGAGAGAGAGATTCATTATCTTAAGCAGGCTCCATGCTGAACACGGAGCCCAATGTGGGACTCGATCCCACAATCCAGGGATTATGACCTGAGCCGAAATCAAGAGTCAGCTGCTCAACCAACTGAGCCACCCAGGCGCCCTTAAAAAAACTCTTTTAAATGCATGGCTCAGCTTATAGAAAAGGAAATAAAGTCCTCAGGGTCCAGGAACAACATGAAAATACAAATCTCGATATTAGAGCTATCAGACACAAAGCATAAAATAAGTATGCTTAACATGCTTGAATAAATAAAAGACGCCCTCATATAAATGACAAAGAAATAAGAATGACAGGCAAATTTAACTCAGTATAGACATCTCACAGCAGTGACTTTAGATCACCAAAGACTTTAGATCCTGCTGAGCTGAATATGTACTTTCAAGTTTACCACCAAAGATTAGAAATAAACAGTATAACTGAGGCACCCGGGTGACTGAGTCAGTTAAGTGTCCAACTTCAGCTCAGGTCATGATCTCACCATTCGTGGGTTTAAGCCCCGCATCAGGCTCTGTGCTGAATGCTTGCTCAGAGCCTGTAGCCTGCTTCAGATTCTGTCTCTTTCTCTCTCTGCCCCTCCTCCACTTGTGCTGTCTCACTCTGTCTCTCAAAAATAAATAAATGTAAAATAATAATAATAAAAGAAATAAACAGTATAATTGCCAAATTAGTAGAGAAGAAAAAGTGGAATGAGAAGGGTAGAGAAAAAACCTCTATCAACTGAAAGAATAGTGTTAAAAGAAAAAAAGGAAAAAAGCACAGAAAAAGAAAAACAATTAGAAAGCATAAAATAAGATGGCATGATCAAAATAATCAAGCCTTAAGTATCCTGTAAGCACGTGAAATATATGAGGACATAAATGTCCAATAAAAAGACCGTCAGTCTGGATTTTCTCTTTAATGACCATACAAAATGCAGCAACACGCTACTTAGAGACAGGCCTGCAACATTCGGACATAGAATCAATGACAGTAAAAGGATGGAAAAAGGTATCATGAAGATACTAACTAAAACTGGACACGTTCTCCAGACTTAAAGCACCGATTCAAAGAAAGGATGTTACTCTGACAACCACAAGATGGGTCTGGTAAAAATTAACGGAATAACCTGCAGTTTACAACTTTGTTGGGGAAGCAAAGAAGCATTAGCCTAATCTCCACACTATGCGTGATGCTGTTCCAAAGACGATGTTGTTATGAGAACGGTCAAGCAGGCTACCGCTCTGCAAAAAGAGAACTCTTAACCAACTCCCTCCTGCCAACCCCATCAAGCACACTCTCTTTAGCTGAATTGCCTATTTCGAGCGATTCTGAAACTCTTCACCATCCCAGCACCCAAGTCCTGATCCCTGAACTCAGACACACATCTGCAATTATAGCACTAATAAGGCTAAAACCAGAGCAAGTGTTCACGGAACACCTATGTATTGTTGCCTAATCAGCAGCTCAAAATTCTTCAGCTACAGCAGAGAATGGCTGATGTTCACATGTGACATCCCCGTCCATGTGCCATGGAAATGTGGAAATGCACAGCCCCAAGCGCACCGTCACTCCACCTTTTCCTCCTGCTCAATAGGTCAGACTATAAATGAGAATGGCATTATAGTGATTATCTCAACACTTCTCTGGGCTATAAAAACTAAAACTCTTTGCCAATATTGGTACAACATTAGCAACCATCGCTTGTGACACACCTTACAACTGACTGTGATGTCATCACTGGTTTCACTGGCACCTGACCTGTTTTGAATCCCCACTTTGTCTAATTCTGGCATTCTCCCCCTTGCTCAAAAGCACTCACTTTTCATCTTCTGAGTAAAAAACCCACAGGCCCTAAGACAGTAGCTTTCAGCCCTAGGTGTACATCAGCCTCAGCCTAGGTGCTACCTACAGAAATTCTAATTAATTGTTCTGGGGAAGGTCCCTGGCATCAATACGTTTCAAAGTTCCCCAATGCCACAAATCCAGCTTCCTGGCTCCCCACTTTGGCCTGCTGCCATCTCAGAGTGAAAGTTCCACCTCCTTGCTCGGCTCAGAGGAGACCGTGTTTGTGAGTTTTGCAAACCCTGCCCTTACTATCCCACCACGTAAGGATTCCTGGTCATCCTGTTCCTTCTCCTCCTTCTCCTCCTCCTCCTCGATTCCGTGCTATAACTAACAGAAATAAAGCTGTGTTCTAATCCACTGGCACATGAATTACCAGACTCACAGAAGAGCTGGGGTCTACACCAAGTCTCAAAGACTTAGAGCCAACACTGAAGTGTCTCTAGCACTTTGGCCTGTCCAAGAGAGCAGACGCAGTATCACGGCTTGCAGACGCCGAGAAGAACCAGGCCGGATCCCTTAGTAGTTCCCAACTCCTTGCAATGGGAACAGCTTCATCCACGTAGTGTAAAGATTTCAGTCACAACCATGTGTGAGCCTACGTACATACTCATGTTTGAATATGTTCTCGTTCACATACCCATGGGTATATTTTTCAAAATCTATTTCTATACCTGGAAAAGTCCAAAAGGATACACAGCAAAATGTTAGCAGTGGTTCTCCTGGGGTTGTAGGTTTATGGAAGATTTTTTTTTTTTTTTTGGTTCCCTGTACACGCTAAAATTTCTAGAGTGAACATGTATTGCTTTTATAATTAAAATAAATAGATAAATAATTGTCTGCACCCCAAAAGGGAGGAGGGAGTAAAAGATCTGGGCTCTAGGGGCGCCTGGGTGGCTCAGTCAGTTAAACATCCAGCTATTGATTTTGGCTCAGGCTATGATCTCACGGTTTGTGGGTTCGAGTCCTAGGTCCGGCTCTGTGCTGACAGTGTGGGGCCTGCTTGGGATTCCCTCTCTTCCTCTCTCTCTGACCCTCTCCCACTTGTGCTCTCTTTCTCAAAATAAATTAAAAAAAACTTAAAAAAAAAATCTGGGTTCTAGATAAGCTCTGCCCCAGATCTGCATGTTACCTTGGGGTCACAGCTTTGCCTCTGTTAGACAGGATGTTCACTCAGCCTCTCCCTCAGTGACATTCAAGGATCTTAACCACCCCTCTGCTTATCAGTTAAAATCTCAAAGGACTCCCCCACACCCACCCTGACTCCAACTGTAAATTTATATTCTGCTATTCTGGTTTCTCAGGCTAAAACTCAAGACCCTGATTAGGTCCTCACCTTTGTATGAACTATAGTAAAAGTGAGTCTCCATCAAAGACCCTGACCTGGAGGGCAGAAGTTATGCCTCCAGGCCTCCCTGGCTGAGTCTAACACAGATCAAGCTCACCTTTCTCTCCAGCTAGACAAGAATAATCCAATAGGCCTTGCTGTAGGAATTAAAGGCAGGAGGCATTCACACTCCTTATCACGCTGGGCTTGTATTAACTTCCCAGAGTCAATGCAACAGCAGGATCTATACGCAAATCCTGATAGGACACAGGGCAGCTCTGTCACCATGGAGACAAGGATACCATAAGCCCCACAGGTCATCCACAGTGTTTGAAAGAGATTTCTCAACCTGGGACAATAAAGGAAGTTGGAACCCGGAAAAAAAAAAAAAAAACAAAAACTTTACAACCAATCCCTGCATGCCTCTTAAAAACAACCTCCTGAGGACATTGTTGGCAACAGGGAAGGGAAGAAAAACTAATAAGAATTGAGTACACAGTGTGTTCAATGTTTTATTAATTCCTAGGTGGTGTTATTTCTACGCATTCCTTATTTTGCAGATAGGGAAAGTGGGGGGAACTGCTACCAACACTAACAAAGTTCTACCAAAAAGATTAACAGTGAAGATGCCTCAGGGGAAAGCATGAGGCTAGACACGAACAGATACCGGAAAATAGGGAAGACAGTGAAGTGTGAGTCCCTCTCAATTCTGCCAAGGTCGGGGGGGGGGGGGGGTTAGCAGCTCCTGGAGCAGGCACTCATGCTTTCTCTGGCCAAGGATTCACGGATCCCCAAATCCTGAAATTAGCACAATGCCAAAGAGGCCATGAGGGTCACATCCCCCACTTTCCAGCTGTGGGGTGAGTCACTTGTCCTGACACCTGAGATCTTTGCCACACCTCCAAGGCAGGAATTTAGGGGAGCAGGAAAGGGTGGCAGGTGCCTGGTGCTCACACAGACTGCTCCACTGGCTCCTCTTGGGACCCCCTCTCTGAGCCCTCTTTTCCTCCAAGTCTTTAAGAACAGGGCTCAAGTGGGGACCTAGAAGATCCCCACCGATGGAGGAAAGGAGAGAGAAGGCCAGGAGGTCTGACCTTCTGCCAGCTTGCTCCCTTCTCACCTAGGCAGTGGGCACAACCCACCCGGCCAGCAGCTCAGGCAGGAATTAGGCCTCCCACTGCACAAGCTCGGGGCCTGCACCACCCACAGGAGTGAGCTGAGCTGCATCGCAGCCAGAAGGAGCCCTTCCCACCAGCGCCTCCTTCCTGCCCTCCTTTGCCTAAAGCTCAGGAATCCAGCTCCCAATGAGAGGGAAGCTTCGGACTTGGCCTTCCAGCGACCTTTCACCACTCCTGCTGGGGCGCCCTCCCCTCCTGGTTCATTCATGGGCCTGACACACACTGATAAGTGAATGGAGAGACGATCTCAAACCCTAGGAGTCCTTAGTTTCACCAAGGAAGGGACATGCAGGCAGGGCTGGACTGGGGTGGGGGGGAAGGTGCTGGGAAACCAGGAAGAGCACCCAAAGGGGGTCTCACACCTGTCTGCTTGGCCCTGACCCTCCCCCACTTTTTCAGAGCCGAATGACAGACCTTCTTAGGAGGGAGAGACCGCCCAGTAAGAGATTCGTCAATTTCTGAGATTATTCTATTCTCTTTTTTTTAAAACTTTCTTGCTTCGCCCCAACCCAGATGAGCCCTTCCACTGCCCACTTTCCGAGAAAGAATAAGACGCGCGATCCCCAGGTATTTCGACACCCCATTTCCACCCCGCCACTTCACAGATGCCTAAACTGAGGCCCGGGGACTCCGCGGGCAGTGTTCCCCCCGCCACCTGCGGACTCACAGCGGGTTCCAGCGCTCGGGCAGGCGGCGGTGCAGCGAGATGCGGTCGCTAAGGTAGATGTTGATCTGGTGCACCCGCACGCTCTCCTCTTGCAGCCGCAGCTCCTCGCCCTGCAGCTGCAGCCGCACCGCTTCGCCCCGCGCGCCCAGAGCGTCGCTGGGCACCGGCGGCCGCGGCAGGACCGGGTCGCGCCGCCCCGGGCGTGGGGTGCGCGGGGGTCCCGGCTCGGCCGCCCTGGCCCCGCGCCGCGCCCGTAGCACGGAGCCCAGCCCGGCCAGCGCCAGCAGCACCAGCAGCGCCAGCAGCGCCTTCCGGCCGCGCCGCAGCCCCAGCGGGCAGAGCCTCCGCGCTGCACGCCCCCACATGCGCCCGCCAGCTGGGGCCAGCGCTCGGCTCGCCGGGAGCGGCGGCGCAGACCCGGACCCGGATCCCGGAACCGCGGCGCCGCGCCACCCCGCCCCGCCCCCGGCCCGCCCCACCTGCGCGCCGCCCCCTTTCAGCCCAGCCCGCGCCGTGGAGGGTGGCTGGTCTTCACTCTGTCCCCCCGCGGACAGGCCGAGACTCGCACCACCTTCCTCGTTGGGCTGTAAGCATTAGGAAAAAGGTGACGGTCGTAAAACCCTCAGCTCAGCGCCTAGCACTTCATAAGCGCTCAGTAAATGTTGGCTGAATGCACTCTGCAGGGTGCTACGAATTTTACTGCCCTTATCTCATCTGGCCCTTGTGCAGTCCAGTCACAGGGGTAGTAGGATTATCAACTCCGTTTGACAGATGATGGGACTGAGGCACAGTGATTCTGTGTCACTGAGGCCTGCAGGCCCGACCAAAGACATAATACTGTTTAGATTCGGTGAATAGCAAACTTTCCCCTGGTTCCCTGTTAGTCTATCTTTGTTTTATCCCTAACTTTACAAAGGCCTCCAAGAAACTGATCAAAGGAATGAACCCCCTCAGAGAAACACATGCATAGGCACCCATAATATGATCGCACACATCCCAGGTCATCTGTTCCTGTTAAATACCCCCTGACCTTGGCCAGAGGTTTCCTTTGAGGGGATTGAAGAAATGAAGGAGCCACTTGGGTGCTGAAAATATTTAACAGGGTCAAGACTAGAGTGAGTCTTGGCTCTCTCCTAGGCAAGAAATTATAGGTTGGGCCAAAAAGAATCAGCAATCAAAAATAAAAAATACTTTTGAAAATCAAAATGAAAGCAAAAAATCCACGATGAACAAAACATCAAAATTTTAAATAAAGCAGACAGAACCTGACCCTGTGTTTGCACAGCTCACCTCACAGGCCTCACTCACCCTAATCCCTGCCCTGGTTCATGGCTAGATTTTGGTGGTGATTACATGGAGATACATATATGCATATATATATATATATATTGCAAATATATATATGCAATATATATATATATGCAATATATATATATATGCAATATATATATATACACGTGCCCCAAAGTCATCTGGGCACGTGGGTGGCTCAGTCCTTTGAGCCTCTGACTCTTGATTTAGGCTTAGGTCATGATCCCAGAGGCGTGGGATGGAGCCCTGGGCTCCACACTAAGCGTGAAGTCTGCTTGAGGTTCTCTCTCTCTCCCTCCTCTGCCCCTCTCCTCAGCTCATGCTCTCTCTAAAATAAAAAATTTATTACAAAAGTCATAAATATGCATTTGACTTATGAAAGTTCTATCTCAATTAAAAACATAAAAAATAAATAAAAAGAACTAAGAGGAATAAAAAATAGGAATACCCCTGGCCTCCAGTATAAATGCTGAAATGCAAAGCCTGTCTCCATGCCACTGAGGGAGAGGGCCTTCACCATTCCACACCTGTGTAAATTTTTTTTAATATTTATTTATTTTTGAGAGAGAGAGAGAGAGAGAGAGAGAGAAACAGAGCGTGAGCGGGGGAGGGGCAAAGAGAGAGGGAGACACAGGAATCTGAAGCAGGCTCCAGGCTCGGAGCTGTCAGCACAGAGCTCGACGCGGGGCTCGAACTCATGGACCGTGAGATCATAACCTGAGCCGAAGTTGGAGGCTCAACCGACTGAGCCACCCAGGCACTCCACCATCCCACACCTTTGTAACACATGCTGTTCTCCCAGCTTGAAATGCCCTTCCCCACCTGGCAAACTCCTATCTACATTTCAAGGCCCTGCCAAAAGCCACATTTTCTGTGAAGCCTCCAGCAACTCCACAGCCTTTTAGACAAATGCGTTTCATGATTGCATCACCCTTTTGTTATTAGTCAGGGTTCCACCAGAGAAACAGAACCAGGAGGGGATATAGTAAGAGATTTATTGCAAGGAATTGGCTTACACAACTGCAGGGGCTGGTTAAGCAAGTCCCAAATCTGTAGGGCAGGCCATCAGGAGGGAAGGTTGAAACTCTCTGACATGAGCTGAAGCTGCAGTCCACAGGCAGAATTTCTTCTTTTGCAAGGCAACCTCAGTTCTGCTCTTAAGGCCTTTCAACTGATTGAATCAGGCCCACCTACATAATCTCCATTAGTTAAAGTCAACTGATTGTAGACGTTAATTATATTTACAAAATATTTTCATGGCAACTTCTAAGTTAGTGTTTGAGTGAATAACTTGGGATTAAAACCCAACTAAGCTGACACATCAAATTGACCACCTCTATTAGTTTCCTAGGGCTGCCATAACAAAGTACCACAATCTGGGTGGCTGAAAACAACAGAAATGGATTCCCTCTCCATTCTGGAGGCTAGAAGCCCAAAATCAATTAGTCCTATCAGCAAGGCCATGCTTTCTCTGAACGCTCTAGGGAGAACCCATTCCATACATTTCTCTTAGTTTCTGGTGTTGCTTGAAATCCTTGGCATTGCTTGGCTGATCGAGGCATTGCTTCAACCTCTGCCTCCATTGTCATTCTTCTGATGTGTCACATCACCAGTCACATCGGCACCAGTCACATCGGATCTGGGCTCACTCTGATGACCTCATCTTGATTATGTCTGTCGAGACCAAATAAGGTCATATTCATAGGTACCAAGGATTAGGACTTCAACATATCTTGTTGAGGGACTCGATTCAGTCCGTAACACCCTCATACTTTGTTACAATGCCTAGTACATTGGGTCGTGTTTAATTTACCCCTAGCCTTGTAACAAAAAGAATGTAAGGGACTTAGAGTATGAACTGTGGTCACTTCATGATCGCAGAACTTGGCATAGAGTCAGACACACAGAAAGTGCTCAATTAATGGCTGGCTTTGTATCTCACACTCACTTCTGTAGGCATCTCTTTGAACTTGCTGGGGAGGTGTCTGATGGAAGGTATAACCCGGTTAAGTGCAGGGAGGAGTTACTCCCATAATGTGACAAACACGAATTCTTCAGGCCTTGTTCCTGAAAGGGCCTCAGTGGCCTTGAAAACTCCTAATAGGGGAGTTTTCAAAAATCTGGCTCCCAGAAACCCTGGGAGACCACCCAGGAAAGGAAAAAGAGGCTGACTGAGGCTCCAGTTCTCTTCCCTAAAACCAGAGCATTGACACTTTTATCTGCCGAATGCTTTGAGCTGCCTTCTGAGACTACAGCACCCTCCTCCCTAATTACCAGACGAACTGGTAACAACACCACAGAAAGTGTGTTGTCCAAGCCCACAGAAGGTCAGTGGCAGAACAGGAAATAAAATGGACTAAAAAGGTGTGGCAGAAACCTGTGGATGTCTGCCAATATGCATTCTCCTCTCCTTTCTTAACAATGGAACCCCTGAGACGTTTGCTTGTTTCTCTGGGCCCATGGTCTTCCAAAATAAAGACTAGAATTCCCAGCCTCCTTTGCAGCCAGGCATGGCCATATGACTGAGAGTGTAGCCAATGGGGGATAAGTGGTATTGTCAGATGGCGCTTCTGAGTAATCTCCCTAAATGAAACTCCCTTACCCTTGCTTCTTTCTGCTCGCTGGATTGTGGCTATGAAGACCAGAGCTCAAGCAACCACCGTGAATCATGCGGTAAAACCACTCAGAGTGGTTAAACAACATGGCAGAAAGAACCCTAACACTGTGAACACTGAACCAGTCCTGACAACCTCCTTCCAGGCTTTGCTTATGTGAGGGAGAAATCAACTTCTATATTGTTTATGCCACTGTTTCTGTGTGTGTGTGTGTGTGTGTGTGTTGTCCTATGCAGCCAAATCTAATCCTGAGTGATAACAGAATTAATTGCACAAGAACTCCTCCCACATCTGGCTCTGATAGTGTGGTGGTTTTAAAACAAGGCTGCAAATTATTCAACACTCCCTTGCCTTGAATCAGGGCAGACTTGTAACTGCTTCAACTATTAGATTATGGTAGAAGTGAAGCTCCTTGACTTCACTGGCTAGGAGCGAGAAGCCAGCTGTGAAGCTTCCACCTTGTTCATAGGATCACTGTTCGTGCAGCTTGAGCTGCCAGGGAAGAAATCCCTATCTTGGTGTTGTCATGCTGGAGAAGCCCCAGGTGGACAATCTAGCCAACAGTGCCGGCTGCACCCAAACTTCCGCTGGCCTAGACAGCCCAGGCATAAGGCAGGTGAGTGAAGAAGCCATCTTGGAAGTGGTTCCAGGATGCTAACCATTCAGGTCACTTCATCTGTGGCCCCAGATGTCACGGAATGGAGAAGAGAGGTGCCCTTTTCAAATTCTTGACCCACAGAATCCAGGAGCACGATAAGATGGTTGTTGTTTCACACCATTAAGTTTTGGGATGGTTTGTTACTTGGCGATAGATAACTAGAACAAATGGCTGGTTTTAGCCAAGTTTTTTAATTCAGGAAAACATTTATTGAGAATCGACTATAGTGCCAGGCACCATGCTAGAGTCCAGGCACACTATAACGATCAAGTGTCAAAGAGAAACAAAACTAGACACTACTTAAAATGGTAAGGATAGATTTTAAGCAGTAGCATGTTATCCCAATAGGGAAGAGGGCCCAGCATGAATGGATTCAACTTTGATTTGCACAGAATGACTGGGCATTTTAAATAGGGTCAGGGAAGTGAAAAATGACAAAGGAGTAATCAGCATAAATGCTGATAATGCCAGCTGTGTCTGTGGCTGGCAAATATCAAAGTTAGGATTCTATTCTCACACAGAGACAGAGGCCCTATCCTTCCTGATTACATTGTAAAGGAATGGCTTTCAGTCCTTGAGAAAGACACTCTTGAATTGTAGGAGATACACATACATCTCACAGGGACAGAGAAAGGATTTATAACTGCAAGCCCTTCTTAGTAAGTTCTCTACGAAAGGGTGGTCAGGGACTGACAGGTATCAGCTATGACAAATAGTAAATTCTTTGGACAGCCTTGAGTTTTCTGAGGCAGATACTTAAGCAGAGGGGTGCTAGGGTCATCTTGAGAGTGCAGCCTTGAGCTGTTAAAAACTCTGTTAATGTTTAAATTTTTAATATGAAGGGAGGTAGATGTATAAAATTATCTGTCTTCAGTCCGTCACCTTCATAGGCCAAAGTTAAGGCTTGGTTGAGAAGTGGGCTCAGAGGAGCCTGGCTAGGGTTTGATCAAAGAGAGACTCTTTGTCACAAGGCATATTTTTAACATCATGGTGCTTAGAGTGCAATGGAATAGAGTGCAAATATTAAAAAGGTATCTTACAGGGCGCCTGGGTGGCTCAGTCGGTTAAGCATCCGACTTTGGCTCAGGTCATGATCTCACAGTTCGTGGGTTTGAGCCCCATGCAAGGCTCTGTGCTGACAGCTCAGAGCCTGGATCCTGCTTCGGAGTCTGTGTCTCCTCCTCTCTCTGCTCCTCCCATGTTCATGCTCTGTCTCTCTCTGTCTCTCAATAATGAATAGGCGTTAAGAAGAAAAAAATTAAAAATAAAAAAAAAATTTAAAAAAAGGTATCTTACTAGAGTTGTGGTTAAGTGTTTTGAAGAATTACAGGGCGCTAAAACCTGGTTTAGTTGAGGGTTTTAGGAAGGCTTCTCTGAGGAAGTAATGTTTACATGGATACCTGAATGGTAAAAATGATATCAGAGATTTGAAACCATATTTTAGGTTAATGTGGAGCTCCCTCTGCTGGGAGGGAAATTTGGGGAAATGAATAGTTTTGAATCTCCCATAGAAGGACAGAGTGAGTAAGCTGTATTTTTTTTTTTTTTAACATCTGGGAAGCTGGTCCAAAGTTTTTTTTTATCAAATATTCTCTATTGTCAAGGGGACCACAACCAAAAAAGTTAAGAGGCATAAATGTGGCCTGATTCTCTCATTTTAAAGATGGGGAACCTGAGACACAGAGTACGGAAAGGGCCTCGAACAAGTTGG
This sequence comes from Panthera tigris, assembly GCF_018350195.1. Lineage (NCBI taxonomy): Eukaryota > Metazoa > Chordata > Mammalia > Carnivora > Felidae > Panthera > Panthera tigris. Next base: position 60,651,303 of record NC_056672.1, on the reverse strand, counting down.
TGTCTCCAATACAGGTAGAATTTAACCTTCCATCCTTGTTGACTCACAGCCTCCCTGGAGGAAAGGGGCCTTCCATGAACATCTCCCCCGGGACTCCAGGAGGGGGATGGGTTTGGAGTGAGCCACGCCAAGCAGCTCCCACACAAGACAACCTGCTGAGGACACCAGACTGGTGGGAGGTGACTCCACCCACAGAACAGTCTGCTGGTTGGTACTAGAAGGCAGGTGTGAGGGAAAGGCCTGGAGCTGTGCCTTTTGGCCTCTGTCTGGATGTTCAACACAATTAAGATCTGCGGTCAGATTAGAAAACAGACACGGATTACAACTCATACTGTCTCGGATCAGTTTACCAGATTGGAATGCTTCCTGATACAGGCTCAGCTGCCGAGAAAAGAAGGATGGCTCTACAAAACATGGGTTCAAGCCCCAGATAATGGTAAGGGCTGTCATTTATTGAGCATTTATACGTACCATGAACTACTAGACTTTATCTTTCATGTATCATCTCCTTCCACTCTCATGACAACATTGCAAGGTAGACATGTGAGGAAATTTAAGGCTCAGAGAGAGGCGAGGTGATTTATTCAGAGTCAAATGACATGAAAGTACAGAGCGACGGTCTGAGTCCAGGTGTCTTGACTCCTAATTCAGGATGTCCCACCACACAATTCACTGGCAGACTGCTGTGAGGCCAAAAGGCAGCTTAGTTTAATGCGTACAAGCACAACCTTGGAGCCCACTTGCCTGAGCTCACACCTCAGCCCCATCACAGACTGCTGGGTGGCCTTAGGCAAGTTACTTAACCTCTCTTGACTCAATTTGCTCATCTATAAAGTGGTGATGATTATACTAGTACCTCCTAAGTGGGGTTTTTGGGAGGATTGAGTGATATAGTCCACACAGCCACCCCAGGCTCAAAGCAGGGTGGGAAGAGTTTCTGCAAGGGCAAATGGAAGGTGTCCAGCACCTTGCTACTCGAAGTGTGCTACTCAGACCAGCAGCATTGGTACCACCTGGGAGCTATCAGAAATACAACAGCCTGTTAGCAGAGATAAAGCACTAGGAATGGCCCCTGCCCAGAGTAAGCCCTTTACAAATGTTACTGATGATGCACCCATAGAGAGCAAACCCAGCTGGGACCTCAATTCTTTTGGCACCACTTCCCAAATTGAGTACCTTGTTCTTTCCTTGGGTTTGTTGTTTGTTTGGGGAGCTTATTTGTTCTTTGACCACAACATTTCGTTTCATCAGCTGTTCAACAACAAACAGATCTCTCTAGAAGGCACTTTCAATTTGTTGTATTAACTCCCTTCGTAGGGGTCATTACACCCCTTTGAGAGTTTAACTTGGTATATGGTAGATGTGGAATTTCAAACATTAGTGGAAAAAAGATGGCTGACTCAGTCAATGACTGGGGCAACTTGATAGCCATTCGGAAAAAAATAAAGCTGAATCCCAAACTCACACCTTATACCAAAATAAATGCCAAATGATGTAAAGATGTAAAAGTAAAAATTAATAATAAAAATCCAGCAATAAAAGTATTGGATGAAAGAGCCAAGAGACCATTATAGAAAAGATTTATAAAGTTGACCACATAAAATTTTTAATATTCAATAAGGTCCAAAATAATATAAACTCAAAAGTCAAAAGACAAATCAGAAAGAGATATTTGCAGATGACATTTACCCGGTATGTGAATCAACAGAGAAATAAAAGAACAGAAATGAAAATGGCTGAAAGATTTGAATAGACCATTCCCCCAATAAAGAAATACAAATGATCTATAAACATATCAAGATGTGTTCAATTTCTCTATTTAAAATGCATGCAAATTAAACTTACTCTGAATTATTTTTTCACCTATGAGATTAGCAAAGATTTAAAAGGTTATTAATTCCAGCATTGGCAAGGATGTGAATAAACAGGTACTATTATCCACTGTTGGTAAGAATGCGAACTGGCATAACCTTTTGGAAAGCAATTAGGCAACATTTATTAGAAATATTAATTCTCATATCCTTTTGATTCTGCAATGTCACATCAACAGAAATAGATTCACAAGTACTCAAGAGATGTGTTAAGAAAAGGAAGCCTACTGCAATATCGTGTATAAAAGCAGAAAGTTGTCAATAACCTAAATGTCCACTAATAGGAGATTATATTCTACGTTCATACACTAACATACCACAGTATCATTAACAAGAGTGACACTAATTCTAGGTGTTTAACATACAAGTGTGCTTAAGATGCATCATTAAGTCAAGAAAAGCAAGTTGTAGAGCTATATAGACAGTATAATCCTATTTTGGTAAAATTTGTTAACATACACAAAGAAAAAAACTCTTAAGAAAATATCCACCAAACTATTAACTATTATATTTATTTCTGGTGAGTGAGATTCTGTGGGCCTTTACTTTTCATTCAATTTATTCATGTTTTTCAACAAATACTTATTGATTACCTACCACCTACCTATCATTGATCTCAAAGGAACTCACATTCTATGTTTGCACAACACTGGAATTCTTTTCAACAAACATTATTATCATATTAGGGAAAACAGGTTAGACATTTAAAAGAGTACGTTTTATTTCTTTTTAATGTTTATTTATTTGAGAGAGAGAGAGAGACAGAAAGAGACGACGAGTGAGAATGGGGCACAGGCAGAGAGAGAAAGAGAGAATCCCAACCAGGCTCTGCACTGTCAGCGCAGAACCCGATGTGGGACTCAAACTCACAAACCGTGAGATCATGACCTGAGCCGAAGTTGGACACTTAACCAACTGAGCCACCCAGGCCCCAATAAGTACCCTTCAGAGATGATTTTACTTGCTGGCCCTCTTTACCTCCTTTCTAATCTACTGCACCAGTGTCTGGAATCCAGTCCCCCTGCTCCCTCTTTCCACTCTGTGCCCTCTCTTTTCCTTCCACTACCAGGATATCCCCCAGTCTTTCTGCTCAACTTGGGGCCAAGCTCTCCCATGAAGCTGTCAGTGATACACCCAGACTGTGATACCTTCCTCTGAACTGACAATGAAGCTCATAGACCACCCTGTCTGCAATCATGTGGGATCCCCTGGGAGCCAGGGGCCGGCCCTATCATCTATAACATGCCATCATACACATAATGCCGGGCACACAGAAGGCGCTCAATAATGTTGGCTGGATGAGGTCTGTGTTGGTGATGGAGCTACGCTGCTCAGATCATCCTTCCAGGGAACCTTGCTCTGATCCCTGGGAGGATGACTGTCGGGACCATAGCAGCAGGCTTGAACGTCTGGCTAACAGTTGGGTTTAGCACTAGAGGACAGAAGAAGGGTGAGGTCAGAGGATTTTATTCCTCAGGGGATTGCTCCTTACTAGGCTGGCCCTGTCCCTCTACCAATGGTCCTAACTCCTATCAACTAGATCTCTCCATTTTCTCTCTTGCAGAATTCCAGTGAGTACTCTCTCCCTTCCCCCTTCAGGCCTGGGGTGACAATGGCTCCCTGTTGTTACCAGCTCTGGAGTACTGCACCAGCTCTTGTGGCTCTTAGTAAACCCTGCCCAGAGTTCTATAATTAGCCCTTTAGTAAATGTTCCTCATTTCTTCAGCCAAGTGTGCCATCTGTCTCCTGCTGGGCCCCTGACTGCTATAACCACTGTTCCACGCACGATTTTTTTTTTATAATAGCAGAACACTGGAAACAAGCTAATTGTGAATCATTAAAAACTGATTAAATAAATTATGGCACAGCTGCTTAATGGTGTTACATGCTACCACTAAAAAGGATTCAGGAGATCTAGTCACCTGCATGAAAAGATGCCCAAGCATTTGTTAAAATTTTTAAAAGCAAGATTCGGAATAGCCTGCACTGTATGAACTCATTCATTCAAAACGTAAAATCTACATTTGTTAAGGCTGGGATTGCAGGTGAGGACACCCCTTCTCAAAACAAACCTAACAAAAGCATGAAGGGGGGCGGTGAGGATTTTCTGACCCCATCTCTTTCTATCACTCATCTCTGCTTTCCTGTGTGGTATCTTCACGCTTAGGCAGGTGGTCTTCAAGTGGTGGCAGAGAAAGTACCTGTTCGGCTCAAAACATCTGGACATCCTGACAGCTGACCACCTCAGCACAGAGGGCCTTGTTCCCAACTGCTTTAGCAAAAAATCCTGGGCCAAAGCAATCAGGACAGACTTGGACTTATGCTAACCACTGAATCATACATACTGAGAGTGGAGAGGGAGGATCCCTAAGAAAAAGGGGGCATTTCTTCCCGGAGTAGGAGACACAGAGCAGGTGTAAGCAGCAGGGATCCGCTTAGAGGGAATATTTGTAGTTGGTATTTGTTATGTTTTTTGGCTTCCCAGTATCTATACCCCCTCCCTATTCTGGAGAGTCTCCTACCTTCTAGAGCACGTATACTGGAGCCTACCCCCTGCTATACATACTGAAAGTGCCAGAAAGGCACTTTCCCAGCCTCCCTTTTTGCCAGGCAAAACATGTGACCCAGGCTGAGCCATTTACATGCTCTCATCTCAGACTTTGGCTCTCAAGCTGGTAATACAAAAAGGGGCCTGTGTCAGGGCCCCTGGGTGGCTCAGTTGGTTGAGTGTCTGACTTGATTTTAGCTCAGGTCATGATCTCACGGTTTGTGGGATCGAGCCCCAAGCTGTCAGCACAGAGTGTGCCTGGGATTCTCTCTCTCTCTCAAAATAAATAAACAAACAACTTAAAAAAAAAAAAAAGGCCTGTTTAGACTCCATCCTGGTATAGGGTGCAGCCATGGAATGATCTGGGGCATTGTTCTTGGTTGTCGGGCCTCCAAGATTGGTTTTCTGGCCCTTGTAGGATCTGTGACTACAAAAAGAACTTTGTATTAAACCCTCTTTCTACTTTCTATCTAGAGGTTCAATTTCTACAGTTTGCAATCAAGAAGGTTGATCAATGCCTACATGTACATATTGCATGTTTGTATATGTGTGAAATATCTTTGGAAAAATAAAACAAATGTGAATATTGGTTACCTACCTATGGTAGGACCAGGACAGTGGGAGAAGAGGGAAAGGGGCTTTTACTTTCATGTCCTTTTGTACTTTTGGCATTTATTTTTTATCACGCATATTACTTTTATAATGAAACAACTAGTTAGTAAAAAGGTACCCGAATAAATAGGATAAGAAAAGGGTACAATTTTTCAGGATTTCCACAGAAACAAATGTCTTCACCAGACCTTCAAAAGGAAGTTGTCCTCATCTCTGTTGTGAATGGGGCCAAATCTAGAAGCGAGTGAGAGTGTACCACCTCAGACACTGGGCCTAAGTGATTAGCTCTAGCCCTGTAACTCACCTGGTCACTTTCCATGCCTCCCCATTACTCACAGAATAAATCCCAGTCTCCATCCCGGCCCTGAAGCCCATGGCAGTCTGAGTCCTGTGTATTTTGGAGATCTTTCCTCATCTTTACATCGTGCTTAGAAGACTTTCTTCCAGCCCTGCTGGCCCAGATCCTAAGGGTATTACCGTCTTTTCTGATCTTCCGATGCCATGACTTTTATTCCTTCTTCAGGCCCTCATCAAGTTTTGATCTGTGTTACAAGTCTATGTACATGAGACTTAGTCCTTAACACTCATGTACTGAGCACCTACTATATGCCCGGCCGTCTTCTAGGTTTTTGGACTACAGCTCACAGTCTATGCAAACCAATTACCCCATATCCGAATGTTGATGTTATCACGATGAGCAGGCAGCAAAAGCAATTTGCAAACAGGACTGCCCTTGTTAGAACATTTTTCCCCTCTGCTTGCATCATACTCTCCCCAAATGTCAGCATGGTTCCATTTTTCAATTTCTTCAGGTCTGTGCAAGTGCCACATTCTCCTTGACACCTTCTCTACCCACCCTATTATAAAATAACATCCCATCCTCTATCCTATTTACTTGGATTTATGTTATGCTCTGTTTATTGCTTTAGTAGCACTCATCACCAACAGACATACAAGTTACTTACTTGTGTATTTACAGCTTGTCTTTTTCCACTGTCAGCTTGAGAGGCAGGGATTTTATTTTGTTTCCCCCAGCTTCTCCAGTACCTAGAACAGTGCAGAGTTGGCACTCCATAAATGTTTGCTGAGAACAGGAAATTGGGCTGGATGTCGGAAGAGCTGGTCCTAGCACAGCTCTCCTCCAGGACAGTCGTGTGGCCTTTAGCAACACTCAACCTCCTTTAAGCTTCTGTTGTGTCCTCTGTCAATTGGAGTGGTCATCTGAGGCCTCCCGTGGCTGACAGGATGCTGTGAGGACCACACGTGGGTCTCGAATTTCAGGGTGCACCAGAATCACCTGGAGGGCTTATTAAAATACAGGTGTCTGGACCCACACACAGAATTTCTGATCCGGTAGGTCTGGAGTGGGGTCAGGGAATTTGCGTTTGTGACAACGTCCCAGATGGTGCAGATTCAAGAATCACTGATGAAAACAGATGAGGGACAGGAGGCGCTGGTAGCCTTAACTCCCAGGTAAGGACCCGCTCTCAAGGTCCCGCAGGACATTCCGCGCGGTGCAGAAGGAACAGAATGGATCCATCCGCCCCTCGCTCCAGCCAACAACTCCAGGAAGCGGCCGTGTAGCGCCAGGCGCTGGTGGAGTAGGGGGCGGCGGCGCGCTACAGGCCGGCCCCAGGCGGCGGCGGACCTAGACCCCGTGGTTCCGAGCTCGCACCAGGAGTGGTCTGCAGCAGCCGCTCCGACCTCCGCACGGGGCAGGAAGTCCCCCGAGCCTCCGGAGAGGGCCGCCACTGGGCGCCGCACGGGCAGGGGCGGCCCCGGGAGTCGGGGCGCGGACGCCACTCGGAGGTCCGGGAACTCGCCGTCCTTCCCGGCGCGGCGAGGACGCGCGGCCGGGACCCCGGCGCGCGCCCGGCACACAGTAGGCGCGCGGCCCCGCCCCCCGGCGCGCGCCCGGCACACAGTAGGCGGGCTGCGGGCGGAAGGGGGCGCTGGCGCGCGGTATCCGGGGGCGGAGCCGGCGCGGCCGGCCAGGCGGACGGGCGCGGGCCTCGGGGCCGCGATGGGCGAGGGCGGGCTGCCCCCGGCCTTCCAGCTGCTGCTGCGCGCCTGCGACCAGGGCGACACGGAGACGGCGCGGCGGCTGCTGGAGCCGGGGGCGGCGGAGCCGGCGGAGCGCGGCGCGGAGCCCGAAGCGGGCGCAGAGCCGGCGGGGGCCGAGGCGGCCGGGCCCGGGGCGGCGGCGGCGGCCGGAGCGCCCGTGCCTGTGGACTGCTCAGACGAGGCGGGCAACACGGCGCTGCAGTTCGCCGCGGCCGGGGGCCACGAGCCGCTGGTGCGCTTCTTGTTGCGCCGCGGCGCCTCGGTCAACAGCCGCAACCACTACGGCTGGAGCGCGCTCATGCAGGCAGCCAGGTAAGGGGCCGGGGGGTCTGGGGGTGGTGGGCCGCCGTCCCCGGGGCGAGGCGGGCCCAGGTGGCCGGCGCTGACCGGCGCCCCCCGCGGACGCCCCGGGAGGCAAAGAGTCAAGGACTCGTTCCAGAGAGCTGGAATGGTAAACTTTGAGCAACTTGGGATACTACAAGAAGTGGAAGTGCTCTTTAGTAATAAAATCAGAATCTTAGAAAGAGTGGGTCTTTTGAAACAGAATCTGAAGACCTCGTCGAGTGGAATCTTAGAGACACGCAATCTTAGAGGTGGTCATTCATTGCTTCTTTCAACATGGGTTTCCTACGAACTTACCTACCCACCTAGCCTGGAAATGGGACACTGCGGGAGCCAGGCAAAGTCCCACCAGGAGCAGCTCACGTCCCGGTGGACAGGCCACACAAGAGATCGGGCTTGTTGGGGAAAGTGCGGGGAGCTCTGGGGATGGCAGACCCGGTTTGGGGAAGTGGAGGAAGGTTTTTGGTAAGAATGATGTATATATTCATGTCAAGACTCCGTAAAAATTAACCAGGACAGAAGAAGTGGGAATGGGGTGATTGGCTTACGCAAAGGTTTAGAAGCAAGGGTGAACATAAGGCATTGTTAGGACCGCTAGACTGATGTCAGTAGGAGGAGGGGGCTAGACTTAGTGGAAGATGATCCTTCCCTGGAGAGAAAGGGGCAGATGCCATGTGGCAGGGGCTCAGAAAGATGAGCTATCCTAAGGGCACTGGGGATTGATAGAAGGTTCTAGGCAGAGTGAGTGACAGAATCAGATTTATGTTTTGGAAAGATCACTTTCACTGCAGTGTGAGGACAGATTGGAGGGATGGGCTGGCTAGCGTCAGAAAGCCTCGTTAGCAAGGAATTGCAGCAGTCCAGGGAGAGGTGATGGTAGCCTGGACCAGAGCAGAGACAACAGTGGGAAAACAAAGAGATGTTTGAGATGTACTCAGGAAGCAGGGTGAACAGGTGAACAGGACTTGAAAACCTGGTAGGAAGGACCTCAGATGTACAGTAAAGCACTCACCTCTGTTGGCCATCTATTTGGGTCCCACCCAGCCGTTAGTTTGGTCTCTGGTGAACGTTCTTGTGTCAGAAATGATTACATCCTTGTTTTTTCCTACTCTGAAAATGATAGCCTTTATCGAGCCCTTTTTGTGTCAAGCACCGTGTAAAGTGCTTTAAATGAAGTAACTCACTTGGTCCATACAAAACCTTAGGAAGTATAGGTAGTGTCACCCCCTTTTTACAGATGAGGAATTGAGGCTCGGAGTTAAGTAACTTGCCCAAGGTTACACCGCTAGTAAGTGGCAGAGTCACATTCACACCCAGGCAGGTGGCTCCAGAGCCTGTGCTCCCCAGCCTCTGCTCTCGGCCACAAATCCTGTGACTGTTTCCTCCTGGTGTTGACCACAGGGAAGCTACTCGCCAAACTGGCCAAATGCTAAAGAGATGGGTTGCGTGGTGTTTACTTTGACCCTAACTTCACCCTTGGCCTCTTTGCTTCTGTCCTTCATTTCTCTGCCTGCTGGTGTGGCAGAGCTGGCCCCTCTGCTTCATGCTTTGGGTGGTGGGAGTTTGTGCCAGGTCTTTAAACACAGGTGTTAATTGCCGAAATTAATTGGCAGTGACAGCAGCTGTTCAGAAAGCCCCAAGCTTCCCTATCCTCAGTAATTACTTATTAGAAACTTAGCATCCACAAAATCATCTCAGCCTTCCTTGAGTTCTTTTATGTTTTCAGCCTAATTGAATGACCGCTTGGGCTACCCATGGATTCAGAAAGCATTCCAAATGTCAGCATTTCTGTCCAAATTCATCCTTTTTCTTTCTCTCTAAAAATTTGTTATACCAGAAGAGCTGGGATTTGGGATTTTAGGGTCTAGGTTCAAGTTTTGATTCTGTCAGTTTCAAATCGAGAGGCCCTGAATTTACTGCTTTCCATTCAAATCTTCAGTTTCCTCACCTATGAAATGGGCATTATCAGTTTATTTCAGGGTTTATTAAGATCAAGTGAAGGGCACCTGGGTGGCTCAGTTGGTTAAGCATCTGACTCTTGATTTTGGCTCAGGTCCTGATCTCCTGGTTAATGAGATTGAGCCCTGCGTAGGGCTCCGTGCTGAGTGCGTGGAGCCTGCTTGGGATTCTCTCTCTCCTCTCTGTGCCTCTCCCCCAGTCATGCACGCCCCCCCTTCTCTTAAAGTAAATAAATATTTAAAAAAAATCCAATGAGAGGAAGGGGCGCTTGGGTGGCTCAGTCAGTTAAGTGCCCAACTTGAGCTCAGGTCATAATCTTGCAATTTGTGAGTTTGAGCCCTGTGTCGGACTCTGTGCTGACAGCTCAGAGCCTGGAGCCCGCTTCAGATTCTGTGTCTCCCTCTCTCTCTCTGCTGCTCACACCCTGTCTCTCTTCTCTCTCTCAAAAATAAACATTAAAAAGAATGTCCAAAATCCAGTTAGAGGTGTGCTTGGGTGGCTCAGTCAGTTGGTTGTCAGGTTCTTAATTTCGGCTCATGATCCCAGGGTCATGGGATTGAGCCCCGTGTCAGGTTCCTTGCTGAGTGTGGAGCCTGCTTGAGATATTCTCTCTCCCTCTCCCTCTCCCTCTCCCTCTCCCTCTCCCTCTCCCTCTCCCCCTCCCCCTTCCCCCCCACCCTTGCTCATGCTCTCTTTCTCTCTTTCTTTAAAATAAAAAATCAAATGAGACAAAAATGTGACAATACTTTTTATTTTTAATCTGATGTTAGGAATTATACCAGATTTTATTTTACACTTGAGAACTAAATAGCATGATTTTAAAAAATTCTCTACCTCAGTGCAGGATACACCAGTTCTTTAGTTACTCCCATTGTCTGCCTCCAGACCATCCTCTATCTACTTAGTTATGCCAGTGTTCATTTAGTCACTCATTCATTTGCCAGCAGTTACTGAGCCCCACTGTAGGTCAGCCAAGAGTCCCTGTCCTTGGGGAGCACACAGTCCGACAGGAAGACACAATTGTAGAAGGCTCAGGTGCATAGATGAAGGGCACCTGGACTAGTGTGGAGGGTCTGGGAGCTGCTCAGAGGTGAGGTCTGAACTGAGTCCTGCAGCAGGATGAAGGGTGTGCTCAGGAGATACGGACAGGGGAGGGCTCTGGTCAGAGAGGCGGCATGGCAGAGGTGTGGGGGGAATATAATCAGTGAGTGCAGGCGTTGGGGGCCGGGGGGGGGGGCGGCTGGCATGGGGGTTGGGTGGAAATGAAGCGGACAAAGTCAGCAGGTCTTCCTCAGATATTGGGAAGCTGGGAAGTGGCCATGAAGTTTAGGTTTGGGCAACACCATCATGGAGGATGGGCAGGAAGGAACAGGACTGGAGGCAGGAAGATAGGTTGGGGTTGCAGCTTTCTGCATTTGAGTTTATGTCCATTTGATTTGCTCCCTCTCTGCTCTTGGAGAAGAGGAGGGACAGGCCCAATTCACCAAGCTCTCCCTCCAGAGGCTGAGCTGACTCGGTGCCGTTAAGGTTCATGTCCCCCAAGGTATTTGTAAGTCCAGATCAGAGTTTGGCCTTGGCTTTGCCTCCGCAGGGAGAAGGGAGGCCCTGGGTTTAGAGGAGGTTTTAAAACACACACACACACACACACACACACACACACACACACACACACAAACCTCACTTCCGGAAAGGAGGGGAATGCAACGAGAGATTCAAAACACTGCCTCACAGATGTAGACATTATGCAGGCATTATGGTTTGGAACCGCCGGCCCCTCTCTTGTCATTCTTTCCCAGTTAGTCTAGGGCTCCTTCCAACTCTGACACACACTGCTCTGAGCCTAGTGTGCCAACCAAATCCTACAAAACAGGTCTTTCCTGCCCCCTGGCGGCAAAAGAAGGAAGAGATTTTGCTGGGAAGAGGCATCTGTTTTCGTCTTCCTGGTATGGAGTTGGAGGTCGCTTGTTTATATCTCCCTGGCCAGCTCAAGATTCAGGGAGAAGGGTCTGGCCCAGGCCCATTTCTTAGCCACTGGCAGCGGACATTCCTGCCAGCAGGTGGCAGCAGGCCTCTGGTAAGAGGAGCCTGAGCCCCTCTCTGCTGACCACAGCCATGCCACACCTCTTGGCATGGGGTGCACTGGCTCATCTTGAAGGACCTTCTGTGTGCGTTTGGGGATGGGTAGACATGAGTCAGACGTGAGCTCTGCCCACGGGAGTCAGCACAGGCAGAGATAGATTACAAGACTATAAAGCAGAATAAAATGAACTCTGAGATGTGGGACGCAGTATAGTGTAGGGGAAAGAGTGAGTACATCGGGATTCAGACAGACCTGGGTTCTGACCTGACACCACCTCTTACCAGCTGCATGACTTCAGTACTTTGTGTAACGTGTAAGGTAAAACGATTATTATATCTAACATTCATGAGGTACTTCCTTTGGCCAAACTCTGTTATAAGTGCTATATATATATCATATATATGTATAGTAACTCATTTAATTCCCAACAGCTCTTGAAGTAGATACAATTACATCCTTATATTACAGATAAGGCAATGAAGTCATGAAGAAGCTAAAGTTCTTTTTCAAGATCACACAGCTAGTGCTTGGATCCAGAGCTGGATTCGAACCTAGACAGGGCAGTTGCTCACCTTTGTGCTGGTGGATATGTGGGGCCAGCACAGTGCCTGGCTCCAGAAGACCTTTTATAATAAGTAACTGCTATGATTTTAATAATTAATGACAAATGAGGATCATATAAGCTGTTTCCTTATCAGTGTTCCATGTTAGTGTCACTAATTCTCCATCTTCCTGGCAGATTTGGGCACGTGAGCGTGGCACACCTCCTTTTGGATCATGGAGCTGATATCAATGCCCAGAACCGTCTAGGGGCCAGCGTGCTCACTGTGGCCTCTCGGGGTGGCCACCTGGGTGTGGTGAAGCTGCTTCTGGAAGCTGGTGCCTTTGTGGACCATCACAGCTCCTCAGGCGAGCAGTCAGGGGACAGCACGGATGAGCTGTTGGACATCACAGCCCTGATGGCTGCTATCCAGCATGGGCATGAGGCTGTGGTGCGTCTGCTGATGGAGTGGGGCGCGGACCCCAACCACGTGGCCCGAACCGTGGGCTGGAGCCCACTGATGCTGTCAGCACTCACTGGGAGGCTCGGCATGGCTCAGCAGCTGGTGGAGAAGGGGGCCAACCCTGACTACCTCAGTGTGTTAGAGAAGACCGCCTTCGAGGTTGCACTTGACTGCAAGCACAGGGACCTTGCAGACTACCTGGACCCACTGACCACTGTCAGGCCCAAGACAGGTCAGGCTGTGCCACCACCAATTTCCTTCCCTTCCTTGCCATGGCTTCACAGAGGACCCTAAATTGTGTTTGAACGACAAAAGCTGAGGACTGCCCAACCAGAGGGCGTGTGCAAATCAGAAGTTTAGCCTACCGAACAATGGGTCTTAAGATGTGCTGTGCATAAGAATCAGTTGGGAGTACCTATTACTTGCAGGTTTCTAGCCCACCCTGCAGAGAATTATTTGGTATCTCTGGAAAAAACCTGGAACCCCCATGGCAAGGCCCCTCCTTTCTAACCAGATGATCCCGATGCAGGATGTTCTGGGATCTTTCTAGGACAGGGTTCAGCAGACTTTTCCTGTAAAGGACCAGATAGAAAATATTTTAGACTATGGGCCAGTCTCTGTCAGAACCACTCATTCCGCTAGAGTGAAAGCAGCCAGACATTATATGTAAATGAGTGGGTATGGCTGTGTTTCAGTAAAACCATAATTACCAAAACAGGCTGCAGAGCAGATTTGGCCCGGGACCCCTGCCAAACTGTGTGCCCTCTGCCCTTGAGGACCTTGGCCTCTGTAGGGGAGACAGGCGAGAAATGGGAAATAAACCTACTGGAAGTAACTTACGTAGTAGGCAGGTGGTAGGTACCGCGCGGGGGAGGAAAGCGGGCAGGGTTGAGGTTTGGGGTGTGTGGGTGATGAAGGCTGCTGTGTGGTTGGGTGGCCTCCTTGAGCATGTAAGACCGTAGCTGACATGGAAGCTGAGGGAGTGCTCCCGGCCGGCTCTCGGAAGAGCCTCCAGGTAGGACGGCAGCAAGGGAGAGGCTGTGTTAGCAATGATAGATTATTATGTAAGTAACTGTTTATTCCAAGCTCTTTTTGTGAGGTGCTAGGAAGTTCACCTGGAAGACCCCCAGCTCTCTCCCTCGCATTAGCTGCAGGATAGGGTACCATCGAGGCTATAACGGTCATTGTGATACACCCCACCGTGGTGGTTCCTTGGGCTGGGAAGGGTCCCCAGAACTGTGGTGCTATTGATGCCAACACCGGCATCTGGAATGAGGAAAGGGCCAGCCCAGGGTCACTTGGCATCAATGGCACAACTGCCCGGGCCTCCTGGGGTCAGGCTAGAGGGTCAGTCATTCTTTTGTACCAGATGGTTGCTTAGCAGCCAGCACTAAGGTCAGGTGACATACTATTTTTTGTCAAAGGGTCTTGGTATGAGAAGGCCCCTCCCATAGCAAATTAGACTCTTAAACACTTAAAGGAATGTGACCTATTTAAAACTAAGATGCAGAATTTTTTTTTTTTTAAGTAGTTCTTCCTGCCCAACGTGGGGCCCAACGCAAGTCTTGAACTCACAACCCTGAGATTAAGACCTGAGGTGAGATCAAGAGTCCGATGCTTAACCGACTGAGCCACCCTGGCTCAGAATCATTTCTTAATAGTATTGCACAGGCAAAATTAGACATTTGGTTCCATGGCCCTGTCTGTCCTCTGTAAGAACTCTGGAGTTAAGTACCACCCTTTCTGGGGTGGGTGCTAATCACCGGTGAAGGCAACAAAAATTGCTCTTTGAATGAGGCCTAAGGCTTTCTGAAGCATTCTCCCACCTATATTATTGATCCCTGCAACCACCACACGGTCGCCATATTAGCATGTTATCCCCTGTTGTTGATGAGACCAATCATCCTGGAAACGTACTCAAATTCTGATACGCCAACTCCAGACTCGGTGGTCCCTGAACTGTGCTGCAGCTTCTTCCCAGCTGCCTGAGGGGCTGACCTGAACCAGAGATTTAGCCCAGAGTCACAGGTCCCCCTCACAGCCACTCCATCCCTAGAGTCAGAGATTGCAGTAAGTCCTGCCTTCGGCCACCTGTGAGGGGACTGGTCATGATGATGTCTACTTTCTGACAGTAGCACAGTACTCACCAGCTTGGAGGAAGGTGGCAGATGAGCAGATGAGGGAGGGGAAGCATTGGTGGGTGCAGCAAGGCCCAGGTTTGGGGGTAGGCGTGGGCTTCTGGACCAGCTGAGGAGCTGGGCTGCAGGGACCAGCACGGAAACCTCAGGTGGGCAGTGGTCTGCAGAGAGCCATGTCTGCAAGTCTGGGGCAGAGTGACTCTCAGAATCCTTCAGATTCCTTATTTGGGAAGGAAAACAAAAATTAACATTGGCTCTTCTGGTGGCCGTCTCGATGACCTCCCTCTGGGCTCAGATGCTGTCTCGGACCCTCTGTTTTGGAATTATCTCATGGTTGTACATTTAGTTTTCAGTAGAAAAGAACCACTTTCTTTTAAAATTTTTCATAGGAATTCAGATTTTTCCAAGACTATACTTTTCCATTACATCTAAGAGAGGCTATCCCAGAGTTTGGAATGCCCCAAAATGATTGCTTCATGAGTGTGGGATCAGGAAATGTTCTGCTTATTCATGTTTTGTTGGCCAGATGACTGCCCAAGATCTATCTCTGGAGCATTTACAGACACTCTGTGATAATAACTCTTCCAGAAGGGCTACTGGATTCATCCGCTACACCTGTCTTTTATCTGATTGCTTTTGGAAAGTAGATCATTTTTAAATGCTAGGCTGTATTGTTACATGCTTGTGACTTTTCTGTTCTACTAAACCTTTCCTGGTTAACTTTTAAAATCCTTATTTACCTAGATGAGGAGAAAAGGCGGCCTGATATTTTCCACGCGTTGAAAATGGGTAAGTGCTTTTGAAAATCTTTTTAGAGATTTATGAAGATAGGGACACATTCTCCCAATCTAGTATTTGTAGTCCTTTTTAAGGCCACCCAGAGTGTTTGCGAAAGAAAACAGGCATTTTGTTGTTCCTGACTGTAGTTTCACACAGGGAGGGTTTAGCCCCTGGAGGCTGATAGTTATTATGGTGCTTATACACAGGTTCCAGACCATCCTCCCAGGCCCCCTACCCCTCTGGCCAAACCCTGTGGCTATGCTCTGGCTTTTCCTTACTTCTGAAATTCCTCACTGCCTACCTACTCTCTACTTTCTTTGTGATGAAGGGCTAGTTAGCCTAAGATCTCCTCTCCTGATATAGACCCCCACCTCTAGGAACCCCTCCCTGATTCTCAACCCCCACGCTGATCTAAGCTGTATGTGCATTGCCTTTCATGTTTCCTTAAGATCTCAATAACACTTCTCTCTTTCAGTAAAGCTGTTTGTGTGCTTGCCTCTGTCCCTCCAAGATTGGGGGATTTGAGAGTGGGGGCTACCTCCTTCTCATCTTTGTAGCCCATGTGACGCCCAGCAGCCCAGTGCAGGGGCAGGTAGAGCATATGTTTGTTAATAACCCACTGGATAAGTAATCCAGCAGTGCCAGGCCCACTGAGCACCAGGCTCCTGCTTCTGTTTGCAGGAAACTTCCAGCTGGTCAAAGAGATCGCAGACGAAGACCCTAACTATGTGAACCTGGTCAATGGGGATGGGGCAACCCCGCTGATGCTGGCGGCCGTCACGGGGCAGCTGCCTCTGGTGCAACTTCTGGTGGAGAGGCGCGCTGACATCGACAAGCAAGACAGCGTGCATGGCTGGACAGCCCTCATGCAGGCCACCTACCATGGGTCAGTGCCGACTCCACTCCTTCAGCGCGAGGCTAAGGGAATGCCCTGGTCTGAGCTAGGGTCCTTGGTGGGGTTTTCTGGTCCTGAGAAGCTGCAGATAAACTCTAAAGCTGTGAAGACCTGGAGGCACATACACAAAATTAAAGAAGTGCAGGGGCCTTCTGTTCTGCATCCCTACCTTCTGTGTCCTGATTCCTGTTACCTCAGCACAGAATTCACCAGGGGCCATAAAAGCCATGCAGCAGGAACATTTTCTGCAGGAAGATGAGTTTCTGTGGGTTGATTTCAGTTGAACAGTTTGTTTGGAGTGTTCCCATTGATGTCCTTAAGTTACCCCTATTGGAAATGGAACATCAACCATTCGTACCATTGGCTCCTGGGCAACCAGTGCTGAGACTTGTCCTGACCCCTCCTTTTGAATAGGCACCGGCATTGACTGGTGCTTCTGAGTCCCTTCTCAGTCTGTCCTCCTGGAGGCCACCCCTTTCGGATAGGCTGACGCAGGGGCTGGGAGCTGCAGACGGTCTTACAGCCACTAAGTGGTCTGATTCCAAATTACAGGCCTTTTCCTTTTCCTTGCCCTGTTTTAGGTGATCACAGCAATTTCCTGTGTCATCCTGAAGCAGTTTTTCTTCTTATTTGGTGAGCCTCGGACAACTGCATCAGACGCCTCAGCCTCTGTGAGGCTTCTGCAGTGCAGGGGTCCCGATTTGGGGCAGCAGGAGTTGGGACCTGCGTGGTCATGGTGGCCATGTCGTTTTTCTTTTGCTTGTGGATGGAGCACATCAGCCTTGGTTTCCATCACATTCAGCACTGACTCCCCACGGGGTAGGGACAGGGAGTGTGAGACAGTTTGCAGCCTTTCACATCCTTCTTTCAGGCTCAGAGATGGGCGCTAATATCGTCAGCTTCTTGCCCAGGAGCAAAACCAGGCTTTTGTTTTCAGTGCGTCTAACCCTGGCTTTTTCTTTCCTCCCTAGGAATAAGGAAGTTGTCAAATACCTGCTAAACCAAGGAGCTGATGTCACTCTTCGTGCAAAAAACGGGTACACGGCCTTTGACCTAGTGATGCTGCTGAGTGATCCTGGTGGGTTGTTTCAGGAAAAGGGTCGAAGACTCTCATGACCTTTCTCAGGCGGGGAATCAGGATAATCACCTTTGTGTCCAGCCCTTGCTTACTCATGAGGGAGGTCACTCTCAAGCCCCGAGGGCTCACCACATGTCCTCAGGCGAGTTCCTTCCCTCCCCGGCAAAGACTGGGCTGGCACCAGGTAGTCCCCTAGGCTTCTCCAGTGCCAGCCTTCCAGGAGTCTCCCAGGAGGGAAGGCCAGCGAGACACGAGTCTGCCTTGGCAGTCCATGCAAGTCCTGGAATGGTATCTGTGCTTTGTGACCAGAAACCCTGACCCAGGAAGAAACAGAAAGGCGCCTTTGACAAGCAGAATCAGAGATGGAGTAGTGACCTCCTCTGTTCAGTCGTGTAGGTGGAGGCTGCTGGGTCAAGGGCACCGTGCTGGGGATGTGACCATCCCTCGTCCCACCTCTCTCGGGCCCTGCTGGCATCTCCTGCTCCCCTCGGACCCTCCCCCACTGTGACAGGCCCTCCTCTGGGACCTGACGCATCCAATTAGGTAGCCCAAGGGTCAGAGTCTGTCCGTCCATCCTCTCTTCTGTTGCCCTGGAGTTTCAGCCCAGGGAAAGAGAGAGGCTAGTAGGCCCTTCTAACCCACAGGCTTTGAACCCTGAGCCAAATCCCAGCCTGCTGGCCGTGGGAGAGGACTTAACCTCCGCAGACCCAAGTGGACATAGCCCTGCTGTCCTTCTCGGCTATGGGGTACCCTGCCAGAGAGCCCTCCCTCTTCCCCAGAATTGCCCCCTCGCCCTGCCTGCTGCCGGCCCCGCATATCTCAGACGCACACTCGGCTCCATTTCATCCTTGCAGTGTGCGTGAGGGGAAGCAGAGCTGCGTATCCCCTTGTGGAGGGGAGGTGACTGAGGCCAGGGGAAATGGCTTATCCCCAGCCAGGGAGGTGAGGTCCTCCGCTCAAGTCCAGTGAGCTCACTCCACCTCGTTGGAGGCCCTCCTGACGTGCGTAGATTTTATGTCATTAAAACCCGTCTCCTGGATCGCGCACACTTTTTTCAGACAAACTCGTGTCTCACTGTGTCTCTTCTCCCTCTTCCCTTCCCGACCACTTCCCTCTCCCTTGCCCCATAAGAGTCTCTCCCTAGTCAATTTTTTTTCCTAGTGGGTTTTTTAAATGAACTTTTTGCCTGAATTTTTTTAAGAGACACGTGCTTATTATTGGACACTTGGAAAAGAAAACAAAAATAGTCATCAAGAGAAAAGCACTGTTAATAGTTTGTAATATTTTCTTCTCAACCGCTGTTGTTTTGGTAACCCAGTTAGTAACTGCAAATGATACCTAACCTTTCTTAAGCACTTCCCTTATGCCAGAAATTCCCTCGAGTCCTCCAGACACCTTTATGCACCAGCATCCTGTCACCCCTTTTACAGAGACACAGAAAAGTTCCCTAATTTACCTGCCGTTGCACAGCCAGGGAGGGGCAGAAGCAGAATTTAACCGCCTGACGTCTGGCTGCAGAGCCTATACTTACTTTATTTATCTGTTTATTTATTTAAAATTTTTTTTTGTTATAAATGTTTATTTTTTATTTTTGAGAGAGAGAGACTGAGCGCAAGCAGGGGATGGGTAGAGAGTGAGGGAGACACAGAAGCTGAAACAGACTCCAGACTCTGAGCTGTCAGCACAGAGCCTGATGCAGATCTCAAACCCACAGACTGCGAGATCATGACCTGAGCCGAAGTTGGATGCTTTGACCGACTAAGCCACCCAGGTGCCCCAAGCTTGTACTTTTAAAACACACTTACCCCACTGTCTTTCTGTGGGGAGAGGGCTCCTGGTTTTTCCTTCTGGTCAAGTGGATTAAGCCCTGCTGGCCTGTTTGCCACCTTTCGAAGACCAGACGGTGAAGCCGGTGACTTGATTCCGAAGTAACATAGACTCGAGCTGCAGGGCTGAGTTCTAAGGCTGACAGGGGTCTTGTTGAGCCCTCTCTCCTGGCCCAGCAGACGTATTTGCAGGTAAAGCGCTGCCTTTTGTGTCCATAGACACGGAACTTGTTCGACTGCTGGCATCTGTCTGCATGCAGGTGAATAAAGACAAAGGCCGGCCCAGCCACCCACCACCTCTGCCCCACTCGAAGGTCCGACAGCCTTGGAGTGTCCCAGTGCTGCCCGATGACAAAGGCGGGCTCAAGGTTTGCCTTTTCCTGTCCTAAAGGGCTTTAAAGAGAGCCAAGTTGACAGTGTGGGGGATGCCTGCCACTTCCTGTTAATGCAGGGCTGGTTTAGGGTGAGGGTGACCAAGCAGGGACGGGAAATAAGCTGTGGGTGAGCAATAAGGAATGGTGGGGATCAGGGAAAACTGGTGTGATCCTATCACATGCAGTGACTACTTTGCAAGAATGTGGGTTCATGTTGTCAGATTGTCCCATTTTTTTCAGGAAATGCTAGGACGCTAGATATGGAAACCCAATTTATAGATGTCGGGAACTGGAGAATTTTGCATGATGTAGTACTGGGCTGGCTGAACCAAATGCCTCTCCTCCAGGCTGTCTGTCTGCGGCCTCTGCTTCAGCATGTGGGATATTGCTGATTGCGCCATTCTGGGGTCTCCCTGCAGCCCACAGGCCTCCAGCTGGGGCTTTCTGGAAATACCAAAACAACCTCCAGTTGCTCATTTCTAACTGCGAGCCTCCAGTTGCTCATTTCTTTGAATTTCTCGTCCTCCCCATCCTGCTCTACTTGGTTGAAGTCACACTTACCTTTTCTCTATCCTGTCTGGGACTCTAGCACCTCCTCAAATCTGCAGACTCAGCTCCTGTTCTTAGCTCACTCACTAGAGCCCCGGATTTTCCTCTCAGTGTTGTTTGTATAGGTCCCTTCAGCCCTGTGCTCGCTGCCATCTCCCTCGTCCAGGCCCTCACAGCCTCCCTTCCTGCTGTGTCATAACCCCCAAGCTGTCACAGGGTTAGGGACACCCTGGGGGGCAGCATTGGTCCTCTCTGTAGGTGGAGAGGCATCAGCTGCCAGAACAGATGGCCCAGGCCTTGGTGTGGACAACACCTCTTACACTGTCACTGGAAAGGGGGGAAGAGCTTATGCAGTGACTGATGCTATGGTGTTTGACGTTGCCTCTTGTCCATCTGTCTGTCTCTGACTCACTGTGAAACTTTGAGCAAGTTGGCACCCCATCTGGATCTCCATTTCTCAATCTGCGATGCGGAGATTGACTAGATGAGGGGCAGCAGATAGGGTCCACTGTCAAAGGTCAGAGCCTCGAAGGGCTGAGTCAGAAAGGCTTTAGAGAGAACCATGGCCTTATGGGAAGGGTTGCTGTGGCTGATTGGTAGTACCTGTCATGGGCCCAGGAGAGCAGAGGGGAAGTGTGTATAAAGTGTGTCACCATCCTTGGCCTGGCTGTTCCTGGAGCATGACCTCTGCTCTGCGTTCCCTTGGCAGTCCTGGTGGAACCGAATGTCCAATCGGTTCCGGAAGCTCAAACTGATGCAGACCCTGCCCCGCAGGCTCTCCAGCAACCAGCCATTGCCTTTCTGTGATGAACCAGACTCAGCGCTGGACTCCACAATGAGGGCGGCCCCCCAGGACAAGACAAGCCGCTTGGGGCTTCATGATGTAGCCCCCACAGTGAAAGATAATGGTAAGAAAAAACTGCATGTGCTGTAAAATTTCCAGAACGGTCAAACCCAAATTTTCTGCCCTTTGTCCTACCTCTTGGGCTGATGTGAGAGGTGAGATGATACTGGAGTGTGGCCCTGGAACAAAGTGGCTGGTCTGGGGAAGGAGAGATGGGCAGGGACACAAATGCGGTCAGCATGGTAGAACGGGGATGTTGGTGGCAAGGGTCCCTGGTTTCTGTCCCACACGCCCTGCTCAGGGCCTTGAGGCCAGCCACTGCCTCTCTCTTGCCTTTGATAGGTGATTTTCCCACCTATCAAACATGATTGATCTCTGGCACTGGAAGCATTTAGAAATAGAACGAGTTATCTGAGGGTAGGAAGTGAGCTTCCCAATGCTGGAGGTATTCAACAGATTGGATGACTTTGCCAGGGCACTGAAGGTGATTCCCACACTGATTGAACGGTTGATCAGATCACACCCCTTCAAACAGACTCCCCACACCCAGCCTTGCTCCTTTCACAGCACTGTCTGAGACAAGCTGTTGAGCTGGGTGCATCACTGTCCGACCCAGCACGCAGGGCTTTATGGAAAAGCTGAAAACACACTTTGAGACACCTTTTAAATGCTTTCCGTCTATTCAAGTATTGGATACCAATTATTATTAAATATTTAATCACTCAGGAGAGTTGGTTTTCCAGGATGAAGGCCACCCTGGTCACTCATCCTCATGCCATGAACTTGTTGGGAGGGGTCATTTCAGGAAACTTCCATTTGTCTCTCAGGTCCCGGGAGCATGAGAGGAGACAAAGAAGATGTGTTATTGACAACCATGGTGAGTGTGGGGCTGTTCTAAAAGCATTTCAAGTCTCTACCAGTCATTAGTTGATTTACAAGGCTGGATGTGGACATGTGTCTCTCTTGGTGGTGGTCGCAGATGGGGTCGATAGCAAAATGTGTAACAGTGGGCACAGCTCTGGCGCTGAGAAATTGGAACAGATGCCAGTCTAAACTGTGGGTAAGGTGGTGCTGGTGCTTAGTGGCCAGATGTAAGCCCTGGTTGCGTTCACAGGGAGGCAGCGCTGAGGACAGGGCTTGCTGAGTAGGAATTGATGGGTGACAGCAGAGTCACCATTTTGGTTTTGGGGAGTCAGGAGGAGAGGAGTCCCAGAGGAGGCTGTGTTTCCAGCCTGAGAGGCCTCAGTCTCCTCATCTATGAATTAGAGATGCATCAGGATTAGTAACAAAAGTCCTCAAATAACTGGCATGAATGAGACAGCAGTTTCTTTTTCTCAAGTGCAGTTCAGGACGAGTATGTTGACACATGGTGTCCTTCTACCTGTTGGTCTCCCAGGCTTGGCTTCTATTATGAGATGGCCAGCAGAGCTGTGGCCATTACTGCCTCCTTCTAGCCAGCAAGAACTATGAGGGGAGGAAAAAGTGGCCAGGGGCACACCAGGTGTCTTTCAAGAAGTTTCCTGGGAACTCACACGTCACTTCTGCTTATATCATATTGGCCAGCATTTAGTCACATCACACTACGTGTGGGAGGCTGGGGGGCTGGGAAAGGAAGTCTCTGTTCCAGGTGGTTGTGTCCCGTCTAAATGCCAGGGGTGTCTACTAAGGAAGATGTGGAAGATGGATCCTGGGGGACATCTGACAGTGTCTGACTTTAAGGGATGCTATCCTTCATGGCTGTTTCTTTGAATAAGGTTGTCCCCAGGAAGTGTTTAGCATAGTGCCTGGCCCAGAATGAGCTCCTGGTTATCTGCTGTATGATCTTGGACATGTGACTTCACCTCTCTGGGCTTCGCGTTCCTCTTCTTTAAATGAGGGTTGGGGTTGAACTCAAGTCCATTTAGCTCTAAGACCCTAATCTGGAGGCTGGCCAGGAGAGGGCAGTATTGGAGAGGAGAAGGGAGCCGAAGCATCCTCAGAAGGGGCCGAGCGGGCTGGATCCTGACTGGGACCTGCTTTCTCAGCCCTGCCCCGCCCTGCCCTGCCCTGCAATGGGTGTAAATTGGTGTCTCTAGACCAGATTACTAGAGTGGGAGCTTATACTACCTGACGTTTGATAATCTCATTAAATAGCAGTAATTACTTTTGTATGAAAACAGATCTATTCTTGAAATTTTGGAAGATTCAGTAAAATATAAAGAAGAAAAATAAAATCCCCCTTGATGACACACATAATCATGACTGACATTTTGGGGTAGATAAGTTTTGGGTATTTTTCTAACCATTTTTTAGCATTATGAATATATCACATCCTACACGATAATGGCAAATTCCACAGCGCTTACTAAGTGCCAGCTGCTACTCAGAGCACTTTACATATATTCATTCATTTAGTCCCCCGGCAGCCCTGTGAGGTGGGCACTGTTCTCTTCCCCATACTATGCTGAGCCTGACTTATTAACAGTTTGTCTGACCATCTGTTCCATGTCATTAAACACTCTTAGCCACATCACATCTAATGGCTGCATGTTGCAACATTCTGTCCTGGGAACGTGCCTCACACACCAGTGAAGGCTTACCTGTTGGACTTTGGGGTTTTTAGTTTTTTGTTGTTGTCACGGATCTAATGAATATCTTTATGCCTCAGTTTCTCCCACGTGCCTGTTTCCTTGGGCTAAATGTCTAGAAATAGAATCTCTGGGTCAATGGGTGCAAATGTCATTGCCTTCCGGAAAGTTTGCAACAATTTAGACTCTGTCCCCAAGGAATGAAAATGTCCATCTGTGGTGGGTTTGTGGCTGCAGGCATCCTTAGTCCTCTTCCAGTCCCAGCCCCCTTGCTGGACGAGGTTGCTGAGGTCCGGGGGGCACGGCACTCTTCACAGATTCTCAGAAAAGCTCAGGAAAGCCAGGGTGGGACCCAGGATGCCTACCCTCCTGCGTTGGCACTTCCCTGTCCCACCTCCTCATGCCCCATGGAAGGCACCGGTACGCTGGCCTACCCCTCCGCAGATGGAGGATGGCCAGGGAGCCCTGCCGAGTGGGCGTTTGCAGCCATCCTTGCGGAGATGCACGCCTGCCCGGCTCCCGAGGCAGGTTTAGCTGTGGGATGCCCTTCCCTGCAAAGCACCATCTGGCACCAAGTCCACTGTCTTTTCTTAATTAATGTTAGTGCGGACTGTGTGAATACTTTTCCTTGACAGTCCACCAGTCATCATTGTGTGGATTCTATGCTAACTCTAAATTACATTTTCAAAATACAAAATTACAGTTAAAAATGTCAGCAGTGGGAGGTGTGGCTGGACTAGGGAGAGTGCGGTGGGGTGGGGAAGAGTGTTTGCTGGGCTCACAGACAGCCCAGCCTGGGCCTCCTGGTCCCCTGTGCCCTGTCCCTTCCTCCAGAGACCCCCAGCTCTGTACACACGTCCTGCTCCTCTGGTTGTCAGGCCTGCCTGAGTTCTTTTCCCTGGGCCTGCAGTGCCCTCTTCCCCATCCACCCGGTGCCACCACCACAGCACACCCAGCATCCCTTGGCCTCACCTCGGCTCCCCATCCCCTCTGTTTCCATTCTAGCTGCTGCAATGGTCCCAAGAGAAGCTGGGGGTTGGAGCAGAGTAAATGGGGGTATTGCTTGGTTGCTGGTAGAGCAGAAGATACCACATGGTTTCTGGCCGGGTGTGGGGATGAGGGGGTAGATCATGGTGCCATTCTCTGAGAAGCAGGAGAAACCTGGAGTCTTTCTTGAAGAGCTGGGAGCCTCCCCCCCCGCCCGGGGGGGGGAGCTTGTCTAACCCACAGCCTGTCTTTTTCAGCTTCGAAATGGAGCCCCCTTCCCCAGACTCCCGAGTGACAAGCTGAAGGCAGTCATCCCCCCTTTCTTACCCCCTTCCAGTTTTGAGCTGTGGAGCTCGGACCGGTCCCGGACATGTCACGGTGGGAAGGCAGAACCCATGAAGACTGTGCTGCCCCAGAGAGCTGGCCGGGGTGCCCCCATGGGCATGGGCGGTGGGAGCACAGATGCTGTAAGTCTCCCACTGGATGTACTTTGACACATCACTCACAATGAAGTTGGGGTGTGTTGCAGGCAGAAGGGACCTCAGACCCGCTTATCCAGCACGTTTCAGGCTTTTTTTTTTTTTTTTTTTTAATGAGGGATATCCTTTTGTTTCAGTGTATCCTACAAAGGGACTTACTTTATTAACAGATTAAAACGTGGGTGAAGGGAATGAAAGCGAGGGCCCCTCTTCTCTGTCTTTTCTCTGGGGCCCCAAGGAGCACAGCCTGAAGACCTGATCTCATCTAAGCTTCCCTATAGTAGATGGGAGACTGGGACTCAGAGAGGAGAACCAACCTGCTGCAGAGCACCCGGCCATGTGGCATGGGCCTGGGACCAGGAGTCAAGTTCTTGGTTTCTAACCAGCTTCCACATTACATCATCGCTCAGGTCCATAACCAAGACTATGTGCACTACTGGTGTTTTCTTACACCCACAAGGAGTGTGACTTCTAGCCTTTTGCCTACAGTGGCTTCTGACTTGTGGCCCTTGCTGTGTCTCTGTAATGTCCTGAGGTTGTCCCTCTTGATGAGGGAACTTATCTCCATCTGTGTAGGCTGCCCACACCATAGATGCAGCAAATGGCAAACTGCAGATGAGGACTTAGGACCTCGCCCTGCCACTGTGTGCTGAGTGATCAGAAGGACCCAGAACCCCCATCTCTGTAAAGATGGGGCTGACCCCCTTTGCTGCTGCCTCGTCTCAGTATCAAGTCTCCAGTGGGAGAGAGCCTGGCCCTGGAGGTGCCTCAAGTGGGCAGGGCTGGTTTGCATTTAGTCTGCACTGTGGGAAGAGTTGAGTGATCCTGAAAGTGGGGTGATTCAGGGGGAACAGCGTCTCAGGGGCTCGGCCTGAGCTAATGGTCTGCTTGTCAGCAGATGAGGATGAACTCCCCTTCCCTAGGGGACTCCCCTCAGGCTGAGCACCAGTTGGCCAGGGCCACATGGGCTGGGGTGAGCCAGTGGAATCCGGATCCCTTCTCCTGTGGTCATGTACGTACAGAGGAGGCAACAACAAACCGTAACCAGGACACCCACTCTATTGCAGACTCCTGTCAGGCCGGTTAAATTTCCATCTCTCTCCAGAAGCCCCGCCTCTCCTGCCAATTCCGGAAACTTCAACCACTCACCTCATTCCTCAGGCGGCTCCAGTGGGGTCGGGGGCTCCAGCAGGCATGGTGGGGAGCTGCATAACCGCTCAGGTGGGTACCAGGGGGGGCCACTCCGGGGAGGCGGGAAGACCCCTTGGGGGTCTGTCCCCCCACCTTGCTTCGCCCCTGCGCTTGCTCAGTGGACAGTCCCAGAAACAACGGCACACACCCTGTCCCCTTCCTTGGTGTGGCTAAGGGACTCTTCAGTGAATTCACAATTTTGCCCCCAGAGTGGCACTGTTCAAACATGTGAAATGTTCACAGCAGTATGTGCCAACTGGTTATTGCCTCACAAATGTTAGTTATTGGTGTTTTCCCACTCGGATCCTCTCTAGCTCTCTAGAATTATTTCTTTCACAATAATTCGAGATTGCTGGTGGATTTGGGGAAACTGGGAGAGGGAACACGGCAGGCCACTCTGAGTGCTGTGGACTGAGCAAGTTATTGGCACAGCTGTGGAGTGGGGTCGGTAAAGCTCCAGAAGGGGGGTCAGAGGGCAAGCAGGCAGCCCCTGTGTGGCTGCTGGAAGGGGCGGTGCTGGGGCTGCCACGGGCGGGGCGTCTGTGCCTTCCGGAGGCCGCACAAGCTGGCTGTGGCAGGGGAAAGTGAGGACAAGCTGATCGTGCCTGCACTGCCTCTTCCAATACCTCTCGCCATGGTGCCTTTGGCGTGTGATGACCTCCTCACCTGGCCACCTCTGGTTTCCACGCGCAGGCCTCTTGTGGTCAGCCCTGACCCACAGCCGCAGAGGCTCAGGGGAGTCTGGGGAATGCTTCTCCAGCTCAGCAAGGTCAGCACACGAAGTCCACTATAGTCATGTTGCTGGACCCTGGACCCCTGAGGCAGTCATGTCTATTCCTCTTTCCTCAGGTGGCAGCATAGACAGTGTCCTGTCACAAATTGCTGCCCAGAGGAAAAAGGCAGCTGGATTATCTGAGCAGAAGGCCAGCCACCGGTCAAGTCCTGTTGGGCCAGCGCCAGGGTCCGGCTCATCTGAGCTCCCAGTCTCTCCTGCAGGCAGCGGCGGTCCCGGTGGCAAGGTGCTTGTTCTGTTTCTGTCTCCTGTTACACTCACACGTTCTGTCCTGATGTGGCCCACGTGCTGGGGAGCACAGGCACTGCCACAGTAGTGGGACGGCACTAAAGAGAGGCCCCTCCCAGCTGCCCGCTCCCGGGCTTTCTGAGAGGCTGGATTGTGCAGTTGCCGGGATCACACCCTGTGCCCTCGGCCCCCTACACACATGGGTCTACCTCCCCCCCTGACCTGCAGGGCACCTCCAGGTGCCTCGTTCAGCCTCGCATAGCAGACTACCTGGGATCGGGTCTCAGCCCCACACTTCAGCCTTTTGAGTAGGGCCCGGCACCTGGCGAGCCTGTAAGTGTCAGCTGTAAGTGCTGACGTTATCAGCAGTAGTATCTGTGGTCCTACCTTCTTCGTTCACTGTGCACATCTTTGGGGTGTCTGCTTTGTGCCCAGCACTGCTAGCAGTAAGGATCCAGCAGTGAACCGGTGGTTTGGTGACCCTCTCAGGGTGTCACTGTGGACTCAGTTTCACTCAGTGTGGTAAGGGCTGTCGTGGAGAAGGGAAGATGCTGTGGTGGCACAGATGGGGGCTGCTACCCAAGCTTGAGGGCATCAGGGAACCCTAAATGGGGATCTGAAGGATGAGGAGCTGATGAAAGGGGCAGGGCTGGGGCAGGGTGTGACACCGTTCCACGGTCAGGGGGTAGCATTTGTGGCATTCCAGAGGGGAGGAGCTGCAGTCCTGCTGGTAGACAGGACAGAGTTGGAGTCTCGCCTCACTGCCAGGCACCTTTCCTCCACTCATGCAGCCCAAGAGCAGTCACCACATTGTCAGTATCTATATGGAGTTTCCAAGGGACAGGAAACCCTCAATGCCTCTCTGTAGTGAGAAGTCTTTTAGTGTCTATAGAATCTGACCCTTCTAGCTTTTGAGTCCCTCCACCTGGACTGATTGCTAGAATGACCCCCCCCCCAGACCCCCACCAAGTGTGGGTTCCTGACAGTATAAATTGGCTCCTCCTCAAGGTGCCCCTCTCCCTTGGTGCAGTGTAGCCCATTTCCTCCTCTGAGAGGACCCCATGGCCAAGCACTGTCCCACTCTTCATATTTTTTAGGTGGCTTGAGCTTTTTCCCAGAGAAAAGTTAGGTCACCTGAAAGCCTCACCCCTGGGCCCTTGCCCAGATGTGCCTCCAGAGACTGCTACTTTAACGGATGTATAAGCAATAGTCTTTATTTTCTGCCCACCACTGTTGGTTACAGAACTTTTTGTTTTTCAAAGTCCCTTTTGCAATCAGACATACAGAATTAGGTTCCTTTGCTCCAGAAAAAGTTTCTCTCCCTATGCATTAGCATATTTTCCATTATATTGAAAATTACTTGTGTAATAGGACCTGTGTAATTAAGTTCCTTTTAGAATTCAGCTCTAGAAAAAAAATGTCTCTACCAATACTTTCGTACATTTTCTTTCTTCATATAGAAAGAATTATATAATTATTGTATTTCTCTTTTTGCCTTTGCTGCTAGGAAACTCAGAGCTACTAATTAAAGTAAGTCTTCTGGTGTGAGCTTTGATATCGTTTTCCTCTTCTCTGTTGTTTAAATTTTTCTGTTTCTATTTTGATGATCTTATTAGATGTGTTGGATATTATTAGCTTTTCTTAACTGGTGTTAAAAATAGGTAGGTGTCTAAGTTATAAATTATATTAACTATTGTCTCCCTTGAATGCATTTATTATATATAATCTATGTTTAGGTATATTCCAATGAAAGGAGATTGTGTCCAAAGATACACTCAGGAAACAAACCGAGGAAACAGTCCAGGTCAATGACACCTGATATTCTTAACAATATGCTGTAACCTTGGGGAGCTGTCTAAAAATTCAGGTCTCTGGGTGCCACCCAGGATAACTGTATGAGACTCTTCAAGATGGGATCCGAGAACTCTGATTTTCCCCTGAGAGAGTATTGTAATCAGCCCAGCCCAGGGCTCTTAGAAACCACTGCCCTAAATCAAAGGGCACAAGGGGTGGGCTTTCTGTCAAAGGCTCCAGCAGCAAAATGGAGACATGAAGTGTTTTTCAAAGACTCCCTTAGGAAGAATTAGAAATTAGCATTCAAAATAGGAGCCTACTGAATCTGGTTTTCATACTTTGCTTAAAATAAGCACCACTGTAATGGTAGCATATTCACAAGGCATGGCTTCTAGCATGTTCACGAATCAGCCTGAAGCGAACCTGAGGAGGCACAGAATCAGGGGAGTCAGAATGTGTGTCGGTGCTTCCCAGACCTGTGGAAGCTCAAAGTCCCACTGAATACATCAGCTCTCTCTTCTCACCCTAAAGCTTAGTGGTTTAAAACAGAAAAGCGTTTCTTTAGCTCCTGAACCTGTGGGTTGGCGGTTTAGTCTGAACTTAGCTCGGTAGTCCTCGTGGTCTGGAGGGATCACTTACACATTTGGCTGTTGGCTGGAGTGACCAGGATGACTGGGCCATGCATGTCTACAACAAGCTTAGATGTGTCCTCATGGCAAGAGCCAAAGGCATGAGTTGAAAACCAGTCAGGTTGTTGAAGCAGATCAGCACACCCACTGCAGAAGAACACACAAACACACATTGCAAAGGGTATGGATTCAGGGAGGGGTGGAGATGACACCATTAACAAGATCTGCTACGTGGGGAACATAGGGAACAGTTCAGATATTTTATTAGAGCATCCCAGATAATCATATTTATCTGCCCCTCCCCAATAATGCTGCTACAAGGTCCAGAGTATCATGTTTGTTTGCTTCGGCTGGGATAGATCTGTTTAGTATGGATATACTAATTGTTTCCTGCCTAATCAGAAGCTTTGTTATTGAATGTCTTTGTTTATAAAAAAGCAGAAGGAAGAATTTATCAACAATATAGGCAGCTAATTGACAGTCTTTCAAAATCGAAGAGAGACATCTTGTTCACTCTGGGATGTAGTTAGGAAGGGCATGAAGGCTTAGCAGAAGGAGAGGTGTACCCACTTCCAGGCATTAAAACTATTTATCTTAGTCTCTGCTATCCTAGTCAAGATGTCCAATTTTACCAAAAATTATAAGACCTACAAAAAGGCACAAAACAACTGCACACCCAAGAAACAAAGCTGTCCTCAGAATTTGATTTAGATACGACACAGGTGTTGGAATTACATGACCATGAATTTGAAAGAACTACAATTAATTGTCGGAGGCTCTAATGGAAAATTTGAACGTGCGAGATCATATAAGTAACTATTTCAGCAATAGATAGAAACCCTAAGAAAGAAGGAAAATTCTAGAAATACAAAACTTGTAACAGAGATAAGGAATGTCTTTGATGGGCTCCTCAATACCCTTGACACAGCCAAGGAAAGAATCCGTGAAGTTGAAGACTGGGTAATAGGAATCACCCAAACTGAAACACAAAGGAAAAAAGAAGTTAAAACAAAAATAACAACAACAAAAACAGTAGAATTATATCCAATGTTCTTACATACAGGTAATAAGAAGCTCTGAAGAGCAAGAGAGTGGTAGGACAGAAGGAATATCTTAATGCCTGAAAATTTCCCCAAATTAATGATAGATTTCAAAGCACAGATCTAGGAAGTTCAGAAAATTCTCGCTATAGAATAAATCCGGAACTCTCACTATAGAATAAATATAAAAAGAATACACCTAGCCATATCCTATTTAAAGTACCAAATAACTCTCAAAACTCAGTAAAAAGCAAATTTAAAAAATAGGCAAAATATCTGATGCTTCCTCAAAAATATACAAATGGTAAAGAAACATGAAAAAACGTTGAACATTAACTACTGAGGAAAATGCAAATTAAAACCACAGTGAGATAGCACTAAATACCTGTTAGACTGGCTAAAACTTAAAAACTTTAAAGAAACAAGTGCTAATGAGCGTATGGAGCTCCTAGAACTTCAGTGCTCAGGGCAACGTGATAACAGTACCGCCATCTTGAAAAGGTTGGGCAGCGTTTGATAAAACTATATACTTACCCTATGAACTGGCTGTCTCCCTCCTAGGTCTTTACCCAAGTGTATTTTTAAAAAGTATTCATGCCAAAATCTGTGAATGTTTATAGCAGTTTAATCCATAATCACGCCAAACTGGAACCATCGCGTCAACAGGTGAACGGGTAAACTAACTGTGGTACATCCACGCAGTGGGACGCTGCTCAGCAGTGGCAAGGAGCACACTGTCAATACATGCAGTAACTTGAAGCAGTTTGCTGCACCAGACCCAAAAGTCTACATGTTGTGTCATTCCATCTATGTGACATTTTAGAAAAGACAAAAACATAGGGATGGAAAACAGATCAGTTATTTTCATGGGTTGGGATGAGGGAGAGATCGAATACAAAAGGACAGGACGAGGGAATTGGCTAATGGAGCTCTTCTCTATGGTACCCCCCCCCCCCGTATTTATCAAAACCCATTGAATCGTGCACAACAGTTATTTCTGCTGTATGCAAATTAAAAGAACAAACAAACAAACAGTATCGGCCAGGAACCAAAGAGGGAATGCAGACTATAACGACATATCTAACTATATTACAAATGACTGACATAACCACACGTTGGGAGATGGGAGAAAACTAGGTCAAGGGGATATGGTGAGGCCTAAGTAAAAGACATAACCATACCCAAGCACTGTATCCTAGTTGATCGTTTGTTGTTGTTGTTCTTATAGGGATGTGGGTTTAATTCCGAAACCACTTTATTTATACATTTTGTATACATGTACACTTTACATATATACTAGGGTTGAGCAAATAAGTAATTATAATGAGTCCAGTTTTTAACTGTCAGAGATTGAATCAAAGGGGAAATATTAGAACAAACCCCGTGGATATTGGATTGTTGTCAGAGGAATCGGTACAAATGCGTGGTTGTAAATGTGTGTGTGTGCGTGTGTGTACACACAGATTTATATGGAAGTAAGTCGGGCTATGTGGATGCTTGGCTTAGTATACTTTCCTGTCTGTCCACTGAGAGAACGTAGAATCAGTGATATCCCAGTAGCCACGAACAGCCTAGTACCCAGATTTTGGTTCCTAAATACCACGCTCCAATAAAAGGGACCAGAGCCTTGGAGAAGTGGTTTATTCCAGTACTGGGTCCATGGAGACGCAAGATGAGCCTGAAGCATTTTGTGGTGTCAGAAAGTAAGGAGATGCTCTTAAAAAGAAACAACAACAACAAAAAGATGGACATGGGGAAAGAACATAGGAGCCAACCTGAAAGATCTCAGTGCCCCAAACTGGAACAGTTTGAACAACTGTAAAATAAATCGCAGTAGTGATTAGATTATAAAAGAAACATCCACGAGCCCGTACTGGTAGGAATAAATAACTGAATAAATGGGGGAAGTAGTATCTCTTCCGTCCAGAATTCCAGAAAATAAATGTGAAAGGAATAAGGGAAATAGATCTCCTATCACTAGAACATCACAGTAGTAATTGCTATAGACAAGATCGACCAAAGAATGCCAAAATTAGTGGGAGCAACAAGATATTTAGCTCAAAATGTCTCCTCCCCACCCCAAATATTTGTTAATTATAAAGAGAAATGGTATCACTTCACAATGGAGAAACCCAACAGACACCACCTCAACTAAGTGATCAAGGTTAACGTTATCAGTAATAAGAAATGGATGCTGTGTGACCCCGGGCATGATGTGGTAGGAATGGCTCATTACCTCTGGGGTCATTAATCCAAAAATCCATAAACAGATCTAATTATGAGAAAATATAAGACAAACCCAAACTGAGGGATGCTTTGCAAACACCTCAATTCTTCCACAGTGTCAAGGTCATGAAAGAAGGAAAGACTGAGTTGTCACAGAGGAGGTCAAAGAGACATGGCAAGTCTATGCAGTGTGGAATCCTGGACCGGAACAAGGACATTAAGTGGAATAACCAGTGAAACCTGAGTAAAGTCCATAGCTTACCTAATAGTACTGTGCCGCTGTTAACTTCTTAGTTTTGATGATTGTGCTACGGTTATGTAAGATATTAACGTCAGGGGAAGCTGGCTGACGGATACACAGGAATGCTCTGTTCTATCTTTGCAGCTCTTCTATAAGTCTAAAAGTATTTAAAAATAAAAAGGCGCTTTTTTTTTTTAACTAAATGACACACACACAAAGGGGAAAAATGATGTGTACTTTGGTGAGAAGTTGGAAATGACTGGTTTAGATGAAGGAACGTCAGGAGCAGAAAGGGACCTCGTGTATTTATAAGCCACACTTCCATTTAGAGCTGCATTAACTGAGAGGTAAGGGGACTTGGCCAAGGACACAGTGCTGGTAGCTCTACGGGCAGGATTAGTACCTGGCTTCCTGGCTCCTCAAGTGCCACTTTTTCCATCCTACCCCCTGCCTCTGCCCTCCAGGGCAGGATTTTCCTGTCCCTGTACCCATAATACTGTTTCTGCTTTGCATGTTTTGTTTTTTTTTTTTAAGTAGATTTCATAGTCCTGCTTAGATATCTTGCTGAGTCAGCTATCACCTGTTCCCTGTCGGGTGTCTGTTTTAATCACTTCTACCCTCCAGGTGATGGCTTACATATTCGTCTTACTCTTTTCAGCAGAAACTGGAGACGAGCAAACGGCCTTTGTCTGGAACTTCCACTACCTCCAAAAGCACCTCCCCCACACTCACGCCCTCCCCTTCGCCCAAAGGGCACGCGGCCGAGTCCTCTGTGTCCTCCTCGCCCCATCGGCAGTCCAAGAGCAGTGGGGGCTCCAGCAGCGGCACCATCACAGATGAAGGTGAGCCCCCCAAGGTCCCAAAATGCCAGCCTTTCCTCTTTGCCTCTGTGACCTGGCAGGTGCTCTCATTGCTATAGCCATCCTAGGTCCTAGGTCATTTTTAAAATTTCAAACAAAAACACCTGTCTCCATTCTTCCCCAATTCTACCTTGTATTTTTGTCTTCACTTTGCTAATCATCCGGTAAGCTCCCTCAAAATGTTTTTGAACTTAGTAGAGTTTCGTTTACGTACACATATACTTGTAGAAATGCTTCTCCAACACCAGTGAAGTACCTTTCCCTGAGCCTTGTACAGATCAGAATTCTGTCATTTGCAAGTAATGCAATCTCCACTGACACTGGTTTGAGCAAAAGCAAAAAACATAATTTGTTGGCTCATATAATGAAAGTGTCCAGGGTGTGCTTCAGGCGTGTGTGGATCCAGGTACTTTGGGAGTGTTTCTCTCCATATCTCAGGTAGGCTGTCTCTAGGCAGTGGCACAGTTGTCCCCCATGAACTTCAGGCTTGCTTACTTCTCCTGCTAACTTAGCAACGCCAGCAGAAAGAGTGCTTCTTTCTTAGTAGGTCCAGCAAAATCCTGGGGTAAACGTCATTGGCCTGCCTCGTCTCTATTTATAATGACAGGACATCTGTGTATCCTTCACTGTGCGTCTGTGGCAGTGCAACGTGCTGATTGACTGGGCGCAGGTTACATGTCTGCCTTTGTAGCTGGGCTCAGGGTCTGCCCTGCTGACACTTTGTAGATTGGGAGCAGGAGAGAGGGGACTCCTCAAAGGAAAATCAAAGTGCTGTTTCCAGAAGGAGGAGGGGAGGGATGGTGGGCAAGCAGAAACAGTAGCTGTCCTCTGTAACCAGGAGAACTTTAGAACCTGTGTGGGTGAAGTGCAGGTCCCTCCCGTGGGGAAGATGCAGAAAGGAAGATGGAGTGGAGGTGTGCTGGGAGGCCCCAGATAAAGATAGGAAGATATAAAAGACAAAAGGAGATGAAGAATCCTGTCCCTTGAACTGCCCTCTGGTGGTCCTGGCAGTGGGGGGAGGTGGGGGGAGAGGGGGAGCAGAGTTATGGGGAGAGATGGGACCCAGGCAGGTGCAAGCCAAGTAATAGTGTTCAGAGAGGAGAGAAATGTCAGGTGTGCCAGGGCCTCCCAGACACAGCTGCAGGTGTCTCCCCGCAGCTGCCTGGAGGAAGGTGCCCAGCAGGTGATAAGTGCCCAGCAGGTGATAGGTTGAAATCAGCCGCACAGGCTGTGGTCTGGACTGAGTTGGTAATGCATGCTGCCATTGGCATCCTCTTTATTTGGGGGCTGCTTTTATTGTTTTGTGATATCTAGTGCGACCATGTATAAAAGCTTCAGAGATTCACTAGCAACCCTGTTCCTCCCTAACCGTGTTTTCTACGTGCAGTCATGAATTCTCCCACCTTGGAGGCTTCCAGGAATCCAACTCTTAGAAGTTCAGTTAGGTATTTGTACCCCCCCACTTTTTCCAAAAAAGAGTTGAGACCGTGGCGGTCTGTATGCACTGTCCATGCCCACTCTTTTCCCTCTCTCTCATTATTTAAAAAGGTTTGCAAGCCCTGGTTGGGATAAAAACAGAAGAGGACCTGACCGCAATTTCTTTTTAATTTCCCTGGTGTAGAAAGCCTAGTTTTCCCCTCCAGAGTTCCTGGGTCTGGAGGCAGCAAGACCTTTGTCCTGTGGGCATGAGACTATCAAAGGACAGACCTGCAGTCCATCCCCAGACAGCTACTTTTTATGACATTCTTCTGGGAAACACTTTGCCCCAGTCGAGGACCACATGCAAGCCTTTGCCCTGCCCTGTCTTTCCTCCTGCGGCCCCTCCGGCCCCCTCTATGGGGAGTGGTGAAGCCTGTGTCCCGGGTGCCTTAATCTGTGCTGGGTTAGCTCACAGTCAGGGTGGGGATTCAGCTGCATTCAGCACAATACATTTAAGTAACCACCACACAAATGGGGTCAAATCTGTGTTATCAGCCAGGCATGGAGTGCCATGGCACAGGCTTCACTGAAGAGCAGGCACTCAGGCCAGGCCGGTGGGCCAGAGTCCATCGTTGAATCTACAGGAGATGTATAAACCAGTGATGAAACACAGCCATTATAAGTCAAATTACAACAACAACAACAACAAATACATAAAGAAGCCAAAGAAAAGAAAGAAAAAGTCAAATTATATGAACTTATATAATTAAATTATGTTCAATATAAAGGTATGGGGTACTTAAAACAAAACGTTGTTATTTATTAGTACATTTTGCTAATACTTGTGCTGTTTATGCCGTAGGAATACTATGTCATGATGTGCTACTACACACGTCCCTTCTCCGTTCCACTTTCAGGAACATTAGTTGTGTCGTTAGCCTAAAATCAGCCAGGAGCAGGGTATTGACTCCATGACATCAGCAAATGCCACCAATCAGGGGTTGGTTTACTATCTCATAGACCATCTAGATGTAATCTGGACAGTGATGGAGAAAATGCCCATATTGCAGACGAAGGTTAAAAGTGTGTCTGTCATATTGTGACTAACACAAAAAAATTGCAACAGTGTTCTTCCAGGATTTTAAAACCATTATCTCATTCAGCAGAGTTGCTCACATGAAATTCCAATATGCGTCTTCATTGTTTCATTTCCTCTTACGTGTTCCCATCCGCGGAACTCCCCAGCGGCATCCCTATTGGAACTATACTCATTGGCTGTGGACTCAAGAGGAAGGGAAAAATCAGTGAAAGCGTTCAGTGAGGTGCCTCAAATGCAACGCAAGCATTGGCTGCATGGGATCTATAAGAAACAGTATTGTGTAGTTTATTATTATACATAAATTGTGTGCTATACGTCCTTTATATCAGTAAAATCTACAGTAAGCTTATGTACCTACCTCCCTACATACGTTTTCCCCCAGAGAGCCAGTTGCTAACCATTTCCCGGCCCTCCACTACGGAGAAAGACTGTGTGTGGTGGGAACAGCCCGAGCAAAGGTTTGGTGCCACGGAGCAACAGTGGGTTCAGTGTGGCCTGGGACTCGATTCATCTCGTACAGCCTAGCGCAGTAGTACTCTTCCGTGAAGCCTTTTCCGGTCCTTCAAGTGGGTCAGCTGTCCTCTCTGTCCCCAGACCCCCTTGTCGATGCCCCTCATCACTGTGCTTGTCACCAAGGAGAGAGATGGCGGTGTGTAGCTTCAGGCCTGGTAGCTGGACCACTGGTGTGAATTCCTGCTCTGCCGTGGACTGGCGGCATGATCTCCAAGATATGGCAGCCACGCTTTTCCGCCTTGCTTCCTCATCTGTAAATGGAGACACTGATAGGATCGTTACGGTCATTGTAAAGAGCAAATGGGTTACCTATGTACAAGGTGACTGATGGTGCAACAGCTGTCACCCTCATCATTTTATCTTCCCAGCCACGCTGAGCTCCTTTACAGCATGGACCTTTCCATCCTTGTACTCCCAGCGTGTAGTAGGTGTGTTGGTATCCACTCTTGAATGAATGAATTAAAGAAGGAACTCAGGGGCGCCTGGGTGGCTCAGTCGGTTGAGCGTCCGACTTCGGCTCAGGTCATGATCTCGTGGTTTGTGGGTTCGAGCGTCGGGCTCTGTGCTGACAGCTCAAGAGCCTGGAGCCTGCTTCAGATTCTGTGTCTCTCTCTCTCTCTGCCCCCCTCCCCCACTTGTGCTCTCTCTATCAAAAACAAATGTTACAAAAAAAAAAAAGGAACTCAGACCTCCTAATCTCCAGTCCTTCTTCTGTGAATTGCACCCACTGCCCCAAGACCTTTGTATTTGCTGTTCCTTCTGCCTGAATACTGCCTGGTGATCTTTCCCTTGTATTATGCAGTTCACTCCATTTACTGTTCAAATGTTACCTTATATAAAGGAGACCTTCCCTTACCACTCTCTATAATAAATAATGTTCTCCCATTCCCTGTGATATTCCCCTGCCCCCTTCCATCCTTCCTCAGTGCCTTTGGCCTGGCAGCCTGCTTATCTGTTTTGGTCTTTATTGAGTCCCTAATGTCTGGACTGGTAAATCCCTGTTGAATGTGTGAATGAATATTTTTTCAAACTACCCCCCCACCCCCACCCAGATGCTAGTCTTGTCTCCTTTCTTCACCCTCCCTGCTCTGAAATCATGATATCCAAAATCTTCTGTTTTCTCCTGCTCTGTGCCCCTCTGGCTCTGCTGTTCCACTCAGATGTGTCTGTCCTTCCTTTAGGAAGCCCACAGCCTCCTCACACTGAGCCAAACTCCAGTTCTGGTCTGAAGCCACCTGCTTGCTCTCTTAAGTTTGTTCTCCGCCTCGCTGACAACTTGCTGGCATTAGCATTTGCTGCAGGTGCAGCTACCAGCAGTCAAGAAATCATAATTAAAAACCATTCTTGGACAGAAAGTGGAGTTTTAGTCCTAGCAGCTAGAACTCTGAGAACTTGGGGGTTGCAACCATTGGAGGGTCAGCCTGGCCACACACATCCCCATGTTTGGATCTGGGGAGACGCCAAGGGCCTGCCCTGAGGGGAAGTATGGCTCGGACCCACCCCCTGCCGCATTCACACGAGTGCAGCTTAGATCTTTCTGTGTTAGAGTTTCTTGTGACATTTCATTTGAAATAGGATTGCCACTGTTTTATGAAAGTTTGAAGACCACTGTTCTGACGCCTTTTGCCAAATTCTAAAATATCTTTTCACATCTTTCCCTCTTGAAGATGAACTGACTGGAATCCTTAAGAAATTATCACTTGAGAAGTATCAGCCCATTTTTGAGGAGCAAGAGGTAAGGATGTTATTTTTGAATGTCCATCTAAATCTTACCATAAAAGAAAATGGTCTCACACATGTGGGTGTTCATCCTGCAAGCCTAATTGATCTCTCTCCCTGAGACGGCAGGCGGAATTTGTGTTCAGCACACTTAGTGCAGTTCACCGCAGTGAGATCCCGGGACCTTATGGCTTGTTCTGTTGGAACAGAATTTTGTGATCTCGAGCACCGCTCTCGCTAGTGAAGTTTGTGTCTGTCCTGCACGCACTTCTGTCGAAGGTGATTGACCGGCTTTCAGGTTTAAAGAGGGTCATAAGCAAATCCTAATGAATCTATGCTAAGTGTCTGCACATAGGCTCTGTGTTAATCTGAGTGCTTAAAAGCACTCACAATCACATTTTTTTTTACAAAAAAAAATACTGTTCTGCAGTTTGGCCGTTTCTCAAAATGTTAAACATAGAATTACCATGTGACCCAGCAATCCCACTCCTGGGTATATGCCCAAGAGAACTGAAACATATGTCCACACAGAGACTTGCACACGAATGCTCACAGCCACGGTATTCCTCATAGCCACCAAGTGGCAAACAACTCAGATGTCCATCAGCTGGTGAATGGCCAGATTTGTTAGTGCTATACAATGGAATATAATTCGGCCATAAAAAGGAGGGAGACACTGACACGCTACAAAATGAAGGAACCTTGAACACATGATGCCGAGGAGAAGCCAGTCACAAAAGGCCACATATGGTATGATTCCATTTATAAGAAGTGTCCAGAATAGGCAACTCTGTAGAGACAGAGAGTAATTAGTGGTTGCCAGGGAGTGGGGGAGCACAGAACGGGGTGGGGGGGAGTGACTGCTTATCTGGGGGTGGGTTTCTCTTTGCAGGTGATGAAAATGTTCTAAAATTGAGTGTGGGGATGGTTGCACAGCTCTGAATATATTAAAAATCATTGGATCATACACTTCATTTTCTTAATTAAAAAATTTTGTGATTTGCACATAGTTGACACCCAATGTTCCATTAGTTCTAGGTGTACACCGTAGTGTTTGGCAAGTTTATATTTTATGCTGTGTTCACCACCAGGGTAGCTACCATCTGTCCCATCACGTCGCTAGTACAGTAGCATTGACTATATTCCCTATGGGTTGTATACTTTAAATGGGTGGATTGTACAATAAGTGAATTATATCTCAATAAGTTGTTTAAAAAAAAAAAAACTTATGTTTTGGCCAAATAAAACTCCTCTGCAGGCCCACTAGCCACCAGGGTATCACCATTGGTTTAGAATATTCTGCCTGGTTGAGTACATGACAGCTGTCATAATTACAGTAGCAATCACAACAACCACTCAGTGTCCCTGACAGGCTTGCAATGCTATTGAGGAGTTTGTACTTGGTTTTAAGAAGCAGACAGAGTGCAGTGGCTTCCTTCCTCCATTTGCTTTTCTGCCATATCCAGTGTGTCCTCCCTGCGACTTTGGCATTTTAAACTTCAGTAGTGACTTTTTCTCATCGCCAAGAAGTCTTTCCTGTGTGCTGATGGCTGCCTGCTTTTGTTTCATCCGTTCCATACCCTCCTGGAGTATACAGAGAACACGTCTCCAGGGCCATGTCTGTTTCACAAGGCAACGGTAGTTCCGAGTTCTTGGCTTCCTCCCAGTTTTGGAGCTGGCATGTCTGGGGCATACCTGTCACTCACCATCCTCCGGTTCTTGCAGTTGTCCCTTGTAGGGAACTGAGGTATGTTCCAGATGAAATGGGAGGCTTTCAGAGTTTTAAAGGGAAGGCGGAAAGCGGACCATGCAGATTTGCTGTGGTCTTAACCCACCCACCTGAAAGTCTCCACGGTCTCTGGGGTTGGGAATGTGCAGAGTCCTGAGACAGCACTGTTGGAAGGGGTGCTGGGAGCCAGTGGCCAGAGGGTTTCTGTGTGTGTGAGGTACTGTGAGGCTAGCTGAGCCAGTGCCCTTGTTAGGAGCCAGCTCAGCAGTCCCCCCGCCCCTGTGCTTAGCCCCTCTCTGGACAACATACGAGCTAGGTAGCACTGTGTGAGATTTGCTGTCTATCCACCCGGAGACCCCATGCTCCCTTGAAGGCTTTGATGGGACTCAGGTTTTAACACCCTTGATCGCCCCTGCCCTCACCTCCTCACCCATCCCCACAGCTGCGGGGCACTTGTTAGTCCCTTAAGAAATTCTTTGAAGAACCTGGCATACAGATAGAAATTTTCCCTCACTTCCAAGGCTGGTAAAAATTTCTCCCTATTATTATATGCTTTTAGTCCGTGTTGAGAATTTGGAAGAGGAATGAAGTTAATACATTTTCTCATCTTGTGATTTTGAAACTGAAGACAGACTAGTAATTTTCATCTCTCTACTTATATTAGGATGGATTTGGCTGCGTATATTGGAAAATCCCCAAATAATAGTATCTTAAACAAAATGGAAGGTTTTTTTTTCCCCACAAAAAGTTTTGAAGTGAGTCATCTAAGCTCCTTCTAGCTTCCCTGCTCCACCATCACTAGGGTGTGTGGCCCTCATCCTCAAAGTCCAGTATGGTTGCTAGAGCTCCGGCCATTACATCCACATTCTAGGCACCAGGATGCAAGGAGATGGAAGCAAAAAGACACATGCTCTCCTTTTTTAGAGAGACTTCCTCAAAGTACCATAAACCTTCTTATATCTCATTAGCCAGAAGTTTGTCAATTGACATACTCATATGCAAGGGAAACTCAGAAATACAGTAGTTTAGCTTCATGGAAATGTGCCTAGCTGACAACTAGGATTCTATTACTAAAAAAAAAAGTAGGGCATGAATATTGAAAGGACACAGATGTTTCTGCCGCATCCTGCTAACCCTTCAGAAGTGTTCACATGAGGAGAATTCAGTCTCTGGCTTCTCCAACTAAAATGAGCTGTGAGGATTTGGCAACCCCCAGGGTTGACAGAGGTCAGAGACTGAGAAGATCAGTGCAGATGGGGATGCAGTAGAATATTGATCCATGTGGTCATTCAGTCAGCAGATGCTACTCAGGTCGCTGTCCCCTACCAGTCCTTCTGCCAGTGCCTGACCCTGGGATAGGGAGAAACAGCCAGAGCACTCTGGGAGCCCAAGGAAGGGGCCTATAGAGTGAGGGCCAGAGAAGACCTCAGCTGAGCATAAACTGCGCTTTGAGGGAGGGGAGTGGGGCTAGAAGGGCACCTGGGAAAAGGGAGCAGACATGTGCAGAGAACCAGCAGCACTTTGGCCTGGCCAGGGCCTGACTGAGGCTGGCGCCTCTGGAGCAGAGAGGGCCTGGCCAGCATGGACGTGACCCTCTGAACCACAGTCTGGAGGCAGACGAGGGCCAGCAAGATCTCTGGCCTGTGGCGTGGATGGTGGCCCAGGGTCGGTAGGGGAGTTAGGGGCAGACTCACAGGGAGGGAGACTCCAGTTAGAAGGCCGGGATGGGGAGGCCCCGGGCAAGAGGGCAGAGAGGTGCTGAGGAGCTGGCTGTGGGGACGGGCTGGGGGTGGGTGTGTGGGGAGAGGGGCGTGTCTGGCACTGCCAGGGGCAGGCAGTTTCTGTCAGAACCATGCCATCCGTTCTGTGAGGCCCTCCATCCCGTGTGAGCTGTCATGTCCCAGAGAGACACAGGGAAACGGATAATGCCTGTACCTCAGAGAGCTTGGGGCTCGTAAGGGAGCAGACCCTTCTCCACCAGCTCACACCTGGTTCAGGGTTTGTTTTTATCCAGGAAAGTAAAATGATGGTTAAAATAGAGAAGGAAAGATAGGAGAAATTTCTCAAAAAAAAAATTGTGTTATTTCTACATACATCAAATGTCTTGAAGAAAAATTTTAAAAATCTTGTTCAGTATCTAAGGGGGAACATAAAACAAAGCCTGCTTTTAAAGTGAATGGCTAACGTGGCGGGGGTGGGGGCTGGCACCTGGGTGGCTCCGTCAGTTAAGTGGCTGACTTCAGCTCAGGTCATGATCTCAAGGTTTGGGAGTTTGAGCCCCGTGTCGGGCTCTATGCTGATAGCTCAGAGCCTAGAGCCTGCTTTGGATTCTGTGTCTCCCTATCTTTCTTCCCCTCCCCCACTCACACTCTCACTCTCTCTCTCTCTCTCTCTCTCTCTCTCAAAAATAAATAAACATTAAAAAAAATAAAGTGAAGGAATAAGGATTTTCAAAAAGTTACAGAAGTTTTTTTTTTTTTAATTTGTTTTAATGTTTATTTATTTTTGAGAGAGAGAGACAAGAGCACAAGCGCGGGAGGAGAAGAAAGAGAGGGGGACACAATCCGAAACAGGCTCCAGGCTCTGAGCTGTCAGCACAGAGCCCGATACAGGGCTTGAACTCACAAGCCGTGAGATCATGACCTGAGCTGAAGTCGATGCTTAACCAGCTGAGCCACCCAGGCAACTTTACTTTGAATGGCACCAGTATAATATAAAACTATAGTATCTTTATAATTTATAAACGTAGTTTGCAAAGCTTTGCGTAAACTCCCTGTAGAACCTACAACCACCTGTAAGTGAGATGGTGAGAGAATTCGTACATTTCAGGTGGGAAACGGAGGTGAGGTACCTGCCCGGGGCCCCCAGGCAGCAGGTGGGACTTGAGGCTCTGTTTGTCCGTGTGTGCTTCCTCACCCTGGCACGGGCTGGAGATGAGACTGTGGGCGGCCAGAGCCCTTCCACCTCTCCCAGATGACTGCCATTTTGGGGTCTAATACTAGAGAGCCTGTACAGATGACAGAACCTGTTCATTCTTAGGGAGCATCAAGTGCTATTAACAAGGAGGCCGCTGCCCTTGGGAATCCCAGGAGGGAGCACTGGGACGGTGGCTGCAGCATTGTAGGGTGACATGAGCCCGTGGAGAAGAGCAAGGACTCTTGGGGCCCACTGCCTGGGTTCAAATCTTGGCTTTCACTGACTCATCACGTGACTTTGGGAACTGAATTTCTCCATGCCTCAGTTTCCCTGCCCCCAAATGGGGAATAGTAGTATACTCACCCCACCTGACAGTGAGACTCCAGGACAGATCTGGGGTGTGTAGGGCTGTCCTCCACCCTGTGTGTGTGAGGGTGGGTGTGCTTGCTTCTTCCAAGCCACATCTGACCTTAGAAG
This sequence comes from Panthera tigris, assembly GCF_018350195.1. Taxonomy (NCBI): domain Eukaryota; kingdom Metazoa; phylum Chordata; class Mammalia; order Carnivora; family Felidae; genus Panthera; species Panthera tigris. Next base: position 60,607,432 of record NC_056672.1, on the reverse strand, counting down.
GACAGACTGCAACATATCCATTGTATAGCAGGGAGGCCCATTAATTTTTCGCCTGGAGCTGAGGCCCAAGCAGGAATTTTAGGATTTCACCATTAGAAGCCAAGGGTCATATGGCTTTGAGTGGCCCTTGTTCTGAGCCCTCCTCCGCTTCAGTTCTCCATGGCCCTTCTTCCCTTTATCGCTTCTGCTTGTTTATTTTCTCTGTCTTTCCACAGTCTGCATCTCCCTTGTCTTCTGGGGGGAAACGTGGTGAGTACCGCCATGTGTGCACCTTTTCTGTGCAGCTCCCAATGTCATCAGAAGTGCAGCAACATTGGAGCCAACTTTCTAACAGCGGATTTGGATTTGCACCACTCTGGCCACCCACGTCACTGTCTCGGAACTCTCCTTCCTTGTTAAATGGTCACGGTCTTTCCAAAATGCACCTGTCCTGAAATTCCCAGCCCTAGAGCTGAGGAGAGTTAGTCCTTCATAATACTTTCAACTAAACTTTCATCATAAAGTCAGGAATTGGAAGTAGTAAATCATCATTAACTCAGTACTAATAAACACTAATAGTCCATAATCAAGATATTTCTGTTGTGGTTGGAAAAAAGAGGTGTGGCGTCAAGCAGATGGTATCAAATCCCCCTTCTCTCTTTCCAGGTGGATATGGAAGCATTCCTCACGCTTACCGACGGCGACTTGAAGGAGCTGGGTATTAAGACAGATGGGTCCAGGCAGCAGATTTTGGCAGCAATTTCTGAACTGAATGCAGGCAAGGTATTGTTCTCAATCTTTTTTTCCAGTGGAGAGCTTCACTACCTAGGATCCCAGGCCCTCAGTGTTCCCAAGGATGTTTATGGTCTGATTTCATCTCCTCTGGAACATCTGGCAGAGGATGGCCCCCTGTGCATGCTTCTCATGACCGAGCACTCACTACCTCCCTGTTCCTCTTCCTGTCCCTTCCCATAGATTCAGCTAAAATATTCCCTGCAGTAATTTCAACCCACATGGCTGGGTATTGCCCTCCAGTGTACAATGGAAACGGAGCCCTTGTTTAATAGGGGCCCTGGAGTCAGGCCCACCTGGGTGTGAACCCACTCCTCCCCTTACTTGCCGTATTATGTAGAAGTCACCTCTCTGAGTCTTGCTTTCCTCATCTGTTGAGATGGCCAGGGACACTGGGGCTGTTGCCAGCGCCCCTGGTACACACAGACCCGTCAATCACTGTTGTTGCTGGCATCCTGCATTTTTGTCTAATGTTAAATTTCTGTCTCATCAGCTTTAAACTAAAGATGAACCATGCTCCCCACCCCCCCCAAAGGCATACATGTGAAAACAATTAAAAACCACATGAGAAGTGGGTCACCACTCACTCTGCAGACCTTAGTAGGACAGTTGCTGTTGGGCTATTCAAGCTCCCTTGAGCTTTGCTTTTTTCTCTAACGCAGGATGGACTTTTCTGTCTCACTCCAACAGTGTGTACGACTTGCTTACCTGTTGCTTTGTCACGCTTTGCCTGACGGTCCCCCTCTTGTAAGACAGTCATGCCGTGTCTGGGGTTTTGCCATTACAGATAGCACCATAATGGATGTCTCTGCCTTGCTCCTTTTTCTTCTGTTGTTTTGTTCCTCAGGCTGTGTTCCACAGTACGAGGTTATGTCAGAGAGCGTGACCGGTCTCATGGTTCTTTGTGTGTTTTGCCGGGTGTGCACGCAAATATTGAACAGACTTAGAGCACCAACAGCAAATAAATATTCATGTAGCACTTTATCATTCACAAGACACTTCACGTACATTTCCCCAGTAAATCTGAGGAGGCCGTGTCCTCACACTTCCCTTGTCCGGCTGGCTGCTGGCTGGCTGGCGAGGGGGCGGAGCCCCAGGGGGGGAGGTGTGCCCAGGTGGAGAGGTGGGCGGGAAGGCGAGGCAGGACCTGCACCCCGGTCTTCTTCCTGTGTTCCCCCAGCACAGAGCTGCATGGGGGTGGCTCCGGGCCTCCCTGCCGGGGTCGGGGGTGGTGGTTTTTATTGCTGCCGTCGTCGTGATTATTTTGCCTGTTCGTAGGCTGTGAGGGGGTCCTTCGGAGTGGTTCAGTTGGCAGTGCTTCCAGCGCTTGCATTTTCCTTTAGTCTTTATTGTCTGTTCTTCTTCTGCTCTTAGTAGCCTATTCCCAAACACTGCTCACCTGTAACGTGGGCCTGGGCCGCCTCCCTTTAAGACGGGGAAGTTGAGGCTCAGAGACGGACGGTGAGCCCTGGCCCCCAGCCAGCACTGCTTCTGCTCCACTGTAGATGAAGGGGGGAGGGGGGGAGGCAGGCATGGGGGCTGCAGGAGGTAGGCTAGTCTGGGCTGGTAGGAAGAGCACACCCGGGTTGCTCATGGGGCACCGATCAACCGGAGCAAGCACCAGAGTCTTTGGAGCATTAATTTCGTCCTGAAAAATAACCCTCGCCTCTCCGCCGTGTCCCAGGCACTCTGTGGGTGTTGAGCACTGAGCACACTTTGCGCCCAGCCCTGCTCTGAGCCTGTCACATCTAGTCATACATTTCACTTCACGGAAGCCACTGAGGCCAGTTCCGGTTCATAGATGAAGGAACTGAGGCACAGAGCAGTTAAGGAACTTGCCTAAAATCACATAATTGGTAAGTGGCAGAGCCAGAACTGGAACCCAGAGTTTGTGTGCTGACTACTCTGCTGCTCTGACTCAGTGCTCATTAAGGAGAGCTCCGGACTTCAAGTGGGGGCTGGAAAGGCAAGGTCCTGGAAGACATTCCCAAGGGAGTGGCAGGAGGGCTGGGATCTGAAGAAAGATGGGAACCATGGGGTAGAGGGCTAAAAGAGTGCAGACCAGGAGGAGGGACACACATGTGCAAAGACCCTGTGGTGAGAGGGTGTGTGGTGCATCTCAAGAACTAAAAAAGTGTGGAAGCTGAGAGCAAGAAGTCTGGTGTGAGGGGAGGCCGAAGGGGACAGATAAGGCCCTCAGGGTGGCTGAGGGGGACCCAGTCAAGTAAGGGCAAGGGCTTTGGGGAGGAGGTAGGTGAGTGATGTGGATGTGGCTCAGGGGTTACAGGACCCTTCATGCTGTGGCCTCCAGGGGCCAGATGTGCGAGCCAAGGAGAGGAGGGTGGTGGGGCAAGCCAAGCCGGTCAAGCAAAGACAGGTAAGGTACTAGATGTAGGGCCAGTGAGGACCATGGAAGGTGTGGGGGGACAGGCCAGGAGCTGGATGCCGCCAGAGCCCGGCCCAGGGCGTGGTAGATAGTAGCTGCGAATGCTTCCAGAACCTCCCCTCTGCCCTTGGCAGCCATGGCCTTTGTGGTCTGGGATCCCAGATAAAAGGCAGACTGGGCTGGCTTGAAAATCTCAGGAAGCTTAACTGCTGCCATAGAGTGGAAAAGCTCAGGTCCACTCCACAGGAGAACATTTTTCTTAATATTCGTACAAACTGGGACCTTTTTACTTTTTCTCTCAAATTCATTGCCCCCATACTCTATTTCTGTAATAGTCTGCATCCTGTACCAGACAAAGCCCAGTCTAGAGAAGCAAAAGGCAGGACAGCTGGTGGTGGTGGTCTTGGTTCGGGCTGCATGACAAAGGACCATGTCCTGGGTGGCTTGTGAACAACAGGAATTTATTTCTCACAGCATGGAGGCTGCCAGCGTGGTCGATATCTGTGAGAGTCCTCTTCCATATTGCAGACTGCCAACCTCTCATTGTGTCCTCACACGGCAGGGAACAGGGAAGCCAGCGCTGTCTTCTTATAGGGGCACTGATGCCATCATGGGAGCCCCACCCTCATGACCTCATCTAAACGCTATCACCTCCCAAAGGCCCCACCTCTTCATACATCACAACGGGGGTAGGGTTTCACCGTATGAATTGGGGGGTGGGAGGACACATTCCTTCCATAAGAGTGATATTTGGGGGCACCAGCTGATCAGCTCCCAACCAGGAGACCTGGGTGCTTCCAACCTGCCAGACTGAGGGTCTGCTCTGTCCCAGCCACGTTCTTCCCACGGGCAACGCCCACCCTCAAAGTCAGGTGATTCCGCATGGAAGCGGGTGCAGAGCGAAGTTCTGAGCCACCAAACAAAGTCCTGTGGAAGTGAGCACCATGTATCACAGTGTGCCATAGAACAAAAACATGACTGGGACAATGCTAAATATTACCAAAACAGGTTTATCTTCTGTACTACGTGGGGGTTCCCATTGGAGCTATGTACTGCTTCTCCACAGGCCAGACGTAGCTTTCTGGAGCCCTTTGGATGGCTTTCCGATGCCCTGGCCCTCAGCTGTTCTGGGCTGGACCTGCCTCACTCTGACTTCAGGGCCTCCTGCCTCTTTCTGGATTGCTGTAGGGCACCAACTCTCCCTTCAATGTTCATACTTTTTCTTTTGCAACCCAACCTCAGCCAGGAGAGTACCCACTAGTGGCTCAGATGCTCTATACACATTCGAGGACCCATGAGAGGACCCATGAGGGAATGGAGGCCCAGATTTCCTTGCCCGCTAGTGTTGTAATGTCTTAATGGCTGTGGTCCACAGCTTGCCAGGCACGAGGGTTGTGCACTCAATCTAGCGGTTTACCAGCAGCTTTTTATTTATTTTTATTATTGTTTTTTAACGTTTGTTTATTTTTGAGAGAGACAGGGTGCAAGTCAGGGAGGGGCAGAGAGAAGACACAGAATCTGAAGCAGGCTCTAGGCTCCGAGCTCTCAGCACAGAGCCTGATGTGGGGCTTGAATTCACGGACCATGAGATCATGACCTGAGCCAAAGTTGGACATTTAACCGACTGAGCCACCCAGGGACCCCACCAGCAGCTTAAAAACAGAATAGGGTAGAAAATATCAACATTCTTTGCAGGTAGGAGGGTAAATTTGTTTCAGTCGTATATATTTGCCCATAACAAGGTTGTGATGTAAAATGTATTTCTTGCACAATCAAAAATAGTTTGAACATTTTAGCTTAAGATTTTTTTTTTAAACAAATATAAGCCAAAAAAACCTAACTTGGCCATAAAAATATCAGCAAAGCAGTATGGATCCTCAGTCTTACAAGTCATAGATCTGGGTGAACCTTCCTCCTCCAGTATTCAAGTTGTGATAATGTACTTGAGACCGCTTATTAGTTTGAAATGGTTTATATGTTGGAGAAGGTCAATCAGAAATCTCACCTGCATTTCACCTTTGGTTGGTCTTAAGCCTTGCTTCTCTGTATTGCCATTTTTTTGTGATCATCAAAGCAGTGCACATTCATTTTGCTAAATTTGCACAGTGCCAAAAAGGTGAAAGACTTTTTAAAGAAGTCACGATCCAACCACCCAGAGGCCAATGCTTTTCACATTTGGGACGATCACTGCAGTGTTTTGTGCCAAATGTTTTTTTCTCCGTGGCTGAGATAAATTTGGATCTATAATTTTACATCCTACTTTCTTCGTTTAACATTAAGTATATGCAGTTACCCATGTCATTAAAAATTCTTTTTAATATGATAAATTTGTATGGATATACTAAAATTACTTTATCTTGAATCCCTACTTGTTGGATATGTAGCTATCCAAACTTTCTATTAATAGTGAGTGCTGCAGTGGGCAACTTTGTGTATAAGGCTTTCTAATTATCTCCTCAGAATAGATGTCTAAAAGTGGAATTTTGGAGTCAAAGAGTCTAAATCAAGGTATATGGCACTTCTTCCTGAATTACTTTCCAGAAAGAGCCAGTGAACATCCCCATCAGCTGTGGGCAGTGTGGTTCCAGCATCAGTGAATCCCTGCCAGTATTGAGTGCTATCAGTTTGTTTTTAAATTTTTATTAATTTGAGAGGCCAAAAAGTGTGCCTTGTTTTAATTTGTATTTCTTTAACTACTAGATAGACTGAACACTTTTTTTCTACTCTTAATGGCCATTCGCTTTTTCCCTTTTAAGAATTATCAGGCAGGTCCTTTGAAGCTCAGGGGTTTTTAAGGGGCAATTATTATCATCATCTTCAATCAGCAGTGGATACAGGGAACAATTATGGTTTTCATCATCTATGGCTCCCTCCTAAGTAGGAGGCAGAGTGCTGGAACCCTGTCTCTCCCTGACCTCGTTTCTCAGGCAATTAAGGCTAAGGTAGTGTTTAATAATGACATTGCTGTCATCCCTCCTGTTTATTTTTTAGCCCTCTGCAGTTTGCACAGTGTCACCCCGTTCATTATCTCGGGTTGAGCCTCATCACAGCCTCAACATGTCCTACTGTCCCCATTTTATAGATAGGACACCCGACAGCAAGGGGCCCTGCCTGGGATGCCGCCACTAGGGAGCAGTAGAATGGGGACTCAACTGTCCTCAGACTGCCACATCTGGTGCTCTGTCCTCTACCCTGCTGCCTTCAGGTTTGTGTTGTGCTCCTGGGGGGAGGCATTTTTCTAGGTGATTTAACTTACTTGGAAGGATTGGCATGCTAGGAGGTCTTACTGCCCCCTCAGGTGTCCAGGAAGGCCTCAACAGTGGTAGAGGTTCTTGCTCTGGGGTCTGGAGAGTCCACGAAAAGAAAAAGTTTGAAGTTGAGCTCATTCGGTAGACTTTTTTTTTTTTCTTTGTACTCTTAGCAGAAAACAGTCTACCAGAGATTATTCATTTTTAATTTCCTTTACATTTTGATCACCACATTTGTTGGTTTTAAAAATGTGTGTTTGGGAGAGCACCTGGGTGGCTCAGCCGTTTAAGTGTCCGATTTCAGCTCAGGTCATGATCTCACGGTTTGTGGGTTCAAGCCCTGCATCAGCTCAGAGCCTGGAGCCTGCTTCAGATTCTGTGTCTCCTCTCTCTGCCCCTCCCAACTTGCGCTCTATCTCTCTCTCTCAAAAATAAATAAACATTAAAAAAACTTCTTAAAAAATGTGTGTTTAGGGGGCACCTGGGTGGCTCAGTTGGTTAAACACCCAACTCTTGATCTCAGCTCAGGTCTTGATTCCAGGGTCATGAGTTCAAGCTCCACCTGGTACGAAGCCTACTTAAAAATGTGTGTGTGTGTGTGTGTGTGTGTGTGTGTGTGTGTGTGTGTGTGTACACGCGTGTGTATGCGTGCATGCACACACGCACTGAGTCTACACTGCTATTCTCTGACAATAAGACCTGTCAGTCTCCTGCTGCCCACACAGAGTCTGCTGTCACCAGCAACCATTTGAGTACCATTGCTATCCCATTTTACAGATAAGGAAACTAAGGCCCAGAGAGATTAAGTGTCTTTTTCAGGGTCACCCAGCTAGTAAATGGGAGGAATGGGATTTGAACCCAGGCTGTTTGGTTCCAGTCCCTGCTCTTAACTTCTATGTATCATTGCCTCTCAGCCAGGTATTTGGTGAAGATGTTCTCTGGGCTCAAAGAAACATCTACATCCTCCCTTTTTCACATCTCAAAACATGTGTGTTAAGGGGTGGGGATGTGGGGGAATGTTGCATGGATAGAGTGAGAAGTGAATCACTGTGGAGAGGAATCTGACAGCTTTTGGGAAGGGGGGAGTGAGGCAGTTGAAACTCTCTGTAGCAGAAAGAAGTTCAGCTCCCACTCAATCCCCTGGAACTCTGAGGGCTAGAAAGACACCCCGTGAGTCAGGGGAGGAAACTTCCCTTGCAGGCCATGTGACCCAGGACAAGTCAGTCCAGCTCCTGGGCTCTGCATCCTGTCCTTGCCTGGGGGATTGGACCCCTGTGTTTCGAGGGCCCTCTCTAGCCGTGCGTGTTGTGATTATGGGTGCTAGGGGACATTCTGACTCAGTGTGTTTTTATTAAACTGAGTACTCTCTTAATCAGATAATTTATTTCCCCATGACACCCATAGGTTTCTAAAGTATTAGTTGAGGATTAACAACACCATGTCAATTGAACTAATAGTTCAAAGATTTAATAAGACTTTGTGTCTGTTTTCAATTTCCTCTACAGGGACGCGAGAGACAGATTTTACAGGAAACCATTCACAACTTCCACTCTTCCTTTGAGAGCAGCGCCAGCAACACCAGGGCCCCTGGAAACAATCCCTGTACATGATCCTCCCTCCTGTGGTCACCATCGTGAGCTTTCTGAATTCCAGTACTGCCCTCACACAGCCAGTGCTCCAGCCACCGTCAGCTCTTTCCCCATTCCCTGAAACAGGCCACACTTTGTCACACCACCATGCCTTTGTTCACTCTGCCCAGAACACCTGTCTTCCCTTCCCTGCTGTAGTAGTTGGTGATGCTTGTTGCTGTAACAAACTCAAACATGGTAGACTTAACCTCACATGAAGTCTGGAACGGCTCCTTGTGCTTGGCAGGTGACTTCACACTGTGATTTGGGGACCCATCTCATTTCATCTTGCAGCCCTGCCATCCCCAGGGACCTCAGCATCTTTTCTTCTGGTTGGCAAAAAGGGGAAAGGGACAGTGGAGAAGGCACAGCCATTCTTAACTACTTTCCTCTTAATTGCCCTTGTTCCATCTGTTCCTTCTCACATTCCATTGGCCTCCAGTAGTCATGTGGCATCATCTGAGTGTGAAGGATGCTGGGAAATGTAGTCTTTGTTTAGGTGATGGCTCCCCAGCAGCAACTCTAAACTTAGCTGGGGCAGCATGTGTTTTGGAGAATGCTTAGCCTTCCCTGACACATCTTTCCGGAAAACTTCTAACTTGTTCTTTGTGATCCAAGTCGCCTGTACAGTGAAGCCTTTCTTGACTCTCTTACATAGAACTAACTTTTCAGCCCCTGGGGTCCTTTACTGCGTGTCTGAAACTCTGTTCTAATGCTTGGCTGCACCCACTGCATACAACATACAACAGGTGTTCAGGATGTGTATGTTGAATGCATTTTTCTTTGTTGCAAGGGCAACCTTTTCTATAGGAAACAAGAGTAAGCCTGCTGCGTGATCCTGGATCCCTTCTTTGTGGCCTAAGTGCCGTCACCTGCAAGATCAGGGCTTGGGCAGGATGATGCTGTAAGTCTATGCTGTTCACCCGTATCACTGTAGGGCTTTCTACACTTCAGGTGGGAGCAGAAGACCCTAATAGATTACACTGTGGAAGGACTTTGCTGCTCACATTTTCTAGACAAAGAGCTAAGCATTTGGAATTTCTCGTATACCCTGTTAATGCTATGTTCCTCAGAAGGGAATTAGTTCTTGTAATTTTCTGCCATGTCATAGTACCTCAGCAGCACCCCAACTTCTAAAATCCAGTAGCTTTTGGAAGTGTTTTCAAGTGAATAATTTGTTTGGCCAGTGCTTGCTACATTTCTTTTACATGCTGAGTGCGGGGGATACAGAGATGAGCTAGAGCCAGTCCCACCCTTGGGGACCTCGAGAGGCAGGAGAGGATGTGAACAGATGATCCCAACCTCGAGAGGCAGTATGACAGAGTAGGAAGAGTTTGTACTCTGGACTCGGGCTCAGAGTTCACATCCAGTCCTTCGGCTGGCCAGCTGTGTGGCCGGGACAAGTCACATAGCCTCTTGCCCAGAGCTTAGAGCCAGCGTGCAGAAAGCAATTGGTCTGCACAAAGTAGACAGCAGCCTTCACAGTTTTGGTCTTTGCCACAAGCTCTGCCAGACCACATGTCCTCAGGAGGTGCAGTCTTTCCTATGCCAAAGGCCTGGTCCCCTCCACTGGCTTCTTGAGAGGCAGTCGTGACCACATAGCCCAGAGCCACCTCATGCTCGCCCTCTGCCTGTTGGCCAGTACCTCCATCTTCTCATCCCTCCCACTGGCAGCTGCCAACATGCAACATGACTGAAGCGAAAAGGTTTCACTTTGCCTTTGCTGACAGGCATCTTTATAAATGTCCCTCAAATCCTGGCCTTTAATGAGAAATAGTCATAGAGCACCTACTATGTGTGGCAGCTTGACTGCAGTGTCTTCCGTCCTCACCGCCATGCGGGAGAATCCTGCACATCTGAAAGACAGAGTGCAGCTGTGTGCCAGCAACATAGCCCAGAGGAGGCAGAGCTGGCTTAGAACCGGATCTGGTGTGCTCTGGGCCCCTGCCTTTCCACTGACCCGCGTAGACTCCTGGAGCTGGGAGCATTGGGGATTCTCACTGTTGTAATGGTCTGATCTCTCCAGGGGTTATCAGTGGGCCTAGGGTTGTTTGCCCTTGAAATACGTGGCCCTGGAGTGACATGCCTTGAGGTTTTGTGTCTGCCTCTTGCTGCTGTCCTGTTTTTTTTCATAACCCCTATATTCGTGCAGCTTCCTGTCAGGTAGGTTTGAACATCCATCATATACAAAGGCTGTGCTGGAGGAGTCTGCTTTCCACAGTTCAGACTCCCATGATTTCATCTGATGACACCAGACAGAGCTGGGCTGATTCCCAATTTGCAGATGGGAAAACTGAGGCTCAGGACAAGTGTCTCTCTTGTCTTTCTCACTAGACTCAAGTGGTTCTAAGGCAGTTTGTGGAGTGGTGAGAGATTCCTGGCACCCATTCTGGGCCATGATCTCCACCTTCCTGGTAGCCCCTCCCATCTCACATGTATTCCTAGGCTGCCTGCAAGGGTCTGTTCTCCTCCACAGTAAATGTTTCCTTTGCTCGATGACCTTCACCAGCATTCCCCAAAATGTATTCCTTGGAACACTAGTTCCATAGGATGTTAATGGGTTTTTCATAAAAATAAAGGGAGTGTATATGTGAGAGTAGGATGAGGCTCTGATCAAATAGGTTTGGCAGGCACTGGGTTAAAGCCCAGTTACTGGACCGTCTTGCTGTAGGACATCTCAGAACCCTCAGCACGCCAGTGTGTGTGTTGGGCCTCTTATAAGGGGGTCAGGTAGTACGTAGTATTTCCCATACGTTTGATCACAGTGCTTCTTCATGGTGCTGTTGCAAGACAGACTCCTTGGACGCTGTCCAGGAAACCCTGGTTTAACTAGGACAGCAGTAGCCATGAGGACTCGCAGCCGCGGGGGGGGGGGGGGGGGCAAGGGGGCACTTGGACTTCAGCCGGGTCAGGGGTCTTCGCTGTTCATCCATCCCCAGCAGCTCTTGGCAGTAGGACATCAGGGTGGGGGAGTCCCTTGACTTTTAGGTGATTGGGACCTTGCTCAGAGGCCTCTCCACCTTGGGGGTCTCCTGCAGGGTAGAGGGCGTTGGTTCCCAGCCTGAGTGCAGTGTCCTGCCCGGTGGGTGCTGGGTGTCCGTGCCACACCCCCACTGGCCAGGGCATCCTCCCACCTTTCTTCCTTTAGGGCCAGACCATTCCATGGAAGCCAGCTAGTTTTGCTAGGAGAATGTTTACTTTTTCATGCTTTTGTTCCCCAGACATTCACTGAGCATCCAGTCTGTGCCTGCCCCTGCTTGTGTTTTGGATCCAGAGATGAAAATACACTCATTCCTGCCTTCAAGGAACCCACAGTGTTTTAGAGGAGACAGGCATGTAAATAAAACATTGTGGTGCCGTGTGAAGAGTCTTGTCATGAAAGCGTGTGCTAGGTCCGTGGCACAGAGAATGTCATTTGTGATGGCTCAGGTTTGGCCCCCCAGGAGGGAGCTGACAGATGAGGAAGTGAAAGGGCACCCAGATTGAGGGACAGCGTGTGTGAACTTAGTCTGCATATAGCATTCGTGGGTTACATATTGCTAGAGAGAAGTTAGATACCTGTTTTTCTGATTTGGGTTGGGGTGTGTGTGTTTCTGTTTTTTATTTTTTTATTTTTTTTATTTGGGTTCTTTTCTTTGAAGTGCATAGAAGCAATCTGTCACCCTGGAAAGAGCACTGAATCTAGAGTCAGCCCTAGCACCGGGGTTTGGCTCAGCCACTTACTGAGTAACAGCGGGCTTGTTTCTTCTCCTTGAATCTCCGTTTCCCTTTTGGTTAGAAGGGGCTGGTGCTCCCCTAGGTGCTGAGGATCAGATGAAAGTGAGAAAGCCCTTTTCACAGCGTGTGGGGCTGTGCAGATCTGAGAGATCACTATGGCTGCACATTGAAATCAATCTCAGTCTCTCTGCCTCTCTCCTTTCTCCATCCCCACGACCCACTTGCCTGGATGTAGCCATGGGTGGGGAGGGGGGAGTAAGACCAGAGGAAAGGGCCTACAGCCAGAGGTAGCCCAGCTTAGATGGCTCTGCTGGCATCAGCCCAAGGCTGACAGTGGATCCCCACGCTCCAGCTGTGCCTGACTCTGGGTGTTTGTGTCTCTGGGATTCCCAGCAAGGTGGACAGAAAGAAGCAGGAAGGCTTTCCAGCCAAACTTCAGGAGCTGATCCAGCAGACAAAGAGGAGGCAGGAAACCCTTCCAGTTTTCTCTTACCTTGGAACTGCCCAAGGACACTACTGTGCAGGTCAGGATTGGACTGGGCAGTTCTTGACATCCACACTGACCTTTGCTACCAAGAATATCTCCTGAAGCCTCAGGACCCTTCTTGGGAAAATTTTGCAGCCCACACCGAAGGTGTTGTGAAGCATCATCTGTGCTCATCTGTCTTTGTCCATTTCAAGCAAGATAATCATGTCTTTTTAACTAATAGATCCTGTTCAGCATGTAAGGACACCTGATGTTTTCCCCGATAAAGCCAATACTAAATTCTGTAGGATAGGTCGGAAGATGAATTTCCTCCCTGGAAGATGGGGTAGGTGAGTCACTTCCTCTGGGTGGGTTCTCCTTAGATATTTCTGCAGGGCTTGCCAGGCTCCCTGCTGGCCTCAGGGGGCCTCTGCTCCTCTGTAACATGCAGCCTAAGAGGGGATTAGATCCTGCTTTAAATTTTAGTCCCTTGTCTAAGAGCCAATCTCTATAGATGGTGAGTCACCAACACTTGGGATAACAAGAGAAATAAACACAGAATCACTGGTAGTGGGATAGAGCAGAAGGCCCAGTTCATCTGTCTCCAGCTCCTTCTAGGGTGGAGACCACCTGGGGCTCCCTTCTCAGGGCCCTGCCCAGTGTGGTGAGCCAGTCCCACCAGGTCCCCAGCTCCTGTCAGAGCCACCTCCCCAGGGCTGATAGACACAGGGCATGGCCATCCTCTTCAGAGGGACCTTGTCCCCCCACCTCCAGGTGGCTGGGGTAGAATTTAGCCTTACCCTAAGTCTTCAGCAAGGCCACCGTATCCTTTGATAAGAGGCCAGGTTGCCATCTTGTTTCAGCCCTGTAGAGTGGGTTTACAGGTTCCTCACCATCAAATGTTACCTTTTTATTATTATTGTTATTTCCATGCAGGAACTTGATCCTTCAAAGGATTTTTGTTTGCCAAATGTGTATTAAATAACAGTGAATTTGTCTTCTCGCTTTGATTTTGCTCATCGAAGGCATAAATGCTGCTCAGATTTCTTCCAGTGATAACTATTAGAGCAGGCGCCTGTGGTGTGCGGGGTGCGTCTGTAAGCCGCCTCGCCTCCTTCACAACTGCCCATCAGGCAGCCTTCACATTCCCTTTCTACTGATTCAGTGACTGTGGCACACAGACATTTTTTCATCATGATAAGTGTACTCCTTAATCCCTATCACCTGTTTCAACCATCCCTCCACCCACCTCCCCTCTGGTAACCATCAGTTTGTTCCCCATGGCTAAGTGTTTCTTGATTTGTCTCTCTCTCTTTTTCTCCTTTGTTAATATCTGCACCCAGATATTAACCTCACCAAGGCCCCGCAGTTAACAAGGGACAGTGGGCTTCAATGCAGATCTCACCCCTCACTGTTAGAGGAGCCGCATTTTCTCCGGGCTGTGTTGCTGCCTTGCTGCCTTTCCACACAGAGAGAAACGTTACATTGGTATAAGCCCAGCCAACAGCAAAAATAAAACCTGTTAGTCTATATGGCTTGTTCACAATTTTTTTTGTGGGTGTGCTCATGAAATACTATAAATACCTTGGAGATTCTCTTTGTTTCTTCTAAGAATTCTTACAAGTCCAGGGACTGCCTCATCTCCACCTCCTTTGGTATCAGTATCTCATGTTGGCATGCTCAGCCCTGTAGAACATATAGGAAGCAGAAGGTGGTGTGGGTTCCAGTCCTGAAGTGGGTGGAGTGAGGCCAAGGTCTGTGAGGCCCCAGAGGATGGAGCAAAGATACTAGGGAGACCATGGGAGTAGAGCCAGCTTTCCCTGAGGAAGAGCATCCAGGAATCCGAGCCACCTGGGAGAGGGAGCTTCCTTCCCCCAAGGCTGGGCAAGCCCATACCAGGGCAGCTGGAGAGGGGAATTCAGACTTTGGATGAGGATGGGACCCAGCAATTGGTTCCCCAATGACCCAAAGGTGGAGATGAGGGGAGACAAGCGGGTATATAAGGCAGTGAGTTACCTGACACTAAATATATGCATTTTATAGGGTTGACCTCGATGCAAGTCCGTCCTTCTTGGGGAGAAGGGGTGGTGGTGATGGTAGTTTTAGTTTTACTGATGTGTGAATCCAAAAGTCTGAGAAAAATCATTTTAGGTCATTTTTGCAGTCCCTTCCTGCCCTCTGATTCTATGAAAATCTATAAAAAGGGGAGTGTCTCATCAATAAATTAAATCTAGAATTACCATGTAACACAGCAATTCCACTCCCAACTAGAGACCCCGAAGAATTGAAAATAGGTATTCAAAAAAAAAAACAAACCCAAAAACGTGTATGCAAATATTCAGAGCACTATTCACAATAATCAGAAGGTGGAAACAATCCAGATGGCCATCAAGAGATGAAGGGGTAAACAAAATGTGTAGCCACACAATGGAGTATTATTCAGCCATAAAGAGGAATGAAATACACCTGCAGTGACAAAGACAAACCTTGAAAACATTACACCAGGTGAAAGAAACCAGACACAAGAGACTACATATTCTGTGATTCCATTAGTATGAAGTGTCCAGAATAGGCAAATACGTAGAGATGACCGGAGTTTGGGGGGGCCGAGGAAATGTGGAGTAACTGCTTAATGGGTAGGGGCTTTCCTTTGGGGGTGATGAAAAAGTTCTGGAACTAAATGATATGGTTGTAAATTGTGGATGTATTTAATGCCACTAAATTGGGTACTTTAAAATGGTTAGAGTGGTTAAGTTTTGTATCTATTTTATCATAATTTTTAATTAAAAAAAAGGAGAAAGAAGAGGGGAGCTCATCACCTGGCTGGTTTTCCATCCCTCTCCTATCAGTCTGCACATCTCCACCTTGTCATCAGTGTGAAAGGTCCGTGACCACCCTGGGGTCTTCGACACTCCCATGCGCACAGGTACACCCAGTTTTCTGTCCCCTTCATCAGAGGGTAGAGATGGGTGGAGGGTCTCAGGCCAGCGTCTCCAGAGCCTATTACAGAAAACCCTCATGAATGAGGCGGGACCACCCCTGTCCCTCGTCCTGGCTCTAGGGAAGTAAGCCCCTTTGGAAGGCGGGGACCTTCTCCAGGCGCCAGGTCACCTCATGTGCTCCAGGCTGCTTGCCCCTTCTCTGGCTCTCATTTCTTTTCCCCAAGGGTCTCAGAGCTTCTCTGCTTCACTTGCTCACAGCTCTTTCAGTTGAATAATTGTCTCTACTTTCCTCACAATCAGAAACACTCCCTTTGAGTCGCAGATGGGTGTTTTCAGAAGCCCTTCTGCGTTGGCATGGACACCCACTGGATGAAGGACTTCTTCAGCTGTTGAGTTGATGCCTCCGAGGGACCCAGGCCCGTGAGCTCCCACTTATCCCACTGCAGCACCCACCAGCCCTGCGCCCCAACCTCCCTCTGCCCAGCCCCACATGTCCCTGCCCTGCCACCAGGGGTCCTCCCAAGACAGCCCCTAAACCACACGCCACAGGCTAATCTCCACTCAGAGTCTGCTCCCAGACTGCGAGCAGGGACTTTATAAATGGGGGAGGCCTTGTGTGCGTGGAGGGGAACCTCAGCCACGAAGAAGGATGTCAGCACTGTCACTGCCGCTTCTGTAGGTTGGCTTCATCTGTGAGGTGACCTCAGGGCAAACTGATTTTAGTAACTTCTCACAAGGGACAGTGATTAAGAACCTGAGTCAGAATCCTCTGAGAGAATGCCCCCCAGGGCAGCTGGGGCCACAGGCTGGGGTGGGGGATGGGGGGGGGTAGTGTGGGTGGTGGGAGTCTTAGGTAAGCAAAGCTCTGTTTCCTCCTTGTTGGAAGGAGAGCTGACACGCTCCCTCGGCAGACACTGATGGAACACCGTCACAGGCACCGGGGATGCACTGAGGGGGGCAAAGCAAAGCCGCCGCCTTCGTGGAGTTTATGATCCACGAGGGGTGATAAAAATCCTGGCTCTCAGGGCAGTGTGAGGATTAACTGAGCTATTCCAAGTCAAGTGCTCAGCACAGTGCCTGGCACAGGTTGAGTGCTCAAGGGACAGCAGCCACTTGTAAGTGTTCATCTTTCTCTCTGTTCCTTGGGGGTCAGGGTGCAGGGAGCCTTGCAGCAGCCACAGTGTGGGGAATATTGTGCTCCTGCCACATGAACGTACCCTGAGCGGGTAGCTGTCAGAGGAGCTGGCTTAGGGACCTGCAACAAGGGCCTGGGATGCACCCAACCAAATGAATTGCAGGCATGAATGGAAAACATTTGTTTATTGCCAAGCAGTGAACTTAGTGCACATAATTGAGTTTACAATCTGCAATCACATAGGAAGAATACAGAACAAAGAATTGGACACAAAAGCACAAGGTGCAGACTGTGTTCTTTAGACCTGTGTAATAGCTCTACTTTGATCCACGTTCTACTGTGTGCTTGTACGTGGATCACTTAGCATTCCTAGGTCACCTTGCCTTTTTTAATTTAAGTTTATTTTTCTTTTTAAAGAACTGCATAAGTCATTATCAATGAGTATATTCTGATGTGCAAGACGTGACACATTTACAGTTTTACATCCTCTACTGAGAGCCCTAAGATCGGGTATAGCTTTCTCCAGAGCTCTGGGGGGTTCCAGGATACAGAGTCCTGGGCCTGGGGGGCTGGGGAGTCCTTCTCCTGATGGAAATCTCCCACCTTGGAAAACTCTCCAGATGGGCTCCTGCTGATGCTCCCAGTGAACTCTCCAAACTTCCTGAGTTTTTGGGCTTATAACTGGAGGCCTATGGCCATGGCTGTCTATATGGTTGATTGGTAGTAACACTTGGATGGTGTTTTCTTGGAAGCTACAGCCTTGCTACTCAAAGTCTGGTCCTTGGACCAGTAGGCTTGACATCCTTTGGATGCTGGTGAGAAATTCAGGTGTGCCCCACATTACTGAGCCCAAACCTGATCTTCACAAGGCCCCCTAGGGGATGTGTGCACATGCTGTAGTGTGAGAGAGGGCGCTCTCCAAGTACCCTTCCATGCATTAATTTCATGCACAACATCTGCATGAACGCTGAGACCCTGTCATCTTTTACACAGAGAGGGAAACTGGCTCCAGCAAGCAAAATGATCCGCCGAAGGTCACATGATGTTTAGAGTAGAACCCAGGCTTCTCACACCTACTGAATCCAGTAAGCGCTGATTGTGCTTTTTTTAAAAAAAAATTTTAATGTTTATTTCTGAGAGAGCATGAGTAGGGGAGGGGCAGAGAGAGAGGAAGACACAGAATCCAAAGCAGGCTCCAGGCTCTGAGTTGCCAGCACAGAGCCCGACGTGGGGCTCGAACTCACAAACCGCGAGATCATGACCTGAGCTGAAGTCGGTCGCTCAACCGACTGAGCCACCCAGGCACCCCTGATTGTGCTTTTACACACATACTAATTGAATCCCCTCAGCCATCTGGAAGTATCATTATTACTACTCCATTTCACAGATGAGGAAAATGAGGCACAGAGAAGTTAACTTGCCTAGAGATGCCACAACTTGATCTCGACCCAATATAGGTATAGGATTCACCGCTTAGAAACCCTAAGCAAGTAGAAAGTCTGCAGGCCAGGGCCTTCATATCCATCCTGGCGAAGCAGACCCCACATGAGTTTCAAAGCCATAAAGCCTAGGTTTGAGTCCTGCTGACACGTCTGTGGGCTGAGAAGACAGATGAGCTCATCTCTGAGGCCTTGGTTTTCCTGTCTGTAAAATGGAGAGAAAAGCAAATGCTGTCTGGCAAGGCCCTGGCGAGGAGTAAACGAGACCATAAGTACTGGAGTGTGTTGTAAACTGTAAAGTGCTATGCACATGCCGCTTACTGGCTTTATTCTCCAGGGACCCTGGCACAATGGTGGAAGAGGAAGCAGCTTGGAGAACGGGGAAGTTGCAGTAGGTGGAACTTAGGGGTTGTCATGGGAACCAAAGCTCCGAGGCTGATCAAGGCAGGAAATACCATCTGGTTTTAAACACCAAAAAGCCTCAACTCACACTGGACTTATTTCTGTAAACAGCAGAATTAACATCATCCTGTAGCAGTAATGTCAGCCCGGAGCAATCTAGATATTGTCTTTCTGCTGATTTCCCTGGTCAGATCCAGACAAAGCACCTAAGGAACTCCTTATCCATTAGCTGTCACTTCCAAAAAAAAGAAAAAATGTGGAAAAGTCACTTAGTAAATCTGAACTTAAACGGAAAGAAAAGATGCTGGGAGATGCTTTTCCACCCCTCCTAGGCTTTGAAAGCACGGAGGGAAGGCTGGAGATGGCAGCAGTGGAGGGGGTGGGGGCTGGAACCCCAGGCAGAGCTGACCCTGGAAGGGTGCTTAGAGAGGATCTCACCTCCCCTCCAAATTATGAGAGAGAAAACAGGCCCAGAATGGGATGGTGCCTGCCCAAGGTCACACAGCAAATCAGTGACAAAACTGAAACTTGCATCTAAGTGTCTCAGTGATAAAGTCAGCATTTTTCCTCTTCGCCAATCGCTGCTTCCTTTGGTATTTGCTCCAGCATTGTCATGTTGCTCCCTGGGAAACATGAGACTGGGGATTTCTCTGGTTCCCCATGGGCTCTGCAAGATGAGAAGCAGAGCGTTTCTTGAGTCCTGCACCTCCCAGGGATTCGACTCAGGAAGCCATTGTTTCTTTGTTGGGAACAACAAGATTTTTGTAGACCACATGAGCCCAAGTGAATCAGGGTGAAATTCTAAAAACAAGAGGGTGATGCCTTTGAGTTTTCAAAATCTAGAGGACTACCCAGCTTTCGTTGGCGGCTCCAAATTCAGCAGAGGTCTGGGGACGAAGGTTTTTTTCATGGCGGGGAGGGGGGACTTGCGCCAGGAATCATTTGAGCTGAGAATCATTCTCTGCTGGAAATGTACCCAGGGTGGCTGCTGCTGTGTAGACTGGCTTACTCCCTCTGAGCCTGTTTTCCTGGGTGCACCGTGAGGCAGATCCCACGTGACCACCTCTGAGGTCCCTTCCGGCTCTGACATTCTGTGACTTGCTAATCACTTTTTAAGAAAGGAAAGAAGACCCACTGCTCCTAGAGCCAGCCTGATACTTTGTTCAGCCGCTGGCATGGACCCAAGTTGAGAAGCATCAGCATTGGCCCTTCAGCTCCTTGCTGGCTGGGTCCTGGGAATTTCCCATGAATGGGGCTTGGCTGGAAATAGTCGCTATCCAGCCTCAAGGAGCGAGGGACATCTGAGACCACTGTCCCCAGTCATAGCCCCAGGACCCTTAGCCTAAACTGGCAGGTGACACCCAGAGGTAGCAATGACACAGAGCATGCCTATGGCTGTGTTTACCCCAAGTCACCCTGCCTCACCCTCAGACCCCCAGGTTCTTCCCTCAAGCCCCTCTGTCCTGTGTCGGCAGGTAGCATCATCTCCTGGCAGTGGAGCAGGGGCTGGGGACCTGGGACATCTGGCCCCACAGGCCTAAGGGAAAAACCTCACTCCCGGGGATGGCCTTGGTTTTTCTGGATCCCGCTGTATTAATGAGAAGCTGCACTCCTAGGGGCTGTCACTCACCTTCTGTCCCTTGGGGTAGGCGAAGTCTTCCCACCCTTTTCCCGCTTGCTCGGAGCCATAGGAACCACCTCACTGCCATCTCAAGGGAGCCCCCAAGTCTCAGCAGGGGATCCCTGGGGCTGCCAGGGCTACAAGAGTGCCTGAGCCGGGGGAGGGGAGGGAAGCTCTGGGCTGCACCATCTGCATTTGGGTTCCCAGGGCAGGAAGAGGGGGGCTGTGGCTCTTTCATATTTCCCAGGAGTTAACTTTTTGGCCTGAAAGAACTTGAGAAATGTCTGATGGAAGAGCCAAAGCCCCCATCCCAGACAGCTCCATGTTTCTGTTGTTTTGCAGGCTCTTTGGGAGCTTCCTGGGTGTGATCTGAAATGGGCCCTGTATGTGGAGGGCAGGGAGAGGAAGGAAGGAAGAGGAAGAGGCAGGCCCCTCCAGATGGGTAGGTGGCAGGTTTGATAAGCAAGAGAACTTACATAAGAGGCTTGTCTTGGACGCCGCAAGACGAGTAGATCTCCACACCCACCCACCACCTCTTAAAAGTTTATTCAGAGGCCTTAACTGGGTTAAGTCATGTATACAGCCAGATGGTCTTAACACCACCTTGCTATCCCAAGGCCATGTCCTTGGGGCAGCCCCTGGGAGCAGGGAAGGCAAGAGGAACCCGCAGTGCAAGGACAGGGGAGGGACGGGGAGCCTCTCGTGTTGGGGTCCAGCTCCCAGGTCAACCAGCGCTCATGTCCCGTTAGTGACCTCCTCCGACAGTTTCCAGTCCAACTAAGGGCAAGGGCATAGCAATCCTAGTTGTTTAAGCCTGGGAACTGACTTAACCTCTCTGCACACCTGACTCTCAGTCTTGCCATCTGTAAGATGGGGGTACTAAATTTCTCTTCCTGTGATGGCTGGGAAAATTAAATGAAAAAAAGAAACCTTAGTGCCTAGCACACAATAGGTGCTTTAAAAATCTATAATTGCAGGGGCACCTGGATGGCTCAGTCAGTTAAGCATCTGACTCTTGATTTCAGCTCAGGTCATGATCTCCTGATTCATTCGTGAGTTCGAGTCCCACATCGAGCTCTGTACTGGCAGCGCAGAGCCTGCTTGGGACTCTCTCTCTCTCTCTCTCTCTCTTTCTTTCTCTTTCTCTTTCTCTTTCTCTTTCTCTTTCTCTTTCTCTTTCTCTTTCTCTTTCTTTCTCTTTCTCTTTCTCTTTCTCTCCTCTGTCTCTTTGTCCCTCCTGTGCACTATCTCTCTCAAAATAAATAAATAAACTTAAAAAAAAATGTCTATCACTAAAGAAAGATCTTTAAAAAATGCAAACACTTCATTTCCACTCTCTAAAGCTTCTTTGGAAAGGTATCCATGGTAAATGTCATTTTCCACGTTGGGGGAACCTGAGCTCAAAGCAGTGGGGTGACTTACGGGAAACCTCAGAGTGGCCACATGCTGGAGTGGGGTCTGTCCGACATGTATCCAAAGCTCCTTCTGTCTCCTTGCAACCATGTACAGCTTTCTGAATACTTTGATGAAATGAGGAGAATGGAAATGAACTTGAGATGCATATATTTCCTCGAGACACGGCACCTGAGAAAAGTGAGAACTGAGAAATGCCAACTTTCAATTTTCTATTTACTTCCTTTCCTTACAGTTTCCTGACAGGGGCCTGGTTTGGAAACCAATTTTGTTGCATGTGTCTTTCCTTCATATTCTGCCTTGCTATTTGCAACTGTGGTGTTGTTTGTGAAGACAATGTCTAGTATGTTCTCTGGGAAGCTGACACCCAGAAAACAAAGGTTTCTTTAGTGATGAATACGCAGCCTGGGAACAGAGCAGAGAACATCTCCCTGAGACAATAGCTCAAAACTGGGCCATGGAGGGAACCTGGAGAAAAGACCAAGCTTCTTGCCCTCTCTCTGCAGTTGCACACTTAGAGAATTACAGCACAGCACAGCCAGGGGACATGACCCACCCACGGTGATAGCACTGGCAAATTGTAGGTTTAACTCCATCAAAACTGAAGATTTCTTTTCATTAAAATTTTTTTTAATGTTTATTTTTGAGAGGGGTGGGAGGACAGAGCACAACCGGGGTGGGGCGTGGGGTGCAGAGAGAGAGAGAGGGAGACACAGAATCTGAAGCAGGCTCCAAGCTCTGACCTGTCAGCACAGAGCCCAACGTGGGGCTCAAACTCACAAACTGAAAGATCATGACCTGAGCTGAAGCTGGACGCTCAACCAACTGAGCCACCCATGCCCCCCTAAAGATTTCTTTAAAAATTTATTTTAAGTTCATTTATTTATTTTTAAGAGAGAGATAGAGCGAATGGGAGAAGGGCAGAGAGAGAGAGAGAGAGAGAGAGGGAGAGAGAGAATCCCAAGCAGACTCCACACTGTCAGCACAGAGCCGAACGTGGGGCTCGAACTCACAAACCGTGAGATTATGACCTGAGCCGAAGCCAAGAGTTAGATGCTTAACCGACTGAGCCACCCAGGTTAAAGATTTCTTTCTAAATGAAGGTCACAAAGCTGATACAGAGGGAAGAGATATTTTCAATGCCTAAATCTGACAAGGGGCTCACAAGGGGCTAAGAGCTAGATTTATACAGGAACTATTTGCAAACCAGGAAGAAGCCATTTCACAGAAGCAGAAACTCGTATAAATACATGCAGAGATGCTCAACCTCACCGGTCATTGAGAAAAACCCAAACTACAACAGCAAGATTCAATTTCTTACCCATCAATTTAAAAAATGAGAAAGTTGGATAATGCTAAGTGTTGTTAAGGATGTGGGCTGTGTGAAGCGGCACAGCCATCTGGAGAGCAGTCTGGCAGGTTTTTGTGACACTGGGTATGTGCCCACTGCGGAGCCGGCCCCAGGCTGTGTGCCCTGAGATACGTGTTCCTTGTCCTCTGCTGCTGCGTTGCTCTGTATTGAGTGGCTCTGGTCCCTGCAGGCGGTGTTTTCCAAGTTCCTTGTCAGCTGGCTCCCACTAAGAGGCACTGACAGGAAGTTGGAGGACAGAAGGGAGAAACCAGGGTATCTCTCGTCCTCTCCTCAGCCGCAGGTGGCATCTCCAAGCAGCAGCTGTGCCTCCTTCCAAGGGACCAGGACTGGTGAGTTATGACTCCAGATTTACCAGATAATCCCTCCCCTCTCTGGTCCTCCTGTAGCACTTCTCCACTGTTGCTAATTTCTGGCTGCTTCACTGTCCCCATGTAGCTTCTCAGCCTTTCCATTCTCCAAGTAACCAATTCCCTGCATGCAAGTCCCTGTGTTTTAAACACTCAAGCTGATTCTGTTGCCTGGTTAGACTGATTCACATCCCAGGATCCGCGCAGTCCCAAATCCTAGGTATGCACTTTAGAGCCACTGCCCTGCAGGTGCACAAGGAGAGATGTCTAAGAATGTCGGTCTACAGTGTTTGTGAAAACGGAGAGGTGGAGGGGGCGTGGCCACCCATTGCCAGAGGGACGGATATTGTACAAGGGTAGGTAACATGTGACATGTAAGCACATTGAAGGGGTGACCATGTTGGGGGTGGGGGAGGAATGGGGACCAAGGATGAAGCGGAAAACAAAGCAGAAGGGCGTTGCATGGAATGAACGAATGATGAATGTGTCTTGAGCCGAGGAAGTCGTTAACTCAACCTCTGCAAATGAGGTTAAAAATGTACATTATGCCTTGAAAAGATGAGCGGGAAAAGAATATGATTGTACAGGCAGAAAGCATAATGTGTGAAGAGCAGAGGCCTAAAAACAGCCTGTCCAGGGAACAGCCAGACGTGACATGTGGCCCATGGCCAGTACCGTGCCCACTGGAATCACGGAATGTCAGCTACACTCAAAAGATCTTAAAGATCTGTTTAACCTCTCTTGGTATAGATGGGGAAACTGAGGTCTGGAGAGGGTCAGGGATACCCACGGTCTTGCTGTGGCAACTCATCCAGAGCCCAGGTTTCCTGACCCCGTTTGGGGAATTTCTACTAAGTTCTACTAAGTTCTTCACTCTGTGCCAGGCACTGTGCAGGCCCTGGGGACACAGCCCCTGCCCTCCAGGGGTGCACTCATGGGAACAGGACAGGCACAGAGTCAAACAGGTCAAACAGCCCTGATGTGTGCAGTGGTGGCAGGGAACACCGACGGGGTAGGTGGCCCCAGTGAACTATGTCTCTCGGTGTCTATGATGGTTTGAAGTCCTCTCCCCTTGAGTCTGGGCTAGGTCTGTGACTTACTGCCCCATGAAATGTGATGGAGGTGACATTGTCTCTGTTCTGGGCCTAAACCATAAGAGAGCCTGGGGTTTCTGCTTTTTCCTCTCAGAGTCCTGAGCTGACACATAAAAAACTGGCTACCCTCCTGGGGAAGCCTCATGGAGAGACTGTGCACAGAGGCCATGTGGAAAGGGAGAGTCTCCAAGACTAACTGGAAAGACAGAGAATCCCAAATGTGCCAGCGTCCCCAGCTGAGCCCAGCCTACGGCCAACCTGCCAACTGAATGCAGCCACATGAGTGACCAACCAGCAAGACCAGCAGAACTGCCCAGCTGAGCCCAGCTCAGATAATAGTCATAAGCAAAACGGTTGCTATTTTAAGCCACAGAATCTTGGAGTGGTTTGTGATGGCAGCAGTGGATTACCAAAACATGCAGTGTCAAGTGAATAGTGAGGGGACAAAATGAGAACAGGGTACACGGAGGGCCAGAAGGAGTGACAATGAATCTGACCAGGAGGACTCTGAGAGCCGAGCAGGAAAAAGTGAAGATGAGTCTTGGGCATCATCAGTGCATGTCAACAGACGCCCTCCGAGGACCTACTACCTGCCAGGCCCTGGGTGGGGCTGAAGAGGAGGCAGAGAAAGACAGCTGCAGCCTGGTGGGCGAGGGGTCTTGAGCACTGGCAGTGATGGTGCGAGGAGGTTGGACGTGCTCGGTGGGAGACAGGGGCTGAGCGCTCAGAAGGCAGAGGGCTTGTCTCCTTGGAGGAGTGACCAGGGAAGACTTCATGGAGGAGGTGGAATTTAATGTGGGCTCTGAAAACTGGATGTGGTTTAGAGTTAGAGGGAAAAGCTTTCCAGGCAGAGGGTATCGTGTGCACAGCGGTACAGAGCTGGGATGGTTGGCCTGTCGGGACCGGAAGCAGCCAGTACGAAAGCTGATCAGATCTCCACAATGAGGGACACTGGTCCTGCTCTGTCTTGGCTAAATCCTCCAAACACATGTATACAGAGATACCGTAACAGCAGCAAGCCCTAGTAACACTCTGGTTACGTGAGGTAGGGAGGAAATGCCCCCAAATGAGTGATATTTCTTCCAAAGTCAGTTCATGTTATCATTGTGGATTGGGAGACAAATAAATGCCTAAGAATAGACACAGAACATTAATTTTTTATTGATCATAATATCATTTTCATGAACATTAAAAATGTAGACTTTGGCAAGAAATAATTTTCACAAAAAGAGAGAAAAGATATTTGGAAGGGTGTGGCATTTCTCCTTTCCTGTCCCTTTGATCTTCCTGCCAGCCATTTCAGGAGAATGGACGTGTTGGGGTATCATAGTGGGGGTAGTAGAGCATAGGGTAATAGGGTAGAGGGCCCTGGAGGCTTTCAGACCCGGCTTAGAATCCCAGCGCTGCCCTTTTCTAGTTATAAAGTGCCAAACTCAGAGCGCAGCCCCTGGTAAAAGCCCAGCACGCTCTTGGAGTTGTTAAAATTACCCATGATCATCATTCACGCTATTTTAAAAGAAGGAAGCTGAGGCCAAGGAGCTTCCCAAGTGCCAGCACACTGGGAACAAAATGCAGTCCCCATGTCTCCTTCTTGGGTTCCCTCTGTTTCTCCTCCCTGCACCCCACCTCCCTTCCTTGCTCTTAGGGTCTGCGTCATTAAGCGACAGGGGTGCTGAAGTGAGAAACATTGAACTCCAGGTCCTATGACCCTTCTGGGGTGTTTCTTGAGGACCTCCAAGGTGACAATAAATCAAACTGACTCCCTTGGAGACTCATACCAGCATAAGATAGAAGAACATGCAAGCCAAGGGGGATCTTGCTAAAAGAAACAAG
Source organism: Panthera tigris (assembly GCF_018350195.1). Classification (NCBI taxonomy): domain Eukaryota; kingdom Metazoa; phylum Chordata; class Mammalia; order Carnivora; family Felidae; genus Panthera; species Panthera tigris. The sequence goes on along the minus strand of NC_056672.1, from coordinate 60,581,618 downwards.
CAATGAGGCATCAGGTATCCACTTTTAACAAAGGGAACAGAAACAATAGGAGAAGCTAGAAAATCAACAGTTCACTTAACCTTAAACTATGGTGTGATAGAAAAGACAGGTTGGCCTCTTAAATCCAGAATTATAGCCCCAAAGTTTGTCACTTCTCCTGTGCTCGCTTGACATTCAGCCTAAGACTCCATTTTATCTTCTGTAAAATGGGCATAAGAATGCCTTACAGAATTATTAATGAGACCAATTAATGAGATAATATATAGAAAGGACATTGTGCCCTAGATTGTATTGAAGAGATATTCTGGGGGTACAATCTCTGAAGCTGTGTGTCTGTGCTTTCCTCTGCCAAGGGGATCCCCAGATTCTCCACAGGGTCCCTAACTCTCCCCAGATAAGTTTATGTTTTAGAGACTGAAGGGTTTTACTTTGTTTCTAATATAAGATTAACCCTAATATTGAAAAAAAATCAAAGCATAAATAAAAAGAAAATTGAAGAGGAAAAGTGATAGTAAACAGTAGAAACCAAATGTAGTGGGGTTTTTCTTCAATCTTTTTGTTGTTTTGTTGTTGGGATTTTTTTTTAATGAACTGAGTCATCCTCTAGCTGAACGTCTCAAAATGAAAATATAAGAGGGAGAAAAATAGAACCAAAAGCAATAATAAAACAGAGAGCAAAGTGGTACAGGAAGCTTTTTTTTTCTTTAATAAAAGAAATATATGCTCATAGTAAACAAACAAAAAAAAACCACAACAGTACAGAAGGATAGAAGGTGAAAAATAAATCTCTTTTTACCCTTCCATTACTTCTCTCTTTCGGTCCTATTAGCCAGAGGTCACTGCTCTTGACAGCAAGAAACTTTTTATTTGTTTCTTTCACATTGCAACTGATTGTATCCATCTTTTAAAGGAGAAGATGGAATTTAGAAAATTCCCAGAGGCATCTAATTTGCTAAAAGATAATGAACATCGTATAAAAGAATTAAGTGCTTTCCAAGATCCTGACAAAATAAAGATATCAATCAAAAAAACTCCCCAAAGGAAGTCCAGATGGCCATGCAATTGAACTTTATCATGCTCATCGGCCTGGCAATCTCCATGCCCTTGAAATACCCAAGAAAACCATCCAACAGAAAGCAACACCTGATACATATAGTGAATTCTTCATCAAGCTGATCTAAAACTGGAACAAATCCTATAAAGCTGTTAGCCTGTTCAGGATCCCTGATGAACGTAGGCGCAGAGTTCCTTCCAAACCAGTCTTTTATTTATTTATTTTAAGTGTTTGTTTATTTTTGAGAGAGAGAGTGTGAGTGAGGGAGGGGCAGAGAGAGAGGGGGACAGGATCCGAAGCAGGCTCTTTGCTGATGGCAGAGAGCTCGATGTGGGGCTTGAACTCATGAACTGTGAGATAATGACCTGGGCCCAAGTCAGATGCTTAACTGACTGAGCCACCCAGGCATCCCCCAAACCAGTCTTTCAAACATAGGCACAGGTCCATCTGGAGTCAGAAGATCTTATACTTCCTTGTGCAAGATGGTGCAATACCAGGAAGATACGGTACCATTAATCACAGCAAGTCGATCATCCCAAAGCATCTGATGACGTACACTGTATTTCCAAATTTTAGAAGCACGTGGAAAATGATAGAACATGCTGGAGTTTACTAAAATCAGCTATGGAATTTGAACAGCTGGAATGTTAAGGAAAGGGCAAAGAGTAACCGAAATATCACTAAAGCCAGATGCCGGCCTACCTGTGTCCTTTGCTATTTAATATACTATAGAGCTGGATTGGGGGATAGGGCAGAGGGAATAACTGATTTTGTTAGGAAAAGGCAAATGAAAAGGCTCACTGTTGTTATTTAAAGCTTGGAGCAAGATTGGCAGGATAGGATGTACAGCTTCCTGTCTCAGCGCGCTCCTGAAAACCAGGCCATAAATAAGATCCTTGAAAAGCAAATCATATTTACCCGATAGGAAGGATGTCATAATTGAAGCTTGCTTTGCTGATTAAGGATTTGGCATTAAATTAATCATATGTAGCCTTCCCCCTCCGAGCTGTGCCAGCCCCAGGGAAGTGAGACTCCCCCACTGTCACCTGGCCCTCCGTACCCTGGAAGGAAAGGGTAATCCTCTGCCCTTTGTGACGAACCTCATGAAGAGCCACATGGAGGGGACTTCCCCACGGCACGCCCTCTCCCCATTGTAGAAACACATGTAGAAGTCGTTCAGGTAATAATGAAAAATGCACACCTATTCATTCAACAAACCCAGATTGTGTGCTTGTGTGTGCCTATGGTCTCACATGTGGAAGAGGACACAGAGAGGTAGACTAACTATACAACACAGTGTGGTGTCAGAGACTCTTTCTAGAATGTGCTGAGATAAAAAATGAAAAAACTGTATTTCATCGAATCTAAGACACCATTATTTTATGTATCACTGAGAAAGGAAAAAATACTGCCAATTATAAGATGCCATCAATGGCAAGGTGCATCCTGATGCTAGAGACGAATACAAATGTGGGTCTCAGAATGGGTGAAATGTGGTAATTAACTTTTAAAGAAGTGATAAGTGATACCTCTCAGCATGAGCCAAGCCTCACCATGGGAGCTGGGAGAAGGTAGCAATTACTTCTGCTGGGTGACTAGAGGAGGCATCACAGGGACGTGACATCTGATCTCAGTCGTGAAGGATTTCACCAATGGGAGGAAGAGCGGGAAGAACATTCAGGTTGAAGGAATAGCACAAGCAAAAGTTACAGAGGCAGAAAAGGGCAGGCATGATTATGGACCTGCTAATACGTCCTGAGTAGTTAGAAGGCATGGGGAGATAGAGCAGGTGCGAAGCTGGGACCATTGAAGCCAGATTGTCAGTAGCCTATAACCCCAGTCTTGGGAGTTAGTGCCCCATAGATGACAGGGAGCCATAGAATGTTTTGAGCTGTGAGGACATGATTGGAGCCAAGTGTTGGAGAGGTTTGTCTGGCAGGGTAAATGCAGGGTAGGTTGAAGGGTGAGACCAGAGGTGAGGATACAGGTGAGACTTGCAACCGACCCAGCTGGGGGCGGGTGGAGACAAACCAAGGGGCCCCACATGGATCCACATGATCAAGTCAGATTGTGAAGGGCTAAGGCCACAAGGCCATGAGAACAAAAGACCCACAATCACATACAACAATATGGATAAATCTCACAAACGCAACGTTGAGTGAGAGAAGCCAGACACAAAAGCGGACACAGGCGGTGATTCCATTTTGTACCAAGACCAAGAAAAGGCCCAGACCAATCTACAGTGTTAGCAGTCAGGATACCGGTTACCCTGAGGGAGGATAGTGACTGGCAGGGACCCAACGGGGGCTTCTGGGTGCTGGTCATGTTCTGGTTCTTGGTGCTGTTCATATGGGCGTGTTCACTTTATGAAAACTGACCTGTGAATTAAGATTTGTGCACTTTCTGCCTGTATGTTGTGGTTCGATACAATTAACCCCCCTCTCCACCCCCCCCAGTTCGGGACACAGAAACTGGAAGTAGGGGTCTAGAACGGAGGAGCCTGCAGGAACACGCAGCCACCCAATGCCAGAATGAGTCACAGTCCACTCAAGAGGCTTCCCACAGTGCACTTGGAGCAGGTATGAGCAGATGAAGAAAAGAATGAAGAACTTTCTCACCTCTGGGCCTATGACAGAGGCACACCAGACGTATTGGTGGAGAATGACCAGCAAACAGAAATAGTGGGGCGAGCATAATTACAAGGGAAAGGAGAGATGAGGAGAATCTCAGGGGGCACCTAGGTGCATTCAGTGAGCCCATGGAGTGCCTGTGAGGGCAGGGCGGGAAACTGTGGATGGGATCCAGGCAGAGCAACTAAGCATCCTTTGGGAGATGAGTGAACGGGAGTGCAGAGAGCGGGGGACACAACCGAGTCTGGGAGTCCTGAGAGGCTAAAAGGGTGAGGTCAGCAACATGGAATTTGGGTGTTGACCCTCAGTGGCTTTCTAGAAGTCCTGGTTTTACAAATGCTGTGTGATCACACAGAGAAGAGAGGGATGGATGGTCCCTAGGCGTGGATGTGGGTTCACCACCAACCAGCTCAGCCACACTCACCTGTAATCGTGGCTACTAATCTGGATGCCCTTAACAGTCTGGAACATGGGGACATAATCACGAGTGAAATGTTTTGGCCCTGTTCACAGGCCCCTGCGTTAAACTGCTGGTCAGCAGGCTCAGGGAGATCTGGCTTGCTGTTCATCTGAAACAGCACAACAACAAGTCCACAGAGAGCAAACCTGGGGCTCTTAGAGGACCACGGTGCGATGTGGCTGCCAGCAAAATGCAGGTGACCCCAGACTGCAAGGACAGCAGCCCAGAGGCCTGAACACAGAGGGATGCTCCTGTTATTCTGTGTGCTTCTTGGTCCATATGGAGGGCTTGTGGTCAGTTCTGGACATCACTCGAAGAAAACCATGAGCAGACTAGTGGCCAGGGAAAGTTGAGGAACCTGGGGACATCCCTCTGAGGAAGAGGTGACTTGGTTGGGGGTGGTACACAGCATTACTTGTGAGCTGTCTTTGGTGAAGGACACCATGGATGAGGGAGAGACTCCAGCAGCAGACTGGGATCCAGAGTGAATGCCACAGCAAGGCTGACTTTGGTGGAGCACACAACCGCCATAGACCAAATAACGGCATGGGAGCCTCAGGAAGCACTGATCTTGCCACTGATCTGCTGGTATTATTACTATAATTGTTATTAGTTGCATGCCTAACAAGAGCTAAGTACTGTGTTAAGTACCTTACATGCACGTATGCATTATCTTACCAAGGGAGTTAATGATATGAAAAATGCTCAGAACAGTGCCTGGCACACGTGAGTACTCGAAGTACATTCGCTGTTGTAACTATTTAATCTTCACAATAAACTTGCTGTGAAAGAGGAATTGTTTATTCTCACTTCACAGACAAGGAAACTGAAGGTCAGGAGAGTGAGCGACTCCCCCAAAGTTGCACCACTAATGACTGGTAAGCCAGACTTTGAGCCCAGGACTACCTGCTTCCTAAAGTTTGATGAGTGGTTAGACCAGAAACTTTCCCATCTGGCCAAGGTTCTGTTCCTAAACTGTACCTCTTGTTCATTGATAACCCCCTTTGTAAAGGATCTTATTGTTTGTGAAACCTGTAAATGAGGGGGGCTTTTGGCCCCCTCGCCAGTCTGTGTCCTTTTGGAGATGCTCAGTTATGACTAAACTGCCTGCCTATGTCTGCTCGGGGCTTGTCCAGACGATATGGAACAAGCCGATATGTCCGTCCTTCCTCTGTTGTCAAACTGACAAAGAACACGGGTGGAAGGAGTGGCTCCGGGCTCTTCTGGTCAACCCCAGGTTTGGCCTCAACTCCGGAAGGGTTTAGTCATAGACTCTCCCCAGGCCAGATGCTGTCCCCTGACACCTCAGGAGGAGGGCCAGCTTCATCTCTGTTTTGGTGAGGGACCCTGGCCAAGTCATTTTACATTTTTCTGGTGTTGAGCCTCAGGGGCGTTCTTTAGTTCTTTAAGACTATTAACTTCTCAGTCATAGAAGGGCATCTTCAAGGAGAGGCATGTGGAGTAGAGAAATGTGCAGGAGTTTGGGGTCAGACAGACCGGGTTTGGGCTCTGTCACTGTCTCTGCCAAGTATCATTAAGCATGGTATTTAATCCATCTGGACTTCAGTCTTGTAATTTGTGAAACTGGGATCCTAACACCTATTTTTCAGACAGTTGTGAAGATTAAGATGATGCATACCAAGGTGTCTGGCACAGAGTAGGTAGGTGTTTAATAAATGGCAGCTATTATTATTACTCGAACTGTGTCACCAGACCACATTTGATGCCTGAAACCCAATTTTACGGTTTAAAAAACATGCCTTGTGAGAAGAGAAAAGCGACTTAGATTCATTCAGCTAATCTTTTTTGGAGCCATCATTCATAACTTATCCATTAAAAAAAAGAACTGAAAACAAACGATGTATTTAAACAAAAAACCAGCTGAGCTACTTGGTTGAAAGAAGCACTTCGATGTAAACACGAATAGGAAATACGTGGGGGAAAGAGAAGAAATACATGAGAGATGTTTGTAAGATGGCTTATGGTTTTGGGGGGTTTTTGGTTTTGTTTGAAGAAAAAAGTACAAGAAGAACTCCCTGCTGTTGGAGCAAGAGCAGAGGCAGACATGGATGATGGGATCGATTGGGAACAGGGTGCTGGAAACTGGAGCCAGTCCCTGGGAGGAGACAGCTGCCACATGGCAGATCCCTGCCGCTGGCACCAGCGTGGCAAGGGGTGTCCAGCCCTGCCTGGAAAAAGGACAGACAGCAGGGGGAAGCCTGGTTATCCTCCCAGGGTCGGGATCCTGCTCAAAGACAGCCACATGGACCATGGAGCCCCCAACATCCTCTGAAAGAGAATGGGCATCATCTTTCAAAGCAGCCCCAGCCTCTAAGCCAGGGTTTGCAGACTGGCTTCTGGTTCTTGTGTGGAGGGAGAGGGAGTGGGAGAAAGTATTGCTAAGATGAGAATTTAAGCCATACAGACCTGGGCTGACGCTTTCTTAAGTCTTTACTGAGTCCCTTGTAAGGTAGATGAGCCTGTAAATCAGTGTTTCCCACAGTCCTAGGACTTGGCATCTGCTGATGCATATTATTCCATTAATAATGAGAAGAACAAGGGCACCTGGGTGGCTTAGTCGGTTGAGCTCCCGACTTTGGCTCAGGTCATGATCTCAGTGTTTGTGGGTTTGAGCCCCGCATCAGGCTCTGCTGACAGCTCGGAGCCTGGAACCTGCTTCCAATTCTGTGTCTCCCTCTCTCTCTGCCCCTCCCCCGCTCATGCTCTGTCTCTGTCTCTCAAAAATGAATAAATATTAAAAAATTTTAAGAATATAATGAGAAGAACATTAACCTAACGGCTTCTGTTTGCGCCCTGGTTCCTGCCCCTATATGTGGCTTATTATCAGCCTCCTAGCTGATCTCCCTGCTTCCACCTTTTTCACCTTCCCTCGCTTGTCAATGATTCTTCACTCTGCCGCCAGATTGATCCTGTTCAAATACATCGGATCGTGTCACTGTTCCACTCAATACCCTCAGTGGTTCCCCAGTTCATCAGGTGCAATCGGTCCTACCTGATCCCGGCCTGTCTTTGACCTTGGGTACTGCCACTTTTCCCTTTGCTCACTCTGCTCCAGACACGCCAGCTTCCTGACTGTTCCTTGAACATGCCAGGCACACTCCGGTCTCAGAGCCTCTGGCCTTGCTGTTCCTCCACCTGGAACACTCTTTGCATGTCTTGCTTACTTACCTCTTTGAGGTTTTTGCTGAAGAGTCACCTCAGTATGTCCTTCTGTGACCCCCTGTTTCAAATTGTAGCCCCGCTCTGTCAGTTTCAACCCTCTTTCCTGCTTTATTTGTTCTCCAAAGCACTTTTCACAAGCTGACATGCTAAGATATCTCCTTACTATTTCTGTTTATTATTTCTCTCTCTCTCTCTCCACTAGAATGTAAATTTTATGAGAGCGGGGATTTTAGTTTGGCTTGTTTATTCTTGCCTCCTCAGCTCCTAGGACACTGCCCAGCACATAGTAGATGCTGTAAAACATATGTTGAAGGAATGAATGATTATTATAAAGCAAGAGGCTGGACTCCAGCTGTAGGGGGATATTGACTCGAGGCTGGTGACCGAGGCAGAAACTCAGACCTAGGAAGCATGCCAGGAATCCAGTTATCCAAACTGAAACACAGGCCAGGGTAGGATCTGGGAACCAGAGGGATGCCCAGGCATTAAAAGTAAGCATGAGATCAGAACCTGGCCTGGAGCCAGGCCGACGGAGAGTGTTGAAGCTGGTGATCTTCAGGTCAGGGCTGGTCCCAGCCACATGTCTTGGGGCCAGGTCACCCCATAAGTGGAGACAGAGGGGGCTGAAAGGCAGGTTGCCGGGCAGGGCCTTCAACCACTTAGTAAATGTCAAGCAAAGTTATCCCAGCTTTCAACTTATTCCCAGATGTAGGTGTCAGTGGATAATCCATATTGGCATGGCTTACAAGGAAAACACAAATGACTAAGGGAAAACAGGAAAATGCTCCTTCAGAGACCTGAACTGAGAAGTTGAGGAAGGGCAGATGCCTGGAACCTATGACGAGAGGATATCTGTCATGTCAAGTGAGACATCAGCTAAGCGAGATTACCTGTCATCTGGACCGTTTTTGGTTGTGTTCGTGGAGATGCTCTGGTGAACTCTGCCCACGCAAACCCTCCAGCTATGTGCAGCTCAGGAGCGGTGTCTGCAGAAGTCTAGAAAGAGGAGTTGGGACAGAGAGAACTTGGCCTGGGTTCCCCAGAGCTGTCCAGGGTACTCTCGAGGAGTTGGGCTCAGCCTCTCCTCTCTGTCCTCATACTTCCTGATAATCTAGCCTGTGATTCAGGGCTGTCCCTACCTCACTCCAGAAGAGCAAGGCTGTGGACATCATCTGGTCCAACTCCTTCACCACATACCTAAGAGAACGAAGGTTCAGAACAATCAAAAGTCAGGGCAGCGCCCCTCCCATAGGGGAAGTTGTTCCCTATCCTGGCTCCCACTGCACTATGCACAGAGCTCCTGCTCTGGGGTCCGGTCCTACCTTGGTAGCTCTGTGTACTTGGACAAGCTGGAACCTCTCTGAGCCTCGGTGTATTCACCTGTAAAGTGAGGATGATAAATACAGTACTTAGTTCATTGAGCTGTTGTGAGGATTACATTATAAGGCATGTAGGAAATGTTCAGTGAAGGTTAAACTGCCAACCTTGTTACAAGGTCGTCGATATGGTCCACAATGGCTGGTTCAAGCACAAGGATGTTTTCTCATTTGATGTCCTACTGTCTCCCCTCATTAATCACCCCTTGGGATTTTATATTTTAATGACCTACGATTCCTATTCTTCAAGCATGGAGGGGCTAGGTCAGATCACAGGACTTCTTTGCGTAAGGTTAGCCAGGGCAACCCAGCCGAGAGGGCCAAGTCGAGGGGAGCGGTGATCCCACCCGGAGGGATGTTGCTGGGCGGAGCCCTTTGGGAGTGGGGACGCGGGGAGGTCAAATGCCTGGAGGGGGCGGTAGCACCCGCAAGGTGTGGACCCTAGTCTCTTCTGAGGTTGGCAGGGGACGGCTTTTCAGTCTGGTGGGGAAAGTGGGGGACTCTCAGTCAAGGCCATAAGCGCCGGATACCTTAGCACCAAGGGATGTTCGAGCGCCGGTGGCATCTTTGGCCGCCCCTTCGGACTCGGTTAGGGCCTCTCCAGACACCCGCGCGGAACAGAAGAGCTTAAGGCTTCAGGTGCCTTTAGGACGCCTCCGTGGCGCGCAGTCAGCCCAGACCTTCCCAGTCAGACCTCCGAGCAGCAGTCCCAAACCACCGTGCAGGGAGCGCTCGGCGGAGCGGCGGCGGCCACTGCGCGTACCAGCACGCAGTCCACGTTCCCCCAACCCCTGTGCCCCGGGCGCTCGGGTCCCCCGCGGTCCGCGGACATCGGCCGCCCGCGCGGCGGAGGGCCGGGGGCGCGTGTGTGCGTGTGCAGGAAAGGCGGCCCTCTCCGCGGCCGCCCCTGCGCCAGCGCCTCCCCCTCCCCCGGCGCGCACGGCCCGTCCCCGTCCCCGGAGGCGGCCCGAGCCGCCGCGGAGCAGCTTCGCCTTCGCCTCCCGCGTTTCCTGCCGCCCGCCCTCCCCCGGCCAGGCTCCAGGGGCTGCCGCGGAGCGGCTCCCGGCGGGAGAGCGGCTCAGAGCGCGCACGGGAGCGGGCGGAGGCGGCCTGGTTCGCGGTGGCCGCGCCGGAGAGAGGCGCGCGCGAAGACGCCGGCCCCCCTCTCCGCGTTTGCTCTCTCGCTCCCCGCCTCCCGCACTCCGCTCGCTCCCACCCCTTCCCGGCGTGATTGATCCGTCACGGGCGCCGCCGCTGCCGCCGCCGCCGCGGCCGTTCTGAGCCGAGCAGGAGCCGGAGCCCAAGCCGGAGCCGGGGCCGGGGCCGGGGCCGGGACCGGGGCCGGGACCGGCGCCATTGAGCGGGCGCCGCGGGGAGAGCTTGGCGCGGGGCGGCGGGCCGGGCCAGGCCATGCGGGCCGAGTGAGCCGGCGCCCGCAGCCCGCGGCGCGGCATGGCTTCCCCGCGGAGCTCCGGGCAGCCCGGGCCGCCGCCGCCGCCGCCGCCGCCGCCCGCGCGCCTGCTGCTGCTCCTGCTGCTGCCGCTGCTGCTGCCGCTGGCGCCCGGGGCCTGGGGCTGGGCGCGGGGTGCCCCCCGGCCGCCGCCCAGCAGCCCGCCGCTCTCCATCATGGGCCTCATGCCGCTCACCAAGGAGGTGGCCAAGGGCAGCATCGGGCGCGGCGTGCTTCCCGCCGTGGAACTGGCCATAGAGCAGATCCGCAACGAGTCGCTCCTGCGCCCCTACTTCCTCGACCTGCGGCTCTACGACACCGAGGTGAGTGTCCGGCAGCCCGCGCCGTCGGGGATGTAGGGGGCGGTGGGTGAGGGAGTGCGGAACCGAGGGAAGCTTTGGCCCTTGGGCAGAGCCCCGATTGAGCCACCCGTGCCTGCCGAGGGCACCGCGGGCTGGTGCTCAGTGCTCACCCCGGAGTCCTTCTGGGCTTGGCTGGCACAGCTGGTACCAAGATTTGCTGAGCCTCTCTCTCCTCTGGGATTTTGTCTATGTGTGTGTTGGTGTGGGGGAGGTGGGTAGAAGACTGGGGTTTCCTTTGACCAGAGAAGGAGTGTCGAACGTGGGGACTGGACCCTCTAAAAGGCCTGCAGGGGTTGCCTGTCCAGGTCCCGTTGGTGGGGATGTGGACTGCCGGGTGGGAGGAAGAGGCGCATTGACCGCAAACTGGGCCACCCGGGGCCAGAGAGGCCGAGTCCTGCTCGCGGGCCCCCAGGAGAGCCCGGCCGCGCTTTGAGGTCTGGAGGGCTCCGGGACCCGAAGGGCCAGAGCGCGCAGGAGGGCTGGGCGCGTGGTGCGCGCTGGCGGCTCGGAGCCCGCACCGCGCGGGCAGGTGTGGGGCCGCTGGTTCTGGAAGGGTGCTGCCTGAATGTGCCCGGCGCTGCCTGCAGCCGGAGCGGTTTAATGGGGAGACTCCCCCTCGGTTTAGTTGCTCAGAGAGTGCCCTGAGCAGGTCTCGCTGCGGTCGAGCGGGGGTGTCCGGCGGCGCCGCTGCTGTTGGCTCTGCGACTGCAGGCGCAGTTTCTCCCGGCGCAGACTTGAAGCACGGACTTGGAGCGCAGCAGCGGGCTGGCCCTCCCGGCCTCCTCCGAGGGGAGCCGCAGAGCCCAGAGCTTCGCATCCCAAGCCCCCTCCTCACGCCCGCAGCTCGGGTTCTGGCTGAAGCCCAGCGCGGACCTTCACCGTCTGCAAGGCTGCCGGCGTCCGCCGAGGGGGCCTGGAGGAGCGATCGCCCGCCTCGCGAGGTCGGGTTTGCGAGTTTTTCCGGACTGAGGGAGCCCCTACGCTCCCGCCGCCGTGAGACGCGGCCTGAAGGGGGCAGTGATTTCCTGTGCAGTGCGCTCTGTTGGCGCCTTCAACACCGCGCCGAGAAAGCCTGGCCCGGAGCTGAGCTTGACCCTGGCTTCCCGGAGCTCCCTGGGAGCTTCTGCTCCAGCCCAGGTGCAGAACCTTTAGAGAGGAGGTTCGTGCTGCCGCGCTGACCATGCAGTCTAGGCTCCGCTGCTTTCCTGTCTGACCCCCCCCCCTTTTTTTTGGTCCCCTGAGAAAGAGCAGAAATCTGGATTGCATCTTATTCCCCGCCTCCCCCCACCTTCACTGATGAACCAGCCTGCTCTGCGCTGTAAATAAAAGGTGAAGGAACGGGTGGCAGTTGGTGGCGGTGCGCACAGGCTGCTGCAAGCGGAGAGGCTCCCTCTGCCCCGGGAGGATGCAAGCTGGGTGGCTGAGCAGAGCTAACCCGGTGTGGAATTATTTCTGAATGACATTCCCATCGCCCTCATCTTTGCCCTAACATTTCAAGTTGTCTGGGGTACCTGTCTGGCACACATAAATGGACACGGCAATGCAATTGTATCGAGGCATGCCCTCTCCCCACTGTTTCTGTTGCTTCCAGATATATTCTTTCAGAAGGGACAGGAGAGAGCCGGCTCTTTGGAGACAGACACATTTGTAGATAGGGCAGCCCCGCTTGCATCATTACTAAATATTGTCAGCTGCATAATGTTTTCATCATCAATTTATTCCCTTCAGAAAGCTTCCCTGAAAGAGATTTCACATTAGCTTGTTTGTGGCAGCAAAGGGATGGGTGCTTGGTTTCAGGGTGCGGGTTGAAGCTTTTACATTTATTTTTCAAGTGCGTCTTGATGACTTTGTGAGTGAGAGGGCCCAAAGTCGAGAGAATGAGGCTTCTTAGTTGGTGGGAAGATGCAGGAGGCCACGGAAAGGGGGCACGGGGTAACCTCAGAGCATGGGCTTTGGGGTGGGTCAGACCTGGGTTCCAGTCAGACACCAGTTGTCTCCCTGCTGGGTGACCTTGAGTGGGGTATGTAATCTGTCTAAGCCTAGATTCTCACATCTGGAAAAGTGGGGTTGTTATGCGCACTCTGTAGGGTGGTGATGTGATGCTTAAGGGGAGGGGGATATCAGGCCCGCGTGGAAAATGCCTTGAGCTGGCAGGCCCGGCAGCCAGGGCTCTGTCTGGCATGCTGTAGGCACCAAGGAAATGTTTCCTGCCTCCCTTCCTTCGTTTTCCCCTGGCCTGGATCCATAATAAGACATTGCTGCTTTAGGTGTGATCAAATGGCCACAACGAAATATTAAGACCGTTCGTTTTGTTTTTCTCACTTTGGAAGTCTCATGTAGAGTCAGTGAAGTGATCACCAGAAAGAAAAAGAATTCTGGCTTACAAGCAAACATGTATGTCACCTCCTGCCCTGAGGGGTCATGTTTGCCAGAATGCCCAGGTGATATAATACTTAATTTTTTTCAAGTGGCCCGTCTTCAGAGTGCAGGTACTTTCTTGCTGAGCTGAAGTAAAAGGGATTATCAGCGTGGGTAATTGCAGCAAAATCCACAGTGATCTGAAGGGTGTTTGGGCCTGCGTTACAGTGTCCTGGGCCTGTTTTCTTCGGATGGGCCATCTTTGCGGATTGTGTATACTCCCTAATCACTTCCTGGCTGTGTCACTTGCCTGTAGACTTGGACACAAGATGGATGTGGTGAATGGATTTTGGCTGGCTTTGCTGACATCGGCTGTCGTCAGTGGCCAGAGACTGTGGGCAGCCAGGATGGACCTTTGTCCACACAGCCTTCAAAGAGATGGAGATTTACCAAGTAATGGGTTAATCTGATCACTGGGAGAGCCTGTCTCAATAAAGGGGCCTCCTGCACGGATCTCTGTCGATTGACTCTCTTACTGTAAATAGAATAGCAGTAGAATATTCAAAGCCCCACTTAGTGGCCTTGTGTTTGTAAAAAGGAAACATTCCAAGGGAGCATCTGTGAGTTAGGACCTCTTTTCTCTGCTGCAGATAAAGTCATTTTGGCAAATACTCTTATATGTATTCCAAAGTAGAGTTGAGTATATACAAACACAAGCGGGACAACTGAATATGCAAATAAAAGGAAGCAGCAGATACCATTGGGAAGCATGGAAATTACTATACCAAGAACCTGGGTTACTGTAATTTTGAGTATTAAGTTTTAGCTCTGAGCTTCCTGGCAGTCAAGGTAAAAAGGTAAAAAAGGTGGGTTACATTACTTACATGTTTCATTAAAAGATTCTGAAGGACAGCGTCTTTTTAAAAAAGTTTTGCAGGAGATTCAGAGTCTTCTTCAAATGGTTGTTTCTCATTCTTTGGGAGCTACGTGAATTAAATAATAACCAAGGAATCCGTTAAGAAATAATGTTGGCTTTTCTAATTTCGTTAAAGTAATGTGCATCTTAGAAAAATTGAAAATTAGAGAGGAGCATGTAGAAAAATAATATTTGCTCATAATCCACCTATACAAAGATAATTATGCCTAATAATTAGCATTATTCTCTTCCAGTCGCCAGTTTTCACTATTTTATGTACTTGAAATCTTGCTCTGTGTGCACTTTTATATTTTGTTTCATTAAGTTAACATTATATTATGGGTACTTCCCCATGTTCTCAGTTACAGTTTAGTGGCTGTATACTGGTCTGTCCTGTGGGTACACCATAAATATTAAGTCATTCCCCTACTGTTCAATTTGTATGTTTTCCCACTTGTTACTATTTTAAATAATTCTGTAATAAACTTAGGAAACATTCAGGGAGCCAAAGGAGTACATTCTAGGTGTGCACCTCTCAGGAAGTCTACCCTGATGCAGGGATCCAGCTTCGAAAACCCAGAGAAAATCTAGTGATAGGTGAGCATGACCTTTTCTTGAGCCACTTTGCCAAATCCGTTGTCTCATTCACTGTGCTTTAGAAAGGGCCCAAACAACTGTTGGATGGAGGCTGAGCTTTTCAAGGATGTCTGAGTACAAGTCTGCAGGCATTAGGGGAGCGCCTGCTGTGGTTGCTGGTGCCTCAGAAGGGGGCCAAGCCCAGCCCTGGGTTTGAGAGAGGAGCCGGTGCACAGGGGAGAACAGGGCAAGCACATATTTGTCATTTCCAAGGTAAGATAGAAAGCGATCATGGTAATGACTGCACAGTTCTATGACTATTCAAAAACCACAGAATCATACGCTTGAAAAGAATAAATGTTGTGATACATGAATGCTATTTCAATGCAGCTGTTTTTAGAAATAAAAGGATATAAAATTAACCCTTTTAGGATCAGACTGTCTCTTCTCTTGTGGTTATAGCCCCACTACCCAGTATGGTACCTGGCCCTTAGGAGGGGAATTGTTTAGGATTCATTGCAAGTGAGAGAAACCCCCTGTTAACTGGTTCACATGACTGAAAAATCCTGGAGTGGGCTGTATTCATATTCAGGCATGGCTGAATCCAGGGACTGAAATTATATATATACACACACACACACACCTACATATATATATATATATATATATATATATATATATATATATATAATTTATTGTCAAATTGGTTTCCATACAACACCCAGTGCTCATCCCAACAGGTGTCCTCCTGAATGCCCATCACCCACTTTCCCCTCTCCCCGCCACCATCAACCCTCAGTTTGTTCTCAGTATTTAAGAGTCTCTTATGGTTTGCCTCCTTCCCTCTCTGTAACTTTTTTTCCCCCCTTCCCCTCCCCTCTGGTCTTCTGAAGTTATATTTTTAAAAAAATGTCTCTTGGCTCTGATTTCCTCTGTGTTTGGCTTCACTCTCAGGCAGCCTCTACCTATGTGGTGGCACAGGTGGCCCCTGCCAGCTGCACATTTACACACTCCCAGTTTTGAAACTCCAGTAGTGTTTCTTTCCCAAATGTTTCAGCAAAAGTCCCAAACTCAGCTCTCATTGGCTTGAATTGGGTCATGTGTTCATCCCTGTGCCAATCACATGACACTGATGGGTCTGGGACATCAGCTAGCCTTTCATGGAGGAAGAGGGCAGCGAGGTCAGCCCTGCCTAAACACATGGGTGGGGAGTGGAGAAGAGATGATTCCTTGAAGGACATCAGAGGCTGTTAAAGGTGTGGATGCCTGCGGGGGGTGGGGGGGGCTGATCACAGATATCCATAAAGGCAGGCATGTGGCAAACACTACATTCAAGAAAGAAACCAGAGATGCTAAGGCCATTAAGAGAAAGGGAAGATCATATCTAGGTCAAGAGAGGCTTCCTGGAGGAGGAGAAGTCAAGGTGGGGCTGGAAGGGCAAATATAATGTTGACACAGAGAAGCAGGGACTCAGAGAAATGGAGGTTCGATCCCAGGAAGGATCCTCAAGATCAAAGGATAGAAGTGACAAAGTGTGAGGTTTGGGGATCACTGACTTGCTGTTTTCCCCTGAGCGGCGGGCTTGTGGAGGGATAGGTGGCCTAGTGGTGGGTGTGGAAGGCCTTGAATAACATGTCAAGAAGGCTGGACTTTATTCTGAAACTGTGATGTGCCATGTGTGGGTGGTGGTTTCGAACATGGATGTGACATGATCAGGGCCAGAGGGAATGCAGCATTGAGATGGTAGACAGATGAGCCTGGAGACAGAGAGGCCAAGAAGCTACTCCAGCAGTTGAAGGGAAGAGATGCTGAGGCTTGAGCGGAGGTGGAGAGGCAGGGTGAGAGCTCTTGGAGGGGAATGGGCAGCACTGAGACCCGACGGGGCTGGAGGGGCAACAGAGAGGGATCCATGGAGGGATCGAGTGGGTGGGTCTGGCGGGCAAGAGTCACTGATTCCAGGCACTGCATTGTAGAGGAGCAAGGGGAGAGCGTCCCTGTAGGGGTGAGGCTGAGCACAGAATGCCCAATTCCCTCTCCAGACCCCTCAGCACCTGAGCTCCTGACACCTGTTGGATGTGCTCCTCAATGTATCAGGAGACCTGGGTTTGTGTCCCTGTTGGGTACCACTTATCTGCTTGGTGACCTGGGGCAAGCCACTTTGCCTCCATTTCTTCATCTATAAAATGGGGCTAACAAATGAGACCACCCTGGGAAAGTAATCAAATCAATGCTTGGTACACCGTGAGTGCCCAGTAAATATTCGCTGCTATATTGTCATTGTTGTCACTGTCATTCCTGTACCATATGGGGACAACTATGCTGATCTCACGGGGCTGTAATAAGGAATACATATCACGGATATGGAACCTCATGACATGATATAAATTTAAAGCAGTGTTATCTGTAATCTTGTTTTCCAATGCCGTGTTGCTGAGGGGGTGTTAGAGAAAGAGGATGCGAGCACCTCCACGGCTGCCGCAGACACTCCCGGCCTCTGCCTCAGTGCCCTAGTGCGACACACTCTCATTGGTAGAACTTTCTGCCAGGCCCTGTTCTAGGCTCTGGGACACAGCGGCAGATGTGACACAAACCCTGCCCTCGAGGAGCTCACGGTCTAAACAGGTGGTCAGGGAGACAGAAAGCATCGCACATGGTGTGAGCCAACCACGGTAGGGGTCAGCGGAGGACGCTGGGGAAGGCGTCCCCCTTTCGGAGGCACCTGTTTGGTTGTTCCCCGTGTCCGGTTGTGAATGTAAGTGGCTTCTCATTGCTTACTTTTTTGGTTATTTATTTTGATTGTAGGCAGGTGAGAAAATTAAATGGCATGGTTCACCCAAAGAGCATCTGTATTCATCTGCTCCTTAATTTTGTTCTCATTCTGCAGGCTTATGTAACGATGTGCCGTGAGGCTGGTGAGATGCCTTTCTCTCTTGTCCCTTTCTAGGAACAAGCAGGTGCGTCAGGCTGAAGCCATGGGAGTGGGAGCCCCAGATGGGGTTGGCGGTCTGGGCTCTGGTGCTAGGTTAGTTGTTAAGACCACGGGGAAGTTCCTGCTTCTCTCTGCAAATTGTAGCAGGCTTGAGGATCTCTGCCCCGTTGTGAGCACTGTGAAAGCAGGTGCTGAGTGTGTCTGGCTCCCTTGTGGTCCCTCCAGGCACAATCTCAGAGCCAGGCATAGAGCAGGAGCTCAATAAGTATTTATTGAACAAACCAATAGATCTAAAAGCCTGGAACCCAGCTCTCTGGCCGTAAGAGGATTAATGGGCATAGTTTTAACAAATTGAGGAGGTGCTCTGAATGCCAAACCATGTGGGGTGAGCTTCCTGCTTGCTCTTTATTTAGTTGTTCATTTGGGTTCTTGTTATCTGGTACTTTCAGGGTCCCCGTAGTTGTGGAATGCAAAGGGGAAAGGTTATTTGTTAGATGTTCCAATAGAATACGTGCAAAGCTGATGTCATCCTCCTGTCCCCTGACAAGCATACATAGCATCTTCCAAGATACACCAGAACCGAGGACACAAATACTTGCCAGCATCTGAGAACTATTATGGTTTCAGATGGGTTTATCGGAGCAGTCCTCTAAACCGGCAGTTGGTGGGTGTAGGAATCAGGTTGCCATAGCCCATTCCCACCTCCAGGGAGCATGAGAGCCGACAGAGGCTGGACTGGGCTCTGGTCCTAGTAGAAATTGCAGGAATGGAGCCAAGCCATCAGCCGGGGCAAGCCAGGTGCCCTAGCAGCAGGTCTGGGTATAGTGAATGAAGAGGTGTCCTGGGATCCTCTCAATCGCAAGACTTACTCCAGGCTCCCTGCTCCTGGGGAAGACTGACTTTCTTTTTTAGAGGTGACCATCTTCCTGATCTGGTTTTGGTCTGGATCCCAAATCAGATAACCGAGTTCATTAGTGTTAGAATTATGTGCAAAACAAGAGTAAATCCGTTATGAGATGAGCTCGGGGGCCTGAGAATTCTTGAGTAAAGGGCATGAACGTGGTGACACCTTTTGGGGGCTGATTGGGGAATTCTTTTGCCAGTTTTCTACTTTTCCAGTCTTTTTGAATAGTCTCCAACGGTGGAAGGATGAAGTGTCATTGTTATCTAGAAAATTGGTGGTGGATCCAGAGTACTGAGTAAATGGATTCATCTGTCTTCATCAGTGCCCACGTTGCGCAGCTGCTGGCTAAAGCAGACCCCTCTCCTGCCACTTGGCAAGGACATCATCAGTCACCATTCAGATAAAATCTAGCCAAAGAAAGATTCTGTGGAGTGATGCATTATTGCTGCTCTCATGGCGCAGGGTCAGGAGGGGGCAGAGAGAAAATGATATTTTCACACTCTGCTTATGATCCACTTGACTTTGTTCAGAGGGAACTGATTTTGAAAGCAACAGCCATCCTGATAATAATCACTATATTATCCAAATCACTTTGTTTCTAGGACTACCCATTCACTGAAGCTTTTCTGAGAATGCCCAGAAATGTTTCAGGAAGTTAACTGGCGGACAGGGACCCGGAAGCCCACTCCAGGGCATACGGTCAGAGCATCATGCTACGGTCCTGGGCTGGCTCAGCAGGCCTTCGACTTTGACAGGAGAAGTGGCTCGCCTGTCACTCTACTCGGTGTCCCCTGGGGGCTCGGCTGACGCCTCTGAGCTCCTTGCTGGACTCTGTGAGTCCCAGAAACATTGGCAAGCCCTTGGAGAGCTGCTAATCTTGTTACAGAAACAGGAAAAGGAAATGGAGACGTTTCTTTGCAAGTGTGTATGTAGGTGCAGAGGGACTACCACAGCAGCCATAACTCACCTTTACCCCGCGCTGAGCGTGTGTCGTCTCTGTGTCGGGTGCTTTGCATCACTGGCTGATGTAATCCTCTCAACGAGGTGATGAGGTTGGTACCATCCGCGCCTGCACTGCACAGGTGAGGCGTGGCGAGGTCACGTGACTTACGGAACCCGGCAGCCAACCAGGTGGTGAGCTGGGATTTCAGTCCGGGCGGCCTGACTTGGATGGCTCCTGCGTAAGCACCCGGGGAACGGCGTCTTCCTGTAGTTTTCTTACCTTCCTCCCATAAAGGCAAGTGGCACGTGTTGTCAGTAGCTGATGCTTTTTTATTTTATTTCCGCAAACTTCACCCAACCGCTCGTCTCTCCGTCTAACTCGGCCCCACCCTCTCCCATTTCCTTGTCCACCCACTCAGTCACACACACAGCCCGGCTGCACTCTCTCCTCACTTCTAGCATATCTGTCTACACACCTGGCTCGCAGAGATCCACGCTCTGCTTCCCTTGCACCTGCGGAGCTTGTCACCTCCTGTAGTGTTTACTTGGGGTGTCAGTGTTTGTGTCTGTGTGTGTCTCTCCCGGATCACCTCGCAGGAGCAGTGCTGCTTCCGTTACGCTTGGAGCTCAGTGCCAGGCCTGGGGCTGGGTGCGGGGCATGCGCGGATGAACCCACAACAGCCGTGCCCTCAAAGGCAGGCAGCAAGGCCTCCTGGGATCATTACCTAACAGCATGAGAAGGGCGATGGGTCAGGCCAGGGGCAGGTGCAGGGGCTGTCCCCGAGGAGCAGAGGACAATTAGGACTCTGATCAGGCGGCCTCCTTGCCTCATACCCTGCAGGAACTCAGCTTGCCCTGGGGGTAGGATCAAAACTTCCCCTGTGGCTTCAGAGGCCCTGCAGAGTCAGGCCCATCCACTCCCCAGCTTTGGTGCTGCACGCTGTCCCTTCTCACTCTGGACCTAGACATGTGTCCCGTCAGTTTCTCAGGTGAGTGTGCCCTCCTCTACCCCGGCCCACACAGGGCCTTTGCACAAGCCGTTGCACTGTCTGGAACACTTTTGCCACCTGTCTTCATCTATTAGATACCAGCTCAAGTAGGCTTTCTCTATCCTCCCTGATTGGGAAGAATCCCCTGCCCTGTTTTCTCTGAGAACCACAAACCTTTCCTTTCTAGTGCCTACCACGATGGCAATTTTACGTTTGTTGGACTGTTTGATCCCTGTCGGGCTTCCCTGTTCCTCCAGGGGACCATGAACTCTGTAAGTGCAGGGGCTGTTCTGTTTTGGCTCACTGTAGTGCCCAGTAGTTTCTGGCACCTAGTCAGTGCTCAGCAAGTATCTGTGCCACAAATGGATGAGGGCGGAAGGATTCCTGGGGCCAATCTGCATCTTCAGATGTCTTTCTGTGTGTTTTCCAAGGCCTGTGCTGTGTCGGGGAGTCGGCTGGGCACTGTGGAAAGCCCGTAACGTTTGGAATTGGACGATGTGCGTGCATGTGCTGGTGCTGCTCCCCCGAGCCTCGGACACTCATCTGTGGAATGGGGATGCCATTGTCTCAGAGAGCTAATTTGAAGGTTGATGTAGAACATTCACATAAACCACTGAGCACACAGGGCACATGCAGTGGGCACGCACTCAATTTTACTCTCACTTCATTACAATGTATATGAACATGTGAAATGCTTTGTTGTCACATTCAGTGGGGGACCGTGTGTTTAAGGCCAACGAAAAAGAGTGTGATCTGTGTGTGAGTTTCATTGAGTGGGTTTTCTATGTGGTTGTTTCCAATCCCATTCATTCCTAGGAGGATTTGACATACTGAGAGCTCGGTGGTGAATTTCCCCGGCCCTTGGGACCAGGCTGTTGTTCCTGGTGAAGTCCTCATAGTTCTGTGTTGTCACTGCTGGCTGCGAGCTGGGCCAGCCCATGAAGACAGGCATGTCATCTGTTGGACACCTGCCATGTCCCAGTGCCCAGCACAGAGCCTGCAGGCACTCAGTGATATCTGTGAGTGGATGAAGCTGTCTGTGTCCAAGCACCTAGCATGGCCCCTGGCACATTGTAAGTGCTTAACAAATGTTGCCTGCTTGAATGGTGCTAAATACAAAGTAAAATATAACAATTTTGGATAAAATCACAGCTGAGCCTCTAAATGGTGCAGAGGGAGAAGACGTTATCAGGCATCTGTGAGGAACGGATTGCTTCAATTGAATAGTGGATTTGAAGGCAAGAGAGAAATGTCCTGGTGTTCCTGTGTGATGAGACACATTTCCCTTTAGGCTTACGACAGCTCTTTTAGCTTAGAGGGCAGGGCGGTTCAGTGAGAAGGGCTCTGCAGTCCACATGGATGTCCTGTCTCTGATACTTAGTGGTGAAGGACCTTGAACTAGTCATTTAACTTTTTACACCTTAGTTTCTATTATCTATAAAGTGAGAATAATAATAATGCCTGCCCTGCTCCTCCATGGAGAGGTAATTGTGTGAGGGAGGGAGGGCAGAGAAAGGTAGGGAGAGAGGGGAAGAGAAATAGATTAAGTGAAAGGGTTTACAAAAGTTATAAAGAGTTACAGATGTAAGATATGCCTGAAACTAAGCACAAGGAGTAATTAATTCTGGGTTGTTCTCCCAGGGCCTTTGGCTGTTTCCAATAACATCTTTATAAAAGACACTGAGATGTTGTTCACGCGGGTGATTCATTCAGCTTCCTAATAAAGAAGGAAGGCATAGTATTTGATTATAACAGTGTGAAAGCAGATAGGCAGGGGGCTGAGGTTTTCTGACCCTAGCTGGTACTCTTGCAGAAGCATCTAGAACAAGAGGTAGTTAACATGTCTTCCTCTCAACTGTCAGATGTCTTGCGTCATCAGAAATCGAGTCCTCCATCTTTGGCAGGTGTCACATGCAAGACCATCCAAAGCCAAACTGTGTAACGAGGGGTCCCAGTGTAGAAATGTGGGGGCATGGTGTCTACGGCCATACCACCCTGAACGCGCCCGATCTCGTCTGATCTCGGAAGCTAAGCAGGGTCGGGCCTGGTTAGTACTTGGATGGGAGAAATTTGGGGGCATGGGATTGAAGGCTGTTTGCTATAAGAAGTAATTTGGGGTCCAGGCCACCAGTGGGAGCCCAGCGCTCAAATCAGAGAGGGGGTTGCAGGTTTGGGGGCAGGGGCAAAGCCTGGCACACCAGCTTGAAATCTGAAATGCCAGACCTGGCCAATCCTTGGTAGCACAGGAGTGCTGAGCTAATAGTATTTATTTTCTCCAGAAGAGCTTTGACTCTCCCCAGCAAATGTAAGGGTATTCAGTTCATACCTGAAGAGTGCTGGGCCAGGCAGTGTGGAGAGGAGCGTGTGACTTGAGAAGTTCAGGGGTCCTGGTAGCCCCCAGCTGCCACATCCTACAGGTTCCTGTGGATGCTGGGTCTTCAGATCATCGATTGGCTTTGCTCTGGCTGCTCATGGTCCTCTGGAAGCCGTGGCCTCGACTGGCCCTAATTCTAGCCTTGTGGCTCCACGGTGGCGAAAACCGAGGGACATATTCTTGCTGAGGTCCTTCCATGCGCTGGCTTTGTGCCAGGTGCTTTCCCACGTGCACCCGAGGAGGCAAGGTGTCCTAGAAAGAGCTTGGTCTTTCAGCCAGAGAGGCCAGATCCAACCCTCAGCCCTGCGGGGTGACCTTGGGTGGTCACTTCTCCCAGCACCTCCCTTCTCTGTTGTGTAACATGGAGGTTTGATAGCAGACAACTGGTGTTATTTTGAGGACTAAATAAAAGTGTATGGTGCCCAGCGGGTGCTCCACAGATGCCACAGAGTGGAGGTCCCCAGGGGGTATAGGACACACTTCTGTCCTGGTGTATGGTCAGGGCAGAAAGTTGCATGAATGGCCTCTGAGAGTGGCTGTGGTTTCCGAGGGTGAGGACCTCTGTTGTGTTTGAGTTTGGCTCATCTGGAAGGCCCCGTCACTGAACGCTTGGAAGGCCGGGCACTTGCAGTTGGGGGAGGAATCACTAGAAGGAGGTCCTGCTCTGGTCTGGCTCTGTACTCAGATGACATTCTAGAAGCCCCTTCCTTACTGTTAGGAAGCTGCCGGGTTGCTGGGGTCAGTAGCCCCATTGTCTGAAGAGCACAGGGCCTGTGGAAGGAAAAGGAAGGAGGCTCTGACTCCCTCTCTCTGGAACTTGACATTGGTAGAGCGTCTGAGGAGTGCCGGCGTGCTGAGCAGGGTCTGCTGCAGGAAAGGGCCAAAAAGAGCTCCCAGAGAGTGTTTGCTTGGAATGGGGGCGTGGGGTGGCCAGGGCAGTCTGGTCTGGAGGTGAGAGCTAATGCTGGAGTCTTTCCTCCCCCCAACCGTGTAAGAGGCCCTGGTACAAATGCAAACTGCAGGTGTGGAGAACCATAGCCCTCAGCTTCCATCTCGGCTCTGGCACAGCCTCTGGCACTCCTCTGTCCTGGGGTTCACCCCCTCGGGGGGTGGGGTCCAGCCGCAGTTTCAGCGGAGACCCCTGGCCTCTGTGGTCTCCACAGCAGCAGGTGGAGCTGGAGGGGCCGAGGCCAGGAGTGGGCTGGGCCTGGGGGCACCTGGAGGGGTGCAGCACGAGCTACCCCAGGGTCCCAAGATCACCGGGCCGGTGTTGCCAGGAAGATGCCTGTGCCTCTCGTCTTTGAACATTCAAAGAAATGTGACCTTATTTGCACCCCAGTCTGGTAAAGGGAGAAATGCAGTTGGTTTCTAATTTAATTCTTATAATAACCTTCCTTAGTAGATATCCTTTCAATAATTAAACATCAAGAATTACACATTTTGTACAGTGCTGGAGTTTACTATTTCCACCAAATGTATCATCTGGTAACAACATGGTAAGAGAAGAATTCTGTTAGCTCCACTTATTGGTGGGGAAACTGAGGCTCAGAGTGATGAGCCCACGTGAGGCAGTAAGCGAATGCTTACTAAGTCAAAATCTGCTAGACTCTAAGCCCAGTGCCCTTGGCATCACCCATAGCTGCAGTCTTGCCGGATGGAGGGGTCTGTGGTCCTGCATTCTTGACTGGGTTTACTGGGATCCAGCCAGAAGCTGGGGGAGTCATCCTCCGTGGCTGTTCCCAAAGGCCCTTCGATTAAGCCCCGGAGAGGGTAGAACAGTTCTAGATGGTGAGAGGTGTGTGTGGCTGCCCGCAGGAGGAAGGCAGGCGCTCGGGGCAGCTGGAAGTCTGGACCAGTATCCGGACTGCATGCCACTGTCAGCTGGCCACACGGGAGAGGTGACCTCATGCTGGACATTGAGCTCCATTCAGGAACAAGCACAGAAGCCCCACCTCATGCCAGGCTGCAGGCATCCGAACATGACTCGGACGTGACCCCTGCCCTTAGAGGGTTCGCGGGACAGTGCGGGCAACTGACGTGCAAGCAAGTGATGCTAGTGGAGGGCTTCCGGGCAAGTGTGGGCTCTGGAGCAGGACCGTCTGGCCTCTCCTTACTGGCTGTGTTAATTTGGGGCAAGCCGCTTCATTTCCCACGCCCCAGCGTTCTTGTCTGTACAAAGGAGTGACGGTAGTACCTGCTTCGTGAGATAGTTACAAAAACTGAATCAGGTACAGCTTGCCAAAGACTTCAGCCACTGGCCGATACATAAGAAGTGCCATGAAGTGTTTGTTGAATAAAATAGATAATGCGAGGCCAATTTATACATACTTTTAGGGGACACACAAGTAAGGGCTATGGGCGCATGAAGAGGAGGAGATGAATTCTCACTGGTACAACCTGCAATCTGGGAGGGCTTCACAGAGCGGCCGACCTTGGAGCTGGCCTTGAAGGACATAGGTGGGAGAACCCTGGTGGGGTGCGGGGGAGGAGGTGGGACTTTGAAGGCATGATGTTGAGCCATTCAGATGTGGCAGGCACATAGGTGACTGACCGTGAGAGACACTGGGGAGAGGGAGCTGAGAGACCAGGGAATGCAAGCATCTTTGGGCCTGCAGTGTCTGAAAGCATATTTTAAAAAATCAATCAGTGCTCACCAAGGGCCTCCTGCGGGGTCCTGGCTTCTGGTACTTGCTGTCAGCGAAGAGGCTTCCTGTTGGCTAACGCTGAAGGACACACTCCCAGGCCACGTGGGGGTGGACAAGGTCATCTCCCGGGGCATCAGCAAGACTAGGGTGTGGGGGAAAGAAGGTCGATCAGGCGGAGTTGGAGTTAAATCTTGGTCTTGTCACTTCCTGCGGTGTGGCCTTGGGCAGGCCCCTAACTCACTGAGGCTGTTTTTCCACCTGCACAGCTGGGATGTGGGTACTCGCCCTGTGGGTGGCTGGAAAGCAAGGACGAGACAGGAAGTATCCCCAAAAGCCCCAGCTGGGGCTGCACCCACCACAGATGCCTGAGAACACTGAATGGGAACAGGACCCAGCCTTGTTTGACACCACTTAGATTCAGAAGTCTGCCATGAGACCATTCTAATTTTAACAATCGAAAAATGACTCAGGGCCTGAAGAGGACCCAGGAGTGATTTCAAAGCTTACTCCAAGTTGGTTCTGTAGGTGGGCCTAATAGATGCAGTCAGCTTTACGTTCCTCTTAATGGCTTTCTTGATGAAGGGAAGCAGAGAGCAGCAGTGATCCGTGCTGGAATGACTGTCGTGGAAACTCAGCAGCCGGAAGCCAGGTTAGCAGGCCTGGCCGTGCGGTCTGAGGACAGAAGACTGGCGCTGATGTCCCCCGGCCTGTCTGTCAGGCTGACGGGAGACCAGTGTGGCTGCACAGATTTCCCCTTCGGACATGGGTTGTGCTCCACACTGTGCTGGCCCTGGGGTCCTGTCCCTGTTTGACTGTGTCAGGATATCCGGCAAGGATTAGGTGCCCTCTCCTTCCCCCAACAGGCCTGGCTCTGGGTTTGGAGTTGGAAAGGCTCCTGGGGGGGGCTTTCCTTTTGAAACCTGCCAGGTCCCGGCCCCTTTCCAGCCTGCCACAGATCACTTCTCCTGGGACCAGTGGAGGGCCATTCTTAAAACCCATTTGGATGGAAGAGATTCTGAACAGAGCAATACGGTGGTTTTTGCACATCCACTGATAAAGAAGTTGATGTATGAAGACTTAATTGGATTTTTACCAAAATGATTCCATTCTGGCTGCTTGGAGAAAGGGAGTTGTAATGGCTTAGGGCTGAACTGCAAGGAAGGGAAGAGATGTGTTCAGAATTCAGGATGTTGGAAGGCTGGACCCTGGGGTCTTTCTATGGAAGCTGGGGTCTCTGAGCCTCGGTTTCTTTACCTGTGAAACGGGGAGGGCACCCTCTCTGGCTTCCCTCCCAGGGTGATTTTATGCTTAAATCAGATAATGGCACTGTAAAGCCCTAGAGAAAAGTCAAGACAGGAATACCTAGGATTGTTAAGTGATTCCGTGAGACAGCCCTACAATGGTAGTTGTCTGAACTGAAGAAGGAGATCATGAAAGTTACAGAAAAAGCAGTGTTCTGATAATAATGGGGACTAAAGTAGGTCTCATTTAGGTTTGGGGAAGAAATAGGACAGTGGATGTAAAGACTGAACGATCTATTCTTGTTTTTAAGTCAGAATTTACTTTTTAGGGCATAAAGTGAACAATTGGATCCTTTCATCCTGTGTCAGTTAGAAGTCAGGATGTCAGATTTAGGGCCCACCAGAGCAAACTAATAAATATATCCTGAAAAGATGTTTTTATGTGGTTTAGATGTGTATAAGAAGCCAGTTTAAGAGCCTTCAGATCTCCGTATGGTATAAATAATCGTAATTGATGTAATAGCGTCAGGAAGAACACACAACAGTGCCACAAGTCCCTACCATTCTGACTCTTTTGGAGAAAAACCAGGCTAGGAGATGTCTGCAGTAGATAATATTTTAGAAGACAACCCTGGTCCCTCTCCTGACTGCAGTGGTTTGCTTTCTCCAGTTCAGCTCTTCTTGTTTGGAGCTGTACAAGACCCCCCAGGAACCTGGGGTATGGGAATCCTGGCTTATTGTGCCCTGGGAGCAGGCATGAACTCGGCTAAGTGAAGCCGTCAGCACCAGCAGCATCGACAAGGTGAACACATTCCATGGCCTTAGCCTCTCTTCTAAGCACTTTGTGGTACTAAATCATCTTAGGCCTTCTAATCAGGGCCTTATGAGATAAGCATTCTTTTTGCTCCCATTTTTCAGACGAGAATACTGAGGCACAGAGACATTCAGTAACCTGCCTAAAGTATATAACCTGCCTGGCTAATAATTGACTAATTCAAACCCTGGCAATCTGGTTCTAGGGCCCACCTCCACAGCCATTATACACCACTGTCTTTGTGCCTGGCTTTCAGAGGGACCTCAAAAGACCAAATGGTCCAGTCGCCTGACTTCCCACAGATCACCTTATCATTATCCCCATTTTGACAGATGAGAAAGCTGAGGCCCGGTGCTGTAGACTGAAGGCACGTACCTCCTCACCCCCACCCCAGGTTGACATGTTCAATCCTGACTACCAGTGTGACAGTATGTGGGAGGTGAATGGAATTAATGCCCTTACAGAAGAGACCCCAGAGAGCTCACTTCCTCTCCATACGGCTGTCCATGAGCCAGGAAGTGGACTCTTTCTAGATACCACATCTGCTGATGCCCTGAGCTTGGACTTCCCAGCCTCCAGAAAGTACCAGAAGGTACTGTAAGAAGTACCTTTCCACAGTTTCGAAGCCACCCGGTCTGTAGTGTTCTGTTCTAGCAGCTCGGATGGACTAAAACACCAAGAGAAGAAAGGAACCTCGACTTGCTAAAGCCACCTATGGTTTGCAGAAGAGCTGGAACTTGAACCTGGGTCTCCCGACAGGAGTGCCCAGAAGTTGCTGCCTGCCTTTCGTGCTTCTGAGACAGTGAGAGCAACATCCACATCTGGCCCAGATTTGGCTCTTTCCTCTCATCCCCACCATGCTTTCCACCGTCCCTTTCTCCCCTATTGCCAGGCCCACTCTGGCTGCCAGGACGTTCCTGTATGTTCCTGATCACGTACGCTCCTGCTGGCCATCCACGAAGGGCTTCACGAGTATCACCTCTAGGTGGGGAGGAGCTTTAACCAGTGTGGGTGCTCAGGGGGCGGTCTGGACAATTAGAAAAGAAGATGGTGACTGCTGGGGCTCTCTCTGAGTTCTCCAAGAACGTGGCCTGCTGGAGCTGCTTTTTTGAGACTTTCAAGACTGGCTAGGTCAGGGGAGCTGGGAGCCTGGCACATGTGAACTCCATGAAGGTATTTGGCAAAATCTCTTGTAACTTTGCAACTAGGTAGAGAAGATGGCCCATTTAGGTGCATCTGTTAATTGTCAAACCCCAAAGGGGTTAAACTGCAAGTCGTCTATAGTGGTTGTCCACAGGACTCTGTTCTTTGCCTGGGCCTTTGCCTGGGCCTTTGCCTGGGCCTTTAACTTAAATATATATATATATATCACATATATATATATATATATATGATATATATATATATATGATATATATATATCATATATACATATATATCATATACATATATACATATATACATATATGTACATATATACACATATATACATATACATACATATATATATGATATATATATGATATATATATCATATATATTATTTCTTTAAAAGAAAGATGCATATTAATTCTGTAGTCAATGATTTCAATGTAATGTCATAGAAGTCATACTGCTCAAATCTTGCTGATGATGTTAAGCTAGGACAATTACCTCCAAAACAAATTTTCACTTAATACATTCACCCCATCGCTCCAGGATTCCAAGATTTCTTTCCCAGGATTCCCTGTGTCAGCTGGCACTTGGGTTCAGAAGAGCAACTGCTTAGGGACAGGACAAAGTTGATGAAGCTTAAAGGGCGTAGGTGTGTAGAGACTAAGGCCCTAGCTGACCATGATTCATTATGGAGCGAGGAAGCACGTGGGGTCTGTTGCTCAGCGAGCGTGTGTAAATTTGGCCACCCAGGTAGGCTGGAGTCCCTGGGGCCTCTTTCAGGAACTGTGCTGGGAAAGGTGATGCCAGAATGACCATAGAAGATGAACACAGACTAAAGAAAAACTCTTACTAGCAACTCTGGCTTCATTTCAGGTCAACCCCCCCCCGCCCCCCAGATGCTTATGAAGTAAGACCTCTGTGTGTCAGGCACTGCCCTCGGTGCTGGTGAGGAGCACCAAACATGATCCTCTCCTCATGGAGCTTAACAGCCAGTGTCTTTCTGAAGCACATCATGTGTGTAGTTGGTGCCAGGGGTCTATGGGATGGTGCCATCAGACTGGTCGTGGAGGAAAATCCACAGTCATCTGGAGGCAGGCAGCCATGCGGTCAGGAGCTGGCTGGCGAACATGCAGATGAGACCAAATGGAGGAGCCAGCAAAGGAATGGCCATCCTGTTCTGCAGAATAATTCATCCTGATTTGGCCCGGGCACTTTGGGGAGGTGGGTGGTGAGATGGCAGCTGGCCTTGAGGAAGACACAGAATTTCATCTGGAGGACAGGGAATTCAGGTAGGGCCACTGCACAAGTACAGATCGCTAAGGGGAGAAGCTGTGGACTGGGGCGAGGTTTCTCTCTACCACAGACATTGTCTTCACTCTGTGGTTTTGAAAAATGGTATTGTAGAGGACTGGAAAACATACTTGGTTTTGATCTTCTGAGATAGGTACACTGCCTTGAAATCACAGGCCCCCTTTTCCAGAATGAGGACAAATGTACCGAGGAATAAATAGATACCATTGAGTACCAGGAGCAATTTCTGTTCAGGACTTTAGTCAATATCACGCTAATGGAGTCCGTCTCCATGGTTGGACCTTTCCCAGCTGGGAAGGGAAATGCATACTGACAAGCTCATTTGCATCTTGTGAAAAGCCATCCTAACAACCAACTTTCATATTTGGAGAGTTTGCATAAAAAACCCAACAAGATAACTTGTAGTGTTTTTATCTTATTATAGAAGTAATTTATGTTTATTGAAGAAAATTTGTAAAATGAAAATAAAAAGAAGAAAATTAAAATCACTATAACCCCACTCTCGAACGTAATCACTGTTGCTATCATGGCACATATCATCACACTTTTTAAAAATAAAATTCAGATTATCTGCTGCTTGTTACCTGCTCTTTCTTTCTTGAACTGTGTATCATGGAGGGGGTTTCAGAACCTGGACCATTTCAGAACCTTCCCTCCATATTTTTAAAAGGACTTCCCAGTGTTCCACTAGGGCATAGGTTATTTGGATAATCTCTCTCATTGGACATGTGAGTTGTGTCCAGTTTTTTTTCTGATTCCAAACAAAGCTGCAGCATACAGCCTTGAAACAAAATATGTGTGTCTCTCCATGATTCTAGTTCCTTAGACTCTGGCATTGGCTGAGTCAAAGGGGATACAAAATTTAAGTATTTTAAAACTCAGCTATCTCTGCCATTTCTGGAAAACTTACTCTGGACCAGAGTCAGGTGCTTCAGTATGCATCATCTTGTTTAGTCCTCGTAACATAGATGGACACTATTATTATCCCTCTTTCAAGAGACAATATCTGAGGCCATAGAGACTTGCCCAAGACCTCAGAGGTAAGACATAGAGGACATCGGCACCCACTCAGCTGCCTGCAGGAACACAGTAAAATCGTGCACTATTTATTGCTGAGCTGACCTCAGACAGCGATGGGTGGGGGCCCTTTCCTGCAGGTAAGGGAGATATTGGGAGATGTTGTTAACTAAAATGCAAAAAACTAAAGCTCTGCCAGTCTGGCAGTGGATAAGCTTTTATTTTGCCACTTCTTTGTTTATCAGAAAGGTTGAATGTATTTCAATGTTTAATGAGCCCTCTATTTTAGTGAATTCATTTGTCATATCTGTTGCCTACTTTCATTAATATGCATAGCTCATTTCTACTGATTTGTGAAATTGATTTTTACATTTTTATGCATTAAATATAATATAAATTTAAATATATATATATTAATAATAAATGTATTTTTCTTTTGCTTACAATAATGGTTTAATTTTTTAATATTTAACTCTTTCATACATTTAGAATGTATTTTCTTATGAAGTGAACCCACAACGATATTTCCAAATGGGTAATCCAGTGTCCCAGTGCCATTTGTTGATAACATATTTCTCCGCTTGCTGGAAATGACACCTTATATATAGTTGGTCTGTTTCTGAATCTTCTGTTCTGTTTCATAAGTACATCTGACACTTTCTGGGTTAGTGCCCTGCTATTTAAATCACCTTAGCTTTGCATTACACTTTAGTATCCAATAAGTCAAGTCCTCTCCTTAATAATACTTCTCTTTCCAAGGATTTTCTTAGCTATTCTCACCTGTTTATCCTTATGCTAGAAACTTAGAGTCATTTTGTTGAGTTCTAAATATAGTATTAATTAATGTAGTTGATAGTCCGATTGGAATTTGGTGAACTTAGAGACTGATTGGGGGAGAATCTAAATTTTTACACTATTGAATCATCCCACTCAGGAACAGGGGACATCTTTTCTTTTACACCCTTCTGGAACAGTTGGTAATTATTTACCCAACAAACATTTCTTGAGCAGCTCCAGACATTGAGGTCCTTTTCATATAAACCTTTCTCCTTTGACAAAGGTAAGCTCAGTGTTTTATATCTTTGTTACTATTGTGACTGACATACTTTTACTTTATAGTAGTTCTTCTTTGCCATTGTATTTTTTTTTAATTTTTAGTGTTTATTTATTGAGAGAGAGCTCGCACACACGTGCACACAAGTGGGGAAGGGGCAGAGAAAGAGGGAGACAGAATATCAATCAGATTCCAGGCTCTGAGCTGTCAGCACAGAGCCTGATGCGAGGCTCAGACTTGACGAACTGTGAGATCACGACCTGAGCTGAAGTCAGATGCTCAACCGACTGAGCCACCCAGGAGCCCCTGCCATTGTATTTTTTAAATGTTGCTGGTATGTAGAAGGCTTAGATGTGTGAATATTACTTTTGTAACCAGCCACCTCACTGAGCATTCTCAATGCTTCTAGTAGTTTCCCATGGGTTTCCTTGGTTTTCCAGGTAGCCAATCATATTATTTGTGAGCAGTAGTCACCTTCCACCTTTCCTTGCCAGTGTTTTTACCTGGCTTCTTTGTCCATGGAATGAATTGTCATCAACTTTGAGAACAGAACTGGCTAGAAGTTGTGAGCACAGGCCTTCTTGTTTGATGGAGTGACCGCTGAGCATGTTTGTGACAGACGTTATTGTGTCCCGGAAGTACCCTCTTTCTCATTTACTAAGAGGGTTTGGTTTTGTTCTATTATATGAGAAATGAGGGCTGAATTTTATTAAGTGCTTTTTCAGCATCTCCTATATGAACTGTTCGCATTTCAAAGAGTTAGTTCAGCAGGCAGGTGGACAACTTCCTATCTGCAGGTCTTTTTTTAAAAAAATTCTTTTAGAGAGAGAGTGAACATGAGAGTGGGGGAGGAACAGAGAGAGAGAATCCTAAGCAGGTTCCACGCTCAGTGTGGAGCCTGATGTGGGGCTCGATCTCACAATCCTGGGATCATGACCTGAGCCGAAATCAAGAGTTGGACACTCAACCAACTGAGCCACCCAGGTGCCCCCTTATATCTGCAACTTTTGACTGTCACAATCTCGGTGGTGGATAGGGACTGTCCTCAAGATCATCTACAGTCATTCATCTCAGCCAAAGTGAGACACTGTGGACACACAACAAACAAAAACCATCCTAGTGCTCCCCCCAGTGTGTGCTCCACCAATGTGTGTAGGAGCCATGCATTCAGGGGATGCCAAAGAGAAGGCACTCTCCTGAGTTGGAGGTGGGATGTCTGGAGCCCCACCTTGCCACGTGCACTAATTAGGAGGCCATGGATACAAGGAGGCATTTCATCCAGTTTCCCAGATGAGGTCAGTATCACGTTTGCCTCATTGAGGAACCGAATTACAATGCCATAGACATTTAAATTGCGGACCATGAAGTGCTTGTCAAGTACTAATTGCAGCCTTCCTGAGCTCTGGTGTTACCAACCTCATGATTATGCCTGCTCCCCAGACAGCAGGCAGGCTTTCCAGTAAAGCACCTCACAGTAAAGGTGCAGTTGCGATGGAGTGAGTTTTGTCTGGGGAATTAGATCTGCTCTCTAAACAAATAAGTGGTTAGGGCACCAGATGACAAGCTGGACTCTAGTTGGAGGTGCTGCCAGGGTAGTACCCGTTGGTTGATTTGGCTGAAAACAAACTGTTATAAAATAATTCGGTTGAGTTTGGTAAGTTCTTAATAGATTTTGGATACTAACCCTTCACCTGATAATGTCATTTGTAAGTATCTTCTCCCATTCCATCATTTGTCTTTTAGTTTTGTTGATTGTTTCCTTTGCAGTGCAGAAGCTTTTTATCCTGATGAGGTCTCAATAGTTCATTTTCGCTTTTATTTCCCTTGCCTTCAGAAACGTGTCGAGTAAGAAGTTGCTGTGGCTGAGGTCAAAGAGGTTGCTGCCTGTTTCCTCCTCTAGGGTTTTGATGGTTTTCTGTCTCATATTTAGGCCTTTTATCCATTTTGAGTTTATTTTTGTGAATGGTGTAAGAAAGTGGTCTAGTTTCATTCTTCTGCATGTTGCTGTCCAGTTCTCCCAGCACCATTTGCTAAAGAGCCTTTTTTTTCCACTGGATACTCTTTCCTGCTTTGTCAAACATTAGTTGGCCATGCATTTGTGGGTCCGTTTCTGGGTTCTCTATTCTACTCCACTGGTCTGTGTGTCTGTTTTTGTGCCAGTACCATGCTGTCTTGATGATTACAGCTTTGTAGAAGAGGCTCAAGTCTGGGATTGTGATGCCTCCTGCTTTGGTTTTCTTTTTCAGCATTACTTTGACTATTTGGGGTCTTTTGTGGTTTCATACAAATTTTAGGAATTTTTGTTCTAGCTCTGAGAAGAATGCCAGTGCAATTGTGATTGGTATTGCATTGAATGTGTAGATTGCTTTGGGCAGTATTGACATTTTAACAGTATTTGTTCTTCTACTCCATGAGCATGGAACTTACCAAACTCAACACCCAAAAAACAATCCAGGGAAGAAATGAGCAGAAGACATGAATAGACACTTTTCAAAAAGAAGACATCCAGATGGCCAACAGCCACGTGAAAAGATGCTCAATGTCACTCATCATCAGGGAAATACAAATCAAAACCACAATGATATACCACCTCATCCCTGTCAGAAGGGCTAAAATGAACAACTCAGGAAAACAGATGTTGGTGAGGATGTGGAGAAAGGGGAACCCTCTTGCACTGTTGGTGGGAATGCAAACTGGTACAACTGCTATGGAAAATGGTGTGGAGGTTCCTCAAAAAATTAAAAATAGAACTACCCTACGACCCAGCAATTGCACTACTAGGAATTTATCCAAAGGATGCAGGAGTGCTGATTCATAGGGGCACATGTACCCCAGTGTTTATAGCAGCGCTTTCAACAATAGCCAAATTATGGAGAGAGCCCAAATGTCCATCAACTAATGAATGGATAAAGAAGATGTGGTGTGTATGTGTGTGTGTGTGTGTGTGTGTGTGTGTGTGTATGTGTGTGTATATATATATGTGTGTGTGTATATGTATATATACACATGTGTGTATATATATACACACACACATATATATACACACATGTGTATATACACACACACACACACACACACACACACACACACACACACAATGGAATGCTACTCGGTGATGAAAGACAATTAAATCTTTCCATTTGCAACTATGTGGATGGAACTGGAGGCTATTATGCTAAGTGAAATAAGTCAGTCAAAGAAAGACAGATACCATATGTTTTTACTCATATGTGGAGTTTGAGAAACTTAACAGAAGACCATAGGGAAGGGAAGGAAAAATAAGTTACCAACAGAGAGGGAGGCAAACCATAAGAGACTCTTAAATACAGAGAACAAACTAAGGGTTGATGGGAGGGCAGGAAAGGGGGGAAATGGGTGATGCGCATTGAGGAGGGCACTTGTTGGGATGAGCACTGGGTGTTGTATGGAAGCAATGAACCATGGGAATCTATTCGCAAGGCCAAGAGCACACTGTATATACACTGTATGTTATCTAAGTTGACAATAAATAATATTAAAATAAAATAAAATGATTTGGTTGAAAACAGTAAGATCAAGGGGAAAATTAGGTTCAAAGTGATGAGTTGGCCAAAAGCAAATAGTCCCTAATACCAGCTTTTTGCATATTGATAATTGTGGTGCACTGCTCATTTATTCAACAAATATTAACCATTTCTTATGTGCCAGGTACTGATGTAGGCAGTGGGGGTACATCAGTGAATGAAACAAATATCCTGTCCGCAGAGAGCTTGCGTGCTAGTTAGTAAAGGAGATGATTGAGCAATGAGTAAATAAATACTCCGCCTTAACTAGCTGGCCAGACGCTGTGTCAGGTGGTGGTAGTATTAGGAAAGAAAAATAAAACAGAGGAAGGGGATGAGGGATAATGATTTGGGGGCAGAGTGAGTTTTATTTGGAATTGGTGTCCAGAGAAGACCTCTCGGTGGCATTTGAGGGGAGACTGAGTAGAGAGAGAAAGAGCCTGTGATGCTGTGATGTCCAGGCCAGAGGAAGAGCAGGTGAGGGGCTCTGCGGCAGCTTGCATGGGGAACTTGAGGCCAGCGAGGAGGCCCCTGGGGCCAGCACAGAGTGCCAGAGTGTTACAGGACCAAGCTGGAGAGGGGAACATGCCACAGGGCTTTGTGGCCATGGGACACACACAGATTTTGAGCAAATAAATAATATGATTTCACTTGTGTTTTAGGGCTATTTTCCAGACCCTGTCTTTAAGCATTTTGGGTTAATTTCATATATTCTCTCTCTCTTTCTCCCTCCCTCCCTCCCTCTCTCTCTCTCTCTCTCTCTTTATATACACACACACACACACACACACACACACACACACACACACATGTATATACGCACATGTATGTGTATACACACGTATATGGCAGAGCAGGCATAAGAGAATGCCTGAAAATGAAAGAGATATAAAAAGAAAAAGTGGCCAACAACCACCACAAAAACCAGAAAAGTTCTGAAAAATTGGCAGCAATGATTGAATACCTATAAGATGTTGTAACCCTCTCCCAGACGACCTCAGGTTATTAATGCAGGAAAAGCCAATGGGTAGCAGTCTTCAGTTTTGAGCAGATTGTTGTCTGGATCGTGCCTTCATCTGTCCTGGGGCTTGTCAGTGTGGAGTTCACCAGACACCTCCATTTGGTCAGGAGCCTGCGTCTGGGGACATAGATGTGCTGTAGACCTGTCTTCTTGAGCTGAAAACAACCACTGTTGCTGGTGAGGCTTGGACAAGGGTGGTGCAGTTGGGCTTCAGATAGTGCGGTCGTCCTGTTGGCCACATGAAATGATGGTTTCCTCTCTAGTGCTCCCCTTATTCTGTAGGGCTGTAAGGCACGAGAGGTTGGACTGAGGGCTTAGGTTGAGGGAATAACCATCTGAGGTCCTGGATCCTGATCCGGAGTTTTTTTCCTTTGCGCCCTGGGGGGCCTCCTGTACTGCTGGGCACTTTGCCCACCTCTGCACCATAGCACCATTCTAGAATAGTGTAAAAGTATGTTTCTGTGTTTGTCCACATTAATTGGGACTTCTTTAGGCAGTGTGCTCTGTTTATAGGTAAGCTCCTGTAATAAAGAGACTCCAAAATACAGTGCCTTAAATAAGTTAAACGTTTATTTCCCTCCCAACCAACAACCTGGCTGTTCCAGGCTGGTGGGGCATCTCTGCTCCACAAGGTCATCCAGGGATTCAAGCTCCTTAACTCTTATTGTCCCACAGTTGGCAGAATTTGTCCACATTGGTGTGGTCGGAACAGGGTCACTGCCATATCTACTTTTCAATCCACCAGAAGGGGATGCGGGGAAGAGAAAGGACACAGGTCCAAGAGCAAGCAGCTCGTCTTAAAGCTGATGACAGTCCAGAAGCAGTACCCATTGTTTCTATTCAACCCTGTTGTTTAGAAATTGGCCATATAGGCACACCAGCTGCAAAGGAGGATAGTTACATTTGATTTCTAGCTAGATGGCAGGTGCCTAGCTTGGGTTTACAGTTGTGGTGTATTAGTTTCCTATTGATGCTGTAACCATTTAACACCCACATAATGGCTTAAAACAACCTAAATTTATCCTCAGAAGGTTCTGAGGGTTAGGAGTACAAAATGAGCCCTGTTAAAGTCAGGGAACTGGCAGGCCTGGTTTATTCTGGAGGCTCTGAGGGCAGGCTCTGTTTCCTTGCCTTTTTCATCTAGAAGCACCTGCATGCCCTCCCTTCTTTGCATTACTCAACTTCTTGATTCTGTCTCCTGCCTCTTGTCACTCTGGTGTCCTGCCTCCCTCTTGTTGAGGGCAAGACTTGTGATTGCGTCAGGCCCACCTGGATGATTCAGACAATCTCCCCATCTCCAGGTGTCTACTTAGTCACATCTGCAGAGTCCCTTTTGCCATGTGAGGTAACATATTCACAAGCGTGTGAGGTCAGGGTATGGATATCCTTTGGGGGCCATTATTCTGTCTACCACAGGTAGGAAGTGGTTTTATTACTAAAAGAAGGAAAGGGAGAGAGGGTCTCAGGGGACAGTGTGCTAAATTAAGCCTGGCACACAGTAGATGACCAGTTAATGTTGAATGAAAGGACATTTGGTGGCATATTGCATGCCGCCCTGTCATACCCGCCCCCCCCCCCCAATGCATTGGTTCAACCAATATCTCTATGGAAAAGCAAAAGAGTCAGGTATCCTGTGTGGATCCTTAAGTGTATATACTCTGAGTTTGGGTAAGAGAATTTAGGAGGAAGCCCACGAGGCAGATCAGTTGTCCAGACCTGTTGCTCTTAAGTTCTGCACTGGACTGGACTCCATCACCTCCCCCTACCTTCAGAATGACAGACGTTTGGACCAAATGTTTCCTTTCACAGACACATAGCTCTACAGAGGTAAGATTGAGGCCATTACTGAGGCCACCATTGTGGCTCCTCCTTCTGGTTTCCCTGCACTGTTTCCCTTCTGGCCACACGGACCGAGGGCCTTGGCTTCATCTCTGACCACTCCTTTTCCTTGACCCTCCCGCCATGTCAGCCCCCACGTTTTTGGATCTCACAGTGTTCGCTCCTGACCCTTCTTTGTGGCCTTGCTGCTCAGGGCCCCATCCCTGTGGGTTAGCATACTCGTCACACTAACCCACGGGTTAACAGGCCCTGGTCCCTCCAGCCCTCTTCTTCCTCTCCTGCCATAGACTCCTGCTTTGGTCTCATTACCCAGAGAACCATTGTCCTCCCGATGTGCTTGCTCAGAAATTTCCTCCAGGTTCCCTGTTCCTAGCATGAGAAGATGCATGCCCTCTCAGTCTCCATGTGTTTGACCAGAGTGGGAGCAGGAAAAGGCCCTCAGAGTCGGGCCCCCCGGGGTCAGGGCCTCATCCTCAGTTATGGACTGCCAGGATGTCAAGGGGGGGGACACCAGTCTCCTCTCTGAACCTCGGTTTCCTCCTTCACAAGCTGGACAGCCCAGCCCGTGGAGCGCCCCTTCTAAGATAGGGTGGTTTCTTTCTGACCCAGTGCCCAGGACTCCTGCAGCTGAAGCCTGAGAAGGCCCCAAGAGAAGATGGGCTGGAGGAAAGCCAAGTGGCTTCACTCCTGGTCCCTGAGCAAGACTCATGATCGCCCCCTGGCCTGTGAGTCCTCCATGAGCTCCGGAGGCAGGGCTGTGCTGCCGGTCCTCAGGTTCTGGGGCTGGCACTCCCAGGGCCCTGTCATGCTTGAGGGTTTGGCTGTTTGGCTCCTCTGTGCTGTATCACTGCCTGTCACCTCTCTTCTTGTCTTGCCTGTCACCCACCCCAGTGGAGGCAGCTCCATCTGTCACGAGCAGTGAGCCTGTACTTGGGGCAACTGATGTGCCAGGGGCTGTGTCCAGAGCTAGACTGGACTCCCTGGTGCAGAATCCTCTCTTGCTCATTTCTGCTGCTTGCCAGGCCGCCAACCCCAGCCCATCCACCCAGACCCCAGCGCCCAGGGCCCCCTGAGGTGGGAGTGCTTGTGACAGAAGCATAAATGCAGGAGGGTGGAGGGTCCCGTGATACTCCCGGACATTAGTGTGGCTTCATGGCTCTCACGAGTGGGTGTGTTCCTTCCCCTCCAAACAATGTCAAAGAAGTCCCTGTGATTTCTGGGCTGTGATGGTGGATTTAACCAATTCATAAGAACAGGTTACTTCGCTGACTCTGGACATGGGAGTCTTGTAGAGGGCTGGCCCTTCCATCAGAAGGAAATTGTGCGGCTCCTGTTGCATTCCGGGCACCGACCTGGACGCTGGAGGGAACTGCTAAGCAGATTTATAAACCCTTCTTGTTCCCTCCCTAGAAGGTGACAGGGACCCAAATGACCAAACAGCGTGAGCCATGCAAGGCCCGCAGCACCGGCAGAAGGAGTGCCTAACTGTGAAGCAAAGTTTATAAACCTCTGCTCCTTCCCTTGAAGATGGATGTGGGGGTGTGTGAATGACATTTGCAGTGACTCGTGGGCTCCAAAGGAGGCTTCTTCCTTACAAAAACCATCACCATTTATCTCCTCCTCAGCCAGGCTCCTTGTGACCTTCAGAGACAGCAGCTGAAGAATGAACACCGAGTGTAAGGCCAGACAGGGGACTTGTTTTGTTCGTGCAGCCCTGATTTATAGCAAAACCAAGCTGACGTCGGCAATCACGCAAGGCTTCCATGGGCAGTGAGGCCTCGTTTATTCACAATCTTCAGGACACGAATTGCCCTTAGGCACTTATTTTCAGGGAACTAAGGTTTCTACATGTAAACACCAGAAATAATATTTACTTCCTTCATATTGGCAATTTTGTACTTTTTCCTAAAATATTTTATTCCTTTTTTAAAAAATTTTTTTTCGTATGTATGTTCATATGTATTTCAAAAAACAAGAAAATTCTTATAAGCAATACCGATGTTCTCCCTTATTCTGCTTTTCTCAGAGATAAGCATTATGATGAACATCCCATTTCTCAGATGTGGTACTTTAAAAAAATTTTTTTTAATGTTTATTTTTGAGAGAGAGAGAGAGAGAGAGAGCGCATGAGTAGGGGAGGGGCAGAGAGAGAGACACAGAACTCAAAGCAGGCTCCAGGCTCTGAGCTGTCAGCACAGAGCCCGACGTGGGGCTCGAACCCACAAACCATGAGATCATGACCTGAGCTGAAGTCAGATGCTTAACTGACGGAGCCACCCAGTTGCCCCTTTATTTGTTAAAAATGTTATTTATTTTTGAGAGAAAGAGAGAAAGAGAGAGTTCATGGGAGCAAGCAGGGGAGGGGTAGAGAGAGGGGGAGGGAGAGAGAATCCCAAGTAGACTGTGCACTGTCAGTATGAGCCCTATGTGGGGCTTGAACTCACAAACCGTGAGATCATGACCTGAGTCGAAATCAAGTGTCGGGCGCTCAACCGACTGAACCACCCAGGCGCCCCAGTACTTTTTAAATTTAATCTTTTGTTGACGATTCCAGAGCTTCATCTCAATCCTCATTGCTTGTCTTCTGCTTTACTCTGGGGAGTTTTGTGAAGCATGGAGGGTTTCTTGCTCCTGCTCTAGGACCCTTGGGCATAAAAGGTGCTGTGTGTGGTTGTTGCCTGTCCTGTGTTTTTTCATTCTCTAAGCACCTGCTAGTACTTTCTGTTGCGGTACGTAGACATTCTTTATGTTCCTTTCGCCTCTCTCTATGCACTGTATCTTCTTGATTCTAAGATGCACATCTTCCCTCGATGTTTTAATGCTTCTGAAACCAGAATGTGTCCTGCCAACAGGCCAAGGACTGAGCTCTGATGAAGCTTATCATCATCTTTGTGTAGATGGGGCTTCATCTATTTTCCACCTCAGTTGCTATGGTCACTTATTTCGTTGGAGGCTCACTTGGATTCTAACTTGCATTTGGATTCCCGAATTGTTGCTCATTATGTGTTCTAAAAGATTACACCATAATGAAGTAATAAAATTATTGTGAATGCAGAAGATTGCCTGTCACATGCCAGGCAAGATGATTAAAGGCAGCAGAAATTGCCAAATCTCTCAGAATAGATCATAGAATTTTCAGAGTTAAGGGAGGTAGATGTGAGCAACTTTTGTGTCATGGAGGTCTGCCAAGTGCCCCAAATCATGAAAAGCTTAGGACTGATTTTCAGGAGAAACTGTTTAGTTTCCACCAATAGATAATTTAGTTAAATCAAAATGACAGCAAATAACCAAATAAGAAATTCTGAGGAAAACCTTTTATCTTTCAGATTGTCTGCGAACCATATTGTCAATTTGAGAGACGCTAAAGGGGTCAAGGTTACGAAGTTTGGGTCAACAGTAGGGTGTCAGCATAATGCTATGCACGTCTGGCCAAAGCAAGCACTGGGTTGGAAGAATCTTTAGAATCGGAATCTGAAGAAGGCTTAGGTTAAAATTTAGAGTCACGATATTGAAGAAGAGAGCGTTTTGGATAAACCTGTGCTTTTTCGTGGTCAACAAAAAATATTTCTGTGTATTTCCTTAAAAAGGAAGAAGATTTGTCACATGCTGTAACATGGATAAACATTGAGGACATTATGCTGAGATAAGCCAGTCACAAAAAGACAAATACCATATGAGGTTTCTTGTCTTTTTTTTTTTAATATTTATTATTTTTGAGAGAGACAGAGAGCAAGCAGGGAAGGGGCAGAGAGAGAGGGAGACACAGAATGGGAAGCAGGCTCCAGGCTCTGAGCTGTCAGCACAGAGCCCGATGCGGGGCTTGAACTCACAGACCGTGAGATCATGACCTGAGCTGTAGTCGGCCGCCCAACCAACTGAGCCACCCAGGTGCCCCCGTATAAGGTTTTTAGAATAGTCAAATTCATAGAGAGAGAAAATAGGATGGTGGCTGCCAGGGGGAAAGAAAGTTGTTGTTTAATGGGTTTAGGGTTTCTGTTTTGCATGGTGAAAGAATTCTAGGGATTGCTTGTACAACAATGTGAATATACCCACACTAAACTATACACTTACCAATGGTGATGATGATGATTTTTGTGTTATATGTATTTTATCACAATGAAAACACAAACCTCAGTGTTCCTTTGGTGAGGACTCCACCATCCACCCACTTCTATAAACCAGGAACCTGACACCTCCCTCATGCCCTTATTCAGTGATATCCAGGCCTTGTAGATTTTAACCTTATTTCTCTAGCTGTTCCCTTCTGGCCACCTTCTCCGCCACAGCCCAAGCTGCCGTCATCTTCCCTAGGCAGCTGTGATGGTGTCTTACCTGCAGTCTCACGCCCTTCTTTCTGTCCTCAGATCCTTCTTCCAGAGCGAGCCGTTCAAAAGTCTGATTGTATCAGGCCCTCAGTTAAAAGCCTTTAGTGATTAGAGCAAATGCAAATCAAAACCACTGTGAGATGCTACCTCAGACCCACTAGGATGGCTACGATCAGCAAGCAGGTAATAACAAGTGTTAGAGAAGATGTGGAGAAATGGGCACCCTCATATACTGCTGATGGGAATGGAAAATGGTGCAGCTGCTTTGGAAAACAGCCTAGCAGTTCCTTAAATTATTAAACATAGAGTTGTCATATGACCCAGCAATTCTACTTGTAGACATATACCCAAGAGAAATGAAAACGTATTCTCTGCACAAACGCTTATGCATGAATGTTTATAGCAACATTATTTATAATAGTCAATCAGGTAGAAAGAACCTAAATGCCCATTCTGATGAATGGATAAACAAATTGTGATATATCCATAAAACAGAATATTGTTTGGCCATTAAAAGGAATGATGTATGGGGTGCCTGGGTGGCTCAGTCATTTGAGCATCTGACTCTTGATTTCAGCTCAGGTCATGATCCCAGGGTCATGGGATCAAGCCCCATGTAGGGCTCTGCACTGAGCGTGGAGGCTGCTTAAGATTCTCACTCTCTGTCTCTCCCCCACCACCCCTCTCCCCAGCTCGTGCTTGGACGCTTTCTGTTTCTCTAAGAAAGAAAAAAGGAATGATGTACAATGTGGATGAACCTTAAAAAAATATTACGTGGAAGAAGAAGCCAGTCACAAAAGACCACATATTATATGATTCCATTCATATGAAATGTCCAGAAAGTAGATGAGTGGTTGCTTAGAGCTGGGGAAGCAGAGGGTGGTTTCCAGAGGGTACAGGGCTTCTTTTTGAGGTAATGAAAACCTTCTAAAATTGACCATGGTGATTACACATATGTGTGAATATACTAAAAACCATTGAATTATACATGTGGGGTGAATTATATCTCAATAAGCTGTGTTGTTGTTTTTTTTTTAATGTCTTCAGTGGCCTCCTACTGCTCTTAGGAAAAAGTC
Organism: Panthera tigris; assembly: GCF_018350195.1. Lineage (NCBI taxonomy): Eukaryota > Metazoa > Chordata > Mammalia > Carnivora > Felidae > Panthera > Panthera tigris. The sequence goes on along the minus strand of NC_056672.1, from coordinate 60,538,075 downwards.
CAAAATCCTTTAGTTGGCTCTTGTGGTCTGGACCTTCTTCCCAATCCCATCTCGGCTGGAGACTGCCCACAGGGCATGCTACCCTTTGCTGAGAGCACATCCTCTCCACCTCCACCGGGTCTATACCCTGCTCAGCTCTCCCAGATAAACTCTCCTACTTCTACCTACCCGAGATCCTAGCTCAAACATCACTCATCAAGGAGGCCTTTCCTGAGTCCTTGTACGAGGTTCCCCGTGATTTGCACTTACTGTTTCCTGCACATCTGTACTTCAGTGGCTGTGGATGAGTCCCCTGCCCTGGTTTGTTCTGCATGTTCTGTGTGCTCTTAGGCATTTGTGGAATGATGAATCAATAACATCTTAGATATTGAGATTTATGATACTGGGGCACCTGGGTGGCTCAGTTGGTTAAGCCCGACTTTAGCTCAGGTCATGATCTCCCAGTTTGTGAGCTCAAGCCCCACATCAGGTTCTGTGCTGACAGCCCAGAGCCTGGAGCCTGCTCTCTGCCCCTTCCCCACTTGTGCTCTGTGTGTCTCTCTCTCAAAAAATAAATAAACATTTAAAAAAATTAAGAAGAAAAGATTTATGGAGTAATGTTCTGCCATGTTCCTAAAAATGATTCAAGGAACTGCAAAACAAAACAAACAAAACAAAACAAAACGGCAGCTAATAAAGTGACTTACAAAGCTACACTAATTAAAACAGTGTGTTCTAAAACTAGAAAGAAATGGACTGGTCAGTGAAACAGAATAGAAACTCTAGAAGCCTGACCGAATAAATACAATAATGTCATATATAATAAATGTAGTATGTAAAATAATTGAGAAAAGCTGCTGTTCAGCAGAAGGTGTTGAGGAAGATTGGTCAATCACATTAAAAAAAGTTAAAATGTGACAATAGCCCAATTCAAAAATGGGGAGCCACAAAGGAAAGGCTGATTTGAATATAAAATTTAAACATGTCTGAAGATTAAAGCCACCCTGATGTCAGGTTGGGCTTCCAGAGAAAAAGACTGAGATGTTAGAAGTGCGTGCAAAAGTTTTACTGGTGAGTGCCCTGGGGAGGATCAGTGGTAGCAGAGGAGGGCGGGAGGGGGCAGAGGGAGGAGCCTACCAGCTGGGCGGTTTCAACTGAAGCCTCAGCTGGTCCTTTGGAACCTTCCCCACCCCGCCCTGCCCCCCACCAGAGCTGCTGTGGCTCTGATTCAGGGCTGTCCAGAACTGAGGCAACGAGCCTTTGTTTCTCTGCATCAGCCCGTGGCTGGTCCCTGGAATGAGGCGGCTCCCTGAGGCTGTAAGGGACTCAGTGGTGAGCCACCAGCCGCAGATATTCCCAGCAGCCGGGGATGGGGGGTGTGCCCCACAGGATCCACTACAGCCATAAACAGCCAGGGTCAGTGTTCCCAACGTAGAGGTCTTAGGTCAGTTTCCCCAGGCCCCTGAATCCGAGCGGAGGTCTTCATGCAGGAGGTTTACACTGCGGTGCTGTTTTCTGAAGCAGCACCTTCAGGGAATGAGGGAAGCTGGCAGAGAGGTTGAACGTGGGGCAGTTGCAGCACAGGCCTCAGCTGATCCCACAGGGGGCTGTGAAGCCAGGACAGGTGGACGCATGACTGGATGTGGGCTGTCCCTGGGGAGGGGACGAAAGCTTGGGTACCTTGGCTCACTTTGGCTGAGGGCAGGCCCCGGAGAGAGCTCAGCCACGAGGTCAGCAGCCGGCACTGCCTGCAGCTGGGGGAAGGGGTGTCTGGGTCCTGAAGGGGAGCGGCTGGGCGGTGCACCATAGTGTATCCCATCTCATCCGGTGCTCTGCCATGTGCAGTCATTTCCTTTGAGCAGTAAGTTCACCCTGTCTGGAGCATCTCCACATTTTTGCAGTCTCTTCCTAGGAAACGCCAAGAGAAAGGACACGTACAGTCCCCCACTCCACCCCCAACTACAGCTGGTCTCTGGGGATGCCTGTTACTCACCAACCTCTCCCCTTTGCTCTCTATCGTGGATACCCGGGTATCTCTGTGGTCTAGGTGGCTTACGAGGTGGGGTGACTCTAAGGGCCCTGGGCCTCTGACCCCCCCATGTGCTTCTCAGGCCACGAGTGTTGCGCTGACAATTTACTGTCAAAATTGGGAAAAGGACCACTGAGAGGTCAGTGGATCACCTGGAGGCATAACCACTGGAGAGTCTGTGAACCTAGTAGACTCATTATGACCTGGACCTGGGCCGGAACTGCTTTCATTGGCTCTCCCCATCTAATTCCATTCTAACAGGGGGGCCATGGTGACCCTTGGGGTCCTCAGATATTGACATCAGCTCAGACCCTGGGCTTAATCATCTTTGAAACGTCTGGGTCTTTCTCTTTCCCAAGTTTCTGATTACGGGAATAAATTCTGTGAGTCCCTCTGGGGGAGACACTGAGAGAAACCTTGTTCTATACACTGGCTGTTGTGATAGGGTCCTTCCTCATGGGAATCCCTAGCCTCTCCTTCAGAGCAGAGGTTTTCAGGTCTGTGGGACAGCTGCCTTCAGCCTCCCGATCACCCATTCGTGATCCTTTATTTTTTGGTTGTATACATTCAGCAATACTTATTGGCTACCCATCTGTCTTCCCCCTAGGAATCCTGTGTCCTGGTAACCATCTTCCTGGATCCCTGTGGAGCGGGCCCTCTGACTGCCACGCTGACCTTGTCATTCATTAGGATAATTGCACCCACCTTGCTTTTAGCAGTTAAGTGCTGCTGTCTGGCCTCTTAGTGTTAGGGACCCTGTCATCCCTGTTGCTGTCAGAGAGCCCAGTCTAGATCAGCATTTTCTGCCATCAGCTCTGGCCTACAGAAGAGAGAGCCACCACTGAGCATCTTGCTGATGCTGGGCCCCTGTGCCTCCCTCCCCCATAGAACACAGTCTCCATGTAGGGTTTCTGGCCTTGGCAGTGTAGCCAGGGTAGTATGCCCACTTCCCTGAGAGTCCTGGCCCTTCTAAGAGCCATTGTGTTAACACTTCCCAGGACACTTGCCAGGGTCTTAGATCCTGTGTCATGGGACGGTCCTCTCATATTGAGAAACTCTCCCTTAACCGACTTAGTGTCCCCCAAACCCACCCCCAATCCACCACCCTCAGAATCCAGGCCTGTAGTTAACCTCTCGTTCCTGTGTGCACGCTGGCTCGGTCCTGCAGCCCCTTGGCGTTAACAGTGACTTGACTCTAGTTTCTGGCCTGGTGGTCAGGAAAGGAGATGGGGATGAATCCTGAGCGGGGAACGTACATACTGCCATTTCCGGATCATGTTGAAGCCTACCATAGCGAGCAGTGCATCACACCTGCAGGCCCAGAGGGCTCAGGACAGTCTGAGGATTCAGGTTTTCAAGCGCATCGTCCTGATGTCTCCCCTCCAAGTCTGATGGCCCATATTCCCAGTAGGAGCCCTGATTTAGGCATGGCAGATTTATCAGGGTTGAGAATGCAGCCTTCCTGGAGCTCCACTACCCTTTTATAGGAGTCCCGGGTCTGATGCTCCGCTTTTCCTGTGCGTCCCCTGCAGGAGATGCTAGTGTCTTTGTACGTTCCCAAGGCAGGCCTCTGATCTTCATGCTTCAATTGATGATTAATCGTTCTCAGCCTCTCTTTGTCTTCCTCCAGCACATCGATTGTACCCACTGGCAGCCAGTGCATCCTAATCTCCTAGTTACTACTCCCCTGGAACCTGTCAAATGCCTGTAGTATTGGCCCCTACCAATGTCCCATCCCAGTTCACCATAGTGAACCGTCTAGTTGTACCGCTTCAGTGTGGGCTGTGAGTGCCTCACCTCCCACCAAGAGAGAGCTCAGCCACGAGGTCAGCAGCCGGCACTGCCTGCAGCTGGGGGAAGGGGTGTCTGGGTCCTGAAGGGGAGCGGCTGGGCGGTGCACCATAGTGTATCCCATCTCATCCGGTGCTCTGCCATGTGCAGTCATTTCCTTTGAGCAGTAAGTTCACCCTGTCTGGAGCATCTCCACATTTTTGCAGTCTCTTCCTAGGAAACGCCAAGAGAAAGGACACGTACAGTCCCCCACCCCACCCCCAACTACAGCTGGTCTCTGGGGATGCCTGTTACTCACCAACCTCTCCCCTTTGCTCTCTATCGTGGATACCCGGGTATCTCTGCAGTCTAGGTGGCTTACGAGGTGGGGTTCTCGGTGCCACCTCTAAAATCTCATACTCACTTCTGCTTCCCAGAGCTACTTCTGAAGCCAGTTCCTTAGGGTGAGTTCCCTGGGAAACTAAAACTTTGAGATTTGCATACAGGAAATTTTTTTTTGGCAGGTGCTTTGAGGAATAACACCTGTAAGAGAGGGAGGGGATCAGAACTGGGCAAGGAGAGAGCTTGAACTACAATGCATTTGTAGAGGAGCCTCAGTCAGTTCCCCAGGGAGCTCTGGAGTGGTCCCAGATTGGGGCAGGGGGCCTGGCTTTGGTACTTTCACACTGGATGTGGGTTACTTCTGCAGAGGGGTAGGGCCTCGGGCTTTCAGCTCTGAGCAGTTTCTGGAGAGAGACAGCTGGTGGGAATGCTGTGTAAATTGGTGACTCATCTGAGAATATTTATCAAATGACTTTAAAATATGTACCTTCTTTGATCTAGAAATAACATTTCTAGGACCTTATCCTAAGATGATGATTGGAGCATAATCTATAATAATGAAAAATGGGCACTTCTAAATATTCAAGGAGAGAGGATTGGTTGAATAAATATTGATATATCTATACAATACTTTCTGTATCCGGTTTTGACATAGAAAAATATTAATGATTTATTATTAAATGAAAAAGGCAGGTCACAAAATAGTATGTATAATCCAGATCTCAGTAAAATATGCATATAAAAATGTCTTAAAGCATACGAACCAGAATTTGAATAGTGGTTATTTCTAGTAAGGTATGGCCTAATACAGTTTTTAATCTGTATCAGAAGTCAGTAAATGACAGCACTTGTTTTTAAAGCCTGCAAGCTAAGAATGGTTTTACATTTTTAAAAGGGTTGTTAAAAAAAGAATGTATGACAGAGACCATCTAGTCTGCAAAATACTAAAATATTTACTCTCTGGGCCTTTACAGAAAAAGTTTGCGGACCCCTGATCTATATCTTTTAGTTTTCTGCAGTGAATAAAACAATGTTAAAAATGTAAGACAAACAAAAAAGATTTATGAACATTTCCATAGCATAATGGTTTAAATAGATCCGCTGGAGAATCGGTAAAGACGCCAAGGGAAAGCTCATAAAATGAAGAATGGAATGACCTGAGTACAGAGGAATGTGTGCACAAGGACATGCACAATTGCTAGAAGTGAATCAGAAATTTGGTCCTGGGCTTCCTAGTGGCCAAAGCAAGACTATATCCATCATCGATGTATCTACAGCACCTAGCTCCTCAAGAGAAGTATGCTAAGTTTTCCTTGGCTCAGGTAACATCACCTCGGAAGCTGTAATAAAGTCAGCTTTTGGTGTGACCAGATTTGGAGTATTTTGCCCAGAGGGAGAATAAATTGGGGTCCCGCAACTTGAATGTGTGTGGCCTGTGATCACTATGAGCCACAGCTGTTACCACGTGGCATTCATGAGGTCCAAGGTTGCCCCCAGATCCCCAAGTTAGGGTGTCTCCCTTCTGCATTACTGGAATAAAGTACTCAGTACATATAGCCCCGAAGGATACTGTCACTGGTACTTTGGGAGAGCCATTTTTAGGGTGCCTCGTTGAAAAAAGAAAGGCTCTTTGTGTGACAGATGCTGGTTCTGCCTTTGTGGGGCTGACAGAGTGATGGATTGGAACAAGCACTTGTCTTCACATGAAGACTCTGCTGTGAGGCAAGTCCTGGTAACACCAGCTGATGGGGAAAGCTAGCCTGTTTTACTTGTGTCAGACAATTCACTCCAGCATTCATTCATGGAACAAGGAGGCATAAGGTTCTCCACCAGGGCTGTGCATACAGAATTCCTGGGAAGCTCTGTAAATAAATAGCATTGTCCAGGCTCCACTCAGACTTGGTAAGTCAGAATCTTCTGGGGTGGGGCCCCAGGCCTGTGTATTTCTGAATATCTCCTTGGGTGATTCTGATGTGCATCTCCAGTGGAAAAACCACTGGTGCTGGACCCTGGGTTTGGAGTTTGCGCCCTGATTGCCTTCCTTATTGGTTACAGGACTGTGGGTGAATGACTAACCTCTCTGAGCCTCAGGTTTCTCATCTACAAAATGGGTTAAAAGGAATAGAGATAAAGCACCTAGCATGGTGCTTAGTACACAGTCAGTGATGAGTAACAGTTGTCGTGACTATCATGGTCAGAATCATCATTAGCACTGAGTTGGCCGAATTGGCCCTTACCCTGGATCCTGGTTCTAATTACTCAACACTGGTCTCTTTTGTGGTCATGTCTTTTTCATATCCCCTTCCCCAAGAATGGAGTCTCTTCTTTGTATCTGAATCCCTGACCTGGGGCCTCAGTGCCTTGCGAGGTTGCAAACTGAGGAGCATACAGGGGCCAGCAGGCACTGGGCAGGTAATATAAATGAGTGAGGAGAGCAGGGATAAGAGAAATCGACACAGACACACTTTGTGAATTGCACCTGTTGGAATAGTTTTTAATTCTGGTAAGAAATATGCTGTTTCTATTTTTCTTGGAAACATGCAGTCTTCTTGGTTTATGTTTTGTTTTCCCACTTTTAATAAAGACGTTGGTACAGAGAAATTCTTCTCCACCGTAGAAAAGCAGCATTGCAAGTGCAGTGATCAATATCAGCTGACGCTTACTGCTGGGTAAAGATGAGTAGTCATGGGGACATGGTGGATGGGAGAGCCCTGCCCAGCCAAAGGGCACTGGCTACTCAGCTTCAGGTGGTCATTCCCACATGGGAGGGCGGCCCAGTTTGGCCAGATCTACTACAGATGTTTCAAGAAAAGCCAGAAATTTGGATTTTTAAAATCTTGGCTCAGTTTTTGAAAATGGTACTCTATGGGACAAACAAGATATTTTAAGGTTGTGTTTGGCCCAAGAGCTACCAGTTTGCAACCTGTGATCCGGAATCCAAGCACTGCTTGGTCTTGCCAGTACCCTTAACCCACCTACCTGTTAACAGACCTCCCAACTGTTGTCTGATTCTTGTCTGGGTCTCCCTATATTTCATGTTTCCATAACCACTTCACAGTGCTCTGCCCTCCCGCTGGGACATCCTCATTCTGAAATGCACATGTCTCTCTTCTGATAGGTTTTCTTAAGAATGGATGGGATGAGTTAAGGCATAGCTGGTAATTGGCTCACTGTTCTTTGGCAATGGAAAAACATTCCTTGCCAATAATTTCTCTCAACACTTTTCCAGGCAAAGCAACATACGGGGTAATTATTTTTAGATCAGAAATAATTTGGGTGTTATAATGTCAGTGTACGTAAACCTGGTAAGATTATAGGAAGGTTTTAAAATGAGTTTTGAAACTAGTGACATATAAATTAAATGTTGAAGTACTTGCCCACTTATTACTCAAAATATCAGCTCAACTGTTTTTTCTTCTCTTCATAATAAGACGGCAACACGGGGCTGGGTCGAGCCCAGTGATGGAGCGTGTTGTGTGTGATCGCAGCACCTCGCTCTCTACTCCCTGGCTGTGCATTTCCATCAGGGTCCCCCCTCCTGGGGTATGGCCCCACCATCCATCTGTTTTTTGCAAGCTGGAGGCTAGAGGTCATCCTTCACACCCCTTCCTCCTCTCCACTATATCCCTCCTACATATCTCCGGGATCCATTTACTTCTCCTCGCCTCTGCCCCTGCCCTGCTCCTGGCCACCATCATGCAGCTCTTTGGTGGCTGCACTGACCTTCTGTCCCCCTCTATCCACTTTGACCCACTCTCAGTTCATTCCCTACACTGCAGCCAGATAAGATTTCCAGAATCGAAGTGGATAACTCACCTCCTTGCTTAGGACCCCTCGCCCCCAGTGGCTCACATGGCCCTCCAGATAAAGACCACAATCCTTCACAGCACTTTTAAGGTCCTGCATGGACCAGTCCCCACTTAATCCCCATTCTTCTCTCTTACCTCAGTCCCCTTGCCCTTGGCACTCTGGCCTCTATACCTTGTTTTAGGTCTTGGTACATGCCACATAGTTCCTCTTCATGCAGCACCCTGCTGCCCACTGCCCCTTGTCTGGTGAACCCCAACGACATCTTTCAGAGCTCAGCTCTGACCCCACTTCCTCGGGGAGCCTACCTTGGCCCTTCTGATCAGGTACTTCTCTTTTTGCTCTCTGTTCTTTAACGACCCGTACTTCTCCGTAATACTCATCAGCTTGCAACTGCCCGCATATCTGTGTAACTCTTAGACTCATACCTGTTTTCACCACCAGTACATTCACTCCATATCAGCACGTTGTTGAGCCTACACTGTCTGGCACACAGAAAGCACTCAATAAATATTTGTTGAGTGAGTGAATGATGGTGAAAATGATATGCTTTCTGCCCCCTGTCGTGGCCCTCACAGGAGCTCGCACCTTGCAACAGACCACAGTGCTGGCAGCGAGAAGGGCTGTGATGGAGCGGTGCCTCGGCTGCAAGGGGCCCAGAACGGCACTCACCTCTGTTTCCGTGGTGCCTGGTGAAGAGTGGGCACCAAAGGTGGCCTGTGCTATGCACGAGCGCCCCACCAGGCTCCATGGGTCTGCTCTCCCCAGCGACTGTGGCTCCGGGTCTGTGCACATGCCGCGCGGGCACACGAGAGGGACGGGTATGGCTCTACGATGGAAAGCCCACTGAATTTGGAGTCTGAAAACCAGAATGTAAGACCCAGGGCCGTCTCAGATGAGCTTTGTGACCTTGAGTGTAATCCCTCCGATCTCCGTTTCCTTGCGGATGAAATGGGAATACAGAATACACTTAAAGGGCTTAGTACCTGGCATATCACATGCATGCGATAATGTTAGAGCTCAGTTTCTCTGTGAGCTAAAGGGAGGCACTGTGTGTGGATCCCCTTCCCATCTGACCGGGAAAAAAGATAGTTTTAACTATTTATGACGCTGAAGACTAGTATTTTCCATGGCCTGAGCCTAGCAATGGAGACAAGTAGATATACGAGGGGTGTGCGTGTGTGTGTGTACCTCTTCACTGGAAACCCCTAGGGAACCCCTTTAGGCATGGAGGAGAGAGGCTGTGGGGACAGCCACCAGGGACAGAGGGATGACTTCATATCCTGGTGGCCTTTGAATTAATAACCAGAAAGAAGAGTTAGAAGTGTCCCCTTTTAGAGCTGGGACAGAAAGGGGGGAGACCGTTCAAGATAGCTCATTCTACCTGGGAACTTCAAAAATTGCATTCTTTAGATCTTGGGCTAGTTTAGTCATTTTTCCCAACCAGTATTTACTGTGTGTTCCATTTATGCCTTCATGTTTGTGCCAATGGTAGTTTTATTTCTGCCATTTATTTAAAGAAAAGGAAGTGTCCCATCTCGTAGGTGAAGAAGACTAGAGAATTTGAGAAAAGGATTCTGTTGTCTTTGCGGCTGCTTCAGAAACCTTGGCTGCACTTTAGAACAGCTGAGGAGTTTAAAAAAAACAAGATGCCTGGGGCCACCCCAGACCAATTAGGTCAGTATCTCTGGAGGTGGGGCCCTGGCATTTGGTGCTTTTCAGATCTCCCCTGGTGATGTGAATGTGCCGCCAGGGCTGAGCATCCCGGCTCCTGGGGAACAGGACTGGAAAGCCTGGCTGTTCAGACCTTAAAGCCACCTGGTAAGGCCACCTGGTGGCCGTTCTTCTGACCTGCAGTGCCTGGAAGAGGACCCACAACCTCAAAATGTAAACCTGGAAGAGGAGAGTGAGAATTCCCACTCACCTAGGAAACACTAGTGGAAAGACTTTAGCCTAATTGCGGGAGATTGGTAGGAAGTGGGTTCTGGGCTCACTTTGAAGGAGAGGAAGGAGGACAGAAAAAGCAAGGCTTTGTGTTTGGGAGCGGGAGAAAGGTGGCTGCTTGGAGTGGGGGCGAGGTGGGGGGGAACAGGACAGCTTCGTAGCCACAGATCCAGGTTTCTGTCGTGATTCTGAGGCCAGCGGCCACGAGAGACTCACTAAACTCTCTGGGACTCAGATCCTCATCTCTAAAATGAGGTTAATTCAGATGAAAAGTGCTCTCCGACCGTGAGGCTATTGACTCCTGTAGCACCTTTGATGGATGAGCAATCGGAAGGCCTGAGTTGGAGCCAAGAATGCAGAGGGAAGATTCGAGGGAAGATCTGTGTGCCTTTCCATATTCCTTAGGTCTTGGGACTGGAATTAACCAAAGATGACACTAACCAGCGGTCATCCTACAGCAGTGGTGTGTCAGGAACCATTCTAGACCATTGAGAAACTATTTGACCTTATTTTGTGATGGAAACTTACAAACATACAGTGGGCAGAATAGTATGAAGGGCCCTACGTACCTGTCACACAGCTTCGACAATTATCACCCTGGGGCCAGTCCTGTTTTATGACTGTTCCAATCCTCTTCTTCACCTCATACCTTAGTATTTTGAAGCTAATCTCACAATTTAAACAGTTTCATTCGTAAATGTTTTTGTTGATACCTCTAAAAGATAAGGGCTCTTGAAAACCATTACCACATCTTAAAAAAAATCAGCATTAATTCCTTAATATTGTAAAATATCCAGTCAGGATTCACATTGCCGGTTGTTTTGTAAATGTCATGCATTTTTTAGCTTACTTTGAACCAATTCCTCATGTTGTGATTGGTTGATATATTTTTTCAGCATCTTTAAAAAAATTATAGTAAAATGTACCTCACATTTTAGGCCATTTTTAAGAGTATAGTCCAGAGGCATTAAGTTTACTTACATTGTTGTGCAACCATCACCACTATCCATCTCTAGAACTTTTTTGTTATCCTTGCCCGCAAGTCTATTCTATAAGCTCTCAGTGGGACCTCAGAAGGTCACTTTCTCTTTGGGATCTTACAGGGCCAAACTTGGTGACCACTAGGCCTTTCCATTTGTGACATTCAAGGATGCTTGGACGCTAATAAACTTACGAATTTTTTTTTTAACAAAGACGAAGGCTCCATTTGTCTCTGAGATATAAAGGAAGCCTTAAGTTAGATTTCTGAAAAAAAGAACATGTCTCAGCACCACTCTGCTTTCTGTCTTTATGAATTTGACTACTCTGGGTACCTCATATAAGTGGAATCATACAGAATTTGTCTTTTGTGACTGGCTTATTGCACTGAGCATAATGTCTTCAGGGTTCATCCACATTGCAGCTTGTGTTAGAATTTCATTTCTTTTTATGGCCGAATAATGTTCCATTGTATTTATATCCCACATCTCGTTCATGCATCCATTGGTGGACACTTGTGTTGCCTACACCTTTTGGCTGTTGTGAATAATGCTGCTGCGAACATAAATGTGTGAATAACTCTGAAAACATCTTTTAATCGGTAGGGTCCCCCTTCATCTCCTTCCTTCCACTCTTCTTTTTTCTCCTTGCAATTTATTTGATAATGAAACTGGGTCATTTGTCCTGTAGTGTTCCCCACTATCTGGGATTTTGCTGATGACCTCATTAACTTTTGGGCTGGTGAAAGTATTTTAAAATTTATCAATTATATTGTACTTCTTCTATGCCAGGCACAATTCTAGGTTTTTAAAAAACACCAACTGAGTTAACCCTATGAGGTAAGCAGTATTCTTTTAGCCCCCATTTTAAAGATGGGGAAGCAGGCTAAGTAGGGTTTGGCTCATTGACCCTCGGTGACCCAATCAGCGTGGGGTGTGGAGCAGAAAACTGTCCCTGGTCATTTAGTTGGGTTATGCTACACTGCTACTCAAGCAAGGGGGTTAGTTAGCTAAAATGAGGCCATTATCTTGATTCTTGGGGAAACAAGACCGAAACATTGGAAAAATCAACAAAAAACACCATAGAAAATACAAGTGGAAATTCAAGTCGGCAGAGGGATTATTGCAAGACCACACCTGATTATCTTCCAAATGAGTCTGGTGTTCTGGCAATATCCGAGGGGAGAGACCCCCACTGAGCCCTCACTGAAGTCATTGTAGATCCAGACATATGAACCACCACAGAGTATTTTGTTAGTGTAGCTGTGAATGCTTATTGTTGGAGAAGATATCCAAAATAGATGGTCATAGTATTCAGCAGAAATAAAGCAAGGTAAATGGCTGCTTTTTTTTTTCTTTTGGTTTTTTTGATAGTCCCCGGATGTCCCCTTTCCAAGAGCTTCATCTGTTGTTGTGTTTGTAAGGTCTACGCTTATTTTTGAAACAACACAACACTATTTTGGGAAACGGAGAAGGAAATCATTAATCCCACCTCACCATCATGTCTATATTTCTCAGTCCATTTTTCCTGTAGGCATAAAATATATTATTTTTCTAGTTGTCGCAGTGCTATAAAACTGAGAGTCTTCTTTCTAAGTGTCTGAAACCTTAGTGTCTGAGCTTGTGAATTGAGAGGAAAGCATTTCCCTTCTTTTGCTGCTGTTTGTACCCCATTTCTTTGGTTAGTTTTGGGTAAAAGAAGAAACCTAGGCATTGTGGAGGGTTCTTTTGTAGCCTTGAGATTCCTGGGAAGGACCGTGAATACAGCTGGAGGCAGAGGGCTGTGGTGAAAAGGCATTGCCCAGGGTCCAGAGCTCCATCCTTCTCCCGGCACCTCTCAGCAGGACTTCGGAAGGTCACTACCTCTTTGGGATCCTACAGGGTCAGACTGGGTGACCACTAGGCCTTCCAGCTTTGACATTCAAGGATAGTAATAAAATCATGAGTTTGTTTTTTTTTTTTTTTTTTCTTAACAAAGAAGAAAGCTGCATTTGTCTCTGAGCTGTGAAAGAGGCTTTAAGGTTATATTTCTGAAAAAAGAACACATCTTTTGTTGGAGAAAAATTGGTCAAATTGAGTCCTCCTGACTGGAGAGTTAAATCACTTAGATTTAAATCAAATCTACCAGCCCTGTCCTGTCGTCACTGAGAGATGAATCAGGAGAAATCTACCTTTGAAACTGACCTGGATTCTGAGACATCCATCATTTTTTAATGGACCTTTAGGATGTGGACTTTCCTTTGGGCTCTGTGTTTGCTGTGGATGCCTGTGAGTGAGGAAAAATGGTAGCTGGCACGACCTATTTAAAAAGAATCATATTTAGGAAAATGGAAAATAACTCAGATGCCTAGAAATTGGGAAATGATTAAGATTATTACCAGGTATCAATTCTTTGGGGTCATCCAAAAGGAGGAATATCAATCCTGGAAAGAATGTAAAGATACTCTAGTCTGGCTGGATGCCAGACTGGGTGCCTCCCAGCGCCTGGGGATTGGGAGTCATTAAATATTCAGATTTGCACTCTCAAGAGGTGGGTCTGGGTGAGGCCAGATTGTGATGCTAACCGAGCAGGGTTTAGGAACCCCTGATCTAGTCCAAACCCACCCCTTGGCACAGGAGGAAGCTGACTCAGAGAGGGCACAGGAGGAGTTACCCTGGTGCAGAACCAGGCCTGGAGAAGAGCTCTCGAGCCCACATCATACACCCCTCGCCGTGGCAGACATGGAGGTGATGCCAGAACATGGAGATGCATTATGAAAATGCTCTCAAGTGATAGAAGTGTATCGTGCGTGATTATAAACATCGAAATAAGGAGAGAGGAGGGAAGGGGGCTTAGAGAAATAGTCCTGTATTTGGGTGCCATCACCGTCAGCTGCTTTCTTTCCTGATGTTCCTGGGAACTTGCTTGGAGGGGGAAAAAAAAGCATTTAAAAAATAATTGACATTTCAACTCACAAGGTAAGAATGAACATTCATTCTTACATAAGCGAAGTGGTTCTTGAATAACCGAGATCTCCTTCTCAGTGACCAACCCCCACGCCATGGCCAGCGCCCAGGGTAATGAGGTCAAACATTTTAACATCATTTAGGTAAGAACTTTTACCTTTATTTAACTTGTGAACAAAAGATGGGATTGGAGACCTTATTACCCTCTTGTCTTTCTTCTCAGTGTAATTAACCTAATTCTCCCTCCTGTTGGTGGAGCGAAGAAGGGAAAGTAGGTGGCCTATTCATAAAACTGGCACACCCAGCCCTCTGGGCGTCCAGGGTGGGGAGGGCACAACTTTTACGACACTCCTGCTGGGTGACAGGCATGTGGCCAGGTGTGGATTTCAACAATCTCCCAGGCCCCTGTTATTCCCAGGTGAGGAAACCCAGAGAGTCAGAGGGCTTATGGCACTTGCCAGAATCCCAGAGCTGGTGTGGGGTAGAGCTGAGATCAAACCTGGGGCCATCTGTTTCCAAAGCCCACTATGTATTTTCTGTTGCCTGCTCGCACATCTCCTGGGCAGAGCTTTCTCTGGCGCAGATTGGTTGGGCCCAGAGGAGGAGTTGGGGAAAGAATATGGCAGGCCCCAGAGATGCTTCTCTGGCATTATCAGCTACCCATAAACTTACTGAATTTCTGTGTCAGGTGCTAGAAGGCAACGTTCTCAACAGGCAGCCACCCAGCCTCTGCTTGACATTCCTGATAATGGGGGACTCAGTCCCTTAAATAAAGCCTTTTCTGAGATGGGAGCTCTGTAGGACAGGGACTGCGTCTGATTCTTCTAGCATCCCCAGCACATTACCTCTGTTTGTTCAACATGTTTGGGAGCATCTCCTATTGCAGGAGGAGTGTTATTCCTTCTGTTGCACAAAATGTTCTCTCTGCCTCTTCTATTCATTGTGTCTGGGACACACTATGGGTGCTCCCTGGATAGGAAGTCAAGAGACCTGGATTCTAGTTTTTGAGAGGGTCACACGACCATTCTGAGCCTCACTTTCCCTATAAATAAAACAGTATTGCTAGTATTACTGATGGCTGAGGGCCTGTCTTGGATGCCTACGCGGCCAGATGGGTGTGAGAGGTTCCTCTTGGAGATAGTCCTCAGAGAACCCTCCCAGCCTTGGGACCCTGTGCTATCCAGTGCCAGGCGATACGCTTTAGTCCACATTGCAATACCAGAGAGATAGTCTTATGCAACATATAAATAGGGGCCAGAGAAAATGTCACCCCAAACCAGCTGGGCCAAGAATTTCTGATGTTCTTTTTTTTAATTTATTTTATTTTTATTTTTTATATGAACTTTATTGTCAAATTGGTTTCCATACAACACCCAGTGCTCATCCCAAACAGGTGCCCTCCTCAATACCCCTCACCCACCCTCCTCTCCCTCCCACTCCCCATCAACCCTCAATTTATTCTCAGTTTTTAAGAGTCTCTTATGGTTTGCTTCCTTCCCTCTCTGTAACTTCTTTTTTTTCCTTCCCCTTCCCCATGGTCTTCTGTTAAGTTTCTCAGGATCCACATAAGAGTGAAAACATATGGTATCTGTCTTTCTCTGTGTGACTTTTAAAAAAATTTTTTAAATGTTTATTCATTTTTGAGAGCACAGAGAGTGAGTAGGGGAGGGGCAGAGAGAGAGGGTAGACACAGAGCTCAAAGCAGGCTCCAGGCTCCACTCCACCAGCACAGAGCCCAATGCAGGGCTCAAACTCACGAACCATGAGATCATGACCTGAGCTGAAGTCGGATGCTTAACCGACTGAGCCACTCAGGCTCGCCTCTGATGTTCTTTCAAATGATAAGCTTTAGGGTTTTTGAGGATGTGTCGGGTCTCCAGGACCACACACCTCCAGGTTACATGACACGCTGTGGGACTCACAGGACTCAGCATATTATGGTACTCATAGTTATGATTTTTAACAGCAAAAAGAGACAAAGCAAAGTCAGCAAAGGAGAAGGGTATAGAGGCACCTGGGTGGCTCAATCTGTTAAGTGCCTGACTTTGGCTCAGGTCATGATCTCGCAGTTTGTGAGTTTGAGCCCCACAATTCTCTCTCTCCCTCTCTCTGTGCCCCTGTCCCAATCTCTCTCTCTCAAAATAAATAGGTAAACTTAAAAAAAAAAAAAACAAACCAGGAAGGATTGCAAGGTGAGGTCCAGAGGAAACCAGGCACAAGCTTCTGAGAGCCTCTCCTAGAGGATCACACATGAATCGTGACAACACGTGAAATGCCATCTACCAGGGAAGCTCATGACAGACTCAGTGCCCAGGCTTTTTGCTGGGGGCCAGTCACCTAGGCCCCCTCTGCCTAGCACATAGCAAAATTCCAGAGTCTCAGAAGGAGAGCAGGCATGCAGCGTAGACCACGTTGTTTGTACGCTCCGGGCACAGCGAGCCACCCTTCCCAGTTCTGTAAACGGCGGGAACCCTCCTGAAATCCATTTTTCCAGACACCAGCCAATGGCCAGCCTCACAAACAGTCCTTACTCAGGATATAGTCTCAGGTCTCCTCCGTTAACCCTTTTCTGCACAGAGAAAGTGTTGCACAGTGGTCCTCAGTGGGGACCCTGGAGCCAGACTGGCCGGGTTCACATCTTGGCCTGCCATTTAACTTTTCTGTGCCTGTTTCCTCCTCTGCAAAATGAGGTTAGTAGTACCCACCTCAGTAGGGTTGAGGATTGAATGAGTTAGTCTCTGTGAAGTGCTTGAACCGTGCCTGGCATAGAAAGTGCTGAGTAACACTAGCTTGGCTGCTATTATTATTACTATTTTCATTGTAATTTAAGGTTCTGTCATGCTAAATACACATGCTTGGATGCAGTAAGGGAGCTTCCCGAAAGAACTGTACTCACTGTAACTAGAAATGTCTTGGCCATGCTGCGCCTGGTCCTAGCCAGGGCTGGGGATCATGGCTTTTCCATACAGAGGGGCATTTTGAGCCTGTGGGTGGGATGGGGACTCAGTTCCTGCTGGTCTCCTGCGCACTGGAGAATTCACATTGGAGAAAATCCTCATGAAGGGGGCTGACGGCGGTGGGAAGGGCTGAAGGTTCAGAGTAGCTGTCCAGCAACCTGACAGCAGTGATGAAAGGAACTGGACCACCTTCTAGCTTCACCCGCATGCGGTGGGAAGAGCACCCGCCCGGCTTCGAGTTCCAGCAATGCCACTAGTTTGCTGAGTGACCTCAGGCTAGTTGGCCCCTCCTCAGGGCTGGACAGGATGTTCCTCAGTCCCCCAGCTCTAACAAACTGTGTTTCTAGGGGCCTCACTGGAGCTGAATCTGGGTTAATATGCCGGCAAGTTCCGAGGTCCCAGTGTTAGAACCCAGGGTTCCTTTGAGACTGACCCAGGCACCCCAGACACGCTTCGGTTGCTGGCCTCCTTTCCCACAACCTAGACCTTTCTGCTCTTGGTTGTCCACACTCTGTGTCTGTAATAGCCAACCACATCTCTTTTGGAAGTCAGCGTTATGACTGGGCTGGTGACCAGTGTCTGGGGCTGCCGGCGGCCGGGAACCAGAGTGGCCTGGGACATGTGTCTGGATGGTGCTCCGTCTCCTCTCTCTAGACTCTTTCTTTTCCCTACTGAGTGCCACCAGTGGAGAGGTCCCCAGGTGACAGTGCACTGAGGGACGCGAGGCAGGCTGCAGTGGAAGGGATTCGGGGTTGCAACTGACAGAAACTCTGTTTAGGCTGACTTCAGCAGAAGAAAGATTGATGGGGTGGGAACAAAATCATTCAGAGGCTTTGAGGAATGCTGGCTCCAGAGGCTCAGACAATGGCACCAGGACCCGGTTCCCTTCTTCTCTCCCCTTTTCATTCTGTGTTGGCTACATTCTCTTGTAGCTTTTCTCCTCTTGGTGGGAAGATGGCAGCCAGCAGCTCTCAGCCACAGGGATTCTTTGTGCCAACAGAGCAAACGCAAGTCCTCGGATTGCACCTCAGCGACCCACTTGGGGTCATTGCCCATCTCTGCCCCCATCACTGTGGCCACAGGGATAGCACAGTGGCTCACAAAGACTGAGAGCAGAGGAAGGATGTTCCCCAAGGAGAATATAAGCTCTGTTACTAGGAAGCTGAGGGCATGGGTACTGAGCTAATTCGGTCCCTCCCTCTAAGGAGCTCACTGCCTTATTGGGGGAAGCAAACACAAGTATCAAAAGGGGCCCCGACTAAAATAAAGGCAAAATGGAGTTTCTGAGCAATTAAAATCTTTATAGCAATGAATTTCAAGAACAAAGGTAGAAAAAGGAATGTCTACTACATAAGTAGAACTATGACGCCTGTGTGTGTGTGTGTGTGTGTGTGTGTGTGTGTGTGTAGGAGCCTAGGGCAGAGCATAAGATTTCATGTCCTTCTCTGTCACTGTTCCATCCATAGCCTTTGGACACTCACCCTGCCCCTTCACACCGCCCTGACAACCCCCATCTGCCAGGGTCTTGCAGCAGTGACCGCAGGAGGGGGTGCATGAACACCCCAGCTCCCTCACCCCCAGAGTCCCCAGCAGATTGAGTCCAGGTGCCACAGCAGGAACCTGCCGCAGAGCACCCCAGATTGTTCCAGTTCTCTTTCTGTTTCACCTCTCCGTTTCCTTACTGGTGCCTTTTGGGGCTACCTCCCAAATGAACATCCTCATCTCAGGGGCCTCTTCGGGGAGAAACCCGCTAAGACAGTGTGGATGAATGAGTAGGATTTGGGTGGATGGAGGCAGCTAGAGGGGAGGGGGGGAGGAGGCCGTGCGGGAGGGGGTGGAGAGGAACAGTGAGCCCAGCACAGAGAAGAGAAACAGTGAATTCAGTTTGGCCCAAACGGCGCTTTTCAAACCTTTTTGACTGTGATCCATAGTAAGATGTGCATTTTACAACATGATACAGTACCTTCACACCTACACACACACACACACACACACACACACACACACACACGCACGCACACCCCAGAAACAGAATTTCCATGAAATAGAAACTTCCTATGTGCAGTTCACTCTGGTATTTCATATCCTATTCTATTTTATTAAAAATTCCTGGTTAGGACTCACTAAATTAATTAATTCGATGCCCCACTAATAGGGTGGGAATCTGTGGTTCACTGGGCTACAGAGACATAAGAATGAGAGCAGTGGGTGACGAGGGAGAGCTAGGTTAGACCAGACCCCAGAGGGGCCTGAATGTCAGGCCTAAATATTTGCTCTTGGATCTGGAGCTGTTGCGGGCTTTTGAGCAGGGTTGTGATAAGTTCCTAGCTGGGCTTCTGGCAGATTATTGTGGCAGTGTGGGGACACAGCAACGAGGAGCCTGTTGCCATGGTCCAGCTTAGAGGCTGCAGGACCTGTGTTAGGGCTGCGACAGGGGGATGGAGAGGCACGAGCAGATGGTGGGGCCCGTGCCCTTTGGCGGCTAATTGGACGTGAAGACGGAGAATGGAGACAAGGAGGCAGCGGGGTCCCAGGCTGGCTCACTGGGCAGAGGATGAGGCCATCACCTTCCTTGGCTCCTGATGAACTATTTATCAGGGCATGAAACTTTCATTAGTATTATTCTGGTCTGAGAGTCTAGAAATGTCATCAAGGACTTGTTGAGCGGTCAGGCGGCTCGTACTTAGTGCTCCCAGGGCTGCCGTAAGTGGGAAAAGCGGCGTGCTGGAGAAGCCTTGCTTTCTGACGGGTCCCATTCTGGCCGGTCTTCACCGAGCCGCTCTCCTCCTCTGGGGTGAGGCCATCGGGACCCCCCAGCCCATCGACCTACTTACTACACAGTTAACACCGCCCGCCGAGGGGCCGGGTGGGGCTGCGTTCCGGCCTTTCATTCACAAAAAACGTACCTGGCCAGGACCCACTGGAGGTTGCTAATTTGGTGTGTGTCCTAAGGGGCTCATGGTCTCATTGGAGGAGCTGACACAGAAGCACACAGAAACATATAACAGTGGCTCCAGCCGAAAGGAGGGCACAATGGAGTCCCTGCGCTCTTAACGTTTGGCAATGATTTTTATGAACAAAGAGGAAGGAAGGAAGGGAGGGCTGGCGTGTGTCAAGTGCACACTAGTTGCTTCATTTACAATGGATGATTTAGGTCTGATCATAATTCATTTGCCATTTTATGGATCCCTGGAGCTGACCACCCCACCCCTGCCATCAAAATTGCGTGTGCGATTGTGTTTGTGGTATATGTGGTGTGTGTGTGTGTGTGTGTGTGTGTGTGTGTGTGTGTGTGTGTGTCTGTGTGTGTATGTTGTACTACAACAGATCATTGGGTCCCATCCCAGATCTAATGATTCAGATACTGTGTGTGTGTGGGGGGGGGGGTGGAGGGAAGAGGGGGAAGGCCCCAGAATCTGCCTCTTGGTCCCCAGGGTATTCTTATTTGTGCTCGGGTATGAGAATCACTGAGGAGGTAGGCCTTAATACCTTCATTTTACAGAGGAGGTCAAGCTCAGTCTGTGAATATCTTACTCCAAGTCCCATGTGTCCCAGATGTACTGATCTGCCAGTGGTTTCCCCATGTCTTAGAACCCCTGAGTCTCTGCAGTGTGGTTCCTCCCACCTTGCATAGCCTGCCACTCAGATGCAGCCGCCTCCAGGAAGTCTTCCAGGATGCATCCTTGCCCTCTCTCTTCTCCAGTGGGTTAGACTTCTCTCTCCTCTGGGCTCCCAAAGCACACAGCTTGCTCTGGGTCTAGGATGATCCTTGTCTGTCTGTTGCCCTGCCCTGCCCTTCCCCTGCCCTGAGAGCATCTCTCACCCTCCTTATATGCCCAGAATCTGAAACATGGTGGGACTGTTCTGTTGGTGGTCCCTCAGCATCATTCCAGGAGTGACAGATTCTGACTGGCAGCGAGCAGTGCCTCAGGGCAGTTTCCTGGAGGAGGGTATTTGAGCTGAGCCTTACGGGATGCGGAGAAAATTGGGGTAATCTGCCCGTGTGCTACGAGCAGGATTACTCAGTATTCGTAGTTAACAGCTTAGTGTGGGCAGCAGGGCAAGCCGCATAGTGTCTGTGACTAATAGTGTCTGCGTTCTAGCCCCAGGCTCCCAGGAGGTTAGGGGATTCAGTTCCGCTCAGCACTCATTACGCGAGCACCAGCCACTGGGTGCCCGAGATACCTCCAATCCAAAGGTGAATAAGGTCTTGCTTCTGCTCTTGGCAAGGGGTGTTCTGGCCATTTTCAGGAAATTACTATCAAATCGTTTAAATGTTTTGTATATACGTGGTTGTATGTTCAGAGCTTCAAAACTTGAAAAATTATTCAAGCACAATGCAAGTCTTAAATTTTGAAATTAGGTGGAATTTAGCCAAGAGTCCTTTTCAAATACAAATGAGGTGGCTGTCAGCAATAGAGGTAAGAATGGAGGGAGCCTCAGAACCGGTTGCAGGTGCCAGGAGAGGGCCCGTCCTGGCTGCCAGCACAGTGCCTCTTTTTCTGGCTAGGAAGGAAGCGCCTGGTTTTCTCCAGGCCGGGCAGGGCAGGTCCCTGATCAGCCAGGCGCCTCGGAGGCAAGGCTGTTTTTAATGGGGCCACTGGGACCCTCAGAGGGAGCAGCTGGCGATAGAGATGCTGACACCGTAAGTGGGCGGCTGGCTCTCTAGGCGAGGAAGGTGGCAGGTGTGAGGCTGTCTCGAAAGCAGAGTGTGGGAAACCAGGGTTTGCTGGAGCCACCATAAATGGGTCTTGCATTTGAAAATGTTTCCTCCGCTTATGCATGTGTGAGAGGAATGGCTGATGATTAGGTAGAAGGCTGAAATGTATGCCAGGTTAATTGAGTTGTGTTTGTAGGAAAAGTGTGTCACTGCCAGGTGTGCTGTTTCTCCTCTCCCCGGGAAGGGGGAGGGCACCGGGTCCCTAACCTCTGTCCCAGGGCAGTGCCAGTGTCCTGGCAGCTACCAACTTTGTGGGTGTGATGGTACAGGTCAGCCCAAACGTGTAAGACTGTGACAGGCATCGGCACACACGGTGGACAGTTGGGGTGAATGTGGCCTGTTTCTGTCGTGATTGTTGGGCGTCTAGGAGCCAGGCTCTCAGCCAGGGGAGGACACTGATTTGAGACACCGTAGGTACCAGCGGGCTCTCAGCCGTCTGCATCGCTGTGCCCCGGGCAGAGGCCGAGGGTATTAGTGTATTAGATTTCTATTGTGGCTGTCACAAATTACCACAAATTTAGTGGCTTAAAACAACACGGGTTTATTATCTTACAGTTTGGGAGGGCAGAAGTCCAGCATGAGTTGCAGTGGGATGAAGTCAAGGTGTAGCAGGAATGCATTCCTTCTGGAGGCTCCAGGGGAGAGTCTGTTTGCCTGCTTGTCCCAGCAGCCTGAGCTCTGACCTTATCGTTCCCTTTGATCTTCAACAGGCAGTAGCAACCAGTGGTCGTTTTCATGGGGACGTTACCCCAGCCCTCACTCTTCTGCTCCCCCCTCCCACTTTTAAGGACCCTTGCGATTACATTGGACCCATCTAGATCATTTAGAATAATCTCCCTATTTTAAGGTCAGCTAATTAGCAACCACAGTTTTATCTGTAACCTGGTCCTCCTTTGCTGTGTAACCTAATGTATTCACAGGCTGAGGGTTAGGATATGGGCATCCGTGGCGGGGGAGGCGTTATTTCCGCTGACCACAGTAAGCATTCAGTAAATGATCATTTTTATTAACATCATTACTCTCTCCTTTCCTTTAGGAAATAGAAGTGAGGGAACACCAGAAAAGTGGCAGGGGAGGCGGGGTGGGGGTTAACACTATCTCAGAGCAGCCATAGATGCTTTTCCTTTTTATATTCAGTATATGCAAAGTCAGTAGGCTGTTCCCGAGTGTGGATTTTACCTTTCTGTCTGGCTGCCTGCAAACGGAAGGATTGGATTTACTTGGAGTCCGTGCACAGACTGGGAGTTTGGAGCATTTGGCACAGGAGGAAATTTTCAGTTTAGCATCACCTGGGTGTTTTTAATGGTCACAGATCTTCAAATTTTGGATGGGTCACCCTAGAAGGGAAAGAGCTTCCTATCTTTGGAGGTATGTGAACAGAGGCTAGGTGAGTTAGATCACTATTCCAAATGTCCCTCACCACCAGATTCCCAGGATCCCACCCTAGACTCACTGAATCAGAGTCTCCAGTAGAGGGCCTGGGACTCTGTATATACAGGCACCTCTGAGCTAGGTATTTGAAGGAGACATTTTAGCAATGGTTGGCAGATTGGCCCAAAGGATCTTTCACCTCTGAGATACTTTGCTCCTGAAATTCTTTTTTTGCTTCCATTTTTTTTTTTTTTTTTTTTTTTTTTTTTGCTTTTCAAAAACAAAATAAAATGTCCTTCATAAAGGAATGACTTCTCTCCAAAGGTGTGCTTCAATTTCCTGAAGATCTTGGGGCTGAAACTTGTGCTCACCCTGAAATGACCCAAGGGCCTCTCTGCAAGTTACAGGCAAATCTGAGGGTCGGGGAGAGAGCCAGGCAGTCCCACAAGTCATTGCTCTGCCCACAGAGGTAATTTCTGATAAAATCTTGGCCTTTCATTTTCAACAGGTACGTTGATGGGGAATTGAAATTGGTTTTCTTTCCCCAGTGCATCTTTTCGTAGGAACTTAGATTGCCAGTATTTCTGGCATAACCTAATATGTTGCCATGCCACCCGTACTGTTTTTCATAATGAAGACAGGTGGGAACCTTCCTAGGTGAGGCTTGCTACCTCTTGCCTTGGAATCACGGCCAGAGCATATTCATGATGCAGAAACCCATGCTCTGCTCCAATTCATGCAATCAGGCTGGGGCCATGGTGGGGTAGACGAGGGAGCTGGGGCGCCAGGGGCACAGTGCAGTGAGGCTGGGGTCTGCATGCTAAACACACTGCACAGGTGATTTCTAACGCACATTAAAGTTTACGAGCCACCATAAATTCTTGGTTGCATGGGATGTAACAGCTCTATAGAGCGACCCTTTATCTAGACTAAGACCATTTTTGACTTCTACTCTCATCTCTGTCTCTTACAAATACTTTCATAATCCCTCTATTCTAGTCACACTAGATCTGTCTTCAGTGCCCACACATTGCCTGAGGGTTCACGTAGTCTTGCCTTTGCTTAGGCAGTTCCTTATGCCTGGTTTGTCCCTTTTATTTTGGTTGTCACATCTGACGTAAAGGCCCAATTTACAGATGCCTCCTTCCAGAAGCCCGCCCTGATTTCACACCTCTTGGCTCTTGTGCGAGCCTTCCCCTTTGTTTAAGCTAGAGTATGACAGTTAGTTGAGTTAGGTTGAGAGTTCTAGCGAGTGTTTCTGGCCCTGTCTCCCACACTGTTGTTCTGGGGAGTGACTTGATGACAGTTTACTCTCATTCTCGCCCTCTATAGCTTGTATGCCCTCACCTTGGCTTCCTCCTTTCCCACCCCCACTCCAGGCTCTGCTACCTAGCGGTCACTCTCTGGTTGTATGTAGAAGAAAGGGACAAAGGGACAGACCACCCTTGCGGTTCTCACTTCCTAAACTTGGCCTGGTGTGCCCTCCCAGCCTTAGTGACTGTCCTAAAATGCCCTGTGGTTGCTAGAAGCTCTGGGTGTGCCAGTTCTGTGAATCCCTGATGAAAATAGAGACAGAGCAGTATGCTAATCAGGGAAGGATTGTCTTTATAGAGTACAGCTGATAAGATGATTTGCATATTCTGGTTCATTGTTGTATTTCGAGTAAGTTACATTATTCCTTAAAGGCACTGTGGACAAGTAGCCTGCAGGAAGGAGATTTAGTAGGAGTCGATGTCAGAAGCAGTTTGGGTACCAGAGAACAAAGCCAGGCTGGAAGCTGGGGGATCACAGAGAGGCAGATATTTATGAGGAAGATCTTGATTGTCAGAGCTGCCAGAAATGAAGAGGCTCTCTTTTGAGGTGGTAAGTTCCTGGGCCCTGGAGGTGTTCTAGCAGAAGCTGAATGAGCCCTAGCTGTAGGTTGGATGGAGGGTGAGAGGCGTGGCTCTCGTGCAGTCCCATGCCGGGAGTCCCTCGTTCTGTGGTTGGCCTTTTCTTCCTCCAAATCTGTGATGTCTACACTTTTGATGGGCTTAGGATTATTAGTTTAGTATTTTATTTTTACTAATTTACTATTTTTGCTAATACTAGTTTATTATTCATTTGTTGGCCTATCCGTTTCCTAGGGCTGCCATAATACATGGCCACTAACTGGATGGCTTAAAACAACAGGAATCTATTGTCTCGCAGTTCTGGAGGCTGCAAGTCCAAAGTCAGGTGTCGGCAGCTCCATGGTGATTCTGAAGCCTCTATGGGGGGATCCTTCCTTGCATCTTCCAGCTCTGTTCTTTGTCTTGTAGTCCCCATGACTCCAGTCTTTGCCTCTTTCCTCTCTTGACCCTTCTTCCTTGCATGTCTCCCTGTGAGTTCTCTTTGTATGAGGACACCAGTCACTGGACTTATATCCCACTCTAAATCCAAGAAGATGTCATCTCAAGATCCTTAACCAATTACATCTGCAAAGACCTGTTTCCAAAATAAGGTCACATTTTGATGTTCTAGGTGGATGTGGATTTTGGAGGGGATGCTATTCAACTCACTAAGAATGGATATAAAACATTCTACCTTCCAATGCTATATCCCAGGAAGTCCCATGTTCTTATTGGTCAGGCCTCCCACGTGTATAGACTGAAGCAGTGGGAATAATGTTTCTGTCCAGGGTCCAGGGTGGAGGACCCAGTTGGGATCTGAACTGATGCTTCTTCCCTGTCCCACAAGCCCAGGGCACCCCTGAGTTCAGCTGCAGTCTTGTGCATGCTGGTGGGGTTCCCCCTCAAGACCCTACTTCTCTGGGTCCCTGTCTCTAGGCCACTTGGCCCCATGTGGCAGCTATGAAAAGGCATCTCTGGCCGCCCAGGAGTGGTGAGTGTAACTGACCAGAGCTCCAGCTGCTGCCTTCTGAAATCTTCCACCATGCTTCCCATGGACTGCTCCAAGCTGGTGCTGATCTGAGTGGGGACACAAGGGCAGGCCCAGTCTTCCATTCCTGGGAGACAGAGGACTCCTCTGACGGATGATTGGCTCGAGGACTGCCCATCCACCTTGCTGAGCACACCTAGAAGTGCACCGCAGCCTAAGACCCTTCTACTGCCCACTCTTTCCGCTCGCCCCCTGCCCGCACTCGGGTCAGACCCGCACTGTGGTCTGACGTTCTCCCAGCATCTCTGGCTTCTGGCCCATTTCCCCCATTAATCTCTTGCACATCTAATCCTCTGCTGGCATTTGCTTCTCAGAGGAACCAAACCAACGCAGGATAGATGCCTCGGTCTCCCTCCTTTGGAGAAGCATTCCAGCGGTTCCTCAGTTGCCCACAGCAGTGAGCAGCTCCACGGTACACCTGCATCTGCTTTTCTTCTGGCCTCTCCCACCCCGCCCCCTCCGCTGCCCCACTCCCTCGCCAGATCTCTCTTGGCCCTCAGGCAAGCCCTGCTCCTAGGGAACCCCATACAAATGCAGAATGCTACAGATTAGAAGGGAATCCTAGATTCCTGTAAGCTATGTTGTATATAAAATATGGACTTGATACAAGTTTAGACCTGGACACAGCCTCCTTTTACAGATGGGACATTATTGACCTTGGGGAGACTCAGACACTGTCCCTGATGCTTTTTTTTTTTCTTTCTTTCTTTCTTTCTTTCTTTCTTTCTTTCTTTCTTTCTTTCTTTTTTAATTTTTTTTTAACGTTTATTTATTTTTGAGACAGAGAGAGACAGAGCATGAACAGGGGAGGGGCAGAGAGAGAGGGAGACACAGAATCGGAAACAGGCTCCAGGCTCTGAGCTGTCAGCACAGAGCCCGACGCGGGGCTTGAACTCATGGACCGTGAGATCATGACCTGAGCCGAAGTCGGACGCTTAACCGACCGAGCCACCCAGGCGCCCCCCTGATGCTTTTTCTTTTGAGGGGAAAAGGAGGGAGTGGGTTGCATGTCCTTTGCTGATTTTCTTTTGTTTTTTCAGGATTCTAGATTCCCCTCTCATTTCTTTTCCCCTTCAGTGTGTGGCTTCCGAAGGCACTTTTCTTTTCCGTGACCCCCGGAGCATTACCTTTCAACAACCACCTCCCTGTACTGCGCCCTTATAAATCCATTTCCCAGTGGTAGGATCCACTGGTATTTGTTTCAGGGCTTTCTTACTTAGGGTGGGTTTTCCTCTCCTAGGATGGTTTTAGATCTGCTTTGTGCCTGCTACTAGCTCCTCTCTCTACAGTTTCCCCCAAACTCCCCTTGTTCTGGAACTTGCTCTCCCTGAGATTAAGAGTTTGTTTATCTACTTACAGGTAATTGGAGGTTTGGGGGAATCTCTGTCTTCTACTTAGATTGAAGGTACACGTTTTATTTGTGCTTCCTGTTCTTTATTGTTTCTTGGAGGCGATCTTGGGAGTTTTGAATGAAAATGGTGGCCATTATCTCCACCACCTGGAATCCCCCTTGCCCCTAACATTTCTGCTGCCTTTTTCATAGCACTTCCCACCCCAGACTGAGGGCTCTGAGGCTGGTGTTCTGGAGCCAGCTCACACTGGCTTGTAAGAGCTCATGTTAAATTCTCTGGAATGTTTCACATCAGTAGCTTGGAATTGGCGTTGATGGGAGTGTTCACACCATGGAAATCGGCCAACACTACAAGGCAGGGCTTTCTCCCACCCTCCAGGTGTTTATTAACGTTTACCAGCACACCACTAGCTGTTTAGAGTTATGTTTCTCCACTGGCCTGAGCACTTCCTGAGGCTCTCCGAAGCTCACTGCATGACTTTGCACATAGAAAGGGCCTGGTGAGTGTTGAGTGAACGATGCCCACTGAATGTTCCAGCTCTTTACTGCTTTGTAACAAACCATCCCAAACTTTAGGGCAAAACAACCACCATTTGGTTATATTATTCTGTGGGTCAGGACATCAGACAGGCTACAGCAAGGATAGTTTGTCCTGCTCTGTGATTTGGGAAGACTTGACAAGCTTAGTTGACTCAAAGGCTGAGCTTAGCTGAGACCATTGGCCGGAGGACATACACACAGTCTTCCTGCATGGTTTCCAGCATGTGGCCGGGTTTTGAGAACAAGAAACCCTCTTTCTGAGATGGCAAGAGAGAATCCAGGCGACAGCAGCAGGACCTGTTTGACCTAGTCTTGGAGGCCACATAGTCTCTCTCTCACCATTGATCAGAGCAGTTACAAGTGCATTCAGATCCAAGAGGAGGGGACCTAGACATCACCTCTCAAGGAGAAGTATATCTAAGAGTTTGGGTACCGTATTTCTAAATAAGACAAGGAGGTACATTTACTGAGCACCTGCTATGTGCCCACACGTACACATAGGCTGCCCTGAAGGTACGGCTACTATTTCCATTTTGTAGATGAAGAAATAGGCTCAGAGAGGTTAAGGAGCTTGCCTAAAGTCACACAGCCATAAATCATTATGACCCTTCTACTAGGACTCCATTTGTGGAGTGTGCCGTGACTTTTGTCAAGCAGGGGCAGGGGGAAGGTAGGGGGGGACAAGGATAAATAAGACCCAGCCTTGCTTCAGACAACACAACACAAACTCAGTCTGGAATGCATATACCCCCAGGGCATCCTAGCCTCCAGCTAACTGTAGTTGGATGTGATCTGTCCCCTAAAAGTCAGTCAAGGCCATGTGTGCTGAAGTGCTGAGTAATTGCTCTTGTCCAGGCTAATTCAGCTTCATAACCTCAAGTCTGAAGTCAGTAGTGTGGAGTACTTTAAATTAGCTGTAAAATTTCAATCCAATTGCTAAACTGCCTAAATTATCAAGTTTGCTCATTGCTAGTTGAATGCATGCATAATTAATTTTTTTAAAAGTCTGGACTAAAAGCTGCTGAAATCAGATCTTTTTCTTGAATTAGATTCAAATGTCAGAGGGAAGTCTGATTTTATGATGTAACCCAAAGCCGTGTGCAAGTTTAAAGAAGTCTTAGTTGAGATCTACATTTGGGAGGAAGATAAAAGGTAGAGGGCCCGCTTCTTTGAAAATTGCAATTATACTCTTAATAATTGAGAGAGAGGTCTCCACTGAAGACATCAGAGGAATCATAGTATTGCCATGACTGTTCATGTGATCACCGGGATTAAGATGTAACATTTGCTAAAATCTTTCAGAACGTAAACTCCACAAGGGCAGGGACACTTGTCTGTGCTCCTGCCTGTTTTATCACCAGCGTGCACAGCAAATAGTTGCCGACGCATAGTAGTCCTCGTAATAAATACAAATTGAACGAATATGTTAGCTAATGTGATCATCAGAGCACTCCTAGAAGATAGAAGCTTTTATTGACCTCATTTTTTTAAATGAGGAGACAGAAGCTTAGAAAGGGAAGTTGTCTTGTCCAGGATTACACAGCCAGGAAGTGTGAGAATCAAGGCCTGAATAGAGATTTTTGGACTCCTTGTCCTGTGCTGCTTTTTTCCTAAGTGTATAAACACACCACAGAAGTTGATGGCATATTTCTGCATTGAGAATCCACTCAGTCAGATTTTGATGGGTAGCACGGGTAGTTTTTATGTTAACATAGCATTTAATGATGGTTTATTTATCCTACAGCAGCACTATATGATGGAACTTTCTGTGATGGTGAACTGTTTTTTAGCTACTTTGTCTAAAGCGCTAGCCACTAAGCACATATGGCCAGTGAGTGATTGAAATGGGGCTAGGGCAACGTAGGAACTGAATTTTTAATGGCGTTTCATCTGAATTAATTTAAATTAAAATTTTTAATGTTTACTTATTTTTGAGAGAGGGAGAGCTCAGTGGGGGAGGGGCAGAGAGAGAGAGGGACAGAGGATCCAAAGCAGGCTCTGTGCTGACTCAGTGAGCCCAATACGGGGCTGGACCTCATGAGCCACGAGATCATGACCTGAGCTGAAGTCGGATACTCAACCGACGGAGCCACCAAGTGCCCCTGAATTAATTTAAATTTAGATGACAGCCACATGTGACTAGTGGCTGCCATGTTAGACAGCACAGCTCTATAGATTGGAAATATTAGTGTGTTGGCAATCCCCTCCATTTTTCCTACTCAAGCTCCTGTTGCCCCCACTATGCTCTTGCCAGTTACCTGTTGCCAGATATCCACAGCCAAACCTTGGTCATAATGAAAGCAGAAATCCCACAGTAAGCACCGCCATGGCATGAACACCCCCTCCGTGCAAGGTGCAGCTCTTATTGAGTGATCTTGTCTATTCAGTGGTGTTATCCCCATTTTACAGATGCAAAAGTTGAGACCCAGAAAGATTCATGCTATGGGG
This sequence comes from Panthera tigris, assembly GCF_018350195.1. Classification (NCBI taxonomy): domain Eukaryota; kingdom Metazoa; phylum Chordata; class Mammalia; order Carnivora; family Felidae; genus Panthera; species Panthera tigris. The sequence continues at coordinate 60,507,975 of NC_056672.1, read as the reverse complement.
ATTTAGGATTTGGACTCATCAGCCTTCTGTGGGTGCTTCTCATCCAGCAGTGCTTTCTGGCCATTGTTCCAGGGTATCTGGATACTCTTGGCTGCCAGTAATAAAAAAGCCACGCAGAGTGGCATAAGCCATTAGGAAATCCATGAGCTCAAATGGGAAGTCCAGAGTAGGGGAGGGCATTGAGTGTCAACTCAATCCTGTAACAGGGCCAATGTATTTATGGTACAGTCTGCACATTGCATTTTAGAAGCCCACAAAAATGTTTTAATTTATTGTAAAATGAGAGGAAGAGAACTTTGACATTGGAGAAAATGTGCTGATATGTAATAGTAATAATTCAGTCTTTCTATAAATACAGTCATAAAATGTAATTTTTAGTGTATACGCGCGCGCGCGCACACACACACACACACACACACACACACACACTTATTTATTTGTTTGTTGATTGAGGAAGGGGCCCAAGAAAGTGAAAATATCCAGATCCACTCAACTCATAATGGGGTCCGGTCTTGTAACTGAAAGACATTTTTTTTTTTCATAATTCATTGGCCCAAATTTTCCAAGCACATTCCTTCAGGGAACTGTGTGTTCTGATTGGCTCACTCCTGCACCAATCACAATCAAGGAAAATGGATGGACCCTCGATGGGTTTAGATCAGGTCAGGACTGTGCACAGAGCCGGCTGCTACCCTGGGGGGGCGGGGGGGCGGGGAGCAGTGAACCCAAATGAAAACCAGGGTTTATCAGGGGAGAGAAGATGAATGGCAGGTAGGAGACCATCAGTGTCCACTGTAACTATTCAGAAAAGTTGGTGGGCAGAGGATGTTGAAGCTATTAGGGGTATGAGAAAAAGGACAGCCACCCCTTTCAGGCTGGTTTATATGATCTAGTCATGAGGAAAAGAAAATTGCTTGTAGTTTAAGGAGCTTCCAGCAGTAAATGTGCTTGTTCAGCTTAATGTTTGGAATCATCATAGGTATAAATAAGAGCAAGAAGGAATTTTAGGCTCATTATCTGATGACTTCTAGTCTTTTCTGTGAAAATTATGATTCTTTATTAAAATAATAGCATGAACCCAATAATCTCTGTTTTCTCTTTATAAATAAATAAAGGCACCCATCATTTTGGAACACATTTGAAAATACATAACTATCGGGGCGCCTGGGTGGCGCAGTCGGTTAAGCGTCCGACTTCAGCCAGGTCACGATCTCGCGGTCCGTGAGTTCGAGCCCCGCGTCAGGCTCTGGGCTGATGGCTCGGAGCCTGGAGCCTGTTTCCGATTCTGTGTCTCCCTCTCTCTCTGCCCCTCCCCCGTTCATGCTCTGTCTCTCTCTGTCCCAAAAATAAAAATAAAAAAACGTTGAAAAAAAAATTAAAAAAAAAAAAAAAGAAAATACATAACTATCAAGTACGAATGAATTACCTCGCTCATTAAACCTCAGCTCTTCAGTCCTCTTTGGATGAAGCCCTACTGTTCAAGTCCATGTGTGATAAGCATCTCCCTTTTCCTTACCCAGAATGGTTTGTTAGGATCTGAAGCCTTGGCTCTTATTCTTGGTTCTGACTTTGACTCCGTTTCAAATTTGGCAACCAATTTAACCGTGATCAGAGGAGAGAGGGGCTCGGCCCTGTTCTAACAAGAGCAAGACCTATGTAAGGATGCAGGTGGGGAAAAGGGCAAAACAGGGAGCTGGAGCAGCTTTAGAAGTGTGTGTGTGTGTGTGTGTGTGTGTGTGTGTGTGCGCGCGCGCGTGCGTGCACGCATGCAGACACACATGGGCTCATGTGCATGTGTCCTAAGCTGCACAGGAGGAAGCTGGGAGACCTGCAGGTAAGAGAAGTTGGCTGAGGGAGAACCCACACTCCATCATGCCACAGACTTCTTGCCGTTTCTTCTCAGGGGAAGATACTGGAAACAGTAGTTGGCAGGAGGTGTTGGAGGCAGGGTGGTATGTGAGGACAAGTTCCATTTCCAGGCGTGGTTTGGGTCACACACAGAGCAGAGAGTGAGGCATGATTGCTCGGAGGAAAAGTCAAGTACAGTGGCGTAGCTAATAGAAAAGCTTTGAAATTGCAATGCCTGTACTTTTCATATAAGGGAGAAAGAAAGAAAGGTGTTACCATTTAAAGTGGGCAATTTCACAGCAAGCTCAAGTGTTTCACAGCCAAGCGGTGCCCTGGAGCTGGTCAGACCCCAGCAAATGTCCAGAGAAGGCTCTGGACTCTGCAAGTGCCATCGGGGGGAGTTATTGCTAGCCCGCTGCCTAGATAATTAGCTACCTTCCTTTCAGAATCTGTGTGTTTTTATAACATGTGGCTTCAGGACACTGGGGTAATAGCGGAAGTCCTAGGTTTGAGGTCAACCCAGGCTTCTAGTTCTCTCTTCTTTCAAGCTTTCCTAGTCTCTACCCATTTCATGTGTAAAATTGGGCTAAAACTAAAACGGTTTGTTCTTGGGTCCAAGTGGGGTCATTTTAAACACATGTATGTTATTATTGTTGTATCTCACACGTCATAATTTCTTGAAGCGTCTATTCTGATTTTCACTTGCTAATGGTACTGAGGGAAAGCTACATTTTTTTTCTAAAATTCTCGATGTTTGAGAAGCATCCTTATCTGATTAAAAGCCATTTGGCTATCATCCATGGAAACAAAAGGTCTTGTAACAGTTTTTTCAGCAGAAAGCCTGGCTGCCAGTGTCCAACTTCAGGCCCAATTGAACATGCCAATTTAAGACTCCAGGCTCTGCCCCAAATAGCTGCATGACCTTGGGCAAGTTAACTTCTCCTCTTGTAAAAATCAGTTTTTTCCTTGCTATAATAGAGGGGTTGGACTGGATCGTCTCTGAGGTGTCTTGTAGCTCATTTGATTTGTGATTTGTTTGGTTGACTGAACTTCAGGTCGGGGTACTGCTGATGCTTTGTAAACCGAGGAGAGCAGCTGTGGGACCACACAGATCATCAGGTGGCACATGCATCCCCCCGAGACATCCTTGGTGGGTGCCCACTGGTCACCTACCCTGTGTGCACGCACGTGTGACAGGACGGTTGCTACCTCATGAAACAGCTTTACCCTGTTCAGCTTCTCAGATTGTTAGGTATTCATAATGAGTCTAACAGACCTGCAGGTGAGGACAGCTTACAAAGCCCTCTGGAATGCAGTATTCTACATGATTGTTCCAGATGATTCCTGCGTTAGCCGGAACAATGAACAAGGAATTGGGGAATAGCTTATCCCAACTCTGTGTCACTCATGGAACCGAAACCCTTGACATTGCAGCCGGTTTCTGGGGTGTGCTGGGGCCGTTCTTCCCAGTCTCCCTCCCTGGGTCCCAGAGCGGGGCTTCTGGTGGTCCAGGCATTCTCGGGAGGATGGGTGAGGCCGACAGGGGAGATGATGCAGGCTGATCACAGCTTGGTGACCTCAGAGACAATCCAATCTCAGTAGCTTAGTCAAGGAGAAAGCCCAGGAGGGAAGGTGGGGACAGAGCGTCATGTGAAGCTCTGACATTGAGGCCACCCCTCCAGACTGGCCTGTCAGGGGCTGAGGCTAATCTACCTGAAGCCAGTTCCACATCCTTCCTGCTTAGCTGCCTCAGCTCGCTCAAGAAGGGGGATTTCAAATCGAGGCAGGTTAGGTTTCCACGTCCTCTCTCCTTTATTCTCAAGGCAAGATGATCTCACTGGTGTCTTAGAATTCACTTCCTTGTAACTTCTCTGCTGGTTCAGCTCTCCAGGGGAACCCAGAAAAGTTCCAGCCACAGGCAAGAATGAATACTTACTGACGGAGTGAATGCTTGTTTCTCTTCCTCCAAAGAGAAAGCATTTTAGGTCACTTCAGGATGGACAGAACAGAATAGGCAGCTTTATACATACCACATGCAAGGTGGACTGATGGCCATCATGCTTGGTGCTTCTTCAAGTAACAAAAATAATAGCAAGTCCTTGTCTAGAACTTATAATGAGCCAGGCCTTTTTAAGTACAGGTATTTATTTACATCATTTAAATCAAATCTCATAGTCCTAAGAGTATTGTTACCTGGATTGTCAAGCTAGGGAAATGGAGAAACAGAGAGGTTAAGTAACTTGTCCAAGATCACACAGCAAGTAGCAGGATTTAAACCCAGGCTCTTAACTACCTCACTAAGATTTCAGCTTGAGCTAAACCAGAGATCAGACTCATTTCCATATCTTTTTAAAAAATAACAGTTTTATTGAGATAGAATTCCATACCATATGATTCAGCCATTTAAAGCACATGGTTCAGTGGTAACTGATATATACACAGAGTTGTGCAACCCTCACCACAACCAATTTAGGAACATTTTAATCACCCTAAAAAGAAACCCATACCCACTACCAGCGAGTCCCCATTTCCCCCCAAATCTCCTAGCCCCTGTCAACCACTAACCTGCTTTCCATCTATACGGATTTGCCTGTTCTGGACATTCTCTGTGAATGCAATGATACAATATATGGTCCCTTATAACAGGCTCTTTCACTTAGCATAGTGTTGTCCAGATTCTGCGCAGAGCTCTGCCCAGACTGGTCCTATTGCCTGCAAGACCCCTGCCCTCGGTTGGCAGAGAACATTCCCTTTCCTGCTCTCCTTGAGTTCTCTTGGTTGTGGCATGTTCCTGTGCAGGTAGACAGGAAGGTACACTTGGTGTGAATCCAGATCACTACATGTTGTGTGCTCGTTGGCAAGCCACTTAAACCTGTCTGAGCCTCAGTTTCTTCATCTGTGAAATGGGTATAAACCAGTCTTTCCCTCTTTGGATTGCTCTGAGGATTAAAGGAGATAGTTGCATAAATGCATTCCCCCCAGATCGTGACTGGTTATGGGGCCAGTAAAATGTGGGTCCGATTGGTCATGGTCCTGTCTTAAAAATTCAGAAGAACCTCTGAGCCTGTAGCTGTGTGTCATCAAAGAGGAGTGATACTAACCATTACTGCCTCTGTGTAGAGCCTTCCAGTGAGCAATGCAGTCACCCTGTAATCCCACTTGAAATCTCTCAGCAACCTGGTGAGGGTGGTATCACAGCCACCCCCAGAGGAAGGTGCAGGTCCTCCCCAAAATCCCCCCCCCCCAGGAAGAAGTGGCTGAGGTGGTTTCTTGCCAAGCCTGCCTTCTCTCTGCCCCACAGTCTCCTAGTTCTACATGGGCCACATGGGGTCTGAGGACAGGGAGCCATTGGCAGGAGGAAGACGGTCGCAGGAGCAGTAGGGGCAGCCTGTGCTGGGTGCTGATGGTCTGGGACTTCCTCCCTGAGTAGCTGGGTGGAGATGAATGTGGGGGTGGGTGTAGGAGGGGAATCCAGGTGTCCCATTGGTGGGTAAGCAGCGTGGCAGCTGGGATGTGGGCTAGATTTCAGCCCCCACTGCGGGGGCCTTAGCTGGGAGCCTTTACACCTGGCCCAGAGTATATGCTGGCCAAAGTACCAGGTTCCCAGGTCCTGGTTCCACAAAGGGCGGTGTTTGCTCGTGGGCAGCTGGCAAAGCCTCAAGAGGCCGGGAGGAGGGCCTCCTGGGAGGTGTGCCAGGCTGGGTGGTGAGGGAGAGGCTGAGTGGCAGGAAACCCTGCAGGGGGTCAGGCAGATCCCTCCTCTCCCATATCCCCCAATACACATGGGGCAACAGGGGCCCAAGGAGAGAAAGGCTCTTGCTCAGGGGTTGCACTATAAATCACTGCAGACTTCCCACCTATCTGCTCTTGGCTTGGGCTCCTGCCTGGCCTGCCATCCTCAGTGCCTTTGCCAGTGGCCACCCTCCCCCATAGCCTGGGCATTCTGGCCTTCCACCTTCCTCCATCCGTCCCTCCGTCCGTCCACGGCTGCCCAGTGGCTCCTCACTGCCCCCTCCTCCTCCCCCCGACTCTTACTCCCTCCTCTGTCTCCCGCCCCAACTCTCTCTGTCTTTGTTGCAACCACCCACCCACCTTTTGTTTAACATCTCATTTCTTTCCTCCTAGAAGACTGTATTTGAACAATTAGGATAATTGAAGTTTTCCTCAGAACTCTGGCCAAAACATATCAACCTTTCATGGAAACGGGGCGGGACACCAGTGCCCCATTGGGGAGCCAAGTTCAAGTTTCACCGCAGGCTGAGAGGGTCAGGGTGTCTCTTACTTCCCTTGCTCTGCCACCCGCCACGTGGTGAGCTCATGTCTCAGGAGCACCTGCCTGAGTGCTCCTACACGTCTGGAGGCACCCGCCTTGCCGCGCCAGCCCGTCCTTCACGCATGTCGGGATATTTGAAGGTGAGGCCGACCCTGCTGGGGCTCCCTATCGCCCTCAGGAGAGAGTCTGGCTTCTTCACAGCTCACGGGGCCTCGGCGATCTCACCTGCCCCACTGCACCTGCTTCAGCTCTTGCTGTTTCCCGTTGTCCTTGGCTCTCCAGCTACACGGAGTTCCTTGCAGGTCTGTGCACCTGTCATGATGTCTCACAGAGTGGAGGAGGGTGTGACCTCTGTGGAGAGACTTTTGAATCCTGGCTCAACCCTCTCCCCACTGAGACCTGGGAAGTTACAGAGCTGCTCAGGGCCTTGGGGTCCCCGCCTGAACTGTGCCTAAGAAGAGGACTGTGGTGGGCAGAATCATGGCCCCTCCACACGCCCATATCCTGATCCCAGAGCCTGTGAAGTTTACCGCACGTGGCAGAAGGGACTTGGCAGATGAGGTTAAGTTAAAGACCTGGAGATGGGAAGACCGTCCTGGATTATCCAGGTGGGTCCAGTGTCATCACAGGGGGCCGTACAAGGGCACACCGCTGGCTTTGAAGGTGGAGGACGGGGCCAGGAGCCAAGGAACACAGGCAGCCAGGCTCTAGCAGCCAGAAAAGGCAAGGGAGCAGATCCTCCCCCACAGCCTCTGAAGGGCAGCAGCCCTGCCGGCACCTTGACTCCAGCCCAGCGAGACTGGTTTGGGACTTCTGACCTCCAGAGCTGTGAGATACCCACGCATCTGTGTCGTGTTAGGGCACGAAGTTTGCAGTTTGTTAACAGCAGTCATAGGAGGCTAATACAAGCCCCGCCTCATTGGCTGTGAAGACTCCGTGAGTTAAGACAGGTGCTCAGAAGAGCACCTGGTGCAGGGCGCCTGGGGGGGTGCAGTCGGTGAAGCATCCAACCCTTGGTTCCGGCTCAGGCCATGGTCTCGCCGTTCATGAGTTCGAGCCCCGCGTCGGGCTCCGTGCTGACCGCTCGGAGCCTGGAGCCTGCTTCGGATTCTGTGTCTCCCTCCCTGCCCCTCCCCCACTCGTGCTCTGTCTCTCTCAAAAATAAATAAACTTAAAAAACTATACTAAAAAAAAAAAAAAGAGCACCTGATGCACACGCACTCAGGATATACCGGAAGTAATAGTAGTAAGAAGTAGCAGTTGCTGTGTTGGTGGTGATGTCACATCTCCTAGAATGTTGCACGTAGCACCTGGAACGTCCGCCTCTGCTGTCTCCCTCCCGCCGCGCCCCCCCCCCCCATACTTACTCTTCTGTTCGCCCTTCCTGACTCCTGACGCTACCCAGTTATCACCTCCTCCAGGAAGCTGCCTCTGACGCCTCCCTCCCCGTGTTGGAGCCAAACCACTGCCTTCTGCATACTCCCGCAGTTGCCTCGTAGCCCTCGTCACCTTACATTGTCACGCTCTGTTCGCATGCCCATCTTCCCTCACGCTGGACCATTCATCCATTCGACAAGTTGATAACGCGCTTATTACACACCAGGCACTATTCTCAGTGTGGGGGATACATTTCACAAAGCAGACAAAACTCTCTGCCCTCACGGGGCTTACCGTAATGAGGAGAGACGGATAAGCAAATCAATGATTTATACAGTCAGATAGAAGATAGATCACATGGAAAAAAAGGAAGAAGACAAGTGGGATGGAGAGTATGTGGGGGTGGGGTGGGGATGTTGCCGTTTTGAGTGGCAGTCGAGACGGTCTCACGGAGAAGACTGTATCTGAGGGAAGATTTAGAAGGCGTGATACAACTGTGTGGACCGGACACCTAGGGGAGAGCCTTCGACGCAGAGGATGACAAGTGCCAAGGCCCTGAGACTTAGCGTGTGTTGTGGGTTGCATTATGCCCCCCTAAAGATATGTTAAGTCGTAACACCCAAGTATCTGTGAATGTGACCTTATTTGGAAATAGGGTCATTGCTGATGTAATTAGTTCAGATGAAGTCACACTGGAGTAGGGTGTGTCCTTAATCTAGTATGACTGATGTCCTTGTAAGAAGAGGAAAAGAGACAGAGTGATGGAGACACATGGAGGGACAGGGGGACGCCATGTGACCACAGAGGCAGGTCTATAGGACCAGGAATGCCCAGGATTGCCAGCTGTCACCCAGAAGCTAAGAGACAGGCATGGAAAGATTCTCCCTAGAGCCTTATGAAAGATCATGGCCCTACTGATCCCTTGACTCCAAACTTCTAGCCTCCAGAGTTGGGAGAGAACACATTTCTCTCGTTTCCATCCCCTCAGTTGTGGTAATTTGTTACAATAACCCTGGCAAACAATGCAGCTGTGTGTGAGGAGCAGCGAAGAAGCCGGCGAGGCTGAAGAGGAAGAGAGGGGACGTCAGGGGGAACCTAGAGCCGGGCCACGTGGGGCTTTGATCCCAAGTGAGACGGGGCACCGCGGGGAAGATTGTGAGTCACCGAGTGCCACGGTCTCACGTATCACCTGCTGCTCCATCCTGGTTTCTCTAGCAGCTTGCCCAGACCACGGCGTGTAGCTGACGCGTACTACTGTTCCTCCTTCCTGTCCCAGCTAGAGGTTCTGGCTTGGAGGCTATGAGATAAATACGTGTGTCATTGATGAGATGAAGGAAGGGTGACTAGGTTCTGGCCACACAGAGGATGCTCTGATAACTATAATATTTGGGTTGATAAAAGAATACGTTTTTCACTTGGGATGCCCGCAGACATTTTTTTTTAACGACAGGACACAGTTTTCGTCTTAAACCCTTAGAGTCATTTGTTTCGTATTTTGATTAAAAAATTGTGCATTGTCAATGCAGGCCCACAAAGTATTGATTTTCAAGACTCTTGTTGTGGCTGATGTGTCCTACAGATAAGCTTCCATTCCTTCTCCATGAGGCTTTCAGCACCGGATCTCGGTAGGCACGTTATTATGGGGAAGCATTGATTTTTGCCCAGGACAGTATGCCTTCTCTTTGAGGAAATGAAAATGATGACAAATGAAAAGCCATTTTTCAAAGCGACTTTGATTCTTGTAGTTTATGATTCAAAAATGAAGGCTGGGAGAAGGGACCCTAATCTTCGGTGCTCATTATTTGGCTCCACAGGTAAAGGGACACATTTGTGCCCAAGGAGCCCTTAGTAGGCCCGCAGGAGTCTGATGGTAGCAACGGTGGCTCTCATTTTCGGAAGCTGTGGTGCAGTTGAGCGCACTTGTCTGTTTCACATTTCAGAACCCTACCAGCCTGCCGGGCAGAGGGTTCACATCCCAGCTCGCGGGTGGCGCACAGGCTCAGAGAAGCAGAGCCTCCTTTTTGTGGTCATACGGCAGGATGCGAGGTGTCTCCAGATTTGATGGACATTCAGATAAGACAAGATGTGTGTCTGAAGGCGGGAGTGGATAGAGAGCCGCACAGTGCTGATGCCACGGTAACAGAACAAGGGCTCAGAACAGGAGGGCAAGGTAGGGCGGGGCCCCTCTGAGGCCTGGGTCTGCAACCAGCTGGGTCACGTCAGCCAACCTCCTCAGCCTCTCTGAGCCTCCAGGTCCCCTCTCTACGTGGCGGGGGGCGGGGGGGGGGAGGTTGCCCCCCCATGCTGCCACCTCCCCAGACTGCATTGCACAGGAGATACTAGAGAAAGTGCTTCATAAGTTGTGAAGGGCTCTTCATAAGCCGAAGGTAATTGCTGTGTAGATAAGAGTGTTGATTGTAGAGTCCATAATTTCTGGAAAATTTATAACTATTATATTGGTTTTTTTTTTTAAACTGAGCCATTACTGCGTGTGCCTGCCGCTGTGCCTAATGCTCCACACAAGTGATGTTTAATTCTAATTATGAATTATGTCCCTGCGAGGTAGACACTAATGTAAGCACACTCGTTGTGCAGATGAGGAAACTGAGGCTGTGAGACCTACGATAATTCGAGGGTAACGCTGAGGGTCACACCGCTAATAAAGGAGAATTCAAACTGGGCTCTGTATGACTTCAAAAGCTTCTAAGCCTCAACCCGCTCCATTAGAGTGATAATAGGTCCTGAGATGGGCCAGTGCAAGGCCTGATTCCAGATGATGAAAACATCTGTAGGAAGCGTCAGGCCCAAGGTCACCCAGAGCCAGTGGCTCAGAGAGATGTGTTTTGCCAGCCGGGTCCAAGGTTTCCTTCTTGCCTCTTCTGCCAAATCATCATCTGCCTTTTTTGTTCCTGCTTGCTCTGGAGGGCCTTTGTTCTCATAGCACTTACAAATCGAGGGGCACACTGGCAAAGAGGAATTGACAACCAAATGCAATGTGTGAATTAAAAACATTTATTTTTTTAGAATTAAAGAAGACTATAAAAGACATTTTTGGGACAGTTGGGAAGTTTTAAATACAAATCCTATTTTAAGTAGTATTACTTTACGAACATTACATTTTTAGGTATACCGTGGGGATGCTGTTATGAGGGAGACTATCCTTAGTCCCAGGAGACCCATCCCAAAGTGGTCTTACGCTTGCAACCCACACTCAAATAATTTGGGAAGAAACACCAGGGAAAGAGAAAGAAGATGTGGGAAGGTATTAATGATTGGTGAATAGATGAAAAGTATATGGATGTTAATTGTCCTATTCTTTCCAGTTTTCTGTAGCTTTGAACATTTTTAAGTAAAATGTGGCAGTGGAGGGAAAATGATTCCAGGAGCAATCCCACTTGCTGAATGCCTTTTGCGGGCTGGGCTCCAGGCCAGGCACTGGCATGAGCTACCTTATTTGTTTCTCCCAGACTCTCTGTAAAGTAGGTGTTGTTATTTTCTTTTCGCAAATAACCTAACAAAGCTCAGAGAGGGTGAGTGGCCAACACAAGATCACACAGCAGGCGAATGGTGAGCTGCAAGGGAGTGTGAAGGTTTCCAAGCTCCTCCTCCTTCCCCCACCCCATTCTTCCTCTCCTGTCTTTTTCATGATGGGCACGCATATAGAAGAAATTGCTTTTCATATCTCAACAGGAAACTTAAAGGCTTGGTTAAAACAACAACAACAGCACACTCTACGCTGTTAATCAGGACCCTGAATCAGAAGCAAGAGAAACAGGAACTCCAAGTATCAAAAGCTTCCTTCTCTGACCAGAGTCCCCATAGGAAAGAGAGTTCTGGAAAAATAAATGTTGACATTTGACACCACAGGAGCACCAATTTAAAAAGGCACTTTAAACCAAAATTGACTTCACAAAAATCAATATTGAAAAATCAGACTTGGATTCCAATGAAATATCAGTCTCTTGATGTTTATTGACTTGGGTAAATGTTGGCATTTTACTGCCCAGAATTAAAATAATGGAATTTTAGAGCTAGACAAGACTTCTGAGATCATCCTGTTACCTACTAATATCTCTTTCTGGATGCTTCTTAGCCGGACACTGTTTTTATTATGTTTAATTATCCCGTCTTAAACCGTGTTTAATTTTATAAATCTCCCCCAAATCTCGGTCCCATGGGCACAAGTTCTAGTAACTATCTTACTTTCAGAAAGAAGAGCCAGGGCTCTTCTGGCTTAAACTAAAGCTGCCCCTTTAGAGGGGAGGGTACTGGCCTGAGGTTGTGGAGCTGGGGGCAGCCCAGGCTGGAAGCCCAGGCTCACCACTGTACCACACTTGCCCCTCCAGTCCCTCCTCTTCTGTATCCCATCCATCAGGTGGCTGGTAAAAGAGCATGGCTTATTCACTAGAATGTGGTGGCGAGGTGGGAACCATGTTAACTGGATGTCAGCTGGGAGTAAACAGAGAGAGGGAGGGAGGGGAGGAGGGAGGCTCTCTTTGCCTTCAGATGGAAGCATCCTTTGTCATGGTTTTAGGGATAAGACACACAACAGGCCATTAAGTTAGAGATACTATTGTTTCATTCGAACGTGCTTTCATCTGCCTAATTAAATACCACACACAAGCCCCCAACTATTGTGATCAAACATTCCCCACAAAGTCAAGATTACAAGGATGGTGCAAGACTGGTAATTATGCTGTGCCTGGCTCCCCTTCTGAGGGCCCCTGTTATTAAGCCATTTAGAGGGATCTTGTGGAATAAGGGTGGACGCCCTTGGTGAGGTCTGAGACCCGGGAACTGAGGACACAGGATCAGTCTGTCCCGAGGCCTGACTGCCGTGGGGATGCGGGCTCCCGACACGGGTAAAAGGCACACTTCTTAATGATGGCGAGACTGAGAATAACAGCTACTTCTTTGGAGCGGTATTTTTGGAGTCCTTTCTACCTACCCAGCAGTGGGCTGAGCTTTTTACACACCTTTCTCCTTTTAGTCCTCATCAACCACCCAGTGGGATGGGTATCCTTCCATTTTATAGATGTGCAAATCCAGGCTTAGGCTGGTGGGGGGACTTTGGCTTCAGGTTGTATGGGCTGCAGGTAGTGGACCCAAGCTGGACACCAGTCTCTGGCTGCACGTTCAAGTCTTGCAGGAGATCAGCAGTTCCAGGAAGGTCCCAGCCCCTGTCAGCCATACCCCCCCTCCACCCACATACAGCCTACTGGTTGGCTCGGTTTGCCAAGTACCTTGACCCCCTCATCCTGGACTCCTAACCAACCCATCTCCCAGCAGCCCACTCACCCCATGGATATCGCTGCTCCTATGCTCAGTCTGTCCCTGACGTGACGTGAGTGCTTGTTTTACTGAACCTTTTTTGGGGGGTAACGGATGATCTGGGGCTCCCATATTCACCAGAGGAGAGATAATGATTTTGAGGTGATCTAATCAGAGAATGGAGGCCAAAGAAATCCATTTAGGAACCCTAGTTATCTGATTGTGCAAAATAAGCCAGAAAATCCCATCTCCCTTGTCACTCCTGCTGGACCTTGGTATTTTTGCGTGGGCCACAGTGTGTGTCTAATGCACACGCTTTCATTGTGAGTTCGACCAGCACAAGAGTGTAACCATGTCAGAGATCTTAGAGGCCCTTGTGGTCACAAAGAGCGCTGTGTCCCCACCTCTCCCCAAACTGCATTTGTACGCCCTCCTCTGGACATCCTCAGTCTCCTTTTTGACTCCCTCACGGAACTTCACACACTACCTTTTACTCTCTGTGCCCTGCTTCCCTCACTCACCTGACGCTCACCTCCCTCAGGGCGGCCTGGGTCTCATCCACCCTGGTGCCCTAGGGCTCGGCCCAGAGCTGTGGCCCCAGACGTGTTTTGGTTCCTTTTGGTTTGCAGCCCAGTTTAGTATTCATTCAGACACACACACCTGACAGCAACCTGCGACCACCCATCCTAGAGAGGATTTATTGTGGTGAGTCGGGAAGTTGTTTAAATGCAACGTGGTACCTGGTGATGATCCTAGGTCCTGTGCACGCTTTCGGAATGTGAATGGAGTGTGGTTCCTGGGGAAGGCTGAAATGTGGGTGTTTGAAGTGACACACAGTGCCAGAGGGGCCATGGGGGCCTGCCTCTGCACGTTGAGAGCAGGGAAATTTAAAAAATGCCTAAGTCGGAAACTTCTGTTTGAAAATATGGAAAACGTATTCATACATCAGCACCTCACTTATCCAGAGGGCGTGGGTGTAGCCGCTTCGCCTATCCAGAACCCAGCCTGGAGTCTGCGGGTCTCTGAGCTGCTGGTAGAGAAGACTCTTATTAAGATTCATTCAGTTTATGAATGGGAGCTCTGCTAAGGGCTGTGCTCGTGCCTGGCTGTACTTGTTTTGTTCACCATTCTCACCAGCATTGTGAAATTTGGTTCCCAGTCGATGGCAAGTCAACCAGCTGGGAGCGGGTGTCAGGTTAATGGAGGCAGGGAGCTAGCGGCAAGAAATGACAGCATGTCACCTGACTCGCAGGGTGAGAGGGGAAAGAAAATGTCAGACGAGGACCTAAAGACTAAAACATTGGGGGAAATTAAGTCGTGGGGCAGGGCACCCTCGCCCCCCTACGCCCTGTGCCTTCGTGGTGAGCTTCACGGGACCTCCGGCGGCTCCACACTCGATTTCATAATCCTCCGTTGGATTTGCTAAGTCACTCAACCTCTCGGAGCCTCTGTTTACTTCTCTGTAAAATGCAAATAATAACTTATTTGGTTTCTGTATATCAGGCACTGTTCTGAGCTCCTGACCGGTGTCAGTTAATTTAATTCTCACAACTGACTGTGCAGTAGGCATCATTTATTAGCACCGAGACGTTGAAGCACAGAACGGAGGCAGAGCCGCCCAAGCCCACGGACCTCACGAACGGCAGACCCCCAGGATGCAAAGCCATGGCTGGGCTCCGGCCACATTCCTGACCATGGCTGGTACTCTGGGAGCAAGAATCACCCCTCCTTCACCGAGCTGTTTAGAGGGTTCAACTGCACACGTGTGAAGGCGCCTAGCACGCATCCAGTGGTCTGGATGAAAGTGTCCGGGCAGTGCAGGGCGCTGTTTGTTCAGGAGAGCGGGGGGGTGGGCTGTGACTATTCCTGGAGCTCGAGGTTGGAGGGAGGGAAGGGAGGTGGGAGGGGCTTGCATATGCCACTTGATTGAGATGCTACTGTATTATTGGGATATTTTTTTCTTTTCTTTTTTAAAATTTTTTATTTTTATTTATTTTTGAGAGACAGAGACAGAGCACCAAGCAGGAGAGGGGGCAGAGAGAGAGGGAGACACAGAATCTGAAGCAGGCTCTGAGCTGCCAGCTCAGGGCCCGACACAGGCCTCGAACCCATGAACCATGAGATCATGACCTGAGCTGAAGTCGGACGCTTAACCGATGGAGCCACCCAGGCACCCCTCTTTTCTTTTTTAAGGTTTATTTATGTTGACAGAGGAAGAGAGAGGGGGGTGGGAGGGGCGGAGAGAGAGGGAGACAGAGACTCCAAAATGGGCTCTGGGCTGTCAGCACAAAGCCTGACTTGGGGCTTGAACCCATGAACTGTGAGATCGTGACCTGAGCTGAAGTAGGATGCTCAATTGACTGAGCCACCCAGGCGCCCCTACATTTTCTACAAGCATGTGTTACCTTAGCAATTTAAAAACGTTCTTGGGGGGAAGAGAGAGAATGATAAACGATAAGAATGTGTTTCAAAGCTGCAGGTGTCTACATGTGTATTGCATTTTAAAAATGAGTCTGTCGAAAAATACTTGGAAGTTTGGGCATTTGAAGGTATACGCTCGGGTTATCTAGAAATTCACTCGCGTGGAACCGTCGGTGCTGTCTCATGGCTCCACTGTGGGTGTTGCCTGTTGCTGCACCCATGGGCTTGCAGTCTTTCCTCATTTCCTTAGTAATTCTCACACAGGGAGCCGCACTCCGAGCCTCCGAGGGCTGTAACTGTCCTCTCGTCCATCTGCATAGACATCAATGGTGCACGCTGGTGTGTCTGCACCTGCTGGGACCAGCGATCCCAGGCGGTACAGTGTCCCTGCATCTGGAACCTGGTGAGTGAGGCATCAGAAGTGGACCAGACAGCCTCGGGTTGGACTGTGGGACAACCCTGGGAGAGGCTTGTTTTGGGAGAGCAGTCTGTTCTGTTGGGGGGGATCAGGGAAGAGAAGCTGTAAGCTGTTCGGGGCTGAGAGAACAACGTATGCTAAAAGAAGAGAGGAGGTTTATTTGCCTTGAAAGTCTATATCTGGGGAATAGAATCCTGTGTAGAAAGAGTGAGCCCCTGGTCAGCCCTCAGTTGGTGGTATCATTTCCTGGTAAGTTCTGTATGGCTTATGTTTATATATTTATTCCTCCCTCCCTTCCTTCCTTCTCCTGCTTCTGGCTTACCTGCTTTGTTTTAATCAGGTATGGTAAGATGTGCAGACATGGAAATGACTGTCACAGAGGAAAGAAGTCCCCTAGAAGCAGGAAGCAGGCCACCCCAGGCAGGGCACACAGGGAAGCCCCAGGGATGGTCAGGAAGCAGAGGGAGTAAGGGGAGACGTGGGCAAGAGCCCTAATTGTGGTTTCCATGGGAAGGATCTGGCAAGGCAGAGTAAGCAGCTTAAGATTGACTGGTTTGGATAACTTCCCTGGGCTCTGGGGCTTAGGGCTGCCCTTAATCATCTGGTACCTGGTTCTAGGGTGACTGGGGCAGGTGGATAGTGGTGGCCCAGAGTGTGAGATGAGAGCCCCCCAAAATGAAGTGGTTGGGGGTGTGGACCCTGGATTGGCTTGCATATAAAAGGCTCACAGACTAGTTGTTTGTTATCTCTGAGAATTGGCTAATCCTGGGAGAGGAGGTCAGCAAGGCTCCATATGTCAAAACTAATCCTACCCTCCCTCCCTCCCTCTCTGCTTTCCTTCCTCACCTCTTTCCTCCTTACTTCCAATGTGAAAACACATCACAAAGTATTTCAAACATGCAGAAAGAAAAAAAATATATAGTGACAATATAGCTTATACCTTCATCTGTGATTGGAAAAGTGTGAATATTTTTCCCCCAGATCTCATCTTTCAAAGCACCGGAACATTGCAGATGCAACTGAAGCCCCCTTCTTCCCCTCCCCTCCCCCTCCCTCCCTTCTTCCTTCCACAGAAATAACAACTGTCTGCAAGTTGGTTGTATTTTTCCCATCTCTATTTTTATATTTTACTACAGATGTACATGTCCATAAACAATATATAGTATTTTTAAAGCTTTATATAAACATCATACTGTACATAACATTCTGCATCCCATTTTGTATACTCCTTTTAGTTTGTCTTTTAATAGGTGGTTTTAATTGGTTTATATTTATTGTGATTGCTGACATATTTCTACCATCTTATTTTGGGTGTTCCTTCTGCCATCCCCTTTTTTTCCTCTGCTGACGTGGTTATACCCTTAACATTTTAGCACACATTCTAAATTATATTTCTTTTTTTCTCCTAAAATCTAAAGTTACACAGTATCTTTCTTCTGTACTAAATCTGGCAAGCATTGTAGCAATGCCTGACAACCCACTAAATACCTGCTCTGTATTTCTTGTTTCCTAGAATTTGGGATCCACTAATTTTTAAAAATTAGTTATTTTTGGCTTTTAGTTAACAATTACATTTGCCAACAAATTTTACCAGTGCCTTCACTTACCTTTTTTTTTTTTTTGTCTTTTCTTTTCTTTCTTTCTTTCTTTTTTTCCCCCTTACATTTCTTCTTCTGGGTTCACTTTTATGCTTGCTGAATTCACCCTTAAGTAGTACTCAGTGTGTATGGTAGGGGTTAAGGGTGGTCAACTCTCTTAGTATTTGGTGTCTTAAAATGCCTCTGTGTTCCTTGAGTAACTGTGTTCCTCTGTTACTCTTGAGTAACAGTTTAGCAGGGTATAGAATTCTAGGCAAATGGTAATTTACCTTCAGAACTTTGTCTTTTGGATCTCTTGTTGTTGACAAGAAGTTTGTTGTCCATCTGGTTATTGATTCATTATGAACTGTCTTTGGCAGCTCTTAAGAGCTATGCCTGGAACCAGCTTACTGTCATTCTATTGTATTTTTTTTTTGGCCAAATCAAGTCATGAGGCCAACTCAGATTCAAGAAATGGGAAAGTAGATTCCACCTTCTGATGGGGAGAGCTGCAAAGTCATATGACAAAGGCCCTGGGTACAGAAAGGACTGAATAACTAGGGCCATTTTTGCATTCAATTCGTCATTCTGTTCTCCTTCCTTGTCTTGCCACCCACAAGCATGCAGCTTCGTGTGGCCTGCAGTGCCAGGCAGCAGTTGGTAGAACTTTGTTCCAGCTTTTCTTATGAGTAGCAGAAGCTGTTCCCTACCTGCTTTGCTTTAAATAGTGAGCTTGGCTCTGGTTCCCCTTTGCATTGAATGTGGCTCTGCCCCTGCGTTTTCTGGGGATTCTATGAGTCTCTGCTGTCCTGGAGAATTCTCACTGCCAGGGACCTTTGGCTGTTTTTCACCCAGGGCCCATCAAGCCCACCAAACCCACAGCTTCCTCTTTGCTTACCATGTTGTGGGGCTTTTTTCTTTCTTCTTTGAGAATCGTATCTTATTTTCGAGTAATTTATATCTTCAGATTTTCTATTTTTGCATTTCAGCTATCATCGCTATGTGTTTGGTATGATGGGGAGGAAGGGATTTCAAGATGTGAATTTAATTTGTGATACCACCTTGGCTGGGATTCCTGTGTTTACTTTCTTCATAAAACTGAGCTTGTCACATTCTTCAGGAAACAGATGAGGTTGTGACAGCTACATCAGAATGTACATAATTGTGGCAGTGAGAACAAAAGCTCAGACTCTCAGGGTTAGAAGGGGCCTTCCAGTGCTGTAATCTCTTCTATACCCATCCCACAGCGGGGACATCTGATGCCTGGACACCTCTGGGGATGGCTGGCCTGCCGCCTCTTCATCCCATGCCTGAATAGCCCTCGTTTTTAAAAAGTTGTTCTTTTTCAGCTGATATCTGCCTCCTTATAGATTCTCTTACCCATCCCCCACCCTCACCCCACGTAGTTCTGTTTTTATTCTCTGGAATGAAATGAACCACATCTGTGCTTTCTGCCTTTGAGAATCCATCAGAGTGTGGAGGCCATGACCAGGCCCTAAGTGAGCTCTCCTCCCGGCTGACCGGCTCCCAGTTCTTCTGCAGCCTGAACTCATGGGGTCTGATGGCCCATCCTCTCCCCACATGGCTTTCTCTATGGACACGATGTATTTTCCCCTGTCTCATAGGCAGGTCTTGGATGGAGCCTCAATGGTGGATTTAGGCACAGCAACCAGAAATTGAGCAGGTCTGCTTCTTGCCTCCGTGATTCTGGGACCCATTCTCCTATAGGTGCACCTGTGAGCTATGTCATGAGGTGGACTCTCATGGCTCCTCGGTCAACCATCATTCAATTCATTCATTTGTTCGTTTAGATCTTGAGTGCACCAGAGATGTGGTGGTAAACAAGACTGCCATGAAACTTGGGATCTAGTGTAGGGAACAGATACAGTGTGACCATGAGCATGAGGGTTAGGTACATGGTGAAATGAGCATATATAAAGGGGGACCTCACCAGGTTTGGGAGGAAGCGATGTGTGCTCTGAGAGCACTTCCTCATTTTTTTAATATTTCCAAACTCAGGATTCTCGGGAGAGGAAATTGCCTTGCCAGCCCACTGTTCCTTGACCCACGAGGTGATAGGTCAGTGGCTAGCCTATGGCTTGGGTTTACGTACCTTGTCCAATTAATTCTGCCTGGGATGTTCAGCATCTTTGCACAGCATCCATCTGTCCATTCGTTGGGCACACTAGGGATGCAGTGAAGGAATCCATGGCAAGCATCATTGCTGAGGAAGCTCATATAGGAATCACATAGGTCAGGGATGGGTGGGCGTGATAGTAGGTATGGTGGGCATGTAGTGGAAGGAACACGGTGCACAGAGAGACTGTGGCTGGAGCTTGGGGTGTGAGGGCGAGCATGGGACCAGGTCAGCTCTTCCATCCCCAACGCCAGTGTGATGAATGGCACGTAGTGGGTACTTTATAATTATTCACCAGATCAGGGAAAGCGTGATTGGCTCCTGGGAGTCCCGAGGTCTGGATTTAGCACCAGTCTTGCAACCAACTAGCTGTAGGTCCTCAGGAAGGTCACTTAACCTCTCTGAACTTCAGTTTCCCATCTGTAAAGTGGTATGATGTTTGCTCTGACAATGTTACAGGTGACTGTGAGCATCAAAGGGAAAATGTGTGACATGCTTTGTAAACTGGAAACGGTTTTCTATAGGGAATCTTATCACTAGCATTGGTATTAGTGCTGTTAGCACTAATGTCCAGTTAGCATTCAGTAATGCATATTTAAGGAAGGACTTCCCAGTGAATGGCTCTAATCTATGTGTCGCCAAGTGTTGGGCAATTAACAAGCAGGTTCTGAAGGCCTGTCCTTGTGCCCAGCCTTCTGCCCATTGCAGATCGAAGAGCTGAACTTGGAAAACATGATCTTCTGGAACAAAAGGAAACTCTAGGAGCCTAAAGGGTGGCTGGCGGCCCTTGCAGGAAGGGGAAGGGGAGTGTTGGGCTGCAGACAAGACCCTGAGAACTTTGGAGGGGCTGCAGTCCTTGGGATCCTATAGAGTCCCACTGATGTCCTGTCCTGCAGAAATAGTTACTCATTAAAGTCTGAGAAATTAATGTGTGTGGGGGTTGAGGGAACTGGAGAGGAGGTGTTGAATAGATTTCCTTGTCAGAAAAATGAGTTGGCATCTCAACTTTAGAGTACATCCAGATCATCAGGGATGCTGATTAAAAACGGAGCAGCCCTAGAGATTCCTATTTGGTGGTTGTGGAATAGAGCTTGGGAAGCCACACTGTAATGAGCCACCCCCACCCAGGTGGTTCTGAGGCGGTTGGCAGTGTTGTCTTTGAAGTACCCCATCCCATGCCTGGGGCACACCTCCATGTCCCAGCTTCCTGTTGTCAAAATCGAGCCAAACAGAGCTTCTTAAAAAAAAAAAAAACAAAAAAAAACAAAAAAAAACAAAAACAAACAAACAAACAAAAACATGGGAAAGCATGGATCTGAATTGGAGGTGATGTTTGCAAATGGAGCAGGACGTTATTTTTGTACCCATCAGTGGAAAAGTTCTTGGGGGTTAGTGAACAAGAGTGGAGTCTGTTGCTTCATGCTACTCTAATTGTGGTCCCTGAAGCTCTCAGTGGGAAGTAAAAACCAGAATGTTCTTTCTGAAGATCCTATGTGCTACCCTGTAAGGTCTGTTTTGCAAAATTAATTGGCTTTGGGCCAGTTTCTTATCCCAAACCATTTGGGATTTGTGAGCTGCAGTTAGAGGAAGCATAGGTATGGGAAATAATTTCTTCTCCTGGTCTTTGTTCTCAGCGCATTGGCTTAGCTCCACCGATGTGCCGGGCACAGGGCTGGAATCCAGAAATGGCAGGCATGATCTTTGCCCTTGGGGGAGGACAAAAAAAAAAAAAAAAAAGGAAAAAAAAAGCCAACACACAGCTGGAATATGAAGAGGAGGAAAAGAAGTGTAGTTGGCAGGCTCAGTCAGGGTCTTGAGAGAATAATACCAACCAAGGGGAAGCCGGATGAAAATCAATTACAACATTTCCAGGGGTAAACGACTCCCTAAAAAGTAATTAGAAATATTAAATTCCTCCTCTCCCCGGCATGAATGAACTGCTGGCTAGTGAGGAAACACAGTGCAAAAGTTGTTCCAGACCAGATTCTTTGCTTGAGAACGTCCACTCCGATCCTGGTTGCAGCAGGCCAGGAGGAAGGTGCCGGAAGAATTATGTACAGCCTTCAGGGATCTTGTTTATCTCCCTGAAACAGGGAATGCCTTGGCAAAGGAACTGAGGCGCGCCGTGTGAGGCAGGCCAGAGAGAGTGGGGTTTTTATTCATAGGCACCCCGTTTCTTAGTTCACACTTTTTAGCAGTCTTGTTAGCAACGGCGACGATGCCACCGGCAGCCATCGCTTGCATTCTTGCTCGGTCCCGGAATGTCCAGAGCCTGTGCTGCCTTGCGTCTCAGCTCTCCCTCCTCCCCTGCCCCCGATCCCCCACCCCCACCCCGTTCTAGCAGGCAGGTAGAAGAGGAATCGCCATGCCTTACGGGTGAGGGTGCTGAGGCCCAAAGAGGTCACCCAGCGGCACCCAGGGCCGTGCCTGCTCCGGCTCTAGTGTCCTGGGCAAGCCGCTACAGACAGTGACTCCCCACTTTGTGGAATCCAGCGGCTATTTGGGGCGTTCCAGAAAAGTAAAGACTGTGGCAGGTACAGATAGTTTGCTCAAAAACAAAAACAAGGGGCTCCTGGGTGGCTCAGTCGGTTAAGCGGCTGACTTCGGCTCAGGTCATGATCTCGCGGTCCGTGAGTTCGAGCCCCGCGTCGGGCTCTGTGCTGACAGCTCAGAGCCTGGAGCCTGTTTCAGATTCTGTGTCTCCGTCTCTCTGACCCTCCCCCATTCATGCTCTGTCTCTCTCTGTCTCAAAAATAAATAAACATTAAAAAAAAAAAAAAGACCAACCCCAGAAGAGGTGCAGGATATGGATTCTTTAAAAAAAAAAAAAAAAAAAAGGCAAAAAAGGCAACAGAGAAAAAGAAAAAGAAACCAAGCTTCTCTCTAAGGGTCTCAGTTCCCTTCCCTGCATCTTTCCCCCTCCCATTGAATTATTTAACAATTGCAAATTGTTCCCAAGTGCCTGGGCAGGTTTGTTTGTATTTTATTATTATTGCAAGGAGTGTTTCCTGAGTGATATTAGGAGGAGTGGTCGTACAAGTACACTCAGCAGCCCGGCCAGGGGTCCTCGCTGAAGCTGGGTTGTTTTGTGATGGTGTGTTACCGGAAGTCACATTCCCAGGCAGCTGGTGAGCAGGGAGGCCTTGACACCTGCTGACCTGGGCGGCCACACCTGCTCATTTGTGTGCTCATCCGTGAACTTACCGAGCACCTCCCCGCTCAGCCTCTCTCCCAGGGGCTCACAGTGTCTCATGGGAGATGTGGACAACCCAGAGAATGTTCACAATGGCCGGCCCTTGGCCCATACTGGCCTTGACAGAGCTTTTACAGACCATGGTGACATGAGAAAAAGAAGGAGGAGTTTTTCCTAGAGCTAATGTTGTTATTTTAAAGAACATCCATTACTTGTTCTTCCTTTTCTCCTCCCCTTCCTACTCATCATATCCTCTTTAAAATTAAATCGCAGTGATAGAAGATGTTAGGATTTGTTTGTTCATTTTATTTTGTTCTTTAATGTCCTTATATGAGAAAATAAAATATGACCACTTACCCTGGCATTCTGATTCCTTTTTGGTATTGTGTGCAGGAGTCTGGGCACTGCCGTTACTGGTGATGTTCCAGAAGCTAGTGAGAGGTCCGTGGGGCCTAGGGAGGAGGTGGTCAGACCTGCCGGCTATGATCAGGGAGGATCTGGGCAAACAGGGACATCTGAGCTGAGCCATGGAAGGCAAAGTGAGGGGGTGCTCACCAGGGAGCAGGAGTTCTGAGAGGAAGGTTGCTGAGCAGAGACAGGCAGAGCTGAGATGCTCTTTAGAACACTGCCTGCCAGCTTGAGGAGTCCAGGCAAGGAGCGGGGAGGCCAGCCAGCGGTGCGGGGAGCCGGGAGGCCATATGGGTAAAGTGAAGGATTTTGAACAAAGTGCCTTTGGCCCTGGAGGGCCTCAAAAGCCTTTGAGCACAGTGACATGATCAGCTTTTCATTTAAGGAGCTCACTCTGGAGGAAAGGTGCTGGCAGGAACGGGAGGGAGCAGGCCTGGGAGTGAAGGAGCCTGCCTGAGGTCCAGGGCAGAGATGACAAGGCCAGACAGGGGCACGTGCCAATGGGGCAGAGAGGCTGGCGCAGCAAGGAGAACCTTCAGGACTTGAGACTGACTGGGTGCAAGGGGCCGTGCAAACCTTGAGTCTAGGGTCGTTCCTGATTTTTCCAGCTTGGGGGACCTGCAGAGGGGAATGTTAATACTAATACTAATGCAAATATCAATACTAATAATAGCGATGGCTGACATTTACTGAGCTCTCCTGTGTACTAAGCATCTGCTGAGCGCCATACCTATACAGAAGGCTTACAGAGAGAAAGCAGTCTTCTCGGGGTCTGAATCTCAGGGTCTCTTTCCCAGACACATCTGCAGTGCACCTTCTGGGACACTGACCCCGTTTAAGGGGAAGGTGGTAAGTCTGAGTTTGAACTTGTGGGTCACCCAGGTGGAGACGTGCAGTCTGGAGCTGAGGGGCACAGCAGGGATGAGGTCGGGATTTGGGGTTACTGCCCACAGGAGGTGGTTGACGCCGTAGGAGGGATGAAATTGCCTGGAAATGGTGCCTGGAAAGACAGTTTTTGCCCAACAGACATAAGTGGGAGCCGTCCTGCCCTTCCAGCCCCTAGGCCTCTCTCCCTAGCTGATTTGAGTGTTTGGTTGTGTGTTTTGTGGGATCATTGAAATGAGGAAAGGGGAGAATGCAGGGTTTTCTTTCCCTTTTGTTTGCCCCCCCCCCCCCGCCCCGAGCGTTTTATTACGGATGGCTTCAGGTACAACCCGCAGGAAGATGAGATAAACAGCATCTGTGAAGCCAGTGCTCATGTTCAGCAGTTACCAAACATGCACCTGCCCCCTTCCCGACCGACCTGCTAGAATGCAGACCCCCACATCCAGGCCTTCTCCACTCTGTGTCTCCTGCTGTCTGCTTCAGCCACCCTGAGCTGGCAGATCCTCAGCATGTCTCGAGCTCTGGTGCGTGTCCTGGGTTCACAGCTGCGCCTCCTTGGGCCGGTCACAGTGTAACTGGGTGACTGTGCCAGGTCCATGAGCACCCACTGTATACTGTGCGTCAGGGGCCTGGGCCACATGCTCCGTAGGACAGAGGACAGTATGGTGTTCAAGGAGAATGTGTGTGTCCCTCATAAAAGAGACCCCAGAGAGCTCCCTTGCCCCTTCTGCTGTGTGAACGTGCAGGGAGAAGACAGGCTTTCTGGAAACCGGAAGGGCTCTTCACTAGACCCGGAATCTGCCAGGGCCTTCATCTTGGACTTCCCAGCCTCCAGCACTGTGAGGAATCAACGTTCATTGTTTAAGCCACACGGTCTATGGTATTTGTTATAGCCGTCCTGATGGAGTATGGCACAGGCCATTTGTAATTCACCCCAGTCAGGTCAAAGGAAAACCCTGGTCCCCTCACCCTGTGTTGAAACTCTAAGCTTATACTTGCTTCCTGGAGGTTTGATTGTGTTTTACTTTTTGCTATTGCCCTTCCGGACAGACCTTCTGGATCTTTTTTTGGAGCAGAGCTTTTTCTGCCATGGAGGCCTAGAACGCTAATTGCGGGTTGTGGGTTTTGCAGACCTGGCTGATGGTGAGGGGCACGGTCTCGTGGCACACCACCTTGTCTCCTCCAGTCTGCTGGCATCCACTCTTGCGCCGAGCTACAGACCCCTCCATTGGAACAAAATTTCCCAGAATCCCAGTGTATAAAATTGGTAGAAGGGAACCCTCCTGGCTAGACGGTGGTGGGGATCCAGAGCCCTGCCCAGTGGGGCCACACTATGTCAGTGCCCGCTTTGAGGGGCCTCCTGTGGAACAGAGGTTGAAATTCCCGGTTGGACTCCTCACCCTCAAGGCCCCACCTGGGAGTGAGACCGTCCATGTCTCTCCCCGATGAACCTACAGCTGAGGGTGCTCATCTTATCTCGTGCTCAGATGGGCAGAATGGCACAGAGCGCAATAGAGATGGCTCAGGTGTGCCCTCCCCCAGGGGTGGGGGAGGCCGCCATGGCAACAGCGGGCTGGTTCATGGAAGAGTGAAACCCATGAAGAGGACAGGGGCAGGGCGGGGTGGCGCGTGTGTGTGCTGTGACCAAACAGAGCAAACCTGTCCGTCCTGCATGGACTATGGGTGGGCTCCGGGGCCGAGGAGGGGTGTGATGCTGCCCCACAAGTTAACTGCACTCATGATCACTGGATGGGCTTTTAGATCCATGCATCTAAAAAACATTCAAGGCACTTGAGGAAGCCCTGGCGAGGCTTTGCCACCACAGCTGAAAAGAAAGGCCACTCCCCCAGGGTCCCAAGGTAGATCCAGATGTGTTAACACAGAGTCTGATGACAAAGCCCAAGTTTGGAAATTTGTGTTTCTTCTTGCACATGTGAAGTTTCTGTTGTTCTGTAAATAGTAATTAAAACTAGACAACAATGCCACGTTTTAATTTATTTATTTCAGCAGACTGCATCGGCGGCCTCCTAGTAAAATTCCTTTATCCTCTAGTATGCTCTCTGTTAACAGCACTTCTCCCTGCCGTGCACTCTTCTGTCCATGCTGTTTCTAGGGAATGTGGAGAATTTAGTGTGGCTGTGCTTTCTGGATGGGGTAGTGCATACTTTGAGGTGAGGCGTTTCCCGAGCTGTGGAAAATTAAAGCATTGTCTTCATAGTTAGAAAGCTTCCTCCTCCAACAAGCCTCTTCCAGCCATTCCGGTCACCGACCCTCCGTCCCCTAAGAAATCCTCAAGCAAGGCAGACGGATAGTGCGATCAAAAGTGCCTGGTTCTGGGCAGGGCTCTCAGAATGATTTATAAATGAATACTCTTTCCTACTCCCCACCACCTCAGGGGCCCTTCCCCTCCCCTTGCATGGTTTCATTAGCCCTCACTTCTCCGAGTATATTGCTGGAAGTTTCCTTGTCGGTGCTGCGACCCCAGGTGACTCAGGGATGCCTGCTGCCACGTCATCCTTGGTGTCCCCACCTCCCAGGTCTCATGAAGTCATGGGTAAGTGCCTAGTCAGGCTGGCTCCAAGCCCAGCTCCCCCCATCTGCTGTCAGTGTGCCCTTGAGTTGGGTACTTCAACTCTCTCAGCTGCTGCTTCCAAATCTGCAAAATGGGGGTGCTGTAAACATTCGGCTACTTGAGATGATGTTTGTGAAGAGTTTAGGGTTTTGCCTGGCACGTCGTGAGCCTCAGGAGTGGAAAGCTCAGTCCATGTGTGTCGTCCCTGGCATGTCGTTTGTGGTCACAAAGTTGCTGATTTAAAAATAAAGTTCTGGGAGCGCCTGGGTGGCTCAGTCGGTTAAGCGCCTGACTCTTGATTTCAGCTTAGCTCATGATCTCACAGTGCGTGAGTTCGAGCTCTGTGCTGTCAGGGCAGAGACAGCTTAGGATTCCCTCTCTCTCCCTCTCTCTCTGCCCCTCGCCTGGTGGTGCTGGCTCACACTCTCTCTCAAAATAAAGAAACATTTAAATGAAATAAAATAAAATAAAATTCTGTGTGCTCTGTTGTTATGCAGAAGAATCCAGCACATTCTTTTGCCTATTTGAGAGCAACAGGAATGGAATCTTGACAGGGACTCCTGTCCAGGATTCTCTGTGATTTCAGATAAGACGCACCCCATGGGTTCCCCAACAGTGCAATGCATCCCTTGGCCCAGATGACCTCTGTGAGCCCTTCCTGGCCTGACAGTTCCTAAAATACGAGTATCTGGAGCCTGAGCAGGGCATAGGGGTGGGCCCTCATCAGCAGCTGGTTGGGGAAGGCAAGTCAGCCCAGGGTTTCCTGGAAAGCTCTGAGATGGGAGGGGGGGGGGGGAGGGTTGGTGGTGGTCACCCCTTCCTCTGTGCTTGCTTAATAAGCTCCACTTTTGGGCTTTGAAGAGCAAGGCTGCCGGTTCCTGTGCCCACCACGCAGGGATGCCTGGCCTAGCATCCCCGTCTGCTGCTGTTCAGGGGAAGGGTCTTGACAGAATCTGTGAAAATGCCCCTCTGACCTGAGAGGCAGCTGGTAAAGGGTGTGCCTGGCACACAGCACAAGCCCTAGGATGGAGGCTGCGTGGCAGGGTCGGGAAGCCTGGTTGTCATGTCAACAGATTGGCTGGAAATAGCGAGGGGCGGGTTCCCATATGGTGCCTGTCGTGACCATACCACCCGCTCCTTCCATCGCACGGCTGGGCTGGCCTAGGCTTTTAGAGGAGTGGAAGTGGGGGACTCAGGAGGATATCCCCCTCTCATTGCCTCAGGAAGGACCAGATGAAGCAGGGACTGTCCTGGGGTCTCCAGTGTTGTTTAATGTGAAGCCCCAGAAAGGAGCTCATAGACCAGTGTCTACCCTCAAGGCCACCATGACTCCTTTCGTCCCCCCCTTGGGTGCCCAGCAAGCATTCCCTCAACACCTCGTGTGTGCCAGGGCCACAGGGGACCTGAGGAAAGTAAACTGACTAGAATCGGTCCAAGGTCAATTGGCTAGTAAGTGGGAGATTTGCAACCAGGCATCTGGCTGCAGAGTAGGACCCTAGACTGTTATGCTCCAGAGGTACAGGATATAGCCCCGTCCTTAGAGAGCCACACTCCAGGGGCTGCCCTGGGCCATTACATTCTGGAGGGTGCTGAGTATCTCACCCAGTAGAGGCTTCCAGAATGAAGCAAGATGTGCTGGGCTTGGCCAGGCACAGAGGATGTGGGATGTCTGTTATGGGGAAACCACATGCGGTCTAAGGAGTTGGGGTCTGGTGCCGGGTGAGGGGAGCACAGTGTCTCGGGCAAGAGGATCTGCCCCAGCCTGCTCGGTGACTTGCCGTGTGCCCTTGGTGACTTCCTGCCCTTCCCTCCACTCCAGTTTCCTCACGAATAGAGGGTAGCTGGGCAAGGAGGCCTCCAGCCTACTGACTGCACATGAGTCCATCCTCCAGACAAGAGGACGTTTTGTGCCCCTGTGTATTCATTATGGTGTTCCATGTTTATTTCTCTTTAGTTTCTTTGTATGGTGCATTTGAAAAACACTTTCCTGGCCCTGCAGAGAACAAAGGCATGCGTTCCCTTTCCATACCTAGGCTCAGGGATTAAAGACGAATGGATTTCTCTCCCATTTTAAGATTAGAAAACTGAGGCCCAGGAGAGGCCATGAGACCGGTCCTGGCAAGATAATATCACGTTCCTGCTTGTTTGGTTCAAATTGTGGGAAAATATACATAATATCAAATTTACCGTTGGAGCCATTTTTAAGTGTGCAGTTCGGCAGCATTAAGTTCATTCACACTCTTGTGCATTCATCGCTGCCATCCATCGCCAGAACACTTCATCTGCCAGACCGAAACTCTGTACCTATTAAACTCCAGCCCCCCATGCCCCCCTCCCCAGCCCCTGGGAGACACCACTCTACTTTCTGTCTCCGTGAATTTGACTCCACTACGTCCCTCATCTAAGTGAATCATGCAATATTTATCCTTTTTATCTGCCTCATTTCACTTCCTGCTTGCTTTTTTTTTTTTTTAATTTCAAGAACTGCATTCAAATAATATATATATATTTTAAGGCTCAGGAAGGATCTGTTAGACCTAAAAAGAAAACAAAGTAAGAATTTCACAGCAAGGTTGCTACTTGGGGAAAAAATAATCATATTTTTTCTGCATGAAAATGAATAAGCCCTAAAAAATCCTCCTGTTCTCTTTGCAGGATTTATGAAGGTAATTTTTCTTTGCCCTCCACCTGGGAAAGGGCCCAGGAGGCCAGGACGGGTGTTTAAGAAGCAGAGTCCCGGGGAGGGGGCACTGTGGAGGCCATAGGCAGCCTTACTTTTTACCCTGTGTCTGGGCTGGGTGGGGGTCCTCTCATGGTTAGAACTGGGCCCAGTTTTAGGGGGTGGTTCTGACAGGACCCGCTCTAGAGACACCAAACTACTGCCTGTAAGAATCCTCCCAGAACCCTGGAGCTTGGAGATCCTAGAGGCTGTCCCAGGACCAGGATCCTAAAGCCCAGAGACAGGAGGGGCCGAGTCCAAGGTCACCCAGCAAACAGCAAACAGCAAACAAATAGGAGCCCAGGGCTTCAGTCCCAGGACAGGCTGTGCCCTAGGATTGGGCGCCCTTCAATGTACATGGACTTCCAGCCCCTCCCCATCTGAATGCATTATCCTGAATGCATTATCCCCATCTAGCCAGACCTGCCCTCTGCCATGTGAGGGAGAGAGGCTCATTAGACCTGTTTTACAAGAAACTCAGGAGAGTGGAGTCCTGCCCGGCAGGCACTAGCCAGGAGTTGGCAGAGGAAGATGGAGACTGGGTGACAGCTCCTGGTTCATCTCCTTTTGTACCCCGGGTCCTGGGTCCAGGGCTCAAAGATCCTTCCTCCAGCTCAGCGGTTTTCCCGCCTATGTTTCCATCACCTCCTATGCTTTCCTGCCTCTAGCAGGTCACACTAACCTGGGGTGAAACCATCTAGAGGATTCTCGATCCCTCAGATTCTGGGATTCTGAGTGGCTGTTTTCAGTGGCCAGGCTTGGATGCTTCTGGAGTTGGAGGGGAACTATTACCAAGTTATTCTGGTTCTTAGTTGCTTTGACCTTCAGTAGTACATTAGGAACCATAGCAGTGGGGCTGGTTTAATGATAATTAAGATTACTGTTACTAATTCCCCATGATGCTCTCCAGGGTCTGCCGTCCACTGCCCTCCCGCCATGCTGGCCTCCCTTGCTTCCTGTGACACCTCCATCCTGCACAGCCTCTCACCTTCTCTGCGCTCCCCACACTCTCTTCTGGGTATCAGTCATTGCTGATAGGGAATTTAACAGTTCACTTCCCACCAACACCACCCTGCACAACCTGTCCCCCCACTTGATTTTTCCATTTAGCACTCATCACCGTATAACACATTTTACCTATCGCTGCATTATTGAACGTTTACTAACATTTTACTTATCCTACTTATTTATCCTCTCCTTCCCCGAC
This sequence comes from Panthera tigris, assembly GCF_018350195.1. Lineage (NCBI taxonomy): Eukaryota > Metazoa > Chordata > Mammalia > Carnivora > Felidae > Panthera > Panthera tigris. The sequence goes on along the minus strand of NC_056672.1, from coordinate 60,477,669 downwards.
TGGAATGGCTGGAATGGAAGCTCCCAGAGGGTGGGGATTTCATTCCCTGCTGCGTCCCCACCACCTGTCACAGTGCCTGACACATAGTAGGTGCTCTTGAAATTCATGTAGAGCGAATGAGTGAATGAACGCTGTTCTCGATGCGGGCCACCCTCCTCCACCCCCTCCATCTGGCTAATTTCTCCTCATGTTTCCAGATTCAGCGTAAGTGCCTCTTCCTGCAGGAAACCTACCCTGACTGCTGGTGCTGATTCAGTGGCCTTTTCTGGGCCCCACACTGCAGCTCTTTTCACAGCATGCTTTCCCATCCCCTGCCGTGTTTGCTCCCTGGCTTCTCTCTCATCCCCACTAGCCTGTGGCTTTTAAAAATGGGCTCTGACTTGTTTCCCTCTGTTTTCCCATTGCCTGGCATAGAGCTTGGCTTGCAGGAGATGCTTAGTAAATGCCTGATGCCACAAACTGAATATACACAGTATTGATAACTAGCTAAGGGCTCCGTCCCATCTAGTTCTTATAAGTGCGCTAGGGTTAGGCCTTCTCAGCACTGCTTGTCTGTTTCACAAAGGAGGGAGGTGCAGGGGTGTGAGCTCCCACCCAGGTTGCAATGGGCTGCCCTCTGAGGACCTGGACCCACCCCTGGCCTTCCAGAGGCTGCTGCTCTTGGAGCTTTGTCAGCCACTTGGTCAAAGGTCTTGCAAAGGGGCTTCTTCAGAGTGGATCATACTCCTAAATGCACCTGATCCCTAACTGCTGCCCCAAGATCTATGGGAGCCTTTCCTGGAGCCCCAGTCCTCAAATGAATCCCCCTTTTTGGAGCCTCCCCCAACCTCCATCAGCACTTCTTCCTGGGTCCTACTCTTCAAAAGAATTTCTTCTCCTGGAGAAGTTGTTCGTGGTATCTGTTTTCTGATCTGTCTTTCTAGTCAGGCTTCGTGCTGAAACCCCTTTACGTGCTTTCTAGGCAGGGAGAAGCTTCACATCCTTCAGGGTCCAGGCATGGCCCCAGGCACTGCAGTCTGGGTGGGCAGTGCCACGGGGACTTGGAGACCACTGAGCAGGACCTCAGCCATGGGGAAGATGTGGGGGGGGAGGTGGCAGGCAAGGATCGGGTCCTGGGGATGCAGACCTAGGAAAGTGTGTTAGGACTTCAGACTTGGAGAAGCTAGGGTACAGGAACAAGGGTTGAGATGGGGACACAGCTGGGCCCAAGGCTGCCTGTGCAAGTAGGACCCCCGAAGTCAACTTCCATATGAGGTCAATACCGCACCTGTGGGGTCAGGTGGCCACCGGGAGGGGAGCTGGGGAAGCTGGTCCAGAGTATCAAGGCGCTGGGAAAAAACCACCTCCTGAAAGGAGCCCACAAGACAGGTGCCCGCAACAGAAGTGGAAAGGTGTATGATGGGACTGGGGAACTAGAAAGTCCCTGAGTAGAGTCCCCTGGTCACTGTGGTGTGTGACAGAGGCCCAGCCTCCATCCATCAGGCGGGGGAGTGACCGCCCTGTCCCCAGCTGGAGGACAGGAGAGGCACATAATTAACTCTGAGTGAGCGGCTGCTGACGGAGAACGAACCTCCTGAGTAATGAGTGTGGCTGTGGGCTCAGGGGGTGACAAGCCCATCAGGCCTGCAGTCACCACTCACCTCCGAGCAGGCGTCTAGTGAAGGTTTGAGCACAGGCAGGAAGCTGTGTCAGCCTGCAGACCCCTGGGGGTGCTGGGGGGACAGCTCTGGACTGTGTCCCAGGAAATGACTGTCAGGTCCCAGGGAGAGTCGGTGGGGTGGGCAATCGGCCAGCCCCTAATCTGCATCTGTCCAGCACTGGACTCGGCAGTGTCCCCAGGCAGTGTTCCCAGGGCCCTGCATCCCCTCCTGGCTTCTCCGCCTCACTTCCCAGTGGCCCAGGATGCATAGGACCCTGGAGGAAAGCTAGGACTTCCCTCTCCCTCTGAGGCTTCCCTTCCTCTGCTTTCTGCATCTGACCCTTCTCTCCACCTGTCTTACTGCCAGGTCTTTGTCTCCCACCTAGACCCCCACTCTGGCCTCATTTTACCCAGCCCTTTGCCCAGCCTCTCTGCCTTCGTATCGCCCCTCAGGTGACAGGAAGGGTTGTCCTTCCGGCTCGGCTCTGGTGACGTCATTATCAGGTTAAGCCCTTTTAACAACGCCCCCGGGTTTAATAGGTACGGAGCTTTTGTGTTTGACATGATGAAAACATTCTGCAAATAGATACTGATGATGGTCACACCACATTGTGGGTGCACTTAATGCCACTGAATTGTGCAATTAAAAACGATTAAGATGGTTAAAACAAAACAAAACAAAACAAAAGCTCCATGGGTCCCCCAGAATAGGTGGCAACCCTGTGTGTGGGTGCTCAAGCGCCCTTTCCGGTCCACCTCTCATTTCTTTCGTTCGCCCGTGGATGCGCCAACCCGGAGAACCATTCGCTATTCCCAAGACTTACTCCACTTTTCCCGTCTCCTTTTCTCTCCCCAGGGAATTTCAGGATTAGTCTTTTACTAATTTACTCCTTTACTCAGTGAAGTAATTCTTTCTACAGCCACCTCCTGCAGGCTTCTGCCTGAACACCCCTAGTGACAGGCAGCCCACTGTACTACTAGGCATTTTACCCCATTTCTGGACGGCTCGGAGAGTAAAAGGCAGAGGCTGTATGGCCTGGGTTTGAGTCCTGGGGTCAGGACTTAACTAGTCACGTGACCTCAAGCTTTTCAGTTAAGCTCCCTGAATTTGTATTTTCTCCTCTGTTCAATGAGGGGTAGTGTTGGTATCCATTTTACAGGGTCATTGCAAATATTCAATGAGGTCTAGTATGAATAGTAAATGAGATGATACATATGAAGAATTTAGCATAGTGCCTGGCACATAGGTCAATGCCAAAGAAACGTTAGTGTGATATGTATAAATTGAACCAAAATCTGGCCTTGAGCACCAACCAAAACACATACTGTTAGGGCAAGAAAGAATCAGAGATGAAGCATGGCAGTCATTTGTAGGTTCCCTGACACCTAGGTCCCCTCTCCTGCTGGCCAGGTTGCACTTTGGGTCCCTGGGACTTTCCTGGGTCAAGTCTGATCAGTGAGTTCCATTTAATTGCTGGTTGAGCATCTCCAGAATTGTCTTTTTCCTTCTCCTTTGGGAAATGGCAGCATTTAAGATGGCGGTTGTTCCATGAGTTTGGACCCCTGAGTTACTATGACACGTCGAGCTCCCCTCACTGAGAGAGAAATCAATATTTCTGGAGTGTCCCATGGAGATTTGGGGGTGTTCCATTGGGAATTGGGCATGTGTGTTGCCACCGCACAGCCTAACCTCTCCTGACAGATAAATCTGCTAACTCACCCTTCTCATCTTACAAGTGAAGCCCGGTGAGGAGGAGGTCACAGGGCCAGGCAGTGGGAGGCCTGGCCTCACCTTGTGCAGGACTGGATCCTGTACTTGACAGAGCTGGGTTTCTTCTTTCTTTCATTCCTTTCCTCATTGGTCTTCCCCATCACTGGGTCCTGTTAAGGGGGCTGTTGAGATGGATCCATTTGACTGGGTCCTGTCGATGTCATGTGCTGGTCAAACCCAAGTCTCAGAGCCCCTTAGTTAAGGGGCCTGACAAGTGAGCTCTGCTCTGGGCACGTTTTTCCCAGGGGTGCTGGACCAGGTTGCTCATCAGGCCTCACATCTGGACTGTGGTCCCTACCTCCTAGCTGACCTCCTCTTCCCCCTGCCACCTCCCTCCCCGGGCCTCCTCCTTCCTCTACACCAGACTCCAGAGGCATTTGTGTGAAACCAGCTTCCATCTCGGCACTCCCCTGATTAAAGAAAGTGCTTCCTGCTGCCCAAAGGGAAGAAATCCCTCCCTGCCTGCTGCCCAGCTATCTGAGCATCCCCAGGGCTCTGGCCCACCCATCTGCCACATCCCCTCTGCACCCTGTGCTCCTGCCCCAGAAGCAACGTCTCCATTTCTCCTGTATGCCTGACACTTTCCTGTTGCCAGGCCTTTGCTCCTGCCGGATCTCAGCCTGCTGTGCCTCCCTGTCACCCCTGTCTCTTCCACACTTTCAAGGCTCAGCTTGACTGCACCTCTTCCAAGAAGTCTGGGCAGAATATGTCAGTGTGACTTCAATATTCTTTCCTTTTTTGCGTGACTTGTGTGTCTCCTGTGGTTCCCACTTTTATCTGGCCTTGTGTTACAGCTTTTTGTTTCATCCTTCTCTCACGCTCCCTGATGGCCGAGGCCGTCCCCAGCACCTACCCCAGGACCTGGCTCTTCATCACCCCCCATGAGTATGATCGGAGGAAACCCGTGCTCTGTAACTGATCCAACTCTGCTGTGGCCCGCACCACATTTTCCCAAATTGTTTCTGTGTCTCCAGCCATCTCTAGACTGTAAGTCCCTGAGGGCAGGGGTCGTGTCTTCACCCCCTCACATCTTCCACCTCCCTCGGCAAATGTGGAGCCAGGGCGCCCCTCAGAGAAGCGTATTGTGGAGGCACGTGTGGGGTGGAGAGGGGCAGCGGTGGCTCGGTGGCACACAGCTGGTGTGCAGTCCCTCTTCAGCAGGTGACCTGGGCCCCCATCCCCAGGGGAAGTGCTGAGAACTTGTGATATTTGTGCACACCTGTGGAAAGGAACATCGCCATCACCACTGCCTCCTGACAGGCAGCCTGCCTGTGTTTTGCGTTTGTGACCCTGACTTTTAAAAATGTCACACCTGCATAGGCGGGGGCCCCTATCGCCAGCTAACCACGAAACGCAGTCTGTGGCCACCCGTCTGAAAAACATGTGGTAATTTGCGTAGATGGCTTTACTCACGCAGGGGAGAGACGTGTGCTGTGGCCCCATCATCCTCAAATAACACAGTCTGCAGCTGGCCAAGAATCCAGAGTGACAACTTCAGAGAGAATACAGAAATGCCAGTGTTTCTCAGTATCCAGGATGGACAGTCTGGCTCTCTGGAGGCTTTTAGAAGCAGATGGTCTGTCCATCACCCTGAGGAAAGGGTGTGAAAAACTCAAGATGGCTGGACTTAATAAGCTCTTCGGGACGGAGATACGGATATGACTACTTTTTATTTCAGGTTGTAGCCATCCACAGGGATTGCACCCACCGCACAGCATAATGTTGTCCAGCCGATACGTTTTAAACACCTGTTTGGATCCAGGCCCTTTGCTGGGCACGGGGGACAGAGGGGACCAGGATAGCCCAGTGCAGCAAATCTGAGCTGTTTCTACTTATGTCCTTCCAATTCTGGTTTGACATCAGTGGCCTGCATGATAGGGGAAATATTTAAATGCACAGCACGCTTTCTTTCTGCCTTTTCCTGTCATCTTTTTCTCTCTTTAAAGTTTCACCTTTTTCTAATAGTTTTCCAGGTGTTTTGATTTCTTACATTTCAACATTTTTGCAGCAGGTGGTTAGAACAAATGGCTGTTGGTCGATGCTCTCTAATTGCAGTAACAAACACCCTGTGTTCCGGTACTTTCATATATTAAGGCAATTTCTTGCTCATGTCATAGTCAAGTGCGGGTCAGGGGGTGTGTTGGTTGGGCACTCTGGGAAGCAGGTGCCCAGATGGAGTTGGAGGTGCACTGAGAAAGATACAGGGGGGAGGGAGCAGAGAAAGGCAGGATGGATCTTCTGACTGTGGGCAGGTCTGACTCCCCGTGAAAGGCTGGGGTTTTTGAGGGGAAGGGAGCAGGGTGGGTGGGAAGACGCACAGGCAACATTGCCGCTCTGAGAAAGTCCCACCCAGACCAGAGGCTCAAAGCTTGCCTGCTGTTGAGTCTTGTGCTGGCCAGAAACGGTGAGCCCCTATCCCCCCTCCATGCTCAGCCAAGGGTTGGTTTGCCTGGCAGGAGTGAGAAATATCCCGAAGGCATGGTTCCCGGAGGCTGTCAGCTCTTGAGACTGCCCTCCTGCTGATGGTTTCTCTTGAAGTAGCAGTCCTACTTGGCCCCGGGGTGGGCCCCAGGGACTCAGGGTTGGGGGAGCCCTACCACTTATAGGTCCTTGGAGTCTCCCCATTCACACTGTGGTAGAACAGAGAGCACAGAGTGGCCATGGAATGGTTTCATAGGCCAAGCACATGCCATTGGCCAAAGCTCAGTAGTCACACCTGGTTGCGAGGGAGGCTGTAGAATGTCGTGTGGCTGTGTGCCCAGGGAGAAAAACAGAACACAGATACCTTGGAGCAGGGATTCAGAGTCCGTATCCCAACTCTGCCTCTTACTGGCCGTGCAAACTTTGAGCAAATTTCTCACCTCTCTGACCTTCAGTTTGTTTCCTCATTTATTAAAATATGAACAATAAAAGGACATACTTCATAGGGTTGTTGTGCGGATTAAGTGAGTTAATACATTTAAAGAAATTAGAACCGTACCTGGTACAAACAGTAAAAAAAAAAAAATTGCTGTGTTATTATTATTACCCTCATTGTTTCCAAATTTAATATTTCAGTACACATTTTTTTTTATTTTTTAAATGTTTATTTATTTTTGAGAGAGAGAGTGAGACAGAGCATGAGTGGGGGAGGGCCAGAAAGAGGGAGACACAGAATCAGAAGCAAGCTCCAGGCTCTGAGCTGTCAGCACAGAGCCTGATGCGGGGCTCGAACCATGGACTGTGAGAACATGACCTGAGCCAAAGTCGGACGCCCAACCGACTGAGCCACCCGGGTGCCCCAGTAAACATTTCTTGAGTATCTACTCTGTTCAAGGAATTTTATATGTCACAGGAACTTAGTTGCTTTTCCTAGCACTTAATACATGCTCAGAAAATGTCTAAATGAGTTCATTTCGTTGGAAAAACAATACAGTGTGTGTTTAATTCAGTTGGCCATGGTGCTGGGCTAATTTTAAACATGATTTAGCAATAAGAAATGTAAAGTCCTGTTTCTCAGCTCAGAAAGTCGACCACAGAAGAACAGAAGGAGAGATTTACAATGGTTGAGAAAGCATGCTGGGTGTGAGAAGCCTACCTATTTAAAAATGACCTTCCGTCTTTATAAAAATAATATATGCATTAAAAATTTTTTCAAGTTAACAAATAAGTACAAAGGAGAGTTACAAAAAATCATTCAAAATTTCACCATTTTTAACATTAGATGAGTCTCCTTCCAGACACCTCTCCATGCATATGTTATATGGAGGGGAGATGGACAGAAATCATTTTATAAAATGAGATCATTATTACATGCTATTTAAAACTGATGTTAAGTTTTATTTATTTGAATGTTATAGAAGAAAAAAAGGAAATGTAAAGTATAAGAAATTACTCCACATTAGACAATTTTTCCTTCATTATAGAAAATCCTTGTTTCTAAAATATCAAGGGTAATAAAAACAGTGAAAAACAATGAGGAGAGTCCTGGCTTTTAAACTCCAGTTTTCCATTTTCTTTTCTTTCCTTTATTAATTTTGTCTATTTATTTATTTTGAGAGAGAGAGAGCACAAGCAGGGCAAGGGCAAAGAGAGAGAATCCCAAGCAGGCTCTGCACTGTCAGTGTAGAGCCCGACATGGGGCTCAAACCCATGAACCGTGAGGTCATCCCTTGAGCCGAGATCAAGAGTGAGATGCTTACCCAACTGAGCCATCCAGGTGCCCCTCCTGTTTTCAATTTTATTTATTTATTTAAAAAAATTTTTTTAATGTTTATTTATTTTTGAGAGAGACAGAGACAGAATGCGAGTGGGTTAGGGGCAGAGAGAGAGGGAGACACAGAATCTGAAGCAGGCTGCAAGTTGTCAGCACAGAGCCTGATGCGGGGCTCGAACCATGGACTGTGAGATCATGACCTGCGCTGAAGTCGGACGCTCAACCGACTGAGTCACCCAGGTGCCCCTCCTGTTTTCAATTTTAGATAGTATAGACTAAAGTTTTCCTGTGGAAGAAGAGGAAATTTGTGACTCTTTTCCCTCCTCCTCTTTCTGAGTTTTATGTTACATTAGTGTCTTCACATTGTGGGTTGTTTCATGTGAAATGGGTCCAACGCACACGATTGCTCCTTTTTAGTCACAAGCCTCTGTTCTTGAGATTTGTGTTTTTTGAGTCGTATTTGGTTGGCTGCATTTATCATCTAGTAGTCTTTTTCTTCTCCCCCCACCCCCCAAGAAAGTTTCAAAGGTGTTTTGTTACCAAGATTATGTCTGCTGGTTTAGTAGTTTTTACTGACAGTAAACTCTGTGTGAAATAGGTGCCACATACAAGGAATGCATTTTAAGGTTGCATTTTAAGGTTGCGTTAATAGTAGTCCATGCTCAGAATGAGGGAGGTGATCATTTCATTCAGTTTGGTATTGCGTCTAGGCATGCTCTGAACAAATCAGTAAAGAAAAGACAACCCAATAGAAAAATAGGCAGTCACTGGTCCAAAAGAAGAAACAGAAACACCTGTAAACATATGAAAAGATGGCTTATCCTCTTTAAAAATCAGTATCATACAAATTGAACTGACATCAGATACTCACAGGGTAGGCAACAATTACAGTTGGTAGGGGTGTGGAGTAGTGAGACCGACAGTGGGAGTGTAAATGGATAAAACCACTTTGAAAAGATGTGGGAGATGCTGTGATTTCACGACTCCATTTCCAGGTTCAGACCCTGCAGGAGCCCTGCGTGTGTGCCGCGTAGAGAAATGTGCAGCCGTCTTACTTACAACAGCAGCCACACAGAATCCTGGAGACAACCCACGTGTCCGTCAACAGGGCAACGAACAAATAAGCCATGGCATAGTCCTACCGTGGAATGCTACACAGCCCTGAAAATGAATGAGCTGCAGCTCTGTTCAACAACACACATCTCACAAACATAACATGAAGCCATAAAGAGGTTTTCAGTTCAAGGTTCAGGCAAAATGTATAGCATGATTCTACATATGTGTATGTGTGTGTATACATACATATATATATATATATATATATATATATATATATATATTCAAAAACAAGCAAACTTACGTGATATAACGTTTAGAAAATGTAGACATGTAATTTAATTATAAAGAGGGGTGCCTGGGTGCCTCAGTCAGTTAACCGTCTGTCTCGTGATTGATTTCAGCTCAGGTCGTGATCCTAGGGTTGTGGGATCAAGCCCTGGATTGGGCTCCATGCTGAGAGTGGAGCCTGCTTGGGATTCTCTCTCCCTCAGTCCCCCTCCCTCACTTGCACACTGCCTCTCTCTCTCTCTCAAAAAATTAAATAAATAAATAAATAAATAAATAAATAAATAAATAACAATTACGAAAAGCAAAGAAGGATAAATCCAGAGTAGGGGTGCTCCCTGGGTGAAGGCGGGGGGTGGGGGATACGTGGGGTGGCCACACACAGGCTTCCACATAAGCTGGGTGTTGGGTATATGGCATGTTCATTCTGCTGTTTTTCATACTTTACTTAAGTTATATGTATAAGGTACATTCTTTTCTGCAAGTGAAATATCTCATAGTCACATGTTCTTATTTAAAATAAAAACAGTGCTCACCTTCTATGTGACCTTGGGCAAGTTATTTCGCTACTCTGAACCTCAGTTTCCTTCTCTGTAAGGGTGGAAATAATAATTGTTTCTGCCTTATAATAATATTGTAACAAACAGGATAATTTACACCACGTTCTTAGTACCAGGCCTAATACATAGTGAGTGCCTGGTGGGTGTCAGCTATGTGACTTTTCTGTACAGGGCAGATGGAGGTGTTTGGGCGGGGGGCGGGGGGGGGTGCATCCTAGAAATATCTGTCCTCTGAAGCCTTTCCAGAGGATGACCACAGATGGAAAGGGTGTGGAATCATAAGAGGATGATTAGAAGAGTGAAGGGTCATTTGGCTTGAAAGCATGTCATGGAGTCAAGTCAGGCTGGCTGAGTTTAGGTATCTGAAGGGCTCTCATGGGAATGGAAGACTGTATGTATTCTAACAAGTTCCAGAGCAGGGGTGCGCAAACTATGGCCCGTGGCCCAAATCTGCCTGCTGCCTGTTTTGGTAAATACAGTTTTATTGGATTGCAGCCACACTCATTTGTTTATGTATTGTCTGTGGCTGCTTTTGTGCTACAGAGGGTTGACGAGTCGCAAATATGGTCCACAAAGCCTAAGATGTTTACTGCCTGGCCCTTTACAGGAAAGGTTCGCTGACCTTTGTTCTAGAATGAGAACTTGGAAAGGAAATGCAAAAGGAGGGTGATTTCAAGAACGACATAAGAACTTTCTAAGAAGCAGAGCTGGCCAATGACAAAGGAACTCCCTGGTGAGGTAGTGAGACCCCTGCCACTGGAGGGGTATAAACAGATGCTGACCACTCCTGGAGTGGGAGACACAGAGGGGGACTTTGTAGCTGGGGCAGGTTGGACACATCAGTTTTTAAATTCTTCTTCAATTCTGAAATTCTGTACGGGGTAAATTCTCAGTTTCAAATTGGTTGTTATTAACTGTGACATTTTCCTGGCATTTTTACATTTTAGTGCTTGGCAACATTTGCTTTGAAATTTTTAAGTCAAAAAAGTATTTTAATTCTTTAAAAATGAGATTTAAATGAAAATGGAATGTAGTCCAGAGTTCTACTTTTTCATTAAAAAAATGGATTTTCATGGCTTTTGGGTCCATTCCCATTTATAGGTGCTGAATTTTAAGAGCCTGTATGTGCCAATTATGATTTCTCTGTGACAAGTCTGTCCTTCCCAGGAAGGAGGAGCCATTGGAAATGAAACCAGGGAAAGGAGTTTGGGGACAGTGACCATGAGCTGCTGTAGAGTTGGAGTCCGCGGAGGGCCAAGAAGAAACATACTGGAGAGGAAAGGGGAGTGGGGGAGGGGGAAGCAACAGTTACAGAGGGCCTACTGTGTACCAGAGCCCATGTCCAAGTGGCAAAACTGCAGACCAGAGACTGGCCCATCCATAAGCTTTGAACCGTTGCGAGAGAATATGGGCCGTGAAGGAATTGTCTCCCCTGTGTGCGGGTCAAGGTTGGCCATGCCAACCGTCAGAATGCCCTCTAGAGGCGGGTGGGTGGGAAGGTTCTAATCGGGGAGTTGGGGAAGTTGGAGAACATGATAAAGCCCATAGCTTTCTTTCAGAGCACAAGAACCCCCTTATAGGGGCTCTGAGAGCAATTCATCAAAAGCCAAATCGCTCAAAGACAACTTGCCATAAACAATTTCTCAGAATGATAGTTTTGCCCAGTGACCGGCTCACTAAAAGCCGTCTGACAGACACCTTAAATGGGGGGCATAGAAAAGCTTTGGCATTTCCCTGGCTCATGCAGGGGTGGGTCCGAAGTCTGCAAGAAGAGGACGATAATAAACAGGCATTAGGGGAGCATCTCCAAGGGCAGCCTTGAGGAAGGACTGAAATGTGAAATGTAGGTGAAATTGACTTTCACCTGAGCTGGAAGGACAAATCCTTGTGAAACGGCCATGTGAAGTGTCTGCAAGGAGTCCTTCAGGAAACTCAAACTTAGAGAAATTCCCCCAGTGATTTGGTGAATTGATTCTCAGGCAAACTGGCGTGCAATGGATTAACTTCCAGGGAGTGTGTGCGAGTGACTGGCTCAGCCAGTATCGCCTCGCAGTCCTCTCAGGACATTCACCTGCCCTTCTCCAGGCCGAAACCAAAAATCGCACGTGGGTGAGGACCTCCGGAGTCGTCCGCTTCGTGGTTTTCAGGCATTTTATGCTACTAGCAATGGAATCCCCTTTTTCAGATTAAGTATTACGTGGGACCTTGATGCTGAATATAGAACAGATATAGAAGAAGAGCTGCTAGGAGCCCAGGAACCCCCTCGCTGGCTCCAAAACTTCTCTGCCGGGTCCTAGGCAGGCGCCTGAGGGCCTCCAGGTCGACAACCTCCAATCTGGTTCATCCACAGAGACTCAGCTTTGGTCAGCTGGAAAGTCCCTCTAGTTAGGACACTATTCGTATCAGGCAAGAAGTTACGGTATCAGAATGAGGATGACAGAGGGGCTTCTGAGTGGCTCAGTCTGTTAAGTGTCCAACTTCAGCTCAGGTCATAATCTCATGGTTCGTGGGTTCAAGCCCAGCGTGGGGCTGTGCTGACAGCTCAGAGCCTGGAGCCTGCTTCAGATTCTGCGTCTCCCTCTCCCTCTCTCTGCCCCTCCCCTGCTCGTGCTCTGTCTCTCTCTCTCTCTCTCTCTCTCTCTCTCTCTCTGTCTCAGAAATAAAATAAAAAAAAAAAAGAAAGAAAAGAAATGAGGATGAGGGAGAGTAACATCTAAAATGGGACAGGTATGCCATGTGATTTTTATTTGGTAGTCACTTTAAAAGTGCTCTCTTTAGGGGAGCTGGGGAAGTGTGCTTTGTGCCCCGTAGGTGATTTATTCTGCCTCAGGTCCAGAGCACTAATCAGGAGGAGACCTGGGTTTGGAGCGTTATTCTGAGGGAAATGGTCCTTTCTAGAATACTGCTAGCTTTAACATCACCGTTGCCTGTTGAGCTGAGTTCTCCAGATTGTTGAGGAAGCTCTGAACCAGGAATCCTGAAATGCTTCCCCTAATCCTGACAGGGCAGTGACAAACCCCTTCCCTCCTCTAGTCCTTGGGGTCTGCATCTGAAGATGAAGGTACAGGGCTAGCTAGATTAGCGATGCCCATGGTGTTTGGATTTCACACACCAGTAAAAGCTAAAGAAGCAGAGTGGGGAGGGGGACGTGGAAGAGAAACTTCTATTAAAAAAAAAAACCACTTTGGGGCACCTGGGTGGCTCAGTCAGTTAAGCGTCTGACTTTGGCTTGGGTCATGATTTCACGGTTCATGAGTTCAAGCCCCATGTCAGGCTCTTTGCTGACAGCTAAGAGCCTGGAACCTGCTTCGGATTCTGTGTCACCCCCCCTTCTCTGCCCCTTTCCTGCTCGCACTCTGTCTCTCTCTCAAAAATAAATAAACAATAAAAAAAATAATAAACCCTTTATTTTGTCATGTTAGGATATTAAAAACAAAACCATTCGGGACACCTGGGTGGCTCATTTGGTTAAACACCCGACTTCGGCTCAGGTCATGATCTCGTCCTACATGAGTTTGAACCCCTCATCGGACTCTGTGCTGTCAGCACAGAACCTGCTTCAGATCCTCTGTCCCTCTCTCTCTCTCTCTGACCCTCCTCCACTCATGTCCTCTCCCTCTCTCTCTCAAAAATAAATAGACATTAAAGAAAACAGAAATTCATTTTAAAAAAACCATTCTACTATCTATAATTTTACAACAGAAAAACATTTCAACACCATACAGAGTCTGAAGCATCTTGTCTACAAATTAAGGATAGCTTTTGAAATGAAATACATTTAACTTTAAAGAAAACCTCAGTATATTATTCTTGCTTTTCTCATTCTACTTCACCGTGTTAGTTTTCCATTGCTGCTATAACAGATGACCACAGATTTAGTGGTTTACTCCACAGCCATGCATTGGCTCACACAGTCCACGGGCCAGAAGTCCAGGTACTGCATGATTCAGTTGGGTCCTCTGCTCAAGGCTTCACAAGGTCAAAATCAAGGTGTCTCCTGGGCAGGGTTCTTAACTGGAGGCTCGACTGGGGAAGATCCAGTTCCTTTGGATTGCAGGACTGAGGCCCCCATTTTCTTAACATGTGGCCCCGTTCACCTCCAAGCCAACAGGCACACTGAATTTATCCCATGCTTGGAGTCTCTGATTTCACTCCTGCTACCAGCAAATGAGACCTCTGCTTTTTGGGACTCGTGTGATTACATTGACCACCTGGATAATTCTTCAAAGTCAGCTGATAAGAAACCTTAGTTATATCTGCAAAGTCCTTTTTCATGTAACATAACATATTCGTGAGCGTAAGATCAAGGGGCACGGATCGCGGGGGCCAAAATTCCACCTTTCACACCCAGCCTGGTGAGAATGGAGTAGGATAAACATTTGTAAACATTAGAAGATTCTTCCAGTTAAAATACTGGTTGTCAAATATTCTCCTGCTCTTGAGTCGACATTCAGGGTGTGTATTTGTGAGAAGTCAGGACATCATCATTATTACAGAGTCTTGCACAGACAGGGTACCAGGGAAATGTTTGCAGAGCGAACAAGTATTAATAAGTTCATTGTTGCTCATATTGTTTTAATGCAACTTTGATTATAAATCTTGTGGCACTGTATTATCATTGTCACCAGCTACAGATTAGGAAACAAGCTAAAATCATTACAAGAATGTATTAAAATGGGAAATGATTCAGTAAATCATGGTAGAAACAATTAAAACATGAACTGCTCTGTTATATCGGCTGTGTTCCGTGCAGGGTGGGAAGTGTTGCTTTCAATCAAGGAACAAGGACAATTAATAGAGGGCCCCAAGAAGCAATAAGAACTTAATCTTTCTTCTTTCCCTCTCTCCTTCCTTCCCATCTTTCATTTTCTCCTTCTCTCTTTCTTTCTTAGCAAAAAAAAAAAAAAAAAAAAATTTTAATGCAGTCCATTTTTAAATTAAATTTAAATTAAAAAATGGAATTATTTCCCAGATCTCTGCAAGCTGCAATTCTCAGCCTTGCCCAGGGCCTTTTGCCTTTCCCCCACCACCCGTCCCCACACCCTGCCCTCCCCCGGGTGCTTAGGGCCTGCTGGGCCCTACCCCTCCCCTGCACAGCCACTGTGCCCCATGTGACATGGCCTCCCCCTGCTGTCTCACCGCCTCTGCTGGACAGTGGGCTCTCTGAGGCCAGCCACCGCTCACACTCGGGTTTCCAGCCCTGTCAGCACCCGCTGTGGGTCAGAGTCTCTCAAATGAAAAGAGAGCAGTAAATACTGAGCCACTCTGGTCCCACATTATGATCACTTTAGGGGAAGGGAGAGGGAGCAGAAAGGAAGAGGAGGACCCAGAATGGAGAGGAAGACAAAAGTAAGAGGAGGGACGTGGGCATAGAAGGAGAGGAGAGAGAGCAGATACAGGGAGGATGTCAGAGGGCTCCTTCAGGCATGCAACAGATTCTTGCTGTCCCTTACTGAGCTCTGGGGAGATAGCTGTGAAAACAGTGACAAAAATCCTTGCTTTCGGAGGCTTACCTTCTAGTTGGGAGGTCAGTCAATATACAGGCATCAAAAAACAGGATGATTTCAGATAATGTTAGGAACTGCCTTAGGGCAATAAATAAGGTGGCATGTTAGGGAGTGACTGGAGGTGGGGGACATTTTGGATGGGGGACAGCGATGAGAAGGTAACAGCTATACCAAGTCCTAGATGATGAGGAGTGAACCATGCCGAGAAACGAGTGAATATTGTTCCTGGCAGAGAAAACAGCAAGTGCAAAGGCCCAGAGGCAGGAAGGAAATTGCTCTCCGTTTCAGGGAACAGAAAGGAGGCTGATGAGCTGTACTTGATGAGCAAGGGAGAGAGATGGAGGAAAATCAGGTCAGAGTGGGAGGCAAGGCTGAACCTAGTGGCTTCTTGTGTCCATTATGATAGGGGGGGTTCACACCCTGGCCCCAAACTTGTAAATAAGACAAAGTAGCTGTTATATAACCAGTTAGCCTAACACTTAGAGCGTTTTCTAGCAGCCCTGTCTAAGAGCCATCTGACTGGTGGAACTTAAGACCCAGACCCTTACAATTCTCTGAAACCGACAAGATGTGCTAGTCTTCGGTGATTTTCTTTTCTGTCCACAACGGTTATCGTTTTATTGTCCTGTAGGACATTAACTGGTTTTGTATCTAATTTGGCAATCTTACCTTATTTCTTATTTTTCCATTCGCCATAAAAATCCCTGTCTCTCAAATTTTCTCTTGAGTCCACTTTGCCACGCTGCAGATCCCCTTATTAATGAGTTAAATAAAAGGTTGACATATACCCACTATCAATTTTCGTAAGAATGATGTTTTTAACCTTTTGAGAATTACATTCTGCTAAGAGGTTGGGTTTTAAGTGCACGGAAAGCAGGACAGTCAGAAGGACTGGTTTATGTTTTACAAAGAAGCCTCAGACGGCTGGGTGGTGAGCAGGCTTAGCCGGGCCCCGGGGGAAGCAAGGAGCCCGGCTAGGGGCCAGTGCCTCTGTGCAGGGAAGAGACAAATGACAGAGGTAGAGGTGGAAGTGAGTCCTCACCTACTCCTGACATTTGGGGACATTTGTCCTTGTTCGTTTCCACGCTGGATCCCTGGGATCTGTTTTAGTGGCCAGTTTTCGTCTCTGGTGTGGGAGCTCCTTGGCAGGAGCTGTGTCCAGCTTTTGTGTGACCTAAGCATCCAGCCCTGGACTGGACATAGCAGTGCTTGGCAAGGGTTTGCCGAGCGAATTCTCCTCTTCAGATCCTCCTCCTCCTCCTCTTCCCTTTCTTTTTCCCCTTCTTCCTCCTCCCCTTCTTCCTTCTTTTTTTATTGTGATAAAATATGCATAGCATAAAATTTACCATTTTAACCATTTTTAAGTGTACAGTTCAGTGATTAAGTACTTTCAATTGTCGTGAAACCATCACCACCGTCCGTCTCCAGAATGTTTCCATCATCCCAAACTGAGACTCTGTCCTCTTAAACATGAGCGCCCCCCCTCTTCCCTTCTCCCCCAGCCCCTGGAAGCCACCATTCTGCTTTCTGTCTCCACGAATTTGACTCCTCTAGAGACCTCATCTAAGTGCAGTCCCACGATATCTGTCTTTTTGCATCTGGAGTTTTTTCATTTAGCATGATGTCATCAAGGTTCATCCGTGCTGTGGCATGTGTCAGAATTTCCTTTCTTCTTAAGGCTGAAAAACATTCCGTTGTGTGTGTATAGATCGCGTTTTGTTTATCCCTTCGTCTCTTGATGGATAGGTAGGTTGTTTTCACCTTTTTTGGCTATTGTGAATAATACTGCTGTGAACATGGATGGGCAAATATCTCTTCGAGTCCTGGCTGTCAGTTCATTTGGCTGTCTCCCCAGAAGTGGAATGCTGGATCATATAGTAATCCTGCTTCACTTTTGGGGGAACTGCAGTACTGTTTTCTCTCGCAGATACACCATTGTGCGTTCCCACAAGCAATGAGCCATGGTTGCAACTTCTCCACATCCTCACCGACACTTACTGTTTTGTGCTTTTTTGATAATGGGTGTGGATTTGTCTTCTTTTAAAATATAAATGACCCAGGAAGAGGGAGACTCCAGAGTGAGGCATCTGGGGGCTCTTTCCTCCGTGCGTTCTGCATGGAGATAATGGAGGAGCCAGAGGTCCTGGAGTTGGATCAGGGGGGTGCTTGGGCGGAGGAGAGCCTGGATGTGGGGGGGCCATCATCACACCCACCGAGCTTACAGCGTGGGTTCGGGGCTGGCTGAAGGAGAGGCCGCCCGATGGGGGAGCTGAAACCTAGAAGGTTTCCCGTGAGGAAATTTGTTTGTGTGAATCTGCTGTCGGGCCCCTGTCCCTGGGGAAAGCTGTTTCTAATTCAGGCTTCTCTTTCTGTCTGTTGCTCCCCAGTGTGATAATGCGAAAGGGTTGAAAGCCTTCTACGATGCAATAAAATACGGGCCGAATCACTTGATGGTGTTTGGAGGAGTCTGTCCGTCCGTTACATCCATCATTGCAGAATCTCTCCAAGGCTGGAATCTGGTGCAGGTAAGGTTTGGGTCACTTTTGGTTAGGGGACTGTCTTCGGCATCAGTCTTTTGCAGGAATGGTTCCTTGTGCAACATGGTTTCTAAGTTGCCCCGTTCATGCCTCCCCAACTCTTTCCTGGATGATCACACAGCTTCCTGCTACCCCCACTCCTGGCCCAACCCTCTGGCCTTTCTGGCACGGCCGATGCAGTGGGTCTCTGTGGGGTGGCCCCAACTCCACTGTGTGTTTGGAATCTTTTAGTGACTCCCTAGCCTGACTGTCAGTGCCATCGACATCCAGCCAATTGCCCGCCTAGCGTCATCTCTTGTCCCTGCCGCTCACCCCATGCCTCAGCCCCTCCCGACAACCCACCTTTCCCCAGAGACATCTTGCACCTTCAGACCTCTGAGCCCTGCTCTCACTGTTCCCTGATCAGATGGACTTTTATCTCCTTGCTGCCAAGCCTCCCTCCCCCACTGAAATTCTCTTGTCCACCAAGACTGCCCTTTCCCTCACATAAGCCTTTCCTGGGGCTCCTGACCAGTATTCACTCTTTACACTGGCAAATGTTATACACCATCCAGCCAGTGAGTGTAAGGTCTGATATAGACAAACTCACCAGTGCCAGCTGTTCTTTGGACTAGGAAAGAGAAGAGCATGGAAAGATGTGACCAATGAGAATGAGTGGGGGCCCACGCATGTGGTTTACTTCTTTGTTTCATCCATCCATCCATCCATTCACCCATCCATTCATCATCCATCCATCCATCCATCCATCCATCCATCATCCTTCCTTCCATCCACCCTTCCATCCATCATCCATCCATCCATCCTTCTTTCCATCCATCCATTATCCATCCATCATCCTTCCTTCCTTTCTTCCTTCCTTTCTTCCTTCCTTCCTTCCTTCCTTCCTTCCTTCCTTCTTTCCATCCATTCACCCTTCCTTCCTTCCTTCCTTCCATCCACCCTTCCTTCCATCCATCCATCCATCCATCCATTCTTCCATCATCCACCCTACCATCCATCCAACAAATATAACAGGCAACTTACTATGTGCCTGGAATTTTGGTAGACACTGGGGGATATAGTGCTAACAGGACAGGTAGGGCACCTTCCCTTTCAGAGCTTACATTCTAGGAGGGAGGCAGGTAGGCAGTAAGCAGGTAAACAAGTAATAATAATAAGAGCTAACACTTGTGTAATATGTATACCAGGCTTACAACATACCAGACACTCTTCTGAGCACTTGTTTGCGTTAATTCAATCCTTAAAAGTTCTCTGTGCCATAGTCACTATTATCCTCATTTTATAAAGAAGAAAACCTGGGCACACAGAGGTCTAGTAACTTGCTCAGGGACTGTCAGCTCATAGGTAACAGAGTCAGGATTTACACTCAGGCAGTCTGGCCCTTAAGCAAAGACTACAGTAGGAAACAGCCAGGATAGAAATAAGCAGGGTGATGGGACTAGTGGTGACGGCCCCAAGGCAGTTAGGGAGGGCCTCTTGACGGAGGTGACCTTTGGGCTGAGACCTGAAGGGTGAGAAGGAGCTGGTTGGGTGGATGGAATAGGAAATGCAGGTGGCCTGTGCTGAGAAAGAACTTGTCATGTTCAGGGAACAGAGAAGGGGCAGTGGGGCAGGAGCATGGTGAGTGGGGAGCCAGGATGGGAATGAGAAAGCCAGTGGAGCCTGACCACAGCAGGATCTGGTTTCACCGCACTCCTGCTGACTGAGGAGCTCAGTGAGTCTGGCCCTGCTTGCATGGGATGCTGGGGGTAGAGCCCTGACCTCACGGCCCAAAGGGAGGCAGGAGCTGTCTGAGGCTGAGGTATGATGAGGAAGGAGCGAGGTCCCAAGGAAGGCTACCCACTCAGCCCAGGGGCAAGAAAGGCTTCCCAGAAGAGGGATGTGGAGCTGGCCGTGAAGGAAGAGAGGACGCTGGACAGCTGGAGCCGTGAAGGAGAGCATTGCCGGCAGAGGAAACGGGGCACTCAGAAGCAAGAGGTGGGGGAGTGTGTGGGCCTGGGGAGCACTGAGTCATTCGCTGTGGCCTGAGCCGGCCACGTTGAATGTGGGTGGATGCAGCAGGAGATGAGGTCAGAGAAGCAGCTTGGCATGCTATGGTGCAAACCCAACCACGTGCCTGGGACCCAGCACCACTCACCTGGCTTCAGGCCCTGTGGTGCCTGCAAACAGTGAGACCTTGGGTGGGTCACCTTCTCTTGCTTCAGCTTCCTTTCCTGCAGATTGAGGAGCACGCTGTACTCCGTACTCGGCAGGGCCAGGCACTGCCTCTCTGAGCCTCAGCTCCTCGTATAGAAAAGCAGGGGAGGGAGAAGGCCGGTCTCATAGGACTGCTCTGTGGGGTAAATGATCACATTGTGATCAGAACTGTGGCTGGCACATCCTTAGCACTAAGTGTTTCTTGTTTTATCCTTACCCCTGCCCTACCTCCTGCTGCTCCCCAAGTTGACTACCCCAGCTTCTCAGCATCCTGGGTCTTTCTTGCAACACTGTTCCCACCCCCTGAAACGGCCCATTCTTAGACATCCGGCTTGAATGCTGCCTCTTCCAAGAAGCCTTTCCTTACTGCACTCTCTAAAGTCTCCCCTCTAGAAATTCTTTTTCTCACTTCCCTGTGTTTACTTCTAGCTGAGCACATACATGGCCCACCCCCTCCTGCACCTCTGCCTGTCCCTCTCTGAGGGCTTGGCAGAAGTGAGGGCATGTTTAGCTGGGCTTTGAGTTCCTTAAGGAGAGAAACTGGGCCTGAGTTACTCCTGTTTTTCCTGGTGCTTAACACTTCACAGACCTCATTATATGTCTGTTGAATGAACAGAAGCATGGAGGGAGGAAGGCAGAGACGGAGGGATGGAAGAACCTGCAGACGGACACTTTGTTCAAACATGGCAGGCCAAGCTCTCTGGAGAAGCCCCATCCAGAGAGGAATCCAGGGAGCTTCCGGGCCTTTTCACCACCTCACTTGGATCCATTTGCCCTCAGAATTCTCTGAGGAGCTGTAGAAGCAAGCAGGACATTGGGAACTTCTAGCTTGCCAGCCAGAGCTCCCTGGCCCCCGCATGAGCACGACAGGCCTCCAGCTTAGAGAAGTTGACAGGACAGGAGACTGGGTTATGAAATGGAGATTGTACTAGTTATTTCTGCATAACAAATCGCCTCCAAATTCAGTGGCTTAAAACAACAATAATTATTATTTCATTATTTCTGTTGGGTCAGTAATTCAGACCCAGAGAATGGCTTGTGTCTGCGTCATGATGTTTGGGGTCTGCCTGGAAGATTTGGAGACTGGGGTCTAGCATCATCTGAAGGCTTGACTGGGGCTGGAGGATCAGCTCCCAAACTGGCTCCCTCACATGGCTGGCAAGTTGGTGTCTCTCCATGCAGGTCTCTCCATAGAGATCTAGAGTGCCTCCATGGCATGACAGCTGGCTTCCCCCAAAGCGACTCATCTAGAGACCAAGGCAGAGGTTGGCAAAGTCTTTCAGGACCTCGCTTCGGAAGGTACACACTGTCATTTATGCCTATTCCACTGCTCACACAAATTAGCTCTTATTTAGTGAGGGAGAGGACTAGGCAAGCTGTAGCGGGAGGCAAAGGTCACCGGGGTCCATCTTGGAAGCTGACTGCTGCAGGAAGGAGTAATTCTCTGAAGAAGGCGGGAGCTCAAGTTGCCCAGAAAAGGAGGCTTAATGCTGAGTCCCTTCTGTGTTTTGAAGAGCTCCTGCTCATCCTTCAAAACCCTGGATAAGTACCTCTTCCTCTATGATGCCCTCCTTGGTTCCTTGCCTTCTGTGGCTCCCATCCCTAGCCCCAAAAGTAAATGAATTGCTCCTTCCTAAATAAAGGCTTCTCTATGAAGGCTGTCTCCCCCAGGCTGGTGCAAAGTGGTTCTTATGCGGAGGGGACAAAGTATCTTACTCATTCTATGTATAAAGCACAGATATATATATAGACATAAATAGGTGTATAGTATATTGTGGTATTAACATTTCATGAGTGGTACAGGATTAGGAAAACATGTACGAGGCTTCCTCGCAGAGTCATAGTGACAAGAATATTGGGAAACAATGTTCTTCGTCACTTCTATTGCACACGGTATTTTGTCATTAAATGAATTACATCTTGTGGGAAACGGTTTATTCTATATCCAGGTGTTCCCTACTAGAATAGGAGCTTCTTGGGGGGGGCAGGGGCCCCCATTTCCTTCATCTCCCGGTTCCCAGGGCCTGCTGCAGGGCCGGGCACCAGCTGGGTCGTCGCTGAGTGCTGACCTGAACTAAATGCGGGGCACAGGCTGCAGAGTCTGAAGCCTCCCACGGCAGCAGTTTTCTCGCCCTGTGGACTTGACTGTGGGGGAGGTGGAGGATGTGGGAGGGAATGCAGGTCCTCAGTCTCCGCCTAAACAGGATCACTGTGCATCGTTGCAGACACGAACGGTCCACCATTGCCCTGGGTTTCTGCCGTCAGATACTGCGCCAGGTCAGGGGCTCCAGCTGCACCCTGACGGGGGCTAGCCCGGGGGCTGGGGACTGGACGGTGCCTGGCAGTTTGGAGAGCTCTGGGGACCTCGGAGGCAGAATCACAGGATGAGCCCAGGAGAGGAGACTTCTCCCAGCCTGTGGAGCCAGCCAAGGGGACTGAAGCAACAAAGACGAGTCTCTTGATAAAGAGTAGCGTTGGGGTTTCCACCTCCCCTCTGCCCCATTTTCAGGGAACCCACACTCTGGGAGCCTCCCAACCCCCTCGTCACTTCTGAGAGGCTGAGCTTGCTTGCAGAGAGGTGGAGGGGCTGGAGGAGTGGGCCTACATTCACTCAAGGGGTTCAGCGAATCCCTTAACTTATTCAAAACTGGGCTCCGAAACAGACTTTCACAAATGGGAAAATGCATGTAATTTGTGTAATTGAAAAGGAGCACTGACTGCCCTTTGGGGGAACAATGCTCGCTGGACAGAGACAGCCTGGAATGTGTAATCAGTTGTTTCTGTTTCCTGGTGCTACAAAAATAGGGATTCGCACGACAGAGGGGTGAAAATTCAGCCTGGTGCCAAAATCGGTTAAATTTAACTTCTGCTTTTTTGCCGGGCTTCTTGATTCATGGTTGCTGCGTCGAGAGACTAATATTGTTTAAGTCATGATGTGAGTCACTCAGCCACCGGGAGCGTCAGCTCCTCCAGCTAGATGCGAGGATCTTATAGTCCAGGCTGTGACATGTAGGCTTTTTCCCTCTCTGGCCTGGTCAGACCCCACCCTTGGGGAGCTCGGAGCTGGGGCCTCACACCGCCAGGGACCTACCAGAGCATAGCCTGGGAGACATCTGGGAAGGGTCGGGGACTGGCCGTTGGAGACGGCATGTTCGGACTGGAGGACACGCAGGAGTCTTCGCCTCCAGAGCCACATGGCTCTTTGAGAGATGTTGCTGGCTGTCTGTGACGTAGGTGGGGAGACGCAGGAGAGATGGCTGAAGTTAGCGGGGAGCAGAGCCCCCGCTCTCTGCAAGCAAGCCCTTGGTGCTGGAGGCGTCCAGCACGGGGCAGGCTGCCTGGCTGTGAAGTAGGGGGTTCCCTGTTGCCCGAGGTTCCCCGGATGTTCCAGTGTCATCCAGTCCTGCTTCTGGGGAGATCTAATATATAGAGGAAGAATAGACCAGGTTGAAGACTCTCAAACTCTATTACAAGAGTCACTTATGGAGGCTGGGGATGTGCTTGTGTTCATACAAATTCCCCAGGCTGCACTCAGCAGGTGCAGGTTAAGGTATTCATCAAATGCCTCAAGGGCTAGAGACCCACTCCTCACCCTCGCTGCCATTTCGGTACCCGCAGCTCAGGTGACTTAGATGCAGTAAGTTCCTGGGGTCCTGCTAGGCCAGGACATCTCTCAGGCTCATCTCCCAGACGCTGGGGCTCTAGGACTGGGACGCCAAGGACTCTGTGGAGTGCTCCCAGTGTGCAGAGCTCAGTTTATGCTGCCCCTGTTGGGGAGAGGGCGCGGAGGAGACAGCAGGGCCCCCAGGATGGAGTCCCCTGCCCACCTCCTGCTCCTTCATACCCCGCCCCCCCCCCCCCCCCCCCCCACCTCAGACAGGGGCCTCTCCACCCGGCAGGACTGTACTCATTCTTTCTGGTACAGTGTGCTGCCCTTTCCCTGTGAAGACCCCTGTTCCTTGTCCTGTGCCGTCTTACCCACACACCCCAGCCATTGTGTGTCCTGCCCTGTGCCTGTGTCTGGCCTGGCCTGGAGCTGCCTGAGGTCAGGGTCTAGTCTCATTCAGTCTTGCACCCTGGGCTTGGTGCTGACCTGGCTCACGTGCTGAGTGGGACCGGGGAGTATTTGCCAACAGAAGGCTGGATGGCTGCCTTCTAGGCCTCAATCTTGTCCCTAAGGAAGGGGGCAGATCATCAGAGCCTGCCAGACCCGAAGGGACCCAGAGTGCTTCTCAACCTGCAACCCCTTGGGAAAGAAAAGCAAAGGGAGGCCAAAAAATGGCCTCCAGCTTGGCCTCAGCCCACATCTCCTGTCCTGGACCCAGGTGTTGTTTTTTTTTTTTAACTCGTATATTCCTTTGACATGGTTTTCACACCCCCTCAGAATCCTGTCCTCAGCCGTGTGAAGGGGGCTTGCTTTTGACCCTGCCTTGCACTTTTCTTGAGGAGTTCTGCTGACCTGCCCCCAACCGAGGCAGTCCTTCTGAAAGCATGGGGCTTGGGGATAAGGCGGAAGACTTTGGAGAGGAGCGGAGGATGGGGGCAGGGTCGATGAAATCAGAGATGGAGGCAGGGCCCCGGAAAGGTACAAGAGACGCAGCCAGAGGGGGCTGACATCCTCAGAGAGCGGGACAAAACTCCTTCCTTCTTGGGAGCTAGGTGATAGCTCTGCCTCAGCATGCAGACAGAAATAGTCTCGCTGATGAAAATAAAGCCAGATTCCTGAAGGGATAAAGGGCTGCTCGCAGGAAAACGCAAACACGGTTTCGTCAAGAACCGTATCCCGCAGAGCCTGTCCTTTAAAAGGCAGCGCAGCAGATATTAAATTGTAGATGCGTTTCTCCTGGCACCTTCCCAGCCTCCCCTCGCAGCCATCCTGCGCCGCGGGACTCCCCTCAGGACCTCCCCGGGCAGGAAGTTCTCAGCTCGTGTGATGGGGCTGAATCCACAGAGAAGGTCCTGCCAGGGAGCGGAGGGGGCAGGTCATGCAGACGGGCAATGTTGAGTCTGCGATTGTTGCAGGATTGGCAACGACAGCCCGGAACGCTTAGGACTTGATTTCTGCAAAATCTAAATCATGCTTGGTTTTGACATTTAAAAAACCAAATCAGTGAGCCCCACCCCAGTCGAGCCCTTTGCTATTTACTGAATTCCAGCATGGCTCTAAACTGTCGGTCAATGCCATTTGCATCCCAGGAACAGAAATTTTGTCATCGGACTTGATTTTCTCAAGCGATTCTTATTAAAGGGGTGGGTTGCCTGAGAAGTCAAAGGGTTGGTTTGTTTGTTTTTAACTTAGCTGTGGGTTGTGGAATTTGAGGTAGATTCATAGAAAGCGAGAGCAGGGAGGGTCTGGCAAGCATCGGGTCCAGTCTCCCCATTCTGCAGATGGGGAAACAGAGGCCCAAAGTGGGGAGGACCTGGCCAAGTTCTCACAGTAACAGCAAAGCCGTGAGTCCCACGGCTCACCCTCCAGTGCTCTGCAGAATACACTAAAATATGGTCTCATTTCTCTCTCTCAGCCTTGCTTTTACGTAAAATGGGAATAGCAAACTAGCCTTGTATGCCATTTGTGGCAATCACGGAAAGCTTTCCCTTTTAAGTGAAAGCACTTCTATAGACTACAAACAGTAGCCATCATTGCAGTGATGAGGACTCCTCCACCAGAAGCAGATCTCTAATTACAGCTAGCAGAGTTTAAAAATCACCCCGTTTTATATCAACAACAAAGGTGGTTTACTCTGGCACCAAACACCCTGAAACCAAAGTGTCAGGGGCAGGATGGGGGTTCTTCAGCGAGACACGTTGCACACAATGCCCACTTCTCAGCCGCTGTGAGTCAAAATCCACCCAGCTGCAAGTCTGTCCCCCTCTCAGCCCACATCACGGCGGCCATATCCACACATGGCTGGGTGGCCAGACACTGAACCCGATGAGGACCATTCGGGAGGTGCGGTGTGACTGAGCACAGCTGGAAGCTGCTGCTGTGGCTGCTGTCTAAGAAAGACGACGGAGGCCAAGAATCCAGGCCAGGCTGGAGCCATTTCTTGGCACTGGTCTCCAGAGGGGCCATTTAGCACATTAATAATCTATGAGATGCTTCCACCTTCTGGATCCATAAAAAAAAAAAAAAAAAGGCGGTGGGAGAGAGGGAGAAGCAATATTAAGGGCACGCACTATGGGTGGGCCTTCCTGGCCGTGTCACGGGATGCCCGGTGCAGGAAATTCCGGTTCTGAGAGCCGGCCGAATGTCCTCCATGTGGTGAGGAAACGTTGGTAGCTTTCAATTTGGATACAAGTGGGTAGGAGGAAAAACGAGCCCTCGAAAGGGATCTGGGCAGGACCCCATCGATCCTCTGGAGGGAAAGAGGGGGTCTGTTCTCATGCATTTATTCCTTCACTGACTCATGCTTCTATGTATTTATTCATGCCCTAAACTCAACCAGTGCAGTGCCTGCTCTGTGCTCTCCCAGGCGCTCCCAGACCAGCACATATCCCACTGCCCAGCACTGCCACCCCAGGATGGGCAGACATGGCAGAGAGGCAGTTTGGTGAGGTTCTAGAGGTCTAGAACCCAGACGCTCTGGGTAGTCGTCCCCCCGTGTCTCTCTTTGACGGAACTGGTGTGGGCAAATCAGCAACCTCTTGGAGCCTCACTGGACTCATCTGCAGAATGGGCTAAGTCTGCCCTTCTTCTGGGGCTGTTGAGAGCATCAGACAGGACAGGGTTAATGGAGCAGGGTGGATGCACTCTGCAGATTGTAGGCCCTCTACAGACTAAGGTTGATATTACCGTTCCTGGTGCTTCTGCCATCTGAGACGCTGGCCAGGCCCTGGGCTGGGAATTCCTTGAAGATTTATGTCTCCATTTGTCCAGATTCAAAGTCGCTTGGATGAAATGAGCTATCACAGACCATGAAGGTGATTCAGAACAGTGAAGTGAAAACAGAGAACTTGCAGGGAAGGCGAAATAAACCCAAAGCAGCTGTAAGAGGTGCACATGCTCTTTTTAGGTGGAGTTTTCACAGAAGCAGAGGCAAAGAAGGGCACGGTCCTGTCGAGCAAGTGCCTGGAGGTTCCTAGTCTATTCCTGCCAAGGACCCAACCCATATCCTTCCTGTCCATCTGGTACGAGATTCAATTCAAGGTTCTAACCCCCATTTTTAATGCAAGACCATGGTATCGAAAGTAATATCAGCTCCCAGTGTGTAAGCCCAATGGCCTCATTGTTTATGCGTCTTTCACTGCCTCAACCCCTTTCTGGAAATACTCGGGGTGTAAATAATTCATTCTAAATAAATAAATCACTCACACTCCTTACGGTACAGCTGATGCTGCTGGTCACAGCACAACAGCAGATTACAGTGAGTTGAGTCTGGAATTACAAGTTGAGACCGGAAAGGCCCGGAGAGGGAATGAGAGACGTAGTTCCCTCCAGGAGGACAAATGTGTGAAATGGTATAATAGCAACCTAAGATGGCTGTCGTGAGGGTAAACACGATAAACGTGGACAGGAAATGGGAAACAGGAGAGTCTCAGGCAAACGGGGACGTGTTGGTCACCCTGCCCAGGCTCCGTCCTACTTCTAGAAGCCTGGGCCTCTGGGCGCTTGATTAGCGCTTCCGGTGATTCTGATGCATAGCAGTGAGTGAGATGAGGTGATGAGCCACCCTCAGGTAGAGGCTCCTAGTGGGTGTGCTCAGAGGGGATTCAGCCACCAAATGAGGGGCTAGATTGTGCAGTTTCCCACATGTACCCACTGGTAGAACTCGTCAGGCGGGGTGGGGTGGGGGCAGGGTACTGGTGTACTAATTAAGAATTAGATCCCCAGGTCCACTGATCATATCCTAGGGAGGAAGCCTGGGAAGCTGATTTTTAACAATCGCCTTGGATAGTTCATATCATCAGGGAACCTGGGGAAACACTGGTCTAGAGATTCTCTAAAGCCACAGAGCAGCAGCAGCACCTGTTAGAAATGCAGAGCCCCAGGCCCCACCCCACACCTACTGACCTTGAGTCTGAATTTTAACAAGATCCTAGATGATTCTTGCTGATTTAAGATGCCTGGGGTCTCTGAAGGCAGATGTGTGAGCTGAGGGGGAAGGGTTTCAAGGGTAGGTGTTCAGACCCTGGAAGGGACTTAAGGGAAATACGTATTCAGCCCCCAAACCTACTTGCAGAATGTCAGGTGTCACCACCTTTGGACTTCCCTGCATCTCAGCATCATGGACCACAAGGACTCTTGCTTGAGCCTCGGTCTGACACGCCAGCCTGGGAGTCCTTTCAGCTCGCAAGGCCCTTGACCCCCTAGTGGCCAGGAGCACACACGGGGGACCTGTGGCTCCCAGTAAGGAGCAGTGGGAAAGACACCGGGTTCGCATGATACCTGGCTTCCCATCCTGGCCCTGCCGTCTCCCAGCTGGGCGGCCTTACACAAACCACTTGCCCTCAGTGGAGTCTGAACACGCTCATCCATAACCGTTCTGCTTTCCTCCAAGGACTGTAGTGACACTTGCGTGGGCCCTGGGACGCTGTGCAGCTGCTGGGCAGGTGCTCTAGGACAAGAGCACGGGGTTGGTGTCAGGCCCGGCCCTGACTGCTCTGTGTTTATCCTGTTTGATAAGGTGGTCTTGTGCCCATTTGTACAGATGAGGAAACAGAGGCCCAGAGGGGCTAATGTGCTCAGTCAACTTGTAATAATGACAATACCTGGTACATTTCTTGGGCTTGGAGTCACATGGGCTGGGGCTCACATCCAGGCCCTGGCACTTACTAGTTGTGACTCTGGGCAGGTCACTTAGCCTCTCCCAGTCTCAGTGCCTCATCTCTGACATGCAGTGGGGTGGCAGGCCCTGGGCTGGTTGTGAGATTAGATAAGACCCTCAGAGTTCCAGGCACTGTGCCTTGTATTCTTCTTCCTTCCCAAGACTAAGGTGGCCTTCTGGTCTACCTTCCAGGAAGAGGTAGGGCCCTGGGACATGGGGTCAGCTCTCTGGGACTAGCTGTGTGGCCTCTATGCATCCACTGTGTTCTCTGGGCCTCCTGCTGCAAAGAGAAAGGGTGGGGCCAGATGATTAAGTCATGTCATTATTCCCTGTAATCCTGTAGCTCAAAGCTATCACCATGTGCCTTAAATCTGTTGTCTTCCCTCTTGTTTCCTGCATGTGACTCCCTCTTGTAGTGGTTCCTGGGTTGGGCCTGGTTCTCCCTCCATTCCTAAGCCACTCAGACATGCATTCTCCACCAGAGTGTTCCAGGTAGAGAACCCATTCTACAGGTGAAGGAGGTAGGCCCAGAGAGGTCAAGCAGCCTGTGTCAGGCCACACCATGAGCAGAGGCCAAGGTGCAGGGCCAGCGTTGCTGGTAGGTCCCCCTGTCACCCATTCCCCTCCTGCTTGGGGATAGAGCCAGCTCTCTGCAGCTCTGAGGCCTTTGCCCATG
This sequence comes from Panthera tigris, assembly GCF_018350195.1. NCBI lineage: Eukaryota > Metazoa > Chordata > Mammalia > Carnivora > Felidae > Panthera > Panthera tigris. The sequence goes on along the minus strand of NC_056672.1, from coordinate 60,448,479 downwards.
CTGTTCCCACTGTTAGGTGCCTTTCTGGTTCTCTCCTCCCCTGGCTGAGCCCTGTGTATTTCCTGAGATTTAGTTTAAGCGTTACCCCCTCCAGGAAGCCTCCCTAGTCTCCCCCAACCCTGCTCCCCAGCTTTGTGTTTTCTTCATTCATTTCATCTTTGCCCTTTCTTCAGTAGCTTACAATTCTCTGATGAGGTCTCAGTGTTACCCACTGTGAACTCCCCCAAGACAGTCCTTGCCTGTCTGAGTCATGGCTGCACCTCAAGGGCCTCACACAAGACCTGGCACGGAGTAGGTAGTCCTAAATCAAGAATGGGCACACCCAGATGACCTATTACAAACCAATTTATAATACTCCTGGCCTACATTCTCTGGCCTTTGCTATGGGCCAGGCACGGTTCTAACCCTGCGCATAGATTAGTGCATTTACTCCACACACCAACCCACCAACCCTATGACGCTATTATTCTCCTCATCTCACAGGTGAGGAAACTGAGGCACAGAAAGGTTGAGTGTTTTGCCAAGAAATTGCCCGGACTAAGTGGCTCCAGCGTCTATGCTGGCAACCACGAGATATAATGCCTGTCAGTGAATCGCATTTAACCCTCGGGCAACACTGTGGGGAAGGAAGAGCAGGGGAGGAAGCTTCCTAGTTAGGCTGTTTTCAGAATGACGAAAACAAGATGCTAAGGTCAAAGAGACTTTCCCCTCTTCCTGCTGAGGCCTCAGGGTGTGGGAGTGGGGTGTCCAGAGGCTCCCTCCAGGCCCCTGGGATCCCTCCCAGCCTTCCCCGGTGATGAGCTTCCTGCCTGTCTGCAGATGACCACCCAGGCTGGCTTGAGCCCCTCAGTGCTGGCCTGTGTTCTCCCTGTAAATCGCTCAGCACGTGTGCTTGTGCACACACACAAACATACACACACACGACTGTTTTTTTTTTTTTTTTTTAATGTTTGTTTATTCTTGAGAGAGTGAGAGACGAGAGAGAGAGAGGGAGACACAGAATCCGAAGCAGGCTCCAGGCTCTGAGCTGTCAGCACAGAGCCCGACTCAGGGCTTGAACCCACGAACTGTGAGATCGTGACCTGAGCCGAAGTCCGACTCTTAACTGACTGAGCCACTCAGGTGCCCCTACACACACACACCACTTTTAAACCTGTTCCTCACTTGTTGTGTAAAAAAATAAATGGTTCCTTTGAACTCAAAAAGGAGATGACTGGTTGTTGGTGAAAATCAGTAACTATCCTAAGTATTTCAAGCAGATAGTACTTAGGAGCTCTATTCTGGGTGGTTTTATAATGAATGCGTTGGTTTTGTTTTGTTTTGTTTTGTTTTTTAATAGAGCCTAGCCTACATTAGCGTTGAATTATACAGAAGACTTTTGCTTTGGTTCTGTGTACCAAGGAAATTAAATAATTTATTATTTCCATGATACAGAGCTGAAGCCTTATAAAGTGGGAAGCACTCAACCTGAGACAAAGGATCCTGGGTTAGACAATTATTTAGATGTTATGCCCAGATGCGGACAGAAGCATGGTTTTCTCAGATTGGCCCCAGATTCCCACACAAGCTGTGATCTAGCACTGTCCTCGTTACTTGTGAGATGGCATGGTGGCTTTGTGGGAATGACCCCCCCTCTCATCCTGGGTGTCTTCTGAGACTCCAGGCCTGTTGCTGGAATAGTGGGGACGTGGACCCTCGGCGCAGCAAAGCAGCTCTGGCCCACCCCAGCAGCCCCCACGAGCAAGAAGGGATCTTTCCTCAGTTCTCAGGTTGAGACTTCTCTTCTCTTCTCTGAGGAGGCTTTCCACCCAGATCCCTGCCTCCAGTAGACACACATCCGTAACAACTGCCTCTCCCCACACTGCACTGTCGTGCAAGGTTCAGTTTCCTGTTCAGTGTGGAGCTTGCCTGGTGGTTGTCAGTCCCCTCAGTCATCGGGGGGCAGTGTGGGTGGGGAGGGGTGGGGCCATACCTCCCTTGTCACTAGTTGGAACCCCAGAACCCAGCATATGGCCTGGAAGCTAGGAGAACCTCCAGGAATCTTTTGTTTTTGTTTGGTTTGGGGGTTCTCTCTTTCTCAGTCTCTCCTTTTTGTGCAAGTAGCATTATGAATTCATGGATCTTTAAAATATATATTAAATGGACTGTATTCCAATCAGTTGCAGACATTATTTTTTAATGCAGTCAGTGTTTTGGCGGCTCTACTTGTGTTTCTACCTTTCCTCCACATTTTCGTCCAGTTTTTTTGGAAAATTTTCAAAGCCTGCAAAAATTAAGAGAAAGCACAATGAACGTCATATATCCTTTGCGTAGGTACACGAGTTGTTTGTGTGTTGCCATGTTGGTCTTCCTCTCCCCCTCCTTCCCCTGTCCATCTCACCCCTACACCCATTTTTTTGTTGAAGGCCTTGACAATAGTTTGCAGACATAATGACACTTCACCACTAAATATGTCAGTACGAGGCTCTTCTTCTCCTAAGAACAATTGTATTCTCTTACATCATCATAGTATAATTATCACACCTAAAAATTAATAGCAATATGATATTACCTATATGTGGCCCATGTTCAAATTTCCCCAATTATCCCCAGAATGTCCTTATTGCCATTTATTTGGGGATAGCATGCTGTGTAAACCCTGTCATGTACTTAGCCCCCTTGAATTTGCTACTTCTAATCTCCTACTTATTTTTATTGTTGTTGTTGTTGTTGCTTTCAGGATGTTGACCTTCCTAAAAGGCCCAAGCTAGTTGTTTTATAAAATGTTCCCCAAATCCCAAATCTGGATTTGTTTGATCGTTTCTTCGCAGCTTGATTCAGGTTAAACAATTTTGGCAAGAATCCAAACATGTTCTTCCCAGTGCTTTGAGTCAAGAGGTCCACCTCTGGACTATTCTTGATGACACTAAATTTGATCACTTGGTTAAGATAGCATCTGCTAGATTTATCGTAAAGATATCTTCTCCCCTTAGTAATTATTAGGTAAGATGTGGGGCAAGTCTTGGAGGCCCACAATCTTACCTGATGATGGTCCTTGGGGAGCCACTGTTATATTGGGGCTGCAGAATGGTCCTTTCCTGATTCAACTCCCACCCCCCCCCCACTTCTACACTAATGCTGGCATTCTCCTCTGCAGAAGAGTATTCCCTTTTTTGAGGCTTTCTTCCCCTCCCTCCCCTCTGCCCCCCCTCCTCCTTCTCTCCCTTCCTGCCTCCTCCTCCATTAGTTTGGACACTTAATATTTACCTGCTTTAGATTTGGAATCAGCCCTTTCTCTAAGCATTCCTGATTCTTCCTGCTGGGGAATCATATTTAGGAACCATGATCTGGATGCTAGCTCTGCTCATTGCTACTGGGCTTCACTGCTTCTAGGTTTTTTCCAGTGGACTGAACTAGAAAATATAATTCTTAAGATGTTTTAATCAAAAGCATTTAAGGGGCATCTGGGTGGCTCAGTCGGCTAAGTGTCTGCCTTTTTTATTTTTATTTTTTTTAATGTTTATTTATTTTTGAGAGAGAGAGAGAGAGAGAGAGAGACAGAGCACGAGCAGGGGAGGAACAGAGAGGGGGGAGACACAGAATCTGAAGCAGGCTCCACGCTCTGAGCTGTCAGCACAGAGCTCGATGCAGGGCTCGAACTCATGAACCACGAGATCATGACCTGAGCAGAAATCGGAAGCATCTGACTCTTGATTTCAGTTCAGGTCATGATCTCACAGTTCATGGGTTACAGCCCCGCATCAGGCTCTGCACTGACAGCATAGGGCCTGCTTGGGATTCTCTCTCTCTCCATCTCTCTCTGCCCCTTCACCACTTGCTTTCACACACTTTCTCTCTCTCAAGATAAATAAATAAACGTTAAAAAAAAAGTGTTTAAACTTTAATATGGCTACAAGGAGATAATCACACAAATATAGGACATTTTACAAGTCACCTGGCCTGGATTCTTCAGAAAATTTAATGTTGTGGAAAACAATAAGAACAACAACAGAAGGGCAGGGGAGTGTTCTCAGATGAAGAGAGATGATACAAATATCGCAGCCAAATGAGAGGCACGAATGCTGATTGGATCCTGATTTTTAGCAACGTAAAGGGCATTTGGGGGAAATTGAAGAATCAGTGTGGACTGACCATGGGATGGTACTGAATTGCCCTTTATTCTCGGAAGTGCAATAATGACCCAGTAATGCTACTGGGGAATGTTCTCAGGTGGTGCATTCTGGACTGATAGGAGTCAAGTGTCAAAGTGCTTATAAGTTGATTTCAGACGCATCAAAACCAAAAACGTGTGTGTGTGTGTGTGTGTGTGTGTACGTGTGTATATGTGTGTGTGTGTATGTACATATGCATGTGTATGTGTATATAGAGAGGAAAGCAGATGTGGAAAATGCCAAATGGTGAAGGGTATATGGGGTTCACTGTATGTTCTTTCAACCTTTTTGTAGGTCTGAATATTTTAATAATGAAAAGTTGTGAATGTGTGTGGGGGTACCTTGGGGGGGAGATTATATTTCTCCTAGTTGGACAGTGAAGATGCATCTAGAAGTTTCTTTACAGATTTTTCCTTGTGTGATTGTATTAGCAACTCTTATACTCTTAAGTACCTTTGTTTTCAGGCCTTAGGGATTTATTTTTTTTCTTTTTGTTGATTTCTTTTTAAAACATATATAACTTTTAGATGATTGTATAGTCAAAAATATGCAAGGGGCGCCTGGGTGGCTCAGTTGGTTAAGCATCCGACTTCGGCTCAGGTCATGATCTCGAGATCCATGAGTTTGAGCCCCGTGTTGGGCTCTGTGCCGACAGCTCAGAGCCTGGAGCCCACTTCAAGTTCTGTGTCTCCGTCTGTCTCTGCCCCTTCCCTACTCACAATCTGCCTCTCTCTCTCTCTCTCAAAAATAAATAAACATTAAATAAATTAAAAATAATATGCAACAAATAGAGAATTTCTGGACCCAATACAGCTTCCCTCTGTTCTGGTCCCTGCCATTCCTGTAGATAGCCATTTTTATTAGTTTTTTATTTAGTGTTTCTCATTCCAAATATACGTAAGTGTGTGTTTTCATTCCTCTTCCTCTTTAAAACATTTTTTTAATGTTTATTATTTATTTTTGAGAGAGAGAGAGAGAGAGAGACAAAGACAGAGACAGAGTCAAGCAGGGGAAGGGCAGAGAGAGAGTGGGACACAGAATCCAAAGCAGGCTCCAGGCTCTGAGCTGTCGACACAGAGCCCGACGCGGGGCTTGAACTCACGAACTGGGAAATCGTGACCTGAGCCAAAGTCAGATGCTCAGCCAACTGAGTCACCCAGGCGACCCTCCTCTTCCTCTTTCTTACGCCAAAGGGAGCGTACTAGATATGCTATTCTGCACCTTACTTTTTTCCCCTTAATTTTCCCAGAGCTCACTGTTTCATCAGTATATAAAGACATTCCTGATTTTTTACAGCTACAATTGGGGAATGAATTTCTAGAAGTGGGATTTGTGGGCCAAGAGAATGCATCTGTAATTTTTCTAGAAAATAAGTATTTGCTGAATGAATGAGAAAACGAATGAATGAACTTGATTAAGAAGGAGCAGAAAGTAAAAGGCTAATATCCAAATGGAGACTTAAGACGATTAGACTGAATAACTGCCTTGAGAGAGGCTGGTTTGAAACCCCTCTGACGAAGTCTTGGAGTGCTGCAGTTTTCATTCTGTCGCCTAAAGAAAGAATCCCTCCTTGGTTTGTCAATTAAACACAGAACTGCAAGCTCGTGAAATGGTGGAGCTGAAATAAAAAGCCAGCCAGCGTCATCTCCTTATTTTAACAGCGAGGAACCCCAGGCCCAGAAAGAGGAGGGGACCAATGGAAAGGTGGAGAAAAAAGCCCAAATTTAGTTCAGTTCCACCTACTTCAGTAAACAGCACGTGAAATATCTGCTTTGTTATAAAGCACACTTGTTTGCATATTCTACCAGGAGCCAAATGTAAAATTCTACTACCAAGAGATAGTCCATAAAGAGCACAGCGGTTCAGACCCCTGAGCGCTTTCTGTCATAGTGACATCACCTTCAACAGAGCTGTCTCGGTGTAAATGGATTTTGTTTCACATCTTTTGTGTTCTTCTAGAGCATTCAAATGCAGTCATGATGATAAATCGGATCAGGTGGAGGCTTTGACTGGCTGTGTGCGTTCTGGCCGATGATGTGGGTGGTCATGTTTGCTGAGGATAGTCTGAAATTACATAATCATGGCGTTGGTGGCATTCTGTTTTGATTCTGAGCAGGCAGCATGGAGCGGCAAATGAGTTTAGCCCAGCCCAGCCATGGGCTCGGGCTGTGAGCGGGGCAAGTCCCTTGTCTTCTCTGGTCCTCGGTGTGTAAAATGAGGAGTTAGACAAGTTCAGGATGGCAGATAAATGAATATCGTTGGTGCCATTACTTCCCGGTCCTGTGCTAACTGCAGGCATGACTAATTGATCACTGCACACTCTTCACTGACTTGACCCACTTCTTTTGCAGCCACTGTCAGCCAGCTCATGATGTCACATAGGGTCCCGCCTATTTACCGTCTCTGGCTTGGATGGTTACGTAGGATTACCAGAAAGAATACAGGTGCCCAGTTAAATTTAAATTTCAGACAAAAAAAGAATAAGCTTTAGTACAGGTGTGTCCCCAGTATTGCTAAATATGGCAGCCCTCTTACTTAGGCCATTTCTACTTGTACAGTTAATTCTCTCTTTTAAATGTAATTAATTTCTTTCAGTCGAGACATCTATCTACCCTCCCTGTGGTACTTCTGGTAGTGCATATTCTCCAGTGCCCAAATAAGAGTCTAACTCATTCTGTATTGTTTAAATTCATATTATGACTTAATGTAATGGAAAGTGGTGTGGAGATTTGAGGAGGAGATTTTAATTTCTGAGGACTATATATTTTTGTAGGACTCCTTAATGAACCTACAATCCAGTGTTTCCCCGATCTCATAGACCCTTGGGTATACCACTTGGATTGTTAACTTATTTCGTATTTTCCCTTAAATACACTCGTCTTTTTATTTACAGACCATGAATGGGAAAATCAGTATCACTTTCTAAGAAGTTGGTGTAAAAGTAAAAAAGAGAAAACATACTTAGTGAGATATAAAATATTAATCTGGGGCTCAACCAAAATTGTTGGGTCTCCCACCAGCAGTATACATAGGCCGCAACACTGACTCGTGCAATCCCCCTGCTGGTTTGGGAATCACCTCCATGACCTTGATAGATATGTGATTCTTGAGCATCTCCTTGAATACCTCCAGCGATGGAGAACTCAGTACTTTGCAAGATTTCGATTCATTCTTGAATATCTCATTATTAAATGTTTCTTCTTAAATATTGATCCATATCAGCCTCCCCGAAACAGTCATCTATTGATCCTCATTTTCTCTCTGGGACCCCACACACGAAGCTTGCTCCCTTTGCCTTCATTCATACATTCATTTATTCAGCAAATATTTGAATGCTTCTTATCCAACAACTTGAGTGACTATTATCTTACAGTAGCATTGGGGAACTAAGGATGTACTTACAATATAGTGTGATAAGGTCTGATGGGGGTAGGGTGGAGGAGGTCCAGCTGGCCTAGCCTGGGAGCATCTGTGTGTGTATGTGGGAAAGCTTTTTCATAGGGGAGTGAGAGAGGCCTGATATGATTTGGGAAGTAGAGGGCTGGTGTGAGAGGGAGAGAAAGGAGGCTGAAACAGTAGAAAAGGTGAAGGGTGACCAGACCAGGTAGGTTTTGTAACCCTTGCCTTCCATCAGCACAGGGATTTATTTCCTATAAAACATTTTCACATCCAAGTTCTCATTTATTTTTTATGAGCCTTTGGAGAGTTAGTCAGGACAGGACTTAGTCTCTCCATTTCACAGGTAAGAAAACTGAGACCTAACGTTGCTGGTAGACTTGCAGCTGGTATATGGAGAAGCTGGGTCTTTATGTCCCATGGCCGTGTGTCTGTGCTCATTTCCTGTGTCCCAGCTCCAGCCCCGCTGGTCCAGAATGACTTCCTCTACCCTTTCGAGGAAGACTCCACATTCTTGGAAAGCACCTTTGAATATTTTATCTTGATTCGATTTAATTAATTTTCCCCGGACTGACCATGAAGCGAATCTCAGAGGTCTGGAGTCCAGAATTCTGCCACTCCCTTCCTTGGTTATGGGAGGAGGCATTGGCTTACAAGGGAGAACTGAACCAAAGATGACCCCTTCTTTTGGAGGCCTGATGTCCCTGAGATCCAGCCTTCCCACAGCAAGAGGAAAAACCAGTGCTGGGAGAACTGAGGGATAACAGGGAAGGCTCCCTGGAGGAGGTGGCTATGAGTAGGCCTGGACAGATGATTAGGAGCTGGCCCTGAAGAGATGGGAGGATCCAGCAGACAGAAATACTGCATGCTCTTTCACTGCAAGCATTGAGGTGGGCCCCAGCACACCTTTCTCCCCCTATAGATATGATGTCAACCTATCGACTAATTAGAGGTGCTAAATTGACATGAGGAGACATGATTTTTGCAGTGTGGTAATTAAAAGGCAGTTGGCTTCACAGCTGTGATCACACGAGAGCACTTCTTACCCATAAAGACATCAACTGAAAGCAAAGTGCAAAGGAGCTGAGGAAGCCGAAGAGGATTCTAATGTAATTTGCTAATTTCCTACATTTGTCACCTGTACAGCTGCAAAGGGAAAATGGAACATTTTACCAGAAGTTTAAGAGAAAATTAAAGACATACATTCTAATTGTACACAATTAGACAAGCAATATAATCATTATTATTTTTTTAAATTAACAAGCCATTTTACATTCACTAGATTAGGATTTAGAAGGCCTGATTTAGAATTATGTCTCTGTCTGGTAGCAGCCACATCATGGCGAGTGAACCCATTCATTCACCGAGGCATCTCATCTGTCAAATGGGTATACCCCTCTCCCTGCTGCCTTCCTCGGGGATGAGGTATCACTGAGGGAGAAGCTTTGTAAGTTAAAAGGCCTTTCATAAGGATAAGACACAGCATGTAACCCTCGTAATGTCTAAGTCTGGAAGTTGTGACCTGACATTAGCCATCATTCACTGGGTGCCTATACTACTCTGATCCTGAGACGGGAGTGGGATGGGGTATGTCACCCTGGATTACAGAGAAGGAGACAGATCCCACAAGGTGAAGGAGTGCTCCCAAAATTGAACAGTGAGTAGCAGACCTGGAGCTTGGACCCGACCCATCGAAACTGAAACCCTGAATTCCTACCCTTATGGACCATACTACTTTCTCAGCACTGGCTTGGTTTTGCCTTTTCTCTGTTTTACTCCCACGTCTGACTTAAAAAAGAAAGAAAGTGGGGCGCCTGGGTGGCTCAGTCGGTTAAGCATCCGACTTCAGCTCAGGTCATGATCTCAGGATCAGTGAGTTCGAGCCCCGCATCAGGCTCTGGGCTGACAGCTCAGAGCCTGGAGCCTGTTTCAGATTCTGTGTCTCCCTCTCTTTCTGCCCCTCCCCCGTTCATGCTCTGTCTCTCTCTGTCTCAAAAATAAATAAACGTTAAAAAAAAAAAAGAAAGAAAGAAGGATTTGAGGAAGTAATATTTGTTTTCCTATCTTCTTTGCATCAAATAATGCTAGAAATGCTGAGGTGGGGAATGAAGGAGTAAAAATTACTGGACCCCATAACAAAAGCGAAAAAGTAAATTACTTTGTAATTTAATATTTACAAATAAATAAAAGCTATTTCTTAAACTGGGTGATGGGCAGTTGGATATTGGTTTTGTTATTACTCCTTAAGCCGAACATGTATATTTCATACACTTATACAGTTATATGTAGTTTATATTTCATGATAAAAGTTTAAAAAGAAAAATATGAAGAATTTTCTGTTAAATAAAAAGCCAAATATATGTATGAGTTCTGTTTCACATAATTGAATTGGGCCACCTTAGGGAAATCAAAAGCATTATAAGCCAGTGATTCGGTATTATTGTTGTTTCTTTTAAGCAAATCTTATTGTTTCTTCTCCTTTCTTTTAAATTGCCCTAGTTGTTTTCTCCCCTTGTACCGGGTGCCTCCCTAGGAAGCAGCCTTGAATATTGGAAGAGAGAGCTGCCAAAAAGGAAAGTCCCAAGTTCAAGCCTTAGCCTTGCCACTTGCTAACGTGTGAATTCAAGCCACTCACTCAACCTCTCTGAGGTCCGGTTTCCTTATTTATAAAACGAGAGTAATACTGTCTACTCTACCAATATGGTGGGGTTTTGTGAAGATGAAAATTAAACTAAAGAAGTAAATGTGTTTTGGAAATTGTTAATTATAGAAGCATAGCAGTCTGCGGAATGAGCAAAGACTCATCAGTCTCCCTGCTCTGCCTGTTGCTTGCTGGGTGACCAAGTGCCAGCGACTTAACCTCTCTGAGCCTCAGTCTCCTCATCTGAAAAATGCAGATCACAATAGTGTCTCCCTCATAGTATTATTTTGCCCATTAAATGAGACAGTGAATGCTGAGCCCTGAGTGTGATGTTTGCCCCACAGCAGGTGCTCATCATACAACTTCAAGGAGTCAAAATACCTGAGCTGGAATCCCAGCTTTGCCCCTTATGTGGTCTCAGGCGTGTCACTGTACCTCCCTGAGCCTCAGTTGCTCCATGAAGAATGAAGACAATGATGCCTCCTCTACCTCCCTCACGAATTGTTTTGAGCCCCTCCCCGCCAAGAATATGGCATGGAAGTGAGTGGTGAGAGCCAGGCTGCTGTGCACCTCTGAGTGATTAGAAACTAGCACTCATCAACAAAAGGAGAGATGATTGTTCCCCAAGTGGTTCCGGCCCGGGATGTCTGCCTAAAGAGGCCTCCAACCTTAGGGCAGGTCTCCGCACGACACCCCAGCAAGCCTTCTGGGGGACTGGGGCTTCACGAACCCACCCCGATGCCAGGCATTCCTTTCCCCTCGTTAACTTGGGAAATGCTTTGCAACCGCTCCGCATCACATTAATCTCACGGGCATCTGTGGAGAGGCACTTTGTGTCCAGTCTTTCGCCAGGGCTTGGGGTGCAGCGGCGACCTGGCACAGACCTAAAGCAGGCCGCAGTTCCCAACGCACCCAGCCCAGTGCCTTTGTATACATCCTGGCACTGGCCACAAACAGGGTTTTGTCAGAAGCTTCCTGAGAAAGTTGCATTCCATTCATCTCGGCTGAAAGGGACCCGAGATGACAAATACTTCCCTCATTTAATTACAGAAACAGTCAGCAAACCCATGGAAAGAGATTAAACCAAGCAGAGAAAAGAGCAAGCCTCCATCCTATTCTGCCCCCCTTGCTTCTGGCCCCAGTTTCTCACCTAGGATTTAGCAAGGAGGGCCGCTCTTAGATGTACTCTCCACCTGAAAAGTGCCGAATCTCTGCAGGAAAGTTAAAGTCAGAGACCCCAAACCAGGGAAAGAATGAATTGCATTTAGGCAAGAATCCATCAGTGGCTCGGAATTTAATAAAGATCCTGAAGTTGGGAGGTATGTTTACATTTTTCATCTGGGCTTACATCTGCAGAGAAGTGAGACGCAAAGGCAATTATCTGAATAAATCAGATCAAATGAAATGCATACCCGCATGAAGTGAACAAACTTTTTCATCATTTTCCTCAATTGGAGGAAATTCTTGGGGAGAAAAGCAGAATTGTGTGGTCGCAAGGAACCTTTGAAATCCTTTGTCCATCATTTTCAGAGGTGAGGAAAACAGACACCTAGAAGAAATGATGCCCTTGTTCTCACAGTCCTAGAGACAGGGTTGAGCCTGGTTTTCCCAGGTCCCTAAAGTGGCCTTGTAGTGGCCTCAGCTTAATGTTGAAGTGACTTGTGGTTCAATGTGCACACCCTAAACTCGCAAAATACTGCGTGCCAGGAGAGAGATGCTGAGGACTCTCTCCCCTTCCTACTCTGCTGGGTAAGGTGTGCCCCCAGAACAGAAACTTTCTATGTGTGAGAGACTGGAAACCTTGCCCCCTCTGCTACTGGGTCTCAGAAGAAGGAGCAAGCCTTCAGGTTTGGATCATTGCCTCATCTCACCTGGAACTGGAAGTTCAGAGCCGGTTGAAGAAAGAGAACCAGACGTGAACTTAAAAGACCAGCTTCACAGTTCCTGTATTGACCTTGCACAACTGTATCACCTTTCTCTTTCCTTGGTTTCTCCGGCTGTAAGATGGATGGTGATTCCTACCTCAAAGAACCAAGGGGCTGTAAGACTAACTGACATCCTAGATGTTTGGCAGCCTCGATGATTCTAAAATAGATGGAGCTAGATTAATAAAATCCCACTAAGCTTTGCCTCCCAGCACTCCAGACACTACCTCGTAAAATAACAATTGTTCTGAAAAATAATGGACTTTTCCCTCTCTCTCCCACAATCTGTGTTAGAGACCCAGGGCTTTGCCAGTCAGAAAATTGGACAGCTACACCTCTACTCACAGTTGCTGATCTTTGAAGCAGCCAAGATGCTTTCTTCTCTTCATTTTTATCTATCTTTGTAAATTCAAACAAAGCTATAAATTGCTAGGAAAAGCTGGATAAGGAGAAGACAGGAGGGCATTAGGAATGCACTGCATACTGGGAAGCAGAAACCTCCCAAGTACAGTTTTATGGGCAAGACAGAAAAACCCTGGCAACTGTGCATGATGGAAATTTAATGTACTGTGTTGATCCAGAGTATCTGAAAATTAGGCACTGAGGGCAAAGCTGTCACCTCATTAATGTAGAACAGCAAAAAGTGAGAGCCTCTTGGACACCTAAGACTGTGCTCGAATACTCCTTTTTCAGTTTTCTGGGTAAAATATTCAATTATAATGTAAAAAGACAGAAAACAGGGCCAAGGGCAATCCACATATTATGTTATTTGATAAGCCATGTCTGAAAAGACCTGCCTTGCTTTTGACAATGAGACACTAGAAACACCTAACATCCAGCCTTTGAAAAAATATTGCAAAAATAATCAAAGTTGCATAATACCCAGAAAAAGCAGAGGAAGAGTCCATCTCTGAAAATGTTCTATTGTAGGATAAAGAAAAAAACTTCCAAAACATACTTGGCATCCTCAATCATATGCAGAAAAAACATGGTCTCCATGAATTAGCCTGAGAGAAGATGTCGGGGTGTGATCATACAAAATTCTTGGAAAATGGAAGCTCTCAGTAACAAAATAAAAATATATTAGAGACAGTAAAGCTTAAAAGTGAGGCTGTTGAAAAGCATATCAACAAACTTGGAGAACAAAGAAGCTGAATGGCTGAATTGTTTATGTACCACATTGTAGTCAAAGGTCTGCAGAGTCAAATAATAATGATGTGCCACCATATCCCAGAAAGATTAGCAAGGAAAGATTGTAGGAAAGCAATAAGATGCTCTTGTGAGATACGGAAGACAAGGACCAGGAGATTATATACTTATTGTATAAACTACATTTAGAGTATATGTAGATTTTTTTTTTCTGAGTTGAAAGACCTGAGTGTATAGATTGAAGGATTCCCTGTGTTTCAGATAAAATCAAGAGTGCCCACACCAAGATCAATCTTGGCAAATATTTTGAATTCTAGGAATAAAGAACAAACATTCTTCAGGGATCCAGGCAGAGGATACCAGATGGCTACAAAGGAACAAGAGTCAAACTAGCCCCAGATTTCTCATCTGTATCACTTTGTAGTTTCAAGGGGGAGAAGTGTAGCCCAAGAATTTTATACCCAGCTAAATTCTACCATGTGTGTGTCAAGGCAACTGAGGGTCATCCTCAGCAAGTTTTCAACTACTTGCCCTTCTTCATAATATTAAAAGATACTCCAGCAGGTTGAGACAAGAAGCAAGATTAACATATCCAGAATGGAGAAGAGTAGACATGTAGTCTAAATACCAAAGAGAACATGAGGAAACAAATAGGAAGCATACAAAAAAAGAGTAAGACTGCCAACAGGATGGTAAGTGCAAGGTCAAGAACTTATTACAGCAATAAGCATATATGTTTTTAAATCCATGTGCTCTTTTCAAGAAATATACTTTCAAATAATCTTAACAGAATGCAAATAAAAGGAGGATCAGATCTGTGGCAGGCAAATGCAAGCAGAAATTAAGTAAGGGTTTCAATATTAATATAATGCATGATATGATATAAGTCAAAAAGTAATAAAGTGACAGAAAGGTTTGTTTTACCTAGACAAATATTTTAATTCTTAGTTCATGTAATGATGATTAAGTGCCTGTGTTTGGACTAGACAAGGATATACATTGCTGAAAAATAAAGATATAATTGTAATAAACTTTTATGCTGAGAACAACATAAAATCAAAGTATATAAAGCAAAAACTGTTGAAATACATAGGGAAATTGTCAGAGACGATAGAGAAAAATGTAGTAAGTCTTCTAATCTTTGACAGATCGAGTAAACAGAAATACAAAGCATGTGATAATAAGATACTTTTGTTGATTATATCTGTTATGCATAAGAAGTCTGACAAAGACTTTTATAGCTTACAAATTGAGACTACATTCTCTTTTCCAGCCACCATGGAACTTTTAGAAAAATTGATTGTAGAATAGGCCACAAAGAAAATCTCAATAAATTCCAAAAGCAGACACTAAATATGCCGGATTCTCAAAACAATGCAACAAAACTATAAATGAGAACAAAACTATAAAATCAATTTGAAAGTACTCTCCAAAAGAAATCCTTGGTTAGGGATTAGCTCAGAGCCTCAATCATCACAGTCTGTTTAGAAATGAACTTGGTTGTGGGGTGCCTGGGTGGCTCAGTCAGTTAAGCCTCTGACTCTCGGTTTCAGCTCAAGTCATGATCTCATGGTTCATGAGATGGAGCCCCGAGTTGGGTGGCACAGAGCCTGTTTGGGATTCTCTCTCTCTCTTCCTCTCTCTCTGCCCTTCCCCCCTCAAAATAAATAAATAAACTAAAAAAAAAAAAAAAAGAAAGAAATGAAATGAAATGAACTTGGCTGTGAGAAATAAGGCAGGAGAGCCCAGAAAGGTTTGGCATTCCAGTTAGGGCCATAAGAGTGACTATGCCTGGAAGGAAGGCCTAGCCTAGCAAGTACATAGGATGCAAGGGGAGAAAGAGGGCTGGTATTGGAGTCCTGTAGATCTGGATTGGAGTCCTGCTCCTACCTCTTCCTGGCTATGGTGAGTATGTCAACATCTCCCCATTTTTTTAGGTTTTAGCCTACTTATTCAACACTAGGGATGTTGAGCTATGTTCATGGTTCTCAACCCTCCCTGGGCATCATAATCACCTGTGAAGAATTTTAATAATATTGATGCCTAGGCTCTAGGTCCAGAGATTCTGATGCATCTGGTTTGCCATGGGACCAAGGCATCATATTTTTTTTTTAATCCCCCTAAGCGATTCCAATGTACAGCCAATAACACAATTCCAATAACACAATAAAAATATATTGAGAACCCCAGAGCTAGATGACTTCTCAGGTTCCTGCAATTCTGAAATTCAGCAGCGCTACTAGGCATGTGCAGACTTTGCCCATAGAAGAAAGTTTTAGGGGGCTAAAGCCAGAGGAACGGTGATGCAGAGCAATCCAATCAAAGTGTGCATTATCTCAAATGGGGCAGAAAATGCCAGTGCCAGTTAATATTTTGCACCCAACATGATTTAGTCCGGGGGCATCTATTGTACTCCAAGCCCATTGTAAACACAATGGGCCATTTATTCACTGAACAGTAACCACTGTAATTACCTACAGGGCAAACATACGAGGTTGTTCAAGCAACAATTAATTGTGGACCTGGAATTGATGGGACAATAGTGATAAAGTATCAACCAGAGTGTGATTCAGAAATCACATCAGAAAACCAATATTTCCCAAATTGTGTTAGATAAGCATTTTGGGGGAGGTGATGGCACATATACCACCCCAGGTCCTGAAAGAGTTACTCCCGGATTTTTCTGATAGCTCCTTCTTACACTGGTGACTGTAGGAGGCTTGAAGTGTTGTTTTAATGTTGAGAGAAAAATCACAGACCCTGTGTTTGAGGAGACGATAGAGAACATCTATTTCTGGTGCTCACCCTGGGACCCAAATGTCACCAGCAGGCAGGGGTGCTGCCCTTGTTTGGGTTGTGGGATCCTCTCTGTGAATCTGATAGCAGCCATGGATCCTCTTTTCCGTGAGGAAAAACGTGCATGTCAGTAATGCACAAATGACCACACAAGCCTTTTCATAGAGTTTTTGGGGAGCTCACAGATGCCTTGGAACCCCTCTGTATTCTCATTAGGTCGTAGTCCAGCCCCCGTGTGCATACCTCCGGACACAGGGATCTCATTTCTTCCATTGCTGGGCAACTCTGAATGGAAGCCTTCCTCAGTGTGTCCAGTGGAGATCTTCCCCTCTGTATGTTCTCCTTATTTGTTCTTATTCTACCCAGAACTTTTTAAAACTGTCATTCTACACTTGACTTTTACCAGTCTTGGGATGATGTCCCTACACGTACCCTCTAGCTCTAGGGGACAGATGATGGGATATTTTATGTTCATCTCCAACAGATGGGATGTGTTGAGGTTGCTGGCTGGACACAAGAGATGCAGGGGTCCTAGGTAGTGGCTGTCTACCCTCTGAGCCAGACCAGGAAAGGACAAAGTCTCCCTTGCACCACTCTGCAAAGGTCTGGCAGGGAGGGGAGAAGGAGTGCTTCCTCAGATAACAGGAGAGACAATAAAAGCACCTTCAGCTGGGGCCTGAGGGCACCGGATGTTATTTCTCTGGATGCTGAAATTGACTCTGGGATGGATTAGGTCTAGAGCTGCTGCGAGGATGGCAAGGGCTCAGGGAGAAAGCAGGTGGTGGCAGGTGAGCTTGCCTTGGTTATGCCTTCTCTGGGCAAAGGATTTACATGAGACGAAAGAAGGAAGAAGAAGGAAGGGAAGGAGGCTGGTAGGAAGGAAGAGAGGAACAGAGATGGAATGGGGGTGTGGTGTGGTGTGGTGAACGACAGACTAAAAGAAACCATGGAAGAATTATTTAATAATCTCGGTGAGGGAAAGGCCTTTCTAAATATGACACAAAACCTGAGGACATTAAAGAGAAAAAATTGATAAATTCAACCACATTTTTTAAAAAAAGTCTCTATGTCAGAAGACACTGTAAGAAACATAAAAAGAAAAAGTTCAAACTAGGGGGACATTAGCAACTTCTGTTGCAAAGGGCTAGTTTCATTAATGTAAAAGATCACTTATGCCAACTGATAAGAAAAAGACTAGAAATCAAATTGGAAAACAGGTAAAGGATGTGAATGGTTTCCAGAAACAAACTGCAAATTGCTCTTGAGCATAGGAAAAGGTACTCAACCTCGCCTCTAATAAGGTAAATGCAAATTAGACAAGCAAGAAGAAACCATGTTTCCACCTTCACACAGCAAAGATCAAAAAGTGTGATAAGTGCCTTCTGTGGGTGAAGCCAGGAGGAAAGGGAGAACAGAGATCAGAGGAAATGCTATGGAGGAGGTGACATTTAAGCTGGGCCTTGGAGGACAGATAATTAAAATCCAATTTAGCAACTTACTGGCACTTAAAAGAAAGAGAAGGAATAATAAAGGGGAAGATAGATTTGACTACTGAGTGTAAGTTAAAACACACACACACACACACACACACACACACACACACACACAATGAAAAGCAAACAAACCGGGATATTTGTAGCCACTGCAATAGTCTGAGTTTGGATGCTGTACATATAAAAAAAGTCTTCATTAAATTCAGTAAGAAAAGCATTAGAATACCACTCAAAAATAAGCAAAGGATATGACAAAGTCACTCCTAAAATAGATCATACTACTGGTTAACGATCCCATGGAAATGGTCTCAACATTATGCATAACCCATGAATGCAATATGATTCATTTTTTTTTAGTGATAGATCATTATAAGATTATATAGAGGAATGTTTTATTTCTCTCTGTTGCGATGACTGTGGTGAACTAGGCCCTCTAATTATACCTGGCTAGTGGGTGTGTAAATTGATACAATGGGGGGGGGATAAGTATTAAATCTTTAAAAGCTCATATCTTTTATCTGGGAAATTTTATATCACAGACTCTATGCAATAGAAATAGCCTAAAATGTGGAGAAAAGATGCTCTGCACAAAGATGCTTGTAGACTAATATGACAATAATGACAAATTACGAATGGTCTAAATGCCCCCAAAATTAGAGAGTATTCAGTAAATCATAATGTGTTCATATGCTGGAATATTATGCAGCCATTAAAATGTTTGCAAGGAGGTTTTGTTTTGTTTTTTAGACAGGATGGTTTCGATGCTTGTAGGATAATGTTAAGGAGTGGGGAGGAGTTCAATTGTGTATGTAGAATGATCTCAAGAATCTCTTTTTTAAAAAATCACTGTGCATGGAAAAAGGACCGGAAGGAGATAAAAATGACAGTAATGGTGGTTCGCTGATGAGAGATAAATTATTGGTGCATTTTTTTTCTTCTTATTTTGCATTTTTGAGACCTTCTCTTCAATTATAATGTGTTACTTTCACAACAAAAGGGCTTAAAAAATGTCTTGCCCCATGTGTTTGTGCCCCACATCAGGCTTAGGGTCTGGGCTCTATGCCATTCGGAAAGATCCTGGGCTGGCTCACAGCCGTGAAACCCACCAGTAAAGGTGTTGCCTCTTTTGTGTTTTCCAGCTTTCCTTTGCTGCGACCACGCCTGTTCTAGCTGATAAGAAAAAATACCCTTATTTCTTTCGGACTGTCCCATCGGATAACGCGGTGAATCCAGCCATCCTGAAGCTGCTAAAGCATTACCAGTGGAAGCGAGTGGGCACGCTGACCCAAGACGTGCAGAGGTTCTCCGAGGTAGGTTTGCGGAGAGGGCGCGTTCTCACCTACCTGTTAGCTGTTGTCTTCTCCCGCCAAGGTGCAATATGGCTCAATCAGGGATGGGTGATATCACAGGGCTTGTAAGCACGCTTGCATTAGCAGGATCAGAGCTGTTTTACCACCGACAAAATAGAGCTGGTGGCTGAGCAATTGGTGCACGGCAGAGGTGAAAACCTACATCGAGACAGCTCAGGAGCCCAACCTTCCCTTTTGTCGTGCCTTTGGGCTAAATCGTGTGATGCATTCCCTTACTGCTCTTGTAGGTTTGCTGTCCTTGTTACTGATGCCGGGTGACCATCTAAAATCATGCTGTGCCCCCAAGAGCGTTTCTACTGTAAGGGGAGTTTGGGGAGGGGCTGGCTTGGAAGGAAGGCTCCAGTGCCACCGTGGATTGGTGGGTTTGTTTGGGGTTTTATTTGGTTGTTTATGTTAATGGCTTACACACACACATCATATGTGGTGTTTTAGGGTTTTGTTTTGTTTTGTTGCAAAAGAAAAGAAAAGTTGAATATATATAGTAAAAAAAAAAAAAGTAAAAGCGTTGCTTTGCCCAATCCCTGTAAATCCTACTTTCTCTCCCAAGGGAACTCCTGCTTTGAGTTTACTGCTCATCTGCCCAGAACTTTTTCAATATACTGTTTAAACCCAAATGACTCCATACTATATATTTTGCTTTTTTCACTTTACTACGGATCTTAGAGAGCTTGATTGACCTCATTCCTATTAATGGGCCATGCTGTTCTGTCAGATGGATAGACGGTAATTTACTGAATGTGTGCAGCTTTCTGATACCACAGCCAGCACCTTCCCGCCCGGGTGGGCATCTCCGTAACAGATTTATAGCAGTGGAATTATTGGATCATTTAAAATATTGTGACAAACTGACCTCCAGGGAGGCTGTTCTGATTTCTAGTCCCACCAGCAGCGTGTGAAAATGCCCATTTCCACGCTTCTTAACTAATGGCGGATATTAGCAAGTGTTTAAAAAGTTTTCCCTACTCACATGTGTGCAAAAGGATCTCTTGCCTTCTTTCCCATTCTCCCTGTAGCTCCTCCTTTCCTCTTCTCTCCTGCATGTGCTCTGGACACCCGGAGCGTCCCAGCAAAACAAGCTATTCTATATGTGCTTAGCGGCCTGAGAGAAAAAAAACTGAACTGCCTAGGGAGGAAGGGTGTGGGTCGGTGGACCTCCACGGCAGGAGTCAGGGAGGACTCACCCCTGGGTGTGTGTCCGGGAAGGTGGGTGCAGAGCAGTGGGAATCACCAGACCTGTTTCCACTGCAGCTTTGTACTTTCTGAGGCTCTGCCCTACCTCTCCGGGGTGGGGGGAAGGAGAGCTCCCTCCATGCATTGGCTGTGTGACCTTGGAGAAGTCCCCTCACTTCTCTGAGCTGGGGTTTCCTCCCTTATAAACATGGGGACCGTAGCCTTCCCTTCAGGTTCTTGCCGACATCAGTCATAGATTCAAAAGAGCTTTGGAAACTGTAAAGTTCCCACACTGAGAGGGGTGTTTTCAGAGGTGCTTGAAAAGCAAAAGTGTTTGGCCCCACGGTCTGCGGTTATCCAAACAAGGCAGACTTTTCCCAGGCAAAGCTAGTCCTCATCTTCCCACCTCGCTGTTTCTCAGTCCCTAGGGAGAGGCATAAAGGAAACTTGACCCCCTGCGGGAGTGACTCATTGCCAAAGGCTGCAAAAGCTTTGGCTGCAAGAACGCCTTTTATGCCTTTTATAAGGCAGTGACCAGTGCTCTAAAATGAGTGTCAAACAGGTTGATGGCAAGGGTGGAGATGCCCAGTCCTGTGACCCCATTGACACCAGACTCTGCAGCGATTTGGAGACATCTGCTTGTTCCCATTGGAGTCTTCGGCTGTCGCAGGTCTGGCTGTCACGGCGTGAGGGACCTTTAGGGACACCTCCCCCAACTCCTCGTCATATAGAAATGAAAACCGAGACCCAGAAAGGGGAAGGGACAACATTCATTCAGGTTTTCAGAGCACCTCAGAAGTCACAGAAGATTGTTCACAGAAAAGGCAGGACTGAATCCTGGGATCCTGACTCCCAGAGTCACACTTCCCATTGCTCCTTTCCATCCATAGCTTCCTGTTGTCACGTGAGAACTGCTTGTAACTCTGGAGGTTGGAAATACCCCAAAGCCTTGGTTTAAAGAAAAGAAATTCTTAGTCTCCACTCGGTTGAGTGCTTTACAGATTCCCAAACACTCTCACAGCAGCAGCCCGGTGAGAGATGGGGGTGGATGATGGGGGGACAGGGGTTATGTTCCCATTTTCCAAACGAGGAAACTGAGGCTTACAGAGGGCATTTAGCTTCTTCCTCCAGGGCACACGCTGATAAAGAGAATGCTGCCGCCCTGCCCCTCCAACTGTCAGCCATTGCTTTCCTTATTACACTGTCCCTGTCCTCGCTGGGGTCGAGTATTGACAGTTTGGGACCACATCTCCATCCCTACACAGCTGAGTTAGGGCGCTCAGCTGAGGTTTCAGGACATCTCAGTGGGAAACCTCTTTTCTGAGGACAGGATGTTGCTTCGTGGTATTGCTGGCAAGGACCCCTCTCGATTTAAATCTCTCAGGCCAGCTGACTCCTCTGTGTGCCCAAGGGTTTTGGCATCCCTCTCCCGATGTCTGGGCTGCATCGCCGGAGTGCAGGCATGGAGGCTCGCCAGGGGCTAACAGCTTTTCGTGAGTGCGAGGGAAGCTGGATTCCTTTTATGAAATTGGTCGATCAGCAGCGTCAAGCGGTTCTGTTCCCAAGCGGTGCACTGGACGGATGGTCAGACGAAAGCAGTCGTGAAGTTGGAGGAGGAGCAGAGGAGGGGGAAGCTTCATCCCAGAAGGGCTGAAAGGGGTGCAGGGCTGCGGGCCATCCCACCTAGGGACCAGCTGCTCCTGTGGGCCCCTGCTAGTACGTGGTGCCCAGAGGCGGCCCGGGACTGGGATCAGATGGGCAGGTCTCCAGACCCCGCTTTGCCAGGCAAGGGCTGTGGGGCCACAGGCTGTTCACTTCATCTCACACAAAGATCCAGTTTCCTTTGTGTAAAATGGGGATATTTATCCCAATCCCACAGGGACTCAGAGATGACAGAGTCAGGACAAGAATATCAAAGATCTCTGCGTAGTAAATGCTCATTAAATGGACATCCTCTACTCCATTAATTCCTGGGACAAACTCTAGGAATGCGTATCCATTCACTCAAAAAAATAATAAATGGCCTACTGTGTGCCAGGGTCTGTGATGTGCACAGACCCTGTGCTGTGGAGGGCCAGGGAGTAATGGACACGGCCTCAGGGTCAGTAGGGGTCAGGCCTCCTTCACTGGGTTCTCGACTCTGGCTGCTTATTGGAATCACCCGGGAATTGGTTTTTTTTTAAGTTGGGTTCCCCTACCCGCCGCCACCACCACAACTTTTAACGGCTTTACTAGGATATAATTTACATACCGTAAAGTTTATCCATTGTTAGTGTATAGTCCAATCATTTGTAGCAAATTTCTGTGGTTATGCAGCCCTTACCACAATTCAGTGTTAGAACACACCGATCACGTCACAAGTTTCCTTTGTGCCCGTTTGTAGTCGGGCCCACCCCCAGTCCCAGGGTCATTTGCTTGCTCGATAGTTTTGCCTGTTCTGGAAATTTCCTAGAAGTAGAATTATATAACATGTACTTTTTTTGTGTCTCGCTTCTTGTATCTAGCATAATGTTTTTAAGGTTCATCCACGTAGCATGTTATCAGTGGTTTGTTTCTTCATACAGCTGAGTAGTATTCCCCTGTGTGGCTAGGGCACATTTCAGAATCCTCTGGGGAGCTTTTAAAATCCAGATAACCCTCGTGTTAGAATCTGTTCAATCTCCCGGTGATTTCAATGTGCTGTCCACGTTAATATACGTTTCCCAGTTGGATCCCTCAGGAAGCCAGGGTGGGAAACGGCGCCCTCTTGTGGTGGGGGCCATTGCTCTCAGAGTGGCCTTGGTCTTCCAGCAGCATGTCAGGCCTCCACTGGGCCGGTGACTGGGTGACTGCGAAGCAGGGTGGAGAAGGTGGAGGGTGGGGCTCTGCCAGGTGGAAGACAAAGGTGGGGGCGGGTGATGAAGATTGAGGGTGCTGCTGAGTGGGTGCTCCACGGGGCTGGGGATGGAGAGGGATGAGCAGACAGATGGCCCGTGGGCTTGGAGGAAGTGGAGCTCTGGAAGTCTCTGGGAAGCTTGGCAGTGTGGGGTGAGGGAGCCAGAAGGATGGGAGGGGCGGTCAGAACTGGAAGAAGGACGGAGGGGCCAGGCCCTGGCTCTGTGTGAACAGCTGAAGTGGAGTGGAGGTGGATGTCACTGGAATTGGGGGCAAGGAGGGGGGAGACCAGAGTGCTGAATGACATCCACGTGGGCATGGCAGGAACAGGATGGAGGCAGGGCTTAGGGTGGAGTCAGAGGCAGTGAGCAGGGCTGCCTGGGGAACCAGCAGACAGCCGCAGGTATATCTGGGCCTCGCCCCCTTCCAAGTTCCAGGTCCTGTGGTCTACCAATTTAGGTTCCCAATTCTGTGACCCAACTAGCCAGCTGAGCAGCCTCAGTTTCCCCTTCTGTAAGATAAGGCAGTGGGGCCAGTTGACTTCTACGATCTCTCCTAACTCAAAGAATTTGTGATGAGGGCCTAGGGAGATCTGGTCTTTGACCCTGATCCTGCCACACTGGGGGTGTGGCCGTGAGAATTACTTCACCGCTTTGTGCCTCAATTTCTTCGCCTTGAAAATGACGATGGTAACAACAGTACCTAAGTCTTAGGGATGGTGAGGATTAACTGTGTTTAGAAACTTAAGGTGCTAATTGAAGTGCCTGGCTCATAAGAAGCACCATGCAAGAGGTGGCTGTTATTTTTATTATCATCTCGAATCTGGCTCCTTAGCCTGTGACTGCCCCCACGCAGGAGCCCAGCTGTGTGGCTGCATGGCTCCCCTTCCTCCCTGCCCTCCAAGCAGGCTCTGAGGCTCCCAGCTCAGTTGCTGGTCGTCAAGTGATCTCAGGACTTCTGGGGCTGACCTTTCCATCCCAGAGACCTCCCCCAAGTGGTGGGATCCTTGAGGCCCTTGATCTGTCCAGCACCGAAAGGGCACCATCTGTAGAGTTCCTCCTGAAAGCAACAGCCCTTTCAGCCCTCCACAGCCCCGCCTGGCCCCTTGAGGCCTTTCCGGCTTGCCGAGTTACCATCTGCCCCACTAGAGGGGTCTCTGGTCACTTCCTCTAAAGTTACTGCTTTTTATAACAGAGCAGTGGATGACAGGGGCCTCCTGCTTGCATCTAATCCGGGAGCCAGCCTTGTTAGAGTCATCAGCCCTTCTCAGCTGCCCTAAGCAGGAATGAACTTGACATGCTGGAGAGACCCTTCATGGTCCCCCGAGGCCTCCTCTCAACTCCAGTCTGTTCCCCCTTTGGTGCAGCCGTACCTCCACGTTCCACGTTCTCTCTGCAGGAACGTCCTCCCCCACACCTGGCCATCCTTCCTCCCCAGGCTGGATGACGTGCGTGTGCTGCCTCTGTGCTCCCCGCACCTCCCCCCACCCCAGGCTTCTCTCTGCCCCAGCTCCTTGCACAATGCAGTGTGGTACGCCATCTGCTTCTTCACCCATCACCCACCGCCACTGGCGGGGGAGCCTCTGTGGACAAGAGCCACCCCGACCTTTCTGTCCCTTCACCCTGCATGCCGCCTGACACATGTCTTCAGCAAGGATTTCAGTAAATGTCTCTCTATCCATCGGGCCAGATTCTTGGGGGCAAATGCAGTAATTTCCCCTCTGTTGCCCTCAGTCTGCCTGCACCTAGGATGGTGAGGTGGCGAGGGAGGGGTGCAGAGAGATCCCTGCTCCTAGCCTGAGTCACCGGGGCCAGAGAGAAGAAGGGAGGGGCTGCACGGGCAGCAAGTTACAGTCCCACAGACCTCAGGCAGGCCGTTCTGTCGTTTCTCACCTGGGTCTTGTTTTTGGATGGGACGTTGTTTCTTGGCGGAGATTCTTCTAGAGATCTCACTGGGAAGTTCTGGGCCAGCCGCTGGAAACAGCAGTGGCCAGGATCTGCATCATGCTTCTGGGTGACAACGATGTCAGGCACTGGAAATGTATACGTTGTAGTTCGTGTCTGACTTCTTTTTGTCGGCTGTGTCATCCTGGGATGTTCATTCTGAGTGGGCAACACTTCAGGTAATCCCAATGGTTCTCAAAGTACAGTCCTGGACCAGAGGCATTAGCGTCATTGTCACCTGGGAACTTGTTAGAAAAACAAATTTGAGGACTCCACCCGGTCACCCTGAAACAGACCCTTTGGAGTGGGGTCCAGTATGCTGGGGTTTTTGAACCCCTATGCTGGAGGAAAGGGCAGCCTTCAGCTGAGGTCACTGTGCTCCGAGGTCTACTTTATCTGAGAAAAGGGACAGGCCTGCTGCAAGAACCGAGGCACCTCTCCTCTCTGTCCTTGGCTTCCCTCCAGGCTGCAGGATCACCTGGGCAGCCCACACATCCTCAGATCTTCCATCTTTAGGAGGCAGGAGGGGACTGCTGACAGACCAGATTTTTATCCGAGTGGTCCTAGTGCCCCAGCCTGTGCCCAACTTTCATCTGAAAACTTGCCAATGCTTTTAGGCGATGACTGTCTGCCCCTAGGCAAGAAATGTCCTCTCCTTCTCTGGGCTCTTACCTTCAGCCCTAGGAGAGACCTGGCCTGCGGGCCAGCCAGCAGGGACTGCTCCCTATCTGTCCTGCCCACACCAAAACAGCTGTTCGTAGCAGCCTCTTTGGCATTTGAGGGGACGGGGGGTCCATTATTTCCCAGGGTGTATGTATATGTGATAGGATTTTTGTACAGTTTTAACAGTTGTGTGTTTTTGCTATTATATACCAGGGAGGAAAAGATAGCTAGCTCATCAAAACCGCACTTCAGTGAGGTTATTGTTGGGAATGGAAACCTCATTTAAAAAGTGAGGCTGTTCAAAGGAAAAAAACGAAGCCAGTAAGCACAGAGGTGGTACACTTAGGTGGTGAAATTGCCTCTAAAGGGGTACAGGAGCGACTGAGGTTTGGGAAACACTGGGATGGATGAAGCCCATTCGGCTGCCTGTTCATTTAACACACGGCAGTGGGTGAGGAGTGGAGGGTAGTACTGGAAGTAATAGGCTTTTCTTTGAAGCCCTGGGCCGTGCAGATATTCAGTGGCAGAAATTCAAAGTCAAGGTCAAGGACTGGACCTGAAAACCTTGAGCCTTCTGAGGCTGAAGCTCCATGGGGCAGACTCTAGGGTTCAAACGACACTTGTTCCTTCATGCGCGTGGCCCCAGAGGAAAGTGCAACCCACTAGCAGGTGATCTGCCGTGCCCATCCCCCCCACAGTGGGAAGACCCCCGTGTGGGTAAGAACCATCCACAGTCACGTGTGTGGTTTCCAGTGTTCCCGCCATGCTGGTGGCAGTGTTCTGTGGTGGTGTGCACACACCTGGGAGGCCATTCAGGGGTCTTGCCCAGTGGTGGATGTGGTGACTACGACTTCTGAAGAAAAGGCAGACCTCCAACCTGGATGCCCTTGGTCTGGCTCAGAGGCTCTGCCCTCGGGAGAAACTTTCCCCGCTCCACTTCAGAACAGGAAGGAGATGGCTGCCCCATCCGTGGTGTGAAAGGAAGACCCCGGGGCCTGCAGGATGCTTCCTCCCTAGCATTCCATGCCAGGTCCCCAGAGCTGAGCATCCTTCCAACACACACAGCCCTACTCTGAAAGGAAAGGAGTTGCCCCGGACCCTGCTTAGAGAGGGCAGGAAGCTTGGCTGTGGGAATGTGGTGTCAACCACCAGGGCTCATCCAGAGCCTGGGTGAGTGCCAGCCTTTCAGCTCACCAGGGCTGTGATATCAGATAAATACACCTTCCGCCCAGGCCACATGGATCCCAGAGCACAGGGGTGAGGATCCAGAAGGAGGTCCTGGAGATGTCTGGGGGGAGGGTTCCTGCCATCCACGCCAGCCTCAGAGCCCTCACCAACAACACTTCTAGGGCATCCCCCACAGCCCCTGGGCTCTGGTTCCCAGAGCATGACTCTAGCCCCATGAAGCAGAACCTTTGGTATGGGAAAATGTAAGTATAACATCATCTATTGCCTTTTAGGGGGTGTGAGGGTACTGTGTGCAGGTGATGACATTCAGTCACCCAGCACGAGGCTACCTCTGTTTTGTAGAGTAGACTCAAGAAGGATTAAGCCACCACGAGGTGGCAGGTGTAGGTGTAAACCCAGGTTCGTGCCCACCCTTGTGGAGAGGAGACCACCAGCCAGGGCCAGTATCCCCACCCCAAAACCCTACCACAGAAGCAAAGAGCTGGATATACAGACCAATCAATTCATGATACAAGGGGAGCTCCTTGAGGTCCCCTGCAATTTTCATCATAAGATTCCACATTTAATTTTCATTATTTTCCCAGATTCTGAATCTCAGAGCCCAGCTCTATCTTTCTACGCTGGCTCCTACTGAAGTATCCCTTGATGCTTTGTTTCAGCTGGGTCTCTTGGTTGACAGGGCAGTGCATCTCATAGTGTGCAGGTCTCTAAAGCTATTCTGGTATATTCTGGCTGAGGTTTTTTTTCCCCCCAAGACCCAGCTGCCAGGGTTGGATAGTGCCAGGACAGTAGGAGCAAAGGACTGGAGTTGGAAGGTGTGTGGAACCTTCAGGAAAAGGCGAATAGTCAGTGTGTAACGTGAGAAGCGAAGAATGGGCTGGGAGGAAGGAAGAATGGCGAAGGCCCTGCCCTGCATGACTCTATGTTTGGGCTTGAACAGCAGCAGTAGGGAGCCATGGAAGGCTTTTAAGCGGGGAGTGAGAGATGGTAGCAATCTGGGAAACCAGCCAGGAGGTTACTGCAGTGACTCAAAAGAAAACTAATAAGATTGTAGTTATTTTCTCACATAAAAATGTCAAGTTCTCTTTGCTTTCATTTTTTTTGCTTCTTTATTTAAACATACTAATACATTGCTTTCTAACCCTAATATTAATATGTACTCAATGCCGAAAACTTGGAAAACATAGAAGAGCAAAAAGGAAAATTAAAAATCAGCCATAAGCTAGCCACTGAAAGGTCATCGTTAACATCAATAGCATATGTCTTCATAGTTTTTTCAATGTGTATGAGTGAGTATGTATAAACAAATACATGTTTTTACTATAGAAACAGCTTCTTTAATTTAGCAATCTAGGGGCAGCAATCCAGGGGAATTTAGCAATTCCAGGCCAGCGGGTACTATTCCCACTGTGACTCATAATAGCCTGTCCACTGAGCCTGGTGACACCATGAAGCTACCCCACCTTTGCCACAACCCTCTCTGGTGTGTTTTGGGCAGTTTCCCTCCAGTCCTATTCATCCCGTGGCCTGTTCCCTTTCTTCCTATATTCCAAGAGTTCTGCAAATATTCTGTCCATTGACGGGCTTCTTCACTGCTTTCCAGAGCTGTTACAGATATTTTTCTTAAAAAAATCTTTGTCATTTGGGGCTCCTGGGTGGCTCATTCGGTTAAGCGTCGGACTTTGGTTCAGGTCACGATCTTGCCGTTCCCGAGTTTGAGCCCCACGTCGGGCTCTGTGCTGGCATCTCAGAGCCTGGAGCCTGCTTTGGATGCTGTGTCTCCCTCTGTCTCTGCCCCTCCCCTGCTCTCTCTCTCTCTCTCGCTCGCTCTCTCAAAAATAAATAAACATTTAAAAAATTTTTAAAAAATCTTTGCCGTTTTGAGGAATTTGAGATGGGACAGGAAGTAGATGTATATTCTCTGTTGCTGTTTTTTGCAAATAGCTATTGAAAAAAATTCTACTCTATGGCTATCCTGTAATCACTCAAGACAAGCTCCCACTATTGAACATGGAGATGGTTGCCAATCTTTCCTGATTATGAACAACAATGCAGGAAACTCATACTTGTATTTTTGTGTGAACATCTCTGATTAGTTTCTGAGGATAAATTCCTAGAAATAGTGTAAGCACATTTTGGAACCTTTTGTACATGTTGCCAAATTGTCCTCCAGAAAGATCATACCAATTTAGAGTTGCATAGCAGTATATGACAGCACTCATTGCCAACGTTATATATTATTCTTTTTTGATCCTTGGCAATTGCTGTTTTAATTTGCATTTCTTTGATTACTTCTAAGGTTGAATTTCTTTTTTACTAGGAATCTGTCTCATTTCTGTTTCTCCTTTTGTAAATTGGCTGTTCATGTTATTGGCACATTTTCCTATTGGAGTGTTCTTATTCTTACTGATTTGTAAGAGCTTTTCATAAGTGAGGCGTGTCCGCCCTTCATCACATTGGTCGCAGATACCTCCCTGTGTTTCATGTGACATTCAATTTTGTTTTTTATGTTATTTGATGCTATTAAAAATTTTACTATTTTATATAGTCAAATTTATCAAGACCATTTTTTTTTCATTTTTCATTTTGTATTTGGCATGTCCTTCTTATCCCCCAATTTCTGTAAATATTCACCTACATTTTCTTTTTCTTCTAGTACTTTTATTACTTCATTTTTCAATGTATCTGAAATTTTAGCATATAGCCTGGAATATCAAACCTTTATTTCTCCTGCCCCCATAGTCAGTCAATAATTCTTCCAGCATTTCATTAATATATTTTCCCCAACTCATTTAAAATGCCTGTGCTAAGTTGTATCTTTAGAAAATAATGTACTACATGTTTTTTATACTTTAGATCAGTTCTATAAAAACACAATGCAAGCCGATTTTAAATTTTCTACGTAGCCATATTTTAAAAAGTAAAAAGATACAGGTAAAATTAATTTTAATAATATATTTTATTGAATGCAGTGTATCCAAAACATTATCATTTCAACATGTGACACTAGCCATGTCGAATTCTCAGTAATCACACGTGGCTAGTGGCCACCATATTGGATGCTGTAGCTTAAGACTGTTCTTGGGTTTTCATTTCATTCTGTTCCATTAATCTATCTACTCTGGAATTGGCATCTCTGTGTTTTAAATATTATTCATGTATAATACAACTTCATGGGCAATCCTTCCTTCCTTTTTCACAATGTCTTTATATTCACCGATTTAATTTTTAGAAGGTTCTAAAAATGCAATAGGTGTTTTTATTTTAATTTTAGTAATTCCAAAATTAAATTGGGAGACATTTGACATCTTTATAATGCTGAATCTATCCATTCAGGAACATAGAACATCACTCCATTCAAAGTTTCTAATTAGGTCTTCAATGAACTTTTGTCATTTTCTTCCTGTACATCCCTTTCATTTCATGCTAGGCTTATTTTCAAGTATTCCACATTTATTACTGCCTTACGGAAATGGGATCTATTTTCCTTGATGTTAAGTTGTTATTTATCACTGGAATAGAGGAAAGCTGTCGATCAGTGTATGTACATATTGTGACTGGCCATACTGAATTCTTATTACTTCTGGTAGTTTTTTCTCACTTCATTCCCTTGGGTCTTCTGGATGGGCAACAATACCATCTTGAGGAAGAATCAATTTGCTTTCTGTTTTCCAGTGTTACAGCATCTTTATCTTCATGGTTTTTCATTGAGGTGGCACTAGATGGTGGTTAGAACAGAATGACTGCCCGGGTTCTGATTCTAGCTCAGCTACTTTCCACCCCTGTGACCTTGGGCAAATTATTTAACTTTTCCTTGTCCGCCATAATGGAGACATACTCATAGTACCTCGGCTTTTGTGACTGTTAAAATAATGAATACATATAAGGTACTTAGGACTTAGAGCAGCGACCAAAAAGGCACCCGATATATATTAGCTATTATTATTGTTATTATTATTGCCTTATTCACATAACATCCTAGAGTTATATTTAAAAATAGTGATAATAGTGGATATTCTTGTCTTATTCTTGGCTTTAATGAGAATGCTATTTGTAAGGTATGAGGTCTGTTAGAAGAACAGATATTCCTCATCATGTTAAGGGACCTTTTAGTTTTATTTATTCAGTGTTTGAACCCGGTATGCATGCTTAAGAAATCAGATATCTTTTTAGAATCTATATCAATAGCTATGCCTGTTTTTCTGTGTTTTATTAGTGTGACAAATTATAGTCATCGATTTCCTTTGTTCATTCTATAATGCATTCATTCAACATATATTTGTGGAATGCCTGGCATGTGTTGGGCACTGTTCTAGGCACTGTGACACATTGGTAAATGAAACAAAGTCCCTGCCCTCTAGGAACTTGTATTCTAGTATGGGGAAACAGATGATGAAAACAATGAGAAAATAAATGTATAATATGTCAGGTAGTAATAAGTGCTAGTGAGAAAAGTGAAGTAGGGTAAGGGGAATAGGATATGCCACGTGGGGTGGGGTGAGGTCAAGGAGAGCTTCAACCATATGGTGACTTTTTGAGCAAACACCTGAAGGCAGTGAGAGGCAAGTCATAGGATATCTGTGAGAAGAGGGTTCCAGATATAGAGAATAGCATGTGCAAAGGTCCTGATGCTGGTGGTACTGGAGCCACATCACAGAGACCATTATGACTAGAACAGAGTGGGTGAGAGGGGAGTAGAGCTCTTTGGGGCCGAGGGGACTTCCAGCCCCTACAAGATGTTTGTGAGGATTTTGGCTTATAGTTTGAGTCAGTTGAGAATCTACTGGGTATTTTTTTTGTTTTTCTAAATGTTTATTTATCTATTTAGAGAGAGAGAAAAAGAGTACAAGTGGGGAAGGGGCAGAGAGAGAGAGGGAGGGAGAGAATCCCAAGCAGGCTCCACACTGTCAGCATGGAGCCCAACGTGGGGCTCGATCCCACCAACTGTGAGATCATGACCTGAGCCCAAACCCAGAATCCAACACTCAACTGACTGAGCGTTTTTTATTATTATTGAGAAAAATTTCATGTAACATGAAATCTACCATTTTCACCATTTTAATGTCTACAATTCAATGGCTTTTGATATGTACACAATGATGTGAGCCATAACTACTCTCTAATTCCAGGGCATTTTTATCACCCCCAAAACAAATCTCATGTCCATTAACAGTCACTCACTTCCCCACCCCGGCCCAGCCTGACAACCGCAAATCTACTTTTTGTATCTTTAGATTGGCCTATGGTAGACATTTCATATAAATGGGATCACAGGGGTGGGAGATAGGGGAAGTGGGTGAAAGGTACACACTTACAGTTTTAAGGTAAATGTATTCTTGGGATCTAATGTACAACATGGTGACTATAGTTAATAACACTGTACTGTGTAGTTGAAAGTTGCTAAAGAGAGTAAGTCTTTGAAGTTCTCATCACAAGGAAAAAATGACTACTATGTGAGGCAAACTTGTGGTGGTGATCATTTTGCAATATGCATATGTCAGATCATATGTTGTACACGTTAAACTTACACATTGTCATTTGTATAAGTCAATAAGCCAATTGTATATCAATAAAACTAGAAAAAATAAATTATAAAATATGTGGCATTTTGTGTCTGACTTATTTGCACGTCATCTTTGGAGGGATGCCTATTAAATCTTTTGTCCAGTTTTCAATTGTGTTGTTTGTCTTTTTGCTGTTGAGTTAGGAGTTCTTTATATATTCTGGATACTAAACCCCTGTCAGATATGATTTGCAAACGTTTTCTCTTATTTTGTGGGTTGTCTTTGCACTTTCTTAACGGGTTCTTTGCACAAGTTTTCAATTTTGGTGAAGTCCAATTTATTGGGGAGTTTTTTTCTTTTGCTTCTTGTGTTTTGGTGCTGTATTCAAGAAACCATTGTCTACTCCAACATCATGAAGATTTAAACCTCTGTTTGCTTCTTAAATTTTTTTTGATGTTTATTATTTATTTTTGAGAGAGAGAGACAGAGTGCGAGTAGGGGAGGGGCAGAGAGAGAGGGAGACACAGAATCTGAAGCAGGCTCCAGGCCCTGAGCTGTCAGCACAGAGCCCGATGTGGAGCTCAAACTCACGAACCGTGAGATTATGACCTGAGTTGAAGTCAGACGCTTAATCGACTGAGCCACCCAGGTGCCCCAAACCTATGTTTCCTTCTACGAGTGTTATAGTTTTAGCTTTTACATTCAGGTCTTTTGGACATTTTGAGTTAATTTTTGTATGTGGTGTGAGGTAAGGGTCCGACTTCATCGTTTATAATGAAGCTATCCAGTTGTCTTTGCACTCTTTGTTGAAAAGACTAATGTTTCTCCATTAAGTGGTCTTGCCACCCTTCCTGCAAATCAGTTGGTCATAGTAGTATGGGATTTATTTCTGGACTACTGGAGAGTTGTTAAAAAGAAAGATTTGATCTCTTTCACTTTAAAAGTATCACCAGGGCTGCTGAGCGGAAGGTGGTGACTTGGACTAGATAATGAAAACCAATCAAATTCTGCATCGTTTTTGGCGGTAGAGCTGATAAAGTAGATTTCTTGATGGAATGTATGTGTGGTGTGAAAAGAGTGAGGCATCGAGGATGGTTCCAAGTATTCAATACAAGCAACTGGAAGGAATGAGTTATTTATTAACTTGAGGAAGAATGCAAAGGAGCAAGTTTTAGAGAGAAACTCAACAGTTAAATTTAATGCCTGTTGGATATCCAGATGGAGAGGTTGACTAGGTAGCTGGATAAATGGATCTAGAATTCACAGTTACATTAAACCATGTTAGCATTCCTGAAATAAACCTGCCTTTGTTATGCTGCATTATTCTTTTAACCAATTTAATTTCTTAGGTTTTTTTTTTCTGTAAGTACGTGTGGAATAGTTTATCTTTTACTCTGATGGTGTCATCTTTAACCGAGTTTAGTTGACAGAGTTATTCTAGTTTTACAGTAAGTAGTAGAAAGATTTTAGTCTTTTTAGATGCCCTGGAATAGTTTATAAAATATACAAATTAGCTGCTCCTTGAAAATCAAAAGATGAATCTACGAAACCATCCAGGATTCTATGCCCCCACCTCATCCTTCCTACAAGTTGTCTTTGTGGCTTCTGCCGTCCTTCTTGATCAGGTTTATACTTCTTGTGTGAATTTTAGTAACTCGCATTTTACAGAAAACAGTCCATTTTTTTTGAGATTTTCAAATTTATGAGCATATATTTGAGTACCATTATTTTTAATTTGTGTCTTTTTTCATATGCTCTTTCTCATTACAGATGTTTCCCCACTTTTCCCCTGATTGAACTAGCTACTTTGCTTTTTTATTGATTTAACTGATATTAACATCTTAAATTCAGCATGCAAAAAATGGTCATGTTTCTTATTTTTCCAAATTATACTAAACCTGGATCAAGTATACCATCTGTCACCAGATTTGCCTGGGTTAGCGTCTCACGTTTAAAGCTTCGTCCTCTTCCGGTGTGGCCAATAACCCCGGTGGTCTTTCCATCACCAAGCCGGGAAATCCTGCATTCTGCAGCCCTTGCTTCCTGCTGCCATTTGCTGTTGACACTGGTCAGACTGGTTACCGCCATTGGTCCAGGTCCCTGGACAAACTTCTGGGCATCCTTTCGCTCCTCACTAGGTTCCCAGGTTGCAACTTTCCACCAACGGCTTTTTCACTTCCATGTGGAGCCCCTCCCAGGATGCAAGAACACTTCGTCAGGAGTGATTTGCTCATTTTCCTCCCATCGATCCAGAACCTCTCTTGGCTTTTTCTTCTCAGATAGCTACATCACCAAGAGTCAGAGAGGGTTTCTTTTAGCAACTTGCCCCTAAATGGTCCTGTTCTCTTTTGCAGCAGAGTAGAGACCTCCTTGAAGCAGACACCTTGGTTGCTTCTGGGGGATCCATTTGCCCCCCCCTCCTTTAAAGATTATTCCTCCTACCAGAGATAAACAAATTCTCCAGATAGTTCTCTCACTAAAGAACATACAGCAAAAGAAAACAAAACAAACAAACAAACAAACAAAAACCTCACAAGTTAAATCTTTAGTGAAAGATCCCATTGTCTTGTTTTTAATCCAAAGAACCATCACCTGGATTTTCATTGGCTCCACTTTTATTTAACTACTAATTTATTTGTTTCTGCTTTTATCTTTATGAATACCTTCCTACTTTAAGTTCACTTATTTTGCCATCCTTTTATTATTTTAACGTTTATTTATTTTTGAGGGAGAGACAGGGAGAGAGACAGAGCGTGAGCAGGGGAGGGGCAGAGAGAGAGAGGGAGACACAGAATCTGAAGCAGGCTCCAGGCTCCAGGCTCTGAGCTGGCAGAACTCATGAATGGTGAGATCATGACCTGAGCCAAAGTCAGATGCTTAACCGACTGAGCCACCCAGGCGCCTCTGCCGTCCTTTTTAACTTTCTGATTTGCACATTTATTTTTTATTCTTTTTTAGTTGCTGTCAAATGTATTTAAGCTAATGTATTTGTCTTTGGTTACAGCTTTGACCAAATCCTATACATTTAGCTAAATAGTATGCCATCCTCGTTCTAAGGAGACTGCTCTATAATTGCACTTTCAGTTTAAAATATTAGGTTTCTATTTATCTAAGTACATAAAAGATAATCTAAAACATAAAGATGCAATATAACATAAAGATGCTACAGAAATATTAGCACTTTTGTTTGTGGCCCATCCTTCATCACCTCTAATTTTGTATTATTATAATCTGAGTTTTTATTTGACTTTATTCTTTACATTGCAGATATTCTTTTTCAGTTGTTATTTGAGATATAAATTTTATTTTATTTTTAAAAAATTTTTAATATTTATTCACTTTTGAGAGAGAGAGAGAAGAGTGACAGAGCATGAGTTGGGGGAGGGGCAGAGAGAGAGGGAGACACAGAATCTGAAGCAGGCTCCAGGCTCTGAGCTGTCAACACACAGAGCTCAACGTGGGGCCCGAACTCACAAACCATGAGATCATGACCTGAGTCGAAGTCGGATGCTTAACCCACTGAGCCACCCAGGTGCCCCAAGATACCAATTTAATTTTAAAACTATATTATAGTAGCTATGATTTTAAGATTCAGATCCATATTTATAAGGCTTCAGTCTCTGTTGATGGATCTTTCACAAGTTGGGTATTCTGGTGTGTCTTCCATGGCATGAGTCATCTTCTTCTGGAAGACTGTGTGGGCTTTGTACCCACCATGCTTTTCCACAGATCAGTTTCTCTCTGTTGCTTCTTCTATGAGATGTAGATTTTTATGATCATAATCTTCTTCCTCAAACCTCTCTAGGCATTACATCAATGTTGTGATGAAGTCTGAATGCAATCTGATTTGATTCTTTTGTAGACAAGTCTTAATTTTTCTTCCAACCCTCCCCTCCCCACCAAACATGCTGGATGCTTGTAGGATTCTTTCCCAATCCTTGGAATCAAAAAAGAAAATACAGCACATGTCGAGTGTTGTCTTGTCTAAAATGCAATTTGTCTTGTCTAAAATGCGATTACCATTTTTATTTGAAGAATTGAGTGTTCAGATGGCAGTTTTCTTCTATTATATCTTTAATTATTGCTGTTTTGTTCTGGTATCACTTTTAGAGAAACTAGTAATTCCCAAGTGAGTCTCTGTCATTTGTTTACCATATTATTCTGTTCTCTCTGGTCATTTTTATCTCAGTCCCTATTCTCTGTGTTCTGAGAGGACACCTCACCTTTGTCCCCCCAACAGCACCCATCGGTTTTCTGCAGTGAGGTTCTGCTCTTTCCTGCTTCCAATGTTTCTTAAAATTCTCATAACCTTATTCAGTTCCCATCATTATTCTCTTAACTCTGCCAGCTTTCTTTTAGTTTTAATCTGTTTTTTATTGCATATTCCACTTCTTACATCTGAGAGACCAGGTTTTAATGATCTCCTTGAAGTACAAGACAGCCACAATTTACTTCTAGTTCCCAGAGCAAATCCTTTTAGAGGCAATGTTCTTCCTGTGTGAGCATTCTTTGTTTGCTCCCTTTCTGTTTCAGGAAGTGTTCATAGGCTCCACGTGTATTTTAGGTCTTCCCTGGACCTGGTATTTTCTTATAGCTGGGTTAGTTATCCTGGGGCCCCCTAATCGTCTGATGTAGATGCTATCAGATTCCTTATCTCAGGTATTAATCTGGAAGACTGGATGAAATTTCACATTACCAGCCAGGGACCAGCAGCCCGAGGGTGGAGGTTGGAGATGAGGCAGCGGGGGGCAAGGGGGGAGTACATTCTGTGCTGTGGGCGTTGCTTTTTTAGTTTGTTGGCACTGCCGCTCCAGATGTGTGCTGTTCCTCCTGGCCTGTCCCTTGTTCCCCTGCCTGCCATGTGTGGGAGATACCCAGGCCTATCTATCATTGGGAAGCTGGGCTTGAATGGGCTTCGCTTGTTGGTTCTTGGAGCTAATGGCCCAGCCACTCCAGAAGGCCCTAGGGCTGCCATGAGAGATGGGCTCCCCGGCGTGGGCTCTGCACCCCTCCTGTGACCCAGCCTCTCCTCCGCTCTCATTCACTCATCCTCAGAGGCTATGAGGATGGTCCTGTGAGCGTGGCCACCCTCCCTTTCTCAGGAAGGAAAGCTATGAGTCAACCTTCAATCTGGTTCCACTGGCACTGTACCTAGCAGAAATTCCTCAAAGCTGGTGGCATATTGATGGCACTCTTTCCTATTCTCCAATGCTGAAGCAGATTCCCCCCTATTTTTAGACTCCCTTGGTCCTTTCTGTCACTTTCAGAAGGAGGTAGCTTAGGTGGGAGTTGGACATCTGTGCTCAGCCCTACCATCTTCCCCAAAAGTTTCATAGTTAACATTGTTACCCATACTTTGTCCTTGGGCGTAGAGATATCTGGCAACTCCTGAGCATTTCATTTTCTGTGGTCCCCTCTAAGCGTCTCAAACATACCGGGCCCCATCACATCTGGCTCCGTCGTTTCTCCTGGGCACTGTTCCTCTGCCTCTCAGGTGTTGGGAGCATCCTCTCAATCAGATGAGGGATTCTGTCAAACGTGGTACTGCCAGTCTCGGGGCCGTGAGCGCCGCTCCTTGCCAGGGGCTCGGCATCTGGCATCATAAGCCACATCCTGGCTTTCAGCAGTATTGATGGAATTTCCCCACATCCTCCTTTCTCTGCCAAAGTTATGACCTTCAAGTGGAAACAGAGAAGAAACCGTCCCTCTGCCCCCAAGTCCACCTGCTCCTTCCAAAGCCTTGCATTTCACTAGAGAGCCATTTCAGACTCCTTCTGGCACGCCCAGGCCCTCCCGCATGAATCAGCAGCCGTGGGCAGCCGGTGGCAGGGAGGGAAGGGGTTGCAGAGCCCCCCCACCCATCACTGCTTGGCTGCCCGCCCCAGGAAGACAGCACATCACACAATTTGCCATATCAAGTCTTTGAACAGCTGCCTCCCTACCCTTCATGGGAAGTCACCAAGCACCACACATCTGCTCCTTCCGGGGATGGCAAGAAGATTCCTCCTACCGCGGTGCCTGTGAATTCCCTTTGGGGTTCCGTGGGGCACAGAATAACATCTCCTGCAGAAAGCCCGAAGCCAGCCTTCACGAGGATACACACCCATGGAGGTTAGTCTCAGCGGCACCAGCAGCCCTTTCTGCCCTTCTCCAGCCTCCCCTCATGTTTGCTCCAGCCTCCCTTTCTTGACTCTGTTGCCTCTAATAATAAGGACAGCCATTCACTGAACCTCAGCCGTGGTGGACCTGATCGTGCATTAGCTTCTCTTGACCTTCCTAACGGTGTCCAGATAGTTGTGGTTATGCCCCTCTCACAGATAAGAGAAGCTCGCCGAGAGTCTCCTTGCTCCCTGGAAGTGGCCCGGCCAGTGGGGGCGTAGCCCGCATTCCAGTCTGGAGCCACCTGACACCGCATGTGCTCCTGCCTCTCTCCCAACCTCCTCCCTAAAGGGGAAAATAGAACCACGGGCTTCTTGTAGGTTTAGAGCAGCGGGTCTGCACCTGTGGGCCCATGGGCCAAATCCAGCTCTCTGTTTTTCTAAATAAAGTTTTATTGGAACACAGCCATA
The DNA here is from genome assembly GCF_018350195.1 of Panthera tigris. Lineage (NCBI taxonomy): Eukaryota > Metazoa > Chordata > Mammalia > Carnivora > Felidae > Panthera > Panthera tigris. Next base: position 60,409,647 of record NC_056672.1, on the reverse strand, counting down.
GCCATTCGTTTGCACATTGTCCGGGGTCGCTTTTGCAATGTAAAAACAGAGTCGGGCAGTTGTGACAGAGACTTTGTGGCCCGCAGAACCTACAGTACTTATTGTCTGGCCTTTTACAGATCAAGTTTCCCCAGCCCCGGTTTACAGCATGGGCTGTGGAAAGAGACCTGAAAAGTTAAATACCTGGTTCGCTACTTCCTAGGTGTGTGACCCTAGGCAAGTGACTCAACATCTCTGAATCTCATTTTACTTACCCGTAAACTGGTCAGAATTATACCTTCTGAGCTTATACCCAGTGGTCAAGAGGAGTAAGGTGACATGTGTTGGGGGCCCTGCATAGTTGGGACGCTCAGTAAACGTGAGCTATCACTGTTACCTTTCTCACTAACCCAGATGTTCAGCAGTCTCCACTTTTTCTCTGTGGCTTCCTTTCTGGAACATTCTGGCATTTTTGTCTAAGAACGCTTCATTTTTTCTGATACCTTCTGATACATATGAAACACAGATGTTTCCCCTCCTCGGAACGCCGGGAAGCAGGCGAAAGTGACGCTTACCTCTGGTAGATAAATGGGGACAGGACACTGTTGGTCTCATTCAGCCAGTGTTGACTGAGCCAGGCCATTGTGCTGGGACCTGACAGGCACTCAGGGCCTCAGGCTCTCTTGGAGATCTCAGCCCAGGGGCAGATGGACAGGATAATAGGCCATGACAATAGCTATAACCACAGTGCCTCCGGATTCTGGTCCCCTTTGGAAAATTCCCCTTGCACAGTGCAGAGTGAATACCTGTTCCCCGGAGTCTCTGGATACTGCTTCTAGGAAGACACATTATAAAACCGCTTAGCTTAGCACAGCTTCAGGCCCCACTCCCAGGCTGTTGGCCTGCTCAGCACTTTAATGCAGCGTCCATCCCAGGACACAGTCGGCTCACCTGACCCGCCAGCTCCCTCCCAGGACACACACTCAGCACCTCTACAGGCTGGGGCTGGCTCCCCGGGCTCCGGGCCAGGGCAAGGGCATACTGTCTTTCCTGACCTTGGAGGAGCTGTTGATCCTAGCTCCTTTCCATCGGCCCATGAGGCTGACCTTCTCCCCTGGCCACCTCCACTAGGTCAAAGGAGACCTCGTGCTGTGTGCTGTTGTGGGGGTGTGGATGACCCAAAGAATTTCCAGTTCTTCCAGAGTAGCGCAGGAACGCATGGACCTGGGAGGGAGGAACATTCTGGAGCAGCTCGTTGGAAAACCCAGAAGGACTTCGTGGAGGAAGGGCCACTTGCAGTGCGGCTTAAACTGCAAGCAGGCCTTTGACAGAAGACGGCAGAGGGCAAGAACTTAAAGTGATTAGTGCATGTGCTTGGTGGTAAAAATGAATTATAAGGGTATATGATAAAATGTGAGGTGAAAAAAATCAGGATACAAAATTGTCGATACCAACGACTTCTAGACCTCTACGTAAAAGACCTGTTGTATCGGTGAAGGGCCTAGCAGGAAACAGATGGCATAATCAGAGGGTTGAGGTGAAGAAAGTTTCCTTTAGAGGAAGTAACCAGTGCTAACACAGCACCAGAGCCTCATGACCCCCATGTGCCCCGGAGGACAAAGGAGAGGGGGCAGGAGAAGGGGCCGCTTCCCGGGGGCCGGTGGGGAGAGATACCTCGAGTTCTCTCATCCCCGCTCCCACTTCCGCTGGGGCCTCCCATTGGCTGAGCCCGTCTGGAAGTCAGAGGACATGGGGGCTTAAGTGACATATCCACAGAAGTCAGATTCCAGAAACAGAGTAGCAGAGACCGGCTTGAGGGGGTGGGTGCAGGCAGCCAACTCGAGCAGCTACACTAGTGGGATCAGTGTGTTGGGAATATGCGTAGTTGTGTCACTCCCCTCCTTTTGTCAGACTTCCAGTGGAGTGTAGAAGTCACTTTGCCATGTGAATCCAAAGGTCATAAGCGGTCGGAGCCAGCATGAGGGTCCTACCGCAGGAGAACCCCAAAGAAATGGAGAACTGCATTTCTCCAGCTGCCGTGAGCTCTCGGCACAGGCTGGTAGTCCAAGGACTGGGGACAAAGCGCTGGTTTGGGTGAGCCCAGCCAGGGTCAGGTTCCCCAGGAAAGGGACTCAAGACCTTCAGGAGGTTTCCCTGGGAGCACCCACAGGAAGGAGAGCGGTGGACAGTGAAGTTGACACAAAATGCCATTGTAACAGAGGCCTGGGTGGAGCCCAGGGAGAGCTCTGCAGCTAAGATGGCCCTTCAGAGATGTCCCCAATCAGGCATGAAGGCGGGCCAGTCACTGGTGTGGGCTGCCCTGGGCAGGGGTGTGATCTTGGACAAGGCTGCCCCTTTTAGTCACAGGCAGATCCCCGAGAGACACATAGCTGCGAGCTGTCAGTAGCCAACCCTCCCAGCAGCCGAGAGAATGGAAGGTTCTGGCAGCACATAGTTATAGGACCCTTGGGAACGAAGGAGTCTAGACTAGCAGGCCGGTAAGACGAGGACAGCTGAAAGGGCATCCCTTGGCCAGTAGTCCCCAAATGTGTAATGAAGACCCCAGGGTGCTTTATACAAGCACATTCCTGTCTCCCTCCCCTCCTTTCACACCAGAGTTAGAATCTCTTGGGCAGGGCCCGGGAATCTGTATTTCTACAAAGCTGCCGAAGAGAGGTGCCGTGCACAAGCAGGCTTGGAGCCACTGCTCTTAAAATCTCCAGACCCGACTGTGGTTGATGTCAGGTCAGGGAGATTTCTAGTTCTGGCAGCTGCTCTGGGCTGAGCCCCATGCTACGGGCTGGAACTCAAGGAACTCGGCTGGGCACTGCCCTCAAGCAGCTGTCGTCTCGCAGGGGAAAGGGACCTGGAAGGGCGGCAGCTGGTGGCTCTCTGTGGGGTTACTGTTCTGTTGCTGCTGTTAAAGACATGGCTTTGGGCAGCATCTATCTGGAAGGCAGGAAATTGGGTCTGAATCCAACTCTGTCCCTAGATGGCCGTGTGATAGGCAAGCCCCTACCCCTCTCCAGACCTTAGTTTTCCCTGCTGTCCAGTGAGGACTGCTGGGTTAATATGTGAGAGTTGTGGGGAGTGGGCTTGAGGGTGATGGGCCAGCTCTGCCTGCTGGACAGAGGCTCCCTTTGCAGTAACCTTGGGGCCAGAAGGTGAAGTACATCTCAGACGTGTGCCACGTCCTCCTTGTTGTCACCTTCTGATCTCGATGTCCCACCCCTTGGATGTGCCCAGCTCTGACTTCTCCTCTCTCCCAAACGTCTTGATTGCTTGCTTTGTGTCCCTCATGGATACCTGGAGAGGCCCCAACACGGTCCTCGTAACTGGAGTAGAGGCTCAAGAATCTGAGACATTCCTCAGGGTTCTAGCCCTCCCTCCCACCCCTCCATCTGAGGCCTGACTATCTCCTATAGCAACCCCACCTCTGCTTGCATACCAGCAGCAAGGGGAAGCCCACTCTCCCGCCGGAAGTTCCTTCTATCCTTGTTAGAAAGTTCTCCTCTGAGGGAGCCGAAAGCCACTTCCTGGTGGCTTCCCACACTGGCCCTGGCCATTCCCCTGGGGCCCCGGTGCCACGCTGGCCCCCTAGTCTCAGTGACAGCTTCTCAGGATGTGCAGGCAGGACTTTCTGTCCCTGCAAACCCCCTCCTGTCCCCTCTTCGGTTCCTGGGGTGCCAAGGAGCAGGGGAGGGGCTCTGAACGTCAGGGAGCGAATCTGCCTTCCGCTTCCCCCAGTGCTCTCAGGTACGGTTTGTCTAATATCCCCCGTCTTAACTGGGATATCCCTGTTTTAGTAATATCCAAGTAATTCTGTAACTAGTGGCCTGGTCCCACAAGCCTGCTGCAGTTAAAGCAGTGGGTGCTTTGTCACAGGAAGGCTGCCAGGCTCTGACGGCTGATTTCATTCCCCCCATAGCTCAGCGTAGCCTGACTTCTCGGGGCTAGCATTGCAGCAGAAGCAGCAGTCCAAGGGAAGACAGCTGGCCCTGGGGTTTGTGCAGATCCAAGAGGGGGACTTGGGCCTGGTCCCACATCCTCAGGCAGCCTGGAGCTGGGCCCCGAGGGACCCAGATGGAGGGTGTGTGGACTCTCGGGGCAGTTTCTGGTTAGCTAGAGAGAGTGGTTTGCACAGCACCATGCAGTTTAGAGGAGGGGTCACCACTAGCTTGGGAATGAGGGAAGGCATCCCGTAGGAGGAGGTGTTTGAGGATGTGTGGAATTTTAAATTCAGAGCTGATTGTATGAGTTTCCTGTTCTACTGTAACAAATCACCACAATTTGTTATGTTATGGTAACAAAGCTCAGAAGTTCAGGGGCGCCTGGGTGGCTCAGTCGGTTAAGCATCCGACTATTGGTTTCGGCTCATGTCACCATCTCATGGTTTGTGAGTTTGAGCGCTGCATCAGGCTCTGTGCTGACAGTGCAGAGCCTGCTTGGGATTGTCTCTCTTTCCCCTCTCTCTCTTCACCTCCCCTGCTCACTCTCCCTGTCTCTCTCTCAAAAATAAATAAACTAAAAAAAAAAAAAAAAAAAAAAGCTCAGAAGTTCAAAATCAAGGTGTGAGCCGGACTGGTTGCTTCTGGAGGCTCTGGGGGAGGGTCCGCTCCCTTGCCTTTTCCAGCTGCTAGAGGCCACTTTCACTCCTTGGCTTGTGGCCCCATCCTCCACCTTCAAAGCCAGCAGTGCGGTTTCATCAGACCATCTCTCTCAGACCCCTGCTTCTGTTGCCATGTCTCCTTCTGTAACTGCCTACTTTCCCTTATAAAGACCCCTGTGATTACCCTGGACCCACCTAGATAATCTTAAGTGATCTCCCCATTTCAAGACCCATCACTTAATCCCATCTGCAAAGTGCCCTTTGCCATGTAAAGTAAAGGATTCCAGGAATGAGGATGTGTGCATCTTTTGGGAGGGGCTCTTATTCTGTGTATCACTTAAGCTTCTTTGGAATTTCTAAAACTGTGCAAGGCTGGATGGGGACTTGAGAGCCGGAGGATCCTAGTTCCCTTGCATCAGCTGTCCTACCCCTGTGCAGGTTGGTCTAGGGTGTGCCCCCTGGCCTACAAGGTGTGGTTCTGGAAGGTGGGCCTCTGGGGAGCTCGTGGGGCACCGGGCAGAGGACAATGGCCTGCAGGCTCTTCCCCCTCCCTCTGAAGGACTGCTGTGACAGAGTGATGGTGGTGGTGTCTCCAAGGCAGGAAGGAGATGTCCTGGGCGCATCTTGGGCCCGGGAGCCTGTCACTGGTCAGCCGTGCCAGCTGGAGTCCCTGTTCCCAGCCGCCATGTGGGCTGACCAGACGTCACCCAGCAGGTTTGGATGTGAGTGGTTAGGCAGGTTCAGGTCACAGGTCCCCACACCCTGAGCCATAGTGAGGAAAGCAGAGAACTTGCCCCCAGGGAACTCTACCTGCCCTCAGGCCACCAAGTGTGGCCTGAGGGCATCACAGCACTGTCCTGGGGCCAGTTCCTGTTTTCAGGCTGAGGCATCCAGGCCAACCACTGGGCATTTGGCTCATCCCTGTAAGACCGTCTCAAATGTTCTCAGAATGAACTCTAAAATAAAAGTTCAAAGGAGCTCGGAGTGCTGACCCTCTGCCTCTAAGGCTGGACAGACACAGTGCCTCCTGTGTGCACCCCTTCATCCTCTCGTCTGCCTCGGTTTCTGCATGCGGGCACCACACTGGACCCTGGAAAAGAAAACAAAGCCCTTCCCTCGCGGGGCTGCCCTGTTAGTTGAGGAGGCGGACGTGACAGCCCCAGTTCTCATGGTCAGCTCTCTGCGAGCCAGCTCAAAGTCAGCAGCCTGGACTGCTGAGCCTTCCACTGGGGCCCATGGGGCGGATGGTCTCACCTGGGCCTCCGCATCTCATGACACGGCAGCTTCTGGTCCTTCTCTTGTTTTCCTGCTCTTGGTAACTCTGAGAAAGTGAGAAAGACTTATTTCCTGGGGACAGACAAGTGGCTGTTGAGTAGAGGGAAACCTTACCTGTGATGTGAGGCATAGGCAGGACAGGGAGCCCAGCGGCTGCGTGGGATCATGGTTTGGACCCGCAAAGGCCGGGTCCTAAGAGGCCCCAGGTGTATTTGTTTCTGTGGCTGCCACAACAAATCATCAGAAACAGGGTGGCTTAAAGCAACAGAAATTCCTTCTCTTATAGTTCTGGAGCCAAGGGTCTAAAATCAAGGTGTCACCAGGGCCCTGCTCCCGCTAAATGCTCCCTGGGAGGGTCCTTCCTGGCCTTTTCCAGCCTCTGGCGGCTCCAGGTGTTCCTCAGCTTGTGGCCAAATCATTCCAGCATCTGCCTCTGCCTTCAGATGCCTTCTCCCTCATATCTATGTGTCCCGAATCTTCCTCCGCCTTTCTGTTAGAAGGACACTTACCACGGGATTCAGGGCCCGCCCAGGTAGTCCAGGATGATCTCATCTCAAGATGCTTAAGTTAATTACATCTGCAAAGATGCTTTTTCCAAATAAGGTCACATTCACAGATTCTGCTGTTTAGGACTTGGGCATACCTATTTGGGGGTCACACTGGCTCTGCAGTGTGAACACGCAGGTGTCCCACACACATGTGGTTTTCACATGGACACAGCTGTGCATATACCCCCAGGTATTACCCTGTGCAAGTGCCACATGTGTGCAGTAGAGCTAATACATGTTTACTTGTGTACTTGCCCTTGTGAAAAAATTTCACTTGTATTCAACTCTGGTTATAGCTTATTAAGAGTTTATATTTCTAGAAATCTGAAAGCTAGATGGCTGTGTTTTTTTAAAAGGAACTCTTTCGGGGGGCACCTGGGTGGTTCAGTTGGTTAAGCATCTGACTTCAGCTCAGGTCATGATCTCACAGTCCGTGGGTTCGAGCCCTGCCTCGGGCTCTGTGCTGACAGCTCAGAGCCTGGAGCCTGCTTCAGATTCTGTGACTCCCTCTCTCTCTGCCCCTCCCCTGCTCCTGCTCTGTCTCTCTGTCTCAAAAATAAATAAAAACATTTAAAAAATTTTTTTTAAATTTTTAAAAGGAACTCTTTCAGGGTGCCTGGGTGGCTCAGTTGGTTAGGCATCCAACTCTTGATTTTGCCTCAGGTCATAATATCATGGTTCATGAGATTGAGCCCCAAGTTGCTGATAGCACAGAGTCTGTTTGGGATTCGCTCTCTCTCTCTCTCTCTCTCTCTCTCTGTCAAAAACAAATAAATAAACTTAAAAAAATAATTTAAAAGGAACACTTTCCTCAATGAATGTTCACAAGTTTGGAAAACTGGAAATACAACCACATGTATGAATTTCTATGGGAACTTAAGTGTATGCCCCAAGTCTTTGAGAAACTTCAGAGCTGCAGAGGGCTACTTCGGCAACTGTAAAATTTAAAAAGTCAGGGTAGGGGCAGGTGGAGTTTTGAAACACTTGTTTTCTTAGAACCACATGCATTGGTGGTGAGAGAAAACTCCCTTCTCTGCTTTCCCAACCAGTTTCTCCTTGCACACCTCTGATGATGGGGAGCTCACTATCTACCAAAGCAGCCTTCTCCATTATTAGGAAGTTTTTTTGGCCTTGGGCTAAAGTTTGCTTTCTTGAACCACTTACCTGTTGGTCCCCTCCTCTGCCGTGGGGGTGCCCAGAACCAGGCTCCCTCTCTTCCACACGACAGCCCTTCAGAGTTTGAACCCAGCCATCACTTCCTGCCTTCGTCTTCTAGTCTCTGGGCTAATTTTTTAATTAGCTTAAATTAATGGCGGTTTCTGGGGAGCTCCAGGCCCAGTAAAAGTGACCTGAATTATTCAAAGATTTGAGTGTTTCAAATGCCTGTTTATCCTAATTAGCATCTTAACTACAGCGGTGCCCTCTGCCTCTAACGAGCCACATTTTAACATGTTCCATATTTTAATGGATTTTACTTGAATGAACTGTTTAATCAAATGAAGACACATTTCATGAATGAATAGAAGTAAATCTATAATTATACGCTTTAGTCAGGTAAGAGGAGTGACATTTTGGCACAATCCAGGGCTATATATAGCGAGTGCATTTGAATGACAAAGTAGGTTACCTCCAGTTCCATAGGAGAGCTGGGAACTGGCTTTGCTCTCAAGTTCATTTTGTAACCTAATTAGAATTTTCAAAGAGTTGTAAAGTGCCTGTGGCGCAGATCTGGTTCTCCCCATCTTTACCTGGATCTCTGCCTTTCTAGATGATTCCTCAGCTGGTGCAGCAGCCTCGTTAGGGAAGGCAGCCAGGGTACTACTGGCCACAGAAGCCAAGTGTCCTAGAGTCTCTGATGCTCTCCATGGCGTCCACTTTGCATTTCACATCCTCCATCAAAGTCTTCACTGCCTGGGACATGTGGTCAGAATGTGGTAACTTACAGTTATAACAATACGATGCTTTCCTCTTCTGCCTTTACTTACTGTTTCTCTCTTATGCCTTGTCCCCCCTTTCCTTCTTTCCGTTCTTGCTTCTGACATGGTCAGGACCTGCTCGTGGCTCTGGGGACCAGGAATAGAAGGATCTGGGGGTGTAAAATGAGACATAACTATGGGATGGGGCAGGGGAGGGCAGGAGAGGGGTGTGGGAAACTGTAAAGGAAGATGGTGCCCTGGACCTGGAGAAAGTGGGGACAGTGACATGGGGGGCTTTCAGGCAGGCGGGCAACTCAGCTGTGAGCCTGACAGTTCTGTTGCTTTTCCCCCTAAAGTGTGCGGTTTCCATCTTTAGCTGCATGTTGGAACCGCCTGGAGGCATCTAAAAATGCTGATGCCTGGGTGCTAGTCCAGAGATTCTAACTGGTTTAGGATGTAGCCAGGGTACCAGTATTTTTAAAGACTCCCCAGGTGGTTCTAATACGCAGTCCAGAGTCTTCAGGTGACTGCAGCCCCAATACCTTGACTACAGCCTCATGGAAGACCCTGAGCCAGAACCACCCAGCTAAGGTGCTCCTGCATTCCTGGCCCATGGCAACTGTGTGAGATAATAAATGTGTCTTGTTTGAAACCACCGAGCTTTGGGATAATTTGTTACACAGCAATAGATGACTGATACAGATGATTAGTTGCCCCAGGTGTACCCCTAAGTGGGTCACTTCACCTCCACCGGTGTCTCTACCTCCAGCCTTCCAGAATCTCTCACCTGGATGGTTGCTGGAGCTGTCTCACTGACCTTCCTCTTCCCCAACTGCCTCTGCCCCTCACTGGCCCCACGGCAGCCTAAATCACGGTTCTGGTCATGTCACCCATCCTCGAAACCTTGTAACAGCTTCTCACTGTGCTTAGGCTCAAGACCAGCATCCTTGATGTAAATTATAAGGCCCTCATGGCCTATTCCTCATTTCATGCCCACGGCCTTCCCCCCTCCCTAGCCCATGCTCTGCTGTAGCCCAGCCTGGCTCTTCTGGCTTTTCACTGCTCTCTTCCACCATGGGACTTTTGCATGTACTGCTGCTCAGCCTGGAAGCCTTCTCCTGCCTAACCTCCTGCCTGGGTCCAACTCCACCATTACAGCTTCTCCCAGAGCATGAGAGCCCTTGTCTTGGTAGGGACCAGGGTGATCATCTGATTAATGTTTCCCACCTCCACTAGATAGAGGCCCAGGACTGTGAATGGTTTTGCTCACTATCAGAGCCCTAGTACTAACTCACATGGTGCATGGAATAAAGAGATGTCAATATCATGAATGAATGAATGAATGAATGAATGGGAAAATAAATGAGAGACTGGCAAGAACAAGCAGAGCCCTAATCTAGAATGATCAGAGTGCTAGGTAGCTGTCCAGAAAGAGACCTAAGCCCATAGGCCAGGCAGTAACTGCCATTGGCTGTAGCTCCAGCCCCAGAAATGCAGCAGGAGCCCGGATGGAGAGCCTGAGATCTAAGAAGATCTCTAGCCACCTGACATACCTATTCCTCTGGTCTTCTTTTCCTCCAACCTGTCTGCTTCTCCCCCTGCATCTCGCAAGAGGGATAAAGACTGGCTATGTCCCCGAAGCACTCAGTCAGTTGGAGGAGCGAGGCCACTGCGATGGCTTTATTGGAGTGACGAGTCCCTATCACCCCTTCCCCCACGGCCCCATGACCCAGCTGGGAGGGGGACTGCGTGTATACCTACTGGGCCTGCTGTTCAGACGGCTGATCTGACCTGACGGGGTTTTCTCCATACACACCCTGAGCGGGACTGTCCCCACGGCTCTGGGCTTTTTTTCCCCAGAGCCACTGATTCTGCCTACCTCTTGACTTCTTTCAAGATGGACTATCCTAGAGCTTAAAGTCTGAGTTTAAATGTTAAAATTCTTGGATTTGGATCTTGGATTCCCGAGGCTGCATGGGATCCCTTAGGAGACATTGTTGTCATCCCTTGTAACCTGTACCCTCCCCAGCCCCCTGGGTCTATGGCCTCCCTGAAGGTTCCTAGCCATGCCCCTCTCCATTGAGCCTGAACCACTTTGTCCTTATCCCTCATAAAGGCGACCAGAACTGAGCCCAGCATTTGAGGTGTGGACTGACATGGACAGAGGGACAGAACAGAGGGCAACTGCCACGTCCTTCATTCTAGACATGACGGCCTTCTAAATGTGGCTCCCAGTCCCACTCACTCTCTTGGCAGTTGCCTTCCTCAGTTAACACATTCTGGTCTTCTAATCAAGAGGGAAATATCTAAGCCATTGGAAACGTTTCTCTCACTATGATCAATGAGTGTTGTAAAACTTACCCTGCTTCCTTTAGGACAGTGGTTTTCAAATTTGAGCATTCATCAGAATTGCCTGGAGGGCTGGGTAAACACAGATTGCTGGACACAGCTTCTGATCCAGTAGGTCTGGGGTGGGGCCTGAGAATTTGCATTTCTAACACATTCCCAGTGATGCTGGTGTTATTGCCCAGGGGCCACATTTTGAGAACCACTGCTTTAGGGATATGCTTTCTGGCACAACTTCATATTCACAGTCTGTACCAGTTCTTGAGGCTGGGGAGGGAAATCAGCAGCTGTTGCCTCCACACCTAGCTTAGACTTTTTAGTCCTGGGGCTCTGACCCACTGGTTTTCCTGTGTGTCCTTGGAACTCCTTTGGTAGCCTGAGCTCATATCCACTGCTCCAGAAGCAGAGAGAGTTCTCCCTTTAGGTGACCTCTGCCCTGTGGGCTGGCCCCAAGGCTCCAGCTTAGACTCTACCCCTCCTGATTGTTCTTCTCATGGCCCTGCTCATGCCCCTGGCAGTCCTGGCCCTTCCTTCCAGGTAATGGGACAGCCTTCCTCTCTGTCCTATCCATACCCATCCATGCAAATGAGGCCCCCAGTGGGACCCCAACTATACTGGACTGTGTGTGTGTGTGTGTGTGTGTGTGTGTGTGTTATTTTCTTGGAAATTAAGAGCTATTCTTTTCCCAGAAGAACGTATTTTCTGCTTTTATAATGGAGGTGAATGAAAAATAGGACCCACTGTGTAGAAATGCAGTTTATAGCAAGCTGCAAAAAGACATTGGCCCCATTAAACAAGAGATACCTGCAGTTCCAGAAGGAAAAATAAGCGTTTACAAATTTATGTAGTACATCTTTGACCAGTGAACTGAATGGTCCTCCTACCCACACATGAGGGTGTGGATCTTTTTTCCTTATGAGTTACATCAATGATATTATTTCGTTTCCATGCTTTGGTTACTTAAAAAATACCATTTATTACTGATTTCCTCCATTTGCTTTCTCTAAAAGGGTCCATTAGAATAAATACTTGAGCTGAGCTCAGACTTCTTGGTGCTAAAATTATGGTGGCTGATCGCACCACCATCTGTTCTGACCTGTTCTGGCTCATCAGGCTTCCAGAACTGTCCACAGCTGGCAGGCTCCAGAAGAGCCAGCCTGGGAGCATGTGGAGAGCACAGGGCTGGGAGCGACACTTCAGTTTCCTCATTTGTGAAATTAGGGGCAGAATGAGATGACCTCTAGGGTGTTTTCGTTTTGTTTGTTTTGAGTTCTGACTGCCTAAAACATAGTTGATTGGCCATAATTAAATACAGCTTTCATGCACATTCTTATTCACAGATAGATACCCCAAGCCACTGGCTGCCTCGATGCCTTGCCTTAAAAGCCTGGACATGATCATTCATCTTTTTTTTTTTTTTAATGTTTGCTTATTTTTGAGAGAGAGAGAGAGAGAGAGAGAGAGAATGCGAGCAGGGGAGGGGCAGAGAGAGGGGGAGACACAGAATCCCAAGCAGGCTCCAGGCTCTGAGCTGCCAGCACAGAGCCCAACGTGGGACTCAAACTCATAAACCGCGAGGTCATGACCTGAGCCAAAGTCAGACCCTTAACCAGCTGAGCCCCCCAGGAGCCCCCCAGCTCTTCATTCCTTTCTAAGGCTGGGTGATGTTCCACTACATGTATACACCACATCTTTATCCCTTTGTTTATCCCTTCATCCATTGATGGACACTTGGGTTTCTTTCATCGCTTGGCTTTTGTGAAGAATGCTGATGTACAGATGTATCTTTAAGACTCTGTTTTCAGTTCTTTTGAGAATGTACCCAGAAGTCGAATGCTGGATCATGTAGTCATCTGTGTTTGCTTTTTGAGGGACTGCCATACCGTTTTCCACAGTGGCTGTACCATTTTAGGCACTCCGTGTCTCTACATTTTCGCCAATGCTCGCTGTCTCCTGTGTTTTGCTAATAGCCATCCTAATGGGTGTGAACAAGAAGTGCTTGTAAGGATCATCTTCTCTTAAGGAAGAGGAAACTGAAGCCCTGAGACAGGGAGGGTCACACAGAGATGCGGCGGTCACAAGCACATCAGTGACAGACCTAGAACCTGGATCCCCCAACCCGCACTTGGTAGTTTTTACTGAAACACACAGTCCTGTTTCCACTCTTTATGTCAGAGGGTGCTCAGCCGTGGCCATGGGCCAGATACAAACTTCAGATTTCTGTGGTTCAGTCCTCACTTTGTTTTTGTTTTTTAATATTTCAAAATTGTATCAACGTTTTAAAATATGGAAGGATCTTATATTTTAAAAAGTCTAGATTTCTGAATTCTCCCTCTGAAAGCAGAAAGTCTAGTGACTCGGTCTGGCATTCTGGGGCACAGCATGATGGGAGCAACTGCCATCTTAGATGGGACATCCCGGTCTCCAGTTTGCCACTGTCCCCACCACTCCCTAATATCCTTCCATACATACTGCTTCACACACTGGCTGGACCCAGTGAATCCTGGAGTTTGCAGATCTCTGCTTTCTAAGCATATCCATGTTGACCATCCTGTGTCAACAGATAGGTAGTTATATGTAACAGCACAGGCTGGTTCCATACCCCCTTGCTCTTTATTCTGCACTGAGTGTCTTGCTGTTTCTTCACCCTAGAAGTGAAATGATATTGCAAGTAAATAATGCAGAATATAAATAGAGATATATGTGAATGGTCTGATTTGGTGACAGTGTGATGAGACAGAGAAACACCAGCAGGAAAGCCCAGAGATTCGGACGCTCATCTTGACTCTCTCCCAGGAAATCTCTGCACCACCTTAGCTAGCCCCTTCCCAGTCTAGCATCCTTGTGCCAGTGTGTCCCTTGCAGGCTGGATCCCCAAGGTCTCACAGGGCCCTCTAGTTTATAATGAAGGGAAAAAAATAACTCCTTTTGCATTGTTGGTGGAGAAAACCAGCCCAGTTAAGCTGCTTCCCCAGGACGACGCCTCCGAACAGACTCTTCCTGTGGCTGCCAGCACACCCACCCTCTGCTTTCTCTTTGCTAACAGGTGAGGAATGACCTAACTGGGGTTCTGTATGGTGAGGACATTGAGATTTCGGACACCGAGAGCTTCTCCAATGATCCCTGCACCAGTGTCAAAAAGCTTAAGGTGAGTGCAGCTGGCCACGGCCGGGGGGACAGACCGATGCCTTGCTCCAGGCTTCCCCACATCCCTGACTATGAAAGTGTCTTGAGTTCTGGCTGTTTCATTTCATCCTGGCATTTCACACATGGGGAGAGGCCCCAGGAGCTGGCTCCCCTTGGCTGCCCCCATGCTTGTCTAGCAGTGGCCAAAGGTCTGATTGCTAGGTACATAGTCCTGGAGAGCTTACTGGGTGATTTTGTGTCTCTCAATCGAGCCTAAGAGGTAAGCAGGGCGTGAGTTATTACCTTCTTCATTGCAGAGAGGCTGAGAGAGAGGGAGTGTCTTGCCCGAAGCCACAGCAAGGAAGTACAGTTTGTTCGGACTGAACGCCTAGGTTTTTGACCCCTCTCGCGACACTCACTCCAGGAACAGAGAGGGCCGACTAGAAGTTTGCCCGGCTGTCAGGGGTCTCTGTCTGCCATTTGTCTCCTCATCCCGCAAGCTCTCTCAAATACCTGGTTTGTGCCAGACCCCCTCCGGGTCTCACAGACACCATCAGGCCTCAGGTTGCTCACAGCTGGGGAGGAAGCCAGTTACCTCTCTGGGGAACAGGAACAGAGGGGCCTGGGAACAGAGGGAGGAAGTGACTCATCCCGCCTGGGGAGAGGGTTCAGACAAGGCTCCAGAGAAGGGACAGCGTCTGCACCTTGCAAATGGATGAATGGGATGGGGACCTGCAGGAGCCCAGCAGGGAAGGAGGAGTGAAGATCAGAGGGCACGGCGACCATGCTCACCACTCAGCAAGGATCAGCAGGGATTCCACAGAGACTGGAGTATTGGGGCTAGAAGGCGGTGGGAGCCAGGTTCCGCAAGACTTGAATGCTGAGCTGAGGAGTTTGGTCTTTTATCCAGGGGGCAACGAGGGTGCTGGGGGTTTATAAGCAGGTGCACACAGAGTTAGAGCTGTCACCTTCCTCTTTCCCTCTCTTCCACTCCCTCATGCCCACATTTAGGGCTGCTGGCTTGGAGACCGCAGATGCCAACTGCTAACATGTCCCCTTCCATCTTGGGCAGGTCCCAGGTTACACCAGTCAGAGCAGGTGGCAGTTTCAAGCTCTTGTCTTCCAAAGCCCCCAGTTCACAGATGGGAAGACTGAGGCCCAGAGACAGGGAACGAGGGAAGCAGACACCATGCCCATGTGTGACATTGCAGCCCTTCAAGCTGCTTCAGATGAGGAAACAGTAGCTTGGGAGGGCCTGCTGGCAGCCGGGTGGCTGGGGCGGGATCTGCCCACGCTGTTCGCCCACAGGCTGTGTGGTCTGAGGGTCCAGTCGGGTTGTGGGGTCTGGAGGACCCAGAGTGGTACAGTGCCTGCTCGGCAGGGAACAGCCAGGTGGGCCCGATGCTGTGATGATGTTCTGCCACACAGGGCAGCGTCTCCCCAGGGTGGGCACTTGAAATAGCTTCCTGTGCCTCAGAGGCCCAGCAGAGTTCTTTGGGCTTTAAAGTTTAAAGAGTCTTTGTGTGTAGAGCAGAGGCACTAGTTGAAAGTCTGCAGAGAAATTAGGGAAGGAACTGGGTGCTCTGCTCGTTGACCAACCAGCTCCGCCAGAGGTAGGAGTGACATTACCGATGATGGAAATAGCAGCCCACCTGTCCGGGGCCCTGGCGGAGAGCCAGGTGCCAATGCAGAGCCCTTGACCTCCGCTGGCTCATTCGGCCCTCCCCAGAGCCCTCGGACAGATAGTTTTTGCATCCCGGTATCTCAGATGAGGAACACGAGGCTCAAAGAGGTTAAGGATCGCCCCGAGTCGCCCAGCTGGAAAGCGGTGGGTTGGATTGAAGCCTGGGTCTGGACGACTAGGCGGCCCAGGTCTCTCCACCGCCCCGCACAGCTGCTGCCAGAAAGGATGACAACATCACATAAGCTGGGGGAGGGAGGGGTGCAGAGCCCAGTCTGTCTGTTGGCAAAGGAGTCCTTCTGGGGGAAGCGCTCTTCCCCCACAGACCTGCATGACTCCTTCTCCAGCCTTCTTCTCGTCTTTGCCCAGTTGTTCGCTTTTTCCAGAGGCCTTCCTTGCATGCTTCATTTAGAAGTTAAATCCTTGTCTACTTTCTGTTGATTTTCTCCATTTCACTGACAGACGCCTGTATTCGTTTCCAAGGGCTGCTGTAACAAAGTACCACAAACTAGGTGGCTTAAAGCAAACAGAAATGTATTCTCCCACATTCCGGAGGCTGGAAGTTCAAGGTCAAGGTGTCGGCAAGGCCATGCTGTCTAGAAGGTCGTGGGGCCATCCCGTGCCTTTCTCTTCGCTTCTGGTATTGCCAGCAAGCCTTGGTGTCCCCTGTCCTGCAGCTGCGTTAACTGTAGTCTCTGCTTCATATGGCATGTTCCCCTTTCCTTTCACATCGTCTTCTTATTAGGACGTTAGTCGTGTTGGATTACACGTCTACCCTACTCCAACATGACCTCATCTTAACTAATTACATCTGCAGAGAAGGTCACGTTCCAAGGTATTGGGGATTCAACATATCTTTGGGGGCCACAATTCAACCCATCACAACATCTGACCTACCATTCATTTTGCCTAGTCGTTTTATCATCTGTCTCCTCCCGCTGGAACATAAGCTCTAGGAGGCAACAGTTTCTGTCTGTTGTGCTCACTGTTTTGTTCCCCATCACCCAGAATCAAATTAATTTGAGTGTGTGTAAATAAAATACCAAGTCTGGACAGACAAAGCCAACAGAGAACACAAGGATAGAATAGAGTAAAGGAATAGAGTACTGAGTAAAGGAATACTCAGGAATAGAGTAAAGTAACTTCTGGAAAGCTCGGAGAAAAAGCAAATCTCTGGTTTACTGTGGGATAAGATAGAGAAGGATGTTCAGAGGACAAGGGAGAAAACTAAATACCAAATAGCAGAATTAAAATCTGCATTGGAGGTATTAGAGAGCAGAGTTCGTGCCAAGAAAAATAAAGATCAATAGTATGAAGGACAAACTTGAGATATTTCCCAGAATTCAGAGGAAATGGTGAGAGCAATCAATCTAATGAGGGAAGGGAGAATAGTTATGGACACTGGAAAGGGAGATCCTAAGGGAAAACCAGGACAGATGAAACAGAACAAAAATCAAAACAAAACAGGCTCCACACTAGCAGTGAGTGCACCTAGCACTCGGACTTGGTTTCTAATACCATTCTGTAGGAAAAGGAACCAGGACTCCTTGGGAAAATGGCTGATTCTAGGACTGGGGCATGAAATATGCACGATGATCCTGGAACATCTTCTAGTGCCAGAAAGTAAAGGAGTGCGGCTGAGTGCAAGGGCTCCCAGTGGCCAACGCTGGGACAATTTCAGCAATAAAATAAAATAGTATTGGATTAAAACCCAAAGTATAAAATAAATATCCATGTGTCCATACTGCTGTGAATGATTGAATAAATAAATGGGAAAGATCAGGCAAATATCTTATACAGAAGAATTCCAAATAATTTACGTAGATATTTCAGGTTCATGGAGGTAGAGCAGAATGACCCGCTTCTTAAGTGATTTCTTTCCAAAGAGTCCACTGTAGAAAGCAGGGAGAAGAGTGGCTTGATGATGGAAAAATCTAATAAACACGACCTCAGCTGGGTGACCGAGGTCAACATCAATAGCAGTAAGTCACGGTGATAGGATACACCCTTGATATGAGGAAATGAGAAGGGCAATTTACCTCGGTGGGTCTTCCTTCCCCAAACCCATGCCCTAAGCCTAACCATGAGAAAAACATCAGGCAAATTCTAGTGGAAGCCATTTCCCAAAACACTCCTCAAAACTGTCTAGGTCTTCAGAAATAAGGAATGTCTGAGCCAAAAGGAGCCTATGGAGACATGACAACTAAATATAATGTGTTATCCTGGATGCAATCCAGGGATAGAGCAAGGACATTAGAGAAAAAAAAAAAAAAAAAACAACTAAGGAAATCTGATTAAAGTATGGGCTTTAGCTAATAATAATCAATATTGGTTTATTAATCATAACAATGTGCCCCACGAACATAAAATATTAATAATAGGGGAACCTGGGTGAGGAACATATGAGAACCTTCTATCTTTGTTATCTTTCTAAAACTATTCTCAAATAAGAAGTTTGTTTTCTAAACAGAAGACAAATTTAAGGGGGCTCAGGAGGGTCCTACTAGATTGGATTGACAAAATTGCTAATAGTCAACCATTTTTGAAGTACCATATCAACAATATCATGAGGAAATGTACAATGTGCACACTGTATGTGCGTCTAGCTGGCCTTCCCACATTCTAGCAGAATTGGTGAAAAGAGAGTCATACCAACACACATTTTAGCAAAAGCTTTGAAGTACAAATATAAAGGGGGAAATCTACAAGTATCTAGGCCAGAAGAAAACGAATTTCCCACAAAGGTGCAAAAACCAGGCCACCTCAGCTCCTCTGCAGCGTTCAATCCCAGAGACAATGGAGCAGCTGGGAGACATTCTCCCATGTGTGTAGCTCATGTGGCATACCAGCCAGGTGCCTTTCTCAAAGTTAATCCTTGAAGTCCTACGTCAGCCAGCCAAGAACAATGGCAAACTTCATAGCTGAGGTCATGGCAGAAACTGCTGATCAGGGGCCACCAGAACCCATAGACAGAGAGCTGAGTCTAAATAATTGTCCTAAAATGGTATACAGATGCTGGGACGCCTGGGTGGCTCAGTCGGCTGAGTGTCCGACTTCGGCTCAGGTCATGATCTCACGGTTTGTGAGTTCGAGTCCTGCATTGGGCGCTGTGCTGACGGCTCAGAGCCTGGAGCCTGCTTCGGATTCTGTGTCTCCCTCTCTCTCTGCCCCTCCCCGTTCACTCTCTGTCTCTCCCTCTCTCTCAAGAATAAATAAACATAAAAAAAATTTTTTAAATGGTATATAGATGCAAAAGTTCATTTTGAAAGCAAACGTACATATACATAGAGTGCAAAAATACATCTGGTAATAATAATTGAGATGTTAAAATCCATATTCCATTAACGTAACCAAAGAAGTGGGCAAGTAAAAAATATGGGTGGTAACCTCCTGGTCTTAAGTAGCAGAGGGACTCAATAGAGACCATTTTGTTCATGAGTTTCCTAAGGAGAAACATACAAGCTAAAGAAGGCTTTGAATAACTTGATGGTAAATATACTATAATGCAAATAGAACCCAAAGCTTCTGAAGCACAGAAAAGGGAAGCAGGGAAAACCTAGTCCACATACTGAAAAACAGAAAGAAAATGTGAAAACCAGAAAGCATAACATATAATTGTAGACCAAATACAGTCCTTCTGACCGTAAATTCAAAGAGGTCAAACTCCCTATCAAAAGGCAAAGACAGAGAACTGTATTTTTGAAGGACTAACTATAGCTGTTGACAACAGAGAAAGTGACACAGAAAGGTCAAAGGTAAAAGACCAGCCAAAGATAGGTCAGGCAAACCCAACCGAAGCAAGAACCCCAGTGTTCATTTGAGACCCAAAGGGAATTCAAGGTACAGGCATTAAACAGGATTAAGGAGAGTCATTCTCTATAGATAGGGGTACAATTCACCATGAGAATAACACAATCATGGACCATTATTGCTCTAAATTACATCTCACTGAAATATATAAAGAAAAGCCTGTTAAAATACAAAGGAGAATTGACAGAAACACAATAGCATTGGGAGCCATAACATTCTCTCAGTCTTGGACAGATCACCCAGGCAAAAATAAGCAAGAACACAGAGGAACCAAATAATGAAATTAATCAGGCTGATTTAGCAGATATGTACCAAAGTTCGCCTAAAGAAAGTCAAGAAAAACCATCTCTGTGTGATGGAGTCCCGAGGCCTTTAAGCTCCTTCCAGTCCTGTTCCGAACATGGGGCTTTAAAGTTAACTGTTGCCAGGCAGGACTGGGCGGGGGCCCGGAGTCTGCCCCTGGGTATTTCCATGGTGCTGGCTCTGAAGCGTTGGGCTGTGAGGGGGAGAGCGCCAGGCTTCCACTGTCCTGCTCTGTTCATTTTGTTTGCTTTCTCTACCTTCCCCGGAGTAGCCTCTAGCCTATCATTCAGGGTTCTGATTCCAGGAAAATCTCCCTAATTTATAAACCAGCCGATTAGCAACCTTAATGCCATCTGCAACATTAACTCCCCCTTGCATGTCACAGACCATACCTGTAGGTTCTGGAGATTAGGAAATGGACACTTTGGGGGGACCATTTGTCTGCCTATCATAGGAGGACCACAAAAACAGACTTTCGGGTGGACTGCTGCCCCCCGTGCTTCATGAGAGAGACCTAGTGGGAAGTCCCCCCTCCCCACACCCTATAGGCCAGAATGCTGCTTGGCTCCCGGAAAGTAGAGTTCATATAGGCACCCCGAGGGGATGCAGAGCTACAGAATAAACGTGGTACATTCCAGCAGGCCAGTTTTCCTCAGAAACATGGGGAGAAACGCATTATTTTTATCTTGAGATAAACATAGGTATGTTATTGGAATGCTAAATGTATGTGAATTTTCAAAATAATAAACTTTCCAGAAATGGCATGCTTTCCCAGTGGGCTGCTATGGGCTATTCCCTCTTTGCTCTCTTCTTTAAGAGTATATGTCTCCCTAAGGTACAGCCTTGTTGAATCACTGTGTTGTACACCTGAAACTAATATAACATTGTGTGTCAACCATAATCACCTAGGTAGATAGATAAAAATGAAAAATAAACAGGAGGGCTAATCAGAATAAAAAGATTGTTGTAACAACAACAAGAATATATATCTCTTGCTTCTCTGCCTTTAAGGACATTTCTCTGGTGAGGGAAAAAAAGGGTCTAAGAAAAACTTAACTTGAGCTAAATAAAAGTACTCATTCCAGGTATGGAATCAGTGTGTCAGGGCCAGGAGGGACTTTGGGAAGCATCTAGGCTAACCCTGCTGGACTCATCCCAGGTCTCACAGCCAGAGTCAGGGGGCGAGAGTGGCCTGAGTCCCTGGCCCCTTCCTCAGTGCCCACTGGCCCCAGTCAAGCCACCTCCCAGCCCCACCACGGCCAGCCTCTAAAAGTTTGACCGCCCTGGGGCTTGTCATACCTCCTCCCTTTCCACAACTTTTGTACACAGTTTCATCTGATTTTTCGGCAGCCCAGTGGGTCTGTGGGGCTGGGCACCTGAGAAACCAGGAAGCGATCACATGTGGGCCAAGACAGGTGCACAGGCGGCAGGAGATGCCAGACAACCCAGTGTCCGGGTCGACCTTGCCTTTCCAGCGGGACCTGACACGGGGAAGGCAGGATGGGGTGGCCTTCTGCTTTCCTGCTGTTTTAAATGTACACCAGCTATTTTAACGCCTCAGGATCACATCTGCTGTTCCAGTGCCTCCACACGGAAGCCTGCGGGACTTTCCTCTGTGAGTTGTTGCTGCAGACTGGATGTTTGCTCAGCCTGGGAGAATATATATAGGGGCAGTGGTCAAGTGCTCAGGCTCTGGGGCTGGGCCCAGCCGGGGTGGAGGCCGGCACCACCACTGCCTACCTGTGTGACCTGGTGCCTTAGGTTGAACTCCCTAGAAACAGAGCCCGAGGTTCTGGTGAAAGAGCTTTATGAGAGCACGCTCAGGAGAAGGGAGGGAGGCAGGGTAAGGCAAGAGGGGAGCTGGGCCAGAATGCTGTCTTGGCTGGAGACCATGTTAGCCTGGCCCCCCCGGGGTGTCTGGACCACACAGCTGGTCCCACCTTTCCGAGACCTCAGTCGGGTCACTGGGTGCTGCAGAATGTGGCACCCAGCGTGGCCTTTAGGGCCAGGAAGTTCTCTGTAGCTGGGGGCAGTTCTCCAGAGAAGCCAGTGAAAGTGAGCTGTAAGCTGTAAGCCGCCCACCCTGCACAGGATGGATGCAACAGTCCTGGTTGGCTGCGGGGTGGGGGTGGGGGGGTGGGGGGGGGGTGGGGAGGGTGGGGGGGGGTGGGGAGGGGGGGAGGGGCTGGGGGGAAGTGGGGAGGGAGTATCCAGGAGGGCCAGCAGTGTCTGCCACCCTCAGAAAAGTTTCAGCTCACTCATGAAACTTTCCGGAGTGGACATAATAATAACGGCTCTCTCCTTGGGTGGGGCTGATGACTGCTTAGTACCATGGTTAGAAAAGCACTTAGGAATTGTCCTTGATTTTTATTTTGCTAGAATCCCCTGCAAACTGGAGGTTATATACAAGCTCTTTGTTTTGTTATTCTCTGTACATAAATTTCCTTTTTTATTGAAGTACAGTTGACATACAAGGTTATATTAGTTTCTTTTTTTCTTCTCATTTAAAAAATCTTTTATTAAAACTCCCCCTTTATTTGCCTTCTTTTTATATATATATAGAAATTATTGTCATACACAAGGTCTTTGAATTGGGATTTCCTTCTTATGTGGGGTGTGTGTGTGTGTGTGTGTGTGTGTGATTTTAGGGTCCCAGAGACAAAGAGACTCTAGACAACAGATGAGAAGGACCCAGGAAGGAGGAAAGGAAATCCATCCAAGGTTTGGGCTGAGTACCCCTCCCCAGACCTCCCACCCTGTCGCTGTTTCCTTCCATTTTTGCCCCTTCCCCGTAGGCGAGGCCTCTTGTGTGAACATAGGCCTCCATATGGTCTCCAACCTTAGATCTAACCGTTTGAGCACAAGTTGTCCTTTGTCCCACCTCATGTCACCTTTCACCCCTGGTGGTCCCCTGCAGAATCAAGAGTGTGTGGGAAGGCACAGGATTTTTGGACCCTGCCCTCTGTCACATTCTGGGTTCTCTGCACCGTCACAACTCTGTTCTGTCCCTCTGATGACCAGGGGCATTCACAGCTCTCCTCCTGTACCCCCCTGGTACTCCTCATTCTGCCCCAAAGTCCTTCCCACCACAAAGGAGAGTGTGCTTCCACCCCTGGCAGGGAGGTGGGAGGCGTGGCCAGATGCAGGGACCACTGCCAAGGCAAAATTTGTCTTTCTACTTTCCGGATTCTCAGGAAGAGATACAAGTTATGTAACACCGAACAGCGTGATTCTAGAACTTTTGTGAGAGCAGGCATGTGTTAAAAATTTTTAAGACTCCTGAACGCTGAAACATTTCCCCTCAGCCCTGCATCTTCCAATTAATTGCTGCTCTGGAAAGGAAAACCAGGTATACCCGTGCTTTTCATATTCTCAAGAAAAGTCCTCATGCTCCGGGAGTACACATATCCCATTTTGAGAAGCCCTTCAACCTCTTTCGACTGTTTTCAAGGCTCCTGCTAAGGACCCCTGGCCACTTGCATCTCCCTTTGTCCACTGCCCACCCTGGGATTCCAGGCTTCAGCTGCACTGGGTGCTGGCTCATCCCTCCCAGGCACTACAGGATCTTGCCACCTCTTACTGGCTAGGATCAGAGTGGGTGTGAATAGCTCCCTGCAGCAGGCACCACCTGGTTCTGGCTAGGATCTTTCTCTGACCATCGGAGGGCGACCAAGGTGAGAGCAGTGGGTGCGGGGCGCCATGCAGTCTTGGGGGAAGCCTTTTGTCTCTCTAGGAAGGGGCTCACTAGATCAGTGATCCCTTGGTTCCATCCAGTACTAACAGTCCAGGAGCACAGAACCAACTGGTCCATGCAACTTGGTTGTCATGGCAACAGAGACACTAAATGGTCCATAAGTAGTAGAGCTTGTTATTTATCTATCGGCAGGTAGGTGGTCAGGTGGTCAACCATGAAGATGTGGTGACCCCGATCATGCTGAGGCCCTAGGCTAGCAGGATATTAGTTCGGTGGTGATCATAGCAGTCACTGAATAAGGAATGCAGGCCAGCCATTGTGCTTGGTAGCTCAGATAGCATTCACCCACTTAATCATGCATCCAACACCTATTTTTATTGATATATGTGGCGTGCCCCATCCCCCTCAGCTGGGGACCCAGAGATGAATCAAGTTACCCTCAGTCCAGTGGGGAAGACAGACAAGCAAGTGGACTTGTGCCATGACAGAGGGCCGCACAGAGTGCTCTGGGCCCACAGAGGAGCAAATGACCACCAAGCCTAATGGGACAAAGATGGCTTCTTGGAGTAGAGGTGCCTGAGCTAAAGCATGAAGGGTGAGCAGCAGCTCTCCAGGCAAAGGAGTGGGGGGAGGGGGAAGGGCATTTGAGACGGATGAGCTTGCAGAAAGAAAGGGGCTGGAGTGGGGAAATGGACGAATGAATGAATGCATGAATGGCAGAGCTGTTGTAGACAACCGCAGGCAGCTCTCGTTCTGATACCCTGGAAGAATGGGGAGAACAGTGTGATTTGAGACGAGACGTGAGCAGTAATCGGCTGATAAATCATCTCGAATGTTCTATTACGGAGCTCAGAGCTGACCTGTAAAGCTCAGGGAAAGGTTTTATGTGACCACATTTGAATTTTGGAATGATTCCTTTGTTTGCTCTATGGAGACCGGGGTAGATGGGGCAGGACTAAGGGTGGGGACCCAACCAGGAGGCAGTTGTAGTTCAGTGAGTTGGGAATGACGGTGGCCAACCCAGCGGGGTGGGGCTGCAGGGACGGGGCTGACGTGGCACTGGTGAGCAGGTAGCCAGCGGGTCCTGGTTATGGCTTAGATAGAGGCGAGTGAACCTGGTGGGTGGGAGGGTGGTGACACAGTTCTCAAAGATGGACAACATGGGACGGGGAAAGGGCTCATTGGGAAAGATGATGCATTCAGCTTGGGATGTGCTGAACTTGAGGTACTTGGGAGAATCCGAGTGGAGGGCTCCAGCAAGCAGCTGGAGAAAGGTCAGGGCTGGGGAGAGTGGTCGGGCCTCCACAGCACACAGTGGGCAGTTGCGGCTGGGGCCGTGAATGAGGCTGCCCAAGGAGAGTACTGAGGGCATGGAGCTAAGGGCACAACTGTGTGGAACACCAGCAGTCAGGGACTGGCAGAAAGATGATGAGCTGATTCAGAGTCTGAGAAGGAAGGACCAGGAGGTAGGAATGAGCCAGGAGGAAGCATCATGGAAGCTAATGAGTGGGTTTCATTAGCATGCATCCTCCGGCCACCCGGCAACGTAGGTAGGATTAGCCCTCTTTTGAAAATGAGAGAATTGAGGCTCTAGGGGATTTAGACTCAGGGTCACACAGCTGGTCAGTGGTGGAGCTGGGATTTGAACTAAGGTCTCTCTACCTCTAAAATCCAATAAACTATTTCTTCTATACCATGTTTAGCAACACAGAGCTTGGCACAAAGTAGATGCTCAATAAGTGTTTGCTGGCTGGCTGGCTGAATACTATTAGCAGCAAAAAAGGCTAAAAGATTTCAACAAACAAGCAGAAAAACCCTGCAGTGTGCCTGGGAGCATGTCCATAGAACGGAAGCAGTTTAGGACTTTTTATAGCCTTGCAGACATGGTGATGACAAAGGCTTGCCTTCCTTCAACTGCTCTGTTAACGATCTTTTAAAGTCCTTTCAGAGCAGCGTTTTTTTTCCCCCCTCTTCTTTCCATTCTTGCTTGCAAACGAAGGATGATTTTAGAATCCAAGCCTTTTTTATTTTGCTAAAGTACATGATGAGTAAAATGGCCTCCCAGTCAGCACTTTCCAATTTTGAAAGATGCTAAAAACTGATCTTTAAAGGCATGTTTCTCTTCTTTATGCATCAAAGGGCCTTGAGGCCTGCTGGAGAGGATGGGATGCAAGGCGGGAAGGCAGCACCACCTGCAAGGCTGAGCCTCAGGGTGGAGGGCAGGGAGTGACTGGGGTGGGGTGCAGGCCGGAGGGCCAGGGCTGGGCTGGATGCTGCCTGCCACATCCACCTTTAACCTGTTCTCTACAGAGCAGGGCCCTGCCTGGATCCCTGTCCCACATGGCAACCCTAACCCAGGACGGAGCCTCAGGCAAAAGCCCAGTAACTGTTTGTTGAATGAATAAATGAGTCGCAGGAGCTGCTGTTCAATACACACAGAGATAATAAGTGCAATCCCATTTACAGAGTTTTCAAATATAAGTTTTTCTTGGAGTTAAAGACGGGTTGGGAGGAGGTTATAAAATCCTAACACTAGCTAGCACTTACTGGGCACTCACTATGTGCCAGGAACTGTGTGAAGCAGTTTGAGGATCATCTCATTTAATTCTCCCAGCAACCCTGGAATTAGGCCCTGGCATTATCCCCATTTTACAGGTGAGGAAATTAAGACTAAGATGGAAAAAGGAGTGGCCTGAGATACCCTGAGGCTTGTTGGTGGAGCTGAGATTTGAACAAAGCTCAGAACTCAAAGAGACTCTGGCACTTCTTAATTGGGAAGCTTCGTGGGTTCCAGGAAGGTATAGAAAAGTCTAAAATACTGGAGTGAGGGTGGGGGGATGCTGCAGCCCTATTTCTGCCATCAACTCCCCCGGGGACCTTGAAGCTCCTTTCTCTCCTCTGGCTTCAGTTTTCCTGGATGTCATATTCCGTGTATGAGGAAGGAGAATAGACTCTGTCTCAGTGCCCTGCAGGGTTTGCCTGCCCTTGGGGAAGGAGATCAGGGATGCTGCCAAAACCCCTCAGAGCCACCAGCCTGTGCAGACTTGTCTCAGGGCATGTCCCTGAGGCCAGGGAGGGCGGCACCAAGAGCCAAGGGGAAGCTGGCCCCAGAGAGGACCAGAGTATCCAGGCTGGGGTGGGACGAGAGGGCAGAGTTCTTGGCCGCAGAGCCGGGGGTGCAAGAACGTTCCATGCTCGAGGCCTCAAGCCCCCTGGTGTGCCTGTCATCCACTCTGCTTCACTTACATGTCCTTCTGTCCGCAGGGCAATGACGTGAGGATCATCCTCGGCCAGTTTGACCAGAATATGGCAGCAAAAGTGTTCTGTTGTGTAAGTAAAACTTTGGCCACGGCACTGTGTCTTTGGGGGGGTTTCACGAAGCTTTTTCTCAGACTCGTTCTGACTGCCTGGTCTGAGCGGAATATAGGACTGGAAGCGGTTGTTGGAAGCAGAAGTGTTATTTTCACTGCGCTTTCCTCTTTGCGGGGAGCTAAGCCTCCGGGGCTCAGAACAGTACAGTCCTGGGAGGAACTAGGGACCTCGGTTGACCAAACCTACTGGCTAATTCCTGGTCTAAGCCCTGTCGGCTAATTCTCTGCCCATCTACTCACCCACACTTGATGGAGGCCTGCTCTACGGCACAGCCTCTCCCGCCGAGAGGCCAGAACTCGAGGGTGAGGTGCCTCGGACCCCCTCCCAGCCCTGGAACAGGGCTCAGAGCCTAAGTTTAGAATAATCTCTCAACTGTTCAGTACCTACCCCTGAATTCTTTACAATTGTCTGGTGTGTGATAGGCTACACAAAGTAGTTTTATTAAATGCCTTATCTCATTTAATCTTCTCAATAACCATGTGAAACAACTATCATTATCCCACTTTACAGATGAGGGAATAAAGGCCCAGTTTGTGGCAGAGCCAAGGCTCCATCCCCTTCACCTGATCCCCCAATCTAAAAGTCTTTTTTTTTTAATGTTTATTTATATTTGAGAAGAGTGCACAAGCAGGGGAGGGGCAGAGAGAGAGAGACAGAGACAGAGACAGAATCCGAAGCAGGTTCCAGGCTCTGAGCTGTCAGCACAGAGCCCAATGCAGGGCTTGAACTCATGGACTATGAGATCATGAAGTCGGACGCTCAACCAACTGAGCCACCCAGGCACCCCACCTGATTCCCAATCTAATCATCTTTTTTTCCGTATGATGTTTTAACCTAAGTACTTGCACGAATTCTAGCACAGAAACTAAATCTTTGGGTTTTGATACCCTGGCTCCCGTCCCCTGCCCCAGGTCAGAGAAGAAGCAACAGAATGGGAGCCCAGTCCTGTGAGTCGTTATCTCCCCAATAAGCTCTTCCTCTTAGACTGAGCCTATTCCAGGTATAGTCTCTTGTGATGGGCCTTAGGCCTCTGTTCTCTTTGATCTTTTGTCAGTAACTTGAATGAGATTATAAAAAGCAGACTTTGTAGGAATTTTGGAAGTTGTGAAATATGTTGGATGACAGATCCAAGGTGCAAAGAACCCTAACAGGCTGGATGGAATGTTTGATTAAATCTAAGAAGATTAGATCTAATAGTCCTACTAGAAGGTGACATTAGCACAAATCAAGCTGCCTATGTCCATGGTGGTGTAGAGGCATAGCTGAGGAGTACTGTGCATTTAGAACAAAAGAGACTTTGGGGTCTTGGTTGACCTCAAGGCTGCTGTGAGTCCCCAGTGTAAGCATAGCTGCCAGGAGCCAAGGGGACCTCAGGCACTATGTCCACACTCAGGGAAGGTGGCCCCTCAGCTGTCTGCTAGAGAGACACTGCCTGGGGTATCCTACTCAGCTCCTGGTGCACCTTTCAGGAGAGAGGCAGGAACCGAAAACACACCAGGAGTGAGGAGAGAGCAGTGACCTGAAGCCACGGTCACACAGCTATTTTACCCTGAAGGCTCAAGAACAAAATGAGAACCTGCCTGATCATCTCCCGATTTACCAGGGAGGAGGGAAAGGCCACGAGGCTGACATTTCTGGAGACCCTGGACAGAGTTTAGAGCTCAGGAGTCGGTCTTCTGCTTGGGTGCTGAATTTGGACTTGTTGTTGACACTCTGGGAGCCTCAGTTTTCTCATCTGTAAAGTGGGGATAATAAAGCACCTGTCTCATAGGATCGTTGTGAAGATTAGATGAGCAAAAACACTTGGCACAGGGCCTGATGAGCCCTCAGTAAATGTCCGCAGTCTTCTTTTGTTTGTCTATGTAAAGTCTCAGGCATCTGAGAATGGAATAGACCATTGTTGGGCTGGTGAGTTTACTCTCAGATGGTCTCTACAAGATTGTATTAAGCATTCTGTGCTCCAGGTAAAGGTAACAAGGGGTCTTTCCATATGAAAATCTAAGGAAGAACAATGAGAAAAACTGAAAAAATGGAGCAAATTAATTTAATGCCTTTTACTTCAAAACCTTGCTTGTCAAGTTTTACTCATAAACCTTTACTCATAAAACCCTGTGCATTACCATCTGAGGTCCAGAAATGGCCCGTTTTGAAAAGGAAAATAATGCTCTGTATTGGAGAATGTAATCTCTTTTGGGGGAGGAAACTGGATTTTATCCCCGCCACCCTTCTCCGTATCCCCAGGGCCTTTCAGACAGCTGGCACATGGTGGGTAATAACTCCGGGAGAAATAAATTAATAAAAAATGACCCATGAAGACACCACAGTGGTCGCTGGCCATCTCCCTTCTCCAAAAACTGCAGACAGACCTCATGTTCTGCTTTGAGCCAAACCCAAGTGGAGGTGTGGCTGTGATTTCTCTCCGTGCCATGCACTGGGATTCTTTCCTGAGTGGCATTTCCAGCCATTGTTTCCGCTCCAGAACAGACCGAGTGGCTGTCTGCCTCTTGACCCAAAGCCCCAGGCTGCCTGCCTTCCACATGGCATGGGACACCATCCACCTTCTTGTCCCACTTTCCTCTTTCCTCTTATTGGACGGTGGGTATTTTGAGATGGGCTTTATCTTAGGGTCTGCAGGTGGCTTTGTTGAGGAATTCTGTAGAGCTTTTTTGTTGGCTGTTTATTCCAAGTGTCAGACCCTCAGATGGAACCCGCCCTCCAGGGCTTGGAGCCTTATCTGGTTAGGAAGCAATTCTTCTGGCAGGTCTGGAAGATCCCGAAGAGAGTCTGCTCAGTGTCTTCTTATGGGTGGGTGACAGAGGGAGGGGCTGCTCAGAGCAGAGACTCCCTACCCCACTCCTCACCCCAAAAAAGCCTTCCTGCCTGTGTCGGGGTCAGAGTGCAGATCAGATGGATACAACCGTATCTCTGCCATCCAAATGCCGCTTTGCAAACTTTGCAGCATGTTGCTGTGTTCTTGAGCCTGGAACTGCCACCAGGGGAAGAGCAGACTCCGGCAAAGCTATTTATAGCCCTGTGGCAAAGTGTTCATTTGGGCTTAGCACAGCTTGAGCAGGTCTTGTCACTTTTGTCTTCTCCCTCCCCCCTCGAGGGTCTATTCTAAATTCTCTAACACTCACGCCTGGGTTCTGGTTTTAGCCCCACCAGCTGTGTGACCTCAGGCAGGTCACTTTACACCTCTGGTCCCCAGCTGCCTCCCCTCTAAAATGGAAGCAGCAGTCCCTGCCCCATCTGTCTCACAGGATTGTCAAGAGGCCTAAATAAGGCCATGGAAGGGAGACCATCATCCCAACTGTTAACTGCCTTCCCAATGTGAGGGTTTATTACTGTCATTGTTGTGAACTGTAATATGAAAAGGGAAATGTCCTTCTTGCATGGGGAGGGGAGGAGGCAAAAGGAAACATTATAAGAAGGGAAAATTGGATTTTTTAAAATAATTCACATCATGGTTACCTGTCTGCAGCCAGTAAGAACCAAAGCGGTCCATGAGACGGAAGAAGGTGAGCTCAGGACTGCCTGTTGCCACGTGGCAGGGATCTTTGGTGGCCCACAGGTCCTGAGATCACATTCCCACCGAAGGCAGAGAAAGTGAAAACTGAGGTGACTGTGTAAACCGGAAAGGTGTTCCTGTAGTGACTCCACAACCACTTATCGGGTGCCCTGTGCACACCAGCCACTGTGCTGAGCAGTGGGGAACCCAGGGAAGAGCGGACCCCACCCTACAAAAATTGTCCCTTTGACAAAGGAGACAGACTAGCACACCAGCAGCTACTCCCAGCTCACGAGCATAACAACCGCAGCCCTTCTGAAGACAGAAATGTCAGAATGGAGGACTGGAGCCTTCCCCTCAGTTGCTTTCAATGGTGGATGGTGTATTTAAACCAGTCCACCTACCTTGCAGGAAACCCTCTTAGACCCTCACTCAAAGCCTATTTACTTTTGTTCTGCACATATGTTTAACAGCCCAGGTGCCCTTCGTTCCAAGCCATAACAGTTTAAGACCAGCAAGTTCAGAGAGGACAGGGACTGGATGGCCATGAAGAGTGACACCCTAGACCCAGCAGCATTACTGTGCCCAGCCCACAACAGTGACTGGTGTTCAAAATAAAGCTATGCGTTACAGAAAGGAGAAGGGAACAAGAAAGAGTTCCTAAAATGTTCCTGAATGTAGTGCTGGTCGGAGACGGCACACATATTATCTCATGTAGTTCTTACACCAACCCAATGAGATAGGCTTTGCCTTCCACAGGCTATAGATAGGAAAACCGAGACCCAAGGAGTTGTGCACCAGAGTTACCCAGCTGGTGTGTGGCAGAGAATCTAGTGTTGCTGGACTGTGGTCTCCCTTTTTGTTTGTTACAGAAGGTCAGTAGAAAAATGTTTATCTTCATCCAGACTGACTCATGTTCTAAACAAGATGTGTCGTCCTTCAGATGGACTAAGCTTCTATTTTCTGGAAAATTCATTCGCAAGGAACAGCTCCTAATGAGACAAGGGTAGGTCAGAGAGCTGTCACGGCAGGTCCCTGGGAGGCTTCTGACTTCCTGTTCTGTGCTGCCTCTAAATTATCACGAGGTCTTTGTCCTCAGAGAGGAAGGCAGACCTGCCTGTGTCTGAGTAGAGCTCCCCTCGTCCTCGTTCTGCATCTGTTGACTCCTCTTTAACCTTTAACCTCTTTAACCTCTTTAACCTTCCTAATAAGAGCGGCTGTCTTTTTGCCTCCACCTTTTAAGGTTGAGAAAGCTCCCAAAAAGTTTTCTTTATTTTGCTAAGAAAAGAGGGGAATTTCCAAAAGTGGACTTTGAATCTTGTCCCCTTGACTTAGTTGTATGTGTTTGGGCAAATTCTTCAATCTCTGAGCCTGAATTTCTTCATCTGTATGATAGAAATAATAATACCACCTCATAGGTTGTTTTGAAAATAAAATAAGATCATGTGTGTAATTGGCCAAGCATGTAACAGGGGCTCAAGATATGCGAGTTCCTCCCTTTCAGTAAAAGATGAGAGTTGTAAAGTCTCACAGACTCTGCCATTAATACAGTGACCTGGGATCAATATGAGGAGCCTTTTGTTCAAAAGTCTAGCCTCCAGACAGAATCTGGGATTATCTTTTCTTTAAAAGAAAGTTTCTCGGGACTAAACCCCATTCATCAGAGGGAAACCCAGGAGATTGCCTGCCTTTGTTGAGCCAGGATTTTATTACATAATTGAGATATGAGGGCTGCCTATGTTTTCTACAATTGTGATGGGGGCAACATTTATAATGTAGCTGCTGGAGAAATGACTATGATCTGAGGATTCATTATGAGAAGTATATCATCTAGAATTGGGGAAGCGAAAGTCCCATATCATCAGAGAAGTCTAGAGAAAAGGCAATGTGATCACTGCTTTGAGGGAGTTGAAAGGCTTTTTCATTAAGTGATTTCGGTTTACTCTCCAGAGCCTTTACTGTACCAATGAGCAGAGGCTGTGGAGATGAGATCTGAGTTTAAGTTAAGGAACAAACATTCTAATTCACATGTACCCCAATGAGAGGCTCCGAACTGCAGGACAGGCTTTCTTAGGCATTAAGAGAGTTCAAAAGAGTTGCCTCCCCAGATGGAGGAATGGAGGAGCACTCCTCTAACTCTCAGACTTGACAGTAACTTTTCTCCAATGTACAGATGCTCTTAGGGGCTCTGACCCACTTGCCGTGGGCGGACCCTGGCTTGGCATCGAGACCCTAATGAAGGGCAACCAGAACCTTCCTGGAGTCCAAAGCAATCAATCTCTTCTTGTCACATTCTCCTGGCCTCTGCTGTAGGCCAAGAGACACAGAGGGGTGTGACATCAATTGTTTCCCAACGTGTTCATGGCTCTCCAGGAATGAACTGCAGGATTATTTAAGGTTCATGTTTTAAAGTGTGCACAGGTCAGGGGTGCCTGGGTGGCTCAGTCGGTTAAGCCTCCAACTTCAGCTCAGGTCATGGTCTCACAGTCCATGAGTTCAAGCCCCATGTTGGGCTTTGCACTGGTAATATGGAGCCTGCGTGGGATTCACTCCCTCTCTGGCCCTCCCCAACTTGTGCTCCCTCCCTCTCTCTCTCTCTTTCTTACAAAAATAAATAAGTAAATAAAATGTGCACAGCTCATCACAGTGCACAAAGAGTATCTATTGCAATGATCATATAATTTTTATCTTTAGTTCCAATAAGGTGACATATTACATTTATTGATTTGTGAATGCTGAACAATCCTTGGATCCCAGGGATAAATGCCACTTGGTCATAGTGTATAATCTTTTTAATGTGTTCTCAAATTCAGTTTACCAATGTTTTGTTGAGAATTTTTGGAACTATATTCATCAGGGATATCAGTCTATAGTTTTCTTATAGTGTCCTCATCTGGCTTTGGCCAGGCCCTCATATTTAAATTTTTATTCAGTGTTTATTATTTTATTATATATGTTTCCAGTAAACTACCTTGGATCTCTTGAGAGATAACAAGGAGAAAAATTAATAAATTCTCTGGTAAGAGGAGGCCTGAGCCCTCTTCACCTGTCTCACAGGGCACAAAGCCTTGAACAAATGTTTGACTCTTGGTACCTTCATGGTCAACCCATCTGTTGCAGGCATATGAGGAGAACATGTATGGTAGCAAATACCAATGGATCATCCCAGGCTGGTATGAGCCTTCCTGGTGGGAGCAGGTGCACACAGAAGCCAACTCATCCCGTTGTCTCCGGAAGAATCTGCTTGCCGCCATGGAGGGCTACATCGGCGTGGACTTCGAGCCCCTGAGCTCCAAGCAGATCAAGACCATCTCAGGAAAGGTCAGTGCTGCGGTCTGCCCATTTCAGTCCTCAGGCCCATCTCTTTTGATCATCTTGTCTGATGATGTTGGCACAAAGTACCCAGTTCTTATTCTAGCCTTTGCTGTGGGACTCTGAGCAAATCACTTGGCCTCTCCGAGCCTGTTAAATGGGGATAGCCAGCCATCCACTGCATGCCCCTCTAAGGAACTGTGAGGATCAGATAAGGTATGGGTGCTTTGCAAGCACAAAACACAGTGTTTATGTAAGCGATAGAGTTGTGATTTTTATAGCACCAACTACAGGCAGTCTGCCTTTCACACTCTGCCAGAGTTTCACTCCATGTACCTCTGACCTGCAATGTCATTTCTCAGGCTCACTGATGCTCCTGTCAGCCTCGAGGGGAGGACAGACCCCCTCAAGTAGACTTTGGGAAACATGTGCCATAGACCGGCCAGACTGGCTTGAGCCCCAGTTTTGCCACTTACTAGCTGTGTGACCTTGAGCTTGGGTTCTCCAAGCCACTGTTTCCTCATCTATAGAGTAGCAATAAAAATACTGTCCTCTGATGGCACATGGTACGGTGGCCGACACGGTGCCTGGCCCTTCATTGCTGTCATAACTGGGAGCAGGACCTTGGACAGGGTCTCCACATGTTCCCACAGGCATTACTAACCCCTCCCTGTTTCTCTTGGAGGGCTGTGAGAGAGCCAGTAATGTGGCATTCCTGAGTATTTCAGAAGTTCCCCCGTGATTACCTATCAGGGTGTTATCAAGAATCAGGTGATGGTGGCCCTGGTGAATGACTATAGTAACATCTGTCTGTTAGTTCTAACCACCAGCCAGAATTGACAACAACAGTGGGTGTAATTCTCTTCTGCCTTCTCTGAGCTCAGGTTGTTAATTTTTCCACCCAACCACAGCTCCACTGAAGGAATTAAACTTCATGGCAAAGTTATATATATACACATGTATATAAAATCATTTATATATAAATTTTTTATCCATTATTTAATCTCAATCAGAGCCAACTCTATAAGAATGATTTATTGATTTCTCAAAAAAATGGCAAATCATTAGGACACATTTTGTAAACAACTCTTTAGATCATGCTGGCACCTGAGGGAAGCTGGAAAAACACTCTAGCTAGAAAATGCTGGAAGAAATATTTTCATACAAAAATCAATGAGCATATAGAAAGTTCTTTGAGATGCTGAATAATGCACAGAAACAACTCATTTTATTTCAAGTGTTATTTTTAAAGGTGTCAAAGTTCGTAGCTTATCAGCAGAGACTTGAGTCCAGGGACACTCTAGACTCAACCTCAAAATAACATAAGATTAGGAAAATACAAAGACTAAGCAAAGGATTCCATGAAAGCAGGCAGCACAATAACTGAACTGAGGACTTAGGAGACCAAAGACAGAAATGGTTACACACGAGGGCTGTGAAGCCAGGGCGCTTAAGGTTCATAAGACACCATGAGAAGGCCTCGAATGTCGTTCTAAGCAGCATGGATGTGGCAGGATGGGTGAGCCATGCACGAATGTGAGCAGTACACAGGAATGCATTTTGGGAAGATCATTTTTTGTGGTGTCTTGGGGGGAATGCTCTGACTATAAAACAGCATCTTCCAGGTCACTGACTTTAATTTTTTTCATTTTAATATTTTTATTTGGAGCTAGTGAGGAGGCTGACCTCACCCCCATAACTCTGCCTGGGAATGGAATACTTTGTGGTTATTCCTGGGGCTGTTCACTTTACCCCTCAGTATGGGTTACTCACTGACAGGCCTCCCAGAAGGGAGTTAGTGCCATTAAAACAGAGCCAGGCTCCTGGCATGGGGAGCTTCCAAAATTCCAGGACACCCAGTCCCTGTCTCTAAGGTTTGAAGCAAGAGACAGCATTTCTGAGGTGCTGGGGTGGCTCAGTCGGTTAAGCGTACAACTCTCGGTTTTGGCTCAGGTCATGATCTCATGGTTCATGGGTTCAAGCCCTGAGTTAGGCTCTGTGCTGACAACATGGAGCCTTCTTGGGATTCTCTCTCTGCCTCTCTCTCTCTCTGCCCTTCCCTGGCATGTGCTCTCTCTCTCTCTCTCTCTCTCTCTCTCTCTCAAACTAAATAAATTAAAAAAAAAATTAAGACAGCATTTCTTACATTATCCTGAGGTTACAAGATGATTGAAATTATTCGGGAAAACCTGGGGCATCTGCCTCTTGAAAGCAGAGGTTGAGGCCTCCCCTATAGATCATCTAGACCAGCCTCCTGTCAGATTCTCAGATCCTTCCAGTAGCCAAAGAATTGCTACTTCTCCTTTAATTTCCTCCAATGGTCTCCTAGGACCCCCACAGGTCCAGCTTGTGGTGACCATATCCCCAGAGATGTCCCTTGCCCAAACTAAACAGCCCCAATCCCTCCAGTTGGCATTCACATGCCTAGCGCAGAACCTAAGGGCAAAATTTAAAGCCATGCTTGAATCCTCAGTAATCAAGATGAAAAGTATTTTCATCAAAATGCAATATTTTTTAAAATTCAAAATTAACACACACAAAAATCCATGATGAACAAAGTATCAATATTTTAAATGAAGATAAGATTCCCAGGACTGGGATTAGGGTGAGCTAAGTGATTTAGGTCACACAATGGCAACACTGGATCTTGTCTGTATTTAAAATTCTGATGTTCCTCGTGGATTTTTTTTTTTTTGCGTTTGTTTTGATTTTTAAAAATACTGCCTTCAAATGTCATTGGTCTTGATTATTGAGGTATTTGGCTCCCTCTTCCGTGTTACGCCTCGCTCGCCTCCCCCTGGTCCCGGCCCTGAACAGGTTGTGTTGATCCAGCCCCTTCCGTGCTTAGTCCATCCTCCGTGCTTGCCCTTGTCGAACCGTCTCTCCTTGGGGTGTGGGGCCCGTGGTTGAATAAAACATTCTTATTTGTGGTCTGACCACCGCCAAGTTCCCCAACTAACCTCCAAGAGTCTACGGTCAAAGGAAAGTCTAGAGAGGTGGGAAATGGTTCCTGAATTTGGATTTGTGTTATACGTGAGTGCTGGGGACTGTGGTCAGCCTGACACAGGCTGCTGAGCTGATGCCGATATTGGGGTCCATCAGTGTCCATGAAGACAAGCAGACACTTGCAGAACCAAGTGAATGAGCTCTTGACATTCTCACTAGGGAAGCTAAGGGGCAGAAAAGGCTAAGGAGACATACCCAAGATCCTTGTAGTCGGTTGAATAGCGGCCCCTAAAAAGGTATGTCCATGTCCTAACCCTTGGAAGCTGTGAATGTGACCTTAACTTGAAAAAACATCTTTGCAGATGTAATTGATTTAAGGATCTTGAGATCATCCTGGACTATTCAGGTAAACCCTAAATCCAGTGGTGAATGTCCTGAGAAGAGAAAGGCAGAGGGAGATTTGCCACATGGAGAAGGTCATGAGACAGTGCAGGCAGAGATTGGAATGATGCATCTTTAAGAAAAGGAGTGCCAAGGATTGCTGGGAGCCGCCAGGATCTGGGAGAGATGCATGGAACGTTTTCTCCTGCAGAGCCTCTGGAGGGAATCAGCCCTTAGTTTCAGACTCCTGGCCTCCAGAACTGGAAGAGAAACAACTTCTGTTGTTTCAAGCCACCCTGTTGGTGGAAATTTGTTATGGCAGCCCCAGGAAATTGGTACAGTCACCCAGCAGGTCAGGGACAGCCCCGGGACCTGAAGCCAGGACTGCTCATTCCCTACCCAGGGCTCCTTCCCTTCTGCCATGCTCTCTGCCTAGACTTGCAACGGGCTTCGAACAGAATGCACCCAAATCAGCCCTCTCTGTCTCAGTGGGGCACCTCTCATAGGTGGCATAACTGGAGAGTGTGGGTCTGGTGGTCAGGAGATCTAGCACCAATCCTGGCATTCTCACCAATGAATCGGCCTCCATAGCTAGTCACCCCACCCCCACCCCAGTCTCAGTTTCCTCAACTGAGAATGAGAGATTTGAACCCAATAGCTGCAGGGGTCCTTCCACAGCTAAGTTCTCTGGCTCTGTGTAAATATGGTACTGGGTTCTTACAGTGAGCTGTGTGACAGGTTGTAATGTTAAATCTTGGAATCCCCAAGTGACTCCTAGTAGAGAAAGTTGCAGAATCAGGCAGAACAGTGGCCCCTCTTGGAACATGTTCTTTGAGGTTCCCTCTTCCATACACCTGTTGCCAGTGTCAGGACATCCCCAACTCTTTCACCGGCACCCAGGAGAGTTCTGGAAGGAAGAAAAACATGGTCATGGGCCTCCAGAGCACGTTCATCACTCTCCTCCTACTGGAATTTCCAATGATGGGACAAGTGCAGATGTTTGTGCTTCCCTGAGCACATCCGGAGCTCAGTCTCCTAGAACCTCGTGAGGACAGTCTCTGGGCACTTGCTTTGGCTCCACTGTCTGGCCTATTCTCCTCACTGAGATTCCCCATTACCACTCTGCTCCCCCTTAAAGACTCTTTGACATCGATGATTTCCATTGTCAGCTTTCACTTTTCAAAGTCCCGTTAGGTTTGTTTCCAGTGTGAGCATTTAAAACTCTAGTTAGGTTTCTCTGGTGATGGCTCCACCTCTCTGGACATGTTTCCTGTCCGCCTGCTGAGGCACAGAGCTGGACCAAAGCACCAGATGGAAATGTTCCCAGAGCCCTGGAATCCCTGGGGACCTCAGAGGTGGCCCCAATCCCCCATCAAATGCACAGGCTCATTCTTTGGAAGAGTTTTGTAATGTTTTCTGGCAAGAACCTTCTGCAACCACCCATGACTGTCGACGCAACATGGCAGAACTGGAGGAAACACAAATCAAGTGGGTGCTCAACTGGAGCTGGTGACCCAGAAAAAGCTTCACCCATCTCATTATCACTGCCGTGTGAGCTCCTGACAAAGAACGTGGAACTTTTAGGCAAACTCTAGGTTCTAGAGAGGAGGAAGGAAAGGGGCTGTGGAAAAGTAGGCATGCTCCCTAGGGAGGTGATCCTTCACAGTGCTGCTGCCTCTGCTTCCCACCTTCCCCAAGAAACTCCTCTTCCCTTTTGCTTCCCTAGGAATTCACTTCGATGGGGGACAGGTAGTGTAGCAGAGGAACACAGGCTGTGGGGGGAAGGGTGTAGTAACCTATGGAGGGTCTTAAGGAATAGGGCACTGGCTAGATTTGAATTTTGGTGCCACCACTTCCCAACTGGGAGACTCTGAAAGATGGTTAGTTGTCCATACCAACATCCACAACCCCCGTCCACCTCACTAACACAACTCTGGTTTTTAAGTAGGAATGTTGCCACCTAGCTGAAAAGGGACATTCCCCAGCTTCCCGTGTAGCTAGATATGGCCAGGATTCTAAGTCTGGCCAATGGAATATAAGTAGAAGTGTTACGTGGGACTTCTGAAAGTCTCCTTTAACGGGAGTGCTTCCCTTCTCCTGCGTGTTGGCTGGATATGGATGGGATGGCTAGAGACCTAGCAGCCACATTGGGTCAAGAAGTGACTGTGAGAAGGAAACTTCATTCTAGGGTGGTGTTGCCTACAATTTTAGTATATGTGCTGCCAAAGCGAGCACGGGTGGTGTTGCCTACAGATAGGAGCTGGCTCCCTGATTACACTGTGGAGCTGCCCTAGCAACCATGCACTGCCTACCCATGGACATTTTTTTTACATGAGGAAAAAAAAAAATTATGCCCAAGTCACTGATAATTTTTTTTCTTTTATATACAGCTGAATCAAATGACATAGTGATAGTGATCACTAGTGATACAGTGACATTGAGCCAGTCATTTGACCTTTCTGAAATTGTTTCTCATCTACAACATTGGGATAACAATATCTCCTTTATAAAATATAAGAATTAGATAAAGTAAAGCAAAGAAAAGTATCTTGCAGAGTCCCAAACACACAATAGGTGTTCAGAAAATTGTGGTTCTCTTCCTCCTTTAGCACAGCAGCCTCAGGGCCAGAGAAAGGAGTAGTGAGTCAGTTTACACACACCTACATACAAATCTGCTCTGGCTTGTGATTGGGATTTTACTGAATTTGTAGATTGATTTAGGAAAAATTGACTTAATAATAAAGTCTTCCAATCCATGAATTTTGTATATTCTTGTTTTTACCTGGGATGTCTTTAATTTCTCTCAGAAATGCTTTGTAATTTTCTGTATAGAATTCTTGCACATACTGTGTTTGATTTATTTCTAGGTATTTGATGTATTTTGTTGAATCTATGTGCAAATTACTATTGGGTGCATATGTAGGGTGGAATTTCTGAGTCACAGGGTATGCATATGTTCAGCTTTAGTAGACCGTGCCAAACAGATTTCTAAAGTGGTTGTACCGGTTTACACACCCACCAGCAGTGATTGAGAGTTCCAGTTGGTTCACATGCTCACCAACATTTGGTATTGTCGGCTTTTTAATTTTAGCCAATCTAGTGGGTGTGTAGAGGTATCTCATTCGAGTTTTAATTTACATTTCTCTGATGACTAATGAAGTCGAGTATCTTTCCATGTCTTTACTGGTCATTTTGATACCCTCTTTTACAAATTTCCTGTTCAAGTCTTTTGCCCATTTTTCTACTTGGATTCTCCATCTGTTTCTTACTGATTTATAGAAGTTGTTTTTATATTCTGCACATGAATCCTTGGGTGGTTATATGTACTATTTATATCTTCTCCCATTCTTGAACTTACCTTTTCTCTCTTAATTATGTATATTGGTAGTAGTCTAGTTTATTGTAGTCTTAATTTTAATGTAGTCTAGTTTATTAGTCTTCTCTATTATTTTAATTTTAATGTAGTCTAGTTTATTAGTCTTCTCTACTATTAGTATGTCTGTGTTCTTTTTAAGTGTCTTTGCCCACCCACACTCATGAAAACATTTTCCTATCTTATCTTTTAGAAATTTTGTTTTCCCTTTCACGTTTTAGATGTAGAATCCACATGAAATTGATTTTATGCATGGTCTGAGGTAAGATCAAGATTCATTTTTTGTTGATATTAATAACCTGTTGATTCAGGACCATTTATTGAAAAGTCCATCATCCTCACCACCAGCACCGCCATGCTAGAGTGTCAACTCTGTCATATATGTAGTGTGCATCATGGATCTGTTCCTGGAGTTTCCATTCTTGCCATTGGTCCATTTGCATATCCTTTAACCAATACCACTGTCTTAATAACTGAAACTTTATAATAAGACCTGATACCCAGTAGTGTAATCTTTCATCTTTTTTCTTCTTCTTTAAGATTTTCCTGGATGTTCTTGGCCCTGATGTCATTTTTTGTTTAAATCTACTCACATATTTGCACTTTTTATTACTTTTCATTCCTTCCTGCAGTTCTGTTCTTTTTATGATCATTTTCTTTCTACCTGAAGAACTCTTCTTGGTCTTTCTTTTACTGGGGGTTGGCCATAGACAAATTCTCTCTGTTTCTGGGTGTCTGAAATTTTCTTTCTCGCACCTTTAATTTTGAGGTGTAGAATTCTAGATTGTCCATGATTTCTCTCACCACTATAAAATGATTTCTTTGTTTTCAGGCTTCCATTGTTTCTATTAACTCAGCTGCTTGACTTTTTGTTGCTCTTTTTTTTTTCCATTATGAAGTTCTTCTTTTTTATTAAATTCAAGTTAGTTACATACAGTGTAATCTTGGCTTCAAGAGTAGAACCCAGTGATTCATATCTTATATATGACACCCAGTGCTCATCCCCAAAAATGCCCTCCCTAATGCCCACCACCCATTTAACTCATCCCCCCCACCCACCCACCTCCCCTACAGCAACCCTCAGTTTATTCTCTGTATTTGAGTCTGTTGCCTCCCTCTCTATTTTTATCTTATTTTGCCTTCCCTTCCCCTGTGTTCATCTGTTGTGTTGTTGCTCTTTTGAAGGTAATGCATCTTTTTTCCCTAGCTGCTTTTAAGATTTTGTGCCTTGGTCTTCAGTTTTACTATGCTGTACTGAAATGAGGTTTGCTTTGGGTTTATCTTGATTGTAGTTCACAAAGTTAATACAAGTTCATGAATCTGTGGATTGATGTGTGTTTGGAGAGATTCTAGCATAATATCCCTTTAAATATTCTCTCTTTCCTCATATTCCAAGACGACAATTATACACATGCTAGACATTTTCAAAATATTCCCTGTATCTCTTATGTTCTTTTCTTATTCTTGACCCCTTTTCCCTCTCTGTGTTTCAGTCTGAATATTTATTACTGTTTACTACTACTAACCTTTCTTCCAGTTCACTAACCTACTTTCTGCTCTGATAATATACTGCTTTAGCCATCTATTGAGTTCTTAATTTCAGTTGTCGTATCTTTCATTTTTAGACTTTTTGTTTTATTCTTTTTTTCTTTCATAGCTTCCAGTTCTCTGATAATGTTCTGTATCTTTTAATCTATTTTCCTGAACACATAAATGTTACTATTTTAAAGTCATGTCTAATAACATCAAGATTTGGATCACCTGTGTGTCTGTTTCTATTGTCTATTTTTCTTATTTCCTTTATTCTTTTCTTCTTTATTCCCTTCCTCTCTTTTTGCCTCCTTTCCTCCCATCTGTTCATCCATCCTTCCTTCCTTCCTTCCTTCCTTCCTTCCTCCTCCCTTGCTTCCTTCCTTCCTTCCTTCCTTCCTTCCTTCCTTTTCTTTTTCCATTATTTGGTCCTATTTCCTGGTGTATCTTTTAGATTTAATTAATTTAATTGGAGATAAAAAATATAGCAGCTACAGAATGTGTTATCTTTCTTCAGAGATTTATTTCTCTTTAAGAAGGCTGTTAGACTAGGGGAAGATCACCTTAATCCAATCAATCAATAATTGAGTGGATTCCAGGCTTGGTTTTGGTTTTTATAAGGCCTTGTCTATTTTGGTTTGCCCTTATTCCTGGTA
Source organism: Panthera tigris (assembly GCF_018350195.1). Classification (NCBI taxonomy): domain Eukaryota; kingdom Metazoa; phylum Chordata; class Mammalia; order Carnivora; family Felidae; genus Panthera; species Panthera tigris. The sequence continues at coordinate 60,367,282 of NC_056672.1, read as the reverse complement.
TTTGTTCTTTAGTGTTCTTAGCTGAAATCTTTACTGGCCCTGGGCTTCAACTTTTGTCTTCCTGATCCTGTGAGACTCCAAATACTTCTGCTTAATTTCTAAACCCCTCAGTAGCCACTTCTTGGTTTCTCAGCCTCTTGCTTTATGCAGCTTAATTACCATGAAATATTTCAAGTGCAAATGCTAGTCTGAAAACTGGGCTCACTTTTCTGTACTTCCTTTCCTCCAAGACCTTGGGCCTACAAGCCTTGCAATCCTGATAACCCGGAACTACTGTTTTTTGTCTTCCTCTCCCTGTGGGACTGCTGAAAACTCTGACCCAGAGCGTGGTTTCCCTGCAGCTAGCCTTCCTACTTACAAATAAGCAAGGAAATAGCCAAGAAAGCCAGACACTGCTCAAAGCATTCTCTTCTCTCCAGCATCTTGCCCCTCAAGTCCTAGATGTCCTGGTTGCTTTGTTATGCCTTTGAACAGCTATTTTTATATTTTATTCTACTTCTCTGAATGTTTCTTCATGGGAGCTCTGGTCTGATATAAGCCATTTCATCACAGTCAGGGTGGAAATCCGAACAGAGACTATTTTGCCTAAAAGGTAGAGGACAGCACCCTGGGGACAGGATAGCATGCCACTGTCTTCAGCCCTTTGAGAGGCTGTTGTGCATAAGAGGGAACAGCTTCGCGAGGAGGACATTGCTTGTGGAATACAGGTTATGGGCTTGCTGCAGATGCTGCATTAGTTTCATAGAGGGCAAGCATGCCTTAAGTGGAAGGCTCTTCCTGGAGAGACAGCTTCTCAGTGCCAGACGAGTCTAAAAGATGGAGCTCAGCAAACATCTGGAAGTTGCTATTGAGAAGATCCAGTAATCAGATTGTAGGAGGGGCTTAATCAGTGGTAACCGATTTGTGTATTCTTGAGATCTTGCAAGGTTTTTAGAAATACAGATTCTTAAATTATCTCATAGACATACTGAATCAAAATGTAGGGCCCTGGCATCTGCATTTAACAAGGTCCTCAGATGATCTACAAACTGGAATACAGGAGCAAGGAGACTAAATACCCCCCCAGTGGACCTTCCAAATGAGACTTTGTGATCCCCAAATCCCAGATGCTAGAGAGAAACTCTGCCAGCTTTGTCACTCCAGGGGTGGTGGCTCGAGATGTGGAAAGGGATGGCTTCTTCGCCTTCTCCTGTCTTCTGTCCATGAGGCTCCCCTCTCCCAGAAAGCAGGACTCTGCTTGGTTCTGTTGGAATGACAGGCCCATAAGGTTTAGTCACATTGTGGGTTAGCAAGCTTGTGTGGGCTAGCCTGGGAGCCTCACCACTATTTATAACATGGTTTCTGTGGGGAAATATGTTCCAAGTTCCAACAACTGCCTTTCAAAAATATGCTGGAGCACAACCTGTCAGTAATTGGGACTATCTATATAAAGTTATTTTCTCAGAAACTTTTAGCATCTCATGATAAACCTGACCTCAGAGAACGAGTAATTAATCAGCCTTCAGTGTCAGCTCTACAATGGGAGAAATTCTGCCCTGAATAATCGGAGACCTGCTTGAAGAACAACTACTAGCTTTTTCTCAGACAATTGTGAGAGTGTTTCTTCCTGCTGTCATTGTTTTGCCCAAGGGAGTTTGGTGCTGGCTTCACCTGGAAAGTGATGAATGGCCTGGGACATAATGTGGTGGCAACGGCTTCAACTCTGTGCTTGCAAAGACAGTAAGAATGAGGTCACCTTTCCGGGCTTGGCTACACCTGTTCCATTCCAAGGACTCTTCCCACAGAAATGAGGTCAACGGCCATATTTCCAATGTTCTCCCCCCACGTCCTACCCCTCACCCCCTGGATGAAGAACAGTGCTATGCAAGAGAAAAGATGTGGATTTACAAGTATGCATGTAATAAGTATACATAGGGGCCCCAAAGTTTAAATAAATGATGTGATTTTGGTCCTCCTACTGTCCCCACAAAGAAATAACCCCGATAAAGTATGTCAAAGAGGTTAAAAAATTATACTCATTTATTCCCTGGTGAGACCACACTGAGAATGTTTGCCTCAGATCTGGACCCCTGACTTTAAAAGGGTCATAGAAACCTGGAAGAATGACCCAGTGGCATGTTCTGGGTAGGGAAGAGGTCTGGAAATATCATCTGAATATAATCATTAGATTGAATGAAGGGGACTCAAATACAGACACCACCAGCCCTCGATGCTTTTGTGTGCATTGGAGAAAGCTCATAGGAGCAAAGTCCAAGACAGAAGTCAAGGGGCGTCATTCCTTTGATGCTTAAAGCATTTAGAGAAATGCAAATTCAAGTAATGTGTAATACTTTTAACATAGCCGATAACGAAGTCAATAACCAGAAACAGACCCAAATCATACTGAAAAATCAAAGAAAATATAGCTAAATAGTAAAAAGTGGAAAAATAGCAAGGATGCATTAAAACAAAACATTAAAAGCTGTGACTATCACCATAGCAATATGGCATAAAGAAGTGCACCTAAGAAATAAAAAATTGCCTATCAGTATTTGAAAGGAGCTCGCTCTAATTATTAATCAGAGAAACCCAAATTAAAATTAAAAGGAGACATACTTTTTTTTCTGAACCTAACAAACTGATGATGATTTTTAAAATCGAAATACCTATTGTTGTCAAGGATGCAGAGAAGTGGGTACTTTCATACACAGTGGGATTTTAATTTCTCGTATTTGGAGAGAATAATTTGGCCCAAATATGGGAGAATCATGTTTAGGTATGTTATATACTTTGCCTCAGCAATTATGCCTCTGGGGATTTATTCTGAAACAATAACTACCAGTATGTGTTCAGAAAATTTAGATACAAGGATGCTTTCTGCAGTCCTGTAATTGGGACAAATTCAAAATAGCGTAAATGCCCAATAATTGGAAATTGGTTAAGGAAGTAAGGTAGTGTCAGAATGGCTAGAATTAACAACTCAGGAAACAATAGATGTTGGCAAGGATGCGGAGAAAGGGGAACCCTTTTGCCCTGCTGGTGGGAATGCAGACTGGTGCAGCCACTCTGGAAAATAGTATGAAAGTTGCTCAAAAAGTTAAAAACAGAACTACCCTATAACCCAGCAATTGCACTACTAGGTATTTATCCAAAGGATACAAAAATGCTGATTCGAAGGGGCACATGCACCCCAATGTTTATAGCAGCACTGTCGACAAAAGGCAAATTATGGAAAGAAGCCCAGATGTCCATGAACTGACGAATGGATAAAGAAGATGTGGTATATACATACAATGGAATACTACTCAGTGATCAAAAAGAATGAAATCTTGCCATTTGCAACAAAGTGAATGGAACTAGAGTGTATTATGCTAAGTGAAATAAGTCAGTCAGAGAAAGACAAATAATATGATTTCACGCATATGTGGAATTTAAGAAACAAAACAGATGAACATAAGGGAAAGGAAGCAAAAATAAGATAGAAACAGAGGGAGACAAACCATAAGAGATGCTGAAATACAGAGAATAAACTGAGGGATGATGGAGGGAGGTGGGGGAGGGGAATGGGCTAGATGGGTGATGGGTATTAAATGGGAGCACTTGTTGGAATGAGCACTGGGTGTTATATGTAAGTGATGGATCATTAAATGCTACTCCTGAAATCATTATTACACTCTATGTTAACTAACTTGTATTTAAATTTTAAAAAAGGAAGTAAGGTAGCACGTGCACATTCTGGAGGACTGTTGACCCCTGTCAGCACAGATGTGGGCAGATCCTTGGCTCTTTAGGGCATCCTGGGTTAGCAGCTGCGCCAGGCACACTGGGAGGCCAGGTTGGGCAAGACTCCTTTACTATTAGTAACAGTGGGTGGCATTTGTGGGGCACCTTCCATGTCCTGGACACTGGGCTGGGCCCTTTGCGTGCTTCATGTCACTGAACCCTCATGGCCAACCAGCAAGAGAGGACACAGAGACCTGGAGGAGATAGGACCACACCACAAGTCACAGTTAGCAAACCACAGAGCCAGGGCTGGAGGGTAGGCCTGCCTACTTCCAAATCCTCTGTCATTACCACTGTGCCAGGCTTTTACCTATGTTGCCAAGAGGAAACTTCTAGATCATCTGATCCAACCTCTTCATTTCTCAGATGGAAAAATTGAGGCTTGGAAAAGATCTCTGTAGGTATTGCTTTGGGTTCTGGGGATACCTCAGTGATCAAGACAGATAACATCCTGACCCCATGGAGCTTAATTCTAGTTGTGGGGGCGGGAGGAGGAGGAGGAGGGAGAGCTGGAACAACAGATAACATGCAAATAAACACAGAAGTAGGAACATCGCAGGACGTGAAAAGTGCAGTAAAGAAGAAAAACCAGTGGCTAGAGAATGCCTGGAGTGAGGAAGCTTTAAGAAGGGTGGGTCAGGGAAGCCATCCCTGAGAAGTGAGGAGCGTTGACATTTGAATGCAGAGAATATCATGCAAAGAGCTAGGGAGACTTTCTAGCAGAGGAAACAGCTACTGCAAAAGCCTGAGGTGCGAACAGACTTGATGTGATCCGAGGACCCAGGAGGTCTAGGAGAGTGTGCACCTCGTAACAGCCCCGCATGCTCCCCCAGCAGGAGTGAAATGCTGAAGCCAGCCCCACGGAGTGCGTGAGGGTGGAGGGTGTGAGGGGCAGTGAGGAGGGGCTCAGGGCCCTAAGCTGGACAGCGACGGCGCTGCCTCCTTGAAGAACCCTCGGATTTGAGGAGTTTCTGCCCTGTGTTTTGAGTGGTGAACAAATGTGATGGCTGGACATGATGCATTTCCAAGGAGAACTGTAAACAGGGATAAGACCTGCATCACCCAATGGAAGCGAAAAAGAAGGAGGGGGAGTCATTGCTGGGACACCGGCATTCCCGTTTGGTTAGGCAGAATTCTTCGCCCACGGGGTCCATGATCGGAGACACTTGGCTGTCCCCAGGCAATCGTGTGCGACCCTTTTCTGCTAACGCCTTGAGCCAAGGGCAAGAGACTCACTCGGGCTCCAGCCATGAGATGTAGCCCTCAGTCACCACCCTCATTCGGCACTGGACCTGGCCCCAAACAACTTGCGGTAGTTTTCAAAAAGCAATAATGTCCTCAAAAGTTAAAAATGAAGGAAGTAGTAGAGATGGAATGGGATCATTCCAGCTACGCACCCACCCCCTCACACACACACACACACACACACACACACACACACACACACACAAGCTGTGTGACCTTGGGCAAGCCTCTGGACCTCTCTGTGCCTCAGGCCACAGGTGGAGGGAGCATGTGTGACCATCTCCAAGAGCCCTTCCCAGTATAAACTGACAACGAGTCAGTGGTTTCTGTGTGTGGTTTGTCCCCAAAGAGGGTTTCTCCAAAGGCTAAGCCATTGGCTCCGCTGACCTTTCTGGCAGAGGAGTTCAGAAGTGACTTGAGAAGCCCATGGAAAGGCTGAGGGTGACGTGTTCCCCTGGGGTGGCATCCATTTGGATGTGTGAGCCTCAGGAACTGAAGTAAAAAGGTTCTCATTACTTTGCGGCCACAATCGGAATGTTAATATCACCAATGAAATTCTTTTATGAAATTCAGTTCAGTTTAAAAAATTTTTTTAATTTTTAAAAAATGCTGAATTATTCACAGGCCTTGCTGTATTGCAGAAGAGGAAAGAGCAGCATAATATAGGGTCAGAGCAGCCCTTACATCAGAACACCTGGGACCAGCTCAGGATGGGGACTCACTTGGGTACCATGGGGCTCAGAATCCACAAGGCCACTGGGACACGCCTTCCCCGCCCCAGACCTACACCCCCTTCCTCTGACACCACCTCCTCGGCTCTGAATTCCCTGCCCAAACAGCTGGAGCCCCTTCCAGGGCCAGGAAGCCTCTGGCCCAGGTCAGCCCTCTTGAGATTGGGTTGCATCTCCAGGGTGGTCAGGAGGCTCTGATGCCTGAAGGGGAGAAGATATGGACCAAGCTGGGCTTGGCTATAGGGATGGGCCCCAGAGCAAAGCCAGCTCCCCCTCTGCCTGCCTCTGTATCCAGCCTGAAGCTCTGAGGAGCCCCAGAATTCTGAATTCAAACTTGGCCTTCCATATCATTAGGAAGGTATATTTATTATGGGGAGATAGAAACTATTTTATTGGAGAGTTTATTTGCTCATCTGTAACTTAAATATTTAGACATATGGAATGTGGTCCTGCACCGGTACTAACGCTCGGCCCTACAAACATCACAGGGAGGTCTGGTGTGGGTGTGCTATTCCTTCACCCTAGCCTTGCTAGACAGCCAGGGTTCAAGTCTCAGCCTTGCCACTCACTAGCCGTGTGGTCCTGGACAAGTCCACTTCCCATAACTCACATGCTGTATGAGGTCATTGTGGGGATTTCATGAGATAATGCACATAAAGAGCCTGGCACCGCGCCTGGCTCACAGTGAGCATTGGAGAGTGTCAGTTCTCGACACCATGTGTCTAATGTCCCTGCCGGCTGTAACCTGGCATCCCCCCTGCCCCCCTGTTTTTTACAGACTCCACAGCAATATGAGAGAGAGTACAACAACAAGCGGTCAGGCGTGGGGCCCAGCAAGTTCCACGGGTACGCCTACGACGGCATCTGGGTCATCGCCAAGACGCTGCAGAGGGCCATGGAGACGCTGCATGCCAGCAGCCGGCACCAGCGGATCCAGGATTTCAACTACACAGACCACACACTGGGCAGGATCATCCTCAACGCCATGAATGAGACCAACTTCTTCGGGGTCACGGTCAGTCCCACACTCCAGACTCTGCTTTCCTTGGTGCCCCTTGGAGATGTACGAGGCGAGCGGGGCTGCTGCGTCGCATGCCCTTGGATAGGAGGTCCATTTTCTCTGATCACATAAACAACTTCTTGTGGGCCGTAGGATTGCAGGGCTGCTAAAATGAGGGACAGGTTTGGTGACGCTCTCTGACATGCTGGGAAAATGCTTCTCTGTAATTCGTGGATTACAAGGGGCATAGTGAGTTGACTGCAAGCAGAGCAGTTGCAATTCACCAGGTGGGGGCTGGGGACCGCAAGAGCTCCAGACCCAAAGTCAGGTTCAAATCCTGGGTCTTGCAAGTTACCTGCTCCAAACCATAGCGCTTTCATTTCCAAAATAGAAATAGTACTTACCTCACGAGGTAGGTAAAAAGATGAACCATTACAAAGTAAAATCTGGTAGTATTTGTTAAGCAGGCTACTTGCTCTGAGCCTCAAGTTTCTCATCTGGAAGATGGGGATAATAATTTATGTCTTGCATAGAAGTTGTGAAAATAAGCAATGATAATAATTGCTAACATTTCTTTAATGCTTATTATGTACTACTTTGCTAAGCACTTCGTGTAGGTTAGATGCAATAATAAATGTATGCCTAATGCTAGGCACATGGTAGGCTCTCAGTAAATGCTAGAATTGTTAGTGTTAATAATGAGCCCGTTGCATCTATATTCCATCCAGAGGAGGTAGATGCTGTTGTTATCCCGATTAAAGGTGAGGAGGCTGGAGCTCAGAGCACTTAAGCTCTACAGCTAATCAGAGGTAGAGCTGGGATTTGAACCTAGGTCTAGCTCTTAACTGCTGCATTACGCTACCTTCTGGTAATGGCCGTAAGCGGCACTTAGTTAATGCCTCATGATAATGTATGTGTCACTGACTCTGCTTTCAGAAAAGAAGGAAAATTTGCCTAAAGAATAGATTAAAATGGCTAAAATCCTATCTTGTGTTCTAATTTAAAGAGCCATTTAGAGAATCTGTCTCTATCTTGGGATATTAAGAAGAGTGGACAAGATGAGTTGATTGGTATATTTCTTAAATGTTCATATTCCTTTGTGTGTGTTCTCGGGCTTGCTGCCTGTTGGTCTGGTAGGCAGGGGCTGTGCAGGTGCTGAGGGTGTAGACGATGGTGTGAATGCTGAGGTAAATAAGATGGGCTCTCTGTCCTGGAGCCCGCGGTCCAAATGCAGGGGTGAGAGCTGGACACAGATGATGATATGAATTAAAAGGGCTCAGCATCACGGGACAAACTATATGAACCCAGAGGGGTTTCTGTGACCGTCGATGAAAACTTCAGGGAACATTTTGGAGGAGGTAGCTTTGGTGCCACGCCTTAGACATGCAGAGAGAGGGGGCTGACAGTCTGGCCAGATGGAGCATATGAGCGAGGGAGATATGTGTGAGTGTGTGCAGGGACAATCACTTTGTTGGGATAATTGGAAAGGAGGAGGACGAGGCTGGGAAGGTAAGTTGGGGCACTTCTGAAGGAACAAACTAAGGACGCTGGCCTTTATCTTATACGCCAGTGATTCTCAAAGTGCATCTTGACCAGTAGCACTGGTGTCCCCTGGGAGCTGGTTGGAAATGCACCTTCTTGAGCCCAACCCCGGACCCGCTGAACCAGAGTCTCGGGTAGGGGCCCAGCCGATTCGGTTTAACAGACCCCACAGTGATGCTAACGGCACTGGAGTTTGAGCGCCGCTGCTCTGGGCGGTGGGCAGCTGCTGAGACTTGCTGAAGAGGAGGATTCCGGAGTAGAGCCACCCTTGACCTAACAGCCCTTGGCCTCTGCTCCCACAGTTCAGAGTAAGGGCTCTGAATAACTATGGGCAGCGCCTGTGTTTATAGTGCATCCTGGATTCAGACGTTAAGCTTGAACAGCTTTCAAAGATTTGGTTTCAAAAAAAAATGTTTTTATCCTCAGAACCTCTTGTACAATCAGTCTTACGTGGTGCTGGTATGTAATACAGATTGAAGAGAAGCACCTCAATTGAAAGGAGAAGGAGCCCAGGGCCCTGCCTGTTCAGCCTCCCTTCTCGAAGCCCCTGAGCCATCCCCACCCCCACAGAATGGCCCCACCCCAGAGGTCCTCCCTCTGCTGGTGGAAACACAGACTGAGCCTTAGAGAGGGTGGGACTCACCTGTTCCCACCACGGTGGCAGAGCTGTCACAAAATGTGGGCCCACTGCTTCAGATCATCCTGCCACCGTTTGTTTCTTATGTAATAGAGGGAATCCATAGTCTCTCTAGCCGAACCGGCTGGATAGAGAGCTACAGGATCTAGGAAGCATTCTGCGTCCCTCCTCATCCTGGAACTTGGCGTTTTGACCAGATGCGTGATGTATCTTAGTGGGAGATCATTTATAACTATTTCCAAGTGCTCCCTTTCATCGGAGCCAAATAATACATAATCCCTGCTTAATGAGCAATTCGGTAAGACTATCTGAACACTTGAAACGGTTTGAAAATGAGGTTCTTTTTAATGAGAAATTCCTCGACACATATTTATGCCTGCTCCGGTTTGTGATTCATAACTCAGTGGATATCAGGACTGAAAGCATTCTTATTTTATCTTTTTTTTTCTCTCTTAATTTTAGAGAGGGCAGGGGCAAAGAGAGAAAGAGAGAATCCCAAGCAGGCTCCACACATAGCGTGGAGCCTGATGCGGGGCTCAATCTCACAAACCATGAGATCATGACCTGAGCCGAAATCGAGAGTTGGGTGCTCAACGGACTGAGCCACTCAGGTGCCCCTTGGACTGACAGCGCTCTTTAAAATCCTCGAATTCAACCCCCTCATGTTGTAGATGAGTATTTGAATTCCAGAGAGGGAGCTTTCAAAGTCACATGGAGGGATAGCTTGGCAGAGCCAGGATGGCTGCTCAGATGGCGTTGTCCCAGCCACACCTGGTGGCACCTCCCTTGTCATCATGCACGTCCCCCTTTACTTGAGAGAAAGGGATTGAGTCATGAAACGGTTCTGCCCTTTTTTTTCTCCCTTCCTCCCAATCCCTTTTGTCACATATTAGTATGTGCTTCTCACTGGGCTGTAGACAGGTTTCATTAAAATTGTCTTCTGATCAGAGAAGAAAGGACACCTTCTGACGAAAGAAAAAGTGTCTCTGCGGTCCAAGGAGACCACAGAAGGCCAAGTTCAGCCATAAACAAAGAGTTAGAAAGGAAAGGAATGGGAGGTGGAAATAAATTGAAGCATTTTCTATTTGCTCAAGAGTTTTCATTATAGAGCACACATGGTGTCCATTTTTCCACTCTCAGGCAAGCACTTTATTCTGGGTCACCCTCATTCAGCATGTTTACTGTACGGAAAATCGTTTAAACACATTAAATTAATTATATCCGTGACTCAGTTTCAATTGATGCAGTGTGCACACTCTCGTCTGGGAGCCAGGCCTGTGGTTCCTCGTTGGTGTGTTAAAGCACAGACTTCTTCCATGAATCCTAGATCAGGACTCTGGCTTTAGCTTGGGGTCCAGCTTTGTTTCGTCTTCTCAGGAGCTCTCCTCCCCACCACCCTTCTTGGGGAACCCTGGAAAATAGGATTCCGTGTCCCCACCTGCACACCGATAGCCTGGTGGAGGTCCTGCCTGCCTCTGATTCCGAGGGCACTGATCCGATTTTTGGCCCTGTTATTGCCTCTTACCTTTCTATGGCCTGCAGATCTCAGAATGCTTCCCCACATGGAAACCCCTCTTCTGCCTGGACAGAAATTCAGGCTAGCCTTGGCCGTTCAAGGTATCAAAAGCCCAGAGCATTCTGAGAATCCCAGCTCAGCAGGTTTGGTCCAGGGCAACATTCCTAAACTTCTGTATGTATGACAGTCCCCCATGGAGCTTCGTTAAAAATTCAGATTTCCCAGCCCCACCCACAACTTCTGATCCAATGGCTTTGTGGTAGGGCCAAGGAGTTCACATTATTAACAAGAAGTCCCAGTGATTGTCAAATAGAAACGCTGAGAATTGCCTAGGGTATTTTAAATCTGTCAGAGATGTATTTGTTCCTACATTTACTCATTCCTTTAGTAGCCCCTGGGCTGGGAGCTGGAAGCATAGAAAGGAATAATGTGTGGTCTGTCCCTCAAAAACTCCCTGCCCAGTGGGGGATATAGACAAGTAAATGAATAAATTGCTGGTCACTATCCAAGGTCTGCCCAAGGCCCTTGGAGGGAGGATTCCATTCTGCTTATGGCAGTAAAGACCAGGAAGCTGTCCTCGGTCTTCCTGCAGTTCAGTAAGTGAAATTCCACGTGCGGATAATTGCAAGGCACCCATGCCATGCGCTCTCACCCTGTGCCGTGTGTTGGGTAGTGAGGATACAATGCCAGGCTCCTCTATGCCCAGCTCTGATGGTGATATGTTGTGACTTAACAACTCCTCTAATTAGGTTTTTCTACCAAAGATGCACTAAATTCATTAACCAGCTCATATCCATAACCCTTCAAAACATGCTTGGGGGAGGGCCTGGGTGGCTCAGTCAGTTAAGCATCCGACTTCAGCTTAGGTCATGATCTCATGGTTTGTGGGTTCAACCCTGAATCGGGCTCTGCATTGGCAATGTGGAGTGGAGCCTGTTTGGAATTCTCTCTCTCTCCCTCTCTCTCTCCTCCCTTCCCCACTTGCACTTTCTCTCTCTCAAAATAAACAAATAAACTTTAAAAAAGAAAACACCATGCTTGGTAACATGTGCTAAGTATTCGGGTAATAACCAAAGGCTTAATTTTCTTTGGGTGATCACTTTTGAATTCTTTACAGTTTCCAGTCTTTTAAAACAAGGATGACATACCAGATCTCAAATGGACAAATCCTTTGGGCACATCACAGTAAGATATGATGGCTCTAATGAGCAGTAGACCCCCTGTAGTAAATGTTTTTCTGATTTGTCTCTTAAAATGACACTGTATTTACTCTGTAGTGCCTAGGATGGAGGCTAAATTAATGTAACTTCATTATACCCTATTATGAAAATACAGTACATGTACAACTTTTCCTGGAAAGTTACTGAGGGTATACACCCCAGGTTTGCATGGGGACTACGAGGCTTCCAAGAGCATTTGGACATAGAGAAATTGAAAGAAGCTCCTGGGGGGAAATGTCTTTGATTTTGAGAAGAGGGCCCATTCTTTCTAAACAATTTCCTGTGATTGCCTCCTCACTCCCCGTGGAAGGCCCTAATGTAGAAACAATCCAAAGTTCCTCCAATAATGGCCCCATTCTTCATCCTCTGCTCAGCCTCTCTCAACCAGCTGCAGGTCTGGGCATAACATCTGTTGGGAAGAGATGGGCAGCCTCAGGTTCGGGCATGTCACCTTTAATGGCTATTATCTCTAATTGATCTCACCAAGGAGGTGCTGAAGAGCAGCAGATGGCGATTTGCAGAGTTTATTGATCGATTTGCTTTTGTTGCTGGTGAACAGGAATCCAGCCTTTGCTGGTGTGTCCCTTAAACTTCAAGTCTTTATGCAAGACTTGTGAAATAAAATTATCTCCACTAGGGGCGCCTGGGTGGCGCAGTCGGTTAAGCGTCCGACTTCAGCCAGGTCACGATCTCGCGGTCCGTGAGTTCGAGCCCCGCGTCAGGCTCTGGGCTGATGGCTCGGAGCCTGGAGCCTGTTTCCGATTCTGTGTCTCCCTCTCTCTCTCTGCCCCTCCCCCGTTCATGCTCTGTCTCTCTCTGTCCCAAAAATAAATAAAAAACGTTGAAAAAAAAATTTAAATTATCTCCACTAAGACTCAAATACTGCCCCTGTGCTCCCCCTGCCAACTACCTGAAAAGAGGGCATTATAGAGTACACTCGGATTGGTTGGAATTCAGTGACTGCAGGTACTTGGAACAGGTAGTTAGGGGAAATCAGTGAGATCCTCGTCCTGGGGGAGTGTGGGCTCTTTCTGTCACACACACTGCTGCCTCGCCCTACTGTGGTGCTGAAGTTGTGCAGTCGATTTTTCACCGGGATAGGAAACTTCATACCACACACACACACACACACACACACACACACACACACACACAAATTAGTTAAACATCATCATGCTAGAATTGGCCCATCTCTCCTGCCGTCTGATCTTTTGGACTCCTGGTTTTACTCTCTAAGACAAGTTAACCTAGAGGCTTTGCACCAGCCACCCATTTGTGATTTAAATGTGGTATCATCATTTAAGGTTGTTGAATTTGAATGAGTTAAGAAACAGAGCACTAGGAAGCCCATCCAGAAGTAGAGAAAACTCTACCAATCCAGGATTTGCCCTCTTCTGGGACTGGTCATTCCACCAGTCATGACTCCATCCCCTGGACTATCATGATTCTGCCTGTTTCTTGATTTTGTACTCGAGGCTATCAGTAGGAGCTTGTCAGAAGCTCTGCAGCAGTCCAACTGTGATGTGTCTGCTGCGCGTCCTAAAAAATGGGGCTTGTCCCAGTGACCTCAGCATGCTAGCTCCCAAGGCCACTCAGGCTTTCCTATTTAAGGCCTCCCTTTCATGAGCCTTTCTTGGTTGTTTCCAGGAGCAACAGCCAACCCTCCCAGAACTTCCTCTGCACCCCACCTGTCTCCACCCCACCCCAGAGTCTGGGAGTTCTGGGAGAATTACACTATACATAAACTTAACAGGCCCACCCCTTAAACTCAGATAAAATGAATCATTGCCTGGGGCATGGCAGTGATGAACTACAACAGGAAATGCAAACTTGTAAAGTCAGACAAAGATCACAGTCCATAACTTAGAACTGTGTGACCTCAGGGAAATTAGTTACCTCTCTATACTTCAGTTTCCTCATCTGTGGAGGGAAATAGAACCTACTTCATAGAGTTGATATGATAAGTAATGATGGTGTTTAGTTCCCCCAAACTGCATCATCATTATTACTGTTATTATTACTATTGATATCACGATGGTGACTTTTCAAAGAACAAAGTTTATGTGGCTCTATTCAAGCAATATTCAGAATCAAGTCCAGCAAAACAATCATTCTGTACCTACTAAGTGCCAGTCTGTTTCACCTATACTATCTCACTTAATTATCTCAATAATAAACAAACCAATTAACTTGTATTAAGGTTGTAGTGGTTTAATATCAAAGCAGAGTAGAGTAAACTCTGTCAGCAAGAACACTTTCAAGCTTTCTACCTGCTGCCATTCACTCGGGGGATTTGACACCTTAAAGGCAGAAAGCTTTTGCTCACAGACCCCTCTGCCTTTCTGTTCCTCCCTTTAGTCTGGCTCAAACTCCCATGACCCCAGGAACTACCACTCAGCATTACACACGAAAACTACAGCAAATGCTGTTGGTGTTCCAGCCAGATCTCCTGGGATCTCTTTTAGGGCTGTGGCCAGGTCTGCCCAGCCCCCAGCTGTGCAGGTGTCCCTGCTGATGGTTCACACCTCGGGCGATTGGAGCCTCCCAGCCTGGAGGTGCCTGGGACTTACACCCTAGCCCAGCGGCCTGCAGCCACGACTGGCCAGTGTGGTGGAACCACACTAGTGCCATTCATACTCCACAATTCCCTGCAGGATTAGGCTGAGGCTGGCCCTCACCTGAAACCACCCAGCTTGGCCTATTCTGCCTCCTGTCTCCCTCACAAGTTCCTCCTGAGCACATGTCTTTAAAAACCCACTTGCACATGATTCCCTGTCCCGGGCTCTGCTTCTGGAGCAGATGAAGACACCCATGTATCCTTATGGGAAATTGAAGCATTTTCAACATGGAATTTTTACTGTAACCTAATTGTCATCTCGGCATTAAGTTTAGCAGCCACCCTCCCCCGTCGCCTCCCTCACACCCGGTAGAGGGTTCTGGACTCTTCTCCCTTATTTTTTGGCTCCTGCCCCTGCCTGTTGCAGCCTGTGGAAGAGCCGTACTTGGCTCCTGGGAGGAATTAGCAGCTCCCATATTTGCAGGGAGCACAGCTTTTCATGCCGCGGGTGCCACACTCTGCACCTAACACTTTACACCTGGTAGATGCTAAACTTGAGTTCACTTTGTTGGGTGGAATCCACACATGATTGAGAAATTGAGTCACACTCTCCCACTCTGCTGCCTTCCGGGCTTCTGCAAACTAAAAAGGCTTTTTCGGCCCAATAAATAATCAGAACTGACAAGCGAAGTATTAACAGAATCTATAGTTGTTGTATCTGCTAATAGTGAGCCCCGAATTCTTGCCGTGATGGCTGGCATCACCGTTGCGCACACGTCGGGGAAATCTCCCCGGCATGTATTGTTGGGCTGGGCTGGGGGCCCCTACAGCGTCCTTCCTGAGGCAGGAGAGAAACTCACCCTCTACCCCCCTCCCCAGCCTCTCCCATCGGCATCTCTCTGGAGCTCGAGTCCTAGGGCCTGAGGCGGGAGGGCAGGTCGCTGATGGTCAGGAGCATGGCTCAGTAATAAACAACTACAGTAATAATAATAATAATAACCAGTGTGTGACTGCCCTGTGCACAGAGTACATTCATAGTCTCTATCTCCTTCGCTTCTCCGTGCAATTACATTTATTAACATAATGCTAATAATAGCTATTAATTAATGAGCTCCTACTGCTTTGCAGGCAGCATCCTAAGTACCGGACCCACGTTATTGAATGTGATGCTCAAAAGAGCCACCAGGTGGGGGATGGGTAACTGCAAGTGTCCCAAAGCCTCCTCCCAGTGAGCTGCATCCAGCTCTCTCACCTATGTCGCATCTCTGCCCACGTGTCACCTTGTCAGTGACGCCTCCTCGACACCCTATTTAAAATCGCAGCTCCCACCCCCTCATTCTGCCTCTCAACGGTAACCCCCACAGATCGTGCCACCTTTAAGACTTAGAGCTGGGTGCCTGGGACATAGTAGGTGCCTGATAAATAATTGTTTAATGAATGAAGGATTTAGATCATTAATGACCATGTCATAGATTTTTTTAAAAACAGGTTGAGCAAAGATAAATGCTGTACCTGGCGTCCCACAGGTAGCAAGTGACACGAGTTTATTCAAAGCTGCCGAATACGGCTGGCTCAGAAGCCCATGTTCTTCACCATTTAGGTGTTCTGTTAATTCAGCCAGCATTCCCAGCACCTCCTATAAGCCAGAGCTGGGCCGGGCAGGAGGAGTAATATGGAAGGTTTGTTTCCAAGGAATTCACCGTCCTAACAACCTTGTGAGGTGTGTGGGAGGGGAGCAGGAACCACTCTTTCCAGGTTAACAGTGGAGGACGTCACGGGCTCCCCTCCTGCACTGGGTTATTCATGTGTCCATCTGCCCCTTCCCAGTGGACGGGGAGCCTGTGAGCCCCTTGCCTGGGACTGGGGCCCAAAATTCTCTCTGTACTTCTGGTGCCTTGTATAGTACAGGCTCTTAGTCCTTAAAATGTGTTTGTTGATTGAATGCATGAGGAAATTGTAGCTCAGTGCGGCAGAGAGGCTCTGCAGGGCTCCCATGGTGTTCACAGCGAGCCTAGCTCAGAACCACATCCTAGGTCCTCTGATTCTAAATGCAGGTGTCTCCAAATCTTGTGTTCCTAAGCACCGCTTGGCTGCCCTCCCCCTGTTTCTTTAAACACAATTACAAATGACTGCAGATAACGTACAGCACAGGAAAGAAACCTACTCCTTCTGCTGTCAGATAAATTTGAAAGATCAAAATAATGTGGTTTAGCAATTTGTTTCAATTGATGCCTAGCCTTCCAAAGCTTGCAGGTTTGACTTCCTCAAGTCAGGGAAAAAATAGCTATTTCCTTATGAAAAAGCAGTGTGGGGGAGTGTACCGTCTTACGAGAGCTTCAACGGAAGCCCTGTGCACAGACGCTGTCCAGGTCTCTGTGAGAAACAGGCGAAAGAAGGAGCCAGTGACAAGGTGATCACAGGGACAATTACTATAATGATAAATGTCATGATAATAGGAATGGCTGTAGTTTTGAACGCTCCCTATATGCTGGGTGCTATGCTAAGCTCTTAAATGCATTATCTCATTTGAATTGTGTCTCTCTAAAACTCCGTATTTGAACTCCTCACCCAGAGCACCTCAGCATGCGACCTTATTTGGAAATAGGGTCATTTAGATGTAATTAGTTAAGACGCGGTCCTACTGGAGTGGCATGATCCCATACAACTAGTGTCCTCATGAAAAGGGGAAAATGGGGGACCGACTTGCACACAGGGAGACCACCACACGCAGAAGGAGGCAGACAGCGGGTGATGCTTCTACAGGCTGAGGACACCAGTGATCACCAGCAAAACGCCAGCAGGTGGGAGAGAGAGGTTATGGAACTGACTCTCCCCCACAGCCCCCAGAAGGAACCAGCCCTGCCGCTACCTTGATCTTGGCCTTTTAGCCTCCAGAACCGTGAGCCGTTAAATTTTGATTGTTTAAGCTGCCCTGTCTGTGATATTTTGTTACGGCAGTCCTAGCAAACTAATGCAGCCCCACAGGATGGAGACTGCTGTTACCAGCGTTTGGCAGGTGAGAAAACTCAGAGGTTAAATGATTTACCAGGGGTGGGACACAGGACACAGGCCAACACTCATGGTTAACCATTATTCTACACCCATACAAGCTATCTTCCATTAGGGGGCAAAAGGGTCCCAGCCAGAGAAGGACAGAGATGAAAGGAAGCAGGGAGACCGGCATTTCTCACGACCCACTCCTCCAGGTGAGGAATGCGGGGCCCTAGTAAAATGCAAGGCTGAAGCCAGGACCCTGACTCCTCATCTCTAGGGGGCAGCGCCCCTGCCACCCAGCTTCTACCCCTCCCCACCCCCCACGCCCCCAGGGAGAAAGTTCTGCGCCTCTTGGTTTGGCCAGCCAGTCCTGGAAGCAGCTCCTTACATTTAACTCACTTCTTTCCTGACTGGAGGAGTGGGGGTATTTACAACCCCGTGCTCCTTCTTCTCATTCACATATTTAAAAATAACATACACGTGTCCTTTTCAGATTACAAAAATAATATGTGATCAGAAAGAAAATGTAAATGGTACAGACAAGCACCAAAAAGAAAATCAAAGTCACCCGTAACTTCATTCAGACAGGCCCAGCTCAAGCACCACACTTCACCCTCAGCTGTGATCTTTTTTTTTTTTTTTTTATTCTTTTACAACTATTTGCTTTGGTCCCTCACGTTATAAAGCTTTTTCTGCAGCAGCGGTTCTCTGTCATTTTAGCCCCATCTTTCTTTTTTTATGGTGATAAAATATACGTAAATTTACCATTTTAACCATTCGTAAGTGCAGTGTTCTGTGATATGAACCATATTCACAGTATTGTGCAAACTGTCACTGCCTTCCGTCTCTAGAACTCCTCATCTTCCCGGACTGCAGCTCTGTACCTATCGAACCCTAACTCCCCATTAGGTGCCATCATTTTAAAGCTATTATCTATTATGATAAAGCTGATTTTATTTGTTTATTATTTATATTGAAAATTGTTTGTAAAAACTGTATAAGTAGTTTGGTAACTAAGTTTAGAGAGAAATTTATATGGTATTGGCAAGCTACTGCTAACCAAATAGCAATTAGCTGAGCAAAAGTTTCACACAGAAACTTGAAAATGTACAATTTTAGGGGCACCTGTGTGGCTCAGTCAGTTAAGCATCTGACTTCGGCTCAGGTCATGATCCCACGGTTTGAGTGGGGTTCGAGCCCAAGTCGGGTTCTGTGCTGACCGCTCAGAGCCTGGAACCCGCTTCAGATTCTGTGCCTCCCTCTCTCTATGCCTCTCTCATTCTCTCTCAAAAATAAGTAAACATTAAAAGAAAAAGAATGTACGTCTTAGGGGCGCCTGGGTGGCTAGCCAGTTAGGCATCCGACTCTTGGTTTTGGCTCAGATCATAATCTCATGGTTCATGAGATTGAGCCCCGAATCTGGCTGGACTCTGCACTGATAGCAAGGAGCCTGCTTGGTATTCTCTCTCTCTCTCTCTCTCTCTCTCTCTCTCTCTCTCAGTCTCTCTCTCTCTCTCTCTCAGTCTCTCTCTCTCTCTGCCCCTCCCTTACTCATAGGCATACACTCTCTCCCTTTCTCTCAAAATAAATAAATAGACCTTTAAAAAAAAGAATGTACATTTTAAAATGTTGAGAATATAGCAAACAACATTTTTAAAGTAAACAATACAGTTGAATATTAGCGATCCCCACTGTTGAGAAAATGCTCTGGTAAAGATAGACCCAGATCCTGTGCGAAAACCATATGTGAAGAGCCCTGTAACGTACCACGTGCATTTCTCACCGCATGAGGCCAGAATACCCCCTCAGTGTGTGTCAAGGTATGTTAGCCTGTGCACTTGCTAAGGAGGAGGGAAGCCTTCTGCCGTCAGGAGAGGGCAGCTGACATAAACTTCAGCTGACAAGACACACAGCTTTAAACACTGATGGATGCCGGCTCCCCTCGTGTGCGCTCGTGAAGCAGAGGAGACTCACACACACTCGGATGTGACACCGAGTGAGGCTAGCCCTGTGTCAGGGGGCGGAGGCAGCTGGGAAGATCCATTTTCTCGTGGAATTGCAACACCCTCCCCACCCCTTTTCTTTCTCAATGGAATAGAAGCCTTCTAGAACTCTTGTTTAAACAGTAATTGGCAAATTACCCAGTTGCTAGGCCTGGAATCTGGTCAGGGCACTGTAAATTGTGGAAGGGGGTGTGGGAGGGACAGGATTGGTGGGGGTCGGGGGCATGCCCACCTTTGCCTTCTTAAGAGGCAATAGTGTAAAATGCTTAGGATCACGGACTCTGGAAACAGACTTCCTAAGTTCACATCTTGGTTTCACTTGCTAGTCAGGTAAACCTGGGCAAGAACTTAATCTCTTTGCACCTCAGTTTGTCTGTAAAATGGGGACAGTGCCTTACGTAGGGCTTCCTGTAAATAGGCTCTGAGACCCAGCTGGGACCCTCAGTCACCAGTATTCCTGGGAGCTGGAGGACGGTGCTTCAACCATAAAGAGGAGCGCTGAGCAGAGCCCCCTCAGATTACCCTACAGGAAATAATAGGGCCTACTGTAGGGGCTTGTGGGGATGACAGAGGTTTATGCGTGTAGGGTGCTGGACACGATGGGCGCTAAATTATCACGAGGATGCTATGGAAGGGTACATTTGGACACCAGCTGCCTCCAACACCTGTGATTAACTTTGCAGGAGGTACAGGGGTTGGTGGGTCCCAATGGCACTGCTCCAGCAGCCTTCCTGCAGCTCTTACCATCTTTGGGAATTCACATTCTCACATTCATATGCACCCAAGCAAACGCACTCAGGTGGACTCACATGTTCATACACACACACACAGGCGGTGGCACCTGAGTGGCTCAGTCAATTAAGCATACACACACACACACACACACACACACACACACACACACACACCTAAATGTGTGATTTACGGGTGTTCATCGTCATCATGTGTTTAGCTTTATCAAGCTATTCCACTGGTTTTCAAACTTGTTTTTCAAAAGAGATCTTACATATAAGCTCAATATCATTGTCCCTCAGTTAACATTTACATAAACGTTAAAATTACATTTAACATTACTTTTTTTTTCTTTTAAACTTGTTCCTCGGAAGACTCCTCCATTAACCCTCCTTGTTGATGAAAAAATAAGCAAGCACATTTCTGCAGTAACAAAAATGAAGCAAAGCCTTGAACGGGGCAGCTGGCCTGGGGCCTTAGGTCAGCTCACCCCGGTCAGGGCCCCCAGGCAGGGCCCAAGGATAGCAGCCAAGGTGGCAGGTCCCGTGACAGCGCCCCAGAGGTGGGGTAGGGACAGTCTTAGCTGCGACCCAGACCCACACTCTTTATTTTAATAGCTGTGTTTGATTTTAATGTGCACGATAAAAATATAACTAGCACTTGAGGTAGCAAGATAAGGTTTCTTTTTTAGTTCGAAGAGGCAGATATTCCGTCAAGAAGAGCACAGATGGTACATGGATCCTGCAGAAACCATGGAGGTGATCCACACATCATGGTTGTTTCTTCTTGCTTTCTCTGTCTCTTAAAAGGCACGTTGGTCGTCCTCTTCCAAGGTGAAGAAATTAATCATAAATGAGTGGGAAAGAAAGAGAGAGAGAGAAAGAGAGGGAAAGGCAGAGAAAGAGAGAGAAACCAACAGAACAGTGGTTTCCTTGGGCAGTCTGCCTGGTTACCAAAGCCAGCCAACGGTACTATACTTTTGCACATGAGATTTCTGTGATAGGATTAATGTTCTTTCTGTTTAAGGCCCCTTCACCACATTCTGTGTGCTTTTAGTAATAAAACAAAATGGTGTTTGGCCAGGGGCTGGGTGTCCATTAAACAGACAAGAGCCTGGCTGCTTTGGGTAAGCTGCTGGTGGTGGCTGTTGAAACCTGTCTCCCTCACTGGACCCCAGGCAGCATGGTGTGTCGAATCTTGCACTCACCCCCACTGTGCCATCATCTTGACTCCAAGTACTTGGTTAGTTTTATGATGGAGGCTTCTTCTACCCACTCCTTGGGGGGGGGGGGGTCTTTCTAAGGTTCACCTCTATGAATGTTCTCACGGTCTGACCTATATTAGAGTCTCAGCTGATGGTCAATGAACAAATACATCAGATATTTTTGTCACCACCTGTCCCCCACCTCTTCAATATCTCCTAAGGGCTTTATACATAGTAGATATCCAGGAAAGACTAGTTAGCTGGTTGGATGGGTGAGTGAATGGGTGGGGGGAAGGGCAGGTGGGTAGATAGTTGGAAGGTTGAATGGATGAGTGAGTGGATGGATGGATGTGTGTGGGTAGGTGGATGGAAGGCTGGGTAGATGGATAGATGGGCAGGTCAGTGGTTAAACAAAGATGAATGAATGGGTGAGTCGGGAAGATAGGTGGGTGAGAAGGAATGAGTGGGTGAACAGCAGGCCTAGAAGAGGTAATTGCAATTCATATGTGTCTGCTTCATTCTAATCAAAGCACGTTTTCTCTGGGAGGATCTACAGAGGTGATGGCCCTGATGTCTTGACTCCTTTTCTGTACAAGTCCTGACCTCTAGAAAGTGTTTGTTGCATTTTCTGATGTGAGACCCCATCTTGTCATCTGACTCATGGAAATACATGTTTCATTTCATGCCATTATTCTCCACTCACATTTCACCCTTTCAGGGGTTGGGCCTCATTAAAAACTGTCCTCTACACAGTTCCTCTTTGAGGAAGTTCCTTGTTAGGGCATTTCTGCTGTGAAATATATCACACCAACTGATGTGAGTGCCAACCTGAATGCTAAAGACCGTTATTAGCAGATTTAGCCTAGAGATGTTTCAGAGTTGTCAGTTCTGATGTTCATAGGATTATATTTTCAAACATCATCACATATCCTCTATGACAGACTTGATTACTGTGATGAACTAGTTTTCTTCCTTTAAGAAATGTTCCAGTTGCAAAAATGACTCTGAAAGCTTTGGTTGAAAATGCAGGGCAAAACTGAAGTGACACTGTCTCATTTGGGTGGCTGTTTACCTTCCTGGGATAGGCAGCCCAGTGTGGCAGAAATAGCACTGGACATGGGGTCTGCAGACCTAGGTTCGCATGCTGTCCCCTACATCTTAGCAGTGGTGACCTTGGGGAGGTCTCTAATCTTTTCATTCTCTTCTGCAAAATGAGACCAGTGATCAAGAGCCCCTTGCTGGGTGGCTCTGCAGATGAATTAAGGAAGGTGCACTACAAACTGTAAAGGGCCGTGTATGATTGAGGGATCCCCAGTAGAAGAAGGAAGAAAGCCATAACTCATCAATATCATTTTATTTATTCATCTTTGGTTCCCAAGTCTTATTCAGGAACTCATACAAAATGTCCGGATAAATGAATTTTAATCCTCATCTTTCTCCTCTTCCTCATCATGGTTAATCCGGAAGTGATGCAATTCGTAACTCTCTTTGCTATTAGCAACTCTGCACAACCAATCATGTAGATTATTCTTCTTCAGATATTTTTTGGCGAGATGTTGCAAACACCTCTTGGAAGAGGGCACCTCAGAAATTACAGTCATCTTGCTCTTACTCCTTTCAATGGTTACAACCCCTCCATCGAGACTCTCAGCTTGGCCACTCACTTGGAGTCTCTCTTGAAGAAACTGCTCAAAATTGGCAGCATCCATGACCCCCTCTTGTACAGGGTGGGTGCAGTCGAAGGTAAACCTCAGAACTTGCTCTTTTCTTTTTCGACCCCCTCCACCACAAGCTTTTTCATGGGCGCCATCATGGCGGCAGCATATATCACTTTATGTATGTATGTATGTATGTATGTATGTATGTATGTATGTTTTGGCTTGAACAACAGGAGAAATCAGATATTTATAGGGGAAAGATTAACTGTATGTCCAAGAACTAATAAAACACCCTTCTGGGCCATGGAATTATTACCAGTGATGAAACCAGAGAATAAATACCTGGCACAACTGCTGGGAAGTGACTGTTTCCCTTTGCTCATTCACTTCTTCTATAAATATTTACTACCACCTACAGCGGAAGGACGTGGGGAGGGGGATGCTACAGATACAGCGCTGAGCAAGGCAGATTTGTTTCTTGTACCAGGGAAGAGATGGACACTAAACAGATACTCATGTGAATAACTATTTGAATATACATTGTGGAAAATGCTTTGAAAGAAAGCCATGGGGTGTGTTGAGAACTTATAGCATGGAGGCCTGACAGAGGCTGGGGATCAGAAAAGACTTTCCTAAGGAGATGACTTTGAGCTGAGGTTCAAGAATGAATAGGAGCCAGCTAGAGGGTTGGAAGGGCAGCCGTTAAAAGTAGTTGTTATAGAGCACTAATGACATAGAAGATTGTTCACAATATATTCGTCAGTGTAAAGGGGGAAGGTTACAAAGGTTTTTTTATGGTAGGGGTGCCTGGGTGGCTCAATCAGTTAAGCATCCTACTCTTGGTTTTGGCTCAGGTCATGATCTCATGGTTTGCGAGTTCGAGCCCCACGTTGGGCTCTGTGCTGACATCTCAGAGTTTAAAGCCTGCTTCAGATTCTGTGTGTGTCTCTCTCTCTGCCCCTCCCCCACTTGCACTCTGTCTCTCTGTCTCTCTGTCTCTCTCTCTCTCAAAAATAAACACACACACACACACACACACACACACACACACACACACATATATATATATATATATATATATATATATATATATATATATATATAAACTAACATTTACTAAGTGCCCAAAGTATTGAGTTTCCTGGGAGCAAGCCCTGCCTGTGAAGGAGATGTGCTTAGTACCACTTATATATTTATATATATAAGTATATATATATAAACATTTATATATATAAATGTTTACATATATAATATATAAAACAAAGGTTTTTATGGTAGATCCTCACTTAAAAAAAACTTTTTTTTAAAAATGTAATTTATTGTCAAATTGGTTTCCATAAAACACCCAGTACTCATCCCAACAGGTGCTCTCCTCAATGCCCATCACCCACTTTCCCCTCTTGCCCACCCCCCATCTACCCTTAGTTTGTTCTCAGTCCTTAAGAGTCTCTTAAGGTTTGCCTCCCTCCCTCTCTGTAACTTTTTTTTTCCACTTCCCCTCACTCATGGTCTTCTGTTAAGTTTCTCAAGATCCACATATGAGTGAAAACATATGGTATCTGTCTTTCTCTGCCTGGCTTATTTCACTTAGCATAATACCCTCCAGTTCCATCCACGTTGCTGCAAATGGCCAGATTTCACTCTTTCTCATTGCCAAGTAGTATTCCATTGGATATATAAACCACATCTTCTTTATCCAGTCATCCATTGATGGACATTTAGGCTCTTTCCATAATTTGACTGTTGTTGAAAGCGCTGCTATAAACATTGGGGTACAAGTGCCCCTATGCATCAGCACTCCTGCATCCTTTGGGTAAATTCCTACTAGTGCTATTGCTGAGTCATAGGGTAGCAGTATTTTTAATTTAAAAAAAAAAAACGTTTTTTAATCCTCACTTTTGATAACCAACTTTTAAATACATAAAGACTAGAAGAATGTACTCCAAAATGTTATCCAGTGAGTGTCTCTGGATGGAACTCTTTCTCTTTGCTTATTTCTCATTTTCAAATTTTTTGCAGTGATTATATAGTACTTTAGGTCTCGCTTAAAAAAAAAGGAAGACTTAAAAATAGTATTAAAATAATATTAACTTTAAAAGACCTAGACTTTAATCCAGTCTTGGCCCTTACTAGTCAAGGGACTTTAGCTAGTAAGCCCTTGGACTCACTTTTCCCATCTGTACAATAGGATGTATGAACACTCAGCTCCTAGGGCTGTCATGAGGACTAGATGACACATTGCTACCTGGTTCAGTTCTTGGCACCTGTAGGCTCTCAGCCATTATTAATGCTCTTATGCTTTCTGTCCCATATATCTTAGATGGACCCTGATTCTCACTTAGAAATAAATGGAGCAGGGAGCGGAGAAAAGGGGGAGGTAGACATCAGAGAGGCCTTGAACATGTCCTGCTCTCGTGTGAGCCTCGAATTTCTGAGGCTGGAGGAACTTCTTTCTCCTCAATGGCAAACTCTAGTGAGTTGGATCCCCACTAGTTGGATTCCAGTTAACTGAGGGCATATCATGTAATTTAATCTTGAGTATGTAGAAACAAATACGTAGGGTCTTGCCTAACATAGACCAGAAGCCAGCTTGAAAAACTCTTGAGGCTGGAAACCTTAGGGCACATACAATGAATGCCTGTTGTGATAGATCAGCTCTAGATTGTGGCTCTAGTAGACTTTTGGTGTAATAACATCAAGAATGCAGAATTTTATATATGCATATGTATGTGTCATATACATACATAAACACATACATATATATTTTTACAGGGCCACCATATGTGATAAAACAGTGACCTAGATTCTCCCTCAGGCACACGGGATCTTTAGTAGGCCATAAGTAGTGATACTCAATCCACATAACCACTATCATTCCCCTTTAGTAATCTGGCAGGGTCCCTGCAGTATATACAGGCTCTATGGTACTTTCCGAAACGCACCAAAAAAATTCTCTGTTCATCCTCAAATCTAGTAATTCTATCAACTAGCTTATGAAGAGCTGCCTCAGTAATCCACATTTAATGACCTTAGCCACCAGACAGCTGTCTTGGGAATTAAAGTCTCTTGTGAACAGAGTATCCTGAGGTTCTAAACTTCAGTATAATGGAAACGTGTCCTATTTCCCCCCAGCAGTAGGACGTGGAGAAGATGCCCGGCTTGGTGTCTTCTCCTTGGGCTCACACTCCTCACCCCAACTTTTATGAGCAGTGACCATAACAGGCAGTGGGACTTATCAGATGACCTCCCCCCCACCTCCACTGGACAGTCAGTGGATGTCAGCTGGGGCTGAGCTCTGGGCCTCAGTTCATCTGTGAGATCATGGGGATGTTGCCTGACATGGTCAGAGAAAGGGCTCTCTGATCTCTAAGGCCTCGTGGGACTCCGAAGTAGTGAAGGAGAAAAGGTTTTCAAGATGGAAACCAACCTTTACTAAGCACCTGAAGTACCGAGTTTCCCAGGGGCAGGTCCTGCCTGTGAAGGAGATATGCTTGGTTCCATTTTATAGATGAGGAAACCCAGTTCAAGAGACTGGGTAGCCTGCCCACATTCACAAGGTGGGAAGTGGAGTCCAGGTTTTGGGCCTGATGGCAGCCACTTCAAATGCCCTTTTTTTTTTTTTTTTTTTACACCTTTGTCTACTTTCCCCTCCTCCCTCAGTGGAATCCTTTGGAACCTAATTCGCACTCTCACACCCGCATGTTTCTACAGAAAAATCTATACAGGTATCATTTCGACTCTTCCCTCCACCTGCTGAGCTCTGCCGACTCTGTGAACTCCCAACTACCACCTCTCTTCTCTCTCTCCTCTGCTTCTCATTTATTCTGGCTCTCACTTTTTACACCTACCAGATTATTCTTCCTAAATAATTGTTGACCGTGTTATTCCTCATTAAAAACTTTCCATGGCTCCGCACTGCCTATAGGATAGAGCCTGGCATTTTAGGAGCTTTACCTCCAGCCATAACCTGTGTTTCCAGGTATTTCTCCTCCTGCTGCTCTTCATACAGAAGGGATATTAGCTAGTCTTCCACACACACATCGGATTCTCAACCTTCATAGCTGCGCTTTTGGCAGGAGTGGGCTTTCTATCATCTCAACCTTTTATCCACTTAACTACTAATTTTTGAGAACTTACTATGGGCCAAGCACTGTATTGGAATCCAGGAACACAGCAGTGAATCAAACAAACAGAAAGCCCTTCCTTCAAAGAATTTACAACCTAGTACAAGGAGAGAGTCAATAATCGACATATTGAATAAGTAAATTATATAGTATGTTAGAAGGCAGTAGTTGCTATTTAAGAAGGAAGAAGAAAGAAATATGCAGGAAGGGAAGGAGAATTAGAAATGGCACCAATGGAGGGGGAGCAAGGAAAAGTTTAAATGTGCTTTTTTTTTAAATTTATTTATTTATTTTGAGAGAGAGAGAGGCAGCGCAAGTGGGTGAAGGGCAGAGAGAGAGAGGGAGAGAAAGGATCCCAAGCAGGCTCCGCATTGTCAGCACAGAGCCCGGTGAGGGACTTGAACTCACAAACTGTGAGATCATGACCTGAGCCAAAACCAATAATTGGACGCTGAACTGACTGGGCCACCCGGGCTCCCCAGGAAGTTTTAAACAGGATGGCCAGAGGAGGCCTCACTGGGAAGGTAGTGTGTGAGAAAAGACTTGAAGGAGGTACAAGAGTGAGCCATGCCATGTCTGGGGTAAAAGTGATCCAGACAGGTGGACCACCAGGGTGAAAGTCTAGGTTGACAATGTCTAGAGCACTGGGGTAGGGGGAGCTTCCGGCCAAGACGGAGGAGTAACAGGAACTGGATTTACCCTCTTGCCTTAAGCAGCTAACAAACCGGTGAAATCATGTGTGACAACAGTTTTCTGACACTGGATTACAGACAGCAGAGGAGAGTGACTCCTGAGAGAAGGGACACAGAGGATGTGAGCCTTCAGATTGCCCAGCTTACTGCCTGGAGGGTTTCCAGACGGCAGCACAGGAAGGACGGCCCACACAGAGCCCCGCAGTCCACCAGGTTGACAATGTGAATGGAGACAGAGTTGAAAATTTGAATTAAGAGAAACCAAGGAGGCTAGAATTTGCAGGCAGAGTAGCGGAAGGGAGAGAGCCACATGAGAGGGGAGGGCAGCAGAGCTTCAAGGGGCTGCTTCAAGTCTTCAGCTGTGGACTGTCAGCACCTGCTGATGTAATGAGGGAACCGCCTGAGACTAGAGAAAGCACGAGCAGAAAGGAACAGGCAGAAGGATCCTCGGAGCTCATGCAGGGCCAGGAACCATCCATGTTCACCCCAGCCAGGGTGGGAAACCTTCATAGCGCACGGGGAGATCCTCAGAAGGTTACTGTCTCAGCAGTTGGGGTAAAATCAACCCTAGACTAACGGTGGCTCTGGTCCCAGCTGACAAAGCTCAGAAGCAAGCCTCAGAAAGGTCAAGCTCATTTCAAGTAACTTAATGATGTCCCAGACAAAGCTTTAGAACATTTAAAGGAATTTTAAAAATATCTAGCACCCAACGAGGGGTCTGATGTCTAATAAAAAAAAATATCAAGCAGGCAAAGAAGCTGGAGTGTGTGGGAAATACAGGGAGGCCACTGTAGCTGGAATGGTGTCAGTGAGGGGAGAAGCACAGACACCATCAGAGAAATCAGAGGCCATATTTTATGGGTCCTAGGAAGCTCTTGGCTAACTGAGTAGTCAGGAGAAGATGTTTTCTTTCTTGCCTCCCCTACCAGAGGGAAAAGTGCCCCTGCTTTGTTCCAGACTCCCTGGGCACCATGGAGCCATTGGCCTATCCCTTGCAAGGTAGCCTTGAGCGCTCACCTGCCCACTACCAGCCCTCACACTGTACTCCCCAGAGTATGGGTTCAACGCAGAAGCAGGAAGAAGAGGAGAGTACGCAAACAAAGGAAGTACTGAAAGAAGGACATTTCCCATTGGGGACAATAAAGGGCCTGGGGACCTGCTTCAGTCCCGCCTTCCAGTCTCAGATCCAGCCCCTCAAAGATGTGTGACCTTGGAAAATCTTCCTGACCACCATCACCTGTTTGCTTGTTTGATTAAAATTAATAATTGAGTGCCACCTACTTCTAAAGAGAGTTTGAGGCACCTTTCGATTACAGGCATATACACAGCAAGGCCATTGAAACAGAAGTCAAAAATTTTAAATCATACAATGTGAGGGCGAAATATATTCCAAAAACCTAGGCTGGTATAGTGAACTTAATGATGAATTTAAGTGAACTGGCTGCCAAGTGATAAAGAGAACGGAACCTCATTTTCTTCATGTGCAAAATGGGACTAATGAGCTCTGCCAAGCCTACCCCAGAGAGATGCCATGAGGATCATCAAGGCTGTGGATGAGAATGTGTCACTCAGGACTCTTCTGGAACAAGTAATAGAAAACCGTCCCTCCCCAAAGATACCAGTGAAGTCCAGGATGAGGCTTCTCCATCTCCCCTCTCTGGGGCTGCTTTCTCCTCTGCCAGTGCCATTCTCAGCCTCTGCACACACAGTTGCTTCTGAATCCCACATCACAGCACCAAGTCCAGCAAGACAGGGAACGTGTTTCCCCAGTAATGCCAACAAAATCCCTGGAAGTGAGTCCTCTGTGTGTTGATTGGGTCATGCGCCTATACCTGAACCAATCACTGTAACTAGAAGGCTGCACTGATTGGCTTAGTCTAAGTCATGTGATTCAGCCCTGCATAGAGTTAAGTTTCATGAAACTTCAACAAGTCAGAGTGGGGCCAGGTGGATCTCTGGGTGGCTTTTGTCTCTTCTCTGTCTCTCCTCCAACAGATCCATTCTCTGCCCTTCTCTGTGCCCTGGGAAGCTGTTACCATCGTCGGCGTTACCCGGGATCCCTTGTCCTCGGGGTTTCTGGCTGGATTTAGCCAGTGGCGAGTGCAGACAGGAGATTGAAAGCCACCGAGGAGAGAGAGAGGTCAGGGGGCAGCCCCCAGCCTTGCTTTCGTATCTCTTGAAATAGCTGTGCCCTCCCTCCAAGGCTATGGCTTCTCTGCCTCCCACTCTTGTGAAGTTCTGAGGACACTATTTCTTCCCTTGCTCCTCTGTTCCAAGGCATATAACAGCTCCTGCCATTGTTAGTCTATGGGCACAATGCTGTCTTGTGTCTGTTCCCTTAATCTGTTCCCTCACTCTATAGTAGTCCTTAATAAAGTATCTTCCTTGGAACCATCCAGGGTGAATTCTCTTACTTCCTGTGACCCTGTATTTGTTATCTATTGCTTCATAACAAATTATCCCAAAGCATAGTAACTTAAAGCAACAATAAAGATTTATTATCTCACATAGTGTCTGTGGGTCAGGAATTCAGGAGTGATTTAGCTGGAAGGTTCTGGCTTGGGGTCTTTAATATATGTAATTGCAGGCAGGATGGGACTAAAGTCATCTTCAGGCTTCCTGAGGGTGGAGATTTGCTTCCAAGATAGCTCCCTGCCATGGCTGGCTTACTAATGGTGGCTATTGGTGGACTTAGTTCCTCACCACATGGACCTCTCCATATGGCTGCTTGGGTGTCCTCATCACGTGGTGGCCAGCTTCCACCAGCATGAGTAATCCAAGAGAAAGCAAGGCTAAGGCTGCAGTGTCTTTATATGATCTAGTTTTGAAACCACACTCTGCCATTTCTGTAATATCCTACTGGTTACACAGACCGGCCCTGTTCAATGTGGGAGGAGACTGTACAGGGTGTGAATACCAGTAGGGGAGAATCATTGGAGCCATCTTAGAGTGTGGCTATCACAGCCCCTGAAAATGTCATCTCTAAATTGAAATCAGGGTACTATTATCATTCAAATGGGGATCAGTTGGTGATCAAGAAAAATGTCCACTACAAAATGTTCGACAGCTATAAACCAGGTGCAAATCCTCTTGATAATAAGGAATTATGTCTCAAATTCACCAGCTGGACCCATAAGTTGAACAGGGGTCTTAGAAGAGCCCCTCAAGCCCAGGCCAGAAGTGGAAGGGAAGAGAGAACCCATCTTAAGCAAAAACATTCCTCCATTTATCTTTCGGAGCTTCAGCTGGCCCCACTCCAGCTCTGAAAACAGCTTCAGACACCCACCTCATCCACGCCTGGCATTCCACAGCCATCATTCTGTTTCTGCTGCTAGAAGTAGCTTTCTGACCCACCTAAGCCTGAGTCCACCTCAGTAGGTGGGGCCACCAACAGCTGCCCTTCCCTCCCTTTCTGGTTTTGCCCCTGCTGACTCCTCTTTCCTTCCCAGGAGAATTGGTGGAAGACTTTTTTAAATGATGGAAGATTTTTAGGCTTAGCCCATGAAGCCAAGTGAATAGTCCCCAAACCCCATATGGAGCCATCTGGGTTTCTAATGGGGGAGCTGAGCCAAGAGGGAGAATGGGTTCTCAATCAGGCGCCTTCCTGCCAGCCCAGCCCGCTCTTTCCAAGGTGGGAGGTGGGACTGGTGACTCATCGGGACTGAGCTGAGGGCCACCAGGGCTGGGAGGAGCCTAAGAGACTGCCACATACATATGCCCTCACGTGTGTACACGCATGCACATACACATGCATTGGCAATGCAAACACACACAGACTGTTGCACAGATGGAGAAAGCAAGACACATTCAAGATTTGGAGAGCCTCCTGCCCAACTCCAGCCTCTGTGTGTAACCTGATGTCAGCCACTGGGATCTTGGAAAGGTTCTCAGGAAACTCCATCTCTCAGTTCAGGGATGACCAACCTCAGGATTTCTTCACATTCCTGCAGGCTTGTGCTCTCATGGTTCTGCTTGTGCTGAATTCATTCAGGATTTGGACCAGCCCATGATCCCTGAGGTTTTCCTCAGCTCTGGGCCCCATTGACCCATGCAGGAAATTCAGACCCCTCCTCTGTTATGACAGCCACACAAAACAAGAACAAACGGACCTGAAAGCCATCCCCTTTACAAGGACTTGTGAGGGGTTCCAGTGAAGGTTTGGGGATCAAGCAGAGAGGGTTTGTACCAGAGAATATAATTTGAATGACTTTGAGTTGGACCTTACTTACTCCTGACCTTGTTCCTGCTCGCCACCCTCCCCGTCTTAGGGGCCATTTCCTTCGTGGTGGTCTCTCCGGGCCTCCCACCCCTCTTGGGCCTCCTTCTCTGCCGAGAAAATAGCTCCTTCTGTTCCCCTCGCTGACATTTTTCCTTTCTACCCAGGAGGCTAATCAAGGTTCCTTCCTAACCAAGATCATTTCCTCCTAGGAGGAATTCTGGGCCCAGCTTTCAGATAATATGAACTTTATCTCCTTACACACTAGGAAACTACTCCTAGGAGACTAGGAGACCGAAGTAATTAGGGGATAGAACCCAGGTGGCCGCCTCCCAGCAGAGTGCCCTTTTTGAGTTACCTGTCCATGAGCTCCACAGTCCTGCCCATTTTTCCCGTAACCTTACTCTGCAGCGCACTCCTCGCTCTGCCCGGCCACCCTGCAGCTCGAGCCCGCTGCCCTTGCATCTGGACCACTGCTGCACCAGCTGCCTTGTCTGAGCCCTGCCCTACCCCCTCTAGGCCAGTCTGCAGCCCACCCTGGCCGAAAGTGAAGATTCTGACAGATTGCAAATAGCATGTCTCAGACTTTCAGGTCGGCTGGTCAGCAATTTGGTTTTCCTGGTGGAGACTAATCTATTTAACAAAAATAGAACATACAGTAAAGCAAAATTAAGTATTTCTAATCGTGGGGATGCTTGCATCTGCAAATGACCAGGAAAGAAGAGAGGTTGGGGCTGGGGGCAAAAAGCCTGGAGGAGGGTCTCATGGTGTGTGACTTTAGAGCTACAGGGCTCAGCTAGCCATCCCGGAAGCTGGGCAAAGACCCCACTCACTGGCTGGGGCAGCTCCCTTCTGCCAACTGTGCAGGTAAGGAAGGAGTGCACCACCATCTGTCTGCCAAACCAGAAAGCCATTCTTCACGTCGCCTTCCCCAGCCCTCAAATGCGGCATCTCTAAGCCCTGTGGATTCCACCTCCTTCCCATCTTTTGAATTATGGACTCTTCTACAGCTCTGTCACCCTCATCTTTCACCTGGATTTCACACAGCTTCCGACAGGCTTCCTTGCATCCAGTCCCCTACCTCATGCCCGTCCATTTTCCACACAACACCAAAGTAGCTTTTTTTCCTCCAGCTTTATTGAGCCATAATTGATAAATAGGATTTTTATATACTTGAGGAGTACTCCTTGAGGATTTGATATACAAATACATTGCCAAGTGATCACAACAATCAAGCTAATTAACATACCCATCACCTTGCTCTTTTCTTTTTCTTTTCTTTTTTTTTTCTTTTCTTTTCTTTTCTTTTCTTTCTTTCTTTCTTTCTTTCTTTCTTTCTTTCTTTCTCTTTCCTTCCTTCCTTCCTTCCTTCCTTCCTTCCTTCCTTCCTCCCTTCCTCTCTCCCTCCCTCCCTCCTTGCCTCCCTTTCTTGCAACAAGAACACGTAAGATCTACCCACTTAGCATTTTTCAAATATACAATACGATATTGTTATGTGCAGTCACCATGTTGTGCATTAGATCCCCAGAACTTACTCATTGTGCATAACTGAAAGTTTGTACTCTTCGACCAACATCTCCCCATTTCTCCTTCCTTCCAGCCCCTTGCAATCACCATTCTACTCTCTGTTTCTGTAAGTTTGACTATTGTAGATTCTACACAGAAGTGATACGAGACAGTATTTGTGTTTCTGGATCTTGCTTATTTCATTTAGCATGATATCCTCCAGGTCCATCCATGTGGTCACAAATCAGAGGATTTCCTTCTTGTTAAAGAGGGTGTTGGACTTGTTACTTCCTGGTTTATAATAACCTTTCTGTGGCCCCCATTTGCAACATGAGGTCCAAAGCCCTGCCTGATGTGGGCTCTTGCCATCCTTGCCTCCACCAACCTCCCTGCCCCTTGCATACTACCTGCCAGCCACCTTGCCCTTCCTTCTGGTCCTTCATAGAGCCAAGCTCTCTCTTGCTTCCAGGCCTCGGCATATGCTTTTCCCTCTGCCTAGAACATTCCTCTCTCATCCTCTTTGCCCAGCTAACTCACACTCATCCTTTTCTGTCCCCTCCATGCCCTTCCTTGAGAGAGTGCCCTTCCTTTTGTGCTCATACCTCTGTACCCACCCTCTCCTGCCTTGTAAGTATCTCTCTCTCTCTCTTTTTTGCCTGTCACCTTCATTAGACTGGGAGCTTCTAGAAGACTAGGACTTTGTGGCTTAATCATTGCATTTCCCCAGGGTCTAGCATAAGCATGCCCTGTCCCAGAGTAAGCTCTCAACAGACACAACATATAGCAACTCCTCCCTTGTTTTCTGTGAGGAAACTGAGGCTGAGAGGAGGGAGCATAATTATGGGCAAGCAGCGGCTGGTGACAACCCTAGAACTAGAACCCTGAACCTCCCCCTCTGAGCCCAGAGCCCCTTCTGGCTTAATTGTTCAGAAACAGTCTCAGCAAATGTCATTCGGCCCAGGGAACACAGACCCCCAACCCAACAGATTGCAGGGGTATCTGGATCTCCCAACCTGTGATAGGTTGGATCTCCCAACCTCTGCTTGGGCTGCTCATCTCTCTCTGTCCAGAGCTGAGCAGAGCTGCGCAGTGTGGGAGCTGAAACGACAGATAAGCAGTACAGGTCCCTTCTCTCCAGCTCTTCCCGCTCTGTTCTGAAGCCCCCTGCCCCATTTCTGAGAACAGATTCTCACCCACCCCTTGTGCAGGTAAAGACTAAGCATTTGGGGGGCGCCTGGGTGGCTCTGTCAGTTAAGTGTCTGACACTTGGTTTCGACTCAGGTCATGATCTCGTGGTTCGGGAGATTGAGCCCTGTGTTGGGCTCTGTGCTAACAGTGTGGAAGCTGCTTGGGATTCTCTCTCCCTCTCTATCCCTCCCCTTGCTCATGCTCGCTCTCTCTCTCTCTCTCTCTCTCTCTCTCCCAAAATTAATAAACTTAAAAAACAAAAACAAAAACCTAAGCATTTTGCATTCCTCCTCACATTTTTACTGTGGAAGCCTGAGAGGACTGGCCTGGCCACCAATGGGCTGGAGCCGGATCCTACAGTCTCCCAAGAGAGCCAAGAGCCATTTGTTAAATTATCAAGAATTGATGGACCAGTTGTTAAATGGTTGAGAGCTGGAAATCTGCCTTGGTGGGAGTATTTACACCATAGAAATTCCCAAACACTACAAACCAGGACCCTCCCCCCAAAAGCCCATTGTTAAACATTTATCAACACATCTCTGACTAGCTATCTTCCTTCCCCCTACCTACCACCTACGCTACCCCTGCTCCCTCCCCTCAACCAAGTCGGCTTGGGACTCACTCTGATCCCTTGCAAAGAGCTCATTTTCAAATCAGTGACCAGTTCTTGCACAAGGGGGCAGGGTAGAATGTAGTTAGAAGCATAAGCTTAAAGTCAGACCAATCTAGAGTGAATCCCAGTCCTGCCTACAAGTCGCGTGACCCCAGGCAGATTTCTTACCCTCTCAGCACCTCCATTTCCTCATCTGTAAAATAGAGATAATAATAACACACAGTGCATCCGACTGGGTTGTTGTTGAGAATTGATTAATGAGGAATAACCCCAGAAAAAAAAAAAAAACTCAGATATTATACACAAATGTTTCAGTGGAGCTAAAAATAACTTAAAGAATGTTATCTCTGCGTGTTCTGCAGAGGGAAACCTGAGAACAGAGCTGAGAAAGGACTTGTCCCAGGTACATTTCCTAGAAAATGGCAGAGCACAGCCTGCTTCTGTGTCTTCAGACCCCTTGTTGGTTGCTCTTTCCATTATTCCAAGTTGAGGGGGAAATGTGCTATGCTTGCATAGATCTCTGGCTCTTATTCACAAAAACTCAAAGCTGTCAGTAAAAATTAATCTATTCCAAGAGGGAGTATTATTTTGTTGGTGATGATGTTGCTATTTTTGCCTGCAAAAAAAAAAAATGTGCCTTCTTATAACATCTTTTCAAAAAAACTTTTCAGTAAAGTTTTCCTGTTATGAAAATAATACATACGCATCATAGGATAGTGGAAAATATTGAAACGTAAAAGGAAGAAAAAGCCATAATCACACAACCTAAAATCAACGAGCGTTTAACATTTTTATTTGGTAGGAGTGATTTTTACATAGTTGTGAGTATGCTATAAATATGATTTTTACCCTTTTTTTACTCACACTGTGTTATTAGTTAGGATAAATAACACCAGCTGCTATAACAAAGATATCTCAGAATCTTAGTGCATTGACACAGTAAAAATTGATTTCTCTAATATGCAAAGTCCAAAATGGATGTTTCTGGTTGGTGAAAAGCCTTTCTATATGACGATTCATGAACCCAGGCTCTTCCATCTCGGGTCTCCTCCATTCCTTAGGCCTCAGAGTTCACTTTTCAGTGAATCCAGTTGGCAGATGGGGGCAGTGAAGGAGCATGAAGGACATTATGGGAGGTTTTTACGAGCCAAATCTGGCACACCGTATGCCACTTCTACCCACATCCCCTTGGCTGGAACTATCACATGGTCACACACCTAACTATAAAGGGGGTTAGAAAGTGCAATTTAACCATGTGCCCAAGAGGAAAAGGAAATGGATTTGGTGAACAACTGGCCATTGTCTGGCACAATCACAAATCACTTTTTCCACTTTGCAAATAACTTTTTTGCAACGTCTGTAACAGAATGCTCAAGTGTGTGTAATTCAGATCGGCGCCCCTGGCATTCAGAATTGAGCTCAGCATCCCTGATACAGCCTGTAAGGTTCCACATGACCTTGCACCTCTGTGCCTTGCCAATCACATTCCCTGCTCATCTCCTCCTCAGGTGCCTCTTTCGGCTCCACCGGGATCTTCAGCAACTCTTGTTTCTCATCCTGTCTCCTTCCTTGGGAACTTCGCACTTGCAATCCCTCTTCCCAGGACCCTCTCTCCCTCACTCTTAGCTAACTCCTTCAGATCTTGGCACAAATGTCGCCTCTCCAGAAAAGCCCTCCTTGACCCTCAGTCTAAGTTAGGTTCTTGCTGTAGTTCTCTCTCGTAGCACCCTGTTCTTTTCCTTCATCTCACTTAGTGTAGTTTGTGAATACATATTTATCAGTGCATTCACTGTTCAATGTCTACATTTCCCGCCACACTACAAAATTCACGCGATCTAGAACGGTGTTGACATTGCTCACCCTTCCTCGGGTGCCTGTCTAGCACGTGCCCAACAGGTGTTAGGTGGTAGT
Source organism: Panthera tigris (assembly GCF_018350195.1). Taxonomy (NCBI): domain Eukaryota; kingdom Metazoa; phylum Chordata; class Mammalia; order Carnivora; family Felidae; genus Panthera; species Panthera tigris. The sequence continues at coordinate 60,330,231 of NC_056672.1, read as the reverse complement.
TGATTGAATGCATGTTATCATAATATCTCATAACGTGTCCATCACAGTTTACTTGGTGCTTGTTCTGTTATGTGGGCATTCTGTTCATTTCTGATATTTTGCTATTCTAAACAAGCCTGACTCTTGCATTGTAACTGGAAGGAAAGGATTTGGTCCTGCTTTTCTTGGCCCATCCACCCAACCATCTTCTCTTCATCTCTCTCCTCTCCCCTGCGCCCAGCCCTTCTTTAGGCTCGCTAGCTTTGTGACTGATCACCATTGGAACCCTTTGGACCATCAGATCACGGTCCCTCAGAAGGGTGGCTGTGGGACAGGCCACACCTCCCATCCTGCCCCTCCTCTTAGTTCCCTGCACACCCACTGCCAAAACTCAATAGATTCATCAAACTTTTCTCCAGGCTTGGACCTATAAAAAGCATTTTCATGTAAGAAAAGTAGTTCAAATAGAATGCAAAATATGACTTGTATTAGTCTAAGGCACAGGCAGAAAAAAAGTATTTTTCACCTTTGTAGAGCACGTGGGTAGACATGCACAATTGTTTGATATTTCCCTTTTAATCGGCTGTCCTTTGGAAAACAGAAGGCACCTTCTTCAAGCAACTCTATGCCTTTTTAAAAATTGTTTTAATGTTTATTTATTTTTGAGAGAGAGAGAGACAGACAGACAGACAGAGTGTAAGTGGAGGAGGGGAAGAGAGAGACAGACACAGAATCCGAAGCAGGCTCCAGGCTCTGAGCTGTTAGCACAGAGTCTGACACGGGACTCGAATCCACAAACTGAGAGATCATGACCTGAGCCGAAGTCAGACGCTTAACTAATTGAGCCACCCCGGTGCCCCAGCACCTTTACCCTTGATGGAAAATCTGACCAGCATTCAAGCCCCAGTATTTTCTCCAAGTCCTCATGGTTCATTTGAAACCAGCGTTGTCCTGGTTGGAGGGCTGGCAGCAGAACAGTCCAAGGTGGGCTTGGATCATCTACGCAGACAGCAGTGCGCTGACCAGGATCTCCTGTCCCCCTTCGGTTTCCAACTCCTTAGAGATTCTGCTGCCTGTGTGACACGTCAGGGCACATCTTGTTCCCTCAAAGCACAAATGAAGCAGTCAGATGAGCATGCTTATTCACACCTCCCAGAGACCAATCAACTGCCAGGGACAAGAGTGTAGTTAGGGTCATATTAAAGATGGAAATTCTTCCCTAAATGCACATGACCTGCAGAAACTATGCCCCTTAGTGAGCCCAGGGCTCCAGGGGGTTAGGCTGAGATGAGCAAGTCTTTATTCTGTCAAGCCTCCAGCTCCAGCCCGACATCAGATCACGTCTGGGGCTGGGCATCCCTAGCCCCTGCTGTGAAATTGAAAGCAACCAAAAAGAAAGAAAAGAAGAAATAAAAAAAGAAAGAAAGAAAGAAAGAAAGAAAGAAAGAAAGAAAGAAAGAAAGAAAGAAAAAAGAGTTCCAATGTAGGACTTGACCCATACAACTCATAAACTGCTGTTGGAACAAAAAAAAATTTTTTTTTTTTTTTTGGCAGAAGAGAGCAAGCGAGAATACAATTGGGGGAGGGGGCAGAGGGAGAGAGAGAGAGAGAGAGAGAATCTCAAGTACTCAGTGTGGAGCTGGACGTAGGGCTCGATCCCATGACCCTTGCATCATGACCTGAGCCCAGATTCAAGAGTTAGGCTCAACCAACTGAGCCACCCAGGTGCTCCTGGAGTAAATCTCCCTCACTTAGTAGTGACACATTAAAGGTGAACAATGGAAACAATTTTTCTAAGACGAAGCTGCCGAATCCTGCTGGCTACTGGAATCCTTAGTGTACATTTCATTCACCACTGATTTTCCTGGGGGTTCTGAACTGACACCAGGTGAAATTCTGCTAACTCCAATTCCCTGGAAGAATTATGAGTTACCCTTTATGTGCAGCAGCCCTGTGTTATGCCTTTTTCATAAATACCTTCCTTAATTCTCACAAACAATCCTGACGAGTAGGTATCGCACTTCCTATTTTTCAAATAGGAGAATTGATGCTCAGAAACACTCAGTGACTCTTCGGGGTCACACTAGGGGCAGTGTTGACTCTTGTCTGGTGAATGCTGAAAGGGAAGTTTTTTCCATGTGTTATCCTGTGCATTCTGAAGATTTCTCCAACAAAGAAATGCAGCTTTATTGCTCCTGATTCAACCTGAACTGTTTGTTTGGATCGACTTTTATGAAACAGACTGTTTTCTTTGACATTTAGCAACATCTCTTTCAGGAAGAAAAAAAAAAAATTCCTTGTAAATGATCCACTTGGTGGCTTTACTTCCATTATTTTATTTGCATTCCAAATCTGCTCTGTGGTCATTCTTTATGAACTCCTCAGAAGTTAGACTCCATTATCAATCAGCATGCCGTCAAGAAAACAGAAACCACTTCAGGCATTTCAGAGGGAGATTTAATACAGGGAACCGGTTACAACTTTGTTGAAAAGGATGGAGGAGCAAAACAGGAAGGTGCTGTCCCTGGAGATAAGTATTTACAGAAACTACTAAGCCCCTTGGGCTGCAGGAACAGAAGGGATATGGTATTAGCACTGCCTCTGAAATGCACAAAGTGATTTCTATTTTCTAGACTGCATGCTGATTGATAATGGATTCTAACTTCTGAGGAGTTTTAAGAATGACCCCAGAGCAGATTAGGAATGCAAATAAAATAATGGGGACCCAAGGACACCGGCCTCTGAGGCTCTTGCTGCTGCTGTTTCTGCTACTGGGGGACCCCACCACTGGCCACTGAGCAGTCAGCTCAGAGCCCCCCTGCCCCCCGCTGCCAGTTCAGGGATGCTGGGGTCCACAGACACCTGCAGTCACTCAGAACTCCTGCTGCTACAGCCAAAGCAGGAAAAATATAGCTTTTCCCTTATGCATACTTTCTAATCTCTCGTGAATGCCTCTCATTAGCAGAACCTAAATGGAAACCAGCTGGCAGGAGATGGTGGGGAATGTGGTTTCGGACTTTGGGTCCCTGCAGCACAGAGGAGGATATAGACTGTGAGCCACCAGACAGAACTCGGCCACCATGCCAGCCAGAGCTACCCAATTCCGTTGCTTTGGAATGCAGCACGTCACAGGAACTGGTCTCAAGCGCACGTGATGATCCTCAGTTATAGCCTTGGGATCACACACGACGAAAGCTTAAAGAGAGTCACGGCGTTTATATAGACATAAAGAATATGTGTGTGGGGAGAAGAGCAAGACAAATCCCTGCTCAAGCTGGGCTTTAAGAAAGGCAAAGCTAGCCCAGCCTCCTGGCTGAAATGCCAGGCCAAAGTGAGGCTGAAGCAAGGGCTTTACTCAGAACCCATCGCCTCTGTTCCCACCGTCTTCTCATGCAGGCTCCTTCAGGATGCAAGAAAGACATAGTCCCCATGACCTTTGGTGGCAGGTGTCTTAGGTCGGGTTGCCCAGGAAACAGATTCTGAGACAAAGATCTGCATACAGGAAGTTGATCAGGAACCAAACCTGGGAGGGAGGAAGTGAAGCAGGATTGGGCAAAGGGACAAGTTGAAATTGATCAGCTGTAACCATGACCTCAGCCATCCCATGGGGGCTTCTGGATCCCATGCTCCTTCACAGTTGCCCAGAATTGATGAAGGGGGTAGAACTGTGTCCCTTCACATTGACCATTGGATGTCGGCTGCCCCCCAGGGAGGGGGCATGACTGCCATTGGCACAGCTCCATTGGGGTGCTGGGCAACTCAGCAGCAGCCAAGATGCCTGACAGCTGGGGAAACGAGTGCCTTCTTCCCAAGGGGGCACTAGGACAGTACTCCACAGTGTCGACCCGGACAGAAGGCAGGTGGGAGTCCACTAGTGTTCAGGCCACAGTGTCCAGCCACCCTGGTGGTGCACTCTGAGCTGGCAAGAGAGAGAATCGGGTCCTCATGCTAGCCTGAGCCACTGTCACCACACACCGCGATGACCGGCTGCCAGAGCCCAAGTTTCTCTGTGTCCTTGTTTCCATACTACCATCCATTCTCTATCCAGCTGCCAGATCGATCTGCTCAACCCTTACATCAGATCACAGTACAGCTTTGCTCAGCCTCCCCACACCCGGGGCTCTTCCCTGTGCTTAAAATCCCCTCCAGAGCCTCCCATGGCCTCCAGGTCGGATGTGACCTGGCCCTGCCTACCTACCCGCTCCCTCGCTGTGCTCCCCCACCCTGGCCCTTTCTGTTCCCGCCCTGATTCTGCCCTTCCCCTGGAGCATCTCCCTCTTGTCTTGCAGCCTTCAACTCTTCTAGAAGCTCTTCAGTGAGGTCTTTCCTGACTGTGCAATAGACCTCTGCCCTCGCCCAGCCACTCCCTCTTATTTTCTTCATGGCGCTCTTCACTAACTAAAGTCATCTTGTTCATTTAGTGGCAAACTTGTTTTATTTGTCTCTCCTAATCAAATATAAATCTCTCCAAGGATAGGAATCAGCACCTAGAAGCTAAGAACCTGGCCCAGAATAGGCATACTTTTGCGGAAAGACACCTATTGGGCAGAATTTCGTGAAAATCACCTGATTGGTATGTGGGCTTCCTTGTGTCCATGTGTCCTTGTGTCTTATTGACATTGACTTGGCTGGGATAGTGCCCCCCGCCCCCGTCAGCCATGGGCAGGGTGACACAACTGGCTTTAGTGGTCAGACCCAACATGTGCCATGGTAACTCCTTCAGGAAAGAATCAGATGGCACATCTTCCTCAGAAGGGGGCTTCATGGAGCTTCCTGGCTTCTTCTCTGCACAGACCCTCTAAATAGCCCGTTATGTATCTGTGTGTTCTACACCACCCATTGGCTCATGTGGTTGGAGAACTCAGTCACTTGGGGGCTGATGTTTCTGAGAGGTGAGGACACCTTGGACCCAGATCCAACAGTTTATCCCTTTGACAGATGGAATCATATGCTATGGAAAATCCTTGCCTATGGGTTGGAAAGCTTCCTGGTACTTTAAATCTTTTTTATTAAAGCTCTCTGCTATTAAACATCTTTCAATAAGAATTACTACTGCCATTTACTGAGCACCTGCTGTAGGTCAGGAGCTGTGCTAGGTCCATAGCTCCGTGCTCAGGAATTTGCCCGAGGGGGCACTGTCCAGGTTTGTGATACTTGGACACTGGCCTCCTTCCATTGCATTACCTGAGACAGAAGGAGGAGCTACTGTTAGTAAAAATAGTTGTTGTGAAAAAAACTAAAATGTGACAGCTCTTACTTCAAAGATGGAGTAATTAGTTTTGTTTACAAAGTAAAGGGAGGTTCTCATCCCTACCTCATACTCCAATCGAGTGTCATTCTGTCCAAGTTTCGAAGACCATTTCAGTATATACTTTTTCATTTAACTAATAGAGATTCTGCAGCTATATTAAAAGCTGTAAGTCATCAAGACAGTATAGTACGGGCACAAAAACAGACACATGGATCAATGGAACAGAATAGAAAACCCAGAAATGGACCCACAACTCCTATATGGTCCACTAGTCTTCAACAAAGCAAGAAAGAATATCCAATGGAAAAAAAGACAGTCTCTTCAACAAATGGTGTTGGAAAAATTGAATGGCTACATGCAGAAAAATGAACCTGGACCACTTTCTTACACCATACACAAAAATAAATTCAAAATGGATGAAAGACCTAAATGTGAGACAGGAAGCCATCAAAATCCTAGAGGAGAAAGCAGGCAGCAACCTCTTTGATCTCGGCCACAGCATCTTCTTACTAGACACATGGCTGAAGGCAAAGAGAACAAAAGTGAACATGAACTATTGGGACTTCATCAAGATAAAAAGCTTCTGCACAGCAAAGGAAACAATCAACAAAACTAAAAAACAACCAATGGAATGGGAGAAGATACTAGCAAATGACATAGCTGATAAAGGGTTAGTATCCAAAATCTATAAAGAACTTATCAAACTCAACACCCAAAAAACAAATAATCCATTAAGAAATGAGCAGAAGACATGAATAGACACTTTTCCAAAGAGACAGCCAGATGGCTAACAGACACATGAAAAGATGCTCAACATCACTCATCATCAGGGAAATACAAATCAAAACCATGATGAGATACCACCTCACACCTGTCAGAATGGCTGAAATTAGCAACACAAGAAAAACAAGTTGGCGAGAATGGAGAAAGGGGAACCCTCCTGCACTGGTGGTGGGAATGCAAACTGGTGCAGCCACTCTGGAGAACAGTATGCAGGTTCCACAAAAAGTTAAAAATAGAGCTACCATACAATCCAGCAATGGCACTACTAGGTATTTACCCAAAGGATACAGAAATACAGATTTGAATGGTACAAGCACCCTGATGTTTATAGCAGCATTATCAACAATAGCCAAACTATGGAGAGAGCCCAATGTCCATTGACTGATAAAGGAATAAAGAAGATATATATGTATGTATGTATGTATACATACATGTATATATACAAATGCATATGTGTATATGACATGGTATTTGTCAGAAAAAGACATACCATTATGGTTTCCCTCATATGTGGATTTTTAAATAATTTTTTATGTTTATTTTTAAAATTTTTTTTAATATTTGTTTATTTTTGAGAGAGAGAGAGACAGAGCGCCAGCAGGGGAGGGTCAGAGGAGACACAGAATCTGAAGCAGGCTCCAGGCTCTGAGCTGTCAGCACAGAGCCTGACGTGGAGCTCGAACCCACGAGCTGTGAGAGCATGACCTGAGCCGAAGTCAGACACTTAACCAACTGAGCCACCTAGTCACCCCTATGTTTATTTATTTTTGAGAGAGAGAGCAAGCACACGAATGGAAAAAGGGCAGAGAGAGGGAGACAGAGGATTCGAAGTGGGCTCTGTGCTGACAGCAGAGAGCCCGATGCAGGCTCAAACTCACAAAATGTGAGATCATGATCTGAGCAGAAGTTGGACACTCAACCGACTAAGCCACCCAGGCACCCCGAAATTTAAGAAACAAAACAGTTGAATATATGGGAAGGGGGGAAAAAGAAAAAGAGAGAGAGAGAAACCATGAGAGACTTTTAATGATAGCGGGTTGATAGAGGGAGGTGGGTGGGGGATGGGCTAGATGGAGGATGGATATTAAGGAGGGCATTTGTTGGGATGAGCACTGAGTGTTGTATGTAAGTGATGAATCACTGAATTCTACTCCTGAAACCAATATTGCACTGTATGTTAACTAACTAGAATTTAAATACAATTTTTTAAAAAAGATTCTGCAAAATTTGTCCACATTTTATACCTACAAGTGTTTGGAGTTCTTCAAAGCTTGGCAGGAGATGGGTAAGTTAGATCTCCACCTTTATCAAAACACGAAATGTCCTCTTGTCCACACTGTCTGCATCTTTCCAGCTGTGCAAAGTGGTCTATTTGCATAAAAGTGATCCTTTCAGAAGATGTTCTGTGCTTTTCAATCATCCCTAGAAATAAAATCACAGCTCCTGTCTCACCTTACGCTGAAATGTTTTCACACTTCAGGGAATTACTTGCCATCACCTGAATATGGAATTCAGTTGGCATTAGTTTCAAAATGATACTACTTTCAGCTGTCTACAGGATTTCAAAAAGGTGTCAAAGTGGCCTTAGAAGGTGTTTCTCGTTCTGAGAACAGGTTGAGTGATTCTCTTTGTTGCAAAAGCCGCAGGGCCTCAGACTTTGGGTTTCCACCAAAGGAAGATCCTTTTTGGTGCTTTCTCCCGAGAATTGAGTGGAAACCAAAGTATTGTCTGTGCTATTACTTGATGAAGCAAGAGCATAGTGAGAGTAAAGCAGTGTCTCTTTAAAACAATTTCTTTTTCTGGGGTGCCTGGGTGGCTCAGTCGGTTGAGCGTCCAACTTCGGCTCAGGTCATGATGTCGCGGTCTGTGAGTTTGAGCCCTGCGTCGGGCTCTATGCTGACAGCTCGGAGCCTGGAGCCTGCTTTGGATTCTGTGTCTCACTCTCTCTCTGCCCCTCCCCCGCTCATGCTCTGTCTCTCTCTCTCTCTCTCTCTCTCTCTCTCTCTGTCAAAAATAAATACACATTAAAAAAAATTTTCAAACAATTTCTTTTTCTAATTGCATGTTAATGGAAAGATAGGAAAGAATTTATTTCTGGAATAGGAGCAACATGCTGTAGTGAAATGGCATGGGCATTAAAATCAAACTCGGATCTGACTCCCAGCAGCCTCACTTACAGTGGACCTAATATAGAGTGCATAACCTCTCTTGGTCTCAGTTTCTTGGTCTGTAAAATGAGGATCATCCCCCTTTCCACTCAAGCTTGTCAAAAAGATTCATTGATAGAATGTGTCGATTTCCTGCACGGTTACTGAATTTTGATGGGTCATGGGTCTTGGCCAAGGGGAGACCCCACCCGCTCTTCATGTCCCCGATTTATTTAGCCCAGCATATGGAAGCCCGGTATCAGCCAGCAAGGCAAATACAGCAGATGATGCTGTGTGTAGCCCCCGGGGTCCCTAATGAGGGATGCTCAGCTGCCTGTGACACAAGGCAGGTCTCACTGGCTCAAGAAGCTTAATTTTGTGCTGCCCCATAGCCCATTTATAATTGGGGCTGATGTCACCCCTCAGGAAGAACTTACAAAAACATTCTCTATCCTTAATAAGAAATACGAACCAACCTCCAGCCCCCTTCTGGTCCTCACGCCAAACAGTCTGAGCAGAGTCTCCTTAATGGGTAGGGCACAGGCGCAGAGTCGGGGCCAGGCTTCAAGGGCCTCATCTCCGCCTCCATCTTTCCAGCACCCCGGAAGACCTTGTCCCAGGATAACAGGACACATGGGTGTTTAATGGATAATCATGATAATAACAATGATGCATATCTCAGCTTTAATTCACGTGTGTTGTTTTCATTATTGATTTTGTGCTCTTCAGATGAACCAGATAAAGTCACAACCGGTTTTAAAACAATTAGTTTAATTTTGCCTCTGCAGTCTAGCGGGAACCTATTTTTTTCAATATTAATAGTCACATTGTACAATTTATGAATTTCAGCTGAGATCCATAGTGTCTGAGCTAATATGGCATTTCTCTTTTATTTTCGTTTGTTTTGTTTTTAGGGTCAAGTTGTGTTCCGGAATGGGGAGAGGATGGGGACCATTAAATTTACTCAATTTCAAGGTAGGCTTTTTGATGCTTATTCTTTCTAGTTGATGAGTTCTTATATGGGGATGTTGTGTTTCTGCAATAAAATACATCAAAAGAAATGAAAGTATGATGTTCCAGATAAGAGAGAGTAGAGTCAGTAGAAAACACTTCTCTGTGAAAACATTAGTTTCAACTTATTTAGAATATTTTTCTCAACTGCATGACTTCTCAGGCTATTCAGTCTTCCCACATGACTCTGAGAAGCTCGTGAAAGTATAGAGAGTGGGGGTTAAGCCCGCTCCAGTATTCTGAGAAAGCTTGCATTGTTTTTTTGATTATAGAAATTTTCAAACAGACCCTAAATTTGAGAGAATTGCATAATAAACCCTGTGTACCCATCACCTGACTTCAACCATCATCCGCATTTTGCTAATCTTGCTTTATCTGTACTCACCCACCTCACCCTTTTTTTTTTCTGTAATGTTTAAAACAGCTCCCAGACATTATCTCATTTCAATCTATAAATACTGCAGTATGCATTCCCAGTAGATAAGGACCTTTCAGAACATAACCACGATACTATTATCCCACCTAAAACATTTAACAAAGTTTTTTTTTAAGTTTATCCATTTTGAGAGAGAAAGAGAGGGAGCACAGGAGCAGGGGGAGGAGCAGAGAGAGGAGAGAGAGAATCCCAAACAGGTTCCACACTGTCAGCCAGACTCGGCTTGATCTCACTAACCGTGAGATCATGACCTGAGCTGAAATCAAGAATCAGACACTTAACCGACTGAGTCACCCAGGCACCCCTGACAATGATTCTTAGTTGAATCTTAGACACTTCTAGTCTATGTGGATTCTCTGATTTTCTCCAAAAGGCCTTTACAGTGTGTGGGAGAATCCACACAAGGTCCACTCGTTGCATCTGGTTGGTATCTCTTTTAACCCATAATCATCCCCCACGTGCTTGTTATAGGTCATTTTTTTTTAAGAAACTAGGTCATTTTTTGGATTTTTCTGTTGTCCGTGTTCGAGGGGGTTCAGAAACCTTCCAGACCACGTTCCTCATGTAAGGTGGAAGTGGAGGCCCCGAGAGGGGTTGGGGCTTGTCAGAGAGTACAGGGCATCTGTGGGAGTGGGACTGCGCTTTCCTCCAGGTAGACACCTCCGTCAGTCATCAGCAGGTTTGTTAGCCAAAACCACTAGATGCACTGTTCTTTACCGCAGTTTTTTTTTAGCATCTGGATGTTTCTGGAAAATCCAGAAACAAGAGCAGTGCCTTCTGCGTCAGATCCCAAAGTCATCCAAGGGAAAGCAAAAAGTGAAATCGAGTTATTCAGGTTCATTCAGACAAATCCCACCGGATTGAGATCAATGAGGAGAGGTGTTTGGTACTATGGCTCCGTAATTCAATCTTGTAGACTCACCCATTCGTCTTCTGATGGCAGGTAATTGAAACGCATGTCAGCTCCCTGGCATGCACAAAAGATGTAATTTTCGGCAAATGTAATTATTTTCCCATTTGTTAGTCTTGCTTCTTCATTGGTTGAACCAAGTAAGCATCTTGGCAAAGATGCTTCCTTTTTTTTTTCTTTTTTTGAGTGATTGTAACTAAATTCTCTTGTCACATTTCCAGTTCTCAAATTATATCATTCTGGGAGAATATTTTATAAAATATTGATTGGCTGATCACAGCTACAAGTGCGTGCCAATTTTATTGCCTTTTTTTTTTTTCATATGTTAGGATAAGGCACCAACCCCAGTGACTAGTTTTAGGCATTTGTAAGGAAAGCAGAGGAGCAAACAGAAGTTCAGAGGTGGGTCTGACCCACCTTAGCTCAAGTCCATATAGCATATCAGGCAAGTGACTTCACCTGTGTGGAGTTCTCATCTGTAAAATAGGAATATAATCCTATTTACCTTCTTGGAATATGGGAAGAACTCAATGAGATAACACATAGAAATATGTGCACGTATTTCTTGCTCAGCAAGTAGTAGCAATTATGATTAGCACTATGTCAAAAATTATGACACTTTTCTGGGGCAAATCCAGATTTTCTTGGTGTGTTGAAACCCCCCCAGGTGCCTTTCCATCTGCCTGCCCTTTATAGCTTTTCCCCACACTTAGCCATATGTAGGATGTCAGACAGGGAAAGGTCTTAGAGATGATCCCACTCCACTACCTCATGGTGGAAATGGGAAACTGAGGCTCAGGGGAGGGAGCTGTTCTGCCCAGGGACACAAGCCAGTTAGTGGCAGAGCTGAGACTGGACCTCAGCTCCCCCTCCTTGTGCTCACATGCACACCTCTGCCTGTTTTCCCTTCACATTTGTGTCCAGTTTTTTTTTTTAATTTGTTTAATGTTTTATTTATTTTTGAGAGACAGAGAACATGAGCAGAGGAGGGGAAGAGAGAGAGGGAGACACAAAATATGAAGGAGGTTCCAGGCTCTGAGCTGTCAGCACAGAACCCGACGTGGGGCTCGAACCCACAAACTGTGAGATCATGACCTGAGCCAAAGTTGGATGCTTAACCGACTGAGCCACCCAGGTGCCCCTGTGTCCAGTTTTTATTGAACATCAGAGCTGGGCCTGCAGAGACTCCTGTTTATACAGGTTTTTTCTCATATAATTTATTGTCAAATTGGCTTCCATACAACACCCAGTGCTCATCCCAACAAGTGCCCTCCTCAATGCCCATCTCCCATTTTCCCCTCTCCCCCACCCCCAACAGCCCTGTTTGTTCTCTATATTTAAGAGTCTCTTATGGTTTGCCTCCCTCTCTGTTTGTAACTATTCTTTTCCTCCTTCCCCTCCTCCATGGTCTTCTGGTAAGTTTCTCAAGATCCACATATGAGTGAAAACATATGATATCTGTCCTTCTCTGACTGACTTATTTCACTTAGCATAATACCCCCCAGTTCCATCCACGTTGCTGCAAATGGCCAGATTTCATTCTTTCTCATTGCCAAGTAGTATTCTGTTGAATATATAAACCACATCTTCTTTATCCATTTATCAGTTGATGGACATTTAGGCTCTTTCCATAATTTGGCTATTGTTGAAAGCACTGCTATAAACATTGGGGTACAAGTGCCCCTATGCATCAGCACTCCTGCATCCCTTGGGTAAATTCCTAGCAGTGCTCTTGCTGGGTCATAGGGTAGATCTATTTTTAATTTTTCAAGGAACCTCCACACTGTTTTCCAGAGCAGCTGCACCAGTTTGCATTCTGTATGGGTTTTTTTAAAATAATTACTTGTTTTTGGGAGAACACAAGCAGGGGAGAGGCAGAGAGAAGGGTGACAGAGGATCTGAAGTGGACTCTGCGCTGACAGGCTGACAGCAGCAAGCCTGATGTGGGGCTCGAGCTCATGAACCACGAGACCATGACCTGAGCCAAAGTCAGATGCTCAACCGACTGAGCCACCCAAACACCCCTGTTATATGTTTTTAAAACATAGATCCTGTTGATAGAGGGATTCTGTTATTTGGGGGCTGAAATGAGCCACTAGAATGCTGGGGGCATGTTCGTGTCAGCACAAGAGTTCATTTTCCAAATGTAAAGGGTCTCAGAGGTGCACTGTCTGCCTGGATGGAGGGGCATTGCATTATTGAATAGGCTGACCACCTGAAGGGTGCCTGGTTATCATCTGGGAAACTGACGCCCGGACAGGGGAAGTGACTTGGCTGGGGCAGACCCATCCCATGGTGAGGTCATTCCTTCTAGTCTCTGGCCCCATGCTTCCCTGGGCTGGTCCACACAATGTTTTCTAGGACTTTCCAGGATTTGCCCATAGGATGGGCCTGCCCCTTATCCTGGATTACCCACTCTTACATCTCCACTGGCCTTTCAAAAAGGCTTCTAAATGGGACCACCATGTTTTTTCTGCCGTGTCCTTCACGCTGACTCTCTCCCTGTCTGCTTCTCTCTCCCTTACTCCTGCCTTGTATTTAGAGGGGACAGTGAACAACAGGGCTTACTTCAGAGCTTGGCTCAGACAGCCAGCCCCAGCAGTGGGGCCTCTCTTTGCAGGGGCTGCTTCAAGACTCACACTCAGGCTGTCTCAAAGCCCACTAACCTGATCTTGTAAGATGGCCCATCCCACCCTTCCTCTGAAGACCTCACGAGATGCTCTTTTAGCTCCTTGTTTGTGCAGAGCTCCTGGTGCCTTCCAGACTCTTGTACCTACCATAAAGGAAGCATTTTGTAGGAGGCTCTGTGTTTGCAAAACTAAAACACGAGTGAGTTGGAAATGGGAGGCAGCTTTGGAGAGAAGACTAAAAGGGGAGTCAATAAACCGTCCTCCTGCACTTTCTGATTCCAAAGCTGTAAAGTTGGTAGGACAAATGCCTGGAATTTGGTAGGCCTCCAGTACAAGTTTATTGAATTAATCTGGGAGCAAAAGACCTGGATTCAAGTCCTGGCTCTGAAGCTTAGCAGCAGTGTAACCCTGGGCAAGTCACTTCGTCTCCCTAGGCCTTAACTTAATCCTCTGGAAAATGGGATGGCACTAATGCCAGCCCTTGCCCAGTTGGAGTGGAGAAAGGGCCACATGAGATCTTGCTCTATAAATTCTCAAGAGCTGGGAAGCTAGTCACATTCCTGACGCAGTGCCTGGCTTCTGGCCAGCTCTTGGTAATGCTCACTGGATTAGCTGGTGATAGGACTTGTGGAAATTTAAGAACATCTTCATTTACTTGTGGTTTGCAGCGACTTGTCTCACAAACAGCAGTTAGCCTTGACAGCAGAGGGAACCAAAGCTAATTCAAGATGGTGGCCATTGTTGCATCAGCCTGGAGAAACTACCTCTTTTGTAAAGTTAGGAATGCTGGGTAAACAGAACTGTTCTAAAATAACGTGCCAGAATTAGATTCATGGCCTCCCTTGAGACGGAGGCATTTTTAATCCAGGAGAGGCTTCAGATCCCTACGAAGGATCTCTCCATTTACTTCGTTTTCAAGGGTTCCCAGAGCTTTTAACTGTCAACAGGACAATCGTAGAGTGTAGATGGTGGATGCCATCAGTGACACATCCATACTCCCTGAACATCCATTATTTCCAAAGAAATAGCTCATTAAAGGCACCTGAACCCCTCACCCTGTGCAAGGAGAAGGCCAGACGTCCAGGGAGTTAGCCCTTCCAGGGACAGCCTTGCACCAAGGAGGAGAGAGAAGCAGAGGATAAACCTCTCAGTAGCCTTCCCTCTTGGGTGGGGAAACTGCAAGGTATGTTCTGCTCTGTCTCTGGGGGTCCCCAGTGGGATTTTGCCTCAGCTGCCCACCCAGAAACCTGCTCATTAATGCCCCTTTACTGGCTCCCTTCCCTTCCCTGTCTCACCTCCCCCACACCCCTTCAAGCTGCCCTAGGATCACTCTCCAGTAAATTCCATGCCCTCTTACTCTTGCCTCGGGCGCTGTTCTGAGTGAGCCACCTGTGGTCAGAGCAGGAGTTAGCGTCCTGTTGGCTGCACACCTTGGGTGGAGTGGGGGGCCAAGGCCCGGACTCCTTTCAGTTCCACATTCACTCACCCTCCCCCACGCTGTCGCTGACTTTCATGAAACCACGTGGAGAGGAGGATGAATGCCAGGGAATTGGCTTCTTTTTTCTCTCAAGAGAAGAAAGAATCCATGTTCCTGCCGAAGTCTAAACACGGTTGGGAGTTTGCAGCAGGGGAGGAAGTCGAGTGAAGCCATGATTAGAGCCTTGTTTGTGCTCTTCGGCAGCTCTGAGCATCTGTGTGCTCCACTCGCCGGCCCTGCCTTCATTAGGCCTGTTTGTCAGAGTCACAGCAAATGACGATGTGCTCGAGTTTCACACGGCTTCTGTGCAACATAAAGGGCTCAGACTTTGGACTTTTATGTTTCGGCACCTGATTTGAAGGGCTGGGGTCTTGCATCACGCCAATGGCATAAATGTCATTTGGAAGGTACTTAGTGAAATGTGGGCTCGTCCTCCCCGCTGGCAGCCATTAATTACCTTTAGGTCTTTGGGGTAAGAGATATGGTTCTATGCAGTGCGCATTTCCTGAGCACCTGCCAGGCGCTTTACCAAGTCCTCTGAGGGAAGCCAAGTTGAATAAGGTACGGTCCCTGCCTCCCAGGGGCTTCGTGATTTCTCGGGCAGAGAGCCAGGACGATAAAAGTGGGAAGATGATTTCCCAGAACCTACTAGAAAACTTTCAGAGCTAGTCTGGCCCTTGTTTGAGATGCTCGAGGCTGGTTTTTAGTATCAAGGAGTGTGTCGTAGCTCCCTCCACCCAGCCGTGGGTCTGGAAAGGCCAGTTGGTTGGACTGCCGCTCGCCTTGGTATAATTAAGATGGAGACATAGTCCACTAACCTGCAGGATATGGTGCGGAGCTGTGGGTCAGCAGGAATGGAAGGACACATGTGTATGTGGGCTCCTTGACGCTGGAAGCCTGACTCTGACACTGCCCAGCCTTTGTGATGCAGGCTTACCTTTCAGAGAGCCCAAGAAAGGTAGCCTGGAAGACAGAATTATTAACAGACCTTGTGTTTCATTGAGCTATAGACTCTCCATGTTGAAGGGAGCCCTGACTCTCTTTTGCAGCATTACCTCTACTTAAATGCCTCCGGTGATGGGGAACTCATCTCCTCATATGGAGAAAGTCTATGAGTGTTCAAAGTCTATGCCTCTTCATCACTAGCTAGGTGCTGTGGCTTAATCTCTCTAAGCCATCATTTTCAGCATTCAGTTTAAAATAGTAAAACTAAAGGAGATCACTTTCTTTGCCTTGAGTGATGGTGACAATTCGATGGTGTGAAGCTATGAACAGTTCGGTGACTGGCACAGAGAAGGGCCGTGGCAACTGTAACCCCAGATTTGCCCCCCCCCCCAGAATTTCTTGAGAAAAGTAAGATCTTCCTCCCTTAGGACACATTTCATGTTCCTCATTTCATGGGACATTGTTATCATTGGTCCAGGAAAGCCCCTCTCTGTTTGTCTATGCCCTTATCTCTAGCATTTGTTCTTATCCTGCACTCCCGCCTCCCCCAGGAAAGGGCAAACACTCTGAGTGTTTTAATGCATATATTGTGTTGATATGTCCTCACAAAATGTGGATTGATGTCTTGAATGCATATATTTTGATTTATATCAATGCAACTGGATTATATATCTTCTTCTGTTTCTTTCTCTTTCTTTTTTTTTTTCCTCCCACTCAGCACTTTCTTTTTGGAGATGCTTCCATGTTTCTATGTGAACATCTGAGCTATGACTTTCACTGATCATTCCATGGGGTGCATTCATGCTTTACCCATCCATTCTCCCAGTGATAGGCACCCAGGCCACCTTCAGCTCCCTACCTATATAAATAACAAGTATCCCCTTATGAACCCAACTGGGCATTTATTTAGGACAAATGTCCAGGAGCAGAACTGTTGGATGGGGAGGTGGGTGAACACTAAACATGCCTAAGATCTGCCAAATGGCTCTTTCAATACCCACACCCGTCTCCACTGCCACCAGCATGGAGATTCCTGTGTCCCTCCTCCCACAAGTACTTGCCAATCCCTGGCTCTCTCATTTTCTGTCCATCTAAAGGAAAAAGTAATATCATATTGTGGTTTTAAATATCATTTCTCTGTTAACTAATGAGGTTTGGGCATTTCTTCCCGTGTTTATGGGCCATTTGTTGATTATGACCACTTTTATTTTGAGAAAACTGTCTTTTCCTTATTAACTTGCTAGAGATCCTTATATATTCTAAATCTTAGTTTCCTTTTACCTTTAGGCTTTGTAGATATCTTCTCTAATTCAATCACTTGTCTATAAAGTATTTGTTGAACAGAAGTTCTTAATTTTGATTTGGATGAATTCCTTTTTCTCCCATATGGTTTGGGCTTTTGAGGTTTCTAAAAAATCATTTCCTGGCACCTTCATGCCAGGTCCTGACTGGATTTAGGGGGTTGCCGAGCTGGGTAAGATGCATCCATGCCCTCAGAGAGCTCCTGATCCAGTGGGCACAGACACAGAACCTCAAGTGCATACGACATGTGGTGAGGACATTCAGAAGAGGGGCAATTGGCTCCACCTGACAGATTCCAGGAAGGCTACCTGGGAGATGTGGCACCCGAGATGAATTCTGAAGGGCCAGTGGGAGCTAGCCAAGAAGAGAAGAAAAAAGATATTCTAGGTGCAAATAACCTGTTGTGTTTGTATGTGTCCTGTGCGTCCCCTGCTACTTAGCTTTTGTCCGGCCCAGTTTACCTAAGTCCATAGACAAATCTGCCCTTAGCAGGGTTATTATATTCCCAGGCCATTTGACCAGTGTCCACCTGGCCTGTTAAAAATTTCCAACCAAAGGTCACTGACATTAATTTGTTAAAAACGTGGCAGCGGCATATTGTTTGTGAATACAGAGAAGAATGTTTGCAGGATTCGGACCAAGGAAGCACAGAGTCTGTCTGCTCAGTGCTGCCGAGAGGTGCGGCTCAGCTCTGCTCCTCACTGGGTGACAGGAGGGTGACCCTCTAGGGCCTGCGCTCAGGCAGTGACCAGACCGGGGACTACTTCCTGAGGAATGGCTGGCCACCTGGAGAAGAGTAGAATCAAAGCCTGTGATCACCGTGCTCTGACCTCTGAAGAACCACCAGGAACAGGGGTCCATGTGATGTGTGCCCCCCCCTCCCCCCCCCACCCAGGCAGAGCCAGGACCTGTGAAGGGAAGTCTCAGGAGGCAGATTTCAGCTTGGAATGAGGAAGACCCTTGAAAGCAATTGCAGAATCACCAAACAAGAGTTGGAGGCCGTGAACATCTCCCCGTCCAGCCTACTGGCTTTAGCAAAACCCATGAAGGGGCCACGACTTCCTGGGGGCTCCTCACTGAGGCGGCAGGGGAGCCAAGACTAACTCCAAGGGTCCTGTCTACCAGCCAGAGTTCTTTCCTACCCCAAGTTTAGGATTTTGGTAGGGGGTCCTAGAATGAATGGAGTGATTGTGTTAGGCTTTCATGTTTTATTTTTGTTGAGTCAAATCCATCCTTTGTTTTTTGCCTCAGAGTCATACACTGAGTTTGTTTGTGACAAACTTTAAAGAACACGTACACCTCCTTCCATTCAGATCGAGAGCCAGTTGAGGACAAATGGACGGTGAGGGGGGAGGGGAGGAGAGCCCACGTAGCAGGATGTTGGCGACCCTATCACTCGTCCTCCCGCCTGGGGGTTGCGGTCCCAGGAGGAGGCAGAATCGCTCTGATTGAAGCTGTTTCCCGGCCGTCTCGTGCGTGCTCCCAGGCCCACAGCCAGTGAATATTTTCAGACTGGACTTTTTTTGGCAGCCCAATTTTCACCAATAGGACCTATTTTCTTTACGTATCATCCAAATATAAAATTTGAAATAAAGAAGGAGCTTTTTAAAGAAAACCCTTCTTTTTGCCCCACAACAAGGAAGCAGCATTGTTCTGCAGGAGAGGGGCTTTCTGTTCCACACTATTTTTAGCTTCTTAGAACAGAAAGTGTCGGCATTGAAAGGCCTTCAGTCAAATGTAGTGGTTCTCAACTCTGGCTGTGTGTTAGGATCAGCTTAGGAGACTTTTAAAAAATCCTGCCACCCTGGGGCGCCTGGGTGGCTCAGTCGGTTAAGTATCTGACTTCGGCTCAGGTCATGATCTCACAGTTCATGAGTTTGAGTCCCACATCGGGTGAGCTCGAGCCCTGCTTTGGGTGAGCACAAGCATCGCTTTAGGGTGAGCCCTGCTTGTCTCTCTCCCTCTCTCTCTCTGCCCCTTGCGCACTTGTACCCTCTCTCTCAAAAAAAAAAAAAACAAAGTACTGCCAACCAAAACCCACCCCTCAACCCCCCAGAAGTTCTAATATAATGGACCCATATTAGGACTAGGGCATATGTTTTTTCTAGCGGTTCCCCGGGTGATACTAATGCCCAGCCAGGGCTGAGAATCATTGGAAGGAAGCCCTGCAGTGCAGTTAGCAGATGGAGAAACTGAGACCCAGAGAAAGGGACAGTGTGTCCAGGGTCACACAGTGAGTCAGTGGCAAGCATGGCAGAGTTGTGGGGGCAGGGAGGCCAGCCAGTGACACTCTCAACACTGCAGCCCTCTGCTCAGTTCCTTCATCCCCACCACCCACCCCCTGATGGACCCTTCTAGTCTGTCCACATATCCCCTGGTCCACAGTCTGCAAGGCCCGGCCTATAACCAAATGAGTGGCTAATGTTGTTTGCACGGTGGAGTTACCAAGGAAGCCAAGAGTTAACAATTGAGAGTGCTGCGTGCCTCTCATGGTCTCCATCAGCGGGGCCACGGGTGACTGGAAGAGCACGGGGGGCACCAGCCTTCCACCTGCAGACCCCAGAGGGGCCCTGGGTACAGGGTGGGGGGTGGGGGCAATACTCTGTGTTACCTGGGGATGCCAGAAGCAAGACTTCAGGTTCCGCTCAGGAACTAACCAGCCGGCAGGAATCATAAGGCCTGGGCACACCTCGGGCACAGCTCCCACACCAGAGGCAGTCTGTCCCCCATGCCCTCAGCCCACAGAAACTGAGGTGCTCAGGGGGGAGGAGCAGGACTCATGGAAGGCTTCCTGGAAGAGGTGGGTGTAGGTTTGGGCCGTGTTGGTTTAGTAGAGGGAGGGGAAAGCCACCTTCCAAGCAGAGGGACCATTGTGGGGAACCATGGCAGTAAGAAAACATAGGGAGTGTTAGGGGATCTAGCAAATAGCTCGGTTACTTTTATCATGAGGCAAACGACGACGTATCGAACACTTACTGTGAGTTAAGGCAAACGACGACGTATCGAACACTTACTGTGAATTAGGTTGCAAGCTAGAAACTGCCAGTATTCTCTTTAGTCCTCATGGCCACTTTGAGAGTTCCCATTTTACAGCTACAACAACCTGCTAACAAAGTGCAGGCTGGAGGGAAATACTATCTGCAAATGAGAACAATTTTACCTCCCTGGTAGGACTGGGTGAGGCTATCATCCCTAAACTACAATGTCAGAGACTATGAATTTTTTTTTGAATCTTTATGTCTCCAGCCTCCAGCCTGGAGCCTGACACATAATAGTACCCCCGCTCCGCCCCCCATCAATGTTTGTTGAATGAATGAATGAGTGATTAAGAGATTTAGCATAAGCATCCCACATACCCAGAGGTCCAAGGCCACCTTGATCATGGGTAAGGACAGAACCTTATCTTCCACCACCCACACTGAAGCTTTTGAGGGATTCTTAATCATGAAATAACCTGGGGCTGGCATGCGCTCCGGAAATGTGGGCTCAGTGACCAGTATGAGCTCTGCCCTGTCTGAATCCAGAAGTAGGGGAGCCAAGTTCAGGCCACTTGGTCGCTGCCCAGCACATAGCTCTGAGTGTTCACTTCACTTACTGCAGCGAGTCAAGCCCAGCTCATGTTTTGCCATGAGCCTTAAATCCAAGAACATGAGAAGCACCGGTGATCCCCCAAGCGGTACCCCAGGGAGAGATTACGGTGATTATGGCTTTCTTGGGAAGCCGAGTGTTACTTTGGTGCTAAGGGACAGTACAGTAGGGTGTGTGAACCAGAGGGGCGGGCTGTGTGGCTGGGGCGCAGTGGGGTGCCAGCCACACCACTTCCCGGCTCCTGGTGATCTGTTCCAATCAGTCTGCATATTTCATGAGCTGCCTCCCCACGCCAGATAAATAAATCAGGACCTCCTCCTCCGAGCGGCAGGAGCTGATTGGGGCTGAGGACTTCAAAAGGCCAGAGCAGGGATACCGGAGCTCCCAGCAGAGTCTGCTAATGTGACATTTAGGAGCTGTGACCCAGGCAAGCGACAGCCACCTGCACAGTGTGACAGCCCCCAAATGGCAGGGAGACCATTGTGGGGAGAAGGGAGTGACTTTTACAGGCCTGTTTTCCACCCCACAGTCAAAGGCACACAAGCGAAGGGTGGCCTATGGGATTCCCTGTTCTGCTTCCCGAATGTTTATAAGGGACCAGTAGCACATCTGCATCTCTTCCACAAAATTCACTCAGAGCCAGAGCCCCAGCCAGCCGGCAGTTCCTGCGGTTACATGTTCGGAATTCCTGTACCCGCGCCACCTTATGGCATTCTTATGCCCAGCATCTGCAGCTCAGGGGACCCGCTTGCCCTACGGTGGGCATGTGGGCACAGCTCTCCGCAGTTATTACACTCAGGAGGCCCACGTGGCCTGTGGCAGCTTGGCACAGAACTGTCACTGCTCAGGGATCCCGTCAAGGCAGCCCCATGAGAACATAGGCGGTGGGAAACGTCCCGGGTTTGAGGCTGGGCTCTACTCTTAGAATGAGGGAGGGGCAGCAAAGCTACAACCTCCTGAGCCTCAGTTTCCTCATCTATTTGGTGGGACTGAAGCCACCAACTCCAGCCATGAGAACTGAACAAAAAAAGGCACCTAAAGTTCCTGGCACAGATCCAGGCACGTTGTCAGGGCTCGGTGACTCTTCCGTGGCCACCCTGCCCTGCCCACTCCCCAACCCTGTCAAAGCCAGTTCTGCCCTGGGGGCTTCACTCTACTTCCACACTCCTTGCCTTTGGCCCTTCTTCCCCTGAACCTGCTTCATCTCCGGTCACCAGCACCCCACACACCAAATCTACTGACCCCCTGCCCTAGTTCTGGTCTCTCAGTGACATGTGACATTGTCCCTTTCGTTGGCTCCCGGGATGCCCACTCTCTCCGCCATCCTGCTCCCAGCATCCTGGCCAGTAGTTCCCAGTTCCTTGCAGCATCCTTGCTCTACCAAGCCCCTAGGAGGTTGGCGCTCCCCAGGATTCTGCCCTTGGTCCTCTCCTCCCCTTGGCACTATCCCTAGGGATCTCCTACCTGCCCCCATGCTCCAGCTCCCAGCCTACATGCTGATGGCCCTGACTCGCTCCCTAGCCCAGAACTCTCCCCTGTCTCCAGACCCAAGGACATCGCCACTCTCATGATCCATAAGCACGTCAGGCTTAGCGTCCCCAAACCGGAATGTAGCAACTTCCCCGCTTCTCTGACCCTCTCCTGAGTTCCCCACTCAGGGAATGGTACCTGATCCCCCCAGGCACTTGCTTCACTCCCCTGTTCCCCATATCCCCCACACATTTGATCACACAGTTGTCCAGATTTTACTTGGAAAAAAGAAACCTCTGTCAAATCTGATACCCCCATTCTTCATTCTTCTTGCCACCGCCCTGGGCCAGTTTTCATCATCGCTATTCCTGGAGATGACCAAAACAATGACCTAAACCCACCAACAGAATAGTATCAAGGATGAAGGTAAATTCAAATGAATCACTTGGGTCTGAAAATACACCTGAACAAGTATATATGAAGGAGATTGTGCTCGATATGACCCAGCAGAGCAATGTGGCCTCTGAAAGATACTAATTCCACCTGAGGATGCATTAATAAGAATATAATGTGCACAATAAAGGAGGGGACAGTCCCCTGTACTTGTGTTGACCAGATCATGCCTGAAGAAGTACATTGGTTGGTCCTTGAGTCTACACTCTATCAGACACAGTGACATTGTATGGTGTAGCCTAAGGAGGGATCTGGAGAGGGGAGAATTGGAAATGATATTCTGTAAGGTGAGGTTGGGGTCTGGCACCTGGGAGATGATCTGTCTTTGTCTCCAAGTCTATAGAGCTGTCCTGGAGCAAAAGGAGCAGAAGTGGTTTGTGTGGTCTTAGATGACAGAGCCAGATGCCAGAGGAAGGTTATAGAGAGACCCTTCAGCTCAATGACCAGGAAGGACTTGGTAACTAAGTCCAATTATGAGGGCAGTGAGCCCCCATCCATGAGACATACAGCAAAGGGCGGGTAACCAGTGGGTGAGATGGGGTAAGAGGGCTTCTGTTCCACCCCAGATCAGATTGGAGGTTTTGCGATTCTACCTGGAAGAGGCCCTGGGGAAAAGGAAAGCCTGTGACAATATAGCCAGGGCCCACAGGGGAGCAAGAACTGGGACAGGAGCAGACCATGGGACACCAGCCATGGGCACAGGGCTCAATCTAACCAACCACTGTCTCTTGCTCCCGCAGACAGCAGGGAGGTGAAGGTGGGAGAGTACAACGCTGTGGCCGACACACTGGAGATAATCAACGACACTATCAGGTTCCAAGGTAAGGCAGGTGGGCTTCTCATAGAAGGGGCCTGCTCAATTGCTCCCAGGCCCAGATATTGTCTGAGGGTTGGGGACAAGCTCGGAGTCCTTGGCTTCCAAGGGAAGAGGGAACCTCCTTTCCTCTTATCACACATGCTCGCTCACTTAGCATAGTGTCCCCATCACTCACATGGGAGCTGGATTTCCAGCTCCTGAGAGGGGTCACTGGAATTTGCATGGAGAGCTGGCTTTCACTGGGGTATCTACATTTAAACCAGTTCATGGCCAGGTGTAATTCTATTTAAATGTGGCCCAGCTAAATTTAGCTCTGTATCCTTCTTTGAGAAAGCATTTGGTTGGGTTAGTAATAAAGCCTGTCCACCTGCTGGTCTTCCTGGAAGACCATTCCCCCTTCTTCTGCTGGAGAACTCTTCCTCAGCTTCTAGAACGAGATCAAAGGACACCTCCTCTGTACAGCCTTCCCTGATTGCCCCCCACCCCCATTAGCTGAGCTAATGGGTCCCTTCTCTTGGCTTTCACAGTGTTTGTCTCTGCCTTTCCCATAGTCACTGTCTTTTGCATGGAAATTTCTAGGTTATTGGACCATGAGCTCCCTGAATGGATTCCACTTGACTTTTAACCCCTAATGCCAGGCAGGGTCTGACACATGTTGAAGATTCACATTTGATGAAAAAATAAATACATGATTGATCAAGTGAGTGGGTGACTGGGTGGGTGAATAAATGAATGAACAGGTGAGCATATGAGTGAATAAAGTAGTGGGTGAGTGAGTGAATGGATAGATAAAAGGATGAGTGAGTGGATGGATGGATACATGGGTGGATGGGTGGACTGTGGATGGGCTTAATCATTCTTAATTCCCTCAAGTCCATTCTGTCCTCAACAGCCAAAGCACTCTTGCCATCAGCCACTATGCTGAAGATTCTCCACCTTTGCTCAGAGCCCTGCATGGTCCCTACTGCTCAGCAAGGGACCTCACTCCATGGTGTCACCTCAAAGCCCCCCTGCAGAGATCCCTTCCCACTTCTCCTCTTCTTTCAGATCTCCCCAGCCAAACTGCTTACAGCTCCTCGAATATGCCAAGATACCACCATGCCTTTGCCCCTGCTGAGCCCTCTGCCCAGAATGCCTTTTCCTAATTGTCTTCCTTGTGGGCAGCCAGCTGTTCATCTTCTGAGGATCAGCTCCCCCTTCTGTAGCCTTTCCAGACTCCATCAGGGAGAACTACACTCTTTACACTTTCATGCTCAGGCTTCTCCGTGTCTGATGTTATCAACTACCTGGACCCTGTCTTTAGAAGCAGTTTTTCATCATGGTTAGAGCACAGGACTCAGGCAGATCTGGGTTCAAATCCTGCTGGTTTTGCCACTTAGTAGCTATAAAAATCACTTAACATCTAGAAAACTGTTGCCTCTGTGTAAAATGGGAATAATCTTCTCTACCTGTGAGGCTGTTGGGTGGATCAAATGAGAAAATCTCTGTAAAGTGCTTAGCCCATGGTAAGCATTCAGTAAATACGATTGCTTATTATTGCCTTTTTCTTGTCACATGGCTAGTATAGAAGTTTCTTGAGGACAGGGACTGTTTCTTGGTTATCTCTAAATCCCTGGCACCCAGCACAGGGCCTGACAGGTAGAAAGTGATTATTCATGATGATTGATCATGATTAATGATGGTGAATGAAGGTATAATGGGGGATGAAGGAATAGTAAAGACTAGATGAATAATGAGTGAATGGATTGGGTGAAGAGCAAGAAAGAAAACTCAAGGCTGCTGCTAGTTACCATGTGGCTTCCATAATGTCTTAGTTATGGTGCATAGTTATGCATAGTTATGTGGAGGTGCCGTTTTGGGTGAAAGGAAAGTGGAGTACAGGGGAGGAGAATTGACATTGTTTCTACGTGAGCAATTGGTGGTCATAATCATCATATAACCGCTGCTCCAAACCTCAGCCCCTTTCTCAGGGACCAGAGAGGGATTTGTGCCCAGCCAAGAGCCCATGGGCACCCCCAAGATGGCGCTTGTGTTTGGGAACCAGGAGACACCCGAGCCAGCCTGATGCAGCCAGAGGTTCACTTGGGAGCAAGGGGAGGAAAATGGAGAACGGGGGAAGACGCTTTCAGATGTAGAGCTTTGACTTCGGGAAGCAAGAAATGGTGTTGCTTTATCCACCTTGCGTCTGCTCTTGCCCTGACTTTCAGGCCTTGAAAATGTTACTTTACGTGGAATTGCTTTAAAGCTTTATGTGAACCATGCCAGCAGGTTCCTAGCTGTTTTCGAACCTGGCAACTTCCCTAGACTGCTTAGATGGTTCAAATTCTTTTTATCCACTGAATGTTTCCAAACACTTTTGAACTTGCTAGCGGAGTTTTTTAAACACAGATGTTTGGGGGGGGCGGGAATCTCAAACCCTTCTGCCACACCTGCCCACATCCTCTGCTTATCTCCTGGGAGCGGGGGTATAACCAAGGCAGGCGCCCATGGCACAGCCATGGTGGGGTCATCATGATCTCTGATGGGTCTCCCTGGGCTCCCCAGTTTCCCCACTGGAGAGAAAAGGCCCAGCATTTCACAATTCCATAGCAGCAACCCAGCTTGAAATAGCAGCTGAGAAAAAAGGGATTTGTAAGAAGTGGGGCAGAGTGAGGAGGATCCCTGCACCCCTCCTCCCATGCCAGCCTGCCTCTGGACAATTTTGCCAGTGACCACAAAGATGAGTTTTCTCTGAGGCCCTCAGGGCTCCCATAGTTTCCTGGTGCCCTCAGAGAATGAGCAGAGATGGCTCTGCAGTGACACAGAGGAATGGAATCCCACAGTTTGGGCCCAGTCCTGGTGCGGCAGGGATGGGGAGGCATGCCAGTAGCTTCTGCCTCCCACAGTTAGTGAGTCTTATGAAAAGGGAAAACCAGAAAGAGCTTTTATAACCTAATGACCTTGAGGCAGGAAACCTGCGGCCAGACACATAGCTGTCTCCATGGAACTGATAGGCAAGGTGTCTGCCCTGTTGAAGGTGGTCATTATCATGTGTCAGAGCAGAGTCTGTGAGACCCCAAGCCAGATTCGTCACCCCCAGTGGCACCCGGTGGTACCCACTCACAGCATCTGGCCCCGTGCCTTCCGGGCCACCGTTACCTGTGGGGACAAATGAGGGTGGTTTTTCAACAGGGTAATTAGACCAAATCAAATTCTAGTCTTTTAATGGCTATTAAATGCATCACAAATTCCTTATGGATTCTATTTAGAGAAAGAAATAAGTCCTAGTGAAGGCTCCCTGCCGAGTAGACTGGCCAAGCGCTGGAGCCCTGCCCCCAGTAGACGTGTCCTGCACAGAGGTTGTGCGCAGGTGCCAGATGGCAAGAGCGTGCGGGCAGAGAGGTTCTCAAGGACTGACCGGTCGTACACTGGGCTCAGCTGATATCTGTTCGTGGCCTTCTAGGATCCGAACCACCAAAAGACAAGACCATCATCCTGGAGCAGCTCCGAAAGATCTCCCTACCTCTCTACAGCATCCTCTCTGCCCTCACCATCCTGGGGATGATCATGGCCAGCGCTTTTCTCTTCTTCAACATCAAGAACCGGAATCAGAAGTAAGCCGCTCACACCCTTCTCTTGGATGATGCTTTCTGGATTGACAAACCTCATGGATAACATGTAGGGGCATCCTGTGACAGATTCACCAGGGGCACAGAAGAAGTTTCCGGGCAGTTTTCTAAAGTGGTCATTCAGTCACCGGGATGTGATTAGATGTTCCATGTGCATGGGCATGTATGTGTGCACGAGCGCGTGCACATGCATATACACAGAGTCAGGGCTGCTGGTTGCACAGGAAGGCTGGGGTAAATAAAATCAAAGGCTGGCTATGCTCCTGTCCAGAAGGAAAACCACAGAAGAGGGAATCCCCCGAAGTCTTTGCTCCACCCCCTCGCGTCTTGGGGAAGCATTGCCCGAGGGAATCACTGAGTTCAGTAAGGGACACCACCCGTTAGTACAGCACTTTACAGTCTGAGAAGCTCCTCCCTCCCATCATCCTCACCTGAGCCTGAGATAACTCCCCAGATTACAGGTGAGAGGACAGAAGCCCAGTGACAGAGGGAGGGTTGTTGTCTGAGGCCACATTGCTGTGTGTGGCAGAACCTGTCCCCTGGGTTTCTGGCTTTGATTTCTTTTACTTTTTTTTTAATTTTTTTTTCAATGTTTATTCATTTTGGGAGACAGAGACAGATCATGAGCAGGGGCAGGGCAGAGAGAGAGGAAGACAGAATCTGAAGCAGACTTCAGGCTCTGAGCTGTCAGCACAGAGCCCACCACGGGGCTCAGACCCACAGGATCATGACCTGAGCCAAAGTCAGATGCTTAACCGACTGAGCCCCCCAGGCGCCCCTTTGATTTCTTTTCCACCACGCGTGCTCTTCACTTTCTGAAGGAGAGCAGCTCACTGTCTGAGTTATTCTGGTCAGTCGTGGGTAGAACAGGCCAGCACCCAAGTGGTTTACCAAGCACAGCCAGCTTCTGTGGTTTCCATAGCAAATCCCTGTACCCAGCTCTCCGTGTTGTTGGGAAGTCACTGGGCGGGGGCTCAGAGCAGGGATCCCCCGGGGCACAGCTTCAATGCCCTGGAGCCCAGAAGCCACACTGTGTGACGTTCTGGGCTGCCAGGAACAAGCCTGATTCTGCAGAGAACAGGGGGTTTTGTTTTTTGTTTTGTTTTGTTTTTTCCCTCCTTGCTTGCAAAGGAGGAGCTTGAAAGCTCTAGATTTTGTTGTTTTGGGGTTCGATTGGGTCAAATCTATTTCCTAAAGAACAAAAAGATTTTTACCCACCCGTTGTTTTATTTTCTATATCACCAATAACCCATATACCACCACAAAAAATTGAAGAAAGTTCCGCCTAACTGATGACCATACGAATTAGCATTTGGCACAAGGCCTGGGCACATAATCAGGTTTCAGTTAATATTAGTTAATATTAATTAGTTAATATTAGATTCCCTTTCTACAAGTTTCCAAAATACCCATCTTAACAGCAAGCTGCCCCTATCATAAGACTAAACTCCTTTAATTCTTTACCAATTCTTTTGGCCTCCTGTGGAAAATTACTATTACTCTTTCCAGGAGGCTGGCGTCTATGTGAATTTTTTGACTGGCTTTGCAGATTAAAAAATCTGAAAGAGATAAAAATAAATGTCACAGTAGTTCCAAGCTCCCCTCACTTTTATCTTCCTAAATGCTGCCTATTTGCTAAGGTCCTTTTCCTCCAGGGAACCTGCCCAACTCCTGGCCTCTCCCTTCCCCCACTTCCTGTGGTACTAAGGAGGAAGGGGTCTTAGCAGTTTGTGGTTTGCAAAAGGACCTCCAGGAATCCAGTCTCGTGTCAGCTTCACACATACATGCCTTGGGCAGTGAGATCTGTTGTCTCGTCTTACCCATGAGGTGACTCCGCAGGCCGAGTGTAGGGTGGCCCCACCCAGTGATCCCAGCTCAGAAGTCGTGTGTGATCCATAATTCACACCAGGCTTTTTATCTCTCTCCCACTTTGACACACATTTTTAAAATGTGAAAGCATTAACAGAATGGCAGAGTACAAAAGAAACTGTTGAGGGAACTGACTATGATTCCAATCTGCAAAAGAGTGCCTGGACCATGGGGGCACCTGAAAACCCAGGACATACTGAGTGGATTGTGCAGGGTTAGCCAGGCACTACTCAGGGTGGATTCCAGCCAACTGATGGTCTAACCCGGGCCTGGCTTGCTGGACAGCTGGGAGCCAAAGCAGGATTCCTGAAAGAGGTGAGAGACAAGCATGTAGAGTTTGGGAATATAAAGAATGCCCCCAACCGCAGCCTGGTGAAGATAGGGGTGGGGGTGGGAATGGGGATGCCACTGTCCATTAAAAAAAATTTTTTTTAATGTTTATTGATTTTTGAGAGAGAGAGAGATTGACAGAGTGTGCGCAGGGGAGTGGCAGAGAGAGAAGGAGACACAGAATCTGAAGCAGGCAGACTCCAGGCTCTGAGCTGTCAGCACAGAGCCCGACACATGGGTTGAACTCACGAACCGGGAGATCATGACCTGAGCCGAAGTTGGATGCTCAACCGACTGAGCCACCCAGGAGCCCCATGCACTGTCCATTTTTATCACCTGATGACTAGAGGAGGTGTTCCCATCCATGTGTGTGACCCTCTTTGTGCACAAGACTGTGCGAGCTCCAGGCAGCCAAAGTGAATACTCGTATACCACCTGGTGACCACACTTCCTGAGCAGCCCCGAACACTCACCTGTAGACCTCCCAGGCCTGGCCCCCTCCACAAGGGGGAGGGGAGTGTGGCCTTCTCGCCCTCATCTCCCTCCTCCCTTAAGGCTGCTGAACTAGAATGTAGAATTCTCTAGATGCACCCTATCTTCCTAGCCCCAGCCTAAAAAAAAACCTACAAGCTGACCCTAGAGAAGTGATAGGTGAACTTGACCGAGGAAAACTCCATGACTAGAATCGGATAGCTTCCGGGGTCCTTTAGTGAGGGCAAAGTGGCCCTTAGTAGCTGGCACAGGCTTGGGGGGCGGGGGGCGTGGAGGAAGCCTGGGCTTACGTTTCTCTGTCCTTTAGCCTTGGCAGCAATATACACGTAGTAGGCATCCAGGAAGTGTTTGCTGGAGGAATAACCACATTAACAGTTCTGTTAACTGTATTGTCTCTCTTGGCAGGCTGATAAAGATGTCGAGTCCATATATGAACAACCTCATTATCCTCGGAGGGATGCTCTCCTATGCATCGATATTTCTCTTTGGCCTTGATGGATCCTTTGTGTCTGAAAAGACCTTCGAAACACTTTGCACTGTAAGTCATTCTGCGTGTTCCGATGGTACAGGATATAAGGTTTTCTTGGTTTTCCATCCTCAAAAAACACAGATCCAAACCCAGAAATGAATGGAAATACGTGAACAGGCAAAAGACAACTCATTCAGCCATTTCTGTAGTTCAACAGGGCAGTATGTCGTTGCTTTCAGACTGGAAGGGACATCAGTATTGCCTGCAACATTAAGATCATGGACTTAACAGGCCACTGCTAGAAAACAGCCCTCGAGGAATGGCTGGGTAGCCTGTAAAAGGGAGGGAGGAAAACTACCAACCAGAAAAGGATCGATACCTGGGGTCAGGGTTAGAGCCACTTATGAAGGAACAGATCTGCTCATCTATCTCAACCATTACAGATATGAAGAGATGTCTGTATGTCTGTCTATGTGCATGACTTTGAGTCATATAGAAAAAGAGCCATTATTTTCTTGTTTTAATTTTTTAAAAATGTTTTATTTATTTTTGAGAGAGAGACAGAGTACAAGTTGGGGAGGGGCAGGGAGAGGGGGAGACAGAACCTGAAGCAGGCTCCAGGCTCTGAGCTGTCTGCACAGAGTCAGACGCGGGGCTCGAACTTGTGAACCGCAAGATCATGGCCTGAGCCGAAGTCGGATGCTTAACCGACCAAGCCACGCATGTGCCCCAGAGCCATTATTCTCTATTTAAGCAGTGTTTCTCAATCCCTTTTTCCCCTTATTGCTCCCCTATGAGGCCTTTTTAAACTTTTTTTCTAATTATCTCCTCATGAAAATTTAATACCAAAGATATACTGTATGTTTGTTTATGTACTGTATGTATATCTATAGTTCATGCATGAAAGAGTAGTATTTTCACATTTAAGAACCCATGGTTGCCCCTTGGGAACTATATCACCCTCACTGAGAATGCATATACTTAAGGAAGCCCAAGACAGGGTAATTTATTTAGTCAATTTTAGAAATCTTATTTTGAAAATTAATTACCATGTTTTAAATATTCACTGCCTCTTTGTTGTTGGTGGTCTTTTTTTTTTTTTTCTAAAAGAGTTTACCCGTTAGCAGCTAACAACTGTGTAGAAGTAACTCTCAGTTGAAAATGTCATTGGCTCATTTTGTAAAATGAGAATGAGCAGTTGGGATTTATTTCTGGACTTTGACTACTGTGATCTCTCGAAACTGGGTTAGCCATTTGGGTCTCTGTATTGTCCCAAATGCAATAATTCATCCAA
The DNA here is from genome assembly GCF_018350195.1 of Panthera tigris. Lineage (NCBI taxonomy): Eukaryota > Metazoa > Chordata > Mammalia > Carnivora > Felidae > Panthera > Panthera tigris. The sequence goes on along the minus strand of NC_056672.1, from coordinate 60,298,970 downwards.
TTCCCAGCCTGGAGGACCAGAGCTAGAAGCGATGGCCAAACGATCAGTTGGCCAGATTAATCGAAAAGCAACTCTTCAGTTTTCTGTTAAGGTGTTAAGAGCAATGTAGGCCCTTTTTTGCACAGCAGTCTCTTTTGGATGGGACTTGTGGCTCTAAGGTCTCGGCATCGTCCACTCCTGCACAGTTCTGGATTGCAAACCGGCAGCAGGTGCGGGATCTCTTCCACATGCTGCAGGCCAGCACCCATACCCTGGACTGTCAAGACTGCATCCTGTGCAGAGAGAGCCCCTTCTTCCCAGAAAGACGCTCCTGACATCTTATACCCTCCCTGGTCAGGGGCCAAAGGCTGTTACTGCACAGGTGCTCTCTGGAATTTGACCTGAATCCTACAAACACCAGGTGACGCAAGCTTGGGAGCAAAAAAAAAAAAAGAAGAAAAAGGGACATCCCCCACACCGGGTTTTTTTTTCTTTTAATGAAGCCTGACATTCTGTTCTGGGAGTCGCGCTCATTTGTGTGAGGGGAAGGCTGTCCTGGGAAGCCTGGCGAGGCGGTATGAATAAATCATAAAGCGCTTTACAAATCAGCATTAGCTCCGAACACGAGGGCTCGGGAGATGTTAGGCCCCCATTCTCACCATCCCTGAGGATTCATTTATTTGCAGTCAGGGCTGTTTCAGAGGCTCTGCAGAGGGGAGCCCACATTCATGACTGTGGGGAAGAGGCATAGATTAACTACTCTGGACTGAATTGGGTCAGAACAAATGTGTACATGGGTTAGGACTGGGGTCATCTATTTAATAATTCCCAATATCACTCAGGAAGGGGAACTGAAAGCTTGAATTTAGAGCCTAAATACCAGTCCCCAGTGAGTGCAATTCGGGTTGTGCCCCACCTGCTATTCCAGAGGGGTTGTGGCTCTTTATTTCACTTGGTGCCTCGGATTCTGTTCTCTCTGGGCCTGACAGCCTGCCCACCGGTAAACCCACAGCGAGCAGGGAGGAGGTAGAATCAGGGCCGTCTGGTGCAGTGAGCACAGATCTTGAACAGCCCGGGTGTGAGTCCCACCGCCTACTCTTACTGGCCCCTGGCTGAGGCCAGTGACTTAGCCTCTCTGAGCCTCAGTTTCATCATCTGTAAAATGAGAGTAACAAATCCCCCTGCGGGATGGTAGTGTGGGCTAAATGCGATGGTTCCGGTGAGGCGCCTGGAACGAGGGGGACAGGAGGTAGGCAGCTTTCTCCCCGTCACCGTTACCATTTCCCGGTATCCTGCTCTGTGTTCTGCAGGATGTTTTTATAGGACAAGCGACAAGGTAGAACATGAAGCCGCTTCAGGTGGGGAGTAGTTGAAGTCACAGTTCGGTCAGTCCTGCTGCTGTATGAATGCCACCCTTTTTTCTTTCCGTTTTCAAGATGGAAACTGAACACAATGATAAACCATGAACACCACCTCAGGAAGAAACCTATGACAGTCATGAGATTCTGCCTCTCTGGGGGCTGTGCCTCTGCTCAGAAGGGCCATTATGGGAGGGAGGGAGGTGGCTACATGTGTGAGCATGTACTCCCTGCATGTGCGTGCGGACACACACACACACACACACAACTACTGCTAGGGAAACAGCTACACTTAGTTCCCATCCCCCGCTCCCTCTGACCCTTTCGGGAATCTTCCCAGCCTGGTTTCAGCAAGTCTTACAAACAGCTCCAGCTACACTGTGCAGTCTCCCTGGACACTGTGTGGGTAGTGGAATCACCATAGCAACGTGGCCCCTGTGGGCAGGGAGCTGCCTATGAGAACAGTGCTGGGCCTGGGCCAGAGCCCCGGTGCCAGGGGGGGTGGCAGGGCCGACTCCAAACTTAACTCGCTGACCTGGCTCAGGAATCCCAGCCCCTGGCAACCCAGAGAGGGAGCAAGGTGGGTGGGGAAGAGAAACGGCATTTTTCTTCCTTGTGGAATCCTAGGCAGAAACTCCACATGAGCGTGGAGGGGTGAGAAGGGGCTCTGCAGTGAGGATGAGGCCCAGGCGGGCTTAGATGCAACAAAGGTCTCAACAGTTTCTGGGGCTTTCAAGCATTGCCAGCAATGCCATGTTAGCCGCCCCCCCAGGCCTGAGCCCTCATGAAACTCAGCACTATCCTCTGTGATTCACCAGGCCCAGCTTGCGGCCACCTGCAGACATCCCTTCATATCCCCTCAATCTCCTGACGAGGTGAGGTTCATTGTCTCTGCCTAACCAGACAGAAAACTGAAAGTCTGCTGTACCTGGCTAGGTGGCAGGACTGAAGTTTGGAACTAGCTTTGTTGGACTACAGAGATGTCTGAGGCATTTTGTTCTTTTTAAGAAATATATATATATATTTTTTTAATATTTATATTTATTTATTTATAAAAAAATATATTTTAATTATATATTTATATATAAATTTATATATTTATTTAATATAAATATATATTTATTTATATACTTATATATTATATATATACATATATAAAAGAAAAAAATATATATCTTTTTAAGAAATATATATATATTTGTTGCTAGCTGGTTCATACCAGAGAAGCAGGTCCATCAAATTCTTAGGGATGTGGTCAACATTTATCCCAACCCAAAATTTGTCCATTCAGGTTTTTAAACCTTGGGATATCCTTCACATACCATAAAATTTACCCTGTTGAGGTGTACAATTCAGTGTTTTTTGTAGATCTATTCATTCATTTTTGATACATCCCCAAGTATTTCAGAGTACCTAGCATATAGGAGAATTACAGACTGCTTGTGTTCAAATCCCAGCTACACCATTTCCCAGCTGTGGGACCTTAAGTTACTTAATATCTCTGAACTTTAGTTTACTCCTCCTCCGTATAATGGGCATAATAATAGGGTTGTGAGGATTAGATGGCATAGTGTCTACAAAGCATTTAGTGCCTGCCTCACAATAGGATTCAATATATGTTAGCCGTTTTCATTAAGAATGAGTGAGTGAGTGAGTGAGTGGGGGACACCTGGGTGGCTCAGTCGGTTAAGTGCCTGACTTCAGATCTCACAGTTTGTGAGTTCGAGCCCCGCATTGGGCTGTGTGCAGACAGCTCAGAGCCTGGAACCTGTTTCAAATTCTATGTCTCCCTCTCTCTCTCTGCCCTCCTTCCCTTGCTCAAGCTCTCTCTCAAAAATAAATAAACATTAAAAAAATTTTTTTTTTAAAGAATGAGTCAGTAAGTGAATGATGGGAGTATGTCCGGATAATTGTGTTCCCCCACGGACATGGCTAAGAGAGACACTGATAAAGCTGGGTGAACTTGGGTTGAAGAAGAGGCTGGAAAACTGGTGTTGGTGCTGGTCAGTTGGATGTAGGTTACGTCCGTGACAACTTCTGGCCTTATGTGACCTCGCTTTGCTAAAACTGGAGCGGGGACAGACTTGCCACCTAAGTCAAAACCAAGCTGCTGCGCTTCTGACGCCCTGAGTGCTGGAAGGGGCCTCGGGCGGGGCCGGCTGGGAAGAACAAAGAATGGGTAAGGAAGGTAAGAATGACGCAGGTGGGGACTCAGGGCTCTCCGACATGAGTCCCTGAGTCCCCAGACATTGGAATGTGACACGAGAGCTAGGGGAAGCTGGTTCAGCCCAGGGCCACTCTCGTGGCAGCTCAGAGGAGCATGGCTTAGCTGTAGATCTCCCTCCACTTGCTGACAATCCTGATTCCTTTTTTTCCCAACTTTTTATTAAAGTATACACACACATACACACACACACGCACAAGTGTGTAGCTCAATGAATTTTCACAAACCACACTCAGCTGTGCATCCAGCATCCTGATCAAGAAACAGACCATCTCTAGCATCCTCTTCCAGTCCATACCCCCCTCAAGGGTAACCACCAGCCTGTCTTCTACCTGCACAGATAATGTGCATGAATCACCTGGGGATCTCAGTGAATGCAGATTCTGGCTCAGTAGGTCTGGGGTGCACCTGAAATGCCCCATCTCTAACAAACTCCCAGGCCACACCTAGAGTACAAAGGTTAAGTTTAGAACCCTGCTTTATTTTTTTTGTTTGTCTCTAGGTGTGAAGAGAAATGGAAACACCAGAAACCTTGTACCTTGAGCATCAGTTAGGGGAGAAAAGGGGTTCCCCCCGCCACTGCTGGAATCCCTGGAAGCAGAGCAGCCCCATCACGGGGAGGCAGGGTTGGATTCTGGGTCCTGAAACGTGCTCTTAGCCATCCACACCCTGCTCATGAGAGGTGTATGAATGATCTCAGGATGGGCAGCAGCTGGGAAGGGTTGAGGTGGTTGGAGCCCAGGCACTGGATTCAGGGGTCATCTTCTAGCCCTCCTGGGATACTAGGATTTTCTGACTCTGACTCAAAAGACAAAGGCTACCTAGGAACATCCACCTGGCCTCCCAGTAAATTCAAGTCTAGGAAGAATGAGTGATGTTTTCAGTGAAGATGCCATAAACATCAGTGATAGCTTTCGCTTGAGGATTTTTTTTTTGTTTATTTATTTATTTATTTTGAGAAGAGAGAGGGCATGAGCAGGGGCAGGGGCAGAGAGAGGGAGAGAGAGAATCTGAAGCTGGCTCCCAGTGCAGGGCTCAATCTCACGAGCTCGTAAGGTTATGACCTGAGCTGAAATGAAGAGTCAGTCATTTAACCAACTCAGCCACCCAGGTGCCCTGAGGATTTCTTTTTGAAGCATTTGAGAGATAACCCAGTGTAATAATGTGGTTGGGGGCTGTTTCAGCCTGTGATCCTGTGCTTTTGTGTCTGGCCATGGTAGCGTGCTTTGTGATTTCAGAAGGCGGCCGGACGGCCGGGCCAGGGGATGCCCAGAGTGTCTGATGGCGGCCTTGCCTGGCAGGTTCAGGTCGGCAGAGAGAGGCAGCCACAGGGACTGGAGCTGAGCTGACAATGCCTTTTGGAGCCACCCAGAATCTTGGAGAGGCTGCAGCTCCCCTCTTAGGGCAGTGACCTCCCCACCCCAGCTGCTCTGTCCTGGGCCATCCAAGGCCTTCAGTTATGAAGGGCTCCCTCTGGCTTTGCAAAGGTGGCTAAGAAGGGCACCAGAGGCTCCCCAGACTCTCCAGCAAATGATGGGCAGATGCTGTGCTCCTATCCCACACACCTTGTCCTATAAGTCATTCATTTACATGACAACATTTCCCAGGCACCTACTTGTGCCAGGGCCTGCAGGCACAGGGCTGGCTGCATAGACCACTGCCCTTAGGGAGCTGGCAGCATAGACGGGAAGATGTAGGTAAACAAACAACTACCATTCAGGATGTTGTATGCCCTGATGGAGACAGGCCTACAGGAGGGAGTGAGGTCCAAAAGCGAAGGGACAAATCAGGGAAGACTTTAGATAGGGGAGCCCTCAGAATTTTTGGAAGTCCTAAAGGATGCCTCTTACTTGCCTACAAATTTCATAGCAGCTGCAATCACTATGGTGCATCTACTCTCCCTTCCTGTCTTGGCCCAGCATCTACTCATTTGCATCCTCAGCCCCTAGAGATGCAGGAGGGGCCCCACCCGGCACACACCCACACCCCATGCTGCCACCACCCATCTCGAAAACATCGCACATCCAGAAAATACACTAACTTCTGGCAGCCGAGGCACCTGCTGGGGTCCTGGAGGGAAGGGGATGGAAGGCCTCTTCCCTCACTCTGTGCTCTGTTGCCTGAGCCAGGGCCTCCAAATGCAGCTGTACATTCTGTGCACTCTACAAGGATATTGGCATCAGGGGCAGTGGGAGCTGGATTTCATCCTGTGATCTGCTCACTTCTCTAGCTGGGAGGGCCTTCAGGAGGGAGTTCTTTCAAACAGGGCCCCGAGCGGGTGCCTCTCAGAAATTCCTCCTCCCAAAAGGTAGTCCTTTCTCTGATTTGCCCCAGGGCTCCTAAGATGCCTCCGCTGGTCCCAGAGTACCCCGTTTGCGCCCACCATCTCCCATGGCCCCCAGAATCATACCCCCCTCCAAAAGGCTTTGCTGTATTCCAAATCCCAGAGGGCAATTCCTATTCTGATCTTGCTCACAGGACCCTGGGCAAGACAGGGGCTTCTGGAATAATTTTTGGAGCATGCTCCTCAGAGGCTTATTGCCTCAGGACACACACCAAATCTCTCCACCACCCCTTGCCCCAGGAAGATGTCCATAACGGAGGCTTGGGTCTTGCTTTTGGACAGTCTGAGTCTTCTCTCCCTGCCATCTCACTATTGGTTGCCTGGGTTAACGATCAGAATGAAACAAAAGGCCCTTTTTTGGAATGTTTCTGGAAAACAGGAAGGCGGCTTGCCCCTCAGCGTCCAACCAGCCACACCAGAGCTCCTCCTCTATGTGACTTCCCGGCCCGGAGCCCACATGCCTCTGTAGTGACAGGAGGCCTAGAGCACAGCAGCCCCAGTGCTGTGTCAGAACAGACCTGCAAGAGAGGCTGTGTGTCCATTTGCACGCTGGTTCCCCCAAAGAGCGACGAAAGCCCTTCCTCTGCCGGGTGGGCCTTCCCGAAATCAATTGAACAAGCAGCTGAGCAGAATTGTTCTGGGCAGAGATTTTTCTTTCCATTTGGAGATGTGGCTGATTGTTTTTTCCCTTTTTCATAGTTGAGACTGATACGGGTATCACCTGCCTCAAGTTTTCCCTGCCTCATGGACGTCTGTGTTCAAGGCAGTGTGCAGGGGAGTGGGTGGAGGGCGGGGGGTACTTTATGGCTGAGGGGAGAAAAGAAAGACCTTAATGGCACAAAAGTAAATATGTTTAAGGCTTTGGGAGAAAAAGTGAAGTAGCTATTTGTCTTGTGTGGATGAATCAGTAGAGACTTGTATTAGAAGTGACATATTGGAAACAGAACCCTTAGAGCCCCTCAGAACCTTCTGGTTTATTTGGCATCATAGAGACACACAGAAGGGAGATACTTGGAAGCATCATCAAGGAAGTGCAGGAAATGCCTCAGTGCAGGAGATGACCCTACAGTGTTCTGGCTGGGGGTCTGCCAATTTCTACTTGAATATGTGGAATGATGGGGGATCTCACTACCTCACAGAATATTTGGGGTAGAAGGGACCACGGATGCCATGAACTCAGCCTTTTTGCCTTCAAATTCTCCAGTTCCCTCTCTGGTCTTCCTTTTGTGTGCTTGGCTCAGGCACATTTCTGGTGACAGAGAGCTCATTACCTCCTAAGCTGGTGCATCCAGCCTGATCACCTGCATCCCACCCAGCGCTAGCTCCAGAGATTTAAAGGTGAGCATTGTAGGCCGTCTCCCCCAGTAGCACTATCCTGTTCGGAGAGGCAGACAGATAATCAGATAGACCGCATTTCAGTGTGACCAGCACAGCAGAAACGTGTGTGAGGGCGCCAGTCTCAAAGAGGAGGCAGCTGTGATATCCCTGCAAGGTCTGGAAGAACTTCTCAGAGAAGGTGGCTCATGAGTTTGGATTTCGGAGGACAGAAAATAAGAATTTGTGAAGGAGATCAGAGAGAGGAATGGCATTCTGGATAGAGGACATAGCTGTGCAGGAGCCAGAGCAGTTTCGGGGTGGGGGGAGGAATGTTCAAGTAGTGAGGAATTACTTGCATGCAGAGTGCCCCGGGGGGGGGGGGGTGGCAGGAAAGGTGTGGGGTGGTGGGGTCACACCCTGCTAAGACCTGACCTTCAGTGGGGCGGCAAGGGTTTAAACCTAGGAGACTTGCTTAGATTTGCGTTGGAGAACAGTACTGCGGGCCGGGGGCGGGGAGGGTGCAGGGTTGGATGGATGGGCAAGAGGCAAGGAGGGTAGAAAGTCTGGGTGGAAAGTGAGACAGAAGCTGGGCTTAGCGTCTGAATAGGAGAGTGAAGGTGGGGAGGATTCCCCAGGGGGACTTCGGGGTCCCTAACTGGGTGACAGTGGATAGTGTAGATAGTGGCATCACTCCCGGAGTTGGAAGGAAATGGAACCGATGGACTCAGCTTTGGTTGTGCAGTGTGAAGTTTTATGCACAGCTAGGTGTCACCTAAGTCTCCAGTGACAGTGGCCTATGCAGGTCTGGAGCTCAGAAGCTGGGGAAGACACAAGAGACGTGTCAGCACAGAAAAAGTGGTTGAAGCCTGAGAGTGGAGATACTAACCCAGGGAGAACCTTAGAGGCAAGGAGGGTCCAGGTCTGAACCCAAGGGTCCATTTGCCTCTTAAAGAGATGGTGGAGGAATGAAGAGAGAAATCACATCCCTTTTGCAGAGGCCTCTCCCAGCCTGGGAAGGGCAGCTCTGATGGTGGGGGTCCCACTGTCTTGCTTTCAGACTCTTTCTTCCAGCGTTATTTCATCATGGTCTGAAGAGCTGTCTTTAAATCAGATATGAACACCACAGGGTGCAAGGTGACCCACTGGGATTGTCTTGCAGAAGAGTACAGCTTTTATTTATCTTTGTTTTTTATATAGAAAAATACGAAAGAAATTCAGCCTTCCTAAGGTTTAACACTTGGACTGGCCCTGGAGTCCCGGTGCGGCAGGTGTGTCCGAGAATCTGATGCAGGAACTCTCCAGAGAACAGCGTGGTTGATCAATCCATTATGCCAGACAGCAATGGGCCATTGTGCCAAGGTCCCCAGGACAACCCCCAGTTCAGTGATTCACTAGAAGGAGTCAGCATATGGTTGTACTCACAGCAGTGATTTATTACAGAGAAAGAATATAGAGCAGAATCAGCAAAAGGTAAAGACACATGGGGCAAAGTCCAAGGGAAACCAGGTGTCAGCTTCCAGGATCCTCTCCCAGTGGATCACACGGGACACGCTTAATTCCCAAGCAATGGATGGTGGCAACACATGTGAAAAGCCGTCTCCCGGGGAGGCTGACTAGAGACTGTTCCTGGAATTTTTAGTGGGCACCGGCTTAGCACATACCAAAATTCCAGGCTCCTGGAAGGAAAGCAGGTGTGCAGGAAACCACGGTGTGTGCACAAACAGCTCAGGCAAAGAGTCACCTCTTATCATTGAGGGGATGGTGGGAACCGTCCCCACATCCAAGGTCCCAGACAGGCCAGTGGAGAGCCGACCTTGCCACCAGGACTTTCTAAAGATGGTCTCAGGCCTGTTCTGTTAACCCTTTCCTGCCCAGGCCCCCTCAGCCATTCTTCACTTCCCACTTATGGCAACATGTTGCCATTTTCAGATGCCAGGTTAGACTGTTATTATCAGGTTTTAACTAAATTGTATTATTGGGTCTTAATGAGCTGAGTCTTCCAAAACAGACAAATCACCCCAAAATGATTACTTCAGAGAACCCATAAGTCAAAGCAACTATAATAATGCAAAGCACGTTGGAGTGACACTTCTACCCAAAATAAGAGATCTTTGTCAGCCACATAAAAATCAAATGATATGATTTCATCTCCTACCATCCTTTGGTAAATTTCCACACTGCATTTATGTTCATGTTGCAGATTGTTTTTCTGATAGGATAACATGGTCGAAACACTTGGAGGCCATTGGTTTTAATGGTCCTGCGAACCCATCAGTATGAAAAGTGTGTAAAGATCTCCCAGGAGAGTGTTCTCGGGCTGGCAGCTACCCCTAGATGTGTCCTGTCCCTTTGACAGCTGACTTCTGGGTTTGGATGAGCCAGCTTTGAGTCAGGAAAGGCAGGAGGAGCATGACATGGGGGAAAGAGGGCTGGGCAGGGGCAAGGCACCGGGTTCCAGGCTCAGCTCTGCAACTGTATGGAGTGGTTGAAAGAAATATTTTTTTAATATTTATTTTTGAGGGGGGAGAGGGACAGAAAGCGAGAGAGACACAGAATCCGAAACAGGCTCCAGGCTCTGAGCGTCGGCACAGAGCCTGATGCGGGCCTCCAACCCATGAACCATGAGATCATGACCTATGCTGAAGTTGGATGCTCAACCCACCAAGCCACCCAGGCATCTCAGTTGAGAGAAATACCTTAAATGCCCTGAGTGTCTGAGTTTATTCATCTGCAAAGTTGTTTTCCCAGCTCAACTGGTGGCTCAAAAAAAACACTGTGTTTTGTTGTTGTTGTTTTACTTGTTGTTTTTATCAGTATATACTTAGCCTCTGACCTAATCCTTATTGAATGAACGGATGAATGAGTGAATGAATGAGTGAATGAATGAATGATCTGTAAGGTCCTATGCGACTCTGACAGACCAGGGATTTGTGATCTGGCCATTGATTAAGCTCAGGGTGAAACTCCCAGTAATTGAGAATTATTCCTCCCATACCCATTCTGTTTACTTTTCTTGCATCGTTGTATTGTAATATGCGTAATAATGTGACCCTCCTGTGCCTTCTCTAAAGTACTGTTATTTATTCTTGCCTATCTGATTTGTCCTTGTTTTTGAAATTAAAAAAAAAAAAAGTGAAGTCCTTCCCTATCCTACTGTCAGCATCCACACCTCACACGACCGTGTTTTAGAACAGTTGCTGCGATGCTCTTGTCCTTCCTTAGGGGGCCGGCTCTGCCATCCACCCAGTCACGTCCTACTTTTACAAGTAAAATGGAAGGGTCCCTGAGTGACTCAGTCGGTCAGGCATCCGATTCTTGATTTCAGCTCAGGTCATGATCTCACGGTTCATGAGATCGAGCTCCATGTCAGGCTCTGTGCTGACAGCATGGAGCCTACTTGGGATTCTCTCTCTCTGCCCCTCCCCTACTCATATTCTCATTCTCTCTCTCTCTCTCTCTCTCAATAAATAAATAAACTTTAAAAAAAAAAAACAAATAAAATGGGAAGGGGAAATGTTCTTTCTCTGTAAAACTGGAGTCTGGAGAGCCAAGTTGCTAGAAAGGCAGAGTAGAGGTACTCCATGAAGGAACTCATCTGGGAGTGTTTCTGGGAACTTACCTGTGCTGATGGCACTCCTGGGCTGGAAGGGCCTATAGCAGCCGGGCACACCTGCTGTGTCTGATTCCTCTGCACACCGAGGGTCTGGCCTGTCCGCTCCAGCCTGGCTGTCTCCCTCCGAGTCCTACTAACATTCACCTTCCTGCTGTGTTCAGCTGAGGCCAGTGGGGATCTTTTAGAGGGAACTCAGTTCAGCAGTGCTGAGGGAAAGCAGAAGAAAGACCAAAGCCTAGAACTGGAGCTCACAGAACACACAGCTTTCTCACCCCAATGAGCAGGAAGCCCTAGAACTCGGTGGCGTGTGGCCTGGAGCTGGGCCAGTGTCCTAGGTTTTGGAGGGTGTCCAGACCAGCCGGTGAGCGTGGAGTCTGGAGACACTGGGGTCTGGCCGTGACGGCAGTGCAGGCAGGGAACAGACACCCAGGAGGCCCCCACAACCTAACAGATGGTGGCTGGCCATTCCAGCCTGCAGGGCTCCAGGCTATAGGCAGCAGTCAGGGCTGACAGTTCCTGTCACTCACCAGCCGGGGCTGGGGATCAGGAGACATTTAGTCCTGCAGAACAGGTGAGAACCAGATAGGGCCTTAGTCCCAAGGTCCAAGTATGGCCACTGGGGTCAGGCTGGCCTGATGCTGAGTATCCAGACACTGGGGTCCACAGTGAAGTAGGAACCACATAGTCTGACCGTGGCAGACGGGGCTGGTGGGTAGGACCCAGGCGGCATTTGCTCCTCTCTTTCTCCAAAGGCCCAAGGAGACAGGCCCATAGCAGGTCCTTCTCTATCCTTCCTCCGTAACTGAACGGCTCCTGCTGTGGCCTGGCGCTGGCCTGGGTATGGCTACCCTGGATCCAGCTCTGGCTGAGTCCTCCCCTGCTCCACCAGAGTGGTGGATTTGCTGAATGCTGGAGAAGGGCCACAGCAGGATGCTTCTCCTGCCCAGTCTCAGCCCCTGCGGCTCAGTGTCCTCCCCTACCCTCTGCCTACAACCCGGGAGCTGGGAGTACTGTAGAAGAGGTTCCCAGAGCCATCTGGTCTCCTATAGACTGAGGTGAGGAGTCAAGCAATCAGCCATTTGTTCACCTCTGCAGGTCTGTCTCCTCACATAGAGGGCTCGCAGGAAGGAAAGGAGGGAGGGAAGACAAGAAGGCTGATCTGTCACCCCTCAGTGGACCCTTGGTGGTCCTGGGAGCCTCTGTGCCTCTGTCTGCCACTCTGGACTATGGGCCCATGGAAGGCAGAATTTGAATCTCACAGTCCCCTGTGCCCAGGGCTGGGTCTGGCATGTGGCTGATGGAACTAAATATCTATCAAATTGAGATGTGATTGAAGGAGTCTTGATGGTTAGTGAAAGGCCACATTATGTAGAATAGAGTGTCTGAGTGTCTATTACCTAGAATCCCTCTGTTGGGACGCTCTAATAGATGGTGAAGTCGGTCCACCTAGGAGATGTTAATGTCTCTGTTTTCTCATGGCCTCTAGGTCAGGACCTGGATTCTCACCGTGGGTTACACAACGGCCTTTGGGGCAATGTTTGCAAAGACATGGAGGGTCCACGCCATCTTCAAAAATGTGAAAATGAAGAAGAAGGTAATCACTCCTGTTTCAGGATATTTGCAGTGTTCACTTAGCGTTTATTTAGCAAATATTATTAGGCACCTACGGTGTACCTAGCACTGGGCTATTTGCTGGGGATTCAAGCTAAACACGATGTCCACCCCTGACACCTTCAGCCTTGTAGGGCAACAAAGCATTTACAACACATGATGATAAGGGCTGGCTGGGAATGTATAGGGGCAACAGGGGTATGAGCACTCAGACAAGGCTTCATGCAAGAAGTGACACTGATGTGGAGACCTGGAGGGGGAGTGGGGGTTAGCTGGGCAGAGGCCCATCAAGGGAACCGTGTGCGCGGAGGCCTGGGTTGGGGATCACGGAGGCGGGTGTGTTCACAGAACTGGCAGAGGCTCATTATGGCCAGGGCATGGTGTTTACAGGGACAGGCTGCCAGAGGAGCCACATGAAAGAATCTGAACTTGAACTTCCGGGCAATGAGAAGCCCTTGAAAGAGGGGAGTGAAACAGGACACAGACCAAATTTAATGTTTCTATTTTCAAAGAGGCCCTTAGAGGACAGGAGCCCTGCCTTCGTGTGGGTGGAAAGTATTTGCCATCCACGTGGCTGAGTCTAACCAGCATGCTGACTCAGCTTGGCTCTTAGGTGGAACTCGTGGAGAAATTTTCTCCATCACTGTCATTTTAACTTAACCAGTGGTACTGTTCTTCCCTTGCTCCTAGATAAAAATTCGGGCAAGTCTCATGACTTTGAAAGCCCTCTGGTCAGCAGCTAATATATGGAGTCCATCGTAATATTCAGAACTTCAAACTGCATTCGAGGCACAGCCTCTGCCTCCACCAGCTCAGGCCTGCAGCGGGCCAGCCACCTGCCCTGGGAGAAGGGGTGTGACGGGCAGCTTCTCTCCTTTGCCAGCCTGAGCTTTTTCCCTGACGTACTATCCCCAAGGGTTCTGAACCCTCCGGAGCTGGAGCTTGGAGTGGGGGAAGGGTGGAAGGTTCATTGCCAAGAGCTGCCCTTGGGCTTACTGGGCCTGGAAGAGGTTAAGCAGGTGCTTTAGACTGTCGTAGGGTGTGTCTGTGGGCTTTTCAAAGCTCCCACCCCCCACCCCCACCCCGGGACTGGGACTTTCCTTCCTATGGTGCCCATGACATGGGCGAAATACTCCCCCAGGTGGCCATGTGAGGCTTCTTCCCTAGGCGTGTGGAGGCTTCTGCACTCAGGGGCTCACCTCACCCCTCTAGCAGGTCTTGGGCAGGGCCAACTCTCCCTCCTCCCTGGCCCACATCTGGTGCCCAGGAAAGCACACACGCATCTTTCGCTCATCCAAACTCGAGGAGTGCTGGCTGACCGCACTGCACGGCTGTCCCCTTGTCCCACCCCCTGAGCACCTGGCCAACTGGTCACCTCAGGTTCCTCAGGTGTCTCAGGCTCCCCTGAGCTGTAGGGAGCCCATCAGTCAAGCCGTCTGAGTGTTCGCCTTAAAGCCTCCCTCTTCATGTGAGGTCAAGGAGGAAACATAACCATCCTCTCACTGTGGGGAGCGATCTCATAGCATCATGACACCTCTTTCCAAAAAGCCTCTTCTTGATTCAACCCCACCCCACCCCACCCCAGCACACACACACACACACACACACACACACACACACTTTTTAAACCCCTGACATGGGTATAACCTATTTACAGACCTCTCCTCTGCAGATCCTGCATTGTGCCCGTATCCCATTTGACAAAGGGCGCTGTTGTTCTGAGTCTTCATTCCAAACTTGCATTTGTCATCCGGTTGCCTGGTTATGAGCCCTGGCACCTGCAGCAGGCAACAAGGCACTGGGGCCAACAGACAAAGCAGGAAAGCAGCCTCTCTTCTCTTCTGTTCCCACCACCGACCTGCTATGGGTCTCTCAGCAAATGTCTTCATCTTTCTGGGCCTCTGTTTCCTTATCTGAAAAATGGGGCCATATCGAAATGGTCCTGTCTCCTGAGCTGTGATTCTGCCTGGTACCCAGTGGCCCCATTCATCCATCAGCCCCTCCACCTGCCAGGGCTGCTTGAGGAGCTGCTGTCCAGATGAGGGAGGACTGTCCTCTCTCCTCTACCCCCTGCCCCATACCTGGACCACCTAGGGAAACTGCAGGCTACATTTAGAGGGAAGAAAGAATCTGTCCCTGCCACCCACTGCCAATGTTCACTGGAAGGGCCCTCCCTCATGGGCCTCTGCAGTATTTGTGACAACTCCTTTCCATCTGTAAAATGAGAAGCCTGGCCACCCAGTCCTTCTCAGACCTAACTACGCATTTCAATCAAATGGGAGCTTTAAACTCCAAGAAGCGACACAGCCCAGGCCAATGAAACCACCTCACTGTGGCTGGAACTCAGCATCAGGAGTTTTTAGACTCTCCCAGGTGATACTGATATACAGCCAGGGTAGAAGATCTCTGATCTGCCAGGGCCACTCAGAGTGTGGGCTGGACCAGCAGCAGAGGCATCACCTGGGAGTTTGCTAGAAATGCAGATTCTTAGGGAGCCTGGGTGGTTCAGTAAGTTGAGCGTCTGACTTCGGCTCAGGTCATGATCTCACAGTTCAAGGGTTGAGGCCCCTCATCAGGCTCTGTGCTGACAGCTCAGAGCCTGGAGCCTGCTTCAGATTCTGTCTCCCTCTGCCTCTGCCCCTCCCCCACTTGTTCCCCACCCCCCCTTCTCTCTCTCATAAATAAACATGGAAGGAAGGAAGAAGAAAGAAAGAAAGGAAGGAAGAAAGAAATGTAGATTCTTAAGCCCCACTCCAGCCCTAAGAATCAGGATCCTGGGGTGGAGGCCAGCCCTCCCAGCCATGCTGATGCAATCAAAGTTTGAAAAGGCTCCAAGTGACCAAGTGACTTCTGGGGCCCCTCCTGCGCTGTGGCTGTGGTTAGAGACGCTCTGCCATTTACGACAACTCCATCCTGGTTTTGAAGAGTCACAATGTTGATTCCTTTGTGTCAATATATGATTCATCCATATTGTCATCTGTAATCAAGAACCAGCCTTTATTTTCCATTACTCATGTGATCGCTGAGCAAGAACACTCCAATTGTCTGGCAACAATTGACAAAACACGTCAGGGAAGACTTCAGAGTTTATTTAGTTGTCTGAAAGCTACACGGAGGGAGGAGCTGGGATGTAGCCACACTTTGCTGCACGCACTGCCAGAGCCGGGAGACTCACTGGCTGGGCGGCTGGGCAAACAGAATGCAGGCTGCTGGGGGGCCAGGCACCCCAGGAAGGGGCTTATCCAATAGACCGCCGAAGGCTTTGTGTACAAGGTTTGGTCACCTGTTTTGTCCAGTACAAAAATGACTAAAGCCAGATGAGCACGCCGTTCCAGGGTGAGAAACTTTTTCCTCTAGTTTTGCTTTCTAGGCATTTTCCAGAACAGGTTTGCAGTGCTGCCCCCAAGCATCCCTTATCAACAAATAAGAGGAGGTAGAAGAGAAAGTTATGCCTTATATGGATCAAAAGCTCAAGTTCGGCAACCAGGTGGTCTTAAAAGGGTTGTGGCAATTACAGGTCAAAACTAGGATTGGATTCTCCATGATTCCGACCTTTTATATAGCCAAGGTTGGTTTTTATTGTTGTTGTTTTATTAGGGTTTTTTTTTTTCAGTTTAGACTTATTTGTAAGATGGACCCTTTAACTTTTTTACTGACACGTATACTAGATTTACAGAAGTTTGTAAATGCAATATACACTTTTCTGCATAGTCTTTTTGTCCTTTTCTTCCCTCCCTGGCTCCCGCCTCCTCTCCCTGCATCCACAGTGGCATGCCCTCCCAGACACACAAGCACAAACTTCACCCCATATGGCCACATTTTTTAAAGACGCTAAAGGAAAAGGAGCTTATTAGAGGATATACTGGCATGCAGTGACTTATTGCTTCCAAATCTGATATTTTTATAGCATGTTCTAGTTTTTTCTAAAACTCAATCATACAATCTTGAAGTGGGAGACTTAGTGCAGTTTTTATTCTGCCTCTTACTAGGACCAAATTGAAACATTGAGACAAGAGCAGTAGGTCAGAGAGGAGATGTTTTGTTCCGGGGGCAGATGATTTTTTTTTTTTTTTTAAGACAAAGAAAGTTCATGGGCGCCTGGGTGGCTCAGTCGGTTAAGCGTCCGACTTCAGCTCAGGTCACGATCTCGTGGTCCGTGAGTTCGAGCCCCGCGTCAGGCACTGGGCTGATGGCTCAGAGCCTGGAGCCTGCTTCCAATTCTGTGTCTCCTTGTCTCTCTGCCCCTCCCCCGTTCATGCTCTGTCTCTCTCTGTCCCAAAAATAAATTAACGTTAAAAAAAAAAAAAAACTTAAAAAAAAAAAAAGACAAAGAAAGTTCACTACAGAGGCGTCTGGCTGGCTCAGTCAGTGGAGCATGAGACTCTTAATCTTGGGGTTGTAAGTTCGAGCCCCACGATGGGTATAGAGAGTACTTAAAAAACCTTTCTTTTTAATTAAAAAAAAAAAAAAAAAGGAAGCTCGTTACCAATATAACTTGGTTCTGTTGCAGACAATGACATGGGCACATCACCTCAGATCTTCCTGTGGACTTAGCTTCGGCAAAATGCCGAGAGACGGTTTTTGGCAGCTTCACCAGGGAGTACCGGTTACCTGAGTGATATGCTGTGTACAACTCCAGGAGGCACCTTTCATTTTGTATTCCCCCTGGAATGGCATCCCTGGAACTAGGCAATGAGTTGGTCCTAGCAGAAGGCCAATTCGAATCAGTCAAAAGATCTGAAGTCTCTTGAAGAAATAAAGAAATGCTCTTTTCTGTAAACCAGGAGCCAGACAACTATTTCTGTAAAAAGCCAGATAGTAAATACGTTAGACTTTGCAGGCCACAGAGCTGCTGTCGCAACCACTAAACTCTGCTGGTGGAGAATGAAAGCAGCCCGAGGGAATGGCTGTGTTCCAATAAAACTTTATTTACAAAAACAAGCAGTGGGCCAGATCCACAGTTTGCTGACCCCTGCTCTAGACAACAATGGAAAGTGACATTTAATAAAAACAGCCAACCGCTGTTGAGCAGTTATAGTCAGACAGACTTTGGTAATCCAGTGCCGTTTGTGTGGTTACTGCTTCCATTTGGTAGATGAGGAACCTGGCTCAGAGGGGTTAAGAAACTTACCCAAGGCCACACAGTTAATTAGTAAGAGTCACACTCAGATCTGATTCCAGAACCTGTGCTCAGTCATTATTACTGTATGCCTTTGCACTCAGGGACAATGGAGCACTGGTAGCCTCCTAGCTTCAGAGAGAGAACTCAGTGTGATGGCATCAGTGTGCACCGACATAAAAGTGTTGCGCACGTTCAAGGTCACTGCCTCCTCGAAGGTAGACTGTGGGAAGAGTTGTAGACCTTTTGTCTCACAGACCCTGTGAGACATGCTAGCGCTTGCTGGTGGGGGAGTTTTGGGGAGGGAGAGCGGACTCGAGACTGAAGCCAGCCACTCCGCCTACCTGCTATTTATGGCACCAGCATCCTCCTGACCATCACGGTGTCTCTGAATCAAGCCTCCTCCCTGCTTACCGGGACAACTGTCTCAGCTCCTAACTGGCCTCCTACTGCAGGCTCCCTGCCTCAGGTCTACCCCTCCGGGCTGCAGAGAGCTCCCCATGACTCTACTGCTTAATGATGCTTCAGCCTCCGGCAGCCCCCTGTCATACAGGCTTTCCACCTCACTAGCCCCCTCTCTAGCCACCCCCACCCACCCCACTCACACAAAATCTCTCACAGAAAGATTAGGGTGTTTCAAACAAAAGAACCAGCACCTACAAAGGTGTGGAGGGCAAAAATCACAACTCTGCCAGAGACTAGGGTGTGGTTAAGCATTAACAAGTCCGTGTGTGGGAGGGGGGAATAGTTAGGCCACTCTTGGGAAAGGCTTTGAATGCCAAGCAAAGGAGTTTGGCTGGATTTATCCTTCCCACCCCGGTGAGGGGGGTGATAGAAGAATCCTGAAGCAGGGGCGATGTGATGCGCTCACTCCCCTGAACCAGCCCCTCAGCTCTCCCAGCTGCTTCTTCTGTCTGACATTCCCTTCTCCCCAGTGGCCCCCAGCAACTCCTCTGTGAAGCCACCTCCTCTCCTCCCGGTACCCTCTTGTAATCATCCCTGGCAAGTCTGTCTGTCCTCCTAACCCTGGAGGGCAGCACCAGGGTCTGTCCATCTCTGCATCTCCAGTGCCCAGCACAGGGCCTGGCCCTGCATGGGTGCTCAGGGCATATTTTCTTGGGCCATCATCCATCAACCAGTGCCTATTGAGCACTTTTCCTATGCCAGGCCTCAGACAGGCACTAAGAATACAGTGATGAGCAAAACCAAGTCATACAGAGTTCACAGTCTACAAGGGAGTAGGGATACAAATCAAATGATCCCATATACATAGGTGAAGTTGCAACTGTCGTAGGGGCTCTGAAGACGAGGAATGTGGCCATAAACTCCAGTGAAATGTCCCCCAGCCTTCTAGCAAGGACAGGGAGAAGAAGGTGCGTTCCCTGAAGGGTTTGGAGGCTGTCAGGTGGGGAGGGTGGGAACCTGCAGCAGGAGATGCCCCGGAGGGAGTAGAACCTGGGCCCTGGGCAGGAGACAGTGACCTTGAACTTACAGTGCCACTTCCTCCTGGCCTCTTTCTGAGAGCTCATTCAATCTTTCCCCAAACTTTCCCCAAGAAGGTCTGAGAGCCAGTGTCTGTATCAGACACCGGGGCACAGAGGGGAGACAAGCTGGTCCCTGCCCCCACTCGGACCGGAACACATCTGCAGTATACACCCTGTGCAGGGCGTGCCTGGGTTCACTGAGAAGCACCTCGGGCTCGGTGCTGAGAAGGGTGTGGCAGGAAGGTGGGAGAAGGACCTGCCAGGGTCCAGCACAGCGTGTGCACCTGCCTGCGGGCTCCAACAGCCCTGGGTGAGCGTTAAGTAGGGAGGCGCCTTCCAGCCTGTCCCCCACGTCCTCAGCTCCCTGGGCATGTCTTCCTTATGCCCCAATTTCTCAGGGCTAGCAGGGAGTTGCCTAGTTCCCCAGAGAGCAAGGGTTAAGCTGGATTTCTATAAACCATCAGTGGTTCACTGAATGCTTCCAGAAAATCTTAAAGAGGGGGGCTTTACCAGTGCCCAGTCCCCAGGTAAAGCGGTTTGGGTGGATTTGATCTCTTTGGCAGACACTCAGCAATACATTTCTGTTCTTTTACAATTCGGCAACAGAGAGACCTCTTGAGTTTCTATTTCTCCTTTTAAAATGGCTTTAATCATTAAAAGCCAGTCCTGGTGATATTTCTTAAGCTTCTGCCTCAGTTTTGTTTGTTTTTCTATAGCCTCTTCCCGAATGATTTCATCACATGAGCTTTGGGGGGAGGAGGCACATAAAGGTGCAATGAGTGAAATACAGGTTGTCTTTGGTGCTGGCCGCATTTGTCCCCAGGGCCAGTCCCCGTCAAACAGACATAAAGTGGGGTGGGAATTTCACAGTGTAATAAAGATATCCCAGGCTGCAAAGAGGGATGGAAATTATATTTCTTCTTTTTATATTCCTTCATCGCAATTCAATCTATCAAACTTTTAAGTGTCTACTGCTTGCCAGGCCCTGCTCGGTACCAAGGATGCACAAAAAATAAAATTGGCTTCCCTTCTGTTAGGGTCTCCCCAGTTTACTGAGGAGGACAAACATGTAACACAATATAGCATCTGGTCACTATAGCATCTGGTTTGTGCTATAAGTGTTTGAGGGTGTGGACTGTAGAGAAAGGAGGAGCTTGGTTTAAATCTGGACTTCACCTCTTACTAACTATATTACACTGAGCGAGTTACCTATCCCCTCACAAGCCTTGGTTTCTTCATCCATAAAATGGGAATGATAATAGTATCTGCCTTTGTAAGAGATCATGTATGTAACCCATTAATCAACCTAGAGGCAGGCACAGAGTAAGTATTCATTAAATATTAGCTATTCTTCTCCTTGGTGTTACTATTGTTACTTCTGATAAGTATGTGAACAAAGTGCTATGGGAGTGATTAATTCTGCTGTGGGAGTTACAGGGGACTTCACAGAGGAGGTGACAATGGACCTGGGTCTTTAGGGATTATTAGGAATTTGCCAGACAGAAAGAATAGGATGTTTCAGATAATAGAACTGGCACCTACAAAGGCCTGGGGGTGGGAGTTGGGGGGGAGGGGGAGGGAAAGCGGTGAAAATCACAGCATGTCCAGAAACTAGGTGTCATCAAACTAAGTGCACATGTATATTCTGGGGAGTGGTCGGACCAAGCTCATGAAAGGCCTTGAATGCCAAGCAAAGGAGTTTGGCTAGATTTATCCTGCAGGTGATGGAGAGTCCTGAGAGATTCTAAAACTGAGGGTGACACGATGCTGTCACTCCCCTGAGGCAGCGCCTCAGCTGCTATTCGGGAACCTCCCTCACGTCTGCTCCCTTCTGCCCCTGCCCTGCCTGCAGATCATCAAGGACCAGAAACTGCTGGTGATTGTCGGGGGCATGCTGCTGATCGACCTGTGCATCCTGATTTGCTGGCAGGCTGTCGATCCCTTGAGGAGGACTGTGGAGAGGTACAGCATGGAGGTAAGCGCCGGCCCCAGCCAGAAGGAGGCTGGAAGGCTCGCGAGCTCCCACAAGCGCTGGGACAGGGAGGTGGCACAGCTCCCAGGCTGCCCAAAGTGCACTGCTTAACAAGAACTCAAGGTAGTTATGGGGGAATCTTCACAGCTGCACAAGGGCCCACGTTCCCTGTCAGAAACTCCTCATTTAGTTCTGTTTCCTTCCATCTGAGACCTATTTCAGAAAGGCCAAATAGAAAGTCTTCACTCCCATGGGGGGAGAAAAAAAACAGTGGAAGAATTGTCTAGTGATATTAATACATGCAGAAATAAGAAATGTTGGGCCCTTTAAATGAGTATATTCTCTGCACATTGCAGAAGCCCCCATTTGCATGATCCGTTGGTCCAGAAATGAGACTGCGTTCCAACCTCCCTTATAGGAAGTTCCCTAAGGAGTGCCACTAGGGAGTAAACATCCTGATAGCTCCTTCTAGTTACCATATGATTTTCCAGGTGGTAAGTGCTGTTAACGTAAAGAACCTTACATAAAAGTACTGTTAAGTGTGTAGTGTAATTGTCTTGCATTCGGCCTTGCCCTTTACTCACACTGGTCTTCCCAGGGTGCTCCAAATTAGGGAAGTTCAAGACCCTTTGGAAGTGGTGGTTTTGTTGTCTTGCTGTTAGAGCAGTTAAACTTGCCTTGGTGGGAGAGAGCTGGGCTCAAATGGCTTAAATGCTGTGCCTTGCATGGTGATCTGCATACAATGTAGCAAATTCTGTTGAGAGACCTGGAGTTTGCATCGTTAGAGAAATCTTTTTGCGGAATATAGTGCGGATTCTTAAACTAACGTGGAAATAGTCGTTTTATGCATTGGGGACAGAGGTTTTTACCCTTCTGGACAAGAAGGTTTTCTAGCACATAAGACGCCCAGCTTCATTTGTAGGGGAATACATAGAGGGTTTACTCGGCGCAGGGAGAAGTCACGAAGCTGGAGCCGTGTTAGAGGATGCTATTCTGTGCCAGCGGGGTTGCAGGAGAGAGCTTTAGGGCTGGGCCTGCATCTCCCGGGTTTCCAGCCTCACTTTGGAAGGAAGCAGGACTCCAGAGAGGCACAGCCAGGACTGCCAAGGAGGATAACCTGGACGCGGACCGTACCCACAGCCAAAAGGGCAGGAGGTCAGAGGCAGACAGACTGTTTCCAGAGGGGAGGTGGCACCTGGTCACCACTCATGGTGCACAGTTGGCAAAGTTCACCCCGGGGACTTCCTCATCCACTGCCAGGACAGGACCTGGAAATCCAGACGGGATGTCAACAGGAGGAAGAACCATCATGGCTAAGCGGGCCTCGCGGCTGGGGAGAACCGGGTTGGGTGCTAAACACAAGCCCTAATGCCAATAATGGCAACAGCAATGATGGTGATGGCTAGTTCTGCGTGTTAACTCACTAGATCCTCCCAATAATTATAGAACAGGTGATATCCTCAACCGCATTTTAATGATGAGGAAACAGAAACCCAGAGAGATTTCATTTACGCAGGTTACCTAGCAGGTTAGCGGCAACACCACGAACTACCCTCTCATGCATACCCTACCCTGCCTTTCAACACACAGATGGCACTCTGTGGGGTTTAGGGGCTCTCGTAGACCTTTGGCCATCAGCACAGGTCTGTGAAGTGGGCAGGGCAAGGGAGCGTTTTCAGGTCGTGCAGATGAGGGCTCAGATTAGAGCGTAGTCCAGAAAAGTGGGGGGTGGCGGGCGGGGGGTGGGGAGGGGGGCTGGGGCAGGATGTCAGGGAGGGAGAAAGCAAGTCAGGCAGAGCCAGCCGGAAGACCTGGATCTGGGCGGGTGGACAGAGGCCAGACCCTGCTGGCTTGAAGCCTAGCCGTGGGTGGCTGGGGAGGCGGGGCATTGCTACCTCCACTGGAGGTTAAAGTGGAGGCCAGGTACGCACTAGGGGTCCCCCAGGCTCTGGCCGTGGCAAGGAGAGGCCGCAGGGCTGGCGTCAGCCTGAGTCAGTAGACTCCAAAAATAGATCCGGGAAGCCTGTCCCCCTGGACCCTTTAAAGGAGATCAACCTTGTGCAGTCCGATCCGTGTTAAGTGACAGTTTGCTATCACTGACCTTACCTTTCTTCCTTCCTTTCTGAAACAAGTACTGAGGCTCTCAATGGCTCTGTGCGGAGAATTGTGGTCCATTTGCGACCTTTCAGGGCATTGGGTCTCAAAGGCAGGAGCTGTGGGGTGCCATGGAAAAGCCTCACTGCGTAGATGAGGAGACTGAGTCTGGGGACGGGATGTTCCTGCCCAGGGGCATCCAGAGTTTCCAAGGTGGAGCCTGGAGGAGAGCCAGCTCCCTGGCTCTCTGCCCAGAAATTCCGTCTCTGTGTTTCCCTCCAGGTATCTGCTGAGATTTCTCTCTGAACCTTTTCTGGCCTGCTCCTCTTTTTCTCCTCTTATTTTAGGGTTGCCCTGTCATTCTGTTGCCATGGTAGCAGAACCCTTTGATTTGTCGACCCACAGCCCTGTAGGCTTATTGTCGGTTTTCAGCACCAAGCAGTCGGTTGATTTCTCTCAGACCCTCCTCTGTCGGACACAATGTGGTGGTTGAACAGTGTGCCTGGGGGATGAGGTGTTCTAAATTCTCCTTCAAGGGGCTGTTTTTCCCAGGACCCCCCAGTGAGAGAGAAAGTCTGCTTGGGGGAGAAGTGATCAAAGATCTTTGTCGTCTGTCCCCACCTCCCCTCATCTCTCTTGGATGACTTCGGTTGTTCTGAACACTCTGAACACCTCAGGATTTCAGTCATAGGCCTTGCTCTGTGTTACACTTTCAAGCCTTTGCCCGTGCTGTCCTGCTTCCAGAACCTTCTCTGATAAGTAAATGAACTTCAGTTCCAGGCCCCTGTGTTATCTCTACAGAGATGTGTCCCTGAGATTCCTGGGTCTACCAGATTTAAGCTCCTGCTCCTCCCCCACTCCTGTTCCTAGCTTCCTGACATTTCCCCTGTCGGGACACTTAGTGTGCTGTTTGTCTCTGCTGAGTGCATCCCTGCCCCTACCGCTGCTGGACCGCCAGCTTCTCCAGGACAGAGCCAGGTCAGAGAGACACACACACACACACACACACACACACACACACACACACACACACTGCCCAACCAGTACCTCTGCACACAGAGGTAAGCATGCACGGTAGCCGTGGCCCTTGATCTCATGGCCTCCCCACAGGCTAGTTGATGGGCAGACAGCAAACACGGAAAGAAGCACGATCACTTTAGATCACATAGCATATTTAGATTCTGATAGCAGTTAGAAGTAAATTAGCAGGATGAAGAGTTGGCAAATAATGGGAAGAACCCCACGGGGGAGATTCTCCCAGTGAGAGCATGTGCAAGTGTCCAGAGAATGAAAATCTGATTCTGGAGTCCTACTGGAGACGTCCCAGCTCCACACCCTTATTCATTTCCATGCAATAAATATTTATATGGCACTTGTTACGTGCCAGATCGTATTCTAAGCATAGAATGTATGATATATCTATCATTTTAAAAATTTGGATACTTAATAGACTTTGTTGCTTAGAGCAGTTTTTGGTTTACAAAAAAAGAAATGAACGAAGTATAGGGAGTTCCCGCATACACCCCACAGTTTCTTCTATTAACATCTTGCATTGTGTGATATATTTGTTAACAACTGATGAATCAATATCGATTCATTATTATTTACTAAAGTCCATAATTTATCATTAGGTGTGGTTCACTCTTTGTGTTGCACATTCTATAGGTTTTGCCGAATGTAAAAGTCATGTGTCCACCATTACAGCGTCATACAGGACAGTGTCACTGTCCTAAATATCCTCAACACTTTACCAACCGCTGGTAACCACTGATCTCTTTATTGTCATGATAGTTTTGCCTTTTCCAGAATGTCATATAGTTGGAATCAAGATAGGTGGCCTTTTCAGACTTTAAGTTTCCTCCATGTCTTTTCACAACTTGGTAGCACATCTCCTTTTATCACTGAATAATATGCCATTGTATGGATACACCACGGTTTGTTTATCTATTTGCCCATCAAAGGACACCTTAGTTGCTTCCAAGTTTTGGCAATTATGCATAAAGCTGCTGTAAGCATTTTTGTGTAGGGTTTTGTGTGGACATAAGTTTTCAACCCATTTGGGTAAATACCTAGAAGCATGATCACTGGGTCATATGCTAAGTCTATGTTTAGCTTTGTAAGAAACTACCAAACTGTCTTGCGAGGTGTCTGTACCATTTTCCATTCCCATCAGCAGTGAATGAGAATTTCTGTTGCTGTACATCCTGATTTATCCTTATTTTTTTTCAATATATGAAGTTTATTGTCAAATTGGTTTCCATACAACACCCAGTGCTCATCCCAAAAGGTGCCCTCCTCAATACCCATCCCCCACCCTCCCCTCCCTCCCACCCCCCATCAACCCGCAGTTTGTTCTCAGTTTTTAAGAGTCTCTTATGCTTTGGCTCTCTTCCACTCTAACCTCTTTTTTTTTTTATTGTTGAGTTTTAAAATTTCTTTGTATATTTTGGATGCAAGCCCTTTATCAGATTTGTTTTGTGAATCTTTTCTCTCAGTCTATCTTGTTTTTCATTCTCTTAACATTGTCTTTTGCAAAACAGAAATTTTTTACTTTAATAAAGTCCAGCCTATCCTTTTTTTTTTTATTTCATTGATCAAGTTTTTAGTGCCATATTTAAAAACTCGTTGCCAACCCCAAGGTCACCTAGATTTTCTCCTGTTACCTTTCAGAAGTTTTATAGCTTTGCATTTTTCACTCAGGTCTACGGTCCATTTTGAGTTAATTTTTGGGAAAAAATACAAGGTCATTTTCTAGATTCATTTTTATGCATGTGAATGTCTTGTTGTTCCAGCACCATTTATCAAAAATACTATCCTTTCTCTATTGCCTTTGTGTCTTTGTCACAGATCAGTTGACTATATTTGTAAGGGTCTATTTCTGGACTTTCTATTCTGTTCCATTCATCTATTTGTCTCTTCTTTTGCCAATACCACATTGTTCTGATTACTATAGTTTTATAGTAAGTCTGGAAGTCAAATAGTGCCTGCTCTCCAACTTTAATCTTCTTCAATATGGTATTGGCTATTCTTGGTCTTTTGCTTCTCCATGTAAACTTTAGAATCAGTTTGCTAATACCCACAAAGTAACTTACTGGGATTTTGTTTGGGATTGTGTTGAATCTATAGATCAAGTTGAGAAGAACTGATATCTTACAATATTGAGTCTTCCTATCCATGAACATGGAATGTCTCTCCCATTTATTTAGCTCTTCTCTCATTTGTCAGAGCTTTGTAGATTTCCTCACATAGATCTTATACATATTTTGCTAGATTTATACCTAAGTATTTTATTTTGCTTTTGGTGAAAATGCAAATGGTATTATGTTTTTAATTTCAAATTCCAGTTGCTCATTTCTGGCATATAGGAAAGAAATTGGCTTTTGTATACTAACCTATATCCTACAGCCTTGCTATATAATTGCTTATTATTCCAGGAGGTTTTTTTGTTGACTCTTTGGAACTTTCAACATAGATAATCATGTCAACTGCAAACAGACAATTTTATTTCTTTCTTCCCAATCTGTATACCTTTTATTTCCTTTTTTGTCTACTATTTGTATTAGCTAGGGCTCCAAGTTGCAATGTTGAATAGGAATGGTGAGAAGGGAGGATTCCAACTTTATTCCCGATCTTAGAGGGAAAACATCTAGTTTCTCACCATATTAATTATTAGCGTATTATTTTTTTCTTAAAGTGTGTGTGTGTGAGAGAGAGAGAGAGAGAGAGAGAGGGAGAGGGAGAGGGAGAGGGAGAGGGAGAGTTCTGCTGGCTAAAGTCAAGGGTGCCTTTGGGGAGGTGACAGGAAAGACAAATGAAGACGTGGGCAGAGCTGGTCATTAGGGACATTACGTGCTAAACAGAGGAGGTTAAACTTCAAAATTAAAGACATTTAATCAGGGGAGTGACATGATCAGATTTGCCCTGGCTGCAGAGTGAGAACAGATGGAGGGGCGAGGCTGGAGGCCCAGAGATGGCTCAGAGATGGGTTTTGCTATAATCCAGGCAGGAACTGATGGTGACCTAGAGCAGGACAGTTGCAGCGGGAACAGGGAGAAGCAGGTGGCTTTGAGAGAGATTAAGGAAGCAGATGTGATGAGACTTGGTGATTGATTGACTCTAAGGGATGCGGCAGGGAGACAGCAAGGGCAATGCCCAGATCTCTGGGTGGTGGATGGCAGACCTCTTCACTGAGGCAGGGTGCAGAATAAGGAGCAGGTTTGGGAGGGAATGTGAGGAGCTCACTTCTGGGCAGAGTGGCTCATATTGGATACAGGGTCCTAGAGCATGAGGGAGTAGTTTGTCCTATAGATAGAGATTGGAGGAAGGGGGCTGTGGGCATGAGTGCTGTCACCCAGGGAGTGGGTGCAGTGACGAGTGAAGATGTCCTGACTGGAGCCCGAGGAACCACAAAACAGTGATGAGGACAGAAGAAGCCTGGGAAGGGAATTGTGAAGTAGTGGTCAGGAAGGAAGGGAGTAGCCAAGAGAGAGAGCTGTCCACAAGCTGGGCCATGGGAGAGAGAGCTGCCCATGCACAGGGGGCATTCGAAGGTGGGAGAGCTCCCTGAGACAAACACCACAGACCAAGGCGAGGGCTGACAGGTCCACCCCGACTTGGCCCCGGGCTTGTATCTCCCCCATATCATCTCATCCCTCTCTTCCTCTGCTTTACAGAGTCTGACGGGAAGATGGGCCGTTTCTGCATTTCAGATATAGCAGGTGTGGGCAAATCTGCCAAGCAGGCTAAACGGGGGTTTTTAACTGTGATTTGTATTCTTGAGAAAAAAGGGAAAGCACTTGTGTTTTGATACTACTCTACCAGTGGTGATGGTGAATAGGTGTTACATACACAGGTCTGGAGTTCGGGGAGACATGTAAGACATATAAGGGAGATGGGAACTTGGATGTGGTCAACACACCGATGGCATTGAAAACCTTGCATGAGAGCCCTGCAGGGGGAGGGAAACAAGCACAGACCCTCAATCACTCCAGTGTTTGAGTATCTAGTGATACTCCCATATCAGGAAGGTAGGAAAGAAACACAAAGGACCTAGAAGGAGAAGCCACCAAGATAGGAAGGAACCCAGATGAGTCTGGTGTCTAGGAAACCAAATGAAGAAAGTGTTTCAAGGGGGAAGTTTTGACCACGTGTGTCAAATGCTGCTTTTAGATCAAGTAAGATGAAAACCAAGAATCGACACTGGGTATGTGTGTTCATACACACACACCCATATGGCATTTTTTTTTCTTTTAAGGAAAATAATTTGAGATAATTTCCCCTGGAAGTAAAAGCAGTGTATACTCATGGTGTGAAGGCAGCCTGTGAATCTAGGTGGAAGGGTTGTTTGGGTTTTTTTCCCAAGCCTTCCTTTTACACCAGACCACCACCTCCACCTCCACTCTGAAATGGTTTTGAATGAAGAGAAAATGATGGACAGCACGAAAAGTCACTGAATGTTGAACACCCCTCAGAGCCACAGGGCAACATCCTTAGACCACCTGCCCTCCCTGAAGACATTCCCCCATCTGCTCCCAGGCAGGTGGCAATAAGAGATGGAATCATGTGCAATACAGGCGCCCATGGGAGCCATGTGTGTGGCGTTTATTTATGGAAATGGTGAAAGGCTGTCTCCATAGGCTGCAAGCATTCTACATCAAGAATTCCCAGCACTCCGGGTTCTGTGGCTTTCTGGCCATTCAAGCAGTCATCACGTTAAGGGCAGTCTGGAATAGAGGGGTATTTCAAACTTCCCTCCACATTCCATGCTTTTACCGTCCTTTATGAGGAAGCAAACCAGGGCTTTCAAAGTCATAGACTACACTTGGCTTTGAAACTGGTGGCTTATTCCTGTATGTTTCTATGGAAACAGATATTGGAAGAGGCGAATACATAGAGTTTTAAATAATTTTCACTCTTATCTTCTACCTCCCTCTACAGTTGCTCTGCAGAAAAATCCAATCACAAAGCAGATACTTTCTGGAAACATCTGGTATCCTCATAAAGCTTGTCCAAGCTCCATCTCACACTATTCATTTTGAAATAAAGAGGTATCAGAATGGCCAGGGTGAGGGTAGTGCTAAGGATCAGGGTCCACTCTTCTCTGTGGGCTGTTCACAGGTGGCCCAAAACTTTGATGCAAAGGGTCACATTCCAAGCAATGGGTCATCACTGCCAGCCCTGGACAGTGGGACAGGTCTTTATCATCCCAAGTCATCTATGGGGTCGTGGATGGCTGGGCTGGGGCCCCAGCAGGTGCAGACCAACTCCCAGGCAGGGTGGCAGGACCCCACAAGGACCTCTGGTGGAGTCTGCTAGGGCACCACCTCCTCCCCGCGGGTGGCTACATCATCTGAGCTTCTGGCCAGCTCACTCTCCTGGTTAAAATCCTCCCCATCGGCGAGAGGATGAAGCTCACACTCCTTAGCAGGCCCAGAGGACCTCGACATTCTGGCTTTATTTGCCTCCCCATCTCTGAGCCCCTCCTCACTCCTTGTGCTCAGCTACCCGGAATGAGTTGTGTTCTTCCAAAATACCACTTTCTCTCTTCCTCCACGCCTTTGTGCGTGCTGTCCCCTCTACCCAGTACAACCTCCCCACCACCTCAAGGTGCCATCTTCATGCAAAAAGTCCTATTTGTCCTTCAAGAAGCAGCTCTGAAGCATCTTCTCCAGGAGCCTTTGGAACACGCATATCTGCCTAAGCTCCTTACCCTGTTTGCCCCTCATTCCAGTCACAACACCGGTAATTGACTGTCTGTGCACTTGGACCCCTAGTCCGTGACCTCCTTGGAGGGCAAGGCCATCTGTGTGTCCCCAGTACCCACTCACTGGCAGGGCCTGGCTCAGAGTAAGTGCTCGGTAAATATTTATTGAATAAATTGTTTCCTCCACCTGGAACTCTCTCCCCATGCCTCCATATGTCCAAATTCAACCCATCTGTCTGGGCCCATTAAGCCGGCTTCTCCAAGAAATGTCTTCGCCGAGTTGCAATTTAATTTAATATTACACCCTCGCCTTTTATCAAGGGCCCACTTATGGGGCTAAAGCTGCCAATTGAAGAATGATTCAGCATCTTCTATAAAGGACTGTTGTTCAGTTTGTGACTTAGTGCCCCTAAGATGAAGATCCACAGGATAGATCCTCTTGGAATTTAGCTTCAGGAAATGGATTGTGCTCTCCCCATGAACTTGTATCTACTTCCTTCCTTCGATCAGGCAATCGTAACTGAATAAGCCACTCTTTCTTTTTAACCTTGGCTGCCAGAAAGTAGGAACCGAATTCAACACTCTCGTTGCAGTAACCATCTTATCTCAAGTTCCTGGAGGATTATCTTGCTTTCTGATCATTTGTCTTTATTTTTAACAGTCCTCTTGTGTTTGGGCTTTTATTGTGTGCTGCCTCAGGCCCTCCAGGAGAGGAGGCAAGGTGTAAATTCCAGATTAAGTTATTAAAATGAGAATGCAGGGCAAGATTTAATAGGAATAATATGCCAGAGAGACATTTAGGGATGTCCACAGATACTCGCCTTCTGGCGTGGGTCCCGGCTCAGCACCAGCTGCAGTCAGCATCGTGGGCCCCATGTGTGGACAGACGGGCTCTGCTGGCCACAGCCACATTTCTGGAACATCTTGTATCATCAGAAGGCATCTTAGATATGTGAGAGATTACAGTTTATTTCATCTTCCTTGTTGGATTCCCTTGTGCTTTCAGGAGGCACTCCGGCTCCGAAGGTCCCTCAGGACACAAAACAAAACACACAGAGCCACAACACGAGGGCACAGCCCTGAGGTTAGAAATTCTCTGGTCCCTACCTGTCCAGGTGCTCTCCAGGGGATGATCTATTTACTAGAAATTCTCAAGTGCCTGGAACAGAATGGCTGGAAAATTGTCTGTAATCCTGGCATCTTCTGACCACTGTGTACCTTGGTAAAACCATTCTGGAAAAAATAAGCCTTAAATTTGGGTGATCTTTCCCCACCCCACACATCCATGTCAGCAGAAACATAAGCCATTGCACCCACAGAGACCTTCCCTCTTTTTAGTGGAGAAAATTCCAAATAACCTACTCTTTGTAAATTGTGTGTCATTGGGGTGCTTCTTCAATGGTTATGGGGTGCCCCTGTGTCTGCCATACTCAGGCTCCCTCAAGGACTGCACAGGCTGGTAGGCAAGATTAGATAGACACACACACACACACACACACACAGAGAGATACACACAGAATGGATTGTCACCAACTACATCCTCTCTATGACACATGCCTCCAGATTCTTGGTTTAAAGCTTAAGTTACAGGGGTGCCTGGGTGGCTCAGAAGGTTGAGCGTCCAACTTCGGCTCAGGTCATGATCTCACAGTTTGTGAGTTCGAGCCCGCGTTGGGTAAAAAAAAAATTTTTAAGTTTAAGTTATAGTGCTGAGATAGTGGGCTTACTTTTCTAAAGTATGAGACAGGATTGAGTTTGGATTTAATGCCTTTCAGAGAGTGAAGAAGTAAAAGAGAACATGTATTAGTCAGGGTGTGCTAGGTTTTGCTGTAGTAGCAAATAAATAAATAAATAAATAAATAAATAAATAAATAAATAACCAACCCAAGACTACGATAATAAAGGTTCTTTACTCAT
Organism: Panthera tigris; assembly: GCF_018350195.1. NCBI lineage: Eukaryota > Metazoa > Chordata > Mammalia > Carnivora > Felidae > Panthera > Panthera tigris. Next base: position 60,267,235 of record NC_056672.1, on the reverse strand, counting down.
CAGAGTACCTATCCATCAGGAGTCAACGGCAGCTTCCCCCATAGTGTCCTAACTTCAGGACACAGCTGGTGGGGCATCTTCTGGGACACTTTGTGCCACAAAGGGAAAGAGTACATGGTGAAGCATGCACTGATTTTTAAAGCTTCCACTCCAAAGCGTCACATGTCACTTCCACAGATACTCTACTGGCCAGAACATGTTAACAGTCCCCACCTGAGTTCAGTGGGGCAGGAAAGAGCAGTCCTAATGTGTGGACTCTCCAAAAGGAGAGAGACAACCAGGTTTTGATATACAGGGTTCTCTGTATATAGTGCATTGACTATATACTATGGTATATTCTGTATGAATGAGTTTGGCACATTCCATCCAAATTCTTATCGCTGTCACAAATACTGCCCCATCCACTAGAATGTGAGCTCTGTGAGGACGTGGGTGGGGAGCGAGGGTTGTCTTTTATTCACTGCTATATCCCCAGCACCCGGAAAAGTACACAGCACATAGTACATACTCAATAAATAATATTAACTGAATAATTGAACCCTTAGAGCGATCATATTAGGAGATCAGTGGGATATTGTCTGAGACGTTTTGTAATAATCCTACAGACTGTACTGCCAAATCCTTTGCTAATCCACCACTCTACTCCACTGCTACCACTAAGGTCCAAAGCACCATCACGCTCATTATCTGGCATCCCAGAAGAGGACGCTACGAGGCAGAGCTACAGTTGACACAGTGAACAAGAGGTGTGATTAAGTAAAGCACCGTTACTGCTGAAGCCACTGAGTTGTTGTTATCACAAATTTCTAAGCAGGCGTCGTACTCCTACTCATTGCCATTTCCAAGCCATTCTCCACACACCAGAGAGATTCATTTTTGATGGAGTAGTTTTTTGAGGTACAATTCAGATGCCATAAAATTCAGCTTTCAAATGTATGCTGTGGTGGGTTTTTAATACATTCATAAGATTGTGCAAACATCCCTACTATCTAATTCCAGAAGTATTTCATTATCCCCAAATAAACAGTCTTTCCTTTTATCCGTCACCCCAGATTTCCCCTTCTCTCCAGCCCCTGGCAACCAATAATCTACTTTATATTTCATGAATTTGCCTACTCTGGACATTTCATGTCAATGGGATCATACAGCATGTGGCCTTTTGTTTCTGTATTCTTTCACTGAGCATAATGTTTTTAAGGTAGCCTGTGTCAGTATTTCATTCCTTTTCTGGCTAAATAATATTCCTTATATGGATATACCACATTTTGCTTGCCCATTCACCAGTTAATCGATATTTGGGTTCTTCTCACCTTTTGGCTATTATGAATAATGTTGCTGTGAGCATTCGTGTCTAAAGTTTTGTGTGAATATATATTTTCAATTCTCTTGGGTACACACACACACACACACACACACACACACACGTAGAATTGCTAGGTCATATGGTAACTCTAACATTTTTAGGAACACAGCAGCTGCACCATTTTACATTCCCACCAGCAGTGTATGAGGGTTTCAATGTCTCCACGTTGTCACCAAAAAATGTACTTATCTGTCTTTTTGGTTGCAGTCATCCTTTTGGGTGTGAAGTGGTATCTCATTGTGGTTTTGATGAGAATTATTATCAAATAACTAATGATGGTGGGCATCTTTTCCAGTGCATGTTGCCCATACGTATATCTTCTCTGGAAAAGTATCTATTCAAGTCCTTTGCCCATTTTTGATTATTTGTCTTTTTGGTGTTGATTTGTGAGAGCTCTTTACGTATTCTGGATACTACTAGATCCTTACCAGATATATGACTTGTGACTATTTTCTCCCATTCTGTGGGCCATCATTTCACTTTCTCAGTAGCATCCTGTGACATGCAAAAACATTTTTTATTTTAATGAAACCCAATTTATTTTTTCTTTGGTTACTTGTGCTTCAGATAACATAACTCAGAAACCATTTCCTGGTCCAGGGTCATGTAGACTTATTACACTTCTGTTTTCTTCTAGGAGTGTTATAGTATTAGTCTTACATTTAGGCATTTGATGAGGTAATGATACAAATTACTTCTTTTACATGTGGATACCGTAGTTGTCCAAGGACAATTTGCTGAAAAAAATATTCTTTACCCCATTGAATATTCTTCTAGCCCCTATGCAAAATCAGTTGACCATTGATGTATGATTTATTTCTGGACACTCAATCTTATTCCATAAATCTACATGTCTGTCCTTCTGCCAACACCACGCTGTCTTGATTACTATCACTTATGGTTAGCTTTGAAATTGGGAAGCATAAGTCCCGCAACTTTGTTCTTTTTTCAAGACCGTTTTGGCCATTCAGGGTCCCTTGATTCCATTAGACTCACAGGATCAGTTTTTCCATGTTTGCAGAAAAGACCACTAGGGTCTTTCATTGGGGTTGCATTGAACTTGTAGTAGATCATTTTGGGGAGTACTGACATGTTAGCTAATTAACAAACCGTAAATGACCCCCAACATTCTGTCTCACCTCATTCTGTTTTTCCATCACATCGTTTATCCTTCACTGTCTCCTCTGTTTTCTGTTTTCCTCCACTGGAATGTGAGCTCCATGATACAGGGATCTTGCCAGTCTTGCTTAGTGCTCTACTCCCAAAGCCTACATAGCACCTGGGAAGCATATAGGAGGTGCTTAATTTACGTTGGTAAAATGGGCAAGCGAATGATGAGCAAAGGAATGCATGTATAAATGAGTGAATGAGTGAGTGAATGAATGGGCATGATTCCCTGGCATGACTCTTTTCAGCTTTGGCAACCTCTGACCAGGTGATGTGGTTGCTCAGCAGCTGGCTTAAATTATTGGGTAAATATGTTGATACTGAAAAGAAAAATAAGTAACATTTTAAAGTAATATTTAAAGAGGAAGATTTTTAAATGATTTTTTAATCTTTTTTAATGTTTATTTACTTTTGAAAGAGAGACAGAGGGGTGAGCAGAGTAAGGGAAGAGAGAGGGAGGGAGACACAGAATCCGAAGCAGGCTCCAGGCTCTGAGCTGTCAGCACAGAGCCCGACGTGGGGCTCAAACTCACGGACTGCATGATCATGACCTGAGCTGAAGTTGGATGTTTAACCGACTGAGCCACCCAGGCACCTTTAAATGATTTTAAAGATAGGCTACATTTGTGGTTCTCAATCCTGGCTGCATCACCCAGAAAATACCTTTTGTAAAATACTGTGTTTGGGTCACGCTCCCCAGAAAATCAGAATTGGAAGGGGTCCTGAGCATTGGGATTTTTTTTTTTTTAGGTTGCCCTGGGTTCTAGTGTATAGCCAGGGTTGAAACCTTCCGGACTAGCCTCTCACCTCTCTAGGAAGGGCCCAGGACTGCACTGTGGATGCCAAAGTTAGATAGAGACTCATGATAATACATTAAAGGGGAAAAAGGTAAGAGAAGAAAAACTTGAATCCAGAAGACCTCAAGTCCAGATGGTCCCCTACTACCCCCCACCCTGACCTCCAGTCAGAGGATGTGATAGTGACAGAGGACAAGCAGACTCAGAGAGAGGGCCACCTGGGAAGGCTCACGTGTGTGAACCCTACAGAGCTGAATGAGTTCCTCCAGGCTCATGATTTTCTGAAAATCCTTCATCTTCATTTAAACAATTGTTTACCCCATGGAAGAGAGAGAGCAAGGAATAGGAAAAAGGAAAAGCTACAAGATTTCTGTTTGTGCCATATTTTTCAATTGCAGTTGAGAGGCAGGTGAGCAAGTTCCAGACCAAAACATTAGGCAGGTTAAAAAACAAAAAAACAAAAAGCAAAAAACAAAATAAACCTGTGCCCTTCAGTTGCAGGAAGCCACCAACCACAGAAATCGACAAGAAAGCAAGGGCCACCACAGTGGCCCGGCACCTTGGCACCCGCAGTGGCTCTGAAATAGGACCATCGGCCACTGAATATTTGTTATTCAGTGAATATTTGTTATTTTTGGCCATTGTTTGGCTTGAAGTTTCTCCCTAAAGCAACAGTGGATTAAGTTTCAAATACTGAGTCATTTTGACCTTGACATAGGATGGAACACTTAACATAACCCAAAGATGCTCAGTTCAGTTCAGAGAACACTGACACAGTGTGGACCCCTCCTAAGTGCTCAGGGGATAGCAACATAATCTCAGGTCCTGCACAGTTCTCGGTGCCCAGCCTACCTGCTTTCCTGCCCTTCTATGGACTGGGGCTCTGACTTTCGGTCTCTCCCACATGGACACAGGCACTGAACAGTTGGCAAACGCATACTATAAAAACAACAGTGCCTCATATTTCCACAGCATGGCCTAGTTCACAAAACACCTGGACATCCCCATTTTAGAGAGGAGGAAACTGAGGCTAGAGAGGTAAACTGACCAGCCTGAGATGACCTTGCTACGCATTGAAACTGTCCCCAGCCCAGTCCATGTGGTGTCAGATGACGTGGGATCCCTTCTGCCAGAATGGGCCTGCTGGTCTCTTGGTACTTCCGGCTTTTTTTTTTTTTCCCCCGCATCAATCCTGCGTTTTACTTGTTTTGTTTTAAAGAGACATTTTCTTCACTGGTGCTTTCAAAATTATTAGCATCCATTGTGCGTAGTGTTCTCTTATAAATGTTTAAATCTCTTTTACATCTGTGATTATCTGGTTGATGTTTCATAAGCATGGAGCACTTGTGAGCAGATGTTCAAACCCAGCAAATTTAGATCCGAGAGCATTGTCTCCCAGTCCAGCCCGTCCTCAGTAGCAGTGTGTGTTGAGTGCATATACTATGTGCTAGGCCCTGTTGCAGATGCTTTACATTGCCAGCTCATTTCATCTTCACAACAGCCCCCTGCAGTTCTTAGCATTATCTACAGATGAGGAAACTGAGGCACAGGGGGGTTAAGCAACATGCACATAGTCACACAGCAGATAGGTAGGTAGCAGATGGTCCGTAACGGTTATGCAAATAGACTCTGGAATTAGATTTAGCTTCAGATCCCAGCGTAGCCACTTACTGTGTGAAATTAGGTTAGTACAGTGGGTTGACTTGTGGCCCCAAAAGATATATCAACATCCCTACCCCCAGAATCTATGAACAGAACCTTATTGAGGCAAAGCGTCCTTACAGATGTAATTGAAGATCTTAAGATGCAATCGTCTTGGGTTACCAAGATTGGCCCTAAATCTAGTGACAAGTATCCTTATATGAAACAGAAGACATACACAGAAAAGAGAAGGCCGTGGGAAGGGGGAAGCAGAGACTGGAGTTATATGTGGCCACAGTCCAGGGAACTGCAGCCACCGGGAGCCAGAAGATGCACAGGATTCTCCCCCAGAGCCTTCGAGGAGGCAAGCCCTGCCAATACCTTGCTTTAAGACTTCTGGATTCCAGAACTGTGCAAGAATAAATGTCTATTGTTTTAAGACACCCAGTTTGTGGAAATGTGTTACAGCAACCGTAGGAAATTGATACATACAGTGAGTGACAACTTCTGAGGGCCACAGTTTCTTCATCCAGAATACGGGTCTCGATATTAATAGTTCCTACTGCAGAGGGCTTTGGGAGGATTAGAAGAGCCAGTCCCTGGAGAGGACATTGAGGGCTCTTGATGAAGGTTAGCTATACATGGAGCCTTATTTATTATCTGGCCCCTGGCCACCCTGCCCCTCAGCCCCCTGAGAACTAGTCCCTCAACTTGCCATTTCCCTGTGTCTGACTCCTTGTCACTGGGTCCCCTGAGCCCAGACCGGTACGTTCCTGGCTCGAGAACCTCAGAGGAATCAAATCTGATGCCCAGACCCAGACTGCACAGCCTGTTTCCCTGAACCATCGTCACCAGAGCTGCCAGAGCGAGACAGTGAACATCCGCGCATGGCGTTTTAATATTTCACCCAAGAAGTCATTTTCCTACATGAGTCAGACACAGAAGGCTCAGAGAATTAAATCAAGAAAGGTAACTCTGGGCTGGAGTGATTTCTGCCAACGGGTGTGGAGGATTTTCCTGTGTCCGCTCGGCTCTTTCTTTCTTATCTGTGTCTTACAGCAGACGGGAAGCCAGCTGACGAGAGATTGCATGTTCATACCAATTATTAAAAATATATGGCAGCCTTCTGGAAATGCATTCACATGCCAAGGGAATGGAATGCATTCACAACCCAGGCTCCTGCAGCTTTGGAAGGATGATGAGGTAGATACTATACAGTCCAAGGTTCTGATCCATATTCCACCATCTCCTAGCTGTGTGACCTGGGGTGAGTGATTCACCCTCTCTGAGCAGTGCCTATTAGGAAAGATTCCTGCCTCCCTCACAGGTTTACTAGGAGCATTAACTGGAATAACATGTTCAAGTGCCTAGCACTGAGCCTGACCCATAAAAGGCGTTCTATCATTGTGACTTTCGTTCTCACCCCTGACTCCACAAACCTTCTGACTCCATGAGGAAATTAACCCAACTACCCTGCCAGCCTCCCAGGGAAGTCCTGAGGGGCAGGGCTGCGTGTGAGGTAGATTTATCCATTCCGATGCACTTCTACCAAAAGAACCATTCTACCCTTCACTTAATCCTTACACAGTCACCGTGAGCAGAGAGAGTCCTGTTCCCATTTTGCAGGTGAGCACCTGAAGGTCTGCAGAGTCAACTGACCGGCTCTGGACCATACAGGTGGCGGGTGGGGCCCCGAGGCATGAAGCTAGGCCTGCTATTCCCAAAGCCATGCTCCCTCCGTGCTCAACGCTGACTCTCACATGAGACCACGGAGGGGGAATTGCTTCATAAGTAGCAGAGCTCCACCCCCGGGTGAAGTCTTTACTGTTACTGCCTCCAGCATTTGTCTGTCACCAGGCATCCTAACTGCCATCTTGCCCACATTTACTGTCCTCGCTTCCCCCTTCTAGGCATAAACCAGTTGGATCAGTATCATAAGGCCCATTCCGTGGGCGTCTATGAGCATAAGCACGTGTGGGTATAACCTATCCACGCATGCACACTCCCCCTCCCCGCCCCGTGGCTTCTCCCACATCTACGCCCCGTGCCCCTCCCACTCGCTCTCACTCCCACATCCAGGAGGCTCTCAGCACAACCCACCGTCTGTTCTGGAGAAGGCTTCATGATGCTCAGCTGCACCATGAGGCTGCTAGAGAGGCAGGAACCATTCATTCGTTTGCCCAAACTTCATTTACTAGGCTCTGCTATGTGCCAGATGCTGGGGCCACAGCCCTGGGGGAGGCACAGCCCCTGCTCTCAGGACTCCACCAGTCCCAGGGAGACAGAAGCGTTCACTGACAATGTCAGTACTCCGCCCCCAACCCTAGAGGATCACAGAGGCTAATCGCACAGGCTAATCATCCTGCCTTGAGAAATAGTTCACCAAAAAAAGGAGAGAGGGGACTTTTTTCTCCCCACATCTTGAAAGAACAAGAAGGACTTGGGTGGTTTTAAGACCACAGGAGCTGTGTGAAACAGTCTAGCATGTCCTCAAAAAATTAGACAGAGTCACCATCGGACCCAGCGATTCCACCCCTGGATCCGCACTCGAGAGAGATGACAATGTGCGCACTAATAATGGCAACAACAGGTCAAGCCCACACAGACCTCCAGCAGCTGGTGAATAGGTACACAAAATGGGTGTATCCAGACGATAGAATATGATCCGGCCATAAAGAGGAATGAAGCTTGAATACACAGTGCACCTTAACAGCATCATGTTTGGTGAGAAAATCCAGGCGCTACCTGGCCCCATATGGTACATTTCTGTCCATGTGAAATGTCCGTAGGCAAACCCACAGAGGCAGAGAGTAGATTAGGGGCTGACAGAGGGGGATGGGGGGTAGGGTTCTACTCCCTGGGTGGGGGGGGGGGGTTTGTAGTGATGGTAGCACCACATTATAAATACAATAAAAACCGGTGATTGTACACTGGAAAATGGTTAAGATGATGCATTTTTGGTGATGTGAATTTTATCTCAAATTTTTAAAAACAGACAAGTAAAGGTAGACACAGGCACCCCAGGCAAAGGACGCTCCAAAGCAAGGGTAGGAAGAGGTGGAAGTTCTTTGGGAAGCAACTTTCCAATCCAACTAGAGCATAATGCGTTGTATTTTTCTACGGCTGCTTCACAGCCTTAGAAGACTGATTGTCAGCCCTAATCCCTACCGTAGCCATTAGGATCTTTTCAGTTGCAAGTAACTAAGTTGGAGTGCACAGTGGAGGCCACGTATTGACATCCTGGAAAGGTGCAGAGGTAACGTGGACTCTTCAGGTACACGGTTTAATCAGGGATCCCTTCCGTTTCTCTGTGATTCTTTCGTCCCTGCCTTCCTCCGTGTGTGAAATAGGTCATCACACTAGCTTCCCACATGCTATGGAGATATGAAAAGAAAGATGCATTTCATCTAGAAAGACCTTATAAATTTGGGGCAAAATAAGGGGCGCCTGGGTGGCTCAGTCAGCTAAGTGTCTGACTCCCGCTCAGGTCATGATCTCACGGTCCTTGAGTTCGAGCCCCACGTTGGGCTCTGTGCTGAGAGCTCAGAGCCTGGAGCCTGCTTTGGATTCTGTCTCCCTCTCTCTGCCCCTCCCCCACTCATGCCTCTGTCTCTCTCTCTCTCTGTGTGTCTCTTTCTCAAAAGTAAATAAACATTAAAAAAATTTTTTTTGGACAAAATAGGATTTTAGCTCATTTTTAAACAACGGGCAGAGCCTCAAGGAATAATGGCATTCCCGGTAGATGAAAATCCTTGAGCAGGCAAGTATAGGGTATGTGTAAGAAAGAGTTCAAGAATCGGTTGCATCTGGCTGCTTTTTTGGTAGAAAGCAGGTACAGGGCTGGAAGGAGCTTGGATTTTAACCTCAGAGGCAGTTGGGAGCCACTAAAGGAGTTGTAGCAGTGGAGCAACGTGATGAGGTCTTTATCAAGGTTCACTCTAGTTACCAGCTTCTACTTGTCGTAGGTGTGATAAGAGATAATAACGTGCTTGTGAAGGACAACGTACTTATTTGTGCTGAAGTGTCATGGAGTCTGAAATTTACTTCCAAATGGTCTGGAGGCGGGGGGGGGGGGGGTGGAAATGTACGTGTGTGTGTGTGTGTGTGTGTGTGTGATAGAGAGAGAGAGAGAAAGCAAGACAGAAAGAGAGAAGGGGAGCAGATATGGCAAAACATTAGCAGTTATCGACTCCTAGAGGACAGTGCACACAAGAGTTCTTTGTACCATCAGCTAATGGATGTTTGGGAAAAAAAGTTTTCATAGGAATGAGAGCAATGGAGCAAAGTGGGGATGGGGGACAGACCTCCCTGAGGAAGGGACAGTCTGGGAAGGTGACACAGTGAGGGCGAGAGAGCATGAGCCCCGAGGGACGGGGCGTGGTGTCCTCAGGGTGAGATGGGCAGAGAGACTCAAGCCACAGTGCTCAGGGCGGGTGACATGCTGGTGAGGAAGGCACAGGAGGCCAAAAACTGGGCAGCTTCCAGCCCGAGGGCCCAGGAGGACCAGTACCAGGAACAGAGGGCCGAGGAGGAACTTTCAAGGAGGGCTCGTTTTACACTCTTTATAATTGATGTTTGTCTGTGTGACTGTTGTGGACTCAGAATTTCAGAGCTTGAAATGATCTAAGAAACCACCTAAACAGACCCCTCATGTCCCTCATGGGGAAACCAAGGCACAGGCTTACTTAAAGCCTCAGAGCCCTATAGGTGACTGAGGATAATGTGCCAGGTTGAACCAGTCCTCAGATGCCTGTTTCCAGGTTCCTGCTCTTCCTCTGAATGCCCCGGGGAACCAGACACAGGAGCCATGATATGAGGGTACAAGAGTTTGGTCTGCCTTTCTTTTTTTTTATTTTTTTTTATTTTTTAATGTTTATTTATTTTTGTGAGAGAGAGACAGAGCGTGAGTGGGGGAGGGGCAGAGAGAGACAGAGGAACACACAGAATCTGGAACAGGCTCCAGGCGCTGAGCTTTCAGCACAGCCCCCCCCCCCCCCAAGGCTCGAACTCGGGAACAGCGAGATCATGACCCAGGCCAAAGTCAGACGCTTAACCGACTGAGCCACCCAGGCACCCCTGATCTGCTTTTCTTAATGAGTCCTTTGAAATGCTTTTTGAACTTATATCTCATCAGGGAGCTTTTGGGGGGGTAGACTGCAGCAGGGGGTGATGGAGGTGTAGTGATAGTAACAGTTGGCCCCGACTGAGCCCTCCCCTGGGGCCAGGCACTTATCTGGCGGTTTTCCACATCAGTCCATTTAATCCTCAAACCTATGAGGTAGGCACTGTGTTTACGCCTATTTTACAGATGGCAACAACAAGGTTAAATAGCTGCTACAAGGTCCCGTCATTTGTAAGTGACAGAGTTGGGACTAGCACTCAGGCAGTCTGGCCCCAGAGCTGGCACGTTTAACCACCATGCCATCGACCACACCACCTGGCATGGGTCTGCTATGCTCTCCTCCTGTTCTCAGGCTGGCTGACTGATGATTGATCTGTTTATTTTGCCAGAGGGAGGGTCCACAGCAAATTTTGGCCCCAGCCTCATTGGTATTTTTGCAGTAAGTCAAGACCTATTTATTACTCATAGAGTATTTGGGGGGTCCATGATAAAATAAGAAATGCAAAACTTAATTTCACTTCTCTGCTAGCTACACTGCTCATTCTTTTTTAATAACGCTCTCTTATCAGCCTCCTGGCAGCTTTTGCGTTTCCCGTGCATGTTAATTACTTTATTATTAACGTTGATATCTTTGGTTCGGCCCAGCATATCTTGGTGCTTTTTGTTTCCAACGTGCACCCATTTTGCCTTGTTCATTGGCATACGCGGGCCCAGTTCCTGTTTCTAAAAGGGATTCTTTGAGCCTCGGTAAACATATGGCTTTCAATTAGTCGTGCAATCCTCATTCCCATTTTCATCTCAGCCACGTCACTAATAGAGTGTTCTTAACATTTCCCCAATACAGGCTGTATTGTGTCAGGTTTCTGACATTGTTCCTCAACCCTTGTTTTCTCTCCAGGTTACAGCTCAGAGAACCCCACAACCTAGCACTGAGTGATATGACAAACAGTAAGATGTCCAGAGATTGAACCCTGGGGTAGTCGGAGACAGGGCTTTGTGAGATGAGCCTGGAGGGTGATCCAGGACCAGATTCTTGGAGGACTTGAGTGTTAAGCTGAGAACTTCAGACTTCATCCTAAAAGCCAACATCCTCCCAAAGTAGATGATACAGAATGCTAATCCCATTAGGTGTCCCAAAATAAAAGAGAATGGGGGATTTCATGGTCCAACAGCTTAAGAAATGCCAGAAACTATACATATGCCTCTTGGAAATGTACAATGGACTTGAATTTAGCATGTTAAAGGCTCTGAAAAGTCCTGCAGTTTAAAATTTTTTAATTAAACATTTTAACATTTAATAATAAAAAATGTAATTAGCATTTTCAAAACTTCTTTGGCCACAGAACCCTTTTCTCATGGAGCATATTTACATTTACCTATTCTGAAGAATATAATTTAGAAGTGCTGCAGGAGGGGACGAGGAGTCTTGATGGGTTTTGAGCAAGAAGGGAGCGTGCTTAGACTGTTTTAGAAAGGTGGCTCTGAGGGCGCCTGGGTGGCTCAGTCCATTAAGCATATGACTTTGGCTCAGGTCATGATCTCATGGTTTGTGGGTTCGAGCCCCATGCCATGTTGGGCTCTGTGCCGACAGCTCAGAGCCTGGAGCCTGCTTTGGATTCTGTGTGTGGGTGTCTCTGTCTTCCCCTCCCCCACTTGTGCTCTGTCTCTCTCTCTTTCTCTCTCTCTCAAAAATAAATAAACATTTTTTTAAAAAGAATTTAAAAAGTCGGGGCACCTGGGTGGCTCAGTCGGTTGAGCATCCAACTTTGGCTCAGGTCATGATCTCACGGTTCGTGAGTTCAGGCTGCGCACATGGCTCTGTGCTGACAGCTCAGAGCCTGGAGCCTGCTTCCGATTCTGTGTCTCCCTCTCTCTCTGCTCCTCCCCCATACACGCTCTGTCTCTCTCTGCCTCTCAAAAATAAACAAAACTAATAAAAAAATAAATAAAATAAAAAATAAAAAAGAATTTAAAAAGAAAGAATTTAGGAAGGAAGGAAGGAAGGAAGGAAGGAAGGAAGGAAGGAAGGAAGGAAGGAAGGTAGCTGTGGCAGCCAGTCGTAATGGGGGAGACTGGAGGCAGGAGGGGAAAAGAGAGGCCCTGAGCAGTTCAAGCAAGATGTAATAAGGATTGAAACCAAAGGTTTCAAATGTTTCAATGTTTTCTTTCTCTTTTATTTCAAGCCGCATTGTTGTCTTAAAATTGGAAAATCAGTGTTGCTATAATAAATCATAGCACAAGGATTTTACTCAGGCATAAAATCTGAATGAGAAAAGCAATCTGTGCAATCTTCCATCTTCAAAGGAAGCATTTAGCCCAACAGGGTGTTGGAACACAATGGCCATCTGTTTCTGCAAATCACTGGAGTTCATCGAGGCTTTCCAATCAGATAGACCCAGATTCACGTCCCGGGTCCACACCTTAGTGGTCCTATGACCCGCAGCAGGTGGCCTCACTTCTCTGTGTCTCCATTTTCCCATACAGTGAAGAGGAAGAACAATCCTTTTCTCGCAGGCAGCTTTAAGGACTGCGTGCGGTGACATGTGCAAAGTCCTTAGTGTGGTGCCTGGCACGTGATAACATAAAACAGATGTCATTGCCCTTCTGTATTAGTGGGGATAGGCTGCGCCGGGCTGCAGTAACCCTCTAAATCTGGGAACCCCTAAATCTCAGCAGCCAAACGCATCAAAAGCCTATTTCTCACTCAAAGTCCACCTGTGAATCCACATAGTCTCCAGGGTAACTGTCTTCCACGAGGCCGCTCAGCGGTCCGGGCCCCACCACCAGGCAGCCGGCCGGCCTTACAACAACAGCTCTGGGCCTCAGCCCATTAGGGGCGAATGGCGCTTCACACACAGCACACTGGCCAGAATTGGCCATGTGACCCCCCCCCCCCACTGGTAAAGGGGCTGAGAACTGTGGACAAGCAGCTGGGGTGTGGGGGGAGCCCCTGCCTCTGCCGCTCCTTCATTCCCTTCGGTCAGCCCACTTAACCTCTCTGAGCCTCAGTGTACTCATCTGCAAAATAGGGCTCATACTTCCTGCCCTACCTTGCGTGGGATTGTCATAGGGGTATGTGTGATTATGTTGGTGAAAAACGCTAAGTTAATGTGAGAGGTGATTGTATGCTTACTTTTTGCTATGCCAAAGCTATGTCACTTTCTCTGGTCCATAGGAAAAATGTACCACTTCAACCCTCCTTAAATCTACGTTCCTATGCTTATTGCCCTGACGCATTCTGTCCCTAGATTGCTCGCTCCCCCCTCTCATTTGGGCCTTTTTAATTCTTTTTTAGTGAGATCATTAGGCCACAGTAGCCTTTGGTGGCCGGTTCTTGGAGTGGCACAGGAGGGCAGCACATCCTACATGGAAAGGGAGACCTTGAAGTGTCACGAGGGATGACAAAGGGGCCACCAGCACATTTCTCCTGTACAGCAGAGAGAGCTCTCAGGGGTTCTGCATCACAGGATCTATGGTTGCTTAGATCCCTAAGGAGCAGCAGACAGGGGTGTGTGTGTGTGTGTGTGTGTGTGACCAGTATTCCCTGAAACATGGACAATGACAGTGTGGACCGCCAAGCTCCATGGTGTGCTTCAACTGCCAAATAACCAGTGCAAACTCAGGGGACTGTAGGTGCGGGGAGGGAACAGCACTCTTGCCCTACTCAGACCCCCTGGGAAACTTGTGTCTCGGATGGGACCCAGACCCCATGCAGAGAGTGACAGGAGGAAGGGCGGCCAGGATAGGGAAAGGGCTAAAAACTGTCCCACATAGAAAGGGTCGATGTCAACCCAGCAAAGAGAGGTGTCCGAGGAGCACAACCGCCGGAGCTTAGGAAGGAGCCATGGCTTGCAGGGGCCCGGACGGCAGAGCCCATGACTGTTGGGCAAAGTTCTGGGGATTCAGGTCTCAGCTTAGGATGAGGAAGAACATTCCCATTTTAATCTGACTCGTCCTAAAAATGAACTGAGCTTCCTTAGGAGGTAGTGAGTGTCTCATCATCAGAGGTGTGCAAAGACGAACCCTTGGCAGAGAGTACACACTAAGGAGTGGAAGCGAAAGAAAATGTTTGAGTCTCTTCAAGCCCAAAAGGTGTGTGAATCCACAAACTGGAATGGTGTGATCTCAGAAGACTTTATATGTGTGTATATAAGGAGCCAAGGGCGGGGGCGGGGAGGAAGAGAAGAGGGCCTAGAAAAGCGAGCAGGCTGTGGGGTGAAGAAGGGGGCATGCCCACCCACCCGGTGGCGGGGGGGGGCTGGAGGATCCCCAGCGTGGCCAGCAGGGGGGCAGCAGCACCAATCACAGCATCCTGTTTTGGGACAATCTTTGCAACATTGCACTTTGGGGGCTCCCAGTCCGCCTGCCTCCCTGAATGACAATAGGAAAATGAAATGGATGCTTTGTTCTCACTTGCATTACCCTGGGGCACGTGTGTCTCTGGGCTTTGTAGTCTTTTGTCTTACCCGGCTCTTGCTCAGTGCTCAGAGCAGCCCTTTAAAGCAGGTGACTCTGGCATTTCTCCAGGAGAACCTGAGGCTCAGCAGGAGCAAGAGCTTGGGGCCAGAACCCTCATCCAGAGGCAGGGCCTGTGGCTGTCCGTCATCCCAGGGCACGGTGCTGTCGCCCTACTGCCGCTTAGCCAAGGGCAGACGGTAAAATCTGAGATGCAGCGGAGAACAGGAGAGGGGGCACTTGACGCCTGCCCACGCAGCCACCTTCCTTTCTCCTTGATGAGCTGGGACTCCCAGAACTCCAGATGAGCCAGGGTTCCAGTGAGCAGCACAAACAACAGAAAGGGCCCTGGGCTAGGAGTCAGGACGCGGGGATCAAGTGTGTGCCCCTGGGTAGAGTTGCAGCCTATTCCTAGACTAGGTATTCTCTGGGCAAAATGGGAACAAGACTGATGACCCTACTAAATTTTTAGGGTTGTTAGGCAGATCTAATGGCGTTGAAAACCGTAAAATTGAGTGCACGTGCCCAGCAGTGGTGAAATATGGTAGCTCTGTCCAGGATCCCGCATGCTCCGGCTTCCTGATTCAGAGCATCCTCGCACCCTAGTTCTGTCCCCTCCCTGTTCTCACCAGGCTGGGCGTGGACTTGACAGCAGGCAGTCACTGTGAACCAGCAGCCAGGCCATGCGGCAGGCTCCCGTGAGAGGGCGATGAGAAACAGCGCACCTGCATGGCCAGGCTGAGTAGGGCCAGCCTGGCGGCCTTGAGGCGTCAGCTGAGCAGGAGAGACGGCCAGTCCTGCCAAGGACCAGGGCTGGGCAACTTGAACAGGGCCCTCTGGGAGCTCTACTCACTTCTGGGGCCACAGACCTCTCCCCAGACCAGGGGCAGTTACCCCCACAAAGAGGCCGGAGGGATTCTGGCCTAGAGGCAGGATGTGGGTGAGTGGGCACTTGAGCAGGCATGCCCAGGTCTGACTGGAAAGTACAGGAGGAGGGGCTGCCTTTGGCCAACTCGGGGCCAGGACGAAATCTCGAGTAGGGCAGGGCACCAGAGTGACCATGGAGGCAGCTCGTGGCTGGAGGTGCCTGGCCAACTGTGTGCCCTGGGGTGGAGGAGAGCACCGTCTCGGGACACTTGAAACTCATTGCTGGCACTCTAGTGACCAGGGCACACTTTGGTGTAGTTTGGGATTTGTGGTTTACAGCAAAGGTTTGGGAAGTTGGGCAGACCAGGGAGCAAGTCGCGGCTCCAGCATTTAGTGCCTGTGTGACCTTGAACACGGCACTCAGTCTCTCCTCTACTCATTTAGCACCCCTGGAAAGGGGCTCACTAGAGCTCACTCATGCAGTGATTGTAGGAATGCAACGGGGTGTATATATGACACGCTTAGCCCAGAGTCTGGCATGTGGAGGAACATTCACACGGCGGTGAAGAGGGGTTATCCTAGGACCAGGAGGGGACTTTATGGGCCTGGCCATGGATGGATGAGGCTGATGATGGGCGTCAAGGCTGGAGAGATACGTGGGGCCCATCATAGAGGGTCACGATGCTGCAGTCACGAGTCAGTGCATCTTTCCTGCGGTCTGAAAAGCATTGAAGGTCTCTGAGTTGGAGGCCTGGGTGGAATCAGAAAAGAAGGGACACCCTGGGTTCTGGTCTCACCTGGGTGGAGCGGTTCTCTAAGCTAGACAACGCGAGAGGAAGGGCAGGTTTAAGGGAGAGAGTGACAAGTTCAGATGGAAAATGTTAGGTTGGAGGCCCAGGAACATCGAGGAAAGGGGTGCCCCACAGAGAGATGCCCCTCCGGGGGAGGAAGGAGAGCAAGAGGGCCCCAGCAGAGAAAGGCATAGATCTGGAAGAGGGCAAGACCTGGAGGTGACAGGAGAGAGCCCATCCACAGTGGCCTTTGAGGGTAGGAGACTAAATAGGGTCCCTCATCTCTGGCCACTAGGGTGGGTCGTGGAGACCATGGGAGCATCGCAGTGGCCTGGGGAGAGTGGTGACAGGTACAGAACGTAGCTGGCATTCCAGATGCCTTTTTCAGAAAGCTCGGCTGCAGGGCAAGAGGAAGAGGCAACTAGCTCGAGAAACAGAAATCGCCCAAGGAGGAGTTTTGAACGAGGCTGGGGGCTGGGGTGGAGGCAGAGGGTAACTCCCCAGGGAGACAGGAGCACCGCATGCCAGAGGCTTTCCTTCCCTCAGTCACTGTCCGGGTGGTGCTGGGTACACATGAAGTGACTGTTGCCTCATGAAGCTCTGGGTTTTGTTTATGCTTAGGATTTACCTTACAGCTCACAATCTCACCTTTCCTGCGGGCTCTGCAGGTCACAGGCCTCCCTTCTCTGCAGCCCCTCTTGTCTCCCGCTGCTCTTTTCCTTGATCTGCTCATCCCCTGCCTACACCCTCCTCACTGGGGCGCCACCAGGGGGCCCTCTGGCCTCTCTCTGCCTGCCCAGGACACCCAGCCGTGGCTCCCACAGGCATGCTGGGAAATGCCAGCCTGCGGCTTTCTGCCTGTGGGTTGAGGCATCCTGGTCCTGCTGAGGTGGGTGCAAGCCAGACTCTAGGCAGACGACCCTGCGTCCCATCTGGTGCTGCCACCGCGGAATCACGGAATGTTGGCACTTGAGGGGACCTCACAGGGTAAGGGGCCAGCAGACTTGCTGCTTCTAGAAAACTCAGGTGACCATATGAACAGTTAACCCATATTTCCACGTACCCCAGTGCCAGCTGAGGTCTCATGGGCCCTGAGATCTGGGAAGAACTGCCTCAAACCCCCCAGATGGAGAAGCCAGGGACTAGGGATGCGCTGGACAAGCAGCATGGACGTGGGTGGGTGGCAGACAGACCCAGCTCACGCGGCCAGGCCCTGTGCTTCCTAGCATCTCATTCAGGAGAAGCCAAAAATCTGGGTGTTCCTGTGAATCACCTGAGTTTTAAGTCCTGCCTATGAAGACAAAAAAAAAATGTAAGCACTGTGTGGATCAAGTAAAACGCGTCAATGGCCCTCACTCCACCCAGAGGCTGTGAGCTTCTCCCTGCCCTAGAACTGAGGGAAGACCCACACGCTGGCACCCAGCCGTCCCCTGGTGACTGTCTCTCTTGAGGATGTGCCACTGGGTCATCGACTCATCTGGGGAGGTGTGTGTTTGGGCACTGGTCTCATTCCCCAGCACAGGCAGGCTTGTGCTGACAGGGGCCGCTGCAGACCATGACACTGACACCCGAGAAGCAGGGGGGCCACTGCCCGTTCACCGGGCGCCTGGTGAAAGCACCCTCACGATCGAGCGCCTCTTGGCTTTGGGTTCGGTGGCAACATCCGTGAGCTCTTCCTGCTCCAGGCTTGCCCCGGAGGCCTCAGACACAGGCCCAAGGAAAATAGGGGCGCCTTCGAAGGCCCACCTCCCCAGGGAAGGGAACAGAGGCCGCAGGAAGTGGAGCTGCCCCCCACCCCCAACCCTGCTTTGCAAGAAGGAGATGGTGCTTGCCTCCACCTCTGGCTTGCTGTGTAACCTTAAGCAAGTCTCTTGTCCCATCTGAGCTCCGTTTCCTCACCTGTATAACATGGGTATCAAATTCCCGGCTCCTTCACCAGACTGCCCTGAGGTCAAGATCAAAGAGGGACTCTCGTACGAACACATATGGGCTCCAAAGGGCTAGAAAGATTAGGACCTATTACGGCACTCGTCAGCCCTTAACTTCCCCCAAGACAGTCCTCACCCCAGTGGTGAGCCTTTCACAACCATGAGATTTCCCACAAGATTCCAAATGCAGAATGCCTGTCTGAACAGGACCAGGTGGGGGTCTTGCTGTCCAAATGGTGTCCTCAGGCTGACCAGGGCTCCTTGCCCTCCTCGGTGAGGTCCTGGCCACCTCCTCCACCTCATCTCCCCTCCACAAAGCAGGGCTCCATGAGGATGTGGCCAGAGGGCATCAGGTGAGCGGCTCTGGGCCCCATGTTTGTTGTTCTGGAAGTTGTTCCAGCCCTATGTGAGCAAGGGCGCATAGCACCAACGGATCGGATACACCCAAAAGCCAGCTCCGGGGGGCTGATACGGCAGTGCCTAGCACCCATGAATGGCAACTCCTCATAAATGTTGTGGTGAGCAGCCCACAAGGCTGGCCCCTCCTGTGCCAGCCTGCAGCATGAGCCAGTGCCCAGGGCACAGGACCAGGCTCAGGACGCCTGCATCTGGGCGTCTACTCAGTCACCCACCTGCTATGAGTGCTCTGCCGGGCCTCAGTTTCTCCATCTGTAAAAAGAGGAATTGGACTAGTGCATTTAGTGTTTGGAAATGGGCAGCCAGGGGAGGGAGATTTGCACTGTTCCAGTGACCAGAAACCATGCCTGGCTTTTAGGGCCCACAGCCTAGGAGCTCTGAGTGCCCTGCACTGAACAAGACAGTCCCTCACAGCAAAGAATTGTACCCTCTCCAAAGAAAAACATGTGGGAGCATCCCTGTTGAGAAACCCCGGTGTGTGATCTCACAGGTCCCTTCCAGATCTGGGATCCTGAAAAAAATTCACCCAAACTCATAACCAAACATCCTAAAAAAGAAATTCTTACCTTGAAATGACAGCCCTAGCTTTGCTGCCTCAGAGATGTGGGGCTGCCTGCTGCTGTTGAGATAAGCAGCCCAGCCCCAGAGGGATCCAGAAGGTTCCTCCCGGCTCTAGCGCTCTGTGACTCTGCAGTGGGAGATAATGATGATGGTTTACATTTAAGGAGCGGGCTTTCCAGCCTCTAAGGCCTGCTAAACACACCATTTACCTCCTTTGATGGTCTTGCCAACCCTGGGAGGTTGCAGATGAGCAAATCATGGCTCAGAAAGGCTTAGGGATGTGTTTAAAGTCACATAGCTGGCAAGTGATGGACCTGGGGTCTGAGCCCAGGGCCCTTTCCCGTCCTTGCCCAGACTTCCTTGATGAGACTCCCTCACCATTTCCCCCAGAAGAGGCATTCACCTGCCTTCCCAGGAAAAGGAAAGCATCTCAGGATTCTGAAATGCAGCCCATGAAGGCCAGACACCCTCCCCTCCCCTCCCCTCACCACACACATTCAAATTCACACTGATATACATACATATACTCTCCTCTAGTAGAAAAAAACACCAATTTTACTATGTATTTCAAAAATCAACTTTGAAATTAAAAAAGGAGAAGAGGAAGAAGAAGGAGGAGGAGGAGAAGGAGGTGGAGAGGAAGAGGAGGGGGAGAAGAAGGGGGGGGAGGGAAAGGAGGAGGAGGAGGAGGAGGCAGAGAGGAAGCAGCAGCAGCAGGAATGGCCCAGTGAAAAAGTTCTGAAAGCCAGCTTCTGGGAGCTGGTCAGAAGGTAGAAGGCACCCCTCCTTCAAAGAAGCACAGGCTGAGTAGGGCTTGGGAACCTGAGCCACTCACAGCAGTGGCAGGCATAAAAGGTCCAAGGGACCAAGAGCCCCGTGGTCACAGGTGAAGCATATGGCTCCCTTCACTCCCACCATCCAGAACCCCCACCCCAACCTCCCTGCCCAGACTTGAAACCCTGGCCGGCCCCACGCAGGACACACAGAAGCCCAGTGTGGTTGAGATCTGTTCCAGGGTCAGAACATACAGACAAGCTGTGTCAGGTCTGTGCTGGTACTAAGCTATCACTCAGTGTCAGGGGTGTGTGAGTGACAAGAGAATCTGCATTTTTGACCAAAGATCTGCTAAGCCGAAGACCAAACGTCACTCTGTTGTCTAAGATCCTTTAAGGCCTCACTGCCCAGAAGGCGGTCCCTGGACCAGCAGCATCAGGGTCACCTGGGAGCTGCTTGGAAATGCAGCATCCTGAGCCGAAGCCAGACCTCCCGCCCCCATCTGCACTTTAACAAGCTCCCTGGGTGGTTTGTGTGCACAGCATCGAGTAAAAAGCAGTGTCAGCCCCTCACTTACTACCCGCCAGCCACGCTGGCCTCCTCTTGCTCCCTAAAACATGCCAAAGTCTTTGACATTTCAGATCTTTCCTACCTGTTGTTCCCCCTCTCAGGAATGTTCTCCCCCTAGGTGCTCACATGGCTGCTCTTTCTCACCCTTCAGGCCCTCAGACTAAATGTCACCACTTCAGAAAAGCCTTCCCGGACTGTCTGACCTGCAGTCGGTGCCCCCCTTGGCACTTTTCTTTGGCTGCGCTGATCACCGTTCTGTTCGCAGCTGCACTGTGTGGTTTGCGCTCGCTAGAGTGACCACTCCAAGAAGGCAAGCGCCCTGCCGGCGTCTATACCTGGACCCGGCGTGGAGCATAGTCCATGGCACACAGCAGGCACACGAGACTGAGTTGATTCTGAATGAGTGAGTGTAGGACAAATACAGCCATGAAATATAGGACAAATGTAGTCATCCCTCAATGTGCGCAGGCTCACATGAACTGCACCCTAAGTTAACCCTTGGACTCACTTTGCACCTGGAAAACTGAGGTCTCCAGAAGGGTGGGGCGTGCCAGACGCTCACCCAGCAAGTCTATGGTAGAGCAAGACCAAAGCCTTTGGCCTTTCAGGACTCACCACCTCCACCCCTGCCCGACTCCCTGCCTGTCCGTTTGTGCGGCCTGACAAAGCATGATGTTTGCAGGGGCCACTGACCTACATTGTGAGTAATTGCATTATGCAGAGGGACTCTCGGGCCAGCTGCTCTCCTTTTGCTGCACAGATGGGGGAGGCTTTCCCCCGGCAGCTTCTGCAGGCCTCCCGCCGAGCAGCGGTCGGACCAGGAGTCAGGTGTGAGCCCTTCCAGCCTCTGGCCCTCACGGACAGGCGTGGCCTCTCTGCTAGGCACCGCACCCTGTCAGGCAGGAAGAGCATTTTATCAGCTTGCATTCCACTCCCAGCGCCAAAGCACAGCCTTCACAGAGCTCCGGGGGCTTCAGAGGAGGCCGCTATTGAATGTTCAGCGGTTAAGTCATTCCTCCCACAAACAGCACCTCACAGTTTATACAGCAGGGTTATAGGATTATACATACCCACTGTCTCCTTGGAATGTGACGTGGTGCTTGTGAGAGGCAGGGCAGGCTGGGAAGAGCATCTGGTGAGGGAGGAAAGAAAAGTGACTGGTTCGGGAGGCAGACAGACCTGGGGTAGAACCCAGCTCCAACAGGTACTAGCTAGAAATTTGGGGCAAGTTCTTTCATCTTTCTGTGCCTCGGTTTTCTCATCTGCAAAATAGATACCACACTTTGTTGGAGGCTTCAACAAGACAACATATGGAGACCTCACAGCTTAGTACCTAGCACGCTGCTGTCACCCGTGACAAGAGAACTGGGTGTTCTTAGGGTGCCTGTTACTGGGTGAGGTCAACTCACTCCCCCTCTGAGGCTGCTTCTCGTGGAATCATCCTGATCTTACTAGAATGGAAGAGCCCTGAGGACAGGGCTTTTGTCAGCCCTGGTTACTGCTGTATTCCCCCCTGCCCAGAACAGTACCTAGCAGGTGGCAGTGCTTTATAGTTGTGTGTTGAATGAATGGATGATTACTTAGGTAATTGCCCAGGTGGACGGCAAGTAAGGAAGAAAAATAGAGGAAAAAAAGCAATTTGAAAGCTCTTGTAGGCTATTCAGCCATGGAAATTGATTTAGACCAGTAGAAATGCTGTAGTGCCCAAAAGTATGGAGAAGCAAGATTGCAATCCTGGCTTAGACCCTTACACGAGATCGCAGCATGGCATCCACAGGGGGTAATGCCCTGTGATCGCTGGCCCTGGACTGCATGACAGGCCCACGCTGGGAATGTGGATGAGTATAGGGCCAGATAGGCCTGGGTCCTCCAGCCCCACCTTTCCCAATATCCCCTACCCTCCCACAGCACTCCCACTGCGGGGAAGTGGTGGGGGGGAGGGGGGGGTCCTCCAAGGTGCCTGGAAATCTGACCTCCTGTAAGACCACTGGGTGCTTTCTTAAGTAACCCAGGATGCTGCTTCCGGCTTT
Source organism: Panthera tigris (assembly GCF_018350195.1). Taxonomy (NCBI): domain Eukaryota; kingdom Metazoa; phylum Chordata; class Mammalia; order Carnivora; family Felidae; genus Panthera; species Panthera tigris. The sequence goes on along the minus strand of NC_056672.1, from coordinate 60,244,752 downwards.
GCGGCCCCACTGAGCCACAAAAGTAGCTCTGTGTCCTCAGCAGAGGGTGATCCACGGCGCCGGTCCAGACCCTCCACGCTGGTCTTGGATGCCCTCTAGTGGCACTTTGGTGTATGACAACTCCAAGTAAGGGCTCAGGTGGTGGCGCCTTTCCACACCCCCACCATCCTTCCTCCCCCAACATCCCACCCTTTGCATCATCAAATGCGTCTCTCCCCATGTGTGTGACTGTTCAGACCACTCTGAACTCAAGTCCCAGGCACGATTAGAATGGATCAGATAAGAAAAGGCATGGCTTTTACAGTTGGCTTTGAGATTCAGTACAGGGGTACTGACTATTCAAACTCCCCACCCCCTGGCCCCAGGAGTACATGAACCTCATCACTCCTAAAACCACCCAACCCCTGCCACTCTTATCCATGTACAGTGTGAACAGACATGGGGTTGTGTGAGAATGATGTTAATGACCAGGAGATTTTTGTGGCTTACTTCTGGATCAACACCTTTGCACTAGCCCACCCTCAGGACCACTGACTTCTCTGAACTCTTGACTGGCCCTTGATTTTTTTGCCGCACTCCCACCTCTGCATTGGTGGCTGTGCTTAAGTTTATTGAGATGGGTAAGGGACTAAAAGACCAAATGTAAGGATTAGGATTTCAGAATGGGGAGCATGGAGGGGGTGGGAGTGGGTAGGCTACCGGCAAGTTAAAAGGTAACCTGGCTAGAATGTCAGCTGCAGAAGGAGGAAGACAGAGCTAGCAGCAGTTTGATGAGAACTACCTAATGGAGTCTTAGTCAACCGTAAGGGACATATGAATCACCAGTGGAAGGTAGTCGTTTAGAAAGCCAAGGATATGTGGAGCAAGGGCATAGGCAGACTCGCTCAGGACCACCACCTGGGGTGCTGAGCTCGATTACAGGCCTATAGATCAATGGTGAACTTGAGCAGTTTGAAGGACCAGGTCGACTTGTGGCAGGAGGTGATGTGTACCTTCACGGCAGCTCTTTCCTCCTGAGGAAGGGTATGCGGACTCAAGAAGAGAGCTTGGGATTACTCTGAGGACCCCAGAGGAAAGGCAAGGACCAATGGGTGGAGGTACTGGAGGAGAAGGTTCTGGTTCAGTAAATGAGCTGTGTAACCACTCACCAAGAGTGGGAGGGGGCTGTCTGTCACTGGGGATATAAGAGCCAGACAACCATTCTCGGCCTCCCACGAATAGAGTTTTCATAACATTGAACAATGGTGTATGACAGCATCAGTCCTTTATACACAAAGAATCTAAGAGTCTGTCATAAATTATTGCCTTTCATTGGAGAACAACAGATACTATCATCATTAATGGGTTTGCTATTCATGCATGACCGTAATGGGCCTGTGCTACTGCATTCTGATGTCTGCTTGGTTGTCAGACATTAGAGAAACCCAAGTTTCACTGTTATAAGTCACTGTTGACCTTGGGACCAGCTCCTTTCTCAGTCTCCTCAATTAAACAGTGAAAGTAAATTAGGAAACCCCCATTACCCTTACTAGAATCCAGCCCAGCTCCTGGGCGGGTAGCGGTAGAGGGGAAATTTCTAGCCTGGCAACTCTGACTGTGGTTCCTGGAGATCACCTCCTGGGTTGGCTCTCACTAGTACCCATGGCTGCTACTGCAGAGGCCTCAGGGATCCATTCCAGCCTATGTGTGGACTCAATGACCATGGAACCAAAGAGTCTGAGCTAAGGCTTTCTGTGGCTTGAGAAAACAAAAGGAAAATCAAGCTTAAGAGAGCATGCGGCTGGATGATCTGGTTACAAAATGGCCTTAGGGTGCCATCATTTCCCAAATCACAGGAGTCCAGGCCATTGCCTGCCTCAAAGGCCAGGCCTAGAGAGCAGGGCCAAGAGAAATAAGTTTCCCATTCCCGGTTACCTAAGGCCTGCTTTCCACATCCCTGGATCCCACCAAAGTGCTCCATTTTCCTGGTGAGTGACCCTGGGGATGCTTACCTCTTCTTCTCAGGCATGTGGCTTTACTCCGGGCCTCAACAGGACAACTTCATCCTGGACACAGTTCTTTGATGAGATACCCTCAGTGTGTATCTGTTCGAAAGGCAAATAGATTCACAAATACATCTTCAACTTTACTTAGTAAATTTGTTGTTTGGATGTAGAGATCCTAAAACTATTTTGTATCTATTTAGCATTGAGCAAATGAGTGACTATTGTGATAGTGTGGAAAACCAGAGATCTCACTGCAAGAAAAGAAAGATGCAAATACGGAATGGGAAGAAGAGCCCCGTGGTGTAGGATTTTATCTCTATCTATCTATAAACAGATGGTAGAGATATAGGGATAGATACATAGAATGATGATGGATGGATGGATGGATGGATGGGTGGATGGAAGGATGGATGGGTGGATGGATGGATGGATAAGTAGATTAGATAGATAGATAGATAGATAGATAGATAGATAGATAGATAGATAGATAGAGGAAGGAAGTAATGATACCCTAGGAACAGTGAGCACATCTGGTGGCCAGATCTTGGTTTCTAAATATCATTCTCCACTAAAAAGAACCAAGACTCCTCAGAGAAATGACTGATTCTAGGCTGGGGAAAGGAAAGCACAAAAAAGTGCAAGTCCTTGGTGTTCTGAGAAGTGGTAAAGTGCTCCAAAAAATTATGGGGATGTATTGAAAAAACATACGAGGCTGCATGAAGGAGCCAGTTTCCCACTGGCCAGATCTCAGAAAATTTGAGCATCAAAATGAATGATAGTAAGGATTATAAAGCACTGAATGAAAAATTAACCCCTAAATGCATACTGACCTACATAAATAAATGGAAGGAAAAGTAAGATCTTGTTTACAGTGGCATGCCAAGTATTTAAATAAAACGATAAGAGTTAGAAAGTCACCATTTTGCAGCCACCAGAGGAACATGACTCAGGTAGAAACCATCACTGGATGCTGAAACCACTGGGTTGATGATGGGGAAACGGGATACTCACACAGTCTCAAAGTATCTCCCACAGATTATTTATTAATTACAAGAGGGAAATGGTACCTTTGAAGTGGAGAGATCTGGCAGACATCACCTGAATCAAATGATCACAGTAACATCACCAATAATGGGACAAAGTGCCATCAAGTGCCACTGATGTGAAGCTCCAAAGAGGGAAAAACATCACTTTACATAGGATTCCTGCCATGAATGCATAACCCGAATCCAATCATGAAAACACATTCGGACAAACCCAAACTGAAGGACATTCTACAAAATAGCTAAACTGGATTCTTCAGAAATACCAATGACATAAAAGACCAAAGTAGGATGAGGAATTGTTGAAGATTAAAGGAGACTAAAGACATGACAAGTAAATGCAGGACCCAGTCCCAGATTGGATCCTGCTTTGGAAAAGCCACAATTGTCTTAAAGGATATTATTATTGAGCCAATTGGAAAAATTTGAAAACTGATAGTATATTAGATAATATACTGTATCAGTGTTAAATTTCCTCAATTTGGTAAGTATATGTGGTTATGTAAGAGAGTCTCCTCATCCTTAGGAAATACTTGCTATATATTTAGGTCAGGATGTCTATAACTTACTCTTGAACGGTTCAGAAAAAAATATGTAGAATATATATATTTTTTTCGTTCTCTGGGTGTGTTTTTCTCCTTTTTCCACCATGTGGCTGATTATTTCCCAGAGATTGCCAGCTAAAATTGTTAAGAGAGAGAACACATTTGGGTAAGATCCTCTCCACCATCCCTTTTCAAGCAGAGCAATTTGTACTAGGAAACCTCGTAAGTCTTTGACCAGACTCCGGATTGGCAGCTGTAGGTCAGGTACCCACACTTTGACCTATCAGCTTTGGCCCAGGATAGGTCATGTGGTATATAACATGGCTGCTACCACTGCTCCCTCACTCAGGGTGATGGGCAAAAAGGTCTCCTTCTTCTGGCCTAGCCAGTAGTTACTAGGGTTAATCCCAAAGACATCTGAAGGCCTCTTGACATAACTGTGTGCCTCATTCTCACCCTCACTCTTTCAACAAACATTACAGATGTATGCTCTGGGCCTGGTCCTATGCTAAGTACTAGAGGCACAGGAAGTGACCCACTCCCTACCTTCAGGAGATCTGAGTCAAGTTTGAAAGGCATGAAGAACAGATGACTAGAGTGCAGGGCTGAATCATGACCAACAAACAGAAGGCAGCCTCATGGGAACACAGAAGAGGGGCCCAAAAGGCCTCCTGGGCAAGGGATTGGCGATGGCTCATGGGAGGGAAAATGGCCATCAGATGGGGCCCTGGCTGCTGGAAGGGTGCCCAGTGCCATCCCTGGGTTTCTGTTTTCTCTTTGCACAGCCGGACCCAGCAGGACGGGACATCTCCATCCGCCCTCTCCTGGAGCACTGTGAGAACACCCATATGACCATCTGGCTTGGCATCGTCTATGCCTACAAGGGGCTTCTCATGGTAGGTGCGGAGCAGAAGGCAGAGGTTGGGGGATGCTTCTCTGTCAGAGCTCTCTCTCCCAGGTGCCTCTGTGAACATAAAAATAAACAGAGCCCCCAGGACTAAGCACTTAACTGTGCCAGGCCCAGCGTCTGCCACGTGTTACCTCAGTTCCCACAACAACCCTCTGAGATAGGTGCAGACAGTGCTGAGAAGGCTGAAGCTTGGTTTGCCCGAGGTCGCTCAGCTAGTAAGTAGCAGATTCAAGAGCTTAACCACAGAGTAACCCCAAAACTTGTGAGTGTGCCTCATGGCGGCCACCATACCACTCCCGGAACAACGGTCAGTCAACATCTACCGCACGTTCACATCCCACATTTTACTGGATTCTCTCAAAGTCTGTGAGAGGTGAGTGGAGTCATCCTCATCTTATGTAGATATGAGGAAAGTCAGGCTCACAGAGGTTAAAGGGCACCTGGTAACCTCCAACCTCCGAACCCAGTACTCTTTCCACTCCACCCAACTGTTGGCATCAAAGGTCACATACCAAGCCCACCAGACACATCTGGAACGATTTGAAAAGGACAGCCGCACCCCCACCTTATCCCAGCTTGACCCCTGACTCTTCTCTCCACATCCTGTGCAAACCATGCCTCCACTGAAATCCCTCCAGTGACAGGAAACCAGGTACCATACCCTCCTTAGGTCTTTGTACAGGAAAGTTAGGTCACCATCCATATAGTCACCATCTGTATATAAGTCGCCTCTGTATAGCTTCCACTTAGAGGCCAAGAATGAAGCCCTCTCCAAAGGTCAGGTAAACCAGGTTTTCTTGTATTGCTCGAACGTATCCTGCTGCTTCAGAGAACTGTTACTGAGGGGCCACACCAGAGGAGCATATACTAGGCAACCCTAGGCAAAGATTGTCCCCAACTTCATACTGGTTGAGACCAGTTTCCATAGGGATTCTTTGAAGATCACTGGGCTGCAATCTGGGCCCCACAAGGTAATGACCCTGAAGGTGTCCCCAGGAGGTGCCCGGAGTGGAACTGGGACTTGGAGGCTGGCCAACAGCCCTGCACTTGGAGAAGGTCACTCAGGAGACATGGTCACTAGAGCTGTCAGAGACAGTGGCATGGACCGGAAGGCAGATCCATCATTAGTGGGCAAAGTTGCCAGAAGGCAGCTTTCGAGTCCACAGTAAAGAAGGATTTTGTCCAACAGAGCAGTGTCTGCAGATGTGGTGGCGCCCCCTAGGAAGGAAGTGCTCCCTGTCACAGGAAGCATGGTGGTACCTATGACTTGAGACCCCTAGCACTTGCTGAATAAAGAGAGTGAAACCAGACTCTCCAGCACGCCTCCGGCTCCATGTTCCCTGATCCTGAGACACTGTGAAATTAGATTATGCTGAATCCGATTGACTCTTTAAACTGGATTTATCTGTAACGTTTTGACCATCCATTATCTTCCCCACCTACTTGCAAAAGTGGCTGGAGATGACTATATCTCTTCCAGTGAAGCTATTACCTTCAGTCAGATCGTGTCAATAAAACCTGTATTTGGCAGCACACGTGCTTTACTGTTTCCAGTGTATGCACGGAATAACCCACAGCCCTCCTGGCCCTTAGGGTCTGTGACTAAAATTCTACCCACCCCCCAGGTCCTCCTGCTCTGAAACCACAGCATTTCAAGGCTGGAAAGAGTGTGCCCAGCCCTGCAGGCCCACTCTCCTGTCAGATGTTTCAGGACTCCTGGCCCCTAGTGCGCATCCCCAACAAGTTTTGTTCACTCACTGCTTCCACACCTCTAGTGATGGGGACCTCACCCACCTCAAAGTGGCCTGTGCCACCCAGGGATGATGTATTAGTGCCCTGTGGCTGCAGTAACAAACTACCACAAATGGGTAAACACAGACTGGCTTAAAACAACACATATTATTCTCTCACAGTTCTGGAAGCCAGGAGTCTAAAACCAAGGTTGAGTTGTGCCCCCTCCAGAGGCTCCAGGGAAAATGCTTCCTTGCCTCTCCCCAGCAGCTGATGGCTCCATCCTTGGCTTGGGGCTCCATCACTCCATCTCCACCTCCATCTTCACATGGCCCTCTCTCTTTTCCAGGTCTTTCCTCTGTGTGTCTCTTACAATGACACTTATCATTTGATTTATGGCCTACCTAGATAATCCAGGATGATCTCATCTCAGGACCCTTAATTATATCTGCAAGGACCCCTTCTCCAAATATTCAGTCTCTGTGGATTAGGATATAGACATGTCTTTTAGGGCCACTGTTCAACCCACTATAGATGGGTTATTTTTCTAGAAGGTTCTTCCCTATCTTCAGCTAAAATCTGCCTTGATGTAACTTGTGCCCATGAACCCTCATTCTACTCCTTGAAGGCCTAAGAACAAGTTACTGTTTCCTCCCGACAGTCTTCAGAGATTTGCAGCCAACCACCAGGTCCCCAGACTCGCCCACATTTTACAACTGGTAGAGACTCTTGTGATGGTGTAGTGGGCCCCCAAACAGGTCAGTGAGGCTCGTCCGGCCTGTGATTCTTCCCTGGAAGAAGTGGACCGCAGAGCCCAGCCAGCATAGGCACTGTGGGACTGAAGGGCCCACACACGAAGGAACTAGCACAAAGCAGACTTTCAACAGCGTTGGATTCTTTCCCTCACTCAGCATCTGCTTCCTGGGCTTCTCGCTCCCCATTTTAAAAGGAATCTTTAAAAAACAAATAGGTCTGGGGGTGCCTGGATGGCTCACCTGATGGAGCATGCAGCTCTTATAGGTTTGGGCCCCAAGTGTGTGTGTAGAGATCACTCAAAAATAAACGAATAAATGAATAAATAAATAAATAAATAAATAAATAAAATTATAGGTAGATAGATAAGTAAATAAATAAATTGGTCTGTGAGATAACACATTTAGAGAAAAGGAGAGGAAAGCAGCCATGGTTGTTTAAATAATACCAATTACAAAATGACTTTTAACTTACCCTTGTACAGGACACTTTGGTTTACAAAATGCTTTGTGCAGCACTACAGTCATCTTCTCATTTCATCTGGATACAAACCCTGTGAGGTGGTATTATTATTATTCCCATTTCACAGATAGTGAAACTGAGGCCCTGAGAGATGAAGTGACTTGCCCCAAATCACAGAGCCAATGGAGAGTAGCAGATTCCAGATCCTCCGGCCTTGTGGCCAGCTGCCCTCCACCACATGGCATTTTGCTGCTGCCGTATTAAGTCAAACCTGAAAACAGAAGCCCTCGGGGTGATATTAAGTGGCCATGCAGTTTTGGATGCCCTGAGCTGCGATGATGAGGTCAGAGGAAAGAGGGGCCTTTGAGGAAAGTCCTCTTGGAAGGGCCTGGACTACAGCTGAAGGCCCTGAACAGTCAGCAGTCTTGGTCAGCTCTCCCCCCAACCCCCGCCCACACCACCATTCTGCTGGGCATTCCGGCTGCACTTCCTCCACAACCTTCCCTCCCCTTAGACCACCCAGGAAGGCTAAGGCTTAGAACACACTGAACCTCTACCTTGTCCGTTTCTGTTGGGAGATATACTGGTTAGGAGTAGAGCTGCAAGTGACAGAAAAGATAGTTTCTTAAGAGATAGTTAACTTCCTTCTTCAGATAAACAATCTAGGGTTGGTGGGGGGCTCCCAGAATCTCAGCTCCTTGGATCTTGTGGCTCCCCCATCTTTATCATACAACTCCCACGTCTTGGTCTAAGATGACTGTTGTGGTCTAAGATGGCTTCTCAAGCTCCACCCATCATACTCCACTCCTACTAGGAAGGAGGAAAAGGAACACCGTTTCCCTTAATAGACACTTCCCAGAACTTGTACACACCACTTCCACCTACATGGTGCTGCCCTGAACCTATCCTACACCACACCTGGCTCCAAGGACAGTTAGGAAATGTAATCTCCATTCTGAGTGACTTTGTGCATCGGGAGGTAAATAGAAGTCCCAGACACAGGTGCTCTGGCTTGTTTAGCAGTAAAAAAAAGACAGGACTGAACTTCTAGAAACATAGTCCACTTTTGCCACTGTTTTACTGTGTGGCCTTGGACAAGCCTCTTCCTCCTCTCTGGGCCTCAGTGTTCGCTCTAGAGTGAGGGGAGGCGGTCGAGATCCCATCTGGAAACCCTTCCCACCACGGCCTCCTGTATGTGAACTGTGGTGGGGCGAAGGAAAACCAGATGCTCCGATACCTCCAGTCTGCATTTCCTCAGCAGGACTCCACCTGGGGCCACCAGTGGAGACTGAGGGTGACATCCAGAAGGCCTGGCCCTGACCCCCCTTCTCAGAGTGCCAGGTGTGTGCCACCATGTGATAATGATGACTTCCCCTTTCTGCTCACCATTTCAGTTGTTCGGTTGCTTCCTGGCTTGGGAGACGCGTAACGTCAGCATCCCTGCCCTCAACGACAGCAAGTACATTGGGATGAGTGTCTACAACGTGGGGATCATGTGTATCATCGGGGCCGCCGTCTCCTTCCTGACCCGAGACCAGCCCAACGTGCAGTTCTGCATCGTCGCCTTGGTCATCATCTTCTGCAGCACCATCACCCTCTGCCTGGTGTTTGTGCCCAAGGTACGGCCCGCCCTCTGCACCCTGCCCTCTGGCCTCTGGTCTTGGACCCTGCACAGAGGGGACACCTGGCCTCCTCCGCCTTCTGGCAGTTTTATGCTTTCTGTACTTGTTATGATCACGCAAAGTTTGGAAAATGCAAACAAGTAAAAACCAGATTTTCCAGAAATCTCACAGAGTCGCATCACCCAAGAATAATCACTGTTTAATGTTTTGTTTTAGTTTTTTTAACTAAAAACTACATAGTTTTTATGCATTTCCTCCCAGTATTTTTTAATAAGTGTTTCTTTTTTTTTTTTAATGTTTCATTTATTTTTGAGACGGGGGGAGGGGCAGAGAGAGAGAGACACACACAGAATCCGAAGCAGGCTCCAGGCTCAGCTGTCAGCACAGAGCCCGATGTGGGGCTCTAACTCAGGAACCACGAAATCATGAGCTGAGCTGAAGTCGGACACTTAAACAACTGAGCCACCCAGGTGCCCCCCTTCCAGTCTTTTTTAAATGGTTAGGCAGTGATGCTTTTCCCATTAGGGCTGCGATGAGAGCTCACATATCATTTTGTAGTTTGCCTTTTTCACTGTTAATGTCTCCTGTGCATTTTCTCACAGCATAACCACCATTGACGGGGGATACCCTGTGTCTTCTTATCTGCTTGATTCCCTTATTGATGAGCATTACAGTCATTTCCAGATTTTTTTTATATTATAAATTAACTTTTTTCTACATAACACATGATCCCCATTTCTGGCTACTCCCTTCAGATAGAGTCGCAGAAGTAGTGTTAGTGGGTAAAAAGGAATAACCACTTTGAACAGCCACTTACATTTTCCATTCATCAGAAGCACTGATCTTGAAGACCAGCCTGAGAGATGTTTCTCAAACCTTATCCTTCCCATCAGCAGGCAGGTGAACCAGAGGCCTTGGTGTCTTGGGAGCCCCTGCAGTTGGCTGGTCTCAGCATCAGAAAAGAAGGGGAAATAGAGAGGGTAGAAGGAATTATTGGCCCGAGTAGGGGAAGGAGAATGGGGTGAAAAGAGATCACTCGGGGTCCATTGTCCCCCAGACAGACTGCCCATGGCACCTCCATCCAGTCAGTCCCCGAGCAGTGTTTTCCCTGGAACACTGATGCTGTATATGCCTTCTTTCTCTGGTTGTCAAGGCTCCAGCCCAATGCTAAGATCTCTCTGCCTACACTCTGACATCCTCTCATGCCAGTCAAAGATGCCAGATGGCTCCAAGCCCAGCCCTGACCATGTCACTCTCCTCTGTTACCCTCAACAACTCCTCATTGCCCCTCTGGCTCCAGAATCAAGTCCCCAGTATGGGCTGCCTTTCAGGAACTTTGGGTCTCCTCCAGTTTCTCCTAAGAACCCTGTCCACCATCCAAACTGTCCTTCTCCATAAGCACCCTGAGTCCCAGGCCCCCCCTGCATTTGCATATGCCTCTTCTTCCCCCTGGAACTCCCTTTCCTCACCATCCCTCAGGCTCTCCACAGAGCCCAGCCCAGGCCCACAGCACCCACAGCCCAGCCTGCCCTGGATACTTCCGGCCTCTGGACCATGGGGTCCTGACAGACAGGGGCCACGCCTCCCTCAGTCCTGGCTGTCCGGTGCAGGCCCAGAGCCAGACTCAAACCAGAAATGTCTCTTGAATAAATGAGTAAGACCGGGATCAAGCAGTGGCCTTTTTTCTTATATAACAACACTTTTGTCCATGACAGAACTAGTCACCTGTCTGTCCTCAACACTCATCAATGGTTCTAAAAAGCAGAAGCCTTCATTTGCCTCCATCCATTGTCTTCCAACGTCATCCTCAGGGTTATTTTCCATGTGGAACGAAGCCTAAGGCAGAGTACGGCTCAGCTGGAATCAGGCCTAGGGGTGGGCTCTGCAGGGGGCTCTGGATGCAGGTGGCCTCGGTCAGGAGACCAGACTTCTGCTGACAAGGAAAGAAACAGACTCGGCGAGGGAGGGGGGTGGGGCTGCCCAAGGTCACACACCAGCAAGTGGCAGAGATGAGCCTGAACCCAGGGCTCCGGGCTCCCAGCCTGTGTCTGTGCTGCCTCCAATGCAGGACCTGCTGTGGCGGAGGGGATGGGACACCGGGGAGGAGGACCCCGGGGTTCTCCTTTCAGTCATCCCTTGTCCTTCCAGCTCATCACTCTGCGAACAAACCCAGATGCAGCAACCCAGAACAGGCGATTCCAGTTCACTCAGAATCAGAAGAAGGAAGATTCAAAAACGTCCACCTCAGTCACCAGCGTGAACCAAGCAAGCACATCCCGCCTAGAGGGCTTGCAGTCTGAAAACCATCGCCTGCGAATGAAGATCACAGAGGTACCTCCCTCAGCACCGGCAGCCAGGGCCCTAGCCTCCTGGTCTTGTCCCTCTGCCCCAGAGTAGGGCCTCTCGGGGCTGCCGCTCCTGACCTCGCCCCCTCTGGACACCCCCTTGCATCAGGCTGTGCAGTCCCAGGTGCTGGAGTTACGGCCACCAGAACCAGGGGGGACATAAACTAGACATAGGCAGTTTGTCAGAATCCCCTGGCCCAGGTTCATGGAGTCCAGCAGTGCCCCGATTCAAGGCATCCTCAGAAAGAAAGGAGTTCTTAGAGATTTGTGAGCTCCCAGATTATAGGAGCTTCCTAAGTGTGTGGGGACCACCCCCCTTAATTTGTCACTCTCCAAACCCAGTAACCACCCTCATTTATATGAGGTACAGCGAGACAGGAAGGGGTGAAGAGAAATTTTTCAGACAGGAGAGTTTGCTGTAGCAGACCTCACTGTTGTCCTGAGGGTCCTTAACTGGTCCTTCAGTATTCCAGAGAGGCCACAACTAGAATCCTTTGTGCCCAAGCCGGACCTCAAATTCTGGATTTTCTATACCTAGGAGGGGAGACCAAATTACCTTCCCCTTCTGCACACGTCTCTTTGGGTCCATGTGTATGACTGGCCCATGGTCTGCGGGCTGTGTGTTTCATAGAGAACTTCTCGTTCAATGAGTGGAACAGGGAAGAAATAAGGGCGAGTGTGTTGGTCAGGATACTTGCTAAGTTGCTGTAACAGAGACCCCAAAATGAAGCGACCCAAAGAAAATATTTCTCTGTCACATAATGGTCGTGAGGAGATTGGCCCAGGTTGGCAGGAAGCTCTGCCTCCATGGCCTTGGCTGGATGAGGTTTGTTCACTCTTCCTGTCCGCCATTCCCCAAGGCATATTCCTCACCAGCACAGTTAAAACCGAGTGGAAGGCAGGTCCTGTCCTCAGTCGCAGGAAGGGAAGAGGAAGTCCACACAAGGGATAAGCAAGTGATACAAAAATTTGTACAATGTTGGTTCTGCTCCAGTTGCCTTGGCAAGAACCTACATGATCACACTTAGACACAGGGGACGCTGGGAAATGTAGTCTCTAGCAGGACATTCGTGAAGAAGAAGGAAAACATAGGGTTGTCTGAGGAGATATGGGATGCCCAGTTAAATTTGAATTTCAGACAACCAATGGTATTTTTAGTATAAGGATGGCCCATACAATAGTTGGGATATACTTACAGTAAAAAAAATGATTCATTGTTACCTGGAAATCAAATGTGGCTGGGCATTCTGTATTTGCCTTTGCTAGATCTAGTAGCCTTTTGGGGGGCTCACCTTAGTCTGTCACAAAGATCCATTACACAGTTGTCTGTGCATCGAAAGGTGACTGCTTTAGAAGGGATAGCCCATTTGCCACCAGAGCAAAGTAGGAAAGGATTCTGCCCCTCAAAGCCCATTGCTGGTTCTGTGTTACTATCAGATCTCCCTGTGCCTGGAACTACCGTATCTTGACATTTGACTTTTACTGGCACATTCCAGCAATAGAGTTCACCCACTTCAGGAAACGTGAAACCAAAGCCACTGTCAAAAGCCCTAAAATGTTGGGTTGTTTTTCCTGGAATCGAATCACAATCTGGCTTCCTTTGATCCTAGCCCTGCTGTTTGAGTCACACAGAAGAAAGTATCTCTCTCCTTCTCCACAGGAAAATGTATTTAAAAATTAATGGCCGTGCTCTTGACATCAGGACAACACTTTACTGCTTATAGCTTTCTCTCCCTTATACTATAGTAAGATGCCTGCTGCCTTCCCCAGCTACCACCCCACAACACACACACACACACACACACACACACACACACACACACACACACCAGGCTTCTCAAGGGCTGAACTGCCCCAGGGCTTGCATCTGATTTTCCTATAACCTGAAAGCCCCTGCAGTCCATCCTCTGGAGGAACCCCTACTGGCCTGACCTTCTGTGTCAGTGTGAGACCCACAGCTAACCAACCCGTAGATCTGCCCTCCCCTACAGGGGTCTTGCTAGGTACCAATAACAATAATTATAGTAATATCATTGTAGTAGCACGTTACCCTTATTATGTGTCAAGGACTGGGCTAAACTTTAAATGCATCATCTGATTTAATCTCCGCAATAACCACAAGAGGTAGCTACTGTTATTACCCCATTCTACAGATGAAGGAGTTGAGACTCAGTTCTCACAAACCAGTACACAGGCAGTAAAGGGCAGCTCTGAGTTTGCCCCCAGGCCTGTCCACCTTCAGAGCCTGTGCTCTGACACTCTCCTGCCCTGCGTCCCTGGGCTTGCCCAGCTGCTCCATCATGATGGGCACAAGCCTACACTGAACACATGGTTGCAAAGCCCATTCCCCCTCCCTCCCCATCACAGTTTCACCTGCAGCAACAGCCCTCAGGGGCCCTCCGCATCTCTTCCCCAGCATGCGGCGCGTCTCTGGCTCTCAGTGCCCTCCTGAGGGCAGCCTGAGGCCCAGTCCCACGACCCTGTGAGCCGGGGAAGGGACTGGGCCAGGGGCTCTGACTCAGCTAGAACCTTTGTCTTCTAGCTGGATAAAGACTTGGAAGAGGTCACGATGCAGCTGCAAGACACCCCAGAAAAGACCACCTACATCAAACAGAACCACTACCAAGAACTCAACGACATCCTCAACCTTGGGAACTTCACTGAGAGCACAGGTAGGAGGAGACGGGGCCCCTGGAATGTGGGGACCTGGGTATCAGACACCAGCTGTCCACCTTCCACTTAACAGATGAAGAAACTGAGGCTCAGAGAAGGGGTGAGGCTGATGTGAAGCCACATGGGCAGAGTGGCAGCATCTGGAACCCACAGCTCAGTGTCCAGCCTAGAGCGGGGGCTTCTGTTTCTCAGTCTCTTGGGTTCCAGTGGCACATGTACATGACATGGCCAGCATTCACAGTGTTCTGACTGGCGGCACGTTGCTCCTAATGAATAGTTTGCCTTACTTCTCCCAGCGACGTTTCGGTTTCGGATGTGCCGTCTCAATGTATAGGAAAGGAATGGTCAGTAAGATCTGACCTGACACTCAATCTCCCCAACCACTTGGGAAATGCAAGCCAAAATAACACAATGCAGTCTTTACCTACATTTCAGCAACATTTCCAAAGATCACCAGTGCTGTGAAGAGTGTGTGGAAATAGGCATTCTCCTGCAGTGTTTTGGAAGTCAGTCTGGCACATCCAAATGTTAGATGCTAAACCTCCTGATTAACAAGACCACTAGCAAGATCTTGCCCCTGGGAAGTACTCCCACGTGGGCAAAGATGTATACACATGATGTTCATCCCAACATTATTTGTAGGTGAGAAACACTGGAATTAACTTAAATGTTTATCATTTAGGGTGGTTTCGTTAGTGATGGTACAACTAAACAAGGCACATAATACAACTATTAGAAAGTGGGGCGAATCTATTTGTGCAAATATGGAGAGATCCCCAAGTGAAAATAGCAAGATGAAGGCCAGCATTATGGTACACATAAATGCACACACACATGCACGTGTGTTAAGTGCATTTTTAAAAAGGTTTGGGAGAACAAACACTGAATTAACAGGCTCCACCTGTGTGAAGGGAACAGTATGTGCATAGTGAGAAAGGATTCTTCTTACATTTCATTTAATATACTTCTCTATTGTTTGCATCTTGTCATTAGCATTTATTCACTAATTTGCTATAAAATTACTTTTTAAATCAATGAAAAATCTTTACTTTCTTTTTTGTTTTTGTTATAGTTTCCTTTATTATTACATAAGTAATAGCATTCTTATTATAAAATCAAATTATAAAATTTTTACTACATAAGATGTTGATTACAAAAAAAGTTTAAATTGAGATTAGTAACAAGTAAATTGAAAGAATAAAAATTACTGGGGCACCTGGGTGGCTCAGTTGGTTGCACATCTGACTTCAGCTCAGGTCATGGTCTCACAGTTCGTGAGTTTGAGCCCCGCGTTGGGCTCTGTGCTAACAAACAGCTCAGAGCCTGGAGCCTGCTTCAGATTCTGTATCTCTCTCTCTCTCTCCCCCTCTCCTGCTCATGCTCTGCCTCTCTCTGTCTCTCAAAAATAAATAAATGTTAAAAAAGTTTTTTTAAAAGAATAAAAATTACTCATAGTAATTTTTGTATCTGGAAATGTGGGCATTTCAAATTAATGAAAGGAAAGGAATTATTCAATAAATTTAATTGGGACAAGTGGATAGCCATCTGGAAAGGAGTAAAGTTAAATCCCTACCTCACACCTTACATATAAAAGATTTAAATGTAAAAAGTGAAACCATGAAAGAACTAAAAGAAACCATAGGAAAAATTTTTTTAATAATCTCAGATAGGGGAAGGCCTTTCTCAGTTTGAGGCAAAACCCAGAAACCACAAAAGAAAAAGTTGATAAATTTAACTACAAAAAAAATTTTTTTTAACAACACAAAAAGCATAAGTAACCAAAAATTCAAACAAACTGAGCCAAAAAATATTGTAACTCAAGTAATGAGCTTATTGTCTTATATATAAAGAGAAATTTTATATACTTTATATAAAGTATATATAATTATATGCAAATTAATAAGAAAAAGACCAACAACACAAAACAAAATGGGCAAAGACAGTTCTCACAGAAGGAAGTGCAAGAGATTCATATGCTTATGAAAAGATTCTCAATCTCACTCCTTATTAAAAGAATGCAAATGACATCCTTAGTGAGATACCATTTTCACCAGTAAGACTGGCAAAGACAAGAGATTAAAAAGTTGCAGAGAGTCTGAGGAAACAGTCGAGGAAATGGGCATTCTCAAACATGGCTGGTCGAAATAGAAATTGATCTGATCCAGTGGTTCCACTTTTGGAATTTACCCTAAGAATGTGCAGTCAACTGTCATTATTCATGGGGATTATGTTTGATAAAGCTGCTGTGAACCATGAATTAATTGGTGAACACTGAACCATTGCTCCCCGGGGAAATAGGTCCCCAGGGTTAGGTTCCTGCAAGGCTCTCTCAGGTTGGCATTTTGGCCAACCAATTAGTACATAATTTTATTATATATGTGTTTCTGTTTGAAGACCTCTTATTTAATATATATTGTTGATTCATTAACATTGACCTCCTGGTAAGCAGCACTAGAACGCATGTCTGAATGAAGATCATCTAACCCGCGGATTTTCTCCATCAGACACATCACAGCCTTCTTGTGTGTAGGCATGCATTCTAGTGCTGTCGACCATAAGGTCGGGGTTCATGTTCCAACACAGTGTGTGTCAGCAAATGACTGCGAAAGCATTACAGGTATTGGTTTGGGGTTACAAATTACTTTTAGTGAGTAGGCGAGTTCGCAAATACAGAATCCATGAATAAGGAGGATCCACTGCACTCACGTGGGGCAAAATGACATTCACTAAGTTTGCTCACTGTAGACAAACAAAACAAAAACCAGTGCTCCTCCAGATCCCTCAAGTTGAGGACCCAGGTTTTTATGTTTTGTATTTCTTTAAATCTCCCTGGGTCGTTCTGAAGCAGAAGGCTGAAAGCATCCATATCATCACATTTTGTGGCTTCACAGTATTTCTTTGAATGGAGACCCCATACATACATGAGTATATAACTAATCCATTTTAACTAGAAAAATTCAGATTAGTTCCAACTTTTTTATATTATAAACAATGCTGACTTGAACATCCTGTGTATAACTGCACACATAACCTTCATCATTTCCTTCGGATAACTCCCAGAAGTAAAAATTCTGAGTAAAAGATATGCACGATTTTTAGTGTTCGATGCTTAGTGCCCCCCAGAAAGATTATGCCAATTTACACTCCCACCAGCAGTTTACTCTTCCCAATCTTTGGCAATCTTATGGATATATATTTTCCCTTGGAGGGCTTTTTCCTTTGTTATTATATCCCTAAGCACCAGTGAAAAAGGACTTTACATTAAAAACTCTCATTTCCAAGTTAGGTTGCCTACATTGGTTGACTTGATTTCCCCCCTTTTTTCTTGGAGAAAGGAAATCCCCCAAGACACCATTTCTATCCCTGGATGGAAGCTTCTAGGCTCACTGCCCTGGTCCTGGAAGAGCTACTGCAGAAACCACAGCTCTGGAAGGATAATGGGCTCTTTGCTATTCTCTCTCCTTGGGCACCATCCTAAAAAGCTTGCATTTTTTTTAATTTGTTTAACATTTATTTATTTTTGAGAGAGAGAGAGAGAGAGCGTGCATGAGCAGGGAAGAGGCAGAAAGAGGGGGAGACACAGAATCTGAAGCAGGCTCCAGGCACAGAGCCCAACATGGGGCTCAAACATACAAACCGTGAGATCATGACTTGAGCCGAAGTCAAAAGCTTAATCGACTGAGCCGCCTAGGCGCCCAAAAGATTGCATTTTTTAAAAAATGAAGTTAACAGAATGTGTTGTGATATTGTTTTACATTCAGATGGGGGAAAGGCCATTTTAAAAAATCACCTCGATCAAAATCCCCAGCTACAGTGGAACACAACAGAGCCCTCGCGAACATGCAAAGATCCTATAGAAGATATAAACTCCCCAGAACAGTAAGTACTTTCTCCCTGAGAACTATTGTGGAAGAGTACATTACTCCTGCACAGCAATCTCAGTCTGCACCACGTTTTCTCATGCATCATTTTATTTGAACTCCACAGCAATCCCATGATGCAGGTCAAATTACAATGCTCATTTTACAGATGAGAAAACATATTCAGAAAGGGGAGGTGACTTGTGAAAGCTCACCCAGTTTCTAAGTGCAGGAGATAGGATTTGAACCCGGGTCTGTCCACCATCAAACCTGCTGTAGCACACTGCCTTTGTTATGTATAAAACTTAACCTTGCTAAATGCACTGACTCCACAAGTGTTTACTGAGATCTACTGTGTGTCAGACATAGAAATGAAGAAAACGGACAAAAATCCCTTCCTTTGTGGAATTTATGTTCTATCTGGTGACAAAATAACTTCATTTAAAAAGCAAAGTCATAGGTGCTTTGGAGGAAAATAAAGTAGGGAAAGAGGTTGGGGGTCATAATCTTACAGAGAGCCATCAGGGAAGATTCAGTGAGCTGACATGTAAGCAAAGACCTACCTGGACATTTCCATCAGTTTTTTTCCCACTGGCCATTGTTAGTTCTTCCTTGCTTACAGCAGCTTGGAAGCAGAGATTAGAAATGTCAGCACTGAAATGTGGTCCCTGGGAAGTGACAACCAGCAAAGACAGCCAAATCACCAAGTGTAGTGTAACTTGAGGACGTTTCGTTCTAGAGACAATAGCCTCTCAACCCAGTTAGCTCCAAGGCCTGACTGGCTAACACTCCAGAATAATTACTGATGATTATATGGCAGTCATCAGTGGTTTACTTCTCAGTTCCCTCCACTAGAGTGTAAGCACCTTGGGGATAAGGTATGAGTCCCTCCCATGTCCCTTGGACTGAATGCAGGTTCTGGCACTGAGTAGGTTTTCAGCACGTGTCTGTTGAGTGAATGCCAGTGTAAACAGGATCCCACCAGATAGCAAAATGCGATGGCTCTGAGAGGCACAGACAGATGCCCACCTTGCCCAGGCAGACAGCCCTTCCCAGGTGCCCGGGGAAGACACCATTTTCCCAAGTCACAGTTGATTCCTCAGCTCCCCTTTTCCTGGTCTCTTTGTCAGCACCCTCTTGCCTTAAGGAATAGATCATAGCTCAGGTTACAGAGGTTCAACTTGAATTTCAAAAGGAGATCTCCAACACACTGGCCTCATGAGCACCTGTGAAGGGTCCTTGGTAGAGCCCTCCAATGAACAAGTCCTTTGGGAGTGTGGGGACAGCACTGCCTCTGTCCCCATCCGTCTCAGGAGCCCATCGGTGCCACACATGCACACTAGGGGCACACCTGTTGGGATGAGGTGGCCCCACATGAGTTGATTTGCCTCCCTCACAAAGCACTGTGGTTTCCCAGAAGCAGGAGACCCATCTTCCCCAGTTCTGGCTTTGTTTCCACGAGCAAGTTACAGAAACCCTGTCCACTTCCCTCGTCATTATAATGGGAATAGCAATACTTCTACCTACTGGGTTTCTGTGAAGATCTGGGGGGTGGGAGGCTCTCACCCTGAGCAGTCAGGCACTGAGGACACAAGGAGGCCTAAGGATACCAAGAATTCAGCTTCCCAGGTACCAGGGGGAACCGCACAAGACGCGGTTAAGGTGACTTACTGCCCGAGGGAGACTCTGATGAGAAGCGGGCCAGGAGAGAGTGGCAGTGAGAAGGAAGTCAGAAGGCTGTCACCTTTCCCCTGCTGCCAGCAGTCACACACCGCCCCTGGCTCCCAGGGATCTTCTGGCTGTGCTTCTGGAAATTTACTCAGAATTCTGGGAGCTCAAAGGAAGAAGGAGCTCGCTCAGAAGACTTTAAACTGGATATTGAAGGGAAAACAGTTCATCACAGCAGGAGGTGGAGAAAGTATTCCAGGCTGGGGAAAGAGCATGTGCAGAGGCAAGGAAGGGTGGCCATAAGCAGTGTTTTAGGGGAAAGCAGACGCCAGAGGGTTGGGTTTGGGTGGAGAGAGGGTAGAAGTTTCACCTGGAGTATTAGGCAAGAGACAGATCTTAGGCAGCCCTGAATGTCCTCCCCCAGGTTGGAAGGATGACACTAGTCGCCAAAGAAGCTGAAAGAGCAGGAAGGAACCTATCGGAATCAGCCCAGCAAGAAGGGCTGCTGTCCTGAACAAGGCAGGGGCAGAGGAGCCAATGAGGAAGGACAGAGCAGCAAGAAGCCTTTCAGTCCATTTGGAGGCTTGCGAGAGTGAGAACTGTCTGTGTCAGCAGCAAAGCCCGTGAGATGAGCGAACCTTGTTCTTAGGAATCACCGCACACTCAGGAAGGCTGCATCTCCCTTTGCTCACTATCTCCCTGGTTATTCCCAGGGCAGTCATTGGCAGGTGTAGGCCTGCACCACATACCTGCTAGATGGGTGAATGGTTAGCTAATGGGACAGGCAGATCTTGGATTCAGGAGAACTGTTCTCCTACCATCAGCTTCTTAGCCAAAGTGAGTCCACGGAACATTCTGGTGAGCAGCCAGATAGCCTTCACTGAAACTCCTCTCTCCCTTCTTCTCTCTCTCTCCTTTCTCCTCGCTCTCTCTCTCTCTCTCTCTCTCTCCCTCCCTCCCTCTCCCTGCCACAGCATCCAGCGCCGGCTGTCCCTCCAGCTCCCCATCCTCCACCACGCCTACCTCCCGTCCATTGGAGGCGTGGACGCCAGCTGCGTCAGCCCCTGCGTCAGCCCCACCGCCAGCCCCCGCCACAGACATGTGCCACCCTCCTTCCGAGTTATGGTCTCGGGCCTGTAAGGGTGGGAGGCCTGGGGCCGGGGCCTCCCCCATGACAGAACCACACAGAGCAGAGGCTACAGGAACACTGTCAGCTCTGGCTGCGGAGAAGCTGGGCGCCACGGCTGGCCTTGTGGGACTGCTCGATGGCACTCAGGTGGACAGGATGGGGGCACTTGGCACCTGACCTCGCGCCTTATTTGTGAAGTTTTTATTCTTTCACAAAGAAGAGGAATGGAAATGACTTCTTCCTTGATGTCTGCAAAGAAGGAGGAGCTGGGATATTTGAAACTTTGCAAAAAAAAAAAAAAAAAAATCCTAGACAAGGAGAGAATCACTTGAACTCCAGCTAGAAGTCACCGAGTGTCCCTGAGCAGCCTTGAGAAGAGGCGAGGAGGGGCTTCCAGAGAAACCATCTCTGCCTCTGCACACACATCCCTGGCTGTGGCCCCCCAGGCCAGCCCTTCTCCCCTCTGGGGAAGGAGGTGGGCAGGGCAGCCGGGTCCCCAGCTGCCAGTCCAGCCAATCCCAGCCTTCCTGGAACAAGGAGTCCGCAGGTGGCCCGAAGGCTGGGGTACGGGAGCAGGCTGACCCGTATGCCTCCCAGTGGGACCTTACTCTCTGGTAAATGCCACACATTAACACAATAACACCCGTTCCGGGACCGTGGGGATTTAGGGCACGTCACTGCAGACCTGCTCTGCACCATTCAGCGACAGTCGGTCATGCACCCACCACGTTGGCCATGTCCTTGTGTTTGTATCAGGTGTTCCAGTAATCAGGGGGACTACCCGAGCTAATCATGGAATGTCTGTTCCCAGCAAACACGCTAAAGAAAGACTGTGCACTTTAACCTCTCATCAGGGCCCAAGGGCTGCCTGGGGTTGGTTTTTTTCCACTGACTTTGTTTCTGACCAAAGTGAATTGGGCATTCTGCTAGAAGACATCCCTGTAGTTGTAGGGAGAGAGTTGCTAGCTGAGGGCTCCCCTTGGCTTCCCGAAGGTGGCCTTGCATTTGGACAGGCCAGGAGCTCCGCCCTTGGGAGTCCTGGGGGTGACCTGTCAGCACACTAGTCCTCTTCATAAGATCATTCTTCCCTTTCAGTCGAACCCCAGAGGGCACCGGCCTGGGAGTCAGACAAACCTGGGCTCAAGTCCTCACTCCATGGCTGACTCCCTCCATGACCTTGGGAAAGTCACTAGTGTCTCTCTGAGCCTCAGTTTCCCCTCCCCAACAAATTGGGGTTGAAATAACAACACCCATCCTGCCTACCTCACAGGGTCACTCTGAGGATCAAAACTTGATCTCCTCCAGGAAAGCTTCGTACCAAATGGTGAAGCAGCCCTGACCCATGAGGTATCAGGATGACCACGACCTTTGGCCCTCACGACCACCAGGGGTTTGGCCCAGAGGAGCTCCCAGCACAGCCCCTCTACCAGGATAACCTGGTGGAGCGAGGCTCCCAACGACTTTTGTGACATTCCTAGACAGGTTCATTCTTTGCTAAAGAAAGACCTGAATGACAGCGTCCAGGATATCTGCACAACTGAGCGGTCGCTCACTCCCTAAAGAAACCTAATGGCAGCTTCAACAGGCAGGCAATAATCTCTTCCCAGACCACTGAAGTCAGGAATATACTGCTGTCACCACCAGACTTTGACAAAAGGGCCCACAGGAATCCTACCATCGCCAACATTTCAAAACACCCTCTTTCACGTAGCATAATAGCTTTCCCCTCCCCTTCCCCAGAGAGAGGTTATGGAGGTACTGTAGCTTTTAGGGAAAAAAAAAAATGTCAACACATCACAGGTCAATTTGAAGTCATTGTCTGTTTAGGCACTAAAAATCGGTGTTGTCACTCACTGTGTATTACCAGTATTTACTTGCTTTCTTGATTTCACCAAAACCAGATTTAATTTAAAGGACCACATTAATTTTTCAAAGGGAAGGAGACAATTCATTGTACATAATGTATACACACACACACACACACACACACAAATATACCTGTAGAAATATTATTCCAGCATAGCAGGAAAAAAAAGAAACAAAAGTATTGGACAGTCGGAGGTGAGTGTGTGCGTCCGTAACCCGTTGTGACCCCTGAACGTGCACAGTCTTCTAGGTTAACCCACAAAGTACATTTTCTGTCTTAATGATACTGTAGGTTCACCCATTTTTTTTAATTTCCCTGCAAATAACAAGACCCACAGAAGTGACCCTAGCTATTTAACGGTTCTGTTCTTTTATATGCAGCAAATACACCGTACATTTCTGAAGAGGCTTCAGCCTGAAGGCATTTTCCAATGACGTTAGTGCACAAACGCTTTAAATTAGACTGGAACTGCCAGAATCAAATGTAAATGAGGAATTTCTCGTACCCCTATTGCATGGTATCAATTTTTAATAAATTGTTGCAAATTTGTTTTTATGAATAAAAGGGAAAAAAAACCCACTGTCATCTTTAATGTCTACTCATCCCCAAATTGGGGTCAGATCTGGTCATATTCCTCTGCTGGCAAACTCAGGGGACAGTTCCGGGTTGCCTCCTCAGCCACCTTCTGTGGAGAGTAACGGAACAGCCCTGCCGCCGTGTGCCCCCCAGCTGCTGGATCCGAGGGTGGGAACCTGACCTGAGCGGGGCCAGTATGCCCAGTCCCCTGGATATCTCCATGTAGAGAGATTTAGCCATGAAAGAGAAACACGAAGCCAGCATGGAAAGAAACAGGATCAAGAGATGGGTCTCGATGGCGTCTGAGTAGCTGGTCCGCTGTTCCCGAAAGCCGGCAGCACGCTAGGAAGGATTCTCAGTTCTCCAAACAAAACACCCTTTTGCCGAAGTTCAAGTTCTGTTCTCATCTGTTGCAACCAAAAAGTCCCTATATAACCTAGAAGCCTTGCTGCTGCCCTAGCCATAACTGCCCCTCCAGGCCTGACAGCCTGTGCTTTGGAACCCATTCTCCTTCCATCCTCATCACCTGCCTCCCCACTTAATGCACTTCCTGCACTATGCTGGGCCCTCAGCCTACAGCCCCACCTCAGATCCCACCATCCTTCAACATCCCATCCAAAACACCCTCCTAGATCCCTCGATGTGAGATCCTCTCCCTATTTTCTGTGTTCAGGGCGCTCTCCCCTTCTCACGGCACTGGTTACATGCTCATGTTGGCCCCTCCTCCCAACCCCAGACCATGAGCTCCCCGAGGACGGGAGTCACATTGGCTTCCTCGATGTCCCACCCAACGTCAGGCCCTCCCATTGGCTCAGAACAATCTTCCATGAGACTTTTGCAGAATTAGACGTTTGGGCTGAGGTATGGTGACTGGGTCTGGAAGACAGAGCAGAGGCAAGGTGGCCAAAGCAGGCTAGGGAGACCCAAGGCCTTGTGATTGGGCGCGGGCCCCAGAAAAGGGAGGACTGGACCCACAGATTTCATTGGAAGACTGGTCCCAGGCTGGAGCTTTCTGGTGTTGGATCTTCAATGGTAAGCCTGCCAAGGAGCAGGCCTCTTGAATCCTGGCCAGGAGAGAACTCTGCTCCACGACATCTAGGTTACCTAAGTAACAGACAACATTTTACCCCATAGAGCCATAAATCTCAAAGATCCTGAATGCAAAAGCGGAAATCTTAGAAGGCAATACCAGTGACACAACAGTCAACCAGGATCACGAAATAAAGTCCATGCACAGAGCGTTGGAGTGGGGTGAAACTGGACAGGCTCCCAGCCTGCAGGCTCTGGTGGTAGTGAAGAGCTATTGGCTTGGCACTCTTTGCTCTCGACGTCTTGGCTGCTGTCTCAGCTCTGGTTTGTCACATCTGTAACTGGAGAGTTTCCACGCGTGGTGAGTTAGGGCTCTGTGCCAAACCAAAGGAAATGCCTTTGACTTCCCTCCATCTGAATGCCAATGCAAAAACCCCAGAGCAGTGTTTCTGAAACTGAAAACCATAGGGACACCTTTTAAGACACAGCGTCGACTTTAAATTGTTTTTATAAAGAAAGTTCTCTAAATGTGTTTCCAACCAAATACAAGCTCATGCTTCTATCTTTCACATAAAAGCAAAACAATTTATAAGTTCAATGCAAATAAAATGACTAACCCAATAAAGATCATATTGACAACATTGGTTTAATGGGATAGATGAGGTTTTGCAGAAAAATAACTCGCAGCTCGCAACACGAGCACAGCACCGACTGCTCCCAGGCACATACCTTTGAGTTCAGCCTGCCCGGGTGCGATGACTCAATCATCACACTGCGTTTCTTTATTTAAACCACCGTGAACACTTCATTCATTCAGCACTCCGTGATATCGTTTGGCCTTCACTCGGCTCTCACACATCACTTCTCTGTTAAATCCACCTTTGTGTTTTTCTCATGAGCCATTGCCAGCGACGGGGCCACCCAGGCAATACTCACAAATCAGATGGTGATTGAGCGCTGATGTTCACTGAACACCAGGCGAAGTGCTTTGTGGGCATAATCTCATTTAGATCTCACAGGGACCCCAGAGTAGGAATGATTAGTGCGGCCCTTTTGTAGCTAAAGGCACTCAGGCACAGAGGATGAGTGCTGTCCCGAGTCTCGCAGCTGAGATGTAGAGAGGGAATTTGAACAGGGACAATGCCAGAACATACCCTCTTTACCACTTCCTGAAACTGCCTCATCGGGAGGAACTGGATTCCGATGGCCTGGAAGATGCCTATTTAATTTGTTTTTAGATTCTCTTGAAATAAAAATTCAATCTTTTTAAATTTTATGGATTTGCATACCTCTGAGATTCACCCATGGCATCGCCTGAGGCTCTGAAACACCAGTCTGAGCGCCTCTGGCCTGGACAATGTGAGCAGGGGAAACCCTCACCATGCGGAAGCCCAGGCAAGCCAATAACATGGAAGAAGCTACAGCAGAGACAGAACTCTGCCCGAGTGGCCCGTTGGCCAGACCCCCCATCCCCCGTCCCTGATCACTGAATCAGGAGCTCAGTTCTCCCAGATCTGGCAAGACTCTGCCCAGCCCAGGGCAGAGGAAGCAAGATAGCAGATGCTCACCCCTTTGGGGAGAAATGCCTTGGATATGATATTCACTGCTTAAAATGATCAGGCTGGAAGTGCCAGGGTGGCTCAGTCGGTTGAGTAACCAACTTCAGCTTAGGTCATGATCTCATGGTTTGTGGGTTCAAGCCCCACATCGGGCTCTGTGCTGACAGCTCAGAGCCTGGAGCCTGCTTCGGATTCTGTGTCTCCCTTGCTGTCTGCCCCTCCCCCGCTCATGCTCTGTCTCTCTCTGTCTCTCTCTCTCAAAAGTAAACATTAAAAAAAAATGTTTTTAATGATCATGCTGGTAAAAACTGGAAAATAATCAAACACTATCAACAGAACAAAAATAAAATGTGATATAATATATTCAGAGTGGAATATTATATAGTAATAACGGGAAAAACTACCACTACTGTGATAATATGAAAGAATCTGAAAAACATGCAGACTGAAAGAAGTCAGACAGAAAGAGGACGTACTGTAAGATCCCATTAATATCAAGTTCAAAAACAAGCAAAGCTCATCTATTAGACATGAGAATAGTGGTTACCCTCGGTGGGGATAGATAGTGGGAAAGATGATATGAGGAGGACCTATGGGTGCTGGTAATGTTCAAGTTCTTGGTCTGAGCACTGGTTACAGGCCTGTGTTCACTTCATGAAAATTCTTTGATCTGTACACTTACGATGTGTGATTACACATATATACACATATGCATATAATCACACACACAAATGTCTATAATCACACATCATAAGTATATACCTCAATAAAATATGCCTCTTCCTGGGCAGGAAAAAAAAAATCAATGTAGAACCTATGAAGATTCTGCAGCATAAACACAGACAAACAGCACACAGGTGCGCCTGCATGGCTCAGTTGAGCATCCGACTCTTGATTTCAGCTCAGGTCATGATCCCAGAGTCGTGGGATCGAGCCCCACGTTGGGCTCCACGCTGAGAGTGGAATCTGCTTAAGATTCTCTCTCTCTTTCTCTCTCTCTCTCTCTCTCTCTCTCTCTCTCTCTCAAAAAAAAAAAAAAAAAAAAAGACAAACAGCACACAATACGCTAAGCCTGAACGTGCTTTGGGAAAAGATTTCCTGTAAGAAGCAGAAGTGAATGTCAAATCTCATTCAATCTGTAGTCTCAAGGAAAAAAAAAAACAGTAAAACCAGGTTTCTGTGAGACAAAGTAGATTTATAGATCAATTGGTGAGGCAATGGGCTGAGAAGAAAAGGAGAGAAGGGAGAGAGGGAAGGCACGGGGGGGGGGGGGGGGGGGAAGATTCTGGGATCAAGGTAGAGTCAGAAGGCCATGCATTTAACTCCTTCCCTCCTAATTTCTTGCTACAATAGCCTACCCAGTAGGGAGAAAGCCATATGACAATTCTACCTAGACCATTTCTGGAAACTAGAGAAAAGAAGTCTCATGCACACTCCTAAAAACTCAGTTTCCACTGTGTGGGCAAGAGTCAGGGAGGAGAGCACCTTCGGGCCAGCCTCTTCCCAGCATCCGTGCAGAAGGCCGCTTTGGGAGTCAATTTTAACTCCACAGCAGGAAAGCCACTGGAATGTTACCAGTGTTTCTGGATTGGGTTTCAGAGCCTCTGCTCTGAGTTCTAAGGACTACCAGATGTGAGGCTGTTATCTCAGTGCAGGGCCCACAGGGAGTCATGATTTCATATGATTTCTGCAGAAAAGACCTGCAACATCCACCTTCACTCACCCCCAACCCTGTACGTACAGCCTGAAGGTGGGGGCGAGGTAGGCTTTGTGGGTGAAAGCTAGAGGAAGCAAGAGAATGTAAAGTTCACGGATCCGCAGCCATCGCTTTCTCATCCCTTGGGGAACAGGGTGGGCTTTAGACAAGTTCTCTTCCCCCGTAAGATTAGGGGTACCCAGAGTATTCCTACGTACCCTTTCCCCACCACCAAGTAAAGGATTCACAATGCCCTTTAGCCAAAAACTTCAGAACCACTGGTCTGATACCCAGGGCTGATGCTGCTGGGGTGTGGAGAAAGGGGCCAGAAGAAGATGGCCCAGCTGAGGAGAGGAGGGGTCTGAGGGTGGCCAGCAGCATTCCCCGTGTGGCTTGGCAGGAGACGTGAGTTTCCCATGGAGTGACTGAACACTAAGGAAAATTGTGGGGGTTCATTCATCTTAAAGGAGGCTAAGGAGTGGTCTGCCAGTGGGCAGGCTGAAGAGAAAGAAGAGGGCTGAGCTTCCAGAGTAGGCTGCTGTATCTCCTTGCTGTCCTTAGAGCATCCCGAGGCCCCAGGTTAAACACAAATGCAGTGTCATTAAGAATTCCATGGTCGGGGTGCCTGGGTGGCTCAGTCGGTTAAGTGTCCGACTTCAGCTCAGGTCATGATCTCACAGCTCGTGAGTTCGAGCCCTGCGTCGGGCTCTGTGCTGACAGCTCAGAGCCTAGAGCCTGTTTCAGATTCTGTGTCTCCCTCTCTCTCTGCCCCTTCCCTGCTCATGCTGTGTCTCTCTCTGTCTCAAAAATAAATAAACATTAAAAAAAAAAAAAAAGAATTCCATGATCATCTCCAAGGAAACTCCCTCCCCAGTAAAATCCTTCCACTTTTCCCCATGGCTTTGCAGAAAGTGAGATCTTTCCTTTCCCCATTGTCTGATCTCTTCAAAATATATGTCAAAGGGGGAAGATGTGACTCAGCAAGGCAGATGTCCCCATTTGCTTAGCATCTTGGAGATGAAAGTTACCAGGGGTCTGCATTTATCTCCCTGCCGTCATACCTCCAGTTCTGGCCATGCGCTTTCTGAAGGGGCAGTTCTGGAGGAGGGGGAACTAATTAGTGACAAGCCTAGAAATCATGTCACGGGGGCAGTGGGAAAGCATGGCATGACAACAATTACCTTCTGTGGGAAGCAGTCACATATAAAACGTGCCATCCTCCTCCTTATTGCATCAAAGTGACAAAGGAGGACGGACTGCAGTAAGTTCCAGGAAGACAGTTTTGGCTCAGCAAACGTTAAGTTTACATAATGGAATAGGGAGCCTCAAGAGAAAGTGGCCGCGCCATCTCCACAAGGATTCATTCACATCAGGAGGCTGGAGAGGGAATTCTTCCACTGAGTCAGAGGTTGAAATGGATAAGTCTGAAGACCTGTGTTTCAGTTTGCAAATGGACAACGCACGTGTCATGTTGAGGCAAACATGCGTTTGCTTTTGTTAGCGCAACGTTTGCCTACGAAGTGGTTTTTTTATTCAAATTTTTTATTTAAATAAAATCTGCATTTCCAGTTTCTTTTGAAAAGTAGAATAGAGCTGAGTAGAGGTACTCCTTTATATAGGTCATATGTTCTTTAATTCACCATAGCCGCACTGTTCCCTATTATTGTACTACATCAAAGCCAAGTGTCAATTGACATTTACCATCCTGCTTGTACTCTGGGGTTTTTTTCCTTACGCCCAACCTACTTAACTCATATATATTATTACCTGCCTTCTCTCCATAGGCATTTGAGTGGATGATCTTTGTTAAATGCTATGGCTCTCAACCTTCATTTGAAACAATGGTATAGAGCTACGTTCATCTCAATTCTCCCTCTCTCTCCATGTTCACTGAAGGTTTGCAGCGCATGTGAACAGGACAGGAAGTCACAAAAATGCCATATTCACCCAGCCCTGGACCTAGTAGCTCCCAGTAACCCAGTGGAGAGAAGAAAGGCAATTCCTGGGGTATGCTTCCACTGGTGGATCATGAAGCCACACTACGTCTTCAGGACAGTGGCCATTTTCCATTTTAAAGAAACATTAGGGGGCATCTGGGTGGCTCCGTCAGTTAGGCATCTGACTCTTGATTTCGGCTCAGGTCATGATCTCATGGTTTGTGAGTTGAAGCCCCACATCAGGCTCTGCGCTGATAGCACAGAGCCCGCTTGGGATTCTGTCTCCCTCTCTCTCTGCCTCTCCCCCACTTGTGCTCTATATCTCTCTCAAAATGAAAATAAACTTAAAAAAATAAGAATCATAAAGAGACATTATTCCTCATTGAAGGAACGTTACTATCTAGTTGACTCCATTTAGAAGAGCTCAGAGACCTCTGTTACTTAATGAAACCAGTAAGAAACAGGAAAACTTTTTTGTCTGCTAGCTTGGAATAAAAATAAGAATTTGGACAATGACCTGGATCAAATGCATGTTGGGAGTTCCCTATTAGCTTAAAGGACCTATGATTCTTAGAATTCTTACTAATATTAGTAGCTAGCACTTCTTAAATTCTTTCTATAGCCAGATACTATGTAAACACTTTACATGGAATATCTCCCATAATTGTGTAATAACACTGCAGGAGAGGTATTATGATTATCTTCAGTTATATAGATGAAGAAATTCAGGCACAGAGAGGATAAGTAACTTGTCCAAGGTCACACATCTAGGGATGATGGAGCCAGAATTCAAGTCCAGACCATCTAACTCCAAAGATAGGAGAAGAAGTGATTAAAGTACCACCAAGATTTGATACTTAATGTCCCAATGGGATTTCCTCTCCCTACCCATTAAATGATGTTGCTACATTTCTTGCCAAGCATACCAGGAACATAAAACACAAAAGTCTCGTTTTCTTTTCTCTGGCTTATAAAGTTGTGAACATTAAACTAAAAATATTCCTCCGTGTTATTTGATTTTAAAATATAAA
The DNA here is from genome assembly GCF_018350195.1 of Panthera tigris. Taxonomy (NCBI): domain Eukaryota; kingdom Metazoa; phylum Chordata; class Mammalia; order Carnivora; family Felidae; genus Panthera; species Panthera tigris. The sequence goes on along the minus strand of NC_056672.1, from coordinate 60,214,331 downwards.
ATAAATTAAAAAGTGGGACGCCTGGGTGGCTCAGGCGATTGAGTGTCCAACTCTTGATTTCAGCTCAGGTCTTGATCCCAGGGTTGTGGGATCAAGCCCCGCATCAGGCTCCATGCTAAGCATGGAGCCTGCTTGGTATTCACTCTCTCTCTCTCTCTCTCTCTCTCTCTCTCTCTCCTGTCCCTTTCCCCCTCTTGTGCTCTTTTTCTCTCTCTCAAATATAAATAAAAAATAAATAAATAAATAAGATTTTTTAAAATGAATTAAAAAACAAGTTTCCCGGGATCAGAGTTCCTTTGGCAGAATTTGATTCACGTTCAAATTCAAAGAATTGGAAATGGAATATAAAATAGAAGAGCATTCTGGGAATGCAAGCTGGTGCAGCCACTCTGGAAAACAGTATGGAGGTTCCTCAAAAAACTAAAAATAGAACTACCCTACGATCCAGCAATTGCACTACTAGGCATTTATCCAGGGGATACAGGTGTGCTGTTTCGAAGGGACACATGCACCCCCATGTTTATAGCAGCACTATCAACAATAGCCAAAGTATGGAAAGAGCCCAAATGTCCCTCGCTGGATGAATGGATAAAGAAGATGTGGTATATATATATATATATATATATATATATATATATATATATACACACACATATATATACAATGGAGTACTACTCGGCAATCAAAAAGAATGAAATCTTGCCATTTGCAACTACGTGGATAGAACTGGAGGGTATTATGCTAAGTGAAATTAGTCAGTCAGAGAAAGACAGATATCATGACTTCACTCATATGAGGACTTTAAGAGACAAAACAGATGGACATAAGGGAAGGGAAACAAAAATATAAAAACAGGGAGGGGGACAAAGCAGAAGAGACTCATAAATATGGAGAACAGAGAGTTACTGGAAGGGGTGTGGGGGGGGATGGGCTAATGGGTAAGGGGCATTAAGGTATCTCCTCCTGAAATCATTGTTGAACTATACACTAATTTGGATGTAAATTTAAAAAAATAAAATAAAATAAAATAAAATAAAATAAAATAAAATAAATGTTAAGTGAAAAAAATAAGATGGGCCATATATATAGTTTGATCTTATTAAATAAAAAGAAAAAACTGAAAAAAAGTAAGGGGAACTAATGATATTAATAAAGTATTTTATTTAATCAAAAAAATTAGAGCATTCAATGTCTGCAGTATCCAGTCATTCCTTCCAGATTCTATAGCTAAACGCTGTCAAACTTGTGCTTGACGTGTGGAGCCAAACCTCCGTTATGTTCAATCATGCAGACCTTAGCTGAGAGATGGATACTCTCTATGGTGATCCTTCCAGGTAACTAACGAGCTGTTTTGACCTCTGAGGTTATATTATGATGACATATCCATGCAAAACTAAACACTATCTCTCTGTTTGCATAATTCAGTATTTTGCAGGAAAACTGCCAATGAGAATCCTATTTGCAAATGACTTGTGGGTTTAAGTGAACCTAATTCCCTTTAAAAAATATGTATTTAAAAATCGTATGCCCCAAGTAAACTTGAATCCTTTGGGCTTATTATCAATTGGAAATTATATTACTCAAAAATAGGTCTAATAGAAAGCATATGATGATGTTTTGCTGACCAGAACACCTAGAGTTTTAAAAATGTGTTTTCAATAAGACTGTACTCCTTCCTTAATAAGAGAGCTAAAACTAACCCCTAGTAAGACGGAAAAAATTTGACAAGGAAGACAACTCCAAATAACTTGAGGCATAATGTTCATTAGTGCATGTAATAAGCCCTTATATTGAACACAAAGAAAGACACGATTTCATTGATAGAAATTCATTTCTCTTGCCTTCACTAAATAAATGGGTTGAAGGAACATGTAAAATATATTCCCTTTAAGGATGTCAAAGTATTAACATGCCTGTTTGATAGGATGTGGGGGAAGGGGATATTGTTTGGTGCCTCTTTTAAGTAAGCCCTTTGACAAAATTGAGAACACTCAACATACCCAAGGGCAGTACAGAATAAAGGCCACAAGGGGTCGCTTTCTGACAACCTCTTGCTTTGCAGCTAACAATATTCTTGCGGGGAAGTAAGGGAGGGGGGGAGAGATGTTAGCTATATTTTGATGTAATAACCAGAAGTGCATTTACTAGAATGCCTAACAAACAATATGTCTAGATCAACAGAAGTTTCCCTACACCAAAACTTCAATCGTTTTTTTTTTTCCTTTTTATTTTCTTTCCCCCCGGGGCAACCCTAAGCCTGTTGGTATTATTAAAGATGAAGAATACTGACGAGAAAGTTTTCTGTCATTACCTTTTGGTCTTCAAAAACATTCGGTGGGATGTCCTGGGGACAAATTATGATCCCTGTCTTACCGGTGAAGAAACCAAAGCCCAGAAAGGTTGTAATTGGCCACTGAAAATTCCAGTGGCCCGGCCTCCTGACACCCACCACCCCTAACTGGGAACTGTATGCCCTGCCTCTCCCCACATCCCTCAGAGTGTAGATGGTTGGGAGTAGGGAGTGACTATTTTGCTTTTCGGAAATTAGTGTAAATAGTTTATATAAAACTGTCTGATATGAACTTGTATTTGATTATGTTTATAAAATAAGGCTTCAGAGAGTTTTCCTGGGTGCTCTAAGCCACTTTGAGCTGTGTCTCGGATGGGTTTACAAAGAGGCTCATTTTGTCGTTAGGAGTGTGTATTTGTTTGTTAGGGCTGCCAAACAAAGTATAGTTTGGGTGGTTTAAACCACAGAAATTTATGTTCTCACAATTCTGGAGGCTAGAAATCCAAGATCAAGGTGTCGACAGGGCTGGTTTTGTCTGACCTTTTGTAGACGGCTAGAGGTCTTCTCTCTGTCTTCACATGGTCTTCCCCCTGTCTGTGTCTGTGTCCTAATCTTCTCTTCGTATAAGGATACCAGTCATACTGGCACCTCACTTTACTTTAATTACCTCTTTAAAGGCCCTGTCTTCAAAAACAGTCACATTCTGAGGTACTGGGGGAGGGAGCGGTTAGGGCCTCAACATGTGAATTTGGAGGAGATACAATTCAATCTGTAACAGGGTGGAAAAGTTGAGAAACCTTCGTTACCCCTTCCAACTCTTGACCATGACAATGATAGTGTTCTAGTGTGTGTCCTTAGGCTACAACTCTGGAGAGTTGGATGTTATGTATTTCTTTCTCTAGAAAGCTCCTTAATTAATCTTGTTTTTGTATGTAATTTTCTTGATTGTTTCCTATGGGAGTGGAGCTCGAAGAACAGGTTTATGATCTCCATTCTTTTACTTTTTTCTTTAATGCTCTCCACAATAAGGGTAGTTACCATGTGTCAGCATACAAAGTTATTACAACACTATTGATGATATTCCCCATACTGTACCTCCATCCCTGGGACTTCTTTATTTTACATCCAGAAGTCTGTATGATCCCCGTTCTTCAAGTAAGAATTATATTCAACTTTGGAGCAACTTAAAAACAGGAACAGTTGTGTACTTACAAGTACATTTTTTTGAAGTTTATTTATTTTGAAAGAGAGAGAGAGCAGGAGAGAGGCAGAGAGAAAGGGAGAGAGAGAATCCCAAGCAGGCTCCACACTGTTAGTGCAGAGCCCTATGCGGGGCTCCAACTCACGAACCATAAGATCATGACCTGAGCAGAGATCAAGAGTCGGATACTCAACAGACTGAGCCACCCAGGTGCCCCACAAGTACATTTTATTTAAGATTTAAATTACATATTTTTTTAACTGTGGAAAATACAGAAAGCAAAAAAGAAGAAAATGAAAATTATTTTTAATCCCACCCCTAGAGAAAATGCTACTAATATTATGCATGTTTCCAATCTTTTATACATATACATAATACACCATACATATGTAAATATGTAATATATATATATATATATATATATATATATATATATATATTTACCAATAGTAAGTTTTGTGAAAATGGTTTTGTGGTCTGCTTTGTTAACCTAATATTTTCCTTTATTTTAATTTTTTTTTTTACGTTTATTTATTTTTGAGATAGAGAGAGACAGAGCATGAACAGGGGAGGGTCAGAGAGAGGGAGACACAGAATCTGAAGCAGGCTCCAGGCTCTGAGCTCTCAGCACAGAGCCCGACGCGGGGCTTGAACTCACGGACCATGAGATCATGACCTGAGCTGAAGTCAGACGCTTAACCAACTGAGCCACCCAGGTGCCCCTAACCTAATATTTTCCATATCATTTCATATCCTCCTGCAAAAAGTAATTAATCAGTTACCTAACCAACTTCAGATTTTGGGACATTTATATTGATTCAAATTTTTGAAGTAATAAGTAATACTGTGATGAACATATTTGTAAGCATGTATGATTTTTTTCTTATGACAAATTCTTAGAGATGGAACTTTAAACCACAGGACACACAAAGTTCCAGGACTTTTGACCTAGCTGCCAAGTTATTTTCTGTGTTCCTTGTCCCAATTTACATCACTCTCCTCTGATCCCTCCTCTAGGAGACTGATGTGCCCCCATTCAAGGGACAGATTACATACAAAAAAAAAAAAAAAAAGCTGACCAATATTAATTATAGGTCAAAATTACTGGAGTGGTTAAAAGGTTTTGCTCTTTACACATTTAGTCTTTTCTTTTGTGAATGGATTGTTGATTTGTCCATTATTTTCATTGCTTCTTTGACTTACTGACTTGTGTGTGCAGCTTATAAATATTAACCCTGCATCATATGTGTTACAAATGTGTTTCAGATAATTTTCTCACCTTGCACTTGTCTTTTCAGGTGGTTCCTGATATTTTCTGGTACACACATTTGGAATATGCCTAAGGACAGTCTAGCAATCTTTAGCTTTCTGTGTGCTCTTTTTCATGTTATGCTTATAAAGGCTTCCTTCCCTCAAACCAAGATTACATATACATTTGCCTTTATTTTCTTCAAGTACTTATGGTTTCACTTAAAAAATTTTATTGTGGTAAAATTATACATAATAAAATTTACCATTTTAACTATTTTTAAGTGTACAATTCAGTGGCCTCAAGTACATTCATAGTATTCTACAACCATCATCACTCTACATTTCTAGAAGTTCTTCATCATCCCAAACAGAAACTCTGTACCCATTAAACAATAATTCCCCATTTCTCCCTTCCCCAACCCCTAGTAATTTCAATTATACTTTCTTTCTCCGTGAATTTTCCTTTTCTAGATACCTCATGTAAGGGGAACTATGCAACATTTGCCCTTTGGGGTCTTATTTCACTTAGCAGAATATTTTCAAGGTTAATCCATGTTATAGCATGCATCAGAATTTTCTTCCTTTTTAAGGCTGAATAACACTCCATTATGTATATATTATTGTTTCATTTTTATGCATTATGTTCTAATCTACATAAACACTATTTTTATACACAATATTAGGTGAATACCTAAACTAACTTACTAAATAAATAGCTTATCATGTCCCCCAATGTTTTGAAATTCTAACTTTATCTTATACTCCAATCACATGCATTCTCAATAAGGACAATATCACCCCAAGGGGTTCAAAATTGGTTCTTGGGGTACAAAAGAAAAATCCTACTCTTTGTATATATAAATCACAGATATACATGCAGTTCATTAAGAGATTCATATTATATTTATGGTGTTAAAATTTTACGGGAGGTGATGATCAGGGGGAAAAGCCTGAAAAGGCTCCTTTAGGGATAATAAGGAAAAAAAAAGTTTGAAACCCTTCCCTGTGCTACATTTCTACACTTATTTGTATGTTTTTCTGAATTTACTTTGCTCCATTTATGTGCCTGCCCCTGGACCAGAAATACTGCATTCTGTTGTTCTTATAATTCTGTTTATTTTCTTCCCAGAAAGTATGAGAATCTGAAGTCACCATGTTCATTTACTTGCTTACCTGTCTATGGCCTGTCTCCTTGGACTACGGTGACAGCCCCATGGGATCTGGGACCTTGTCCCATTCATCACTGCAGCCCTGTATTTTAAATGGTACCTGGCAGTAGGTGCCCACTAAATACTTTTTGGTTGAATCAATACATTTGTGTATGTAGTAGGCCAGATCCTAATTGCTCTTTTTCTTCAAAATTTTGGCTATTCTTGGGGCGCCTGGATGGCTCAGTTGGTTAAGCGTCTGACTTCGGCTCAGGTCACGATCTCACAGTTTGTGGATTCGAGCCCCACATCGGGCTCTGTGCTGACAGCTTGGAGCCTGGACGCTGCTTCTGATTCTGTCTCTCCCTCTCTCTCTGCCCCTCTCCTGCTCATGCTGTCTCTCTCTGTCTCTCACAAATAAATAAATGTAAAAAAAAAAATTAAAAAAAAATTTTTTTGGCTATTCTCACCTGCTCACCCTTGGAAATAAGCTTCAGAATCATTCTAATAGGCTATACAAAATGAAAATGCTACCAACCGTCCCCACCCCCCAGAAAGTGGAGCTTCTTGTGGTAGAGATTCAGGGACTCTATTCCAAGGAACAGAGTGTTGAAAGGGGAAAATGGTAACTTTATAGCCAAGGAATCTGGCAGAAACCATCTTAACCAAGGGACAGAGGTCACCATCACCATGTGTATATCACATAGTTGGATATTAGGTGATGAGAGAGGCACTTCCCCTCTGTCCTGGTCTCCTCCAAAACCTATCACCCCCCCTCTCATCATGAGAAAACACCAGGCAAACCTAAATTCACAATATTCTACAAAATAGTTGACTAATACCCTTCAAAACTGTCAGGTCATAAAAAACAAGGAAAAACTGAAATATGTCATAGTTCACAGGAGACTAAGGAAACATGATGAGCAAATGTGGAATCCTGGATTAGCTCCTGGAACATTAGTGGCAAGACCTCTTTAGTTTTTCAGATGTAAGGCATATATTTGAAATTATTATAATTATTCCTTCAAATATCTATCATTATTTAGCTAGAAAATCTAGAACAAGATGTCTGATTTATTAAGAAATTTTGAAACATTATTTCCATAATAATAGTGTTAAACTTCAGAAATGATGTTGAATTTGATCAAATACCTTTTTAGAAAATATTAAGATGCTCATATTTTTTGCACTGCAGGTGTAATTTTTTTATTGTTATTAAAATATCCCTAAAATAACTCCTTCTAGGTGTAGTATATAATTCTTCGTAAAATACTAGAATTGATTTGTAAATATTTAATTTAGGATTTTAGCATCATTATTTAGCAGCAGCCAAGCCTGATCGCCCTACACAACGCGACCAGAGCCGTTGGGTGGTGAGTGGAAGTTGGGAACAGTACCGGGGTAAGCCGGGGAAGTCAGGGGGGAGTCACCGCGGCGCTAAAGTAACGCGGGATACAAGCCTGCGGACAGAGCCCTAGACCTAGAGCGCCCCGAGCTGCGCCGGAAGTGGCGTCACCGAGCCGGCGTCCCTCTCAGCCAATGGCCCCGGAATGCGCCGTCCGACGGTAACCCGCGCGGCACCTGCGGGGTAAAGGCGGACTGCCCTTAAGACGCAAGAAGAACCATCCTTCTACCTTATTACACGAGTTACCAAGGCAGTCTAGTCAGAGACAGGCATCTCTTCCCGCTTGCCTGCCGCCAGTTAACTTTGCTCAGTGTCACCGTGTTTTCAACCTGAGGGCCCCCACACGCCCTGCAGCTGCCCTCACTAAATATGGCTGACTTGGCGGAGCCTGAAAGCCGGAAGCGGGTGGGATGGGGAGAGCCGGCCGAGGGCGTGTCGGGGTGTGGCCTGGCTGCGGAGAGCTTGGGAGGGGCGTGGCCAACCGCCCCACCTGAGTTTGCCGTCAAAGGTTAACTTACTGTAGCCATCCGCATTCCTGCGGTTTCCAGGGGGGCGCGTCACCCGTGGCCCCGCCCCCGCCCAGATTTCTCGCTCTTGGGAGTTACCCGCTGAGTGTCTGGGATTTGGCCAGAGTTGGCTGCGGACCTCCAGTGCCTCGACGGTCTTTAGTGGAGATGGAGGGCGCCCAGGAGAATCCCGCAGAGTCTAGCTCCTCGGTCCTCAGGTCCGAAGAGCCTGCCAGGGGCCCAGAGGTGTTGCCTCAGGAGGAGTCGGAGAGCTGCTCCCGTTCCCTGGAGGCGGCCCCCAAGAAACTCTGTGGTTATTTAAATAAATTTGGCGGCAAAGGGCCCATCCGGGGTTGGAAATCCCGCTGGTTCTTCTACGACGAGAAGAAACGTCGCCTGTATTATTCACGGACCGCGCAGGATGCCAATCCCTTGGACAGCATCGACCTCTCCAGTGCGGTCTTTGACTGCAAGGCAGACGCCGAGGAGGGGACTTTTGAAATCAAGACTCCCAGCCGAATTATTACCCTGAAGGTAAATGGGGCAGTTTTTTTTTTTTTTTTTTTTTTTCCTTTTAAAGCCGGGATGAGTTCCCAGGGCACAGCCTGGCACGTGTGGGTGGTCACAGTAAATTTACTGGAACGAGTATTACAGACCCTGATCTCCCCCAGTGAACCGTGGGTGCCCAGGATTTAGTGCATTCCAAGACGCATTTGCACCCATTTTCTCATTGAGCTCCCATAACAGGCAGGAATGATGTACCCACATTAGAATCAAGAAACAGAGTCTTGGAGAGATGAAGTAACCAGCCAGTTACTTCAGAGGTCAGGCATCTAGTGAGTGGTGTAACCCACACTTGAAATCCCTTAGTCTTTGTACCTCTCAGTACTGTTTCAAAACTTTTACTTTTTGGTGTGCCTTAACAATGCAGTTACATTAACTTTCTTACTTGGGGCCGAAGGATAGTAAAGATATGAGCTGTGCAGTCCTCTCAAGACAAGGACTCTGAATCACTTTTCTTGATATTTTGGCGGAGGGAATTGAATGCTGAGCAAACATTGGCAGGGATTGGGAGATAAAATACTTAGGTTTCACTGATCGGCCTAGAAGGTTCATACAGGCTTATCTCAATGTGTTTCACCATTAGTAGGTTTTGTTTTATTATCGTCTTTAACTGAGAATGCCTGAAACAGTGGTAAGGCCATATGCTTTGAAATCAGACAGGCTTGGATTCAAATTTTACATCAGCTACTATTAACTAGCTGTGTAACCCTGGGATAGTTACTTAATCTCCCAGAATCTAGGTAGTTTGTGAGATTTAAAACAAGATGTGTAAGCATCCAGGACCTACAAATTGAATTAATCCCAGCATCTAGAATACAGCCTAGCACCCGAGTGGGTGCTCCATAAATGTTTGTTTAATGAACCCACATGGTAATAGAACTGAGGTCCTAATGTTCATTTCCGGAGGAGTTGCCCCAGAACTTAAGTGGAAAGACAGATCTGGGTTAAGAATTCCAGGATTCACACACCCCAGAGAACAGTGTGCCAGGAGACAGCCTCCCCAACCCCACCCCGTCTTCCTGCTCCTTGACCCCCTCTTCCAGCCAACTGGGAATCTACTGAGCGCCCTGTATGTAGCCCACAGCTTCAGTTCCCCTTTGATGGCTGGGCCTGGCCAGTGACCAGGCTGGGAAAATCAGACAAAATAATGCAAACCAGGAATTCCAGGCCAGGGAAGGCAGGCATTTTAGAGATCAGGTTGTTTACGGGTCATGTGTTTCCTCCCACAGGCTAACTGCTGTCTACAGAGTCTTGAACACATGGCTTTTACTGTTCCATTGATCTATGTGTGTGCCTGGCTCGGTGCTAAGCACCAGGGTATGGAGCCAAATCAGACCTGCCCCCTGGTTCTCAAACAGCTTAAGGTCTGGTGAGAGAACTCACAGGGGGCCTGGCACACACATGAAATGTTCCTTAGAGACGCCCTGATAAGTCTGTACCAGACAAGTATGGTGAACAGGAGGGTCAGTTCCACTGAGTGGAAGGGTCCATCCAGGAGCGCAGCACAGAGGGGATGACATCTGAGTCCTGAAAAAGGGATTCGGTTTTCTATGAACAGACAAGAGGAAGAAGGGCATTCCTGGCCGAGAGAGCCCCATGAGCAAAGACAAGAAACAGGATACAGCCCAGAGTGTCCAGGCAGATCACAGGAGCCTGGGGTACAGAGGGGCCCAAAAGATGGAGTGGGAGAGTGGAGGCCCAAGCGTGGGGCATTTGTGAGGTAGGCCTGGGAGCTTGGACTTTGTCCTATAGGTTGTGGGAGATTGTTGAAGAACTTTAAGCAAGGAAGCCCTGTGAGATTAGAATGTTTAGAAGGTTCAGTGTGGCTGTTGGGTAGAGAAAAAATGAGAAGGCAAGGTTGCTGAGCAGGGAGTCCATCTGGAGGTGATCGAGAGAGAATGGTGGCTGAGCTAGAGCTGTGACGGGGGAGGAAGACCGATGGGGGTGACTAGGGATGTGAGGGAGGAGGAACGCAAGGGAGGGGTGGCTGACTACTTAGTCGGGCCAGCCACGACCTAGGGAACCCAGGCTGGGGAGGCCGTAGGACACCCCTTTGGTAAACTCTTAAGTTCGAAGAGGATGGGGCCATGACATGAATAGTAGGTGCTCAATATACACTTGTCCAGTGAATTACTAAAATGAGGTATTTGGGTATGCGCTGGGAGCTTGTCAGCACAGGGTCATGGTGAAGCCCTGGGTAGCACTGAGGTCTCTTAGGGAGAGTGTATGGAAAGAGAAGACTGGTAGGCATCATTTTATCTCATGTGGCACCTCTTGACAGGCCCAGGTCCTCTCTCATGGAGCCCCTGGCCTCATGCACACATCATCTGTGGATCACTTAGAAGGGGGAGCTTTGCCCTGGTTGCCCATAGCCTGCTGCCTGCTGGTGTTCTCACCTGGCCTTGATTGTGGGCAACTCTGTGAAGTTCACCATCCACTCCCAGCGAGCTGCCCGGCTGCTGTGGCCCAGGTGATCTCAGCCCTTCTCTGTGTAAGCCACAGTCCCCTGGCCATAAATTGCCACAAAGCTCTGGTCTAAAAGGGGAGACCCGGGTTCCGGGACCAGCTCTACCACCACCTGCCTGGGCAACTTCAGAGCCTTAGTTTCTCCATCTGTTGAAGGCTGATCACTCCTGCCCTGCCTCCCTCCTGGAGGATCCAACAATGTAATAGATGTGAAAGTAGGTATTTGGACCATCCAGTGCTGGGAAATGAATGACCAGTATCAACCATTACCTTGTTTGGGGTGCCTGGAGGGTGCCACTATGTTGTTACTGTGTGCATATGGCTTTCCAGTCCCCAACCAAATCCATGATTTCAGTGCATCCCCAAAGCAGAGGAAGGATTCTCTCTGTTCCATAAAAAGTCAGTCTTTTAGGATTCTTGGACCCAATTCAAACATGGGGCATGGATCCCCCCACAACACCAAGCAATTCGCAGGCACCAGCTGGTGTCCTAGAATTCAACTTAATTCTAACACTGTCTACCCGGAGACAGCATCAGATCCCATGGGTTAAGGGCTCAGTCCTACGAGACTTCCCACCTCACTTCCACACCTCACTTCAGATGCCAGTCACAAGCCCCAGGCTGTTACTTGTGCTGCTGACAGCAGGCTACAAATTGGAGTTTCCAGTGACCTCCTCCTTAGGTTTGATTATTTTGCTAGAGGGGCTCCCAGAACCCCCAGGGTAACACTTATGTTTACCAGTTTATTAAAGGATATGATAAAGGATACCAATCAATAGCCAGATGAAGAAGTGTATTGGGCAAGGTATGGGGAAGGGGTAGGAGCTTCCATGCCCTCTCCAGCTATGCCACTCTCCCCACATCTCCATGTTCACCAACTCAAAAGCTCTCCAAACCCAGTCCTTTGGGTTTTTATGGAGGCTTCATTACATAGTCATGACTGACTAAGTCATTGGCTATTCTCTGGTTCAGCCTCTTTCTTTCTGGGGGTAGGGGTGGGACTGAAAGTTCCAAGCCTTGGGGCATCTCAGGGTGGCTCAATGGATTAAGCATCTGATTCTTGATCTCAGCTCAGGTCTTGATCTCAGGGCCCTGAGTTCAAGGTCTGAGTTGGGCTCTATGCAGGGTATAAAGCCTACTGAAAGTTCCAAGCCTCTAATCACATGTTTGGTTCTCCTGGCAACCAGTCCCCCTCATTAGGTTCCCTAAGGGCTTTCCAAGAGTTAACGTATGAACACAACAAAAGTCAGCTTTATCGCCCTTATCCCAGGAAGTTCCAAGGGCTTTAGGAGCTGTGAGCCAGAAACCATGGACAAAGATCAAATACATATGAGAAATATATCTGGGTCATTTGAATGATCAAATATACGTTTCTTATAAATCGCAATATCACAGTCAGTTAAGACATTGCGATGTTGCACAATGAGGTGCTGGGGCCCCACTCAGGTCAGAATTTCAAAGTTCTTTCCCTCTCTTATCCCCTCCAAATTCCTTTGTCCAGTGAGCACATTTTGAGCACCTCCAGTGTGTCTGGTACTATGCTGGGCATTTCACTTCCCTTACCTCATTTCATCCTCATAACTGCCCCAGGACATGAGTGGTATCTTCACCATAGTACAGATGGGAAAACTGAGACCCAGAAAGGTTAAGGAACCTGTAAGTTTGGGACTGATGCCTGATTCTCTTCTGGGGCCAAGAAGCAGGTGGTGTTTCAGAAGCAGGCACCCATCTGCAGTGATAGTTGTTTTCCCTGGGAGGGAGAGAGTCACTAAGCCTCCCATGACCTTCCTGCACCCCACACCCAGTGCCACGCTGAGGGCACAGGGCCATACCAATTAACCCCTGTGCTTCTCAGGCCGCCACCAAGCAAGTGATGCTGTACTGGCTGCAGCAGCTGCAGATGAAGCGCTGGGAGTTCCACAACAGCCCGCCTGCACCTCCCGTCGTCCCTGATGCCACCCTGGCTGGGAATGGGCCCGCCCTGCGCCTCGAGCTAGGTACCCAATGGGTTCGCCTCCTGCACACACACCCAGGGGTCTTGGTGACCAAGCCTTTCCCCTCCTGTTGGGAGTGAGTGGGAGGAGCCTCTGCTAAAGAAGCAAAGAGCCAGGGATGTGACTCAGGATCAGTTAGGGCACAGTGTAGTGTCAAGGGCAAGAATACGGGCCCTGAGGCCAGGATGTCTGGGTTCAAATCCTAATCCTGTGTGGTCTTAAAAGTCAGTTGCTTGATCTTCCTGAGCTTCCGTTTCCTTCCGTATAAAATGAGCGTGATAAACTATACCTACTTCTTAGGGTTGTTATGAAAATCAAATGAGTCCATACACCTTAAGTGGTTGGAAGCATGCCGCACGTTGTCAGAGCGCAATAAGCGTCAGCTACTGTTACGATGACCGCCATGGGAAGGTCCGAAGAAATGAGACTCTCACGGGGTTGCTGTGCAGAAGGGTAATGAGAACACGCAGTTATTGTTGCTGCCTCCTACACAAATGCTTCTGTGTGTGCGTTGGGTAGGTCAGTGATTTTACCCGTAGTATTCCCTTAAGGCGGAATCCTTCACCTCCACGTGGCCTACAAAGGAAGTTGCTTGATCCCAAATCCTAGAACATCCAAGTATGGAGGAGTCCTGGAGATCACACCCTCCCACCCCCACGCTGCAGCCAGCCATATGGTTGGCAGGTAGAGAATCAGGACAGACCACCCCCAGCTGCCCCTGTAAGGGCTCGGAGCCTTGTCCCAGCTCAGAGCTGCAGCATGTCTGTAACGCCTCATCCTCGGTTAGCAGGGAGACCGAATAGGCGAGGGCGCGACTTGTGGCCAGGCACCTCTAGAACTCTGTACCCAAGTGTTTTCCGTGTCCCAAACCGAGCTCTTCTGCCCTTGACCATCTGCTCCCCCAGTTTCTTTCCCGTCGTTAAACGGCCTTTTATTCACCCGGCTGTCCGGTAACAGGGCGCTGCCCTTGCCCCTTCGGCAGTCTGGGCTGGCCAGGCCGGTGGGTCACCATGTTGGCCGTGTCCACCCTCTGGTGTCCGCACCAGGCCGGCCCCTCCTCGCTGCTGTACCTTGGCTCTGGCCTCATAGCCCCTGGCTGGAAAACCACAGTAGCCTCCTCACCCGTGCCCGTGAACCGGCCCGCCACCTCAGACCCATCCTCCCCACTGCAGGCCGAGCGGACTTTCTAAAGTGAGCGCTGGAGCCCCCCCACCTGTGACCGAGGCCCAGCTTTTTAGCCCGGTGCCTAGGGCTCATCCTCCCTCGGCTCACCTCTGCCTGCTCCCCCAGTGCCCGCCTCACACCGTGTGCGCTTCAGCAGCACCAGAAGCTTGTCTGCCTGGCAAATTCCCGCTCATTCTTCATAGCCACGCTCCAGTGTCGCCTCCTACTCCTGCCAGGCTCCCCTTGGAAGCCTCCCAGTGCTAGGCTGGCTGGACTCTGTATGAGCCCTCGACGCTTTTTTGCATGGTTCTAACAAGGCCTGTCACGCTGTGTTCTCCTTACAGCATCCTTGTAGGTCCCTGCCCTCGGGTGGGGACCATATCTTTGTCACTTGTGTCCCAGTACCAGGTGCCCTACCTGGCACATTGGATATTTGTGAGCGATTGCATTGGATTCTATAATTAAATGAGGAAAGGAAGGTAAAGCCCTTAGACTAATGCCAGGCACACAGTAAGTGCTCAATACATAGTAACTGTTCTAATAACTTGTTGTTATATGTGTATGTGTACATTACTACTCTTAACATAACTGCTCTTTTCAGTTGTTAATAGTAACTATCAGTCATTTCTTCCGAGAACCTTCCGGGTGTTTCATGTGAGTAAGGGCTTTCTCTGGGGAAGCGTTTGTTTGTGCGTCTGCACTTGCAACCCACCCTCTCTCCGCCAGAGAGCCAGACAGCCCTGGCTGGTGTGGGAAACTGCAGCCTGAGTTGGCACAATTGGCCGAGATCAGCCTCAGATTTGCAGTGACAAGAAACCCTCCTGATGACAGAATTCTGGTGTGTCCGGAACTGAAATTGGAACTGAACTGGCTTTGGGATCCCACAGGTTCTTCTGCTGTGCTGAATCCTTTCCAGGTTCTTGAATTCTGTGGCTTTGGTTTACTACATTTAGTGAGCCTCTCCGGGGCCAGCTCCTACTGGAGACGTGGCAGGGGGCCGGGGGGTGGAGGAGGGAGAGAGCAGTTGTCATAATGACCAGGACACCAGTCTCCCAAGGAGGACCCTGGTAGGAGATGCAGGAAGCTGGGATGTGGGCCTTTACCCTCCGGATCATGTCCCCTGCGAACCTTTCCCGGCCCACCCAGAAGGACATTTGTGGAGCTGTGAGCGACCTGGATTTGCTGTCTGGAGCAGGTTGCCCCACAGCCGGTCCCCACCCTTTCTGGGAGGAAGCAGAGCCGGCTCCGGGACACTGAAAGCCAACTGACTCACGTCTGCCTTTGAGTCACAGACACTTCATCTGGTAAAAAGTGTCCTATCACTGCTGTTGAGCAATCTGCAAGGCACGTTGTCTGCAGCTTTTAAGCGTTTACACCATTATTTCATGCTTTACCTAAACGTTGGTCTCCACAAGAGCTGAGAAAGATCAAGGGCAAACCAGCAGATTAATGATAATATGTTGCCAAAGTAGGACACGATTTACACAAAATAGCACTTAGGTAAGAGTATATTGTTGTAAAAACATGCATACCACTTACACCGTTTCTAACACTTTACGTGTTTCTTTCATGTCATCTAATCCTCACATCAATCTTATGAGGTAGTGTTGTACCCATTTTACAGAAGAAGAAACTGAGGCCCCCAGAGGCCAGTGGACCTACCTGGTCAAGGTAGCAGAGCAAGAAAATGTCCGCACTGAAATTTGAACCCGAATCTGCAGGCTCATAACCCCCTCCTTATGCCGAGGAGGCCACCACCATGTCCAGGGCCCTGCAGGGAAGTGACTGGCTGGCCCAGGCCCTTTGGTTGGGCAGTGACTTCCTACTGGTGGTGGAGCAGCCCCTGCAGCTCAGGCAAAGGGAGAATTCGGATGAACGCTGCTGAGAATTCCTTGTGCGGCCTTGGAGAGAGGCCCAGAGGCCCCAGACCAATCCTCTTACCCACAGGAAGTGCTAACCTTCACTGTGACATCACTGTCACGTGCCACCCATCTCTCAAACACCTCCTCGCGCTGGGGGCCTTCCCACTGGGCCTTCCCGGGCAGCCCCTCTCATCTTGGAACCGTCCGCCTGCCACAAAACCTGCTCTGACAAGCCACATGGTTTTAGTGGACAAGCAAGGAACTGTGTTTGAGTGCGTGGCTCTGCTACCGGCTGTGTGACCCTGGCCACGAAAATCCTCCTGAGCCACTGTTTCCTCACTGGCGAATCCAGCCAGTGGGTGACATTCACCCCCAAGGCTTAGTTCGTGTGGCCTCAGGGTGGATTTAGGGCCAAACGTGGACATTAAAGGAGAACAGATATTGGCAGTTAGGGAAGTACTTGCCAAGACATTAAAAATCTTAGGCAAATTGTACATTTTTTGTTTCTTCTGCATGAGGGAGATTAAAGATGGTTAAAGTATTGATAAACAAGAAAACCGTAATTATTTTGAATCAGCTCAAAGTCTGGATTAAAGACTACTTTTGAAAGATGCAAGTCCATGGGGCGCCTGGGTGGCTCAGTTGGTTAAGCGGCCGGCTTTGGCTCAGGTCACGATCTCACAGTCTGTGAGTTCAAGCCCCGTGTCGGGCTCTGTGCTGACAGCTCAGAGCCTGGAGCCTGTTTCAGATTCTGTGTCTCCCTCTCTCTGACCCTCCCCCAATCATGCTCTGTCTCTCTCTGTCTCAAAAATAAATAAATGTTAAAAAAAAAATTAAAAAAAAAAAAGAAAGATGCAAGTCCACAGAATGGGGCTTTTATGGTTTCCTAAATATTTTGATATACTTTACCTCCGAAGGAGACAGGATGGAGAGTATCCTTCCCATTTTAAAAATGCGGAACCATGCGGCGCCCAAGTGGCTCAGTCAGTTGAGCATCTGACTTTGGCCCAGGTCGTGATCTCATCGTTCGTGGGTTCGAGCCCCGCATCCAGCTCTGTGCTGACTGCTCAGAGCCTGGAGCCTACTTCGGATTCTGTGTCTGCCCCTCCCCAGCTTGCTCGCTCTCTCTGTCTCTCAAAAATAAATAAACATTAAAAAAAAATTTTTTTTTTTTTTTTAATTTAAAAATGGGGAACCTGGGGCCAGAAGAGAAAATGCGATTTCCAGTCTGGTCACAGCACCCTTCTAACAGAAACGTGGATTGGCTTCGGTTCTTCCAACACCACAGCTGTAACCCAGGTTCTTTGGAGCTTTTGCTGAAACCCTCAGGGGTCCCGTGGGTCCAGCCAGATGAGATCCCCTATTAGCCCCCTCCTGCCCATTTGTCCTTCCCAGCCCCATCTCCTCTGTTCCCTCCTGGCATCCTCCTTCACTCCTTTAGCAGTTCAAAATCCTTTCCAGCCCTCTAGGCCCTGCTCGAGTGCCCTTCCTCCAGGAAGCCTTTCCTGACTTGTGGTGAAACAATCTGTCTTCATCTCCCAGAACTCGCCCGCACCTTGCCTGGCCTGCCCTCCATCTTCTACTCACTTGGTCTTCCTGAAGTGCACACTTCTCCCTGCTCCTTAAGCTGGGAGCTTCCTATGCCTTTGATTATCTAACTTTCTCCAGCTCCACCAGAAACCTCAGGGCAGATGCCAGAAGTGTTTGGTGAGAGAGTGAACTGAAGACAGGGAGCTCAAAAGAATGACTTGGGCCAAGTCGTGGCCCATCTGCCGGATGTGACAGGGCCTATTAGGAATTAAATATATTGATTGCAAAGTCTGTTTGTGAGTAGATGGAACAGCTCCCCCGCCCCTGCGGTTGTAGTCAGTGTTTTTGCACCTGCACCCTGTTTGAAAATGGAGTGCAAAGGTAAAATTCCTTCTTCCCTTACATTTCACCCTCTCAGTAAAAGGGCTCCAGTGGAAGGTGCCTGCTGCCCTCCGTGTCTCAGGAGCTGCCTGATCCAGATCCTGCCGCCCAATAGGTGGTCTTAATCCTCCCCTGCTTTTTGTAACACTCAAAACTAACTTCTGAGTATTTCACCTCCTCTCTCTTATACTTCAAATAATGTTACCTTAGCCTCAAAACGTTCCTTAATGTTAAGTGTTTTGAAGCACTCACTGTATCAGAATCGTTGCAGAACATTTACAAAAAGTAGAAAAGTGGAAGAAAAAGTAGCCATAATCCTGTCACCCAGAGACAGCCAGTGTTCACATTACATTATGACCCCCGCTTGCCTTTTATTTAAACGTATTTCAGATCATATAATAATACAAACACCCTACCTTGCTCTACGGTACTACGTATTGTGACCCTAATGCCTCCATGTTACAAAATCTGTTTATAAACTTCTACTTTTGATGAGTATACATTATCTTTCTGTTTATAAAAAATAACCCATGTTTAGCATAGACAATTTGGGCAAAAACACGAAGCGATAATGAGGACAGCCTGCTTCTGATCCCACCATGCCCTTCTGACCTCTGTCCATACCACAGAGTGTATTTCTGTGAGACTTTCTCTACAGTTGAGATCATGATGCTCTAACCCAATTTTTTTACTAGCTGTTTTTATATCCCACACCTGTTCCTCATGATTTTAAGCATTCTTCATTAGTGTTGTTTTAAACGGCTGAGTAATATCCTATTTTCAGAAGGCATCATGATTTGTTTAACCCCTCCCCAGAACTTTACTTCTAGTTTGAGGGAGTTATTTCCAGTGTGAGGACAGACGGTGCCAGGATGAACCCCTTGGCTCATAAAGCTTTGTCTGCATGTCAGGTAACGTTTTTAGGGTAGATTCTCAGATGTAGAAGTATCAGCAGTTCTGCATATTTTAACAAGGTTTTCAGGAAGACTTTCTCAGTAAGATGCATCATTTTCCTGGAAGAACATTTAATGAAAAGCCTGCCTCTTTGGCTGCTCTTAACCTTCCAAAGAAGGCTTGCTCAGGCAGCCCACTGACTCCCACTTGCTCCCAGTGGGAACCCAGCCCAGTGCGCCTCTGTCTCGTATGTACAAGTGCAGCGACCCAGGTGGATGATTACCCTGTTTCTCTGTTCCGCAGAGCAAGAGGAAGTGGAGCTGGAGGAGTTCCTGTGCCCTGTGCAAACGCCCCCTGGGCTCGTGGGTGCGGCAGCCGCCTTGCAGCCGGTGCCTGCCATGCCCTTAGCCCTTCAGAATATTTCCCTCAAGCATCTGGGAACCGAAATACAGTAAGTGCAGTGGGACCGAGGGGCCGGCCACGTTGCAGACAGCCCCTTCTTTGGAGCTTACAGTGATCTGGTGTGATCCCTGCAGGGATGTGGTCCTGGGGAGAGGGTGAGGGGCTTTATTTTTAATTCGTCACATCATTTCTTTAAAATACTACATTTGTGCTTCTGATTGTTAAAGTAGTGCATATTCTTTGTAGGAAATTAGAAACATCTAGAAAGGTATAGGTTTTCAGTTACCCATGATCCTGTCTCCCAGACAGCATTCTTAGCATGTGGTATATCTCTTTCCTCTTCATTGTCGATACAGGTATACGCATAACTGAGATCATATTGAATGTAATGTGATGATCGTGTCACAAGTGTCCTCATATGTGAAACGCATCAAATTGTTAACTTTTTTTTTCCAGAGTGATTGTATACGACCTACTTTTTTTTTATTTATTTAAGAGAGAATTTGCACATGCACAGCGGGGGAGGGTCAGAGAGAGAGAGAGAGAGAGAGGGAGAGAGGGAATCCCAAGCAGGCTCCGTGCTGCCAATGCACAACCCGATGTGGAGCCTAAACTCACGAATCCATGAGATCATGACCTGAGTGGAAATCAAAAGTGGCATACTTAACTGACTGAGCCACCCAGGCGCCCCTGCAACCTACTTTTTAAAAATTTTTTACCTGAGTTTCATTTTATTTTTCATCTCGATAAGTGTACTCTTTAAGTTCCATCCCCTATTTCACCCATTCCCCTCCCCCCACCCCCCGCTTCTCCCCTCTGGTAACCGTCAGTTTGTTTTCTATAGTTAACAGTCTATTTCTTGGTTTGTCTTTCTCTCTCTTTTTTCCCTTTGCTCATTTGTTTTGTTTCTTAAACATATGAGTGAAATCATAATGGCATTTATCTTTTTCTGACTGATTTATTTCACTTAGCATTATACTGTCTAGCTCCATCCATCTTACTGCAAATGCCAAGATTTCATTCTTCTTATGGCTGAATAATATTCCATTGTGTGTGTGTGTGTGTGTGTGTGTGTACCGCCTCTTATTTATCCATTCATCTATTGATGGATACTTGGTCTACTTCCGTAATTTGGTAAATAATGCTGCAATAAATATAGGGATGCATGTATCCCTTTGAATTAATGTTTTTGTATTTTTTGGGTAAATACCTAGTAGCGTGATTACTAGATTGTAGGGTAGTTCTATTTTTAATTTCTTGAGGAAACTCTATACTGTCTTCCACAGTGGCTGTACCGGTTTACATTCCCACCAGCAGCACAAGAGGGTTCCTTTTTCTCCACATCCTCACCAACACTTATTTCTTGTGTTTTTTATTTTAACCATTCTGACAGGCTTGTGAGGTGATATCTTATTGTAATTTTGATTTGCATTTCCCTGATAATCACTGATGTTGAGCATTTTTTCATGTGTCTGTTGGACATCTGGATGTCTTCTTTGGAGAAGTGTCATGTCTTCTGCCATTTTTAATAGGATTATTTGGTTTTGGGGTATTGAGTTGTATCTGTTCTTTATATGTTTTGGATACCAATCCTTTATTGGACATGTCATTTGCAAGTATCTTCTCAAGTACCTTCCATAGGTTGCCTTTTAGTTTTGTTGATTGTTTCCCTCACTGTGCAGAAGCTTTTTGTCTTGATATAGTACCAATAGTTTATTTTTGCTTTTATTTCCCTTGCCTCAGGAGACATATCTAGAAAAATGTTGTTACAGCCAATGTCAGAGAGATTACTGCTTGTGCTCTCTTCAAGGATTTTTATGGTTTCAGGTCTCACATTTAGGTCTTTAATTCAGTGATCCAGTTTCATTCCTTGGCATGTAGCAGTCCAGTTTTTCCAACACTATTTGTTGAAGAGACTGTCTTTTTCCCATTGTATACTCATTCATTCTTTGTCGAAGATTAATTGACCATATAACTGTGGGTTTGTTTCTGGGTTTTCTATTCTGTTCCATTGATCTATGTGTCTATTTTTATGCCAGTACCATACTGTTTTAATTATTGCCACTTTGTAATAAAACTTGAAGTCTGGAATTTCATACCTTTAGTTTTTTTTTTTAATTCAATTTTAATATGTTTAATTTACTGTATGTTGATCATTTCTCAGCTACTTTTTCATTTATTATTCGTGTATATACAATTTCCCGCTAGCAGGATTTGATTTAAATAGTTTTTAAGAAGATAGTAATATGGCCTGAATTTTAGAGGCTGACTGCATGGATTTGTATCCTGGCTCCACCAGTCATGGGCTGTGCTGTCCTAAGCATCTTGTTTGATTTCTCTGTTTCACTTAAGTTTTTAGTAAAAGTGAATACAATAGTGTTTGCCCTACAAGATTAGTGTGGGAGTTAAATGGGTTAATGCATGCAAACTGCTTTAGAACTGTGCTTAGTACTTTATAAATATCGTTTGCTGCTGTCATAGACTCTGGGTCTAAAGTTCTCTCTTGTCTAGGAAAAAATCGGGATGTAGGATTAAAGCAAGAGGTGGCTAATGTCTGGGAAAAGACAAGAGCCCCGAATAAGGGTCCTTGCCCCGTTTTTATTAGGATCAGAAGGCTTACAAACATGGTGATGGACGTGCACAAAGGGACAATGAATCTGTGAACATTAACTTGTGGACATGAGGGAAAGGGAGCCTTGAGAATATTTGGGGTGAGGGGTTTGGGTTAATACAAAACAAAATCTGGGTACCAGGAGGAAGGTTGTTTACAGCAGACACGAGAGTGCACCTCTGTTTATCTTAGCCTAGGGGATGAGACAGGTAGGGGGAGTAACCTCAGGGTTAGTAAGGTACTTCTTCTTTTGTTAACCATCTCCATTCTGGGCTGCTTTGTCTGCAACGCAGTGGTCCATAGTCCAATTCACCGATTTACCTAACCTGGCCCTATTCTCCTGTGAAAGTGGCTTTTCTGCTATAGTACTAAATTGGGCTGCTTCCACCCTGAATTATCTCATCTTGTTTATTTCATATACCTATGTATTGGGCACCTTTGTGCCATTCCTATTTTAGGCCTTTGCCTCTCCCTCTCTATTCTGGGGGCTCTGCACCCCCTCTCTATTTTGGGGTGCCTTTGCACCTTCCTATTCCTGGCACCTTTGCACCTTCCTATTCTCGGGGTGCCTTTACACCCCCCTATTCTTGGGGTGCCAGTCTGATTTGCCCAAACTCAGGATTGAGCGTTTTATGACTTTGTATTTCTTTATGTCTTGTTAACCCATGGGTGTAAGCCCGAGGAATTCCTAAGCTTATCCCCTACATGCTGCTATTATCATTTGTCTAACCAAAGAGAAGGAAGCTTTTGGGAATTCATACTGTATCCAATACTGATCTGTTGTGGTGCTTATTTTCTGTGTGGACTTCAGACAGACAGGGATGTTTTAGGAAGCAGACTAGATTGTTACCTGGACTTGGATTAGAGACCCCTGGCTCTGTGTGGCTCCTTTACAGAATTTCCCTGTCGGCTTCAGCGTTTGAATTCTCTCAAGTAACTAGGAGTGTAGTGATACTGATGCCAGGACAGAAGCAGGTTTTAGGGGAAAGACGATAAGTGTCCTCTAGGCCTGCTGGCTGGAGGTAAAAGTAGCCTAAGAGACATTTGGATGGAAGGACCTGGAAACTCAGGAGAGACATATGAGCTGCAGAGAGAGACTTAGGAGGTGTAATGGGTGAGCCCCCTGGTGTGAGTAGACAAAGAAGGTGGCCTGCAGGGGATTTTCCCTCAGGGGGAGCTGGAGGGAACTGGATGTGCTGGGAGCCTGTTGGGGCGGTGGAGGGGAGTCCAGCCATCCAGCCAGGGTATATCCAGGGGGGTCTCACCAAGCTTAAGCCAGATCAGTGCCTGATGAAGGCCACAAACAGCAGAAGTGGAAGAGAGAACATGCAGAGACAGAAAGGAAGGAAGTTTCAGAGGATCAGTTGGTGACTTCCGTCCTGACATTTGTAATAACCCACAGAAAACATGAGGGAAAAGTGCAAGAAATGGGCTACTTGCCCTGGGCTGTTGCGAGCCCCCATAAGATTGGGGTTGCTTTTGTCTCCCGCATCCTGGGCCCTGGCTGTTCTTACAGCTTGCTGTGAGCTCTGTCATGAGCCCGGGTCATACTCTGGGAAAGGAAGTCAAGGTATTCCAGAGCGCTGTGCTAGGTGCGCGTGGCACTGGCGCTGAGTTGTCTGAACAAGCCTGTGAGGTGGTGTCAGAATGGCTAATTCTCAGACCATAGAGTTAGACGTCCAGGTCTAATGCTCAGTCCCTCCACTCGCTGGCTCTATGGCTTTGGTTACTTAGCCTTGCCAAATCTCAGGTCTCCTCTCCCTACAATGAAGCTGGTACTAGTACTTCACTGGGCTGTGTGGAGGATTAAATGAGTTGAATGACTAGTGTTAGCTTAGCGTCTGGCCCATGGAAGGGTCCAGTCATTGTCTGTTGTGGACATGTTCCTTATCCCCATTGCAGACAAGGAAAGCCAGCCTCTGGGAGGATAAATGGCTTGCCCAAGGTTATCCTTCCAGAGCAAGTCTTTATGACCGCTCCACCCATGCTGACCAGGCCCTTCAGACCTGGAGCTAATCCTGCACAGAAAATGACCTATGAACTGCTCCATACAAGGTCAATAAATTTATGGAATGGAGATACCTCTTCCAAGTGCAATAGTTCAGCTAGGTAGTGGCCACCTGGGCTGTGTCAGTAGTTAATGAGCATCTATCTCCAGAGGTGATGTGTGCTAGAGCTTAGGAGGCCCTTTGCTGCCCCGGAGTCAGGGTTTCTGTACCCTCCCCTACCCCAGGAATGACTCTTGTGAGCCCCTAGACACATAGGGGAGACAAGGGGACATGTAGGCAGCAATGATGGTCACCCACCCAGCAAGTGCCTCTGGCTATAGGAATGTGTTCCTGAGTCCTCTCCAATTGTGTGGCTGTGATTTGTGAGATGCATGTAATGGGGCTCAGCACAGGACCCAGCACAAAGTGGTACTCAGTAAATAGTGCTCCTCAGGACCACCATTTTCTTTTTAATATGACCACTACCCTTTTATTTGTAGATGAGGAAAGTAAGAACTGGGAAGGGGAGGTGACTAGGTCAAAGAGTCAGAGGCATCTTACAATAGAATCTTAATAACAACAGACAAGAGGGCGCCTGGGTGACTCAGTTGGGCATCTAGCTCTTGATTTTGGCTCACATACTCTCAGTTTGTGGGTTCTAGCCCCTTGTCAGGCTCTGGGCTGATGATACAGAGCCTGCTTGGGATCCTCTCTCTCCCTCTCTCTCTGTCCCTTTGCTCATGCTCTCTCTCACTCTCTCTCAAAATGAACAAATAAAACTTAATAATAATAACAACAACAACAACAACAACAGAACAAAAGCAATCAAAGACCAAATTTCAAAGTCAAGCATTTGGAATGCTGAGTTCTAATTTCTTCTCTATTCTTAACAGATTGATTTTCCCTCCATGAGTCAGCTATACTCTCCATTAAAGTACAATTTTCTATCTTTCTCTGGACCCAACTGTACCAAAAGACTGGATTTTGTTTTAAAAACAAATTTCAGATCAAATGATGGTTCTTTGAAAAGATCAACAAAATTGACAACCCTCTAGCCAGACAGACCAAGAAAAAGACATGAGACTCAAATTACTGAAGTCAGGATCAAAAGATGGAACATTACTACCAAGCTAACAGAAATAAAAAACATTATAAAGGGATACTATGAACAGTTTTATGCCAACAAATGAAGAAAGGGACAAATTCTTAGAGAGAGACAAATTACCAAAACCGATGCAAGAGGAAAGAGAAAATCTGAATAGACCTATACCATGTAAGCAGATTAAATTAATAAAAAAAAAAAAAAAAAAAAAAACTACCCCCCGCCCATACAGACGAAAAACCCTAGGACCAGATAACTTCACTAGTGAATTCTACCAAACATTTAAAAAAGAATCAATACCAATTCTTCACAAAATCTTCCTTCCAAAAAAGAAAAGGAGGGAACACTTCCCCAATTCATTCTGTCAGGCCAATATTATCTTGATACCAAAACCTAACAAAGATATCACAAGAAAAATTTTTGAATGCCCAGAGCCTTCACCTAGAATTTCCTTGTGTTGATTTTGCCAGCAGGCGTGTTTTTTCCTAACTCACCTCATCTTGGGACTCCCAGCTGTATGTAAGAATTTCAATTTCAACTCTGCACTCTGGGTCCAAATGCTTTCTTTCCTCTCTTGCAACAGCCAAGGTTCTAGGCATCTGGAACCAACAGTTGATCCATGAAAAACATCTTGTGGCCATGCGTGGTGATGGATCTTCAATAGACATATCATGGTGATAATTTCACACTAGATTGGATAAATTTGTTGTACACCTGAAATGAATGTTATGTGTCAGTTATATCTCAAAAAAACAAAACAGTTGACCCCAGAGCAAACTCATATCCTAAGTCAATTTTCACAGCAATAATGCTGCAAACACACTTCAGAATTCAGTGTCATATGATCATTTCTCACACATCTGGATTCAGCTGATATAGGCTAGGTTCACTTGGTCTTAACTCTAAGCTGTTGGTAAGATCTAGGTCTACTTCTCGTATTTCTCATCTGCCACAGACCAGCAGCTGCCTGAGACTCGTTCTTGAGGAGGACTAGCCCTATATGCGAGGACGTTTTAAGCCTATGTTTAGATCACATCTGCTAACATCCCTTTGGCCAAAGCAAATCACATGCCTTGCCTGAGCCCACAGGAGAGGGAAGAAGTACTCTGCTCCTACGGAGGTGGTGGGAAAGGAGTGAATGTTTGCTGAGGACTAATCTAATCTACGTAGTCACCTTCTCACTTGAATTCACGTTTAGGCCCCAAGAATTTCCCTTCCTTTCTTGGAAATTTAGCTAAATATTTTTGAAATATGCTTGGTGTTTACCTAGCATCTAGGTGTTTGTGAATAAGGGTTTTTCAGGATAATTTTTCCATCTTACTGCTAGAAGTATATGTTGTACATAGAGGTGGCAGCAGAGCCAGGACTCCATCACAGATCTGTAGACCTTCATGTCCCCTTCTTTTTTGACCACGCTATTGCTTCCTTTTAAGTAAATGACCCCCTAGTGCATTGTTTTCAAACTGTGAGTTTTATAGCTCAGTACACATATATAGCTCAGTAAAACTTACAAAATATTAACTCTTTCAAAGTGGGGTGCATTCTGATATTTTCCATTCCATATTTTAAATGCTGGTTATGATACTAAACTGATTTTATAATCTACCAATAGTTCAGAACCTGCCATTCAGAAAATGCTGACCTGGTGAACTCTTTTAATCATTTCCTCTCCCTTGTTGTTAATTTTGGAATATGTTGGGGCACCTGGGTGGCTCAGTCAGTTAAGTGTCTGACTCTTGATTTCAGCTCAGTTCATGATCTCACAGTCATGGGACTGAGCCCCACATCAGGCTCTGTGCTGAGTGTGGAACCTGCTTGGGATTCTCTCTCTCTTCTCTCTCTCTGCCTCTCCCCTGCTCACATTCTCTCCCTCTCAAAAAAAAAAATAATAATTTTGGAATACATCTACTTTCGTATCTTTTTAAAGGGAAAATAAACTCAGTTGAATGTCCTTTTATCTGCCTCATTATGAATTTTTCTGTGGCTGTGGTCCTAGGCCAGCCTTTGGTGCTACCTAGTTCCTTCCTACAAACCCAAAGTGTCTTGAGCCTGCACACTGGGCATGTGCAGCCCAGTACCAGGTGCCACAGACATGCAGGTAGGTTACTGTCCAGCTCTTGAAGAAATGACACCATTATTCAGCCTAGACAAGTACTTGGTCAAAGGGTAGCCCATTCACAAAGTGCAGTAAACTCCTTGGAGACCAGATGATTAGTGAAGGCCTCAAGGGAGAACAGATCTAAGTGGGGAAAGAGTGCAAGGGGAGAAGGATCCAGGAGCGGTTTGGAACTTTGCTCAGCAGAAGTAGGGAGCTACTGATGATTTTTGAGCAAGTAGTTATAAAGCCAGATGAAAGTTTCAGGAAGTTCCTTTGGCAAGTTCATTCAGCATTCATTCAGCACGTATACTGTAAGCGCCCTCAATGCTGCAGGCGCTATGCTAGGCATGCATGGGGGCACCTGGGTGGCTCAGTCTGTTGAGCGTCTGACTCTTGACTTCAGCTCAGGTCATGATCTCACAGTTCGTGGGATCGAACCCCGTGTTGGGCTGACAGTGCAGAGTCTGCTTGGGATTCTCTCTCTCTCTCCCTCTCTCTGCCCCTCCCCTTCCTCTGCCCCTCCCCTGCCCATATTCATGCGCACGCACACGCGTGCTCTCTCTCTCTCCCAAAAATAAATAAACTTAAGAAACACAAAATATTACAGGACACCTGGGTGGCTCAGTCAGTTGAGCATCCTACTTTGGCTCAGGTCAAGATCTCATGGTTCATGAGTTTGAGCCCTGGGCTCTGTGCTGACAGCTCAGAGTCTGGAGCCTGCTTTGGATTCTGTGTCTCCCTCTCTCTCTGCCCCTCCCCTGCTCACGGTCTGTCTCTCAAAAATAAACATTTAAAACACACACACACACAAAAACACAAAATATCTTAGTGAACAAAACAGGCAAACATCCCTGCACTCAAGAGAACTTACACTCCAGCAGTGGGTTTGGGGGTGGGGGAATCAAGCTTCTGTTATTAGCAATATCATGTGTGGAAGGCGGGAAGTACAATGAGAACATGAAAAGACGGGCAAGGCGGGTGGGGAGCGCTCGGGCGGGATGCATCTTGCAGGGTGCCTGGAGTGTGGCAGACCGCTCCGGGCATGACTGGGGCTGAGGATGGCAGCCTCATGCTCCTCTGTTTTCCTTTCAGAAACACGATGTACAATATTCGGGGCAACAGGCAGGCCTCAGGAACAGGCCATGGACCTCCAGGGGAAGATGCTCCACTGAGCGGGGAACCTCAGAGGGCAGAGCAGCCTTTGCCCTCTGACCCCAGCACCCCAGGTGAGCTCTGCCCAGGTTTGAGCTGGGCCTTCAGAGGCCAAGCGAGTGCCCTCTTTCCTCCCCCAAAACCAACATCTACGCTTGTGTGTGTCCAATAGGACACTCTCCGGGTCACTCCTTGTTTCTATGGGTCTGGTAGCAGTGACTCCTTTTTTTAGTAATAGCGTTGTGGTAAAATATACATAAAATTTACCACGTTAACCCATTTTAAGTGTATAGTGCAGTAGCATTAAGCACACTCACGTCGACCACTGCCCTCACCCACTTCCAGAACTCTTCCTCGTCTTCCAAAACTGACACTCCTGCAGTGATTCTTGAAGTAATGAAAATATCTCTCACTTCTTCTTTCTTACTTTTTTTAATTTATAAGGAAAGGATATGAAAATGCCTGTGTGGGCTGAGCAAAATCAGATCTCTGCCTGAAGAAGCAGAGCAGATGACCTCTACGTGTCTATCCCGGCTCCTCCATAGCACTTAATTATTGCACAAAATGTGAGTGGCCCACACCGCCGTGGGGGTTGGGCTTCTTTTGCAATTAGCATGGATGCCCCCCCACCCAAGACATACCGTAACCTAGAAATGGAAGAAAACCAGCTGAGGCAGCCCTGTGCGGGCTTCTGGCAGGGGGGACCCCTGCCCCGTGGAGCAGTGCCTCCAGAGAAATCTCCCCTTTGGAGCAGCGTCTGGTGAGGCCGCGCCGGTCACAGTGAACAGTCTGAGAGGGGACCGGTGCTCTCTCAAATCAACGGTAATAAAACCAGCACCCACATCTAGCACCTACTCTGTGCCAGGGCTACTCTAAGCACTTTTTTCCCTTTGGTAATGGTTTTATTAAGAGATAATTCACATATCAAACAATTCACCCATTTGAAGTATACAGTTCACCATAATCTATTTTACTTTATTTTTTAAAGTTTATTTATTTATTTTGAAAGACAGACAGGAAGAGCATGAGTGGGGAGGGACAGAGAGAGAGAGACAGAGAAAGAGAATCCCAAGCAGGCTCTGCACTGTCAGCATGGAGCTCGATGCTGGCCTCAAACCCATGAACCGTAAGATCATGACCTGAGTGGAACTCAAGAGTCAGAGGCTTCACTGACTGAGCCAGCCAGGCGCCCCTCACCATAATCAATTTTAGAGCATGCTTATTATCCCAAGAAACCTTGCATCCTCCAGCTCTAGGCAACTACCGTTCGACTTTCTGTCTCTGTAGATTTGCCTGCTCTGGATCGTTCATATAAATGGAATCTGAAATATCTGGTCCTTCAGGACTGGCTCCTGTCACTTACCAGAATCTTCTTCCACGTGCACTAAGCACCTGCATTAACCTCTTCGACCCTTCCAACATCCTGAGCGGTTACTACATACCGTTGTTGTTCTCATTTACTAAATAAGGGAACTGAGGATGGAAAAGTGGAGTGACTCGCTCATGGCCGCACAGTGGGTGCAGAACTAGGGTTCAGGCCCAGCACTCTGGCCCCATACCACCACCTCAAGCCTCATTTTCTAAAGCGGTGATTTTTCAGACTACATTTTTCTCGCCATGACTCCTTGACCCCCATAAACAAAATCTAATATACAATGCAGACCACAGCAGACTTGAGGCATCGGTGGGAGTCTGGGCTCCCCTTGGCTCCCCACCCGTCCCTCCCAGTCAGCTCTGCCACCCTCCCATGAAATCCTACAGCACTGATTGAAAAACCACCCTCCTGGGCCTCATTTTCTCCAACTGTGAAATGGGCATAGTGACCCCTACCTTGCCTGCCCTCAGGGTGAGTGGGCAGTATTGTTATCAGAGGGCAACAGGGCTACAGCAAGCCCCCCTGCTCTTCTATACCCCGTGGCGGGAAAGAGAAAGAGACACTGCATTTTTCGGAGCTCTGCGGTCTGATTTGTACGCAGTGCAACCAGATTTCTTTCAAGTCTAGAACAAGACCATTCTGTTCTTGTACCCAACAAGGTCAGGGAGTTTCTGGTTCCTGTCACCTACTCGAGTAGTTTGTTTTTTTTTTTTAATTTTTTTTTTTTCAACGTTTTTTATTTATTTTTGGGACAGAGAGAGACAGAGCATGAACGGGGGAGGGGCAGAGAGAGAGGGAGACACAGAATCGGAAACAGGCTCCAGGCTCCGAGCCATCAGCCCAGAGCCTGACGCGGGGCTCGAACTCTCGGACCGCGAGATGGTGACCTGGCTGAAGTCGGACGCTTAACCGACTGTGCCACCCAGGCGCCCCTCGAGTAGTTTTTTATCTGTTCAAGATTGTTTGGCTGGCCCCAGAAGAAACGTGGTAAATTATTCGGCTCTTCCTCTAAGCCCTCACCTGGGATCCCATACCACGTCCTTACGTTTAACACACTAGTCCCAAAAGGATCGGGGATAGCTTATTAAAATGCACATCAGGGGAAAGACAATGAGTCATCTGGGTTAGGAAATTTAAATAAGATCAAGATATCCTATAGAGTAGCAAAGAGTGGGCAGCAGTGTGTCTGAGCTTCTCAGCAGCCAAAGCAAAGAGGGAAATGCAACTGTTAGATGATTTCCAGCATCCCTAAGAATAAACATATATTTTCTTGGAAGAAGCAAACCTTTTCTGGCACTGGGAGCTGTGGATGGCTCAGTTGGGAGAGCGTCCGACTTCAGCTCGGGTCATGATCTCACGATTCGTGAGTTCAAGCCCCACACTGGGCTCGCTGCTGTCAGCGCAGAGCCTGCTTCAGATCCTCTGTCCCTCTCTCTCTGCCCTGTCCCTCTCTCTCTGTCCCTTTTCTGCTTGCACTCTCTCAAAAATAAATAAAACATTGGGAATGCAAGCTGGTGCAGCCACTCTGGAAAACAGTATGGAGGTTCCTCAAAAAACTAAAAATAGAACTACCCTACGACCCAGCAATTGTACTACTAGGCATTTATCCAAGGGATACAGGTGTGCTGTTTCCAAGGGACACATGCACCCCCGTGTTTACAGCAGCACTGTCAACAATAGCCAAAGTATGGAAAGAGCCCAAATGTCCATCGATGGATGAATGGGCAAAGAAGATGTGGTATATATATACAATGGAGTATTACTCGGCAATCAAAACGAATGAAATCTTGCCATTTGCAACTCCGTGAATGGAACTGGAGGGTATTATGCTAAGCAAAATTAGTCAGAGAAAGACAAAAATCGTATGACTTCACTCATATGAGAACTTTAAGAGACAAAACAGATGAACATAAGGAAGGGAAACAAAAATAATATAAAAACAGGGAGGGGGACAAAACAAGAGACTCATAAATATGGAGAACAAACTGAGGGTTACTGGAGGGGTTGTGGGAGGGGGGATGGCTAAGGGGCACTAAGGGATCTACTCCTGAAATCATTGTTGCACTATATGCTAACTAATTTGGATGTAAATTAAAAAAAAAAAAAAAAAAAAGAACACAAAAAAAGAAAGTAACTGAAGACCCCAAAGAGCTTTTGTTAATGTGGGTTGTATCTACTATTATTCACTGTACTAGAAATTACAACTGAGAAAATATTAAGTATTTATATGTCAATTCATTTAAAGATAATGGAATTATATAATAAATAATAAGTGAACATAATAAATAAATAAATAAATAAATAAATAAATAAAACACTGAAAATGAAAAATGTCCCTGGATGCAGGCTGATGGCAGATCCTTTACTAAAGGATAGGTAAGACAGAACAAGGCAGCATAGGTGACTGACTCTGATGTTGGATTTGAATGAAGAATAAAATAAGATAAAAATCAAATGAAATAAGAAATTCAGCAATGGTTGGCAAATGTTTTCTACAAAGGGCCAGAGAGTAAATGTTGGAGGCGTTGTGGGACATACGGTCTCCGTTGCCACACTCAACTCTGCCCTTATGGAGCGAAAGCAGCACAGACAATGCACAAACAAATGAGTGTGGCCGTGTTCCAATAAAACTTTATTTACAGAAGCAGGCTGTGGGCTAGATTTGGCCTGTAGACTGGATTTGACCCATGAGCCAGTGTTTGCTGAACCTGTCTGTAGAGGAAATAAAAGAACTGTGCAGCCTTGGGACGATCAACTATGGGAAATATGTGTCCTAACTTAGCTTGTAATAAGAATCAAACAAGAGGGGCGTGTGGGTGGCTCGGTCGGTTGAGCGTCTGACTCTTGATTTTGGCTCAGGTCATGATTCCAGGGTCGTGGGACCAAGCCCTGTGTCCGGCTCCATACTGAGTGTGGAGCCTGCTTAAGATTCTCTCTTTCTCTCCCTCTGCCTCTCCCCTGCTCATTGCTCGCTTGCTCTCTCTCTCTCTCTCTCTCTCTCTCTCTCAAATAATTAATTAAAAGGAGTCAAACAAGAGTTTGAGTTACTCTCTGGGGTTAAGAATGCAGAGTACAGATACTCCATACTCCTATCTTGAACAGTTGTGTGTACTTTGGAACTTGCCCACAGGGTAGAGATGGGATCCTGAGATAAGAAGCAAGACATCCTGCCAGGGCTTGTGCCTGAGGAGATGGCCGCCTGCACCAGCGGTGTCCTAGGAGATCACCCATGCAGGCGGGGATCCAAGAGCACAGGACAGGCACACTTTAGAGGATGGGCTGAAGGACCAGCCAGTACAGTGTAAATAATGTTTTTAGAGTCTGATGGTTCTCGAGGGGCGCCTGGGTGGCTCAGTCGGTTGAGCGTCCGACTTCAGCTCAGGTCACGATCTCACGGTCCGTGAGTTCAAGCCCCGCGTCGGGCTCTGGGCTGATGGCTCAGAGCCTGGAGCCTGCTTCCGATTCTGTGTCTCCCTCTCTCTCTGCCCCTCCCCCGTTCATGCTCTGTCTCTCTCTGTCTCAAAAATAAATAAACGTTAAAAAAAATAATAATAATTTTAGAGTCTGATGGTTCTCAAAGTGTGAGCCCTGGGCAAGTTGCATCCGGCATCACCTAGGAATGTCTTAGAAATGCAAATTATCAAGCCCTGCCCCAGGCCTGTTGATGAAAAGTCTGGGAGTAGGGTCCCACAGTCTGTGTTTTAGCAAGCCCTCCAGGTGCTTCTGCAGCAAGCTCAAGTTTGAGAACCACTGAGGCCACTGATCATAACCTCTGTGTTCCTCCTTTTGAAAGATCCAGCGGATTCTCCAAAGCCTACGCCCAAGTCTTCTCTGACCGCCAATCTCCTTCAGAAAGCCAAGCGCCAGAACAACACCTTCCCACTCTTTGCCGAAGGACTCACACGGAACCGAACTGCCCAGGAAAAAGTGTTGGCCTTGGAGCAGCAGGTTCTCATGCTCACCAAGGAGTTAAAGTCTCAGAAGGTGAGCTCTGTCCCCAGAGAGGCCCCAGGCTCCAGTGGACCCCTCTGGGCCTGGAGCCTTTGAACTAGACCTGGCACGTCAGCCCAGCCGGGCATATGGCAGTCTGTGGTCCTTACCAGCCGAACTGCTGGTGGTTGAAAATGCTGTGCTGTTAATTACTAAGGGACATGGGGACACTCAGACTAGGTGTTGGAAGACCCTCAAGGGCAGGTCTCTGGAACTTACTTTGTAATTGCTCTTGGACTCCTCCTGGAGGACTGTGCATGGCCCGTCCCCACACTGAAGGGGGATAGCATTCGGAGGAGGGGGGTCTGGATGCAAGGTCCTGGGAGGGGCTGCTGAAGGAACCGGCAGCTGGTAACGGTGCAGCTCCCTGAAGGACTGTCAGAGGACAGAGAGAGCAGGCAGGTCTGTGTGGCTCTAGGGCTCAAGCAGGCCCGAAAGAGGACAGTGATGAGGAAGACTTAGGCTTAATAGAGAAATTAATTATAGCAGTTAAGAAAAGAAAGAGTCACATGGTCATTGTAGAACACAGATCGCACACATACCCAGACATTCAAATCATCCCCAAATCCTACAACCCAGAGAGTAAGTCGTGTTCACATTCTGGGGTGACTCTGTGAAGTAGTGAGAGTCCCAAGGCAGGGGGTGAGAGGGACTGCAACACTGGGCTCTTTTTGGCACAATAAAAGTGGTTAAGTTAGTGCAGTCGTTACTGAAAACCTCAAGGGTGGTGCCTGGTGATGCCTCACTGGGCCCCACTGAGAACCCACACTTCTCTTCCTCTGAGAAGAAGGCCTAAGTTTTCATGTTTGTGCTTTGGCTGCCCTGAGTCTTTTTCTGCTTTGTCTCCCGGCTCTTGCTTCTGGGGAAGAGGGGGGTACACTGTATTTACCTCTGAATAGTCTCCTTTCACATGTCTTCTCCTTTCTGCTGCTCTGTGTTTGGAGAAGACAGCCTAGAAAAATGCTCTCCCTGCCTAATTTTGCCCCTCCTCTGCCCTTTCTTGCCCTAAGCTGATACCAAGGCAAGTAGCAGAGGCTTCACTCCTGGCAGATCAGCAGATACATTTAATGAAGCAGGCCTTGACTGAAGGTCTCAAGGGAGGAAGCTCATCCGTTTACATGTTCTCAATCCATTTGTTTTTGTGTCAAGTCCTTGTTGAGGACCTGTGGCGTGCACGCGGTATTCTAGGTGCTGGGGACGGTGAGAAGAGACGCAGGCCCCTCCCCTGCAGGGCTTACATTTCGTGGCAGAGACAGGCGGTAAGCCCGCGAACACCCACATACATCATCACGGCGTGTGAAGTCCCCTCTGCTGTCACTTAGCAGCCCAGCTCTCTTCTCCTCCCATCGTCCCCCGTTCCCGTCGCGGGGCGGCCAGCGGTCCTGAGAGCTAAGAGAGCATGCAGCTGGGTGGGAGCAGCTGCCTGATCCCTGGACCAGTACAGCATAAGTTCCAGGCTGAACCTGGCCAGGAAAAGAAATCTGGATGTGACCTCTGCCTCTCCCTTCATCACACCTTCCCCTTCTTTCTAGGAAATATGGGCAGCCTCCTGTGGCTTGGCCTTTGCTTTGAAGGTGTCGGGAATCATTGAATGAAGACGAGAGGCCCAGGAGACCTAGATTTCAGTGAGGTTTGCCCCCAACATCTGTGCTACCCTGGAGAGTGTAGCATTCTTCAGTAAATGAAGTTAAGCTCTTGGAGATCAGTAAGGCCCACCCAGGCTGCTGACAGCTCCCCTGCCATCAGAGTGAAAATGGCAGGAGGAATTTGTTCAAGCATTAAAGGACCTGGACTTTATATCTTTTTTTAAATATTTATTTATTTTTGAGAGGGAGAGACAGAGTGCGAGCAGGGCAGGGGCAGAGAGAGAGGAAGACACAGGATCCAAAGCAGGCTGCAGACTCTGAGCTGTCAGCACAGAGCCTAATGCGGGGCTCTAACTCACAAACTGCGAGATCATGACCTGAGACCAAGTTGGACGCTCAACCCACTGAGCCACCCAGCCACCCCCAAGAACCTGGACTTTCTTACTGTTCACTTTCCTGGCCTGGGACAGACAATCAGAAGGGGAGAGTCTTGCAGTTTCACTTTTGACTCATGGGATGAGTGGTTTCTGTGTTCTCCTGCCCATCTCCCAAACGTGGGAGACTGAGCACAGAAGGTATAGGCCGCAGTTCTGGCCGAAGAAGTTTCTTAACCTTGCATAGCCTCAGCTTCCTCCTCTGTACGTGTACAGCTGGGTTTACTGGAGAAGCCTGTGTCCGGATTTGTAAAGCCCAGTGTCTGGCAGCCAGCAGCCGCCCAGCAGATGCAGGCTTTGTTGGTTTGGGCTGTTACTGCAGTATTCCCTGCCCTCCTTATTGATTCCTAGTGGCCTTACAAGAAGTGACACGTTCCTCTGAGGGGCTCTGGGAAGACAGACAGGCACCCGTGAGGACCTCCAAGAAGTGAGTGGCCTAGCAGTGATAGGCGAGGGTCAAGTCTTAATCCCACATCAGGCGGGGGGAGCCCTAGCTTTACCGACTCAGGTTTTTAACTCCAGCCCAGATACCAAAACCAAAGAGGGGAAGGAGAAAAGATCAATTCTTGGCCCAGAGGTAGGATAGACGAGGCCTGCAAAACCTTGGGGCGCCCAGCAGTGCCCCGGACACGCAGAAATGCCAATCAGAGGGCCACTGTCCATCTGAGACTCTCTGAGCCCAGTTCTTCAGCTGGGGAAGCAATCCCTTGGATGTCCTGGGCTCACATCTGCAAGATGCTTTCCTGTGTCTCTTCTTGGGAGGTACTCTCTTTCTGCCTGAGGGTGCAGGAGGATGTGGGAACTGGAAGGGGGAAGTGGGTCTTGTCCTGGCTCAGCCACCCAGGTGGCCATTGCCAATAGCAATTGTGATTCTTTAAGAATTTGTATCTCAAAGTCTGTTGGACGCCGTGGAGGACACAGAGGTACACTGGCTCCTTGCCCTTGGGTAAGGAAGAGCAGATAAGAGCACGCATGACTGGTGTTAAGTGTGGCTGCAGCTCTGTGCTGGGGCTTTCCATGCATTATCTCTAATACTACAGTTATTAGCCCCCTTTTCCCGAAGAGGAAACTGAGGTTCTGAGAGGTTCTGAATGCCCAGGGTCTCTCAGCGGCCAAGATAGGTTTCACACTCTGGTCTGTCTGCTTCTAGAGATTTTTCCCTTTTTACCATGCCATGCTTAAGGATCTCAGGGAAGGTAGGTGACTGGCCTGAGGTCACACAGCTGAAGGAGCCAAGACTGAGACCCTGGCCTCCTTCCCCCAATCCAGGACTCATCCCAGCCCAACCACCTCCTCCATGTTCTCCAGGTATAGCCCAGCATGAGAGCACCGTAACTGCTCTTGAGAAAATATGAACACAGTCCTTGTATCTGGTGTCATATTAAACTATAGGGCCACTCCAGTACCTGTTGAGCTATTATCTGTCCCAGGCCCTTGTAGCTGGCCCCACAAGAGATTTGGACTCTGGGAGATAGCACCAGATGGCTGGTTGGCCGGGGGGCTCTCAGAGTTCACAAAACTGCACCCAGCCTGAAGGCTGTCTGCTCTGGCAGAGGGAAGCCCATTGTTTGTAGTGATGTTGGCCATCTGTCGACTGCTGGGAATGATGAACCCCTCCCAGGCCCTACCTGGGGTCAACTTAGCTCCCTCAGGTAATTTGTTTAGAAAACTTGTTGGGGGCAAAGTGCAACCATGTACTTCCCTAGAACCCCAGCCAGGAACCTCAGTGTACACTCCCCTTATACAGAGTACAGAGTTCAAAGATTTCAGCATAGAGGGAGGGTCGAGAGGGACCCTGGCTGTAGCTTCCGCTTGGGGAGGGACACTTGCCACCCTTTTTCTCTCCTCAAGTGGCTCTCCGAGGTGTAGGGATCATGATCTCCACTTTACATATGACAAAGCCAAAGTTCATTTTTCTGAAACACCCTCATTAGATACCCCTCCATGGACCTGGAATAGAGCCAAGGCCTCTGTGACTCCAGTGCTCCTTCATCTGCACCCTGCTAGCGCCCAGCCTCTTAAGGGTCAGTGGCTGGAGTGCCAGACTCTCAGTCCAGTGCTCTTTCCCCAGCAATGTTGGGCCCATCCACCTTGATTTTAGCGAGTGATGAAAGTATCAGCTCATTATTTAATAAGGTAAAGGATTACTTTTTTAAAAGATGATTTGTTGGATTTTAAAAATTTAAACAATCAACTCTCCTGCAATTAAAAAAAATTTTTTTTAATAGAATGACAACTTGCAGCCAGTTATCAAAGTCTGAAATGGACCAAACATTGATTTGATTAAGAAATATTAAAGGCAGGGCGGGGCACCTGGGTGGCTCAGTCAGTTGAGCCTCTGACTCTGGCTTAGGTCATGATCTCATGGTTCGTGAGTTTGAGCCCTGCATCGGGTTCTGTGCCGACGGCTTGGAGCCTGAAGCCTGCTTCGTATTCTGTGTCTCTGTCTCTCTCCGCCCCTTCCCTGCTCATGCGCTCTCTCTCTCTCTCTCTCTCTCTCTCTCTCTCTCTCTTTCTGTCTCTCTCTCTCAAAAGTAAATAAACATTAAAAAAAAAATGGGGCGCCTGGGTGGCTCAGTCAGTTGAGCGTCCGACTTCAGCTCAGGTCATGATCTCACAGTCTGTGAGTTCGAGCCTCGCGTCGGGCTCTGTGCTGACAGCTCAGAGCCTGGCACCTGCTTCGGATTCTGTGTCTCACTCTCTCTGCCCCTCCCTGCTCTCTCTCTCTCTCTCTCTCTCTCTCAAATAAATAAACATTAATTTTTTTTTTTTTTTTTTTTTTTTTTTAAGTAGCAGAGCGCCTGGGTGGCTCAGTCGGTTAAGCATCTGACTCTTGATTTCAGCTCAGGTCATAATCTCACGGTTGGTGAGTTTGAGCCCTACATTGGGCTCTGCACTGACAGTGCAGAGCCTGCCTGGGATTCTCTTTCTCTCTCTCTCTCTCTCTGCCCCTCCCCTCCACGCTCTCTGTCTCTCTCTGAAAAAATAAACTACGTATGTATATTAAAAGTGCCATTTGATCAGCTCTTCTATTTCTAAGAATTGGTTCTAAAGCACTGCTTATAATTGTGGGAATTGGAAACAACCTGGATGTCCCTCCTTGCAGGTGGGATAAGGGAACTGTGTGCCCATACAAGGAGTACCCTTGCACTGTTGCAAGTGATGGTGTTGCTCCATACTGACAGCTTGGAGAGGTGCTGTAGCATATCATAAGGCCCAGAGAAGCTTCAGAAGAAGATGTATCACAAGCTTCCGTTTTTGTTTTTAATATTTCTATGTAGTATGTATGTACATTTTTGTGACATAATGGCCCCAGGTTCGTCCATGAGGTAGCCTATAACAGGATTTCCTCCCTTTTTCAGGCAGAGTTTATTCTATCATACGTATATGCAACATTTTGTTTACCCGCTCACCGTCAGTGGGCATATGGGTTATTCCCAATCTCTTGGGTGCTGGGGGAATAATGCTGCTACGAACATGGGCTATTTCTATTTTTAAGGAAATTGGAAGAAGTGTTTCAGTGCAAAATCTATTAACTACCCATCATGGAGAAGTGGAAGACCCTAGATTAGGAGTTGGGGGTCCTCACTTATGGTGTGTTTTCCCACCTGTGGGGATCCACCAAGTCCCTTTAGTCCTCTTCCTTCTCCTTTCTTGGTCTTTAGTGCCCTCACATGACAGCAAGGCGACCTGACCAGGTGGTCTCCCCCCAGGCCTGCCAGCCTCCAAGTTTTCTGAATCCGAGGTCCATTCACACTCCTCATCTTGTGCTTCCTGCTCCCACTCTGTCCCTTCCCTGGTTCCTTTCTCCCTGTCTCATTCTGTTGTGGGGATTCTGGGGTGGGCGAAGGGCCTCCTGGGCTGGAAGTAGGAATGGGGAGGCACCTGGACATAATGAAATGGGCTTCAGAGTTGACTCTCCCAAAGTTGGCAGAAGGATACCTGCCTGATTCTGAGCCTCAGACAAGTCTGAACAGTGGTCTGCTGGTTATTTCACCCGGCAGTTCCCAGGGTAATCTCCACATCTCAGCCGAACCAGAAAATGGTTTCAGCTTCTCAGTTATCCTGGAACCACAGGAATGGTGAGCTCTCTCCGCAGAGCCTGAGAAGCTAATTCATTCCAAACATTCCGATTTGGTTTGCAACCACCTCCCCACCCACCTTCCAGCCATGCCCAACGATGCCCACAACCCCACATGGGCTCTTTCCTTCCTGTGGGCCTTTGCTTGAGCTGTTGACTCAGCAAGTGTGGAAAGCCCTTCCGACCCTCATCTACTTGCTGCTTGGCCGTCTCTGGCCCTTCTTATTTTTCACGAATGAGTTCAAACTGTTCTGCCTTTCTATAGAATATACTGGTCTTCCCCCACCTCCACCCCAGGCAAAAGTCCTTGCTGTCTGCTCTGTGTCCCCACAAACACCCTTGCTTCCCTCTTGTAGTAAATCACTGCATTACAGTGTTTCACCTTCACTCCCACCAGCCTTGGTGGTTCTTGACCAATCCCCATCTAAGCCCCAGCACCCACCCCAGGGCCTGGCACTGAGTAGGGCTTCGTAAAGTTTGGATGGAGGGAGGGAAGGGAGAGAACCAGAAGAGAGACAGTCCACGGTTCCGAGGTTTCAGAAGATGCGTGCTAATTTGATCTCGCCATTAATTTCTCATATGAAGCCATGGTTTGGTGCAGTTCTCTTCCAAAATGGAATTGTTCTCAGCAGTAATCCTATCCAGCTGATTCATCTAGTTAAATACTTTGGCATGGATACAGGTAACTGGTCTCTAGAAACCATGTTTTTCCAGATGAGACTGGCATGGAGCATAGCAACGGCCCCAAACCCCTCCCCTGCCTACCAGGCTCTGAGGTTCACATGGGACTGGCCACTGGGCCTCCTGGCTTCTGATATTCTGACCCTGGTCTTAAATGAATCCATACCCTTGCTTTGGGGCAGCACAGGTCCTGGGGAGATTGGGGGTTTGAAGATGTGGGGAGCCAAGCAGACCTTGAGTTTCATTCTGAGTCCAGTGCCCCTTCACGGGATAAATAGAGGTCTTTGCTTCTGAGCTCTCTCAGGCTTTCTTGCACCAGCCCTCCAGGCATTGCTTGGTGGCCTAAGAGGCCGGGCACAGTGGACTGAATGAGGCTCTCTGTGTTGTTTAGTGTGAGGATTGCCCATGTGTTTCCTCCCCAGTGCTTTCCCAGCTCCATTGGTAGTGACTACTGTTTGCTGTATTCAGGATTCTGAGGCCTCAGTGAGGCTTAGCAGGAAGGAATAGGGAGCTTAATTAGTAAGGTCTGCCTGGGAGCGAGAGAGAGAAGTGCTGGCCTGTCACTTTGCTGCCGCCCCTGCCTTCATTACTGACCAAGTGCAGACTTAGGATTTGGGATGAAACTGCACCCTACTCTGCAGGGCATCAGTTTTCTCACTTCTGAAGTGGACATGGATTAATTAGTCAGGGCACAGGCTCGGCTGCTGTAACAGAGAAGCCTCAGACCACTATCGCCTAAAACAGTTTGGAAGTTTATTTCACTCCTATCTTCTCACAGAGAATCCAGAGAGGTAAGTGAGCAGTTCTGAGCTGGTAGGGCAACTGCCGTCCTCAACATACACCATCCGCTTATGAGCCCAAGGTGGCTGCTCTAGTTCTTGCCATTTCCCAGCCAGAAGAAAGGGCACCCAGACCAGGGGAGCACATGGGTAGTGGTTTCAAAGGCAGGACCCACAAGCCACCCACCTAATTTCTCAAATCGCGCTTAAGCGGAACAGATGCTAGGCTACACTTAGCCATAAGCCTGGCTACGAACATAGCCTTTAGCTGGGGAACCATGTATCTGGGTAAAACTTTCTTGGACAGAAAAAGAGAAAATGAGGTGGCCGAGAGGATGATGCTAGCCACCGCCCAGGGCTGTTAGGAGAACCGGGGGTAGCCAGTGCCGAGTCTCTGGCACCTCACGGGCCTTCCCCGAGTTCACAGAGCGCTTCCCTCCCCCCGCACAGGAGCTGGTGAGGATCCTGCACAAGGCGCTAGAGGCTGCCCAGCAGGAGAAGAGGGCGTCCAGCGCGTACCTGGCGGCCGAGGACAAGGACCGGCTGGAGCTGGTGCGGCACCAAGTGCGGCAGATCGCAGAGCTGGGCAGGCGGCTGGAGGCCCTGGAGCGGGAGCGGGAGAGCCTGGCACAGACAGCAAGCCTGCAGGAACAGCAGGTGCGGGAGCTGCAGCAGCACGTGCAGCTGCTCATGGACAAGAACCAGGCCAAACAGCAGGTCATCTGCAAGCTCTCTGAGCAGGTCACCCAGACCTTCATGCGCCCGCCTCCCCAGCCCTCTGTGCCCTCAGGGACTGCCGACAGAGACGTCCTGAGCCAGCAGGAGAAGATGGAGCACCTGAAGGTAGGGGCCCCTCCCCCCTGGCCCTGGGCCCTCTGGGAGGGCACTGTTCGCAACCCTGAGGGTTTCCTAGATAGAGCAGGGATAGCCCTCAATACTGGAATATTCGTGTTTGAAATAGATCTTGGTGGAAATATTGCCGTTTCTTTCTTAACCAGAAGGCCCTGTGCAATTTGATCTCTTCCTGATATCCCAGGCTGGAAAGGGAAGGGATCTCGAGATTATCATTAGCAATGGAAGAGCACAAGATGAGGTCAGAACTCCTGAGTGCCATGGCAGCTAAGTGCCACGGTGACGCCCTCAGAAGCCCCCAAGGTGCCTGGCGGCCTCCCCCGGCACACAGTAGGTGTGTGTGATGTGTGGCTGGCTGTGACTTGCTCATAACGATGGCAGTACTCGCTGCTCCTCTGTGAGACTGTCTGTTGTGTGGCGGCCACTATCC
Source organism: Panthera tigris (assembly GCF_018350195.1). NCBI lineage: Eukaryota > Metazoa > Chordata > Mammalia > Carnivora > Felidae > Panthera > Panthera tigris. The sequence goes on along the minus strand of NC_056672.1, from coordinate 60,172,114 downwards.
CAAGTGCCCTGCTTGCATCACCTCACCTGATGCTCCATCAGCCCTGTGAGGCTGTCACTCTGTGCCCCCCACCGCGTGCACGAAGGCTGAGGCTGACAAGGGGCCCCGCGCTGAGGAGGTGTGAACGTGGAACTCTCTGACTAGTGTCTGTTCTGCCGCCTTCTGGTCTCTTTGGGCCTTTCAGCTACTGCCACCCTCCCTGCCTTCCTTACCCAGGCTTGTGGCTCCCACAGAGACCCACTGCGGCGCAGGGAGCAGGAACTTGATTTTAGGTGTGATGCCTGCCGTGGACTGCGGTGTCCTCTCCAGGACATGGTGACAGGACCTGCCAGACCTCCCAGGGGCCTGAGGCTGGGGATCGGCGCTCATAGCCCCCACTGTCCTTAAAGGCAGCTGTATAACCGGGGCCAGTCCTGCCCCAAACCCGCCACACACAGCCACACGTGTATACATACGTATAACTGTGGGAGCTCCTGTGCCATGGGACCGAAGCACTGCTACTGGAAGAGGGGAAACAGAAGGAAAAAAGAAAAATCCAGAAGCTTTTGCAAGACCAGTGGGCAGTGGTACAGTGGTCCCTGCCTCAGCTCTGAAGTCAGGCAAACCTGTGTTTGGATCCAGGCTCTGCCTCTTACTAGCTATGTGACCTTGACCTTGGGTAGGTCCCCTCACCTCCCTAAAAAATGGCCTAACTGTTCTTACTCACATGGTTGACGGCAGGGTAAAGGAAGATAACATGAAACCCAGATTCCCTTCCAGTTTCCTTCAGCATGAACAAACCACATAACCAGTCTCTGAATCTTTTTCCTTTAAGACCAGAGATTCTTTTGAGTTCAGAATGAAAACAAAATCTTTTCAAATGCAGATGGACTTAAGTTGTTAGAATGCTCTCAGGGCTGGGAAATTGCTTCCATCAGATTGCTTCCCTACCCTCTTAGTTTTGTTGATTGTTTCCTTTGCAGTGTAGAAGCTTTTTATTTTGATGAGGTCCCAATAGTTCATTTTCGCTTTTAATTCCCTTGCCTTTGGAGATGTGTCAAGTAAGAAATTGCTGCAGCTGAGGTCAGAGAGGTTTTTTCCTGCTTTCTCCTCTAGGGTTTTGATGGTTTCCTGTCTCACATTCAGGTCCTTTATGCATTTTGTTTATTTTTGTGAATGGTGTAAGAAAGTGGTCTAGTTTCATTCTTCTGCATGTTGGTATCCAGTTCTCCCAGCACCATTTGTTAAAGAGATTGTCTTTTTTCCTTTGGATACTCTTTCCTGCTTTGTCAAAGATTAGTTGGCCATACTTTTGTGGGTCCAGTTCTGGAGTCTCTATTCTCTTCCATTGGTCGATGTGTCTGTTTTTGTGCCAATACCATGCTGTCTTGATTACAGCTTTGTAGTAGAGGCTGAAGTCTGGGATTGTAAAGGCAACTGACGAAATGGGAAAAGATATTTGCAAATGATATATCAGACAAAGGGCTAGTATCCAAAATCTATAAAGAACTCTCCAAACTCCACACCTAAAAAACAAATAATCCAGTGAAGAAATGGGCAGAAAACATGAATAGACACTTCTCTAAAGAAGACATCCAGATGGCCAACAGGCACATGAAAAGATGCTTAACGTCACTCCTCATCAGGGCAATACAAATCAAAACCACACTGAGATATCACCTCACGCCAGTCAGAGTGGCTAAAATGAACAAATCAGGAGACTATAGATGCTGGAGAGGATGTGGAGAAACGGGAACCCTCTTGCACTGTTGGTGGGAATGCAAACTGGTGCAGCCGCTCTGGAAAACAGTGTGGAGGTTCCTCAAAAAATTAAAAATAGATCTACCCTGTGACCCAGCAATAGCACTGCTAGGAATTTACCCAAGGGACACAGGAGTGCTGATGCCTAGGGGCACTTGTACCCTAATGTTTATAGCAACACTTTCAACAATACCCAAATTATGGAAAGAGCCTAAATGTCCATCAACTGATGAATGGATAAAGAAATTGTGGTTTATATACACAATGGAATACTACTTGGCAATGAGAAAGAATGAAATATGGCCCTTTGTAGCAACGTGGATGGAACTGGAGAGTGTGATGCTAAGTGAAATAAGTCAGGCAGAGAAAGACAGATACCATATGTTTTCACTCTTATGTGGATCCTGAGAAATTTAACAGAAGACCATGGGGGAGGGGAAGGAAGAAAAAAAAAAAAAAGAGAGGGAGGGAACCAAACCATAAGAGACTTAAAAACTGAGAACAAACTGAGGGTTGATGGAGGGTGGGAGGGAGGGGAGGGTGGGTGATGGGCATTGAGGAGGGCACCTGTTGGGATGAACACTGGGTGTTATATGGAAACCAATTTGACAATAAATTTCATATTAAAAAATAAAGATTGCTTCCCTACCCTCCTCCGCCCTGCTAAGAGTCTTCTCTGTGCCCATCTTGCAAGGATCTACAGTTGAAGACCCTATAAAGCAGCTCTGGGGTCAGAGAAATAGGTCCGTTGGGTGCCTCTAGACTGCCCCCGAGAATTGACTGGAAGCGTGGACTCACCTAGGAGACTGAGAATGCCCCTGGATTTGCATGTTCAGGAATTTATCAGTGAGCCCAGATATGGGGAGATTCACAATCAACCAACTGTACCTTGTAGCTGATCCTCAGAGGCCCAGCATTTGTGCTAGAAAGAATTGCAAGTTCTAGAATTCCTCGTTTGTTAGCCTTTAACGTGTCCGATCTAGAAAAAAATAGAACACTCATCAAAAATCCACTGTCTTTCAGTCTGGGGACAGAGCATGTTCACTTGCTTGCCGTGTGACATGCAACTTTAACAAACTGCCCCCTTGTTGAAGGTGTCAATTTGAGAACAGAATCATCGACCTCTTGAGTAGCAGAGCTGGGAGACGCAGAGATCTCATTTTCTGGCAGGGACGGCTGACCCCTGGACAGGGGAAAGGACCGGCCCAGGGTCACACAGCCCAAGCAGCAGGTTTGGGCTAGACCCCAGGTCTCCCCACACCCGACCCACTGTCTTCGCCACTAGCACAAGGGCTAGTCCATGCAGCATTTCCCAGAGAAAATTCCTAGGCTCCTGATCCCTATGAAGGCAAACAGGCAGACTCTCTTCTTCCTGTCCCCTTTCTCCAGTTGTGTTTTCCTCCTTTGCTTATTGGCGACTGTCATGTGGCATTCTCTTCTCTGAGCTCTCTCTTTTTCCTCCCTACAGTTCTGAGCCAAGAAGAGCACTCAAGGTAGGGCGACAAGCCGAATGGGAAGGTGCTGCCCAGAGGCCACCCCACTGCCGCTCCAAGGGTGCGCACTCCCACCCTCCCTGACTGGGCTGGAGGCAGGCTGCCCCACGCAACATGTCCAAAGCCTTGGAGACGCCAGTGAGCATCTTCTGGGCCTGGACCGAGGAGAGAGGGACGGTGCCAGGAGGCAGAAAGGCGGTGGTGCACTTTCACCCAGCAGTAGTTTTCGATTCTTGCTGAACACACCTGGTGAACACACCTGGATTTGGATCCCGCCTCTCTTGTGTTCTAGCCCATGATGAGGAGGACTTACCCTCTCTGTACTGTTTCCTCGTCTGTAAAATGGGAACAGTAGTACTTCAGTACCCATCCCACAGCATTGTGCGGATAAATTACACGCAGTGACGTGTGTGAGGGAAACGGGTCTGGCCATAGCAGGGACTCAGGCAATGACTGGTAGCTCTATTCCTCCCGTGCCTGGAAGCTTGTTGTATTCTCCCAGAAGCTTGTTGTATTCTCCCAGGCATTTGGGAAGAAGGCACAAGAGCAGCAGTGGGAAGCGTCTCAGCAGAACGCAGGAGGAAGGCAGTGGGTGAGAGCCTGGACAGGGAGGTGACGCCTGCTTTGTATTCACCACTTGGCCCACCATCCTCAGCCTTTGCAGCACTGACTCCCAGCAATGCCTGAGGCAGCACTGTTACTCTGACTTCCAGATGAGGGGATGAGGCACTTGTGCTGGGGCTCAGCGGTGGAGGCAGGGTTTATATCCAGGCAGCACGGCCCCAGAGTCCACCCCCTGACCACCAGGCAACGCCGGCACTCGGCAACGCCTGCATCTTTGATGTGTTGTGATTAAACTTGAGCTGGAGAGGTCAGACAAGCCTATGCACGCTCAGCCAGACTACTGATCCCAACCCTTGAAGGACGGACTAGAGTTTTGGCGTCCGGGTGGATTGCAGCGGGGACAGAACATAGGGAATGTCTAGGCAGTAAGTGCAGTGCTTGGACTTGGCTTTCGAATCCGAATCCGACAGCCCTGGGCTCAGTCACACCCTGTCTAGTACAGCTGTGTGACCTCAGGCAACGGGCTTGTCCTTTTCAGAGCCTCTGAGACTTTCAGGACCACTGGAGGGATTGAATGGGATGGTGTGCTCAGTGCGGGGTGGAGGCAGGGGGTGATGATGGTGCAGGGAGCCCACACAGCCTCTGTGTTCCTAAGTCTACCAAATCTCTGGACACCAAAACAGAAGAATATTGCGGGCAGCGAGAGCAGCCCTGGAGAATTCTGATGCTCACAGGAGGTTGGTCCTCATGCTGCAAACATGCAGATTCACACCGAGCTCACTGCCCCTCCACATAAGGATAAGGAAATGGGGGTCATGGAGAAGAAGCAGGTGGACACTTGTGCAAAACAGCAGCTGGCACCCCCTGAGAAAAGGGAGCCCAGAGTTTGCTGTAGGACAGACACAGTTGGAGTGTAGGAGGAAGTACAGGCTGGGAGTTGGAACTACCTGGGTCCAGACCAGGCAGAGAGAGCAGAAGCAAACTCAGCCTGAGTACACACAGCCTTGCACCCTGGACACAGTGGGGGGGGGGGGGGGGTGGGTGCGAAAGCAGGCGTGTCTGGGGTTAGAGACCCCACGGAGAGCCAGAGAGGCCAGCTGAGTGGTGACAAGCCAAGGGATGCAGTCAGCCTGGGGCTTTGATTTCCAGCTAAGGAGCCCTGGGAGTGTGTGGCCCTCCCACTGTGTCAACCATCTAGGGAGAAGGCAGTAGAGCCTGGGTATGAATTGGAGCTTCTGGGCTGGGAAGGATCTTGGCCAGAATGCAGGCCCACCCAGGGAGGGTCAGGATGGCCTGTGAGCTGTGCACAAGTGACACATCCCTGATAATGAGGTGCCAAGGGCATCACAGGCGTGATGCTCTTAATTTCCAGATAAATCAGGGCCTATCCAAAGTCATGCCCGCAATAGTGTCTCTCACATTCACCTATAGCCCAGCACATTGCTAGAGTGGGAGCAAAAGGGGTTGAGTTTCAGCTAGTGAATGTCCTGGAATTGGTAGGTATAGCTGTGAGCGTGTGCTGTCCATTGCTTCTGTAATGTCCATCCCAGCAGAATGAAGGTTGAGAGCCAGTGCTGTGTCTGCTCCTTTCTGAGGCTCAGACTCCTGCTTGAACCTCCCCAGCGTTTGGCCAGCTTCTCCTCGAATGCCGTAGCAGCATGATCATATTCTGTCACTGGACAGCTTGCAAAAGGAAAACTCTAGGCTCAGAGATGTGCATCACAGCATTATTCATAATCAAAAACAAACCAAAAACACTCAGGACTCAAATAAAAAATAACAGAGGGATTATAACTATGTTATAATAAATTCACCCAACAGAATAGTCATCAGACATTAAGAATGATCATTGGGAAGTTTATGTAGCAACATAGAAAAGTACAGTTGACCCTTGAACAACACGGATTTGAATTGCATGGGTCCACTTACAGGCAGATTTTTTCTGATAAATACAGTATAGTAATGTAAATGTATTTTCTCTAGCTTACTTTATTGTAAGAATACGGTATATAATACACATGGCATATGAAATAGGTGCTCTTTATGTTATCAGTAAGACTTTGGTCAACAGCAGGTTATTAGCAGTTAAATTTGGAGGGAGTCAAAAGTTATACACAGATTTTTAACTATGCAGGGGGGTTGGTGCCCAAACCCCAGTGTTGTTGAAGGGTCAACTGCATATTTACAAAGTGACTTAAATAAAAATTTTCCACCCAAAATTGTTCAGTATGATTGCAAATATATAACAACAACATATGGTTTTTTTTTTATTTTTTATTTTTTATTTTTCAACGTTTTTTATTTATTTTTGGGACAGAGAGAGACAGAGCATGAACGGGGGAGGGGCAGAGAGAGAGGGAGACACAGAATCGGAAACAGGCTCCAGGCTCCGAGCCATCAGCCCAGAGCCTGACGCGGGGCTCGAACTCACGGACCGCGAGATCGTGACCTGGCTGAAGTCGGACGCTTAACCGACTGCGCCACCCAGGCGCCCCAACATATGTTTATTTTTTAAAACAAACACTACTTGGATGTTTGTTTTGGTCTCTGTACTTTTTTTTTTTTAATTTTTTTAATCTTTATTTTTGAGAGAGAGAGAGAGAGAGACAAAGTGTGAGCGGGGGAGGAACAGAGAGAGGGAGACACAGAATCCAAAGCAGGCTCCAGGCTCTGAGCTGTCAGCACAGAGCCTGATGCAGGGCTCGAACCCACTAACCGTGAGATCATGACCTGAGCTGAAGTCGGGTGCTTAACTGACTGAGCCACCCAGGCGCCCCTGGTCTCTGTACTTAATGTTATGAGACGTGTTACCTCACATAGTCTCCCAGCTGCCTAGTGGAATAGTTAGTATTTGCCCCTTTTACAGATGACAAAACAGAGGGTCACAGTTGTTCAGTGAAGCCTCGCATCCAGGAAGTCAGAGCCAAGACGTGAACTCCAGACTTGATGCTCTCTCTACTGTATCATGTGAGATCAAGACTAGAGAAGTGGACTGTCTGTAATACTACTTCTTGAAGACTTTCTTTTCTGTTGTCATTAGAAATTTCTAAAGGAAGGAAGTGTTGGCACCAACAGCTCATGCGGAGGGTGAGGATCAGGGAGATGGCAATTCATCAGATGTTTTGCTCTCTTCTCCAGGATGACATAGAAGCATATCGGACCCAGAACCGCTTCCTAAACTCCGAGATCCACCAAGTCACAAAGATCTGGAGAAGGGTGGCTGAGAAGGAGAGGGCCCTCCTGATGAAGGTAAGAGGCAAAGTCCGTCTACATGCCCAGTCACCCTTCAGTCCCTTACCTTCTCGGCCCTGTATTGCTCTGTCCTTATCACCTGCCTGCCCTGCCTCTGGACTGTGCCATTTAAAAACTGCCTTTCTGCCTCAGGCATCTGTGCTCTGATTGCTGCTTCTGATCACAGAAGTACAGAGGAAGGGACAGGCGGCCACTGTTGTACCTCCCCTCCGGCTAGAGTAACTGCCAGAGCATTCAAAGGGCTGCCCCACTTCATTTTTCTCTTTTCCCCTTTTGGGAGCTAGAGCTTGAAGACTAGACATTCAAACACAACTGCATAGATGAGGAAATTAAAAAGTGGCCATGCACACCCAGGGAAAGACTCAGAAAAGAGATGACCTCTCTTGGCCCAGAGACAGCCTATAACAGCCAAAAAACAAAAACAATTTTTTCTTAAATTGGGAGAATCTGATTCCACTACTACCACATTATTAGATTCAGATGTCTAGTTTTCAACATAATAATCACAAGGCGTACAAAGATATATAAAAGTATGGCCCATTCAAAGGAAAAACATAAATTAGTAGAAACTGCCCCTGACAAAGACCTGATGCTAGATAATACTAGACAAAGATTTTAAAACAGTTGTCTTAAAGATGTTCAGAGAACTAAAAGAAGATGTAGAGAGTCAAGAAAGCAATGTATGAAGAAAAAAGAAATATCAATAAAGAGATAGAAAACCTACAAAGAAATCAAGAAGAAATTCTGGAATTGAAAAGAACAATACCCAAAATGAAAAATCCACCAGAGGGATTCAGAGGTAGATTCAAGCAGGCAGAAGGAATCAGTGGACTTGAAAATAGGATAGTGAAAATTATTAAGTCTGAGAAACAGAAAGAAAAAAAGATGGAAGAAAGTGAACAGAGCCTAAGTGATGTGTGAGACACCATTAAGCAGACCAACATACCCATTATAGTAGGGGAGTCCCAGAAGGAGAAAAGAGAGAGAGAGAGGGGGGCAGAGAGAATATGGGAATAAAGGCTGAAAATTTCCCAAATGTGATGAAAGACATGAATAAAAATGTCCAAGAAGCTCAACAAACATCAAGTAAAATAAATTCAAAGAGATCTACACTGAGACACATTACTATCAATCTTTTGAATGCCAAATACAAAGCAACTGCTTGCAAGCAGAAAGAGAAGCAACTCATCACATACAAGGAATCCTCAAGAAGATTATGAGCAGATTTCTCATCAGAAACCTTGGAGGCCAAAATGCTAAAAACAAAGACAAACAAAAAGCAAAGCAAAAGAATTTGTATCTGGCAAAACCTTCTTCCAAAAATGAGAGAGAAATTCAGAGAAACGAAAGTTGAGAAACTTCATTCCCACTAGATCTGCCCACAAGAAGTGCTTGCACAGTCCTGCGGGGTGCAATGGAGGTACACTAGGCAGTAACTCAGAGGTGTTTGAAGGTATACAAATCTCAGTAGAGGTAAATACATGGGCAATTATAAAACCTAGTATTATGGTAAAAATGGTTTATAATTCCACTTTTGTTTTCTATATGATTTAAGAGATTAATACATTTTTTTAATGATTAATCTAAAAGCTAGTATTATTACAACTTTGGTTTATAACTCCACATTTTGTTTTCTACCTAATTTTGCATTTAAAAGAATCATTACGTTAAGTTTTGGGGCTCACGATGTATAAAGATGTAATTTTGTGACATCAACAACCAAAAGGGTAGGGATGGAACTATAAAGGAACAGAGTTTCTGCATGTTATTGAAGTTAAGCTGATATAAATTCAAATTAGAATGTTATAACTTTAGAATTTTAAATTAATTCCCATGGTAACCATAAAGAAAGAAGCTATAGAATATACACAAAAGGAAACAGAACAGGAATTTAAACATTTCACCACAAAAAACACAGTAATGCAGGAAACAAGGGACAAAAATGGTATAAGTCAGCAAATAAATAGCAAAAGGACAGACATCCCTTATCAATAATTACTTTAAATGTAAATGGGTTAAACTCTCCAATTAAAAGAGTTTGACAAAATGGATAAAAAAAAAAATGATCCAACTATATGCTGTGTACAGGAGACTCGCTTTATATTCAGAGACACAAATAGATTGAAAATGAAAGGTTGGAAAAAGATATTCCATGAAATAATAACCAACAGAGAGCAGGGTGGCTTTGCTAATATCAGACTGGAGTGACTTTAAAGTTTTTAAAGTTACAAGAGACCAAGAAAGACATTATATGTTAATAAAAGGTTCAAGACAGTGAGAAGATACAGCAATTATAAACATTTATATACTTGATAACAGACCAGCAAACTATAGGAACCAAAAATGACAGAACTGAAGGGAGAAATAGATAATTCTACAATAATAGTTGTAAACTTTAGTACCCCACTCTCAGTAATGGGTAAAATAACCAGACAGATGATAAGTAAGGAACTAGTGGCCTTGAACAACACAATACACCAACTAGATCTAACAGGTATAACACAGAACACTCTACCCAGCGACAACAGCACACGCATTCTCCTCATTTTCCAGGACAAACCATATGTTAGACCACAAATTATATCTCAGTAGATTTAAAGAGACAGGTATCTTCTCCAACTGGAATGGGATGAAGCTAGAAACCAAAAACAGAAGTCAAACTGGAAAATTCACAAACTTGTAGAAATTAAGCAACATACTTTGAAACAATGAATCAAAGAAGAAATTACAAGGAAAATTCGAAAATACTTAAAGGCAAATGAAAAAGAAGACATGTCAAAACTTATGGGACACAGCAAAAGCCATGCTGAGGAAGAAATTTTTTTTTATGTTTATTTTTGACAGCAAGAGAGACAGAGCATGAGCAGGGAGGGGCAGAGAGAGAGTGAGACAGAATCCAAAGCAGACTCCAGGCTCTGAGCTGAGGAGGGAATTTATAGCTATAAACACTTTCTTTAAAAAACAAGAAAGATCTCAAATCAACAGCCTAACTTTACAACTTGAGGAACTAGAAGAACTAAACCCAAGCTGGCTGATAGAAGAAAATAATAAAGATTAGAGCAGAAATAAATGAAATAGATAACAGAAAAGTAATAGAGAAAATCAATGAAACCAAAAGTGATTTTTTTGAAAAGATGAACAAAATCGACAAACCTTGGGCTAAGTGAACTAAGGAAAAAAAGAAAATTCAAAATCAGAAAAGAAAGTGGGAACATTACTATTGATTTTACAGAAATAAAAAGGATTATAAGAGTACTATGAACAGGGGCGCCTGGGTGGCTCAGTTGGTTAAGCATGTGACTTCAGCTCAGGTCATGATTTCACAGCTCGTGGGTTTGAGTCCCACACTGGGCTCTGTGCTGACAGCTCAGAGCTTGGAGCCTGCTTTGGATTCTGTGTCTTCCTCTCAGCCCCTCCCCCACTCATGCTCTCATGCTTGCGCGCTCTCTCTCTCCCTCTCTCTCTCAAAAATAAACATTAAAAAATTTTTTTAATAAAAAAATAAAAATAAATTTTTAAAAAAGTACTATGAACAGTTGTATACCAACAAATTGAATCACCAAATGAAATGGACAAATCCCTGGAAACATAAAGCCTACCAAGACTAAATCATGAAGAAATAGAAAACCTGAATGGCCTGTATAACTAGTAAGGAGACTGAGTTAGCAATCAGAAATCTCTCAACAAAGAAAAGCCCTGGACCTGATGGCTTTACTGATGGATTCTAATGAACATTTAAAGAAGAACTAACAAAAGGCCTTCTAAGACTTTTCAAAGAGGGTGTGTGCAGACTAGTGAGGATCAAACACAATCAAGATGCAGTTGGGCACGCAGGATTCTTTGGGGCCCAAAGGAGGAAAGAAAGTCAGGGAGGACTTCCTGGTGGAGGTGCCTTCTTGAGCTGAGTCCTAAAAGTGAGTTGGTGTTATCCAGACAAACAGTGGAGAAAGGCCTTCCAAGAAAAGAGACAGCATGGTCAAGACCTATGGATTGAGAGGAAGGGGGAAGGTGAGAAAGGAGACATGAGGCTGAAGGGGGGAAATGTTGGGACGTTCTCTGAGGAAACTGGCAGTTGTAGAAGGGTTTTGAGTGGGGCAGTCAGGGGTGGGGGGGGGTTGGTGCTCAATCAGACTTATGTTTTGAGAAAGCCAGGGGCTCATTGGGCTTACAGAGGTGGGCTGGAGAGCAGGAGATTCGGGGGTCTCAGAAGTGCCTGAGAAGACTACTGGGAGGGGACTCAGGAAGCAGTCTTGCAGGCAGAGGGACATGGAAGTGGGAGCCGCCTGGGTTGGGGAGGAGGGCCGGCTCACCCGATGGCCTGGAGTTGGTGCTTAGCCAACGTTTGGAGATGGTAATCTGGGTAGAGGTGCAGCAGATGGGCACCCTTGGCCAGGAAGCTCCCACTCTGCCACCCCAGGATGAAACAGGAGCCAGGCTGGCCCAAAGGTCACAGCAATACTATGAGGCCGATTTTTCCTGTCCAGCTTACAAAGAAGGAAAATGGGCCTAGGAAAGTGACGAGACTTGTTCAGAACACTCAGTTTGTATAAATAGAAATACAAAAGTTCAAGACGGGCAGGGAGGGGCAGGGAGCGTGCAGGAAGGCCACCGATGGGAGAGAATGATGCGTAGCAGGAATGGAAGGAGCCAGTGTTGTGGCAGCAGGAGGCCCAAGGGCAGTGTCTGGAGCCTCATGGCCATCTCCTGGGTGCTGCTCAGTAATACCACCTGCAGAGAACTGCTCTAGGCTAGGTGCCCTGAGAGGGACTTTACACACATCAGCTCATGTAATCCTCACCAGAATCCATATTATTTCCATTGGTTAAATGAACAAGCTAGGGCACAGAGCAGTTAAGTAACTTGCCGTAGCTCACCCAGCCAGCAGTGGCCGAACCAGGATGGGACTGCAGGCTATGCAAGAACCTGCACTGCCCCTGTCCACCTTTCCTCTCTTTCTTCTGAATCCAGCCCAGCCCTGGGCCTCACTCTCTTGCCTGAAGCCTTCACTGCCTTGCTATAAACCCTTGGGTTTGGGGCCCATCTCCTTTCCCTTATATGATGGGCTGGGGGGTGGGGAGGGGATGCAAGATGAGATGGGAGAAGAGCTTTGCTGCCTGTAGCTGCTCAGGCCTCTAGGGTGGCCCAAGCCCAACCAGGTGGCCTGACAGCCCCACCCCTCCCTCCACAGTGTGCCTACCTCCAAGCCAAGAACTGCCAGGTAGAGAGCAAGTACCTGGCGGGGCTGCGGAGGCTGCAGGAGACCATGGGGGGTGAGGCGAATGACTGCTCAGAGCTGCTGAGGCAGCTCATCCAGGAGGCACTGCAGTGGGAGGCCAGGGAGGCCTCGGCAGAAGGCGTGGAGCTGAGCCCTATCAGGTGAGCCCCTCAGGCAGCAAGGGAAGGTCTTGGTCTGCCTGACCTGGGGAGCCCCAGCTGCTCTGCTGCTGGTTCCTGCTGACCGTGTACGAGCACTGTGCATCCCTTACTTTCTCGTATCTTCAGGTATTGAGCATGTGGTTGCGATGAGCCCCCTCTTACAGCTGAGGTGGCGTCACTTACACTTACACCTCAGCTGTAAGACGAGGTGGCGTAGGCTCAGAGGAGGCAGCCCCTTCCCCAAGGCCATGCAGCATACTAGTGCAGCTGACCTGGGTCTGCCTCTGAAGCTCTGTTTTCTCCACTTCTCCAGGCTCCCAGAGATACTTGTCAGAGAGGGGAGGAGGAGAGACAAGCCAGCTGCCTTCCCCAAGCAAAGCCCTTGCTGAGCCCAGTGGACATGGGCAGTTAAATATAACAAAAGGGGCTGTGGCTGGGGTCCAAAGGCCCCCGAGGCTGGGAGGCTCGGTGGAAGGAGCCCAGGCTTTGGAGCCACCCCTGGACGTGTCACCATGTGACCTTGGACAAGTCACTTTACCTTTCTGGGCCACATATACAGCCTCCATCAGATGTGGGCTAAGATTGCTGCTTTGCAGGATCAGTAGGACCAAATGAGACCGCACATGCAGAGCACACAGGGCAAATAAATGTTAGATCAATGAAAAGCTATGTGGAATGGATCCCCAGCTCACCCATCTTGCTTGTCAGTGATGCTGTCTGTTCCCCATCCATCCTTGGGCTTACTGTCTTGTGGGAGTGGGATTCTATATCAGCAGTGCAGGACTCCTTGAGCCTAAGGCCTCATGGGGTAAGAAGAGGGTTCTTTATATCTGCACAGAATCCACTTACTATGCACTTACCATGTCCCAGACACTGTCTAGGCCCCCAGCATTTTACAACAGGGGATGTCAATGTCAATGGGTCTCCATGGGGCAGAGCAGGAATCCTACCCCTGGTACAGATGAGCAAACTGAAGTTCGGAGAACTGAAGTCACCTGCCCAAAGCTGCATGGCTAACCCGCAGTGAAGCCCCGGCAAGAACCTTGCCTGGGGTCCAGCCCCTGCCCACTGCCCCTTCTCCGGGGAAGGACTCTGCAAGGTGTTGCTAACGTGCATTTTTGCTGACAGCGAGTATGACGAGTATGGCTTCCTGACGGTGCCCAACTACGAGATGGAAGACCTGAAGCTGCTGGCCAAGATCCAGGCACTAGAGGTGCACTCCCACCACCTGCTGGCCCATGAGGCTGTGGAGCGGCCGCTTCGGGAGCGTTGGGCTGCCCTGGGTGATCTCACGCCCTCGGTCGAGCTCAAGCAGCTGCTGCGGGCAGGTGTGCCCCGAGAGCACCGGCCGCGTGTCTGGAGGTGGCTGGTCCACCTCCGCATCCAGCACCTGTGGAGCCCCGGCCGCTACCAGGAGCTGCTGAGCCGGGGTCAGGTTCACGAGCATCCTGCAGCCCGCCAAATTGAGCTGGACCTGAACCGCACCTTCCCCAACAACAAGCACTTCACCTGCCCCGCCTCCAGCTACCCCGACAAGCTACGCCGGGTGCTGCTGGCCTTCTCCTGGCAAAACCCCACCATTGGCTACTGCCAGGGCCTCAACAGGTGAGCGTCATGGCTCTAGTGAGGGCACAGCCCTTGTTCTCTAGAGCACCTCTCTGTCTCTTTGGAGTCTCCCAGGAACATGGAGAGGGGAGCCCAGGAGGCTTGATTCCCACTGTACAGATGAGGACAATATGGACATGTTCAAGATGGGGACAAGGACAGGTTCAAGACCGCGGTAGCTCCTCATGCCGTGCTCTCTGCTTTGATCGGTGCTCAGGGTGGGGCCACCCATGTAGGAAGCATCGGGAATGGTCTCCTGGGATTTTGTAGTGTGCACAGCTCAGCTCACACATTGCAGAACTGTGGGTCAAGGCTCATTTGCTTCAGACAAAATCCATTCAGAGGAACCCAAGAGAAAGAGAATTTGTAAATGTTACAGGGAAGCTCCTAACAACCAGGAAAAGAAAAGAGGACGAGACCCCATGGTCGTTAGAAACCACGGCATCTCCTGTCTCTAGCAGGGCCACAGCACCACACAACCCCAGGGGTGCCAATCGCGCCATAGTCCGTGGGGCCAGGTCCCGACACTGTGCAGCACCACACCCTACTCTTCTGCAGCCTTTATGGGGCCTCACAGTCTCTGGACTCTCTTGCTTTCAGCAGACCAGCCTCGGTCCATCATTCTTTGGACATTTAAGGCCCATTGAGGCTGTTCTGTTCAGAACGGAGAACTCAGCCCCTGAGTCTGGAGCTTTGTCAGCAAGTCATCCCACTTGTCGATACCCTCTTGCCGCAGGCCTAAATTCCCAAAGGAAAGAATGCAGTCGGGCCATCCTGGAGTCGGTTCTGCTTCTGGTGCAACAGCAGGAGATAAGGGATTGGGGGTGGAGGGGGGGTGGTGACTGGTAGGGCTGCCCCCTTCAGGACTGTGGAGGACTCTCATGGATGCCCTTAGCTATCCTGATAGAGGTTATGTAATCTCAGATATTTCCCAAAGCAAGTTTTGACTCTATTTATTTTTAAAGTTTTTTTTTTTAAGGTTTATTTTTGAGAGACAGAGAGAGAGAGAGAGAGAGAGAGAGACAGTGTGAGTGGGGGAGGGGCACAGAGAGGGGGACAGAGGATTCGAAGCAGGCTCTGCACTGACAGCAGAGAGTCCAATGTGGGGCTGGCACTCACGAACTGTGAGATCACGACCTGAGCCAAAGTCAAAAGCTCAATGGACGGAGCCACACAGGCACCCCTTTGACTCAATTTAATTTAAACACGCATACACTCGAGCAAAATTTACATAAGACCTCTGGTGTTTTTTTCAAAATAGGTGGTGTGTGACATTTCTTTAACACAGAATAAACATTCACAGCGTCCCTACTGAAATTTGAATGGTTCCTAAGGGTAGATATTTTTGATACTTGATTTCCAGCCTAAATTGGGTGAAATTGAGCATATATACACGTTCAGTTACTGGGAATTCAGAGTTAAACCACAGCACAGCTAATCTGCGCTGAAGGGGCGGGGGAAATCCTATAGTGGGAAGGATCTTGAGATAAACCTAGAAGGAAAGAAACTTCCCTGTGTGGATAGAGGCAGCACAAAGGCTGTGGAAGGGTATGTAGGAATAACAGACGGAGAAGGAGGTGACACCCAAGAATATTTCTTTAATTCTTTCTCTGAATACTTTTTTTCTTACTGATAGTTAGTGTTTAGGCACACATCCATATTATTGCTTAAAATCCAAAGTTATTTGTAATGGGAAGAGCCCCTTCATACGTGGAGAGTGCGGCCCTTAAACCCCACCTTGCAGGCCCCTTTCACTTGTCTGACTGCCACCATCTAGTGGCAACTGATAGAACTGCATGCATGGTGTCAAAAGAGGACACACCCTGCTTCTATGCAACAAATCAACCTGTTTAGAGGGTGACAGGTATCATGGTAATAATACACTGCAGATTTAGGGCAAAAACGTTAAAGCTATTTCCCTTTAGAACATAAATGGAGTGCTTTAAAAGTAGCTGTTTCCCACATCACCATGCTACTTCCTTTGCAGACCCACTTGAGCCTGAAGGCCTTAAGTCGGAGTCTGGTTGTAGCCCTGAGCACTTGGTGGGCCCTAATTGGTACCAACAGCCTCTCATTACTGATCTTTTTAATGTGTAGAGAGATCTAAGCTGGTGCCAGCAGCCAGCTCCTGGACTGAGCATGTCCTGAGGCTCCAGTGGAATGGGGTAGGGTGGAGAGAACACCAGGCTGGGACTTTGGGAGCCACTCTACCACCAGCTGACTGTGTGACCCTGAGCAAGTCATTTCTCCTTTCCAGGACTCGGGTCTTCCCATCTCTGCAATAAGTTTATCTAGACCCAGGATGACCAGTAGGAAGCATCTGTCTAGAGCCTTCTCTGGTGAGAGTTTCTGAGGCAGCCTCCAGAGTCAGTGGGAAAGAGAACAATGATGAATTAGTTATGTCTGCCCTGGGCATAGACAAAGGGAATGTTGTCATGATTGATTAGTTATGTCTGCTCTGGGCATAGACTAAAGAGTGGTGGCCCGTGTTTCACACGTTTGCTATCCCTGAACTAAATGACCTCAGAAGGCACCCCTTCCCCAGCTCTGAGAGGGCAGAGCTTCCTATTTCCAAAAATACCTTTGACTCTTCTCTTCATCCACTCAGCTTAGACTCAGGAGAATTTGTACAGATGGTTTAGCCAGAGCAAAAAGAAATTCCTTCCCAATCTATTGGGGAGAGAAAAGGGGTTTCTTTTTTCATTTGAGAATTGACCTTATTTCTCTAAACAATATGAACCTCAGAAGAGGTTGGAGGTCATGAATCCAATCTTGTAAGAGCTCAGAGAAGGATAAATAGCTAGACAATGAAATGTGTTTTTTAAGCCCATCAAGTGTGTGAGGCTTCATGATACTGTAAGGTGGCATCTCCCTAAGGGTGTTCAGTGGGTGCACTGTACAAAAGGGGCTCTACAGCCCCAATGGACAGTCCTGGGCTAGGGTCACATGGGGTTTTGTCACTGCAGAATTTCTAAGAGGCTTTTACTAAGATGTTGTATATCATTGGCCTCTAAAAAGGGGCTAGAGTATGCAGCATTTCCCAAACATCTTTGAATTTGGGACCTTGTGTTCACCTAGCGTCTTGAGAGACCATTGCATCTTGGAAAATGTATTCCTGGATTGGCCCTGGGTGAGACCTGCCAGGAAGGATGGGAGAGGTAGAGAAAACAATACTTCTTCCAGGCTGACATCCCTGCTCAGCACTGTGGACTTTTTCCTTTCTTCCCATGATCTCATTAGAGCTTCATGGTAACTTTAGGGGGAGGGGAAGCAAATGAGAGAAAGAATTTTGTGTAATGAGCACCTGCTATATGCCAGACGGTTAGCAAGACACTGTAATTCTGTCTTCTTGCTCAAAATGCCTCACAGCCCTAGGAGGTAGAGATTGTTAATCCCACTTTACAGATGATCAAAGTAAGGCTCAGAGAGGTTAGTTATCACACTTGCCAAGGTCTCAAAGCCTGTGGATATTAAGATAAGCATAACTAACATTCATAAAGTGCTCCACTACATGTCAGGTGCTATGCTGGGCATTCATCTCTTGTTAACGTCATTCACCCTCATAATAGTCCTGTGATTATTATGAAGAGGTTGAGGCTCAAAGAGGTTTAGGAACTTTCTTCCAGCAAGGAAGCAGCAGGTGCAGAATCACACCTAGGCAACAGGACTCCAGAGCCCCTCCCTAGAGACTCAGATCTCCCCATTGCTCTGGAAATCCCTGTGTAGTCCCCAAAAGCAAGTTCCTCTCACCCCAGGTGCCAGAACACTAGACTGGTTAGGGTTAGACACGACAACCCCCTGGGATCCGGGAAGCGACCTCTGCCACCCTCTGCCTGGCTGTGACTTCTGCACATCACCCTAAGCCTCCTTTCTTCCCCTTCCAGGCTAGCGGCCATTGCTCTGCTGGTCCTGGAGGAAGAGGAGTGTGCCTTCTGGTGCCTGGTGGCCATTGTGGAGACCATCATGCCAGCTGACTACTACAGCAAGACACTCACATCATCCCAGGTGAGCAGAGCAGGGGCAGACGGGACTTGGAGGCCACACAGGTTGGTGCTCCTTGAGTGGTTCCTTCAAGCCAGTGAATCAGAAAAATCAGGAACCTCTCAGGCCTCCATTTCTCCCTCTGTACAGGGGCCAGTAACCCCTCCCTGGGACTCCTGGGAGGCTCTGGTGAGGTGATAGCCCTTTAGAGTTGTTGCGGCCCTGCCCACAGGACAGACTTGTTATTCCAGTGGTGACACGATGTCACTAGGAATGGTTGGTCTCTTTCTTTCTTTCTTTCTTTCTTTCTTTCTTTCTTTCTCTCTTTCTTTCCCTCCCTCCTTCCTTCCTTCCTTCCTTCCTTCCTTCCTTCCTTCTTTCTTTCTTGAAGTCCCCTTCAAGCTCTCTGCTTTGCCATCCCTGGCATATTGCTTTCAGCCCCCTGCTCATGGTCACAAGCTGGCTGTACCCTCGTGGTCACAAGACAGCCGCACCACCTCTGGCACTGAAGCCACGGTCCAGCTCTGGAAGAAGCAGAGGGTAGAAGGCAAGGGCTGTATCCCCTACAAACAGCTCCCGCCCAGCAGTTGCTGGTTATACCTTATTGGTCAGAACTCTATCACAAGGCACCGCTTGCCACAAGACAGGCTGGGAAATGTTCCATATTTTATTTTCATGTTTTAACACCTCCGAAATCAAGGTGTGTTGTGTAACCAGTGTGCTGTGGTGGGGTTGTTGGAAGGTTTCTCTCTCTCTCTCTCTCTCTCTCTCTCTCTCTCTCTGTATAGAAAATTTCAAATGCAAAAACCTCACTTTGCTCCACTGTCTCATGAAATGTAAAAGTTTAAAAAAAAAAAAAGAAAATTTCGAATGTACAAAAAATAGAGAAAATAGTATATGAACCTCCATGTATCTATGACCTAGTTTGAATAATTATCAACACAGGCACCCACGTGCTGTTCCGTCTCTACTCCCACCCATCCCCGGTGAGACAAATCCCAGACGTCACATCCGTTGATCTAGGAGTCCTTCAGGTTCAGTGGCTCCTTAGGCTCAGTGAGTTACCCGAGGTCTGGAGCTGGACGCACCGAGCACCTTGCGTGTCAGACCCCAAAGGGATGTAGCGTTGAGGCCAATACAAGCCTGAACTGCTTGGCCTCAGGTTCAGGAGGGCTTCAGGTTCACTGGCCAAGAACATAGCCCACAGAGACCTCCGCGTCAAAGCCTAGCACTCCAGCTCGGAAGACTGCCTGCCTGTGCTGGGAGCAGCAGAGCGGTGTGCCGCGTGCCCGTCTCCTGGCCACGGAGGGCTCCGGCTCGTCCAGGCACTCGCGCCCCCGGGCCGGTGGGGGGCGACTCCACGACTGTGTGTGGACTGGCTCTCTAGGGAGGGCGGCGGCCCCTTCCCTAGGGTGGCGGCCAACGAGCCCTGTCTCCCGGCTCCCAGGTGGACCAGCGGGTGCTCCAGGACCTACTTTCGGAGAAGCTGCCCAGGCTGATGGCTCACCTAGCGCAGCACCGCGTGGATCTCTCCTTCGTCACCTTCAACTGGTTCCTCGTGGTCTTTGCAGACAGTCTCATCAGCAACATCCTTCTCCGGGTCTGGGACGCCTTCCTGTATGAGGGCATCAAGGTGGGGCGCTGCCAGGGGTGAGCAGGACAGTCCCAAGCAAGGCCCTCTTGTGCTCAGTTCCGCCCCCGGAGAATGGGAAGACGGTACTCCCCTGTCAGGGCTGTTGAGGACCCCTCGTGGGAGCATGGCTTTGTAAACTGAAGTGTTTTGCACACGTGAGGAGAAGAGAAGTTGGGGGGATTTCCTTTCCCTAGGGAGGAGGCACGACCATGATCCGGGAGGCCCATCCCTATTCCATCCACTGCCCAGCCAGTCATGTGGGTCCCCCCTTCTCTCCCCTCCCCCATATTTGGGTGTGGTCCCAGCTTTGCCCCTCACCTTTCTAGGAGACCCTAGGCAGGCCCTCCCCATGCCCCACCCCAGCGTCCCCATGGTGGTTGATGACATACCACACCGCAGATTACAGAGTACCTTTGGATCTGTTAGTCCAGTCAATTCCTGCTGATGCCCCATGTAGAGACAGTATCACCCCCCTCAGGTCCAACAGGGTAGCAGCTCACCCAGGGTCCCAGGACAAGTCAGGACAGAGCCAGAACTCCATCCCCATCTCCGGATTCCAAGCTGTGCTCTCTCCCCTTGGGGTCTCCAGTCTGCCCACCCCCTTTGGCCTCCCTGCACACATGTTGCCTCCAGGCTTTCAACCCTGAAGCCTGTCCTGGGAGCCCCACACTGTCTGGGTGTGTGGGTTCTCCTCCCCCTGGGGATTACCTGCCTGGCCCCCCCGTGCCCCACCTGAGCCCCCGCTTTGCCCCCAGGTGGTATTCCGCTATGCCTTGGCCATTTTCAAGTACAACGAGGAGGAGATCCTGAGGCTGCACGATGGCCTAGAGATCTACCAGTACCTGCGCTTCTTCACCAAGACCATTTGCAACAGCCAGTGAGAACCCTTTTCTGCCCCCACCCCTGCCGGTCCAGCAGTCCTCCCACCCTCACATGCCCCCAGGACACGTAGCAGAGGGTATGCTGGTGTTTGCTGAGTGCCGATTCGTTAGGGCTGCTGATGCTCCGTTACGGCTTAGAAATCTTTAGGGACATTCCACTGCCTCAGTGGTCTGTCTGCCCCTTAACATGGCATTCAAAGCCTCCATGCAATTTCACTTCCTTCCCACCTTTTCCTGCCCCTAATACTTGCCATGCCCTACAATCCTGCCAAACAGAATTATTTGAGTTCCTAGGACAACAGCCACCTCTGGGCTTTTTGGTCTTGCAGTTTCTTCTGCTTAGACGGCCTTCCTGCCACCTGCACCACCACCACATTTGCCTGGCCAACTTCTACTCATTCTTCAAAACTCAGCTCACATGTCACCTCTTCCAAGAAGCCTTCCTTGACCAACCTTTCCTTACTGGGTTAGAGCTCCCATAGTCCTAAGCTTTCTCCTGCCCCAGTACACATCACTCTGGGTGGAAGTTGGCTTCTTATTCACTGTTTCCTTCTGGGAAGGTGAGCTCCCTGCAGGCGGGGGCCAGGGCCTCAGCCACATGGACAGAATGAATGCCAGGGTGCCTGGGAAGGCCGGGTGAGTGTAGGCCCAGTGGGGCGCTGGGCTCTGGGCTGACTGTGCTCTCCCCTGCAGGAAGCTGATGAACATCGCCTTCAACGACATGAACCCTTTTCCTATGAAACAGCTGCGGCAGCTGCGGACGGCCCACCGGGAGCAGCTGGAGCCTGAGCTGCGTGAGCTGGAGCGGCTGAAGGCCGAGTACTTGGAGACTCGGAACTCACAAGCCCCAGTGGTGCCGGAGGACTGCGCCAGTGAGGACGAGGTGGAGGGCGAGGCCTGACTTGGCCACCTGCCCTCCCCAAAGCCCTTTTTCCCTCTTGGCTGGCAGGCCCCCAGGAGGATGGATGGCCATGGCGTGGTGGTCCAGCCCGTGAGCCCCATCACCACGTCATGCTGGGCAAGTCCCTTCCCCTCTCTGGGCTTCGGTCTCACCATCAGAACATCGTCTGCTGGGAAGCCTTTGGTTGGGTCATCCCCTCATGAGCACATACCCAGGGATGCCAGCCCTTTCTCGCTTCTTCCACAGAGCACTTTAGCACATAGACGAGCAAGAATGCTGTCTTCTAGGGTAACCTTGAACATTCCTTAAATTTTGTCTATATAAAACAATATAAACATTAGAATTAATTGACAAGCTTTGGAAGCTTAATGATTCCCAGTAACCAACTTCCTGGGTGGGCCCAGGTCTCCAGGGTGTCCCATCACTAGGGCCTACCCGGTGTGGGACATCCGTGGATTCTGTTTCCTTGGATGTCTCTGCAGGGCCAGCCCCCCTCCTGGGTCCCTGAGGAGCTAGGGTCCTATGCATGCAGGGTGTGTCTTCCTGGGTGACAATGCCTCCCCAGTGTTGGTTAGGCTTCTGTCCCAGGCCCAGCTCCCATCTACCAAGGCCTTTTTCCTGAGCCCTGCACCTGTGGTCTCCTCTCCATTCACAGCCCGTTTTGAGGGAAGAGGTTCCCAGGGAAAACCCCTGCCTGTACCAAAAGGAACTTGGTGTGGGTGTTGGGCAGAGAACCCTGGGTCAGGCACCCAACGGCTGGCTTCCCTCTACCAACTTCACAGGCCCAGGCAAGAAGAGTCACCTCTTCTCTGAAAAATGGGTGGCTGGAGGGTGAGGAAGAGGTGTTGAGAGGGACATAGCTATAGCCTGTCACCAAGTCAGAGCTGTCTCTTCTGGCACCCACTGCATGCAGGAACTCAGTTTCAGTTCTTCTGGGTTCTTCCGGGCCCTTCCTCAGCAGTCTGCCACCTCCCCCATTCCCCTCTAGGCAGGGAGTCAAGGCTGTATAAGTGATTTGGGCAGCCCATTTCTCAACAAACCCTTCACTGTGTCAGTACAGGCTCAAGCTGGGCAGTCTCTGGCAGGAAGGAGTGGGGGTGGGGGGGTGGGTGTGTGGTTCTCCAGCAGGAAACTTCCAGCTCTGATCAGAGGTTCCTGTCACTGGGGACCAGGAACCGGCCTGCTCACCCACAAGTGTGAACTTAGAGGGACTGGTGCACCAGGCACCCAGTTCACCCACACCGTGTACACAACTCTGGGGAAGAGGCACTCAGAGTTCTTTCCTCCCACATGACATGGGCTACTAGCCGACCCCAGGGCCCCGGGTTTCCCATTAACACTCCACATAGTGTCTTGATAACCTTCCTCATTTTTGCTGAACTTTTACCTCTGCTGAGATCCTTTCACCACCAAAGGGCATCTGTGAGGCGTGATGGTGGCCGGCGGGGGTCCTAGCTGCACCCCCAACAGGCTGGGTGCTGTACCCTTTAAGGGCTATCACTGGGGAGACAAGGGGTCTAGCCTCTCAGAGCTCCCAGGAGATGAGCTGGTTCCTGGCAAGAGGAAAGCACCACCAGCAGCAGGGAGTTGCCTTTTTATAGAAAAACTACCCAGAGGGCTTCAAAAAGGCCCAAGGCTCCAGGAAAGGCCCAGCTGGTCCTTCAGCTCCAGCCCTGAAATTCAAATTCCCTCCCCAACCAGGGAGGGGGTGGGGTGGGGGGGTGGGGAACAATCCCTGATCAGACAGGGGCTGTCTGATAAATGGCACACCCCTCTCCCTTCTTCCCTTCCTATCTCTCCCCTGCTTCCTCTGCCTCTTTGCTCTCCCTCCCCTCTTCTTCCTCCTCCCTCCTCTTTCCCCTCCTCCTTCTGCCTGTTCTCACCCTTCTTCCTTTGTCCCCTCTTCTCCCTTCCTCCTCTCCCCTCCCCACCCCCAGGCAGAGAAGCTCTGCTCAGAGCTGGGCACCACATCTTGCCCCTCCTGGGCTGGGGGAAGGCAGGTGCTTTGCCATTGACCCAGCACTGTAACCTCTGGTTTACACCACAGAATCACCTAAGCAGCTTTTAAAGAATATTGGTGCCAGGCCGACACAGAGCCTTTTGTGGGGCCTGGGCATTCTGATACACCAGGAGGGTTGGAGATCACAGGACCGAGTCTGCTCCGGCCTCCTCCAGCCCTAAAATGAGATGCTGGAGCCAGGAATGAGAACTGCCTGTCCTGGAGCATTGCTCACCCCAGGCCAAACTCGGTTTAGGAATGAGGAGATGAAGCCTCAGAGGAGTTAACTAACTTGCCCAAAGTCACACAGCTGCTAAGTGTTAAGTCATGCTCAAGCCTTAGAGGTGCTAAATGTAAGACTAGGGAGGGTTAGTTCCAGCTCACCTCAATGTCCCTGGAGCCTAGAACACAGAAGGATTCAATGGAAAGAGCAGGCCCGGCCTATAGCTCCCTGAGTGATGTAGGGCCCTGTG
This sequence comes from Panthera tigris, assembly GCF_018350195.1. Taxonomy (NCBI): domain Eukaryota; kingdom Metazoa; phylum Chordata; class Mammalia; order Carnivora; family Felidae; genus Panthera; species Panthera tigris. The sequence goes on along the minus strand of NC_056672.1, from coordinate 60,148,216 downwards.
GGATAGCTCCAGGCAAAGGAAGATGGAAGGAAGAACCGTCCACCTGACAGGGAGGCTCTAACAGGGACTGGTGGAGATGGGGGTGTGGGGGGTGGGTGACACCTCGAGAAGGGCTGTGGCTGCTGCTGCTGTCTTCCCTCCCTCCCCCTTCTTCCTAAAGAGCATTTGGGGCCCACCCCTGGTGTCAGATTCCTGGCCTCGCACCACAGCTGTCGCCCCCCCCATCCCCAGGGGCTGCTGCCTTCTAGGGCTGGAGGATCTGATCCCTCACAGCCCCACCTTCCTACCCCAGGGGATGGGACCTCTCCACTCAAAGCAGACACTAGGCCCCAAGCATTGTGTAGAGGAGGGGACAGGAGTTACTCAGGGAACCTCCCTGGAGCAATATTGCCAAGAATAAAGGGTCTCCTCAAAGAAGGAAGGGCCTGGAGAGCTGTTTGGAAGACTCCCCCCACCTCCACCCCAAAGTGGGGGATGTACACTGACTTCTGCAGAACACCTGCACTCAGGGCTACTATCCTCCACACTTGGAACCTCACCTCTCAGGCACTGCTCTTTGTTCCTTCATTCTTTTTTCTTTTTTTTTTTTTTTAAAGAAAAAGGTTTGTTTGGTTGGTTTTGTTTTGTTTAGAGAGAGAGTGAGTGCCAGCACAAGCAAGGGAGGGATAGAGAGAGGGGTAGGGACAGAATCCCAAGCAGTTTTTCCCTCCATGCTGCCATCGCAGAACCCCGACGCAGGGCTCGAACTCAAAAACGGTGAGATCATGACCCAAGCAGAAATCAAGAGTCAGACACTTAACCAACTGAATCACCCAGGTGCCCCTGTTCCCTCATTCTTATTTCAATCTCCCAGGGCATGAGCCATATTGCCCAGAAAGCTCCAGGCAGGGCAGGTAGATGAAGAATTTGCCACCCTTCCTCACATATAGTCTGGTCCTTTACAAGGCATTTACCCAACACAGTAGATTAAACAAAGCTGGCCATGCTGACATATAGGGAAGGAAGGGGGCATTGGTCTCCTGGCTATCCCAATCAACAATAAGGCCCAATGTAAGGTGCTGGCAGATGGGCCCAACTTTGAAGCCAAACCTACTGTGTGGTTTTCTAACTAGGGGCCCCTGGGCAGGCTACCCTTGCTCTGGCCTCAGTTTCCCCATGTGTGCAATTCAGAAGATGATCAAGGGTTAGCCTTCCTCAAATGGACCAGCGCTGGGGGAGGGAAGGAGCAGGAGAATGAGGACACCACCACCACCACCACCCCCTCCCCCTGCCCCACACACACACAGGTGCACACACATGCAGCATCCCCAGAAAGGATCCCAGGTTGTGTCTGTTGCAGAGGCTTCCAATGACTTCTATCAGTCCATATGCCCATGGCCCCCAGGGGTCGCTGTCAAACCAGCCTTTCCCAAACAGTCCCAGCCACCCATCATCATGGCACAGGATGGAGAAATGCAGGCACAAGGCTGGGAGGGCTCATCCACAGGGCATCTGGGGAGGTGTGTCGGTGATGAACGTGGAAAGAAGGATGTGTCGGTTTAGACAGGGGGAGATGATACAGGAAGAGAATTCCTAGCAGAGGGGACCATGTGAGCAAAGACACAGAGGTATGTGTGGGGGAGATGGGGGGAATGCAGGTGAGATGAATTAGGACATTCAGATGCCTTAGCCTTGGAGAGGCTGTGGTGCCCACAACCAGGAGTAATTAAAGATAAAGGCAATATTGAGCCATAAGGAACTCCTACAACATTCTGGTTTCTCCATATGCTTTTCTGAAACATCAAATATCTTGACTCTCTTGCTGATACCTGAAGCACGCATTCCGCTGGACTACTGAATAGTCCAGCTCTGAGAAGCCTGGGTCAGGGCCACAGGGGGGTTGGCTTTGAAGGCCACACTGCAGGGGTGGGGGGGGGGGAGTGGGGAGGGGACTCTGGATGGGACAGTGGCCCAGTGAACTGAATAAGTTGCAGGCTTTGGCCCTGGCTATTCTTGCCAAGGATATATCCCCGAGCCCCGACTTACTTAGCCACTCTAAGTCTCAATCTTCTTACGTGTAAAATGGGGGTAATCATAGCGGCTAAATACAAGGGTTACTAGGATTAAATGAAATAATATATGTAAAGTACACAGTATTCTGTCGTTCACTCAAAAATTGAGCAGGGTGCTCCTAGGTGCTCCGGGTTACACGACTGAACAAAACAAAGAGCTCTTCTCAAGAGGGCTGCTGTGGTGAAGTGGCTATGAGCTTGGACTTGGGAGCCGTGCTGCCTGGGGCTGAATTAATAGCTGCGTGATCTTAAGCGAGGTGCTTAATCTGTGCCTCAACTTTCTTATTTGTAAAATTGGTAATAGTGTAACCTCATAGGCTTGTATGACGGTGAGGTGAGGTAATTCATTTACGGTGCCTAGCACAGTGCCTGTCTCAGTAAGTGTTAGGTGGTAGTATTATTAAAAGGAGGGGCCTCACCATCTCCCATTGCCTAGTGTGCTCAGAACCCGAGAGCCAGCGGGCCTGGGCGGCAGCGCCCCCTCCTGACTGCCGCGAGAACGGAGTCCTCCCGTTACAGAACCTCCCTCCCTGCTTGCTCTTTGCGTCCCCGCCGAAAGGGAAGCCTCAAGAATTTCTCTACCAGCCGGGGTCTACCAAGCGCCACTCCCGGGGGGGGGGGGGGGGGTGGGGGGCTCTGTGCGCTCACTTTGCCGGCCGGTAAATTAAGTCGTCTCATCTAATTCTCAAACAGCACTCGAAGGCAGGAACAGTTACTGTTTCCATTTCACCTAGGGGGAAACGGAGGCTCGGGGAGTCGAGTCCCCTGCCCCGTGCCGTGAAGCGAGGGAGGGGTGGGTCCGCCGGGGCCCAGCCTCCGCCTGGTCGCCGGGCAGCCCGCCCCAATCTCTGCGGCGTGTGCGCGCCTGTTCTGTGCGCGTGCGCGCGCCCCAAGACCAGCCCCGCGGGCCAGGAGCGCGGTCCGGAGGGTGGGGAAGGAGGGGTGCGCCCGGACCCGGGGCGCACGGGCGGGGCTAGTGCCGGGCCCCGGCCCCGCCCATCGGCCCTGCCCTCCCGGCTGCCGCGGGGGGAAAGAGGCGGTGGAGCTGCGCGTGGGGACTCGGCGGGCGGTGAGGAGCGCGGAGCCGGAGCCGGAGCCGGACGCCGCCGCCGCCGCCGCCACCTGCGCTGCCGTCATCAAGGTAGGGCGGCCCCGCGCTGCCAGCCGTGCCTTCTCGCGGTACGCGATGTGTGCGCGCTGCGCCTCCCGGCTGCAGCGCCCTGGGAGGGATGCTGGGCTGGGCGAGCCGCGGGGGACCCGGCGGGGCGCGGGGGGCGAGACTTCCAGCACCTCCGCGTGAGGTTACAAAGCACCAGCCCTCTCCAGGCCTCAGTTTCCCCACTGGGATAGCGGGCGCAATGGTGGCTCCTTCCGCGCCGCGCCGTTGGGAGAGGCCGCCCTGAGGTCCAAGCTCCCGACGGCTGAGGGGCCGGGATCTGCACCGTTTGCACCCGCCCACCCCTCCCGCCCGCTGTGAGGGCCGCTCACCCTGGGTGTGGCGAGCCGGTCCCAACAGGCCTCCCTTGTGGCTTGGGTGCCCCTCTGGAACCCTGTCTGGACTCTCCCCCTCCTGACTAGGTGACCTGCAGGGCTTCAGCTTCCCCATACGGGAAACAGGAGGGGGCGACCGCCGGAGATACCTATGGAGCCCGCCTGGGCGTGCAGGGTGGGGCGGTCAGTGTCGGCCCGCCAAGTCGGCCTTGCTGGGGGGAGGCCTCACTGGGGGGCGATGGGACCATCAGCTGCAGACTTGCCTGGGCTAGACCCATGAACCTACCTGGATTTAGAGAATGGAGTGGCACGTCCTCTTCCCCTTCCATTGCCCCACCAGGTATGCTAGGGCTGGATCACGTTGGGGGGGGGGGGGACCTCAGAGGCGTGACAGTGCCGAGAGAGCTGTGTCTGGGTGGGGTTGGGTCTGGGACAGAGTATGTGTATGAAGGACTGTGGCTCTAGGGTCTCCGGGTGAAAAAGATCTCTGGCCTCTGGCTCAGTGCCTCGGTAAGATCCCCTCTGGAAGGTCTTGCTTCCCCATTGCACACCTCTTATGATGGGGATCTTACTAGCTGTAAACAGCAGGAAGCTTCTCGTCCTGCTCTGGGCTTACAGATCACATCTTACTCCTCTTCCTCCACCCTGGGCGTATCATTTGGCTTAAATCTGCTCGCTTCCAGGCTGACCAGCCCCAGGCCCAGCACTCTTTCTGTTGCCAGAGCCAAAGCGCGCAAAGGCAAGAGGCAGGAGCTGAGGTGTCTGCCCCAGAGCAAGTAGTGGTCAGCCTGGGGCTTGTTCAGAACCCACCTGCATCAGGACTGGAATGTGTCCCCTGCATTCCCTGCACTTCTAGAGCACCTTTGGGTTAGCAGCTGCCTTAGAGGTCTGGAGTGAGAGGAAGGGCCAGAGAAGCCCCCCTCCAGGCCTCCCTGCCTCCAGTGCCTCTTCCCCATCTTCTCCTGTTGCCTGCCCTGACTGAAGGAGTAGTTTCTGAGAACCACGTCTGGTCTCTCTCGTCCACTTCGTGACCTGCCCCCCGCCCAAGAGCTTTCTTACTGCCAAAAGTAGGGAGAGGCTGCCTGGGCAGGTGGTGAGCTCTGTGTCATCAGAGGTATGTGAGCAGAGACTGGGTGAGCACTTGCTGGAGTTGAGCTACCTTTGACTGCAAGTCTGGGATTCTCAGGCCGACTGAGAGTGACCGTGACTGTGCCTTCTGGTCATGGTGGAGCCTCACAGAACCTGGAGCTAGACCACAAATGAGTATTATTACCCCCTTGTAAAAACAGACTAAGTATATGTGCTGTCACTCGAACGTAGCTCCAATGCACACGCTTAAGTGCTACCTAAGTCTCCTCTCATCTCTAGGTATGTATGATCTGGGCTCTGTTTTCCTGCTCAGCTAGTGCAAAGAGGCACCCATTTTGGCCTGATTTAGGGGCATGGCAAATTCTGGCTATTAAAAAGTCATCCTATGCTAATAACTGAAAATGTACTGTGGAATTGTGGAATATCCAAGCGGAAAGGGATCTTAAGAGATCATCTCTCCAAACCCCTCTTTGTCTAGATAGGCATCCCCTAGCCCCAGAGGGGATGTGACTTGTCAAAGTTCACACAGCAAACTAGTAGCCAAGCCCAGGGATCCTGATTTTAAGACCAGAGTATTTGTTTATTTGTTAGGAAACGCATACCATGTATATGGTAAGTGAAAGCAGCCTGTATTTATTCCTATAGAATTAGCAAAAATAAATGCAAAAGGTTAAACCTCTTTGTGGGGATTCTCCAGCAGCATTTAATTTTGCAGGGCAATCTGGCAGCCTGTTACAAAAGTCTGTGAAAATGATCCTAACTGCCCTTTGCCCCTAGACTTCTACTTTGAGGACTTTACCCCAAGGAAGTAACTATGTAGAATGATAAATGTAATGCTGATATTTATAACAGTTTTCTTATAGTGGAGCTCTTGGTGTTTTATCTGAGGTTTAATAAACATTTCATTTGAAAAGTACAGCTTAAAAAATAGTAACACTAAAGCTTACATTGCCAGCGTCTGGCCAACGTAGAAGCAGTGTGGTCCATCCAGAGGAGAGACCACAAGACTAACGTCAGCAGGCATAGATACCAGGATGAACTCTTCATGTACCCCACTGTGTGACCTTGAGTCAGTCCCTTTCCCTTTCTGGACCTCATTCTCCCCATCTGTGAAATGGGGTAGATTGAGGGATTGCTGAATTTCTTTCAGCTCTGACAACCTGCCTTCTGGACCTAACAGACCTCTGTAACTGAATCCTGTATTGGAACAGTGAACATGGTGATAACCAAAGAATGTTCTAGCCTTCCTCCCCCATCATTAAATGAATCCCCTTAGAGGTAAGCAGCTAGCCTTTTCCACCCGGGATGGGGCTTAATCCAACCTTAGACTTTTATTAGTTCTGAATGGCCAGAACCTGGATTGTTTTAGAATATAGCATAGCTTTGTTTTTATTTTCTTTGCCAGATATCAGGGGACAGAGATTTTTCCAGAGGACCAGGAGATAATGCAGCAAGATCCTCTGTTGGCTATTTTAAGTCTATAGGCTGTGACTGCTCTCCCTCAGACTGGATTGGGGTGTTTGCAGTCCCACCTAGTATGAAGGGCCAGGAATAGGTGACTTCACTTTTTGGACAAACATTTATGGGGTACCTACTGAGTACTAGGTCTTGAGGTGCCCCCCAGAGTCCTGCAGGCTGCCATGAGAAATATATTAGGTTGAAGTATGTGAAATGGCCAATATCTGCCTGCTTTTGACTTACAAGAAATGGCAATTTCATTCACTTCAGCCTAAATGGAAAAAGATATCATTGAAGAGCACTGTGCTCCCTGCCATAATTGAGAGATTGGCAGGATACCGTGGAGACTAGGAAAGTATGATTTTGAGCTTGGAGATGTCCAGGAGGAAGGGCATGGGAAACTCGCCTTGAAGAATCAATAAGAGTAATAACAGCTAGTATTTATTGAGTACTTACCACTGGCCTGATTCTCTCCTAAGTGGTTTATATTCATTCATTTAGTTATTCAACTGTTCTTTTATTAAGCATCTACATTGTGCTAGGTATTCTCTGGGGTGGGAGCAGGAGTCTTGATAGTAAATAAAATAGACCAAAGAATCTGTCCTAAAGAAACCTAAAATCTAATACAGAAAAAAGACACAATGAGCAAAAAGTAAAGCAGCAGGTGATAAGTGGGACAGGACAAGTAAAACACAGGAGTATGTTTCGAGTGTGTGACAAGGAATGGAAGGAGGGGGTTGCGATTTCAAGTAGGGTGGCTGGGGGGATCACTGAGAAGGTAACTTTTGGGCAAAGTCTGGAAGGAGGTGAGAAAGTGAGCTGGGCTGATTTCTGGAGGAGGAGCCATCCAGGTGGAGGGAACAGCCAGTGCAAAAGCCCTGAGGTAGCACCATGCCTGGTATGTTCATGGAAGAGCAGACTAGAACAGAGTGACAGAGAAGACAGAGGAGACTGGTAAGAGGCACCACTGATGGTCAGGTTGTGGACCCTGCCCTGTACATCAAGGAATCCTCTAAGTTTGGGGGGGGGGGGTGGGTATTGTTAAATAAATAGGCCTAAGTAAACCATAAGGGTTTAACAAGTGGGGCTCAAACTCACGACCCTGAGATCAAGAGTCACATGCTCTCCCGACTGAGCCAGCCAGGTGCCCCAAGGGGGGTACTCTTTTACTCCTTTTTTCAGTTTAGAATACACAGATACAGAGACATTAAGTAGCTTGCTAAGACAGTGTCTCACAAAGGAGCTAGATCTTTTAGTAGAGGGCATTGAGGAGCCATGGGAGGCCAAGGCAAGAGCATGGCCAAATTTGAGTGTCAGTGCGATTCCTCTGGGGTACAGAGAGAAGGCTGTAGAAATAATCCAGACCCAGGGTGATGAGTTGGGCCCCGGCAGTGAACCAGTGAATGTAGGGGCAGAGGATCCACGAGCTCAGTGCTGGGAGTGAGAAGGGGGGTCCAGCCCAGGTGAGCAGGAGGAGGAGGAGGAGGAAGCCAGGCTGGTCCTAGGCTTATTTATGTAATAAACATTTAATAGCACTTCTTATGCTCTAGGCACCATCTAAAATTTGACATACATTAACTCATTCAATCCTCAAAGCATCTTGGAGGGTAGATAGTCTCATTATTATTACTACTTTTTAAAATGGGCATATTATATTGTCAATAAAGTTAATTTACAAAGAAAGCATATTTGTTTTTTTCTATCATAAATACTTGATGGTGATGGAGAATTTAGAAAAAAAAGAAAACAGAAAATAAATTACTCATACCTTCTCTTTTCATCTCAGGTAATCAATATAAATATTTTGGTGTATTTACTTTGTCTTTTTTCTACCACTGTCCCCATTTTACAGATGAGGACACTGGAGCCCAGAGAGGCTGGGCAGTTTGCACAGAGTATGACATTTGAACCCGTGTCATCAGACTACAGTGTCCAGGGTCTTAATCACTGTGCTGTGCTACCTGGAATGTCAGTTGGGGGGTTCCACTGAGACACACACCCCTCCACTCACCCCACCCCAGCATATTTCACAGATGGGGAAAGTGAGGCCCAGTGAAAGGCAGGGCCTTGCTCAGCATCTCTCACCCAGTTGGGAACAGATATGTGAGGTCCCATTCGAATAAGAAATAGGATGCTGAGAACTTGTGCAGGGTTGATGTGACAGCTGCCTTCAGCCTGGCCTTGAGCCCAGAGCTTGCAGGGGGCTGGCAAGCGGCGTGACCCTGCCCAGAGGGAGTGCCAAGGACTGCCGGGGCAGGCCTGTGTTCCCTGAGCTCAAGACTCTCATCCCTCCAGCCGGCCCTGGATGGGAGGTGGCCAGGAGATGGGGAGGGAGAGGCTGGGGCTGTGCCAGGCCTGCAGGCCCCCTGGGAGTTGTCTCTTGTACTCTGACTGTGCATTTATTTCTGGCTCTGGTGCCAGCAAACTCCTGGGGCCGCCTGCTGCTAGGGATGCAGTCCTGGCATCCAGTCCCAGCACAGCTACCAGGTGAGCCTTGGGCCAGGGGCTTGCCCACCCCGCCCCACCTGCAAAACAGCATCATAATGGTGCCAGCTGCAGGATGAAGTGAGGTGTAGGTGGAAAGTGCGGGCACACGGAGGTGCTCAGTAGATGGCCAACCGCTGTTGCTATTTCTAAGGCTACCCCAGGGTGTTGGCTCAGGCTGGGGAATTGAGCCTGCCCCAACCAGATCCCCCTCCACGACACTCCCCTTCACACCTGGCTGAACCAGGTAAGGCCCAGCCAGCGCACGAGGAGACGGAAATGAACCTCGGGCAGTGGCTTGGAGTCCAAGATTGCAGACAACAAAAGACGCAGTGGAACGAAAGAAGCCATACCTCTGAGGAGGGAGACCTGACCTGGCCAGTAACGTGCTCTGTAGGCAAGTCCTGACCCTTCTTTATGCCCCTTGTTCTCACCCATAAAGTGAGGAGAGTATTTCACCCCCACCCCCTCCTGGAAACCCAGGAGCTGTGGGCCCTCAAAGGGGCATCTGACCTAGCCTGGGGTGAGGCTGGAGGTGGGGAAGACTCCTGGAAGAGGTGATGTCTGAGCTGGGTTGTTAGTGGGATTAGAGTCAGCCAGACTCTGGAGGGGAGGAAAGCAAAGAAGGTCATTGGGTAAATGGCCCACCTCTCTGAGCCTCAGTCTCTTCATCTGTAAAATGGCTCAAATGTCAATACCTGCTTTGCCTAATTTTTAGGGTGGTTGTGAGGCTCAAAATTGGGTAAAGAGCATGGAAGTGCTTTTGAACTATAAAATGCCCCAAGCACCTGTTCATTGTTCTTTATTGTGATGTCTGGAGCCCGCTGGGATTAGGAAGTACAGGGCCAGCATCCTTCGGGGTCTCAGAGGACATCTGGTCTGTTTTAACAGGCCTCCAGTCGAAGTCCAACAGGGACAGACAGCTTCCGTTTACCTCGCACCCCTTGATTTAAGAGCTCAAGAGTATTTCTGTACTGGGGTGTGGCTTTGCTTCCAGGAGGCCTGAGGGCAGCCGTGACCCAATCACAGCCCTTTCCCATGGAAGGGGGACAAGTATCTGCAGAAGGCCATGAGGCCATGAGCATGGGCTGGGCCTCGGGGACCTGGCTGAGGTGGACTAAGGCACCTGCCAAGGGAAGGGATGGAGGACAGGGGAGTGCCGTGAGATCACTGAGAAGAAACCCGTCCGTGTGGAGGGTGGTCTGCAAGGTCACGTTAACTGGAAAAGCAAGGAAGAGAACTGTGTGTGGGGACTGAGCCTGTTAGGGTTTGAATGTGGGAGAAGAATATATCTATGCACCGTGACTACGGATACAGATGGACACACATCAAGCTGGTTGATTATCACTCTCACTTTTGTCTTTTCTATATTTGAAATTTTTATGTGCTATTTGACATTCATTTCTAGAACAATTTTTCTGTATGTAATATATGTTACAATATAATGTAGATAGTATAACAGTCTGACCTCACCAGGCTGGAGGGTTTACCGAGGCACCCAAGGACTTGGATGAGGCCTGAATGACACCCCCCTGCTGCCCTTCTAGGACAGTTGAGAGCAGAGTCCAGGGATGGCTTGATGAAGGAGTCACAGAAGAAGAAGTCTCTGGGTTAGGTTCCAGGACTCTTTGGGACAAAGACTGGGGGTTTTAGGCAGCCGTAAGCACTGTTAGGGCTGTGACCAGACTGCACAAGCCAGGGACCGCAGGCTACATCAGCAGGAGCACAGGGTCAGATCCAGAAAGGTTAGGATTCTACTGGAGTTTGGGCCACCCCCTGAGTGGGACCGGGACAGCAGGGACAGATCCGGAGGGCCAGCTGGCTAGGGAAGGGCCTATCTTCAGAGTTTGTGATGCTTCAGGGTCCCGCCTCAGTATGCCAGACCCCAGCAGACCCTTTTCCCTCAATGATGCACTTTCTTGGTCTTCGGTCCATGGGGCGCTCACACACCTTCCCGTCTCTTTGCAAAGGAAATAAAGAAACTAAGCTATTGTCATGTTTTGTTAAATGCAGAGTACCTTCTGTTATGAGATATACCATTATTTTAAAAACCATTAAGAAAGAAAAACAGCAGACAGTTAAACTATAAATTGCATCCCAGTTTCAGAGATGTTACATGTTAAAAAACTGTGTGTCTTAGAATCAATTAGATATGATATGCAGGAGGCCCCAAACTAGGCTCTTAATGTGCATATATCCATTTAATCCTGTATCAACCTCCTGGCTAGATAGTTTTGTCCTCTTTTTACAGATAAGAAGACAGGGGTCCCAGAGAGGTTTAGTGACTTTTGCAAGGTCACACAGCCACTGGGATCTGAACCCTGCTCTAACTAGACTCCATTACTTTTTCCTCATCCCACCCCACAAAGAAAAGACTCCTGAGTCCTGGCCCTTGAGAAAAAGAAAGTGTTCACACTGCAGAGTAAACATATTCCAGTTCAGAAATGCCCCAGTGGACTGGTCATTACCGCCCAGGGCTATGAGTGATGGGGGAGTCCTAGAGGGGAACTCAGGAGATAATGGACAGGAAAGAGCTTTGAGAGCTTTTTGGCTGGTTCATTAGCCTCATCCTGTTAAAACCATTACCAGGAGGAGTAGGTTGACCTATGGCCCACGCGCCTGGAGAAAGACCACAGAGACCTGCCCCACACAGATTATCCTAGAGTCTCACCCAGAAAGGCCCATTCGTTCATTTCCTACAAAGTTATTTTTCAATTAACTTTTTAAAATGAGATCTTTATTCGTGTATTGGTTACTGAGTGCGAGGGATACGGAGCAGAGCAAAACAGACATAGGTATTGCCCGGGTAGGCTCACAGACCAGAGAAGATGAGCAGTAATCCTAAAGTCCCACAAAACCTGGAACAGGTGCCTGGGGGAGAAGAGAGGGTATCAAAGCTTGCCGAGCTGAGAATGTGTGTAATTCAGGGTCACTGCAGAACGCTATTCTAAGGGAAGGACTTTTGAGCTGAGATCTGAAGGATGAATACGAGTAATCAGGTGGAGGTGGGAAGGGGAGCATGCTGGACAGAAGAAACAGCCCTGAGGCTGAAGGGGTTGGACCTTTGAGGAATTAAGAGCACTGAGTGTCTACAGCTCTGATTCCTGGGCACAGGAGGCTGGAGAGGTGGAGTGGGCCAGACCCTTTGGGTCCTGGCGTAATGGCCATGGAGTGGCATGCTCAGATTGACATCTTTGGGGGGAAAAATGATTGGTAGGTAAGACTAAGTGTGCAGGTGAGAGCAGCTGGTAGCAGTGGGAGTGGAGATAAGTGGATGGTTTAAAAGGTTTGGGAAGGGGGCGCCTGGGTGGCGCAGTCGGTTGAGCGTCCGACTTCAGCCAGGTCACGATCTCGCGGTCCGTGAGTTCGAGCCCCGCGTCGGGCTCTGGGCTGATGGCTCGGAGCCTGGAGCCTGCTTCCGATTCTGTGTCTCCCTCTCTCTCTGCCCCTCCCCCGTTCATGCTCTGTCTCTCTCTCTGTCCCAAAAATAAATAAAAAACGTTGAAAAAAAAATTTAAAAAAAAAATAAAATAAAATAAAAAAATAAAATAAAAGGTTTGGGAGGGGTGACATTAGTGATGGATTTGGCTCTGAGTACAAGGAGGAGGAGACCACACAGGCGACCCCTGGGATCTGGCTTGCCTGGCTGCACCCTTGCCCTCACAAGACCTGGCTTGCAGAGGAAGGGCCCCGGAGAGAGAAGAGCTGCGCTGGGAAAGCCGTCACCCCATTTGGCACTTCCTGTTTGGGTTTTGTCTGTTTTTTCCCCGGCCCTAAGTAGGTATGCTGGTTTGTCCGGCACCGGAGTTGTGCCGGATAATGGGGAAAGAAGTCAGTGGGTGAAGGTTTCAGGGTGAGGGTGAGGTGATGGACCGTGGCACCTGTGGGAGGAGAGAGGAAGAGACAGGTGGGGAGGAGGTAGAGGGGGGCCAGTGACGGGTCATCTCTCAGGTGCAGGCTGTACGACAGTGTCCCGCATTACTGGGCACAGGAAGCAGGCATCATGGCAGATGGATGTCTCATGGCCCAGACACCATCCCGGGAGCTGGCCTTTCAGAAACGCTGGATCCAAGCTTGGTGGCAGAGTCAAGGCAGAGCCAAATGGCTTATGTCTCTCTGGAGAGCGGTCTGTGGTCCCGGGCTCTCTCCTTGGGCCTGAACCAGCACCTAACGGGTGCTGACGAAGGCCTGCTCACATCTGGCAGGTGACAGGAGGCTGAAGGTGGGGAGGTTGTGGCCAGCAAGGGGGCACTTGAATTAGTGACTATGGAAGCGGGTGGCACATTTTCACATGATGACAGAGTGCAGGGTATGGCCAAGAGAAGGCGTGACTGAGGACAAGGAAAGAAGGTCATTTGGAGATGATATGGTCCTTGTACAGGGGGAGACTGAGGCTGGAGGGGATCTGGGACTTGTCTGAGGTCACACAGCAAGGAAGTGGCTCTCCTGGTGTGCTGTGCTGTGGGTCCCAGATTTCAGAGGGTGGTTCCTTTCCTCAGTCTTCCACGGGGAGACTGCTGCTGAGTCTACACCCTGGGCTGGGTGTCAGGAGGCCTAGGCAGGGGGTCGTGGCCAGGTAGGAGGGAAGGTGTGCGGGGAGCCTCTGAAAGAGGGAGCAGCTAAGCTGAGCCTTGTAGCAGCTGAACGTGCAGAGAGGAGGGAGGGACTTTTTGGCAAAAGAAGCCGCACAGGCTGAGGGCTGGCGAAGGGGCGGATACTGAGCCTATTGGGGATGTAGCGAACATAGGGTCCAGTTTGGCTCAGTCTAGGGAATAGTATCAGGTACTGGCCAGTTGCCAAGGGCAGGGAGGTAGGAGCAGCCTGCCCTGGCAGGGAAGAGTGTTTTTTCATTGACACTGTTTAGAGTTGCAGGCATATCATGATAATAAAAAGTCAGACTTTTAGTCGGTCTTATTGTTTTTAAGTTCTCTATAGAAAATGCACCCCCTATTGTCTGCACCCAGGCCTACTGCCCTTGTGCCCCCATTTTCTCTCCCCACCTTGCCCCACCTCTCTTCTGGGTTTACCCCTCAGATCTCAGCTTTGAATGCCCAACTGAGAAGCCATTGAAGGTTTTGGAATAGGGGATGCTTCCGTCTCATGGTAGCCCAGGGGGGACTCAGCTTAGGAGAAGTCAGAGAGAGGGATTAGAAGGACAGTCTGGAGGAGGCAAGAAGGTTATGGGAGGTGGGGAGGATGAGAGTAGGGGGGAAGAGAGCCGTAGAGCAGGAGCGGGATTTCAGGCACGCCCCAGAAGGCCCAGGACCCAGATCCACAGCTGTCTGCCACCACACCAGGCCTGGGCGGGCACACCTGGGGGGCCACTGGGCTGCAGAGGCTCCAGGTCCTGCTGTATCCAGGGCTGTAGCTAGCAGTCAGAGGCAGAATTCTCAGGCTCCAGATCTCAGCCCCCTAAACAAAACCTTCCAGAGTGTAAGGACAGAAGTAACACCCCTCAGGGGCTACTACCCAGCCTGCAGATGTCAGCAGGACCTCATGGGGTACCCAAACAGCAGTCCGTGAGCTGGGTTTGATGGGTCCCATTTCACAGATGCAGAACCAAGGCTTCAGAGTGAGACAGAGTAACTCCTGGAACCGTGGCCTGCCGACAGCAACACGTCCCTCCGTTGTGCCAGCATTTGTGACTTTGCTGGGACGCACTCCACCCTCAGAGCCAGCAAGTGATTCATGCCACAGGGGACACAGCTGCAGAGGGCTGAGAGGTGCAGGGACCTGCGAACGGCCCAGTAAGAGGCTGGACTGTGGCCAGGACAGGGAAGCATCCAGTGTCAGCATCTAGAACTAGAGGTTTGCGTTCTCTCTGGGATCTGCTACTGACCAGCCAGGTGACCTTGGACAAGTTACATCCCTTCCAGAATCCTTGTATCTTCATCTGAAAAGTGAGGTTAGACCAGACGATCTCTACCGTCCTATGCGGCCTAAAAATCCTCTCTGATAGTTTCCCCAGCTTCTGTTCTGGTGGCCTCCAAAGTGAGGTGTGCATGCTCATTGGGGTGCAGGAAAAAAATAATATCTGACGGGAAAATCACTCAGCTTTGCTCATGTTTCCCAGGTTTACACCTGCTGACGCCACTCAGGGTGTCAGCCTCATGCCTCATGTCTCCAGAAGTCTCGGGAGAGAGGGGGAAAGCCCTCTAAGAAAGGATGACCCCTACTCTTTGATTTGTTTTCAGCAGTTTATTACAATTAATTTAACCTGGTTAATGAATCCAGGTTAATCCAGACTAGTTAATCCAGATTGGATTAATGGATTATACTAACCAGTTTTAACTAAACGAATCCTCACAAAATGGACAAGTGGTTTTAGAAGATTCCTATCTGAACAGTGGGTTGGTTGGTGGTGGTTCTAATAATACCAGTAAGAGCTGACAAGAGGTTAACCCTTGGGTTTCCAGCAAGATTCCATTGGCAGCCACAGATAAGGGGAAAAAAAACAATGACAAGCTAATCAAGTCTGATGAGAAGTCAGCCCAAGGTGTTTTTAAATTTGAGGGACATTATTTGAAATTTGCAGTCACTCTGATTAATGATGAATCTTGCTGGGGCGCCTGGGTGGCTCAGTCGGTTAAGCGTCCGACTTCAGCTCAGGTCACGACCTCGCGGTCCGTGAGTTCGAGCCCCGCGTCGGGCTCTGGGCTGATGGCTCAGAGCCTGGAGCCTGCTTCAGATTCTGTGTCTCCCTCTCTCTCTGCCCCTCCCCCGTTCATGCTCTGTCTCTCTCTGTCTCAAAAATAAAAAACGTTAAAAAAAAAAAAAAAAGAAAGAAATACAGACCTGATTTAAAAAAAAAAAAAATGATGAATCTTGCTTCATGTGTATGTTGTGCCTCACAGCTCCCAATGGTAGTTACTCGTGTATAATATAAAATATTGGCAGGGGTGGGGACTCATTTTTTTTTCTCTTTGAAAGGAGCATATGATTAAAAAAAAAAAAAGTCCCCCTGCTCTAACCTCCTGGTCCTTTTCTATGCAGCTGCCACTTCTAACAAACCACCACATTTGTGATCAAACTTTGTTCAAGTGGGGTGTGATTTCTCCGTTTTTCTACCCATTCCCAGGGCAGCCACCCCATGGCTACCTTTGAGCCCACAGATGCCAGCACAGGGTCTGTCTCCAGCTGGAGACGTGGAAAATGTAGGGTGAGTCGATGTGCCCCGATTTACCTTTCCCACTGTGGGGCTGTTGCCGTGTTAACCTTTCTAGCAGCAAAGACTTGGGGGTCTGTCTTCTCTCCTGAATCTAAAGAGCCCCATCTTTCTTAGCCTAAACCACACACTGGAGGAATATAGCCCACGTTCCAAAAGTCTGACCTCCAGGAGGGTCCAGCTAGGGTGAATGACCCCCCAGCTTCACAATTAGATTTTTCTTCCCCTGTCATCCTTGGAATTTGTCCCTCTGAGGACAGCAACACAGATAAGAAACAAAATATTTGGTGCGGTATCCAGACACAGGATCAAAGGAAACTTTGTTTCATGTTTTAGAGGACTCTCCTGGGCTCAGGTGCCAGAAATCTGAATCCCATTCCTGGTTCTTCCCTGTATGGATGGCCCTGGGCAAGCTGACTAAGTTTCTCTTTCTGCACCCCATGAGTTCTTGGGGTCTGGCCAGTGCTGCTATTCTAAGAAGTGAATCTGGGATCTTTGGGGGGACCTGCTCTTCTGAGTGTTTCTCAGCCGCCATCTGGAGGATTTGAGTACAGTCTGGGCTCCGAGCTGGGTGAGAGATGGAGAGCTCCCCACTGGAGCATAACGGGGAGGTGACCAAAATGGGGAGTAGTTAGGAAACTTAGCCACACAAAAAACTCCCCAACCTGAGTAGAACCATCCCAGAGGCACGTGGTCAGGGGCCTCAGATCTCTGAAGGGTTGGCATGGGGCAAAGGCAAAGGATGTGGTTGGTGGGGCTCAAGGGATGGAAGAGGGCAGTAGGGGAAATTGTGGATTTCCTCTTTGTAGAAGGAGGAAGTGTAACAAACAGTTGAGTTGCTCTGTCCCCGGAAGGAGTGCGCTTTCCATCACTAGAAAGGTACAAGCCAGGACCCTCAGACTTTTCAGACAGAGTGGTATGGAAAGGGAGACAGAGCTGGGCTGGATGCCCACCTGGGTCCTTGACACTGGGCAGTCTTGAAATACTTTATCTGTTTTTTGCCCCAAATGTAATAAAATCATTTGAGAGAGGGAGTTAGTGTGCCTGGCTAAGAATTAGATTAGATAAGAATTAGAGCTTTAGACTCTAAATCAGCACGAAGCGGGTGGCAGAGAGACACAAGGCTTTCTGTTTCCAGACTGTGAAGATCTAATACTTAAATCTTCAAGTATTGCCACTTAGAGGAGAAAGAAAGGACACGGACACTTTGTGTTTCTGGTTTAGTCTGTAAGTCCTGTTCACCTTATTCATTTTTGCTAAAGGTTCATTTCAATCCCTCAATACAGTCAAATACCTTAGAACAGTGCCCAGCTCACAGTGAGTACTCAGTAGAAGTTGCTATTATTGCTTATTTTGAATTTATCTTGAACTTGCCATGTGCCAGGCAGTGTTCTAAGTACTTGTCAGATATGAACTCATTTCCTATTACCATCCCGCTTCGTGATGACAAAACCTGAGGCCTGGAGAGGTTGATGAGCCTGCCCAAGGTGTCCCAACTGGGTGTGTGGTGAGGCCTGTGTTGGAGCCCAGTAGGTGGTCCCCGACCGTGTCTGTCACCATCCCTGCTGCCTCTCTGTGTAGTCACATCGTGCAATAAAGAAACAAAACACCTTTGCCTCCACTCCCCCTGCAGAGCCTCCCCAAGGCCTCAGGAGGGTGACAAGCAGGGACACACATTCCCATTGCACAGACAAGCACCAGGGCCCAGAGAGGGACAATGACGTGAGTGGGGTCACACGGCAAATGAGGGCAGAGCATCCTGGAGCGGGGCCCCTGGTCTCAGAATGTCTGTGTACCTTCCCTGCACAGAGCGGAGCTCCCAGCTGAAACCGGAGGGAGTCCCGGTTGCAGGCACTGCCTCACAAGGATTTTTCCTTCACCAGGAGCAGCTGGAGCTGGCTCCACAGAGGGACAGTGAGCAGGAGGGAAGTGGATGGCAAGAGCCGCCCCTCTGCCCGGGGAATGGTCCTCCGGGCCCTTCTTGACAGCACCTGGGAGAGCCATGAGGCACCCTACAGCACCCCTTCTGCCCTGAGTGGCCAGGAGTGAAAGAATGTGACCTCCACTGGGGCAGGAGGACCAGCCCCACCCCCCCACTCCCGTCAGGGAAGGTGTAGCAGAAGCAGAGGTGGAGCTGGCCAAAGGTGCACCGAGAGCCGGGCCGTGATACCTAGGTGCTGCTGGCTCTCTTCTTCCTTTTTCACTGTGGCAGAATATGCATAGCGTAAAATTTGCCATCGTAACCGTCTTCAGTTCTGTGACATGGAGCACATTCACACTGTTGTACAACCAGCACCACGAGGATTTTTGTTTTTATTTTTAATTTTTTTAATGTCTATTTATTTTTGAGAGGGAGAGAGACAGAGAGCGAGCGGGGGGGAGGGGCAGAGAGAGAGGGAGACACAGAATCCGAAGCGGGCTCCAGGCTCTGAGCTGTCAGCACCGGGCCCCACGCGGGGCTCAAACTCACAAACCGCGAGATCATGACCTGAGCCGAAGTCGGACGCTTAACTGACTGAGCCACCCTGGAGTCCCTGGTTTTTAAATTTTGACGTCACAATAGCCTAATGTATTCTTTGACGGTTTTGCTGACACGTATTAATGAAAAGTGTGCGTTAGGTGCTAAAATTATCATACTTGACAAAAAGGACCGTGTGTAGGAGCTTCCCCCATGCCAGGCATGGCTTTGAGGCATTTTAAATTAATAAATTCATTGAATCCTTGCAATTTCCCTATAAGTTAGGTTCTGTTACTGACCCCAGTTTACAGATGAGAAGACAGAGAGGTTTAGTATCTATCCCCAAATCCCTCCCTGGCTCTTGTCTGGGCCCTCCGGTTGCTACCATTTATTGAGGACTCACTGTGTGCAAGGCTCACTGCTCTGTTCAGCCTTGGCCCCATTTCATAGCAACCTGGCAAAGAGGTAAGTGCCTGTGTGGTTCCAAGATACACAGAAAGCAAGTCTGGGTTTATATCTGGGTCTCTGACTCAGAAGCCTGTGTCTTGACCAGCAGGCCTCGGTGCCTGCTGTTGAGACAGTGAAGCTGTCATCATAATACCCGCCTGGTTCTTCAGTGCTGGCCTCAGCCCATGTTTGTATATTGAGAATATGTGAGTGGTAGAAAGCCAAGAATCACAGCCCCAAGTGGCCCTGAGCTAGGAAGTGGTTGTGTGTTCATGGAATCTTTGTGTATTTGTGTAACCTCAGAAAATTGCTCTGAGCTGAGCACAGCTTGTTGCATCCATGAGATGGGGGTACTTCTCCCCACCCTCAGGAGGATGTAAATTCTGCCTCCCCTGCAAGGTGGGAATGAATTGAGCAGTGAAAGGGAAGGACTGTGCAGATCGTTGAGCAGGGTTGTAGAGCGGTGGCTCTCAGAGTGGTCCCCGGACCAGCTGCATCATTGTCACCTGGGAAATTGTTAGAAATGCAGGTTCTCAGGCTCCACTGCCGAATTGCTAAATCAGAAACTCTAGGATGGGCACAGCAGTCTGGAAGTTAATCAGCCTTCCAGGTGATTCTGATGAACTCTCAGGTGGAGACCCACTGCTAGACATCATCCCGCAGAGTGTAAATTGAGATACTGTCACCAGTCCTCGCAGAGAGTTTGTCTTGGGCCAGAAGCACGTCTTCAGCCTGGGATGCTGACATCTTTCCTGTCCCCTTCACCCTCACTCCTGTGCTCCCTGGCCCACAGGCCCAGTCTGAACAAATGATTGGGGGGAGCTCAGGGAGACTGGAAACGGGGAGACGGTGGCCTCACGGTCCTCTCCTGGCCACTGTTGCAGCCAGTACCTAAAGAATTGATTAAGGCTGAGCGTTTATCCCCACGTTAATAAGCAGGGGAGGGAGAAGCAGGAAGGAATTGCCCAATGTGTGCGGCTCCAATGTGTGTGGCTGAGCTGGGAAATGGAGTCCTGGGCTGTCCCGGCATGTGCAGGAAACAGGCAGCCCCTCAGTCATATCTGGAGACTCCTAGCACAGCGAAGTGGGCTGAGGGAAGAAAGGAAGCTATCTCCTGAGGTAAAACCCCAGCTGCTGAGATGTGGCCTCCTGGCTCCACTGCTGAATCAAATTGCCAAGACCTGGGGAGGCAGAGCCGAGTTTGACTCCTGGCCAGCAAATCGGTGGCTCTGCACGCTCCCCTAATCAGGCATGATCTTCTCCTCCCTCCCCCCGCCTCAGAATGAGAGAGAGAACACAAGCAGGGGAGAGGCAGAAAGAGAGGAAGAGAGAGAATCCCAAGCAGACTCAGCGCTGACAGCACAGGATTCGAACCCAGGAACATGAGATCATGTCCTGAGCTGAAACCAAGAGTCAGACGCTTCACCGACTGAGCCACCCAGGCGCCTCCTCCCGAGTCTCAGAACTATCACCCTCTTCCTCTTCACCGTGTTCCACAGCCCCTCCAGCCAACTGGAGCCGGGCGGGAAATAAAACCCACTTCACACACTTATTTCTTCCTTAGACACAAGCCCAAAGTGGAGGAAAGAAAATACTTTCTCCAGCCAAACATTCTAACTACCTAATAGGAGGAGCTAAATACACAGCACCTCTCACCTCACCACACCCCTGGTTACAAACTTTGACATCTTCCCGTGGTCTCAAGGGCCAAGTCCTTGAGCCGGTATTCAGAGCCCTTGCTGGCACCTTGCTGGCCTGGCCCCCACTGCTCCCTTGCGCTTGCCCAGACGCCAGCCAGACTCCACCTTTGTGGTTGCCACGCCACACACCCCCTTCCACCTGGAATGCCCTCCCTTCACTCTGGGCTCAGCTCACTTTACTCAGCCTTTGAGACTGGCCTCAAACCGACCTGCCCAGAGGCCCTCACCGACTCCTGGGATTTCCACCTCCCTGCTGCAGCCTGCTCAGTCCCATTCACCCTGAATTGTGCTCGCTGGTTGCATGTCGGCCTCTCCCATCAACCTGAGCCCTGAGGGGCAGAAGCCCCTGCCAGGGTTATCCTTGCCTTCTCCCACACAGTGCCCAGCACAGGTCAGGCTTCGGGAGGGCCCCAGTAATGCAGGTTGAAGTCACCCTTCAGGCCCCAGGCCCCTGCCACAGGGCAGGTGGGAGCTGACTGGTGGGCCAGAGGCGAGAGCCAGTGACAATAGAATGCAGGCCCCCTGGCAGGTGCCATCCCAGAACTTGGACTATAGGGCTTCTTCTCACTGTGGAACCCTGAGCCAGGCACTCTCCCTGTCTGGGCCTCAGTGTCCCTCTCTGTCCAAAGATAAATTCAGAAGCTTTGCTGGGGAATGGATGGTGAGGAGGAAGTAGAGACTCCAGATTTTCAACCTCCTGAAGGTGGGTTTAGAAAGTCCCCAGTGACCCTTGTCCCTTGAAACTCTCAGATAAGGAGATTGTGGGGCAATAAATCTGCATGGAGTTTTGGTCTGGGCCTGATTTGGGGGAATAAATAGGAAGAAGCTGTGTTCTTTGTCTCCAGAGGAGCCAGGCAAGAAGGGTACCAGGCTGAAACTAAGGACTGGGACAGCTGATAGGCCCTAGCTGATAGGTGACAGCTCTGTCACCCTCACAGTCCTGCCTGGGCTTTGGTGTGTGTGGACTGGAGAGCCCTCAGCAGACCGTCCTCACAGACGGGCAAGGTAGGAATATTACCTGCCTGAGAAAACACAACCCGAGAGGGGATGAGATCTGCTCAAGGTCATGGAGTAAATTGGCATCAGAATCAAGATTCTCCAACCTGACCAGCATGCCTGCTATGAAAGTGACAGGCCCAGCCCCCTCCCCCAAATGCCCAGAGAGGGTTCAGGAGAGGCTGGTGGCATAAGTGGAAGCTGGCCCAGGAGCCAGGTCGGTCTCCCCCTGGGTGCCTGCTTGTGGAATCTGACCTGAGTGTGGGCAAAGCAGAGGGGAAGACCCTTCGGACTTGGCGGTCTGATGGGTGAGTGGCTGGATGAATGGATGGAGAAAAGTAGGAAGAAACACAGGCAGCAGGACCAGAGAACGGAAGAGGGCAACCATAGCCGAGCTCTTAGTTGGTACTTGACGTTTGCAAGATAGTTTGCAGCCATTATCTCATTTAATCCTTGGCAAGACTCTGAGGTAGATATTAGGGTACCCTTTTACAGATGCGGATGCTGAGGCCCAGAGACAAGTGGAGGTCCAGGATTTCAACCTGATTCTTCTCTTTTCCTGCCCTGGGCAGCCTCACAGGAGAGAGAGCGCTCCTCCCTGGTGGTGGTACTATTTGAACTGGGCCCAGGAAGTGGGAGTGAGAGGAAGGGCATCCTAGAAACCCAGCTAAGTGCCAACCATGCGCTTACCTGGGCTGATTAAGTTCGAGGCAGAGCGAAGGGGGCATGATCAAAAATGGCATGTCTGGGAAAACACTATGCTTTGAGGGGAGAGCAGATAAACCAGTTTGGCTAAAGGGTGAGTCTGTGGAGATGAGGAGAAGCAAGCAGATGTGGAGATGAGGGGAGGCAGTGGAGGCAGAATGTGGGGCCCCACAACCCTAGTCCAGCAGAGAGCTTTCTCCTAAGGACAGAGAGGACCTAAGGTGGGCCTTAGGGGAAATGACAGTGTCAGAGTGAGGGCAGGAAAGGAGCCCTGGGCTGGGGTGGGGGAGAAATGGAGTCGCCCAGAGAAAAGGCTGCCCATGCTTTGCGAGGCTTGAGGGAGGGGGAGAACAGCTGGGGGCCGTGGGGCAGGGGAGGTGAGGCCATTTCAGGAGGTGCCAGGACCTGGCTCTGGGGAGTGTCAGCTGTCAGGAGGAGGGGCTCCTTCGGGCCTAATCTTATCAGGAGGAGAGAGGCATTTTCTTGGTTCTCTCTCTGACTCAATCTGTATTTCCTGGGGCCTGTGGGGAGCCGTCCGTGCTGGACTAGAAGGACCGGAGACCTGGAGGAAGGGAGATGGGGGCAGAGGAGGGTACGCATGGCAGAGAGAACGTGGAGGTAGGACTGTTTTTACTTCTAGCTGCAGGAACCTCTGCCTTCACTGCTGAAACGACCCCGGAGGAAGTCTGGTGGGGGGTTGCCCTGAAGCGGTGTCCCCAGTATCCTGTGTGGCCTGTGTTAATGGAGAGAACCAAGGGCTGCCCCTGTCTTCCCTTCCACCCCCACCGAGAGCCTCCCCCCCTCCCCCACCCGCCACCTCAGCAAGCGGCTGAGCTAGGCGGCTGGTTTCCACCCCAAGAGTCCTGCCACAGAGACGCACACATAACACTCGTCGGGTTCTTCTTGACCAAGATGGATTATTGGTTAGCTTTTCATGGGTGCTTGTCTGTTCCCTCCATCAACGTGGTGAGCACTGGGGATGAGAACTCTATGCCTCGCGTCTGTTTTGCACTTTCTGGTTTGGGATTTTTACTTAGATCCCCCAAATGTTGGGCCTTCAACACGGACCTATCACATACTAAATCAAATCTTAGTGTCCTGTAAACATTGGGACCACAACAGTATTTTTTTTTAATGTTTATCTATTTATTCTTTAGAGAGGTGGGGGAAGGGAGAGAGAGAGAGAGAGAGAGAGAGAGAGGGCTCCAGGCTCTGTGCTGTCAGCACAGAGTCCTATGCGGGGCTCAGACCCATGAACGGCGAGATCATGACCTGAGCTGAAGTCGGACACTCAATTGACTGAGCCACCCAGGCACCCCAAGGGACCACAACAGTCTTAACAGCAAACGTGTAGAGCACTCAGTACGCACCCAGCATCACTCCATGTGCTGTGTGGATTCTCTCATTTAATCGTCTGGACAGCCCTGTGAAAGAGTGTGGATCCAGGCCTAAACAGCTTGGCTTCAAATTCCAGCTCAGCCGCCTGCTAGCTGTGTGATTTTGGACAAGTTGCTTTGCCTCTCTGAGCCCCCAGTTGTCTCATCTGTAAAAATGGGGGGATAATAGTACTTGCCATGAGGATTAAGTTAGTACGTAGAACATACTTCATACATAGTAAGCAAGTAAGTAAGTTAACTATTATCTATTACTGTGCCTGATTTTACTGGTGAGGAAATAGATACATTAAGTTAGCCTGCCCAAAGTCACACAGGTGTGGTGTACATGATCTGTCAATACACTGTTAATTGAGTACCCAGTAGCCACATGTGGCTATTGAGCAGTTGAAATGTTGGTAATGTGATTGAGGAGGTGCATTTTATATTTTTGTGTGTGTTTATTTATTTTTGATAGAGCTGAGCATGAGCAGGGGAGGGGCAGAGAGAGAGAGGGAGACACAGAATCGGAAGGAGGCTCCAGGCTCTGAACTGTCAGCACAGAGCCCAATGCGGGGCTGGAACTCACGAACTGTGAGATCATGACCTGAGTGGAAGTCGGACGCTTAACCCACTGAACCACCCAGGCGCCCCTCTTTTAATCATTTTGACTTTAATTTAGAAGCCACAAGACCCCCGTGTTGGACAGAACTGGTGCAGAGGTCCCACACCCAGTGATCCGATGTAAATGATTCTCATGTGCATTTGAGGTCACAGTCCACAGCCCTGTGCTTTACCAGTTTAAGATCGTGCCGTGTCCTGTCTTCCTGCTCTCAGCCATTTCCTCAAGAGGTGTAAACATGTGGAGAGCAGTGACAGAACTGCCCAGCCCTCGCTGCCCCATCTCAATCCCAACACGGGGCCTGGCCCAGAATAAGCACTAAGCCAATAGCGAGTGGAGATTGCTGATTGAATTAAGCCAGGTTCACCTCCCTTTACAAACCTCGTATTTTTCTGCTTTGAAATGTTCTATGCTCTGGTTCAGGATGTTGG
This sequence comes from Panthera tigris, assembly GCF_018350195.1. Classification (NCBI taxonomy): domain Eukaryota; kingdom Metazoa; phylum Chordata; class Mammalia; order Carnivora; family Felidae; genus Panthera; species Panthera tigris. Next base: position 60,123,746 of record NC_056672.1, on the reverse strand, counting down.
GCTCTTTAGGAAATTGGTTCTAGAGCCTTCTCTTCCACACAGCAAATTGCCAGAGTCAAGGTTATGAGTGACTTAGAATAGAATCATTGCATGTGGGACACCTGGGTGGCTCAGTTGCTTAAGCATCGGACTCTTGATCTCAGCTCAGGCCTTGCTCTCGGGGTCCGTAAGTTCAAACCCCACATCGGGCTCCACACTGGACATCGAGCCTACTTAAAAAAAAAGAAAAATCATCACATGTGAATCAGATAATGGTTCTCTGGAGATCTCTGTGGTTGGTGGGGGATGGGGGTGACCAACTTGTCCCCATTTGCCTGGGACTTTCCTTATTTTAGCACTGAAAGTCCTGCATTGGGAATATGCCCCTGTCCCATACCCTACACCTTAGGCAAACCAGGACAGGGGGTCCCCCAAGTTCTGTGGAGAGCAACAAGGCCTCTTCTTGCTCTGAAGAAAGGGAAGAAAACTAAGCCTGCGAAGTGAGACCCTGAGGCTCCACGTCCCTGCATCCCAACCTTTCACTGCAGACCCTGTTACTGGCCTGTGGAAGACGAAAATAGACACTTTGTGCCAAGGAGTGACAAGTACAACAGGGCGTGGCCTCAGACAAGCAGAAATGACTGTGGATAAAATTCTCACTAGCAGGAAGTCGCCAAGACCTGTGGTTTCTTCTTTCTGCCTGGTGGGAAGGACGCCTCCAGGTGAATGGCTGGTTAAGCAGAGACCTATGTCAGCCACAGGGGCCTTGACCTCAGCTGGGCCTTGTTTCCAGAACCAGATATCCCACTTCTGGGGTGGGTCACAGGCCCTGATAAGGATTCAGGACAAAAGAGAATGGTTTCCAGGCAAGTTTGGAGCCAAGGTCAGGATCAGGACAAGCCCTATGATGGGTAATAGTTGGTCAAAGATTGGAGTCAAGATGAGGGACCCGCCCATAATCAGCTGTGTGTTGTGTTAACTCTTGGTCTTTATAGATCACCTTCAAATAGAGTGTTCTTTACTCTTACAGTAATCTTTTCAGTTTTTAAACCGAAGAAACTGTGGTTCTAATTCCCCTCTATTAACTGCACTGATATAAATATGGTGGTTTAGACCTTCTCCCAAGGCAATAGGGGGGCAGCTCACTGGCCACAAGGTCAGGTTTTAAGAGAAAGAAAGTTAAACTCCAAATATTGGATGTGGAACCCCAAACTTACAAAGGGACAAGGGTAGCCAGCAGCACCAGACTCCTACCCACCTCCGACGGCTAAAACCAAATTAGATAATTTCATTCTTTCCCTGAGGCCAGGAACAGACAATTAATGAATAATCTATTATGCTGGTTCGTACCACACCCAATTTGGGTTTGGTTTCATTCACCCTGCAGCTTACCCTCGTCCTGTAATGATGCAGGGCTGGGCTGCGAAGACAGGCCTTTGGGGGCAGGCGGGACAGTCTCTGTCTGTGTGTGTCTCTCCATCTCTTTCTCTACACGTCAGAGAGGAGCATGTGGCAGGAAGAGGGACCCCTGGGTCAAGCCTTGGCTTCTGCTTCCCGCCTCCACTGCCCCTATTAATATGATCTTGGTCAAATCGCTTCCCTGGCACCTCAGTTTTGCCCTCATCAAATGAAACAACTATCTCCACTTACCTGCAGGAGAGCTGCAAGGGATGGGGCAGGGAGCAAGCCATTCCACTGTCAGGCATTAAGAAGTAAACTCAGTGGGACGTTAAACCCAGAGATGACTAAATCTTTTGGTAGAGGGGGCAGGGAATTCGGAGTCCACAAAGCCTAATCCCATGGCTAAACACGCATGGGATAGCAGCAGCAGCGGAAGTGATGCCACCCCTGCTTTGTGCCCCAGCGGGCTGGCCGGCCACACCTAAGAAGGCATGCTGCGACTTTGATGTGGGCCCAGCCTGGCACCAGGCAGGATGGGACTGGTGGCATGGGATAAATCTGGCCCAGATCAGCCGTTCTGGCCCAGCCCATGGGTGAGGGCCCTTGCAGTGCTGAGGGCCCGCTACAGGCTGCATTTCCAGGCAAGTGCCTGCTTGTGGGGGAAATGAGCAGGGGAAACTCTCGCTCTCTGAATTGCTGAGTCCTTAGATTCACGCATGCACAGATACACACATCCAGGCACAGATGCAATTGAATACCCAAAGAGACGCACACATGCGTGCACAGGAGTACGCGGGCACATAGGATGAACGCAGTGCTCATGCACAGACATGCACACCCAGTGCATACACATTTGCACAAAGTTCACCCACATATATGTGTGCACATGCCCATCCCGTGGGCACAGAGAGAGAGATGGCCTGCCTGGTTTGGCCCCATCCCCCACTTCTCTAAGTTTCCTTCCATGACAACAGATCTGGAAGAAACTTGGCAGTGGAGATAAGGTGCTGGGCGGGGTAGGGCGGGGTAGAGTGGGGAGAGGTGTTGGGGGCAGAGGGACAGAAGGTCGCTGACACAGAGTTTTAGTTTTCTGTCACTGTTTCACAGCAGCTGGCTTCATCAATGGAGGCAAACAGCCCTCTTTTCAAAAGGTGTCCACGTAGCTTCCTGAGCCATGTTTTAGTTAGTTAGTTTGTTTTTTTTTTAATTTTGGTGGGGAGGTGCGCAGAAGGAGAGAGAAAGAGAATCTTAAGTAGGTGACACGGGGCTTGAACTCATGACCGTGAGATCATAACCTGAGCTGAAATCAAGAGTCATATGCTCAACTTACTGAGCCACCCAGCCACCCCTGTTTTACTTTTCTGAAACGTGGGGGTGATAATGGTCATGATGTCTCCTCTTCTGGGCTGAGAATGGGTGTGAAGGAGATTTCCTCATCATGGTCGCTATCTGCAGGAACCTGGAGATGGAGGCTCTGGGGGCAGGACTGCGTCCCCGCCCCCAGCTCCACGGTTTACAAGCTGTGCACCCTTGGGTGGGTTACTTCCCTTCTCTGCCTCCACCTCCACATCTGTAATGGGGAGCAAAGTAGCACCTGCCTGTTAAATTCATGCTGGGAATGGCACCTGGCACATAGCAAGCACCCAAAAACTGTGAGTTGTCATTGCCCAGGAAGTGACTGAGCTGAAGGACAGTCATTGACCATGCCTCTTGAGGCCCCCTGACCCTGATCCTGGGCTGAGAGCCATCCCTCAGGTGTGGGGCCAAGCCCCAGGCTGTGAAGGGAGGGCACCAAGAATGGCCAGAGGGGCCAGGACTGATGCTAATGGTCAGTCATGTGGATTTCTGCAGCCGTGATGGACCCTCTCACCCGACAGCCCACAGCACTTGAGCCCGAAAGCTGGCTTATCTCCCCTGCTTGGTTTCTCACTGACATGTCTCCTCTTCTCTATCTCCTCTGCCCTATTTCAGCCCAGGTGATCCTCACCTGTCACCTGCCCCACGCTTTCTTGCTCTCAGCAATCAAGAGAGTCCTCCTAAAAGTGAGCTCTGCTCGATCCCCCGTTTTAATCGCCTCAGCAACTCTTCATTGCCTTCAGAGTCTGAGTTCTTTTACATGGCTCCTGAGGTGATCTGGGTCCTGCCTCCTCGCCCATCTCTTTCCCGCAGGTTCCTGTGCCCCAGCCACACTAAGCACAGACAGCCATTTCCCAGTTTACCTTTCGTTGGGGCTGCATGGGGCAGTGTGTTAGTCAGGACAGTAGGCTCAGCTCTGGGACAAATGGCCCCACTTTCTAACTGGTTTGCTCTGCAGGTTTATTTCTCTGTCACGCTATGACAGAGTCAGGGACTTTGTTAGGGGGAGATCCTCTGTTCCACAGGACCCCTTGGGGACCCAGGATGATGGAAGCCACATCATGCAGAACATGTGGGCTTTTCATCCCTTCAACCAAGGACAAGAGTTCTGGAGGGTCACAGGCAGGTCTTCCATGTTTCAGCCTGAAAGTGGCACACACCACTGCTGTCCCTGATCCATTGGTGCTAGAATCAGTTCCGTGACTGCCCAACAGCAAGGAGGTAGGGACGTGAAGGGAGCAATAGAATGTCTGATGAGCCCCACCACTGGCCACAGACGGGTGTCCCCCCCACCCCACCATGGCAGCTGCTGAAGGTGAGGCAGAGTTGGGAGGCACCTGGAGCTGAGCCTGCTGACGTGCCCCCCTACTTTTCTAACCCCAGCCCTGGCCCAAGGCAGTTCCTCCGCTGCCATCTAATTACCAAGACCCTAGGGACATCTCGGTCCTCATGATTTCTTTCTGTGAGGACCCCCAGGACTCATTTCCCTCAGGACCCCCTGCAGAGAAAAGCTGTGCTGCTCCTTAGCAAGTGGTGGCTGGCTAAATCCCTTTGTGATTCTGTTTCCCTTATCGAATTGGCCACTAGGAAGCTTGGAGCCGAGTCTGAAGTGCACCTGCACTGTGTGGAGGACCTGGCAACACACGTTCAGTAGCTTAACTACCTCCAAATATCAGGCGATCTCTGTGTCCCCGCATTTTCCCTTGTCCCCATTTCCTTGCCAAGGCTTTTCCATTTGCTCCTATCTTGTGTGCTTTCCATTTCTATACAGCTTCTTACACCCTTTCCGGGATCAGATGGACATTAATTAGTCTGTCCCTGCGTTCTGTGCTGCTTCCTGTAGCTCTGGCAAATGCAGCTCCCAAAAGGAAAGTTAAAATGTCTGAGCTTCACAGGACAGACCTGTCCCATGAGGCTGATGGGCTTCCCTGTAAAGAGTTTGGCTCATGGGTCAGACCCCTGATCACCGTGACCTCTTGAGGTCAACAGTCTAATCTTGTGGCTTTGAACTGAACACAGAGCAAGTGCCTTCTTTGGTCCTGACCCTGTGGGTGCCCAGCACACACATGCCTGCCCTTGGGAAGTTCCTAGGGCCTGGGTTGGGCAGAGCTCTGGGCTGGGCACTCCTGGAGCAGAGCGCCAGGCCTTTCTCTGAGGAGCCTGCAAGCAGCAGAGGAGATGAGACCTGACACCAGACTCAGGAATCAGAGCCAAGAGTGTCAAGAGCCCGAGGGCAGCAAGGAGACATGGCAGGTTGGGGTGAGAGAGAGGAGAGGAGAACCAGAGATCTGCTACTTGTGGTGTCGTGGAAGACTCCAGAGGAGGACGTGGGAGCTGGAGAAGGGAAGGTGGAGATAGGGAGATGGATACAGGGGATACAGGGTGGGGAAGGGCAGGCCAAGCAGAGGGGAAAGCAAGGGGGAGGGTCCAGAGGACTGGAAATGCAAAAGCAGGTTCAGGGAAGCTGGGGGTTCTTTATCTGGAAAGTACCCTTTAGAAGATGAGCAAGGAAAGTTGAATCTCGGAATATGGGGCAGGACCTCACCAGAAGGCCTTAAATGTTAGGCTGGGTTTGGCCTTGCTCCTGCAGGGCGGCAGTAAATCGGGAGCATCCAAGGGTGACCTCAGGAGGGTGGCGAGGAATATATCCAGGCTTGGTCCAGAAGGATCTCTCTGGTCTAGATGAGGAACATGGACAAGAAGGCCCAGTGGGGTCAGAGACTGGGGTCAGGGGCTTGACCTGGGCAGCAGCAGGGCTGAGAGGCCACGTTGTGTCGTGTGTTTGGCCACTGATGAGGCCGAGACCCTCTTCTGCCATTCATGATCTAGCCCTGCTCACCCCTCTAGCTGTGTTCTCGTCACTCACATCATCCAGTTTACGTGTGTGTGTGTGTGTGTGTGTGTGTGTGTGTGTGTGTGTGTTTAACATCACCTTGCTAATCTTACTAAACCACATGTAGTTTCCCAAACATTCCATGTTTGCTTCTGTCTCTGGGCCTTTGCTTAGGCTGTTCCATCTGCCGGGGATATCTTCCCCCCACCTTACCACTGTCCTGTCAACATAGCCAACTCTTCCTCATCCTTCAAATCACAGCTCACATGTCACTTCCCCTGGGAAGCCTTCCCTGACTGCCATGTACAAATCTCCATTATTACCTAGAGTACACTGGGTCCCAGTGGCCCGGACTCCTGTAGGGGCCTCGCTCACAGGATTCTTCACTCCTGTAAGGATGGGCTCATGCTTATTCTCTCCAATCCCCAGTGCCAGGCACGGGGCCCAGTCGTCCAGTGGTGCTCAGTAGACAGAGTGAACAAATACAGGGCTGGATGAGGATCTGGAGAAGTTCAGGATGCCTGGATGATAATATTGGGAGTAATTACTACTGTAGATCAAGGGACCTTCATGTATCATGTAATTTAGTCCTCATGACAAGTCTATGAGACAGATGATTTTGTTATCCCCATTTTACAGATGAGGAAACTGAGAACTCAGACTTAAGTCACTTGCCCGCCCAGCTGGTAAGTGGCAGAGCTGGGATTGGAGCCCAGGCAGGCTGGCTCCAGAGGACACAGTGTGACCCACTTAGCTGGGCTGAGTGGCGTGGCACGGCTGGGGTGCCTGCTGAGATGGTGGAGAGGGGGGGAAGGTGGTGAGTTCTGTCTCTTGCGTTTCTGCCTTTTGTTCTTACGCTTGAAGAAATGACAAGCAAACAGGCCAGCGATAACCATACACCGTCTCACCAGATCCACAGAAGTAGCCACAATAACAGTCTGTTCGTTTGGTTGCCCTTCATAGCACATTGTCCACCTAGAACTGACCACTGTGCTGGTCGTGCCCTCTGAAGGTGAGCTCCCTGAGTGTCCCACCATCAGGGCAGCGAGCCTCATGCCCCTTTTGTCCTGTTTGTCTCCCGCAGATGTCATGGCATCCCCAGTACCGGAGCTCCAAGTTCCGCCACGTCTTTGGCAAACCAGCCAGCAAGGAGAATTGCTACGACTCGGTGCCCATCACCCACAGCGTCCACGACAATCACTTCTGCGCCGTGAACCCCCGTTTCATTGCAGTCGTGACCGAGTGCGCTGGTGGGGGAGCCTTCCTCGTCATTCCCTTGAACCAGGTAAGGCTGCCTGCTAAGCCCCAGGTCCCAGCAGCCCTCTGGAGGCTGTACAGACAGAGGGGAAGTAGAAAGAGCCTGGGTTCTGGTCTCTTATGTGGATTCGAATCCTAACCCTGCTTATTACCAGCCATGTGACCTTGAGTCGTTTCACTTCCTTGAGCTTTGGTTTCCTCATTGAGAAAAAAAATACCTATCCTGGGATTTCAGCTTCTAGCTGAAGCTACCTAGCTAGCTTCTAGCTACTCCTAGGACTACTCCCTCACTGCGAAATGATTCACTCCTGAATAAAATGTAATTTGTGATGCATTGCTGGGCTCACAAGATGTTGGGGAAATCTCCAAGGCCACTTCCCCTCCCCAGCAAAAAGAAACAAATCTTGAGCCAAAAAATCTAACTGGGAGAGGTAAGCAGTAAGCAAACAGAAAGAACAAGCTTATCCTGCCGGCACATGTTAACAGTATAGGTTAGACCATATGCAATTGCTGATACTTAATAGTTTTTTAACCCAGAAGTGGTAATTTTGTATAGCTTAACTTAATAGCAGACCTTGTCAGGATACCGAGCCTGAATCTTCTTAAGGCTGAACCTGCAAAAGAGCTAGAGAGATCCCGGTTGGTAGTGCCTCTGGCTCACAGCAGAGGCAGATAGGAAGTTTCTCCAGAGGAAGGCATCTCCGATGTGGACAGGACTCCTACAGAGTCAGATCAGGGAAATTTGTAATCTGAGATCACCAAGCATGTGAGCCACCACGAGGGAGAGTCAGCTGAGACAACAAACTACAGACTTAGACCCCCCCACAAAGGACTTCAGAAATTAAAGTCATAAATACAAAATGGAATCTCATAGACCAGGTTTTCTGATCCCAGCGGAATTGAATTAGAAATCAACATCAAACGATACATTTTCAACTCCCATTCACTAGTATCTCACCAGGAGACCACAATGAGATACCACACAACCACAGAATTGGCAAAGATGTAAAAATCTAACAATAGGAAGTTGTGGCAAGGACATGGAACAGTGTAAACTCTCAGACACTTCTGGTGACAGTGTTAACTGTCACACGTGGTTTTTTGGGGGTTTTTTGGTGTGTTTTTTTGTTTTTTTGTCACATGTGTTTTGAAGCAAAACGTGACAGCTTCTAGTAAAGAGGAAAATACACATACGTTCTGACCCAGAGATTCCACTCCTTGGTATATCCCATGCAATGTGTTTACGTGCATCAGAACACAAATACAAGAATGTGCATAGGAGTGTTGTTAATATTATCACAAAACTGCAAAAACTCAAATGTCCAAGAATTGAATAAATAAATGATAATATCTCCATAATACGGAATCTGCACAGTCATGAAAAGAAACAAAGTATACATACATACGTACCACAACATGGATGAATCTTAACGACAATTTTGAGGAAAAGAAACCAAACAAATTACAAGCGATCTCGCTCTCTTTACCTAAAGATAGATACAGACTAAATTAAATTCTACCTGAAGGGATGTATTAGTAAGTAGAACAATTTTAAGGAAGAGCAAGCAAAGGACTGTCATGAAATCCAGGACGATTGTCACTCCCTGAGGGAGGGGAGTAGTTATGATTGGAGAATATCCATGGAAGGGGGGCGTCTTCTTTGTGTGCTGATAGTTCATGTCTTAACCTGAGAAGATGGCAGATGTATGGGTAATTTATTTTCCAGCAATTCATTAAGCCGAACACTTGCATTTCATGCCTTTTTTTATATGCTATATTTTATACAAACACATACATAAGGATGATACGATGTTCATGTGGTTTTACGGGCAGTTTCTATATAACTTCCAAGGAACTGATTATTCCAATATTTTGCAGACACTTCTAGAGAGAAGAAAAAGAGGGACTTCTCCCCTCCTTGTTCTATGAGCCAATGTAACTTTGATTCCAAAACCAGATAAGGAGAAAACAAGAAAGGAAAATGACAGCGCAGTCTCACTCAAGATGTATGCAGAATGGCTAGCAAACAAAATCCAGCAGTGAATTTAAAAAAGAATACATTCTAACCAAGCTGGATTTATTCCAGAAACTAAGGACAGTTTAATATTAATAAATCTAGAAATGTAAATCATTACATTAACAAATGAAGGGAGAAAGCCATACAGTCATCTCCATAAATGCAGAAAAATCATTTGATAAAGCTCAGTACCCATTCATGATATAAATTCTCAGCAAATCGGGAAAAGAGCATTTCACTAACATAAACAGGATTTTTAAAAACCTTTTATTTAGATTCACCCGTTGCTAACATTCTGCCAGGGTTAATTTTTATCTCTTTTATGTCTTTCTCTCCATATGTGTATGTATAGAGATTTTATGTCTGGACCAGTTGGGGTCTGGTCCCCCAACTCAGGACCATTCATTGTATTTTGTTGTCATGTGTCTTAGTCTACTTCATTTCACGATGCTAACATTTTTAAGCAGGTAAAGGACAGCTATTTTGTAGAACATTTTAAAATTTGGATTTTTGAAATTGTTTTCTCATGATTAGATTTATATCATACATTTTGGGTAAGAATATTAAACAAATGGTGTTGAATCCTCAGTTCATATGTCTTGTGACACATGTTGTCAGTTTGTCCCATTATTGGTGATATCAGTGATATTTGATCTCTTTGTTAATATGATGCAAACATTCATAAAGATGGAATGTTAGAAACATCCCTTTAAAATCAATAGTGAGTTAAAGGTCCTGGCCTGCACAGTAAAGCTAAAAAATAAGTTAAGGTAGAAGGATTGAAATGGAAGACATAAAATCACTCTTCTTTATAGGTATGATTGCCTACATAGAAACCCAAAAGAATATATGGTCAAATTATTAGAAAAATAATAAGGGTTTTTGGAAGGTGGCTGGATACAAAAAAATCAGAATACAAAAATGAATTGCATTTTTATATACTAAGAACACTTACAATATGTAAACATTTGCAGTGCAATAAAAGAAGTTTGGATATATAGGAATGAACAAACAAAAGGAGGAAAATACAGAGCATTATTGAAAAACTAGTATTAAAGATCACCTAAATAAATGGAAATGTATACCATGTTCATGAATGGCCTGTCTTTCTCCCTCTCCCAAATCTCCAAGGCATTCTTCTTTTTTGGATATAGTCTGCAGCATATTCCTTTCTTAGGATACCACACCCTGATTACTTTGAATTAGAGTTATTTGTGTTCTTCTGCTAGTACCTCCTAATGCACTTGGAATGGGGGGAGCGGAGAATGGCTACTGTGTTGACCTAAATATCACATGTTGGGCATGCAGTTGGTGCTCATAAATTTTCATTGATTGAACAAATTACCCCATGATTGTTCATCTAAATACATAGGGAGGGTGTCATTGGCAAAAGGAATGGCATCAGCAAAGGCACAGAGGTGGGACTGTACATGGAATGACCAGATGATAATGCAGAGAACAGTCTGGCCAGAACAAATGAACAGTCTGTGTTGAAGGGGAGGAAGGGAAGTACCCTGGGGACGTGGATGGGGCCAGATTAGAAGGGCCTTGAATGCCAGGATGAGAAGTGTGAACTGTATTCTAGAGCTGAAATGTTTCATGCTGGGGAGGGACAAGTATAAAATGGGATTTATGGAAAGACTTAAAGGTCAGAGCTCAAAGGTCTCCTAGAGATGACCCATTTAACCACTTGTTTTTCTCAAGCTCTGGGTGCTTTTAAAAGGCTCTATCCAGGGGCACCTGGGTGGCTCAGTTGGTTAAGCATCCAACTCCCACGCAGGTCATGATCTTGTGGCTTGTGAGTTCAAGCCCCATGTCAGGCTCTGTGCTGACAGCTCAGAGCCTGGAGCCTGCTTTGGACTCTGTGTCTCCCTCTCTCTATGCCCCTTCCCCACTCACACTCTGTCTCTCTCTGTCTCTCAAAAATAAATAAACATTGAAAAATGTTTTTTTTTTTAAGATTCTACCCACTAAACAGACTCTATATTAATGTGTTTTTCAGATTTTTATTGCTCGGTCTTTTTCAGAAATGTCTGTTTCTTTTTTTAATGTTTTATTTATTTATTTTTGAGAGAGACAGAGACAGAGAGGGTGAGCACGCTAGTGGGGGAGGGGCAGAGAGAGAGAATCCCCAAAGAGAAAGAATCCCCAGCAGGCTCCGCACTTGTCATCACAGAGCCCGACATGGGACTCAAACCCACAAACCATGAGATCATGACCTGAGCCAAAATCAAGAGTCAGATGCTTAACTAACTGAGCCACACACCCCCAGAACTAAATTTCTAACTCAGTGAACTACTGAGTATAAGTAGGTACTAACAACTGATTTAAGAAAATAAGTTGGTATGATGTGTTGGAGTGTTACCTGGGTGGGGAGGGTGGACCTGGTTTAGAAAGATAGGATGATCAGAGAAGGTCTTTCTGGAGAGGCAACATTTGAGCAGAGAGCCACCTGAAACTCTAGAAGTGGGGTATTCAGGCAGAGTGAATAGCAAGTGCAAAGGCCCTGGGGTGGAAATGGGTTTGGTGTGGGCTCTGGCTTTGGTGTGTTTGAGACACAAACTGGTACAGTGTCACAGGGGCAAGAGCAATGGGAGGTAAGGTCAGAGAGGGGAGCAGCGTCAGGACTGTGAAGGCCTTGGGGACCAGGGCAGGAGTCTGCCTATTCTGAGTCCAGTGAGAAGCCACTGGAGAGTTGAAACCCACTTGTCCTGTACAGCCTGATCCTGGGTAAAATGTGTGATTCCTTTTGGCCTTTTTGAAATATCGTAAATAGCCCAAGGACACATGTTAATTGCTTTTATCACAGACTCTTAGGAATCCAAGCACAACAGGAGGTGGAAGCCACTAATCAGAGCTCACACCTGAGTGTCACAACACAGACTCTGATTCCACGGGTCAGAAGTGGGGCTGGGGAATTTGCGTTCCAACAAGCTCCAGAGTTGCCAGATAAAACACAGAATGCCCAGTTAAACTTGAATCTCTCTCTCTCTTTCTTTTTTTAGAGAGAGAGAGAGAGAGGGAGAAAGAGCGAGCGCGCGTGTGCACCCTTGCATGAGTGGGGGAGGGGCAGAGGGAGAGGGAGAGAGAGAGAGAGAGAGAGAGAGAGAGAGAGAGAATCTCAAGCAGGCTATGTGCCCAGTGCAGAACCCCACACAGGCCTCTATCTCATGACCTGAGCTGAAATCAAGAGTCAGCTGCTTAACTGACTGAGCCACCCAGGGGCCCCAAAACTTGAATTTCAAATAAACACCGAATAACTTTTTTTTGTTTATTTTTTTTCTTTTTGATTAAACTTTTTTGTTTTGAGATCATTATAGATTCCACATGCAATTTTAAGAATAACATAGAGGTTCTGTGAACGCTTTACCCAGTTTCCCCCGAAGGTAACATCTTGCAAGACTAGAGTACAATATCAAAACCAAGATGTTGACATAGGTACAGTCTAGATACAGAACATTGCCACCACCACAAAGATCCCTACTGTTGCTCTAGCCACTTCCCTCCACCCCCACTCTCTCTATAACCCCTGACAACCACTAATCTGTTCTCTGATTTTTTTTTTTTAATGTTTCTTTATTTTTGAGAGAGAAAGAGTGTGAGCAGGCGAGGGGCAGAGAAGAGAGGGAGACACAGAATCCAAAGTAGGGTCCAGGCTCCAAGCTGTCAGCACAGAGCCCGACACAGGGCTCGAACTCACAAATGGTGAGATCATAGCCTGAGCCGAAATCAGAAGCTCATGTTCTCTGTTTCTATCCTTGGGCCATTTTATGTATGTATGTATGTATGTATGTATGTATGTATGTATGTATTTATTTATAATATGAAATTTATTCTCAAATTGGTTTCCATACAACACCCAGTGCTCATCCCAACAGGTGCCCTCCTCAATGCCCATCACCCACCCTCCCCTCCCTCCTACCCCCCATCAACCCTCAGTTTGTTCTCAGTTTTTAAGTCTCTTATGGTTTGGCTCCCTCTCTTTTTTTTTTTTTCTTCCTTCCCCTCCCCCATGGTCTTCTGTTAAATTTCTCAGGATCCACATAAGAGTGAAAACATATGGCATCTGTCTTTCTCTGCCTGACTTATTTCACTTAGCATAACACTCTCCAGTTCCATCCACGTTGCTACAAAAGGCCGTATTTCACTCTTTCTCATTGCCAAGTAGTATTCCATTGTGTATATAAACCACAATTTCTTTATCCATTCATCAGTTGATGGACATCAGTTGATGGACATCAGTTGATGGACTCTTTCCATAATTTGGCTATCGTTGAGAGTGCTGCTATAAACATTGGGGTACAAGTACCCCTATGCATCAGTACTCCTGTATCCCTTAGGTAAATTCCTAGCAGTGCTATTGCTGGGTCATAGGGTAGATTTATTTTTAATTTTTTGAGGAACCTCCACACTGTTTTCCAGTGTGGCTGCACCAGTTTGCATTCCCACCAACAGTGCAAGAGGGTTCCTGTTTCTCCATATCCTCTCCAGCATCTGTAGTCTCCTGATTCATTCATTTTAGCCACTCTGACTGGTGTGAGGTGATATCTGAGTGTGGTTTTGATTTGTATTTCCCTGATGAGGAGCGACATAGAGCATCTTTTCATGTGCCTGTTGGCCATCCGGATGTCTTCTTTACAGAAGTGTCTATTCATGTTTTCTGTATCCTTGGGCCATTTTAAGAATGTCACATAGATGGAACCATACAGTATGTAACGTTTTGGGCTTAGCTTTGGTCACTCCAGAGTTATTTCCTAGAAATCCATCCAGGTTGTTGCATGGATCAATTGCTCACTCTTTTCCATTGCTGAGTAATGTTCTGTGGTGTGGGTGCACGCCATTTGTTTAACCAGACACCCATTGAAAGCCACCGAGATTGTTTCCAATTTGGGGCTTTAGGCATATATAGATTTCTGTATGAAGATAAGTCTCCGTTTCTCTGGGTAAATGCCCACGAGTGCAGTCGCTAGGTCCTCAAGTAGCTTTACATGTTTGGGTTTGTAAGAAACTGCCAAGGTATTTTTTAGTACAAATGAAATATTGCACAGAGCATACTTATACTGAAAACTTTTTTGTCATTTATCTGAAATTTAAATATCCCTGGGCATCCTGTATTTTTATGCATCAATTCTGACATCCATACTCGCAGGTGATGCTGACGCTGCTGGTTTACAAACTACATTTTCAGTCGCTAGTCTCTAATCTAGTTCTTTTTGTAATTATGAAAGAATTTCAAACACAAGAGTAGATAAAAACAATAGTATGACTCTTCTTACCCAGATTCTAGAATTTTAAAGACTTTGCTCATCTTGCTTCGTCCATGTTTTTTTTTTTTCCCCCTGAGGTATTTTAAACCAAATCCTGGACATTTTGTCGTTTTACCCCTGTAAGTTTCAGCATGCAATTCTAAAACCTAGAGACATTTTTTGACATAACTGCAGTGCCAGGATTTGCAGCATTAACAGTATCTTCTGTGTCACCTTATTCCCAGTGCATGTGGATACGTCCCTGATTGTCTTATAAGTGCCTCTTTGCGTTTGGTTCCTTTGAATCGGGGTCCAGAAAGATCCACGCATTCCATCCGGTTGATATTTTCTTAGGTAACCACAGGCAGCCTGCTCGAGTAGGACCAGAGGAGAGTGGGAGAGACACGCATGCTGGGCCTTTGACGCAGCACTTCCAGACAGACAAGCCTGTAGGGCCCTTTTTCACGTGGTGACCAAGGACGGTGCTTATGCCGATCCCTTCCTTAACTCCTTCTGTAGGAAGTATTGCCCCATTGTACAGATGAGGATGCCGAGGCTCAGGGAGATGACTTCCCCAAGGACCCTGAACCCTGAGGGTAGGACTGGAATGTGGCCCAGACCTGGATGTGGCCACAGGGCCCTGTTCTTGTTTAATTCGTCTATGTGCTGCTTCTCAGCTTGGGCTCTGGTTTATATGGGCTGCTGGTCAGATACCAGGGATGACATCCCAGCCAGGCACAGAAAGGTGTCAGTAAACTAGAGCCATGAGAAGGAACAGAGGTACAAACTAGCTAATTATTTAATGGAGTGTATACAGGAGCATAAGTATCGGAAGGTGCCTGACCTCGCCACAGCGTCCTAGAATGTATTCTCAGATGGACTAGGCAGCCCCAGGTACTGGGTGATTCTGCAGGCAGGCTCCTTCCTCTCACTGTGACCCAGGGCAAGACTGTTTGGAGAGAGACTCTGGCAGCCTGGGCAACAAGGGCTGTGCTCAGGGAACAGGAAGGTGTGGAGACAGGCCCGCCCAGAGCCTGGGGACAGGCCAGGTTGGGCTCCTGAGCCTGGGGCCTGGCCTGCATCAAAGCCACCCCTGGGGGTGTGCAGGGTGGACTTTGCCATGAGGTGTGGTAGGTGGGGAGAACTGAAAACAAGGGCAGGCAGAACCGTGGGGATGGGCCCTGGGAGTGGACCAGATCAGAGGAGTCAGACTGACACTGTGGTGCCTGGGAGAAGGGGAGGGGCGCCTCGCTGCTGTGCCAGCAGAAGCCCCACTGATTCTCAAGCTTGTGTCTGACCCTGTCACTCCCCTGCTCGGTCCCCTCCCAGAGCTCCCCATTGCCTGCAGATGAATCCTGCCTTCCTCATCAGGCTTCTGTCTCTGTCCCAGCCAATATGTTGAACCTCCAACCTTCCGTGGAACACATTTGTTCCCTCCACACTCAGATTCTCTTTCTAGAAATGTAGGGGGTGGGCTAGTATGACATGTTGCTTCCTGTTTTGTTTGTTTTGTTTTGTTTTTGAAAGTCTCTTCCAGTTCCAGGGAGGTCCTCAGTGAGAGTCGTGCACAATGCCAATGATAACTACAGGGAGAGGGGGGCAAACGGCAGAGCAGGGAGCGAGAGGAAAGACTCCCAGTTCTCAGGGCTCTGCTGCAGACTGGCTCCGTGGCCCTTAGCACATGACTGTCAACCTCTCTGCTCCCCGACTGCTGCACCTTAAATGGCGATTCTCCCCGGGGTGGTTGGGAGCTAAATCAAATGTGAGCGAAGCATGAAGCATGGGCTTGGCACATAAATGGCCCCCTAAATTATGGTTTCTAAAGAACAACATTTACAAACCTATTCCTTACAGGCGTGGGAATGTGCTCGTTCAAGTTTACTCATTGGAATACGATCTAGGCATCACTTTATTCACGGAGGGCACCCTGGCTCAGTCACCCATCAGTTGTGCAGGGAGAGATGGGAGTCCCCTGTGGAACAGTTGGGACTCACACTGAGCGCATCCTTGGGCCCCTGAAACATTTTGAGTGACAGTAAAACTGGGTCACCGTGATTAGCTCTGACAAACTTACGCTGGTGAATTTACTGAGAGCCTACCATGTACCAGGCACTGTCTTGAAGTGCTTTACTTGTATGAGCTCATGTAATCACTCGCACCCTGGGAAGTCCTACTACTGTTGCCATTTTGTAGATGAGGAAACTGAGGCATAGACACTGAGGTCTCTTGCCCAGGGTCACACGGTTGTTAAGTGCCGTAGCAGGGACTCAAACCCAGGAAGCCTGAGTCAGCGTGCCTGCCTAACCTCTTCTACACTATGTAGCCTACCTCCACCTCTACTCGTGCCTACCACTCCTGCCTCCCATGTCCACCCTGGGCTTTTGGAAGGGTTCCTGGAGGTCGTGACACTGTTGTGGGAATGGCCGCACCCTGTTGAGTGCTGGGCATTGTGGGGACGGCCGCACCGCTGTCCCATCCCAGCAGCTGAGGTCTGCCTGCCCCAGAGTGTCCTCTACCTGCCCAGCTCAGCCTTCCGGGTCCCACAGTTCCATCCACTCAGGGCCGCCCCACTGAGACTTGGAAGTGGCATCTCTCCGGGCTGAGCACCCAGCTTCTGCACCCAAGCCAGGGTTCCCTGCAGTCTGCGAGGAGGGCGGGTGTACCTCCCCTGATTTAGAACTGCATCCCCCATAAATCAGAGGCCTGGCCCTGGCTGACTGCTGGACTAGTGGACTGAAAGGCAGAAGTGGCCTCCTGATTCTAAATGTCCCTGTCATGACAGGGCTTTTAGCAGCTCGGTCAATAGCCCATCAGGCTGGCTAATAATGTCCATTAATGTCAGACCTCAGCATAAAACCCTGTTAGGCAAAGCAACCTGCTGGCCCCAGGGGAGAACGAGCCATCCCTTGTTCTCTGAGAAGGAAGAGAAGTTGTCTGGGGCTGGGGTCTCTGCTTTGGGAGGCCTGGGAGGAGCGCTGCCCCATCTGAGCCATGCCTGGCCCCCCAAGCACCTCCTGAGTCTGAGGCTCAGCTGAGCCTCCACAGTGGTCTGAATGGAGCTCCTGGGCAGCTTGCCTCCTGTCAGCCAAGGCCAGCCTGACAATCAGCTCTTCCCAGAAACCTTCAGGACAAAACTGTGGCAGGGCTCTGGGCCAGAGAGCAACTGGGTGTGCCATAACGAAAGACCCAGCACTGTTCATGCCCTTTGACCCAGGAAATGAGCTAAGAGAAGGAAAGGCTGTGTGCACAAGTGGGGCAGGACACCAACTCAAAGAGGGCTGAGAGCCCTCAAGCACAGCAAGTACAGCACAGATACACCTGGGAGCCAGAGCCCTGGGCTGCAGCCCCACTCTGCCCTCCACATTCTCTGTGACCCTGAGCAAGTCCCTCCAGTTTGGGGCCAGCGAGAGGGCTGTAATCCATTAGTGATGCCTGCCATGGGGGCAGATAAGAGAGTTCGAAGGGTTTTTACCGGTCCTGGTCTCTGAGAGCCCTTCAAGATCTGCAGTTTTAGGGGTGCCTGGGTGGCTCAGTCGGTTGAGCGTCTGACTCTTGATCTTGGCTCAGGTGGTGATCTCATGATTTGTGAGTTTGAGCCCCACATCGGGCTTCTCCCTTAACAGCACTGATCCTGCTTGGAATTCTATCTCCCTCTCTCTCTGCCCTTCACCTGCTTCTCGCTCTTTCTCTCTCAAAATAAATAAATAAACTTAAAAAAAAAAAGATTTGCAGTTTTATAACACATTTTTGGCCGATCCTGGAAGGACCCATCTTTTCAGAAAGTTTAGACTTTTGTGTTAACAAATGTCTTTTGTTTATTGCAAAATCCACACTGTTTTATAGAAAGTTTGCAAAAATTTAAAAAAAGAAACACAGATGATAAAACTACCATTTATCCCACTGTCTACAAATAACCATGAATAACATTTTGGTGCCTTTCCTTCCAGTCTTTTTTCCCTCATTTTTTATACACACGTGGGTATGCATACACACATGTATACACATAATAACCGCTCCTCTTTTTTAAGCACCTACTCTAGGGCACCACTGTTCGGCTTTTCATGCACAATATTTCATTTTACCCTCATAACAGCCCTGTAAGGAAGAGATTATTATTATTCACATTTTACACATGAGGAAAAAAGGGCTTGCAAAATTTGAGCAGGTGCAGGACACGATCAGATTTTAATTTTTGAAAGCTCACCGACAACAGCGGGCAGAATGGCCTGGAGGCGAGGCAAGAGGTCGCTGGCCGGAGCGGTGGTCCTGTCAAGACCTGGGCAGGGCCCGTAGGGACACGTTCTCCCTCCAGGACACTGGCCCCAGGAGCAGGGGGCGTGCACCCCTCTTCTTGTTGAGAAGCCCAAATGGAACTCACACATCACTAACAAATGACACATGTCCAAGTTCTTTGCTTTTCTCTGTCTGAATGTATATATGAGGGTATAATTTTCTTTTCCTAACCATTCGAGGATACATTACCTATACCTTTGACCTTTACCCCTAAATACTTGAGTGTTTCCTAAAAGTACGAATGTTCTCTTATATAACCATATCACGTTATCAACTTCACAAAGTTTAATATTGTAACAATACTTTAGTCTACCTTTCATGTTCCAATTTATCAAATAATGTCCTGTATAGAGTTCCCCCTCCAGTATGGGATCCAGTCAAGGGCGAGGTGTCTAATACCCTTTCCCGAGAGGTAAGAGCTGAACTGGGCAGAGTATGTCTGAAGGGGAGCCCAGGACCACTACCTCTGTTTGCAGAACTACTAAGATGCATGCATAAAGCCTCCATGAGCCAGGGTCTCAGCGTCTGTGTTCGCTAGTTTGCCAGAGTGACCCAGAAGCCCTGTGTCTTTTCCCATAGCAGCTGCAGTCTTATTAAGCCAGGTCCGAGATGCTTCTGCATCTTTGCTGGATCTCAACGAGGCAGGGTCTCAGTGGTTTCTACAGAGTTGGGGAGGTGAGGTTAGGAGAGGCGGTGGGTGTTCCTTGAGCCCACTCTGTTCTTGAAAGACCTTTTGTAAAGATCCTGAGAGCATTGATCCTGCGGGGTCAAATAGTACATCCTGTGCTCCCCAGCCCCTCTCATGGGGCCTGTCCCTACATATGTCATGTAGATTTGCTGAATGAACGGATGTAGGCCATTTTTCTTCTCAGCTGTCTCTACCTCGGGAACGGAAAACTGGACTGCAGAGCATTCTGGTGGGGTCGGGGGTGGTGTTTCGGCATCTGAAGTTGGATGGTGGATGTGGACGAAGCCTGCTTTGGCAGGCAGAGGGCCTGGGGCCTGTTCTGCCGAGCTGTGCGATGTGATGTGTGACATATATGATGTGTGACATGAGTGTGCCGGTCGCTGCCAGCTCCAGGTTTCTGTAACTGAACCGACACGCTTGTGCCATGGCCCAGGAAACCCAGGTCCGTGTGCGGGTCAAGAAGTCTCAGCTTGGGACCTGTGTCCCCCTAGTGCCCAGACAGCGATTCTCAGCAGGCAAAGTGGAAAGGGAAGAAAATGCTCTTTTTTTTTTTCTTTTTAATTGAAGTATAATTCACATTCCATAAAATTCACCTTTTTTTTAAAGTTTATTTATTTATTTTGAGAGAGAGCGCGCACCTGTGTGTGCACAAGCAGGAAAGGGCCAGAGAGAAAGGGAGAGCGAGAATCCCAAACAGGCTCCACGCTGTCAGCACAGAGCCCAACACGGGGCTCAGTGTTCAGTCTCACAAACTGTGAGATCATGACCTGAGCTGTAACCAAGAGTCAGATGCTCAATTGACCAAGCCACCCAGGCATCCCTCACCACTTTAAAATGTACAGTTCAGGGGCACCTGGGTGGCTCAGTCAGTTAAGCATCTGATTTCGGCTCAGGTCATGATCTCACGGTTCATGAGTTCGAGTCCCTGTCAGCACAGAGCCTGCTTCAGATCCTCTGTCCCTTTCTCTCTCTCTCTCTGCCCCTGCCCCTGCCCCGCTTGTGCTCTCTCTCTCTCTCTCTCAAAAATAAATAAACATTTAAAAAAATTTTTTAAGAAAATAAAGTATACAATTCAGGAGCACCTCAGTGGCTCATTTGTTGGGCGTTGGACTCTTGATTTTGGCTCAGGTCAGGATCCCAGGGTCATAGGATTGAGCCCTGCATCAGGCTCTCTCAGCACAGAGCCTGCTTAAGATTCTCTCTCTCTCTCCCTCTGCCCCTCTCTCCCACTCGTGCATTCTCTCTCTCTCTCTCTCTCAATAAATAAATAAACAAATAAATAAATGAATAGGAAATCGAAGTATCAATAATAAAATACAAATTTAAAAAAATAAAAAATAAGATGTATGATTCAGTGGGGTTGTAAGGTAGTCACATGGTTGTGCAAACATCACCACTGTCTGATTTCATAACAATTTCATCACCTCACAAAGAAACTCCACACCCATTAGCAGTCACTCCTTATTTCCCCCTCCCCCCACCCCCCACCCCCCACCCTCCCCTGCCCCGGGTCCTGGGCAACCACTAATCTGCTCTCAGTCTCTATGGATTTACCTGCTCTGGATTTTTCAGGGTTCTGAATACTGGGTACCAGAAGATGTATCAATGTGCTCTAACGATGAAACCACATCTGGTCCATCATTTATGTGGAATCATGCAACGTGTGACTTTTTACGTCTGACTTCTTTCCCTCAGCATGTTTCCAGGGTTCATCCATGTTTCAGTGTGTGTCAGTTCTACATTCCCTCTTTGGCTGAAGTAATACTCCATTGTATGATATACTACATTTTGCATAGCCATTCATCCATTGATTGACATTTGGGTTGTTTCCACCTTTTGGCTATTATGAATAATGCTGCTACAAACATCGGTGTTCAGGTTCTTCGTAGGCTTGTGTTTTCATTTTTCATGGGGATATACCTAGGAGTGGAGTCGCTAGGTCACGTGGTAACTCTATGTCTAACCCTTTAAGGAACTGCCAGACTGTTTTCCAAAGTGGCTGCCCCATTTTTTCATTCCCATCAGCAGTGTGTGAAGGGAAATATCCTTTTACTGAACACCTACTACGTGCTAGGCACTGTGCTAGACCCTTTCCACACCTCATCTATGATACTCAACATGAACCTTATGAACCTACTGAGGATGGCGCCGAAGCTCAGACAAGTGATGTGACTCCCCCAGCATCACACAGAGAATAGTGGTAGGGCCTAGATTCACACTCCGTTCTGTCCCTTACATTTTCCGGTCTACTCAGTGATTGCTGACTGCCCGACTGACCAGATGCTTAAGTGCAATTAGTCCCTCTTCTCTCCAACACTCCTGGGCACTGTTTTGCAGACAGGAAAGCTGGACCCCCACTACCCAAAGGTCTGCGGGCACAAAGGGAACGTCTTAGACATCAAGTGGAATCCTTTTAATGATTTTGAGATCGCCTCCTGTTCTGAAGATACCACAGTGAGTATCAGCACATAAGGCGGTTCCCTTTCCCGAAATGAGTGGGATTGGGGCACAGGGAGATGGAATAGTGTCTGTACTTGGCTCTGATGCTCCTGACCCGCTGATCCTTCATGAGGTGAGGTCACTGTGTGGGGAGGGGCTTAGTGAGATTGAGTGGGAGAAGTTCTGGGCTCTGGGACTTGGAGCACCACACCTTTAGGCCTCCTATCTGGGACTTAGTTCCCCCCACTTATAGAATGGACATAATAGCCCCCAAGCAGCTAATGAAGATCCAAAGAGACTCCTATTCCAGTGGAAAAGCCCATCTTTGGGGGGAACTATAAAATGCTTTAAGGAGCATTTTTTATTGCGGTCAGAAAATATTGTGACACTTAATCTCACAGACAGTGGGGAGGGGAGCTTTAAAAGGATAAGAGTGGGATCCTTAGATGAATATGGGCACCACAACTTTCCCAAAAGCTTTAGCCCCACCAACTTTTTTGAGCCCCTGTTCTGGATCAGGGTCATAATCCCTGCTACCCACAATGTTCAGTGTTACTTATTTATAATTTCTTCTGTTCCCACTTCAAAAATGCCGTGAGTATGGCTTAAAACAAAAGACACAGATATGATCAGATGATTAAAATAAGGATAAAGGGCACAGTGACAGTTTATTTTGTGCCCATTGTGTTCCTGACTCTCAACTACATGTTACCATTTAAATCTGTCTTCCTGGCAGCCCCACGAGGTAGGATTTTTTTTTTTTTTTTTTAATGGAGAAACTGAGGATCTGAGAGGTGAAGCAGTTTGTCCAAAGTCACACAGTCTGAGCAAGGCTTCAGGCTGAGGCTTGATTCTAGAGCCCAGTATGTTTTCACTGAGCTATGCACTTCCCTAAGTGGCAGCAGCCACAGATGGAGGAAGTGAGGAAATAATACTCAGAATGTTGGTTTTGAAGGGTTGCAAGTGTACAATTCCAGGTTTAACTCAGAGCTGCCTGGCAGTCAAGGCAAAAAGGGAAATAGAATGTATTGTAGAAGCCTTACTGTCTGATTAAAAGGAAACAGACCAGTTCGTCAGGAGAAGCAAGTGGAAAATTCTCAGAAGACTTGTGCCAGTCGCATATAGGGGTTGCCGAGGAACGTAAAGGACAGTATCTGCCAGGATGGTTTCACTGAAGGGGCAGTCAGGCCCTGTGAGAATTGGCTTTGCCTCCAATGGTGGGATGTTGAATATC
Source organism: Panthera tigris (assembly GCF_018350195.1). NCBI lineage: Eukaryota > Metazoa > Chordata > Mammalia > Carnivora > Felidae > Panthera > Panthera tigris. The sequence goes on along the minus strand of NC_056672.1, from coordinate 60,101,003 downwards.
TGACTCTGTCCCCTGACTCTGACTCTGAGTCCTGAAATACTTGCCTTTTCAGGCCTGCTTTGAAGACTCCCTACAACATCTTCATGAAATTCCTAGCTCTTCTCATCTCCTGCCACCAGTTCCTTCCCAGATGCCCCCAGGGGCAGGAAGAGTGCACACAAGTATCAGGGGTGGCAGTGCCTAACCTCAGGCCCTCCCATGTAGAGTGTTCAGCTGTCTCCTCCCTGTCCCCACCCTGTGGGGCAGGGATGACCCTGTAGCTCTGAGGAGTCTGGGGGGTGGTCTCTGCCCCTCCCACACAGGTCTGCCCGAAGTCCGTCCTCCAGCAGGGCCCAGTTCTGTGCAGTAATAGGATTCACCCAACTCGTCGTCTAGAGCCCCTGGCACTCACCTCATGGGGCTGCCTTCCTGGTTTTAAATCCAGATGACCAGGAAATAAATATTTGTCGAATCAAAAACAAAGTCTACCTGAAAACCCTGGGTATCTCTGAGGGAAAAGGGACATACAATCACATAGGGGCCTGATAACCCCAAAGGACAACAAAGAATATCAGGTTACTGGCCATCCCCTCCGTAACCGGGAGCTTACTTTCTACCAAGGAAGCGCCTTCCATCCTCAACAACACTGCTCTGGAAGGAGGCCCCAGCCCCTCCTCCCAGGCCCTTACTGTGGAATACAGGCTGTGACCCCCCTGCAGCCTGGCCTTCTGACCCTTCATCTTTCCTCTTCCAGGCCATCCAAGGGGGGCACTCCAAAGGAAAGAGCTTCTCCCTACCCTATCCTGCCCCAGAGACTGCACTGGCTCCCTAGTGCCCTGACAATATATCACAAACTCCTCCTCCTGGCATTTGAGCCTTCCTCCTAGCCTATGCCTTTGGGACAAGGAAGGGGTAGACCAGTGTACTCTGAGAGATATTCTAGGCTGGGAGTCAGATTTGCTCTGACATCCAGCCTGGGAGTCAGGCCTATGGCCCACCCAGCTCCCCACAACTCAGGTCATTAGGATGGCAAGGATTACCAAGAGGGAGATCTGGAGGTCTGGGCTCAGCTCTGGCAATGTCAGCCCCTGTTTGGGCTGGAAGACCTTGGCAAAGCCTCTGTCCCTCTAAGGGTTCCCTGCCCCTCCACTGAGTGACAGATGGATACAGAGAGCACTCCCCTGGCCCTTCTGCTGGGCACTGCCAGCTCTGTGGCTTAGGGTGGCTGGGGTGCCAAGGTGACCCTCGCTAACAACACTCCCCCACCGGCTGTGTCTCCCCTGAAAGATTAAGATCTGGGACATCCCCACGCAGCTGCTGACGAAGAACCTCACAGTCTTCAGGAAGGAGCTGATGGGCCATGCCCGCAGGGTGGGCCTGGTGGAGTGGCACCCCACAGCCGCCAACATCCTCTTCAGCTCTGGCTATGACTACAAGGTGGGTCCATGCACTCAGTTTCTGGGGCCACCCTAACAAATGACCAAACTGGGCAGCTTAAGACAACAGAACTTTATTTTTACATTGTTCTGGAGACCAAAAATCTGATATCAAGGCATCAGGAGGGCCACGCTCTGTCCTAAGATCTTAGGGAAGAATCCTCCCATGCCTCTTGGGACTTCTGGTGGCTCCACACATTCCTTGGCCTGGAGCTGTATCACTTCAGCCTGCCTCCAGCTTTACATGGCCTTCTCTGTGTTTCTGTGTGTCCTTTGCTCTTTTTATAATGACACCAGTCACTGGTTGTAGGGCCCATGCTAATCCGGTATGACCTTATCATAATTAATTACATCTACAAAGATCCTGTTTCCTAATAAGGTCACATTCTGAGGCTCCAGGTGGACCTGAATTTGGGGTTGGTGCGGGGGGGGGGGGGAGTACACTGTTCAACCCATTAATCTGCCCAGAGGGGATGGGTTGGGCTGGGCCCTGGCCAGAGAAGCTTCCCATTGCCCTGTTGACGGCCAAGCTGGAAGTCTGTGGGCCTGTGGATTGGGAAAATTCACAGGATAGGAGCCCTAGATTCTATTCCAACTAAGTTTCTGCCTTGCAGTATGAACTGGGAAAGTCCCTTGTCTTCTCTAGGCCTCAGTTTCTCTATCTGTACACAAATGGAGTTGGTGTGACCATAGCCATGGCTTTTAAACGCATCCCTTCACGACATGGGGCTTCACAGAGGCACTTTGGGGGCTTCTGTGATGAAGAAAGGGTGGGATAGGAGTGGCTGGCAGGGCCTCTTCCCTTCTTGTTTTCTTTAAATTTTTTAATGTTTATTTTTATTTTTGAGACAGAGAGACAGAGAGCAAGCAGGGGAGGGGCAGAGAGAGAGGGAGACACAGAATCCGAAGCAGGCTCCAGGCCCTGAGCTGTCAGCACAGTGCCTGATGCGGGGCTCAAACCCACGAACCACGGAGATCATGACCTGAGCCGAAGTCGGACAGTTAACTGACTGAGCCACCCAGGCGCCCCAGGGTCTCTTCCCTCCTGATCAGAAGTGCTCTTTTTTCTGTTTATGTAGGGTGAGTGTGCAGGGCGCTGCGATGATTGTGCACATTATTCTGCACACAGCTCCAGGGGGTGCAATTCATACCATGGGCTATGAGAATGGATTGCCCTGGAGCTGTGCAGTGCACAACCTATGCAGCTAAACATGGCAGTCCTGTTTATCTGTGTGAGGTGGAAACTGCTACTAATAACTATTTGAAACCCCCTGGTCTAGCTCATCCCCTACCGTCCTCCAGCCATGGATGTTTTGTTGCTCCAAAGCAGATGGTGTTTTCTTTTCACCACCAGACAGCCTGACTCCCGGCTTCCCCTTTTGCCACGTGGCAGCTTCAGCCGGCAGATCCATCCTCCCACCCAAGGCTTCTTGGCCAGACTGCCATCTGTGTCTTCCCTCCTGGGGATACCATGTTTCACTGCAGCCTGGCGGGCTTGCGACTGTGGGAGCCAGGGGCGGGGCAACACTGTGCTCAGAGCCAGCTCATTGCCGTACAGGTGATGGTCTGGAACCTGGACACAACGGAGTCTGTAATCAATAACCCCGTGAGGACAATTTGCTGCCACCAAGACGTGATCCTTTCCATGTCCTTCAACCCCAGTGGCAGCCTGCTGGCCACCACCTGTAAAGACCGCAAGATTCGGATTCTCGACCCCCGGGCAGGGGCCGTCCTCCAGGTGTGTGCTGGGTTGGGATCGGGCTTGGGGACAGAGGAGCAAGGAGTGGTGAGGGGCTGGGGGAGGCTTCAGAGAACAGGGCGGTAATGCCATCAGCATTCTGGCCAAGCCTTCACATGTGCTATAGCTTCTGTCCTCCCGGCTGGGAGGTAGTGGATGTCACCCCCAATCTTCAGATGAAAAAACTGAGGCTGAAGAGAGGTAAGGTGACGTGCCCACACTGAAAGCTGAGCTTTGACCCTGGTCTAACTCCAGAGCCTGTCAATGTGCCTTTGCTCTGTCAAGAGGCATGACACGACTGTCTGTCCACTGTGTGACCTTAGGCAAGCACTTCCCATTCTCTGGGCCACTGTTTCCTTATCTACAACAATGGACCATTAGTCCTTCCTCTTGGAGGACTAAATGAGATAATCCAGATGACAGTGCCCGCCCAGCCCCATGCCTTGCATACAGTGATAGAGTGCTCAGTCATCTTTCAGAAAGAGCATGGAGCTGAGCAGAAGTTTGCCTCTATCCTGGCTCAAAAAAAGAATTCTCACCAAAAATAACAGGAGAGACTCAATGTGGATGGGATGGGAGTGGGGGGGTCTCTGGAAGGCTTCCTGGAGGTGGTCCCTCTGGAAAGATTCTCTAAGCAGAGCTGGAGTGAACAAGGAAGGCATTCCAGGTCCTGCCACAGCACAAGCAAAGGCAGGGAAGCCAGAGACCCTAGCTGCTTGCTGCCCGGGAGTCCCTGACTGTACATACTGTCCAGGAAGCCAGCTACAAGGGGCACCGGGCCAACAAAGTGCTGTTTCTGGGGAACCTGAAGAAGCTGCTGTCCACAGGCACATCCCGGTGGAACCACCGTCAGATGGCCGTGTGGGACCAGGTGAGTCTCCTGTGAGACCCTGCACCCTGCCCCTCACCATCACCCTTCAGCTGAGTGCTGGCTTCATTCATTCATTCATTCATTCATTCCCTTGCTCATTTCTCAAGCACTTACTTAGCACAGCCTGCCTGGTGTGAAGGACCCAGGGATGAATAACAGGGAGATGCCAGCAGCTGGTGGGGCGAGCCCAGACCTTGTGCATCTTCTCGTTCAAGGAGACAGTGGCCGTGGTGTAGGGGGTGGAGGGAGGTGGCCACTTCTGGGACCAGGACAGGGCAGGGGCTGGGGGGAGAGAAAGGAGATGACCTTCTGGGCAGAGGAAACAGCTGGAGCAAGGGCTTGGAAGGAAACACCAAGGCATGTGGGCAGAAGGAGCAGCTGAGGGGGGTAAGGGTGAGTGAGGGCCAGGCCAAGCAGTATTGATTGGAAGGATCACTTGGCTAGAGTTTCAAAGACTAGACAAATCACTTTCTCTCTCTACATCTCCATCATATTTCACAACAAATCATAAAACAAGCAGGGGAGGGCTGGTGTGTGATCAGGCATGTGAGAAGCGATCTGTGAAAGGCAAAATGCTGGCAAAAGAAAAGGGGTGGTCTCCCTTCCTCTCTCTCTTTCTCTCTCTCTCTCTCTCTCACACGCGCGTGTGCGCGCGCACACACATACACACACACACACACACACACACACACACACACACACACACACACATCCAGAGCCCCTTGACAGGGATTCTCATCTCCACCCTCCCCAGGAGTGACCCACAGGCCTTTCTGGCTTCCCTTCCCTTACAGGACAACCTCTCCGTGCCTCTCTCAGAGGAGGACCTGGATGGCTCCTCGGGTGTGCTGTTTCCCTTCTACGACGCAGACACCAGCATGCTCTACGTGGTGGGGAAGGTCAGCCTGTCTTGGGAGGGAGGTGGCCGCCTGCACCGCTGAGGCAGGAAGCAGAACTACCCCAGCCCGGCCCTGCCCGTAGCCAGACAGCAGCCTGGCGCCCTCAGCCTGCAGGGCAGGGATAGGAACAGGCGGGAGGTACCGCACACTCTGGCCCTCTGGTGAGCACAGCACCTGGCCCACCTTCCTGGCTCCCCAGGAACACCTAGGGCCATGGCTTTGGTCAGACACCCCAAGCTTGTCCCTCTTCAGCTCTGGATCCAGATGAGGAGGGACCAGTCGGTGTTTCTCAATAAGGGCATCTTCAAATTTGGGGTGGAGCAGGTCTTCATTAGGTAGGACCATCATTTGGCATCCCAGCTCCTACCCGCCAATGCCAGGAGCAGCCTCCACCCTCCCCAGTTATTATGACGACAACAACCAGAAGTGCCCCAGGGCACCAAGACCCGCCCGATGGCCTCAGCGCCTGCCACTTCTGACCTTTCTGTGAGGCTGGCAGTGAGATTCGTGCCTGTGCTCCCCCACCGAGCTTCTGCCTTGGAGGCGCATGGGTGGGCTTTGGATCATGGTTGGGGGGATGGGATGTCACAATGAGGCCCCCCAGTGCCTTGGCGACAGTCCCCTGGTGCTTTCTTGTGTGAAGAGGCTTTGCCAGCTCACCGCTGCGCGGCGACAGGGGCCGGGAGCGGGCCGGTGGGAACTGGCTCTGAGCGCACCCTCCTGCTCCTCAGGGAGATGGAAACATCCGCTACTATGAAGTGAGTGCCGACAAACCTCACCTGAACTACCTGACGGAATACCGCTCCTACAACCCCCAGAAGGGGATTGGTGAGTGTGGTGTGGTGCACTGAGGCCACGTGGGACCTGGGGAGATAGGAACGAGTCAGAGGAGAGGCCTGCCCTGGAGGGGCCCACATCTGGGAGGGGAGATGATAGATCAACACTGACTCTACGGGAGGCCTGATGGAGGTGTACAGGAGGTCCTCCAGGAACGTGCAGCTGGAAGTCAAGGAGGGCTTCTCAGAGGAGGCAAAACTTGAGGAGCCAAAGGGAGAACAGAGCACCGCATGGGGAGAGCATGAAGGTGTTGTAGGCCAAGGTAGAACAGTTACAACAGTAGCCAGGATGTAAGAGAGACTGACCGAGGAGAGCCCCTACTTTTTAAGTGTGTTTGCAAAAAACAAAACAAGATGCGACTATATGTGGGCTATACGAAATCCACTTCAACATGAAGACACAGATTGAGTGCAGAGGGAAGGAGAAAGATACCACGCTAACACGAATCAGAAAACGAGGGTAGAGCTCTGTTCAGAGCAGCTGGGGCCAAGCTGTGCGGGTGGTTACGGAGGGCCTTGAGCAGAGCATGCTTCCTATAAAAGCCAAGCTAAAATCACCACGAAGTCCTTGAAGGTGAGGACAGAGTCTCATTTCCCCAGCACCGTGTAGGTATTCGTTCATGAACTGTTTGTAGAGGGAACGGTGGCGGGAGGAGGGTACTCTCTGCTCACGTCCGGGTGTGCGACCTGGCTTTGCCACTCACACCGGGGCCCCTGTGACCGCGGCCCAGCCAGAACCTCTTAGCCCTCCTTGACCATCTGCCCGCAGGTGTCATGCCAAAGAGAGGTCTCGACGTGTCCTCCTGTGAGATCTTCCGCTTCTATAAGCTGATTACAACCAAAAACCTCATCGAACCTGTATCCATGATTGTACCCCGGCGGGTAAGGGTGGTGGCAGCCATCTGTGAGGGAGGCAGGAACCCCTCCTGGAGAGAACAGGCCCCGGACCTGGAGCCTGGAGCCCAGGCCCCTGGGGCAACAGCAGGGAGGCTGAGGGCCACTCCTCAAGGGGAAGGCCTTCCTCATTGTCAGTGCAGTGTTGCTGCCTAAGTCTCGCCCTATCTCTGCTCTTGAGTTGCTGTGTGACCTTGGCCATGCCCCTTTGCTCTCTGGGCCTTGGTTTCCTCAACTCACAGGTGGGGAAAGCCCGGACCCCAGCTCCCTAAGGGCCCTCCCGTCTGGGCAGCCCCTTTGCCATCCCAGCCCTCACTGTCCTGGCTTCTCCTGCAGTCGGAGTCTTACCAAGAGGACATCTACCCACCCACGGCAGGAACCCAGCCCTCTCTGTCGGCCCAGGAGTGGCTCTGTGGGATGAATAAAGGTGAGGGAGGCTGAGAAGAGGCCCGGCGCAAACGTGCGGGGAAATAGAGTGTCTAGTGGCTGAGCTCAGCTAGGGTGTCTAGCTGAGCGGGGTCTGGCCTCTAGTTGTGTTCGCCCGTAACCCTGGACAGGTGGTCCTCAACAGTTGGTCCCCAGGGACTAGGATGGTCCGAGAAGGGAGGCGTTGCCCCAAGTGGCTCAGGAAACTCTTTTCCAAATCAAGGAATTTTGTTCCATGGAAAACTTCTTGAAACTCCAGGCTGTGCAGAGTGACTGGAGAGTCTCAGCCGGATGTCCCCTGCCTTTCCTCCCATCCACATGGGTGCATTGCTCTTCGACCTGAGAGACCCTCTGGGCAGCAGCTGCCCCACCCCACCTCAGGCCCTCCTTCCCTGTGCTGACACCCTCCCTGTTCTCTCCACCTGAGGGCCAGCCCAGGGGAGGCTGTGTGTGGTCCCTAGCCCTGCCCCAGCAGCTGCCTGTATGACTGGGACGTCCCTGTCCTTCTGCCTCTCCGCTTTGGGCAACACTTGCTCTGCTGCTCTCTGGGCCTGTTGCCTCCTCTGTGACTCTGATACCTGCCTCCCCTGCTTCTCAGGGCTGCTGGGAGGATTCATGAACTGGTAGACGGCAGAGCACAATGCGTGTGGGACTGTCCCCACAGAGCAAGGGCAGAGCTTCACTGGAGGCACTCACGGTGTTTAGGGGCAGCTCCAGGGTGTGCACTGTGCTGCTCCTACAAACCGGTCATCACCTAGATCACACGTGTGCGTGTGTGTGTGTGTGCTCTCCTGGTGCCCTGGTGTGCAGGCTGGTGTCTGCGTGTGGCCAGAGCTCCATTTCCATCACGTGACTGTGCGTGTCTGCGTGTGGCAGCATCTGCTCATGGACACTCAGTCCTCATGCAGCCCTTTCCTTCCCTCCCAGGGCCGGTCCTGGTGTCCCTAAGGCCAGGCTCCGAGCAGCTGAGCTCCCAGCCACGGCTCCCAGAGAGACCCCCCTCCCTCAACCGGACAGAACAGTTGGTTTTAGAAGATGGCCAGAGGCCCTTCTCTCTGCCGGAGGGGAAGATGCCAAGGAGGGTAGCAGAACACAGGCTGGAAGAGAAGAAAACCCGGCTCACAAATGGCTTTGACGTCTTCGAGTGTCCCCCACCAAAGACAGAGAACGAGGTGTGAACGAGGGGTGGGGGCTGTGCTTGGAAGGTGGGGAGAAAATGAGGGGTGAGAAAAACAACCAGCTGTGTGCCCTGGCCTGGCCACTTAACTCACTTTGTTAATTCATTCAGCAGACAGGCAGTGAGCGCCATCTGTATGCCAAGATGGTGGGTTTGCATATAGATAGATGGTGGTGGAAGACCATCTATGAAATGCAGAGGGTTTGATCTGGCATCAAAGCCCTTTCCAGTTCTGACACTAGGATTTTCTGTGCTTTCGGAGTCAACTTGTGTTAAGTGCCTACCGTGTGCTGGGTCCTGCAGTAGGCACTGTGGTATATAACCTCCCTGAATTCTCTCCAGAGCCCTGGGAGTCAGTAGGTAGTGGGTGAAAACACAGGGACTGGCATCTCACAGCGGAATTCTGATCCTGGCTCTGCTAAGTACTGACTGTGGGACCTCAGACCCAGGGGCCGAGTCTCTCTTAGCCTCAGTCCCCACAGTGGTACAATGGAGTGCTGACACCCCCCTCGGAGGGGTGTCATTAGCATCCAGTGGCATCCGGAGATCCTTAGGTGGGGGGCACCCAACGTCCAGTTGCATTCTATACAGCGTAGCAACTATGTTAATGCCGAGGTTCGTTTTCTGGCCCTCTAGTTCCTAGAGGAGGAAATTGAAGCTCAGGGAGGGTAAGTAACTTGCCTGAGGCCACCGATTTTAGCAGTGGTGAAAAGTCCAATCTCCAGACTTCAGGGCCAAGTATCCTTTTCTCTGTGCCACAGGGGGTCTAAGGATGCAAAAAAAAAAAAAAAAAAAAAAAAGTCTGAAAGATCAAGTCTTTTAAAATTTCATTTCTTGGGTAAAGACAAGGTTTTTTAAATTTTTTTTTAATGTTTATTTATTTTTGAGAGAGAGAAAGAAACAGAGTGTGAGCCGGGGAAGGGCCGAGACAGAGGGAGACACAGAATCCAAAGCAGGCTCCAGGCTCTGAGCCGTCAGCACAGAGCCCGACGCGGGGCTTAAACCCACAAACTGTGGATCATGACCACAAACATGTGGATCGAACGCTTAACTGACTGAGCCACCCAGGCACCCCAGACAAGGTTTTATAAAAGATCTGTGCAATGGCTCCTCCCTCAGGCCTCAGCCGTGGTAATCAACTCCATCTTTCTGAGTGAAAAGGGAGCAACATTTTGTCCTTCCTGCTGGTGTTCTGGCCCCTCCCATCCTGGGGCACCGAGTGACATTTCTCTCTGTTCTGTACTTTCCCAGCTGCTGCAGATGTTTTATCGGCAACAGGAGGAGATCCGGAGGCTCCGGGAGCTGGTGACCCAGCGCGAGGTCCAGGCCAAACAGTTGGAACTGGAGATCAAAAACTTGCGGATGGGCTCAGAGAGGTTCTGAGCAGAGATGTCTGCCCTCCTCGCCCTCAGGGACACCACTCGGCTCCATGGGGAGGTCCAGAACCAAACCACAAGTCCCCCAACAACAACCACTATTTCTATATTTTTTACCAGAAAACGAAACTCTCGGTCGCTGGAAGATTCTAGTGGGAGGGACGTGGTGCCGTTTTTCTATTTGCCTTCTCAAAACAACACTGTCTGAATTGACTCTTTGTAGACGATATCTTGCCTTCTGGTTAATTCTGTTTTTAAGGGTCCACGATGAGCTGTAACTTCTCAAGGGAAAGAACATTGTACAAAGTTAGAGCTGGAAGGCCCTAGGAGATTTTCAAACTGGGGTCCATAGAACGAGAGGAAGGCTAAGCAGGAGGGCTGTGCTCCCCCCCAACCCCGTTCCAACCACACAGCTCCCCTTCTCTCTGATTTATATATTGGCTTCTATGGAATACATAATTCTGCTTCTGAAAAAACATTTAGAAGTTTGAAAAACTGTGATCTGGCCCAACTTCCTCATTTTACAGGTGGGGAAACTGAGGCCCAGAGACAGGCAAGTGATCAGGGTCTGCAGAGGGTTCATGGCAGGGCTGGGTCAAGCTTCTGGTCTGTTGGGTCGGTCTTTCTGCTGCTTCTAGTCTGAAGCAGCCCTCAGCCCACAGGGCAGAAATCCATTTGTTCTGGCCTCTTCTGTGCCCCTGACTCACTCTGTACCTCTTTCAAGTTACTCCCTCTCTGGTCTCAATTTCTCCATCTGAACTAGGGGACCCTGGCGTGTGCTGCCCTCTACAGGATCTGCCACCTGAGACAAGAAACCTTGGTCTTGACCTGAGGAAAACTAACTATATAAGGTGATGATCTGGGTCTGCTATAGGAACTCACAAGACCTTGGTGAAAGGGCAGAGGGAGTTTAACCTCTGGGAAATAAGTCAAGGTTTGGCCCAGTTCTAGAACACGGATAGGAGACCAAAACCGTCCTCTCTTGAACCAGAATCAGCCAAATGTGGGCAGACACTATCTCTCGTGTGGGGAAGCAGGCATCAGGGTGGTGCCTATGACCACTGACTGCCACCACCAAAGCCCTCAGGTCCCAGAGCCTGCCTGCTCCAGGAGGGTACAGGCAGGCTTCAGTCCAAGAGGTAGGAAGTCCCGACGCTTGGCAGGATGCCAGCAGAGCCTCTGGCCACCCACTCATGTGGGCTTCTGGAGAGGGATGACTGCATTAGGCAAGGAAGTAGGGCCAAATGGCCTTGAAGTCCCCTGCCAGCCTGAGAGTTTTTATGTGTCCCTCCTTTGTGAACCTGTGTTCTGAGCCTGTTCTCTAAGGTTCTTTCTCGGTGGTCAGTACAGCAGCCCAGCTAGAGATGGGGAACGTTGGAAGTCAAATGCCCCCCCTCCCAACCTTACCGAGCAGGTGCAGATGATGGGTTTTGCCCACTGGACAAGGTGATTGTGGAGCTAAGATGGGGACTGCAGGAGCCCACCTGGCCTGGTAGGTTTCAACCCAAGCTGTACATTAGGGTCCTCTTGAGAGTGTTCGAGAAATACAGATGCCCCGTCCCAGCCCTAGACCAGCTGAAGCTGAATCTCCAGAGCAGGGCCTGGCTTTGTGTATGTTTTTAGAAGTTCCCAGGTGATTCTGCAATACCCTGAGGCTGGAGACCCACTGCATTAGCCCATCTGTACCTATGTGTGGTACAGAGGGGGACAAGGAGCACCAGATAGGCTCTGGGACTCCAACCCCACCCTCTAAGTCCGGGTTGGAAGCATCATCCCACATCTCTCTGGGCACCCCCCCCGGCTGCAACTCGATGAGGTTTCTGTGCCCGAGTGCCCCCTCCCCTAGCCATGGCTTGGTCCCCTTGTCTGACTGCACACCCCAGCTGCCCACGTTCCCTATCTTGTTTACTCAGTCACTGGGGCTCGCCAAAGGCCAAATCCCAGGCACTGCCAGGGAAGCAGAGCTCCACTGGATGGGGTTACCTCTCCCACCTCATTTGTGGCCAGCACTTCACAGTTTACAAAGCCCTCCCACCTCCACTCACTGGCACATCTAACTCTAATTCTAACATGGGCCAGAATTAATTCCTGTGGTCAGAATAATGATACTATCCCCATGTCCTTGTCAGAGAATGAAGAAGCATCGTGCCCACAGGCACTGGCTGCAAAGAGCTAGAGGTGGGGCTGAGCCTGGGGAGGGACCCGAATGCCTCCTCTGCACATAACCTTCTCAAGCTCTCCCTACCCCTCAGGGACCCAGACCTCATGCTTAAAAACAATATGAAGGCATCCATGAACAAAACTGTTTTTGGGTTGTTTTGTTTTGTTTTTACAACTAGGATTATTTAAATGAATTTAAGTGATTTCACAGCAAGGGAGAGGGATAGGTAATTTTTATCAAATATTTTTTTAAGCCATTTTTTAAAAATTGTGTTTTTGTTTATATTCTTGACTGATGAAGTAGAACTTGCCCAGCATCTGCAGGGTCGGGCCCTCACACTCAGGGCAAGTAGAATGTGCACTCATTTCTTTACTCCATACTCTGGGAGCCCCCTGTTGACTCAGGAACTTTCTGAGAACGAAGACAGCACTGGGAGATGAGCATTGAGGGCTACCCACCTTAGCTCTACGATAATTATTCTTCCTGATTGTATCATAGAGGGAAGAAGGAAGTAAAAAATAGATCTATGCTTTTAATATGAACCCGTGCCTGAAATAGTTTGATTGTTTTAATGTTGTTTCTGAAATTCCTTTTACCTTTGTAAAAAAAATTAAGAAATAAAAGTGAAAATAGATGTGAAATCGTGCAATGGCAAGAATGTAACAAAATAATAAACATCTGCCTAAATATTTTAATACATGGAGCTTTCCTTTTCTTGATTGGTTCCACAAATACCAGTTAAGTATCTCCTTGTTTGGGCCAGAGACCAGGCCGGGAAACAGATACAACAGACTTGGTCCCTGCCCTCTGAAGTTTTCAGTCATGGTTGGATGGAAGGGGAGGGCCAGGATAGGGAAAGTGTGGGCTGCTCTGGGAGGAGAAGCAAGGAAGGCTTCCTGGGGGAGGTGATATTTCGGCAGACCCCTGAAAGATAAATAGAAGCAAGCAGGGCAAAAGGTATTTGGGAAAGAGAGGTCCCAAACAGAGAAAACTGCCTATTCCCTGGTCTGAAAACAAGTGAAGGGTGGAGTACAGACAGGGCAGGGATCAAGGGTATTAGAGCCAAGGATAGGAAATGAGAATTTTTTTCCAATTTTATTGAGATATTCCAATCTTATTGACAAGTTGTATATATTTAGGTTGCATGTGATTTTTTAAGGTGTACAAGCGTGATGATTTAATATATGTATACCTTATGAAATGATTACCACATTCAAGTTAATTAACACATCTGTTATATCACATAGTTACCATTTTTTGTGTGTGGTGAGAACATGAGATCTACTCTCAACAAATTTCAAGTATACAGTACAGTATTACTAACTATAGTCACCATGCTATACATTAGATCTCCAGAACATAAGCATCTTACTTTTTAAAATTTTTTTTAATGTTTATTTTTGACAGAGAGACAGAGCATGAGCAGGGGAGGGGCAGAGAGAGAGGGAGACACAGAATCTGAAACAGGCTCCAGGCTCTGAGCTGTCAGCACAGAGCCCCACGCGGGTCTCGAACTCAGGGACAGCAAGGTCATGACCTGAGCCAAAGTCTGACACTCAACCCACTGAGCCACCCAGGCGCCCAAAACTTAGGCATCTTATAACTAAAAGTTTGTACCCTTTCCCCCCCCCCGCCCCCCAACCCCTGGCAACCGCCTTTCTGCTCTGTTTTTAGGAGTTCAACTGTTTGTTTTTGGTTTTTTTAGATTCCACATAAGCGAAACCAAATAGTATTTGTTTTTCTGTCTGGCTTATTTCACTTAGCATAATGTCCTCCAAGCTCATCCATGTGGCAACTGGCAGGATTTCCTTTTTTGGGTCTGAATAACATTTCACTGTATATACACACAGCACATCGTTATCCATTCATTCATGGAAGGACATTGGTTATTTCCACGTCTTGGTTATTGTGAATAATTTTGCAAGGTGCCCGCCAGTGCAGATATCTCTTTCAGTTACTGACTTCATAATCTTTCGGTATATATACCCAAAAGGGAGATTGCTGGATCATACGGTAGTTCCATTTTTAATTTTTTGAGGAACCTCCATACTGTTTTCCATGATGGCTGTACGAATTTACACGGGTGGACTGGGAGACAGCCTGGGGGCAACGGGAGTTTCCAAAGTGATTCTGCCAGTTGTGGGAATGGTGGTTTCTCCTGGGGAAAGAGCAGAGAGAATCAAGGGAAAGTGAAAAGTGTCGGTAACGCACATCACCTGGGGAGGACTCCGCCAACTTTGGCCCCACCCACAGGGCTGCAGTTTTCTGAGCGTGACTGGACTCGCATCACTGAGCCGGGAAGCCCACCCCCTTTCAGTCAGCCCACGAGGAGCGAACCCTATTTCGGCGGCGGCCCCCTCAGCGCCACTGAAGCTGCCGGGACAGGCGGAGCGGGGGAGGGCACCCCGCGGGGCCGCAGGGCGCCGATGGCCGCCGCTACCCGGCCGGAGGCGTCCCCGCCTCCCTTCCTCCCGGAGCTGGGCCGCCCCGCCCAGCCCCACCGCTCAGGGTTTCGATTCTCCGCTGGAGCCCCTCCCCGACACCGCGGCCCGAAACCGAGGGCTAAATGGCGGACGCAGGGGCGCAAAGCGGGACACCGGGGGGGCCGGGCCCCGCGAAGCTCGAAGACACGAGCGGCTGGCGCTGCCCGGAGCATAGCGACCGCGTGGTCGAGCTCTTCTGTCGCCGCTGCCGCCGCTGCGTGTGCGCACTCTGCCCGGTGCTGGGCGCGCATCGCGGCCACCCGGTGGGCCTGGCGCTGGAGGAGGCGGCGCACGTGCAGGTGGGAACGCAGGCGGCGCGCGGAGGCGGGTGCCCGCAACGGACTCGGTGGGGCGTGCCGGGTGGGCCGGCCGTTTCTTTCGGTTTGGTTTGCAACCGAAGGGCGGCCCAGAGGACCTGTAGGCGGCCCACCTGCTGTCGCCAAGGATCAGTTAAGCTTCAGAAGAGGTGGGTTTCGGGAGTGAAAACTTAGGCGCCCCGACTGATCCGCAGATGTCCTTGACCTCGTCCACCACGGTGGGTCCACCACACCGCCCTTGGCCTGAAAGAAAGTCTGCCTTTAGAGAAAGTTGAAAAGCCACACAGGCATCTCTGGTTTTCTCTCCTGGAGTTCACCGACAGGGGCTGAGGACTGCCTGACTGCCTGCCCTGGGAGCGGCCTCCAGCCACCGACTCCGCCCTTCTCCTCCCCGCACGTGCCCATTCCACGCATTTAACAGCCAGGTGGGGAGCTATGACAGCCATTTTATTGATAAGAAAAGAAAGGCTCTGGAAGCCAAGGCTGGCTTTGAACCCAGCACTCCACAGCTGGATTGCCTCCACTGGCCCATTCCCACCTTGGAGCCCTCACCTGTGCATAATCCTAATAGTGGTCAGGGGCTCCGGACTCTTGTTCTGGCCTTAGGGCCAACTTGTTCTGTGACTCTGGTCAAATCCTCTGCCTCCCTGAGATAGGCAGGCCCGCCCGTTTCTGGCGGATGTTGATTCTACCACTTCCTCTTGCAGCAGTTTTTGGTGATTAATGACCTTTTTCCTCACATTGTGACAACCTTGGAGCTCCAAAGTGAGAATGGGCCCTGTGGGACCTGGTTCAGTTGGCGGGGGGGGAGTCTTGGGTTTGAGGCCTTTCTTATCTGTAAAATAACTGTAATAATAATAGCTCCTCAGAAGGCTGTTTCCAGAATTAACATGGCTGCTTCCAGAGATAGGGCTTGGGCATCTCATAGGCAGGTCCACCCACCTACCTACCAACATACTCATTTTGTGTTCACACACCTACCCACTCACCTGTTTATCCATCATCCTTCCATCCACTCATCAAACATTCGTTCGGCACACCCCTTGTGCCACGAGTTAAGGAACAGATCAATTCTTCCCTGATCAGGAATTTCCTGGCTGGTGAGGTGAGAACAAATAGTGACAGTACGGTGTGATAAGTATCGTAATTGGGGAGCCAGAGAGAAGACAGTATGAACTAGGAGCAGGGAGCGCAGGAAGACTTCCCAGAGGAGTGCCATTGGAACTGTCCTTGAAGGATGAGTAGGATTCCACCAGGTAGCATGACAGGTGCAGCACCATGTGACTGGGAGGCCCAGGCACCAGGAGG
Source organism: Panthera tigris (assembly GCF_018350195.1). Taxonomy (NCBI): domain Eukaryota; kingdom Metazoa; phylum Chordata; class Mammalia; order Carnivora; family Felidae; genus Panthera; species Panthera tigris. The sequence goes on along the minus strand of NC_056672.1, from coordinate 60,085,102 downwards.
CTGGGTTATCTTTGGGTGACAGCAGCTAGACTTGATGGCTTAGAAATCACAGTGGGGTAAAAGATGTGCTCCCCGAATTTGAGGCTGTGGCTTCTACCTGCGTTACCATTGTGTCCTCACCCCCAGCCACGACCTAGAATACAACTGCACACAGTAGCAGATGCTTGTTGGGTGTTACAGTAACAGTAAGAGCTATACCTGTTGAGTACTTACTGCCTGCCAAACACTGCACCAAGCACTTCGTGTACTTTTCATTCTCTACAGCAACGCGATGCGGTTATCCCCATGTTTATGGCTAAAGAAACAGGTTTAGAGAAGTGAGGTCACTTGTCCAGGTCACATGAAAGGAGGGCCAGGAATCAGACCTAGGAAGCCGCCTGTCCCTCTGGGGCTTATGCTCATAACAGCTTGCTGGGTGGCTCCAGCTCTCCGCTTGAAGCTGGCAGCCCTTGGTCATTGTGTTTGATTCAGCAAACACTTCTGGGCCACCCCGTGATCCCCATGGCAGAGCTGGGAATGGAGCAAGCCTGCCCTCAGGGAGCTCCCAGTTGACGGGGCAGCCCGACCTGGGGCCAGAAGCTGCGTGTAAGGCCAGCTGTAAGAAGATCCGGATAGAGGCAAGCTCAAACCTGTGGGGAAGAGGCTCACAGAGCAGGCCTTTGGGAAAATGGTAATTGCAAAACAAGGAACTCTGGAAGGGAGCCATTTCAGGTGGGAGGGAGAAGGGAGCATGAACCCCCACAGACCTCACCCATGCAGGTCTTCTGAACCCCAGTTCAAGCCAAAGGGCCACAGGCTCCCTGGCATGTAATAGGTGCTTAGTTAATACTGACTCCATAAGTGAAATGCTCTTCTCCTGTCCCCAAGCTGCTTGCCTTAAGGTCCTATTTGAAAGGGTGAAAAACCAGGCCATAAGCAGGAATTGTTCTAGAAAAAAGGGAGGGGGGATCAAGGTTGGAAGAATATCTGATGTAGGATTCTGAGGATCAGAGGGACCCTCGTTCCGGCTCATCCTCCAATTTGCCACGTGACTCTGGGCCAGTCACCTCACCTCTGAGTCTCAGATACCTCAGCTGAAACAAAATACAGGGGTGGGAGGAGATGACCCCTGGGTGGCTTGTTATCTCAAAAGTCACAGTATTAAGTATTAATTTTTCCTAGCTCTTTCACATACAGAAACGCATCCAAGAATGTTTAAAGCACTTGGAAGCCAAGAAGCAGCAGCAAGTTGGCAACATAACCCAGATAGAAGAAGCTGCCGAGAAGCTCAAGGCAAGTGGACATTTCTTCCTTGTTCTAGTTGAGATGTTCACACTTCCCCTGGTACACAAGGCTCTCCTCAATATGGAGCCAAGGGAAGATCAAAACTAACCTCAAAGGGACAGATCAGGTTTGATGGGGCTTGGGACTTCTATAATGTAGGGGACTCTTTTTAAGGAAAATGACACAAGGGGCACCTGGATGGCTCAGTTAGGCATCCGACTCTTGGTTTCAGCTCAGGTCACGATATCACGGTTTCGTGGGTTCAAGCCCCACGTCGGGCTCTGCGCTGATGGCGAGGAGCCTGCTTGGGATTCTCTGTCTCCCTCTTTGCCCCTCCCCCACTCACGCTGCCTCTGTCTCTCTCAAAAATAAATAAACTTTAAAAAAAAAAAAAAGAAGGAAAAATGACACAAAATCAGGTGCAAGACCATGAAGGGCCCTGGCTAATGAGGAGCCTTAAGCTTCTGTTGTGTTAGCTTTGTGTGAATCCACTTCTGCCCAGCACCTTAGCTAACTTGCCCCGTGGCAGCTCACAGAATGGAGGAACAGCCTTTCCTTCTGGCAACCGCCAAGGCCATTCTCTTAGAGGGACCAGTCATCCATCCCCTGCACCCCAAATCACCTTAAACAAAGCAAAATGCAGCATAAGGAGCATACAAACAGCTCTTTGGGTTTTACTGCTTTGTTGAAAGAAAGAAAATAGGGTATCAATGTATTCCATAAATAAATACTTTCTTCAGGCTTCTCCTTTCATAGCAGTGTTTATTTACATGGATTCTTTTGTGGGCTTGAAATGGGAAGTTGGGGCTGACATTATTGGAAGCTGCCGTCTGACTAAAAAAGTTGCTGGGTCTTCTGGTCCTTTTATGTGAACTGAACTGGTCCCTTCCCCTTTCACCCTCAGCTGGCCCCTCCTGGAAATGAGGGCTAGGGTGGGATGCCTGCCCAGGGTCTCTGCCCCTGAGGGCTCTGTAAACCCTGGACTGACCCCTCACAAGTCAGGCAGAGAGACTGGCTCCAACCAAGGGAGTAGCTGGCACCCAGGACTTTCTGGGCCAGGCCCACAGCAGAGTGGAGAGGCCAAGACCCAAGCCAGGCCACAGAATTGACCTCCTGTTGGCCCAGCATCCACTGTCTGTGACTGCATGCCGGAGTGTGCTGGGGACAGTTGTGGTTTATACCTGTGGCCCCAGCTTCATTATTCATAGTGACGCTCATGTCTTCAAGAGCATTTCTCCGGGCTCAGACCAATAGTGGTTTGAAAAGATTTGGCAAGGGATGGGGGAAGTGCTTTGGGCTGTGCAGCTAGAACAGAATTGGGATACAGATTCACTGTCTGCAAATCTCTGAGCACGTATGGTTGGGGGCTCCCCAGGAAAGAGTTAGGACCCATGTGGAGAGTCTAAGGGGGCCCGTTTCAGCTTCCTCTAAGGAATGGAATTTTCTTTCTTTTAGTCTTCTCCTCCAACTTTTAAACTTTCATTTTGAAATAATTCCAAATTCACAGGATGTTGCAAAGGTAGTACAGAGAAGCCTTGTGTACCTTCCACCTAGTTTGCCCTACGGGTTAGATCTTACGTACATACAGCGCAGTATCAAAACCAGAATTGACAGGGGTGCCTGGGTGGCTCAGTTGGTTAAGCATCCAACCCTTGGTTTCGGCTCAGGTCACGATCTCACAGTTTGTAAGTTTGAGCCCTGCAACAGGCTCTGTGCTGACAGCTCAGAGCCTGGAGCCTGCTTCGGATTCTGTGCCTCCCCCTCCCGTTGTGACCCTCCCCTGCTTATGCTCGCTCGCTCACTCTCTCTTTCATAAGTAAGTAAATGAACATTAAGAAAAAAAAAAAAAAAAGTCCAGGGTATCCATTGTGTTCTTGTATGGATTGTGCTCTTGCTGTCATGACTGAGACTCTTTGGCTAGCCCTAGATCCCAAAGATTTCCGCCTTGGGTTTTTTTTGTTTGTTTGTTTGTTTTTCCGAAAAGTTTTATAATTTTACATTGAAGTCCATGATTCTTGTCAAGCTAATTTTTGCATAAGATGTGAGATTTAGCTCAAAGGTCTTTTTTTTTTTTTTTTCCTTACGGGTATCCAATTCCTCCAGCACTGTTTGTTGAAAAGACTGTGTTTTCTCCATTGAATTGCTTTTGTCAAAAGTCAGTTGGCCATAGTTGGCTGAGGCTATTTCTGGGTCCTCTATTCGGCTCCATTGATCCACGAATCTATCCCTCTACCATCACATGGTCTTGATTGCTAGAGGTGAGAAGTCCTGAAATAACTGATACCTCCCGCTGGATTCTTTTTCAAAATTGTTTTAGCTATTCTAGTTCCTTTGCCTTTCCATTTAAGTTTGAGAATGATCTTGTCTGCTTTGTTGGGATTTTGGTAGGAATTGTGTTCAGCATGTTTATCAAATTGGAGAGAGCTGACATCTTTACTATGTTATCTTACAGTCTGTGACCACACCCCTCTTCATTTATTTAGATTTGGGGGGGTTGACAGCATTTTGTAGTTTTCAGCATGCAAATCTGTATATGGTTTATTGGACGTACAGCTCAGTGGCCCTCAGAAGGTAATAAGAAGGGGAACCTCGGTGGCTCAGTCAGGTGAGTGTCCAACTCTTGATTTCAGCTCAGGTCATGATCTCATGGTTCATAGGTTCGGCCCCGCCTTGGGCTCTGGGCTGACAGCTTGGAGCCTGCTTAGGATTCTCTCCTGCCTCTCTCTCTGCCCCTCCCCTGTTCATGTGCACACACTCTCTCTCTCTTTTAAAATAAATAAATAGGGGCGTCTGGGTGGCTCAGTCGGTTGAGCGGCTGACTTCGGCTCGGGTCATGATCTCGCGGTCCGTGAGTTCGAGCCCCGCGTCGGTCTCTGTGCTGACAGCTTAGAGCCTGGAGCCTGTTTCAGATTCTGTGTCTCCCTCTCTCTGACCCTCCCCCATTCATGCTCTGTCTCTCTCTGTCTCAAAAATAAATAAACGTTAAAAAAATTTTTTTTAAAAATAAAAATTAAAAAAATAAAAAATAAACCTTAAAAAAAGATAATAAAAAGAATGAGATTAATGGCCAGCATTTTAATTTTTTTTTAATGTTTGTTTATTTTTGAGAGAGAGACAGACTGCAAGCAGGGAAACGGCAGAAAGAGAGGGAGACACAGAATTCAAAGCAGGCCCCAGGCTCTGAGCTGTCAGCACAGAGCCTGACCTGGAGCTTGAATCCACGAACTATGAGATCATGACCTGAGCCGAAGTCAGACACTCAACCAACTGAGCCACCCAGGTGCTGCCGTGGTCAGCATTTTAAAGCTGAAACGGGTTGATTGGTTGATCTGTATAAAAATTTAGATGTAAAAAAGTATGAAGATGTGGCCGTCCTACACCTGCGCTCCTACATGGGTGCTGTCAGAGCTGATTAGGTGCTCCCACTGGAAGGACACCTGTCTCCAAGTCTCCCAGCCCCCACCTGAGCACCTCCCTCACTGTGTTACCAGTCTGGCTCCTGGGGGCATTTATATTTCCATTCCTGGTTAAGAAACAGAGGTTTAGGGGCTCTTGCATGGCTCAGTTAAGGTTCTGACTTCCCGCTCAGGCCATGATCTCGCGGTTCCTGGGTTCGAGCCCCACATCAGGCTCCGTGCTGACAGCTCAGAGCCTGGAGCCTGCTTTGAATTCTGTCTCTGTCTCTCTCTCTCTCTGTCTCTCTCTCTCTCTGCGCCTCCCCGCTCATGCTCTGTCTCTGTCTCTGTCTCTCTCTCTCTCAAATAAATAGACTTAAAAAAAACCCAGAGGTTTAAAAATTCAGCCGTACTTAACTAGGTGATGGGGGATTAAGAATATGCCTGTAATGATGAGCACTGAGTAATGTATAGAATTGTTGAATCACTGTATTGTACACCTGAAACTAACTTAACACTGTACATTAATTTTACTGGAATTTTTAAAGATTCAGCCACACTTCAAGCCAACTACTGTTCACATTTTGATATTTTTTTCTCTGTACATGTATACGCATTGATATAGTTTGAGACATATCCTCTACACAGTTCTAATATCATATCCTCACTTTGGAGCTAAGGCATGTTGGCTCGTTTCCTTGTGTGGTTTGCTACTTGTATCTTCACCTTGCTGCCCTCAGTAGGTGTTTTGCATGGTGTCCTGTACCCCTGGGTTGTGGGAGCTCGCCTTAAGAGCCCTGAAGCCAGAGCATCTGCAGTGTACTCTTATCAGTTTCAGTAGTTACAGACCTGTTTTTATATATGAATTTTGCAGTTTTGAGGGTCTATGAACTAGGACTTGAATTCTTCTCAATACAAGCCTGTTGTTTGGTTTATGTGTTTTGCCGATGACTCTCTTTTTCACCCATGACCCTTGATGGATGAGAAGATTCCTTGCCCCTTCCTCAGGCCAGTGGGTGGAGTTTTCCCAGTGCCTCGTTCCTGGATGGAGGGGCTGTCTGTGCACCTGACTTGGTGCAGGTGACAGGTGCCCAGAGCATCCTCTGAGACGACCAGGCCCCCAGTGTGGTGTGGCTGTCATACGCTCCTCTGCCCTTCCTGGGGTCACTCAGCTCAGCTTCTGCGTAGCTCTTACAGCAGGTTCTCTCTTTGTTTCGGGCAACTAGGGGTTTCTGTTGTTTGTTGTTTGTTTGTAGGTCTGGTTTTGGTTTTTGAGCTTGGTCGTGGAATTTAAAAATTTGCTCATTTTATCAGCATTTCTATGTATTTGAACTAGGAAGGGGGATTTTCCACATCAGCTCCTTCTCTCTTATTGACCAAAACTATATGTCATTTTACATATGGGGTTTTTGTTTTTGCTTAAGATCATAACACTTCCCTGTGTCATTAAAAGTTCTTTATCAATGTCAGTATTAGAGGCTGTATATTCCATTATATGGATCTACCATGATTAAGCCATTTCCCCAGTGTTGAACATTTAGATCATTTCCAGTTTTCCATTAATGTAAAATAACACTGCAGTGAACATTTTTTACTTATTCTCTTCAGACGCATTCCTGGAAATGATTCGTCTGGCTCAGTAGGCACAAATGTTTATAAGGACTCTCAGGCATTCTGCTGAACTGTAGCTAGTGTGGTGTGTGGAAGAAAGCTCAAGGGAAACCATGCCGCTCTGTACTTGCTTTCCTAGAGGCATTACTAGGGGAAAGGTCATTCACCTGAAAATTAATCCATAAAACACCTTTGTCAACAAACTAAAAACAGTAAAGTTTATACACGGTCCAAAGCCCATTGTCTACAAACCAATGATCACGCCCAACTAACCCCTTCTTCCCAGAGAACAATCAAGAGGACCTTCCTCATTAATCCTCAACCAACACCCATTAAATGATTTTCTCTGACATCCTTGTTGGTAGGCTATTTGCTTCCCCTTTGTGGCTCCTCAGAGGGCCGGTACCTGCAGGTGGATGGAAAACTCAACACTTACCTGCTACCCTAACTCAACAGGGATGGGAGTGCTTATGTTCTTTCTGAATCTTCCCACTTTATTCCAGGGAACTTTTGATACCGTTATAAGGAGGGGGGAGCATATAAATATATATACTATATAGATAAATATGTAGTTAAGTTTGATTACCGTCTGTCATGTCCAGACCTAGGTAGGAAGTTAGGATGGGCACAGACTTCCAGAGCTGAAAGGCCCTTGGAGATGGGGCCACCCAGGAAGAGAAGTGACTTACCACCAGTCACACAGGAAGGCAGAGGTGGACCTGGGGCCACAGCTGTATCTATCAAGGCCCATCCAGGAAGACAGAAGCCACTTCGAGGGGATGAATGCAGGGAATGGAGGCCAGCGTGGGAAAGGTGGAGAAACCAGCCAGGGGGCAGCGAGGCAGTAGCATCAGCAGGAGGCACCTTTACATGTGGCCGGCAAGGCCAAGGGAAAAGATGGGATAACCGGGGGCAGGGGCCAAGATACCTTTGCAGGAACTGGAACCAGAGTGGGCCTGTCCTGTGGAAGCTGGAGGGTAGAAGGGATGCAGGAATACACCTTCTTGTGGAAAAACCACCCTGGTGGGAGGGACACCCTGGATGCTGCCTTCTCTTGCCTCCTTCTAGTCCCTCCTCCCATTGATCAGACCCAGCCCGAAGGAAGATCCTGGAAATTCAGGAGTCAGCCCCTCTCCCTCTGGAGTAGTGCTGGGGGAAGGACAGGAAATGGACCTGAGTCACATGGGCCTAGACTGGCTCCCTGGGCAGGGAAATAAACAGCCTCCATTCCTGGCTTTATGCCTTTCCCTGTGACCCACAGAGCTGCAGAGCCTGAACCACAGATTAGGGTCAGGGGACCAGTGATGTGACAGAAAGTGGCCTTTGCCAGAGGGGGAACGGGAAGATGTAGACTCAGCCATGCTGCTGTTGACACTGACGATGCCACCGGTCTCTACCACCCCTGCTGGGCATGGCCTCCCCTCTGCTTCTTCCTGCAGGCCACTGCCACATAACAGAGTGGTCGGGATGGCGTAGCTAAAGTGGAGAGGGCAGGGGTCGACAGCACGCCTGTCTTCCCCAGTGGGATGCCCCTGACAGGTGCCCACAGAAAGGTTGTCCAAAGTCCTACTGAATTATCAGCAAAACAGCTCTTTCCGTTTTCCTCACAGGCTCCTCACCCTCCACGGGACCCAGACAGGCCTCCAGGGCCCTGGGCAGAGATGGAGTCACATAGCAGCCAGCACTCCATGTGCAAAATCCCCCACCCTCCCATGAGTGCGCTTCATCGATGCCCGAGTGCCTTCCCTCCCCAGCCCGTTACCTTCCCAACTAGACTGTCAGGCGCTCACCCAGCCCCACCCGCTCCAGTGCGAGCTACAGTTTCACTTTGAACCAACGTGGTCCAAACCAGACACATACTTCCTTATCTCCTTGCCAGAATTCCCTCCCGCTTCTCTCCCTCTCCCTCCCAGTCTTTGTGTGTGTCTCTCTCTCACTCTGTCTCTCTTGTTCTTTTTTTTTTTTTTTTTCAGAGCGACAACATGAGTTGGGGAGAGGGGCAGAGGGAGAGAGAGAATCTCAAGCAGACTCCACACTTGGCACAGGGCCTGACTCAGGGCTCAATCCCACAGCCCTGGGATCATGACCTGAGCCAAATTCTTTTTAACCATTTGCATAATCAGCCTCATCTGCTTACACCTTAAGTTTTCTTATAGAGGAGTGCCTGGGTGGTTCAATTGGTTAAGCATCTGACTCTTGGTTTTGGCTCAGGTCATGATCTTGTGGTTCACAAGTTCTAGGCCCTCATCGGGCTCCATGCTGGCAGTGTGGAGCCTGCTTGGGATTCTCTCTCCCTGTGCCCCTCCCCACCCTTTCAAAATAAATAAATAAATTAAAAAAAAAAACTTTAAAAAATAAAAAATAAGTTTTCTTGTGGATGTTTTCAAACAGTTATTCCTGGAGTGAGAGTTAAAACAATGTGTTTTATAAAGTAGAGTTGTAGAGGGCATCTGGCTGGCTTAGTTTTTAAAGAGCATGTGACTCTTGATCTCGGGGTTTAAGTTCGAGCCCCACGTTGGATGGGAGATTACCTATAAAAAAATCTTTAAAAAAAAGTAGAGCTATAGAAACTGCTTGGAGCATAGCTTCGTCGGGAAATTATTTGCTCTCTTAGTTTCTACAGAAAGGTCTTCCAATTACTTACATTGCCTCCAAAATGTGTTTATAAATCAAGAGTTTGGAACACATTTTCTTTCCTTCATTTGGGTCATTCAGTAGAGATATATTTGTGTCCAGGTTCACTGGCCCATAGAAACCCTGTTGTAAGTGTAGGCTAATTCCCAGGCTAGCCCAATGGCAATTTAACCTAGGTTGCATATGGTTGGTATAAGCTAGCCTCAGAACCTAACCACTGCCTAGAGCACTGTATAGGAAACGGGACTTCAGGAACTCATCCCACAGATCATGCCAAACCACGTGTTCCTGCCCCACTAAGAGAACATGACATCACGGGGAGCCTGTCCACACCACATCCCCACCCCCACCCCCGGTGCCTCCCCAAGTACCAAAGGCCGCTATTCTGTTAGGTGTAGGAAAGAGGCCTATGTTTTGCTTTTGTTTTTTTTAATGATTTTCTGTTTTATCTTTTAATTGTACTAGTAGTGTATGAACACATGTTCATTTTTTTAAATGTTAATCGTAGTCTATTAGAATATAGTATAGAACTATAGAAACTACAAAGTGGGAGTTCCTCTTCGCCATCCCCCTAATCCTCACACCTCTTCCCAAGCATGACCAGAACTAACAGACATTGGAATGCACTTGCAGACATATATTTGCCTATACAGGTTTCCCCTGCTATCCAAAAGTAGAGTGTTCTGTGAAACCTTGTAGAAATGGCATAAAGTAAAGAGCATCTCCCGCTTTTCAAACGTTTGAGTAAAACCACTTCACTTTTACAAAAGACTGTTTTCTAACCAAATGCCTGTTTTCTAACCAAAAGAAATCTGAAGAACGTTTTCACTTTTGGGACAAAAACTATTACCACACTAATGTAGCTTTCGTAAGGTCAAAGTGGACTAACGCAGACTTTCAGAAAGCAGGCATACCTGTATCCATATATAATTTTTATTTAGTTATCTTTTATATAGATAGGATCATCCTGTATATATTATTGTGTAACTTGCTCTTTTTCATGTGGTGTCTTGGAGAGTTTTCAGTGCCAGGACATATGGATCCCCTGAATTCTTTGTGCAGGGTGTGTGTGTGTGTGTGTGTGTGTGTGTGTGTGTGTGTGTGTGTGTTAAAATATACATAACATAAAAGTTATGATTTTAACCATTTTTAAGTGTAAAATTCAGTGGGACTAACTGCATTTACAGTGTTGTACACTCATAACCACTATCTGTTTCCAAAAAGTTTTCACTATCTTAAATATAAACTCTAACCAATAAGCAATTACTTCCCTTCCCAGCAGCCCCTGGCAAATTCTATTTCCTGTCTCTGTGAACTGGTGTATTGTAGATATTTTATGAAAGGAAATAATACAATATTTGTCCTTTTGTGTCTGGCTTATTTCACTTAACATATCTTCCCGGGTCATCCAATTGTAGCATGTATCAGAACACTGCATTCTTTTTAATCACTACATATTATCGTTGCATGAATGCCTCATAATGTGTATAATAAACACACACGTATTTCCCAAAATGAAAATTTTGCCCAACTTTATCACCGACAATGCTGTATGAGCATCTTGGTACACAAACCTTCATGCACATGTGAAAATGTTTTCTAGGATCAATTCCTTCAAGAGGAATTGCTGCATCAAAGGACATATGCATTTAAAAGATGGATATTGTCACATTGCCCTAAAAGTGCATTGCCAACAGATGCTACCACCCACCATGTATGTGAGTGCCTACTCCCCACACCATTTCAGACTCTGCTATTGTCCATCAGTTAAGATTCCTCCAGTCTGATGGCCAGAAAATATTTTCTGCTTACATTGCTCACTTCCTTGATTGTTTGAGAGGCCGAGTACCTCTTCATACAGGTATTGGCACTGGCATGTGTTTGGTCCATTTTCAATCGAATGATTTCTTTTTTTTACTATAAGTTATGGATAATAAACCTGTGTAGTTTGTTACTTGTCATGTGGTTGTACAGAACCTTCCCTCTTAGGAAAATTTTCACTTTTTTTAAAAATTGTTTTAATGTTTTTATTTATTTATTGAGAGAGAGAGAGAGCACAAGTGGGGAAGGGAGACACAGAATCTGAAGCAGGCCTCAGGCTCCGAGCTATCAGCACAGAGCCTGACACGGGGCTTGAATCTATGAACTGTGAGATCATGACCTGAGTGGAAGTCGGACAACCTAACCTGCTGAGCCACCCAGGCACCCTTGTTTTCATATTTAATAAGGCAGCTCATCCTTCATTGATCTTTTTAAAAATTTCTGGCTTTTCTTGTGCTTATTCTTCCCTACCATAATTTAATATTTGTTTAATCTGCATTGTTAATTAAGACTTTGGGATTACAGTGAATTTGTAGACCAATTTGGAGACAAGTAGCATCTCTAGCCACAGATAATGGTTTTTTGTTCTACACATTCAGAGGTTTGGTGTTTTGTTTTGTTTTTTAAATGTCTTCCAATACAATTTTATTCTTCTCTTTATGTAGGTCATTACAATTTTTGTTAGATTTATTTTTAGGTGTTGTCCTATTTTTTTTTCCTCCGACCATCTTTATTTCCCCATGTATTTTCCAATTGGTGATAGCTGGCACTTTGGAAAGCTTGAGTTTTAACAAGCTGATCTTCTACTTGCCCAGCCACCTTGCTGAACTCACGTTTTAGAAGTTACAATTTTTTTCATGTTGACTATTCCGGATTTCCTGGTTGGCAATGATGTCATCTGTAACTGGTTTCTTTTTAGGCTCATGCAGAGTCGAGTAAAACCTGGCTGACAGGAAAATTCACTGAACTCAGATTGCTACTTGATGAAGAGGAAGCGCTGGCAAAGAAATTCATTGATAAAAACATGCAGCTTACCCTCCAGGTGTACAGGGAGCAAATCGAGTCTTGTGGAGAGCAAATAGACGTCATGAACAAACTCTCCAGCAGGGTCTGGAGGATCAGCCAGGAGCCCAGTCCTGTCCAGCTGCTGCAGGTAATGCTGGATTTCTGCCCTCACGGTGGATCCCTGCCACCAGCATTTCACGTTGGTCACTGGAACACAGTATTTACACACCAAGTAAATACACAGAGAATCAGCACGCAAGTTTTCTTGCCCCTACACCAGTGGGAAGAAAATATGCTTTGTTAGGAACAGTGTATACATCCTGGACTAATTAAATAACATTAACAGCCACCATTTGGGGGCAGGGGAGAGGCTCTATGTTCCCATCACTTTGTGTATCTTAGCTCTAATATTTACTAGAAGTCTGCAACGTGGATATTCTCACCCCATTTTATGAATGAGAAATTGAGGCTCAGGGAGGGTGAAGTGACTTGTCTGAGGTCACACAGCTGGTAGGTGGCAGAGCTGTGATCAGAGCCCAGGTCTGCCTGACTGCAGAGCCACGAGGCCCCACTGCCTGGCCCTCTGCCTGTAGAGTCTTATTTGAGACCCTCCCCCTCCTGGAAGGGTAGGTGTCCTTTCAGCTCCTGAGCAGGCTCCACGAGGTGAATCACAGTTTGCTCAAAGGGGAGAGAAGGATCCTACTCCTTGGCCACTGGGCTTTGTTGGAGACTCTTCCCTTATACCAAGGGAGAGTCTAAGAAATAGCCCCTGTGATTCATTGCTGTATTAGTGAACACATGTTGTTGTGAGTGGTGTTTGTGTTTTCAAGGAACCACGGGAGAAACTTCCTTCTCGCGCCAGTGCTCCCATGCAGCCTCCAGTGTGCTTGGATTGCTTTCCTCCTCATGGAACTCTTCCTGTTTCCTTCCTTGCCAAGGCTTCTGGGAATCTCAGAGCTAAATATGTTTCAAACAGCTTGGCTAAGACTTGGTGGCATACATCTTGTTCCTCGTCTCACTCTGGCTTCTAGCTTATGTTCTTATCCTGGCGTTCTCTTCACCTAATTTTCCTGATTATAAAGGAAAATCTCACAGTATTAGATAGCCTTCATGAGATTCTTTACAGGCTTGTGGGAGAAGGCAAAGCATAACTAAAGGTGTCCTGGAGTGTAATCACAGATTAGACTGTGGCTGGAAAATAAGACAGACAAATCAGTCAGTCAGTACAAAACCAGTTAAGCCAGTCCCTGGCAGATATTTCTAGTCTTGTGCCTTTATGTGGCCTTGGTCAGTTTGGCTTCCGTGTGTCATTGTTAGCTAACAAAAAACTAAATCTAAGAAAAATTCTGGGTGAGGTACTTTCCTAGGCACAGTGGATATTATGCCTTAAGAGGGGCTAGATGCACAGTGGGGTACATTTGTTTGTTTGTTTTTTAAATAATGGTACTTTGTAGGGATATCTAACACAAAAGGATGCTTCTGTGGAGAAGAATGTTTCTCTTAAAAAAAATTTTTTTTAACGTTTATTCATTTTTGAGACAGAGAGAGACAGAGCATGAATGGGGGAAGGTCAGAGAGAGAGGGAGACACAGAATCTGAAACAGGCTCCAGGCTCTCAGCTGTCAGCACAGAGCCCGACGCGGGGCTCGAACTCACGGACCGCGAGATCATGACCTGAGCCGAAGTCAGACGCCCAACCGACTGAGCCACCCAGGCGCCCCATTCTTTTATCATAGATACAGTTTCAGGGCTTTGCCATCTTTTTTCTTTATTCTCTGGTGCCAGAACTACTGATATTCGTCATTTGTCATTCCCCCCTTCTATTTGTTTGTTCACGTATTCATCAAATACATACTGAGCAACCTGTTCGCACCAGGCCCCTGCTTGACATTAAGAGCTCATGGGTCAGGAGACATACTCAGAAACATTTATTTACAATGCAGCCCAAGTAAGCTATCAAAAGTATGTCCAAGAAATGTCCAATTCTGTATGGGGGGTCAGGGAAGACTTCTAAGGGAAGGTGACAGTGGAGCTCAGTGTGGGAGCATGAGGAGAGGCCACTGGGGATATACAGAGGGACAGAGCAGAGAGGACATCCCAGACAGGAAGGAATCATGTGCATGTGAGAGCCTGGCAGGCTGGGCAGCAGCGGGGGTTCAGCCAGGCAAGGATACGAGGGAGGAGGGGGTGTTGGGAGATGCAGCTGGACCAGGAAGCCAAGGCTAGTTAGCCAAGGGCCATATGTGCCTGGTCATGGGGTTTAGACTGTCCTGTAAAGATACGTGAGGAGTGTTGTGAACTGGGGAAGGACCTGGTCGGTTTAATGCTTTTGGAAGGTCACTTTGGTGACAGAGTGGAGGATGGACTGAGGTGGCCTGGGCCAGTGGAGGGGTGTCAGGATGGGAAGAGGCAGGCAGGTTTGAGAGATGCAACAGGATTGGTGATTGGAAGTGGTGGTGGGGGAGGGGGGGAGATGCAAGATGATGCCCAGCCTCTGGCTTGAAAGATAGGACGCTCAGTTGGTTGAGCGTCTGACTTCGCCCCAGGTCATGATCTCATGGTTCGTGAGTTCAAGCCCCACATCAGGCTTGCTGCTGGCAGCGCAGAGACTGCTTCGGATCCTCTGTCCCTCTCTCTCTCTCTCTCTGCCCCCCACTCTTGTGCTCTCTCAAAAACAAGTAAAATATTGAAGGGAGGGAGGGAAGGAAGGAAGGAAGGAAGGAAGGAAGGAAGGGAGGAAAGAAAGGAGGAAAGAGAGAAGGGAGGGAGGAATGAAGGGAGGGAGAGAGGAAAGAAGGAAGGGAGGAAGGGAGGGAGGAAAGAAGGGAAGAAGGAAGGGAGGGAGGGAGGGAGGGAGGAAAGAAGGGAGGAAGGGAGGAAGGAAGGGAGGGAGGGAGGAAAGAAGGGAGGAAGGAAGGAAGGGAGGGAGGGAGGGAGGAAAGAAGGGAGGAAGGGAGGGAGGGAGGAAGGAAGGGAGGGAGGAAAGAAGGAAGGAAGGAAGGGAGGGAGGAAAGAAGGGAGGAAGGGAGGGAGGAATAAAGGGAGGGAGGGAGGGAGGAAAGAAGGGAGGAAGGAAGGGAGGGAGGGAGGAAAGAAGGGAGGGAGGAAGGGAGGGAGGGAGGAAAAGGGAGGGAGGGAGGAAGGGAGGGAGGGAGGGAGGAAGGGAGGAAGTAAGGGAGGAAGGGAGGGAGGGAGGGAAGAAGGAAGGAAGGGAGGGAGGAAGGAAGGAAGGGAGGGAGGAAAGAAGGGAGGGAGGAAGGGAGGAAAGAAGGGAGGGAGGGAGGAAGGGAGGGAGGGAGGAAAGAAGGAAGGGAGGGAGGAAGGAAGGAAGGGAGGGAGGAAAGAAGGGAGGGAGGAAAGAAGGGAGGGAGGAAGGAAGGGAGGGAGGGAGGGAGGGAGGAAGGGAGGAAGGGAGGGAGGGAGGAAAGAAGGGAGGGAGGGAGGAAAGAAGGGAGGAAGGGAGGGAGGGAGGAAGGAAGATGGATGGGTGGCTAGAGAGCTGTTGCCTGAGTTGGCAAAGCTGAGAAGCAGGTGTGCTCGAGTCCATTCCTTATTCTATCATAAATATTTACCGGGGACCTACTATGCGTCACACCTTGTGCTAGATGCTGAAGCTGGGAGTACCAGGTGGTGGCATTTGTCCTTCACCCTCTCTCCCCCATCCCATTCCACCCATCTGCCTCTGAGCCACCCTCCTGTTGCAGAGTGGCACCCTGGCCCCCATGTTAGTGCTCTGACTCCCTGGCCAGCTCTGTTCCTGGGAGTGACCTTAGGCCTGGTTCCCCACACTTACCTTCTTCCCCACCAAATGCGGATAGAGTCCAGACTGGCACCCCCTAGGCTGCACAGGGCCTAGGACCAGCCTCCTGACCTGAGGTTCTCCTGAGGTCCACCATCCTGCCTGGTGGTTTTGCCGTTAGCCTAACGGCAGAGGGCCAGGCCGTGCTCCCTCCTGAGGCGTCCATCTGCCCATCTTGCCCTGCGCAGCACCGCCCACTAACCAGGGCCTGCTCACTCAAGGCACTCCTTGCCCAGGACAGCCCTTGAAAGAGCGCAAAGTGGGCTCCTACCTGCCAACAAGAGAGTCCACTGTAGCCGTTTCAAGCAGGAAAGGAGTTTATGAAAGAACGAGTATTTGGCAGGTCACAGGATCTCCAGGAGGGCCTGAAGGTCAGGATGAAGACCAGGCGACAGGAGGAAAGTCCAGGCCACAGCACGGGGGTGCTCCAGCGTAGACCCCGCTGCGTCTCTGCTGGGCCACTGACCCAGGCACTGCCCCTGAAACCTCCAGCCCTGCTGTCCCTGACGGCTACATGCTGCTGCCACTGCCTCATGGTCACTTCCACATCCAGGCCTTAGATCGGTCACAGGCCAGCACCTAGGTGCAAAGAGGGCTGGGGAGAGGGAGTTTTCTAACTTCTACTTAGGAAAGCAACACTTAACACGGGAAGGCTATTTAAAGGGTGAAGTCCGGGCAGAAAACAGGTCAGGCCCCCCCCAGTGGTGGGCCTTCCCCCTCAGCTGGCATTCCGGCTGAACTTTCAGGGTCCTTGGCTTCCTTCTTGCAACATGGTTTCTTGCTCCCTCCTTTGGACATGCCCAAAGGGCTCTTTCCCCAGAGAAACTGGCCCCTCATCCCTTTTGTTCCCTTGTACCTCCAGCAGACCCGTCACAGTGTCTGTAAAGCTTCAGGGTCCCTTGCAAGGCGGTGAGCAACTTAAGGGCAGGTGCAATCAGCCAGCCTCCCTCCTTCCTCTGCCCCGAACGCCTAGTACAGAGTAGAGCTCAGTGAACATGGAGGGGAGGAAGAAATCAACAGTGTAGGCCCGAAAACTGGACCTCCGCGTGTCTGCCGCCCTGGGGCCTGCTGTGTGGTCTCTTCAGAGCTCTGTTCCCGGGGGCCCAGCCTGGGCCGGTCCCAGTTGCCGGGGCAGGGTGGGGCCTGTACCTGCTGGCCTGGGTTTGTTCCGGGGTGCAGCGGCGGAGGCTGGGACAGCACCCGCAGTTCCCAGAGCCACCCTGACCCCCGCCCATCCTGGCAGGAGTACGTGGCCGCTGAGCAGCAGATGCAGCAGCAGATGAGTCTGGGAGAGCTGTGCTACCCCGTGCCCCTGTCCTTCGAGCCCGCCAAGAGCTTCTTCAAGGGCCTCGTGGAGGCCATGCAGAGCATGTTGCAGACACCACTGGACGTTCGCCTCAAGGAAAGTAAGTCGCTGCGTGGCCAGCCTTGTGTCCTTAACTCCCCTAGTGCCCTTTCACCCAGAGACAACGGCAAAGACCCAAATCATGATCTCAGTCATACCTTTTCCACACAGAGGCCCTTGGCTGGGCAGTCAAGGACTCCTGGGCCTAGGCCCCACCCACCCTTCAGACTTCACCTCCTTCCCTTTCTGAGACCCTGTCCTGCCTCTCGCAAGTATACCGCTGTGCTTCTGCCCCTGAGTCGCTCCCGGGATTCTGTCACACTTTATATTTGCCTGGTTTGGGCTCCCAGCTGGAGTAGCCAACTCTCCCCCCTCCCCTTGCTCTGTCTAGCCAAGTCCCACCATCCCTGCGGTGAGCCCAGGACACTCACCTGGGAGTCCTTTCCACACCAGCCTGGGCTGGCTCTGCCGGCCATCTCCCCCTCTGCCTTTCCCCCGTCCAGGCCCTGGCCGATCTCCTGCCTGGGGCTGTGCGTGAGCTGGATCCATGAACCTCTCCCTGCCCCTCATAAATGCCGCAAAGGCAAGAACCGCTACGAGTCCTGCTCTGAGGTCCCTGAAGGGCCTGGTATAAAGCAGGTGCTCAGAAATACCTTTTTCCCATTCATTTACCTCTGTTCTTATGATTCACTCAGAGCATTTACTGAGCCCCTTTTCTCTGTTAGGCATGGCAGGGTACAAAACAAAGGTCTTACCTTTATGGTGTTCATTGTTCTGGGAGAAAGTCATGTAGAACAGTATGTCAGCAGTAAGTGCTCTGAAGAAAAATACAGCAGGGTGAGGAGAATACAGGGTGACTAGGAGGAGGAGCTATTTCTTATGGCGAAGTGGAGAAGGCATCTCTGGGAAGGGGATATGCGAGCTGGCCGAAGGAAGTCCCCAGCAAGCTCTGTAGGTCTGAAGGGCTGAAGTTCAGTGTAGTGGTTACATGCTGTGGACTCTGGAGCCAGGCTGCCTGGGTTCCTATCCTAGGTCCACCACTTCCTAAGCCTCCTTTCTTGGGCAAGGCACCTAAGTTTTCTGTGCCTCTGTTTCCACATCAACGGAGAGAATAATAAAGTCCCCTCTCATAGGGTTGTGTAAGAATTAACATCTCATACATAAACTGCTTAGAACCGTGCTCAGGCATAATAAGCAGTATGTAAGCATTAGCTATTATTGTTGCTGTAGTCGGTCCATCTGAGGGAAAGTTCTTTTGGGGCAGAGGGAGACACAAGTGCTGCAAGTGTCCTGAGGCACAATAAAGAGTAGTTTGGCACGTTGAAGGAACAGCAAAGGGGTCAACAGGAGTGAATGTGGGTGCGAGGAGGGAAGAAGAGAGAGAGAGACCGCGAGAGAGAAACCAAGGAGACTCCAAGGACTTTGGTCTGAGCAATTGGGAGAAGAAAGTTGCCCTTTTCTGAGATGGGAAGGAGGAGCATTTAGAATCGCAGGCAATGGCCCTTTTGGTTCTCTGAGCAACACCATGGTGGTTTGCAAGAACAAACACCTGATGTAGGATGACAGAAGGGGAGCCAAGAAGAAAGAGGTTGATGCATTTTCTCAGGATGATCGGTGTGATGTGAAAGCACCAGCTATGTTCAGTGTAAGAAATAGTGGCAAAACGCAGGTCACGAGAACTCAAGGAACCAAACTCGCATCTGGTGGCCTCGCGGGTTGCATGTTTGAATTGAGCTTTGTTGCAGAATGATGAAACTACATTTAGAAAATCGAGGCCAACTACTGAGGACATTCAGGGCAGAAACTGCATGATGAAGTGGAGGAAGTCGGATGCCACCTGGTCAGATGGGGCCTGGCAGGGCAGTGGCAGGAGATGAGGAGAGGAAAGGGCGAGAGGAAGTGCTACAAGCACCCATTCAGCCCCCTCCGGAAAACGGACAGAGGGGAGGCCAAGCCCTGGCTACAGTGCCGGCCAACCTCATGGGTGAGTAACAGAGACACAGGAGGTAGCAGCACCCAGAGGAAGGAGAGAGTGATTCTGGTGGAAAAACCAGGAAGCCCTCTTGAAGGAGGTGGCACATCAGCTGGGCCTTGATGAACCACTAAGGCTTCCAGAGTGGGAGAAAACAGGGAAAGGCATTTCAAACTGAGTCGAGAGAAGGCTGCAGCCTGTTTGGGACACTGTGAAGTGTGTAGCAAGGCTGAGCGGTAGTCTTTTGTTTTTTGATTTTCCAAGCTGGTTTGTTAAAGCAGATTTTAAATCTATAGATGATGTTCTCTTTGCTCATAACTTCCACTGGAATTTTGAAAACATTTTAAGATGAAATCAATTAAAAAGAAAACCACATGTCCGAATCGTAGCAGTCAATATATCTAAATGTGTAAAAAGAATAATAAATAGCCAAATATGAAAAACAGAAAAAAAAAAAAAAGAATCTTAGCGGTCAGTTTTAGGAACCTTTGGGCTTGTCAGTTTTCAGCAAGTGGGCACTGGTATGTCCCCAACCACCACAAGATGTTTCTCAGATGGACCCAAATGCAGTTCACCCACATTTACATTCTCAGTGGCCCGTTCCCAAAGAACCAGTGGTGCCTGCTGAGTCCATGATAATTGGTAACGCTTGCTCCGTGCCAGGCATTGTTCTGAGCATTTTACAGATAAATCCAGCAACTCCTCACCACTATCGTGTCAGGGTCGGGGCAGGGAGGGGGAGTGGGGGATGCCTTTATTATTTCCATTTTACAGATGAGGGAGCTGAGGCTCAGAGAGGTTAACTGATTAGCCTTACCTTGCACAGCTGGTAGGCGGTAGAGGCAGAATTCAAACAGACTCTGACCCCAGGGTTTGTGTTCTGATTTCCCGCCCCCCACCTTGCTTCCTCCAGGCCATCACCCCTCACCGACCTCCAAATGAGATCATCACTCTCATGATCACAAGTAATACTGAGAGGTGCTCACTCCCAGGAAAGACACAAGGAGACAGGGGTCTTGCAGCACCACTGCCCTTCCGGTGCCCCGCGTGCCCCTCCCCTCCCCCCCCCCTATATTTTCCACAGACACTGTAGGCTTCACAGGGCCGAACAGAATCCAACATCTTGGAGCACCTGGGTGGCTCAGTCGGTTAAGTGTCCGCCTCTTATTCTCAGCTCAGGTCTTGATCTTAGGGTCGTGAGTCCAAGCCCCATGTTGGGCTCTGCACTGGGCATGAAGTCTACTTTAAAAAAAAAAAAAAAAAAGAACCCAGCATCTTCCCCCAGTCTGCTGCTGCTTGACTCCAGTCTACTCCCAGTAAACAGTTAAGCCTGGCACTTCTGCCATTGCAGATTTCCTTAACCCAGCCCCCTCTTCCATCCCTATTGTCCCACTTCAGGCCCAAGCCTCCTAGCAGGGCCTCTGCCTCCATGCTCACCCTGCCCCATTTATCCCCCACCCGAGAGATCTCTGGAAATTCTGCTTCTGTCTACCCGTAGACGCCTTCCATGGCTCCCCGCTGTTTACATGCCACTCCTAGCACCTGCCTTTAATTAATGTCTGTGCTCCTGCTGTACCCTCTTGTTGGGAAAGCCTCCTATCCTTTTTTCTGGATGTCCAAATCTTCCCGATCCTTTAAGGGCCAGCTAAGGTGCTTCCTCCTCCACGATGTCTCCCTTGATTCACCTCTCTTCCCTCTGTGCCTTGGCTGGTAGCTCAAGTGAGCCCACCTCATTTACCTGACGGAACTGTTGAAGACAGGGACCATGGCTTGGGTTTCCCCCTGAGCCCCCTCCCACTCAAATGAGACACCAACATGACCTTTCTGATGACTTCATTTCTTGTTTTCCATCTTATCCTGGAATTTGCATTTCCGCCATGCGGGTCGCCCCATTCTCAACTATTTGAACACACAGTTGATTCTCGTGATCATCCTTGATCCTGTGGTCTCTTCCCAGGTTGAGGGCTCATTCACCCTGGCCCGAATTCACTTCCCACCCTCAGAAGTACACTTCTCCTTAGATCCAAGTATTATCCTAGAGTATTCCTGTTGCAAATTCCTGAATTTGCATTAACTGCTTACATTTGTATGTGGTTCTTGGGAGAGATTATGCGACTCTCCAGTTTTGTAATATTTTTAGTATGTTTTGTAGTTTGCTCTTGCTTAGATGAGCACCAGGCACTCATTTCTCACAATCTGTTACAGACATGAACTGCCAGCTCTCAGGCTCCTCCAGCACCAAGCTAGTTTCCTTGTTGAAAACAAGCCCCTCACCAGAGCGATCACTCTTCCTAAAATGTAAGCCCCAGGAGTGGGAGCGAAGAGAGGGTGGAGAGGGCTGGGTGCGTGGGAGGGGAGACGGGGGGTCATAGAAATAGAGGCCCCCCCTTTTTCCTAACAGACCCAACTTGGGTTTTTTTAACCTTTATTATTAGTTTTTAAATACAGAAATAATACATATTCATTGTAGAAAAATTAGAAAACAAAAACAATTTTTTAAGACCATCACTTTCTCATAGATAACTACTAGTATTATTTGCCCTGTTAGCTTTTTTTGGTTTATTTATATATACATACAAGGATATATTTAATATATTGTTTTTTACAAACATGGTATCAACTATACCTACTGTTTTGTAACCTGTTTTCATTTATGGATATGTTGTGAAAATCTCTGTTCCCTTAAAAAAATTATACAGGTAATGCATGCTTCTTACAGAAAATTAGAAATTACAGATACACAAAAAGAAAACCGTTGCTTCCCCAAAGATAAATGCTATTAATATTTTGGCATACATTTTTTTCAGACATTTTAAAAGCACACGTGTACAGATTTTTTTAACTGGGATCATATGATACTCTTTTGTAAATTTTTTATTTAACAGTGTAGCTTGAAAAATTTTGTTTCAGTAGATTTAAATATCATCTTTATTTTTAAAGGATGCATAGTATTCCATTGAATGAATATGCTGTATTTAACCAATTCATAATGCTGTGCATTTAGGCTGCTTTATATTTTCATTTCTATGAACAATGCTATAATAAACACTCTTATACATGTTAGCTGCACTAATGAATAATTGAATGGATACACCTTAGCTCATTTTTGGATTATTCTATAGGAGTAATTTCTCAAAAGGGGAATTACTGGGCATGTACTTTTTAAAGTAAACTTTGAAATATACATAAAGAAAAGCACAAAAGTCAAAGGGGTGCTGCTCAATTATTTTTAAAAAGTAAACACTCTATAACCTCCTTCAGACCAAGAAATGGAAATTTCCAGCTCCCCAGAAGCCTTCCTCATGTGGCCTTTTTTTTTAAGTTTATTTTGAGAGAGAGAAAGAGAGCATGTGAGCTCACACACCTGTGCGCAAGAGTGGGGGAGGGGCAGAGAGAGAGGCATAGAGAATCCCAAGCAGGTTCTTCCCTCCGGCTCCCCGCTGTCAGTGCACAGACTGACGGGGGGGGGGGGGGGGGTGCTCAATCTCAAGAACCTAACCGAGAGACCATGACCTGAACCAAACTGACACTTACTGACTGAGCCACCCAGGCACCCTTTTTGTGGCCTTCTATTCACTACTCCCAAAGGGTTAACTACTCTCCTGATTTCTGACACTGTAGGTTAGTTTTGCCTGTCTTTGACCTTTATATAACTAGATCATTCAAACTGTACTTTTTTGTGTCTTCTGTCACTCAACATAATATTTGGGAGATTTATCCATATTATTGTGCAGAGTAGTAGTTTGTTCATTTTCACTGCTGTATATAGTATTCCATTGTATGAATATAGCACTGTTGAAGGACATTTTGGATTATTTCCGGTTTAGCCTGTAGTGAATGATGTTGCTATGAACATTCCCGTGCATGTCTTTTGATGCACGTATGTATGCATTTCTGTTGGGTATTTACCCAGGAGGGGGAGAAAAGGATGCCTACTATAACCACTTCTATGCAACATTATTCTAGATGTCCTAGACAGTGCCTTGAGGTAAGAAAAAGAAACGAAAGCTAGAAGGATTGGAAAAGGAAGGAAAAAAGATCATTATTCACAGATGACATGATTACAGAAAATCTAAAATAATCAAAAGGTAAATTACAATTACTACTAAGTGTATTTAGAATAACTGTTGGATGTAATATCATTATACAAAAATCATATATCTATATATTGGCAGTAAACAATTAGAAAATGAATGTTTTTCTTTTTTTTAAGGTTATTTATTTATTTTGAGAGACAGAGAGAGTAGAGAGCATGAACAGGGGAGGGGCAGAGAAGGAGGGAGAGAGAGAATCCCAAGCAGTGTTGGCTCGATCTCATGAACCTGAGCCATCAGATGCTTAACTGACTGAGCCACCCAGGCGCCCCTAGAAACTGAATTAAAAATTTTTTTAATGTTTTTATTTATTTTTGAGACAGAGACAGAGCATGAGCAGGGGAGGGGCAGAGAGAGAGTGAGACAATCTGAAGCAGGCTCCAGGCTCTGAGCTGTCAGCACAGAGCCCGACGCAAGGCTCGAACTCACGGACTGTGAGATCATGACCTGAGCTGAAGTTGGACGCTTAACTGACTGAGCCACCCAGGCGCCCCTAGAAACTGAATTTTTAAAAATATTATTTTCAGTAACACTTTTTAAAAACCAGGAATAAATCTAACAAAAGACTTGCAAAACCTCACTACAGGAAACTCCAGAACTTTACTAAGAAAACAATTTGGCAGTATCTAGTAAATAAAGCTGAACATCCATGTATCCTACCACGTAGACTTTGTTTTTTTCACTTCATGTCTGCATATGTGGTATAATGCACTGAGAATGATTATTGGGGATTTAAGTTAGCACCACATTTCTGGAACACAATTTGGCAGTATTTACCAAAGTCCTTAAAAGCAAAATTATCCATGTTGACCCAGCAATTCCTCTTTTAGGAATGTATCCTAAAGAAATAATCAGATACATAAAGATGTAATTAATATTTTCAGAAGCTTTTTTTAAAGCCTAAATATGGAAAAGGGGGAGGGATAGGTTAAATTATAATACATCCAATATATCAAAATCTTAGGGTTGCCATTAAAGTGCTCTGATGAAAGAATATTATTTGACAGTGTAAAATGTCCTTAAGTATGTCAATAAATTATAAAAAGCAGGTTACCCAAGAGCATGTATGGCATGATAATGTTAAGAAAAACTATAAAATGGCAAGATAAAAACTGGAAGGATATACACCCGTGTTACAAGGGATAGGATTTTAAAATTTTTAGACATCAGCAACAAATTCCATGGATGGTACAAAATTCAGTGACATTTTCACTCCTTCACTTGTGGCCCAGCCACCTCCCCAGAGGCAGGCAGGGTTACAAGGGTGGTTTTTCATTTATCTTTTGGTGATTCCCAATCTGGGCTGCGGGTGCGAGCCTGGTCGGTTGCCGGGTCGGGGCACCGCGCTGCCCCTCCCACTACGTGTCGCCCCGGTGTCCCCGCCCCCTGCAGACGCGCGCACGCCAACTCTGGAGCCGGACACCATGCATGCACGCCTGCGCCTGTCCGCCGACCGCCTGACGGTGCGCTGTGGACTGTTGGGCCGCCTGGGACCCGCGCCCGAGCTGCGCTTTGACAAGCTGTGGCAGGTGCTGGGTCGCGACTGCTTCGCCGCCGGACGCCACTACTGGGAAGTGGACGTGCAGGAGGCGGGCGTCGGCTGGTGGGTGGGCGCGGCCTACGCCTCCCTGCGGCGCTGCGGGGCCTCGGCCGCCGCCCGCCTCGGCTGCAATCGCCAGTCCTGGTGTCTCAAGCGCTACGACCTCGAGTACTGGGCCTTCCACGACGGCCAGCGCAGCCGCCTGCGGCCCCGCGACGACCCCGACCGTCTCGGTGTCTTCCTGGATTACGAGGCCGGCGTCCTCGCCTTCTACGACGTGTCTGGCGGCATGAGCCACCTGCACACCTTCCGCGCCACTTTCCAGGAGCCGCTCTACCCGGCCCTGCGGCTCTGGGAAGGGGCCATCAGCATCTCCAGGCTGCCCTAGGGGCTGAGACTGGAGTGACTGCCCTAGGCCTTCCGCCGCTCTGGTGTCACCCGACCTCGATGTGGCTGGTCTGCCTGCTCCCTAAGCACTCCTATCATCTCCCCCGCCAGTCATGCACAGGTGCTTTGAAGGTCTCCTCTCCTAGGTTGGTTTCAAACATGCCCCAAACACAGATCCTCTGCCGAGACTGTCTCATCGGACCTTCCCACCACCAGGGCACTTACACTACACTGCTTTTAGTCCGGGTGCCACCCACATGTGAGCCCTAAGCATCCTGACCGTGTCAGAATACATTATCTTCGGCCTCGGACCTCTCCTTCATACAGCAGTCAGCAATACCCGGCACTTAGTAGGCGCACAATAAATATGAGAGAGCCATCCAGCTCTTTCTCCCTTAATGTCCCTTTGATCTGCCTCCTCCTCTCCACCCTGCTTCAGCTTATCCTGCTTACCTTCAGAGCAGCTGCAGGAGCATCTTAACACCTCATGGCCTGAACCCTCTCCCGTCCTCATCCTCCACTGTAAGGCCAGAGGCATGTGCCTAAAACTTCGCTTAACCTTAGAACTACCAGGAGGTTCCTAAGGACTACAGGGAGAAAAGCAGGCACTTTCCCTTAGCATTCAAGGCGTTTCTAGTCTGCCCGGAACTTCTTTATGCCTCATCTGGCTTCTACGGCTCTTTTCAGAGACCCTCCAATTAGAGCTGTCTACACCTTTGCCCTCTGCTACTGGCCCCATACACTCATTTATGCAGAAAAGCCCTTTCATCTTCCTTTGCCTGTTTCAGCCTTCCCCTGGCTTAACTGCCCCAGGAAGTCTCTCCCCAAGCCACAGGAATCTCTCTTACTATTAGAACCACAAGTCTGGGACCTTGCTTTCCAACTAGATTGGAAGTTTCCCAAGGGCAGCTGTGTCCTACACTCTCCCCACCCTGAAAAGTTCAGAATGTTCCGTTCCTCCCAGGCAGTGAATGACCAGCAGCCAGCTATCATTGACTCAGCAGTTGAGCTGAGAAGTCCA
The DNA here is from genome assembly GCF_018350195.1 of Panthera tigris. Classification (NCBI taxonomy): domain Eukaryota; kingdom Metazoa; phylum Chordata; class Mammalia; order Carnivora; family Felidae; genus Panthera; species Panthera tigris. The sequence goes on along the minus strand of NC_056672.1, from coordinate 60,059,215 downwards.
CATGAACCACCCAGCCTGACCTCACTGTACATGTGGGGAGACTAAGGTCCTGAAAGAACGTTGCTTAAAGTCACCCTTGGTGATTAAGGGCTGGGCCATGCCCCGCTCCAGCCCCCAGGCAAGTGTCTTACTTTGGTCCCTGTCCCAGCTCTTGATCTGAGAGATTTTACTGCTTATTCATTCCTCAGGGGATGTTGGGAAGAAAACCAGCAGGTGACTGCTGCTTAGCAACCATAGGCAGTTTTCCCAACTGTCTTGGAACCAAAAGAAGAGGAGCTGAAAGTAAGGTTTGGACAGTCCAGACATCCCCATGCTCCTCAGGCCCCTCAGTTCCAGGTGTTGCCAAGGAAACCCAGAGAACCCCACTTTCCAAAAGAGAAGTGACAGAAATAGAGAAGGCCAAACCAGCAGGACCTCGCAGGCCAGCTTCTCTAACAGGAAGGGAAAAGCATCTTTCTTGGGTCTGTGCCTCAGCTCTGAAGACTTAGTATCATTGTCCAATTCCCTAGATGGTTTTGAAACCATCCTGTGTTAAAGTGTCTTCTTAGGTGCTTGGCAAGAGGGCAGTGGCAGAGTGAAGAAAATGCAAAGGTGAAACCTACTTACGGTTTCAGGGCATTAATTAGCTTGAACCACATAAAACTGACAATTTCTAACAGTTTCTGACCTAAAAATGCCACTTTCATATAGGGCAATGAAATATAAGTAGGCTACAAGGCAGAAGGAACCTTAAGAGTGCCTTCAGTTCTAACTAAATCACTTAAGACGCTAGCTGGATAAACAGCAGAATGTCTAAGCACATTGCTCCAGGAATCCTGAAAAAAGAATTCTACTGGGGATGAGCCAGATCTGAATTCTGACAGGGCATTCCTGACAGAAGGAGATGGATATACTGTGTCTCTCCCTGCAAAGACATTCCCAGACCCATGGCGGCCAGGGCCAAGCACTAACAGCACCTGCTGTTTTGTCAGGCACGGTTCTGACGCTTTACAACTATTAACTCATTTGATCCTTACATCATCCCTAGGAGGTGGAAAGTTACCCCAATTCTACACATGGCAAAACTGAGATTCAGAGTAAGTAACTTGCCCAAGGTCACACAGCCAGTGGTGGAGTTGGGGGTCTATGCTCAGGTCCATCAGGCCATACTGTCTGGGTGAACACAGCTAGTCTCTGGCCAATGCCTGCTCGCTCCCGCCTGTTTTGCCTGTGATACTTGGCTTTGGCCTAGTTACTCTGTGGGACGTGAGCCTAGCTTTGGATTATTTTCCTTGGGCTGAGATGAGGTCCTGCACCCAGAGAGGAACTTGAGAGTTTGGAATTCATGTATCAGAGACAGAGCTGGATTATAAAGGACAAAAACTGGCTCTTATCAAACGCCTACTCTGTATCAAGACTTGCACTAGCCAGAAAACTGCAGTTTCGGTACACAATCTAGTGACCTTAGGCTAGTAGTTTTACCTCTCAGAGGATCATTTGTAAAATGGGAGTAATGACCCTGCCTAGTGCTGGGAGGCTCAAAAGAGCCAACGGTTTTGAACTTGCTTTAAAAACCATACGGCACTGGACCATGTCAGGACCCATTAGCATCCCCAGTGGAATTCCTGTCGTGCCTGGCATAGTGTGGGGGCAACAGAAGCTCCCAGCAGCCATCCGGCAGTAGCAGGAACCTCCCTGACTATTCCTCATACAGGACTAAAGCTTCCTTGGGGTCTATGACTATAAAGTCACTTACCTAAATCTCTTTCAGATATGAACTTGCAGAAATTTAAAAAAAAAATTTTTTTTTTAATGTTTTTACTTTTGAGAAAGAGAAGAGACAGAGGCATGAGCAGGGGAGGGGCAGAGAGAGAGCGAGACACAGAATCCGAAGCAGGCTCTAGGCTCTGAGCTGTCAGCACAGAGCCCGACACGAGGCTCGGACTCACAGACCATGAGATCGTGACCTGAGCTGAAGTCGGATGCTTAACTAAGTCACCCAGGCGCCCCATCAGAAATTTCTTAATCCAGCAAACTGCCTACAGATATTTTTAAATGACCTTAATTTTCTATTATGTGATTTGTTTTAATAAAGATGAATACTGTACCTTGTAACCATGCTCTTCATTGGGAGTTCATGCTGCCTCAAGTACACAGCACCTAGGCCTGGACAGGGCCTCACTCACCTCACGTCCCCTCCACAACTTTTTTGTGGGAGTCAGCTCCGCTGGTCCCAGGTTCAATAGTGCCAGAGATGGGGAGTTCACCACTGCTGAAGATAACTTACGAAATTCTTCCCTATGTACAAACAAGTCCTACTTCCCAGCTATTCTATCCAAGAAAATACCATGTCACTTTTGGCATCTTTCATCTTTCATCTTTACATTGACGCCACCTGTGGTCACTAATATTTAGAGATTTCGGGGACCCTTCCTTGCCTACTGCATCTCTTGTTTCTGCAATTCCACTCTGTCAGGGAGCAGTGACTGTGATGTCAGCCTAGCAGAGGGTACACAGCGTGGTCCCTCCACCCTCTACTTGGCACGCCGAGTCTACCCACCCATGTCACACACAGGTGATTATCTTCTCTACGTGCCCCAACAGGAAGTGTGTTCCAGACAAACCCCCCCCCCCCCCCCCCCCCCCCCGCAACTCTCTCCAACGCACGATCCAGTCCTCCACACAAAAGGCAGAGTTAAGACTCATGACCTCAGGGGCTCTTCCAGGTCTGAGCCTTACTGATTCCTGCTCTGAGGGAAATCCAGCTGGCGTTTACAGAGCTTCCTGGGCCACCCTTTTAACACTCCGAATGTCTGCCAGGAACTAGAGGCAACTGACTGGGTCCCTGTTGGAAACTAGGTGCTCCACATTCTCAGCTAGAGCCCAAGTCAGGCCCATCCCTCCCTCCCTCCCAGACCCACATCCTGTTTCCAGGCCCCGGAATATCCCTCTACTACCATCCCATGTCTCTTCTTGCTAGGAAAGTCTCAGATATTTGCCTAAATGTCACCTTCTCTGCTGTTGTAGAGGAAAAGGTTATGGAATCGGAAACATTGATGATCTTCTCAAGGCTGCTTAATAGGGAGAAATGAAGTAAACACCGGCCAGAAATTGATAACTATCACACTTCAATTCTTAGCACATCAATCTGATGCATTCTCTTTTACACATGAGTACAACCCAGGATTCCCTCCCCACCCCACCCACACTTACAAACATCAGTGCCTTTCCAGAAACTGATTTGGGATCCACAGGAGAGGGAGGCTCTAAACTCAAAAGTAAAGAAACTTCAAAAGGCTAATTATATGCATCTGGAAAGAGACTCAAGGATACACTTTGAAACAAGAAGTGATAGTGAACAACGTCAAAGAAATATGAACAAAGATTAGGAATCTGGAAATACATTTGAAAAGAACTGTTCATCTTAGCACTCATTCAAAAGAACAAAGGAGAGTCCGATATGGACTCCCTGTGAAAGGGTCATGCGGTTCAATGAAGCAGTGAGAATCTTTCTTGTTAGCTGGGTTTCATTATGGATTAGGGAAGGGCTGATTTCAGCATTACCACTGTATTAAAAAATCACCACAAGCTACAAATACACCAAGCCCCACACCCCCATCTCCCTTACCCAGCCCTATTCCCCACTCCCCCGCCCCCACTGCACATAGCACCTTCTAACTTACCGTGATTTACTTACTATGCTTATGGTTTGCTGTGCATCTATCCCCATCTGAATGAAGTTCCATGAAGAAATGTGGGCTGCTCACCGCTGAATCCCAGTACCTAAAGCAGGGCCTGGCACAGAGCAGAACCTCCATATTGTTGAAAGGAATGAACATTTCTCTCTCTTCGCTCACAGATATATGCAGGCTTTTAACATTTCTCTGCCTGCAAGATCCTTGACCAACCCCTTCTCTGATGCCCACCAATCACTATACAGCTCACTGGATACAGAGGCCCAGGGCAGGGAGAGAATAAGGGCAACGGCGAAGAGACAGCTGGAGGTCAGGACAGAAGGGAGATTTGGGGTCATGTGGACTGGCTTTATAGGCAGGATGAAAGAAGGCTTAAAGAAGAGGGCCTTGTACAATGAGCTTTCGCCCCTGTGTACCCACACAGCAGCTAGACAACAATGATTTGCTTTTGAGCCCACCTCCCCTTCTGGGCCAGCCAACATGAAGCAGAGACTGACATGTTTGCTCTTTGTATCCCCTCCTATGGGATTGAGACAGGGCCTGGCCCAAAACTGTGTGTCTAGGGAGGAGGAGTAGATGAAAGCCAGGTTTCTGGAGACCATCACTCCTACCCCACCTCCCCTGACAGTACGAGCAAGGCAATTCAGAATTCAGAGAATGGCACTTTATTTTAAGACTTGATTTTTTTGCCATGATTTTCTACCGATTCTTCCAGGATGGTGTCATCTTCTTCAACAGTGACCAGGACCTTCTTGCCCACCAGACTAAAGATGTCTTCAGGAGGGTAGCCTTTGGGCTCACCCACCTTCACAGTAAGCATGTCCAACGTTAGAACAGTGCCTTCTGGAATTTTCACTTTGGCCACCACGGACTTGCCCAGCTGTGGATAAAATTAAGACTCAGTGCCAGCCTCCCAGAAGTTAACTGGAACATGTTGTTTTATACCCAAGGTCCCTGACCAGTCTTCACAGGTACCCTGGGAGCAGGGACTTTGTTCTCCCACCGGTGCCTAGAACAGAACCTCACACAGAGTGGGGACTCAGCCAGTGTGGGGTGAACTTAGAGACTCAGAGAGGGGCCTTAACAATAAAGTGTAAAGGAAAGGGCTCAGATTATACAGCCAAACAGAGCCAGGTCCAAATTCCCTTCAGGCGGGTACAAGCCGTGCCTGAGTTTCTCTGTAAAATGGGAAATAATAGTGCCTCCAGCATGTCAGACGACTACAAGAATTAGTGGTAATAATATATGTCATCTACCTGGAACATGCTCCCAGTACGTGAACATTATGATTTGTCATCATTCAGTTCAACATCTCATTTTAAACGCGGAGAAACTAAACTGAGATCCATAGAGGGCAGAAAACTTGGCCAAAGTTGCAAGAAACTGGGATTCTGACTCCTGGCCCACTGCTCTTAAGGGACACAAACCTTACAGCCACCATGCTCGGTAAAATAAGAATACGGAGGGCTCACAAAAGACCGAGTGTGCCGTTATTCAGCGGACGGGAAAAGGGGCCGCCTACGAAGGGGCAGGCAGGGACAGGCAGCCGAGGGGAATGAAGGGTACCAGAAGCTCATGACCAGTCTTTCTATGTCTTGTCCCTAAATGCTGTTGAACAAGTCACTGCACCATGTGAGGGCCAAGGAGTCAATTCTAAAAGTAAGTGCCAGGACAAAAGGTCTGTCAGCGGATGTTATCCGATCACGCATCCCACCATCCATCGCTGTTTGCCCAGGGAGCCAAGAGGCTCAAAACCAAAGTAACCAAATGCAAACTCTCCCGCATTTCTGGTGTGATTCTCTCTCCCTTTCTTCTGCAAGGCAGTCTGTTTCCTTTTACTGTTATTTTCATCTCCTGGTACTTCGCATCTTTAATTTGAGGGAGGCAATCAGGCCCCACTAGAATAAAAGATGAAAACATTCTTCACGCATGCCTGGTGTTTGGTCTTTGCCTCGACCCAGACAGCCACAGCAGATCAGGAGCGGCTGCAGTCCTGGCAGCCCCAGGACACTGGGCTGTATGACTAGAGGCCAGGACAGGTCTAGGCCACGGCTTCCAAGAAGCCCAAGTGGTCAGCAAACCAGGCAGTCCTTGGCCTCAGCGTCCCCTCTGTCTGAAGGTCAATGCTGCACAGCTCACACTGCTCCTGAGGGAAGATTCGCCAGCCCCCCCCCCCCCCCGCCAACCCCCTGCACCACACACGGCCCTGTCCATCTAGGGCCTCCTCCGTTTAGGGGTGCCTCTGTGTATCACAGGCCCTTCTCCCGGTGCCTCATGGAACCCCTTGGCCCAACTGTTTCTCAAGGCTTACCTACTCCAAGGGACCCCAGGCTTGACCACCCAGGTGCCTTCTACCCCCACCCCCTTACATGTCCTGGTGTCTACAGCACTGGTGCCACAAGCTTCAGAGACTTGGTGGGAAACCGTAACGTGATTCTAGGAGGCCGGAGAAACTGCTGAGGCTCCCTTAAGTGACAAGCTTCTTCTGCGGCTGATATGAGCCCAGAGACACTCAGACGGTCGGCCCGGGCTCAGGCAGGGTTGGTACTGACTCCCCTGGCACGTAAGCCCACTGAGGCCCCACTCAGAGCAGTGCAGCCTGGCAGAGTTGTGCAGAACCCACCTTCTCGTTGCAGGCCATCTCACAGGGCAGCAGCTGCTTGGTCGGGGAGCCCATGGCCCTTTCCACAAGGCGCACGGACCGCACCAGCTCGGCCAGCTCTCCAGGCTCCAGCGAGGCAGAGTGGTCACTCCCCTTCCAGGTCTTGTCCAAAGTTATGTGGCGCTCCAAAACCTTGGCGCCCAGAGCCACTGCGGCCACAGATATCGCTATGCCTGTTTCGTGGCCAGAATACCCTATGGGAATGTCAGGAAAGAGCTTCTGATACTCCTTTAAAATAGAAAAAAAAAGAGAAAAGGCTAAATTATGCATACAGTGCAGAGTCAGGAAGAGCTAGGTTGGAGTCCCAGTTGAGCTGCTCACTCTTTGAGCAACTACAGGCAAGATGCTGAGGCTCTCTGAGCTTCTCCTTCCTGGGATAATAGTGGTACCTGTCCAGGGCTGCTCCAGATGCACGAAAAGCACTCAGCGCGCTGGAATGCTGCCAAAATAATGGCTACCGTTATCAAGAATGCACTCCAGGAATGCTTCACACTACGCGAACCACCAGGAATAACAACAGAACCATGGCCGATTGCCGAAACTCATTCAAAAAGCAGCCGTCACATTTAATTAGCCTGAGCTGCTGAAAGCAAGTGTGCTGTATGCACACATATCGTCATCAATAATATATGCAGCCCAATCTCGAAACAATCCTTTGGTGAAAATGCTAAATAATTAACTAATCTGTGATCTATAATTCACTGAATGTAACAAAAGACATTCGTCAAGTGAGTCTTGTCATTGAGGGTGACCGGAAAGCTTAAGAGTAGTAGGAAGACCCAGATGGGGTTTGATATAAGATTAGGGCAGCTGAGTGGCAAAGGCCCCGAAAACCAGGCTGTAGGGTGCATAATGAACACAGGAATGCAGGTGACAGGGTCAAACTGCTCTAACATGGTTGTACCGGGCCCGGGACGGGGCAAGCAGGCAACTGAATCCTCAGTGTGCCCTGGTATTGAGAGAGGCCACGACGGCAGCCTGGGTGAGAATGGAAAGAGGGGCCACACTCCACAGAGAAAGAAAATCAAGGAAAATATCTGGAGTCTCAAACAGTAAACTGCCCATTATAGTGATCTCTGTGGGATGAGATTCCAGAGCACGTTTACTTTCTAGATTATGTTTTCAGAGCTGTTTGAGTTTTTTTTAAAAACCATGTTAAAATTTTTAAAATAACATGGTTTAGAGATAAGCTAGAAATGGAGAAAAAACCACCAACTGGGAGAGACACAAATTTAGGTAAAGAGACAGCAGTGTCCGTTTTCAAAAAAGGCTAATTTTTTTTTTAAGTTAAATATGAAGACTGTGTAGCAACATGCACAAAAGCTTATACTCTCGTGGAAAAAGCCAGAATGTCAAATACTGTTACTAAAAGGAAAATATAAAAGGGCACTGGTTAATTGCAGTATCAAGATTAACTGTGTGTCTGTGTATATTTGCAATTCTACTAGTATCACTACAGCGTTTCTGTATGATAATTACATATACATGTTTCTAATTAAGTGGAGCTTCAGGTGCTACGAGGCGAAAGCACGTAGGGATGGAGATAGCCTGAGACTACAAGAGACAAAGGGTTGTAGTCCCAGCTTTGCACCACGACGCTGTGAAAGCTCAGGCAAGAGTCCTTTTCCCTCTGGGACTGGATTTCACCATCTGTAAGATGACTGAGGTGGATAGACCAAATCCTGGGAGAGAGAAAGCTCCCTCAAGTCTGTCACTGTAACCCATCTGGGCCTCAGGGAGGCTCAGGATTATAGGTAGAAAACAACAGAGCTGGCAAGCAGCGCAGAGAAGGAAAAGCCAGAAGTTTCAAGAAGGTCTCCTACAGCTCAGTATGAAGAAAACCGGACAGATGTTTGTACACCACTGTTCCTACCAGCATTATTTGCAATAGCCAAAAGGTGGAAACATCCCAAATGTCCATCGGCGGACAGATGGGTAAACAACACGCAGTACATACGCACAATGGAATATTCTTCAGCCTCAACAAGCAGTGAAATACTGGCACACGCTACAATATGGATGAACCTCGCAGACATTACATTAAGTGCAAAAAGACAGACACAAAGGACACATATTGTAGGATTGCACTTAGATGAGGTCTCTACAGGAGTCAAATTCATGGAGACAGAAAGCAGAATGGTGGCTGCCAGGGGCCGGGGGGAAAAGGGAATGGGGAGTTCGTGTTTAACTGGGACAGAGTTTCAGTTTGGGAAGATGAGAAAGTTCTGGAGATGGATGGCGGTGATGGTCGCACAACGGTGTGGATGTACTTAATGCCACTGAACTGTACACTTAAAAACGGTTAAAATGGGAAATCTTGTATTTTGCCACACACATAAACACTAAAGACAACATACTAAAAAAGGGTATGAACCAGCAGTTTACAGAAGAGGGACCTCTAATGGCCAATACACATGATACAGAAAATATAGAGAGGCAATTATGAGGACTCACACCTAAAATTTCATAGTGGGAAAAATTAAGATTGGTTTTCAGAAAATTTAATTTATAATCACCCTCTTTAGAATGTATCTGCTTCCTTAACTGCACAGTTGGTTCTAATTTAATTCTATAACTATGAGATCGTGAATGGAGGGTCAAATTACACGAAGCATGTCAAGATGGGTTAGAATTTTGGTTACAACGAAGGCCCCCTCTTTCCCACAGTAAACGACCCAAGAAAAGCCATTTTGTTGTGGCCCAGTCAGACAAGGGCTTGCTCACCGTGATGATGCATAGGTTGACGTCCTCGGGGGGAGAGCGGGTACGCACTGGTACACTGGAGGAAGCAGAAGTTGGGGTTGAGGGGCTTCACAATCTGATAGACTTGCTTCATGGTGTCCATCGACTGCATCCCGCTGGAGATCACCATTGGGCGGCCTGAGTGACCCAACGCCAACACCATCATCACTTTCTCTTTAGGGGTTCTGACTGTCCCTCAAGCATACCCCAATTGCTGGTCTCATCATTCAAATGAACCCCACAGACATCTCTCCAACACTGTGCCAGCCGCTGTGTGGTGAGAGGGGAGCTTGGTGGATTTTTGCCCTCAACCCAGAGGAAATGGAGACTCCCCTCACCCTCAATATTACTGTTTGGCAAAGTGAACTGAATCAAGGAGGCAGAGGAATTTCACACTCCTCAGAGAAAGGTGAGCATCTCATTGGGGTAAGAGTGTGCACAGCATGTTGAGGTGAGCACTGCCCCCGACTCGAGAGCAGATGTGTGAGCCCCGGAGCGGCCGCCTCCCAGCTGTGTGGCCTCGCATGCCTCATCTATGAAGCAGTATGAAGCATCATAATCAAATAACCAACTTCAGTCCCAGGGCTGTTATGAGAATCAAACGAGATGATTCAGGTTGCAAACCCACTTTCCAAACCATAATGGAGGAGGGTAGAGACTCTACAAGATCAAAGTCAGAACTTCCTCTGTACTGCCATATCCTCAATTTCATATAAATCAACACAATAAAATAATTTTTAATTTTAAAAGTTCTTATCAAAACTGACTTGTTCTTAATTTCTTTCAAGTCAGCACATGCAACTGTGGAAGTATATGCTAATTGAAAAAAGAGGTTTCTAAAGTCTGTCTTCAGGAGACTTCATTAGCGGGTTCTACTAAAGGAATAAAAATGGGAAGGTTTGGACTCCCTCATTTTAGGGCAAAAATTAAACACTTACCTTTTTTGGCGGTCTTTTCCAGATAAGGAAAATTGTTAGTGTCCCCAGATCCAACTTTGAAAAACGGAACATTCAGCTCATGCAGAAATTCAACTGCCATCTATAAAAACCAAAGAAGGAGCTCTTTCTCACCACCATTCAAAATTACTGCCCTCGGGTCAGGCGAGGAGCCACAAACAGAAAACCCCCCTGGTCTTGCCCAGCAAGAGGGACTCTCGCAACAACATGAAAGCAGGCAAAGATGTGTTACCAGTCCTTTCATTCACATTCAAACCTTCTTTCATTCCTAGCCACCCATCCATCTGTCCAACAACACTGCATGCTGGCCTGTACTGGTGATGAGATGTGCCAAAGATTCAGACCCCAGGCGAGACATCCCTTCCCAAGGGACCCAGGGAGTGTGTGTTGGTGGTATAGTGGTGAGCAGAGCTGCCTTCCAAGGGACCCAGGGCCCAGTGAAGAACTGGAAAAGGGTTGAACAACCTAATCCTGACCCAGGAAACTGGGTGGCGAGAAAGTTGAATGGCTCCCAAAGGCCTCACCCTTTACTCAAAACCACATAGCCAGGGAAAGAGGCCATTTCAATCCTTGCCAAAAGCGGGAAAAAATGAAGCATTTTATGGCCCAGGCCTGACATAGTGATCCACAGCTGGCAGGGCCCATCAAACCCAAACCCTCTCAGCCCCCAAACAATGCTGCCCACAGGAAAAACAAACCTCATTCACTTTTTTTGACACAACATCACTGCTTGAGGTTACCTATGGAGGGCCCTTTACCATCGTTCACCTCCACTGGGATTCATCAGTAAGACTCAGGATCAGGAAACTGGCAAGTGTCAGTGAACACTTGCTAAAGGAATCAGTGGGCCACAAGTTTTAAAAGTCTCAGTTGGTCATCAAATTACAAAAACCCCAAAAAACTACATTTTTTACTATTTTTAAAAATTGAAGTAGGAGATCAGAAGTGGGGAGAATCAATATCTCAGAATGTTTCCCTATACCTAAGTTTGATCTATTGTAAAATGCTGCCTGGGTTTCAGAAGTAGATTTGGAAGGCCTGATCAGCTACGTCACTGCTTCTCACACTTTAATATGGGATACCAATCTCCTGGGGATCTTGCTCAGATGAAACGCAAATTCTGACTCTGCTGGGTTAAGGTGGGGCCTGAGGGTCTGTGTTTCCATTAAGTTCTTGGGTAAGACCGCCACTGCTGCTCCGTGAACCCTATTTTACAAGGAGGTAGGTCATCGTGCCTGAAAATCCAGAGGGCATAGGGTGGCCAGGAACAGCATGAGGTCATTCGGCCAGCAGGCGCTTTAAGTCAACTCGCTGCTGCCTGAGCTTCCTTCCATCTTGTCGGCAGGTGATAAGTTACTCCAATCACTGGCTGCAATCAGAGACTAACTTTCCTCATCTGTAAATCCTCTAATATCGTGAAGGTTAGAGCCGCCAGAAAGCCACACCCGGTGCGTAACCAGCCAGTGAACAGTTCAAAGGCAGTTCACAACCCCCTGGGTCCAAGAGACGCCGTCCAGTGTGGTCTGAGTTCTACTCCCAAGCCTGCTAAACTACCTGTACTGAGGTTCTCACGGTCTTCCCTCTGCTATATTTCTTCCTCACCTCTCTTCTCCTTTCCATGTTGTTCCACCTGGCCTCTCCTGCTCACGTGTCTCTCACACTGCTGACCAGCCCTATGATGGAGGATGAAAAACATTCCTTCTAAAGTGTTTATTGAACAAAGTTGACTTCCCCCACTTTTCTCATTCTATCTGGCAGATAGAGTGTTTTCTATTGTAAGAGGGAAAACCCTATGCTAAGTTTTCTTCTTTATAATGTTCAACTTCTAAGAGAAATGGCTCCTGATGAAAAAGCCCCCGAGGGCACAGAGGATGAGCCCACTCAGGAGAGGCACAGGGCGAGCAGGAGCGAGGAAAAACCAAATGCAGGAGAATACACTTTGCAGAAGCTTACCTACGAAGGCTGGAAAATCTGCTTGGAATTCTACAGTTTTCAAGTGAAGAAAGGGGACAAATTCCTCTCCAAAGGGAAAGGGGCCTGTCTGCAGTCCTCCGAGAGAACCAGTCCCACCTAGCGGTCACTCCGAACACTACCACTGTGGCTTCATCTCTGCAAAAAGGGTGCCAACCTCAGTAATGGGGAAGATCCTAGCCTTCCATCCTGAGGCTGTCTTGCCGTGCCCAGGCCCCCTGAGGCTAGGTTAGCACCGGTGCCACCACCCCCCCCCCGTTCTCCAGGGACTCCCTGGCTTCCCCTAGTCTGCCCACCCTGCTGTCCATCCCCTTTTCATCTAGGGGTACAGTGAGGCCAGGCAGCCTCACATCTCCCTCCCACCCCGCAGCACAAAGGCTTTCAGTCTGTCTGGAAGGAATTCTGCTGACAAGACCTTCCCTGGGCATCCAGCTGGCTTAATACACAGAAAAGGGCCCAACCAGCAACCTGGTTTCAGTGAAATGCTGCACTGCCAGAACTCCCTCTTACAGAGTCCCAAGAAATCACTTGTCTAGCATTTTATTTTTTTAATTCCAGTGCTTCCCAAACTTATTCAACTCAGAACCTTGCTTATTTGGGGGGGGGGGAGGCTTTATTGCCAAGAATTAATTGGTAATAATTATTATCAACGAGGATCGATAATGTGTGCCCACAGAGTCCCCTTTCTGCATCATGGCCCACAGATCTGAGGGGTAACCAAAGCAAGAAGAGGAGTTGGGATTTTTCTAAAGCCCCTTCCCCTGCTCTCAGCTTTTGGATCCTGTGGAAAAGGAAAAAGAAGCCCAGAGTGATGAGTCGTGGAGAACAGGGTCCTGGCGAGCTGCCCAGCGTGACAGAATGATGAGGGGGGAAGCATGGGACGTGAGACTCCCCGTGGCCCTGTCAGAGTGCATCACGGCTTGGGCAGGGGGGTGCCCTGCTGGTGGAGGTGGCAAAGGAAAGAAGAGAGGAGGAAAGAGGGCGCCTCAAAGGGCACCTCTGCTAGGATGGGGCACCTGTGTGTGAGGGCAGCACGTCCTTCACCACCTCGACCGTCATGGCCTCCATTTGCTTTCTCAATAGAACTCTCCATTTAGACCAAAGGAACTCTACTCATCTCAGCCCCATCCCACGAGCCTCTCTGCAGCTTTGGCCAGGTGCCCTGGTAGTTTTCTCAGCCTTAATAAAATTCCACGACACCACAACCTCTCCTCAACATATGAAGAACACCTCGGGACAGCACAAAGAGTGGAGAAAACAGGCACTCCACAAATGGCTGCTGTCCACAAGGAAGTTAAGGTGGGTAAATACTCAGAGCCACCTGCCAGGTAAACACAGAACAAGGGACCAACCTACTTCCAATAGCCAGGCAGACAGGACGTGCAGGTTCAGCAAAGGGACCTGGTAAGCAAAACAAATGAACTCTTGTAAAGGCTCTTAAGAACGCATTTCCCCTCACTGCCTTCGCCCGGGTCAGCCGGGAGAATCCTTGGGAACAAATGGCATTCCCAGGGCAGAGAAGCCTCCTTGTCCACACAGTGTGAAACAGAACAACCCCAAAGGGTTCTGCATAACAGAATGGCCATCATTCGGTGGATGCAGGTCTGGCACAGCCCTCGCACCCAACACCTCGCCACTGCCACGTGGGGCGGGCACCTTTATTATCCTGTTTTTACGGATGGGACACCTGCAGCTCAAAAAGGTCACATGAGGCACCTGAACCCACAAAGTGTCAACTTGAGAACCTGAACTCAGGCAGTGTGGCTGCAGAGCACGCGCTGCACACACCACACAGAAGGGCTTCCTGGGGAGCAGAGAGACAGGAACCGAAGGGAAAGGCTGAGGGGCAGATGCCGCCCACCAATCCCCGGGCTCTCCTCCATCTCCCGGCTGCTCCTGCTTCTAGCTCCAAGCCACCTACGAGCGAACGATCTAAAGATCTAAAGAGGTGACTTTTCCCAGGCAGCCTCACAGATGCAAGGAGGTGCCCTCTCTCCTTCAGAGTCCACATCCTGGAGCTCACATGCCTGGCGACACGGACTGAGAAGGAAAGTCCTCATTCCAGGTGTAAGTGCCCTTAGTGACCTCTTCTCCGGCTGGGAGAGCCCCTGGACGGCAGCGTGTTCACACTCGAAAGGAAACAGAGACCCAGAGAGGGAAGGGTCTCCACAAGCTCACACTTGAGATCAACTCAGAGCAGAGTCAGGCTAAGAAGCCAGCCGTCCTGACACTCGGCGCAGGTTGCCTACCTTCACCGTAGCTAATGTTTGCTAAGTGCTGGCTGTGTGCTATGCTTTATATCAACAATCAGGTTTCATCCTCACAACAACCTTGCAAGATGGGTTCAGGTACTAACCCTACTTAGCAGCCGAAGAAACAGGAGCACAAAGAGGTTCAACAACCTCCACACAGAATGACAGGCGGAACCACATTCAAACTCAAAATCTGACCCCAGAGTCCATGCACTTAACCATGAGATCAAACGGCCTGGGTATGTGACATTCGGCATGGGGTCTCAAAGGTTTACACTCTTTAAAATTACTATGGACCCTACAGGGCTTTTGTTTTTGTAGGTTCTAGCTACTTATATTTATTGAATTAAAATTACAACTAAGGAATTTGGGCTTTTTTAACTTTAAACTTTTAATTTTGAGGTAATTTAGCTTAACAGGAAACTCTAAGAAATAATACAGAGAATTCCTATGTACGCTTCACCCAGTTGTCCCCTATGGTGACATCTTGCAAAACTAGAACACAAAATCACAACCGGGAAATTGACATTGAGAAGAGTCTACTGATCTTACTCAGATTTCACCATTTTTACATGTATTCATTTGTGTGTGTGTGTATTTAATTTTATGCAGTTTTACCATGTGCACAGACTCACAACTACCAGTCACAATCCAAAACTGTGCCATCACTCCAAGTATCCCATGTATTACACTTTTACAGCCACATCCCCTTGCCTTCCTTCCCCTCCCTAACCCCGATAACCCTTCCTCTGCTCTCCACCTTTGTAATTTCGTCAGTTCAAGATTGCTCTATAAAATGAACGGTATAGTATGCAACCTTCTGAGACAGGCTTTTTCACTCAATGTAATACCCTGGAGATATATCCAAGCCACAACATGTATCAGCAGTTCATTCCTTTTATGGCTGGAACCATTCATTCACCTACCTACCAGAGAACTATCTGGGTTATTCTAGTTTGGGGGCTGTTACAAATAAAGTTGTTATGGACATGCACGTACAGCTTTCTATGTCAATGCACGTTTTCATTTCTTTTAGGAGAAATTACCAAATGACGCATGGCAAGCAACATGATGAGCACACATCTAGTTTGTGGTGGTGTTTTTTTCAGGTATGCAATAAATGGTTATTTTCTACGGAGATAAAATGGACACACAGCAATGTATTAGTTCTGAGTGTACAACATGATTTGATATACATATATATTATGAAATGGTTAGTTCAGTCATAACCCATCCCCACACATAGGTACAAAATTCTTTTACATGTCCGGTTTTATAAGAAACTACCAGTATCCTTTAAGTGAGTGAATTGTGATATGACACCATATGTGAATTGTACTAAAATAGAGTTGTTTTTAAAAAAAGGAGACTACCGGGGCACCTGGGTAGCTCAGTCGGTTAAGTGCACGACTTCAGCTCAGGTCAGGATCTCCTGGTTCATGAGTTTGAGTCCCATGTCAGGCTCTGTGCTGACAGCTCAGAGCCTGGAGCCTGCTTGATTCTGTGTCTCCCTGTCTCTCTGCCCTTCCCTGCTCATGCTGTCTCTCTTTCTCTCTCAAAAATAAATAAACGTTTAAAAAAAAAAAAAAAGGAGACTACCATATTATTTTCTAGAGCGATTATGCTGTTCTACATTCCCACCAGCTATGTATGAATGATCCATTTTCTCTGCGTCCTTCCCACCTTTGGTGTTATTGTCACTTTTTGCTTTAGCCAGACTCACAGCTATGTAGCAAGACCACAGTGTGGTTTAAAATTGAGAAATTTTTAAATCATAAGAATAGACAAGCACACACACACACACACACAAAAAGATGAATTGGACAGCATCATAATTAAAGATGTTTGTGCTTCAAAGGACATCATCAAAAAGTGAAAAGACGATCCAGAGAATGGAAAACATTTCCACAAATCTGTATCTGACTAGGGACTCCTATCTAGAATATATAAAGACAAATAACCCAATTAAAAATTGGCAAAGGATCTGACAGATATTCTTCCGAAGAAGGTATACAGATGGCTAATAGGCATATGAAAAGATGCTCAACATGATCAGCCATCAGGGAAATGCAAATCAAAACCACGACCAGATACTATTTCACACTTGCTAGGATACCTAGAATCAGAAAGTCAGATCATATCAAATGTTGGTGAGGATCTGGAGACACCGGAACCCTCATATACTGCTAGGAGGATTGTAGGTGCAGTCACTTTGGAAAAAAAACAGTCTGGCAATTGCTCACAAATTAAACACAGAGTTACCATATATCCCGAGAGAAATGAAAACATGTCCCTAAAACCTGTACAGGAATGTTCATGGAAGCATTATTCACACTAGCCAAAAAGTAGAAACAATCCAAATGTCCATCAACTGACAAATGGGTAAATAAAAGGTACTCTATATCCATAATACTGAATATTACTCATCAATAACAAGGAGTGAGGCACTAATACACGCTACAACACGGCCAAACCTTGAACACATGTTACTATGTGAATGAAGCCAGACACACAGGACCACATACTGTCTCGTTCTGTTTATATGCAATGTCCAGAAAAGGCAAATTTATAGAGACAGAAAGCAGATTAGTGGTTGCCTAGGCCTGAGGGAATTGGTGGGGATTGAGAAATGGCTGTTTACGGGTACATGATAAAAATGTGCCAAAATCAATCGCGGTGATAGTCACAACTCTGTGAATATGCGAGAAACAACTGGGGGCACCTGGGTGGCTCCGTCACTTGAGCGTCTGACTTCGGTTCAGGTCGTGATCTCATGGTTTGTGAGTTCGAGCCCTGCATGGGGCTCTGCACTGACAGCTCGGAGCCTGGAGCCTGCTTCAGATTCTGTGTCTCTCTCTCTCTCTCTCTCTCTGCCCTTCCCCACTCACTCACTTACTCACTTTCTCTCTCTTAAAAATAAACATTTAAAAAACAATAAAAACAAATGAATTGTAAAGTAAGCTTTAATTGGTGAATTGTATGGTCTGTGAAAAGAGTTGTTACTAAAACAGAGAGCATACAGCATACCTTTCCTTAGGTACTGCCAGCGGAATGGCGTCATGGAACATCATGCAGCTTCTGGAAAACTCCACTACACACGTGGGAGAGTATGACAGTGAAAAAGGCAAATCACATTTGAGTATCACTACGAAAATAGTCTGGACCTGGTGGAGCTTCTGAAAGGTCTCACGATTCCCCCACGGTTCCTGGACCACACTTTGAGAACTGCCGCCACACTCTTCCCATTACTCTCATGTGTTATTGTTGATCTCAGGTGTCACTGCTGCGGAATTCCCAAATGACCTCTTCCACTTCCCCCTTCTATGGACTCAATATTGGATACAGTCAGGTTTTAGGAAAACTGTCCTGGGGAAGCAATTATGTAGTGGAGGAGGGGGGCAAGTACACCCCCGAGGCTAATTAGTTTTAACAAAAAGACCAGGCAGGACTCAGTCCTCAAATGCCAGTGCTTCTTAAAGTAGCCACTCTGGGAAAGGCTGTGTGCTTATTGCAAAGACAACACTAGGGATCCAAAATATTTGTTGTAATCTTCTTTGGAAATTCTCTCCAGAGCTCTGTGGGCCCTACAGAAACAAACCTGCCCATTACTGACTCGTTACTAAGTCAATCAGACCAAAAGTTTCACGTTTAGCACAGGAAGTATGAGTAGTTTCCTGAACCCAAACCTGCCCTCTGAGGATGGGGGCTCAGTTGTCTCTGAGTGCCTGAGTCCTAGGGACTGCTAAACGGCAATCCCAAAACGCCACGAACCCGCAGTAATGCGAAAACAGGCATGTTATGAAAACAAATGTCACTTTCTAGGTGTGAGCTTCCTTCCACCAAGGCACTGACTAAGCAGGTACTGGCATGTACCAGGATCACTATGTCAGGATCTGAGTTCACGGTGAACACACAGACCTAGTCCTGTCTTGAGACGTGTGCTTTACACATACAGTCTCACCAGTTCCAGAAAACAAGGCCTGCATGTTCTGTATTTTAATCAATGGGTGGCCCTTTACTTAAGAGGAAACAGGCCCAGAGAGATGAAAGGAGAGCGTGGTCAGGCAGGAGGGCTCTGGAGTCGGCCTGGCTTAGCTGATCCGTAACTACTGACACCCTCCCTGTGAAATGGGGATAATAACTATCCTACCCAGGGCGCCTGGGTGGCTCAGCTGGTTGAGTGTCTGACTTCAGTTCGGGTCATGATCTCATGATTTGGGAGTTCAAGCCCCACATGGGCTGGCTGCTGTCAGCTCAGAGCTTGCTTTGGATCCTTTGTCCTCCTCTCTCTTCCCCTCCCTCATTCATGCTCTCTCAAAAATGAATAACTATTTTTTTAAAAAAATTGTCCTATCTGAAGAGGCTAAGAGGAGTAAATGAATTGATATTTTTAAAATACCTAGCACAGAACTTGGTACATTGTAAATACTCAAGAAATGTTAGCTAATAGTAAAACCAAAAACAACACCCAAGTCTTTTAGATCCTAAAGCCCACATTCTTTCCTGCTTAAACTTTTTAAATTTACAGATCGTTTAAGAATCTGATAAAAACTATGTAAGTGATGAGTAACTAAATTCTACTCCTGAAATCATTATTACGCTATATGTTAACTAACTTGGATTTAAATAAAATTAAAATATTAACTAAAAAAAAATCCACTAGGGCGTCTGGGTGGCTCAGTTGGTTAAGAGGCCGACTTCAGCTCAGATCATGATCTCAACATTCATGAGTGTGAGTCCCATGTCGAGCTCTATGCTGACAGCTCAGAGCCTGGAGCCTGCTTTGGATTCTGTGTCTCCCACTCTCTCTGCCCCTCCCCAACTCGTGCTCTGTCTCTCTCTCAAAAATGAACTATTAAAAAAGACCAAACAAAAAAAACTCCACTAACCCTTTTTGTTTGGTTCATTCATTTATTCCTTCAACAAGTATTTCCCAACCACCTGCTGCACGCCAGGCACCAGGGATGCTGTGGGGCTCGGAGTTTAGTAGGGAGGAGTTAACACACAAGAGTACACAAGAGTACACACACAAGAGTAACACACAAGAGTACGCAATTACAAAAGTACCAGAAGAATACATCTGGAGGGGCCTGAATCAAGCCAGTGAACAGGAAGAATTCCCAGAGGAAGTGCTCTTTAAACTGGGATCAGAAAAATGCCCAGCAACCTCTTTAGGAACATTTTCCATAAAAAATCTCTCCCCTTGTCCCCAGGAAAGCTCTTGGGCTTAGAGACTCTCAGGCCATCAACATCAAGGCGGCGAAGAGCAAGGGAGATGCCCAAAGGCTCTGCTGAGCTCTGCAAAGCCACACACACCTGCACGGATGCCCAGGCAGAACTGAAGGACCAGAGAAAGCACATGGTACCACACATCAGATCTGCCTTCAAGACCCATTTCCTAGCTGTGTGACTTTGCACAAACCTCCCAGCCCCTCAGAGCCTCTATTTCTTCATCTGCAGAGTGGGGCACAGTAGGGATAAAATATATTTACTGGACGGGAAGATGCTCTGTAAGCCGTAACATATAACTCAAAAGTAG
The DNA here is from genome assembly GCF_018350195.1 of Panthera tigris. Lineage (NCBI taxonomy): Eukaryota > Metazoa > Chordata > Mammalia > Carnivora > Felidae > Panthera > Panthera tigris. Next base: position 60,039,419 of record NC_056672.1, on the reverse strand, counting down.
AAAATTATGATTATCAAATGCAACTGGAGCTGAAGAATGTCATGCTTATGAAAGCTGCAAATTAAGGGATGAATTTGGGCCACAGAACTGAAGCCTGGATGCATCATTTCCCACAGATGCCTAGGTTCTCTGCCTCCCGACCCTTGTTAAAACTACCAACAGTTGGGGCGCCTGGGTGGCTCAGCTGATTAAGCGTCTGACTCTTGATTTTGGCACGGGACACGATCTCGAGGTTCGTGAGTTCAAGCCCCACATTGAGCTCTGCACTGACTGTGAGGAGCCTGCTTGCGATTCTCTCTCTCTCCCTCTGTCTCTGGCCCTCCCCTGCTCATGCTCACTTGCTCACTCTCTCTCTCAAAATAAATACACATTTAAAAAAAAAAAAAACTACCAACAGCCTACACTAGACTTCCGTTTCTTTTCAGCTCAATTTGCAGCCCTGTTTTGGGGTTGGAACAGTGGCACAAATGGTCAGAGAGGCCCACAGAATGAAATGGAAGTGTTTCAAATATTCTGATCAACTGAAAGAATTCCAGATGTTTCAAGTCATAAAAATGCTCATAGGTTTCATCTAATGATCCATGTCTGCAAAGCTATCCCGAGGAAACAACACAAAACACAGAAAAATGATGTCCACGTCCACGTCCAGCATTATTTATAAGCACAAAGAACTGACCACATGTCCAAAAGTAGAGAAACGGTTAGGTACATTATAAATCCTCAAAAGAAGCACTGTATTGCTATTAAAAATTTTAAGCACAAGATGTGGGGATTTATATGTCAATTATATCTCAATAAAGTTGGAAAAAAGAAAAAACAAGATATGGGTAAAAGCTGGTGATATAATGGTAAATGGGAAAAGCATGCACAACTAAATATTCACAAATGTAGCAACCAGGCAATGAAACATGTATATAAAAGACTTCAGGAGGAAATCTACAAAGAGAACCACCCTATAGGGATTATGGGTCAGTTTTCTAAACTTTCTGTGATTATCTATTTTTACAATTACAGTTTTTACATTCAAAAAAGAATTCATGAAAGGATCTCACAGAGGCAGGTCACAAAGCAGATGGGACCTGAGACTTGGCACCAGCTGGACTTTTCCAGGATGTCAGCATGCCATTCTGTGAGCAACTCAGGATGACACCAATGTCCCCCATCCAAATCACCGAAGGCCACTCAGCAAGTGCCTGACCCCTATCAGAATGGAGGTTTCCTGATTCCTAGTCCAGGCCATTTTCCACTGGGAGAAAACTGGTCTGGCACGGGTCTCCCACAAGCTTTGAGGGATTCAGGGATTCCGGTGTGGCTGCCCCCCACTCCCAAAGACAACTGGTTTGGAAACTTCTGGTATTCCTCCCACAAAACTTCACTGGGCCTCTGCTCCCATTGGCTTCCCATTTAGTGGGGCATTGATATGGTTAATGTGATGGGGAACTCTAGGTCCAGAAAGCACAAAAGTCTCAAGCAAGGGCTGGAGCTGACTCTAGGCCAAAAGCCACCAGGCCGCCTGCTGTCCCCTGGGTCTGCTAAAGTGGCAGGTAACAGAGTGGGAATCATGAGGACTCACCTCATCCATTCCAGAGGCAGTGAAGAAGATGCCAATCTCCTGGGCATATCTCTGCAGCTCCCTGTACTGGGCATGGCTGAACTCCAGGTGGCGCTTGTGCTCCCCATACGTCTTCCCCCAGGAATGCTTCGACGTGTAGGGCCTCTCCAAGGCTTTCCGATTAAACTTGTACTCCAGCTCACTCTTCTGGAACTTGGCACAATCGGCCCCACACTCCTGCAACACACAACAGGGCTCCTTCAGTGACTTGTCCTGGATTCTCACAGAGGAGAGAAATGTTGGAGCAACTGCTCTGACATCAGTAACTTTAAATATAAAGATTGACTGAGGGGCACCTGGGTGGCTCAGTTGGTTGCGTGGTTGAGCATCAGACTTTGGCTCAGGTCATGATCTCGCGGTTCGTGAGTTCGAGCCCCACATCGGGCTCACTGCTGCCAGCCTGCCGGCACAGAGCCCGCTTCAGATCCTCTGTCCTCCCTCTCTCTGCCCCTCCCCTGCTTGTGCTCTTCCAAAAATAAATAAATAAATAAGTATTTAAAAAAAAAAAATAAGGTTGACTGACAGTGGCAAAAGGGGCAGAAGGAAGAAAATCTTGAAATAAAGGCTGGGGATGGAGCTTCCCCCTATTTTTCCCCCTTAAAATGCAAAAAGGAAAAAATGAAGGCTTTTAAAATTTTATTTTATATTAGAATATTGAAAATAATTCAAGAGCTAAAGAAGATTTTAAGTTGGGTAACTCAGCAGAAGATAGCAAAATGAGCCCTAGGCCAGAATTGAGGGGAAGTCAGAATCTGCTAACCCTTGGAGAAATCACTTCCTGTCTCTGGACTCGGCGTCTCCATCTACATAAACAGCAGCTCTGGGCCAGCTCCAGGACCCTTCACCGTTCTGAGGAGCCCCTTATGGGGCAGGAAACAGACAGCTCTGCTTTAGCTGTTTTGCACTTGTGCGTTTTGCATGGCATCTTGTTTGAACAAGAGGTTCTGGAGCAAAAAGCAAACAAACAAGACTTAGAACTAAGTTCCAGTCTTACTGAACCAAAACTATAACATAAAATCTGGACTGTCCGACTCTAAAAGCCACAATTCTATTGCCACACAGCCCCCAAGCTCTTAAAACTGCTTTTAAAAACTACTCAATAGAAAGATGAAGGAAAACCCTCTGAAGTCTCAACTCACGGACATTTAGGGAGACAGAGTTATTCACGCTGCTGAAAACCTCAGCTCCGGAAATATCTGTGCTAACAGTTCTGCTCCCACTCCTGGAAAGACCACAAGATGGCATGGTCAGGAAGATTCAAAACACAGAACTGAAAGTGACCTTGGGCAACAGAGCTCTCATTGTCCACAGGAAGATCCCCAGGCCCAGAGTGACCCAAGTCCAGCTGCACAGCGAATCTCTGGCTGGACTGGACAGACTGCTTCCCTATGGCTGCAGGACAGGTCTGTCTCCTGGCTCACGACTACAACCTGACTGCAACCTGGATCTCGCTGCGACAACCAGGCCTCCAGCAAGCTAGGGGGTAGGACCCCACAGAGCGCTGCTTCCTGCCTCCTTTGCTTCTCAGCTCTACCTCAAGGAGTGGACTTACCTTCAAGAAGTGAAATAGCTTGTCTGCTCTGGGCAAACGTTTCCTTTACAGCAAGATGAGAAAAGTAAAGTGGCAGAGACTACTAAAGACAAGAGGTCAGAGAAAGTTCTACCACATTCCACAAGACAGCAGTTGTATGAGGAGGAGAGCAGAGTCTTCCTCTGCTTTCCTCAGCTTCTTTCCTAAAACTGAGCGACGTCTTTTAACTGTTTAATTCTATGGTGAACTCCAGGTTCAGAAAACACAATCCCCGTCCCTGTTTTACTAAAATGTTGATGGTTTCTCTGTTCAAGGTTTTATGGATTCTCTCCTGGCAAATGACAAGCGGCAGAACTCCAGACGGGCCAAGGTGTGATGCTCCATTTGCAGCAAAATTTGGCAATTAAAAGTACATTCAATTAGGCAACCTCTAATTATAATACATTTATATTTTATATATAGCATATAATTACAATAATATTTTGCTGTAAGAAAACAAAAATAATTGAATGAACTCAACTTAAAAAAAAATTTTTTTTTTAAATGTTTATTTATTTTTTTGAGACAGAGAGAGACAGAGCATGAACGGGGGAGGGTCAGAGAGAGGGAGACACAGAATCTGAAACAGGCTCCAGGCTCTGAGCTGTCAGCACAAAGCCCGACACGGGGCTCGAACTCACGGACCGCGAGATCATGACCTGAGCCGAAACCCGACACTTAACCGACCGAGCCACCCAGGAGCCCCTGAACTCAACTTTTAATATTGCAAATAGATTCGTTTCATGGTCTGAGCAACTCTGGGTAACTAAACATGGAATGTGACTTTATTTGGCAACAAAGACTTAAAAAAATCCTAAAATACAAAAGATTTCAAAAGATTCCACTACTGTAAATTTAAAACCAAAAACAAGCACACGCTATGAAACAAGTGACACTGAAGCTTAGAGAGGAGGAGTCACCCGCCCAAGATTATTCAGCTAGTAAATGGTTCTCTTGACTCCAGTCCAGTGTTCTTTCCACTACACCAAAGCCTCAACCTCTTCATTCTCCTCCCCTGTCCCAAAACTAACCTCCAAAATTAAAAGAGCAGGAAAACAACAACAACTCTGTTTCTTTCCATGGCCTCAACACCTCTAGGTATTTTTACAACTTTAGCATTCAGAGGTCACATCTCCACAAACAGGTTGTTCCCTAAATTAAGAGCAGGAATTTTCCCCCTAGAAAACAACGTTACAGCACAAAGGCTAGAGCCCTCTGGCTAGGAGCAAAGCTATGCAATGTAACATTTACTACCTGTGTGCCCTTAGGCAAGTCATTTCTCTGAGCCTTTAAAATGAGACCAACAGGGGCACCTAGGTGGTTCAGTCGGTTGAGCGACCCACTTCGGCTCAGGTCATGATATCGCAGTCTGTGAGTTCGAGCCCTGCGTGGGGCTCTGTACTGCTGACAGCTCAGGGCCTGGAGCCTGCTTCGTATTCTGTGTCTCCCTCTCTCTCTGCCCCTCCCCCGCTCACGCTCTGTCTCTCTCTGTCAAAAATAAATAAACATTAAAAAAAATTTTTTAATGAGACCAACAGCATCTACCATGTATATTGTATTGTGGGAATGAAATGAGATGGTGCATTTAAAGCATTTAGCCCAGTATCTGATAGGGTAAGCACTCAAAAACGCAGTTGTCACTCTTTAAAAGTGTTTTTTATGGGGACGCCTGGGTGACTCAGTCAGTTAGCATCTCTTGATTTTGGCTCAAGTAATGATCTCACAGTTCGTGAGTTCGAACCCCACATGGGGCTCTGTGTGGATGGTGCAGAACCTGCTTGGGATTCTCTCTCCCCTCTCTCTCTGCCCCCTACCCCGCTTGCTGTCTCTCTCAAAAACAAATAAATAAGCTTAAAAGAAACTGTTTTTATGATTCAGTAGACTTCCATAAAAGCAGAGTTACTCTGCAAAGAAGAGTAAGGGAAAACCTAATCACAACTGATGACATCAGGTGAACAGCTTTGACTGAAGGGAAGAGGAAAAAAACCCAGATGCAGTGAGCAATCTCTAAACCAAGGAATCACAGTGCAGACCTCATGCTGGGGGCTAGAATCACAATGAAAACACCACAGTCCCCCCACTCAAGTGTCTCACAATCTAAGACAAGAGAGAAAGAAACTTAGACAATGGCAATGCAATCTGGTGGGAACAAGGATAGGGGCCCATCCTTGAGGGGAAGGGTTGGAAAAAGCATCCAAGTAGATCTGTACAGAGGTAGAAATTTGCCAAGAGGGAGCAGTTAATAATATGCATAAACCTCCTATCGCTACATTTATTGAGTCCTCTGTGCCAAGTACTGTGCTAAGAGTTTAACATAAATCATCTCATTTGATCCTTACCACTCTGAGGTTAAGTACTATTACCAAGCCGATTTTCAAATGATGAATCTGAGGATCAGAGAGGTTAAGTAACCGTTATCCCATGTTCACACAGCTTATAAGTGGTGGCATCCAAATTTGAACCCAAAGTCCTAGCATTTTAACCCTTTCATATTCCAAACACAAAGAATGGCAAGTGAGAGAGACCAAAGCAACTTCCAGGAACTTCTAGAACTTCCTGGAAGTAATTCACTGTCGCTGAAAGATATGGGAGATGAAAATGATAGGCAAGAAGGAACCAGGTCATTAAGGTCTTGAAGTCTATGTTAAAGGGTTTCGACTCTACCCGCGGCCAACGGGGAGCCCCTGAAGTTGTGAGGCAGGGGTATGACCTGATCAGACCTGTGTTTTAGAAAGATCACGGTGCCGTCAGAAGGGGGTTAGGTCGGGTTAGGAGGCAACTGCTGTAATGCAGTCAGGAGCGTGGAGAGGGATGAGGAGAATTCCAAAGATTCAGAAACGCAACTGCAAGCTGGACGCCAGGTCGCACACGGTGCACCGAGAGGCACAGGAGTTCCCCGCCGACAGCTCTCCCGCGGCCCCGCCCCCGGTCCCCGCCCTCTATTTCGCGGGCTCTGCCCTTACCTTGGCCGTGCGGATCATGCGCTTGGCCACGTCCAGGTCGCCCTGGTGGTTCTGGCCGATCTCGGCAATGATGAAGCACGGGTGCTGCCCGCCCACCCAGCGCCCGGGACACAGCTCCAGTTCCAGTGGCATCGCGGCGGCGTGCGCTCCGGCGCCGCACTGCCCGCCGCGAGTCCGGTCCGCAGCCCAGCGGGGACCACAGGCCTGCCCAGGCACGTCAGCTCCGCCACGTCAGCCCGCCGCCGCACAGCCAATCCGCGGGCCCCACCTCGATCCCGCCAGCCAATCGAGGCAGGGGGCGGAGCCACCCGTAAGATAGGCGTTGCGGTGGGAAGGGAAAACCCAGCAGGCTCTGTTCGCGAGATCTGGGCTCTAGGCTCACGGCAAGGAAACCAGGGCCCCCACTCCTGGTTGCAGCGTACCTGCGTGCACACTTTAGCAAATATTCCCGAAGAGGGGGTGGGGAGGTGACGGCTGCCTTGGGCGTGGGGAGAGTGAGCCCTGCGGTGTAATGGAAAAAACGGATTCTGGAGGTGGACTTACTGAGGTGGGTGGTTTGAGCACAGCCCCTCCCACTAACCGGCTCTTGATCGTGAATAGTCTCTCTGAACGCTCTTTTCTTTTTTCCATGAAATGGGAAAATGATATAGATTCGTAGATGATGTATAGAAAGCCCTGCTCACGGTACTTGGCCTGTAGTAAAGTTTCAGTAAGTGGTCTCCATTCCTGTTATATGAGACGCAACAGGTTCAAAAAGTTCCACTGACTCGCCCAAAGCCACCCGGAAAGCCTGAGCAGAGCTGGGACCAGGACCCTGGACTGCCTCTCAGTCTAGGGCTGTTGCAATATGTTAAGTTGCAGACAAAGTTCAGAAATAAGAGGCAGTTTGGAGAAAAGAAAAAAACACTGATTTCCAGCTTGACTTACCAGAACTGATGAGCAAAGTAACACTAAGAGAAAGGTAAGGAGGTGGCACCTCCAGGTGGAAGGCGAGAAGACATGTTAGTATAAATATGCAGGTGAAACTGCTTACCAGGTAGGAGGAAAGGCAGGGCTGAGGCTCAGAGTAGCGGTCTGGGCCAGAGAGAAACCTGAGCCATTCAGAGCAAGACCAAGACCAAGGGTAGTTAGACTGCTGGCGGAGAGAGCGTGCAGAGGAATGAGCCTGGGCAGATGGGAAGGCAGGAATGGAGAAAAGAGACTAGAAACCGGTGATAGAACTAGGGTGGTCCTGAGGTGGGGAGACCCACAGGGTCAAAGGCCCAGTGCAGTCCAGGAGAATAAGGAAGAAGAGACCAGGAGACTTGGGGATCTGCTGGAGATAGCAGATTTGTTGGCCAAGGGAGGTGAGGAAGCAGACAGGACAAAAATAGACCTTTTCTGAGTCACATTGGTTGTTAAAGCAGATGGCAAATGGACCCTGGGCTAAACAGGGTCCCAGAGTTGAGGGGTTTTGAAAAAGTGCACCTTTGGAGGCCAGGAGGAAGCAACCAAAGGAAAGAGGGGTTCACTCATCCGTGATATGTGGGTGTGCTAGACCGGATGGCACATGTGTTCTGTCAAGTTTAACTGACAGTCAACCTCTGGGTGAGGCTGAGCAACAGACCCTGACTACAGAGAAAATTAAACGCAGCGCTAAAGTAACTCAGGAACTTCATGCTAAAGAAAACCATTATGGTTTTGAATACTTTGTGAATAAGTGAAAATTAAAGGGAAAAAAGGTGAAACCACATTTAAAAATACAACCACACCACAAAAGCAAATTAGGCTGATGTCATTTGTGATGACATAAAAGACTTCGGTAAATTAAAGTAGTGCTATATACCTTACTAGAGTAAGGAGAAAAAGACAAATTTTTTATTTCATTCTCCCTTTTTAAAAAGCCAGTTTCCAGAGCTTTCTGAGGCATTTTCTGCTTGGGTAATGAATCAATGTTCAATATATAGAAATGGGTGAGAGCATGTGGGAAGGTCTTAAAAACAAATTAAAACCAATGAGGGATTTTTTTTTTCCTGTTATTGGCAAGAGAGGGCAAGGAAGAACTTAGCTTTGCAGAAACTGGGGTAACCCAGAGTGATGGGTCATGGGGATCAAGGTAGAGCAGGGAGACCCAGTTCCCAGACCTGAGACCCCTGGGTCTGAGGCTCCAGGGGTCAGCCCTACTATGCTAAGCCCCTTCTTAAGTTGGTCCCTATAAAGCATCCTACCACCTGGTAATACTGCCTAATCATTTGCCATTCTGTGCTCTAGCTACACTGAACTATTTTGGGTTCCCCTAAAGCGTCATGTTTCCTTACCTCCAGGCCTTGGCATAGGCTGTTTTCTGAGCCTGAAGGCTTCCCACTCCTCCACCTCCACGTACTGAGCCATGACTGACCACCTTCTGGTCCATTAACATAGAAGTCACTTCCTCTCACATTCTTCTCGGGTCTCCCCAACAATCTTCTCTGGGCTCCCAAAAGACTCTTATTTGCCCACTTATTACCTCTTACGGTAACTGCCCCTCGTCTTGTCTGTCTTCTCTTTAGATTGTGAACTTCTTTGGGTTGGGAACCATTTGGAGCACCTGCTCAGCACGAATAGCCTAGGGATACCATGGTGAACAAGATAGTCCATACCTCTGCCCATATGTTGCTTAGATCCTTCCTTGAATTATAAGTGTCCTGCAGGGCCAGGAGCTCCTTGCGAGCAGACCTGGACTGTTTCTGACTATATCCCTAGCACCAAGCACACAATTTCTTAGCACTTAATAGGTGCCAATAAATATTTTCTCAGTGCCCAAGTGCAGAAAAGGAAAGATGGCATGAATACTGAGGCATAGCTGACTTCATATGTTTATTCCTCGGGCCACATTCAATCTTAGGCAAACATGACTGTTCCCTGGGTTGCTCCTGAAGTCAGCCTTCTGGAAAGTTCCTCTGAGGAAGAAGTGAATTGTTGATCCACCCAAGTTTCCCAACCCCAGCCGCCAAGGACCTGGTGGTAAGTGGCCAAAGTGTCTGATACTCCCAAGTTTCTTAGTTGTTCCATTTACAGGCACCCTTGCTAGTCACACTCCCACCCACACCTACTTCCTGCTTCCTCAACCTTGGTCCCCATCCCTGTGACATAAACATCATTTTTCTACTGTTGCTGAGAAAATAAGCCCACCATCACACCCTGGGGGGTATGGAAGGTAGAAGTCAGCTCATACTGATTCCCTCAGAGAATTTTGACCTGTGTATACACATCTTACCTGCCTCCGTTTTCCAAATGCGACCTCACCCCCCATTCAACAAATAATTTCTGAGTGCCTAGTATGTCAGGCACCTCGCCAGGCACCAGGAATAAAATGAGGAACAAAGAGTTTTCTTGCAACTTGTAGTTTACAATAAAGATCTTTAAAAAGTAAATTTGAAGATCTACTGGGGTTTATGAAACGGTTCATGAATTGGGCAGCACTCCCTCTAGCAAGTAGAGGAATTGTACAAAATGAAAGGTTTTTCTAGACAGAGAGTGGGGCAAGAAAGGTACTCATGAAAGAAAAGGATTGCTCCAGAGAAGGCTGCTTGCTAGGGAAAAACAAGGTATCTTATCGTGCAGATCACCTCATCTTTCTTTGGGGGATGGAGAGAACCCAGGTGGCAGATTTCATTGCCTCTCATGGAAAGAAAAATTTCCTGACCTGTTAAGACCATATTTCAGTGGGGGGTGGGGGAGGGTTTGAAACTGCAGTTAGATTGGGTACTAAGCCCTGGTTTGGGAACTTGGTCTATGTGACACCATGTGGGGCCTATGGTTTTCTTTATTTAACAATATAAAATCATGAATTATAATAATAAGGGCAATGAAAAAAACAAGTTGAGTGCTGGTAAGACTAACAAGGGGGGGGGCTTCTTTGCATGGGGAGTCATAAAGAGTCTTTTTTTTTTTTGAGAGAGAGAGAGAGAGAGAGTGCAAAGTGGAGGAGGGAGGGACAGAGGGAGAGGGAGAGAGAGAATCTCAAGGAGGCTCCATACTCCACACGGAGCCCGATCCCATGACTGTGACATCATGACCCAAGCCTAAATCAAGAGGGGGACGCTCAACCAAATGAGCCACCAAGGCACACCCAGGAAGAGTCTTTCTGAAGAGTTGACATTTAAGGTGAAAACCCCCATCCCAAATTCCTTCCAAATGATAACAATCTCTTCCTATGTCGGGTCACCACATGAGACTGAGACAGAACATTGTCCTGGAAAAAGCAGGACATTCCAAACAGGGTTTGGAATAAGTCAGGCCTGGGTTCCACTCTCAGCTCTGCCCCTTCCAGAGGAAGAACTTTTCAACTTCCTGCCACAGGCAGGCAAACACCACCAGAGGGCAGGAGTGAGGATTGCAACAGAAGAAATGTGTGAGACCCCTAACAACCCAGATCTGTCCACCCAGATAGTGGTCTCATTCCTGAACTCTGATTCCCTGGTCTGTTTCCACTGCCTGTGGCCTCCTGGGACCTTCCCTACCCTCAGACCTCATCCGGACAGTCAGCAGCCTTATCTCCCAAATTAGGATAGTGGATCTCCATGATGTGTCTCTACTTGCTCTTCTCACCTTTAACTTCCAAGAGTCCCCAAAGCTTTAAGAACTTTAATTCTTCTCCCCTCACACTTAGAGATGTTGGCAATCTTATCTCTTCACTGGGTTTTAAGATCTCATGTGTCCTCATGGGCAACTCCCAGACATTCATCACCAGCCCAGACAAAGTCTTCTCCCTGGTTGTCTGCTCAGCTCACAGCCCCAGTAGCTCAGAATGCCCCATAGCAACCCCGTCTCAACCATGGATACTGTCAACCTGAGGACAACCAGATTGATCCAGACACGTGCTAAAAGATACTATCCCAGGGGTGTCTGGGAAGCTCAGATGGTTAAGCATCATACTCTTGGTTTCAGCTCAGGTCATGATCTCACAGTTTGTGAGATCAAGCTCCTGATGGGGCTCTGCACTGACATTGCAGAGCCTGTTTGGGATTCTCTCCCTCCCTGTCTCTCTCTGCTCCTCCCCTGCTCTCTCTCTCAAAATAAATAAACTACAAAAAAAAAATATTAGAGAGCCTGGGTGGTTTAGTCGGTTATGCAGCTGACTCCTGATTTCAGCTCAAGTCATGATCTCACGGTTGTGGAATTGAGTCCTGCATTGGGCTTTGTGCTAACAGCGTGGAGCCTACCTGGAATTCTCTTTGACCTTCTCACCCCTCCCAAATAAACATTTTTTTAAAAAGATACTATTCCAGGGGCACCCGGGTGGCTCAGTCTGTTAAGCATCTGACTACAGCTAAGGTCATGATCTACAGTTCGTGGGTTCGAGCCCCACGTCAGGCTCTGTGCTGACAGTTCAAAGCCTGGAGCCTGCTTTGGATTCTGTGTTTCCCTCTTTCTCTGCTCTTCCCCCACTGATGCTGTCTCTCTCTCTCAAAAATAAACATTAAAAAATTTTTTTAAAAACAGATACTATTCTAGCAAATAAGCACATGAAAAGATGCTCAACATCATTAGCCACAAAACCACAATGAGATTCCAACTCACACTCATGAGGATGTCTAGAATCAGAAAGACAGATCATTACAAGGACATGGAGACATAGGCACCCTTAGACACTGCTGCTGGGAATGTAAAATGGTGCAGTTGCTTTGGAAAACAGTTGGCAGTTCTTCAGAAGGTTAAACACAGAGTAAACATATGCCCCAGCAATTCCACTCCTCACATATACCCAAGAAAATGAAAACATGTCTACACAAATATAAATAAAATGTAATATAGCCATACAATAGAATATTATGGGAAAAGAAAGGAATGAACTAGTAATGCATGCTATAACATGGATGAACCTGACACTGGGATCTCGTCATGGGGTATTCATTAGTTGAAACTTGCAAGAACATTCAAATGAGATAAATTTTGGGGAAAAGAGGTTGGATGTTGCAGGGGCATGATGGATATCATCAAATGTTTACAGGACTCCACTGAAAAAGCTGGATTAGTTCCCCCCGCCCCCCCCGCCCTCCCCGCCCCCCCGTGGCTCCATATGCCCAAGAATGTTAGAGATTTGGATAAACAAGAGTTTTGTATAGGGGCACCTGGATGGCTCAGTCGATTAAGCGTCCAGCTTCGGCTCAGGTCATGATCTCACAGTTTGTGAGTTTGAGCCCCGCGTCAGGCTGTGTGCTGACAGCTCAGAGCCTAGAGCCTGCTTCAGATTCTGTGTCTCCCTCTCTCTCCCCCTTCCCCGCTCATGCTCTGTCTCTCTCTCTCTCAAAAAATTAAAAGAAAATTTTTTTAAATCTTAGAAGTTTTTTACAAAGACTGCTTCCCTAACTAATAAAAGATAAAGATGCCTTATTATTCTAGAGATAAAGAACTTTGTTTTTCTAAGATGGAATATATTGGCTTATAAGGAGTGAGCTCCCCATCACCAAGGCATCCAACTAAAGTCAGGCATGTTACAAGGCGGGGGCTCCAGCATTAGCAGAGGGATTCAAGTAGAAGAGATCTCGTTTCTTCTACTTTAGGGAGCTTGGATTTCTTGGCATTTTAGGTTCCCATAGGTGTCTGGAGATAGAACTTTGTTAGTTCCAGATTGGTGGGCCCTGATTTTGGGGTCAATACAAGACTTCCTTGTACTGATCTGTATTATCTGCTGCCACTTTGGCCCTCTGTTCCTCAAAATATACTCATTTTTCTGGTTGGGTTTAAAGGAGGGTAAGATAATGAATGTGAATTAATACAGTTTAAAAGAGAAATATGTGTGAATTAATATGGAAGAGAAATGTGGTTTGAAATAACTGTCACACAAGATCACAAAATTGATGGGAGGCAAATCAGGGTTTGACTGTGCTCTCAAAACCAGAGTTCTCAGGCCCTCCTTTTAATCACATTGGTTGTATATCCAAACACCCAAAGGGAGATGGTGGGGGAGGGGGAACTAAGCACCTGACAGCCATTCTCTGCCCAGAGGTTTTCACAATTCACTCATTTGGTGTTATGAATTGAATTGTGTTCTCCACAAATGCGTCTGTTGAAGTCCTAACATCTAGCACCTCAGAATGTGACCTTGTTTGGAAACAGCATCTTTGCAAATGCAAGTAGTTAAGATGAAGTCATTAGGGTGGGCCCTAATCCAAGGTGACCAGTGTCCTTATAAAAAGGGAGAACTTTCACACCAACATGTACAGAAAGAGAACTCCATGGAAAGAGGCACAGGGAGGAGATGATGTCTATAAGCCAAGGAGAGAGGCATGGACCAAATCCTTTCCCCATGGCCGTCGGAGGAATCAACCCTGCTGACACCTTGATTTTGGATTTCTAGCCTCCAGAACCGTGAGATGACACATTTCTGTTGTTCAAGCCACCTAGTTTGTGGTATTTTATTATGGAGGCCCCAGGACACTAATACACTGGGTCATCGAGGAAATGTGCATGGAGTGCCAGCGTGAGGCACAACAATGGCTAGTGCACATGTAGCCCAAGCACCCACTATCTGCGGGGAAGGAGATAGGGAGCAGAGAAGCCAGTGCCAGGATGGTGAGAGCAAGTCACCAAGGCCATCAAATGAGGACCCCAGGGAAGAAACCCTGGCTGCAGACCACTGGGGAGGCTAACACCTTTGTGGAGGTTCTTGAAGATGGGGTGGGTTTTGCTCATGCAGGTGGAGGAAGAATGAACAAGTCCCGTGCAGGAACATGCAGATGGCTGGGCCAGGAAGGACGTGTAGGGACTGAGGGGCAGGGAATGAGGCTGGAAAGGTGGGGAGGTTTTGTGTGTGTCTCTGGGGTGAGCAGCGTAGGGAATGACAGGTCCAGGGTGGGACACTGAAAGATTGGTCTCAAGTGGCCCATGACGTGGGAACGTGGATTTCCTCAGCTTCATTTCTTCTTTTTCCCTCTATCTGCCACCTACTGAAGCATCTGCATCACTGAGAGCTCTAGATTTCAAAAGTTCCCACCCACATGAGCTTCTCCCAAGTCCAGTGGACCTGGTCCAGTAGCCCCCATTAGCTCTTTCACACCAGCCTGCTATTCTCCAGGAAGAGCACAAAGTGGGAAGAGAAGCCGGTCTTGCTCTGCACTCTGGGGTCTTTCAACAGTCACTCTGAGCCTCAATTTCCTCATCTGAAAGATGGGGTCAGAATCCTCACACTACCTCCTTGAGTAAGATAATGGGCATGTAAGAGCCATACAAATTGTCGTGTGCCATGAACACACCGGGGCCAGCATTTCTTTTGTCAGAAGTGGGGCTCAGGACCGGTCAGACTGGAGCCGGTCAGGGTGGCAGGGTGATTGTTGGTAGGATTTAGACAGGTAGTCCTGGGGGGCACTGGGTGGCTCCGGAAGCAGGGAAACAATGGTCTGATGCCCCAGCAAGAGAGGAACCTAAAGGCCAATCAGAGACAAGGTGGAAGATGACCTGGTCCCTGGAATGCACAAAGCCAAGAGCTGGACAGGAGTTCCCAACCCAGGAGCTGGCTGGGGTCCTATGGACTTCTCAAGTTTCCCCAGGGTCCTGCCATCCACTCCCAGAATCCCTCAATCCCAGGCTACCCCCCCTGCTAAGCTGCCTGCTTCTCATTCAACTGCTACAGCAGCTCGTAGGTGCACAGCTGGTCACATGCACACGTAGCTTAGTCGACCACAAACAGAGGCCAATGGCATAGGCTGTTCCCAGGTCTTCTGAAGAAGTTACCCCTCATGGGCATCGAGCACTTTCACACTCAGCAGAGAGAACAGCAAAGCACTCCCAATTTACAAATGGGAGAACAGAATTCCAAGATTGCAAAGGGTCTTTAGCAAGTTCACCAAAGTGGTATATGACAGGACTGCCTTCCACAACACAAAATGGTTAAAAATGGGGACTGTATTTGCAGAATGCTCAGTTTGCCTGCCCCCCGCGCCCCCCCCCCCCAAGCATTTTACGTCTCCAGCTCTGAAAACCTTATACTCGGTCCTGAATCTCTGGAACCAACAGGGTGTGGTTAGCCAGCCTCTACTTTGTCCCAGAGTGAGGAGGAAGAAATATGCCCACTTACCAGAACAGAGTCTGGAGCCAGAGAGCCCTAAAGAGGCACATTCATAGAGAGGAGAAGCTTTGGATTTGGGCATAGCTGGATTAGGATCCCAGCCAGGCTAGCTATTTACTGGCTACATGACTCTGGCTAAGGAACTTCATCTCTTCTATTTTGTGTGTGTGTGTGTGTGTGTGTGTGTGTGTGTGTGTGTGTGTGTGTGTTTTGAGAGAGTGAATGGGAGCAGGGGAGAGGGGCAGAGGGAAAGAACCTTAAGTAGGGTTCATGCCCAGTGTGGAGCCTGACACGGGGCTCAATCCCAAACCCTGAGATCATGACCTGAGCCGAAATCAAGGGTCAGATCCTTGAGGACTGGGCCACCCAGGTACCCCAGTGCACTTCACCTCCTGCTACTTCAGTTTCCACACCTGTAAAATGGGGATTACAGTTTATTATTTCACAGGGTTTGAGGATTAAAAAAAGAATCCTTTCTCAATAAATGGCCATCTGCTCCTTGACTGGAAGCATTAGTGCCCTCTAGTGGCAGATATACATCCTGCTCATGCTGATGAGTCTGCAATGTTACTTCCAGAACACTGAGTAGTCGGACTGGTCAAGGCGGATTTACCAGGATTTTTCTTTCTCTTTTTTTTTTTTATTTATTTTGAGAGTGAGGGAGAGGGAGGGAGGAAGGGAGAGGGCGAGAGAGATAGAGAACGAGTGGGGGTAGGGATAGGGAGAGGTAGGGGAGACTCAGGATCTGGAGCAGGCTCCGTGCTGACAGCAGAGTCCAATGAGGGGCTCAAACTGAGATCATGACCTGAGCCGAAGTGGGACGCTTAACCAACTGAGCCACCCAGGTGTCCCGCTAATATTTCTATTGCAGTTTTTGGAAGACATCTCACTCATCAGTCCTAGAGGTGCAGCCCACATCTGGCCTCCTCACTGGTCTCCAGCTACCGGTCTATCCCTTTTACTCCATCAGCCTAAAACAAAGCTGACATTTTCTATCAGTTCAAACCCTTACCTACTCCTTGGAAGGGCTCTGGGGTAACAGAGTAAAGCAGGAGTAACTGAAGGATTCCTGTTGCTGAAGAGAACTTGGTATTGTACCCCATTCAGATCTGTACAGCTGGAAGAGAGCTGTAAGCTCATTTTAGTTCAGGCCCTGTAATTTCAGCTGAGGAACTGGAGACTCACAGAAAGGAAGTGCGGTGGGGAGGGGGCCAAATACCAGCCAGTGGCCAGGCTGGGGCTAAAACAGGGTCTCTGGATTCTGAGACCTTCCTCACCAAGTACCACTCCTGCTTCTCTAGGGTTGAGGTGGGGCAGTGCCTTAATGGATACCCATCTCCTCACAAACCCCTCCTGCCCTGGAGTGAAGTCCCTTTCATCAGACAGAATAGCTCCAAGGGTCATTTTCTTTCTCTATATGCCCTCCCAATACCTCTGGGACAAGTTATAAGATACTTGGTCAGAGATTATGAGGCTGACCTAATTGGCTCTAGGAAGAATTTCTACACTTGCTGCAATCTTGGTGGTTTTCCTGCAGAGCAACTGTTTGGCCGACCTAAGCTTAAGTCTAAGTCAGCTGGTAACTTGACTCCCTTTTCAAACTGTCAACACAGCGGTATCATCAGCCTCATTAAAATTGATGTCAGCACCACTTGACAGGGCTGGAGAAAAGGGAAGGTCATGGCCTAAGGGTAGAACCACCTTCATGGTTCTGTCTCACCTTTCTCTGGGGGTAGAGTAGTGTAGCCCAAATAGGAATGCCAGAATGGAAACATGGGACTGTCGTTAACTACCCTCATGCAGGCACTGGTCAGGAGTCCTCATGCTGGTGAGGAGTGGGGACTAGCGTCTTACACAATGCTTCTGCATTCCTGTCAGAAGAGGCCAGCACTCTTGGGCTTGGATTCCTGGAGCAGAATGAGAAAACTAAAGGTAAGAGCACCAAGTTGAAAACTGGGCCATGTGGCTTCTAGGCCAGGTTCTTTCACTTCACCAGGAAACCTTGGGCTAGTCCTTGATTCACTTGCTTGTGCCTCAGTTTCCTCGTCTCCACAATGAGTATCGGTTCCTTTTTATTTACAAATGTTTCAGATGCAATCAAGACATTCCAACGTATTACACAGGGAGAGAGCAGCTGCTGTGGCTGGAGGGCAGGTGTGAGGAAGAGACCCACTCCACCTACGCCCCGCACAAGCAAGGTGAGACCAGCCATCCAGCCCAACACAGCTCCCACCCAGCTTAGACAGTTGATAACTCACATAGACTGCAAAAGCTGGAAGCAAACCTGCTCAGTGAGGGTCTCCTTCAGATGGGAGACAACTCCAGAAATAGGGTCCACTCTGTGGCCTCATCACCAAAATGCTTGCTTGTCAACAATTTAAAAATAATCTTTAGTCAAGAGCAGGTGAGCCTCAAGGCCCTCCCAGAGGGCAGCATGTCACAGACTTCTGGAGAACCCTATTTAAAAAAAAAAAAAATGATAGAAATGAAAACCTGGCTTGGTAATTTCCCAGACATCTTCACCGGCCACATGTAGTAGGTCAAACTGACATTTTACAAAGTGAATGCCCAAGAATGAATGACCTTCAAAGGCCCCCTAGAAGTCCCAAATTAGTGCTGCAGTCTCACCTGCCATTCCTGTATTCTTACCCATCCTCTAGGCAAACTTGCCCATTTGAATCTAAAGGTGCTTATCAGGTGCCAACCTCAGACCCCTGTTCATCATGCTCCTCCCTCCTTCCCCCATTCCTCTTCTAAACCGTTTTATTTCTAAACCTGTAGTGGCAGCATGTACAGCCGAAATATTTTTTCTAGTAGACATTCCCAATCCTTCTAGATGGATGCCACCTTTCCAGTCTCTGTATTACTCTCACACTTACCGGAGCTCTAGCTGCAGGTACTAGTTAAGTATCACTCCTGCGTCTGTCTTCTCTTCCCTACTAGTTACTGTGAGCATATCCAACAGCTCGCTTGTCTCCATCCCAGCCCTCTCCCACTTGTCCAGCTAGGGAGTCTGGCACAGCCTAAGTGCTTTGGTAGATACTGGAAAAATTCTGTAAACTTAAAGAGGCAGGAAAACAATCATCCAAAGTTACTGTTTGATATTTGGCAATATATGCAAAACCTGGGTACGGAAGAAATTGCTTTATAATGTTCGAAGATTTGCCAAATGGCAAAGGCCTTGTGGCTGAAGAAAATATAGTAGTACCTGTTAAACCAGAAATAAAAATTTAATTTTTTGGAATTTCCTTAGCAAGAAGCAAACTCCACTTTATAGCCTAGAGACTTCAATTTTAAAGTACACGATTTGGGAGTACCATTGACACTATGTAACTTTTTCTACACACTCAGATTCCAATCTTTAACACTACTTCTCTGCATAAAAACCCTACTCCTATCAGTAGCTTATAGTGTTAAGATTTGCTAAAAGAATCCTCAAATCTTCTACTACAAAAAACATTGACAACAAAGTCACGTATCTATTAAATGGTTGAGCCATTGAACACGCAGACTGCCGGACATCTTACCCCTCCCCCAAATCCCTTTAGGATCTTTAAGAATAGAGAAAATTTCCATCTTCTGGAAAAGCTGAGTTGACCTTGGGCAGTGCCTACCCGCTTCCTTGGCAAGGCTTTTCACATGTCATTCCTCTTTAGCACGCCTGTCTTGATAACAAACCATACTCTGTTCACTTGTCAGTCAAACCCTACGTGTTTTGGCCTTGATGCAAAGCCCGTTTTTTTTCTTCAGACCTTCCTGTCAATGAGGGTCACAGACCATCAGTGCTACAAGAGACTTCAGAAGCCATTTGGTCACACCCCCTCAATTTTACAGACTGGGAGGTGATCCAGAGGTCAACACAAGGTTATAGAGGAAACCACTGGCAGAGGGAGTAATTAGAATTAGGATCTCCCAGAACCCTGAGTAAGGCTTTTCCCTTTATACTTTTTGTTTTCTTAACTCACCTGTTACTTGAACCTAACATTTTTTATTGGCTTTCAGGGACTCCAGGCACTGAATTTCAAATGTTGTTTTAAAAAAGTCTAGGGGTGCCTGGGTGGCTCAATCGGTTAAGCGTCTGACTTCAGCCCAGGTCATGATCTCATGGTTTGTGGGTTTGAGTCCCATGTTGGGTTCTGTGCTGACAGCTCAGAGCCTGGAGCCTGCTTAGGATTCTGTGTCTTGCCCTCTTTCTGCCCCTCCCCCACTCATGCTCTATCTCTTAAAAATAAACAAACGATTAAAAAAAAAAAAAACCAGTCTACTCCCAGGGCACCTGCCTGGGTTGCTCAGTTGGATAAGCGGCTGACTTTGGCTAAGGTCATAACCTCATGGTTCATGAGTTTGAGCCCTGCGTCCGGCTCTCTGCTCTCAGTGCAGAGCCTGCACAGAGGATCCTCTCTCTGTCTCCCTCTCTCTTACCCTCCCCCACTCGTGTACGCTCTCTCTCTCAAAAATGAAAATTTATAAACAAATAAGTAATAGTCTACTCCCACAGTAGAGAAATGAGAATCAAATTTAAGTGTTCAAAGATCCTATACACTTGTGCATTTCCTCTCAACCACCACCTAATACATACAAATGCCAGAGAAACCAGTTCTGTAGTGTTTTAACATGAGCTTACAATTAAAGTCTAATTTAAAAATGTAAGCATACAACTAGGCTTTACCAAAGAGGAACGTGTTTATTTCACTTAAATTCTTAAAAATACTTTTTTGGCAGTTGACACACAAAATGTCCTAATGTAAAAAAAAATCTCATTAAAAAGAAAAGAAAAGCATGAAAAAACAGACCCAAAATGTTAAGATTTTATTTACAAAGCTTCTTTGTTGTACAGAAAGTAAAAATGCTGTTACAGTCTCGGTGTAACTGGTAGCCACAGACGGTTGACTCACCAATCACAGCTATCCACGCTACAGCAAGAGTCTTACACGAAAACCTAACAAACGCTTACAATTTTGTTGGGGTGAAGTCCCCAAGCTTGGTGGTGAATTTCCAAGAGGGACTAAATGGAGGAAGGTGGAATGTCACAGGAACTATTCTTTGGCTCTTTGGGTGGGTGGGTATCCTGGGGTTTGTATCACAGCTACCTTTTTTTTTTTTTTAAACAGCTACCAAATCCATATGAGCAGTCCAACCAATACTGAACAGTTCTTTTTTTGCAAGTTATTTGGGGTCTTAATCATCTTCTCCTTCATCGTCTGTTTCTCTCTTCCTCTTTTCACCTTTCCCACTTTCTTCCTCCTCTGCACAATAACAAAAATTCACTTTAAGACAATGGGAAAGGCATTTGTCTAAGTTACTGCTAACGGAGGTAACAACAATGAACTTCTGATGGTTGGGAGATGAAAAAAATGTTAAGACTGATCAAATTGGTAGGTTGTCGATTTTAAGAAGGACAAAATGCACAGCACATTTCAAATGACAGCAAGGTTAACCCAGTTTTCTCAACTTTAAGCTGCCATCTAAAAGATGACTCAAATTGTAGCAAGTTAATATTAACTCAAAACGTATTTCTTAGAATTCTTAGGTATTTGAGCCAAAAATACCTATACATCATCCTGTTCTTTCCAATTAGTAAAAATTCATGGCTATGTCAATAAAATTACTTAAATTTGCATTATGTTTCAGAAAGCTCCTTGAAGGCAGGTACTGGACCCCAACTCTTGTATCCAATGTAAAATCTGGTCCAGTACCTGGCACAGAGAGATGTTGAGAAAGTATGAACCAATGGAAAGCAGAGCAAATAATCTGGTACACTGAAACCTATACAGGTAGGAGAATCTATACTCTCAATGAGTAATAAACAGGTGTTTCACTGGTTTTGGCTGTGGTAGGGAAAAAGAATTAACAGTAATAAAACTGGAAAGGTACTATTTATACACTCTGCAAAAATTATGATCCAATTAGAAAGACTTTTTGTCAAAAGAGAGAATTCCAAAACCAGAAATCTCCTGTGTGGCAGTAACCCAAATGATGGGGTCTAAAAACACATTTAAAGTGCGGGACTGAAGGCCAGCCTCCTGCCTGCAGACAGGCATTATTAATCACCGTAGAGCAGGAGGTCTGTACCAGCACAGGCTCACTGACAGGGCTATATAAGCCCCTGTGAAGACCACCAGGACAAAGGGAATTTTATTTTGTTCCCTGTAGTTTTAAAATTCTAAATTCATGGACATTTCCCCATGACTTTTAACTTAGGAGGACCAACGTGCGTGCATCAGACCCACCTTCATCTTCATCTTCATCCTCCTCGTCTTCATCTTCATCAACTTCTCCATCGTGTCCAAATTCTTCTTCCTAAAGAACAGTAAATAGCAACCACTATTAGGTTGATCTGCCAAGCTGAGACATACAAAGAGAAAAATAACTTGCCAATAAATGTAAAAATTCACCAAGGAGAAAACTTTAATATTATCTTTATCTACTTTAATGTTCTGAGATCTGTTCGTTTTTCTGAATAAATGAATTAAAATTTTCTTTAAAAACTGCTTTTCAGAAGTAAGCATTTTATTTGCCAGACATGTTTATTTAATATACTATTTATAATGGATAATTCGAGAAATGATTAAAAATTTTTTGTAATTTTTTTAATGTTTATTCATTTTTTCTCCCCAAGAAACAGACAGCACGAGGAGGGGCACAGAGAGAGGGAGACACAGAATCCAAAGCAGGCTGCTGGCTCAAACCCACAAACTGTGAGATCATGATCTGAGCTGAAGTCGGATGCTTTAACCGACTGAGCTACAGAGGCGCCCCTAAAAATTGTTAATTTTAGAACAGGTTCAGACAAAACTCTCTGTATTCCCATCCTTATAAAAACCTTTTAGGAACTTAATTTCATTAAATACCTATGAGATTACATAAATGCTCAGCCTTACTTTTTTTGTACTACAAAGAACATGCTTTTTGATGACATTTCATTTTCTTTGCCTGTCTTCACGACCTCCCTGAGGTCTGTCAAAGTTAGGTCAATCCTTTCTCCTGTCCTCCTTGGCAGTCAGCTCCTCAAAGATACTGTATTACTGGGTGTCCCATAAACTAGACTACCTGCTCTTTCAAGGCAGGACCACATTCTTGCTTAACTCTACATCCCCAAATCTTGAAAACGGCAATCGTAGAACATATTTACCGAATCAGGCTCAACATACAAGAACAAGTTCAGACTTGGTAAACATACCCTCCCGTCCCTTCTTCAACACAACAGAAGGGACAGACCATACATCAGCTCTCAACATTTCCAGTTTTCTCATCCTATGGAATGAACACCCAACTCACTACTTCCTCCCAATAAGTTAAAGGGTTAAGACTGATAAGTCCACAGAGCCAAGCATTTCACTTAGTATTTACTAAAAGAGGGGAACAGGAATTAACCATCAAACTGTTAATGGTCTATTTACAAGTTTACTAATTACCTTGGAAGTCCTTTTTCTTTTCTTTCCTTTTTCTTAAAAACAATACAAAATAAAATCACCCACATTTTTAACTACAAATAGGAAACAGAGCAGCAAACATAGTTGCACCAACCTCCCCACTGACTTCGTCTTCATCATCTTCCCCTTCTACATCTTCGTCTTCATCTTCATCGTCTTCATCATCAAACTCTTCCTCCTCACCATCCTCATCCTCCTCGTCCTCCTCATCTTCTCCTTCTGAAAACAGTCCAAAGGAATTCATTAAACACCCTTGATGGCCCATAAGGCACACCTGCTAAGGTGCTGGGGCACTTCAGGTTGAGCCAGAGAACAAATGCTGTGCTACACCAACGTCCGGGAAACCCATGCCCCTTGGTCGCCCCCTTTCTCCCAGGCTGCTGCAACTCAGTCCCTTTGTCCATCATGATGCCATTACATCTGGAGACCAGGAGTCCTGGCGGACTACATGTATGCTACAACAGTCAGTGATGAAATGATATTATCTCTGGGATTTGCTTCAAAATAAGGAAGGGGGAAGTGGGTAGGGATGTGTATGTATAAAATAAGATAAGCCACAAATCAGTGATTGTTGAAGCTGAATGATGGGAACATGAAAATTCACTTTACTATTATTCCTATCTTTGTCTAGGTCTGAAATTTTCCGTAGTAAAAAGTTACCCCCCTCCCAAAATAAATAAATAATGAGCTCCTTCTCGGAGGGAAGGGCATCACCATAAAGCCAGCTGCCAGATGAGGAATCTAAGAGAGTAATAACCCTGTGAGAGGAAGGAAATAAGAGGCAGGCTGAGAGGTACCTGCACCCTCTGTGTCTCTACTCCATTTGGCTCAGGCCTCTAGGCAACCAGTTCTTACCTCTCCTGGTCCTGAAGCTCGCTGTGCTGTCCTGCTTCCTAGTCTCTGCATATTTTTCCCTTTCTTCTCTGCTTGGCTAACAGTGATTCAAACACCTGGGTCTCAGTTAAACATCACTTTTTTCTTAATTAATTTTTAATGTTTATTTCTTTTTGAGAGACAGCATATGGACAGGAGAGGGCCAGAAAGGGGGAGACAGGATCCAAAGCAGGCTCTGAGCAGTGAGGACAGAGCCCAATACGGGGCTTGAACACACAAACCATGAGATCACAATCTGAGCGGAAATCAACAGTTCGACGCTCGGGGAGCCTCAGAGGCTGAGTTGATTAAGCATCCGACTCTTGGTTTCAGTTCAGGTCACACAATCTCATAGTTCCTGAGTTTGAGTCCTGCGTCAGGCTCTGTGATGACAGCACAGAGCCTACTTAGGATTCTCTGTCTCCCTCTTTCTTTCTGCCCCTCCCTTGCTCGCTATCTCTCTCAAAAAAATAAACTTAAAAAAAGGATAAAAAAAAAGCAGGGGATTGGGCGCTCAACTGAGCCACCCAGGCACCCCTAAACATCACACTTCTCCAAGGTAGACTCACCAGACCTCCTAATCCCAGCTCACAAGCTCTTACAGAAGCACCTGATGCTTCTCCTTATCTCATGCTTTACTCACTTGTGATTATTTAACATTTCTCTTCTCAGTAGACAGTAAGCACCAAGAAGACAGGAACCAAGTCTGGTTTTTACCTTCAGAACTATATACCTCAGTGCCTGACACCTAAGAAATGCGCAAATTTGTTGTCTGACTGATACTCCCTCTCAGGAGCTGCTCTCCACCCTCCAAGTAATTTCCTTACATGCTCCTGCACACACAGCCATTCAACCTGTTTAAAGTGAGCTTAATTAAATAGACAAAAAGGCACAAATGGTTTTCAGGAATAACGGAGAACCTGCAAGTGAAGGGAGTAAGTGAACATTTGGAACAAAGGGAGATGTCCTATTCTGTGTCCACTTTACAACCTACATCCCATCCTTTATTACCTTGTCTCAAATCTGCCATAAAACTGCAAAAGTGCTACCAGAGTACTACACTATTAATTTGCACCCAAGCTGCCTGATAGATTTCCTCCTCTACTTTTCTTGCCCATTTCTTTTTGTGGATTTTTATCTTTAAAGAAAAAGACATTTAAAATAATGCTTCAAATACAGTAATACCAGATTCCAGCAACATCAGGAATTCTAAGAGAGTAAGTTTTCTTCATGCTGACTTACGTGAAAAGTGATCGCTCTGCTTCCTTTTAAGCCAGTGGAGAGGCGAGAAACTATTTATCCTAAGTGGCTCAGAATCAGTGGGTCACCATGCAAGGAAAGCTGCTTTATTTACATTTGGATATAACAGACATGTACCTGGTATCTACGAAGTGCTAGGCCTTGTGAATAAAGATGAAAAAGATAGTTCCTACCCAAGAAGATCGTAATAGCATAGCTCAAAGGGACAAGAACAGCAGAGAGACAGGTTATGAAAGAAGTAAATGAGGGGATGCTTTAGCACGCACAGAAACCTAACCTAGCTCACGGGCATCAGGAAGTGCAATCTGAAGTGCTGACAGAGCGTAGTTTGTGAGGATTAAGTCAGACAGTAACCAAGAAAGGGGAATAACTAGAACAGGCAGGGAGACATGAGAGATGATGGTCCTTTTAGTAAAGGGTAAACCACAATTACTTCAATATGTTAGGGCACAGTCTATGATCTCTCCAAATTCAAGACTAACTAGCTAACAAGCCATTTTTATTTCGAATCATTTGAAGGCTTCAATGTCCCAAGGGCTTCTTAAAATTCAACAGAAGTCCTAATCCCAAATTAATGGAATGCCTATACACATGCATACTATTTTTCTCCATAACAACAACATTCTGGAGCTTCCTCATGACCTTTGAAAGGCAAAAATTAGGTTCACTGGATGTTATGGCCACTCACCTTCATCCTCCTCTTCTTCATCCACACCATCCACCTCAGCATCTGAGTCAGGCGCTTCCCGATCCTCTCGGTCATAGCCATCCAGGTAGGTCAACTGAGGCAGGAGCTTAAAGACACTCTCTCGGTAGTCATTCAGGTTAGTAACCTCACAGTTAAACAGATCCAGGCTTTTCAGATATTCCAACTTTTTCTGAAGAAAAGGATCAAAAAACATACTTTCTAAACCAAAGGAACATAAGCAACAAAACCCATCTCTCAAAGAGGTAAAATTCTAGGCTCTGTTCAGTTAGCTGCTACCGACTCAGTTTTATACTCAGGAAAACATTTCAAGTCCTTTGCAACCTTTATAGTAAGTCACCAGATTTTACCTTCTACAATTTACCTTCTACATCTACCTTCTCAGAGAATGGTCTTTTTCTGGCAGCATTAGTAGTTTTAAGAAAAATAAATTTGAAAAAATATTTAAACTAGATCTTTTCACTGTGTGAGACAAATCAAACAGGTTCAATAAATTTGGTTCAAAACTTAAGTTTTAACATCTAAGTAACCCAATAGTCAGTAAGAACGTGATGGATATCAAGCCTAGTCTTCAAAGCTCTGGGGTGACAGGATGGGAAAAAAATTCACTCAATCAATCAATTCAATCTTAAGGTAGTTGAGATTTCTATTCGAAGACACAGATGTGAAACACTAGAGAACGGAATATAATAAAGCACAAAGTGTAGTGATACGGTTACTCTCCAGGAAGAGAGGAGGCAGTACAGGCTGGGGAAAGGGTGGGGGCACTCAGAGTTGAAACTTCAGGAGAGGAACATTACTCTTTTTTAATTTGGGGGGAGGCGGGGAGATCAATACTATTACCAGAGCTTTCTGATATACAATTCTTCTGATTTTACCATACCCTGAAATTTTGTGGCAATACCTCATTTGTTTAGAACTTTGTCTTCTATCTGAAACACAAAATAGTTGAGCTTTAAAGCTTGGGCCAAGGAAAGTGCTCTGAGTAGCCAAAGTAGATAAGAAACTGTCCATTTGTTTTACTCAGAGATTCATTTGTTATTACAACTGTGTACTAGTATTTCTATCCCAGCTCTACTAAGTTGTGACTCAAGGTGAAAGAAGACATTGGGAGGGCAGAGGTAGTATATTACAGGCAAGTAAGGAAAGAGCAGCAGAAGTACAGCAGAGCCTCTTAGGAAGGAGAAGAGGGACAAGTGTTTAAAAAGCAAACATAAAACATGAAGCAGCATGTAGCCTGGAGCCCTCTAGAATATGGCCAATAAGCCCGGAGGGCATATGACATACAGCTTCATAAATGTCACTTTTAATGGTTCTGAATCAGGAGAAAAAGCTTGGTATTCTCTGAGAAAGTAGTACTAACACAAAAAAACTAAGAGGATCTCTGTGTAAAGTTGAGTTGGAAAACATAAACATCGTTTGAAGGCTTTGATGTTTTATTGGGAAAACTATTTCAACGTTTACAAGAACCTGGGAAGAAATGTAGATGAAAAAAACCTTGTCATCAGGAGTGGAGGTATCTGACTAATTCTGGAGAGTTACAAAATTATTTAAAAATCTTTGCCCTAAAGCAGGGCTTGGCAAAAGTCAACTGGCCCATCCTGGTCCACTGCCTGTTTTTGTAAAACACGTTTCATTGTAACTCGGCCATGTATTATGTACAGCTTCTTTTGTGCCACAATCATGGCAAAGCTGAGCAGTTGCAACAGAGACTGTATGGCCTCAGAAGCCCAACAGATCTACTACCTGGCCCTGTAGAGGAAAGGGTGGCTGACCCCTGCACTTACAGAATCTTCATCTTCCTGGTCAAAGAGGTTCCTACACATGTTTTATTTTCACTGAGCAGCCCTTGGGAACAGACAGCCAGGCAGGGAACACCGAACAGGGTTACAGCAACAGGCAAATGCACTCCTCAAAACACCAATGTACGATGATCCAAGAGTTTATGGATCAAATAATGTGCTTATGTAAGTTAGTCCCCTGAGGTCATAAGAAAGCTGTCCCCGAACTTCTAATGACAGGGAGAGCTGCTTTTATGTTGTGTAGCTTTCAGATTAGGTTCCCCACTGGGCAGGCCCTGACCTCCAGAAGCCCAGGTAGGACTTCTTGCCAAAGAGGAAAAAAATGTCGAAATACCACCCCAGACAACTAGCTGACACACTGGGAACTCTTTTCTCGTCACAAAAAGGTTGACTCTATACCAGCTAAGATATAACCACAAGTAAATTTAGGCAGCTTTCCCAAAGTCTAAAAATTCTTTACTCAAGGAACGAGCCATTCACTTCTCAAAATTATACTCGGGAAATGGATGCATAAAAATACATACAACCCCTAATCTTTAATGTTCTACAGTGCCTCAAGCCCTTTCTCTAATTCCATCTACTATCACAGTAGACAGGCCTCCAAGGCTCACCTATTACTGAAACTCCATGTATCTGTGAGGTTTTTGGCTACTTAAGAAAAGGACCCATTATGAATAATTCAAACATGCCAAACAGTATGCTAGAAAACGAAGTGAAAGCAAATAACAAAATTCCAAGTAATTGTAGTACTCCAGAATTGCTTAAAGTATTAAAATTGTGCTTTAAGGCCCAAAATATACTACCCACAGATTATTCAGGACCCCAATGTAAATGTGTAAATACTGCTAAAAAACAAAAACAAAAAGAAACCCAAAAATCAGAATGCTACCATACCAGAAATTTGGCCTAAAACTAATAGGCTAGCCATAATAAACATTAAACATTTTATTAACAATAATTTTGCTTGCCTTCTTAGAATTTAGAAGGGCTTTGGGGGATGGTTTGGATGGCCCAGGTCTCTTAAAAAAGGTGTCCAAGGAAGTTTGAATTGATGCCTTCTTTGTCTCTCGATTAATGTCCCTGTAGCAAGCAGAGGCATTCACAATCATTGCATTGACTGTAAGAACTGGGCTCAAAGTAGACGGTGTTCAAAATGTACGTGGTTAATGAGGATGAGGATGGTGTTTTTCCCATTGAAGAAAACTTTCAGAAGACAAAATGGACCCAACATTCCCCCCCTTCACCTTCTCCTACAGCTTTTTTTTTTATTCCGGGATATAACTTCCGGAGACCTACCCTAACACCCCTAGGAATGTGAACAGCAAGTTCAGGAGAATGGCAGGAGCCCAGGCTTTTCCACGCAGGGTGTGCAGCACTGTGGCTCTGTCACTGGCTAGCCAAGTGTGTGACTCTGGACAAGGGATTCAGACTCTCCCAAGCCTCAGCTTCCTCATATGTAAAATGAGGGCCATGTTATTTCTATTCTATTTGTAGAAATATTTTTTGAGGAATACTAATGAGACAACACACATAAAGCATCTACTACAGTGTATGATACGTAACAGATCCTCTAAAAACGGTAAATACAATTATGATTATTTCTCATTCTTCACTGTCCTTGGGGACTGAGACTTTCACAACCACCAAATGGCCCTCATTCATCAATGACCAGGTCAGAACGCCCAAGAAAACAAATCCCATACAAGGTTTGCTTCTGCTCTGCCTCTGTGTGCTAGGACACTGACAAAGGCTTCTGGTGAAACATCAAAGAGGACTCGGGTTGGCATAAGAATTAGGCAACAGCCAGTCATCCAGCATGAGAAGGTACTGTGTGGCACTCTGTTCTAGAAAAAAGGTGTTCTTACGCTCACAATGACTGTGAATCGATAGGCCTATCATTGACACATAAACAATAAAGGCTTGGTGTAGCCTGTCAACTGGGAGACACCAGCACTTACTTTAGTACTCCTGTTGGAATTCCCAGTTTAAGGTCAATTTGGGTATGAAATAAATTTGTAGGTAAAAAGAATAGGTCCCAAAGGCAGTGGAAAGAATGGCAGAGTTGGATTTGAATCGCTAGATATGTGGCCACTGAGTAATTATTTAAACTCTCTAAACTTGGTTTCCTCATCTCTAAAAGAGGTACAGCTCTTCTCTTTTCTCTGGGTTCTAGGAGGACACATTGGGCAAATGTTAATGTCCTCGAATACAGCAAAACTCAATAAATGTTTGCTTAAATATTGGAAATGGGGATTGGTTTGGAGGAAAAGAATAGAACCAGTAAAAAAGGAAGGAGCCCAAGTACCTGGGGTGTACCTATAACAGAAAAGGGGATAAAATTCATGAAGCAAAGCTAAGAAACAGGCTCCTAACATTTGAGAAATATGAGCTAAATGTGGTCCACTTAATGAAACATAAAAATAAAGGGACTCAATAAAAGGCAATTTAGCCTACATTGGAGTAGAGCCTTAATTATTGATTAGAAGGGAAAAGATGCTGTAATTCTGGCAGGAAATCCTTTGTTAGAAGAAGTCACAACTTAACTACCTTCCCTTCCTTGAAATACTAATAAAGCATTCTGTACAAGTGATGTGCAACCCAAGTATTTTAATGTATTGTGACATCAGAACTGAAAGAGATAGTAGAGAAAGATGCCTTATCCTCTTGGGTTCTGCTCTTCCAGATCTTGAGACACCTCCTATATGCTTACATAAACCTCTTCCAATTAACATTTGTAAGGTTGAGTCAAATGGAAACACTTGACTTTATGTATACGTAAAAACAGTAAGAACCACAGGCTTCTTTGGATAGTATGAAACAAGCTGGAGTTCCATTAGGCATATTAAAATGGAATTCTGTATATATGCCAAATTTACAGAATATCATATTTAGAGAAATCAGTCACTTAACAATCTTAAATTCATAGAAATTTCCAGGTGGCAGCCAAACAGAACAGCTTGGGAGGCTGCCCCATACCTTGCATTAACCTCTCTCTCCAGCTTTTTTGGCCTACAATCTCCACATGGACTGGACCCCCATTAGTACAGCTTCCCGACTTACAAAGCGGAGTTAAGCATATTACCTTATTTTATTCTCAGAACTTCTAAGTAAGGTAAGGCAGAGATTATTAGCCTTCCTGCTTCATAAGTGAGGAAACTGAGGCCCAGGGAGAAGAAGCAATTTGCCCAAGGTCACACAGCGAGCCTGCAACCTAACTGGCACTTAAATTTATCTTTTCATAGCTTATCCTAGTATGTAAGACTGAGGAGGATTTTGCGGTTCCCATGCAAAACTTTAGCCAACAGCAATCCAGCTGGGGCACAAAATCAATTAGAAGACCTAAAACTTACTGGAGCTGTCCTTGGACTGTTCCACCTACAACTCAGATATGCCACCAGTATGAATAGCTTTTTCTATAAAAGTATAACAGTATAGAATAGCCTGGCCAGTCTGGGGGGAAAAAAATTAAATGTTTAAGGCTATGGTCAATATATGAAACTCAAAAAAGACAAAAAAGAAAAGAATTCCCCTGTGAAAGGACACCAGCGCAGTATCAGGTAGGGAGAGCAAAGCCATAGAACACAGAACTAGAAAGGCCCTGATCTTTAAAACTTCTCTAGAAAGTATTATAGTAAGAACCACCACTTTCTTGATCAATTACTATTTCCAAGCATTTCCCTCAGTATAAAGAAATATGAAAATGAAAATGACCAATAAGTCCTGGTTTCCAAATTCTCACATACTTACCAAAGGTTCCAAGGTGCTGATATCTTTCAGCTTATTTCCACTTAAGTTTAGATGTGTGAGATTTGGAAGTTTTTCTGCTAACATGTCCAGACCTCCAAAGATTCTATTGTCACTGAGCTCAAGCTGCAAGAGAATATACAATATACACACAAATACACACAGAGAAACACTTTTAAATACCAAATACAGTTTTTAAATATTTATCAAGATCAAATAATCTCTGTTCCTACCAGGGCATGTTTGTTCGCTCTATTTGATTAAACACAGATAAATAGTTTATAGATTCCAAGAGCATTTCAGGGGAAGAGGAGAAACAGGATGGATAAGAAGAGCTGTGTTAGAAGTTAAGAGTTCCTTAACCAGTTGCTAATTGTAATAGTTTGCTCAAGATCTGGCTCCTAATATCAGTGAATCCATTTTCTAACCTAAAAAGTGGGTCAAAGCAAATTAGAATTCTTTGAGAAGTTGTAATACTCTATACCTGCCAGGAAGGGTAAATGGTCTGTGCATTCTAAGCAGCTTATTCCGTGTGCCAAACAAAGCTCACTATGGCGACTCGAAACCTAATTTGGTCTGTAGAGTTCTGACACATTGTAGGGTTCTATACCTGGAAGCCACCAGGGAATGTTGCTCTGAAGGCTACAGGAGTGGGACAGGCCCCAAAACAAGCCCTTAAAGAAGCTCCATGACCTCAGAAAAGTGAGTGGAGCAACAGCTTCAGGGTTGCCGAAACCAACTCCCCAGAGGCCACTTCTTGCATAAAGCCGCACTAGCCTTTATAAGAACCTACTCTTATTTCTTAGCTGCAGGTCAAGTAGCACAGCAAGCCGTGTGCCAATGAAGAAAGAGCCTTCACCAAGGAATCAGAATGGGAAGTGAAAGAAATTGGAGCCTGGAAAAGTTAGACAGTTGAGAGCATATAATTCAAACTCTTCAGTTTGCGGATGAGAAAACTTAGGCTATACAACTGGTTTCAATTCTCTATTTTAAGTGCCAACGACAACGGTAACCGCATCTAACTCTTACACGGTACCTAAGTGCCAGGCAATGTTTGAAGCACTAGAGATACACGAACTCATTTACTTTTACTAACCCTATGGGGTAGGGTAGAATTATTACCCGCATTTACAGATGAGGAAAAATGAACTACAAAGACGACTCTAAAACTTGGCCAAGATCACAAAGTAGCTCTGGTGGTGACTGAGGATTCTGAAGCCAGGCAGGCTAGCTTCAGAAGACTTTGCCTTTCCCACCATGTTACGTGCAAAGAATAGCATGAAAACTTCATGTAATTTGGTCTTTGGCATGCTATGAAATAAACTACATGATGCAGAACAGAGAACTTTTAAAAACTTCAATATTTGTTGGAAGAATGACTTTAAATGACAACTCAAGTCTTCAACAACTTAGGTGTTATTAAATATTTCAGAAGATGAAACTGCAACATTTCAAAACATTTCTTCCTTCCCATGGGTTATTCCAGTCAAATTATCTAGTCATGGTCTAGATTTAAAAATACAAGTCTATAATCAACAAAGACTCAAGTGTTAGCTTTACTGAGATTTTAGTAAATCAAAACAAAGAGACCATTTCTCTTGGTTAGTTGGAATATCACACATTATGTAATGTTCGTATCCTTTCAACATGACTATCTTAGTTAGCAGAGAAACAAGGCAATCTGCCAAAGCATTTAGTGACATGTTTATTTTGAAATGAAATCAATGTGTAAATTTAGGAAACCTGTGACATTCGTACAACAAAATTTCTTTCAGAACCTGTTTCTTGTTAAAAAATAATCTGTGCTCTAGGACAGAAAGAAAATAAGGTCTCTGTCAGTTGTGAGAACATCTTATCTGCCTTTAAGTTTGATTTGTAGGATCTCTCCATTCCTCCCTAACTCTGCAAGGAAGTGATTAACAAGACTTCAGAAGAATTTGATAAAGCCTATATAGATGGTCACTGATTCACTCCTCTTCTGAGTTAAGTCTGACAGCACACAGACCACAGTACATCAGGAAAATGTACCAGGATGCTAGGAAAACAACACAAAATACACACTAGAATCATACTAGCATCAAGTTTATGTAGATACATGCCAGAAAGCCACCAGTTGTTTAATGGGCTGATCAGAGCTCCCAATGTCACCAATAACCATGTAAATATAAAAAGATTATACTTGAACCTCTAAAGTAGATGCTTAACAGAAGAAAGGGAACTATTTACCAATTTAAATATAACATGATTATTCTTCCTGAGAGGAAGCTAAGTTACCTGAAACTCATGAGGACTGCCTGAACACTTATTACCTAACTAAGGCAAATAAGTAAACATTTTCTGGTTTTTAATTCATATACTTAAACCAAAACAAGTTCCTCTCAGGACTCAAACAGACTACAGGAACAGCCTATTTGCATTTTGTCTAATTCTGATTCCAGACTTCAATGTGTACTTTTGGATGACAGTTCTGCTTAAAATCCCTAATAACGTGAACACCGAAACAGTGGAAAATTCTGCAATATTTATGTGACCACGTATCTTTTATTATATAATAGAAAAAGCATGGTTTAGGAAATAGGAGATACGGATTCTAGTTTTGGCTCTAGTACAAACCTCTTTTGTAGGTGGCTTTAGGCAAATTACTATACCTTTCTGGGTCTATTGCTATGCTTATAAAATAAGGGACTAGAAGAGCAAAGTTTCTTCCAGTTTTAACATTCTGGAGCTCAGTGACAGTTACATAGGTAAGGACATGAGAAAACATTTTCCTTGAGGGTTTTTTATTGGTAGTTGGGGGGGTCTGATTGGTTTATAATTAGACCAATAAAATATGAACAATGAGCCATCAATTAGGATAGGGAAATACAGTAGCTTCATTACAGTGATTTCCTGCAGTCACGACACATTTTATTTTTTTTAATTAATTTTTTTTTCTGAAGGAGAGAAAGAGAAAAAGAGTGCAAATGTGCTCGTGCAAGCAGGGCACACACACACAGAGAGAGGGAATCCCAACCAGGCTCTGCACTGTTGGCACAAAGCCCGATGTGGAGCTCGAACCCATGAACTGAGCCCAAATCAAGAGTCAGATGCTTAACTGAGCCACCCAGGTGCGCCTAATCACAACACATTTTAAACTTTCTTTCTAATCATTAAGAATTCGTAATGGGTTTGAATTATCATAGATTACAAATCTGAAGTCTTTACTGACACTCACCCTTAATCAACAAACAAAACATGAAGAGAGGCCCCTGTGTCCTAAACCAGAGCATACTAAGAAAAAACACATAGCTAACATATCAACAAATTTATAGCAATTAATTAGTAACTTATTCACAAAATAATTATTCTTCATAACTATTTATTGATCATCCAACATGTATTATTTCCAAACATCACAGCAATTCTGTAAGGTCAGGTGGTAGCACCAGTTTACAGGTGAGGAAATTGAGCCTTAGAGAGATTAAGTAACCTGCAGAAGATTACCCATCAGGGAAATGATAGAGCTGGAATTCAATCCCAGATATGCCCAGTTCCAAAGGCCATGTGCTTTCTGCTACACTAAATGCTTCCTTACAAGTAAAATCACCTATGTTTCCCTTCTCATAATGTTCTCTCTTTTATTGCTGAAGAAAAAGTACTTACCTTTTTCAATTTAGGTAGTTTGGGGAGATTTGAAACTGAAATCAAGCCTACATTTATTAAACTGAGGAACTCTAAGTTCACAAATTCAGCTGTTAAGCCCTCAATTTTCCCATCATTTGATTTGCAATTGTCCAGAACAAGTTCTCGAACCTGTGAATGACAAAGGGGAAAAAAGAAAAAAAAAAAAACAAAACCAAGCTTTCAAAAACATACATAAAACAAAGAACAAAGCAAAAACTACAACCATAAACACGGAGCAAAAACACCCACATACAGGGGCAGCCTCTACTTAAACCAAGATCACAGTTATAAATAAATGAAAAATGATTAAGCCTTTAGTAACAATATACTACTAGATATCAAGGATGGAATGTTACACCACGGTATAAAAAAGATTTAAACGCTTTACTTTCCAGAGACAGAAACTACAGTTCTTAAGATACAGGTGAAGAAACTATTATCTCCCTCATTCCTTTTCCCAAGTCTATTCTCCCAAGGCGCGGCTTTAACTATAAATGCAGAGAAGACCACCCCACCCCTTCCAGGGCTGAGTCTCCCTCAACGCCCAGGAGATGGACACAGGAAAAGAGGAAACATTTACTTTTCCCAACAAGATTGCTAAGAGATTTTGGCAACACGTTTCTGCATTATACATTTACTCATCTTTACTAAGGTTATCTTGACAATAGAAGGGGTCAAGACACAAGAGGCCTTAATTCAAAACAAAGATCAATTTGGGTTACATGTGATGAAGATAATTCCAGGGGAGAAAACTGTTAAACATTAAATTAGATTTTTCAGGCCATAAAATCTCCTTTGTGGATCCTGAAATTCAGAATTCCAATCCGTCCAAGGGTATCATATCTGAAGATTTTAGTTTGTTTGTTTGTTTGTTTATTTAAACTCTAAGCCCAACGTGGGGCTTGAAGTCACGACCCTGAGATCAAGGGTTGCATGCTCTATTGACTCAGCCAGCCAGGTGCCCCATGATTTTAAATACTGATCAATTAATAAACAGTCTGTGAATATCTACCATGATAATCCCTATTCCATTCCTGTTCTGTGGTTGACTCTGAAACTTGCAACTTTTAACACATTTTGGTCAATTTACAGTGATGCAAATTAGAATTAACGGCAGTAACGGCCAAAGGCATTCTTGTGGTGAATCTACCACGTTTGATAGCATTAATCAAGCAGGTACATGGAAGTAAGATACTCATAGTTCTAAAAAATATGAGCTAGTAATGTCTTCATCCTCCAGTGCAAAATCCAAGGATAGTATTCTGGTAATTGCTATCATTTACAGAGAACTTACTCATTATTCTTTGCACCACAACACCCTCCCCCCATTTACAGAGAAGGAAACAGATTTAGAGTCGTGATACACACAACACCACAACTTCTCACTTGCTTCTTCACTACTTCTCACTACCCTGTCTACTTCCTCCTCATAAGCCCTGGTTTCAGTTAGGATGCATGCAGGCCTAGTACACCTTTAAGTCTTTCTTTCCTTCATTCCACATTTCTTCACACATCTCTGCCGTTTCCCCCCTTTTTAAGGAAAATAAGCATTTCTGAAAACTTAAGGTGTCAAATGAGGAGAGGTGGGCTCTACAAACATGCCTGAGGTCATATCCTGGCTCTACCACTTACAACCTGTGTGATCTCAGAAGACTCACCTAACCTCTCTGTGTCTCAGGTTCCTCATCTGCAAAGTGAAGATAACAGTACTCACTGCATGGAGTTGCAGAGGAATAGCACCTGGAACATACTGAGTGCTAAAAAAGTAACTTCTGGGGAAAGGGAGTAGGGGTATGACAGGGACCTACCTCTGCTGTTTATTCATATTTGTAATGAGGTTTTTATAAGCATGTATTTTTGTATTAAAAAAGTAAAACCAACAAACCATAAAAATAAAGTCAACTGTAATTGCCCACACACCTAATACAGCACTACAACTAAAATGTTCTCACTTGGTTTGGGGGATTTTCTATGACTATCTGACAGAGGATCCAAATTATACAGAGTAACACTTATATGCCAAAAGCCAAATGAGGACGAATTAGATTTAGCCATATTGCTTCCCAGGTCACTGGGTGAAATCACCTTTTGGGTATTTCTTTCAACTGGTTTGTTGAACCAAACAGCAAAATAGGAATCAAGAGGAAGGAACTGGGAGAAAAAAAATGTTAAATGGTTCAAATCTGCAGGTTTAGTTGCTGGGTATGAAAGATGGTGGAGGGGAGTTGAGGTTCTGGCTTACAAAAATGGGAGCCATGTAGCTAGATGGAAATAAGCAGGGAATGGCTTTCTGAGGGGTGGATGTAATGAATACCATGAAGGCTACTGAGTTTAAGGTTCCCTTGGGAATGTGGTTTGGAATAGAGGCGGGTTGTCAGTTCTGTATTTGGAGTCATCAGGGCAGAGACCATAGTGGAAGGATGGAATCCCTAAGAAGAGGGCCAACGACAGAACCCTGAGGAACCTGCAAGAAAGACCTAAGAAAAACTGAGAGTGGTACCAATGGTGAAGTATTAGTTTCAAACATGTGTAAAGGCTTATGGAAATAAAGCATGAGAAGTTATTGAAAAAGGACCGAAAAATTAGAAAACTTAAAGGCCCATCAACGAGGGACGTATTTCCAAGATACACTGTGGGATGAAAAATGTGCAGAATGGGTATTATCCTTTATGCTACAGACCACACACTTTCTTCTATGTACAGAAAATCTCTCAGGAAGAGAAACTGAGTGGTGGGGAGACCTTGCTCTACATAACCTTATTTAGCATTTCAGTGGTGATAATGTTAACTTATTACAAGTATAACAATTTTAAAAGTCATTGTTAGACTTCAAGTTTCATGATGGGCAGGGTGATGTCTACTTTAGTTACCACTATATCTCAGTATGAGAAACAGTTTTCACAACTGTTAAATGAGGAAAACTGGTCACAGGCTTGTCAGAGTACTGTATTGGGATTTGTGTCAGGATTGTAGGGGATTGAGTAGATGATACAATAGAAAACTTGGATATAAAGAGAACCTCTTTCTGATCACAAGCATAATCACATCAATGCAAGTAATATTTATGTTTGTCACTATGAAGATTTTGGTATATTAGTTCAGCCTCTTTGTATATTTCAAATGTAATGAGATAAAACTCTATTACTTAGCTTATTTTAACAACTCTGAATATTTTTTAAATGACTAAAAACATTAGAGTATATGGATGTACCAAAAATTACTTTACAATCCTCCCTGTTGAATGTATTTCTAATTTTCCCTATCATAATAATGGCACAATACCTTCGTGTAAAATTTCTTTTGTAATTAGGATTCTCTCCTCACAATCTGTTGCTAGATGAAAGAATACAGACATTCAAGTCTCTGTTACTGAGTTCTGAGTTCCTAACTTAAAATGGCAACCAACCCATCTGTTAAATACTTTAAGTATTTAAACATATATCCAGGTATTTAAACATATATCCAGAATGTGACCTTTCTGGATATATGAAAATTTTAGGTATTTGCATTTATTTATCTTTTGCTCAAGGATACTGTTTTTACCCTAAGTGAGAAAAAAAATAACTCAAAAGAAGCATGGACAAAAAACAGACAAGCCATAAAAAATACAAATCACATTAAAAAACTGATGTTCAACAATAAATACGTATTAAAAATGAGATCATTCTACTCTTGTTGGAGGCAGGGAGCTCTTCCTACAGAGGTCAGGATGGATACAGGTATAGGGGAGTTTCTAAGCGGGAGAGCAAGAAGTTCAGGGAATGCGCACTGGAGACCTTTAATTTTCTCCGTGAGTAGAAGGTAACAGAATTTACTGGGGGGGAGTAGGGCAGAGGATTGTATGGCTCAGCAGAGAAGGCATGCCCCTTGACCTTTCCAGGAAGCTGTAGATGTAGTAAAGCATGCTATCTGCTAGAACAGAGCACCACAGGCACAGGAGGATCAGCCACTGAGGAATATGCACAGAGCAGAGTGGGAATTACTGGAGAAAGCAGAGGCCACAGGAGGGTTCCACTTGGGGCTGTGCCCAGGATAATAGGTCTGGAAAGTCAACCCTCAGCAGCCTTCCCCCAGCCCGTTTAAAGTTCTAAACAAGAGCATGGCAAAGGGTGTCGGCTCTCAGGCATGGGGTCAGCAGCATTTGAGAAAACTAAGCCTCCTCCACCTCTACACCTTGACTATGAAGGGATCCTGACTCACTTGCAAGGGAGATAACAACTGCAGAAGAGGGGGCAGTGGGTAGGGAGTTGGGGATAGATAATCCCGTGACCTCTCAATAAATGAGGGATTCTAATCAAGAAAAGAATGGTCCCAGCTTCTCCTTTGGATGTTCCAAATCCTCCCAGAGCTACTATCTAAGGAGGTAAGGATGGGCAGGCACTTGTACATTTGTGTGTACAAGTCAGGGAGCTGTTTGGTCCAAGATGAAGTTAACTGGACTTCTGCTTGAAGATGGATGGGACTTTTAAGGCCAATTCACTCATCAGCACCATTTTCTAATTAAACTATATATATTTTTTCCAAACATGAATTCAGGATAAACACTTAAAGTAATCCATATTATTTCCTATTTAACTCGTGTTTTTGTTTCCTGCAACTATCGGTAAAACAGTACTGTTTTCTAATACTTTTTCACTGAAAAATCTGAACTATACTGTAGCCAAGTTATGGCGATTGGTGCTAGGGGTCACAGAGAAAAATCAAGCAATTTTCCTTTCACCCTCTCCAACTTGCTCTCACTTCCCGTTCTCCTGGCTACTTAAAAACAAAACAAAACAAAACAAAACAAAACCTACCTGGTTTAAATTGCTTGGGTGATCTTCCCCAGTTATAAGTTAGGAGGGGGAAACATGGAAGAATTAGAGTTACCAATTCTTTTAATTAGAAAAGTAATACATGGTTATTGCAGAAAGTGAAATCATCCAAAAATGTAGAATAACTTCTGTCATCCTTGCCAATTTCCATTCTTCTGAGTTAACCAATGTTCAAACCTTTTTCCTTACCATTATTTTAAAATAATGTTTTCAAAATGACAGAACAAATTTAGATCAGTGGTTCTCAGCTGTGTTTAGGTGACAGAACTGTCAACATGAGAGAAGGAAACACTCATATCCTATTGGTGGGTAGGTAAAGAAATGAACCATTCTAAACAGCAATTTGACAGAAGATTCACATTACAAGAAGTTCATTTCAGTACTATTTAAAATGGCAAAAACCCTTCTAACCACCCCATAAGTTATGATCCATGCAGACATTAACAATAAGACTGTAAAATAATAGTGACAGAGAGATAAAAAAGCTTACTCTATTTATGTAATAAGATAATATATGCATTAACAGAATTTGACTTTGGAAAAAAGTAGACATTCTGGTAGACCATACACCAGAATGTCTAGATAAAAATCTCACACACACCTGCCCACCCTATTTTATTTCTGTTTATCCATATCCAGGATTTTTGGCTTATCTGTATCTAATTTTTTCTTCAATTTAGATTACTTATAAAGTGAAAAAAAAAACCCAACAATTAGTTGGCTATGCAACCAATCAGAATACCCCATTGTGCTCAAAATTACATTAATAGACACAAGATGGCAAAAGTTGGGGAAAAAATTTTAAAAGGCATAAAAGTGGGGAAACCGGAGATGTGTCTCTTAAGGAAAGACAATTCTTATGATGGGTGAGAAGTGCCTAGTCTTCGCACACAGCCCACCAGGGTCCCACATGGACATCCACTGTGAACCACAGAACTGCTGGGCTTTCTAACTTTGAATGGAAAACTCAAAAACAGCTAACATCAAGGCTAAGTGTGCTGGAAAAGAGTGTCATGTTTGGTGTAATGGAAGGATGAGAGCCTCACATAAAGAACACATATTTTTTCCCATTTTAGAATATAACTAAATTACATCTCACTATTGAATGCCAGTGTCTCATTTCACATCTGAAAATACCAATTTATGTAGTGTATACGGTATGTTCCAGCACTGCACAATTTGCTCTCAGTGAAGTAACTGACAATACAAATATTTTGCATAAAGTATTTCTTACCTTCGCCTATAGTTTTAAATGGTGATCTCCATTCTTTATGTAGATGATTTTTAAATGCCATCTTAGGCCATTTTTTCCACTATGAAAACACACCTGATGTGAAGAGCTCTTTTGGTCTTAGAAAAAAAACGAATTATACATTTCTTTGCAAGCACCCTCTTAAAGAAATGTCCATACTTGTTTTAAGGAATAAGGATATGGTAATAGGTGAACTAAACCTATTATCTTGGTCTCATGTATTCTGGCAAGGAACCTAAGAAGGTAAAAGTGTTACCAGGGTCATACTCAAACCTCAAGAAAAAAAAAAAAAAAAAAAAAACAGAAACAAAAAAACAAAAAAAACCCAAAAAAAACAGCCATGGGCACAATAAAAGCCCATCTGGTCTAAACAAAGAAAAAAAAATGTGATTAAACCTTCAT
Source organism: Panthera tigris (assembly GCF_018350195.1). NCBI lineage: Eukaryota > Metazoa > Chordata > Mammalia > Carnivora > Felidae > Panthera > Panthera tigris. The sequence goes on along the minus strand of NC_056672.1, from coordinate 59,998,297 downwards.
CCTCCTCAAAGTCTTAGTTCTCATTTGATGATTTTAAGGTCAACCATGGGATGCATATATGCATTTAAGAGCTCCTGTCCATATTATACATTCAGTGAAGAAAGGGTTCTTTTTCTTTTCCCAAATGACAAGGGTCCCAGAGGCCAAGTCTGCTCTGTAACTGCTGGCCCCACAACAAACATAAATAGCCATGTGACTGAGTTTGGTTTTAAAGGAGTCATCTTCAAACTTTTCATTTGCCGCAAGGATGATTCTTTTGCGCAAAACACTGTTTAACTCCTCTTTTAGAATTTCCTTCAAAATCCACTGCATTTTTTTCCTGAAAAGCCTCCAGTTTAAGGTCAAAGCTTTCCTTTCTTAAGAACCTGACTCCTGCTGTCTCTGTCTCCTCCTCAGGTTCCCTAGGGCAGCCTTTCTTTGCCTATCCCCCAACCTTGGCAGGCTCCCAGGATGCTCCCAAAGCCCCTAAATCGCACCAGTGCAATAGGCGCCACCGGGTTCTGAGGCTTCAGAATGGAGGAGGCTGCTCTCTACTTCACCCTGCTTTTCCAGGCCCTGCCATAATGCTGGTACTCAAATATTTATTTAATAAACCAGTGGACTGCTGTAGGCTAGCTAGTCCTGTCCAATACAGTAGCCACTGATCACCTGCTGCTTTTGAACCCTTGAAATGTGGACAGTGCCAAAGATAAACTGACTTTTAACGTTGATGAAACAATCACATGACTCTGACCTGTCTTTGGCAAGAGTGTAAGGCCTAAGAGGATTACCTGAAAAGTTAAAACCTGCACCTATATACCCATTTCTAAGAAGTAACATATTAGATATCGCATAGGAAAAAATTCCATATAGTGGGAACATCATCCCAGCTGTGCTTCCCCTGATGGGAAGAACACTGCTCTTACTTTAGTTTACTACTTTAACAGCACTTTAGTTTGCGGACAAAGAATTCAAATTCCAGATTTTAAAGCGCTTTGAAGTCCCATATGCATACTTTTAGAAATGTTGGCTAAATCTAACTACTACACATTGCACTGACGTGCAGCTACGCAGTAATAACGAAAAGGTATGAAATTAACAACTCAAAATGGGAACACCACTCTTCAAGTTTTAGGGTGCGAGGAGGCTTAACCGTTCATTACACTAGCACGTGGCCGACACAAAATGTCTGACTGTGGACGGAAGGGACGGCCCTGGTCAAACCTCAACCTTAAAACCCAGAGTGCCGAGCTGAGACGCCCATCTCCCTCAGATCCTCCGGGGACGCTGGGGGGAGGGGGGGCTTGCGGGGCGGCCCGCCCGGTACCCCATTTGTGGGGACACCAGGCAAACCCTGGTTGACGAATTTCCACAAGTTAGCAACTTATTACCCACCGCTACCTGCCTCCACGAAGCGCGCCCATCGCTCGACTAGGATAGGGTGGGAGGACTTCCCCCGGGCTTCCCCAAGGCCAGGGAACGCCACTCACCCGAGGCCCCGGTCTGGCGGAGGCAAGGCCACACCGCGCGGGCGCCGGGGAACATGGCCCCGCGCCCGGCCGCCGCGAGGGCAGGAGTGGAGAAGAAAGAGGCGATTCTCAAAGCCCCGCTCGCCGCTCACGCAGCCGCGGCGGCGGGTGCCGGCCTCCCTGGAGCACGTGCGGGGGCAGAGGCCGCCGGGACTGCGCGGCCCACGAACCCAGCCGAGGCCCGCCAGTACCCCCGCTGTCTAGCCCAGGCGGAGGCGGCCGCCTGGCGTTGCCCTTTTAAGAACGGGGGAGGGGGACGGCAGCGCGCCCGAGAGGAGTCGAGCTGGAGGAGTCGGCTGCGGCCAGAGCGCGCGGCTCCCGCCAGTACGAGCCGAGCCCCGGCGAAGCGGGCGCAAAACAAACCACGGTCTGGGCCCGGGAGCAGCTGCTCGAACCCACAGGCCGGTGTACGCAGCGGAGGGAGACGGGCGCCCGCCAACATGGCGCTGCGTCGGACCGTGGCGCGCCCCGGCTGGCGCGAGGAGCCGCAGCCCGCCCACACCGAGGGGCCAGACTCCGGGCAGGGGCCCCGGGCTCCGCCACCGCGGCGCGGAGTAAAGGCAAAGCCGTCGCCGCCGCCACCACGGCTGGCCTGGGCCGAACGGGGCGCGTCCCGGGAGACCGGGAGTGGGGAAGGCCCGGAGGACGAAAGGGGAGCGAAAGAAATGGGGGACAAAGTTTTATTTTTAGGCTTGAAAAATGGCGGGAACCGCGTCCTTTTTTCAAACTTGGCCTCGGGAGGGGCGGCGGTTGCGCCACCTCCGCCGCCCGGCTCGCCCCTCCCCCGCTCCGCGCGCGCGAGGCCGCGCCCGCCCAAGCCCCCCGGACGCGCGAGGGGGCTCCTTGCCCCCCTCGGAGGCCGACAGCCCCCCCCCCTCCTCACCCCCACGGCCCCGGCCCTCAGCCCGGCCGGCGCCAACCGTGAGGCCTGACCGGAGAAGTCCCCGCCCCGCCCGAGCCCCTTCCCAGGCCGTCCGGGAGCGCTCGGAGCCCGGGCGGCCGAGCCCCGGCTAGCCGCGCGGCTCCTCGGCAGGCCCGGCCTCCGCCCGGCCGCGCATCCCGGGAGGCTGCAAACATGGCTCCCAGCGTTACACAACCCCCTCCTCCCTCCCTCGCCGCCGGCCACACGCACACGCGCTCCTCCGGGGAAGGACCCCGGCGGGCGAAGAGCTCAAAGTTTGCTTTCCCCCACCCCACTGCCTTCCCCAGACGGCCGCGGGGGCCCGCGGGCGCCAAAGAGTTAATCCCCGCGCGCTCGCTCCCCCCCTCCACGCCCGCCAACCCGCCCGCCTTCCCTGTCCGAGCCCGCGAGCTGCGCCCTTCTACGAGCCGGGGCTGGCGAACCCGCGGCCCGGGCCCCGCAGGTGGCCACCATTACATGCAAGTCATCGGGGGGAGAGGGCGCCCGACGGGGTCTCTGCTTACAGCTGCCGGAGTCCGGTTCCTCAGCTCCAGGTGGATCCTCCTCTTCATGTCCATGTTCCCCTCTTCCCCCCTCTTCAAACTTAACTTTCCGCGGCGGGGGCGGAGGGGGGAGAGGCGTCCCGGCCTGCGCAGCGAGGGCCGTCGGAAGGGGTCTGCTGGCGGCAGAGGCCGGCGGCGCGGTCCCAGGCGGCGGGCGGCGTGCGGGCAGGCGAGCGGAGCCCCCGGAGCCAAGTTACTCACGGGAGCGGAGAGAAACCATGGAGGGAAAAGGGGGCTGGAGCGCAGCGCTGGTCTCACTACCGCCGCCCCCGGCCGCGGCCCCGCACTGCGCTTAAACCGGCGACGCGGCGCGGGCGGCTGCTCGGCTTGACTCGGCCCCGCGCGGCGCTGCTCGGCTCGGCGGCCGCGGCTGCACCAAGGACGGGGCGGGGAGACGCGCGGCGGGAGGGGCGGAGGCCGGGGGAGGGGGGGGGGAGGCGCAGCCCCGGGGACTGGAGCGACTTCCTACCTCCCTCCGACTGCACGTGGGGTGGCTGATGTAAGACCTTCCTCGGGGGCTTCCCCGCCCGCAACCGATGTGAGACCCCCGCCCTCCCCCCCCCGGCCCCAGCTCACCGCGCCGGGAGGCGGGTCTCCGGCCCGCCCTTGGACGTTTGCCCGGAGGGCTGCGGGGGTCTTTAAAGCCTAGTCTGTCCAGGGAGGCTCCACCAGGCCGGCCCGACGCCCGCGAAGTCGGGAGACGTGAAGGGAGCGCGGGACAGGGGCTTTCGGGTTCGCCTTCCTCTCCCTCATACGGTGCGAAGCCAACAGCCCGAACCCCACACCCCTTGGCCTGGAGGCGGGAGGCCAGTGCTGCGGGGACCCCCGTCGGGGGCGGAATAGCGGCCGTCCCGCGTTGCACCGCGCGGCACCGGGCGGAATTGGCCCTCGCGGCCTGTGGGCACAGGGCATCCCTGGCGCCCGCCCGAGCCACAGAGGGACCGAGCGTCCCCGAGTTTCGGAGAATCTCCCTGGGTTTCCTAACATTTAAACATAGGCTAGCAAGGCAGCAATTAGCATTTCTAATGGGGTCTCGAAGTTTTACGAAGTTTTTCCGCACACTTTTATCTCATTTATTCCTCAGGGTACCCCTGCGAGGTGTGTAATTCTCGATGGGCTGCTGGGCTGCGTTTCGGGGAAGCTTGGCAGGTAGCCTTTGTAATCGTCTGGCTCAGACAGCACCCTGAGAGCCTGGGTTAGAGCACTAAGTTTGCTTTGCAGACCTCCGGGGAGTCACTTCAGGGTGTATTCAGCTTAAAATAAGTAAATATGTCATGGGTCAAGTCAGATACAATCTTAATAGACAGACTCCAAAGATTGAAAACAACTTATGAATGGAGAAAAATGCACAATTCTATGCATTAACAAGGTTTTCTTGAAGTTAAGACAGACTCAATCCCTTCCATTTTACCTGAGTTCGTTTAGTGGCAAACGAAACCACCTATACCAATTTTTAAAGTATCGAATTAAAATTTCAAAGCAAAAAAAGTTTTAGAAGCATTTTGGGAAAAGGCAAAAACTTTTTAGTACGTTGTTTCTTGTTTAAGTACGTTCTTGTTTAAGTACGTTGTTAAGTACGTTGTTAAGTACGTTGTTTCTTGTTAAGTACGTTCTTGTTTAAGTACGTTAGTCTTAGCAGACATCTCTGTGAGGGGAAAATCTGTGAGGGAAGTGGTCTTCAGGATGGCACAGGAGGTAACTATAAGGTTATGAGAACCACAGGGCCATGAAATAAAGGCTTTAATGAAAAACTAGCAAATCAGTTACATGAGCTAACAAGCAATAATTGAGCTGTTCACTTTTAGGGTTTGAATATGTTCTGTCTCATGTAATCTTCAAACCCTGTGAAGTAGACTGTGTTTTAATCATTTTACAGATGAGGAACTGAAGCTCTGGGTCCTTAAGCTGTATGGCTTAAGAGGCAGAGCTAAGATTTAAACCCAGAGGAGTCTGACTCCAAAGTCTGCCGTCTTTTTTCTGTTACACCATCAGTCCAACTGAAATGAACTCATAGCACGGGGCCTGCTTTGAACAGGAGGTTGAGAGCAATTGTAGCCAGGCTTTAACACCAAACGGAGCATGCAGGTGCCATGTCGCAGGCAAAGGAGAGATGCTGAAGGAGACTGGAACATGGCAGCTCTGTGCCAGAGAGAGTGGTAACCTGGTGGCCCATGGGAGAGGTGGTATTGATCCTTGGGGAGAAAAGGGGCAAATCTTGAGATCCTGTCCTCTCTTTATAACCAACGCAAGGCTATGAAGGCCTCTTTCCCCATGCTACATAGCTCACAGGATAAATGTCTGTTTTATAAGATTATGCTACAAAGTAATTAATAAACATAGCCACAATGTGCAAGCAAATAAAAAGAAAGCAAAAGAGCCAAAGGAGGAGAGACTACAAACCCGGTACTGTCCCTTCTGACACAGCCGGTGCTGGCATGCACCTCTGTGAACAAAGAGCATGTGTTCCAGTGACATGCTTCTTTGTCAGGGGCTTCACTGCCAGAGGCATAAATAACACAGGCAGAACAGGGTGTGTCTCATTGCCCTGCCAACATCTTCCACTGGACGGTCAGTCCACAGGCCTGAAGGGGCTGTTGTCACAGTGCCCTAGTTTTGAGTGTTGCTGTACTTAACATCATTCTGAGTATGCATCTGGGTGTAAGAAAGAAGTAGAATATATAATTGTATCTAATCTACAATGATTACCATGTCCAGGAATTTATGGATTTGAACAAGGGCCGGAAGAGAATAAGCAAAAGTGAAAACCACTTAGTTTCTTAGGGAGTCTGAACTATGGGTGAATCTCTTTTTGCTCCCATTAATGTTAACATTTGCCTAATAAGTTTTTAAAAGTCTGTCAAATAATGCCCGGTTTGGGCACTCATTTGAGTCCTAGAACTGCCCGTTAATCAGAATGTGTATTCCAACAAGCTCCAAAATGTCCGAGGAGAACACTCTGAGCTAGTTTGTAACTCCTTGGCCCTGTTCCACCCCACTGCCTCAGCAACATCATCAGATGACCGGAGCCTTCCACAAACTTTGTCGCTGTGAACAGAATTGAATAAATCTGAAGACGGGAGGAAACAGCCCCACTCGAGCATTGGTGTGACTGGCTTTGAAGCCAGTTTAGCAGAACGGGCACGTTTTCTCTTTAGTGAAGATACTATATGAAGCTGACGTGTGACGTGTGATATAGAAATCATTGTTCTTTAAATACTGAATACTTTTATTCTCCCCCTACTCTCCCATGCATATGTGCGTACACTGGCAAATCTGCCTTTTGGGTTTCCACAACACCCTGTGTGTACCTGCTACAGCAGTCAGACCCCAACTGGGAGTCGAAGGATCTAGATTCTCAAATAGACTATGAGCTCATACAAATAGACTATGAGCTCAAGTATTTCTGAGGGTATGGAGAGTAGAAGTCTGGGGCCATCTTTAGGACACAGGTGCTCTGCAAATGTGTGTTATGTTGAAAAGAATGTCACATGTATTCAAAAATACTGTCTAGGCAGCTGAGATTCTTGAAACAAAGGGAGAAAGAGGCAAACAGTTAGATGAAAATGGGGTAAGGAATGAGATCCTATTAGTCTCCAGATGGTAAAAACAGAGAAGGAGAAGAGTGTCAGGTGTGTAGGCAGCTGCAGGTCTAGTAAGGGGCCCCTGCCAAAGAAACCAGATTCCTTTCTGCTCTCTGAAACAGCTGTAAGTGCTAGGCCTTCCTGGTGCAGCATGAAGAGCTATGACTCGTCAAGTTTAATATTTATTAAACACCATCCTTATGCCAAGTACTGTGCTTGGGACTTTCATGTACATTGCATCTCAGTTAATCCTGGCAACAGCTCACTGGGACAAGATTATGATCCCCTTTTATTGTTTAGGAAACAGGTTCAGTGAAGCCAAGTGGAACTCACGTAGCCAGTAAGAACCTGGATTTCTCTGTCATTAAGGTCTCACTATAATTCACTCTTGTTACTTTGATCCACTAGTCCTCACAACTGCTTCTGAAAAAAGTTTTTGTTTTCTCTGCTTTAAGAAGATTTACATGCTCATCATGGAGGAGGTGGAAAGGAAAAAAAAAGAAAAAAGAAAAAAAAGTCAAAACACCAAAGCCCAGACAATAAAATTTAAAATTTAAATTCCTACCACTGAGACATATCCACCATTCCACCATTAAGGCATATATCCTTGCAGCGTTTGTCCACCTGTGTATTCATATTTTTTGTAAACAAACAATATTTATATTTAGTATAAGTATTAATTCTGCTCAGTTTTTCCCTTTTCAGAGAGGGACTCCATTGAGTTGGGAATCGTGTTCTATCACTTATTGGCTGTGTGCCTTTGAACAAACCACATAACCTCTCTGAGCCTCAGGTTGCTCATCAGGGGACTGTTGTGAGGATTAGACCTGATCGTGTAGGTGAAGCTCGTACCTGGCAGAATGCCTGGCATTCTCCTCTGTGTCCCGGGCACAAGTCACCAAAAGCCCAAGTCCCTCCCTTACCCTAAACAGAGACCCAGAGCTTGCTGGCCTCCTCAGAGGCTGTTGAAGTTCTGCTGTGGCCTTCAGTCCTTCACCTCTGCTCCATGTCCTTCATCTCCTGGAGGGACCCTGTGCCTTTGGCTGAGAGAAGGGCTCACCCAAACCTACATAAGTTTTCACTCTCAAAGGGGATGGGCTTATTTTCTGTTTGACTCAGTCCTTGGTCTCTCGTGAGGAATTGGGAATGTGTCCCTGAGCTAGCCTGGAAAATATCTGAGTGGCCCCACAGTGTTGGGCATCCCTCTCCATAATTAGCCAGCGTCCCCACCATCTGGACCCTCTCCTCTACCTCACAGGGATTTCCTTGTCCACACAGTACTAAGACTGATCTCAGAGTCCTGTTCCTGTTGATTGAACTTTCCATCTGTTCTGAAGCTTGCTTTGCCAGCTCCTGCCTGGCCAGGGCCCCTTGGTGGGCACGCAAGGTACTCCTCCCTCACTCTAGACTCTGACACTACTCTGGCAGTATATGTGCTCCCTAGTTTGCTAGGATTTTTTTTTTTCTTTTTTTGGTAAAGGCCGTAAGTCCCACTCTACTTCTTCCTTGAAAAGCAGAGCAGTCAGGTTCCTGGGTGGCTTATTTTTTTTTAATGTTTATCTACGTACACACTATAGAAAACTTGGAAACTATATTTAATGAAAAGAAAAAATTAAAATCTCAATTCAGGGCTAAGCACTGCTCATGTTTTGGTGTCTATTCCTCCAGTCTTTTCTCTACACACATATGGCATTTTCTAAAGTCTCAGATTGCCAGAAGCATCGTCTCATTAATAACAGCTTTTCAGGAGGGTGAGGAGGGGGGAGCCTACTACATTAAATATTCATATTGATTATGAGAGACATCCTTATTTCAGAAATAGCAAATAGTGAAAAAAAACATAGTATCTAGGAAATGCTGTATATATTACATTAAAATTTTTTGATAAGTGGGATGATACTGTAACCTGCTTTTTTTGGTTAACAATAATATATTATGAACACATTTCCATGCAACTGAAGAGTCTTCCACAATATACATTCCTTGAGGACATTCTTCTACAAAATGAAAATAGCTTTTCTTTTTCTGAATATAAAGACAATACATATTCATGTAGCAAATTCATGCAATGCAAAAAAGTATAAAGAAGAAAATACAAGCCAACCAAATCCCATTACCTAGTGGCAACCACTGTTAACATTTTTGTGAATATTTCCCGAGCTATCTCTATGAATGTAGATGCACATGTAAAATACGTAATATATAAATGGAATCCTACTCTTAAGTGGTGGTTTGTGACATGTTTTCCTTTTTCTCTTAGCAGTAAATAGCTCCAAATCAATAAATCTAGGTCTCCATCATATTTATTTGTTTGTTCATAAATTTGTTTATCTCCATTTTTACAGTCTGCATCATATTTCATTGTATGGATGTGGCATAATTTATTTACCTGGTCTTCTACTCATAGCCATTTAAGCTATTTCCAGTTGTTCACCACTATGCACAACATCTTTGTACAATTAGTTCCTTGAAATAAATTCCTGGAAGTACAATTCCTGAATCAAAGTATATATATTTCAAATTTGGATGTGCACAGTGAATTGCCCTTGACAGGCTGGATTTCTTTTATATTCCCATTAGCATCGTGTAAGATTTTCCCTCACCCTTGCCTAAATTAGGTATATTATCTTTTTATAAAAACTTTTAATGTTTATTTTTGAAGGAGAGAGAGACAAAATGCGAGCAGGGGAGGGGCAGAGAGAGAGGGAGACACACAATCCGAAGTGGGCTCCAGGCCCCGAGCTGTCAGCACAGAGCCTGACACAAGGCTGGAACTCAAGAACAGTGATATCATGACCAGGTGCATTATCTTTTAAAGATCGTTGTCAGTCAGTTTTCAACTAATGACAAGGTTGAAAACTTAAGGGCACCAAGACAATTCAATGTGAAAGAATAGTCTTTTAAAGAAGTGGTGCTGGGAGTATTATATGTCCACATGCAAAAGAATAAAGTCGAATCTCTACCTCACAGAATATACAAAAATTAACTCAAAGCAGATCATAGACTTAAATATTAGAGCTAAAACTATAAGACTCAGAAGAAAACAAGTTCATCTTCATGACCTTGGATTAGGTAGAGCTTTCTTAGTTGTGACACCAAAAGCCAAACAAACAAAAAAGATAAAGTTGACTTAATCAAAATTTAAAACTTTGTGCTTCAAATGACACCATGAAGAAAGTGAAAAGACAATGCATGGAATGGGAGAAAATATCTGGAGATCATATATCTAATAAGGGACTTGTATTTAGAATATAAAAAGAACTATTAGAACTCGGCAACAAAAAGACAACCCAATTAAAAACGAACAAAAACCGTAAACAGACATAGAAACGGCCAATAAACATATGAAAGGGGCTCAATATCAGTAGGCACTGGGAAATGCAAACCCAAACCACAGTGATACAACACTTCACACCCACCAAGATGGCTATAATAAAAATGATGGACAACAAGTGTCGGTGAGGATATAGAAAAATTGGAACCTTTGTGCATTGCTGGTGGAATGTAAAATGGTGCAGCTGCTTTGGAAAACAGCTTGGCAGTTCCTCAAAAAGCTAAACAAAGCCAGCAATTTCATCCCGAGGTATGTACCCAGGGTAATGAAAGTATACGTTCATACAAAATTTGCACATGAATGTCTATGGCAGTGTTATTCATAATAGCCATAAGGTGTAAATAAAGCGAATGTCCCTAAACTGATGAATGAATAAACAAAATATGGTATATGCATACAATGGAATTTTTTTCAGCCATAAGAAGGAGTGTGGTACTGATAGATGCTACACCATGGATGAACCTTAAAAATATTATGCTAAATTAAAGAAGCCAGACATGAAGGCCACATACGATTCCATTTATGTGAAATGTGTAAAATAGGCAACTTCATCGGGGAGAAAGTAGGCTAGTGGTTGCCAAGGGCTGGGAGTAATGGGAAGTGAGTGCTAATGAGTATGGCAGTTCTTTTGAAGTAGCAGAAATGCTCTGCAGTTTGATAATGGTGATGGGTTTAACTCATATGCTTAGTGCCATCCCCTCCCAAATGTTTAAAAGGATTCGAAAGTAAAGTTGAGGAAATTTTCCCAGAAAGCAGAACAAAAAGAAAAAAATTTACTAAAGGCAAAATAGGATTAGAGGACAGCCCAGGAGGTCCAATATTAGATTAATCAGAATTCAAGACAGAGAGAAGAATAAAATGGAGAGAATTAAGTGGAAGTCTATCTGCATCCCAAACTATGAGATATCCTTCCAACTCCCCTTCCCCCACTTAGTTCCAGAAGACTACTAGCTGATCTCCAAAGGCAGAAGATTGGAGGATTCTTTTTAGGGGAAAGTGACTGATTTAAGAGAAAATATCTAAAATAACCAGATTTGTTTTATCTTAGCTATAACATTTTTAATATCCGAGGGCTTTCTCTTCTTCTTTATAATTGTTCATTTTTCATAGCATCCTGTTTTTATTTCATTGATGTAACATCTTTTCTTTGAGGAGATAGTTTTATTATCATATCTGAATTGTGTTCATTTTCTCCACGTTCCTTTTTACTAACTCAGATTTTTGGCTCTTGTGTTAGTCTTTCCTGAGCATCTGATCATTCTTGAATATCCATATTTACAAGAGAGGCACTAAAAATATGAGTGGAAACTCTGTGTGCATTGATAGGTCTTAAAGACTAGAGGGCATCACTCTGTGGTGATCAGGAAGCAAGCTGGTACTTCCACTGAGAGACCCTCAAATGTCAGTATGTTCAGTACCTATAGCTGTAAAGGATGAACTTATCAAGCAATAATGCAACACGGTTCCTTTGGATTTTCAGATTGAAATGGCCCACCAAATCATGGTGTAATGAGATTTCCAAAAAACAGAGATCCTGAAAGTATCCTAAGGGAAAAAACACAGTTCCTTTGGATTTTCAGATTGAAATGGCCCACCAAATCATAGTGTGATGAGATTTCCAAAAATCAGAGATCCTAAAAGTATCCTAAGGATAAAAAATCAAATGTTATGGGGCTCCTGGGTGCTCAGACAGTTCAGCGTCCAACTTCGGCTCAGGTCATGATCTCATAGCTCCTCGGTTTGAGCCCTGTGTCGGGCTCTGTGCTGACAGCTCGGAGCCTGGAGCCTGCTTCGGATTCTGTGTCTCCCTCTCTCTCTGCCCCTCCTCCACTTGCGCGCTCTCTCTCTCTCTCTCTCAAAAGTAAATAAACATTAAAAATTTTTAATCAAACGTTATGTGACTTAATAGATCATGGGAAGCTAGAAGACAGTGGCGTAATTGATGCCTTATGAGAAAATTCTGAGGAAAAGGATCGTCCTCTAAGTACTTAACATACAGTCAAATGATCATTCAAGAGTGAGAGAAGACTAAAAATGTTTTCAGACATTAAAGATCTCAAAATAGCAACCCTGCATGCACTCTTCCTCATGAAGCTCCTGGAGAATATACTCCCACAAGGGTAGCAGTATGGCAGGCCTCAAGAGCAACCCAGTACAGATTGAGCAAGAGGTCAGAGGACTCCAGGAGGATACTGGAAAATGAAAACAAGGATCACCTCCTGTGTAAGCACACTGAGAGAGAATTTCATAGCTCTGATGGAGAAATGAAAACAACGAAAGGAGGTAATTCTTAACTCCAGGAAAAATAAAAAGTTGTACAAGAAATACAGTTTTTTAGGTGGCTTATCTGCAAACATGAAGTCACATTAACATAAATAACCAGTACTGAAAGGAGGGGTAGTCAAAGCTGTGCAGGAGTGAGGGTGTAAGAGAGCGAAATTCCTATTTTCCATAGTAGGAAGTCAATAGTAATAGTTAATGTGTCAAATAAAAACAAAACCCAAAGAGTAATATAACCACATTCTTTATATAAAAGGAGGCAAACACCAGAGGCAACAACTAAAAGAACGGGAAGCCCTGTCTGGGGAGAATGGGGAGTGAGCTGGGAAGGGCGGGGCAGGAGCTGCTGTTTGGGTAACAAGTGCTATAGACCTATTTGGTGTTAAAAACTGTCTGGTGTATTAAATCTGAAACAAATGAAATTTAAACAGTGAGCAAGCTGGCAGAGGAGGCTCGTGTTGGTGGCTGTGGATACTAAGAAATGGTGTTCTGGCTGCCTTAGATCTGTTCCCAAAGGGCTGGATGTCCCCAGAGTTGGCAGAGGACAGATGGTGTGGGAGGGGCCACGGAGCTTCATACCCTTTCTCAGGCATCTGCTCAGGGAATGAAAGTGGTAGGACATGGGCGCCCGGGGGGCTCGGTCAGTTAAGCTCAGATCATGATCTTGCATTTGGTGAGTTTGAGCCCCATCTGGGGCTCTGTGCTGAGGGTGCAGAGACTGCTTAGGATTCTCTCCCTTTCTCTCTGCCACCCCCCTCCCCTGACTGCTCATGCTCTTTCTCTGTCTCTCTCTCTCATAATATATAAATGAACTTAAAATTTTTTATTTTAAAAAAAGTATCATAGCCTGGAGATACCTTAAAAAAAGTGGTAGGATATGATTTTCTTTCCTTTTTTTAAAATATGATTTTCTTAATCCAGCTGCAACATGTACTTTAAAGGAGAAGAATTGATGCCAAGATGCTGGCATTGCATTTCTGTCAGATTTTGTATGGTGCTGGGAGGCTCCGAATTTCCCCAATTCTTCAGATGTTTTTTAGTGAGAAGTTGAGAGAGGGCAGGGGACTGCTAAGAAGCCATTGTTTTTCACCAGACATCTGGGTTCTTCTTTCTACAACAGCCTCTTAATTTAAGGAATAATTACATACAGAAAAATGTACAGGTGTTAAGCATATAGTTGGTGAGTTTTAACAAAGGTATACCCATGTGTGACCAACACCCCAATTAAGTTAGAAAGTACATTCCCCTGTATCCCTTCCCATGCCCTATCAGAGGCAACCCTTATCCCAAATTATATCCCCAGGAGATGATTTTGCCTGTTCTTGAACTTCATATGAATGAAATCATACTACAGGTACTCTCTTATATCTGACTTCTTTCACTCAACATGGTACTTTTGAGATTTATCTGGGTTGCTGGGTGCATCAGTAGCTCACTTCTTTGTATTAATGAAGAGTATACTGATGTATAAATACAATGCACCTTGTTTATCCATTTTCTGAGCAAGTTTCTTCTTTTTGGTGACCAGCCTTGTTTCTGAGCTGGAGCAAGTCTTTGCGTGGCACTTATGGAGTTTCTTTTACTACGTGGAGTTGAAGGGTAAAAATCTAGGCTTTTTAAAAGACCAGCATAATTTACACACATGCTATAAATGAAAACCAGATGTAATACATGCTCATTTCGGTTTAGGCTATTCCTGCAACCCAGAGGAAGTGAACTAAAAGCCTGTGACAATAACCTACATGTGGGGTAACTCAAGTCCAAATCAGGTTTTTGTGTCTTTGTTGTTGTTGTTGTTGTTGTTGTTGTTGTTTTTTCTGTGAGAGGAAAGAGGGAGGGCCAGGCAGGATAAATATTTCTCAGGAAGACTCAAAAGGGCTTTGTGTCAGATTAGAGGTATGGGATGAAGGAGCACGATGAGACAAGTCCTGTTTCAAGGTGGTCATCTCCCTGTTGAGTCCCTCTTCTCTTTATAGCTTGGGCCAATCAGTCCCTCTGCAGGCTCTGTCCTATTAGGGAATTTAAGAAGCCATGGTTCAGTGGCTCAGCCTGCCCTCCAGGCCCACTTGTACCTTTCATCCTGCTCCTGGTGGCTAAAACCATGGCGTTTTTTTCCAGGCATAGTGACATCGTGGAAAGAACACTGAATTTGGAACCATGTGGACCTAATACCTTTAAAACAAGTAACCACTAAACATAATGAAAGAAACAATCTCTACAAATAGTTGGGCATTCTAGGCCACTGAAAGGGAATGGCCGCCAGAGACTGGCTTCCTCCTAGAACCTTAAAGTCCATTAGACCAGAAGTACTGTCATTCTGGGATAGCTGGGTGATGGGGAATTATTTCAGCTTAATGACAACAAAATATGTCATCTGAGTTGCAGTGGGAAGAACTGTGCTCCAAGAGTAAAGATATCCAGATCCTGGTCATGGTTTTACTGTGTAATTTAAGTTCCTTCCCCTCTCTGTGTCTCCCATTAAATGGAACAGGACTGAATGATCTTTGAGATGCTTCCATCTCTGACATGCTAGAATATAATGCTAGAGGTTATCATGATGTGATATCTGTACAGGATTTGCTAGTGGCATCTTTATATCTAAGACAAGATACCTTTGTTCCCCTTGATACTTAAGTAAATATCCAGAAGTGATAAGTCAAGTGTATTCCATGAAAAGGAAACTGAGTCGTGTTTCAGTAGTCCTATTGGTACAATCCCAATTCTGGTTGCTGTTAATATTGGGATAAGGGTGTATCAGTGATATTTTGTGAATATAGGACATGTTCTATGGATATCAATGAATAGGATCTCAAAGATCATATACTTCAAATTCTAAGAAGACCCAAACATGAACCTTGGTGCCAAAGAATTCACCTCCTCCTGAGATGCTTCATTCCATTTTCATATTGCTCAAATCATTAGGAAACTGTTCATCAGGTCGAACTGAAATCTTGATTTCACATAACTATCAGTCCTAGCTTTGCTCTCTGGGGCTACAAACTATACCCGTGTTCTTTCTGGCCAAGATTGCAAACTGCTGAAATGTTGGGCAATGTCTTGTCGGCTCTTCATCAACATTTAAAAACATCGCAGTTAGTTTCCAATGTTAAAACATCATGAGATTCTGGCTTCTCTTGAAAGATCAAAAAAATCTGTATCATTTCCTCCCCAATATGATTTTTCTCTTTTTTATTAACAATTCAGTTTTGTTTCAGTCCCTATCCTCTCTGCTTCAGCCCATGTGCTTTGGGAGAGATTGATCCCAGCCCTGGTCTATAACATGGCGTGCAAACTAGTCCTACTTCATCAGCATAGTCCCACCTCTTGTCACCTTTGTTGATTCAGAAGCTGGCACTGTCTTAGACTGGGGTCCCTGGGAACAGAATCCAAGATGGAGAATTAGCACACACAGGTTTATTGAGGAGAGTTCTCAGGACAGACACCTGTGGGGACATGAAGAGAACAGAGTGGGCGTGAGAAGCTGACCAGCTAACTGCAGTGTAGTTACAACCAAGGCCTCAGCTGATCCCACCAGGAACTTGAGAATGGGGATGGCCTTTCAGAATTGTCCCAAATTGAAGTACAGGAGCCAGGCATTTGTATTCCTACATCAACCAGTTGCTGGCCTCAGGCTGCACCCGGGAAGAGGTAAAACTTTGTAAAACCTTGGGGGAAGTGGCTTTTTGAGACCTGAGACTGACTGCCAGAATATTCCTAGCAGCTATGCCTGCCCTGAAAAGGGGAACTGAGGAGACCTCCCCAGTATCCACTACAGGCACATGACCCAATCTAGACCAACAGAGGTTTGCTAAGGAGGCTTCCAGAAATGACTTTCACCTGTCTGGATATGGGTGAGGAGCTTGTGGACTGTTGGCAGCCAACTCACATGGAAGTCAGCATTGATGACATTGGTGTTCGGCTGAATCAAACCAACCTGGAAGCTTGAGTCACCCTGAACTTCTGGTGGAAGCTTCATTGTTAAGGCAGTTTTGGGGCTGTGTTTTGATTACTTACAAATTAACATACTTTGATCCATACTGTCAGCCTGGAGCTGGATTCCTGGCAGTAACCTGATAAGTAGGAGCTGCCTCCCTTTCAGATGGGCCACTTGGCTTCCAGTTGACTGGTGCACACCTGGTTTTTAGGGGTGGCATTGGAGAGCTAAACCCTAATCTTCTAATACTAGGAACTCAATATATAATGTCTAAAGTGGGAAAACCAAGGTAAAGCAACAGAAACGTGTTTATAAACATGGAGGTAAAAATCAGAAGCTGAGTTGGCGGTAGTTGCTTCTGGGAAGATCTATCAGGGTGATGTGGGATAAAGAGATACAGCTGGTTTTTGCGGG
The DNA here is from genome assembly GCF_018350195.1 of Panthera tigris. NCBI lineage: Eukaryota > Metazoa > Chordata > Mammalia > Carnivora > Felidae > Panthera > Panthera tigris. Next base: position 59,981,782 of record NC_056672.1, on the reverse strand, counting down.
AAGCCTTGTGCTCTTTGGTTTGAGACTCTGAGTATCCCCTGTAGAGCATGCATGCTCTGGGGCATCTTGTGCTGCTCTGTGGCTCTCCCATCTCTTAGTTCTCCTGCCTTCCCCTGGCCTTTCTCCTGGGTAGGGGGTTTCCTTAGTGCTGGTTGAATAATTGTCTTAAGCTACCATCTCTCTCGGTTAACTTATTCACTCTCTCCGCTTCTGGGAGACCTCTTTCCCCACTCCTGATCTCCCCGCTTCAGCTCCAGGACCATGTTTCTTCCACAGGACCGCCTGGGAGCACCCCTGCCCTATCTCTAACTTGCACAGGGAGATAGCCAAGGTCCCTCCCAGCTCTAACACTCTGTGAAGTCTAAAAACTATATATAAACATTTAACAAGTCATAAGAATAGAACTCTTTTATTTACCTAATGTTCTTAGCCAGTTTTTCTTTTGCCAGAATAGGCATTTATTGAGCACCAACCATGTGCCAAGCTATAATGTGGTTTTACTGTCACGCAACTTTGCTGTTTTAACATCTTGTGCCCCAAAGTTTTTGTTTCCTCAGGTGAACCATCTATAAAATGTATGTATATAAAGTTATAAGGATTAAATGAGTCAATGTTTGTAAAGCCCTTTTAAAAATACTTAAGGGGTACCTGGGTGGCTCAGTCAGTTGAGCATCTGACTCTGGATTTCCACTCAGGTCATGATCTCATAGTTTGTGGGTTCAAGCCCTGCATCAGACTCTGTGAGAGCCTGCTTAGGATTCTCTCTCTCTCCCTCTCTCTCTGCTTCTTCCCTGTTTGCACACGTGCTCTCTCTCTCTCAAAATAAATGAATAAAAAAGCTTTAAGTACTTAATATAAAGTTATTAATTGGTACCACATTTGGAGAGCTGTGTGTGTGTGTCTGTGTGTGTCTGTGTGTGTACTGGGATTTTGGGGTAATGAGAAATACTCCCGCTCTTAAGAGTCACCTTTTAGGAGAGACAGATACATTAACAAAAAAAAAAAAAAAAAAATGATTTATTGTGAGTAACTGTGATACAATTCCTTGCATCAGGAATATGATATAAGGAATATCACCAAAGTACTATAAGAACCCAGACTGGGGGAAAGGGGCCAATTCTTCCTGGGGTAGGGTTGGGGCTGGAGGCCCAGGAACATTTCACCAAGGGAGTGTCATTTTTAGATGGGCTTCAAAGATAAGTAGTAGCTTTCCAGGCTGATAGAAAGGATAAGGCAAAAGGATAAAGCATTAGGCAAAGTCCAAAGAAATGGTTTTAAATAGCCTCGCTTGTCCAGGAAATAAGAAAAATGTTTCCTAACTATAAGAATTATAGCTATTGAAAGGGCCTCACAAACAGGAGAACTTCCATGACTAGAAAACCCTCAAGAAGCTTAAAAATTCTGCATAGGAAGAATTTCTTATGCGGGACAATCTGCAAACTTTCTCCCTCTCTCGTTTTTTTTTTTTTTTTTAATGTTGTAAAATTCACGTAACTTAAAACTCACCATTTTAACTATTTAAAAAAAAATTTATGTTTATTTATTTTTGAGAAAGAGAGAGAAAGAGACACAGAGTGTGAGCAGGGGAGGGGCAGAGAAAGAGGGAGACATAGAATCTGAAGCAGGCTCCAGGCTCTGAGCTGCCAGCACAGAGCCCAACACGGGTCTCCAACCCATGAACTGTGAGATCATGACCTGAGCCGAAGTCAGATGTCTAACCGACTGAGCCACCCAGGCACTCCCCGTTTTAACTATTTTAAAGTATACAATTCTGTGACATTTCGGAAATTCACAACCACCACTACCTAGTTCCAGAACAGTTTCCTCACCCCAAAAGGAAACTCTGTACCCATCAAGCAATCGCTCTCCCTTCAGGGCCTCCCCTGATCTCTGGCAATGGCTTACCTGTGTTCTGTCTCTATAGATTTGCCTGTTTGGGACATTTCATATAAGTTGAATCATACAGTATGTAGTTGTTCAATACTGTGAGAAAGACAAATAACACCTTAATATTATTATACAAACAATTTGGTCTTATGGACCTCCTGAAAGAGCAGCAGGATCCCTGAGAGGTCTGCAGATGAGACGTTGAGAACTGCTAGTCTAGGTCATGCAAGGCACGGGGTACCAGGTCCCCAGTACAGCTTCTAACCTAGCACAAGGTGATTATCATGGCCCCATGTCCAACCTGAGGCCCGCCCTCTCCCAGCTCCTCATCACCCTTGTAAACCCTGCCAGCCGTTTTCTGCAGAGTTGAGATTAGCAATATAGCAATGGGTTCACATCTAAACTGCTCAAACGAACCAAGCATCGAAATGGGGACACATTTTTATTAGTAATAAGTCGAACTGGTGCAGCCACTCTGGAAAACAGTATGGAGGCTTCCTCAAAAAATTAAAAATAGAACTGCTCTACAACCCAGCAATTGCACTACTAGGTATTTATCCAAAGGATACAGGTATGCTGTTTTGAAGGGACACATGCATCCCAATGTTTATAGCAGCGCTATCACCAATAGCCAAAGTATGGAAAGAGCCCAAATGTCCATCGATGGATGAATGGATAAAAAAGATGCGGTGGTGCGCCTGGGTGGCTCAGTCAGTTGAGCATCTGACTCCGGCTCAGGTCATGATCTTGCAGTCCGTGAGTTCGAGCCCTACGTCAGGCTCTGTGCCAACAGCTCGGAGCCTGGAGCCTGTTTCGGATTCTGTGTCTCCCTCTCTCTCTGACCCTCCCCCGTTCATACTCTGTCTCTCTCTGTCTCAAAAAAAATAAATGAACATTGAGAAAAAATTAAAAAAAAAAAGATGTGGTATATATATATGTATATATACATATATATATACACATACAATGGAGTATTACTTGGCAATCAAAAAGAATGAAATCTTGCCATTTGCAACTACGTGGATGGAACTGGAGGGTATTATGCTAAGTGAAATTAGTCCGAGAAAGACAAAAATCATTATGACTTCACTCATATGAGGACTTTAAGAGACAAAACAGATGAACATAAGGGAAGGGAAACAAAAATAATATGAAAACAGGGAGGGGGACAAAACAGAAGAGACTCATAAATATGGAGAACAAACTGAGGGTTACTGGAGGGGTTGTGGGAAGGGGGATGGGCTAAATGGGTAAGGGGCACTAATGAATCTACTCCTGAAATCATTGTTGCACTACATGCTAACTAACCTGGATGTAAATTAAAAAAAAAAATTAATTAAATTAAAAAAATTAAAAAAAATTAAAATCTGAATGTGGTTAAAAAGAAACCAAGAACAACAAAAAACACAAGTGTACTGCATCCTTACTTCCAATAAAATTCTGATCACTTCCTGCCACTATCATTACAGTTTATAATCACAGTAATTACCTTTTACCTGTGAGGAGAGCCGTCATGTATTTTTGAATATCAAGCAGCAGCCATGCTATAAATTGCTAGCCCCTTTCTCTTCTAATGATCACGGCTGATTTTATTCTTCAAGTATTCTCAGAGTAATTAGCATGCTTATTATACAGCATATTCAAATGTTAATGTGCATGCCATACTGACGCTATTGTGAGACCCATTTTGCTCAGGAGCTAAAATTATGTTGCCATTCTGCTTGGTGCTAGAGGTTCTGTGCTTGAAACCTGTTTTCCACATGCAAGGAGCCAAGGTTATTTAATTAGAATGCTGAGCTAGAATGAGAAGAATCTGACACTTAATATAGAACCTGCAAGCTAAACGGGGTCAGCAAGTGTAGGGCCTACACATTTGAATGAGCCATCCATCACGATAGAGACAATCCATATTTGAGCAGACTGGCTTTGGGGCATGTTTAACATTGTTCCTCCAGGGTCTCTACCAGACTCTGCCTCTGTAGATTAAACTGCCAAAAATCACAGTTCAATTGGAAATATTTTCCTCCCACTGAGCTGAAGTCCGCTTGAATTTTCACTCATTTGTTTTTTGCTCTGCCCTCTGGAGCCCCTTAAAGCATGTCTGCTCTCTGTTCTGTTACTGCCCTGCAGAGACTGAGGACAGTGACCCTGTCCCTATGGTCTGCTCTCCTAAGGCTCAGTTGTTCCAGTTCATATATGATAGGTTTCCTGTCCCTTGACCACTGTGGCTAGTTTATCAATGTCCCTCCCCTTCCCCCACCTTTTTAAAAGTGCGAGCTCAGAACCTGAAACAATGATCCAGGTGTGGTCTGATTGGTATGGAAATGAGCAGATCTCTCTTGGATAAGAACTTGCTTGTTGGATAGGATTCTATAGTACTTTCCCAGAGTATATTACCTTTCTTGGTATCCAACACTGATTAATAATCAGCAAAAAAACACCAAGCTTTCTAAACTGTGCATTGGTACATAGGTAATTAGCCATTTAGACCCAAACACAGGATCTGGGATTTGTCATCATTACATTTCGTCTTGTTAAATTTGGCCAAATGCTTTGGCCTATCAAGAGCCTTTTTTTGTACTCTGAATCCATCCTTTTCATCCACAAATGTAATCAATCTATTGATACTGCTATCTTTATACAAATCAAAGTTAAAAATGACCAACAGAAAAGGCCTCAGGATGGAGGTAAACAGGCCTTTACCTGTTACCAGAGACCTCAAATCCAAGTATTTATTCAAAGTATTTATTGTTATAACCCTCCCTCCCCACCCTCCATTTTTTCCAACTGTCCCATCCTCTAACTCAGGTTGTCAGAGAGGGAAAACATCCAAGAATAGTCCAGGTTACCAACTGGCTAAAGTGGCCGAGAAAAGAAACCAAGGAAAAGGAGTGAATAAGGCCTGTTGAAGGGCCCAATGTGGCAAGACAGGATTCTCTGAATCCTACTTTATCTAGGTATCTGTTGTGATGAGAGAGAAAATCAATAACCAGGAAACAGAACCAATGTTGGAAGCTGGACGACAGCCAATTAGTACATCAAACTGGAAGGACTAGGCAGACGAGAATAGGGACAGGGGAGGGTCACAAGGAGAATGAAGCAAAGAATGAGCATGTAAAACAGAATCTGGGCATGCCAAATGTACTCCAGAGCTGTGCTGTCCAATATGGTAGCCACTAGCTAGAGTGGCTATTTAAGTTTAAAGTAATATGAATTAAGTTAAAAAGTCAGTTCCTCAATCATATTAGTCACATATCAAGTGTTCAATAGCCACATGCAACTAGTGGTCACCCTATTGGATAGTACGGAAGAACATTTCCATCACTGCAGAAAGTTCTACTGGACAGCCCACCTTCAGAGCACTCTAGGTGCCAGACCGGGTAAGATATCATTTTAGTGCATTTGTTTTTCCTTTGCTTTCCTCCAAGACCCAGCTCAAATATCAATTCTTTTGGGAATTTGCCCCATGCTTGGTCTGTAACTGTATGCTATAGGCAGCAGAGTATTCCGAACTGTACAGTTCTTAGTGATAATGCATGAATCCAGATAGGACTTAGCAAGGAGATCTTAGCACAGCTATTTGCCAATCCTTAACCAAAATGTGGCCTTTTTCTATTTGGGGAAGACATCCTCCTTGACAAAGCAATTGGTTTTGGGACTAAGACATGTGGAGCATGAGAGAAGAAGGAAGGAAATACTGGCTCTGTCAGCCAAATCTGCTGACTCCACCTCTGCAGCTTTAAAAATCATTTGTACAAAAGAGCTTTTGACCTCCTGTCCACAAACATTCCATAGGCCATCTTGACCGGGCAGTCAAGAAGTTGGAAGTCAAGTTGATGCAAGATATCTTGTCATCTTACCTGTGGGCCCTCACTAAAATTTCAGTCTGCCTTCTTTCTCTTTTAATTTCCTGTGCCAGAAGCTCTTAGACCTTCTCATAATAAGATCTATCAACTCTACTCCCTAAATCTCTCTAGAATCCATCCCCTCCTGCAATACTCTCAGTTAATTTGTCTTCCCTCTGTTTCCCCACCCAGCCCTTACACTGAGACCTAACTGCTCAAAGAACCTTACCTGACCATGACATTCTCCTCCCTAAATTCCTTCGGTGCTTCCCATGACATCATACAGGCCTGCTGCTTGGGCCCCCACTACCTTTCTGATTTCAAGTCTTTTCACTCCCTGGTGTGCATCACACCACACACTCCAGCCTCCCTGTTACCCAGAACCAAGCTGTCCTCCCACATCTCTGCCTTTGTACTTGCAGCTCCTGCTGTCTGAAATCCCCACCCCACCCCCTTTCCCCTGGGGAATTTCTACACCCCTGTGAAGGTTCCCTTTAAATCTCTTCTCTTCTGAGAAGTCAACCCAGAGCCCTCAGCCTGACTTAAGAAGTGATCCAGCGGCTATGCCCGAACACCGTCCGGGCTTTGGTCATAACACATCCTGTGTTTGACACTCATGAGTCTGTTTCTCCCACTAAACTGTGAGGTCTTAGGGGAAGGCAGCATGTCTGACTCATCTCATATCCCCCGTGGCAAGCACAGGACCTGACTCATAACAAACACTTACTAAATGCCTGTTAAAATGAACAACAGTCTGTGCCATTATGAGGTTCCACTGTGACTGAAAACTGAGGACTAGGAGGAACCTCTCTCTGTGTGGGTTGCTACTGCTGGGCTCATTAAGGTTCACCCATGCTGATAGAGGCCTGTGGACAGGTGGTCCTTGTCAAGAATGTGGGGAGGAGCAAGAAGATGGCTGTTCCTGCCAAAAGCCCCTGTGCATGCTGGCCCTTCCTCTGCAGGTGGCAGGCACTGCATGGGCACAAGCCCATTCCTTGTTTGTCATGAAAAAGCACAGGATCCCTTGGTGAACGCTCTTGTAGGGACCCATCTGTGGGTAACTCCATAAAAAGAATTATGGGCAAGGTGAGGAACCCTGTCGTAGAATGGAGAGGGATAAAACACTGCTACTCTTGTACAGCATGGGGCATGTCGCTGGTGAGAGAATATAGAGGTAATAGCAACACTCTTTATGTTTTAAAAAGTACACCATACCTTATGGTTACCAAGACACTTCCACTTCTGTTGTCTTCTTTAGCGTGTTATCCATGCTGAGGGGCAGGCAGGAGAGATCTGGGGTTGTTATTTATAGATGCAGAAACTAATAGCCAGAGAGGTCACAGTTTTGAGCAAAAGCCCACAAAAACGAAGTGACTTTCCCAGGGTCATGAAGTAATAATCATAACTATAACAAATGGGGGTTACTTAAAAAGTCTCTGCTGGGTTTTCTTTAGCAAACTGTTTAAAATCAGAAACATTTTCTAGTAAACTGAGTCTGTAGAGGGCTCTCAGGCGTCTCTTGGGAAATGTGACCAGATGAAATTAAAGGTTTCTTCCAGCGATGAGATTCTATGAAATTTAGTGTTTACTGTGTCCCAGGTTCATACAACTCCATAAAGTACAATTACGAGCTTGCTCGTAATTCCCCAAGTAACTATCCCTCCTGCCCAGCCTGGCATCCCTGTCTGACTTAAGAAGTCTCACGCCCAGTACTTATTTATTCCACCACCTGGTCATCAATCTCTTCTTTCCACTCCTTCTACTCCCTACAACATGGCAACTCTATTACTTGATCAATGGTTCACTTCCTCTGTCAGCGATAACTGGGATTTAGAGCCAGAGGCATGATTTCTATATAAGACTAGAAAGCAGAACTGTCATCATGTATTATTGAGATCTTAATTTAATTCCCATTAAAGGGGAATTAAATTGCCTAGATTAGTGAAGGTTCACTCTATTCTTTCCTCTCAGAGAGATGACTAAATCCATTTTGGTGCCATATTTGGTTGTGGGATATGGGAATGGAGGTTTCCATAAGTCAGAGTAGGTGTGTGGTTTTCTAGAAAGGAAAGTCTGCCTTCACTGGATGGACCGATGAAGTTATTTAAGTTCTGTCTGACAGGATTCTCCCCAGTCTCCGTGCATGAGAATGAAGTATTGTACACCCATCTGAACTGGGTGAAAACAGAAGCTAATAGCAGTTCTGTGGAAATAGATACTCTATTTATCTTCTGATCCAAGAGTCCAGGCTCTATCCACTGCACCACACGCCGTTCAGGGTGGTAGTTGCTTCTTCGAGTTAATGTTTACTGAGAAGTGAAGTGCAGTGTCCAATTATAATGATAAAGGCCATATCAATAATAACATATAACCTCCTATTTCTGTTTTCATCATGAAGCCTAAGGCCCTTCAGATAGAAGAATTATGGGCAATTCTGGGTGTTACTGGCAGTCTTTGAGGATGGCTATTCCGTCTGGGTTTGTTTTAATTTCTCTCTTGATTACCAAGAACAATCTTGCACTCACATATAAGAATAAGATGTGCTTCCTGCCGATGGGGGCTTGGGGGATCCACTACCAAGTGCTGGGCCAGGACTGCCATGTCTCCTGTTGCAGTGGAGTATCAGACATTGTTATGTGACTCCCACACAGGTGTCTATCATGGCTGAGCAGGGCTGGCTTCCTTAAAATGAGATGAGTGTACTAACAATAAAGAGTGGCAATACAACACATAAAGAAGCACAAAGGAAGTCTTCATCCTCACGTTGAACTTGCCCAGGATATATGCTGATAAAATCAGATCTGAGCATATCCTGAACTCCATCTGTTAAAGGCATTCACAGCCACTTAGGAGAATGCCAGGCAAGAAAGACCTGGCAATACATTTTCTGCCTTCCAGAGTAACTCCTTCTTTTCCTTCCCCAACCTGGCTAAAAATACAACCAAAGTGATACACACACACACACACACACACACACACACACACACACACCACACGTGTATGTGCACACACACACATACACAAAAGGCAAAACAAAAAACCCCAAACACAAAAAACCTAACATTTGTTGAGCAGATTGTGACAGAATATCAATTAGCCAAGTGTTTGGTATGCAAACATCCCCAGTGCTCACTCACCCAGAGGAGGACTTGGAGGGAGGGGAATAGAGAGTGTCAAGAGAATGAGGGAGCCAGGCAGGCTCCGCCAGGGAAAGTGCTGGAGCCAAAGCTCTGACTTAATTGGCAGGTGAGAATGGTGCAGTTGCCATCTCTGTCCACCTAGTGGCAGCACCTCTAGCCAAAGTCACCTCTACCTCAATTGGTTCTGGTGAGGACTACTGGAGGCTTACCTGTGCTAGGCCCTCTGGCAGGCACTGGAGGTGGGACCATTTGGAAGGTTGCAATTCATCACCAGTGGTCCCTTTTAGGTAGGGACTCATCTAGGTTATTCCAACTCTAAACTCCAAGTCTAGGGGATAGAATCTACTGGAAGCAGGGAGTTGAAATTTCCAAATAAATGGAACTAAAGCATCATGTTAGCTTCTTAGTATGTATTCTATGCCAGAATAGCTAAAACTCAAGAGGATGAAGAAATAGCAAAAATAGGAGAGGCTACTGTTCAACTAGAGACACTAACAAAAGTAGCTGATACGAATAATAGTGGGTCAGTAGCAGGCCAGGGAGTGACGTGAGTCTTGCTTTCTTCCTTCGGAGTTATAAACCAGCCACTGCAAAGGGAAGTTTCACTTTAGGATAGATTTGGACACAATCTAGAAGTTCCATGAAATGAAAAGAGTTCACTGATTAATTACACAGGCCAGTATTTCCCAAGATGTGGTATACATTCCACTGGGGAAGTGCAGATAGTTTAGATGAAACATCTTTTATTTTAATAGTTTGGTATTTATTTTAATGTGCCTTAGATGAAATATAATTTATTATGCCACAAGCCTGTGATTGGTTTTCTGTTCATAATGGTGATATAAAATTTCCATTTGATATTTTTTAGTAAAAATGAGTGTATCTGAAGAAAAATTTTAAGTAATAATATAGAGGACATTATTACAAGAATGTGGCAAAAGTCACAAATAGGGAATGTCAACAATTGTAAAGTTTGGGAAATACTCATTAAGCCAGGGAATTAAATAGACTGATTTATCGACAGGAGAGTTTAGAATACCAGACAAGTGAAGGGAAAACGGTAGAACTCTCGAAGGATCCAGATTCCAGTTCCAACCGTCACTAAGCCTGTGTGACATAGGCCTCCCTCTGGATCTCCATTTCCTTATCCAGAAAATGACTCTATTGTTTTGCTCAGCCTTATTATCTAGCTGTTCTATTTCGCTTACTACTAGTGAGATTATGAACAATCATAATAACAGCCAGAGCATTAAGGTTGGCTGTGAGCTGGATGCTTTCCATAATTCATCATTTAAAATTTCCATAATAGTCATGAGAGGTAGGTGTTATGATGCGCATTCCATATATGAGGGGATTGAAGCTGGAAGATTTTAAGTAACTTTCCCAAGGTTGTACACAACTTGATTGGAATGAACATAGATCAGACTCCAGAGCCTGTGGTTGTGGCTCCCAGCCTTGCTGTGTCACAATAGTTAATTTCTATTCACTCTTCAAAACTAAGCTCAAGGTCATCAATTCCAGGAAGACTTCTTTGACCCTCTCTCTCCATAATGGCTAGTGTTCCTTATCTGTGTTCCCTTACTTTTCTGTGTATGCTGTTTTTTTAGATTTGCCTTTGTAGGAGAGCCTGGGTGCTCAGTTGGTTGAGCATCCAACTTCAGCTCAGGTCATGATCTCACAGTCTGTCAGTTTGAGCCCCACATTGGGCTCTGTGCTGACAGCTCAGAGCCTGGAGCCTGCTTTGGATTCTGTGCCTCCCTCTCTCTGCCCCTCCCCTGCTCATGCTCTGTCTATCTCTCTCTCTGTCAAAAATAAATAAACATTAAAAAAATTTTAGATTTGCCTCTGTATCCCTGACACCCTGCATTGTTTGGGGCAGAATAGATAGTCAACAAATGGCAAAAAGAGGGAAAACATGAGGGAGAGGGAAAAGGGGAAGACAGAAGAGAGAGGGGATTGGAAAAGAAAATAATATATATTGCTACTTTATTTTATTAAATGTGAAAGAAGTAAAATTGAGAGGTAGGAGAGCAAGAGGGTTAAATGTATGGTCTCCTAGATCCTACCCACCCAGCTGTGCCACTTACTAGGTGGGTGACTTATGGCACAGGGTCAATGCCTGTGCTTCAGTTTCTTCATCTATAAAACAAGGATATCAATAGTTACTTACCTTAAAGGATGGTGTAGAGACTAAATTAATTATATATGAAGTGCTTAAAATGGTGCTTGGGATATAGTAAGCAAGTGTTCAATAAACATTGGCTATTATTATTATTATTACTATTATTATTGTGAAATGAATTATAAAGTGAAAGAAATCCCACAATACCATCACATACGTACAAAACCTCTTCATTTCCCCAATTCTTTTTTTTTTTAATTTTTTTAAATTTTTTATTTTTTAATATATGAAATTTACTGTCAAATTGGTTTCCATACAACACCCAGTGCTCATCCCAAAGGTGCCCTCCTCAATACCCATCACCCACCCTGCCCTCCCTCCCACCCCCCATCAACCCTCAGTTTGTTCTCAGTTTTTAACAGTCTCTTATGCTTTGGCTCTCTCCCACTCTAACCTCTTTTTTTTTTTTTTTTTTTCCTTCCCCTCCCCCATGGGTTTCTGTTACGTTTCTCAGGATCCACATAAGAGTGAAACCATATGGTATCTGTCTTTCTCTGTATGGCTTATTTCACTTAGCATCACACTCTCCAGTTCCATCCACGTTGCTACAAAAGGCCATATTTCATTTTTTCTCATTGCCACGTAGTATTCCATTGTGTATATAAACCACAATTTCTTTATCCATTCATCAGTTGATGGACATCATTTCCCCAATTCTACTTGTTGACCAGTACAAATTCATACTATGGCAGTTCTGAATAAGAATTACAGCCGTAGGGTACACGATATAATATCCTTATCTTTCCACTTCTGTGGCAGAATTAGCACTCCTTTTCTACTCTCAGAACATTTGGAAATATCAATATTAAAATTACCACACTGTATTATAATTCAGATTTACTTGTTGTCTCTCGTCCTCAATCAGACTGAGTTTCTTGAGGGAAAGGACTTTTGTTTCATTCTTCTCTATGTCACCAATTCTTAGTGAAGAGGCTGGCAATAAATGTCCATTATCTGTTTGCTGAATGAATAGTGTAGCAAAGATGTATACATGTGAACAACAAAATTAAAAATATTATGTGATATTTATCATACAAAAGTTCAAATCAAGTGTGATTATAGCTCAGAAAGGAGAGATCACTTCTAGGTAGGAAAAGGTCGTAGAACAGAATGGTGAAATCTGAACTTTACAGACAGCCTACCTTGGTTTTGAGCCCTAACTCTGGCATTTATGAGCATATATATCTTGGGATATAACCTCATCTCTTCAAACCACTAACGTCCTTACCAGGGAAATGGGGATACTATGAGTTGGACAAATGAAATGAGATAATATATGTAAAATTTCAGGTACCTATTATAAAGTGACTAACATATCATCATCACCATCATCATCAAAGGCTTTGTGATGGAGGCAACTCAGTACCTGGCATCAAAGGCTTTGTGATGGAGGCACTCAGTATCTGGATGGACAGACACAGGGAGGAGCACTGAACAGTCAGGAGGTGTGAATAAAGGTACTGTGGGTGTTAGAACGAGCCACAGCCAAACAGGGAGGGCAAAGCACTGTTTAATCAGAACAGTGTGGGGGTATTTTCAGGAAAGGAATGGGAGGGAAGGTTGGGAAGTTGGTTTTAAAGGCCAGGCTGAAAAATTGAGTCTGTATCTTGCAAGTATTACTGACACTTTACAGTATTCTACAAAGAGTAGAACCGAGTACCAAGTGAGCCAGTACTGAGTCAGCCATAGGGGGAATGTTCTGGCTGTTAGTGCAGGACAGTCTGGGGAAGGTGAGGGAAAATGGAAGCAGCTAGACCATTTAGGAAGCTTTTCCAGTACTTCCAATGAGAAGTTGAGGTTCCCCTCTGGGATGGTGGCATGGGGAAGGATAAAAGGGAATGAACATGTGGGACACTGGGAAGACGAAATTCATTGAACTGTGCCCAGCTGGAGGCTGTGTCCAGTGAGGAGGCAGAGGCCAAGACAATTGTGAAGGTTTACAGCTGGATGACCAGGAACGTGGCGCCACTACCCTAGCAGAAAGAAACCAGAGGAGACTGGTCTTATGGGGAGGATAAATTTGCTTTTCGCTATGCTAAGTTTGAGGTGCAGTGGGATATTCCATAATGAATGGTATCCAAGAACACGTGAGCTTAGAACTCAGACTGATATTTATTTAGAAGATATCTGTACAGAGATAATAGCTAAAGGGATACGGTTGGATCAACCATCTAAGAAGGGTGGGAGTATACAGAGAAAAGATCAGGGAGTCATCCTTGGGAAATACCTCCTACATCTAGGGATGTGAAAGAGAAGCCTGGGAGCAAGGATGAGGAAGAGGGAGAAAGGGGAAGAACGCACCGCCACAGATGCCAAGGGCAGGGCAGGTTTCCAGGAGAGTGCAAGTGCCAGGAGGAATCACGAGCTATAGGAGGTCAGAGAGAACTGTGGAGGGGCCACTAGGAAGTCACTGATGAGGCATGAGAGAACAATATGTGGAAAGAAAAACTAGACTGCAGGTGTGAAGGAATCTAGGAGGTATGGGGTGGGGGGAATAGGTCAAGTTAGTATAGTATGAGTTTGGGAAGTTAGGGAAAGAAAGGATAGAGATGGAATGGGGGCTCAAGGTGGGAGCAGAATTGTTCTTCCCCACATAAACCACCACTCACAGCTAATCCAGAGATGCTTATTTGTCTGTACATTTAGAAATAGAAAGAAGCCTTGGGGGAGGATGCCAGAGGAGGAACTTTGGAACAAACTAAATTGAAAGTCAGGTTACCGCCATTCTAAAGTCATAGACCGTGTTATCACTGTGAGTACAGCAGCATCTGTTTTAGCAGAGACAGAACTCATTTATCATGCATCAACAGACTGTGAGAGAAGGAAACCAGAAACTCTCCCTCCCCACTTAGGAAAACAAAGCTTGATCCACACTCTTTGAAAAGAATTCAAAAGCTTTGGAAAAGGATTTTAGCAAGGAAGGAACGCTAAGAGAAATAAATGCACAATATCTTCCCTTCCTTCATTTGTCTACCCAACCGCACTCTAGGAAAATGCCTAGGTGCACCATTAGAACACTCCAATAATACTATGCACACCACCCAAATTTATGGCACTCCGATCTACACAGTGCTTTTCATTTTACAAGAAGCTCTCACGATCACTTTCATCCTCACAGAATCCCTGTGAGGTTTTACTTTTTTTGTCTTACAAGTAAAGAAACCGAGGGTTAGAAAGAACTGAGCGATTTCCACCCCTACCCGCTAATTACACAGCCAGGAAATGGTACGGCTACATACCCTTTGCTCTTTCTTGTACACATTCTCAAATACCACTCACATGGTCCTCACAGCATGATGTTCTAGGTGTGGTATGACAAACCGAAGTGTAGCAGGACTCTGATCTACCCCTGGTGTGGGGGCTTTATAATTACATCAGTATAGCCTAGAACTACATGAGCTCTGGAGCACTTTTATCAGATCACGTTTTTGACTAGATAGTATCCCGTGCTCCCCTCTCACCCCCATCATCAGAGCCCCGGGGCAGAAGTTCTTAGCAATGTTTCCTTCCTCCCACACCTTCCCAGTTCAATCAGCCCTCTGAAATGCATGAACAAGGCCTCAATATTTAAACTTGCTCCAGGGGTGCCTGGGTGACTCAGTGGTTAAGCATCCAACTTTTGATTTTGGCTCGGTCATGATCTCACAGTTCATGAGTCGGAGCCCTGAGTCAGTTGGGCTTTACACTGGTGGCACAGAGATTCTCTGCTTGGGATTCTTTCTCTCTCTCCCTTTCTCTCTTCCCAGTCTCTAATTGTGCACTCACTCTCTCTCTCTCTCTCTCGCTCTCAAAATAAGCATTAAAACACACACACACACACACACACACACACACACACACACACAAAATAAACTTGCTCTAGAGTTAGGAGGCAGGAAAGCAATTCTCTCCCTCAATACCTGGTTTGATCTTGTGGGAAGAAGGCTGGACCAGGAGGCTGAAGGCCCAGGTTCCACACTTACACTGCCAGTCTAGCTCTGTGACCTTAAATCACTCGATACTTAGCACCAGTGTCTTGATCTGAAACATGAAGATCTGTTTTATGTCTGCCGCAAGGATCCGGTGAAACACTTGTGAAATAGGGCCCTGTGTGGAGTTTAATTTTCTGCTGTAGCTGACTTGACCTTCTTAATTTTTGAAAGAGGAGCTGTGCATCTTCATTGTGCACTGGGCCCTGCAAATTAGGTAGCTGGTCCTGCCTGTATGACCTTGACCAAGTAACAACCTCTCTGGGCTCCACAGTCCGTAATTAACTGAATTGAACTGTTAGGAAAGAGACAACCCTCAACGCTTCTTCTATTCTACTCGTTAGCAAAATTCACCACAATTGATCACCCCCTTCTTCTTGCAATGTTTTTTTCCCTGTGGCTTCTGGGATACTTTACTTTTCCGGTTTTCCTCTGCTTCTCTGGCTGCTCCTTCCCTGTTTTCTCCCTAATCTGTTAACATGTCCCAAACTAAACTCCAATCATCTTCTTCAAGCTTGCTCCTCCCAGCCTTCCTCATATATTCGTGGTAACTCCGTCTTCCAGCTGCTCAGACCAAAACTCTTAGTCTTTGACTGTCTCTCACTCCACCTCCAATTTAGAAGCTACTCTAGAATCTGATCACTTCTTCACCACTCCCATCACAGTGCAAGGCTTCATCACCACTCACTGGGATGACTGCAAGACCCTTTTAACTGGTCTCCCTGCTTCCACCTCCTTTCCTGCTGCTAAGAGTCTATTCTCCACACAGTAGTCAGAATAATCCTTAAAAAATATAAATCAGATCATATCACTCTTCTCTTCAAAACCATCCCATGACTATCCATCTCAATCAGAGTAGAAATCCCTACATGGTGCAACAAACTTACCTCTCTGAACCTACTTCCTACCACCACTGACCATTTGCTGGTGTCCCTTTGCCTAGAATGCCCTCCCAGCTATCAGCCTGGCTGGCCCCTCACCTCTGTCAATTCTGTTCAACTGTCACCCTTTCTGTTAAGCCTTCCCTAATCACCCTATTTAGTTAGTTAGTTAGTTACTTTAAAGTTTATTTATTTGAGAGAGAGAGGGCAGGGCGGGGAGAGGCAGAGACAGAGAGAGGGAAAGAGCGAATCCTGAGCAGGCTCCTCACTGTCAGCACAGAGCCCGACACGGGGCTGGGACTCATGAACCGAACCATGAGATCATGACCTGAGCCAAAATCAAGAGTCAGATGTTTAACTGACTGAGCCACCTAAGCGCCCTTCACCCTATTTCAATAGCAACCAGCATCAACTTTCCCCCTCATTCCTCAGCCTGCTGTTCCCTGCTCAGTTTTCTCCAAAACACTTATCACCATCTGATATATTACATATGTATATATTTTAAATTTGCTTAGTGGTTCTCTCTCCCCACTAGACTGTAGGCTCTGTAAGGGCAGGAAATTTTGTCTTTTAGCTGCCATATCTCCAGTACATAGGATGGTGCCAGTGAATGACAGTAGGCAGAGTTCCAGAACAGATGATGGGATTACTATTATTAAGTCATAGCCACGTCAAGTCCTCTGAGTGTATAAAGTGCCTTCACAGGCTTCCTGCCCTGCATACAAGAGTGTGGACATTTATGGGGAACCACTGTGGCAGCCTCCCACTGGATTAAACTGTGGGGATGGAAAGGTGAATCAGGAGGTAACTACCCCCTAAGAGTTTGTGGCTTAGAAAGAGGTTTTGTGTATATATGCAAATAACTCTAGAACAGGGCAGCATTTGTTTAAAAATATCCACCCTTTAATTTAATGGCTAATATCTCACATTCTGGTAATGACTCCAGGGTTTTCCATAGGGAGAAGGGACAATGAACTATGGCTTGTGAACTTACTATGTGGCTACTTCTGTGTCCCAAACAAGTTCCTGCTCTGGCCTGCTTATCACATCAAAGACACCTTGCCTGGCTTCCAATCTACTTTGCTTTGAAGTCTTTCCACTGGCCTCCTCCACCCAAAATTGGCTCTATTTACTGTTAACTCAAGTCCCCACCCTCTTATAGTCCCTCCACACTCTGCTCCCAGATACAGGGAACAGGCAGGGGTGAAATCAATTTAGGAAGGTTGCAACAGGGTAGACAGTCTATTAGCTCTTTGCAATCAAGATGTGGATATATATACCTCAAGTGTACGGTGTACAGAATTCAGGAACTACATCTGTCAGTCTTTGCATCCTGACATTGTTGCTCAACATGTGCACAATACGAGGCGTTCCCTAAGGTTTGCTGAATCATTGAACTGAATGTAATAAGCCCTGAGTAAGGATAAATTTTTTAAATTTTTAAAATTTTTTAAATCTTTATTTATTTTTGAGAGAGAGAGAGAGAGAGAGAGAGAGAGTGAGCAGGGCAGGGGCAGGGAGAGGGAGACACAGAATCCAAAGCAGGCTTCAGGTTCTGAGCTGTCAGCACAGAGCCTGATGCCGGGCTCGAACTCACGAACCGTGAGATCCTGACCTGAGCTGAAGTTGGATGCTCAACCGACTGAGCCACAGGTGCCCCGAGGGCCCTTTCACTTCTAATGCCTTAAGAGTCTAGAGAAGTAGGGGGCACATATTCACTTTTTAAAGTTTTTCTCTTTATAAAGGATTCTTTTCAGATTTCCTGAGTTTCTTTAGCACATTTATTTTTTTTAAATTTTTTTTTAACATTTATTTATTTTTGAGACAGAGAGAGACAGAGCATGAACGGGGGAGGGTCAGAGAGAGGGAGACACAGAATCTGAAACAGGCTCCAGGCTCTGAGCAGTCAGCACAGAGCCCGACGCGGGGCTCGAACTCACATACCGCGAGATCGTGACCTGAGCCGAAGTCGGACGCTTAACCAACTGAGCCACCCAGGCGCCCCTCTTTAGCACATTTAAAACTATGACTTGGTTTACCAAAATCTGGTTACTGTATTTTATTATTAATAAAAGCAGCTAATACTTGTTAAGCAAGTTCAATATTCCAGGCATATATAAAATGTTTTATACAGACCATTTGATTTAATCACCCCAATAACACCACAAGATAGATACCAATACTGTCCCCATGTTGTAGATTGGTAAAGTGGCCCCTAGACTATCTAACTTGCCGAAGTAAGCAACTTTGGAATTCAAACTCTCTTCAATCCAATCTATGACTCTAGAATACTGCTGCTCCTGCATCTCTCAGAAAGGCTGCTCATAGCAGGGTGTGTTTAGTGGTCCTTCCCTACTTGAACAGCCATAGTCCTCTGTGCTTCCTTACCTTCTCAAATGGGGTAACCAACTGGGGATGGGGTAATTCCTTTGGTTTCAACTTAATTTCTGTGACATAACATGGTCATATTTTCATTAAGAAATTCTTTTTGCCCTTCCCTGGACGAGTAACAGTGGATTTCACTAGTCATCTTGAGGCACTTGTGAATGATCAGGTGAGCAGAAAAGGGTTCAGATTTGCTTTGAATTCCTAATTTGGTTCCTTGGGTCTATTATCTAAATTTCACAGCATATACACATGTGCAATTTATTTTGCAACAGATTAAGGTAATAGTGCCACATGCAGGAAAATAACGTAAGGTTAATTTCATAGCTTCATCATTTTCACATTCATGATTTTCACTTTTTCACAAGAACTCTGTAAGGTGGGCAAGTCAGCAATTATTTACCCACTTTGCAAATGAGGAAAGAGCCACAGAATGGGGAGGTGACTTATTCTAGGACATGGACTGGTTAGGTCTTACAGCTAGGGCACTTTCTACACTATGCCATTTCCATCTGGAAAAAGGACCGTCAGACTGAGGCACTTCTTGGCAGACAGAAATAAATGACTGCTGTACCGGAGGCTGCACGATGCCAGGCTGTGGCCGTGGGGCTCCCTGTATAACTAGCAACTACACTACAGGATGAAGATAGTAGGACCAACCATGCCCCCTACTCACACCTGTGCAGTGTGATAAAGATAGTAGAAGTAGTCAGCAGCTGTGGTCCAACCAGATAAAACTTTTAGGCGGGAAGTAAAGTGACAAACTCGTGTGTGCGTGTGTGTGTGTTTAACTGTTAGTTGCTTTGATATTTTTAAAAGGGCTGTTTGTGGAAGTCAGACCACATAGCAGGAAGAGTTAACAGCAAGATGGATTTGGGAAAGGACCAATCTCGCTCGACGCTCCATCAGACACCTGGTCCTCATCAAGAAGAGAACCATGTTCCAGGTAATGAAAGAGATCTTAAGAGGTCTCTACTGGCCACTAAGATGTCTTAGTGACAGTTGGGAAGAACTGGGCTGTGATTATTTTCCTAATTTTTATGGATCTGGCCCCCAAAAAGCACATAATTGAGTATGTTCATATAACCTTAGATGGGAAGGATTGGGGCTGTATAACCTTCTGAGGTGACTTCTAATACATTAAGATTCTAATAAGCAGAGAAACACAAGGACATAATAAATTCTTGATAATATATTTAAGTGAAAGATAATGTTAAAATACCCGGTACTGAACGGTTGAGGTAAAACAACCATTATACCCCTATACTTCTATGGTAGGGTAAATTTGGTATAATTTTTTGGAAAGAGATCTGGTCTACCTATTGTCAGATCTTTAATAGTGCTTATTCTCTTGACTTCCTAATCTTAGTTTTGGGTCTATCCTAAAGCAGCATTTCTCAAAATGTTTTGCAGAACCCTAGGTCTCGAGACAGTTAATTTTTTTTGTGCCATGGATCCCTTTGGCACTCTGAGGAACCTATAGATACCTTTTTATAATAAATATTTAAAATATATAAAATTAATAGATAAAATTCCAAAGGAAGCAACTGTAAGATATAGCTATTAAAATGAAAAACTGTGATATAGTAATATATATGCTTATTTATAGACACATTACATAACAAGATTATAGTAATGGTGAATCTAACAGCATTGCATCAAATCAAATATATCATCTCAAATAAATTGTGTTTTTAGGTGTCTGCAACAACTGTAATGTGATGTGGAAAAAATCTGTGATTTCTTTTGGTGACAAAGTCACTTACTGCACAAAAATTTCTGTGGTTTGTCACCTACATTCATAATTGAAGGAAATGGTAAATTAACTAGACATCGATAAAAATAGACATATAATATCCCCCAAATCCAAATTTATCATTAAGAACTTCTGTCTTAAGAACAAAAGCTGCTATGGCCCAAGGAGCATGCTCTGCCTTTTGGGGCCCTCCATGCAAGTTTGTCATCACTTTACAGGCTCTAAGAGGACCCATTAACTTTTCACAAACTCAGATGGCAACAGAACCTTTCTTTTGATAATAACTTCCCAAAGAGCTTGGACAGACATCATCCTAAGGAAAAAACTCAAAAGGAAAAAAACTGTATGCATGAATATTTATTATAGTTTGAGCTACTGTGACAAAAAAAACCCAACAGCCCATAAAATTGGCAACAACCAATACATGTGGAATGACTGGGCAAGTGGGAATACATCAACTTGATTAGAGTTATAATTATGAAGACTATACCATAGAAAATATTTCTGACATGATGTTAGGTTAATAAATGATAAAATTATGGTATGCTATCATTACAACTTTGTATAATATGGAGACTAGATATGAGAAATAAAATGAAAACAGGTTATAATGTTAAGGAAGGCAGAACACGGCTGATTTTTTTATGTTTGTGCAATATGTAAAATTATTTTGAAGAAACTAATGGGTTGACAGAACACATATGTATAAAAACTGACCCTTTCATTTAAAAATGCTTACTGAGCATTTGCTCCTAGGCATTCTTTGGAGGCATAAGGATGAATAAAATGTGGTCCTTGTCCTTCAAAAGCAAGGAGAAGAACAGACACCCAGGATGGGGTGGGGGTGGGGGTCTCCACCTTGCCATAGGACTCTTGCTGATAAATGCCACAATTTATCACTATCTCCTATAACTTCCATCTTGATCCTACAGAAATCATTGGAACTTGGAATCTGCGAAACAGAGAACAACTCAGGAAAAGAAAAGAGGAAGCACAAGAGAAGCAAACTTCACAATGGCAATTTGGGTATGGTATCATTGCAGGGGAAGAGGAATGGCTATTTGTCAAGTATATGCTATGGGTCAAGTAGTGCTGAGTGTTTTTACACACTATATTTTATCCAACAATTCCATGAATCAGGAGCTGGTATTCCTATTATACAAAAAGAAAAAAAAAAGAAGCCAAATCTCCAAAAGGTTCAATCTCTTGCCTAGAATCACACAGCTAGTGAAGTGGTGGGAATGGAATTTTATCCCTGTTCTTTTTAAATTAAAGCACCAGGCAGTTGAATTCCATTGTAGAGAGGCCTGGTGTTCTTTCTACTACTCTGGTAATATAAACATAGAAGCATCTTGTCGGGAGCAGGAGATACCTTTGAGGAGAGCTCCTGGCTAGTTTTCCAAGCTTTCTATTAGTAAAATACTAATTGAATGAGTACGATTAACCCTCCATGGAGCAAACCAAAACACTTTATGTAAATAAGTGACAGGAGAGTTTAGGAGTTTTTAAATCTCCAAGCAAAGTCACTTGTATATAATCTTAGGGAGAGAGTACAAGACCACGATTATAAGTGAGACAGCATCTAACTGCATCCGTTTAAAATATGACTATGAAAACAGAGGAGGTGCTTGGAGATAGAAAAGGAGAGCCCAAGGAGCTTGTCTAAGCCTGGGTTTCTCAACCTGGGTACTATTGATGTTGTGGATAGGATAATTCTTTATGTGGGAGGCTGTTGTGTGCATTGTAGATGTTTAGCAGCATCTCTGGCATCTAGAGACCAGTAGCACGCCTCCCACCTGCATTGTGGCAACCAAAAATATCTCCAGACATTGTCAAATGTCTCTTGGTGTGGGGGACTAAGGGGCAAAATTGCCCCCAGTTGAGAACCACTGATCTAAGCACTCTTTTATTATAACAATAATAATTATTATATTATTATTAGATTAGTAGGAGTTATATTTGCATTTCTTCATTGTTGCGAAAAATGTTTCTTTTGGTGGCAAAGATAAAATAGATATACATTAAAAAAACATACAATATAGATGTTTTAGCACTTTTCTTAAGAAAGGGCACCAATCTCCCCTGGGGACTGAGAATCTTCTGTTCTGCTATAACACATGTTTCTATAGCACCAATCAACTCACATATGATTGGTAAATAGGAGAATGATGTCAGTGTAATGTAGAAGCTGTATTGGTCCATGATTTTTCCTAATCAAAAAGGAATACAGTTAAAACCTTCAGCAGGAAAGGGAAAAGCCTTCAGCTTGGCTGCTGCATAAGCAGGGCCCCTTTCAGCCCACATCCAGGGCTCCCTCCCCAGAGGACACCACCAGCTCCCCATAGCTCTCCATGAGTAGGCTGCACTTCCTCCTGGGCCCAACCCAATGGCAGCTGGCTCAGAGCACCACCAGCATTTACAGGATCTCAGCAGCTGAAAGCCTGCGTTTAAACTGTTGCTTTTGCGTATTTTTGCTATCCCCCAGGCAGCCTTCTCATAGTAAGCTGCCTATCTGGACTACTCAAGATATCTCCCCCAGTACCAATTATTGTTTTTGTTAGTGTTAGAAAGTTGCACAAGATTTGAGTTGTTTGCTTTAACTCTATTTTCCCCCATAAGCACTGCACTTTTAGTGTAGGATTTTGCTGAAAGTGAGGTTTTTCAGGAATGCATATATTGTGTTACAGCAGAAACTTCTGTACTCGAGTCCTGTGGCAAGTGACTCTGTTGAAGAATATCCTTATATTCCCTAATTCCATACTCTCCGGGCAACCTTCTGATCATTATTTGGCTTCTCAAATACCTGCTACAGAGAAAGAGTGCATTCATCTGTGAGTGCAAGCATCCTCTGCTGTGTGACTTTGCATTTCTCACTGTTCACTTAAAAATTGGTTTTTAGGTTTATATATCAGCTATTTTCAGCTGGTTGATTAGTTCTATCCCAGATAAATGGAGCTGGTCTCAGTGTGCTGATCCAATTGGATTTCTGGGCTTGCTGGGTGGGGGGAGCAAGGCTGAAAAAGTCACTGAAGTAGAGGACACCTTGGTGAGCCTCTTGGCAGCTGGCCGGCCATGCTCTTAGGACATATCTCTGTGCTACTGAGGGCTATTCTCTCTCTCTCTTTTTTTTTTTTTTTTTAACATTTATTTATTTTTGAGAGACAGAGAGAGACAGGGCGTGAGTGGGGGAGGGGCAGAGAGAGAGGGAGACACAGAATCCAAAGCAGGCTCCAGGCTCCAGGCTCCGAGCTGGCAGCACAGAGCCCAACGTGGGGCTCAAACTCACGGACCGCGAGATCATGACCTGAGCTGAAGTCGGACGCTTAACCGACTGAGCTGAGGGCTATTCTTACACAACATACCACACGGCGAAACCTAAGTGGTTCCAGAGAGAAGCAGCAGAGTGTAATGGTTAAGAGCCTTGGCTGTTAAAGCCAGAATGACTACTACATTTGAAGCGTGGCTCCCTCACTTCTAGCCATTTGACTTTGGACAAGAACGTGCGTCTGTTTTGTCATCTGCAAAGTGGAGATAATAATAGTATCTACCTCATAAATTGAGGTGAAGATTATATGAGATAACAGAATAAGCAAATTACTTAAAACAGTGCCTGGCACATAGGAAGCACTATAAGTGTTTCCTATATTAATACGAATACTAATTTATATTTGAATAACTCATTCCTCTAAGTTATTGTATGCGATTCTTACAACGACCGCATGAGGTTGGACAGATACCATTTACTCCATTTTGCCTGTGAAGAAACCAAGGCATAGAGAGTTTGAGTGACTTATCCATGATCACATAGCTGATCAGTGACAGAGTTCAGATTAAATTTTAGACCACATAGATATATATGCATCTTTTGAAAAACTACCAGGAAGAACATGGAACATTACTCAGATTCCCTCATACAGTGATCTATGTGACAAGTTATTTAGTATTCAATATTAGAATAAAATAAGTGTTTCCTGAAAAAGTCACATATACCATCTTTTAAAAATCTGACAATTAGGACTTTATAATTTATCCTGTTACCTTTGTTAGTTGGAATTATACTTTAAAATGGTGAGGTGCCTTTCCATCATTTTTACATAACATTTTCTTGTATATTATTTCTAATATTAATTTTTGACTGTCTTATTACATGTTTACCTTTTTAATATTGATTTCAAACTGGTTTTAGGGAGGCAGTCTTTAAAAAATTTTAATTTTGGAAATTTCAAACATAAAGGCAGAATAGGGTATACATTTAAGTGCGCAAGGACTTACGAGCACTGCGAAGATAGAAAAGCACGGGTTTTATCTCGTTTGCTAACAGAAATAAGAATATTTACTACAAGAATATTTCTCCACAAGTAACAACGGTATGAGGCAGCTCATGTTCCTCACCTAAAAGCATGGCCCTCACAATAAATCCTGAGCAAGGAGAGCATTTCAGTCCCGTGGTTGGCAAGAGGAGGCTCTGTGGAGCAGGTAGCATGGAACAGAATTTCAATAGGTTTAGAAGAAGGATGAAATGTTTATTTTTAGTACCTTTTCCTCCCCACCACCAGCCCATCTGTATTAGCCATCTGTATTTGGTTATAGTTGCAGTACCTAACGAGTTGTCATTGGCCGAAATTTCCATGCATATCCTTTTATCTTTTAGATCCTTAATCTAGCTATTCATTTGGAGCAGGTATAAAATGGACACTCGTACCTTTCCACCAGGCTTCTTTACCTCAAGAGATGTTTTTGAAGCTTTTGACCCAGCTCACAGAACGTCTCATTTGACATGTATTGCTGCTCTTTAGCATTCTCTACACAAGACACTGAATTAGATAAGCAATTAGATATACATCTTCCGTCTGCAGGCTGTGCAGACAAGGAGCTGTGCCTGGATTGCAGATCCAGAAATGCAATTGTATCAGTTTACCCAGGGCATAGTGGGACTAACTCACACATGCTAAACCCAGACAGACCACTGTATAAACCACAGTGCCAATCTATTAATTTATAACATCAATTATATGTTCTCCATAACCAATCTTTAAGTATATGCTCTCAAACACACATACTCTCTGCACTCACCAAGAAGGTTCCTTGTGAGCAAGGCGTCAAGAGACAAAAAGTCCCTGCGGGACATCTCCTCTCCTGACAACTAGCACTGGCTCCTTCATTTTACAAACAAGGAGGTTGAGGCCTAGAGAGATTAAGTGATTTTTTTCATGGTCATGCAACAAGGCAGCCGGAAGACCAGCGGCTGTTATTACTAAGCATTTATTTGAATCCTGTAGGCCCATTGCTGACACTAATTCTGATCTTTCACAGAGAGAAAAAATGCAAGAGGCCAAGGATGGGAAAAGGAAATAAAAGAGGCAGAAAGAGACAACAAAACACAGACCTGAAGGTGGAGCCTCAGTCACAATTTAAAAAGGACATGAGGGAGAAAGCATTAGCACCTATGGAGAAAGAACTTGAACCGCCTAGGACTATAACTGAAGCGCTCTATCTGGTAGCCTCTCCCAAAAAAGTTGTGCCTGAGAAACAAATTTTTGCAATGGATCAAGAAGGCATTATACATCAGGCCAATTCTTCTGAGACACAAGAAACAGCAATACAAAACCACTCTTCTGAAACATGCCAAGATATGGCTGATCCTGAAGTCCTCTCTCCTAAAATAAGCCAAGAAACAGCTGTACTTCAAGGCCATCCTTCCAAAATGTGCCCTGATATGGCTGAACCTGAAGCCCTCTCTTCTAAAATGTGCCAAGAAACAGCCATACTTCAAAACCATTCTTCCAGAATGTGCCCTGATATGACTAAACCTGAAGACCTCTCTCCTAACTTGTGCCAAGAAATAGCTGTACTTCAAGGCCATCCTTTCAGAATGGCTGAACCTGAAGATCTCGCTCCTAAACTGTGCCAAGAAACAGCTGTAGTCAAAGTCCTTCCTTCTAAAACTGAAGACACAGCTAACCTGGAAGGATGCTCTTCCGAAGCATTCACCAAACCAGATGTGCCTAAAGGCTATGCTCATGAAACATACCAGAAAAGAGATGAACCTGAGGAATACAATTCTGAACCAGATCAAGGAATTGCTGAGATTGAAAGCTTCTTGCCTAAAACAGAAGAAATAGCTGTGCCTAAAGACCTTTCTACAAAAACACACCAAGAAACAGTTGAACCCGAACACTTCTCTCATGAAACATATAAAGAAATTGCTGTGCCTAAAGCACCCTCTCATAAGACAATCCAAGAAATGCCTACTGCTGGGGAATATCCACCTGAAATATACCAAGAAACACCTGAGTCTGAAGACTCTTCGCCTGAAATATACCAAGAAACACCTGGGCCTGAGGACCTCTCCACCAACACATATAAAAATAAGGATGTGTCTCAAGAATGCTTTCCAGAGCCGTACCAAGAAACAGATGGGCCCCAAGGCCAGGATCCTAAAGCACACCAGGAGGATGCTAAGGATGTTTATACTTTTCCTCAAGGTAGGGATGGTTTGTTGGGACAAGTCACTGAAACTGCCACTTAATAGGATTCCCCATTTATAATTAGAGCACCTACATAGGTATCCATATCCCTCAGAGTGATGATTTATAGCCTTCTTTCACAATTTAGGATATCCCCTGTTATCACAAGGGTATCATTCATGTCATTAGCTGGTTTCAAGTAAAAAATGTTTTTTATTCAACCAGGGCCTGTTTGGCACATTTACAAAGAATTAAAATAATTGGCAATATAAGTGTGTACACCAGGTACTTGACAGAGTATCCATTCTGGGAAACTTTAGCCAGTGAAATGAAATAAACCCAATATAGGATGAATTATGTGCAAAATATTTTAAAGAACGATTAAGTTTAAATTAACAAGAAAGTTTGATGAATAAAGTTTTTCTTGAGAATTAAAATGTCCCAGCAAACTAAAGGAAGTAAAGTCATGGTACAAGGTGCCAATGGGGTTATAAAGGTACAAGATATGATCCTGTTACAAAGGGAACTTGTTTTTGTAGGATTTATCAGGTTTGCCAAAAACCCTTTCTATCTCAGTATTTGTTCCTGAAAAGCATTCTCCTAAGCATGACACTTTTAAAGTAATGTGACCTTTCTTCAATTTGGCCTTTGCCTCAGGGATATAACTGAGAACCTTGGTTCTCTTTGTACAAAACCATAGACGGTATATGAAGTGGCCTGAGTCTAGCAGACCATATCCTTTTCTCAAGAAATCCTTCTGGTAGCTTATAAACAAATAAGCTCTTTCCTAAAAGATAACTACAACAGAGACATGGGGTTAGTTGGGTTCCAACGGGTGCAGGTTTTCAAGGGTGAAAACATTAGAGTAAAAAGCAGCCACGTGAAGCACTGTCTGGGCTGACGGGAGCCCCTGTTGGAGAAGCACTTCTTATCCACACAGGGCTCGGTTCGAGCAGTTTCATTCCTGCCAAGGTTAATGTGGGCAATTAATTCATGCTTTTCTTGTTTGGGGTTTTGTCTGGCCAAACAAATGGAAGTATATACCTTTTTACTGATTAGAAAAGGCTCATAGTAATGAATTATAAATGTTCATTATGATAAATTAAAGCAATATGTAAGTGAATATAGAATAAATCCCCCATGATCCCATCTCCTATCTCTGATCCCCATCCTGGAGGTTGTTTTCCCTTGTTTTAACAAATGACATAGTATAATACATTCTATTCTGTGTAAGCTGCATTTTTTCACATGCAATATATATCACGGCCATCTTAATGACATCTTTTGTAACAATTGTATGGTATTGTGTTATATGTACAATAATTTATCCAACCAGTCTCTGATGAACGTTTAGGTTACTGCCGAGTTTTACTATTATAACAATGTTCAGTGAACATCATTGGAACTAACATTTATTTGGCACTTTCTATGTGCCACACAAAAATCTTTTGTGTGAATTATTTTATTCAATGTTAAAAAGCTTACCAGAAAAATAATATTATCCCCATTTTATAGATAAGGAAACTGAGGCACTGGGAGCTTAAGTGTGTCTGATTATATCCATTGGATAAATCCCTAGAAATTGAAATGCTGGGCCAAAGGGTACCCACATTTAATGTTTGGATACATTCTGTCAAATGAGCCTCCCAAAATGTTTTAGCAGTCCACACAAACCAAGAGTTTATGTAAGTGCTTTTCCCCCAATACTGCACGATTACATTTAAAAAATCTTTTCCTATGTGTTAGGTTTTAAAAAAACCAAACAACCTAATTGTTTTAATTTCCACTTTTCTGATAATGACTGCTTCTAGGCATTAGTATTATTATGAATTTGAATTTCATGACTGTTATAAATTTGATTTTTTTCTTTAAAAAAAATTTTTTTTAATGTGTATTTATTTGTTTTGAGAGAGAGCATGCACATGTGAGCCAGGGAGGAGCCGAGAGAGAGGGAGAGATAGAATTGCAAGCAGGCTCCATGCTGTCAGCGCAGAGCCTGACACAGGGCAATATCTCATGAACTGCGAGGTCATGACCTGAGCTGAAATCAAGAGTTGAATGCTCAACTGACCAGGTCACTCAGGCGCTCCTGAATTTTTTCTTTTGAGAATTGCCCGTTTGAATTCCTGTTCCATTTTAAATTTGATCTTTTTGGATTGACTTAGAAAATCTCTATGTAATAGTTAAGACTTTACCTACATATAAGTTGTAAATATATTTCCAGTTGTCTATGGTTTAAATTTATTTATAGTGGTTTTTGTCACCTACATGGCAAGATTTTAATTTTAATTTTTGGTAATTCAAACTTGTCATTCTTCTCCTTTCTGGTTTCTGATCTGTTTCCTGCTTAGAAAGGCCTTTCTAATCCTAAGATTATAAGAAAATTTTGTTTATACAACATTTATGGTATTTTAATATTTAAATCTTTAATTCATCTGAAATTTGCTTTTGTGCAAGGTGTGAGGTAGAGTTTTTTAATCTAGTCAATTGTCCCAGTTGACCATTTATTTAACCTATTTTCATATTTTATTTTACAGAAATAAGAGAAAAACCCAAAGCAGAGGAACCAGAGATACCAGCAATTCCAAATGTTCCTCAAGAGATTCATCCAGAAAATGACGTCTATAGTTATGTTTTGTTTTAACGATGCTCAACCATCAGTTGTCCAACAAAATACACATCTTAGTATACGTGTGATTCTCAAAATATTGTATCTCTACAATACTCATTAATATTTTAAGTGGTTTTTTTCCCACATATAGACTACAGCTGAAAGAGTGAACTAAGGTGTTTTTTGAGGCTCTACCACGTAGATGATATCCTGCTAGTTTGTGCATGTGTGTGTGTGTGTGTGTGTGTGTGTATGTATTTTGGAGTAAGGATAGCGGTGGGGAGAGACAGAAATGGGAAAGGGGGGCTGCTGAATAACTGATTTTTACCCTCAAGAACAAACCTTTCTTTGGTTGATTTTTTTAATTTATTTTTTTCCTTGGTTAATTCTCAAAAGTAGAGAGAGTATATTGTCTGTTCATTTAAAATTTGGGGAGTAATAGTTTTCTTGTAAACTTTGTTCAATTATCAATGTAACAATAGCATCAACATTTTATTCAGGCTTTAGTTGGCTTTTTAAGTTAATTTTAACAATTTATCCTTCTGGGACTCCTTCAAAGGTATTTTGAGGTAATGAGTAATAAATGTAGTTTACTTAAGTATTTGAATTTTGATTTTCTATTTTTCCTTTTTAAATATTGCATTTGTGCAAAAAGTACATTAAATCATTATCACATGCTTCACCGTGTGGACAGCATTGTGGTAAGCACTGTGAGGGTTAGAAGACCTATAGCATATAGTCCTTACCCAGCAGGGGTTTAATCTAGTTTTATGGGGGAATAAAACAGAATATAATTACAAAAGAAAGAAAGGCTAGTGTCATTTGAATAGTACATAGAATAGAGGAAACACTCCCCTCCCCCCCCCCTTTTTTTTCTTTGCTGGAGTGACCTGAAAAGATTAAATCTCCAAAAGATGAAAAGATGAAAAAGATTTGTATTGTAGGTGAGGATCACAGCATTATTGTATGTGACACAGAGAAGGGTGAATTCGAGACATATTCAAGAGAACTACTTGCAAACTACAGTTAATGCAGGGTCCATGTGGAATAGCAGGCTAAAAATCTCATATTATTAGTGTGAACAGAATTTTCCATACCAAAGATTACGTAAGGTAATGGGGAACTAAGTAAGACTTTTGAACAATGGAGTGGCAGTTTCAGTATTTTAAGAATATCTATCTGGTGATAATGGTCACGATTAGCTGAAAATGACAAGAGACTGGGGGCAGGAATAGGAACTCTTCCAGGTGGGAAGATGTCTGAAAAACTCCCTGGGATTTGGTTGGGGGGGGGGGGTTGTTTGCAGTTTTCCCTCTGTAGAAGACTAAAGTAAAGGAGATTTCTGTGAGTAAAGGTTTAGTTTAGCAAGGGCGCAATTGCATAAGCTCTATAGGCACATAGGCACTGTGCTAGGTTCTAGGCTATACAGTGAAGAACAAGACAGAATCCCAGTCCCTCAAGCATTCGTAGTGTAGAACAGAGGTTCTTAACACTCAGGATATATTAGAACCACTGAGGTAGATTTAAAAATTACAGGGGCGCCTGGGTGGCTCAGTCGGTTAAGCGTCCGACTTCGGCTCAGGTCACGATCTCGCGGTATGTGAGTCCGAGCCCCGCGTCGGGCTCTGTGCTGACTGCTCAGAGCCTGGAGCCTGTTTCAGATTCTGTGTCTCCCTCTCTCTCTCTGACCCTCCCCCGTTCATGCTCTCTCTCTGTCTCAAAAATAAATAAACGTTAAAAAAAAAATTAAAAAAAATAAAATAAAATAAAAAATAAAAATTACAACTGTGCCTCCCCAGGGATTCTGATTTACCTGCCTAGGACGACATCCAGGCATAGGTATGTTAATTTTTTAGTTTATTTTTTTTTGTTGTTGTTTCAAATATTCTTTGAGGAATAATTTTAGAAATTAAAGAAAATTTGTAAAGATAGTACAGAAGTTTCTGTATACCTCTCACCCAGTTTATCCTAATGTTAACATGTTCTATAACCATGGTCCATTTATCAAAACTTAAATTAAGACAGGTGACATTACCATTATTTGGATTTCATTAGTTTTTGTGCTAATGTCCTTTTTCGGCTTCAGGATCCAATCTCCGATATGACATTGCATTTAGAATATTTAAAAAGCTCTCCAGGTGAACCTTGTGCAGCTACAGTTGAGGACCACTAGTGTATGGGGAGGGTACAATGCTCTTTCCTTCCTGTTTGCACACATTCCCCCACAAACATTACATTTTTTTCCTCTTGGGGTGTATGCATCATACAATGATTACTCATACTCCATTATATTACTCAAGTGACATATTGAGGGCAGAATAACCATATAATAGTCCTTTATATCTGGATGGCACTTCAGAATTTATACTTTGATATACAACTGATTTGCTCAGGAGTGTATGAAATTGGCAGGGCAGTGATTATCATTCCAGTTTTATAGATGAGGGAATAACCTCAGAGAGGCTGGGTACTCACCTAAAGTAACATCTAACTTCCTCAGTACTTTTCATGCTGGGTCTAATCTTAGAAAATCTGGTCTCAATTTCATCTGCCAGAGTGGGTCAACATTAGTCAGAAAAGGGTAGATGGAAGTTTCATGTTCTAATAGTGTTGCATTAAAGAGGAACCATAAGAGATTTGCATATGTGCCATGCACAGGGGCATAAAGGTGAAACAGATGACAAAGTAGATGGAATGAAGAATATAGAATGTTAGAAGGAGAGGGATCTTCTCTTTTTACCTTTTAGGACCCTTTCTGCTTGCCCTCTCACCCCACTCCCTGTATACACACAATCTCTGCTTTCTCACTATTCTTATTCAAACACCAGTGTGCATCTAAACATTTTCCAGTTTTCTTCTTGGCTTAAAACGTTGAGGTCACAGAATCAAAAGTTTTGCAACCATCTAAGCCCACTTTGTACTACCCTCCTCTCATGGTAGGTACAATGGTGGTTCTTAAAAATCCATGAAACACATGCTACTAAATCTAAAATGATCTCATGAGAAGTCCCAAAGCTTTAATTGTTTTTCAGGGATCCTTCATCCAAGTGAAAGATTAAGAACCATTGCAAGGGGAAGTGTTCTGTAACTGTAGGCTCATGACCACCTGTATTAGAAGCATTTAGTGTTTTTTTTTTTAATTTTTTTAACGTTTTTACTTATTTTTGAGAGAGACAGAGACAGAGTACAAGCGGGGGAGGGGCAGAGATAGAGGGAATCACAGAATCTGAAGCAGGCTCCAGGCTCCAAGCTGTCAGCACAGAGCCCAATGAGGGGCTTGAACTCACGAACCATGAGATCATGACCTGAGCTGAAGTCAGACGCTTAACCAATGGAGCCACCCAGGAGCCCCAGCATTTAGTTTTTTTAAAGGCAGATTCCTAGATTTTACCTCCAAAGAAAAGATTGCCTTATAAAGTTTTTATTTATTTATTTTGAGTGGGGAGGGGCAGAGAGGGAGAGAGAATCCCAAGCAGACTCCGTACTGTCCGTTTAGAGCCCGACAGAGGGCTCGAACTCACAAACCTTGTGATCATGACCTCAGCCAAAATCATGAACCAGGTGTTTAACCAACTGGGCCACCTAGGCGCCCCAGAAGGTTGCCTTATAAATTACAAATAATCTTACATAACTCTAGAAAGGATAATAAAAACCTCAAATCATATAATAAAAGTGTTACATATTTAAATTACTATTTTCCAGAACAAAAAATTTTACCTTTGAAATTTAGATGTGGCAATCTACATCAGTGTCTCCAAATCTGCTTTGCATCTCAGTACTTGCCACACTTGGTAATGCATTTTTTTTTCGTGATTATCATTAGATAATGATATCTAAGGTCAGGAGGGCAAATACATTTCCACACTAGCCTGTCCACAAATTAAGCAATACTATCACTTTCAACACCACCATCCAGTGGCAAACACAGCTATTACAGTGCCAGTTTCACAGAGTGTATATAGCTTAATTGTTCTCAAACTTGTTTCTGCAGACACACTGATTAACAGCATTTCCCCTGGAAACAGATAAATGGCATTTTTTTCCAAATTTTCATGGACAGACGACAGAAGACATATTTATGAATGTGATCAATTTTAAAGTGTGTGTGTATGTGTATGTGTGTGTGTGTGCATGAGTGTGTTTTCAACCACAACCTTCTCTTTCAATCTTTGGCTCCTGCTGGTTATTTTCTGCTAGTGATCTATTTATTACTCCATAACAAATGAAAAGGTTTAGCGACAGCTTTTCATGGTTGTGCGTTTAAAATCTGTGGATTTGCATGCTTTTGAATATTTTATATTGCAAGCCATTTATTCTCCCCACCACAAACAGGATAAAAAGCCCATATACTGAATTACATACGCAGAGAAACTTGATATAGGTGAGAGATGACGTTACAAGTAAGTAGGTAAAAGGATAGTATCGTTACAAGGATAACTGGTCATCGCATGGGATGAAAATACGATTCTATTTGGCCCTTTTCAGAGCTGTCCAGAAACAAAGATTACAATCTCTTCTATGTACATGGCATATTGACCCTCAATTTCATTCTCGCTTCAATTCCCGCAAAGTATGGAGCACACAAAAAACTCCCCACTTACCCCCTATTCCAGTGTGAGGCTCCCCATCCATTAGACTTTAAATAAGGTTTACTTGGGGTTCCTTGCTGACAATACATCGTTTTTACTGTGGAAAAATTGAATATACATAAGTATAAATAATCATCTGTGTATTCCTACCACGCAAGAATTTCTAACATTTCCCAACATCCGATAATTATGCTAATGTGGTAACTGCATATATCCATCCTTTTTCTTTAAAAATTCGAGAGAGACATCTTAGTGCATAAATCGTCACCGAATGTCCCCACTGGCAAGCAATGGAACGCGGAGTCGCTGACTGGCGGGGAATCGCAGCGGATCCGCTAAAGTCAACGGAGGCCCGGACCCGGGAAAGGAACCGAGGCCGGGCAATGGCTTCAGCGCTCCAACCCTAACTTTACAGGGGCCGCCAGCGCCACCCGCAGTGAGCTCGCGTCCCTCTCCGCGCATGCGCCAGCCCCTGAGCCCGCACCACCCCGCCAGCGCGGCTTCTGCGCAGGCACCAAGTTCGGACACAGGAAGCGGAAAGTCTGCCGAGTTGGGTCGGCACCTCAGTGAAAAGTAGCCATGCGCGTCTTGGAGGAGACAGGGCCTGAAGCCACAGCGACCCCGTGCGGGTGCGTGAAGCCGGCTTTGGAAACAGGTAACTTCTAAGAGACCGGCGGTTCCACACCCAAAAGAGGCCTAGGCTCAGGCCTCCGACTTCAGTGCAGAGAGGGACGTAAAATGTGAGAACTTGAATCGAAGTGCGTCATTGTACTTACCGCGAAGCCACGGATCACGTGCACCAGCGACCACGTGATTTTGCTGGGGCGAGTGGGATGATGTCATCTGTTCTGGGTAGCTGTGGTTGGCTTGGTTTAGGCGTGATGGCCGGAACAGCCACGTGCAGTGTAACGGCCTTTCTCTCAGGGGGTTCTTGAGCCTGTGGGAGAGATAGGATGTGAACGTTGGTGTTAACGCGCGTTAGGAACTAATAAATGCCCCAAGAGAGAGGCCTCCTGTGCTGTAGGAAGTGAGGAGGGAGACGTGGGAAAGTTCTGGGGCGGAGAGACGGGAAATCTTTTTAAAGTGGGCCTGGAAAGATGGGCATGGGTTTATTTTCCCTTCATCATAGCAGAATATTACTTTTAGAAATTAGAAGCAAATGGAAGAAAGTCAAAGTGCACCATCATCCAGAGAAAACCACTGTTAATATCTTGGTGTCAACCTACCATACTTGTTTCAGTGCATGCACGCTAGAAAAATGAATTGATATGTGACCCCATTGTTTTGTAACTTCTTTCTAAAACAAGTTTCATATAAATCTGTGACCATTAATAATTTTAACGGATTGCACATTATTTTTCTTTAGAGATGTGTTCTAACTAACCAGTTCGCTATTGCTGGACGTTTAGGGTACTGCCAGTTTTCATTGTTCTGAAGAAAATTGTTAAAACTAAAATCTTTGTGTGTGTGATAAATGTTTAACTTAGATTAAATTTGCTAAAAGTACTTCTACTTGGTCAGAGGTTGTGCTCATTTTAAAAAGTTGTTGCACAGTGCCAGATTGCAGGCTTATATTTTGACAGGAAGGAGCAGGGCTCAGAGGTCTACATAGCATGGGATTGGGGAGCTGTAAGTCTGAAATATTGGATGGATGGGGGGCGGGGGTGGGTGGGAACCGTTGATTGGATTCAGGATTGTAGAGAACCTTAAATACCAGTGTAAGAAATAGAAAGTCTCTTAATGGTGAAAAGTGGAAAATTTAAAGTTAGAGGGTAGCGGGGCGCCTAGAGTAGCTCCGTTGGTGTAGCTTCCGACTCTTGATTTTGGCTCAGGTCATGATCTCATGGTTGGTGAATTGGAGCCCCTCAATGGGCTCTGCCCTGACAGTATTGAGCCTGCTTGGAATTCTCTCTCTCTCCCTCTCTCTGCCCCTCCCAACTCCCCTGTGCTCTCTCTCAAAATAAATAAATAAACCTAAAAAAAAAAGGGGGGTAGCATAAAATTAAGGAACAGAGTCTAGAGGATTGGTGTAGTGTATTTTAACAGGGAGAGGGACCTGCGTGGGGGACATGAATTATATAGTAAGGGTAATTTAACAGTCCAAGCAAGAGGTCAAGAAGACCAGAATTACCTTGTGTACAAAAACTCTGCATTAATAACTGTTGGTTTTTCTCTTATTACACAATTAATACAATTGTAATACTGTTAAAATGAGGGAAAGGCCTAAGTAAGAGCTTTGAAAAACACTCTTTGCTGAGCACTTGGTGTTATACTAGGTGCTTTAAATATTTTTTTCCACGATATTGAAGTATTGTGAGATTCTTCACAACTGTTAATTCCACTATGATAAGAGTTCTTGTTGTTTCTTTTACCCAAACTTAGCTCAGTGTCTGGCAATTGTATACACCTGGAAAGTGTTTGTTAAATGAAAACAGGACACAGGGATCCCAACTTACTAGGTTAGGGCTGTTTTTTTGGCCATGTTTCTTTATGACATTTTAATGGAACTCTAGAGACTTGTTTGGCCTCAGTTTCTTCATCTTTATTTACTGTCTTTATTCCACAGGAACATGGATAAGGATAAACAAAAGAAGGCCTGTAAACATTGAAAAAATATTTAAAGTCCTCAAAAACATACACAGTATGGAAGTATCTTAGAATCATAATATTGAGAGAGAAAAAGCAAGCCTGAGAAGATAACATGTAGTTTAATACCAGTTTTTATAGAGTTCAAAGACAAAATAAAAATTATGTAGGCATGCATATACATGTGATAAAATTATATTTAAAAAACTACATTAGAAAAAGAAGTGAGTGACAAAGACCCCATTCAGGCACCTGTTTATCTCAGCGGGAAGGATGGGTGTGCCCTAGGAGAGAAACAACATTAAAAGATAACAATTTGTTGGTAAAACTCTAGTTCTTGGGATCTGTGGTGAGTACACAAGATTTCATAATATGATGCTCTAATATATATGTGTTACATATAATATTTTATATGTAGCCAATAATATAGTTTTTATAAGTGAAAAGTAAAGAAGGGTGCTGTGAGGGACACTACCAGGCCTATAATCTCACCACCTATGCTGGTAATGGAAGCTGGAAATAAAATGATGGTCTAGAGTGTCTTTATATCATCTCTTAAAAGAAGTTAGTAAAGCTTTCATGAAATGTAAAGAAAAAAAAGTTATTTGTAAATTAGCTGTGGATACATTGGACTTTAAACCTATATTGATACTGGCTAGCCAGATTTCCTTCTTTTTTTTTTTTTTTTTTTAACGTTTATTTATTTTTGAGACAGAGAGAGACAGAGCATGAACGGGGGAGGGGCAGAGAGAGAGGGAGACACAGAATTGGAAGCAGGCTCCAGGCTCCGAGCCATCAGCCCAGAGCCCGATGCGGGGCTCGAACCCGCGGACTGCGAGATCGTGACCTGAGCCGAAGTCGGACGCTCAACCGACTGAGCCACCCAGGCGCCCCTGGGTTTCCTTCTTTTGAAAGGAGTTGCCACTTAGGAAAAAAAAAGGGTTTCTAATTATTATAAAAAGTTCAAATATTCTATAAATTACAAAGTCAAATATAAAAATAATCCAAAAATCTCACTATCCATTTTACATGTTACCACATCCATTTACCAAAATGTTAACATTTTGGTGAATATCCTTCCAAATAGTTTTCTCAGCATACATGTACATATTTAGGTGAGTGTATAAACAAACTTTCATAAATGGGATTATGTTCTTTCACTTTTTCAATTCCCATTTTAATCAGGTTAGACTTAATGCTTTTTTCCATGTAACATGAATTTTTTGAGTATCTACCCCCGTGCATGCAATATAGACAGTGAACACTGCAGTAAACAAGACAGAAAAACTCCTGCCCACAGGGAGCTTACATTCTAAAGGGGCAGAGAGCTACTGGACAAGCCTAATCTGAAATCTACCCTGTGTCTAGACATTTTAGTAGTATGATCCCATGTACTCCCTTTATTGCTTAAACAACTTTGTTTTGTATGTTCTGTTTTTAATTGAATGCATCCCTATTTGGACACGTT
The DNA here is from genome assembly GCF_018350195.1 of Panthera tigris. Taxonomy (NCBI): domain Eukaryota; kingdom Metazoa; phylum Chordata; class Mammalia; order Carnivora; family Felidae; genus Panthera; species Panthera tigris. The sequence continues at coordinate 59,944,017 of NC_056672.1, read as the reverse complement.
TTCCCCACTATCCAAAAGTAGAGCATCCCTACAAAATGTTTCATAAGCTGAAATGGCATAATGCAAAGTAGTTACCATTAATTTATATGGAAAATATTTTGAGCATTCCTCAATGCAAAAAATAATCTCTCTTAGGCTTTTCTGTTACCTGAGGACACATCTTGCTAGTGGATGCACAAAACAAGATAAACCACAGATGCTCACAGACAAAGTTCAAAAATCTAGTGTCTTGATGCTCAGATGCTTCCTGGGGAAGGACCTGGGTGGGGCCGATCTCACACCTTGAGGTGCACCCTGCATCTATAACAGCTCTCTGCAAAACAGATACTGAACAGTATTTTCAATTTTTGCCTTTTTTGGTAAAAATAAACATTGGATTTCTTTTGATTAGCAAAAACAGGTACTAATGTAGGTCTTCTGTAAATGTGCAGTGGCTTAATGCAGACTTATGAAAGGCATGAGGATATCTGTATACAACCTCTGTCTCATCTTTAATTATTCTTTGCCTTATCTTTCATACTCTAGCCAAGCAAACTAGCTTGTTCCCTACATGTGCTGTGACAGTTCTCATTTAACTTTGTGTGTGTGTTATTTCCTCTATAGTAAATACCGTTTTAGCCCTGACCAAAGTCACATGCCTTAGAAAATGGTAACATAGAATTTGATTTATGGTCATAGTAGAACATCTAAAAATGCTCCCTGTCTTTCTTTTCTTAGACCTGTACTCTTTCTGGCTCATCATCCAAAGGGATATAATAATGTGTATGTAATAATGAGGCTATTTATATATATTCATGATACTATATGAATCATTTTTAATAGTTGCATAACACTTGGTAGATGTTAAAACTATGAATTCAGTGCATTAAAGAAAACATGTTTTCCTACATCTTTATTTGACATTTTGACTAATGATTTCTTACCTGATTTTCTTCTGTAGGGAATCTTTTAACTGAGCCAGTTGGCTACTTGGAATCCTGTTTCTCAGCCAAGAATGGTACTCCAAGGCAGCCATCTGTTTGTAGCCATTCGCGAGCTTGTTTGAGAATTCGGAAGAGCATCTTTAATAATCCTGAACATTCCTTGATGGGCTTAGAACAGTTTTCTCATGTTTGGTAAGTTGTTTTATAATTAGAAGTGGTTCTTTGGGCCAGAACTTGCCCTTGAGTAAAGTACTCCAGTTGAAGGCAGTCTTGGAGTCTGCCATCCAGACCATCCTTCCTATTGCATGGAATTCACGTACCATGTTCTCACACGTGATTGTCTGTATATCTTGAGCAACCTCATGGAAGCTTGGAATCCACTGAGGGGGCATGTTCCATTTGCAGTTGGTTCTGACTATAATAAATGCCTTCTGTCAAGCTGAAATCTGCAGACCTTCTTGATTCTGCCTGTGGGTACCTATTGTCTTCTGGACCAGGGGTCAGCAAGCTACAGCCCATGGACCAAATACATCTACCTCCTATATTTGTAAATATGTTTATGGGAACACAGCCACTCCTATTCATTTATGTATTGTGTGTAGCTGCTTTTGTGGTTTAGTGGCAGAGTTGAACAGTTACAACAGAGACTGGTTGGCCTGCAAACCCTCAAATATTTACTGTTTGACCCTTTACAGAAAAAGTTTGCATGACTCTACTCTAGACCCATGAAGAATTAAGTCTATTCTTCCTAAAGACAAAAGAGCTTTAGAAATCTGGATACTTTAAATAATAAAGTGTTACCTATATTAGGACCTGCGTTATACTAGTGTTACTGATTGTCACTTGGAATTCTGTCTCTGTCCATTCTTCCTCACTCCAGCATCACCAGTATGGCTTGGTCTAATTTTAAAGTGAAGACCTAAAATTAGGTATTTATTCTGAAATAGTTTATATTTCACGTTAATTTGGAGATGTGGGTAGAGTAAAAACATGAGTGTCTGACCTAGTTTGTAGGATCTTGGTTAAATTAATTAAGTTAGGGGCGCCTGGGTGGCGCAGTCGGTTAAGCGTCCGACTTCAGCCAGGTCACGATCTCGCGGTCCGTGAGTTCGAGCCCCGCGTCAGGCTCTGGGCTGACGGCTCGGAGCCTGGAGCCTGTTTCCGATTCTGTGTCTCCCTCTCTCTCTGCCCCTCCCCCGTTCATGCTCTGTCTCTCTCTGTCCCAAAAATAAATAAAAAACGTTGAAAAAAAAAAAATTTAAAAATTAATTAAGTTAAAAACATTTACTGATATAAAAAAAATAGGTCTGGATCTATATAGAGATTTTTCTGTATCCCTCCTATTTTTCTCCTCTCTCATCCTCACCCCCTTACACTCTTCAGAGATTATTGTTGTTAACAGCTTGGTGTATATCCTACCAGGCTTTTTCTTTTCCTTTTTTAATACACATAGAAGCATATACATACACATTGGGAGTGAGTGTTTTAAACAATGGAATATGTTTTCTTCACTCAACAGTATATATCATGACAGTACATAGAGATTCATCCTTTTTGCTTTGATGGCTGTCTGCTTTTGGAAAATATGGGTATACCATGATTTGACCATTCTCTTGCTAATGGATAGTTATTTTGGTATTACAGTAGTGCTGTAACAAACCTTCTTAGACACAATTCTTGACACTTGGGTATTTTTTACAAATAGGGTATCAGAAATGGATATCGAGCTAGAGGGGGTGCATATTTATAACTTTGGAGACCTACTGCCAAATTGCACTTTAGTAAGCTTAATTTATGTTTCAAAGATGTATAAAAATGACCTTTTCTCTGCGTTCTTGCTGACACTATATGCTATCAGTTTTTTTTTACATTTTTGCCTGACAGGGAAAAACAGTATTTTATTTTTCAGTTCAATTTCTAAATTATTAGGTTCAACATCTTTTCATATGGTTGCTAGTTTTTACTCTTTTGTGAGTTGTCTATTCATGTTCTTGGCTTAATTTCTTATGAGTTGTCCTTTTCTTTGTGATATGTAGGAACAGTTTATATACCACAGATATTAACTCATCATCCATTATACAGGTAGCAGACATTTTCTCCTGAGATGACATTGTGTAGTCATAAACTTAATGAATTCAAATCTGTTGTTTCTCTTCTTGGCTTCCTTCTTTTGTGTTTTGTTTAGGAATGCCTAGTCAAGTTATTTAACATTTCTGAGCCTCATTTTCCTCATTTTTTTTTTTTAAAGACACACTTTTTTTTTTATATTTATTTTAGAGAGAGAGAGAGAGAGAGACAGAGCGTGAGCAGGGGAGGGGCAGAGAGAGAGGGAGACACAGAATCTGAAGCAGACTCCAGGCTCTGAGCTGTCTGCACAGAGCACAATGCAGGCTTGAACCCATGAACCGTGAGATCATGACCTGAGCCGAAGTCGGATGCTTAACCAACTGAGCCACCCAGGCACCCCACAATTTCCTCATTCTTAATGGGGATAAATTACAAATCTTACACTTGTTAAGAGAATTAAATGAAATGAGTATAAAATTGTCTAGCATACTGCCTGGCAAACAGAAGGCATTTACTTCGTAAATTTTGCTCATTTAGGCACTTCACAAACATTTGCTAAGTTCCTACCATATGCCAGTAATTGTGTTAGAGGCAAAGGATATGGAAATAAAACTCTGCCTCCCTTCGGGGAATCAGAATGGTATTTTCCCCCTCATTGCTTACATTTTAATACCATTAAAAGCATTGTTTCAGTTCTAATTTATGGGATTAAAGATTGTTTCCCCTCAAATCATTATGATACATTAACTTGTGTTCTTTTCTTACTCAGTGGTTTGGTTTATTTTCAATAGGATTTTGTTTGTTTTTCACAAAAATGGTCATTTGAGCTGTAAGGCAAAAGTGCAGCCTCCTAGGCTGAATGGTGCAAAGACTGGAGTTTTCTCCACAAGGAGCCCTCATCGTCCCAATGCAATAGGATTGACTCTGGCCAAGCTGGAAAAGGTAGAAGGTAAAACATTTCCTTTCTACTTTTATCTTTTTATCCTTACCCAAAAGAAGTCTTCTAAAGCCAATGTAGTATTCACCACTGCCTGTTATTCAGATGATTACCAATGGTGCGAACCCCTGAGAACTATCAGACGTTGAAGAAAATGAAATGACTCAAGGAATGTTACACTTAGAAATCAGTGCTCATAGGATGCTCAGAGTCTGATTATATCATCACATATGTCAGAAGCTATTAAGTTATTTTAAAATAATGAAAGATTTCATAATCTTTACATTAGTAACCAAATTTTCTTTGACTTAGAATACAATAAATACAAAATAATTCAAAAATAACTGGTCACTTTCAGAATTAATACACAGTAACTGGTTGTATGTGGAGATATGGTAAACACACAGGGTGGTGTTGTATTATTTCTTCCTTGCACCTTTGAGGAACTGGACGTGCGTCATGGCTGTAGCACAGCTGTTAACTCTGATGTGTGGCAAAGGATCTGTGATGAATCTCACTATAATATTTAATACCTGTCAGATTGTGGAAGTACCTGTGTAGAATATCAGATTAGTCTTAACTGTGTGTTCATATATAGCCTAGTTAATGGACCATACATTTTTTGGAAGCATCCCTTTCTTTTTTTTTTTTTTTTTCTCCTTATTAAAGTATAAATGATATGTTAGTTTCAAGTGTACTATATAATTCAATATTTATATGCATTGTGAAATCATCATCGTAATAAGTCTAGTAACTATTTGTCACCATACAGAGTTACAAAAGTTGTTTTTCTTATAATGTGAATTTCCAAGATTTACTCTCAACAACTTTCAAATATATGAGACCGTATTATTGACTGTAGTCACTGTGCTATACATCACATCCCCATGACTCATTTATTTTACAGTTGGAAGTTTGTACCTCTTGGTCCATTTCAGCCATTTCACCCATCTCCCCACCCTCTTCTCTCTGGAAGCCACCAATCTATTCTCTGTATTTTTGAGTTTTGGTTTGTGTCTTTGTTTTGTTTGTTAGTAAAGCATCCTGTTCTTGAATCACTCTGACCTAATAAGCACATTTGTTAGGCAAAAGATGAAATAGGTATACTGGGAATCAGAAGACCATTCCAGGCCTTAGCTTGCTTGTTTGTAAAATGGGCTCAGGAGCAGGACCTGCCCTCTCTGGAACTCCACAGTATTTTTTAGGATCTTATGAGACAAAAGTTCTAAGAGTAGTTTTCAGTCTGCTTAGTACTAAATAGGTAAGACCAGTTATTTTGTTTGTTTTATCCCAGAACTTGAACTTCCTCCCCTGGATTGTATTCAGCTGGGCCTTAGGGAGGTTTTCCAGGAAAATTCTGTAGCCAGTTCAACTTGAGCTTTATCAGTTTGTGATGGCTAACCAGCTTGGGTAGTAGTACTGGAACATTTTATGATCATTCATGTAACCCACACATATTTTCTGAGCACTATAAATGTGCCAGGCATTGTTCTAGGTGCTGAGGTATAGTGGTAAACAAATCAGATAAAAAATCCCTGCACTGCAGAAGAACTTAAAATTCTAACAGAGAGATCAAATGAGAAATGTAAAAGGCAAATACAATAACACTGTAGACATTCTTAACAAATAAGTGTTATGGTGACTTCTAGTATTTATGTGGTGCTTGACAGTTTGTAAAGAGGGTTCACATATGTTCAGTGTCTCTTTGGGCTTGATAGGGTAGCAGTCTTACTTCCATGGATGAAGGAACTGAGGCTCTTTGATGTTTGATAATTTTCCTAATAGCATCCAGCCAAGTGGTTGTCTGACTAAATCCCATGAATTTTTACCCATGTTACAATGCCTTTCCTCCTTCTGCAGACATTGTTAGGCATAATCCATCACCTAGGAAATCCAAAGTCCTCATTCCAAAGTTCCAGGCTCATTCACAGTGAGCATGTTGTAGAAATCAGTTTCCTGTGTTGGTCATGTTTAAAAAAAATTTTTTTTTCTTAACATTTATTCCTTTTTTGAGAGAGAGAGAGCCAGAAAGGCTTTGTAGAAGAGATGTTATATTAAGAGCCTTAAAGAACATGCAGGAGTTTGACAAGTAAAGAAGAGGATGGGTTTCCAGGTAGAATGAAAAGGGTGTTTTGGTACCAGGTATCAGAGAGCCTGGCGTGTAAGAGAATTGTGAGTAAGCTTGGTGAGACATAAAAGGATGGTGTTAGTTTATAATTGTTTGCACTAGTCTTCATTGTTATTATTTCTAAGACGAGGTATTTTTCACATTATAGGTGGAGCCATATACCTTTCTGGAATTGACATGATTCATGGCACACCTGTCCTAGACATAAAGCCCTACATAGCTGAGTATGACTCACCACAAAATTTGATTGAACATTCACAGGACTTTAATTTACATAATAACCAATATAAGCACCCAAACACGCCCCGGTCCGGTGGCAAGACTGACAGCTGTGACCAGCAACAGCTCTCAAGATATGATAAACCACAACACTATGGTCACACTGAGGAGAAACTTAAATGTGCCAAAGACAGAACTTCAGGAGAAAACTATATGAAACGTGACAGCTCAACACAAATCCGGCGAAACTCCCCTAAGCACAGAGAGATAGTGGGAGATTTGGGTGTCGAATCCAGAAGTGATCAGAGTCCAAGTGTGGCAGAAGAGCAAATCGGCCCATATTTCCTGGAGAAGAGCTTCTCAGAGGAAGGTACAGAAAGGAGGCAAAGGAGAGGGAAAGAAGCAGTGATTGCACAAGGAAGTAGTACAGAGGTCCAGCCTGTGGTCCTTCACTGCCGTCCCAGGAGGGCTGATGCAGCCCACTGCAGCGTGGTCCCTGCGTGGGTGAGAGAGGCCCCTGTGGCCACCTTGGAAGTGCGGTTTACTCCTCACGCAGAGATGGATCTTGAGCACCTCAGTTCAGGAGGTGTACCAGGTACTTTCTGTTTCTTATTTCTGAATGAGAGCTTTAGTCAAATTTGGTATTTCTGAGGGCAGTCATACAGCATATTTGTCAGGATGACTGGTCGTAAGAAATGCAGGAGTATAAAATAATATTTGGGCAACACCACCATCTGACGACTTCCATTCAGCCACGTTGTTCAGTACAATGAGTCCCAAAACTCAGTAAAGTGTTTCTGAGAATGGCTATTGCCTCATGAGGTGGCTCGTGATTTAAGTCTTCTTATCAGTCTGTTACAGTAGTTCCTGGGGTTTTCAAACAGCATTCAGAAGCTAAATTATGCTTGTTCTATTCTTATGTCAATTACATTTTTTCATCTGTTTTACTGTCTGACTAGAGAAATATCCCATCTTATTCCATCAGGTGGCACAGAGCCCAAGAGTAAGAGGTAAAGGGTCTCTTAGCACAGTTATTGTCACCATAAAGTCCCAGCCCTAAAGACATACCTTTCACTGTAGAAGAGGGGCCACAGGGCTTTTATTTGGAGCATGTTTACTTTACCACATGGTTTTTAACAAACATTGTAATCTGGTTTCCCCTGTCCACAGCAGATCCCGAGCAGCAATCTAGAGTGAAGGAAGGGGCTGTTAAGAGGTAGCTGCAGTGATTCCAGTAAGAAGTAGCCAGTTAAGTTGCCAAGAGTGTGTCTGATTTCGTCCGCCACTCCAGGATGTGTTTCTCGTTCTTCCCTAATGCTTTGTGTTTAAACAAAGCATTTAATTTTTAAATTGACCTCTGTATTTAAGAAGTTCTGTTTATGGGGCACCTGGGTGGCTCAGTCAGTTAAGCATCCACCTCTTGATTTTGACTTGGGTCATGAGTGCAGAGCCTGCTTGGGATTCATTCTCTCTCTCTCTCTCTCTCTCTCTCTCTCTCTCTTTCTCTTTCTCTCTTTCTCTGCCCTTCTCATGCTTACTCTCTCTCTCTCTCAAATAAATGAATAAAAAACTTAAAAAACAATTCTGTTTATGAAAGTTGTTTCATCATTGTATACAGTTGATGGGAGGAGGAAGGTAAGTTTAAAAGGATTTTGTGATAGAACAAAGAAAGCAGTGCTGCCTGGAAGATACTTTGTATTTATACTTACCCTTTGGCCTGCGGTCATCAGTGAATGCTTGGTACTTGGGAAAGTTTTATCTTTTTCAAACTCTAGTGCTATGTGTCTGAGAGATTACAGTATGCCTTATTGATTTAAAAAAATCATTAAAAAGAATTATGAAATGTCACTTTAAAACAAGGACTGATTTAGAACAGAATTTGGAGCCAATACAGAAATAAGAAATGACCTCGGGAAGTTTATAGTCTAGAAAAGAGAAAAGATATTGAATGGCAGCGTGTTGTGTGTGTTGGGGGCAGGGGGGGGGAGGACGTGGGGATTGGTGCTGGAACGGAGTGTTGTGGGCACATGAGGCAGAGAAGGATTGTGACTTAGGGAGCAGAGAGGAAACCTGAGAAGGCTTCCTGTAGGAAAAAGTATTTGAGCTAAACTTGGAAGGTTTAGTTGGCAGAGAAGTGAGGTGCCAGGTGAACAACCAAAGGCCTGGAGCTTTTACCAGTTACACTGTTATTAAAGAGTGTGATGTTTTTAAAGCTCCTCTTTTTTGAGTGGCCCTGGAGTCCTTTTATGAGCCATGCAATAAAGGAATATTAGCACTGCATAATTGGTCCTTCTTTTTTTTGTTTTTGTCTTTGTTTTTTTAAAGGATTCTATGTGATCAGCATTTGAATTGGTTGGTCCTTCGTTTTTGACCAAAAATTGAACTTCATGGCTTTACTTACAAACTTACTTATTGGATATAGCCCAGAGTGATTTTTGGCTGTTGTCTAAAAATTGAATTTACTTTCAGAAGAATAAAGATCTACCACCACTCCAGATGATATTTTGAATAGGGACAACACTGTTTAAATCACATACCTTCCTGGAAGGGCCTAGCCTTCATTTGGATGTATGTTATGTTGTAGCTATTAAAAGTTAGGTCACAGTTGGGGCTCCTGGATGGCTGAGTCGGTTAAGCATCCAACTTTGGCTCAGGTCATGATCTCGCGGTGTGTGAGTTCAAGTCCCGCGTCAGGCTCTGTGCTGAAAGCTTGGAGCCTGGAGCCTGCTTCAGATTCTGTGTCTCCCTCTTTCTCTGCCCCTCCTTACTCGTGCTCTGTCTCCTTCTCTGTCTCCAAAATAAATAAACATTAAAAAAAAAAAAAGTCACAGTTAATTTTTTATTTGTTTTGTACATACTGTATTTTTAAAAATTATAATACATCCACAATTATATAAATGTAGGAAGTTTGCTACTTAACAGGGTTAAACATCTTTTTACCTGAAATATAAACCTGGGTGGCATGGGGTGGCTTGTTCCCTCGTGATGGTGTTCAACTTTCTCAGCGTATCTGTTTTGTCATGTCCTTGTTCCTTAGGGAATGTGGTGTTACTTTTTTTTTTTTTTATGTTTATTTTTGAGAGAAAGAGTGCAAGCAGGACGGGGCAGAGAGAGGGGGACAGAAGATCCAAAGTGGGCTCTGCACTGACAGCAGCGAGCCCAGTGTGGGCTCAGACTCGCGAACTGTGAGATCATGACCTGAGCCAAAGTTGGACACTCAACCGACTGAGCCACCCAGTCGCCCCTGGGGTGTTATTTTAAGTAGGGGTGTGACACCAACTATCTGAGGCACCTTCTCTTACCTATAGCTGGAGCTCTGGGTATATGTGGGTTTAGTCCTCTTTCTTGTGGCTTTCTGAGAATGCTGCGACTGTGAATGCATTTCCCTGACCATACTTCCTTTCTGAGAAGAAAATGACAAGGAATTGAATTAAAGTCTGTGTTGAGATTAGATAGAAGATTTTGTTTAGCACATGAAAATTGGGGGCATGCATAAGTTTAATCTAATGATAGTAAATACTACTTGAAAGTGACATTCTGTGTAATGACTGAATAGATTGGCAAACCCAGTTCATTTTACGTGATCATCAAGGAACCAACCAAACTCCACATTAAAGTTCACTGTAATGAAATTTGACGTGCATGACTTTCAGCATTAAGTTGTATTATTCTCATTGCAGATGGCAGTCAGTCTTCATTTAAATATTTTCAATCAGCAGAGGAAGCAAGGCATGCCATTGAGGCTGTGCTGTCAGCTGACCCTCGGTCTGTATATCGTCGGAAGCTCTGCCAGGATCGCCTTTTCTACTTTACTGTAGACATAGCGCATGTCACTTGCTGGTTTGGTGACGGCTTTGCAGAGGTTCTAAGGATCAAGCCAGCTTCGGAGCCTATTCAAATGACTGCCCCTACAGAGTCCTTGGTGTCTCTGGGATCGTAAGTAGCCTCTATCGTGTGTTTTAAACAGCCTAATTGACTTTGGATGGGGCTGTTGGATTATCTGTATAAGCTAACAATGTGCCGCCTTTGCAAAAAGAAGCAACACTTTGTGATCTCATTGCTTTGATTGATTTGGGTTGTTTAAAATATTTATTTGAAAAACCTATATTTTAATAAAGTGAGAGATGTAAAATTTAGAGAAATTGCCATATGCTTTTCAGTTGGTTAATGTTGAAGAATCCAAAGGTGTTGATGTCTCATTGATTTCTGAAAGAAGCTGATTATTCTTGGCACTTGGTAAAACTGGACGGAGAGCATTCTAGCAGGAACTTACAAGCTAAGGGGATCTGTTCAACAATTCATACTGGTTTTCTTGTCTGGAATAGCTTGACCCCTCTATTTTATTTTAAATCAAACTGAGTTAACATTGTTTTAAGAAACTAACAGATCTGGGGCACCTGGGTGGCCCAGTTGATAGAGTGTCCGGTTTCGGCTCAGGTCATGATCTCACAGTTTGTGGTTTGAGCCCCGCGTCAGGCTGTGTGCTGACAGCTTGGAGCCTGGAGCCTGTTTTGGATTCTGTGTCTCCCTCTCTCTCTGCTCCTCCCTTGCTTGTGCTTGGTTTCTCTCTCCTCTCTCTCTCTCTCTCTCAAAAATAAATAAACATTAAAAAAAAAATAAAAAAAACAAGAAACTAACAGATCGAACACAAGTGGTTGTAAAGATTTTTAGAGATTATACCCCTGTATATCAGAGACTTTGGCCCATACACATATATATGTATGTAGTATGCATATATTTAATCCTGATTCCAAAATAGACACTCTGAAGTTTCTCTGGATGTCTTTGTATCAGAAAAGAAAGTCACTCCAGAGGTCCAAGAAAATAACTTAATTACCGGGTTCTTTCTTACTTATTGTGTATTTACTGAAAAGCTATTGTGGGTTAGGTTTTGGTGATAAAAGGAGATAAAAACAAGATGCAGTTCTTGTTGCAAGTCATAGTTAGGGGAGGAAGAAGACGTAACCACATTATTTTATTACAGTTAGATAAATATAGTAATTAAGTCTGTTCATGGTTCCTGTGTAGTACCATGTAGGAAGCAGTTGTAAGAATGTATTGCCTATAGGTGATTTTAATGATGTGATCCCAGATAACTGAAGATTTATGATCAGCATAACCAAATTAGATACCTGTCAACATGAGAGGCTTTCCTAATCACAACTGTAAATCTTTTTTCTTTAATTTTTTTTTAACGTTTATTCATTTTTGAGAGACACAGAGAGACAGCATGAGTGGGGAAGGGGCAGAGAGAGAGGGAGACACAGAATCTGAAACAGGCTCCAGGCTCTGAGCGGTCAGCACAGAGCCCAACACGGGGCTCGAACTCATGAACTGTGAGATCATGACCTGAGCCGAAGTCGGCCGCTTAACCAACTGAGCCACCCAGGCGCCCCACAACTGTAAATCTTAATAGCTGATTGGTCATGGTTTTGAAATGAGTCCTGCTGCCTGTAGATACTTGGACAGAGTCATTTGCGGCTGATGACACTGCACTCTTGAACCAAACTGGATTGCCTTTGAGGTTGCTTATAACCTCTTGGGGAAGTATCTTTAATTTGATTTTTAAAATCTCTTTATTTTGAGATAATTACAGATTCACAGGAAGTTGCAAAAATAGTGTAGAGGCCATGTGTACCCTTCACCTGGCTGCTTCCCATGGTAACATCTTACATAAACTGTAGTATAATGTTAAAACTAGGAAGTTGACATTGGTATAATCTTTTATTTCGATTTTGATGCCTTTTCTCTTAAAATTATTTTGAGACTAAATCAGGGCTTGAAGCACAAAATGTTGATATTTAATATTGAAAAAATAGTCTGAGGATGATAACAACCAGCCTTCTAGCAACAGGACTGTTCAGTTGTTTGAGATTTTAATATACATTCTCAGGATTTTAGAACTAAAATCCTAAATATAATCCAGGTTAGTTCTCTGCCCACTTACCAGTCTCTTCAGTATTCCCAGTGTTTGGCCTTTAAGCCCCCACTTAAACCCCTGAGTGATGATCCTTCACCCCTGCTCTTTGTAGTTCATTATGTATGATAGTGCTCATTATTAAAATACTCTTCCTTTCTATGAGATAAAGTCTGTTCCCTGATAACCACTGTTATGTAGAGGGGCCACATAACATATGGCTGATAGTGCCCTTGTGTTAGCCTGTCAGATATTATTCTAGCTCCCTACCCCTCAGTCCTGTCTCTCTGCTAAGCCACCCCCCCCCCCCGCCCCGTTTCCTTCAGCTCTTTCTCATTTAACGTGATGTTAAGCCTCTCCCCACTCCCAATCTTTGAATCCCCCATGTGAGCTTTTGTCTCTAGGTATGCATTTTCAGTGTCCTGTTGTGAGGCAGTTTGGATCTCTAAGTCATGAACTTCCATCCCTCATAAAGAGAAATAGTTTGAAGTAAGTCTTACATTCCTTTTCATTGTGGGAACTTTTCCAGAAGAAGGAGGTACAGTACTCTGTATCGACCTTAAATTTTAGCCTTTGCTTTTTGGTGCCTGTAGGGGGAGCCCTTGATAACTATTTCTTTTCATTTCACTAGACTGGAGATAAATTCCAGTTATTCAAGCTGTTTAGGTAATTTTGGCTTTCAGCCCACTTGTCCCAGCTTTCCTGAATGGTAACTTCCACAAGAAATACTGATGCTTATCAATCTCTTATAGGAATAGATTAGAGGATGTGTGGCATTTATTAAATCTTTAAATTGTAGCTTGGCTTAAGGGCTGGCATGGATTATTTCAGCATGTGGAGGCTGTTCACAACCAGAAAGACTCATTAGCCAAACCCCTGAGCATGCATATACATGGTATTCATGCTTTTTATGTATTTGTGACTTTTTTCTTTGGAGAGAAGAAAATGGAGCTAAAGATACAAATCAACCTCTTGTTGGTAGTTTCCTTTTTGTGATAGAGTCCCAAAGAAGGCAGGTGAAGACTCAGTAATGAAATCTGTATCAGTTACTGAACTTCTTTCCTGTCCTTGGCATGAGGGTACATGCTTTTTCATACATTGATCAGAGGTTAAGTAACATGCTCAAGCTCACACAGCTGGTCAGCCATGCATGGAGGATTTCAACCCATCCAGTCTGACCCCAGAGTTGGCTCCCTTCCCAGCATGGCTCTGCTGCCTCCCCCTTGCAGATACAGATGCCCAGCAAACCATGCTGGTTTATTTGACGGGTCAGCAGTTTCATGTGCTTAGTAAGTGTAGGACACTTAGAGTGATGTTCATGGGAATCCAGCCACTAAATGAAGAACAGGGGGAGGAATGAGATTAGAAATGCCCATTCCAGATCTCCGTGGGACCTCCTGGGAAGTAGCATGGGAGATGTAGAGAACACTGACTTTGGCCTCAGAAACTTCAAGTGCTGTTTTCTGCTCTGCCCTGTGCTAGCTTTGTGACCTACGGCAAGTCATTTTACCCATATCCAAGTTCCCACCCTTTGTTGTTCCAAGGATAATGCTTGGGAAGGTATTTTCTAAACTCTTCAGTGTTCTACAAATTTAGGTAATAATTTTATTGTGCCTGTTATTACTGACACCCTTTCTGGCTTACCTGCCTGGACAAGCAGACTCAAGGGAACCAAGGGGTCCTTAAAATACAGTGTGTGGGTGACCTCTGTTTTGTTTTAATTACAGTTTTTTTGTTTTTCGTTTTTAGTAAGTAGACTTCATACGCAGCATGGAGCCCAACACAGGTCTTGAATTCACGGCCCTGAAATTAAGACCTGAGCTGACATCAAGTGTTGGATGCTTAACTGACTGAGCCACCCACATGCCTCCAGAATTTTTTTAAAGGACTCCTGTTAGCAAGTTATAGGATATTTTGCTAAGGGAGATATCACAAAGTGTCCTACCTTAAAAACCCAGGTGACATTAAGCCACATGCCTAGGGCAACGTCTTCCTTCCACCTGGCCTTCCCTTCTGGGATTGCACATGAGCTGCCTTCCCTGCCTGTGTGTACAATCAGAAGACCAACCCCTTTCTCACACATGATCCTCTCAAGTGTCCTTGGTCTTCTACCTTCTTTCCTGATTCCAGCCCAGATACTTCAGGAAAATCTTTGCATTTCTTTTCTTTTTCCTTCTTTTCAAGTTTTTATTTAAGTTCTAGTTAATTAACATGTATGACAAAACTGGTTTCAGGTGCAGAATTTAGTGATTCATCACTTATATATCTGTATTTATTTTATAATAAGATAAAATTGTAGTGATGGTATGAAATTATTAAGGTAAGTTCTACCTCTTTGACAAAGAAGAAGCAAGTCATAAGGATTAAAGCTCAATGAAATATGACAGGGTTTTTTTGTTGTTAAAATAAGGCTCCTGGACGCCTGGGGTGGCTCAGTCAGTTAAACGTCCGACTCTTGATTTCGACTCAGGACATGATCTCACAGTTTGTGAGTTTGAGCCCCGCATCAGGCTCTGCACTGACAGCTGTGCAGAACTTGCTTGGGGTTCTGTCTTCCTTTCTCTCTGCCTTTCCCCTGCTTGCACGTGTACACATGTGCTCTCTCGGTCTCTCAAAAATAAACATTAAAAAATAATAATAATAAATAAGGCTCCTAATATAGGTAGTCACCAAATGACTCTCCAGCATCCACTCTATTCTACTCTGTGTCTTCTCCACCTTTGTAGGTTCTAGCAGGTACAATTCACAGAGAATTCAAGGGTTAGGTCAGTGCATGTGACTGTGAACAGGCACAAAAAAAAGCCTTTTTGATGTGCATAGGAGGTAAAAATTCAGTGATCCACTCTGTTTTTTGATGGAGGGGGCCACTTGTCCAGTGAACTCTCATACCACACTAACCAGTCAGTTTTGAGTCAATGTGTGTTTGTGTTATGCTGACAAAAAACGTAGGATTGTATGTAACACAGTGTCATCTACCTGTGCTGCCTTGTAGATCACTTGAGAATTCTATCAGATTCTTTGCTAAATCATGCAATTCAAGATCTATAAACCTTTTTTATTCAGTGTTAACAGTTTCTATTTAAAAAAAAAATTACCCGCATGCTAAACACTGCAGAACTGTCTAATAATTCTTCACATTGGTAGAGACACTATGGTTTACAAAGCAATTTAAAGTATATTATCTCTTTTGGCATCTTAAACCCATTATGGGTTAATCTTGCTTCTGAGAGCTAAGCTTGGCACCTAACTGCTATTTAGAACAGGGGTCAGCAAGCTATAATCCAAAGGCCGACTTTGGCCCATGCCCTGTTTTTGTGTAACAGCCTAAGAGCTAAGATTGGTCTTTACGTTTTAAATTTTTTTTTTAACGTTTATTTATTTTTGAGACAGAGAGAGACAGAGCATGAACGGGGGAGGGTCAGAGAGAGAGGGAGACACAGAATCTGAAACAGGCTCCAGGCTCTGAGCAGTCAGCACAGAGCCCGACGCGGGGCTCGAACTCACGGACCGCCAGATTGTGACCTGAGCCGAAGTCGGACGCTTAACCAACTGAGCCACCGAGGCGCCCCAACGTTTTAAAAAGATTGTAAACAAAAACAAAAAAAACAAGAACATGTGACAGAGAGTGTGGCCTGCAGAGCTAAAAATACTTATATTTGGCCCTTTGTAGAAAAGGTTTGTGGACCCTGATTTAGAATATTACTCCTCTGAAAAGATGTTTTGAGTTCCAGAAAGGTTATTTACAAATTAAGTTTTTGGGTTATTACATGCTTCTAAATCAGGGATTACCTATGTTTTTGAAAGGACCTAGTCATATAGCCATGTGAGAAAACTTACAAATATGACATAAGTACCATGTATGTTTCAAAATATCCTATTTATATGTATAAAATGAGGTTGTACAAATCCATGTTTACACACATGTAGAACATTTCTGGAAGGATAAATAAAAATATGCTAACAGTGGTTGCCTCTGGGGATTGGTCTCTGGGAGCTCATTGGGGAAGGGAACTTTATTCTCTTCAGTATGTTGTGGGTTTTTTCTAGTCATGAACACATTATTTTTATATGTGGAGCATAAGGAGAGTAAAATGTCCTAACTAAGATAAGTTAGATTTCTACATCTAAATACATAACAGTGTGCCCTCCTCCTCCTGCCCCAAATCTGGTAAATACAGTTAGAGACATTTTTACTTTTTCCTGGAGCATCACATGTGGATCACAAAACCAGAAACGGCCCTGGTCACACATCAGCTGTGGAGCTGAGCCACTTTGGGGCAGGTAAACTGGTGGGGCCTAGACAGCTTGTCCCTAAGGGTACACTGACATCTGTTCTTCCAGAGACAGGGTTTTGGGTAAGGCATTGTGCCTATAGATAGAAGACAAGCGCCTGTGTGGATGGTGTTGCTGGCAGAGGGCTGAGCCATGGAGAGCACCTTAACCCAGTACTCACCAAGCCTGTGCAATTCATCCAGTCTGGACTAAGGGATAGGTCTCTGCTTGTAGGATCCATTCACTCATCAGCTCCACCCACTGTCCCTGTCTACTTGTATTATTTAGTAAGCTCGCACACTATGTGACTTGGTGGGGATTTCTGTTCCTGCATCCTCAGAGCTGGCCCTTACCCACTGTCAAAATGGAAGCTCCGTCAGCAAGAGAGGAGAAGCTTGGAGCTGGGATCAGCTGTGCCCACTGGGTCAGGAGGCTGTGCTGAGGTAGAGGTAGGGCAAACTAGAAGGAAGTGTAGGCTGGCGTGTTGGCAGGTGGCAGAGCAGAGCCTGTGTAAGGGATGGAGTAGGGCTGTCGACTTATTTGGGGGCTCAGGCTCTGCCTGGGTTGGGGAGGAGTTGAGGTCTGAGAGGCAGAACCAAGTCCCAGAGGGGTTAGGCAGGTTATCCAGGGGAGCTCAGGGACCCATCATATCAGAACTGCTTGAAGCCTGCTTGGGATTCTCTCTCCCTCTCTCTCTCTCTCTCTCTGCCCCTACCCCACTCACTCGCATTTTCTCTCTCCCTAAATAAATAAATTTTTAAAAACTTTAATAATAATAAAAAAAAGAACAGCTGATTTTTCTTTCTTAGTTCTTTGCCTAATGTCCTATCTTTGCCAAGATAAACAGTCACATTGAAAGATACCTTTAATATAGTCAGACAACACGAGTATAGAGTGCATGCAAATGACTATAAGGGGAAAATAACTGACATAAAATTAATGAAGCCAAGCACAAAATATTCACTGGGTCATAAGGTGGGAGGAGCTTCGTCATCAGGGCTTGCCCTTCTGTTCTTCCTCTGGGGAATCCTTCTACTGCCACGTGAACAAGCCCAGGTTAACCTGCTGGATGATTCTCTAATCACGGCTGAGTCTCAGCTGACACCGAACCAGTCACCAGGCATACAAATGAAGCTGTCCTACGTCGTCTGGATCTGAGTTGTCCTAGACCAGAAAAACTGCCCAGCCAATACATAGAAATGAGAAAAAGTGTTAATTTAAGCACAAATTTTAGGGTTATTTGTTACAAAGTGAAAGCTAGCTTTTATGTATTTAGCTACCACACTCTTGAGGGGAGCAGTAAAAAGCTGATTTATCTAACAGGAGGGGTTAACATGAAAAAGTCCTTAAATGATGAAAGGGTCTTTACAGTAGTATAGATTTTTTTTTTATAATAGTAATGAAAGAGTAAATAATGGCTAATGTTTATCAAGCACTGTGGGTCACATATGGAGCTTTACATGGATAACTCACTGTGGGGAAAGATACTACTATCTTTTCCATTGTACATATGAGTAAACTGAGGCTCAGGGACAGTTAATTACTTTATAAGATCACATAGCTAGGAAGGGGGAAGACTTAGGATGTAAAGCCTGAGTCAAACTGCAGAACCAACATTCTTAAATACTAACTTCTTAAATACTGGGAGAATCTACAAATGGCAATTCCATTAAAAAAATGAAAAAGCCAGAAAGCCACCTCTTTCGAATCACATCTCTGATTTCTGGATAAACAGAAAGTCCATGCATTTGTTTCTGCTACCTGCTAAAATCCCAATAAATGACAACAAAAAGGGAAAATGAAGCCCAAAGTAAGCAGAAGAAGGAAAATAGTAAAGATCAAAGCAGAAATCAATGAAATAGAAAACAAAAAAATAGAGAAAAACCAAAAGCTGCTTCTTTCAGAGCAAAAAATTGATGAACTTCTGGCCAGTTGGATTAGAAAAAAAGAAGATACCAGTTAATAATACCATGAATGAGAGGTGACACCTCTATAGATTCTACAGATATTTAAATGGAATATTATGAACTTTAATATAAAAGATACCAATTATCAAAATTTGCTTAACAAAGAATAAATAACCCTTGTATCAAACTGAAATCACAGTTAAAAACCTTCTCACACAGAAAACTTAAGATGCTGAGGGCTTCACTGGTGAATTCTATCAAATATTTAAGGAAGAAAAATTCTAATCAAACTCAGAATATGAAAAAGAATGTTTTCCAACTCATTTTGCAAGCCCCAAATTACCTTGATACCAAAACCAAACAAAAATATTACAAGAAAGAAAACTGCAGATCAATATCTCTCATAAGTATAGTTGCAAAAGTTCTAAACAAAACTTTAGAAAATTTAATCCAACAATATATTAAGGGATAAAACATCATGACTGAGTAAGATTCATCTCAGGAATGTGGGGTTGGTTTAACATTTAAAAAAAGCAATCAATGTAATTCACCATATTTACAAACTAAAAAAAAGCATGGTTTCAGTAGATGCAGAAAAAGCATTTGACCAAATCTAATATCCATTCCTGGTTCAAAAACCCCTCGAAACTAAGAATAGAAGGGAACTTCCTCAGTCTGATAAAGGGCATCTACAAAATACCCACAGCCAACATCATAATGGTGAAAGACTGAATGTTTTCCACCCCGAGATCCAGAACAAGGATATCTACACACACCACTTCTATTCAATATTGTACTGGAGGAACTAGATGATGCAGTAAGGCAAGAAAAAGAAAAGGCATGCAGATTAGAAAGGGAGAAATAGAAGTTTCCTTATTTACAGATAACATCTATGAAGAAAATTCTAAACAAAAAAAGCCACTAGAACTAATAAATGAGTTTAAAAAGTCATGGAATATAAAGTAAAAAAACAAAAATAAATTTATCTCTATAAGCAGTGAGCAATTAGAAGTTTAAAAATACCATTTAGATAAAATTTATAAATACATAGGGATAAAATGTATTGAAATATGTGTAATGTCTATATACAAAATTATAGGACACTGATAAGGGAAATTGAAGAAATGGAGATATCTACAAGGTTTGTGAGTCAGAGGACACAGTATTATTAAGGTGTCAACTCCTCAAATTGATTTATAGATTCAAGGAAATGAAGTAGGCCGGCTATCTAAGGCACGGTGCACTTCAGCGGGAAAACCCTGAGGCTTGCTCTGCAGCATACCTCCAATATGAGCCTCAGTCCATCAGCAATCTGCTCTTTAAGGCTCGGCTGTCCCATATCTTGGGCAACCAACACTTGGAGTGGGGCAATACTTCATCACTGGAGCCCCTTGACCACTCAGATAATTCAATTTCTGAGCATCTCTCAGCTCACTGACTCTCAGAACATCTTCCAGTTGTGACTTAGGGGCTGGAATCTTCTTGGACTTCACTATCTCTCTGGACTATTTGACCCTTGAAGGAATCCCTAAATTAATCTCCAGTAGTCTTTTCCTAAAGTGGAAACTCCCAAGAAGATGCTCCGGTCTGTGGTAGTCCCCTCCAGACACTCTTCCCTCTGTTCTCTGCCTCTGGGACACTGCTTCTCCATGGCTGGAGTCTGTTGGTATACAACTCCACTCACATCCCTTGGGTTTTATCCTGCCATCATTTGACTGGGAATGACTCTGGACTGCCTCTCTTGTCCCCCATACAGTCATACTGTGCCACAATTTGTCGATGATGGGCGAAAGTTTGTCTTCTCTTCTTGGACTGGGAGTCCTGTGTGAACCATGACTAACATCACAGGGCCTTCTGGCTTCCTTGCTCACAGCTGAGAGGGCAGGAAAAGAACTATTCAGGGTAGGAACTGAATTTTTTGTGATCAGCTTGTCTCCTGACTTGCCCAATGGTTTCGTTCAAAGAGCTAATAAGCACCCTTGGCTTAGCCATCCCTGAAACACAGTGCTGAGAGAGAAAAGCAGACCAGTGAAACTATGGTTTGGTCTCTATCAACTTAACAGTTTTACGGATTCAAGGACCTTAAGAGGTAAGTTCTACCTCTGCTGTACCCCAAACCATGTAACCTGGGTTTCTAGTGCTTATCTAATGCCTAGATCAAGGAAGGAAAGCTTCCAAAAGGAATTCAGGCAGTGTTCCTGATTCATTGAAGGTGCCAAATCTCCAGTTTCCTATTGGCTATAGTACTTCACAGGAGGGGGCAATTGGCAACAAGCCTTGAACTATGTACACCTACAGGGGCTCCTGCCAGAGATATCTACCCAACTTTTTGTCCAAGTGAATCTTCAGGGTGTTTTCCAGTTGCTTCTTGATGAGCCGTCCTTGAGACAAGTCACTTTGTCTCCTCAGAATCAGACCCTAGACTCCTCATGGGATAGCTTTGTAAATACTAGATTATTGAGGGGGGGAGGGTCTTCCTTGGGCTATGTTCCAGAGTTTTCGCATGTCATCTCTCGCTGGCACTTTGCCAGGCTCCTCACATAGCAGTTTCCTGGATGCCTCCATGTCCTCTGGGCTAGATCCTTCCCTGCTGCTTTGGCACCTATGATAGAGGGCTGTAAAGGTCCACATTTGCCCTTTGTTGGAGAAGTCCCTGCCAGTTTGCCTGGAGGCTGTGTCTGTGCTATATGGGCTCAGTGCTGGATGAAGCTTTCAAAGGTGGTGCTGCAGCTGCCCCAGGTCTCATTGCTAGGAAATTCTCCAGCAAGGGTGGAACCTGGTACTTAAGAAAAAGAGGCCCCTGTAGGAGTGTTGGGAGTTGGAGGATTAAAAATTTCCTGAGATCTTTGGGCCAAAAGAGGGTAAACATCACAAATGTTCCAGCTGCTTCTACAATAAGTGCCAATCCAGGGATTGAATTTCCTTTGGGATGAGTGACTGTACTTCATCCTGGGGTCTAGGAAAGGACACTCCACAGGCCCTAATTGGGGCTGAAAGAGTGGGAGAGAAATTGAAGAGGGGCCTGGGGTAGGGGCTGAGGCCAGTGGGGATTCTTTAGTCTGTATATGAACTGGGCCCATTAGGGAATCCACTAAATAAGACAAAGGGAGATGCTAGTGGGGGATCAACCCTGTCCAGAGACCCAGACAGTAGCCCCAAGGACTGGTGCAGACTGGGGAGACCCTGGAAGAGCTGGTTCCATTTCTGCTGCAAAGAGCCTTCTCCCCCCACCCCACCTTCAGTGGGGTTTGGAAGCTGAAGACTGTGCAGTTGCTCTGGTTTATCTATGTTACTTCATAAGGTTGGGAGTCTTCAGTGTCCTGTGTGTCAACAAAAGACTAAAGTAGTCCCAGAAGAATTCACTAATGTGCTTCAATTGTTTGGGAAGTACCCTTCCTTCTGTTCTTTCTCCTCCATAATCTGGAAACTTAGTCCCTTTGTGACTTATGTATTCGGGAGCTCCTAGATATCAGGGCTGAGGGAGAGAGGCTACCACCTCAATGCAACTGCTTGCAGAGTTCCCCAGAGATACCTCTGAGAGAGGGGAGGGCTCAGGCAGAGGAGACATGGAAGCCAAAGGGAACACAGAGGGAGCAGCATCTTCCCCAACCTCCCCAAACATCAGAAGATAAGCTTCTACAGTCTCTCTATTGATCCTCCCGGCAGGGATCTTGCTGTCCTCATTAAGAAGTTAGCCCAGATGGCTGCACAAGACAAGAGGTACAAGTTGCAGCTGGGAACAGAATAGGATGGGGGACCCAGAAGTCCTGGCAAGAGTCACATTCCCCTATATCACTTCACGACACTTCTTTCATTTCTCAAGCAAGGCTTCCTTTCACATATCCTTCCCTATAGATTTACCCTCCCATGCAAGTTCAGCTGCACTGGGGCCCTGGAATCACACAGGCCATGCTAGGAATAGAGGTACAAGAAAGAAGGAGAAGAGATTCATTAATACCTGCTTTTCCAGGGAACAAGCAGGTCCCTGTCACGTGAGCTCCTTTCTGGCAAGCTCTCCAACCTGGGACACCAGGAGAATTGGTCACATGTGGTGAAGGGAGGAGCAAACGGATCTTCCAGGAGGCTGAGTAAAATGGTCCTTTGGAGGAGGCTCTTGGGACACCAGACTCTGAGAGCCCCAAGCATTAGTATACAAGACCAGTCAGTGAAAATGGACAGACTCACGTATGGAATAGTGCTTTATACTTTATCCCAACATATCCTCATAACCATGCTGTGAAGGATGCAGGCCAAGTATATCTCCACAAGGAATATGAGCCTTAGGAAAGTTAAACAGTTTGCCCCAAATCAGGACCTAAAAGGCCAGCCTCCAGATAGTCCTAGCACTGCACCTCACACCGCCACCTAGTGGACAAGACCCACTGGCCAGCTCTCTTACTCTGCCATTCCCTTGGATGGGCCTAGCAGAGAACCCCAAAACATTCTAGGTTCTGACTCCTTCTTATGAGTTCTCCTGCTGAAAGCTTTGTTTTCAAAGAAAGATGGGCTCTGGCAGCTGACATCCTCAGAGATTTATAGACTTCAGTGAGTCTCATGGGAAGGAGAGACTAAGTTCAACCCTTGAGAGCTCTGGACTGTTCAGGCAGAAACTTACCTGCAAATGCTCCCTCTTGGCACCTCTTCTTACCCCTGCATTGATGCCGAAAGACAAGAACAAATGAGGGGCTTGGACTCAATTCTTCCTCTTTTCTCTCTAGGCAGATCAGTATTCATGGATAGTCTTTCTACAGTGCATTAATGGAGCTCTGCGTCCCTTCCCTTTTATTCATTTGTAAAGTGGATAAAAGTATTTTCTATTTTCTTTTTTTAAAAACCTCAGAGAAGGGTCTTTTCTGTAGGGTCCTCAGTTTATTTTCTTCAATTAGCAGACCTCTCCTGAGGAAGGGCACAAAATCTCAAATGGCATTTACTCTAGAAGGTAGGATTCTGCTCCATGAGGACAGCAGTAAGTGGGGTTCCAGCACCTGATTAAAAACTTTCAGAGGCTCAGCATTGCTATCCAGATTAATTGTAACACATAGGAAAGGCTGAGACAAGACACCTAGGTTGGAGGGTGACTGGTGAATGAAGGTTGAGGACTCTGTTCTCCAGGTTTTCTGAACTCTCTGAATAATTTAATTTGTGGTCCCTAAATTGCATGACTGGGGTTTTACCCAGAAACTCTGTACAGCACCCAGACAGGGGGTCTATGAGTGTTGTATAGAAGCCCCTGTCTCTACTCCAGCCCTTCCCTCCCCACAAGGGTGATTCTCTCTTCTTTCCTGAGAGTTTCCATCTCAGTTTTCTCTCTAGGACAACATAATTGATTTAGAAAAGTAGGAAGAGGGATAGGGGGATAAAAAAGACTAGATCTGTGCTGGGGGCCGGTTGTCAGTTTCTTTAGGGTGGTGGCTTGAGGGGGGACAAGATATAAGGTGAACTAGCCTCTCAGCCCAGCAGACCCCTCAAACCTCCAGCCCTTTCTAAATCCTCCCTCCCTCCTCTGTGCTCTCCTGTTCTCCAGCTCCATCTTTTCATCATGTCGGATGTATACGTCCTCATGCTATTCCCTCCCTATTCCCCTCACCTAGAACCTAGATATTAACTGGGTCCTTCATTACCCCTTGGAGATCCCAGCTTGAACCCCACAGCCTTTGAAGACCTAAAGTAATCTAAAGGTCTAAAAAATAAAGTTTTACTCATTTCTAGGGATTCACTCAGTAGCCTTTAACTCCAGCTTCTTTGAACAATCTGGTTTTGCCTTGCATCGACACAGGTGTACAACTCATCCCCACCCCCTTTAGAGTTCCCAGAAGGATCCACTTTCACATGAAAGAACTAGTGAGCAACACAGCCTTTGCTAAAGACCGTGAAGGAGTGACCAGAGGGAAAGAGGCCCATAGCAACACCATGGCAAACAACTTCAAAATCCTCTCTGATTAATTCTTTCCTCCCAAAGTCCCTTTTGTGTTGCTGTGCCCCTAAAGGCTCTCAACTCTCCCTCCTCCATCCATGCAGCATCCCACCCTGCTGACCCTTTCCCCTCTCTCCCAGGTACCTCCCCTTTCCCCAGCATGATGATTCTTCTCCTTTATTTTACTGAATGATCCCCTCTTCCCTGGCCCTGTGCCAGCCTGCACAACCCAACCCATCCTGACCTGAGGAGTAGGGGAGGCCTTCTCTTTGAGGTAGTCCAATTTTATTTTATTTTTTTAAATATGAAATTTATTGTCAAATTGGTTTCCATACAACACCAAGTGCTCATCCCAACAGGTGCCCTCCTCAATACCCATCACCCACCCCCCATCAACCTTCGGTTTGTTCTCAGTTTTTACGAGTCTCTTATGTTTTGGCTCCCTCCCTCTCTAACTTTTTTTTCCTTCCCCTCCCCCATGGTCTTCTGTTAAGTTTCTCAGGATCCACATAAGAGTGAAAACATATAGTATCTGTCTTTCTCTGTATGACTTATTTCACTTAGCATAACACCTCCAGTTCCATCCACGTTGCTACAAAAGGCCATATTTCATTCTTTCTCATTGCCACGTAGTATTCCATTGTATATATAAACCACAATTTCTTTATCCATTCATCAGTTGATGGCCATTTAGGCTCTTTCCATAATTTGGCTATTGTTGAAAGTGCTGCTATAAACATTGGGGTACAAGTGCCCCTATTTTTAATGTTTATTTTTGAGAGAGAGAGAGAGAACGAATGGAGGAGGGGCAGAGACAGAGGGAGACAGAGAATCCAAAGCAGGCTCCACGTTATCAGCAGGAGCCTGGCACGGGGCTTGAACCCATGAACTGGAAGATCATGACCTGAGCCAAAGTCCAATGCTCAACTGACTGAGCCACCCAGGCACCACTAAGGTAGTCCCACTTTTAAAGAGAGTCGTTGGAGTTATTATGAAAATATATTTGGTTAATTTTGAATCATGCTTATACTTACTTCTTCTATGGAGGATTTCTTGATTTTTCTTATCTACGTTATATATTTTTACCAAAATCCCTATTGATATCTTAATATTTTTGAGATTATGTATTTCACATAACTATTCATTTTTTTTCCTTTTCACAGATTTTTTTAAAAAAGATTTTATGTTTAAGTGATCTCTACACCCAATGTGGGGTTTAAACTCACAACCCTGAGATCAAGAGTTGCACACTCTACTGACTAAGCCAGTCAGGCATCCCTCTTTTGACAGATTTTTTTGAGGTAAATTATTTCACATGTATGACTGAGGGGAACCTGGGTGGCTCAGTTGGTTAAGTGTCCAACTCTTGATTTTGGCTCAGGTCATGATCTCACGATTTGTGGGATCGAGCCCTGTGTCAGGGTCTGTGGCACTGACAGTGCTGGAGCCTGCTTGGGATTTTCTCTCTCCCTCTCTCTCTGCCTCTCCTACACACACACGCTCACATGTGCGCATGCTCTCTCTCTTAAAATAAACTTTAAAAAATGTATAATTGGATGAGTTATGACATATACATATGCCAGTGAAACCATCACCACAATCAGGAAGATGAGCAAATCAACTAATTTTCTAATAAAACAATAAGTTCCAGTCAAGAAGTCTACCTGGAAAAAAAAGAAGTCCAATTGAAGACTCATGATAGACTAACCAGATTCATCTGAGAGTGAGGAAGTGTGACCCAAAAGTGTGGGGATGGGAAGTACAAAGTCTTACAGAAGGTCATTGGGCCTGATGGTTATTGGGGCCACTGCCACTTCCACCCCTTGGTTCCCAGGCCATCTATCCTTCCTAGTGGGGTCACACCACCATATAGGCATCTCTGATTTAATGAATACATTACATCCTAAAGGATGGCTCTCTATCCTTTCAGGGTGTTGCCTCAGAGGTGGTACCTGGTGCCTTTAGTAGGGCGTTTCAGCAATCTATGAGGCTAGCTCCTGCGGGTGCAATATGTGATATCGAGAAGTGCTTCCCATGACATTGGGCTCATTCCTATGCCTCGTGCACTATGAAGTGAATCCCCTGATCATATGCTATGCTCGGTGGGATTCTGTGCTTGTTGGTCTGGCAATCCATATGACCATAGTGGGTCAAAAGTAACAAGATGATGAAAATGGAAATCATATAGAGAAAAGAGAGTGTGTCAATATACAGCAATAGGCAAAGGGAAAGAAAAAAAGATTTTGTAGAATCAGAAAGTTAATCTTATTCTGCCAACTTGGACACAAGCTATCTATTTCCAAAATCTGTAAATTCTGGAAATTCCTAAGAACCCTCAGTCTGAGGTCTCCTAATGGAATGGATGTCTTATAGTCAGGAGAAAGTGATGTGTGTTTTTTCAGTTTAGCAAGTATGTATCCAAGGGTTAACACTTTGGAGTTTTATGCTATGTCAGTTTTTTTTTTTTAATTTTTAATGTTTTCATTTATTTTTGAGAGAGACAGAGTGTGAGTGGGGGTAGGGGGCAGAGAGAGAGGGAGACACAGAATCTGAAGCAGGCTCCAGTCTCTGAGCTGTCAACACAGAGCCTGATGTGGGGTTCAAACCCATGAACTGTGAGATCATGACCCTAGCCAAAGTTGGACGCTTAACCAGCTGAGCCACCCAGGCGCCCCGCTTATGTCAGTTGTTTTAAGTGGTTGATAAGACCCTTTCCATTGAGGTTCAGGGAAGTGTTCCTTGATGTCTTTTCCAGAATCCAAATCTCCATATTTAAGATCCTACAGAGGCTGCCTAGGTGGGTGTTTTGGCAATTTATAAAAACAAAGTAAAAAAAAAAAAAGTTTCATACACCTTTTTCTCTTGCATGTCTGTTTCTTCCACCAATCTCCCCAAAGATGGGAGCCATGTTTTCATCAGGTCTGTCTTCCTTTGTCTTCTTCAGAGACCCACAAAGGGCCAGGTGCAGATAAATATTTAGAAAAAAAAATGTTGAACAGAATGGCATTGTGCCCACCTTGCTTGCAGTGGGCTCGCTCTCAGCTAGCAGCCACTCATTCTTCCCGCGTGTCCAGCCTGGCGGATCTGTGCTGTGGCATGCACTGCTTGAGTCCTGAGAGACTGGCCAATTTCCAGGGCAGTACTCACTGCTTGATGAAGCCAGAAGAATGCCTGAAGCGGATGAGCACATTCCCATCCAGTGTGCAAATGGTAGTGAAATCACTGCAGCTTCCTGGGAGGGAGTCAAACGCCATGACCCCAACCCCAGCAGGAAGATGCTGGTGGACACAGTAATAGAAACAGATTTCCCAGAATGCAGAGTCTTTGCATCTTATGCTACCCAGGGCCATTACCATTGGAGTGTAGCTTTATTTTTTCCCTTTGACCTGAACCTGGTGAGACTGCATTTGTAAGAAAAGGTTTTCTGATGTCCTCACTTGCTCAACAGTGGAATGGCTGCCGTGGGAAGTATGAGTTCCCCGCCTGGGGTGCTGGATAACTAATTGGCAGAGATGTGGTGGAGGTGGAGAGGACTCCCAGCCCCGAGATGCTATGAGTCCCATTGTCCCCAGGATGCTGCCAGAGGTACGCAATCTGATGCAGATTTCACAATGCAGTTTTGAGGTTAGTGATGCAAGTTCATTCAGGAGAAAACTGTGGCTAGCAAGACGGACCCCAGGCTGCTGCTGGGGCTCAAAGGGCCTGACTCACGCTTCACAGCCCCTGCCAGCATTTCAGAGGGAAGCGATGTTGTCTCTCGTTCTTCTTCCTCTGCTCATCCCCTGAAGGTAGGCGGCTGGTCTTCAGCCCTCCTCTCTTCATTTCATACAACCCCCCACCCCCAGCCTGAGGAAATCTCAGCCACACCCCTGACTTCAACCCCTACCTCTGTGGTGATACATCCTAATTCAGTGTCGCCAGCCTTGACCTCATCCCTTGACAACAGACCTATCTAACCAACAGTTTATTGGACATCTCCCTCTTGTCCTACATTGCAAACACAATGTGTCCCAAATTAGGTTGTTTTCTCCTGCCTTCAAACCTGACACCGTTCACCCAGCCAGTCACCTCATACAGAAACCTTCTCCCATCTCCCTCTTAAGTCCACTTCTACCTTGTGGTCATGTTCTTATATTCCACCTCCTCAGTACCTCTTTTTGTCAGCCTTTCCTGCACCCCCCCCACCCCCGCCCAGTTCTATCACCACTGATTTCATAACCCTCTCCTGGGCCTTACAGTCTAGCCTCATGACTGGTCCTTTTGTGCCAACTCCCTCTTTTCTAACTACCACACGATGCTGCTGTCAGAGAGACCATCCTTTAGCCTAGGTGGGATCGTGTCACTCCCTCCAAACAAACTAGCATAAAACATACAAAGACTGACAATATATAGAACAACCCGAACTCCATGCATTCCTGGTGGAAGTGCAAATGGACAAAGCAGCTTTGGGATACTAACAGTGTCTATTCATACAGATATTTGCATTCCCTATGACTCTGCAATTCTACCGCTAGATAGGTAGCCAACAAATGTACCTCCACGAAAACACCAAAAGACACGCACAAGAAGATTTGCAGCCCCTATCCGGAAACTACGCAATGCTTGTTAATAATTATGATACATTTATACAATGGAATATTAGCAACGGTAAAGGAAAAACTACATTTATGTATAGCAACATGGATGAGTCTTGAGAACATTATGTTGAGTAAAAGAAGCCAAATGCAAGAAAATAGGGAAAACTAATTTATGATGTTAAAGCCAGGCTAGTGCTTTCTTTTGTGATTGGGTAATTCCTGAAAGGGGGCCAAAAGGGATTTGGGGAGTTTTAGTAATGATTTGTTCCTTTTGCTGGGTGATGTTTGCATAGGGGCGGTCAGTTTGGGAGAATGTTTACAATTTTCTGTATGTATGCTATTTTTCAAAATAAAATATACTAAAACATGCCCACCCACACATACACACCAAAACAAAATTGCTTCCATGTTCCCGGTACTCAGAGGAAACATTTCCAGGCCTTAGCAGAACAGTCAATATTCTCAATGGGATGACCCAGGCTACTCGGCACCTCCTTCCCTCCCGTGTCCTGACCCCAGTGTGCCAGGCCACCCCCTTCCTGCCTGTGGCATGTGTGCTGTCCACACTAGGTCACTCCTTAATCCCCTCACACATCTCTGTGCCCTTGCTTTTGCAGTTCCTTCTGCCTAGAATTCCTTTCTCTATCTGGCTTTTTGCTGAAAATGCCTCCTCTGTGAGGCCTCCCCTGATTTCTCAGACCAAACAGATCTTTGGTGTTGCACTCCCATGGCATTCTGCTTTCCTTCTCTCACAGCTCTTAGCTCCCTCTGCTTGCTGTGTTTCCTTGACTAGAGAGAAACCTTCCAGGTAGTAGGAACAGTGTCTCATTCGTCTTTTTGAAACATCCTGGGGCCAGTGTCATGTCTCCTACAGTGCTTGAGCTAACAAATGTTTGACAAATAATTGAATGTGTGCTCTGAGGTAAGCCGCAGTCCGTATTGCCAGAGAGCCAAGACACCCAGCGTGCCTGCAAAAAAACTTTTGCCAAGAGCCAAGTCCCTTTGGAAGTAAACACATCCTGCGGTCCTTTATTGGCTGCTGACAGCCAAGTAGATGTAAATGTGTTGTGCAGCATTGTGGGCAGGTCCAATTAGACTCGGTGAGACCAAGCAGCCCCACTAACATGAATAAGCCGTGCAAATATGTGGTTAATGACCATGTCGCTCCGTGTCAATTCTTAATCCCAGATAATTAGCAGATAGATAATTGGTGGAAGAATGGGAGGTGCTGATGGATGTCCCATCACTTGGGTGAAGCTAATGATCTTCTGTGGATTAAGACCCACCCTCTGTAAGTGTTGATGGCTCCTATTTGAAATGCTCCTTTTGAAAGGGCCTAGATCCAAGAAGAGGTGTCAGGAACTCCAGAGTGGGGCGTAGGCATCAGCGCTAATTCCTGGGCTGCTTCTATTGAAGGTGGGTGGATGGGCCTCATTGCTGCCCGCCTCGTGCAGACAGCTCAGGGTCCTGTACTGCCCCTGACTTGGTGGGTAATCCTGAGTAGATTTTTTTCTCCTCTCTAGGTTTTACCATTTGTCTCATGACAAATGGTGGAAAGGGTGGGGTGGGTATGTAGATTCGCGAACCCACTGCATGAATTTCCCTACTGTTCCTTCCTGGCTACATCGGAGGCATAGTTTGCTGGCCTGGATGATAGGATGCTGTGGAGGGGACATTCTGGAGGAGAAAGCAGTGTCTGAGAGGTGAACTGACAATACCTTACATGAGCTGAGGCAGGGCCAGCTAGCTATCCACTAAAATAGAGCACCTAGTTCTGCAGTATCGAGGCATCACTGCCGTGAAGCTGGCCAGCCAGCCACTCTGTTTTCCCTTTGCACTGAGCTGGGGTCTTGGGAGTGGTTCTCGCTAGTGGAAGGTGAGTGTAAGTGATGTGTGTCACTTCTGGGCCTAGCTGTGAGGAAGAAAGAGGGTGCTCAGTTGTCACATGGAAAGTCACCTGGTAGCCGGGAACACCCTGGATGGACTGTTCACAATATAATCCCATCGTGTTAAAACTTTTTAATTCTGGGGTTTATTTGTTACAGAAGTCAGACATCCCTAACAGACTAGGTAGGTAATCAAGAAATCAGGTTCTTTCTATGAAGCTGATACTGAGAGCTGGAAAGGGAAATTCACTTATAGTTCACAAATATTACTAAGCACCCCCTCTGTATCAGGTGCTGTGCCTAATATATGTAGGTACTATGTTGGGTGGCTGATTTGAGATAAAATGAGCCAATGTAAAGGAAAATATAAAGTTAATACTAGTATTGGTTGCGTGAAGATATGGCAAAAAACAGAAGGTGGCCTTGAATGACTGGAGGGTAGTCAACATTGACATATATCAGACTATATCTAACACATGGCAGGTGATTTTTTCTATACTGGTAAACACCTATGTGCCAGGACAATGTTAGACAGGGATACAGTGAGTAAGTGTATAAGTCACTGCTCTGTCCTCGGGGTGCTCATAGCCCAGGGCAGTGGTTCTCAACAAGGGATGATTTAACCCTTAGTGGACATTTGGTAATGTGTGGAGATACTTTTGACTGTCACAGTGGGACAGGGCTGGGGAAGAAGGGGATATGTATTGGCATCTAGTGGGTAGAGGCCAGAGATACTGTGAAATTTCCTACAATGCATAGGGCAATCCTTATAACAAAATACTGTCTGGACCCAAATCTCAATAGTGCCGAGGCTGAAAAACTGGTTAGTGGAATCCTAAGAACAGAAGGGTAAGGAGATGAATCTACTAGATGCTTCAAATGTATAGAGACAAACACCCAAGGTTGTGCTATTATTGGGTAACAGAGATCCATTTCTACTGGGGAGATTCTGTAGGGGCCTTGGGGGAGGTTGAATGTGAGTAGGTGACAGATGGGACTGCCCCAGGGGACATACAGGAAGAGAGAGGCACCTGGAGAACATCACTGAGCAACTTTCCAAAGCTGAAAGAAACCAGCCCCAATTCTAGATGCAAGTTATGTTAGGGGAAGCATTGACTGGGTGCACCTGAGATAATGGGTGTGAAGATGCTTTGTGAAGGGTAAATTTGGGGCCATGACAATAGTTGTTATAAAGAAGTGGCCTACATGTTGGAGGTTGGTTTGGATTTGAAAGTCTTAACCTTTTAAACTCCTGTGGAATAATTTTGTTGGCATAGACAATCTTTTTGTCTTGAACCCCGTGGCAAATTTCTTTTTCCAGAAGTTCTCCTCCAGTGAGCTAGTAGCACCAAGTTACACAACCCCATGGAGCACCACATGCATTGCCCGCAAGGGGATAGCAGTTCCATCAACAGTTGTATGCGAGGTGACCTTGGAGTCTTACACCCTGGAAGCTCTGAATACAATGGTTTTACATTTGACGAACCATTTATGTTCAAGAGAATGAAGCTTAAAGGAAAGTCTGCAGTGGAATCAGGTGTAGAAGAGTGACCTCTGGACTCAGGAGGCCAGTTTTGAGGCTGTTACCGTAGGTGGGAGGTGGTTAGGTGGTTGTGGTTAGGTTAGGTTGTGGTTAGGTCACAACCTTTGAGTTTTAGTTAGTAAGAATTTTATGTGGATGTGAAACCTAAGATTTCTGAACCTAAACCCAGTGTTCTTAAAAAAAAAAAAAAGATTCTAGTGAAATATATCATCCATATAAAAGAAGGAATTGGTACAATTTTCCTCCTCCTCCTGCTTTTATATCATCATCAGCAGCAGCAGCAGCAGCAGCAGCAGCACCAAATGAACATCTTTGAACCAACCACCCAACACCAGAGATCAGAACATTATCATAGATCCCTTGGGGTTCCTCTTCCCTATTGCTTCCTAATTCCACCCAGTCCAAGATAACTACTAACAAGAGTTTTGTGCTAATCATTCTCATGTATTTCTTTTTTTTTTTTTTTAATGTTTACTTATTTCTGAGACAGAGAGAGACAGAGCATGAGTGGAGGAGGGGCAGAGAGAGAGGGAGACACAGAATCCGAAGCAGGCTCCAGGCTCCAAGCTGTCAGCACAGAGCCCCACACAGGGCTCAAACTCACAGACCACGAGATCATGACCTGAGCCGAAGTCGGTCGCTCAACCGACTGAACCACCCAGGCGCCGCTAGCTAATTAAGTTTGAATTCTTTCTTTTTAAGGCTCTAGTTTTCCCTTAAAATGCTGCATCAGCTCCATCCCTCAGGTTTTAATATGTGATATTTTAGTTATGGTTTGATCTTAAGTATTTTTCTATTTCTGTAAGAGTTCTTCTTGGAGTTGTTTTGAATTGTTTTAAATTTTCCAAACATGTAGGGTTCTTTAATTATTATCATCTTTTGTTGTTATTGATTCTTAACTTAAATACATTGTGGTCACCTATGAGGCTTGTTCTGTGGGTTAGCACCTGGTCAGTATTTGTAAATGTGGCAAGTGTGCAAACAAGGAATGAGTTTTCTTCTTTTGTTGGATGCCATAGTTCATAAGTGACCTTAGGTTTATTAACTGAGTTGTTCAAATATTCCTTATCCTTACTGATATTTTTTGTTTGCTTTATCTTTTATTATTGGGAGAGATGTGTTCTCTGTGATGGTGTAGTGTATTTGTTAAAATCCCTTTTAGTTCTGCCAGCTTTTGCTCTATATTTTAGTTATGCTGTTAGATGCATATAAGTTTAGAATTATCTTCCTGGTGATTTGAAAGTGTTATTATTACGAGATGACCCACCTTATTTCTTGTGAAGGTTTTTTCTTTTTTGCCATGAAATAACATTTTTTTCTGATATCACAGCCACACAGGCTTATTTTATTAACCTGACATTTTTTAATATTAAAATTTAATACTTTTAGGGGCGCCTAGGTGGCTCAGTCAGTTAAGCATCTGACTTCAGCTGAGGTCATGATCTTGCAGCTTGTGGGTTCAAGCCCCACATTAGGCTCTGCACTGGTGGGGTGAAGCCTGCTTGAGATTCTATCTCTCTCTCTCTTCCCCTTCCCCACTTGTGCTTTCTCTCTGTCTCAAAATAAATAAATAAACTAAAAAAAAAAGTTACAAATGGGTGATGAGCATTGAGGAGGGCACTTGTTGGGATGAGCACTGGGTGTTGTATATAAGCCAATTTGATAATAAATTATATTTAAAAAAAGAAAGAAAAACTTAAAAGCATATGCACTTGTAAACTTTTTTTAAAAAGTTTATTTATTTTGAGAGACAGAGAGCAAGTGGGGAGGGGCAGAGAGTAAGGGAGAGAGAGAACCCCAATCAGGCTTCACATTTTCAGTAAAGAGCCCGATGTGGGGCTCAAACTCATGAACTATGAGATCATCACCTGAGTCAGTTGCTTAACCGACTGAGCCATCAGGTACCCCAGATTCATATGCACTTATAAGAAGTAATACAGAGATCCTGTGTACCCTTTACCTAATTCTCCCAATAGTAACATTTTCTAAAACAATAGTATAATAACATAACCAGGATAGCAAAGTTCATATAGTCAAGCTGCAGAACATTTCAAACACCACAAGGATCCCTCATGTTGTGTTTTTATATTTATATCCACTTATATAAATGGAATTATACATAATCTATTGGAATCAGCTTTTTTTTCCAGCATGATTCTCTATAGATTCTTCCAAGTTGTTATGTGTATTGATAATTAATTCCTTTTTATTGCTAAGTACTATTCCATGATGTGGATGTACCAGAGTTTATTTACCCATTGGAAGATATCTGGGATTTTTCTCTTGTGTGTTTTTGTTTTGTTTTGTTTTGTTTTGCTATTAAGAATAAGATGCTATAAGCATTCATGTACGGGTTTTAGTGTGAACATAAGTCTTTATTTCTGTGGGATAAATGCCCAAGAGTATAAATTGCTGGGTGTCTGGTTGTTACATGCTTAGCTTTAAAAGAAACTGCTGAGTTTTCCTCCAGAGTAGCATTACCATTTTGCATTCCCACTCTTACATTCCCAGCATAAGAGTGATCCAGTTTCTCTGACTCCTTACCAGGATTTGGTGTTATCATTCTTTGCCTTATTTTAGTCATTGTGATAAGTGTGCGGTGATATGTCATTGTGTTTTCGATTTGCATTTCCTGACTGGCTAATGATGTTGAACATCTTTTCCTGTGCTTATTTGCCATCTCTATATCATCTTTGGTGCAATATTTCTTTTGCCCATTTTCTAGTTGGATGTTTTTTCTTACTGTTGAGTTTTGAGAGTTATCTATATATTCTAGATCTAAATCTTTTGTCAAATATGTGGTTTGAAAATATTTTCTTCCAGTTTGTAGCTTTTCTTTTCTTCCTTTTAACAGAGCCTTTCACAGACAAGTATTTTTAATTTATTTTGATAAAATCCTACGTAGTGATTTTTTCTTCTATGGATTTTGTTTTGGTGCCAAGTTTAAGAACTTTTTGTCTGCCTTGTCCTACATCCCAACGATTTTCTCCCATCTTTTTTCTAAAAGTTTTAGAGTTTCACATTTTCTGTCGAAGTCCACTATCCATTTTAAGTTAATTTTATTTATTTTTTTTTTAATTTTTTTTAACGTTTATTTATTTTTGAGACAGAGAGAGACAGAGCATGAACGGGGGAGGGGCAGAGAGAGAGGGAGACACAGAATCGGAAGCAGGCTCCAGGCTCTGAGCCATCAGCCCAGAGCCCGACGCAGGGCTCGAACTCAGGGACCGTGAGATCGTGATCTGAGCTGAAGTCAGACGCTTAACCGACTGCGCCACCCAGGCGCCCCTAAGTTAATTTTAATATAAAGTATGAGACTTAGATTGAAGTGGGGTTTTTGTTGTTGCTGTTGTTTTGTTTTATTGCCTTTGGGTGTCCAGTTGCTCCAGCACCATTTGTTGAAAAGGCTGTCTTTCTTCTATTGAATTGTTTTGGACCTTTGTCAAAAATCACTTGGTGATATTGGTGTGGATATATTTTGGGTTTCTCTCTTTTTTTTTTTCATTGATCTGTGTGTCTTTCCCTCTACTAACACCACACAGTCTTGATTACTGTAGTATATAAGAAGTCTTGGAATTGGGTAAGTGATTCCTCTCACTTTGAAATGGACTAAACTTTTATGTCCCCTCAAAATTCATATGTTGAAATCCTATCTCCCAAAGTGAGGGTATTAGGAGGTGGGAGCTTTGGAAAGTAATTAGGCTATGAGGGTGGAGCCCTCATGAATATGATTAGTGCCCTTATGAAAAGACCCCAAAGAGCATTCTCATCCTCTTTATCCCACATAAGGAAGATACAAGGAACAGTTGGAAATCGGCAAACTGGAAGAGAGCTCTCACCAGAACCCGACCATGCTGGCAGCCTGATCTCAGACTTCCAGCTTCCAAAACTGTCAGCAATAAATTTTTATTGCTCATAAGCTGCCCACTCTACAGCATTTTCTTATAGTAGCCCAAACTAAGATCTACTTTATTCTTTTTTCAAAATCATTTAAACTATTCTAGTTCCATTGCCTCTACATAAATTTTAGAAGAATCTCGTCTATATCAACAAAAGTTCTTGCTGGGATTTTGATAGGAATTACATTAAATCTGTAAACCAATTTGGGGAGAATTGACAGTTTCATACATTGAGTTTTCAAACCATGAACATGGTATGTCTTTATTTAGATTTTCTTTTATTTCTTTCAACAGAATTTTGGAGTTTTCAGCATACAAGTTCTGTAAATGTTTTGTCAGCTTTACGTCTAAAGTTTTTTTGAGTGATTTCATTTTTAATTTTGATGTCCACATTTTCTTTTTTGTCTTTAAAAAAATTTTTTTTTAACGTTTATTTATTTTTGAGACAGAGAGAGACAGAGCATGAGCAGGGGAGGGTCAGAGAGAGGGAGACACAGAATCTGAAACAGGCTCCAGGCTCTGAGCTGTCAGCACAGAGCCTGACGCGGGTCTCGAACTCACGGACCGCGAGATCATGACCCGAGCCGAAGTCCGCCGCTTAACCGACTGAGCCACCCAGGCGCCCCTTGATGTCCACATTTTCGTTGTTAGTACATAGAAATATATTTTTTGGTATGTTTATATTGTATCCTGTGCCCTTGCTGGACTCAGTTCTAGGAGCTTTTCTCCCTTCTTCCTCCTCCTCCCCCTCCTCCTCCTCCTCCTCCTCCGCTTCATCCTCCTCCTCCTCCTCCTCCTCCTCCTCCTCCTTCTTCTTCTTTTTGTAGAGTCTTTGGGTTTTTCAAAGTAAATAATCATGTCATCTGAAAATAGGAACCGTTTTATTTTTTCTTTTCCAATCTGTATACCTCTTATTTCATTCTCTTACCATAGAACTTCCAGTACTATGTTGAACAAGGGCGATGAGACTGGACATCTTTGCTGTGATCTTGATCTCTGGTAGAAATAGTCAGTCTTTCATCATTAAGTATAATGTTAGCTGTAGGTTTTTGGTAGACATTCCTTATTAAGTTGAGGAAGTTCCCCTCTCTTCCTATTTTTCTGAGAGTTTTTATCATAAATGGCTGTTAATTTTATCAAATGTATTTTCTGCATTGATTGATATGATTGTGTGATTATTTTTTCTTCTTTAGCCTGTCAATATAGTGGACTACAGTGATTAATTTTTGACTGTTGAACTAGCTTTCCATCTCTGAAATAAACTGAATAGTCATGGTGTGTAATTCTTTTTCACATATCACTGAATTCTATTTGCTAATATTTTATTAAAGACTTTTCTGTCTATATTTATAAGGAATCATAATCTATAGTTTACACACACACACACACACACACACACACACACACACACACACACCCCTTTATCTGATTTTGGTATCTGAGTAATACTAGCTTCATAAAATGAATTAGGACATATTTGTTTCTCTCCTATTTCTTGGAAGAGATTCTGTAATTGGTATTAATTCTTTAAAAATTTGGTGGAATTCCTTCCAGTGAAATCATCTGGGCCTGGAAATTTCTTTTTTAGAAGTTTTAAAAAATTAACAATTTAGTTTCCTTTATAAGGCTATTCAAATGATCTACTTCACATTGGGTGAGTTGTAGTAGTTTTTATCTTTTGAGGAATTGGTCCACTTTATCTAAGTTGTCAAATTTATGTGTTTTGCATTATTTGTAGAATTCGTTTATTATATTTTTGATATCTGTGGGGTCTGTAATAATATCATTTGTTTCATTCCTGATATTGGTGATTTGTCTCTTCTCTCTTTTTTCCCTGATCAGTTTTGCTAGAGATTTGTCTAGAGATTTTTTTTCATTTTTTCAAAGAACCAGCTCTTTGCTTCCTTGACTTTTGTCTACTGTTTTGTTTTCAATTTCAGTGATTTCTTCTCTTATATTTATTATTGCCTTCCTTCTATTCACTTTGGCTTTATTTTGTTCTTCTCTGTCTACTTTCTTGAGGTGGGAGCTTAGGGTTATTGATTTGAGATGTTTCTTCTTTTCCAATGTATGCGTTTAGTGCTATAAATTTCCCTGTCAGCACTGCTTTTGCTGTGTCCCATAGCTTATTATATGTTGTATTTTCATTTTAATTCACTTTCATGTTTAAAAAAGAAATTCCCTGAGACTTTCTCTTTTACCCATTGAGGTTTTTGGAGTTTTATTGGATGTTTGTTTATTTTGTTTTGTTTTAATCTCTTATACCCAATGTGGAACTTGAACTCATGACCCCAAGATCAAGAGTTGCATGCTCTACCAAGTGAGCCAGCCAGACTCAGCCACTGACTTTTTAGATGCTGTGTAGTTTCCAAGTGTTTAGAAATATTCCTAATATCTTTCTCAGAGAACTTTAGAGAGCTCATTCTATATGATTTCACTTCTCTTATTGAGGTTTTTTTTTTTTTATGGCCCAGGATATGGTCTATTTTGGTATATGTTCCATAGACATTTGAAAAGCATGAGTATTCTACTGATGCTGGATGGAGTGTGCTACAAATGTTAATTAGATCCTGTTGTGCATTGTTGGATTGCTCTGCATATTTCTGTTTTTCTGTCTAGTTGTTCTACCAATTAGTGAGAGAGGGATGTTGAAGTCTCCAATTCTAATTGCAAATTTGTCTCTTCCTCCTTTCAGTTCTAACAATTTGCTTTACATATTTTGTAACTCTGTTGTTTGGTGCATACCCATTTAGAATTTCTAAGTGTTCTTGCTGGATTTACCTTATTGTCACTATGTAATATCCGTCTGTGTCCCTAGTAATCTTCTTTGCTCTGAAGTCTACTTTACTTGATATTAATATAGCCCTTCTGTTTTGGTTTGGATTTCTGATTAATGTTTGCATGATAAATATTTTTGATCCTTTATTTTCAACTTGCCTATATTGCTGTATTAGAAGCGAGTTTCTTATAGACAGCTATATTAATTTCCTATAGCTGCTAAACCAAATCACCACAAACTTGGTGACCATATATTTATTCTCTCACAGTTCTGGAAGTCAGAAGTCCAAACTCAGTTTCACTGGGATAAAATCAAGGTGTCGGCAAGGCTGATTCCTTCTGGAGGCTCCAGGGGAGAATCCGTTATTTGTCTCTTCTAACTTCTAGAGCCTGATAGTGTTCCTTGGTTCATGGCCACATCACTTCCCATATATCAGTTATCTACTGCTGCATTAACAAATTATCCCAAAACTTCGTGGCTTAAAACAATTGCATTTATCATCTCACTTTCTCTGGCCTTCTTTTTCAGGATCGCTCACAAGCCTGCGGGTGTCTCAAGTTTTGACTGGGAAGGACCCACTTCCTAGCTTACTCACTGTGATCCTGTTTGCTGGCAGGATTAGTCCTTTACTACTGGATTAAAGTCTCAGTTCCTCATAAGTTCCTCCGTTCCTTACCATCTGGGCCTCTCCATCCTGCATTTTACAACATGGCCATTTGCTTCATTAGAGCAAAAAAGAGAGAATGCTGGCAAGACAGAAGTCATAGGCTTTTGTAACCTAATCATGGAAGGGACCTGCTCTCATTTTTGCCATATCCTGCTCATTAGAAGCAAGACACTAGGGCTAATCCACATTTATTGAAGTGGAAAGAGCTTACACAGGCTGTGAATACTGAGAGAGGGGAGCCTTGTCAGAAGCTGCCACCACATTGTGCGACTATATGGAGCAGGTAGGAGGGACAAATGGGGTATGAGGCACATCAAACATGAGGTAACCATCAACACTCCATCTGGAAGGTGACTATAATAGGTTGTAGACAGAGGGCAGGGGCTTGCGTATTCAGGCTATACATGGGTCTGACCCTGGGTCAGGCACTCTGGGTCTGAGCAACCTATAATATTGGGCCCAGATCTGGGTAGGTGCTAGCCCTAAACCTCCCTAGACCCCGGCTGAGTACCACGGTGGGAGGTGACTTTCCTTCTTCTTGCTACCAAGCCACTTTCTTAGGTCTGTATGCTGTGAGCAACCACTGCAGGCAAGGCACAGTGCCAGGCACAGCATTATACCTGGGCCAGTAATGTGCTGGGGTATCCATTCATTTGCAGGAATTCATAGTGTAACAGCAGGAGCCCCAGATCAGAGCCTGACATCACAAGTCTAGTGTTGGATCCACCCTACTTGCCGGTGACTTCTCTTTGGGCTTCAGTTCTCCATGCTGTAAAAATAAGTGCAGTAACCGCCCTCCCCCCGCCCCCATATCACACACTTTGGGGTTCTTTTGAGGGCTTTATGAAATAATGACATGAAAGGACTTGGAAATAAACTACACCCTACAATTATCAAAAACTTTCACATTATGCATTTCCATCCTCGTTTCATATTCAGGGGAGGGGGACTCAGGCTCACCAAATGCTATGCTAAAGGGACACAGGAGGCCACCTGATTGTTATCGCCATACACATCTACCCAGTGTATAGATGAGACTATTGGAGACAAGAGACTGCCCAAGATCACACACAAAGTTGGTGGCTGTGGATGGGTGAGGCCATGAGTCTTTTGACTTCTAGCCTAGTGCCTCTGTAAGAACCAGGAGCCTTACGATGCAAAGTGTTATCACTCAGAAGCTCTGGTGTCTGATTGCCTAGCTTCAAACTCTGCTCCCACCATT
Organism: Panthera tigris; assembly: GCF_018350195.1. Classification (NCBI taxonomy): domain Eukaryota; kingdom Metazoa; phylum Chordata; class Mammalia; order Carnivora; family Felidae; genus Panthera; species Panthera tigris. The sequence goes on along the minus strand of NC_056672.1, from coordinate 59,903,160 downwards.
TATTAGTTCATGGTCTCTATCTCCCAGGGGAGTTTGTGGAGAACCAAAAGCACCAAACCAGGCCTGCCACATAGCTCACTGATTATTAGCCATTGTGATTGGCATTAGAGAGGGAAGGCAGTGTTGTGTCCATTTTTTGTTAGGGAAGGTGAGGCTGAGACTTGCCTAGGTGCTGGAGCCAGGACTTGAACCAGTACTTTTCTGACAAAAGCAGGCAGTCTCTCAGAAAACAGGAAAGTACCAAACTTTGGTAAGATTTGACTGTTATTAATAATATACCATAGACTCTGAGTTCATTTCCTGCATGTGTATATAATGTACAGGGGGGCAGTGGAGGGCAGCCCAGGTTTCTTGAGGATGAATTCAGGAGGAAATTTTCAAAATGAGACCTAAAAACCCCTTGCTAAGAAACAAGGTTTCTGCCAGGGCATATAACTTATGGGGCCAGTCAACCTTGCAATAATGTTTTGGGAAAGCTGTTTATGTTAATTGTAGTTTAGGATTTGGGTGGAAAGACTGTTTCAGTTCTGGGGTTTTACTCTCCTATCAGGCCAGCTGCAGGCCCAGACGGGCCCCTGTTGGAAGGAAGTCAGCCCTCCTCCCCCCAAGGAGGAAGGGCCCTCCTGTCTGTGGTCGGGCAGCATTGTACTTGCTGGATTCCAAGCTGTCAGTCTCACGGCAGCACTCCCAGGACGCTTAGGCTGTAGATTGTTTTGTTAGGTTTCTCCTACAATTAATTTGGAAATTACCCAGCTGCCCACAGCCTCTCCCAGGTGTTCTGTAAACTAAGGGCCTGTTCCTGCAGCCTGGGCCTTGGTGGGACCAATGGTGGTGGAGCTGGGGGGGTAAGGTTTGGGTGACAGAAGGCACTGGCTGCCATCGTAGGGCTCATTTTAAGCAACAGTCAGTCCCCTTCAGCTTTAGCACTTACCATCCTACTCTGTAGAATCAGAAGCAACCAGATCCAACACACTTCACAGACATTACCTTTAAGCTTCACAGCTTGAAGAGATAAGTCAGGGGCATCTGATCCACCCCACTCAGAGACACAAAGAGAGTGGATTTCCCTGGAGCTCTGGTCAAGATCAACAGGCCAGTCCTCCGATTCCCATATCCAGGAAGGAAAAATCCTCAGACATCTGATTCATTTTGCTGTAGACTTTCTTACGTCGGTTGAGTCCCTCCCATGCCAAGGTCACGTGACCTTGAGCTTATTCTCTCCTCTTGGGACCTCTGTGGCCTCGTCTGAAAAAATGCAGCGGAAACCTGCTGCTTCCTAAGACTGTTGTGAGGACCCGAAGGATGACATATGTGGAAGTGCTTGGTACACTCTGAACACAATCACTCTTTGATAATGTCAGGATTACCAATAGTCAGCCCTGCCCCCGCAGAGCCACTTGAAGCTGGGGAACAACAATGGCATGAGAGAGCCTTGGACAGGGTCTAAGATATTAGCTCATGGCACAACCATAGAAAGTTACCTTCCCTGGCCTGTGGTTTCTCCTTCTATAAAATGAGGGTGGACTAGACAAACTTTCAGCTGCAAGTTTATAAGAATAGCAAAGGAAATCTCAAAGGGAATAAACTAGGACTCAGTCCTGCCCCCCCCCCCCCCGTCCCATAAGGGTCACCTTCTGTGTCAGTTAGGATGCATTTGGCTGCAAGTAACAGAAAAGCCCAAGGAAAAGCAGCTTAAACTTGGATGATATTTCTTATTTCCAGCAATAGGTGCCTAAAGCTATAATGAATCATTCCGACATTAGTTCAGCAACGCAGTGACATCATCAGACACCTAGATTCTTCCCATCTTTCTGCTCTGCCATCCTTGGCAAGTTGGTTTGTTCTCTTAGGCTGACACCCTCCGGGCGCAATGTGGCTGCCACACTTCCAGGAGTCACACTCAAACAACATTCAGAGAAAGAAAAGGACTGTTTATCTTCCCCTGTCTCTTTTTTAAGAACAAAGACATGTTTCTCAGAAGCCATCAGCACACTTTTCTGGATATCTCATTAGCTTGGAAAGTATCCTGTAGCCATTTCTGAGTAATTTCTGGCAAGAGTGATGGAATTATCACCATGGTTACCTTAGACAAGTCCAACATTGCATCCATGGGTACTCCAAGGGGTAAGTCTTCCCCTAAAACATATAACCAACTGGAACCTGGACAAAATCAGGGTCTTATGAGCAAAGAAGGGGGAAGATAGCTGGGTAGATGACTGTGTCTGGTACACCTTATTCTTGAATATGGCAGAAAGAGGGTGTATTGTTTGTTTTATTTCTGTCCAGAATTTCCACTGTATGGTTGTCCTCAACATGCTCCATTTGATTGCTCTCAGCTCCACCCTCAAGACCCCTGCCAATCCCCACGATAGGATATTATTCTTTGTTTGAGCACCATTGCAGAGAAAATGTGGGCAGACCACACTTCGCATAAGGTTGAATAGTTGTATGAAACTTTGATGAAAATTTAGAGTAAAAGTAAAGTGTTACATGGGAGGGAGAAATTTTGAAAATGCTCATATTAAACATAATTTTGCCATAGTGTAAGAAACCTTTCCCAGGGCTGCTCATGGACATGCCATGCTCCTACTCTCAGTCCCTGGTCCTGAGGTTCAGACCTCTGTGAGAGAGTGACGTGATCTGTTGATGTTTGAGCTGCATCACACATCGGCTACTGGCAGGAAAATGTCTGAGGGAAGCAGAAGAGGGAGAAGGGAGCCCTGTCAGGAGGCTGGTACCTTGATTGATGAGAGAGATAATGGAGGCTCCTATTGGGTTGGTAGCCTTAGAAGTCCCTAGGTGGTATGGGGCTAAGAGGTAATGGTCAGAACAAATTCAAGGTGACAGGAACACATAGAGGTGTCTAGGGAACAGCAAGCATGCATTGGCTGGAGCCTAGAGGTGCAGGAAGGGCAGCTATGTGAGGAGTGGCTGTGAAGGGGGTTGGCATAGGAATCATAGAGGGTCCTGAGTGCTAGGTGAGGAGTTTGGGCTTTCGGCTGTAGACATCAAGAAGTCTTTCCCTGAAGAACTAAAGTCTGACATCAGGAAGTGAAGCTGGTGGTGGTGGGGTGCAGAGTGGGGAGGCCCTGGCTGGCTGCTGGGAAGGGTAGCCCTGAGAGTTAGGCCCTATGAGGCTGTGGTTCTCACACTTTATCTCTGATTGCTGAGTGTCTCCATGCTTGAAAAACCATGGGGCTTGGCTCTGCCCACACTCCAGGGAGAAGCCGCTTCACGTTCTCAGATACCAAGATAAGCCTGGGCTCTACACCAGGGCTGAGATCCGCCCTGATTCTGGCTTCCCGGTCTCTTCCTCACCCTGGGAGGGGCTTATAGTTGATCCCTGGGCCTCCCAGACTATGTGCTTCTGCACCTGGTTAACCCTGGGATAAGGTGGAAATCTGAGCCTTGGCTCACAGAAGAGGAGTTGTGGGGCTGGCAGAGGGGCACAGGGAATTCTGTAGGGAGCAGGTTTCCTCTCCTGAGGTAGATTAGTGAAGGCTATTCTAGGAACTCTGCAAAGTCTGGCTTTGGCCTCAGCTAAGAAAATGCTGGAGAGAGGGCAGGGATGGGGAGAGACCAGGCACCAAACTCATTAAGGGACTCCTATCCTTCCTGACCCCACCTGTCTGCCCCATTTTTTCTTTGGTTCAGTTTTTAACTTAGGTCATTGCTCAGTTTAGGCTGAGAAGCACCAGTCATACTGCTTTCCCTTTAGGTAGTTCTAAGCTATTATTTAACCAGTCCCAGCCCAGTTTACCCGTTCATCCAACGGAGGCCCAAACAGGGAAATCTTCCAAGGTGCACTCCTCCCCAACTCCCAGCTCCCACTTTTAACACACCCCCATCTTCACATTGCCTTTTATTAAGATGATAATCAAAGGCAATCTCCCTTGGGGGAGGCATAGGTTCTAGTCCAGCTTGGACACTTACAGCTGTGAGATCTTGAGTAAGTCACATGCCCTTTCTTTAGCTCCTTGGAAGCTCTATACACACCCACGGTATTCCTATTATTGAGAACTCATATGATCACTGAGATGAGAGTCCTGGTTCTCCCAATGAGTTGGTATGTGATCCTGGGTTCTGGCCTCATTCCTCAGTCTGGGCTCCTGCCCCATTCCTCAATCTGGACTCCTGCCCCATTCTTTGGGAGACATGCCCTGTCTGAACTGCTTTCCATCAGGGCATTTTTTGCTCAGTTACCAGGAGTCAGCTCTTCTCAGGAACAGAATGAGCATGGAAACCAGATTCTCCTGAAAGTTGTGTGTTTGAGGCAGGACATGATTCATTAGAGTGTCCAGGATCTTGGGCTGACCAAGGGGCACTTAGAATGTTCTAGTAGAGGATCCCTTGGCCAGAATGGACTCAGAGATAGGGACCCCTTCCTGCTGGCCACTGTGTCCCAAGAAGAGAGCCTTTTTCCTCCTAAACCCCCAACTACCCGAAATTTGGGGCTGGAACTGAGGTATCAGAGGCCAAGTTTATTCCATACTTGGGCAATGACTGCTGCTTGGGGAGGGTACAGAGACCAGAACCCAAGGTCTCCAAAGTGCCTCAGAAGCCTGGGTTCTTGCTCTGGCTCCAACTGGCACCTCAGCTTTCAAGATGCTTTCAGGTATACCTTTGTTGAATGCCATGTCACAGTTACCCATACGGCTGGGAACATGAGGTGAGATGTATTCTAGGGCTAGATTCCAAGACGCAGAAAATACACCCAAGGGAGGAGATGAAATACTTCACCCCGACCAACTTCTCCCCTTGCAGCCCAGCACTCTCCTCTGTGCAGCCAGAGCCTCACAGTAGCACTGGATCACTGGTTGGGGACTTTGGTCAGAAAACAGCAGGCTCCTGGAAGGTAGTCTGAGATCGTTGATCTCAACAACTTAACACATGTTTTTTCATTTCTCTGAATATCTGCCTCTTTACCTAGGCATATGAATCACCTGAGGGTCTTGCTGAAATGCAGGTTCTGGTCCAGTAGATCTGGGGTATGGCCTGAGATTCTGCATTTCTAGTGAGCTTCCACGGGATGCCCATGCAGCTGGTCTAGGGCCCACACTTGGAGTGGCAAGGCCTCAGGGCCTCAGCCTCTTATGTAAAATAGCAGGAAGGGTGTCCTGGCCCTGCCTCCGGGATTCATATGAACAAAAACAGAGAACTTCAAGAATGTGAGAGTAAAAGAGACCTGCCATCTAGTTTTGTAGATGGTGAAAATGAGGCCTACTCAGTGCAGGAAGGGACTTGTTCAAGATCTTACAGGATTTCAGTGAAAAAGTTGAGACTCAGGTCTCCTGCGTAGGAAAAACAAAAACAAAAACTAGAAAACATACTCACCGAGGTGTTTGCTGTGCTTTCTCTGGGCAATCTATGGATTCCTTTGATTTCTTTCTTTCTAACGTGTGTTATTATTATTTTTACAATGAAGATGTACCAATTTTGTAATAAGAAAAAACTTAATTTTAATAAAAGAAAATCCTCACAAAGTTCTTAGTAAATGAGATTATGTTTATGAGCCAGCGGGGTAAACTGTAACTATATACATTAGCTTCGTGTCATGGGTTTGTAATTCAGCTGAAACCGTCCCGAATTTATTTCAACGCCATCACCCTTACTCCTCTGGGCACACGAATCACGGAGATGTGGAGGAAGGCCAAAGACGGTTACCATCTACAAGCGCCGCCAGCAGCTTCCTGCCCCCCTTTGCCTCTGCTGTCTGGACACTTCCCCCAAACGCTGGCCACAGGAATCTTTCCCCTTAAATTGAGGGAAAAGGTTCCCTAATCCGTTTTCGTAGTAAACGACCTCAGGCCAAGTCTGCTTTTGTTGCTGGTTTCCTAAGCTTAATTGCAAGCAAAGTTAATTTGAAAGAAAATAAATGTTACAGCTCTGGGGCGAATTCTAACGAGCCTTGGGCAATTAGGGAAGAACGCATCTAATTACCCACAGCCCGGGGGCGCCTGCACACGACGCTGGGGTTCAGGGCCCAGAGAGGGGCAAACGATTTTTCTAGTTTCATGCATAGGAAGAAGAAGAAACAAATAAAGAAACGCGCCTCCCGATTCTGAGCTACCAGATGGGGGAACCGAGAGGTTGTGTTCCACTGTTTGGGGATTCTTAGAGTTGGCATGTTCCAAGACGCTGCAGTGAAATGTTCTCAAGATTAGAGTCCTGAGGACTGCAGGGTCGGCCCGCTCGCTCATCAGGCTGTGGTTGAAGCCGGAGCCGCTCTCACTCGCCTGCGCAGCGCCCATTCTAGGCAGGCCGGGTGGCTCGCGGGCTGCGGATGCGGCCCGAAAGAGGCCGCGAAGGGCTGACTCTCGAGCGTTTCCCTGTCTTCTCCCGGCTGCCGCTGCACACACCCAGTTCCCTCCTCGAGGCGTCCTCTTTCCCTAGGCACAGACCCTCTCTTTGGACAAAATCGCACCTGAAGTCCTAGTCACAAATTGGGGGGAGGGTGCCGAGACGCATGCACTTTCCCACCCCAACCTTCCCGCCCCCGGAGCTTTACCCCCACGCTCCCCAGGCTTCGGGATAAGGCTACGCTTTAAAATTTTAAAGCCCTCCTGTGCCCAGCACTTTATAGTTCACAAGCGCTTTTCACTTCTCTTGTCCCCTTTAGCTTAAGGAGGACACTCCGTGGCAGGAGTCACAAATTCCCCTTCACAAACGTGGACACTGGAGGAAAGGGACTTAAGGTTAACCACCAACGCACTCGACTTGGTAGTTAAAAAAGAGACAAAAGGTCAACTACCGCACTAACTGGGCATATAGACCACCCTTTCCCAGCCCAAATACGGCTCCTGGGCCCTTGCTAGTCCAGGACTAAACCCCTGAGAGAGGGCTCTCAATTTCTGGCCACTACCAATCAGGCAAGGCATCTTGACTTCTGGGCTGGGAGAGTCAGACTGTCTAGCATGCCCATGGAGAACCTTTGAATTTAACACCCGCAAGGGTCTATATGGAGATGAGAGGGGCCCAATACCTACACTTCTGCAAGGACGCAGGGCTGGATGTGGAATCTGGACCCAGACAGCAAGGTCAGTTCTCCAGAGACCTCCTGCCTCCAGATGGTCATTTACCCACCACTGAAGTCAGGAAAGACCAGCATCTAGACCTGTAGGGTCCAGTACGGTAGCCATCAGCCACATACTGCTATTGAGCACTTGGCATGTGGCTAGTCCAAATGTAGATGAGTTGTGAGTGTAAATGCACTCCAGATTTTGAAGATTTAGTATGAAAAAGGTAAAATATCTCAACAAATTTTTATATTGATTATATGTTGAAATGATAGTTTGGCTATATTGGCTTAAATACAATATATTAGTTAATCTCAACTGTTTATTAATGTGGCTACTAGAAAATTTTAAATTACACGTGTAGTTTCCATTCTGGACAGTACTCATTTAGACAAATACCCGTCTGGACTGAATCACATTCGCATGCCTTTGTGAACAAGAGAGCACAATTCCCAAGATTAAAAATAAAAATTACCACTGGTTTTCAGTCTTTTTTCTCACGCAGCCCCCACCCCTTCGCTAGCAAGTTAACTACTCAGAAAGGTGCAGAGTTTCTCTTGCCAGAACTCACTTGATCAAAGATTTTTTATTAAAACAGTTCATCTGAACACTCAGGTTTATCTGAGAGCTGCATACCGAGCCTCTGAAGTATTTAACCCTGGAAATTTTGGTTCCAGAATAAAAACTTAACAAGGTATCTTAAGAGAAAGGTGGGGAAGTAGTTGAGTTTTCTCTGATTTGGGTCAGCTTGATGTTTAAAACGAACGGATACAAAACAAAGTTAAAAATCCAGTTTCTTTCTAAAGCTTACTTCACTGACGGACCCAGTTAATTTTTCTCTTTCCTTTTTGTACTGCAGAGGCTGCCAGGGATGGAAGAGCCAGCTCAACAAGCCGAAACCAAAGGGCTGCCCTGAGTCCTGTCGTCTCTTTGAATTTTAGTTTTCCAATTTGGTGCAGGGTCACTTACTGAAATGAAAGCGTGGACAATGGACAAATGTATTTTTACCTGTCTCATTGGAAAACCCAATTTATGACCTAGCATAACAGCTGCTGATCAGCACATCATGCTCAAAAGGTTCAAGAAATTATAATATAATTGCTGCCTGGAACCAATCCAGAGACTTCAGGGCAGGAGCTTGTCCTAAGCTCTGTTCCAGTTCTTGGGAATAGGGTCAGGCCCTGGGTGGCCCACCGATGCTGCCAGATTCGCAGGGCAGCATCCAGGATGACGCGGCCCTTAAAGGCCATATGGCGTCGAATCCTGCAGCCTTCTTGTATGGCAGATGAAGAGACTGGGGATGTGGGCGATGGGATTAGGTCACTCTCTGGAGCTGAGGCACAGTCTCCAGACTAAAAGCCAGGTCTGCAGTTCTCAAAGGCAGGGAAAACCAGCCCCAGGTCAAGAGAAGCAGAACCCTCCCCCCCCACCCCACCCCCCTTTTTTTTTTAAAGGAGGGGGCTACTTCTTTTGCAAACTCATCTTCCTCACCTTAAGGAAGGCGCTATTGCAGCCTTTGCTGTAGTAATCAAAGGCGCAAGAAGCAGAACCGTGTAAAAGGCCCGGCCGAGTTTCTTGCAATACAGGGATGAGTGAAGACATGGTGGTGATTCCCCACAGTTCAGACCTAGACTCTGGCATACGCACTACGCTGCGCCCCCATTATCGCCAAGTACCCTCCCCAGTAGAATGTGAAAGGCATGTCCTTTGGAGCTTCGCCTTACTGAGGGTCCTTTGTCCCAGTCCGTGGGCCCTCGCTGCCTCTCCCCACATCCTCCCATTTCCAAAGCGGACCGGTGTGTACGCGGTGCGCTGGGAGGCTATGCCTCTCCTGCCCTCTCTGTCCCTTCCACGTGGCTCTCAAATCCTCTCTTCAGTCCTGTTCTCAGGTCTCAGGGAAACTTAGTTCATGTGGACAGCCGAGGTATCTATGAATTTTCGACCGAAAGCTCGGCTCACATGGCGGACACATATCGATCCACCCCGCCGGGATAGGCAGTCGCATGGCGAGCATGATAGGCGCCTCCACTGCCGGCTCCGAGCTGCCCCCCAGGATTGTAGCAAGGCCCCAGCGCTCCAAACTGGCCGGGCGATGTGCGCCCATAGAAGTCCACTGCGGTCTCAACGCCACCACTGCTGCCACCCGCGGGGGGCGAGGCGGGCCCCGCCAGCCGGCCAGCCGCTGCGAAGAGGGCACTGCCTGCCCCCTGCGGGTACGCGCCATCGGGGCCTGCGTAGGCGGCCGCGTAGGCAGAGGGGTTGGTAGGTCGGGCCCCCGCGCAGCCTGCAGGCTGGTAGCCGGTGGTGGCTGCAGAGGCGCTGGCCGAGGCAAAGGCGCAGGAACCCGCGGGCCCCGACGACGCGGGGCCCAGTTCTGGACTGAGTGGCCGTTCAGGCACCAGGCCGAACACGCGGCACGGTCCTGGCGACGCAGCGGGGTAGTAGACAGGGGGCGGCGCGGTAAGCGTCGGCGGGGCATAGCCTGCGTAGACGGCGCCGGGGTAAGACGGGCGCGCAGCGGGCACTGCTCCCGGGAAGATGGCGGCAGCGGCGGCGGCAGCTGCAGCGGCGGCGGCGGCGGCCGCGTCGTGCATGTAGGCTGGGTAAGTGGAGAGGTCCGAGCGCTTGAAGCGCTTGCGGCGGCGCAGGAAGCTGCCGCTCTCGAACATGTCCTCGGCGTTGGGGTCGAGCGCCCAGTAGTTGCCCTTGCCTGGACGGCCAGCCTCGCGCGGGATCTTGAGGAAGCAGTCGTTGAGCGTCAGGTTGTGTCGGATGCTGTTCTGCCACTTTTTGGGGTTGTCGCGGTAGAAGGGGAAACGCTCCGTAATGAACTTGTAGATGCCGCCTAGCGTGAGGCGGCGCTCAGGCGCGTGCGCAATGGCCATGGCAATGAGCGCAATGTAGCTGTAGGGTGGCTTTCCGCGCTGCAGGGGGCGCTTCCGCCGACGCCCACCGGTGCCGCGACCCGTGGCCTCCGTTGGGACCCCGGTCGCCGCCTCACTGCGCTCCTCCTTCACGGCCGCCAGCACCTCCGTCTGAGGCGGCGGCGGCGGCGGCCGGCTCTCAGCCGTCATGGCGCAGCCGTCCCGCGTCCTGGGCGTCCCCGCCGCCCGCTACTGTCGAGGGGCGGGGGCGGGTCTCGGAGGCTGCGGGGCCGGGCTGCTGGCCAAAGGAGTGGGCCCTGGACCCCTCTGCGGAGAGCTCTGGGAGTCCTCGCGGGCTGGCACTCGGAGCACAGCTTCTCCAGGGGTGCGCTGGAGTCTTGGCGCTCTCGGTTTCCGGGCTGGCTCGGTGCAGACGGAGGCTCAGGAGTGTCCCGCCCACCGACGGCTCTGCTCGTGTTCTGGAGCTCGAGGCCAGGAGCCGGCAGCGGTGTCGGGAGCGGGACTAGGCCCCAGTCGCGGTCTGAAGGGCCCTTTGCGCGCCGGTGCCAAGCGGTCAAGGGGCCCGGAAACGGTCCAGGGCTGGGGCGCCTGCAGCTGGTCTGTGCCTCCCGCTGACCTGGGGCTAACCGTCGTCGAGTCCTGCGCCCAGAGGAAGCTGCGGGCCGGAAGGCCTGAAGCGAGGGCAGTTAGTGCAGACTTGGGGCACTCCGGTGGGGGCTCCCTAGACCGCGCCTGTGCGGCCCAGCCGGTGGAGGGTAAAGAGGCGAGCTGCAGGCGCAGCGCGGCGACTGTTCCTCTCCGCAGCTTTGGCCTCCGGCCGCCGAGACCGCAGGCGAGGCGCTCCCTTGCACACACCCGGACGGCTCCTCCCTCCACCGGCTTCTCTCCTTAAAGGCGCCAGGAAGCTTGGGGCGGCGCCCCGTCCCCGCCCGCCCCCCGACCGCCCGCCCCCTGGGCCCGCGCGCACCTCTGCAGGTGGGAGCAGCGGTGGAGGCGCGGCGGGAGCCCCACAACGTCAGAGCTGGGAGGGCTCTCGGAGACCGCCCGGGGCCGGCCTCCCTACGCGCCGACGGGGAGACTGAGGCCGGGAGAGGCCGGGAACCGTCTCGGGAGACCTCGGCGCCGGAACTCAGAGCTTCTGGACTTTACCAGCCTCTGCAGAGGGCTGGGGCCCGCGGTGAAAGGACAGGCTCGCTTCATTTTTTATTGTCCAGAGAGGGTGAGAATTGGCGGAGGGGGCGCTTGGTTCTTGTGGGGCAGCGGATGGGGAAGGGAGACCTTCCAGGTGGCTGGCTCTTAAGATATTTCAAGGATGATTTTCAAACCCCAGTCAGGGCTGCCTTGCCCATTGCCCGTCCAGCCCCTCATCTTTCAGACGGGGATTTCTAGGCCCCATAGAGGAGGTGACTTGCCCTGGCCTCACCGCGACTTTGCCGGCTAGCGGAGTCTCACACTTGCATCTCTGTTAGGACTGCTCTTTGCCCCCTCTGGGCCTGAGGCAGCCACTTTCTCTTTTTGAGCCCCAGGTTCCTCGACTGCACGGAGGGTTTGCACCTCAAGAGACCTTCCGTTATCGACTTTTAGGGAAAGGCCACCCCACCCCCACCATCTGTCTTTGGGTGACTCAGGACCCCTCTATATGACGGAAAGTGGCACACAGCTTAAAGAGGATGAAGGCTAGGCTTCTGTCCTCTCGTAGTAACCTCCTCCTCCAGTTCACCCAGGCCAGGGAGGGTTCCGCGTGGCTCCCAGGACCCCCGGGGGCCTTCCCGCAGAGGGGCGCGAGGGCTGCGAGAGGCAGGGGCCGAGGTGAGGGCGCTCCAGGTGGGCACGTCTCCCGGGGGAAAGGACGGGCAGGGGGGACCCGTTTGCTTCGCGGGTGTCCGGTTTCTGAGTTCGTTTCCGGCCACCCCCCAGGGCGGGATCTCCCGCCTCAAGCGAGAGAGACTCCCAGCTGCGGCCGCCCCATTAGCCTGGGTTCTCTTTGTGGTCTTGCACAGGGACACCTCGGGCCCGTCCTTTGTCCCAAGCGGGGCCTCAATTTTCTCCTCTGTGAATTGGGGGCGGGAGGGCATATGCAGACCTCGGAGGAGGCTCCTTCTGCCCTTAGGAATCCGGACCTTGGCGCGGACTCCAGAGATTCCAGCCGGGGTGCAGCTTTCCGCGGGGCTGTGGGTGTAGGGCGAGTCTCCAGAGCGCGGGCGACACGTCCTCCAGGGGTTTTAGTCGCGTCCTTCGTGGCGGTGAGCTCTCTGTGGGTTGATCCCCGCTGAGCATCGGGCAAGTACCTTCGGAAGAAAGAGGCGGAGAGCCCCGATCCTCGCTTGGCGGATCCGGGTTTGTAAACAGAAGCGCGGTTTGCATGTGGACCTTCCTCAGCGGATGGGCGCTCGAACGACTGGAGAGTGCTTTTTCACTCGTTCAGCAAAACTCTCAGTTTCCTTCTAACAAAGTAACGAAAATGCGAAAATCCAGATTTCGATGTTACATTTTTTTTTGTTGTAAAATGGGGGAAAAAAGTTTAAAACAATTTTATTTTAACCAGATCACATCATAACAATATTTCAGTACTGAATTTTGTGGTGCTATTTTTATTGTTCTATTTTTAATTTTGGACCACTATCCTAACGTGTTTCCATAAATCAAATAATGTGATTCTGTAATTCTAAGAGTCCATGACCAGAAGCCTAAGCTCTTTAACTGTGATTATATTCCTATGACTTTAAGCTTCTGGTCAAATGTAAAAGTGTAGTCCTCATAATGAGATGCTGGGACTAAGATTTTGTGCCTGAAAATATGATGCTACTACTGGGAGCTGCGACTTCCTTAGTTTTTAGATATTTTCATAGCTCTGAAGTATGTATTACTTAATTTGAATTCCTGCCTAAGAGTGTCTGATTAGAAGATTTGGGTCCTATAAATCCACACCTCTATTCTTTCTTAATTCCAAAATGTTAGTAGTACTGGATCCAAAGAATTACCAAATGTCAGTGCTGCATCCACTATTCTGTAACTCAAAAACTCTAATTCTGATAATTCTTATAATATTTGTGACCGTATGCTTTAATGATTGGTCCTATGACTTTATGAGTCTTTACTTTTAAGCCCCAATGGCTGTAGTTAGAAGCCTTGTGTCTCAGGATATCTTGATCCTCAAAGTTTTGTGTCTGTGAGCCCATTCTTCTAGAATCCTGATTCCTCTTTCTCGGATTTTGCTGCTACAGAGCCACACCTGTGCATCAGACCAAGTGTTAGCATCCTGAGATTAGAATTCCTAAGGTCAAGATTTTCATGATCAAAGGAGCCTTAAGATTCTATTCCATAGACGTTTTATTTTAATAATACATTTCAAAATTTTGTGCTTTGAAGATTCCAAAAACCCATGATGCAAAATTTGAATTAAATGAGTTTACTGTTTGGGTGAAAACTATACAAATTGATCCCCCTTGATGCCTGGGCATTTTTTCCCCTTTTCTCTGGTCAAGTCCTCCCTCTTCTCTGGTGCAGTGTTCCTTAACATTTGTGGGGGCAGCAGACATCACTGACAACCATTTGGAAGCTTGGAGATCATTCTCCTAGTTTAGCAGGGGTGGGTTGGTGCTGATGTGGGCGGCTGCTGGGTGATTTCCATCTCCTTTGCACCTGCTTCCAGCCCTGCGTGTATTCCTCTTTTGGGAAAACCCCAAAGGCCATTTTACATTCAGTTTTTAGGGGGACGGCGGGGTGGGGGGGGATGCTGGTGGTCTGTAGGAGACCTTGCAGCTCTTCTCCCAACAATTACTTTCCCCAGTTTTAAAGTGTCCTTGGAGGGTTTGTAAATAAAAAGGAGGGGATCCACAGAGTTATGGAAAATTCCTCCATATCTCTTGACCCAAATGATGCAGATGCAAAGGTAACTAGCTCTTCTCCCTAAGGAAATCTTGGAAATACAAGCCGGAAGGAAACTAGGCCCAGATTGCCAAAGGGATTGCTTAAAGTCTTGCAGAGGTGGTAGTGAGCTGCGAGGGAAACTTGCATCTTGGGCTCCTTATCTCCTGGGCCCACAGCCTCTGTGTCTTTCCCTGAGCTCTCAGAGCCTCAGTTGTGCTTACTGGCCTGGACTGGGTCACTCTCCTAAGCAAATGACAATGGAAACTTCAGGTCCTGATGCTTGCAAATCAGATCCAAGAATCTTGGGACCTTAGGAATACAGGGACCTCTGTTTGGTTTACTCTGGGGCAATCAGTCAGGGTCAGCAGGCTGTATGGCTTCAGAGAACTTCAGAACAAGACACTGCCACAAAGGGGGCCCGTGTCACACTCATTACTGGCCCAGAGGACTTGAGCCATCTGCTACTCTTTCAGACCTCAGTTTCCCCATCTGTGAAGTGGGACATCTCCTACCTGTTGCCCTTCTTCCGGAGAAAAGAGAGGATGGAGTAGGACGCGTCACTGACCCGTGATTGTTTTCTCCACCTTTTAAATTGTTTTCAGGGCAAAACTTCGATCTGGGGGGAAAAAAGCTGCTGGGGGAAAGTCAAGTCGTTCTCACTTATGGACGGAGATAAGACGCACTCCTTGAAGAAGCAGCGGTTGATTAAAGTTCAACGTTTTCGGCAGTTTAGCCCAGGGTGTTTAGACTTCCAGGCCACTTGGGTGTGGTTTCTTTCCACGCATAGCGCGGCTCAGGGACCCCTGGAGCTGGGTCGGGGCAACCGGACTCTGAGCCATTGGCTCACTTAAACTCCGTGAACGCAGAATTATAGCCACTGCCGGAGACAGATTGGAGGAACTGGGGCCCAGAGAGGGGTGCCCTCTGCTTCCCACCACCCTGCCTAGCTAACCCTGCCAGCAGCCTTCCGACTCACCCCCAGGAAGCGCCTCGCGTCGTTCTTTGCTCCCAATCCCTGCTCCACAACCTTTTCCCAACCCTGCCCGTCAGTCCCCGTGGCGGGGAGCTCAGGAGCCAACTCGGACATCCAGGAGCTCAGCCGTGGCGGCGAATAGGGCAAGCTGGCTCCGAGAGCGCGCGGACTTGGCCCACCGCGCACGGCGAGTCTGGGGCAAAGTCCAGCCTGAGCTCTTCCTCCACCTTGCCCGAGCCCCACTCTCTCCGGCGCTCAGCGCGCGTTCCCCGCCAGGACCGAGGAACTCCAGGCGCGATCCTCGTAGGCTCAGAAGGAGCCGGCCGCCGGGCGGGAGAGAGCTCGGCGTTGGCGGTGGACTCTCCTGGGAAAGCGGAGGACCCGGTCTGAGATGGCAATGAGAGCAACAGCCTGGGTCTTCTCAGCCTGGCCGGCGGGCGCACGTCCTTAGATTCTGGCACCGTGGGCGCAGGAGCAGCGCTCTGGGATCGTCGGGCGTCCGGGTTTCTTAGGTCTTACCGTGCTCTATGTACGGCTTTGGGACTCGGAAAAGCCCGCAATTGGGACGGAAAATTATGGATGTTTATGTTGGGAGATAGAGATCCTGGTTTGCAAGACAATCTCAAAAGGGCTGTTGATTACTCCCCTTTCTCCCTCAAAGGGGAAATGCACTAGACAGAATTCTAATTCAACCACCTGAGGCACACAGGAAGAGACCGTGACCTGTTCCCCCTCTTCAAGCCAAGTTTGTCCTAGAACCCAGGCCTCCGATTGGGATCCTTGATGTCCCCTGCCTCCTGGCACTTGAGGTCATCAGGATGGTTTGCTGATAGCTGGGTCCAGGTCCCCCGGGTGGGGAGTGGGGTGGGGCTGGGGTGGGTGCCTCAGGCAGGCCCCTCTGAGAACCCAATACCGCTGGCTGGCTGGCTGGTTGCTCAGGGCCATCGTCTGGGGAACTGGAAGAGTGTATCCCGGAGGCATGTGCAGGTGGTCCAACTCTCCTCTGGCCTCTTTCCTTAGGGCATTTTTGGGCTTCTGTGTATCTCCAGGCCTGGGAGTGTGTGTGTCTCTCTCCGGTCTCACCATCTGTCTTTCTGCCTCTGTGTATGAGTAAGACCGCACCCATCTTCCCCTTCCAGCCCACTGGTGGGAAGTAAGGGGGGCTGCACACTCCAGCCAGGGCCAGGCTGCCCGTGCCAGTCTCTTCCCTCCCAGGGGATGGTGCAGACAGCGGCAAGGAGGGATGGAGGGACTTCCAGCCAGGAGGATGCTACAGCTGGTGGGCGTCCTGATCCTTGGCCTTTCTGCCCAAAGGCCTCTCAGAGTCCCTCACTACCCCCCACCTCTGCTGAGGTGAAGGGACACAGAGTAATCTGGTGCCAGCCTTCCAGACAAGTCTAAGGCCCCAAACTGTCCTCAGTAGGGCACTCCCACTGTCTGTCTCTGCAGAAACCAAGCCACTTGGCTGCTTAAAGATCCTCAGTGGCTCCCCTTGATCCAAGGCCAGATCACATGCCCCTTCCCTGGCCTGGCTACACAATGCAGCCCCTTCCCACCTGTCCTCTTTTACTTGGTCTCCACTGCCCCCAACTTTGGAGTACTTCCAGCAAGTGTTCTCCAGTTCCCTTGGGTAAGTTCACGCCCTCAGACTGGAAAAGCTGCCCCCATCCCCACCTCAGCTTAAACGTCTCCTCTTCTGGGAAGTCCTCCTTTTTATGCCTGAGTAAGTCGAACACTCCCTTTTTGAACCTGCCCCAGCATGTTTGGATTTGGGCACTTGTCACATGTTTGGTGGTGTAATGATTTGGTTAATGTGACTGTTCTTCTCTGGGAGCTCTTTTGTGGCAGGAACTGGGATCTCGTGGAGCTGGGCACCCGGGTCACAAACACAGGGCCTGGCACAAGGTACAATGTGGCCCTGCTATGAGAGCCAGTTACTTAGAGTCACCCACTCCTGGGTCATTTCCTGTTTCTACCTCTTCCTAGCTCTGTGACCTTTGGCTACTTAGCCACTCTCAGCCTCAACTTTTCGATCTATAAAATGGGGATGATACTAATGTCATAAAAGAGTTGTGAAGGTTACTGATATCGCAGTACTCTTCTATGTGCACACACTGTTTTAAAACTCTTTACATACTTTAAATACATGAATGTATCAGGACACCTGCAGATCTCAGGCTTGTCACTAACTGGGCCTTGGGGGTACATCCAGGAGAGCGGGCAGAGCACTGGATCTGAAAGGCATGATTGGATATGCCATCTGGCCTGGTGTATGTCTACAGAAAGAGGGGTGTCACAGGTGATAAGCAGGAAATGAGGGAAGGGCCTTGGGTTTGCATGCAGTCTGGGTTTCTGCCCAGGCAGATCTGGCCCAACCTTTTGGCAGGAGGGTGGGGGAAGGCTTCAGCATTGGGCTGGGTATATTCATAGGCATATTCTTTAGTTCTGAAACTGTCCATGTGCTCCACCCATAGGGTAGGACTCCAGGGGCTGCGGGGCCAGTTAGGGGATCTGGGCTTGCCCTCCTGATTGTGTTTGGACATGCTCCAAAAGTAGGGAGGAGGTGAGAGACTGCTGCTGGGGTCCCTTTAGGGGCTCTTACCTTCTGTGGGTGGTGTATGTGGCTTTCTATATTTCCTGAGCTCTGGCCTAGGGCTTTTTCAACGTTCTAACTTTCTCATAGACGCCTACTATTTCCTATTTGTGGTTTGCGGAGCTGCCTCTGATTGTGAGCGCAGTTTTCTGGCCAGGGATGATTGGGATTGGCTTTACCCAATGAATAAGATGGTGCAGACTCAGATAAGCAGCTCCATCTCGTTTAGGTTCACTTTGCTGACCATCTCCTGGTATTCCTCCTTCCTTGGGAACTGGGTTTCTGTCGTTTATGGTATTGAAAAAAAAAAAAACAGACTAGCAGCAACGGAAGGTTTTCACCAAGAAGAAAAGAGTGTGTCCTTCCACACCACACCCTAGTTCTGTTCAGCATTTTGTCCACAATTTAGAAAACATAGAAGGCAAGCTGATCGAGCTTGTGGCTGACCACGCTGAGGTGCTGATGCTGGTAGCTGATAGATGCAAGACTCAGAATAATCACCAGGTTGGGAGACTGAGCCAAAACCAACAAAGGAAATATTTTAAAAACTGTTATGAAAACATTGTAACATTACAGGAGACAAAACAGGAAGAAAAGAGTCACTCACATGCCAATTACCTATCATTCACCTACTAGGTTTTCCTATGTTCTGTTTTTTTTTCTCCTTTGTATTCTTACACATGTATGTATGTTTGCATAGGTGTTATCACTGTATATGTACAATTCTGTAGTCTTTGTACACAACGCATTTGCATTATTTTGTAAACGTAACTACATGTTGCCCCTTATTTCCCATTTTTCATCTATAATTGTGAATAAAATGGTCTAGTGTTGATTTAACCCTGTCATACTGGCTGGGCAATTACGTAATTCCCAATACCTTTGATATAGGTGGTCCTACTATGAAGGTGTTTGTATAAAGAACTTCTTATTTCTTTTGAAATATCCTTTAAGATAAATTCCTAAGAGTAAGATTTGTGGTACCAGCTCTAAATATAGTGCTACCAAATTGCCTCCAGGTCTTGCAACTTACCATAATCAAGATAATCAAGGGGCGCCTGGGTGGCTCAATCAGTTAAGTGTCCGACTTTGGCTCAGGTCATGATCTTGTGCCCTGTGAGTTCTAGACCTGTGTTGGGTTCTGTGCTGACAGCTCAGAGCCTGGAGCCTGTTTCGGATTCTGTGTGTGTGTCTCTCTCTGCCCCTCCCCAACTTGTGCTCTGTCTGTGTGTGTGTGTCTCTCTCTCAAAAATAAACATTAACAAATTTTTTAAATAAAAAAATAATCAAGATAATTAACATATCCATCACCCCTAAAATTTCCTTGTACCACTTGTGATTGATTTATCTGCCCCATCCTGCCACCATCCAAAGGCAATCACTGATCTCCTGTCACTATAGACTATTTTACATTTTATAGAATTTATATAAATGGAATAACACTGTATTCTTTTTGTCTGGCTGCTTTCACTCACCATGTTTATTTTGATTCTCATCCATGTTGTGATATCAATACTCAATTCCCTTATTTTTATTTTTTTTATTTTTTTTATTTTTTTTGCTAAATAGTATTCTATTATAGGGATACATCACAATTTGTTTATCTTTTCACTTGTTGGTGGACATTTGAATTGTTTCCATTTTTGGCTTTTACAAACAAAGCTGCTATGAATAGTTGTGTAGAAGTCTTTGTGTGGCCACATGTTTTTATTTCTCTTGGGTAAATACCTAAGAGAGGAATGGCTAGGTCAGAGATGGGAGATGTATGTTTAGGTTTTTAAGAAATTGCCAAACTTTTGTCACAAAGTGGCTGTATTTCGTTCATTTCTACTAGCAGTATATGAGAGAATTCTATTTGCTCTATCTCCTTACCAACATTTGATATATTCAGTCTTTTAAAATTTTACCCTTTTTAGTGAGTATGTGCTGGTATCTCAGTGTAGCTTTAATTTGCGTTTCCCTCATGACTAATAATATATTTATTATTTATTGCTGTGTAACAAATTACCCCCAAATCATCGGCTTAAACAGCAAACATTATCTCACAGTTTCTCTGGGCCGGGAATCTGGGTGTGGCTTAGCTGGGTGTGCCTAGCAGAACTGACCCATCTGAGTTTGAAATTGCTTTGGAGTGATGCTGGTTGCAGGAAGAGTGGAGAGGGGAACTGAATGGACAAAGGGCTGGAAACGAGGACAGAAGAAAACTGAATTAACAGACTGGAAAGAATTATCCTTCAGAACAAGGTAGTGGTTCTGAGCCAAATGTCAGGCTGTAGCTCTCCTACAGGTTGGAGGAGTTTGTTCCTGATGATTCTGGGAAACAGAACATTTGTTGAGCAGGGTACCTGTATCAGGATCTATATGTTAGTTCATTTAATCAGTCCTCGGAACAGTCCCATTTTACAGATTTAGAAATCAAGATCTGAGAGGTCAAGTAAAACTTGGCCAAGTCTGTATACTTGAGGTGGATTTAAGCTCTGTTTCTTGCCAGGCACTGAGTTCTTTTATCACAGTACCCTAGTATATTCGTGTATTATTACACTTCTGCCTCTGCCTCTCTGTATCCTTTGCCTCCAGGGCCAGTAAGATTTCTCTGAGCAACTTCTAGTGGTCAGTAAGGAAGTCCAACTCCTCCATCACTCAAGTCTCTAGTTGTGGTAGCCTGGGTTCTCTTTGGAGCTTGAGCTGTGTTGCAAAACCTCCCACCTTCCCCCATGTCTGACAGGCTTCAGTGGCTTCTGTAAGGTTGGCCTCACTCAGTAAGAGGACTGTAGATCTTAGCTCTGGCTACCTCCATGAATGATTTTTGCCCCATAATGAAAGTCACTGTGGCCTGGCGCAATATGTCCTCTGCCCTGTCAGCACCCCCTGTTATACGGTTATAACACCCATAGACACAATACATCTTGGATGTGAAACCACTTCAAGTTTTAGCTCCAAGTGTGAGTGGGTTTGAGAAGGTCCAATTTCCTCTCCAGCCTTAGTTTCTTCAGCTGTCAAATCAAGGAGGAAGATCTGGTTGGCAAGATTAGTACCCCATGGAAGAAAAGACTACAAAGTCTGCTCCAGTCTCCAAGAGCACTAGACATTGTCTATTGATTACATCATTCACAGGTCTTCATTAAAGCTGTGTCACAAATAAAATACAAATTCATTTACAGATGATACTGAAGTTTTGGTCATTTTTTGGACATGAGACATTTCTCAATGTTTATAAAAAAAAGTGTATCTACCTTACATGTATGTGTGCATGTTTTGAGAACTGTGGAATTTATACTTGCTAAGAAGATCATTTGTCCAAATGAGAAGCACTAAGAGAGTCTCTATCATCTCTCTAGCCCGATGGAGTAATATTAAACATATTTAACAACTAGGATGTTATTCAATGAGTGTAAAGTTACAGTGATACAAGATGAGTAAGTTATAGAGATGTGCTGTGGGACATAGGGCCTACAGTTAACAATACAGTGTTGTGCACTTAAACATTTGTTAAGAGGGTGCATTACATGTTAAATGTTCTTACCGCCCACACAGGTACAATGATTCTTTTGGAGGAGATAGACGTGTATTTTATTTGGGGTGATAGTATTCACTAGTGTACCCATATATCCAAACTCATCAAAATGTGTGCACTAACTGTGTGCTATTTTTTGTGTACCTATTATACCTCAATAAAGCTGTTAAAAAAAAAAAACAACAAGACAGGGGTATTGACCAATCAGAATGTATGCACTGTAACACCTGGCAATCAGAATGAAGGACTGCACTACAGCATCCCTGCCCAGTGTTTCAAGCTTTAACCCCTTAGTTGTAGAATCTTTGTGTTTCCGGAGAATCCCAAGGGAGGTCCTGAGACAACCAAGAGAGCTGGGAGCATGGGTAGGGGTGGGGGTGGGAGTTTGGGCAGTCACTGTTTATCTATGGCGCATCTCAGTATTTCGGTGTCTCAGTGTTCAGCGATTGCATGTGGGTCATCCTTCCAACTGCTGCACCAAGATGGCATATGATGCCTGGCCTTGGACTCTTGGGCTCTTACATCCCTGTACAGCTGACTTTCCATGGCCAGAGCCCACCTGATAGCAGTGCACTGCACCAGCCTACCCCAAATTTGACTTGAAAATGCTGGGCAGGGGCGCCTGGGTGGCTCAGTCGGTTCAGCGTCCAACTTCGGCTCAGGTCGTGATCTCGCGGTCCGTGAGTTTGAGCCCCGCGTCAGCTCAGAGCCTGGAGCCTGTTTCGGATTCTGTGTCTCCCTCTCTCTCTGACCCTCCCCTGTTCAAGCTCTGTCCCTCTCTGTCTCAAAAATAAATAAACGTTAAAAAAAATTAAAAAAAAAAAAAGAAAATGCTGGGCAGTTTTCCACCCAGGTGGTAAACTTGTGACCCTCCAAATCTGGTTTCGGTGGACTGAGTTAATCTCCTCTTCACTACCTGTGTACAAGTGAGTTGTGTAAAGGAAAGGAGGCAGGATTTGGGGTCAGGAGTTGGGTCTGGGTTCACATCTCAATTCTGCTGCTTTTCTCCATATACCTTCTGGAGATGAAGTCCTCCAGGATTTCATTCCTGTGACCTCAGCTTTGTAGTCAGTTAATGAGATGGTGACATCTGTCCTGTCCCTCTCATAGGGTTGTGTTGAGGTTTAAATGACAGGAAGGAGGGGAAGTGCTTTGCGGACTGTAAAGCACTGCACATAGGGCACCGGGGTGGCTCAGTCGGTTAAGCTTCCAACTTGGGCTCAGGTCATGATCTCACGGCTTGTGAGTTCGAGTCCCTCGTCAGGCTCTGTGCTGACAGCTCGGAGCCTGGAGCCTGCTTCGGATTCTGTCTCCCTCTCTCTCTCCCCCTCCCCCATTCATGCTCTGTCTCTCTCTGTCTCTGAAAAATAAATAAACATTAACAAAAATTAAAGCTCTGTGCACACATGAACAAGTCTCTGTTCCATAGACTAGATCTGACTGTTGAGAATGTTGTTTGTCTGCTTCTGATTGAACTGGGGATTACGGATCTGAATGTTCCCTGACTATTCTCAAATGTGACCATAATACAGCTCCAGCTTTTTATGAGGAGAGGGAGGGTGGGCTGCAGAAAGTGAATCTTTCTTTTCCCTTAACTCTGCAATATCAGAGCTGACATTGGCTGCTAGAGAGTACCTAATTCATCTCCTTCATTTAATTTTTTTTAATGTTTATTCATTATTATTGAGAGAGAGAGAGAGAGAGAGAGAGACCAGGGGAGGGGCAGAGAGAGAGGGAGACACAGAATCTGAAGCAGGCTCCAGGCTCTAAGCTGTCAGCACAGAGCCCGATGCGGGGCTTGAACTCAAGGACCGTGAGATCATGACCTGAGCCAAAGTCAGATGCTTAACCGAATGAGTCACCCAGGCACCCCTCATCCCCTTCATTTTCTAAATGGGGTTGCTGAGGTCCAGAGAGGGCCAGTGAGTGGTCCAAGGCCACACAGTGAGTGAGTGGTGGAGCCAGAACCAGGTCTGATGCCCTTCATCACAACATGTGATGTGTCTTGTGGCAAACCACTCATTCACATTTTCATTCATTCAACAGCATTATTGCATACCTACTCAGTGCTGGGTCGTGTGCTGTTTTGGGGGTAGACAAGCCAGGTGCAATTCTGCTCTCTAGTTGCTCAGGACACAGGGCAGAGAATGCTCTTTCCGAGTCCTAAGAGGGGACCAGATAAAGCTTTCCGAGTCCTAAGAGGGGACCAGATAAAGTGTTATCCTTATAGGTCAGGCAACCTCTTCTGGGGATGGGGGTAGTTTCTGAGAACAGTCAGAAAGTGTGGTGATGAAGCTCAGCGATGCCACCCTAACACCAGTGAACAACCAACCATCCTCACCTGCCTGTCTTGTTCAGTTTTCCCCAGCCGTTCACGTTGCAGATGCAGGTGTTGAGGCCCCAGGAAGGAACGGGATATGACCAGGGGCACAGAACTGGAAAGTGCCAGTGCCACTTTGAAAACAGAGTGTGATGCCAAGGCCTTGTGGATCTTGTGAAATGGTTCAATTTAGGTAGGAAGAGCACGGGTTTGGGTGCTGAAGATACCTGGGTTCCAATCCCAGCTCTGCCATCTCCCAGCTGTGTGAGTTTGGGCAAGTTACTATTTTGAGGACTGTTTTCTCATGTGCAAAATAGAGATCACGGGGTACTTACCTTACAGGGCTCCTGTGAAGGTGAAATCAGTGCCTGGGAGCAGAGCTCCTAGCTAGTGTCCGGCATGCGGTGAGTACCTGATTTGTGTTTTTCTTTGCTGTCCTACCAGCTCTTGATGTGGGTGGCTTGTCAATAGCTGAGGGCCCAAGCACTCCTGGCCATCTGCGCCTGAGTCCTGTGCTTTCATGGAGAAAGGTCTGGAAGATGTTCCTCAGTTGAATAATAAGGGTGGTGGCAAAGGTGAGGTTCGCTGAAGGCTCAGGCTTGAAAGCTGGGCCCTCTCCCCCAAAGTGCTCTTTTGGGCTCTCTGTCTCTCCCTGTCTCTGCCTGTCTGTCTCTCTCTCATGGGTAGGGCCTGCTCAAAGCTCCCTTAGGCCCAGTTTGGATGCCCGGAGTTGCTGCCATGCCTGACTGCACGGGCTGTCAGTTTTGCCTTGTTCCTGCTGCATTCCGGCTTCGTATGTCAGCACCTCATGAAAATCTTCCAGGTCCTGGCTTTGAATAGCCCCTTGGCTGCCTGGGAGTGAAGAGGCTGCCTCTGTTTTGCCTGTCAAATCATCTGCTTTGTCTGTCTACGGGCAGGTAAGCCGGGTCCCCTTACATAATACCGACCGGGCCATCACTGTCAGGGCTGATTTTGTCCTGCTCAGGCTGAACAAACAGCCATTCAGACCCACCAGCAGAGGCCATGCGTGGCAGGAGCTATTCTTCTGATGCAGTTTGATGACAGGCTCTGAGCAGATGCGGAGTGCCCCAGTGGGGAGGGAGCTGAGCTCCGACTTGCCTCTCCCAGCCACTGCAAATCCTCCTTTCCTAGCTGAGTCAAACCTTCCAAAGGACTCCCACGTTCCCTCTTTGCTCACTGGGCATGCAATACAGGGAGTGGGCAAAATGAAACGAGAGGGGGACCCTGATATACAAAGAAAACATACGGAGAGCCTGATAACCTGCCAGATTTCTTCCTTTGCCTTAACTGCCAGGGGCTCTGGAACAAATTTAGTACTGGAGGCAATAATTACCTCATCCCAATCGCCTGATAACATCTTATTTATTTATTTATTTATTTATTTATTTATTTATTTATTTACTATTTGAGAGAGAGAGAGAGAGCACGCGCGCGTGCCTTGAGTGGGGGAGGGGTGGAGAGAGAGAGAGAGAGAGAGAGAGAGAGAGAGAGAGAGAGAGAGAGAATCTCAAGGAGGTTCTACCCTGTCATCACAGAGCTCCATCTCAAGAACCATGAGATCACGACCTGAGCTGAAATCAAGAGTCGGACACTTACCCAACTGAGCCACCCAGGTGACCCCCCCCTCCATAACATTTTTAATCAATCTTTCTTTAATGTATTTTTTATTATGGTAAAATACACATAACATTAAAGTTACCATTAGTGACATTTGATACATTCACATGCTGTGCAACCATTGCCCTTCTCTAGCTACAGAACTTTTTTTTATCACCCCAGAAGGAAACTGTTTACTCATTAAGCAGTCATTTTCCATTCATTAACTTTTGAGACAGCACAAGTATCCTTGTGAAGGGTAGGGTAGGGTAGGGTGTATGGTCTGTAAACGAAAAGAATAAGAAGAGACAAAGCATAAATTTCATTGCATCAGCTGGACACATTCACTTTTTATTTTATTTTTCCACATTCACTTTTGTTTCATTCTCTTCTTTGTTCAGTTAGGGACTGAATTATGGCTTATTTCTGATTTGGCTGTGTCATTCCAAATTCCCTCCTTTCTTCTCCCTGCCTTTCCCCTCCTCCTTCTTCCCTTCCTTCAGAACTTCAGATCTACTATCTAACCTACCTATCTTCTCTCTCTCTCTCAAAAAACTATTATCTATCTATCTATCTATCTATCAATCAATCATCTGTCTATAATCTCATCCATCTAACTTCCTACTCTCCATCCATCTATCTGTACCTCTCTTTGTAAACCTAGATCATTGGCTCTCAGCCCTCCACATTGGAATCACCTGGTAGGGTTTTAAAATCTACTGATGCTTGGGTCCCATCTCAAGCCAGTTGAAATGGAAACTCTTGTTGTAGGACCTAGGCATCGGCATATTTTTTAAGAGTTCTCCCAGGTGATTCTGATGCATAGTAAAGGTTAAGAACTATTCATCTAAATTAGCCTCCCTGATACTTATCCTTCTGCAGAAACTTCTTATTTCAGTTTTGGTCCTCTTTTGGGTTTTTTTGCTTGTTTACTTTTGGTGTTTTGTTTTGTTTTGTTTTTTTACATAAATGTTTACCACAATAATGCTGTATAATCTTTTAACAGTATGTATAAACAACTTACTATGACTGAAATTGTTTTTAGGAGCAATATTTTAAAGCTGCCTATGGGTGCCTGGGTGGCTGGGTCAGTTGAACATCTAACTCTTGATGTCAGCTCAGGGCTTGATCTCAGGGTTTTGAGTTCAAGCCCCATGCTGGGCATGAAGTGTACTTAAAAAAATAAAAAACATAAAAAAGGCTGCCTAGTATGCTATTAACATATGTTACATTTATTTATTCAGCCTCCTGTTGGGATTTTGATTAGTATTGTATCAAATCTATAAATGAATTAGGGAAACTTTGTGTACATTTCATATATACACCTAATTTAATTTAAAATTCTGAAATTTCGAACATATACAAAAACAAATACGATGTCCCCCTGGGTACCCGTTGCCCAGCTCCAACAACTATCAGTTGTATTCAGTTCTGTCCCATGCATATCCCCATCTTATTCTACTATCCTAGTATTTTGAAACAAACCCCAGACATCATTATAAGTTCATCTGCAAGTATTTCAGTATATATCTCTAAAAGACAACAAAACCCCAATACCATTGTTATACCCCTCCCCCCCAATTAACAATAATCCCTGAGTATCATCAAAGGAAACTTGATGGCTTGTGATGGTTCTGATATCCAAATGTCTCATAAACGTATTTGTTTTATTTCTACGTTTTCTTTGGGATTAAACCTTTTTTTTTTTATTGTGGTAAGAAACCTTAGAGTCGTTCTGATTGGTATTAAGTCTCATTTAATATATAAATCCCCACTCCATCCTTCATTTTTTTCCTTGGAATTTATTTGTTGAAGGAACTGGATTATTGGTCTTGCAGAGTTTCCCACATTATAGACTATATTTTTATGATGTAGTTTACCTTGTTTCTCTGTTTTCTGTATTTCCCATACCTTGGTGACTTGGGCTATGTGATATTTAGCCTTCCAATTCATGAACATGTAATATTTATCATTTTAATTTAGCTTTTCCTTAATGTCTATTAATAGCCTTTCCTATATTTCTCCATGAAAGTCTTACGTGTCTTTTAAAAAGTTATTATTATTATTATTATTATTATTATTATTATTATTAAAGTTTATTTATTTTGTGTGAGAGAGAAATAGAGAGAGTGGGTGAGGGAGGGGCAGAAAGAAAGGGAGACAGAATCCTGAGCAGGTTCTGTGCTATCAGTGCAGAGCCTGATGCAGGACTTGATCCCATGAACCATGAGATCCTGACCTGAGCCGAAACCAAGAGTCGGACACTTAACCGACTAAGCCACCTAGGCACCCCAATCTTGCATGGCTTTTTAAAAATAAATTTATTTATTTGTTTATTTATTTACTAAGTATTTATTTATTTTTAAGAAAGAGAGAGAAAGAGCACAATTTGGGGAGGGACAGAGAGACAGAGGGAGACACAGAATCCAAAGCAGGCTCCAGGCTCTGGGCTGTCAGGGTAGAGCTGATACAGGGTTCAAACCCATGAACTGCGAGATCATGACCTAAGTCAAAGTTGGACACCCAACCCACTGAGCCACCAAGGCACTCCTATTTATTTATTTGTTGTTGTTTTTGTTTTAATTTTATTTATTTTGAGAGAGAGAGAGAGAGAACGTGAGCGAGCAAGGGGAAGGCAAGAGAAAGGAAAGAGAATCCCAAGCAGGCTCCGTGCTGTTTATGGAGCCCAAGATGGGGCTCAGTCTCATGAACAATGAGATCATGACCTGAGCAGAAATCAAGAATCCGACACTTAACCGACTGAGCCACCCAGGTGCCCCAAAGTCTTGCATGTCTTATTAAAATTATTTCTAATATTAGTTTTGGTGGGGGTTTTTTGATAAAATTGGAAATGTTAGCTGTTTTTTTCTTTTCTTCCCAGATTCATGGAGATATAATTGATATACAGCATTGTGTAAGTCTAAGGTGTGCAGTATGATGATTTGATACAAATATGTAGTATGTATTGCCAAATGTTTACCACATTAGTGGTTTTAGTTAGTGAATTAGTTAACATATTCTTCACCGTACATAATTACCATTTTTTTGCTGTGGTGGTGAGAACATTAAGATCTACTCTCTTAGCAACTTTCAAGAATATAATACAGTATTGTTTTTTTTAATGTTTGTTTGTTTGTTTAGAGAGAGCTGGCGAACAGGAGAGGGGCAGAGAAGAGGGAGAGAGGGAATCCCAAGCAGGCTCCATGCTGTCAGCTTGGGGGCCAGCGTGGGGCTCAATCTCACTAACTGTGAGATCTTGACCCGGGCTGAAGTCAAAAGTTAGAGGCTTAACCGACTGAGTCACCTAGGCGCCCCACTTTTTTTTTTTTTTGAAAGTAGGCTCCATGCCCAACACAGAGCCCTATGAGGGGCTTGAACTCACAACCCTGAGGTCAAGACCTGAACTGAGGTCAAGAGTTGGACACTTAACTGACTGAGCCACCCAGGTGCCCCAGGGCATAAATATTTTAAATCTGTGAAATAGATTTTCCAAATTTCAGGTAAGTCTTAGACAAAAACTGGATAGCAAACAGTTCATAGCTGAACTCTCTGAGACCAGCTGAACTCTCTGAGATCAGTTTTTCTGCTTGCCCATATCCTTAAAATCTTTTTTTTTTTTTAATTTTTAATTTATTTTGAGAGAGAGAGAATGCACAGGAGGGGCACAGACAGAGAATCCCAATGCGGGGCTCAAACTCACAAACCATGAGATCATGACCTGATCTGAAATCAAGGATGCTTAACCAACGGACTGAGCCCACATGGGCGCCCCGCCCATATCCTTATAATCTTAAAGGATATGAGCAATGTAGCCTTTTTGGAGTGAGGAGTAAATGCTGGCTGTGTTTGATTTTTTTTAAAGCACTTTTTTTTTTAAGTTTATTTATTTTTGAGACAGAGGGAGAGAGACAGAGCATGAATGGGGGAGGGGCAGAGAGAGACGGAGACACAGAATTGGAAGCAGGCTCCAGGCTCTGAGCCATCAGCAAAGAGCCCGACACGGGGCTCGAACTCACGGACCGCGAGATCATGACCTGAGCTGAAGTCGGACGCTTAACCGACTGAGCCACCCAGGCGCCCCTGGCTGTGTTTGATTTTTATCAGGTCAGCCTCAACATACTAATCTTCTTCAAATGCGTCTATCCTGGGGCGCCTGGGTGGCGCAGTCGGTTAAGCCTCCGACTTCAGCCAGGTCACGATCTCGCGGTCCGTGAGTTCGAGCCCCGCGTCGGGCTGTGGGCTGATGGCTCTGAGCCTGGAGCCTGTTTCCGATTCTGTGTCTCCCTCTCTCTCTGCCCCTCCCCCGTTCATGCTCTGTTTCTCTCTGTCCCAAAAATAAATAAAAAACGTTGAAAAAAAAATTAAAAAAAAAAAAAACAAAAACAAATGCGTCTATCCTTATTTTCCTTATTTTGCCTTCAATTTTTTTTAAAGGTTTATTTATTTTTGAGAGAGAGACAGAGTGCGAGCAGGGGAGGGGCAGAGAGAGAGGGAGACACAGAATCCAAAGCAGGCTCCAGGCTCCAGGCTGCCGGCACAGAGCCCGATGCAGGGCTCAAACCCATAATTGTGAGATCATGACCTAAGCTGAAGTCAGATGCTTAACCAACTGAGTCACCCAAGTGCCCCCTTATTTTGCCTTTTTAAACCATTAGACTCACACCATACCATCCTGTCATAGACACTGACCTTAGCCACAGCTCTCCTCATGCTCATACTATTTTATTTATGCAATTTATCCAAGGTCCTTCCAATGATCCTCAATTTGATAAGTACTGTTTTTCCCAGAATCAGATAGGAACAGATCTGTTTGATGGAAAGCATGTTGAGCCCAGACTCAGGGTTCAGGGTTCATCATTTTGGATTCATCTCCTGTCCTCTCTTAGCCTCCGTTAAAGATGATGAAAATGAGGCTTAGCGAGAGGCAGTGATTTGCCAACATCAAACAAGAGGTTAATGCAGAGTTGGGTTTCGAATCTAGTCCCTTTAAGATGGTGGGACTTAAAACAAAACAAAACCCTTGTGAGTGGCCATGATGAATCTCCCCACTTCATCCCACCATTTCTAGCTCAAGCAGATATTTAATCTGCTACAAAGTTCCAGCACCTTCCTTCAAGATCAGGGCTCTTCCCATGTCTCTGGGCTCCTCCTCCACTACTCCTCCTTACTTGCGCTTTTCCTCATATATCTCTCTGGCTCCTCTCTTACCTGGTCCTAACCAATCCTCCCCCACCACCCAGCTTTCACTGGGTGACTCCTCATGAGGCACCTCTTCAGGAAAACTGCCCCCTTCCCGTAACTGGTGATTGATTCATCTGTTCTCTGGACTAGATTAGAAGCGCCTTGATGCCAGGAGTGGGTCTGGGTGGCCAGTATATCACCAGCACTGACAGCACTTACACAAGAACTCAAAGCAGTGCTCAGCCCAAAGCGGTGCTGAGTAAATGTCTGCTAAATGGACAGATGAATGAATGAATGAATGAATGAAAATGAATGGAAGACATTTCCTGATTGCCTTGAATGAGGATTTGTTTGAAGATCAGCAGTCAAATTATTTTTTTTTATTTTTTATTTTTAAAATAAAAAACGCAGGGCGTGGAGCCCTCAGCAGTCAAATTATTCTAAGCCCATCCTCACAGAGAGCTAGGGAAATGACACAAAAATGACAGGCAAAATGGCTTCTAAAAATACCAGAGCCTCAGGGTCTTATTTTTCACACCTGGCTTGGCCAGTTTTGTTTATTCAGAATTCTCATATTTCCATGTAAATCACATTCCCTGATATCAATCTGGTTTTGACTCTCTGTCTTCCTGTCTTTTGGTTAAAAAAAAAAAAATTGCTATGGTTAGTGAGCTTCTGGATTTAATGTCCAGCTATTGTTAAAAGGTACTCGAACCTCCTATGTCAGGGAGTGTACTGAGTGCCTGACATCTGATATCTAATAAAATCCTCACTGGTCAGTGGTATCTCCCTCATTTTGCAGGTAAGGAAACAGGTCCAGAGAGGTTCACTCATACACAGCCACCTGGGGGGATTTAAATCGTATCCTTTGGTGCTGCAGTTCTTGTCTCCCCAATTTACAGAGAGGCTCCATATCAGTCATCTCAATGGCTCCTTGAAGCTACTCAATGAGGGAAGAGAGCACAGGTCCCTAATCCCACCTTACATGTATAGAAATTGAGGGAGTTAAGGGCAAATTGAGGACTTCAACTCAGTCCCGCAGGCCCCTCATTTGGCCCTTGCCAGGGATGTGACTGTGGATGACTTACATCCCCTCTCCAAGTCTCAGAGTCCGCATCTGCAAAATGGGAATAGGGCTTTTTTCCTCCCTTGACACCAGAGATGTATGCTTTCTTTTCCAACACCACTTCTCCAACTTTCTGACACCAACTATGATTCATTCAACTCTATTTTTTTTAATTTTTTAAAATTTATTTTGAGAGAGAGAGGGAGTACGAGCAGGGGAGGGGCAGAGAGAGAGAGAGAGGGAGAAAGAAAATCCCAAGCAGGCTCCACAAGTGCAGAGTCTGACATGGGGCTACAGCTCACAAACTAGAAGATCATGACCTGAGCCGAAACCAAGAGTCCGGTGCTTAACTGACTGAGCCACTCAGGTGCCCTAATTCATTCAGTTCTGACACTGACTACTCAGAGCTGGCGTCAGACTCCACAGGTTAAGGACACAGTCCCATAGTACTGCCCTCACTTCAGATGCCATTCCAAGCATTGGGTCCTCGGGTTACCTATACTTCTGCCAGACTTGGCTACAAAGTCAGGGATTCCCAGGTTCAACAATTAGCTAGAACAGCTCTCTCATTCCAGAGAATGCTATACTTACTACTACAGTTTATTATAAAGGATATAAGTCAACAGCCAGATGAGGAGGTACATAGGGTGAGATCCAAGAGTCCGGAGTAGAGAGACTTCTGTCTCCATGGATGTGGAGTGCACCTTCCCAGCACTTGGATCTATTTGCCAACTCAGAAGTTCTCTGAACCATTTCTCAGGTTTTTGGGTTTTTTTAAATGGAGGTTTCATGACATATAATTGATTAAATCATTGGCTATTGGTGCTTGAACTCAATCTCCAGCCTGACTTCCTGCCACGCCCCTCCCAGGGCAGAGGTGAAAGGTAGGGCTGAAAGCTTCATCTCCCTAATCATGCCTTGGTCTTTCTGTGACCAATCCTGCCCTCCAGCTATTTGGAGCCCACAGGAGTGACCTCATTAGCATACACTCAGGTAAGGTTGAAAGGAGCTTATTATGAATAATGATAGAAACTCCTATCACTCCTTTTGCTCAGGAAATTTCAAAGGTTTTAGGAGCTCTGTGTCAGAAACCTGAGATGAAGACCAAATACATATATTTATTACTATGCCTCAGGGGATAATCATGGGACCTACCTGTAGGGTTGCTGGGGACATTTAATGAGACAATGGAGGTAAAGCAGCTAGCAGACATGATTTGTCTACAGGAAGCCCAAACCTTTCAGGCAAAGGGAGTGAAGACAGAGCACTGAGGTTGGAGTGGATGGCAATAAGGTGGATCCTGGGAGGGGTTGGAGAACAGCAGCCAAGGGTGGATGGCTGGATTCTCCACCGACTACTGGGAAACTGTACCTACACCACGGTAGCTGAGAGAGGTCAGAGCTGAGGGAATGACCAAGCCCAAGCTGCTTAGATGACTTCAGTGAGGGAGAAGTCCTTGACCAGCCCTTCTTCGCTAACCTTTCTTTAGCCCTTTCCCTTCATGCATCCCTCACCAGCCTATCAAAGGTTCTTGTTGCTTCCTATTGCCTTTCAAGTCCCATCTACACACATGAGTGTGAGCGTGTGTGTGCACACATGCGGACACACATGCACACACACACATTACAGAAACACATGCACGCTCCTGGGACTCATGCACTCTTTCCCCAAAACCAGCCCATCACTTCTCCCAACAGTTAGTAGCATCAGCCTCCTGAGCAGCATTCAGAGTCATTCATTCATTCATTCATTCACTCATTCATTCATTCACCAAGCATTTCTTGAGCTTTGGGTGTCCTGCATTGGCCTCACTGAACTAAACAAATCATGCCTCCCTAACCAGTAAGGGAGCTTCCCTGTCAATCTCAGCGATGCTTTTTAAGCTGCATACCCTGTCTCCAGATACAGTTCCACCTTGCTGCTGTAGGGCCCAAGGGCAGGCTGCCCCAAGATGGGCCACTTTGGCACATTGGTTATTATTTTATTTTATTTTATTTTATTTTATTTTATTTTATTTTATTTTATTAAATGTTTTTATTTATTTGAGAGAGAGAGGGTGCAAGTGGGGGGGGGGCAGAGAGAGAGGAAGACAGAAGATCTGAAGCAGATTCTGTGCCGATAGCAGAGAGTCTGATGTGGGGCTCAAACTCAGGAACCGTGAGATCATGACCTGAGCTGAAGTCAGATGCTTAACCAACCGAGACACCCAGGCACCCCCACTTTGGTTATTTTAAATAAAAAAGTTACTTAAGAGACTCTATGCAAGAAGGACACTCAGACCCTTCTCTTTCCCCTTGAAAGCAGAAAATAAATCTCCCCTGGGGAAAGGAACGCTCCATATACCAGGAGGTAAAGAGACATCCTAGTCACTGGAGATGGGAAATTTGGAGCCCAGAAGGCTGTATAAACAACCCTTGTTACTTTTTACTAATTTACTTACCACAGCCCAAGTTCTGTTTAGAATTCCTTACTAATTGAAACTCCCAAAGTTAAGTTTTCTTTGTCCTGTCAATTCTTCTCTTCATCTAAAAAGTATAAAAACCACTGGTTTTAGACATTTCTTTGTGTTTCAATTTCATTATTGAGCTTCCACGCTTGCACGCAGTAAAATTTTGTTTCTTTTCTTTTGTTAATCTGTCTCATATAAATTTAATTCCTAGTCCAGCTGGAAGACCTTGAGGGTAGGGAAGAATTTTTCCTTCCCTTTACTGCACTTAGGGAATTCTTCATTTGCATCCCATTCCTTATCCTTAAAAATATTTTAAAATTACTATTCAAATAATGTTGGATAAGCATAATGTTATTAATATTATACCCATGACCTATTGCCTGAACTTGCAGCTTTCATATCGGCAAGAATACTACTATGCTTATAGAGTTGATTTTACTGGAAGGTGGTATAACAAAGCGGTTAAGAGCTTGGACTTTGGGGTTGGCATAGACCGCCTGGGTTTGAGTCATGCTTGTATGTCTTAACAACCGTGAGACCTTGAGCATGGTACTTACCCTCTACAAACCTCCATTTTTTTATCTATAAAAGTGGGGTATTATAACACCCAACTCAGAGAGTTCAAATAATTAGGTGGGATAATGTTTATAATGTGCTTAGCATTCAATGCATGTTGATAATTATATCTGTAGTCAGAGTGTATACCTTGCCATGACCTACTTTTCTCTTCTCATTTCAGAAGAATTTTCTATCTTGTTACACATTGTTCATATTTATTGTTTTGAATGGCTACTGAATGTTTCCTCAAGCTTCACTAAAATGAAGTCATTTCCTAACTGTTAGATATTTAGGTTATTTCTGGGTTTTCTCTAGTATAAATAATGCTGTGATTAATATTTTGCAACTTAAAGTATTTTTTACTAGCAAAACAAATCGAATCCAACAAATTTTTATATCTCAACTCTGTGTAAAATCTGTGATAAATGCGGGGTGCTCCGATCAGATGGGGGGCCACCAAATGTAGGGCGTCCTAATTGGGTGGGGCCCGGTGGTGTGGGCAGTGAAGGAATTCACCCAAGACAGAACAGGGGAGATAGAAGTTTGCTGAATACACTGCAAGGGAGCAGTGGGCAGGACAGCAGAGGAGAGACTGTCTGCGATGAGACACAGTTATAGGGCAGGGTGAGGGAGTTGTGTGGACGTATGGGATTTTCCCTTTTTCTGTAATCTTAGGAACTGTGCCTGGTTGAAACTGGTCAGTTAGGGCCTATGGTTATTTTGAGGTGGGTCGGTTAATGAGCATGCTTGCATTCAGCTCAGTGGTCACTGTGGGCCCTTTTGTCTTGCTCTACAATAAATACTCTGGCTACAAAGATGGCTGAGACTGGCTGCCTTCCTTCAGGGATATCACGGTCTGTAGTCAACAGAAGCCTTGGACATACATGTCCATTATGTGAGGCAGAGAGTACCCAGTGCTAGAGAAGAATAGATTGCAAATGGCTGAGGTGAAAGGGAGTGATTAGTGAGGAAGAAGTTATTTGTGAACCTGGAAGCTCCATGAAAGTTCCACTCATCCATTCAGACCTGCATCCAACATGCTAAGCACCTCGACTATGGGGCTGCATCCTGCCCTCAAGAGCTCACACTCTGTTGGGGGTGTGAAACCAGGACTCTAAGCCTAGGTGGGGGGGCCACAGAGAGGTTGACAGCTATTCTCAGAAGCAGGAGAACTTGTGTCAGCTGCCCACTGGGGAGTAGAGGAAGGTTTCTGAGGCAGGGCTTTGGCCTACACTCTGAAGGATGAGAGAGTTGGAGTCTTGGGGGAATTTACAGACAGGAGGAGGAGCCCTCTGGGAGGGGGAATGCAAGAAATAATGACATGTTGTTTCATGCTAGTTGCAATTGTTCTGAGTTCAGGTCCTGGAGGAGGAATTTCTTTAGAAGTACATTTTGCTTCCAAGGAACCTAAAAACATCTAAAGATGAATGTTTGCTGATTTCTGTGTCACTTTCACTCACCAAACCATGACAAAACTGGGCAGTAAATGACTGCAGCACTCCCTGGGAGCCAGAAATACATTTTTAAAAAATTAATTCATATTGGTAAAAAATAAAAACACATCACATTGGATCTTATTTATCATTGGAACCATTTAAAAAATCTCTACACCCATTGTGGGGCTCATACAACCCCGAGATCAAGAGTTACATAGTCTACCAAGTGAGTCAGCCAGGCGCCCCGCACTGTAACCATTTGTAAGCCTACAGTTCAGTAGTATTAAGTATACTCACATTGTTGTGCAATCCGTCTCCAGAGCTCTTTTATCTTGTAACACTGAAACTCCGGATCCGCTAAATAATAGCTCATCATTTCTCCCTCCTCCCAGCCCCTAGCAAATACCATTATATTTTTTGTTCCTAAGAATTTGACTTCTTAAGGTATCCCATATAAGTGGAATCATATGGTATTTGTCTTTTTGTGACCGGCTTATTTCTCTTAACATAATATCCTCAAGGTTCATCCATGTTGTAACATGTGTCAGAATCCTGCCCCCCCCCACCCCCCACTCTTGCCTTCTCCTTAGACAACCATTAATCTACTTCTGTCTCATAGAGTTGCCTATCTTGGATATTTCATCATAAATGGAATCATACAATAAGTGACCTTTTGTGAATGGCTGCTTTCACTTAGCATAATGTAATGTGTCCAAGGTTTATTTATGTTGTAACATGAGTCAGTGTTTCATTCCTTTTATTGCTGAATGACATCCTATTGTGTGTGTAAAGTACCACATTTTTTTGACCCATTCATCAGTTGATGGGCATTTGGGTTGTTTCCACTTTTTGGCCAATACGAATAATGCTGCCATGAACATCCATGTATAAGCTTCTGTGTGTACGTATGTCTGCATTTCTCTTGGTTATATACCTAGGAGTGGAATAGCTAGATCATGTGGTAACCATGTTACCATTTGAGAAAATGCCTGACTGTTTGCCAAGGTGGCTGCCCCATTGTATATTCCCACCAGCAGTGAATAAGGGTTCCAATTTGTCTACATTCTTTCCAACTGTGATACAGTGTATAGTGGTTTGAAAGGCCTCCCCAACTCCAAAGATATGTCCATGTCTTAATCTCTTAATCCTTGGAACCTGTGAATGTGCCCTTATTTGGAAAAAGCGTCTGCAGATGTAAGTAAGGATCTCATGATGACATCATCCTGGATTATCCAGGAGGGCCCTAAATCCAACGATGCATGTCCTTTTAAAAAACACATGGAGGAGAGACACAAAGAGGAGGAGTCCATGTGGAGATGGAGCGAAGATTGCAGTGAGCAGCCACAAGCCAAAGAATGCTGACAGCCACCAAAAGAGACATGGGATGGATTCAGATTCCCCTAAAGCCTCTGGAGGGAAGGTGATGCTACTAAACCTTAGTTTGGGACTTCTAGCTTCCCGAACTGTGAGATAATAAAATTCTGTTGTTTTAGCTCATTCAGTTTGTAGTCTTTTGTTATAGCGGCCACAGGAAATTGATACTTGATATTATGTGTCTTTCTAAAAAACATTTTTTTAAATGTTTATTTATTTTTGAGAGAGACAGAGCACAAATTGGGGAGGGGCAGAGAGAGAGGGAGACACAGAATCAGAAGCAGGCTCTAGACTCTGAGCTGTCAGCACAGAGCCCAACACGGGGCTTGAACTCACAAGCTATGAGATCATGACCTGAGCCAAAGTCAGATGTTTAACTGACTGAGCCACCCAGGTGCTCTGATATTATGTGGTTTTTTGATTATAACCATATTGTAGCCATCCTCATAGGTGTGAGGCAATACACTCCAATCTTTCAGTCCCTCTCTGAGTATGGGGCTAGACAAAGACACAGGACTCCAGAAGTGGTCTAAGAGATGTGGAATACAAAATGGTGTCATATATATGTCCTCAGTGCCCATGGCCCCAGAATCTTTGTCCCATATTTTCCCAACTTTTGCCTCCACCCATGAGAAAGTGTTAGCTCTGGATCTTGGCTCCTAATCTCCAGCCAGCAAGCTGGGGTGCCAACATGACATCACGGGTTTGATCCCATGAAGCCAAGATTGCTAGCTGTTGTCCTGAAACACCTCTGCAAATTGATCAATCAGTCCTGGCCATCAAAAGTTCTGGTAAGAAAGTGCAGCCTGTGGACCTGACCTGGCCTTAGAGAGAGGAGCCACATGGGTTGGGGGTTTGAGTTAGGTCCATTATACTTGCCCTGGCGGCCATCTTACATGTGCAGTGTTTACTACCTTCCCAACATCATTCTAATCCTGGCCCTCTTCTCCATCCCTCCCACCAGTCACCAGACCACTGTAACCATCTTCTTACTGGTCTCCTGCTTCTAGTCTCTGACCGCTCCAGCCCCCTCCCACACAGCTGAAGGAGGGCCTTTCTTAAGGCACAGCAGCCCTGATTATGACTCTTCCTTTCCCAGAACCTGCAATGACTTCTCATTGCCTACATAACAGTTTCAACTGTAAGCCTAGTATTCAAATCCTCCTTGATCTGGATCCTTCATCTCTCTCCAAAATCATTTCCTTCTTCAGCCCACGCCATTCTTTACTTTGACCAAACAGAATGACTCACTCTTCCCCAGATGTACCACTTGCCTTTGCTCTTACTGTTTCTTCTGCTTGGAATACCCTTTTCACAGCATCTTGTGCACTGAAATCTTCCTACTCTTCCAGACTTGGCTCAGATGTCATCTCTCCATAAAGCCTTCTCTTTTCTCCCAATTGTGTGGCAATCCTTGATTTCCTCACCAGGACCAGGGCTGCTGCCGTACACATCTCTGGGGATCAGGGTCGGGGGCAGTCGTTCCATAGTCTAGGAAATCGATTTCCCTCAGAGTTGTGCAGTTAAAACAGCCTGTGCAGCCCTACATGGTCATTGTGGGCAGGGCCACTTTATCCCCTGGAGTTCAGGGGTATGGTCTTTTGAATTTTCCGAGGGCTTTCCAAAGATATATGGGACCTCAAATATAAAAAGAGCATATCTGAAAAGAATCATAAGTTCTAAAGAAAAATTACCAAAATGTCCTACTTTGCAGTAGAAATGCTTACATTAAAATCAGTTTTTATAGTAAAAATTCAATTTTAACTAGGGAGATGTAGCTCCCAAAGAAAAGAGTGATTAAGGCTGATGGTGATGATGATGATGATTGATGATAGGTGACATTTATTAAGTGCTTTCATGTATTATTCACTATTCTAAGTGTTTTACAGAGTTTTAATTAATTTAACCCTTATGGCAACCCCATGGTGTGTTATTATCCCCAAATCAGAGATGAGGAGACGGAGGTATAGCCTATGAATGTCTAAATGGCCCTGCTTGTCTGCCTCATCCTCTGAATCTTAGACAGCAGGGACTATTAATGACTCAATGCTATGTGCAGCTTAGGACTTGGCATATAATGGGTCCCTAGGGGCTGTAAAGTGAAGGAATGAATAAATAATTGAATTGAGGGTCCTTTACAGCATCTTAGATGCACCATGTATGTCTTTATGGAATGGAGTCCACTCCTATCTTACAGATTTTTTTTGTTGTTGTTTTTACCTTCGTTCCCAGGCTCTGTTAATGTAACCACTTCAAGTGGTAAGAAATGAGTTTCGGTGATTGCTTTGCTAATGGATTATTGTAAGGATTCATAAGAAAGAGAAATAGAAAACTTCTGAATGGTCACAAAATCAAGATTCAGGGAAACCTAGAGCAGCATTTTGGGTACAACAGGTTTAGGAGTTGTCCTGTAGAAGCAGGTACCTGAAACATTAACCGAGATATTGTATACAAATAGTAAACAAAAGACAACTGGGGTGGGTGTATTATTATCAGACAAAAAAAATTAAATTTTTAAAAAATTTTGACAAAGTTGTATATTTTAAGTCATACAATGTGATGTTTATACTGCAAATTAATTAATTAATTAATTACCCTTTGTGTGTGTGTGTGTGAGAGAGAGAGAGAGAGAGAGAGAGAGAGAGAAAGAGAGAGGGAGAGAGACAGAATACTTGGGATTTATTCTCTTACAAATTTCAGGTATGATATATAATGTGTTATTATTAACTATAGTCACCATGCTGTACATTAGGTCTACAGAACTTTTTATCTTATCTTGTAGCTGAAAGTGTGTACCCTTTGATCAATATCTCTCCTTTCCTTCCACTCCCTAGCCTCTGGTAACCACCTTTCTAGTCTCTATTACCCTAAGTTCTACTTTTGTTTCGTTTGTTTTTTGGATTCCACATATAAGTGAAATAATGTGATATTGTCTTTCAGTGTCTGGATTATTTTACTTAGCATAGTGCCCTTTAGATTTATCTATGTTGTTGCAAATGGCAGGATTTCCTTTTTTTTTTTTTTTTAAGGTTGAGTAATATTCCATTGTGTTTATATGCCACATTTTCTTTATCCATTCATCTGTCAGTGGACATCTAGGTTGTTTCCATATCCTGGCTATTGTGAATAATGCTTCAATGAACAGGAGATTGCAGATATCTCTTCAAGATAGTGATTTTATTTTGTTTGGATACATACCCTGAAGTGAAATTCCTGGATCATATGGTTGTTCTGTTCTTAATTTTTTGAGGGAACAACCATACTGTTTTTCATAATGGCTGTACCAGTTTACGTTCCCACCAACAGTTCACAAGTGTTCCCTTTTCTCTATAGCCTTACCAACACTTGTTATCTTTTGACTTTTTGATAATGGCCATCCTAACACGTTTGAGGTGATATCTCATTGTGGTTTTGATTTGCATTTCCCTGATGATTAGTGATGTTGAGCATTTTTTCATATGCCTGTTGGCCATTTATAGATCTTCTTTGGAAAAATGTCTATTCAGGTAATTCGGCCATTTAAAAAAATCAGCTTTTTTTTTTTTTCTGTTGAGTTGTAAGAGTTCCTTATATATTTTAGATAGTAACTCTTATAAGATAATTGGTTTGCAAATATTTTCTCCCATTCTGTATGTTGCTTTTTCAATTTGTCGACTGTTTGCTGTGCAGAAACTTAGT
This sequence comes from Panthera tigris, assembly GCF_018350195.1. Taxonomy (NCBI): domain Eukaryota; kingdom Metazoa; phylum Chordata; class Mammalia; order Carnivora; family Felidae; genus Panthera; species Panthera tigris. The sequence goes on along the minus strand of NC_056672.1, from coordinate 59,862,630 downwards.
AGTTTAATGTAGTTCTACTTGTTTATTTTCGTTTTTGTCGCTTGTGCTTTTGGAAACAAGTAGATTTTAAGTGAAAAAGATTACAAGAGACAGAGAAGGACAGTGTATCTTGATAAATTCAACCTATCAAAGGGTATTAAATTATATAGCAATTATAGACATATACACACCTGAAAATAGAGTCCCAAAATCATGAAGCAAAAATTCACAGACTTGAAAGGAGACATTGTCAGTTCTACAGTAATAGTTGGAGACAGGTTGGATTTGGAGTGTCATTCTTCTCCAACTAGTTCAGGCAATTCAGGGTTGAAGAAGAAGAGTTAATTGCAGAGCAATGAGTCACCATGGCCTCCAGAGCCAAGGTAAGGGGGGAATAAGGGCAAATTCAAAATAAGTGGATGGGATGCTGCAGCACACCTCTGTAGTTGAGGGCATGACAATTCATCTGGTGTACAATTACGGGTTTAAAAACAAATTGCTATATTCCCATTATTGGCAGTGGGCATGGGGATCAGCACATCATCCACAGCACCTTTGAGGCTGACTGGAATTTCTTTGGCTGGTAGCTGCCCTCATTTTGGAAGGGTCTCTGGTCTTCATGTGAAATTCCTCAGCCTCTTACTGAGCACCTACAATGTGCCAGGCACGAGTAGGGTGCCAGGCATATGAAATGACTAAGGTGAGGAATAAAGTATTGACACATGCTACAACAGGGATGAACCTCCCCAAAATTATGCTAAATGAAAGAAGCCAGACACAAAACACCGCATATTATATGATTTCATTTATAGGAAATGTCCAGAAAAAGCACATTTATGGAAAGGGAAGGCAGATTAGTAATTGCCTGGGGCTGGACAGGAATGGGAAGTGATGGGTGTGAGGGGTCCTAGTGGGATGATGGAAATGTTCCAGAACTGGACTATGGTGATGAAGGAACAGCTCTGTAAATTTTTTTTATAAATCATTGAACTATACACTTAAAATAGGTGAATTTTATGGTATATAAATTATACTTCAATACGGCTTTTAAAAACAATCATGGAGTCCTTGCCTCTTCTTTGGGAATGTGGACCTTCTTCAGGAAGAGAGACTTGCAGGACACACATTTGATCTTGAGTTGGAGCCAGCATATATCAGGCACAGGGCTAGGCACTTGAGGGGAGGTAAGGAGAAGGGGAGGGAGATGTGAAGTTGACCCATTTTCACTTTGAGAAACATACTGCACACGCTACATGTTTTATACTTCCCCAACAAGCAAAGTGTTCATGCCTAGCCTAGGAGGGGACTACAGGGCCCTGCCAATGTCTGCTCTAATTGGTATGTGTTTTGCTAGTCAGCCATGGGTGGGAATATAAGCCCACTAACCCAGTCTTCTTAGAACACTGAGGCCTAGAGGGGGAAAGGGGTATGATCCTGGTTCAGACAACAACTGAGTGGATTTGAACCCAGATCTCCAGGACCCCACATTCCTGCTTCTTCTCAGCAATTCTCTCTGGGCTTCTGCATAGCAGGCTCTTGAGGACCTGGGTTTGACTCAGAGGCATGGTCTTTTTCTTCTTAGATGGTAGAAATCTGGACATAAGGCCCAGCTCTGGCACTGGGGGGAAAATGTTCCTTCTCTTGGGGACCTGGCATCTGTTTGCAAAATGGGGGCCATTGGACAAGAAGCCATGAACATTGATCTCTTGTGAAATAAAGGCCTTACTCTAAGGAACTTGATAGTTCCAACCTGCCCAGGAGCCTGGGACATCCCCTCTGCTGGGCCAGCCCCTGGAGGTGAGTCATAGGGAAGGAGGAGATAATTCCATTATGGAAGGGGGCCACCCACTGGGGCTTTTATTATCCAACATAATAATAGTAAAGTAATTGCCTCCATTACCCAGTGCCTCATATGAACCTGGCACTGTGGTAGGTGCTTCCCATGTTTTATCCTACTTAATCCTCACAGTAAAATGGCAAAAGGTAGGTGGTATTATTTGTATTTTACAAAAGAGGAAACTGAGGCTCAGAGAGGTGAGGTAAGCTAGCATACGTTCCCTTCCCACATCTGCCTGTTAAAATCTTACACATGACTTGAGACTCATCTCTGGCACCATGACTCTCCTTGAGCCGTCTTAATACCTGCATGCCACTGTATCTGTCTGTCTCCCTACAGCACTTTGGTTGTGGACTGTGGATCTTCGAGTCTAGGTCAGTTGCCCCACTAAGCTAGGAGCTCCTGGAGGGCAGGAAGCAGGCCCTGCTGGGCCCTATCTCCCTAGAGCCTAGCCAGCCCTTCTGGGAATGTGGTTTGGATCAGCACCCAATTTACAAATTGGGTCAAGACCCACAAGTAACAATAAGAAGGAAAAATACAAGGTCAGCAATGGTGAAAGTAAGTCATAATACTCACACCGACCCAATCCCTATAAAGAAGGGATAATGATCCCCCTTTAAAAACAATAAGGAAACTATCTCTGAAACTTGAGTAATTTGATTGAGGCAACTACCAGCATGTGGAGGAACTGGATTCTACCCCTGGTCCATATGATTCAAAAGCCATTTTCTTTTCACTGTTCCAGGGAAGTTGCCCAGATTTTAGTCTTTTGATTCCTTCTTTACAATTTTTGCCACATCCACAAACCACCTGTGAGATTGTTTAATCAATATTTTCTATTTAAATCAACTTACTTTTTTTTAAACATAAATTTATTCTAAAAAGAAACTTCAGATGGAAACCCAGTATCATTTGCCATAATTAATTAATTAGCTATTATAATAACTAAGTTCATCCCAGTGTCTTTTAAAAAAAATTCCTCTTTGATTTCTTGGTTGACCCATTCATTGTTTAGTAGCATGTTATTTAGCCTCCATGTAATTATGTTCCTTCCAGATTGTTTCTTACCAGACTTGTAGTTTCATACCATTGTGGTCAGAAAAAGATGCGTGGTATGACTTCGATCTTTTTAAATTTGTTGAGGCTTGTCTTGTGGCCTAATATGTGGTCTATTCTGGAGAATGCTCCATGTGCACTTGAAAAGAATGTATATTCTGCTGTTTTTTGATGTAATGTTCTTAATATATCTGTTATGTCCATCTGGTCCAGTGTGTCATTCAACGCCACTGTTTCCTTGTTGATGTTCTGTCTGGATGATCTGTCCATGGATATAAGTGGGATGTTAAAGTCCCCTACTATTATTGTATTATGGTCAATCTTCCTTTTTGTCTGTTAGTAGTTGCTTTACGTATTTAGGTGCTCTGATGTTGGGTGCATACATATTTATAATTATTACATCCTTTTGTTGGACTGTTCCCTTCATCATGATGTAGTATCTATCTTTGTCTCTTGTTACCCCAGCTTCCTTTTTGCTTCCATTTGTATGGTAAATGTTTTACCATCCCTTCTCTTTCAGTCTGCATGTATCTTTATGTCTAAAGTGAGTCTCCTGTAGGCAACATATAGATGGATCATCCCAGTGCCTTTCTGGGTGGCTTGCACATATACTCTGGGAAATCCATGTCACACATACCCCACGGGTTTCATACTGTTCCCATGATCCCTTTTAAATCTCATCTCTTTTCTCTTATTTACTGTCCATTTTGACACATGATGCCCAGAGTCTTAGAGAGTGAGATTGGAAGGGGCACTAGAGAGGTTTGTGATGTCACTGAGGCTGAGAGAACTTGTGACTTGCCCATGGGAACATGTGAATTAGTGGTCAGATGGCCCAGGTCCCACAGAGGCTTTTCATTGCATACATTTCATTTGCCAGAACTGGTGCCACCTTTCTGCAAGGGACAGAAAGTTCAGACTCTTATGGAAGGAAAGAATCAAATAATAGTGAGCATTAGTAATATCTCCTACACATTATTCCTTATACCATTCCTCTGGGAGGGGTACTAAATATTATTTCTCATCTATAAATAAAGAACTGAAGCCCAGAAGGTAAGTTGACCAAAGCTACACAAGCCAGGACTTGAACCCAGGCAATGGGACTCTAGAGTTCATGTGCAAAACCCAGTTAGAATGCTTAACATCTAGGCAGCAATCTATCCATATTAGTTTCCTATGGTTGCCCAAACAAATCACCATAGACTTGGTGGCTTAAAACAACATTGTCTTAAGTTCCAGAGGCCAGAAGGGGGAAATAGTTTCACTGGACTAATTTCAAGGTGTAGGCAGGGCTGTTTCCTTCAGGAGGGCTCTAGGGAGAATCCATTTCCTTTTCTTGCTTTCCTGGAATCATTCTAGTCTCTTGCTTTCATTCTCACTTCTCTGTAGTCAAGTCTCCCTCTGCCTCTCTTTTACAAGGATACTTGTGATTACATTTAGGGCCCACCCAGATAATCCAGGATAATATCCCCATCTCAAGTTACTTAATTTCATCACACCTGCAAAGACCCTTTGACACATAAAATAATATTCACAGGTCCCAGGGATCAGCATGTGGACCTCTTTGGGGGCCATTATTCAACCTACCACCCTATCCACGTGAGCTCTTATTACCTGGATTCTGGTTGTCTTTAGTCCATCCCTTTCTTGGGGTGCCCAAGCACTTTCTACGTTGCAAGTGCCCCCCAAGCACTTTCTACGTTGCAAGATAGCAATTTGTCATGGTTTATTTCTTCTTTTGGAATTCAAGCTCCCTGAGGGCAGGGATTGAAGCTGATTCACCTTTTTCTCTGCAGAGTCAGACACATATAAATGATATAATTGTGGAAGTGGTTGAATTGAATGAGCTGAACATTTCCCTTGAGGGCATCAGAAACAGCTATGGTGAAGGAGGAGCCAGTGAATGGTGGTGTCCCAATATACCATCTTTTTGAGGAGAAAGTGGTGGTAACCAGCTGTCCCCCAGGGCTCACTGCTGCTTCATCCTGTGCCACTGCCTCATGCCTGTACATTGAGGAGGTGAGAGCGAGGGAAATGTTGGCCGTCTTCTCACCAATGCCTTTGACTCATTGACTCATTCAGTAAATGTTTATTGCCTTTATCTATACATTAGTAACATCTTCAGCTGAGGCAGCCATGGCCTTAGGAGTCTCCTTTTGATGCTTTGTGGAAAGGTTTTGGGTCTTACCTGTTATGTGCTATGTGCAAATTCCCAATCAATGAAGTGTGATGGAAGGAGGCTCAGGACACCCTGGCTCAAGTCCTAACTTTGCTGCTGCCTTGGACAAGTCACACCACTCCTGGAGTGTCCACACAAATCTGTTATTGCATTTGTCACATTGTTAAAATATAATTATATGTGGTTTCTGCATTCTCCTTCTATACTATGAGTTTCCTGAGGAGACGACAGTGTCTATGTTATCTTCGTTTTCCCCTTCACTATCTTTTTAAAAGATGTTTTAATGTTTATTTATTTTTAAGAGAGAGAGAGAGAGGCACAGAGCGCAGGTGGGGAGGAGCAGTGAAAGAGGGAGACACAGACTCCAAAGCAGGCTCCAAGATCTGAGCTGTCAGCACAGAGCCCAACGTTGGGCTCAAACTCACGAACCGTGAGATCGTGACCTGAGCTGAAGTCAGACACTTAACCGACTGAGCCACTCAGGTGCTCCTACCCTCACTATCTTAACACCTGGTACATCATAAGCTCTTAGAAGTAGTAATAACAGTATAGTAATGATGAGGGCAAAAGCTGTTTATGGAGAGCTTACCATGTGCCAAGCACTGTTTTGTGTACTTTCACATTGTAACTAATTTAAGCATTGTAACAATTCTGTGAATTAAATAGTATTATTACCCACACTCTGCAGATGAGGAATCTGAGGTACAGAGAGGTTAAGTAACTTGCCCAAAGTCACACAATTAGTGAGTGGCAGGGCCAGGGTTTAAGTTCAGGTCCTGTACCCATAGTTCATGGTATAAACTACTCTGTGCAACATGGTTTGCTCGAAGAATGAAATAAAATGTGGAAATGTGAAATGAGGATCTCCAAGGTCTCTTTAGCTCTGATATCCTGTCAGTCTCAAAAATGCCTCTCAGCAGATTATAGAAAGGACATCTGCTCTGGGATGGCAGTGTGGACCAGGGAAACACTGGTACAGGCAGGGTCTACTGTGAGTGGGAATTTGAATCCCAGCTGTGGCGCTTATGGATATGACCCTGACAAAGTTATTTAACCTTCTTGAGTCTCACTTTCCTCATAGGGCAATAGGACAGTTATACCTGCATTGTAGAGCTACTGGGAGAATAAAATAAAAATATAAAAATAAAACGGAATATCTTATGGAAATGTGCTTGGCATACAGGCATATAGAAAACAGTGGAGTTTGGAATGTAATTGTTACTGAGTTGGATATTCTTGAGAACAGAACTTGGTAGACCATTTAGGTGGGTCGATTTCTCAAGGATTAGTGTAAGAGAGCCCCATGGTAAAAAGTTAAATGAATCCAAGGGTGGTTTGTTTTCTGGATGTATGGAGTTTGGATGGAAATCTAGCAGCTTGCTTCTGTGTGTGTGGAGGGGGGGAATAGTCTTGGCATCAGTTGCTGGGGATGGGGGGTGGGAACTTATAGTAGAATGAAGAGGAACAAGGGAGTGAGGAAATATGTTCAAATTCTGGCTCTGCCATTACCTTCCTGTGCGATCTGGTAGGGTTGGCAAGTCACCGACATCTTTGGGTTTCTGGTCCCCCACTTCCAAGATGAGGGTGCAGAATTTGAAAATCTCCAAGGTCTCTCTGAATACTACCAGCCTGGAAATTCCTGAGCCAAATTCTTCAATGAGTGAAAATTCTTCTAGTATCCATCTCTATCAAAAGAGCAACAGTTTTTCCTTCCTGCTGGCATTGCTATGGATTTGAATCAGGCACAAGTGAGAAGCATTTTGTTCTGGTGTTTAGGCCCCTCCCTTCTCAAGCTGGCAAAGAGCTCTGAGAGGCCTATCTATCCCAGCCAGGTCGGCTCAGGCCTCTGGACAAGAATACCCAATCAGTCAACAGACATTTTATTTTTTCAAAAATCATATAATTAGCAAATAAAGGATTATGGGAGAAAACATAGATAAGCAAAATGAACAAAATTAAAATCTCTCATAATCCCATCACCTAGAGATGATCACTCTTACTATTTTGGCATGCATTCTTCCAGATGCGTTTTTCTATGTGGATTTAAATGAAAAAATTAGATCCCTGAAGTATATACCTAGCATTTTGAACCTGCTTTCCCCAGCTAACATTATACTGTAAGCAATTTTCCATATGTTACATACTCTACATCTTTAATGGCTTCAAAGTATTCCATTGTATGGGTGTGATATTTAACCAATCCCTTGTTGGACCTTTTGGTTATTTCTATTTTTCACTCTGATGAATGTCAGTGTCCTTAAATATTTGTGTACATGTTTCAGGCTTTCTTAAGTTTCTCAGAAGAGGAATTGCTGGGTTGACAGATTTGAACATATTAAAAGATTTTAATACACATTTCTTTTTGCTTTCTAGAAAGTTTGTATAAAACGATACAAGTTTATATATTACTACTTTAAGAGAAAATAGGAGGGTTGTCTATGTTAGTCAAGGTTTGGGAAGATCATGGAAAGCTATGCAAAGGAAGCAGCTAGGTGGAGATCTGTAGGATAAACAGGAGTGAGCCAAACAAAGAGAGACAGCATGTGAGAAGGCCCAAAGTCATAGCACTCTCAGGACAGAAATAAATTTCATCTGGTTAGAGTTTGGAAGGCAGGCAAGTAACAGGAAACTAATGGGAGAACTAAGGAAAAAAACCGATGCAGAGTGATGGAAGATTTGTATTTTAGGATGGTTACTGTGTCTTCAGTGTAGAGTACATTGGAGGGGACAAGAATGTAGACAGAGTGACAAGTTAGGAGGCTGTTGCAGTCTCCCAGGTGAGCAATATGGCAGTGGCCAAGACTGAGATAATGACAGCAGGAGTGGTAAAGACAGGCTAAAGGGACATTAGAGCGGTAAAAGGATAGGACTTAGTGATTGGATAGGACGAGGATGGGAGAAAGAGAAGCCTTAAAGACGGCTCTCAGGTTCTTTTTTGACCCAGGGGAAGACAGAGAACCTAGACATTGCCCTATGGCTTTGTGATAGGAAGATGATTATGTTCAGTTTTGGAACATGCTAAACGGTTCCTGTAAACATGTGAATCTCTAGAAGAGAGATCTGGGCTGAAGTGGCTGCTGGGACCTGAAGTCTTGGGGAAGATGCAGTGAAGTCACCCCTCACCAAGGAATGTCTAAGACAGAACCTCAAGGCACATCAACTTGTAAGGGGTGTGTAAGGGAGGACAGAGACACTAGGAAGAAATAGCCAGAGGTAGGAAGAAAACCTTGAGTGCCTGTTGTCATGGAAACCAAGGGAAAGGAATTTTTCAAAGACAACGGTTGGCAGAATCTGATACAGATCTGTGCCTCACATTTTCTCAAAGATTACCTCATTTAAACCTCCCAACAGATTACTGGGGTGGGAACCTTCATCATACAATTTTGGAAGAGGAAAATGAAGACCAGAGAGGGAAGACAAATTTCCTAAGGTCCAGCAAGTCAGTGACAGATAAAATTTGAACCCAGGTCTTGATTGGCAGGCTGTGGGCCAGGAGGGAGAGCCTAGCACGTAGAATTTTAGCGTGAGCTCCTGGAGTGGGTGACAGGAGAAATAATTAATGGCCACCATTCAGTGTGTGCCTAATGTGTGCTGGCACTGCTCTAGGCCTCACTTGCATTATTTCTAATCCTCACAACCACCAGGAGAGGTAGTAATTTTACTTCTAGTGCACAGAGGAGCCTGGGGCCCAGAAGCAAGTGACTTGTCCGACTTCATGCCTCTTGGCAGGTGCAGGGCCAGGTTCGGAACCCAGGTCCTCCCCTTCTCCAACGACGAGCATGCGATCACGCTCGCCTTTCTTCCCCGAGTAGGGAGGCGGCCGCTCCAGCGGGAAATCCTGGAGGGCCCCGCCCCACAACCGCTCCGAGACCACCGTTCGCTCGTCGCCCCCGCGCGCATGCCTAGCCGCTGAGGCGTGAGAGCCGCTGCCCGGGGCCCTCCCTCCTGCGCGCCTTGCACAACCGGGCCAGATAAGTGCTGCGTCTTTGGGCAATTATCGCCTTCCTGCCGCCACCGGGGCTGGCCGGGCAGAAAGCCAAAGGCCAAGGGACTCGCAGCCACCCAAGGAGAGCGGGACCCGCCGGTGGGGTTAGGTACCACGCCACGCGGTTGCACAACGCCGGGACGCGGGAGGCGGCGCGGCGCGATGACGTCACGCTCAGCCCGGCGCCCGAGCCCCCCTCCTCTGCGCCCAGGGCTGACTGGAGGAAAGCCGGCGGGGTGTGCTGCTAGCTAGTCCACTGTGAGGCGTTCCCTTTCATCCCTCCCTCCTTTCTTCCTTCACCTCTCTATCCTTCTTCCTTCCTTTTCCCTCTTGCCTCCCTCTCTACATCCTTCTCTCCCTTCCTCCATCGCTTCCTCGCTCCTCCCCCGTCTCCCTCCTTCCTCCCCCTTATCATTTCTTCACTTAAAAAAATAATTTTCTACGGTCTGTTTTTAATTATGGTAAAAACAATATAAAATTTACCATCTTAAGTGTATGGTGATGTTAAGCACATTCACACTGTTTTGCAACTATCTCCAGAACTTTTTTTTTCACCTTGCAAAATATCCATCGAATAACAACTCCTTATTTCCTCCTCCCCCCAGCCCCTGGTAACCACGTTCTGCTTTCCTTTTCTTCATTTCTTCCTTTTGCCTTTTTGTGCCTTTTCCTTTATCTCTCCTTTTTCTTCCCCTCCCTCTTTTCATCTTCCTCTGGTTCTCCCACTTCTTGAAAACCTGATGGCCCTGCTGCACCCTTGCCAGCCCTCTACCGTCTGTGCCAGGGGTTGGGCCAAGAGACCTGTCAGCGAGGCTGTTACAGGGCTGGTGAGTCATCCTTCCTCCCCCGTGTGTCAGGGCCAGTGGGCGGCCCCTGGAAGCTTCACCTGGCTCTTCCCCGGTAGGCAAACATGTCCAGCAAGGAACTTTTGCCAGGACGAGTTAATTAGAGAGAGGCCCTGCCTCCAGTGGAGTCTAGGGTCAGGCTGGGAGCCCCTCTCTCCTCTGGGCCTTCCTCAACCCTGGGGCTCCCCTTCTAGACAGTGCAAGACAGCCATGATGATGGTGATGGTGGTGATAACTTGGACTGACACAAAACTTTACAGTTTACAAAGCATTTCCATAGACATGATCTCATTCTTGTTCTCACCACAATCTTGGGAGGTAAGCCTTATTATTCCCGTTTTACAGGTGAGGAAACTGAGCCTCAGAAAGGTGAAGGGATTTGCCTATGGCCATGGAGCTGGTAAGCTGTAGAGTTGGCAAGGTGGGACCCAGATGTATATCACAAAAGTAGAAAAAAAGTGGTTAGGTTAAAGTTTAAGACCTCTTTAGGAAAAACTCCTGTTCCCATAGCACCTTGTTTAGACCTCTTGAGTGCAGACCCCCGCCCCCCATGGCTTTCTTCAACATCTGGGCATAGGGGACAGCTACTGAATGAGTGAGTAGGTATTTGATGGCATGCATAGCAAGTGTAAAAGAGGTGATTTCTAGGCAGTTGGGAGACTTTTAAAAGTCAAATTGAGTTGCCACTTAGATGCCCCTGGGTTACCCTGAATTTTGGCTCTCTGTTAGGTGTAAAAGAGAGTATAGGAGATGTGAGTGTGGATGGAATTGGCAGTTCTCCCACCTTTTCTGGGTAAAATCTCTGGCTCACGGAGTACATTGTTTCAATTCTTTTGTCATATCTTGGTGTGGAAATAATTTTTAGTGCCATGGGAAATTGTGGTACATTATTAATGTTTACCAACATCCATTTTCTCCTCTACTTCTGGGCACATGGAGGCATTCACTCCCCTGGCCCCTTGAAATAAAGCTGTACCCTGTGGGCTGGACTTGACCGTTTAGTCCATTCGTCGCCAGCTGCATGGAGGCCACATTTCAGAATGTTGGAGCTTTTTGGCCTGGGTCTCAGAGAGATTACCATGAATGTAACCTCCTATCAACTATTATGGATGTGTAGAGTGAGTAAGAAATAACCCCTGTTGGTATTAAGCCACTCAGATTTAGCTGTTTGTTACTGTGGCTTAATCTAGCTTGTTCTGACCAATACATTTATCATTAGAGCAATCAGTATAATACACTGAGTGCAGTGCCTAGTAAATGTTTTAAACATTACTTTCATCTTTTGGAACAAGATTTAAATATTTTAAAGCAAAAACATTAAAATTGCATAATCTAGTAGAAAATATAAGCTTGATTTATATTTTCTTCCCTAAACCTATATTATCACATATACTTTTAAAATGTTGTTAGGAGTTTCAGTGAGATATAATTGAAATGCAATAAATTCCACATATTTAAAGTGTGTGATTTGATAAGTTTTGGCATGTGTATATACCTGTGAAAAAATGTCTACAGTTATGATGGTGAATATATACTTTACCCACAAAACTTTCCTTGTGTCTTTTTGAAACTCCTTTCCCTGTTGCTTACCACCAACCCCACCTTATCACCTGATCACCAGGAAACCACTGACCTGCTTTTGTCGTAATAGCTTATTTGAATTTCCTAAAATTTTATATAAATGGAATCATACAGCATATACTCATTTCTGCCTGGCTTCTCATCATTCAATTCTTTTGAGATTCTCCCAGGTTGTTGCATTTGCCAATAACTTACTTTTTTTTATTGCTGAGTAGTATTCTGTTGTATGGATATACCATGATTTATCCATTCCTCTGTTGATGGACTGTGGTTGTTTCCAATAGTTTTTGGCTATTACAGTAAAATTGCTATAAACATTTGTGCATGAGTCTGTGTGTGGACATGTGTGTTCATTTTCTTGGGACACCTGGTAAATGAATGGCTGAATCATGTAGTAGTTGGTATATGTGGGACTTTTTAAGAAACCACCAAACTGTTTTCCAAAGTGATAGTAACATACATTCCCACCAGTAATCTACGGTGGAGGCTTCTATTTCTTCCATATCTTTGCTGATAATTAGTATGACTAGTCCTTTAGTTTTTTAAATTTTAATCATTTTAATAAGTGTGTAGTGTATGTCATTGTGGTTTTAAAAATTGCGATAAAATACACAAGCATAACATTTACCATTTAACTATTTTAAAGTGTGCAATTCAGTGGCATTTAGTACATTCACAGTATTGTGAATCATTACCACTGTAGTTGCAGGATATTTTTGTAATCCAAAAGGAAGCCCATACTCGTTAAAAATTTTTTTTAATGTTTATTTATTTTTGAGAGAGAGAGAGAGAGAGAGAGAGAGAGAGAGGGAGAGAATGATAGAGTGTGAGCAAGGGAGGGGCAGAGAGAGAGAGGGAGACACAGTGTCAGAAGCAGGGAAGCCCCATACTCTTTAAGAAGACACTCCCCATTCTCCCCTTCCCCAGCCTCTGGCAGTCACTAATGTGCATTCTGTCTCTATAGATTTGGCTATTCTGGGTATTTCGTAATGGAATATGGAATAAATGGAATCATACAACATGTAGCTCTTTATGACTGGTTTCTTTTACTTAGTATGTTTTTGGAGTTCATCATGTTGTAGCATGTGTCACTACTTCATTCCTTTTTGTGTCCAAATAATATTCCATTGTATAGATATACCAGTTTATCCATTCATCAGATGGTGGACATTTGTTTTTGTTTTTGCCTTTTTGGGGATTGTGAATAGTGCTACTATGAGCATTTGTGTGTGTGTGTGTGTGTGTGTGTGTGTGTGTGTGTGTGTGTGTGTGTGTGTGTATTTTAATGTTTAGCTTTATTTTTGAGACAGAGAGAGACAGAGCATGAGTGGGGGAGGGGCAGAGAAAGAGGGAGACACAGAATCAGAAGCAGGCTCCAGGCTCTGAGCTGTCAGCACAGAGCCTGATGCAGGGCTGGAACTCATCAACTGCGAGATCATGACCTGAGCTGAAGTCGGATGTTCAACCGACTGAGCCACCCAGGCGCCCCTTTTGTGTATATTTAAAATATATATATTGTAAGAACATGAGATCTACCTTCTTAACCAAATTTTTAAGTGTACAGTATACATCATTTTTGACTATATATATCTTGTACAGATTGTTGTTTGAACACCTACCTTCAGTTATATTGGATATATACCTACGAGTGGAGTTACTGGATCATATTGGTGACTTTATGTTTAATTTTTTTGAGGGACCACCAAACTGTTTTCCACAGTGGCTGCATCATTTTATATTCCCACCAGCAAGGCAGGAGGGTTTCAGTTTCTCCAGATCCTTGTCAACACATAATTGTTTTCCATTGTTTGGATAGTAGCCGTCCTAATGGGTTGAGGTGGAATCTCATTGTGTTGCCTTTGTTTTTAAAAGATAATTTCACTATGTGTAGAATTCTAGGTTGACAGTTTTTCTTCTTTTGTGTATGAAAGACTTTGCTCTACTGTCTTCTACCTTTCACTGCATTTAACAATAAATCCTTTGTCATCTCTTTTTCCCACTGTGCATAATGTGTCTCAGACTGCTTTCAAGATTTTTTTCTTTATCGTTTGTTTTGAGCAATTTGAATACAATGTGCTTTGGTGTAGTTTTTATATTTCTTCTGTTTGGGATTTATTGGGCTTCTTGGATCTGTGTGCATTTATAGTTTTCAACATAATTGGAAAATTTTTGATCATAATTTTAAAAACATTTATTGAGATATAATTTACATACCATATAATTACCCCATGTAAACTGTACAATTAAGTGTACATAATTATATATATGGATGATGGACATCCATCACCAAAATCAATTTTAGAACATTTCATTATCCCAAAGGGAAACCCTCCTCTTTTTCCTGCTGTCTTCCAGTGTGTCCCCTTTGTCTACTCGTGGTCTCTATAGATTTCCCTATTTTAGATATTTCATATAGATATTTCAGCCATTATTCCTTTAATATTTTTTCTGTTCCCTCCTCCCTCTCTCTTTTAGGTACTCCCATTTAAAAAAAATTATTTTGAAAGCCGTATTTCAGTATAATTGGCTTCCTTTGTAATCCTTTATGTTTTATTTTATGCATTTCAGTACATTCTTCTAAGATGCCCATAGGCCTCACTAGACTGCTAGAGGGGTCCTCGGCACAAACATGTCGAATAGAGTATCCCCATTTTGGATAGAGTTATGGATGAGTGTTTTTCAAACTGATCTTTCAAAGACAGCTATTCCTCAGAATATTGATAGTTGCTGCAGTGGAGATATTCTTTGCTCACATAAGCTTGGGAAACACTGACTGAAACAACATTTGACATCCTTTTCTGTCATTTCTCAGAGCCTTTTATTTGCTAAAATGCTTTGTGTATCTCTGAGAGAAAATATGATGGGCAACACTTTCCAAGCAACATAGCCCATAGTATACACTTTTTTTTTTTCAATTTGTTATTTTAAAAAAGCTTTAATAGCATCTAGTTCAATGAAGTCTACAAATGAAATGCTCCAAAATACAAATCTCCTCAAAAAGGGCCAAAAATCTTTTACATTATATATGTGTTTCTCAAACGAAGGGTAATCATCTAATGGACCCATTTAAAAGGACAAAAATATTATAGACTCCCCTAGTATTGACTTAAATGTATTTTAATTTAATGTAATTTAAATATATATATATACATATATAAAAGTAGATATAACCCTCTTATATATAGTAAAATCAAAACAAATTTACAAAGTAAATACAATGCTACAAACCCATCAAAATCCAAACTAATGCATTCAGTGTGATGGATTTCTTTTCTTGCTGACACTCGCAGGCTATTTGCAACATTACTATGAGGCTGACCTGTTAAGAGGAAGATTCTTTTGAATTTGTCATGTCTTTACTACTGTGTGCATGGGATGACTCAGTTCTCCCACAGTCTTTTTCCATTCAAACTTCTGAAAGCTTGCTTCTTACAGGCCTGTGGTATTGTTTCATCTTTAATTAACACCTTAAGATTAGGTCTGTCTCTCTTTTCTCATTAACTGTTATAATAAAAGCACTATTGGTTTGTCCCTATTCCATCATAAAAATACAAACATGGGCAATGTGATGGTTAATTTTATGTGTCATTTTGGTTAGGCCAAAATGATATTTGGTCAAATATTATTTTGATGTTTTTATGAGGGTGTTTTGGTATAAGATTAAAATATAGATCTTTAGACTAAATACTATTTCGGATTCTCTGTCTCCCTCTCTCTCCACCCCTCCCCTGCTCGCACACATGTGCATTTTTTCTCTCTCAAAAATAAATAAGTAAACATTAAATCATTAGATTGAATAAAGCAGATTTTCCTCTCTTAATGTGGATGGGCCTCATCCAATCAGTTGAAGGCTTGCAAAGACTAAAAAGGCCAGCACTTTCCTGAGTAAGAGAGAATTCTTACCTGATTGCTTTTGAACTGGGACATTGGCTTTTTTTTTTTTTTTTTTTTTTTTTTTTTTTTTTTTTTTTAATCCCAAACCTGTCAGCCTTCAGACCAGAACTATACCATCAAATCTCCTGGTTCTCAGGCCTTTGGACTTGGACTGGAACTACACCATTGGCTTTCCTGGGTCACCACCTTGCTAACTCATCCTGTGCATCTCTGGAGAACCCTGATTAATACAGACACTGACGTCATGTGGCAATAATTAGGGGTAAAGTATAATTTTTTAGTATTTAAGTATGTCCTATGCAATATCTGGACTGTAATTATACTAAAAAAGTATTTGTTGTTTATCTGAAATTCAAATTTAACTGTGAGTCCTGTGTTTTCTCTGGCAATCCTACCTCTAGATGATACAGGGTATGATTTTATTTTTTTTAAGATTATTATTAATATAGAAAAATTAAAATTCTTCCTGAAAACTTGAAGATGGATCTGCAGACTCCAACTGAGAAACCACCATGGTGTTTACATGAATGACACTAATGGGGAGTGATTTGGGAGGCTGCCCCCACACCACTGCACCACCCAGGAGCAGAGCAGCGGGTTCTGTGTGCCTTGTACTCCAGATTGCCATAACACTGTGTCACCAGAGAGAAAAATGGTTCTAAGGATCCAGTGTCAGATATATCCCCTCCTCAGAAGCCTTCACAGTGAACTCCAGGGCTGGCCACCTAGGAGAACAATCCCTTAAGGGGCTCACTCTGTGATTTCTGCCCCACTCACCAGCACAGAAGAGAATTGTTGTCCACCAGCCATGAGCCTTCTGTCTCAAGGCCATCTTTCTCTAGGAAATCCTCAGATTCTTCACACTTCTGTTTGCTTTAGTCATCTCCAGAAACCCGAGCTCTGCAAGTCAGTGGGACCTTAATCTCCGTGCTACTCTAATCTGACTTCATTTCCCACCTCTTCTGACACTCCCAGACTCTTCCTCTGTGGGTTTGTGAACTCATGGCTGTCAACAACACTCTCCCCAATATCCTCAACCTCTTCTCTAAGTGAAAGCTGGATGTCTGCTTGTGACACCGTTTCTTCCACAACCCTTTCAGGTGGAGGAGTCTCTCCTCTTAAACATTGGGTACATGAGGGCCTGAAGGTGGGACAGGTGGGATAGGTGGGCAGGTGGGGTGAGCTAGGTAGGGCCTCCTTGCTTTCTGTTGTCAATTCCGAATCTGTTTCTTCCTCCTCTTCCTTCAAAACTCCATTCCTCTGAAGTACACCTTAATGCACTGTTTACCCTCGTTCATTAGTATCTTTAGCAATCACATACTGTCTTCCTGTTTATTCTTTTTCCTGACATCATTCCTGGTGACTTCAGCATCCATGTGGATGAGCTATCCAACATGCTGACCTGTCAGCCCCATGTCTTTATTTCATCTCCTTTGTGATCTCCTCCTTTGATCTGAACCCCCCACCCCCACCCCCACCCCAGCCACCCAGTCCTTTGTCATATCCATGACCATATCATCACCAAAAATCTAGGCGTCCTACTCTCTGACCCCCACTTATTCTGATTTCAGCTTCCTGGGGGTAATATTTCCACTTCATCAAGACTTCCAAAACATTGGCCCTCCCACTTTTTCACTCTGTCATTTCCCTCATGTTCTCACTTCTTCTCTTAGCCAGCTTATTTTTGTGGTTCATCATCATAACTGCCCTCTTCAGGTACTCTTAATTCCTTTTTTTTTCTCTTCTTCCTTCATATTTGCTCTCAGTAAGCCTGCATGTCTGCTTACTACATACCTGAACTCAAGCAAATAGACACCATAGGAGAAAACACATACCCAGACCTGTTGGTCTCACTTTAAACTCCTGGCCACAGATCTCAAGTAAGCACTCAGTCCTGTTCAGCAATCCTCCCACCCTTCTCTGGGTGTTTACTTCCCACTCCCCAACACAATTATTTTACATCCTTACCTCCTTTCTTCCCCACTCATTAGGAGGGCCTCTCAGGAGGGGCTGTCCATTCCATGCCCCTCCCCCTCATCTGATGACCTTACCTTCCAGATCACTGATAAATGTAACAGTTAGATAGGAACACCCTTATCTTCCCACCATACCTCCCAATTCATCCAAATTTGTTTCCCTATTTCCTGCCTGATTACATATTGCTATGTATGAAGTGTCCCTGTTTTTATCAAAAGATACACTTTTCAGGGCACCTGGGTGGTTCAGTCGGCTAAGCGTCCAACTTCATTCAGGTCATGATCTCGTGGTTCCTGAGTTTGGGCACCACATCAGGCTCACTGCTGTCAGTGCAGAGCCTACTTTGGATCCTCTGTCTCTCTCTCTCTGCCCCTCCCCCACCTATGCTCTTTCGAAAATAAATAAACATTAAAAATAAAAGATCTACTTGTGAGCTTAATCCTCTGACCTCTTTTTTCAATTCTCCCATCTCTGCTGCATCCCTGGTTGTTTTCTGTCCACCCAGATCTTATATATATACATATATATATATATATGTATATATATACATATATATATGTATATATACACGTATATATATATATGTATATATATATATGTATATATATATATATATACATATATATATATACACACACACATACACACACACACATAACATATATATACATATATATATATACATATATATATGTGTATATATATATGTATATATATATATTTTTTAAAAGTTATTTATGTATTTTGAGAGAGAGAGAGTGAATGGGGAAGGGACAGAGAGAGAAGGAGAAAGAGAGTCCCAAGCAGGCACTGTCATTGTGAAGCCTGATGGAGGGCTCAAACTCACAAACCGTGAGATTATGACCTGAACCAAAACCAAGAGTTGGATGCTTAACTGACTGAGCCACGCAGGCGCCTCTCACCCAGATCTTTTCTAACAAAATGTATACTTATTCCATTATCACTGCTTACAGTGTCTTCCTGCAGCTGATGTCTTATTTCTCTGCTGCCTTTCATGGCAGCCCTTTCCATGCATTTGTCACCTGTTTCTACTTCCTCACCTCCTGTTCTCTGGTTGGCCCTCTGCGATTGGGGTTCTCTTCCTCCCCACCCCTCCCCCGCCTGGTCCACTGGGACTCTGATGAGGTCATCTGACCTCCAATGGTCACTTTTCTGTTCTTACGTGATCTTTCTGCAGTATTTGATACTCCCTTCTTGAATTACTTTCTTCACTTGGCTTCTAGAGTATCACATGCTTTTGGCTACCCCTTTGCGCTGGCAGCCTTATTGCTGCTTGCCTTCCAAATGTCGGAGTGCTCCAAGTCTTGACTGTAGATCTCCTTCTCTGCATCCTCTTCTGCTAGTGATCTTCTCTGGTCCAAAGCTTTGGGTACACTCTATGCAACAGAGCCCTCCAACACTCTTATCTCTAGCTCTGCCTGTATCTTAGACCTTGACTCATAAATATCCAAAAATATATTGAGTACCTTCACTTGGATGTCTGATAAATATCTTCGATTTAACTTGTTCCAAATCAAACTTTTGGTTCTTCCCACCTTTAAACCTGTTCTTCCTTCCACCCTCCCTATTCCAATAAATAATACCCATTCACATAGGTTATCAGGCCTAAAACCTTGGATATATCTTTGATTTATTGATCTTTCTCACCCCTTATAACCAAGTCCTATTGAATGTCTCTCTAGAACTAATCAAGAATTTGAAACTTTTCTTAATCATCACTATTTCTGTCTTTGTTCAAGCCAACATTAACTTTAATGCATTATTGTAGTGGTCTCTTAACTGGTCTCCCTGTCTCTCTCCTGTTCCCCTACTCTGTATTTTCCACTCAGCAGCCAGAGTGGTTATTTAAAAGTATAAATCAGATCATGCCAACTCTTCTGCTGAGAGCCCTTAAATGGGTTTTCAAATCACCAAGAATAGGGTCTAAACTCTTTATCCTGGCCTACAAAGCTCTGTGTGATCTAGCCTGTATTTATCTCTCCAGTGTCTTTTTGAACCAGTGTCTTCCTCATCAGTATGCTGGCCTTTTTTTCCTTCCCTTGAACACATAAATTATTTCCTGCCTTAAGGTTTTTGCACTAGGTGTTCCCTCTGCCTGGAACTGTCTCCAGATCATATTTCACGGCTTTCCCTGATACAGTCCATCGAAAGGAGTCATTCTGATAATCTGAATCACATCATCTTGTTTCATTATCTGTGCAGCACTTATCTCTACCTACCATTTTCTTATTTGTTAGGCCTGCTGGGATGAAAGCCCTATAAGAGCAGGGATCTTGTTTGTCTTATTTACAGCTGTGTTCCTAGTGCCCAGGCCAGTATCTGGTACATAGTAAACATTCAATAAATCTAAATGAACAAAAGAATGAGTGAATAAACATGCTAACATAAAACAATTGTGTGCCCCATAACCAGTAGTAAGACTTTCAAGTCTTTAATTAAGGTCTAGTGGAGGTTTGTAGTCTAATGAAGCCTTTTTACATGTGAAGCTCTCCCATACTGGTGTTACCTCCCTACCTTATGCCTGCCCTTGTGGCAGATGTGATCAATCAATCAACATGCTTTTTCCTGATGAGCCTGGTCAAGGTGCCATAATCCTTTACAGAGAGGAAGAAGTCCATTTGTTATTTCAACGGGGCTGTGGTCTAAACCGCTTTACAGTAGAGTTATGTCCTCACTTGGCTTTGAGAGGTTGGACACAGTTGGCCAAGGTAAGGTGATGGTATGAATTTAGATCTATTTTTTCTTTTCCGTGATCTTAAGTGGTGACATTAATTCTTTGGCAGAACCCCTGAGCTGGTGCTTGGGCTATGGCAGGAGGAAACCTTCAATGCTGGGTGGTGTTGGTTAATTGTAGTGGCTTATAGTGAGTCATGGTGTGGGTATGCAGTCTGTTGGGGGAATCTAGAAGAGATATTTAAACATTTCTTTTGGGATTTCAAGTGAGTAGAGCCATGTGTAGCCCTTGAATGTCATGAATCCTGATCTGAAGGGGAAGCCTTTGGAGGTGGCAATTTTAGAACCAGGCAAGGAATTAGATATTGAAAAGGAAACCTGATACCCTTGTGTACATAGGCAGTCCAAGGAGGTCCACTCCCCTGCTGGAGCAGATTCAGGGATGAAGTTGGTGAGTATGGATTTGGTTATGTTGAGACTGAGGTGTCTGTTGGGTATATGCTGGTCTTAAATCCCAGGGGAAGATTTGGACTGGGGTTAGAGATTTGGAGGTCTTCAGCATCCACCTGGTAGCGGAAGCTGTGGTGAAGGATGAGATCACTTGGTAGGTGTGGCTGTGATGGAGTCATGATGACGACTTGGAGCTCTGATCTTTATGAAACTCTGACCTGTGTCTATCTATATGACCAAAACTAACTCACTGATTAATGTTTCCAGTCAGAACCAGCAATCATTGATGTGATCCAAAATGGGTGGATTAACAAATGAATGAATGAACAAATCACTACCATACAGCAACGTGTTCAGGGTCTTCAGTCTCAGCCAGGCTCTTAGTGCCACTTAGCAATCCTTTTATTCATCCTTCCATTTCTCTGAACAACTATTCACACCCCATAGTTTCCCATACCCCTCTCTGTATGTCATATTTCATGGAGCAATTGAGACCATCAAGTGCGACCTTCCCTGTCTTCCCACTTTCTTATCCTCCAATCCAACATCACCCCCTTTATCTCATTCTCAGAATGTCCCTCATTCTCTTCAAGGCCAATCTGTCCCCCTATACTCTGGACCTCATTCATCCCCTCCAGCTTTCTCTAGGATCTTGTTCTAACAATTATCTTCTTCTTGCCTTTCAACTGGTTTACTAATCTTATCCAAATTTCTTTAAAGAATAGTTAGTACTCACCATTCCTACTTCTTTACTGCCTGTTCACTCCAGAGCTCACCATACTCTGCCTCCTGCCCCCACCTAGGTTTCCCTAAGGACACCAGGAACCTCTAATAGCCAAACCTATTGGAAGTGTTTAAATCCTTATCTGACTTAACTTTTTTTTCCCCCTGCATTTTACAGCTGAGGAGCCTTTCCTTTGGTACTACATGCAACACTGAATTTTCCTGATTCTACTCTTACTTATCTCCTTTGTGAGCTCCTTCTCTCCTGACCTTTTAAAAAATATTAATGTTCTTGGGCCATCTAGGTGGCTCATTCAGTGTCTGACTTCAGCTCAGGTCGTGATCTCATGGTCTGTGAGTTTGAGCCCCACATCAGGCTCTGTGCTGACAGCTCAGAGCCTGAAACTTGCTTTGGATTCTGTGTCTTCCTCTCTCTGTGCCCCTGCCTGGCTCGCTCTCTCTCTCTCAAAAATAAATACACATTAAAAAAATTTTTTAAAATATTAATGTTCTTCAGGATCCATCCTTGTTTTACATCCCTTGTCATTCTGTAGACCATTCTTTGGGCTGTCTCATCCACTCCTGTGGTTTTAGTGTATTTGCTTATGTGCTGAGGCAGCATGGGGGTACCATGACAAGGACATCCAGTGGCTTCAAGTTGAATTAGGAGAGCAGTTCTGAACTCCATGATTAAGAGGTGAGGGATCTGGATTCAGAGCAACTCTTGTTAATATTCCATTCCCATTGCTTTCTGGATTAGACCCGATTGTATCTTTCTGTCATCTTGTGTTTGCTTGTCTATTAAAGATGTCCACCTAGGGGCCCCTGGGTGGCTCAGTCGGTTGAGTGTCTGACTTTGGCTCAGGTCGTGATCTCATGGTTTGTGGGTTCGAGCCCTGAGTTGGGCTTTGTGTTGACAGTATGGAGCATGCTTCAGATTCTCTGTCTCCCTCTCTCTCTGTCCTCCCCAGCTTGCATTCTCTTTCTCTCAAAAATAAATAAACATTAGGGGAGCCTGGGTGGCTCAGTCGGTTAAGCGTCTGACTTCAGCTCAGGTCATAATCTCACGATTTGTGGGTTTGAGCCCCACATCAGGCTCTGTGCTGACAGCTCAGAGCCTGGAGCCTACTTCAGTTTCTGTGTCTCCTCTCCCTCTGCCCCTCCTCTGTTCATGCTCTGTCTCTCTCTGTCTCTCAAAAATAAATAAATGTTAAAAAAAATTAGTAAAAAAACATAATAAATGTTAAAAAAAAGACGTCCACCTACTAATGACCTATAATCCCTTACAATCTCGGAGTGCCTTTCTTTTTATTCCCTAGTAGATATTTTGGAGTTTTATAATTTTTTAAAAGATTTATTTAAGTAATCACTCCACTCCACATGGGGCTCGAGCTCACAACCCCGAGATCAAGAGTTACCTACTCTTCCAACTGAGCTAGTCAAGCACCCCTAGGACTTTTATAATTTAAGAGTATTTATCTGCTGTATTCATGATGCGCATGGAGAGGGTACCAAGACCCTGAGCTAATTGTTGCACACCCATAAGAGCTCACAAAGTGAGGGTATAAGATTGCCTGGACTAATGTCTTTAAATTAGGGCTGAAGGATGCACTACTTTAGATCTTTTCAGCCTGACCATCTCTTATTTAAGCTGCTGCTAGTTACCACTTTTGTGTGGATGCCAGCTTCCTGTGGGCTCACCCTGATAGTGCCTTATGTAGGCCCATGTTGCATAACTTTCTCCTCCATCCTGGGACTTCCCTGGTGACTCTGCTGTAGAACCCATATGATGCCCATTGATGCACAACCCAGAAATATGGGGGAAATTAGCATCCGTGGGGGAAACTTCAACCACTGGGAAAGGGAGCTGGTGGATCTATTCTTCCCCTTCTTCCCCCAAAACAGTCCTGTGACCAGGGTAGACAAACTAATTCTGATTTGCCTGGGACTTTCCTGGTTTTAGCACTGTAAGTCTCATGTCCTGGGAAATCCTAGGCAATTCAGTCCTATGAAAGCCAGGACAATTGGTCACTCTACCTGAGACGCAGATGGCCTGGGGGCATTTCCATGAGCTGGAAAATGAGGCTCCTTTAGCAGCGGCCATCTCCATAATGCATCCTTGTATTGGCCTTCTCCTTTCTGCTTCACTCCCCTTATCCCTCACTGCTACTCCCTAATAAAAGAGTAGCTCATAAGCCCCCTGAATCATGCTCTGCTTTCTGGGGAACCCAGGAAAACTCAAAGGGGTAGCCTGACTTACTCTGATGTCAGCCATAGGTGTTATGATTGTGGGAAGAGGATTGTAAATTATTGCAAGGAGGAAGGCGTTTTTCTGAAATTCATATAACTTTCAGTGGTGCATGTGCAAGGCCTCATCTTCCAGCCATGTGAGCTGCATCTCTGCTGGCCTTTTTCTCCCACCATACTCCAGCTGCATTTTATCACCCAGTAGCACTGCGCCATTATGTAGTTCCCTATACATGCCACACTGCTCCAGACTCTGGGCTCTGCTCATACCTGGAATCCCCTCCCCACCTTCTTGTGAGCAACTCCTACCCATCCTTCGTGACTCAGCACAGACACTACCTCCCAAAGCCTGTTGGCCAAGGCTGGGGAGAGTTCCCTCATCTCCACCTAGTGCGTATCTTTATTATCTCTTTCCCATATTGTTCTCTGTTTTCTCTTTTCACTCACTAGAACATGAATCCCTTGAAGGCAGGGATTTTATTGTGTTCAACTCCATATCCGAGCACTTGTCACACTCCATGGTCAGTATGGATTTGTTGAATGAGTATGAATACATTTTCCCAGCAACTCTGTGAGGTCAGTTGTGGAGGTCAGTTGTAAAAAAATAAAATTGAGGCTTGGAGAAGGGAAGGAGTGATGTGGGAGGTTAGAGGCCAGGTCAGGGGCTCTCTCCACCACACCAGTTGTCTCCCTAGACAAAATAGTCCTGGCTTTTCCAAGCACTGTAAGCAGAGAGCAGTCAGGGACTCCCAGGGAGCCTTCTAGCACAATCCTTAATAAGCTTATCTCCTACTTGGAAGGGAAGCTCCGGGTTCCCTTATTACCTTGACAGCTCCTCTGTAAGACTGCTGCAACTCTCTATCTTTTCTGGGTTTCAGCTCTCCCTTTGTTTTGATCTTGGAAATGCCGTTACTTTCCTGCAACATTTCCTATATATTTAAAATGACTAAAACAAATATTACTCAGCATTTCTGGGTGTTTTGTTGCAGGGAGCTTCTGGGGTATTTCGTCTGCTACTTTGCTGGGAGCCATTCACATCACCTTCACCACCCTCACTCCATCTTGATATGTTTCTCTACAAGTGAAGGGCAATTGTGTCAAAAACCTAAAAGGTTGTCTCTCTTGACACCACAGTTCTGTTGAAGTTATGGAAAGGATTGACCTTGGGGCTGTACAACATCCCATGAGGGTGTGGGCAGGTCTGGGGAGGAGAGCTTCACACCCAGCTGTGGTCCTCTTTTCAAGGCGAGCCCCAGACCTTTGACTGTATGCTGCCTACACAATGAAGTCCAGTCTTCTAGGCCTGATCTTATGGCCTTTTGCCACCTGGCCCTGTTGTTCTCCCCCTTCAATCAACCATATGATCCACCTGTTGTTACTTGGACATAGTCCATCTTTCCTGTCTCCAGACTTGACCTCATGTTGTCTCCTTATTCCATGGTAGCCTTTTGCCAGTGCTTTCCATCTCATATCTCTCCTGTCCTTCAAGAGTCAAGTCCAGGGTCACCTCCCAGGAAGGTTGGGGACTCTTCCTGTCTCCCAGTTCCCTATAGCCCATCTCTGTTCCTTCTTGTGACCTTGTCAGCATGTCTAGGGTCTGTGTCTATACAGTCCTGGTTGGGAAGCCACCTTTGGGTTATTCCTTTCTTGTCAGTGCTCAGCACAACATCTTGCTCATGGAAGGTACTCATTGCATTTGTATAGGATGATGAGAACAGGTTGTGGGGGCCTACCTGCCACAGGGAAGCGTGAGGAGCCTACTGAAGCAGCATGCTCCTGATCACTGGGAAATGACCATCTCGTGGCGACCTTCAACTTGATGAAAGGTGACCATTGAAGTTGCTCTCCATTTTCTCGTCAACACTGGGGTTGAAGACTCAAAGGCAAAGGAGGGGACACAGCTTTTCTATGAATGGAGGAGAGTGTAAGGCTCTTAACCTTCCAGGTCCTAAAAGGAGACAAGATGCCACATCCCGAAAGATCCCTCAGCCACCATCACTCCATGGCCCAGACCTTGTAACTCCCCCCAATAGCACCTCTTTCAGCACCTTTGAGCAAATTATTGGGAAGTCAGCTGATGGTGAAGGAAATTTAAGAGTAATTTTGAGTATGCTGAGTTTTTACCTTATATGCTTAGTTTAGCCCCCAGCTCCCATGCCAAGTTTGTCTCCACCTCAGCACCAGCACCTGGTGTAGGGCTTGGAGAGAAATACTATTGTATAAATGAATGATTCCTCCAACATTAGAATAAGGAGAAGGAGGACACTTAACAATTGTTAGACCAATCTACATTTTATGGAGAAATAAACTATAGTAATAACCATTTTTTTGAAAGCTGTCTCAGCTCTAGAATCCATGCTGAGCACTTTACAGACATTAGCTAAAAGATATGTGAGCTGGAAGTTACCATCTCTACTTCTTTTTTTTTAAGATTAAAAATATATGAATAAAGAGATAGCATTATTTCCTTCATCTGGTAGTTGTCTTGTGGATTATAATCCACTCAAGGATGATCACTTAGTCTGATCTGATGAAGCCTGTCTCCTTTGACTACTGACGTAAACTGATGGCACATACTGAGACCATATTTCTGGATCATATGGTAGCAGTTTGAGCAGATACAGCAAGAGTGAGAGCTCTGGGTGTAGTTTTGTAGACAACTCCAATAGAGCTGCTGGTGACGCATCTTGTTTTTAGGGGTGCAGGAGGTGAAAGGTTGCCCAGCTGATGACTTGTGGAAACAGCTGTGTCCAGAGCCCCCTGGCTGACCCTGTGCTATATTGCTTCTCACTGCACCTGGAGGAAATAGAGATACACGGAAAGGCAGAAAACTTGACCAGGTCCCCAGCCTCTCAGGACAGCCGCTTTATCCAGAGGCTCCTTCATTCCTGGGCCTTCCAAGACACCTGGCTGCAAGGACACCATGAAGAGGAAAAAAGAATTTCAAGTGCATTCTAAAAACCACCTTCATTCTCTTGCCGTGTAGGGAAGGAGCATGTACTCAAAGACCCAGCCAGGAAGAAAGATTTGATCTCCTGAGCAGGATCCACTTCCCATGGCGACGCCTTCTTGAGTAGAAGCTCTGGTATGAAGTAAGACTTGTTTAAAGCAGTTAAAAGCAGCAATCCCCATTGTGTCAAGTGGTGACAGTATAATCCTCCTTAATAATTTTGTTCCCTCTCCAAACTCCCCTCCATTATGCACCCTTAAAATGTGACTTCAGACTCCTCTTTAGGTCTCTAGTCCTATAAGTGCAGGGGGATTTGGCGAGAGGGGAAGAGGTAAAGACTGTCTCTCTTGCACTCAGATCACTCAGTGATGCATCACTGGAAATACCTCCCTCCATTGTTTTGGCTAAAGCTATTTTTTTTAAGTTTTTTTAAATGCAAATTTAAATTTTATACAAAAAGTGGGGATAATTAGTGTGTGGTGTTTTTTTTTTTTGATAATTAGTGTGTTAAACCTCCACATCCCCACCTCCTAGCTTTAATAATATCTACATATATGGCTGGTCTTGCTTCATTTATACAAAATCCACTCCTATCCCCTTACCACTGGATTATTTTAAAGGAAATCCCAGAAGCATCTGGGATACATGTATCTTTTATCTCTAAAGATAAAGATGCTATAAAAAATTATCTACAAAATCCTATCACACCTAAAAAATAAAAATGATTTCTTTAAAAAAAATTTTTTTTATTACATTTATTCATTTTTGAGAGACAAAGAGAGACAGAGTACAAGTGGGTGAGAGGCAGAGACAGGGAGACACAGAATCCAAAGTAGGCTCTAGGCTCTGAGCTGTTAGCACAGAGCCCGATGCGGGACTCTAACCCACAAACCGTGAGATCATGACCTGAGCTGAAGTCGGACGCTTAACTGACTGAACCACTCAGGCTCCCCTAAAAATGATTTCTTAATATCATCAAATATACAATGTTCCAAATATATACATGTTCGAATATATATATCTGTATCTGGAGATAGTCTACACATTGAATTTAGTGGATATATCTTCTAAGTGTCTTTTAATCAGCAGATTCATTCCCCTTCTTCCTCAACAAAAAAGTTATATTTTGAAGAAGCTTGGTTGTTTGGCTTGTAGAATTTACCATGTTTTGTATTTTGCTGATTATACCCCCTGGAGATCATTTAACATGTTCCTCTGGTCCATGGAATGAAATCCAGAAGTGCTGTCAGGCTTGGGTTTGATTTGGGGGCAAGGAAGTTTCAGAGTTGGTGCTGTGTACTTCTTGTTGCCTCATACCAGGAGACCCATAATGGCTCGTTTTCTCTTGTTGTGGTTTATTAAGAAGATATCAATTAGTGGGTTGAAGCGTTTTCAGCCTGATATGTTCATTATAGCGTTCCCCACTTGCTGTTTGCCTAATGATTTGAGCAGTCATTGATGATCAGTGCCTCATGCTATTATTTCATCAGGAATGTCAAACATTCTGTTTATTTTAATATAATAATAAGATTCTAATTCTGGTATTCACTCACATTTATTAGCTGCATTTCTTCTATGAGGAAGAAGTCAATCTCATCAACTCTTTGGTTCCTCTGAAGTACAGTTCATAAAGGAAAGGCAGGATAAATGCTTGATGCTTTACCATCATCTACCTGGAATTATGTTTCTGGAATTATGAGTTTTTTCTCAAGCATCCTCCAAAGCTTATGTGCTGGTTTTATACTGCCGCATATTAACTACTCCCAAACTTAGTGGCTTAAAATAACAACCATTTTATTCTGTCCCATGATTTTTTCAGGAATTTGGGCTAAGATTAGCTGATCAATTCTTTTTTTCTTTTTTTTCTGTTTCATTTTTGTGCTCCATGTGGCACTGACTGAGGTCACTTGGGGGTAATCAGGTTGTGGATGGGCTGGTTGGGAGGATCCGAGACAGCTTTGCTAATATGTGTGATGCTTAGAGGGAACAGCTTGAAGGCTGAGCTTTTCTGTGAGTGTCAACCAGAGTGCCTATATGTGGCTTTTCCAGGATGGCAGTCACAGGGTTCCAGGATTCTCAGAGAGTGTTCCCAAAGACCCAGGTGGAAGCTGGAAAGCTTTTTCTGATGTAGCTGCAGAAGGCATGCATCATCATTTCTGCCATATTCTATAGTTGCAAATGAGTCCCAGGACCAGTCTGGATTCAAGGAGAGGGTGCTACCTAAGTACATGAATACTGAGAGGTACAGTTTATTGGGACCCT
This sequence comes from Panthera tigris, assembly GCF_018350195.1. Taxonomy (NCBI): domain Eukaryota; kingdom Metazoa; phylum Chordata; class Mammalia; order Carnivora; family Felidae; genus Panthera; species Panthera tigris. Next base: position 59,833,971 of record NC_056672.1, on the reverse strand, counting down.
CTTACAGTTGCATGGAGCGCAGAATCAAAGGCTCCCCTAGGCTCTTTGAATACACTTGTCTCTCTCTTTCCGGGGGTGGGGAGGAGGTCTGGCCATCTTTTTAATTTTGGCTGCAAGCTGGCTGCAGGAGCACAGCCTTCCTGCATGTGTCCACAGTCTCCTTCAGGGCCAGCAGAATGTGGACAGCCCCACTGTGATCAGAGTACACAGTAAGTTACCAAACTCCTGTAATGTTGGAGTGCCCGTTGCCACCTCCTGCCAGCCCACTGCCACTTGGTATCTTGGGGGCTTTGGCTTAAGCTGAACACCTTCACTGGAAACATCTTGGAGAACTTGGCTTTGACTTACATGAAGACTTGAGCAAGTATCTAAAAGCTTGGCCTTCTCCTGATATGAGAAGCCATCCAACAGTACTCACAGGGGTTTCATGGGCAGGACTAGGATGCCATGCCCATGCATCCAAAACGATTGCTTTTAATGGCTATAAAATATTTCATCCAGTGGGTGCAACATGCTTTACCAAACCACTTCTCCACTCTTTTAAATGTTTGCACTTTCTTATTATTTATGAGTAATACTATGTTTTTGTGCACAGAGCCTTTTGTGTTAAATTCTTCCCTTAAGATAGATTTCCAAGAGTAGTATTATGTTTTGGCTCTTGGTGTATTTTATCAGTTTGCTTTCCAAAGAAGCAAACAATTCATATGCAAATAGCACTGTATGTGTATATTGGCTTTTCTGTAACCTCAACAGCGTTGAGAGTTACCATTTTAAAATGTTGTTTTCTAATTTAATAGGTGTAAAACCGAACTTAAGGTTGCTTTGAATTTCTTTTTTCCCTGTTTACTCTGTCCTAAGTTGTCAGTTCTTCCCTCTTAAACCAGTATTATAAAAGGTTAGTTTGTTGAATTTGTATCAGTTTGGTACTGGTTGCTTAGGTGAAACTTAGGTCATTCAAAGCAATGGCTCCAGTACAATTTGTATTAAAGCTGTTCTTCTAACCATTAAAAAGATCAAAACATTTAAGTTCTAAATCTCAGAGATAAGCAGCAGCAATATTTTCCTTCTTGGATTCTGCACCTACAGGAAATTCATAAACAGGAGGAGTACCTAGTTATATCTGAAATAACAGAGAAAACACCACACAAACAAAACAAAAAACCAAAACGTTTGGAAATAACCCCTTATGTGTGTAAGACAACTTAGAGGTTATAAGTAGCTTTCACATTTATTATCTCATTTGAGTTTTATATTCATCCTGGTGGTAAACTGGAGGAATTATTATGACCTTTTAACAGATGAGAACATTGAGGCTCAGAGAAGGTAAGTGCACAGTGACCCAGCTAGTTGACTATGGCAGATCTGAGTAGCATTCAGGCTTTCTGACTCCAAACAAATTTGTTCCACATTTATTTAAAAAGTCATTAGTGGTGACTCATCACATCTCAGGCAATAGGCTAGGAGATGGGGATGCAGTTATAAATAAGAACCTGTCCTCCTGGAGCTTGTCTAATAGGAGAGAACAATCACCATATAAACTAGGAAGCACAGGAGACCTAAACTACTCAGAGAGCAGACACTCAGCCCAGCCTGGGGTTGGGGGGCAGGAATTAAGGTAGGCTTGTTAGAGGAAGTCAAGATTAATGAGCTACCTATGCTATGAGGGATGGGGCAGGATTGATTTCGTCCAAGGGAAGTAATTGATCCAGAAGTGAGGGTATGTGTGGAGGTAGACATGACAAGCCTTTGTTGGATGTGGGAGGCAAGGGTGAGGGATTCACTGAGGATGAAGCCCAGGTTTCTGCCTGAGCAACTGGAAGGATGGGAGAAGAGGAGTGAGAGGAGTAGAGGAGGAAGAGCAAGTCAGAGGCATGTGGGTGTGCATGCATGTGATGTGTGGTGATTGTCAAGCTCTGAAAATCCTCAGGTAAACAAGAACCTTTCTTTTCCCTAGAGAAAGCCATAGTCCAATGTGACCCTAACAAATAATTCTGATATAAAGTGAGATGTTCTATGTGGTAGACATGTGTATGAAGTTCTAAGGGCAGAGAGGAGGGCAGGACAAAATCTGTGTGGTAGGAAGAGAACCATCGAGGGGGTTTTGCAGAGGAAGCAATACAAATGTGGAGAGTGCAAGAGGGTTTCCAGTAACAGGTGTGAAGGAGCTGGGAGTTCTGTTTGGCAAGGTGAAGAGTGTGAATGTGAGTTCTCTTGGAGCTGGAGAGGCTACGGGGCCGAGAGATATGGACTTCATCTTGATGATGGTCTAGAGTTCAAGAAATCCGAATTCAATCACTAGAATGTAGCTACATCCACTAGGATGTAAGTTACCCAGGAGCAGTCAGTGAATAGTGTCTGACACATAGCAGACACTCAGGGAATATCTCTTGAATGAATGAGCAGTTGTTGATAAAGAAATCTTTGCCTTATTTTCCATATTGTTGGGGAAATTTCCCAACATTATCTATTTTTTTTATTATATACATTTCATAGTAAGGCTTAACATAAAAAATTTTTATTTATTTTTTGAGAAAGAGAGAGAGCATGAGTGGGCAGGAGCAGAGAGAGAGGGAAAGAGAGAAAGAGAGAGAGAGAGAGGGAGACTCCCAAGCAGGCTCCGCACTGTCAGCACAGAGACTGATGCAGGACTTGAACTCACGTACCACATGATCATGACCTGAGCTAAGACCAAGAGTCGGACACTTAACCAACTGAGCCACCCAGGCGCCCCCAAATATTTTAAAGACTGTTTAAATTTTATTTATTTTGACACAGAGAGAGTGCACTCATGTGAGTGCAAGCAGGAAAGGGGCAGAGAGAGAGAGGGAGAGAGAGAGAATCCTAAGCACTCCACACTGTCAGTGTGGAGCCTGACATGGAGCTCAAACCCATGAACCATGAGATCATGACCTAAGTCAAAACCAAGAGCTGGCCACTCAACCAATTGAGCCACCTAGGCACCCCATAAAAATTTTATACCAAGTTAAGAGCAGATTTTGTTCATATGTGATTATGAACAAATAATTCATAAATAATTTTTTAAATAAAAAAAATCACAAATCACAATTTTTTAAATTTTTTTTAAATTTTATTTTATTTTTTTTTAATGTTTATTTCTGAGACAGAGACAGAGCATGAGTGGGGGAGGGGCAGAGAGAGAGAGGGAGACACAGAATTGGAAGCAGGCTCCAGGCTCTGAGCTGTCAGCACAGAGCCGGACGCAGGGCTTGAACTCACAAACCGTGAGATCATGACCTGAGCCGAAGTCGGTTGCTCAACCGACTGAGCCACCCAGGCGCCCCTCATTTTTTTTTTATTTTTTATGTTTATTTATTTCAGAGACAGAGACAGAGCACGAGTGGGGGAGGGGCAGAGAGAGAGGGAGACACAGAATCTGAAGCAGGCTACAGGCTCTGAGCAGTCAGCACAGAGCCCGACACGGGACTCGAACTCACAAACCGTGAGATCATGACCTGAGCTAAAGTCAATCACTCAACCGACTGAGCTACCCAGGCACCCCAGAAATAATTTTTTTTAAATAAAAAGCAATGTATAAGTGGTTTTTGTGGGTCTGTAAAATTTCCCCATAAGGGTTGCATATTATGTAAGAATTGAGAAGGGCATTGGACCATTTTGAAAATATGAATAGATGCTAAAGCATTTTACTTGATACTTTTTTCATTATCATTAAAAAGTTGGGAAAGATTAGATAACTAAAATAACTTGAAAATTTTTAGATATTTCTAGACTATGTTCTATCCTGGAACCAGCGAACTTGGTGGGTTTAGCAAGTATTTTCAAATGTCATCCTTGTTGGGGTGATGAATAATACTTAACAACTAACAAAAAGTTATCGGATGTTAGAGATGGGGGATCCCTTTGACTTCTGGTCCATCTTTTCATTGTATAGGTGAGAAACTGGGGCCCAGAGAGGGAAAGGGACTTGTCAAGAAAACACAGTAAATCAGAGGGAGAGTCAAGAATGGCATTAAGATATTTGACTCTTAGTCCCTCACCCTCTTTATTATTCCATGGTGTAGTGGCTACTGTTTTTGTCTATCTAGAACCCCTTTTTCAAGTTCAGGAAACTGACTTCATCTCTCTGGCTATAGGGGTAGGCATGTACTAGGCCAATCATTTTATATGCTTCACTTTTTCTGGCGTTAGTCATTGGTTCAAGGGATGAGCATATGACCCAAACTTTACCAATCAGAATCCTTCCCTGGAATTTGTGGAAAGAAAAGGACCTTTTTCTCTCTAGATGTGAAGCTGTGAAGATATGAACTTAGAGCTGGGTGGCTAATCCTGTGTCACATGGAAAGAATGAGAACAGAAGGAAAACAGAGAGAAAACAGAGGCAGTCCAGATGGGAGTTGAATTACTTATTCTAGTTGCCAAGGTGTGTCCATCCATCAAACACCAATGATAATATCTTAACAATAACCATACTGATTTTTTTTTTCTTCTTTTGCTTAAACAAGTTGGGCTTGAGTTCCTGTTCCTTTCAGCCAAAGAATCTAGCCCAGGATTTCCTAACAGCAGTAGTATTGACATTTTGGAACAGATCACTCTGTGTTGGGAGGGGCTGCTCTGTGTACTGTAAGATGTTTAGTAGCAGCCCTGGCCTTTTACCCCACTAGATGCCAGTAGCACCTCACCCCAACTGTAACAACCAAAAATGTATCCAGACATTGCCAGGTGTCCCCTGGGGGATGGAACAAAATTGCCCCTGGCTGAGAACCACTGGTCTAGTCTTACTTAAACAAACAAACAAACAAACAAACAAACTAGATAGGGAAAACAAATTCAGTGAGACGTGGGACTTTATTCAAGGTGGCAAAGACAGGGCTACCAAATCAAGCAGAAAGGATCCAGGAAGTGATACTACAAAGATGTTGGAACATGCAGTTGTTGGCTCTCATAGCTGTTGGAATCATAACAAACTCCACAAAATGATTTTGGATTTTACCCATGACACAGGCGGTAACTCTTTACTTACGAATTCTCACGCATCTCATGAGATGGTGAGACAAAGCAATGCCAGTTTTATTTCTGTTGTTTCAGACCTTTCTGGTTAATGACTTGGAGGTTTGGGTTCAGTGAACTTTGGGTGTCTCCAGAAACCTCACCACATACCCTTCTGAAGGAGATAACCAGGAAGCCAAACCTTGTTACAGTTAAAACAAGATTCATTGCACAATGATGTCTGTGTAAGATCAGTGAAATACCATGACGAATAGCTTCATTTTTGTTAGAACCGTTTTTAAGGTATTGCTCTTCAGAGGAGGCATTGTGAGGAAAAGGGGACTAGCCCAGGAATCAAGAGGTCTAGATGTGAGCTTTACCACTAATGCTGTGTGACATTGTGCATGTGTCTGCCTCTCTCTGGGCCTCAGTTTCCTTCTCTGTATAATGAGGGTTTGGATCAGACAAACACTGAGGAACTTTCCAGAACTGACCTTCAAAGATTCTTGTAGGCAGACCGTGTGTCATATTTATCTTGGCACCTCTATCCCAAACCCAAGACCTGGTGCAGCACCAGAAACAAAATAGGCACTAAGAAAATGCTTATTAAATACATACATACCTGAATTACTTAGGAGATAAATGACAAAAACATCTCTACTTCCACAGATGCATAGAATTGGAAAGGATCTTAGAGTTGAAAGGGATCCCTAAGCTTATTTAGTCAAACTTCCCAACCAAAGCTGGAACCCTTTACCTTATTTCTGGCAGATGGACATATGCTTTCTGCTTAATACTTTTGATGACAGGGAACTCACTATCTGCAGGGGAAACTAATTCCACTTTTGGATAGATCTAGATATTAGAAAGTCCTTTTTTATCTGGAACCTAAATGAGCCTCCTTGTAGCTGTCATTTGCTTCTGGTTTTATTTTTTCAGTTAATTTTCATTTTGATCCAAGAATATATGCATATAACTTGAAGAGTCAAGTAATACTAAAAGTCTTATTTATAATGAAAAATAACTGTCTTCCTCTTCCTTTCCCATTCCCTGGGGCTGTTCCCTCCAGACAACTGATTTTCACTCCTTTAGGTGTTCTGCTAGTTATATCTGAATTTCTAATTGATATGCTTATACTGTTATTTCTTTATTTATAAACCTTAGACATTACCTTATTGATTCCTTAGTTTTATTGAAGAGGATTTAGCCCTCTTAACTAACCTCTCCCAATTTTCCCTCCCTCCATCCTCTCACTGTACTACCACAATGTTTGGTTCAGTCAGCATTCAGTGTTTTTGTTAGTATGACTACGTAATACTGTTTAGTGCTAAGTCAAGTAAAATACTGTGTTTTTCTTCTTGTATTTTTTGTTTTTCCTGGAGTTAATTGCTTTGATTAGTTTTCTAGTTACTTTTCTCTGATTATTCTCAAATGTTTTAACTAAACTGTAAAACACTTGTCAACACATCAGTTTTTAAAATGTTTATTTATTTTTGAGAGGGAGAGAGACAGAGCCTGAACTGGGGAGGGGCAGAGAGAGAGGGAGACACAGAATCCAAAGCAGGCTCCAGGCTCTGAGCCATCAGTACAGAGCCCGGGGCTCGAACTCACGAACTATGAGATCATGACCTGAATCGAAGTCAGGCGCTTAACCAACTGAGCCACCCAGGCACCCAACACATCATTTTTAAAAAGTTTTTATTTTTATCAAGGTTATACATATATACAGTTTAAAGAGTCAAATAATTCATAAGATTTGACAGTGATAAGCCCTTGAATTTGTGCCACAGTATGTATACATTTCAGAAAGCACCTTCACCTCTTCCTGAACAATAGCTGTGGTGATAGGTTGTTATGTTTTGGTAACAGATTAATAAATGGAAGCCCAGAGAGGGGAAATGACCTGCCTAAGGTTACACAGCAAGCACCCAGAAGAGCAGAGCCTCTACAGTCCCTCATCTTCCCTGTGTCTGGAAACATTGAGTCCAAACTGGTCAGTGGCAGAATGTGCTTAATCTAAAGATAAGAGGCATGGGATGTGACTCCCGGGATGTGACTCATTTTTAATACGCTGGAAGAAGTCATTTCTGTGCAAAGCAGGACTCAGCAACTGGCAGGACTGAGTGGGGCTGGCAGCCGTCCGAAGCCTCAGTGTGAAAGTTGAGAACGTCTCCACACCCTATAATCCCACAAATAGGGTCTCTATTTTTCAAGATTCCTAAACAGTGTTACACAAACCCTCCAGGGGCTTAAACTTGACACACAGACAGGTAAGCAGGGGCAGGTATGTAATCTCCTCACACGTCCTGCTGCCACCTCCCTAGCTGGTAGAGAACAGTATTGCCTTAATCCCCGTGAGGCAGATCTCTTCTTGCTCCTGTTGGAAACCAAAAGGGAAGGATGAGAAATGGCCCCAGGCCTAAAGTCAAATCACTCTCATTTTGCAGAAATGAGCTCTACAATGTAGAAAGGAAGCTGCTTTCAGAAACAACCAGAATAGTCCCTGCACAGTTAGGACTGTGGGGAGGGCCCCCTTTGACACATGGCTGAGAGGGTTGCTTGAGACTGGCTCATAAGTCCTCCCCCACCCCCTCCCCGGAGGTTGGGAGGATGCCTGTGTCTCCAGTTTTTACCAGAAACAAGGCAGGGAAGATTTGTCTTTCTACCCTTTAGGGCTGTACTGCCAGGGAAGAGGGATGTGATGCCCCCTGTGCAGTCCCCAAATACTCCTGACCCTCTTCTTCAGCCCCAGTCTCCCAGCTCTTCAAGGCTTAAGGTCTCCTAATTTGCAATTATACACAAACCTTCAGAGCAGCACCAGGAGTGACTCAGCAGCCACTCTGGGAATGGACAGACTGTCTGCTGTGGGGACTCACACCTAGAACACCCAGGAGTGGGTGTGTGGAGCTCAGGGCCGGGACAGGCAGCCTGGCCTAGAAAGGGAAATAGGGAAGTGACGGAGGCTCCCAGCCCACTTCCCTGACTCTGGAGTCCATAGATTCATGTGGGTTGGGAAAAGCTGGTGTTAGAGACCACAGAGCCTTGGAGTTAGAAGAAATCTTTGCGGCATGCCAGTTGAGAGAGAGAAGAATGACAAGCTTTGGTTGGGTGCCTGGGTGGCTCAGTTGGTTAAACGTCTGACCTTTGGTTTCAGCTCAGGTCATGATCTCATACTTTGTGAGTTCGAGCCCCACATCAAGTTCTGCACTGACAGCGTGGAACCTGCTTGAGATTCTCTCTCTCTCTCTCTCTCTCTCTTTCTCTCTCTCTCTCTCTCTCTCTCTCCTGTTCTCTCTCCTCTCTCTCAAAATAAATTAATTAATAAGCAGAATGAGAGGCTTGGGAGGTGGAGGGCCTTGCCCTGGGCCATCTAGCAGATTGGTGCCAGAGTTACTAACAGCAATAACAGTAGTCGGGTGCCCACTGTGTGCCAGCCATGGAGCAGATGTTCTGCATCCATTACTCATTTAATCACCCAACAACTCTCTGAGGTGGGCACTATTATTCTCCTGTCTTCAAGGCTCAGAGTGGTGAAGTAATTTGCCAAAGCCATGGGGCTAGAAAGGGGCAGGAGCAGGACTTGAACCTGGGCTTGTGCCCACGGATTCCGGTGAGAAGTCACGTAGGACAATACTTTGGATAGAAATTGGAGTATTGCATTTCCCTCTGTTTCAGTGTTCATATGTCACTCAACACTAATTTATGGAAGAATCTGGGAGGCTAAGGTGGAGCAGGAGGCCTTAGGTCCCAGCTGCCTGCCTGACTTGCTGTGCATCTCGGAACATGTATCTTCCATTCCCTCTCTGATGTTTCTTTATCTTGGGTGAAAGTACATTCTGTGCTACAAACAGGGATGGTCATGTGTTACAGACATATTCCTTTCCGACCCTCAGTGGCAAAGGGGAGAAAGGCCACCAGAGGAGATTCTGGGTGGTGGCGTAGGCCTGGCCTCCCAAGAGGCTGAGTTGTTTCTAGCCCACCAGCCAGGCCAACACAAAACCTCGGCTTTTGTTTGACTTGGCTTCTTGCACCTTGTTTAGTCTGCAGAGCAGAGAGCTTATCCTGCTGCCTTTGTCACAGGCCATTAGTACACACATAATCCCCAGGGGCTTACTGCTGGCTGCTTTCTCTAGGAATTCAGGGAGGGCCACAGAGGGAGCCCAGCTCTTAGGAGCCATCTCCTTCTGCACCCCCCTCCCGGCCCCCAGCTCCCATCAGAACAGCCTCAGATGAGAACCCATGGCATTGTGTGTTCCAAGTCTGCTATTCTGGCTGTGTGAACTTGGGCCAGTCTCTGCCCCTCTCTGGGCCCCCACCTGCCCATCTGTGCATGCAGAGAGCTGGCTCAGATGGCCTGAAGGGACTTCAGCTCCTCGAGGATCAGAAATACATTCCTGTGTCATTTCCCCCCTCCCCTACCACCTGAGGCCTGCCTTGTCCCCCTACTGTTCCCTCCCCCAATTCTGAAGCAATTTGTAGCATTTTCCAGGCTTTCACTGATCCCATCCCTGCCCTGAGCCTGGGGCCAGTCCCTCTCTCATTCAACCTCCTGCTTGTAAATTGGGGATAATGATAGTACCCAATAACTCACCCTGCTGCTACGGGGATTAACAAATTGGTGGTTATTAAGGGGTGGAGGAACACAGTGCACTGTTCCCATCTAGAACACTTTTCCTCTTCTGAGTTCTACCTATTGTCTGCACGATCCCAGGCAGTAGTTGGAAAACCCTGAGACTCCTAACTTTTAGCACCCTACCGTATAGATGGAGAAACTGAGGCCAAGGAAGAGAAGGAGTAGTCTAGGACCATGCGTTCGTTTTGCAGCAGAGAGGGGACCAGAACTCTGTCTCATGCTCCTCCACCACACATAGTGGTCTTGTCTGTGGCAGTGGGCCCTGGGCTGGAATGGAAGATGCATTCAGAGGCTCCCACACTTGGGCTTGGTTCACAGGGGCTCCACAGCTTGGTGTCAGGGAACAAAATTTGGCTTCAGCCAGACCTGGGTGCCAGTCCTGGCATCTTGGCTTACTAAGTGATCCTGGGTATGTCACCCTTGTTCAGTGCTGAACTATCGGTTTCTTCCTCTGCAAATGTGGGTGATGACACCTCCCTCAAAGGTTGCTGTGAGGATTAGCCCAGAGCAGGCATTCAGGAAACAGTAGGTATTATGTTATTATGTTGTTTTTATTGACTGCCATGATGGCCAAGACTCAACAGCACGGCTGCCAGCCATTCTTCAGGAGTAGATAACTCACTGAGTGTCCCTGTGGGCTAACCCTGGCTGGGGGCTCCCATGTACAGCACCCCAAGCCAGCAAAGGAGGTATTATTACCCCATTTGATAGAGTTGCTGGTGGAGACTCAGAGAAGAAATGGACTTGCCCAAAGCCATGTTTGCTTTAGAAGTGAGATGACCTAATTTTTAGTTTCTTCTCTTTCCTTGCCGTCTCTCATTTACCCCCACCCTTTAATTCCTGCCCATTTCCCTCTTCCTTTTCTGTAAAGAAGGATGGGTAATGCCTGGCTCACCACAGTAGCAGTCTGTGCCCCTTTTTGCCCTCCCCCCCATCTCCATTAGCACATCTAAATTGATCTATGAGGTGGGAGCTGGCGAGCTCAGTCGGTCGTGCATGTGACTCTTGGTCTTGAGGTCCTGAGTTCAAGCCCCTCCTTGGGCATAGAGCTTACTTAATTAAAAAAATAACAAGGCTCATCTCAGAAGTCAGACACTTGCTGGGAGCCATGAGGGGGTGCCAGAAGCTACTGGGTCTGACCAGGTTCAGCGTGGGAAGGCAAGACTATCAAATATACCTGCCTCAGCACTGCATAAGGCCTCTCTGTAATAATATTGATGATAATATTGGTATTAGCTCCCATTGCTGAGAACTCATGAAGGGCCATGCGCAGTGCTAAGCATTCACTGTTTCTTCATTGCAACCCCCTGGGGTTGGAAGCTCCATTTTACACATGAAGAAATGGAGGTTCAAAGAGACAAAGTGACTTGCTTAAGGTCACACAGCAGGTAAGTGACTGTGATCTAAACCCATGCCTTTTGCCCCTCAGGCCTGTGCACATTACCAGATTCTATATTCCTCTGAACTCCTTCGCCCTCCCTGGGGCCTGGGACTGACCCAGGCTCAAACCTGAATTGTCCCTGGTCACACCCATCTTCCTGATTCTTGCAGTTGTCCTCTCACCTAGGGAGACAGGCATGTATATAAGCAGTCTGTTCATCTGTGAGATGGGAATAATAATAATGATTGCCCTGCAGGGTTTTGAAGGTAAAGTGTAAGCAGAGCATTTATCAAAATGCCTGGCGATTATGGTGAACACATAATCAGTAGTTATTATTATTGACATGACCTTGGCCTCTTGTGGGAGGGGTCTATGGAATAAGGGGGCTTATATGTTAATGCAAAAGGGGGGACGGAGGAGGATAGAGGATCCTGTCTCTGATGACCTGTTGAAGCTGCAGCCAGGACAAAAGCACACTAAGGAGAATGGGTCATTGTCCCTAAGGTGTGCCCTGGGGTAGAGAGAGCAGGTATAGACTGTGGAGGCCCCTGAGGGCAAGCCAGGGGTGGGGGGGCTGCTGGAGAGAGGCTGGTGTTTAAATGCCTGAAGAAGGAAAGGGCTTCCTTGAGTGGTGCTGAGTACCCCCAAACTGGAGGTATAAGAGCAGAGGCTGAGAGCTAACTGGTGCTGGTGTTGCAGAGAGCATTTGAATGGCTGTATCCCATGATTTCTAAGGTCTCAGGACAGGGAAGTTACAAGAAGGTTGATTCTGGCTCAGAATCAGCAAGAGTTTTCTGGCAGGGCTGTCTACAGGTGGATTGTGCTGCTTCAGGGAAAGGCAGTGAGGTTTGAATTATAGGGAGCACTGAAGCAGAAGCTGGATAAACACTTGACAGAAATGTTGTTGAAGGAATTAGTGCATTAGATAGGTTGGATGGTTGGATTAGGTGGCCCCTCAGTGAGAGGTGACAGGGCATTGGAGAAAAAGAAGGGACTCTAACCTGAGGTCCCATCTAGGCTCCAACATTTGCTGGCTGGGTGACCTTGGGCAAGAGCGTTTCCCTCTCTGAGCTTTGGTTCCCTCACCTATAAAATGAGAATTATAATCTCTATCCTGTTTACCTCCCTGGATTTAGTGAAGGGTCAGAGACACAGACCATAAAAATGCTTTGTGAACTCTGAAGGCACTGAGAAGTATTCTTCTGACCCTGTGTGTGTGTGTTGGGGGGGGGGGGAGGGGGGATAGGGAGGGAGGTGGAGAGGAAGGAGAGAGGAGGAAGGAGGATGTATCTGGCTTTGTGTTGGGTGCCTGACTGGAAAAGAAAGGAATTTGTAGTAGACAGTTTGCCCTTCTTAGAGCTGCAGCAATAATGAGTCTCTAAAACAGCACTGTGCACTAGAATTTTATGCAATGATGGAAATGTCCTATATTTTTGCACTCTCTAATCAGTAGCCACTATCTGCAAGTGGCTATTGAACCCTTGAAAAGCAACTGGTATAACTAAGGAACTAAATTAAAAATTTTTATATTTAGATAGCCACATGTGGCTAAGGCTACCATATTGGACGGCTTAGTTCTAGACAAAGCAACAGGAGCCTCCCTCCTGTCCACCATCTCTACCCTTGCTTCCTAAGCAGGTGCTGTGGCCCCACAGTGGCTGGGCACTGCAGAGCTCACCAAGATGGACAAGACATGGTCCCTGCCCTTGGAGTGCTCACAGCTCTGGGAGATGGGTAGATTGTTATTTGGATAGGAATTACAACCCAAGGTGAGGCATACAGCTCTACAGCTGTCTGGGAATAAAAGGAAGGAGTCACCACTCGCTCAGCTGGGGCTCCAGAGGCTGCATGTGATGAAGTGGGGCATTCTAGGCAGGAAAAAGCCTTTCTGGTGAGGGAGCAGCATAGGCAAAGACTTGAGGGCAAGAAAGAGCACAGAGTGTTTGGAGAGTGAAGGTTAATCCAAGAATGCAGGAGGACCAGTGGCAGGAATCAAATCTCAGGTTCCCTGTTCTAGTCACCCAAGGAATGCCCACTGAACTGATGGGGAGAGGCCACCAGGGGCAGGCCTGACAAAGGACCTGGCTTTCCAGCATGCCAGGCACCATTCAGGACAAGAAAAGGAGATGGCTGTGGGGGTCTTCTCCCTTTGCCTCTTACTCATGGAGTCTTGTCTCCCTGCCTTACCTTCATGGAAGGGCTCAGAGCCCTTATGTCCTCCTTTGGTTGATCCCTGAGAGTCCTCCTTCTGTGAGCATACCGTCTTATCCTCAGCCTTCCCTCCAAAACGTGCTCATGACTCAGGCTTCAGCATTACTGGGCTGGGCTGTCTCCTCATTTCACAGATCCTGGGCTGACAGCCTTACTAACTTCCTGATTGGTAGTCCTGCCTCCAGCCCCACTTCACTCCAGTCCAACCCCCACATCAGCTGGGAGAGCCTTCCTCAGAGTGACTAGAAGAGCAGACAGTGACTGAAAGAATTGCCTAAAAGTTGGTTCTAGACAAGGTGTGTACATGTCTTTACTGACCACCACCCTCTTGCAGAGACTACTGGGAGAAGATACCCTGCTTAAGGATTTGGTATGGCCCAAGTTTAAAGAAAGCTTTGGCCATAATAGCCATAAGATGTAGTGTAACGCACATGGTAGGCTGCCTGTTCAGCACCCTCTCACCTCTCCTACACACACAACCACAGGCATCTGTCTCTGGGGCACTCTGACCCACACCCAGCTTCAGAAATTAGCGTGATTGGTCTAAGGGAAATTCCATTTTGCTTGCCATTGTTTCACTCCTAATCTATTGGTTGAGTAAAGGCATGAGATCCAAGTTGGCCGATGGAACACGGAAGATACCTGCTCGAGACTTTAGGGGAAAGTTTCCTTGCCTTATCCCTGAGAAAGAGATGTATTAAAAGCTGGAGTAAAAGCCTCTACTTCCTCAGGTTTATGTCATGTGGATATTTCATATGAATGTGATATCTGAAACCACTGTGGTCATTTCCTTTCTAGGCAGTGGGGAGCTTGAAAGAACCTTGAAGATATCATTAAACCCCTGAGTCAACCCACCCTAGAGGGCATCCCACCTCTAGACTTTTGTGTTTTGTGAGAGAATACATTTCTGTTATTTGCAGCTGAAATCTTCTTAACCGGTAGAGTGATGAGGTGTGTTGGTCAGGACTCTTGTCCTTTCAAGTGATAGAAACTCAATACCAACTGGCCTGAGCAAAAAAGGGGATGTGTTACTGTTTGCATAATAATATAAGATGGATCTTCACATGGGCAGAGGAGTCTGTGCAGATTTTGTGGATTTAGGAAATGTTTCTCTTCTAGTAGTCTAGAGTCTGTATTGGCTTTGAGACTTATTGTTTAGCTTTGGAATTGCGTGTGTGTGTGTGCGCGCGCATGCATGTGCATGAATGCACTCGTGTGTTTCCAAACATTACAGTTTGGAAAACTATGGGAAGAAGGAGTAGGCTTATCTCATACTGAAGGAGACACATTGATGAGTATTGTCCTTTTGAGTGCCCAAGCCCCCCCGCCTCCCCGCTTGCCCCCCATATTGACTTTGAGAGAGATACTGATGGAGAGTTACTATGTGCTATTGATCACCTTGACTTTGAGTTAGTCCCATCCCTATGATAGGGGTTGAGCTTTTCCTGACTGGAAGAGTGGAGGCTCCTCTGGTGAAGGACTGACAGAGGCGTTCCTGTCTCAGAGAAGGGAAAGGGAAATGGTCTTGAAAACAAGAAACATGAGGAGACCCCCTGTGCAGGGGTTTTTTGTTTTGGACTCTTAGAAGAGTTCTATTTGGAGTCCAGTTTCATGACTGCAATTCCCCTGTTCTCTCTGGCCTTCAGAAAAGGCTGGTAGGCATATAGAACCTTGTAGATGAATTGTGGGGTGTTTAGGATGGGCTGGGGATAGGAGGGTGACCTTTTCAAACAGTTCCCACATGGTGGAGCCCTGCTTTTGTAGCTGTATCATATGGCATATGACCAGCGCAAAGCAATTGGCAGGCCAACAAGGAGCTGAGAGTGGTGGGCAATTGAGACCCTTTAAATTCCATTCCCCAGTCTCCAGTAGGTCTCTAAATATTTCCCTTTCAGACCCCAGTATCAGGATTAGGGTGGACTTGAGGGTGGGCCCAAGATCTAAGAAGACACACCTCCCCACCCAGCAGCACCCTGCTCCCTTGAGTCCTTTCAGAGCCACCCCCTGGGGATAGGGTCCCCTATTCCCCTCAGAGTCTGAGCTGGGGCCCCAGGTGCCTGAAGAGTGGAGTGTTTGTCCTCTACAAGGAGCAATGATGACTGTTACCTCCTCCCTTGTTCTGGGAGGCTTAGGGACTTAGTGTAGCTGTTGAAGAATAAAGCTATTTAAGTGGTGAGCATTACATTTTGATCCACCAGCCTGTCTGTTTCCAAAACTCCCTTGTAGACACTATCAAGCAAAGCCTTGCAGGTGTTACTTATTTATTTTTTCTCCCAAAAGACTGCTAAAGTTGCTTGGTTAGATATGATACAAGAAGCCATTTTTGTGTGTGTATTGTTAGGTTCTACTCTAACCCTCTTCACCGAGGCCACCATCTTAGAAGCTTTCTGGATGCAAGGGGAAGGGACTTCTCCTTGATCCCCCTGCCTTAGCCTGACATTTAGAGATCTTTCATGAATTGGTCCTAACTGTCCTTCTCAGACTTAGCTCCGGCTACTCTCCAGCACATACTCTGTTTTTTTGAAAACAGCAAAGTTGTCTCTCTTTTTAAATCCAGAGACCCAAATATCCCCTTTCCCATTCTATTCTCTTCACCTGAAATACCCTTGTTTCCTTCATCATTTCTGTCTTCCCTTTACATGTCCAAAGTCTACCTAGCTTTTAAAGCCCAGGGCAAATGCCACCTGTCCCACAAAGCTCTGATGAAGTCGTCAGAGAGACCTATGTTCAAATCTCAACTTCACCACCATTAAACATCTGACCTCAGACAAGTAGCATTATCTCCCTGAACTTTATTATCATTGTCTGAAAAGTGGAGATAATAACTCCTACCTCACAATGTTGCTGAGAGGACCAGACACAATGTAGGTGAAGTGCCTGGCACACAGTAGGTGCTTACTGACAGGGGCTTCTCTCTCTGCCTTGCTGGGAGAGTGGTTTGTTCAAGGGCATTCTTGGTTCATAATATGTACGGGCTCCTTCCATATCTGCCTTGAAGCATCATGGCCAAATATGCCTCAGAGTATATTGGGATACTTGGCCCTGCTCTTTTCTGTGTGGAAGCCATAGGGCTCACACACTGGCCATCCTGCTCTTGAATGCTGGCTGTAGATTGACTCAGCTTTCCTTCACCACTGCCTTTCTCTGGGATTTTGGTAGAAATGAGTGGCCTGGCCCATAGGCTGTGTAAATTCTTAGGAGGGAATGATCTCATCCAGCTTGGGAACGCTTCCTGGAGCCCTCCATGATAGAGATATAAGCGTTGTAAGCAAAGGCAAAGGAAGCTTGAGGCCTGTTTGGGAAAAGGCAGTGAGTTAAATATGGCTGGAATATTGGATGTGTGATGGAAAATGGTAAGAAATGAGGCTAGGAGTTAGGGTAGTGCCAGATCATAGGGGGATTTGAGGTGTGACTTTACCCTGGACAAAGGGAGCCACTGAAGGTATTTGTACAGTGTAATAGCAGTGTCCAGGATGCCTTTTAGAAGAACACTCTGGGGGCAGCATGGAGGATAGGTTGGAGGAAGTGAGACTCGTTGCAAGAGATGCATGTAACAGAAGCCAGGGAAGAAGAAGGGCTTAGAGAAAGCAGACTTTGGAAGGCAGGATGGAATGAGGGTATCCCCCTAAGGGTATGGACTCCTCTATGCCTGCCTCCCTTTTGGGTTTCCCAGTTTCCCAGACTCCGATAGGAGCTGAGCCTCTCATCTGGGAACCACAGGTGGGACTCTCTCTGTTCCTCTTTATTCTGGCCTCACCTTGGCCCTAGTGACAGCCTTCGTTGTTCCTTTGCTGGTATTGTTAACCTTTTCTATACTGAACACAGCTTTTCTACTCCAATATTATCTGATGTAGTACTAGCCTCCTAACAGTTCTCTCTGCTTCCCTTCTCACTCCTGAAATCTCATATCCACCCAGCAGTCAGCAGTATCCTGTGAAATATAAGTCAAATAATGTCGCTTCTGAGGGCACTTCTTGGGATGAGCACTGGGTGTTGTATGTAAGTAATGAATCATGGGAATCTCCTCCCGAAACCAAGAGCACACTGTATACTCTGTATGTTAGCTAACTTGATAATAAATTATATTAAAAAAATAAATGAAAACAGACTTAAAAAAATAACATCACTTCTGTGCCCAGAATTCCGTAGTGGCTCGTCACTCACCCAGAGTAAAAGCCAAGTCCTTATAATGGCCCTTTCTGCCCTGACTCCCTCCCTGCCATCTTCCTGAAATCATTCACCCCTACTTGCCCACCCCCAGCCTCCTCACAGAGCCTCCAACATGCTTGACATTCTCCTGCCCCAGGGACTTTGCACTTGTTATTACTTCTGCCTGAAATATTCTTCTCTGTGGATGCTCGTGACTCTTCCTTCCCCTCCTTCAGTATTTGCCCAGATGTCACTTCTGTGGTAAAGCCTTCTCTGATCATCCTATTTAAAGTTATAACCATTCCCCTTCTTGCTTGTACCTCTGATCCTCTTCCTTGCTTTGTTCTTTCCATACACAGATCACCTTCTAACAACTGTCTTATTTGTCAGGTTTTTTACCTCTACTAGAAAGAAAGTGATCTCAAAGAGGACAGGGGATTTTGTCTGTTTAGTTTTCTGCTGTATCCTCCAGTACCCAGAACAGTGCCCTCATAGTAGGGCACTCAACAAATATTTGTTGAATGAATGAATGAATGAATGGGAGAGTGAATGAGCTCTGCCACAGTCCAAGAGCCACCTGAGAGCTGTCCCTGGTGCTGCCCTGGCCCAGCCTCTCTCTGTCCTTTCTGCAGCTCTGCACTGACCTCAGCTTGTCTCTACATTCACAGCTCTGCTGGCCTCTGACCCCACTCCTCAGCTGCTGAGTCAGCCAGTCAGAGGGCAGATGAGGAAGCCACAAGGCATAAAATAGGGGGTATGAGGGCCTATGAATTCAACTCTCAAGCGCCCTCAGGGTCAGGTCCAAGCTCCTTGGCATGTGTTACAAGGCTCCTGCCTGCATCCTCACCCTACCCCTGTACTGCTTTCTCCTCCAGCCTCGCTCCCAGAATCTATCTGTTCTTTAAACAGTACATTCTGTTCTGTTTCTTGTTCACCAGTAGCCCCAGATTTCATGCTGTCCCCTCCCTCTGATTCCTTGTCTGGCCAACTCTCAGTCAGCCTTCAGATTTTATCTCAAAGGTTACTTTCTCTGGAAGGCCTTGCTTGATTCCCGGACAAGCTTCACACTCCATGGGGCTTTGACCTCCCCTTTGGCGACAGTTGTTATGCTTGTAATTATTCTTCATTGCTTTGCTCCCCACTAGACTGTGAGGCTGTGAGGGAAGTCTCCAGGTCTGTTTTGCTCCCCTCTGTACCTTTGGAGCATGGCACATAGAAAGGGTTCCATAAATCACTGCTGAATGAAAGACTGAAGAGGAAGAAGGAGGCAGTCCAGAAAGAACATAGGCTTGGACCCAAATAACATGGGTCCCAATCCCAGCTCTGTCACTTGAAATCTGTGTGACTATGGGTAAGTCACTACCCCTCTCTGAGCCTCTATTCTTCTCTCTAAAATATAGATAATACAGGAGCACCACAGTTGTTGGAGTAATTACATGTGATGCTGAGCAGATACTTGGTACTTGGTGCTGACTACATGGGATCTACATTAGTGATGAAATTGAAACACTCATAACATCTCTCCCTGTTCAGCTTATCTGGAAAGATCTTCCAGGCCAACTGTCTTTTTTCATTTTTATTTTTCTTTAAAAAATTTAAAAAATATATTTACGAGTTTATTTCTTTTTTTTTTTTTTTTAAATTTTTTTAACGTTTATTTATTTTTGAGACAGAGAGAGACAGAGCATGAACGGGGGAGGGTCAGAGAGAGGGAGACACAGAATCTGAAACAGGCTCCAGGCTCCGAGCTGTCAGCACAGAGCCCGACGCGGGGCTCGAACTCACAGACCGTGAGATCATGACCCGAGCCGAAGTCGGCCCCTTAACCGACTGAGCCACCCAGGCGCCCCAGGAGTTTATTTCTTATATTCAAATAGACATTATGCCTAGATTACAAGTTGTTTTTTAAAAATATTTTATTTATGTGTTTAAGAAAACACATATTTGTAACATTTCTTCCATGGATATAGTCATATTTTCTGAAACTTGGTAGGCACATTTTAATTATTTTATTACTTTATTATTTTTTTATATTAAAAAATTTTCTTATGTTTATTTTTGAGAGAGAGGGAGAGACAAAGTGTGAGTGGGGGGAGGGGAAGAGAGAGAGGGAGACACAGAATCCAAAGCAGGCTCCAGGCTCCAAGCTGTCAGCACAGAGCCTGATGCAGGGCTCAAACTCAAACTGCGAGATCATGACCCGAGCCAAAGTCGGACACTTAACCAACTGAGCCACCCAGGTGCCCCATTATTATTTTATTTTTTAAATAAATAAATAAATAAATTAATTAATTTTTAAATTTGCATCCAAGTTAGTTAGCATATAGTGCAGTAATGATTTCAGGAGTAGATTCCAGTGATTTATCCCCTATGTATAACACCCAGTACTCATCCCAGTGCTAAAGAGACTGTCATTATTTCGTTGTATATTCTTTCCTGCTTTGTCAAACATTAGTTGGCCATACGTTTGTGGGCCCATTTCTGGGATGGCTATTCTGTTCCATTGGTATAGGTGTCTGTTTTTGTGCCAGTACCATACTGTCTTGATTATTACAGCTTTGTAATACATCTTGAAGTCAAGGATTGTGATGCCTCCAGCTTTGGTTTTCTTTTTCAGGATTGCTTTGGCTATTCGGGGTCTTTTCTGGTCCCATACAAATTTTAGGATTGTTTGTTTTAGCTCTGTGAAGAATGCTGGTGTTATTTTGATAGGGTTAGCATTGAATATGTAGATTGCTTTGGGTAGTATTGACATTTTAACAATATTTGTTCTTCCAATCCATGAGCATGGAGTATTTTTCCATTTTTTTGTCTTCAGTTTCTTTCATAAGCTTTCTATAGTTGTCAGTGTATAGATTTTTCACCTCTTTGGTTAGGTTTATTCCTAGGTATTTTACTGGGCAATCTGGAAGAAATGAACACATTCCTAGAAACATATAAACTACCACAACTGAAACAAGAAGAAATAGAAAATTTCAACAGACCCATAACCAGTAAAGAAATTGAATTAATAATCAAAAATCTCCCAAAAAATGAGTCCAGGGCTGGATGGCTTTTCCAGGGGAATTCTACCAAACATTTAAAGAAGAGTTAACACCTATTCTTTTGAAGCTGTTCTAAAATATAGGAATGGAAGGAAAACTTCCAAGTTAGTTCTATGAAGCCAGGATTACCTGGATTCTAAAACCAGACAAAGACCCAACTAAAAAGGAGAACTACAGACCAATTTCCCTGAAGAACATGGATGCAAAAATCCTCAAGATACTAGCCAACTGGATCCAAGAATACATTAAAAGAATTGTTCGCCACGACCAAGTGGGATTTATACCTGGGATGCAGGGCTGGTTCAATATACACAAAACAATCAATGTAATACATCACATCAATAAAAAAAAAAGGACAAGAACCACATGAGCCTTTCAATAGATGCAGAGAAAGCATTTGACACAATACAGCATCCTTTCTTGATAAAAACCCTCAAGAAAGTAAGAATAGAAGGATCATACCTCAAGATCATAAAAGCCATATATGAAAGACCCACTGATAATATCATCCTCAATGGGGAAAAACTGAGAGCTTTCCCCCTAAGGTCAGGAACACGGCAGGGAAGTCCCTCTTGCCACTGTTATTCAACATGGTATTGGAAGTCCTAGCCTCAACAATCAGACAACACAAAAATAAAAGGCATCCAAATCAGCAAGGAGGACATCAAACTTTTACTCTTCACAGACATGATACTTTATATGGAAAACCCAAAAGATTCCACCAAAAAATTGCTAGAACTGATCCATGAATTCAGCAAAGTCACAGGATATAAAATCAATGCACAGAAATCATTTCTACTTCTATACACCAATAATGAAGCAACAGAAAGAGAAATCAAGGAATGTATCCCATTTACAATTGTACCAAAAACCATATTTAAAAAAAATTTTTTAAGGCTTATTTATTTATTTTGAGATAGAGAAAGAGAGAGAGAACACACATGGGGGGGGGGGGGTGGAGAGAGAGAGAGGGAGAGACAGAATCCCAAGCAGGCCCCACACTGTCAGCACAGAGCCTGATGTGGGGCTCAAACTCACGAACCATGAGATCATGACCTGAACCAAAATCATTAATCAGACACTTAACTGACTGAGCCACCAGGCACCCCTCTTTTTTCATTTTTAGAGTAGCTTGTGGATGAAGGACACTGAGATTGGAGAGGTTAAGCCACTTGCTCAGGGTCACCCAGCATCACAGGACTGGGCTAAGATCAGGCCAGGCAGCATGACTCAGGCCTTTCTTCTAGGGCCCTACCAGTCTCTGCTTTGTATTTTGGTTACTTGGATACAAATCTTACAGATTGTCAAGGGTGAACATTGTGCCCAATTTACCATGGAATCCCTAGTTCACAGTGCAGTCTGACAGCAGGTAGTTGGCGACTGTTGAGTAAGTATACACTTTTTCCATGACTCTCTGCTCACCCAGCTCCCTCTGGCTGCTCAGGTCAGGGCAGGACCCCTGGACTACCTCCCACTGGTAGGGCTCCCAAAGGTAGGCTCCAGAGAGGCAGTGTGCCCTCAGAGGAAGTAGCCATGGGCATCACTGGAGCATGTCCCTGGCTCCACTGAGAGACAAGTCAAGTGTCCTCTGGAGCCCTGGCCCACCTCTCTTTCTCAGTACCTACTTGGGTATCCACTCACCCGTGACATCTAGGTCAGGAGCAGTGCTAGAGAGGGTGTTGTGTGCAGCCAGTTGCCCTGGAGTCCCCATGCTTGGCTTCACTGAGGGGCCCTGGGACTTGGATGCCATCTCTGAGCTCTCAGGCAGGTAGGTCAGCCTCCAGGGAGACATCTCAGCTTTGGGTCCTTTGGGAAGGTAGAACCCTGGGTCTGGAGACTCTTGTCTTGGTCGCTCTCTGGGGGAATTTGATTTACCAGGAGTCTGAGGACCTAAAGTATTTGTCTCATTTTGTTATCCCTTAGTACTCCCTGCCTTATGTCTATTTCCATTTGGATCTAAGGCACATAGAAAAATGAGAAGAACCCAAAGGAAAGAATTGGAGAACCTGATTTGTCTCAACTTGGTTCCTACTGTGGTGCATCCTGGGTAAAGTGCTTCACCTCACTGGAACTTAGCTTCTGTGGTTGAGACATGCATCACTGGGAGGCAAGCTCAAAGATACCCCTTCCTTCCCAACCACAGATGAGCAGACAGCCCATGAGCATATAAAGACCACTGAATTTTGAATCAGGAGACTTCTGTGACCTTTGACAGGTTGCCTAACCTCACAGAGACTTAGTTTTCCCATCCATAAAATAGGGATAAATGTATACTTTCCAGCCCACCTCCTAGGTGGCTGGGGGCTCTGGAGATGTCATAAATGTCAAAGTGCCTACTAAGAGTATGAGGGAGTTGACAGTGATCCCATCTTTAAGTATCTACACTTAAAATAGTTAAATCAACTAATTTTCCTTAAGCACCTACCACGTTAGCAATGCATTGAATGCTGGGACACACAGATATATATTTCCAAGGATTTAGAACTTGGAAAGGATTTAGAAAGGCTTTTGCTTTCTAAAAATCCCAAATATAATAATCCATAGATATCATTGCTATAATCACCCAGAACAAGTTTCTAGAGAGTGGAGAAAAGTCAGGGAACATGTGGGGACGATGTGAAACAAGGCAGAGGGGCAAAGTCAGCCCTCACTGAGGGCCCACTGGGGGCTGGGTACTATGTATGTGTGATGTCCTTCAGTCTTCAAGATGACTTCCAGAAGGCAGGTGGGCAGTAGCACAGTCCACAGGGGAGGAGCCTGAAGTGGTGGGAAGCAGGTTGTGGGTCCAGACCCTGCAGATTACCCAGTTCTGTTGCTCCAGTGGGTTGATTGACTTTTTCATCCCTGCTTTCCTTTATTGCATAAGTATTTGTTGTGCTGACATCTGAACAGAAGGATTTGATTTTTTTGTATGAGCCTCACTTTTTGCCTCCTCCTCACTGGGCTCCTCAACCTGACTGGGTCTTTCCTGTTCCGCAAGGACACACATCAGAGGTCAGCCTGGGTGCAGGCTCCGTGAGCCTGGTCAGCATCAGAAAGTAAAGGTGCAGGAGCTGTTTGCTGGAGCCTGGCAAGGAAAAGGGGAGGTCGAGGGTAGGCTTTTTGACCCCACCCTTAGTAACATCACTTTACATTTCTCATGATCCTTGCTAACGTGATTGAGGGATTTGTAACACTGAATGAAGCTTCAGTTTAGAAGTGAGAAGATTCTTGTGGTAAGGAAAATGCTGGTCAGTGTGGTGGCGGAGTCCTTGTCCACGAAGGGGTAGGGTGTGTAGTGCAGGAGACGTGAATTCAGTCCCAGTTTGACAAGTTACTCTGTGACCTTGGACAAGTCACTTTGTCTTGTCTCATCTGTAGAGGCACTGGTGTGCAGTGATTGGGTAATTTCACATATAAAGACTTGGATTATATAGAAATAGAAAATAGGTATAGAAATAGGTATAGAAAAGGGCTCCATAAATGTTAGCTGTTATCTATACGCAGGATGAGAGTTCCATGTGGCTGCCATCACGTGAGGCAAGGTTGGGTATCAGAGTTCTCTATGAAGGGCACAGCACCTTGCAAGAGATAATTACAACTTATACTGTCCACGCTTCCACTCAACTTAGGGCTCAAAAGAGTAAAATAGTCTCTGGCAATTTATTAGCAGATTTATGTTTTGTGTTATGTTATGAATCCCCCATTCACATACTATCCATGCTGTAAGGGCCTATTCAGATTATGTAGCCCTAGGGTCATAAATCCAGATGATAACAATACTAATGAGAATTCATTGAGCACTTATACATGTCAGGCAGTGTGCTGGGCATCACATGTACATTTTCTCATTTAATTGTTGCATCATCCCTATGAAGTGGGCATTAACATGATTTCCATGTTCAGGTGAGGAAGCCGAGGCACAGAGAAAATAAGCAACGTGTATCCATCTCAACAAGAAACAGAATCAGGTAGGATGCTTCAAATAGAGAGAATTCAATGAAAGAGTAACACGGTTAAGGGGATAAACGAGAGGTTGGGAAACCCAGAGGCTAGCCACAGTGGCAAGGGACAAAGAGAGGGTTGCCCAGAGAGGGCCCCAGAGAGGGCAGTGCCCAGTGCCCAGAGAAGGTTGGGACTGTGGGGGAGGGTTGCCCAGCAGGAGCCATAGTCTTGAAGAGCTGCAGCTACTGCCCCACAGTAGCTGCCCAAAAGAGGAGCACAATGGGAGTATAGAGTGGTTGCTCTCTCCTCTCACTCTCTGAGCTCATGCCAATGCCTCATGCAGCCAAACCCACCTGGGAGCCAGCCAGCAAGGGAGCCTGGGGAATGCTGTCTGCAGAGTCAGTGTCTCAGAACACAGAGCAGGACAGAAAAGGGCTGAGACAAGATTGAGGTATAGGAGTGGTGCAAATGGAAAACAGCACATTTGCCTGAAGTCATTCTGCTAATAAGATGCAAAACTTGGTCTAAATGCTTAACAGGACCTGGTGGGTCACATAAGGAGGACAGGAGGGGATTGTAGTGAGCGGGTCACCATGGCCCATCCAAAGAGGACTGCTACTGTTCAACTCCAGCTACTTGTTGCCATCTGCGAAGATAGACCCAGCATTACCAAAGCTTCTCTTTTTTAGAGAGAGAGAGAGAGAGAGAGCGAGAGAGAGAGAGAGAGAGAGAGAGAGAGAGAGAGCGCACAAGCGTGGGAGAGGGGCAAAGGGGCAGAGGGAGAGCAAGAATCCCAAGCTGGCTCCACACTCATTGTGGAGCCTGGTGCAGGGCTCAGTCCCACAACCCTGGGATCATGACCTGAGCTAAATTCAAGAGTCAGATGCTCAACTGAGACACGCAGGCACCCCCCAAAGCTTTGTTTTTAAGAGAAGCTGAAAATATGGACATCAATATGATGCCTTTCATTCTTAACTATTGGCAAATTATTCTAGCTTAAATTCATTGTAGTAAATGTGTAAGGAAACGGTGGTACATCCTTGCAGTGGAATATTACTCAACAGTAAAAAGATACGCACTAGCATGCCATGAAAAGACATGGGGGACCCTTTAGTGCATATCACTGAGTGAAAGAAGCAAGTCTGAAAATGCTACATATTGTATGATTCCAAACATAGGGTATGATAGAAAAGACAAAACTTTATAGACGATGAAAAGATCAGTGGTTGCCAGGGGCTTGGGGGAATGGGAGAGTACAAACAGATGAAATACAGGGAACTCTGAGGGCAGTAAAACTATTCCTATGTGGCTGTAATGGTGAATACATGACATTATACATCTGTCACAACCCATAGAACTGTACAACACAAAGATTGAACCCTAATGTAGGTTCAATGGGCTTAAATTCACAATAATGTAATATGTTGGTCCATCAGTTGCAACAAATGTACCATATTAATATGCAAGATGTTAATAATAGAAGAAACTGTTAAACTGGAGGTAGGGAGAGGAGGCACATGGGAACTCTGCTTCCCACTAAATTTTCTGTAAATCTAAAACTGCTTTATTTATTTTTTAAATGTTTATTTATTTTTTGGAGGGGGGGGGGGGACAGAGGATCTGAAGCAGGCTCTGCCCTGACAACCGAAAGCCCCATGTGGGGTTCAAACTCATGAACCATGAGATCATGACCTAAGCCAAAGTTGAATGCTTAACCGACTCAGCCACCCAGGTGCCCCTAAAACTGCTTTAAAAATAAGGGCCATTGGGACGCCTGGGTGGCACAGTCAGTTAAGTGTCTGACTCTTGATTTCAGCTCAGGTCATGATCCCACAGTTTGTGAGTTCGAGCCCTACATCAGGTTCTGTGCTGACAATGTGGAGCCTGCTTGGGATTCTCTCTCTCTCTCTCTCTCTCTCTCTCTCTCTCGCTGCCCCTCCCCCTCTCTCTCTCAAAATAAGTATTTAAAAATTTTTTAATTAAGTTATTAAAAAATGTTTTTATTAAGTTTGTTTGTTTGTTTGTTTGTTTATTTATTTATTTATTTATTTATTTATTTATTTATTTATTTTGAGAGAGAGAATGAGTACAAGCAGAGGAGGGGCAGAGAGAAGGAAAGACAGAATCCCAAGCAGGCTTCACACCATCAGCACAGCGCCTGATGTGGGGCTTGAACCCATGGACTGTGGGTCATGACCTGATCCAAGATCAAGAGTTGGACGCTTAACCAACTGCGCCACCCAGGCGCCCCAATAAACATTTTTTTCAAAGTAAGGGCTATTAATTAAAAAAAAAATACTGAAAGTGCCCCATGGACCAAATACAACACATGTCTGCTGCATCTAGCTATCAGTTTGTGACTTCTGACCTAATCCAACATGCTCATTTTACAGGTAGGAAAACTGAAGACCAGAGAAAGGAATGGGCCCTGCCCATCTACAAACAAAGCAAGAGCAAGGCCTACCATCTCAGGCTGCTGGGGATCTTCCCAACGAAGGGAGAGCCCCATCCCCCCACCAGAGGTCTGCTTCTTGTGGAAGAAGAGAGAGCTGAGGGCAAAGGCCAGTGTGGAGCTTTGGCTCTGGCCAGACTAGCTGGGCTGAAATGCCCCAGCAGGTCGTGAGAGCCTCCAGGAGCCCAGATGCTCTTAGTGTCCATGTTTGTTTAACTGGAGACTAGGCTCCCTCCCAGCTTGGCCTGGATCAGACTCACTGAATTGGATGCGGAAAAGAGTGGACACTTGTGACCCTTGTATGTGCCTTAGAGCAGGACAAGACTCAGAAGACAACAGCTGCCATCTGCAGCTCAGGGACCATGATGTTATGATAACATCAGACAGTTGAGCGCTAGGCCATTTTTCAGCCCCTTATATACTCTGTCTCCTTTAATTCTTTTCTTATCAGGGCTACAAAGCAGGTAGGACAGAGGTTATTATTCTGGTTTTATAGATGAGTAAATTGAGATGAAAGAGAGGTTAAGTGAGTGCCTGACATTGACACAACCAATGGTGGCACAAATTAATGAAGGTGTAACAAATTAATAAATCATACATAATGGGAGCCAGGTTTCTCACCTCAGAGAAAGAAGTCACACATGAGCATGGGGAAGACTAGATTGAGCCCTGTGGGAATAGATTAGAGTTGGAGGTATCAGTATGAATTCATGTCCGTTTTATTATTTTTTTAAGTTTATTTATTTGTTTTGAGAGAGAGAGAGCACACAAGCAGGGGAGGGGAATAAAGAGAGAGGAGGAGAGAGAATCCCACACTGACAGCGTGGAGCCCTATGCGGAACTCAGTCTCATGAAACGTAAGATCATGACCTGAACCAAAGTTAAGAGTTGGACACTTAACCAACTTGGCACCCAGGTGCCCTAATTTAAATATATATACAAGATAGATACAGGAGCAAATATAGATATGTGTGTACACAGGGGTTATCATATATCTATATTTCCTTGCTCAGTCTGCTGAGGGGGCCTCGAAGCAGTGACACCCCAGTAGCCATGAGCACATTCGGACTCCAGACCTTGGTTCCTAGATGCCATTCTTCAACAAAATGAGCCAGGTTCCCCTGGTGAAACTGCCAGTTACAGGACTAGGTAAGGAAAATACAAGATGGTCCTAAAGGCTAAAGTAGTGCTAGAAACTAAGGAAGTAGTAAGATGGCACATGTCAAAAGGACATGAGTCTACCCAAAAGATCTTCCAGTGGCTAAAGTAAATACATGTAATATTGGATTATAACTTCAAGAACAACCACAAAAATATCCATGAGTCCATACTGATATTAATAAATAAGGAAGAAGAGCCAAATATTCCTTACAGAAGAATTCCAAATAATAAATATTGAAGGAATGAGGGAAATAGAAAAACACCATGAGAATACCACAGTAATAATCGCAAGATCCACTGATTATGATAAAATTGGAAGGTGAAGCCCTAAGGAGAAACAGGATATTTTTATAGCATGAAGGGGCCTCTCCCCAAATGTGGTAGTTTTTGCATATGTCCACAAACTCTTTGATATTCCTTCCTCAGGAGGTGGAGTTTAGTTCCTCACCACTTGAACTTCAAGTGAAGTGTAGGCTGAAGTCAGTCACTATCTTCTCTGAGCAGACTGACCTGATGCAATGAGGAGGGACCTTTGTCTGTGTGACATTCTTCCGAAAAATGCATTAGCTCTGTCATGTAAGGAGAAAACATCAGACAAACCCATGTTGAGGATATTGTACAAAATAGCTGAGCAGTGCTCTCCAAAAATGTCAAGATAATGAAAAAATAAATAAAGGAAAGACTGAGAAACTGGAGGTGAGTAAGAAGCCATGGTGACCAAATGTAATGTGTGACCCTGCATTGGATTTTGGAACTAAAAAAAAAGGACATAAGTAGAAAAATTTGTGAAATCTCAATGAAGTCTGTAGTTTAGTTAAGAGTTTTGTGCCACTGTTAATTTCTTAGTTTTGGTAATTGTACAGTGGCTATGTAAGATGTTAGTATCAGGGGAAGTTGGACAAAAGATAAATGGGAACTCTCTTTTATCTTTTTTCATTCTTTTTTTTTTTAACGTTTATTTATTTTTGAGACAGAGAGAGACAGAACATGAACAGGGGAGGGTCAGAGAGAGAGGGAGACACAGAATCGGAAATAGGCTCCAGGCTCTGAGCTGTCAGCACAGAGCCTGACACGGGGCTCGAACTCACAGACCGCGAGATCATGACCTGAGCCGAAGTCGGATGCTTAACCGACTGAGCCACCCAGGCGCCCCTCTCTGTTTTATCTTTTGCAACTTTTCTGTAAATTGAAAAGTTTCCCAAAATAAAAAAGTTATAAAACAAAATAAATTATATTTGTTGCACAAGGAAGTTGATAGTCACCACCAAGGAAATTTCAAAGCCAATGAGAACTTGCCCCTGCTGTATAGTTCTAACATACACACTGTCAAAATTAAGCCTTCAGTGCTCAGATCCAGTTTACTTGATATTATTGCAAGTTGATCCTTCTAACAACCAGGAAGGTGAAGTCAGTTGTTTGGTGCAATGCCCATTGTACAGATGAGGGAACTGAGACACAGGTAATAGTACCCACCTTCTCATTGAACACATGGGAACTCTAGCCCACAGGAAGGGAAGGGTTTGCCCCTGGTCACATGGGTTAGGGGGCCAACCCAGGACTAGAGCTTCTGGCTCTCTATCCATAAAACTGTCTTGGCTGCTATTTCAGGGCAGCTGCAGACAAAGCTTAAATTTGGACTATTTGGGAAGGCAAAGGAAAGCAAAGGAGAGTAATTCTCATCTTGCCTCCACCCCCTTCTCACCTTTGAGTTAAGCAATAAAGCTGAAAAGATCCTTCAACAAACAAATCCCTTCTCATTATAGAATCCACAGGTACATCAACTCTTAGGAAACCTGAAAGGCAAGCTCCTTAGGAAGGAGGGCTGTTCGTACACGCCTGTCCAGGTGCCCTCTTTCCTGTTCACTCTCAAGAAGGCAGAATGTCTCTTCAGGAGCAGCAGCTCACTGGACACTCAGGTTCCCAGACCCCCGTGGCGCAGTCAGCTGGGGCTGGCGGGAGCAGCAGGCTTCCAGGAAGTCATGTTGGTCAAGGCACAGTCTACACTTACCTATTCCAGAGTTGGATTCATCCTCGGTGTTGGGAAATGCTCTGAAGTGTTTGTCGTTGATGGGAAATGACATTTGTGGAGTCAGGCCCATGTGGGCCATCAGATGAAGATTGTCCCCAGGCCGGAGGATGAGCCCTTTTTTCCTTCAAACAAAAAGTGAAGCTCCATTGTCCCTTTCAAATTATGAGAAACCTGGATTAGTAGGAAATAGTTTTGCTTCTCAAATTGGGGCCAGAAACTTTGGGCAAGGTTTTGGCCACACCAAGAGGTGGAATTGCCTTAGAGAAGGAAAATGCTTAAGTTGTAAAAAGGCTGAGAAGAGACCCCACTCAGGCATCTTATTTGAGAGATGGAGAATGCTTTCTCCATTTGCATAACCAAAATATTAAAGCTTTTTGTTCAAGAAGCCTGTATCTCAGGGGAAAGGAATGCAATCATTCCAGTAATTAACAGTCCCCCCCACAAGTGTGGTTTGCATCATGCGGGATCTTCTCATTTTGATCCTCATGGTTCCCAGAAAATGCAGTGTTTCTTCTCCAGGGCCCCATGGAGGAGAGATGGTATTCGCAAGAAGACTTTGCATACCTATGATGTCAGAGTCCAGAGTTTCAACTCTTAGCTTATCGGCTTTTAAGATAAAAAAAAAAAAAAAAGTACAGTTTAGTTCAGGGAAAGATTCTGAGTGTTGCTGTCACATTAATCTGGGCTTGAATCCTGGTTCTACTTGGTAACTGTGTGATTGATCTTCAAAACATTGGCTAACTTCTCTGTATCTTTGGTTCTTCCTCTTTAAATTGGGGTAATAACTCCTCCTTAAGGGCATTGGTGGGAATCCCCCCCACCTCTGAGAGTCCCATCACATAGTAGCCACTCAGAAAACATTCTCCTTGAATATCTCTTATCTTCACTTGTTTTCCAGGAATGTGTGTTGATCAATGATTCCTTTTTGTTTCCCTCAGAAAAACAAGAACTTATATCTGCCTGTTCTTTTTTTTTATAATTGCCATATGGAGCTATGGAATTTAATTTTAATGATAGCTTTCAAAACATTCAGCAGATTAACCAGAACTTTCTACTCTGAGCAAGTTAATCATAGTATAGCTCTCTCTACCTCTTCTTTGTAGGATTTACTACCATTATAAGTGGCTAACTAATTGTGAAATGAATTGTTCTATGATGATTTGTCTTACTGGAATGTAGGCTTTATGAAGGTAGGGTTAGTAGGGACAGTGTCGTGTTTATTGTCATATCCTTCATCGCAGGTGCTGGTGTGTGTGTGTGTATGTTCCAATAAGTATTTGCATGAACAAATGAATTAATGAATGACTAAACTTTGAAACAAAACCAGTCAAAAGAAGGAAGATATGTCTATGTTGAAAGGAAAATATTTCACATGCTATTATGGAAGATGACACAGTGTATTGGCTTTTACTTAAGTTTTGACTGAATTACTTATGACAGTGTAGTCATAAACCATGGAAGATGACAACACGCATATCACTAGAATTGATGGCTTCAGTTCCCAAGTCTGTTACTTCTTAGCTATGTGGCTTTAGACAA
The DNA here is from genome assembly GCF_018350195.1 of Panthera tigris. Taxonomy (NCBI): domain Eukaryota; kingdom Metazoa; phylum Chordata; class Mammalia; order Carnivora; family Felidae; genus Panthera; species Panthera tigris. The sequence goes on along the minus strand of NC_056672.1, from coordinate 59,802,483 downwards.
CTAAATCTTTTTATATCTCTGGGCCTCTATTTTTCCAACTGTAACATGAAATACCTTATTTTTCTCAGAGTTTTGCTATGAGCATTACAGGTAATGTAAATGATTCTTTAACATGGTGCCTGGCACATAGGACATGTTTGGCAAAGACAGCACCTTTGAGAGGTAGTGCAATATAGTGGTTAAGAATGTAGCTTTTGGTGTTACCTGGGTTCAAATCCTGATTCTATTATTTATTAGCTGTGTGACTGCACAAGTTACCTAGCCTCTTTGTGACACTTTTTTTCTCATCTACAAAATGGAGGTGAGAATAATGACACTTACCTTTTATGTTCACTGAGATTTAAATAAGTTAATATAGGTAAAATGCTTAGAGCAGTGTTTGGGGTGTGTGTGTGTGTACACACATATGTTACGCACAAGTGTTGCTATTATTCTTTGCTAGCAAATGTTTATCCTTTGAGGATACAGTCATTTTCAGAAGCAGCCAAAAGTTAATCTCAGTCTTGTAGATGATCAAGCTGAGAAATAAATTTTTGATAAAAATAAACTGTTTTATTTATTTGTTCTCTTAGTCAATATTTCTTTAGCCCTAAATGTCAGTTGGCAGGAAATCAGGCGTGAATTGGACACTGTCTTTGCTCTTGAGGGGCCTGTGGGCAGGCTGAGGAGACAGATGCATGTAACAGCAGTTGCAGGAAAGGCCAGACAGAGTCTTGGAGCAGGAGGCAGGAGACTTCAATTCTATTTCCAGCTGTGCTTTGAACTTGCTGTGTGGCCTTGGACAAGTCCAGTTCCCTCTCTGGGCCTTTGTGCCTTTGTATTGGAGGTGTTAAATTTGATATGATCTCTGGAACCATCTTGCTTTGTGGTCCTCGGATCTTAGGGGCATTTTTTTCAGTAATATGGTGCTGCTTCCAGCATTTTCCATCTTTTGAAGCCTGTGCGGCCTCTACAGGATGGTGTGTGAATTCCACTTGCTGAGAGGTTTCCACACTGCCAGCCCCACCAGCCAGCCTTGAGTCAAGACCTTTCTTGGCCCTAAGGAGGGAGTCAGAAACCTGCTCCCTCTCCTCACTTGCTGTGCAAAGAGCACTTGCCATCGTCTGACGCTCAGAACCCCATGTGTACAGTATAGAGGCTCTGCTCAGAGGTCTCCAGGGTTTCTTCAACAGCTCCAGCCCAAGCTCTCAGGTTGTTAGGACAGTACCAGGTGATATTTTCTAGCGCAGCATTCACAAACTATTCAGGGAAACATTACATTCTGTGAGATGTGACTAGGATTCAGTAAAACAAAAGGTGAAGATGAGAAGGGGGGTGTGCCAGCCTCAAATATTTACTTTAAATAAAAATCCTCAGGATGTGTAACATGTGAATTACACCTTGTATTTCCTCAAGGGCCAGAATAGTAGACAGACAAAGGTAGGTTCACAAAGTGGCTGACAGCACCAGCTAGGGTTTGAATCCTGGTTCTGCTACTTTCTAGCTGTGTGGCCATGGGGAAATTCACTAGCCTCTCTGACTGGGTTTTTCATTTGTAGTTCAGAGAAAAGCTGGAGCCTGCCTGTTAGCATTCATTATTGTAGGGATGAAATGCAGCATTGCATGTAAAATGCTCTGCACTGTGCCTGAAATATAAGCACTCAACACATGGAAAGTCACTATTATATTGTCCATGTGGCTCTTTTGTGGAGAAGTAGTTAGAAGCGTTTCTTAAGGATGCTGGTATTCCATGAGCCCTGTGTGGGAAATGCTGGTTGCTTTGTTTGTGTTGAGCACTAGGCTGCCTTGTCACCCTGACATTGGAAGACTCCTGTGAACATCTGCCCCACCTCTTCATCCAGTTGTGCTGATCACAGGGTCTCAGGACATGATGAGGACAGAGTTTGGGCACTGAGCATAGGGTCCTGAAACTTCAGATGAGCCCAAAGAAGGGTGAGTAGGCGGATGTGGTGGCAGCAGGGGCATCTGAGAGGTAACTGTAAAGGATGAAGCTGGAGAGGTGGGCTTGGGGAAGGTCGTGGGAGGCCCTGAGGCCAGGATGAAAATTGAGGCTTTGCCCTGTGGTGATGGGGTTGTGCTGGAGGCGTTTGGGCACAGGTGCTTACTCCACAGTGCCCAGAGGCACTGCCTCCTGCTCTGTGTGGTCTCACCTCCTCTGTCCTGGGCATTCAGGCCATGTCTGGGAAGGCAGCAGCCTGAGCAGCTGGACTGGGAGGCAGGAGACAGAGGTAGGAGTGGTGGCCCCCTCTCAGCACTGGGTTCCCAGGACACTGCACCTTGCCTCTCCCAAGTCTCAACCTCCACTTCTGTGAAATGGGAGGAATCACCATTCCTGAGCAGCCTAGCTCACAGAGCTGTGGTGAGGGTTCAGTGACATAATGTATTTCAACAAGCACCTTACATTGAGATCCTACTATGTGCTAGGCTCTGTGTTTAGGCCTCGGAGAAGACCAAGATGAACAACATTGGTCTCTGCTCTTGAGGGGCTCACAATGCGCTGGCTAGGATACAGAGAGATAGGTGGTATAGTCAAGTTAAACCCATGAAAGGGCCCTTCATCCAATGTAGGGGGTGGGAAGGCCAGAAGAGGAGGGAGGCATTCAGGAAGGTTCCCAGAGGGGGTGATGCCTCAGCTGAGTTCAGGCACCGTTGGTAGTTAGTGGATGAAGAAAGAAGCAGTAAGGTTCCAGGTAGAGGAAGCAGTATGAGCAAAGGTGTGGAGAAATGAAATGCCATGGTCTATATGGGGAAGCAAACAGCAAGTGTTATTACTAGGACATTAAATTTGAGCTATGGAAAGAGACTTATGGCACACTGCTGGCAGGAACAATGCTTGCATTTAAACAAAGAACATAGTCTAAAGCTAAAGAAGCAAAGCTCTAACTGGAGAATTTGGGGAATTAGCTAACATAAAGCTTTGTGTGTCCCCCTTGAAATTGTACCATGGTCCCCTGGATCTCTGATAGGTTACATCAGTGGTGTTGGGCAGAGTGAGGGCCTTGAATGCCAGGCCAGGGGTTTGCTCTGTAGCCTGAAGTCTAATGGGAGAATTAGCCATGAAAGCCAGGGGATTTAGAATGGAATCCTTGGCATTCTTTGCATGTGCAGGGCTGGCTAGGCAAGGAGGTTCCCAGGAGAAAAACAGAGAGACCTTTGCCCTCCACCTGCACTTAGGCAAAAAGTAGAATTAGGGTAAGGTTGGCTGAGTGATCTGGCTATTGTGCCTGCCCTTTGGGCTTCAGCATCCAATCTCCCATAGTGCAGGGGGCTTAAGGCATGCCGCTCAGGAGGCTAAGTGGTAAGCCTTAGCCACTGCCTGGGCTTTGGGGAGCTATTGCATGCAAAAAAGCCTGAGCCATGGAATTAGTCCTGTTGTTACCCAGAGAAAGGAACTTGGCTGTCCCTCCCCAGCTGGGAACACATTTTGTCCAGCCTGCTGCCGTTGGGGGGCGTGTCTCTCAGTCTACTCCACAGGCCCCCCCTGAGCCTCTAAGCATGACAGTTGAAATCTCCCATGTTGGGGGCTGTGGGGTAGAGAGAAGCAAGGGCTGAGCGACACAGGTCAAGCTCTGGCCCTATCCTACTGTGTGACTGTGGGCAAGTCCATTCACCTCTTTGAATGAAGAGGGAGGAAAGTCCTCCAAAGGCTGATATGAACATTAAATAGGATAATGTGTGTAGAAGGGCTTTGCAATGGAAGAGGTATCATTATCGTTATTAAAAGAGGCAGAAGGGGAGAGCAGAGAAGCAGGACAATGAATGGAAATGTGAAGGCTGCCTTATTATTGGATAATCTTTTAAGTTATTGCAACATTTTATGGCATTGTAAGGGTATTTTGGCTATGTTTTTAAAATTAACTTTATCTCTTAAAGACAATTACTGACATATTTATAGATAAAGCTATTTAATATCTGAAATATGCCTCAAAATAAGGAAAGGGTGATGTGGGTGGGGATAGGGGTGAAACAAGATTGGCCAAGGGTTGATTGCTAAAGCTAGGTGATAGATGCATGGGGGTTCATTATGCTATTCTGTCTACTTTTCTATATTTATATTTTCCCAGAGAAAAAAAGTTAAAGATCATGGCATTTAGAGTCAGAATGACCTATCTTCAGTTAAAAGCTGTGTGACCCACAGTTAAAAGTCAACCACAGTGACCCTTCAGTTAAAAGCTGTGGGACAGTCACTTCACCTCTCTGAATCTCTTTACTCATCTGTTAACAAGTTAACAGGTTATCTTCACTTAACAGCTGTGTGGCCCAGGGACAGTCACTTCACCTCTCTGAATCTCTCTACTCATCTGTTAACAAGTATGCTAATAATAGTACCTGCTTCCATAGGGTTCTCACAAAGACCACATGTGATAATGCACATAAAATGCTTACCCCCATGCCTAGCACACAATGGGTGTGTGGTAAATCCATGATTCCTTTCCCTTCCTCTTTATAGATCTTCATCAAACATTATCTGTCATCTGTCTCCCCTTAGCTGTATGCAGCCAGGCTCTCTGGACCAGGGTCTGTCCCCTCAGGTGGAGGAGGATGATCATGCCCCAAGGCTTTCTCCAGTGGTTGCTGAGCAGTCAGCATGCTGGGCTCTGTTGTGGGAGGCAAAGGGAGCTAATGTGGTATCTCCACCCACCCTGGGAGAAAGGGAAATAAATGGGTGAGGGTAATGCACTTGGATTGGGCATTTTTTCTATACTGGCCACAGAGCTTTGCAACCACCCTATGAGGTCAGGGCTTTCACTCAGCAATAAAAAACTTGTAAGAGTTGCACAGCTGGTGAGTGAAGAGGAAAGAGGAAGGACAGAAGAAACAGCAGACAGGCATAGAGGAGAGTGGAAAGAAAGTGACTCCAGAGGAGTGTCAAGGAGATGAGAATGGAACAAAAGAAGAGGATGAATGGGGAGACAGGCACCAGAAGGTATGGAATGGGGAGAAAGTGAGGGAAGGGAGCAGAAGTGGCCAGTCCCTTTTCTTCTCCTTCTGGTCCTTCAGGTGATGAAATGACTCCAACACCATCAGCCTCTGGTCATGAAGGATGGGAGATGGGAAGACCAAACCTGTCTCCCCCGGGGGTCCCATTTTCCCCAGAAATCTGCTGCTGGTCAGCACTGCAGGGCGGACAGCACCCTGGCCACACCCCCGCTGGGCTGGCATCACCCTCACTCCTAGATCTCTCTCATGCTTGGTCTGAGCCCCACAATTAGCCCTCTCTCCAACTCCACTCCTTTAAGAGACTCTTCTCAGTGGGCTTGGGACCTGATCTAAAGGACCAGGCATGGTATGGGGGTGAGGTGTGGATTTTTGCCAACTACCCTGGATAGGTACTGGGGGCTTCCCAAGAAGTGTGAGTAAGACCCTTCCCACAAAGGCTCAGTGTGCTTGGAGAGTTAAGACAGATGGGTATGAAATCCTTGTAGAGCAATAGGAGGCATCTGGACTGAGCAGAACCTGGAAACCAGCTCTTGCAGCCTCATTGAAACCTAGCCCTTTCTCTCATCAGCTGGGGGCAATCTAATCTCTTCACTCTCTTGGCCTTGGTGTCTATATCTGTGAAATGCGGATTACACTGCCGTGCCTGGCTTTCAGGAGCTGTTGGAGCACATGTAGGATAATGGCTGTAAAAGCACTTTGTGAACTTTGGAACCCTGCATCCATATAGCTGTCATTCCTGGGCGCTAGGCTGTGTGATGTTGAACTTTGTTTCTCTGTCAGGCTAAGTTCTTATGCAGGGATTACATAAGAACTTCCACATGAGGACAGTCCCTCAATCTTCTCAAAGTCACTCGATATTTTTTTATCTCTTGATTTGTTCAGTGTGTGAAGAAACACTTGCTCACTTGTTCTTAGAATAAAATATGAGGGAAAGATGTTTGTTTCTTGAAGAACAGATGTGGTTCCTTTTTATCAGAAAATGAAAATTATATAATCCATCTTGATTCTCTTTTAGCTTCAGCTACCAGGAAGCTCAGAGTACAACTTAAGTTCAATAATAATATAGGTGGTTCTTATACAATGTTCTTTCTCTCCTTTTAACCTGACTTTATTTTTTCTACTGCTTTCAGGGTGAGTAGATGCCAAGCTGATCCAAAGACAAGAACCATGCTAACAAACCTGAAACACTCCATTCAGCCATCAAGAGCAACACTAAACAGGGAGATAGGACACACTTTATATCTGTATTAGTTTCCTCTGGCTGCTGTCACAAAGAACCACCAACTTGGTGGCTTAAAACTATAGCAGTTTATTCCCTTATAAATAGTTCTGGAGGCCAGAAACCCCAAATCAAGGTGTCTGCTTGGCTGCAGTTCCTCTGGACGCATAGGACAGGATGTGTGCCTGGACTCTTCCAATTTCTGGTTGCTGCCAGCATTCCTTGGCTTGTGGCTGCATCACTCCAATCTCTGACTTTGTCGTCACATCACCTTTTCCTCTCCGTTTTCTCCTGCTCTGTCTGTGTAAAACTCCCTCTGGCTCTCTTTCATGAGGGTGCATGTGACCGCATGTAAGGCTTACATGGATAATCCAGGTTAAGCACCTCCTCTGAGGATCCTAATCACATCTTTTGTCAAATAAGGTAATGTTCACAGGTTCCAGAAATTAGGACATGGACATATCTTTGGGTCTGCCATTCAGCCCACCACTCCATCTGAGAAACCTAAATGCATAGAATTATCCATGATCTCTTGTTCATGGTGTTATTTAGTGGTCGGGAGCAAAATCTCTGAGAGTCTGACCCCTGGGCTCCTATCCTAGCTCAGTCATTTACAGTGGGACATTGGGAAAATTCCTTAATGTCTCAGCTCCTGAGTTTCTTGCCTGAAAAATTGGAAATAATATCTCCCTTGTGGTGTTATAATAAGAATTAAACAAAACACTCTGTGAAAAAATACATAGTGTAGCACCTGGCACATAGTAAGCACTCAATAAATGTTAGCTATTATTAGAGATGGTGGTTTTAGGATATGTCTACAAATTCTTTAATATTCCTCCCTTCAGTGAGTGGAGCTTAGTTCTCCTCCTCTTGGGCACTGACTGGATGTAGTGCCTCATTTCTAATGAATACAGTAAAGCAGAAGTGACCATGTGTGACTTCAAGGACCAGGTCATAAAAGATGCTACAGCTTGCTACTTGCTCTCTCTCTAATCACTCGCTTTGGGGTTGCAGGTCTCTAGCCAACAACTAGCAGTGAGTAAATTAGGAAGAGGATCCTCCAGCCCCAGTCAAGCCTTCAGAGGCCTGAAGCTCTGGCCAATACCTTGATTGCAATCTCATGACAGACTCTGAGCCAGACCACCTGGCTAAGCTGCTCTTAGATCTCAGACCCACAGAAGCTGGGCGCTAACCAATGTTAGCCACCAAGCCTGAACATCATTTCTCACACAACAACAGATAACTAATAATTATTATTTATTTTTAAACATTATCTATTGCCTGCCAAGCAAGGGGGATTACAGGGATGATGAAATACCTGCCCTCAAGAGCATTTGGTCTGGTGAAATGTAAAACGGTGTTTGCATAAAGTGTGAGACAGTGCCAATGTACTGTATAACATAGACGAGGTAGAAAAACTCTTTATTAAGACAGTATTCTGTAAAGGGGGCTGCTGCTCTGGTTGGGCCCCTCTGGAGCACTAGAATATAGGCTGACATTCAGGCAGAATCCAATCCATATAACAGTGCCTGGCGGGACTTGATGAAGGAAAAGCTCTTTAAAATGACACACTGCAGCTAAATAGACACCTATCCTATGATTCAGCCATCCCACTCCTGGGTATATACCTCAGACAAATGTAGTCCACCAGAAGAAAAGTACAAGAGTATATATTCATAGCAGCATTGTCTGTAATATCCCTAATCTAGAAATGGCTCAGTGTCCAAAAACAAATTGTAATATACTCACAGACTAGAATACTTCTCAGCAATAAAAAAGAACAAACTACTGATATATGCAGCCACACGAATGAACCTCAAAGACATGCTGAACAAAAGAAGTCAGACACAAAGGGATAGATATGTATATACCAAGATCAAGATATAGGGCATTACTAGTAGACTATATTCACAGAAGCTCAGTTAAAAAATTAAGATAAATGGGACCACTAAAAAAAGAATGAAGCCTATTATTAAATAAGAATCACATATATTTTTAACATATTTATATCTAAGTATATATACAATGCACTATAAACTGATGGGCTGTGCCAGACATCCAGCTTCTTGTTGGAGGGCCCCACTGGCTTAGCTATGTGACTAAAGCAGCAGTCTCTAGCCAGGGTATACTGGAGTACTGCAAAAATGTAAACTCACTTTCAGCTATCATGAGTCCTGATGTGGTTGGAAAACTGAGCTGGAGGGATTCTGGGATGGAGGGTAGCTGGGGTACAACTCACTGTGAGTGAGAAATAAGCACAAGTAGCAAGGGGTCATCCTGACATAGGATTACACACAGGAGCTCTGCTTTGTGGGTACGTAAGGCAATACAGCCTGAGCAGCCATCAGTTCCCTTACATGGTGTCACCACGTTGAGGGGCAAGCAAGTAAATCCTGAAAACCTGGGAGTACGGTATAATCCCTTCAGGCATGCCTCTAGAAACCCTAGTATTTGACAGTGTGTCCCAATCTCCAAAGATCAAGAATGACCCAACTAAGGAAGGGCCCCCATTCAGGTCTGTTCTGGGCCTGTCTTGTCACACGTCCACACATCTGCCTCTGGACTCCTCTGCCACTTGCAGGAGGGTGATACTTCTTGTCTCAGGGCATTTATCGATGTTTTAAGAACATCTTTAGGCGTGTCTTAGGACACTACTCAAAGTTCATGACAAGTGCAGACCTTTGTTAATTTATTCCTAGAGAAGTCTGTGTCTTCTGTTCTGTCTTCAAGATCCCAGCCCCTTGCTTTCTGTATCCATCTGGGTGTTGCCTTCTTTGTCTACTGTCAAAGTCAGGCTTTGTCATATGACTTGCTTTGGCCAGTGGACCTTTGCAAATGTGATGCAGGCAGAGATTTCAGGAGCACTTGCACAATGGGGCTTGCCCTCTCTCTTACTGCTGGAAACCTGAGTCCACCATGTAAACAAGTCCAAGCTAGCCTCCTGGAGGATAAGATCATGTCAAGAGAGAGTCTAGCCATCCCAGCTGTCCCACACATCCCAGCTGAGGCCCCACACGTGAGGGAGGCCAGCCCAGCCCAGAAGAACCATCTACCCAAGCTACAGACCTGTGAGAAATGATCAGTGGTTTTTTGTTTTGTTTTAAGCTACTGTGTTTTGGGGTGGTGTGTTACGCAGAACAACCTGACAGATACAGAGAGGATGATGCCATTTACTAAGATCCGGCTGAAGAAGAAGTGGTGGTCTGGGAGGGGGACATCCCTGGAAGGAGAGGCAGAATCAGCGAAGGCACAGAGGCATGAAACAGTATGGCACATGTAGACGCCTCATACTTTGGTCTCACTGGAGCACAGGGATAGAGTTTGGAAATGATGAAGGATACAGCTAAAGAGTAGGAAGGGGCTAGATCAGAAAGAGCCTTCTATACCCGGTTAAGGGATTTCTGGTGTCCTGAGGTCTATAGGAAAACCATGGAAAGCTTTTAAGCAGTAAAGAGGCATAACTAGATTTGCATCCTTAAAACTATTTATAGCTATTATTAATGGAGTGTTTACTGTGTTCCAGGCGCTTTTGACATGCATGGTGAAAAGAAGGCACAGGTTGCAGGGTGGAGAGTGGGTTGGAGGTGGTTAGGAGGCAACAGGCAGACCAGCCAGCAGCTCCCGCAGGGATTTGGGGAGAGTGGGTGAAAGCCTGAACCAAGGCAGTGGCCACCGGGATGGATGAGAAAGGACGGGGCAGATGGGCAAGGTGTTCAGGAGGCAGGACTACCTAACACCTGCACCAGAGGAATGAGGAAGGAGGGGGGGTCTGCGATGACTGTTGAGGGTCTGGCTTAGGTGGCTGTGGAGAGTTTTGGAATGAGTGGCATTGAGGATTCTTGGTATCATATAAGCCCAGTTCCAAAGAGCTGAAGGAGGCTTGATGACGGTCTCCCAACCCATTCTTTCCACTTCACTTACCACTGATGATGCCCAAAGCTGACTGTAGGTAGTCTAGGGCCAAGCCATTTTCTCTATGATTGGGGGATTATTTTTATTGTGATAGGAACTACTAGCACGTAAGACCCACGATTTCACAGATATCATTGCTTAGCAAAGGGCCAAGGAAGTCGTTTCAATTTAAAAAGTCAGTTGATAAAAAGAAAAACATCGTCAGTAATGGTACAGGTGTACACAGATATGGCTGAATTTAGGAATGAATGAAGTTCAGGGCACTCTGCACCACCTGGAGCACATATCTTTTCCATAGGATCCCAGGTAGTGAATGCCCATCTCTTCAAGTGGCCAGGTGGGACTGACCTGCTGACCTGCGGCAGAGCCGGGCTGTCCAGTCAGATCTGGCCTCGGCCCTTGGGAACTGATGAGAACATCTGTGTCTTTGAGTCGCCTTCAAAGCCAAGTACAGCTTGTCCAGGTTAAGGATTAGATGGTGGCTGTAAAGAGGTAGAGAAAATGAACATGCCAGTTCCTTAGAGGCCTTCAGGAGCCTCTGGCTCAGGGAGATGAACTTGTCCTCACCTGCCTGCCGCCTGCAACCTACCTGCCTTTTGTGCCGATGTCTGCATTGTCCTGAGAAAAGACTCCTGAACTCAGGCTAAAACTGTGTGCGGATGCGGGGACCTTGTCTTGGGAGACGCTGTGAGGGATTGCACCCATCATGCCCCTGGGAGCCCCAGGCCACCCACTGTGCAGGTAAAGGGCAACACCAGGCACCTGTGAGGGTGCAGCCTCTGGCTTAGCAGATGGTCAGACTAGCTCTGCAGCCCAGCAGCCTGCCCTAGCTACCAGGTGGTGGATTCCCGCCTGGACACAGCCTTTCCCCGTGGGCTGGGCTCCCTTTGTGCAAGTCCGCAACACAATGTGCATAATCCTGCAGACCTGCCCAGCACAGGCGGGGCGGGCAGGAGCGCGCTTGGCTTCCTGTCTTGCTGAATGGCTTGAATGGGCGCTGTGCCTGCTCTTAATCCCCCAGCGGCTGACTGTCCCAGCAGGGGGGCAGAAGAGGAGGGAGGGGTGGAGAGCAGCTCTCATGTCTCCAGGCTGGAGGCTAGCAGGGCCCTGCTCCGACCAGTTCCGCCTATGTTTCTGGGGCAAGACATCAGGGCCAGCAATGACCCTGCTTGGAGTCCCCTCTGGGGACCCTCTGGCCTTCTCCCAGCACTGTCTTTGGCCAGAATTGGGTCTGCTAGGGTTAAAAATGGGGAACTAATGGTGGAGGAGAGGAGCTTTGAGATACCAGCACATCAGAACTGGAAGCACCCTTAGGAATTCCATTGCCTGCCTCTCATTTTACAGATGGGGAAACCAGGCCCATATGGGTCAGGGATGTGTCTAAGGTCATACAACAAGTGGTAGACATAAAATGAGAACCAAAGGCTCCTCATTTCAGTCAGGTGGCCTTTCTAGTAGTCCAGCAACTGTTTCCCGAACTGTTGCCTGGAGCAGCCCCAACTGCTGGGGGACATTTAGGGCTCCTGACAAATTAATTGCATGGTGAGATACACCAGGAAATGCTATATATGCACAAAGCACATTAAGAAGCAAAGGCCATGAAAAGTCTTGCAGTACATAAACTTAGAACTCTTTCCAAACTTACTTGTTTACATGGCATCTTTTCTCACACTCTGAAGCATACAATCTGAAAATTCTGCACTAGACTCTGGTGTGAACTCTCCAGAAGTGATTCCAGAGATGGTGAGGACATTTCTGTTCAACCTCCCTGGAGTTTATCCCACACAGGCGCCTAAAGATAGACAGCATCTCTTTTTAGATTCACAGTCAACCAGTGTTTATTGAGTATCTCTTACTAACAGGGGCCTTCTGCCTCAGTTATCTCTGACAGCCCTGTTGGATGACTAATAGAACCTCAACTATACAATCATGGAAACTGAGGCACAGGGTACTGAGCAAGTTGTTTAAAGTCATTCAGTCAACAGTCAGCAAAATTGGGTTTCAAGTCAAGGTCTGCCTCGCCTTAAATCCCATGTTCTTGGTCTTCTCCATGTTCCCCTCTCCTCTTTTCATAATTTTTTATAAAAAGCCAAAAACATCAAACTAGAAACAAAAGAAAAAAGCCTCGGTTTTTGCCCCATTCTAATCCTGATGCATTGTGTGACCCTGGGCAAGACCCCTATTCCCAACACACGGTGTGACTTTGGACATGATCTTATCTCCCCAGGCCTCATCTCCTCCCCTTTACAATGGGAGTGTGAGACAAGGCACTCAGTCCCTGTGGGTCTCTCCTGCTCAGTATTCCATGACTCCATGATTCTGTTCCTCAGACCAAGGCACAGATCATCCTACAGGGTCCAGAAATGGGGTGACATGAGGCTGGGCTCATAGGTGGCACAGGGACATTCCAGTACCTGCCTGAGGAGGCAGAGCAGGTGCCGCTTCACTGCTGGCATCTTTTCAGAGCCATGGGAAACTATCACCCAGGGCTCAGGGATGGAGTCAGCTTTGCATGGTGCTGGTTCTCAGTAGCATGACCTGTGACACCCTCATAGGCAATGACCTCTTTAGTGGGTGGTGGAGAAACTTGTAGGACTGGTGAGGGTGAGTGGCAGGAAAGGGGCAGGCAGGTAGTAAGAAGGCATTGTGGCATTCTAGGCCTGACTTGGATTTGTTTTTTATAGGCTGCATTTGTCACTATTTAGTCAACAGGTCCACTCTCTTTTTAAAAGAAGGTGGTTGTCTTAGTTTGGGTTAAGCTACGAGCAGACTCTAAGACAAAGATTCAAGTGCAAGTAGTTTATTTGGGAGAGCATCCCAGGAAATGCTGCCAGGGAGCATGGAAATAAAGCGAGGCAGGAGAGGACACAGTGAATGGCATGTTATCATGCAAGTGACCCCTGTTGGGCAACTGGGTCTTGATCATGCTGGGGAACCAGTGTGGTACGTATGTTCAGCCTTGGTGTTAAGCCAGCTGGGGGGTGAGACAAGTGGAGTATGTATCCCCAACTTGGGTGTCAGGGCATCAGCCACTGATTAAGGATTGCTCCAGGGAGGGGGCTGTGAATTCCCAGCATGTCTGGCCTGTTCCGGGAATGACCAACAGGGAGAGCTCCCAGGCAGAGTGGCAGGTGCTGAGGGCATGTGGATGAGGCTCCAAGTATCTGCCACAGAGGGTTGTGAGCCAGAAGCTAAATCACCTACCCCTGAGGAGGGGTCTGAGCTCCACTGCAAACTGCTGGGGGCTGGGGTGGAAATGGGGAGGAAGGTTGAGTAAGTCATTTGACCTCTTGGGGCTTCAGTTTTCTCATCCAACAGATAGAATGGGATCCCTGCTGTGTCTATCACACACAAAATCAAATCCCAAATTATAAAAAGATGAGTATACACTCCTCCCTCTCCAGTCTGTCCTCCCCACCTGCCTGCCCCAATACCACATACCAATTGTCATTCACTTCAGCTAGGATTGTCAGCATTTTGGTCCTCCCAGCACCTATATAGCTAGCTCTCCCGCTCATCCTGGCCATGGACCCATCCCCCTTAGAATGGACAAGGACTTTAGATCTAGAAATTAAGATTTTTAGGTTCAAGAGGGAGCAGAGTTATATGGGCCTTCGGAAACAAGAGGTCCGGATTAAAATGTCAGTTCATTCATTCATTCACTTAATATTTATTGAGGACCTACCGTACCCACAGGTTGAGGGTGCTTCTTGAAGAAGACACCATTCCCCAAGGAGCTCTGTGTCCTTGGGTAAGCAGGTTTCTTGCTCTCTCTTGGCTTCAGTCTCCCCAGCTATGAAATGGGCCAGGTGGTTCCTGAGGTCCCTTCCAGCACTGGCATTTTTTGCTTTACATACAGCATCCCCCAATCTCCTTGAGATCTGCGTCCTGGCATCCAAGAGGCATACAGGGGGACCAGGCCCCAGCTGAATCTGGAGACAGTAGGCAGGAGCAGGGAAAGATCCACGATCTCCAATGAGACTGTCACTGTGCCTGGGCTTTGCCTGCTGCGAGCGCTGCCGTAAGCTCTGCAAACAGCGTCTGAAGATGGTGGATTTGGGCAGCATTAAGCTGTATTAAGTGGAGCTGTTTCTACAAAGACAACGTTTTAGGATAAACCTGGCACCAAAGGCACATTGAGGATGTAGCACTTGTAAGCAGTGGCTTCCTGCCATCCGCAGCACCTAGCACAGAGAACTGTTCCCCCTACTCCACCCACACGCAGGACTCTCTGAGGAGAAAACTGCACAGCATCCCTCTCCTTTCTTACTTCTGGGAACACATCCCTAGCGCCCAAGGCACCTGACCCAGGCTGAGCCAATCAGAGGACACCATCCTCCTGGCTGCTGTGATTGGTCCAAGGGTGACCACGTGACCCAAGTCCTTTCTCGGGATGCTTCTCCTCCTTCTCCTTCTCCTTCTCCTTCTCCTTCTCCTTCTCCTTCTCCTTCTCCTTCTCCTTCTCCTTCTTCTCCTGCTCCTTCTTCTCCTGCTCCTTCTTCTCCTCCTCCTTCTTCTCCTCCTCCTTCTCCTTCTACTTTTTTTGCCCATGAGAAAGAATCCTCTTCTGATGGGTGATGGAGAAGTGAACTTAGAGCTGTTGAAACCATGTCCTCATCATAGAGAAGCCTGCGGAAGGAAGGAATTAAACCAACAGTTAGAGATGAAAAGCTGAGAAGAGTGTTTTGGTGTTTGAGTTCCTGGTCCCAGACCACCCTAAGGCCAGCCCCATCCTTTCCCTTCTTGGTTACTGAAAACAATAAAATGACTTCTTAAGCTTTTTTTATTAAGAAATACAACTTCTTTACCTGAGTTTTATTTCTAACACCCCAAAACCAGAGAATCCTAGATGAGAACAATACCTTCCATGTATAGAGCTTACTGTGTGCCAGGAGCTTTTCACTGTATCACCTTACATGATCCTGCACACAGCCACATGGGCCACAATTATTGCACCCATTTTACGGATGAGGAAGCTGTGAGGCAGAGGGTTGATTTACCTAAGGCCCCTCAGCTATCAACAAGTGACCAAGCAGGGATTCAAACCCAGTTCTGGCTAACATCGAAAACCACATGCTTACCTCTTTGGCCAGAGTGCTCCTGCCCAGTGTGTATCCTGAAGCCCCTCTAGTTCCCATCCTCTGAGTGGCTGCCTTCAGGACAGACACAGCTTTTATTACTTAACTTGACCTTTTGTGTCTTGGTTTCTTGGGCTGCATTTGCATTGCAAATAAAATTACTGCCATAGTAGTTTTTGAATAATGAGGGCTTATGATGGCTCTTAGCAGCTTAGCAGGTTAGAGTCAGTCTCCGCTTTGACCTCTTCTCATACCTTCACTGAACTGAGCAAATCCTTTACTGACATCCTTTGGAATGTGAGCCATTTCTGATCTTATCAAATCCTAGCCTTAAGAACTGCAACCAATATTGTTACCTCCAAAGGCTCAGAGAGGTGAAATAATTTACCTAGGTCACCCAGCTTGTCAGGCAGAGCAGAATTTGGAGCCCAATTCTTTGTTTAATTTATTCCTTTTCTGATAGATTTCTGGATCCTTATAGCCCTCAGGGTTTCAAGCCCTCTGCCACCAAACCCCCGTATCCAGTCCCAGATGACAGTGATGTTGGAACTAACACTGGTAGAGAGTGGTAGAGAGAGCCTTACCTTTCTGCTTTTACCCAGAAAGAGCTTGAGTTTCCCTCATTAGAACCTCCCATGGGAGCTGTAGACAAGGCTGTGGGCAGGGACTTGGGCTAGAGTAGCTGCCTTACCCTCCAACGACTGAGAGGTCCCCCAAAGCCAGTGTAGACTAGAGGGGGCACAGGTGAACTCAGGGCTGGCTTAGCAGTGGCAGTGAATCACTGAGCAACCTTGGACATGATCATCACCACCTACTCTGCTTCTAAGAAAAAAATAATGCAACCCCTCTTATTGAGCAGTTTCGTATGTGCACTCATAATCACCCCAGTGAAGTAGATCCTACAGTATAGTCACCTCACCTGGCAGATGGGGAGCCTGAGGCACAAAGCAATGAAATCACACTTCCAAGGAAACATGACACACCAGCAAGTGGCAGAACTGGGATTTGGGCCCAGGCAGTCTGGTTCCAGGGTCCATTCGTTTATATCATCTTTCTTTTTATTTATATTTCTTTTCTTAAAACAACAAATGTATTATTGCAGAGTTCTGGAGGCTAGAAGTCCAAAATCATTATCATCTTTCTTTTGAATCATCAACCAGGGTATTTTCTGCCATTGAATCATTCCCGATTTGGTGGGGAGGAAGACAGGGCACGCCAGACAGCATGATTCTGAGGTTGAAATCACCAATTTTGTATTAAAACTAAAGTAAACTTATCTAATCTCATTTAAAGGTAGCCCATATGGCTTATTTTATTATTTTTTTAAAAAGTTTATTTATTTATTGCCAGAGAGAGGCAGAGGGAGAGAGGGAGAGAGAGAATCCCAAGCAAGCTCCATGATGGGGCTCGATCCCACGAACCTCAAGATCATGACCTGAGCCGAAATCAAGAGTTGGATACTTAACTGACTGAGCCACCCAAGTGCCCCTTATTATTTTTTAAAAAAGGAAAAAATCCCTGTACTTTGCCATTTGTGTGGGCAGATTGGATGAGCATTATCTCAGCAGGGTCCTCCCAGTTCTTTACAGTTTGCGCAACCAACTTCTGTGTCTCTGAACTCAAGATCCTCTGGTGAGGCAACGAGCGTTGTCTCCCATTTTACTGATGAGGAACCTGGGGCCAGAGGGGGGAAACACTTGCTAAGTGTGTGCATGAGCTTGCGTGGTTGTGCGCGCGCGCGCGCACACACACACACACACACACACACACACACACTTGTGTGTGAAAGTTTCAGTGTGCAGGTGCAAAAGGGCCATGAATGCTCCTGCAAGCCTGGATCCCAGCTGTGAGAGGAGCTTGTCAGTTTCAGTGCTTGGAGGGGAGTGTTCCAGCCCACTGCCTGTGTATGGAGTCACTCAGACTTAGCTAAGTACACAGCAGCCAGGAGCCGGCATTGCAGCAGCTGAAATCAGAGGGCAGCACAAAAATGTAGGTGTAGCTCCCTCCCTCCTACCCCCCTTCTCCTCTTCTCCTGCCTCCCACAGGGTGGAACTGCTTGGAACAGGCCCGGCCCCACCAACGAGTCTGCACATGCAGCATCCAAGAACAACTGCAGGGCAAGACATGTGCCCTGATACACATGCATGCATGTACATGCAGATGTGGACACACATGGCTTTCTGGGAGGTATGCTCAGGAAAGGTGTGGGGCTCTGGGTTCTGGTCTGGCTAAGCCTTTGCCTCTTTGGTGACTTCTGACCCTTTCCTCCTCTAAGTTTTGGCTTTCCATCTATAAAATGGGCATGATGTTGTCTACCTCCCAGAGCTGTTACAAGTATCCAGAAAAAGATGTTGGGATCTGAGAACTCTAGGTCTGAAGGTGCCCTGGGAGGCAATTAGCCCAATTGTTAATTCATAGACAGAGATACTAAGGCCCAGAGAGGGAGAGGGAATTGCCCAGATCACAGAGCAAGTCAGGCATAGATTGGCTAGAACACAGGCCTCTTGACTCCTGGGACCCACATGCCAAGTGCAAGGCTTGGCCATGAAAAGAGCAAAGTGCTGTCTGAGGTGAGTTCTTGCTCTTGTGTCTAAACATCCATGTAAGTGTGATTTGAGACCAAAATACTTTGTAAATACTACTTATTAACACAACTTCACATGTACTCTGCTGGAGGGATGCCTTTTTTTGGGGTGAAATCTTAGCTCAGAGAGTCAAACAAAAGACATTATGAATCTCAGTTTGCTTAACATCTTTGGTTTGCTTTATGCCTACAAGTTCATACCAAGCGCTTACGTATCTGCTGGGCTCTTTAGTGACACTCTATCAATCCAGCTTTCCCCAAACAATAAATGCCAAAATAGGTAGAAAGGCAGGGGAGCCAGGTCTCAGGGCCACTGGGAGTGTTTGCCCAAGTTCTTGACCCGCCACTTGCCCATCTGTTAGCAGCTAGGCTTCCATTCATCTGGTGTGTTTTCCCTGCCCATGCCTGCGTCGGCACCTGGGGCCCACCCCAACTCTACTTCCTCACCTTGATGCTCACTTTGCCCTCTGTACCACAGCTCTCCGTTCACACGCCTGCCTATCTGTCAGGTTGGCTACTGCTGGAGGCAGGAGCTGAAATCCCAGTGCTCCTCAGGACCCAGCCTTCTGTTACTGCTCAGGAAATGTGTGTCCTCTGGAGGGGCTCCCAGGTGAGTCCAGTCATGCAGCTGCAAGAGGAAGGAAGAACCTAAAGACAGTAGGTAAGGCATTGGGAGGGTGAGCGTTCCTTCCTTCCACTGCTTCTGCCACCGAGCCCGTGGGCTATTCCAGACTAAGTGGCAGCACTTCCTGGGTGACTGAGATTCTCTTCATAGTAATTACATCCATTCATTCCGCACATACCATGTGTGAAACACTTCATATATTTGTTAGCTCTCATCCTAACATCAGCTCTAAACCCATTTTCAAGATTGGGACCTGAGGTTCAAAAACCTCCATTCATTTGCTTCAAAGAGAGGAGTTAGGATTTGACCTCAGGTCTGTCTGATTTTAAAGGCCACGCTCACTCTGATAACACAGGCCTCTTCCGGAACACTGATACTCTCAGGAAACTCACAGCTAAGGGATTTCCTTATTGTAGACACAGGGAGGATAGGACCCTCTGTCCCTGTGGACTTTCCTTCATCTCCTTGACCTCAGTTTTCCCATGGGTGCAGTGAGGAACAGGGCCAGATCCACTTAAACTTATTGACAATTCTGATAAACCATCCACATTCTTTATTTGGGCTTTTAGGAGTGAAGACAAGGAGGAAGTGGGCTGGGAGAGAACCCAGTTATAACTGGGGTTCTCAGTAGGGGACAGGGAGGGACTCAGGCTGCCTGGGATGGTGATAATTCACCTCACCAATCCACAGTCGTGAAAACATGGAATCCAGGAAGGTTTGACACCTCGATGAGCAGTAGAATCACCTGGGGATACTTGCTAACATGCAGACTCCTGGGTCCTATTCCTGGAGAAACCAAGGTTTGAGGCAGAGACAGGATTGGGGATTTTTAACAAACACTCCTGATGATTCTGAGACCAAAGTTTAGGAGCCACTGCCTGAGAGATCTGGGTTCTAGGATTCTTCTAAGTTTGAACAGTAGGGGCCAGCAAATCTAATATGGGGGCAATACTACTGTGAGTTATAGCTCCTGATTCATTTGACATAGTCACACATAATAAGATATTTTTATATCCTGCCTTGATCCAAATAATATTTAAAATGATATAGGAAAAATACACTCAGAATCCCAAAGTTGAAAGTTAATTAGTACTGGGCGCCTGGGTGACTCAGTTGTTAAGTATCTGACTTTGGCTCAGGTCATGATCTCATGGTTGGTGAGTTCGAGCCCCACATCAAGTGAGCTCAAGCCCCGTATCGGGTGAGCATGAGCCCCACTTCGAGTAAAAACATGAGCCCCGGTGAACCTCGCTTCTCTCTCCCTCTCTCTCCCTCTCTCTCTCTCTCTGCCCCTCTCTCACTTGCATCCTCTCTCTCTCTCTAAAAAAAAAAAAAAAGAAAAAGAAAAAGAAAAAAAAGAAAAGAAAGTTAATTAGTACTTTCATATATATACCTATTAAAAATGCATGTCTATATTAAAAGATATTTATGAGAATGTTCAGAGCAGCATAGCTATACATTGCTAACAACCGAAGTGTCTTGCAACAGTAGAATGGATAAATAAATTGCAATGTATTTGAACAATGGACAGCTATGTTTCAGTGGAAATGAAATAAACCATTGCTACACTGAAAAACATGAATGAATCATACAGACATAATGTAGAGAGAAGGAAGCTAGACACAGAAGAATACTTATTGCATGATTTCATTTATAATAATTAAAAAAAAGTATGAATGGAAAAATGAATCATGATGATACCTCTGAGGGGTGTTGATGGGGAGAGGGCAAGAAGAAGTCTCCTGTGGTCTCGTAATGTTCTATATGTTGATCCACAGGCAGAGTCATAGGCATATATATATTTGTAAAAATTCATTAAGCTATACACATAATCTGTATGCACTTTCCTGAGTATATATCATACTTCAATTTTTTTAAATGTTAAGAAAAAGATAGTAAGTAGTGGAAATCTCAGTGAACTACAAAATGTTGCTGCCACACAAACCATATCCACTGGCCAGAATGCAAAGCAGTTAGAATTCAGTTATTGAAAGATAGCTCCATCTCGTAAATCCATACATCTGGAAACAAAAGCACACTTGTAAATATCAGCTCTCTTAGATGTCGCCAAAGCGGTGCTTGGAGGGAAATTTATAGCTTTAGCTATATTCGCTCTTAAAAGAGAAAATTTTAAAAATAAGCACTGGGATCAGTAAACTTTCAATTCAAGAGGCTAGAGTAAGAATAAAATAAACCCAGAGGGAATAGAAGGATGAAGTTAATGAGGTTGAAATTAGAAATGATTGGAATAGAAACAACCACATCAAACAAAACCCAGTACAGATGATCAACAAAACAGAAAGCCAGTTCTTTGAAAAACTGATGATATAAACTAACCTTAGGAATAATTAAGGGAAATAATAAGATACAAACACTATCAAGAACACATCTAAGGGTAGGAGTTGCAGGAGAAATCTGACTACAGACACAGATGTAAAACTGTATAGAACGGGGGTGTCTGGGTGGCTCAGTCAGTAAAACATCTGACTTTTTTTTTTAAAGCTTATTTATTTTGAGAGAGACCGAGCTCGGGAGGGGCAGAGAGAGAGAGGGAGTGGCAGAGAGAGGGGTACTGGCTGTGAGAGGGGGAGGGGCAGAGAGAGGGGGACAGAGGATCTGAAGCAGGCTCTGTGCTGACAGCAGAGAGCCTGATACAGGACTTGAACTCACAAACCGTGAGATCATGACCTGAGCTGAAGTCGGACGCTTAATCAACTGAGCCACCCAGGCGCCCCACATCAGACTCTTGATCTCAGCTCAGGTCTTGATCTCAGGGCCGTGAATTCAAGTTCCACATTGGGCTCCACATTGGGTGTGAAACCTACTTTAAAAGAAGTTAGGTAGTGTGGAAGCCATGGTAAAAGTAAAGTAGGTACAGGAATGCACGGCGAAGGGCAGACAGCTGCTTGGACTTTCCTGTCTCACTTGGATTCAAAGATAGCAGAATCAGGTAGAAAAACAACGCAGTCAGGCACTGCAGTGTGCCCCTGAAGGGCAGAAATGCTGGTCCAGGATTGGGTGTGCAGGGCCCCCTGGAAATAGCCTGCCCGGATCTCCCACCCCTGCCCAAGTTCCCCTTCTTGAACTTGTCTCTTCTTTGATCTCAAGTGGGTTGGCACTGTGTGAGGAGATAATCTGTCTTTTTCTCTTCTCACCTCTGAGATGCTTTGAATGTCCAGGGTCCTCTCTCTCCGGTGGCCCTAAGGTATTTCTTTATGGGATGGTTGGGCTCAGCACAACCTCCAGGCAGGCTCACTCAATGGGAGGTCGGAAGCCACCCCACCCAGGGCCTCCATTTTCTTCCAGAAAGCTGTTTGATCAGGGACCAGGACCAGAGGAATCCAGGGTAGGGAGGATGCTGATCCCTGGGAGATAGCACCCACCTCGCCCCCTACAGTGTCGCTCTGCTATAGAACCTATTTGCAATCCCTTCTTCACCTATTCCTGCCTGTCTCTTCCTGCCTGAGTCCTTACCTGTGGTGTGTTAGTAAATGTTTAACAAAAGCTCTCCTTAGAAAGGATGCATCCATATATATCTGTATATGTTTACTATACCTTTTCCTGATGTAAAGAATATGTAGCATATGACTTAAAAATAATATGCTGTAGTCTGTTGTAAATTCCATATACCTTAGCTGCAGTGCTGCTATTCCTTGTAAAATCCACTGTCAGTTTTTCTAATTCTGTCGCCAACAATAGCATTGCAAAACCCAACTATGAACAAATGCTTGGTTACTTCAGGACACAGCCGAGAAGTCACTCGTGTTATGGAGTGAAGTTCTTTCATGAAGGTTGGCTGGTATTTTCATTTACACTGTGAGTAAGACAAAATGAAATAATGAAGACATACAGTGGAGCTTCACTCATTCATCAGTGACAAAGAGAACTTGTTTGCTAAGCAGTCATTTTCACTCAAATACTGGAAGAATTTCCTCATATTTTGATGCTATTCATAACATAAAAAAGAAAACTATAAGCATGGTAGGCTTTTAAATTTACTCTGAATTATTCACATTTTCTCCATCCCTTTTTAAAAGTCCAGGGTGGGGGCGCCTGGGTGGCTCAGTCGGTTGAGCAGCCGACTTCGGCTCAGGTCACGATCTCGCGGTCCGTGAGTTCGAGCCCCGCGTCGGGCTCTGTGCTGACTGCTCAGAGCCTGGAGCCTGTTTCAGATTCTGTGTCTCCCTCTCTCTCTGACCCTCCCCCGTTCATGCTCTGTCTCTCTCTGTCTCAAAAATAAACAAACGTTAAAAAAAAAAAAAAAGTCCAGGGTGTAAGCTCTAGCCCATCAATGAAACATTAAGCCAAGTTCTGATCTGTAGCATTTGCCCCTCTCCGGGATGCAGATGCTCCCAGAGCTACCTGGGTTCAAGCTGGTGCCACTGAACATGGAGTTGGGAAGGGATGTGCATGGTTAGGTAGGTTCCCATTGCACAGGCACAGTAGGTATAAACAGCCTCAAAGCCATAGATAATAGTAAGATAAAGTAAAATAACTTACAAGTTTACAGACTTCCTCTTTGATGCCTTCCCTGTCCACTTCAGGGAGAAGACACCTTTCCCGCTCATGTGCTCTGTAAGGGCAGACACCAGATCTGCCCTGCCTCCGTTCCTTAGGGCCTGTCACTGAACAGGCTTCCTTGCTCAGTGAACACGTGCCAAAGCCACTTGCTGAACCAGCCCTCCCCACCCCCAGCCCCAGATATCTTCTGTGACATGACCCTCCCAGTGCATGGTCACCAGCTTCTCCAAATTGTGCCCTTTCAGGTACTTCCCCACGTGGAAACTGTAGGTACAGGTTCTCAACAACAGAAGCAGCCAGTTGGCCTCAGTTTCCCTGCCTATAAAGTGCTAAGGAAGGAGGGGGATGGAAAGAATTAAAACACAGTGATATTCCTTGCAGTCCCTTTTTCTTAGAGAAATATGGTTTGGGGCAGTTGTATGTAGTCTGTACATGCAATTTAGCATCTTGTGGTTTCTCATTAACATCATAAGCGATTTTCCATATTCCTGTATAGTTTTCCAATTTTCTACTTTTGGTGGACGCCAAATGTATTTTTATTTTATTAAAATTCACTTTCTCTTTGCTTGATTTTGAGATATTTATATAGTTTTTGGTTTTCTGGAACCAGTTTTACCTTACCATCACCAGTGAGTGTTTTTCATTTCAGAAAATAACATGCTGATTTCAACACCGTAGATTTTTATTATTGTTTAATGTGCTTATGTTTTAATGCCTAGTGCTATTGTACACTTTTTTCTGTCAACTTTTCTACTAGCTGTCTCTGCACTATTAAATAGAGAGCACAGATCACAGTGCAACTTGATTCTTAGTGTCTTGAGTCATTACCAACACCAGGGCCTTCTGGAATGTGTAGGCTTTTGACCCCAGACTATGATTTTGAATGAATACAGCTGTCATTTATACTCTTCTGGACATTTCTCCTGTCTGGCTGTTAAATACTGCTTTTTCGCTAGGGTCAGTGGGCCAACTTCTTGAGTCTTTGTTTGCTTCTACTCTGAGAAACCAGACACAATAACAAAGCTGGTTAGAACTGCTTGGAAGAAAATATGCTGGGTGTTAGAGCCTGGTTGCTTTATTGTGAGGAAGACGCGTGGGTTCATGTCATCTGGTACCTCCAGCCGGAGGCCTTACGACTTTCTGTTCTAATGCTTGGATGGTGTCTGGGTGTCCGAGGATGCTGGATCAATGATACTGAGAAAGAGGAGTGACTGCATTGGGTTTTATAAAAATCAAGCTGTTAGAACAAATGTGGGTAAGATACCTTTATGTGTGCATTAAGCTTGACACTTTATGAAGCCCTTAGATATATTGTGGATCCTCACAGTACCATTATGGACTAGGTATGGCTTTACCACTTTATGAACAAGGATGCTCAGATCTGACAAGATTATACATCTTACCCAATATCTCTCAGCCAGTGTGTGGCAGGGCTGGCCACGGAACTGGGGCTCTGGACCATTGCTTCCTAGCTAGATGCGAGGTCTGCGTGACTTGAGCTCCTGTGTGTCTGGCTCCTTCACATGTTCGCTCATGTTCAGAATGCAGGATGTGGGGTAATTGCCTTTAAGTACAATAAAGGAGAAACAAACGAGTGAGCTCACAAGATCTTTTGTTTGGGATGGTACCTGTTTATCTAACTGACTCTTCCCGAGTCACTAATACTGTCTTTGTAGCCAGGAGACAGGCCACCCTGTATCTGAAACATAGGCGTCTCTCTTTGGGGTTCATAAGGTCATGGTTCAACCATCCTGGTGCCTTGTATTGGAAAAATTCAAGAAGAGAGGGGTGACTATGGGGAATGGGCCACTAATGGCCATCCTGAGGACACTCACAGGGGTCTGAGCGTTCTAAAGGCAGGGGCGGGGGTGCGGTCTATAAAATTCTGTGACACATGAAAGATTTCCTCTGGGTGGGCCTCCATAGAAAAGACCCAGTGTAGTGAGCAACACGGAAAGAAGAGGGTGCACAGGCTTTGGCAGACCACATGGACTTCACCCAGGCGGACCAGGGCTGGAATTTTGGCTGCCGTCTGTGTGACTCAGGGCAAGCCACTCGACCTCTCTGGGCCCAGTCTTCATGTATCTAACTGGTACCTCCCAAAGACTGTCCTATGTGCAACACTGGTTCTCACTTTATTTCCTTTATTTTGAGTGTCCAGCGCTGATGGACACTTTGGGGTTGATATTGTCTGTGCTCTACCTATACGCACTCGGATCCCCTTACCATTTTGGAGGCCACCTTGGCCATATTTGCATTTCTTTGTCAGAGGGGCAGACTGCTGGAATCTGCTTTGCCTGCACACAGAAAAGCTGGAAACGCCTGGGAGATTGTCCACTCCCATCCCCTTTTTTGGCGACTGATGGGTACAAAGGCATAAAAGCTCCAGCTCCCTTGCCCCTGACCAGGACACCTCTGGGGGTACAACTTTCACTGGAGTTCATTTGTGGGGTGAGCCAAAGTTATCCTCGGTGTGACTTGTGCGATAAGGTACCTTGCTGGGCCTCCTTTCCTTTCTGATCCTACTTCTCCACTTCCTTACCTGTTTCACTAGGAACACTCTCTAATAAATCCCTTGCACACAAATCCTCCTCCCCAGGTCGCTTCTGGGGAACCTGATTGAAGATGCAGCCATGGAGATGTTGCTGCCTCGGCTGTAAGATAGACCCAGGCGGGCTTCCAGAGGCTCCTTCTCAGACACCCATTTAAAAGGAAACTGGTAAACATTTAAGCTTTCAGTAAAGCACTAAGCAAACATTTTTTAAAAGCTCTCTTGGGGGTGCCTGGGTGGCTCAGCTGGTTAAGCATGTGACTTCAGCTCAGGTCATGATCTCACAGCTGGTGAGTTCGAGCCCCGTATTGGGCTCTGTGCTGACAGCTCGGAGCCTGGAGCCTGCTTCGGATTCTGTGTCTCCCTGTCTCTCGGTGCCTCCCCCAGCTCACACTCTTGCCCCTTTTCCAGCTTACACTCTGTCTCAAAAATAAATAAACATTAAAAAAAAAAAAAGCTCTTGAAGAAAACCACCTTTGTAGTGTTTTAAAGGAATTTTCATATATGTGGTTTTGTTAGAGTCTTGTTACACGGCTGATATGGGAAGAGCTTGATGATCTCCGTTTTCAGATAAGGAAATAGAGGCTCAGATTGACAAAGTGATTTGCCTAAAGTTACCCAGGTGCACGTGGCAGAACCAAGTTTTAGGAAGCTGCGTTTTCTAAGACTTGGTTTCCTACTGAGGCACAGAGTTTGTTTTGACAGTATGACGACGATGAAGTGCTTTCTGCGTGTTTCCATTACTATTTGTTAACATCTGAATTTATCCTTTTAGAATGTTCTCAGAGCTGGCCCACTCCATTATTCTTAGAAAGAAATATCCTTTTATGTGATTTTTTCATTATAAAAATAAAACATTCTCATCACATAAAATGTGTGATATACAGAAAAAGAAGAGCAATGTGAAAACAATTCTCATAATCTTCACAGAGTTTCTTCTAGTTTTCTAGCATTTTCTTCTAGTCCTTTCTTTTTTTCTGTGCCTAGTTATTTCTCTGTGGGTTAAACACTGAGGATAATTATTCTGAGTAAACACCCGTAGTTGCCAGTGCACAATCATCTTTATTAATCTGTAAAGTACCACTTTCTCTCTTTTTTCTAATCCCTATGCTTTTTTAAAAAAAATTGTTTTTTAATGTTTATTTACTTTTGAGAGAGAGAGAGAGAGAGAGAGAGAGAGCGCATGAGCGGGGAAAGGGCAGAGAGAGAGGGAGACACAGAATCTGAATTAGGCTTCAGGCTCAGAGCTGTCAGCCGAGAGCCACACACGGGGCTCGAACTCACGAACTGTGAGATCATGACCTGAACCCAAGTCAGACGCTTAGTGGACTGAGCCACCCAGGTGCCCCGACCCATGTTTTTCTTTTACAAGATGAGCTTGGTACATCCTGTTGTGCTGGAAAGTCAGGCAGTGCTCAATAAAAATGATGTGGGCATGTCAAAGAGGCATGGGAATCAGCTTGAAGAGGCTCCCATCAGCTGAATCTGGGATAATTCGAGCATCAAGATAATTAAGAAAATAATTGAGAAAATAAACCACTAGAAATAAGAATCTATAAATCTCTACTGATAATGAATACATTGGTAATAAATGGATGAATACCTAGGGGAGAGGAAAGGGCTGTTGCTTACAGTAAAATGCCAACCAGTCAATGCGAAAGGAGTTTGAGGGTTGGAAGATCATTTTGCAGGCATCGTGGTAAAGCTTGGCTTGAATCAGAATTGTCATTCTGAAAAGAGCTCTTCAAGGTGAAATGACAGGCTGCTAATTAGCAATACGAGGACATATGAGAACAGAAACCACGCTGGTAAAGGTGAGTGTGTGGTTCCCAGGAGGCCTCTCTGGAGTCATCATTAGACCCTCTGATCTGTTCTAAGTGAAAGCTGATTGATTCCTTTCAGCTCTGCTGTGTACTTGTTTGATTTGCTTCCCTGTCTTCAGGTAGGAGAAAAGGGAAGGCGAGGCCAGAGTGCTGGGTGTGTGCGGCTGTTGTAGAGAGAGGCGGCCGGTTCTCCTTTCTGCCATTCCTGCTCATTCAGATGCCACTCTTCCCCCCTCACCATGTCAGACATGTCGCCCTGTTGTTTTGTCTTTAATGGTAGGTAAAAAGAAAGAAGACACCTCGTCTTGTGTCAGGGCAAACATTTATTAGAAGCCTCCTAGGCTGTTTTCTAGTCCCATACAATTTGGAGAGAATGAAGTCCACGTCAGGGAGGCAAATATTTGAGAGTTACGTGTGGGCTTAGGGAATGTTTACCCAATCCAGGTAAGAATCATTTGTCACTAAAAGCCTCCCCATGGCTTGTCCCCATTGCCATGTCACCCTGCAGAAGGTCAAGTGGCCTTATGCATGAGGCTCGTTCTCTGCATTCCTCATCAAAGGGCACAGAGGGGTGGGTGAAATCACTGCTGTCACAAGCCAGTGGTCAGGAGGGGATTAGGACCAGAGGCCCACGTTTGCAGGGGTAATTCAAATACCCCATACCCTTTCTTCAAAGGCCAAAAAGCAGAGGACTGCAACTTGCATCCTTTTGGGGCAGAACTTTAGAAAAAGAAACAGGTAGACTGAGGACTAGGCATCGTTAAGACAAGTGGCCTCAAATGACACTTACATAGTATATTATGGTTTATATTATGGTATGTCTCCTCAGCCTGCTCAAGAGAAAAGGGGTCTCTCCTAAAGACCAAGTTCCAGGCCCAACTCAGCTACTGATTTGTTGGGTAATCCTGGGTAAGTGACTTGCCTTTTGTGGGTCTCAATTTTCTCATCTGTAAAACTAGGAATGGAATAGGTAATGTCCAAGTTGGTACCTGATTCCTCTCTTAGAACCCACATCACAACTCTGAGAAAGGTATGAAAAAGAGCATTATCCCCATTTTACAGATAGAAAAAACTAAGGCTCACCAAATGGAAGGTCCTGGCCAAAGTTGCAGTGTAGACAAGTGGCTCTGAATTCCCTAACTCCTTTCTGTTACCTTGATGACCCTACATAGGTAGGTGCATAGTTGCCTTGGAATTTTTGTCTTGGGACAAAGGGCATTGCAGGTAAGGGAACAGTATGGGCAAAGGCCCAGAATCCTGTCTTTGTAGCCCAGGCACATATGCTTCCCCTTAATGCTCACTACTTTCTCTTTAGGCGTTTAAAAAATTGGCTTATTGATGTTTTGTAACCTTGGTTTTCCTTCAACACTGAAAGAAGATACCACGGGAGACAGTCAGAAATAACCCCAGAATGACAAGAATGCAGCCATCTCTCTTAAGCATGTCAGCAAAGGACACGCCGGCTGATTCCAAGTGGAGAAAGGCTGAGCTGAGAAGCACCCCCCAACAGGCCATGTGAGCAGCAGTGACAGGAGTTCACAAGACGGGGACTCCCTAGGCAGCCTCACACCGGTCTCTGCTGGGAGCTTTACCCTTGTCATCCCATTGAATCCTCACAGCAGTTACAGAGGTGGGAAATGTCATCATCCCCATTTTATGGAGGAGAAAACCAAGGCCTTCTGAGGCTGGGGCACTTGCCCAGACAGTCTCCACAGATATGTCGGAACTGGAAAAGAATTTGAACCACATCTGTCTGTCTGTAAGAATAAGGTCTGTTTTTTGTAACCTCATGACCACACACTACCTTCCAAATTATTTGGTGATAATTGCAAAATTCTGTAGTCGTACACACACACACACACACACACACACACGAGATTCAATGGTTATTTAAAGCCAATTATAGTGGATGCCTCTGTGGAGGAAAACTAGTGGCTTGTGGGCATGCAAAGGAGGGAGAATTCCTTTTCACTATAAATCCTTTACCCTTAAAAAATTTTGAAACATATGCATGTATTATCAATTCAAAATGAATTCAAATTTAACAAAAGGTTATCTAGTATATTGGTTTCCTGTGACTGCTGTAACAAACGACCACAGCCCCGGGCTTAAAACAATAGAAATTTATTTCCTTAACAGTTCTAGAGGTCTGAAGTCTGAAATCAAGGTGTTTCAGGGCCACACTCCTATCCAAGGCTCTTGGGGAGAATCTATCCCTTGCCTCTTCCAGCTTCTGGTGGCTTCGGGCACTCCTTTACTTGTGGGACATCACTCCAATCCCTGTGGTCACATTGCTTCTTTCTCTTCTCTGTATGTCTGTCTTCTAAGGTTATGCGTGATTGCATGTAGGGCTTCCCAGTGACCCAGGATAAGTTCCTTTTCTTGAGATCCTTAACTTATTCAATCTTGTGCCACGTAAAGTCGTATTCGGTCTTTTGCTATATAAGGTACGATTCACAGGTAGCAGGGATTGGGATGTGGACATGCCTTTTGGGGACCACTATTCACCCCATTCCAGCTAGGAATTAGCAAGTGAATCTCCACCCCTTCCCATCAGATGCCTCCCATTGTGTCCCTCTGGGTAGGATACTGATGTCAGAACATGGCAGTTGTAGATCTGAAGCTCATCCAGAGTGTTTCTGTGGCCTTCTTGGAGAGTTGTGTGCACAAGCTTGGAAGCCAGCCTGGGTGGGCTCTAATCTCAGCTCCTCCATTTGTCACCTGGGGAGACCTTTAGGAAAACCAATAAGCCCATTTTGCCAGATTAATGTTCCTAAAGTACAATTCTAGGGGTGCCTGAGTGGCTCGGTCAGTTAAGCATCTGACTTTTGGTTTTGGTTCAGGTCATGATCTTGCGGTTTGTGAGTTTGAGCTCCAACTTAGGCTCTGCACTGACAGCATGGAGCCTCCTTGGGGGTTCTCTCTCTCTCTCTCTCTCTCTCTCTCTCTCTCTCTCTCACTCTTTCTCTGCCCCTCCCCCTTTTGCTCTCTCTCTCAAAATAAATAAACTTTAAAATTAAAAAAATAATAAAGCACAGTTCTAATGACATTACATCTCTTCCTTTAGGCCCTCAATAGCTCCCCAGTACCCACCAAATAAACTACACACCCCTTGCCCTGGTGTTCAAGGCCTGGTCAGGCCCTATGTCCGGGCATTTGTATCTCAGGATACTATGGACTCACCTTGCTTTTTCCAGCTCTCTTGCCTCCTCTCATGCTCCTCCCCTGCCTAGAATTCCTTTTCTCCTCGTGTTCCCTCATCCTTCAAGGCCTACTCAAATGCCTCTCCTCCACAATGGCATTGTCTTCATCTGGGCAGGACCTCTGCTCCTATGACTCCCTCTGCCCACCGCATCTCTTGCACCATAGATGTACCGGGCTTGCCTTTGTTTGTATTGCAAGATTCTCCACTGGCCTCATCGCCCATGATGAACGGTGGCTCCTTGCAGGCAGGAAATGTGCACCTTAGGCGCTGTCGGAACTGGGAACCTGCCATAGGAAAAGCGTAAAAAACAACAGAAACTGTACAAGAAGCCCCCTCGGTGGTTGTGTGTTCAAACCCTTTGGTTTATGGACAAGGAAACTGAGACCTAGTCACATGTCTTCAGCCTGGTTTTTCAAGAAAACTTGAGCAATTAGAATAAAAGATTGAAAGGCTCCCTTTGGGGCCCTAATAGCCTCTGGCTTGCGAAAGTATATTTCTTGTAATGATGTCAAGTGGCATGCCTTTCGTGGTGAAGTTTACCTGTTTAAAAGAAACAAATGTGGACAGCTTCGTTCCTTGCTCACTATTCTCTGGCATCACCAGCACATTTCAACCCTAGTCTCACACATGGCCTGCTTAGAATGCTCTTTTAACTTCATTCTGTTTTCTTTCTAACCTTCCCTTATTCTGAGTGAAGCCTGAACTGCCCTCCAGATTCAAAGTTCCGGAGCTGTTTTTGAGAGCCCAACTTTTCCCGGGAAAAACACAGGAGGCCAACGAAAGCTGCTCCTCGCAGCAAATCCTCCTAGTTGTGTGAAAGCTCAGCAGGTAAACCAGTGTTCATCATCTGTCTTTGTCGTCTGGCAGTGTAACAAGGGGGAAGCAGAAAGGCGGACCGGAACACCTGTGGCCATTATGAAAGCCAAAGCCACCTCCCGGCCCTGCGCGCTTTTTTATTCTCAATGTACAGCATCTGTACATTGTCAGCGTCTGTCAGCGTCTGTCAGATAAAAACCCAGCAATGGAGGACCCAGAACCCAGGCTCAGATGACTTGACTGAGGAATTAGGAGGATTTTGCAATAAGCCCATTAATTCTGTCGGATTGAATTATCTTCTAATTCCACACAGCTAAGGACAGCTGTACTTTTGTCTCACATTTTACAGGGGGTTTTATGCCTGCTTGGAAGCAGGGGTGTCGGCCTGCACAGAAAGGCAGAGGTCCAAAGATTTGGACACCAGAGAGATGGGGTTCTGGAACTATCACTTAGCAGCCAAAGGGGAGCCTGGCCAAATCACTTAGGCCTCCAAGTCTCAACTACCTTAGATTATGTATTTTACCATAAATTCAGACTATAAGGCAATGTGCAATTGTTCATTTTATCACCACGTTGGGAGAAAAGGAAAAGCAAAACTTGATGCTTGAAGGAAGGCCATTGATCTCAATTTTCTGTTACATAAAGGGAGAACTCACCAGTCCCTCCTTGACCTTGGCCCTTTGACTTACCTCTGACCTAGGGAAGGCATGGTCTTAGCACCTCGAGTGGGAGGAGCTTGCAGGGGGACCCAAGTGGACTTAACTATGGAGAGGGGACACTGCAGGGGCCAAGATGCTACATCACTGCACCCAGGGTCATCATCTAAGACAGCCCTCCATTTCTCTGCATTCTGTGTGGACTACTTAATTACTCTTCTGGGTCCCAAATAATTTAAACCACCAACATCTCTTAGAAGGCAGAGAGTCTTATCTTAAATTGTTCCCTTTGTTTATACATTCATTGAGTATTAAAAAGAAAACAATGCCTGGGTGGCCTCGTCGGTTGAGTGTCCAACTCTTGATTTTGGTTCAGGTCACGATCTCACAGTTGTGATGAGTGTGGAGCCTGCTTAAGATTCTCCCTCTCTCTCCTTCTGCCCCTCTCCCCCGCTCTCGTGTTTTCCCTCTATAAGATAAAAAAGGGGGGGGCACCTGGGTGGCTAGTCGGTTAAGCATCCTACTCTTGGTTTATGCTCAGGTCATGATCTCATGGTTTGTGAGGTAGAGCCCCACTTGGGCTTTGTGCTGACGGTGTGGAGCCTGCTTGGGTTTCTCTCTCTCCCCCTCTCTCTTTCTGCCCCTCCCCTGCTCACACCCTCTCTCTCAAAATAAATAAATAAACTTAAAATAATAACAATAAAAATAAAAGCAAAAGACACACAAATGCTAATATCTTGCTATAATGTTAAATTAATAAAGAGACAACAGAGTGGGATCTCCATGATGTAAAAATTATATATGCATAGAAGAAAAGACTTGATGAAAATGTTAGTAGTGGTTGTATCTGAGAGAATAGACAATGGACTTTTGTCAGCATTTGTATATTTTCTTAAAAACTTAAAAGTGTTCATCAGTTACTCTTATTATAAAAAAATATTCTATTCAGAAATATTTTAGTGCCCCAGAAGGAAAGTTCATTTTTATATTTTCATGAAAATGACATACATAACCTCAGTAAAAATTAATGATGGGGGCACCTGGGTGGCTCAGTCAGTTGAGGGTCTGACTCTTGATATCGGCACAGGTCATGATCTCGTGGTCATGAGATCAGGCCCTGCATTGGGCTCTGCTCTGACAGCATAGAGCCTGCGTGGGATTCTCTGTTCCACTTCATTCTCTCTGCTTTTCCCCTGCTCATGCATTCTCTCTCTCTCAAAATAAATAAACTTAAAAAAAATTAATGACGGTCGAGTGTAATACTGAAGAATTTTAAAGTAGGATGTTTATGAATACTAATAGAGATACTAAGTCTGAGTCCATCAGTAAGTGCAAATATAGATGAAAATATATTGCAATAAATTTCTTACACAATATAAATGACTGTGTGACCAAAAACTATTCAATTTTTGAAAGTAGTACACTCAATAACAAGGAATGTTAGATACATTTAAGAGCACAGCACAAAAGTGAAAGAATTTGGGCAGCCTCTTTTTTTTGTTTTATTTTGTTTTGTTTTTACAACAACCTCTTTTTTTTTTTTTTACTTTGTTGTAGTAGAATTTAACCTGCATTTATATAGGCTCCAGAACATTGTCAGCCTCCTTCACAGTTGTCAATTGGAATTAGTGGTAGATGCATCAATGTTTTAAAATATCGCAATTGTTACTAGCACATGCATGTAATAGAAATGTATGTTCTGTAGCAACACTATGCAAAGTTAAGCTGCGTGGAACTGCTGATCACAAGAGGTCTTGGATGTTACCCGAGTAAAGGGTCCAGGGGCTAGAGATGCTGCACATACCGTAGGTTAATGTGTCCAACAGGCCTCATCCTTGCACCACTTCTTGGAGCCTTAATTATACTGATTTTCACTGTGACTCTCCAAGAGCAGTGTGCAGTAAGTGCCATTTGCTCAAGGCATTTGACCAGAACTTTTTTTTTTTAATCCCTCACAAAGGACACTTCACACTGGGAGGTGCCATGTCATAGGATGCAAGGACTTTATCTTTCTCAGTTAATCTTGAGCCCAGGAAGCAGTGTGTCTATCTCTATTGCCACAAGAGGGGTGTTTTATGAACCTGAAGCACACGCGCAGATCACAATAAACACCCAAGGAGCCATGGCGCGAGGCACTGAACCTAGTTCCCACAGGCAGGTAGAATCTCGTTGGGAGTCATTCCCTTGCGGAAGCTGGGCTCTGATGAGACGGCACAAGACCAGAAGGGACTTGTGAGCTTCATCCCAGGTTCTGTGCTTTGACCTTCTTTATAAAGTGGCTTAGGAATGACGTGCGACTCTGCAACTCTCCCCCTTCCACCCCCGACACACAGCCGCACACCCTTGGCTGGCATGCAAAACGAGCTTAGAAAGGGGAAGAAAAACCCAAACCACAAAACTCTGCATTCCTTTTGAGGGCTGTATGTGTACACACCCCAGACCTTTGACCCTCTTTCCTTGCTGAACAGGGGTTTTTGAAGCTTGGAGTCAAGAGTTCTGGATGGTTACGATGCAGCTCTACCTTGTCCTAGTCTTATGGTTTCCGCATTTACCCTCTTGGAGGCTCTGTTTCTTCGTTTGTCAAATGGAGCCAAGGAGCCCTGGGTCCTGTCTAACCTTCCAAGATTGCGGTAAGGATAAAACTGAATAAAAGTGCTATGAGAAGTTGAAAATGTGAGGCGTGGTTATACCATTATGAATGGAAACAGTCCACTTTCTGTTTCTGAGGTGGTGGGGAGAATGAGAAAAATGGGAAAGGCTGGAAAACCCAATGAATGCTCCCCAAAGACGCCTAGGCTCCTCCCAACCTCCCCCAGCCCCGTTCCCACTTACCTGGTCAGTCTGTCTGCTCACCAAATACAGGGCTTCCATGCACTCTAAATTTAGACAACAGAAGTGGGACAAGACAAGACCCATGAGGTAAAGTGTGTCGAGAACACCATCCACAGCCTCTTTATTCCCATTCTGATAAAACGTTTACACCACTGAGAAATAATGCATTCAAATGAGCAACTTTCTTTAAAAATAATATGTAAAAAAAAAAAAAAAAGCTAGAAGTATCTGAAACAACCATAAAAACTTCTGAAGAAACAAAAGATTCCAGTAACAATTCAGCACACCTCTGAAAACTGACAAGTGAAGCCAGGATCTGGGAAAATTTGCCATTAATTATAAGGCAGAGGGGTTAAAAAGTCTACCAAAGAGGCAGAAAGGGTAGGAAGACCTGGGACTGCATAATGTAGACCCCAGTGTTGTTTATTTTTTTAATTACAAACAAACAAACAAATACTAAAAGAAAAAATAGACATATCTTATATAGACTATTTCTATAATCTGGAAGTGGTGAAAGCCTTTCTAAGAATGACTCAGAGACAGACCATAAAGAAAACCATTGCTTTATTTTGCTATGGATAATTTAAAAATTTTATGCATTAGAAAACCATAAACAGGGGCTCCTGGGTGGCTCAGTTAGTTGAGTGTCTGACTTCAGCTTAAACAGGGGCTCCTGGGTGGCTCAGTTAGTTGAGTGTCTGACTTCAGCTCAGGGCATGATTCTTGCGGGTTTGGTTCGTGAGTTCGAGCCCCGCATGGCACTTGCTGCTGTCAGCAGAGAGCCCGCTTCGGATCTTCTGTCCCCCTCTCTCTGCCCCTCCTCCATTTGTACTCTCTATCAAAAATAGACATTAAAAAAAGAAGAAGAAAACCATAAACGCCTTATACATTGCTGGTGGGATTTTAAAAATATGCAGCCACTTTAAGGGCACCTGGGTGGCTCAGTCAGTTAAGCATCCGACTCTTGGTTTCAGCTCAGGTCACGATCTCAGGGTTCATGAGTTTGAGCCCTGTGTCAGGCTCTGGGCTGGCAGTGCACTTGGGATTCTCTATCTCTCTCTCTCATTCTCTCTCTGCCCCTCTCCTATTCATGCTTTCTCTCTGCTCCTCCCCTGTTTGTGCTAAATAAATAAGTAAATAATTAAGTAAGTAAATAAATAAATAAATGCAGTCACTTTGGAAAACAGTCTGGCAGTTCCTCAAAAATATCATAGTTACCACTGCTAGGTATATACCTGAGAGAAATGAAAATATACATCTACACAAAAACTCGTATCTGAATGTTCATAGCAGCATTATTCATAATAGCCCCAAAGTAGAAACAACCCAAATGTGTATCAAGTGATAAATGCATAAACAAAATCTGGTGTATGCATTCAATGGAATATTATTCATCCATAAAAAGCAATGAAGTTTTGACACATGCTACAGCAGAGATTAATTCTGAAAACATGCCAAGTGAAAGAAGCCAGTCACAAAGGATCACGTATTGTATGTGTAGTTTGTGTATGTTCACGTATTTATATGAAATGTCCAGAATAGGTAACTCCTTTTGTTCTATCCAGAATAGAAAGGGGAATGGATTAGAGGTACCAGGAGGTACAGGGTCTGGCGGGATGCTTCCGGGACAATGACTACCAATGGGTTCAAGGTTTCTTTCTGGGTGCTGAAAATCTTCTGAAATTAGATGATGGTGATGGTTTCTTAACTGTGAATGGACTAAAAACCATTAAATTGTTTACTGTAAAAGGGTGAATTTTATGGCATCTGAATTATTTTTTCATTAAAGCGATTACTTAAAATATATAAACAGCTATTATAAAAACATAAAATGGTAAAGCTAATGACAAAAAAAATTGTAATATTTCACTAGGTGGTTCATATCTGTAATACCCAAGTTCTTACATAAAAATTTGAAAATAAATAAGCCATTTTAAAAATTGGCAAAGGCTGGGGTGCCTGGCTGGCTCAGTTGGTAGAGCCTGTGACTCTTGATCTCAGGGTTGTGAGTTCGAGCCCAGCCCCATGTTGGGTGGAGAGATTACTTACCAAAAAAAAAAACAAAAAAACAAAAAACAAAACAAAACAAAAAAAACCCAAAACAAAACAAAAAAACCAACCTTTAAAAATTGGCAAAGGCCAAGATATCCATTTCATAGGCTAAGCAGCACCAAAAGTCAATAAATGTTTTTATGTTTATGCTTATTTTGAAATTTTGAGGTTCCCGTGATTATGAGGCCTGCTGCTAGAGGTCATCAGGTAGAGTGTTAACAAGGACGCACATATTTTACTACGCCAGGTTCTGAGAAGAGGTCCTCAAGTTTAGCAGAGAACCAGTGTGTGTATGGCACAAAAAGGGTTAAGAATCCCTGAATTACAGGAAACCGGTAAAATGAAGCATGGCACATCCATATGGTGAAATGCTATGTAGCCATTATAATTGGTGTTGTAGGTTAGGATGTAGAGCAACTGAAACTCTCATACACTGCAAGGCAAGAGTGTAAATTGGGAGAGCCATTTTGGAGACCATTTGGCATTTTCTACTAATGCTGAACATTTGCATACCCCATGACCTAACATTTGCGCGTCTAAGCTTATATGCAACAGAAATATATACAGATGTTCACCAAAAGACATCTAAAGAATTTATAGCAGCTATAATAGGCAAAACCTGGAAACAAGCCATGTGTCTATCAACAATAGAATGGATAAATAAATTGTGATACATTTGTACAAAGGAATGACATGTGACAGTGTGAATGAACTGTTGCTATATGTAACAACATGAATGAATCTCCTCTCTGTACTGTTGAGTGAAAGAATATAGACACAAGAAGAAATATCATGTAATTCTATCGTATAAAGTTCAAAAACCAGGCAAAACTCATTAGGCATTAGAAGGCAGGAGAGTGGTTTCTTTTGAGGTACCTAGGAAAGGGTCCAAAAGATTTTGGGGGGTGCTGGTAATGATCTGTTATTTTATATTGGTACTGCATGTAAAAGTAGACCCCATTTGTGAAAACACTTTAGGCTTTCCATTTATACTTTTTGCATATTTCTGGTTTTTGTTATACTTGAATCAAATGTCTGCTTCAAAATGGCAGAAAAAATTGAATGACATGGGAAGATATTCATATTATCATATTTAAAATACAGTTTAATATAGGTGCAAACTGGGTATATAGTATGCTACTGTCTTTCTTAAGTATCATCACACATAGGTGTTTGTAAGTATATAACATCTTTAGGAGAATATACAAGTATGTGATGGGAGTAATTGCTTCTGGAGAGGGAGACTGGGAGAGAGATTTATTTTTTACTTTATGTTCTTTTGTACCTTTTGGTACAAAAGTTTTTAACTATGTGCCTGTATTGTCAATTCAATGCAGCAAGCAGATTACAAACTATCATCTCATTTCTGAGGAAATAAAGTACCATCTGTACTATCAATGTCAAGTTGATAACCATGTTTACCTCTGGGTAATGGGATTATGGATGACTTTTCTTTCTTTTAAAAAAAAATTATCTGTATTTTCTCAGTCTTCTAGTGTGAACATGTATTTCTTTTGAGAATGGGAAAAGTCATAGCAATTTCTTGCAATTCAGTTTTTTTTTTAATTTTTAAAATGTTTTTATTTGTGAAGGGGAGAGAGAGAGAGAGAGAGCGCGCGCCAGAGAGCAAGAGTGGGTTAGGGGCGGAGAGAGAGGGAGACCCAGAATCCGAAACAGGCTCCAGGCTCCGAGCTGTCAGCACAGAGCCTGATGCGGGGCTCAAACTCACAGACCACGAGATAATGACCTGAGCCAAAGTTGGACGCTTAACCGACTGAGCCACCCAGGCGCCCCTCTTGCAATTCAGTTTTAATCAGTGTTATTCAGGTATCCTTTTTGTATAGTACAGTGCACTGATTTTAAGTGTACAGTTCAGTGCATTTTCCAAAGGCATGTGCACCCATGTCTTTGACCACTTAAGACTAGAACGGTTTCCACCCTTCGAAAGGCCCTTCATGTTTCTTTGTAGTCAGCCTTTACCTCTCCCAAGGAAGTAGCCTTGATCTGATTTCTATCACATAGATCGTTTTGTCTGCTCTAGAAGTTCCTAGAAATGGGATTATACTGTAGATGCTCTCATGTCTGGCTTCTTTCACTCCACACAATGCGTTTGGGATTGATTTATGTTTTGTATGTATCAGTACTTCGTTACAATTTTTTTTTAACAAAGAGTAACATCTTCAGGGCTTGCTACTTTCTTATCTGTAGAGACACCCTACACGGGGAAAGCAGCCCTCCAGAGCCTCTCCAAGCATGTCTGCTGCAGTCCAGAGTGATCTGAGAGCCTACATATCCTGGGAAGAGAGACAACAGCCCCCCCACCCCCCCCCACCCCCACCAGTCCTGTTCCGCACCCCTTCCCCCTGGCGAAGCCAGTCTCAGGTGAGAGCCACCCAGCTCCTTGCCATTGTTCTGCGAGTGACAGCCTCCGGGGCAAATGGAAAGCCGTCAACCTGAGGGCTATCAACTGCAGACAAGAATTCCTTTCTTTGTCAGGCTGGGTGGTCTCCCTGGCTTCGGCATCAGCCTGCACAAAAGATAAGCACGGTGTGCGCCCGCAGAAAAACATCGCCACCACCCGACAGCTCTAACCGCACTCCTTTGTAAGGCCAGGATTAGCTCTGCGTGGCTTCCCTTGACTGTGTGTAAATCATCAAATCCCAGCCCCCGCGAGGGCATCCAGGGGTCGTTTGGTCCATTCCCCACCATCCCGACCCCCCCCCTCCCACCTGCTGTTTCACGAAATGTATGTGCCTCAGAATCTTGGTCATAGACAGCTAGAAAGGCCCTTAGAGATCACCTGGTCCGACCTTCTCCCGCTTCAGAAGGGGGTCCACACACAGGTCGCACAGCACAAGGAGCAGGGCAAGGACAAGTAAACGAGTCCCTAGAGGTTTCCTCTGTGGGGTGCTCTTCCCCCGACTCTAAGCTGCTTTTGTTATACCCCAAATAGTTCAGTGTAAAATGCAGGTTCTAATTTTCCAATAAAAGAGGAGAACATGTGCACAAATCTACATACTTGTAGGTCCCCCGCAGCCTTTGTACGAAGGGTTTCCTGCGCTTGTGGCCCGGACACCAGGCCGGTTTCGGCTATGGAGTAGTTTGGTGCCCCCTAGTGGTTATCAGTAGCAGCAACAGTAGCTACCGCTATCCAGGCGCCTTAAACATGCAACATTACTTCTAATTTACAATCTAAAGAACAGGACTGTAGAGTAGGCAGTTTTATCCCTGTTTAATAGATGAGGAAACGGAGGCTCATGGAGATGAAATAAGCTGCCCAAAGTAGCTGAGCCTAGATTCAAACCCAGCGCTGTGGAACTCCAACTTCCTTCCACTCCATGTCAATACCACCCATCACCATCCTGACTGTGTAGCACTTTTCTTTTAAGAAATGATTTATAAATACCTGAAAATATGCCATGAAGTGGGGGTTAACACCCCTGTTTAACACATGGGGAGGCCCAGGCTGGGACATCAGTGACTTTCCCAGGGCCACAGATCCAGTAAACGCCATGCACCTGCTTGCCAGTGCCCAGGTTGCTGCCTAGAAGGAATACTGCACACAAGGTCCAGGAGGAAGCTTCTTCCCTCAGGCAGCCTTCATCCAGGAGAGGAAGAGGGAGGCTGAAATGTTCCTACGCAGGCCCCATGTGGGAAGGAGACTCCAAAGGACTCTGAAATAAAATACATTTTCCACTCATGGGGAACTCATACCATGATCCACTGGATTCAGCAGATGGTGTGCAGCTGAGTCCATGGTGTGTGTGTGTGTGTGTGTGTGTGTGTGTGTGTGTGTAAATGAGTGAATGCACAAATGCACGAATGGATGAATGAATGGAGTGGCCTAGGGACCAGAGGCCTAGAGGCCATGGAGGGCAGGAGTGGTTGGGCCGTTGTACTATAAAAAGATTGATTTCTGTTGAATTTGAAGTGTTCATTGCTAGCAGTCAGAGCAGTTCACAGGGAAAGATGGCTGCTTTCATGAGTGTGAGTGCCAATCCCAGGGATACAGGCAGAGTTAGGAAGACCACAGGAGACATGTTGTGGAGGGATTTTAAGTTCGTGTGATGTTTTCTGAACATTGGCATCAGCATTTAGAAGTTGGAGGATTTGGGGGCGCCTGGGTGGCCCAGTTGGTTAAGCATCTGACTTGGCTCAGGTCATGATCTCATGGTTCATAAGTTCAAGCCCCGCATCAGGCTCTGTGTTCTCAGTACAGAGCCCGCTTGAGATTCTCTGTCTCCTTCTCTCTCTGCCCTTCTGCTGCTCTCTCTCTCTCTCAAAAATAAACAAAACAAAAAAAGAAATTGGAAGATTTCACATAACCCCCCCCCCCAGATTCTTAATGCCTTTTTAACAAAGTGGAAGGCTTGGTCTCACTGGACCTGCTGCAGTCCTGTCGGCTGTCCCCTTAGCTCCCCACGGTCACCCCAGCAACGAGGATGACCCGTGATGCCATTTCTCATTGCATGTGTGTGGTTGTTCTTCTTATCGTAAAAACAAAAACAAACATATTTTTCTTATCGGCTTCTCACCGAAAAAGGAAAAATAAGAGACCAAGCCATTTGTTTCAGGAAAAGTTGGGCACAGTATATTTATATGTGGACGTGAGGAAATTTTTATACATTTAAAAGGCAAGTGCCTGGAGTGCCTCACTGGCTCAGTAGGTAGAGAGTGCAACTCTGGATCTCAGGGTTGTGAGTTTGAGCCCCATGTTGGGTGCAGAGATTACTTAAAAACTAAATAGATAAATAATTAAAAACTAAAATAAAAGACAAGTGCTCAACTTGCTTTATTTGTTTCCATTACCAGCTTGGACCCCACAACAGCTTGAATTTGTTACACTATAGAGTCTTTGGTAACATCTTGTCCCTGAAGTCTGACTTGGGTCAGACTCTCACCCTGTTGCCACTTCTGTGTTGAGCGTCTGAGGGATGCAGGGCCACTGGAGCAGGCCGTGAAGGTAGTCCTGAGTTTGGTGGTCTGAGGTAAGAAGAAATCCTGCCCAGCGAGGCCACTGCGACTTGCCAGTTAAGTGAGAGCTTAAAGGCCCAGCAGACCACATCTATGCCCTCTGCCCAGGGAGGCCCTGTGATGTGGCGCCTTGATCACGAATTTTTGCAAATGGTCCCCTTCCAGCACTTTCTTCCTATGACAGGGTTTCCTAGTCCTCCCCATCCTGGCCACATGATGGCTCACTGATTCTGTGGGTGTTGTCCAGAAGTGGACACAAGCTCCAGATGTGCTCTAAGCAGCTGAAAAGAGGAGGAGAGACATCTCCCTTAATTCACATGCTCTGCTTTTGTTCTTGTCACTTCCGTTCACATTATCTCTTTTTATCAGTCATGTTGTGTGTTGGCTCACACAGAGTTTGGGGGACACCAAGACCTTCAGATTGTTTTTCATGAATGCTTCTTAAGAGACATCTACCTAGACTGAAAATCACAGACATTGAAGGTTGAACAAGGTCCTGGAGGTCATCTGATGCCACCTCCCACATAGCAGAAGGAGATTGCCTCCTCAAGCATCCTGACAGAATGTTTGAACTGAAATGGGCAGGTTCACACTTACCACACTTGATTTTATATTTGACTCATAGATTCGTTCTCCCAAAAACAGATCTTGATTTCATAAAAAATCAAACTATTCAATGAGTACATTCACTAATCTCAGTTTATAGGCGAGACAACTGAGGCACAGAGATGTCAAGGAACTTGTTCAAGGTCATAAGCTAATCAGGGGCAGAGCTAGGCTCAACTAGGCACAAATGGTTGTTGAGCAGAGGAGTGGTATGGTCAAAGCTGTACTTTAGGGGGGTGAAACTGTAAGGCCAAGTGGGGGATGGATCAGAAGGAGTCAGCCAAGAGGTTGGGAGACTAGTTGGGTGCTGTTAAGGTACAAGATGATAGGAAATAAACTGGGCTAGTAGCAGTGGGACCAGAGCAGGGATGGGGGCCAGAGAATAGCTCATTTCCAAACATTATAAAAACCGTGAAAACAAGTGGTGATAAATAGTTCATCTGTTTAACAGAACCATAGGTATTAGAAGAAGCCTTTGCCAATAAGTGGTTTGTGGTTTGAAGCTGCAACCACGCTTGTTATAAAGGTAATTGAAAGGAAAACCCCAATTGTGTGTGTGTGTGGGGGGGGGAGGGTAATAAGAAAATAGGAAACCGCAAGCCTATAACCCCATTATGTGGATTGGAGTTCATCCACATAATAGATGAACTCTGGACCACATTCATCCTCCTCTGGCCCTACACAAGACAGGACCAAGCCTCAGGTAGAGACAGTCCTGTCTGTTTCAAGCCACTTGGTTAGCCACATAGGGTATCACAAGGACCTGGTTTCAGCTCTGTACTAACTCAGGCAGAGCAAATACGAGTGGAGGAGGTAAGAGGAAGACTTGTTCTAATCTAGAGACTTACACTTGAGTGGTGGAAAATATTATGCCAGGGCTGGTCTGTGCCTAGTTGAACCTAGCTCTGTTACTTATTAGCTTATGAACCTTGAACAAGTTACTTAACACCTCTGTGCCTTAGTTGTCTTATCTATAGACTGACATTAGTGAATATACTCATTGAGTAGTTATGAAAATTAGGGAACTGATAAGTTTAAAATGCTTAAGGAAACACCTACTATACAGTAAACAACGTACAAGTATTTACTATTGTTATTATTGTTGTTGCAATAAATAATGGCCAAAGCCGGACAACAATGGTTTGGGCTGTTTTGAGGAGCCCAACTCAGCAGAGCTGAGGTGGTTGTAGGGTTCAGCTTTGCACCTTGAGTTTCAGTGCTGGTGAGACATCCAACTAGGCTTATTTAACATTATTCATTCTGTTTATTAATTCCACAAATAGGTACTGAGCATCTGCTCTGTGCTCGACACCGTGGTAGGCCCTGGATGTACTGGGATGAATCAGACAGTCCCAGCTCTCCAGGACCTGATAATCTAGTAAGGATGGGAGGTAGGAATCACCTCTCATGTGGCAAGTAAGTGTTACAACACCAGCCAGTACATAGAAGGTTCATAGACAGCCAGGGGTGGAAGTCAGGGCAGGCTTCCTGCAAGAGGCAGTAAAAAGTAAGAAGCAATTCAGGGAATGGAGAGTAGAGAAGATCTGTCCTTTGCTGGTCTGTGATTAACAAAAGATTCGGGCTTCCGGTGCCGATAGTCATTTTTCCTAGGCCCTGTACTAAGCTGAATCCCCTTGGACCTTACCATTCCTTACTGCTTCTGGAAAGAAAATTCTTGTGAGTCTCTAAGATGTTTTCTAAATCTCTTTGCACACACATATTATTGACCTAGGTTCCAGTATGATGGTTTTGCCTCAATCCCTTTATCTTTTGGTTGAAGTAAGTTGAAATCGAAGTTTC
The DNA here is from genome assembly GCF_018350195.1 of Panthera tigris. Taxonomy (NCBI): domain Eukaryota; kingdom Metazoa; phylum Chordata; class Mammalia; order Carnivora; family Felidae; genus Panthera; species Panthera tigris. Next base: position 59,758,288 of record NC_056672.1, on the reverse strand, counting down.
TCCAGCAGGAGGGTCAATCTTAACCAAAAGAGACTGCATGTACTGGGAGACTGAATCAATACAGCTTAAGCCAACAGGATGGGGCTAATTTGTGTTGCTGCATCCTGGTCCCAGACAGTTCCCCGCCTTGGCGTGCTCCTTTGCCACAGATGTTCTTCTATAGCGAACTTATGCCAACGATGTTGAAAGTGACCACGTTAAGGGGTGAAGCCCCGGGGAATCAGGGGAAAAATGAAAAAGAAAGTCACACACATGTACTATTTACTCGATAATAAAGACAAATACGTTCACATCCTGTCATCTCAGGCATGAATAACTCCAGTAATGCTCTTAGAGAGGAGGCCCTGTCAGGAAACACTGCCAAGTTTCTTATTCCCCTTCCTGGCTTCTGTTCTTGCCTGTCTGCTCTCTTTCAGGCTCTGGTTAGGGCTTTCAATTCTTTCTGTGCTTTGTTAATTACCCCTCTTTCAGCCAGGATCACGGTTGGTCTGGGAGAAGAGAGGTACAAAGCAGGAAGATAGATGTACTCACACGTTTTTCCAGAGACTGTGTGTGGGAAGAGGCAAGAACACATCCACTGGTCTATTCTACTTACCTGTTTCCCTTTTGTGCTCCCCACCAAGATGACTCATGCTGCTGTGCTCTGGGCAAGCCCTACAGCCCCTGTGACCGTGTGTGATATACAGATCGGGGCACGCACTCTTTCTTTCTCTAAAGGAGGAGTCTCATTTTAGCCTGGTTGAGGCATCAGCTAACAATTCAGACCCAATTACATGAAACTTGCTAACAAAGGTCAGGACGCCAAAGAAGAGGGAGTTGCTGGTAAAAGGAAATCCAATAGGTTGTCAAGAGTTACAAAATACCCGTACAGCATCTGAACTATGGTCCACATCCTTCAAGTTTGGAATGCTTTGTTGGGGAGGAGGTTTTAGGGGCTAGTTATTCTCAAAAGGTTACCTTGGGAGAGAACAGTTACCTTGTTCTCCAGAAATACTGCCTAGCCCGAGAGGCTCTTGGAGCTGTGTAAAGTCCAGAGGGTCATCTAGGGTGTTGGCATTCGAAGTTTGCCACCTATTAGAGTTATAGGGCCCTGACCCATGACGTCAGAATTTCTGGGGGTGGAGCCTAAGCATCACTGTTAATTAAACTCCCCAGGTGCTTCCAGTGTGCACCCAGATTTGAGGACTTCTGAGCTGGAACCACTCTTCAAAGTGTGGTTTGTGGAGCTACAGCCCCTACACATTCTCAGGTCCCACGTAGACCTACTGAATCAGAATCTGCATCTTAACAAGATCACCAAGTGACTTATATGTACATAAAAATTTGAGAAGCAGTTATTTTCCCTGAAGCATTGGACAATCTGGCAACTGTGGGCCCAAATTCTGTCTTGGCAACTACCCGCAGGAGCTGGAGTCGTAGCTGCCCCCTTTAAGAGGGGACTTGACCCTCCAGTCCATTAGTAACATGGAGTACATTCACAACATTGTGCAACTGTCACCACTAGCTAGTTCCTGGAACATTTCATTCTCCCAAAAGGAAACCTCATACTTATTAAGCCGTCACTCTCCTGTCCCCTCTCCGCTCAGCCCCTGGCAGCCACTAATCTGCTTTCTGTCACTATGAGTTTGCTCATTCTGAATGTTTCATATAAAAGGAATGCATAATGTTTTCAAGGTACATCCATGTTGTAGCATGTATCACTACTCTCTTCCCTGGCTGAATAATATTCCTTTGTATTGGCACATCACATTTTGTTTATGCTTTCATCATTTGGTGGATATTTGAGTACGTTTAACCTTTTGATTACTCTGAATAGTCCTGCTACGAACACTAGGTGCAAGTTTTTGTTTGAACACCCGTGTTTCAATTCTTTTGGGCACATGGAATTGCTGGGGTATAGAGTTTTGTTAGAACAATCTGGCACACGGAGGTTTCACACTAGTATTCAGTGTTTAAAATTTGAGCAGCACAAGCTAGTGGTTCTAATCGATTATATATATGGTTAAGCTGGAGAACATTACATAAAGCAGGATAAGTGGAATTGCTGACTCATATGGTAATTCTTAAAAAAATTTTTTTTAAGTTTATTTATTTTGAGAGAGAGAACATGAACACAAGTGAAGGAGGGGGCAGAGAGAGAAGGAAAGAGAAAATCCCAAGTAGGCTCCCTGCTGTCAGCGCAGAACCCAACACGGGGCTCGATCTCATGAACTATGAGATCATGACCTGAGCTGAAATCAAGAGCTTGGATGTTTAACTGACTGAGCCACCCAGGAGCCCCTCATATGGTAATTCTATGTTTAACTTTTTGACTAGTCAATCTATTCTCCATAACAGCATTTTACATTCCCACCAATAATGTATAAGTGCTCCAATTTCTCCACATTCTTGTCAATACTTGTTACTTTCTGTCTTTTTTCTTAATTCTAGTCATCCCAGAGGTGGTGAAGTGGTATCTCATTGTGCTCTTTTTTTTTAATGTTTTATTTTTGAGAAAGAGAGAGAGAGGGAGAGAGAGAGAGAGGCAGAGAGCGAGGGAGACAGAATCTGAAGCAGGCTGCAGGCTCTGAGCTGTCAGCACTGAGCCCGATGAGGGGCTCGAACCCAGGAACCGTGAGATCATGACCTGAGCTGAAGTCAGACGCTTAACTTAGCCACTCAGGCGCCCCTCACTGTGCTTTTGATTTGCATTTCCCTAATGATTAGTGATGAGTATCTTTTCATGTGCTTGTTGGCCATTTGTATATTGTCTTTAGGAAAATGTCTCTTTAAGTCCTTTGCTTATTTAAAAACTGGGTTCTTTGCCTTTTTGTTATAGAGTTATAAAAGTTATTTATATATTCTGGATACTAGACCTTTTCAGATATATGGTTTGCAAATATTTTCTACTGTTCTGTGAGTTATCTTTTCATTTTCTTGATGGTGTTCTTTGATGTACAAAAGTTTTACATTTTGATGAAGGCCAATTTATCTAATTTTTTTGTTGTTGTTTATGCTTTTGATGTTATATGGAATTTAAGATTTTGTCACCTGGACAAGGTCAATGTATAGGGAGAGAAAGGGATCTGAGGGGAAAGGGAACAGGGATTCCTTGAGGTGTTGATCTCCAGTTCAACCAGAAGATCTGAGCATTTATCTGGTTTTTATCATGTTCTCCAGCTTATATGTGTGTGTGTGTGTGTGTGTGTGTGTGTGTGATGTGTGTGTATTCAATAAATATCTATATTGAATATATATATGTTCAATAGATTAGAAAATATATATTGAATATATATATGTTCAATAGATTAGAACCACTAGGTTGTGCTGCTCAAATTTTAACTATTGAATTTTAACCATTGAATTCTAGTGTGAAACCTCAGTATGCCAGGTTGTTCTGAAAACTAGTCCTAAATGGTATATGCAGTAATTAGAACATAATGTTTTCTGGTTTCAATTAAATTTCATTTGTAATAAAAAAGCATACATTTTTGGAGATGCATGCAATGTTTCTTGCAAAATGCTCCATTAACCACTCACTTTTGGAAAGTCAGGATTTGGGCCAAATCCAAACCCATTGTTTAACTGGTGGAACCTCACCCTCACTGAAGTAATATTCCATGGAAAAGATAGCCAAGTTTATGCATACCAGCTTTGGTACCGGGTGCTGCATTTGCCTGACGTCAAACAGCAGGTGAGAGTTTGAACCCAGGGGTTTCTCATATCAAATCTAAGACTCTGTCCCCTAGGCCATGCTTTCAAAGTACAGTCAGATGAATCATCTATTGGTCTTTCTTGACTGGCACTACTATTACTACTAGCTGCCCTTATTTTGGGAAGCTTTCCATATGCCAGGCATTGTGCCGAAAATCCTTACATCTAATCTTTCCAACAACCCAGCGAGTGTTCCATAATTATCCTCGTTTAACTACTGAAGAAACTGAACTGAGGTTAAATAACTTGTTCACCAAGGTCACACAGTGGTAAATGTCAGAGCTAGAACTTAACCCTAGATTTGACTCCAAAGCCCCTATTCAGAACCACCAAGCGAAACTATTATTTTAAAGATGACCGGGTACTGATGGGAATGCAAGCTGGTGCAGCCATTCTGGAGAACAGTATGGCGGTTCCTCAAAAAACTAAAAATAGAACTACCCTACACCCAGCAATTGTACTACTAGGCATTTATCCAAGGGATACAGGTGTGCTGTTTCGAAGGGACACATGCACCCCCATGTTTATAGCAGCACTATCAACAATAGCCAAAGTATGGAAAGAGCCCAAATGTCCATCGATGGATGAATGGATAAAGAAGATGTGGTATATCTATACAATGGAGTATTACTCGACAATCAAAAAGAATGAAATCTTGCCATTTGCAACTATGTGGATGGAACTGGAGGGTATTATGCTAAGTGAAATTAGTCAGAGAAAGACAAAAATCGTATGACTTCACTCATATGAGGACTTTAAGAGACAAACCAGATGAACATAAGGGAAGGGAACAAAAATAATATAAAAACAGGGAGGGGGACAAAACAGAAGAGACTCACAAATATGGAGAACAAACTGAGGGTTACAGGAAGGGTTGTGGAAGGGGGGATGGGCTAAATGGGTAAGGGGCAGTAAGGAATCTACTCCTGAAATCATTGTTGCACTATATGTTAACTAATTTGGATGTAAATTTAAAAAAATAAAAAATAAAACAAGTTAAAATAAAAAAAATTAAAAAAAAAAAAAAAAAAAAAGACTACCGGGTACTGAAAATTGACCTCGGCCTGAGTCCTCCCAGGTGACCAGCAAGCGGTTTCCCTAGCGCAGGCGCAGGCGCAGACCCCGCCCACCGCCCCTGCCTTTCGTCCCCTCCTCCTCAAAGTGCGCAGGCGCTCTCGGAGGTTGTGTGGTGAAGTCAACGCCGAGGCGGTGCGGGCGTCGCGGCGGGGCGGTGGGCAGGCTTCGGCGCGCTGATGCGCTTGCGCGGGGCTAGATTCTCTGCCCTTTGGGGAGCGTGGAGATGGCGGCGGTTGGGGGACCTTCGCCGGAGCCGGCGGCTTCAGAACAGCCGGCGGAGCTCCCTGCATCGGTGCGGGCGAGCATAGAGCGGAAGCGGCAGCGGGCGCTGATGCTGCGCCAGGCCCGGCTGGCGGCCCGGCCCTACCCGGCGACGGCGGCTGCGGCTACCGGAGGTTTGGGCCCTGGCGGCGCTGCCCCTTCCCTCTGGCGGACCGGGTACCAAGTCCTGGGCGTGGCGTCGGCTGCCCCCTTGTCTGTGCTCCTGTCCTCCTGCAGTCCCGGGAGTCCGCTCGGCGGGCCGTGTCAAAGCGGGCTGTGCGAGACCGCCGGCGGGTCCGCGCTGGACCCCGGGCTTTCCTCACTGCACCTGGGCGGCCCAGCTGCCGTCTTTAGCTTGGGGATGCGGCCGCTCTCGCCGTCGGGGGGTACCAGCCAGTGTCGGTGGGCGCCTCAGCTTTCCCTTTCTGCTCTCTTCCTGCTGTGCCTCCAGCAGTCCTAGCGGTAGTCCTCGTATAAAGCTTTTAGACTTGTAACCCATTGCAGGAATAATTCTGCACCGTTCCCGAATTCATCAACTCAACAAAGGGCGATTGAGTGCATATTCTGGACCCGGCACAGTGCTTGCTACGTGCTGGGGCACCAAAGAGAGGTGGTGAGCTCCTGCCTTCGTGGGGCTCTCAAGAGTAGCGCTTGTTGTGCTTCACACCTTTCAAGTTAGCTAATTTGATTCTGTTAACTTGGAAAATAATTAGGGCAGGGTTTGGTACTGGTATTTTACTGAGGTGGTAACTGAGGACCAGGAAAGGAAAGGGATCTGCTGGGGTTCATAGGATCAAGTCCAACAGGTTAATCGGGACTAGAATTGAGGTTATATGATACCGGGTTCAGGGCCTTTCCTTGCCACCGACTGCCTCTTCTATGCAGCCATCTCTCAATTTTAAGAAGAAAGGCTGTTATTATGTCTAAATGTTATCTTACCCCCTTTCTTAGGGCAGCCCTTAACTGCATGTCTGTCATCTATGTATGTACATTGCTGTGGTGTAATTTTCCACTGGAGCCAAGTAATAATCTTCCCTAGGGATTGAAAATATAGTTTGGTCGACATGCACTTCTTTAGGACCACTTCTGTAACACGAAATACACATGTTCCTAAAGCCACGTCCCATACTGTATGAGTAGTTGAGCACATGTAGAGCCCTTTTCACCAGCCAGAAGTAAGGAAGAACGCCAAGAGTCTGGGGCTGGCAGCATGTCTTTATATTTATACTGACCCTGAATCTGTAAATTCCAGCCACTTTTAATGGTTCTGGTCTCATCCTTTCTGTTTTCTAGTACTTTTTTTTTTATTAGTTTCTCAACTTGAGACGTTCTGGAGTCGGGACAAAAAGTTGTTCATTTGCGTTAATATTTGTGATTTTGTAAAGGTTTGTAGATCTGTACTAAATGGCTGTGGAACCCGGGTGTGTAATAGAACAACAAGCTGGCATAAAACTTTTGGTCATGGAAAGCAAGGTAGAATGAATATTCTGTAAGGTTTCCCAGGCACTGACCCAAGAACTGAACTGTGCTGTAACGTGGTATACAACCTGTTGTGCTTCAAGAGTTAGGTTTGGTGCTGAGATTTTTTATCTTTGCAGTACTTTTATTTCAGTGTGCCGTACAATTTTCATTTTCCGACTGAGCTGTGACATAGGCCATGAAAAAGACTACTCCAGCTGGAGTAGTCAGGACCATCACTTGAGCAAGTGCTCAGTCATGCCAAGACAAAGCCCAGTTTCTCCGCTGCCCCACCTTGCTGTTTCCCCAGACCTTTAGCACCACATTCTAAGCAAGTTCTTCTCCGTCTTTTTCATGGCATATGTCATAGATCAGTCTTTATCCACAGATGATGTGATTATGTATGTAGAATATACAGACTGTTTTACTCCTTTCCAACCTTTATGCCTGTTTTATTTTCTTATCATCTTCTGCTAGCTGGGCCCTTCAGTATAACGTTGAGTAGAAGTGTTAATAGTGGACATCCTTGTCTTGTTTGATATCTATTAAATTTAAAGAAAGTTCCTGTTTATGCACAAGGGAACTTAAGGGCTTACCTAGTTAAATCATTGACCACTTTACTTACTTTTTATAGGCGTGGCTAATGTAAAAGCAGCCCCAAAGATCACCGACACAGGAGGAGGCTTCATTCTAGAAGAGGAAGAAGAGGAACAGTGTACAATTGGAAAAGTTGTCCATCAACCAGGTAAAGTGTATTTCCAGAAAGTTGGTATCTAGATTGGTCATTTTGAGTTACATGCATAATTCTTTGCAAACTGATGTTAAATAATACCTTCTTATAATCAGTGAGCAGGTTAGCTTTATAAGAGTGACAAAGTTTGGCAGTTTTGCTGGTAGATTAAAAATTAAACAGATTTAGCAATGGTTAATTTCACTTGGGGTTTGTATACTTAGGTTTGTTTTATGATAGGCCAGGATAGCCAATATATTCACTGGTCGAATACTCAGTTACCTAGATAGGCTGAAATAAGGGGCTAGAACCCAAGAGATACAATTTAGGACGTTATTTCTTTTGTTTGTTTGAAGGGAAAAAAATGGGATATGTATCTGTATATATTTATCTTGGTGAGGCTTAAAAAACCCATTCTAGGGGCACCTGGGTGGCTCAGTTGGTTAAGTGTCCAACTTTGGCTCAGGTCATGATTTTATGATTCGTGAGTTTGAGCCTTGCATCAGGCTCTCTGCTGTCAGGGCAGAACCTGCTTTGGATCCTCCATCTCCCTCTCTCTGCCCCTCCCCCACTGGTTCTCTCTTTCTCTCTACCAAAATAAATAAATAGACTTAAAAAAAATGCATTCTAGTTTTAGCTGTGGCAACAGAAATGTTATGTATTCACCAAGATGGGTAATAGTCTTGTCCTATTCTATGTGTGCCTAAACTCGTTTCAGAAGCTGAGACTTGAAGGATTAAAATATTTGTTCAGTTTGGGTGCCATATTTAAGAGGGATGTGATGTTGACACATGTATAGTGTCCAAAACGGGGGGGTCAAAACAGAAGTCTTCAAATTGACACGTGAGGAACAGTTGTCAAACTGGTTAGGTTTAACTGAGGAACACTTCTAACTGCCTGCAAATGCAAGAAGTGCCCTGTTGTGGAAGAGAGTTCACACTGTGATTTGCTTTGGAGGGCAGAACTTGGAACAGTGGGTGACGATTACAGTATGGTGAGAGAGTATAATGAAGGAGTGCCTTATATATACTTAGCACTTTGCACTTACAGAATGTTGGCACAGAGCATGTGAGCCTTATGGTGACTCTGTGAAATGGAAAAACTTTCTAACTATGTAAATTGCTGCCTCTAAATAGCAAAGCGTTGGAGGGGTTCAGAGATTAAAAGACCACCTGACCAGGATGTTTTAGAAAAGCCCTGTATGAGGAGGGAAGGCATTGAATGAAAGATCTTGAAAGTCTCTATGCTTTTATGGATATGAAGACTCATTGTAACTTTTTTCTGTAGATTTTGGAATCAACTGTGGGCTGTAAAGCCTATGCTTTTATTTAACAGATCACACAACAAATATTTATTGATAACCTATTGTAGTGCCTTCCTGCTTAACTAAGGTATGCATGTGGCATTGCTTGGTATGCTGCTGCTTGTAATAAGAACTTTGGTAAGGAATCGTGGAAGTTAGGGAAAGTGTGTGTTGGTTTGCAAACTGGTCTGGTGCACAGACGGCAAGAGAGACCAAAGAAAGAGACCACTCCAGATTGGTAAGTGGCAGTGTTAATTAATTAGCAAGGGAACTTATAAGGCTTGTCTTGGGTGGCTGCAAGACAAGCAGATCTCTGCACCCACCTGCCAAATCTTAACAGTTTATATAGAGGCCTTAACTGGGTTCAGTCACATATTCAGGTCAGGTGGCCTCAATGACACTTACTCTCCCAAGGCTTTGTCCTTGGAACAGCTCCCACTGTGGGATTGATGGGCAGAATGTGCATTCCAAGAACAGGGTAGGGAGTGAGGAGTCTCTAATTGCCCAGGTCTGGCTCATGGGTCAGTTGGCCATCATGTCTTCTCCATTACTTCCTTCAATAGTGTCTCCTTTGGGAGGCCAATTAGAAAAGGCCCTCATTCTCTGGGCTTAGTTTGGGCCAAGGTTCATGGCTTAAAAAGTGGTCATGGGCTGCATTTTGGCCCCTGTTTGCCCCCCTTGGCCAGATGCCTTTGCACAAGGGGGCTGGCACAACTTGATGTGGCTGACCTGTGTGGGTAGAAGAAAACAGGGAGAATGATTAATATTTTCTATCACGTTTTCTTTGTTAATTTTAAAGACCTTCAGCATAGCTGAAAAAATCAAAATTATCTGAGTCATTTGCCTATAAAGCAAAGCCTGTCAAATGCTTTTATAATCTAGAACAGAGGTTCGTCAGAATAACCAAGAAGATGATAGGGGAAAGTGGAGGGTGAAGAGGATCTAAAGGTACAGACTTTTAGTTACAGAATAAGTCATGAAGATGTAATGTACAGCATGGCAACTAGTTAATAGCACTGTACTGCACATTTAAAAGTTGCTAGGAGACTAGATCTTAAAAGTTCTCGTAAAATTTTTTGTAACTATAGCAACAGATGTTAACTAGACTTACTGTGATAATTTCACAATATATTTATAAATATTGAATCATGTTGGACATGTGAAACTCATACAATATAGCACTTATACCTCAAAAAGATATGTGTGTGTTGGGCGGGGGGTGGGTGTATACACACATATGCATGTGTTAGCTCTGTCCACAGAAAGGGCCTTGCAGTGAAGATAGCCCAGTAGCAATGAGCATACCTGGTGTCCAGATCTTAGATTCTGTTACTGTTCCCCCACTAAAAGGAACCAGGGCCCTTCAGAGAAATAGCTGATTCTAGGGTTGGGGCAGGATGGCTACCAGGTGAGTTTGGGGCATTTTGTAATGCCAGTAATATATAAGTATTCAAAAAGTAATAGAGGTATGTTACAGGGACATAAGAGCCAGCTTGAAGGGGCTCCTGCTGGCCACATCTGAGATAAATTGAGCACCAAAGTAATTAAGGACACTAATAAATTCGATACCATTGGAAAATACAGGAATCCATGAGTCTATGTCAATAATAAATACATGAATAAATGAATGGCCAGGAGGGAAGGATCTTGCATACAGTTGACTGCCAGTTTCCACATGGCAGATTTAAAGGGATTGATGGAATTGAAAAATCATTATGTAATTTAAAACTTTTCATTATAAAGAGTTTTTAAAATTAGGAAAATATCTGCACCTTTTATGGCTTTTGATTAGTAATGCTATGCAGTAGCCTCCTAATTGGTATTTCTGACTGCAGTTTATCTCCATTCTTAACACATTCTGTAATCAGTTTTTTGAAGATATCATTTTGACTATATTTTAGCTTTTCCTTTTGTCTATAGCTATGTCCCTCTAATGTTTTACAAGGAAGAGTGATATTTTTGTTGGAGTTTGGAGATTAGTGGAATTGAGGGATGGTAGAATATTAACTGACCTTGTGGTGTTGGGAGTAGGTAAGGGAAGGCAGTGGTAGGAATATATTGAACAAATTGTGAACAAATGACAACAAATGATAACTCTTCCTATTGGGAGTTGTGGCGGTTCTTAGAGCTGGGGCTTGGCAGTAGCAGTCATCCTGAAGAGAACCAATTGTATAGGATAAAGATCCCTAGCTAGGTGTTTGAAGTCCTTAAAAAAACTGAGCTTTACCTAGTGTAGTTTCTGTGCTGGGAATTGAGGGTGGATAGCCAAATATAATCTTTACCCTCAAGTTTACAGTCTTGTGATTGAGATCAATGTATTTGCCCTGTTCATGGTGGTGTTGGGGGCCAGGTGGAATGGAGGGAGAGAAAAAGTTTCCCATTTGGAAGTGAATCCTGTGTTGTCTCTTCTAGTGTTAACTTGCTCTTTGCTGCTTTCCCCATGTTATGTGTTAGTGCCCATCTTCCTGTCTAAGCAGCTCCCTCCCCTCCCTTCGACTCTGGGACTAACCTTTCTCTCAGAAGTATGGTGGTAGGCCAGATATGGTCCCCACAGATGTCCACCGTCTAATCACCCTGGAACCCATGATATATAACCTTCTGCATCAAAAAGGAATTTGCAGATGTTATTAAGGTTAAAGTCCTTGAGATGTGGGAGATTATTCTCTATTATCCAGGTGGGCCCGGTATATTCACAGAGATACTTAAAAGTAAAAGACAGGAGAGAGTCACAGGGAGATGTGATTATGGAAGAAGCCAGAGTGGTGGGAGAAACTGCTACTTCCAGCTTTGAAGATGGAGGAAGGAAGTCATGGGTCAAGGAAGGCAGGCAGCTTCTAGAAGCTGGAAATGGCAGGTAATAGATTGTCCCCTAAAACTTCCGGAAAGGAATGCAGCCCTGCATACACCTTGGCTTTAGCCCACTGAGACCTGTGTCAGACCCACAAACTTCAGATCTGTAACATCATAAACTTGTGTTGTTTCAGTCAGTAAATTTGTGGTAATTTGTTACAAGCAGCAATATGAAACTAATACAAGTACCTCACACATAGGTTTTGTGTTCAAAAATACTTGATGAATTGATAGTTTTTTCCTTAAAATTTTAAGGTAAGTATAAGATTACCTAATCATGTTTTGTCTTTTAGGTAAATGTATTTGCATCAGTTATAAAGTACATACTGATAAATTTAAGATAGGGGAAAATCTATTGTTCTGTTATAAAAAAGGACACTTAAAGAATTAACCTTCCTTTCTTTAGGACCTGTTATGGAATTTGATTATGCGATATGTGAAGAATGTGGTAAAGAATTTATGGATTCTTACCTTATGAACCACTTTGATTTGGCAACTTGTGACAACTGCAGGTACTTACTTCAGACAGTGTTCTCAGTTGCTAAAATTTAATGTTTGCATGCAGCTTTAGGGCAAATCAATAATTAGAGCCATTTGGATTTAATATTTTCTTAGTAATTATGATTTTTGTTTTGGGTGTTTCCTAAAATTTTTGTGACTTCCATATTGCTAAAGAAATACGGAAGCCTGTGCTTGTGAAAGGTACGATGTGTCGCATAAACAGGAAGGATGGCCCTGATTCAGCCATAGATATGTCCTCTCCTTTCTGTGGGCCTGGTGGGTCTTTACCATCTGTCAGTAGCAGGTTCCTAACCTCTCTCTTCCCCCAGCTGCTAAGGGTCCCCTGTGCTTACTCCAGTGTGTGTAGACATACTGGTCAGAGGACTGGGGCCTTCAGTGAGAGGAAGGGAGTGAAGCGTCTCCAGCCATTCCCCTGGCACTCTCAGAGCACCCCCTTCCATGCACGCTTTACTCTCCTGAATGGGCAGGGGGAGAAGAGATGAGGAAAACTCACATTCTTCTGTCATCCTTTTTCTTCTTTTCCTAGCTGCTGTCCTCTTCTTCTGTCACCCCAGGATAATCCTTCTCATTCCACATGGTTTTGTCCTTGCTGTTTACCCCGGCCACATCCTGTGTTGGTGTCTTTCATGCCTTAAGACCCTACCTTGGAGTCTTACTTAGCCCTCTTATCTGTTCCCTGGTCCCACTTCTTGGACCTGCTGCCCTAGACCTTTTGCTCACCTGCCTGGAGGACTTGCCCTTTCTGAGTCCCTGCTGCAGCCATCGGGAGACATCCCCATTGACTTGTTGCTGTGTAGGATCTTGAGAAGATAGAATCCTGAGAAGATAGAGATGTTTCTGGTCTTGTGATTGGATCTGTGACTGGAAATGTTTGGAATTACAAATTCCAACATTCCAAAAACGTTGGAATTACAAACAATATAAAGTCTCTTCCCATTGACACACAGTGGTTAAGGTCCACAGTATTGTCACTCTTTAAAGTACGGATAGCTTTCCAGGGTGCCTGGGTGGCTCAGTTGGTTAAGCGTCCGACTTCAGCTCAGGTCACGATCTCACGGTCCGTGAGTTCAAGCCCCGCGTCGGGCTCTGGGCTGATGATGGCCCAGAGCCTGGAGCCTGCTTCCGATTCTGTGTCTCCCTCTCTCTCTGACCCTCCCCTGTTCATGCTCTGCCTCTCTCTGTCTCAAAAATAAATAAACATTAAAAAAAATATTAAAAAAAAAAAAAGGTACGGATAGCTTTTGGGACCAAAATTACCACGTGTAATCTTATTTCCATGAGAAATTGATGTATCACTTTAAAGAAAGTTGTGGAAAGTAGTCTGGAAAAAAGATATTTTTAAACTTCAAAGTAATTAGGAACACAGCCTTCCATTCTGTTTCCTTTCAAAATTTTTGAAGATTTTAATTTTAGTACAGTGTTGTTTACCTGTCACCTCCTTTAGCTTAAACTTCCAAATTATTTAGCTTTCATAAAGTTATTTCTAATGTTGAGTCTCCCCTACCTGATCTATACCTCATTTCAGTGAAGGCCAGTTTTATTTACTGTATCTCTGCTTATCCAGTGTTTATTCCAAATCCATTTGCCTCTGTTGTTCATTCCATATCCTCACTCAGTTTATCCCCTTACCCCCTCACCCACTTCTACCTCAGCTGAGGCCACCATCAGCCCTTGCCTGGAGCACCGCACTGGTGGTCTTCTAACTGGCCTGTGTCCCCCACTTTGCACCATTGGCCTCTTCTATGTAGATGTTTTAGTTCGAACTTGTCAACGGTTCTTAATCCATCTGGAATAGAATGGTCTCACCGCTGCTTACAGGGCCCCTGCCTGTCTTTAACTTGATCTCCCATCGTTCCTCACCTTCGTCCCTCCCTTTAAGCCTTCTGGTCACACCGGCTCATTGCAAAGCACATTCCTGCCCTAGAGCTTCTGTTCTCTCTGGTTAGGATGTTCTTTCTCCAGCTCTTCAAATAGGATGTTCTCTTTTTATTTTTTTTAATGTTTATTTATTTTTTGGGAGAGAGACACACACACAGAATCTGAAGCAGGCTCCAAGCTTTGAGCTGTCAGCACAGAGCCCGACACGGGGCTTGAACTCAGGAGCCATGAGATTATGACCTGAGCCGAAGTCGGACACTTTAACTGAGCCACCCAGGCACCCCTTGATGTTCTCTGACTTTTTAAGGGCCCTCTTCAAATGCCCTCTCATCAGTGGCCTTCTTTGATTACCCAGTCTACTAGAAAATTTCTTTTCCCTTGCCATGCTTTATGTTCCTTTATAGCACTGTTATCTGTCATGATGTTTGCTAACCAGAATGGGAGCTTCATGAAAACAAGGCTTTGTTTTCTTCTTTGCTGTATTCCTAGTACCTGTACCTAGTACCTTCCATGTATCTGGCATGTATGTGGAGAAAAAATAAATGAGAAGAACTATGTAATTGACTATGTCTCCGTTTTTACCTTGGCTTTGAAAAAGCTCAAAGCCAACTGGAAACTGAACTGTGTTGGGACAGTTGGACCTTGCATGTTTATATTCCTTTTGGCTCACTCATCCTGACTTTGTGCTTTGATTTATATTTTCTCACTCATTGGGTCTTATTTCTCCTTTATATTTACTGTACTCATATTAAGAGATTTCAAATCCATTGTGGAAAAGAGGGACTTTAAGTAGAAAAGAAATTCTTAGAGTGTTAAATGACCTGGATCTTTGGCTAATATAATCTAGCTTTTCCAAATAAGTATTTTTCTGTTAGAATTTTTACGCTGCTAACTTGACTGTGAGAGTCCAAGGAAAAACTTTTATGTTTAGGCACGCATGCCCCTAGGTTGTTGGACTATTTGAAAACTTAGTTTATTTAAAATAGCTAACTTAGTACTGGACTTCATTTGTTTTCAGAGATGCTGATGATAAACACAAGCTCATAACTAAAACAGAAGCCAAACAAGAATACCTTCTGAAAGACTGTGATTTAGAAAAAAGAGAACCAGCTCTTAAATTCATTGTGAAGAAGAATCCTCATCATTCACAATGGGGTGATATGAAACTCTACTTAAAATTGCAGGTCTCTGATAAGTTATACTCATGTTAAACCCTCGATCAGGTGAAGTTTTAACAATAAACTAGTGATAATTAGTTTAGTTTTTGCTTACAGTTAAAAAGATCCTTTTCCTTTTGTTGTTTTTCTTACAAGTTGCGGTCATATGTGATGACATTTAATAACGTTTTACTTTTTGGAGTGGTACTTTGGGCAAATATATTACTATGGAGTAATGTTACTAGTGCAATTAGGGAACTAAAAAACTTGGGAGTTAAGGGTTAGGTTCCATTTCCCTACCCACCCACCCTCCAATGAAATTCTTAAAAAGTTTCAGGAATTTCACAAATGCCTAAGATCTAACTCCACTTGGAAATAATCATCTGGATCCCTGTCATGTGTCCAAGTAACTCTACTGTGTCTCACAGTGGATCTTCTCAATTCCTCATGTGGTGGTGATGGTGGTATAGGTGTGCAGAGATAGTTACCCACACCCATAAGGAGTCACTAGCAGCCTCCTGTATCCATCCCATAATGGTACAAAGGTTATATTTTTGTGCCAGTATATAAAAAAATACTGGGAGGCATTGCTTTAGAGCAGTTTGATTGGAAAATACTAGAAAATCCTAGTATCTCCAAATAAAATTAAGAAGCTGCATTGTAGGGGTGCCTGGCTGACTCAGTCAGTAGTACATGCAACTCTTGATCTCAGGGCGTGAGTTGCTTCATGTTGGTGTGGAGCCTACTTAAAGATTAAAATATATATATATATACATATATATACAGTATATATATATGTATATATACTGTATATATATATATAGTAAAACCAACCATTTATTGAATTTTATTAAACCTAAGACACTGTTGATTAGAAGATTCACTATTATTTTATGTACCATTAACAATTAAAAAATGCCAACCCAATGCTTTCTCATTACTTGAGGCTTTTATTTTACACTTACTGAAATAGTGCCATCAGACTTAGTATAGTTTATTTTATTTTATTTTTTTGCTATACGTCATGCTTGTGCATACATAAATAGGAGAATGCAAGTACGGATAAGATATTCCTAAACTTCTTTGCATTCAGAGTCCAGTTCTTCTGAATTGCCTTTTGACTCAGTTGTTAAAGTACCAGAAAGCAGATTGCTGCTGCAGCATCTTCAGGGGTATTAAATTGTGGAAAATGTGATGTTTTAGAATTTAGGAAATGCCAGTATGTCCCTTTATTATGTTAAGAGGAAATTTGAGCTTGGCTACCTTGATTGATATTTTGGTCCCCTTAACATTATTGTGAGAGAGAGCCTAAGCATAATTCTTAGTATGTATGTGAGTCTCCTAAATGTAAATAAATATTATAAAGAGTAAAGATATTATAATGCAAAGTTTTTAAACAAGAATAAAGGCTTTTAGGTCATTCAGGTGCCAAAGTTTAAAAAGAAGATGATACTCTAAAGATCAGAAATTAGTCAAGTGGATGGAAACTGTAATGAACTGAAGAGGAGGAAAGGAGTAGTTATGGGTTCTCTGTGGTAGGAGGGTTTTTGGAGGTGACCTCATTGAGATGGCTGTGGCTAAGTTTTTTGGTGATTGTGACAAAACTTATCAGATGCACCAACTACTTGTACTTCTGTGAATTTATGTGAAAACAATGTATCCGAGAAATAATTATAGTCAGAGGACAGCTTTTCTATTTATAGTCTAATTAAGCATACATTTATTGAGGGTTTTATAGGCTTAAATAGAAGTATTATTGAGTTTCTAAGCACTAATTTTTAAAAAATTATTTATTTTTTAATTTACATCCAAGTTAGCATATGGTGCAACAATGATTGCAGGAGTAGATTCCTTAATGACCCTTACCCATTTAGCCCATCCCCCCTCCCACAATCCCTCCAACAACCTTCTGTATGTTCTCTATATTTAAGAGTCTCTTATGTTTTGTCTCCCTCCCTGTTTTTATATTATTTTTGCTTCTTTTCCCTTATGTTCATCTGTTTTGTCTCTTAAAGTCCTCATATGAATGAAGTCATATAATATTTGTCTTTCTCTGATTGACTAATTTCGCTTAGCATAATACCCTCCAGTTCCATCCACGTAGTTGCAAATGGCAAGATTTCATTCTTTTTGATTGCCGAGTAATACTCCATTTGTGTGTGTGTGTGTGTGTGTGTGTGTGTGTGTGTGTGTGTGTATATATATATATATATATATATATATACCACATCTTCTTTATCCATTCATCCATCGATAGATATTTGGGCTCTTTCCCTACTTTAGCTATTATTGATAGTGCTGCTATAAACATTGGGGTGCATGTGCCCCTTTGACACATCATACCTATATCCCTTGGGTAAATACCTAGTAGTACAATTGCTGGGTTGTAGGGTAGTTCTATTTTTAATTTTTTGAGGAACCTCCATACTGTTTTCCAGGGTGACTGCACCAGTTTGCATTCCCACCAGCAGTCTAAGTGCTATTTTTTTAAAGTTTATTTATTTTGAGAGAGTGCACTCGAGGAGGGGAGGGGCAGAGAGAGAGGGAGAGAGAATCCCAAATAGGCTCCACACTGTCAGTGCAGAGCCCAACATGGGGCTCAATGTCATGAACAGTGACATCATGACCTAAGCTGAAATCAAGAATGGGACACTTAACCGACTGAGCCACTCAGGCACCCGTCTAAGCACTATTTAATCTCTTAAAAAAATTTCAAATACTTACAAAATTGCCTTTGAGTGAGATCATGTTTTGGTGCTCACGGATTTAATCATTAAAACTTTATAATACTTAACAACTCTGAATGACAGCTTATTTAAATATGGGTTCTGTGTTGTAGATTGTGAAGCGGTCTCTTGAAGTTTGGGGCAGTCAGGAAGCATTAGAAGAAGCAAAGGAAATTCGACAAGAAAACCGAGAAAAAATGAGACAGAAAAAGTTTGATAAGAAAGTAAAAGGTAAGTGGCTACATTTATCTCAGGAAGGACCGTGTTTTACTGACTTGCAAAAAGACTTTAGCTAAGTTCTTCTTGTTTAAAGATCTGTCACCAGTAGATTGGTATGTTTTTTCATAGATTAAAGAGAAAAAGACTTAAAGTTTGCCCCCAGTAGGTGTTTGAGGCTCTCGGTGCAAACCTCACAGTACTGCAGTTCTAAAAAGCATGTAAGTCCTCCTCTTAAAGTGAATTATGTTTTTATGTAGGAATAGTGGGAGGATCAGGGATATCTCCCTGGTCAAGGATATGGTATCAGTTCAGTCTTAATTAAATATGACTAACAGGGTTATAAACATCAAGGATATCCACCAGCAAACTTCTCTAATTGCTTAAAATGAAAAAATTCTGCCTCGGTGTTAGTCATCTAATTTAGTAGCTAGAAAGAGCCTTCTCGCGTCAGTGGGTCTAATCCTTTTTTGTTTATATGTGAGTAAAAGACCTAGAAAGGTAGAGTGACTTGTTAACTAGATCATTATTAGCGAGGTGGGACTGGAACCAGGCTTTCCTAACTGAAAGTCTGCATTGGTACATTCATTCCTCTGTCCAGACATCTGTCTATCCATTCCTTTGTCCATCTATCTCCGTATTTGTTTGTCCATCCATCCAGTTACGCATATGTGTGTAAGTCTGTCGTATCCATCTGTCCATCAGTGCATCCAGTAATTAGTGTCAACTATGTTCCAGGTACTGTGCTGACATAAATGCTGGAGTCAGAGTTGGTCAGAAGAGAAAGGCCAGTAAACTTAATATCATATGGGAGCATGATAAGTACTGTGATAGTGGTGAGCACAGGGTGCTCCTGGAGCACTAGGAGCATTGTTTGCTGTATCGCAGAATCCCTAGAAAGAGTCTTACACAGTAGGCATAAATGTTCCTTATGCAGTAATTGTCGAGTCCCAGTGTGGTGTCAGGTACATATAGATAGCACGTATCCTATGTATTTACAGGGCTCTGCATATACTGAATTGATCCATTTAAAATGAGGGTCTTAGCCATAATAAATACTTTTGTATGTATTTAGGATTTAGAAGAGGTTTTGGAAGATAGTTCAGATGTCTTAAAAAAGAACAAAAAATTTTTGAATATAAGCCTGCCTTGTTTCTTCATGAGGATATGTTTTCCTCTCTTTTCATCATAAGATTAATTCATGTGCAGTGCAGAGAAGTTAGGAAACTGCAAAGAACTTGTATTCTAATTCCCAGAGACCATCAGTAGTGATGTTTTAATGTCTGGTTTTTTAGTTCTTTTCAATGCATAGACGCTTTAAAATTATTTCTTATAAAAATGGAATTTTATGACGCTAATTAAAACAACCTCTTAACATCCCTATTTATATTTTTATATATAGTTACTTAAAATACCAGCTCCTGAATCAGAGGGTAAGCACACTTTTATGACTTTGTTAGAAGTTTCCTGTTGCAAACTGTGCCATATAAAAGCATTTCATTGAAGAATCTTCCCCAAATTAGCCACTGCTGTACCAAGCCATTGAAAATACCTGCAAGAATCAACTGAGAGGCTTTGGAAAGACTTTTAAATTTGGTCCTTTTCATCTTTTATTAGGTTATGCTCTACCTCACGCTTTACTCTAGCCCTTCCTTCTTCCTGCGTCAAGGAGAGCCCTGAAGGGTACAGTAACAGAGGGCTTCTTACTGGGTTTGAAAGAGGACGGCAGAGTTACAGACTAGTTACACATCAGCCTGGGGTTTTTACTACAGCTACCCTGAATCAGTCACCTCAACTCTTCCTTCTCTACTGCCTCTTTAAGCAACTTTCCTGGTGGTGTTTTGGTACAGAGAGTAATATATGGATAAAGGAGTTAGAAACTTAGACCTGCAGAGTGATCAAATACTTTAAAAAGGAGGGCTATCTGTAGTTTTTATTGAGATACTATTTCTGTAGTTTGGTCAAGATGTCTTCTAAAGGTGGCTAAATTTCTCTAATTTGACCAACAATAAAAGATGATGGCATCTGTTTTATGCTTTTTGCTATAAAAATTAAGATAATCCTGTAGATCAACTATTAGTTTGAATAGAACAGTTCTTTTGAGATTTATACAATTTTCATAGGTATTAAATATAATTGGCTGTTTCTCTCACTGTATCAAATTGCTGCCATTAATCACCAGATAAAACTGGATTTTCCTCTTCCTTGAAGAGTTCGAATTTTCCCTGAATTTTTTCTTGGACCTCTTAAGACTGGTTTCTTTAATTCAGTTCATTTCCTGTCTGGATGAAGCATGCCTTTTTGAGGAAATTTTTTCTGAGTGGTTACAGAAGTGGTAGAGTTTCCAAGTCCCTATAAATCTTAGAATGTTTTTCTGTTTCCTTTGCATTTGAAAACCTGAGTTCTCTCTCAACTATATAAGCATTACTCCATGTCTTCTGGTGTTTAATGTGCAGAGGTCAGCGTGATACCCTCTTTAATTATGGCTTCTTCTTGTTGGTTTACTTTAGAGGTTGGTGAATATGTTCCAGTCCTCCTGACTAGGCCACAAAGGGCTGAGAGTGGAGTAGACACTGTAGAGATTAGAAACAAGGACCTTACCATGCAGTTTGCTCAGAACAGAGAGGAATAAAAGCAAGTCTAAAAGTCTTTTAGTTGAAAAGAAATTGGAACCTGGTTCCTCTTGGTCTTCTGGTTTTGATCCACAAAGAAGCTGACACAAAGCTTACTTAATGTAAAGGTAAGAGATTACATTTACCTGCTTTTAGAATATGATCTACTTTAGCAGTTTGAGAAAGAATTGATCTTACTACAGAAGAAATTTAAGTATAAATAGCATAAAGTATTTACAAATACAGACAAAGTGAGAGACAAGAATTGTCAGCAAATTCACATTGTTATAGATCTCTCCAGTCCAAGAAGGCATAAGTAGAAATGATGGCGTCACCGCTGCTCAGTTTAACTGGATTTCAGAAAATGCCCTGCGTGCTGGCTTTGCTATCAGATGAGAACTTTCAGTTGGTGCAGATACACGGAACGTTTTGGGCTTGCATGCCTCTCCACAAATAAAGTGGAGAGGAGTGTAGCTTTAAAGAAAAGCCTTAAGTTTTCTCTTACCTAGTACTGGCAGAGGTTGGCCTTCTAAAAAATGGAAAGTGATTCTTCATGGTTTGTTACTATGCACTTTCCCCCCAAAAGAGGTGGGTAAGAAAAGCCCATTTGGGGGCTCTTTCTAAGTGAATGGAGATTTTACATCCCGGACCTGTGGTTATATGTATGACCATTTTCAGACTTGTCAGCAGTTTGAAGGACACAACTCCGTGTTACTCTGCTTCAGTTTATGGAGGACAAGATCAGATCAAAGCTTCATGTTATTTTGACATTTCCTTGCGATTTTTTTCCCTGTAGTTAACAAGGAGCACCCTGTGTCAGAAGTTCTGTGTCAGAACTTCCTGCCGTCCCATCAAGTGTTCAGAAACTTTGGTCTCCTTCAGCTAGTTCTGTTGTGCGTTTACCTCAAAAGCAGCATTGGGCCTCTTCGAATACATGCTGCCTCTTGTACAAAATTAAGATATTAAGCCAAATAAAATTAGTTTTAGAGTGGTATAAACTAAATTTTTCAATGAAACAAGGATTTAAGGGAAAACTTCTTTGGGTAAAAAGTATAAGCAGTCTCTGAAGATATCCATAGCAAGACACTTGTAAATGTCCAAGAGAGGTAGCCCATAGCTTTCTGTGCTGTGAGCTTCTAGGCCGGTGGGACTAGGAGGTTGCAACACGGAAACCCGCTGTGTTGTTCTGCAGCTCAGCTGGGCTTTCTGGGCTGTGTGGCACATTTCCTCCTCCCCACCCGCAAGGTTTCCTTAGATCTCCCCAGGGCTAGTGAATCTTTCCCACTCTTGGAGGCTCTGACCTTTCTGCCTCCCTCTTCTCACTCAGCAGTAGGTGGTGACCTCTGCTTTCCAAAGTTTTAAGTTGCTTAAATGAAGTAACATAAACTTATTAATCTTTAATTAAAAACATTTTAATTTCACCAGATGTTGACATTTTGCCACATAGGTTTACACACACATACACACACTGCTGAACCATTTAAGAGTTTTCTTGCAGACATTGTGGTTTTTAATATTTCAGCATGTCATCTCCTGTAAACAGTGACGTTCTATGTAACTGAAAACGGTGTCACAGTAAGTTTAATATTCATAAAATGCTATTGTCTAGTATGTAATCTTTCCCCAGTTGTTCTAATGTCTTTCACAGTGTTTTAGTTGTTGGAACAAAGGGGGCCGGTCAAGGGTGATGCCTGTGTGTACTCTTTTAGGTCCTCACCTGTTTTATCTTTCATGACATTGACATTTTTAAAGAGTCCGCCACCTGTTTTGCAGAATGTCCTTCTATTTAGATTTATTAGGAATAATTAGGAAGGAATGCTTCCTAGGTGATGTGTCCGAGTGTGTCACATCCGGAAGACACGCTAGACCAGTTCTCTAAGAGAGTGATACTCCGTTTGATTGCGCGGTTAAGGTGGCATCTGCTAGATTTCCCCACTGTCAAGGTACCCTTCCCCTTTGTAATTCGTAGGAAATCTTTGGGTTGGACTCTCCCATACTGCGGGAACACCCCATTCCTTAAGTCTCACTCAGGTTTTGGTACAACGGGGATGATTCTTGCCTGCGTTTGTTGTTACTAGGGTGGATATAAATGGTGATTTTCTGTTATTCTTTCTGTAATTCTTATTTGGCTTCCTTTGGGAAGAAGACCTTTTTTAGTATCAGTTGGCTTCATGGATTCTTACTTTCAAATCAGTGTTACAGTCCATAACTGATGCATTTTGAAGCTCAAATGGTCTCAAATTTGGCCTCTTCCAGCTAGCTCCTGACTTTTTAAGTTTCATTTTGGAATGGAGTTCAGACTTCCATAAAATTGCAAAGATAAGTATAGTTAAGGACACCCACGTATCCTTTACCCAGATTGATAATATTGTTGGGGCGCCTGGGTGGCTCAGTCGATTAAGCGTCTGACTTTAGCTCAGGTCATGATCTCACGGTTCATGAGTTCGAGCCCTGCATCGAGCTCTGTGTTGACAACTCAGAGCCTGGAGCCTGCTTCAGATTCTGTGTCTCCCTCTCTCTCTGCCCCTCCCCTGTTCACACTTTTGTCTCTCTCAAAAATAAACAAACATTAACAGATCTATTGTTAATGTGCCATTTGTACTCTGCACACAACACACACTCTTTTTGGAACCATTTAAGAGTGGGTTGTATATCTTTACCCTTTACCCTAGTACTGCAGCATGTGTTTCCTAAAAATAGCAGTGTTCTCTTACAAAACCAAAGTACTGTAGTGATATTTTGATCTAATCTGTCATCCATATTCTAGCTTTGTTTGTTTACCCAGTAATGTCCTGTGTAGTTTTTCATTATAGTAGAGGATCCAGTCTAGAATCAGGCATTGACTTGAGGTACCAAGTCTTTCTAAATTTCTTTATTATGGAATATTTCCACAGCCTCTCAGACATTTTTGAAGAAGTCTGTTCCCTTCCCCACCTTGCCTTTTTAGAAATGTTTTTCATTTGGGGCTTTTCTGATGTTTCCCGATGGTTAGATTCAGGTTATGCGTTTCAGGCTGGAGATAGTACATAGGTAGCAGCACATCTAGGGACAGATGTCCATCTGCCCTTGATAAGCAAAAAAAAAAAAAAAAAAAAAAAAAAAAGTTAAGAGCAAACAGATCCCCTTCTTCTCCTTAATACCTCCTTGGAGATTTAGCAGCCATTCATGGATGGTTCTTGCCTGAAGCAGTCTTCAGTATACTCTTTGCAAAAATTTTCTAATTTCACTGCTCTCTTCACAGTTAACCAGTCAGAAGTCCACATTCCACAGCATCCCTTCTGCCATTTATTATTATATGGATTCATGAATTCCTGTCCTTATTTGTCTCAGGTTTGGGCCAGTAGGAGTCTCTTCAAGCTAGCTCCTGTGTCCTTTTGCCATGTCTAATCATTTGTTGAAGGTTTCTTTCTAGCACAAAACACGTGAATATATTTTTATGTCTGCCCATATATATTATAAATTAACACACTGAGTTCACACTGCTATAGCCAGTTCTAATCCAGAATGCTAGGGTTCATTCTAGTTTTCTTCTTTGTAACTCCCTTCTCTGACAGTGAGAACCTGATTCCCATTATCCTTAATGTGGTTATCTGACCGACACCCGTTTGTGTGCTGCCTCCACTGTAGGGAGATCCTCCTTCCCTTTCTTGGGCTCCCTCTGCCCTACCACAGATGCCTGCCTGCCTTGCTTCACTGAATGGTTGTTCAGGAAGTGAAAGAAGGCAAAAAAATGATAAACGTATCAGTATTTTAGTACTTATTTTCTAGTCCATTTTTCCAGGAATGTCTAGTAAATACTAAAGATTTACCTTCGTTTCTTGTCATTGTTCTTGATCGACTAGCTGAAGGATGGGAAGAAAAAGCCGTAAAGTCAGTAAAAACCTGTGTTCAGTTATGACCAATTATGGTCAGTAAACTAGATTTTGTTGTAAGTATTCTTTTAGCATTAAGCAAATATTTTTCTTATTTATCTTCTGGAGTTCATGTAATGCTCAAAGCAGGTAGAGGTTAGCTTAGTAGTAGTGACTGAGACTGGGTCAGATTTAGAGTGTGTTTTCTCAGTGGAGTAGTAGAGGAAAAGTGGCTAGGTAGGATACCTTTTATCAGAACAAAGTTGAAAAGTAGTTATTAGAATTCAAACAGGAGACCTCTTCCTGTCATTATCTGAAGCCAGGAGCATCTGTGCTAGTCAGCACATGATTTCACTTTGTATTTAGAAAATATCCTAAGGTAAAATAATAAAAGGATAGGGCATTCCAGATACATCTAGAAAAATTTGCATTCTTCAGAGAGAGAGAATATAGGAAGAAAGATTGTTTGGATGAACACAATTTTCCCCATAGTTTGGAAAGTGTCTAGAGGTGTATACACGGAAGCTTGACAATAATGGTGTGAGATAAAGTGCTTCTCATACTGGAGGTGTGAAAGGCAGCACAGCTTTAGTGGTTAATAACACAAAGACACCTTTGCCATTGACTAGTGGTTTGGCCTTAGGCACAACATATGTAACTTCTTTGGGCCTCAGTTTTCTCAGCTGTTGAAACTGGGATGATAGTTTACTTATCTCAGAGGGTTGTGAGGATTCACTGTGTTTATAGATTCAGTGCTTAGAACAGTGCCTGATAATATAGTCCTATGTTTGCTTATCCTTCTGACGCAGTGAAGGGCAAATTACAAAGATGCAAGTATTTAGATACTGCTTATCATAAATCTGAAAGGGATTAAAGAAAATGTGTGATTACTTGGTGTCCAGTGATTTTTTATGGTTGAGATTGTGTAACCTACTCTTTCTTAGGTAGTGCCCCTGTCAACAACAGTGCTGGGCTTGATGGATCACTGGTCAGAACAGAATAATGTAAACCGTGTTGCTTATTATTCATTAATTTGGAAACTGAGAAGTTACTAGCTTAATTTTCAGTTAATAGTAAGCATTTGGTGTCTTCAGGTAATGCAGTGTGAACTTTTAAAATGTAATTTGGCTTAGTTGCTTTCAAAGCATCCAGCAGTTTTTTTTAAATGATGTTTTCACACGATGCAGTGGGAAACGTTCTAAACACTGGAATAAAGGACTTGGATTCATATGCTATCTTTGTTCTCTTTCCCTACCTGCAAAAAAATAAAGTGAAATAAAATAAAAACTATGGTTCTTCCCAGCTCTTAATGGTCTCTGATTCTTACATTTAGGTAATACAAGAATGCAATAATTGGCAGTCCCTCTTCTAAAATATTGCTCTCATTTTATAGGATAAAGAACTGAATGACCTTCAGGTCAGGTGCAAAAGTAGTTTTTCTGAGATGAGACACCAGCATAGCAACAGAGTTCTTGGCTTTCTAGTTATCAGACATAACTTGACCTGCCTCTTACAGAAGTAGCTCCTAACATATGGAACTTTGAAGTTCTCCTTGTCCTGAGTCGTCCCAGCTGACACCCCTTACCTGCTGTGGCATCATTTTCCTTAGCTGCTTGAATAAACCCCATTCTTTTATGATCTTGTTTCTATTCATCTTCTGAAGTTTTGTGTTTTGCTGTCCCTCTAACCCATTTACCCCATTTCTCTATCAACCACTTCACATGGCTCCCAACAGTGAGGAGTAATTTCACAGGCCAAGCTTGCCATGGTTCTAGAATCAATTTTGTTATAAAAGTAATGTAAACCGTTATTTGGTTTATACATACACCCCTGGTGGATTTGGGGATTCAGCTGAACAGCATCATTGAAAAACTGGCTTTTATTTTCTTAGAATTACGGCGAGCGGTGAGAAGCAGCGTGTGGAAAAGGGAAACAGTTGCTCATCAGCATGAGTATGGACCAGAAGAAAGCCTAGAGGAGGATACGTACCGGAAGACTTGTACCATGTGTGGCCACGAGCTGACCTATGAGAAAATGTGACTCGTAAAGTGTAACGTTGCCACAGATGAACGGGACACTCCTATAAATCATGCTTCAGGAAGAAATTTGTATGTTGTGGCTTAAAAGCAAGTTTCAGTAAGGGTCCAGCAGGTCTGGTTGTAGGCAAAATACTGGGTCTGGGATTGCTTTTTTCTACAACAGGGATGGGAGCCAAGGGGCGGAGTAGGTTCAGAAGTTAGGTTAAAGCCAAAATTGAGAAATAAGAAACCAAGCCAAACCCTATATTGGAACAGGAGGAAGAGCTTTTAATAACAGCAGAAGCTGGCTGAACAGGATCCTTCTCCCAGAAATAACGGACGGTGGTAGATCCTGAACCCAAGGCTGGCCAGGTCTTCTAGACCCTGTCTCCGCATAAGGGAACTGGGGAGCTGTTGTTGGATAAGCCCTGATTCCCAGCAGGAAGTGAGTTGTGGGAGTCTGATCATGTTTCCTGTATCCTTGGGGTTTACCACCATAGGCCTTAACGTCCATGTCTAGGTAGCCCTTTTCAAATCCAGATTCAAATGGAAAAACAGCCATATTGTTTTACTGATCAAAGAAGGTACTGTTAGTAAGTTTATCATAACTTGCTAACATTTTACTGAGCATTTACCATGGGCCGGGCAGGGATGATGCCAAGTGGCTTACGGGTATTCTCCTATAATCCTGGGATGGAAGAGAACTTCTCTGTTTAATTAGCACTTCTAAAGGAAGTGATCACCTACAACCCACCATCACCCCAGACATATGGATCAAGTTTACCCATTTAGTTCTGCCTCTGTCTTATCAAAAGGCTTACAAGGTAGTTATACTAATAAGAGGATTTGATCCAAATGTGCCTGATTACAGGGTTTGTGCTTGTTTCTTACAAAAATATTCAGGTTAAGATAAACCGCATGTTTTCAAATTGTTCTTTGACCTGGCTTTTTTAGTCCTGTTGCTACAATCAGAGAAATAGGATGGTCATATGTTTTCATTTTCCTTTCTAGATCAGATCTTGCAGATTATACTTGAAGAAAGGCAAGTCTGAACAAGTCCAACCCAAATAGGCTTAAGACTGTAATTATTAATTGTTCTCTATACAAGTATCCAATATAGAAATGTTTTATATAAATACTAAAAAGTTTAATGTATTAAAGTTTTTTTTTTTTTTTAAATGTGCCAATTATTCATTCAGTAAAAACTGGACAGTGGGCAGCAGGACCTTCCTGGGACCATGAGAAAGCTTCCAGCTTGAGGACAAGAGTACTGAGGGATCCAGGCAGCTGACAACAGCATTACTGCATGGGAGATATAGAGCCCTTGAGCCACATGGACCTAGGTTCCAATTCCATTTTTTAGCTGTGGGCCTTGAGTAAGTTACTCTGTGGGCCTGTTTCTATCTGTCGGATGGGCATGATCCTCTCAGGACTGTTTGAGGATTACATATGGCAGATCTGTAGCACGTGGCATCTAACAGCCACTTGTTAATGAGCACATTAATATATATATAGTATATAGTTCCCAATTTGTCTGGTTTCTTATATCTTTGAAATTCAGTCTGCAGTTTTCCCTAAACTTAGCTGCCAGACTGTGAGCGGGGTCACATCAGTGCATTCTTGACATGAAGAGAGGATCCAAGAAATTCCTCTAGAATTCGGATCAAGCAAGTATAATTAGTCAAACTCTGCAATACATTGTGAAAGATTTATAAGTCAGTTTAGGGTCAAAGTTCCCAAAGCCTTAAAGGGTCATCCTTTTGGCTTCTTGAGGACAAGAGCCATGTCTAACTGAATACTGTTTGTGGGAAAGAGGAACAGTATAACCCAAAGAATATTTAGCCGAGAGCCTGGGTTTTAGACTCCTTTTGGTAGTAACCTGCCATGCACCCTTAATTCTGGGAACAATTCTTGTTTTACATGGTATGGTTATTTAAAAATCCTAGGAGTTCCCATCTCTTGACTATATTCTGTAGTCACCAAATGAAGGATACTCCAAAGAGACCACGTAACAATATGAAAAATACTAATACAGCATAAATTTATGACATAAATAAGTGAAAGATACCTATGTTGTACAAACAGAGAAATACTACTTATCAGTTGTGGGGTTGTTGATAAATTTTTCCTCAGGTTTAATGAAGGCTTATTAAAATGCTAGAAATTTGCAATGTCAGATAAGTCCCTATTTTGCATATTTTACATGTGTACTCATTTATTATCTTAGTTAAGCTTTAATACCATGTAAGAAACTGGCTCAAGAATTAGTAACTCCTTGGACTTAAATTCTATAGAAACAAAGTCCATACCTACAGTACAGTTTTAGCCAATCCAAACTAGCTACTTCTATTTCCACTTTAGCATGTACTTCATAATTGGACCTTGGACAAATCTGTCTCAGAGAACAGAGGAAATGACCGGACAGCTCTAAGGTAATGGTTCCCAAACTTGTCCACACACTGGCAATCACCCGGGATCACCTGGGGAGCCTTAAGAACTACGGCTGTGTCCCCCGCCCCCCTGTGGTTTAATTTAGAAAATAACTTTAAAGACTCTCAGGTGACTTATATTCAAACAGATTTGGGTAGTGCTAAATAAATAACACTTAATATGTGTAACATTTTAAAACACTAAGATCTGAAGAGAGAATTGTGAATGAGGGAAGAATTGTGAATGAGGAAATCACCAATCTTAAAGTAGATTGAGATGATAAATCATGAAATACCAAAGTTTAAAAAACATTTTTAGTTTTATTTCAGCCATGTTAGGTTATCCATGAGCTGTGAAAAGCTATGCTACTTGATAGTAAACCCACCAGTTCTATATACTACTTTGTAAGCTGGACCTCTAGTGTTCACATACCTCAAATCGCTTATCTTTTGTGCCTTAAGGAGAAAAAAATACCAGAACAGTTGTATCTGTCACAGATATAATACATCCTATGGTCATCGTCACATTGTCAGTAGGGAGTATTTGCCTTGTAGGGCCAATTAAAGGTAATCAATTCTGTATTCTTCACTGTCCTCCTCCCCCCCCCCCCCTTTAGTAAGTGAAAGGGTGCTACAAGAAAGCAAGCATTCAAACCATCAAAAATAAGACAAATTATTTTGAGATATTAAAAAAAAAATCTTGACAGGGGAGTAAAACGACCCTTAGGCCTGTAGGGCACAGAACTGCTGGAACACAGCCAGGATATGAGGGTCTAATTCAGCGGTGAAGAGCAGGTTCTCCAGGGTCACCATGTACTGCTGGATTATTTGGTGATGCTGTGGACGTAAAAAAGGGGGTGTTTAGATCAGGAGAAAGACTGCATAAGCAATCTCGCAGGACGTTTCCCTCAGCAGCCTGCCCACGTTGTGGAATGATGGGAAGGGTTTGGGGAAAAAAGTGGTTATGCTTGATAGGAAGAATGGGCTCCTGAAAAGCCCCAACATTAAGAACATGTAGAGGGAAATGGAGAAAAAGGGATGTTTGATAACTTAGAAACTGGCGAGAACTGAGTCTTTTACGTAAATGTAATTCATGCTTCAAGGCTTGGCAAGAGTGCCTGGTGCTACAGACTAGGTTCAGCTGGGTCTCTCCTAATTAGGACCAAAGACAGGACTTTGTAAAGGGAGCCCAGACAGGGACTGACCCGGCAAGATTAACAACCCAGGAAGGAGGATTAGAATGAAGATTGCTGAAACAAATATTTTGCAATAAAAGTTTTTTTGCTCTTATTGGTTAGAACATTTAAGATTGTAAAAGAATAGAGAATTAGCCAATGACCTGTTAATTTTTTTTAACTATTCCACAAAATAAACCCAAACCTCAGTATAGGTCTTAAATAGCTCATCTGTCTCACTGAAAATCAGTGGCTTGAGGCTATGTGGGAAGAAAGTGTCATGAAATAATCTCTTCTATGTGTGCCTGTCTGACTTACATACACGGAGATCCCTACCGGACTAAAGAATGGCAGTTAGGAGTCTGAACTGCATATAGAACCAATTTCACTCTGAATATTCTGATGAGCAACAGGAGCAAACAGACATTAAAAGGGTCTTACAGACTATTACGAAACTTCCCAACAAATCTGACCATTTTTTAACATGGAAAGCCCTTGTGGCTGAGAATAGTGACGTTCGTTATCTAATCAGGGTTTCCCACAAACCTGTAAGAAGATCTGCTGGAGCCTCTCTATACAGTTCTTATACCATGGTGTTAATACGCTGGTCCCATCGGTTTCACATCGTACTAAGTGCTCGGTCAAGATCATGATAAAACGCTGGAGAGGGGGTATAAAGTTAAAGCAGTGTTAGAGGGAGAATTCTTATACCTCAAACAATCACATTTTTGACCAAAAGACCTCAAAAGGCATTGCTTGTTCCACTCGGTTTTTGTGGTATTGCTAACTTTTGTTAAGTCAATAAATTCTAGAAATAGGCAGATAAGTGATAATGTTAGTATATCCTTTTTTCAGTATGTGAACACTTTTAAATCTAGATTATTTATGCTAGTAACTTTTCTCCACACCCATTTCTAAGGACATAAATAATGTTCATCAGGAAGGAAAATAATCTAAATGATGAACAACTGGGAATAAATAGGAGTGAGGTACTCCACAAAAGGATCCTCAAAAAATGTTTTTAAAGCCTGGAGCAATGGTCATGTAAGAATGCTGTAAACGAAACAGACTGTGGAGGTACACATGGTTATTTCCTTTGCAAATTTTTGTGATTTAAATTTTTATAAATAAACGTGTACTATGATTAAAGATAACATTTTTCAAACCTAAAAAATAATACTGCATTTTTACCTATCAGTGTCCCAAGCCAAGATACCTGAAATATAACGAGGAAGAGATTCTTCTGTTCACTCTGAGCAGATTCCACTTTTTCCTGCAGTCTTTCTATTTGCTCCTCTAGAGCCCCATCTTTCCTGTCACTGCTTCTGTCGTCATCGTCACTTCGCTACAGGATGCACAGGAACAAAACGAAAATGCCTCTTAGAATTCTAGTATGTTAGATCCCATTAAGTAAGAGAAAGGATGTTACTGTGTCTGGTCCAGTGCCACTTGAAGACTTGTATTCTCTAATGAAAGTACTCCACCACCCAGATGCACATGCATACACCCAAAAGTCCTGTGGGCACTTACCTAGGCCAGGGAAACTTGGTGGCACCTGTCTTGATAACAGCAGTAAGAGTATTTGCTATAAAGCAGAAGTGAGTTATACCTTTTACAAGACAGACCATTCAGGGAGGAAGTGTTGGTTACATTTTTCCTCCATTCAAAAAGAAAACAGCTTTGAGCTCCATGGAAAATGTACAGTAGATTCTTGTTATTTACCATAGTTATGTGGATACATTTGTTGTGAATCCTGAATTAGTACTGAACCACTGCTCAGGGAAATACAGGGTTAGGTTCTTAGGGAGTCTTTGGTTTATTTTTGTCAACTGATCAACATGTAACCTTATGTGTGTTTCTGTCTAAAGATAGCTTATTTAATATATGTGTTTTACAAATAATTATATACAGTAGTTCTTTATATTCAAACACTGCCTGAGAAAGATTTAACGTCTTCTTGACCCTGAGTAACATGACTAAATTTCTTTGGCTTTCAGCCCCGCAAGAATGCTGTCTACTACGTTTTTTAAATCTATCCTTGTCTTATGAATCCACAAATTGAGCTGCTTTTCCACAGCACTTACAGAGGTTACTTCGGTCCTTGATGGAGCAGCCTCACGTACATACTGGTGAATTTCCTGTTCCTTTATCTGGATTACGATATTGTTGATTTATGAACACTGAATTCACGGCCAAGAGCATGGTCGTTCATGCCCAAAAGAAGCTCAACTGACTTATGTGTTTTTACCGTCAGACATGTCACAGCCTTCTTGCACTTAGGAACACTAGACAGCATTTCAGCCTTATGCTTTAGGGCCACTTTAAACCGTAAAAGTTACCAACAAAAGCCCAAACGTGGCAGTAAATAACATTACGAAAAGGATGCTTTTTTACAGTATAAGAAATGAAACAAGAAGGCAGAGTATTGCCTTGTTTGACTTTATCAGGGAACAAGCCCACTGGGCAACTCAAATTTTTCTGCCTATGCATATGCTCTGCCTATGTCTAAATGATGGGAAAGCATCAGGAGTATTGACTTTGAGCTTACAAATAAATCTTAAGTGAGCTTGCAAAAATAGAACCTGCAAATAATGAGGATAGATAATATATTCTTAGAACTCTGCTACTGCTCATTTAAGTAGCAAAGTAGATGACCAGGGAAAGACCCGACAGTACTTTCCAGTCACTAATACAAGGCTCTATGACACTTCAGCAGTGACAAGGGAGAGGCAGCTTTCCTCTAACAGCCCTACAGAAAAGCTGGGCAGGCCTGCACGCAGCTCAAGAACCTGCTCACCCTGGCAATAATTCAAAAACAGCTCTGACTACATGTAATAATTCAAAGCAGACTGTTCAAGATTCTGCTGGCAATGATGGGCTCAACATACCTCTGTTAAGCTTTAACAACTCCCTCCCAGCTCAGCCAGAATCGAGCATTCACTGAGGTGTCCCTCTGCACCGCCCCCCCCCACCCCAACTTCGTGGTTAGACGACTTTCCCAGTGTCATGTAGCTAGGAAGTGGTTAAGCCAGAAAGTGACTCCAGGTATATTACACACCAATGTCCTCGTGGTCCTTTTAGCAAGAAGGTAGGCATCACCAGATCTAGAAAGCCCATTTCCTTCTAGATACCCCCCTGTCGGTAAGGCCTCATCTATGACAGCCTCTTCCACCCTTAAAGCGAAATTACCAGAACCCCGTTTTTATAGACTGCTTTTCTCTGTAACAGCATCTATTAAGGGGTCTGCCTTATGTTCTAGGCAACTGGGCACAAGTTAGTTTTCTCCTAATACCACACTAAGGCTAGGTTCTAGAGTACTGTTTATTGCCTGGTAGACCTTTCTATGATGAGGGAGATGTTAAATCTCTGCTGCCCATCACAGTAGCCACTAGCCACACTGAGCACTTGAAATGGCGCTGGTGTGACTAAAGAACTGAATTTTAAATGTATTTAGTTTTAATTAACAGTTACATGTGGCTAGCAGTTACTTTATTGGACACCACACATCTAGGGATCAGTATGGCATAAGGGAAAGTCCTTGGAGTTTGACAGGCTCTGTCACTTACTAACCATGTCACCTTGAACAAGTTAAGTTCTCTGAGCCTCAATTTAGACATGTATGAAATGGGGATGACACCATTTACCTTGCAGTATTTTAAGTTTGTGAGTATATATACCAAACAGACACATATATATGCAGATCTACATGGAGACTAGCATTTGAACCTGCTACAGGTTCATAGATGTCATTAAATTTATTTCCACCCACTCTGGTAAATACACAACAACACTGGAGAATACGGTCACAAAGAATACTAGTACTACTATGCAAAATCATGGAATGCAGCCACTTATTAATATGAGAAGTATCCTGTGAACCTGGGAAGGAATGCCCCATCCCTCCCCACAGGACTGGGGAAGTGAGACACAGACCGGCTTCTCCCTCTCCCCTCTTGCACCAGAAAGTCTTAGGGAAACACAAGCGCCCTCTTTCCTTCTCTGCCTTCCTTTCGGGAAGGGCAATCATGAAGCAGATCTAGATGGCTAACTACAGAAAAGCAAGGTTTGTGCTTCCTTCCAGGATCACCAACAGGAGAAGAGCGGAGAGCAACACCTCCCCCAGATCCTGCCTCTCCCTCCACTTCCACATAAGTTCTGCATAATTTGGCCTCAGAAAAAATAAGTTCCCATCAAGGTAATGAACTGAAGATTTTCAAGAGATTCTGGTATACTTTCTTGGACCACTATGAATTGACATAAGACTTACCCGTTTGTGTTGCCTTGCGAGTTTTTCTTTTGCTTCTTCCAGCTCTTTCTGGATTTTCAGAACATGTTTGTTCATCTTACGAATTGTGGAGTGCAAGATTTCCCAAACAAACAATCTTAAAAGTAACAGAGTTTGGTTACTGTATGTTAAAGCATGCTTCTAGAAAGACCTCTCAGCTTTTATAACCTACTCATTTTGAAGGTGATTCCACTCTTTAGGCAGAATTAGTCCTATTTCTCCAGTAACACATACTTTTTTTTTTTTAAGAGATTGAGTGAGCCTGTGAGTGGGGGAAGGGGAGAGAGGGAGAATCCCAAGCAGGCTCCATGCCCAGCTCACAGCCTGGCAGAGCCTGACACAGGGCTCAATCTCACAACCATGAGATCACAACCTGAACCAACATCAGGAGTCGGACGCTCAACCAGCTAAGACACACAGGTACCCCAATTTTTTTGTATTATAAATTGTGCAAACACCTGTCTCTACCCATTAGACTCAGGTGAGCTTCCTGAGGCAGTAGTGGGTCCTATCACTTTTATTTCCATCCTCTACTAGACTCGCTAGAAGGTATGTGTACATACACTGAAATGAAATGGCACACCAGGAAAAAATGTATACATTAGGAACAAAAATCTATTTTCTCTCTTCTAAATTTAAACATCAGGTACTGGAATTTTCTCAAAACAGAAGCCCAATCTAAGGCTCATTTCACATGCCTTATACTACTTAACTAGCAGACATTCGGCCAATTCTTTGGAATATTTAAGAAACTTACTAGTTCATACTAGCTATCAACTGCTGGGCCTTTTTAAGAATGAAATAAATATAGGTCAGCTACTTTCTCAGTAAATTACTCAACTAGGATCACCTTGTAAGCGCTTTGAAATGTTTATTGCATAAAAGGTTTATTTTTTGAAGTAGCTTCTTAACTACATCTGTCTATAAATTAGTTCTTCCTAATGCCAAGATATAGCCTCTATAAATCTTGCCTTGGATGATGACAGTTTCAGTGGAAGATAATAAAACAGCTGATTCATAAAACTCCAAAGTCTTATGTTAGCAGACAAGATACAAGAGCAAAGTACTTCAACTCTGGAAGGGGTGGTCCGGAAGGCTTTGCAGAGTTACAAATACTTGAGCTTGGAGTCCAAGAACAGAGGGTGCTTTTGAGCCCTTTATCGGTTCAAGAATGCCTGTGTCTGAATTCTGACTCTGCACTTAGCTGAGTGACTGTGGACAAGATACTTAAGCACTCTGCAACATTTTCCTATTTTGTACTTAAGAATGATAACGTAACCCCCTCCGTAGTGGGGGTTGAGGATTAAATGAGTTGCAGTGTAAATCGCTCAGGATAATGGTTAACAAATATTTGGGTGGTCAATTTTCTGAAGAGTTTACAGATCTGAGGATGTCTCTTGCCTTAATTTGCGAGTGCCAGTCTGGCTGATATGGTAACTTTAGATCATACCCTTCCACTCTACGGATTCAGTTCATTTTAGACCTGTGTCCTCTGCAATAACAGATACGATGAACAGGGTAAGTGCTGTGATGGATTTTTAGATCCTTGTAAGATTCCTTTGTTTCCTGTTGTGTCAACTCCTGCTATTCCTGATCAGTTAGGAAGCCTGTGGACTCAACTTCACGAGTAAGAACAAAACTTAATGAGAAGTCTCTTTCCTGTATAGGAAATGGGTCTAGAATAAATCTTGTGGATTAAATCTAGGTTTTTTTCTGACTGAAGTGAGATACCGCCCTTTCCCACAGGCACTCAGGTGCCCACCAGACTCTCCTCAACCCCTCACTGCCATGTGCTTCATCTACTGTGACTGGTTTCTTCTAGTTGCTGGTGTGCGTTCCAGGTCCCCAGCTGAGCTGGAACTCTTCCCCACATCCCACCGTCCGGCTCAGATCCTGGCACATGGCCTGATCTTCTCTCCCGATAGTCTGTATCCTTTATCAGCGTCCTTCAGAGACACTGCAAACTGCCTGGCTGTGTGGATTTACATTGTCCAGGAATCTCTGCCATGTCCCAGTTCTATCTAATCTGGTAGCATCAGTATATTAACAATGTTTCAATCAGAACTTGGAGCTCATGTATGAGACTGAATATAAACTGATTCTTACAGAATACAAACTGTATAAAATAATCCACATTTACCTAGTAAAGTCTCGAGAGAGTTCTGAAGAGAAGATCCAATTTGCCACTGCGGCACAGTCAACAATTTGTGTACGGATCATCTTATCTACTAGCACAGCAATCATCTACAATGAGAAAAGAATCATCAGGGTAAATCACACTTGTATGTAAGCCACAACAATCCCGCTGCTACAAAAGTAAAATAGGAGGTCTGTGAAATTCATTTTCAGTGGTTGTGGAACTGATCCATTTGACCATCAGGAGGTCTTAATTAAGATTCATTCTGCACTCTGTTTGGCTCTGGTACTTACTGTAAGAAAACTAGAACACCAATAAAGATTGAGCAAAAAGACAAACTGAGTGGCAACACTTAAAACTTTGTCTGATTAAATAGTTTTTACCTGTGGATGGTTCCTCCAGACCTCAAACATAACTCGTAGGACATGTAGCTTTCCTTCATCACTCTCAGCTAGGGTTTTGAAGACTTCATGAAACCTTTTCGTGGTGGGGAAAAAATACCACAGATAAACTTACTCATTAAGCATTTTAAGTTTTTCAAAGCCTTTCAATGTTACTGAATTTACAGTGCAACACATAAATGCAAAACAACCCAATGTTAATCATTAAGGATACAAAAGGTATGATTAGGAATTCGTGGTTTGTATGAAATTTGTCACACAACCTTGAGAGATTTACAAATATGCCATTCACTGTCAGCTGAGGACTACAATTTTCGGGGCATCTAAGAATAGGTGAGGGCTAAGGAATGGTCTCCACAAACAGGTGAAGTACCCTGACTGCACTTCCTGTGGGGGTCCTGCAAATCATAGATACTTGGAAGCCAAGGTGGGGAGAGGAGCCCAGTTTGCTCTGCTGGAGGAGGATCTACATATGCTCTTACTTCTTTTGGATTGTCTGATGAATTAGAAAGCTCTGTCTTTGGATGCTAACCTTTGGGTGGCTCCCCAAAATGTAGTCGGCCCTCATTTCTACTTCCCTTCCTTTAGGAAGATGCTTAGATACGGTGGGAGCTTCTTGACTGTATATATGACTGTCCTATGGGCCCAGGTTTTTCACTAGGTTCTCCGAGGGGCCATATGAAAAAATGTACACCTAGACTGACAGGAGCCAAATAGGGTTGTAGCCACTACAAATCAGAGCTCTATTAAATTATATGCCAATGCTATTAAGATCTTCATGTCCAACAACTTTAGCTACACATTTCTATACCCCTGGTATTCACCGAAGTTCCAAACCCTTAAAACAGAGCGTGTCTTCTTGTTGCACTTACTTTGCAAGAGCACTGAAGGAGTGGCTGAATGATTTGGCTGCCAAGTGTAGCAGAGTCTGTACAAAGACCTCTATTTTCAGTGGGTTAAAGCTGAATCCTTCATCTGAAAAATATTCCACAGTAAGACAGCTAGAAAAATGCTGAGCATAGCAATTCTTTGTTCCCTCACCTGGAATGCTAAATGGGCGGCATAGTCACATCCAAACATTAAGCCAGACATTCGTGTCATGTCTCTGAGGACAAATAGACAATAAAAGACCACTACTGATTTTAAATACTCAAAATATAAAACTAAGCATGATCTTAATTCTTACTTTCTGGGGATTATTTCCCTAATTCTTCTATATGATCCATTTCTTTTACACATAACACGTGGACTTCCTTGTTCATATCGCTCTGTGTGCTGGCAAGATAACATATTAATAAAAAGATTCAGCAAACCCTTAATTAGTAAGTCTAAGTCTTAAGATATCTGACAGCGTCTAAATTTAGGACCATCATTTTGACATATGCTATCTAAACACAATTTCTATCATAATACAAATTTCTCAGAAAAATCCAAACAAAATCCTAGTAATAAATAACCCAAGGACCATTCATGTTTTTATTTTGATTACTATGCACATATCCTTATGTACAGATCTAACAAATTTTCCTCCAAAACGTTACCCAGTTGTCTGTCCCAGTAGACTTTTCATGTTTTCCTGATTTGTCTCTTTTGGTGCCAATATCACATTGTTTCAGTTACCGTATGTTTCAGATATCTTTTAATATGTTCTAAGTCCCTCTCATCTTTTTTTTTACCTTGTTCATTTACTGATTCAGGTGAACTTATAAATTACTTGCCTATTTTCCCACTGTTGCTCAGAAAAAACCCTAGGGGTTTTGGTTGAAGTTAGTACATACTCAGTGGGTGTTACACATCATTATTACAATAGCTTAAATAGGTGAAAAATCCAATTACAATTCACCAAATCTTCCACTCAGGAACCTCTCTAAAGTTAAAACAGGGAATGTTTAAAAATGAATGATAACAGCATATTTAACTTTGTGGTTAGTTTTTATACTGAATGTAAGCTATGTCACAGGCAGATGAGGATCTCTTTTATAGAAGGAAGAAAGTTGCCGGCACACTGAACTGACACACTGAACAGGCTACTGCTTAGAAGCATCCGTTGAGACTTAGGAGAAACTCAAACTGCCAGTAATGCTTTATATTTATGCTTTAACCTGGCCTATAGATAGTTCCATTGAAGAAGTGGTCCCTTACCGTCATCATCATCCTGGTTAGGATTTGGTACATCTTTCAGAATGCTGAAGATTTCATCATTGGTTGCTTTACTTTTAAAGGCAACAGCTAAACAGAGGGCAACTGAATGTCCAGGAAGAGAATCTAAGCACAGAATGGGGAAAAGGGTAGGATCAAGTTTTAAGACTGTTCTTATAAATAAATAGCTGAGAAATTTACATAACTGTCTTTTGTCCTCAAATCCCTAGGCTTTTGTAAGCTGAAAAGCAGAGATTCAATGTATTTATTTCATTTTGGTCAACGTCCCTTCCTCCTCATTTTCTCTGAGACAGTAACGACTAAGTTTGTGTTTGAACAGGTGAAGGTTGCCAACTTGTGATAGGTTTTTTTTTGCTTTTCTCTTCTGCTGAGGCCATACACTTGAGTCTACAGAAGCCAGATGCTCATATGTTGTGACTCTATGTGTTTACTGTTGGTTATTATCTGTCGAGTCCTTATTTGCGCTAATATATACTGTATGGCATCACTACAGCAACTGGAAATCTTTTAACGTAAGGTGGACAAAGAGGTAATAAATCAAAAGACAATCCTGACATAGTAACGAGTTACTAAGCACTTGGAATGAATGAAGTCAATCACAACAGGTCACAGGTGCTGTTTGCTTTTCCCTAAAAGTGGGAGACAAAAAAAAAAAAAAAAAAAAAGAATCTCGTGTCACTGAAGGGTCTACATTGTAGCATGGGAACCA
Organism: Panthera tigris; assembly: GCF_018350195.1. Taxonomy (NCBI): domain Eukaryota; kingdom Metazoa; phylum Chordata; class Mammalia; order Carnivora; family Felidae; genus Panthera; species Panthera tigris. The sequence goes on along the minus strand of NC_056672.1, from coordinate 59,718,640 downwards.
AGATAGTCACACAGGAAGTAGCCAGAGCAACACAAAACTGGCTTGCTAAAGGGCAGTATTTATAGGAGAGGAGCCTTGCCGGACCCTAGGGAGAGTATAGGAATTAAAGACAGAAAGGGCTTTCCAGATAAAAAGGCAAAACCAAAAACCATGAGCACAGGAAAGATAAAAAAGAAGTGGCCTGGTTGGAGCAGGGGTCCATCTGAGAAGTGACAGATAAAAAAGCAGGAACAACTGTTAGGAGCGCCTTAACTGTTAGGTTCAGTTGTTTCTATAGGAAAAAAGCAAAGTCCATATTCAACAAAAGTCTGAGCTCTTGAGATCAAAGACTGTGCCTTCTGCTTCTCTGAGCCAGACTGAGGCAGAGCTCAAAACTCAGCACCCAGAGGAGTGCCACACCGCCTCACACTTCGCTCTTTCAGGGAAGCACAGTGGTAAGAGCAAGGCTGCTCGGTAAGCCTGGATGTGAGTCTGGGCTCTGCCCCTCGGATGCGACCTCACTCTGGCCTCACCTCTCTGAAGAGATTTCCTCGCCGTAAAACTGGTCTACTAAACACACTTGATTCTCAGAGATGTCTCGAGGACAAAGGGACATAATAACGTAGGAAATGTACTTAGCATTGGGACCAACGGAGTTTACTTCAAGGAAAACAGGTGTAGCGTGAGGTGTAGTGGAGAACCAGGGCACGCACAGAAGGCGAGGGAGGGGAGGGAGTTCCAAGACGCAAAGAACTGCTTCCCAACGTGAGGTGGCAGGTGCGTGGAGGAGCCGCGTGCAGCGCCGTCTGGAAAGACTCCCGTGGAGCAACTACACACCTAACTCTCTGCAGGGACCACCAAGGTACGACGCCTTACCTTTGTTACGTGTTAAGCACAACACAGCACAGCAAATTCTAGGCCCTCTGATTCATAGCATAATCTCAGACACGAGGTGACCAAAAAGTAAGAAAACCGTATTTAAGAATTTCCTTCTACAGGCCTCTTGCTGGTCGGAATGTATCCCGTGTGCACCTATGTTCCCACACCTGAACTGGTACCACAGGACAACCAAGTCAAATAATCTCCACCGCCAGGACATTTATTAAGTTTGGGCTTTAAATTCAACTTGCTGTACTTAGCAGCATATTTAAAATAAGGTCATGGATATAACATTATAAGCAATATTAAGAAAAAAGTTCACAAGTAATAACTAAGTAGGTCATGAATCTTCCAAAGGATGACAGGGCAAACAAAATACTGACTACTGTAGATCACCTTTCAAACAGACAAAAAAAAAAAAAAAAAACCCAAGAAAAGAAAAAGTTTACTTTCTCCACCTTAAATAATGGATTTCAGAAATACTGGCATTAGTACTTTTCAAAGACAACGGGATTTACTTTATTACTTACTGCTACTTTCATCTCCATACTTGTAAATGCAGGTTGGGTTTGCAGGGCACAGAGCTGAGAAGGTAGGAGGAACAATATCTAATATACGCTGGTGGTAAGACAACCTACAATGCAAATGAGAGCCTCAGAAAATGCTGTTCGTTAGTTCCATTATTTATGGTAACATCCAACTTACCAGGAAAGTCCCATCTCCAACACCCTGGACTCAGCTTACAACCAAGAAGCCAAAGGGGAAAACAAGTCCTTAAAGCTTTTGTCACGACAGCATAACAAACCTCCGGTTTTCTTCAAAATTTACTGGTTTGCAATGAGGGGTGGGCCAGTGGGTCCACAAGCCTGGTGGCCAAGGATATGGAGTGGTACTGGGGTAAAGTGGGGCAGAGGACCTAGTCTCCATGATGAGGAGAGTGGTTACACTGTAGCAAATAAATATATATCAAGGCTAATGGGAGCCAAGTTTCCTATTGCCTGAAAGGGTGTTTAGAATCATGGCAGGGGCGCCTGTGTGGCTCAGTCGGTTAAGTGACTGACTCTTGATTTCGGCTCAGGTCATGATCTCACGGTTCATGGATTAGAGCCCCACAACAGGCTCGGTGCTGACAGGGCAGACCGTGCTTGGGATTCTCTCTCTCTGCCCCACTCCCACTCTCCCTAAAATAAATACACTTGAAAAAAAAATCCTGGCAAAAGGGAAGGCTAGAGAAAAGTGAAGAGCTGAGTTGGAATTGGAGAGATACACCTAAGTGGATATAAAAAGGTATGTATGTATGTGTGTGCGCATAAATGCATGTACTACCTTTGTCCATCCAGAATCAATGACATCCCAACAGTAACTAGCACATCAAGAGTCCAAATCTTGGTTCCTAAATACCATACTCCATTATTAAAAACTTGGGCTCTGTGAATAAATAGATGATTCCAGGGGAGGGGCAAGGAAACACATGAGCTTGGAACATCTTATGAAAAAAATAAGGAAATGCTTAATGAATGGAGGGAGATATTATGAGAGGAAAAAAAAGGACACCGGGGCCACAAGGGGCTCCCCCAATAAACAAATCAGGGACAATTTGGGCATCAAAATAATGACAGTAATAGACTGGAACTCACTGAATGAAATAGAAATCTATTAGTCTCTACTAATATATAAACACAGGAATAAATAAATGGGCAAAAAAGGACAAGCTCTTTCTTACAGGAGAATGCCAACTAACAAATGTGGGCAAAAACCTGGAAAAAGAATCATTACTGGGCAATCATAGTGGTGGCGGACAAAAGTAACAGTTGTCAGGAGAGGTTTGATGAAGAAGAGGATATGAGTATAATCTCAGATTATCACCCACAGATTATTAATTAGTTACAAAGAGAAAAACGGTGAATTTCAGGTGGAGAAGCCTGGGAGACACTGACATGACCAGGTGATCAAGGTTAACATGTCAGCGGAGAGATTCATGTGCCTCCTGATGGGACGCGTGACGAAAAGCACCGACAGCACAGGTCCTGAGTGTGGGCAGGAGACACAGGAGGCGGGGGGGGGGGGGGGGGGGACAGGGCAGGGAACTCAAGAAAGAAAGGCCTAACTTCTTTACAACTGACAAGGGCATGGAAAACAAGAACGAACAACTGGTCAAGGGGAGAATGTGAAGAGAATGACAACTAAACGCTACCTGTGTGGTCCTGGATAGGACTGTGGACCAGAAAGAGAACAGACATATCAGGATGGCTGGCAAAATCTCAGCAGCGTCTTGGGGCTGGATGTCAGATTCCTGCACTAGAGCCAGCTTCCTGACTTGGAGGGTTGTGTGCCGGCCACCTGGGAGCGCATCTTTGTTTCGGGGGAAGATACAACGGACTGTTAAAGAACGATGCGACATCACATCTGCCGCTTGTTTTCAGAGAGTCCAGTGTAGTGGGTGGGTGTATACAGCAGGGAAAAGGAAGTGAACATTAGAACAAATGTGGTAAAGTGTTAACAACCAGGGAGTCTAGGGTACAGAGTTCTTTGCACTATTTTGGCAACTTTCCTGAAATGTGAAATTATTTCAAAGTACATTTGACAAAAAAAACAAAAAACAAAAGATTTATTGGCCTAATTCACGTGGAATCCAGATGACAAGTCTCCTTAAATTTTTTTAGCCTAAATCTTGATTAAAACTGAAAGGGAAGAGAGGAAGTACTTGGATTTAAAAAATGATATTCTGGACATACATCACACATGCACAGAAGAGAAAAAACCCCCAAAGAACTTAGGAGAACTAAGCTAAGCAGAAAACACAAAGAACTTACCTCATACATTTTTCTAGAACTTCTCTTACAAACTTTGGTTTGGGACTTTCAGGATCTTGAGTAAGACAATCTGACCTAAAGAGAAAAAAGCTAGTTTTATAACTTCTTACACATAATCTGCACTTATACCTAATGTGTACTTAGCTACAAGTTTCCTTGTACATAAGTTATTTATATATATGTAAATACCAAAAATGAACTAGATATTTCAGACTTTGAAGAAGACTGCTTTTGTGTTACAGCTTTAGATACTAAGTTTTATTATGGAAGACTGCAGAGAAAGGAAAGATAAAACATGCCACCACTTACCAATCTTCCCAGCTCCAACGGAACTGGAAGTTACTCAGATGATGGGAAAACCAATTAATAAACCTATAGAGAGGAGTGGGCAGCAGTGGGGAGACAGAAAGGATGAATGGTTGCAATCTGTAACAGAAACTTATGTAATGATTCAGACTAAAACCCTGTTTTATCGAGTTAGAAGCACATACTCAACCAAAGCTGTAAATTCTCCTGCCACTAACTTTTTCTCTGTAAATCCTACCATTCGTCTTCTCCAAAAAATAAGTCCCGTATCTCAGTCTTTCTAAAAGTACTATCCTTTTTTAGTAACAGATACAATCTGAATGCCTGTTTTGTGTACACACACACACGGCTGAGTTCTCTCAAGTAATGCATTATCTTCCCCATTTCATTAACAATGAAACAGAGCACCCCCCCCAAAAAAGATCAAAGGAATTGCAGATAAAACATTTTATAAATGGCAGAGCCAAAGTATAGTCTCTCATCACCACACTATGCCCTTTTCACCACAAAATATACCATCTCTTTCCCCCTAAAAATACAAGTGATCTAACCAAACAGAAATCACTTTAGTATAATGCTGTGAAATTTGTTAAGTGCTCAACATATATTTGCTGAATAAATGACAAAACACAATTCCTAGCTTTATTAGACTGGGAGAAAAATCAGAAGACACTTTCTTAAAGCATGTCCTTCATGGATCTGTAATCCATGAAATTACAGATGAAATCTGTAACTTCAATCACTGAAATTACTCAAGATAATAGGTCTGACACAGAATAGTCCTTACTAATAACTTTCAGAAATGGAATCTGAACAATGACATGAGAGATCATGGAGGGGCTCTTGGATGGCACAGCTGGTTAAGCATTTGACTTCAGCTCAGGTCATGATCACATGGTCCTTGAGTCTGAGCCCTGCATCAGGTGAGCTCAAGCCCTGCTTTGGGCTCCACACTCTCTCTCCCTCTCTCTCTGCCCCTTGCTCACTTGCGCTCTCAAAAAGTATTTTAAAAAAATCACTCCTTTGAAAAAGAAAAATAAAAAAGAAAGATTGTGGAAATTGGAGAAACGTTCAGTACCTGTCCCCATCTCATTTGGGGGACCAAAAGAGGTAAGAAAGAGTACCAGCTGATAAAGGTAGCACACAAGCCTCTCCAAAAAGGAGACAGTGGGCACGTAATTACCACACCTCTAAAAATCCAATATGATCTTTTGTATAAACTGAGTCTTCAAGCTGTAGTTATCTAGAAGCTAATTATTTTAAAAGCAGACAGTATTAACAAAAATACATATATAACATATATTGATACATGATACACTGTATTAGATTCTGCTCCTGCATAGGAATTAGTTAGCATAAAGCCAATTTTAAAAGTTACATACCCAGTTACAGAAGAAAAAGTAGAGCTATACCAAAGCACCAAACAAATGAACAATGAATGAAATTAAAGAAAACCTCAGCATGGTCATTATTTCATATTGAAAGTTGGACTAGAAAATGTAATGTTACAACTATGAGTTTTATTATTATACAAAGGATTATCTTGAGGAGGCGAGAAAGAAAAATCAACTTAGAAACTCTTAAGAAGGCAAATGTTTTGCTGATCAAATTCTTGTATAAAGTACAGGGAGCAGAGCTGCTAACAATCAGTATAGAACTAAGGCAATTACTATACCTGTCTACACACGTAGTATTCATCGTGTCCAAACGCATGTATAACATTTCAGTAGCCTGTGCAAGCTGGGAATTCGAGGATAAGGAAAACTATTCCTCATCCTCCTTCAAAATAAGTTGTGATAAAAAAATAACATTTCTTAGAAGTCTGTATAATGACTGATAATATTGAGTATCTTTTTAATGTAATTGATTTTTTAAAAACTGCTCTAGAGTTATCAATGACGTACAATAAATCTGACCTATATACACCCAGGAAATAAAGACAGAGAATATTGACATCACCTCCAAAATTTCCCCACACTCCCCTATAGCCTCTTCTTCCCCTCTTCCCCCATGTTGCAAGCAAATATGGGTCAGCTATCACTGGATTACTTTTCTAGTAATTTTGTGTAAATGGAATCATATAGTATAAATTTTTGTTTGGTATCTCTTATTCAGCATAAATATTTTCTAATTTATTCAAATTGTTGCCTGCACCAAAAATTTGTTCCTTTTTATTACTGAGTTGTATTCCATTGTATAGATATGACATATTTGTATATACATTCATGTGCTGATATTTGAATTGTCTCATTTTAGGTTATTGCAAATAAAGTTTCAATGAATATTAACGCCCAAGTCTTTGTAGAGAAACGTGCTTCCATTTCCCTTCGGTAAATACCTAAGAGTGGAATGGCTGGATTGAGTGATACATGTATGCTTAATTTTTGAAGAAATGCCAAATTTTTCATGAAGTGATTTAAACCCACAGTAAGAAATATTTAATAATCTTTTAAAGCCAGGCCAAAGAGAGTAAGTTTACAAACCACAGAAAGGATACAACTTGGGGTAGCGAACCAGGCTGAAGCTTGCACAGCTCGATGAGCAGTGTGGTATACATCACATCAATGTGAGGGGGTGCCGGGAGCTGAAACAGCTCTGCAAAGATCACCTATAAAAGAATCATGAGTCAGAACTGAATTCCACAGGTATCTACGCACTTCTATCAGAAAGACCTCAACATTCTAAATGTAAACTCTAACTCCATGGCCTTTCTAATGAAAGAAGAATTACTTTTTAATATTTAAAATAATGTTCTTTAAAACATGAAGAACTGTAATTGAATACTGTAATAAAAATTGTATCTCAATTAAATAAGAATATCCATGCAATTAACTCCAACTCTGGAAGTATTGGAGTTGATTTGTGCAGCACTCACAGATCCACCAGGGTCTCATTCTTGTAAGTAGTAAAAACCCTTATTAGACTCTGAGGATAGGAACAGAAGACAGTCAAGTCATTCCAGGCTGCTACCTTGTAAAATTGGTGCTCAGGGGTGCCTGGGTGGCTCAGCTGGTTAAGCGTCTGACTTCGGCTCAGGTCATGATCTTGCAGTTTTTAAGTTCGAGCCCTGCGTCGGGCTCTGTGCTGACAGCTCGGAGCCTGGAGCCTGCTTCAGATTCTGTGTCTCCCTCTCTCTCTGCCCCTCCCCCACTCACACTGTTTCTCTCTCAAAAATAAACATTAAAATGAATAAAATAAGATAAAATAAAATAAAATCGGTGCCCAGAAATCTCTCTGGTAGCCCAAGATTTCTCTGCCATGACTGTTGCTCAGAAACTTGTTTCTGCCCTCCCTGTATAATTTGTGGACCACCTACCTAGAATTCTACAGCCTGGTCTGTGCTCTTTCTTCTCACCCCCATCTCCCATACTTCTATACTTCATTCTGATTATTTTTCACACATTTTTCAGATTTGAAATTTCAACTGACAGGTCAATGAGTCAAGTTCATAGCCTAACTTATTTATGTTTTGCATTTCAATTGACACATCAACGAGTCAAGTTCATAGCCTAAACATACTCTCAAGTTTTATAAAGATAGGACAGATGCAGTATTTTCAAGAAAGCACATAAGTACAGTATGAATAAAAAGTGTATCTTAAATAATACATCACATGAGTATTTTACATAAAGGAATAATGCAACGGACAGTCTGACTCATGTGTCAAGTGAAAACACTCTTTTTCAGAACATGAGTCTCTACGAGGTGTTCAACTTTACTACTATCGCCCTTCTGTATGACTTAATATGGGGTCAAAAGCATTATTTATTCTTCCTACTTCCAAAAACAATTGGCTCTTTTGTTTTCTAGGAATACACAAAATAATATACTTGTTAGAGGTCTGCTAGTAATAAGAGGCCAGATAGACATCAGTTAAGGATAGGTCATCTGCGTAAAGTAATACAATATTTTAAATTATTCAAGCCAATTATACATCTGGTAAGCGGACAATGTACTGACAGGACTGGAGGTAACAACATTATCTATGATAACTATCCATGAATAAAGACATACTATATAAATAATTTATGGGCAACTCAAAATTCCATTTGGCTACTGGTCTCAACCTCCTCTTTTCTCTTTACTAACATGGCTAACAGAACACCAAAACCAAAAGCATTTTCCTCACTCCTGTGTTAATTTTCAGGGTCTGATAAGTTGCAAGAAAAAAAAAAAAGCCAAGACTCAATTACACTCTAAAATCAGCAGAAAGATTCAGAAACTTAGACACATGCTCCACGTGGAATGCATACCTCAACTATGTGGTAGTTCAAGGGGATCTTGTTCTTCCCTGGATAGCTCACCAGCTGTGCAGCACTATAAACAATGTAACTGAAGTTTAGTAAGTACACAAAGATACATAAAAAATCAAATAAGCAGTTGCAAAAGCAGTGTTCCGATACAAGGGAAAGAAATCTTTTCTGAAATGCTCCAGATTTCAGGTACTTCACTTAAATATAGCACAAATTGTTTAACTCCTTCAAAGAAAAAAGAAGTATAACCAATAATACTAAGAAATCATATTAGGATCTACTACAAAATTTCTGAGCAGATCGCTCCCAAAACACTATCTTCTTTCCATCTTACAATCTAAACCAAAACTTTCCAAGGCTTAAGGAAATACTAAAACAAAACTTCCAAAGCCTGATATCTAAGTGCTAGAAAACTATTAATATTCATTTATTCCCATGACATTCACACCAAAACCAGTTGGTCATTCATGTTAATTTGTCCATAGCCTTTGGCAAACACCCACACAAAAAAGCCAACATCATGTGCACATCACTATAAAGCACTATAGAACCTTAAAGCATCTGGACAACGACTATTTGAGTGTGAAGGGCCTTGAGAAAGCAAAGAAGTCTTCTCAGAGATTGGTTTTATTTTTTAAAAGGACAGAGCATCAGAAAGAGGAAGATTTTCTTACACTCTTTATATACATTTTGCTCTTACCAAATCAAACTTGCTACTTTTTCTCCACTCTAAAAGTTACCATGAAAACAATCTTACCAAGTCTTCCTTTCCTTCCAGTGGGACTTAATGATGCAGTGAAGATTCTCTTCTATTACAAATCTTTCAACTGAATGGCTCCCTGGCATTACAGGACCCTGAGAAGAAAAGCAAATGTATATATACTGCAAGCTAGAAAAAGATACTTACTTTCATTTATCCAACAAATATTCCAGAGGTTATTATGTTCCACACACTATACTGGGTGCTGAGGATTTTAAAAGTTCAGAAGTGTGAAAACTATTTCAGCAAATCTCACTGTCATGTTCACTACAAGACCATGAGTGTCAGCTGCAGCGTTTCTTCTAGCACCCGACACCAGGCTACCATCACCCATCTCAAGCCAAAGAATCTGTATTATTAGCTCCATACAGTTTGACTTTTTAAAAAAATGTTTCAATGTTTATTTTTGAGAGAGAGAGAGAGAGAGAGAGAGAGAAGTGGGAGAGGGGCAGAGAGAGAGGGAGACACAGAATCCAAAGCAGGCTCCAGGCTCAGAACTGTCAGCACAGAGCCCGATGTGCGGCTTGAACCCATGACCCAAACTGAAGTCAGACCCTTAACCAACTGAGCCACCCAGGTGCCTCTATAGTTTGACTTTTTAAACCATGAGTGGATTAACTTCCATAATAAATATGGAGAGGAAATATTCTATTTCAAACTGTATAGACATAAAAGGTATACATGCATAGAAAAACAAACATACTACATTGTTCAAAAAAATGGTTAGAAAACTACCTGCATGATATTTGTTTAAAGTATATGCATAGCAAACAGGTTCAAAGAATTTATTTACTTACTATTTACTATTGTGGACTCTTAATGACCTTTACTTTAATCTCTATTAATTTTTAATTTTTTAAAATAAACATTTTTTTTCAAAGGCCAGGACAAAACAAAATCCTCATCTTGAGGGGAAAAAATATTTTATAGGTATATGCTCTTCTGGCAAAGGAAAATGGGCATATAAGGGAGGCAATACCAATTAAGTATAAACGTTAAGGAAGTGTACTTATAAATTAAGTATAAATACAGAGGCACAATCAATTAAAAAAAAACAAATTTTGGGGCACCTGGGTGGCTCAGTCAGTTGAGCTCTTGACTCTTGATTTTGGCTCAGGTCATGATCCCAGGGTCATGGGATTGAGCCCTGCATCAGGCTCCATCCCCACTGAGCATGGAGGCTGCTGAAGATTCTCTCTTCTCTCCTCCCTCCCTCTCTCCCTCTCCCTCTCTCTCTCTCTCTCTCTCCCCCCCCTCTCTCTCTCTCTCCCCCACTGCCCCTCTGCCCCCACTGGCACACACACTCTCTCTTAAACAAAAATTACAAAAACAAAAAAAGGAAAAAAGAAAAACAAATTTTGAGGTCCTGTTGTAGTTCTCCTTGCATGAACAAATGCCTAATCACAAACATTCCAGCCATCTTAAAGGTAAATTAGATTTCAATCACATAATGTTGACTAAAAGCATTTCGCTATATATGAAATATACCAAAGTGGGTAGCAAGCTGATAATTTTGTATATGAAACTGATTATCTGACGATTTTCTACTCGGAGATAGATTACACGTATACTAAATTTTCACTGGTCAGAAGCAATTTATCAGACAGAAAAGAGAGGACAGGAGAAAGAAAGCTGAAGTTTGACCTCAGGTGGTAATACTGGTTTTTATGCCTGTGGCTCTCAAATGGGGGCAATTTTGCCTTCAGGGGTCACCTGGCAATCTCTGGAGATTGTTGTGGTTGTCACACCTGACATTTGCCCTCTAGATGCTGCTGGTGGAGGTCAGGGGTGCTGCTAATCATCCTCCAGATCACAGGACAGCCCCGCACCAGAAAAAATTCTCCAGTCCCAAATGTCAATTGTGCCAAGGCTGACAAATCCTGCTCTCTGTTAACTAGAATGTACTAAGCAACGGTATGGTACTTTAGCCAAAACCAACCCAGTGATCACCGTGCTTGCTGTTTAGCTATTAAAGCAGTCACCCAAATATATAAAATAAAGGATAGTTAAAATGTAAATTTTGATACCAAAGGTCCATATCAAAATTATACATTTCTTAACTGTTAAAGTGTAATGGCTGCTAATTTGACTTCATAATAAAGAATATGTATATGTAAAAACTATAGTCAGCTTATACTAAACTTTAGGGTTTTCAAATTAAAAATATTTTATAATGTTTTTGAAAAAACAATTACATAATATGAATAGTAAGACAAGCTGTGAGGGTTAGAGTGAGATGGATAATCTCAAAAACTGGGGATTTTTCTTGAAAAACAGCCTTATTAAGAATAATAGCTAATATTACTGAGCACTCATGTGTCACAATCTGTCCTATGCATTTTACTTGTTAGTAATTTACTCCTCATTAAAACTTTATTAGAGCATACCATTATTATTCCATTAGGAAACTAAGAGAGGAAACTGACTCACCCACGACCACACAGCTGGGATCTGACTACAACAGGACTAAAACTCAAACGAGTCTGGCGGGTGAACCCACACTCACATGCGCACTGCACTCTCACACTATTTACACGTGCTAAGGAGAAGTGCTTGCACACGCAGAGAAACCATTCACTAAGTTAAGCCATTAACTTCACTCCTGTTGGTCCTCTCAGATAACGAACCACTTGAGATTAACATGTATCACAGGCATGATTCAAACAGGATTAAACCACAAGTACAATGCAACACGGGCCCTTTGACAGGAACTCTCAGGTGGTAACGCACCTCGGGGTCATCCGTGTAATCAAACATTCTGAAGATGACCCTTGGCATCGGGTACACCGAATCTTCCGTGTGAGGCGGTGGTGTGAAAGGAGGCAGGTTGTGCTGCAGGGCTTCACACAGGATGCTGTCAAAGGCAAGATAAGGTCTTAGGATGTGCCGCTCCTGCCAACGATCCTTTTTCAATTTCTGAATCTGGGCCCACAGGCAATCTAAATACTAAAGACAGATTAATTTTTAATAATTAATATATATATTTGGAGGTCATAGGAAAAAACATTTTGACTAGAATAAACCAAAAGTCAGTACCTTCTAAAATACAGGATACAAAAGTAAGCTAGCTTGCAGTTAAATATAGTACAAAGAACAGTGCTTTTTGTCTTTAATTACTTTATAAAGCCTACCTACCTGAGGTTGTTACCACTTACACTTTCAATAAAAACATCATTTAAATAAAAAAGATCTCAACTCTATGATATCTGGAATCCCACAGAAGAGGAAATGCTTCGATTATATTCTAACACTTTTTAAAAATCCACTATATGCCCAGGGCTATGAGGAGCTGGACCTGGATAGGAAGTGTGGAAAAGTAGCTAAGGTATGTAAGTGGAATGATCCGGAATATGTCACTCCAGAGCTGACCGTGCTTGCGTCATGAGAGAGCGCAAATCAATTTACCTCTTCTTGCGGATGCGGTTTCTCAGCAGTCCATACTTGTAACATGGGCACATGAGTCTTCTGGCGTCTTCTAAAGACAAAAATGAAAAATGTACACTTAGGTTTTTAGCAACACGAAAAGATTTCACCTGTTTTGTAATTAATAAAATGCAAATTAAAGCAGTAAAATAACACTTTTACCTATCAGATTAGCAGATATGAAAAATTCTGATAATGTAATTAAATTGTCAAAATGTGGGCAGATTGAACTTTCAGACCTTGCTGGCAGAGGGACTAACTGATACAATCTTTTTAGAGGAGATACAAAAGAGTATAATCTCTTTGGGAGGCAATTTGACTAAATCTACCAAAATTAAAATTGTTAAGGCACTGTAACCCAGCAAAGCCAGTTCTAAGAATTCACCCCCTCCCACAAATATATTCGTACATGTACACACAGACATATATAAGGATATTCACTGAAACATTTATAATAGCAAAAGACTGGAAATAACCTAAATGTCTACCAATAAGGGACCAAAAAACTTATGGTACATTAAAAGAGTGGAATATTATACAGCTGTTAAAAAGGACATAGAGCTATACACTTTTATGCAACAAATCCAAGTTATATTAGGTGGAATAAAAAAAAAGCAAGTTGAAAACAGTGTGTGTAGACTGGACTACTATTTGTATAAAAAAGGGGAAGGACATGCACTCAAACGCTAGGATATTCATATTCTTTCATTTTTATTCTTTTGCAAACACCTATATTTTATTTATTTATTTTAAAAATTTTATTGTTTTGAAAAGTAATCTCTATACCCAATGTGGGGCTTGAACTTACAACCTCAAGATCAAGAGTTGCAGGCTCTACTGACTGAGCCAGCCAAGTGTCCCAGCAAACATCTACATTAAAAAGAAAGCCACTACAACTTTCAAAAATATAAAAACATTTAAAAAATTTATCACTTAAAAGTAGGTTAATATAGGGGTGCCTGGGTGGCTCAGTCGGTTGAGTGACCAACTTCGGCTCAGGTCATGATCTCACAGTTTGTGAGTTCGAGCCCCGCATCGGGCTCTGTGCTGACAGGTCAGAGCCTGGAGCCTGCTTCTGATTCTGTGTCTCCCTCTCTCTCTGTCCCTCCCCTGCTCATGCTCTCTTTCTCAGAAAAAAAAAAAAAAAAAATAAATAAATAAATAAATAAATTAAAAAAAAAGTAGGTTAATATAACGACAAAGCATATTTTTATCTTTACGTTTATTTTAGTTTTTTTGTAACTGTCAATTACCTATTAATAGATAGAAAATGAAACTTAAAATTATTCTGGGGCGCCTGGGTAGCTCAGTCGGTTGGGTGTCCGGCTCGGCTCAGGTCATGACCTCATGGTGAGTTCGAGAACCATGTCACACTCTGTGCTGACAGCTCAGAGCCCGGAGCTTGCTTCGGATTGTGTCTCCCTCTCTCTGCCCCACTCCTGCTCACGTCTCTTCCTCTCTCTCAAAAGTAAATGAATGTGACAAAAAATTAAAAAACCAAAAACCAAAAGCCAAAAGCCAAAATTACTCTGAAAAAACTTAAGGGGACACAAAACCGTTATCACACTGCTGGGTAATTAAGCCTAAATTTATGAACAACGCCTATTGTTAGTATTATACCTAATAAGACAAAGTTTTTACATCCACTTGGAAGATGTGGGTAATAGGAGGATATGAGGCCTTTTTTTTTTTTTTAAGTTTGAGAGAGGGAGTAGGGGAGGGGCAAGGGGAGGGGCAAGGGGGGGGCGGAGAGGGGGAGAGAGAAAGAGAATGAATCCCAAGTTGGCTCCATGCTGTCAGAGTGCAGCCCAATGAAGGGCTTGAACTCATGAACTGTGAGTTGGATGCCTAACTGACTGAACCACCCAGGGGCCCAAGAATGAGACTTTAACTGAAATGTATCCTATTTCTCAAGAAATGTGGGCTGGGTGAAAGTTAAGAGCCACTGTTTTAAGGATTTGGTATAGGATTAACTTACATGAAATAAATACATTGTATGTGCTAATAAACCTCTCAGATCTTGTGATTCAGCAGGTCTGAACGTTAGGTTGGAGCACATTTAAGTATCATGGGTGATTCTAACGCACACTAAGTTTTGAGAACCACTAATGTTAAGATATTTTATGCCTTTGCCAACATACACAAAAGCAGCTTAAAAGGAGCTATGTTACCAAACCCCTTGCACCAGCAAAGTAAGCAAACGTATTTGTTTATTCTGAGGTCTCAGTAAATTACAACAGTAAGGGAATGAGATTACTTAGAGAAAGCCATAGGGAACTCTACAGGTTATCTTTTGAGAAATGGAACTGACATGGTTATTACTAACAGATAAAATATAACACATCACATCAGTAAGAACTATAAAAGGTGCTCTTACTTAAGATAGCTTTCAGTGTTGGCAAAGATGCGGTCCATCTCTGCGTCTTTCTTTTCATACAACTCCTTTCCAACCCAGGGCAAAGAGGACAGAAATGCATACACATACCAATCCCGCCGCACCTGAAGAATTTTTAAAAAGGCAAACTTAAAATATGTGCTGGTTAATATTCATTCTTATTGTACTCATTTTGAATGAAATCCTATAGAGGCTATTTAATAGGGCTTAGGTAAGACACCTGGCTCAATCAGAGCATTTCTGTGTTAGTTTTATTAGACACAGTCATTTAAATTAACATACAGATGTCATGAGAACCAATCACTATGGCAGTTGACTTAACTTCTAGATATTAAGAATGTGTGATAACCTACCGGTATCTTTTAGTTTTTATTACTAAAGGGTTACCAGTAAAAAATTCCTAGTACTATACAGACAAGATTCAGGTTTTCTTACCTGAGGTACATCTTCTTCCTGAGTTACACTTACAAAATTTTCAAACATAGCAACCATGGATGGGGCAGCAATGACGTGACAATTCACAAGATCAGATAAAAAACGGACCTGTTAGGGAAAACAATTTCTATTAAATCTAAATGTAATATAATCACAAAATAAGCAATCTTGTGATGATTGAAACCACATGTCTGAAAAGCTAAACCTCAAGGTCAAATATAGCCTGCTGTCCTTTTTTCGTGTGCACAGCCTGGAACTAAGAATAGTTTTTCATTATTTAAATGCTTGAAAAAAAATCTAAAAGAATATTTTATGATTCATGCAACTTCTATGAAATTAAATTTCAGTGTCCACAAATAAACTTGAATGGAACACAGGACTCTCATATATGAGGTCTATGGCTGCTTTTGTGGCAAAAACATTATGGACAGGAATGTGCATTTATAGGTTTCCACTCCATGCTACACTAAGAACCTAGACTGTAATATCGCTACCTCAACTTATAATCTTTTCTGTTCTCTGTGAAAAAATTTTCACTGGACTATAGAAATGAAAATTTCTAAACAGATATTTGTTGGGTGTCCTTTGTGTGCCACTGCTAAGCGCTCTTAAAGTCCCTGTCGTGTGGGAGCTCACAGTCTAGTGGGACGAGCATAATGTCAATCCGAAGGCATAACTCCTATACTAAAAGGTAAATAAAAAGTGCTCTAGGAACAGTGATGGGGGGTGGGGAGGGGAAAGCATCATAGAAGGGGTAACATTTAGGCTTGGCCGTAATGGATGATTGAAGTATACCTCAAGTGGAGAGCAACAAGAGTATTCTAGGCAGAAGGATTCAAAAAGATGTATTCAGTGATCTGCAAGTAATTGCGATATAGCTGGAGGGTGTATGGGAGGCAAGGATAGAGAAACAGATCGGGGCAACCAGAAAAGGTCAGGCTATGGAGTCTGGACTTAATCTCACAGCCTGATTGGTGTCTACCTTTTTTGGTAGTGTACACTCAGTTAAAGAACTTGATCACATGCTCCCAACATAACTATATGTAATATAAATATTACACATGACATATATAATATATACTGGCCCACTGTCAATCTATGTATTACATATTATTAAAGCTTATTAATTCCATTTCCATTTAAGATAAATATTTACTTTTCCTAACCCAATGAACCATATTGTGCACAGGTGTTTAAGACCTTCCACTGTGGAGAATGGGAAGGAACTGAGGTTTGTAATCCATAACCAGCATAAGCAGGGAGAGTTACAGAAAGACCACTCTGGTGACCCTGAAGATACAGTGAAAAAGGTAGAGAATCTAACTTCAAAACGATCAGTTAAGAGGCTGTTTTAAGACATGAAGAGGAAGAGGGTGCCTGGCTGGCTCAGTTGGTAAGGCATGAGACTTTGGATCTTAGAATCATGAGCTCAAGCCCTGCACTGGGCATAGAGCTGACTTAAAAAAAAAAAAAAGAAAAAAAAATGGTATGAGAAGGAAGGCGTGAACTATGCCAGATGCCCTACAGATAAAGGAAAAGGGACAGATGAGACAAAAATTTAGGAGGCAGAAATGATGGGACTTGGGGGCTGCTTACAGGATGAGGGGGCAAAGGGAAGACCAAGATTAATGCTCATCCCTAGATGCATTATGCAGTAGACAGCAGACACTGTGCGTGGGCTGAAGACAGAATGATGCATTAATTTAGGCACTTCCAGGCAAGATACCTCAGGGCTATCCAGGTAGCATTTGGAACATGAAGCCAGAGCTCAAAAGAAAGGCTGAAGCAGGACATACAGATCACCAACTTGTCAGGAAGAGGGTGGTGTCACCAAAATAAACATGGTTTACAAAGCTATAAAAGAGAATGAGAATGCTTCAAGAGGTGTGTTTAAAGAAAAGTGAAGGGGTGCCTGGGTGGCTCAGTTGGTTAAGCATCCAACTTCGGCTCAGGTCATGATCTTACGGTCCGTGAGTTCGAGCCCCGCATCGGGCTCTGTGCTGACAGCTCAGAGCCTGGAGCCTGTTTCAGATTCTGTGTCTCCCTCTCTCTCTGACCCTCCCCTGTTCATACTCTGTCTCTGTCTCAAAAATAAATAAACGTTAAAAAAAAAAAAAAAAAAAAGTGAAATGAGGACAGAATCCCGAGAAACACAAAATGTAAAGCATAAAGGAAGATGACCCAGTAGAAGGAGACAGAGGTATAGACAGTAGGTGGCGGCAGGAGGTGGTGCAGAAACCCAGACAAGAAAGGAGCGTAAAGCAGCACGAGCTTACAGGAATGTCAACCAGGATTCAGAGTGAAAAGAAGTCACCCGACTTGGTAACGAGCTCTATGGTACCTTTAGTGAGAATGGTTTCACAAGAGCAGCTACTGTGGTGAGCAGGAACTGTATTTCAGGAGAAAGGATAAATTCCTTGCTTGTAGCTCACCTCCTCCCTCCATCCCAACACTAAGTCGTAATATACTAAAAAAGTAACTTACCAGATATACAGCTTCATTGTAATTGTTTGCTTTCAATGATTCTTTAAGTTGACGAATCATAGCTTCTACAAACTCTCCACCGAAGTTGTAATTCCTGGCATTCAGCAGTCCAACTAATGTTGTATAAATTGTCAGCTTCTCAGGTAACAGACGTGCACTGATTTGAGAACCCAGTACAACAAGAAAACCCCAAAACGACAGCATTATGTTACGGTGCTCAATTCCACATTATGCAAATTTTTTATCATTTTATTAACTTTGAGCTGTGTTTTTAAAACTACTTCAGAAAAGGCATAAATATTGAGAGGAGTTGCAGACATGATGCCTGCAATTTTTCATTTCAACTCTGGTTTGTTAATCCAAGATGTAAGAAAGTAAAACATTTTAATTATAAACTTAACAAACTAATATAAATGTAACTAATGCTAGACCAGTTTATCTTCCAATGTATTTAGTGGACTCTAAAAGCAATCCTACAGAAAATGTTTCCATGGTAAAACATCTGGTGAATGCTGGGTGAAGCAAGTTTCTTTAACGCAGAATCATTAAGGGGGAGATGAAACACTCACTATTTCTAAACTTAGCTAACCAAATGTCACAGGACCAAAATTCTACTTCCAGAAACACTATTCTAGTTGCTTAGAAAATATTCAGAACTAACACCACTTTCAGCTATGTTCCTGTCAGTTAAACTGCTGAATGTCAACATGGTACTTGGACACAGTAAAATTTCTTTACAACCCAGATTGCTTACTCCAAGTGTGCTAATTTTCATTACAGTTATTTGAAAAGCAAGGAAGAGGATTACAGTAAAAAACGTTTGGAGAAAGCAAATGTTGCTTCCTAATTTAGGTAGCCTTTAAAATTATCTCAAAAAAGAAAAGCAAACAGGAAGGAGCTCATGATCAAATTCTCACACACAGTTTGTGTTTTCCCAACGCGCCTAGCAGAGTGTAAGGGACAATTTAGATTAAAAAAAAAACAAAAAACAAAAAACAAAAAACACTTACACTGATAGTAACCTTCCTCGCCACCCCCAAAACCATGGTTTCCATCACAGTTTAAACATAAATCTACTCCATTCTAAAAAATGCTTCCAAAACAGAAGGCATTTTAATTTGTCTTAGTCATTTCTTAGTCTAAGGACAGGTCTTCCTGAATATAAACTGGATTTCTTTTAAAAACTATAACCGAAATTATTTGTACTTTGTGAGGTTAAAATGAAATCCACTGGTAACTTTGATTTGCGTGTACATTTTTAAATTTCAAAAATGAGCTGTAGCATTATTTAATTAGAATATTTGAAATAGTAACTTACAAGTCACCTTCATATGTGAAATTTTAAAATACCTCATGATTTATAACTTCATGTACAGTACAAAGACCCCTTTTATCCAAAAGTCATAACTACTTCTTTGCAGAGCATATAATTCATAGTGATCAAGGTCCATCTGAGAGATGAGAGAGTAAGGATTAATTCCATCACTGGGAGAGACTGTTTCATGATTCTATATAACACTTTTCCCATTTTAATTTACTCACAGATTAAATAATATTTGTTCTAGCAAACCTAAGTCGAAGAAAGAGTATGTCCATTAATAGCTTCAAAACTTCTCCAGTCTTCTGAAAAGGACTATCACTCAAGTGACCAGTTCCCAAATTTGTTTAGTACTACCACTTTAATATATAAATCAAACTCTATATGTTGTATATATTTAAGTGTACATGCTTAAAAGAAAATCTCTGAATGTGAAAACAGTCAACTCAAATGATAATAAGGTTCCAAGAAACAAAATGTTAAGGAAAATGCTCAATTTTGTCCTTTTTATCGCTAAGGTTCACCAAAGGTCATTCCATTTGTATAAGTTTCCCATTAGAAGGAAAGCTAATGAAATACATGGAATATAAACACATCTTCTGAACACTCCCAAAGCATTTAAGAGTAGATAATACATTATCACCTGGACTCACAAATCTTTTGCATACATACACTGTACAAAGAAGCCTTAAGATCTTGCTCTTGTAGTTAGGAAGATCAGCTTCTAAAACACCTGCCAAGCCTTCTAGGTTGCTCTCCAGAGAGCAGGCACTCTGTAGAGGACAGCATATTAAATATCTGTTAAATACTCGGCAATTAGTTAAAATTTTCTGAGTGATCATAATAAAAGTTAAAGTCTTATCTGTAAAAGGCACTATGACAGGTTTACTATAAATCAATTGGGGTAGTTACTGTTCTTAGAAATCCATAAAAAGAGAATGAATGAAAATTTAAAAGCAAGCAGTCTAAGGTAGCAGAATTAGAAATGTGAGGACATTATCGGTTCTCTTTTATCTCTGTAACTGATTCACTTAACATATGCCTCTCAGCAAATTACCTCAAGTAACCAGGACTTGTTTGGTTCTTCATTTATAAATTGAAAGGATTTTTCCTTAAGGTCTCTTCCAAGATTCATATTCTATGAAAATTACATTGAACTATCAATTATCTGTACCCCAAGGGTTTTAATATATTTACTTTGGGATATAGATTGCCTAAAACTAAGATCACCAAGTTTCAGCTGCAGAAATCAGTCGAACAAAGTCAACTACAACCATAAGCCCCTCACAGTCTGTGCCTATGTTGCACATACCTTTTCTCCTACTTTGCATATTAAAGATTCCAAATGATCTTCAGTTTCATTTGCATCAGAGGTCTTTCTCCTTTTGTGAGGCTGTCCCCCTGTTTCAACAATGTAAAAAAATTAACATGACGTGATGAGTCCGGTATCACAAATTTAATTTAACTTTTTTAACGCTCTAATCTCTCCCCTGCCAGAAACCCTACTTTTTACACACAGGACAAGATCTTAACTGACCCACCACTTTTCAGACTGGGCTAGAACCACCAAAGACCTCCATACCCAGGGACACTATAATAACTGCAAGAGGCATTAGTTATGTTCACTTTTGTGTGAACAGTGCCCCATGGAGCTGTGCAATGCAGCAGCCCTGTGCACTTCTGTGATAGGCAGGAGCAGTGCCTACAACATCCTAACCACCAGTAGTTAGAATACTCTCTAGACCACTCAGGTACTGCTACTCCCATTCTTTAAACTGAACTGTTCACTGATTTTCAGTTGCTTGGTCCTAAAGCCTCTTAGTGCCAGTAGTACTCATTATTCTAATAATGAAAACCAGGTTAAAAAAGGAAAATGTCAAAACATAGGAAAGGGAGCATAAGACATTAGGATTCCTCACTAGTTTTACAAGTGTTTGAGCTTTCAACTCTGTAATTAATAATAGCTTTGGTTCTGTAGAACATGTAGCATTAGGGTATAGTCCCAAATAATGGGAATTACAATCAGCAGACACATACTCAAAGAAAAGTCCTGAGCACTGTATCGAATAACTGGTGGGGGAAAGTATATGTTTTATGATTTCCTACTTTTAACTACTGTTCTATTATGTTCAAAAACTGGTTATCATTCACGGAATCTTTAAAAAAAAAAAAAAAAGATCTACCACATTGAAATCGTTACCAATCATCTAGGTGTCCTTTTGGTTGCTGAAGAATTCAGGCTGAACAAACTACAAATCAATCTTAGGCATTGGATTATTTTTCAGACTGTTACTGTTAAACATCTCTTACCATTTTGCTTAAAACCTTAATACGCATACCTTGTATCCTTTTGTGGAATAATCTACGGCTTAAAAGTTTGAAGTGAATAGTGTTAAATACAGAACATGTTGTTGTTGGTAAACACAACGTTGGCCAGTCTCCCAACGTAATTCAATTTTGACTTCCACCAATTAGATTATCAGGGCAGCATGTGGACAAGGAAGCAATGGTCTGTAACAGTGCTGGGGATCTGCATTAATAATGGAAATCTGGATATAGGGTTACCAGGAGTAATTAAATATAACTTCAATCTTCTCCAGACTTGTAGAGCCAAAACTGAGCCATTTTTACAGAACTCATAATCACTTACTTGCCATTGTAACATCTGGCTTGAAATATACAGCGATTGTCATAAAACACAGTACCTGACTACTCTAAGCTTGGTGTTAAAAGTCTCTCCAATGACTGAAATGATCTTCAGGCGCCACCTGAACTCAAGGTGCACAAAACCAATCTATTACTATCCAGATAGGACCTGATGGAAATATTATAAAAGGCCACAGGGTAAAGCACTATGTGCTTTGACCCCCCGACTTCTTAGTTATCATTATGATCTGGCTTAAATAACAAATGAACATAGTTTTGAGAGGATAATGCCATAAAAAAAAAGTAACACGCATGCAATGTGACAGCTGAGATATCCAGAGATATCTGCTCATGTAAAGTGGACATGTGTGATACAGTGGAATCAGTGACCTCGATTCTCAAGTATGCATAGGATCTATAAAGCTTCCACCACCAACTTTCACAAAAAGGTCTTCTGTTTCCAGGATTTATTCACTGAAAAAACTGCATTTTCAATGCAATGTTTATGTAAGCTGTCAGCCAGGATGCTAAAATAGCCTTTTTCTAGAGCAGTGGTTCTTAATTGGGTGAGATTTTGTCCCCGCTAGGGGCCACGTGGAAATCTCTGGAGACATTTTTAGTTGTCACAACTGGGGGAGTGCTACTGGCATCCAGTGGGTAGAAGCCAGGGATTCTGCTAAACATATTACATTGCACAGGACAACTCCCAACAACAAAGAATAATCCAGCCTGAAACGTCAATAGTGCTGATGTTGAGCAACTCTGTTCTAGAAAGCAGAATATACTAATGGCCGTTCTTCAGAACCAGATTTCTGGTAAGGTTGGGAAAATGCAGATGCTAAAAAACTAGCCAAATAAGAGCAGTTTTTTTGGTTTTTATGATTGTTTTTTAAAACTTTTAACTACCGTTCGCTTCCTTCTAGCCCATCTACTCTGCCAACCCTTTATCTCACATCCCACCTTCCACATCCTCCCTAAATTAACTATCCAGCTAGCTCGTTCCCAAATTAATTTGGAATCATACCCCCGTCTTTAAAGCAACATTCCCAGACCCTCTGGTAATGTAGAAAAGGAGAAAATAATGCTGTAGGGAGAGAAGGCAGGATTTCTGAAGACAAACTAGAAAATACAAGTACATAGTCCTCCCTGAACTGCAACTCCTATTTTCTCTCTTCCCATTTTGACTGTATCAAAGGACAAGTTTTGTTTAGAGAATGGGAAGAGGCAGAACATATTAAGAAGATATGCCCCACTCTCACCTGAGATATGTGAGGATATGAAGGTGGGGGGTGGTAAAACTATAGACACATCTGAACTCATGGACAGTACCAGGATATTGAACTCAGAGGATAACCTGGGTACACAGAATAAAGCACCCTCATTAAGGATAAAATTTGAGGAATTAACTCAATGTTCTCATATACCCCCAAGAAAACATATCCATGGTAGCTCCCAAAGCAAGAATAGAGTTTATATTAAGTGTAACTATGTAGAAGTTTTACAATATAGATTCAAGTTACATATTGCCACTTCACTCTGACAGTCTTGGCTAGTATAGAAGAAAGACGCAGATCTTTATTAAAACCCATTTGAGGGGCGCCTGGGTGGTGGCTCAGTCAGTAAAGCATCCGACTTCAGCTCAGGTTATGATCTCAGGGATCCTGAGTTTGAGCCCTGCATTGGGCTCTGTGCTGACAGCTCAGAGCCTACAGCCCATTTCAGATTCTGCATCTCCCTTTCTCTCTGCCCCTCCCAGGCTCACGCTCTGTCTCTCTCCTTCAGAAAAAATAAACACACATTAAAAAAAAATAAAATTAAAAAAAAACAAAACCCATCTGACAGGATCTTCATACACCGGTAATTTTTTTCCCTGTAAGGTGATCCTAACTTTATAAGGATACACTGTACTACATCTTGTATCTTTACTTACTATGAAAAACACAAGCAGGAAAACAAAGACCTACCTGTAAAAGAGAAAGTAAAGTAGCAAAACCAACAAGGTAAAAGGGAAAAAAGTAGAGTACCTTGATCTTGCAGCTTTAAAGCAGAGGTGATCACCAGCCTGTATACAAACTACACTCTTCCTTGGAGTAACAAATCCCTTCACTTTTAATTATATTTTTTTTCTGTAGTGAAGTTAAAAAAGCAGTCACGGTCTAAAAGACAAGGACCTAATTCTAAGTGGCTGAAAAGGGAGTTATTATGGGTTTTTGGCAAAGATTATGGATAATATAAATACTTTCTTAGAATAACAAAATAAACAATGTACTCAACAGCTATTGTATGCATATCCTGTAATAACTGCAAAGCTCCAGAGACATTCTTGGAGATTCTAAGAAATGAGTTAGATTTAGCAGTGGACCAGTATCCACACACACTAATTTCCCATTTAGGACTTCCCTTTCCTTCTTTATAAACTGAACTCCAGCTGAACTTCACTGGTATAGTCTCCTAACTTGTTTCCCTGGATCCTGGACACTCCAGCCTCAACAAAGAGATACAATTTTAAAACTGCCCTTTATGAGCTGATCCTCTGCTACCTCTTATCTTAGCTCCTACAACTCCCCCTCAGCCCCTCCTCACTCCTCCAACTCTGCTCCAGCACCACTGGCCTCCTTGCTTTCTGTGAACATGACAGGAATGGTCCAGCCTTAAGTCCTCTGCACTCATGGTTCCCCATACAGCCATCTGGTTTGCTCCCTTACTTCCTGCAAGTCTTCAGATCAGATGCCATTCTCAGTGAGGCCTTACCTGATCAACCTACATAAACAGCAACTCTACCTCAACAATAGTCTCTACCCCCTTTTCCTGCTTTTACTTTTCTCTGTAGCACTTCACACCATTTGACACATTCTATTTTATTTGACTGTGTTCTGTCTGGAAAATGAGGCTTCATCTTCATGTTGTCCACTACTGCATGCCAGTAGTTAGGACAGTGCTTGGCACTGGTAATTTTTGTTGAATAAACGATCGTATCTCGTCAAGCACATGGAAAGTCATGGCAGCCAGTGACTGATAAGAGCTGACAACAATCCAGAAATGCTGATATATCTACTTAATCAGGACTATTATAATTCAGCCTATTTTAAAATAGTCTCAAACATTTAGGCATCTACTATTTCAGATCTTTAAAAAAATCAGTAGAAGCTTAACTAAAAAATTCAGATCACTGTTTAGGGTAAACCCTAGTTGATCATTACCCAAGTTGTGGCAATTCATAAAAGTTTCAGATTCGGTATAGTATCCAAGAGGAACTATGAACTGCCCCTACTACTAAATTATTCACCAGAATAAAGTTTAATTAACTCATGTTACTTCTTTCTATTATTTATTCCAAGGTTCCTGCTTCAAGACCCGAACGGACCATGATTTACTGGCCATCTGGTATTAAAAGAAACTAACTCCCAAGAAAAGTTTGCTACCATCACAATAACAAAAGCAAAAGTTGTTTTTGTACATATTCACATTCAATTCTCCAGGTTGCCCTCTGGAAACATTTTCTCTCCCTTTAAGGTGCCCTAGAAGCGAGAAGAGTGGAGAAAAGAAAGTATGAGAGAAGCAAAGAAAGAGGGAATAACTTTAAAAGACTTGAAAGTTCCCTGAATCCCAAGCGATCATTTCAAGCATTAGTTTTTGATTAATCGAATTCCAAGCATAGGGAAGCTGTATTTTCTGTGCCCAGTATGTATGTTATGCAATAAGCCTCATGTATTAAACAACGACAAAAAAATCTAGGCACGCAGCGGAGTAATACCTGTGTCCTGATGACAGCCCCGGACTTGCTTTCACTGGCGTCAAGCCACTGCAGGCTGTGTCTCCGTGTTTATTATACTAAAGCTCTGGACCCTTAGGTGTCAGATAAGGCCGGATTAGAATATCCTCTCAAGCTATTCTCTAGCAGAAATCTGATGTTTCGTTGTTAAAACTCAAAACATGAGGCGCGTCTGGATGGCTCAAATAATCGTCTGACTTCGCTCAGGTCATGATCTCAAGGCTCCTGAGTTTGAGCCCCAAGTCAGGCTCTGTACTGTTGGCTCGGAGCCTGGAGCCTGCTTCTGATTCTGTGTCTCATTCTCTCTCTGCCCCTCCCCCGCTCGTGCTCTGTCTCTCTCTTTCAAAAAAAAAAAACCACATTAAAAAACTTTTTTTCAAATGAAACTAAACACATGTGATTCTGCTCATATTCCTAAAAGTCCCAAGATTCAAGGTGAGGAAAATGTTAGTGAAAAAAATTAATTAAAAAATTTTCTTCCATATTTTTTCTTACATCGTTGACACCTGCGAAAGGTTATCACCTCTTAAGCATTAACCGATGATAAATAAGTAAATATCATCATGAGATATGTCACATGTATTACTTCATTTAACCCTCACAAACTGAGAAGAGGTATGTAATATACTTCTATATTACAGACTAAGGTTTACAGAAGCGATAAAACCTGGGCAAGATCATGAAGTAATGATAGGGTCTAGCTTTGAACTTAAATCCTCTGATTTGGCCTCTTAACCAATACACCACACACTTTTTAAATAGCGCTACACTGTAATATAATAGAATTACTTAGTTTCTTTCCTGGTGGGTGTGTGTTCTCCGCTGATTTCTGTAAGGTAAGCACCTTTTTCCTGTTTTTAACTAGCAAAATTATCCTTGGTTTTTATGGTGGCAATATCATGATCCCTAGGAGCGCAACGATCCAAATGGAATAGAGAACCCCTGATCTACACCTCTAAGAGCTCTCCAGTGTGTTTTCCAGTACTCCTCTTTCACGAGGGAAATGCGCTGCGCTTGCAGTCAGTTCAAAATCTAATGTAACAACGTGCATCTGTTTATTAGTGACCTCGTGAGTATGGATAAGACACAGATTTCTTTTCCTGCAGTTTGAAAGAAGGCAGACCAACGCACGACCGGTACAGCAGAGCTCAGACTGCAATTCGTCAGATCTTCCACTCACCGCTTTGTTCTTTCCCTTCTGAGGGCCCTTTACAGGTGCAGTTTGAGGGTCAAAACGAGCCACTGAGACTAGTGGTCCCTGTCACTGTGCGTAAGAGACGGCCGCACAGACCCAGGTATACTTCCCTACTGGACGGTTCTAAGGACCAAATCCTGAAGAGTCCTTAGAGACTAGAGAGATCCACCAGGCCGACGACTAAAGGATTTGGGGTGGGGGGAAGCGAGGGCTTTCCAGAAGTCGCCTGGCCACACTCCCGGTGTGCCACCCTCCTTCACTCCGTGGCTCCCCGAACGCTCCCGGGGTGGGGTGGGGGAGGGCTTCCCATCCCTTCCCTCGAGCCCCCGGGACCTCGGCTCCCGCCTGGGCGCGGCCTCGGCGGCAGGGCCGATGGCACTCACCGTCGTTCTCGTCGCTGTGCCGCCGCCGGGACATGCCGCACGCCGGAGCGCTGCCTAACCGAGAAGCCGGGAGGGAAGAGCGGCAGGAACTGTCCGACCGCCGGCCGGTGCGAGGACAGCAAGGAGGCGCGCGCAGTGTCCGGCGCGCAGGCGCACTCGCTCGAGACGGGTCCCGGAAGCGCAGGCAGGAGAGGTGCGGAGTGGGCCTGACGGGCTCAGGTGCGAGAGAGCCGGTGTCTGGGAGCTCACTAGGCCGAGGGCGTCCGGTCTACACGCAACCGCCCCCTCGGGCTTCCTCCGCCTCTCGGCGGCTTCCTTCTCCCGCCTTTCGCTTTAAGTCCTTCCGGGGCCACGCGGAAAGCACCGCCTCTTTAGCCAGACTGAGGCCGCCGGCCGCAAGCCAAGCCTAGCGGCGGCCGGTCCACAAAACACCCTGGAATCCCCGCCTTAACTTCAGACCCTCCCTGGGGCCTCGCAGAGTCTTCCCGGCGGCCCTTTCGCTAACAGCCTCGAAGACTTCCGGGGCGAGGGCAGGTCTCCAGTGTGCCTTCCTTCGTAAACTCCAGGAGGGGGCTGGTGGAGGTTCTTGGGACGGTGCTCAGTGACGATTCCTAGGCGGAGCAGATTCGATGAAGAAAGATGTAAGAAAGAACCAGGACTGGCGGGTGAGTGCTCTTTTTACCCCCACTTCCGGGCCTTTGCCTCGTCGGGGAAAGCTGGGCGGAGCGATCTCCCAGGCCCGGCGCGCGGGGTGGGGCCGGGCTGGGGGCGGGGGGCGGCGCCGCGCTTGCGGTCCGTGGGACTGGAAGACCCGCCAGAGCCGGAACCTACGGCCGCCGGGTTACCCTCGGGCGGTCATTTTACCCCTCGCCCTTCTCGGTGGTTGTTTAGGAAGGAACGGGTGATTGCTCTAGTAATTTTTTCATTGGTTATTGGGTACCCATATACGTGTATGTGAGCGTCCCCTGCCCTGACGTCTCCGATGAGCACCGCACCTACTCATCTGATTGCCTTGTTTGACTCTTCTGTCCTAACCTATTCCTCTGTCAGTCTTAACCATTTCAGTGAATGGCACCATCCATCTACTTAATTCAAAAATGTAGGTAAGAGTCATTCTTGGGTCCTTCTTTTCCTTCATTTCCTGCATAACAATCTATCTGTAAACCTTGCCACCTCTACTTTGAAGACAAATCCTGAATCAGTCCACGTTACTCCTTTGTTTACAATTCTCCAGTTACTTTGCATTGCAAACTCTATACTCTGACCCAAAGGGTTGTGCTCTCTCATCACTATACTCCATCCATTCTTTCTTCCTGTTTCTCTAATAAGGTAAGCTTGTTTCCACTTTAGGAATTTATACTACTTCCTTTGCCTGAAGACTCTGCTCCTAAATCTGCATGGATGATCCTTGTGATTTATGTCTTAGCTCAAACGTCAAGTCTTGAGTGAAGCCTTCCCTGGCTACCCAATCACTGTTTTATTTCGTTCAACAAATAAATTGTGTTTGTTGACATTTAGCATCTCCTATATGCCAGGCAGTGTTCTACATGCCAATGATGCAGAGGTGAACAAAGGAAAACCCTTGTTTTCTTGGTGCTGGGGATCCATTTCGTAATGAACAAACATAGTGCAATCAGAGGAGTGATCAAAGGGATTGTAGTAGATGAGATGAGAGGCGGTGAGAGGGGCTTTGGATGGATTTTGGACTTTATTAGAGTATGTTGAGAAGCCTTTGGACTGCTGTTTAGTTACCTTACTGGGGAGGTGGGCAGTTAAGCTACTGCAATTATTCGGTCAAGAAATCACGGTGGCTTGGGGCGCCTGGGTGGCTCAGTAGATTAAGCGTTGGACTTCAGCTCAAGTCATGATCTCACAGTTCGTGAGTTCAAGCCCTGTGTGGGGCTCTATGCTGACAGCTCAGAGCCTGGAGCCTGCTTCAGATTCTGTGTCTCCCTCACTGCTTGTGCTCTCTCTCTCTCTCTCTCAAAAAGTAAACTTTAAAAAAATTTAAAAAGAAAGGAAGAAATTATGGTGGCTTGACTGGTAGTTGGTAGTATGTCCATTTTGACAAGATTTGGCCACAGGAGTGATTTTTATATTTTATATTTCTTCTGTTTATTAAAATGGGGCTTTCTTGGTTGTTATTTCTTCTAAGGAATGGAATTTGGACAGCTCTAAAATTAAAGGATATAAAAGGACAAAATGTTTGGAATTGAAGTCTAGTACACAGTTTGGTTGATTTTGGTTGTAGCTGGTGCTTTTCGGGTATAATGTACCTTAAATGTTTGCGGGGCTTGCCCCCTAATTTAGGTTTCTGCTCAAATGCTACTGCCTCAGAAAGACTTTACCTAGTCTTTGTTTTAAAGAGCCCCTCCATCACTCCTAACTCCTTACCCTGGTTTTTGTTTTCGTGACCGTTTTCCTATCTGTTTTTTTAAGGGGGGTAGTGGGGAGAGGCAGAAGAAGAGGGAGAGAGAGAGACTCTCAGGCTCCATGCTCAGCACAGAGCCGGACGTGAGGCTCCATCTCATAACCCTGAGATCATGACTTGAGCCAGAATCAAGAGTCAGATGCTTAACTGACTGAGCCACCTAGAGGCCCCTCCTATCTGACTTTTTAAATTTAATCGTTTGTTTACTTTCTGTCTCTCCCTACTGGAATGTAAACTCCAAGAAAGCAGAGACTTTTTCCATTTCTTTCACTGCTCTATTCCTATTGTCTAGAACAGTGCCTGGCATAGAGTAGGTGCTAAATAAATATTTATTGAATAAGTGAGTGAATGGATGGATGGCTTGGGTTGCTGGGCCCATGCTCATTTGCCTGATTGATTGAGTAGCTTCAAGTTTACTTCAAGTAGTAACCAACGACCGAAATTGTCATTTTTCCCTTGCTTCCTAGGAGATAGTTAACTGAAAGGAATCTGCCCCACTACTGCAACCAAACCAGATGCCTTCTTTTACTTCACCCGACCAAGGAAAGGACCTGGAGGCCTGTGTTTTAAGATTTTCAGACTTAGATTTAAAAGACACAAGGCTTATCAATCCCAGTAGCAGTCTTAAAGCCGAGTTGGATGTCAGTACGAAAAAGAAATACTCATTTGCCAAGAAAAAGGTAAGACTGCCGCATTGCCGTGTATGCTTCAGGATCACATATGTATAGTTAGTTCAGATGCATCTATTAGTAGCTCATCAAGGCTGTCCTCCAGGGAACAGAGGGCTAGTGAGACACAAGGCTGCTGCCATGCTCAAGGCAAGGTATAGTTAGGGTCATTAATTAGTGATCTTAAGTTAGTGCCAGGAGAAGAAGAATCATAGGTAAGGTGTGGTTGTGGAACACTTATGGTTGAGTACTTGAGGGCAGATTCTAGAAAGATGGGCTGAATTCCTTTTTCCACCTAGAGTTAGGGGAAGGATCCCAGGATCCCAGGAGACCTTGTCATACGGAGAACAGACAGGCAGATGGCAGCTGCTATCTAAGACTCCTGATCTGATCTAGCTGGCTGAGTTCTTTTGGTTAGGAGAAGGGACACAACAGCCCAGGATGGTTGCAAGCTTACTAAGGACCGTTGGGATTGGATTATAATGGGAGGTGATATTGATATGCTGCTCTTCTATGCCATTTATCCTTTTTTCAGAGATCGTTGACTCAAACCTCCTGCTGAAGGTCAGAGGAAGGAAAACGACCAGAGGACATGCAACTGAGACTTAGTTTTCTTACCTCCAGTCTGCTGTCCTTCTTCCTTCCACAGTTAGCTTTCGTTGGCTTCATGTCAATGAAGGATAGATGTCCCTACTTATAACTTCTCATCCGTCACCCCTCTGTTCTCATCTCACACGGATGTCCTTGAAAATGAAACCCAAAGGGTACAGAAAGGTTTTTTCAAATATTATCTTACAAAAATTTCAGACTTAGAGGAAAGAATTGTACAGAGGACCCTCATATCCCCTTTGCACACAAGCTCCATTCATGTTTCATCAGTTGTCCCAAATGGCTTTATAGATCCATTCCAGGGTGTTGCATTGAGCTGTCACATCTTATATATTCTTCATTCTGGAACACTTTCTCATTTTTCCCCTGAAATCGTGACCATGACATTTTTAAAGATTACATGAGTTATTTTGTAGAATATCTCTTTATTTGATCTTCACTCATGTTTCCTTATGATTAGATTCAGGTTAGTGCTTTTATTAACAAAACCATCCCACAAGAAATGCTGTGTTTATCTGGTGACAGTCTATCAGGTGGTTCACAATGGCAATTTGTCCCATTACTGGTGGTGTTGACTTTGGTTACTTGATTAAGGGAGTGACTGTCAGATTTCTCTGTTATAAAATTATTCTTTTTTCCCTTTTAAGAAGTCAGTATTTGAGGGGGGAGGGGGAATACTTTGAGACTGTGTACCTATCCTATTCCTTATCCAACTGTCATCTACTAATTTTAGATTCATTGGTGTTTCTTTGCTTAATCAATTGTTACTGTGATGGGTGCTAAAGGGTGATTTTCTAATTGCTTCATTCCTTCTAGATTTACTACTTGGCATTTTGCTGTAAGGAAGAGCCTTCTTTTCTCCCAATTTGTTTGTATCCATGTGGACTTTAGGTTTACATTTTATTTGTTGGGTGATAGTCCACTGTGTCATGATTTATTGCGATGCTCAGATCATCTCAGATTTGGCTGGGGGCCCTTTTAAGCTAGTATCTATGTCCTTTTGACTTGCTCCCATCATTCTTTGAGTATTTCTTTACTTTCTGACTCAACAAGATGTTCCAGACTCATCTTGTATTTTCCCTGCCCCATTCCTGGAACCAGACATTTCTTCAAGGAGCTCTGGTTGCTTCTAATGAAAAATCACAACCTGGAGGCTCAGCAAACTCATTGCTACTAAATGTTACTTCTCCCAGGACCTCTGGTGTGTGAAGCTAGGAAAATATGCAGATGAATGCATAAATGTCTACATGTACCATACCTATACTTCTATATTTACTGCCATCCCAATATTACACCATGAACTCATACCAGCACTTCACTTTCATTCAAGCATCACAAGAGTTTTTCTCAACTTTCCCTTTCCCATATTTATAACTTCCCTATTTGAGGAGGTTTGGTGAGAAACTTGGCTCTGATTAGTCCCAATGTATTTCCTTAGTTGCATATTCTTCTGTATGGAATCAGTATACCCACCCTGCCAAGCTGGGCCTTCCAGGGCCTGCCTTCCTGTAGGCTTCACCCACCTCTGAGCTGCCATCCTGGCTCTGGCCTGACTCTCCCTCTTGAACAGATCCCACAGGGGCTCTAACTGCAGATGGGTCCTCAATGCCTTGTTCACAAGGCCTTAAAAGACCAGATAGGATTTGAAAATCAAAGTTTAATACAAAGAAGCACATATGTTGACATACGTGCTATCTCTTTTGTTTTTGTTTTTTTTGTTTGCCTATCTGGAAGGATTCACTGCAAAAGAGGCTAAAAATGCCCTGCGGTGTAATTTCAGGCTACCCTTCCTGGTACTTTGGTCTGAGACAGTCCAGATACAGTTGTGTACAGCTAGAGGATGGCCCCACAGTGGCGCTTTGTGTCTGTTATCGATGTTCAGAGTGCTTGTTTTTGGATGCTTTACAGTAGTCTCCAAATGCATTGCACACACACACACACACACACACACACACACGTAAGTATCTCCCTTCCCATTAGACTAGGAGGGAACAGTTGTTGAGAGGCTGATAATCATAGATCCCATTTAGCCTCTATTTGTACATCAAAAATACCACAGAACTAAAGAACAAATGACAAGCTAGGAAACAGATTTGTGATAACTATGATCAATAAAAGGTCACTAAAACTGCTTACAAAACAGAAAATCCATGCCACAGTAGAAAAATAGGCAATAGATGTAAATACGTGGGGTGCCTGGGTGGCTTAGTCGGTTAAGCATCCAACTTCGGCTCAGGTCATGATCTCACTGTCCATGGATTTGAGCCTTGTGTCGGGCTCTGTTTTATTTTAGATATTTATTTAAATTAGATGTTTAAAGAGGTGTAAAAATGTATGCATGGAATGCTTACTCAGCATTGCTTATTTGCATCACCCACTTGCCCTAATTGCAAAGTTTGGAAACAAATGTCCATTAGTTAGGAATTGGTTAAGAGAATTATGGCATACCCATAGCTTTCTGTTTAATAGTCTTAATAAATATAAATAATTTTTTATAAAAACAACAAAATTATTTTCCAAAAAATCAAAACATTTTGGAACATTTCTTTCCAATCTTTTTCAGTGTAATTTTTAAATGTTGAGGTTACATTGTATAAGCAAATTTTTTCCATTGTTTTTCACTTAACATTATATCATAAATATTTTCTCATATAACTTAAAACTACCTGCTCGATATTCTATAGTAAATACATTCCATAATTGCCTTGACCGTTTTCTTTTTAGATATGACTGATAATGTTGTTTGTAATGTTGTACTAATATTCATCTGAAATTCAGGTTCTTCCTTTAAGAACAGTCCCTAGCAAATTTTAGATAGAGACATAAATTTAAAGTAAAACTAACTCTCTTAAGAAGTTCTTCTAAAAAAACCTGGGACATACACCTAGAAACCCATGTGGACGGATGACGTCAGGGATTCACTGAGACTTCTGCCAGCCTTACACCTAAGGTTAATCGTGGAATATTTGCAATGTAATTGCAGGCATTTGCCCTTTTTGTCAAAACCAAAGAAGTTCCTGCACATCCTTTTGAATGTAAAGAAAAATGGTGGAAATGCTGTCAACAGCTGTTCAAAGACCGGATCGGCATCCATAGACATGTGGCAACACAACATGCTGATGAGATCTGCCGCCAGACTGCTTCCGTGTTAAAGCAGCTAGCTGTGACACTGAACACCTCAAAGAGCCTTAAGCCTGCAGATGATAGGAACCCTCTAAAAGGGTACTTGACCTGTAACAGGGAAGTGTCCGCTTGGCTCCCTGATGTAAGCTGCTTTAGCCCTGATGAGCTGATAAGGTAAGAATTCCATTCTGTACTTTTGGTTTAATTTTACCAGTTTTTCCAGCCACAATGAGATACCACTGCCTATCTACTAAAATGGCAAGATCCTTAAGGCACAGGATTTCTCTATGGGTCTAAGCCAGGCTGATAGCCACATACTCTGTATTATGGGAGCAGTGATATATACCCATGTAGCTGGCAGCGTTCACTAGGTTTCATGAAAGGATATATCTTACCTTTTCTGAGGAGAGGTGATGAACAGAAAATTGTGTTAGTATTTTCAGAGATAAGTTGGAAGGCTCAGAAATGTTAATGATTCCTCTACCTTGAGTATCAGAGCTTACAAAGCATATTTTGTTACCAAATATGGTTTTCTCAGTTGATCGTGTTTTAGAAAGGATGTTAACTTAAAAAAAAATTTTTTTTTAATGTTTATTTATTTTTGAGAGAGAGAAAGAGGCAGAGTGCGAGTGGGGTGGGGCAGAGAGAGAGGGAGACACAGAATGCGAAGCAGGCTCCAGGTTTGAGCTGTTAGCACAGAGCCCGACACGGGGCTTGAACTCACAGACTGTGAGATCATGACCTGAACCGAAGTCAGATGCTCAACCAACTGAGCTCCCCAGGCGCGCCCCAGAAAGAATGTTAACTTTTAGAACTGGGGCACAGGATTAGAAGTTTAGATCCTACCTTTGCAAAACTCACAAAATTATATTACAGAATTCCGGAGGACAAATTTCTGATTTTAAGCAATTCCTGAACTATTTGGTGAATAGAAAATGTCCAAATTTAATATACTTTTGTCATTACTATTCAGTGCCAAATACCTCTTGTTTATCAAGAAAAGGAGAAAGAGAATTGAACTTGGGCTCAGAGTTGAGCTAGTCACTAAAATTCTTTGTATGTCGTCACCTCTAAAATAGTAATATCGGTGCCTGCCCTGTTTACCTCACAGTGTTGCTATATGAATTATACAAAATGATGGTAATAGCTGAACTATAAAGTGGCATACAAGCATACAAATATGGCCTCTTTGCTTCTGTATGGCCCTGTGCCTCAAGGAATTTGCTCTCTAGGGGGAGAAACAAAAAAAAAAGGATACATGAAACATTTAGCAGAGGATATGAGACAGGCTACTTAACTATCAGTTAAATTATGTGGTGCAGATAATTTGTTACAGTAGTTTAGAGGAAGGAAAACAGGCTCTAAAATAGACAAGGTTTCAGAAGAGAGTAGGCCCTGCAGTATGATGAGGGTATTGATGAGGGTGTCAGATTCCAGAGCTGGATGGGACCTCAATTGTCATCTACCATAGCATTCTCTGGAATCTGTTCTATGCAACACCAGCTCTGAAGGATGATAACAGGTGTTGAAAAGAGGTGCTAAAGACAGATAGGTTTGGGAAGCACTAGGTTAAAATGTTTTTTATTGCAGGACCTTTCAGAGCCTTCAGTAGGTAAGGGGCTTTCCTGAGATTCTCAGAGAGATGTTGTCTGCAAGGTTTCTCCAAAATGGGATTTCATAGAACAGCTTCAGAGCACACTTTGGGAAATGCAGTTTATTTCACTTCTCCAGTTTTAGAGATGAGGAAATCAGTCTCAGAGATGATAGGAGACCCACCCAGCTCCCATGCCTAGTTAGTAGGAGACAGCACAATGCAGTAGAAAGAGTATGGATTCTAGTGTCAGAAGACTGTTCAAGTCTTGACTGTCACTCTGTCACTTTCTCACCTGGAAGGAATCGGCCTTGGTTTACTCACCTGTAAAGTGGGGATAATAATAGTCCTTCTCATGGTTAAGAAGATTACATGAAAAAATGGAAGTGAAACCTTTTTGTACGATGAGAGATTCAAAAACAGATATGACCCTGTCTTAGAGGATAAGCCAGACATTTCTGTAAAATGGGTTATTGATTCCTGTCTCATGAGTATGATGACTAAATGAGGAAATCAAAGTAAACTTACTTTTTGTAAAGTAAGTTGGGTGCAGATAACGTTTTCTTCAGAGCAAATACTGACCGGAGTTGCTGCTTCTCTCAGGCCAACAACAGTAGGAGAAAGTTCGGCACAAGTTGGTCCATCGCGGCCTGCCCTCTGATACTGCCTGGGTCTACTTTGTGAATTGTGGCTGCCTTATGCCAGTGACTCAAATCTTCTCCCTGTGGTTTTCTTCTTCTAGGGGCCAGGGCAGTGATGAAGGAGAAGTTCTACTTTATTACTGCTACTGTGACCTGGGGGATCCCCCCTGGGTCTGTGCCTGGCAGACGGCTCTGTGCCAGCACCTGCGCCTCACAGGCAAGGTAACACCGCACCCTTCACGGGACTCTTCTTGTCTCCAGTTTGCACTACAGAGGTTATGCTCACGACAAAAAGGATTCCCTGTTAGGTTCTGCGAAATCCTGCTAGGCTTTTAAGTAGACCGCTAAACAGTTATTAACATGGCATTTTATGACTGTTTAATGGTATAGACTAAGAATCAGCAGACTTTTCCTTACAAAGCAAAATAGTAAGTATTTTAGGCTTTGCCCAAAACCTACTCACTCTTGCTTCTATTAAACCCTAAAACTGTGTGTGGAATTGTGACGAAATTATAACAGGATACAGTTGGATTAATTATGCAATATTTCTTTTCAGTTGTCTAGCCATTGTATATTGTTTAAGAACTAAAGTTTAAATCTTTATGATCTTTCCTGCTAGATAGGCCATTCCTTGCCAGAAAATTCCTATAGTCTGTGCTCAAGAAGTGCCTAAAATTGAATTTGTTGATCTTTAAGTCTATATGTGTTTTCTAAACAAACAAACCAATGAACAAACAACACCTACTCAAGCGTGCTACTGTAACATGAAAACAACCTTAAACAATAGGTACAAGATGTGAAATGGCTGTGTTCCGATAAAACCGTATGCAGAAGCAGATACAATTTGCTGACCCCTGGCATTAGGAAATGTTCTTGATATGTTAGCTGGAAAAAAATTTCATAGAACTATACATATAGGTATGATTCCAAGTTGCTTCTTGATTTTTCTAGAACATGCCAGGGTCTTTTACCATTTTGTGGTATTGACATTTGCTGCTCCCTTCCCTCTAGGATGCTTTCCTGATAGATCGTCACTTGGCTCATTCCCCACTGCAGATCTCTGCACACATCTTAACCTCCTCAGAACTCTGATCCAAAGTAGTCCTCTCTCTAAACCTTGTCACTTTCTGTCACCTTCTGCTCAGAGAATTTCAAAGAATTTGTTATGTCTGAAAGTATAAGCCTTGTTTAATTTGTTACAATCTGTCTCCCTAATAAAAGCTTCATGAGAATAGGAACTTTGTCTTAATTGATGTATTCTTAGTGCTAGAACAGGGCTTGGTGCATAGCATTACAGTAAATATTTGGGGAGCGTTGAATAAAGAAATGAATATATGTTTGTAATAGAACCACAAGTGTTTGTATATAAAGATGGAAGGTAATAGATACCCAGATGTTAATCATGATTATGTCTGCGTGATAAGATTGTGGATGGTTTTTGTTATTTTCTGAAACGTTCTTTATGATTACATGTATACACACATATATAGCCGTAGACTTATATATGCATATACATATACGTGCATACACATACACACATATATAGATAAAACTAGAGACAGACAGATAATATATTATTTTACATATTTTTTGAAGATGTATTTATTTTTGAGAGGGAAAGTGCAAGCAGGGAAGGAGCAGAGAGAGAGGGGGACAGAAGATCTGAAGCAGGCTCTATGCCAACAGGAATGAGCCCAATGTGGGGCTTGAACTCACGAATCGTGAGGTCATGACCTGAGCTGAGTCAGAGGCTCAACTGACTGAGCCACCCAGGTTCCCCAACAGATAATGTGTTTTTAAAACTCAAAAGGAACTAAAATTCCCTCTGAGATCCCCTCAGGTTATGACATTGTACAATCGTAAGCCTAATCTTTCCCACACATGTTTTAAGTCCCCAGGCAGTTGTTTGATCATTGATATTTTCCACACTGATGTTTTCTAACAGATGGTGCCAAAAGCTTCCTTTACCTCATTCAGTTCATTGTCACATCCTGCCATTTCTACCTCTAAAATATCCCTTGTGTCCATTCATTTCTGTCCTCCCTTCGACCACCTTAGACCATGCCCCACCCTCTCTTATCCATTTCAGGAGCTTTTTTTAATTTTAATTTTTAAAAAAATGTTTATTTAATTTATTTTGAGCGGGGGGGGGGTGCGGGGAGAGAGAGAAAGAGAAAGAAAGCATCAGCAAGGGGGGGGGCAGAGAGACAGGGAGAGAGAGAATCTCAAGCAGGCTCTGCATTGTCAACACAGAGCCCGCCTTGGGGCTTCATCTCACAAACCATGAGATTATGACCTGAGCCTAAATCAAGAGTCTGACCCTTAACCGGCTGAGCCACCCAAGCACCCCGAGGTAGCCTTTAATCTACTCTTGTTCTTCTGTCCTTGCCTGCCATTTAATCCATTCTCCACACTGCAGCCTGCATCGTCTTAAAAAGTAAATAAAACACAGCTGTGCTCTCCTCAAAATCTCTCAGTGGCCGTCTAGTGCTTTTCGAGTAAAACCCAAATCCTTGATATACCCTTAGGTTCCTGCATGATTTAGCCCCTTCCTAACTTTTCTGCCTATCTGATGTCATTCTTCACTCCTTATACTCCAGTGACATGGTCTTTCAGGTTTTTCTGGAGCCCACAAAGGTTTTTTGCGTCTTTGGGCCTTTTTCCAGGCAAACTGTCTTCAAGGGACTCTCCCACACCCAGTTTCTCTTGCAAAATTTTTACTCAATCTTCAGTTCTCAGTTTCAATGATAGTTCCTCAAAGAGACTTTTCTCGACCTTCAATCTAAATTCATTTTTCCCAGTACACCCTCACATAGAATCTTGTAGTTATTTTTCATAGCATT
Source organism: Panthera tigris (assembly GCF_018350195.1). Classification (NCBI taxonomy): domain Eukaryota; kingdom Metazoa; phylum Chordata; class Mammalia; order Carnivora; family Felidae; genus Panthera; species Panthera tigris. The sequence goes on along the minus strand of NC_056672.1, from coordinate 59,679,693 downwards.
TGTCAGTTTGTAATTTTTATCTTAATATCTGTGATTGCCCTTAGTCTGTAAACTCAAAGAGGGCAAGAACTCTTTTTTAACTGCTAGATCCCTAATTCCTAGCACAGTTCCTGGCGTGTAGTAAAATCTTTAGTAAATATTTGTGGAATGAATACATTTATTATCACCTCTGTTTGAGAACACCTTGGAAGATGGATGTTCTCACAGTGAACCTGAATGTACAAAATATGAAGTCAATCTCTTTCCTTGTTTGGGGGGCAGATTTTTACTCTTGGCCCAGCCTGAAGTGAACTAGCAGTGAGGGTCCCTATCCACAAGGTGGCAGCACCTGCCTGGCTCTGAGTCTAAAATCTTTAGGCTTCAATGATACGTGCCCAGTTTACTGAGGTATTTTTCTGCTTTTGGGAGATTTGGTAGAGTATTACCATTTAGGTAGGGAAAGAAGACAAGTTGAAAATTCGAGAAAGAAGCTTCTGATTCCTATTGCTATAAACTCCTTACTGCCTCAAGAAATTTGAAGGGACACAATGGAGGCTTTGGAAGGGAAAAATTACATGATTTGGAATATCTGGTTTGAATCTCAAATCTACCACCTGCTGACTCTGTGTCTTTGGGCAAGTTACTTGATTTCTCTGAGCCGCTGTCTCCTTTTCTGTCAGATGGGGATTATGGTATGTACCTTTCAGGCTTATAAAGCTCCTATATCATAGTAGGTGCCCAATAAATACTGTTGCTCTCCATTCCTGAGATATAAGGCTTTCCTCACCAAGGAGCTACTTCACAGGTTTTTCTGGAGCCTTAGGGATTGAAAGTCTAGTGCATGAGTTTGGATTGCTCAACAGATTGCTCTGCCCCAGCTTTACAGGGATTAGGTGTCCTTGTCTTTTATTTGGGTTTTGAGATTAAAAGAACATAGGAAAGAATCTACTAGTCTACCCTAAAGACAGTTACGTAGAAGTATGTACTTTATCTGCCATGGTCAGAAATAGTTTTAGAGTAAATTTTGTGACACTTCCACTGGTTCAGCTCTATTTTCTATGTAGACCCTTGAAAAAGTATAAGTTGATTGTGGGGATAGTGGTCTATACAGCAGAGATGGCATATTCTTTCTGCTTTCCTCTCCCATGCCCAGAGCAGGTTTTAGCGGATTGTAATTCTCTTTGTCAAGGATCCAGAATGCTCATCATGGAACTCTGGCTAGCCACTACTAGTGAGTTGGCATTGGCTTATGAAATGAATCCCATTTATATACATGCCCTAAAGAACTGGATCGAGGGAGGTGACAGTATTTCCTCTGGGGCCTGAAAAAGGGCAGCCTTGTAAATTTTTCAAATTCTCATGCATTGGTAGGTATCATTGTTCTCTAAATGGTAGTAACAGTCTAGGACCTCGAATTAAATGACCTCTCTCTCCGTAGAGTACCATGATACTAGAGTGGTCTACGTTCTCTCTAGCGCTTTTCTCCAGAGAGCTCAGCTCCTTCTAAAGATGATGCATCCTTAAACTCATCCGAAGGGTTCTGTAGTTCCAAGACAATTAACTTGGCAGCATCCGCAGAGCATTGCCTCTTAAGGCAGGGGCCTGAATCCAGGTTCGAATGTCCCCTAACCAGCGAAGCATTTTAAAGAGAATACAGTGTTTGAGAAGCCAAAAAGCTTCAGATACGGATACACATCCATTTGTTCAACAAATGTGAATTGAGTACCTACTTGGCAGGCACTGTTCTAAGCACCGGCGATGCAGCAGTGGACAAAACAGACACGCACCCCTTGTGGACCTTGTGTTCCAGTGGGTGGGTTTGCAGCGGTGTGCAGGGGTGTACTCACATGGCCTCCTAGCTCTCAGCCGTGCTCTGTGTTTTTGGACTTGGGAAATATCTCCTCAGCAGTTCTCTTCCATTGTTGCTTCTCTCTTACCTCCTTTTTATGAAGATGAAGAAATTGAGGTCCAGAGAAGTAAGTTAATTTTCTCAGGGCCACAAAGCAAGTAAGTGGCAAAGATGAGTCTTGATCTCAGATCTTCTGACCTGGATTTAGGTTAAGCTCAAAATTTATTTCTTTGGGCATTGGACAACTGGAGCTTTGTAGCAAATGGGGCTTTCCAGAAGTTTCACTCATTGCATTCTCTTCTTCAGCGCACATCTATTGAGTACCTCATCTAAACTGTGGGCAGTGCCATTTTAGAAAACTACAAGTATCTTTGTGTGGTAACACTTGTTGTGTCTCTGCTTTTCCCCTTAAACTCACTGACACACACAAGCCTATTCTGCCCCGGGAAGATTTAAACTAAGCTAAGAACAGGCTGCATTCCCTTTCTCTCACCGTCTTGTGTCCCAGGTTCGAATTGCTACAGAAGGAATCAATGGGACAGTTGGTGGAAGCAAACTGGCCACCAGACTCTATGTGGAAGCCATGCTTTCCTGCCCATTGTTTAAGGATTATATGTGTAAGGATGATTTTAAGGTAAGAGAAATTGAAAATAAAATGGATTTTGAGCCATTTGCTTCTGCCTCAGTGCCTCTTCCCTCTCTAGGCTCTGAAGCGGAGATCAGTGTGGAGAAGTAAGCAGCCTTTTTCCCCATTAGGTTGCGAGGCAGTGCAGTCAAAGGAGCATGCTCATTCCACTTCTTTGTGTAGTCGCCATGTGATCTGGGGCAAGTGAATGCCCTTAATCTCCTTTCTTATCAAATAAGGACATTACAGTTTGCACAGTCTAACTCTAAAACTTAGATGTGTTTGCTCGCTTGAGGGACCACCTGGCTGTTTCAGGGCATCACTACTTTTTAGTCAACCTGGAATTACAAGATCAGTACTTCATACCACATGGGGGACAAAGCTGTTGCTCTCATGGCTGAGCTCCTTTGTTTGAGCAACCTGAGCTCCTTTGAGTGACCTTATGCTTTGTCACAGTAGGTGATAAAGGTGGTGGGGACTACCTTACTAGTGTTAGTGCTGGTGATGGTAGGAGAGAGGTGTCGCTCCTCCAGAGCAAAAGCTAGGATGTAATCTTACATGCTGAAATTATTTTGGTTTTATAGTTAAATGCTTATAGCCATAGAAACACCTTTGCAATTTAACATTTCAGTTCATGGAAGGTATGCAATAAATATTTATTAGAGGTGAATTATCTGAAACATTTTAGGCCCTAAACTCCCTTCCCATTAAAACATTAATTCTTACTTTGAAGTTTCTTAAGACTTCAGCTATTATTACAAAACAGATATAATTCTTGTATTTGGCACTTGGCTTATATCTGGAGATGGGAGAGTAAGACTGTATTCTGTTTTGTTTCTTATTGGCTAGACCAGCAAAGGAGGGGCTTGCTGTTTTCCAGAATTGCGTGTTGGTGTATTTGAAGAAATTGTGCCCATGGGGATCAGTCCCAATAAGATCTCCTACAAGAAGCCTGGTATGCTTGCTTTTAGAAGAAAAATTTTGTTCTTCTTCACAGGGACAAAACTTAATATAGAAACACATGTGGAAATTAGACACTCTGATCAGCAATCCACTCTTTAAAATGGCTTTGGGGGTATGGAATGTAAGAAACAAAACGAAGAAAAAAGAGACAAAAAACAGAGTCTTAGATAGCAAATTGGTACTTGCCAGAGGGAAGGTGGGCAGGAGATGGATGAAATAGATAAAGGGGATTAAGAGTACACTTATCTTGATGAGCACTGAGAAATGTATCGAATTGTTGAATCACTATATTGTACACCTGAAGCTAATATGACACTGTATATTAATTATGCTTAAAAAAAAAAAAAAACAAACAGCTGTAGTGTAGCTAGCGTGTGGGTCATCCAGTGCTTAAATTGGTCTTCTCTTTGGTACTATGGTAATTGAAGACTCAGCCATTAGAATGCCCCGTCTTATTCTTCTTGATGACGGTTTGGCAAGAACTTATTTTTTCTTTCCAAAGATAGCAATCTGGGAAGAGTGTAATTATTATTTGTAAATAGTTCATCAACTGAATAACAGGCTTTCTGCTTCAGGAAGCAAGTGGCTTTCAAATCCAAAGCAGTTGGTTTGCAGGTGCTCTAGAATGTTCTCTTCCCCTTCCTCCCTATTGTTACCATAGATGGTTGAAAGACATTTATTTGGTGGGTTTTTGTTTTTGTTTTGCTTTTTACTATGAAAATGATCGAACATTAAAAAAAGTAGAGAAAATAGTATAGTGAACTCCCACGTACCTGTCATACAGCTTCAGCAATTACTGACTCATTGCCACCTTTCTTCTATACCCTGCCCCCTTGCCCCATCCTGGATTATTTTGAAGGGAATCCCAATGTCATTTCATTTATAAATATTTCAGTAGAGACCTCTAAAAGATAAAAATTTTTTTAAATAAATAACTGTAAAACCATTATTACATCTAAATAAAACCTTTTTTATAGTAATTCCTTAATATTATCAAATATCTGGCTAGTTCTTAAAATTGGCTAGACCAGCAAAGAAAAGGGGCTTGCTGTTTTCCAGAATTGCATGTTGGTGTATTTGAAGAAATTGTACCTGTGGTGATCGCATAATTTTTCAAGTTCGTTTCTGTTAAGATTCAAGTAAGGTCCACTCATTGTGGTGGATCCCTATGTCCCTTTAAGTCTCTTTTAGCTTGCACATTTGCCTCCATCTTTGTTTTTTTTCCCCATGCAGTTTGTTTTTTTGAAGGAACCGGGTCATTTTGTCTGTAGTTTCCCACCATCTGGCTAAAGCTGACTGTATCTCCTCTGTCCTCTATTTTCCTATAGATTGATAGAACAGTGCTGTCTAATAGAACTAATGTGAAGCACATAGGTAATTTTATGGTGTTTTTTTTAGTCACCACATTTTAAAAGTAAAAGGAAACAAGTGAAATTCATTTTAATAAATAGGCTTTAATGCAGTGTAGCCAAAACACTTCAATGTGTAATGAATGTAAAAAATTACTAATGAGATAGATCTTTTACCTTTTTTTGCTTACTAAGTACTTGAAATCCTAGATCTATGTCACTCTTATTATAGCACATCTCAGGCTACCTTTCAAAGCCCCGATATCCCCATGTGGCTAGTGGGGATCTAGCCACATGCCTCTGTTACATGCCTCAGATCTAGAGACTTGGTCAGATTCAGATTTGATTTCCTTTTTTCTTTCTTTCCTTTTTTTCCCCCAAGACTGCCTGATAGGTAGCATTGTCCTGTTTCATCAGGAAGCACAAAGGTCTGGTTGTCTGCATTCGCTTTCTAATATGGAGGTATTTAAAAGAATGCTAAGGGTTAAGTCAGAGGGAAATAGGAGTAGGATACAGCATGAGGGAAAGAGACTCATGCATGAAGAGAGAAGGGCCCAAAAGGGCCATGTGTGCACCATGTCCCTACCTTAGTGGGATGAGTAAGGAGCTCTTTCTTGGTGCTACAGGACGTTGTTGGGAGGTTAGGGGAGAGTGGGCTCCGGCTCCAGGCAGTGCTGTGCTTTCATTTGGGCCATGCTGTTTGAAGGCATCTCTTTTAAACATGTCCATCGGAGTCCCTGGCCAGTCAGGCCTTCGCACGGCCAGTAGAGCAGCAGCAGGGAGGAAGTCGAAGTCGTAGAAGTCGTAGCAGATTTCCGTGCTTCTCATCACAGTTGTGAAGCTCCCTTTCACCCCCGTTTTGGTGACCTGTAATCACTTGATAATAAAAAATCAATTCTGGCTTCATTACATTCTCATAGCCTTAGGTTCGGCAGGTAGGAATCCAGATTCCTTGGCCATGCCTGGGGGCCTCTAGCCCCACCTGAGTACTTAGCAGTTTCGGGTGGTTGTTGGGGTTCACCCTTAAATAGACTGAGGCTCCCTTGGTGCCATCAGGATCCACCAGGTGTGGTGACTGCCATCCCCAGAGTCCCTGTCTGTAAGGTGTGGTTAGTCCGTGCTGCCAAATTCCCCCAAAGTCCTCACAATCAGGGGATGTCTGGACCCCCTAAGATACAGGAATATTTCTGTTCTGGAGAGTCAAGAAGGCAGAGGGCCCCACCAGACCGAGGTTCTCTCTTTTTAGTCTCCTTGGATTTTACTTATTTTCTTCATCTCCTTTCTCTCCTGCATGCTTTAGCTCTTCCCTCCTTTTCTGTCTCCTGCCCTGCTTTCTTATGTGTCACTGCTGCTGTCAGCCCTTCCCACCCTCTCTTTTCCTCATGCACACAGACTTACACACATTCTTCTTACCCTTTTGTATTTTTGAAGAATAGCCCACTTTATTCCACAAATGTATACTCGTAGCTGCCTGTCAAGATTCTTAGCCTTGAACTTGGGCTCACCTTTGTTACAGTCAGAAGCCTATAGTCAAGCACATACATGCCCAGGCTCCTCCACATACAGTGAAAATAGAACATTGGCCGTATAATGGACCAGCAAACCCACTTAGCAATTTAGATCCCCACTGTCTGGCTTTTATCACTGGGTTAGACCAAGAGAATGGAAAATTCTTTGACTAATCATTTCTAAACCTCCAGGTCTCCATACCACTTATCTTTGGAGGAAGGAAAAGGAGGATATCTGGAGTTACTAAACTATTTCACTATGGTCATCAAGTAGTGTTATTTTGAGATATAATTGCAATGATGAATAAAGGTTTGGGTGGAAGGAAACGGAATAACATGTGAGTTATCAGGGTGGGCCAATTGTGTTGGGTTTTGAGTTTTGTTTTTGTCTTGTTTTAAGTAGATTCTTGGTTTGGTTTTAGGAGTCCATTTATCTCCAGGTGAATTTCATAAAGAAGTAGAAAAGTTTTTGTCTCAGACAAATGAAGAACAAAGTGATACTATCCTCCTGGACTGCAGAAACTTCTATGAAAGCAAAATAGTAAGTAGAACCAGAATTGAGTTCAGTGAAATGGTAGGCCTTCCCCTACCCACATCATGGCATGTTTCCCAAGGTGCTGCTGTTTATGCCTGCCTGTGCCCAAGTCACATAGATCTCCCCTGACTGCTAGCAGCTTCAGAGAAAACCCTAGCCTTTGAACTCAGGATCTGGTGAGAAAGTCTAAGAAAGTAGGAATTAAAAGACATCTTGGCACATAATGTACTTTTTGGCTCCCATGTGCCTCCCCTTGATATAGGTCAAGGATCCTATAGTTTGCTTTGGGCAGCCTTTCCAGTTTTCTGAGGACTCTGGTAAGGTGACCAATAGCCCACCAGGCTTATTTCTGAGTTCCAGATCTTGAAGTTGAAAGGTCAGAGTGTAGGTGAGAAACAGTAGCTAGTAAGTGGTGCCTTCCAAAGGGGGGCTCTGAGTGGGGCTGACACAGAAAGAACCTTTGTTCTTACCAGGTATGTTTTTCTGATAATTTTCCTTCTGCTTCTCCTATGTTGTAGGGGCGATTCCAGGGCTGTTTAGCCCCAGACATCAGGAAATTCAGTTACTTCCCTAGCTACATTGACAAAAATCTAGAACTTTTCAGAGAGAAGAAGGTGCTGATGTATTGCACTGGGGGTATCCGTTGTGAGCGGGGTTCAGCCTACCTCAAAGCCAAGGTGAGTTAACACCCTTGGAGTCACTGCAGGTGTGGAGATGAAGAAGGTTCTACCAACAGCATGTAGTGAGCCTTCCACTCCCCACCTTCATTCCCTCTGTCACCCTCAGCCAGCCAGGGATTTATTTTTCCCTTGTATGGTTCCAGAATAGAGTTTGTAAGTACAAGATCTGAAGTTCTTAAATCTCAAGATGTGGAAAGCACTTAACAGTCTTAGACACTCATCAGGTACAAAAGGGAAAGATCAGTGAACATCTCCCTTTTCCTAATCCTTATGCTTGATCCTGAGAAGAGCAAATTCACATTACATGTCCCGACAGGTGTCCTTCTATATTTAGGGGACAGCAAAAATAGCCGGGCTTCCCAGGATCTAGTGGAAGGCCCTGACTGCTGTCATCACCTGCCAGTCTCCTGTGGAGCTTCTTACTCGTCTCTGTCTCCTCAAATTTCTTCTTGTTTTTCCTCACATAGGGAGTATGCAAGGAAGTGTTCCAGCTCAAGGGTGGCATCCACAAGTACCTGGAGGAGTTTCCTGATGGTTTCTACAAAGGGAAGTTGTTTGTTTTTGATGAGCGTTATGCCTTATCCTACAACAGTGATATAGTGTCAGGTAGGTTGGCACAGGCTGGAACCTAAATTGATGGTCAGGCATACTCTGTATGAAGCATTCTGGAAGGCAGGCCAGTACTGGTTACGTGAAGAAGAAAATACGGAGAAGTAATGTAGTATGACCATTTCCCATTAGAGTTGGAGATGCAGTAGTGGAGCAGACAGAACCCTGGACCAGGAATCAGGAGGCCTGTACTGCCATCTTGACTTCCTGTTTACTGGTTAGGCAAGTCCTTTACATTAGGGGTGGTGCCACTTGCTTTGCCTGCATGCTGGAGGTTGAACTAAATAGGCTGAATCAAGGGTCTTCACCAGGAGATGAGATATAAAATTCAGGGGTTCTGTGAATTTGGATGGGAAAATAATTATATCTTTATTTTTGCAACCCCACACTACACGTAGCACTTTCCTTGACTGTAATGTAAGCAACAAATCAGTAATATTAGATACACCAGTGACTCTGTCATCAACAGCAACCACAGTATTTTCATATATTATAGTGGCTGCAGACATCCCCAAATAGCATTTATGTTCGTCATTGTCTCAAAATGGAAGTATTAGGCCCCCACTGTCTTATTTCATGTGTTAATATCTTACTATACAGATTTTTGAAGATGTTTTGGTATTTTATATTTCTATATAATTCGTTTCCTTGTAATACTATGTATTTTATTTAAAGAACCTCCATTTTAGATGGTCTATAGACACATGTGGTAGGTGAGGTACTTTTGAGTGGTGGGTGGGGCATTCCGAGGTAGGAGCTGAACCCACAGCCAAGGCAGGGGTGGCCACAGGAAGGTATGAGCTCAGGAAGCCTGTGGTTTGACTGTAGTTTTGAGTCCTCACCGATGTGTGGTACCCAATGAGGACAGTCAGTAAAAGGAGGATGGAAATAATCCTTAAGAAAAATGGCTGGTGCCCCCGGATGCCATTATCTTGAACCGGAAAGGTCATGGGCAGACAACCCTAGTGACTGTCGTAATTTGCTAGAACTCCTGTGATCGGGGACTGAATTACCACTCAGATAATGAATAAGATTTGAGTGTGGTTGTCCTCTCCCCTTTCTTCTTGATCTTTTTATTAATTTTAACAGTCTTTTATATTTGTGTGTCTTATTGAAAGCTACTTGAGATCTGTTTTGGAGCTAGATGGAGTATAAATTATAAGTAAGTAGAAATAGTGGATTTGAGGAATGTTACTGAGGAAACGTTGGCAGGATATGATGGGTACTTGCATGTGAGTGTGAAGGCAAGAGAGAAGGCCCGAAGGTGGCTTAGATAAACTAGTTAAGGACACTTGAAGAATGGTGATGTTGTTCATGGTAACAGGAAGTCAGCAGGGAAAAACAGGCTGAGAAAATAGATAATGGGGGTTTTAGGAATCAGGTGGTCAGGTGTCCACTGGCAACAGCAGCAGAACCTCAGGCCTGGGAAGCAGGGCCGTGGATAAAGAGGTGGGAAGAAGCTGAATATAGATGTGGGATCATCTGTACTCATGTGTGTTGTTTCCCACCATAAAGGGAATGACCTAAAAAGGGAAAAAGACCATTGAACCAAGGGGTAGTTGGCCAGCTTTGGAATAAAGAGAGAAACAATATTACCTGTTTTCTAAGTGGGAAAAAGAAGAAAGTGAGTCACCGAATGTTGGAATCAGGAAGACAATTCCCAGGTGAACCTACCCCTTCCCCCCCCCCAAAAAAAAGTGGGGGTGAAGAAGCATTTTTTGGTAGAAGACGGGAAACTTCTAAAACCTTCCCAGGCCCAACAGGATATATTAGCTGATGTGCTAAGAGTTATATTTAGGAATTGGAGAAGCGCCTGTCTACGTGTATACACGTGTATATGTGTGTGTTTATAACTAGGGCTTTTCTCTCTTCCCCAGAATGTTCATATTGTGGAGCCCCATGGGACCAATATAAACTCTGCTCGACTCCCCAGTGCCGCCAGCTCATCTTGACCTGCCCCGCTTGCCAACGACAAGGATTCACAGCCTGTTGTGTCACGTGTCAGGACAAAGGGAGCAGGCTGGCTTCAAGTCCCACCCAGAGCAGCTTTAAAGAGGAATGTGAGTGTACAGCCCGACGGCCACGCATACCCAGTGAGCTGCCACAGCAGGTGTGACTGACTCCCCACCAGCTCAGAGCCAAGGCCTGGCGCTGGTGAGGATGGGCCGTGCTTACGCAAGTGGCACCATCAGCATTTCCCTAGGCCTTCACAGAGCTGGGTTCACAGTGACCATACACTGGAGAACATCAAAGCTGCGGCAACAGAGAAACAGGGAACGCCAGCATCATAAACTGGGTACCATGTTGGCCACCTAAACCTCAGTGTGGGGAGGAAAGAGGGAGTTGGGTTCTGCCCACTTACCTGAAACATTTGACTCAGAAGATGACAGAGGGGCGCCTGGGTGGCTCAGTTGAGCGTCCGACTTCGGCTTAGGCCATGATCTTGCAGTTTTTGGGTTTGAGCCGTGTTGGGCTCTGTGCTGACAGCTCAGAGCCTGGAGCCTACTTTGGATTCTGTGTCTCCCTCTCTCTGCCCCTCCCCAGCTCATGCTCTGTCTCTCAAAAATAAATACATATTTAAAAAAAAAAAAAAAAAAAAAGAAGATGCCAGAGCACAGAAAAAAGAGCTGTTGTGGGATCCCAAAGCTGCTGGGGGAGAGAGCCTTGAGCCTGGTGACCAGGTCATGCCCTCTCTGTGCCATGCAGCAGGCTGGTAGTAGTCATTGGGCTTGTCAGCAGACTTGTCCACCCTGGTGGCAGAAGCGTGAAAGCTGTAGCCCTGGAGGTGGACTCCTTGGAAGCAGGCCACCTACCATCCACCACCTCTGACCTCATCGGCTCTCTGGCAGCCTGAGAGGCTAAGTCAGGATCTGCAGACTATGGCATTTGACTTGCTTCCTGCTTTTTTGTAAATAAAGTTTTATTGCAATAGCCACACCCATTCATTTACACATGATCTATGGCAGAATTAAGTTACAACAGAGACCTTGTGGTGTGCAAGACTGACAATATTTGCCATCTGGCCCTTTATAGAAAAAAAATTGCCATTCCCTAGTCTAAACTAATAGCTCATCTGATGGAGCAGATGGTCTTAAAGATGTGGCCCACCTTCATTTTTTTACTGATTTGGTTTTTGTGAGAGTGCTCCCCCCTAATATAGTCTCTGCTTCCCCCAATACCCACACGCTTAGCTTTAAGTATTCTTTTTGGAAGATTCAAATTAGCTCGAGGACGCTGACATTTGGGCAGTTTTTAGATGAACACCTTGGGACAGAAGACACATTTTGAGGGAGGTCATTCTGCGTTGCCATGGTAGTTTCCCAGCCTTCTGGCCAACGTGTCAGGCATGTGTCCCTGTCACCCTAGTCGCAAGAAATACATACGCAACCGTCCATAGACCAACAGATTTAATCTTATATCGCAGTTTCCAGTGACGCAGAATATAGCTGCAGTTGTGTTTCAAGGAGAAGCCTAGTGGGAAGGGCCATCCCTGCAGCATGGTGCCACTCCTGGGCCCACCTGCAGCCTCAGTAGACACTCTCCCTTAGCGGTGAGGCCCTGGCTCCACCTCTGGTTACCCTGTACCGTCCACATCATCACAGTTCAGTGTGCAAGACTTTGCCTTTTTCGTCAATAGCCTCCGCTCGGTGCTCTGCAGCTTAGTCTGTGCTCGTCAGCTATTTGGGCTGTCCTTTGTCATAAGATTTGCTGAATCACTCATGAAAATAACTCCCGAGCAACAGAAATGCTAGTTTAACTGGCACTGTGGTATATTAAAAGGCACAAGGGCATTGTGGCTTAACCTTTTTGCTGGGTCCCAAGAGATGCACATGATGTGAAAAAGGGATCTGGCAGAAACACCAATATTACATTTACAGAATAATCGTCTTGGGATGGTTTGGCCAGGGTTTCCTAATTCTTTAATATCTGGATTTTCTTCACCATTGGCCTTCAGAGGCTTAATTGACAGACGAGATCAGTGGTGATGTGACACATGGTTGAAGTCTTTAACTATGGCCGTAATGGACTAGAAATTTCCCTATTGTTTTACCTCCCAGAAGCCATTGGCCCACTGTGCAATACAGAAAGGTGTTTTCAAGTATTTGGCCATAGGTTTTCACATCGTTGAGGTTGACACTGAGTAAGGAAAACATTATTTCTGATTCCAATATTAAATGGGAAATAAATCCCAGATGTTCCTAAAGAACACTCAGGGAAATGTTTGCTGCCTGGGATTGGTGAAGAAAGGATGGCTTTTGCAACTTGCAATTTCACTGGCTTTTCAATCATTTCCTCATATCCAGCAAAAGGAACCTCACGTTCTTTGAATCATGGCAGAGCTCTGTGGCCTTCAATCGCTCTTTCATGGGGGGCAACATTGTGCTTCCTGACCCACTGATCAGTTGGGCAACTTTAATCTTGAGGTTCTTAAAATTTAAAGGAGGATTAATAACGATGATCTGTTCACTAAATGCCTAAGATCAAATTCATAATAAAGTATTTTATAATGCTTTTCAGCCATGCGGAAGAGCGTGCTGTTTGTGCGTTACACATTCTAAACACACCTGAAACACCACGCAGTGAGGCCCCTGAAATTGGGCTCCCAGGCTTAAGTCCCATGCTAGAACGTCTTCAGTAAGATCTGTTGGTTTGGGGTCTTCTTAGTTTTTAAATAATAACCAGACTGAACTTCTGTGACTAAAGGAAAACTTCACATTAACCATAGTTTATAAAATTTTCAACTACAACCACTAGTTAACCTAAAAACCTTAGTGCATAAAGAACTGAACCACGAAAGGGTTTTGTGCCGGCACTTTGCCTTCTGGTTTCCACTGCAGAGCACAGATTATCAGTAGAACGTGTGTAGTTCAAAGGCATGGTCGTCCCCTTCACACATTAGACACCACTTCGGACCTTGGGGATGATGGGCCCAGTCAAGTCTGCGAGCCTCCTCTTCCTCACTGGAAAGGAATGGAGAGGAGATATAAGCCAGTTGACTGTGTGCGTCGGGAACCATTTCTGTGGCTCTGAGAAAGCCCTGTGAAGCTTCTTGCTAACTTTTTGGTTAGCAAAGTGTGAAGTCTTTCTAAAGGACAGTTACGTGTGAGTTGTGTAAGGGCTCTCCCACTGGTCAGCGTTCACCGATGAGGGTCTGTGTTAGCGCTGACTCATTCATAAATTACTTCTAAGCCGCTGACCACACAGGCATAAAACCCACTTTCTCCACCGCCACGGTTTTTGCTTTGTACACAAGAGGCCCTGCAGTTGAAGCCCTTTCCTCCAGCTCAGATAAGAGCTAAAGTTCAGTTGATCTTAATGAGAGTAGGGTCTTAACCTGCTGGAATCAATTCCCACAGCTCTTAATCAGAGCTCCTGGCCTGCCTCCTGCCTTGTAAAAAAGTTTCCACCCTGAAGATTACCTTGCAGCGTCTGTGTCCCCTCAGTGTTAACCTTGACATTTTCCCAGGAGCAAGACAATTGAAGCTCAAATACTGTTCACATACAAAGTAGTCAAATGCCATAAAGAGGAAAGCACTAGCCGGGAGGTTGCAGGCTCCAGTCATAACTTATAGGATGACTGGGGAGGGGGAAGGAGGCCCTTTGTTGTAACAAGGGGGAGTGTTTTGAAATGAATTACAGTGTAGGCAGATGAACATCAAGCAGCAGCAAGCTAGATCAGCCACAAGAGAAAGGTCAAAGAGGTCTGTAGAACTGGTGGGTGGCAGTCAAGGGGGCTGCTGGTGTGGCAGAGACAGGTAGCTATTGCAGAAGAGGAAAAAAGGCTGTCTATACTTAGATGTCTTCCAGTTCCCGAGCTGAGCCGGTAGACCTGCGGCCACCAGATCGACGCATACGAGCTGCAACAAGAACCGAATCAGCTTGTGCGGGACACGGAGCATATAAAGCAGAGCCGCCCAGGAAGGCATGGTTACTCAGGTTGTGGCTGGGAGCAGGGGCACACAGGTCACCCAGTCCAGGGCCTGGAGTTCACCCTGTGCCTGAGCTCCTCCTACCCACCCCTCCACCCCTGTGAGAAGAGTAATGAATGGATGTCGGTGGGCAGTCTCCCACAGAGAAGACACTGCATCCGGCTCAGGTCCTAGAGACTACCAGAATGTCTGACAGCTTGGAAATGTCAGGGAACAAAACCCAAAGAGTGGAAACATTTAGTCCAAAGTGACCAGAGGGTTTACATGAACTAGACTTTTAAGTATCACGTTAGCAAGCATGCTAACACTCAGTACCTCGCTGGAGCTCCACCACCAATTCTGGAATGTGGGCGTTGTTACCGTTCCCACTTACAGATAAGGAAAGTATGGCAGAAAGGCTATGTTTCTTGCTCGAAGTAATAAAGCTGGTACCAGACAGAAACAAGGTGTGTGGCTCATCTGGAGGCTCAGTCCAGCACCTCCCTCAGTACAACCTGGGTCTGTCTACATAGATTTTACACATCTGATCCTCACCAGGACATGAGCTCCTTTTCCCTGGAGAAGAAGAAAAGGTCTCAGGGTCCCTAAGAGCGAGTGGCAGAATCAGGACAGGAACTTGAGTCTCCAGCCCATGGCTCGGGGTACAGATAGGGATCCCAGATTTCTTTTTCCCCCACGTGCCCTCGCCGTGTACCCTGGGCTGGGTCTGTGCAGTTTCCCTAGCTGGCACTCACTCTTACAAGGACTGGATGGGGAGAAGGGCAAAGCGGCCACTTACTCAAGTATTATTTTTCTCCATTTTGAGGATGAAGGAAATTGAGGCCAAGAGAGGGAAGTAACTTGGCCCAAGTCACGGTGAGTATGTGACGGAACTGGAAGTAGGAGCCAAGTCTCCCCGTATCTTCCCTCAATTCAGTCTGCTTTTTACTTCCATTAAAGCAAAACCCGTATCATTGCAACTGCCAGACTCATTTACTGTCCAAGCCAGAAGGAATCTCAAGTCTTCTGGGCCAGCCTCTATCTGCTGCTCGAACTCCTTGCACCACTTCCTGCCAAACTTGAACATCTCCATCATGTCTTTGAGAAGAATTTTAGATTCATTTATATATTCAATAGCATGTACTGGGTGCTATTATATGCCAAGCACAAGGATCAGAAATAAAGATCTAGCTTAACAGGGCACCAAGCTATACCAACAGTAAGTTTGATGAAATATTACAAGTACTCAGGTAGCTCTCTATCAACTATGAGGCAGAATGAATGGTGGGGTCAGAAGGATGGCAGGGAACGGGTCCACTGAACCTTGAAGGGTAAAAGGATAGACTGTGGGAAGGGAAAGGTTAGGAGGAATGGCCCTCTACAGGGATACTTTGGCCTGGGTCACTGGGAGGCACACTCAAGCTACCTGGCCTGGTTGGTGCTAATACAGAGCAAGAGGATGGCCTGTCAGGGGTGTTGAGAGAGAAGTCCAGCAGGGCCTCTCACCAAGAGGGGAGGTGGGGGGCACAGGCTCCGAGATCAGGCTGCAGCCCAAACCCTTCTTGCATCCAATGACTGCAGGTATTCTTATCTCTTGCCTCACTGTAGACTGGGGATGATAGTAGGATCTAACTCACCTGGTTGTTGGGAGCCTCACATGTATAAGATAGGAAGTGTTCACAGCAGTGCCTGGCACACAGGAAGCGCTGTGTAAGCATCAGCTATGATCGTTAAGGGTCATGTGGGCCGTGCCCAGGACTCTCCTGACAGCAGTGGGAGCCCAGCAAGTGTACTAAGCAGAGCGACAGAACAAACCTTGGGATGGGCACCCCGTGAGAGATCCTCGCCCTAGAGAAGCTGGAGAGCCCACAGAAGTCGCAGGATGTGAGGCGAATGCGCTGAGGGCTTGACATGAGGCAGGCAAGGGAGGTGGCCAGGAGGTGACTGACCGGCTGGGGAGGGGGCAGCATACAGGGAGAGGCCCAGATTTCTGGCTTGAATGGCTGTGAGGGAAGTTAACACCTTTTCCTGAGATGGTTTTGGGGGAAGATGATGGAATTGATCTGGGGTACTTGTTAGGAAAGTCTTCCTTGAGAATACAGAAGAGAGACTTTCCCATGAAGGAGTGTTTGCTGCCTTTAAACATGTTAATCCTCCTCCCCTCCCCACCTCCACACGTACAGCGGTCTTCACTTGGAGTTGGCAATTCAGATTTCATTAAGTGGAGAGAGCTTCGGGGGCAGATTTACAGGACCTGAGAGCCATGCTTAGCCTCTGAGCTATAAATAGTGTAGAGGGAGGAGTCATCTGAGGTATCGCTGTGGGAAAACATAGATGGGGATCCGCGGCTCCTCCCTGACACCGCCGTAGGCCTGGTGCCCTACTCTCTCTCCACAGGACACTCTGTTAGCAGCTCGGTGCACAGGACGGGAAGGACCCAAGACACGCCAGTCAGAATGGGTCCCGGAAAGCTGCAGAGGCACTGGCTGACCTCTGGCCTCGGGGATCAATATCCCCCAAGGAAGAGCCCACCCACCCTACAGGCAGGCAAAACCCACTGGAGACTACCAAGTAGGGGGCCAGGAGCCAGCAGAGGCAGGCTTGAGTCAGAAAACTGGAGAGGCTGGGCCCGGTCCGCTCTCCTTGACAGTAAACGCTGCTGACCACCACAGTGGCTGGGCAGGGCCTGCAGGAGGCTCTCGGGGATAAAGAAACATTCAGCTGGAAAGCATGGAAGCTTGCTTCATCGGCGCACTGACAGCGGGATGAGAACATGCTGCAAAGAAAGGACTTCTCTTTTGCAGGAGGAGACTGGTATGCTATCAGAAGCAGATGCGTTTCTGTTATAAAAATTAGCAGATGGGCACAAACTGGCCTTCAAAGCTAGAAATACTACTTCACCAAACAACACTCGATGTTGCATGTAATCACTTAAATGACTCTGCTCTAATTCCTTTGGCGGGAAACCCCGAAGGAAGAGCTGCACAGTTCCTTGGGGTGACCGGGAGGCCCATTATTTTTATCACCTGTCAGTCCTGTCCAGGAAACTGCCACAGTCTCACTTCCCACCGGCTTTCATCACCAAACTCCTGGTCCTACCTCTGCCCATTCTGTTCCTTCTGCTTGGAATGCCCTTCCTTCCCTTCTCTGTGAGTTCCTGCTTTTCCTTCTAGGTCTAACTCCCTCTAACAGTCCCTCCAAACCTTTTGGATCTTTGTCTCTCCTATCTAAAATACTAGGTCCCCCCACCAAGAATGCCTCCTGACCTCCCCCACCATCTAGCACTTCCTTGCAAGGCTGGCTAAAGGCCCACTTCCAATGGGGATGTTTTGCTTAACTGGACTCTGTCTTCACAAGTCACTTCCTCACGTTGTCTGGGTACAGGGTGTAGGCATTCTTGAATTTTTAGGCACTCCCTTGAGTCTTTTCTCTCCCATAAGGTTGTTTTAAAGGCTCTGGAGTCAAGGAACTAGCCTTTCTGCTCCCTTTATGTCCCCTGGCACAGTCCTGGGACACAAAAGTTGCTCAAAAAGTGCCTGCTGTAATCTCTGGTGTGATTTGGCTGAGCCACTGCCTAGAAGGACAGTCCCTCCCAGGCTTCTGTTTTCCTGTAAGGGAACTGGGGGGTGAAGGCCTTCCAGCTCCAGCACCCTAGGGTCTGGCCAGAACCTCAGAAGCTGCTGGAGATAGGAGTCAGGCCTGGGATTTGGAGTCACAGACTCTCAGGACTGGGCGTGTCCCCAAGGGCCAGGTTATCCAACCCACAGCTGATCCTGGTGCCCCTCCCCCACCACAGCACCCCTGACCTCCAGTCATCTGGAACTTCCGTCCCTAGAAAAGGCCTCCAGACCATTTTGCCACTAGAAGACAAAAGCTGGGTTAGCCCTGGGATAGGCAGCCCTGGGCACAAAAGCAGCTTAATCTAAACTGGGAGGGGAAAATGTCAGGCTACGGCATGTTGGAACAGAACTCAAGGCCTTTAGTGCTGGTTTTGAAGCCAGATCACAGCTGGCCACAAGCATCTAGATTGCTGGCCTTCCTCAACAGTTCAGGGTAGCTATCACCTCTGTTATACAATAATGACTGATAATTATTTGTTTGTGTTTATTTTAAATAAGGGCACTTCAGATAAACCAGGATACTAGGTGCATTTTTGTCTCTTTGTTGTATGGACTTTTCTAGACCCGCAGCTCTAGAAAAAAGTGGCATCTATGTGGCGAGCAATGAATGAATAACTTCTTATAGGTACTGTGGTAGCGCTCTATCAACTGAGGCATAAGAACGATGTGGTCAGAAGGATGGCAGGGAACATGTCCCTCTAGAGTAGGAACCTGTAACTTCAACACCCAGCGCCCTACAGGACTTTGACCAACGTTTGTTGAATTGAGTAACTCAATCTAAAGTGTACGTGGTTCTCTGTGCATCGGGTCTGTGCACACACACCTACACACCCCCCTCTATTTTTCTGGGTGTTAACCTAGCCTCAGATTTGAGATGTGCTTTAGTATTAGGCTATTTGCATTTTGCTGAGTGCTCGAAGCAAAAACCAAAACCCCCATGTGTAGAACAGGCTTGAATCTGATCAAAAACTCACCGAAGACCTTTTCCTTTAGAACATATAGTTATTTCATAATCCAATCCCAGAAAGAAGCTCTCATCCTTTTTCTTTCTTTCTGAACTTGTTACACTTCCTTCTCTTTGGTAATAAGAATAATGTAACTTGGTTTGTCTTCTTCCCTTGGTTCTAGAAAACTCACAGCTAAATGTAATGATCAATTATGTTAACATATTAGGCCTCCTCCTTTTCTTGCTGTTTTTCCTTCTTATTTTCCTACAGCCTTAGCAGACATAGTCCATTTTGGACACAGTATCAAGTCCTTTTAGCATCCAGCAGGAATACCCATCATAAATAACTATGCACAGAGGTTGAGAACAACAGACGCCTGTAAGTCAGTCAATGACTGATCTCACTTTTCATTAACTGACTTGTATACCTATTGGGCAGATGCTCATAAAAATGTGACATTTTCTTTTGTTTCCTTTTTGGAAAAAAAATAATAACTATGCCTTTAACTGAGAAGAAATGAATGTAACCTGTTTAACTTACATTTTCAACTTTTACCTTAAAGTGCTATGAGGTTTCCCAGGCATGGGGTTTGGGTAGTGGTGCTAGTTGGTGGCTTTGGGGGCAGGGACTAGAGCCAGACCCGATGGTCCTGAGAGGACTCTGAGCTCAGAGGAGGGTATTCAAAGAGGAAAAGACTCACGGTGAGCCTGTGGCCCGCCACATGTCCTCTCACTCAGCCAAACAAGGCGCCCAGGGTGCGCTCGGGCTCCAGCCCTGCGCTGTGCTGAGCCCCCCGGGGAGGGGAGGAGTGCTCAGTGCAGATGAAGCACCCACAGTCTAGGGGAGGCAGCAGGCCGGGCGCCAATACAGAAAACTAGGAAATGTAACCAAGGTGGTGAGGCTCAAGAAGAGGGCTCCCTTGGAGAAGGTATCAGTGGAACATTCCCTGCCATATCCGCACACCACCCCCACAACCTCCAGGACAGGTGGGAAAGCCACGGGCAGGTTTTTGGGTAGCGCATTTCCACTCACCAAGGTCGTTGTTGTTCATCATTGCGTTGGACGCCCGCAGCCGGGGCCCCTGCTGGGTAAAGTGGTAGCCGAATTTGAGAAGCGTTGCGTTTTTTTCCAACATGTTTACTATCTCCATTTCCACTTTGTTGCCCAGAGGTTGGCTCTTTGGTCAAGAAAAGAACAGGAGTCACTACTCATCCCTTTTGTGCAGGAATCTTTTCTACTAGCAGAAACCCTGCGTGGTGGGCGGGGATTTTAACCACTCCCCGACTCCACCCCCAAGAACGGGGAATTGGAAGTTTGGAGAAGGTGAAGGGTCACACACCAGGAGCGAATGAGCTGGGATTCAAACCCAGGCCTGCTGGATGCCAAGAACAGATCTTTTCGTTGCCCCACAGCATCCTTTCTACAAAACTCGAGCAGGAAGGATCTTCAACGAGTCTCAAGGAGATTAAAAATTCCACTGCCCTGGCTATACCCCATATTAATTAAATCCAACTCTCCAGGAATGAGACTCAGGTGTCTGTGGCTTTTAAAACTCCCAGGTGATGTCAATATACAGCCAGGTTTGGTAACCAGTTACTTAGACGAATCCTTTCAATTTCCAAATGAAGGAAATGGAGAGACCCAGAGAGGGGAAAGGATTTGCCTAAGGTCCCACAGTAAGTTGGGAATGCCCAGAGTTCATTTTTCTGAAGCCTCCTTCTGATCATGTTAGTTCCCTACCCCAAGATCTCTAGTGACAAAGATTGAAAGAAAACAAATGAAAAGGAAAAACCTTACAATATACAATCTTGAGAAGGATATAATGAGGATGTTCAGTCTTGCTTATAATAGTGGGGGAAAAGGGAAGCAACTTAGACATTCATGGAGAGTTGTTCCAATAATATCAAATGGTAATTGAGTTTTACAAGAGAACATGACAGATATCAGATGATAATGCAAATCTTTGGTCACAGGCCTGGGAAGATGACCATGAAACAATATGGAGAAAAAAGCCCAGTTGCAAAACAGGTCATATTTAAGTAAAGTTACATGGATTTTCCATACACATATATATGCCTAGAAAGAGCCAGCCAGTGTGCTGGTGGTGGTGGGATTTGGGAGAGATTTTATTTTCTTCTTTGTATCTTATTGTTTGAGTTTTCTGTTACTATGTATAATAACACATACAAAATAAACATAATCTTGGGGCACCTGAATGGCTCAGTCCGTTGAGCATCTGACTTCAGCTCAGGTCACGATCTCACAATTTGTGGGTTCGAGCCCTTGCACTGACAGTGAGGAGCCTGCTTCAAAGTCTCTGTGTCCCTCTCTCTCTGAGCCTTCCCTGCTCGTGCACACTCTCTCTGTGTCTCAAAAATAAACATTAAAAAACATTCAAAATAAACACAATCTTTTAAAAAGTTTTTATTTATTTCTGAGAGAAAGAGAGGGGGTGGGGAGAGAGAGAGAGAGAGAGAGAGAGAGAGAGAGCGCGCCCAAGCAAGCTCGTGTCCAAGTGGGGGAGGGGCGGAAAGAGCAAATCCCAAGCAGGCTCTGCACTGTCAGTGTAGAGCTCGATCCCACGATCTGACTGAGGTCACATCATGACCTGAGTCAACATCAAGAGTCAGATGCTTAACCGACTGAACCACCCAAGCACCCCTCAAAATAAACATAATCTTAAAGAGATCCGAAAAGACATGGAGAGCAAACTAAACATTACATCAAGGTTTAAAGACCTTCCCCCTCAGGGCAGGAACAAGACAAGAATGTTCACTTTCACTAATACTGTCCTGGGGGTCCTAGCCGGGACAATGAGGCCCCCTTCACCCATCTCACCCCCCATCTCACCCCTCACCTCTGGCAACACCAATTTGTTCTCTGTATCTATGACCTTGGTTGTCTTCTGGTTTTGTTTTTGCTTAGATTCCACATATAAGTGAGATCCTAGGTATCTGTCCTTCTCAGTCTGACTTACTTCACTCAGCATGATGCCCTCAAGCTTCATCCATGCCTTGCACATGGCAAGATTTCCTTCTTTTTTAGGGCCGAGTAATATTCCATTGCATATATATACACCACATCTTCCATTCACCCGCTGGTGGGCACTTAAGTTGTTTCCATATCTTGGCTACTGTAAATAATGCTGCAGTGGACACGAGGGTGCATATATCTTTCTGAATTAGTGTTTCTGTTTTATTCAGATAAACACCCAGGAGTGGGATTGCTGGATCTTATGGCAGATAGATTGGTTTAATTAACATTTTGAGGAACCTCCATACTGTTTTCCACAGTGGCTGCACTGAGTCACATTCCCACCAGTAGAGCACAAGGGTTTCCTTTTCTCCATATCCTTACCAACACTTGTTATTTCTTGTCCTTTTTATTTTAGGTATTCTAACAGGTGTGAGGTGATAGCTTATTGTGGTTTTGATTTGCATTTCCCTGATGATCAGTGGTGTCGAGCATCTTTTCATGTACCTGTTGGCCATCTGTATGTTTTCTCTGGAAAAATGTCTATTCAGATCTTCTATTTTTTGATCGAATTTTGAAATCTGAATAATTAAATAAAATTTAAAATTCAGTTCCTTAGTTGCACTGACAATTAGGTCAGTGCAGATACAGAACATTTCCATCATCACAGAAGATTCTTTTCAATGGTGCTCCCCTAGACTGTGAGCCTTGGATAGCACATAATACCCAGCATCTCCAGGTCAAGGTCAAGGAATTGAACTGAATGGAGGAAACAGGAACACGGTTGATGCACAACAACACAGGAGGGTTGAGAGGACACATTAGCCCACCATCCAAAGGGACAAGCATGTACCACAGTTGAGACTCTTGCTGGAGGACTCCTCCCAGGTACTCTGACTTCACGAGAGCCTGTCTGAGTTCACTCGGGGCCGGCAACGCAAAGCTGGGCAGGTAGAGTGACACTGGCGAAGTTCCATCACCCATCTGTCACGGCTCCTGAAAGGGCTGAGAAGAGCTCAGGCCTGTCCTCAGAGGACTCAGCACAGCTCTGGGCTCTGGTCCGCTTGGCCTGGCCGGTAGTACAGGGACCATATAAGGGCCCGAGAAGGAACTGGAAGGTCCTCCGCCCACCCCACTTAGCAGGAAGCCTGGCCTCTCCTCGAGGTCACTTTCCGGGAAAGCTCTATTAGGACTTAGGATGGGCTGGTCTCAGGAAGCACTGATCTCCCCTGAGTGGAGGGGCTTCCAGCATCTTCAAGGGCTGCTTCCGCAGAGCTGACACTCCATGCCACTCGGTCCAAAGCACCAAGCACCCAGTGCAAACTGCCCCCTTTCAACCTCCCTAACCACTGGGGAGGCAGGGCAGGCAGGGACTGGCCCTTCTGTCTTAGAGATGAGTCAACTGAACCCATGTGTTCATGGGAGCTGGACTGTGCTCCCTCTGTTTAATGCCAGAGCCAGGGCTTGACCTTGACCTGACACTGGAAGGACTTCAGAGGATCCTCTAGGCCCACATTCTCAAACTAGGGTCCAATATCCCTGGGATACATGCAGAGGTTTCTGGGTATATTCAAGAAAATACAGGATTCTACTAGATAATCATGGCCAGCCTTCCCAGAGTGTCAATCTTTGACCAAAACTATTATTTTTACATTAAAGAGTAAAATAGAAAATGTGCACACATCTTAAGAAGCGTCACACTTGCTTTATCTCAGGCTGTCCCTCTTCAGCGACTCTGAGACTAGAAGGCCTCAATCATTTCAGATGAGAGAAGAGCCCATGGGGACACTGCCAGGACTAAAACTCTGATCTCTTACTTATTTTTCAAGTATTTGTTACTGAGTGATCGTTGTGTGTCAGGCAATGCCATAAGCACTTTTGATAAGCTAACTCATTTTCTCCTCCCCATACATCTATGGAGCATGTACGATTAATTTCATCCTGTAGGTGAGGTACATGAAGAACAGAGTATTAATAAATTTCCCCCAAATCACAGAGCCAGTTGGTTACAGAACCTGGATTTGAACACAGGAGTTTCACTCCAGAGTTTGCTGGTTCCCACCTCACTTGGGTGTAGGGCTGATAACGGGGCCTACAGGCAGATGGGGTTTGGCTCAGAGTGAGGGATTGTGATCTAACCAGTAACAGTGTCTGCACATGGAAGGAACTGTCTGGTAAGGCCATAGACTGCCCGTCCCTGGAGGTGTATGGACAGAGGGCAGGGTGGTGCCTTGGGAGAGTCTCCTAGACGTCATTAGGAGTGGGGAAGGCCTAGGTTCTGTGACCTTTAAGGCCCCTGGGACCTGCATTCTGTGCATCCATGAATGGCTTGCTTGGAGGGCATTAAAAAATTAGGCCACCTGGACAGTGGGTGAGGGGCAGTTAGGAGCCCCTGGACAGCAGAACCCAAGGGCAGGTCATGCCAGGACTGGCCACAGCAGACTCTGGCAGCACAGCCAGGGAGATAAGGGTGGGGAAGAACTCTTGCCAGCCCCACCTTCAGATGTGCTTAAGAATTAAACCAATCACTTGGGAATAAATATAATCTCATTATTAAACATTCAGATGATACTAAGACAGATTGAATAAAGTCAGAGAGTTTCCCTCACCTCCCTTATCCGAATCCTACCCCCTTTCTACAGAGTGAGCACCATGGCCAATGGGGTGTGTTGCCTTGGATTGTGTCTATGAAGTATATAATAAAAGTACATGGAGTTTTAAATGTTTTTCTTAAATGGGGTCGTATCATCTGCATTGTTCTGCAACGTGCGTTCTTCATGTAACATTTTCTGGAGATATTTCCAAGTCAGTACATTCAGAGCTTCTTCATCCCTTTGAACGGCTTCAGGGGATGCCCGGATACAGCTGGATATTTAGTTCGCTTCCGTTTTCCTCGTTACACGCCAGGCGGCAGTGGCTTTGCAGGGGCGGGAGCCAGTCTTTTGGCTGGACGTGGGGCTGTGGCATGGCTAATGTCTGGGTTCAAAGACAGGCGTATTTGGGGTTAAAACTGTGACTGCTCTGCCAAGAGGGTACAAATGCTGACGGGCCCTTCGGCAGTGACAACGGCTCCCGTTTCCTCACACCTTTCCTGTGGCTGAGTATTATCAGTCTGATGAGAAGATGACCAGATTCGCTGGCTTAAGAACCACCAACCAATGCCTGAGGTGGAATTCAGCTGTGGCCTAGAGTGGCTGGCTCTGAGACCCCCATTGTGGCCAGAGGCACCACGGGCATCAAGAAGCTCACTCTGTACATCTGATGGGGCCAATCATGGCCTTTTCTTTGTGATACAGAAGATGTGGGCAACTGGGAATACTTGAGAAAACAATAGAAAGGAGCCCTGGGAATTATCTAGTCCGAGTTGAGTCACAAATGCCAGCTGATATTAAAATTCCTTCAAAATCGCAGCTGCCAAGTTCGGTTCTCCTTACACGCTCCTGGGGATGGGAGCACATCACCTGTGAGGCACCCTGCTCCATCCCTGGGTACCTCTGCTGGTTAGACAGGTCTTTCTGGCCAAACTGCAGCAAAGGAAAAGAGCCCAGCGGATTCTCACTTTGGTGATTTTAAAGTATATCTGCCAATTCTTTGATCCTCCTCCCTTCCAAAGGTGGAGCCTAATTCCCCACCCCTTGAGGGTGGTTGTGCTTAGTAACTCACTTCTCACAGATAGACCATGGCAGAAGTGACTGTGTAACTTCCAAGGTTGGCTCATAAAAGGCATTTGTGGCTTTCTTCTTTCTCCGCGTTGGATCGTTCGCTCTGGGAGAAGTTGGCTGCCATCTAGTGAGGACACTCAAGCAGACACTCAAGCCTGGTGAAGAGGTCTACAAGGCAAGGAACTAATCCTGCCAACAGCCATGGAGGAAGCCATCTTGGAAGCAATTTCTCCAGCCCTGGTCAGGCCTTCAGACTGCACTCTACTGCAATCTTGTCAGAGATCTTGGGCTAGAACCATGCGACCAAACTGCTCCTGGATTCCTGGCTCTCAGAAACTGTGAGCTCATACATGTTCATTGTTATTTTAAGCTGCTAAGTTTTGAAGGGTAATCTGTTACACAGCTATAGATAACTGATACACTCACAGGCAATGCTGAGCAATAAAAGCCAGACACAAAACAGCACATACATGGGATTCCATTTACGTGACATTTAAGAGCAGGTAAAACTTATCTATGGTGATAGAAATCATGACATGATTGCATTTGGAAAGTATTAATTGAGGGAGGAGCATATGAGGTGCTGGAAATGTTCTGTGCCTTGATCTTGGTGCTGATTACCCAGGTCTGTGTATTATACAATATATTATTATATAATAATATAACAATTATACAGATATATAAATCCATATATAAATATAAATATAAATATAAATATAAATATAAATATAAATATAAATATAAATATAAATATAAATATAAATATATATCCATTGAGCTGTCCACTTAGGGTATATTTGTTACTATATGTAAGTTACACTTTCATAAAAAGTAAACATAAGTAGAAAAGAAAATAAGGGAGGAGAGGAAGGAGATAAAAAGTTGTTTCCTGCAGGAGCACCTGGGTGGCTCAGTCGGTTAAGCGTCTGACTTCAGCTCAGGTCATGATCTCACGGTTTGTGGGTTTGAGCCCCGCATCAGGCTCTGTGCTGACAGCTCATAAGCCTGGAGCCTGCTTCGGATTTTGTGTTTCCCTCTCTTCTGTGTCTCCCTCTTTCTCTGCCCCTCCCCTGCTTATGCTCGCTCTCTCTCTCACTCTCTCTCTCTCTCTCTCTCTCAAAAATCAACAAAATTTTTGTAAAAAGTTG
This sequence comes from Panthera tigris, assembly GCF_018350195.1. Taxonomy (NCBI): domain Eukaryota; kingdom Metazoa; phylum Chordata; class Mammalia; order Carnivora; family Felidae; genus Panthera; species Panthera tigris. The sequence continues at coordinate 59,653,337 of NC_056672.1, read as the reverse complement.
TGTCCTGCACAGGATACAGCTAGAATCTCTCAGAGGTCAATGCCCCCCAGCCTACTCTTCCACCACCAACTGATCTAATTAACAATAGAAATATCACCTCTCCTTTATTGAGAGAAGACATATTCCAGGTCCATTTTAGAGGTGAGGAAACTGAGGCATTGGTACATTAAGTGACTCCTCCTCACCATTACACAGCAAGAATGTGACAGAGCTGAGGCTTAGCTTGGATTTGATCCTTGTTTGACTTCAAGTGTCAGAGACTTGAAGACAGATAACCCCTGGGTCAGTCTGTCTCCTGTCTGGAAAGCTCTTGGCTTTTCAGAACAGAGTGTAGCCTCCACTGGGGGCTGGACATGGTGCAATATGGTTATGGTCACAAATCTTTATTCTGACTCATGCTGATCTGCGTAGGAAAGTGATTTTTTCAACATCATATTGTTTTTCCCTCATTTCCACTGACTCTATCTCATTTCTCCCTGAGGAGCAAGGTCAGTAAAAGGCCATAATTGGCATTTCGAGGAAGTGATGGTGACACATGCCTGTTCTCCCACAGAGGCTGGGTATTTCCAGGCTGAATTACTTTAGTACACACAGACACAAAAATCGTGCACAAGCCAGGAGCTGCTGCCTAGAAGCTGAATGTATAAGGAACAAAAGAGAGAACATGACTGGTCAAGAGGTCTTGCTCACGTGGTTTCAAGAGTGTGTTTTCCTTTTTTTTTTTTTGCAGACAAAAGTCATATTCATCCTATCCTCATTTATTTTTTTTTTAAATTTTAATGTGTATTTATTTTTTGAGAGAGAGAGAGAGAGATAGAGCACAAGCAGGGAAGGGGCAAGAGAGAGAGGGAGACACAGAATCCGAAACAGGCTCCAGGCCCTGAGCTGTCAGCACAGAGCCCGACGTGGGGCTCGAACCCACAGACCGTGAGACCATGACCTGAGCCAAAGTCTGGCGCTTAACCGACTGAGCCACCCAGGCGCCCCCTATTCATCCTCATTTAAAAGAAAAATTTAGCCAGCTGCCATGAGTGTGTAATCTAAAGGGGGTGTCACCATATGTGAAAACCTTCAGGATCTTAGTCCAGTGTGGCTTTTGTTTTCTTTCTTCCTTCCTTCCTTCCTTTCCTTTTTTTTTTTTAATTTATTTTTGAGAGAGAGACAGAGCATGAGCAGGGGAGGGACACAGAGAGACAGAAACACAGAATCTGAAGCAGGCTCCAGGCTCCGAGCTGTCAGCACAGGGCCCGACGCAGGGCTCGAACTCGTGAACAGTGAGACCATGACCTGAGCATGACACTTAACCGACTGAGCCACCCAGGTGCCCCTTGTTTTCTTTTCTAAATTTATTTGCGCTAGGAAGCTAATCCAATCTGGGTAAACAAGAAAATGCAATCTATTCCTTTAGCCTCATTTCAAAATATGAAGCATATCCTCACTGTCAAATATTGGAATGAAATGTGAGAAATCCAGCCAATACCCCCAGACATTGCACATACCTTTATTTGGTGAAGGGTCATGTTTCAAGGGGAGACCTTGTCTGTTCTGAGGGGCAGGGAGAACCCTGTGCCCTGGGGTCCTAGGGAAGGGCCTACTGGGGGCGGCTTTGATGGGAGTAAGGAGGGCAAAACAAGAGGGACAGAGAATCACCATTTGGATTTGGCCAACTTGGGATGGAGACGGCTGGCAGGCACCCCATATGTGGCCCCTGCTCCTGGGGGCTGAGGGTCTCTCCCGTCCACCCGTAAATGCAGCCCATCTGGAAGGTGGGATACCTCAGTTCTGGCCCAGGTCTGACACTAACTTGATCCGTGACCTCAGCACGTCCCATCCCTTCTTTGATCCTCAATTTCCCCACCTGCAAAAGGAGGGCTGGGCTAGATGTTTCCTCAATGCCCTCATCTCTGGGTCAGGACCTCTCTGCCCCCTCCCACCCTCACTGCCGGCTCAGGGCCACTTCAGATGGCAGCACAACATTGCTCGGAGATAAAGAGAGATGGCTAGGTAAACAAACAGCCCCAGGATCCCAGTTCCCAGATTTGGGTCCTGAGCCAGCCAGCAAGGCTCTTGTCATCAGGGTAGAACTCCACAAGTCCCTTTCTCCTTTCTTTGGCCGTATAAGGAAGAAGGAGGACAGAGGCTCACTAACACAGGTTACAGGCACAAGAACTGAAGGGAAAGCTGTGGCCTCTGAGGACCGTGGTGACTAACCAAGAATGAGGAATAAATCAAATGCCACTCATCACCTCCTCTTTGGCACATGCCTCAGGGCCCAGAGCTGGGACACCATGGAGAGTTGCACTGTGAGAGGCACGGGTGGCCTTCCCTAGACTGCAGGCCTGTGGGAAGACCACCCTACGGACTCCCCTCATCTGGGCAGTCATAGCACCCCTGCCCCCCCCCCCCCCCCCCCCGGTCTCCCAGGTGCTGATGCCTGCCCTCAATTCTCTCCTACCCAGGTAGGAACCATCTTCCTGGAACATGGCACGGACTGGTGCAGATCACAGCCCACAGCCCACTTTCACTCAACCTCCCCAGTTAGAGCCCTTTGGATGTCCAGCTCCATTTCTGGCTTCCTCCAGGGGCACCATTAGTCTTGTTTGGATGGGCTCCACGGCTTTTTCCCTCTCGTTCTTTTTGTTCATGAGGTTCACTGCACCTGAGATGTCACGGCCTCTGCCTCACACTCTGAGATGCTACCCCCCTATGAGTTTGTCTCAAACTCCATCTCCCCTGGCAAGCCCTCCGTGATGCCCGCTCCTGACTGAGACTGCTTCCCCAAAGGCCTGCCGTCTGTGGCTGGCTGAAGCACCCAGTTTGATGATCATTTCTGTACTTGTCTGCCTTCCTGTCCAGCGTGGACTCACCGGAGGGCACAGCCGGAGCCTCGTTCACACACAGAGCCCACGGTGCAGCCCTGGGGTTCAGCCAGCAGTCATCAAACGCTGAGATGAACCAGAAAAGAGGCTCCCACGCTGGCGGGGGGAGGTGGTGACCAGCGCTCTAGCCTCACACCAAGGGAAAGGGACTGCTGAGGAAAGCCAAGTAAGGCCCACACAAACCAAGGAGGAGTCGAGGGCCCAGGGAGGCACACTTCTCGGACTGTGGAGTCACATCAACCTGGGCTTAATCTTGCCTCTGTCACTTCCCGTGTGCCGTGGGCAGGTTACAGAACCTGCCTGGGCCTTTCGTTTCCTCACCTACAAGACAGGGGTGGGTCATAATACCCCCTCACAAAAAGTCTTTGGGAGCATTAAATGAGATAATGGATGCATGGTACCTACTCAGTAAATCAACTCTTAGAATTGTGTGTGAATTCTCTAGGTCACCTTCAGAGTAATTATGAAAGTCAACAACTTCATAGATGATATCTGCCATCTCCTTAGAAGTAGAGATTCTTATTATCCCCATTTTACATGTGAGGAAACTGAGGCTCAGGGAAGTGAATGTTCTCACCCCGGAGTGTTCAGGGAAGGGGAGGGTGATAGTCCTGGCTCTGTCTCTGTGCTCAGCAGCGGTGGACAACAGTGAGAGGGAAGGTAGGCAGCTCACTCTCTGTCAGCTGTCAGCACAATGACCTGAGGCCAGTGCTCTGGGTCACTTTTGGCCAACATTCTGCCCTAGGAGTCAGGTTTCAGCTGACACTGGGTAGACCCTGACTCCCTGCCCAGCCAGGCCTGGAGTCACATGAGCAGCCAATCCCAAGCCTTGGCCCAGGGCTGCTGCTAAGCCTGCTGCATGCCTTCGTTCCAGTTGATCTGCCCCTCCTGCCTGCAATAAAGCAGGATCAGCAATGGCAGGAAGAGTGGGAGTGGGGAGGGGCTGGGAACGGGCGACGCAGCAGCAGGCCCCTGGCACGCGAGAGATGCAGGAGTCCGATGCAGCAAATTCACATGACAGGGCTGCCGAAGGCTTGTGTGGCTTCTTTATAGGAATTTTAAAAAAGGGCCTTCTCTGGGCGAACAAGTCCCATACCAAGGCTTCGAGAGCAGGGTATAGGTTAGATACTTCCCCCCTGCCCCCTGTGCAGTGAACAACATACACAACCACCCAGGGCAGGCCTGCTTACCAAGTGTCACCGAGGGGCCAAGTTCTGAGCTGGGTACTGGAATAAAGAGATGGCTCAGATACAGCACCAGCTTCTGGGAAGCTCATGGGAAGCCGAGGTGCTGGGAGAACACAGGGAGGGGACACCTAACTCTCTCTGAGGACACCTAACTCTCAGGGAGGGGACACCTAACTCTCATTTCAGAGAAATGGTAACCCTATAAGGATAAAGTCAAATTAGTGTTTGCCCAGAGAATAAACTCAGTGGTAGGGAGACTCAAGAGCCCATTGAATGGGGCAGGGGGGTGTTAGAGGCCCTATGGCAGGCTAATGGGAGAAAGTAGTGATATGCAGGCTCTCAAAAAAAAAAAAAGTTGGATTTGTGGTGTTTGCCAATTTCCATAGTATAAATGCTTCTACCAGAGGTGACTTCAGGGTACCAGCGTGCAGTCACTGAAGTGGAATTGAGGACAGAAGCCTACAACCAGCTCTGGCATGCTGGCTCTAGAACACCACTGGGAAGAGAGGCTTCCACCGCATCCAGAAGGAAGAGGAGGGATTCTCCAGGCAGAGAAGGGGTAGGGGCAAGGGAGGATGTTCCAGAAGGAGAGACGACGACAGCAAAGACATGGAGGTGCACAAGTAAGTAGTGAGCAAAGGTGAATCAAGGGGTTATGGTTGGGAAGGGCCGTCAAGGCCTTCTGGAACCTCGTAACGCTTTAGTTCTTGACTCACAGAGTGGTCACATGCCTGCCATGATTCATTAAGCTGCACATTGAAGTTCTGTGCGCTTTACCACGTGTGTGTGATATTTCACTACAAGGATGAAAAGCACAGATAGTCTCATTCAGGAATAACCGCTGTTTACAATTCTATTTCCTTCCCATCTTTGTCCTGTGCACGTATTTATACGACCATTCAGCAAACATTTTCAGGTAGGAAGACAAAATTTCCCTATTCATAGACCACAAAGAAGAAAGCATTTCAACAATGAAAGCCACATGGTGTCATGGAAAGAGTGTGGGCTTTGGAGTCAGAGAGACCTGAATTCGAATCCTGCTTCCCAAAGGGCTAAGTGGGTGGTACTGAGAAAGTCGCTTGTCTTAGCCTGTCTGAGCTGCTTCTCTTCTGCAGGCTGAGTCAGGCAACACCCACATCCTTCAGGGTTGTTGGGAAGGTCAGAGATGATGTGCGTTAGAGGCACCGCACAGAGCCCAGCCCACAACTGACCCTCAACACATGCAATATACAAGATATTGTAATTGGCATCATCTTAGAAAGTCAGAATTGAAAGGATTGCCAGATAATAAATGACTGACCCACAGAAGTTTCAGAGAAATGGTAACCCTATAAGGATAAAGTCAAATTAGTGTTTGCCCAGAGAATAAACTCAGTGGTAGGGAGACTCAAGAGCCCATTGAGTGGGGCAGGGGGGTGTTTGAAGAAAATAGGGATATTTAGCCTGATGAGGAAGACGCCAATGGTTTATCAGATCTGTGCCCCAGATGTGTCCCATGTGCAGCAGAGAACAGAATTAAGTGCAATATACAGGACTTATAGGAAGCTGATTTCTATTGGATATGAGGTGGGATATTCTCACCAAGAGCTGAAGGGGTGATGTTGGGAAGGAGTGAGCTCCCATAACTAGGGGGTATACAAGTAGAAGCCAACAGAGCACTTGATGGGCATGATGAAGAAGGAAGATGAGCACGGTGGAGGGTGTGGACCATGACCTTTGAGGTGCCGTAATGCTGGGCTCTGGATCTGCTCTGTCCAGCAGCATCTACCATCCAGCAAGTGAGGAACTGTAAGCATCCTGTAGTGAAGGACACAAAGAGACGCTTGTCTGTCTTACCTGGTTATCGATTTTCAGTTCCACTAGAGAAGTGTTGTATGGGAGAGCTTCCACCAGGCGCAGGATCCCGGCTCCGGAAATGAAGTTGGATTCCACGTTCAGCGTCTTCAACACCTTGTTCACCTTGAGCATCTCAGCAAGGGCCTTGAAGCGCAGAAGAAAAGCGAGGGTACCTGTGAGTCACCCCGAGCAAGGCTGGAGCCCCTCTTGGATAGAACCTAAAATACTGAGAGGTCCTTGCTGGGAGCGAGAGTTCCTTGCACACTCATGCTGTTCGAGCCAGCGACCAGGCAAGATGATCTGTACAGCCTCCTTCACGAAGTACAACTCTGTGGCCCTCCTCCCCTCCAATGCACCATGGCTCCCGAACCCTAACTGGAGAATTCCACACTCTATTACCTACATCCAGCCTCTATTACCTGATTCTTCTCCCTTGCTCGGCTTCAAGGCTCACTGATCCCTTACAGAGGGGCTTCCCTCAGCTCCCCATGCATGCCTAGTGCTCTCCCACGATTTGCTTTTGCCACCTGGGATGCCCCTTCCTTTCTGCTTCACTCGTCCAAACCCTGCCCGTCCTTCAAGGCCATTCTCAATTCCTCTTTCTCCAGGAGCCTTTATACTGATGGCCGCAGTTAGCTGTGGCCTGCGCTCTTGAACTTTGTAGCATTTACTCATAACCTCCCTCATGAAACTTGTATTCTTCTGTTCAGAGTTGTTTTTAGTTCTTGACTCACAGAGGGGTCACATGCCTGCCATGATTCATTAAACTGCTTGTTGAAGTTCTGTGCACTTTTCCATGTACGTGTGATATTTTACAATAAGGATGAAAAGTACAGATAGTCTCATTCAGGAATAACCACTGTTTACAATTCTGTTATATTTCCTTCCCATCTTTGTCCTGTGCACATATTTATATGACCATTCAGCAAATATTTTCAGGTAGGAAGACAAAAGTTTCCTATTCATAGACCATAAAGAAGAAAGCATTTTGACAATGAAAGCCACATGGTGTCATGGAAAGAGTGTGGGCTTTGGAGTCAGAGAGACCTGAATTCGAATCCTGCTTCCCAAAGGGCTAAGTGGGTGGCCCTGAGAAAGTCGCTTGTCTTAGCCTGTCCAAGCTGCCATTAGACTATATACTCTTGGGGGGATGAAAATGTACTTTATTTATCCCATGGTGCCCACATTCTCAGCACACAGTAGCTTCTTAGTCATTGTTCACTGAGCGACTGACTGGTGGAGTCCCAACCTCCCTATATACCCTCTACTTGTTGCTTATATTTCCCTGTTGGGATTCCATGGAGTCATTGTCCTCTTCATCTGAGCAGCAGAGAGCAGAGAAGGAAGCCTGGGAAACCACCCCACTGGGCAAGTGACCAGAGCAAATGGGAGGGGAGGAGCTCAGGTGGCCCCCAGCACGTTTCAGAGGAATTCAGCCAGAGGGTGTAGATGACAATCAGAGCCTCTGAAGGAAATGAGGTAATTAGCAGTTGGTGGAAACGATGTGTCATGGAGGAAAGGAGACACCAGCAGCTGATAGCCCAGGGTGTATGACCAGTGGGCCCCGGTTGTCTGAAATGACTCTCTGAGCCAGGAATGCCCTTCCCACCATCCATGCTTGCTGAAACCCTATACAAGCTCAGCTCCCAGAAAGCCTTCCTTGTTCATATTGTCCTTCCCTCCTCCCCCCGCTTCCATGTGCCTCCCGGATGGCCTGTCAGCTTTCCTTATGACCCCGAGGAGGTTGGACCCTCCCAAGGAGAGGGTCTCAGGCTGTGTTCTCTCCACAGCATCCCTCCCACTCTCCAGAAAAGGCCTGTCCAGGCCTAATAATCAAAATATTTAACAACCGGTAGGCAAGTGTACCAGGCCAGTCCAAGTGGACATGCGAGTGGCTAAGTAGGTCCTGGAGGCCCTGTCATGCCAGGTGTCAACTCTTCTGTATCATGGCAGAGGAATGAAGGTGCAGGGAAAAGAGCTGGGGCAGGGAGTGGGGGCACTTACAGAGCTTTTCACTCATGTGTGGAATTTAAGAAACGAAGAAAAAAAGAGACAAACAAAAAAATAGACTCTTAAATATAGAGAACCTCCAGAGAGGAGGTGGGTGGGAGAGATGCGTGAAATAGATGAAGAATTAAGAGTACACTTATCCCTTCTTTTTTTCTTTTTAAAGTTTGTTTATTTATTTTGAGAGAGAGAGAGGGAGAGAGAGAATCCCAAGCAGGCTCTGTGCTGTCAGTGCAGAGCCGGCTGTGGGACTTGATCTCACAAACTGTGAGATCATGACCTGAGCCAAAATCAAGATTTGGAGGTTTAACTGACTGAGCCACCAGGCACCCCAAGAGTACACTTATCTTAATGAGCACTGAGAAATGTACAGAATTGTTTAATCATTATATCAAACACCTGAAACGATTATAACATTAATTATATTTCAATTAAAAATTAATTGATTTAAAAAAATAATTGATTGCTACTAAATAGACTTCAAAGCAAGGAAAGTTATTAGGGTTAAAGAAGGGCATTACAGAACGATAAAGGGGTCAATTCTCCAAGAAGACATAACAATCCTTACTGTATATGTGCTAACAACAGAGTGTCAAGCTACAGGAGGCAAAAGCTGATAGAACTGCAAGGAGAAAACAGATGAATCGCTGGTAGAGTTGGAGATTTCAATAGCCTTCTGTCAGAAATGGAAAGATCGAGAAGGCCAAAAATCAGTCAGGGCATAATCGAACTCAACAACACCATCAATCGACTGGATAGAAGTGACATCTATAGACTACTTCATCCCACAAGAGCAGAATGCACTTTCTTCTCAAGTTTGCATGGAACATTCACCAAGACAGACACATTCTGGGCCATGAAACATACCTTAACAAATTTAAAGGAACAGAAATCATACAATGTCTACTCTCAGAGCTCAAGGGAATTGAACTAGAAATCAGCAGCAGAAAGGTAACTTTGAAAGTCCCCAAATACGTGGCAATTAAACAACACATTTTTAAATAACACATGGGGCAAAATTTAAGAAACACTAAAAAGTTTTTGAGCTAAATTAAAGTGAAAACATAACTTATCAAAATTTGTGGAATGTAGTGAAAGCATGCGCATGTTAAAAAAATCTAAATTCAATAATCTAAATTTCCATTTTAGAAAATTTAAAAAAAGAAGGGCAAATTAAATACTAAGTAAGCAGAAAAAAATAAGTAAGAATTAGAGCAGAAATCAATGATACTGAAAACAGAAAATTAATAGAGAAAAATCAATGAAGTAAAATGCTAATTCTGAAAAAAGATCAATTAAACTGATAAACCTCGAGCCAGCCTAAGAAAAAAAGAGAGAGAGAGAGAGAAAGAACACAAATTACTAATATCAGAAATCAAAGAGGCCCATTCCTACAGATCTCGTGGAAATTGAAAGGATAATAAAGGGATACTATGAACACCTCTTATGTTCACAAATTTGATAACCTGGATAAAATGGACCAATTCCCTGAAAGAAACAATTTGCCAAAGCTCACATAAGAAGAAATAGACAATTTGAATAGGCCATTACCTATTAAAGAAATAGAATCAATAATGAATAAGTAACCTTCCAAAACAGAAAGCACCAGGCCCACATGGGTTCATTAGTGAATTTAAGGAAGAAATGATACCAATTTTCCACAATCTCTTTCAGAGAACGGAAGCGGAGGGAATACTTCTAACTCATACTCTGGGGCCAACATTATCCTAATACCAAACCCAGACAAAGACGGTACAAGAAAACGATATCTTTCATGAACATAAATGTAAAAATCCTCAAAAATATAGCAAATTGAATCCAACAATGTATAAAAAGATTATACACCATGGCAAGTGGGATTTGTCTCAGGTATGCAACAGGCTGGTTCAACATTTGAAAATCAATTAATGTAGCTCATCACATCAACCAGCTAATAAAGAAAAATCACATGGTCATACCAACAGATGCAGATAAAGCATTTGACAAAACCCAGTACCCATTCATAATAAAAATTCTAAGTAAATTAGAAATAGATAGGAACTTCCTCAACTTGGTAAAAAATATCTATACAAAATCTACAGTTAATATCATGCTTAATGGTGAGAAACTGGTAATGTTATTACTAAGATTAGGTACAAGGCAAGGATGAACCCTCTCACCACTCCTAAATCAGAATAGACATTTTAGCTAATGTAGTAAGGCAGGAAAAGGAAATAAATGTATATATATTGGGAAGAAAGAAATAAAATTGTCTTTGTTTCAACAGATATGATTGTCTATGTAGAAAATCCGAAAGAACTGACAAAATACCCCTCCTGGAACTAATAAGTGATTACAGCAAGGCTGCAGTATGCAAGGTTGCTATTCAAAAATCAACCACTTTCCTATATTCCAGGAGGGAACAAGTGGAATAGGAAATTAAAAACACAATTCCATTGATATTAGTACCCTCAAAAGTGAAACACTTAGGTATAAAGCTAACAAAATATGTAGGAGATCTATATGAGGAAAACTATGAAACTCTGATGTATGAAGTCAAAGAACTAAATAAATAGATATTCCATGTTCATGAATAAGAAGGCTCAATATTGTCAAGAAATCAGTTTTTTCTCACTTGATCTACAAATTCAATGCAACCTTAATCAAAATTCTCACAAGTTATTTTGTGGATATTAACAAACTGATTGCTACTAAATGATTAATTACCACCCCCGGTAAGCTAATTCTTGCACTTTTAACCTGCTATGAGTGTTGTAATAATCACACTGCCCTGTCATCCTTTCATTGTCTGCATGACCAAATGGACCATTATGTTCATGGAAGTGGGAATATGACTGTCTCAGTCACAGTTGTATTTTCAGAACCTAATTCAGTGCTGGACACAGACAGACTCTCAATAAATAGGTTTGAATATTTAAACAAAAAGGAATCGATGGCTACTTTATAATAAGAACAACTTAATTTGATCATTAGGTAAAAAACAAATAGAATTGATCATCAGGACCCACAGATTAAGAAAATGATTTGGGGGGTGCCTGGGTGGTTCAGAAGGTTGAGCGTCTGACTTCGGCTCAGGTCATGATCTCGCGGTTCGTGGGTTCGAGCCCCGCGTCAGGCTCTGTGCTGACAGCTGGGAGCCTGAAGCCTGCTTCGGATTCGGTGTCTCCCTCTCTCTGCCCGTCCCCACTCGCACTCTGTCTCTCTCTCTCCCTCAAAAATGAATAAACATTTAAAATGATTTTAGATATAGAGAAACTGAAGCCCAGAGAAGGGCAGGCCCCTGTCCAAATGTGATGTGCTGAGTGGAGACAGACCTGCTGTAGAGTCAACATTACTGGCATTTAAATCTCAGCTCCACCTCTCACTTGCTGCTAACTTTGGACAAAGCAAAATGCCTGGACTCCCTGCACCGCAGGTTCTTCATCTGCACAGTGGGGACACCTGCACCCCGGGGATCAGGGGTGGTTGTAGATATCAACTAGGATGATGTACAGATGTTGTCGGGTTAACGGCCGTTGTGTCCACATCCTCTCCTGTCTCTTAGCCCAGTGCCTTTCCTCACACTACGCTGGGTCCTTCCTCAGTGGGGTTGGGCCAGCCCTGAGGCCACAAGCATCAACCTTCTGTTTCTGTGGCCCACCCACTCTCAATGCAGCAGGACAGAAAGGTACATACATACGCCACAGGGTCATTGCTCCGTGTTCCCACAATGCTGAACTTCTTCACATAGGAGTTCTCTTTCAGGGCTTCTGCATAAGCCTTGAGAGTGGGTATAGGGATATTCTGCAGAGAGAAAGGCAGACAGTAACGAGCAGCCCCCACCGGGGTCAGGTCGGGCAGACAGATGGGGCAGTAACCCTCTCACACATGCAGCCTGATTGTTAGCAAGTCTCTGACCAAACAGCTGAATGGCCAAAGGGTTCTGGCTTTGCCCCAAATGGTTGAGATCTGGGGAGAACTTTCTGGTCAACAGATTGAGAAAATCCTCCCTGAAGTTTTCACAACCATCTGTGCAGGCAGAGACCAGAGAAGGGAAAATCAAGGCAGAGGATGCAGAGGAGCGTTGTGCCAAGAGTTCAGGTCTAGGGTGTGGGAGTGGACAGGGCCTCAGCCTCTGTCAGGGTGACTGGCAATGTTTCTGACTCACTCTGTGACTCTGAGGGAAGTCTCTTCCCCACTCTGGGCCTGTTTCTGGAAAACAAAGGTGGCGGGGTGGTGGCGGGGGTTGGGCATTGCCCTAGATGATCTGTAAGAGACATCTGTCCCGGAGGGTCTCAGTCCTAACGCACACCAGAGGCTCCCAAGGAACTTTAATAAGATGCTGTTGCTTGGGTCTGAAGCAGACCAATAAGATCAGAATCTCAGTGGGGGTGGGAGTTGGTACATATTTTTTAATCTCCTCAGGGGAAAACCACTCAGCTAGTCCAACTTTCTCACATGCAGAGGGGAAAATGAGGGTGGGGAGGGACGAGCCTGAGCCGCCAGGGTGAAGGCACAGAGCCACGGCCACTACACTGCTCCAAGCCAGTGTTCCCTGCCAGGGTATACGGTTCTGAATTGTACCAGTGTCTCCCACTGGGCACATGGCAGACAATGGCGGCCCCGGAGAGAAAACCTGGCTGTGCTTTCACGGATCTCTCGTTTCAGAGTGTCACGTTAGCTCCCTGTGGGAGCAGAGCCTAGGGAGGCCAGGTGGAGGAGAACACTGTGGGTGCAGGTTTCCAATCAGATTGTGCCTTTGGAGCTGGCAGCCACTTAAAAGAAAGTGGAGAAGAAAGGAAAGAGGAGCCGGGGAGTGGGGGGGCCCACTCTTTGCCTTACCCCACACCGTCCCAGAACTAATTCCGCTGGCCCCCGGGCTGAGCAGGTGGGCAGGCAGCTGGGCCTGCTTCTGAAATGCCTCCTGCAGCCTGTCCAGGATAGGAGTGCTTGTCCATCTGACCCTCCTCTGCCCTTGGTGGTCACACAGGAAACATCGCACACATATGGGCCGACATCTCCCTGCCTGGGCTACAGAATGAGGCTGACTGTGTGTACGATATAGCAGTGACGGTTCAGGGGTAGGCCCCTCCCAGGGCTGTGTTACCCCACGAGCCTGCTGGGCACGGGCCTTTTCCAGCCTTGAGATCCCCTGCAGTCGGATGTGTCTGAATTAATATTTTAGCTCGGAGAAGCTCTCAGTGTTTTGTATAACATGGCAGGTTTCCAGAATCGAAGCTGTGTTGACCCGTGGTGAACACCTGGGCCTGATGTCGGTCCTCAGAAGAAACCAGGACTATATGACGCGTTTGTTTACACTGCCCGGGCCTTTTAAGGGTTTTGTCCTTTTCTTGATCCAGAAGCACCCAGAACCCAAACAGGACCCTGTTGTCCTCACACAGCCAAGCACGGGCCACATGCATTGCAGTGACACAGACATAGCTCCTCCCACCCACCCCAGGAGAAGTGAAATAAAAAGGACTCTACCCGGATGTTGTTGAGGTTGACCTCCTCAAGCTTGGGGTCGTTGTTCTTTATCCGCTCCAGAGTCTCCTCTACATCTGTTGAATTTGGCTCTTCATCGGGCACAGGCTTGTATTGTGTAGGTTTGATCACACCTAGAGTGACGGACACAAGAGACAGGTGGCTCACAGAAGCACGGGGACCCTTTCCGTCCACACTAGGGCACTTCAGAAGGAAGCAGCGGCCAAGTTCAGAGACAAGAGAAGGCTGTGCATTCCCAGGGGCTGCCAGGAGGGGCGGTGCACTGGGGAGAAGCCATGCAGGGGCCGGTTGGTCTTGGCCCTACTTGGGCTCTGCCTCTGCCATCCTGCAAGAACTGGGTGAATTACTCAAATCCTCAGAGCCTCCGTGTCCTCCACCGTGAGTGTGGACAGTCACTACCTCAGTGGGCTCTTGTGAGGATAGAACGAAGCCTGAGTGTGAAAGAAATACGTGAGCTTTCCAGAGGGAGGGTCGTTATTCTCTTGACACCCTCATTTGTTTTGGGAGCCCAAATGCCAGCTTGGAACGGTGCAGTGGGGCAAGTAAGACAATGCAATATTGGCACAGGAAAGGCCAAGGGGACTCAGGGGACAAAAGAGGCACCCGGAGACAGACTGGTGTGGGTATGTAGACATTCACCATCATGACGGAGTCCCAAGCTGGTGATGAAGGGATGAACTTGGCAAAGAACAGTGTGGGTACAGCCGGACAGCCGTTAAAAAGTGACAGTTTGAGCGCATCTTCACGCCACACACGTACACGAAGCGCAGGGGGCGTAAGAAGTTGAAAACGAGAAGCAAACCTCTAAAACTCCCAGGAGAAAATACAGGAGGATGTTTTTTATAATACTGGGATGGAGGAGTCCTACATAAACGAGACATAAATCCCAGCAAGGGAAAAGGTGGACAGACTGGGCTTACATCAAAACTTAAAACTTCTGCAATGAGCCAGAGAGCAGGAGGGGGCCGCGGAAGCAAGAAGCATGGGGGCACCCTCGTGTCCAAGGTGTCCTCGCTGGGAGCAGGGCAGGGGTGCCAAAGCCGGCGGTCAGGGCCGTGTACTCACTGTTGAGTCCCTCCTTGTTCACGATGGAGCTGCTGCCGAGGGCCTGGTAGTACTGCTGGTTGCTCATGAGCGTGTGCATGCCCAGGATGGCTGCAGGGACAGGGGGAGGCCCGTGACTCGCCTCTCTCGGACAGAAGGGCCTCCTGAGCACAGACACTCCACACCCCAGCAAGATGTGCTCACGGAAGTGGCAAGGAACACGCGCATGACTTTACGTTTTATTGGATTTTTGTTCTCATCTCTGTTTACGTGACTCTCACATCTCTACACTCAGCTGAGACTCCTCTAACCCAGGCCTCGGGTTCCTCGGTGTCCCCTCATGGCCCACTGGCACAGCCAGTCCAACTTGGCCGAGACAGAACTCATCTTTCCCAGAAGCAGACCCTTCCTTTGGATCACCTTCCATCTTGTCATCCCGCCTGTCCCCTCAGGGTAGAACCTCAGTGACATGGCACGCCCTCCCCCCCCCCCCCAGTCCCTTCCCTCTTAAGAACTGTCTCTCATCTGTCCCACCTCTCACTCCATCACCTCTCTTCTGATTGAGGCCCCACCATTTTGTGGCTGTATTATCACAACTGTGTAATCACTGCTGTCCTGGCCCCAGTCTCTTCCTACCCTCCCCCCACCAGCATTCAGCACAGAGCAGCCAGAAAGATCTTTCTGGAAATGCAGATCTGAAAACATCACTCCTGTGCTCAGTCGGGCTTTCATCCATTTGTTTGTTCAACATTTATCAAGTAGCTGCTTCCCGGGCCAGCTGTGGGTGGGGTGGTGGTAGAGGGAGTAGGGGAGTGGGGGAGATGGGGGAAGAGTGGGGCGGGGGGACACAGCAGGGAACACAGAGTCTGTCAGGGGAGAGAGATGCTGGGCAGGTACCCACACGATTGAAAACATAAGCACAGACTATACGTGTTGTAAAGGAAAAGTTCAGGGTGTTCTGGGGAGAAAAGAGCAGAGGGATTTGGAATAGGAGGGATGTGTAGTGTTGGCCAAGTTAAGAGAAGGGAGGCAGAACATTCTGGGCAGGCAGAGGGGATGGTGGGAAAGCCCTCAAGCTCACGGACTGGAAGGCTAGGGAGGGAAGGGGAAGCAGAAGATGGACATAGCTGAGTCGGACACGTGTTGAACCGCAGCACACCCCCACTCATTAAGCACTTGCTCTGGGTCAGAGAATACATCGTACCCCAGTGACTCTCACTTTCGTTGCACATTGGAATCACTGGGGAATCTTTGGAAACTCCTGATGCCCCGGCTTACCCCAGACCAATTAAACCACAGTCCCTAGGGGTGAGGCCAGGCATCTGCCTTTTTCAAGGCTCCCTAGGTGGTTTCAGTGGGCAGCCCAAGCTTGAAAACTGCCTGAAACCATCCCCCTGAATCCTCACAACAACCCTATGGAGGAGATTTAATTCAAACAGGCAAAGGTCGGATCCTGTGGCATCTTCTAGGGTGAGGTAAGGAGTTTGGAGGTCTTTCCCTAGGTGTGGCCTGGAAGCCACTTGGGGGGAGGTCTTGGCAGGCACTGAGACAGCCCGACTCGGGTTCTGGAGTGTTACTCTGGCTGTGTGTGGAGGATGGACTACAGAGGGAGGGAAGGACACGGGGACCATGAGGCTTTGCAGCCACCGGGTGGGAGGATGGTGGCCTGTGACACCAGAGCCTGGCTTCACTGGCTCTCCCTGGGCTGGCAACTTCAATGGCCTTGTCCCTCGCCCACACTCTTTCTGCTTTGGTGACACAAATGGTCACAGCTCAGAAGATTCTCCTGCTTCTGCCAATGCCGTCCCCTCTACTGGCAATTCTCTCTCCATGTGCCATGTGCGCAGCTGAAATGTCCCCAGTAGAGTTGCTAGATTTAGCAAATAAAAATACAGGACACCCAGTTGAATTGGAATTTCAGATAAGCAATAAATAATATTTTAGTACAAGTATGTCCCATTCAGTATTTGGAATCTACTTCTATTTAAAACTGATTTCATTGTGTATCTGAAATTCAAATCCAGCAGAGCATCCTGTATTTGACCTCACAACTCTACCTTCTCCTCCTTTAAGACTTGGAATAACGCTTCTTCCCTCAGGAAGGCTTCCTGGATTCCTCGCTTGCCCTCTCTAGTTCTCCCGCAGCACCCAGTGTCCTTATCACAGTGTAGTCTACACAGCTTTAGAGATAGCCGGGTGTGTGCACGCTTCCTCTACTGGACTTTGGGTTTCTAGAAGTCAGGGAAGAATATTATCTCCCTTCTGCTCCTCCAGAATACAGTATTTGATAAATATTTGATGTTTTTTTTTTTTTTTTAATTCCCCCAGCTACTTCATTAGACATACCTTCTTTCTAGTGAGAGAGACAGCATGAGAGCCCTTGGTGAAGGGTCAGGAGACCCAAGTTCCGGTCCTGACTATGCCCCTGATTCTGTGTGACTTTGGGCAAGGTCCCAAGCCCTCTCTGGGCTTCAGCCTCCTCTGTACAATGAGGGGTGAGGTAGGACCACTGGTTCTCTATCCTGGCTGCACTTACAAATCGCCTGGGAGCTTCAAGACAATATTGGTGCTCCTCCTGGACCAGCTGATCTGAATCTCTGTAGATATATTTTTAATCTCCTTGCATAATTTGATGCTCAGTGGGGGCTGAGAACCACAGGATGAGAGGATCTCAAAGCCCTTCTGTTTCTCACATTCTAAGAGTCTTCTCTGCTAAAATTAGATTCTCCTGCTCGTCACTGAGGAGAACGAGTAGGAAGAGAGGCATCTGCATTTTTTAGAGCTTTCTGGGCTTTAATTTAGGCTGCTTCTACGAGGGCAGTGGGGGCCAAGGCCTGAGTCAGCAGCAGGGGGTCGGATCACCTGAAGCCACCTTCTGGAGCTGCTTTTCCAACTCCCATGGGATGTGGGGGAAGCTCATGATGGTTCTGGGCTGCTGCTGGGACCCCGGTTTGGGAAAACAGTTTGGAAAGTTTGCTAAGAATCACAGGACAGATGTAACCTCACATGGCTGGCTGGTCTTGCTGAGAGGTATAGAGTGGTGGGAAACGGAAAATGAACTTTGCACTCCATGCCAGCTTCCTGTAATGGTCCAGAAAGGGGGCAGGAAGGTTACAAGGAAGTGCCAGGGGACAGAGGCAAGAGACCCGCGCTCCAGGCTGGGCCTTTGGCACTCATTTGCTGGGTAATCTTGTCCAGGACACTTCTACTTTTTGGGCCTCAGTTTTCTCACCTGTAAAGGGGACTATGTTTGAATGCTAATCTCTTACCTTCACATAGGACTTAACAGCCACACAACATCTCATCTTTCTATCCTGTTTGATTTTTACAGCAAGCACCCAGGGTGGGTGGCCCCACGCTTTTCCAGCAGGCTCAAGAGGGAAACAGTTTGTCAAAGCCTATTTGGTAAGGACCCTCCCGGCTTCTGACTGAGTAGTCCCACCCACTCCTCCACCAACTAGGTCATCAGCAGTTCCAAAGTTCTAAAATTTCCCCTCCATGTCAGAATTCTAAGGACAGATAACATGTATTCTAGGAGGTGATATATATGTCAATAGCAGTCCTCAGAAGAAATAAAACCATTTTGCAGTTCAGAGGAAATTAGGTTTCCAAGAAGGAAGGAAGGGAAGGAGGGAAGGAAGGAAGGAAGAAGGGAGGGAGGAAAGAAGGAGGGAGGGAGGGAGGGAGGAAGGGATGGGGGAGGGACAGAGGAAGGAGCAGGGAGGGGTGAAGCAAAATCTCCATTGCTGAGCAGAAGGCTTGGTGGCTCTGATCCCTTCGGCCTGCCCTAGGTACCAAATGGTGATTATCCCCCTGCTTGATTTTGCACACTCATGTCACAAGAAGTGAATGATGGAGGAAAATAGCACACCAACATTGCCTGCTGCTTCATTCTTTGTAGATATTGGCAAGGCTGAATTTAGCACTGGGGAACTTGATTTTTTTTTTTTTTTTAAAAGACCAGATCTTCCTCAAAACTCAAAAAGGACTATTTTTGAACTCTGAAAAAGAACATCGAGTTCTCTTTCCTCTTCTGCCTTGGCAGGGCTCACTCAGTTGTAATTCCATTTAGGATGAGAGAGATCGCAGCACACATCCTGGGCCTCTCCAGCTGCCAACCGCTTGTCTGGCTCTGGGCTGACAGCAGGAAGGTGTTTTCCTGCATCTTAGAAACAGATGGAAGAAGCCTGGCCCAGGACTTGGGTGTGGTTAAACTGCTCCTGGATAAGCCACACCCTGACCCTCACAGAATGTGAGGAAACCTGGTGCCTAAGGACATGAGAGTACCCCAGAAGGCGGGGTGGAGGGGGGTGGGGGGGGCGGGGGGCCTGCGAAGACTATCTCTGAGCTGGGGGTGCCAACTGCCCGTGGAGGGGGGGTGGCTTGGGACTGGCCCTTCTGAAGGGTGGGTCTCTTACCCCAATTCCTTTTTGGGTCCTGCCCCACCTGAAGGATCCCTAAAGGTGAGCCAGGATCACATCCCTCACTGGGGAGGGGAGGCACTGATAATGCCAAGTGCTTGCAGCTGACTCCCAGTGGCCTCTGAGCTACAACCCAACGCCACACGCCAAGAACTTAGCACTGTCAGCTGCTCAGCACCCTGTGGTAACACCTCTCTTGTTGAAATTTATGTTTCTGGTCTGTGCTCATCACATCCTGGGTCCCCCAAGGGCAGAGCCTCTTTCTGATTCATCCTAGCAAACGGCAGCTTGATCATGCACGTCGACTCAGTGTGTGAATGAACGAATGCATGAATGGTTCACAGGCAAGAAAACAAACGGACACGTGCGAGCTCACAGGCTCTGCCTTACTCGCGCCACACCTGGGTCAGTGTGGCACGTGTGCTGGGTGTCCTGTGACATCATCCAGACGCTGCCGAACATCCAGCCTGCTGCATGTGCACCAGGCAAGCCGTTCAGACGGGCCTGCTGCTTCCCCAGCTCAGAGAGGTGGTAGCTTCTCTCTCTCCTGCTGTGTCCCAGCCTGGGACACATCTCCCCCACTGCCCCTAGTTCACCCCTGCTCTCCCTGCTCCTGGCTCTGCTTCAGCCTCTCCCCTCCTCTCCCCTGGCCCCCACCACCTAACCAAGCCGCCTCCTTGCACTCTGTCCTTTTTCTGTACGACACTCACTCTCACCTGTCACTTCTTTGGGGCCTAAGTATTTGTTTAACATCAGCTCCGCGAGGGCAAGAACCAGCTGTTTGCTTACGCTTCTCACCAGGGTTCGTCCAGGGCCTGGCACACCGTGGGAAAACCCTGGATAAATGACTGCTGGGTATGTGAATGAGTGAGTAGAAACTAAGTTAATGGAAAGCTCTGCCTGGGGGTGGAATCTCCAAGACTAGAGATGCCCCGCAGACCCCATGCCCTCATCTCCTTACTTGTCTTTCTCTGCTGAGTCATCTGCACCCATGGCTCCAGCAACCCCATCTTTGAGAAAGGAGCTGAACCCCCAGCATCAGTCCAAAGTGGGTTTGCCGCACTGGACACTCAACAAGGTCCTGCCTCCACCTTCCGTGGCGTTTTTGACTAGACCCCTGGCAAAGCGGTCTTCCCGAAGCCCCTCAGCTTTCTGGTGCCTCAGGCCTGAATGCCTGTTGTCCTCTGGACATCTTGATTTCTTGGCCTCTGATCCAGCACTTGAAACAGCAGTACCACAGACACAGCTCCCGGCTCCACCTTAGCCCTTGGACCTACCTGGAGCCTCCCTCTTATATCCCCTGTCCTCTGAACACCACCACCTCTCTGCCTAAACCCCTGCTTTCATCTGGCTTCTCCCAATACTTCCCTCAGCCCCATTGACCCTGAGGGGTCCATGCCTTCAAGTGTCATATAGAGGCTTTTCTAATGTGCCCGCCCCCACAAGCCGGCTTCATGGGACTTGGCCGTGTAGCCCCTCTTGCCCCTCCTCTGTGTCCACCTCCCCTACAGAGGAGGGTTTCATCCAGGTCGCGCTGGATGGTGCTGCTAACAGGATGAAGCTGCCTGATTTCAAGCCCCACGGGCAAGGCATTTCATGTCACTGTGTCTCCTTTCTCCATCCACCAAACAGGGACAACAGTAAAACTTACTTCTTAGGATTGTTGTGGTCAATAAACGCAGCGAGGTATTAGACGCAATCCCCACAGCACCTGGGGTATAGGGATGGGGTGGGGGGGTCAACAAATATTCAGTCCTTCCTTCCCCAGAGACACTGCCGCCTTTCATAGGGCTGATGTACAGGGACAGGCGCCCAAGGTTAGCCAGTTGACACTGGTGTTGACTTACAGCTCCCCATCTCCTCTCCGGACAACGGAAGGGTATGGTATCATGAGCAGATAATAATAATTAGCCACGCCAACAAAAATAAAAGAGAAATCGTTTCAAGAAATCAACACAGAAACTTAGAGCAATATTGCAGTTCTATTTTGGCACAGGAACTGGCGGTTCTGACAGCGGAGTCATTTGATAATCCCTCTGAGCTGCCTAATGAGGCCAGTGACATCACGGAGGGTGATCGGAGGGGAAAGACTGGGATAAAAACAGCTCCAGGGTGAGTCAGTGGGGGAGATGCCGGACCTCCCTGCTGCACAGGTTAACTGGAAGTCAGGGGGACCCCCGATCGGGGAAATAGATGGAATAGATGGAAAAACTTGGAAATAGATGAGCATAATGAGGAATCGAATCTGATTTTGGGGGCTTTTGACAAAACAAATCTTGAACTGGAAAGCAAACCAGTTAAGTTCCCCAAGTGTTCCGTTTCCATCTGGGTGAAATACTCACTGCCTCAGTACTCGATTGCGTACTTTCTCTCTCAGCCCTGACGCCCTTCAAGCCACTGTCCTGTGTCCTTTCCTCAATGTTCTGCCTCCTGAGGAAATGGTTGTTTGGACTCAGAATCTACACGTTGACTCTCCCCATCATTCATTCCTTGGGTCACTGCAACCTGGCTTTGGCCACCAGACCCACCGGGGTCACCCCTCATGCATACAGAGACTTCTCACTGCCCATCCCCTCATGGTTCCGCTACAGATGAGAGGCACGCCCTTGCTGTTCCCCAGCACAAATGCCACCAGGACTCACGCACAACACCCACGAGGAGCCGGAGGGTGTGAGGAGGCAGAAGACAGCTGCAGCCTGCCGAGTCCCCTAGCACTGCGGCCTCACTTGACCTCTGGCCTCACACAGCTCTGGGTCTCCCAGCCAGCCCGAACCCTCATTCTGTCTCCCTAGTTCTCGCCAACCCCCATTGTGACTAGCTTTGCCCCATTTCCACGCATCTGTCAAAGGCTTCTAAGGTAGCCAGGGCTACTTGCCTCCAGAGCCCCAGGCCCCCACTCAGTCATGCTTTCTGCCTGGAGCTGGGCAATGCTAATGAGGTCCACATCCGCATGCTAATGACACCACAAAGATTGCAACAGGACCTCCTTGTGGCATTAGGACCTCCTACGTGGCATTATGGCATTACGGAAGGCTTTCAAGTCTACCTGTCCCCACCTAGGTGACCTCAAACTCCAAAGGTCCCAAATAGAGCATAGTATGAGCTGGGGTCACCTGCAAGCCAAGGTGAGAGGGCTCAGGAGAAACCAAATCTGCCAACACCTTGGACTGCTAACCTTCAGAACTGTGAGAAAATAAATTGTTGTTTAAGCCACCCAACCTGTGGTATTTTGCATCGCAGCCCGAGCAGACTAATACACCCACCTTTATTAATGGCACCAGCATCCACTTTAGTCCCTGAAGCCAGAAATCTGGAACCTTCCTTGACTCCTCCCCCAACCTCACTGTCACAGCCAGATTGTCACAGTTGACTCTCCATCTTTCTTTCCCATTTCCACTTGCCTCGAGTCTCTTCTCACCCCATCTACCCTCCTGTCATTATCTGGGAGGCAGTTAGCAGCTCCCAAGTCTCCCCTGTTACCCCCCAGGCCAGGGAGCACAACTGCGGTGGGCCCGCAGGGTGTTTGCCGAGCCCGATCCCCTGTGGGGCTGGGACTCAGGGCACACAGAGCAGGGACTAGACTGTAATAAGGAGACAAGCGTGGTGAAGGGCTCTGAATATCAAATCACCTTCTGGAGCTTTAGGGGTTGTTTGTGAAGATCATATGGAAACACACGTGGAGATGGACGGTGCTGTACAAATATGTGATGCGGGGGCGGGCTTCCCAAAGTCTGGTTCTCTGAGCCATGCAAAGTTGTAAAGTTAAATGAGTTTGCTCCAGGCCTTTGTGAGCCTCCCAAACTTGAGAGGTCTGCACCCTCTGTCTGTCCCCCTCTGTTTTCTCTTCCTGGGGGGGGGGGAGGAGGTGGGGGTTGGGCAGGATTTGATGCAGGGGCTGGTAAATTAGGAGGAAGGCCTATGCTGGCTTTCCCTGGGATGCTTCCATATCTCTCTGGGATGGGTTCTCATGGATCTGCGGAGTGATGGGTTTGGGTGGTTTTATTTCTATTTTCCTCATTTTGGTTTTGATAATGGGTTCCTGTCTTAATACTTGTGGTCTCCTCTAGTCCTTTTTAGAAACAGAGAGTGTGTTCATGTGAAATAAACTGTCCAAGGCTCTCTGCAGATGCAGGTCAAACCCTTCTAGAAGACATGGGGAAGGTTCCAGAAAGGCTGTTACCTGCAATGTCACAGAGTTCTGCATCTGAGGCATTTGCCAACGCTTCCTCCAGTTCTGGCTCCAGCGTCACACTTTCCAGCACAGGATCCATTGGCTTCTGCTTGGGGACCCAGACCTTTCCTGCAAACACACGGGTGTCCGTTACAGGGTGTGCGGCTGCGCTGGGGCATCCTCTGGTGATGGTGCCGGGTGGACTGTCCCACAACCCTGTGGACCCCTCTGTGCTGAGACTCGCTTGAGGTTTCCCCTTTGGGAACCCAGTGCCAAACTTCCCCAGAGAACAGGAATCAAAGATCTCCAACCAGAGCACCTCTCACATTTGAAATGAATAACTTTAAAACTTGGTCAGACCAGACTGCTTGCTATTGAAAACATTGGTCATTAGGGAAAACAACCTGTAAGTCGGAAAGAGATACAAAAGAAAACTTTTATAGACTGTCAGGGTCTAGGGTATCCTACCCAAGGGGTCTGATGTGAGAACAATTTAGAAGCATATCTAAACAAAATGCATGCAGATTATTAAAAGAATAGGGAGCAAAAAGGTATCCTTGCCTCATGCGACATTATATTTTTTAAGGTGTCAGATGCATGACTGGACGAGGAAGCAAAAAGGCACACACCAGGATGTGTGTCACTTTACTGACCACTACCAGGGATTGCTGAAGAAAGCTGGGGCGTCCATATGATGGAGTTCTTGCAGTTAGTATAAAGGATGGTGGAGATGTTCACTCACTAAGAAGGATATGCCTAAGACATAATGTGTGAAACAGCAAGTCTGTGACAGAGCATGAGCAATTTAATTCCATGTATGAAAATTGCGTTTATCTATTCATCCATCCATTCATTCATGCATGCACTAGATATTTATTGGATGCTTCCTGAGTGCCAGGAACCTTTCTAGGGGTCAGGGGCGGGGCAGCACTGAACAATTTATAATTTAGTGAAAGGAGACAGGTGAGAAATAAACATGCAAAGATATCACACGGTATTAGGCATTGTGGAAGAAAATAAAGCAGAGTAAAAGACTAGGCAACTCCAGGCTGGGGTGCAGGTGAGGAGGACGCTGCTCTTTTGGGTAGGTGGTCAGGCCTCACTGAGATGATGGCCTAGGAGCTAGACCTGACAGAGGGAGGAAAGGAGCCCTGAAAATCAGTTGCAAGACAAGGGTGCCTGCCTTTACTGCTGTTCAACATTGCACTGAAGGTTCTAGTCAGAGCAAATGGACAAGAAAAAACATGGCATCCAGACTGGAAAGGAAGAAGTAACGTTCTCTCTGTTTGTAGATGACATGATCTAATATGTAGAAAACCCTAAAGATTAAACAAAACACTGTTGAGGACTAATAAACACTGTTAGGGCTACCTAACAGGGTACAAGATCAATGCACACAAATGAGCGGTGTTTCTGCTCAGCGGTGATGAGCAATCTGAAAGGGCATTTAGCAAAACAATTTCACCTACAATAGCATCCAGATGAATAAAATGCTTAGAAATAAATTTGACCAAGGATCTAAAGGATTTGTGCATGGAATGCCAGAAAACATTGCTGAAAGAAAGGAAAGAAAACCTAAATAAATAGAAAAATATCCCGAGTTCGTGGATTGGGAGACAATATTAAGATGGCAATATTGCCCAAAGCAATCTCCAGATTCAATGAAATCCTTATCAAAATTCCAAAGGCCTTTTTTTATTTTTACAAAAACAGAAAAGCCAATCCTCAAATTCATATGGAATCACAAAAGGTCCCAAACATACAAAACAATCTTGAAGGAAACACAGCTGGAGGGCTCAGACTCTCTTATCTCAAAACTTACTACGAATTTAAACCATGTGGCACTGACAAGGATAGACATGCAAACAATGGGATAGGATTGAGAGTCCAAAAATGAACCCATATACCCATGGCAAATTGACTTCTGACACAGATGACAAGCCCGTTCAATGGGGGAAAGAGCAGTTTCTTCCAGAAGTGGTGATGGGGCCGGACATCAGCATGCAAAGGATGAAGCTGTACCCCTATCTCACACCATACACAAAAATGAACTGAAAATGGATCAATGACTCAAACATAATACTTAAAACTATAAAACTCTTAGAGGAAAACATAGGCATAAATCCTCATGACCTTAGACCTTGGTAACATATTCTTAGATGTGACAACAATAGAAAAAAATAGATCAACTGGACTTGATCCAAATTTACCACTTTTGTCCATCAAAGGACATTATCAGGGAAGTGAAAAAAATCCTATATTTGATAGTGTCTAGTATCTAGAAGATATTTAAAAAATTTACAATTAACACCAAAAACAACCCAATTTAACCCAGAGGACTTAAAGACATTTCTACAAAGAGGACGTGCATATGGCCAAAAAGTACCTGTAAAGATACTTAACATAAATGGTCCTTAGGGAAATGCAGATCAAGTAACGATGAGATACCACTTCACACCCATAAGAACGGCTACAATAAAACCAGAATCAAAAACCAAAATGGAAAATGACAAGTGTTGGCAAGGATCTGTATGTTGCTGGTGGCCATGTAAAACGGTGCAAACACAGAATTACCATGTGATCCAGGAATCCACTCCTAGACATCAACCCAAAAGAACTGAAAACAGGTACTCAAACAATTTTCTGTACAGGAATGTTCATAGTAACACTAATCACAACAGCCCCAAAGTGGAAACAACCAAAATGTTCATCGGTGGATGAATGGATAAACAAACTGTGTAATATTATTCGGTCAGAAAAGGGAATGAGTGAGTCTCAAAAACAATATGCTGTGTGAAAGAAGCCAGACACACAAAATCACATATTAATATGATTTGATTCATAGGAAGTATCCAGGATAGGTAAATCCATAGAAATAGACAGGTGGTTGCCAGGGGCTGGGGGGAGCAGAGAATGGGGAGTAACTGCTTATTGGGCACAGGGTTTTATTTCGGAGTGGTGAAAATGTGTTGGGTCTACATAGGGATGGTTGCACAGCATTGTGGGTGTAATAAATGCCACTGAATTGTTCACTTTAAAATGGTTGATTTAGTGGGGGGCGCCTGAGTGGCTCAACTGGTTAAGCATCTGACTTCGGCTCAGGTCATGCTTTCACAGTTCGTGGATTCGAGCCCCATGTTGGGCTTTGCACTGACAGTGGGATATATTCTCTCTCTCTCTCTCTCTCTCTCTCTCTCTCTCTCTCTCTCTCTCTCTCTCTCTCTCTCTCTCCCCCCCCCCTCCCCTACTCTCTCTGTGTCTCCAAATAAATAAATAAACTTGAAATAAAACCTCAACAGCTTTTTTAAAAAAAGGTTAATTTTGGGGGCACCTGGGTAACTCGGTCAGTTCAGGTCATGATCTGACTCTTGATTCCAGCTCAGGTCATGATCTCGTGGTTGATGGGATCAAGCCTGTGTCAACACAGAACCTGCTTGGGATTTTTTCTCTTTTCTCTCTCTACCCCTCCCCTGCTTGTTCGTTCTCTCTCTCACTCTCTCAAAATAAATAAATAAATAAATAAACAAACAAACAAACAAACTTAAAAATATATACAATGCTTAATTTTATGTTATGTGAATTTTACCTCAATTTTTAAAAAAACCCTGCTCAGTTTGGCTATTGATTGAGAGTCTCCAGTAGGGGGACAAGCAAGAATGGGAGCCAGGGGCTGGTGAGGAGGCTCCTGCAATAGTCAGGACCAGAGATGATGGGGACTTGGACCAGGGTTGTAATGGTAGCAGTGGGGAGAGGTGGGAAGGACAGAGAGAAAAGTCCAGAAGAATATTTACTAAAATGGGATCAGTGCCTATTCGCTCAGTAGAGAGAATCACTTTGAGTTACTTTATTGTTTAAATTGTTTATAGCAAAAATCAATTACATATTTGAGCAGAACATATAACAAGGTCATCTGGGGGGGAAATGCATCATAACCTCCACCAGAGGTGGATCTGGAAAAGGGAAAAATATGCAAAGAAAACAAAATGGTTAAAAAGAAAATCTACTGTAAAAATGACAGATGGAATGAGTAGGATGGTCATCCAATAAATGTGTAAGACCTGTGGTTTCTCACACCCTGGCAGCAGGTGCCTCCATAAAGGGCAGTGGCTCTAAGACACAAGAGGGACTTGGACTTCTTCCCTTCCTTCATCTTACTAGTTGGAATGCAGATGTGATGACTGGAACTTCAGCAGCCAGATGGACCATGAGCACAAGGACATATTGCAGGGAAGGCAGAATGAAAAACTGTAAAAGGGTCTTGATTGCTAATGCCAGGGAAGATGCCTTGCTAGCCCAGAATGCCTAACCCTGCAGCTAAGCGAAAGAAAAACTTTTATCTAAGTCTGTCTCATTTTATTTTACTTTTTTCCTCAGCAGTCAAATCTAATTCTGCACGGACAACTCAATATAATTCTGCATTAAAGATATCGTGTATGAAGCTCTATTCTGATCCTCACCACTTGAGTAAGAGTGAATGAGAGTCCAGGTTCCTCAGGACTTTGCACCGTTTTATGGCTCCTACCACATTCTGTTGGGTCTTGTGGAGACTGGAGTGCTGTTTCCCCTCAACCTTGACTGGTTTTAGGACCGGCGTTGGGTAAATAAATGCTCAGTGAGGGCTGGACACCATGGCCCTAAGTCTTCCTGTTACAGCCAGAAAGTCTCCTTCCCCACACTCTCTACTGAGACCTGTACTTACTCAGCCTACAAAGACTCCAACAATCATCATGTAAATACTTTATGATGATGATGCTGGTTGTGGTGGTGATGATGATAAATCTCTTAGGCATGTCATTCTATGGAAATAGAATAGATTCTAGGTACCTTCCTTGGGCCAGTGTACTTTTTCCTGAAGGCAATCAGGCTCTGGGAGTCTGGAGAGCTGTTCCTGGCTCCATACCATTCCAGCATTCCATGGAGGGGCAGCAGGATTGGTTTGCCCAGATTCCCTTTCCCACCCTCCACCCCCACCTCCAATCTCCAGCTCCTTCCCTCAGAGGGAGGTGGGCACGGGGACAATGACTCACCAGCAGTCCACCCAGCTGTGCTGCAGACTCTCACAGCCTCAGTTTCCTTTCTTTTTAAGTTTATTTATTTATTTGTTGAGATAAAGAGAGAGGGAGAAAGAGAGAGAATGCATGCATGTGAGAACAAGTAAGGGAGGGGCAGAGACCGAGGGGGAGAGGGAGAAGCCCAAGCAGGCTCTGCGCTCTGTGGAGCCCCACATGGGGACCGAACTCATGAACCATGAGATCATGACCTGAGCTGAAATCAAGAGTCAGACGCTTAACTGACTGAGCCACCCAGGTGCCCAGGTTCTCCATTTTTCAAATGTACAGGTGGGAAAATGGGAGTTTTAAGTCCCCCGCAAATCCTGATATTCTATTATCTTTATTTGCTGCACAGAAATTACTCCTCACAGCACAAGCACCTTGCTTAAAAACCTCTCATGCCCTCACTCTCAGGGGGGTATACTTGGCCCTTAGGGTCAAGACCTCCTTCCTCTGCCACCCCTCCAGGGTGCCTCAGACCACACAATCCTCTCCACGTCCGTAATCCAGATGCCCCTTGGGCTTCCCTGACCTTCCAAGTTTTCCATAAAATCTGGACCGAGCTCCAAGTCCACGTTTGTGATGCCAAAGTCCTCCCCATGATGCTACTTCTGTTGGCTTTTTCATTTGATTATTTATCACACAACAGGGATACAGAGATAAAAGCCACAGACGTGGACCCTTGGCTCATCATGTTTACAACCTTGGGGGTAGGGGGAATGGAAGAGACTGAAAATGAACCATTACACAATTAATTAATTAGAATTAATGCTTTTATTCAACAGATGCTTATTAGGTGCCTACCACATGCTAGCGTTTATTAGGTGTAGACGTAATGATGAACAAAACAGATGCGGCCCTCATACTTGTGCGGCTTATATTCAAAGGAAGTAGCCCACAAGATTCATTGTAATTTATTTGATTTTAACTCATTCATTCAGCAACTCTCTGCTGAGCCCTACTGGATACCAGGCCCTGTCCTGGGTGCTGGGGGTACTGGGTGAGCAAAACCAGTCTGAGCCT
This sequence comes from Panthera tigris, assembly GCF_018350195.1. Taxonomy (NCBI): domain Eukaryota; kingdom Metazoa; phylum Chordata; class Mammalia; order Carnivora; family Felidae; genus Panthera; species Panthera tigris. The sequence goes on along the minus strand of NC_056672.1, from coordinate 59,624,234 downwards.
GAGTGCCTGCCCTCATGGGGCTTATAGCCAGTGGGAGAGACAAGTGACACATGAAGGGAAAATTATAAAATGGAAATTGCTATGAAGGACACACCCACAGGCTCCTGAGATCGAGAGTAACCAAGGGAGGAGCTGAAGGGACTACATGTCCTAAACAGGACGGACAGGAAAGGCTTCCCTGAAAGAGGAGACAGTATAGTTGAGACCAAAAGGGTAATAATAGCTGGTACTTACACAGCATTTGCTATGGGCCAGGTGCTAAGTGCTTTATATATATCTTAACTCATAACAACTTTGTCAGCTTGGTAATACTATTTTCTGCATTCCCATTTCACAGAGGAGGAAACGGAGGCATGGCAGATTCAAAAATGTACTCAAGCTCACACAGCTAGTAAGTGGTAGTGTCAGAATTGCAACCAGACTACATGTAGCTCCGGGCTATTTCTAAGCATTAAGCCTCTTATAAGGGAGGAAGAGCCAGCTATGAAGACAGCATGGAGCCAGACAGCAGGAGCAGCGGTCCAGGCAAAAGGAGTACATGCAAAGGTCCTGAGGTGGAAAAGATCTTGGAATGCATGAGGAATAGAAGGAGGCCTGTGGGGCAGCAGTGGGGCAAGCGAGGGCAGACACAATATGAGGACAGCAGAATGGTTTGGAGAGCAAAGGGAAGTCCTAAAAGGGTTGGACAGTCAGGGAGTGCCTCTCTGTTCCCCAGTCTTCTAAATGACTTGCCTTAGGACGGGGCAGAGAGTCTTAAAGGGACAGATAAAGGAGGGGATGCAGGTGCCAGAGAAAGGAACACAGCAGAAAGAGCACGGATAGTTAGGGTACAGCTAGGTTATCTCATTCCCAATTTGCATAGGACGAGCCTTGTGTAGGCCTTATGCCCGGATATCATGATTAATAGTTTCCTCTTTCATTTTCAAAGGTGCCTAGGTTTGTATGAGAAATGATCAGACACCCTGATTAAAGGGGGTTTAGGGGAAAGCTTTGCTGGGCTGGTAGAGATCACTCTTTCCTCAGTTTACCCAAAACTTCACTACATCCACACCATGCATTGCTGCTTTTGGTGTTGGTTTTGTGAATTTGGTCCAGGCAGGCATGTGGGCAAGAAGGCCCAGTCACATGTGGCTCAGCAGAGGGCCTGGCACGTAATTGGCACTCAATGATGCATGGGGAGTGATATATTCATAAGAACAACATTATTCAGTACCTCGCTTTTCCCCTGTGTAGGGGACCAGATCTTCTCGGTCTTTAAACTCCTTTGCTTGCTTTTCCAAGTGATCCAAGAGCTCCTCCCTTTTAAAGGGGCCCGTGGGCGCCTTGGTGGTCTGATCCTTCTGCCTCAGGCCTGCGGGCAGCAGTGCATTCTACAGTGGAGGTTGTGGGGCCGGGGGACATACACAGAGAGAGAGAACGAAAGAGAAAGAGAGTGGTCAGCTGCTGAAGACTTGCATTTCTCCCAAAATTCGTCATTGAACAGTGGGATCTTAGAGCCCAGCAAATCGATCCAGGTCGCTCATTTACACGTGAGGAATCTGACACCCAGGAGGGGCAGGGACTTGCTCAAGGTCACCCTGCAGACGAGGGGCATAGCTAGGCTGGGACTCAGGTCTCTTAATGGTCCAGAGTCTCTAAACCTGCAATGTTTCCAAAGGCAAGGGGGTGAGGAGGCAGCCGACATGGGGCTGAGCAGAGAGGGGCTCTCCAAGAGCATCTGTGAGTCTGAGTCTGATTAAGTTGGCATTTGGATGCAGGAGGATCGTTCCAGCTATTGTGTATACAGTGGCTGGGGAAAGAAGCCCGAGGGGCTTGAGTTAGGGCCCTGGATGCAGTATGAGGTGAGAAGCGACAGGCTCAATAACCAAGCAGCAGGGGGTGGGGGGGGGGAAGGCTCAGCAGGGGTGGGTGAGGCGTGCTTTGGGGCTGTATCCCTGGACGGCCCTCCCCGGCTGCTTTCCACCCTCCTGACAGGCTGTGTTCCTGCCTCTCTGTTAAATATTTTGAATGTCGCCCTTGGAGATGGGTCTCTCAGGAAAGATAGCATCAACCAATCAACGTGTTCCTTCTTCAAACATGGTTAGGCTTCTAGGTGTGGGCTAGAATTAGGGTAGATTTGAGTCACACAGGCTTCGCTCACCTCAGCCCCCAGGACCTTGGAGATTCAAAGAAGTTCAGGGTTGCAAGGATGCTTAGAGGTTGTCGAGGGCACACACCTTCCCTTCAAGGGGAAACTGAGGCCCGGAGCAAGGAAAGATTTGCCCAAGGAGTTTCAGGGGCAGATTTAGAACAAAAACCAGGGCCCTTCTCTAGATACGGGGGGAGGAGGGCAGTCTTCATTTCCAAATCATTGCTCTCTCCCTACCCCCTTTCATTTGGGAACGTGGTGGAGGATACTTGCAAGGCAGAGGTGAGGGGAGCCTCACCTCACTTCTTGCCGCACCCCCACACTGGCTAATCTGGAGAGCCATCCCACCTCCAATCTCTGTACCATCAAAATGCATAGCTTCAGCCACGCCAGATCCTTTTGCAAGCCCCCCTCTGAGAGGGGATGATACCAGGTTTACGAAGACGGCTGTGTGCCTGGCACACCGAGAGCTAAAGCTTGGGAGGGCAATACTGCCGCTTAACTGCAGTGTGGTTTTTCACAAGATGTTTTCCCACTGTTGACAGCGTGCTCCAGTCAGACACTGGCTGCAAATGGACTCGGGCTGTGAGTCAGCAACAACATCTGGGAGTCGGAGCATGTGATGAGAGGATGGCCAGTAGGTAGGAAATCAAGCCGTGACTGATTTGGGGGTGAACATCAGGAACACAAGAGATGCCACGGACACCCCAGTCTCCCTCAAGCGGTAGTCCTCAGGTACTGTCCACCATGACACGTGGGACGGATGAGGCCCACAGGGGAGGCAGGCTTCTGAGGACACATCCTTGGTGAGCTGTGTGTCCACTCCCTCTCCCCCGCGTTGGGCCACTCATGGCGACTCAAGTGAGAGAGAGAACAGCCCAACTGTCCTGCAAACCTCCATCTGTGATTATCCACGGTGAGCAAGACAAAGTCTCTGTGACGTGCCTGTACCTCACAGGTGACCCCCATCAGGCTTACGCCCAGGCCTGAGGCAGTGCTGGCTCCTGTTCTTTAGTCCTGGGCAGGTCACCTGATCTCACCGGGCCTCCATTTCTAGGGCTGTAAGATGTGAGTAATGAGAGCTGCTCTCTTGGAACTGTTGAGGAAGTTAAATGAGATAATGCATGAGGAGTGCTTAGCTCACTGCCAAGCACTCCCAAAGTACTACTTATAATCAGGTGAAATACATTTTCCCAGGAGACTGGTTACCCAAATACGTATATTGAAATGGAGATGTATTATCCAAACATACCTCAAAATTCAGAAAATGAAGATGTACAAATATAAAATGAAGTAAGCACTGAAAGCAAGTGTTTTCCCAATGATCCCCAACCAAGATGACCTGATAGATTTCTGTCACTGTAAAGGGTTTTGACGGCAGTAAGGTGCTGGGGCACATGCTGTCCCCTAAGGGCTCAGTGCTAGGAGAAACCCACTAGGCTGTAACTGAGGGGGAAAGAGTTTGCCAACTCACATCATTTTGGAATATATCTGATAGAGGCCACTGACTTACTTAAAGTAGGGTCTCTTAACCTTGGCGTAATTCACATTTTGGGCTGGGTGATTCCTTGTCGTGGGAGCTGTCCTATGCACTGCCAACTGTTCACCAGCATCTGTGTCCTCTACCTCATGGATGCCAGTAGCACCTCACTTCCACGATGTGACAGCCACAAATATCTCCAAACATTGCCAGATGTCCCCTGGGTAGCAAAATCACCCCTAATTGAGAACCACTGTTTTCCTTTTTTTTTTTTTAAAGTTTATTTATTTATTTTTGAGGGAAAGAAAGAGAGCACAAGCCGAGGAGGGACAGAGAAAGAGCGAGAGAGAGAATTCCAAGCAGGCTCCACACTGTTAGCACAGAGCCCGATGTGGGGCTCAATCCCACCAACTGTGAGACCATGACCTGAGCTGAAATAAGAGTTGGACACTTAACCGACTGAGCCACGCAGGTGCCCTGAGAACCACTGTTAAACTGAAGCCCATATCATTGCAATAGGGAAATAAAGGTGTTTTCAACGTCCTTTAAAAATACTACTTATATAGCATGTTAAAGTATGGCTTCATTTATTTACATCTTTACTGAAAGCAGTTGGTTTTTTAAGAAATAAAAACATCAGGGGTGACAGGGTGGTTCAGTTGGTTAAGCATCCAACTCTTGATTTCAGCTTAGGACATGATCTCACTGTTCATGAGATAGAGCCTCTTATTGGGCTCTGTGCTGACAGCATGGAGCCTGCCTGGGATTCTCTCTCTTCCTCTCTCTCTGCCCCTACCCTGCTTGTGCATGTATGTATACACACACACACACACACACACTCTCTCTCTCTCTCTCTCTCTCAAAATAAAATAAATAAAATAAAATAAAAGAAACAAAAACATCAAAGGCCTTTTCTCACAATTCTTAGCTTACTGGATTTTAAAAGTAAATATTGAGAATATCATCCTCTTTAGGAGTTAAAGTTCCCCCCCCCCATTAAATGGTACATTTAATAAAACATAACATGGTATTCAATTAAAACCAAACACAAGTGAAATAAGTCATACAGAGAAAGACAGATACCATATGTTTTCACTCTTATGTGGATCCTGAGAAACTTAACAGAAGACCATGGGGGAGGGGAAGAGGAAAAAAAAAAGAGAGGGAAGGAGGCAAACCATGAGAGACTCTTAAAAACTGAGAATAAACTGAGGGTTGATAGGGGGTAGGAGGGAGGGGAAAGTGTGTGATGGGCATTGAGGAGGACACCTGTTGGGATGAGAGCTGGGTATTGTATGGAAACCAATTTGACAATAAATTTCATATTAAAAAAAAATAAAGCTAAATGGAAAAAAAAAACAAAAAACCAAACATAGTTGCATATTTTAAAACTCCTGGTTATTTCTCATTTTAACTTGTTTTCAAAAATTGGCATGTGACCTCACATGATATACTAAACTTAAGTCCAAATGGATCAAAGATCTAAACGTAAGAGCTAAGACCATAAATTTTTTAGAAGAAAACAGGCATAAATCTCTGTGACTCTGGATTAGGCAATGGTTTCTTGGATATGTTACTAAAACAATAAACAACAAAAGAAAAAAGTCGATAAATTGGCTTCATCAAAATAAAAAATGTTCATGTTTCAAAGGAGACTATCAAGGATATGAAAAGACAACCCACTGGGAGAAAAGTTTTACAAGTCATCTATCTGATGAGGGTCTAGTATCCAGAATACGTAAAGATCTCTTACAACTCAAAATATAAGACAAATAAACCAATTTTAAAATGGGCAAATGATATGAATAGACATTTCTCTAAGAGAGACACAAAAATGGCCAATACACATAAAAAAGATGCTCAACCCTATTAGCCATCAGGGAAATGCAAATGAAGCCCAGAACGAGACACTACTTCAGACCCACCAGAATGATTATAATAAAAAAGACAGGGGCACCTGGGTGGCTCAGTTGGTTAAGCTAAGTTTCTGACTTTGGCTCAGGTCATGATCTCGCGGTTCACGAGTTTGAGTCCCACGTCAGCCTCTGTGCTGACAGGTCAGAGCCTGGAGCCTGCTTCGGATTCTGTGTCTCCCCCTCTCTGCCCCTCCCCTATTCATGCTCTCTCTCTGTCTCTTGATAATAAATGTTAAAAAAATAAAATAAAAGACAGATAATCACAAGTGTTGGTGAGGATGTGGTGAGAGTGACACCCTCATGCACTGCTAGTGGGAATGCAAAATGGTGTGGCCACTTTGGAAAACAGTCTGGCAGTTTCTCAAAAGCTTACACATAGTTATCATATAGTGCAACAATCCCACTCTAGGTAAATACCCAAGAGAAATGAAAGCAGATGTCCATACAAAAACTTATAAATGAACTTCATATATTATTCAGAATAGCCAAGAAGTTGAAACAACTCAAATGTCCATCAAGTGATGAATAGATAAGCAGAATGCAGTACATCCACACGACAATACTATTTGGTGATAAAACAAAACAAAACAAAACAAAAAGTAGTACTGACATATGCCACCACATAGACGAAACCTTGAAAACATGATGCTAAGTGGAAGAAGCCAGTCACAATGAACCACAGTACCTGAATCCATTTATATGAAGTGTCCAGAATAGTCAAATCTATAGACACAGGAAGTAGATTAGTGGTTGCCTCAAGCTGGGGAGGCTGGAGAGAAATAAATAGGGAGTGAGAGCTAATGGGCATGGGTTTGTTAGGTGATGAAATTGTTCTAAAATTGATTGTGCTGATGTTTGTATAACTCTGTGAATACACTAAAAATACCGATTTGTACATTTCAAATGGGAGAATTTTATAGCATGTGAATTATATCTCAAATAAAGCTGTTATTTATAAATGGCATACGTTATCTAGGGAAAAATTAGAAAAGTGGCTAATGCAGTAGCTAACTAAATGGTCAGGGACCACCAAGGGCAGAAGGCTCTTCGTGTGCCAGTGGTCAGCAGTGATGCTGAGACTGGCCAGGCTGGAGCTGGCAAAATTTAAAATGGAGTCCTGTTTGATGATGTGATAAGCCTCACCAGGTAAATTAGTCATTGAGAAGTTAAATGGGTAAGAAAATACTGCCTTGGATGTCTCAGGACTCTTAAAACCTAAAACTGAGTCTCAGACCCAAGCTATCCAACAGGGAAGGTAAATACTACAACCATTTTCTTGGTGGCTCTGACTAGGAGAGTTATTTTGTGAACAGGTATATGTAGAGATGTATCTTTCATTCTTGTACTGCTTGTTCATTCAATAAATATCTGTGGGTATTATGTATCCAGGTTGCTAACAGGCAGGGACAGGACCCCGCAAAGAGATATCTAGTTTGGAGCAACTGGGGAGGGGGCAGGTAGATGGGGGAGGTGAATTGAGAGGAAAGTCTCAACTCCTGCATGTATGGAAAACTCTGCATTGCTTTGGTTTTCAAGTTAATCAAGATCCTAAAAGGAGGTCTATTTCACTGAATAGCAGAGAACGTCTATCACTCGCCTCCACATTGCCTGTTAAGGTTGTATACTTCCACACTGCCCGCGGTAACTGGAACCTCTAACTTTGAAAGAATTTGTCTCGTTCTCCTCACCTTAAAGTGTGTACAGGGTTAATCTGCTGGGAAGGTCCTTCTTTGTAGTAACTTCAAAGGGAAGCATCAGTGTGGCTTCTCCAGGGCAGTGATCAATTAATTCTGAATTAGGGGAATAGGTATTTACATGCACACACCACACATGTATCTCCACTCCAAAGACAGGTTGGTTAGGGATGAGATTTTCTTTGGGAGACAACCTTGTTAGGTAGGACTCAAATCATGTCTTCATGTCCTTACAGTTGGAAATGTACTCCTATGAGGAGGGCGGCTCTCTGATCTTAGGCTAAAATTACATCTGGTAGTTGCTTGTAGGGTGATGGGGTCTGTGGCACACTACAGTGCCTCTACACTACTCAACTCCAGAGAATTATTGCCATGTAAGAATATGGGTGACACCATTATATCTGCTCATCTTTATGTGGAAGCTCTTGGTTTTTAAATATTGGCACAAAATCCAAATATTTTAAAAACAATGTTCAGGTCAAATAAAACACATCTGCAGTCCAGACCAAGTCCGTGGGCTACTGCATTTTGCCATGTCTGACCTAAGGTTCCCATCAGACTAGAATTCAGTGTAGAGAAGGTCAAGATATTCATTCATTTATTTGATAAATATTTACCTGAGTGTCTTGCCCATGTCAGGCTTTGGGCTAGAGGAAGAAAGAAGTGTGTGTGTGTGTGTGTGTGTGTGTGTGTGTGTGTGTGTGTATGTGAGTTTTAAATTTAGTGGTTTAAAATTTTTTAAAAACACATGAAAAGTTTAATATGTTTTTGGAAAAATCACAAGGGAAAAAAATTAGGCAATCTCTTTCGGTGTTTCCCTACTCTTGGGTTTTTAAATGGTGACTTCCTTCTAAATGTTGTAAAATTAAAACTCGGATGTGCAGCTTGACAGGTTAACATCTTAATTTAACTTTCACACCCACACTCTGGGGTCCAGTTGTCCACAGGACAATGGAAACTTTGCTGTATCCTTAAATGTGCTGTTAGGAGCTCTAACACCCTGCCAACAGGTGCCCATAAGGCCACATATCAAATATCTGCACAATTATCATTGCTATAGATAGTTAGAGCTATGTCAGAAGCCATTCCAGCCAGGACCACTGTGGGCTTGTTGAGATGTGCACACATGTACAACGTGTAGGCAACACAGGCACACAACACACACACCACACACACACACACACACACACACACACACACACACACACACACACAATGTATTGAAAGGATCGTGGATTTCTGGCAGCTCAGTGCTGCAAAGCTCTAAGAGAGACTCTGGGCCAATTCTTTCATTTCCACTGAGGACACTGAGGCACAGAAAAAGCCAGGAAGCCTGAGTTCATATACGGATGACACTGTATTAGCATACCCAAGAATCAGTATGACTATTTCCAGACTGGTGACTATCATACATAAATTGTCCCCTAATCTGATTCTTCATGGCAACAAAAAAACAAGCAGTTTTATCACTTTTCTTAAATAAATCAGCTTGTATCTAAAGACAAGGGAATGTTAAAGGTGCCCCCACCTTTAACTCCAGCTCCAGGAGACCTGGATGATTCCTGTTCTGTGATTGAACCACAACACGACTCCTCAGAAGAGGACAGGTCATGTGGTACAATCTCTACTGCATACTGGGAGCAGCCGGCTGAGGGTCAGGGAGGGGAAGGGCCTAGCTTGAGGTCATATGCTGGACTGACAGCCTAAGACTCTTGACTTCCAAGCCACAGAAAATGTTCCATCCCACCTGACAGCCTTCCTCTAGGAACAGATCCCGGAAACCAGATGTGGTGCCATATGAGAACCAGTTTTCCTCTCCAAGTGTTAGAAAGCCAGAGCTCACCTCCTTATCAAACTAGTCTCGTTTTGCAGATGGAGAAACTGAGGCCCAGAAGCATGGAGTTATAGTCCTGGGGGAAGAGTGAAACCCGGGAGGCTGAACTTTGCAAAATGCCTACTGACTTCTCTCCTCCACCCCATTTTAAATGACCTAACCCTGTCCTAGATGGCCCCCCTCCCTCCCCTTCCACCACATCTGCAAGACCAACATTTTATAGGCCAGTCACCCAATTACAAGGTATCTGGCCACAGAATATCTTTTTAACTGGACTTGAGGACTTTTATTTTCCAGTTATCTCCCAGGTATGTTTCCCCTTGTATAAAATGAGGCCCTCTAGCTCCTCAGGGCCTGGATGATATAGAGCACTCTGCCTCTGCATTCCTGACCAGTGACTTCTAGATCCCACTAGAAATCATTCAGTGGGGCTTCAACAGAGCTCTCCTGTCTGGTGGGGGGGCGGGGAGGAGGACTTAACCTGAGAGTGTAGAAGGGTGCCACAACACTCATATCCCAGGCACAGAGGGGACAAGCAGGGTCCAAACCTTTAAGTGCCCCCTCCTCTTCGAACATATTCCCACCCCAACACACTCTGGGCATCTTCCCCCCTTCTCTTGCTCTCCAGAAAGATCCAGGCCTTTGGCTCCGCTGCCTTGACCTTGCTATGGGACCGGTGAAACCCAATAGTTGCTACTTCCCCCGGTTAACTTTTTAGGGCATTAGTGCTGACATTCAAAGGCACGTTTGTGGCCAAGTCCATTTGTGGTGGGGCTTATTGGTCCTAACAGCACATTTATCTCGCTCTGGTGTTCATGGCACAAGGTGGGCCAAACCTTCCCTTCCCCCATGTTCTGATCCTCCTTTTCTGCCTCACATTCAAGAAAAATCTTCCACGTTCCCTGCTGTGCTGGGCCCTGGGCATCCTGAGACAATGAATGCGTGATTCTGCTCCACCGGGGCTCACAGCTAGAGGGGAGACACATGTCCATATGTGAGCAATTGTACTCAGCTTCTTGGAGGAGTTGGTTCCTGAGCTCAGTGAGTCCCAGTGGACCAGGCAGGAAAAAGGCAGGTGAGGAGGACAGAGGAGAGGGTCTTACAGGGGACAGAAAGCACATTACAGACGAGGGTGTGGCGGGACGAGGGGGCGTGGCCTGCTAGGGGAAGGAGTCTGGGTGAGTCTGAAGCTGCAGCATTCTGAAGTGTCTGCATCCTGTGCAGACCATCCCCCATCAACTGTCATGCCTCCAAGTGGGACCATCAGAGCTGCCTCCTGGCTGGCTTCCCTGCCTCACGCCTCTCCCTCTCCTTTCCCCTCCCGCCAGCCAGCCAGACCCCCCCAACATCAACGTCTGTGTCATTCCTCAGTACTCTCACAACTGCTCAGTGTCTCCACTAACCTCCAGAATCACCAACAAATTCATCAGCCAGGTACAGAGAACTTCTCATGATTTGACCCCAACACACTCCTGTCCTCAAGTGTTCCCTGTTCCAGCCTCTCTGGGCTGCTCCACATTCCACGGCCGCGCCCTGCTCTCACATCACCATGCCTGTGCTCGGGCTGTGCCCTCTGCCTGGCATTCCCCTCCACCTACGCCCCTGAATTTGTCTTTTAAAGCCCTTCCCTCGGGCACCCTGCTCGGCCTTTGCAGTGCTCCCCACATCGATCCGGTAATTCTCTGCCCAAACTCTCCTAGGCTTCCTGCCAGTGCTTACGCAATGCTCATCGTATTCTGTCTTGGAGCACATCTATGCTGGATCTCTCCCTGGGGAGACAGAGTGCCCCTCAGGGGCCAGCTGCGATGTATATTTGTCTTCTCTGCATCCCCAACACCAAGCACTGTGCGCTAAGAAAATGTACTCTGAATAGTCCAGAGTCATACAACACTCTGCTCCAGCTCGGGAACGATGGTATCGCCCATACACCCTTCGGGTCAACATCACACCTGCTGCCCCAAGCAGGGTTGGGGGTAGGGGGATACATGAGAGGTGCCAGGGTGGGGGTGTCCAGGATGGGGTTCACCCACTGACGGGGATTTTGGGAAATGCCAAACTGCCCTTTTTGTGATGTTTTCTTTAAGGGCCTGGATTTGGTTAATTTCCTGCCAACTTTTTTTTTTAATGTTTATTTATTTTTGAGAGAGACAGAGACAGAATGTGAGTGGGTTGGGACAGAGAGAGAGGGAGACACAGAATCTGAAACAGGCTCCAGGCTCTGAGCTGTCACACAGAGCCCGACGCGGGGCTCAAACTCACAAGCTGCGAGATCATGACCTGAGCTGAAGTCGGATGCTCAACCGACTGAGCCACCCAGGCGCCCCAATTTCCTGCCAACTTTTCTCACTCTGCCTCAGAGCCTTAGGCAGAGCAGGACATTAGGCCATCAAACTGGCAAACTCACAGTGACAGACTCCAAACAGTACCCAATATCATGTCTCCCCTTCTTTGGTAATAAAAGCACTCTACTCTTAGAGCTGAGCAGAAAGCCACTCGGATTAAAGACTACTTTTCCCAGGCCCCCTTGCAGGTAGGTTGATCCACAGAACTCAGCCCTGGTCCATGAGAAGGGTCTAACAGTGATTTCCAGTAACCTTCCTTAAAAGGCACTTACATAATGGCTTTTCTCCTTTCCTTTTTCTCCCCCTTCCCTCTATTCCGATGCCTTGTGTGCAGCTATCACGGCTGCCACCCCGGACTGTGAGGATGAAGACTACACCCCAGGGATGGCCAGAGACGAGCTGGATGGAATCTGGGACGCTGGGAAGTTTGGGGAGCTGAGTTCCATACCAGCCCTAAACTGCCCACTTCTGGACTTGTACTTGAGGGGTGAATAAACCACTGCTCAAGCAGTGTTATTTTGAGTCTCTTATACTCGTAGCCAAACTGCATCCTACCTGACAACCTAGATTCTCATCCCAGGGCTGTGAGGCCACAAGAAGTGTGCTGGTGCTCTCTGGCTTTGGATCCTCCTTCTCTAAAATGAAGTTCAAAAGCCCTATTAGCGTCATACTGCAGAATAAAGGTGTGAACTCCATACAGATAGAGCTTATTGCCAGGGAGTTCTATCATCATAGGGCATAATTGTTCATTTCCATTCAACCGAACAGGTACTGCATTATGGGGACACTCAGGATATCTGCATTTGATTGTGCAAGTTGTGCACTGCACAACTCCAAGGACATTATCTGCTTTCTGGTTTATGTGAACAACGTCTCCTGCAATGCACAACTTACACATCTGTACCTGGCTGCCCTACATCTGGTGGTACAATGTGGCTTCAAATTTAGGAAACCTAGATTCTAGTGGGCAAATCATATATTCAGTTTTGACAAACATTTGTCAAGCAGGTACTATGTGCCAGGTACTGGGTTAGGTGCTTTTCATATATCTAACCATATTTATATATATTTGTACGTACGTGTGTGTGTGTGTGTGTGTGTGTGTGTGTGTGTATAAACAGAAACAAAAGCCTGTCATATGAACAGAGCCTGAGTTGCAAACTAGGAAGCCTATAGTCCAAACAAATGCCAAAACTTGGGCTGGTTTGGTCTGTGCATTTAAATGTGGTATCAACATTTTAACTTGCACTTGAGGGAACTTGCACGTAAAAATTCAGATTTCCACCATTTCTTGAAAAATTAAATGATCTGGCCATATTGGGCTTTCCCTTCCACATTGGCAACAACTGATGGAGCTGAATGGCAAGTGCCCTTTAGTCAAACACAAAATGTCCTGTTTGCTTCTGTCCCCACTACCCCCTACTGTCACTGACACAGGTCAAGAATCAGTTACCATTCATCACTGACTGTGCTGTTACTTACCTTCCTGGAAGGTTAAGTGGCAAGTGAAAACTTTCTTCTGTCCACATCTCTTTCAAGAGTGGAAAAGTGGGGGCGCCTAGGTGGCTCAGTCAGTTAAGTGTGCGACTCTTGATTTCGGCTTAGATCATGGTCGTGCAGCTCTTGAAATTGAGTCCCACATTGGGTTCTGTGCTGATAGCACAGAGCCGGCTTGGGATTCTCTCTCTCTCTCTCTCTCTCTCTCTCTCTCTCTCTCTGCCCCTAGCCTGCTTGCTCTTTCTCTCTCAAAAATAAATAAACATTAAAAATAAGAGTGGAAAAGTAAAAGATGAACCAGGATGAAAAAGGTAAAGATGAACCATGTGCCTCAAGAAATTGGTGTATCTCCCTCCCTTCATGTATATTACCTATCTGATGTTGTGGGTGCTTGGTTTGCTGCCTCTCAAGCAGACAGTGTTCACAGAGTGGGAGAAATGGGGAAGAGACTAGAAGGCAGGGTTTAAACTTTATCTACTGTGATTTTTTTCTTTTTAAGGGTGATCTGAATAAAATAAGGTAAAATTTTTACTTTTGTTAAATGCAGATGATGGGAGCATAGGTATTGTCTGTACCTTCCTATGGGTTTTGAATGTTTCCCATTAAAAATGCCAAAAGAAAACTGCTCAGTGCCCTCAGTGTGGGGCAGGTGCAGTGCTGGGGGCTTGGTGGGAGGGCAGGGGAGGTTGGGAGAAATGGGAGGGTTTTGAACTGAGGAGTGAAGGGCTTCAGGACCACCAGGTCTCCTAGCAAAGAAGCAGGAGAAGAGGGACCAAGGAGAGAGGAGGGCTCTTCACAGAGGCTAGAGAGGGGTGTGGGGAGCTAGTCATGGGGCCAGAAGACAGAGCTTAGGGTGGGGACACACTGACACCTGGCCTCACTCACCCTCCCCCTGCCAGGCCCATCCTTGGTTCTGTGCATGGCCGGCAGTGTTTCTAAGGATGTGTGCCTATTTTTAGAGCAGAGATTTATTTCTTTCCATTTCAACTGTTTACTTCTGTCCTGGGCTTGCAATTCTGCTGGTTTGTGTTACAAGGGAGAACCATAGCCCTGTGGACCAAACTTGGCTGCTTCCTGCATGGCCAAGAGTGTCCTCTGGCTTACTGGGTGCCATTTGGGGCATGAGTAGGGAGGATTTTATGATTTTGTGGAGTCTGATGGGAAGTAGAGTGATGTGACAGGAAGTCCCAAGTTCTCATCCTAGGTCTGTGGCTGACTTGCTGTGTGACCTTGAATAAGACCTTTGTCCTCTTTGGGCTTCAGGGGGTTTCGTTGTTGTTTTTTCATCATTAAAATGTCAATATTACCACTTACCTCATAGGGTTGGTATGAGGAGTCAATGAAATGCATAAAGCACCAAGTGAATGAATGACATGTGTCCGGGAGGGACGCCATAAATGTGGGTTTCTTTCCCTGCATCATGTACCTTTATGCAAGGGGCGGGGGAGGGAGGGTTAGAGGGTTTCTAAGGGTCCTTCCAGCTCTGAGATTCCGCAGTTCGAAGTTTTCTCTTTCATCATTTCTTCCTGCAGTTCATGGCCCCTTGTTCTCAGAGCTCTTGATGCATATTGTGGACTAAGAGAAAGAGGTCTGCCTGAACTTGGCCTGTAGCCTACCAGTTGTGTGATTCTGGGCATCTATTTCTCTTCGTAGGATGGTTTCTTTTTTTTTTTTTTTAATTTTTTTTTTAACGTTTATTTATTTTTTGAGACAGAGAGAGACAGAGCATGAACGGGGGAGGAGCAGAGAGAGAGGGAGACACAGAATCTAAAGCAGGCTCCAGGCTCTGAGCTGCACAGAGCCCGACGCGGGGCTTGAACTCACGGACCGCGAGATCATGACCTGAGCCGAAGTCGGCCGTTTAACTGAGGCGCCCCATGTAGGATGGTTTCAACCCCAACCTTGAAGGACCAATCTCACAGGATCCTTGTAGCAATTTTATGAGATGATGCCCATAAAACACTTAGCACAGTTCCTGGCATGTAAAGAAGATCTCGCCTCAACGGAGAAAATAGCTATTATTACCATTATCATTACTATTATTATTTCGGGCCCTGCAGGGGGACTGTAGTTTTCCACTGTTGTTTCTGTGGCTATAACGTGCCATGGAGTCCCGATGGCTGACTTCAAAACCAACTCATAGAACTCGATTTCTTTATAAGGTTGGGATTAGCTCTACCAACTTCCCTCTTGCTAATATTTTAATCCCTTTACTGAGACACTTAAGAAAAAGTCTTCCTTTTCCCCAAAGCTTCATTATCAAAAAATATTTACAAATAAACTCTTTACCTTGATGGTAATTTTCTTTCTTTTTTTAAAGATTAGTATTGATGGAGAAACTAACACAACTTCAAAGGAAATCGTATTGGAAAAAACAACCTGCTGGTAACTCCCCCCTGTACCCCCTGGGCGGCCCCATCCCACATGTGCTCCTAGGAGGCTGTGGTTAACAGCACAGGCTAATGGCTCAGGACTGTGGGCTGGAATCCCAGCACTATCTGTGTTGTATCCTGGGCAGATTATTTCATCTCCCTGGGCCTCAGTTTCCCCATCTTTAAAATGATGCCCATGACGGATCCTCTCAGAGGAATGAAGGAGATCAGCTATGCAAAGCTCTGCCCATGGCACAACCAGGAGATGTTAGCCATCTATTGATCCCATAAGAGCTTGCACACTGGTCCTGGCACAAGTCACAGCGTGACCTGTCATTCTTGAATGTTTCTGTGTGTTGCCCATTTTCCCCACTGCCTGGTGCAAAGGTGATCTGAACCAAGGAGTTGGCTTGGCCTCAGAGCAGCATCCACTTAACTCCAGAGAGAGAGAGAAAGGGCAGATCTTCTTGGGGAATCAGTCAACAGTGGATACTTTTAGCACAAGGAGCATTCCTCTCCCGCGGGAGTCCGAGTGCAGCAATCTCATGATAAGCTCGAGTTTTTCCAGGCCGCAGAGTGAGAGATAGAAAGTTTCAGGGACTTTTTTTTTTTCTTCTTTTTTTCATGCGCACAAGCTTGGAACCCTCTGCTGCAAACAAAGCTGCCTTCCAACTCCGAGTACTCTACCCTGTCACGTGACACCGGGGCTTAACAATTGCATCACTGAAAACCTAACCCTCTGAAGCGTCAGCTGAATTCAGGTAACAAGATTGCCAGCAATAGCTCATAAAATCATAGCTGGTTAGAGCCGGAAGGGATGTCTGAAGGCACCTAGGCTGACTGCATCCCTTTCACAGATAGGGAAACTGAGCCCTGGAGAGGGAAAGCGCCTACCTAAGTTGGGAGCAGAGCCAGGACTGAACCTGGACCGCACTGCAGGTTGCATCCAGGAAGAAAGGAGGATGGTCTGCCATACAGCAGTCTCCCCAGTTACAAAACCAGAGCACATCTGTGGCTCAAACTATCTTCCTGAGACACCCATGAAGCTTCACAGGGGCTCTCAGAACCACGTCATGGCTCATCCACTGCCTAGATGTGGGACCTTAGGCGATTTACTTCACCTCTCAGTTTTCTCATCTGGAAAATGCCTGCATCACAGGATTATGATGATGGTTGGATGAATTAATATTTTCAAAGTGCCCAGAATGTTGCCTGTGCACAGAAATTGCCAGACAAGCATGTGTTAAACAGAAATGAAAACGCAAGCCATAGAGCGTGCAACAGACAGGGCAGTGGACCCGGGGCCTGGTCTGGTTCTGTTGGACATGTGACCTAGAGCAACCTCCTTCCCCTCTCTCGGTCAGCTCCTGCTCTGAAAGCTGGGGACATGGACTCTCCTGGTCCCTGTGCCCCTCCCAGGTGCCTGGCTCCGAGGCCTCTCCTGGTCTGCATACCTTTAGCCTCTCCCCATGCTGACCTCAGAACTCGGGCCAAGGGTGGGTGAAACCGAGCTGGAATGTTTGCACTCTCAGAAAGTAGGGAGGCCCCCTAGATCTCTTCAAAAGTCACACACTGACTTGCAAATCAGGTAACAGAGACATCTCCATGAAGGGGCCAATTGTGTGGCTGGGACAAAAAAAACCCACTGGCCTCTGTTACCTCCTATCCTCTTTCTGACTTCTCTTTCCTTGTCCTTGAACTTAGAGAGAAAGGGGTCTTTGAAAATGTCCATTTTGAAACCACAATGGTATGAGAATCACAGGTCTCTGATTGCTCAACCCTCCTCCAAATCCAAATGCGCATTTACTTTCCTCCTGCCAGAGTGGAAATTGTGTGAGCACCTGAAGCCTGCCTGGAATCTGAGTCTCCACGCCCTGGTCCCATGACCTAGGTAAGTTAGCTTTCTGGGTCCCGGGCTCTCCATCCTTCCAAGGGGCACCTACCTTCTTGTTGATCTTCTGGGCGGAGGGCTGGGGGAAGCTGGCTGTGTGAGAAGCACAGGGGCTCTGGGAATTTGCCGCTGAGGCCAAAGACTTTGAATTTGGGTGGGGTGACTGGCAGAACTCTTTGCCAGGTTAGAGATGAAACAGAGCTCCCAGCTGGGGCTCAAGCAGACCTTAGGGGCCACGCCCCCAGTTCTGAAAGGGCTTTTCTACCCACCCCCTCCCCTGCTCGGGTCTGATGTTTGGCTCTGACCCTTGGCATCACCTACCTGACTTGCAGACACAGCCTCATCTAACCCCATCTCCACCCGGGGGCTCAGAGCAACTCCAACAGCCAGAGAAGGCCGGAGGCAGCAGGCCTTGCAGGGCCTCTGGGAGCCTGCACTTCTCTGCCCCAGGAACAGAAACATTCTACAACACGGTGGGAAGTTGCAGAGAAAGGCAGAGCCCTTCCTTATCTTCAGAAAGGAACTCTCCCACCACCTGCTGGGCCTTCCACCTTTCCCCCATCTCACTGGCACCTGCTCTGGTCATTGGTTCTCAGAGCTCCTGGAACCAGCAAGCTCACCAAGTCACTGCCCCTCAAAGATTCCTCAGGCCTACGGAGAAAAGTCTAAACTCTTTGGCTGGCCCTGCAATCCCCCTCCCTCCACCATTATCCAGCCTAAACCTCCTTCCAAGTTCATCTAACCCCCTACACAAACTGCACTGAGATTCTAGTTACCATCCCCAATTACCTTCTGCATACGAGACTTTGCTCATGGCTTCCAATTGGCCTAAAGTTCTTTGTTCTTATTCTTGACTCAGAAAAACCCCAGGGCCCAATGCATCAATCATCTGCTCTGTGGAGCCTTCCGCCAGTAAGAACCAGTCCTTTCCCTGAGCTCCCTGTCTGGGTCCATTTAGGACATGTGTATCATGCCTGCACTCCCAGCCTGAGTGGGCTGAGCACTGAAGGGCAGAGTCCCTGCCAGGCTCCCGTGGTGGTGGCCAGCACAGGGCCTGGCACCTGACAGGTAACTAAGCCATGTTTACTGAGTTGACGAAAGTAGCTACACCCTCCTTTTGTTCTCACTTTTTAAAGCTGTTCATTCATATAATCCTATGTGACAGTGGTCTTGGATCAAATTACAACAGAATAATCTCACAGCAATAGAGCTGGAAGCTTGCTTATTCCTTGCCTAGAGCACTCGTTTCTCCCAAAGCCCAGGCTTCTGGGGAGCGGGGGTGCAGGGGAGGGAAGAGGAGACCTAAGCCTCTCGCACCAACACTTCCTCCCAGTCCTCTAGAGCAGTCTCATCAGAGGAACCGTCCGTGGCTGCACAAGGGGAAGTCATGAATAGCAAGAGAGCTCTGTCATTCTATGGGGCCTGGGACCCAGGGACCCCAGAGTAGGAATCTGGGTTTTCTAGAAATATGACATTTAATTGAATCTGGAGATAAGACGAGGTTATAAGCTCAGGGCAGCTTAGCCCTGAAGGGAACAACCAACTCCATCATTTCATGGCTGGGGGACACTGAGGCCTAGGGAAGGACAGCAACTAGCCCAAGGTCACACGGAGAGAAAGAGCCAGGGCCAGGGCTGGAACTGTGACATCTAACCTCTTGTGTTTCTCCTGCTAACCTACACTCACCCTACACTAGCTGTGATTACTTGAGGGCTAGTGAAATGGTATAGTAGTGTTCTTTTCTTTATGGATCACTGTTAAACCACAGTTGGACAATGACAGGTTTAAAAAAAAAAGGTGTGAAACATTCCACTATTTTTTTTTTTTAATACAGAATGTTTTACAAATGTGTGTGTCATCCTTACTCAGGGGCCACGCTAATCTTCTCTGGGTTATTCCAGTGTTAGTATATATATGTGCTGCTGAAGCAAGCACTGAAATGTTCCATTTTTTCTTGATGTTTATTTACTGAGAGAGAGAGAGAGAGAGAGAGAGAGAGAGAGAGAGAACACAAGCAAGGGACAGGCACAGAGAGAGGGAGAGAGAATCCCAAGCAGAGTCTGGGCTGTCAGTACAGAGTCCGATGTGGGGCTCAATCTCACAAACCATGAGATCATGATGTGAGCTGAGACCAAGAGTCAGAGGTTTAACCGACTGAGCCACCCAGGCACCCCTGAAATTTTTAGTTAAAAATATATATAAATATATGAAATGGAAAATTCAGTTAATTCAATACTATTCATCATCTACTTTCTCTGGGCTGAGCATTGACCTGGGTACTTGGGTGTAAATAGAGGACGAAGGCCCCTGTCTAGTAGGCCACCTGGGAATCCCTTTCTCTGCCCTGCTCGTGGCTTCGAGGTGGCTGGCCAAACCACAAGCTTGATCAGGGAGCCTCCTGCCGCTTGCTGCTGTCATCCTGACTGCAGAGGCAAATTCTGAGCATTAAACACACTCCTTAAATGTGCCAAGCATGAAATGCAATGATAAAAACATATTCCACAAGTGAAAGGGGCTCTTCTAATACTTGATTTCTCTGTTAACTCATTCCATGACACGTTTCCTACTACCCTAACACAACCAGCTGGATAGAATGGTGGAATTGGCTTTTGCAGACTTCATTACAGGGCCATCCAGGTAGCAGTACCTTGTAGAGCTGGGGCAAGGTTCTCCAGAAGATTGTATCTGGTCTGAAACAGCGTCCAATTATATGGTGCTGTTTCTCCCCTAGCCAGGATTCACAGGTCCAGGAATCAAGGGTAGAAATGGCAGTGGCACCCCTTACTATTACCGCTGGTGACCCACTGGCAAAATTTTTTCTTCCTGTTCCTGTGACCCTGTGCTCTTCTGGCCTAGAGGCCTTAGTTCCAAAGGGAGGAATGCTTCCACCAGGAGACACAACAATGACGCTGTTGGACTGGAAGTTAAGTCTGCCCCCCGGCCACTCTGGGCTCCTCATGCCACTGAATCAATAAGTGGAGAAGGAGTTTCTGTACTGGCTGGGGTGACTGATGTTGATTAGCAGGGGGGAACTGGACTACTGCTCCACAGCGGAGGTAAGGAAGCGTTTGCCTGCAATACAGAGATTACTTAGGGCCTTCTTACTGTTACCACGTCCTGTGATTGAAGTCAATGGAAAACTACAACAACCCAATCCAAGCAAGGCCGCTAACGGTCCAGACCCTTCAGGAATGAAGGTTTGAGTCATCCAACCAGGCAGAGAATCATGCCCAACTAGGTGCTTGCTAAAGGCAGAGGGAATACAGAAGGGGGAGTGGAAGAAGGTAGTTATAAATACCAGCTACAACCATGTGACCAGTTAGAGAAACAAGAACTAAAATTGTCACGAGTGTTTCCTCCTTATTTTGCTTTGAACGTGCATGTGTTAAGCAAATACCTTTGGTTTTTTTCCCTCTCTTATTCTCTTACAGTGTAACATAAGAGGTATTGATTTTATACTGTCGTATTTTAAGTATTGTTATTTTTATACCATAGTACTTAACTTTTGGGATGTCAAGGATGGAATCACTCAAAGACTTTAGCTCCTCTTCTAGGAGGTTGTACATGGAATAATTAGTTGTATCATGTTAGGCAGAATTATGACCTTGTTACTATCTTTATAAGGAGAGAAGTACTATTTAAGGAGAGGTGTATGGAGTTGCAAAGAGTAGACTGTGATAGTTAATTTTACGTGTCAACTTGACAGGGCAACGGGGTGCCCACATATTTGGTTAAACATTTTCCTGGGTATGCATGTAAGGATGTTTCTATATGACAGTAACATTTGAATTAGTAAACTTGTGTAAAACAGATTGCCTTCCCTAATTTGGGTGGGCCCCATCCAATCAGTTGAAGTTCTAAATGGAACAAAAAAACCCCTGACCCTCCCAAGAACAGGAGGGAATTTCCTGTGTCGAGCTGGGTAATTGATTTTTCTCCTGCCTGCAGACTCAAACTCAAACGTGGGCTCTTCCTGATGGGTCTTGAGCCTGCCGGCCTTCAGACTGAAACTATATCATCAGCTCTGCTGGTTCTCCAGGCCTTTGGACCCAGGCTGGAACCACATTGCCAGCCCTCCTGGACTTCCAGCTTGGTGCCTGCAGATCTTGGGACTTGTCAGCCTCTGTAATTGTGTGAGCCGATTCCTCATAATAAATCTCTTCCTATATGAATATACATCCTATTGATGCTGTCGTTCTAGAAAACCCTAAGCAACACACACACACACACACACACACACACACACACACACACACACCTGCAAGGGCAGTGTTATTCCAGTGTCATTGTCATCAAAGGAAACAGGAAGTGGTAGCTATAAGAAGTCTGCACCTGTCCCTCCCCACCAGGTGGTAAAGTTTGCTGCCCCTGTACCTGTGATGACTGTCCCCTTTAGTGCCTACTCACATCAGGGTCCAGCTCATCCAGCTCATTTTCCAGGGTCCTGAGTTCTTCCTCTGTTAGGGCTCTGAGGATTTCATCTTCATCCAGGTCACGGTATTTCTCTAGTTCTCTTCTGTATGACATTGTAAGAGAATGTGTGCTTGTCTTCTGAGTTTCTGGGATCTATGACCTGCCAGAAAGAGAAAAATCTTAGGAAGATCATTCTTGGATTTTCTCTCACAGACCAAATCAATGCTTGTCATTTATACGGTGGCTGGGCATGTTCTATGAATCATCAGGATGATAACTAGTAGAGTGGAATGCTGCACTAAGTTGGATTAATTCTCCAATAAAACTGTGCAAGGTAAAAACCCTGATGGCATGTGAATGAATATATTGTAACTGGTTGCATTGGCCCAGCCATTAATTCCGAATAAATAGGTGATTGGAAATGGCTTATGAGTGCCTGAAAACTCAACTCTTCTTCAAGCAGTTCAAATACTTTCTGTACAACCCTCCACCCTTCACCTCACGCCCTGATGGAAAACATGAATTCTGGAAGCTCTGCCAAAGCTGATTGTGTAAGGGAAGGGGTATCAACTCAACACCTGCTGCATGTGGGTCCTTCACCTGTAACATCTCAATTGATCCTCACAAAAAGCAGCCAGCAATAACAGTTAACTTTTACTGCCATATCCAAGCCCTACATTAAGCACTTTGCAAGGATTTTTTTTTCTTTTAAAAAATTTTTTATTTTAGAGACAGAGCGAGTGGGGGAGAAGGGCAGTGGAGGGGAGAGAGAGGTGGAGAGAGGAGGGGAGAGAGAGAGAATCTGAAGCATTGAGCCTGACATGGGGCTCGATCCCCAGACCCTGAGATCATGATCTGAGCTGAAATCAGGAGTCGGAGGCTCAACCAACTGAGCCACCCAGGTGCCCCAAGAATTTTCTAATTTAACCTCTGAGGTAGATATCTGCTGTTCTCCCCATTTTACAGATGAGGATATACAGCTCAGAGAGGTTGAGTGACTCGCACAAATCACACTACCAGGAAGTGCCAGAACCACCATTTGTATCCTGATATGCCTCAAGCCCTCTGTCCTCCCTCTTGGCTAAAACTGATAACAGGACAAGCCTAGCTCCCATATCACCTCCTCTGTGAAGCCTCAGTGTCCCCTCACTGAGCAAAGCTCATCATGGCCCTAGCGCTGGGTCTGTACCTCTCCACTCAGCTCACATCCATCTTCCGTGGCTTCCCCAGGGGCAGGGTCTCAGTTTGCTGCATCCCCCCCTCTCCCCAAGGCCCAAGTCAGGGCCACACAAACAACAGAATGTTTTGTTTTGTTTTATTGAAATGAACCTGATTCCAGTTCTACCTGCCTTTATTTACCCCATCAGACAGCCCTAAGGAGACCCTACAGCCCTAAGGAGACCCTAGGCTCTTCTCCTCTTGGAAAATGTCAGCTTGCTGCAGAAGGTGCTAGCATCTCTATGTTCAAGCCTGTTCTTACCTGTCCTACATAAGCTGAGCTGTTAACCCTCTTTTCTGAAGCTGATGGGCTAAAAAGTGAGGCAGGAGCTCGGGGCTTCCTTAGACTCTGCAGAATGGAATATACTACTGTGTCCAGGATTGGTGTTATGGGTTGAATCGTGTGCTCCCCAGTTCATATGTTGAAGTTCTAGCCCCCAGTACGTCCATACGCCAGCACCACACTGCAAGGAAGAATGTGATGTGACTTGGAAATAGAGTCCTTGCAGATATAATTAGTTAAGTTATACTAGAGAAGCGTGAGCTCCCGATGCATCATGACTGGTGTCCTCATGAAAAGTGGAAATTTGGATGGACACACACGCAGGAAGAACACCATGTGAGAGTGAAGATAGAGATCAGGGTGATGCTTCCAATGAACCAAGGAACGCCAAAGGCTGCCAGAGAACCACCAGAAGAGGAGGGAGAGGTCTGCAATGGACCCTCACAGCTTTGGAAGGAACCAACCATGCTGACACCTGGATCTTGGATTTTTAGCCTCCAGAAATTTGAGACAACAAATTTGTGTTGTTTAGGCCACTCAGTTTGTGGGATTTTGTTACAGTAGCCCCAGCAAACAAATACAACCAGTATCTCCTTTGTCACAGCAATTTTTGTTTTTAGACCCCTACGCAAACACACACACACACACACACACACACGCACGCACGCACACACACGCACGCACACACACGCACACACAGCATGGCTCATCCATGAAATGACTGATGGGATTTTCCAGGGTAGAGAGAAATGAAAGCCAGGAAAAGACAACCAATGAACCAATCAAAAGCTGGAATAGTTGTTAACTAAGAACAATTCGTGTACTTAAATGAAAATCAAAGTTCGCTAAGCTGACAGATAAAGCCTCCATTTCAGAAAGGAGAGATATGTGTTATTAATGTAAGTTTGTACACATGTGAGCATATTTGTAGGAGAAATATGACAGCTGGCCTGATAAGAAAGGACTTGATTTCCAAATACAGAAAATCCCAATGCCATCCTTTCCTCTAAGAATGGATTGGATTAGCCTGATGTCTTCCTTTGCCCAGACCCCAATGCAATGTTCAGACCATAAATGGGTCCCCCTTGATTCATTTCTATTTACTTCCAAAGAAAGCACAAGCAGCTGACAATGCTCTGGTATAGATGGAAAAAAAAAAAACCTTCGTGAATGTTCTCAGAGAATAACCTAATTTGGCTTTTCTTGAGTGGAGCCAGGAGAGGATCTATGGCTGAAAGGGACCCTAGTGAAGGGTTCAGAGGCTTCCAGAACTAACTCACAGAGACACCTTTGAACTAGCTGCAAAACACGTTTTTTTTGGCTCTCAAACAGATTTTGTGTCATACAAAGTTCCACAGGATTTGAGACCACAGGATTTCTCAGAAATTTTGGTATGCTTCCACACATTGGGTGTCTCCAGGAGAAACAGGTAATAAGCAGAATTTTCCTGGTCTTTGACCATGAAACCATGTGTCTGAGGAACTGCTCCTGGGATTGGGATCCCATGAAACAAAGTTTGGGTAACAGCCCTAGCCTCACCTCTGGGCCACTCAGACTCACACAAGAAGGGACTTGGGGACAGGATGAGCTGGGACAAGTTTGGGACCCTGGGAGCTTCCCAGTTTGCCAGCTGACCCATTTCCTAGATGATATGCACTATAATCCTTAGAAAAAAGTCATGGACGGAGCCTGGAGAAGGGATGAGTCAGGACAAGGGAGAGTAGGAAAAGGAGCCATGAAGGAGCAAGAAGAGAGAAGTAGGTGGCGACCATGGGGCCCGCTGAAGAGGGACGGGTTGGGTGGCAGGCCACCTCCAGAGATGCCACCCTGCGGGGTGCAATCATTAACTTTCCTGAAGGAGCCTCCCTCTTAGTGCACACAGGGAAGGGAAGTTAATGTTCCACTTGCACACTCCAAGGTGCTGTTGAATTCAACATCCTTTTTCAGAGGACTTAAAGGCCCTTTCTAATGTCAAGTGTCCTGTGAATATTACGGGGTGATGAGGCATTACATGAAATAAGCTGAGAGGAACAGAGGACTCCTAAGGTAAACTATGAAGCTGTCAGCTTCAAGCCACACTCACCCACTTGGCTCCCAGAAATGGCTTCTCCAAAGCAAGATTCTCCTCCTAATGTCAGTGATGTGGGGAGCTGGAGGTGGGGAAGGGCAGGGTAAGAGGGAGGGGAAAACCACGTTCACAGAGCCCACTGTAAGCTCCGCTTTAAAATACGGCTGGAAGAGATGGTATTTCTAGCTGTTAATAAAAGGCCTCCATTTCCTAATAAAAGAGATATTACTGATGGACAAAGGGCTGAGATTCATAAGACTCTGGTTGCAGTCCTAGTTGTGGCGCTAACTCCCCAGGTGACCCTTGCTGAGTTCCTTCCTCCCTTCCTCTGGGTCTCTGTTTGCTCATCTGCAAAATGAGCATAAGCGGACTGCAGACTGGGAAATTCTGCTGGTAACCTATCCCTCTTGGAGACATCCAAACATTGGATCAGATGGGCGGTCTTTAAACTGTGTTCAGGGAGAGCTCAGGCCTCTCCAGGGCCCCTGCTGGGGGTTAAGTAGGAAAGGCTAAGTGAGGGGGCTCACCCTGGTTTTGCCTGATTTATTTGGGGCTCCATATCAGACTTCCCTTAAAGAAAGGATTCAGCTACTAAAATAAAAAGTTGACCATCACTCTGTACAGTGAGAGGGTAACCGTACTCGTTCACTCCACAGGGTGTGAGGATTAAGCGGACACAAGCAGAGAAGGTGCAAAGTCTGGGACTGCTGTGTGGTCAATGCAGGCTCAGCATACTAGTCATTATTATGAGGCTGCTGCTGTCCCTGCCGCTCCTGCCGGGGTCACCTTCCCATCCCCCTCCTGCTCCCCCATGCACTGTCATCAGACTGTAACTCCCCTAAGATAATGACATATGTCTTATTTGTCTTAATGTCCCGATTGCCTAGCCCTGTGCCCGGTAAGTGTGCTAGTAGAGAATGAGCCCATCTGGGTTTGGGTCTAGTGCCCTTGGGCCTTTGGGCAAGTCCCTTCTCTTCTTGGATCCTTTGTTTTCCCATCTTTAAAACGGAAAGATGGGACCAGGTCTCAGAGGATTCGGAACCCAAGAGGGGAGGGGCCGGCAGGAAGGGGGGTGATGAAGCCCCCAGAATGGCCCACCTGAAGCACCTCTGTTACCTGCTTTATAAATTGAATCTTCAGTAAGAGTCAGTGAGAAAAATAAAAGGGCAGCTCAAACTTAAAACACATTGAAAAACTTAATTCTTCCAAATCTAGTGTATATATTACTCTGGCAGCACATCTGGCCACCCTGCTTCTCAACGGCAGAAGCCTTAAACCACTGCTCCACATGAAAAAAATAGACTTTACAGGCTGTGCCAGGAAATACAACTAAGCAGGTTGGATAGTAGAAAAATAGTGGGTCAAGGGCTGAGGCCATCCATCAGGAAGCGTCAGAAATGAAAGCTCTGAGGCGGGGAAGTTCCTGGAGTACCAAATGCACTTTTAAATCTTTCATGGGAAGTGGGTCCAGTCACTTCTGCTAATGGCTTTTCCAGCATCCGTCCCCGTGGGAAAACTCTGGAAAGAGGCGCTGGAGCAGGATCTTGATTTATGGACTGCACTTCCCTGAGGTCAGGAGGGCGGGGCCTCAAGTTCAGAGGAATATTTTCCAGTTATACCGTCTTCTTGTTCCAGCCACAGTGAACATCTCCATGATAGGTGAAGAAAGGGTGATTTACAAAGTTGAGTCTTCACACCCCATCTTTTCATGTCCTTCTCTTTTGGAAGACACTTTGATCAAAGAGATTTTAAGCCACTATCCCTCATCACTGAAGCCTGCACCTCTCTCTCCCCTTGGCCTCAGGGACACAAGCACCTGAGAGGTCCCCTGTTCCTCTTGAGAGAGCTGATTCCACTGCTCTCCTTCATGAGGCACTCTGCTACATGAGGGCAGCCATGCTTTATATCATGTGACACCTCCCCGCAGCTGATTGGACAAAGTGGGTGCCTGTCTCAAGGGCAACAAACTGATTGGCTAGTCAATGACCCATGAGGTGGGTTGGAACAAAAAAGAAGATGATGAGTTGGGTGAATGAGCTTTTATTTCCTGCCATTTGTATTAATTCCTGGGATTGTCTTAACAAAGTACCACAAACTGACTGGCTTAAATAACAGAAATGTTTATCTCCCTGTTCTGAAGGCTAAAAATTCAAAATCTAGGTGTTGGCAGAGATGGCTCCTTCTGAAGGCTCTGTGGGAGTATCCATTCCATGTCTCTCCCCTAGCTCTGGGAGCCTCAGGCATTCCTAGCCTTGAGGATGGTCTCCCTGTTCTGTACATGTCTGTGTCCACATGTTCCCTTGATATAAGAACACCAATCATATTGGATTCGGACCTGCCCTCATGTCCTTATGTCAACTTGATCATCAGCAAAGACCCTATTTCCAAATAATGTCCTATTCACAGGTGTGAGTTTTGGGAGGATACAATCCAAGCCACAACAGCACTCAACTGGGACATAAGGAGAAAGTGAGGCAGGTGGCAGGGGAAGCTGCGGGTGAGGAGAGGACACCACCATGAGCACATGGAAGCTGAGGCCGTGAGGGAAGAGACATTTGGGGGAGTAAGAGTCCTCAGAGGAGGGTGAATTCACAGGAATGAGAGAGAGGTGGAGAACGCCATGTCCCTGAAAGTGCCCGGCTCCCTCAGGCCTGGATTGCTGTCGCTGGATTCTCATGAGACCCCCCCCCCACCCCGATCCTCCCACAATCCTTTGGAGGACCACTCTCTCTCCCACACACTCCCCTCACTGCACTCAGGCGTCTTGAATGAACCCTTCTTCTTGTAGTTCCACAAGAGCAAGAGCTCAGACTCTACTCTCAGTTTCCCTCCTTCCTTTCCGCCCCTGCTTCTCAGTCTCCCTGATGAGGCTTTCTCCTTAGCCCACCCATCCCAGGGGTTCTGCCTTCTTCTCACGTCTCACGCTTCCCCTGGGGCTTCTCATCTTCTCCTGTGTGGGGTTGGTTACCAGCGATAAGCTGATGACTCTCAGCCAGTCTCTGCAGCCCAGGCTCCTGCCAGGCACTTCTGGAGTCCCCCTGCCTCACCACCACCACCTTCTTCTCCCCTGGGGGACCGCACCTGCACCTGTGCAGCCTGTCAGCAGGGGGCCAGCCTGCACACTCCCTTCCTACTCCCCTCACTCTGGGAAGTCCCCATGCCTGCCGGCCTCTCCCTTTTCCTCTCTTATTTTTTACACATTACATTTTTTTTTGAAATTGTGATAAAATGCACATAACCTAAAACGTGTTAACCGTAAATAGGTTACCATTTTAACCTATTTTAAGTAAACAGTTAAGCACAGCCACACTGTGCACCATCACCACCGTCCAGCTCCAGAACACGCGCATCTTCCCAAACCGAAACTGTCCCCATTAAGCACAAACTCCTCATTCTGCCCTCTGGTCCACCCCAGGCCCTGGCAGCCGCCACCCTATTTCTGTCCTGAGGAATGTGACTAGGTACTTCACCCAATTGGAGTCATACTCTAGTTGTCCTTTGTGACTAGAAGCCTACCTCTCTCACATCCTGTCTGTCCCCTCTCTCCCTTCCTATGGGGCTTGCCTTTTTAAAATCTATGCTATCACCACGGCCCCCCAAGCCTGTCTCCCTGCCTCAGTTCCCCTACTTTCCTGTCCACACCCAACTCAGCCTCTAAATGATCTTTATGAAAAGCAGATGTGATGCTGCTCCCTAGCTGAAAGCCACCTTCAGTAGCCCCCATTATGACAGATAGCAAACTCTGGCCTGGAGTTCGAGGCCATGGGAGAGCTGGTGGCCTGTGGGCCTCCTCCGCTTTTGATCCAGCCCAGGCCTTCCCTTTCTGGCTCTGCCAGACCACTCACCCCAGGCACCCCTGACATTTCAGGCCTCCGGGATGTCCTCTCAGCCTTGAGTAGCCTCTCCCAGCCCCTACGCTCTTGGAAGCCCTGCTAAGTCCTGGAGGCACAGCCTCTCCAGAGAGCAAAGCATCCCCCCCTCATTACTAGAGTAGCTGGCCTCTCCCTGCATTGAGGAAGCAGTGCTGCCCTGCCTAGTGGGGAACTCTGTGCTCCCACACCCCTCAACTCCCCCCCCCGCCCCCTGCTGGCTGGGACAGGGGTGGGGGGGTGGGGGGAGGAAGGGGGAGCACCCTCTGACCAGCTCTGCATCTCAGCATGCAGCTGTGACCTAGCTCAGGGTGAGGGTGCCATCAGTGCAGGTCAGTCAGGGATACAGGCCTGGGGACAAGCGAATTCCATCCCAGGCCAGTGACCCACAAGGGGAGAAAGCCAACCAACCCTCAATCAGTGCGGGGTGGGGACTGCCAGGTAGGGTGTGGTGGGGTCAACCAGCAGGTAATGGAAGCTGTGGGGGGTTTAATTTCTTCAATGGTTAGGTTTAAAAGAGGGTCGTAGAATGGGATGCAATAATCACGCCAATAACCACGCAATATGCAGAGACATTTGCAGCTCATAAAACCTCAGCCACTTCATGCCTGCAGTTCTGTGTCCCCTGCAGGGCAAGAAGTGAGTGCTTTGGGGCATGCTGTCACCTGTGATGAGATCCAGTCAGAGAGCAGCCTGAGGCCCACATCCCCTGCCATCTTGCTTCCCCAGGGAGCGCCTGCATGACGCTTAACCCCTCACCCTGCCCTGCCTCGAGATCCTCCCAGGCAGGACTGGCTCCCGAATTTGCTGGGTCTGGGTCTGGTGTAAAATAAGACTATAGGGTCCTCTGTTCAAAATCAGGGAAAAAGTGTCATTAAAGGTACCAAGATACAAAGCTTTGCTTTTTTCTCATAGCTTCGCTTTTGATCTGTCATAGTGTTTTCTTACTTATTATTTAATGTCTTGATCACACAGGTGCCCGTGTGCTGTGACACAAAAAGCGGGCACACCAAGTCCGCTAGCTGCCAATTCCCTCCCCTGCCTGAAGCAGAACACACACACCCTGCCCTGATGAGGGGCCAGACAGTTGAGCCAGGCATCTCCCTTTCCCACAGTTGGGCCACTGCCCCAACACACAGAAATGGGCTATCTGAGGGCATCCGACCTCTGTGTTAGGACACTAGGTGCCTGGACCCGGGGTGGACAAGAGCCTTGTCCTGCAGAATTGCCAGCTGAAGGCACTAGAGATCCCCAGTGGTAGCTGGGCAGGGGGAGTAGGGGGAGACTGGCGGGATCTGGGAGCACCAGGAGGTGAGGCAGCTGGAGTCTAAGAACCTGTCCTCAGGAAGCAGAGAGGCAGCAGGAGGTGGGACCTTGTTGGGGCCAAGGCTCCAAGCCCTGGTGTATGCTCTGTTGGCCATGGGACTTCACGTAAAAATCCAAATCCAAAGATAAATTTAAGAATTTCAAGAGAGTAACTGCATAGCCTACAACCTGTTCCCAGCCCACTTCCCAGGACACATACCCTGAAGGCCCCAGGGCCAGACTCGGCCTTGTCTTCCCTGGGCCGGGCCTTTCCTTCCTCCTTAGTAGCTTCCAACCCATGAGAATCTCCAGTCCCTGAGGTCCACAGGAAGCTGGGGCCACTGTACAATGGCAGAAGGAGCATCTGGATGGGAGTCAGGGGATCTGGTTACAAGTCCTATTGGTTGAGGACTTGCAGTGTGACCTTGGGCAAGCTGCTATACCTCTCTGGAGCTGAGTTTCTACAACCCAATTCACTTATTTACTGAGAACCTAGTATGGGCAGGACATGGTGCCCCTTTGTGGCACAGACAGAAATTGTTATTTCCTGGCCCTCAAGAAAATTATCATTAAGTTGGGATGATAACAGTCACACAGAAATTCCTGGGGTGGTGTCACACACATGGTCTCTTCCTCCACCACCAGGGGCTACAAGCTAGGCCATGAGCCCCGCTTTACAGATGAGGCCTCCTCTCTGGTCAGTCTGGTGAAAGGCAAAGCTTGGACTACGGGTCATGCAGACTAAAACCCCTGCCTTGCTCTGAGATTCACGGATTTGTTTTTATAGTGAAGGCACAACATTCACCTCACAAGGGGTGCTATACAGAGGAAATGAGATAAAGGATGATGCAGTTCAGATTCCTGGTTTCCTTCCCCTCTTCCCAGTCCCACAATGCCTGGGGCCCAGCAAGCCAACCCCATAAGCACTAGGTCGGTGGACATAGCTGAGCAGCCACGAAAAAGACTTAGTGGTTCTCAAATGACTGTTGACCCAGGGTAAGTCAACAGTGTGGGGCCTCCCAAATCATGGTGGGATCTCAGTTGAATTAATCAAAGGACAGTGACCAAAGCAAGGCAATGGTGGTTTTGCTTGGCCTCCTGTGGGAACTCAGCTCTGGGCCCCCACTCTTTCACTTGGGGGGGGGTACTTTTTTCTTTTTTTCTTAAGGCATTGGTTTTATATACAGTCAAGTGTACAAGTCTTGAGAGTATAGCTCCCTGAATTTTCCATGTCTACACCTGTGTAAACGCCACTCAGATGAAGACACAGGACATTTCCAGCACACGAGAATGCTCTTATACTTCCTCCCATCCATCTCCCTCAAAGGTAACTACTACTGTGACTTTTACAACCACAGATTAGCTTTAACTGCTTTTGAACATCATGTAAATGAAAACACACAGTGAGTCTGTTCTTGTGTCTGTCTTCTTCTTCTTCCTTTTTTTTTTTTTTTTTTGGTCTATTTATTTTTTGAGAGACAGAGAGCAGGGGAGGGGCAGAGAGAGAGGGACAGAGAGAATCCCTAGCAGGCTCCACACTGTCAGCACAGAGCCCAATGCAGGGCTCGATCTCACAAACCGTGAGATCAAGACCTGAGCCGAAACCAAGAGCCTGACACTTAACCGACTGAGCCACCCCGGGCGCCAGTGTCTGGCTTCTTTCACTCAACATTTCATCTGTGAGATTCATCTGTGTTGTGTTTTAGCAGCAGTTCATTCTTTTTCACTGATGGAGATAGTATTCCATTAAATAAACTATATAATTTATTTATCTACTCTACTGCTAATGAACATTTAAATTATTTCTAGTATTTGGTAACTATAAATAGGGCTACACATGTCTTCGGTAGAAACAATCTCTTATTTCTCTTGGGTACATCCCTGGAGTAGAATTGCCAGCTCACGGAGTAAGAGTACATTTAGTTTCAGTAGACATTGTCAAACAGTTTCTCCCAAAGCGATTGCACAATTTTACATTTCCACAAGTGATGTATGAGAGTTCCAGTTGCTCTGCAAACTTGTCATCTCTTGCTATGGTCAGTACTTTTCATTTTAGCCACGGTGGTGGGTGGTAGTCGTACCTCATTGTGCACTTCCCTGATCGCTAATGATGCTGAGTACATTTCATGCGTTTATTGGCCATGTGAGTGACCTCTTTTGTGAACTGGACCTTCTCTCACGAGTGGCACTAAGTCCAGAGAAGGGGAGCAGGGGGACCATGTGAAGAACAGTTGAAGGACCCTGGAAGACATGGTCATACTCTTCAAACCTGCAGGGCACTGACAGGGAAGGAGCAACAGATGTGGTCTGTGGGTCCCCAGCATGCAGAAAACATAGATTACCGAGATGACCAGGACATGGATTTACAGTCTGCGTAAGGAACTTTCTAACAGTAAAAAAATGCACAAAGATACTCTGGGCTGATTCTGGAGCTGGTGGGGAGGGTTACAACAGGCACGTGAGCAGGGATGACACAGTCCCAGATGAGACCTTCCAGAGACGGCTGAGATCCCGATTGATGGTGGTGGTTGGGGGAGTTGAAAGATGAGATTTAAGGCTTGATTCTATTATGAAAGATGCTCGGGGCCATTGGGTGGGGAGGATGGGGACTCAGAGACCAGCTATCTTTAAAAGACTTGTTTTTTTGGCCCGTTTGCTTTTATTTTCCCCAGCTGATCTCATCCTCTTAGTCATACAGGAAAGCACCTGCTGAAAAAGCAGGGAAACTAAACACAGTGTTTGACTTTGCCTCTTTCTGCAGTTGCTACGAGCCCCGTCCCAGGACACAGTGGGCTTCAAAGGTCTACATGTGAGTCAAAATTGGCCAATGGTTTGAATTAGAAAGGCCACGTGCATGTGTGTGCATGCACCAGGGTGTATTTCATTTTGCGTCTCTTGAGGTCATCAGTATCTGAGTCACCGCACAAATCACTGTAAGCAACAGTGTTCCAGGAAAGGGCTCTGACACCATCTCCCGACCATAGTCGGCCTGCAGACCATGTCATAGTCCGCTCGGTGGCTCCTTCTCCCCACCTCGCTGCAATGCCCCTGGTTTGAGCCACCGTGAGTTCTCACCGGGCCCAGCCTCTTCCAGGTCATCTTTCTCCCGGTTGGAAAGGGTCAGGCAAGACAAATACCTTCATACAAATGGGAGAGGCCATCGGGAACATCGTCTTACTGCACCCTCTGCCCCCAAGACTGGAAGCTACTTGAGGGCAAGCCTCTCTCTCCCCCACCGTCCAACAGGAAGCCTGCACCTCTCAGGTGCTGATGGCAGGTCTGTTAAGTAAATGAGTGAATGCCTAGCATTATTACTGGCTTTGACAAAGCAAAAGCACTGGTAGAATAAAAATTAGAAGCCTGTGGACTTCACTCCTCTCCTCATTCTCCATTTTACAAACACAGCTTGTCACCTTGCCTTACAGCAGGTGTTAACGTAAGCTTATGAAGCTCGTCTTTGTATTTACTGAAAAACCAATATGAAAATTAGCATCAACAACGCCAAAAGGCAAATGGGGGAATTATTTGCTGCACATTGAACAAAGGGATAATTTATTTAGCAGAGTCTTACCAAAACACTAAACCAAACCAGAAACAAACACAAAACCAGTCCAGTGAAAATGTAGAATGAGGAAAGGAACAGGCAATTCACATAAAAATACGAATGGCTAAAAAGCTCACTCATAATCATGTAAAGGTAAATTGAGAAGCGAGCCATCAGTTCTCATCTATCACACCGACAATGATGCAAAGGCCTGAGAATTCCCAGTGTTCACAAGACGTGGGGGAGACGGGCACTGTCACATACAACAGAAGCACACATTGGTTTACCCTCCTTCAAGGCAAGTTAAGCCCTATCTACCCAACTGCACACGCCCTTTGACTCAGCAAGTCCACTTCTAGGAACTCATCCCACTCGTTGACTCCCTGAATTGTACAAAGATACATGTACAAACCATCTGATTATTATCTGTATTAGCAAAACACTGGGAACCACATGAAAGTTCATCCATGGGGCTTCGGCTACACAAGTTCTAATGCAGACAAACAGTGGAATGCTGTTAACCCACCCTCGGGGCTATTACTGCCCTCTACGTCACTGTACCTTATAATAGCAAGTGTTATTCTGTACATACTGCATAACGGGCGTGGTGATAAGCTCTTTATATAGATCATGTCGTGCAATCTTAATAACTGTGAAGCAGATACTTTTTAATCCCCGTTTTACAGATGAAGAAACGAAACTGCAGTAATCTGGCTGTATTAATTTCCCAGGGCTGCCATACAAATGACCACAAACTGGATGGCTTAAAACAGCATAAATTTACTCTGTTGCAACTCAGGATGTCAAAAATTGGGAATCAAGTGTCAGCAGGGCTGGTTCCTTTTGGAGGCTTGGAAGGAGAATCTGTTGTCCCATGCCTCTCTCCTAGCTTCTGGTGATGCCAATATCCCTTGGCATTCCTAGGCATGTACCTACATCACTGACTCTGCCGTCACAGACCCTCCTTCCCTGTGTATGTCCACTCCTCATCTTATGAAGACACCAGTCATTGGATTTAGCGCCCACCCTAACCCAGTAAGGCCTCATCTTAACTAAATACATCTGCAAGGACCCTATTTCCATATAAGGTCACATTCTGAGGTTCCAGGTGGATGTGATTTTGGGGGGACACTATGTAACTTAATACAGTGGCCAAGGACACAGAGCTAGTAAGTAGTAGAGCCCGGATTTGAGTCCAGACAAGATTCAATTGGACTATATTCATCATCACTACTCCATGCTGCTTTCCCATAATAGCTCACACTTGTGTAATGCCAACAATATCCCAGGTACTGTCTTAAATGTTCACATATAATAACTAATTTAGTCCCCACAACAACTCCCTTTACAAAAAGAAAAACTGAGGTACAGAGCATTTAAAATTACCTGAATTTACATAGCCAGTAACAGGCAGAACTTTGATTTGAACCTAGGGAGGTGGTCTCCAGAGTCTATGTGGTTTTTTTTTTTTAAGTTTATGTATTTACTTTGAGAAACAGAGAGAGAGAGAGGCAGAGAGAGGAAGGGAAAGCATCCTAAGCAGGCTCTGCATTGTCAACACAGAGCCTGATGCGGAGCTTGAACTCATGAACTGTGAGGTCATGACCTGAGCTGAAATCAAGAGTTGGATGCTTAACAGACTCAGCTACCCAGGTGCCCCCAGACTCCATGTTCATAAGCACTATGCTAAACTGCCTTCCACTGAGTATTCCAATGTGACATACACTCTCAGAAGACATACACTCTCAGAAGACCCCATTCTCTCTCCTGAAAGGCTGGCGTTCTTTTCATTAGACACCAACCGTCCCCCAGTTCATCTCGTCTCCCTTCCCCCTTGGCTGTCGTGATTCATCCCAGAGCTGACTTGGGTGTTCAAAACAGTTGCCATCTCAGCCAAGATGCTGGCTGAATTTCCTCTCCTTATTCTGTGTTGGGCATTCTTAACCTGGGCTTCCAAGTGGCCTTCAAGGGAACCCAGTGGCTCGCTGAGGTGACAGGCAAACTACAGGGCAGAGTGCATTCTTTCTGCTGGAACAAGGCCCTCGGGTCCCATCAGATTCTCAGCGTTTCACGATCCTGATTTTCAAGCCTGCCCTGTCTTTTTAAAACTTCTGTTCTTACCAGTTATGTTGCCTGTGCAGGTTTATTTTAAGCCATCTCAACCCTTTTAATGGTGTAAATGGAATGCAGTAGAAAACCATAAACAAATGCATACGATGTTGTCATCCAATCTGACTTTTTAAATCTTCCTGGGTTTGCAAGGAAGGAGTCCCTCTTCAGGGCTCCCCTCACCCTTATCTTCTGAGTAGTTTTTTTTTTTAATTTTTTAATGTTTATTTATTTTTGAGAAAGAGAGACAGAGTGCGAATGAGGGAGGGGCAGAGAGAGAGGGAGACACAGAATCCGAAGCAGGCTCCAGGCTCTGAGCTCTCAGCACAGAGCCTGACTTGGGGCTCAAACTCACAAACTGAGACATCATGACCTGCACCAAAGTTGGACACTTAACCAACTGAGCCACCCAGGCACCCTTCTTCTGAGTGGTTTTCAGGGCGGCATCTGGGTCCACATTGCAGCACCTGGAGCACTCACCCTGTGCTCACAGATACCACACCTGTAAGCAGTGCACCCTGAAAAGGCAAGACGACACAGGAGTCTGAGAAGAGGTTCCAGGCTGGCCGAGAGCTGGACAGTAGGGACTCAAAAGCCCTGCCTGGGCCTAAATTTCTCTAGAATGCAAAGGAGAAGGAGGGAAGGTAGCAGAAGATGGAAATAACCCACCGCTGCTCAGCCTGACCCTTCCAGCAGCAGGCCAAGGCTGGGGGCCTATCTCACCAGCAACACTGCGGCCACATGCCCCAGCACCAGAGTCCCTGCCACCTGCCTGTCCTGTTCCCCCCTCCCACCACGTGCTCCACCATGTCCTGTGCCCCTACCAACTGTCCCATCAGGCTCCATCTGTGTGTCCTCTGCGGGCTCCATTAAAAAACAAACAAAAACAAAAACCCAGAAAGAGCCCTGTATTTTGAGTCAGGGCCTAAATGAATTCATTTGTAGATCTTAATAAAAACAATGCCTTAATGAAATGGCCAAGGTAACTAGCCCTCACCTTGGTGCTCAAAGTGTGGTGGTCTGTGTGTACAGGACAAGCTTCACACTATTAGGTGTTCATTAGAGCTTATTAGGAATTAAGCCTATTGCTTAATAAAATGATTAGAGCTTATTAGAAACAAGGAGCTAATAAGAAATTCCGTATCTCAGAACCCCTCCCAGGCCTACTGAGCCAGAGTCTGCATTTTAATAAGATCCCAAATGATTCAAATGCTAGAGAGGCCTTAGGATAGAGTGCAAGGACTTGCACTTCTCAAGCTTCCCAAACCCTGGAAAGCACTTGGGTTTTTCTGGAATACGCACCCCAATCGGATGACCTGGAACAATTGCTATTTGGGTTCACTGTCCTATCAACAAAAGGGGGTTAATAATACCTGCCCTTCCTCCCTTACAAGATTCCTGAGTTTCAAACAAGATCATGGATTCATTCTATTTATTGCGATGGGGCTGACAGGGGCTGCGGAGTGAGAGGGGGAGCAGAACAGGTGTGGTTTCTGCCGCCACGGAGCTGATGGTTCTGTGGCAAAACATGTTGTAGGTGCTGGTTGATGGTTTGTGATTGTCATGGCCATCACTGGGCTTTCATTGGCATACCTGTTTCCTCATTCATCCATTCAATGGTCAGTCATTTGTCATCACACGAAATACCTACACTATGCCAAGTTCTGAGCTCTGAGCTCTGGAACACTGGTAAAGGAGAAACAAAGGAGCCATAAACCATCTTCAAGAAGCTGTCAGTCCAGTCAGAGATGAGAATGTGAGCAGGTGATTACATTTAGGACACACTACGGCTGGTGCTCTGAGGTCCATTTAGGGGCTGAGGGAACACAGATAAGGCAATGAAGAGCTTTGCTTTAAAGGATGATTACAAGTTTGCCAACTTAGGAAGGGAGAGAACAGCGTTCCAGGCAGAATGAACAGCAGGGCCAAAGACAGGCAGTCATGAAGGCACGATGCTTGCACCATGACCAGAAGGTAAGGAGAATTTGCAAGAGTGCCAAGAGATGGTTTTGGAGAAGTAGCTTGGGGCTAGACCTTTGATGGTCCTGGGTTCATTGCTAAGGAATCTGGTAGGAAATGAGGAGTCCCTGAAGGGAGAGGGATAACACAGTCAGAGCTACATTTCCTAAAGATCTACTAACAGCAGTATAGAAGAAAAGGCTTGATGTGGAAAGGCTTTTACAAGGCTCTGACAATAGCTCAGGGGAGAGATGGCAAATACTCGATTGGGGTCATGATTGGAGTACTTGTTAACCCCATTCATGGAGACAGAAATGAATGGAAGGAATATTTAGGAAGACAGGATTGACAGGACTTGACAAAACAAATGGGGTGGTAAAGAGAAAGGAGATCTCTGGCTCGGTGTCTGGGTGGATGGTGTTACTGTTAACCAAGATTGGGGACACCGGAGGAGGACAGGGTGATGAGCCCGCATCAGGCCTGTTGGGTGTGACGTGCCTTTGGGACGCCCTATTGGCTTTGTCCGATTGGCAGGAGTGACAGATGCCTGGAACTGAGGAGAGCAGTCCCAGCGTGACACATGAATGTGGGAATTGTGAGTCTGTAGGGGGTAGCTGGACCATGGGAATAAATGGGATTATAGGAGGGTGCGGGGTGGAAAGAGAGTAGGGTTGAGAGTGGCACCGCCATTTAAGGGATGGGAAAATATGAGTTCATTAAGGAGGCTGAGTGATGCCAAGAGGCATTTGCTGCTTCCCTCAATTCCGGGGGCATGGAAGGCGAACACCCCTGTCGCTGCAACTCATCACCCACCAGAATCACCTCCAGGAATGGCCCTGGAGTCACTGCCCTAGAAGCCCCAGGGTGAGTGGTGGCTCAGGCTGGGGACCCTGAGAAGATGGCTTGAGATGGGAACACATGGGTGCATGGGCTGGGCTGGCCTCACCCCTTTTCCACCCCACGCACGGTAACTTCAGCCTTTCACAGATCAGTTTTCCTCTGAGAGAAAAACAAAAGGATGCAAGAAAAGAGACACAGAAGAAATGCTTGAGTTTGTTTAGTTTTTCAGATCAGGCAAGGACGCAGCACCTCCTAACATTGAAGAAAACCTCCCAGACGTGTCCTAGGTTGACTCCGATGAGCTCATTCTCTCGCTATCATTAAGAGCAAAGAGTCTGGTCCTTCCACAACTAACCAAAGGAGGATTTTATAAAACAAAACAAGAGAGAGGAAATGGCCCCAGAATTATGCTCTCTGATTCATGTTTCCCCACAGAAACAGGACTGTGGCTTTAAACTGATAATGGCTCTGAGTAGCCAAATAATTGATCTATTTGGTGTTCTGGCTTTATGTAAAAAGTGAACTGGCCTCTTTAGAAATGTTGGCAGTCTGGCTGGTCTATTAGTAAGACTAAAAAATCAAAACATTGACTGGAAAAGGCCATTATGACTCCTGGACTCAGCAGGAGTCATCGATAGATGATGTCATTTCAGAAATAAGCAAGCCAAGGTCACAAGGCTCCTGGGCAGAGTCAAACTACCCTTCGTGGCCCATCAACACCCTCCTTCGCAGATGAAGTCTGCCAAGGGGACACAGGGGTCTGAGCCAGGACTGGCTTCATTTTATTAACTTCACTTCTTTGCTCAGCCTGATTCTAGAGGAATGCGATTCTAGAGCCCTTGACACTCAGCAGGTGATTAAGGCAGGACCTGGTCCTCCCATAAGCACACCCCTCAGATTCTCTTTTCACCCTCTTCCCTTCTTTTGGGTCCTTCTCCACCTCTTCTTACCAACCTCATTCCAGAAGCACCCGCCTGCTGCCCATGCCTGTCTCCAGCTCCCACTACCTTCCCTCTCCCCTCCTTTCTCAGCCAAGTTCTCAGGAATGGCAGGCCCGGTCCCCACGTTTTGAGCTCCCATTAGCCTCTGCCTCTTCCACTTACTAACCTAGAAATATCATTGCAGGTACCAAGCACTGGTGAGGTCTTTCCCAGCATCCTCTCCACTTAATCCCCACAGCAACCCATATGAAATAGGTGCTATTATCATCCCCATTGGGCAGAGGAGGAAACTGAGGCTCAGACAGACAGGCTGGGTCACTGGCCCCAGTAAAGCAGTGGCAGATTCCCATTTTTGAACTGTCTGCAATGCCCTGGCCAAAGTCACCTGGGACCACCTGCCAATCCTGGTAGCCCCTTCCCAGTCCCCAGCCCCCTCTGTCTCTCTGCAGCAACTGACATCTCTCCTGGGAAACCACTTTCTCCTGCACCTTCCCTCCTCTTCATGGGGTGGGTTCTCCTGAGTTTCATCCCGGGCACTCCACTTTTCTCATGCTAGCAAGGCTTCCAAGGGAACCTCTGAGGTCTCTTGACTCCAGGTCTACTGGGGACCATCTCGCCCACCCGCTCATAGCCCAAGGTCACTCTAAATGGGTCGCAGAGCTGGGGTTGGAGCCAGGGGTCCTAACCTCCAGGTCAGTCCACCTCCTGTTACTCAGAGCTGACACCACCTACTCCCCATTTTTGCATTTTTGCTGAGCGGCAGGAGCAGGAGGCAGCTGTGCCCTGGATGAGGGAGAAGGTGTGAGGCTCTGATAAGGTGGGGTGGAGGCTATTTTTAGAGGACACTGCCTCTCCACTTAGGCTGGGAGCAACTCAGGGGCCAAGACGGTCGAAAATGTGTTTGCAAGTTTGGCTCATTAAAGGGAGTAAATACACCAAACAACAACATTGCTCACTTTCACTCTGCTTGTTTTATGGCTCAGGTTGATGAGACTCTATTTGTCTTCATTTCCCCTTACTTCTTTATCAGTGAGGCTCTGAGGTGAGTTTAGAGAAAATATATCATAGAAAGTAGAAATAAAAATGAAATTTCAGAATGAGGGCACTATCATCTGAGCAAGGGAAAGTCCTGGACAGCAGTAGATCAAAGAACAGGGGGGAATTGGCGGGGTGCTCAGAGATCCCCAAGACCGGCCTGAGCAGCAAGAAGGGGCAGGAAAGAGAGGAGAAAGGTTAGTGGAGACTGCAGGCCTCCTGGTGTATCCAGCAGCATGTGACCTTGAGCAGGGGGTTCTGTGGCCCTTGTTAAAATAAATGCCATCACAGGGAGAAAGATAAAGATTTGGGGGATGCTTCCTCTGAGGGCCCAGAACCTGAGTTAGGGTCTGGTTCTGTGATCTGGATAGAGAAAAGCTTGGGCTAAGTCATCTCTAAGAGTCTGAGAGGGTTAAGGCGGAGACCAAGGGCGGGGTCCCTAAGGTATATCAGGAAGCTCCTGGGGGTCTGGGAGGGTGTGATGCTTGGCATGGTTCCAAGTTCGTCTCATAGGCACTGTATAGGTGGGGAAACTGAGACCAGGGAGCAGCTGGCTGGAGCCTCTGGTCCTGCCCAGTTCTTTGGGTCTAAAGCTGTTTGAGTCACGTGATGCTTTGCGAGGGTGATGGCTGCTCCCCAGCAGAGGTGCCCATAAGTACCGTGGGACGCTCTTCCTGGAGGTATAGGGCCCAGGCTATTCCAAGGACCCTAATAGGTCCCAGTATAGGCCTGAGTCAGAGGGACTGCCACAGTGTCCGGTTTCTTTCCACAATGCCTCCGGATGTGCAAGGCTCTGGCCCCAGCGTCCCAGGCCGGAGCCGATGAACAGGTGTGGGGGAGCGCCTGCGGTCAAGAGCGCGCCCTGCTGCTCTCACCGCCAAGACTCCTAGCTTCATCTCCCGAACCAAACCCCGCCCCTACAAATGGGGAAACTGAGGCCCAGGGAAGGGCAGGGGCTCGCCAAGGCCACCGTGTGACTTGGCGACAGCGAGGGGGCTTCTGCCTCCAGGAGCTTGCCCGCTCTACCTTGGCCCGAAATGCGTGTATGTATCATGGTGCTTTAAACCGCGTCCTCTCGCGCTGTTTGGGAAACTTTTCCTGCCTCAAACAGGCGCAGCCCGAACCCCGGTTCCCCGTCCACCAACCACATACGTCCCACTCCCACCCCCAAACTTTCGGCGGCCGGAGGAGGGCCACGCCTCGGTGCCGGGCTCAGGCGGGCACCTGTCCCCAGCAGAGTATCCGCGGGCGCAGAGCCCCGCCGCGCGGGAGTCGAGCGGCTGGTGGGTGGCGGGGGCGGCCGCTCCTTCAGGACCCCGGCCCCCGCGCCTCTCTGCGAGCGCGCAAGGGTCCTTCTGTCGTTTACAGACACGGCGCCGAGGGCCTGAGGGGAGGGCGCTCTGGCTGGGGCCGGGGGAGCCTAGCGGCGCGGACGTGAGCGCGGAGCTCCGGACCCCGAGACCCCCGGCTCCCCAGCCCCGGAGGCAACCCGAGGCGGCGGCTATTTATAGAGGGAGCCACGCTCAGTCCCTCTTGGCGGCGGCGGCGACAGCTGAATATTTTGCCCAGATATGGCTGGGGCCCCGGCGCGGGGGCAGGGAGCCCCGCGGGCGCAAGGGGTACCCCGGGCCGGGTGGGGGGCTTACCGGGCTGTGGAGCCGCCGGGGCGGGCGCGGGCGCGGGCGACGACGGGGCGAGCGCAGGCGGCAGGCGGACGGGCGCGGGCGGCGGACGGCGGGCGGGCGAGCGGAGCGCGGGGCTGGACGAGCTCCCGGGCGGCCGCGGGCGGGCGGGCGCTGTGGGCTCCGGGGGTGGGAGTCAGGGGCGGGCCCGGCTCAGCGCTGTCACCGCGCCCCGCCCCGCCCGCCGCCCTCTCCCTCCGCTCGGGGGCGCCGGGCTTCCGCGCGCCGTCCCCGGCCAGGGAGCGACGCCCGCTGGGGGCAGCGCGGGGCAAAGGGGCCGGGCCGCCGGGAAGCTGGGATCCTTCGTTGGACAGGGGGTTGTGGATAATCGTGAGTCTGAGTCTCTATTTCCCCAGCTGTACCATAAGGAGTTTAAGCAGCAGTGCAGTTATCTGGAAATAAGTGGGTGGATTTTCATTCCTGTGGCGTCTGAGATGTAAGAACCGGCAGGTCTTTGGATGGAGCAAAGCCTGCCAGCCAGCTGTTGCACCTTTACCTCTTTTGACTACAGCAACCACCTGTCCCATCTCACCGGCAGCCCAGCCAGGTCTGGCAGGAGCCACAGCTTTAATAACGATCATTTTGTGAACAAATAGTTCTAAAAGAGTCGAATGCATTCTCTCTGTACTTGGAATGGAGTGTCCAAAATACCGATTTAAAATACAAAAAAAAAAAAAAAAAAAAAGTCCCACTTTCTTAAAAGGCTAGTACGTTTTTCAGAACAAACCACTTAAACCCAAATAGAAACTTTGTTTTAATTTTTAAAATGGTTCATAAAAAAGAATTTGTGTGGACAGAAGGTACCGTGTGCAATTGTTATGGGAAAGTTTCTGGTGGGGTAGACCCTAATATAACTCTTTTTACTCCTGGTGTATAGATTACTAATGAGAAACATTCGTTTTTGTTTTTGTGAATCTCGTTTTCCATGAAAATATATTTCTACATTACAAAACTCTCACAGCTGTAAGAGAATGCTCTTTTCAAGGAATATGTGCCGTGCATTTTTAAATGAAGCAATGATTTAATATTTCAGATTATTTTTATTTTAAACCCTTTTGTTGCGGAATCAAACATTTAAGAAAAGTACATACATCCTAAGTGTGCAGGTTCAAAAATTATCACATTGAACACTTGTTGCAAGAAACAACATTGCCAGCAGCAGCCCAGAAGCCAACCCTCTGGGTCCTGGGTTCCAGCTTCCTCCTAAAATGATCGCTTAAGGAAGTTTAAGATTACTCTTAGGGTAATCACTTCCTTGCCTGCTTTCCTCCACACTTTGTCTTCATTTGCTCAATTCCACCCTGTGAGATTAACCTGCGTGGTTTCATGTGGCTGTAGTTTGTTTACTTTTATTACCTTAGAGGTTTCCATTGCATGAATACAGCACAGTTTTTTTTTTTTAATCCATTTTACTATTAATGGACATCTGTCTCTAGGTTTTAGCTATTGCCAATAGTGCTGCTGTGAACATTCTTTACTGGCATCCTCCAGCACAAGTGCAAACATCTTCAATAATTGAAATTAACAAAAGTTGAAACATTTTCCCAGTTTTGGTAGGAGTATTAGGATCTCACTGAAATTTGATTTCCATGGGTCGAGGGCCTTTTCATGTTGATTGGCCAGTTGGATTTCCTCTTTGTAAAATGTTCAAATTTATTGCCATTTTGTTTCTGGATAGTCTTCTGTTTATTGAATATATTCCAAATACAAATATTCCTCCGTTGTGTGCTTTGCCTTTACACCATCATAATAATGCCTTTTGACAAACCGGTGTTCTTCATTTTAACATAGTCTAGTATATCAATATTTGCCTTTATTGTTAGCACTTTGTCCTGTTTAGGACATCTTTCCTACTCCTGGATTATCAGGGTACTTTCCTGTGTTATCTTCCCTCATTAGGCTCTCACGTTTAGGCTTTGAATCCACCTGGAATTGACTTTGAATATGGTATGAGGCAGGGGCCAAGCTTCATTGTTTGTCAAATTGCCCTAGCACCAGATTAATTTTTCACTTACATCAACAACACAATTGCTCTATTTTAAAAAATGATGGAAGCCTTTCTAACGTCATTGAAACAGAACCCACCTCTTCTTAATCTGTAGGCAATTTGAGGATTTTTGTTGTTTTTGTTGGTAAAAGAAACCATTATAAAATACATTCATACTACTTTGTTTCACTTAAATGTTTGTGTCAGGATATTCTGATTTTATCATAAATGTTTAAATCAGTGGTGTAAGCATTCCTCAATTTTGAATCACTTTTTTATTAAATATGAATTTTAAAAAGCTAGAAAGATAATTTCAACATGTTTTACATGAAAAACTTCAAATATCTGGTCTTTACCTTCTTTCTGCTCTCACTTTTCCTATATTTTCTCAAATAAAAATAAGCAAATGAGTTTAAGAATGTT
Source organism: Panthera tigris (assembly GCF_018350195.1). Taxonomy (NCBI): domain Eukaryota; kingdom Metazoa; phylum Chordata; class Mammalia; order Carnivora; family Felidae; genus Panthera; species Panthera tigris. Next base: position 59,579,404 of record NC_056672.1, on the reverse strand, counting down.
TATCTCCAGCCTGGCCTTCTCCCCTGTGAAGACTCCACATTTCTAATAGGTTATGCATATCCTCACACAGTGATCTAGTCCCTTAACTCAGTATGTTTAATTTTTTTTTAATGTTTATTATTTATTTTTGAGAGAGACAGAGAGAGAGGGAGAGAGACACACGGAGCATGAGCAGGGGAGGGGCAGAGAGAAGGAGACACAGGATCTGAAGCAGGCTCCAGGCTCTGAGCTGTCAGCACAGAGCCTGATGCGGGGATCGAACTCACGAACCGCGAGACCATGACCTGAACTGAAGTTGGGCGCTCAACCGACTGAGTCACCCAGTGGCCTCTAAACTCAGTATGTTTAAAACAAAAAATTTCAGTTTCCCAAATGGAATAAGGGTCATCATCCTAGCCTCTCAGACCTTAAGACTTGGCTTCACTTTTTGACACTTTCTTTTTCCTGTCTTTTGGATCTAAAATGTCAGTTCTAATAATTCTAGTTAAAAACTTCAAAAGGCCTTTAATTTTTTTCTTGATTCTCACTGCTCCTCTCTTAGTCCAGGGCCTTCCCCCATCATCTTTGGACCACTGATAAGGCCTCCACCTATCCCTCTGTCAAGCCGTCCTGCCCATCAATTAGCAAGGACATAATGGGTGCCTGATGTGTTCAAGAGATCATTCTGTCTGTTGTGGAGTACTCAGACAGTGGTATGTTCTGAAGTCCATTGTACGGGCTCACAGGAGCTGCTGGGATGTCTTTTCCCAGCTCCACATTCAGTGATGTCACATTGTTAGCTGGAACTCAACAACGGTGGAAGTATTTACAACACGGGAATCATCAGATACTGTGAATCAAGGCTCATTCCCGGCCCACACCCATCAGAACCAATTGTCAAACATTTACCAGTATGTCATCAAAGAGATGAGTAAGACCCCTTCCTCCTTCAGGGAGCTCACAATCTAGCTGGGGAGACAATCTAGTGTCAAAAAGTGTCTACAAAGCTCAGTGAGGTCTTGATACAAAGAGAGGCGTACTCCAAATGCAACAGGGTAGGAGGGGTACCAGGGAAGGCTTCATGGTCAGCCCGGGATGTCACGGAGGATACTGGCAAACAAAAATAGTGGGGGGTGAAGGATGGGCAGGCTCAGGGAACAGAATAAGCATGGTTAGGAGGGGAGCAAGGCTTGCTGAAGAATATCAATAGTCCTGGGTGTACAGGGAGCCAGACAGGTGCAGTGTGGCTGGTTGAGGAGCCATGGACAATGAGGCTGGGTAGGGAGACTGTGGAAGGTGTAGACACTCTGGGTAGTGATATGCCACTCAAGACTTGGGGTGAGGAATACGCTTTGAGGTTCATCTGGGTTGCTTCTCTACAGCACCACTAGCAATGCTAATGTGCTAAAGACTCAAGATCATCCTCACACAATTGGCTTTGGGATAGACCACTGCTCCAGGGTTAAGTCATAAATTCTCACAATCTAACTATAAAGGAACCCAGCACCATAAAGAATACATGAATAGAAAGGGAAATCCTTCATCTTACGATCATAAAGCCTAGAAATTATAAGGTAGTCAGTTTTTATATTGATAAACATTTTATTCTAATATTATAGTAATAATTCAAGTGCAATTTTCTTTGAAAAGTCAACTCTGTTAAAACAAAACTTGTTAAATATCTTTCATCAAACAGAAGCATATTCTTTTCAATCCCCACAGCAGTCAGAGCCCTGTAGCAGAGATAAGATTTCTTTTTTTTAAGCCTACTACATTTTGTTATTGCTAAAAAAAATCTGAATTAGTTGTCAAGGTCTCAGAAGCAGTGATTAATTAACTTTTGAAAGCTCTACCAGATACTCTGACATAAAATCATGAATCCAGATATCTGTGTCTGGCAATGATGTGTCCACTAAATAGACCACTACTTTCCGGTCCCAAGGGTTGGCGTTTTCTATAACTGTCTGAACCAGTGCCACCAGAGGTTTCTTCTCCACATGATTTCGAAATACCATCGAAGCCTCCTCAGACCACTGGTTGCACTTGACCCCTACGAGAAAGACAAGGAGTACAAGGATCAGTGAGTGTCGGATGCACCTTTCTTTGATCCATAATAATGGAAAACGGTTAGTTCCAAAGTAGCTGAAACGTACCAGGTTAGACTTGCCTAATTAAAAAAACAAACCAAAGAGTTACCCACCAATCTTAAAACAGTCCAGCTTATCATAGTTCTCCTATTGTGAATGGGGTTATTTCTGTAAACCTTCACCTACAGACACAAGTTTCATGGAGATTTACTGCTGTGTTATAAAATGAAGTTATAGGGGCACCTGGCTGGCTTAGTCAGAAGAGTGTGTGACTTCAGGGTCATGAGTTTGAGCCCCCCTTGAGGTGTAGACGTTACTTAAATAAATTTTTTTTAATCTAAAAAAAAGTGAAGTTATAATAACTACTGCCCATTTCCCTATATAAAGTATAGGCAGATTTAAATGGATAATGGGGATACCCGAGGGGACTAAAATTTCAACAGTATCTGTAACATTGTGTGTCAACTGCACTCAAATAAAATAAAATATCAATGATATCAGTGATACATCTCTTATTTACAGATTTTTTCCCCTGATGAACCAGATGTAGTGAAGGATGAGGAGAAGGAGAAAGAGAATTAATATACTTACTGATATACTGATTTTTAAAAATTATATATAATACCATGGCAAAAGCACTGGATTGAAAGTCTAGAGACCTAATTACCATTCCCAGCTCTTCCTCTGTCAAGTGGTATGGGATTTGGGCAAATCAACTGGTCTCTCAGGTCTCAGTCTATCAGAAAATAAACTGGTTGGACCAGATGAATTGTAAATCCCATGTATTCCTAAAGTCCCTATGACTTTTGAGGGCTCAAGTTAGAGAATTCGAAATTAGGTTTTAAAATGAAATTGAGAGAGTATGTGTTTTTCAGAAAATACTAGTAAACTAACATGAATTAAGTGCACATATACTAGATTCGAGAAACTATACACAGTGCCCCATAGTGATGGAGATCTGGGAGTTTCACACATCATTTAACAGACCTGCTGTCCATATAGTGAGGTGGGCAAAGTTCTCTGAGAACAAGAGAAGCCTAGAGTAGTCCCCAACCTGCTGTTTCCCGACCTTTAACAGCGATAGTTAACAGTACCTAACCCTCCTAGTGTGTGGGAGAAGTCAGTGAAATGGAGTGGCTGGTGGAGACCTTTGCCCATAGTAAGCCCCAGTGACTGCCAGCCAAGGTGCTGGCGATGGGGATGATGGTGCCATGCACTTGTTCTTCACAGAGACTCCCTCTCTGGACAGTTTGACTGTCATGCTTATGTTAGCAAGCATGTTAGCAAGATCTGAACATCCAAAAGTGAAAATTAAAAAAAAATGCAATCATTAAATCTGAAGAAACTATTTAGAGGTCTGAGTTCAAAGCAGATCAGTGGTAGACATGCTCGTCTGCAAAATGCTGTTTTTGGTTCATATCTAACTATCATGGGAGTTTCCTGTGAAATCTAGCAGGAGACACAAAGAAAGAAACTGAAAAATACTTCAAAATAACGGTATATATAGATATAGATATCTCCAACAAAAGCTGGTCAAAAATTAAAAGAAAAATATATATACACACTTCCTTTCGTTTCTGAGATCACTTCTGCTACTGTGCTGAATGGGTGGCACCATGTGGTCACGACCCCCCATATCCCAGCAGAGCAGGACACAGACAGTCCTAGATGGCTGGAGGTCTGCATCCCCCAGCCTTTTTCGCCCCCACGCCCTCTGCTAATGCTGCTGGACCTTTGCGCAAAGCTTCGCTTCAGTACGTATGCTACGTACTGGGGGGATGCACAGAGGAGCCACCAGCATTTGCACTGCTGTCACAAAACTCTAACTGGACAGTATTTTAAAGAAGTGTCCCTGTATACCTGCTAATTTACATCCTCAGATTTTAATAATAATAGTCAATAGGGTGTATGAATGTAGTAAAATCACATACTTGCATGCTGTTAATTACAATGCAACTGGAAACTCACCTGGCCATAAAAATGGTCATATTCTATGACCTAGGATGTTTTATAATTGTGGAAACCCATTATGCATTTGTATTATAATATATACAATAAGTTGTCAAATATTAGCTGAGCAATGTGCTCCTCCTATTGGTCGTTTATGTTGTTTCATTGTTTTTGTTTGTTTTGGCTAGTATACACAGCTGCAGGTTTTTTCCTAATACTACAATAAAAGTATAAATAACCTAAATGCTTAACAAAAGGGAAATAATGATTAAATCAAATCTTTTGCAGCTATTAAAAATCATTACAGGGGTGCCTGGATAGCTCAGTTGGTTGAACATCCAACTTTGGTTCAGGTCATGGTCTTGAGGTTCGTGAGTCTGAGCCCTGCATTGGACTCTATGCTGACAGCTCAGAGCCTGGAGCCTGCTTTGGATTCTGTGTCTCCCTCTCTTCCTGCCTCTCCCCCACTCATGCTCTGTCCCTCTCTCTCAAAAATAAATAAACATTAAAAAAAATCATTATGAAGACCATCAAACAAACACTCAAAAAGTAATTAGGAAAAAAAATGCTAAAAATGAAGAAAGCAGCATGCAAGACCATACCTTTCCTGACTACAGCTTTAGAAATATACTCATATGTGAGACCACAGACAGAGAGAAATACAGAAAAATAGAAACAGCAGATATAGTGGAAAGGCATGGCTGTGACAGATCATTACAAATTATTTCTATTATGGTCAGGAAGTTGTTTGGAAAAAAAAAAAGTTAACTTAATAGGCCAGTGACTCTGTACTCCCTAAGTGCCCATGACAAAAGGACAATATAAACCATGTTGTGACTTGAGTTCAAGTTCCACAGAAATTACCTGCAAGTTGAGCTGTGACTGCTTGGAATGGCAGCTTTCTGAACATGTCCACTAACGGCTGTACTTTTCTTATGTTGACTAGCTCGTGCTTGCCGTAGTCCAGCTCATACACAGACACCAATCCATTGGTCAGGATTCCTTTTAAAAGCACCCTGTGCCACCTAGATGTGCATTGGATTAAAAAGGAAGAAAAAAAACACACAAAGTTGACATATGCTTTAAGGGTAACAATTTATGATTAAAAAATTAATGCGAAAGATGTTTATCAAAATATAAAACTGTACTGTCATTGAGGTTTTAAAGAGATTGCTTCTTCTTACGCCAAAGGTTACTATTCTCTGCTTTGCCACCAGCTTACTTGGTGGTATTTCTTCGCTCAACACCCATACACAGGCCTCATGGAGCTGCTACAGGAGACCGACACATAAACTAGCAACCACCACTAAGCAGAATCAAACAGATGGAGGCTGATCAGGACAAGGCAAGGAGATCCCTCCACTCTGACAGGGAGACGAAGGTCATGTCTGGGACAGGGTATGTATGTAGAAGATGGAAAGAGGGAGTAACTGGAACCAGGCCAGGCTGAAGACATGCATGAGAAGAAAAAGCACAGAAGATTCTACAGGGCATGACAGCTGGGAGCAGAGCAAACACCACAGTAGAGCTAGAAGGCAGAATGTGTGAAGGAATGGAAAAGAAAACCAGATGGGGAAGAGAGTGTGGGAAGAGATTACAAAACATTTTGAATGCAAAGGTGGCAATTTTACCTATGCCGAGTGAGGACATTAAAAAAACAAAATAAAACAAAACACAAAGTCCAACCCACTGCCTAGAATAAAGAGCCTGGAAAAGATAGGAGAGTAGGGGGGAAGAAGAACATGGTTTCCGATCTGGAGTTCAAGGTGCCAGTCAGAAATTCACATGAATATACTTTTCTCCTCTGGGCCTACATTCATCATCATTACAATTAGAAAAGCTTAGACTTCAAAGTTAAGATGTGAAGGACCATATTAAAGTCCTACAGTCTTCGGGTGCCTGGGTGGCTCAGTCAGTTAAGTGTCCAACTCTTGATTTCAATTCAGGTCATGATCTCACGGGTTCATGGGATCCAGCCCTAAGTTGGGCTCTGGCTCTGAGCTGACAGCACAGAGCTTGCTTTGGATTCTCTCTCTCTAAATAAATGAGTAAATAAACTTTAAAAAAAAAAGTTCTTTAGTGTTAACTATGTGATTGAAGAGTATCATCACACTAAGGAAAGGAAGTTGTTTGTAACATCTAAAAGGTAAGTGTCTATGGAGAGCGCCTCTGCCCCTGCAAGGTATGAGTCAGGCTCTGCCATGGATGGTGGACTCAGCCATCCTCTGAAACAGATTTATTAGCTATAAGCCGCAAGCCCAGTGCAACAGCAGGCCTTTCACTGCAATACACTGCTGGGCTGGGAGCTGGCTAGGCTGGATGGATTCTCCAGCACACCGGTGGAGAATGGGTACAGGAAACCCACACCGCTGCTATGGGGTAAACTATAGTAAGGAAGCTATGAAGAGGCCAACTTTGGACACTAGTGATTGGGGGTTTGGGGAGGAAACTCCAGAAACCTGTTTCTGAAGGCAGAAACAAGCCCAAAGTGCAGCAAGCGATAATCCATGAGTCACAACAGGGAGGCGCAAAAAGATATCACAGTAAGAATGTGAGTTTTGGGAACCAACAGACTTAGGCTGGCATCCCCCCACCCCACCCCCAGGACATGTTCCAGCTATGTCACCTTGGGCTCCTATTAAACCTCTCTGAGCCTCAATTATCTCATGTGTAGTATTTAATTTTAACTCACTTGCAGAAATAATATATATAAAGTGCCTAGTACATTACTTGGCACACAATAGGTGCTTGGCAAATGGTAGCCGCCATCGTTATTATATAATAATTATGATAATTATTAAAATGAAGATAAGCTGTGTAAATATAAGCATGTCAGAGAAATTTTCATATGTGGAAATGCCAGTTTGGTGCAGGTTGTTAAATCTGTGTAGGTGCAAAAGGAGATAAAAATCATTTGGTTTCCACCTATAGCACTGTCTTTAAATTGTACAGGGCAAATGCTGGTGGTCTGTGTATAAATGCTGATGGTTTTAGTGTATAAATACAAGGTACAGAGCAGCGAGGGAAGAGCTACCAGAAGACTTACATGTCACATGTCATGCCCTTCGGTAGCTTTTAATTTTCAACACTAATAGCTTAACTAAAGGTTTCTGTTTGGACCAGTTAACCGATTTCAGTGCAGGGCTGCTTGTGAATCATCTGGAGAGTTTGTGAAAAACACAGATTCTGAAGTTCCACTCCCAGAGACTCTGATTCAGGATGTCTGGGGTGAGGAAGGAGAATCTGCATTTTTAGTAAGTTTCCAGGTTATTCTTAGCCCACGTGGATTTGGAAATGGCTGCAATCAACAGTGTATCTGAAAATTCCTAAGTCTTAATTCACCAGAGTTGGGACCAGGGTTTTTAGTAAATAGTCCTGTGATACAGGCAAGATAGAAACTCTAAACACTCTACACTGATTCAGTTCATGAAGTTTAAGAAAATATTGGACAATCTGTTCTTATATATATGAGATATACTTGATTATCTAGAAAAAAATTAGCTGGTGAAAGTCCCAGCCCCAGAGCAGGACTGTTGGACCCATGTTGGGGGAGGGCCGAGTCTGAAACACCACACTGAAGGTCTCCGGTTTGGGTTCTCCTGCCCCACAAAACTCTTGCCCTCAAGTAGGATCTCCCCACAGTTAATCACCATCAATATGCCCCACAGATTAATAGTTAACACTGGTTTTGTTTTAACTGTGATTAAATTATTCTGTGAAGAGTTCTCATGTAGGCAAATGATGTTCCTGTGTGGAATTAAACCCATGCATGCTTACAGTTGTAAATAACATGACATAGTAAAAATGGTTTTTTGAAGGTGAAAAGCTTGTGACATACAAGCTGAATCCTTTTTAAAATGAGAGCTATGATACTTTTCACTCTTATGAATTAAAAATTGTTTTTTTTCTCTTACGGGAATAATAAAGTTTTCACAAATGTCTATGCTTGATATCTTGAGAACGAACCAAAGCATTTTATTAAAAAAATAATAAAATAAGCAGTTTGACCTTTTAAACTGAGTTCTGGGGTGTGTGTGTGTGTGTGTGTGTGTGTGTGTGTGTGTTGTTGTTGTTGTTGTTGTGGGAGAACAGTTCTTTGTGTTTGTCATCATCAAATAAGCTTGGTCAGTTCCCCTAAGAAAGCTGGCAAAGGAGACGGGACGGGGCTAAGTTGTTCCTTTTTCCAGGGCTTTTGTGACCTTGTACTGTGTAGGGTGGAGTACTTGAGATTCACTGGGTTGGAACCAGAACATATTGGAGGGCTTGAAGGAGGATGTGATCCAAATGGGAAATGTGAAAAAACAGACCAAAGTGCTGCACCAGTGAGTCCCGGCTGGAGAAGTGCACCGTGCATTGCTGCACCATAAAGAAGGTGGCACGGCTCTCCAGGAGCAAGTGACAACCTACCTCAAGAACCTTCTAATCCTTAAACAAGTAATTTTTCTTCTGGGAATCTATCTCAGAAATAATCAGAGATGTGAACAGAGATTTATGTTCGATATTATCTAGAATAGTGAAAAATCTGGGAGAAAAAACTACATAACAAGAGAGAATGATAAGTAAATTATGATTTCTCTATATAATGGACTATTATTCAGCCTTAAAAATGTTTATGAAGAAGTTTTATCACATGGAAAAATGTTCACAGGATTATGTGAGGTGAAAAAAGTAGGTGTGGAATTGTATTTAATAATAATACTACACCAACTGTATGAGTATATGTAGAAACGAATGAGAAGAAATACATGGTTTAACAAGGGTTCTGTCCGGTTGGAGGATTTTCTTATATATTTTTGTATTTTTCTAAATCTTCTACAATAAGTATTTGTTTTTAAAATTGAAAAGTTGGGGCGCCTGGGTGGCTCAGTCGGTTGAGCATCCGACTTCAGCTCAGGTCACGATCTCGCGGTCCGTGAGTTCGAGCCCCGTGTCAGGCTCTAGGCTGATGGCTCAGAGCCTGGAGCCTGCTTCCGATTCTGTGTCCCCCTCTCTCTCTGTCCCTCCCCCATTCATGCTCTGTCTCTCTCTGTCTCAAAAATAAACGTTAAAAAAAATTAAAAATAAATAAATAAATAAATAAATAAATAAAATTTAAGTTATTCAACCAAAAAGCCATTATTTCCTAAAGAAACAACAACGTTTTGTCTAATAGAAAAACAAAAACATTTAAACCTTCGTTTTAGATATTTAACAGAAATTTAATATATGGTGACTAGATATTTAGATAAATGACATCATGTCAAATATTAAAAGACTGCACAATTCATTAGTCTCGCTTCACATTCAAAATTTCCCTAAGTGCAGTTCAAAGTCCCCCTGCAGAGATTAAGGACTCTTGGTATCACTCCACACATTTTTCGTAGTCGGACCACACGCTCTGTCCAAGGACCTACTTGTTTTCCACTTTGGCAGCATACACTTGGTCTTTTTCCACGGCTACGTGGCGCTCCTCAGACACACTGTAATAAAGAATCATCTCCTCCATCAGAACTTCCAGCTTATGTATCTCTTGCCATGGCTGGATGACGAAGTAGCCCGGGTGACAGGCCACAGGCACGTACACATCCATGTGCTCCCCCGGCTTCGACAAGTGGACGGGAGGGGGGAGTTCCTCTGTGGAGAAAGAGCCGGTGTGGTCCACCACAGACTTCTTGATGACGTCTGTCAGGCTCTTTCTCAGATTCTCTCCAGCGGTGCCTGGAATGGGGGTGCCACCGCCTTTGCTGTGGGGAGAGCTAGCTCCACTGGATATGGCACTCAAAAACACATCCTTCTGATGCTTCCACAAGTCTGCATTTGTAATCTGGCGATTAATACTGTGGTGAGGATCAGGGAAGTTCTTAGGGGTGAATAAATAAATGTGTGAGATCCCTCTGGTTTCGTCCACTTTTGTAACCTGTGGAAAACACACAAGGCATTTCAAGGAATCCCAGTTCACCATAATATTAACCTTAAATATTAAAACACAGTATTTTACAAGGAACCCAACTTGCTAAAATTCATTTTATTGAAGGTAAGATAAATGATCTATCACAGCCACAGCAGTGAATAGGCTCTTAAGTCCAAGACGCCAGCAGCTGGCTTATGGAAACGAAAACTTTATTAACCTCTAAAAACCGAGGATAACTTAAAACTCACTAGAGGTCATTATCACTGAGATGGAGTCCGCATACCATTGGTAAAAGCTCTTTTTATTGATGACATTTAAGAACACTCAAAGTAAAAGGAACAGTATGATGCACCCTCAAGGGCTCATCTCCCAGCTTCAACAATAAAAAATAATCACAAAAATGGCAAAAGTGTTCCATATGCATTCTACCTATGCTGGTGCACCCACACACTGGGAAGTGAAGGAGAAATCTTTGACAATTCACCATACCCTTGGGGATCTTGGCCTAAATGCCTTGTTTGGTCATAGTATCTACCCTCACCCTTTACCCCTTCCCCAGTTACATGGGAGGAACCTGGGGAGAAAAAGGAAAAAAGCTCCACTGAACAGGTCAAAACCACAGCTTTGCCCCTTCTGTCCAGGAGACCTTTGGCTACCTTTCTACCTCTTTCTGCCAGAGGGATGAGTGTTATATGGGAATGCCACACACTGACACCTGGGACTGGACAGCTGTGTGTCCCAAAGGACTGGCTGCCTGGTAATTCTTACCAGCTCCTCTGGTTTACCCTGGGAAGGACAAAAATGAGACACTTCCAGCCACACTGATCTCTTATCATAAAGGGCTCCAAAAGAAAGGCAGGAACAGAGGTCTCAGACAGGGAGACAAGGCAATCCATCTACAGTAATTTGCTTAAAAATATTTTTCCTAGCAAGATGGATCTATTTAAATTAATTAACATTTCAAAGTGCTAATGAATGAATGACTGCTAATTTATTTTGCTATTTATGATACAGAAGTACCATTTCAAAGATCAACCATTAAAAAATATTTTTATTGAGTACCCAATACTCTGGCTTTAAGAGCTTAAAACATAGTTGATAAAACAATATTCATTTATCATACGGCAGTTGAAGAATATAAAATGGTAATTAAGTGTGTAATTGTATAAACATAGGAAAATCCCTGTGAACCAGAATAATTTGGAGATTTTCATGAAGATATTTCTCAAGGACATTTCACTGTTTAATTCTTATAGAAAATAGCATTGTTCATTAGTTAAAACAAAAATATCTTACGTTTTTATACTTGGAAATAAAAATAATGTTTTTGATACAAAGATGCAAAAGTACAAAAAAATAGGAGCTAGTGAAATAAAACAGTTTAAACTTTTAACAGGCAGAAAACAAGATTATGATCAAATTATTTGCTTGTAAGCTATTACACTTTTGAAAAAAAAAGAAACAGAAGACTTATTTGAATGACCTTTACAAACATTTATCAAGAGATATATGGTCCCTCTGTTGGGAATTTAATTCCTTATCATGGAGCAAAATAGGAGCAGAGAACTATCTCTGCTACCTTATTAATACTGGAAAAATTATATAAAGGCCTTAAAAATAATACTGGAGATACAGGATAAATTCTTAAATAAAAATCAAACCATGAAATATCTTATCATACATGTAACCAACCTCTTAACTACCAAAATGTGTCACATATGAAAGCATCAATTTATGGTAAGACAAAATCCTTTCACAAAAAAACAAATGAGCCCTTCTGGCTGACAGCTCCCTTTCCAAATGTATCAAGATAACTAACCTTAATGCTACAGTCCGAGCAATTCAAAACAGAATCTCTTAACCAAAGCACAGCATCTGGTGTCCACATGCCAATAGACTGTGGAAGATCTGCTAAGCAGCACTTTATAGCCTGGAAAGAAAACATGATGGAAAAGCAAACACACCATCTTAAAATAGGTACTTATAAATAATGTCAATGTTATTTTCCTGTAAGTCGGACACGTTGCCAAGATAGAAAGCAAGCAACAGCAATAGCTAACAATGACAATCGGAGCTCTGGAGCTGGAGCGTGCGCTATGTTAACTGGCTCTATTTATATCGCCTCTATTGTCTTTACTCCTATTTGAGCAGGGCTTATACCAAGCAGTTCACATACTTATCCTACGATACCTCTGCAAGATGGGCCAGTGTTGTGACCTCATTGTACAGACAGTGAAATGGAATCAGAGAGACTTACGTGCATCAAGTCACAAAGTTGTGAAAAACAGTGAACAACCACATTTGGACCATTTCCAATTGTGTTACAAACTTGGACTTCTTTTGCTCATTATCAAGATCAAAACTGAGAGGGCATCTCACAACATGATTATAAATACATCCAAATCTCTTCCAGAAAATCTCTCAGGCTTGTAACATATAGTACCTGAGGTGGTATCACAATTATTTCTTGTAGAAACCGAGGGGGAATTTCCCTGAGTTCGGACACTTTTACGGATGTCACAGTACCAGAATCCAGGAATTGAACATCAAGAGCTCGACTGCTATGAACGTTTGTGATCTGCAATGAGACAAGTGTTGGCTAATTTATTAGCACATTCAAAAGGCCAAAACACTTCTGTGCGATTATATTTTGTATAACTCTAAAATGCATATGAAAATCAACAAAGACTATCAGTGTTAATGAAGTTTTCTTAAAAATGTACCTATTTACAATAGGTACTCTTTTAGAGCAGAACTGATGTCAACATCTAGTTGTTAAATCATTTAATCAATAGTAATCACCAAACTAATAATAATCAATAAAATCAAATAGGTAATGTTTACTATGCTTTCAACTCTAGGACACTACTGATTTATAAAACAATTTGAAACATCATTATATACTGTTGATTAAAGATGCCGTCTGTTCTCCAAAATATTAAAATGTGAGGGAAAAAACCCATTGTATCTCAGCAATGAAGAAATAAAGAATACAAAGAATTCAGACACAGAAAATTTCTTGTAGTAGGTAAATACTATGTCTTTTTAAATCATAACCTATTGTGGCATTTTATAGTTTTGTCAGAAAGCCCAATGATAATTTTTATCATTTGTCCTAACTAAAACATTGAAACTCAAAAAGTCAGAAAGGTAAAATAAGCCAAATTAATAATTCAAAAATGGGAAAATTACATACAGGGTCAAAGTAATAATTACCTGTGATCAAATGGCAACATCACAATATTAAGATTCTGGGTGCACCTTTAAATGCCGTAAGTTCCCTTAATAAGCCATTGTGATATCTGCTGTCACTGAATATAGTTAACCTTAGCCAAAGATAGCCCCGTCACGATGGTTATCTGGGCAGGGACTTCGTGCCTACAACTGCTCTCACTGCCACCTTGTGAAGGGCGGTGCTTTCAGTATGGTGACTGTTAAGAACTGAACTTCTCTTGGCATGGAAGTCAGATATACCAAAAGTAAAGCCTTTTTCTGTGGCCCCAGTAAATGCTTTATTAATATAATAGCATAATTCTTTAATCTCTTAAGATTATGATAGACACAAACAGTATTACAACAATATCCTAAAATGTATTTTATTCAAAATATGTTGGCATGGTTGGTATATACTGAATGCTTATTATGGCCAGGCATAACTGGGTAGAGACATATACCCCCCATCTCAAAGAGCTCCTAGTCTCACAAGAGATGATGACACAAATAAATAATTAGGATATAAGGTAGTAGGGCAATAATAGAGTTATGCATGAGGTACTATGAGAACATAGAGAATGGGTACCTGACCCAGCCAGGAAGCAGATGTTAGGGCAAGCTTTCAGGAGGAGGGAATACCTAAAATTGATACTTTCCTTTAAAATGTACTTTTTTCTTCTTATGCTAGTAAAATGCCTTTATCATAGAAAATTTAGATACTTCAAAGAATGATATAAAAATCACTTATAATCTATAATCAATTGTAATTATCCTTGTAGTCTTTAATCCATACATTTATAAAGAATTAGATTTACAAAAACTAGAACATTATTTGTATATACTATTTCCTAATTGGCTACTTTTCACTAAGTGTCTCAAAAATATTTCATGTCATTAGTCTTCTATAACATTTTAATATTACATAATTGTATCATGCAGATACGTTATGACTTATCTAATAACCCCTTTGGCTTTACAATTTAAATTGTATAAATTTTTGCTCTTTTAAGAAATAATCATACTTACTGGGCATTTGTATTTCCTTTTTCATAAATTAAAATTTCACAAATGTCACAATTTCAGCTGGGCCTTACATGATGAATGGGAATAAACCAGGTTGGTAGGAGTCTAGTTAGGGGCTAATCCAAACATTTCAAACAGAGGGGGAAAAGGATGGGCAAGACATTTATATTTCTTATGTGTGGAAGCTACAAGCATTTTGGTTATGCTGGGATGTAAAGAGAGAGGCAGGGCAAGGCAGGAGATGATGCTGAGAGAAAGGTAAAGGCAAGGTAAGGTCTTGGAGAGCCAGACATTATGTCTTAAAGAACCGGATTTACCCTGCAGATGAGAAGAAGCCAATGTCAAGTCTTGAGGAGAAGAATGAGATGGTTGGCTTTGTAAGAGGCCATGTATTTTTGGTGGTAAGACTGGGTGAGGGCTTTGAAATCAGACAGATTTGGTTTTAATCTCACCTCTCACTTTCTAGCTGAATGACTTTCCTCATCAATAAGAATGGGATCATAGGGTTTTGTGAAGATTAAGTCAGATCAGTCATGTTTATAAAAAAAAAAAACAAAAAACATTTTAGGACACCTGGGTGGCTCAGTTGGTTAAACGTCTGACTCTTGATTTTGGCTCGGGTCATGTTCTCACCATTCAAGGGATCAAGCCCCACATCACATTGGGGTCTGTGCTGACAGCACACAAAGCCTGCCTAGAACTCTCTCTCTCTCTCCTCTTTCTCTGCCCCTCCCCATGCTCATGCGTGTACTTTCCCTCTCTCTCCCTCTCTCTCTCTCTCAAAATAAATAAACTTAAAAAATAAAAAAAAAACATTCTGTGTCTGGGAAATAGTAAGCCTCATTAAACATTGGAAGTATTATTGCTTGCTATTATTTACATTTTGGGTCACTCACTCTAGTGGCATGGAGCTTGACTGGAGGAAGACAAGAGTAAAGACAGAGGAACCATAGTATTGCAGTGATCTAGGCAAGAAATGACAAAGATGCAAAATGTCACCGGGGCTGAGGAAGATTCAGGAATCCAAGATAACTCTTAAGAAGCAGCCTCAGTGGCTGCATGAAGAGAGATACCACCAAAATACAGATATAGGAGGAAGATAAGGATGCGAAAAGATAATTTTGGTTTCAGACATGCAAAGTTTGAGGACTATGCGAGATGGACAATTAGGCTGGCTTTTGCATAAATCTGAAGCTCATCGAGGGCTGGAAAACAAACTGGGGAGTCATGAGGACAGAGTTGGTCACTGAATCGATGAGACGGCATTGCCTAGAAGGATGCAGAGGCCTAGAAGAACAGTGAGCTGGGACAGGACTTGGGGGGCACTGACAGTGACACTGTGGAGTGTGGTGGGTGGGGGAGGTTGGGGTAAAAAACAGGAGAAGCAATCATTAGAACCTCATGAGGAAAATTAGGAGGATTTGATACCATGGTAGCCTCTCTACAGCGAGAGGGGTACTTCAGGTTTCGACACTGTTAGATGCAGCCAAGAGGCCTGGTAACATAAGACCTGGAAGACTCTAGCTGGATTGTGCAGCTGAGGTCCTGGTGCTCTGTTGGGAATACAGGCAGCAAACAGCCGTGGCTGAGAACTGGCTGGAAGGTGCCATAGAAAGCGAAGGCAGACCACTTGGGATGTGTTTGAAGGAAACAGGAAGAGTGATGACCACTGAGTAGAGTTGGCTGGATGTATGGATTAAGTTCAGAAGGTATAGGGACTAAATTAAGCTTAGACAAGTTACAATGTCAGGAACAAACACATCATTTAAACACAGGATCTGCTTCTCATTAATCATTCTTTCTTCCTTAACTTTCTATGTATCACTAAGAGAATGAATACTTTTGCTACCTCCAAAGCAGACAACTCACAGTTTGATAGTAAAACAAAAATAATACTAGACATTTATCTCAAGTATTTGAGCATATGATGAAAAGGTATTTTGCCAAAAACGCATAACCTGATTCTACACATGAAGAAACTCAAGCAGTGACATAGTCTGCAAAATGCTGCTACTATTCAAAAGGTGAATAACAAAGAAAGCCAGAGCAATTGCCAGATTGGAGGAAACTAAGAAGGCATGACAATTAATTACAACTCGGGATCCTGGACCAGAAAGAAGATATTTGCAGGACAATCTGGGATGTCAACAGAGTCTGCAGATTAGTTAATAATATTGTATGAGTGTTGATTTGCTGGTTCTGATAATGGCTATGCCAAGACGTTAACAACTGGAGGCAGTGGGTAAAAGGCATATGGGAACTCTTGGGACTATTTTTACAACTTTCTAAAAGTCTGAAATTATTTCAGATATGTGTGCATTTATACATAATACACTAAACAGCACAGAACTTTACAATTTTTAATTTTTAAAAATCTTTATTTATTTTTGAGAGAGAGACAGCGTGTGAGCAGGGGAGGAGCAGAGAGAGAGGGAGACACAGAATCTGAAGCAGGCTCCAGGCTCTGATCTGTCAGCACAGAGCCCGATGTGGGGCTCGAGCCCACAAACTGTGAGATCATGACCTGAGCTGAAGTCGGACACTCAACCGACTGAGCCACCCAGGTGCTCCTAAAATTTTTTTAAATGTTTATCTATATTATTTTTGAGAGAAAGATAGACAAAACGTGAGTGGGGGAGGGACAGGCAGAGAGGGAGACACAGAATCTGAAGCAGGCTCCAGGCTCTGAGCTGTCAGCACACAGCCCAACGCAGGGCTCGAACCCACAAACCGTGAGATCATGACCTGAGCTGAAGTCTGAAGCTTAACCAGCTGAGCCACCCAGGTGTCCAATAAACAGCACAGAACTTTAAAATTCAAATGCCATGTTCTTTTGAATGAGTTATGTTTTTGAAGTTTATAACTAAACATACAACTCTTAGTCACATAACCCCCGCCTCACTGCTTAAAGTAGAGGTTCTTGCATCTAGATTAAGAACCTCTGAAACAAAGACAAAAAAGGAAAAAACAATCAAACCCAAGTTTGACACTTTAGCAATTGGGAAAACTAGATATCAAAAATAGAAGAAAGAAAGAAAGAAGGAAAGAAACAGCAACAATGAAAATCCAAAACCCACCTTTGAAAAACATATGAAAATATATGATAAAATATAACAAACCTCTTTTCAAATTTGTAACTGTGCTTGCAAGAAAATAAGATAATTATTAGAGACTGGAATTAGAGGAGCATGTAAACACTGAAGCCAAAGCTGTCCTCGGCAGGAAGGAAGATCTGAGACATCCCCCCAAACCCCTGCCAAGAAGTCAGAACTCTCAAAGGGCTACACCCTCAGCAGAATGGTGACTCTAGAGAACAATGAAGCAATATCCAGTGAAACTGAAGACAGGCATTCTCTCTATCCAGAAACTCCATTCCTTCCTACGTACCCTGGGAGATGTGCACAGGAAGGTTCATAAAAGGAGGTTCCATTTATAACAAAAAATTAGAAAAAATCTAAATACCGACGATCAGGGTGCTGGAGTGATAATGTTGGCACATTCGTACACCGTTAAATCAAACAGCAGTGAAAACAAATGAACGAGAGAGCTGCACACATCAACATGGATGAATCTCCCGCAGAATGAATAAAAAAACATATTTCAGAAGCATCAATACATTTTACCATTTACATATATTTTAAAGCATTTGTGTGTTAGATTTTATTAAGTTTTACTATAAATATTCTATATACATTTTCATTTCTGTATTCCCACTACCTCTATATTAAAATATATAGATAGCAAAAGCTCGTACGTATAAATGCAAATACAGTGAAAGTATAAAAAGGCATAGGAATTAGAAACAGTACACTCAGTGGGCAGTTCCCCTCCTCCAGAGTGGGAGTAGAAGAAATGGAGGCAGGCATAGAGCCTCAACCATGTTGGTCATGTTTTATTTCTCCCGTGGTGATGAATATGTGGGTACTTCTTCCATTTTTTAAAAAACTTGTTTGTATATCTGAAATATTTCACAAGAAGCTTTAAAAAAGAAGTGACTGATTTTTACCTCTACTCGTAACCATTTTCCTTTGCAGTGGAAGAGGCAGACTTTCCCACAGAAGGGTAATGAAACGAAGTACTCGGAGGTCATGTGCTACAAAACAGAAATGCGTGACACTTTTATTACTCTTAGCAAGGAGCGTATTGCTACACCACCAGAAAAACATCACTGTGGCTCAGGCTCACTGGGGCACCCGTACTTCGCCAGGCTTCCCATGAGGAGTCTGCTGTAGTGCGTGTACGAGGGTGATGGGATTTCTACCTTATTTCTCAGACATTACTGATGGCATCTTCTACTCTCCCTCCTCACACATGGCCCATAAATCAGACCTGTTAAAATGTCTACAAACATAAGTGTGCAGGTCAGTATGATGCATCCAGGCACGAGTGCCATCAGTTAAACATGAAGAGGGAGGATGAATCTGCCAAAAAGGAGGAGAAGAGCCTGGATGAAAGTGAGGTTGGGCTAGCTGTCCAGAAGGCCTCTTCCTGCCAACTTTTAACATTTAGATTCAAAGACGAGATTTTTACTT
Organism: Panthera tigris; assembly: GCF_018350195.1. Taxonomy (NCBI): domain Eukaryota; kingdom Metazoa; phylum Chordata; class Mammalia; order Carnivora; family Felidae; genus Panthera; species Panthera tigris. The sequence goes on along the minus strand of NC_056672.1, from coordinate 59,560,730 downwards.
CCAAAACAAATGTTATCAACACAAATATGGGTGTCAGTGCCAGTGAAATGGCAATAAATCACGACCATAGGCCTCTTCATCCTCCCCTTTGCTGTAGCTTGAAGCTGAGGACCTGTCACGGTCTCCTCCATTCAGGGTGAATGTTTGTACTCTCCCCAAAGGCAGTGTCTCCATTTGGGTTACCAGCGCACTGGGGACGATCGAGAGGACTTTTCACCACCATGAATAATAAGCACATGCATGCAAATGAGTCACTGGAGTCAGCTTCTCTAGATGTCTTAGATTTCTCCAAGATAGATTAGCAAACCAAATTTAAGCAATGACCCTGAGATACAGCTAAGACATCTGTAATACAGAAAGAGACAAAGCTACAGATCTGATGCCTCAGTTCTAGGCTGTAGTCTGAATACAAGTCTAACCCGATTCAGCACAAATATTTTAGAATACCTATTCTATGTAGGATACTTGATTAGATACTGTAGTACCTAAATGAATTAGGTCCTTACCAGTACCTGCCAAGGCTCTGTCTCTGCCCTCAAGAAGCCTACACTGTGTAAGGCAAACGAATACCCAAACAGCAAAACTACAATGTTGCAAATGAAGCCACGAGGCACTTTGGTGTGCTTGGGAGGTTGGAGGGAAGGGTTCACTTCTAAGGGCAAGAGGGTCAGGACCCACATGGCATTAGGATTTAATCACTCAAAACCAAGCATATTCTGGATTACAATTGTAACGCCCTAAGAGAGGTAAGAACATCACCTTAGAACTTTAAAACAAAACCTCCTCAGATCCTGGTTTAGAAAATAATACTAGAATCAAAGGGTAAGGAGCTTATTAATAAATTTAAACACAGAACCACATTTACCAAGGCATTAGGTTCTCATGGACCATAAAGAGCTTGGGGAGTGATACTTTAGAAGTTTTCTTCTCCTCCTAGATTCCATGGTTTTGTCTTTGCCCGAGGCAGGGGAGTCAGCTGGCTCTAGCACACAAAGTCACAGCGGCCGCACCGTAGCATCATCAACTGTGCCTTGTAAATAACAAACCTGCCAGTCGCTGGGCCCTTACTCTGTGCCAGGCGCTGTGCTAAGCAGTTTGGCCGCTACTCCTCACAACAATCCTATGGATATATACACTGTTATTATCCTCATTTTGTAATGCAGAAACCAGTAGTTTTTTGTTTTTTAAGTTCTGCAGTCCAAGACTCTTACCTACCATTCTACAGCTTCTACCTCAAATTGTTCAAAAACTACACTTATACCATTTGGTGACCATTCTTGTTTGGAACTGAGAATTTTCGAGGTGGATGTCACTCTGCCGTACCTTACAATGGAAGTAGTCCTCTATCTTATGCAGAAGGTCGTTGAGCTTGTTCAGACCTTTACAAGGCACCTGGCAGTAGAGTGTGCCATCAGAGCAAATATTAGTCACTCTGACATTTGTGTACATAGCATCAATCTGGAACAAAGGACACACCAAGGAAGCTTGAGACTAGAGCACAGCTCTTACCTACTTTAGGGGTATCTACCTAAATAATCGCATTAAAAGTCTTTGCATTTTAACATCTTTTAAGCAAGCAGGAGAATAGATAGGATGATAGAATGAAATTTGAAACTTAAATGTGAAAACCTCATTTGGAGACCTCTCTTTCCAAAAGGAATATCTGATATCATTGTTTCAGGGACAAAGTACACATTTTGCAAACATTAATTACCACATTTCATTGCCTGAAAGGCTAAGTGTCTTTCATTTTGGTTTATTTTCTACCTATTAATTTAGAAAAATAATTATTACATAAAAAATACTTTTTGCAACATTAACATAAATGAAAATAAAAAACTCTCACAAAATCAGTCCCATTATCAGCCTACTTTCCTACCTGTGTTTATCGGCTGCATGAATGTTAGTAATTTTTAAAAATTATAATCATAGCAAAGGCTTAATTTTGGCCAACTTTTAGTCAAATCATAATATAAAGAGAATTCACTGTTGTTCTACTTATTAAACAAATGTTTTCCCAATGTTGCCATGGGAAACCATTTAAAATGGGTGATGGGCAGGGGTGCCTGGGTGGCTCAGTCAGTTAATCGTTCGACTTCGGCTCAGGTCATGATCTCACAGTTCATGGGTTCAAGCCCCTCATGGGACTCTGTGCTGACAGTTCAGAGCCTGGAGCCTGCTTTGGATTCTGTGTCTCCCTCTCTCTTTGCCCCTCCCCGACTCACGCTCTGTCTCTCAAAAATGGATAAAGTTAAAATAAATAAATAAATAAATAAAATAAAATGGGTGATGGGCATTGAGGGGGCACTCGTTGGGGTGAGTACTGGGTGTTGTATGTAAGCGATGAATCACGGAAATCTACTCCCAAAACCAAGAGCACACTGTATATATACACTATATGTTAGCTAACTTGACAATAAATTATATATATATAATATATTATATATTATATATATAATAATATTTACAAATACTTAAATATATATATTTAATAATAAACATAAATAAAATAAAAATAAATATAAAAAATATATATTTTTAAAAATAAATATATAATAAAAAAATAAAATGACCATTTTTAACATCTCATCTTATTCTTTAGAGTAGCTGTTCTATAATTTATTTAAAGATTTCCTTCTTTGTGGAAAATTTATGTTTTTTACCTTTTAAAACTGTAAAAGCTAACAATTTAATAAACATCTTTACTTATCTAACTTTCTGTTCTTTTGTATTATCCGCTTCTATTATCTTTGCAAAATAATTTCTTATAAAATACAATTTTACTCTAGAAACTGGGAAATAAAACAAAAACCCAATTCCTAATAATTCCTATTTATGTTTTGGCCTTCTTTTCCCCTCTTCCAGTGACCCCCCTCCCCCTCCTTTTCTCCCTTGACACACAGGCAACCTGTCCCTATCAGTTGTTAGCCTACAATTTATACCATTCTTTTCCGCTACCTTTCTTCCCTACAGTGTGTGTGACAGACAACTAGAGTGGTCACAGTGCTACCTGAAGGTGAACCTCTAGAGACTTGTCGCAGATGGCCTTTAAGCAGGTGGCATTAATATTGACGTCATCTTCTCCCGAGGTGTCGTACAGAACAACAAGCGGAATATCTGCTTTGTCAAGTATTTCCACAGCAAAGATCTTTCCACAAGTTAAAGATTCAACCACCTTCACTAAATCAGGATCATCACTTAAAACCTCCAACCCTGAAAAATATTGACTATTTTAATTTCTACTTAATTAGCAGAATCATTTTAAGATAAATAGACTGCATGGGACTGTTTGGGCTGCTTACTGTAACAGTGAATCTACTACCAAATCCTTATAAATTTTCTAGGGAAGCTTTGTTTTACAGTCTTGTTCACATTACCCATTCTTAGGTTTTAAAATATATATATTGTAGTGAGAATACCTTTTTGAATGATTACACAAAGGCAGGCAATCTTACAACAAAAAGAAAAGTTGATGGTCTATCAGAATTTCTACCTTAGCAGAAACGGACTTCACTTTATATACCAACACATATTTAAAACAAAAAGACTAATACACACAAGAAGCTATCAGTCAGTCATATCTGCCAGTTATGTATTTGTAATGTTTTTCCTAAAAATTTACCCTTGACCTTTAAAATTTTCTAATTGAATATACAATTGTTTCATATAAAATGAACATGCATTTATTGGAAATTTATACAATTATTTTCTTTCTTTATTTCTTCTTAAGTACACCGTGATGGTTCTGAGTATACCAAAGAACGTTGTGATTTATCAAAGAAAGATTAAATTGTATTTAACATAATATAGGTATCAGGTGAATTTCACTGTGGTCTACTTAACTCTTTAAATTCTTTGAAAATTGTAATTCTATGTAACATATACATGACAACTCTAAGTTATTCTTTTAAACTAATTAAAACTAGCTCATCATTTCCCCAATGGTGTCATGAGGTCCATTTCTGTATTTTCCCCTTGAAATTCATAAGCACGAGTTCAGAGTCCCTGTGAGCTACCTCTCTCTTCTTGTTCTCTCTTCCGGACACATAACGTCACAGCTTTCACCAAATCTCTCATCTCAGCATCCTGAATCTTGTCCTATGCTCCTGATACGTTCTTTTCAAAACTAACTCCCACAGGGTTGTAAGAGGCTTCTAAAACTACTTGGGATTTACCTCACAGACAGAGCCATACCCAGCCCCACTGGCATAAAAACCCTTTCTGGCTGAGAAGGAGGTATTTCTCACAGGGCTAATTTTCATTGAAGAATTGTGATCACTTTCTGAATTTAGCTCAGGCTCTCCTGGCATGATGCTTACACACTCCTGTGTCTTTCCTCATATTAACACGGCCACTATGTCCTCCATGCTTGTAGGTTACTCCTACAGCATCCCTCTCACACACAAGAGGAGGAAAGAAAAGAACAATGGTATGTGGACTGTGCCAGAGAAGGATGAACTTGGGCTTGGGTGCATGAAGGTGCATTAGGTGGTAACAAGCAGTAGCCAGAGGCCACCTCAGTGGGGAAGAAGCGGAGAGTCACCTCCCAACAGGTCAAACAACAGGATTCAAACTGATCAAAATCCCATGATACAGGGCGTCTGGCTGGCATTGCTAGGGCAGTTTGAACAACAACAACAAAACCTTTAAGATGGCCAATAGACATTCGCATAATAAAGTATAATAAAAACATTTTAACATATTGATAATGGTCACATCTTGTAAAGACATTAAACATGAATTTATTTATACCTTTCAAGAAATAACTCATTATAAGACCTTGAGATACTTAGGTCATTTTGGGATTTAACTGCCCAAAGGTACAATGGTAATAATGTATCAAAATGGAGAGAGCTTTAAAAAAGTTCCTCTTACCTGCTAGCTTACACTTTGTAGCTTGGAATGAGAGTGAACAGAACTTTGGGTTCAATTTGTATGCTTTGCTCTTTTCAATATTTTCACTAAAACCATAGTCAACATAGCATACCTAATGATAAGAAAAACATCATTTAGGCTCAAATAAAATTCTTCATCCTCACTTCTTAAAAAACATCCGACACATTTGATTGGTTCCATTTATTCCCTAAAAACATGTTCAGTGGCTCTAGACTTCCTGGAAAATGGCAGGGGTGGTGCCCCTGACTTAGTCCAGAAAGGAAAGGCTAGGGCTGGGACCAGGGAAGCCAGGGCCCCAGACTCCAGGCCTCACTCCTCTTCGCCAACAGGAAGAACGAGGTAAGACTGAACTCAGTCAGATGCCTTGTAGCTGCCAGCTCCTCAGCAGCACAACTGTCCAGATCCACAGCCCTGACTGCCCCTGCCCCTTCCTGTCTTGATTTCCGTACTTCCACTAATGATGCACATCCTTAGGGAGCAGGATTGGTTTCTAGAGAGGGTGTCACCTACAGAGGAGTATTCATCAGATTTGAAATCCCCAAAATAGCACTTGTGACTACTTACTCCCAGCTATGTGCTTTGAGAGATCCAGATGCTTTCTGTCGATGACAACAATGGCATTATGGCTAGATAACAGGGAATTCTACACTGTAAAAATAGGTACTTCCCAGTGGGGCAAAGCTGGGTTAGGCCTTTGGCCAGCTCAACAAAAGGCCCCAAATCTGCTGGACAGAGCTCTGTGTTTGCAGAAACCTGCACGACTCTTCCTCACCATTAGCACAGATCACTGAGAGCTTGGATGTTATCTCTGGAATATTAATAACATCTTCTATTGGAAAGAAATGTATTTAAAAAAAGCTTTTTTTTTTTTTTTTTTTGGAAAAATAAAATCTAGGAGTGCCTGGGTGGCTCAGTCAGTTAAGTGTCCGACCTCAGGTCATGATCTCAGTGTTTGTGGGTTCGAGCCCCATGTCAGGCTCTGTGCTGACAGCTTGGAGCCTAGAGCCTGCTTCGGATTCTGTGTCTCCCTCTATATCTGCCCCTTCCCAACTCATGTGAGTGCTCGCTCTCTCTCTCTCTCTCTCTCTCTCTCTCAAAAATAAAAGCATTTTAAAAATTTAAAACCATAAAATAAAACTAGAAATAATGAGCTGTGGTTTAGAATGATAACTATAGAACGATAACTAATAATCTGAGGGAAAGCATTAAAAACCTAGTATGCTTCTCTAATTAAAACAGATGACAGCTATTCAAACAAAACAAAAACCAGAGCGAAGGCACCACTAAGAAATACCATGTAGCAGAGAGCCAGGTGCTTTCACTTTCTGTAGAAAAATTAAGCCCAAAGGCCAGCTTCTTAGTACCTAGATTCTGGTACTAAACAGACAAAACAGAAATTCTCCCCAGCAGGGAATCAAATGAAAAAAAGAAGAGATGCAGAGACTGCAAATACCTTTCCAGACCACCTGATAAGTGGGTCTGTGGGGCCTGTATGTCATGATGGAGATAATCATCTCCCAGAGTCCCTATCTTGATTCAGGGCTCCTGTAGGCCGAGATCTGTGGCGCAGCCATTTAGGCGTCCGGGCCCTTTACTCCAGTCCCAAAGCAGCACCTGTTCTTCTTTCCCATAAGCCTCAGGAGTCAGGCAACACTTGTTTCCTTTAATAGCTATCACTACCTACAACTTGGACTCTGCTCTTCCCAGACCTAGAATGCAGAGAACACGGTCTACCAATAGGACATAATATCAGTAGGACATAATCATCATTCCAGGGAAATTCAGTCTGTATTCCTAGCATCAAAAGACTAAAGAATAACTGCTCCAAAATCTTCAAAGGATTTCCGTAACATTTGGAGCTTGTTCTCTTTCCTTTCTTTCTTTCTGAATCAAACACTGTGCATTTGTATGGCAGCAGCGGTGTACAAAACACTTGCTCGTGGGTTGTGAGCTGACTCACACCGTACTCTGCCCTGCGCTGCTGAGTGGAGTTTCTCTCCCTAGTGCCTTGGGATCAGCACAAGCAGCCCAGGCCTGGAGCGGAGCCCCAGTCAGTTCCTGGTTCTCTGGCACCATCAAGTGGCCGTAGATCTCACCGCGCCACCTGAGTGATAATCAGACATCCTTGGGATGCCGATCTGGGTTGGGCCCAATCCAGCACCCACTTCAGGGCATGACTTCATACTCCTGTTTCCCACACTCACCAAAGATTGACAAGTGGAAAGCAAGGAGGGAATTGTATTCGTTTCCAGGCACAGCACAGCTCAAGAGAAACAGACTTGCTAAGTAGCAGGGGTTTCTCCAGAGAAAAGGAGAACTGCATGTCTGTCTGCTTCACGGGGTTGAGGGGAACAAGCTCAGAACAGAATTGTTCCATGGACTGCAGTCTAAGAGCTTATGAGACCGTATAACATACTGAGATGCCCCCTTCACCCCCAACACCAGCCACGGCTCTTAGCAATCTGATGCCACAGCTGGTGATCTCTCCCCGATGGGATACTTTCTTCTTCTGGCTTTCACGACACTGCCCTTTTGGTTTTTACTTCTTCTTTAGCCAATCTTAAGATTGTGTGAAAGGTTTTCTTTCCCAGAGGAGGTTCCAGTTGAAGACGCGTCACAAGATCAGAGTGTTTTTATGCAGGGAAGGGCATCTGAGATACAGATAAGGGGATGGAGGGACTTGACCAGGGGCACATGACTATTCCCAGGCAGAGGCAGGACTAAGACCCAAGCCGCTAATCACACTGTGCTTCCCACTGGCCCAGTTCTCTGCTTGGTCCTTAACGTGTTCCAGATTTTTTTCCCCCAAACTTTATCCACATATAATTTACATTGAATGAAAAATGCCCATTTAAAGTATACAGCTTGATGAGCTGTGATAAATGTATATATCCATACAATGACCACGATAATCAAGATACAGACCACATCCACCACTTCAAAAATTCCCCCTTACCCCCTTCCAATTAAGCCCCCTCCACCTCCTGTCACAGGCAACCATTGATCTGATTTCTATCACTATAGATGAATTTTTAGCTGTTCTTAGCCATCACTTATCTGGAATCAGACAGGATAGCTCTTTTGTATCTGACTGCTCTTACAGTTCATGAGTTTTAAACATGTGACTCTTTTCAGTAGTTCATGCCTTTTTTGTTGTTGTTGACTAGCATTCCATTCTATGAATATACTACAATCTGCTTATACATTTACCTATTGGTAAGCATTTGGGTTGTTTCCCATTTGGGACTAGTAATAATAAAGCTGCTCCAAACTTGTGTCCAAGCCTTTTGGTGGACCTATATTTTCACTTCTCTTGTGTAAAGACTTAGGGGTCAGATGGTAAGTGTAATAACTTTCTAAGGAACTGCCAAACCATTCCAATTTTCAGATTTTTATAGTCAGGCCAAATTGCTTAAAAACTGTATCTTTGTAGATTTAGTTAAAGAATTTCCTAAATTTCTCTGTGAGTGGCTAAGGGTGGCTCAGTGGTTAGGGTGAGCTTGCTTCCATAGAGGGCCAGGGCCTCTTGTATTGAACCATCTGGGTAAGAAAGAGCAAGTACCCTTTCTGACCCTCCTGACCCTGTGCCTGGGGCCAGGGGTTTCAGGGCAGAGTATCTGATGGACCTAAGCCCAGGTTCAGTGAGCAGTATCTGCACTCAGTGACACACAAAGGTTATTTGCCAGGGACTGACAACACCATAATTAAATAGGTTTCAAATTATGGAACAGAGGCTGCAGAAATAGAAGTATATTTCCCTGCTTGCAAAACCCAGACAAAACCATGCCTTGAGAGTAAGAGAGTTCTCATTCTCCGTCTCTGCACTGAAGGAAAGAAGAGGCCATGGGGCAGAGGTTGACAGCCAAGAACATGGCCAAGTCTGGAAGTCTTAGAGCCTGCTGATGCAAGAGACAGGCCAAAGAGTCCTCTGACTTCTCCGAGAGGACGGAGAGTGCAACACTCAGACAGCTCTCGGGGCACAACCTGAGTCCTGTTTGGGGTCCTCGGCTGGCTGCATAAGAGGGGAGAGGGGGGATGTCACGTCCTCTAGTCTGTATTGCTTCCCTTACTCCAAAGTGCTGATCTTGATAGGAATCCCACAGAGCTTTGATCAGTAATTATTATGTCTCTCCTGAGAATGGAAATAAAGACCCTTTCCTGATTATATCACGGGTTATGAATACTGCCATGGAGAAGACTTTTTTTTTCTTTTTTTTTTTAAACTCAAACTCTGAGATCATATGACTACCACGGACTTAAAAGCTGATAGGGATAATCTTTTACAGATATTATCTTGTCAACTTCTGGAAAAAACTAAATGGAGTTAGGAAGGACACAATATTAGAAGGAACACCTACGTTTGAAAAATAATGTGTGCCTCTTCATAAAGCTATGACAAAGTAAACAGTGCTTGCCTTTATTTTGTTTTCATCCATCGAGATGATCTGTGCCCGTAACCAAGCATCCTCCTCAGCATTTACAGCCAGTAACTGCCCAACATGCACAGTCTGGACTGGTGTGATCTTGGGGTTCTTACTGTAATACTCCTTCATCTCATCTTCCATTAATTCCTGAGCAGCAGAATAGTCTTTGCCCACATACCTGAATTAGTTAAAGGAAGAGACCACAAATGAAGCAACCCAGAAGGAGGAAAATGACAGGAATTCACTAGGAATTCACTAATGACACTCTCATTTTTTTTCTACTGCCATCTTTCCAGTCTCAGACATGGATTATGTCAATGGGTAGGAGAACACGTATTTAGTAAACATTTCTGTCTTGATAAAGGAAAGTATAATATTATGGGGCTCATGTAAAACAACACCAGGGCCGAACACACCAAATCAAATGCTTGACAACAATCCAGACAGCTGGAGGATGTAACAGTAAGCAGTCAGGGAAACTTCGGTGAGGGTGAGGCTAAGAAAAGATTCAAGGGAAGGGAAGAGAGGAAAATATGGTAGAAAATGGAGACACCAGTGCAGGCCAGATTAGCAAGAGTCTATTTAAGATTTTTTTACTAAGGCTGCTGGAAATCTTTGTGGATTACTGAGAAGAGAATCCAGTTGGTGGTTTTGCCTTAAGGCTGGGTTTGAACAAGACTCAAGCCCTGAAAACCAACGAAATTTTAAGAGAGAAAAACAAAGCCTTAAATGCACTAAACACAACCATGTGACAACCCATCTCCCCAGCTTACTGGACAAGTTTAAACAAATTACAACAAAACATTGAGCTCTGATACCCTTAAAGAGATGATATCTTCTAGCTAAATCTCTCTTAAATTGTATGCTTTCTGAGAAGGCTTTTTCAGGATATGGCCTATCTCCTTCTACAATTTTCTGCTGTTAAAACTGCAGTCACCTCGTCCCAGTTGATTATTAAAACACACTATTTCCAGAAAGAGCCTAAATGTCCATCAACTGATGAATGGATAAAGAAATTGTGGTTTATATACACAATGGAGTACTACATGGCAATGAGAAAGAACGAAATATGGCCCTTTGTAGCAACGTGGATGGAACTGGAGAGTGTGATGCTAAGTGAAATAAGCCATACAGAGAAAGACAGATACCATATGTTTTCACTCTTACGTGGATCCTGAGAAACTTAACAGAAACCCATGGAGGAGGGGAAGGAAAAAAAAAAAAAAGAGGTTAGAGTGGGAGAGAGCCAAAGCATAAGAGACTCTTAAAAACTGAGAACAAACTGAGGGTTGATGGGGGGTGGGAGGGAGGGGAGGGTGGGTGATGGGTATTGAGGAGGGCACCTTTTGGGATGAGCGCTGGGTGTTGTATGGAAACCAATTTGACAATAAATTTCATATATTGAAACAAAACAAAACAGGGGCGCTTGGGTGGCTCAGTGGGTTAAGCCTCCGACTTCAGCTCAGGTCATGATCTCGCGGTCCGTGAGTTTGAGCCCCGCGTAGGGCTCTGTGCTGACTGCTCAGAGCCTGGAGCCTGTTTCAGATTCTGTGTCTCCCTCTCTCTCTGACCCTCCCCCGTTCATGCTCTGTCTCTCTCTGTCTCAAAAATAAATAAACGTTAAAAAAAAAATTTGAAAAAAAAAGAAACAAAACAAAACAAAACAAAACAATACACTATTTCCCTTTGTGCCACAAATAAGCTCTTGTGTTCTTGCCTTTTAGTACTTAGGGACAATTCCATCAAAGGTCTCGTTCTAGGATGTGAAACCCAGCAAATCAAGTTCAGCTCCTATAACAGGGGCTGTCTCAATAACAGGATGAAGCTTTTTAGCTGGAAGCTATGCCGTAACGGCACCAGAATCACTGACTAGGGAGATGGGGGGTATGCCAACAAGCACATTGCCCTTTGCACTGTTCCGCTTTTACCCAGGGCCCAAGTGCTCCTATACAGCTTTAAGAGACTACTCCTTTGAAAATGTTTTCATGCATTCTTGGTAACTATTGGCAGGACAGAAGACACCCTATTCAATCTATTTGTTACTAGAGTTAAAAAAGCTTTAAAAGGTCCTACACAAAATGAAAAGAATGCCTCTTTTGAGCAATGGCTATTTTAAAACCAAATATTGCATGCATCTTATTTACTCCAGAAACAGCTGAAGAAGCTTTGTCACACTCTGCTGGTTAAGTTTACTGAGCTTTACAAATGGTAAGGTGCTGCCTGGGGTGCAGCTGCCTCTCAGCTCTGATGTCCCCCAGGAGGTCTGTAGCTCTGCCGAGTGCCCATTTCCCAGACCTGGAGTCTCACAGGTCCTCCTTTTAACGTTTTTTTTTTTATTTTTTATTTTTGAGACAGAGAGAGACAGAGCATGAATGGGGAAGGGGCAGAGAGAGAGGGAGACACAGAATCGGAAGCAGGCTCCAGGCTCTGAGCCATCAGCCCAGAGCCCGACGCGGGGCTCGAACTCACGGAGTGCGAGATCGTGACCTGAGCTGAAGTCGGATGCTCAACCGACTGAGCCACCCAGGCGCCCCACACAGGTCCTCCTTTTAGTGCTGCCACGGCCCTGGGAGCCTAACCGGCCCGGAGGCCTGGGCAGCAGCCTGTGACTTGGTTGTGTGCTCAGCACAGGCACCCGCTAGGGAGGAGGAAGGTGGAGAGAAGCAGCATGAAATCCACTCTCAATGACAACTGGCAGAGAAGAATGGCTACTTGGCTTGGGTGGAGGTGATATTATGGTTGGTGTGATGGTGGGTAGTGGGAAGAATGAAGTCCTGCACTGTCTCCCAATTACCTGAACAAGTGGGCAAAGAATGATATGTAGGCTAATTCAGGTATTCCGTAAGTACAGTTTCACAAAGTTAATTTTGACACTGAAGACAAGGCATTCCCACACTTGGTATGAGGTCTGTGCCACAACCCCTCCTCAGACCCTTCATGAGTCACAGGCCTAGTTTCCAGAGCCTACTGTCTACCTGGGTGAAGACATGAATATAGAATAGGGCTCAGCCTGGTTGGAATCTACTGAGTCTCTGGGTTGGTGGGTGGGGGATGCCAATGACCTTGGGTCGATCTAACAGCACACATTACCCATCATGCTTGCTGGCTGCCAGCAACTGTGCTGAACAGGTAGAATGCTAACTCCAGGATTCAAATTTATATTGGAAAAGGGGATCTAAACAATCTGAAGACCTGGACCTAATCATCCTGACATAGATTAGAACCCTTCTACTGAAGTCCTGGACCTGATCCAGATTCCTGCCAACCCTTGGTTAGAACATCAGAAATCATATGATCTGTCGATGTCGAGCCCAGTGCTGGGTGCTTGGTCTCTGACAACAGATCCGACAGCTAATAGTAACAGACACCAAAGGATCCTGCCAGGGAGGCAGACTTAGACTTCTTCTAAACGGTAGGAGTTAGCAACGTGCTCCTCAACATCCTTCCTTTACTTCAATTTATTAGTGAACCACAGTGGAATCCCCAACCCTCAACAATCCATTTACATCTTCAGGCAATACAGCATCTTAGAATAAAAGCTTTATTCATTTACTACCTCTGTACAGAATAAGACCTCTCTAAAGGTTCTGTACAATCTAGTTTGAGCATACCAAGACACTTGATTCCACTTCATTATCCAGTCAGACTTTTACCTAAGATTCTCTGGAGGAGTAACAGCCCACATTTCAACATTTTGGTTGAAGAAGACTGGACACTGCTCTGATTCAGCCTTTTCCTTTTCTGTCCACAGCCATACTCTAGGCTGGTGCCTCCAGAGATCCAGCTACACTGGTTCCATTCTTTATCCCAAGTTAGAAACTACAAATTATAGTCTTTTAATATCTTCTGTGTATTCTATATTTTCTCCAAAAGTCCATGTCAGGTGCCTGGGGCTGAACCATCTTTTGTAATTCCAGCTATCATCAGCCACTTTGGCAATGGTTCTTCTGCCCAGGCAACGATGATATCAAAAGGACCAAGTAACCAGAGAGTACCTTTGGCTCCAAGGGCTAATCTTATGTATTGTACTAGGTAGGCAGTGCTTGGCTATTTTGACTTGTGTAAAATGCTACACAGTCCCAGATTAAATAGTATTACCTACCTAGTGGGTGACTTACTTATTCTATGGATTAGACACTCATTGCTTTTGATATACACAGTTATCATTATGCTTTTGACATAGATTCTTCTTGCATTCAGACCATATTATCATTCCAATTTTAATACTGTTATCTTTTCTGAGAACAGTTGCACATTTAACAAATCTACCAAATATTCAGAATATATGCAGAGATTAATTTTTTAAAGTGCTTTGATTTCAACATGCTCACTGTCTACTGGGAGAGACGAATGTACATATATAACCATTAATGTAGAAGAAATGAGAATTAATCTCCTAAAAGATACAAACACAGTTCTGGCAGTTGAGAGAAATGTACAAGATGTAAAAACAAGAATTACGGTTATACTTCATTATAACTCTACAGAACTAAAAATATACTATTCTTCCTCAACTTCCAGCATCCACGGGAAGAATAGCCAAGTGACAACAGTACAGCAGTATCCTAAAGAATTAGAAAATAAAACTCGCCTGATAACCACTTCATTTGTGTTGCTCAGTTCAACCACCAATACAGATGGGGATGCCTCAGTCGGAATGATTAACGGAGGAACTGTTGTATTCTCCACAAAGGTATCAGCACTTTTGGCAATGTTTTCTTCTATCTGCAAATATTCTTGTTCGACCATAGACTTGATATCATAATCGCCATGTGATTGCCCTGCATCCTTTGGGATTTTGTCAGTGGGCAATGGAAGTTTAGCATAGAGAATGGCCTTCTGGGGATTTCCAGAAATGTAGTCTATGGTGCATACATCAGAAAGCAAGGCAAGATTTTTTAAGGCATCCTCAGGGAATTTCATTTTGTACATGTCCTCAAATGCTTTGGGGAGTGCGCTGGCCCAAAGACCACTTGAATATTTCACCAGAAGCTCCGCGACTTTCTCTTTAAAGTCTCCTGGCATAACTGCTGGACACCCTTTTAATGGTGGTATTTGTTTTGGAGCAGGTAGTGGGGATGGAGGCACTTTTTCACCATCCAGTTCACTTCTCAAAAGCTGCTTTCTCTTAGCTGGATAAAGAAGTAAATCTTGACCACCACTGCAAGGTTTTTCCACCTGAAATTTTTAAATAAAGCAAATGACAGATATTTCAATGGCTGTAAACAACCTGAAAACACATCAATGCATTTTAAATGAGAATGACACTGTTTTCAAGTTAATCGAGAGAAACAAAAGTGTACATTTTACTCTCCTCAACCACTAAGACTTAATCCCTTGCCTTCATCCACAAATGACATCATGAGCCACGTTTTAGAAATAAACAGGGAAATAAAATAGCACGAATTTCCCTTATGAGGCATCTGGCCTCCAACAACCCTATGAAATCATGAGAGTTTCTGCCCCATAAGCCAGGTATCTCATTTAGTTCTGTCAAATCCAAAGCAACAGCTTACAAACTGACTAGATACAAGGTGGGATGAAGCCATGAAAAGGTATCAGAACTGTCAGGAATAAACCACTGGGAAGAAAGTTAGGACATCTTTAGACAAACCTAAAGAGCTAGCTTTTTTCTTCTTCTTGTAGTATCCTGAGAAAACCCTTAGCTTTACGTTATTTAGAAAAAGACTCTCCAGAGACAAGGTACAGTTTTTACAACCACTAAAGTAGAAAGTTAGCTAAAAGTTGCCCCTCCAAAGAACAAGAGATAAAAATGCCTGGCATTTGTACATCATCCAATCTCTAATTTTATCTGTGTAACATTTCTGAGAGTTATGGCTCGATGGCATCTCTTTGTATAAGAGAAGAAAGAGAAGAGAAACTGATGCATGGTGCCACTTTTTCCAAGTTGTAAGCCTTTCTATTACTAGACCAGGGTACAAGCTGATCTTACCACCTGTTTTTGCCTTGCCTATGAGCTAATATGATTTGTGTATTTTTAAATGGTTGAAAAAAATCAAAAGAATTATTTTGTGATGTGAAAATTAGATGAAATTCAGTGTACATAAGGTTTTATTGGAACACAGCCATGCCCATTTGCTTATGCATCGTGGAGGCCTGCTTCTGCAGTTCAGTAGCAGAGTTGAGTGGTTGTGCCAGACTATGGGTAACAATGACACAGCTGTTGGCCCACAAAACCTAAAATATTACTACCTCGCCCTTTATAAAAAAAGGTTTCTCAACCTTTGATTAGACTGAAGTTAGCATTGACAGCCCTCTAAGATGTTCCTATTTTGTCAGATCCTATTCAGTTATTCCTTAGCTGCAATTTGAGTCCTTGGAAAAACATTCCAGACCACTAAGGTAATAATACAAGCTTATAAGAAGTCCTCCCTCTCCCAAGAAGAATAGAATATTAAAGTACACTGAGTAGCTTGTTAGTAAAGAACATTGACCTCTCTAACTCATTTTCTACATAATGCTTAGGAAGAACATAAATATGTACACACAAAGAAGGTATTGTGTTGTTACCCAAGAAGAGCATTAAAAAGTCGAGAGGTGTAGTCAATTGAATATTAAGATAGATACCTTTTAGTCCTGACTATATATTCTAGGTGATACATGAGAAGGATGAATATTAGCACAAGTATAAAACATTAGGTTTTCCTCCTCATATTCTTCTGCCAATGTGTGTTGAAGTTTTGAGGACTGGGGGGGAAAGTCCATGCCCAAAACCCCAAGCATCAATAAAAGCAGAGGCAACTTAGTCTGCATTTAGCACCTGCTGGCATTCCCTATCATCGTTGGTGGACTCCTGCTGCTGACACCTTTTGACACTCTGGTTGGTGCATTATAGGACAGTTACAATTTATGTCCCTAATTTTAAGACTTAGGGATATAAATATTTGGACCATTTCTCATTTTGCTCTCAATGGTCTTGAGATTCATGTTTTTATTTTTTTAATTTTTTTATTTAGTTAAAAAAATTTTTTGGGAACGTTTATTTATTTTTGAGAGACAGAGAGAAACAGCATGAGCGGGGGAGGGTCAGAGAGAGAAGGAGACACAGAATCCAAAGCAGGCTCCAGGCTCTGAGTTGTCAGCACAGAGCCCAATGTGGGGCTCGAATCCATGAACTGTGAGATCATGACCTGAGCTAAAGTCAGCACTCAACGGGGTGCCTGGGTGGCTCAGTTGGTTAAGCGTCTGACTTCGGCTCAGGTGATGATCTCACGGTCCGTGTGTTCGAGCCCCGCGTCGGGCTCTGTGCTGACCGCTCAGAGCCTGGAGTCTGTTTCGGATTCTGCGTCTCCTTCTCTCTCTGACCCTCCCCCGCTCATGCTCTGTCTCCCTCTGTCTCAAAAATAAATAAATGTTAAAAAAAAAATTTAAAGTCAGCACTCAACCAACTGAGCCACCCAGGTGCCCTGAGATTCATGTTTGTAAATCTGAAATCTTAAAATGGCAATCCTCACCGTGCTTTAAGACACTTAATAAGATACAAGAATACAGTATCCAGAGAAGGGTTTGAGAAAGATACTTTTGGAGCAAATGGAGATATAAAATAGAGTTCTATGTGAATTATCCACTTGTCATATAGAATCCCAATTAATGTAATCTTAGATTTAGACATGACAGTCCTCCATATCGAAAGCCAGCTGAGGCTTCGGGGCCCATCTTCGTTCTTTGCCTACAGACCTCTTTTCAACTTTTTGCAATACCTTCTCCAAGGTGGATGGTAGAAACTAATTTCAGTGGAATATCTTATTTATCTATAATAACTCTCACAAGCCCCATGCCCCAACTGTCCACATGGTTTCTTCTAACTCAAGAGAGGATAGGAAGGGTTCTTCAGCTTTATGACCCTTTTCTTTCCAGTGAGTGAACTGGAACATGAGATACTTCAGTGTTTGTTCAACAGTCCCCTAGGGGTGTCAGGGTGGCTCAGTTGGTTGAGCATCCGATTTTGACTCAGGTCATGATCTCACGGTTCCTGAGCTCGAGTCCATAATCAGCCTCCATGCTGACAGTGCAGAGCCTGCTTGGGATTCTCTCTCTCTCTCCCTCTCTTTCTGCCCCTCTCCCTCTGTCTCTCAAAATAAATAAATAAACCTTAAACAAAACAAAACAAAACAGCCTCCTCCACTTCCAGTCCCGAAGCTTCCATTCCCACCTGTGCTTTAGATGTGATCAGGACCAATTACCTAACAATGCCCTTTATCAAATCTCTAGACATGATCTCTGAACATGGCCAGCACACTGAGTTCTTCTCACCAGGAATTACTACCTTAACAAAAGTTTATGAACATTATAGCCACTTAAGGGGCACAAAATCCCCTTTCTTTTCTGACCTTTGTATCATAATAATGCTAAAAGATCATCTGGAATTAGTAAGCTTCCAGGGCTGTGTCTACAACATTTAAGTCAAGCTTCTCCAGTCAGCCTATAAAGTAGATTTTTAACCAACAAGCCTAAGTTTATCCAAATTTCTAACAACAGCCAAATAACTACCTGAACTAGAAGACAGATTTCTTTCCTAAGCAGTTTCATCTTACTGTTATTGTTTAAAGAAGATAACCACCCCCTATCTCCAAATGACTAGTTCCTTGAATTGTAGGCATTTTCCAATGTGCTTCTTCCTCAATCTCAAGAGGATTGGTTATGAGCCTAAACTCTACTTTGTTCTCCAGTAATTTGGCCTCTTTAAATTCAATTCAGCCTTTACTAAGATTAAACATAGGCCTGATTTCCGGAACTGAACCTGACACTAACCAACGCTGAATGAGATGTCCTTCAATACATTAGGCAAATATTCATGGATAAGCTTGGTGATATGGATAATATGTCTGGTCCACATGCTTTCCAAGCAATCTTTGGAGACTGGCTGAAGGGTTACTGAATTCAAAGGGAAAAATCATGAAATTGATGTCATTTCAAGTTAAAAACCTAACTCTCACAGATGTAATTTTTGAACTTCTATGTAATTTTTTTCAACTTCAACTTTGTTTTAAAATTTTCATATGAATGAAAATTTGCTTTTCCCAGGCATTCTACAGTGATTGCTACCTATCCTCCACAAAATGTGTCTTTGTCTCTCTTTAATTTTCTGGTAACTAGGCTTAGGAAAGATACCTACTACTGTATCCCAAACTGATGGCAATCTCCCCAAAGACAAGGAATTGCTATAACGTGGGTTACAGTGTGGTATCCATTATTCACTGTGCTCTGGTGCATCTGACCAGACTGACGTGTGATCTCCTGTCACAGCCCCCAAGTAGAAAGCTTTCTTTAGCCTTCACAAATGACCAAGGTAAGTCAACAGCTACTTGAAATATGGGTTTTATTATATTCTTAGTTTGATATATCAGCAGCTCATCATTTCAGTTATCTCTTACAAGGGTGCTCTACACCTTTAGTTTACCTGATCCAGATACGTATCTGAGGAGGGAGTCATAAGCCTTCTGTAGAAGAAGATTCAAGATCATAATCCTACTCTTTTCCTCCATGTTTTGTTTTGTGGCTCTACATTTTTTGGTGGGGGGGAGGGGACTTTGGATATCCACTTAAAAAGCTACCATTTCAATGACTGGGAGGTGGCATGACCTAGAACTTCATATCTTTACTCACCCCCACTGCACCTCCAGACCCCACAGGAAAGACAGGTAGGTAACATAAAAGATTAACTCCCTACACCACAGAGTTCAAGCCATCTCCTTTGGTACTCATCAGAAGATTCTGGTACCTGATATGCCTTAGACTTTATCCCCACAAGTTCATTATATTTAGTTTGATTTCTGCCTCATTTGGAATTGCAGTGAGATACTTCTCTCACACACCTCTGGGATTTTGTAAATTGAGGACAGACATAGTAGGTTTGGTATAGGTAAGGCCCAAGACTTTCAAACATCAATTTCTTCAGGAGCCCCATTTGTTCACACACATAAAAGTCTTTACCCTATGAGTCTAGAAACCTTCTTCTTCTTAATTCTAAGAGGTCTTTACTTCTTCCTGTCTGATTTTACCTGTGCTGTAAACTTAAATTCCTGAAGCCAAAATCCTTCGAGTCTATGGAAGTCTCATCTGCTAACTAAACAGCATAAACTGCTGAGGTAACCTTACTGTGTTTCATAGAATTAGAATTTTCTTTATGATTCTATGACAGAACTGGTATTGTCCAATTAAATAAAAGTTTTCCAAAACAGTTGTATAGGCCTTATCCAGCCACAGTTGTATTTCCACCAGTACAATAAAATCATATTTACCTGGAGATCTGATTCCCAGTTCTCCAAGCATTGGCAAGGTTTTGAACTTCAAAAAGAAACCAGTTTAAAAACTCAACTTCAGCAGTGAATAAAGACCCCTGAGTACCTTGCAACAGTGAAAACATTGAAGAGTTACTGACCAAGAAGCTAGTACCCTATGAATAGCCAGTTCACAGAAAGAAAGACTGAGTGGTTAATGACCTCCTTAAGAGCTCAGTCTTTTTTTTGCTAAAGCTGAGAAGTACTGGAAAAGTCAGACAACAAGAAAGAGATGAGAAAATGGTCCCCAATGGCATCACTGGGCCACAATGAAGACAACCTAGGTTGGGAGGTGAAGCCTGTAAGGGCAGTGGGTGGGGCATAAATTACACACAGAGAAGTACAGAGATGAGCTAACCCCCACATCTCAAGGTTCCACACCACCTACATCTGCCACCCTCTCTGTAGTGCTTTACCGATGCTAGTGATGCCAAACCCGAGATATTCAGAAACAGTTACAAGTTTTTAGCTGCTTCTGTTCAAGAAAGTACAAGTGTTTATAGAATATTCCACAGATATTTAATCAAAGGTAAAAGTAAAAAGTTTCTTGTAGAGGGTAACCCCTGACTGTTTACAAACCATCTTCTCAGAGAAACTAAACTCTTTCCACCACCTTGGATGAGTAGTTTTACACACTGTATACATTTCAAGGCTCATACTCTCTCTCACCTCTCACTCCTTTTCCTACTACAGACTTCTAACTGATGCTGATTGCAACTATATTAGAATAGACTTCAAGTCTTTTTCATTCAGCATGGCTCAAGGTCAGGCTCTTGCTCAGTTTCTCTCAGGAAGACAAGGGCATCTTCTCCTGGCTAAATGTGTGCACAGCTTTTTGGGATGATCTTGGCCGGCAGTGGCGGCTTTCACTGTGCCTTCTAGGCTAAGTAGGTATTCTAGGTATGTTCTCATTACCTTTGGGGGTGGAGGTTGTGCCCCCAAGATAACAGAAACTCACCTCATCTCGGAGTTTCGATCCCTTTCACTTCAGTCATCTATTGCTCTTTATCTTCTCTCAATTTAAACTTTTGTTCTTCCTTCTTTAATTTTTCCTCTATCTTCACTGAGATAAGTTCCTTTGTAGAGCTTGCTGGGCATGTCTCTGGTTTACCAGTGGGTTATATATAACCTGCTTTAGTTTAAGCTGGGCTGCCCCTCAAAAAATAATAGCCTTGAATCCCCTGGGTGGCTCAGTTGTTTGAGCATCTGACTCTTGATTTTAGCTTAGGTCATGATCCCAGGGTAGTGGGATGGAGTCCCGCATTAGACTCCGTGCTGAGCATGGAGCCTGCTTAAGATTCTCTCTCTCCCTCTTTCCCTGCCGGTCTTCCTTCTCTCTCTCTCTCTCTCTCTCTCTCTCTAAAACAAAACAAAACAAAAACAGCCTTTTCCTAAATACCTGCTATGTGTCTGATATCATAGTGGCAGCTGCTTTTTATAGTTTCTCTCACTTTACTCCAACAACCCTATGCGATGGGTACAAATAGTCACACTTTATTTTTTTTTAAATTTTTTTAAGGTTTATTCATTTTTCAGAAACAGGGCGTGAGTGGGGGAGGGGCAGAGAGAGAGGGAGACACAGAGTCCAAAGCAGGCTCTGGGCTCTGAGCTGTCAACACAGAGCAGACGTGGGGCTTAAACCCATGAACCATGAAGTCATGACCTGAGCCAAAGTCAGACATCCAACTGAGCCACACAGGTGCTATGAAACAGTCACATTTTAGAGAAGAGTCGGGACCTGAGAGGATGATTTGTGTGCTGAAAGTAATGCAGCCAAGAAATGGCAAGGCAAACATGGAATTCCAAAGCCCAAACTTTTTTTTAATGTTTATTTATTTTGAGAGAGAGAGAGAGTGATGAAGGGGGAGAGAGAGGGAGAGAGAGAGAGATTCCCACGCAGGCTCTATGCTGTCAGTGCAGAGCCCAAAGTGGGACTTGATCTCACAAACTCTGAGATCGTGACCCAAGCCAAAACCAAGTGTCAGATGCTTAATGGACTGAGCCACCCAGGTGCCCCAGCCCACACTCCTTCTATCATACTCTAGGGTCCGATGGGCAGTTGCTCTATTCAAGTCCAGCACAGCAACATCATACACACCAATGTCTCTGTTCTGATTTTGCCACAGAGCTATTCTTTCTCCTATTCAGATGCTCACTGAAATTAAATTTAAAAACTGTTCCAGTGTGTTCACTACATATTTTTTTACTGGTGAAAAGTGAGAAAAGAAATTGGATTCCAATGAGATATTATGGCTATACTTTCAAGGCCTCAGTTTACCTTCTCACTGTGGCTTTCGCTGGCATTGCTATATAGATTGTATCGATACCATTAAGTCTGAGCATGCATCACTGCTGTTCGATTTACACGCACTTCCTTAGAAATGCAAGTTGTTCATTCTTAGCCCAGAAATATCCAGGCTTTAAAAAAAGGGCAGTTCACTTTGCATGGGCTGACAGGTGCTTTACTATCTTATGTAATTAATTACCACAGAAACATTCCTGAACATCCAAAACTATAAAAACGTATCTTTGTAAGTGGAGAGACAGCCGTCACCACCGTGACGCATTTTTTAAAGTCTGAGGTATTACAGTACTAAACAACTTGAAGCGTAGTGCTTTCCAGTGGGTATGAAGATGACATTTAACAAAAATGCAGATTAACAGTAAAAACTTTTTATCAAAGCATGAATAATTAGTACAATTGGGCATTTTTTTTAATCACTCACATTTCATGTTCTAGGATGTCATGCTCTCATTCACGAAATGCCACATTTGTAACAAAGGCCGCTGTGCCTCCAGGACAACTCAGAGTGTTGCCCAATGCTCATCCTCTAGGTCACTGAGGCGGGGTACAAATTCTCAGCTGAGTGCCTGTGGTCCTGTCTGGCTCAAAGAATGAGCCCCCCAGCTCTCTCTGCAGCTTTAGGTAAGACATTAAATACAGACAGATGTTCTGGCTCATGTGGGAATGGAGAGGTTTCTCTCTCTACCCATACTGCAGAAAGTAGAGAATGTTGACAAAATCTCTGAGGCTCAACAGTCATTGTTATAAGATCTGGAATTTTACCAGAAATCCAAGTCTGCTGAGGCTCTGGATCCTGTGTGACCTCATGGTGGGGGGAATCGCTAAGTTCCCACCAAATGATGACTCTTTCACAAGGTGACCTAGCCTCTGCTTGCCTCTTGAGTTTCTTCTTGAGCCACTCTCTCCTTACTTTCTTTCAGTTGAAAAAGCCCTGTTTTTCTCTCCATCTCAGGGCTTCGGTATGAGCTGCTTCCTTTGCCTAACTTACTTCAGTTCACCTGTCAGGTTTTAGTGTAGCAGCCACCTCCTCTGGGAAGTTCTTGACTCATCATGCTAAGTTGGGCCCTCCTGTTTACACATTTCCTCAGCACCCTGCCCTTCTCCTTCAATACAATCACAGGTTTATCATTATTTGTTCCATGTTTATTTTCTCTGTTAGACAGGAAGTTCCATAAGGGCAAGGATCATGTTTGTCTTGTTTACTATTATTCCAACACCCAGGTCAGTGTCTGGTTCACAGCAGCATTTCATAAATACTAGCCAAACACAGCAGTTAAGAAGAACATTATTAATAAGACCAACAACACCCAAGAGGTGTTGTCCTCCTCCAAGGACTGAATGGAAATGCTTGGACTCCAGTACCCTTGGTCTAAGGCCTGCCATCTTGGGCTCTTTGCCTTTCCAGGACAGCTCCTGCAGTTTCCATTTCCCTCACAAGTTGCCTAGAACACTATGCAACTGGTTCATCATGGTGAGTATGACTTTATATTCTCTTTAGCTTTCAAAACTCAATCCACACTTTGTTGTTGGAATGATTCCCAAGATGAAGAACAAAAGAGTCAAAGCATCCTTCTGCCTGCATCAAAATGTAATCCAACATCCCTGCGAAATGGAATACTGCATACAGCTGATCAAAACCTCCATGAAAGTAAAATTTCAGAGCTGCTATTTGGCCCCAGAAGCTCATGTTGCCCATTCTGATATTCAAATGGAAATACCTGCAAGTGGTTACCCCTGAGTCTTGCAAGTATATATGGTATCCACTGTACATATGTATAAATGGGTGATTTTACTTTCATAGTTTTACTTTTTGTATAAATGTTTATTTATGAGAGAGAGAGAGCATATGCGTGCAACTGAGGGAGGGACAGAGAGAGAAGGAGACAGATGATCTGAAGCAGGCTCTGTGCTGAGAGGGCTTGAACCCATGAACCATGAGATCATGACCTGAGTCGAAGTCAGATGCTTAACCGACTGAGCCACCCAAGTGCCCCTCATAGCTTTATTTTTAATTTTTTATATAGAATGTTTTATATGATCGGGGGGAGAAAGTCCTTTTTTTAAAGCTTTTTTAATGTTTATTTATTTTTGAGAGATGGAGAGAGACAGAGCACGAGTGGGGGGAGGGGCAGAGAGAGAGGGAGACACAGAATCTGAAGCAGAATCCAGGCTTTGAACTGTCAGCACAGAGCCTGAAGTGGGGCTCGAACTTACAAACTGCAAGATCATGACCTGAGCCGAAGTCAGACACTTAACCGACTGAGCCACCCAGGTGCCCTGAGAAAGTCCTTTAAAAAACAATATGGAAATACACTGCACTTGGGTTTCTTCTTCGGTTACATGATAAGCCATATAGAGAGATACATACCGAATACAAGATCGAATCTTCCTTACCCTAACTTTTCTGTGCTGCATTTGAGGATGTCTGTCCTTGCCTGTAATAGTATCAGCTCTGGTCATGCTCTCAGTGTTTCTGCTTTTCACCAAAGTGGAAAGCAAGAAGTCAGAAGAAAAGAAAAACAAGCATGGTAGTATAACTATTTAAAACGGTCTATAAATAACCATGGTGTAACTGTTTAAAACTGTTTACCAGTAGGCTATTAAAGAATATTTAGATGTTATAAAAAGAGTTTTGAAAAATATTAATAGACATCAATAAGACTGGCAGTTTTTGGTATCTTAGATGTAATGCTTTTACACTAAGCAATTTTCATCCCTAATAATTTATAGTGATTGCACCTAAGAAGTCCTACTCAAAGTTGAGAGACACAGCATATAGATAAGGAAGGTATATCCTATTTCTGCTTCGGGTTCTACCCTTACCTCCTGAACAGAAAATAATCACGCAAGAAAGATGAATTTGAGCAACGAAAAAATAAAAAAGTCAGTTGTTTCAGCTCCTGAAATTTAGTAGGAAACCCTTCATTTTAAGTAAGGTTTTAACATCAAAGAGATACTCTCTCACCTATAATCCTAGCAAGAGAGATTTTGGGGCTTTGCAGACACGTAGATAACACAGATGAAGATTTCCCCCAAAAGCTATAAATTAAGCTACACAAACAAAAGTAATTATCATGGAGTATAAAATAAAGTAACCAGAAACAATAATACATTAAGAAGATTCTGTGGAGTTAATTTTTAAAACTTTACTCCAAAGACAACTTTTTTTTTTTTAAATCAAAGCTTTATAGTGAGTTATAGGTGTATCCTGACAAAAAAAAGGCTCTAAGTTCACTGAGATGTGCTATAAGTTCATGCCTGTCTATGGATTTAAAAAATAAAAGAACCCTATCCACCCCTGAGAAGGGTCTCCATGCCCTGAACCTCTAAACTGAGTAGCGCGGTGAAATATCAAAAATGCCCTCAAGATGAGGGAAATCTGAGTGGGCACATCAATGCTGCTGAACCTGCAACCAGTGAGAAAACTCTCCTTAGAAAGGAGTAAAAATGGAATGAACTGAACAGCAACTAATAGGAATTCCCATTATAAGGATAAACCCTACATTCCACATAAACCAGGGTAACATTCTTACAGTCTGTAAACATTCTTGACTTCGTAAGGAAGAAAACAGCCTATTGCCAGAGTTTGCTATTTCTTCTTGTTTTCCCACTTCCTACTGAATATTCTGACACGTGACACGCCTCTAAGGTGTTCTTAGCATCTAAGTCAGTGACTGGTACCAGCAGGTGCACAGTAAATCGTGTATGAATAAATAGGTTGGATGCATGAATGAATGACTTTTGCCTGGAAAGTTACTGGAACTCGAATGCATGTCAGTGACCCGGAGGAAAAAGTGGTTACAAAAATACATGTCTTCAGGCCAGGGGCTTAGAACAACAGAGTGGCCTGTGCATTACCCAACAAGGTCAGGGGCCAAAATACATATTCAATTAAATAAATGAAAGCCTTCTATAAAACAAAATTGTATGTATATTTAATTCCAGAAGCACCAAGTAGCGGCTAATGCTACCATTTAGAATAGTTACATGATTGAATACATTCTATGTAAATGAAAACATTAAGAAACCTGAAAGTTAGTTACTTTGGTTTAGGAATTTAGTTGTCTCTATCGCTGGCTGAACTAAGATTTCTAATAAACTATTCTGATCCATCATTGTATTATAACAGATACTCAAGTAGAAACAGGTATAGAAATTGATGTCAGTTAACTTGTCAATTTTTTCCTCCAAAGAATTTTGCAAAAATTTTAAATCATAACCCTACGTTCATTTTTAAATTAAAATAAGATACTGTATAAATAAGTAGTCAAAATAACTAAAATCAGTTCAGCTGAATGTCTCTAAAAAATGCTCAGGAACCAGCATGTAAAATTTTGAAGCAAATGCAGTTTTATTACCAGTAAGTTCAAGTTATTAAAATGGCAAAGTTATCAGTATCCATTGGTAACAGTTTGATACAAAATGGTATACATATTACCACATATAAAATGCACTTAAAAATAATTTAAAACAAAATATGTAAAAACAGCCATCACAACACACACAGTCCTCGACCTTGACCTATCTCCGTAAGTAAGAACCAATATATGTTAATCTTAGAGATAAATATTAATGAAGCAATATTATGTCAAGTGCGTCATGCTCCCTGTATAAAAGGTGATGTGATTAATAACTCAAAATCTGAAAGAAGGGCAGGGAGCAGGCATCAGAAGGGAGGAGTAAGGAGAAACGTACCGTGCAAATATGAGGCCAGTGTTCAAATTGTTGTAAAATTCCTTGATTAAGTTCTTCTTTATATAACTCTTTGTAAAAATGTGGAAGCTTAGATATCCAAATGCCATTGTTATGCTTGTTTAGTATTTCCTTTATGCGGTTTTGAACCTCATCCATTTTATAAGTGTAAGAGGCAGGAGGCGTGACATTTGGTTTTTCAACAGTCTGATTTAAATTATCTTTAAATTAAAAAAATGATAGAATTAACCAAAAGGCTTAACATTTTAGATTATCCCCATTACCTAGTATCTGTGTTATTAGGCTTTGTTACACTTCAGGCTTATGGGGGTCAAGGGACTTAGAAGTGGACAGGATAAGGCCAAGAAGGACACTGACAAGGGTGCTTCCTAATTTAAACATCAGGATGATCTTGTTTCATAGAGAATAATAAAATTTAGTATTTAACCAATCATTCTCTAACTGCAACTAAGAAAGGTTAAACTTTAGACAATACTGGTTTATATGCAATGCTTTATTTAAACCTGTATTCCACAAAGCATTAGGATAGTGCTTTAATAGTAAGATCAAAGAACATTTTATAGAAAATTTTGAAAATGTGTTTTGAAAATTTTTAAAATATGTTTTTCTGCTTTATTAATGAGAAAAACAATTTAGCAATACACAGAAGTTCTATTTTAAACTGGCAGGTAGAGAGATACACAGACTGGTCTGGGGCCTCTAGCCTCTGAGGATGCCAGGAAGCCAAAGGGTGAGCAGCTCCTTGAGGGCTGGATGCTAACTCTGCTCTCACCCAGCACAGGGCACTAGACTGAGTTTGGCTCGGCAAACAAAAGGGCACACAATGTCCATATAAGGACATCACTAATTTATTTAGGTTCTTCCCAAATAACGATATAAAAGGATCAGGAATAAGGAAAAGATGAGCTTCTGAGAACTGGTCAGACCCCCCTTAAAGAGACAGTGTCAGTAACTAATGCACAGTTGGAGTCTGCAAATGCATCTGTTTTGTGGGGTCACTGGGAGTCCCCTAAGCTTGTGTGGTTTCTGTTAAATCAACGAAGGAGTCTGTTTTATAACAGGTAGGAGAGGCTGTGTGTAAGCATGTACATATCAGCTGTCCCGTGAACTGCAATCCTCCTGAAACAAGTCCTCAGCGTTCTGCAGAAAAAAAGCTTACTCTAATTTAAAAGGATTTACAACCTCTAAGGGAGTAGCCATGTTTCAGAAAATACATGTGTAGGGGCACCTGGGTGGCTCAGGTTAAGCGGCCGACTTCGGCTCAGGTCATGATCTCTCGGTCTGTGAGTTCGAGCCCTGCGTCGGGCTCTGTGCTGACAGCTCAGAGCCTAGAGCCTGTTTCAGATTCTGTGTCTCCCTCTCTCTGACCCTCCCCTGTTCATGCTCTGTCTCTCCCTGTCTCAAAAATAAATAAAACATTAAAAGAAATTTAAAAAAAGAAAATACATGTGTAAAAGTTATTGACAGAAACAAAAATCATATGATTCAAGTAATTTCCATAAGAAATACTGGAGATGTGTTCATATGGAAAAAATGATCTTGACTCAGTCAGAATCACACTTGAGACAGATCATTTAAAATCACACTTAAATTTCATGCAATGTAAATACTGATCCTGAAACACTGTTCCCTCAGATGCATCTATGAGCAGGGAATTTATACTTTGGTTGGAGGAGACCAGATGCCGAGTGTGTGCATTTTACTTTTTTTAATGTTTTATTTTTTTTTTCATTTTTGATAGAGCGTGAATGGAGGAGGGGCAGTAAGAGAGAGGGAGACAGAGGATCTGAAACGGGCTCTGCACTGACAGCAGTGAGCCCGATGCAGGGCTTGAACCCACGAACCAAACCATGAGATCATGACCTGAGCCCAAGTCAGATGTTCAACTGACTGAGTCACCCAGGCACCTCAACAAGTGTGTGCAATTGTAATCTTCAGATTCTTTGACTTTATTACGTTTCTTACTGTTTTCTTAACAGCTCTTTTGGATCTTCTAACCCAAGGAATCATTTGTATCATACTAAGATGCTTAGTGGTCACTGTGTATAGTTTAGGGTCCCAGCTTTTAAAAATGGTGGAGTATCTGAAACTATTTTCTGAGTTGAAACCTCATATTTATGTGCTTTAAATCTTATCCTCTGAAGAGTAAGAGGGTGACAAGGCACATAAGTATCTCTCGGTGACACATGGAGCGAAACAGAACTCGTCTAATATGCGGAAGGCCTTATGTCAGAATAATGATATCCCTGGAGGTGCTATTTTCTCTTTAGATCACTTCAATTCATAATTTAAAGAAATGAGGAAAGAGGGGAAGAAAGATAATAAATAGGATAGGGTGAGAGCAAATGCGCACAGCCACCACCAGATATTTTTCTTGGGGTTCTAAGGCTCTAGAAGCCGAAATGTTCCATGAAGATAATGTTTAGAAAACATACCATTTATTTCCTTAGCACAGGTTCTTGAGAGATGCATCTGAAAAGGTGGTGGGAGGGACGCCTTTGGGCTAAACCTAAGGTGTTAAAAAAAAAAGTAAGTTAAAAATCAAACATCAAAGTCTATGCCAGGTTTTAAGCATTGTGCTTTTCATTTAAAGTTTCTGTGGCACTGAATAGCAAAAGAATTCATTAGAATATTTCAAAATGAGCAAAAATGAAATGATACTGGTATCAACTTTCATGTTTCATATTAGAGAAAATGTGTTAAAAGCTAAATTTAAACTAGGACTTTAAGAGAACATGGAAGTTAGATTTCCAATTAATCACCTTTAAGGGACCAGCAATACAAAATAAATAAAACCATGCAAAGAATAAGTAGTTGATCATAAAGAATATTTTGGAATACAAGCAAAAAATGAAGGACTTATACCACCAGATACTGAAGTGAGTTATAAAGTTACAACATTTATAATATTTAAACAGATAAGTAAAATGATACAGAGCTTAGAAACACTCAATTGACGCTGTATCTTAGCACGTGAGAAAGGTGGCATTCCAAACCACAGAGGGACTGCTCAAGTAGCAAGTTAGAAAAGAAAAAGCATTGTCTCCCCACACTTCATACACTCACCAAAATAATTTTTATATGAATTATATTGGATATACATAGGAAGATTTTTCCAAATATGAGGACAATGAAACCAGACAGACAGACACACACACACTCATATATGTTCATGTCAGTCTCCCTCACTAGGCTCCAAGTGTCTTAATAACCTGTTCCCAGAGCCTAGGGCAGTGCTTGATACTTGCAAAGGGCAGTGAATGTTGTAGGAATGAATAGGATGATTGAATTAACCTATGAGTACACCTTGCCCAGCAGTGGGTATGGGACTAGAACAGGTGACAATGACACAATATACATATTTTCCAACTTTTAGATAGTATGGAATACTCTAAAAATTAGATGAATTGTTTGGAATAAAAAACATCTCCTCATAATACTTTAATTCTACAAGAAATTATTAAATGGTAGGCTACCAATACAACTTATTTAATATATGATGCTATGCAACTATAAGAACATCATGTTTACATATTAATGCATCTAGGTAATAATGGAAGATGCCAAAAACATATCCAACTTCTATTTTTAGAGAACTGGCAGGGAGACAGCCCTCTTTTCCCTTGCACCAGAGCCCTAAAGTTGTAAACTGGAACCCTCCTCTGCTTGGAGTCAGCTGTGAGGGCTCTATTAGCAGGCAGAGGCTTATGAGCAAAGAGGGAGCACAGAGAGACTATGGCAGGGACTGATATGGCTCAGGCATAGGTAGGTCTGATGGATGGGACAGAAAACAGTTGACATAGCAAAAGAAAGATTTCAAGGGAAACTGCAGGGACACGTGAAAAACAAACATAATAAGATGAAAGTGGTCCAACCAGTCTTATAAAAGTAAGTATAAAAATTTTATTATTTTGTATTTTAAAAGACAAATTATTAAGTATTTTAAAAGACAAATACTTAGACTGGTCCAAAAACCACCCTATCAAATCTAAACATATGCCATTTATTAGAGACACATTCTTACCCTACAAACACTTATTTCAGGACCTACTATGAGCTGGGCATGGGCAGACAGGAATTGTATACAATTAAATAAGAGAAACACACCCCTATCTCATGGACTATACATACAGTTGAGAAAACCGACTGTAGTAAGCTGCTGTGACATGGCCCCCAGTCATTCTTGCCTCCTGGTGGCCAAGCCACAGCCTTATATAACCTCATTCCCTGGAGTAACTTGCTTCTAACCAACAGAATATTTCAAGGTTGAGGGGATTACAAATGATGAGATTACAAATCTCCCCTCCCCTCCCCCCCCAGCATAATCTCTCCCTTGCTGGCTTTGATGAAGCCAATGGCCATATTGGGAAGGCCTGTGTGGTAAGAAATTGAAGGTGGTCTTTGGCCAACAGCCAGGAAGTCAAGCGCTGAGGAAAAAAATGAAAGTGATTTGGCCAACAAGCATGTGTGTCAGCCCAGAGGCAGATTCTTGCTCAGTTCACCCCATCCATGGCCAACACCCACAGCAGCCTCATAAGAGACTGAAGCAGAGGACCTAGCTAAGCAGTACCAGATACATGACCCACAGGAATTAGGAAATAATAATTAGGTGTTGTGAGCTGCTAGATTTGTATAACCTCTTACACAAAAATAGGTAATAATGCACTGACAAAATCTATAAGAACAAAACCTACTAAGTGCTATGATAGTGGCAATAAGTGTAATAAAAGCACATGTTAGAAGCAAGAAACCAAATCAGCAGTAGAAAGAGGAGGAAGTAGAGAGTAAAGGTTATTAACACCTTATAAAGTTATAATAATCTGAATAGTTTGGCACAGCAAAAGAATTAGACAGGTAATTAATGATTCCAAATGAAAAGGCCAGAAACCAAGTCATATATTTATAACAATTTACAATTGGTAAAGACAGCATTTTAAACCAGCATGGAAAGAAAAAAATCATGTAATAACTGGTATCAGGACATCTGGCTAACAAGACTGCTAACTCTCATGATACACAACCACATAAATTCTGGATTAAAGATTTAATGAAACCATAAAAATTCTAAAAGAAAACAGAAGACCTATTATATAGTATTGGGGTAAAAATGATTTTCTAAGCATAATACCTAAAGACAGAAGCCACAAAGGAACAGATTGGTAGATTTAGTTAGATAAAAAAATATAAAATTTTAAAGTTTTTGTATAGTGGAAATACAAAAATTAAATAAACTGAGGAAATATTGCCAACATATTACAAAGGGTCAACATCCTTAATTTATAAATTATTTTTACAAATGAGAAAGAAAAAAGAAAAAACCAACAGAAAGTTTGTACAAAGGGCAAAGACACATAATTCATAAAAGATCTATAAATGGTCAAGTAAACATATGACAAAATTATAACCCCCTTAAGAATGAAAGTCAAAGAAATAGAAATTAAAATATAGGTTTATTTTTTCACCTTTTGGCATCAACTGAAAAAGTGGTGCCCAGTACTGGCAGGGGTACAAGTAAATAATCACTTCCATATGCTTCTAGAATATAATTGGTATAATCTGTGTAGAGCACAAATTAGTAATAGCTTTAGAATGTATACCCTCTTACCCTTTTCCTACCAATTTATTGTAAGGAACTAGTCGTGAATATATGCAAGGACTGTTCTACAAATATGTTTCATTGTAGAATTGCTTACAATAGTGGAAATAATTTATATTCAGCAATAGGAGGCTGGACAATGGATCTCCCTGACATTAAAAATGATAGTGTACTAATATACTTAATCATGTGGGTTAACAATATATTATTACTTAAAAAAAAAATTTTTTTTAATGTTTATTTATTTTTGAGAGAGGGAGAGAGAGTGTGAGTCGGGGAGGGACAGAGGGAGACACAGAATCAGAAGCAGGCTCTAGGCTCCGAGCTGTCAGCACAGAGCCCGATGCGGGCTCGAACTCACAGACTGTGAGAACATGACCTGAGACAAAGTCGGACGCTTAACCGACGGAGCCACCCAGGTACCCCAATATATTACTTTTTAAAACAGGTTATAAAATAGTAAGATATAGCAAGAGCCCATTTGTATTTTTAAAAATTTATATATCCACAACTTTTAAATGTTTACATTTATGTTTAAACGTTTTATATATCCACAGCTTTTAAATGTTTACATTTATGTTTGGATTAGAGGCAATTTTTTTAAGTTTATTTATTTATTTTGAGAGAGAGAGAGAACATGAGCAAGGGAGGGGCACAGAGAGAGGGAGAGAGAGAATTCCAAGCTCAATCCCACAAACTGTGAGATCATGACCCGAACCGAGATCAAGAGTCCAATGCTTAACCAACTGAGCCACCCAGGTGCTCCGGATTAGAGGCAATTTTAAAAATTCCTTTTACTTCTTTACACTTTGCAAATTTTCTATGCCATACACATAGTATTTTTACAATCAGAGCCAAGCAATAAATGTATTTTAGAAAATACTTCCTACAAATATTTAGCACATACTAAACATACAACAGTTTTAAACATATGCAAAGAAGCAGAAACCAACAACAAATTCACATTTATTTAGCTTAATACTTGAAAGATGCCTTTTCAATCATAGTGCCTGTTGGTTAGTGCCAAACAGCCATTTGTTCCTATCCAAAGTCCATGATCTTACTCATTACAATATACACACAGTAATTTCTTCTCTCTTTCTAGGCCTAATGGGAATCTTGAACTTCAGTACCATATTTATCTGTGTTTTATGGATAAATATATTAAATACCTCATTTAGTAATCTTATCACTTTAATAAAAATACCATGGTTATATATTATATTATTTTAGATATACACATTTCCTTCCCTCATATAAACCAGAGAAATCACAAATCAATCATATATCCTTACTCCTGACCCCTCTTTGTATTTTACTGGACACATGATAAACTTAGATTGATGCCTACAATATCAGAAAATATCAGCTATGCTATTTTTCTAGAACCCGTTCAGTTTGTTAACTGGCAGGCATGAATTCTTAACCAAAGATCCTGAGAAGGGGCTTCTGAGGTCCATGAATCTCTTGAATATACAAAGATGTATGTATATGTGTACACATATATTTTTCTGGGAAAATCATTTATACCTTTTATCAGCTTCCCAAAAGACTTGGTGACCCTCCAAATGTTAAGTTAATAATAGTTTTTACTACTTACTATTACTGCTCATGTATTTTATAAGTAGATAAAACAGCTTTTGCTCTTGTTCTATTTTTGGTAAGAGTAATTTTTTTGATTTTATAATTAAAAGGGATGCACATAATAGCTGCCACCAGGTGGTATTTATATTCCTCTTAAAAGGATTCTTTCAATTTGTATTATGCTCTTAAAAAAAAGGTTTGATTAAGATGTTTTATGACATCTTTAACAGTTTATAGTTAAAGTAGTCTGTAACATAACCTATGTAAAGCAAGACAGCTGAAGACAGCTAGGTGTATAGTTTTAGAAATTATTGTACAAGATATTCTACCATATGAAATTTGAAATTTTTACAGTGAAAGGCAAAAGATAAAAGGATATATTAATTCTCAAAACTAAAACCATATAAATAAGGCTTTTGCTATCCCTTTTTTAACTTTTTACACCTTTTAAACATTTTTTAAAGTTTTTATTTATTTATTTTTGAGAGACAGAGAGAGCGAGCAGGGGAGGGGCAGAAAGAGAGGGACAGAGAGGGAATCCCAAGCAAGCTACACACTGCCAACGCAGAGCCCGATGCGGGACTCAAATTCATGAACCGTGAGATCATGACCTGAGCCAAAACCAAGAGCTGGATGCTTAACCAACTGAGCCACCCAGGTGTCCCTACACTTGATTCTTAAACAACATGAGTTTGAACTACACAGGTCCACCAGATGCATATTTTTTTGACAAACACAGTACAGTACTGTAAATGTATTTTCTCTTATGATTTCCTTAAAAATATTTTTTTTGCTCATTTTATTGTAAAAATACAATGCATAATACATATAATACACAAAATATGTGTTAACCTACTGATTATATTATCAGTAAAGCTTTTGGTCAACAGTAGGCTATTAGCAGCCAAACTGGGGGGGGGGGGGGGGGCTCAAAAGTTGTATGTGTATTTCTGACTGTGTGTGGGGTTAGCACACCTAACTCCATGTTGATGGTGTTCAGGGTCAACTGTATTCTGAAATACTTTTAAGTTCATGGGGAGTTGCAAAAAATATACATAGAGGTCACATGCACCCTTCACCCAGTTTCCCCCAATGGTAACATCTTTGCATAGTACATCGGCAAAACCAGGCAACTGACATTGGTATAATCCAGAACTTAATCAAACTTCACCAGTTTTACATGTATGCGCATGTGCATGTGTGTGTGTCTGTGTGCATGTGGTTCTGTGAAATTTTACCACATATATAGATCCTTGTAACCACCACTGTAATCAATAACTTATTGGTTATAATCATCAGACTATAATCATTATAA
Organism: Panthera tigris; assembly: GCF_018350195.1. NCBI lineage: Eukaryota > Metazoa > Chordata > Mammalia > Carnivora > Felidae > Panthera > Panthera tigris. The sequence goes on along the minus strand of NC_056672.1, from coordinate 59,525,596 downwards.
TCACAACTGTCCCATCACAAGGCCCCTTCTTGCTATACCTTTATAGCCACACCCTTCTGACTTCCTAAAACCCTAACATTTGGCAAACACTTATCTGTTCTCCATCTCTACAATTTTGTCATTTCAAGAATGTTATATAAATAGAATCACACAGCATGTAACATTTTTGATACTGGCTTCTTTCACAGAGCAGAATTCCCTTGAAATCCACCAAAGTTGCTGTGTTATTAATAGTTTGTTCCTTTTTATTGCTAAGTATTCTGTGGTCTGAATGTACTACAGTCTGTTGAACCATTCACCTACTAAAGGACACTGGGGTTGTTTTCAGTTTGGGACTATTATGAATAAAGTTTCTATGAACATTTGTGTACAGGTTTTTATATGAATATAAGTTTTCATTTCTCTGGGATAAATGCCCAGGAGTGCAACTGCTGGGTCATGTGATAGCTGCATGTTTAGTTGCTTTTGTTTTTTAATGAACTTTCCCAAACTGTTTTCTAGAGTAGCTATTAATTTTACATTTTCAACAGCAATGTACGATTGATCCAGTTTCTCTGCATCCTTGCCAGCATTCAGTATTATCACTATTTTTTATTTTAGTCATTCTGATAGGTGTGTCATGATGATATCTCATTTTAATATGCGTTTTAATATGCGTTCCCATGATGGCTAATGAAGTTGAACATCTTTTCATGCATTTTTACATTTAAAGTAATTAAACTTACATTGAAAGTAATTAGTCAAACCCAACACCCCAAAAACCAAATAATCCAGTTAAGAATTGGATGTGATGGAGTGATGCTCAACATCACTCATCATCAGGGAAATGCACATCAAAATCACAATGAGATACTGTCTCATACCCATCAGAATGACGAAAATTAACAACACAGGAAACAACAGATGTCGATGAGAATGCTGTTAGTGGGAATGCAAACTGGCACAGTTACTCTGGAAAATAGTATGGAGGTTCCTCAAAAAGTTAAAAATAGAACTACCCTAAAACCCGCAATCTCACTACTAGGTATTTATCCAAAGGATACAAAAATACAGATTCGAAGTGGTACATGCACCCTGATGTTTACAGCAGCATTATCAACAATAGCCAAACTATGGAAAGAGCCCAAATGTCCATCAACTGAGGAATAGTTAAAGAAAAAGTGGTATAGGGGCGCCTGGGTGGCTCAGTTGGTTAAGCGTCTGACTTTGGCTCAGGTCATAATCTCACAGTTCGTGGGTTCAAGCTCTGCATCAGGCTCTGTGCTTACAGCTCAGAGCCTGGAACCTGCTTCAGATTCTGTGTCTCCCTCTCTCTCTGCCCCTCCCCTGTTTGATCACTCTGTATATCACTTTGTATAGCTTTCCTACTAGTTGGTTTAAGCATTCCAATATATATATATACAACATCACATTCCATTGGTATCAACGTTTTACTACTTTAAGTGTACAAACCTTACTTCCTTTTAGGTCTCCTCTCCTCCCCCCAGTTTTGCAAATTTAATTAAGTTCTTTCTCTATATATGTTGAGCACTTATCAGATAGTGTTATAATTTTTGTTTCAACCTAGTATGATTTAAGAAACTCATAAGAAGGATAATCTTACATTTACACCTGTTTTTACCAGTTCTGCTCTTTCCTTTCTGAAATTCCAAGCCCATCTTATATTATTTATTTTCTATTGAGAGAACTTCCTTTAGCCACTCTTTAAGAGTAGGTCAACTAGTGACAAATTCTCTTAGTTTTCTTTCATCTGAGAATGTCTTTATTTCCCTTTCATTCCTGTTGTATATTTTTCCTGGATATAGAATTTATGGCTGACAGTTTTTTCTTTCAGTACAAGAAAAATGTGCTGTTTCCTTCCTTCAGGGTTCCTCCATGGTCATAGATGAGAAATCCACTGTCATTAAAACTGGTAATCCCCTATAAGTGATGTGTCATTTCCTGCTGTTTTTAAGATTTTTTGTCTTTAGTTTTCGGAAGTTTAGTATGATGTGTCTTCATGTGGGTTTCTTGGATCTATCTTTTTTAGGATTCTCTGAACTCTTGAATCTGTAGGTTTATATTCTTAGCCAAATTTGAGAAGTTTTCAGCCATTTTGTGTTCAAATACTCTTTCAGCCCCACTCTTTCTCTTCTCCCAAGACACTGCTAATACAAACGTTAGATCTTTTCTTATTTCCCCCCACAGATTCCTAAGGCTCTGCTAGGTGTTTTATTTCCAAAGGCCCCTCAGGCTTTGGTAGGTGTTCTTTTGTTTGTTTTGTTTTTGAAGGAAGTCTATTTACTCTGTTGGTCAGATTGTGTAATTTCTATTGCTCTATCTTTGAGTTCATGGATTCTTCCCTCTGTCATATTCATTCTGTTGTTGAGCTTACCCAGTGAGTTTTTTAGTTTGGTGTTCCATTTTTTTAATACTACAGTTTCCATTTCATTCTCTTTGGTGAATTTTATTTTTTTTCCATTTTGCCCCCCAAATTCTTTTCATTTGCTCATTGAAGCATTTTAGGAGAACTGCTGTAAAATTCTTGCCAGATAATTCCAACATCTGACTGATCTTGCTCTTGGCATTTGTCAACTGTCTTTTCTCATTCAAGTTGTCATTATCCTGGTTCTTAGCATAACAAGTGACTTTTTATTGTATCCTGGACATTTGGACATACGTTAGGAAACTATTAATCCAATTTAAAAGTCCTATTTTAGCAGGCAATCACCTGCTTAGGTTTAGCACACAGCTCCTGGCCCACATTTGTAGCTGTAGTTCCAATGATAACTGATTTTTCAGAGCCCTTATGGGCTAACTTAAATTTACTTGTTGCTGTTGGGGCTCCTTCTTGATCAGGTGCTGCCCACAGGAACAGAATGCACTCCCCTGGACCTAATGCTGCCAGGTGAAAGAGGGTGAGAACACACTAGGCTGTAGGTCAGAAAGCACGATCTTGGGCCTGCTCTTTGGGCATCTTGGTGCTTGCACAGCCCCCTCTCAATCACTGCTGGTCCTACCTGGAGGAATGGAAGGCACTTACCTGGGTTGCCCATTGCCAGTAAGAGATGGGTAGGAGACACCAGACCATGGGGTAGAGAATGTTCTCCTGGGCCCACAATCCAGTATGTCTTGGTTTTGTTGTCATTTTATAGATTCAATTCAAAATGGGAACTTGAAATGGAGGCATGGAAGCAGAGGACACAGTGGTACCTCAGTCACATGCTGGCCCTAACTAGTGCTTTGGGTCAAGATCCAAGTTCTAACTATGTATTTTCTAGACCTTATCAAAATTATAACAACTAACCATAAATAGCACTAAATATATACCATTATAAAAAATTTTAAGTTAAAAAAAATACTCCTAAATATTCTAGTATAGTCGGGGGAGTGCTGGGGTGGGGGAGGTGTAGCTTTTACACAAAATGGAATATTTGAACACCGATTTAAAGGGATATAACATGGGGCGCCTGGTTGGCTCAGTCAGTTAAGTGTCTGACTTTTGATTTCGGCTCAGGTCATGATCTCACGGTTTTGTGAATCCAAGCCCCACGTCGGGTTCTGTGCTGACAGTGCAGAGCCTGCTTGGGATTCTCTCTACCCCCACCCCCACCCCTTCCCCTGCTCATGTTTTCTCTCTCTCTCTCTCTCTCTCAAAATAAATAAACTTAAAAAAAATAATACAACAAAATTTGTTTTATAAAGGCACAAAAAGAACGAAAGAATGGGATACTCATTCATCTAGATCAGGAGTTGGTAAATGTTTCCTGTAAAAGTGTCCACTAGTGTATCTTTTAGGTTTGGCAGGCCATAATGTCTCCGCACAACTACTTAACTGCAGTTGCGCAAAGGAAGTCACAGACAATGATATAAACAAAGGGATGTGGCTTTGTTTCAATAAAACTTTATTTACACAAAACAGGCAATGGGCCAGATTTAGCCCGCGGGTCATAGTTTGCTGACCTGAATTACCTTACAAAAAGTATAAGATTTAAAGCCGAAAAGGAACTTTGAGGTCACCTAGTTTAACATTTTCATTCAACAAACCACAACAACAAACCACAGCCCTAAAAGACGAAATCATTTCACTTGTTCACCTGGCTAATAAATGGCAGCACTCAAACTAGAACTTGAAGGTTGTGTTAATATTGCCAGTCGGATATGCTGATGCATGGATGTGTGATTATAGATATAATCATATAATATAATATATGTATAATATATATATATATGTATGTATATATGTATACATGTATATATATGTATAATATATATAATATAATATAATATAATATAATATAATATAATATAATATAATATAATATAATATATAATCTATATAATTATAGATATGATTATTGGAGCACAGTGGAATGTGCAAATCAAGAATGTTACTTAGAAGTTATAAAACTAATTATAAGAAAGGTTTTCAGAAAAAGTTGTAAGTTATCCTGAAATAGCATCTTAGAATAGCCTTCAAGAGCCTTTTCTTTTCCTGTGAGAGCTTTCAAAATGAATTTTACAAGGAGAGATTACCAACAATGCAGAGAAAATATAAAATGAAGATACTCAGACAATGACATTCAGGTAGCCAGGAAGAGTGGATTTACTAGTAATGATGCATTTCTCTGCTACATGTGAACTTACATTAGGTAAAACAGAAAGTATTTCCTTCTTTTCCGGAACGCTTTTAACATTTATTATCATAGATTCACCAAACTTCTCCTTTTAGCCAGACAAAGCCCAAATACCTGTTGCTGGTAGACATGGTCACATGTCTCTGCACTGGAACGTCTTTGAATACTTCACTTCCAGCAGTTGTGTGTAACGTGTAAGGCGGCGTTTCAGCATCAGACTTAACTCCAAGAGAGTTTCCTCTGTCTCTTAGCAGTGTTGGATTAGGTTTTTTGCTGATAGAAAAATCTGAAGAAAATCCTGGTTGTCTGAGGGTTGCTTTTGGTTTTCCTGTGAAGTTAGGCATACATAATGGAATCAATTAGCTTCCCAAAAGCTTCATGTCACTATGCCACTCCCCCGTCCAGATGTTTTCTGGGAGTCTCTATTCTCAGAATAGTTTGTAAGAACACGAGGAAGTTGCCACTATAGGGTTTGTCAGTAGGGGAAGTAGACATTGGTATTCAGCAGATGAGATTTCTTCAAAACGTGGCTTCATCTGCTAAATTAGCCAGTTACCTTCCCTCTCTACTCACCAACCAACACTTCAGTGGCAGCCACCCCATGTTGCTACAAACGTAGCACACTCAGCCATATCTCAGGCCTCCCATTTCTTCTCCATCAATTGAAATTCTTCCCCTCATTCAAGATCTGGGTTCAATCCCCCTTTGCCATGAAGCCCTAAATGGCCATTCTCCCATGACTGTTCCCTTGTCTAAAATGCTCATGGTGGCATTTGGGGGTCTACTCCTTCATATTATCATTGAACTATATCTTGAGAATTTAGTTTTAGAACTGATTAAAAGCTCTCTGAGATAATTGTTCAGTAAACACTGGCTAAGTTGCCTATAACACCTTTGTGTACAATTCATGTTTTTCCAAAAATAGAGGATCTTGATATAAAAGACATGACTTGCTAAATAAGACATTAAATCATAGGTTCTTGGTTCATCCAACATTCTGGATGAGGCTTCCCCCCCCTCAAAAACCTAAAAGAATAAAACAACACTTTGCCATAATAAGCTTAATTAAAACTGAATTATCTCACATTGTGTAATAACTTAGTGAGTCATGCTCATCATCTTCACTTAATTTTAAATGGAAATACAGTACTAGCTTTAAGATTTCCCTCTTGACATATGAATGCTAACAAATATAGGTGTTTATCATGAATACAAGCAATATTTCCATAATTCCATATGACAATGTATTCATAGATAGGTTTAAAAATTTTAGCATGTGAAAAGACCTTACCTTCTAGAAAAAATGGCATAGTTTTCTTCACTCTCATCTGACAATTAACTTGCCGCCCAGTTTTCCTTTTAGAACTCCTCTGACGAGCCACAAGCTGAGCAATTCTTGCAGTTTCTGTGCAGGCCATGGCATAGCAGGTAATCTATTCATGAGAGGCAAGGTGAGAGGAGAAACATTTCTCAGATTCACTGCTGCCTAGAGGCTGATTTTTAAAAGTGGATCTTAGTGAGTTTACATGTTCCAACTCAAGCTGTATACAAATATTCACATCCCTCTCTCTTTTTGATACTGTTAGAGCAAAATTACATTCTATAAGAGACATCAAGAATAGTCTAGCACATTGAATGATCTCTCCTCAAATTGAAAATTTCATTTATTCCTTAAACAAGCATTCACTAAACATCTATAATGTGCTAGGTACTATGGGATTAACCAATGAACCAAAAGAAACCTGTGATCTGCACATATTATCTCATATAATCTGTGAGATATATTTTATTTCGATTTTATACATGGGAGAACAGAGGCTCAGGGAAGTTAAGCAACCTTCCCGAGTGACACAGCTAGGTTATCTCTCTGAATCCAAAGTAGGTACTCATAATCGCTATTTTTCTTACCTCTCAAAGACAACCCAATCCTAATCTTGCCACTGAAACAGATTAGCTGGATGACTTGGAACAAAGCAGCTTAGCTCCCACATTGTAGTACACTCTCTCAGCTATAAAACAGGAGTGGGCTTAGATCTAGGGTTTTCAAACTGTTCATTGGTGCCACCAGATTCCATGAAGGTAACTCTGGAGCCTCACAGTGGCAGTGCAGTGAGGGCAAGGCAGGGCAAGCAGAGGCCCTGGACCCTGCAGCACCTGCTTAAAACACAGCAGCTCAGCTTTTCATCTTTTAAAAAATTGGTGTGATATATGGGAGATTTTTTTCCAGTGTGTAGAATACCGGGACTAGATGGTCTCTCTCTAAAGCCACCTCTAGTGTTAAAGGCTCTGGTTCTAAGTAGAAATCAAGAACAGGAAAGCAATGAGGCTTTACAAAAGCCAAGACATACTCCTATTCTTTGGCCCGGTATTTCTATTCCTGAAAATATATTACAAGAATATAACTGAAAAAAAACTTTACATACCCAAATATGTGCAAGAGGGGTTATTTTAATTTTCAAAACCTGGAAACAGTCAAAATGTCCATAATAGGAGAACAGGGTTGAGTAAATTACAGCACAGTAACCATATGAGGCATTATTAATTCATGAGACATTTGATCATTCATATAGTAAAACACGTATTTATTAAGAACTATCTGGAGTTAAAAAACAATCATCCATCCTCAAGAAACTTACGAAGAAAAAGAGAGACACAAAGAGACTAAATAGAAAGCATTATGTTAAATGCTATATTGGATGTATTACAAAGTGTCAAGTAGACAGAAAGGGGGGCTTAAATCTGTCTAGAAGAATCAGGGATATTGAAGCAAGTTTTATTATTAATATAGTATTTAATTAATTTAGACATGATCCTTATAAAAATTATTACACACAGGTGAACCTTCCCTTTGATCACTCTCCTGATCCTGCTCCCCTTTTCCCTCCTCCACCCACTGCCTTCCCCATGCCCCCAAACAGAACAACTATTACAAGTTTGGGTAAGAAATACCCCAGATCTGTTATATCTATTTACCTATGTAGAAATGAACCCAGAAGAATATGCTGTTTGGTAAGGTGGGTGCTTTTTGTCTTTTGGACAATGGTTTGTCCATATCTTTTATACTATATATTGGGGAGATACCAGGGGGTGAAAGTGCTGGGTCACAGGGTATGTGCAATAAAACATTTCATTGCTACCACCAAATTGCCAGGCTCTATATAAAAAATTCTTCCAGAGAAACTAAAAGATTTAAATAGTCTTATCATATTGGTGTGAAGGGTAGAACAGCCTAGAGAAAGAAGGGATTAAGGAGGACAAGGAGAATGGTAGGGAAGGCCCTGTAATAATCAAAGTGTTGGGGCGCTCAGTGGCTCAGTCAGTTAAGCATCTGATTCTTGATATCAGCTCAGGTCATGCTCTCACAGTTCATGAGTTCGAGCCCCACATCAGGCTCTGCACTGACAGTGTGGAGTCTGCTTGGGATTCCCTCTCTCCCTCTTTCTCTTCCCCTCCCCTGCTCATACTCTCTCTCTCATAATAAATAAATAGATAATAAACTTAAAAAATATTTTTAAAAAATCAAAGTGCTGAATGATCCACTAGAGACTCAACTAGGGTCCAGATAGTAGGAACAAATAGGAATGAGGTCAAACAATGAGAATTTAAGAGTATCTATTAGCTCTGATAATCAGGAGGTCATTAGTGACCTGAGCAAAAACAGTTGTAGCAGGTGTATAATGCATGGGTGCTGACACCTGGCATTTAGGTCTCCAGTACACTTATTTTGCTTGAATGCTAATGACTGGGTAAACTTTAAATTTTTTCATCTATAGTGACTAGAGTCTAAGTTTTACATCAAAAAGAATCTGAGGGATAAAACAAAAGACATCAGAATTTAGGCTGTGTCTTGGATGCTTTCTATCACTAACAATCTCAAACCACTTAGCTAGTACTTTTCACTTTGACTTCTGTCCTAGTTAGGAGATTAGAAGTGCCAGGCAGGCAATTAAGAATTGGTCTGACTCTTGGGGCGCCTGAGTGGCTCAGTCGGTTGAGCGTCCTACTTTGATCTCGCAGTTGACGAGTTCGAGCCCCACGTCGGGCTCTGTGCTGTGCTGACAGCTCAGAACCTGGAGCCTACTTCGGATTCTATGTCTCCCTTTCCCTCTGCCCCACCCCCACTCATGGTCTGTCTCTGTCTCAAAAATAAACATTAGAAAAAAAAAAAAAAGAATTGGTTTGACTCTTGACATGCACAATTACCTTCTTACCTCTCCAGATCTACTAGTCTCTATCCTCACAACTGCTGGCACACTTCTCAGATAGGCTTCTAATGTTGGGTAACCTAACTGCTTAAAGGGAATCCAGTCTCCAGTCAAGGATCTGTACTCTCCTTGGAGGCGGGGTAATACTATTCCGTTCTTATGAGACTGCAGAACAGCTCGTAGCATTTTTGAAACCAGATCTGCTTCCAGCATCTTCACCTGTAAGAACACAATAGAAGGTTTCTATAATATGATTTATTAGTCTATGAACTCATTCGAAGTTGTTAGGTTATCCCATCAATTGTTACTGAATACTTTCAATGCTGTTACAATATAGGGAGATTACTATGGTGGAGAAAAGCACAGAATACTATGAGAACACAGGGCAAGTCCAAGATGCACAAAGACTAATCTGGGGAGGGAAGATATCAGGGAAACATTCCCAGAGGGGAGGTCTGAATGGAATCCTGAAGGACAGGAAGGAATCAGCCAGGCAAGGAGGAAAAGGGTGTGTGGTGGGGTGAGGATGGCGAGAGGTATCAGCCTCAAGTAAAGGGAATAGAAAGTTCAAGGGGCACAGAGGTCAGAGGGAAATAGATGGTTGATTCTGAAGAGTTCCAGGCAGTTAAGTAGCTGGACATGATTGAATGAAGACTCTAAGATTGTAAGTTGAGGACTGAAAGACGAGGATAAAAGAGGTGGGAAGAGGTGGGAAGAGGCAGACTCAGAAGAGACCCCTATATTATGTTTACATGTGTGCATTTTTGCCAAACATAATGTGGGGCCTTAGTAAGAATTTTAAATAGGGGAATAAAGTGATCAGCTTTGCATTTTAGAAAGATAACTATTCAGTAGTGGAGAAGACAAATGGGAAGGAGAAAGACTAATGAGTTTGTAAGAACACTTGAAAATATGGAGGACTTAAAAACAGGAAGTTGGGAATAAACAAAAAATCAATTTGAGAAGTAATTAGGAGGTAGAATCAACAGAAATTGATTAACTGGTTTGGATTATGAGGGAGTTTCCAAGTTTCTGGCTCAGAAACAGAGCAGACAGTAATGACCCACATTGAGATGGGGTAGAGGCAAGTTTGCAAGAGAAGAAAAGAGTGAATTCATCTGGGACATATGGAGGCTGGGATGCATACAGGGCAGCCACACAGATATATTCATGAGGAACTCAGGTTAGAGGTCTGAACTGGGGATTTGTTGACCTTTAGCATATATATGGTATTTGGTGCCCAGGGAGTCAAAAATAAAGTTAAGGATGGACCTCTGTGGAAGGCTGTCATTAAGGGATAGGCAAGACAAAGAAGAACCTATGAAAGAGTAACCAGAGATAGAAGTAGAAAAGGCAGAACTGGTGTCATATAAACAAAAAGAGGGAAGAACCGAGAAGAATAGCATATTCAAAAGCGTCATACCCAGCAGTCAAGTGAGAGAAAAATGAATTTTGGTACCTTGGAAACCTGTGGGGGCCCTGGCTAAGGATCTTCAATAGTCAGTAATTGGCCTTTTTAAGGATTAACCACTCATATTTTCTCTGGACTGATAGTAAATAGAATGGTGATACATTCAGAGAATGGCATTCAAGAAACCAGGAAAAGCAGACTTAGAAAGGTAAGCCATGGACAACTAGTTAATTCCTCCTTCAACAGTGCTATCCAACAGAATTTTGTGCTGATGGAAATGTTTTACACCTGCACTGTTCAATACACGTGGTGACTGAGCACTTGAAATGTGGCCAGCATGACTGAGGACCTGAATTTTAAACTTAATTGGAATTAAATGTGGCTAGTGGACACTAAATTGGACAGCACAGAATTCTAGACAGCCTCATTCTTTCTCTGGTTTAGAAAACAAAAAGGAGAAGGGCACCTGGGTGGCTCAGTCAGTTAAGTGTCTGACTCTTGATTATGGCTCAGGTCACGATCTCATGGTCTGTCGGATCGAGCCCCACATTGGTCTCTGTGCTGACAGTGAGGAGCCTGCTTGGGACTCTCTTTCTCCCTCTTTCTCTGCCCCTCCCCTGTGCATATGCTCACTCGCTCTCTCTCTCTCTCTCTCTCTCTCTCTCAAAATAAATAGATAAATTAAAAAAAAAAAGGAGGCATAGCATACAACTCTAGCAATTTCCTCATCTGTCCATTTTAAAAAGGAGGGAAGATATCAGCTCATTTGTGAGTGCTCTTAATAATAAATATGATACTCAAATGACAGTGAGGTTAAATGGCAAATATCCTAAGTACTCATTTTGTACTTCCCTCCATTAAACATCAACTCTTTTAGAACTGTCACCACCAGCACCAAGATTGAATTAATACTATGTATATATACACAATGTGTAGTATATCATTATTTGAAAGGGGAATGTGATAAAGACATGTATCATAAACCTTATGGCAACCACCACAAATGCTTTAAAGAGATATAATTAATAATCCATTAGTAAATATAAAACAGGATAAAAAATTCAATCAAAAAGCAATTAGATGTACAACTGAAACTAACACTGCATGTTAACTACACTGGAATTAAAAAAAAAAAAGCAATTAGGAGTAAAAAAAAATTGGGCAAAAAAAGGGTGGGGGGGGGACAGAAAAGAGATAACATCTAGCAAAATGGTAGATTTAAAGTCAACCACAGCAATAATTACATTAAATGTAAATGATGAAAATATCTCAATAAAAATTTAGGATCAGTAGAGTGGATATAAAAGACTTACCTATATACTATGTACAAGAAATTTATTTTAAATACAAACACATAGATTCAAAGTAAAAAGAAAAAGATATGACATCCAAATACATGATTAATTAATACTAGAACAAGGAATATCACCTGGGATTAAGAGGGATATTACATAATTAAGGAGTTAATTCATCGGGGAGATATAACAATCCTAAATGTGACTGCACCAAATATCAGTGCTTCAAAACACATGAAGCAGAAACCAATAGAGCTGAAAGAATAAATATATTCATGATTATTTGGAAAATTCAAAACTCCTTTCTCACTAATTGGTAGAACCAGTAAGCAAAAAAAAATCAGTAAGGATATAGAAGAGGTTAATAACAATATCAACCACACTGACCTAAGTGATATCCATAAAATATTCTACCCCAACAGTAGTGGAATATACATTCTTTTCAAGAGCACGTGGGACATTCACCAAAACAGAATATATTCTTGGACTTAATACAATCCTTGACCAATTTAGAATATTAGAATAATTGAAATTATACAAAGAGTATCCTGTGACTAGAAAAAATTAAATTAGGCATCAGTAACAGAAAGATACGTGGACAATCCCCATGTATTTGCAAATTTAATGACATACCTCTAAAACAAAGGTCAGAAAGGAAGCCTCCTTCAGAACAAAAACATCAGAAAATATTTTTAAATAAATGAAAATACATTGTACAAAAGTTTACTGGGTGCAGTTAAAACAATATCTAGAGGGAAATTTGCAGCATTATATGCTTATGTTGGAAAAGAAGAAAGGTCCCAATTCAGTGATCTAACCTACTACCTTGAGAAAAGAGAGCACATTATACCAAAAGTAGAAGAAAGGAAGGAATAAAAAATGAGACCAAAATCAATATTGAAATGATGAAAGATTAGTAATGGAATAGAAAAGGTAAAGAAAAAAATCATGAAACCAAAACTAGTGTTTTGAAAACATCAATAAAATTGACAAACTTCCAGGTAGATTAATCAAGGAAAAAAAAAAAGAGAACACAGGAATTATTAATAATGGGATTAAAGAAGGGGCCATCAATATAGATCCTATAGATATTAAAAGGAGAATATTATGAATTTATGCCAATAAATTTGGTCAATTGGAAGAAATGGAGTAAATTCACTGAAAGGCACAAATTCCAAAGCTCACTCAAGAAAAAACAGATAACCTTAATATCTTTGTATCTACTAGAGAAGTTGAATTTGTAGTTAAAAACCTTCACACAAGGAAAACTCAAACCCATATGGCGTTATTGCCAATTCTACCAAAAACTTTAAGAAAAAATAATAACACTTCTACACAAACTCTTCCAAAAAACATAGGAAGGGAATACTTCTAAATCTATTTTTCAAGGCCAGCACTATGCTGACATCAAAACGAGACAAAGACATTACAAGAAAAGCACAGACCAATATCCCTCATTAGCATAAATGCAAAAATTTCCAGCAAAATATTAACAAATCAAATCCAACAATATGTAAGAAGGATAACACACCATGATCAACGATAGTTTACTCTAGGAATGCAAGACTGATTCAACATTCAAAGATCAACCAATGTAATGGACTACAATCAAGAGACTACAGGAGAAAATCCCCATGGTATCAATAGGTAAAGAAAAGACATTTGACAAAGTTCAAAATCATTTATGATAAAAACTCTCAGAAAATAAGAATAGAAGGAGACCTCCTTAACCTGATAAAGAATATCTGTGCAAAACCCACAGCTAACATCATATGTAATGGAAAAAATGAATGCTTTCTCCTTAAGATTGGAACAGGGCAAGAATGTTCACTCTCTTCATCCCTATTCATTTATCACACTGGAGATCCTAGCCAGTGCAAAAACACTGATTTTAAGACTATAAAAGTATATTAATCAAAGTAATGTGGGTATTGTCAAAAAAGCAGTCACATTAAAAGAACACAAAACATAATCCGGAAAAAGACCCACACACACATAGTCAACTGATTTTCGACAAAGTTAACAAAAGAATTCAATGAACAAAGTTCAACAAATAGTGCTGGACCACCACTCATCCATATGCAAAACATGAACCTCATACCATATTCAAAAATTAACTCAAAACAGATCATTTAGGTCCTACTTGAAAAAGCTAATACTGTAAAATGTCTAGAAAAAAACAAAGGAGTAAATCTTTGTGACCATGAGTTGGGCAAAGATTTTTTAGAACCACAGCAGAAAAAACTGACAGATTGGATCTCATCAAAATTTTAAATTTCTTCTCCTTTAAAGGCTGTTGAGAAAATGAAAAGACAAGCCACAGACTGAAAGAAGATATTTTCACAACACAGCTGGTAAAGGGCTGATAACCAGTATATATAAGCAACACTCAAAACTCAATAAGAAAACAAAGAGGGGCACCTGGGTGACATAGTCAGTTAAACATCTGACGTTAAAAATTTTTTTTAACGTTTATTTATTTTTGAGACAGAGAGAGACAGAGCATGAACGGGGGAGGGTCAGAGAGAGGGAGACACAGAATCTGAAACGGGCTCCAGGCTCCGAGCTGTCAGCACAGAGCCTGACACAGGGCTTGAACTCACGGACCGTGAGATCATGACCTGAGCCGAAGTCGGCCACTTAACCGACTGAGCCACCCAGGCGCCCCTAAACATCTGACTCTTAATATGAGCTTATGTTGTGATCTCCTGGCCATGGGCTCGAGCCCCACACTGGGCTCAGCACTGAGCATGGGGCCTGCTTGGGATTCTCTCTCTCCCTCTGCTCCTCTGCCACTTATGCACATGCGTGCGCGCGTGTTCTCTCTCTCTCTCTCTCTCTCTCTCTCTCTCATTAGGATTATTGTAGTCAAAAACCTTCACACAAGGAAAACTCAAACCCATATGGCGTTATTGCCAATTCTACCAAAAACTTTAAGAAAAAATAATAACACTTCTACACAAACTCTTCCAAAAAACATAGGGAAGGGAATACTTCTAAATCTATTTTTCGAGGCCAGCACTATGCTGACATCAAAACGAGACAAAGACATTGAAAGTCTCATTAGGATTATCTCATTTAGTCATTAATAAATGACTAACTTAAAAAAAATAAGAAAACAAAGAGCCCGATTAAAAATGTGCAAAAGATTTGAATACATACTAAAGTAGAGATGTAGATGGCCGAAAAACACATGAAAATATGCTCAATGGCATTATTCATCAGGGAAATGCAAAATTAAATCCACAATGAGGCATCACGACACATCTGTAAGAATAGCTTAAATTTTTAAAAAACCACTAATATGAAGTGCTAATGAGAATACAGAGCAACTGGAATTCTCATACATGCCTGGTGGCCTTGCAAAACAGTACTTTGAAAAACACCTTGGCAGTTTCTTACGAGGTCAAAAGCATACGCTTAATATTCAACCCAAAAAACTTACACATAGGTAATTACCCAAGAGAAATCATGACTATGTCCACACAAAAACCTGTACTTTAAATGTTTATGGTAGCTTTATTCATAAGTACCTCCAAATTGGAAACAATCCAAATGTCTATCAACAGGTGAATGGATAAACAATGTGGCACATTCATGCAGTGAAGTAGTACTCAGCAATGAAAAGGAACAAACTATTGATACCTAAAACTGTATGGATGACTCTTTCCATCATGCCAAGTGGAAGAAGCCAGACACAAAAGGCTATATACTGTATGATTCTATTTATGTAACATTCTGGAAAAGGCAAAACTATAGGCACAGAAATTAAATCAGTGGTTGCCAAGGACTGGGAGTATAGGAAGGGGATTGACTATAAGAGGGCACAAGGCAATTTTGGGGTGATGGGAATATTCTATGTCTTGATTGACAAACTATATTAGTCAAAATTTAGAGTACTGTAAACAAAAAAGGGTGACAGTTACTACATGTAAAGTATATCTCAATAATTCTGAGAAAAAAAAAGCTCTTTCAAGTTGTGCCACTTTGCAGTCAACTCTCACCCTCTCATACACACTGTCCTGTCTCCTGGCAACCACTGATCTGCTTTCTGTCACTATAGATCACTTTTGCCTCGTATTCTTGGGCTTCACCCGTGTTACCCCATTTCTCAGCAAATACTACTTATGCTATGATAAGTACTAATTTCACTGTGGCGGATGTGCCACAATCCATTTATCCATTCAAATGCCGACAGACACTTGGGTTGCTTCCAGTTTGGGGATATAAATAAGGCTGCTTTCAACAGAAGTCTTTGGGTAGACATACATATTTTTTTTCTCTTATACAAATTCTGAGATTTGGATTTTCTAAAAATTTAATATACATACTAATTCTGGGAAGAAAGTAATCTCATCCTGTAGATGAGAAAACCAAAGCCTAGGGGAAATAACCAAGATACTGTAACATATATGGAAGCCACTCACAGGGATGCTACAGATTCTAAGTCAGTGAGACAGACAGGCACTCTAAAGAGTAAGCAGCAAAATAAGACAGCTATAGGGTCTGAGCACCTCCATCGCCCCTGATGTCCAAACACACTTTGAGTATGCTGGGGAGCAGGTAAGAGAGGATGGCTTTGGGACCTCTATCTCAAGGCTGCCAGAAGTTGAATCTAAAGTATGAATTCAGGCTCTTAAATAGTAAACTCCTGATTACAAGAGAAATACTTTGATTTGTAATGGTTCCTGACTCAACAAAGATCAATGAACTTTAACTACACGGTTATTTCCTCATGTCGGAAAAACCAACTGGCCAAGTTTTCATTTGCAAGAGGAAAACCTGAAGGATCACCTACTCATGTCTCAGAGCCAAGCCTCCCCAACATTTTTACCTCCACCTTGCCCACCTTCTTTCCTTCAAAACTCTGTCCCTCCCACCTCTTCATTTAGAGCTCTTCTGAGTAAAGCTAGACTTTGCATCTATGTATACCAGCATTTCCAGGCGGGCCTTGACGATGAATTATACACATATAATGTGTAGATAAAATGCCAGGTGGCCGGCACACAAGTAGGAACACACCTGCTTGGGTGTTAGCAGTGTACCTGGATCGGCTTAGACTAGACTGTTTAGTACACCAGGCTCCTCCCCAGTCAGAACCACTATAAATTCCCCTGCCCAGGGTTTCAGTAGGAAGGACTTGCCCTTCACCTTGAGGAGTTTCTACTGCCTCCTCCTTTCCCTTCTTCCTGGAAAGAGCATCTATTCCATTACTACCTCCCCAGTGTGGTCTACTTTTCCCCAGCTACATTAGGGAGTGAGCAGCAATCACACTAATTTATGGGGTAAAAAAATTTCTGACATTCTACTCACTAATGGACATCCTATGACTGAAACATAAGAGAAGCCCAATAGGATGGTTTGAAAGGCCAAGTCTAATCCCATCTTAGAAGCTAATCAGAGACTGGTTCTACAGGCTGCCCTATATGAAAGCCTTCTACTCCTTCCACCCTTGGGAGAACCACTTCAGACTACTTCCCCTCAGATGTCCCCTCTACCTTCCTAAGATCTACTCTGAAAGAGCTGCCTGAAAAGACCTCCCAGACATTAACAGTTTGGGGGCGCTGATAATTAGTAGTTGATATACTGATTTTGATTTGATTTGTGGGGAGAGGCAAGGGATTGTGGAAGGCTGTGCCCATGCCTCCCCTTGCTGGCGTCTCCACGTTCACTATCACCACACAGAAATCGTTTATTTTCCTGGGACAAATCCTTTCTCCCAGGCCCCCGTCTCCTTAGCTGTAAAACAAAAGAGTTCAGTATTAGTGGCTCTCAACTCTTATCACCATCACCACATGGTGTCACACAGGCTGACATCCATAATTCCCCCACTCCTCACCAACTCCATGGTGACCCTCCTTAGCCCATACCAACAACATCTCTTGCCTGGATTGGGGCAATTGCCTCCTAGCTGGTCTCTGCTTCCACTTAACCTCCTAGAATCGATTCTTCACATAGGGACCACCAGGGCCCTATACAGTCTGCACTCACCCCGCTTCTCTGACCTCAGTTCCTCCTTCGCTTATGTTTCACTCCCTCCACTCCACCCAGCCTGTCCTCCTTGCTGTCCCTCAAACATGCCTGGGACAGCCTCACATCAGGACTTTGGCACTTGCCATTCCCTCTGTCTGGGAAGTCCTGTCCCAGGGGGCTACACAGCTCACTGCCTCAGCTCCTTCAGGTATTTGCTCAAAGGTCACCTTCTCAGCAAGGTCTTCCCTGGACACCCTAGTCCAAATCAGAACTGTTATGCCAGCTGCCCAATATTCCCTACACCCCTTCCCTACTGTATTTCACTCCTTAGCACTTATCACCACCCAAGATTCTTTAATCTTACCACCTGCTTCCCCAGCATGACTATAAACTCCATGAAAGCCAGGATGTGTAAGGTTTTGTTCACTACTGAATCTCTAGTGCCTCGCCCACAAGAACTCAATAAATACTGAGTGAACAAATGCCACGTGCTCCATCCACCTAATACTCCTTTTCTCTCCTACTTACTAAAATATAGCATAATGCATGTGAGGCTATTAAAGGACTCATCTTTAATTTACTTTATTAAAAAATGACTTGCAAATTTTCATGATTGTTATGAACTGGCTGAGAGAGCCAACTGCATCACCAGGCTGTGGTTGAGAACCATCAGGTAGATTACCCCGGGGCCTTTCCACTCTGAGCCAGCACTCTCAGTGAGCAAGCCCAGGTCAGGGACACAGTGTTATGGTAAGAAGTCCACACATCCCTATGAGCAGGAGGCACTGCTTGAATACTGGCAAGTGTCTCATGCTTACGTGTATTCCTGTTTCCCAAACAGTGTGCGTATACTGTTGGGATTCACAAACACAAATCGATACTGAATTCACAGCAGCACTTAGTAGTTACATGCTTTATCAGCCAATGGTAGAAGCCTAACTACTAGTAGGCAAAGTTCCACAAAGTTTTTTAAAACATTAAAAAAAAAAAAAAAAAAAAAAAAGACCTTATACTTGGCAGGACTGGGAAGCAAGGCTTGACCACATGGCTGCAATCCAAATTAAGTATCTTTATCCTGCCCTTCCACTCCCCACCCCGCCTTTTTTTTCCTTTACATATGCTATTTTCATGGAACACTATGATTCTCTATTTGCAAAAAAAAAACTTTTTTGAGGGAGAAGTAGTCCCTGGGCTGAGACTGAACATCTCAAAGCTGGTGAGAGGCATTTAAGCACAGTAAAGCCTGGGAGGGAAAATGTGACTATTCATCTTGTTCAGATGTAGGTCATATTCTCATGCTTGTCAATTTCTTCCAGTTGGATTTGCAACTCCTACATTAGCAATGCTACTTTAGGCAATGAACAAAAAGAAAGTTACAACTAAAGCTTTAAAGGGATGCCTGGGTGGCTCAGACACTTGAGCTTCTGACTCCTGATTTTGGCTCAGGTCATGATCCCAAGGTCATGGGATGGAGCCCAGAGATGAGCCCCCTGTCCGGCTCCAGGCTGAGCGTGGAGCCTCCTTGAGAGTCTTTGTCTCTCCCTCTTCCCCTCTCCCCTGCTTGCATGCTCTCTCTAAAAAAATCTTTAAAGAAATCATTATTTTCTAATCTGTATTGCCTTAGCAAGACCGTGTGAGTGGGGGAGAGGCAGAGAGAGAGACAGAGGATTCCAAGCAGGCTCCATGCTGCCAGCACAAGCCCAGTGTGGACCTCGAACTCACAAAACCATGAGATCACGACCTGAGCTGAAAGCGAGAATTGGATGCTTAACTGACTGAACCACCCAGGTGCCCCTAAAATGCTCTAAAATTTAATTCCATGATTATCATGGAATTTTTCAAGATTTTCTATAGATGGCAAATTACACTTAAGAATTTTTTGTAAAAAGCACACAAGAATACTTTCCTCTATAAAAATTAAGTTTATTATCTTTGATGTCATCCATTAGAAGCACAAAAGGAAGTTGATGGGAATTTCAACTGTGCCTCAATGACAGGATTTTTTAGGTATCCTCCCCCCAAAAGATTAAGTTTGCAAGTTTCCTAAAGTGGCTCCCTAAATTTTTAAAGCTGCCATTTTGATCTTCCAACTCTCTTTCCCCTTTTATTTCTACTCTCTGAAAGCGTTGTGAGAAATATAATTTCTAGTTTAAAAAAACTCAAATTACTTTTATTTTGAGAATGTTATGCAAGCCCTGGTGACTAAGTTAGGCTAGGTTGGGAGAAATAAGGTTGGTTATCTCTGTTTTAGACCACAGCTTCTCAAGTTAAAATTCTTAAGGGTTTCCTTAGACAATACAGGGTCTGCTTGAGCTGAATAAGAATCATAAACACCAGAGTAAAGTGGAGTTATGTCTGGGGAATTATTTAATCAGAGTATGTTTAATTTCAAAAACTGACCAAGATCAGCTAGCAAAGACCTCAGGGGGAAGAAAATGGCCACAATGTGGGGTGTCTGGGTGGCTCAGTTGGTTAAGCGTCCAACTTTGGCTCAGGCCATGATCTCGCGGTTTGTGGGCCCGAGCCCTGTGTCAGGCTCTGTGCTGAGAGCTGAGAGCCTGGAGCCTGCTTCGGATTCTGTGTCTCCCTCTCTCTCTCTGCCCCTCCCCCACTCATGCTCTGTCTCTCTCTGTCTCAAAAATAAACATTAAAAAAAATTTTTTTTTTAAAGAAAATGGCCACAATGTGTCACAACAAATTGCACTTTCCTCGCTTCTCTTCCAAATGACAAGCATCAAAAGTGGTCACCTGTACTTACCATGGTACTTGGCATTCAAAAGTTACCTGCATTTCCTGGAAGCATGGTGCGGATGGAAGACTACCTATGAATATATGCATTAAATGGCCAAAAGTAAAATGAGCATTGGCATATTGGAGAAATTTTTAGAACCACATTAAATTTGAAACATCGGAATTTTCCAAAGATTTTCTTATTTGCCTCATTAACATACTTATGAACTGGAAAGCTTGCAAAGAAAGCCACTGGATCTCCTCCAAGATTCCTCACTTAACTAGTAGGCAAAAAGTTACTTACTACTTTGGCAAAGGCTCACAGAGCAGAGATTCCCTGCTAGACTACAATCCCACAATGTCCCCACATCCCGCCTGGCTTAGGAAAGCAGCATAGGATGGAGGTCCGACTTCACAGTGGGGAGCCGAGAGAAGCATGGAATGCTGGTGAGCACCTTCAGACCATCTCCTCTAAACCCTTCCGTTTAAAAATGAGGAAACTGAGGCCCAGGGTAATTATTCCAGGTTTCATATACCTTTATGGCCAGAACCACAACAAGAACCCAGGGCTTCTGGTTCCCACAACTAGGGCTTCCTTTTAGACAGCTACTCCAAATGTAGAGTTGGCTTCTGAAAGTAAATTGGACTTATGGAATACTGACTTCGTGATCAGCCCTTAACTGATCATCTGGCATGAAACAGGGATCTGCCACGTTCTGATTTAAGGGTGTGCACCCAAATCTGAAAGCATCTCTCACTGCTGCAAATATTCAGTGGTGGCGATTGACATCTCATTTTATCCTTTCATTCTGTCCTTTTTCTTTTCCTTACACAATAAATCACAGTATCCCAAAGTGTTAACAATGTATAAGAAATGGGGCAAGGAATAGGGGAAAGTAATGACCAACCTTAACAAAGAGATATTTAGAGGCACCTGGTCATGATCTCTCAGTTTATGGGATTGAGCCCCACATAGGGCTCTGTGCTGACAGCATGGAGCCTGCTTGGGATTCTCCCTCTCTCTGCCTCTCACCTAATCTCTCTCGCTCTCTCTCAAAATAAATAAACGTTTAAAAAAAATTATCTTCCTTTAAAAAGAAAAAAAGAGAGAGATTTACGTAATTGAAATAGCCTGAAATAATTCTCACACTCAAAACTGTATTTTGGAAACTCACAGCTTTTCTCTTTAATACACCTGGTAATCATCCTGAGAAAGTCTTACTCAGAAGAAGGTGGCTTCTGTGTCCTCTAGATACAGCCTTTACCACCAACCCTCTGTGACTCAATCATTTGCATGTTATCGCTTTCCCATTGCCTGACTTTCCTCACTCCCTACACCCAAAGACCTTTAGCCCAGCTGCTCTGGCTCTCACCTGTGCTTTCTCATCTTTAAGTTTCTCTTTTCTTAACTATTTTCAACTGTACTGTTTGGCTCATCTTCCTCAATGCATTTTTCATGTCATAAATTTGAGCTGCAAAGTGGCACTAAACCCCAAAATATATCTGAAGAATTATTAGGGTAAACTGAAATCACCAAGTAATCTCTCTTACCTTCTTGGGCAGCCACTCAATTTTTAGTATCTCCTCAGGGCATATACTTCTGGTAACTGGCTGTCCTTTTACTTTAAGACAATATTAAAAAAAAAAAAAGTTCATTTGTTTGTTTTTGAGAGAGAGAGAGAGTGACAGACAGAAAGGGAGAATCCCAAGCAGGCTCCATGCTGTCAGTGCAGAGTCCAACGCAGGGCTCAATGTTATGAACCGTGAGATCATGACCTGAGCCGAAATCAAGAGTCAGATGCTCAACCGACTCAACCACCCAGGTGCCCCTTGAAGACACTATTTTAACATGCCAAGGCCTAAAAGTTCAGAACGTCCGTGCTGAAAAAATTTTAGACATCATCTAGTTTATCCCAAACCCCTCATCTTATAATAAATTGAGGCTAAGAGAGGGAAGGTTTTGGTCTAAGACCCTTCCCAGATGATTTCTCATCTTGCAACATGTTAACATGTTCTCTTTTCTTTCCAATTACAGTATAGTCTACTTGTTACCACCTGAATTAGTTACTCCTTTACCAACTCTTTCAAAAGGAAAGATAGTAATTAATGCCTTCAGGTGGTGATCTACCCCACAGGGTATCTTTAGGGAACAGGGTTTTTACTATTACTATTATTATTATTATTATTATTATTATTATTATTATTTCAAGCTCTAAAGTGTACATGCATTACTAACTACATATTATGAATAATAAGTAAGGGCCTTCCATAAATCTACATATTAGTGAAAAAAACTCTGGAGATAATAAAGTGACCTAGTTAGGATTTGGGGTCTTAAGCCCAGTCTGCTACTAATTAGCTATGATCCTTTGAGTGAGTCACTTCAGGTCTCTTTTTTTCACATGGATGGGTGATAAGGAAGATGGACAAGATCTGTGATTCTCAACTTTCTTTCTTTTTTTTTTTTTTTTTTTTTTTAATATATGAAATTTACTGTCAAATTGGTTTCCATACAACACCCAGTGCTCATCCCAAAAGTGATTCTCAACTTTCAAGTTCTGAGATGAGATCCAAAGATCTAAAGGAAATCACAGGTTTGCTTCCTCCTGACACAGCTGCACAGCTAAAATATTGAGTATGTTTGCAAGTCACTAGGTATTTCATGCCGACCAGAAGCTCTCATTGGCATGTATACACATCTCAGCTAAATTACTTTTGGTTTAAGAAAAAATGTAAAAACACACACACACATTTGGCCCACTGAAGAAATAATAAAAAGAATGAAGCTTTCAAAAGCACAAATATGGGAGTAGAGGGCAGAGAAAAAAGTTTTGCACAAAGAAAAAGCAATTCACATAAATATGAAATTAGATTTCACTCAAGTACCAAGGAATTTCTGTCCTTCCTGTATTCATCCGCTGATCCTGAAAATGCCCAGATGCAAAGCACTCTGTCAAATCTCAGTTCTTGAAAAGAGCGCTTGATCAAACACAGAATAGGCACTTAAGAGTTGGATTATAAAGTATTTTCCTTTACATTCATACCAAGTCTCCAACAAGATTCTATTGCACAGAGAATTTAAAGAGAAGTCCTTCAAGGAGTTTAAATGTCTTGGTACAAAACACAGTAGTTCATTCAGCCGTGTTCAACCAATACACTTAAAAGGGCATTAGCAGGGATTATGTTCCATCTCCAATCTACAGGGACTGAAATCTGAAGGCACTGCCAACTGCTGCCTCACCGTCTCACTGTGCTTAACTAGCAAAGAGGAAATCTGTGTGCCACCAAAGGGCCCTGGGCCGAGGCACAGGAGATGTGAATTCTAATCCAGCTGGCCCCAGGAGCAATTCCCTGCACAGAGCACAGTGCTTTGCCTGTAACTGATGCTCCGAAATGTCAACTAAGTGGAAATGCAAAAATCCCCACCAAGTGCCCATGAATATTATACAGAGAATTTAAAGATGCCTCCAAGAAACTGAAATCCAGTTAGGTAAAATATAGGAACTTTGGTGTAAGGAAAAGAACTAACGTGTCTCGACCATTATAATAAATCAAAGGATTTACAGTAGTTACCTCACAAAAGCTTTGTGGAGTAAGTTAAACATTTCCATTTGATAATACAGAAAACCAGGCTCAAAGAAAGTAGTTTATTCACCATCCACAATTAGTAAGAGGAGAAGCCCAGATTTCCAACCCAGGTCTGCAAAGCCCACAGTTTGCAGTATGCAACGCCTACACATCAAGGCAGCCCAGGATGAGTTAGAAATTCGGGTCTAAGTTTCACTCTTGTCTCTAAGTTGTTTTATACCACTAGACAGAACACTTGTTCTGCAATTTTCCCACCGCACCATGGGACGTAGCGGGGCGGGGCGGTGACCTAGATCAGTAGTTTGTTTTGTTTTGTAAGGCGGTCATCAGAATCCTTTGGGGCCAGGACTTTTTTCTAATATAGGCATACGCCTTTCTTGCTCTTTGAAACTATGTGGGACTGGTACGCTTCAGTTGTAACTGGAAATGCATTACACCCCGCAAACGGAACGGAGCAGAAAAGTTGTGCGGGCCCCAATCCCCCTCCCGTTAACTTGAGGCTGAGCACCTGACCCTGCAGGATTCGTGTTTCCTTTTAGCTTAGAGCTGTGTGCCGGCCCCGGGGCTCCCGGTCTGAGAGCAATGTATAGTATGCGCGTCCTGCATTACCTGAGCGGCCTGCAGGGGCTGGTCTGTAGAGAGAGGCCCGTGCCTTTGAGGGGCTTAACGCTCACCGTGTAACATACCGAGCTCAAACAGCCGGCGGCTCTGATATGCCCTGCTCCGGAGGGGCGGCAGTGGAACCACTTCCTGGTCAGCGTCTCCCGCCCTTCGTCCACACCCCTACTGCTGCATTTCCCCCGCTGCACTGACTTGCCCGGCGGCAGGAGGGTCTGTCAGGCTCCCGGGCGGACGCCCAGCCCGTCACCAAGCGGCCGGGGGAGGGGTCCGATCAGAGATTTAAAACAACGCTCTGGAACTCCGACTCCCCGCCCCCCCTGCGGGGCATCTCCTGCGGCTGCCTGGAAGAGGCCCCGGGCCCGTTCCAGTCCCGTCCGGGCCACTGTCCCTCCAGTGACCCAGGTGCGCCGCGCCCGCCCGAAACCCCGTCTGACGCCGCCCGGCACCTGTCGCGCCCGCAGCGGCAAACCCTGCGCTCACCTCGTCCCGGGGGCCCACGGCCCGTCCCCGCGCCTCTGGGCCCAGCTCCCGCCGCCGTCTCCGCCAGGCCCACAGCCGCGGCCGCCGCCCACTTTCGGTTTCCCCGCACGGCCAGAGCCGCAGCCACGGCTCGGGATTCACCTCAAGCCCCCGCCCCGCCCCGCCCCGCTCTGCCCCGCCCCGCTCCGCCCCGCCCCGAAGGCAGCCCGGCCTCGGCTCTGCGCACGCGCGGGCTCTCCGGCCGCGTCGGCCCACGCCGGCGTCCGCGCGTGGGGAGGGAAACCGATGCCGCCTAGCGGTTTCTGCGCGTGCCCACGCACGGGCCGACGGCGGAAGAAGACTGCGGGGAAGGTTCAGGCGCGCCTCCCCGTGGACAACGCAAGTACCCGCGGCCTGGCCCGGCCGGGACCCGGCACTTCACACCCAGCAGGACCTCACCAGCAGTTAACACGCTCTTGTATGCTTGCTTCACGCCCAAGTCAGACGTTTCAGTCAACTCTTGCTCATTCTTTTGGTTAACAGGAACAGTTACTTTTAACCCTCCCAGACGTCCACCTGGTCCGCTCATTTCCTTTAGGTTTTTCCGAAGCGTCACCTTTTCGAAGAAGGTGCTACTTTAAAAAAATGTCAATCTGCTTCCCGGAGTTTCTCACTTCTCAGCTTTCTCTCTCTTGAGCGCACTGTATGTATTTTACTTATCATGTCCTCGAATTAAGCTCTGTGAGCACAGGAATCTTTGTCATGCTCCCTAACCTATTCCTGGAGCCTAGGATTGTGCCTGGCACATAAGGGTTAAATAAATATTTGTCGAATTCATTCCTTCATTCATTATAAAATTATTGAACATCTAATATTCATTCACTTATTTCTTGTGCACATTAATTCTACCAACATATATTGGGCGTGTCGGTTTGTATTCCTTAAACCAACATTGAACACTTCTCTGCACTTATTCTATAAGCATTCACTGAGGTCTGCTGTTTTTTCGAGGAGTATATATTTTTACAGCTCTATTGAGGCATACTGTAAACGGCACATTTAGAATGTACAATTTGATGTTTTCACATATGTATACAGCTGTGAAACCATCACTGCCATAAACATAACAGCACACCATCACCTCCAAAAAGTTTTCCCTGGGTCACTTTTATAATCCTCATCTCTTGTGCCTCTCTGTCCCTTGCCCCTTCAACTGCTGATCTGCTCTCTGTCACTATGGATTAGTTTGCTTTTTCTAGAGTTTTATATAAATGGAATCATACAGTATGTGCTGTCTTTTTTGGTAGGGGTCAGGAGGAAGGTCCATTTTTTTTCACTCAATGTAAACACGTTGAGATTCATCCATGTTGTTTTGTGTAACAGTAGTTCGTATCTTTTTATTGCTGAGTAGTATCCCATTGTATGGGGGTACTAAACCTACCATATGACCCAGCAATTCCATTTACCCAAAGTTTGCCCAAGAGAAATGAGAGCATATGTCTACACAAAGACCTAGACAAGAATATTCATAGCAGCCTTGTTTACAATAGCCAAAAATAGAAAAAAAACAATACCCACTGGTAGTTGAATGGACAATCAATTAGTACATATTGAACACCTGCTGTTACATAACAAACTTTCATGGAATGCCTACTCTGCTAAGGCACAAGCCTATGCTTGAGGAGCATTTTAAAAATTATTTCTTATTTATTTATTTCCTTACTTATTTAATAAACTGCACATCCAGCATGGAGCTCAAACTTATGACCCTGAGATCAAGAGTCACGTGCTCTACCAACTGAACCAGCCAGGCAAGCACCCTTGAGGGTCTTTTGATTCAGTGAAAAGAGATAGCAAGCAATGAAAAGGTTGGCTGAAAGTAGATCACAGAAGGCCCTATTGCCCATGCACAGAAGTTTGGGCTTTTCCCCAAAGGCAATGGGGAACCGTTCAAAATCTCCTTTGAATGCTGTTCTCTTTTATACTCCCACATCTAGTCCCTAACTAAATCTGCCCAAATGTCTCTCCCCGGCACTTCTCTTCATCCCTGCTACTGTATTTCAGTCTATTTAGGATCTCTCTCCCTTGCAATCTGCTCCAAACACTGCAGTGGGTTTAATAGACCTAAAATATAGCCAGACCCAGTTTGGACTCTGCAGTGCTCATGACATCTTCTGACTCCACATTTATGATAGGAAAGATGTAAAAAGCAGCTCCCAGTGGAAAGAGTGCCACTGGAGAAGAAAATTAGGAAAAACTCCAGAGTCCAACATGCAAAGTAAATCATAAAAGCAATGTATGTTGACCTCAAGTCTGAGATTCTTCATCCTTTCAAAGGGATTCTATGGACTGTACTGTATAGAAAGACAAATGACGTTCTGCAGCTAGTTTTTTTTAAAAAAACTGATTTTGGGGGGCACCTGGGTGGCTCAGTCGGTTAAGCATCTGACTTAGGCTCAGGTCATGATCTCACGGTTCATGGATTCCAGCCCCCTGTCAGGCTCTGTGCTGACAGCTCAGAGCCTGGAGCCTGCTTCAGATTCTGTGTCTCCCTCTCTCTCTGCCCTTCCCCCATTCATGCTCTGTCTCTGTCTCTCTCTTTCTCTGTCTAAAAAATAAACATTAAAAAAAATTTTAAATCAGATTTTTGATGAATAGTTTACGTATAATAATAATAATACATATTTTAAATGTATGGTTTGGTAAATTTTGACAAATGTATTCAATCGTGTGTCCACCACCACAATCAAGATCTAGAACTAATTCATCATTTCAGAAATTTCCCCTGTGCCTCTTTAGAGTTAATTTCTTCCCCCTACCACCAGCCCTTGGCAGGCATTGATCTATTTTCTGTTACTAGAGCTTTGCCTTCTCTAGAATGTCATATAAATGGAATCATACAGTATGGAGTCTTTGTGACTGCCTTCCTTCACTTAGCAGAATGCTTTTGAGAGTCACCCACGTTGCCACATCTATCAGTAGTCTGTTTCCTTTTATTGCAGAGTAGATACCATCACCGGTATGGATATGTCACAATTTGTTTATTCACATTTGATACATGTTTGTGTTATTTCCAGTTTGGGGCTATTGTGAATAAAACAGCTGTAAACAATCACATACAGGTCTTTGTGTGGTCATATAGTTGTCTTGCATAAAGACTTAGGAGTAGAGTTGTTGGTTGCAGAATATGTGTATGACTATAAGACACTATCAAATTGTTTTCTAAAATGGCTGCATCATTTTGTTCTCCCTCCTCCCACCTGCCAGCAGTGTATGACAGGTCCAGTTGCTCTAAATCTTCTCCAGTCCTTGCAATTGTCAGTCATTTTAAGTTTAGTCATTTTAGCAGATGTATACAGATATCACATTGAGGTTTTTTAATTTGCATTTCCCCATGACTAATGATATTGAGCATATTTTCATGTGTTCACTGGCCCTTCATATATGTTCTTGGGTAAAGTGTCCATTCTGCAGGTAGATTTTTGGCTAAGACATACCAGGAGGTTCTCAGAAGTCCATGGAAAGCTGACATAGCAAGGACAGGTTAGGAAGTTTGTTAACTTTCTTTGGAAATGGCCCCAAACCCAGGGAATTCAAGAATTAACTCCCATGCCCTAGATATATAATTGCATTTCAGGGAAATCGGAGATGATATCAAAGGATGACAAAAACTGGTTATTCTTCTGACACAATGGCTCTTGCCTCTTGTGGGATAGGAGGTCAGAATATGGGAGAGTAACACATGGATACGAAATTTGGCATATGATGTCAGAGAAGATTTTGGGGGCACCTTAAGTCCCACTAGGAACCTGTATTAAAAACTGCCTTAGATGAGGGCATATATTCTGAGGCCAAAGAACGGAGTTTTCAGAATGAACAAGACTGAGGTGGAAGGTATTCTCTCTCAGCAAAAGCCCAAGCTCATCTTTGGATGACTGGAGTCAGGGCCAGGAGCATCTGTGTCTCTCTTTCAGGAGAGGCAGGAACACTTCCCATCCTCAAGGGCTGTTGAGAGGTTGTGATCTGCTCGGATGGCTTTTGAGTGTAGGCAAGACAGATAGTAGGGGGACCAAGACCAGCTGGCCAGTGGGCAACAGCCTGGCAAGTAATCTGTGCCCATCCAAATACTTCCGAGAGGTTGTCATGGGAAAGGAGTGCTAATCAAGGCCCAGGCATAAGAAAGGAAGATGGCTTTATTGCCACCTTATCCTGGGCTGAGAAAGGTGGGAATATGTCCAGTGCGAAATGTCCACCTAAAGCCCTTCATGCATTTTTGTCTACACCTGGGGAGCCTGTTTGGAGAGAGCCACACTGGACACAAACACCAAAACACCCGTACAAGGCAGACAAGACCAAAGCCACTGGTTGAGGTGCATCTCTGTCTTTCCCTCCTTCCCTTCTCTCAGTCCAGCAAGCACCACTTAGGAAGAAGGGGAGACAGCAACCACATTCCAAGAGCACGCCTGTAGCTCATTTTGTTTTTATCTCACCTGATGGGGTTTCTGGCATTTGCAATGCGGTCTAAGAAAGAGATACTCCCAACCCTCCCTCACAGGGTCTCTCTGACGTTTCTGCTGTGGTGGGCAGTTCTTCCACTCTTCAAACTTTGGAGTGGCAATTTTAGACACCCCAGTTGTCCCCATTTCACTTCCCATCTGACCTCATCTGCCTCTTCTCTAGATTGTCTCCTATGAGGAAACCCAATCCCAAACTCTCATTTCTATCTCTTTGCCTACCACCAGATGAGCTGCAGGGACTTGGCTGTGGCATTATTTGGGGTCTTCATTAATTCCTCTCCTGGGAAATCTTCCTTGAAGCCCCACCCAAAAGTGACCTGCTCCCTTAGTGGAGCTCCTGTAGCACCTTGTCTGTCCCTCAAAAATGTTTACAGTAGGGGAGGATGTAGGAGATGGTCCCAGGTCTCATCTTCCTTGTGAACAACTTGAAAAGACTTATATTGTATTCATCTTTTTTCCTCTGAGTTATTTAATTGCAAATAATTTTAGCAATGATAATTCTAAGTCCTTCTTAAAGCTGAACAACACGTTCAAAGTTACATACGTGGACTAAGTCCAGCTTCACCTCACCTTTTTGCTTACATAAGGCCAGGAAAAATAGATGCATAACAAATGGAATCTTTGGACAAATCTACTTTTAATCGTTAACATCATGATCACACCCTCTCCTGTCAGCTATTGCCTCACCAACAAATGCAGAGGAATTTCTAGACAATTGCGTTTGTTTTAACTGAGTAAGGAGAAACAAAACAAAACAAAACAAAACACTGAAGGGAGAGATTGCTGGGGCGCTGCTGAAATCCAGGCCCTGGTAAAGCTGAGGATGTGCTGATCAAGCAAAACTCCCTAATCTGCCCACAAAGGCCTCCAAGGTGAGTCAGCTGAAAGGGGTTAATCCCCAGAAGGGACTGATCCCTAAAGCTGTAGAGGCCACCCAGCCACTGAACACTGGAAAACAGGGGATAACGAAAGCTTAAAGCCACATTGTGTAGAGCAAGGTCATAGGACCAACGGGGGAGGGTCTTGGCTCTCTAAGAGATGGCCTCTGCCCCTCTAGAGCTGTGGCTCATTTGCACAGCCCAGCCCTGGGCAAGGCCCAGAGAGAAGGACAACTCCCAGGATGCAGATATTAACTTGGCAGCAGGTTAAGGACCCAGATGTGGGGTAGGGCATGGAGGTGGGGTAACTAATACTTTAAGCAAGGCAAGCAACTATAGCATTACTGATTCTGTAACAATCAATAAACAGACTGGTACAAAAATTATACTGCAGTAGATGCTAGGGGTGAGGAAGGAAGGAGGCAAAGAGAAGGAACCACGTAAGTCTACGGCTTAGTATAGCTTAGCTGATCCTGAAATCAAAAATGCAGACAGTATTCAAGAAAATGTGGTTTCAGAGCCCCCTGACTGGTATAGTTGTTAGAGCATGTGACTCTTGATCTTAGTGTCATGAGTTTGAGCCCCATATTGGGGGTAGAGATTACATAGAAAAATAATATCTTTTTTAAAAATGTGTGTTCAGATTCAAAGTGTAATACTCTGGGAGGATCATTGCCACTTAGTTGTTTGACCTTGAATAAACCAAAATCTTTTGTTAGATTCCCTTTAAGTGGCAAAATTAACCCAGTAAGTAGCAAAAGAGACTTCACTAGAGGCTTTTTGGACAATTCCCATTCTTTAGTGGGTCTCCATGAGAGCAACATCATTCCCCCCCCCCCCCAGGGCACGTTGGACATTTGTGAGGTTAATTTAGGTTTTCACAGTGATGGGGGGCACCTCCTCAGATTTAGTGGGCTTGGCTGGTTGCTTTTTGTCCTGCTGCCAGCAGAACAGCTCCCCGATATCCAAGGAGTTCCCTTTGTCCCAACCAACATGTGACTGTCTTGCCAGTCATTCATGTAGCTGAAAAGCCTCTGATGTATAAACACAAATAACTTTTTCGTAGTTTTATATATAACACGTTTTCCAAGTTATTTGATCTGTGAATTTCAGTTCAGGAAAGTAAAGGGAGGGGCTATAAAATATTCATTATAAAAGAGGGTGCTGGGGGCACCTGGGTGGCTCAGTCAGTTAAGCATCAAACTCTTGATTTTGGCTCAGGTCATGATCTCATGGTTTCATGAGTTTGAGCCCCACATTGGGCTCTGTGCTGAAAGCATGGAGCCTGCTTGGGAGTCTCCCTCTCTCCCTCTCTCTCTGCCCCTGCCCCGCTTGTGCTCTCTCTGTCTCTCTCAAAACAAATAAATAAACCTAAAAGAAAAAAGAGGGTGCTAGGTCAGATAGGGGTTGAGTGCTGCTTCTAGAAATCCCCCAACAGCCATTCTTACCCAAAGAGAAGCTGAACAAGACATTCTTGTTTACTCCAACAGACAGGGATGAATGCATGTCTTTATTAGAATTCTGCATCACCCCACTCCCAAATTACCTGATTTTCCCTAGCACTTACAACATGCTGAGGAGATTAAACACTGTTTTGAGAGTTCTTCCTGGAGTTCACTTAGCCCATAAGTAGAAGAGATGGTCTTCTTTCCAATTCTCTCTTCATCCTCTTGCACTTAGCCTTTTCCATTTAAAACTGGAGCCCCTGCTCTCAGTAGCAACTTCCTTCAAACAGGGTGTTTTATATTTGCAATTAGAAAATTATAGCACCTTGGGGCACCTGGGTGGTTCAGTCTGTTGGGTGTCCGATTTCAGCTCAGGTCATGATCTCGCGGTTCATGAGTTCGAGTCCTGCGTTGGGCTCTGTGTTGACAGCTCAGAGCCTGGATCCTGCTTCCGATTCTGTGTCTCCCTCTCTCTCTGCCCCTCCCCTGCTCACACACTCTGTCTCTCAAAAATAAATAAACATTAAAAAAAAGAAAAAAAATTATAGTACCTGGAGGCTAGCTGTTGCCTAAGAAAGGAGCTAACAAGGTATTGGCCAGAGCAAGCCACCAGAGGAGATTTCCTCCAGATAAGTGGTTCTTAATATGAAAGTAACACAGTCTGCAAGCACTAACACAGCATTTCCCTCTCTTCGTGCAGTACATGTTCCAAAAAAATGGATTTGAAGGTTGATATGTATATATATCATATCTGAATATATATATGATATATATATGTGGTTGTGTATATATCATATATGAATATATATATGATATATATATGTGGTCCCTAATCAGAACGACTGCAGTGTTCTAGCGCTGGGAAATGCATAGAAAGTATAAAGACAAAGTAAACATCCCCCCCCCCATGAAAATCTCTAAGGCAAGCCATAGACCTGCATAATAGAGGTTAACAAATGGCTTGCACCAAATCCAGGTACCAATTTACTGGCTGACAATTGTTCAGAAAGAGACTTGATCTTTACTTTGCCATTCTATATCCATGGAATTTTTCTTTTCACGTCTCCAAATGTTTCCAGTCAATTCTTCCAATTTTCTTCTCTACACCCTTTCCATCCTGGGAAGGCACTGTGTTCACCTCCAAGCCTGGTGGACCCTGGGTGGTAAGGTGGAGAACAGGCTGGAGGAGTGTGACCTGATACTTCTCCAGATGCTTGCTGACAACAACAGGCCAGACAGACAGCCCTTACAGACTATTTGCAAAATATTGTTCCTCTGCACGGACCACCTCTGATCAGTGGGGAACTTCCCCTTGTGTATGAGCCCTGCCCTTATTGGGAAGGCAGCTATGAATGTCCAAATGCCATTTTGATCTAAAAACTCTCTCTCTAGAGTGTCTACCTGTGAACTTTAGTGTTACCTGTTGGCTAAAGAGAAAGAATGGAAACTTCCCTAAAGCGGGGGTTGTTTGATATTTGGAGAATGCTGTCACAACCTTCTTAAAATCTTCTCTTGGTCAATTGCCACACTTACCTCCTCTAAGCAAGCTTTAATTAATTGAATTTTTTGAAAGTGGCACTCAGAAAAAAAGTTCTAATTTCCAGCTGGCTATTTCTTTGCAAATAAACAAGACCCATTTAGAAGGTATTTGTAACTCAGATAATGGCCAGTTGTTCTAAATAGCAGAATTGGTAACTTGTCAGAATCTTTCCTTGGGTGTTTTGGAGCCTATACTGCTAAAGTTGAAAAAAGCATTGCTCTGGGTGATTCCAAGTCTCAATCCTGATCTTGTAATGTGTCTGGGAAGATCAAGTGGCCTCTATTTGAAACTACAAGATTTGTGGGTGGGTGTTATGACATGTTGCATAAACCCTATTGCTGGAAAGCTGATTTTATAACTTGTGTGCAATGTTTACAACATCACCAGCAACCTGTTTAGGGCTGTGGTGCTAACAAGATAGAAGTGAAATGGAAATCTAGGTCAATGTTGTGTAAACCGGTGTTCTTGGACTTATTCTTAAAGGTCTGAGGTTCTCAATAAGAATGTAAAATATTTACATTTTCATTTAGATGATTATTTTAAATAAATACAGCCACATTTTGCATCTTCTGATGACTACTTTATAACAAAGCAGTGCCATGCTAACAGTTATATATAAGGTCTTTATGAGGAAAACTACAACTCTTGCAAAAGGAACCAAAAAACCATTAAGTGGAGAGATATTCTATGTTCATGGATAGGAAGACCCAATATTGTCAAGATGTCAGTTCTTCCCAACTTGATCTATAGATACAGTGTGATCCCAATCAAAATCCCAGCATGTCATTTTATGGACATTGGCAAACTGATTCTACAGTTTATATGGAAAAGTTAAAAAAAAACAAAACAAAACAGAATAACTAACACAGTATTGAAAGAGAAGAAAAAATTGGAGGACTGGCATTATCAGACTTCAAGACTTTTTATAAATAAAGCTACAATAATTGATATAGTGTGTTATGGATGAAAATAGATCAATGGAACAGAATAAAGAACCCAGAAATATACCCACAAAAATATAGTCAACTGGTCTTTAACAAAGGATCAAAGGTAATTCAATGGAGAAACAATAGACTTTTCAACCAATGGTTTTGAAACAACTGGACATCCACATGCAAAAAAAAAAAAAAAATTTAACCTTGATACAGAACTTTCACAAAAATTAACCAAAAATGTTGTGATGTAGAATGTAAAACTATAAAACTCCTAGAAGATAACACAGGAGAAAATCTAGGTGAACTTGAGTTTATCAGTAACTTTATTTTATTTTTTTTAAGCTTTTACTTATTTTTGAGAGAGAGAGAGACACAGAGAGAGAGAGAAAGCACATTTGCACATATGCACATAAGTGGCGGAGGGACAGAGAGAGGGGGGTAGAGAATCTTAAGCAGACTCCATGCTCAGTGTGGAGCCCAATGTGGGGCGCAATCCCACAAACCATGAGATCATGACCTGAGCTGAAATCAAGAGTCAGATGCTTAACTGACTGAGCCATCCAGGTACCCCTGTCAGTAACTTTTTAGATAAAACACCAAAGGATTGATCCATGAAAGAAAAAATTGATAAGCTGAACATTGAAATTAAAAGCTTCTACTCTGCAAAAGACATTGTTGAGAGAATGAGAAGATAAGCCACAGACTGGGAGAAAGTATTTGCAAAACATATTATATGATAAAGGACTAATACCAGAAATACACAAAGAACTTTTCAAACTCAACAGGAAGAAAACAAAAATTAATTATTGAGGGATGCCTGGGTGGCTCTGTCAGTTAAGCATCCGACTTCAGCTCAGGTCACAATCTCATACTTTGTGAATTCGAGCCCTATGTTGGGCTCTGTGCTGACAGCTTGAAGCCTGGAGCCTGCTTCTGATTCTGTGTCTCCCTCTCTCTCTGCCCCTTCTCTGCTTGTGCTCTCTCTCTCAAAAATAAACAAATAAACTTAAAAATTAATTACTGAATTTAAAAATGGACAAAAGATCTGAACAGACACCTCAGCAAAGAAAATATGAAGATGGCAAATAAGCATGCCCAAAATACACAAAGAATCCTAACACTCAACAATATCTCAACAAATAAAATTTCAAAAACAAAATAAACTCACTACCTCCAGAAAAAGTATCTCAAACAAACCATTTTAAAAATGGGCAATAAAAAAAAGGGGCAACAGATCTGAACAAATACGTCATCAAAGAAGACAAGAAGATGGTAATAAACATATGAGAAGATGTTCAATATCATATGTCATTAGGAAACTGTAAATTAAAGCCACAATGAGATACCACCAAACACCTATTAGAAAGGCTGAATGCAAAAAATCCCTGGGGGCACCTGGGTGGCTCAGTTGGTTAAGTGTCTGACGTTGGCTCAGGTCATGATCTCATGGTTAGTGGGCATGAGCCCCACATCAGGCTCTGTGCTGACAGCTCAGTCTGGAGCCTGCTTCCAATTCTGTGTGTCTCTCTCTGCCCCACCCCCGCTCATGCTTCCTCTCTTTCTCTCAAAAAATAAACATTAAAAAAAAAAAAAGAAAATTAAAAAAAAAAAAAAAAGTCCTGATCATGTCAAATGCTGACAATAGTGTTGAACAACATTCCTGGTTGGAATGCAAAATAGTACAACCACTTTGCAAGACAATTTGTCAGTTTCTTAAAAAGCTAAACATAGTCCTACCATATGATCCAGCAATCGTGCTCCTAGGTATTTACCGAACAAGTGTTGGAAACATGTCTACACAAAAACCAGCACACAAATATTTAACAGCAATTGTGAATAATAACCCCAAACTGGAAGCAACCAAGAGGTTCTTTAATAGGTGAATGGATAAACAAGCTATGGTACATCCAGATGATGGGTATGATTCATCAATATAAAGAAATGAGCTATCCAGCCACAAAAAGACATGGAGGAACTTTATTATTTTTTTTTATTTTTTTTTCAATATATGAAATTTATTGTCAAATTGGTTTCCATACAACACCCAGTGCTCATCCCAAAAGGTGCCCTCCTCAATACCCATCACCCACCCTCCCCTTCCTCCCACCCCCCATCAACCCTCAGTTTG
The DNA here is from genome assembly GCF_018350195.1 of Panthera tigris. NCBI lineage: Eukaryota > Metazoa > Chordata > Mammalia > Carnivora > Felidae > Panthera > Panthera tigris. The sequence goes on along the minus strand of NC_056672.1, from coordinate 59,489,255 downwards.
TTCTCAGTTTTTAAGAGTCTCTTATGCTTTGGCTCTCTCCCACTCTAACCTCTTTTTTTTTTTCCTTCCCCTCCCCCATGAGTTTCTGTTAAGTTTCTCAGGATCCACATAAGAGTGAAAACATATGGTATCTGTCTTTCTCTGTATGGCTTATTTCACTTAGCATCACACTCTCCAGTTCCATCCACGTTGCTACAAAGGGCCATATTTCGTTCTTTCTCATTGCCCTGTAGTACTCCATTGTGTATATAAACCACAATTTCTTTATCCATTCATCAGCTGATGGACATTTAGGCTCTTTCCACAATTTGGCTATTGTTGAGAGTGCTGCTATAAACATTGGGGTACAAGTGCCCCTATGCATCAGTACTCCTGTATCCCTTGGGTAAATTCCTAGCAGTGCTATTGCTGGGTCATAGGGTACATGGAGGAACTTTAAATACATATTGCTAAATGAAAGAAGCCAGTCTGAAAGGCTACATACTGTATGATTCCAACCATTTGACATTCTGGAAAGGGCAAAACTATAGACAGGGTAAAAAGATCAATAGTTGTCAGTGATTGGGAGAGGAAGAGAGGAAAGAATGGGTGGAACATGGGGCCTGAGGGTTGGTTGTACAACTGTTCTGCATGATACTATAATGGTGGACACATGGCACTAAAGCATCTGTCAAAATTCATAAACCATGTAACACAAAGACTGAAACCTAATGTAAACTATGGACTTTAGTTGGTCCGTAAATTTTAACAAATGAATCACACTATTATACGATGTTACAAATAGAGTAAACTGTGGGGGCAGGGGATGGGATATATGGGAAATTGGTGTTCCTTGCTCAGCTTTTCTATAAACCTAAAACTGCTCTAAAATATGAAGTCTGCTAAGTATTAAAAAGTTTAAATGAGATAATATTTGAGAAATATACATAGCACAGAAAGTCAACTGTAGTTTATCTACTTTTATTATTAATTCATTGCAATTATTTATGTCAGGATCAATTACTTTTTATGTAAGTTGATTTGGGGTTCATATCATAATTTACTGATTATAGATTCTGCTATTGTAAATTTTAGGGATTATTATTTTTAAAAAAATTTTTAATGTTTATTTATTTTTGAGAGAGAGAGACAGAGAGACAGAGTGTGAGCAGGGGAGGGGCAGAGAAAGAGGAAAACACAAAATCCAAAGCAGGCTCCAGGTTCCACACTGTCAGCACGGAGCTCTACGTGGGGCTCAAACACAGGAACCTTGAGATCATGAACTGAGCCAAAGTCAGACGCTTAACTGACTGAGCCACCCAGTCATCCCTAGGGATTATTATTTTTAATAATAATTAAAATTATGCATATCAAAATGTTTTCCAAATGTATTTTTTCTTCCATTAATCTTTAGTCCATGATAAACTTTGCCACGAGAAGTTTTAACTACTATTAGTTTTATTTTGTGCGTATTATTTTTCCTAGTATTCACCATGAGGGTCAAACATGGTGGGGTCAACAGATTCAATTCTTTGATTTACAGACATATGATTTTGACTCAGCTTTTTAGGAACATGTTGCTTGCCTACAAGACTTCACAACCCCACCTCTCTCCACCCCATTTATGAAATAGAAGAGGGTTTTCTGAGGTCTTCTTATAAGGGACAAGCAGATAAAAATCAACACAATCCCACTCACACACTGGTTTAGAACAGACTTTTTGTTCTCTCTGTGAATGAGTGAACACCAAGGAAAGAGAGGCTGTGGATGCCCCACGCACCTGGAAATAACCCCCTCTCCTCTTCATCTTGAAGTTCTGTGTAGGAAAGAGCACTGGTAGTTTCCACATTTTCATTCCCACTTTGCTTAAAAACCAGTTTTGATTTGGGAAGCAATTCAACAAATGAAAAGACTAAAGTTCTTAACCTCTCTGACAGCTAAGAGTGACCGAAGTTTAGGTCAATGACATGTGAACAGAGTATGATGGGGGACTTTGGGGAGGCTGGTCAGATGGGACAGATACAGCTGGGAGGGTCTCTTTTCCCTCCTTCTTTTCTCCTGCCTGCAGTCTCAAGTGTAGACCTGGACCATGGGCAGCCTTGATGATAGAAACCACATGCTAAGATGCGGGGGAAGGACAGATGACCCGTGGTCTTCCATGATGAGCAGTCAATAAGGACGGCCTGCCTCTAGAGTTTTTTTGGGTTTGGGGGATTTGCTTTTGTCTTTGGTTTGTTTTATTAGCAAATGTCCTCCCCCATAGGGGTTGTAGGAAAGTTTTGTGAATACAGAAAAGGGCAGGTTAAGAGGACAGCCCCTCTCCTGGAACATAAGTGATTTTCTCTGGTTATTGTCAGTAAGTCACAAATAAGTCAGTGCTATCGTCCAGTTGCCTGGGGTGGGGGTCACTGGAGTTGTCCCACAACAGAAAAAAGAGCTCTTTTATGTGAAAGAGATAGAAATCTCTTTGTTTGTGCCACATTATTTTTCTACTGGATTTTCTACTATACATAGGCAAATGTAGGAGCTTTGCCATTGAATCACTATGTGACCTTGTACAAGATAGGCCCTTTCTCTGGGACACAGCCCTTTGTGCATAGTGGCAGAGACAGGTATGCAGGCAGCTTGCATGATTCTGAGACTTGGTGTTTCTGCCTGGCTGACATTCATGCCCTCTTCTGTTGGGAACAGGACATTAGTGTTTCTTTAGGGAACTGCCCCTTCCCCACCCTTCATCCTAGTGGCTAAGTGAGACTGACAGCCCTTGCTGGGTCCAGTGGTGAACATATGACCCAGGCCTCGGCAGCTGTGGGGTGCACAGAGCTGGCTGAAGGAGACCCACCTCATGTGTGGAGCTACTAGTACAATGTACACGCGTACACGTCAACTTGCAGGCTCGTGTATGCACTCTTCTTGGGTCTTCCCCAGGACCCCTTGTGTGTGCCTGGCCATGGACACAAAGCCTGGCTACCATACACTGTGTTCCTTTCTGTACCCATATCACTCCATCTCAACACCCCAACCTGTTTCGATGGAGCTGGACCTCACTGAGCATCCACTTATGTGGTTCTGTATCAGGCTTTTGTTGCACAATTGGGAAACTGAGGCCAAGAGTGAGTCAAGGACCAGTCTGGGGCCCAGGAGGTGGGCAGAGTCCGGAGGATAAGGAAGGGCTTTGGCCTTGTAGGCCAGGGCTCAACACATCCTGAAAGAGTTTACTTGGTGATGAGAAACTCTAGGATCCCAGGGGGCCCCTGCCCACCTCCTCTCCATTGTGGAGGTCATTTTCCTCTCCACATCCTCACGTGTGCTCAGGCACATTCACTCACACTAACTTCTTGGGTGGGAAACATGGAGGCATGGTCAAGAAAGAGCAGACATGGGAGAACTTACAAGAGGGAGAATGGAAAGAGGTTGGAGGCAGCTCTATCTTGGGGCAGTGGCATCCATTTCCCTAACTACCTGCTCGATAGGGAAGTCCCTAAGGTTCCAAGGGTAGCTTTGAGAGAAGGACTGGGGTCTTGCAGTCCACCTCTGTGAGCACCTGGAACTACAATGAGCCCACAGTCCCTAGTGTGGACAGTGGCTACAGGAAAACAGGTCAGGAGGTAGGTCAGTGACAGGCCAGGGGACAGGCAATGCAGGGTGGGGGACAGGTGAGGAGGACAGATGTGTCTGGTGTGTGTGGAGGAGGGTTAGAAGGGGTCTGGAGCAAGGCCAAGGCTTCTTCCAGGCTCCCCTTCCCCATGACCTCATTCATGCTTCTTGGGATCATCTCCAAAACAATGGCTTGCCCCCAAGTCTTTGTCCACTTTTGGGGAACCAAAAAGTACGCTGAGGCGCTATACTGGCTGTATACCTTTGAGAAGGTTGTCTTGACCTTCTGAACTTGGGTTTCCACATCTGTAAATGGGAGCAAAAGCCTACCTCATCAAGTCATTAAAACAGGTAAAGCATAGGAAAATCCAAACTGATGCAAAGTCAAAATGCAAACCAGGTAAAAGGAACAGGAGTTGATGAAATCAAGGAAGGAATATAAGCAGTCCATCCAAGTGCCACGAAAAGCTATTAACAAATGAGATGTGGCATGGTTAGGCCATTTAATCAAGGAAGAGAAAATCAACAAGGAAGATGCAAGATGGAGGCTTCCAGAGGGAAGGATCTGAGTCTCACAAGATTTAAGGGGCCCCTAGGAAAATTAAGGAGTCCTGGAAGATTTTCCTCAAAATACTATAATTTGGTCAGGCAAGTTGCCAGGCAGATACCCAATCAAGACTGGATGAATTCTTTGTGGGTTGCATGGTTGCAATTATCTTACACTTTGTTAAATGTAAATATACCCAATGCCCAGATAGTTTTATTATTTCATTTTCCAAGATGAAGTGCCAAGCATGCCTATTGGAATTATGTCCTCTGAATTACTGGTCTCTATTTTAAGTGGCCCACTCCTGTGACCCACCAACCCTGATAACCACATGGAACCCCTTTCACCTCTGTCCTCCTTACCCATCCACGTGGGCAGGGACCACACCATGTCCTGGTCACTGATGAAGCTACAGTGCTGCGTATAGAGCAGGGATGGATGAACGGATGGATGGATGGATGGATGGATGGATGGACGGACAGATGGATAGAGAAGGAGTCCATAAAAAATGAACCTTTATGTGGGGTGGGTTGAGGGTGTCACAAGTATAGGCCCTGGATGGTATCCACGGAGCGCTTCCAGCTGTCCTTCCAGCGCTGAGCCTCCTTCACCTGCAATGTGTTGTCGTCCTGGATCTTCTTCAACTCCTCTTCAAATAATGCTAAATATTTCTGGGAGCAAACCAGCAGGAGGAGGCCAGATGAGGAGGGACTTTTGGACTCTGGGACCTACAGGAATGCAATACCCCACTGGCGGGTGGTTTTTAACCTACTCCAGACACTGACAAGGGTTCCACAGATCACTTCTCATGTAATCTGTCCAGCAACCCATTCGGCAGGTCCAGTCGTTTTATAGATGGGGAAACTGAGGCTCAGAATCTTGCCTGGGGTCACCCAACTAGAAAGAGGCTGAGCAGGGACAAGGACCCATCCCCCTGATTCTGGACTCTGCACCATTCCTAACTGCCATCCCGCACTGTGGCTTCCTTGGAGCTCAGGGGACTTGGTTTCCATGTAAGGCTGATCCCTCCACACCTTGAACCCTTACTGAACTCGACAGAGGTGTCCCCTCTGCCCAAGCTTGGCATAGTGGCCAGGGAAGGGCGTGGGCTCTCCCCCAGTGGGGTCAGCCTATCTTGTACCCTGGGCAGGACAAGATTTCTCTCTCGGCACCAGGACCAACACTGCCACAGGCAGCATCTGGGTGCAGCCTCCTCTTTAGACAGGCCCCAGGGGTGACTAATAGGCACTGGGCTCAAATCCTGCCTTTGTTACTTCATAGCAGCACGAGGGGGACACATTTCTTTAAGCTTCAATGTCCTCATCAGTACTAGGTGGACAATTCTTTTCCTCATGGGGCCATTATGAGGAGTCAGTGAGATGCCTCATGTTGAGAGAAGCGTGGCAGGTGCTCAGTAACTGCCAGCTGCTCTACCCACTGCCTCCCACTGCTCCCATGGCCTCTGTGCCTCTTACTACTCTGTCCCCTCACTCTGACTCAACTGTTCTTCCAGAGGTCTTCCTTCACCCCTCAGTCTGGGTGGTGTCCCTCAGCTGGGCTCCCCCTGGCACTGGGGCTCATGCCATCAGACCCACACTATCACTGGGATTGGACATGACCCACGAACATGGGTCTGCGAACATTAACTGTCTTGAGTGTTGACACTGTGCTCTGGGGCCCCCTGGCATGGGTCACCTTCCCCATGGGCCAAACATGAGGGCACCTTGGGATGGGAAGCTCCCTTCTTCCCAAGGCAGCCAAACTGAGCTGCCCTGTGCTCCCTAGGACATGCCCATCTGCACCCTGTCTCTCGACTCACCAGGTAGACGGCATCTCGGGCTTCCACGGCCGCCAGGTGGCCCAGGGTCGTTTTGGTGGTGATGATGGATGATGTTTTCCGGAGGAGAATCTTGTTTTGGATGGTGACGTCAGTGGGTTTGATTCCTGGCCACTTCCTACAAATAAACATGCATGTAAAAGTCTGACATGCTTGTCATCATCCTTCATAGCGCACCCTCCAATCCCGGTGGAAACGTTTGGCATATCTTTGCCTTTTTTTATTTTTTAAAAGATCATGTTGTGAATGTCTTCCTTAAAAGAAAAACCTTACTGAGCATTTAACATTAAGTTTCTTCAAGTTCTTTTTCCTACTTTCACACTGAATCCGTGTGTGTAGCCGGTCTTGGCTTCTGCACAGGAGAGAGGAATGCTGCACTTCTAGTTGTCTCCCTTTTGCAGGCCTCAGTTTCCTCAGCAGTGGGCCAGCCAGGTGGCAGTCACCGATTCCTGGCCCATTTTTCCCACTGTGTTGGGCAAATCCCCGCCTTACTTCCTCTTCCAGAGTCACATTCTTGGGGCACAGAGAACAAGGACTTTGACAGCTCTTATCACACATTCAGCGCTCCACAGTGCGACCAGTGACTCAAGAATGTGCCCCATACTGGGATGGGCCTCCCTTTCTTTGGGGGCCCCTTTGTGGGTCCTTATCAAAGGAACTAATAGCTGCTGAGCTCTTAACTGTGTGCCAGGGGCACTCTAAGTACAATCTCATGAAACTTTCTCTTTGTAATACCACAGAAGGTGGGCTTCCATGCCCATTTCACAGGCAAGGAAACTGAGGCTTAGAACATAATGCCTTTCCAAGGCTTCCAGTTGCCCCTGACTATGCCGCTGCCTCGTGCTCCAGCAAACTCAGCCATTGGTGGTATTCTTCAATGCTCTTGGCTCTTACCTGCTCCCCCGCTCAATCAGGGGCTTCTCACTTTCTTCCTTCAGGGAAAGCCTAGCGAGTTTCCTCCGTATGAGGATTGATGTTTTCTGTTTGGTAGGCTCCATCCCTGGCAGGCAAAAGACAGGTTATGACCATAGCTTCACACACGGGCTGAGATCAAGGGGATTTCCCCCGACCCTACGTTTAGAGGGATGAGGGCTTGCTCCCTTCCTCCCGACTTGGAGTGTCCAGTGGGAGGCAGAGCCCAGTCCCACAGAGAAGCTGAAAGCACCAGATCTGAAGGCCCAGTGGGGGTGGGGGGGCTGGTGATGGGAGGTGTGATTTAGGCGGTCTTCCCAGCTCCAAAGCCCAGAGCCCGACGCTCTGACCTTCACACAGCTTCCACAAGCCTCCAAATAAGCTTTATAGACCCCTCTTTGGCTTATACCAGCTCAAATGGGTTCTGAACTATCCCTGGGGCAAACACATTCAATGTTGTCCCTCTGGCTCACTGACCTGTCCTTTCAAGTGCCTTCCTGACGGGGCTGCAGCAGCCGAGTGACAGCCAGCAGGCAGGAGCTGCCCCGATCTGCCAGGGAGGGCAGGGCCAGGCTGCTTGGCCCAGAAGCCGGAGTTACAGCAGGAGAGGCCTCGCTGGGGCTGGTACGGGGCTCTTCCAGCTCCACGGTTCCTTCCAAGTTACCAAGAGTGGATTCCCTGCTGCCTGCTCTGCCCAGCCTCCTTCAGGCCTCATCTCTAGTGCCTCTGCAGGCCCTGCTTTCCCAAACAGGGCCTGCACTGGACACAGAGACTTCCAATATGGGAAAATGACCACTACCTCAAAATGCATATACATTGTGACCCAAAAAGTCCACTTCCAGGAACCTATTGCCCTGGAATAGAGATATAAGGATGAAGATGTTCCCTTCAGCACAATTATAGGAGTGAAAAATTGGAAATGGCCCCACGTTCAACAGCAGGGGACTAATGAATAAAGTACAATGCACAGCAAGTGAAAATGCTCAAGAAGATGATTGACTGGCTTGGCCAATGTCCACCCGAGGGCGAATTAGGACATGGAAGAGCACACACCCTGTAACACACACACACACACACACACACACACACACACACACACACACACTCAGGTCTGTGCCCAAAAGGAAAGGACTGGAAAGATGGGACAGCAAACATTAAGGGCACTTAGTTCTGAGTAGAAGGACTGTGTTCTTCCCTTTCTTTGTAATTAAGATTGAGTTTTTAATTAAAAATAATTTTTTAATGTTTTTATTTATTTTAAGAGAGAGAGAGAGTGATCAAGCAAGGGAGGGGCCGAGAGAGAGGGAGACACAGAATCCGAAGCAGTCTCCAGGCTCAGAGCTGCCAGCACAAAGCGTGATGCAGGGCTTGAACCCACGAATTGTGAGACCATGACTTGAGCCAAAGTCAGACGCTTAACCAACTGAGCCACCTAGGCACCCTGAGTTTTTAATTTTTACCATAACAATGTATTGTCTTTGTAATAAAAACTTTTGAGAGTGCACGTGTGAGCAAGTCGGGGAGGGGTAGAGGGAAAGGGAGAGACAGTTAAGCTGGCTCCATGCTCAGAATGGAGCCTGATATGGGACTTGATTGATCAAACCATGAGATTACGACCTGAGCCAAAATCGAGAGTCAGACACTCAATCAGCTGAGCCATCCAGGGATCCCAAAAGCTCTTAAAAATAAAAGTAATCTATTTTAATTACTCAGTAGGTAAGTAAATGGATAACATTTACTATATGATTTAAACCTTGGGGTGCCTGGAAGGCTCAATCGGTTAAGCGTCAGACTTAGCTCAGGTCATGATCTCGCAGTTCAAAAGTTCGAGTCTGGGGGCGCCTGGGTGGCTCAGTCAGTTAAGGTCATGGTCTCGTGGTCTGTGAGTTCAAGCCCCGCGTCGGGCTCTGTGCTGACCGCTCAGAGCCTGGAACCTGTTTCAGATTCTGTGTCTCCCTCTCTCTGACCCTCCCCTGTTCATGCTCTGTTTCTCTCTGTCTCAAAAAAATAAATAAACGTTAAAAAAAACCAAAAAACAAAAGTTCGAGTCTGGTATCGGGCTCTGTGCTGACAGCTCAGAGTCTCAGCCTGCTTCAGATTCTGTGTCGCTCTCCTTCTCTGACCCCTCCCCTGCTCATGCTCTGTCTCTGTCTCTCTTTCTCTTTCAAAAATAAACAAAATAAAAAAATATTAGTCTTTATATAGTTATAAAAGCAAAACACACGTTAGAAAAAGTTTAAACATCACCTAACGGGGGAAAAGAAAAAAATTTAGGAGTCTGTCACCATTCCACCCACCAGAGGTGATCATTGTCAACAGTGTGGGACCTGTCCCTCAGACTCTGTCTTTCTCATTCTGTGTCTGTCCCTCACACAGATTCACATACATATATGTGAATATATGTTTATATCACATACGCACTTTTTTAAAAAAATGGTACCATAGATAAGTACTAATTGTGAACTTGCTTTTTCCCATAACAGTATTCCTTCCTGACTCTGCACACTGGCACGCGTAGACACGCTGATCCCCTTTAATGGCTGCCCAGTATGCACTTGTACATCGGGACCATAATTTACTGATCCAATCACCTACACGTGGATGTTAGTGTTGCTTCCAGTTCTTTGCAACATCAAATGGTGCTGTGATGAATATGCTTGGAAAGATATCTTTGGAAAAATTGTGTATTTCTGTCAGATATATTCCTAGTGTTAGAACTGCCGGGTGAAAGGTATACACCGTCTGAATTTCGACAGGTGCTGACAGAGGGCTCTCCAAGACAGGGATATTGATGTACACCTCTCCAGGGGCCTCTGTGGTACCTGGGCTTTCTGACATTCTCACCAGGGCTGGGTGTCACTCAATTTGCAAACCTTGCCAGGCTGTTGGTGAAAAGTGATATCTTAATAGTGTTTACATTCTCATTATTCATCCTCAGTGAGGTCAAGCATCTTTTACACTCACTGGACATATGAACTGCTTCTCTTTTGTATTGCATGTGTTTGTCCTTTGCCTCTTTTTAGAAATGTAACCTCTACCATGGGGGAGGTTAGGTCTTTTTCTGGCCTATAGCCTGTTAGGAACATTTGTCCAGTTGTGGTTTTTCTTTCAAGTTTTTGACATTTTTCTTCGTTTTTATTTTGGCCATGGAGGAGTGCCAGCCATCGCCTTCACAGCTTCTGGCTCTCATCTCCTACTTAGGGAAGCTGTCCCTACTCCAAGATTATGAAAATATTTACTATTAGGGTTATTTTTTTACATATAATTTTTGACCCATTTGGGATTTACTTTTTTAATTAAAAAAACAACAACACCTTACTGTTAACGAAAACCAAAAACCATCAGTCCTCTTGGTAGAGAATCTGGTTTCATTCCAGTGAGCTGGGGAAAAGCAGATGCCCTGGGCCCGTCTGCCTCCACCTCACCCCCACCCCTGGGGCTCAGGCACAAGGTCCACGGCACCACTTACTTGCAACCCGGACATCGTCGATGGTGACCACTTCATCCAACTGCAGCAGGAACTTCTCGGTGAAGGTGGCCAGGCTGGCTATGAAAAACCGGCCGTACTTCCTGGTGAATTCCTGCAGGGAACATGGGGAGTCTGCTGCTGCAGGGAGAGGGGTCTGCCCCCAAGGCCAGCTGAGGGAGGACTTGGGAAGCTGGCAGGTGAGACGAGACCAAAGCCATGAGTCAACTATGTCCGAGTTAAGTGGCATCTGGTCCTCAGCCAAGAGGCCTCTCCCAAGAGCTGACTGGGCTCCAAGATAGGAAATGGTTTAGAACTGGTCAAGCTGGGCGCCTGCGTGGCTCAGTTAAACATTTGACTTCGGCTCTGGTCGTGATCTCACAGTTTGTGAGTTCAAGCCCCGCATCGGGCTCTGGGCTCACAGCACAGAGGCTAGAGCCTGCTTCGGATTCTGTGTCTCCCTCCTTCTCTGCCCCTCCCCCACTTGCTTTCTCTCTCTCTCTCTCTCTCTCTCTCTCAAAAATAAATAAACATTTTAAAAAAAGAGGTGGCCAAGGAACACCCAGAGGTTATTCACTAAACACAAAATACATAGATGAGGGTCTTGAAAAAAGTTCTCATTAGTAATTTTGTAATTAATTCATTTAGAAATCAAAAGATGCAAGTTAAGCCAGCCAGTAATGACCATCCAGCTCTATGAAACCTGCTGGCTTTCATGCCCCCTTTGGCCAGGGTACCATCTAGGGGCCATGCTCAGTGCTGTTGCTGGACTGTCATTTGGGGGAGACTCTCTGGGGGCAGTACAGCCCTCAGCACCCAGGCCCAGCAACCAATGGCACCACTGACCTCAAGCTTCTCCCTGGTTGCCATAATCACAGTGTCTAAATCATTCTGCCTTTTCTCTTCCACTTGACACAGAGACTCCATTTCTTGGCTATGTGCGGGATGTCCGAGATTTTGATGGAGCTTCTGGGCATTTTCATCCTTTAATCAAACAATCCAGAAATCAGTGGGGATTTTGACCTGGTCTCTAGGTCAGGGCCAGAATGTCACGGGCCCATGCCCTCTGCTAAATGGCTATAGTCAGACTTGTGTGCTCTGACCCGGGTGTGGGAAAGGCCATGGATGGACAGAGGAAGGCAGAGATGGCAAGATGGGGGCATGACTGGAGCTGACTCTGAGGGCTGGGGAGTGGGAGAGCTGAGCAACAGCCCCATTATAACCAGAGCCTTAAGTCCAATAAAATCAATGGCATCCATGTCTCTGCTCCAAGAACCAGGTAGACCTTTGCTGCTCATGTCAATGACCACACTCCCACAGAATCAGCAGACCCACTCATTAAATCCAAAAAAGGAGTTTATTGAACACCTTCTATGAAGAAGAAGGCATTTCTCCAATGCCCTGTGTCCCTTAGTCCCCATGCAACGATGCCAGCCTGGCCAGTTCTGCCTATGCCTTGCCCCCATTTCTGAGCTCCCAGGGGCCCTTGGTCCCAGAGAAGGAGGACTAGTCCTGGGGCTCCCACCTTCCTTATCTCCAGCTTCTCCTGATAATCCCAGAACTGTCCCCGGATCTCTTTGGCAGATGCACAGAATCTTTTCCAGTGGTGTTCTTTGAAGTTCTCCATCACCAGCCAGCAGACCTGGGGCAGCAGCTCCTCAAATCTCCTCATCTGGGCCCGTAATTCTACAGGAGTTGGGAGGTGGGGGACCAGGCGAGGGAACAGAGCAGAGCCAAGCTGCTGAAGTGATCTCTCCCACAAAGCCCCAAAGCAATTTCCCAAAGAGAAGGACTTGGTCTACAATGTGGTCATATCTATCTCATTAGGAGGGATCCTGTGGTCAGAGCAGTACAGAAAATACTGGATTAAGCAAATTCAAAGGACTTCTCTTCAATACTCTACAGGACTTCCCAGCTTATGAAAAGTGCATGGAGCCTTGAGGAGTCTGTTTTATCCATTATCTCCTCAAAGATTGCCTCAACCCTGGTCCCCTTCTGTCCCTGGGGACCCCTAAGTAGCTCTACGTTACACCTACTTTCTCATCCATATCCCTTTACCTCTCCCAGACTATCATCTCTTTGTTTCTCTGCATTGTGTTTTGGAAATTTTCTCTGATAGTAGAAGCCATTCACAATTTCAAAATTTCAACTATTTATTTTTCCAATATAGAAGTTCTATGTGGTTCTCTTTCCTTTCTATTTGGTCATTTTCATAGTCTCTCACTCCTTCCTCATGTTTCCAGTATCCTTTTTAATTTAACTGTAATAAATACATTATTTTATATTCTGTGTCTAATAGGTTCAGTATCTGAAGTCTTTACTGATCTCATTCTGCTGCCTCATGCTTTAGGGGCCTTTTCCCTGTGTGTGTGTGTATGTGTGTGTGTGTTGTTTGTTTGTTTACTGTGAGCTCTTATTCTGGGAATTTGACGTGTGAGAATCCTTAGAGGCATGAATTGAAGGTGGGTTTCTTTTCTAGAAAGGATTTATGGTGTCTACCAGATAAGCATCTGGGCACCACTAATTCAAGACCATTTTAAGCTAAATTGTTGGTTGGAGGTCTTTTGGATGATCTACAAAAACAAAGTTAACTTCAGGCACCAAGGCCATTTTATAGCTACAGATTCTTATTAGAGTTTCCCTTCTGCTTTACCCAGTACCAAGGTTTTTTAATAAGACAGTTTCCTTCTAGTTGCTGCTGCTGGTGGTGCTGAAGGACAGGGGAGGGGGACTTGGTTTCTGTCTCATTCACCCCACTTTGCAGTTAGAGCCCTGAGGGGGTGGTCCCAGTTTTCTGTGGCTTGTGTCCTTCCAGACTTTGCACCATGGGTGGTCTGGGGCTTTGTCTTCTGCTCCCAAAGCCCTGGAGGCCATGAAAACAAAGGCTCAAGCTCACCTGGGAGTCAGCAATATCCTTACGGCAATGTGTTACTGTTCAATTTCTTTCTTGGAGTTCCTATTTTCACCCAATGTGGGACCCTTGTGTATTTCTTACTTTATGGGTAGCTCATCAATTAAAAGAACTCATCCCAAAAATGGTATATCCAATACTTGTAAATGTTTTCAGTGGGAAAGGTGGTCAGGATACTGGACTCCCAAATTTCAGGAAATGGAAGTCTCCATTTAATGGGAACTGTGACTCTTCCAGAGAGGGACATAATCTTCGGCATTTCCTAAACCCATACGTTTGACCACAGAACCTTTCTTTTGAGGAAGGTCACATAGGATAGGATCCCAGACTTCACATGGGGACATTCTGAGCTAGAGAAACAAAATGCTCCAGTAGTTTCAATGCCAGTCATTCTATAGCCACAGTAGTGAGAGCCAGCACTGGTTATTTCCTCTGTATATGGCAAGTGTGTGTAGTGGGCTTAATCCTCAAAACACTTGCACAGTGAGTGTTGTCTTTATCTCCAGTTTACAGACAAGGAAACTGAGGCTCACAGAGGTGAGGTGACTTGGTCAAGGTCATAAGGCAGAGAGAAGGCAGTGCTGGGCCTTGAAACTAGGTCTAGCTCTCCTCCAATCATCTCCCCCTTCTACCCAACACAGCAGGCATAATTACGACTTACAACCGCATAAAACACACGTGGCTACGGACAAAGATGCAGAGGAACGTGGAGAAATGGGCAAAGGTGGGCGCTGGGCGTGTTTTCACAGCCCCTTTAATGTCATTACAATAAATGTAAATGGCAAGATGTATTCTACCTGCCTGTTTTCACGTCCCTATTCTCCAGGAGGCTGTGTCTATCGGGGTCATCAGAGCCCAGCATGGGCCAGGCATACAGTTGATACTTAACAAATACCCGTGGAAAGTTTTCTTCAAACGTTCAAATTTGTGGTAACAGAGTTACCACATGACCCAGCAATTCCACTCCTAGCTATACATCCAAGAGAAAGGAAAACGTATGTCCACACAAAACGTGTATGTGAATGTTTATAACAGCAGTATTCACAGTAGCCAAAGGTGAAAACAGACAAATGTCTACTGATGCAGGGTAAACAAAACGTGGCATATGCACACAATGGAATAAGAGTGAGTCATGAAAAGGAATGAAATACTGACACATGCTACAACACGGATGAACCTTGAAAATGTTATGCAGAATGAAAGAAACCAGTCACAAAGGAGCATACAGTGATTCCGTGCATATGCAAGCTCAGAATAGGAAATCTACAGAGGCAGAAAGTAGTTGAGTGGCTGCTTAGGGCTGGGGCAGTGATGGAGGGACAGGGAAGTAGTGATCGTTGCCCAACTCTGAGAATATACTAAAATCCACTGAATTGGAGATTTTACACGGGCAAATTGTGTGGTATGTGACTATCTCAATAAAGCTGTCAAAATTACCTGTGCAATGAACAAAACATTTTTAGTGATACAAATCACCAGATTTCTCAAGAAAAGTGATTTTTTTTCAGCGTTGTTGTACCTCCCAGTTAAATCTGATCAATGTTTTTACCTAATTCCAAGATGGCAGCTTTTCACAGGGAGGCTCCTGTGCCTCCCTCAGTGACCTCCGGGTCAGGAGGGCACCCTCCAGGCTGTGAGGCCCAGGCTCTGCTCAATTGGTGGCATGTGCCACACCCTCGACCTGCCTGCCCGCCTGCCGCCCAGACCCACCTATGAGGCAGGAGTTATGGTACTCGTCTGTCTGGACATGGTATTCCAGGATCCTCTTGCAGATATTCTCTGCACACTGGTCAAAGTTTTCGTACATGCAGTCAGGCCTGGTGACTGAGTGCTTCTCTTTGCGGTAAAACTCCTGCAAAAGAGGTCGATGCTGTCTGGGCAAGGATGCTCACCATGGGGCTCTGGCCCATGCTCCTGCATCCTCCACCCCACTCTCCACACCTCCTAGCCCATTCTCCTGATGTCACTCTTCCTACCCAACTGCCCTTTTTACCACTGCCAATATCCCAGTACTCAAGGCATAAGTGACTGAATGGCAAAACTCTTTTTTTGTCCTTCAAGACCCAGATGGAATCTCATTCCAATGACCAGGTTGAGAGCGTTCTATGAAGTGCCAAACTAGGTACTAGGCCAAAGGCCACAAATATGGATGACTCACAGACCCTATTCTGAAGGATTTGCAGCATAGTGGGAGGCCGACAGGAACGCACACAGACACCCCTGTGTAGGGTGTGCTGGAACTGTGCACTCGGTAGCTCCAGCAGCCCCATCCATCTCCCTGTGGTGCCGCCATGTCTGTTGCCCTACGCGGGGTGCTGGCCTCCCAGGGACAGAGACTGGGCTTGTTCCTCTTAGCCCACCCAGTATCTGACATGTAGTTAATGTCCGAGAAATGTTTGGTGGCTCAGTAAATGGATAAATGAATGAATGAGGTTTAATTTTTAGGATGAAGAAAACATCACATGAGGTGACAGAAGCTAGGTAGCTGTGGTTGTGGGTCCCTTTCTCTCAATTTCACCCACAAAGCCATTATCAGCAAAATCTAAGAGGCAGAGGTGGCTGAGGACATATGGCCAGCAGCCAGTCCAGGGGCACGCAGAGGCCTCTGGGCAGCAGCCCTCACCTCCACAACATTCAGCAGATGCTCATTGCTCTCCCAGAGGAGGGTCAGGATGATCCCTTTAAAATCCCTGAAAGACACAAAAGACAGATCCCTGAGGGGTCTTGTCAAATCACACCAAATGGTGTGGACAAAACCAAATGGACAGAACATTCTGAGTGCTCAGCAGCCCAGCCAGGATTGGACAGTTCATGTGATTCCCAGGTGTGTTCTCACCTAATATTTCTATTTGTCTAGTTTAATGGCTCTTGTATGTGATAAGCTGGGTTTGGCCCCTTCCAAGAGTCTATTCTCTTTTGGCCTCATCACTCATTGTAGCTACTTGCTCCTGCCCTGGGACCTTTGCACACACTGATTCCTCCCCAGAGAACATGGTTAACTTTCTTCTTGGTCACATTTTCTCCTGCTCTTCCTCAGATCCTAACCTGGTGGCAATTCCTGACCATCCTGGTCCAATGCTCTCAGAGTGGTCCTCAGCCCTACAACACTCCCCACAGAGGGATTTGGGATTGATTTTTGTGACCGGCTTCTCTTCTAGAAGATGGTAAAGTCCATCTAGACAGACCGCATGTGTCTGTTTTGCTCACCATGGGACCCCCAGTCCCGCTACAGGGTCTGAACTTATTTGTACCTCAGTATTGGTTGAAAGAAGAAAGAACAATTTCTTATAAATATTAATCAAATAAGCAGGACTTCCTGTAGGACCAAACATCCGCCTTCCGGTACCTTTGCCATTTAGGCTGACTCTGCACACACTGGGGCTTTATTAAACAAAGTTGCACAATACCAGTGGATATTCCTGGCCAGTTAAGTCAATTATCTCAATAGTAAAAGTGAAATAAGGGAAGGGATAGATGTATTAGAACTTAATTTAACTTAGAAACTTAAGATGTAGGACACTTAATTTTTCACAATTTTTGTTAAGTGATGCAGCCAATTTCTAAAACATATGTATATAGGCCACTCACTGTTTCATTTTAAAATTCACTCATCATAACTAAAGAAAATTAGAAATATACTGAAAAGCAAAGGAGAAAATGAATGCCAACATTTTATTGTATTTCCTTCTGGCTGCTTTTAAAGTCAGTTTGGAATTAGGTTCATGTGTATTTTACATTCTGTTCACTTGTTAAGTGTTCCCCCACACATTAAGATATCTTTTTAAATGGCTGTGTAACACCATCTAGTATGTAAGCACCATGGTTTGCAATCCTCTATTTTTGGACTGTTAGGTTTTCTGATTTTTTTAAATCTTTCTTTTTTTAAAATTTATTTATTTAAATTCAAGTTAGTTAACATACAGTGTAGTATTGGTTTCAGGAGTAGAACCCAGTGATTCATCACTTACATGTAACACCCAGTGCTCACCCCAAGTGCCCTCCTTAATGCCCATCCCCCATTTAGCCCATCCCCTACCATCTGTATTGAAGAGTCTCTTATGGTTTGCTTCCCTGTTTTTATCTTATTTTTCCTTCCCTTCCCCTATGTCCATCTGTTTTTTAAATTCCACATATAAGTGAAATCATGTATTTTGACTGACTTATTTCGCTTAACATAATACATTCTAGTTCCATCCAGGTCATTGCAAATGGCAAATTTTCATTCTTTTTGATTGCCGAGTAATATTCCTGTGGTGTGTGTGTGTGTGTGTGTGTGTGTGTGTGTGTGTACCACCTCTTTATGCATTCATCAGTCGATGCACATTTGGGCTTCTTCCATAATCTGGTTACTGTTGATAGTGCTGCTATAAATATTAGGGCGCATGTGCCCCTTGAAATCAGCATTTTGTAAAGTTTATTTATTTTGAGAGAGAGAGAGCACAAGTGGGGTAGGGGTGGAGATGACAGAGAGTTCCAAGCAGGCTGTCAGTGTAGAGCCTGACGCAGGGCTCAAACTCACAAACCATGAGATCATGACCTGAGCCAAGATCAAGAGACAGATGCCCAACCAACTGAGCCACCCACGCACACCCCAAAATCAGCGTTTTGTATCCTTTGGATAAATACCTAACAGTGCAATTGCTGGTAAGATACTTCTGGTTTTTTTTTTTTTGTTTTTTTTTTTGGAGGAACCTCCATACTGTTCTCCAGAGTAGCTGCACCAGTTTGCATTCCCACCAACAGTGTAAAAGAGTTCCCCTTTCTCTGCACCCCTTCCAGTATGTGTTGTTTCATGAGTTGTTAATTTTAGCCATTCTGACAGGTGTGAGGTGGTATCTCATTGTGATTTTGATTTGTATTTCTCCAATGATGAGTGATGTTGAACATCTTTTCATGTGACTGTTAGCCATCTGGATGTCTTCTTTGGAGGTGTCTATTCATGTCTTCTGCCCTTTTCTTCACTGGATTATTTGTTTTATTGGGTGTTGAGTTTGATAAGTTCTTTATAGATTTTTGATACTAACCCTTTATCTGATATGTCATTTGCAAAAATCTTCTCCTATTCTGTCGGTTGCCATTTAGTTTTGTTGATTGTTTCTTTCGCTGTGCAGAAGCTTTTTATCTTATTTTTTAATGTTTACTTTTGAGAATGAGAGATAGACAGAGTGTGAGCAGGGGAGGGGCAGAGAGAGAGGGAGACACAGAATCTGAAGCAGGCTCCGGGCTCTGAGCAGTCAGCACAGAACCCGACACGGAGCTCGAACTCATGAACCATGAGATCATGACCTGAGCCAAAGTCGGTAGGTTAACCAACTGAGACACCCAGGTGCCCCCAGAAGCTCTTTATCTTGATGATGTCCCAATAGTTAATTTCTGCTTTTATTTCCCTTGTCTACTATTTGACTAGGCCTCATCCTTGGACACCGCCTTTGGCTTGCAATGTCCTATGTTAGTAAGAATACTACTAAGTCAGGGGCACCTGGGTGGCTCAGTTGGTTAAACATTGGACTATTGATTTCGGCTCAGGTCATGATCTCACTGTTCATGAGATCGAGCCCCATGTTGGGCTGTGCACTGACAGCATGGAGCCTGCCTGAGATTCTCAATCTCTCTCTCTCTCAAAATAAATAAATAAAGATTTTAAAAAATAAATAATTAAATAATTAAAAATACTGTTAAGTCAGTTCAGATACTACCCACCCACCCCCACCCAATATCTGAGCACCTCTGATTTCTAATAGCCATGGCCTTCCTGCAGCAAGAATCCTGCTAAGTAGGCAAGAATCCACTACTGTTGAATTTTCAATCTACTGACCTCCTCGCTCTGCATTTTGGCTATAAATCTTCTCTTGTCCTTATTGTATTCTGAGTTGAGCCCCATCCCTCTTCCCTGTTGCAACAGTCTTGGCACCTATTGCAATGGTCCCACATAAAGTATTCCTTACTGTTTTAACAAGTATCAGAATAATTTTTTCCTTAACACCTCCCACTGGCAGTGCCTGGGAGGGACCATCTGCACCCTCCCTTGATAAACTGGGAACTTCCTCTAAAATCTATTTACATATTGGTTAATGTTGGGCAAAATATGGAATGGATTTGTTCCCTTTTCATTTGTTTGCATTCTAGTGAGAATTAGTGTTTTGTCCACATGTTTGTTCCTAATTTTATTTCTTCCTCGCGTGTGGTCTCTTCCAATTCTTCCCTTACCCTATTGTGTGCTGGAAATTTCTTTAGCAATTTTCTGGGGGAAGGGGATGGGGAGAGGAGCCAATTTTTCCTTTGTTGTCTTTATTTACCACTATTGTGTCTTGACTGGTTGTTATCTAACTTTTAATTGCATTTTATCTCAAAGGAGTTTAAAAATTTATTTGCCAAAATTTTCCATCTTTTTCCTTGTGATTTCATCTAGTGCTTCTTGGAGTGATGATCCTGCATTACTCAAGGGCGGCCTGTAGACGACCTGCTGGCTTGTCTTCACAATTCCAAGAAGAGGACTCTCTTCTACCCACATGCACAGGGAAGGTGAAGGCTTGGGGAGAAGTCACTTAGCCAGAGTCCCAAGGTGGGGGTAAAAACATCATCAGTCTGATTCCATTTTCTGAGCAATTCACCACTGTGTTATGCTAGGAAAGTCTCTCCCTTTCAGAGATTTCATAAGTGCTTGATTTTTTTTTTTCTGTTTAGCCTGTGATCTTTTTTTTCACCACTAAAATACTGTGGTGCATCTATACTGTGGCTAACTATTTAGCAATACAAAGGGATGAACTACTGATACATGTGACCACTTAGGTGGATCTCAAGGGCAACATATTGAGTACAAAGAGCCACTCTGCAAATGTCATACACTGTATGAGACTGTTTATATGACCTTCTTGAAATGACAAAATAATAGGGATGGAAAATGATCAGTGGTTGCTCAGGGTTAGGAATGGAGAGGGAGAGGGCATGGGTACGGCTCTAAAGGGGTGACAGGAGTGACATACAGTTGGTGGTGATGGAACAGTTCTGTTTCTTGATTGTGGTGATAGTTACAGAATATACACATGTGATAAAATGACAGAACTATAAAAAGTTGAGAGTCAAGATTTTGATGACGAGGAATGCCTTTTTGTGAATGGGGCAAGGGAGCATCTAGCTGCTGACTTGGACCCAACTTCTAGGTCCTGAAGTCACTCTTCTTTTCTTTATTTTGTAATGTTTATTTATTTCTTAGAGAGAGAGCTGGGAGAATGACAGAGAGAGAGGGAGACAGAGGATCCGAAGCAGGCTCTCCGCTGTCAGTTCAAAACTTGACATGGGGCTTGAACCCACGAGCCATGAGATCATGACCTGAGTCAAAGTCAGACACTTAACCAACTAAGCCACCCAGGTGCCCTGAAAACCACCCTTCTTTGCAAACTTTACAAACCCCAGAGATAAGACCAGTGGGGCAAAAAGACTGATGGTGAGTTCCCTGATTAAGGGGGAGAGGGTATCTCTGAGTCTCTTTGATTGCTTTCAATTTTCTGAAGTTGCTTATTTGCTTGAAATGCAGCCATTAAGTGGAACAGAGTTTGTTTTAATAAATGAAATTAAAATAAAGGGAAAGAGGAATGAGGGAGGTGAGGCATTAAAAAATTGAAGAAAAAAACCCACAAACAAATCCCAGACTTGAAAGAGGTGTGCTTCCCACTACCCCAAAAAGCTTAACTTAGAAAATGTGAAATTTTGGTGAAAATGTATCTCAACAAATTTAGGTGAAATGGGATGAGACCAACTGACCTTGACCCTCATCTTTCCCTTTGCAAATCTCTTCTGCTCTGCACCCCCACTTCTTATTTTCCCCTCAGCTGTGTCAGATTTAGCCACCCCCTTCACAGAGACAACAAGTTAAAATGGACTTAAAGGAAAAGGTGCCACTTACTCAGCTGGCGGCGGTGGCTTCTCCCCAAGCACCTGGTACTTTCTGTCCATTCGGTTGGGCTTGGAGTACCGTGTGATGCTGTGGGACAAAGGTGGATCAGTGTTCTGGAGGCTGGGGTAGACAGGCAGGTCTGTGGGAGACCCACCTAACTTGCTGGAGGCCCTGCGTCTGCCTGTGGGACACCGTGACCCCCATGTCTGGGCCTGAATCCTTCAAGATACTTCCCTACTCCTCAAAGCTTTGGAGATGCTTATCGTGGGGGTCAAGTCCTTATTGCTAAAACTGACCCAAGGCCCCTGGGAAGGGGCAAGGGGCCAGAAATTCATATCCTTGCTTTCCTGTGGGGAGGACCCAAAGAAAAACAGGTTGAGGTGCTTTTCAAACAAAAATACAATGTGCCCAGTTAAACTTGAATTCCATATAAGAAGCGAATAATTTTTAGTGTAAGCATGTCCCATGCAACATCAGACAGCCCCAGCAACATGGACTTCATTTTGCAACCACTGAGAGACTGAATATACAGATGGGCAATAGCTGGACTGTACAAAAATACAGAACTCTGACCCAGAACCTGCAGCAACGTGCCCAGGAAACCAATTCCTTGTCTATAATAAACAACTCGGGAAGCCAGCCTGATAGAAGTCAGATCTGGAGGAAGCCATATTGTCATCTCTAGTGGCAATCCAGAATGCCAAACAATAACTCCTGTAACAATCATCTCCAAATGGCCGGGACTTGATTACTAACTGACAGCTTCCCTGAATTTTGTCCCTGCTTCCAACTTAGAACCAATCAGGGAAAGTCAAGTACACAGCCCTAAATAATCACATAGAATGCCCTGCTGCTAGTTGGCCTGCCTCCAGCTTCCCCACATCAACAGCCTCCAATAAAGGCACATTTAAAGCCTTCCTTTTCTCCACTATACAGTTTTTCACTCTTGTCTGCCTTTGAGTCTCTGCTAAAACATAAGTAATGATGGCTGACTCCCTTGCTGTACCAAGCTCCGAATAAATAGCCTTTGCTTTTCTCATTTGGTTTGTCTTAGGTTTATTTCCACGTTGCAGATGGCATTCATGTTTATGGACCTTTTGGAGGTATGCAAAGCAGGAATTGCCTCACCGCTACTTCCTCAAAACCAGGAATCAAACCATATAAATGAGGGCTCACAGAGGACCCAAAAGTCAGTTCAGCCACTGGCTCTGTTACTTGCCTTCTGTTGAATCAGTGTCACTGTGGGCCCACATTCACTGAGTAATGAGTCTAATGACCCCTACAGGGGCATAATGGGCACAGTGCCTGGCCAAGATGCAGAGGCCCAGGATTTCTCCTGGAGAGAAAGCCATCTCCAATGTCCCTCTTTTTGACTGGGAAGAATGGGTATGGGAGGAGGGCTGGGATCTACCAGTTGTGACCATGGAAAACCACTGAATGCCCAGATGGGCTCTCAAGGTGGGAGGCTGTGTGAGCTACATCACTCAGCAGGAATGAGCACAGAGCTGACTAACACCAGCTTCAGAGCCAACTTCTCACTGGGTCCGTTGGGGTCTCAGAGCTGTGAGTACAGGTGGTACTTTCCGAGGACAGTCTGATAAATGGACAGGGTGGTCTCTGGCCTATGTCTAGGGGGACAGGGAAGGCATCTGGGAAGGGGAGATCCTCAGCAGCCCAGCAGACCTACCTCGTTGTTGAAGTGGCACTGGCACTGGTCAGGGCCTTTCTCACGACATGTTCTCCCCGGTTCCGGTGTCGCTTCAAGCCTTTGGGTGATGAGCACCCAGGACAAGAACAGAGGACCCAAGGTGAGGATGGACCAGGTGGCAACACTGGCTTTCCCACCGCCAGTGCCCCAAGACCCACAGGCCTGTTTGTCTCTACCTGTCGGGAACCGATCTTTGTCGCACTGCTGGGTTGAGCATTTTGAGTTGGGAAGTCTGAAACCAAAGGAAAGGATATGAGCTTTTCCCCAGTGACCATGAGGACAGCTCAGGGCAGGCATTGGGTACCATCCCAGTTAGCACATAATACCATGTGAATGTGTCCTATTATGAGGCCCATTTTAGAAGAGGAAACTGAGGCCATGTACACCCCATGGCCACTCACTGCAGGATCTTCTTGACCACTTCCACAGCCGGGTCTTCAATCATGGACTTCCCCATGCGGCTCGGCTGGGCAAAGGACTCAGGGGTGACCAAGTCTACCTTGGCTTCCTCTTCAAGGACTTCTGAAGACACCAGGATGTCACTCTCCACCTCCATATCGATCATGATGTCATCCTGCAGGCCCAAGAGAAGAGCCTGAGTGTGTGGGCCCAGTCTACATGCTAGGGGTGAAGGCAGCTGGGTTCATGTTCCAATACCACCTTGCCCAGGGGCTGCAGCGGGAGGCTAGCTGCCTGATTCTCTGAGTCTGTATTTTCCTTCTAAAAAATGGTAATGGTCATATCTCCTTTAGAGAGTCATTCATTCATTCATTTATACGTGCATGTGGCTTTCAAAAATATTTCCCAAGTACCTGCTTTCTGCAAGGCTCTGGCTGGGTCCTGGGACACAGGGTGGAGAGGTAACATGTGATCTTTGTTTTTATAGGGCTTACAGTCTAGTCAGAGAGACAAACATTTAACATGCACTTCTACAAATAAATGTCTAGTCAAAATTGTGACCAATGCTATGAAGGAAAAGTTCCAAAGTCTTCCATGAGGCTGAGGGTCGTGGATTTACAAGGCCAGCCCATAGATGTGTCCAGGCAGTGTTCTTAAAATGGGTGAATGAATGAATGAATGTGTGGACAAGCGAGTGGCCAACACTCCCTACAAGTCGGACCTTAGAGAAAGGGTAGGAGTAGTGGCCCGCAATGAGGGCTTAGTTAGGCTATTCCCTATTTTATTTGAGTCTTGTCTCAGCAGTGGACTATAAGAGGGAAGGACCCTAGCTGGACTCCTGAGTTCTTTCTTGAAGGGCGCAGGTGGTATGATGCTGGTGGTATGATGGAGGGTTAGTATTGGTGGCATGGTGGGAAGCGCCTCCCCATAGAAGGAAGGACTGGTTCAAAACATGGCAGTGAGAGCAGAACTTGAGGGATGTCCACTTATTCCCATATTGTTCTATGTCACACACTCCTGGAAGTTGGTTGAGTGTCTCTGGTGTTCAAAACCTGATGTGAGGGGCTGAGTGCAGGGTGGGGGTGACAGAAGCTCTGACCTCTTGGGGTACACAGTCTGGAGAGACAGCCCCTAAAAATGGAGACATCACTGTGGTCTGTGAGAGAAGGCCCAGTGGGAAGTGATGTCTTTTGGGTGGGAGTGGGGGTGAGAAATGAAGAGACCATGGAGGGCAGACCAAAGAGGCTGCTGTGAAGGCTCAGTTGAAGGATGTGGATTTCACCCTGAGTGATCAGGACAGTGGCACAGTCAGACTGACCTTCTCCAACATTATGTCTGGCTGTAGTTGGATCATGAGGGAACGTGAGAGGAAAAGGGCAGCCATGTGGGCAGGAAGAGGTTGGTGGAGGTAGGGTGGGGAGAAGCCAGTGGTTGTTTATGCGCGTGGGTGGGAAGGAAAAGGCTGAAAGGCTAGGGTAGCCTGAGAGCTGGCAGCTGGTAGGTCTTGGTGAAGGTGAGAAGATGGTGCCAGGAGGTGAGGAATCTCCTAAGATGGCAGGGAAGTGGACTATTTGGGATTTGAATCCCAGATCTGACTGCACAGCCTATGGTCTTTTCAAGGCAACCTGGTAGGCCTGGTGTTCAGCAGGACCCTGGGAGCCGTCTCTTCCCTTAGGCTCTACTGAGCTCTGCAGGTCTCCTGAGAGCCCAGCCGTGACAGCTCACCCACCCTTCCCCACTTCCCATTCCCTTTGTCTACTGTCTGTTCCTTACAGTAAAGACGACTTGAGTCGTGTATACGATGTCCAGCCTGCAATTCAGGTACTGAATCCTCTGGCCCAGTTTTTCTTTCCAAGTCCGGACCAAGCCAAGGAGGTCATCCGTGGCCACCACCTAGGAGAAGAGAGCTGTAGGAAGCAAGCTGCAGGAGGGCCGCTTGCCTCCATCTGAACCACAGGCCTCTTGATTCGATGGAGGCCCCTCACTTGCAGGGAGGGCCCTAGGAGAGTGGGCGGTGCTGGCTGGCTCTCTCGGGCAACTGCAGTGGGGCAGCAAATCCTTCACTGACGGGGCATCAGGAGTTCTAGTCCTGGTTTTATGGGTTCATTCTGGGCAAATGATTTGAGTTAGCTCAACTTGGTCTCCCCATCTGTGTGGTGGGACACAGAATGTTCCTTGGAATCTCTTCTAGCTTTGACGCTCTTAGAAGGAAATGTTTGGCCCCAAATGGCCACGTTGTGTGTGAGTGAAATGACCACAGCCTTTCTGGAAAGTGATCTAACCATTTCCACAACAAGGTCAGATACACACCCCCTCAAGCAGCAACCCCACACACCCTGCCCCCAGGTGTGCAGGAAAGAACGTGTAAGGACGTTCACCTTTACGTGTACCCACACATCACTTGTCAGTCCTCACACTTGGTCCCCTGCATTGTTCACTGACCTATGTACATGACCCAGGCCAGGAGGTGCCTTGGCCTCTTCTGCTTCCTTCATTTCTAGTGCATTCTGAGTCCTAACCATTCCCCCGCTACTCAACTCTGGAATTGGAAGGTGTCCCTGGTGGTACCTTGTCCAGGCCACAATTCTCTGTGCTTCAGTTATGACACGCTGCCTCACTCCTCCCTCCCTCCCTCCCTGCCTTTCTGCACACAGCAACCTGAAGCCCCTCCATGTATGTGGCACTGAGCATGTGACCCTGGCCACACCTGTCCATGGTCCCCACTGCCTTCACCATGCAACTGATGCATCGTTTCCCATCTCCTGATCACTGTTTTGCAGAAGTGTCCAACCAGTCTCCTCCATCAACACAGGATTGCCTGCCCACCCAAGTTCAAGTTCCCCTGACCTGGCCAGAAGGCTGTGAAAACCTTCCCCTGTCCAACACTCTGACACCACAAGAAGAGGGCAGTGAGGGGGTTGGAGAGGTGAGGAAATGCAGGAGAGCAAATGTTTCTGCTCTGGAGAGGCAGAGCTGTCCCTAAAGGGACTGATAAAGAAGTCATGGCAGATTAAGCTGGTTTCCCCCTGTTCCCCAGGGGTCATGCAGAAATAACTGCATGAAAACACAGAGGTCACAGGGGCTCTGCAAAAAAATGAGAATAATATGAGGGATGTGTATTCACTTAGTGCTTTGTGGATGTTTGAACTTTTCTCAAGAAGCATGTGTTACTATGCAAGAAAAAGCATAGAGACTAAATGTCCTCTCAGTGCTAACAAACATGAAACCTCAACTCAGTCACTGAAACGGAAGAGAAAAGACAAAGCTTGGTGAGGAAGGAACATCCCATTCAAGAAACCTCCAGCTGAGACATCTGGTTCTCGAGTGCCTGGTCGAGCTGTTGGGAAAAGATTGCCTGGGGAGGCCGGGACAGATGTGGAACAGGGGACAGAGATGTGTGCTGGTGGCAGAAAAACAAGCATGTAAACAACGTAAACATCCAGAGACCTGATGTGCTGATCCACACTGCTCTAATTTGGACATTTTAACCAGTAGTAACCGTAGAAAACAGTAGCAACCAGTTCATGTGCAATGATCAAAATGAGCAAATGAAAAATCAAACAAAAAGTGGTTGTTCAGAAGGCAGAGTCCTGCCTGCTTCTGTTTTTCCTCTAGGGCTGAGTTCCAAATACAGGGAGGGAAGCCTGGTGACATCAGCAGGGGAGTGAGGTCAGACTGAAGCCCCACGTTCACTGGACTCTACATGCTTGCCAGGGAGGGGCTGGGGGCGAGAGAAGGTGGCTGTTTTCTCTTCTCTTCCTTAATTCCAATGGGTCCAACAGGGGTTAAGTAGGAAGGCTCAGAGGCCCCTCTGGAGCTGGAGAAATCTTGATGACAGATGTAAATTTACTTTCAGTTTGATTCTTGTATAATGGCATCTTTACTATTCATAGCTTAGCAAATACTGAATACTTACTTTTTTATCTCCCTTTGAGTTTCGACACATTTCTATTTTCCTTTGAAGCTGTTCCAGAGACGAATTCAATCCATCTGTTTGCAGATTGGATTTTGCAACCTAGAAAAACCAGAACTTCCAAGGTTTGTTTCTAGAATACTTATTTTTTTATTTATTATTTTTTAAATATGAAATTTATTGTCAAATTGGTTTCCATACAACACCCAGTGCTCATCCCCCAGGTGCTCTCCTCAATACCCATCACCCACCTTCCCCTCCCTCCCACCCCCCATCAACTCTCAGTTTGTTCTCAGTTTTTAAGAGTCTCTTATGTTTTGGCTCCCTCCCTCTCTAACCTCTTTTTTTTTTTTTCTTCCCCTACCCCATGGTCTTCTGTTAAGTTTCTCAGGATCCACATAAGAGTGAAAACATATGGTATCTTTCTTTGTATGGTTTATTTCACTTAGCATCACACTCTCCAGTTCCATCCACGTTGCTACAAAAGGCCGTATTTCATTCTCATTGCCACGTAGTATTCCATTGTGTATATAAATCACAATTTCTTTATCCGTTCATCAGTTGATGGACATTTAGGCTCTTTCCATAATTTGGCTATTGTAGGAAGTGCTTCTATAAACATTGGGGTACAAGTGCCCCTAGGCATCAGCACTCCTGTATCCCTTGGGTAAATTCCTAGCAGTGCTATTGCTAGGTCATAGGGTAGATCTATTTTTAATTTTTTGAGGAACCTCCACACTGTTTTCCAGAGCAGCTGCACCAGTTTGCATTCCCAACAACAGTGCAAGAGGGTTCCTGTTCTAGAATACTTGTTTTGATCAGCAACATATTCAGCAAAACATTATCTAAGAGATGAATTAAATATTGGAAAAACGAAATTGGTGGGGGGAGATGCACAATGTTATCAGAAACTAGATCAATGCAAATGTAAAAGTTTTTGTTTTAGGGGTGCCTGGGTGGCTCAGTCGGTTAAGCGTCCGAATTCAGCTCAGGTCATGATCTCACAGCTTGTGAGTTTGAGCCCCGCGTCAGGCTCTGTGCTGACAGCTCAGAGCCTGGAGCCTGCTTCAGATTCTGTGCCTCCCTCTCTCTCTGCCCCAACCCACTGGCATTTTGTCTCTGTCTCTCTCAAAATTAAATAAACATTAAAAAAAATTTTTTTTAAGTTTTTGTTTTGTTTTTTTACTGTCAAACAGATAAGGTTTAAAAATAAAATCGACAACCCACAGTAGTGGTTGAGGGTATGAGGAAGAACACACTCATGACCAGCTGGTGATGAGTTGTCTGTAAAAGCCACCTGGAAACATGTGAAGCCTTAAAACATTCATGCTCTACCCCAGTAATTCTAGCTCTGGGAGATACCTTACAGACATAATCAGAGTTCCCTGCGCAAGGGTTTTTATCATATCACTGGGATAATAAGTGAAATCCAACAACTATTTCTCCAAAAAGGATTGGCTAAGTAAAAATGGCAACACATTCAGGAGAGGGAAGCCAGAACAATAGTGTTTGAAATAATCTTTAAAGATTATATAGCTTACAAAATTGTATAAAATAGAAAGAGGCTGGATTTTGTGTGTGTGTATGTATATGTGTGTGTATATCTTTTATATATTATATAATATAATGTATATATAAAATCTTTATATGCATAGAAAAAAGCCTAAAAATAATTCAAAGTCTTTCCTGGCTTTATTGAGATATAATTGACATGTAACATTATGTAAGTTTAAGGTATACAACGTATACCTTATTATAAAGGTATAATTTGTATAATTTGACATGTGTATATATTGCAAAATAATAGGAGATTGGATTAGTAATCAAAACCCTCCTGACAAAGAAAAGCTCAGGACCTAATGGTTTCATGGGTGAATTCTACCAAACATTTAAAGAAAACTTCACACCAATTCTTCTCAAGCTCTTCCAAAAAATAGAATAGGAGGGAATGTTCCCAAACTCATATTACAAAGCCATCACTACCCTGCCGCCAAAGTCAGGTAAGAATACTACAAAGAGGGTGCCTGGGTGGCTCAGTTGGTTAAGCATCTGACTCGGGCTCAGATCATGATCTCATAGCTCATGAGCTCAAGCCCCACATGGGGTGAGCTCGTGCCCTGCTTCAGGTAGCACAAGCCCTACTTCCAGTGAGCATAAGCCCAGCTTTGGGTGAACACGAGTTCCATTTTTGGGTGAGCCCTGTTTCTCTCTCCCACCCTCCCTCTCTCTGTTTCTCTCTTTCTCTCCCTTCCCCTCCCCCCTCTCTCTGCCCCTCCAGGGAATTTCTCTCTCTCTCTCCCTCTCCATTGCTCACTTGCGCCCTCTCTGTCTTCCTGGCTCTCTCTCTCTTAAAAAAAAAAAAAAAAAAGAACACTACAAGGAAACTACAGACCAATATCCCTTATGAATATAGATGTAAAAATCCTCAACAAAATATTAGCACATGAAATTCAACAGCACATTAAAAGCATTGTATACCACGATCAAGTGGCATTTACCTCTGCGATGCAAGGAGGATGGTTCTACAAATGCAAATCAATCAATGTGACACCACATTAATAGAATAAAAAATAAAAATCATTTGATCAGTACAATAGACACAGAAAAAGTAATTGACCAATTGGTCTATTCAGATTTCCTATTTGTTCATGATTCAATCTTGGTAGATATATTTCTACAAACTTATCCATTTCTTCCAGGTTATCTAATGTGTTGGCATATATAATTGGTAATAGTCTCATGATTCTGGTATTTCTGTGGTATTAGTTGCAATGTCTTTCATTTCTGACTTTATTTGAGTCTTATCTCTTTTTTTTCTTAGTCTGGCTAAAGGTTTGTCCATTTTGTTTATCTTTGAAAAACCAGCTCTAGCTTCATTGATCCTTTCTATAGTTTTTCTGGTCTCTATTCCATTGATTTCTGATCTGATCTTTGTTATTTCCTTCATTCTGCTAACTTTGTTTTTTTTTTCCTAGTTCCTTGAGGTTTACAGTTAGGTTGTTTATTTGAGATCATTGACCTGGGTTCACATTTTGAAATTTAAAAACAATTTTTTTAATGTTTATTTTTGAGAGGGAGAGACACAGAGCACAAGCAGGGGAGGGTCAGAGAGAGAGGGAGACACAGAATCTGAAATGGGCTCCAGGCTCTGAGCACAGAGCCTCACATGGGGCTTGAACCCACAAACCCCAAGATCATGACCTGGGCCAAAGTCAGATGCTTAACCAACTGAGCCACCCAGGCGCCCCTGAGCTAGGTTCACATTTTGGCTCCACCATTTAAGAGCTCTGTGTTCTTATTTAAGTCACTTAATTATTCTCGGCCTCAGTTTCTTTATCTCTAAAGTAGGAATAAAACAGTACTTGCCTCCTACAGTTCTTGTGAGGACTAACATTGCTAATCAAAATAAGTCAGTTATCAGGATGCATGGTGCGTAATAACTCAATGAATCCTAGAGGCTACTGTGATTTAATCTCTGTCTTCCTGGCTGGAATTTAAGTTTCATGGGGGAGAGCCCACAGTGGTATCCCCAGCACTTGGGACAGTGCCTGGCATGCAGGTGTGTGTGTGTGTGTGTGTGTGTGTGTGTGTGTGTGTGAGAGAGAGAGAGATAAACATCTACCAGGTAAAAAGTGAATCTGTCCTACCTCGCTCTTGATGTTCACTTGTAGATTTGTCAGCAACCGCTGGATTTTCTCTATGAAAATAAGGTCCACAGACAGGTTATGAAATTTGCTTTCAAACTTATTGATGACATCATTGGCCTGTAGAGAAATATAAAAAGTAAAGGAGGGGGCCGCCTGGGTGGCTCAGTCAGTTAAGCATCAAACTTCGGCTCAGGTCATGATCTCACAGTTTGTGAGTTCGAGCCTGCGTCTGTGCTGGCAGCTCAGAGCCTGGAGCCTGCTTTGGACTCTGTGTCTCCCTCGCTCTCTGCCCCTCCCCCACTCACACTCTGTCTCTGTCTCTCTCAAAAATAAATAAACATTAAAACAAAATTAGAAACGGATCCTTTTTTTAAAAAAAGTAAAGGAGGGAGGTTTACTTGGAACGTATGAACTTTGGAAGCAGAGGGGGACAGGCTCAATTTTTTGGAAAGGGGGCTTGGCAGGGCTCATCAGGCAAAGTACAAGGGTGCCCCGGATGCCTGGCTGGAGGTCAGGGGCAGGGCTCCCCAACCTGGTCCAGGTATTCATTCTCCATCTTCTCCATGTTGATCATGATTAAACTTTCAACAAACTCTATTCGAGAAGCTTCCTTCTCCAGTCGATGACACAGTGAGTCAATTTCTTCAGCAGAAAAGTTGCCTCCATCAGAAAACAATCTGAAAATAGTTTGGGAGAAAGAAAAGCCACTGATCAGACATGAAACTTCCCACCCATTCCAAATCCTGTGGTCGACAAGGCTTTAGATTAAAAGTTTAAGATCATAGAAAAATGAATGCAGGTCGTTCAAAGATAGAAGCAGTGAAATAACCCAAAAGTCCTTCAAGGGATGAACAGAGAAACAATATGTGGTATGTACACAAAATGGAACAGTATTCGGAAGGAATGAAATTCTGACACGTCACATGGGTGAGTGTTGAAGACACTATGTTAACTGAAATAGGCCAGACACACAAAAGGAAAAATATTGTGTGATTTCACTTATACGAGGTACGTAGAGAAGTGAAATTCATGGAGACAGAAAATGGAATTGTGGCTGTTGGGGGCCAGGGGGAGGAGAATAGGAGTTAGTGTTTAATGCGTTCAGAGTTTCAGTGTATAAAGACGAAAAATTTTGGAGATGGATCGTGGTGATGGTTGCACAACAATGTGATTGTACTTAATGCCACTGAACTGTACACCTGAAAATGGTTAAAATGGACAGTTGTATGTCCTATATATTTTGTCACAATAAAAAATGGAGGGGAAACAAGACCACTTCTCGACAGAGAAAGCTCAGTGTCCACAGAGGCCCCGACGCTGGCTCCCACCTGCAGTGCTTGATGAACTCGATGTTGGCGTAGTGAAGCTTGCCCAGGTTCTCCTCCAAGTACTGGCGGAAGCTGCGCAGGGACACCTGCACGACGTCGATGTAGCTGAGCAGCTCCTGGTGGAGTGTGCTGCTGAGAGTAACCAGCCTGGGAGACACAGGAGGGCAGGATGATGACGTGGGCATGGCAGGGCAGCCTGGGGGCACTGCTTGAGCTCCACTGCGGTGCCCATCTGTGGGGCTACCAGAACCACTGCCATGTTCTTCTGGGTAGAAAAAGAGGCTTTGAAGGAAGCTCAGAATGCCAGTGTGTGCAGGGCACAGTGCGGAGCTCTCAGTGTGCTGGGTCAGAGGACATCCCTCTCCTCTCTGGCCCTTGCCATCAAATTACTAAAGGAATTCCTAGGTCCAACTGATCTGGCTCCTCCCTGCAGCACAAACTTTCTCTCTCACTCCTGCGCCTGGTGTTCTCCTGAGGGAACACCCTGCAAGTTCCCTCTTCACCTTTAAGTCCACCCTAACCAGCGATCTCTTGTGTATCTGACCGCTGTCCAGACACCTGTGAGGGCTCCTCACCTGTTACCTGAGGTCTCCCTAAGCACGCAAGGGCCTCCATCTAAAATCCCTGAATGGCTTCCTTGGAGCCCTTTGCTCTGCCGTGAGCATATCCCCACCTCGAGCTGGGCCAGTGCTCCTTGCTGAAGGGAAAAATTCTGTCTCCTCTTCACCTTCCTCCATCTCAGACCAGGAGGCCTCCTGCAGGAAGTTCGTCCCGATTTCCCTTGATGGAAGTGGTCTCTCCCAGCACAGACGTTTCAGGGCAGGTTAGTAGCATCCCTGCATCCTGAACATGTGTGCCCTTTTCTCCCTAGCTGCTCACCCAGCCCCCAGCCCCCTGCCCCCGGACAGACAGTTCATACAGTTAGACTCACTTGTGTGAAGAGGAGAGCTGAAGAGCTGAAAAGAGAAGGTTGCTGTGGGGCCTGGCAAATGGACTCTTTTATCCACCAGGGAGGAACCACTCCTTTGAAAGCAGCCACCTGGCTGAGATTCTAGGGCTATGGGGCCAGAGTGGAGACTCCCAGGGCCATACCTCTGGCTCTTTGTGGCATTCAAGAAGATATGCTCCATGTCGTAAATCTTGCGGCGGAAGTTTTTGCTCTTTATGTTTTGCTCTTCTTGGAACCGGTAGAACATCAGCCTCTCCTTCCTCAGCATCTCGATCACCCCAGCACAGTGGCTGTCCAGCTGCTCTTGATGAAGCAAGAGCTCAGCTGGAAAAGAATGAAGGAGAGCTGAGGCCCTCTGGGATCCCAAGTCACCTCAGGACATTCCCCTCCCAGACAGTGACAGCTGTCCGTGCCAGGGGTTAGCTTGGGAATGGGTGCAGATCTCAGAGAGGCCAATCTGACACTGCCCCTGGGTGTCTAACTAGAGAAGAGGCTGTCCAGGCTGTGTGAAGGGAGGTCTCTGCTGGTGGAGACACCTGGGAACAGGTGGGATGGGTGGACATGTTGGGAAGGGCAGGGATTGTGGTGAGAGGCTCTGGAGAAAACAACCAGCACAACACTGGGCAGTCAGAGTTTATTGCTTTAAATCAGTGACTACTCTTTCCAGGAGCTTGAATTCCAACAGACTTCTACGGTGGAGTAAACAGAACCAAGATTTGGCTTCAAAGGCTCCATCATAGGCCTTTAAAACTGACAGATAGCCCCAGGTCAGTCCACCCTACCTCCCTACTACCCACAGTGGTGAAAATTCTGTCCTCCCAGCCATGCCAAGAATGAGTGCAGTGACTCTGGGGCATTGTTTCTCTGACCTTGATCTCCCAATCACACATTGGGTCAGGGAGCCAGGGAAGAGCAAGAAATAGAGCATCTCAATTTATATTTAGTTTTAATGCACATATTTTCTAAATGAAGACAATGAGGTTCCAAAGCCAAGCAGGTCTCCCAAGGCCACAAGCATTGGGACTCCAGGCCAGGCAGGAAGAGTTTGTCACTGCTCCAGGCAGGAAGAGTTTGGGTCGGACCATGTGTGGTCTCTCTGGGAGCTGGAAGGGTCTATGAAGAAGCTTGAATTGTGACATAAGTGAAAACCAAACAGGGTCATTGAGGATCCAACTAAAAGTATGCCACCCCCTAATGGGGACCTCTGCCTAAGAGAGAAATGGCACCTCTTTTTAAGTTATAAACTATAAGCTAAAATTAATGCCTACCACTTGCTCAAGATTCCTCACTGTACCATTCCAGGGAGAGTTGATTACCACCAACAATATCCCCTTCTGCAAGCAAGGGAGGGATCAGAGAGGTCAGGTAACCTGTTCAGAGTCACATAGCTAGAGAGGTTGAGCCTGATAGCTCTGATTCCTGAGCTACAGGAAGCATCTGCTATGCAGGTATATATCTGACAGGTGTGTGAGCAGATCTGAGATTCACACTGCTAAAGCATGACAATACTCTTCATTTTAGCATCTAAAAGTCCTGTTTTTAAAAGAAAATTTTTTAAAAATCTCAAATGTGGGTACCTTCTCTGCCAGCCTTGGAGATGGAACCCTCACACAGGGGCACCTAATGAACGCAGAACTGTGGTGGCACAGACACCAGCTGTCTGGGGCAGGGTGGCCTTTCCCAGGATGGGTCTGTACCTGCTCTGACATTGTGGATGTCCTTTTCAATGTACTCAGCTCTTGGCTTGTGTAGGTGCAGATGCAGCTCTAGTTCTGAGTCCAGCTCATCAATCTTGGTGGCCACAGTGACCTGGGTTTTGAGGACACGTTGGTCAAACCACTTCTCTAGGTGCTCAAAAAAACCAGCTCGAAGTCTGAGGGAGAAACCAGTGAGGGTCAGCCAGTAGCAGTGGCCACAGAGAGAGCTTCCATATTGTTATATAAAGCATTTCCCTCTTTCACTTCTTATTTTATTTCCTAACTACATGATATTCTTTTGTCTGGATGGACCATCATTCATTTAACCAGATCCCCTTCTGGCAGACACTTTATGGTTTCCAACCATTTGTTCTTCAAAAAAGGCTGCAGTGAATAACCTTGTATATAAGTCAAGCGTAGAAGCATTCCTGTAGGATAAATTCCCTGAACTGGAATTGTTGACTCAAAGGCTAAAATACATATGTGGTTCTTGAAGATATGGCTTGACTGCTTTCCTGGCAAGGCAGTCTGTTCCTATTTCTCCGCCGCCTTGCAGTGTATTGCCGAACTTTTGAATTTGACAATTTTGTCATGTTATGACCAAAACTGGGCATATTGTCATATGTTTAAGACTATATAATTCCTTTTTCTGCATACTATGCATTAATATATTTTGCCCATTTCTCTGTTGTGAAGATGCTCTTTTTCTTTTCAATCTCTTTATATGGGAGCTCCTTATATATTAGGAACGTGAGGTCATTTGACTGCAATGTGAGTTGCAAATACTTTCCCCAATTTATCACTTTTTCCTTTTCAAAATTTATGTATTGTTAAGAAGGCTATGTGTTGTTAAGGTGTTGGTTGTCCCCAGATTTATCTATAGATTCAATGCAATAACAATAAAAATCTCAGCAGACATCTTCTTATAGACACCAGTGAGCTGATCTCAAGTTTATGTAGAAATGCAAATAGCCAAAGATAGTTGAGGAGAAGACCAAAATTGGAGAACATACTCTACCAGATATTAAGACTTGATATAAAACTGTAGTAATCAGGCAGGGTGAGGCAGTAATGCAAGAATAGATACACAGAGAAACAGAAAGGAGGTGTGGCAGAGCCATGGGGAGAGGGGAGTCTTCTGGGGTCAAGTGATTATGCATATGGTAGGAAATGAATCTGACTCCTATCTCACAAATTAATCCCAGGTGGATTTTACATATAAATGTGGAAATGTAAAACAATAACATTTGTAGTAAATACCATAGGAGGATATTTTCATGACCTTGGGGCAAGCAAAAATTTCTTAGATAAGAAAGAAAGTACACTAACCCTAATGAAAAAGGTTGATGAAAAGGACCTTATTACAAATAAGAATTTCTTTCTATCAAAAGATACCTTAAGAGAGTAAAAAAAGGCAAGCAAAGAGAGGGATAAACATTTGCCAGGTATTTACCTAACAAAAGCCTCATATCTAGGATAGGTAACTTTCTCACATAAATTGATAAGAGAAAAGATTGACAACCCACCAGGAAAAAAAAATGGGCAGAAGATTTGACTAGACATTTCAAGAAAGACAACCAAATGTTCAACACTACTACACATTCACCAGAATGGCTAAAACAAAAACTGCTGACAATATCAAGTGTCGATGAGGATGTGGAGCAACTGGAACCCTCACACACTGTTGTAAACTGTTAAAACAAAATCGCTTTTGAAAACTCTTTGGTGGTATCTTTTGGTTGTATCTCCTCAAGAGGGACACACATATTACCCTATCTCTCAACAATTCCACTCTCAGTTATATATCTAACAGAAATGTAGCCGTATGTTCACCAAAAGACTTATACAAGAATGTTCAGAGTGGCATTGTTCCATTCCCCAGTGAAAAACAAGCCAAATGTGCATCAGTAGTAGAATGGATAAATAAAATGGGTTATGTATTTTTATAATGGAATACTATACAGGAATAAAAATGAGCTAACCCCACATTCAAAACTACATATGATGTCACTCATATGTGGAATTTAAGAAACAGAACAGATGAACATATGGGAAGGGAAGGAAAAATAAGATTAAAAACAGAAAGGGAGGCAAACCATAAGAGACTCTTAAATACAGAGAACAAACTGAGGGTTACTGGAGAGGAGGTGGTTGGGGGGTGGGCTAAATGGGTGACGGACATTAAGGAGGACACTTTTTGGGATGAGCACCGGCTGTTATATATAAATAATGATTCACTGGGTTCTACTCCTGAAACCAATACTACACTGTATCTTAACTAACTTGAATTTAAATAAATAAATTTTAAAAAATACATATGAATTTTACAAACATAAGGAAAGAATCCTGACATAAAAGAATGCACTCTGTATGATTCCATTTAAATAAAGTTCTAAAATAAGCAAAACTAATTCATAAGTTAGAATATTTGCTATCCTTGGGGAAGAGAGGGCAATGACTTGAGATGGGTACATAAGGGGGTTCCTGGAGAGTTGGTAATGTTCTATTTCTTGGGGGTACTGGTTACCAGGTGTGTTCCCTTTGGATAATTCATTGAGCTGTACATTCATGATTTCCATACTTGTCAGTATTGTATCCTTCAACATGCAAATACAATCAGTGTGATCCAATTTTTTTTTTTTTCTGGTTAGTAGCAAGGCCAGATGGCATAGTGTTTCTTTCAAAACTCTGGAATCACATGGTCTAGATTCATATCCTAGATCTAACCACTTCCTATCCCAGAGATCTTATCCAAGCTACTAACTAAGCTTCAGTTTCTTCATCTGTAAAATAGGCTAATTATGGTACCCCTGTCATAGTTATTGAGAGTATTAAGTCTTCTCAATGCATATTAGCTCTGGTGGTGATCCTTGCTTTTCTTCTTTAAGGGGAGAACAGAAAATGGACTGTGGCAGAGGAAGGAGAAAGGATGAGTTTCAAGTCAAGAGATGTTTTCAAGGTGAGATGATGCTGAGGTGAAAGAGAAGACTCCAAAAGCCTGACTTAACTCCTTCTACTCCATGCCCATGTATACACATAGGAGATAGACTAATCAGGTGATCTCTGTCTGGTAAGTCCTGCGATGATATCGCAGAGTCAGGAGTGCAGTGGAAATGCTATCCTAAAGCCAATTGTAAATTTCCACATTTGGTCCAAATTCACTCCCAGAAACTTGGGAGTTAGGGGAGGTAAATTCTCAGTGGTAGAATTATGGGTCATTTTTATATTTTTCCTTGTACTTTTTCAATTTTCTAGTTGTCTGCAATTAATGTGTCATATAATCAGAGCCAAATACCATACTGATATACCTAGCATCTATAGTTATATAATTACCCCCCCAAAAAAAAAGAAAGAAAGGAAGGAAGGAAGGAAGGAAGGAAGGAAGGAAGGAAGGAAGGAAGAAAGGGAGGGAGGGAGGGAAACCCTAAGGTTACACATATGCCAGGTTAGAATCCCAGAAATATCTTGCAGAGAAAGCACTATTTCTTATGTACAAGGCCCAAGCCAGCAAGGCATCATTGGACAGGTGAAGGGGGTCACTCTCACAGAAGATATCTGTAACTACAAATAATTACTGGAAATTTGTTATTTTTGTTTGTTTGTTTCTCATCTCTACCTTCAGTTACCTACACATTTTCTTTTTCCAGCTGAAACTAGTCCAATCTTTTGTTATAATACCTCACCTTGTTAATAAAACACAGGACAAGAGAATGAGAATAAAGGGTTTCTACTCACTGCTTCTTAATTCCTAAAACTAGTCTGGATGGAATTATCACTTGGTCTAGGAGGTTGGCACTGGAAGTGTCATTGATGAGAATGGTAGAAAGGTTGGAAGTGGGCCTTTTGAAACTCTCTTCTTCTTGTTCCAGGGGTAGAAAGACAAAATAAGTGTGTCCGCTGGAGGTTGTGAAGGACTCCATGTCTTCACAGGAGATCTCCCCCAGATGCTCTTCCTGGGCTTCGGCCTATGCAGAAAACAAGACTTTAGACTTGACATCATCACACATACCTGGGGACCCAACCCAGGATATATCCTTGATATCCAACCCAGACTATATCCTTGATATCAGGGTTATGGATCTGTGGGTGAAATCCCGCCTATAATTATTTTTTGCCCATATAGTGCTTTCAAAATGGGAAATTCTACAAATAGTCTAGATTTCTGATTTCTCTTAAAAATCAGAAAATCTGGCAATTCTGAGTCTCTCCATTCCCACGTGGCATTATTGTCTGGAGCTGAGTAATGACTGCCTAGTTTCCATAGACTGAATATTGGATGCTCTCCAAAATTCATATCCCCAATGTGTTGGTATTTGGAGGTGAGCTTTTTGGAGGTGATTAGGTCAGGAGGGCAGAGGCCTCATGAATGGGATTAGTGCCCTTATAAAAGAGACCCTGGAATGCTCCCTTGCTCCTTCCACAGAAACACAGTGAGAAGATGGCTGGCTCTCTATGAACCAGGAAGTGGGCCCTCACTGCACACCAAATCTGCCAGAACCCTGATCTTGACTTCCTAGCCTCTAGAATTGTGAGAAATAAATTTTTGTTGTTTATAAGCTGCCCAGTCTATGGTATTCTGTTATAGAAGCTCCAAGGGACTAAGACAATAATAGTTCTCATCACTTGTCACTACTTTACACTTGGGTCTCCAGACCTCTTCCTATTACATGCCTGTGGGCATTTCAATCTGGGATCCCTGTTGCAAAACAAGTATGCCAATTCTCCACAGCAATATAGGAAAAGGGTCTTTTTCAATTTTGCAATTATGGCATTCAAGTTACATTCAAGATTTATTAATATGAGGGTCACTTCCCTGCCCTCCAAGGAGAGCTCTATCTGCCGACTTGGATGCGGATCTTTTGTGCTACACAACAAGAG
The DNA here is from genome assembly GCF_018350195.1 of Panthera tigris. Classification (NCBI taxonomy): domain Eukaryota; kingdom Metazoa; phylum Chordata; class Mammalia; order Carnivora; family Felidae; genus Panthera; species Panthera tigris. The sequence continues at coordinate 59,449,593 of NC_056672.1, read as the reverse complement.
AATGGGAAAAGAGGAGGAATGGAGAGACTAGGTTGGTCTGTACTGTAAAGAGGAGCCGGGAAAGAGATGACCAAAAATGGACAAGGGAAGTCATACAGTTCACGGGTGAGTTCAGAGTAAGTTGCAGGGTAAGATGTTAGGAGAAGAAGGTAAATTTTTAAAAGCATTGTTATCAGATAAGAATTGGATCCCTGTTGGTGGAAGTAAAAGATGTGCACACATGTGTAAATCCCCACAGAGACTGCACCACTGGGGACTCCAGCTTGTACTAGGGATATGGACAGAGAGCCTAGCACACTTTCTCCATACACAGGAATGAATCCATTGTTGGCCTACCTCATCCATAGATAAACTCTCATGTTCTTCCTTTTCCTCCTCCTCCTCCTCCTCCTGCTTTTCTTCCACTTCATGTTCCTCCTCTTCCTCCTCCTCCTCTTCCTCTTCCTTCTTCTTTTTCTTCCTCCTCTTCTCCTTCTCCTTCTTTTTCTCCTCTTCCTCCTCTGTCTCCTCTTCTTGAACCATCACATTTTCCTGGTTCTGGGATGGTTTTAAGGAGCTGTCTCTTTTAACTTGCATTTCTTCTAACCCCTGAATAGACTCCTCACTGGACTCATCCATCTCGTCGCTCAGTGCAGATTGTTCCTGCTGGCTCGCTGCCATCTCTTCATTTAAGGAAGACTCGATGTCTTGATCTTCTCCTTCCATCTCTTCCGCTAGCCTGGATGAACTTGTTCCTGCGCTTTCACTGTCCTCACTTCTGCTCATTTCCACTTTAGCTCTCTGTTTGCTCCTCCGTTTTCTCATACTCTCCTGGAAGAGCTTTTCCTGTGCTTCTGTTGATGACCAACCCCAAAGCACAAGGAAAAAAATGTTACCAAGGTCACCTGGATTGGGCCAGCTGGCCAACAAACGTACAGAGTGAAGTCAGAGAGGATCAGACTTGAATTATAATAGTGTTACCTGGTTCCCTGAGTTTGAAAATGACTTCCCCATCCAAGGTCTACAAAGAAAAAACACAGGACACTGAGTGAGCAGCACTGCCTTTCCCAGAACGCCACTTCTAAGGGCATCTCTTTTAAGTAAAAGGACCCATCCCTCCCCTTCATCTGATACAGGCCTTGATTACTTATTTCACTGGGATAATCAGAGTATTCCCAAACCAGGGAATCAGTTTTCTTTAATCCCAAGCAGGCTAGCAAATCTTTTTATCACACAATAGGTGTTAATAAATAAACTCTCATTCTGACATTTTGGTAGTGATCTGGGGCAAAGAGCAAGAAAGTATAAATTGAGAGATGCAAACAGGCGGAAAGGAATCTGCTGCTCCCAGTGCTGGATGTGAACATACAGAATGAACATAATTTACATGACCTGGGAACCCCTTCATTAACCCTATAAATTCTGAATGAAGTCACGAATGTACTGTGTTGTGGATAATGTCGATAACATGACACAGTGTGGGCTGTAGAGTTTGCAGTCTGGATTTGAATCCCAGCTCCTTTCAAGCTGAGTTACCCTGGCCAAGTTCCTTAAGCCCCACGGGACTCAGTGTCCTCCCTTGTGACACGGAGATCCTAATGGCACCTAAACTTTAACCCAGGCAACCAGACTGATCTCAAAGTGCAGATGGTAAGCCCACCCTTGTATAACTTGAGCTCCACCTTAACCCAGGTACCATACGAAGCATTTACTAACAAGTGGAACAGAGCTCCATCCAGAGAGGAAGGATTCTCTGAGGATCTGGGGACCCTGTATATATGAGAAAGCCTCATCTAGTTTCAGTGTTAACCACAAGTATTTTCAGGTCTGGCCATACAAGACTCCGGCTGGGTGTGTGGGAAAAAGACAAACTCTAGGAGTGTTGGACCAGGACATTCCAGGTATTCATACATTTACCCAGGGAGCATTCATTGTGTCTGAATCATGTGCAAGACACTGTGCTAAAGTCAACTGAAGCTGAATCAAAATTAGTGACGTGTACCTGCCCTTCAGGAAATACCCACTCTGGATGCTCTGTAACTGCTGTATTTGACTGCAATAGATATACAAACACATCCAGACAGAGAATGCCTGAATTCAGAGCCCTTCAACCTCTTTTAATCTAAGCAAGAGATGGTCTCTTTTAGAAATGCCTCTAGCTTCTTCCTCCTTGATTTCCTGATAGATTCTCACTGGGCAGGAGTTAAGAAAGGTGTTCAAAGTTAAGGCAGATCAGAGCTAGAAGATATCCTCTCCCCTTTGCTCTTTGGTGAGGGGCTGGGTTTTTGCAGCCCTGTCCATACCTGTTCAAAGATCTCACGAACATAGAAATGTTGGCTAAGGGTGGAGCTGTAGGAGTTGAGTTCTCTCAGTGTGAGCACTGGGTACTCCATCACTTCCTTTGTCAGGGTCTTGTGGAAACACTCATACCTGGGAGGGAGGGAGGCAAGAACTAAGTACTGCAATCATTTGACAGCACAATTTCATATCTGTGAATGGTCCTTACAGAATTAGATGTATAAAGGCATGAAGACTTAAGGTAATTCACAGAGAACTGTTTTTAATATTGAGAAATTGGAACTAATCTTAAAAAGCTAATCAATTGGGAGATGGTTAAACCATTATGAAGCATCCATATTAAAGAATTCTACATGGATATTAGAAAATAGAAAGATATCTGCAGTTATAGATATATTTGCATTGGATGATCTAGACTTTATTTTAAAACACTCTGTATGTGTATATATCCACATAAAAAAATGTACATGTCCACAAAAGAAAGATGTGGGCAGAAATGAGGGGAAATTTTCTACATGTTTGTATTGGTTAACTTTTTTTTTCTTTTACAAAGAACACATATGTTTTAAAATTTCAAAAGGTAGTAGGAGGGCCCATCCCCTGACTTTTAAAAAAAATTTTTTTTAACATTTATTTTGAGACAGAGAGACAGAGCATGAACGGGGGAGGGTCAGAGAGAGAGGGAGACACAGAATCTGAAACAGGCTCCAGGCTCTGAGCGGTCAGCACAGAGCCCAACACAGGGCTCGAACTCACGGACCGTGAGATCGTGACCTGAGTTGAAGTCGGATGCTTAACCGACTGAGCCACCCCTGACATCCCAGGGGATGAGTCCCCCATCCCCTGACTTTTAAACTACATGGCCCTGGGGTGCCTGGGTGGCTCAGTCGGTTAAGCGTCTGACTTTGGCTCAGGTCATGATCTCACAGTTTGTGAATTCCAGACTAGCATCGGGCTCTGTGCTGACAGCTCAGAGCCTGGAGCCTGCTTCGTATTCTGTGTCTCTCTCTCTCTCTGTCCCTTCCCTGCTCACACTCTGTCTTTGTCTTTCTCTCAAAAATAAATAAACCTTAAAAATTTTTGAAAAAAAAATTAAACCACATGGCCTTGAAATAGCCCTCCATAAACATTTCGGATCAAAGTTCTCCCTGGAAGCTTCTGTGTTGGCTGAAAGCAGACCTGCTAAGGACCAGTAGGAGATTCTCCAAAGCTAGAGGCAACATTTTCATCTTGAGCTTGCTAAGCACACCCTGGACTCGAAAGCAGGTAGCCTCTGACCTTGATTATGAATTTCAGGCCATCCCCTTCTGTCTTTTGGGGTCTGGCCTTCCTACCTGTGTTTCATATTCTTCAGAAAATCTTTGGCCTTTTCCAGGTGAAGCTTCAGTGTTTCCTCAAGGCTTTGCTGCCTCAGTTGGTCCAAGAGCTTATCAAGGTGGGCTTCCTGGGCCTGGAAGTCATCCCCAAAATAGGAAGAAGTAGATGTGAGTTACCAAAGCTCAGAGAGGGCATGTGAGTGGCATACAGAGACCCTGCCACTGCAGATGCAGGCACCCCAGGGCAAATGCAGGACTTTTTCCTATAAAAAGGGGCACCAAATGTGCCACCACATTTACCTTCAATATTCCAGGCTCTTCTCTCTGCCTATATTCTTCTCTGTCTACATCCCTGGAAATCCAGCTCAGATGGGACTCCTCAGGGACCACCTGTCCCTTACACCCACCGGGCCCCGGCAGGCCCCCACTACACCTTCCCATGGTGCCTGCTCCTTGCTCTCCCTGTCACCAATTGTATTTGAAATCAGATGCTGGGTGTGCCCCTCCATTCCCTAGACCTTGTGAAGGCAGGTGGGGTGGGGGCCCAGATCATCTCCTGGGGGCACAGGGTGACTGCCGTAAGTAAATGCCCCACACCCCTGGTCTGTCTGTCTCTTATGCACACTCTCTTACAAACACATTTGGATCCAAGGACCCATCACTAGCCCAGACCTGACTCAGGTACAGATTTCTTCTATGACCATCCAGGCCCATGACCAAGGTGAGCCTTGGTTTCTCCATCTGTGCAGGTTTTTTAGCTTGAGGCTTTTACATTTGAGTCTAAGATAAGTTTGGGGTTAATTTTTATTTACGATGTGAAGTATACATGGTGGGATTTTTTTTTTTTTTTCATTTTCTTTTTCTGGCTTTGCCTCCGAATGCTGGCTAAGGTTACAGGCCACCAAACAGAGTCATCTGGGCGTTGACAACCTGGGTGTGGCCCTTTCCTCATTCCCTGCAGGGGCTCCCCTGGGTGCCAGGAGCCACACCTGTTCCTCCAGGATGTGTTTCTGCCGCTGCTGTTCCATCCTCTTCTCCAGCTCCAGCTCCTGCTCGGACAGCGTGCTCTGATGTGCCTCCCACAGCCTCACGGCCTCTTGGAAGTAGTTGAGGAGATCCGAGCTCTGACATTCTGTCTGCTTGGCCAGGTCCTCGAAGGATTTCTGCAGGGGCAGAACCCAGAGAAGGGGCCCAGGGTGGGGAGAAGGCCCTCTCTCATGGGGCTCCCTCACCAGCCAGTGGAGGTCCCACGTTGCCAAGGGCTGGCTGTCACTGCCTGGCACCATCCTTCAGGGTCATCTTCCTGGATCCCACATTGGCTCACGGCCCTCCCTCCTCTGGGACAGCTTCTGGTCTGCCCAAAGCCAAGCCTTCAGTTTGGCTGACCCCGAAGTCCCATCTCTAGACCTGTCCCATGCCCACCGAAGTCCCTCATGGGAACAAGGAGAAATTTCAGACCTAGAAGAAAGAAGAAGCCATCCTAGACACCAGCTTGGGCCCTTGGGTGGGCCACACCCATCTCAGCCTGGGAATCTTTCCTTCTTCGGAGTTCCTTGACTCTCAGCATCTGAGCCAACCACCACACTTTGCTGTTAAATCCTCACCTCTCCCCATTTTATAAATGTATTTTACGCATTCATTGGGGCCAGGGGTCAGCAAACTTAGCCTGTGAACTGAATTTGGCCTTCGGTCTATTTTTGTTTGGCCCTGAGAGCTATGCATAGATTTTACATTTTTTTAGCTGCAAAAAAAAAAAAAAAATCAAAAGAAGATATTTACTAATGTGAAAATTATATGAAATGCAAATTTCAATGTCCACAAATAAATAAAACTTTACTGAAACACAGCCACACCCATTCGTTTCTGCACGGCCCCTGGCTGCTTTTGGGTGACAGCAGCAGAGCGAGAATTTGTTACAGAGACCTGACTGGCTCACAGAGAACTGAAATATTTACTATGTGGTCCTTGCAGAAAACGTTTGCTCACCCAGCTCCAGACTCTAAGCCTCTTGGGGGCGGGGGCTTATTACTGCTCCTGGCCCTTCAGTGCCCAGACTCAGCAGGGGCTCCAAGGAGCACTCGCTACCTGAGTCCTGTGCAGCACGCGTGTCAGAGGGCAGCTGGGGTGTCGAGGATGAGCCTGGAGCACCAAAGGGGCTGGCTGTGAAAAGGGGGATGGACTCACTAGTGACAGGAAAGGTGAAGGCCCCTGGACTCCTGGTCTTCTCACAGCCTGGCACTCCGGGTAACGCCCCCTCCCCGCTCCCCAGCCGTGCGGGTCCCCAGCTACGCACGTCCAAGAGCTCCAGCTCCTCTTCCACCTTGCTCTGGAGCACTCCCACCATCTGGAAGAAGTATGGGCTCACCAGGCTCTCTGCCTCCTCCTCAGTGAAGGCTTTCCAGTCCAGCAGCTGCTTCTGGAGGGGAGCAAGGCCAAGCCTGGCTTAGGACCAGTGGGGGCTTGACCTCGGTGCCTGGCCCTGCTCCCCGAGGGCTGCCTCTCACCCACCCTCAGGGGAGACCCTCACAGCGGGGGAGATGGTCCATCTTTATGGTCCGCCCACCGAGGCCAGGTGCTGTGTGCTGTCCCTGTTGTCTCACAGAGTCCCCTGAAGGTGTTCCAATTAGCCCCGTTTCACAGATGAGGAAACCGAGGCTCAGAGAAGTGAAGGAACTTGCTGGAGGCCACACTTCTGGCAAGGGGTGGGGCCGGGATCTGAACTCAGAACCGACCTACCATAGACTCTACAGGCATAATCAGGCCTCAGTGTTGCTGCACGTCAGACCCGGCTCCTATTTCCTAAAACTGAATTATGTCAACTGGCAAGCAGGCTCTTCATATTAATAAAGCCTTGTTTTTTGCACAGAATCTACTATAAACCAATCTCCCCCAAAATGAAAACTTGTCCATAGTTGTATACTTCCGATGCTGCTGAATAGGAGTAACCAAGTGCCCTTCCTCTGTCAAGTCTAATACGCTCCTGGGGTGTGTGCTGACTTCAGCTTATCCCCTGCTGTGCCCGACAAAGGAAGGGAGGATGGGCACAAGGGTCAGCACCCAGGACTAAGGGCCACTGGGCTCCTGGGAGGTCCCAGGCAGCAGGGGGATGGGAGGAGGCTGTCAGGGTCATGGTCCTGGGAAGGTTCTCCTAGGGCAATGGTTTTCCTCCCTTCTCTCCCTCCAGGCTTTACTTCTGAGGTTTGGCGCCCTGATAAAGCTGACTGAGAGGCATGTGGCTGCCCCGAAGGCCACAGAGCAAATGGGCAGCCCTTGGGCCCTTTGCAAACTTGGTCTTCTCATCGCCAGATAGGGCCGGGGACACCCACCCTGCAGGAGCTTGTAGGATTCAACGCGAGTGTCAGCCCACAGGGATGCAGCACCGGCCCCACACGGCACTGTAAAGCACTCTGCCCCCTGTGAATTCTGCTCACCTCCGAGTCTTGGTGGCAGAACAAAAGCTCTACAGACTCATGAGGGGTGAAATAGCAGGAACTTGTTGGAGCCAGGATGCAGGGAGGGGGCATATCGACAAAACATCTCCCTGCACCCCAGAAAACCAGGCATTGTAATCGAAGCGGTTTGTGAGTGAACTCACTGTCTCACCTGGTAACAGAGGCAGGCGGTGGACCGAAGGACTGGGTGTGACAGCAGTGGTGGCACTACTTATAAAAAGTGAAGCCCTGGAAATAACCTCCCCCCCATACGACCTCCACTGAATAAATAATGTCAAGTGCTGTAAGTGGTATAGATGGTCAAGGTTGAAGTCTGACATGATCAGAGAGTGTACAACTTCATCCGTGGGGTCAGGGAAGTCTTCCTGCAGGAGGTCATGCCGGGCTATACCTTGAGCGATGGGTGGGAATAACTGGGGGTGGGGGGTCCGGGAAGGGGGATGCCCAGAGGCCATTGAGGGCCTGGGGCACGCGAGGAGGAAAAGCAGGGGATCCAGGCTGGAGAGGGGCAGGGGCGGGCCAGGAAGGGCACCCACCTTGCATTCCTGCACGCGGGCCAGGCACTCCTGCCAGGTCTTCTCGTACTGCAGGCGGATCTGCATCACGCAGCCCATGTGGTAGGCATCTCCATGGGCAGAAACAAAACATGTCAGCTGCTCTTCCAGAGGGAAGAGGGGAGATTAGAGTTTCCCCTTTGCAAGGGAGGCAGTGTCTCCCTTTAGCGAAGATAACTGAGGTGAGATCATTGGCCCAGAGGCTGGAATCTCCTTCCTTACAAAGTCCCAGACAGCCCAAGATAAGGACCTCAAATGAGTTGTCTTTATCTGCTTTGAATCCATTCTAACCCTCATTCTTGACTCCATTTCAAGGCTAATAAAACCCTTTTCAGATGGCTGTACCAAATCATAAAACAAGGGTGTAAACTAATCAGAGTTTACAGATCGTGTCTGTGGTTAATTCCTTAAGTGAACGGACTAGCAGAACACTCAGATGCTGACTGATTGATTTTCTCTCCTACGCTTCTACTGCTTCCCACTTTACAATCAACTCAGCACAACTCTTGGTATAGAAGATAAGCAGCTGATGTTTAACGTTCCTGGCAGTTCTAGAAACTGAAAGACAGCACAAAGATGCTGCGGTGACTGGTCTTTGACAAGGGCTGAGGAAGAGGATGGGGCAGAGGGAAGCTGGGGATAGATTTAGGACCCCAGGGAGGGCAGACATGCAGTGGAACTGTGAGGAGAGGCTCTGAAGCTGGTTCCTCCATCCCCAGGGCAGCTTCCTAGGCCGGCACATCCTCACCCTGATCTGTGCTTCCACACTTCTGTACCGCGCTGACCTCTTCCCGCTCTGACCTCATCGTCTCCAGCTCAGAACTCTGCCCTGGGTTCCCACTCCCTCAGGACGAAGCCCAGCCTCCCCCACAAGGTCACGTGGCCAGCACAGTCTGGCCCCTTGGCATGTTCCCGCCTCACCTGCCATGTTCTCCTTTCCCCCAAAGCCCCAGCTCTGTCTTGCCCCTGAGCCTTCTCATGTGTGCTATTCTTCCTTCCTGGAAAGCTCTCCCCAGCCCTGGGCTTGGCTGACTCTAACTTGCCTTGCAGTTCTTGACCGGATGATCACTTCCTTGGCAAGATCTCATATGACCCTTAACCAAGCTGTGACCCCAGAAATACGCTGGTCACCTGTCTGCTCTGCTGTAACAGCCTGCGTGGTCTGATTCTGCTCTGGACTGGAAACACCCAAGGGGTGATCCACCCTGTTGGTTATCAGGGCCCAGCACCATGTCCATCTGTAGGAGGTGCCTGATAAATGGCAGCCATTGCTATCATCTAGGGTCTTGGGACATTTACCCTCGGCATTGTAAGTATATCTTTGCAATTCTTTTTTTTTTTTTTTAATGTTTTTATTTATTTTTGAGACAGAGAGAGACAGAGCGTGAGCAGGGGAGGGGCAGAGAGAAAGGGAGACACAGAATCCAAAGCAGGCTCCAGGCTCTGAGCTGTCAGCACAGAGCCTGATGTGGGGCTCAAACCCACAGACTGTGAGATCATGACCTGAGCCAAAGTCGGACGCTCAACCGACTGAGCCACCCAGGCGCCCCTACCTTTGCAATTCTAAACCTGAGAGCCCTGGGAGCAATGGTGGGTACTATTAACCAAAGTACCCAGGTCAAGTGCAGGTGTGACACTTCATCAGCTGTGTGACTGTGGGCGGGATCCTTCACCTCTCTGAGTCCTTCTCTATCACAGGGGGACAACGACACCACTGACCTTACCAGTTGCTGTCAGCCCCAAAGGAGACGGAAATATCATATATCTTCTAAATCAAGGCTTGACAAACTTTTTCTATAAAGAGGTAGATAGTAGATATTGCCGGCTTTGCCAGCCATAACGTTTGTGTTGCAACTACTTGTTTCTGCTATTGTAGAGCAGAAGTGGCCAGACACAATATATAAGCAAAGGAGATCAGCTGTGCTCCAGTGAAACTTATTTGTAGACAAGCAGGGACCCATGGCTAGGAGTTTGAGGGCCTTTGATACAGAACATTTTTAAATATTACCATTTATTATTGAACACTCTCCATGTAAGCCAGGCATTGAACTACAACTGGACTGTAGGCTGTAATTCTCATATCAACTCCACAAGGTAGGTACCTTTATTATTCCTCTTGAGATCCCTATATTATACAGGAGCAGTTTAAGCCAAGAGACACCATGACTCCCCCAGGGTCACAGAGCTGGGACAACACAGAGCTGGGGGTAAAACCCACATCTCTCTGACTACAAGAACACATGTTTGGCATCTCACATGCTTAGGATCTGACCCCCAAGCTGTCCTCACAGGAGGTCATTGGAGCCATTGCTCTGACTCCTTGCTGGGGTCAAGGTTCAGGGGTCAGAGTGTGTGGCTGGTGTGGCTGCCAGCTGTGCAGTGACCAGGAAGCTGTGGGAGGGAGGAAGAGGACTCCACCAAGCAAGGTTTCAGAGATCCTACATGAACTCCCAGAGTTCACTCTTCCACCCACATTCCCTCCTTCCTCCAGGGGGACTTGCCCTCACCCCTGAATTCATGATAGACTCTCACAGAAATGATTGGCTACTACTTGAACAGAGTTCTGAAGAGACCCGAGTGGAATCCCACAAACTTCACTCACCGAGGTGCTTATTTAGGGAGTTGAGAGAAGAATGCCATTCAGTCAGCTGAGCTTTGCTGTAATTGGGGGGCAGAAGGTCACTGGGGAAGGAAGATATGACAAGTAAGCCATGCTTAGGTAAAATGTTCACTTACCAGAATTGGTAGCATCTTCAAGGAATGTAGCCCCAGAGTAGTATCTATATAAATACTGAAGAAACAAATGATGTGCTGGGGATTCCTGATGCCAAAAAATATCACTCATAAAAGGTCTTTTTTAATATCAACAAGTCTGTTATTTAGAAAATCAAATTGAATTTTCCTAATGGGAAAAAAACCAGACAATTCACATCACTTGACAAAGAAAGGAAGTCTACGTCTAGGAATAGAATCCGAGATAACGATATGAAATGCATACAAACTTTATGCATTAAGAGAGTTGCTTAACAGTACTGTTTATAAGCACTCAAAAAAATCATAAATAAATTTCATATCCAACAATAGGGATCTAAGTAAAGTACAGTGAATTCTCTTCTGAAGTCATTAAAAATAGTGTTGCAGGGGGGCTCCTGGGTGGCTCAGTCAGTTGAGCGGCCAACTTCAGCTCAGGTCATGATCTCAGGGTTTATGAGTCTGAGCCCCACATCAGGCTCTGTGCTGTTAACCTGTCTGCCAGAGCAGAGGCTGCTTGGGATCCTCTGTCCCCCTCTCTCTGCCCCTCCCCCACTTGTGCTCTCCCCAGAATAAATAAATATATTTTTAAAAATACTGTGGTAGGGACACCTGGGAGGCTCACTCAGTTAAGCTTCCAACTCTTGATTTCTGCTCAGGTCATGATCTCAGGAAGGGTGAGATCTAGCCCTGCACTGGGGCTCTGCACTGATGGTGCAGAGCCTGTTTGAGATTCTCTCTCTCTTCCTCTCTGCCCTACCCCCCAAAACCCCCTGCCTGCCCCTCCCCTCTGGCTTGCTTGCCTTCGCTCTCTCAAAGAAAAAGAAATAGTGTGGCAGATTGAAAGATGGACAATATCATTAGCTCCTCCCATCAGTCTATTTCTCCACCCCTGGGGCTGGGCTTGGCCCCGTGATTTGCTTTGGCCAATGAGACATTAGCAAACAAGTGGAGGCAGAGTTGGAAAGGCTTGGGTATTTGCCTTGCCCTCTCCTGTTACAGGCAGACTCTGCCACCACCACCAGGCCTCCCAGCTGGGATTAGCCTCCTGGAGACTGAGAGAGCAAGTGGAAAGAACCTCAGCTGCCCCAGCCTAGGCTCCAGATGCAGGAGCGAGGCCACTCTAGACCATCCAGGCCCAGCCAAGCCAGCGCAGACCAGGAGGAACACCCTGTGGGAAACAGCCCGCAGAACAGCGAGAAACAAGAAATTCTGGTTGTTTTAAGCCACTAAATTTTGGGTGGTGTTTAACGGTGTGGAAAGATGATCAAGGCTTTGCAACTTTAAGTTGTACGTTCCAGCCTGTGTTTGTAGTATACACCTCCAGACACAAATTGTGTCGTGTCTTCACCCCTTTCTATACTCCCTGTGAAGGAGCTGCTGGGTCGCGTATCTGCACACCCTTGCCTCTGATTTCATAGAGTAGCCTCCAACTTCCTCAGGTCAGGTTGAGTCACACACCAGCTCCATGCTCTGCCTGCAGATGCTGCCATTTTATAGTGTTTCCCAGTGGTGTCCAGAAGCACCAGGGAATACATTTTTCTCTGTGTCTTTGGCCCTGTCTCTCCCTTCCATTCAGGCAGGTAGCCAGCCAGCGCCATGTTCACAGTCTGTCAGAGATATGGTGGTGCAGAAAAGACAGCAGCCTAGAAATCTTTCTGGACTTTGTTCTCAAAGACTAAGTTCTGGGGAGAGCCTAGAGCACTGATGATGGAAGCCTGAGCTGGAGTGGGCCGAGAGCCCTGCAGGGGGAGATGGGCTGGCAGCTGAGAGCTGAGGACCAGGGTTCTCTCCTCACCCAACAGAAGGGGGCTGGAGGCAGGGGTGGACAGAGAGGATGGCAGGTGCCTGGCAGTGGCAGCCTGGGTCCTGCTTCCTGGTGGAAGACTGTGGGGGCAGCTGCCAAGACCCAGGTCCCCGGAGGGAAACACTGCCTGGGTATGAGGACATTCGGGCTCAGGGTAGCCTCCTCAAGATTCTCGCATCCAGCTGTCTGGAAAGGGCAGCAGTTGCCCTCAGGCATGTGGGTGGATCAAATATAGAGGAACAGACTCTATCACCAGGCTTGCATTGGATGGGGTTTCACAGTTCCCCTCCATGGACAGGACCCCAAGAAAAACTGAGGTTTGCCCAGTTCAGGGACTCAGAGTCAGAAATAAATATAGAGTGGGGCACCTGGTGGCTCAGTAGGTTAAGCGTCCGACTTGGTTTAGGCTCAGGTCATGATCTCACGGTTCGTGAGTTCGAGCCCTGCATCGGTCTTTGTAATGATGGTGCTCAGCCTGCTTGGGATTCTTTCTCTCTCCCTCTGCCCCTCCCCTGCTCGTCCTCTCTGTCTCTCTGTCTCTAATAAACAAATAAACTTAAAAAAATTTAAATTAGTATAGAGTTACAGGAAACAAGAAAAGCTATTTACTTTATGTTGATATTTTTATTCACCTTGTTAATTTTACACCTGCACGAAAATGTGTCTGCCCTGGAGGAGACTGTGTGAGGTTCTAATTGTCACTGATACTTAGGAGAACTTAGGTTCTGTGATGGGGAGACAAGAGGGTAACCCAGGGTTACCAGGGTTAGGGGTAGGAGGGCCCAAGTTTCATAGGAAAAGGAGGAGCATTTCCCAGCATGTGAAGTGTCTCCACTTGCAGAACCACACAGGCTCCATCCCTTTACTGAGGGTGGATGCTATAGGACCCCCACATAGTGGGCTTCCAAGGTCTAGAACATTCACTGTGCCCCTCACCAAACAGCTTATTAAGGATCAGAACTGAGTGGGCCTCTACACATCCACAGCCTCTAACAGGTTCCCTGTCTGATGGCAACAGCCTCCTCACTGACCTCCAGGTTTCAGCCTCAGACCCTCCAACTCACCCCCGAAACCGCAGGGCTGTTGGAGACACTCTGCTCCCCACCAGATCTTAGAAAAAAATCCAACCCCTTAACCTGGCCCCTCCTCCCCCACTAACACCCCACCCCCTTTGCCATTGCCTCCTTCCACGTTTCTTGGCACAGTCACACTAAACTTCTTTCCCCAGCAAATGTGTCATGTTCTTTGTCACCACTGGGGCTGGAATGCCCCAGAACAAAGGCCCAGCCAGCCAGCGCAGGACCAGAGAACAAGGAGATGGCCAGGCCTGGAGGATGCCCCAAGAGAAGGGTCAAGGCTGAGGACTGTGACTGCCTCCCCCATGAACCCCCAAAGGCACCCATCCCCAGGGACCCCTCTCAGTGTACCAGATGGTGCAGAGATGCTCCAGCCGCTTTTGCTGCAGGGCTTTCTGGTTCTTCAGCATGCTCTCTATCTCCTTCTTCACGTCTGGAGGAGCCCGGATCCTCTCACTGGCCATGAACTCACTGGGTGTCCAGACACGTTGGCACCATGGAGAGGAGGAGCAGGGTGGGGGGGTGGGAAAGAGGGGATGAGGCCCATGGTAAGAACATTCACAATCTAAGCACCCTTACACCACTTCAGCCCCTCCCTCCCCATTGTAGGCCTCTGGGGCAATGATGAGAGGGGGGATCGAAGAGCCAGGGGGCCACCAGCGAGACTCTGGAGTTAAGAGCATGTGACCACTGGGCACAGATCCGGGTGTGGGTCCCGACTGTGGCCTGCCAGCTCTGTGACCTTGGGCAAGTCAGTCCCTTCCTCTGAATCTGTTTCCTCTTCTGTAACGGAGCTAATGAGAATACCTTCCACAGCAGGACCCAGTGAGATATTGCAAGCAAAGCCCCTAGCACCATGCCTGACTCACGGGAACTGCCCAGTAAATGCCAGCTCCTGCCATCACTGTGGATGATTACTGACATTTGTAACTTCCAGGCCCAGACCCAGACCAGTCACTTTCCATAGAGCACCTTGCTGATCATCACTGAAACCCTGTCACTGGAGCATCATCACGCCTGTCTGCATAAGGAGAGAAAGGCTCCGAAATGTTCAAGTGCTTGATCAAGGTCACAGGGAAAGTACAGGTGGAGCCAGGTCTCAGTACGCTTTTCTTTCACCCGGGGTGTCAGACTCTGGTGTTCTCCATCTGGAAATCTAGGTGTACAGATGGCCTCCCATCCCCAGACCCACAGCACAGACAGACAGACATTCTTTGGCATCCTCAAATATCTTGACCTGACAAGCAAAAGAAAGCCTTGTTTGTTGGCCAAAAGCTGCAGGATCCTTGTGTCGGTATTAACAGAAGTGCCACCTGGCAGAGGAAGCAGGGAGATGAGCCCTCTCTTCACCCCTGCTCCCATGGGGACCAAAGCCTGAGGGACCACCATTTGTCTTGGCCCAGTAACACAGGGTTCTGAGTAACAGTCGAATGGAAATTGGGCAGATAATCAGACGGGTGTTTTCAAACAATTTGTACTGTGATAATTCAGAAAATGCTTATGCGATAACATTTATGAAGAAAATAAGACAGAAAGTGACATATACAGTATGGGTCTAAAGAAGCCTGGGAAGAAATACACCAAAATATCAGCTGTGCTTCTCACTGTGGTGAGAAATTAGTAATGATTTTTAATTTCTTTTTTATACTTTTATCTACTTTAACTTTTAAAAAGGAAAAGAGCACATATTTTTACCCCCAGAAGAACAGGAGTGTTTTGGAGCGAGGACAGAAAGGAGGGTGAGGACCACCGGCTTGCTGGGCCGGCCTTCCAGGTGGGCTGGGGGGAGGCTGTGGGAAGTGTGGGCGGACACGGACCTGAAACTCTGCACCAGGGCCTGCTTCTTGAGAGCCTTCCAGGTGTCCACCAGGCCCTGCCAGCGGTGATGGGCCTCGAGCTCCTGCTGCAGCGTGGCCTCCATCAGGTTGACAAACAGCTGGGCGATGGCCCTCCGGTTGCCCAGGAGGGCCTGGTTTATGACCTGTGGTACAGGTGGGCAGGCTCTACATGAGGTGGGGGCTCTCCAAGGTCAGAACAAGGTTCAGTTGGAGATGGACAGGGGGAGGCTGCAGAGGGGCCAGGTGAGGTGCCGGCAGAGGGCCTGGGGCCCAGCGGGGCTGAGTAGGGCAGTGGCAGCATCTGAGGGGCACTGAGGGGTCACTGGGCACTCACGGAAGTTGCCTGGGGCTGAACAGCCGTGGACTGTGACAGGGGTCTTTCCTGAAGACTCACCTATGAACCTTGACTTAAGCATGTGCCTTCAACCCAGCCCCAAGACCGTATCAGATTGTTAAAGAAGCTGATTTTAGCTCACTGGAGATACGTACTCCAGTGGGTTCTTAGTGTTTAGCTGTTTTCTTTCCTTTTCTTTAAATGAATTTGTTCCAAAAGCAGAGTGCTCATGCCATCAGGGACCAGTCAGTCACCTATGGTTGTGATGAGAACGAAGACCCAATTACCAAATGAGACCAGGGCTAGAACATTCTTCTGCAGTCCTCCCAGTGATCCTCACCGGGCATCCTTGGCATGGCAGTGGGGACAATTCTTCATGGTGTGGTACTGTTCTGCTTTTAGTAGCCTGCCCCCCTCAATGAGAGCAGTCTCTCCCATGCCCCCAGGGAGTGGAACAGCCGAATGTCTCCAGAATTCCCCAAAGCTCTCGGGGCACCGCCCTGGAGCAAGGGTGGGAACCTGCCAAGCTCAGCGGGTAGACATTCCAGTAACAATTTTCACTGGAACCTGAGGTTTATTGCTGGCTCTACTTCCTAGCTGGTGGTGGGGGGAGAGGGGGACTGGCAGGTATTTCCTAAACCTCCAATTCTTCAGCCATAAGGCGAAGATAATGTTATTGGCAGCACAGGGATTCTGTGAAATTAAATGAGATAAATGCACATAGAGTAAGTAGCAAGTGCCTGTTGTTGTAATGAGTAAAATACGCATATGGACGTCAGACATTGAAACATCCCCGGGATACTGCTCTGACCCCACCTAAGGGATCAAATGGATAAAAGTTAGGAACTCTTGTTTCTTTCAAATGACAGTGGCTACTGCTGAGACCTCTTTTGTCACCCCCTCCCCCCAACAGGTACTTGTTTAAGTATCGTTACCCCTGTTTTATGGGCAGGGAGTTCCAAGTGCAGGAGCGGAGTTAGTTTGGGAGCTTGTGTGTCTGGGCAGTGGAGAGGGAGGTCTGTGCTCACTCCCTGTCTGTGCTTCATCCAGGACTCCAAGATGTGGACCCGAACAGGAGCCCATCTGTGATTCTGAGTGCTGGGTTCCTTTCACCCCGTGTATTGCCGGGAGGCCTCCGCAAACCCGGCTTTCTGCTCAGGCCCTAGAAGCCCATGCAAGCAAAATGTGCTTCTGAGTTGCCAAAGGAAGCAACAACATGGATGGGCCTAGAGGGTATAACGCGAAGTGAAATAAGTCAGACAAAGAAAGACAAATATCGTATGATTTCACTCATCTGTTGAATTTAAGAGACAAACAAAGAAAAAAAAGAGACAAACAAAAAACCAGACTCTTAACTGCAGACAACTGATGGTTGCCAGAGGGGAGGGGGGTGGGGGGATGGGTGAAACAGGTGAAAGGGATTAAGGGTACACTTGTCATGATGAGCACCGAGTAATGCACAGAATTGTTGAATCGCTGTACTGTGCACCTGAAACTAATATAACACTGCATGTTAATTATATTTGAAGAAAATACATACACACACAAACGTCCGTACATAGTGTCTTTTCACATGGCAGAGGAGTCAGGCTTAACTCTGACTTTGGAAATATTATGAACAACCTTGAATTTCTTGTTTTCTACACCCAAAGAAAGCAGCTGGGCGAGGGTGGGGTATGGACAGGGAAGCAGTGGGGACAGAGACCGGAGACAGGCCTGGTTCAGCACTAGACGCTGATGGCCAACAAGAAGGCAGACAAGCACCACTAGGAAAACAAACGGAGCAGGCTGGGGTCACCTGTGAGGGCACAAACCACTATGAGACCAGGACAGCTCCACCATCCAGCACCTATTGCATTGCACATGGTGGCTGAGACACGGCCCAGTAGGTGCTCGTAAAACCGTCAGTGATGAAACCAGTGCTGCTGTGTTAGGTAATCGGGATTAAGACAGCAGGGATGTAGGACATGCACTTTAGAGAGACTTCTACTGAAAATACTTAATAAAAACTCTGGTTCTGAACCCAAGCGACTAACCCGAGTTAGTTGGAAATGTGACACATGAGAAACCCATCGGTCCTGAGACACCAGGTTCTGGGGCATCCTCAGGTCCCGCCCCTTCTGTGGGTTGATCCCCTGCACATGAAAACCACTCACCATGGCTTCCTTATTTATCAGCGTGTACACGTCGGGCTGCATGAGATAGGAAGTTTTCTCTATGATTTCCACATATTTCTTCAACACGCTTCTGAGCTAGAAACAACAAGGTGTCATTGTTAATGACTTTCTTTTCCTGGAGACCTGCAAGCAAAGAGACGATGCCTCACAAACCCCACAGGTGAAAATCACCAAGAGCCCATTCTCAGGCCAACTCACTTTATCTGCCCGAGAGAACTCGGTCGAGGTCAGTGTCTCATCCAGCTCCTTAATCCCCTGCTTCTGGAACTGGAACTTCTCAGCCACCTGATCCCACAGCTCCATCAGGGTCTATACCAAGAAGCTGGGGTCAGGCCGGGAGGACAGATGGCAGGGAGGGAAGGAGTGGGACCCCGGTGGGGCAAGCCCAGCCACAGGGAAGCCCTACTTGGATGGTGTAGTCTTCGAGGTTGATGTCACTTTCCACCTTTTTGAAGAGTTGGTCGATTTCCTCATCAGACGCCGCCAGCTTTTTTAAAAGAAGTGCTCCTGGCTCTAAGATGAGAGGTTCCATTTCCTACAACAGGCCAGTAGGGCAATGCCTGTGGTCTCAACACCACCAGGGCAGGGGGAGCCCGTCCCTTCCCCCAATTCTCTGCCCTGTGGTGGGAAAGTGCTAGCTGTGGTCCTGCCTCAAAACTAATAATCATTACCTAGACCTAAGGAGCTAGGATTTACTATTCACAGCCAGAGCACAAGGGCAGGCACCATTTATCTGGGCATGTGCCATGTGCTGGACACTCTGCTCTAGGCTAAGCCCTTGTCCTCAGACTCACTTGGTCCTCACCACAGCCTGTGAAGTAGGTACTGACATCAGGCGTGGCCCATGGTTGGGGCTCAACAAACATCCATTAAAGAAGTGGCCAGTGAAAGGATTCCAAGTTTACTTCAGATAAGGAAATTGAGGCTCAGTTATGTTGTATGACCAAAGCCACAGAGTCACGGACAAAAGTAGGGCTCATATACAGTTGGGAAAGATGAGTAAAGCAATGACTGGCTGGGGGAGCTTCTTGGTGCTTTGGGTACAGAGCCAGCTGCATGAATCCAAGGGAATGACAGAAGTCAGAGAAGACATGGGGAGAGAATGGTGACTGCAGTCCAGGGCTCAGAGAAGAAGGGCAAAGAAGGGCCTCATTTAGGGAATATTCTGGGGACCAGGGTGGTTAGAGATGGAATGTCTCTGGAGAGGAACAGAGAGCCAAGTGAGGGTGGTACCAAAAGGCCAGATAGCATGAGGGGTGGGAAGCCAGAGGGCCAGGCCCTTTGGGCCCTCATTAGTAGGACTGCATAGGGAGATCATGGGCTGGGCTTTGGCATCAGCCCTGGAGTCCAGTTCCCAGCTGGCCCCTTATGTGCCAAATCAGGCAAGACTTTGTGAGCCTAAACTGTAAAGTGGGAGTAACAGTGGTACCCGACTTAGAGAGCTGTGCTCATAACGAGCACTCATCATGAGCCACTCAAGCTGGCTACTCTGATTTCATCTACACCACTGGTGAGCCACTCAGGGCCTCTGAGCTGGGCGGGAAGGGAGGGTGGGTGCAGTGACAAGCCTGCCTTGAGAATGGCCCCAGAACAGAAGGGGAGAGAGGGAGGAGTCTTACCATCCCAATCTGAGCAATCTCCTCCTTAAAACTCCCCAGAGCACTCTCGTAGCCCTGCCTCTTGGAGTCTCTGTCCAGGGTGGTTGTGCGGATCCTCTCTGGAACTGGGGGAGAACAACAGAGGTGAGGAGGCTGCCCTCAGAGCTCCAAAGCAAGGGGAGGGCTCCCAGGAAAAGGCAGCAAGGCAGAAAGTGCCTTGGTTCAGGAGATGGACCCCCAAACCAGGTCACAGTGTCAGAGGCTTAAGGAAAAAGAGAAAAAACAAAGGTGATCTGTAAGTGCTATAAGGAATGAAGTCTCACATACACAGTTAAATGCCAGAAAAAGTTTCCAAATGGTAGGTACAGAATGGGACCATTTATGTTTTTTTTTTAAGTTAATAGAAGCAAATACATATACAAAGAAGAATAACCAACACTTATATAGCACTTATTATACACCAGGCATCGTTCTAACTCAATTACCACTCCTGAAGAGGCCAAGAGGCAGGTTCTATTTTTTCAGCCCCATTTTACAAGTGAGGACACTCAGGCATGGGGGTTAAAGAAAAAACACAGCAGTGGCTGAGCAGGGGTTTGGACATGAGCCATCTGCTCTAGAGTCTGCATTCCCGTCTTGTGCTCTGCGGTCCCCTGAATCTGGACACCATGTGATTTCATGGTGGGGAACATTCTTGGGAAGAGAAGCAGTGCTATCATGAAGGGAGAGTTTTTCCTTTCTGTTTATCTCCTTCCTTTGCTTTTCCACAGTGAGCCTGACTGGCTCAGTGGTAGATAGCACATGTGACTCCCAATCTCAGGGTTGTAAGTTCAAACCCCATGTTGGGTGCAGAGATTACTTATGGTGAGTATGTATCATTTTTTTTTTTGATCGTAAAGGAAAAGAACCTTCCTCTATAGTATGAAGGAAGACAATGCAGATTGAAATGCTCTTGTGAAATTGCAATAAAGCAAGGAATATCCTTTACCAGCTGACTTTCATCGGTAAATTCTGACTGCGCAGAGCCCCCTGCTCCCTCCCCAGCTCCCTGCACTGAGGAGAAGGTCCAGAGGAGTAGGCTCAAGGGAGGAGCCAAGGGGAGAAAGCCAGCCCTGCCCTCATAGCTGAACAGAGACTCACCTATGGTGTCCATGAGGCCCCGGACCTCTCTGGCTTCAATGATGCTCTCACTTTCTTCAGCTTTTTTCTTCTTGATTATTTCCTTTTCCCTGAGGCACAAGTAGAGGAAACAATAACTCCCAGCCCCCTCCCCTACCCCAGGGCAGCTCTGGCACAGAAGGGAGTCTTCAGAGAGACCTCACACATTGGTGATAAGGTCCACCCCATTCCAGAGAGCCCAGAGGCTATGCCAGACTCCCAACAGACGCTGCCTGGGTATCTGCCACCAGTAGGCACCATGGTCCCTAGACAAGAAATCAGGGTCTGCTTCTGTTCTGGCTGCAAACCAAGCGTGGGTAGTAGGCAAGAACCATTTCCACATGGGGAAACTGAGAACAGTAGGGCATGATCAGCCTGGGAAAGGCAGGCCAGTGCTGAGTATTCAGGATTTGCTCCTTCAGCAACTCATCATCCTATGAGGCAGTCACAATAACCCCCTTGACAGGGATGAGGGGAGGGCGCTTAGAGAAGTGATTATACAAAGCACAGCTGAGACTCCCTGACCCACATGTGTCATGCCAAGGTCCATGGTCTTTGGGGTTTAGGTGTGGGAGGAGAAAGCTGAGACCCCAGAACAAGCTATCTCAGCAGGGAGGACCAGGGTGAGTGAGAATGACCTTAGCTTTGGAATAAAAATCTCTGAACGCACTGTCCATAGGACAAGCACCACAGAAATGCAACAGGTCTCAATGACACCTGCCATTCCTCCAGGCCTCCACATGTGCAGCGCTTTCTAGTCATTTCTCATCCAATCCTCACTGCACACCTACCAGCAAGGAAGACTGCAGGGTCTAGACTGACCCTCCAGAGGTGGGTCTTTCAGTCTTGTCAATCAGGTGCCCGTGGACTAAGGTGGCTCTTTGGGAACCTGGGTGCTCTGACTACTGAGCTAATGGCTCTGGCTCCTCGGGCACTTGACCCGAGGACTTGGGTCTACACTAGTGCTGATCTATCCCTACCTTGGGCTCCTCTTCTGCTCACCCAGAGGCCCTGCCCTGGGTGAATGAACACACAGGTTCACTGGCTTTGGCTGGCTGAACTTTCAAGAAGGGAACAAGGGACTTCAGAGAGACGCCAATGCTGAGTTAGTGACCCCAGTCATTTTGAGGGTGGCAGAGCCTGGCAGGTTACAAACACATCTTTCTCCCTGTCACAGGCCACAGGAAGTTGTTGTCTAGATCTACGTCCAGGGCAGAGCTGACTTTGTCTCGGGAAGCTAGCACAGCACAATGCCAGCACCCTCTATGGAAAATGTCTTTCCTAAAACGCTGTCCTGTGGATGCTAAGAGCTCCTGATGGATGCTATATGGTTATTGGGATAACGGGTGACCTTAGGCTAAACTCTGGGGAAGGGGGGACCCTTAGGAGTGATAGGTAACTCGCAAGTCAGCTGAGAGGGGACTTAGACCCTTGTGGGAGCCAAAGTCACAGCCAGGGGCAGCATCAACAGGCCCCAGATGTCTGTGCTTCAATCCCCACACTGGGCATCAGGCACATGGGCTAGAGAACACCGACCTCCAGTCTGGGCTTGGTGGCCAGTGGGTTTGCCCATCAGTAGGTAGTTAAGGGTGCTGAGGGTCAGAAGCCTCAGGGGAGATTTCTCTGGGAAGAGTCAAAGTTCAGGTCATCTCTGCCCCAAAGCAGGTGAAAGAGAAAACAAAGACAGGTAGAGAAAGACCGACTTCCCCTGCCAAGTCCCAGAGGGGACTGCGGCTTGCTCAGAGCTTGAAGAGCAAAGGGAAGATCAGCTCCAGGTGCCCCAAGCTCCCCGGTGAGGAAGATATTGCCCTCCTTTTCCTTTTCTTTCCTTTCTCCCTGCTGGAGGAGTCTGAGCTCAGGGAGTTGAAATGGCATACTCAGGAATCTCAAATTTCACTCCTGATCTCTCTGCTCCTAGACCATATGCGCCCATCTCAAGGAATGGCGCCTGCTCTGTCCACCCAAGCACTCGTGGTACAGACCTCGGGCTCTTGGGAGCCCTCTCCTCCCTCCAATCCACCACCTAGTCTGAGGGGTTCTGCCTCTAAAATACACCTGAAATACCCTACTCTCCCTCTTGTAGCCCCACCAGGCTTAGAGGGACAGCAGCAGCCTCCTCCCTGGCCTCCCGGTCTCTTCTTGCCACTCCCTACATTCTGCACACAACAGCCAAAAGGCCTTAAAAAGGCAAATCAGCTGCTGACTTCAGTAGTTCAAAATCCCGACTGTGGTCTGCAAGCCTATCCCAGCCTCATCTACCGCCTCTCCCCCCCAGGCCCACTAACTTCTTCAGCCTTCCAGAGTGGACCAAACCCTCCCTGCCTCCGCGCCTTGCCCCATGCATCTATGCCCTCATCCTCTGGTCTCCGCTGAGGCCCCTCCTCAGGGGCTTTCCTGAGCCCTGTGCTACCACTGTCCTCTGGGTCAGAGCCTTCCCACCTTTAGGGGGACTTGCCTATTTATTTATTATCAAGGCCTCAAGTTCCAGGAAAGTGGGATCCCCAGACCCAGTACCTGGTCCTAGGCACTCAATCAATAATTACTGAGAGGGGAGGAAGAGGAAGAGAGGGAGAAGCAAACAGTGGAGCAAAGTAGGTGTTATTACCTCTCTCTCTCAGAGGAGATACTGGGACTTCATTCCTAAATGGCACTCATCTTGTGTGAGGGCTTTCTGAGTTTCTAAAGACTCTGGCACACCCCCCCGGGTGGGGAGGTACAGTGTGGACCACAGGACCCACCTGTAGAGAACAGGATTTTCCGTGACCCAGTCATTGGGTAGGCTGTGAGCCCACTTCCGCTGCCGAGGACACATCATCTCCCCTTCAGGAATATCCATCTTCTTCATCAAGGGCTTCCTGCCATTCTTTGGGGTCATGGAACTCTCCACAGCGCGCTTCCTGGTGGCTGCCAGAGAGCGGACCAGCTGCACCTGAATGCACAAAAGATCCGGTGGGGGGTCGGAACTGCAGACTCCTCAGCACCCAGGGCTCACTCTGCAGTCTTAGAAGGACACGTGAGAACTTGCCAGCAGGAAGGCACTTTGCAGGGAGGCCTTCAACCCTCGGGTACATTCCATGCAAGTACCCCCCAGAAGACATTCAGCCATCTAGAAGGGTATCTCTTAAGAAATTTAGTGAGGACCAAGATGCTTATCCTAGCATCTTTTATAATCACAAGGAATTAGAAAAATGGGGCTGTCCAATAGCAGGGGACTGGTCGAGTAAACTTCTTATGTCCCTCCAGTGTAATGCTAGGCATTTATTAAGAATGAGACTTACAAAGGACTATTTATGACATAGGGAAATGTTTATGATATGATATACCATAAAACATCTTAATTAAAAGCACAACTTAAAAAAATTATAACCCAAACTATACAGTGTGATCTCAAAATTTTAAACTCATAGAAAAATGACCAGGAGAAAGTGTGCCAAACGTTAAGAATGGTGTGCTGCCTCCAGGCGGCAGGATCATGTGAGTAATTTGTTTCTTTGGCCTCCTTATACTTTTATAATTTCCAAGCCTCCTACATAGAGCATTATTTAGGGCTCAGAGTAGGAATGAAAATTCGTTTTAAATAAGCAGTACAGATCATCAAAGGAAAGGTTCGAGTTTGTGTGTTTCTTTTAAGATACTGTTCTTGTCTGTGCAGTTTTTTATAGACAAGTTTTTTATAGGCAAGGCAATTCCAGCAACCTATTTGGCTGTCAAGAGAGTGTTACTTTAATACACTATGGGAAGTCCTGGATTAACAACTGGGCAGCCTCTAAACACCTTGAAGTTGCATTAATGCCCCTTGACATGCAAAAGGTCTGTGCAATACCGTTAACAGGGAAGAAGCAGGTTTCAAAACACTGTTATAGAATCAAACCCAGGTTTTAAAAAGAAAAATTAGAAACGCTTTGGTGCATAGGAAAAGGTCCCAAGACACCCACTGGTTAATTTTGGCGATTTCTGAATAATTTAACTTTTAATTTAACTAAAACTTTAATGTACATTTTTTAATTTTCAAGAACAGACATTCTAATATTGTATTCCTACACTTTAAGAACCAATAAGAATTATTTTTTAAATCAAAACAATTTCAAAGCCCTTATTTCATTGGGTTCCCGGACAAAGAAGCCTTCAGAGGGAGGGAGGTTTGGGGTGCAGAGGGAAGAGGGCACAGAGGGACACAAGGGACACACCTACCTCAGCCTCGAAGATCTGCTGGTAGACCTTCCCGCTGGGAACCTGGGTCACCTTCCCCACTGAGGACATCTTGGCCGCTGGCTGAACGGGGCGCCCCTGTTAGGAATTCATTGTCTGGGAATCATGTCAGAGGTTTGGAAACCGAAGCCCCAACCTCCAGGACAAGTCCTCCGCCTAGGACCTGCGCCCCTCCCCCCCCCCCCCCCCCCGCGGGCAACCAGGCTGGGGCAGGACCCACCCCACTGCTCTGAGAAAAAGCAAGCCCCGCCCCCCTCCCTCAAGCCTCAGGGGTTTCATTTTAAGCAAAAGTAAGGAGTGGCAAAGAAGCAAAAAGGAGACAAACCTCCGGCAAGAACCGAACTCCCGGAGAAGGCTGGCTTTTCCAGCCACGCAGTGTGCAAATCCAGAGGACTTTGGTGGGGAAGAATAATAAATCGTTATTGTTTTGTGCTTCACTCTCCCAAGCTCTCCTGGGAAAAGTGCTCAAGGTGTCATCTTGGATTTCAACCTGGCGTTGACCCCCCAAACTGGAGCTGACCCAAGTTGAAGGATCCCTGACTCCCTCCTTCCCCCACTCCCCGCCAAGAGTGGACAAAGAGAGGCGGAAGTGGAGGGAAGGAGCAGCCTGACTCTGGCCGTGCTAATTAGGCACCTAATGTATGCTGAGAAGACCCAGCAGGCTCCTCTCACGCCACCAGCCCGCCAGCCTACCGAGGAGCGCGGTGCAGTCCCCGGCCATCCCCTCTAAACCCGGCCAATGGAGGGAGGCCCTGCGCCCGGGGCTGGCGCCCCACCTGCAGAAGGCACCACTAGCCAGGGCCAGTCCAGCCTCAACTGCAGCTGGACGCACTCGGTCTCCAAGGCAACGCAGAGGGGCGGGAGCCCCGCTGGCCCCGCCCTCACTTCCTTTCCGAGGAGGGAGGGGATGATGGCCCGCAGCCGCCCGAGCGCCCCACTGGGAGTGGGGAAACTGTTAGCAAGTATTCCCTCCAAGTCCGTTTCTCCTCACAGCAAGGGGGCGCCCCGGCGCTGTCAGGAGCGTCCAGAGCAGTACACTGAATGTTCTGAAAACTGTAGGAGACCTGAGATGTAACTCCGAGCCACGGCAGTCAAGAAAATCCACCCTGTCTTCTTTACTTGATTAAAACCAACCTCTGCTGGCAAGCAGCACAGTGCTTGGCTGTAAGATGCAGAAAGCCTCTCTAAATAAGGCCAGCTCTTTCTCAGATTACGAGATTGAAGGGCTCAGAATTCAGGCATCAGGCTTGTATGGCATTACAATGAAAAGATTAATTTCTAGGACTCTTGAGTTCCATTCATCCTCCCACCACTGCCACATAACCCTGCTAAAATATGGCTCTGACCTACCCTCTCTCCTGCTCAAAAGTCCCTCATCAACTCTGCAGCCCCTGCAAAATCCAACTCAGTCTTAGATGACCACAGAGCACCCCCCCCCCCCAATCTGGTTCCCACCCTGACTCTCCCTGCTTTAGCAAACTCTCCACTCCTCCTGCATATGCCCCTGCCCCCCTGCCCTTCCTCATCCTGCTCTTCTGCTGGGATCCTTCTCTTTCCGCAATCCCAGACCCAGCCAGCCTTCCACTATCAGTAACGATTATCCCAACCACTCATTTGCCTCAGCCCCTATAACCTCTCCTCTCTCTGGATGTTGATTGCAGTCAAATACAGGAGTTCAGGACCTCTAGAGTAGGCGTTTCCTGAAGGGCAGGTACACCTTATTAATTTTGACTTAGCGGCAGTTGCTCTTAGCACAGTGTCTTGCACATGATTCAGACACAATGAATGCTCCCTGGGTAAACGCATGAATACCTAGAATGTCCTCATCTGACACTCCTAGAGTTTGTCTCTTTCCCACACACCCAGCCATAGTCCTATGTGGCCAGACCTGAAAATACTTGTGGTTGACAGTGAACCTGGCTTGAGGGTTTCCTATGTTTTGTGAGGTACTCAACTCCCCCAGAAAAATCCCTCTCCTCGGCAGGGATCTCTGTTCCAATTGCTAGTAAATGCTCCCTATGACAACTTCCTAGAACAAGTGATCATTCCATCCAGACTAGCTTCAGAAATTAATTAACAGTGAATAGAGAACACTTTTATTCCCCTTCTTTGGTCATGGATTTTATTACCAAAGTGAAATATTGTAAAAAAGATTGGACTAATTTTAACTGGAAAAAGAGAAAGTGTAGGTAACCAAGGGAAGGGGTAAAAAAAAAAAAAAGAAAAAGAAATGTGCAGGAATTATTTGCAGTCATTCATACCTCTGTTTATGCCATGCTGGCTTGAACCTTATACACCGGAAACAGTGCTTTCCCCATCCAGATGTTTTCTGGGTTCTAGTGTCTAGCACATCTATAATCAGGGTTCTTTTTTTTCTAGATATTTGGATACATATATGTAGGTATGGATGTATCATGTGTCGTGTTTTGTTCTCAGTAAGCAACACACTTATTGTATAAAGTAGGAAAAAAATCCATGGAGAACATAAAAATAACCCATGGTCTTACCACTGAGAATTTGCCTCCCTTAGCTCCTGAGTCTGGGCCTTTGTGTTTGAGTTTGGATCAAACATGGGAATTTGTGTTTGGCTTTTGGATGGCATTTGCATTGCCCTCCCAACTCTGCAATGTGATAACCAGCTAGAGATCATCTGGTTAGTCCCTCTCACGTTAGAGGTGGGCTGGAGGTGAGAGACAGGGAATGGTCTTTAGTGGAGTCCTTAGTGGAGCCAAGCCTTTAGACTCTTTTTCTGCACCTCACCATCATATCTTCCCCCTCAGTCTTCATCTAGAAAATGTCTCTTGACTAGAGTCTCATCCTTTTCCTTCCTCTTCCACTGGTCATTGTCTATCTTCTCCACAGTCCATAGAACGGAGACCAGTAAGGACCGACAAGAGCTAATATTTATTGAGAGGATTTAATCCCCTCATAACTATGCTCAGGGTAGCATAATAAGCCTATTTTCCACATGAAGGAACTGAAGCTCAGAGTTAGTAACTTGGCCAAGATCTCCAAGATAGGAAGGGGTTAGATCCAGGATATGAATCGAGTTCATGTAATTCTAAAATCTTGAACCAAACGCTATGCCATCTGGCCTTGCTACCAAATGGGAAAAAAATTCTGGATCAAACTGATTGGATCTGTGTGTTGAAGCATAGCATACATACCAAAGAGTATGGAAATCATAAGTGTATACAGCTTAATAAATTACCCAAAGGGAACACACTTGGTAACCAGTACCCCCAAGAAATAGAACATTACCAACTCTCCAGGAGCCTCCCTCATGTACTTACCCCAAGTCACTGCCCTCTTTTCCCCAAGGATAACACATATTTTAACTTTGAATTAGTTTTGCTTGTTTTTGAACTTTATCTAAATGGAATCATACAGAATATACTCCTTTATGTCAGACTTCTTTCATTATGTTTGTAAAGTTCCAAACATTTTTTAATGTGGCTGTGAGTTCATTTTGATTTCTGTATAGCATCCCATTATTTTAAAATGCCCCATTTTATTTATCCTTTCTATTATAGATGCAGTTGTTGGGTTGTTTCCAGTTAGAAAATTACCAAATAATGCTGCTCTGACCATTCTTTTGCATGGTGAACATATGTAGGTATTTCTACTGGGTATTTACCTAAGAGTGGAAATTTGGGGTCATATAGAGTATGCATAAGTCCATCTTTTTTTATGAAGTTGATTTATTTTGAGAGAGAAAGAGAGAGAAAGCACAAGTGGGGGAGAGGCAGAGAGAGACAAGACAGTGAGAATCCCAAGCAGGTTCTGCACCAGCCCAATGCAGAGCCCAATGCAGGGCTTGAGCCCACGAACTGTGAGATCATGACCTGAGCCAAAGGCAGGCACTTAACCAACTGAGCCACCCAGGCGTCCTTGTGTAAGTCCATCTTTAGCAGATACTACAAAAGAGTTTTTGAAAGTGGTTGTATGCATTTACACCATGGGAATGTATGAGAGTTCCAGTTGTTCACGTCCTCATCAACATTTGGCGTTGTTAGCCTACCTGGGGGGCTCAGTCAGTCAAGCGTCCGACTTCAGCTCAGGTCATGTTCTCATGGTTCGTGGGTTTGAGCCCCACATGGGGCTCTGTGCTGACAGCTCGGAGCCTGGAGCCTGCTTTGGATTCTGTGTCTCCCTCTTTCTCTACCCCTCCCCCCCACCCTCAGAAATAAATACACATTAAAGAAAACATTGGCATTGTTAACATTTTTTATTGTAGCCATTTTGGTGTATGTGTAGTGGTGTTTCATTGTGGTTTTAATTTGCATTTTCCTGATGAGTAATGAGGTTGTGTAATCTTTTATATACTTTTTGGCCATTCGGTTATCTTTCTGTGAAATATCTGGTCAAATCTTTTGCCCATTTTTTTCTGTGGATTGTCTCTCTTATTAATTGATGTGAGTTAGTTACATATCTTATCTGATGCTTTTTTCCATATAAACATATGACAAGTGTTTATTCCCATTCTGTTCTTGCCTTCTTACTCTCTTTTGACAAAGAGAAGTTCTTAATATTAATAAGGTCCAATTTATTAATTTTTGCCTTTATACTTAGTGTAATTTATGTCCTAAGAAACCTGTGCTTGGCCCAAGGTCATGAAAATATTCCCCTATATTATCTACTACAAATGTTGCTGTTTTAAACTTACACATTTAGCGGTGCCTGGTTGGCTCAGTCAGTTAAGCGTCAGACTTTGGCTCAGGTCATGATCTTGTGGTTCATGAGTTCGGGCCCCACATCTGGCTCTCTGCTGACAGCTCAGAGCCTGGAGCCTGTTTTGGATTCTGTGTCTCCCTCGCTCCCTGCCCCTCCCCCACTTGTGCTGTGTCTCTCTCAAAAATAAATAAAACATTTAAATTAAAAAAAAAATAAACTTACACATTTAGATTTAAAACCCACCTGGAATTGATTTTGTTTATGATGGAAGGTAGGAATCAAGATTCATTGTGTTCCCATATAGGTAACCGGTGACCCTGGGCCATTTACTGAGAAGACTATCTTCCGCCCATTGTTCTGCGTGCCTCTTTTGTTATATACAAAGTGTTCATATGTATGGGTCTCAGTTGGACTCTGTCTATTGCTCCTTCTGTCTGTCCTCGCAACTATTATAGCTCACTGCCCTGATTACTGTTGCTTTATCCTAAGGCTTACCATCTGGTAGCGTAAGCCCTCCAAGTTTGTTCTTCTTTACGATTGTCTTGACTATTCTTGGCCATTTTTATTTCTATGGAAATTTTGAAATCATGTAGTTAATGTCCACCAGATATCTGCTGACATACTTTATTGTGATTGTATGAATCTATAGATCAGTTTGGGGAGTAGCGACATCTTAACAATACATAGAAAAACAAGCAAACAAACACACCAGGCCAAAAACACCACCAAACCAACCAAAAAAAAAAAATCCCAACAAAAGAAGAGAGAAATGATAAACTGGGAATAACTATCTGCAATTCGTATTACAAAGGGGCTCACACCCCTAATACCTAAAGAGTTCCTAGAAATTGATAAGAGAAATAACAGACACACAGTGGAAAATGTGGCAAAAGACATGAAGCCACAGTTTATAGAAAAAGAAACATAAATAGCCTTCACTATATGAAAATGTGCTCAGGCTCAGTCATAATGTGACAAAATTGTGAAAAATTTGACAAATACATTCTAAAGCTGAAGGGGAAAAATAGAAAAGGAATTCTTGCCTCTCCAGGCTCTTCAGGCCCACCAGGTCCGACACCCTGTGGACCGACCTGACTGTACTGGGAGCACCCACAGGGCTCCAGAGGACTCACGGTGCTCAGAGGTGGCAGGCAGGTGTACAAAGAACTCACCTGAGCAGAGCCGTGGGTCCAGTGAGCATGGTGTGCAGGGAGGTGGGAATGCCAGATCCTCAGGAGCTTCTGCTCACTGTATGCCATTTGCCCGCTGAAGAAGATGTGGGGAAAAGTTTCCAGGTGGGTAGTCCTCTCTCCATAGGAGCAGGGTGGGTGAGGAATCTCCCAGAGGACTGGCATTGCCCCCTCTTTCAGCTGGGACCTTTTGGGAGGCAGCAAACCTCAGGGACAGGGATTGAGCTGGGGGTGGGGCCTCTGAGCCTCCCTAAAAACTTAGGCCACCAGTTCTGCTTTGGGTCTCTTCAATGTCAGAGATTGGGTTGAGCCAAATTGGAGATTTTTGAGTGCTTACTTTGTAGCAACAAATTGTATGTCCAGTTGGAACCCAAACTGGTCAAAATAATGCTGCTTAGAAGAACTGAGAATGGAGACCCCAGGTGACCACCATGAAGGCTCCCCTCCCCAGGCCCATGGAGCCCTTTGAGCTCAGAGGAGCCCAGTGGAAATGCTCATGCAGACAGTTTTGATCTTCTGGGTTCTCAAATAAAAAGTATTTATGCTCACACCCTTCCCATCAATCCCTCAAATTTTCCTTCCTTCTTTTCCTTCTCCTCCCCTCAGGAAGAGCTCCTGAAATTTTCAAAAACTTTGTAGCAAGACAACTCATGGAGCAGGGAGGCTACTTATCAAGGTAGAGTGGACGCTGGAAGTCTGGGAAGAAGGAAGGGGTGAGTGGGGGGAGGGCTACTGGACAGGGTGTGGTTTTATTTCTCACTTAAAATCTTTGAAAAATTCCAGTCTTGTTTACATTAACAGAAAGAAGGATCTCTTTGGTCCATGAGCAGGTGAGGAACACTTTGCAGGGCAGACGGCCCTGGTCATAGGATACAGTGGTGGCAGCTGGGCTGTTCCACGAGGGGGTGCTGAGCTGGCAGAATTAGCAGGTGTCTGGCTTCCATGGGGTCCATCCTGCTGGCACTTAGCTTCCTCCAGGCTGTTGGGGATCAGTGGGGGTTTCTTTCTTCCCTAAATAAGCCTGGCCTGTCCTCAGGAAGCCAGGGCCCTACTGCTCCTCCAGTACTCACTCCATCTCCAAGAGGAGGGCACCCTGCCTGCACCAGGGTGGGCGCTGCAGGGGAATCCCATGGGCCAGGTGGACAAACAGACACCTAGCCTTGGGTGCAAACGGCTGGGCCAGGGAGAGATATGTGTGCCTTCTGTGACTTCCTACTTTGCCCCTCAGGCATCAGTATTAATCAGTCACAGTCAGGAGACTCATCTGGGTGTCTAGTTGGCCATGACATATGTCCCAAATACCTTATAAGAGTTTGGGGGAACTAATGGATTCTTAGAGGATCCTTCCTGAATGGAAGTCAGAAGCTTCAAAAAGAGGAAACAAGGTGCTACCACCCCGTGCCCCGATTGCTCTCTACTCTGTCAGTCAGAGATGGCACCTCAGCAGTCCCCTTCTGAGTGGATGAAGAACACTGCTGTGGAGAGGAATGTCCTGAGGGGTACCTTGGGGAGGTGAAGCCTTTGGCCTGGTCTTGGGCCCAGCCTGGGTGGTAGAGACTCCAGTGGGCTGGAGCAGGCAGGGGCTACTCAGCCAAGTCCCCAAGACCCCTGTCCCTCTTCATCCATGGCTTGGCTGGGCTGGGGGCCTAGACACACATTGAGAGCCCAGAGGACAGGACTTGGTCAGCGGTGGGGCTGAGTTGGGGTAAAGGCAGCTCTAGGGCAGGACCTCTGGCTGGAAATGGCAGCTGCCTCTCTGTAGGCCTCTGAGAAAATCACTGCCCCTCTTTGGGCCTCTGTCTCCTCATCTGGAAAATGGAGGGTGATGATCCCGTGGTGCAGGCCTCACAGGGTGGTGATAAGGTTAAAGGGAGGAAAGGAATGTGTTGGAGGTATGAGAGGAAAATAATGATGATAGTAACACGATATTGAGTCCTCTGGAGACCCTGTGAGGTAGGTGGAGTTCTCACATTCTTCAGATGAGGAAACAGACTCAGGGAGGCCAGGCCACAGGCCCAAGGCCACATATCGGGCGAGTACTGGAGCTAGGATTGTTCTAGAATCAGAACACACTAGAGGACAGAGTAGCACTGGTAGCCACTGACTTAAGTCAGTTGTCCAGGGTGTGAGGTTAGGGGATCTTGGAAGAAATGGGGTGAGGAGACAATGGCCTCACTGACCTTGTCCTTGACCCTGGCAGGAGGCATCTCCAAGTTTGCCACCCTGGAGATGATCCCCCAGAGAGTCAAGAAGAGACAGCAGCAGAAGGCAAGTATGCCTGTGGAGAAGGGGCTCTAAGGTCAGAGGAGAGGGGGCTCTTCCCTCCCAAACAGAGCTCTCCACACCCAGAGGAGGGGCCTTCCCCCTCCAGCTTTGCCTCCTGTGGTCAATGCCAAAAATCCTCCATTAGAAGTGACCAGGACCCAGGACCACACACCCTGTGATTGCGAAAAGCAGGCCTTGAGAGGTGATTAGTAGGAGTCTGGTGTTCTTGGAGGGCGGGGGGAGGAGAACTGAGGAACCCTGGGGTGGAAGCTTGAAGGTGAGGAGTTTTCCGAGTAGGGTTCCAGGGGACCCTGAGAGCCAGTGCTCATCCCCACTCCCACCCTGATGGCACAGGGTGTGTTCCCCTTCCTTGGCACGTTTCTCGCTGACCTGGGGATGCTGACACTGCATGCAGGATTATCTGGAGGTGAGAGAACCCGGGGCGGGGCAGCACGGCCATGAGGCCAGGATCCGGGTGGGGGTGGGACGTGGGTGGGTGTTGGGAGGAGAGAGCCCCCTGCTGAGTCCAGAGGTCACAGCGCCTGGCAAACCTCTCTGGCACTGGAGCATCCTGCTCCTCTTAGGGATGACCAGGCCGAAGAAGTTGCCTGTCCCGGTCACCCAGGCTGGGGGAGCAGCAGAGCTTCCCCACTGCAAAGCTGCGGGAGGTTTCGTGGGAGTGGGACCTCTCCTTCAGGAGGTGCCCACAGAGGGGAGGGAGATGTAGGGTTCCTCCAAGTCACTTCCTGCCTGAGGCCTTAGTCTCCCTGTCTGTCGTCAGAGTGGGTTGGGCTAGAGGGTCCCTGAGCTTCAGCTCTCTCGCGCCCGTTCTCCCAGTCCAGAGCCTGGCCTAGGTCCCACGCCTGTTTTCTGTGCATGCCCTGCCCTCTGGAGGACCTCGGCGGTAGTGCAGCGTGAGATGGGGCGGGGAAGGGAGGCTAGTTGTGGGCTTGAGGGTCCCCCTTTTTTAAATTAAATTTATTTTTTTATTTATATTTATATTTATATTATTTATTTTTATTTGTCTTTATTATTTATTATTTTGTTTATTTTTAAAATTAAATTTAAATTAAATTTATTGTCAAATTGGTTTCCATACAACGCCCAGTGCTCATCCCATTGAGGGCTCTTTCTGATGGCTCCTGGCTGTCTGCCTCTCAGAGGAATCTGATCAACTTCCATAAAAACAATGAGGTGAGCAGCTGTGGGAAGGGGGGAGGGAGGGGCATCAGAGCTCCTCCCCCCACAGGAGGGAGAGTTTGATAACAGACCAGTGGGAGACCCATCAAATTGGTGGGTGGGGTAAGTCCAACTTTGTGAGGAGGGGCTACTTATGCCCATCTCAGAGGATAGATAGGACCTGGATGGAATTGGAGGGTTTCCCTGTGTACAAAGACCCGGGAACCAGCCTCCTGCCTCTCTCCTTGACCACACATTGTCCAGGAAGCACCACCCTGCCCTGGCTCTGTCTGCATCTGTCCTTCCCTCTGGCTCCAGGAATGCAAAGTAATGCAGCTGCTCCCTGTGGCTGCAAATCATTACAGCCTTGAGCCTGAGGGGCAGTTTGAGGTGAGACCAGGCAGGAGTGAGCAAGAGCAGGTACAGACTCTCCCTGGTCTCTCTCTTGTGGCTGGCTCCAGAGATCCTTTGGCCGTGACTCCCTTGCTGACCACAGGCCCTGTTGCCTGGGGCTCCTGGACTACACCTGCCGGGTGGGCACTGGAAGGGACATCTGACCGTGGCTCCTGGCAGGCTCACGGGTGAGCCTGTCCTGTAGCTACAACTTGTCCTGCTGGGGGAGCTCCTGTCCTATTTGGCCAGCAGAAAATTCAAGGCCAAAAAGAACTGGTCATCAATAAGCTCAAGGATGAGTGAGCACCCAGGCTTGGCAGTAGCTGAATCCTGGGGGCTTAAGGTCAAACTTCAGACTAAGTGTGGTCTTGGGGAGTGAAATTCCAGCTCCACTATAGACCAGCCCTGTGCCTGGGACAACTCACCTTAGGTTTCCGAGACTTAGTTTCCTCATCTGTGAAATGGGTGATGCTGATTGATCACTTGCGTGGCAGGGACAAATAGGGTACTGTTGACTAAGCATTTAGCGCAGTGCCCAGAGCACAGTGCAGTGAGGGCAGGGTGGGGAGGGTGGGCCATGACCATGGGGGACGTCCCTCTCTTCCAGCCAGCCACCAAGCCCCCAACAGAGCCCAGTACCAGCAGCAGATCACACCCCAGAGGCCAGCTCAAGTGAGACCTCTTCCTCAACACCTGGGACCCTCGGAGTGCATTAGGTCAGCTATCCCATCTGAGGTGCAGAACATTGTGAGCCCTTTCTGGGGCTCCCCGGAGGACCAGAATAAGAGGAGGTGACCCTGCTTCATCTCCCTCTTTGTTCTTCCCCAAGGCCTATTTCCCTGTTATGGAGGGGTGTATCTATTTGTAGCAAATAGTAAAGGCTGGATTTGAATATTATCTTAAAATCCTCTTTTTTTTACAGCCTGAGAATTAAGGTTTGGGTCTTTCATTTCCCATGCTAATATAAATGAGATACTGACTTTCACATTCCTCCATGAACTAAGAAATCCTGCAGGGTCACCAGCTTATTGTATGCGGGGAAAAGGGAGATGGGCCAGGCCCCTTCCCTCACTACTGAAGGAGGCCCCAAATCCCACTTCTGCAGAGGACATGTCATTTCAGTATCCCTAACCTGGGCCAGGAGCAGAGACAGCCCCTCAGAACTCTTGGGAGTCCAGCGGTTGAAGGCACCTCCATACGCATTAGCTACAACCACGGAAGCTGGGTGTCTAGAAATAACACTTACCAGGCCCCTTTCTGCCCCAGGACAGTGGCTGCCTT
Organism: Panthera tigris; assembly: GCF_018350195.1. Classification (NCBI taxonomy): domain Eukaryota; kingdom Metazoa; phylum Chordata; class Mammalia; order Carnivora; family Felidae; genus Panthera; species Panthera tigris. Next base: position 59,414,064 of record NC_056672.1, on the reverse strand, counting down.
CCTACAGCTTTGAAAGAAGAGGAAACATTCTCTGCTTTTCCTGTTGACGTTTCTTTTGGCCACATATTAGGAACTGTCGTTTTCTAGTTCCATCTCTGGAATTAGTACATCAGTACTATGTAGAGGAATCATGTAAAGAAATCAAACGTGTGTGGAAAGGACAAGACCAGAGAAAGAGAATTTGCCAGTGGATGAGGTCCCAGGACTTTCTATCCTCCGTCTCCCTCTAGGGGCTCTGTGTTTCCTCTTTACCTACATGAGAATCCTCCTGGGATCCTTGTCCGTGACCTCCACACTCTTCCTGCTTGCTTCATGTCCAGGGGCAAGATTTGTGAGGCACCTTTCAAGGCTACAGCTGGGCCTCATTCCATCAACATTTATGCTACCTATAAAGTAGGATTTCCAGCGTTCCTGTACCTCTTTATACAATTCTTTTAAAGACAGACATTCCCTAGAGGCCCCAGCCTGTCAGGTACATTGTGGCCACTCCTCCCTGGTGGGGACCTGATGGGTCATGGATGACTTCTGACTTTCCAGGTGTAGGGTCCATATATGTGGCCATGGGACAATCCCCACACTCTCCCTTGCTAGCCAAGATGCCTTCTGAGGCCAAGTCTACTAGTAGGTCTAGAAGCAAATAGGGCCGATGAGTGTAGATCCTGGGGAAAATCAGCACTAATTTGCAAGGCAACTACCTCAGGGGAGACCATCACAGGCTCCTTTCTTCATGCAGCTGAGAGCATAGTGAGGTGAACAGACATTAATCACATCATAACGAAGTGAAACAATGAAAATGACAATAACTGATATTTATTCAGTTCAGGATGTATCAGGCACTAACTTAGGAGTGTTTGCATGTATTAACTCATTTTATCCTCAAAATAATTTTGGGTGTTGCAGGTATTGGGTTTTTTGTTTTTGTTTTTTTTTTTTTTGAGAGAGAGAGAGAGAGCAGGGGAGAGGGGCAAAGGGAGAGGGAGAGAGAATCCCAAGCAGGCTCCATGCTCAGTGCAGAGTCTGATGCAGGGCTCCATCCCACGACCCTGGGACCATGACCTGAGCCAACGCTCAGGTTGGACGCACAACCAACTGACCCACCCAGGTGCCCAGGTATTGCCATTTTTATTCATGAGGAAAAAGCAGCACAGAAAGGCAAAGGAGTTTAGCTGGTGTTACACAGCTGGAAGTGGTCATGTGGGGATCCCGACACGCCAGTCACAGTTTTCTCAGTTTCTGAAAGTGGAGTGACAAAGTCTAGTCGCAAAGGTTAAATTAAAAGAGATGAGTCTGGCAGACACGTCTAGCAATAGGACCAGGTTTACAGTAGATGCTTAATGTGATTACCGAACTTCAATGGCTCTGGGACTCATGAGGTGGATGGGGACTTCCCTCACCCTGTTGGTATGTCCTCCTGGCACTTGCACAAGCTGCATGACTTTGGTCACTTTGTACAAGCCCTGAACCATCAGAGACCTTACACGAGGGTATGAAGACTCAGGGTGAGGACTGGGCCCTCTGCACACAGAGAAATGTCCAGGCCTGGCGTCTTCCAGCCTGGCGTCTGAGCCTCCCTAGGTGGTCTAACCCACCCCTGATTCCCTGCACTGCAAACACCAGAGGCCTCCCCTCCTCCAACATGCCTGGGGCTCTCCTGCTCCCACTCCTTTGCTCTGTTGTCCTCCAAGGAGAATGCCTGCACACCCCCATCTCTGACTCCGCAGATAGGCAGCTTTCCTGGGGGATCCCCTCCTCGTCAGATGTGTATATCTTCTTTGTGCCCAAGACCCAGGTCAGTTCTGATCTGTTCCTCATCCCAGTGGCCATGGCAGGAAGAGCCCAATGTGTGCCTGCTCACACTACCAGATTAGAGGCTGGGGTCTCTCCCACCACCAGGAGGCCTGGAAAGTGGGGGAGCAATGAGGATCCTATTGGATTAAGGCCATATTGTCTCCCAGAGAACAACTGTGTCCAATAGTCAAACTCTCCTGGTATAGATAGCCATTTTACCACATTCTTCACTGACACAAAGTTCTGCCCTGTGGTCAAACTGTTTGTCCATATGGAACTCCCCAAGGCTGCCTCCTAACCATCGATAGTGGAAATCATTGAGAAAAGATTGTTCAACAGAAATTCTCTTTAGTTCTTGATCTTTTTACCAGAGGAGTGAATTATTAGGGCTGAGACTTCATGGTTCAGCCCAGGTGCCATCCACGAGTGTCTGGTGCTGTATGCAGTGGACAGGGACTGTGCATCCTGTCACAATGCAGGGGACAGCTGCTGGGTAGCCTGGGTCCTCTCTGGAGCAGTCATCCTGGAATGGCCTTATAGCAAGGTCGGAGGTCACTGTCAGCTCTCTGAGCCCATCAAAAGAATCTGGGTAAACTCCCGGGAGCTATGACCTGGTCTTGATTTTCTGAGCATGACTAGTTTGGGATTGTTGACCAGGGTCTGCAGCAGAAGCCACCGCGTCCTGGACCTGGCTGAGACTCGGGGACCTGGGAGAGAATCAGAGCACAGACCTGGAGGACAGGGCTTGTCTCTGTCCTTCTCAGAGGCTATTGGAGAAGCTGACTGGTAGGTGTGAGGTGTGGGAGAAGGAGCTGCACCAGGACCCCTGGGGACATGAGGGTGACAGAAGGGACATGAGTTTGTCCCAGAGCCGGATATATGTTGGATATAGCTGGATATAGTTGGGAACAGTGATGAACTTAATCCAGACTGGTGCCCACAAAACATGACTAATTGGTGGGCTTCCCAGCAGAAGGCAGAGCAGAGTAGTAGGGGTGGAGGGGTGGAGTAGACGGTTATAGAGCCTTGAGGAGGCAGGTGTTGGGGGCCAGAAGCACTTGTGGTAAGCAAAACTGAGCCCCATCTTGGAGAGCACCTGTTCTGAACCCTGGGATATGGGTGGGGTCTCAAACAAATGGAATAGTGAACTCAGACAGTGGAATTAGAGCTCATTTCTGGGAACAAGGGAGGAGCCCACTTAGAAGGACAAGGACACCAGACCTCAGGGGTCCCATGGCCAGGCTGGCTGAAGACTAAGCCTCCTGCTTTCTCAGGTCAAAGGTCTCCCAGGGCAGGGAGTATGGAGGAAGGGGGACAGAGAAAGGGGAAGCTGGAACATCTCAGAGATCCCAGAGAAGCCTTAGGGTACTTGTTCCCTATTGTCCAACCCCAGCATGGGTTCAGACAGAGCCTTACCTGCTGACTGATTTAGGCACCAGTATTTGATGGCCTGCTGCAGCCTCCGCTCCCTGTGCCCTGTGATCAGGATGTTACAAAAGCTGACGAGCACAGGGTTGGTATGATAATGATCCACATAGAGCATGCCAATCCAGGCGCTGAACCCTGAAACCCAGAAGGCAAGTCAGGCCATGCAGTATGCCCTGTGTCCCAGGATGCCCGAGCTTGTGCTCTTGATGATGTGGCTGCAATGCCACTTTGTTCCTATATGGTGCCCATGTTCTCACTGAGAACCTAGAAAACTAGGTCGGAAGAGCAGGAAGGGTTCTTAAGATAGCATTCTAATCCAACCATGTTATGGAGAATGTGAAGCTCAAAGCAGAAGGAGAGCTGTGGCTGATACGGAGAGGCTGTCAGTCCCACAATGAATGGACGAGTGAATGACTGGACACAGGTCAGAAATAAGACAAAAGCTGGGGCGCCTGGGTGGCTTGGTCGGTTAAGCGTCTGACTTCGGCTCAGGTCATGATCTCACAGTCTGTGAGTTCAAGCCCCGCGTCGGGCTCTGTGCTGACCACTCAGAGCCTGGAGCCTGTTTCAGATTCTGTATCTCCCTCTCTCTCTGCCCGTCCCCTGTTCATGCTCTGTCTCTCTCTGTCTCAAAAATAAATAAACATTTAAAAAAATTAAAAAAAAAAGACAAAAGCTACTTTCGCTCTACAGAAATGGCTTGATTTCAGACTATTTCAACTGAACAGACCGTTTTCTTAACTAAGTTAGGTTTCCAACTAATGACACACCAGTCATTCCGAGATGTGTTCTTTCTCAAAATTTTCAGAGCTGTGCATTCATATTTACATTCTGACTGTTCAGATGGAATTTCTAGTACCTCTTACTGCTCTCCATGATATCTTGAAGGTCTGTCAAATATGCAGCAATTTACTTGCCTGAATTCTCTTCTGACCATTAGGCTGAATGTGTTTTTCTTTTTCTTTAAGTTTATTCATTTATTTTGAGAGAGAGAGAGAGAGAGAGAGAGAGAGCAAGCTAGGGAGAGGGGTAGAAAGAGAATCCCAAGCAGGCCCTGCACTGTCAGCGTGGAGCCCGATGCAGGGCTCGATCTTATGAACCATGAGATCATGACCTGAGCCAAAATCAAGAGTTGGACGCTTAACCAACTGAGCCACCCTGGAACCCCCTGAATGTTTTTTGCTACTCAGCTTTATAGCCTCCATGAGAAGCTGAGCTCTGAGGCGAAGAGTGTGAAGTCCAGGCCTCTGGTACCCAGCCTGCAGGCACCACAAAGGTACAAGACTAGTCCCCTCCACCTGACTCAATGCGTGGCCTCAGGGACCGGCCACTTACCCATGTCTGCACCCTCATAGCCATTCTGCATGATGGTCCTGTCGATGCGGGCAATCAGCCACGTGCCCAGGATGCAGCTGATGAGCAGCCTGGAGAGGCAGGCGCCCAGGCCCAGGAGCACATTGTAGAAGAACAGAAAGTAGTTGAAGTTGTGGAAGGCTTTCCTGCAAACGGAAGCAGGCAGATGGGCAGCACCCTTTCAGTATGAGGAAGTGGCTAGCAGGCTGGTTCAGCACCCCATGCCTGTGATCAAATCCTGCTGCTCCCATTTCCCAGCCCTGTGACCTTGTGCTGTAACTGGGAGCTGACTGTCCCCACCACACAGCACTGCTGTGGGGACTGGCTCAGACACCACATAGAAGGCGCTGAGCCCAGTGCAGGACAAGTGGAGACTGTGATGTTTCATGGGATCCTTGGGTTTTGAGGTTTCCTGTATGGGAAGGAATCTCATGTGGCTACAGCTGGCTTTGTGGTTACAGCAGAGTTTGTGGCTTTCCCACTATCTGTTGTAACAGTGACCTGCCCCCAGCTGGAAATGTTCCAAGTCCTCCAGAGGAAACTTTTCAAGTGACCACTTGACCATGTAGTTTCCTGTTGCCTATGGGATAAAGCCCAAACTCTGCATGCTGGATTTCTGGGCCATCTCTGAGAAGGGCCTTTCTGGGATCATCACTTTGTGCCTCCTCTCTGCCCCTCACCACCTATGGTGACCACTGCATGGTCACCATATTGGATTCTCATGGTTCTCTCAGCACATCTTGCCCTTTTATGGCTTCCTACCTTCATTTGTGCAGTGAGGGCTGCTGGCCATGCCCTCTCCTCAGCTCTCCCCATAGGAATCCCACCACCCTACTGACCTCAGCTCAAACTCCCCACCTTCAGCTGAATGAACCACCCCGTCTCTCTTTCTCCATTCCCTGTGCTGCTCTTATGAGCCTTTCACACCGTCTGGAGTGTACTGGGGCCACGTGACTGTGCCTGCTGGCTCCTGTGGACCGTGAGCTTCTGCAGGCAGGTCATGTAGGAATATCTCTTTATCTCCAGTGGCCCTGTTGTTTCCTCCCCGAGTGAATGGCTTCAAATGAATGAGTTCCAAAGGATCACCATGGGCCAGGTACTGTTGTTCTAAGTTCATATTTTAACACATCTCATTCTCAGAATACCTCTGTGAGGAGTGTGCAATTATTTGTAAAATGAGGAAACTGAGGTTCGTAGGTGTTCAGTAAGGTCACATAAGGTCACACAGTTCATAAGGGGTGGAGCCAGGATTTGGACCCAGGCGGTTTGGTTCCTGAGCCCACTTCTGAGCCACGGCCCCTCACCCTCTCAGAGAAGGCACTGTCCCCCAAGGAACCTGCCATGGGTGAAGAGGAAGGAAGGAGAGACTGCTGAAGCCAAGGCCCCCGAGCCCCATTTCCTTCTTTGCCCTCACCTGTTGTTGAGAGCCAAGGGCTTCTGCTTGTCAGCCGTGCTCATCTTTGGCTGCAGGAAGAAGCTGGTGGCGATCCATACCTGCAGGGTCATGAGACCCAGGACGATGGATATGGTGAGGCTGAAACACAGGGCGAGACTGTTGCGGCACCTGCTCTGTGCTTGAGGCACACCCACTGTCCGTTGAGAAAACGGAGGCTCACAAAGGGGAGGTGACTTTCTCAAAGTCACACAGTCAGGTCGTTTGGCTCCATACTAGAACTCCAGGATTTAATTATATCCCTTTGTCCACGAGTGGCAGCTGGGATGCGTGTTTAACAGCATGGGAATCAAAGAAAAGCATGAAGTTTTTAAAGCGCTCATGAAGGTCCTGAAAGTGGACGGGCAGGCTCTGCCCAGCCTCCCACATAGCTTTGGGGGAGTGCGGAACCAAGGAGCTCAGAGCAGGGAGGTCCCCGGAGAGTGCCACATCCTGTGTGTGCATCGCCTGAGCAGCAGTGTGGGTGGCAGTTAAATGGGGCCTCGGCTTCAGATCGCTAGCTCCCAACCCTGCCTCTTCCCCTCCTTGGACAAATCGCTTAGCCTTCTGTGCCTCTGTTTCCTTGTCTGACAAATGGATGTTAATATGAGGCCCGGCCTTTAAAGGGTTCTTAAGAGAAAAGATGCACAGTGAATTATCAGTTACGTCAGCCTTCACTCTTACCTTCCATATGGGATAAACTGAGGCTCAGAGAAGTAATTTACCCAAGGTCACACAGCTGATCTAAAACCTGAACTCAGATTCCCTCTATAGTGTCCGAACTCCCTTGTCACCTCCCTGCACTTTAACCTTCCCAGCTATACAATGGATATGTGTGTGTCCCCCCCAGACACAACTGTGAGCACCCCACTGAACAGTGAGAATGGAAATGTCTTATGAACTGTAAGGCTCCCATTGTGATGAGTTGCTATTTTGGCCCATCCTTGGGTCTGAGCTGAGAGTGTCGGTCCAGGAATGGGTGAGAGCCCAACAGCAGTTTCGAGGCTACACCAGTGCCTAGGCCCTGGGCAATGACAGAGAGCCCACCCTGCACTTACGTCCCGATGCCCAGTCCTTGGAGCATCTCCAGGCCCTGGTTGTGGACGACAGGCAACACCAGGCTGTACATGATCATCAGGCCACACAGGCTCTGTACCACATGGATGATGAGGTAGCCTGTGGACCAAGGGAACCCATAGTCACTCAAGGCCCTTCGCGACCCAGTCATGACTTCCTGCAGAGCCCCTCTATCTTCCTCCCACCAAAGGTCCTGGCATTTTTGCTTATGCAGCTTCTTCTGCCTGGCACGACCTCCCTTTTCCTCCTGCTCACCTGCGGCTCGCCCTGCAGTTCAAATGTCAACTCCATTAGAAAGCATTTGTGTCCTGCCTGGGAGAGTCACTTGCTCCTCTAAGTCACCACCACCTGTATCATTTCTGCCCCATGGGCTTCGAGCAGGTAGTAATGATAGCTTTGTGAGTGTGGGATTCTCCCTCCTTCCTGAAGGAAGGTAGGTGATTCCCTTTACCCATACCTACCCCCCACCTCCTTCTTCCTCACCTCTCTTCTCTCTCCCCACAGCCAGGACCCCATAGGTGCCCAGGGAATGGGTCACATGATGACACTTACCCCACAGAATATAGGCTATTTGCCAGCCAGAGTACCTTGCAATGGCCACCTGAGATTTAAAAAGGAAAAGGGGTCTCATAGGGGTGAAAACACTGATTACCTCCAATATACGGGGCCAGAATCTCTGCCTCATTTGAGGTTCATCCACCAACATACCAGGGCAGATGCCATGACTGTCATTGTTTTACAGATGAAGAAACCAAGGGCCAGATGGGGATAGTGACTATCCTGGGTCACCCAGCAGAAGAGTATACTAGAATTGAGGACTCTGGATGCCCAGTGCAGGGCTGTCCCTCCCCCCGGATGCTGCCCCTGCCTAAGAGGCAGGAGAGCAGGACTTGGCCACTTAGTCTCAGAGCAGAGACAGGCCTCTGTAGACTTACCACACTCTTCGATGAGGAAGGATGATGGAACTTCAAAGGGAGAAAGTGTTTATTTCCTGCCCACAGCCTCTTCATGTGCTTTCTAGAGAAAAAGTGGGGAATCAGTGATGCTCATAACCACAGCTCCTTATGTACTTAGAGCTCAACAGATGCCAACAGAAAAGCCTGCAGAGGGAGATAGAAGCCAGCTCAGCTTCCTTGTATTGACCGCGGCTCGTGGGACAGTTCTCACTAGCCTTAAAAATATTTTTAAAATACGTTTTGGGCACCTGGGTGGCTCAGTTGGTTGAGAGTCCGACTCTTGAGTTTGGCTCAGGTCATGATCCCACGGTTCTGGGATCGAGCCCTATGTCAGGCTTTGCACTGAACGTGGAGCCTGTTCAAGATTCTTTCCCTCCCTCTGCTCCTCCCCAGTTTGTGTGCGTGTGTGCGCTCTCTCTCTTAAATTATACAAAAATAAAAAAATAAAATAAAATAAAATAAAATAAAATAAAATACATCTTAAACTGAGATATAATTGACATATAACACTCCATTAGTTTCAGATGTACAACATAATCATCCCATATTTGTGCATGTTGAAAAATGGTCACCACAGGAGTCTAGTTAACATCCATCACCTCACATAGTTACAAGTTTTTTTCTTGTGATTAGAACTTTTAAGATCTACTCTTAGCGACTATCAAATATGCAATATGGTGCCATTAACTATAGTCATCATGCTGTAGAGTACCTCCCCGTGACATTTATTTTATAACCGGAAGCTTGTACCTTTTAATTCCCTTCACCCACACCCATCCCCTATCCCCACCTCTGAAAACCTCAAATCTGTTCTTTGTATCTATAGCTTGGGTTTTTGTTTTGTTTTGTTTCAGATTCCATATATAAGTGAGATCATACAGTATTTGTCTTTCTCTGACTTCACTAAGCATAATGCCTTCAAGTTCCAACCATGTTGCTGCAAATGGCAAGATTGCACTCATTTTTCTGGCTGAATAGTATACCAGTGTGTGTGTGTGTGTGTGTGTGTGTGTGTGTGTGTGTGTGATACGTCTTCTTTGTCCATTCATCCATCAAAGGACACTTAGGTTGTTTCTATATCTTGAATATTGAAAATAATGTTGCAATAAACGTGGGTGCAAATATCTTTTCTAAATACTGTTTTTGTTTTCTTCAGATAAATACCCAGAAATGGAGTTGCTAGATCATATGTAGTTCTATTTTTACTTTTTTGAAGAACTTCATACTATTTTCCACAGTGGCTGCACCAACTTCCATTCCTACCAATAGTGCACGAGAGTTCCTTTTTTTCCACATCCTCGGCAACACTTGTCATTTCTTGTCTTTTAGGTACTATCCATTCCAACAGGTGTGAAGTGATACCTCACCATGGTCTTGACATGATTTCCCTGACGATTTAAAAATCTTAATATTATATAGTTCCCAATCTCAATGGTGACTGAATGTGATAGTTGAGTCTCTGTGTGGCTTTTATTTTCTTCAATTTGCTCTATTACTTTTTCTGTGACGTGTATGTATTACTCATGTAATAATATTTCAAAATAGGTAAAAATGGAAAACTGTTTTTAATGATAGACCCACCTTATAGCAACATCAAGGAAACGGAGAAGCCCAGCCCCCCAGCAAACCTCTGCATGCTTTCCCCATGTGCTGGTCCCGGCCTGGCCCTCGGCACGAAGATTAGGTTGGCAGTGGTTATGTTCACAACCCCCATTTACATCTGTGTCCCACTTTTCCCCTAACATTCTATATCCAGCATTTTCCAGGAGGTTTTGCAACATTATAATCACTAAATTGGCAAGAATTAGTATGAAATAAAGAATGTAAATATCTCATTAATAGTTTTTATATTTATTACACAATGAAATGATGGTTGGGGGCTATGTTGCGTTAAATAAAATATGTTATTAAATTATTTTCATCTCCTTTTTTACTTTTTACTCATGTCTATTAGAAAATTCAAAATTGCATCTGTGGTTTTTATTATGTTTCAGCTCAGCAACACTGGAGTAGAGTATGCCATCAGGAATACAAACACACAGATATATTTGCATGGTGCATAGGAAATTTCTGGGGGGATACAGAAAATGAATAACGTTTGGCTCTGGGGCAACAAACTTGAGTCTGAATGACTTCAGACTTCCTTTACACTAAATATTTTTTATAACATTTTTTAAAAGAGGCTGTATATAGGTTGTAATAATTCTAAGAAAAATAAAAATACTGGCACAGTGCTAGCGTTGTCCACTTGAAGGACTTTCTTATCCACTATTTCCTTTGCCCCATGGTCCTGTAAAGCAGACAGGGCAGGGATCATCATTCCTCTGTGACAGGTGTGGGAAGAAGGGGCCAGCCTGGACACCAGAGAAGGCTCCCCACCACAGAAGCCATTTCTTCCCTGGGCCCTCTACCATGTCAGTGCAGCCAGCTCTAAAAGGTGTCTGTGACTGGCTGTGGTCCAATGTCTCACTAATCATCTCCTAGGCACTCGCAGGTCAGTGAAGGGAGGAGCAGACATATCCTTGCATCAGGCAGGGAAGGGGAGAGCAGCAGTGTCCAGCCCACCCATGGGGTCTGGGGAGAAGAAAGCAGAGAGAGGGAGCAAGCTAGGGCTGTGATGGAGAGCTGGGGCCTCTTTGTGCCAGGATGCGATCTGCCAGAGACCCACCTTTTGTGCAGCCAGATGGGGAGGAGGTAAAGGCAGGATGCTTTGGAGGGGTAGGAGTTGGCCCTGGGCCTCCTGTGACTGCATATGAGTTACAGCCTGAGGTGGAGGGAAGAAGGAACTGAGAGACAGAGAGGAGGGATGGCAGATACTGCTGTCTGCAGTGGAGTGCTCACTACATACTGAAGGCCATCCCCTCCTCCTGCTCTGCTCTTCTAGAGACTGATGCACCTAGTGCCCTTGACCCGATCTCCTTTGATGTATCCTTGAGCCAGATGCACCTGCTGGGAACCCAGTGTGTTTAGTCCTGGAGAGCAGGACAGGCCTGACACCCAACAGGGATGCTGAGTGTAGCAGAAGTGACAAGACCTCTCAGGACATGGCCAGCTGCTAACGGCTTGGGTGAGTTATTTTGTTGAGTCTCAGCCTTCTCAGCTGTAAAAACAGAGCTGAAACTACCTCTCACGGTTGTAGTAAAAATCAAAAGATTCTAAGCACAATATCAAGCTTATGGTAGAAGCTCAAATCAATAGTGTTTTCGTTTTTGGTTTTGTTTTATTACCAGGCTGTTCCTGGACCATGTACACCTTCCTGGTTCCAATTTGGGTACTGCTGTCACTGCTCCGGAATTTTTAGAAAAGTACTGGCTGAAGACACACAAATGACTCCCAGAGCCCTCTTACCTGTAACAGGCCAGTATGTGGAACAGATAGCTCACACACGTGAGGGAGGCAGGCAAGATGGTCACCAGCCAGACTCCTGAAGTAGAAAAAGAGACAAGAGAGGCCTGAGAAGATGAACCAGAAACAGTATTTTCAAAATGCGGAAGCTCACACAGAAAGGGTTGTGTAAATAAAGTTTGTTTATATTTCTGGTTCATTTCAGACACACACACCCTTGATATCCTTTACTTCCCGCACAAGCCTCTCCTTGGGTATTAATATTTTCCATCTACAGTGAGTACGGGGAAGAGAAAATTAGGGAGTATACACATCGTAGTTCCCTTCCATTCTTGTAAAACCATTGATAGTTGATTTCGATTGGCCACCTCTAGTAAAGAGCAACCATGTACAAGGATAACTGGAATCAAGAGGTCTTGAATGTTCTTTCATCCCATCCATCCTGTGGAGAATCTGCACGGACATTACTCACAGTTTTTAATTGGTTGTATCTAATGTGCTTTCATTGTGATCCTGTGTGCTTATGAGAAAGGTATGGAGAAACAGGAAAGAGAGATGATTTGAAGGTATAAAAGCTTCTGGACAAGCTGTTTCTCAGTCAGTCCAATCAAAGCATTTTAAAAAATCCAACACCCCTTTTATCCTTAACCTGATAAAAAGCATCTGCAAAAAAACCCACAGCTAACATCATACTTAACAGCGAAAGACTGACTGCTTTCCCCCTAAGTTCAGGAATAAGAAAATCAACGTCCACTTTTGCCAATTCTATCTACATTATACTAGAGGGTCTAGCCGAGGCAATTCAGCAAGAAAATGCAGCCAGACTGCAAAGGAAGAAATAAAACTATCTCTATTCACCAGTGACTTTTTCTTATATTTAAGGATCCTAAGCAGTAAACAAACAACCAAAAATATTCAAGCCCATTAATAAATGAGTTCCGTAAGGCTTCAGGACGCAAGACAAATATATAAAAATCAATTGTATTTCTGTACCCTAACAATGCACAATGTGAAAATGAAGAAAACAACTGCATTTGCACTAGTAGCAGAGGATAAAATACTTAAGAATAAGTTTAGCAGAAGTATATAACTCATACACTGAAAACTACAAAAGACTGTTGAAAGAAATTAAAGAAGACTTAGATTAACGGAAAGACACACCACTTTCATGTACTGGATCTTTGGTAACATGGCAATGCTCCCTAAATTGATCTAAAGATTCAACCCAACCCCTGTTAAAATTCCAATGAAATTTTTGCAAAAATTGATAAGCTAATCCTATAATTCGTATAAAAATGAAGGGACCCAGAATAGGCAATACCATCTTGAAAAAGAAGAAGGAAATTTTGAGACTCACACTTCTTGATTTCAAACTCACTACAAAGCTACAGTAATGAAGTGTGGTATTGCCATACAGATAGACAAACAGATCAATGTAATAAACTGATAATCCAGAAGTAAACCTTCATTGTCAGTGCATTTTCAAGAAGGATGAAGAGGCAATTCAGTGGGGGAAAAGAATATGCTTTTCAACAAATGGCACAGGGGCAACTGATACTCACATGCAAAACAATGAAGCTAGAATCTTACCTCACAGCATAGACAAAAATTAACTCAAAATAGATCACAGGCTTAAACGTAAAAGCTAAAATTATACAAGTCTCAGAAGAAAATATGAGAATAAATCTTTGTAGACTTCAAGTTAAGTAATGTTGTCTTAGATACATAAAAGTGATAAAAGAAAAATGAATATGTTGGACTCCATCAAAGTTAAAAACATTTGTGTTTCAAAAGACACCATCAAGAAAGTGAAAAAGCAACTCACAGAATGGGAAAAAATATTTTCAAATTGTATCTCTCTTATGGGATTTATGTATAATATAAAGAACCCTTACAGATCAATAATCAATAAATAATTCAATTTAAAAGTAGGCAATGGGGGTGCCTGGGTGGCTCAGTCGACTGAGTGTTCAACTTCGGCTCAGGTCATGATCTCATGGTTTGTGAGTTCGAGCCCCACGTCAGGTTCTGTGCTGACAGCTCAGAGCCTGCAGCCTACTTCCAATTCTGTGCCTTCTCTCTCTCTGCCCTTCCCATGCTCATGCTTTATCTCTCTCTGTCTTTCTCTGTTTCTGTCTCTCTCAAAAATAAACATTAAAAAAATTAAAAGTAGGCAACAAATCTCCATGGACATTACTCACAGAAGATGTACAAATGGCCAATAAATACATGAAAGGATTCTCAATATCATCAGCTATCAGGGAAATGAAAACCCAAACCACAAAAAGATGCCATTTCAGACTTATTAGATGGCTGTAATAAAAAAGACATATAGCTTAGCGCCTGGATGGCTCAATCGGTTAAGCACCCAACTCTTGATTTTGACTCAGATCATGATTTCACTGTTTGTGAGATTGAGCCCTGCATAGGACTCTGTGCTGACAGTGAGGAGGCTGCTTGGGATTCTCTCTCTCTCTCTCTCTCTCTCTCTCTCTCTCTCTCTTGCTCTCTGTCCCGCCCCTGCTTGTGCTCTCTCTCTCTCTCTCAAAATAAATAAAAACTTAAAAAGAAAGACACATACCAACAAGCGTTGGTGAAGATATGGAGGGAATTGGACCCCTGATGGTGGTGGGAATACACAGTGATGCAGCTGCTTTTGAAAACAGTCTGGCAATTCCTTGATAGGTTAAACATAGTTACCATATAACCCAGAATTCCACTCTTAGGTACACACCCAAGATATATGAAAATATATGAAAAACTTGGAGATGAATGTTCATAGCAATATTACTCATGATAGCCAGAAAGTTGAAACAACCCAAATTTCCATCAACTAATGAATGAATAAGCACAATGTGGTATATTCATACAACAGAATAAAATTCAGCAATAAATAATAGGGGCACCTAGGTGGCTCAGTCAGTTGAGCATCCGACTCTTGATTTCGGCTCAGGTTATGATCTTGCCATTCTTGAGTTAGAGCCCTACATCAGGCTCTGGGCTGACAGCACAGAGCCTGCTTAGGATTCTCTTTCCCTCTCTCTCTCTGCCCTCCTCTCTCTCTCTCTCTCTTTCTCAAAATAAATAAATAAACTTAAATATTATTTTTAAAGTCCAGCAAGAAAGAATAATGAAATTGGGACACATGCTATGACATAGATAAACTTTATAAACATTGGCTATGTGAGAGAAATCAATGAAGAAAGACCACACATTATATGATTCCATTTATATAAGAAGTCCAGAATAGCCAAATCCACAGAGCCAGAAAACAGTGGTAATCTAGGGCTGGGAGAGTTAAAGGGAAATGGGGAGTGATTACAAATGGTCATGATTTCTTTTTAGGGTGATGGAAATATTCTAAATTTGATGTAGTGATGGTTGTGCAATGGTGATGGTTGAGAAAATACTAAACCCACTGAATTGTACTTTCTTTTCTTTTTGTTTTTTTAATGCTTATTTTGTTTTTGAGAAAGAGAGAGAAAGAGAGACAGAGCGTGAGTGGGGGAGGGGCAGAGAAAGAAGAGACACAGAATGAGAAGCAGGCTCCAGACCCTGAACTGTCAGCACAGAGTCCCGAATTCACAGACTGCAAGGTCATGACCTGAGCCAAAGTCAGATGCTTAACTGACTGAGCCATCCAGGTGCCTTAAAAAAATTTTTTTAATGTTTATTTTATTTTTGAGAGAGAGAGACAGACAGACAGACAGAGCATGAGCAGAGGAGGGGCAGAGAGAGAGGGAGACACAGAATCTGAAGCAGGCTCCAGGCTCTGAGCTGTCAGCACAGAGCCTGACACAGTGCTCGAACTTGAGAACTGTGAGACCATGACCTGAGCTGAAGTCGGACACTTAACCGACAGAGTCACCTAGATTTCCCTGAATTGTATTTTAAATGGATGAATTGTATGGTGTGTTAACTGAATCTTCAAAAAGTTCTCTTAAAAAGAAGGAAAAGAAACTGATTTTCATTCCTTTCAAGTGTTAAATATGCCTCCGTCCCAGAAATCACTAGGATTAGGCAACAGCTATATCCCAAACCTAAAGCAATACAAAGGAAGCTGGTAAACCACCAAGTGTCACCCCTGGGGGGTGCAGGGATCCTTGAAGGAAAGGATTAGAGGAGTCTGGCCACAAGCAGAGTGAGTGCAGACTCCCTCCAGCCAGCAGCAAGAACATGACTGCACACCTTTAATTTAATGCCTTTATCTTCCCAAAGATGAAGCATGTTCAGCTTGAAGTCTCTCTTGGCCAGAGGGCAGCTGTTTTAAAGCTGGAAAAAATCAAGACAGAGTGATTTTTATATTTTGATTCTCAAAGTATCTAAACATGTGAGCAAATCCATGAAAGAGTGGGTAAACCATGAATGAATGAGATGATACAGTTACTACAGTTCACCCAGAGCAAGTAACTGAAGTTGGCATTAGAAACCTGCTCAGGGGTGCCTGGATGGCTCAGTCAGTGGAGCGTGAGACTCCTCATCTTGGGGTCGTGAGTTCAAGCTTCCCACTGGGTGTAGAGATGACTTAAAAATAAAATCTTTAAAAAAAAAAAAAAAAAAACTTGCCCAGAAGAGGGGTGGAAATGTAAACTTAAAAAAGTATGACTTAAAATTAGTATTGCTGAAGTTAAAGATTAGAGTATGCTTGCTGAGTGCTGTACTCAGGGACTCATAAGGCGGAGCATAAATCAACATTAAAGGTGAATACAGATGTTTAAGGGCAACAATAAACTGTGGTGATAGGGAAGAAGCAGTATCTGCCCCAGTGTTCACATAAAAGGTAACTTTCCAGCTACCCTATGACACAGCAATTACACTACTCGGTATATATCCAAAGGATACAAAAATGCAGATTTGAAGGGGCATATGCACCCCAATGTTTATAGTGGTACTACCAATAATAGCCAAATTATGGAAAGAGCCCAAGTGTCCATAGACTGATGAATGGATTAAGAAGATGTGGTGTGTGTGTGTATATATATATATATGTGTGTGTGTGTGTGTGTGTATACACACATATATGTATATATGTGTGTATACACACACACACATATATACACACATATATACATATATATACACACACACATATGCATATACATACAATGGAATACTACTCAGCAATAAAAAAGAATGAAATCTTGCCATTTGCAACAATGTGCATGGAACTAAAGGGTATTATGCTAAGCGAAATAAGTCAGAGAAAAACAGATATGATTTCACTCATATGTGGTATTTAAGAAACACAACAGATGAACATAGGGGAAGGGAAGGAAAAATAAGATAAAAACAGAGAGGAAGGCAAACCATAAGAGACTCTTAAATAGAACAAACTGAGGGTTGCTGGAGAGTTGGTAGGTGGGGGGATGGATTAAATAGGTAATGGGCATTAAGAAGGGTCCTTTTTGGGATGAGCATTGAGTGTCATATGTAAGAGATGAATCACCGGGTTCTACTGCTGAAGCAAAGACTAGACTGTATGTTAACTAACTTGAATTTTAAAAAAAAGGTAACTTCCCATGTCACATGTATGAAAGAGAATTTTCTTCAAATAATCCACACTAGATCTATTTCTACTAGTTTACGAGTCTTAAGTAAACATATCATTGGCAACACCTATTTCATGGCTTAAGGAGCATTTTGTATTTTATGGCCACTAAAAGTCAGTGCCACAAAGGCTTCTGGAAACCTTAGCACCCCTATCCAAGACCCATTAAATTTTTTTTTTAACATTTATTCATTTTTTTTGAAAGTGAGAGAGGCAGAGCATAAGTGGGGGAGGGGCAGAGAGCGTGGGAGACACAGAATCTGAAGCAGGCTCCAGGATCCGAGCTGTCAGCACAGGGCCCGACACGGGGCTCGAACTCACAGACTATGAGATCATGAGCTGAGCCGAAGTTGGACGCTCAACCAACTGAGCCACCCAGGCACCCCTCCAAGCCCCATTTTAAAGATGAGAAAACCAAGGTGCAAGAGAGAGGACCCAACTTGTCTGATGACACAGAGTTTACCTGACATCTTATCCAGGGCCTTTCTCAGCAGGCAAGAAGGAAGAACTCTCTTCCCTCTGTGGGCAATGGGCACAGAATTAGAATGTTTTCAAAGAAAGCTGCTTTTTTAAGGTAAAGTGGCTGCTATGGGCAGATTCACATGTTGAAGCCCTAACCCTCAGTATGATGGTGTTTAGAGATGTGGCTTTTGGGATTAGTGCCCTTATAAGAGACAGGAGAGGGCCTGCTTCCTCTCCCTGCTCTCCAGCATCTGAGGATGCAAAGAGACGGCCATCTGGAAATCAGGAAGCAAGCCTTCATGAGACACCAGATCTTCTGGCACCTTGAACTTCCCAGACCTCTGAACGGGGGAACAAGTGTGTGTTGTTTCTGCTACCCAGTCTACAGTAATTTGGTATAGCAGCCTGAACTAAGCAGAAATTAAATCTGAACAACATAAATACACTTTTCATATAATCCTAAAGAAAAGCCAAGGCTTGCTGTTTTCTTTTTTCCAAAGTGAAAAATATATGATGATTTTAGTTGTTCCCACTGGCACCAGAACAAAATAGGCTATTTAAAATGAGAAAATTCTCAGGGATGTTCAACTCAGCCCCAAAGAGTTTTTAACAAAGTGGCCTGGGTCCTGACCCCACTGGCCTTCTAGTCATCCAAGGAGGCATAGATCCGTTGTAACCCACTTTTCCTCCCAAACCAGTCACCTCATGCAGGTAGTAGCAATACTACAGCGATCATTATTCCAGGTGTGCACCTGCCACCAGTTGTAAGTCTTTTTCTCTGTTTCCCACACTTTCCCAACAAAGGGAGCGGGATGGTTTTACCTTTGCTGACGTTCATCAGCTCTTTCACCTGCAGGATGACAGGGGTCAGGGTCCCCGTCTGGTTCATGGAGGCGATGTAGTTCTCCAGCTCCCCTTCAAACACATCCAGCTCGTCTCTCACATACATGAACATGCAGAACTCAATGACAATGAACTGGTGCAAAGAGCAAACATTTCAAAGTCTCACCTGAGTCCAGCCTACTATGTAAATAACATATGGACCTCTCTTTGGTTTTGAGGTCAAACTCTTTGAAGTTCAAAATGCATATGAAATAGATTCTGACCACTGGCTATATACCAAGATGAGTGGGATTGTGACTTCTCTGAAGACATCTTTGGAGCCACCCCAAACTCTTTTCTGCACCCCATAGCATATAAGACTAAGTCCTACAACGGCTCAAGTCACTCCTCAAACATTAATTACCTCAAAGTGAAATGAATGTCTAACTTTGAATAAGAAGTGACCTTGGGGACAATTCCAGCCATATCTCTCCCCACTCTTCTTCTTGCATCTTGGTGGTAACCACGTTGGAGAAAGTACTGTTTGCTGTATACATGCCACACTTTCTCACTCCCATAATCCTGTCATCATGCCTTTATACCATCTACCACCATGCCAAAGCTTCTACAGTTCCTACTGCCATTTTACTTCATCAACCAAATTTTGTTTGTCTTTGCGCAGCTCAAATGCCACCATCTTCAGGCAGCTTCTCAATCTCGAATAATGCACTAAACTTTCAGATCACTTTCACCTTATCTTTGTCTCTCTTTACATGGCACATACTTCATACCACATCATATCCCCTTCTCTTAGACCATGGGTCTCTCCCAGGCCAAGACTCTGCTGAATCAGCTCTCTTCTCTCTTCCAGGTCTTAGCATCGTGCTTGCCATACAGTAGATAACCACTAAAGACTAAAGGAACACAATGATTCCAAGTCAATTACTCACATTGCAGAGAACTCCACTTGTCAGTTAAAATCCATTCTCCCCTTCTTTGGGCACAAAGCTGGACTACATTTCCCAGCCTCCCTTGAGGGATGTGGCCATGTGACGAGGTTCTTGCCCATGGAAGATGAGTGGAAGGAATGTGTGCTATTCTACAAGGGCACTTTGAAAACCTCCCACATGCATTTCTCCATGCACCTTCCCCTTCTGTTGACTGGATGCAGAGGGTGAAGGTTCTCGGGATAATGAAGCACATGATGGAAGAATCTCAGTTACAGAATAACACATGGACGACTGTTGTCCCCCAAACCTGAACACCTACTCAACATTGTTACATAGGCAAACGTATTTATAGTGTTAAGTTACTAAAATTTAGGGGTTTATGTGGTACTCCAGCATTACCTAACTCATACATTCATTTAAAACTTAATCACAGGAGGGGCGCCTGGGTGGCTCAGTCAGTTAAGTGTCTGACTTCGGCTCAGGTCATCATCTCAAGGTTTGTGGGTTCAAGCTCCACATCAGGCCCTGTGCTCCCAGCTCAGAACCTGGAGCCTGCTTCGGATTCTGTGTCTCCTTCTCTCTCTGCCCCTCCCCTGTTCATGCTCTGTCTCTCTCTCTCAAAAATAAACAAACATTAAAAACTTTTTTTAACTTAATCACCGGATTAATTTATATAGGTATCATCCAGAAGACAATATGGTCTTCCACTTCTATCTCTCCATTTTGACTCTCCTTTTGACTCAGACGTTTTACCTCAGATAACTTTGACCACGTGAAATGTTTGGCTCTGTGCTTAATAAAATATGAAAGTCAGAATGATGGCAACATTAAAAAATTTTTTGTTGAGAAAGCAAACTTAAATAACGCACCTATACAAAAAAACATGATGATCACCCAAAGTCCATAGTTTACGTTAGGGTTCGCTTTTGGTGTTGCACATTCTGTGGGTTTGGACAAATGTCTAGTGACATGTATCTACCATATAGTATCATACAAAGTCTTTTCACTGTTCTAAAATCCTCTGTGTTCTGCCTATTCATCCCTCCCTCTCCCCAATCCTTGGCAACCACTGATCTTTTATTGTCTACATAATTTCGCCTTTCAAAATGTCACACAGTTGGAATCATATAACATGTGATCTTTTCAAATAGGAATCTTTCACTTATTAATATGTATCTAAGTTTCTTCCAGGTCTTTTCATGGCTTGGTAGTTCATTTCATTTTAGTGCTGAATTGTAGCCCATTGTCTGGATGTACTAAAGATTATTTATCCATTCACCTACTGAAGGGCTCTTGGTCACTTCTATATTTTGGCAATTATGTATAAAGCTGCTATAAACATCCATGCGCACGTTTTTGTGTGCACATAAGTTTTCAGTGCATGTGGGTAAATACCAAGCAGGGTGACTGCTGGATCATATGGTAAGAGTACCATTTGTATTCCCACCAGCAATGAATGAGAGTTCCTGCCAGTTCACACCCTTGTTGGCATTTGGTATTGTCAGCATTCTGAATTTTGGCCATTCTAATATTTTAACGTACAGTAGTTGTTTTGATCGTTATTTTAATGTGCATTTTCCTGATGACATATACTACAGAGCATGTTTTCATTTGCTTATTTGCCATTTGTATGTCTTCTCTGTGAGATGCCTATTAAGGTCTTTGGTTCATTTTTAAATCGGATTATTTGTTTTCTCATTGTTGAATTTTAAGAGTTCTTTGTATACTTTGAATAACAGTCTGTTTCAGATGTGTCTTTTGGAAATATTTTCTCCTAGTATGTGGCTTGTCTTTTCACTCTCTTGACAGAGTCTTTTGCAGATTAAAACGTTTTAATTTTAATGAAGTCCAGGTTATCAATCTTTCCTTCATGGTTCGTGTCTTTGGTGTCATATCTAAAAAAATCTTCACCACTGAACTATAGAAAACCAACTAGTGGTTATCAGAGGGGAAGTGGGTAGAGGGATGGGTGAAACAGATGAAGGAGATTAAGAGTACACTTTTCATGGTGAGCACTGAGTAATGTATAGAATTGTTCCATCACTATACTGTATACTTGAAATAATATAACACTATGTTGCCCACACTGAAATTAAAATAAATATATATACATACCTACATGCAAACATACATTCATGCATAAATTCACTACCACTCTCAAATAATTGGTAATGCCAAATAATAACAATAACTAATTTAATTAAAAAAAATAAAAAGTCATCACCAAACCCAAGTTAATCTAAATTTTCTCTGATTTCACTTTCTAGGAATTTCATAGTTTTGCATTTGACATTTAGGTCTGTGATTCATTTTAAGTTAATATTTAGGAAGGTCTGTGTCTAGACTCATTTTTTTTTTTGCATGTGGATGTCCAGTTGTTCCAGCACCATTTGTTAAAAAGAAAATATTTGCTCCATTGTATTGCCTTTACCCCTCTGTCAAAGATAAGCTGACTCTATTTATGTTGGTCTATTTCTTAGCTCTCTATCCTGTCCATTGATTCACTTGTCTATATTGGCAACATCACACCATCATGATTAGGGTAGCTTTGTAGTAAGTTGAAATCGAGTAGTGTCAGTCCTCCAACTTTCTTCTTTTCCTTTAATATATTGTTGGCTATTATGAGTCTTTTGCTCTCCCTATAAACTCTAGAACCAGTTTGTCAGTATCCACAAAATAACCCCCTACTTTTGATTGAGATTGCACTGAATTCCAATATAGGTCAATCCCAATATATGTAGATCAAGTTGGGAAGTACTGATATCTTGACAATACTGAATCTTTCCATCCACACATATGGAATATCTCTCCACGTATTTAGTTCTTCTTTGATTTCTTTTAACACAGGTTTGTAGTTTTCCTCATATAGATCTTTGTGCATATTTTATTAGATTTACATTTAAGTATTCCTTTTGGGGGGTTGCTATTGTAAATGATAGTTTCTTTAATTTCAAATTCCTCTTGTTCAATGCTGATACATAGAAAAGCAATTGACTTTTGTAGGTTAACCTTGTACCTTGCAACCTTGCTATAACTGCTTATTAGTTCCAGGAGTTGGGTTATTTTCAAGATTTTATTTTTAAGTAATCTCTGCACCCAACATGGGGCTCGAACTTAAAACTTTGAGATTAAGAGTCACACGCGCTATCAACTGAACCAGCCAGATGCCCCTTCAGGAGTTTTCTGCTGATTCTTTTGGATTTTCTACATACGCAATCATGTCATCCGTGAACAAAGACATTTTTACTTCTTCTTTCCCTATCAGTATACCTTTTATTTGCTTTTCTTGTCTTATTACCTAGCTAGGATTTCCTAAGTAAATGCTGAGTGATGAGGGGAAACAGTCTTGCCTTTTTCCTGAGTTTAGTAGGAAAGTTTCTAATTTCTCACCATAAAGTATGATGATAGCTGTAGATTTTTTTGTTCATATTTTTTATCAGATTGAGAAAGTTCCCCTGTATGCCTAGGTTACTGAAAAAAATTATCATGAACTGGTGTTGAATTTTGTTAAATGTTTTTCCTGCATCTCTTGATACGATCATGGGATTTTTCTTCTTTCGGTTGTTGATGTGACTGATTACGTTAATTGCTTTTTTAATATTGTACCAGGTTTGCATACCTGAGATAAATCCAACTCAGTTGTGGTGTATAATTCTTTTTATACATGCTGGATTTGATTTGCTCCATTCCATTGTAATTCTTTAGATCCACCTGTCTCCAATTTCAGGGACAATGGTTTGTGCCATGACTTCTCTTATGGATCTAAGAACTGTTGAGTTTCAGTTCAGATTTTTACTTGTTAGGATGGACTGGCATCTTGCAAGCTCTTTACATGGAGCTGACAACCGGAAGTCTCCATAAATAATTCAATTATATTTATTAGTCATTCACCATGTGGGTAAAAGTGTCCTTGGAGTAAAAATGGTGGTCAAAAAAATGTACTTCTTTTATTTACAGACTCAATTTTGACCCAGCTTTTAAAGAATAAGCCCTGCCCTAACCCCATCCCACTTATAAAATAGGAAAGGGTTTGCTTGGCTCTACTTACAAGGTACAGGCATATGAAAGCCAACACAGTGGTTCCAATCATTCTGCTTGGGAACTGAAAGCAGGGGTCCCACTCATACACCCTGGTTTGGAACCAGGACTTTTTAGTCTCCCTGTGAATGAATAAATAACAGAAAAGAGAGGCTGTGGTTGGTAAACAAATGCCCGATTCTTCTGAAAATAACCTCTGCTTCATCTTAGAATTTAGTGAAGAAAAAGAACATCCTGGTAGATTCCAGTTTTCATTCTCCCCTTATTCTTAAGAACAGAGACTCAGTTTTATTCAGTACAGCAATTCACCAAACTAAAGGGCTATGGTTCCTGATCTCTCTTACAGCTAGAGTGACTAAGATTAAGCACAGGCCAATCAGATGTCACCAGATGTGGCAGTTTGGGGGAGGGTGCTGAGGTGTAATTCACACAGCTGGGAGGGACCCCATTGCCCTCTTTCTTTTCTCCTGCCTGCTGTCTGAAACGCAGACATGGTGGCTGATCCAAGCTGGAGCCCACCCCAGCATCCGTCTTGGACCATGGACAGCCTTCCTGATGACAGTTACTAAGAGCTGGAGCAGAAAGACAGATGACCAGTAAGTTCCCGTGGTGGGCAATTCAGGGTCAGTATGAACTACCTGCCTCCAGAATTCTTTTATATGAGAAAGAAATAAATCTCCCTCTTGTGTGTCCACTGTTATTTTGCATTTTCTGCTACATGTAACTCAACGTACTTCTAACCAAAGTACTAGCTTTGCCACTGTATGACCCTGGATTAGACACATCCCACTTGTGGGGCTTATCCCCTTGTACACAGTGGCAGTGGCAGGGATAGGGTTGATCACTGCTTTTGCTTGGCCATGAGCTATGTCCCCTGGTATTGGTAACAGCCCCTGCACTGTTTCTCTGGGAACCTGCTCCCTCCCCTCAGTCCTACCGCTTAAGTGAGGCTGAACAACTTCCTAGTTCCAAAGATGAACATATGACAGGCTTAATGATCCATTTACTCTAATCACCTAGCCACAGTAATTGGTTCTGGGAATGCATGTGGTCTGATGCGACTCCCTGAAACCCACTCATAGTAGTTTGGTTTGAATTACTAGAAAGGAAAGTTTCTCTTTCCTGTGATCTTAAACCAGGAGGGTACAAGCTTAGAGATTCTGAGGGCCACCATGGGGAGGAAGCCCACCTAACTATGACGCTAACACAGATCAAAGCAGAGCTAAGAGAAAATGAGGAAACCAGCCCTGGTTCTGATATCAGTGAAGCCACTGGATCCGTCTGCATCGGAACCGTCCACTTCTAGAGTTTTTAATTATGAAAGGCCACACGTTTGCTTTTTCTCTTTAATCTAGTTTGAGCTGAGTTTCTGTCATCAGCAAACAAGAGTCCTGACTAATGTGCCCATCCAGTCATCTCAGGGTCTCCCGCACTGTCAGGGCTCATCAACACTGGCACAAATACCTGGGGAGGGGGGGGAGGGAGGAAGAAGGGAGGGGGCCGGGGAGGGGGGAATGAAGCACAGGGGGGCTTACTGCAGGGGGGCCTTCCTCAGGAGCCGCTTGACATGCTCCGCCTGGTGAACTTCCAGGAAAGGCTTTTCTTCCTGTAAGAAAACAGAGAGGTGTATGCTGGGGCTCACAGATCCTTGTTAGGGTTTCGGTCCCTTTGACAGGTTATTGTCACAGAGGGCAGGAATCTGGGTAAAGCTGCTCTTTTAGATTGAGCACAGTGGTTAAGAGAGAGCCTCGACAGCCAAACTCTCTGGCTCCAGGTCTGGTTCTGCTCCAGACTGGCGACATGACCTCAGGCGACACAACTCACCTTTCTCGGTCCACGTCTCTTCATGCAGAATGGGAGAAGTAAAAATAGCGCCTGCCTCACACGGCTGCTGTGAAGACTAGACCTGCCAGTGCACATATGGTGCTCATACTCAGTACTCACCATCTGCAGCTCCCAGCCCAGGTGGACTCTCAGCGACTTGACAAACATGTGAAGGAAGCGGCCCAGCAGGAAGGCCAGGCACAGCAGTGAGGGCCAGTAGAACATGACGGTCTCGTACTTCCCCAAAAACTGCAACAGAAGCAGAGCATGGAGCCCGGGCTCTAGGCAGGGCAGGGCCAGGCTGCTCGGGAAGCTGTGGACAGGAATCTGCCTGCCGGGCCCGCTCTCACCAAGCCCACCTTCCCAGGGCTTGGCGGTCAGTGATCGATGTTCTGCTCCCCCAGCCCCACACCCCCGCCTGAGCAGTGGGCCTGGAGTCCAACAGCCCTGGGTGTGAATCCCAGCGCCCCCATTTTTTAAAAATTTATTTATTGTTTAATTTACATCCAAGTTAGCATATGGTACAAGAATGATTTCAGGAGTAGATTCCTTAATGCCCCTTACCCATTTAGACGATCACCCTGCCCACAACCCCTCTAGCAACCCATTTTGTTTTATAAGAAGGGCTTTCACAGCTTTTTCTGATTAGTTATTAAATGATGCTTTTGGAAAATATATACGACAGAGAGAAGGAGAGAAAGAGGGATGAGGAGGGGAGACAGAGCAGAGGGTTGCAGATGAGAGACAGGGAAAGACATGTGGAGAGAAGGAGAAACAGAGAGGAAAGAAGGAAGGAAGGAAGGAAGGAAGGAAGGAAGGAAGGAAGGAAGGGAGGGAGGAAAGAAGGGAGGAAGGGAGGAAGGGAGGGAGGGAGGAAAGAAGGGAGGAAGGGAGGAAGGGAGGGAGGGAGGAAGGAAGGGAGGGAGGGAGGAAGGGAGGGAGGGAGGAAGGGAGGGAAGAAGGAAGGGAGGAAGGGAGGGAGGAAGGAAGGAAGGAAGGAAGGGAGGAAGGAAGGAAGGGAGGAAGGAAGGAAGGGAGGGAGGAAAGAAGGGAGGAAGGAAGGGAGGAAGGAAGAGAGGGAGGAAGGGAGGGAGGAAGGGAGGAAAGAAGGGAGGAAGGGAAGGAGGAAGGGAGGGAGGGAGGAAAGAAGGGAGGAAGGGAGGGAGGGAGGAAAGAAGGGAGGAAGGAAGGGAGGGAGGGAAGAAGGGAGGAAGGGAGGGAGGAAGGGAGGGAGGGAGGAGAGAAGGGAGAAAGGAAGGAAGGAAGGAAGGAAGGAAGGGAGGGAGGAAAGAAGGGAGGAAGGAAGGGAGGGAGGGAGGAAAGAATGGAGGAAGGGAGGGAGGAAGGGAGGGAGGGAGGAAAGAAGGAAGGAAGGAAGGAAGGAAGGGAGGAAGGAAAGAAGGGAGGAAGGAAGGAAGGGAGGGAGGAAAGAAGGGAGGAAGGAAGGAAGGGAGGAAGGGAGGGAGGGAGGAAAGAAGGAAGGAAGGAAGGAAGGAAGGAAGGAAGGAAGGAAGGAAGGAAGGAAGGGAGGGAGGGAGGGAGGAAAGAAGGGAGGGAGGAAGGAAGGGAGGGAGGAAGGGAGGGAAGAAGGGAGGAAAGAAGGGGGGAAGGGGGTCCCATAACTGCCATCATGTTGGCAGCAACACAAGTTCCTGAGAATACGGGTCTCTCAAAATGGTGCTCAGTTTTTCTACGATTTTAGTTCCATTTTAATGAAAAAAAAAGTGGGTTTTTTCACTGTTTTAAGACAAACAATATTGTAACTTATTTTTCACAATTTACTAGTTGGTTTCATGCTTTTTATGTTTCCAGAGTACTTGCCCCCATGGGGAGTAGGGTTTTGATGTTGTGATGTTTGGGTGTGGGACACAGACATGCTGAGATGTGGGGGCTCATATCTCCCCTTCATCTTCCTCTCCAATATATGTTCACCACTTAAACATCAGATATCGCCACTGCCAATATTCCAGTGTCTTTCCTCTGTATCTACCCTTAATCTCTATCTGTTATAAATTGATATTATACCAAATACATAGGTCTGTCTAGATCATAATCATCTTCCCATGTGGTTATGAATTATTCGCAAACATCACTTTTAATGCTGCATAACAGTACACTATTTAGATGAATCAACTTTAGAGTCTCTCCTAATATTAGGACATTTTAGCCTATTCAACATCTCATTTTTATATCTAATGTTTCCATGAACATTCTTCATTTGAGAACATGAAGTGAAATCTTTATTATTACCTTAGTCTGGGTTCCAGTTCCATGATTTTTAACTGGTAAGTCCCGTTAGCCCCTGAGTCTCACTTTCTTACCAGTGAACTGTGGAGGTACTAACACCCTTCAAAGTACCTTGAAGCACCTTGAACTATGCAGTAGTTAATTTGGGGGACTGAGCCTAGAACACCCAGCACACTGCGGTTCTTAACATTAGTGATTCTGAGCACAGAAGTGAGGCCCTGCCCTCTCTTTCAATTAACCATGAATGTTCTGAAGTTCAAAAGAACCCCAGGAAGACTGGAAGCTCTCCAAGACACCAAAGAAAATCCTGTGATCTGGAATTTTGGGCACTGTGAGCAGAGTGAAGGAGGGCATCTTTTTGGGTAGAAGTATGCCAGAATGTTCTTAATCCCAGCCCAGAGATGCAGAGAGAAGTCTCAGCCCCCAAGTTCATTTTCCAGTCCAGCTCCCCCACTCTCCATCACGCCCTGTAATCCTCCAAGTTTACTCAAGTCTGGGAGAGGTTTTGGCAAGGCTCCTGGCCCAGGTGACCTCCTGGTGCTCCCCCTACCTGCCCAGTAACCCTTATAGATGTGTGACTCAGTCTTTCATCTTTTTCCTTTTTCTGGTGTACAAGGTTAAACGGATGAAATAGTTTCCCCCAATTCTGAGGACAATGCATGATAAAGCTGGAATGTTCATCCAGTCTGAGACTTCCATTTTGTAGACAGAGAAACTTAAGCTACATGAAGGAGTGGAAAGAAATGAGCTTTGGAGGGTGTCTGGGTGCCTCAGTTGGTTAAGAGTCCAACTTCAGTTAGGTCACGATCTCATGGTTTGTGAGTTCGAGCCCCGTGTCGGGCTCTGTGCTGACAGCTGGCAGCCTGGAACCTGCTTCAGATTCTGTGTCTCCCTCTCTCTGTGCCCCTCATTAAACATTAAAGAAAACATTAAAGAAAATTAGGGGTGCCTGCATGGCTCAGTCAGCTAGACATGTGACTCCTGATTTCGGCTCAGGTCATGATCTCGCAGTTCGTGAGTTCAAGCCTGACATAGCACTCTGCACTGACAGTGTGGAGCCTGCTTGGGATTCTCTCTCTGCCCCTCCCTCCCTCTCTCTCTCTCTCAAAATAAATGAACAAACTTAAAAAAATTAAAAAAAAAAAAGAAATGAACTTTGTAGTCAACCAGACCTGGTGTCAACTCTCAAATCTGTTATTTCTTAAGAGTTACTTAATAAACTTGGGCCTCAGTTTCCTCACCTGTAGAATAGGTCTGCTGAGAGGTTCCCTACCTCAAGGGGCTGCTGTGAACATCAACTGAGAGAACATCTGTCTGTGAATGAGCATCCTGATGAACATAAGATGCTATATAAATGGAAGCATCATGAATGGCTCCAGCTCTCCTTTCGGTCATACGAAGGAGCTGAGGCCCAGAGAGTGGCAGAGGCTTGTCCAATATCACGCAGCAAACTGGTCGTGGTGATAGGACTGAATGCTCTAAACATAGTTCAGCAGGGACTCACCTGCCCATGGGGACACTGTATGATGTAAAGGATGGTGACAGCAAACCTGTAGGACAAAAACAAGGCTTGGAGCACTGTGGTCCCTCCCAGCACAGCCCCTGGGAAGAAGCCCAGATCCCATCAGCCTGCAGCTACGTCTTCTTTCCTTACTCCTTGGGAGGGCTGGTTGCCAGGCCTCTGTGTACACCCCACCCAGACTGAGCACCCTATTTGTGCCAAAGTGCATGCACCAAATACACTTAACATGTCCTTGTATAGGACACAATGCTGGAATCCATACAGCGGAGCACAAAGACCCTGAGTGATCTCCTCCTCCCTGCCCTCATCAGACCCCAGAGAGGGAAAGGAATTTGTCCAGAGTCATACCCAGAGCCAGGACCAAGGCTCAGGTCTCCTGACTGGTGTTGACGCTCCTTCTGGTGGGACTGGCCTTGTCTGGAAACACTGCCCTGAGGAATGAGCCTCAAGGCTTTAGTCCCGTGAGACACACACTCCTGGCCATAGTCAAGCTTGATTCATCTCCCAAGATGCACAAGCTGCTGAGTGATTCCCACCACCCATTCCTCCCCCAGGTCAAAGGTTTGTCAGAGGCCGGAAGATGGTATTACCCCAGGTCTAACCCCGGATACCCTCTCTTTTAATTTTATAAAGCAAGCTGTTTACAAACTTAGGAATGGTAGCCATGGTGTGTCAGGTGCTGGTGAGCCCCCCTCCAGTGGCCCACACACTGGGCCTGAGGACCCCTGCCTCACACAAAGTGCTGCAGCAGGAGAGCCAGCTCAGTAAGGGGGACAGGGGCTAGGAAGCAGAGTGCTTGTGGGAGGGCTCAGTCAGCAAGGATTCCTGGGACCGGCTCCATGCTGGATCTGGGGTCAGTGCTGAGAGCACAGAAATCAACAGGAGGGTCAAGAAGTTCTCCATCTGTGGGGTTGGTGATCCATGAAGGATGAGCATGGATCTATCAATGGACCAAGTCAGGGAAGATAACCCACAGGGGAGAATAACAACATATAGACAAAGAGGCCAGAATGCATGACCCACAAGAGTCCATCTTGTTCTCCAGTGTACTCCCTGGCCCATAGCAGGGATATAACAGCATGTTTGCTGAGTGAATAAGCAGGTGGATGAAGGAACGCAGGAGTCTGGTGTGACTGGAGGTGTGTGCTAGAGACTGTTAGGGATGGACAGACAGGGGAGGCCAGACTGCAGTGGCCCCAAATGCCAAGTTAAGGCACATGGATTTTCTCCTGGGCTCCCAGGGGAGACATGACAGCACAGAGAAGAAGCGTCCAAATGGGTCTCCTACATTCCCCAGTGGGACCATTGACAGTTGACAGAAAAGAAGTTTTCTACATCCCCGACTTCTGGAATATTCTAACCGCGAGTGGCCTGTGAAGCAGAAAGAATGCCTGACCTCCTGCAGCCTTACATGCAGTCCCAGGGAGAGGCCACTGTGGGATCTGGGACCAATCACTCCACCTGCCCATCCTGGGCCTCAGTTCTGGGCAAAGTTGCCCTCCAAGGGGAGCTCTCGGGTCACCTCCAGCCCTTTGTCCAGAGTGCAGCCATGGCAAAGGAGTCACAGGAGGGCAGACACGCAGCGTCCGTCTTACCAGATCAGAGAGTAGCTGAAGCCAAGGATGGAGCTGACCAGCCGGAACTCCGACGAGAGGCAGGCAAAGAAGGGGAAGTGAGACAGGCCGACTTCCATGCCTCCAATCAGAAGCACAAAGGCTGGGGGAGACAGGGCCAGAGATCCTGTGAGCTCTCTTCTCACAGGCTCAGGGGTGTTGCAACAAAGATACAGGGCTTTACGCCCACTTCCTGTCACAGGTCTCAGGTCCCAAGGAGGTGAGTGGACAAGCCCCAGCTCGGTAAAGAGGAATGGACGAATGTCTTTCATTCTTGCAACAGACCCTTCCCGGGACCTGTTCCACGCCAGGCCCTGGCTAACTATTGAGATGAAGAAGATTTGGTCCCTGCCCTTGGCTAGCTCACACTGTGATGTGCAGAGACAGGCCCCATAAGTGGACAAACAGCCATCACTGAGACTAAGGCCACCATAGCAACATGAAGAGTGGTGATGTGTGTGTGTGTGTGTGTGTGTGTGTACAAAACTTATAACTATCACATACTCTCTAAACAAGGCAGTAATAAGATTCATTCTGCCACTGACTAGCTCTCAGAGGATCTAATAAGATCCAGGAAAACCTACTCATGCAAGAGGATCTTTACAAAGTGCCTGCTTTGAGCTGGGTCTGGGGCCAGGCACTAAGGCTGCAGTTGGAATGAAGAAGTCTCTTGCTTTCTGAGGTGTTTACAGTCCAGTAGAGAAGACAGGGAGGAAGGTGAGTGATGTGTTAACAGAGGCATATTCAATCTGCTGTGGGGACAAGGAGAGGAAGCCACTGACTTCACCTGGGGTATGGGTCGGGGAAGGGAAGTGGTGACATACAACAAGGCCAGGAAGTATAAGCAGGAGTTTGTAAGATGGAGAGAAGAAGGGAAGGGAGGGCGTTCCTCACTCAGAGGATGGGAAATGGCTGGTTGGGGCTGGTGAGTATTTATGTGACCGTGAGGGGTGGGAGGCTGGCAGGGAAGGACGACATAGAAGGAATACTTTCTGTGAGGATGGAAGCCATGACAGTATCATTTTGTAATCTGCCAGAAGCGCCTCTGCCCTAGAAGCAGACAGAGCAACTAGAATGGCACAACCCACACCTGCAGACAGCATCTACAACAAAGGCAGGTCTCGAGACCATTTGTATCAACACCTGAAGTGGGAGGAAGCGGAGGAAGGCCCAAGAACAGAAGAACCCCAAACTGCCAGGAGATACAAGAGACCAAAGCTGCAATACCCAGATCGAGCCCCCCGTGGAGGCAGACAAGAAGACTCCAAGATGACAAGGACAGGAACACTAGGAGCTGGGAAACAGGGGGTCCAGACAAAAAGCAGAGGCAAGAGGCAGACTCGGAAAGTATGAGGATGTTAGGAGGATACATCTATATAATCACTTCGTGAAAACAAAAGAGAGGAATCTAGAGCCACGAACCAAGAAATGATATTCTGACCCAGCCAGATGCTCAATAGCATTAGTCTTTAGGGAAATGCAAATCAAGACAGTAATTAGATACTACTTCACCTGTACTAAGATGGCTATAACTGTTTTCAAAATAGAAAATAGTGTGTGAGGATGTGCAGAAATTAGAACCCTCACACACTGCAGATCAGGGTCCAGAACAGAGTCCAGAAACAGACCGTACTTATGGAGCCAATCGACGCTGACAAGGGTCCAAAGGCAATTTTGTGGGCAAAGGACAAGTTTCTGAAATAAGCAGTGCTGGAAAAAATGGAAAACCAAAGGCAAAAACAAAACAAAACAAAAAAAAAAACAAAAAAACTTCAATCTATACCTCACACTATATGCAAAAAATTAACTCAAAATGTATTACAGACCTAAAAGCAAAATATCGTTAAGACTATAAAACTTCTAGAAAAAACATAGGAGAAAATCTAAGTGATCTTGTATTAGGCAAAGATTTCTTCTATGACACCATAAGCATGAGCCATAAAATAAAATGAATAAATTAGATTTCATCAAAATTTTAAGGCAACTTTTCAAAAGAAATTTTTGGTAGAATGAAAAAACAAGCTACACACTAGGAGCAAATGCAATTCTCACGTCCGATAAAGGACTCGTGTACAGATTAAAGAACTATCAAAACTCAGAAGAAAATAAAAAACCTAATTTTTATAAATAAGGAAAGTGATTTGGACATGTCACCAAAGAGCTATAGGGATAGCAAAAAGCACATCAAAATATGATCAGCATTACCAGTCATGAAAATGCAAATTAAAACCACGATAAATCACTACATACCTCTTAAAATGGCTAAGATTAAAAAGACTTTGTCTACTCATTTGGTATTTAGATTCTACATATGGGTGAAATGATATGGTGTTTGTTTTCCTCTGACCTATTTCACTTAGAATAAATACCCTCTAGATCCATCCATGTTGTTGCAAATGGCAAGATTTCATTCTTTTTATGGCTGAGTAATATTCCATTGTGTGTGTGTGTGTGTGTGTGTGTGTGTGTGTGTGTATAACATCTTCTTTATCCATTCCTCTATCAATGGACACTTAGGTTGCTTATATTTTTGGCTACTGTAAATAATATTGCAATAAACATAGAGTGCTTACAGTTTTTCAAATTAGTGTTTAGATTTTTTGTTTTATTTTAGAGAGAGAAAGTGTGAGCAGGGAAGAGGTTCTGAGGGGGGTGAGAGAGAATCTCAAGCAGGCTCCATGCTCCGTGCAGAGCCTGATGGCAGGGCTTGATATCACAACTCTGGGATCACAACCTGAGCCAAAATCAAGAGTCAGATGCTCAACTCACCAATCCAGGTGCCCCAATATTTTCATTTTCTTTGGGTAAATACCTAGTAATGGGATTACTGGGTCATATGGTAGTTCTATTTTTAATTTTTTAGGAACCTCTATACCATTTTCCACAGTAGCTATACCAGTTTGCATTCCTATCAACAGTGAATGAGAGTCCTTTTTTCTCTACATCCTCACCAACATGTATTATTTCTTCAACAAACAGCATCAGACCTATATTTACAGAGAACAAACTGATGGCTGCCAGAGGGGGGTGGGGTGGAGGGATGGACAAAATGGGTAAAAGGGACTTCCAGGCTGTCAGTATGGGAATGAATAAGTCATAGGAACAAAAAGGCACAGCATAGGGAATATAGTCAGTGATATTATAATAGTGTTGTACAGTGACAAATTACACCTCCACATTTGCGGTGAGCAGAGCATAACAGAGAGATGTTGAATCACTGTCTTGAACACCTCAAGCTAATTTAACATTGCATGTTAACTCTACTCAAATTTAAAAAAATGTTAGAGAGACTGACAACAACAAAAATGTAAGTAAAAAATAAAAAGACTGACCACGTGTTGCTAAGGAGAGAGAAAAACGGGAAGTCTCACATAAGTGATGGTGGTAATCTAAAATGGAACCATTACTTTGGAAAACAGTTTGACAATTTCTTTAAAAAGTATGATCTAGGGGGCACCTGGGTGGCTTAGTCGGTTAAGCGTCCAACTTCCACTCAGGTCGTGATCTCACAGTTCTGAGTTTGAGCCCCGCATCGGGCTCTGTGCTGACAGCTCAGAGCCTGGAGCCTGCTTTGGGTTCTGTGTCTCCCTCTCTCTCTGCCCTTCCCCCGCTCGTGGTCTGTCTCTGTCTCTCTCTCAAAATATAAATAAACATTAAAAAAAATTTTTTTAAGTATGATCTACTACATGATGTGTACGATCCAGCCATTCCACTCATAGGCACTTACCCAGGAAAAATGGAAGCACAGCTACACACAAAGATTTGTACACAAATGTTCATAGCAGCTTTATTTGCAGTAGCCAAAATCTGCAAATAAATCAAATGTCCATCAAGAGATGAATGCTACACAAATTCTGATTTCTCCATATAGTGGAGTGCCACACAGAAGCAAAAAAGAATGAATTTCTGGCACACGTTAAATATGTATGAATCTCAAAATAACTACGCTGTGTGAAAGAAGGTCATACCCGTACACACACACACACACACACACACACACGTACATTCTGTATGATCCCATTTATATAAAATTCTGGAAAAAGATCAGTGATGAGGGTAGTGAGGGTAGTGGGAAGGAGAGATTACAAAAGGGGACAAGGAGACTTAAGGGGCTCCTTATCTTGATTGTGGTAATGATTTCATGGATATAAACATTTGTCAAAATTTATCAAATTGTATACATTAAAGAGGTATGTGGTGGTATATCATTTCAGTTTTAATTTGCATTTCCCTAAAGACTAATGAGGCATTGGTAGGTATTTGATCATATAGCTCTGGATGCCCTGAGAGAGAGCCGGGCTGGACAGAGAGGTTTGGAGTCATTGTATTAGGATGGCTGAATCTGTAAATTAGAGTTGATCCTTCAGGGAGAACATGAGTCATGGGGAATGACGAGACCTCAGGCCAAGGGACAAAGAAGTAAGCATTGTTCTGCGAGGAGGAATCCTAGGGCTTGTTGATACCAAGAAGGCAGCAATGGCTAAGACTTAGGAGAGATTTTTGGGGTAGGTGATGGTGAACCTACTTTCTGAGCCTTTGTTCTAAGTCTAAAGGAGCTCTGAATCTCACTGGGGGAAAGCCCCATAAATAAGCTTTGAGACCTGGTGGGCTAGGCATTTTCCTGGGGCAAGTAACAGGTGGGGAACACTGACTGCTCACAAAGTTTATTTCCTGATCCCAGGGAACCCCGGCCAGGCAGTCTCTGAGAGCAAGACTTGCCATGACAAAATTCCCAGCAGGTATGAGGCAGCCCTTACCTTGTGCCCACTGAGGGATATGTAAGGGCTGGTACCCTTCTGAGAACAAGAACATGACTTTATTGGCTGTGGCCCCAAAGGCGATTCCATAAGACCATCGGTTACTAAAGGTGCCCACAAAGTCCAGAGGTCTGTGAACAAGAGAAATAGCTTGTGAGGCCAGAGAGTGGCTCATTCCCACCAACAGCCTCCAAAATAGCAACCCCACCCTGAGGCGGGATTATCGGGTAGCAAATTGTTCACTTCAGCTGACATTGTCTGAGGCCCTCGGTGCCAATTCTAGGGGTAGGCATGGATTCAGGGTACTGAGGTGAGGAAGACAAAAAATCTTTGCCCTTGAGGAGACTTAGGGGAAAGGGTGTGGGGAGGGGGACACAAGCAAGGACACCAATAGCCATGACAACAAAAAAAATGGGATGGGTTTCATTTATGAGAGACACAAGCAGTATGTCTCGAGAGATCAAAATGAGGAGTATGTCCTAGACAGGCTTGGGGAGCCTGCCCCATACCCGGCCCCTGTGAGAGTTCCAATATCCCTGGGAAGGTCTGGGACTCATTGGCTGTGCTGGTTCCACCCAAGTGTCCCTTCCTGGCCACAGCTGATTGGACCAGGGGTGACCACCTGACTTTGGATGGGCCAATCAGACGCCCGGTCTCGTATAAGGGTTTCACACCCTGAGGACATGAGCCAGTCAGCTGTTAAAATTCTGTTCTGGAAAATCATGGCAAGTTGGAATCAGAGTCAGCGCTAGAGGCAAGTGGAGATTTTAGGGAAGCAGAAATCCTAAGTCATATTATAAAGTCAGACAGCAGAGAGGACAATAGTAAAGTGGTGCTGAGGGGCTCCTGTGACACAAGGAGGCACAAATAAAATCAGTCTCCCAGAGATGCCCATCTCAAAGTTCCAGTTACCATGAGGCCGGCCTTGCCAGTTTCTGTGAAATCTCTGTAACTTTACAAAAATCCTTTCTTTTCCTTTTACATAAACAAACTTTACAGGATAGCTGTTTCTTCTTCTGACCAAAATACTTTGTCTACATCAAAGTAAGCAATCACATTTGGAAAGAAGAGAATACTTTCCCATTGAAATGCCATCTGATGTGGCTTTGATGAAAACTCAGGATGGCACTGGGGAACTACACGTGGAGGTAGGGATCTGGAGGCAGGATCTGGATCTCACCTCATACCCCCTTAGTCTTGCTCATCTTCACTTTCAAGGCTCAGCTCAAGGAGCACCTCTTCCAGGAAGTCCCCGCCCCTGCCATTACTCTGACCACTGCCAGCAGGCCCACCTAGCTCCTGCCTTGCTGTGTCCCCCAAGCACTAAGTGGGCATGTCCGTGTTTTAGCATGCCCCTCTGCATTGTTGCTTGTCTAGGAAACTACCAGCTTCAAGGGGTGGGGACCTAGCACAGAGCCTTGAAAAGAGTAGGTGCTCACTGCATGTTCGTGGACACCCATTTTGTTGAAGTGACCTGCATTCAATCAGTCCTCCCTGTAGAGCCTCAGAAATAAGTGAGACTGTTTACATATCTTTAAACAGATGGCAAGCCCCGCTCTGCTCATGTCACAGAGACACCATGGGCGGCAAATGAAGGGCTGCTTGACAAACGGTGGTATGCCACACACATGTGAGGGGTTTTTAATGAGTGAGGGGGGTGGGCTGGAACTACTCAGAAAAGCAGGGGTTTTGATGGGAAGGTGGCCAGGGAGCAAGCGAGTGGTGCCATTGTCAACTGAATTCAAAGCAGTTTGACATGACCCATACAGAACTCCCACTTCTTAAGAAGCCCTGCACCAGGCCCTGCAAGTCAAATGCCCAGGGCAGAGTCTGCCTCTGTGTCCCAACCAGTGTGGCTCAGACCTGGCAGTTTGGGAGAGGCTGACCCCTCCAACAGGTGATATCCAGGATAAGTCTGCTACTCAGAACTGGTACAGGCGGTCCCTGGACATTGCAGGTGGATTTGTCACCCTGAAGCCCTAGGTCACCGCTAGTCTTGGTCCTGACACCGTGGTTTCCTCTCCCTTCTCCAGAGCCCAAGGCTGAGACTTGAACAGGTTTACACACATGAGCCTGCTTAGGCTATTGTGCAGGGGAAATGAGAGTAAATAGGAACCAGACCTCAGTTAAAGCTCTTGTCACCTATTAGCTGTGTGGACTTGGGCACGTCACTCAACCTCTCTGGGCCTGAGTTTGTTCATCCATTACATGAGGATAACAACCTCCAGCATGCTACGCTGGCAAGAGTGTTCATCCAAGTAATGCAGGCAAAGCAAATGGTCCAGTGCCTGGGTCACAGTCACCATGTGATAACTGCTATATGCGTTATGATCATGATTATCATCAATCATTGAAAGTGAGGGGGCATAGATACGAGCAATTAGAGCTTAATAAAAAATGTGAGAAGGGGTGCAGAGACTCAGAATGGCAGAGCCAGAAACCGGCCCTGAAGGCACCTG
This sequence comes from Panthera tigris, assembly GCF_018350195.1. NCBI lineage: Eukaryota > Metazoa > Chordata > Mammalia > Carnivora > Felidae > Panthera > Panthera tigris. Next base: position 59,376,443 of record NC_056672.1, on the reverse strand, counting down.
GTCCAGCGGGACCTCCTGGTGCCATGCCAGCACGAACGTTTGCTGCTGCCTGTGGCCAACCGAGAACTCTCTTCCTCCTGCTTCCTGAGGCAGCCATAGTGCTTACTTTGGGAAGGCCTTTTCCATAGTGAGCTGAACCTCCTTGAGACGTTTTAATCATATCTGGGCAGCCGTGGGTGCTGAGGCTGCAATGGCTTGGATGTCAATTCTGAACCCCCAGAGCTTGGTTGGGGTGAGGCAGGGAGGGGAAGGAGCGGTGGAGATGAGGCAAGGCTGGGGAGGTAATGGGGTGTTATCCTGGCCTTATAATGGGTGTTGGCCCAAAATACAGGGTGCCCCAAGCTGTAGAGATCAGCCTTAGCTCAACTCACATGATGATTCCAAAGCGGTTCCCCAGGAGGTGAGAAGTATCATCTCTCTGCTTACGGTGCTCTCGTCTTTGGAGAAAGGACAAGACCAAAATGATGAAAAGCTACAGGAAGAGAAGATGAGAACGTCAATGGGCCCTCCCTGAAGGAGGATGTGTGGGTGAGCAGAGGGCTCAGAGTGTCTGTGGCTCCTCAGAGCCCAGAGTCAGGGAGCTAGCTGCACACGCCCTTGAGCTTCCAGAATGCTTTGTACTGAGCTTTCCTCTGTGTTGCCCTGAACAGGTTCAAATTTAGTCTCTCTCACATATTGACTAGAAGAGAGACCCAGCTTCTCCAAGCCTCAGTTTCCTCACCTGTGAAAAGGAGATAACTGTCACACTGCGAATCCTTCTTTCCTTTTTGCTTTTTGAGAATTCAATCATATTCTCAGGCACTTGATGCCCTTTTTCTCTTCCTTTTACTAGAAACTTCCTGAGAACTGTCTACACTTGCTGCCTCTATTTCCTCACCTCTCATTGCTCTTCAACCCCCTAACCTGGCTTCTCCTTCCCATCCATGGAAAGAGCTATGGCCAAAGTCGAAAACTACCATGAATCCACTGGAAACTTCAAGCCCAAATCTGGCTTGATCTCTCAGCCGCATTCCAGTGTTGACCACTTCCTCCTCTGAGAAACACCCTGTTCCCTAGGCTTCCATCAACAGTGCTTTTCTGGGTTTTCTCCATTACCTCTCAGTCTCCTCTGCTGGATTATTCTTTATTCCACCACTAAAGTCGGGATTTCCTCATCATTCAGTCCAAGGATCACTCCTCTTATTAGCAGATCCTCTCACCCATGTCCATGCTTTCAATGGCTGCCAATGCCCACAAGACTCAGCTTGACTCTTCAGCCCAGACCTTGTCCATGAGCTCCCCAACTATTCATTTAACTACAGAGTTGGCACTTCTTAAATTCAGTATGTCTTAAATGGAACTCACGATTTGCCTCCCTGCCCTGTCTTCATCCACCCCAAACCCAGATCTCTTCTGGTTCTCCTTAACTAGTGAATGACAGACACCGTCTTCCTTCTGGCCATGCAAGTTAGAAACCCACGTTGTCCTCAACCCCTCCTCTCCCTAACTACTCTATCCAATGCATTAGCTAGTCCTACTGTCTTACTCCCAAACATCTTGAGCTGACCACCACCCATCCAGGATGAGCTAAAAACTGAACCATCTCCTCTCTGGCCCACCTCCACCTTGATCCCCACAATGCAACAAGAGTGATCATTTCAAAACAGAATACTGATCACATAAGCTCCACGCTGGAAAACTCCAGTTACTTCCCACTGCACTTAGAATGCAGACACCACTCCTTCACACAGAGCCCCAAAGGGCTCCACCTGGCCCAGGCCCACTCACCTCCCAGAAAACTCTACCTCAGCTCTCCACTCCAGCCACGCCAGCCCTCTCGGCTCCTCACACTCTCCGTTCCCCTCCTCCACAGGGCCTTTGCACATGCTCTCCTCTCTGCTTGAAAGGCTCTTGACTACATCTTCCAACAGACCTCAGCTGTTATTGCTTCCTTAGAAGAGCCTTTTTTGAATCCCTAAAAAACCAGTGTCCTTGACTCTTCAGCCGTTAAAAGCCTTCCTCTGCCTGTTTTTTGGTGCATAATATAAGAAAGCAAGTCAAAGAAATTCAATTGATGTCTCTCTGCTGACCTATTCAGGCCCTTTGGGGAGTCTGTGTATGGGAGGGACCCAATTCCCCTCCTCTCTGCTCCTTGCTCTCCTCTGCCTTTACTTACTGATGGGATGAGGGAGTAATGGAGGAAGAGCTCCATGTCCACTGAGCTGACACAGGTGCCATTTAGCTGCCTGGTTCTGAAAAACAGCCAAAAAAACACATTCACATCATCAGTCACTGCTGCAGGCATTGACCCATCAGCACTGAGCATCACTGTCAGGGGTTCAGCTTATTCACCACTAAGATCATCTTATCTTGTTTTTTGAAAGAGAGAGAGAGACAGAGAGAGAGGTGGAGAGAGAAGGGGGAGGGCCAGACAGAGAGGAAAGAGAGAATCCCGACATAGGGCTCAATCTCACAACCCTGGGATCACAACCTGAGCTGAAATCAAGAGTCAGATGCTTGACTCACCCAGGCACCCCAATCATCTGATCTTTGTATTTGTTATTTTATTTTTAATTTTTATTTATTGTTGAGAGAGAGAGAGAGAGGAGACAACAAGTGGGGGAGGGGCAGAGAGAGAGGGAGACATAGAATCCGAAGCAGGCTTCAAAGTTGGACACTCAACTGACTGAGCCACCCAGGTGCCAGAAACAAAAAGACTTCTATTTTATTCAGAAGTACTTTGATCAATCACATGATCATGTACTATGCAACCAGTATCAATTTGAGAAGAACATTGACTCAGTGCCTAGTAAACTCTGTTCTTGCTGCTCGGACTCCAATACACCCTGTCTACGTGCTTGCTCACCGGGACCCGCAGACCTGTGCTGACTCTGTCTCCCACCCCTGCAGCACGTCGGCCATCTCCCAGGCCCCATTCCCCTGCCAGCTCCTGCCTTTCCCTCAGAAGTCTCAGGGAAGACCACTCCTCTGGGGAACCCATGAGCAGGGCACACCCCCACGCCGGAGTTCTTTTAAAGCCCCAGTATTCCCCAGTTATGTCTAACCATAAGTCTGAAAGACCCTAGAAGCGGTGGAGAAGGTGCAGGAACTCAGGCCATCAGAAATGTGATAAAGCTGTAAAGCTCACACTTCTGCTTTTAGGAAGGTACACTGAGAACATGCATCAGTCTCCCCATCCTATATGAAACCCTCAAAATGATAAAGATGTTATTTTTTATTTTTTAAAGTTTATTTATTTTGAAAGAGAGAGAGAAAACACATGAGTGGGGAGAGGCAGAGAGAGAGGGAGAGAGAGAATCCCAAGCAGGCTCCATACTGCCAGCACAGAGCCTGATGCGGGGCTCGAACCCATGAACCGTGAGATCATGATCTCAGCTGAAATCGATAGTCAGAAGCCCAAATGACTGGGCCACCCAGGTGCCCCAAGATGTTATTTTTTTTTAAAAAAAAGAAAGAAAACAGAGATTTTGAAAGCAAGAAGGGTATCTATTGGGGGCACAGAAACTATGGGAAGACCCCGAATGATGGAGAGCAACTGGGACTAAAACAAAGAGAAAAAGAGTGAGTCAATGAGGCCACAAACTGTGGGGCCACACATCGAAAGGTTCTACACTCACAGTGTAACAGGACAGGGTTGTCAGCAGCCCACGGAATGATGAACTGGGGTCTCACAGAGACCCAACTGTCTTCCCACCCCTGCTGACCAGTCAGAGGCAATGGGTGTTGTCCCCAAGAGTAGTGTATATGGGTCAGAGGTGGGGGGGCAGTGCTCTGGATCACAGATGGTCCTGCAAGGGACCAGAAGCTTCAGCTTCCAGACAGCCCCTGAGGCACCCCACCTAGCGGTACCACCTCCATCCCACTGCCCTGACAGCAGCCTTAGGACTAGCCACCCTCCACAAAGCGGGTACCCCAGTGGCCAGCTCAGTCACAAAGATGAGCACACAATCAAGAGCCATCAAACATTTGAGGAAAGATAACACCACAAAAGGGAGTCAAAAATTCAAGAAAGAGGAACTTATTCCTGAGGAGATGAAGTTAATATGGAACCTCTCTGAGGTCATTGCTACAGGAAATCCTGTAGAAGCATAAATCTAGGAGCGCCTGGGTGGCTCAGTTGGTTAAGATGGGACCCTTGATTTCGGCTCAGGTCATGATTCCAATATCATGGGATTGAGCCCTGTATTGGGCTCTGCATTGAGTGTGGAGCCTGCTTGAGATTCTCTCTCTCTCTCTCTCTCTCTCTCTCTCTCTCTCTCTCTCTCTCCCTTTGCCCCTCTCTCCCACTTGTGCTCTCTCTCTCTCTCAAAATTAATTAAAATTTAAAAAAATTTTAAAAAGAAGCATAAATCTAGGAGGAAATAGAGGGGTGCAAAAAGCAATAGCAGGCAAAAAAAAAAAAAAATCCCTGAGCACAGGATTCTAAGTAAATATACATTTAAATAAATATATATCTTTACACATAGTTAACATTCTTAGACACACAAGGACTCAAAAGACCTTCCCTGGAAAAAAACAATGGAGGAAATTCTCAAATAAGAAAGAGGACTCTACAACCGAAGCTGGAGACATCACAATCCCAGACTTCAAGATGTATTACAAAGCTGTAATCATCAAAACAGTGGTACTGGCACAAAAAGAGACGCTCAGATCAATGGAACAGAATAGAGATCCCAGAATGGACCCACAAACGTATGGCCAACTAATCTTTAACAAAGCAGGAAAGAATATCCAATGGATCAAAGACAGTCTCTTCAGCAAATGGTGCTGGAAAAACTGGACAGCGACATGCATAAGAATGAATCTGAACCACTTTCTTACACCATACACAAAAATAAACTCAAAATGGATGAAAGACCTCAATGTAAGACAGGAAGCCATCAAAATCCTCAAAGAGAAAGCAGGCAAAAAACCTCTTTGACCTCGGCCAAAGCAACTTCTTACTCAACACGTCTCTGGAGGCAAGGGAAAAAAAAGCAAAATGAACTACTGGGACCTCATCAAAATAAAAAGCTTCTGCACAGCAAAGAAAACAATCAGCAAAACTAAAAGGCAACTGACAGAATGGGAGAAGATATTTGCAAATGACATATAAGATAAATGGCTAGTATCCAAAATCTATAAAGAACTTACCAAACTCAACACCCCAAAAAAAAATAATCCAGTGAAGAAATGGGCAAAAGACATGAGTAGACACTTTTGCAAAGAAGACATCCAGATGGCCAACCGACACATGAAAAAATGCTCAACATCACTCATCATCAGGGAAATACAGATCAAAACCACAATGAGATACCACCTCACACCTGTCAGAATGGCTAACACTAACAACTCAGGCAACAACAGATGTTGGTGAGGATGTGGAGAAAGAGGATCTCTTTTGCATTGCTGGTGGGAATGCAAACTGGTACAGCCACTCTGGAAAACAGTATGGCAGTTCCTCAAAAAACTAAAAATAGAACTACCTTTGACCCAGCAATTGCACTATGAGGTATTTATCCAAGAGATACAGGTGTGCTGTTTTGAAGAGACACATGCACCCCAATGTTTATAGCAGCACTATCAACAATAGCCAAATTATGGAAAGAGCCCAAATGTCCATCGACAGAAGAATGAATAAAAAAGATGTGGTACATATATACAATGGGGTATTACTCAGCAATCAAAAAGAATGGAATCTTACCGTTTGCAACTATGTGGATGGAACTGGAGGGTATTATGCTAAATAAAATTAGTCAGTCAGAAAAAGACAAATGTCATATGACCTCACTCATATGAGGAATTTAAGATACAAAACAGATGAACATAAGGGAAGGGAAGCAAATATAATACAAAAACGGGGGGGGGACAAAACATAAGAGACTCTTAAATATAGAGAACAAACAGAGGGTTGCTAGAGGGGCTGTGGGAGAGGGGGATGGACTAAATGGGTAAGGGGCTTAAGGAATCTACTCCTGAAATCATTGTTGCACCATATGCTAACTAACTTGGATGTAAGTTTAAAAAATTAATAAATTAATTAATCTTTAAAAAAGAAAGAAAGAAAGAGGAGTCTAGGAAGAAGAAGGATTTAAAGGCAACAGCCAACACAGAAATGAGTAAAATATCTTGTTAAATATCTAGGTAAGTAGTTATTGTGAAACAAAATGTGTGAAATGCCAATTTGGAGGTAAAATCCCATGGGGGAAGGGGCGAGCTGAGGCCAGGTGTGGATGCAGAGAGAACAGTAGGATCACATTCTCCTGTTTAGCAGGATGATGGAGAAACCTGTTTTCTCTTTCTGGGCTTTATAAGAAAAATGCAGTTCTAGGTAAGTATATTAAAAGTACACAGGGAATTGCCGGAAGAATACAAATACAGTGTAAAACGTACACTGAAGAGTATCTATGAAAAAAAGAAAATTCAATCCCTCCAACAAACTACAGGAAGAGAAAAAAATAAAATTGAGACTAGAAGAGAAACACCACAAGAACAAAAATGTCCAAAGAATAGTAAGCCACTAACAAAGAAGAGATACAAATGCGTGATGAGTTCTTAAAATTGCAACTAGTAATAACAGTAGAAATTAAGATAAAGTGTTGTCTTATCTATTAAATTGAGAATTATTGAAAATACTACCTAGCATTACTGAAGATTAAAACAAGTTAGTATCCATTTCCTGGTAGTAAGAGTATAAACTGGTATAAACATTCTGAGGATTAATTTTGCAACATATACATGAAGAACTTTCAAAATACGGCAATTCCACATTAAGGAATCCTACTTCTAAAAAATATAAGCTAGGGAAATACTCAGAGAGGTGCCTAAAGATATGTACTAGAATGCCCAGATTCTTGCTCTCTTTCTCTCTCTCTATCCCTCACTCTGTCAATCTCTCTCTTGTGTGTGTATAATGTTTGAAATGTAATATACGCTCATTGTAAAACACGCAAAATGTCTACCAATGTATAAAGTAGTAAATAAAAGTCCCTTCTCCTTCCATAACTATGCGTGTTTATAACCTTCATAATTTTAAGCAAAAATGGGATCTGACTAAACTTGATTTCTTCATTTAATCAAGGAAAAAAATGCGTTTACTAAAGAAAGGAAATTTCTGTGTGGGTATAACAGGTCCGTCAGACTCCTCTGGATGGGTGATTGCCTGTGCAGACTCACCGCCTGGTCTGCGTCCTGCTGGCAGGGGTGGAGAGTGGGCAGCAGCTGGGAACAGGTGAGCTCCAGGAGGGTGGACAGTGCTGCCCTCTAAGGGGCCCCAGCTGCACAGTCTGGAACCCCTGGGCTGCACTTCCTCTCCAGCAGCCACTGCAGTGAGCATATGAAACATACTGCAGTCAACCCAAGTTCAAAAGCCACTGAGGCCCCTTCCCTGGTGTTTACTACTCATGCTGCTTCCTGGTGGGTCCAGGGCTGGTGGGGCAGGAATGCTGAAGGGTGGACAACACCTACAGGGCAGCCCCGAGACAAAACCCCCAAACGCAGAAGATCTGCTTTCCACGGATGATGCATTGGAAATATGTTTATGATATACCATAAAGTGAAAGAAAATTCTTTCTTGATCCCAAGTCGTGAAGAGTGGTCATCTCTGGGTAGTGGCATTTGAGGTCATTCGACTGACTTTTTATGATTTTTTCTGAATTGCAGTACACAGAGATATGCGGCTTGACAGCTGTGTCCGTCTATTGGAGAGCTTAGAACAGCGCCTGGCACAAAGTAGAGGCAATAAACACATGCTGAATGAATGAACAGGTCGCTCTGTAATCAGGGAAAGACTAAAGGTAGTTCCTAAGCCATAAAACACCATTCTGAGGTAAAGAAGGGTGTGAAATCAGCATAAAGTGAAAACGTGTATGGTTTGGGGTGGTACAAATTACACATCTTTCATTAGTTAAAACATGCCTTTTTGAAAAATGTTTATTTTTGAGAGAGAGAGAGAGAGTGCGCACGAGCTAGTGGGGGAGGGGCAGAGAGAGAAGAAGACAGAGAATCCGAAGCAGGCTCTGTCTGCGCTGATAGCAGAGAGCCTGACGTGAGGCTCCAACTCACGAGCTGCGAGATTATGACCTGAGCCAAAGTCAGATGCTTAACCAACTGAGACACCCAGGTGCCCTTCATTAATTAAAAAACTACTTAATAACATGCTATGATGGCCAATCTGAGGTGTGCTATACAGCTGGTGCATCTAGATGACGGGTCGTCTGAATTCCCAGCTCCTGTCTCCAACACCCCCCTACTGATCCCCTGCCTGTGGCGGGGGGGGGGGGTCTCTGCCCCACAATCCTTTTGCTTCCTTTGGCCCCAACATTATCCTTCCATAGTAGTAAGTTAAACATATGATAACAGCTTTCTTTGATGGATGTTACTTTAATATGTGTCACTATGGCCTAGAAATTCTGCCATTTTAGATTATCTAATCCTTGCACGAATCTCGTGAGGCAGGTTGTGTTATCTCCTTTGTAAAACAAGGAACTAAAGCCAGGAGAGGTTTCACACCCCACAGACTCATCTCTGATTCCTAAGGTCAGCCCAGCGCCTGGCACGGAGAGGCTCAGGAATGTCTGCTGAGAGGCAGGCAAACCCTAAGAGACTCTTAAATACAGGGAACAAACTGAGGGTTGATGGAGGGAGGTGGGTGGGGGATGGGCTAACTGGGTGACGGGCATTAAGGAAGACACTTATTGGGATGAGCACTGGGTGTTATATGTAAGTGTTGAATCACTAAATTCTACTTCTGAAGCCAATACTACACTATAAGTTAACTAACTTGAACTTAAATTAAAAAAAAAAAAAAAAACACATTCAGGGGCACCTGGGTGGCTCAGTCAGTTGAGTGCCCGACTTCAGCTCAGGTCATGATCTCACTATTCGTGAGTTCGAGCCCCACATTGGGCTCTGTGCTGACAGCTCAGAGCCTGGAGCCCGCCTCAGATTCTGTGTCTCCCTCTCTCTCGGCCCCTCCCCTGCTCATGCTCTGTCTCTCTCTGTCTCTCAATAATAAAGAAACATTAAAAAAATTAAAAAAAAAACATTCCAAGGGAACTTCCCTGAGGAAACTGAAGCCCAGAGAGGGCCAGTGAGCAGAAAAAGTCAGGACGCCCAGGACTATTTCAGGTGAAACTCAGTGAGTTCAGGCACCTTGTGGGCAGGCAGCTGCAGGACCTTCGTGCTCAGCACAGAGAAGGATTAGGGAAGGAGGAAGAGGTGTGTGTGCATGTATGTTGTATGTGTTTATGTGTGTGTGGGTGCCTGCCTATCCTTGTGACACCTCCAGCAATGCAGTAGTCTGTGTGTTGGGCTGTCCGCTTCTGGGCCACCCTGACCCACCTCTGGGAATCCCATCAATCCCCTGGTGCACAGCCTCCTTGCCATCCTGCCTGAGAGTTCCAGGCAGATGTAATAGTGTGCTCAGGCTGGCTTGAATCACCTTATCAGGAATTTCGCAGGCCCATTGTGAAACACCAGCATTGTTAAAAACTGAATTATATAAACTTATAATTAAATAAGTTATGCTAAAAAGAAAGGTAGCAAAGATTCAAAACCCATCACTTTTTTTTTATTTTGGTGATGTCTTTATTTTTTTTTTCAATATATGAAATTTATTGTCAAATTGGTTTCCATACAACACCCATTGCTCATCCCAGAAGGTGCCCTCCTCAATACCCATCACCCACCCTCCCCTCCCTCCCACCCCCCATCAACCCTCACTTTGTTCTCAATTTTTAAGAGTCTCTTATGCTTTGGCTCTCTCCCACTCTAACCTCTTTTTTTTTTTTTTCCTTCCCCTCCTCCATGGGTTTCTGTTAAGTTTCTCAGGATCCACATAAGAATGAAAACATATGGTATCTGTCTTTCTCTGTATGGCGTATTTCACTTAGCATCACACTCTCCAGTTCCATCCATGTTGCTACAAAGGGCCATATTTCGTTCTTTCTCATTGCCCTATAGTACTCCACTGTGTATATAAACCACAATTTCTTTATCCATTCATCAGTTGATGGACATTTAGGCTCTTTCCATAATTTGGCTATTGTTGAGAGTGCTGCTATAAACATTGGGGTACAAGTGCCCCTATGCACCAGTACTCCTGTATCCCTTGAAAACCCATCACTTTCTAATTATTATACTATTATCTATGCTCCTGAAGTTATTTACATCTCTTGCATGTGTGTGATGGAAACTATGTTATGGCGTGCTACTGAGTTATCTCTTTCCACACCCATATTCAGCGACTTCATGTAGGCACCTTGAAACTGGCCACAGCGGGAATATTTACACCATGCAAATAGGCCAGACACTACAAATCAGGGCTTGCTTTATTGTTTTGTAGATTGTCTATAAAGTGACAGAGAAGGGGCACCTGGGTGGCTCAGTCGGTTAAGCGTCTGACTCTTGGTTTCCACACAGGTCGTGATCTCACAGTTCGTGAATTTGAGCCCCGCATCAGGCTCTGCGCTGACGGTGCAGAGCTTGCTTGGGATTCTCTCTCTCCCTCTCTGTCTCTGCCCCCCACCCTGCGTGCACTCTCCCTCTCTCTCTCAAAAATAAATAAACATTTTAAAAAAGTGACAGAGAAAATGTTAATAATGCAGATTACATTTAAACCTATGTTTGTAGCTATTACACTGTGAATAACAGGAAAAAAAAATTGAAGAAGTATTCTCCCAGAATTCAAAAACTCTTATCCTATCTAGGAAATAGTTTCTGTCGATTGATGAATGAGGGAAGTTTTGACCTAACTCTTGCCTTCATTGTTTCACATTTGTCTTACTCATTAGTGTAAATAAAAATATCTAATAACATTCATGTTGAAACTATGCTCATTCATCAACTACAGGTTGGCTGTAGATAAAAGAGTTCAGTAAAAATCAATAAAAGCATTCTGCAAGAATTAATTGATTCTATGGAACCTGTAATAAAGAGCATTGTATATTTCATTACCTGTGAGTTGTGTGATACATCCATTATATCAGTATAATTTATATTAAATATATGTACATATTTTTCTCAGACAGCCAGTTGTTACACATTCCCTGGCACACCGCTGGGCAGATGTGGCCCTGGCTCTGGGCACAGACAAAAATAAGGAGGCTGTTCAAGTTTGTAAACTGGTCTGAATATAAACTAAGCTTTGGGAGAAAGGTAAGTTTAGAGGAAAAAACACAGGACAGAGCCAGTGCTCCAACCAACCCTCTTCTCCCATGCTCTGCAAAATGAGGAGTTTGGCCCCGTTCAGTGTTTTTAAGTTTTCTGACTACGAGTCATAGCTGTAGTCAAGTACACGCTATAGCCATGACCCAGTTCATGTGTGTGCGTGTACACACAGCCGTGCACAAACATGCAGAACAAATTTTCGTAACACAATACCCTTCATATCCTCTACTATTTTTAATCTGATTCAATTCTATTCATTTTGTTCTGGTCCATTCCATTTTGTAAAGTGCTGGTCATAACCGTTAAATTAATTTTACAGCCCACTAATGGTTGTCCATCAGCCGTTTGAAACCCTGACCATGAGGTGATTGCCGGGGCCGGGGCGCACCATCCCCGAAGGCCTCTGACTCACTGCACCTTCTGCAAGTATTTGTCCTTGTACGGAGGGGTTCCCAAACACCAGGCCTTGCTCTGACGTGTAACAGCAGGTGAGGTCATCTGGAAACTCTTTAGCCCTTATCACCTGCCCTTCGGGGTGTTGCACCAGCCTCCTGCCCTGGCTCGTCTCCCTGGTGCCAGAGTCCGTCCCTCCAGCCTCTTTGGGAAGGACCCCCCCCCCCCGACTCCTTAGCCTCATCGCTCTCTGGCACTCATCACTTCTTGCTGCAGGGGCCTTCTTCAGGCCTCGGCTTTCACTTTTAGCCTGGGCTGTTCCAAAGCAAGGAGCATTTCACTCAGCTTTAAACTCCAACCATCTTCCACTCCAGCCCTACCTCCAGCTTCTGACTTGGGACAGGTACATACATAACAAATCCAAGTAGGTGCCGAATGAATGAATGAATGAATGAAAAGAAGGAAGGAAGGAAGGAAGGAAGGAAGGAAGGAAGGAAGGAAGGAAGGAAGGAAGGGGGAGGAGGGGATGGAGACTGAGAAGCCAGCAGTGCTGGGTGCGGTGGACACGCGTATGGCACAGCTGCCTCCTGTCCACCCCTGAGATAGAACATTCATCCACTCAGTCAGGATCACAGACACCCACCTGGTCACCTAGAAGCTCTGGAATCCAGCCCCTTCAGATGCTTGAATGCCTTTTAGGACGTTCCCCAGCCCCACACCCACACTCAGGCAGCACTTCCAGGGGTAGGAATCCTCTCCAACCCTTCCATCTCACGGGGCCTAGAGGAAAAGCACAGGGAGCCAGGCAGACCTGAGAGCGAGCCCAGCCCCCTCCCCCCCCCCCCCCAGCAGCCGTGTGATGGTGGGTGAGCCATGCCTTCTCTGGGCCTTACTCTCCTCCTCCTGAAAGTGGATCTAATGCCTCCTTTCCAGGCTGCCTGATGATCAGACACAGTGAGAGTCAAGTGCTCGCCTCATGCTCAATGAGAACTGATCTTCTTTTCCATCCCCTTCCCGCTTCTGCACAGCTCTGACCAAAGATAAGGGATTTGCCTTATGTTGGGCTGAAAAGGAACTCTCCCAGGCTCCATTTCTACCTCCTCAGACCCCAGACCCTGTCTGCTTCTCTGTCCCTGGAGTCTGCTGCCAGCCCTTCCCAATCCAGTGCATGGCACGGGCAGCCAGCCTGGCTCCCCGTGAGGCATGTCGGGGACTCTGCTGCCCTTGGCCCCTGACCCTGCAGTGAGCTGAATCGAAGTCCTTCACCTGGTTAACCAGTAGCCATGGCAGCTGCCCACGCCTGACTCCATGACCCGTCTCCCATTTCCATGCTGCTGGCAGGGTGACCCAAAGCACAGCACCTTTGCCCAGAATAGCCCCGCCGCCCTCCAGACCCACCCGCTTCTGAGACCCTCATGTAAGAGGACTGGCCGGGAACAACTGCCTCCAGGCCACCCGGCTCGGCTGCTGAGCGCCTTGGCTCCTTAGGCTCAGAGGACCTGCGGGTCTCAGTCTGGCCACTTGTGAATGGAGAAGGCTGAACTGCTTGGGACACAGCCCACTGTCATAGCAGCCAGGCCACTGCTTAGAAGTGTCTTTTCCTGGGTCTGTGTCCCCACTGGATGGGGAGCTCCCTGGGGACGGAGACCCTTCTCATGCATCTCCGCATGCCCAGCTCCTGGCCCAGCATGTGGCACCAGTAAGTGCTCACTAACGTTCCCTAAGTGGGTAGAGGGACAGATAACATTTCTCAAGGGCCCACTGTGCCCCAAGCTATGCTTTAGCGGCTACACATTTATTAACTAACTTCATCCTCCTGACAGTCCTGTGACAGAGGTACTATTATCAGCCCATTTCACAGATAAGAAAACTGAGGCACTGAATGATCAGGAAGCTCATCCAAGCCTACCCAGTTAATAAGTGGAGGAGCCAGCAGGACTTGAACCCTAGCAATGTGGACCCTCACATAGGTACTTTCTGACTCACATTCTAGGACCTTTCAATGTAATTTTCCACTCCTGTGGCCAGGGTCATGTGGGTTCTGTCAGATGAAGACGAGAGGCTCATGGGGGCTTGTGAAGAGTTGACTTTGTGTGCGGCTCATTTGTGCACAGCTTCTAGAATTCCATGGGGGAAAGCAAACTTCCTTTCAAAACTGAAATCCATGATGAGATGCTGGGCTGTCTGGAAGAGGGGGTGCCCCTGAAACAATGCTGGCCATGGAATTTGGCAATGGGAATACGTCCATGGGTTTAATATACTAGTCCCTCTTCTTTTGTATAAATATACATACTTCCAATTTTAAAACTTTAAATTGTTTAAATAAAATAAAATTAAGCCCATGACTATCATAAAACCCACACAGGCAGCCACCTTGCTGACAGATCTCTCGTTTTCTTCCCAGCCCCACAACCCCACTTCAGGCCTGCCTCTGACAGCCTTTCCAGAAAGTCCTATGTGTCTTCTGTGTGATTCCCTCTTACTCCTTGATGCTTTGCCTCTGTCACTTTCTCTGGCTCTCTGGGAATCAGGAGAAATACATACACATCCTGTTTTTATTCCATTTTTTTTCCCCAGAGCTATCTCTTCTGTGTGTCCAAATCCATTTCCTTCTCTTCGGCCTTGACTGTGCCCGTTCATTTTGACCTTGTTGTACCACTAGAAATGGTCAGCCCTAGGTCAGTAACCTCCTTTTGAGGGCATGTATGGGGTGTTTTCATGCTCAAGTGAGACCTCAGATCTGTCTGGAGGGAAGAGCCTGGGATTTGGAATCAAAGAACTTGCAACCTGGGGTGAATCATTTGTCCTTCTGAAGCCTCAGTTGCTTGTCTGTGGAATGGGTGGAATTCCATCACCTCCCTGTATTATTTAAATAATGGGTATGGGGGTGCCTGGGTGGCTCAGTCAGTTAAGCGTCCGACTCTTGATTTCGGCTCAGGTCATGATCTCATGGTTCATAGGATCGAGCCCTGCCAAAGGGCTCTCACTGACAGTGCAGAGCCTGCTTGGGATTTTCTCTCCCTCTATCTCTTTCTGTCCCTCTCCCACTCATGTGCACACACAAGCACTCCCTCTCTCTCTCTCAAGATAAATAAACTTTAAAGAAAAATTTTTTAAAAGAATGGGTATGAAAGGTGCCTTGTTAACTGAGGCCTGCATCCCCCTTCCCTGCAGCCGCTTCTCCCAGATGCTGTTCCACAAGCTAGAGGTAGATTTCAAGCAGCAGCCTGGCCCACAGGGGAGCCCGGGGGCACTCTCCTAGGGTAACACCAGCATTATTGAGAGACACAGAAGCCATTGTACAAAAAAGCTGGACACCCTGGCTGGGTGCCCCGGGTCCACCAGTGTCTCAGAGAGACAGAATCAGCTTGGCCAGGTTGGGAACAGAGCTCTCTACTGGGGCATGAGCCATGGGATGGTCCCCTGTGCCAAGCTACGGGCACCATGGGAAAGATTGGGGCTTTACGGTCCACACAGCATTCTCATCCCCGAGGTCTTGCTGGATCCTTAGAGAGCGAGGTTCAGAAACAGGCTGTCACTTGTCCACAGGGGGACTCAAACACAGATACTAACGTGAAGCTGTGAGGATCAGAGATGAGGTATTAATTGGTCTTTTGTGTCTTTATTCCATTTTCTCCCATGACCCCCTGTTTGTCCCTCTGTGTCCAGGTCTCTGCTTCCTCTCCTCTGCTTTCACCTCGCCCATTCATTTTGAGCTTACTGCAAAGCTAGGAATGGTCAGCCTGGCTGGGCACCCTGCCTCAGATGGTGAGTATGGGGGGGTGTTGCACCCACGTCTGAGAAGTTCAGAGAGAGTTGCCACAAAAAAATGTATGACTGAGGAGATAAAAGCCCCTTTTTGTACTCCCTACTCTATTAAATGTCCAATAAAGCAACGTTCATTTTCATTTCTTCTCCCTTAATAAAATAACAGTAATATTAGGTACCGTTTATTGAAGGTTCATCCCGTGCTAGGCATGGGGCTACGGTTTTATAGTTATTATCTCACTTAATCCTTTCACAGCCTGTGCAGCAAGGACTATTATTCCCACTTCATGAATGGGAAAACTGAGGCTTTGGAGAGGTGAAGTAAATACCCATAGTCACTCAGCTTGCAAGTGGCAGAGCTGGAATTTGAAAACTTCGTATATTTTCTAAACAGGAAACAGACTCACACATTAAAATTACATGAAGACATTGATAAAGGTTCTGTGTCTGGGGTCCTCAGAGAAGACAGTGACCCCCTACTCTTCACTGGCAGACAAATCTGGACGATGTGCTCAGGCCTGAGCCCTGCCCTGTAAGAAGAGCCGGACAAGCCAGCCTGGGATCCGGGGAGATGACCATGATAAAGAGGCGGTCCTGGGAGGAGTGCACGGAAGCCGTGGAGGGCATGGGGCTGATTTTGAAAGAATGTCCGGGGCCCAGAGGGTACAATGACCCCATGGGGTGGGCCACATTCTCGGGGTCCAGCTCAGACTTTTATTCTGAGTCCAGACGATATAGCCAATTGCCTGCCTCCTGGTCATCTCGTTTGGGATGTCCTGTGGCACTCCAGTCTAACATGTCCCAACTGAACAGTCCTGCCAATCTGTTCCTCCTTGGGGAACCTCATGTCAGGAATGGCACCACTGTCCACCCATTAGGCCAAGCCAGAGACGTAGAGGCACGCTCTCAAACACACCCCCAGATCAAGCCCTGTCAGGTAGACCCTCCAGTCCCTGCTGAATCCAGACATGTCTCTGTCCCCAAAGCCACCACCACAGTCTAGGCTCCCCTCACCCTCACCTGGACTTCAGGGTCAAATCCCTGCCATGTCCCGTACCTCCTACACTGCCCCCTCATCCCTCCTCCACCCCGTGACCAGAGGGACCTTCCTGAAGTCCACATCCAGCCACACACCCCTGCTCCCTCTTAGCCCTTCCCTCCCAGCCCAAGGAGCCCAGCTGGAATGAGGGGAGAAAGAGACCAGTGCCCTCAGGCTTCCTAATTGTGTCCCCCAGCACCTAGCTGACTCTCCTTTCCGTCCACCTGTCCTTCAGGACACCCTCTGGTCTATTTCCTGTCCCATGTCCTTCTCCACCCACTGCCCTCACACTTCGTCCCTCCTTCCCTGTGCCCAGGACTCCAGGTACAGGTATGTCCCACTTTTCAAAAGTTTACATTATGCCACTTTGCTTTTATAAACAACCTACACTACTACTTGTTTTCACTAACCGAAAGAAATCCAAAGAGGATTTTCCCCTTTATGAGAAAAGGCCAAAAGCAAAAATAGTGTTCGGCGTTTGTTTTGCAGCGAGCCATTATAGAAGCAGCAGGCACCCCAGTAGGGAGATGGGTCCCACCAAGCTCCTTCCCCAGGGAGCACACTCAGCATCTCCATCAAGCCGCCAAAGCTTTGAACTGTCTGTGAGCATTGGTACTTCATCTCCATCTATTTTTGTGCACCTGTTGGCAAGATGTGTCCAAAGGCAACAGAAAAGCCTAAGAGAGGTTATTTTTGGGGTCTGGGAATGCTCAAAAATGTTTCCACGTAATGGCTTGATAGCATTCTGGCTCATGAAAGGTTTCATAGGAAGGAAGCTCTACCCGCAGACAGTGGGGAAACCCTCATCTGCTTTCCCAAGGGACTCCCATTAGACAGTCTAGACTCCGTCTGTCTTTCCATGATGCCTCTTCTGTCTCTCACCCTCCATGGCATCCCTAGACGATCTAACCAGACACACGACGACACCAGAAAGTGACAGTTCTATTTTCTGTCATATTTTGGGCTAGTCTTTTCAGGTCTTTTAAGATTTAAGTAAGATTAAAAAAATTTTTTTTAATTAAATATTTAAGTTTCAATGTTTGGCTGGAGACAAGTTTCAGTGTGAGAATTCTTAATTCCTGGCATCTGTACAGGACTTCACAGACCTCAAATCCTTTCACATTCTTTTTTCACATGATCTTCACAAAGCTGGGGTTATTACACTTGATTTATAGGTGAGGAAACTGAGGTTTTCAGATTTCCCAGAAACTACAGAGCCAGGATTCCAACTCAGGTCCTTCAACACCATATCTGGGCTCTTCCCATTCCACTCTGGCTCCAAACTGAAGATAAACAGAAACCTGTTCATTGACCCAGGAACCCATCCATGGTTTCTTCCCAAATATATAAACCTAACTAAACCTATAAACCAACTATAACCACATATATATAACCTACATACATAAACCTAACTAAACCTATAAACCAACTAAACCTATGCCTTTCTCCCAGCTTCCATGAATCGCCGACATCAAAGAAGACAGTTGCCATGAACATGTGGTTGTCCTGTGTGACTTGTGTGTCCTGTGTGTCCCGTGTGACCTGATAACTCACCTGGAGTTTGCAGAAATCATCTTGGTGGGAAAGCACTGCCTGTGGTCCCAGTGAGCGATCTCCTTCTCTGGATTGTTCTTTGAGCTTCTCTGGCCTCGTGGTTATTGACTGCTTCTGATATTCTGGTGTTCTGCCCAGTTCTCTTCACAGCACCCAAAAACCTCAGAGAAAAGGCAAACATCCAGTCAAATATTTACCAGAGAAATGGAAACAGGCAGGCGGCCTTCTTCCTTGTTTCAGAACATAACTGGTTATTTTTCTGCCCTTCCTCCTCTTCTCCTGCAAAGCAGGAATATCCCTCCTATTTCCTCTCTCCTGGACACTTGCTATCTCTTTTAGCCCCCTCGTGTGGGCAGTGGGCCCCCTGAGCTATCAGAACTTTGCCCAGCAGCAAAGGCCTCTTTGGCTGGCTATAAAAATTATGACAGGTAATAAAGTAGGACTCTGCCTCAAGGCAATAAAGTGGGAAACTAGGACCACGGGCTTCAAGATTCTCCTTGGAAACAAGGTCACCCATTGCTGGGAGAAGAGGCTGGAGACAAGTTCAAAACTGAACCCCACCCATGCAACAGAACCAGCTAGCTGTCCACCAGGATTCCTGTTCCCTTTTCATAAAGTGAGGCTGCTGCTTGGAAGCATCTGTCCAGCCAGGGCCACACTCCCCAGGCCCCGGCATCTAGGAACAGACATGGGACTAAGGCTCACCAATGGAATGTGAGCAGAGATGATAGGAGTTACTTCTGGGCCAAAGCAAGTGTGTCTTTACTACCTTCTTCTCCATCTGCTGGTTTTGGACTCAAACACCCTAAAGAAATGGGATGGAAGGAGCCTGGGTTCCTGAGTCACTATGTAGAGGAATCTGTCCTCTGCACCAACTGTCCTCCCACACACTGGTCCGTGAGCAAGAAATGAAGTTCTACTGCAATAAGTCAGCAAGCGTGGGCTTATTCATTATAGCAAATGTTGCCCTAGCTGATGTGGCACAGAATATGGAGGGCTTGTAAGCATCATGGGGTCCAAGTCCTTTATGTGAAGGGCAAGCAAACTAAGGCTTAAGAGGGGAAGTGTACTCACGGGATTGGCCAAGCCTCAGAAAGCCTGCCATGCCCGCAGAGCTGTGCCAAGGGCATGAGCAGATGCCCTGGTGCCACAGGACTCTGCCCCAGGGCACTGCCCACCAGACCAGGTGCCAGGCCCAAGAGCAGCCTGTCATAAACTATGTCAACCTATTATCTGTGATGGACACTCTGCCCAGCAGACCATCTGTCTTGGGAGGCTGACCTTGAGACACAGAGCAAGAGTTAAGCACTTGTCAGCGGGACCAAGAACCAAATAACACACACAGAGATGCAGGAATATAAGGCGTGGCTGCATCCTGATCGGGGCAGAGCATGCCTCTTGCTGCTGAGGATGAATTAAGATTTCCCAGTTACCACAATGGCCATGGATTCTCAATGGCCACACTGTTCCCAAATGGTCTTCCAGGCCAAACAGGAACTAGACCCCAGATGTCCCCGTCTGTCAGTTCACCACATCCATCAGCTCCTAGGCCAGGTAATGGCCCCACCACGCTCTCATCCCCCATAAGTTTTCTGTGGCTCCTACCCTGGTCTCGCTCCATTCATTCTGCCTCCCAGTGGTTCTCACCCATCCCTTCACCTCTGTGTGGGAGGGCTGGCTTCCTCCTTTCCCTTCCGCCTGCTCGGAGGAGGTGGTGTTCGGAATGGTGCAACCACAATAAAGAAGGAGCCTGGGGCCCTGCATCAACACTAGGAGACAAGGACCTTCCTCACCCTTGCCAAGCGCCCTCCCATGGCCTGCACTCCTGCCCCTGGCATTCCAAACCTTCCAAGGAGTTGCTTCAACCTGCTTTTCCAGACTGATCTCCACTAGTTTCCTGCACACATTACACTTTTTGTGAGCTGCCAATCTGTCACTAAACACAGCCTTTCACACTTCTCTGGATCTTTCAGAAGGAACAGAGTCCACTCAAGTTGCCTTTAGCCAGCTGGGTTTCCTAATACTCCCCCACAGGGGTTTGGGACCCAACCTGGGAATGAGCTAGAAACTGAAGCCACTCTTGGGAATGGTCCCTCCACGCCCGTGGCTGAGGGGTCTTTCTCGTCTCTCTCTCTCTCTCTCTCTCTCTCTCTTCCTTTTGGCATTTTTGCTTCAATCTCTTTTATGGTTCAGCACATTTGCTTTTTTATGGTTTCTGCCCTCTTGTGGCTTCAACTCACCACTGCTGACTACCCCCCTCCTTTGCAGGGTCCCCCAGTTCTAACCGATAACAGAAAAGCTCTGCCCCAGTTTCTCTTTATCCCCAAGTAGGTCACAGGCCAGTCTATGTTCTTCTGTCTTTGGTTCAGTCTTACAGCCCTTTCTTACTTTGCTAAGGGCTGCCATAAAAAATACCACCACACAGTGGGGCTTACCCAACAGAAATTTATTCTTTCACAGTTCTGGAAGCTAGGTGTCCAAGATCAAGGTATCAGCAAGTTTGGTTTCTATTGAGGCCTCTCAGTTTGGCTTGCAGAGTGCTGCCTTCTCACTGTCCTCACGTGGCCTCTCCCCTGTACCTGTGTGTTCCTGGTGTCTTAATCTCCTCTTCTTAGGAGGACACAAATCAGATTGGATTTGGCCCATCCTAATGGCCTCATTTTAATTTTAACTACTTCTTTAGAAGTTCCAATCTTCAAACACACCCTAAAATACTGGGGTTAGGGCTTCAACATGTGAATTGGAGGGGGGGACATAATTCAGTCCATAACACCCCTGGTCTGATCACCTATGGTAGAGTGGGAGAGGATCATGCAGGGAGCAAACAGGCACCACAACTGACAAGTTCAGGCCATATGTGTTTGATCTCTTCACTCCTACGTGGACCACCTTCTCCCCCTCCTGCTTATCACCAGCGTTTTTGTTCAGTAAGTCCTAGTTCAAGCATAATATCTGTCACCAAGTGTCTCCTGGTCACTATGGTGTAATCTTCCTTTTCTTGATGTGGTCTACATCTCTTTTATGGCACATATGGAGGCCTTCTTTATTTGCTATGTAACACATATTTATGGAGAAGCACTCAGCTGCAGGGATTTTGAGTGTGAACTTTGGGGCCAGCTCCGTTGTGTCCTAGCTGGATAATTCTGACCAAGTTACTGTTAACCTCTCTGATTTTCAGTTTAATCTGAGATAAGGTATTCATGCTGCATGGTCATATGAAGTTGAAATGGGTTAATTCACATAAAGCGTTTAGGAGGGTGTGTGACACATATTAAGCACTCAATGAACCTCAGCCACCTGGGGACACCTACTCTCTGCTGGGTACTGACTGGGACACAGAATATACAGTCACATCACAGGTCACTGTGTCTGAGTCTCAGCTCCCCTCATAGATCATAGTGGCTTTAAAGCCATGACTAGATCTGGTTCAATGCATCTGGGATACAGGGGAGGCCTTGTAAATGCTTATTCTCAAAATTGAAAAAAATGAAAGGAAAATGAAAAAGTCAGAGACATATGAGGATCGGGTCCAACATAACTCTGTTATTGGATGTCCAGAAACAAAGAAACACTGGAAATGTGTTTCCTCGAAAACAAGGCCCTCTCCTTCCCTGGAAGAAGCAGTTCTTGGTGCATTCATGCCACATGGTTCAGAGAAAAGAATTGCAAAGTGAGCTCCTTCCAGACACAAGGAGATGCTATCTCTTCCGGGAGAGCCCATCTTCCAGGTGCTTCCTGGCTCCAGTGTCTGGGCTTCAAATGACTATTTTAAATTCTTGGATTATAATAGTGGTTTCCCTCAACTCTACAATCCTCTCTTTACACTATTAAGGAAGGGTCATTACTGAATTGCCACCAACTGCCCTGGGGAGTCTGGGAAGGCAGCCACTTTAAAGTGGGAGAAAGGCTAAAACAGTTGTTTTAAAATGCTCAAGTTCAGCAAAATTTCATCCATAGTAATAGGGACCTGTTTCTAAGGAATTACGATGCTCCAGACATGACCCCTTTGAACCTGGACACAACCCTGTATGATAGATTTAACTTACCCTCCCTCACGTTTTTTCATTTTAGTGTTGAATCTAAATAAAGAACTTGACGTCTATTTGTAGAACATTTCAACATCTGATTTCCCTCTACCGTTCTAACTTATGCAACCTTTCTGAATATTGCTTCTTCTATCCAATGCACATCAACACACATCTATCCCTTTTGAAGTTTGACGGCATTTTGATACTTCTGCTGAGTTCATCCAGGTTATCGATAAAAACCCTGAACAGAATAGAGCCCTATAGCACTCCATTAGAGACCTCTTCCCGGGAGCTACATAATGGTGCTGCGGTTGGCAGAGAGCGAGGAAAGAACCCAGGTTAGGCAGACTTACTATCTTGCAACCATGTATTTAGCAGGGTTCAGAGTTCTGGTGACATGACAGAAAGGAATCCAGCAGCACCTCACAAAGGCCATGCTTATTTCCTGAGCATTGGGAGCTTATCACAGAACAGCCTCTATTTATTCCAAAGACATATGGCCAGCTTAATTATTAAATTTAGAAACAGAGGAACCCAGATATCCAGATGATCTAGTGCAATTTCTTCACTAAGTAACAATGATGACTTTTGGGAGCAGGTATGACCCCCGACTAGGGACAATTTTTCTCACTTTGAAAAAGAATAAAATGAAATTTATAGTCTGATCCTGTCTCTTCTCTGTCACAAATAAGCCTGGCTCCCCCTGCTGGTAGAATAAAGACAAACTCCTTAACTGGGCATTCAGTGACCTTTGTGACTTTGGCCTGTATCTTCCTGGACTAGACTCAACTCTCGATAAGTCCACAGGATATCTGGACTGACCTCACAGGTACCATCCGACAACCCTGCCCTCACCCATTCATTCATGTCACAATATTTACGAAGTACCTGTGTGCCAAGAAGTATGCCAGTCTCTGAGGATAGGTGCTCTAGGGACATACCTTGGGCCCTCTTCCCATGTTGGCCAAGATCTTGGCTCAAGAACAGTGTCCTCCCTGAGGAAGGTTTTGGTGCTTTGCAACTGATCACAGATGGAATGCAGACAATGAAATTATTGCGCAAGAAGGCAGACTGGGTCAAGGTGCTGGGCTGGGGCTGCACAGGGACAGCCCAGAGCAGCAGACCGACCCTGCAAAGGCTATTTCCATAGCACCAGGAGAGGGACCCATTTAAACTGAAGGCAGACCACGTACTGGAAAAAGAGCTCTGGGCCAGGACACCCAGAGACCTGGGTCCTCGCCCCAGCTCTGCTCTTGTTCTGCAGGGTTCTGTAACTTTGAGTAAGTTTCTTCCCATCCTGTGCTTCAGTAACACCCCTCTGTAAAGTGAGGATGTCAGAGGTGGTCTCTAAAGACCCTTTCTCCCTACTTGACCCAGCTCAGATATCACCTCTGTGAAGCCTTCCCTGATCTCCCTCAAGAACCCCATTGTTTCAGGGAGGGAGACTCGTACCTCTGAGCACACAGTGATTATCTGTATCCATTTCTGTTCTCTCCTCCTAACCGAGAGTGCTTTATCTCAGCACGTTGGTTCATTTGAATTATTAGGAAGTATAGAGGGGGAACTAATGAATGAGGAATGTTATTGCTAGGTCTGTAATCCCTGCATTGTCCACCAGGTGGCAATGTGCACAGGTGGCCACAACACAGATCTTGCGTTTGGTAGAAGCTCTGGAAAAAGATGCTGAAGAGAACAGAGAACCAGGAAGGACTCTCCTCAAAGACTTATCCTCTGATTGTTCAGTGCGTATTTCCTATCCCTTTTCACCCCACACCTTTAAAGTGTCAGTCTGTCAGACAACCACACAGGCCTGAGCTACTGGCCTGGATTCCATGTTTCCAAGCTTCTCAGCTGGCTGAGCCAGGACCGTGATCTGGCCCTCACTGACCTTCCTGGCCTCTGCACTCTCCACAGCACCGCAGCTGGGCTGAGACTTCTCCTCATTCCTGGCTGTGCCATGTTCTCTCTGGTCTTCATGCTTTCAGCCACACAGCTTTCCCTCTCTCTAGACAACGTTTACTGGCTCCTCAAGGATCAGTTTAGGGAACATGTTTTCCAGAAGGTGGACTTTTTTCCCCAAGCACTTTTCTGACCTAGCGTTTATTTATTGCCTCCAATCTGCCTTCCTGAGGCCACCTTCTTGAGCACACAGCACCTGGCTTACTCATCTACCCCGCCCCCCACCCCGGTACCCCACACAGGCCTGGCAAGCAGTAGCAGGCCCTCTGAGAGATTGTTGAATGAAAATGAATCAGTGAATCTACAAATTAGGGATGTGATGCAGCAGGATGAACAGAGAACCATCTCCCCTGCAACAGGGAGACATCTGAGAAGAGAATAAGAAAAAAACAACTACAGTTGACCCTTGAACAGCGTGGAGGGGTTAGGGGCACTGACCATCTGCAGAGTTGAAAACCTGCATAGTTTGGGAGTTTGACTCCCTGAAACTTAACTACTAATAGCCTACTGTTGATCAGAAACCTTACCAATAACATGGTCAACTAACACATATTCTATATGCCATGAATTGACATAAAATTATATGTCATTGAATACTGTATTCTTACAATAAAGTAAGCTAGAGAAAAGAAAATGTTATTAAGAAAACCACAAGGAAAACACATTTACAGCACTATACTATAAAAAATCTGCATACAAATGGATCTGCACGGTTCAAATCCATGTTGCTCAAGGGTCAACTGTGCATTTCTATATTGACACTGGCTCCAGAAGAGACCAAATGCTCCTTAGCACAATAATGACATACTATTACTTTGAAAGGAGCAGAGCTAAGGGCATGTTAAAAGGAGACAAATGCTTTCCTCAAGTGAGACTAGACTGTGCTGTCTTCTAAGAAAATGAATCCTCCCCGTGGCAAGGTGACTCCTCCTTCAATTATTTATGAGGAAGCTGATGGCAGCTGCTAACTCTCCAGGTGAAAAGGTAAAGTTCAAGGGACTTTCACCCGGCCCTGCCTCTTATAATAGCCCTGACTCCATGTGTCACAGAACTCATGTGGAGATTCTGCCAGTTGCCAATGCGTCTCTTCTATGCAGGACCTGGGAAGTAACCACAGGGGGGTTCACTGTGATTTGAATGTGGGCCCTGAGTGAGGCAATGCCCCTTCCTTTCACTATGGGCTACAGGGAGCCACTCTAGTAAATGGACAGATATCCTTCTAGTTAGGCCTTAGGGAGGATTTATAGAATTTGAATAGCATCCTTCTGCAAGGGGACCTGACCTCTTCTACATTAGGTCTGAAACCTGGATAAGACACCCTGGTGATTCAAATCAGCTTTTGGACACCAGTTTTCCTATTGTGTGCAGCAAGTAACATTTTAGGAACATGTTCACTCTTTCTTTCCTAGGGACACTGTGACAACCAGACACTGCCAAAGATCCCTGTGAGTCAAAACCAGGATGTCACCTCATCCTACTGGCCATCATGATAGCTGCGCCCTGCTATGTCTTTGGCAGTTAAGTGCTGTCACTTGGCTTCTGCTCCTCTGTAATCCCACCATCCCTAGGGGACATCTCAGGGGTGGCATCTCTCAATCATATATGCCAACAGAGGAGAGCACACACCGAGCTTTTCAAGGATTCCAGAACTTCCCTTGTTAATGAATTTCCCAATGTCATAGGGGAGATGTCTTCTGGAGCCCCTTGGGGAATGTAGTGGGTGGTTGTGCGGGGTGTCCGTAATTCATTTATTTCAAGATCTTCCCTAAGCCTTTTTTATTTCTTCCTTTACAACACACTAGGGAAGTACTGGTATCTCAACTTAACTAAATACAGATCATCATTAAGCCTCAGTTTCATTTAAGTAGCTAAGTAAACTATACAGTCACCCCCAGCTACACCAACCAAAACACTGAACCCAGAACACCTGCATCAACTCAATCAAGAGTTATATTCTGTCCTCTTTGGTCTTTCACCCTTAGAATCCATTCCTGCACATACTCCCCAAGTTGCTGCAATGTAATTTAGCTAAATCCTGACATTTTTGTGGTATAAAAGCTCTCTTTTCAGATTAGACTTTGTATTTGCCCTGCTCAAGCATGTGGAACTCCGATGCCAGTTGAGAGTCTAGTGGCCACAAGAGGCAGGTGGGGTAAGTCTTTTTTTTTTTTTTTTTTTTTTTTTTTTTTTTTTTAGTGTTTATTTTTGAGACAGAGAGAGAGAGAGAGAGAAAGAGAGCGCATGAGTGGGGAAGGGACAGAGAGAGAAGACACAGAACTAGAAGCAGGTTCCAGGCTCTGCACTGTCAGCACAGAGCCCAATGCAGGGCTAGAACTCACAAACTGTGAGATCCTGACCTGAGCTAAAGTCGACGCTTAACCAACTGAGCCACCCGAGCACCCCAGGTGGGGTAGGCCTTGAAGAGAAAGGGTATGCCTTGCAAGGTAACAGCCCTGGGTAACTTCATCACAGGGTCCTTAACCAAGAGAAAGTGAATCTTCTCAGACACAATTGGCAAACTGCTTCCACTGGCAGAAAAAAAAAAAGGGGGGTGGGTGCTTAGAATAACTCAAAGGCTCAAGATTCTCAACTTCATCTGCTTCATTTGAATCCACCCAGCTATCCCTATTCAAGGCCAGTACCTGCAAACAGTTGTTGTATTAATGTTTCTAGGTGTTATAGTTATGTACAGCAGGAGGGCAAATCCTCTATCATATCTTGGCTGATCAGCATGTAAATTTCCATCTTTAAAGAGCTCCACATCTGGCTATGCTCCCTCTTACACAGTATCAAATTGAAATCTGTCCCTCTATAACCCCCTCTCCCATGCATGAAAACCCACCCCTCTCTCTGCTCTGGAATGGCCCACCAGGGGCTTGGAGGCAGGGATTTTGTTTTCTCTCAGCCTGGAAGAGGGCCTTCTATGAATGGCTTGACTGTTACACTTGAGATTCAAGTCTATGGCCCATTTATGGAGAAATCTCTGCTGACCCTAACTCCTCTCCTTAGCTCCTCAGACTGGGACATTCACACCCTTCAGCAGCTTCTGAGGATGCATGCATCCCCCCTAAGTGCAGTATGAGCTAGCCTCCCCTGTGTGCCAGCTGTGAGCAGAGAAGGTAGAAATTCACACCACAGGAACTCACTACCTGCCAGACAACAGAGGGGCCTCAACCCCCTTCCCTGCCAGGAGAACTCATCTCTTCTTTTTCCCATAATCTCATGGGGCCCACAGATGTTGCCCACAGTGTTAGTTGGCACTCTGGGACCCAGAGTTCACTGGGCTATGGGCTTGCAGACAGTTTTATAGGAAAATGGACAACAATCCAAAAGGCCCCTCCATCTCTAAGAGTTCAGAAAAAGGAAAAACTGCACAGGGCAAATGAGGATTAAGGTGTAAAGGCAGGAAGAGCCATCCATACAGCTTGGTCAGCAAGTCCCTCCCTCCATCCAATGTCTTCACTTGGCCACACATCAAACTCCAGCAATCAGGACTCCCTAGGGTGTCCTGTTTGGGTCCCCTGCCAGAACTGGGCCAGGGATAGAATACACAGAGCCTGGCTTCAAGCAGAGACCACATGAATAAATATCTGACTACAAAAACCTGGGTTACCATATCTTTCCAACATGCACTGCCCACGAACCACAGATATGCTGACGCTTGTGAGCCAGGACATTCATCACAGCATCATTTGTAGTAACAAAAGGATTGAAAACTGGCTAAATAACTGCAGGTTTTGTGCAGTTAAACGCTGTGCAAAGTTTGAAAGTCCGAGGTCAACCCAAAATAGATGACCATATCTCATCACAACCAAAGTCGTTTTTAACTGTGAAGTATACCGTGACTTTAGTAGCATGCGGGGGGGGGGGGGGGACAATTAAACAATGCTCCATTGTTTGTACAAGCCTGATCCTCTTAGGAGGATTAAGGGACATGATAGTTGGAGCTAGCTTTGGATCTGGAGACCGTACATCCAATCCAGGCGCTACCACAGCGTGCTCCGGCAAGTTCCCGCCTGGAGTGGTCTGTTTCCCCCAAGAACCCACCAGGTCTGGGAGAGTAGGTCTCAGGACATCACTTCAGCTCGGAATTGGGGCGGCCGGGAGCCCACCCCTCCGCTCCGGTCCCAGGCCGGGCAGCCGGCTGAGGCGCCCCGCGGTGGAGCCCCGGCCAATCAGCGGCCGCGGGGCGGGCCGGGTGGCGGCGCGGCGCGCACGAAGCCCAGCGCAGCGCGAAGAAGAGGCGCCAGTGCCGTCCCGAAGCAGACCATGCCGCGCTCCACCTCGCTCTTCCCGCTGCTGCTTCTGCTGCTGCCGCCGCTGGCCTCGGGCCTCGGACTCCGCGCCGCCGGCGGCCGGCGCCCCGAGTGCGGTCCGTGCCGGCCCGAGCACTGTCCGGCGCCCGCGCGCTGCCCCGCGCCCGCGATTGCGGCGCGCGACGAGTGCGGCTGCTGCGCGCGCTGCCTGGGCGCGGAGGGCGCGAGCTGCGGGGGGCGGGCCGGCGCGCGCTGTGCCCCGGGCCTGGTGTGCGCCAGCCGCGCCGCGGGGGTGGCGCCCGAGGGCACCGGGGTCTGCGTGTGCGCGCAGCGCGGCGCCGTCTGCGGCTCCGACGGCCGCTCCTACCCCAGCGTATGCGCACTGCGCCTGCGCGCCCGGTACGTGCCCCGCGCGCACCCGGGCCACCTGCACAAGGCGCGCGATGGCCCCTGCGAATTTGGTGAGTATGGCTTTTGCCCCGCGGTGCTGGGGTATGAAGAGAAAGAGGGACCCCTCCCCCCAACCCTCAGGAGTGTGGGGCTAAGGATCCCTCAAAGCACAGTGATTGACAGCCTAAGGTTTCCCTTCGGAAGCAGTTTTTATTACCTGGCCAGGTACTCAAGAAGACTGGGACAGGAATCCACATCCTGCACCCTTGCTTACCAAGCTCATGGAGATACAAGTCCCCGAGCTGGTCAGAATTTTGGTGAGCCTGTTGCCCCTTTTGGTATAGTACCAAAAAGGCCTGCTGTTATGGGCAGGCCTGACATGTTTACCTCCACCAGCCTGGGAGTTGGGGGAGGAGGTGTCTTACTGGGTGCAAGTCCCCCTGGGTCCGGCACCGAGCCAGGCCAGGGTGGGGTTTTTGAAGCGAGAGGCAGAGAAAGTGAAAATCCTGGATGAGGAGGAGCTGAAGACAGGGGACTCAGGAATCACTGGGCCAGAACACCAGGGTTGGGGCTCTGCTGGGAGGACCTGAGGGCTCTCCCACCCAGGACAGGTAAGACCTTTGGAGACCTAAGCTCTGAAAAGATGGTGCCATCAGGGAGAGATCTGGGTTTTGTGGGTGTAAGGCTTATCTGATTCGGAGGGTGAAGAAATAGAAATTTATTCCATTGCTGAGTACCTAGAAACTTAAAGTTCATTAACTTCACAGTAAAGTCATCTAAAGTTGCCCACCTCTATATGTAATTTTTAAAACCCAAACAAAAATAAATGAAAAACATCAGTACAGGTATGCCCAGTGAAGCAGCCTCCTGCCCCATTAGGTTTTGGAGAACTGCCCCTGTCTACACTGCCTGGAGGGGGCAGTGAAGAGTTGAGGTGAGTGAGCTTGTGGCCAGGATGTTCCAAGGAGCCTGGCTTGGAGCTCTGGCCTGGGCCTGGAGACCCAAGTCTAGACCTAAATGCCCAAGTTGCGGTGATGACTTTAGCTCCAACAGGGAAACCTTGGCAGTGGGGGATGACCTTTTCCAGACCTTGGGAAATTTCTAGTATTATTTCCCCCCAAGCATTCCTGGTAGATGCACTCAAGTGCAGGAGACCCAGGGGGTTGTTCGGGATGAGACAGGAGGGCTCCTGTCCCGGAAAACAAAAACAATGTGCTGCCCTTTGAGGGGTCTGAGGCAGCCCTGGAGCACAATAAAGTCACGGGTAGCTGTTCCTGGCTGGGGCACCCAGTGGAGGAAAGAGCTGTCTGGTGCTTCTGTGATGCTGCTGGTTCCCTGAGTGACCTTGGGCTGTTACCTACCCCTCTCTGGGCCGAGTCAGCCCTGTGGAACCACTATTGAGGCCCCCTTCCACTTTGAACCTTTGTTTCTGCTGTGTGGCATCAAACAGTCCTGTCTCCTCCCTTCTAGTTCCTATTCCTCCTTTTTACAATCTGCTTTCCTTAGCAGTTAATTCACAGGCAGTTCTCTTTGTCTCCAGATAAGTAACTCCACATGCAGGAGACACAAGAAATGCTGACCAGGTCCCCAGAATCCAACCGGTGCTGATAGTCTCAGATAATTTCTCCTTGGAGTGATAGTCTGTTCCTAAGAGAGAGCCACCTTGAAGACACATAAACCAATTCTGCTATTATGCAGAGGAGACTGAGACCCAGGGGGTCAGGGGACACATCCAGAGTGACCAGTAAAGCTTGACCAGCATCCAGGACCCCGACACCTTGTGCAGTTGCTCTTTCAGGACAGGAGTTGATAGTGTTAAGTCAGGCAGGTGGTGGTTGCCATGGTTACCAGAGTGCGGCCAGATGGCAGATGGAAACCCCATACCCCTAATTCATTGAAAATTACCAAATGACAAGTAAATGTGACAGCCCCTCCAGTCTGATCTAGGGGGCTCTGAGGCCCACCCCAGGCACAAGCCCCAGGAGTAAAGATGTTCAAGGGGCCAAAAGGAAGGGAATTCAGAAGCTGCTTTTAATGATCCCATTAGTGACAGGCATCAGGCCTCCCCGGAATTTAGCTCTCCTTCCCCACCAGCAGTTGTATCATTTGCCACAGACCTGGGCACCGTTCCCTATCTCTTTTTGTCCTGAAGTGTTTGTGACACTGAAGTGTTTGTGACCCCTGTCCATGTGAAGCATGAAGGTGTAGACAGGGGGATCTTTCCCGGCCAGTGAAGGTGGCACCTCGTGCTGTGCTGCCCTAAAGCCATCCTTTATTCAGAGGACATAGCAGGGGCACTTTTTAACAATGCCCCTAGGGACCCTGGTGGAAGGGAAACAGGCTGAGTCACAGCAGCAGCTGTTCTCCTTCAATACTGTTAATAAAATCACCCTCCTTGGCCCTCACCTATCCTTCAATAAACGAGCACCTGACTTTCACTGAATGAGACCAACGTAAATATTTATTAGGTTCCGCACAGTGTGGGAAGTGTTCTTACACATAACTCTGAGGGGCATTTGGAAACCATGTACAGGCTTAAACTCTGACCTTTCCTCCCATGCTCTGAAACTCCCCCAAAAGCCTAAGAGCGAGAGCAATCCTTTAACACATTTAATGAAGATTCCTCCTGTTCCCACATATGAATAGTTCTTTACTGTTGGAAATTGTTCTTTCATTCCATCTTCTTACTCAATTCTCACAACTACCCTGGCCAGATCTCACTCCTATTTAATAGAAAGGAAAACTGAGGCTCACGGAAGGGAGCTCCCTGGCTAGCTCCTAGCTGATGTAGGGCTCCAGCCTGGGGTTCCTGGCTTTTTTTCTTCTTTAATGTTTATTTACTTAAGCGGGGGGGGAGGGGGCGGGCAGAGAGAGAGGGAGACACAGACTCGGAAGCAGGTTCCAGGCTCTGAGCTGTCAACACAGAACTCTACACGGGGCTCGAACTCACAAACTGTGAGATCATGACCTGAGCTAAAGTTGGACGCTCAACAGACCGAGCCACCCAGGCACCCCTCCTGGCTCTTTTCAGACGGAGCCATGCACCTCTAACCTGCTGGCCACCTGGTTAGAAAGCGGCTACAAAGCAGCTACACTTGAATCTTGAGGGTTTCTCAGTCTGGAGCCACCGTCCTGTTTTCCCCCCAAGGCTTGCTGCTGGTTCCTCTATTGAGCACTGGGTGATGGCTCCAGAGAGGAACAGGGATAGCTTTATAGAAGCGAAAATACCTGAGAGGAACCCTGAAGGACTGGCAGAAAATTCTTGGGCAGAGAAAAGGGGATAGGAAGGCTCAGCATGAACTAGGCATGAAGGTAAGAGCAGGTAGGAGGAGGTAGGGGGCCCATGATGGGTGTGAACAGTGACCTGCTGACAGGTACCCAGGGGGATAATTGGGGAAGGGGGTGAGACCCAGAGAGGTTGGGAGGGGGGGCATTGCCAGCCTTGAGTGCCGGACTGAGGGATGAAGCTTTGTTCTGTACGAAGTTACTGTTTTCGCTTCTCTGTTGTAAGGTGGTGTGGCGTTGTTTTTGTTGTTAAAAGGCTGTGTTGTTCCATGTGTGCTCCCTGACCATTTGCTAACATTGGGAGGGGGTGGGGATCCTGCAGACAGCAGGTTGATAGCATGTTTTGAATGCTAAATTAGATAGGAACAGGGCCCCGTGCCAATACCCAACAGGGCACCGAGCCCCTGAGCTTCAGTGAGCTCTTGAGATCCTGAATCTTAGAAAATTCACCTCAGCTGAAATTCCAGTCCACTTAGAAATCTCAGTCTGTGCGAGGTGCGTGTTACCAGGTAACCAGGAGAGGCTGCGAATGCCACTTTGTGAGAGGGACAAAGAAGGGGGGCCTCGTGCTCAAAAGCCTTTCATGCCGAGGGAGGGGGTCTGAGGCACAGGCTGCAGGGAGCCGGATTAAGCTGTTTCTCCTTCCACATCCTAACATGACTATTAGCATAAATTATCAGGGCTGTTCAGTGCGTTGATGATTAAACTCTTTGGCTGTGCACTTCTTTGTACAAGCAGATGGGGTCCTGGGGGATGACTCTTGATATTCCTTCTTTCCTTGGCACTGTTAACTTTAAATAAACCTGGGAGGCATTTGAGAAGATTGTCCATTCTAGCCATCCAGGACATATTTAGTTGACCAGGTGGGGGACAGATCAGCACACACTATAATAATAATATCGATCCTTTTCATTTGTACGGATCCACATGGTTAATAATTCAGTCACATCCATTCTGTCCCTTCACCCCAGAGGATGTGGGGTAGCAGTCATTGTCTTTGCAGACAAGGAGGAAATGGTTAGCAACTTGCCCAAGCTCCATTGGTTGGCACCTGGACCCCCAGGCATTTGAGTTTCCCTTGGTGGTATTTTGCTCACCCCCAGTGGGTGTACAGGTGGGTGACTATTCTG
The DNA here is from genome assembly GCF_018350195.1 of Panthera tigris. Taxonomy (NCBI): domain Eukaryota; kingdom Metazoa; phylum Chordata; class Mammalia; order Carnivora; family Felidae; genus Panthera; species Panthera tigris. The sequence continues at coordinate 59,343,493 of NC_056672.1, read as the reverse complement.
TTACCTGATGGACGGATCTGTGTGTGCCATCCCAGCATTTCTAGGGCTGTTGCTGGCACAGACAGAAAGAAACAAGTATTGAGCAAGAAAGATCTAGAGAAATGAAGCTGGCACATTCAGACTGGACCCACGAGGCACCATCCTCCCTCTTGAAATCCACATTACTCTTGTCAAATTCAGGTAGAAAGCCCTGGCTCTTCCAGGAGTGTGGCAACTCTGGCAACAGTGAGGTGAGAGGCTGTGCTCCAGGTTTGCCAGGATGAGAGCTATGGGCATGGCCTCTGGATCAAGGTAGATAGAGCCCACCCATAGGCCTGCTCCCCCAGAGGCCAGTAGGGGCTTTGGAGCAGGCAAGGCACTTCGAGGAGATTACCCTTGGGGTAGCACAGTCTGCCAAATCCTTGGGTCTCTCTGTGGAAGCCTTTTAGTTTGCAAGGGGTCTTGTAACTGTTCCTCCCAATAGCTGAGGGGGAGGGGTTGGGGTGGGGAACAGACTCCTGTGCCCATTTTAAAGAAGACACTGAGACCAAGTCACAGCATTGGGGTGTAGCAGAGACAGGATTTGAACCTGGGTTCATCCTGCCTGTGGTCATGACGTTGAGCACCCCAGCACGGCACTCGAATGAGCCCTTGGGGACAGTAGGATTGGGAATGACCTGCTAGTGTAAAGAACGTACCAGCCATTTAATAGTATCTCTACATCAATCCCAGGGGTGATGTTTGGAGGGTTTTATTCCCGTGCAGAAGAGAGTAAACGGAGCAGCCCAGAGACTGTGTCCTTAGAAAGACCTGCTGGTGAGATTGACCCTTGGCTAGTGTCTGGGAACTTGGATTTCAGGAGGGTTCCTGCCATTTTTGGAACTGCTGAGGGTGGCTTACTGTGCCTAAACTATACCAACACTGTGGTTCATGGTGCACACCTGCTTTCCTTCTGGGACCCTTGAATTTTGGTACATAGTAAGCAGAGGGTGCCCAGGTGACCTACCGCCAATAAAAATCCTAGGCAAGGGGTGAGCCTCCCTGGGAGATGGCATTTCACACATGTTCTCACCATTCATTGCTGGGGGATTAAGCGTGTCCTGTGTGATCCACTGGGAGAGGTTCTTGAAAACTTGTGCCTGGTTTCCTGTGTCTTCACCCCGTGAACCTCTTTTCCCTTTGCTGTTTTGCTTTGTCTCCTTTCACTGTAATAAATCATAGCTGTGTATAAAACTGTGCTGGGTCCTGGGGGCACCTCGGTGGCTCAGTCGGTTAAGCATCCTACTTGAGCTCAGGTCATGATCTCATGGTTGGTGGGTTTGAACCCTGCATCAGGCTCTCTCCTGTCAGTGTGGAGCCTGCTTTGGATCCTCTGTCCCGTCTCTGCCCATCCTCCACTTGCATGTGCGTGCACTTTCTCTCTCTCTCAAAAATAAATAAACATTAAAACAACAACAACAACAAAAAACACCTGTGCTGAGTTTTGTGTGTCCTCCCAGCAAACACTGAACCTGGGGATTGTCTTGAGGATCCTCAACACAATCCCTAAGGAACCCTTTCTTATTCTGGAATGGAAATAGGCAACAAATGTTTCACTTTAAAAATGAGTGTGGTGGGGCGGCTGGGTGGCTCAGTCGGGTAAGCATGCGACTTCAGCTCAGGTCATGATTTCATGGTTTGTGGGTTCCAGCCCTGCACCAGGCTCTGTGCTAATAACTCAATAACTCAGAGCTTTTAGCCTGCTTCCGATTCTGCGTCTCTCTCTCTCTCTGCCCCTCCTTACTCATGCTTTCTCTCTCCAAAATAAAATAAACATTACAAAATTTAAAAAGTAAAAATCAGCGTGGAGTTGATGAAATCAGGTGAGTTTGAGTCTCCACTCCTCCAGGCACTTCATCTTTCTGAGGTTTAGTTTTCTGATCTGTAAAGTGGGGATAAAAGCACGTGCTTATTAGCAGGGTAGGTATAAGGATGAAAGGAGTAGTGTATGTGGAAGTGTCATCCAAGTAGAAGGCAAGACAGTGTGGGACAGAGCTCAGAGCCCAAGCCCTGGGCTCAAAGCCTTGCCTATCATTTAAGCCTGGGTAACTCTGGCTAGCTCTACAGCTGGTGAAATTGCTGGAAAGATCAAACGGGTTAATCCTCTGTAAACAGAATAGAGTGCCTAGCACACTGCAAGCTATCAGAGTCAGACGGTGGCATTATTACCATTGTTACTATTATGACGTCGATAGCTGATTAGAAAGAGCTATTATGGATAAAAATGTTTTAAATTTACAATCAGATATGTTAATATTAAAATGAGATTACTATGACAAAAGGCAGCATGAGGAAATTTTTTGAGATAACTGGACTCTTCTATATCTTGGTTATGGTGGTGGTTATGTGACCGTAGGCGTTTGTCAAAACTTAGAGCTGCACTCTGCAAGGAATAACATGCTGTATGTAAATTTAAAAATAAATAAAAATTTGAATGTCACTTTATCAATGAAAGCTGGGACTCTTTTGTAAAAGAGGTGGTATTTTCTGCCACAAGATCAGTAGCAAAGACAGTATTTCCAAGACAGTCTTTCTTAATTGCAGTTACTCAAAAGAGGGAGAGGGAAATTCGAGGAGAGAGAACGTTGAAATGTGATTTACCAGTTTATTCATTTAGGACTGAAAGGGATTGATGAAACCTCATTTAAAATTGATGACTTTACATGAATGAAAGTAAAACATGTTGATTGAGTGTCCCTCTGGAATCCATTGAGGGCTCTGGAATAAGATGCGGTTGTGATTGTTCCCCCAGCGAGCCATTTGAGGACGGCTGGGCTCCGGGGAGGTGGTGTTGGCAGGAGGGGGTGGATAAATTAGACTCTCTTTGTCATATTGCAGATGGGGCCCCTGCTGGAGAGGCGGGGGTGGGGGTGGGGGGGTGGGGGTGTCCTTTGTAGCAGTTTGCAGGTGGCTGGGATGCATAGGGCAATGTTAGAAGCCTAAGACCTTGGTTCACTGGGGGGCCTTTGGTTATACTCAGTGTTGTGGCTAGAGGTGTGGTGCTTGGGGGCAATCATACAGGCACAACTGAAGGAGTGGGCTGATCAGGCTGAGAGGGAAGAAAGCAGCCTGGGCCTGGGGAGGAGGACAGTGTGGCAGTTCACCTAGGAACTTCTCAGATGCCTGCATGGTCTCCAGCCCAGCCAGCCTACCCACACCCTCCCTCCCCTTTCCGGGGTGGAGAAGGTAGTGTCTGTATTCATTGGAGGCCATTGGGGCACTCTCTGAGGGCTGTAGGACTCCAGGAGGCATCAACGTGTGGGAGTTATAGGGAGGTGGGTTTTAGCTCCAAGTGAAAACAAGCTTTCTTAGGAACAGAGCCCTCCAAAGATGGAGAGGCCTGGCTCCATAGGTAGTGAGCTCTCTATCACTGGAGGCATGTAAGTAGATGCTAGATGAGCATACCACAGATGATCAGGCACAGGATCTTGGGGAGTTGGGCCCCTCTGGTCTGAGACTCTGGTTCTAAGACAACTTTCCAGAGACTTTTTTTTTCTTTGGTACCAGCTTGACAAAGTCTGTCTGGAGAGGCCAGAGCAGTCTCATTTCTGTGCCCTTTCACTCCTGAACTTCCCTGCTCTTCCTGTGGCCTTCCGTCTCCTTCCTTTGCTCTCCTTTTTATTGCAGCCTCACCCAGGCAGGCGAGGGCCCTTTCCTTCATGCTTCAGCAGAGCCCTAGGAGCATAGACCCTGCAGTTTGATGGCCAGACAATGAATGTGTTTGCTCTTTATTTGCCATTTGCCTCTTCATCCAGTCATCTGCTTACCAAACCTGCTCCTGACCTCCACTTACGTGTCCTGTTAACTTAAACCATTACTCTAGCACTCATCACCTAGTAAGATGAGCTCAACAGCCCTGTGAGCAGGGGGTATTATCCCCATCTTAAAGATGAGCAGACCCAAGCGGAGAGCATTTTCCTCCCTATGCCTCCCCATTGCATCTTGCCCAAGAAACCGAGGGCCAGATGCAGGGATGGGCCCAGCTGCCGTCTAGTTCAAGTGAGGCGGGATGGAAGCACCTGGACGCCAGCAGGCTGTGCTCCAGCAGGTCAGAGAGGTACAGACACCTGGTCCTGGACTAGGACACATACCTTCTAGGCCCTGAGGAGTTGAGAGCTATATTCCATGCAGAGTGGGGGAGGCAGTGTGGGCAGGTCCATTGAGGGGCTGGGTGGAAGGCCAGAGCCGAGGTGGCTGCACTTGATTCTTTTAGCACCAGTGTGAGCAGAGGAGGCAGTGGGCCCAGGGAGGAGGACAGTGTGGCATGTCAGCTAGGAACTTCTCAGATGCCTGCATGGTCTCTATCCCAGCCAGCCTGCCCACACCCTCCCTCCCCTTTCGGTAGTGTTCTGGCAGCCTTGAGCTGCACTGCCTGGGTACCGTGATCCCGGCAGCTCCCTCTCTCCAGGCGTCCTCTGTCCCAGTGCCGGCTTCCGTGCCTGCAGCTCTGCCCACCGGGAGGGGGCTGTCGGGGCAGGGAGGCCTCCTGTGGAGTCTGAGAGTCTGAGATATGCAAACGAGCGTCTGGACCGGCCCCGCAGGGGGTCTCAGCTCGGTGTGTGCAGCTGTTCCGCAAGGCCTGTTCTTTGAACCGCCCTCCACGTGGAAGGAGAAAAGCCCATCTGTTAGAAGACTTGGCATTGGTGAGGTGACACCAGCCCCTCCCCACGCACGCTCAGTGTCTCACGGAGTTGAGCTGTAAGCAGATGGCAGCCGGAGTCCTGGAAGGGGCCCTGGGTGGGAGTGTGATGAGACCAAGCCCTGCCACAGACGAGGCGGGCGATTTGGGAAGTCGCCTCTCCTCCCCAGATCCCTGTTTTCCTGTTGATAGAACAAAGGCAAGGATGAGGAAACATGTAGGCATGCCTCCAGGTCTGAGTGAAACACAAGTGCGTTCTTTATGTGTGTAGAGCTTTCTTCTGCTGCTGCCCCCTCACGTCGGACTATCCCAGCTGGCTCTCTGCAGGTAGGGAGTTCTAGTGGTGGGGTGCTGGGAACCTGGCAGGGTAAAGCTTGTGATCCCTTGTCTTCTTCCTCCAGCCCCCATGGTTGTCATTCCACCCCGGAGTGTCCACAACGTCACTGGTGCACAGGTGTACCTGTCCTGTGAGGTGAGGGCTGTGCCCACCCCTGTCATCACGTGGAGGAAGGTACTTATGTCCAAGAATTCGTGTGTGTGTTTGTGTGTGTGTGTGTGTGTGTGTGTGTGTGTGTGAGAGAGAGAGAGAGAGAGAGAGAATGAGAGAAAGAGAGGTGTTTCTCATGTGTATGTCTACTATTTAAAAAAGATATCTTAGGGGCGCCTGGATGGTGCAGTCGGTTAAGCGTCCGACTTCAGCCAGGTCACAATCTCACAGTCCGTGGGTTCGAGCCCCGCGTCAGGCTCTGGGCTGATGGCTCGGAGCCTGGAGCCTGTTTCCGATTCTGTGTCTCCCTCTCTCTCTGCCCCTCCCCCGTTCATGCTCTGTCTCTTCTCTGTCCCAAAAATAAATAAAAAACGTTGAAAAAAAATAAAAAGTAAAAAAATAAAAAAGATATCTTACATGTTCACTCCTCTACCTCCAGGTTTATGCCTCAAAACTTTCACCCCAAAGCTGCCCCCAGAGAAGGAGAGTGCCATCCTTCCTTGTGCCATTTGCTTCTTTGGCCACTTAGTGGTTGGGAAGTTCATCTACTTATCTAGCCTAGTTCCACTGGAATGAAGTTAGAGCCTGCTTCACTGGATCTGGGTTTTAGAAAGACTATCCAAGTCTTATTCAAAAACTATATCTTCCTGCAGATCAATTTTTGAGAGACTGGTGTGGATCACAGCATTTCTTGTCCCCCTATCTCGACGGACAGCCCAGAGAAGGGCCATGAAATTCTGAGCTGCTTCTGTGAGATAGTGATGGCGTCCGCATCGTTGCTGTCCAGCAGGGGGTGCTGTCTGCACATACATTTAGGTTTAAAAAGCCACTGACCTTTGAATAGGAGTAAGAGGTGCTAGGGTTTGGCCTATGAGTCAGTAGAAAGATGTAGAAAGCAAGGATGTCTGTGGTGCAGTTCTTAGCCAGAAATGCTCTTTCTAAATCACTCCTGGCTTTCCTGTCCTCTGTAGGTCACACAGTCTCCTGAGGGCACTCAGGTGCTAGAGGACCTTCCTGGGGACCACGTCAATATAGCTGTCCAGGTGCGAGGGGGGCCTTCTGACCACGAGGCCACAGCCTGGATTTTGGTGGGTATCTCATTTGTTTAGGATTACTTGGCTATTGTTCACTGGCCCTTATAAAGCACGCTTTATATTTCTATAGCACATTACACATTTCAAAGCTGTTCTTATCCCTTTCTTGTTGGACTCTACCATAACTGTGAGGAAAGCTTAACCCCGGAGAGCGTAAGTGGTCTTCACTGGTGTCAGAATTGTGGCCCCAAAAAGATGTCCATGTCCTAATCCCTGGAATCCGTGGGTATGTTATATGCATGAGGGGATTAAGGTTGCAGGTGGAATAAAGTCAGCTAATCAGCTGACTTTGAAGATGGAGGAAGAGAGCCACAAGCCAAGGAACACAGGCAGCCTATCTAGAATGGGTTTTCCCCTAGGATTCCTAGGAAGAAGGCAGCTCTGCTAATACCTTCTTCTTAGCCCCCTTTCTCATTCAAGAACTAAATAAATACAGGCGCGCCTGGCTGGCTCTGTCGGGAGAGTGTGCAACTCTTGATCTCAGAGTTGTGAGTTTGAGCCCCACGTTGGACACAGAGGTTGCTTAAAAATAAAATCTTTTTTTATATAATTTTAATGTCTTTATCTTTTAAATAAAGTCTAGAGAGAGAGAGAGAGAGAGAGAGAAACCCAAGCAGGCTCTGCACTGTCAGCACAGCCCAACACGGGGCTCAGACTCATGAACCATGAGATGAAGACCTGAGCCAGAGTCAGACACTTAACTGACTGAGCCACCCAAGCACCCCAAAAATAAAGTCTTTAATGAAAAATTTTAAAAACCTAAATATAATAAATTTGTGTTGTTTTAAGCCATTAAGTGTGTGGAAATTAGTTCCAGCAGCCACAGGAAACTAATACACTTGCCCAAGACCATGTGGCCAGTGGAGGGAAGACCGCACATTGGCAACCCCTCCAGGGCTCCTCTAGGCCACTTGCAGTAGTTTAAGTTGCTAGAACAGTGTGGTCTGAAAAAGTGAGGGAGTGACGGAATGGGGGTCTGTGTTGGGCTAGTCAGTCTACCTCTTGAGCTTCAGTGTCCACAACTGTAAGAGGAGGGCCCTGTGACCCAACAGTCTGTGACTTACCTGCCAGCCTCCTGTAATGTCAGGATAACAATGCTCCCCCTTTCCCTCACCATCAGCATGAGTTTAAAATGAGATGGTGTACGTAACTCCCCCGCCAGTCTGCCGAGTGACTCACGATTGACAGAGACAGCAAGAGAGGAGAGAGCCAGTGTGGGTCTGCTCTGCAGGGGCGTGAGAACGGGCTGCTCTCTGAGGGTGTCTGTTTCCTTTCACTCCCATCTCTGCAAGGTTTGGTGACTTCTCCATCCAGCTCAGGGACTCAGAATGCAGCTGGGTCCATGGCTTTTTCAAATCAAGCACATCCCCCTCTTTATCACAAGAAAGGGTAGGGGGAGATGTTCTCTCTTGTGTTACTTTGTAAAGGCTGCCTCCATTGGGAGCACTTGTGCATCATTCCCCAGTCAGTAAATTTTCGTTCTTTTAATTTGCAGTATTTTCTTGTGATGTATACTTATCACCTTCAATAAGAGGACCAGGTAAGCTCACAGTAAAAGGCAGGAATGCAGAGGAAGCCTTAAAATGAGAGCTGCAATAGAGAGGGTACAGAGTATAAAATTTAACTCTTTCTTGGCAGCTAAGGCAAGAAGAGAAATAATGTGCTCTATCTTATTTTGAAAAAGAATAAGTGCTCAGACATATCATTAGGGACTAAATAAGGAAGTGATTTTGCTGTGCCATATATGACCATATAAACTTGCCTGTTTTATTTCTAGATCAACCCTCTGCGAAAGGAAGATGAGGGAGTGTACCTGTGCCATTCAGCAAATGCGGTTGGGGAGGCCGAGTCCCACGGCACGGTGACAGTTATGGATCTGAGTAAATACAAAGTCCCCCGCTTCCCAGCTCCAGACGACCGCATGTGATGGAGCAATGTACATGTTCTAAGTCATTTTCGGTATTTATACACCTGTGTCACAAAAGATTGAGATGCCTTATAAGATGTGTGATAAGAAAGAAGAAAAATACATAAATCGAGGAAAGCAGGGGAATACCCAACAGTGGGAACATATTACAGCTAGCAGGTAGAATCTCCAGGATGGTCAACACCCATACCGCTCTGTGCTTCCCACCTAGCAGGCAAAGTCGGGAACTGTGAACGTTGTGGGTGTCACTAGGTGGGAAAGACCAGTTGCTTGTGTTCTGTTTCTGAAGTGGAACAGAGTATTTCCTTCAAGTCCTGGAGAGGGCACAGAGAGAGCAGACATTGTCATTGTGACGGCACCCGTGGGAAAACGTGCCCGCAGAGGAGGCTGTCTGTCTGTCCCCGGGTTCTTCCTGGGGAAGAACAGCAGGTCGTGCTTAGCAGCGTGTCTCCAGGAGAATCTGCATCTCCTCTGGCCCCGTGGCTTTGTCCTCATAGTCAGCCAGGTGAGAGCTGGGGTTGCTTTAGTCCCTAGGAAACAACCCCCCTAATTAGCCAGCTTTTGATGCTAAACAGCCCCAGGGCCTGCTGGTGCACAGCCATCAACATTTATGTCTTGCTCACATTCCTTGTCGTGGCTGCGGGTTGGTTGGCTGTGGCTCTGCTCTGAACGTCATATGGGGACCCAGCTGGAGGAGCAGCCCCAGCGTGGACTGGGTCCATTCTTTGTGGCAGAGGGGATGAACGAGAGATTGAGCCAGGTACACAGTCCCTTTTAAAGCTTCTGTTCAGATGTGGCAGATGTCACATCTGCTGAAGTGCAGCCATGCCTGGCATCAGTGGGGTAGGGGACGTCTGCTGCCATCACAGGAGGCCAGGGGCCGGGATGCAGGATTTTGCTGTGGTTGTAATCCATAGTCTTTCCTATTGAGCCACTACTGTCATGTAGCTTCTGTGTACAAGGCTTTATGTCAGGTCTGTATGGATGCACAGAAAACCAAAACAGAGAACGTCATTAAGCGAGAATGGGGTACAGTGTTAAGGAAGTGAGGGGCGTGCATGAGTTTGAGGAGAGGGAAGCTGCTTAGAACTGGGGAAAAACGAAGATGTTGCTGAGAAAGTGGCATTGGGGATGAAGGATGGTGGATGAAGTAGTTCGAGCTCTTGGAAACAGGGAGGAAGACAGAAGGTAGGAAATGGTCAGATAGGAATTCAGGTAGGAGATGGCTCTTAAAGTTGCCCTCCTGATACTCTGGTTTTTCTGTATATGTATTGTTCTATGCTGTCATATACATATCACGTATCAGGACTTTTTCCCTGCACACGTGTACACATATACATGCATATACATATGTATGTGTGTGTATATATATATATTTCATGTTTCAAATGTGTACACAATTTTTAAGTATATACGTATTTAAAAAATACAATGAACTCAGGCTATGAACGCAGTCTATTATAGATGAGTTTTCAAAAGAGAGCCACAAAGAACCATGGAATTTTAAGAACATGCCACCACCCAGTTCTTCAGTCCCCCCCTACAACAAGCAGTACTGTCCAGCTCTTGTTTGCATACCTTTAGTGGTGTGGAGCTCACTACCATCAGACATCTATTCTTTGGATTTCCCAGTATTTGAAAGTTCTTCCTTGTATTAAGCTGCATTCTGCCTCCCTGAAATGTCCACCCAGTGGTCCCACTTGTACTTCTTGGACACCCACAAGGCCCCTCTGCTCTCCACCAGCACCACTCCTTGCTAGGAAGATTTAAGATTAAGGATCGTTTCCCCCATCTTCCATTTACCACATAGTTGATTGTGACAGAGTAGACTTCTTTTCTCTTATCCTTTTCTCTTTTTCCTTTTAGGGTCTTAGAAACCTGATGACAAGATGTTGGAAAGGTCAAGTCATGGATCATTTTTTTTTCGTGAAGAGTTGGAGAAACTGTTTGTAGATGACCCCTTTTGTATGTTTTTACAGATTAGATGCAAACTAGATTCGTATGCAGATGTAGTTTTTAGCAGGGCAAGCATTGGGAAACCAGACTGCATGTGGCTTTTTTATACTTTTGAAATGAACTGCTCCGTAAGAATTCTTTTTTAACTACTCCCTCCCAGGGAAGGTCACCTGGTGGTATATTTGTAATTCTAAAGGGCTGGAACAAGGCCTGTTTCAGCCTTGTGTCTTTACCTCATCTGTCTGTGACTGATTAGGAAAGCTCTGTGACTTAGTGTGTGTTGTAGAAGGAGGGAGAGAGTCCCGTCCCGCCTTCATCCTCTGCCTGCTCTCTGACACGCTGTGTGACCTGGATAGGCCCCTCCCCATTCTGGACCTTTGTCTCTAGCTGTTTGGACTAGCTGTTACCCAGGTCCCTTGGAGCCCTGCCATCCCAGAGTAAGATGGCCCTGTGGAAAAAATACAGGAAGTGTAGTCTTAGCATTCGTTTTCAAAACTGCTCAAAACAGCTGCCACCGCTTCATACCAGAGTGGGTGTGGAGCTGGCCACAGCTCTTCTGTTCCTGCCATTTTCCCACCTTAAAGAGATGGAGTTCTAGATGGGACACTTTACCAGACTCCGGAGCCCCTTGGCTGGGTGCTTGGGGACCAAGGTGTCCCTTTGTCAACAAGCCCAGCATCCTCTAACCAGGTAAGCAGTAGACACCTGGCTTCTGGACATCAAACTGGAGAAATGGGGTCAGATGCTTCTTCCTCTGAGCTGTGGGATTAGAGTATTAGTAGAATACATTTTACTTAGAGACGTTTTGACCTCACCCAGAAATTAGGCTTAGTTTCTTTCTTTTCTTTCTTTTCTTTCTTGTTTCTTTCCTTTTCTTCTTTTCTTTTCTTTTTTTAAAATATTTTTAATGTTTATTTACTTTTGAGAGAGAGAGAGAGAGAGAGCAAGCGCATGTGCGCAAGTTGGGGAGGGGCAGAGAGAGAGGGGGAGACACAGAATCCAAAGCTGTCAGCACACAGCCCGACACCAGGCTCGAATAAATTCACGAACCGTGAGATCATGACCTGAGCTGAAGTCAGAAGCTCAACCGACTGAGCCACCTAGGTGCCCCTCTTTTCTTTTCTTTCTTTCAGTGAGACGAGTATTTATTATCTGACTGAAAAAATAGATTCCCTTGGGTGATTAAAAATTTTTTTAAGTCAGAATTGGGATCTCACTTGTGTCTTGTCCTTAAAGTTCATGAAGTGCTTTTCTGTCTGTGGCCTCTTCACAACTCCAGCACGGCAGGCAGGGTGAACACGGATGTCCCAACCCCCTTTGCAGATGAATAAACCAGGCTCCGAGAGGGAGACGCTTGCCCAAGGTCCAAGGGCCTCGGAGAAGGACCAGAACTTGGGGCACCCTTTCCATGCCATGGTGCTGCTTCTCGAGATAATCTCATGGCTATGGAAAGGAAGGGGCTTCAGGGACTCTCCTCCTGGTCCCTCTCAGCTTTTACAGCATACTCCCACGCCCCTCCCCCCTAGGTATCACATTCTGGTATCCTTTTTGGAATTGCATTTTCTCCCTTTGAGCCTGGCCGTTCCGTATCTGAAATATTGGGGTGGCATCACCCTGATGTACTACATGGCAGGAGCAGAGCCTGAAAATCCAGAAACATGAGGTCCATTTGGGGATTCATCCCTGGCTTGCTGCCTGACTCCGAGCAAGTCCCCTCACCTTCTGGACCTCCGTTTCCTCATTTGAGTAAGAAGGCAACGAAACTAGATGGGTAGTTTGCAAACTTTAAAACATTGGAACCCCTTTCTTTGAATAAAATCAGAGTTGAAACTGATTAACTGGAAGCTGTGCCTGTGTGTTGGAAGTTGGGGCTATGGAGGGTCTGCTCACATCCCTCCCTACTCAGCGCCCCTACCCCCCTCCCCGTACTGCAGGGTTTTTGTACCCAAGGTCTGCGGCTGAATCTCTGTGTGATTTGCATAGTTGGGAAAAGACTTGGTAAGGCACTTACAGTGCCTTCACTTACAGTGAAACTGTCAGAAGTAGGGATGCTGTGGCCCCGGACAAGGTACTAGAACAACATCATGCATGTGCTGATAAGCACATCCAGCAAAATCCATTGACTCACCTTACATTTGCCCAAAACAGTTGGAGAGCTGGGTCTAGATGCAGAGAGCAGGGCAGATGGAGTGCTTGGGTGACAGAGCTGAACATCAAAACCACAGGGGGCTGGGTTAGCATCGTAATGATGTGCAAAATAATAATAATAATATTGCACTCTCTGAAATTTTCACCAAAACCAAAAAGGCAGATTAAGAGGATTGTTCCAACCTAACGACTTTTTTGCACTAGGAGAGCCCCCAGACCCCTCCCAGGGCTGAAAGAAAGGGTGCTGTTGCCGTTCAGAAACATGGTGCCCCCAGGAACTGGGTTTTCTGCCCTATTTTCATAGATGTGCTGATATCACATGACCCATGCACCTGAAAATAAATGTTTTTAAGGACAGTCTTTGTGGTCTGTTTGTCCTGGGAACACTGCTGTGGGTGGGCGCAGGTCCCACTGATAGGTCTCCACTACCTCTGACCATCTTGTCCTTTCCTCATCCACATCAGCTACTTTAGTCCTAATCCCCCTTCCTCTCACACCTGAGTTCTCGTCACAGCCCCACCTGGACAGCTTGGGCGCAATTTTTAACCAGTCCTAATCACCTACCAGCCTGATCCTTCTAACTCCCCTGGAACTCATGTCTCCTGCTGGATATGCATCCCAGTATTTCATTCATTCAGCTTAGCTGTGCCCTCTGTCATCTCCCGCATGCACACGGAGTGGCGTTTTCCAGAGGCCAGAAGGGTGCAGACACTGGCAGGATGAAGATGGGTAGGAACTGGGCTGTCAGGCGAGACTCCAGTGGGGAAGATGAGGTTGCTCTCCTGCCAGGCAGCACAACGTGTCTGCTTGGTGATCAAAGCAGGGGGAGATCAGAGAAGACTTCCCGGAAAAGGAGGCATCTACGCTGCGGACTGGAGTGGGTATGGGGGATTCTGGACCAGGGAAACAGCATGCGAAAGGAGCAGGGACGCAGAAGTGCAGGGTGGCTTGTGAAGGCGAGTAGTGAGCTGTGACTGGTTGCCTGGAGCTGTGGTGGCAGGTGGGCCGAGCAGTCTTAGGCCACGCCCCTAAATGCCACCTGGCATTTGGGAGGAGGAGGTTGGACCTGATGCTCCAAGTGGTGGGCAGCCTGACTCACAGTCTCCTGTTTATAACTGGGCTTAAGGGAGACCGTTCAAAAGCCAATGTTCAATCCCAAAACCTAACCACTTCCCACCATACACAAAAAAGTCCAATTTTTAGTCAAAATGGACTTTTTCTTCAGATTTTATGGTAAAAATTAATCCTATGTCTTTTAAAAAACATTGCCCTCCCCACTCCCCCAGGATGGATGACACAAGAAAAATTAATAAGAACAAGCAAATCAATCGACAGTGAACAGTCCCCTCTAATGAATTTCCTCATTCCCAGCCTTTGCCAGGGCCTCCTGAACGTTAAATCAGAGAATGATTATTATATGATATTTTAATTAATTAAAGGAAGCGAAAGTGGCCTGGCGTCTGTAGCTGAATAATGAATTCAGAACGTGGGAGCCTGTCACCCAGGACAGAGCAGATAGCAGTGATTGCCCATGCTTGGCTTGGTGGGACTGACTTTGTCTCCTGGAGTGTGGACGTTACAGTCAGGGCTCCCTCTGAGTCCAGGTGCAAGTACATCAGGGGCAGCCAGGAGGCAGAGCAATCTGTCTCCTTTCACTATGGCTGTCTTCCTCATGCCTAAATCTCCCTCAGGGCAGTGGCTGGTTGTCGAGGGAAGAGGAAAAATCATTGGGGGGGTGGGGATGGTGTGCAGAAGCTTCTCTTCCCTCCACTCATAAACCCACCCACCACACACATTTGCAGACCACCAACCTTGCTCGGTGCTGAGGGGCTGCTGCCACTCACAGCACCCCCCGAGTCGCTGTAGGTGCCATAGTTGTCCCTCAGGTAGAATGGGCATTAGCTTTGGAGTTGAAGACTCAGAAGCAAGGTCAAGCTGCACCACAGTCTGTAGGTCTGGGTCACTTCCTCCGCTTTCAGAGCCTGTAATTCCTGGTCGGTCCTGCTGCCCCGAGCCTGCGTGAGTGAGTGGACATGCTCGGTCCACTCTGGAGGGGATGCTGAGGGCTGGGTGCCAGGTGGCAGGGGCTCAGGGAGACAGGTCAGACATGCTGGGGGGGGGGCTTGTGGAAGACACCATCCAGTGGGACAAAAAGTGAGACCCATTTCATTATATGCTGACAAAAAAGAGCTGGCACAGAACAAAACTAAATGAAGGGTGGGCCTTATGAGCTCAAAGGGGCCAGAGATGGCTGATTAAGATGGTCAGAGAAAGCATCCTGGAGGAGATGGGCCCTCAGTAGGGGTCTGAAAAAATGGGCTGGGTTTGGATAGGAAAAAAGAAAGGAGGAAGGAATAACATAAGCAAAGCTGGAAGGTGGGGCGCAAATGGCCCATGAGAGGGTTAACTCTAAAAATATCTCTGTGAGGAACATCACACACACCCGCATGGAGGTGTCACGTGTGTTAGAGCTGGGATGAGCTATCTGCTGAAAACTGGGGACCTCTGCCCAGTGTCAAAATGTCCTTGTAACTACATTTCCCAGCCTCCTCCAGCACCTTGGTTGGGTCAGGTCATTTGGGCCAGTGGACTGAATGGAAGCGATGTGTTCCATGCCGAGCCCAGGGCTTTAAAGAAGTAGGTGGACCCTCTCCACACTTTTGTCCCCATCTACCAGCTGACACGGAGGTCTCTGAGGCCCCATGCAGGGGTTTTCACTTGGGTCTGTGGACCCCTAGGGATTCTGTAGATGGATTCATGGGTCTGTGAGCCCCGTGAAAGTGTGCAGAAGTTTAAAAACAATTTTTTTAATGTTTATTTATTTTTGAGAGAGAGGGAGGGACAGAGAGAGAGAGAGAGAGAGCATGAGTACGGGAGGGGCAGAGAGAGAGGGAGACAGAGAATCCAAAGCAAGCTTGGCGTGTCAGCACAAAGCTTGACGTGGGGCTCAAACTCATGAATCGGGAGATTGTGACCTGAGTTGAAGTTAGGCGCTCAACTGACTGAGCCACCCAGGCGCCCCAAAAGTGTTCAGAATTTTATGTGGATGGGCATGGGCTCAGTTTTTTCTAGTAGCTTTCATTGGCTTTTCAGAAGAATACATAACATAAATGGTTAAGAACCATTGCTGACAGTGGAGCCACAAGATGGAAGGAATCTGTGCCTCTGAATCTCCATGTGGGAGATAAGTGCCAATTAACTAGACACCTGCATTAGATTATTACAAAAAATTAACCATCGTTATTCATTAACCACTCGTTAACCACTGGTTAATTGCTTAACCAAGATTAAGTAAGAAATAAATGGTTGTTGCGTTGACCCCCTCAAACTTGGGCGTTTATTGTGGTACTAAGGTTAGGCTGGGACACGTGGGAAGAGTATGTGGCTGGGGCCAGGAATCTGTACTTCAGGCCATGCTCTGGCACCACGGAGCTCCATGGCCTTGGACGGTCCACCCCTCTACCTAAGTGAGTGGGGAGTCCGGGGCCTCTCCAAGGCCCTCATAATGTGCCTCCTTGCTTTCCTCCCAAGGTCCTCCAATTCTAGGATTAATGTATAGATCCCAGGGGTTTGAGGGGATTAAGTGGTGCTCCCAATCTACAGTAGTCTGGCTTCGACCCCTACCCTTCTGCACAAACTGCTCTTACCAAGTCTCGAGGGAACCCTGAGGCTTCAGCCAGGGCACACTTCTCTGTCCTCTTACCTGACCTCTTGGAAGCACTTGACTCTGCCGAGGGCTCCCTCCCTTTGCAAACTCGCTCCTTCCTTGGCTTCTTGACTCCTGCCTCTCAGGTCTTTTCCTCATGGTTCTCAGCTGCTTCTCCTTAGTGCCCTTTATGGAATTCTCATTCTTCACTCACCGATGTTGGCATTATCAGGATCAAGCTATCCTTCTTCTCCCAGCAATCTGTTGTCAACATGGCAGCTCCCGTGATCCTTTTAAAACATGTCAGATCATGTCCCTGGTCCTCTGATGGCTCCTTCATCATGCAGAGTAAAGGCCCCAGTTGGCACAGTGACCTTCAAGGCTCTAATTGCCCTTACCCCAAGACCCTCTACTTCTCTACCTCCATCTCTAGCCTTTGCTTGCTCCACTCTGGCTCCTTGCTTCCAGCCTTTGTGTTCTCTGAGCCCCCAAGATGCGCTCCATCCAGCCTCAGGGCCTTTGCACCTGCCATTTCCATAACTCTTGTAGTCCTTTGTCATCTCTTCAGTGAAACCATCTCTGAGCACCTTATTGAAAACTATAATTCCAACCCCACCGTACCCACGTTCCCTATTCTCCTTCCCAGCTAGACTTTTCTCTTATCCATCTGACAGACTGTTTCACTTATTTTACTTGTGGTCAGCCTCCCCCATCAGGGAGAAGGTCCAGGACTGGTATTTAGCTCCCTACTGTGTCCCCAGCACCTGGAATAATAGTTCCTAGCACATGGTCAGCACTGAATACAATGTGTTGAATAAACGAGCAAACAAATGAACTCAGCACCTTGTCCCCAAATCTGCCCCTCCAGCTAGGTTCCCTTTCATAATGCTAGCACTACTCCCACTTGGTCCCCAGCGGGGAGAATGGGTCACCGTAACTTCACTCTCCTTTTGCAGCAATCTGTCACCACACCTGGAAGCCCACCTGTGGGCTGCCAGGATCTGCCACCCGTCCTCACACCTGGCTCAGGTCAGCATCACTTTGGCAGTGGCATCAGCTCAAGGCCGACCCCCCAACCCATCCTCCCACCGAAGCATAACCAGCTTTAGAAACTACAATATGATCCTATCACTTTCCTTGGGAAGCCCTCATGGCTTCCCACTGCTGGACAGCATGTGAACTTCCTTGTCGGGCCTACAGCCCTTCGTAATCCAGCCCCTGCCTCCTCTCAGGCCTTTCTTCCCAGGCTTGTCCTTTCCACACACCATTCCTCACACCCTCCATAATGTCTCACAAACCCCAGGCCCTTCTCCCAGAAACATGCTTCCTGTGTCTGCCTGGTTACCTCCTTTTCATCCAACAGATCCCCTACCCCTCCCTTGGGCCTCTCCCTTGGGCCGAGTGGGGTGCAGTAGAGTCAGGACACCTGAGTTTGAATCCTGGCTCCACTTAATAGCTGAACACCTCTGGGCCTCCACATTTATTTAGCAAGTGGAATGCTAATAATAAGTACCTTGTGGGTGGTTAGAAGCATTCCATGAGTCCATATATGTTACTATAGGTGCCTTATAAATATTGTGTCGGCCTAATGTTCTTTCTTTCTTTCCGTGACCTCATGGCCTCTGTGCTTCTACTTACCACAGAACTTTCATCTCATTTGGGAATAGTCTCCCTGCCACACTGTGAGCTCCTGCAGGGTCAGGACTGCCTCATTCAACTCTCTTTCCCCACAACCTGCCTAGAACTGGCACCTGAGCCTGTTTTTTCCCCCCCAATGAATGAATGATCCAAGCAAATTAACTAACAAGGTGACCACCAGAGGTCAGCCTCACACCCAGAATAGAGTCAACCCAAACTATACTTCTTTAAAAGGCCTGGGATCTGGGATCCGGGACCTGATCAAGGGTAGCGTTGGTGGATCCAGCAGAGAAGCAGGGTGTTTGATCTTGTTCAACAGCATTGCTATGGGCTCTTGAGGTTTCAAGGTATGGTTAGACACTGGCCCCCTTTCTGGCCCCTAGTGTATGCCTGAGAAAATGAGTCCAAATGAGCTGCAGGCTAAACCTCTCAGTTCCCACTTCCTCATCTAAAAAGAGGTCAGCCCACTGCCTACTTTACGAGATTATGAGGCTTTGCTGGCGTGTGAAGACGACTGGCAGAGATCATGCTCCACAGAGGAGGTACTTGGTGCAAATTTGTTGAATGGGTGGTGGCCCAGAATTGCAACATCTAGGACCAAGTGAAATCCTGCCCTTAACGCTGTCCAAGTCAGGCTCCTGCTCACACCTCCCACAACCAGAGCAATGACAGAGGACAGAGGGGCCTTGGTGGCTCGGCTGACTAGGAATCTGACCTGACTCCTCAGTCTCAGAATTTCAGGGATCGGAAGTGAGACCTATTAGATTGTCTTTTCGCAGTCCCACCCACACTGGGACACCTTCTGACAGTCCCTCTTGGTTTACAAGTAGAGAACAAATGAGGAACCAGGCTGAAAACATTAGGATGCTACTTGTTAGTCATTAGAGACCCCCACCCACCCAGCCACCCGCTCCCTCCCACCTCCCCCCACCAATGGCCTCCACGAGAAATAGGTAAAAGGTGTGCATTGCAAGGGCAGTCAGGGTCACCCCAGCCTTAGACAAATGGTGCAGAAAGTAGGCCCTAGGAAGGGAAGAAGAGGGGTCTGTTTGGGCCTCAGGAAGCAGTTTCTGGCCCACTCCCGAAGACACGTGACAAAATCACCTCGATGCCTCGGTGAGATAACAGGACATTAGAGATGACAACCAACGCTGTGCATTTCCAAGACTGAGTGGACCGGGAAGTATGGGGACTCGTGAGGTCTAGAAAGATGGAAGACGAGGAGAGAGAGGATCAGCATTGTTTCTGTACCGTGGTCTGGCTGACTTGGAATTTCTCCCTTCAGATGAGGAATGAGGTCAGAAGACTAACAATAAATACATTGAACTCTGAGGTGTGAAAGTCTGGAAACCCCTAGTATGTCAGAATGGCCCTGATGCTGGGCTTTGCTGGAGGGGCAGTGTGTTTGGGTAGAGGCTGGGTGACAATGTGGAAGCCCTGAAATGGGCACCTAAATGAACTTGCTCTAGGCAGGAGGCAGGGCTTTTCTCTATGGGCCTTCAAGTTGCACTTTGTCACTCAGCCAAGAGAAAACAAAAATGCAACTAGAAATATTGGGGAGGGGACTTTTGTACCTGGCTGGGGGTTGACTGGATGCCCACCTGGGTCCCTTCCATCCCCACGACTCTAAAATTTTCAGTTGTAACAGAATATTGACCCAAAGTTCATTTGCAAATGGAATTATGAGTATTTTTTATTTAATTTTTAATTGAAATTAATTCACATATCATAAAATTCACCCTTTTATGTGAATCGCTGTGCAACTCAGCACTTTTTAGTGTGTTCACAAAGCTGTACAACTCTACTATCCAACTTCAGAACCCTTCAAAACTTCCCAAAAAGAAATCCTATACCCACTGGCAGTTACTCCCCCTTCTCTCCTCCCCCAATACCCGACAACCACGGATGTACTTTGGGTCTCTGGATTTGCCTATTCTGGACATCTCCTATAAATGGAATCATACAACATGTGGCCTTGTATGTCTGGCTTCTTCTAGTCAGCCTAATGTTTTCAAGGTCCATCCATGTAGAATGTGTCAGTACTTCATTCCTTTTATGGCTGAGTAGTGCAAGGAATATTCCATGGAAACATTTCACTTATCCACTCACTCACTAACTGATGGACACTTGGGTTGTTTACTTTAAAGGAATGGTTATATAAATGCATTCTTTGCCCACTCCTTCCCTCAAATGAAGGAAAATCAGTAACAAAATGTAGGGTAAGCAAGCGAAACAGCCTGATAACTGGTAATTTAAAAAGGGAAAGCATCCTTAATTTTTAGGTTAAGTCACTGAAAAATGGGGCCAAGATTTGGCATCCACCTAGTTCGAAACTCCTAACGCCTTCCCATCCTATGTCTAAGCCATCAGGTTAATCCACTGGGAAGTTCTTGGATCAGAAGGAAGAACTGAAAGCCACTGTCCAGGTGGTTTTCAATGTATTTTCTAGACTCCCAAGATTTCATGGAAGTAACTCAGGGCCACCAAGGGGGCTGGGACCAAAGGGCAGGTGGGTAGAACTTTGAGCCCAGTCCCCAACCCTGCTTTAACTAGAGCAGCTCTCATTTCAATTGCTTTATTTGGTAAGCTTCCCTCAAAGAGTTCATTTGGGACAAATACAGTGGGGGCTGGGGCTAAAAAATGATTTGGCAACCGCTGGTCTAGGTGATTATGGAATTCCTGGACTGGAGGAGGGTCTCTGTGGTGGCCATTCTTATGAGTTCTTCTGAGGAATCTTGATGGTAACTGTCTTCACCTCGGTGTAGGCCTTTAGCCCATCCTCCCCCAGCTCCCTCCCATTGCCAGATTCCTTAAACCCTCCAAATGGCGTGTGGCAGGTGACAATGTTGTAGGTGTTTACCCACACTGTGCCAGCCTGGAGTGCCTGTGTGAAGTACATGGCCTTGTCCAGGTCCCGAGTGAACACGGCGGCAGCCAAGCCATATCTGGTATTGTTGGCCCTCTCGATCACCTCCTCCATCTTCTTGAATTTAAACAGGGGCTGCACAGGCCCAAAGATCTCCTCTCTGGCGATCCTCATGTCATCCTGCACACCACCAAAGACCGTGGGCTTGATGAAGAAACCACGCTCCCCCAAACGCTCCCCACCGCAGAGAAGTTTTGCCCCCTCCTTCTGGCCAAGCCGGATATAGCTCAGGATTCGTTCGAATTGCTCCTTGTCCACCTGGGGCCCCTGCTGAGTGTCCAGCTCAAAGGGGTTCCCGACTCTTCTCTGCTTAGCCTTCTCCACGGTTCTCTCGAGAAACTCATCGTAGATGGATTCTTCGACGAAGGTCCGGGAGCCTGCACAGCAGCACTGGCCCATGTTGAAGAATAGGGCTTCGTGGCACTGCTCCACAGCATGGCCCAGGTCAGCGTCGGCCAACACGATGCTGGGGCTCTTCCCGCCCAGCTCCAGGGTGACTCTCTTCAGGTTGGAATCGCCAGCCGCCTTCTGGATCAGGTGGCCCACCTCAGTGGAGCCAGTGAAGGCAACTTTGTCAATATCCATGTGCTGGGCGATGGCCGCTCCTGCCGTCGGGCCATAGCCAGTGATGATGTTCACCACCCCAGGGGGAAAGCCCGCCTCTTTAATGAGGGAGGCCAAGTACAGGGCAGAAAGGGGGGTCTGCTCTGCCACCTTCATGACCACAGTGTTGCCTGTGGCAAGCGCTGGGGCGAGCTTCCAGCCCTGCATGACCAAGGGGAAGTTCCATGGGATTATCTGGCCACAGACACCAACAGGCTCATGCCGGGTGAAGCAGAAATGCTCGCCATCCATAGGGATGGTCTTGCCGTGCCACTTGTCGGCCCAGCCGGCAAAGTACCGGTATACTTTGATGACCTCATCCAGGTCCAAGACATAAGACTCCTGGAAAGGCTTCCCGTTGTCCAAGGTCTCCAGTGAGGCCAGGTAGACACGATCCCGCTCCACAAGGTCAGCCAGGCGGTTCAGCAGCCGGCCCCGCTCTGAAGCATCCATCCGGCGCCACGGAGACCCCAGGCAGAAGGCCTCACGGGCTGCTTTCACAGCCCGATCCACATCAGCCCGGTCCCCTTCAGCCACGTGGCCAATGACCTCTCCTGTGGTGGGGTTCACTGTTGGGAAGGTCTTCTTGCTGGCTGCATCTTGCCACTCATTGTTGATGAACAGCTGGTTGTAGCGGATGTCTGGATTCAGGATGGGGCTGGGGAGGGCAGCTGCCGAAGAGTACGGGGCAGTCCTGCCATAGAGGCAGAGCAGTCGGGGCACAGGCACCAGGAAGCGCAGCATGCTCACGACTCTGGAGGGGGACAGGAGGAACCAGAGTGAACGGGTGACAGGGGACAAAGTGGTCCCCCAAAGGCCCACCAGCTAAGATGCTCCAAGATGCTAGCATAAAGGGGTGTCACTTCTAAAAACATGGATTGTAAGGGGTACAAAGGCCCTAAAGAACTCTGGCCCATCTCCTTCATGTCCCATCTTTCCCCCAGCTCACTCCCTCACCTCTTCTGGGTCTTGGGTCAAATGTCACGTGCTCAGCAAGGCCTCCCCTGACTGCCCTTTGTAAAATTCACAAAAGTGCAACTTTTCTCACCTCCAGCACTCTGTCCCCTACCCCGTGCCTTATTTCTCCCCATCTGACACACCAAATAGTATATTTACACACTCACATGTTTATTGTCTGCCTCTCCCGAATAAAACATCAGCTCCGAGAGGGCCGACATTTTTTTCCCCTGCTTTGCTGTGTCCCTGATACCTCGAAGAATGCCTGCTACAGAGCAGCTGCCCAACAGCTAGTTATTCAGTGATATATATCAAAATTTCCACAAAGACTGTTCATGATTTGACCTAATAATGGGTAGAAACCAAGGGACTGACAGACAGAGTTACCTCTGAAACAGGGGCTTGCTTCACTTTACCTCTGTGCCTCAGTTTCCTCTTATGTGAAAAGCCTCACGGGGCTACACTGAACAGAGCTGTGCACATAAAAAGCATGGTAAGCCTCCACCCCAGCATATCAGAGCTGGCCTCAGACACTGGCCCAGCCGGACCCAGGGCAAAGGTCTCAATTTCCCAGGAGTGCAGCAAGTCTGGTAGCAGCTGGGAAGAAGGGCCTGTTTATTCTTGCCTACAACTCTGAAAACAGGGCAGACTTTATTAAAACAACTAAAGGGGCACTTGGGTGGCTCAGTCGGTTAAGCATTGACTCTTGATTTCGGTTCAGGCCATGATCTCACAGTTCGTGAGTTCGAGCCCCTCATGGGGCTCTGCACTGACAGCACTGAGCCTGCTTGGGATTCCCTCTCTGCCCCTCCCCTCTTCCTGCTTGCTCTCACTCTCTCTCTCTCTCTTTCTCAAAATAAATAAATAAATGTAAAAAAACCACTTTTTAAGCCAACTATAAAATTAAGACAGTATATAAAATTTATTCAATGAAATTTAAATGGGGTATAAAACTTACAGATTCATTGAAACAGTTACTCTTTACCAGGACATCAATCCCTTCACCTTCTCTGTTTCACTTGAGTCTTGACCCACCCAGCAGCCAAAAGGAATTGCACCTGCCTTCTCCACCCCCACTCCCCATCCCTGTATGGCTCACCCTCTGCCACTGGGAATCCTGGAAAGCAAAGCCCCAGCCAGGTCCCCCAGCTTCATATAAATCAGGGCCCTCCCTTGGAGGGTGGTTGAGCCAGCAGACCTATAAGGGATACACTCAGGTTCCAACCTGTTCAGAGCTCTGTGCTGTGTTGAGACACAAGAAACTTTGGGTCCAACAGACCTGGGTCTGAGGAGGGAGGGATCCCAGGGGAGGGGTAACAACCCAGGGGTGGGGGAGTGGAGGGGCTTACCAGGTGAGAGAGATAGTCATAGGCCAAGGCTGGCAAGTCTTTCATGCTAAGCCAAGGCTGTTCCTCCTCTAGGGGCTTAAATAAATAGGGTCTGTGCTTAGAGCTTCCACTTGCATATAGTAAGATCACTGCTCACAGCACAGCACACTTTACAGTTTGCAGGTCATTTTCTTAGCAGTAAGTCACTGAGACTCCCAGCAATCCCCGGGGTGATCTGGGCAGATGATGACCCCCGTTCTGGAAGACGGCTGGGGATCAGAGAGGCTAAGGGACTCACCAAGGGCACACAGCAAGTAAGAGTAGGAGTCTCAGCCAGGATTCCCATAGTCTCAGCTTTGTGTTTCCTCCGACTGTGGGCAATTTCTTACAGTTCCTGGTATTAGTGCCCACTGTGCCAAGGGCCGGCCGCCCTTCTGGATCACCCAGCATGTGGCACCAACTTCACCTTCTGCGGGCAGGAGGGCGCGTGTCACAGCCTCTTGGCTCCGGTCAGGGGCTCTAGGCTGGAGTGCGCTGGATGGGCGTGAGCTATGATTTCTAGCTAAGGCGGGCAAGGTTTGCTGGGATCTAAGTCCTCCGGGCCCCAACAGGAATCACTCCGTGCCCCGGGTGCAGGCACAAGCTTGGAAGCTGCAGCCTGCCCTCGGGATCGAGGGAGAAGGGCGCTAATTACCTGCGGCAGGCCCGGGTCCAGGTGCAGCTTCAAGCTCTTCCAGGTCTAGCCCAGCCTCCCGCCGCCAGCCCAACGCCGGTCCCCCTTCTGCGCAGCGGCTCAGCCTCTACCCCAAGCCGCGAGGCTCCGCCTGCGTCCCAGGGAGCGCCTATCTGCGGCCCGGGGCCAAGGCCGCTCCTCCCTCTAGGTGGGGGCGGGTCGGGGCTGGAGAGGCCGGGGATAGGGGAGGGCAGCGCTCCTCACTTCCCGGGTAACCCAGTCACCGCCTTCCCCACCCCCGAGTCTCGCGGCAAGCAAGAACGCCCTCGTCGCTTAGCGGCTCAATACTGCGGTCCTAAAGGCTCCTTTAAAAGCGGAAACAAAGACCCAGAATGGGGTAGGCCTTTCCCAAATCACAGTGATCACTACGATTACATTTTGCATATTCTCCCGCAAGGTGCACCTAGTTAGGTCCTCATCCTCGAGCCTCTGCTTAACCTCTTCTGTGCCTCCCTTGTCTTCCACCTTCGCCGCTCTTCTTCCCTGTACCTTTAAGATTTTATTTGGGTGCATTTTAAAAATGCATCTTTTTTTGTTTGTTTGTTTTTTGCCCTAGGACAAAAAGAATATAGGCACAACGTAGAAAAGCTTGGAAAACACAGAAAAGGATGAAAGAATTTTTAAAAATACCTTCAATGCAGTTTTTCTATCAATTTCTGAGAAACATGTTAAAATCTGTGACGATTGTGGATCTATTTCTTTTAATTCCATCAGTCTCTGCTTCATATATTAGGTACATATATATTTATGATTATTTTGACTTATGTATTGAGCTTACATCATTATGAAGTTCTAGTTTTGATCTCTAGGAAAAAAAAAATAACTTCAATCCTTTCAACCAAAAGTTGCCATTTATCTTGTCCATATTTTTTCCTCCGTATTTTTCAAAAATCCACTTAATAAAAAGGAAATCTTATGGTGACCTCTATTTTGCTGCCTGCTTTTTTCTTTTTCTTTTTCTTTTTTTTTTTTCACTTAGTGATTTATTATGAACCTTTTCCATGTCACATTAATTAAAAAGCAACATCACCCTGTCCAAAGTGGGCACCTAATTCCATGGTAGGGTAGACTGCTGATGGACACTTAGATTGTGTCCATTTTGTTGTTGTCTTAAAGCGTGCTAAGCACACATCTCTGAGTCGCTCCACCTCCACTGTGCCTTCCTTCTGGTTGGAGAGAGTGGGAAGCTACAAGCTCTTGTAGCCTTGTTTGCAGCTAGAGTTCTGGAGTGAACTGGCTGCTTCCAAATAGCAGTACCCCTGCCAGCTGTGGAAGGTGGAGGTTATTTTCCTGCCCCTTTGGAAGCAGGAGATTGTGAAGGCAGGTTGTGAAGATTCTGCATTGGTGTTCCTCCTGGGTATGGGGTGGGGGCTGTGGCTGTGGCTTCTAGACTCCTACTACCTGCTCTTTGAATCATGGCTGCAGGGGTGTGTCTGGACCTAATAGCACCCGAGGTGGCCTCAGACAGTAAAGAGACTGGTGAGCCATGTCTTTCTTTGTTCTGGGAATCTGTCCTGAAGGACTAGTTCTCCCTGCTTCTCCCTCTAGGCCTTCCAACAATTCTATCAGCACCTGATTCTCCATATTAAATCCCTACCTCTGCACATATTTAGCGCTCACATTTTCCTGTTCAACCCTGACTGATTCATATAATTTTTTCTTAAGCTACATCTCTATGGAATCTTCTGTTACCATGTCATCCTTAGGATGTTTACAGCCCTTGCTGCAAAATGTAGTTCTTCACTAAAGCAGTGAATCTTGTGTCTTGTCACAGCTCTGTTCATGTCCTGCTTTGGTTCTCCCCGGAAGTGTGGAGCCCCTGCCTAAGCCCCTTCTGCTCTCCCACAGCACATGGCCAACCTAGCACGTCTTGGGTGCTTGGCACTCCATGATGGGCTGATTCAATGATTATTTGGTCAGTTAACAGCCTCATTGGTAGAGGTAGTGAGTCCATAACAAAGGGAGTATCAGTTTTCATGACAGTTTGGAAAGCTGTGGCCAGAGGCCAGCTGGCAGATAGGAAGTGGCCCCACAGAGACAGGTTGAAGTCTGTGTCCTGTGAGGAACAGCTAAAAAACTGGGGTATCCACCCCTTGGAACTCACAGGACAAGTTTTTGCCCTCCAAATTTCCAAAGGACATAAGCAGATATCTGCAGGGTCCTAGAAGGCAAAGCCAGATCAGTGAGGGGAAGTTACAGGTGGCAGAGGAAGTACTTCCTCACAAATCAGTGCTGGCTAAGGAGGGATAGGAGGGTCTGCTTTGAAAGCCAGTGAGCACCCCCCTCCCCATCACTGGAGAAGTACAAGGAGGGATAGACAACCATTTGGCAAAATCCTGTGGAGAGGAGTACCAAATAAGGACTAAATAAGACAAGTGGCTTCCAAACTTAGCTGTGCATCAGAATTGCCTGAAAAGTGTCAAAAACAAAACAAAACAAAACACCACAATCTCCTGGATCTTACCTTCAGAGATTCTAAATTATTAGATGTTGACTGAGACCTAGGAATTTTTTTTTTTAAGTTCTCCATATGCTCCTGATATGCAACTCTATCTGGGAAGCACCGATCTAAGTGGTCTTTGGGGATTCTATGACTCCACCATGGATGGTTTTCAGAAAGGGACTAATCCAGTGAATGCTTTGTTTGTATCTAGATTCCATTCAGCTCACCCCTCCCTTGACATTTCATAAGCTGTGGCTTTCACCAGAACTCACAAAAGTAGTCCTGCTGCAAGTTATTTGTAAATGCAGCCAAAAAATTAAAAAATAAAAACCTTCCACAATGTCTGACATTTACAGTTTGGAGAAAAGAATAAATGTGTCATGGCCCAGGGTAAAGTGCATAAATTATTTTTGCAGAGAGTTGACTATTGTTCAAGAATGTTTTGGATTCAGCTTTTTAATTGGCAAAAAAGATCTAGGCCTCTATAACGGATGTTGGGCCTGGAGCCACTGTGAGTGTTTGTACTAAAAGGATTGAAGGAGAAATAGTGAGATAACACAAGCCACAGCCAGGTCATTGTCAGCAAGGAATGTCACTCAGGGATGTGTTTACACTGGCCTGGTGGGGGAAGAGAAGCTATTTCTATCCTTTGGTGTTTTGGAGCCTTATATGTCTAGGAAGTTACTAGAGAAGATTCCTGGCTCTGAGACAGTGAACAGATCAGATAGATTCCAAACAAAAGGACATGCGAGCTGCACTGGGCATTTATTCTGCACCGAGCATAACAGGTGCCTCCATTCTCTTCATTTGAACCGGAGATGGAAGACTGGGTCAAGACAGTGAGGGAGTTGCAGGGAATGAAAATTTAAAAATAAAAATGCATGTAAAAGCAAACCAAAATAGGGGCGCCTGGGTGGCTCAGTCGGTTAAGCGGCTGACTTCGGCTCAGGTCGTGATCTTGCGGTCCGTGAGTTCGAGCTCCGCGTCGGGCTCTGTGCTGACAGCTCAGAGCCTGGAGCCTGTTTCGGATTCTGTGTCTCCCTCTCTCTGACCCTCCCCCATTCATGCTCTGTCTCTCTCTGTCTCAAAAATAAACAAAAACGTTAAAAAAATTTAAAAAAAAGCAAACCAAAATATACCCTTCCCCCCCACCTTTTCCCCTGAGTAAATCTCTACACTGAAGTGAAGTTTACTCTGTGTGAACGTGACCGAAGTCTCAATGTTGTCAAACCAAACATGCCCTGAGTATTGACCATAAACTCTGTTTCCCTTCCACCTGCCTGACTTCTTCTTTTCCTCCCTCTGCACCTCAGTTTACAGTTGAGCAAACTGAGACCCAGAAAGGGAAAGGGACTTGCCCAAGGACACACAGGAGATGCGTGGCCTGAGTTCGCGCTAAATCCCGGCTCTCACACAAGCACACAAATAACACTGACAGGGAAGCGAAGCACGGGGCAGCTCATGGCACCTGCAGTTAAGGGTCTTGAGGGAGAGAGATTATCCTGGATGAGATGGGTGGGTGCAATGTCATCACAAGGGTCCTTATCAGTGGGGTATGGGAATGTCAGCAACACCACAGGAGATGTGATGACAGAGGCAGAGGAAGGAGTCAGGCAGCCATAAGCCAAAGAACGCAAGTAGCTGGAAAAGGCAAGGGAACAATTTTCCCCCAGTGTCTCCAGAAGGAACACAGCTCTGCCGACACCTCAATTTTAGCCCAGTGACACCCATTTCTGACTTCTGAGCTCCCAGAACTGTAAGATAGTAAGTTTCTGTTGTTTTAAGACACGAGGTTTGTGAGGGAAACGAATATGTTGACTCACTCATTTATAGCCCTTGTAGGCATTTGAGTTCATGGCCTCTGACCCGAGCACGAGCAGGCCTGGTGGTCAACATCTTCCACTATGCAGATGCCATAATTACGAGCAAGGGACATTGTTTCTTTCGTTCACCCAGCATTCCTTTGTTCCAAAAAGGGACCCTCTCCTGCCTCCACCCCAATCATGTTTTGGAGTCAGAACCACCCATCAATGCATTCTCCGTATTCTGGGGACCTTGCTAATCCTGTTAACTATAAATGCCTTATATTTTGCATTTCTAACAAGTTGCCTGGTGATACCAATGCTGCTAGTGCCAAGACGGGGCTTCAAATAGAGGGTGGAAGGTGAGATCTGAAGGACAAGCAGGGGCAGACTAAATGAAGAGGCAGGTGAAAGGGACAGGCTTATGCACAGGCCTTGAGATGGGAGGGGTCAAGTGCACTTAAGGAACTGGGAGAAGACAAGCGGGAGGAGGGAAGGAGTAAATAGCTCTGGAAGAGGCTGGAGGTGTGGGCAGGGGCCAGACCCCACAGGGTTCTGGAGGCCCAGGTAAGAACTCTAACCCCTGGGCCAGGCACTGTGGATAAATCTAACGTGGTCCCACCCTGGAGGAGCTCAGAGGACAGTGGGAGGAGCCTGACCCAACAACACTAATGCAATACACTACCACCTGCCTCCAGCAGAGTAGCACCTAGCTCTGTGAAAGCAGAAGAGGGAGCCCTGAGATCCCCCTGCCTGGGACTTCTCGGGAGATGACTTCTGAGCTGAGCCCCATGTCAGTTAGAACTAGTTCAGACACGTATCATTAAACAAGTGGTTCTCAACCTGTGGCTGCAACACTGAGCAACACTTCTGATTCCCAGTCAGAATCCCTTGGTGTGGTACCGGGTTGTCTGATTTACATTGTTGCTTTGGTCTGTTTTGTTTTTAAGCTCCTCTACCGATTCCAATATGAAGTTACATTTGTGAACTCCTGATGTAAGAGAAAACCCAAAATAAAAGTGGCTTTGGGGCACCTGTGTGGCTCAGTCGGTTAAGTGTCTGACTCTTGATTTCAACTCAGATCATGATCTCATGGTTCATAGGTTTGAGACCTGCATCAGGCTCTGAGCTGACAGCGTGGAGCCTGCTTGGGATTCTCTCTCTCTCTCTCTCTCTCTCTCTCTCTCTCTCTCTCTCTCTCTCTCTCTTTCTCTGCCCCTCCCCTGCTCTCCCTTTCTCTCTCTCAAAATAAATAAATAAACTTAAAATAAAGTGCAGAGATAGGGTGTCCATGGTGGAGTGGAGCTTGGCTTTGTCTTCATTTCTAGGGCAGAGAATTCTATTAGAGTTTGGAGGAAGAAGGAGGCGAGTAGACACGATCCAGTTGCAATTTGAGAAGATGATTCTGGTTGTAGTGTGTGCCTCCTCCAGTCTCCTAGGGGGAGAGATAATTCCAAGTTATGTTACCCCAAACAGCAGGTGTTGATAACTCCTTAAGCTAGCTGCTAGTGGACATAGGGGGGTCATTATACTCTATTTCTGTGTAGACTTAAACTGGTTCATAATAAAAAGTAAAAAAAAGTACCAAAAGATTATGTTACCAAGTCAACAGAAGGTGTTCTCTTGGTTCAAAGGCTCTGTAATATATCTGTCCCTTTGTGACCCTCATAATTGGGCTCAGTGGGTCCATATCTTTATCTCAATGCACAATTATGGGACAGCAATCACAGGATGGGGCATGAGTGGCACAAAGGGCATGGGTCTGGGTGTCAGAGCTTGGGCCCCAGTCTCTGCTCCAGCCTCTGTGTGACCTTGAGCAACTTCTTTCTCTTGGCCTCAGTTTTCCCTGTTGTTGAAGGAGGAACCATGAGATACATGAAATGGCCAGGCCCCCAGAAAGTTACGATAAGGCTGTTAAATAACATTCATTGTTAGCAGAGTCCTTGGACCACAAACTTTGGCCCCACACACGTTATTTGTGCAACTGTCAGTTGCCTTTCCTGTTCTGTTATCGTTACTGGTTATGGGCAGTGATGAGGCAATGACTGAAGTACAAAGTCTTGGCAGAAGCCAAGTGTATCTTTACACATGTGCTGACTGAGAAAGCCTGAGATACTGCCCCACCATTTGACACTTGGTGCGGATTTGCCGATGAATGCACGAGGGCCGCTTAGATCCAGGAATATCTGACTACAGCAGGGGAGCAGGGATGAGCCTCTGCTCAGGATGACCTTGCCTTTCACTTCTGTCTCCAGTCATCAGTTCTTCCTGCTTCTAAGACTATTTCCACACTAATAAGCATCTGCCTTCCATCTTTCCTCCCTTCACCCAGCTCCTATTATGGATGACCCTGTTGCAGAGGCCCTGGCGTGCACAGATGAACCAGGCACTATCCCTGTCTTGAGGCCTCAGACTGGGGAGGCAGACAGACATGGACACTGGTGTGTTTCTCTCACACAGTATGAGGAAGTTCCATGGTGCCAACACAGCAAAAAGAAATGAAATGGAACACCATAAATCCTGTGAAGGACCTTGGAGTCTTCCTGGAGGAAATAATACCTGATCTGAACACTGAAAGCTGAAAAGGGCCAGGGGAGAGATGGCATTTCTGGAGAACAGAGTTGCATGTGCAAAAGACCAGAAATGAGAGGTGCCTGGGTGGCATGGGGAGCTATGAGTAGCTTCTGCTGGCTGGCGCCTGGGCTGTGATGGGTAAAGTGGGGTACAGTGAGAGAGCCAAGGCTGGAGTGGTAAGGGGGACATGTCATGAAGTGCCTTAAGTGCCAGGCTAAGGAGTTTCAATGTCATCCTGAGCAGCCACAGAAGGGCCTTAAAGCAGGAGGGTGACTTGGTTAGATGAGAACCATTCAATTTCATCAGATCCCATGGCAGTGAGTAAGGATTAACTCTGAGAAACAGAGACTCTAATACCAGTGGCTTACACAAAATGGGAGTTGATTTCTCTAAATAAGTAAAATAAGCCTGGAGTTGAGTAGTGCAGGGAGGTGACAAATGATCCTCAAGGACACACATCCCTTCCAATTCACCATTTGGTCATCCTTAGCAGCAAGCATTCTTTGTGGTTCAAAATAGCAGCTTCCACATCCATATTTCAGGTGGCATGATGGAGGGAGGGATGTGGACAAAAAGGCAAATCATGTGTGTCCGCTGCTTTTGAAGCAGGGTCCCCAAAGCTACCCCAAACCGTTCCTCTTGCGTCCCATTGGCCAGAACGTAGTCACATGGTACAACCAGGTAGGCTGGGAAATGTAGTCTTTATATTGGGTGGTCATTTGGGGGAGATTCCATTTCTGTGATTCTGTGGGAAGACAGACACTGGAGAATAACTGAGGCTCTGCCACAGACCCTCCTAACTCTGTGAAGACAAGCGTTATCAGCTTCGGTTGACAGATAAGGACCCTGAATCGGTGCACCTGAATTGCAAAGCTTGACTCTGAATACTGCCCTCTTAAGCACTAGGCAAGCTACTGGAGGTGACTGACCTGGGTTGAACCTCCCCTCTCTGGTTCCAAAGATCCTGCCATGACTGCCTCGGTGGGTCATCTGGGAGGAGAAGCTCCCCACCTGAGAGGATTCCCATGATGGCTGATCCGGCCCCTGGCTTTACAGAATCAGGGACAGAGCAGGGAGCAAGGGGTGCTCTTAGAGCTTCTGCCCTAATGTTGCCATTGCACAGATGGGGAGACTGAAGCCCAGAGAGGCAAAAGGACTTCTCCAGATCCTTCAGGGAGTCCATGGAGGTTGGAGGGGAGAGGGGCTTGGACTACCATCCGTAACAAGAACCCACACATGTCACAGTCTTATTTATTATTCACCTGGTATCTAGTGTGGTTTTTAAACAACCTTTTCAGATAGGCTGCATCCTGGTTAAGGTGGCAGCTGCAGGTTGATGAAATTGCCCCAGGGTTTGAAAAAGAAGGGTGTTTCCCATAGCACATCCATTCATAAGGACTATGGACCATGGGACATTCCTTCCCCAGGACAGAATAATGTGTCTGCAGTGATGGGCAGGATGGAATCACAGAGGAGAGAGGACATGAGATTTAGTGGCTGGGGGCCAGAGGCCTGGATCCCAGGCTGCCTGCCTCATTGTGTGCTCTCTGGGCCTCGTTGTCCATATAGTGAGGGGACTGGGCTAGATCACACACCCAAATGAAATCTCACACAGAAGGCCAATGTCAATCCATGTGAAAAGGAGCTGTTTGCTGGACACCCCCACCCTCCAGGACCCCCAAGGCAGCTCTAGGGGTCTCTGTGGCTCAGTTGTCTTTCCCAGCTTTGCCTCTGGGCTGAGGTGTCTAGGAATGCGCACGAGAAGGGGCATGAAGTGACTCAGGGACAGGAACCAGGGAGTGTGGCCCCCACCTGGTCTGGTGAGAGTCCTTCACAGGGTCTGGAGGACAGCTGGCCAGGTCTGTCCTCCCAGGGCCAACTTTTGGACCAAATGACCTCCTAGAAAGGAGGGTGGATGGACAGATCAGGGGTCCCTCGCTGGGCAATGGCTTCCCAGCACTCTGAGTTTGTCCACAAGCTGGACCCCACTCTGGTGTGTAAAGGCGGGTAGACGCTCCTCAGAGAGACAGTATCAAGACTGAAGAGTGCTGAGCCAATGGAGGAGCCTAGGCGTGCTATTCAAGGCCCTGAATGCCAGAAAGTCGCACTGACGAGTGAACATAGAGCCTGCTGTA
Organism: Panthera tigris; assembly: GCF_018350195.1. NCBI lineage: Eukaryota > Metazoa > Chordata > Mammalia > Carnivora > Felidae > Panthera > Panthera tigris. Next base: position 59,310,439 of record NC_056672.1, on the reverse strand, counting down.
ATTCTTCTATGCCTGGTCCTTGTGTCCCCCTCGCTGGGCCAGGCATGTCTCCTTTGGATGCTGAGTCACGAGAAGGTTTTGGGGGTCCTTGGGCAACAGCTAGGAGGCCAGAGTAGACACAGGTGGGCACCTGAGGGCTCAGACATTGGCTGCTTACAAACTGGTAGGTGATCATTTCATATTCAAGCACCTATATGGCAGTACTAACGCTTTTCAACTGAAAATGAGTCCTGCACTGTCATTTAGGACTTGAGCCAAAGGGGTTTATCACCGTGATGAGACGAATATGAAATAAGAGCATCGTTACCCTGATTGTACAGGACAGGAGACTGAATTCTGAGCAGGGACAGCAACTCGCCCTAGGCCAGGCAGAGAGACCCTGGCAGGTGAAATAGACCTGAAGTCTCTGCCTCACACCCTGAAGCCACTACATTGGTGGCCTTGGAGGTACAATTACTGCCTGCTGTGGACAGATCCATGCCTTTAGTAGGCGTGTTTATTTAAAGGGCTTCCCAACTCTCAACACCCAGAAGGAAAGAAGAGAAGATTCAATCTTGTTTTCAAACAAAAAGAAAACCAAAGAGGAAGGGTAATGAGGGGGCAGAATCATCTTCCAGTTCATGAGGCCTGAATCTCAGATTGTATTCCACCAAAGCCATCTCTTTTGCTGGGGACAAAGGAGTGGCTGTACTGAGTGGGGTTGTTTGTTCACCGAGCCACGTTTGCAAATTTGTTTAATCATTCTCTTCTAGTGTGTGTCACCATTTCTCTGCTTCACAGAGCAGCAAGGTGTGGCTAAGAGCGCCCTCCTGCCCTAGATGTATGGACTTCAGGTCCCACCCAACCTGGGTGTGCCTCTGTTCGTGGCCTTGATTCCAGCTCCCAGGGCTTGTTGCCTTGAGTTCCATTCCAAAGCTCTCTTGGGCTAGGAAACTGTTTCTGCCTCCATCTGAAGAGCACTGAGGGGCACAGAAGAGGAAAAACAATTATTTTTGAAAACTCAAGGTCACCCCTTCAGGGAGCCCTCGAGTCCATAGTGAACCAAACTGCTGGTCTTAAAACTTGAAGGATTTAAAAAATCCTGGTCTGTTGGTCAGGCTCTTCCCTTCCTGAATATGTGTAAATGGGTAATTTCTTGCAACCTTAAGGTATGCTGGAGCAAGACACTCACCTAGGTGACACTGAACCGGGTGCTTACCCTCTGCTTTGAGAGGCACAGGAATCCCATGAAGCTGGAGAGATGTCTGATTAGACCCTGTCTTGTGTATCCCTGGAGTTTTAAATGCTTGATTTAAGTGTACCTGAAAATGTCACCATGTTAGTGATCTACTGAACCTTCCTATTTACCCTGAACATTTTAAAAGTGGATAGAGTAGGGGGCACTGAAAGATGACTTCTCTGCCTGGATTGCAGTATAATACTCATTAATAGTCCTTGAGGGCTTACTCTGTGCTGAGCACTTTACATGGATTACCTAGCTCAAGCTTTATCACACCCATGCGATAGATAGGTGACCAAACTCTGATTTCTATCTCCGAGGAGGAACAGATTTAGAGACGTGCTGATCAGCCTGGCTGCACATCAGAATCACCAGGGAGCTTAATAAAAGCACTGATGCCCAAGCCCCCTCCCCCAGACCACCTGAATCACCAGAGTCTTCAGGGATGGGACCTGGCCATGGATATGATTTGAAGCATTCTGGGTGATTCTAATGTGTAGTCAGGGCCGAGAAGTTGGAGTTGTATAACCTGCTCAAGGTCATCCAGCTAATGAATGGTGGATTCAACCCAGCATGTCTAATTCACCAGGCCTCACTTGAACATGCTGGAAATCAGTGTCTTTTGTTACCCTCCCAAAGGAACTAGGTAGGGCTTAGGTGTGAAGTTCCTTCTCCCCTTAACAAAGGCATGTGTGAGCTCGAAACCTCTAGCACTTGCAGCTCTGGAACCAGAGGTGTTTATTTCCTGCTCTGCATTTTCCTGATTGTACCACATGGACGTGACACAGTGTATTTGTTTGCTATTGTCCCAGTACAAATGACCACAAACATATGGTTTGAACTCATGCATGCTTATTCTCTTACAGATCTGGAAGTCAGAAGTCCAAAGTCAGTTTCAGTGTGTCAGGGCCGGCACAACTCCCTCTGTTCTCCCTCTAAGGGAAAATCTACTTCCTTGCCATTTTCAGTTTCTGAAACTGTGTTTCTTGCATTCCTTATCTCATGGCCCCTTCCTCGATCTCCAAAGCCAAAGCCAGTAGCATGGTATCTGCATCTCTTCAATAAGGACCCTTGTGATTGCATTTAGGGTGTAACTGGATAATCCAAAAAGTCTCCCCATTTTAGGATCTTTAACTTCATCACACCTGCAAAGACCCTTGTCCATCTTTCAGTCACATGGTGTGGGACTTTAGTATCTGTCCTCCCCCCATGGTTAATCAGCCCATTGCTTAAGAAAGAATGAAATCTGGCCATCTGCAGCAACATGGATGGAACCGGAGGGTATTATGCTAAGTGAAATAAGTCAGTCAAAGAAAGACAGAAGCCATATGTTTTCACTATATGTGGATCTTGAGAAACTTAACAGAAGACCATGGGGAGGGAAAGGGGAAAAAAGTTACAAACAGAGAGGGAGGGAGGCAAACCGTAAGAGACTCTTAAATACAGAGAACAAACTGAGGGTTTATGGGGGGTGAGGGAAAGGGGGAAGTAGGTGATGGGCATTGAGGAGGGCACTTGTTGGGATGAGCACTGGGTGTTGTATGGAAGCCAATTTGACAATAAATTATATTTTAAAAAATCAGCCCATTGCTACAGTAGCCACTCTAGTGGCTTTACTTAAGTGAAATGGAAAGAATCTATTATAAGGGAAAGAGGTGGGTTGAAAAGCAGGAAAAAACAAAGCATCCTGCTGACAATAAAAAGGCAGAAAGGGGGCCCATCAAAGTCTCTCATAAACAACTGTGGCAAGATCTCATATTATCTGGGACCTTGAGAGAAAACATACACAAGCTCCAGAGTTGGGTCTTGCTAAGCCTAATGAAGGTGCTGCCTCAGGGAAAGCAGTTTACTCCTGTGAAGGAAGGCTCAGAAAAGCCCGGTGTGTTGGCAAGTGCCCTTCTGCTAACAGAAGAACTTCAGGGGTGGATTGCCCCCCATCCCTAGAGACCAGGGGTTAGGCTAACGTTGCCCTCTAGAGTGTATAATAGGGGTGACCAGAGGCCCTATGTTGAACGAATCATTTTTGGTCTCTCACTAACAGACTATATGAGCTCTAACAGACACTGGAGATGAGTGCACACTTATCTATAGAAACCTCTTGAGATTTTGGAGAGAAATAAAGGCTATTAATGGCAAATTTCAGGCAAAGACCCTTTTCCATCTAAGGTAATCTTTATCGGTTTCAGGGGTTAGGACCTAAATCTCTCTGGGAACCGTTACTCAGTTTACTACAAACAGGAAACAGGGAGATACCCTCATTCGTACTTCTATTCAGGTTCAAGGGAGCCATCGGTGATCTGGCTGAAGGCAACTGGAGTGCAATCATGTTGGTGGATATTAGTGTGGTCCAAGTGAAAATTCGGTTAAGAAAAAAAAAATGCTAAAGCTAGCATCCAAGATAGCCTCCAAGGACCCCTGACTTCTGGCACTCACACCCTGCCTGCATTGTGCAGACTCCTCCCACACTGCCCTTGGAGGGCTGGTCTACGTGACCAATAGTGTATGATAGAAGTTGACGGTGGTATGTTACATCCAAGATTAGATCATGAAAGACTGAGGCCTCCATCTTGGGCTTTTTCTTTCTGATCTCTCACTCTGAGGAAGCAAGCTGCCATGTGAGTTTGGAGACACCCACCTCAGAGGAACTGTGGCCTCCTTTCAGGTGGCCAACAACCCATAAGTGCACTTGGAAGTGGACCCACCAGGCAGGTCATCAGGGAGCTGCCCATGGCTTACTCACAGCCCCATGAAAGACCTGGAGCCAGAACCAGCCAGCTAAACCATTCTTGCATTCCTGCCCCTCAGAAAGCTGCCCCTCAGTGCTAAGGTTGGGGACAATCTGTTTTGCAGCAATAGATAACAACTACAGTGACTGTTCTGTCCCTGTTCCAGTACTGGTAACTTTTAGTTTCTCCAATGGGGCATTTTGCAAACTTTCAGGTAACCTGAAGCACTTTTGTCCATTTTCCAGGAGTGTGCAGTAATTAAATTTTCTATTTTGGAAATGTTCAGCCATTGATCTCTGTGTTCTCATGTTTTAATATGAAAAAAGGCAAAGAGAAGATGACTTAGAATGATCTAATATCCAAAAATGGAGATTGGCTGGGACAAGGCACACAGTTCATCACTGGAGCTTCCCTGACACAGGCTGTGGGAAGTGGCTGGGACCTCCTTTATCAGGACAGACCATTATATCCCAGAGGGCCCATGGCCCCTTTCAAAACCACCTTCTCTTTCTTAAAACCTCCATCTTCCCCTCTACCCACTCCCTCCTCCCTAACCTCCCCTTCCCCTTTCCCTTCACCAGGGAACTTTGGTGAGAAAAACTTCCTGCAGTGTTGGGAATCACCTTTTCCATTCCTGAACTGGGTCTCGCTTTATCTGCTTTCCTAATCTGGCTTCTGGGAATTTCTCTTCCCTACTCTTGACCTTGTTTTTCTCAACCTGCACACTTACTATAGTGAAATGACGCTGACTCTCTTTCCTTAACAACATTTCCACCTGCTCCATGCAAGGGAGCCTCAGCTGAAGGTCAGAATCAGAAGGAAAGCATGGGGTGCCTGGGTGGCCTCTGACTTCGGCTCAGGTCATGATCTCACAGTTCGTGAGTTTGAGCCCCATGTTGGGCTCTCTGCTGACAGCTCAGAGCCTGGAGGCTGCTTCAGACTCTGTGTCTCCCTCTCTGTCTCTCTCCCCTTCTCTCTCTCAAAAATAAATAAACACTAAAAAAAAAAAAAACTGAGAAAAAAAAAGAATCAGAAGGAAAGCAAAGGGATTGGAATAATTTACACCAGGGGATGAATGGCTGATAGCTCCAAAACTATATCCATGCCTATTACTTATATCAGCCTTAAAAACAAAAACAAACAAACAAATGAGTAAGAGTGAATTATCCTGGTGATGTTTCAGGGGGACTGAAGAAGAACAGGGAACCACTCTGGTAGGTGAGAAAGATACAGAGAATGGAAACTTCCACAGCCTGAGGCCAGGCTTCAGGCTCTGGGATCACAGAGCTGAGGCTGAATCAGCTCTGCCACTGCGGGCTTTGTGGCCTTGGCAAGTTAGCAACCTCTCTGAGCCTCAGTTTCCACATCTGTAAAAGGCTGTCATGACCTCTGCCTCTGACTTGTGAATAAGCTACAAGCAAGTTAAGCACAGGTGAGGTGACCAGCACCTAGCAGAGAGCCAAGAGGGTGCCCTGGTGCGGGATTTCCTTTCTTCTTTCTCTCTTTCCACAGCTGAATGTGAACCTCCTGCCCGTAGCCCCAGGATCTGGTTGTGTTGGCCTTGAGCAGGGTAGACTGGGGGAAGGGAGACAGGTCTGCCCTGGCCATCAAGGATGGGAGGATGGTGGGTGACCTCCCTCCCAGAAGCCCCTAGTCCCACATTCACTGACTGGGTGCAGATGGTGGAAGCTGAGGGTTGGCTGTAGGACAGGCCTGGAAGCAGGCTCCCAGGTGCCAGGTGGGGTGGAGCCGGAAACAGCTTTCCTTCAAGGCAAGTTGGCTCAGCCCATTGCTTTGTTTAGCTTCAAACATTCAGCTTCTCGCTTCTGTTTGAAAACCTGCATCTGATGTGATGGCCTGGCAGCTGGTGAGAAATGTGCGGAGCTGCATCTGTGTGTATCTGACAGCCCAGGCTTCTCTGTGTCTGGGATCTTGTTCATTCATTCATTCATTCATCAAATATCCAGTAGGTGCTTACAATCTGTGCTAAATACTGGGATCCAACTGTGAGCAAGACAGACATGGTCCTTGCCGTCAGAGTGTAGGTTCATGTAGGGGACGGGCTGTCAAACAAGGCACACAGGTTGGTGTAAAGTTAAGGCCCATAAGTGTTCTCAAGGGCCGGAATATGCTACCATCAAGGTGGGTAATGGGCCTTAACCAAGTAGAAGGGGCTGGTGAATTTAAGTGTTTCTGCTAATCCATTCATCCAACAATTATTTACATCTACTCTGCCCTGGGCATGTATTAATCATCCCTCAATGGAACTGTCAGAACTGTCAACTGTCGCCTTGCCTACCAGGAGCCTCTTGAGGGACATGCAGATATGTAATCATTCTTCTCTGGGCCCTCCATGCTAGACCCAGGCTTGATTATGCAATAGAGACTCAGATTCTGACACTGGAATGGAAAACCATGCAGAAAAGCAGAGAATCTTTCCTGGCTGAACAGGGATTTGAGGAAGCAGGGTGTGTGTGTGTGTGTGTGTGTGTGTGGGTGGGTGGGTGTGGGTGTGGGTGTGGGTGAGTGTCCCAGATTATCACTAGCATTACTGTGAACACCAGGGACCAGACAGACTCAGGTTCTGGCCCCGGTTCTCTTACTCAAGAACTGTGTGACTTCAGGCAAGCCCTCTCCCTCTCTGGTCTTCAGTTTCTCCTACTGTAGAAGAAAGGGATTGGAACAGAGCAATGCCAGGGTCCAAGCCCCAGAACAACATCTGGAACAGAGCAGAAACAACTGTGTCATTTGTCAGAGGAACCAGATGCAGTCAGGGTTGGAGACATGAGTCGTGGTGATGACAAGCAGTACTAAGTAGTGCCATAATACTCTCCTTCTCTCTGTTCATAAGCAGGGTTTGTTTTGTAAGCTGAGGAACGCAGCATAGTATGTTTATAGTAATTCTCAGATCATTGGGTCTGACAGGTAAATTTCCTTTTAAAGCTGGATGTTAAATGTATTTTCAAATGATCATAGTTCATCAACTTTTTTTAAAGAACAATTATAATACGGTGATAGATTCTGGGATCCATAAAATAGGATTCTAGATCCTAGCTTTGCTTCCAAAGAAGAGAACATGGAAAGGAAAAAATAGTAACTTTCCAGCAGAGACACCTGGCAGAGAGCACCTCAACTGAGTGATGAAGGACAACCTCACGAGTGATGTCAGGTGTCACCGAGTATGACGTGGCGAGAAGAACATTTCACCTCTGTGGTATCCTTTCCATAAATCTATAACCTCAGTCTAAGCATGAGAGTAACACGAGCCAAGCCCAGAGTAGAGGACACTATCTAGGATATTGAACCAGAACTTCCTGAGACTGTCAGGCTCATGAAAAACAAAGAAAGACAGAGGAACTGTCATAGCCCAGCGGGGACCATAGGAGGCATGACAGCTAAGTGTAACATGGTGCCCCGTGTTGGGTCATGTTGCAGAAAGAGGACATTCATGGGAAAACTGGTGAAATCCAAATAAAGTCTGGAGTTTACTTCCTAGTACTGTACCAATGCCAAATTTCCTTGTTTTGACACTTGTACCTTGGTAACCTGAGATGTTCGCAATGGGGAAAACTAGACGAGGGATATTTATGAACTCTCTGTACCGTTTACACAATTTATTTTTTCCGTGGAACTAAATTTATTCCTAAATAAAAAGTTTATTTTAAAAAAAGGAAGTAGAAACATTTTAAGACTAAAATAAAAGCATTTGGCAAAAAAAAAAAAAAAAAAAAGGAGGAAAGGATGATTAAGAGACAAAATAGTTTCCTTCTTAGAAAATGGCATAGAATAATTTGTTTTGTCCTGGTTGATGGGGTTAAGATTTTTGATAGTTAACGAAATTCCTAAGGAAACTAAACCAAACTATGAGGATTTAGGTAAGGTGCTGCCTTATAACCTCATGCTTCAGCTTGGTGCTAACATCGAGGGCTGCACAAGATATACTAAAAGCACAGGAGGAATCACTAACTCTGGAAGGGTTGCAGAAGACTTCCTGGAGGAGGGGGCATTTTGAAGAGTTGCTGAAAGGGTGTATAGGAGTTACGGAGCTAATGAGAAAGAGTAAGGATAGGAATCTCTATAACTATATTTAATAAACATTTATTGTTTACTTATTAAGTGGCAGCCACTAGGCTAGGCTCTGGGGATGTAGCTGTAAAGAAACCAAGAAATGTTCTCTGTTCTCATGGTGTTTTGTTTCCTGTTGCCTTCCAGAACCTATGTAACTACATAGCTATAGTTATGGAGTGGCTGTGGATATTCAGGTGTGTGTATTCTAGAAATATCAACTACAGGTCTGCCCTGTCAGCACCCCGACTACTCAGGGACACCCTCCATGCTAGGCTTCTGCTGTCCAGGCCACCATGTGTTTACCAGACTGGTTTGACAGATAGGTGGTCTGCACAATTGTACAGGACTCTTGGTTTTTTGTGTGTGTGTGTTTTTTAATGTTTATTTTTGAGAGACAGAGACAGAGACAGAGTATAAGCAGGGGAGGGGCACAGAGAGAGGGAGACAGAATCTGAAGCAGGCTCCAGGCTCTGAACTGTCAGCACAGAAACCAACGTGGGGCTCGAATTCACAAATCGTGATGTCATGACCTGAGCTGAAGTCAGATGGTCAACCAACCGCCTGAGCCACCCAGGCGCCCCAGGACTCTTAGGTTTTATTTTCTGCTTTCATCATCTTGAAATGCTGAATAACTTTACCTTTGAACTTGAGTTTGGTAAGTGAAGTCTGATGAGACAGTGGAGCACGAAGTGAGCAGAGGAGATATGCTGGTGGCAGGGCTCGGCCCCACGGGGACTGTGGGTGGTGCACAGCAGACAGCCTGGACACTGGGTGTGCATACACAATACACCTGGGGGCAGTTTTGGGTGCTGTGGGACCCCAAGGGGGCAGCCAGGGCTGGGACGTGAGCTCAGATCGATGGCAGTGATGGCAGCAACAGCCAAAGCAGCAGCGCTGGCGACAGCCAAGGCCTCAGGAGAGAGGTGCCTTCAAATCTGAGATATTGGTCCTTTACTTGATTGGTCCTTGCAGTTATGAAGGGGTTACTAAGTGTCAGGTCCTGTGTTTGATAGGAACTCTAGTTATGCCCCGCAAGAGGTGGGAGGAAATGCCAGGTTTTTTCCTTAAGTTTTTTGTCCCCCTAAAAAAATATTACATAGCAAATTTGGAAGAAATAAAAAAGAATGGAAAAAAACTCCAGAGACTCAAAACCTTGACAAATAACTATTACCATTTTGGTCCGATGTTTTCTAGACTTTGCTATGAACATTTTTACAGTGTTTAAATGATATATATAATATACATTTTATCAAGTGAATACACCACATTAATTTTCTTTGACACTTACGTGGTTTCCAATTTTTTGATAAGACTTTGCTTTGCATCTTTGTACATAATTGTACTTTTCAATAAACTCACTCGGTTAAAAAAAGCATGAAGTTCTTCATGAATTTCAGATTATTTCCTAGCCCAGAATTTCTGTTCTTTGTTGGCTATGGGCTTTTTAGGTGAGTCATTCACTTGTGTGTTTGGTTATTTCAGCACTGACTTATCCCTAGCTTTATAACAATACATTTCATAACTCAAAATGAAATGGACAAATCCCTTGGAAGACACAACTACCAAAGCTTCGCTCAGGAAGAAATAGGGAACAAGAATGGCACTGTATCTGTTAAACAAATTGAATTCATAATTGAAAACCTTCCAACAAAGGAAACTCCAGACTCAGATGGCTTCGCTGGTGAACTCAAATACCAACTTATTTAAGGAAGGAAGAATACCAATTCTACACAAATTCTTACAGAAACTAGAAGAGGAGGAAACACTTCCCAATAATTTTATAAGGCCAACATCTCCCTGTTACCAAAAGCAGACAAAAGATATCCCCCTCCCCTGCTGCAAAAAAAAAAAAAAAAAAGAAAGAAGAAAAAGAAAAAACCATAGTCCGATACCTTATGAATATAAATGCAAACAGCTTCAACAAAATGTTATCAAAGCAAATTCAGCAGAACATACAAAGAATAATTCATAATCACCACATTGGGAAATAACCTAAATGTCTTTCAACTGATGAATGGGTAAACACACTGTGTTTATTGTACATTCATATGATAGAATTCTGCTTGGCAATTAAAGAAATGAACTATGGATACACACAACATGGATAAATCTCAAATGCATTACAGTTAGTGAGAGAAGATGCACTCAGAAGCCATATACAGTAGGATTCTATTTATATGACTTTCTGGAAAAGACAAAATTATAGGAACAGAAAACAGATCATTAATTGCCAGGATGGGGAGAAAGGGTGACCACAGAAGGACAGCACAGGGGAATTTTGGGGGTGAGAGAATAACTCTGTGTCTTGATTGTGGTGGTGGTTACAGAACCATGTGGGTTTTGTCAAAACTCATGGAATTCTATGCCAAAAAGCATACGTTTTACTCCATGGAAATAATACCTCATTTATAGAAGAAGAAAAAAAAAGCCCCTCTATGCTTCCATTTATCACATTCTGGAAAAGGTAAACTACAGGGACATGAAATAGATCAGTGGTTGCAAGGCTGGGATGGAAGGAGGGATTTGAGTACACAGGGGCATATGTGTATGTTAAAATATCTCTATGCCCTGGTGCCCGTGATTGCTTGGTTCATATGGTAGCAGTCCTTAAGAGGACATGTGTATATATTTTCCTTTTAAAAATGTCTCTAAAAATGTTTGTTTATTTTTGAGAGACAGACAGACAGACAGACAGACCGCGAGTGGGGGAGGGACAGAGAGAGAGGGAGAGACAGAATCCAAAGCAGGCTCCAGGCTGTGAGCTGTCAGCCCAGAGCCCGATGCGGGGCTTGAACCCATGAACTGTGAGATCATGACCTTAGCCAAAGTTGGATGCTTAACCAACTGAGCCACCCAGGCACCCCTATATATTTTTCTTAAGGCATTGATTTAAGTCAAATTATCAAATACCCTGCTTCCAGATTTCAGCTGTCTCAATTGTAACATGGCATTTCGACCCTTGTCATGTCTTAGAATGGTAAAGAATGTGGTTTTGAAGTTGAATAATTCTGGGAACAAAATCTGTCTCCACTTCCCAGCTGTGTGACTTTGGGCAAGTTGTTTTAGCCTTGCTAGGCCTCAGTTATAGTTACAATAACAGCACTTGCCTCATAGGAATGTTGGAAGGATCAAATGAGATGGTCCATCAAGAGCATATATAGTGCAATGTCAGACACAGGGCAAACATTCCACAAATGGTACCTGTACGCTCCAGTCCTACCTGTCCTGACCTGTGCAGAAATGTAGAGGGAGATGAAGGGTTTTGGGGTGGGAATCTGTAGCAGGCCGAATAATGGGCCCCCAAAGATGTCCACATCCTAATACCCAGAACCTGTGTTTGTTACCTTCTATGGCCAAATGGACCTTGCATATGTGATGGGATCTTGACATGGAAAGATTATCCTGGAATATCTGGGTGGGCCCAAAGTATTCACTAGAGTCCAGAAAAGAGGGAGGCAGGAAAGTCAGAGTGAGAGACAGAGATGTGACAACAGATGTAGACGTTGGAGAGACGTGGGGCTGCGAGCCAAGGAATGCAGGCAGCCTCAAGAAGCTAGAAAATGCAAGGACACAGATTCTCCCCTAGAGCCTCCAGAAGGAAGGTAGTCCTGCCCTCCCATTTAGATGTCTGACTTCCTGAGCTCTAAGAATAAATTTTTGTTTTTTTAAGCCACTAAGTTTGAAGTAATTTGTTACAACAGCAAGAGGAAACTCGTATAGCGTCTCAGGGAAAGGGGCCCTCTTTCCCAGACTATTGGGATTTAGCATAGTACATGAAGGGCATGTTGCTGAACATGTTCTTATAATTGGGCCTGGCAGGGCAACAGAGAATGCAGAACCCCAGCAAATGTGGAAGCTTGGAGAAAGGTCTCTCCCCACCATAATCTGATTATGCACAGCCTGCCTCTGTCCTGGCCCATGAAGCCACCAAGTAGAAGCTCAGTGACCTTGCCTCCATACCAGAGGATGAGTCCTTTCACCCGACACTATGAAGTTGCTGCCTGTGGGCTGGACCCTGCACAGAGTGCCCTGCTAAGTGGGTGCCTGACCTCTCCCGCCCCCTCAAAGACCAGCCTGGAAACTTTGCTGTGTGTGTCACCATGGGACCAGTCTGGAATTGGAGGTGATCCAGATCCTGCTTTCTCTGAGGGAGTCTTAGGGTGCTTTCTTTTGATGTCCACCAGAGGGCACTGTGTACATGTGTATAGGAGGCTCTGAACACAAATTTGGGCGTTCTTCCCTGCAAACATTCAAGTAGAGAAACTCGGACAAAGACATCCCCACACATGTGCCTACAATCAGACACATGGACACATACAAATCCACAAATCATCACACCCACAGCACCCACTCACTCACACTGATAGATATGTATATACACACCAGCATATGTGCACGAAAATCTACCCTCACGAACAGAGCCATGAGGCCATTCAACACAGAGACACACAACGTACACATCCACATACATTCAGATTCATACAGATTCATCGATATACACACACACACCATCAACCTAGACATCCACGTAGCCAAGTATACACTTGGAGACAACGCACAGTCAACACACAGTACATGGTGTCATAAACACATATTCAGATACACAGACATAAGCACAAAAACACAGGCATGCACACACATCTCAACACCGACACATGTGTACCTATGTGCACACCTGGTCTGGGGCTTTGTTATCCTACTTTTGTGGAAAATTAAGTCCCTTGAGGGATGATTAATGTTGTGGTGTTTTCTAAGGAAAACAGTGAAAATGTCAACTTCGTAGTCCCCCCGGAACTGTTTTATTCGTTAAATGTTAATGAAAGTCAGTTCAGACAATACACTCAGTTTTTAAACTGAGACATCCTAAAACAGATACTGGTTTTTAAAAATGCCAAAGAAATTCCAGTAGACAAATCAAGATAAACCAAAATATCATGTTAAGATAAATAATAATAAGTCGAAGCAAGTCCTTCCTTCCCAGAAAGGGTACTAAAGAGGCATGGAGCCTTTGCAAATGATTATCAGATGGCCAGGCCTGGAAATTTGCCTTCAATAAAACAAAGGCATTAAAATAAAGGAAAACATAAAAGGAGGAGAAAGGGAAAAAAGCCTATAAAAATAGCTGATTCGATAACAACATTGTTTAGTTGAAAGAAGTCAGCTGTCAGAAATGCAGGCGGCTCTGGCCGCCAAGCCTTGGCATGAAACAGGTGAATGTTCTCCGGGCAATGGGCAGAGGATCAAGCAGAGGCATGAACGGCTTTGCACAGACATACACTGTCCATTGCTGTGTCTTTTTCCACAGAAGCCTTGGAGGCAGGGGAGAGAGGCTCAGCTTCTAGGCCGGGACACCTAGGGCCAAGTCCTGTTCTGCCCCCTCCCTCCCTGTTGTATGACACTGGCAGGTCCGGCCTATGCCTCGGCCTTGGTCTCCCCAGGTGTACAGGGAAGTTCCTGGTCTCCCCAGGTATACAGGGAAGTTCCTAATCTCTGAAGTTCCTTCCTTCTCCGACGCCTTATCATTACAAGTCCCCAACGCTACCTTTCTGAGACCCCACTGCAGCCCATGGCAAGAACCTTTGCGAGTAGCTCGATTTGTGCATTTAACAAAGTGCCCGTTCCAGCCCATCAGTGCGATCCCAGTGAACAATAGCTCAGGAATAGATAAAAGGCATTCATCAGGCAGCCAGGCACAATTATCATGTCACATTGAATGAATGTATTTTAAAATCTTTTCTGACAAGAAAATGTTCCAAGTAGATACCTTCAAATTAGCTGGAAAATCCAGAAAATTTGCTATTAGGCCTTCTTTGAAGAATCTTTATTCCCCCCTACTGTTCCAGAGGAATTCCTTGGATATTATTAATTCCCTCTAAGAGTATGACCTTGTGCCCCCTGCTGGGACTGAAACACTTTGTCTGTCTGCCCGACTCCCCCGGAGCCATGGCAGAGATGATACACGCCATAGTCCTAACAGGGGATCACCTGTCCATCAATCTCAAGTGTCAGGTGGTCTCTAGTACAAATTCAGTTCCATTCAATTCAATTCCACCAACATTTACCGAGCATCTTTTCTGTGTCTGCGAACACCGTGATAAGAGCTGAGTCCACCCAGCTCTTGTCCTTGAAGGGACACTCCACTAACAGAGACATGCTTATAAACAGACCGGTGTCAGGAGGAGGGAGGTCCTGTAGCACAGGGGAAAGCCAGACAGACTACATTTTGAAGCTTGATTTGGCTACTGGCTGTGACCTTGGGCACAAGGTGTGACCTCACCTCTCTGAGCCTTGCTTTCCTCACCTCTAAAAATGGTGGAAATGGTATCTCTGGTGAGGAGGGTCAGTTTCATGGGACATAGACTGTCCCTCCCTCTGACCTAACTGTGGTCAAGACCCGGTGTTCCAATGTCATCTCTGCCTCCCAGGGTTGAGGGGTCCCCTGACCTCTCCTCCACCCACAACAACACAGCAATCTTCCTGCTGCTTTATTTTCCACTTCATATTGTAGATGGCTCCGCTCGGCTGAGGGCTGGGAGAAGAGAGTTCTCTAGTCTAATGAGAAATTGCATCAAATGCAGCAATGCCTGGAACTTATGGCTCTGATGTGGAGCTCTGGAAATGCAACAGCAGCATTTAGAGGAGAAGAGACTGATTCGGGGAATTCATTTCCAAGCAAATATAGAACAATATGCTTTAGCTTCTTCATATCACAGGTTTGTGCAGGAGCAGATTGTTAACGAGGAGAGATTTCTTATTGACCTTCACAATTTTAGGACTAGAGGGAGACTAAAGACCACCTAGTTCTTATTTTACAAGTGAAGAAACTGAGGCCGAGAGAGGGGAAGGGACTTGCCCAAAAGCACACAGTAAGCCTAGATCCCAGATGCCCTATGTCTTGGCTGCTGTCCTTCCTTCATCTCACTGTGTCAGATTGCTACCCAGAGAACTGGGAATGGGCCCCTCTCTCCAGCTTCCCTTCCTTGCTTCCTTGCTTCTGTCCCCCCCAGGGATGCCCCCCAGGCCCTGTCCCCCACCCCCCGCCTTGCCTCGAGCCTACAGACCTGGGGGGCGTCCCAGTATCCTGAGTGCATTAGATCCTGCCTCCAGCAGACCTGTGGACCTCAAGGCTGAGGGAGGAGTTCAACTGCCCTCTCTTCGGTAGGATTATGCCTAATGACTACAAGTAAGGCCTAGTGGGGTGAGAAGTCTCACTGTGGAAGCCTATTCAGGTGATAATTTTTGTCTAGGGGAATAGAACTCAGATGCCACCAGATACCCGGGAACTTCTACTCGGCTTAATTAACTTCACAGTCTACAAAGCACTTCCACATCCATGAACAGGGTGGGTTCATCCATCCCATTTTATAGATGAGGCTTCTAGAGTGCAAGGGTGTCCCCCTAAGGCCACACAATGACAGAACAATGGAGTTAAGATTTGACTCCAAGTAAGCCCTCTAGGGAAGAGAGGAGCTTAGCGTCAACGAGAGAGAGGTTGTTTGTATTGACTTCTATATTCTCCCTAGTCTGAGGCTTGATGTAGCTGTTGTGCCTCAGGAAAACAAGACACCTACCTACATTCTTGCTAGTTACTTACTGGACAGCATGTTGCCTGATACTTTCCCCGAATACCTCTGGTTCATTTTACTTTGACCAGGGATGTGCAGAAGAAACTTTCAAACATGCTGCCTACAGGACTGTCTCAACTTGACCCAGAAAAGTGGAGAATGCTCTAAGAGGTGATGTCCATCCATTCCTCTGGCAGGGAGGAGGAGGAATCTTCAAAGACAGGCAGCAAAGGTGTGGGAAAGGGAATGCCAGCCAGAGAGGACACACAGGCAAAGGCCTGGAGGAAAGAAGGCACATGTTTGGGAACAAGAACTTTGATCTGGGTTCAGTGTGGAATGTGTGAGGGTCTGGGGAGGAGAGACGAGGTCAGCACAGGGGACTGTAGTGAGGGGTCTTGATCATGAGCATAATGAACTTAATAAGATCTAGGAGACAGGGAGCAGCAGGATTAAGAAATGTTCTGATCTCTACATGAGTGGACAGATGGATGGACAAGGGCAGAGATGAGATGAAATCCACCCATCAAATGACCACTCAGTGGGCAGCAAGTCCAGACCTGGTCCCGTGCTAGGGTCTGCCAAATTGGCCCAGATGGAAGGCCTTATGGAAGAAACCCACACCATAGCTCCAGGCCAGGCTCAGGTTGCCCACCTCTGGATGCATCCACCTCAGACTATATCTTTTGAGGCAACACCTTCATAAGGCAGCCTCAGAGGCCCACAGCTGCCAGATTCCTCCTTATCTCTCTTGTAAACACAGATGTTTTACTACCTTGTCAAAGGACTGCTCTTACAGCCTGCCTTGGGGAAAACAGAAATTTCAACCCCTTCAGCCTCCTGGAAAAAAAAAAAAAATGCCATTGTGAGGTCTCTGGCTCCCATGCAAAATTGTGCAAATCTCTTCTTTCAAAGCAGTGGAGGGCCTCCCCCTCTCCAGGTCTCAGCTCCTTCATGTGGTAAAGGAGTTGGCAGAGAAAGCCTCCTCCTTATATTTACTGGTCTATCTCCCCCTAGCTTGAAGCCCCTGAGGGGGAGGGCATGGCTCACCCAAGTGGGAATGCCTGGCACCTGCCTGCTGTGGCGTAGCTGCTCCAGGAATGTTTGTGGAGTGAATGAATGAATGAACAAGCAGATAACAGAGGGTGCCTTCTTGATGTGTTGTCCTTGGATATCCAGGAGGTCTGTGGAACACAACTTGCCCCGCAGCACCCCGCAGCCAGTCTGCTTTGGGCAAGCTCTCAACTCCACTAGAGCTAGAATCTGCTGGCTGCTCCAGGGTTTAAGGCTCATCTCTTTGCCACCAGGCTCAGAGTTGGACATGGATTTCCCATTAGTCACCTCAGATCATGGGACTGAAAGGCTGGGAGTCACTCCCAGAGGACTCTCATTTCTCAAGGACAATTGAGTCACTCAATTCACATGACAGCCATTGCCTGGTTAAATGTCCACTTCCCATCACATTCCAGATAATGATCCAAAAGACCCTGTTCCCGGGACCCCACGATGAATGACTGTCAAGGTCAGAGGGTAACTTCCACTTTGCCTCTTTACAGCCGCGTCGGAAAGGCAGTGGGGGTGTGGGAGACAGAGAATTGGACATCGTGCCAGATGCATTTGGGTCTCTCAAGCCCCACCACTCTGTAGCTTTGGGATACAGGCAAGTTCCTTGATCCCCTGTGCCTCAGCTTCCTCTTTTGTACGAAAGGAGAAATAATATCTGGGATCTTGGGCCCAGATGGCAAGACATGCTCAGGTAAGTTGGTTCCTGTCCTGGGTTCCAGCTTTACCTCCAGCTTCTGAGTTCCTTCAGTTGAGCCTCCCACAGTCGTCACCTGTAGAACAGGCATTATAGCCACCTCAGGAGGCTGGCAAGGGTTAAATGAGATAATTTACAGGAAAAGATTTCTAAACAGAGAAGGGGTGGGCACTGCAACGGAGCTAGGATTCTATTATTTCAAACTGCTTAAACCAGATGCTCTGCCAAACGTGAAGCATGTGGACCTCAGTGCTGGGGTTTGAGCCCAGCCATGGCTTGTGTCACCTTCTCTGAACAGGTCAATGGCCACACATTGAGGGTGTGTGACAGTGGTAGAAATCTCTCGTGGTGACCATTATGGGTGTGGTGATAGGAGCTGATGCTAGAAAAACGATGCATGAAAATGACTGATTTGAGGCTTTACCCAGTAGGCAATGGGAAGCACAGAAGGTCTTTAAGCAGGAATAAGGCAGGATCATATCTGTAAATGAGAAAGAACATTCTGACAGCCTGTGTGGCTTGGGGAGGCTGAACTTGGAGCAGGGAAACTAGCTAGGCCTCAGCTAGCAATGCACAGTTGTCCTGAGACCCAGGTGAGGGACGGCAAGGCCAGACAAGGGCTATGTGACTCCAAGGTCGAGGTCCACCGCCATAGCACTTTGGTGCCTCACTCATTAATTAGAAATATGAGGGAGGACCTTTTGCTAAGAGCACGGCTGAAGATAAGAGCATTAACCTTTCATAGGAGGGGTTAAACATCACAAGCAGGAGGCAAGAAGTGGTTCAGCACAGCCTCACCCCCAGCCTCCCAAATGGCCCATCTTTGGCTTGGTAACGATTTCTTTGAAGTCCTTGAACAGACGGGGGGAAAAAAAAGTCCCATGAACAAATGTGTACTTTGCTATACTTGTGTGAGTGGAGGCTTATGGAGGCTTTTATTTTTAAGGCCACTTTCTTCCATTTAAGGGAAACAACTATCCAGGTAACCGAGTGGTACTTGCCCACACGAAAATCCTGCAGCCCCCTGGTGTATGGCCGGGTCTCCCCCTGGGATGGTTTGGGTAAAGCAGCAGCAAGATGACGCCCATGGAGGCCAAGATTGACCCCAGTCTCACTTCCGTCAATATATTCCCCCTGGCGTCCTCAGCCTTGGTGCTATGACTGGAGTCGATATCTGCTATAATGTGTTTTGGTCTCATTAACATGGACTGGATTAAGCAGCCGCAAGGGCTTTTCAATTAGGAAGACAAGTTTCTGACAGTGTTTACAAAGGGATTAGATCCCTGCTTAGCAGGTGGCAATCCTTGCCTCTCCTTCCCCCTTTCCTTCCTTCCTTCCTTCCTTCCTTCCTTCCTTCCTTCCTTCCTTCCTTCCTTCTCTCCCTTGCTCCTTCCCTCCCAACCTCCTCTTCTTGCTTTCTCTCCCTGTTTCCTTCCCTGTGTTCCTTGAACAAATGGGTTTGCCCTGTTTCTGTTTTGGGGATATTTAGCCAGATGTGCATGTAAGAGTGGGCATATGATTAGTATCATTTAACCATCCTAGGTGACATCTAATCCAGCTGCCCACCCACACTTGGTTCTATTCCCGCCTTGGCTTACATACCTCCCACCCCTGGGAGCTCACTACCTCAGGAGCCAGCCCAAGTCACTGTTAGAAGGCTCTGACCATAAGAGTCTTCCCAGAGCTGAGCTGTCACCAGCCCCCAGAAACAGTTTCCCCTCACACTCCAGGCCTGCTTTTCAGATCCATGAAATCCCTGCCGCTCCTGCTGCTAATCCGGAGTGACCTTTTGTGACTGAGATTCAGAAATCTCATGTAGCAGGGTAGTGTCCCTCTGTGCAAACACCCCACTTCTCTCAATGGCTCCTCCTTTGCATGAAGGCAGTCCCTGCTTCACACAGGCACATGTGCATATAGTTTCAATCATACTGTAAATAGCCTTTTGTTCTCTTTTTTAAAATTAAAAATATACCATAAACATCATTCCACATGGTAGGCTCACTCTTCAAAACGTAACTACCCTTTTAGGCATTTCAGAGTATTTCATGTGGAAGCTTTATGGCTTGATTCACCATCTACCATTAATGGATGTGTGCTCTCTGTTTTAACATTTTTTCACAGCATCTTTGTTCATTTGGCTTTTTCCTTCTGCTGAATGATTTCCTCAGGAGAAATATTAGTGAGATTCCTGGATCATTTGTCTTGATTTGATTTTTGGTACATGTGGTTAGATTGCCTTATAAAACATCCATGCCAGTGCAGGTTGCCACCCCAGCAGCTGGTGGGGTTTTGTTTTGCTTTTGCTAGAAACTTCACCTGGATCAGGTATCCTCTTTTTAATATTTTTCCTATTTTATGGAAATAAAGCCATCTTGGGGTTGTTTTAACTTGTCTTTTACTACCGATTAAAGAAGAAAAGAGAGGAAAAGACCTTTTTTCCTTGGGTTTGATTGCTATTTGTCTGTCTCTGGAGAGACCGGTCTATTTGTACCCTTTGCTCATTTACATATTGGGGTATTGATATTTTTCTTAGAAATTCTAATGAGCGCTTAGATTGTAAGGATATTAACCCTTACTCTGTCCTCCTTAGACTTCCCCACAGCATGTTCACGTTCATTTTAATAACGCTAGTCTTGTTTTCTGCCTGGAGGAGCTCACTGCTGGGGACTGGGCACTGACTGCCCAATCCCCACAAACAGCACCTTTGAGACCAAAAAGATAATATTGACCAAAGCACCATACTAGGTGTTCTGAATGTATCTTCTCTGATCCTCAAAGTGATGCTGGCAGACATGATGCCTCTTTTACAGGTGAGGCAACTGAGGCTCAGAGAGGTAAAGTGCCCCACTCCAGGTCACACAGCATGGACACACGTCAGAGCTAGTGAAGGTAAGCATTGTCTCCGGGTCTGCCTGCCCTTTTCTATAAGACCAGCAGCCTGCAAGAGAAGTAAGAAAACATCTGCTGCCAACATCTCCAGGTTTGTGACTTCAAACTCCCCTGGCAGAGGAAAGAATTACCATATTTGGGGGCAATTTACATCAAATTACCATGCACCAGCCAACAGCTGCCGCCTGGAGCAGGAGGCTGGCTGCACGGATACGATCACATTTGTACACACGATAATGAAAACCCACGCTTGGGCCTCCACATTCTCCCATAAATATGGTCATTATGATCTTGTTGGCATTGCTTGTTGAATTCCATCTTGCAAATTGTTTCCTGGTTGCCTGGGGGAGCTGACTCGGGCTCTTCTCATTCTCCTTTTCTCTAAGATGTGACAGTGCTTGGGCTCACCCGCTCTCCTCAAACTGTCCTCTGCCACAAGCCTGACAATTCTCAGGATGGCTTCTACCCAGTCCTATGAACGTTCATCAAGTGCCTGCTGTGTGCATGGTATGTGTGTGCGCGGGTGACAGTGCTTTGGGGGCTGGCCGTCTCTTTCACTGCACTTGCAGATAAGGGCTGCCCAGAGAGGGTGAGAGGCAGGAGTGGGGTTAAATCCAAGATAAAAAGGATGCTTTGTGTTCCCTGCACTGGATCTCCCCATAGCACCTGAATAGGGACAGGTGGGCTATGGGGCTGCGTGCTGGTGCGCCCTATTTTCAATAGTTAGGGCTTCCTAATTGCAAATAATAGAAATCTTCTGAGCTGAAGGATAAGAAGGATAAGAAGAATACTCTAGCTGAAGGATAGGGGGTAGGAGGGAGAAGATTCTGTACAAGGACACAGGAATCTCATAAAATCCAAGGGCTAAATCAGGTCATGCCCCAGGGGGACTAGAAACAGGAAATGGAGAGCTAATAGGAACCCAGGCTGCCCTTTTTCCTCAGCTCTTGTCTGCTTTTCTCTGCAGAGGATCTGATCTTCTCAGCCTGCAAATGCTCACCCTCTGCTCCTCCATCCATGGGGTGGAACGTGACACCCAAAGTGCACTGTTGAAATGTTACAAGTCCAGCCATCCGACGGGTAACTCTCTCTGGTGTCTCAGTTCTAAACTGCCCCAAAGAACTGAGGAGTGCCTGTGATTTTCTCAGTTGTGGATCAGATGCCCACTCCTGGCTCAGTTACATGCAGCCAAGAGGGTGAGCTCACTTCATAATACATGACTCCTGAGAGCCCACTGTGTGGGCAGAGCTGGGAGTTTCTGGGGAAGAGGCACTGAGAAGAAAACCACACTGGCTCTGCCCTACCCTCAGTCTAGCACTTTGTAGTTAACTAAAATTTGTATTTGGGGTGCCTGTGTGGCTTAGTCGGTTAAGCATCCAACTTCAGCTCGGGTCATGATCTCGCGGTTCGTGGGTTCGAGCTCCATGTTGGGCTCTGTGCTGACAGCTTGGATCCTGCAGCCTGCTTCAGATTCTGTGTCTCCCTCTCTCTCTGCCCCTCCCCCACTCGCACTCTGTCTCTTAAAAATAAATGTTAAAAAAATTTTTTTTAAAAAGAAAGAATTGTAGATTCACATGCAGTTGTAAGAAATAATGCAGAAGGAGTTCTTGTGCACTTTACCCTGTTTGAAAACTATAGTATATTAGCACTACCAGAATATTGACATTGATTCAACCTACCAATCTTACTCAGACTTCACCAGTTTATGCTTCTACTCAATTGTGTTTGCATGTGTTAGGTTCTATACAACTTTATCCCACGTAGGTCCACATATCCAACACCACCAGGATCCCTTGTGTTGCCCTTTGAGGTAGGCTAACTAATGTCATCACCACCTCTCTCCTGCAAAGACACCTACACCTAATTCCTGGAAACTGTGAATGTCACCTTCTATGGCAAAAGGGACTTTGCAGGCATGATTAAGATCTCAAGATGGGGCATTATCTTGGATTATCCAGGTGGGCCCTAAATGTGATCACAAGAGTTCTTGTAAGACACAGGCAAGAAGGTCAAAGGAAGAAGCAGAAAACATGATGATGGATATGAGAATTTGGAGTGATGCTTGGGAGGGGTCACATGTCAAAGCATGACCTCCTGAAGCCTAAGGGAAGGGAAGGAATGCAGTGTTCTCTCAAGCCTCCAGAAGGAATAATAGCCCTGTCACCACCATGACTTTAGCTCAGTGAGGCTGATTTTGGACTTCTGGTCTCTAGAACTGTGGGACAATAAACTTGTGTTGTTTTAAGCCACTACATTTCGGGCAATGTATTACAGCAGCAATAGGAAACTAATATACTCTTTCACAACTACACCCACCTCTGTGCCAGCCCCTGGTGTCCACCAGCAGCCACTCATCTGTCCTCCACTTCTAAACTTCTGTCATTTCAATAACATTATATAAATTGAATCATACAGTATTTTGGAATCGGTTCCCCTATCCCCATCCCCTCTGCTCAGCGGAATTCCTTGGAGATGCATCCAAGTTGTTGAATGTGTCAATAAAAAAGTTCACTCTTTTTTATTGCTGAGTAGTATTCCACGGTATGGATGTTAAGTCTAGCCCTCTTTAATGCCTGTATATCTTATCTTTATCAGAAGGTCTAATTAGGGATATGTAACAATTCTTTTTCAATGTTTATTTATTTTTGAGACACAGAGACAAGCCTGAGCACGAGTGGGGGAGGGGCAGAGAGAGAGAGGGAGACACAGAATCTGAAGCAGGCTGCAGGCTCCGAGTTGTCAGCACAGAGCCCAACGTGGGGCTTGAACCCACGAACCATGAGATCATGACCTGAGCTGAAGTTGGATGCTTAACTGACTAAGCCACCCAGGGGCCCCAGTCTAACTAGGGATATTTTTAGAATAGTCTCTTGAAGCAGGATGTAGGAAGGAAAGTTAAAAATCATTCCATCTTTGGGCACCTGGGTGGCTCAGTTGGTCAAACATCTGAATTTGGCTTAGGTCATGATCTGGCGGTTTGTGAGTTCGAGCCCGTATCAGGCTCTGTGTTGTCGGCTCAGAGCCTGCTTCAGATCCTCCCTACCCCCTTCTCTCTGCCCCTCTCCAGCTCACACTCATGTGCACTCTCTGAAAAATAAACGTTAGGGGGGTGGGAGGGAGGGCAGGGTGGGTGATGGGTATTGAGGAGGGCACCTTTTGGAATGAGCACTGGGTGTTGTATGGAAACCAATTTGACAGTAAATTTCATATATTAAAAAAAATAAAATTAAAAAAAAAAAATAAACGTTAAAAAAAAAAAATCATTCCACCCTCCCTATTATCATATCAGGCACCCAAGTCCCCTCTAGAGCCTGCCTAGTGCCACCAGCTTCTGCTTGCATACCTTCTCTGACCTGGATGAAGTGACCTTCTCACTACCTGGATGACAATATCTATTACACAGTTGTACAGCTGTACCAGAAGTTCTGGTCTTGAGTTCAGCCAAGTACCTCTCTTAAGAGGGGGATGGGGTCAGACCCAGAGAACCTCTTCGAAGGAGAGCAACTTCAGCTGGAAAGGGAGCTGAAAGGGAGTCATCTGGGCACTGACGTGGGCCCTATTCACAAATCCTGGACACCTCCACATCCCGTTCCAGCTCTTCCCTAGGAGCCTCGTGCCTAGTGGCCCACAGCCAGGATCCCTACTCCATGAATCCTCCTCCTCCCCATTTGGCTGCATATTCCTCCGTCTTCTTTCCCCTCCTCCATGAGGAAAGAAACACCATCCTGCCAGCTACTTGAAGAAAAGGAGCCAGCCCAAGTGGGAAAGTCCAAAGACTCAGGACAGAAAGACCGGGCAGATCTGGAGGAGCAGGAATCAGAACCTGCCCTGCGCCCCAGGCGGTGCACTTTAACAAAAGGGCTCTTTCTAGGCTCCTCCCTTCTCTCCCCTGGAAGAAGGGAAGCTGGCTCCTCCCAGGCCCATGCTTCCACCCTGAACTCTCCCCACCCCCACCCCCTTGCCTGGAGAGAAGCACCCTGGGGATTCTGAACAAAGACATCAGGGAACTAGAACAAGAGCAGGTCGTAAACCACCCTTTGCGCTGCCAAGCCCCCCCTCCCATCCACACACCCCTGGGCTCCCGCAAACACTCTCTGGCTCAGGCCCAGCTCTGGGCCTTCTGGCGAGAACCCCTCCCTGGGAGTGCCGCCTTCTGGGCAGCTTTTCTCCGGGACTGAGCTGTCAGGAGCCTCTGAGAGATTTCAAGACAGCTCCCCTCCCCCAAGGGATGCCTTTGTCTTTGTCTCCACAGAGGAGGCAGCAGCAGGGGTTTGGAAGAAAGGGGAATATGAGGCTGGTCTTTCTTTGACCCTAAGGTGCTCAGGATTGGGTGTGAGGGGTGGCAAGGCAAGGATGCCTTTTATCCTTTAAATTTTGGGGAGCTCAGAGGACTGAGAGTTCACTGCCTTCTGAAAGGTGGTCAGGGAAGGCTTCATGGAGGAGGCAGACTTTGAGCTGTCCTGGAAGGACAGTGGGGTTCGATGGGCAGAGATGAAGAGGAAGAGTGTTCCAAGAAGAGCTGTGAAAGCACCAGGAATACTGGGGAACAGGAAGTGGTCTGGGGTGCAGGCCCTCAAGGGGGAGTGTGCTGGCACATGAGGCTGGAGAAGCCCCTTGGGCAGCCAGATTGTGGAGTGCCTGGATGCTGGAGAGGTGAGGGCTATTGCTCAGGCAATAGGGAGCCACTGAAGTTTTTTGAGTAAGGGAGCAACTTGACAGGAATGATGGCTTTGGTCACCTGAGTGAAAGATAGGTGAGGTGGAGGCAGGGAGAGCTTCCTTGGTGGCCTGGGCAGGGCAGAGGCAGTTGAGGTGAAGAGAAAGGTGCACATGTGATGAACATTTTGAACAGAAGGTAGAACTTACGGAACATGGGACTGATTGAACGAAGGCTGAGGAAGAAGAAGCAGTCAGGGCTGACTCCCTTGTAGAAGCAACAGGTTGAGTCAAGAATGGGAGGGGGTGGGGTGGCATCCTCTGAGCACAAATGTCTGTGCCCCTCAGGATGTCTGTGGCCCCACTTTTGTGTGTTTGCCCTGGGCAAGACTTTGTTGCCTTGGGCTCCCAGCTGTGGAAGCTAGAATAGGTCCTTGGAGCATATGGCAAGAGGCAGGGCTGGTGTGCTGTACCCAGGCAGGCCTGAGTA
This sequence comes from Panthera tigris, assembly GCF_018350195.1. Lineage (NCBI taxonomy): Eukaryota > Metazoa > Chordata > Mammalia > Carnivora > Felidae > Panthera > Panthera tigris. The sequence continues at coordinate 59,285,071 of NC_056672.1, read as the reverse complement.
CCCAGCAGAGGCTTGGGGAAAAGGGAAGGAGCAGGTGGCTGGCCAGCCATTAGACCACACATGGAATGTGTGAGCGAGAACACTATTTTTCTCTCCACTTAAAGTTGATGCTGACTTCGACTTTTCCATCATTCTAACATTGACTGAGCACCTCTGTGTGCTAGATAGTGGTAGGGCCATGGTGGGTTCCAGCCCAGGCCCCTACCCTCAAGGAAGTCTCAGTCAAAGCAGGGAGGCTGGTGTGGACATAACGGACTCCATTACTAAGGCCTACAGTGCTCAGTGCCATTAGCAAGAGACAGAGAGTGACAGGTCAGAGAAGGAGTCCTTAAGGGGGCTTTATCGCAGGGGCGTGGGGCAAAGGGCAATTCCAGGAGAGGACATAGCTTGAACAAAGACATGGAGATAGGAGTCTGCCAGCATGTACTGGAACCCAGAAGGATTTGAGTGGGAGACCAGAGACAGGAGGACAGTGGAAGCCATTCTGGAAAGGCATGTTGAGGCGGATGCAGAGGACCTGGGTGCTGGCTGGAGGTGGGAGGCTGCAGTGCAGGCAGTGGAAAGGGGCAGTGGGGTAGGCAACGGGAAGGATGATGGAAGAGTTTCATAAAGGCGGAGGCCGTGATGGTTGCCGGGCCTGAGAGGCCACTGAGCCCTGGCCACCCCCGCCTGCCTCTCCAGGACCTCTCAGTTTACATTACTGTCTGGGTCCTGACTCCTTTATGTTACATTTTTGGATCACCCACTCATAAATCCTCATCTTGCCTGGGGCTGGGAGCCCTTGAACAGAGAGCAGCTTTGATTTAGAGACAGAAATGGCAGTAAAGGGGGAGCAAAACTATCTAGAGAAGAGCACGGGCTTCCCCTGGGGGCAACAATGTAATTAAAATGGGGCCAGCTCTCTTTCTGGGGTGGGGAAGTCTGGCCCAAGCTCTGTGTGGCCCTGAGAACCTCCCTAGAGCGCTGATAAGGGAAGATCTCCATGTGCCACCCCTGTCCATTGTGCCAGTAGACTTCCAGATCCAGGAAGAAGGGCCAAACTCAGAGCAGCCCAGCTCCCTGCTGTGGTAAGCAGACTTACAGCCCTCTATACTCGCCCCCTGCTAGTAGTCACGTTTTTGTGTATTTCCCTCCCCTAGGGTGGGAGTCTGGAGTGACCTAATGACTTTTTCTGATGGATGGAATGCAGCAAAGGTGTGGGTTGTCACTTCTATGATCAGGGTACAAGACCATGACTGTATTGCCTTCTTGCACACTTCAGTAAAGCGAGCTGCCACATTGAAGAGGCTCTCATGACAAAGAACTGAAGGTTGTCCTCTATCCATAGCTAGTGAGAAAATTAAGCCCTCCGTCCAAAAGCACACAAAGAATTGAAGCCTGCCAACAACTATGTAAATGAGATTGAAAGAAGATCCTTCTTCCCCACTTTAGGGGCTCCTGGGTGGCTCAGTAGGTTAAGCCTCCGACTCTTGATTTCAGCTCAGGTCATGATCTCATGGTTTGTGAGATCAAGTCCCGCATTGGGCTCTGTACTAACAGTGCTGAGCTTGCTTGGGATTCTCTCTTTTCCTCTCTCTCTGCTCCTCTCTCTCTCTCTCTCAAAAATAAATAAATAAATAAATAAATAAATAAATAAATAAATAAATAAATTTTAAAAAAGAAAAAGATCCTTCTTCCCCAGTTGAGCCTCAAATGAGACCACAGATTCTGGGATGACATCTTGATTATAGCCTCTTGAGGGACCATGAATCAAAAGATACAGCTAAGTTGTGCCTGGATACCTGACCCACAGAAACTATGAGATAATACTGTGTACTCTTTCAAGCTGACAAATTCATTCATAGCAGTAGGTAAATTATATACCCACTGATTTAAGCCAGTCAATTCCTTACTCTAAATCTCAATGTTCTATCTGAATAAATGGGTTGATGATACTCAAGCCAATGTGTTGTTGTAGAGATCAGAGACAATGGCAGATGGGAAACAGGTCTGTAGACTGTGAAATGCTGTGTACATGGAATGCATTTTTGTGAATTTGATTATCTCAGTGAAGGGTTAGGGAGAGCATGTTCTTGTCTCAGCTTCTCAACTTACATGCCAGGTGACCTTGTATAAGCCAGCTAACCTCTCTGTCCTCAGTGTCCTCATCTGTAAAATGGACTTGCTGGGAGGACGTTGCTGTCCCAAGGATGCAGGATGCTAATGGGAGATAAAGGGCGGGGGAGGGGGGGAGTCCTGGGGACAACATGCATCTTGGTTAATCTTTTCTTATCTCTATTGGGTATTGGATTCTCACTGGCTGGTCCTTGCCCTTCTCATGACCCACAGGTAAGGGGTTCTCTATACCCTCCTGGGTCAGAGTCAGCTGGGCAAAGCCATTGGCCCAGAGAGACAGTGACTTACTTGCTCAGGACCATGAAGCCAGTTGATGGAGGAGTAGGGAGCAGGAAATGTGTCTTCTTGACCTCAAAGCCCATGAAAAAAATTAGCTTGCCGAAGTTGAGGTTCTAAGTTTAGACTCATTACTGTTCCTTGCAAAGAGAGGATAAAATTTCAGAGTCTAGATTAAAATCTAGATTTTAGTCCAAAGGATGACCTTCCTGCAATGTCAGAGCCTGAGTATGTTCTGTCCTATATGATCACAGAGATGATGACATAGTTGCTAAAGAAAAGAGTTAGCTTCTGAGAGAAACAATGATATGGGAGGCCTCATTGGGATAGGTGAGAGGTATAAAGAGAAGACTTTTCTGAAAGCAGCTGAGATCTAAAGGAGAGTAGGAATCACCCAGGGAAGAGTGAAAAAAGAGAGTCACAGGAGGAGGAAATAGCATGTGCGAAGGCCCTGAGGCAGGAAGGCACATAGTGTGTTCAGGTGATGGAAAGGACACCAGTCTTCTTGGAGCTTAGTGAACAATGGGATAGTAACTTGAGGCCAAAGTGTATAGTATCTTAGAAGCTTTGATAAGAAGTTTGGACTTTATTCTGAGTGATCCAATTGTCATTATAAATAGGCAAGACCTCTGGGCATGAGGTGGTGGGGTGGTGAGGCGTGGTAGGTGGCAGGAGTTTGGTTGGAGGTGGTGCTGTGTCCTGAGATTAGATGAGCAGTAGGTCTGGAAGGCAGATGAAGAGATGAGTAAGATGAGGAAGCACCAAATCCCTTTGAACAAATAGCCTTGGATTTCCTGGGCAGCCTGACGCAGGGAGCTTGCTCCGGGTTGTCAGGCTGAACTATCAGAAGCCATGGCCCCATCCATGAGCTCTCCAAGGTCCTGTGGGACTGTGTCCCAAGACAGAGACTGCTGAAGCCTTGGCACATCTGGTCCAGGCCTGACACACCTACTGCCAAGTGACTGGCTGATGGTTTCTGGGGGCAGGAATCTTCTTTTTGTCCCTGTGACAGGCAAAATAACGTCCCCCTAAGAGGTCTGTGTCCTAATCTCTGGAGCCTATGAATATGTTAGCTTACATGGCAAAGGGGAATTAAGATTGCCGATGGAATTCAGGTTGATAATCAGCTGCTCTTAAAAGATGGTGAGGATTCTGGACTACTAAACTGGGCCAACGAAGTCACAAGGGTCCTTAAGAATGGAAGGGGGGTGGGCAGGAGACAGGTCAGAGAGATGCGATGTGAGAAGAACTTGACTGGCCTTCTTTGCTGGTGTTAAAGATGCAGGAAGAACTCATGAGCCAAGGAACTCAGATGGCCTTTAGAAGCTGGAAAAGGCAAAGAATGGATTGTGCCCTAGAGCCTCTAGACAGGAGCATAGCCCTGCTGATAGCTTGCTTTAGCCTGGTGAGACCCGTGTCACAACTTTATCCTACAGGACTGTGTGGTAATTTTACATTTGTGTTGTTTGAACCACTAAGTGTGTAGTAATTTGTTATGCCAGCAATAGGAAACTAATACAGTCTCCTTTCTCCCCAAGGGCAACGCTGAGGCATGCGGGCACCACCTCTGTGCCGATGGCCAGCTTATTCTCAAACAAATAAACACTATCCCCAAAATGGGGCACAATGGGAAAAGCACTAGGTCTGGAGTCTGGGAGCTTGGGCTGTCACTGTGGCTTTGCCAAATAGGTGTGAGAACATAGGCTGGTCCCTTTCCTTCTCTGGCCTCAGTCTGGACTGGGGCTAAACCCTGGCTGGCCCCTTCTGTCACCTTGCAGGGGGGACAGCACTCTGTGAACTATAAGGTGGTGCACTTGTGTAAAGGATGCAGGGGGTGAGAGCTGAGGAGAGGGAATTCATAGTCCTAGAAGAGCAGACATTTCAGCGAGGAGAGAAAAGACATGGGCACAAGTCAAGATAAAGTAGGAAAGCCACAGGGACCTGTGACTGGAAGGCACCAAAGCCAGCACTGGAGGCCAGGCAGCCCTGAGTGTGTTCAGGGAATGGTGAGTTGCCTGATTGCACTCAAGTCTGGGGCATGTAGGGGAGGGATGGACACAAGGCTAGAGCCTGGCCTTACAGCACCTTGAATGCCAAGAAGAGCAGCCCAGACTTCAACTTAAAGACTGACCCTGGAGAGCCCTTGTGGGGACCCAGTAACTTATTGGAAGGCCACACAGGGGCTGGAGCACAAGACCACCTAGGAGACTGATACCAGAATCCTGGCTTTGGGTTCCCCTAGATGTGTAGATGCCCTAGTTTGCTTTTTCTCACTCATGACTCTGCTCTCACCAGCTGGGAGACCTTGACAAATCTTTGCCCTCTATAATCTCAGTCTTCCCTCTTGTAAAATGGGGCTGACAATGCTAACCCCGTTAAAGCATTGTGAGGATCACACAAGAAAACATGTAAAATACTGGCTGTGAACTCCCTAAATGCTACCCAAACCACCAGGATCCCTTCTCACAATACAGCGACTTCCACCTTGCTCAGGTGGACATTTTACACCTTTTCCTTCCCCCAACAAAAGCAACTTTTCTTTTCTGTTATCTGTATACTCTTTCCCAGCAAGAATTGTGGATATCTGCATGGAGCATCCCCACATTCTTCAAAAGACGTGTTTGGAAACAAGAAATTGCTAGAGAGATGATTCAGTCTTTGGCCTCAGATTGTGTGTGGACATAAGCAGGCCCATCTGCAGAGCCTACACTGCCAAATTCTGTCACTCTTGCTCCATATGGTCTGTGCCCCCCCCCACCCCCCCGTCTTGCCTCCCAGAAGCTGCAGCCTGTGCCTGTCTCTCACTCCACTTTGGTTGCTACACAGAAAATTCAGTGAAGGGTGTCTTGACTCCAGTGGGTGGGGCATTTCTGCTCCTCTGCCGTTATGCCTACGGCTGTTAAGGGACCAAAAGCCAGTTGACAGTGGGGGTGGGTATTGCTGGACTTCTTTGGGCCCCCTCACTTTTTGTCCATGTAGGGCCACAGTGTGGAGTCTGAGAGCTGAGAGGGACCAAGGGGGGCTGTCGGTTCCTGCTTCAGAGGCAGAGATCTCTCCTGTAATGAAGTAAGCTCCTAAAATGTTGTTCACCAGTCCATTCGCCTTGTCCCAAAGCAGAGTGATGTTCCACAGCCTCTTTCAACCACATCCTTGCCTCACAGGCAGCTTGACATGGCATTGGAAGACCCCAGTTCAAGTCAAGCTGTGTGACCTTAGTCATTGGCTAGCCTTTTTGAGTCCTCCTTTCCTCATTTGAGACCTGTGAGTAGTGATTCCTGCCCTGTTCATATGGTAGGTTGGTTGTGGGGGTCTAATAAGATAACAGTTGGGAAAGAGCTTTGTAAATTGTAGAGCAGCGGACTCAAAGTGTAGCCCCAGGGCCATCAGCCGCAACATACAAATTCTTGGCCCCTCGGCCAAACTACTGACCCAGAAGCTCTGGAGGTGAGCCCAGCAGTGTGGGCTTCCACAAGCTCTCCCAGTGACAAACTTGGGGATCACCACTGTGGGAAGATGGGCACAGGGATGAGATTGTCTCCACCCCATTGTCAGTTTAGCTCAGGGAGTCGCCTCAAGTGTACCAGAGCCTGTCCCACGTTGGGCTGTATAGATCTTTCATCACAAATGGTTTAAGGTTTCAAGATCTGCATGAGAAATCATGCAGGCAAATCCATTTCAAAATAAATTCATGATGTTCACGGTCAGATTGAAAAGCAACTTCCCAGGGAGATTTAAACCTTGGATGGAAAACTCAAAGCCTTCAGGAGCTAAGCAGGGGATGTGAATGAGGCAGAAGCTGGGTGGGATAGGAAGGGGGAGAACCAAGCTGTGATGCAGAGTTGAGACCCTACCTAAAGCCATTAAAAAAGTAAACCCATATACTGGGCCAAACAAAACACATATGTTAGACAGATCTGGTTCAATGCCTGCCAGTTTGTATGTAACTGGTGCAAATGTTGAAAAAAAGAAAAAAAAAAAAGATTTGTTCTTCACCAAGCTATGCATTGGCCACAGGCTTGATTGCCCCGGAAAAGAGTGTTTGGCACACAGTTATAATTTCCAGGTTCAGCCTGGACTAAACATGGTATGATTTCATTAATTCACTCATGTATTCATTATCAAAACACTATCTTCTAGGTCCTGTGCTGAGGTTTGTCAACCCAAAGCTGAATCAGACACTGTCTCTATCCTCCAGGGAAGCAGGGCATGGCTGTGAATGGCACCATGGCATTGTTTTCCAGCATTCTGTGGTATGCTGCTCAGTGAGATAATGAGTGTTCCATGAGAAAAGTGGTGCAGGGTTAAACATGGAAAGCACCAAGTTAAACAAAATTGAACCTATTACTTCATTACAGGACTTCTCAGAGCCTTTACTATGCCCATGTGCTTCACCTATTACATGACCGCCAGGTATCTGGGCCTGTCTGGGGGGTCCATGATGGGCCTAGATGTCCTGACCTCTATTGGGGGCTGGAGAGTGAGCAGATGTGGGGCTCCCTTCCCCAGGAGGTGGCTGAGTCAGGGACCTGGTTGCACTTAAGCCTGGGCCTCCTGATGAGTGGGCTGAGGCTCTCCCTTCAGGGTTCTGCAGTGCAATGCTGAGGGGCAGTCCTCAGGGGTAGATTTTACTTTCTGTGGCAGCAGGAAAACCTCAAAGCGTTGAATCCCAGGGCCCCTGGTCCCGCTGCATTTGAGAAATATGACTGCCCTATGCTGGGGAGGAGGCATCCACACCAGGGAATGGAGAGCAGTCAGTGTCCCATGCAACAGGAATGTTGAAGCCTGCTCCCATAGCAGTTTCCAGGTTTTATTACCAAGAAAGGGGGAGAAAGCAATTCCGTGTGTACAAACAGGGTTTGATCTCCCTCCCATAGCATAGGCTGCTGCTCTGCCCAGGAGAATAAGGAATCCTCTGACAGAGCCTACAGTTACATTAACTGCTGCTTTTCCACCAAGGGTGGCTCTGACTTCTATGAATAAAACTGCGAGGTTCAGGATGGATCTGAAAACCAATCTGCCCCTTTCTCTTCTTAACCCTCCCCATTCATTGTCTGCGGCACTCACTCTCACTTGCTCTCTCTCTCTCTCTCTCTCTCTCTCTCTCCCTCTCTCTGCAATATATGAAGTCATTCCAGTTTGGGACTCAATACCACTTTTGTTCTGAAAATCCCCACAGCGAAGGCAGAATGAATTGCGACTTGGTCAGGAATAATCTTTCACAGAATTGGGATAGAAACACATTCATGGAAAAACACAAAACACAACAACAAAAAACCCAGACTCCCTTGAAAACATAATTCATGGAGATCTCCAAGACGTAACTTCTCAAACCAAGAGAGACTGATTCTAAAAGTGTCTGTTGTGACTCCCTTTATGTTCAGTTTCAGGTACCCAAAGTACTTGTGCCTAAAGTAGAAAGGGTGGGAAAATCCCACTTTCTTGTAAGTCCTATTTAAGGATCAGGGTAGGAAAGTTTACTCTGGCAGAATCAGAAAAAGCTGGAAGCCAGGAAGAGGAGACATTTAAATCAATCAATCAATTAATTAATTTAGTTACTTAATTATCTGTTTATTTATTTAGTTATATCGCCCAGGGTGTGCTCAACGCTCTTCTGAGACATTTCTATGTATTTCTCCCATTCACACTATCTTCCAAATGCCCCATGTTCTTTGTGCTCAAGAGAGTTGAAGGGACTTCCCGAGGCCAGATGAGCAACAAAGGGCAGCTTTCAGAGTTCAGTCTATTGGTTTTAAGGCCTGTCTGTTCTGTGTCTGGGATGGACCTCAAAAGATCTAGATATCTGGGGGGGGGGGGGGTGGCAAGAGAGAGAAGTTTCCACTTGAAGGAACAGCAGGAAGTGCCTGAAGCTGCTTGTCTTTGTGACAGAAGGGAGAGGGATTCTCCCCACAGACGAGCCTGGGGATTTCTTTCCCTCACTTTGTCCTCAGTCCCTCTTGTTGGCAGCCTCTGGTCTGTCAGTTTGTGGGGCATACACCAGCCAGCAATTCAGAGTTCTGCTCCCAGACCAAGAAAAACTGAACTAGAACCTTCCTCCCAAACAGTGTGCAGGACACACAGCCCAGACTTCATGGGAATCTGCTTATGCGCAGCTCCTCATCAGCCGGGAAAGACTGCTCAGCGGCATGATTTAAGAGCAGGGCTCACATTTCTCACACAGTTGGAGGAGGTTATAACCCACAGAGGGCTCTGGCTTCGATCTGGCCAAGACTACAGAGAACATCTCTTTCCCAGCTAACGTGGACGTTTCTTGCTTTAATTCTTGTCCTGTCATTGGTCTGTGTGCTGAAAGCAGGTCTGAACTTGTGGGAGCATCCAACAGGCAGACAAAGGAAATGAATTATTTCTGTAGACACCAGAACATTGGGTCTAGAAGGAGGGAGGTCACAGTCCCACCTTGGCCGCAGCTAGGACATCAGGATCCAAGTACAAACAGCACCAAGCAAGTCCTCATGGCTGGTGGGTGACTGTATAAATAGGAGTGATGCTGCCAAGATACCTGTCCACCTGAGCAGTTTCCAAGGTCACAGCTTCTATTTTTGCCATTGTTAAGCTAATCAAACACTTCCCAAAGCATCTTTCCTTATGGCATGTTAACAGGTGCTATATGGGGGTGGTCAAATAAGTTTGGAGGGAAAGCCGAAGTCAAGAAGATTAATTCAATTTATTTAACTGAAAGACTTCTCAGAGGCGTTAGCACGCTAACGTGCTTTATGAATCTCTGAGAGGGAAGTAGTTGGTAGCATTCCCCAAATTTATTGATCAGAGATTCATTTTTCCCTCCAGAGCACCTCAGGGGATGAATGTTCCATGGAGCATATTGCTGGAAAGCTGGGTTTCATGTTACACTTTTCTTACTTTTGTAAGGATTGACATTAACCAAGGCACGGAAAAGGAGGATGTCACAGAAGGAGATGAAAGAGAGCATGGAGTGTGGCTACCCCCAGCTGTTGAGAGGTTCCTAATGGCCAAGGCAAAAAGAGAGACACTCGGCTACTCTAACAACTATTGTTTCATGTTCCCTGGGATATTTTCTTCCCAGCCCCTTCTGTCCATTAATGTTTTCCCTCCAACCTGAGTTATGTGTCATTTAGGATTAGATTTGGTTACAAATAATAAAGACTCCACAATAGTGGCTTAAGCAAGACAGAAGTACACCTTTCTCTCACATAAAAACAAAGAGAGGAGGCAATTCAAGGCTGGTAGGGCAGAGACATGGCATCAGGGATCCAAGCTCCCTTCTGTCTTGCTCCTCTGTCACATGTAGCTTCCATTCCATTCCTCATGATGCACAATGGCTGCTGGAGCTCTAGCCATTGCACCCACATTCCAGGCAATAGAAAGGAGAAAAGGGAGGAGAAAAGGACAGCCTTTCCCTTTTAAGAACTTCCAGAAATACCTCAGAGCACTTCTGCTTATATCTCACTGATCAGAAGTTGGACACATGGCCATACCTAATAGCAAGGGAGACTGGGAAATGTCTTAACTGGACAGCAATATGCCCAGCTCAGAAACGGAGGTTCCAGCACAAGGGGAGAATGGATATTGGGAGAAAGCACTCTACCACACGTCAAATATCATTCCCCTGACTAGAAAATTTTGGTCAAGCTGACCAGTCTGAGTTTTGCCCCTTTAGTTTGAAGCTAAAGGGGAAGAGTCTTTTTCTTCTATGGCTACTGAGCTGAAGAGAGTCTGAAGGTTTGAAGCGCTTCTCCCCAGTGGAGAAAGCAGGTTTAGATGGAGAGGACAAAGCCAACATGCAGAGAGACTGGGGAGGAGACTGGAAGAGGTGTGAGCTGACTGATGGATCCCCAGGTCCAGCCATCCCAGAGGCCAGCTGCTCCCCCGGCCCCCTCCTAGTTACATGATCCAATAAATCCCCCTTTTGACTTAAAGTGTTTCAATTTGGGTTTCCATCATTTGCAATAAAAGAGCGCTGGCTGCTCCTTTCATTGCTGAGAGCGGGTACCACATGGATCACTCTTTTGACAGGGAAAGCTTTTTCCTGGAACTAAATCACAGAAGGACTTTATTGCCTGATTTCGTATTGAAGGACACTGGGTAATATAATCACACTCTCACCCATCTGTGCAGCTCTTCACAGTTTACAAATTTCTTTTACATCCGTCGGCTCACCCGGGTTTCACAGTCTCTCTGAGATGCAGGTTTTATTTCCCCCTATATGCAAGATGAGGACCCTGAAGCTCAGTGAGATAACCTAGTTCATCTACATGGCTGGTCAGCAGTGGCACCACTTGCCGTTCAAGTAGTGCTTTGTGGGCGGCCTCTGTAAAGATGAGGATGGTATGACTCTGTCACAACATGGGGAGGAACACAGTATGCAGGGTGGACGAGCTGAGGAAACCCGGCCCATATATCTTAGTTCAGGGCCAGACCTCAGAGCGAACGACTGGAGAGAGGGCATGGCCATGGGACTGTCTCAAGTACTGGTTGAGATAAAATCGTTTTCAGATGAATACTGAGGTTTGCCACCAACAGACCCTTTCTGAGAGAATTATGCTAGGATATACTTTAGGAAGAAGAAATTCAAACTCAGACAGGACAAGTAGAATGTAAGAAGGTATGTGGAGGAAAGATATAGTTAACATGGGGTTAAATCTAAATGTGCACTGAATGTATAAAATACTAATAATCTGGAAGATATGAAGATAAAGTGCGAGTAAAATACTGTACAACAATAAGACATAAGGGGTATGGTGAAATTCAGGGTGTGCTAAGGTCCTTGTATTGTCTGGGAAGAAGGATAGACAGTGATTAACATGCATGTACTATGCATATTAAAAAATCAAGGGCAGGGGCGCCTGGGTGGCTCAGTCGGTTAAGCAGCTGACTTCGGCTCAGGTCATGATCTTGCGGTCCGTGAGTTCAAGCCCCACGTTGGGCTCTGTGCTGACAGCTCAGAGCCTGGAGCCTGTTTCAGATTCTGTGTCTCCCTCTCTCTGACCCTCCCCCGTTCATGCTCTGTCTCTCTCTGTCTCAAAAATAAATAAACGTTAAAAAAAAATTAAAAAAAAAAATCAAGGGCAACCAATAAAAGAAGAAATCATATATATCATCTCTTAAAGACTGAAGGGGAAGCATGTGATAAAAGAAGATTCAATCATGGTAAATCTAAAACATTAAATAAGATGGTAGAAATAAATTTAAGAAAATTGATAGTAACCACGTATGTAAATAGACCAAAGTCTCTGATGAAAGAATAGAAATTCTCAGATCAAAATTCTTTTAAAAAAATTTTGTTAATGTTTAATTATTTTTGAGAGAGAGAGAGAAAGAGAGACAGAGTGCAAGTGGGGAAGGGGCAGAGAGAGAGGGAGACACAGAATCGGAAGCAGGCTCCAGGCTCTGAGCTGTCAGCACCGAGCCCAACGTGGGGCTCAAACTGTGAGATCATGACCTGAGCCAAAGTCGGTTGCTTAACTGACTGAGCTACCCAGGTGCCCCCCAATCAAAATTCTTATAAAAAGCCATATGCTATGTATTCTGGGCAAATATTGACCAAAGTAAAGGTGGCATAGATATTTGGATAAAATAGACATTAGCGTCAAGAGTATTATTAGGGATAAAGATGGTTATTACAAAATATTAAAAGGAACAATTGATAAGAAACATATAAATTTTCAAATCACATAAAAATTCTAAGGTAGGGACAAGTTTGGTGAATTGAAGGGACAGAAAGATGACCAAGGTGGCTCTAAACTGTCCCCATCTTCTCTCACTCTATATCCTTTCTCAGTGTCATCTATCCAGTTTGACCTCTGTAATCACCTATAAAGAAGTAGTTCCCAGAGCTCTTCCCCAGAATTTCTGACTGTTTGCTGACCATTTCCATCAGTGTCCCCAGGCAGCTCACACCCAACATGCCCAAAGCCACACTCCTCACCCACACGTCTTCCACAAATATACTTTTCTTCCCCTAGTTCCCCATCTTTGTGAGGCTTTCATAACCAGCTCATCACCCAAGCTAGAAAACCAGGAGTCTTCAAGTGGCCCGTAGTCCAATGTCCACAGGCCTTTGCGTGGTAAATCAACATGGCAAGACAAGTGGAATTTGGGAAAAGGTTTGGAGGACAGGAACCAGCAGAAGACTTAGATCATATTCCTTTCCATTTTTGTTAACTGTTTCTAGTAACAAGTAATCCAAACAAAAAGAAGTAGATATTAAAAGTCATTCAACATTACAGTTCCTCAGTCATTCTAATATGTACATCCTGTCAGATCTTTTAAATCCATATATATTTATAGGTGTATGTATATTTTAGATTGTTGCACAATTGTGAATATATTAACAGTCCAGTTTCTTGCTTCTTTCATTTAATATACTTCGATGTCTTTTTATATCAATTCTATTTATTTATTTATTTATTTATTTGTTTGTTTATTTATTTATTTATTTTGAGAGAGAGAGAAAGAGAGAGATCATGAGCAGGGGAGGAGGAGCAGAGAGAGAGGGGGAGAGGGGATCCCAAGTAGGCTTCCTGCTGTCAGCGCAGAGCCAGGTGCCCCTCAAATCTTTTAAAAAAATTTTTAATGTTTATTTTATTTATTTTGAGAGAAAGAGAGGTGGGGGAAGGGCAGAGAGAGAATCCCAAGCAGGTTCTGTGCTGTCAGCACAGAGCCTGACACGGGCGATCTCACAAACCATGAGGTCATGACCTGAGCCAAAATCAAGAGTTGGATACTTAACAGACTGAGCCCCCCAGGCACCTCTCATATCACTTCTTTTTTTTTAACATGTGCATAATAATGCATTATTTGACTATGTCCTAATTCCTTAACAAATCTCCTAATGGACATAAAAATGTTTCAAACTTGCCACTTGTACAAGCAGATGCAGCGAACCACCTTGGGTGTGTATATGTGCATTTGAGTGAGGAAATGTGCAGAATAAATTTGTAGAAATGGAATGTCTGGGTCAATAGATATCCACATTTTAATCTTTGATGGATTCTGCCAAATTGCCTTTAAGACGTTCTTTCAATTTACCCCCTTCCCAACTGGGAACATATTTCCCTACCATCTCACTAATGTCAAGCATTATCCATCTTTAAAAGTGTTTTGCCAATCTGATAGGTGAAAATATATTTTTGTTGTTTTAGTCCATATTTCTTTGTTAGTTTAAGCACTGTGTATTTCTATTTCTTTTCAAGAGACTTTCTAATTCAAATCTTCTGCATATTTATTACTCAGGTGTTTTTCTTTTTTTTTTTTTTTTACTGAGTTGTAGAAAGTTCTTTATATATTAACACTATTAACCTTTAGTGTGTAATAAATGTTGAACATGTTTTTCCTCAATTTGCCATCTGTACTTTTGTTTCCTTTATGGTATCAGTTGCCTTACAGAAATTTTAAATATTTATGTAGTTAAATGTTTTCTGTCACGATTTCTGGCCTTATTTTCATTTTACCTCCTTGTTTTCAATGATCTGTTAATGATTTTACTCTCTAGTTAATCATGAGTTCTTTGAAGGCAGAGGCTACCTCTTACTCATGTTGGTAGATCCTACTATAGAAATCACTCACCCCTCAGCCTTGGCTCTGATACATGCTCAATAAATAAACACATTTTAAATTTTTATTGAATTGACAGAGTTCTGTGTGCTATAAAATAAGCAAGCATGGAAAATTTAATTCCGAGATTGAAGTTGAGGGAAAAGCCAAAATGCACGGTGAGGTAGAAAGTGTAATTTCTATCAATATGTGGAATAAGATCTGGGTTAAATTCAGCTGGTAACAGAAAATTATTAAAAGGATCACAAGAAGTGTGTTCTATGTTTCATTTTAAAAGCTTGTTTTTGTCACTGAATTATCTGCTTTTAGAATCAGAATTTAATAGGAGTCATAGTTTAATATGAAAATAGTCACAGCTTAATACAAAAAGCCAAAATTTAACATAAAAATCATAAAGCGGGGAGTTCAAATGCTAATCTGGATCTCAAGCAAATCTTGTGCTTGATGCACCACTTTAACCATGCAAACGACCCTGTGTCTACCCCCAGCTGGTGGCAGCGTGCACTAACCCCAGGGTATGTAGGGAAGAGAGCAAGAGGCAGAGTTTTAAGTGCAAGGACTGCAAATCTGAAGCTATAAAATGCTGTGACTTACATTCTTAATGCTGCTTCATTAAAACTTGGGAAAGCCATACAACTTTGGGGAAATCCCTTGGCCTCAGTTTGGCTATTTTAAAAACAAAGAGGTCACTGGGTGATCTTGGCAGCTCTTTCCAAAGCTGAGGTCCCAGGAGCCTATGAACATCTTTCTGTAAAATGGTTTCCAGGGCCCTGCCTTCGTGGGATTCCCTTGCGATTTAATCAGAGGTGTGAAGGCAAACCCATCGCAGCTGTTACCAGCTGTTCTGTGAGGCTGCTCCCGGAGCCCCCGAGAGTGTCAACACTGATGTCTGTACGAGTTAAATTAAATTCCAGGGTCTGGTGTGAAGCTGGAACAGGCCTTGATGTTTTTATCTCTCTGCTGCTGGGTCCCTGCAGGGCCCATTGCTTCAGCTGAGATAGCATGAGGGAAGGGGAATGGAGTGGAATGGGCAGTCTTCTCTCTTTTTCATTTATGTATGGTTCATAAGCATTTTATTATATAAATTATACCCCGGTCACTTCCTAAAAAGACTCAAGATGATTCATTAATTCACTTGAATAGCAGGTAGTCTATGCCTGCTCTATGCCAGGTGCAATGCTAGGGGCTGGAGGAGACAGAAACATATGAAAAAAACTAATACTGTCTCCTCCATGGTATTACAGAGGCACTGGATATACCAAGGCTGTGAGGACACAGGAAGTAGTAAACAATTTTGATAGTCCAGGTGTGAACATGGTGAGGAACAGAGAGGGGAAAGGGGATGACAATTTCTTGAGTACCTTCTAGGAGGCAATATGGCATAATAATCAAGAGCCTGAGCTCTGGAGTCAGGGTTCAACCTCTCTAACCTCAGTTTCCTTATCTGCAAAAGAAAATAGAACTTCCTTTACTGAGTTGTTGGGAGATTAAATGAAAAATGCATGTCAAGCACTTAGCGCTGCATCCCACACATGGCAAGCATGAGATACATAATCGCTATTCTATTATTATTCTGTGATTAGTCACCAAGATAGGCTTTATCATTAAATATTACATTGTAGGGGCGCCTGGGTGGCTCAGTCGGTTAAGCGGCCGACTTCGGCTCAGGTCATGATCTCGCGGTCCGTGAGTTCGAGCCCCGCACTGGGCTCTGTGCTGACAGCTCAGAGCCTGGAGCCTGTTTTGGATTCTGTGTCTCCCTCTCTCTGACCCTCCCCTGTTCATGCTCTGTCTCTCCCTGCTCAAAAATAAATAAAACGTTAAAAAAAATAAACATTGCATTGTAGTCATTTTACAGGCGAGACAGGGGTTCAGAGAGCTTATGTAATTTTCCCAAGCCCACGCAGCTTGGAAGCAAAATTCTAACTAATTTCCAGGCCCGTTTTCTTTGCACTGCTGTGATGTCTCGAGGTTTCCCAGAAGACTTGATATTTGAGTTGAATGTTAAAGAACAAAAAGAAGTCATTTTGTGGAGGTTAGGAAGGAGGAAGCACAGGCAAAGTAAACAGTGTATGCCACTAGAGCCCAGAGGCAAAGATGGAATGGGCTGTCTGGGAGTGGGGTGGCGGGGAGGAGCTGGTGGAGCTCTGGGCTTCTGAAGTTTCCTCCAGTAGAGGAGGATGGGGTGCAGGACACGGAGACAGACCAGATGGAACACTCAGTGATTCTGTCTCGTTCTCTGCCTGCCTTGAAGTTGAACCTTCCCAGCAAGTGGGAATCAGAACCACTCCTGTCCCATCTTCTGACCCTCAGGGTACATGTCTGATGGCCCTTGTGAGTCCCTGGTTCCCATTTAACCAACACTATGGTCATTGCTGGAGTCTCTAGGCATCCCTTTCTCCACTGTACTCTACCCCAGGCCCAAGAAGTGTTTGTATGTTAGTGGGTATTCTGTTTTTAAACCAGCAAACGGGAGAATCAAGATAGGGAGGAAAACCTCTTATACTCTGACACCATATCACTCACTAGGACTTACTTTATGGGCAGCAGATTAGGTAAGCCCTAAGTAGGACTAGGTTCTGGTTTTGGAGGAGTTCCTGGTCTGGTTGGGGAGACAGATAGCCAAATTCAACATTAGTGACGCGCTGGCCTCAAAGTGGGTCAGGGCTTAGGTCAGTGGCAATACCAAACAATGGTCTGTAGAGGAGAGTTTTGGCATCCTCATAATCTCTAACCAGCCCCTTCCCATTCTTTGATGGTCTCTCAGTTTTCATAAGTTGTGTTAAAGCATTTTTTTGGTTAGGTAAAATCATCTGTGACAGCCAGAATTCCAAGATGACCCTCGGTCACCCTCACTCTTGTATAATCCCCTCCCCTTTGAGTGTGGGTGGAAACTTTACATATGATATCACTCCTGTGATCACGTAATGTTATGTGGCAAAAGGGAGCTCATTCTGGGTGGTCCTGACTTCCATCAGGAGATCTCTTTAAAAGCAGAGCATTTTCTCTGGGTGGTCATAGAGAAACAACCCAGAGAGACACGCTCCTGCCGGCCTGGAAGAAAGCACACTGCTATGTTGTGAATTGCCAGTAAGAGACGTGGTCTCCAGTTGCTGACAGCAGTCCCCAGGTGATAGCTAGAGAGAAAACAGGGGTCTCAGTCTTACCACCTCAAAGAGCTGAAGTTGGCCCAACCTGAATGAGCTCGGAAGTGATTCGTTTCCCAGAGCCTCCAGAAAGGAATGCAGCCTGTCTGATACCTTGATTCCAGGAGACCCAGAGCAGAGAGTCTAGCCTTTCTCTGTACAGAAGTCCGACCTACAGAACTGTGAGCCCAATAGCTGTGGGAATTTGTTACACAGCAATAGGAAACTAATACAATGATTCTCATACAGATATAAAAGGAACATGTGTCAAATACTGTATTTCACTCACTCATATGTATTTCATGAGGTACTCTGTACGCTGTTACAACCCGTTCAAAGTAGGAGTCACGGAATTGCACGTGTGGAATGTTAAAATAGCTACAAAAGTAGTCAATATCCACAGAGCAATAATCATTGTAACTTCAATGGACAAAATTCATTTGCATTTCTATGGGCAGGAATCACCACATTGCTATCCATTTCCTACAATTTATAAAGTCACAAAACAGCTTGAAAACAATGACAGGAACAGATTAACCGAAAGAAAAGGTCATCTAGAAGGACTAGATAAGAATTATCTAGAAGTTTCTACAAGGACATCCAGTATTCTTTATTGCCCAGTTTAAAAGACTTTCACGATGCTTCCTTATAAGTGGTATGCAAATGCAGCTTCGAGATAGGCTACCACTGCCACACACACCCCTCCCCAAGTATTGCCACCATGAAATCCTGTCACAGAGACTGTGGCTTGGCCTTGGACTGGATTCAGTGAGGCCAAGGGTTGGATGAGTCTTTTCACGTCCATTATCTGGCTCATGATTCTGTCTTCTCATAAGACTTCAGTGGGTAAGGTAGAACTGGTAACAGTTACCCCATCACATTTCTTTGGAGAGTGGGGCCCAGAGAGGAGGGGTCACTCAGGGAGTCAGTGGCAGGTGTGACCCTTGATCCTCTCCCTTCCCATTCAGGGCTTGTCTTCTCCATGTACCACCCTCCTTGTCCTCAGGTGGGTGAGCTTTCCGTCTCCCATCCCCTCCCCTCCTTTGTGCTGGGCCAGCCTCCCCTCCACACTACAGGGCTCGGCACCTGACTTGGGGATTGGCTAAGGCCTCGGACGCTCCGTGTCCAGTCTGCAGGCAGCAATCCCAGGCCTCTGCAGAGCCTGTCTGATCCAACACCCCCAGACCCCCAACTACCCTTTGTGCACTGAGCACATCCATGCCTGTGTTCCCCTCTTTTGCTCTAGCAGCCTGACAGTCCCCAGTCAGGCATGACTTGCCCAAACCTGCTGTGCCAGGGCCACCTGCTCTGCCTTTTGGGCTGCCCACCCCAGCCACCCGCCTCTGTTGGCTTCCCACTGGGACTCGGGCTGGGAAGTCATCTGGGAGGCCAGGCATGCCAGTCTGCCGGAGCCTCTTCCCAAACCCTCCTGACCGGTGCCAAGCACTAGTGCGGGACAAGCCACTCACTGATGCCAGGTCGGGCAGCTGGCTGGCAAACCGGCCACCTGCTCAGCCCACAGAGCATAAAGTTTTTGTTTTGCTTGCCTTTTGAATCCTGGAGCCGAGACTTAGAGCTGAGAGGGTTTGGAGAGAGGCTAGTCCAGCCCTACACCATTCAGACATGATCACTGCAGCCCAGAGAGGAGATGGGCTCTGTGAAGGCTGTTCTCACCAGCTGGGAGCTGGGGGGGGGGGGGGGGGGTTAGTACTGCTGCCCTAACTTTCTGCTCCTTGGGGACCCCTGTGGGTGCAGATCACAGGGGAGTGGGATGTAGCTTGATCAGGACTTTTGGATTTTTAAAGAGGCAGAAAAGCTGGAGAGTCTGAGTTCTGGACTCCAGTATCGGCTCAGTTGTGCGACAATAGTGTCTCAGTTTCCTTGCTCCTCGTTCCTCGTCCCCTTCCCTGCCTCTCTCTCTCTCTCTGCCTCATGCTCCAGTCCCGTGAAGGAACCACATGCTGTTTCCCAGACATACGGCATTCTTCAACACCACTAGGCCTTCCATCGTGCTCCTGCTGCCCAAGCTGCCCTTTCCTGACTCCTGTCTGTTTCAAGATTCAGGCCAAGCTCCATGTGGATCTCTGCCCCTTTCTTCCTGCTGCACTCATGCTCCCTGCCAGAGGAATTCACCTGCCTCTGTTTGCTCCCCTGTGCCCTCTTTGCAGCACCTGCCATACCTGGTTCTTCCTTTTTTTTTTCACCTGTCTGTACCCCCTTTAGCTAGTGAGCCTCTCAGAGGTGTCATCCAAGCTTTATTTGCCTCCATAAATGTACACACAGTCTTTGCCAGATGTTTGCTGGATATACGCTACACTTAGAAAACAAAAAGGGGCAAATATCTTCAGAGATATTTACTAAGGCTTTCGAAAGCATCGAGTGTATTTAATTATGGAGAATCATATGGAAATGATTACAACTAAACTTAGAAATTTACCTTGGCTAAAAATATCATAATATAGAAATGATCTTAAAGACGACTTAATGAATTACTGATCTTAAAATGGAATCTCATTTTAAATATTTTAAATACATCCCATTTATTGAAATGGTAATAACTTTTTAAAAGGTCCAGATGTCTTGGGCAATTCTTAAGAATGAATATTTTTGAAATGTGTTTTTAAACTTTTTTTTTTTTTTAAGTTTATTTTTTTTCAACTTTTTTTTTTTTTTTTTTTTTTAATTGTTGGGACAGAGAGAGACAGAGCATGAACAGGGGAGGGGCAGAGAGAGAGGGAGACACAGAATCGGAAACAGGCTCCAGGCTCCGAGCCATCAGCCCAGAGCCTGACGCGGGGCTCGAACTCATGGACCACGAGATCGTGACCTGGCTGAAGTCGGACGTTTAACCGACTGCGCCACCCAGGCGCCCCTAAACTTTTTTTTTTTAAATGAGAGAGAAAGAAGGAAAGAAACAGAACAAAGAAGGAGGGGAAGAAGAAAGAAAAAGTTGTCAGAAAGAGCCCTTTGGTTTCCTTTATGAGGGTCATCGTATTCATGACACTGTCGGGACAAATGATGCTACCTTCCTGGGTTTTACCTCCTTTATCAAAAGCCAGAGCTGGGTGCTGTAATGAGAGAGGTGCTGGCTGTTGGCAGAGGGTCACTGCATTGTCTTTCAATGACCCTGGACCTGGCAGTGTGAGAGAAAGTTTTCTCTTTTAGGGAGGAGCACAAAGTTACTACCAAGGAGAGAAATGTAGGACAAGGAGCATGTTCTAGGAGGGCTTTGGTGTCAAGCTGGTCTGAAGTTGGGAAGCCTTTGGATACTGACACTCGAAGCCAAGTTTCTCTCTTCTCTGCACCTCAGTTTCTAAAATGAGTAAGTTGGACCCAATGACTCTAAGCTCATTTCCCATTCCCACAGTCTGTGAACCCGCCTCTGGCAGGCTGATTATGAAAAAGCAAAATGATCCTGTCAGGGCTGGATAAAGTTCCAATGCCCAGGCTTTATAGGAGACACCTCCCTTTGTCTTACAATGTCCCCCAAACTACAGAGCCAGATGATATGGCCAGCTTCTGGGGACCTCTGATCACCCCCTCCACATTTTGCATCCTTTTCGTCCTCTGTGCCTGAAAACCATTCAGCTTAGCTTTGACCTGCTGGAATGTTCCTCATACGTCAAAGCAGCTGTTGGAAAGTAAAATGATTGCATCAAAGCAACGGGGAAAGAGTTGTTTGTTTTAAGGCTGGAGACCCACGAAATGCACATGGCTCCTTTTGTGGGTTACATTACAGTGCATCTATAGGTCTTTGTTATTTCTAATTATAAAGTAATTTCATAGCTTAATAGTGTCTCTTGAGCTAATAAGGTAGGTAGAGATGGCCAGAAGTCCCGAATTCACATTGTAGCATGGCTGGAAAAGGCAGAATGGTTCTGCATGAGCATGTAAATGTCCACACTGATGGCCAGGGGAGCCAGGATTTAGAGACCCAAGCTTTGAGGATGTCGTGAGTGGCACCACTCTCACTGAACCCACACCCATAGTCAAGTCACATACCTCAGTCTTTTCACATGGGTTTCTGCTCAACTACACCTCCTTGTCCTGGGAATTAGGTTTTCATGAGGCAGTTTGGACCAAGCATGCTAAGTGGGACTGTGACAAATGGAAGGACAGTGAAGCAAAGGCCATGCTAACAGGAGCTGTCACAAGACCGATATTTTGATAACTTTGGTGTGTAAATATAAGCAGGACTCCTGAGGACCCAGGTGAGTTTTCTCTATTTGTGTCCAGGAGGCAAGGGGGCCAAATACCCCATAGGCTGGTATTTGAGACCTATAACCTTTCCAGTGGCAGACGGGAAACTGAGGCATGAGCTGTGACTTGCCTCAGGTCCCACATCTGGTCAGAGGCAAAGTGAGAGCAGCAGCTTTGGGTCTGGCCTGACCTGCTCCTCTCCTTGCCCCACCATGTGGCCTCTTGGGGCTTCCTCTTCAAGCCTCAAGGCAGAGCAGGACTGTCAGGAGCACAGAGCTCAGGAAGCAGAGGGAATGTACTATTACCACAGAGGCCTCGAATCCGGGCCATTTAGGAGGAGCTAAGGAATAAAGAGACTCCGTGGGCCAAGAAACAGACCAAGAAGATGCTTGTCCATGGGTGGGTGGGGAATATCTTGGATCAGCACACATTTGATGTGATGTCTGCTGTCTACCATTTGGTAAATGATGCTGACATTGGCAAGGCACCCACGGCCAGGCAGAGCAATGAGCTCTGGCCTGGGCATGGGGGACCTGGGTGCCTGGTGTGGTTCTCTCTGCCTCACAGCCTTTTCCCACTTAGTGTTGAAATGCCTACTACATGCCAAGTAGTTGCTATATGCGTTGTCTCATTACATCTGGCGCTGTGTGCTTCTGTGGGTCCAGGGTGTGGACATGTACAATGGAGTCCTCCTTTTTTTTTTTTTTAATGTTTATTTATTTTTGAGAGAGAGAAAGAGAGCATGAGTGGGGTAGGGACAGAGAGAGAGGGGGACAGAGGATCCAAAGCAGGCCCCATGCTGACAGCAGAGAGCCAGACGAGGGGCTCAATCTCACAAACTGAAATCATGACCTGAGCCGAAGTGGGACGCTTAACTGACCAAGCCACCTGGGCGCCCCACAATGGAGTCCTCCTTAAAGCCCCTCCCATTATATCCACAAAACTGCCCTGTCATGTGGGAGTTGGCTACCTACTTTGAGATCAGGCAGCTGAGGCCCAGGCAGAAGAGTGTAACCACACGATTCCAAGTGCTGCAGCCAGGATTCAAACCCAGGTCTGCTGGACTCTCGACCTGTGCCCTTTCACCCCAGCACTCTGCCTCTCAAGGAGAAAGTACCAGAAGGCCAGGCCTCTTCTTACCATCCATTCTGTCTCTGAGAGCACTCAACATTTATGGCTTTGATGGTCAGAGGCTGAGTGAAGTCAGACATCAGATAGGAGTTGGTCCCTGTGGACTATAAGACAGACGGTGGGGGTGGGGGGTGGCGTCAGTAGCAGGAGGACACCTAGAGAAACCCCCCGAGGTGCTGGGGGTAACAGCGGGGTCCTTCCTACTTTGAGGGTGCCTGTGTCGAGGACACTGCACGAAGTGCAGCAGGTGTGGGCAAGGTCAGACTCCACTGCGCACATCCACCGGCAGTGTCGGCTACTGAACCCCAATTGTAAGTCAACATACTACCATGACACCTGTCAGGACTGGAATGCTGAGATGCAAGAAGAGAGTGCGTGCAGGACGTCAGAGAGTGGAGTGGAGTGCACAGAGCAGCGCTCTGCCTGCTCGCCACTCTGCTGGCACCACCTGCTGGCACTCTGGCCCTCCGCCCCGCAGGACCTCCCCTGGAGTTGCTTCCTACAGACAACTCGACTACCTGATTACTCCCTCGCTCCCATCCGGGGCGTGAGCCACCCACACTCCTGCCCAGCCCTGCAAAGAAGGAAGAAACTTGGGCAGATGGGAGCCAGAGGGGGCCTGCCAGGGGGCCGTCCTGAGGGTGGTGGAGCAGAGGCTGCTGGTCAGGCTGCCCAGAGTGGGGGCTGCTGGAGCCCCCCAAAAAGCTCAGGCTGTATGTAGGACCAAGGGGCTCTCACAGGACACTGGCGGGGGGAGGGAGGCAGGGAGGTGTTAGAGGACTTTAAAGGACTCCAGAATGAGCAGTGGGAGCCTAGGTGGCACGTGTTGGAAGGCTTCGGGGGATAGGATTCCCCATCTTGAAGTCAGTCTCTGGCATTCAAGGTTCCGGAGCCTGGAGAGCAACAAGGTCCTGGGTCAGGTTCCCCTGAAAGGCCCCAGGGTCCACTGAATACACCCAGTATTCTGCTGCAGGAGCAGGGGTGGCAGAAGCACAGAGGACAGCTGTGACCCATTAGGAGCCTTCAGCTCAAAGAAACCCCATGCAACCAGGACTTGTGTCTCTGGACAGCATGAGCCATGGTATGGATGCTGCCATCCAGGGAAAGCAGGGCCCAAAGTGGGCAACAGTGCTCATGGGGAAGCTGGTGGAGTAGGAGGAGAGGGAAAGGAAAAGAAAGAGAGCGGGAAGGGAGGGTAGCAGACTCGAGGGTTTGTGGTTGTGGGTAGGAAGGTTTCTTGGCAGACCTTGGTGGTGGAGAAGCTGTGATAAGACGGGAGAGAGAGGTAGAAATGAGCAGTTCTGGGGCAGGAAAACTCAGCCAGCTCTGGCATTCCCTCCTCCCCAAGCTCAGAGACGTAGAGGGAGAGAGGAGAGAGGCCAGGAAGGCTCCAGAGGGCGGGTCAATGCTGCCCATGCTTTGTACCCACCCAGTGTGCTCTGGACAGGCTTTAGGAGGACTTCTCTGTGCATATCCATGCCCTGGACCCCAGACAGGACTGGGGGTGGGGCAGGCGGAAGGGTGGGCCAATAGCAGCAGCAGAGGTCACCCTCTCTCACTGGGCTAGACCCAGGAAGGACTTAGGTCACAGATGAACCAGAGGCAGAGAGGAGCACAGGCAAGGACCCCATTCTTCTTGTTGGGTCACAAAAGCCCCAGCACAGGGCTACTCTTCAGCCACAGAGGACCTGATGGAGATGCCCAGATTATCTGGGCTGAGCTCAGCCTGACACAGGATCCCTCTCCCGATGAGCCAGACAAGGTGGAGGGGACCCAAACATGTGCCCCCATGTCGCTGATACCTTATAAGTCCCCTGGTGTGTCAGGGAGTCTGTGCTAGGTAGCTAGGTATCACTTGGTGTGTATATTTATAACCAGCTGGAGCAGGATCCAAAGCAGAACTATATATTGTGCTTTGGCTTCCTCCTAACCACACTTTAAGAAAGAGACTGTGAACAAAAACTTTCTAGAGATTTTGGAAAGAAAACAGAAAAAAAAAAAAGGACAAATATAAGAGAATAAATCCCAGTGTTGGCTTTGGCCAAAATGAGCAGAGACAGTCTAAAACATCGCTTTCTGCTTCTTGAGGCTGTAGGTAGTGGAGGGAAGCATAGGTATTCTGAGCTTGGGCATGCCTGAGATGGTGGAATTATGAAAGAATCTGGTAATTACAGAGATTATGTCCATTTTTGTATTCCTAAATTGTTACTAGGTGTCCTACTAAGTAGATTCCTCTTGCCTAGGGGACATGGTACTAAGTTTTTGGCTTATGAAAAGTAAAGCCCAGAGCATTATCCAAAATGAAAAAGTTGAGACTAAGGGAACAAAATTTCTCTATATTAGAAAGCAATAGGAATTTCTAATTTATTGAGGGTGTGGAGAGGAGGGAAGGACTAAGTCGGGAGAAGTGGGTCTCATCAATAAGACAGTGGGTACAAGTCAAGGAGAGAGATGGCTTGGAAGGGCCTCTCTGTGGCAAGGAAGGTCAATGAACTTGAGCATCAGTAACATCTGGCAGGTAATTTTAAGTTGTTTCTTGTTCTGTGATAGCATTTCAATTTTTATGTTAGTCGTACTTTGGGGAATGATAGAGATGGGGTACAGGAGACTGGAGTTGTCCAAAGAGTGCTGGAAAATTATGGAGACATGGTGTGATGGTTGACTTTATGTGTCAACTTGGGTGAGCCACAGTATTTAGATCAAACATGTTGCCGTGAAGTATTTTGTAGATGAGGCTAACATTTAAATCACTAGACTTTGAGTGGAACAGATTACCCTCCATAATAGGGTGGGCCTCATCCAATCAGTTGAAGATCTTAAGAAGAAAACTGACTTCCCCTGAGAGAAGAGGGAATTCTGCCAGCAGACTACCTCCAGATTCAAATCACAACTCATCCCTGGATCTTCAGCCTGCCAGTTTACGTTACAGATTTTGAAATCTCTCTCTCTCTCTTCCTCTCTCTCTCTCTCTCCACACACACACACACACACACACACACACACACACCCCTCCTGATGGTTCTAACATAGTGAAGAAGTAACCAGAGGTGAGCAAGTGAAAGCTATTATCTAAGTTTGGAACCAGAGATGGCAGGCAAAAGCACGGACACGTGAATTCCCCATCCCTCACATAAAAATCTCGAGAAATATTCAGGAGGGAACCAAGTTTCCTATCAAAACCAGGCTACAGGTATGTGAAGCAGGTTCAGTGCAGGAGACATGACCACTCCAGGCACTCCTGAAGGGAAGGGATTTGCCCCAGAGCACAGGGTGCTTACCCCGTCATTGGCATGACTGCAGGAATAGGCTCCAAGCTGGTCTCCAGGAAGAACCCTCAGGACAACACAGAAGACAACACAGAACTGAATCCCAGGGGTTATAAATGCCTCTGAGAACACCAGTGGGGCTCTGCTTGCATAAAAAAGCTAAAACTACCACTGTTGCTGCAAAGGCTCTAGAGACCAGACAACAGGAGAATAATAGACATGGAACATGGCTGCAGGGAGACTGTGTGTCTCCAGCAAGCAGCAGGTACCAAAATGGATCTTCCTCCCTCTGGCTTCCAAAACTCACATGAGTGCACCGAAAGGATGGCACCTACTTCACATCCACAAGTCTCACCATGACAGGTGTAGGAAATGTGGCCTTGAGCTGTCCAAGCTCTCCAGGTCGGAGGGTGGAATAGAGGTTGAGCGATCCCCTCCACAGAATGTTCCCGGGAAATGTTCTGGGGCACGTGGGAGGCTCTGGAAGCACACGCATGGAGGAGTAAGGCCCACACTGACAAGTGTCTTATCAACGAGCACATGGCAATCAGAGACAGGGTGATAAGCCATGACTCAACTATGCCTGCCTTCCTAGGTGCAGGGCATGAAAAAGCACAGCTGCTGGCAGCTAGAAAATATTTTTTGCTCTCGTGCGGAAGATGGAGAGCATTAGTGGGAGATGGGGCATTGCACTCCAAATGCAGTTGAGATCATATCTTGGCTTTGTTCCCTGAATCCGCACAGTTATTTGTATTTCAGCATAAAATTCCAACTCCCAGGACCTGGTTAACAAAGGCAACGCGCGACGCATGCCCCCAGAGGCCAGCCAGATGGAAAGCCCAACGGAATTTCACTTTGAAGTGTTCTGTGTTATCGGACTCATTTGCAAAAGAAATGAGCTTTATGGGGTGTTCAAATGTTTCCAGACATAACCAGTTGCCCCCAAGCGAGAATAAAGTTATAATCTCTCTTTCACCTTGTGCACATGCAGGCGGACGTGGGCACGAATGTATACAGGCTGTTAGAATCGAATTTTGTCTCCTCCCCAGGCTCTGCAGGGGGTGAGCAGGAGGGGGAATCAAAATAAAAACACCTCACATCAAGAAATGATGGATTTGTTTTCCCCCCACTTTGACAGTAGAATCAGAATGACTGTATGGCTGGTCTAATGAATTACATACTCATTTGTCATCAGGATAATGCAAAATAGGTGACTAAATATGCTCAGTCATACGGCCTCAAAGGCTCTGTGGTTTTGGGTTTAAATCTCAGCCCTGCTGATTTCCAGCTGTCTGACCCTAGAGAAGTAGCTTCTGCCCTTTCAGCCTCAGTTTCCTTTCCTGTAAAATAAGCATAAAATGTTGATCTCACAGGATGGTTAAGAGGAGGGTGTGAAAAGGCTTCAGAAACCTCAAAGTACTGCTCACACATTAAGATCTCTCCCTCTACATACCTAGTGATCCTATTACCCCAAACCATCTTGCCTTGCCTGAATATAAGGAGTAATTTCCCCCACTATGTCTTTGTTCCTGCTCTTCCCTCTGCTTAAAGAGCCTTCTCCTGCCTATTTCTCCACATCCTTGCCAACATCCACTGTTATCTGTTTTTTTTTTTGGGGGGGGGGGCTGCCCATTGCTGATCTGGTAGGTGGGAAATGGTGTGAGGCATGGTTCTCCTCACTTCTCAGTGACTTGGCATCCCGGAGCCCCCAGAATGTTAGAATCAAAGAGCCTCACGGATCATCCAGTCCAACTCCTCATTGATGACATAGGGAAATAGATGCCCTGAGAGGCCAAGATGGGTACTCCTCCCGTGCCAGGCACCTCAAGGAGCCCTGTAGCATCTAGGTCACTTGGCAGTGCCTGCATTGGCAAGGTCTTGGGTCTCTTCTATTCTCCTCTTTGTAGTAGTTAGGGTTCCCCAGAGAAACAGAACCAGTAGGATGGATATGATGGAGACTGCCAAGTCTAAAATCTGCAGAGCTGATGTCCCGGTTTGAATTCCAAGGCCAGCTCACTGCTCTAGAACCAGGATGAGCTGATGTTCCAGTTCAAAGGCCCTATGGCAGGAGAATTCTCTCTTGCGCAGGGGAAGGTCAACTTTTTATTCTATCCAGGCCTTCAACTGATTGGATGAGGTCCACCACAATAGGGAGAGCAATTTGCTTTACTCAGTCCAGTGATTTATTTATTTTTCTGCATCTTTATTTATTTACTTTTCAGCAAGTTTAAATCCTTGAGAAGTACAGCATCATATGGATTCTGTGGCCAATGGATTTAGCAGGAAAGTTGCTTTGGAATTTGGCATGAAGCATGACACTGTTTCCATGAGCAGGAGTTATTTTTTCCCAGCTTACTCTGGTTTTGTTCAGTCTGCCACCAGGAGTCACTGTGTTGTTTTTTGCTTTGTACCCATAAGCACATCTCTTGCCTAGACAGAGTTCAGTGTCATCTCGAGTATAAACACCTTCAATTTTAAGAAAAGTTATGTGCTCCTTCTGGTTCCAGAGACCCTGCTTATAGCCAGAAAAAATGGTCTCGGACTACAGCCTTCCAGACATATTTGTTGTTTCAAGAGTCCTGTTCCCAGGAGGCCTCCACAGGCTCCAAGATGGCAGAAGGAAAAAGGCCAGTATAGTGATTTAAATGTTAATTTCATCCAAAAACACCATCTCAGAAACACCCAGAATAACGTTTGACCAAATACCTGGGCACCTCATGGCCCAGTCATGTTGATACATAAAATTAACGATCATACTCATGAAAGTCAAAAACCTCTCAGGAGTTAAGCAAGCAGGGGTGGGTCTATGAGGTGGATACTTGAAACACAAAGGAATTTGGAGAGAGGTGATTTGAACTTTTTAAAAAAATTTAAATATTTCTGGGGTGCCTGGGTGGTACAGTCGGTTGAGCTTCTGACTCTTGATTTTAGTGTAGGTCATGATCCCAGGGTCATGGGATCAAGCCCCTCATTGGCTCTGCACTGAGCAGGGAGCCTGCTTGGATTCTCTTTCTCCCTCTCTCTGCCCCTCCCCTACTGCATGCATGCGTGCTCTCTCTCTCTTTCAAAATAAATAAATAAACTTAAGAAAATAATAAAAATAAATATTTCTAAGTGAGATTTTCCATTTAAAATGGAACTTGGTTAGTACTTCCCTTTCCCACCCACCTCCATATTGTTGATAATACAATGATGAAAACAAACACACAAAGACTAAGGTAGACAGAAACTTATTCTCCAAATCTGAAAGGGCACTCAATGAATGATAAGACAAGTAAAGTAAAAAAAACCTTCTCAGGTTCATCTCAGGAAACACAGAGTTACTGAAAACAGACAAGAAGTTCCTTCAAACTTCCCCCATCATCCGATCCTTGAAAAACCTATAGTCACATGAGAATAGTGAGGGTTGCTTTTGGGGGTGGCCACAATTTCAGCATCAACCCTACAGGATACCATCTTCCTACTTAATTCATGCCTGGAGTCTCAAAGAAAACAGCCTTGTAAATCTCAAGGGAGAGTAAAGCAAAGTGAGATATGATTTACACCCACCAGATTATGGGAAAAAGCTTGACAGTACTAGTTACTGGGGGAGGATATGACCTCACCAATAACTTTCACAACTCGAAGGTTAATAGTGAATTCTCTGTCATCTTCCAGACTTACCAATAGCTCTTGAATGTTTCTTCCTCTTGGAAAGACTTTCTTCATCTGACTTCTAGGAAACCACACATCCAGGTTTCCCCTGCTGGAGGCTGCTTCTCAGTCTTCTTTTCTGACTCATCTCCCCTGACTTATTACCACTGACATGCCCCAGGGTCCACTCCTTGGACCTTTTTCCCTCACTCTCCACACTGAGTTGATCTCTTTGGTCTCAATTTAGAGTTAACACCGTCTAGCTGCTAATAGCTCCCAAGTTTATATCCACACCCAAACTTATCCCTAGACCCTCCAGCTTGGATTTCCAATGGCCAACTCAGCATCTCTACCTGGATATCTAAGAGTAGTCTCCAACTTCTAAAGTCCAAAACGGACATGCCAATCATTGCCCAGACTGTGCTACCCTCCCTTTCTCAGTAAATGGCAACTCCATCTTCTGGTGACTTGGGCCAGAGACCTCAGACTCAATTTGGACTTCTTATAACAGATCATGTTGGCTCTCCTTCCCACAATATTCCAGATCTGATTTCTTCTCTCCACCTTCATTGAGACCACCCAGGTCCAAGCTGCCATCTTCTCTTGCTTGGAACATAGCCACAACCTATGATTTAGCCTCCTTCCTTCTACCCTGGTCTCCCTACAACCTGTCAGCCATACACTCCTTGAGTGGTCCTCCTAAAACGGAAGTCAGATCATGGCACTGTTTTGCTCAAAGCCCACCATGCGTGTCACTTTTCACTCAAAGCAAAAGTCAAGGTCTTTATAATCACTTACAAGGTCACTGCAACTGGCTCTCTTACCTCTTTAACCTTACCTCCTACTTCTCCCCCTTACTCACTCACTTATCACATGGGTGCCTCTGCTGTACTTTGAAGCCTCCAGTACTCCTATCCTAGGATCTTTACTCTTGCAGGCCCCCAGATACCCATGTGGCACACTATCTCACCTCCTTCAAGTCTTTGCTCAGTATCACCTTCTCAATGGGGCCCTGACCACCCTACCTCACCTCCTCACTCCCCCTACTCTGCCTTGTTTCTCTTTACAGCATTTCTCACTTTCAAATGTAATATGTAATGTCTTTATTTATCATGTTGATTGTCTCTCTCCCCCACTCACATTGTCAGGAAGAATTTCAGTCAGGACTGAAACACAGGCACGGAAAAGGAAGACAAAGCAGAAGCCAGGGTTTCAGCTGTAAGACCAGCCCTGTGAAGTCCCCACAGCTACCACCACTGAGTCCCGAATGTGCCATTTGTGCAGTTGGCAATAGGCCTTGGCCACTGCTGCTGGCCCTACTCAGCCTGGAAACTCAGTATGGCCACCATCAATGGCCAGAAGTAGATTTTTTAAGGTTCTTCCTTCTTTTTTTTTTTTTTAATTTTTTTAATGTTTATTTATTTTTGAGACAGAGAGAGACAGAGCATGAATGGGGGAGGGGCAGAGAGAGAGGGAGACACAGAATCGGAAGCAGGCTCCAGGCTCTGAGCCATCAGCCCAGAGCCTGACGCGGGGCTCGAACTCACGAACCGTGAGATCGTGACCTGAGCTGAAGTCGGATGCTCAACCGACTGAGCCACCCAGGCGCCCCAGGTTCTTCCTTCTTTACCTCAATAGACCCTATCCAAGGCAGCTCTGTTGACTTGGCTGAATCTAGGCCCTAGCAGCAAGGGAGGTCAGGAAAGCAAGCATTAGCACACTCAATGCCAAACATGGAAAGGGGGTTCAGACACTGAGCAGCCAAGAAAAATGTCTACCACATGGGGGTATACCAGGCCATGAAGGAAGCCCAAAGGTTTCCAGAAAGTTGGAATTGTACAATCTTCTCTTATCATAATCTAATAAACCATAGCTGTCTGGTTGAACAGACCAAATTCAAGAGTATGGAATTGTTTTCTGAAAAGAAGTTGATTCTTTCTCCCTGCTGTCCCTTCAAATTGGTTCTGTATAGATTATTTCTTCTCCAATCCTTGGATGAAATCTCTGGTGTTCCCACAACGTTTCCAGTCATCCTTGGATAAAACAAACAAGCCAAGAAAAGCCTCACCTTTAGTCACAAAAACTGTCTTATCTTTTTCAGTAAGGAAAATGTGCCCTATCTCCAGTTAAAGCTTCTCCCCTTCCTTGCTCTGGCCAGTCAGGGCTGGGACACCTCTGGTAGGGGAGGTGGCACAGAGCACCTCTGTCATATTTCCCCTCCTCCAGCCTCCCCCACCCCCAGCCTCTCGGCCCAGGGCTACTGACCCCTTCAGGTGGGTCCCGGAGGCAGCCAGTGTCAGGGGCAATTGCACAATCTGATGTGGCTGGTGCTGGGTCAGTGTTGGTGTTCCCTGGCACTTTTGTGGGTTTCACAGAAATCTCCCCACCTGGGACCCTGCAGTTACAATCTCCAGGACAGATAAAACTTGTCTCTGTCTGGTAACTTAGATCTCCAACTAATTCCAACTGACCCCAACCCCGATCCCTGGGCTGTCTAGAGGTCCCTTTCCCTCACATTATCTTTGTTGGGTTCATCAACCCTCCAAGTGGACTTCTGGGGCAAAGTCCTTATCAAGATGGCCCAGGTCCAGCCTCCCCGTGTGACCCACTGTAGGTCCATGAGAAAATGTATTCATCTTTGATCCCTTGGCAGAAGTGTGACTCATTCTCTATGCAGTCTTCTGTCTTTCTGCCCCCTCAAGTGGATGGCCTTGGCCTCAGGCCTTTGAATTTTCCAGTAGTCAGTCATTCCTAGACCAATGTTTCCAGACTCTACGAGACACATATGGAGATGAGAGGGAAGCATTCCCAGCCTCTCCCAGGTGAGGGAAGGGTAAAGGCCTCCAACAACTTTCTCAGAGAAGTGTTCTCTGACAGACTCTTCACTGTCAACCCTTTTATAAACTTGAGGTGGATATGGGGTTAAGATGGTAAAACTCAGTTTCCAGATTCTTCCTTAGCAAGACCTATAGAGATGGTCTGGCTTTTCACTTCAGAATGTGGGGTTTAATTCCCAGGTTTGGGGGCTTCAGCCAAATTGATAGGGAGTCCCTATTACTATTTATTTATTTATTTATTTATTTATTTATTTATTTATGAGAGAAGAAGAGAGAAAGAGAATCTTAAGCAGGCTCCATGCCCAGTGTGGAGCCCAGTGCAGGGCTCGATCCCAAGACCATGAGATCATGACCTGAGCCGAAATCAAGAGTCTGACATTCAACTAACTGAGCCACCCAGGCACCCCACAAAGGATTTAATAATTTCAAATTAAAAATTTTGAATAGAAAAAAAATTAGAAATAAGGTATATTCCATATAAGGAAAGAAGAAAAATGAAAATATATATTAAAAATTACAGTTAATTATGTTTTCCTCAGAGAAAATTTAATTATATATTTTAAAAAGAAACAATAAAAATTAGCCATCTAAGCATTTAACTCAAGAAGTCAGGGGAAAAAAGTAGCAAAATAAATGTGAAAAATAAGAAGAAGAAAGCAATAAAGATTAAAATAAAACTGAACACATTCAGGAACAAGAACCCAATAGAGGGATTAATAAAACCAAGAGCGGTTTCTTCCAAAAGTCCAGTAAATTATACATACTTCAGGAAAAAGTAATCAAGATAAAAAAGGGAAAACAGAAAATGTGGCATTAAAGTTTGGAAGGGTGACAGAACCAGATACTTAGAGATTTTGCAGTTGTAAGAGGACATTATGCTATGCTATGTATGTGTGATATGTATTTATCTATGCTAAATATCTTTAAAACTGGGAGAAATTGATAATTTTGTAAGAAAATATAAGTTCACAAAGTTAACAGAAGAAAGAAAATAAAAAACTATGGAAAGAGACAACACAATTATTAAGGAACCATTACCAAATAAGGTCAAGAGCTCACACTGTTTTATGAGCAAATTTCTTTAAACCTTTGAGAAACAAATAATTCCCATGCTATTTAAACAGTTCCAGACCAAAGATAAATATGGAAATCTTCCCAACCCTTTGTACAAACCCAGCATATCCCTGAGTCCCAAGCCTAATGGAAGTGTCACAATACAGCATGCTTGCCCACAGATTTTTTAAAATCCTAAATAAGGCAATGGCAAATAAAATTCAGAAGTATATTAAAATGATAATGGGGCACCTGGGTGGTTCAGTCGGTTAGGCATCCTACTTCGGCTCAGGTCATGATCTCGTGGTTTGTGAGTTTGAGCCCCTCGTTGGGCTCTGTGCTGACAGCTCAGAGCCTGGAGCCTCCTTCAGATTCTGTGTCTCCCTCTCTCTCTCTCTGCCCCTCCCCTGCTCACACTCTGTCTCTCTCTCCTTCAAAAATAAATGAACATTAAAAAAATGATAATACACCTTATCAAATAAGGTTTATTTCAAGAAGTTAAGAATGGTTCGATATAAATCTATTTATATAATTCCTCACATTAATAGGCCAAATGAGACATATCGTATGATTATCTTAAAATGAAACAACAACAACAACAACAACAAAAACACAATCCAACCTTAATTCCAAATTCTGAATAAACTTGGAATAGAAAGACATTGCCTTAACTGAGTATCTCCTAACAAAAGCCAATAACACACCCAAAGTGAAAGACACATCCCCGTTGTGGGCAGGAACAAGACGTGAATGCCTGTGATTACCACTCTCATTTGACAGAGAATAGCTGAGTGATTCTTAAACAAAGGGTGTGAATAGCACAAAAAAAGAATCAAAGATAATATTTGCACGTGATATAATTTTCTAGCTTGAAAATCCAAAGGCATCAACTAGAATATTCAGTAAGGTGATCAGTTACAAAATAAAAAAACAAGAATCAGTCACTCAATACATTAGCAATAAAATGGGAGAAAACCCAGAGGATAAAAAGTCTATTCACAATAGTAGCGAAAATATAAATGACCCAGAAATTAATGTAACAAGAAATTTATGTGACAAAGACGACAATGCTTTACTGAGACATGTGAAGACAACCTGAATAAATGGAAGGGTAAATCTACAGCCCTTTGGGGCGCCTGGGTGTCTCAGTCGGTAAAAGCGGCCAACTTCAGCTCAGGTCATGATCTCGCAGTCCGTGAGTTCGAGCCCCGCGTCGGGCTCTGTGCTGACAGCTCAGAGCCTGGAGCCTGTTTCAGATTCTGTGTCTCCCTCTCTCTGACCCTCCCCCGTTCATGCTCTGTCTCTCTCTGTGTCAAAAATAAATAAACGTTAAAAAAAATTAAAAAAAAAAATCTACAGCCCTTTGTCTATGGCCACACAGGCTGAACATTCACAACTCCAATGTTAATGGTGCCCTGTGGGGTTATGTAGTTTGGTGGCCTTGGACATCTCATGTTCCTGAGTGGAAAGATTCAGTAATGTGAAGTTATCAGTTTTCCCCAAATGGATTTGTTAATTTAATAAGTTAAAATCCAGCAGGACATTTGAAAACTTGGCAAAATGATTTTGAAGTTCATAAAAGTGCAAGGATAGTTACGAATGTTTTGAAAAGAAATAGTAAATGAGGAGACTTTTACTACCAGGCATTAAAACATATTCCAAAGTCACAATAAAGAAAACAGGGAGGCACTGGTAAAGAAATTTGATACATTCACCTCAATGGAACGCAGTAGAGAGTGTACAAACATGCCAATCTTAGGTGACAATTTAGTATATGATAAAGGTAACCATTTAAACACATATGTTGGGAGTTGGAGAAAATGGATCACACTAAAGTGGTGTGAGGACTACCAGCTAACCATTTAGAAAAATAGAAACTTTTTTTGTAATAACAGAGACCAAAATAAATTTCATCGGTAGACTAAATCTAAATGGAAAACATGAAATGACAAGAAAATATAGGTGGGCATTTACATTTTCCTAGCAGTAGTTTAGGACTCTTATTTAAGACAATATCTTTATTAGTTTAGCGATGAATAAATCATCAATTATTTTTGTGGTGTGTTAGGAAAAAACATACAGAACTCCTAAATATTCCTAATTTATAGTTTTCTATACAAATAGAGCAAAAGTGCTGTTGAAGCTCTCATGAAAGAGCAGGTTATAAAGAGAAATGTAATTTTATTTTATTTATTTATAAATGTTTATTTATTTATTTTCAGAAAGAAAGTGAGGGAGAGAGGGTCAGAGAGAGAGGGAGAGAGAATCTTAAGCAGGCTCCACGCTGTAAGCACAGAGCCCAACGTGGGGCTCAGTCCTATGAACCATGAGATCATGACCTGAGCCAAAATCAAGAGTCAGACACTTAACAGACTGAGCCACCCAGGTCCCCAGTGTAACTTTATTTTAGAGAACCATACAGAACTTTTAAAATATCAGCTTCACTGAGGAATAATTTACACATGATCAAATTTAGCAATTTTATTTGTATGAGTTTTTAATTGAAATTTTTATTGAGATAATTGTATATTCACATGTAGTTGTAACAAACATTACAGAGAGATCCCATGTAAACTTTACCCAGCTCCCCCCAATGATAACACTGCATACAGTATCACAACCTAGATATTTACATTGATAACATCCACTGATCTTACTCATATCTCCCGTTTTAGTTGTACTCATTTGTAGGTGTGTATTTAGTTCTATATAATGTTATCCCATGAGTAGGGTGGTGTATCCACCACCACAGTCAAGATACCGAATAGTTGCATCACCACAAAGACCCCCCCCATGGTGCTCTTATATAACTACACCCTATCTCCCCCCACACATAAAATTTAATAAGTTTTGACAAACACATGCAGTTGTGCGATCATCTCCACAATTAGAACAGAAAACATTTCCATCACCCCAAAATGTTCTCCCTTGACTTTTTTCAGTCAATTCCTTCCCCTCATACCTCACCCTAGTCAAACATTGATCTGTTTTCTATTCCTGTAGTTTTACCTTTTCTAGAATTTCATAGAAATTCAATCAGCATAAGGTTTTTGAGAGCTATCCGTGTTGTTGAAAATATCAGTAGTTCATTCCTTTTATTGCTGCATAGTATCCCATCGTATGGATACGTCACATTTTGTTTATCCCTTCATCCACCTATAGACATTTGGATTGTTTCCAGTTCTTTATTATTATGAACAAAGCTGTGAATAGTCAAGTCTTCATCTGAGTGTTTTCATTTCTCCTGGGTGAATACCTAAGAGTGGGATTGCCAGATCATATGGCAAGCATATGTTTTATTTTGGATAGTTGCTAAAGTTTTAGTTTCTCTTCTTCAAAGTTCAATCTGGTATTAATACCATCACATGTGTTTTTTTCATTTCAGATACTATATTTCACATTTCCAGAAATTCCACTTGCGTCTAAAATTTTTTAAACTTCCATTTCTTTCCTCATCATGGTCACATTTTCCTCTACCTTCTGAACCTTGTGGATTGTGATAGCTATTTAATGTTCTTTGCTAAATATACCATTCTCTATCATTTCTCGGTTTGTTTCTAGTGATTAGTTTTTCATCTGGTGATGAGTCACATTTTCCTACTTCTTTGCCTATTTGGTAATTTTTTATTGGATGTTGGACATTATAAATTTTACATTGTTGATTGCTGGATTTTGTTGTATTCCTTTAAATACCATTGGATTTTGTTCTGGAGCACATATCGGTTAGATCCTTTTGAGATTTACAGAGCACCCCCTGATCTAGGGTTAATTTTGCTTCACTGTTAAATCATTACCTTTCTGAAGACCCTATTCAATGCCTCATGTTTTAAGGATGTCTATCCACTCTGGCTGGTGGGAACATGAAGAACGCCCAGCCCCATGTGAGCTCCAGGAAGTATTCTGGAACCATTCCCTTGCCTGGAAACAGCCATCTTTGCTTAGGACTTTAAAGCATAACATGAAAGGCAGAAACTGTTAAGGAAAAGAGTTATAGATCTGATAACATAAAAATTTGAAGCCTCTCTCTTTGGTTTCCTCTTGAATTCACTTCAATTCAGCTGTGTTTCTCATTAATTTGAATGCCAGTTGGTAGAGGGAGAATATCGATGGGCCCTGCCGCTCACCATGCAACCAGAGGGGAAATTCTCCTTCCTGGGCTTCAGTCTTCTGATCTGGAGAAAGGAGGGGTGCTCCCTGAGGCACTTTCAGCCTCAATACAATGCCCTCTAGGCAGGCAGTACCAGTTTTCTTGCTCACCTCTCTGCCTCCAGCTCAGGGACTCCAGCTCCACCTCAAAGCAGCCTTCTTATTCCTATTTCCCTTTTTAAATATAATTTAGTTTTTATTTGATTTATGGACTTGGTCCCAGTCACTGAACTTCATTTGGCTTAGACGGCTTATTGATTTTCAATAACGGTGGAGCAGAAGAATAAAGAGATGACAGCAGCACTTGGCTGCAGACCCAGGGCTGGCCGAGAGAGGCAGGAATTAATCATCTCCAGGGTGATCACTCAGGCTGTCCCTGGCAGGACAGCGACCTAGGAAGCTCGGCCAGCCTAGGACAGCCCAGCAAGCCACACAGTGATTGTCTGCCTCTGATAACATGAGCTCACCAGACTTCTCTGCCTGAGTTCTAATTCTAGCACCACCTGATGTAAATCAGTTACACATCCAGCGTCCTCATTTCCACTGAGCGGACGCTGAAAGAGTTCCTGAGGTTAGCTAGAGAAAGGCTGTACCATTTGGATCAACAGGGAGGAGAAGATGATTATGTACAAACGTGCCAACATGAAACAAATGGATGGAAAGATAAATAGATGATGAAAGGTGAGGGGATGCAGATGTGCTGGGTATGCTTGTTGATTTTGGCGTGGCTTCTCTTGGCTGCCTGCAGCAGCTGAAAACAGCAAGTCTGATCTATTTCTACCTCCCTAAAGAAATGAAAAAAAAAAAAAGCTTTCTTTTGTCTCTGTCTCTGGTCCTTTGCATAGGCTGTTTTCTGCACCATGTTCCAGCCCTCTCTTTGTGTGGCCAACTCCTGCTTCTTCTCCCTCACGTCTCAGCTTAGTTGCTACCTCCTCCAGAAAGTCTTTCCTGATTCCCCCCACCCCTAGTTACCCCCACCCCTATGCTACCCAGCTTCTGTGTTGACCCTGCTAGGACATTCACCACACTGTACTACAACAGTTATTTGGACAATGTCAGAGTTCATTGTTATAGCAATAGCAATGGCCTGTTTTCTTGATCTCCTACTTAATTCCCAGCTCCATGAGGGCAGTTACTGTGCCTATTTATTCATCCAATGTCCTGGTATATAAGGGATAATAAATATTCGCTGAATGGATGAAAGCTAAAAAGAATGATTTTCAAAGTTACACAGTGATTCACAGAATACTTATTGACAATTAATTACATATTAACATTGTGGGTAGGTGTTGAAGTCTATTAATTCTTTTATTTAATCCTCTCTACAACTCTTTATTTTTGTAATGTTTATTTATGTGTTTTGAGAGAGAGAGAAGGGGACAGTGGCAGAGAAAGAAGGAGAGAGAGAATCCCAAGCAGGCTCCATGCTGTCAGCACAGAACCTGATGAGGGGCTCAATCTAACGAATTGTGAGATCATAACCTGAGTGGAAATCAAGAGATGCCCAACCAACTGAGCCATCCAGGTGCCCCTCTACAACTCTTTAACTGTATGCATAATAAAACACTCAGATGGCTAAAATTAACAACTCAGGATACTACAGAGGCTGGCAAGGATGTGGAGAAACGGGAACCCTCTTGCACTGTTGGTGGGAATGCAAACTGGTGCAGCCGCTCTGGAAAACAGTATGGAGGTTCCTCAAAAAATTAAAAATAGATCTACCCTATTACCCAGCAATAGCACTGCTAGGAATTTACCCAAGGGATACAGGAGTGCTGATGCATAGGGGCACTTGTACCCCAATGTTTATAGCAGCACTTTCAACAATCGCCAATTATGGAAAGAGCCTAAATGTCCATCAACTGATGAATGGATAAAGATGTGGTTTATATATACAATGGAATACTACTTGGCAAAGAGAAAGAATGAAATCATGCCATTTGCAGCAACGTGGATGGAACTGGAAGGTATTATGCTGAGTGAAATAAGTCAGTCAGAGAAAGACAGGTATCATATGTTTTCAATCACATATGGATTTTGAGAAACTTAACAGAAGACCATGGGGGAAGATAAGGGGAAAAAAATAGTTACAAACAGAGAGGGAGGGAGGCAAAGCATAAGACTCCTAAATACAGAGAACAAACTGAGGGTTGATGGGGGGATGGGGGAGAGGGGAAAATGGGTGATGGGCATTGAGGAGGGAACTTGTTGGGATGAGCACTGGATGTTGTATGTAAGCGATGAACCGTGGGAATCTACCCTCAAAACCAAGAGCACACTTTACACACTGTATGTTAGCCAATTTGACAATAAATTATATGAAAAAAATAAAAATAAAAAAAATAATAAAACACTCAGAGAGGTAAGGTGACCAGCCCAAGGTCACACAGCCAGAATCTGGCTAGGCCAGTTTAGAACCTGGGTCTCTTGATTCCTAATTCCAGTTCTGCCCCTTTCCTACTAAGGGAACTCAACTGGTCCCTTCTCTTCCAAGGACCCCATAGTATGCTCCTCTGTGTGATGAGTGGATTGAACCGGACCAGTAGTTCTTAACCTTTGAGAACTGATGAAAGCTATGAATTGTAACCCCAGGGAAGGCACATATGCCCTGAAAAAATTACACGCAATTTCATGGGTTCATAGACCCCCATAAAACCTAGCTTCATCTTCAGATTAAGAACCCGGAGCTCACCGATCACGAAGACCTTGCCAGCCCTCTCAGCCTGCACAGACTATGGTTCACCCACTGACATTGGTTTTATGAAGTGGCAAAATTCTTTCATTCGTTTTTCAATGAAAAACCCCACCTCTCCTCCCAAGTCGGCTGGCAGCAGTTCCTCCCTGCCGTGAGACCCCATTAGCCCCCAAACCCCAGGGCCCTGCCAGACTGCAGCTGTCACACTGAGTTCTGGTCCTGATTTATTCTCCATGGTGTCTCTCTGGATGAGAAGTTGTGCATAACAGTAGGACTCAGCCCCCGGTAGAAGAAATGGCCAAGTTCAACCCTTAACAAATAAAACCACTGCCGTTCAGTAATTCCCATGGTTCATGAAAAATGTGATTTCCTTGCTGCAGCAAATGTAGAGGGCGGGAGATGTAAAGACGCTCCCACTTCGGTCTAAGGAAGGAACCAGAACCGTAACAGTATAAATCAGTGAGATAGATAACCTTCTCCTCTATTCATTATCTGGGCAGGCCAGAGCTAATGTGTTTGTTTTTTAAATCCCCTGTTATCAGCCCTTCCCCCTCAAGGATGGCTGTACTATCTTTGTCTGAAATCCACCAGGAACACTACAGCAGAGAAACAACTTTCAGTTTCTGAAGATTATACCAATTCTCCAGGATCTCACATGCCAAGCCAAGAATTTTGCCTACAGGCCAGTGAGTCTGTAGGGGCATCCAGGGTGGGGCAGACCCCTGCTGAAGGTGCTGGTGAGGGTAATGGCACCAGTCTTTCGTGTTAGAAACATCATTTTG
This sequence comes from Panthera tigris, assembly GCF_018350195.1. Classification (NCBI taxonomy): domain Eukaryota; kingdom Metazoa; phylum Chordata; class Mammalia; order Carnivora; family Felidae; genus Panthera; species Panthera tigris. The sequence continues at coordinate 59,244,241 of NC_056672.1, read as the reverse complement.
GGTGTGCATGGGGATCCTTTGGAGGGGCTGGTACAGATGAGGGGTTGTGGGGAGAAGCCTGGTGCAGTCAGGAGAGAGGTCTCCTGTTATTCCTTTTCCTCCTCTTCTTCCCACAATGGGGATGACACAATGTCCATTAAAACTATATGCAGATAGGATGGTCTGCCACCCTGAAGAGGGAGTGTCCAGGAGATGTAAGTGGAAGCTGTTGGGTGGGGCTTATTGGAAGACTCTTCTTGGGGCCCTTTGGCCCTTCTTCACATCTTTCTATCTAGAATGCAGATGGGATGGCTGGCACTACAGCTGCCTTCATGCAAGCATGAGGGAAAGGCCAAGAGAAGCACAGAGACATCAGCTCTGACATGCTGGAGCTGTTGAGTCAATGTCAGATGCTGCCTGCTTCTGGACTCATCCCTTCAGGGCATCAAATGGAGAAGTTAAATAGGTAGATGGATAAGTCTGGAGCTGAAGTGTCAAGGGTGCATTAAATGGGAGTGGGTGAGATAGTTCAGGGAATAGATAGATAAATGCTTGCTTGCTTGCTTGCTTGCTTGATTGACTGATAAGAAAGATGGTCCCGGAGAACACCAACCTTCAAGGAAGAGGCTGGAAAAAAGGAACAGCCAGAGAGAGAAGGCACTTGGAACATGTAGAGTCTTGGGAACCAAGGGAGGTCAGAGACGTTGGAAGTGATGAGTGGTCAACAGTACATGTGACAGAGAGGGCCAGTGGCCGACAGCAGAGAAGGGGACTTGGTGGCCATCGTGACAAGAGCTGAAGAGACAACATTGATTACTCCATCCTGAAAATTCCATCTGGCATCCAGAATGCCCATCTGCCCAAGGGGTCCTACAGACCCTCGCTGTAGGACTGTTGGCATCTCGCAGGCTTGCAGCTCCCAGGAGTCCACACAGACAACAAGACAATGGACAGAGAATACTTCCTTCCCTGACACGGTGACCAGGAGATACTTTGGACATGATTACTGTACATGCGCTTTCTCCCTGTTCCCAGCCTGTGCTCAGATGCGCTTGATCTTGTTAGATTTGATTCTTCTTTGCTCAAAGGACATGCAGATAGGTGTTCAATACCAGCTCTGCCTTGTGCCCTGTAGGCCCCAGGCAATTCACTCGACAAGTTGAAGGCAGAACAGAGGCTAGAGCTCAGGTCTTCCGATTACAAATCCATCAGGCCTCTAAACCCACGCGTGGAACATTTCCTAGGTGTGGCTTTTAACAAATGTATTGGAGGGATGGCATGCTGCCAATGTTTTGCTGGCTAGGGGTAGGTACTGGGATATTTTTTGCAAATTGGGTACTCCGTCATGTAGAAAAACATCTTTTTAGGGGGTAAAACATCTGGAGTTATATTGCATGAAAAGAAACTGAAGACCAGGTTACACACTTAGTACACAGCTCTCTGGGTTTTAATGATGCTCAAAGATTCAGAATGTTCAGCAAATCTGTTTGTTGTTGCTCTGACTTTCAATGTTTCCCTGGGGAGGTGCTGCTAGTTTTTTCTGTCCTGTTTAACCCAGTAGGATTCTTAGGGAAGGATGTGTCTCCCTGAGCTTGAACAATATCCCCATGAAAGTTCCAGATCTCAGAAATTCTAAGTCACAAAAATAAGCTTCTAAAAATAGAGACTGCCTGGCAAGAACACAGGTCTTGTCATACTCAACCCAGCCCCACAGGCAGATACCAGGCTTGAAGGTGTTAGTATATGGGGCTTCTGCTCAAGGGCATAACTATAATCAGAAAATCTAGCAATGAGTAGAAGACTGGACACAGAATAAGGATGTGATAAAAGGTGGAGCTTTGTAAGGCTATGAAAGATTGGGCAGAGTGCCCAGAGACTTACAAAGCGCTGGTCTTGGAGTTGGAAACCCAAATTCTAGTTCTGACTTGCCACTGATTGTCTGTATGCATTTAGTGAGCCCTTTCCCCTCTCTGGGCTTTGGTTTTTGCATCTATAAAATAAGGATGGTAAATTCCAAAGCCTAACTACTTCAGAATTGCTGTTGAAAACCGTATAGATGTGAAGCATCAGCCCATATAAAAGGACTGTCCTCTGGTGATGGGGCTCTGCTTAAGCAAGTCCAGACAGCCTGGCATTCTCTATGAGCAGCTGTGGAAGATTCTTCCAAGCAGAAGCATGTGTTTTCCTCTGAAAAGGGCTCTTATTGAGGCCATTTATGTGAGTGCTTACAAGGATTGTATGGGTCACTCACTAGCACCTGAAGTTAAGCTGGGAACCAGCCCCTTCCCTTGTCTCATCGACATAAGACTGAATCTCAGAAACCCAAGTGTGCAAGACAGATACTTTAGCTGCAAGTGCTATAACTGATGGCCTCTGTTTGGTGGGATTAAATCTACCAAAGCAAGACAACAGATCTGGTGGTGGGCTTATGTCCAGAGAAATTGACCTCATCTTCACTATCACCCAGTCAGGTGATTGCAGATGCTTCTGTGAGCAGGGGGACAAGCCAGTCTCCTGTGTTTAGAAAACATCTTGCCCCTTGGGAACTTCTGAATCTTGTGTGTGCATGTATGTGTATGTGCATGTGCATGAGTGTGCATCTGTGGGGTGTGCATTTTGTGTCTATGTGCATGTTCATGAAGGCATGTGTGCGTGCTTATATGGGTGTGTATGTGTAAATGTTTGCATCCATGTGTATTTATGTCCATGCACATACATGAACTTGTGTTTGCGTGTATATGCATGTGAGTGTGTGTTTGCCCAAGTGTATGTACTTACTGTCAAAAGGAGGGAGGTTTGTTCAATTGCACCAGGACCAGGGGGATGATTTAATAAGCCCTGGGTCTCCTTGTCCAACATGCTGAGCTATGGAAATGGCAAAGCCTTTCCAAACCTGAAAGACAGATTAGTTCATTTTCAGGTTTTGCCGTGAATTCGTGGTTCTTGGGATGGCTAATGGCTCAGAGCGGCAGCATTTGCATCCAGCAATGTCAGAGTGGCTGTGGGATTAGTGGCTAGGGGGTGATTTAGGATAGCTATTTGGAAACATCTACCATTTTCCAATAATGCTTGAGAAATTGCCTCTCCTGAGAAATTTCACGAGGGCCTCGAACAGTGATGAAGGAGGCCAGGGAAAATGCAGATTCCTCTTGTCTGAGCAGCACAGCTGCAGGCATCGAGAAAGCCTGATATCCCAGATACCTCTAGGCAGATCGGCTGCATTGATTGCACTGTTGCCCGTCTGGGCCTGCACACGTGCTCGTCTCCCTGCACCTCCCCGGGGTCACCCCCCGACATCTATCTGATGAAATTAGTATTTGAAATACAATAAAGTGATTAGTTCACTTGACTGTGACAAACATATTTAATCTTCACCGATCGATAGTGTCAGAAAACCAGCACCATTAGTTAAATTATCCCCTGGACTCAGAGAAGCAAACAGCCTAATTGAAGAAGGCAAACACCCAAGGCCTCCTTTTAGCCCAGGCACTTCCCACCTTGCTAGTATGGAGGGCTCTGATTTGAACCATAGCCATAACCTGATTTCTCTTCAGTATCACTGTCTGGACCCATCTGGGCCTCAGTTTCCCCATCTGTCAGCATAGTGCAGAGATGGGGAAAGGAGAGACTCTGGAGCAATGATCTGTTCAGATCAGCACCACTAACTAGCTGACCATGGACAAGTGCCTTAACTTCTCTGTGCCTCAGTTTCTTCACTGTAAAATGGGGATGTTGATACTAGCATCTGGGTTTTGGGGAGGGGCAGGTGAAAGAGGCCTGGCCTGTGTTCTACCCATGGTGCTACACTGCCACAGTTTGACCACGTTGGCTCCTTCCCTCTCTCAGCCTCAGTCTCTCCATCTGTAAATGATAGGAAGTGAGATTGCAGAGGTTCCTGTAGTCCTAATGTTCCATAAACCTTGGAGCCTAACTTTCTTGTCGATGTACATTGGAGTTACTAAAAGTTAGCCAGAGCTGGAAGGCTAAGTGATCTCATAGCCAAGGGAGGATGCCTTTGAGGCAACATAATTGTTTTTGGATGTGGCAGGATAGAGGTTAGGGTTAGTAACACAAGGAACTATGCTTTCTGGGTGTGAAATGCAATCAATTCCATTTCATCTCAGCCCAAGAAGTCTCAAAGGCCTGGTGTCCACAGTGGGTCTGCTGGTGCCAGGGGGAGGAAATGTTTTACTTACTCACTCATCCAGTATTTGTGAAGCATCATCTTTATGGAAGACCTTGTATTGGGAGCTAGAGACATAGGGGAGGACCAGTCCCAGCCTTTGTCCTTTGTCTCCAGGGACTCAGACACATGAATAACCACCTCCAATATGATGTTGTATTAATTTCCAATGGCTGCTGTAACAAATGACCACAAACTTAGCGACTTAGAGCAATACAAATGTATTATGTTGCGGTTCTGGAGGTCAAAAGTCTAACACCAGTCTCATTGGGCTAAAATCATGGTCTTAGGAGGACTATGTTCCTTTCTGGAGGTTGTAGGGGAAAATTCAATTATTTGCCTTTTCCAGATTCTAGAGGCTGCCTGCATTCCTAGCCCCATCATCACTTGACCTCTGCATCCACTGTTGCATACCTTTTCTGTACCTCACACTCCTGTCCCCTTCTTATATGGATTAATTGGACCCACCTGGATAATCGAGGCTATTCTCCCCATCTCAATATCCTTAATCACATCTGCAAAGTCCCTTTTGCCATGTAAGGTAATATATTCAAAGGTTTCAGGTTTATTCTACCTACCACAGACATAAAAGTTCCAAACCTGGAATAAGAAGACTAGGGGTCACTCTTCCCCAGAAGGCTTAAAGGTACCATCAAAAGTGGTCCTTGAAACATAAGTAGGATCTGGGTTTCTGGAGGAGGAGGAAGAATGTTCTAGGCAATAGGAACAATAGCAGCAAATGCTTGGAGGTGGGAAATGGTGTAGTATGTTTACAGAAAACCGTGGCTGGAAATGAGCAGTGAGGCAGAAGAGAGAGGCAGAGGCCAGCATTTGGAAGGCCTTGCATGCCATGCTTTGATGATGCAGAACCACAGAAAGGTTTTAGACAAGGGAGCAGTCAGATCAGACTTGAATTTCATGAAGATTATTCTGGCTAGAAAGGGAGTATTGATAGGAGGGGGGAAACTGAGGTCAGAAACACCAGCAAGAAGGCTGCTATGGAGATCTGAAATGATTAAGATATTGATGGGGACAAGAATTCTCAGAGGCCGCAGGTGGGGTGCTGGTACCTGGCACTGATTGGGAAGAGGATGTGAAGGAAAGAAGGCTTAGATGACCCCAGGACTCTGGCTTTGGTGATGGTGGAGAGCAGAGCCAGAGCCCCTAACTAAGAGAAGCCTCTTGTGTCTAAATCCTTCCTTCAGGATGGCCACAGCCTCGGGCCACTGTGAGCTGCGCATACACAGGCATGTTTGTATACCCACCTATTGCAGGCCCCGGGGTGACTGAAGCAGGGCCCGCTGCCCCACTCCAGACCTGGCTGGTGCTCCCCCTGAAGAACGGAACACCAACGCTCAGCTGCTGCTGGAACACTGCCTGGGCATTTTCACATGCTGCAGACCCAGGCCGCCGCACCCTCTGACGGGTATATAATCTATTTTCTCTAGCACTGATTGTTGGAGAGAAATCCTCCTGTTTCCAATTACTCTGTGGGTCAGGCTGATAAAATGTTGGACTGAAGGTAATTTTCAATGAATAAAATGTGTTGGGTGTGGAGTATCATTAAGAGAGAACAATGCCCTGAACAAACACTTCCTGCAAGAAAGCCCACTGTGAAAGAGACTCAGCCCCCCGTCCTGCTCCAGTTCCCCAGGCTGGCAGATTTGTAGACCTCAACTGGAAAGGACTGTGAGAGTCACCTGAGCTACATCCCTCCCTTCAATCCACTCAGCAAGAAACAGGACAGCAGGGTGGTCAAGCCACAAGCTATGGAGTCTCACAGCCCTGGCTTCTCTCTCCCTCTCACCAGCTCTCCCTCTCACCAGCTAGAGACCTCAGCAAGTTCTTCAGGAATGCCTGTCAGCCTTATTCGCTTTATGGTGTCCTGGGGAGCACTAAACCTTTGCCCTTGGCATCCCTGGGGCCTCTCCTGGACATCACTTTTACTTAAGGCTCCCTCCTTAGTAGGGATGCACCTGAGGAAGGGGAAGAGCAATTAACACCTTTCCAATCCCTGGGGGATGGGCCCTGCCCCCTGCCAGTTACTGCATCTGGACCCACCTGCTCTTGAAAGGGGTGACCAATTATCAGAAATAAGTGTGAAGGCGAGGCTGCTTCCCAGAGTCTCATTACCTGCCTCTTCAACAGCCTGTAGAGGAGGGAGAGCCCTATCTCTGCTCCCCCTAGAACAGGAGGATCAAGGAAAGATGAAGATTTTCTGAGTATTAACCCACCTGCAAGAAGGAAGAAAGCTCTCTCTGCACTGTCAATGGAATTGAGTCAGAGGCTTCTGGGTGTCTATATATATATATATATATATATAAATTATATGTGCATGTTTCTGGAAGATAATGCATTTAGATATTTGCCTGTGTTTCTTCTGTCTTTTCCCTCCTGGTTCCAAGAAGGAATCTGGCCTTTGCTCTCCATTGACTCTGGAGGAGCTGCTTACAGGCATCAGTTCCCACTTGGCCTTTGTTTTCCAAAACCCTGAGCTACTGGAGGGATTCACCAAGGGAGGCAGGGAGAGAGGAGCTGGCTGTGAGAGGGGAGATGCTCCAGCAGGGTTGTGAGGGGCTGAGCCCCAGACCCACTTTCCTGAAGTGCCATAGGAGGTGGCAGTCCTCAGAGGGAAATGGCTGAGTGCCCTCAAGGAGGCTGGACTCTGCCTGCACAGTGCCCAGGCTCAGAGACCACAGGGCAGCTGGCAGTGACCACATGCAGGCCAGGAAGGGAGCCATTATCCCCTTCTCCCTGCAGGGAGGGTGAGGTGATCACTCAATTTCCTAAGTGCCTGAGTCCGAATGTCCCCTGCATCCTGGCAGGGGTAGGGAAGAGGTGGAGGCTGGGAGTGTGAGCTAGAAAAAGTGAAGCAACATGATTTTTCATACTGATTCAGGAGTTTGAAAGAAGATACAGGTTATGAGGGATAGTAAAAGGATAAGCCATACCAGGCTCCAGCTTGTGGGATTGGGTGCCTGTATGTAAATAACTAGAAGGAAATTCACTAAATGGTCACAGTTTTCCCTGGGTGAAAGAGATAAGAGGGATTGGTATTCTGTTCTTTTGGTAACGGATCTCTCAAAAATGCTCTCTAGTAGGATGTTTTACTTCAATAGTAAGAAAAATAACTAGAATTGATGTACCATGCCTTTAGTGGCCTCTCATTACCTGCAAGCTAAAAGTGAAAAACTGCGTGGCATAGTTTTCAAGTGTTTCCTGCTTCCCAAATCTCCCCTCCCTCTACACCATTGTGTCTTCCTGTGCTCTGCCTCCCATCCTGGCCATTCATCCTTCAAGATTCAAACTCAGAAATGCCCACTGAGGGAGAGCCAACTCCTCCTCACCTACTTCTGCTATGGCCCTCATGATCCTGCACTGCAGTGCTCATGTCCATGTTCTCTCTCCCCAGCCAGCCTAAGATTGCCACAATCCAGGGACCAGGTCTAATTAATTCCTACCCCCAGCCTCTGGTTCAGGCCTGGGCACATAGTCGGTGCTGATTAAATGCTTGCTGAATGAGCTGTGGAGAACTGGGGTCATTTCCTCTTTGTACACAGGGCTCCTTCTCCCTCTGAGGGGGATGAGGTAGGCAGTGCTCCTCCCCCAACACATGCCTACAGATGGTAAGACCGGAGTGGGGACACATGACAGGCCTGCTTATCTCTGGGGTATTATCATCCCTGTTGCTCCCTGTGCTGATGGGCAGATCACAATGGGGACTTTCATGAATCAGGCTGCAATGGCCTTCAAGCAGATTCTTCAGGTTCCTCCGAGATGGCCGCTGCCATGCACCAACCCCTTAGCAGGCAATTTGGTTCCAAAGCACTCTGCTTCTCATCCCAGCTTTCCTTCCTTCTCACCGCACCTAGCAATCCAGAAGGTGTATTTACCCAAGGAGGGTGAGGTGGGAAGTGAGGAGGCCTGCAATGAATGCCATACAGGCTCACTCAAAACAACATGGAAAGAACTAGAAATGCAAGAGCCACTGCTACCCGGTGTACACCTCTTCTCCACAACTGCCCACTCCCATAGATCTCTTCTGTACATGGCCTTACTGGAGACATTTTTCCACAGATCTCATGTTTCTGCATGTCTTACAAACAGAAACACTGTCAGCTTTCACTCCAATCTCTCTTTTCATGGATATTTGTATAGGGAACAGTCTTGGAAAATAGAGATCATTTCTCCCTCTAGGGCAGAGGACAGGTACATTTGCTGTCCTCTTTATTGTAAGTAAAGGTCATGTCTCTCTCTGGGGTGAAGATAGATTTGTGTATGAGCTATTGTAAAATATTTGGGCTATCTACACTTGGGCATCCTCGGATTTGGCACACATCCGTTATGCATGTAATAATTACTGAGGCTGCTCTGATCCCCCTGTAGGACTTGGGGAGGAAGGGAACTGGTGTGAGCAAGAAATGCATGCTGGTTGCTATCCAAGAGGTAATAAAGTCGTTCGTCTCTGACCCAGGAGTCTCATGTCTTCTGCCACCCTCCATGTAACTGTGGCAGGCTTGTTTGCTAGCTTTCAGGGAGGAGAAAATTTCAGACCTTCACAGTCCTTGAGAGGTTTACATTCAAAGGAAATATTGAATTTTATAAAATCAGCTTCCAGTTTTCCTGTAGTTTTATAAAACCAGGAGTGGGTCTGGAATTTGTTGAACTGGGTGCTAGTCCTTTATATACATCATCTCACTGAAGTGTGTATGATAAACCCCATCTTACAGATGAAGAAACTGAGGCTCAGGCAGGTGAGGGGACTCACCTAGAATGGACTGAATTAGAGGACCAATCTATTCTCAGTCAGCCCTGGTGCATCTATCTCAGATCCCAGCAGTGCAGAGAGCTCAGAGCAGACTTGGAGCCCACTTTGTGGCAAGAATCTAGGAAACAATAGGTGTTTCTATAGCAACCAGCTTCCCAAGGTCCACATCAATGCAGCAAGCCTCAACACTGAACCTGACCTGAGGGTCCCTAGGCTGCATTCTTAGGGCTTATTCCCAGGGAAATATTCTTTTGACCTCTCCTTGGTAGAATAAATTCAGAGAGAGGGGAGACCTCAACCCTGGTAACCACTGGAGTTGAGAAGTGCTGGAATGTGTATATGCTCCTGAAGTGGCTAGACATTGCCATGATGGGAGTCAAGCAGTAAATACAAACTGAAGACCTAGCATGTGCCAGACATTGTTCTAGGTAGTAGGCATAGAGCAGTAAAGGGGACAGAAAACCTCTCTGCTTTCATTTTAAAAGATAAATATATGATTAAGTAGGGGGTAGTCATAAAAGTGTTACCAGCAATAACAAACAAAAACAAAAATAACAATAAAAACAAAACAGGGTGAGGGCATAGATGGCAAATGAAGAAGGGCTGATGGTGGAGGTCAAGAAAAGTTTCTCTGACCAGAAGAGGTTTGAATTGACATCTGATGGAAAGAAGAAGTGAGCCAGATAAATACACAGGGGGAGAGCACCTCAGATAGTGAGGACAGCAAGTGCAAAGGCTCTGGGGAGCAGTGAGCTGGCTAAGTGGCTGAAAAGGAGTGATCAAAGGTGAGCCCAGTAAGAGATGGGGTCGGACCTGAGGAAATAAGGATGGCCACCCACTGAGGCCAGGCAGAGTGGTGTTTATACCCTGAGGGCTTTCATTTTCCATTTTTGAGCTTGAATTTCCTTACCTGCTCCATGAAGCCAGTGACATCTTCCCTGATGAGATAATGTATCTAAAGCATGATGTCCTGGCTACTGTAATTATCATGGGTTTATTATTGCTTAACTTCAGTGTCTTCTCCTCACTGTGCTCCTATTCTTGCACCACTAGAATTGGATGCTGTCACTGCAGTGACTTTGGGCCTGTGAGCTGGGGCACCAGTGGGGTGGAGGGTTGAGCCTTTACCAGTAATTACTGCTCCTGGGAAGCCCTCTTGGCTCAGCTCCACACTCAGCATGGCGAGGAAGACAGCCACTTGTCAGAAGCCTCCCAGAGAGACCACCTGGAAATGAGAGCAGCCCTGACCGGGGGAGCCTAGCTGAGGTGGGGGGAAGGGCGTGCGGGCCCCTTTGTCATTAGGCAGCCAGAGCTGGAGGGATCGCTCCGGTTTAAATTAAGGATTTAATGAGATGAGGCCAAATTAGATGCAATTAAAAAGACACTTTAGAGCTGGCAGACGACCAAGAGAGGCAGTAATGACTTTCCTAGAAGGGAATCCCACAGGCTGGGGGTGGGGAGGACCAGGAGGGCTTGGTTTTCTACTCCTGGAAACATTGGAGGTTGGGGGATGGGGGGATAAAATAGTGCTTAGTGAGGCCCTGTGCCTCAGAGTGTTCACAGTGCTGGACGGCGCTCAGATGTTGGCCCAGGAAGGGCCTTTGAGAGACTGCCAAGGCTTATGGTTTCCAAACTGGGATTTTTAATGCCTGCAAGGATCCAAAGAAGACCTTTACTAACTTTACCAAGCACTGTCTAAATATATATCTTAAACTATTTTAAATCTTGAAACAAAAATGCCGTGCATGCTTTCAAATTTTAGTCCATGGGGGCTAGCCAACATGCACAGTGGGATTCTCTGTTACCCTCAGGATAAAGCTTCCATGGTAAGCCTGGGCTTCCGGTGGATTCTAAGCAGATGGCACCATGGCTTGGGAAGGTTGCTCACCTCCCTCACTGTACTGCACCCCTTGGGTAATTCAGGCCTGGACCTAAGTTCACATGGCACATTGTCATGTGAGTCCACTCCCAGGTGATTAATGTCCAACACAGTTAGAGGTCTGCTCTGGGCACCACAGATGGGCTGAGGAGTCCCAGGGGAGTGGGTAAAAGTGCCAGAAGTCTTGATACTATCATACTGGACTATTGCTTGGTGTCAGTTTGGGCACTTCTTGTTTAATCTGTTAACTCCAATGAGCTCAGTATGGTCCCATGGTTCCTCTGCTTACTATTCTAGATAATGTGTTTCAGATAAAACTGAATCCTAAAGCATGGATTTAACATGCAAAACAAAATCAATTTGACTGTCAGGAAAGTTTGGGTGAAGAGCTGTCAGAGATGGGCACTGAGGCATGAGATTTTCTTAAATGACAACCCTGAACATCCTTCAAACTGCATTTGAAAAGTATTTTTCTACCAAACAATGAATATTTAAACTAAGAAACCTATTCATCATCTCTCTCCAAATTTAACACTTACTGTTTAAGGAATGAGAGCAGGGCTTAGGTATTATTAATAATTCAACCCTGAAACAAAATAATTGCCTATTATTCCTCTTGAAGTTCCTGGATCAATTTAATTGGAGAATATTCTGGGATTGGAAGGTAGAGTGTTTTGAAAATCTGTTGCCATTTGCAACTACTTTTCTGGGTGGAACAGGATTTTAATAATACAGTGAAACCAAATCTAAATACTGAAATAAATTGGATATCGATACGGATACTGGATTGCAACTATTATTTATAATGCCTGATTTCAAATTATTTGGGTTATTATTGAAATAGCCTTATTATTCTCATTGGCTGACTTTATAATAAGTAGTGCTTATACATTTGAAATGAAACATAAATTTATAATAATGTCACTCTTGTCAGTTTATGTAATGGACTTCCACTGACAAATGTGTTTGACTATCACTGCTGAAATGGTTGGAAACTGTTGACTTAGTCCAACCCCGTGGTGGTACAATCAAGAAACAGACCCCAGAGAGAAGCAGAGGCTTGTTCTTTCAGGACCACAGAGTCGGCAGCAGGGCTAGGCTTAGAAGGGAGATCCCCTGACTTCCAGCTATAAAGAGACCCAGCTCTGCCTCCTGCCTCCACCTGGTCCACACTCTCTGCTCTCAGTGAGACCCTCTCCCTTCTTCTCCCATCCATCCCTTTCCACGAAGTGCTAAGCTGTGACTAAGTTCCCTCTTTCAAACTCTGGGGTGGATTAGAACAGCAGTTTCAAACCCTTCTCCCTGGAGCCGCCATGTCATATGGGGGAATCTGGTGGCCCACTATCCGAGAAAGGGGAGACTGAGCAAACAAAGTGCTAGCCTCCAACCCCACTGCAAACAAAGACGGTGAGTGGGACATAGCACAGTGCTTGAGCACAGAGATGCCTGGTTCAAAGCCCACCTGCCCCCTTCTACCAAAGTAAACCAGGTATGGTAAATACTGTCTGCCGAGTAGGGATGTTATGAGAACTTAGGGAATCAATCCACGTAAGTCACATATAAACTAGTTGATAACTCTTAGCCATTATTACGATTTTTTTAATGTTTATTTATTTCAAGAGAGAGAATGAGCAGGAGAAGAGCAGAGAGAGAGGAAGAGAGAGAAAATTCCAAGCGTGGGAACTCGGGGCTCCATCTCACGAGCATAAAATCATGATGAACTGAAATCAAGAGTCAGACACTTAACCGACTGAGCCACCCAGGTGCCCTCATTATCTGTTTTATAATAAGGGATTGAAATAAGATGTTCTGTTTTCTAAAGGATTTGGCTGCTAAGGAATTTAGGGCAAAAAACTGGCTTAGAATATAAATCTAAAATATTTCACCCTGGCATCTGAAGTCTTCAGCCTTTTCCATCCCTCTACACCTGCCTTCCTATGTCTTCTCACTGCCCACAAGCTGTACCCCGCCCACCGAGGCCTCCATGCCTTTGCACATGCCACTCCTTTTGCTCATGCCTCATCTTACAAGGCCTCCCTTTTATACCACCTCTTCCCAGAAGCCATCTGTGGTAGTGCACCTCGATAGTGGCAACTCCAGAATTTCTATAGGAAAGGTCAACGGCAGCACTGTATTCAGGCATGGGGACTGATTTCTATGCCACAGAGAGGAGCTTGGACCTGATCCTACAGGGTGCTCTGGAATGTAAGTCACGCCACTGGGTTGTCCTGTCCCAAGACCAAGGAGCTGGGCAACTGCCAGTCATTAGCTAAGGGAAAGCTAAATTCCCAGACACTTCAGTCTGTCTGAACTTTTGGGAAGGGTTTCCAGTAGCCTGGGGCAGGCTACTGACGGGGAGTCACAGGTGTAGACACTGGAAGCAAAAGCACATGGAGGGCAGGGGAGGATAGCAGTGCACAGACCGGTAAAAGGCCTCTGAGGGGCACTGGGTGGAGTCCCTCCAGCCTCCACCTCAGAGACTACAACATCCCTGTGTTCAAGGAGCTCACAGAGGGAAAAATATATATGCCAACAGGTGATCTGGGGTGATTAATTGTCTCCATTTTTCCACAGATCACCTGCAAAGTGGGGAGTTACAAGCTGGGAACTGAAGTGTGCTTTGTACTGGGAGGGAGTGAGCTTGCCTTATCAAGCCTGATTTGCATCTCTCACTCCCCACCCCCGAGTTGGGGCTGCTGTCTGTGCTATTGCTCCAGGATGGTTAATACAAGGCAGGAATCACAGGGCTCTGGCTCCCCACAGACTAATTGCAAGCCCAGGATATCAAAATGGACTGATTTCCCCATGGACACGGACATGTTTTCATGATTCTAAAATCCTCCTTTCATCCTACATCTCTGACAGAGCCAGGATGTTAATCAAGTCATTTCCTGTGCAAATCCACACCCCCACCTTTGGTTTTCAGGGCAATGGAGATGGGCAAAGGGGAGGAATGGGGCTAGGAATGTGAGAGGGCTGCCTCTAAGTGATAAAACTGAGGATCTCTGAAGACGGGGCTCTGTCTTACCACTTGATCCTCGAACCCAATGCTAATCCTATTAAAAACTCATGGACTTCCAGAGCTGAAGGGCCCCTGGTCTCCAAGCCATGGCTTCCAAACAGTGCTCCTCCAACCCAACATTGCAAGAAGGGACCACCAAGGTCCCCAGGAGGGAAAGGGCAAGCAACTCTGCCCCAGTCATGAGTATGGCCTTCCACATTACAGGCCACCTGCAAAGGCATCTGCAACTGGAAAGGAGTCCCAGATGCCCTGGCCCAGCAAAGCCACTCCTCTTAGGCTGCAAAGCCCAGTGGAGAAGGGGGACAGAGGGCAGGGGAGGGTCCAGCAAGCTGGGGAAGAGCCTGGCCTGGACCCAGAGCTCCTGGTTCCTGGTTTAACTTCCTCTCCTTCACTGCCCCCACTCTCCCCACCTCCAACTACTTCTGACCAAATCTGAAATTCAGAACATGAGGCCTTAGAAGGGACCCCGTAGGTGATTCACTGCATAGCTTCTCCTGCCATCAGATGCCTCAGTGCTCTCAGAGCAAATGCTCAGCCAACCTTAGCTTGGACCTTCACAGCCACAGAGGAGCCATTGCCTTTTGTGCTGGTCCTTCCTGTCTTTGCATAGCTCTGTTACCAAAGTCTTCCTCCTGTTGTTCTCCAAACTGCCTGCCACTCAACTTCATCAGTCTACCTCTGGGGCCCCATGAGGCACAACTGTTCCCCTCTCCTGGAAAAGAGCCCTTTAGATGGCAATAATAGCAACACAACCTTACTCCTCAAGAAAGATTTCTACTAACCCTCCCCACTCAACTGCCACCTTATGGGCCCTTCGTAGTAAGAGCCAAAATTCTTCACTGCTTTCCTATTCACATGATATTTTCACCTTCATTATGGCTCTTGTTTCTCATGAGAACACAGTCCAGTATGCACAGTAAGGAGCCTATAAGTCCATTGAATGGCAGCAGCCAACACAAGGGCCGGGATTTGCTTGAGATCCCATTGCACAGCTGGACTCCAAAGTTTCCCATTTTCCTTAGAACACTTGGGTGCTGGGTCTCTGTGACTGTGGGGCTTTCATTCTCTCATCTAGCAGGCGTCCCTAGTGCTTCCCTAAGGGCCCATCCAACCTTGCAAGCCCCCTAATTGGGGTGACATTGAAAAGTGTGTCTGGTTCCTGTGGCTGTGATATTTAAATCATCAGAGCCCTATGTGGGAGGGTAGGGAGATGGCTACATGGCTCTGATCGCCTGGGAACAAGAGTCTGTGAGTATCCATTCCCTTCCTTAATCATGTGGGCCCCAGTGGTTAAATTCCACGTGGAGAGCTGGGCCTCTGATGTCTGACCTTCAAATATAGGGCAGTTCTGGCTGGCGGGAGGCAGCTGGAGCCGCTTACTCATAATGCCAGCTGACTCACTTTTTTTGGTGGGTGAATTAATTAAGTGATGCAGCCAGAATGAACAGCTACAGGCTTCACTCTGCTACCCTTAGCATCCTCTTGTTTCAAACTTCTTTAGATGGATGCGAGGAATGGGGGAGTACTGGGTTGGGACTTAGGAAGAACTGAGTTTGAATCCCAGTCCTGCTATGATAGCTTGGTTGTATTGCTCTGGATAAGTTCCTTCCCTGACACAAGCTTCAGTTTGCTGGTCTTTATAGTGAAAGGACTGGATTCAGGAAGTGTAAGGGGGCACTTTTCAGGATGTTGCTTTTCACAGCCTTGTGCATGAATGAGCTAGATAAATGATAAACACAGATGCATCGGTTGCAAGCTGATGGCCTGAGAGGTGCATCTGCCTCATGGATGGCTTTTATTTAACAAGCATACTACTATGTAGGGATATATTTATGCTTTGAATGTGCTGAAACGGAAGTACATGTTTCAGTTTGGCCCAGTCCCCATCATTCCCTATTTTCTTATACCTAGTCTCTTTTAGGACCAGTCTGGCCTCTGAAGACAACTGAGTGTGCAGCTCATTTTCTACAGACAGGATAGTGACAGTGAAGACAGTAATAGCCACACTTGTGGGGCACCTGGGTGGCTCAGTCAGTTAAGCATCTGACTCTTGATTTTGGCTCAGGTCATGATCTCACAGTTTGTGGGATCAAGCCCTGCTTTGGGGTCTGTGCTGACAGTGTGGACCCTGCTTGGGATTCTATCCCTCCCTGTCTTTCTACCCCTCCCCCTCTCATGCGCATGCACTCTCTCTCTCTCAAAAATAAACATTTAAAAAAATAATAGTCACACTTGTTTTATGCTTCTGTTTTTTTCCATTCATTGAAGTGTTTAGCGTGATGCTAGAGTTCCTAAGCAATTTTACAAAGTCTCAAGTTCCTTATTCTCCATCCACATAGAACTGTGATGAGGTTCAAGTTGGCCATGTGTGGTAGGGATTAAATATATTATTCTAAAAGCTGCTTGCCAGAATGATTGCATTTTAGAGATGAAAGCTAAATTCACCTTAGTGGATGATTGCTTTGTTTGGGGAAACACACTATTGGATCTTTGTTATCAAAAGCAAGGCCCAGGGCTTAGTTTTGGGGAGTGGGGGACGGTGGTAAAGGTTGTGATGGATGAATGGAAACAAAGCTGCTCCATGTAATAAAGTAAAATTAGGTCATACTTTGGTAGAGAGTTTATAAAGTTAACTGGTTCCAGGTTTCTTGAAAGCTCAAAAACAAGATTGGGGGGGGGGGGGTAACGAATTTAAGACATGGGAGAGAAGACATAAGAAAAGATTTTTGTCTCCAAAGAAGAACAGACCTGAGCAGCATGGGCCAAGGGAGATACAGTCAGCTGGAGACTCTTAAAGATGTCAAGTGGACAAATGTTAACACACTAGATCAGGAGTCATCAAATTATGGGCTGTGGGTCACTGCTCATTTTTGTACCGGCTGCAAGGTTTTTATGTTTTTAAGTGCTTGGAAAAAAATCAGAATAATAATTTGTGGCATGTGAAAATGATATACAATTTGATTTTCAGTGTCCATAAAGTTTTCTTGGAACCCAGCCACACTTATTTGTTTGCGTATTGCTTATGGCTGATTTTGCACTACAATCACAGACTCAAGTAACATCGACAGAGACTGTGCGGTACTGCCCCAGGGTACAGTCACCTCGGTAAATGTGCTTAGACCCCTTGGAAGAGGAATGGGGACTCATCACCCTATAAACTTGCTGTGGTGGTTTGGGATCATTCCTCCTAAGGATTAGCCTCCTCTTCCATCAATGGGTTCAAGGTATGAGAACTGGCTCAGGTCTATGAACTGAGAAATACGAATGCCTTTTTATTGGGGCAGCCATCCACCCTCAGCCTTGTCTTCCCTTTAGATTTGTCTTCCGATTGTAGATGTCAAGAGTGCCCTGGTCACACAGTTGGGGGCCAGGGGTGGGGGAGGAAGTCTGTTCTACTATCTTCCTCTTCTCATGAGGATACAGATCCCACCATGGGGGCTTCACCCTCTTGACCTTATCTAAACCTCATTACCTCCCAAAGGTCCCACCTCCTAGTACCATCCCATTGGGAGTTCAGATTTCAACATTTGAATTTGGGGAGCAAACATACAGCCCATAAGAGATGCACTGCTCTATTTACATCTCCAGAGGGTCAATCCCACTTAGCTGCTGCTTCAACTTGACCAATTGTTACCATATTGGATCCCCTTCTCCTGCAGGGGAATAGTGCTGCTACCTGGCCTCTATTACTTCAGGGCCCATGCTCCCCATGGCTGTTTACAAACCCAGCCCTGTGACCATCTTTTGTACTGCCAGCTCTGGCTGGCAGAGGAGAGCCACCACCTAGGGATGCAGGGGCCCTGCTTACCAGCACAAACCTCATGGTTGGTGAATGGCAAGTCCTCAGGGCCTCCCATGGAATGCAATCCTCTAGGGGGTCTTCCGGTCTCACATGAGATATCCATTCCAGCATCCCCACCTCCCTGACCCCTTCTATCCCTCTTCTACTATCTCCCAGGGAGGTATAGGCATGTCCACCCTGCTCAGAGTGGCCATCACTATTGCCAGGCTTTTAAGAGCTGTCCCAAACTCTGGAGTCCTTGCCAGAGTGTGAAATGTTAATGTCCTGAAAAAGTGCCCCCAAGTCAATAAATTCCTTCTTATTCAGTCTCCTGTTCCAGCCTCCTTGTCAAGCATGCTCAAAATCCAATCCCAGGGCTACCCCCATGGCTTCCCCTGGAATGTGCTGGCTAATTTTTCACCTCATCCTTGGGACTCACCATGGTTATGCTGGGATTTAACTCCAGTTATCAACCTGGTGGCCCGCTGAGGAAGAGGGGGCAGCTCCTGAGGACAGGGTTCCTGTTTCTTTAGGGGTCGGGGGTAGAGAGTGAAAGGTTTCCTGAAAGGAAGAAGTGCTAGCTTCTACTACCAGAGGAGTCAGCCACCTCTGTAAGCTCTGGCAGTTCAGGTATGTCAACAGTCAGAATTCTCAGGGACAGCACTCAGAAGTCTCCACCCATGTTTCAAAGTCCGAGGTTTTCCTAGCCAGGATCTTTAGCACAACAGATCAAGCTTAACTAAGCATGTAAACATCTATGGCCCTCCACAACTCTAGCAAGTCCTGACTCTGCTTTCATTGCAATGATACCAATTTCTTTGTAATTTACCAAGGAGAACTCTGGCTTTCACACTTAACCTTTTTTTTCTTTTTAAATATTTATTTATTTTTGAGAGAGAGAGAGACAGAGGGTGAGTGGGGCAGGGGCAGAGAGAGACACACACACACAGAATCCAAAGTAGGCTCCAGGCTCTGAGCTGTCAGCACAGAGCCCGATGCAGGGCTCGAACTCACAGACAGTGAGATCATGACCTGAGCCAAAATCGGACGCCTAACTGACTAAGCCACTCAGGCACCCTAATCTCACACTTAACCTTTAACTGTTTGATAACTGCCCTCAGTTTCTTATTATCCCTATGCAGGCCCCCACATCACCTCTTGTGAAATCTTTAGAGGTTGGGTTACCACCATGTGGGACTATTGGTGTCCCACATGCCATTTGGGATGGGTCTTCCTTGACATAGCCAGCCAGTGAGTGAGCCAGGCCCCCATATCCCACCATCGTACTACCTGTTTTCTCATATCATACCTCTGTTAGTTTGAGTCCTCTGAGAAATAGACACCAATAAAGGGTTCAATGTGCAAGGGAATTATTAGGAGAAACCTGAGAAGGGCAAAAGGGGATGGAGTAGAGAATAGGCAATGGTGTAGGTCTGCCATCTGTGGAAGGAGAGAGAGGGAGGATTGTCAGGAAGGAAAAGTGTCAGCCTCCAATGCAGTACTAAAATGGTTTTGGCCAGCACCATGGGGAGTTCCCAAGCAAAGGTTTGAGGTGTTGCATGATTGGGAAAAAAGGGGCCAATACCAGTATCCCAGCTGTGTTTGATCTGTGGCTAGAAGAAGCCCTGGGGCAGTGTGGCCTCAGAATGATTGCCATGATGGATTCAAAGGTGGGCAATGGAGACTGACAGCCAACTGTGCCCTCCCGAAAAGTTCTCTTAAAGGAACCTCCATTGCCACCATTACATCTCCATTGGTTTGTCCCACCTTCAATACAATGCTCCCAAAATTAATTTAGTTTACTAACCATAGAGTCAGGCAAAGGCATGAAGTCACACAGGATCCAGTTGGACGTTATTTTAAATTTTAATATAAATGGTATCGCTGTCAGAAAGGAAAAATAGGAGAAAAAATAGGGAATTCAATTAGGTATTAAACAAAGTAATTCACTGGATGCAAGTAGATGCAATAGGGTTGGGGTGGGGTAGGGTGGGTGTTGCAGACTCAAATCAGATAAATCATTTAGGTAATGGTATAACTTGCACCTAGGGGAGCTGTGTTGTAAGTATAACTCAATTTGGACACTATGGACTTGGAATCCTTTGGTGTCACATTAAAAAGTACATGAGAGGTATCACCCAGGATGATTATGGTTCTAAGTCTCCAGGGACAGCCACAACCTCTGGACAACAAGAAATGGCTTCCCTTTTAGGTAATAACCAGAGCATGGCCATGAATGAGTGGCCCGAGACCTCAGCTCAACTGAAATAAGTGTTCCTGGAGAGGAGACTTCCAATTCTCTTGGGACGAGAAAGCAGTCCCCTTTGCGAAGAGGAATCTTTTTAACTTCTGGAAGGTATAAATTAAATACAGAAATAATGAAGTCCATTAAACAAAAGTATGAATACTTTCGTATTTAAATTTAGGAATGATCTGCACATGTTTGGTGTTTGCAGAGTTTGTGATTTCTTAAGAGAATTTGGCATATCTGAGATTACTCTGTAATATGTAACTGAGTAATTGATTTTAGACTTGTGATTTTAAATTAAAAGTTGTAAGAGAATTTGATTAGTTTTGTAAACAGTATTGAATGTTTATGAGAAGTTGAGATTTGCCATATTTATGATTTTGATTTATTAAATTCATGAGAGTAATTTAGGTGCTTGGAAAGGTTTTGCTTGTTAGATCAAGCACACAAAGTGCTCTGAGCCAAAATAGGATGCATCAAATTTATAAACACACTTTAAATTTTTTTTAATGTTTATTTACTTTTGAGACAGAGACAGAGTGTGAGCAGGGGAGGGGCAGAGAGAAAGGGAGACACAGAATCTGAAACAGGCTCCAGGCTCTGAGCTATCAGAACAGAACCCCATGCGGGGCTTGAACCCACAAACTGTGAGATCATGACCTGAGCCGAAGTCAGACGCTTAATCAACTGAGCCACCCAAGTGCCCCTAAACACACTTTAAAAAGCTTAAGGGAATCAAATCAAATAAATTATAAATAAGACTATTTAAGGGAATTTGGATTTACAATGAGGATAACAAAATTTGAAATTAAAGATTTAGGTTTTAAAATTTGTTATTTTTCTGCATCAAAAAAAATTATCCTAGTCATCAGGAACTCCCTCTAACACTGTCTAAAAAGGACTCCTTTGTTGTTCTCCACCCCAAACTGGTTCTTGAGTGGTGAACAGCACTCAGATGTCCAGATGAGGGTCCTGGGGGCACTTTGTCCTCCCTTCCTTCCTCTGCACATCTAAATAGCTCCCTGTTACTTAGATCCCCTTCATGGCATGAGATCTGCCCTCCTCCTGTCTACCCCTACCCCCGCAGGACTCACTCCCCCAGGTTACTCATCCACCTCATGGGGGCCTCCTTGCCTCAGGTCTCTGCTCCTCTTTTTTTTTCAGTTATTATAAGAATTACAAAGACATTGCTAAGAGCGGTGGGGAGCCCCAGCCTGCCTAGCCCTGGCTGCCTTTACAACTGCTGCCCACCCTGGCAGCCCCAGAAGTCTGTGGAGAGTCTCTGAGCACCTTGCCTCTGGATAGCAGATGGCCCTTCCAGGTCTGAGTCATAGCTTCCTATCTAAAATGGCAATATATTTACATGAGCCCAGTTATTGAAGACTTACTGTTGGTGGTTACTGGCAAGAATGTGTGTGTTAGGAGATGTGCAGCCTCCTCTCTGCTCTTCTGCTTCTGCTGCACCTCTGAGTTGGGGTAGAAGCCCTGGAGAGGTTGAGGGTGACAGCAGCCACCTTCTCTGTGGGTCTTCCCCCTGCTGATCACTTTCCTCTAAGAACCCTATCACTGACCTAACTCTGAACTCTTGGAGGACAGACCCCTATTCCTATCCCCCTTAAGACAGAGATGCGCATCAACTGGAGGCCAAAGAATCAAGGAGAGGACTCTACCTTTTGTAGCAAAAACATGGGAGCAGGAGCCCAGATCCAGCTCCACTGTGGGCTTCCTGTGTGAACCTGAATAAACCATCTCCCTCTCCAGACCCAGTTTCCCCTGCCCCCCTCTATAAACTGTAGGAGAGCCTTTTACCCAGCAAAGCCACTTTTTGGTGCTTGTCTGAGAAAACACTCTCACATATGCACAAAGAGATCCAAATAATGGCAACCTTGCTAGCAACAGTAAACAATGTCCATCTCAGTGTCAATCAACAGAAGCATCCTTGAATAAATCATAGTACCTGAGTAGACTGTGCCTGTCAGGGTACAGTCAAAAAAGAGAATTTGCACCAGTTATTTCCCCCCACAACATTCTGCTGTGAACATTTTCAAACATACAGGAAACTTGAAAAAAAATATAAAATGAATACCCATAAACCCACTAAAGTGAACATTTGGCCTTCTTTGCTTTCTCATGCATCTATCCCTCTATCCATCTGTCTATCTATCTTATTTTTTGATGTATTTCAAAATAAGGTGCAGACAGCAATATGCTTCACCCAGACACGTTTCAACATGTATATCATTAACTAAAGTTCCATATTTGTTTACAGACTTTTTTTGAAAGGTAAATTTTCATGTAATCAAATACACAAACCTGAGGTCTACTATTCAACGACTTTTGCCAAATTCGTCCACCTGTGTAATCCAAACCACCATCAAGATATAGAACATTAACATAATGGATAAACTTTGCTCCACAAACTTCCTTTTCCAGTCAGTCTACACTGCCTTCACCTCCCCCTGGAAAACATTGTACTGATTTTTTTCCAGTAGAACATAGTTTTTCTGTTCTAAAACATTATATAAATTGAGTCCTGCTGTGCAGGTCTCTTTCAGTCTGATGTTTTCAAGACCCACCCATATTATGCATTGTGGTTTGTTTCTTCTTTTTGCTGAGTAGCATTCTATTCATGATATGGATATTCCACCGTTTGCTTGTCCATTCTCCTGTTGATGGATATTTGGGATATTTCTAGTTTTTGTCCATTTGTGAATAAAGCTGCTATGAATTTTTTTAAACAAGTCTTTTTGAAGTCATGTTTTCATTTGTCTTGGGTAAATACCTAAGACTGGGCTTGCTAGTTTATAGGGTAGGTTAATGGTCAGATTTATAAGAAAGACCCAGCAGTGCTCATTCCCAGACCCTACCATGATCAGGTCTGTGTCCCCTCCCATCCTTTGTCCCAGTGCAGATGCCAGCCTGCTGATGTCATCACCCTCCCTTCATGGTGAATTTTCTCTTGGGAGACCTCCTCCCCATTCATCCTTACCATGTGGCCTTGGTCTGGACCCCTCCAAGTATGCTTCAGTGATTGTAAGTAACATTCAAGGGGAAGGGCTAGTCTCTATCCCTTTTGTTCCAGGAGCCCCTGCCTCCTTATAAATGTCCCTATCACTCTTCCAGGGACCTCCAGGCTCCTCATGCAAACCGACAGGACCAAAATCAAGCACTAACATTGGTCTCTAAGCTGTAGGCCCTGAATGAACCCAAATGTTCCACCAGCAGGGCTGACCACCCATGGCCACCAGACTGCATTCTTCTCAGACCCACTCAGCTTAGCAGGGGCAGGGGTAAAAAACTGAACTCCCTGGGGCCTGGCCCAGAACCAACCCCCTGACCCATCCAGGCTTTACACCCCCGTCTCCCCATGATGACTGTGAGGCATCACCAAGAGATCACCAGCGCTCTCCGGCTTGATGAGGGTCAGCCTTCACCTGAGCATATTATCGCATAGGAGTTTAGAGTGCAGACATCAAATATGGACACCCAGACTCCAGTCCTGACTCTGTCCTCTAGGCATTTCTTATTGCATCTATAATTATTCTACTATTGAGAAATTTCAAGCATATTGTAAAACAGAGAGAGGAGTCTCTGCTGAGCTCTTTCTCTTCCAGACAACCTGAGCTTGGTGCCCTGGATGAGATACTTAACATCTGAGCATTAGGTTTCTTATCTGCAAAGAGCTGCAGGCAAGCTACTGGGAGTGGGGGAGCCCAGGTGAAAAGAAGCCCTTCCTGTCACCTAGGGGCACCCCCTCACCCTTGAATTTGTACTAAATTCAGTCATCATCTATAATCCTCCCTTTAGCTTTGGGAGGAGGGTGGCTACTTAGGAATTATTAACCTTTACAGAGGAGGAAACTGAGACTGAAAGCAGGGGATCTATCTGTCACATCCCTAGGCAGGGACTCTTTATGTGCTTGTCCAGCTGTTGAACATAGTAATTCATGGTGAACTCTCACCTGTGGAGGGGGGTGAGGCCTGATGCTAAAAGCCTGGGTTCAGGAGCCAGACTGCCCGGGTTCCCATCCTGATTCCATACCTAATATTAGGCAAGTTACCTAACCTCTTTGTGCTTTGGTTTCTTCATCTATAAATGAATATTCTGAGAGGTCTTATATTGTTAATAATGAAGCATTAGTACTATAAGGCACTGTGAGAATTAAAGGTACATGGGTAAACACAGGTAAAACACAATACCTGCTGACATATGTTCCATAAACATTGGCTATCATGAGGTCTCCCTCTTAGTCTAGGGCACAGGGCCTGTGTCCCTGTGTCCAGCTTCTGTCTGTACTTCCCCCTTTCCCCTCCCCACCCCTCACACACAGCTGGTCCAAGGATGCAAGGTGCCCAGGGACTGTTTGCTGAATGACTGAATGCATTCAGATCACTGGAAGCCTTGCCTTCTATGGATGCAAAACTTGAGAAGAGGGGAGGCTGGCTGGTCTAGGTGAAGCATTCTGGAGTTACCCTGCCTGCGGCCACATAAACATGTATTTCCCAAACCCCTTCCCGGTTGCCCTGACCCTGGCAGGGTGAGCTGCAGGCATCTGTGGAGCTGTTCCTCCATAGCTCACAGCGCCTCTCTTGCTGCCAGCCACAGGAATCCCTCTCTTTGTTAAGACTCTGTTTCCCAAGTCAGACCTTCTCGGCCAGGACACTTTTCAGGTAATGATGTCCATGGAGACAGTGGAGGCTGTAATGCACAGCCTCGCCCCAGGAGTTGTTCCGGGGAGAGCAGTTTGCCAGGGGCACTACATCATGGAGTGGAGCAAGGTTGGCAAGCACATCCCAAATCCTGAGTCAGGGCTGGAGGAGCCTTGCAAATGTCTCCCTCATCGACCTCCTTATCTGGAGAGGGGGACACTGGCCCAGAGGCCCCGGTCATGGGGAGTAAGGACTCAGCCAGTCCCAGAATCTGTTGACACCCCCCCCCAATACACACACAGTGGGTCTCACACTTGAGGGGGCATTACAGTTACCTGGAGGGCTTGTTTAATCAGCAATTGACAGACCCCACTCCAAGTCTGGAGTAAGGCCTGAGCATTTACATTTGAATAAGTTCCCAGACATACTAATGATGCTCCTTAGGGACCACACTTTGAAAACCATTGTTTTAGGAAACAGCCTTGTGCTTAGGAAGGGGGAGTGGAGCCTAAGAATATGGTGTTAAGGAGACAGAGAGCAACTGCCTTCTGGAAGGAAACAGAACAGAATGTAAACAACTTGAAGGTTCTATGATGGCAAGCCTCAGGGGAGGGCAGCATGGGGGAGGGGAAGGAAGACAGGGTCTTGGGCAGGTTCAGAGTGGAGCAAGGCAAGACTAGGGAGCAAAACTTAAAGAGACACTCTCTCTCAGGTTCGTGCAGGTGCAGGATTGGCAGTTTGAGAGGGAGTCTCTTTAAATGCACCCTAGGGGGGCGCCTGGGTGGCTCAGTCGGTTGAGTGGCCGACTTCAGCTCAGGTCATGATCTCGCGGTCCATGAGTTCGAGCCCTGCGTCGGGCTCTGTGCTGACCGCTCAGAGCCTGGAGCTTGTTTCGGATTCTGTGTCTCCCTCTTTCTCTGACCCTCCCCATTCATGCTCTGTCCCTCTCTGTCTCAAAAATAAATAAACATTAAAAAAAATTTTTTAAAAATTAAAAAAAATAAATAAATGCACCCTAGGGCCTGGCTCACTTCTCCCCAGTCCCAGCCATGCTCCTGTGGTCCTAACAACAGCCCAACAGTGCCATTGCTAGCTAGCCTTCTCAGAAGCAGGGCATTTAAAACCCTAGGCCAGGAAGCTGTGTGTGTGTGTGTGTGTGTGTGTGTGTGTGTGTGTGTTTTAGAGAGAGAAATAAGACAGAAAGGTGGCAGAGAAAGGGCTCTGCAGGAGTATACAGCGCTGCACAGACCCCTTGCTAATTAAAGGATGCCTTCTGGACCAGTAGCATTACCTTTAAAATTTTCTGAAGTTCAGTCCACAGTCTAGAAACTGCATTTTAACAAGATCCCCAAATGACACAGCATAGGAACACTGGGCTCAGTTGGGTTTTTTTTTTTTTTAAATACTGATGGTGGGTCCTGCTACCAGAGACTTGGATATAATTCTCCTGGGTTCTGTATGGGCAATGGATTCTTGAAACCGACCCAGGTGGTTCTAATAGGCTGCAAAGTCTGAGGGCTGCTGGTGGAGACAGCTTCAGAGGTCTTTAGGACGTGTGTTGAAGGCAACATACGTAGTAGAACTCACATGGCATTTTAGTATCTGGGGCATGAATTCTAATCCTGCCTCCACCACTAACTAGCTATAGGGCCTTGGTCCAGTCACTTGTTCTTTCAATTCCCTCAAAGTAAATGGGAATATGAACAACCTCTTGAGACCAAAATACTTGTGATTATTAGAGTTCAAAGGATCTTGGTTAATATTTAGGTCACGTAACATCAATTTTACCATTGAGAATGCTTAAGACCTCTTCGGGCCTCAGTTTCTCTGCTTATTACATTGGAGATTGGTAGGGGCGCCTGGATGGCTCAGTTGGTTAAGCATCCCACTTCAGCTTAGGTCATGATCTCACAGTTCATGAGAGCGAGCCCTGCATCAGGTTCTGTGTTGACAGCTCAGAACCTGGAGCCTGCTTCTGATTCTGTGTCTCCCTCTATCTCTGCCTCTCCCCCGCTCATGCTTTCTCTCTTTCTCAATCTCTCTCTCTCTCTCTGTCCCTCCCTCTCAAAAATAAATAAATATTTAAAAAATTTCATGGGAGATTGGTCACATTCTCCAATTCACATTGGAGATTGTATTGTCTAATACACATACATGTTTTTACCTTTGCACAATAGTTCCTTTGGGCAGCAATACCTGCTCTTCCTTTCTCAGTTCAGGACTTCCAGGTCCTCCTCCAAGCATGGCTCATGGTGGTCTCTCCCCCTGCACCCTCCACTCTCACCTACTCAAAGTTTAAGCTTCAACTCAGAGTTTACTTCCTATAGGGAGCCTTCCCGACCACCCCCTCCCAAGCCCAGGTTAAGAGCCCGACAGTACCTGACTGTCCCCACTGCCTCCTGCCCTTCATCATGGGATATTCTAATTGTCTAAATAATTGTCTGATTCCCAACTAGACTGTGATGGTCCTATAGGCACCCTCCACATCCACCTTGTATCCCCAGTAGGTGTCCACCAAATACGTGCAGAATATTGAATGAGTGACAGCAGGAGATTGTGCTCAACAGACCTATAGCTAATTCTTGCTCCAAACTTGTGGCCTTTACCAATTTAATTCAACTCAAAGTTTAGAAGGGAACTGAAGCATGAGGAAGAACCTCATTAATTTAGGTCTCTTCCCTCCTGACATTATCCTCAATTATCTAACTGCTGGAGGAACATAGTTTTCTGGATGGCTAGAGACCAACTGAGTTACGGGCCCAGGCAGAGCTCAACCACAGCCCCTCACAGGTGCCCCACAGTTTACAAAGCTTTCCCATCTGCCGTCTCCTCACTGAGAGGAGGTGGGGCAGGAATTATGGCCATCACATTTGAACCTGAACTGACTAAGGGCAGGCATCCCATGTATTTTATTTACTGAGGTTTCCTCAGCACATGGTAGTTGCTCAATAAGTATTTGTTCCATGAAGGAATCTCTTGTCTCACAGAGAAAGGAAAGGGAGACTCAGGAAGGCCACATAGTTTCTCTCATGTTTACAAAGCTGGGGCTTCAGAACTGAGGGATCCCCTCAGCATGCAATGTCTGACCTTGTGCAGAATTTATGCCCCAAAATATGCCAACCACTTTTATGCTCCTCTGCTTACTTACTACATCTTGTCAAGGGCTGGGGTGATGGTGTCCAGCATTCAAGGCTTGCATAAGTCCTGGGGGCACATTTCCGGCCACCCAGCATCTTCTCTGTCTTTGGCTCCTGTGGGTTTGCTGGTTTACAGGCCTGAGTGTGTCTGGTGCCAGTTTACTCTCCTTTACCTCTGAACAGAGTCCTCACTGCCCATCCCACTATAGTCACAAGGCAAAAGGATCTCCCCTCACTCTATCCCTCAGCTCAGGACCTGACAGAGTTACTTAGGACTCAAAGAAAAGAGCAAAAAGAGGCTAAACCGGACATTTCACACCTGCTTCTAAGTTGGGCAGGGAAGATGATGGCTGCAATGTGGCAATGGCTGGGGGGGAAGCTCAGTCAGAGTGAGAACCATGCCTCTCTTATCCCCCAGCAGCAAATGAACCACAACATCTGCACAGAGAAGTCAATGATGATCTCCTGACTGCAATTTCTAGTTTCTTTCAACACATTGTAACAGGGCAGTGAAAGTCCTATAAATACAGAAGGATTAGATTTCAGTCTTAGCTCCACCACTGACTCAGAATGTGACCTTAACTGAATCAGTCCACACCACCCAGAACATTTAGAAAGAACTGCCTTAAAGGAATGGACATGAGTGACAGCAGAACTATCATTCATTTAGTACTTCACAGTTTCCAAAGACCTTCCACACACATCATCTTGCTTAGTCTTCAGAGCAGGTCTGTGTGCCTATTTTATAGATGGATAAGTAGACAAATGGGTTTAAGACTTGTCCACGGTTGGTCACACTGGCATTATGAGGCAGGGCAGAGACATGAATCCTTATTTTCCGACTAAAGCCCTCATTTTTTCTCTTCCTTTCCTGTCAGTTGATTCCAACAAGCATTTTTCCGACCCTATAATACACACAGGGCTCAATGGACAGGCCAACAAATGAATATGCCATGCTGTCTACCCTCTAGAAGCCTAGAATCCAGTGGCAGAGTCAGACACATACTTTATAAACAACCCCTTTAGAAGAAGAGGTGGGAGGGCTTTGTGAAGGAGTTAGCATTATCTCACCCTAGAAGGATGAGTAGGAGCTTAGTAGGAAAGGGAAATGGGAGAAGAGGCAGACATATGTCACCACCAAACACCCAGAAAGTACAGAGGGGACAGAGGTTCCCAAGTGCCCTGACAGAGATGAAGAGAAAATGAGGCTGGAGAGTTGTGACCCAGGGCAGAAAGGGCCAGGCCAGCAGACTGAGAGCCAATGCCTCTTCCCATATGTGGCTGGGAAACTTTGTCTTTAAACACCATCGACTAGCTCAGACCTACTTTAAAAACAAATTCAGAAAATAATTATCTTCATATATATTTTTTTTCTTTGTAAAAAATGGAGACAAGCAAAGGAAAGAAAATTAACCATTTAAATTTAATCACCTTTAATCACATTAGCCAGAAGTAACTAAGGTTTCTATGAATATATATGTTTTTCTAAAAGGTCTTTATATAATTATTCCTTTGTACCTTTTTCCCTACTCATTCTTTTGTTTATAATTTCCATGTCATTCAATATTCTTCCTCAACTGTGGCTCTAATTTTTGGAGGGACCATGGACCCCCTCAGAGATCCAATGGAAACACAGACCCTGTCCCCAGAAAATGCACATTCCCGAATACACACCAGTCATACTACCAGGCAGGACAGGCCTAAGGTTGCCAGTTCTTTGGATGTTTCTAGCAAGTTGGAAACCCATTTCTCATGTGAAAGTTGCTGGTTTACAAAGTTGGTCACATATACGAAATATTAAAAATAAAAACAAAACAAAAATACAAACAAGCTCATCAGAGGCCTCGGTCTGTTCTGAGGCAGCTTGTTTATAACCTCTGGGCAAGGCCAAGGTCACAGATACTTAGGGCTTATGGTCAGACCCAATTCGTGTTTCCAGCCTTGGCTTGCCTTCTTACACAGCCAAATCCCTCTCTTCAATTCCCACTTCCACACCTCACCTTGTGCCACTTTGTACATGAAAACACCTGCCCCAAGCCCCACCCCTGCCACGGGCATTGTCCACATGCCACTGGAGTCTACATAGGGCTTTAAGGGTCTGCACCTCAACACCTGCCATACCCCCTCTGCTCCTAGCTACTCGTGGTGCCATCTCCAGTCCTCTGCTGTGCTGGGAACTACTAGGGATGGCATTGTTTGAGTCCTCTCTGTGCCCCACAATGCAGGGCCCCCAAAAAGACAGGCCAGAGCACATGCTCAAGAAACACTAGCATGGGTGAGGGCTCAGGCAGCATTCATCCCGGTGCAAGTAAATTCCTCCTTTGGAGCAGAAGGATGGATAATTACAGCCTGGCTTTAGCAATCTGCTATGCATTCATCCCTCAGGGTGTGTGAATTGCTGTGAAATTCTTATCAAGGGGAAAGTGGAAAGTGACTCTTAAAGGGAAAGTTAAAGGAAGGACCAGAAAGGAAGAAAAGCCCTCATAACTCTGGAGCCAGACCTTTGTTAACCTTTGAGTCATAGAAAAAAGGAGACAGAGCCAGGCTGGTCCAGGATTGCCCTGATGTGACGTGGGGTAGGTGCCTTTTCCCTCTCTGAACAGTAAGGGGCAGAACCAGATCACTTCCTAGGGCCCTTCCTTCTGCATTAGCTCAGATAAGAAGATCTGCGTGGCAGTCAAGGGGATTTATAGTGTTAATGAAATCTGCAGGTTTCAGGGACTGACTTTTCTGGTGGTCTCTCTCTGATGGGACTCCAGCAGGGAAAGGGTAAGGCCAGGAGCTATTGCCCAGAGCCCACTAACACAGCTGCCCCCACTTTCCCTGGAGGTGATCTCTTGGTGAAGTTCTCTAAGCCTCAAATTGCATCTGGGACAATAGAAATTAGGCACTGTGCAGACCCTGAGACTCTTCTTGGGGCCATGAGAAGCAGGGCTGAGATAGTACCTGCAGGACCTTTAACTTTCCACCAAAACTCCTTGAGCCTCAGTTTCTTCATGAGCAAGATGTGAATAATAAATCTAATTCTGGGTAGCTGAAATGATGACATTTAAAAATCCAGCACAAACCCTGACACATGGCAGGTCCCTCATAACTGAGGTCTTTGTCTCATGAGCCTCACTTTGATATAAATAGGTCAACCTTAGTACAGAGGCCCAGGCAGTTCTGCAGACTCCAGGAACCTGGTTTGATCTTCAACAGAAAGACCTCAGCCCCACTCTGATACAGCCTTAGGGGAAATCATCCTAGCAGGACAAGTGGGCATAGGATGGTGAATGCAGGAGGGAGAATTTAAGAGAAGTTGGGTCAGGTGCTGGAGAACCTGAAATCCCTCACTGAATGTGAGATTGTGAGTCCCAGTGGGCTCTCTTCCAAGGAACTGTCTCAATTATCTGGAACCGTCCCTAAGTGGGCAGGTCCTAGGTTACAGGGGTCAAAGATGAATGGGCAGAGCCCCAGACTGAGCAGGGTCAAGCTGGCACTTCCCAATAGCAAGGACTAGTGACCCCATGAGGAGGGGCACTGGGTAGAGTGAAACTACAAATGGAGAAACTGAGGGCCACAGCCAGTGGGAGGAAAGCACTCAGGGGCAGGGCCAGAACCAGAGCTTCCTGAGTCCTACCACTGCCTTCCAGGGGAGAAAACCAAGAGGAAGGATGGAATAACAGCTCCAGGCACACAGACCCAAGAGCTGAGAAGGAATAAACGATTGCAAGTATGGGGTCAAACATCACCTCACCAGGCACTCTGCTCACCTGTGGCAGGTGCTCCTTGCCTTCCAAACAAGCCCTTAGTGTAGCAGCACTGGCTTCAGTCTTAAAAATTAATTACTAAATTCCCACCTACTTTCTGGGTTTGTATGTTCAACATGCTTGTTTCCTTTTAGCCTCTCCTCGTTCTCCCCCTGCACTGCTTGCTCAGCAGCTGCACCCTCAGGTTGTAACGTGGTGCCTGGGTCGTAGTAAAGTTTCAATAAATGCTTGTTAACAAGAGGATAGGTCCCTTTGTTTATGAGTATGTTTTGTGGCCAGGCCCTGTGTTGGGGGTACAGAGACACATCTGAGGGGCTCCCTCACCCTGGATCACTACCTCCATTGCCCAGCACCCTCAGCCTCCATGCCTGGCTCCCTTGAGGGCAGACCCCCTGTATTACTCCACTCCCCATGGCACAGGGTCCAGCTCAGAGCAGGATCTCAGAGACCATGGGATTAGGTGAGCAGAGAAGATGTTTTGACCCCGATGAAAAGTCAAAAGCAGACAGCCAATAGCTAGAAGTGCTACAACCTCTTGGTGTCTGTCTCCATTTCTCTGTGTCTCCCTCTCTGGGTCTATCACTCTCCTTCCTCCACTTCTTCTCTTCTCCCCTCTCCCCCAATGTCTGCCTCTAGGTCACAAACATGCTCACGTTTTCCCCCCTATTGGTTAGCTAAAATAAAGATAAGCCCTCAGTCATTCATCTAATGTATGACTAAGATGATTTGTAACAATAATCAGCATGAAATACATTTGACAAGGGCTAAAACCCCACATAGTGGAAATTCTCATTGACTAAAAATTGACTGAAAAATCAAATCTTCTTGACATTGATTTGCTAAATATGGCCCAGGAAACTCATGCTTGGTCTAAATAGTGGCCAATATAAGAAAAACCACAATGGCAGATGTTATCATGAGTCAAGTTTAAAAAAAAAACACAAAACCTGATTGATACACAAGTCTTGGTGAACAGCCTTGATTGAAATAATGTCAGTAAGAGTGAGAAGAGATCAACTATATTGAAGAGAAAAATCACCAAAGGAATCAATGAACTTTAATGGTGCTTGTCTTGAAAAATATTCTTTTCTATAAAAATGAATCAGTGTTGATATAATTCTTATGAAAATATTGGTAACAGCAGAGTCACATGTACAGGCCTGGGGTGCAGTGGGGATATGGGTGAGTGGGCTTGGTTCACCTGTCTGCTTTCTCTTACCACTCACTCTGCACCCCCCGTTGCCTGCCCTGAGCTGACCCTCTTCTTCCTGATTTGTAATCAACATGGTCTTACCAGTGGTTTTTGTACTGCCAAAGGAGTTGAGTTTTTACACTAATCGCTGCCTCCTTAATCAATTAATGAGACTTAAAAGGCCATTTATCATTGGAAATTGCAACTGGAATCACCGGAACACTACATTGGTCCACAGATGCTAAGGAATTGCACCGTATATTGATAATTGTACTCTGGTTTTAATGAGATTCTTATTAACATATACATTATTAATTAGACCATTAATGCAGATGTCATTTTGAGTCACACCAGGATTCCCGATGGCTCACATGGTTATTAAACCTCACTAATTTGCAGGAGGAATTAATATTATATTAAAGGTTCTCTCCACTGTGTATTTTAAATTAAACGCTTGCTTTTGAATCTTACCCACAGCATCCACCTCCTACTTGTTAAAGAGAGGAATAAGAGGGAAGCATTTAATTCTAAGACCTGAGAGCTTCCTATTTTGCAAATAACTTTGGTGTCTCTAAGTATATAGGGAAGGAAAGGCAGAGAGAATGAGGAGGAGAGAGGAAGGCCCTCCCTCACCTTGGGAGGAGCGTACTGTTCTCTAATTTCCATTATTTAATTTGTAAATAATTCAGGAAATACACAAAGCAAAAAGGAGAATATTCTCAGCACCCATTCTCTCTGCACTCAGTAATTACCACTCTGAACATTCTCATATGCTATTTTAGTCTATTTTCTCTATGCTTAAATAGACATCTTCTACACAAAGAGAATAATGCTCTGTATATTGTTTTAAAACCTTCCTTTTCAACCTAATATTTTGTGAACACTCTTCTGTATCAATAAATGTTCTTCTACAGCATCATCGTCACATTATACATATCAATCTACTTCATTCTTTTGTTTTAAGTTTATTTGGTTAGAGAGAGAGAGAGAGAGAGGGAGAATCCCAAGCAGGCTCCACACTGTCAGAGTGGAGCCTGATGTGGGGCTTGAACTCAGAAGTGTGAGATCATGACTTGGGCCAAAATCTAACATCAGGCACTTAACCAACTGAGCCACCCAGGCTCCCCAGCTACTTCATTCTTTTAAACACCATGGGATGGTCAGCTTGATGCATCAGCATGATTAGGCTATGACCCCCAGTTATTCAGGCAAACTTCCATCTAAATATTGCCGTGAAGGTATTCTGTAGATACAATTAAAGTCCATAATCAGTTGACTGTAAGGGAGATCATCCTAGATAATCTACGTGGGCCTGATTCAGCCAATTGGAAACCTGAAGGGCAGAGTTGAAGCTTCCCTGGAGAAGAAACTCCCTGTGGACATGCCCGAGTTCTAGCCTGCCTTTCCGGACAGGCTGCCCTATGAATTTCACTTACCTAACCAGCCCCCATAGTTATGTAAACCAATTCCTTGCAATTAATCTCCTAATACGTGTATCTCTTACTGGTGCTATTTCTCTGGCAGAACCGTGATACAGGCTACATAGGATTTTTTTATATGGCTACACCATAATTTATGTAACCAATTGCCTACTCTTGGACACTGTGCTGGATTGTCTTGCTGTCAACTTGGCACTATCCCTCCTGTTTCAAGCTGGAGCTATACTTCCCAGTATACAGTTTCTGGAATGGTTCCAGAATAGTGGAGACTGCTGATGAGTGGGACCCATGCAAATTTTGAAAAGAAGAAGCTAAAGGGAAGCCATTGTTCCTGGGAAGGCATGGCTGTCAGCCATGGTGATGGTGTCACCAGGCAGTTTGGACACATGTAGTGGCTTTGCAGATCTTCCCATGGGCTCCTACTCCACGGCCTCACTTTGCTAGCCAGATGCATGCAGCTTCTCGGACTTTCCCACAATCTCATCTTTCCCACCTGTGCCACCTGCACCACCTGTACCACCTGTGCTTCAGGTGGAATGGTTAGCAACTGCTTCTTGAACCCTTCAACTTCTCCCTCTAGAACCTGGCTCCCACTGCTACCCCCAGATATGCATAAGCCCTAACTCCTATATTAAACCCTTCATTCCTGTAATACTTGTAAACACTCTGTGTTCCTGACTAAAGCCACTAGTAGTTCATGGGAACATATCCTTAAATGGGAATGTGAAATTCTTTCACTAATATTAGAATTAAGAATGTTAAGGACTGGGGCACCTGGGTGGCTCAGTCGGTTGAGCGTCCGACTTCGGCTCAGGTCATGATCTCGCGGTTTGTGAGTTTGGGCCCCGCGACGGGCTCTGTGCTGACAGCTCGGAGCCTGCAGCCTGCTTCGAATTCTGTGTCTCCCTCTCTCTCTGCCCCTCCCTTGCTCATACTCTGCCTCTCTCTGTCTCTCAAAAATAAATAAATGTTAAAAAAAAAAATTTAAAAAGAATGTTAATTATACCACTGCTGAATCATGATAGTCCATGGCAAAACATCTAAATTATGTTAAATTATTATTACTTGTAGTAATCTGAAGTTAGGTATCTGTAAAAAGAAAGGTCATCAAATAGCTGCAATAGAACATCATATTGGAAGTAAAGATCATAAGGACTACTTCTAATTGTGCTAAAGAATCTGAAAAAAGAAAGAAAGAAAATGGTGAGGCCAGGCTTTAAGCTCCCAATTCATGGTCTGAGTAAGAAAAGGTAAAGCTTTGGTGACTGCCCTGGAAATTCTCCAAGCTCACAGAATTTGCTGATCTGACCATGTTCCCATCAGTCTGAAATAGTGGACCTGACAGAACAGTGGCGTGGCCTTTTGAATACTAATTTTTGGCACCAGCTGGATAACAAACCTTTGCAGGACTGGGGTAATGTCCTACAGAATGGGGTATTGGGATATATTCTCTAACTCAGTAACCAATGTGTGGTACTGTTTCTCCCACGGCTAGGATTCCAGGGTCCAAGAATCAAAGGGAGGAAATAGAAGTGGCTCATATCAC
The DNA here is from genome assembly GCF_018350195.1 of Panthera tigris. Lineage (NCBI taxonomy): Eukaryota > Metazoa > Chordata > Mammalia > Carnivora > Felidae > Panthera > Panthera tigris. The sequence continues at coordinate 59,208,666 of NC_056672.1, read as the reverse complement.
TATTACCCCTAATGCTGTACTAGCAACATTTTTGTTTCCGTCCCTGTGGCTTCAGGCTCTCAGACATAGAAGTCTTTGTTCCTGAGGGAAAACTACTTCCATCAATGGACACACAGTGCTCCATTCAGTACTCACCGGAGTGATTACTATACAGTGGGGGCTGCTATAGATTAAGTGTTTGTGTCCCCCCCTTCTCTGAATTCATATGTTGAAAGTAATCATCCAAAGTGATGGTATTAGGAGATGGGACTGTTGGGAGGTGATTAGGTCCTAAGGGCAGAGCCCTCATGAATGGGATTAGTGCCCTTATAAAAGAGACTCCACAGAGTTCCCTGGGCTTTTCCACTATCAATGTATAAGCAAGCTCTCACCAGACACCAATCTGCTGGTGGTGTGATCTTGAACTTCCCAGCCTTTAGAATTGTGAGATGTACATGTTGTTTATAAGCCACCCACCCAGTTTCTGAAATTTTGTTACAATAGCCTCAACAGACTAAGGGGCAAAAAGGAGTCTTTCTAGGACCCAGGAGACTTTCCGGATGTTTCCTAATGATCCCATGTCCCATGGTAAAAGTTCATGAAAAATATCAGCACAATCTAATGACATAGACTCTTCAAGAATGAAGTTGTGAGTTATTCCACCAGACAGGGAAACATAACTAGCCAAGTGCATGCTAAAAGCAAAGAAGATTAAGGAATGGGTAGTAGAAGAAAGAAGTCAAAATTCCAGCTACAACCACACCACCAGTTGCCAAAATGAGAGCCATCTGTTTTCTTGTTCCTTGCTTTTTCAACATGTGTTAACTTTTCTGTTCCCCCCACTCCCATTCTTTTGCTGGTTAATATGAAGTACGTATATTAATAGTGGTTAATCCTACATATCTGTATTTAAGATACAGGGTGCAAAAAGGGAAAGTGACCCAGCCAGATGAGTTAATATCCAGAGACAGATAAAGTGACCTATGAGATGTCATGTTTCCTCTTTTGGGGGGGCAGGGGGGAGTGGGGAGTTAACACGTTTTTAGATGTACTAAGAAGAGTTGCATCATTTTAGGTGAGAGTGTGTCATTATTATTATTTTCATTCAGAATTCAGTCTTCGTGGAAGGGGTTTGCATGAGTGCCAAGTTAACAAAGGGGTGGACTCTTCTGGGATCTTGGCACCACTGCTCCTGTATAAGGCTGAGAACTGCATTTCCCAGAATCCCCTTCCCTATTTGGTTTGTAGGATTAGAGTTTGTCAGAGGAGAAGTCACATAAGATCTGGAAGGCAGAAGTGAAGCAGAAGCCATTTTTCTCAGGACATCATGGAAGTGGCTATGGTGGCAGTTAGATGTGGTAGCTTCACAGAGGGTCCCCACGAATGCTGACATCATGGCTGCCCTTTGATGTCGACACACTGGGCACCACAGACCTCCCCTTTACCATCTTCAGGGTGAAGTTGTCAGTCACTAAATCTCCTGACTCCCCTCCCAGACCTCCACTCACCAGCTCTCAGACACTGGCATGGCTGCCTTGTCACGCAGGCTCCTGAGTTGTGATTTTCACTGAATCCTCCCTACTGGGGAAGTATTATACCATCTGATTTTTTTTTTTTTTTAAAGAAAAGTATTGGAAACGTGCAGAGATTATGGAAAGAAATATTGGAGAGAAGTAATTAGTTGTGCAAATGGATCCTTCACCCTCTAAAGTAGTGGCTTTCAAATGGGGGCTATTTTGCCCCCTAGGAACATCTGGCAATGTTTGGAGACATTTTTGGTCGTTATATAGGGTGGGGGTTGGGGTGAGCCAGTTGCTATTGGCATTTAGTGGGCAGAGGCAAGTAAAGCTGCTAAACTTTTTGCAATGCACAGGACAGCTCTCCTAACCACCCCCCAACAAAGGATTATTTGGCCTCAAATTTCAATCATATCTAGGTTGAGAAGCCCTGCTTTTCCATGCTTTGGTGTTAGTCTAGATTATGCAATTCCAAATGTTCTCTAGTGGGAACACCTTCAAGGTGGTCAAGGAGGAAGGAAGGAATTTGTTCCCAAAACTAAGCATGCAGCCTTTCCTGCTCTAAAGGGGTCTCCTTCATTGTTGCTTTTTAAATTTTTTAATGTTTATTTATTTATTTTTGAGAGAGAGGGAGAGCACACACAGGGGAAGGGCAGAGTGAGAAAGGGAGACACAGAATCCGAAGCAGGCTCCAGGCTCTGAGCTGTCAGTCCAGAGCCTGACACGGGGCTCGAACCCCCAATCCATGAGATCGTGACCGGAGAAAAGTCGGAAGCCTCACTGACTGAGCCACCCAGGCGCCCCTAAAGAGGTCCCCTTCTTATTGTAAGGACCTTTAAAATGGCACATTCTCCTAGGTAAGGTTTGAAAACAATATTCAGGTTACATAAAGTCAGTTTAGCTACAACTTTTCCAAGCCTCACCCAACTAGGTAAAGCAATGCCCGACTCTGTCCTGCAAGGACACACCGCACTATTGTTCCGAGGCCCAAGGGCTAGTCCACAGGGCATCTTAATACAAATTAGAACAAACCTCCCCCTACCAAATAAAGTTTTAAAGTTCTTAATAATAATAATTACAACGAAGTCATTTTGTATAAAATAAATCAACTGTAGAATATAAAAGAACACTTGAAATGAGCTGTACAAGTAAGATGTGTGTACCATACGTTCATGAAACCAAAATAAAATGTTTGAAATAAAATAGAAATTTTGAGCTTTTACTCAACTAGAATTAGCACTGGAATATAATTATTTGTTTTTAAATCATTGTATGTTGTATCGGATACCTCTTGTGTCCCCCTCATATTCTCTTGGCCACCGTTTTACTCCAGCTGTTTCTAAAGCAACCAGCTGTGGCGCAAGGGTAACCTGAGAACATCTCACCTCAGCTGCCTCCCGTATCTCCTGCTCTCTGCCCTGGGGCTTTTCTACTGTGGTCCCATAGCACATTCTGACAAATGTGCAAACTTGGAAGTACAAGGGGGTTAATTCCTCAGAGAACAGCAACCCCTGAGCCATGGGGGATGGGCTCCAGTGGAGAAATGCTCCATTCTTCTGCCCCATAGGGTGCATTCCACATGGCTCCTCAGTGTCCCAGCCAGATGGAGCCCAGGTGCTCACAGCACAGCCAGCTGCACAACAGGGACATGGATTGACTTTCCTCTCTGTTGCATTTTTCCCAGTTCCTTGGCGCTAGTTTCCCAAAATGAACCACCTTCACGAAAACCCTTGTCTCAGCCTTTACCTTTTAGGGGAACCTAGACTAAGACATGCCTCTTGCTTTCATGGAAACAAAATGTTGATGATCATTTTAACGCTTACTTGCTCCGATATCTTGTTTTCTCTAGAAAAGATCGCTAGATTTGACAGGTTATAAATCTTAAGCAATTTTAAATACATTTTAATTTCAAGAAGCTATGTTCTCCATTGGCAACCAATGTTGTCAAAGTTAAATATATTCTGAGAGCTACAGAAATATTCAGAAAGGCGTCCAGTAAATTATTGAGGCAAGTGTATTGCTAAATGTCAAGAGGAGAGTTTAGAAAACAGTTTAAGGTTTTATTTGCTCACAGATCAATGCCTTGTCAATAGCACAGAGGTCAATTTCAGTTGTAAATTTTCACATAGTTACAGTTGTTCAAGTTCATCCCAATTCTTCAAATTATGTATGTCAGTTAGAAGAGTGAAAGACCAGGACAGTTTTCAGCACTACAAACCTTTCTTATAAAAATGTATTGTTGTATCCAATATTTTTAAGTAGAAATTGATTTTGAAATTTTATGTACGTCACAAATGGGCTAATCACAGAGTCACAGAAGTAAAATGACTTTTCTTCTGAATTTTTGTCTTACATTTCCTTCTTAAGAGAAGCTGGCATCAGGGCGCTTGGGTGGCTCAGTTGGTTAAGTGTCTGATTTTGGCTTGGGCCATAATCTCATGGTTTGCCAGTTTGAGCCCCAAATCGGGCTCTGCACTGACAGCGTGAAGCCTGTTTGGGATTCTCTCTGTCTCTGCCCCTCCCCCAGAACATGTGTTTGCAAGCACTCTTTCTGTCTCTCTCAAAAATAAAGAAATAAATAAAACTTAAAAAGAGAGAGAGAGAAGCTAGTATCAATGATTTCCAATTTGTTTAGCATTAAGAATAATTATTCGTAAACACTAGCATTTAATTTCTCTTTAGAGAACGTTTTAATTCCTTTGATGCTTTCAAAGCATTTTGTATACTGGTTTTGTTTCCTGCTTATACTTACATTACTAATTCTGCATAAAACATCATATTAAATTGGTACTAAGGAAATTAATTTAAAAGTGAATTATTTTTGAGAGTATGTCTCAGCTTGCATTCTAGAGTCTACTTTTTCACTACGTCTTTCAGTTATAAAACATATTCCTTCTTCAAAAGTAGAAATAGGGTAATAGGTACCACTCTGATGATATATATTACTTCCATCCACCAGAAAATTGTCATGATAAATGTGTATGTTACCCATCTTTAGAGTGAAAACATTTACAATAAAAATATTTTCTGATTTTCTTTTTTAAAAAACCACATTGACTTACTTTTTAAAATTTGTTTGTTTGTTTGTTTATTTTGAGAGAGAGCACAAGTGAGGGAGAGGGGCAGAGGGAGAGAGAATCCAAGCAGGTTCCATGCTCAGTGCAGAGCCCAACATGGGGCTTGATACCACAACCCCGGGATCTTGACCTGAGCCAAAATCAAGATTTGGACATTCAACCAACTGAGCCACCCAGGCAGCCCCCCCTTTTTTTTTTTTTAAATTCATTTATTTATTTTGAGAGACAGGGAGAGAGGGAGAGGCAGAGAGAGAGAGGAAGAGAGAGAATTCCAAGCAGGCTCCACGTTGTCGGTGCAGACACCAACACGGGCAGGGCTCAATCTCACAAACTGTGAGATCATGACCTCAACCAAAATAAAGAGTCAGATGCTTAACCAACTGAGCTACCCAGGCACCCAATATTTTCTAATTTTCAAAACAATGAGGTTGCTTGCAAAACAAATGATATTTTGAGACATGAAAACTTTGGGCAGTGCACAACATGAACAACCACACATGGGAGGCCTGTGAGCAATGTTATCTTCTTAGCATTTTAGATCCCTCCTCCTGTAACCTGGCTGCAACCTACCTTAGTAGCCTCCCACTTCACATGCCTCTGCTTTAGCCAATAACCACTCCCTATACCATGTCTTTGCTTTTGTTCTCTCTGCTTTGGATGCCATCCTTGCCCTGCCCCTGCCTAGTGACATCCTACCCAGTGGGGCACTCCCTCCCACAAACCTCCAGAGCACTGTTTGGAAGTCATTTGGGCCTGACTCCTGACCACACCATATACTCTCCAGGATACAGAATAGATCTGTTCCATCTCAGCTTCCCAGGAGTCAAGCCCAGCCCACAATGGGCTCAGAAAAGCAGAACGAATTGAGATAGGCCTAAGATCCAGGAAACTCTCTGAGGACCATGGCATTTCTTGGTGGTGGCACTGACTGCTCTTTAACTTAGCAGTGTTGGAATGATAAGGGGCTCATTCTCTGAGGACCTTCATGGACAGAGAAGGCCCCCGTGCTGGGAAGCAGGGAGGCAAATAACCATGAGGCATAAACTTTCTACATAAGCCTTCCCCTCCACTTGGGCTCTCCTGTGGACATTGTGGCTTTTGTGAACTGCCTCAGCAATTTAGCCTTTATTGAGCACCAACTGTGTGCTAGGCCCTGAGATACACCAGACACAGACTCTGCCCCAAGAAAACCACAGTCTGGTGAGGAGGACACATGTAGATGAGTGAAAATAGCTAGTGTATTTATAGGAAGCGCTTACTAGAGGGAAGGGCCAGATCTGATGCAGGCACAAATCAGGCAGCAACTAGAGGAAGTAATACTGAGGCTGAGATGAAGGCTGAGGAGGAGCTTCTGAGGTGGGAAGTCTAGGGACGGAATTCCAGGCAGAGGAAACTGTATATAGGAAAGTATGGAGGTGTGAAACAGTGTGGCCTTTCTAGGGAAATACGGGTCAGCTGGTGTGACTGGGCATTCAGTTATGAGTAGTGCAGTAGACTCTAGAGACTGGTACAAGCCAGATTATGAGGCCTGAGAAGTTAGACTTTGTCCTGAAGGCAACAGGGGTCCTTTGAAAGGAGTAAGCAGCACAGTGACATGGCCAGATTGGAGTTTTAGGAAGGTCATCCCGGCATGATCCAAGGGTCTTGGAGGCTGAGCCAAGCAACTTGAGTAAGGGTTCATAAAAGGCAAATAAAGGACACATGGGTCCGAAGCTCTTTTTAAAACACAGCTTCAGATTCAGTAGGTCTGGAATGGGGCCTGTGACTGTGCACATCCCCAAAAGCTCCCACTTAATGCTGACGCTGCAGGTCCATGGACCATATCTTGAGTAGCAAGGGAATGAAGCTGATTTTCTAGCCCAGTCACTAATGAGTGCTATGAATTCATAGAACACCTTCTTTATTCTCGGGTTTTCACTTACAAAGGATTAAAACCATTTGCCCTGGGCCCCACTGATCGTACCACAGCCTCACGTACACAGATGAATCAAAAGGTGCCTATGTCTTTAAGTGGAAGCAAGGGGTCACTGGTAGATGGACAGTGGGTCACAAGGTCATGGGTCTCAGGTTGATATACATGCAGCTCCTGGTCCTGCAATAAGCATTCAAAGGACACATTCATCACAGGATATGTCCAGCCCACACTTCTGGAGTGCTGCACTCAGCTCTGTGAGAGGGCAATGGTCAGCCACAGTATGTCAGGAGTAAGAGGAACAGATGCAGAGAGGACCCAGTGGCTGAGGGATCTGGGGGCACTCAACCTGGAGAAGACAGGCTCAATGGGACATGGTCACCTCCAAGTCTCTAAGGGGCTGTCACAGAACAAAGGGAGCAGACATGATCTGTGGTACCCAGGAACTGAGCTACAACTAATCAATGGATTGGAACCATAGCAGGAGAGATCTCCTTTCACTATAAACAGACACATTTCCAACGATCAGAGCTGTCTGAATAAGGGAAGAGCTATCTTGGATGGCAGTGAACTCCTCATCACTGGAGATGTGCAAGACTGTTTTAAATAGTACAAGATCCAGTGGGATGACCCCTAAATCCTGAGATTCTCTTCACCCACTTAGCCAGCTCAAGAGACAGTAATCACTGCAGTGAGCCCAGAAACTGTGCTGCTGCCTTCAACAGGATTCAACTTAGTTGTCCATACACTGTGCAAATAATAAAATACTGGGGCGCCTGCATGGCTCAGTTGGTTAAGCATCTGACTCTTGATCTTGCCTCAGGTCATGATCTCACAGTTCATGGAATTGAGCCCCACATCAGACTCTGTGCTGACAACACGGAGTCTGTTTAGGACTCTCTCTCTCCCTCTCTCTCTGCTCCTCCCCAACTCATGCACTCCCTCTATCCCCCTCTAAATAAATAAATTTTTAAAAATAAATTAAATGCTAATCACATTTTCACACTGTCCTTTCATACCCTACCACCTTTTCCTGACTATACCATGCCTCAAAGAAATCCCTTGTTCTGCTGGAAGTCAGGAATTGTGGTTTGGGCCCCTCTGACCATCTTGCTCTATGGCCTTGGGAATGTCTTCCCCTCTCTGTGGAATTCAGTCCTGACCTTAAACATCACACCCTGACTCACTGCCAAATATGACAACTGGGAAGTCCACTCCAGATGAGGACCATCTGAGGGTTTACTGGTGGGACCCAGGCCCTAAACATAGTAGGTCTTCAAAAAATAGTTGATTAATTGAATTGTGCTCAGTACAGTGACTGGGACAGTTGAATGGAACTGAATTGAGTTGAGATTAATTGAATTGAATTCACAAATGTTTATCGCACAGAGCAACAGAATGTTGTGCTAGACTTATAAACAGTTTAGCTCCAGCCCCTCTCATCACTCACTCTTCCTTCCATACCCTACCCCCATTTTCTACTGAAGGACAAAGGGGTTGATGTGGTCTGTTACTCCTCACAGAAAACACTATCCCTGAACTACCTTATTTGTGCTAAAATGTTCTAATTTTTTGCTTGCAAACTAGACCTTTCCTCTAAGCTCCAGATCTGTTTGGCCTTTGCTCACCAATATTCCTATGATGATTCCACATGCACCACAAATCAATATGTCCTACTTCTCCCAGACCTGCCCCTCTGCTGAGTTCCCATCTCATCCCCACAGTCCCTTAGTCAAGAAACCCAGGGTCATCCTGGACTTCTCTGATTTTTTTTTTTTTAAACTCAGCTGACTCCTGAGGGAGGAAAATAATGAATGATTCCTGAGTTTATTATTTTTACATCAGTAATAAACTCAATTTTGCAAGCTTAGAATAATAATTTGAAAAAGACGCAGTGCAGAATTGATCTGAAAGTGCACCTTTCAGCAAAGCACGCAAATATTTGCTGAAATAGCCGGATTATAAATTCCATACTCATCACGGTTTTTTTCCAGAAGCAACATCCCCTCCCCATCAGGTTGGCCTTGTTGGCAGTCAACCTGGATCATGCTTTCTTTCCTAGAAGGAGAGCATCTACTTGAAGTGCTACCAAGGGGCTATTAAGTGCCTGAGGGTCAACCTAGGGTCTTCTTTCCCCATCTGTGTAATGGGGCCAGGGAGTCAGGCAGAGCATCAAAATGCAGCCCCTTGGACCTCACTGATTTAGTAGGTGGGTCCCTGGAGCATGCACTTTCAACAAACTTCCAATCCTGAGGCAGTTGGTTTGCCAGCACCATTTTGAAAAGTACCCAACAAGAACATCTCAAGATGTCCTTCTGGGAGAGACACCTATGAAATGACAGATACCCGCTCCTCTCCAATGCTCGGATTGGAGCTGGTTCTTCTCTGTGACTGGGACCACAACTATGCGGTGCCCTGAAATGCCTTCCTCCTGAGGATGGGGTCAGCTGTGCTTGGAACCAGCTTAAGGGACAGACCAGCAGGACTGCTCTCTGGAGTGGTGATTTATAAGGAGAACTAAAATATTCCAGGAGATAAAACAAAACGCATTTCCCAGAACACTCCTCAGAGATGGAACCACGCATACCCGGAAAACATCCCTTAACGTCCTGCTTTGTCCAGGACCAAGATGCTAACTTGCCTTCTCAGGAGGGAGGGTGTGGTATTAGCTTCAGGGCTCCTGCTGGGAAGCAACAGAAAAAGGCTCTAGCTGATAATAAGCAGAAAGTCAATTTAGCGAAAGCACAGGGAGCAACTCCCAGAACGGCTGGGACAGATACAGAACTAGTAGTAGAAAATGGGCCAGGGCCAGGACCGCAGCCACTGCACAAGCAGAGTATCAAGGAACCCATGCCCGGCCCCAGATCCCACGGGCAACGACTCACATGGCAGTACTGCTGGTACTGGGCACTAGGTGCCACCACCTGCCCCACTGCTGCTGTGGCCCCTACAGGCTGGGTAGTACCGCTGCATCCAGATGGAGTCCCCACTGTCTCTCTGTGTCACTGGAGCAGGTGGGTCTGAGTAACTGCAGCCTACTATTGCAAGGGAGGCCTAGAAAGGGAGATTCCAGCTTTTTCTGCTTCTCCGAGAGTCCGGACCCAACGTAGGAAGGATGTTCAGATGCTAAGATACTTCCCAACAGACAAATGGCCACTCCAGGAAGACCTGGCTGCCTCCAGGGCTCTGGTCTTTAGAATGGAATAGAATGGAAAAGAACAGAATAGCCATGTTTGGGGCCAGAAGTAAATATCGCAGGAGAATAGAAATAGGATGTGGGTTGCCGTTGCTACTTCCTCTCTCTAAATAAACGTCAAGGATTTCATTTTGAAGCTGAATTAAAGTACCCACCTGCCTGGGGCTTCTCCATGACTCAGTTAGAGCCTGGTCATTCCCTGATCATGAGTTCTGTTGTGGTAGGCCAGGAAGGAGCAACTTAGACTCTCATATGTGGGGAGGTCTAAGTTCAAATCCTCCGAATGAGTCGTAGAGGTCTCTCTCAAATTGTGTGGCCCCAGCATGGGAGGAGGCGGGCCTGCACCCACCCCACCCCAGTCACGGCTGTGTGATCTGGAAGAAGATAGGAAAGCCATGTGGCTGACAGCGGGAACAGGGTGTGACAACTGTGCCACACACCTGCCTACCTTCTCATGGTGCCCCACCTGGGGTCCTAGGGCTGAGGATGCCATGGTTGTATGGTCCCCACCCTCCTCCTCCTTACTGACTTTCATGTGTCCACAACCCAATCATTCTTCAGACAAAATTACTAAGGCCCAGAGAGGGTCATAGAAGGCACCTTGTCTGGCAAAACCCAGAAATTGCAGGGGTCCAGGAAGGAAGGAGAAGTTGCATCCCTTTTCCGAGATTCAGGTGGGAACCAGCTTGGAGTCGAAGGGGCCTGAATCAGCCAGCGTTTGCTAACAGCCCTAAAACGTCAATGACTCAAAATGAACACTTATTCCTGGCTCACACCCATATCCACCGTGGGTCAGCTTTGGCTCTGTTCCACTTCATCTTCATTTCAAGACCCAGACTAGATGAGAACACTGTATTTCAGTCCCTTGGAAGAAGGGAAAGAGCAATCATGGAAGTGTGGGCTGGCTCTTAATGCCTCTGTTCAGAATAGGCTCATGGCACTTTCTTGCACTTTCATGGGCTGAAACAGGTTATGTGGCTAAATCTGACATCAGTAAGGTGGGGCAATTATAATCTTCTCACAAGGAGGACAGAAAACAAGGGAAACTAACACAATGCAGCATGGAGCCATCCCACAGGGAAGCCACAGAGGCAGCTCCCTTCTGGGTCTCCTGCTCTTGTGACCTACACACCTCCAGGCTCACCCGCCATCTGGTTCATCCCATTCCTTCTGCTCCTTCCACAATGTCCCTAGGGTTTCCACAGTTCTAGTCCCATTTTAGAGATGCAGAGACTGAGGCTCACTGAGGAGACCCAGGTCGCAAACTCCTTCCTGACGGCCTTCCCTGGACAAGGGGCTCCCTGCCCACCCCATCTTCTTCCTTCTCTACTCTGACTGCCTCAAATAACTGTTGTCTACATTGCCCCTGCTGCACATCTGTTATCAGTCTATATGTTCCTCACATAGTCGCTCAACCACTCTGTGAGGTCAGTAACACTGCTTATGCATATCCTTTCACAGATGAGGAAACCAAAGCTTACAGGGTCAATGACTTGTCCAAGGTCACACACAGAGAAGGCAGCAAACCAGCTCTGCCCAACTCCCAAGCTGCCACTGCCGCTCATGCTGGCTCAAATCCCTTCCTCCTCAGCCCCGGCCCACATTCACTACCACCTGTGCTAATGTCCAGTGTCAGGATGCCACAGCTATGGGACTGTTCACCCTCTCACCAGCACTAACTAATCTTTAATTCAGACCCACGAAGCCAACCCTTCAGCTCCTGTTGCCAGCCACAGAAATGAGGATAAATGCGGCTGTCAGCGGCTTCCTGCCTCTTTGTTTTTTAATTTACTTAGAGTGGGGCAGCAGAGATGGCAGGAGAGGAAGCAGATGGCTCAGCGTGACAGATGGGCTCCTATCCAGTGACACAAGGACAAGGTGAGAGAAAGCGTGATCAGGAGAAAATGCAGGCTCTGTGTGAGAGCGTGTGCACATAGGCTCCTGTGTTAGGGTCTCTGGGCTCCAGCCAGCTAGCCAGGCCCCTGGGTGCTGGGCTGGAAACTCTCAGGGCCAGGGCTCTAGTTTGCCCAGCCCCACACTTTCACCTGACAGTGAGGACACCAAGGCTCAGACTGGGGCTGCAGCCTGCCCAGGGTCACCTGGTCAGCCACTCAAAGGATGCCTGACTCCACAAGGTCCTGGCTACACTCTGTTGTCAGTGTGGGGTGTGATGTCTGTGGATGGGCTCCCTGGGGAATGTCCCACCCTCACGATCCCCACCATACGTTTTTACAGAATTCTACCTTCAGCCTCAACATACCTGTGCTAAAAACTCAAGACAGGCTTTCAGGCCTGTTCCAGGCCTAGAACATCCCAAGGTCTCTAGCACATAAGTGACAGCATCAGGGCTCTGACCCAATTCTGGAGGCTTGGAGAGGGCAGCTCCCATTCCACCTCTGCTCTGAGTCCATGAGAAGGAACATGGGCGGAGGAAAGAAATAGGACACTGGAGGCAGAGCTCTGGGACTTCCTATGGCGCCCACCCTGGCTGTGTCATGAAGAGAAAATAGTTCTGTTTACATGGACGTGGGCGGCTGCCTTCAAAGGGGCGAGGAGTGGGCGAGGAAAGGCCCTTTCATCTCCAGGCACACTTGAGGGATTCAGGCCGGCACAGGTGTACTGCAGCAGAACTGGGGAGCAGGGTGGGACCAGGCTGCAGCGCTCAGCACAGCAGAGCAAGAGAATCTGGAGTTAGGAGGGCAATCGGCAGGAGGGAGTGAGAGAGGGGATGGAATGAGGAGAGGAAGCCTAGAGTCTGCAGTGGCAAAGTGTTCAGTTTTGTTCTAATCTGGGGAGGTTTGTTTTGTTTTCATAAAAATTGTAAAATGGGCTGCATTTATATGCCTTTTTAATTTAGGAAAGAAACAACATTAGTGAGATAAAAAGATGATTCAGAACTAGAATGAACTTGGAGGCAAAGGTGACCATGGGAAAAGACCTCCCCTCGGAAGTTACAGAAATCGTGGGGAGCACTGCATTTTTCTCAGACGGGGATTGGGGGTTTAAGTCTATTGTAACATAAGAGACTGCATTTGGGATACCGTATTATGAAGGTGATTTCATAGGAGAGAGAGAGAAAGGTGAGGATGGGGGACCTGCCATCTCCACAAGCACCCTCCTCAGGAGTGGGGAGCATCAGAGGATGAGCACAGGGGCGGCCATATCCAGCTCTTCCCCCCCCCATACCACAGGCACTCCTCAGAGACCATCATCACTCCTGTGTTAGATGTAGGAACAGGGACTCAGAGATTAAGTGACTTGCCCGTGGCCCCTTGCCTGGGGCACTTGGGTGGCTCAGTCAGTTAAGTGTCCAACTTCAGCTCAGGTCATGATCTCCCAGTTTGTGAGTTCGAGCCCCACATCAGGCTCTGTGCTGACAGCTCAGAGCCTGGAGCCTACTTCAGATTCTGTGTCTCCCTCTCTCTCTCTCTGCCCCTCCTCCACTCATTCATTCTCTCTCTCTCTCAAAAATGAATAAACATTAAAAAAAATAAAAGTGCCACTTGCACATGTTTTTTTTTAATTTTAAATATGAAATTTATTGTCAAATTGGTTTCCATACAACACCCAGTGCTCATCCCAACAGGTTGCACATGCTAAGTTTGAAGGGAAGGGAAGGGAAGGTCTTTCTCCTCCCTGACCATAGCTTTCTTCACCTGCCCCCACGTGAGCCATGCAGTATACTTGTCATTTCTAGAAACTCTAGGGCTGGGCTCCTGGCGGGGAAATACAGAGGCACAGCATCCTCAGACCAGCAACCAAGACCATGGATGTGTGAGCATTTCATATCCTGAGGGGCCCAGGCTCCCTGTGACAGAGAAGCCCAGGAGGAGAGCCATCTTAACAGGCTGAGAGATGAGTGAGAAGGGGGAGTGGGGAGGATTCCCTCAAACTGTGTGGATTCCTGGAGGATGAGACTTCTGTACCTGTTTACTGAGGGTTCTAAAGCCAGGCTTTGCAATCAGATCAGGGGTGTCCAGAGGTGAACAAGGCAGGAACCTGATTCCAGCCTCAAATCTCTCTGTCAGCATCTTGGCAGGAAATGCAAACCCACTCAATGAAGGGACCACTTGCAGAGATGTGAGCAGGATGACGAGGCACCCAGAGACTAGTCACAGTGAGACTCATTCCACTTGCAGGCCTGAGAGGGCAAGGGGAAGACATCACGTTCTAAGAGCTTCGTGAGGGCTGAAGCTGTGGCGTGAGCTGCCTCGCTCACTGTGGTCATGGACGATGCAGGCCCTGTCAGAAACACGATGCCAGAGCAGAAGGGGAGCCTGGAAGAAGTACCCTGGCCTCTCCCTCCTACCGCCCTCCAGTCTCCAGTGGTGCCTCCCCGGGGCTGAACTTAACCAGATGTCCAAGGGCAAAGGAGGCAGTGCAATCCCTGAGGCGCAGGGCAGCGCAGCGAAAGTCAAAGACTGGAATGGAAGTGAATCACGATGGAGAAGAACCAGCCAGCTCTGGAATGTGACCATCCAATTTCTCCAATAAACTCCTCCTGACCAGGGCTTAACACATCCAGTTATTTTTAGGTCACGTGTTGGAAATGAGAATTCTACTGTTAGGGACAGGTAGATTTTCTTCACTGTTTCCACCCTTTTATGAAATTACTGACTTTCACCTTGACCCTGATCAGACCCAGGCCACTGTCTGAGACCATCAATATTTGAAGATTGCAGTTCAAGCTGGAGGTGAGGTCATGTTCCAGCTCAGGGAGGGTGGCTGAGAGGACTCTTCCCACATAGAGCCAGACAGTCTGCTGTGACACTAGACCTTCCCTTCAGACTGGAACCTTCCTAAAAGTGTTTCTGGGGACTCAAAGCAGAGTCAGCATGAAGAGCCATCTTCATAGATTTTCACTGCACACTGAAAATTACACGAGTCTCCAGTTAAACACAGACCTTGACCTTCCCCACTGAATTTTCTCCTCTCCCCTGAGTCCTGCTCCAATCTGGGACTGGCCACTAGGGCCACTAGTCTCTCTTGGGAGAGAAACTAACTCAGAACCTCTAAGTTGCTGGAAGAAGCACATACGGTCCTCAAAGCAATGCTCCTAGTGACTTTGAGAGAAAAGAGATGTGCATGAAGGAGAGACCTGTTACCCTCCATGAGATAATGCTGCAAAGATTTGTTGGACTTTAACAGATTAGCAAAACCACATTGTTAACATCAGCCAGAGCTGCAATTTTGATATCTTACAATTTGCATGTTCTATTCTCCTGGTCAATATATTCCTGACACACTTGCTTTCCCCCAAATTCCCAAAACACTTTACATCCTTCAAGGTCTATCTCATCATTCATTTATTTATTCAACAGATATTTTTGAAACATGCTTTTTGCAGAGTATATTGCTGGGCACTGGAGCTACAACAGTGATGAAGACAGACTTGACCCCTGTCCCTGGAGGCTTTCTTCATTATGCAGTCTCTTCTGTCTTTGACCTCGCCCTGAGCACCCTCTCTGATGATCTGATCACATTTGACCTTCAGTAACAATCTTTCCTGTGTCTAGTCCTGCACACCAGAACACGAGCTCTTAAAAGCCTATGCCTTCCTCTACATTAGCCAGGGTACCGCCAAACACATGAAATCAGAATCCAACAACAATCTTTCAAACAGATGAGGCTGATCACTTAACCTCAGCATCTTTATCTGTGTAATGGGAGACATTATCTCAGGGTTTCCTGAGTCCAGTTTTCTGACTTGATGCTTGTGAACACACTTTGCAAACTGCACACCTCTAAGCATCAGTGGGGAATGTGCCTTTATTTACCACGATAACCACCCAAAGCAGTTTACCAAAAAGGAACTCCGTCCAGCTCTTCTGCAGATCAGGGGTTACTGTGTGCTCCTGGGTGAACCTCAGCCAAATGGGAGAGACAATGCAAGTACTGATCAATCTGCCACCAACCACTCCCCGCCCCCCACCTCCCCTTGCATCTGTCCCTACAGTTAAAAGGCGGATCAATTACCATAGGCTCATTTATAATCATTACAGTTGTTGTCTCGAGTTTTCTCTGCTTATTGCCTGGGTTAAGAAGCCCCTAACCCATGGAAGGGGTACAGGGGCTTGAGAACACCTTTTGTCTCTGAGCCCCAGCCAGTCCTGCTCAAAGCTGGAGGGAAGGGTATCAGGAATGGGGTGCCAGTGTCTTCTGCCTTCCATATCCAAAGGCTTTATGGAGCCTCAGAGGCTTTTCTGGGCTGACCTCTGATGGAGGCGCTCAGGAGGTAATCCCATTATGGAAAGGCACCCCTGGAAAGTTTCATTACACTGATGCATACTGTCCATATTTCATCGTCATCAAGGCAGGTTTTCTCACTCTTCTGACACGAAAACAGACAGGTGGAGGCATTTTGATTTGGGCTGCCTAGTTTCTTCCTCAGGGAAGCTGCTTCCTCTGGCTTGCATGATAATTGAATTTCACGGATGGAATCTTCCACATACTTCTCAATTAGGGCTGTGTACAGGCAGCGAGATTTTTCAGGTGTTGATCTATGATTGTCACTCTTTTTTTAGCTTTAAATTAATCTTCTTAATTTCTGCCAGCTCCAAATCCAGCTTTGCTAAATAGCATTATTCTGACTTAAATGGTCTAATCTGTTTGTCGTAAACTGGGTACAGCTGAAAATCGTGTATGCAGGAGCCTTCCTCATTAATCACAGCTGACAAGAAGTCAGAAATCAAGAAGCAAAATTGTCTCTGAAGGCAAAGTGGGGAAGGATTGAAAAAAGCAGCCAACTAGGTGTGATGGTAGAGCTGGGAGTAAGTCCCTGCCCTCTCTGGGCTTGTTCCTGTGTGCATGTGCGTGTGTGTTTGTGTGTGTGTCTGGGTGCTCGGTCGGTTAAGCATCCGACTTCTGCTCAGGTCATGATCTCATGGTTCGTGAGTTCAAGCCCTGCATCAGGCTCTCAGGGCAGAGCCTGCTTGGGATTCTCTCTCTCTCCCTCTCTCTCTCTGGCCCTCCCCCACTTGCTTGCACACACACTCTCTCTCTGTCTCTCAAAATAAATTAATAAACTTAAAAAAAGTGAAGGAAGCAGGAAGGATGGGGGATTAGATCAGAGGTCCTCAGGGACCTTTTCAGCTGTAAGGTTCCCTGAGCCTATATATGACATCTCAGAAAAACGCCACAAAAATGACATATTGGTATTTAAATGCACGCTGTTATTGACTCTTGAGAACACTGAGAGCCTACAGTCTTAATACTTTACTGCAGCATTTCCAAAATGAGGAAGGCAAAGTGATTTTAGGTAGTAAAGGAACACAGAATTAGTGACACAGGAAAGCTGTGTCCGCTTTCCAGTCTCCATCCCCCTGAGCAGCTGCACAAGGACTGTTTGGCGGCACACATTTGAAGTGCCTCTCTAACTCTGGCCCCTCTCCCAGGTTAACAAAGAAGGAGCAGCCTCAGTCTCGGCTCCTTTGTCAGGCAGCATACCCAGTTAAAATCCAGTATCTGGTGCGGGTGTGTGTGGTTTCTTTGTTTTTCTTCATATAGGGTAGAGACTGTTTCCTTTTAAGCCATATTTATTAAGGAGCTGATTTGAAAGAACATTAAGTTAATGCAGAAGCTGTATGGCTATGGCAAAAATTAAAAGTGGCATGTAAATGTCCAGTTACTCAGGCTCCGGAGAAATATTTAGTGCCTCAGTAGACGGCCATGCATTATTCAGGCACTGGGGAGATAGGTGTGTAACACCTTGAGGTCCTTACCCACCCCTCAACTCCTTTACTCCCATATCCTGAGTGTCCAGGCCACCCTCATGCCCTTTGCATGCTGCCCCCATCTTGTCGCCGCTCATGGGAACCAGCATTCTCATAGCCCTTGGATCCCCATGTTGTTACTACTGTTGGGTGGGTAACTGACAGTCCTGAGGGAATAGGTGGACATGGGACTTTCGGCCTTAAAATCAGGACAGTCCCAGGCAAACAGAGACAAATTAGTTCTAATGGCGAGCTAGCCCAATCCTGAAGCAATGCTACCCTTCACTTACTTGCACGACCTCTGTGGCTGCAGGTACAGGTGAATCAACCCCCACCCCGGCAGACTGGCACACTTCCAAATTCTAATCTCTTTTAGCACAGCCTGCAGTCTTTTATAGCTTCCCCCCACTCCCTGGCAAGAGCTATTTCACACTTCTCCACCCTCCCTAACACTCCTCTTCCACACATCACCCTCTCTCCCCAAAGAAGGGCTTGCTCCACTGAGAGCCTAGAGGGCAGTGATGATGAAGCTGCTCCCTCCCTGGTGGACCACTCCCCACTGTACCTGCCTGCATGCATCCCTCTCCCTCCCTCTGGACTTCGATCCTCCTGGCTCTCTCCCTTATCTGCAGTCACTCCCACCCTACAGGCACCTTCCTGTAACACAGGTCTCTCAGAACCCCTGAACACCTCCACTTGGAGCAGTCACCCTGTTCTCACCCAAATAGCTCTGAGGCGCTGTCTCCACTTCCCTTTCTCAACTTTCCTGGACACTCACTCCTCTATCCCTGCACTCTGGCATCTGCCTCCTCTAAAGCAGTTCTCGCTACATCTCTGATAGCCCGCTAATTGCCAAATCCAGTGGATAGTCAGTGTCCTTTGTTTTGACTGTTTCACAGATATCAGCTCATTTGAACAAAACTATGTATGTGTTGTTAAAGTAAAATAAAATGATACATCAGCCTACTAAGATAGGTATTCTATTATCCCCATTTTCAGCTTGAGGAAACTGAGGAACAGAGAGGTTAAGTAAATTGCCCAAGGTCACACAGCTGTATATGATAGAGCAGATGGCTCAGAAGTCTGTGCTCTTCACACTCCCCTCTGGTACCTCTCTGATGCTCTCATCTCTGATATCCATTCCCTTCCTCTTAATCTTTCTGTCCCCAGCCCCTGGGATAGGAGCTGATACCCAAAGGATACTCAACAACTGTTTGTGGCTGAACTAACTGAATTTTTGTGGCACGCTCAGGAAAACCAATCTAGGGGAAGATCAAACAGTAGCCACCAGTGTGTTAGATGGTATGCCAGATGCTCACAGGGCTCTGAAGACAGTGATGAGAAATAATAACAACAGCCACAACAGTGGCCACCATTTGTTGAATTCTAATATGCACCAAGAACTGTACTACATTATCTTGTTATCTCACTGAGTCTTCAAAACATTCTTCTGAGGTATCATTCTTAACTTCATTTTACAGGTCAGGAAACCAAAGTCCAGGGAGCTTTTGTTCCAGGGAACAAAAGCATATGCAGGGGAGCCTCAGAGAGCAGGGAACCTGGAAGGCTTCCCAGAGGAGGTGCCACCTAAGCAGGGTTTTGAAGAACCAGTATATTTAGTCAACTGAAGGAGAGCACAAAGGTGTTCCAGGGAAAAGGCACAATGCCTACAAAGGCTCAGGGTCAAAAGAGCATGTACCATTAGGGACCTTCAGATGGCCTGGGCTGGCTAGAGGTCAGAGGATGAAATGGGGAGTGGGTAAGGAGAATTTCAAGAGAAGTGAGAACAGGAGTCTCACAGGCCATAGGAAGGAATTTCAACATCACTGGGGCCATGGGACCATGGCTCTCAAGCTGAGTGCATAAGAATTACAAAACTGATCCTAGACTTCCTTACATAATCTGAATCAGTAGATTTATGATAGGGCTCAGGAATGGTGTGTGTGTGTGTGTGTGTGTGTGTGTGTGTGTGTACCTTATTAAAGCTCAAATACACTCAAACAGATTTATGAAATATAATTGATATACAATAAATTATACATATTTAAAGTATACAACTTTATAAGGTTTGGTTATATATATATAGTCACAAAACCATCACCACAATCAGGAGAGTGAGCGTATCCATCACCCCACAAAAGGTTTCCTCTGTTCTTCGTAATCTCTCCCTCCCACCCCCATCCCCACTGATCTGCTACTATTATAAATCAGCTTACGTTTTCTAGAATTTTATAAATAGAATCATACTATATATACTCTTTTTTTGTTTGGCTTCTTTCACTTATTTTAAGATTCATTTTGAGATAGACATGTAGTTTGTATTAGCAATCTGTTCCTTTTTATTATAGAATAGTATTCCATTGTCTGGATATACAGTATTTTGTTTATTCACCTGTTGATGGACAAATAATGCTGCTGTGAACACTTGTGTGCCAGTCTTATAATGGGCATATGCCTTCATTTGTCTTGGGTAAGTACCTAGGAGTAGGGTGGCTGGATCATATGATACACCTTTTAAAGAAATGCCAAATTATTTTCCAAAATACCATTTTATATTCAAACCAGCAGGTATTATATTCAATAGCAACTAGTGGTATATCTTACTGTGGTTTTTAATTTGCATTCCTCTGATAACTAATGATGATGAACATCTTTTTATGTTCATATTTTTCATTCTTATTCCTTCTTGGATGAAGTATCTGTTCAACTCATCAATTTTTCAATTGGATTCTTTATTTTCCTATTGTTGAATTTTGAGAGTTCTCTATATATTCTGGATACAAGTCCTCTACCAAATGTATGAATTGCAAATATTTTTCCCTAGTCTGTTACTTATCTTTCTGTTCTCTTAATAATGTCTTTTGAAGAGAAGTTTTTAACTTGATTAAGTCCAATTTATCAAATTTGCTTTTGTGAATTGTGCTTTTGGTGACATATCTAAGAAACCTTTGCATAATCCAAGGTCACAAAGATTTTCTCTTATGCTTCCTTGTAAAAAAGTTACAGTTTTAGGTTTTACATTTATGTCTATGACCCAACTGAGTTAATTTTTATACATAGTGCAAGGCATGGGTCCAAGTTTTTGGTGCTTTCAGTTTTTTGGCTTTTCTTTTTCTTCTTTTTCATTTCTTTCTCTTCTTCCTTTCTTTCTTTTTTCTTCCTTCCTTCCTTTCTTTCTTTTTTTTTTTTTTTTTTTGCATTTCTATTGTTCCATCCCTTCCTAAAAAGTTATCTTTTCTCCAGTGCATTGCCTTTGCACTTTTGTAAAACATCAGTTGTTCGTATATGTGTGGGTATATTTCTGGACTCTATTCTGTTTATTTGTCTTTATGCCAATATTACATTTTTTATTACTACATCTCTTATTACTATATTTTGTTACTTTATGTCTTGCAATCAGGCAGTGTAAGTCCTTTAATTTTGTTCTGCCTTTTCAAAATTGTTTTGGCTTGTCTAGACTCTGTACATTTTAGTATGAATATCAGAATCAACATATCAATTTCTACCAAAAAGCCCTATTGGGAATTTGATTGGGATTGGGTTGCACCTACAGATCAATCTGGCCAGAACTGACCTCTTACAATGTTGATTCTTGCAACTTCATTTTTTTAGGGTTTTCTCTAATTTCCCTCAGCAGTACTTTACAGTTATAGGGTACTGGTCTCTCACAACTTTGCTCAGATTTATCCCCAAGTATTTTATATCTTTTGATACTATAATAAGTGGTAATTTTTAAATTTCTGTTTCTGTTTGTTGCCAGCATGTGAAATATATTGAGTTTTTATAAATGGATCTTGTATCCTGCAACTTGGTAAAACTTATTTATTCTGGTAGCTTTTTTGTAGATTCTATTAGATTCTCTATGCAGATGATCATGTTGAATGTGAACAAAAACAGTTTGACTTTTTACTTACCAATATGCGTGTCTCATTTATTCTTCTTCCCTGATTGCACTGGCTAAGACCTCCAGTACAGTATTGAATAGAAATGGCAAGAATGGATATCTCTGTCTCATTCTTGATCTTAGTAGGAAAGCATTTAGTCTTTCATAATTAAATATGATGCTAGCTATCAAGATTTTGTAGATGTCCTTAATCAGGATGAGTAATTTCCTTTCATTACTGGTTTGCTGACAGTTTTTATCAGGAATGATTGTTGAATTTTGTCAAATATGTTTTCTATTTAATTGAGATGATCATGTTTGTTTCTTTTTTAGTTTGCTAATATGGTGAATCACATTAATTGATTTTTGAATGTTAAACCAACCCTGCATTTCTGGAGAAAGTCTACCAGTCATGATGTATTATCATTGTAGTCCATTGTTGAACTCAATCTGTTCTCTTAAAGACTTACTGAACTGTAGTTCTCTTTTTTTTGTAATGACTTTGTCTGCTTTGAGTATCAAGTTAATGCTGACCTAGAATGAAAGGAAATATTCCCTCCCTGTCCCCTACTCCTTAAAACTTTTTGGAGGAATTTGTGTTGAACTGGTATTATGTCTTACCTAAATGTTTTGTAGAATTCATCAGTATGGGAAGGTTTACATATTATATACATATATATCTTACAAATTCAATTTATTTAACAGATAAAGGGCTATTCAGGTTATTCAGCTTAACTCTTTCTCCTTGAGTAAGATTTGGTAATTCGTGTCCTTCAAAAGACTTGTCTAATTCATCTAAGTTGTTGGATTTATGGGCATAAAGTTGTTCATAATGTTCTCTTATTATCCACTTATTATCTGGAGAATCTATAAGGATACTACTTCTGTTATTCCTGATATCAAAACTGTGTCTTCAGAGGTGCCTGGGTGGCTCAGTCAGTTAAGCATCCGACTTTGGCTCAGGTCATGATCTCACACTCCATGAGTTCGAGCCCCGCGTTGGGCTCTGTGCTGACAGCTTGGAGCCTGGAGCCTGCTTCAGATTCTGTGTCTCCCTCTCTCTGACCCTCCCCCGTTCACACTGTCTTTCTCTGTCTCAAAAACAAATAAACATTAAAAAAATTTTTTTTAAAAACTGTGTCTTCTCTTTTCTATACCTGGTCAGTCTAACTAAAGTCTTATCATTCTTATTGATCTTCTTTTAAAAAAACAGCTTTTGATTTCATTGATTATCTCTACTGTTTTCTATATTCTATTTCATTGATCTTCATCTTGATCTTTACTATCTCCTTTCTTCAATTTACTTGGGCTTCATTTGCTCTCCCCTTTCTACATTCTTAAGGTAAGAGTTGAGGTCATTGATTTGAGACTTTTCTTTTTCTCTAATATAGCCATTTAGTACTATAAATTTCCCCATAAGTACTGCTTTAGTAGCACCCCACAAAATCTGATGTTGCATTTTCATTTCATTCTATTCTAAATATTTTCTAATTTCATTTTTCAATTTTTCTTTAATCCATGGGTTCCTTAGAAGTGCTATTTAGTTCCCAATCATTTGAGGATTTTACAGAGAACTTTCTGTCATTGATTCAGAATTTAAGTCCAATGTGAGATAAGAAAAAACTTTCTATGAAGTGAATTGTTTGAAATTTTGGAGACTCATTTGTAGCCCCAAATATAACCTATCTTGGTAAATGTGCCATATCCACTTGTTCAGAATGCATATTTTGCTTAGGCGTCTGACTCTTGATTTTGGCTCAGGTGATGATCTCACGGTTCGTGAGTTCAAGCCCCACGTTGGACTCTGTGCTGACAGCATGAAGCCTGCTTGGAATTCTCTGTCTCCCTCTCTCTCTGCCCCTCCCCTGCTCACACACAGACACACATACACACTCTCTCTCAAAAATAAATAAACATTAATTTAAAAAGAATGCATATTTCGCCAGTGTTAGGAAGAGTATTCAATAAATGCCAATTGGGACAAGTCGCTTGATAGTATTGTCCAAGTCTCCTATATTTTTCACCAGTTTTCTGTCTACTTATTCTATCATTTTTTGAGAGATGGTTACTAAAGTCCCTAATGATAATTGTGTATTTTTCTATTTCTCCTTTTAGTTCTATGATTTCTGCTTCATGTATTTTCAACCTTTATTATTAGGCACATAACATTTAGGATTATGTTATCTTGACTACTCAACCCTGCCCCCTTATCACATCATGAAATGACCTTCTTTATCCCTGGTATTCTTTTCTTTAATGTTTATTTATTTTTGAGAGACAGAGACAGAACACAAGATGGGGAGGAGCAGAGAGAGATGGAGACAGAATCCTAAGCAGGCTCCAGGCTCTGAGCTGTCAGCACAGAGCTCAACACAGGGCTCAAACTCATGAACTGCAAGATCATAACCTCTGCCAAAGTTGGACACCTAACCAACTGAGCCATCCAGGTGCCCCTCTGGTAATATTCTTCACTATGAAATATACTTTGATATTAATATAGCATTCCACCTTTTGACTAGTGTTTGAATGGTATATTTCTTCCCATCCATCCACTATAACCTATCTGTGTCTTTATATTTAAAATGTGTTTTTTTTATAGGCAGCATATAGTTGGGACTTGCTTTTTTATGCAGTCTGGCAATCTCTGCCTTGTAATTTGGGCATTTAGACTCTGTACACTTATTGTGCTTGTAGATGTGATTAGGTTTAAATCTATCATCTAGATACCTGTTTTCTATACTTTGTTCCCCTTTTCCTTTGTCCTTTGCTTCTTTATTATTATTATTATTTTAAATAAACCCTGTGTCCAACATGGGGCTCAAACTTATGATCCTGAGATCAAGAGTCGCATACTCTACTGACTGAACCAGCCAGGCACCCCTCCCTTACTTCTTTTGATTATGATTCTATTTCTTACCTTTGTTGATTTATTAGTTATCACTGCTTTCCCTCTGTTTTGTTATTTCAGTAGTTAGAGTTTATAGAATACATATTTAATTTATCATAGTCTACCTTCAAGTGATATTGTGCCATTACATGGGGCGCCTGGGTGGCTCAGTCAATTAGGTGTTCGACTGCAGCTCAGGTCATGGTCTCACACTTCATAAGTTTGAGCCCCGCATTGGGCTCTGTGCTGACCAGCTCAGAGCCTGGAGCCTGCTTTGGATTCTTCATCTTCTTCTCTGCCCCCTACCCTGCTCATGCTTTCTTTCTCTCTCAAAAATAAATAAACATTAAAAAAAAAAGAACTTTACAATAGTACATACCCATTTTTCCACTATCAACATTTGTGATTGTTGTTACACATTTTTATTGAGCCCTGTGTTGGGCTCCATCTTGTATGTGGAGCCCACTTGGGATTCTCTCTCTCCCTCTCTCTGTGTCTCTTCCCAGGTCATGCATTCTCTCTCAAAATAAACAAACATTAAAAATATATGTATATATATTTACCATTTCTAATACTTTTCATTATTTCCTGTGGAATTAAAATTTCATTTGGTGACATTTTCCTTTTGTCTGATCAACTTCCTTTAGCATTTCTTTTTGTATGGATGTGTTAACAATGAATTCCTTCTGTCTTTATATCTAAAAAAGTCTCTTTTGTCTTTGGTCTTAAACAATATTTTTGCTAAATATACAATTCTAGGTTGACAGATTTTTTTTTATTTTGCAGTACATCAAAGGTATGGCTTCACAATCTTCTTGCTTGCATTTTTCTTTTTTTGTTTATTTATTTTGGGAGAGAGAGAGAGAGAGCGAGCGCGCACATGCACAAATGCAAACAGGGCAGGGGCAGAGAGAGAATGAGAGAATCCCAAGCAGGCTCCACACTCAGTGCAGAGCCTGATGCAGGGCTCAATCTCCTGACTGTGAGATCATGACGTGACCTGAAATCAAGAGTCAGACGTTAAACCAACTGAGCCACCCAGGTGCCCCTTGCTTGCACTGTTTCTGATGAGAAATCTGCTGTTATCTTCATCCTTCTTCTTCTATATGTGTGTGAGTGTGTGTGTGTGTGTGTGTGTGTGTGTGTGTGCTTGCTTCTTGCAGCTTTTTGAAGTTTCTCTTTATCAATGCTTTCGAGCAATTACATTACCATATGCCTTGATATCCTTTCCTTCATGTTTCTTGTTCTTGGGACTCATTGAACGTAAATCTATAGCTTTATATTCATCATTAATTGTCATCAAAGGACACACTCTGCATGTTTTCAACTTTTAAACTTCATTAACATTTGTTTTGCTTTCTACCCAGCATATAGTCTATCCTGGTGAACATTCCATGGGCACTTGAAAAACCTAAGTATTCTGTAGTTACGCAGTGTCAAAGTGCACGATAATGTTGTTGAGCTCTTTAATGTCCTTACTATTTTTGTGAGAATAATTTTACCAACTACCAAGAGAGTAAAGATATGGTTATAGATTTATCTATGTCCTCATTTAGTGCTGTCAGTTTTCACTTCATGTATTTTGAAACTCTGCTTTTGTACACATTCCCATTTATAACTGTTTTGTCCTCTTGAAGAATGGACCCAGTTTTCATTATGGAGCTTACTTCTTTGCCTCTGATAATACTTCTTGTCTTAAAGTATGATATCTGATATTAATATAGCCAGCCACTTTAGCTTTCTTATAATTAGTGCTTCTGCATATTGTATACAGCAGTGTCTACAGAAAATAGACAGTTGTAGACAGAAGGTAATTAGCTCTTGCTGTTTTAACCAGCCCAAAAGTTTCTGTCTTTAACTGAAATGTTTAGTTCATTTACATTTGATATTATTCTTGATATGGCTGCCTTTAGGATGGCCATTTGGTTATTTGTTTTCTATTCATCCTGTTTTCCTTTTCTCTTTCTTCTTTTGTCTTCTTTGGAGTTAACAAAAATTTTTTAGTATTCCATTTTAATTACTCTATTGGGTTTTTTCCTCTTTCCAACATTTTTATTATGAAACATTTCAAACATACCAAATTTTTCAAAATGTTTTTCAGTGAACACCCATATACCCACTATCAACAGTTTCTGTAGAAAAGGAAAGACTTCATTTGTTCTAACCACCTTCCACATTGGATATGTGCCAAGTCTCTTAATTTAGAGTAGCGGTAAGTGCATTGAAAGAATTGTATTAATACAAACGTAACTCCCAAAACGTGGGGAACGAGAGTCCCATCTTCACATATATAGCAGGCCTTTACTGTGAGAGGGAACTAGACAATCTGGACTATTCCACAGAGGGTGACCAGGATCAGGCAGTGACTGGATGCTAGGTCATTATGAGGAAGGATCTGGATGTGCTGTACCCAGGAAAATATAGAGGCAGTTAAGAAGAGACATTTATAGGTCATAAGCTTCCAGCCTCTGGGGAGGAGGGAAAGTTGTCTTTGGGAGAGACCAGTAGTCAGGACTAGATGAACACTCCATGGAAACAAATGTAGCATCAACAGAAGGAACAGCTAACAGGAAAAGGTGCTAAAAATGAGCAAGACTTCCTCAGGTGATAGTGAGCTCCCCATCACTGAAGGCATGCAAGCATTCACTCATTCAACAAATATTTATCAAGCCTTTATATACCAGACACTGAGCTAGGCACTGTGGATAGTACAGTGATTAAAACAGATTTCTTATCCTCATATGGTGGTCAATATTAAATAATCCCACAAATAAATCTATAACTATCAGTAATGATTCATACAGGACATCTGCTCTGGCAGGAATTGGAGAAGAGGATTACATGTTTTCTAACTTTAAGACCAAACAGCATAGAATCACAGGAAGCCCTATATAAGTGATGACTTCTGTAATTATATTATTAACATTATTATTATTACTACTTGTTCTATTACTCCTTTGTTTCACATTTCCTGGGTGCTCACTTTGAGCTCTGCAAGAAGGCCAAGCTGCATGAGATGGGTCCTTGTCCTCCAAGTAGAAGGGCGGCCCAGTTAACAGACCATCCAATGCAGTGTGGGAAGTGCTGTAATTAGAAACCAGGATCCCAGGGAGGCACTAACTTTCCAGGAAGCAGTTAGAGATCCTGGGATGGGAGTGGGGCTGAGGGAAGCTTTAGAATAAGAGGAGATGAGCTGGATCTTGAAGGGCACGTGGGAGGACACTTGAAGGGGTAAAGTCGGCAAAACTGCTATGTTGATCTCCTCTTGCCCTCTGCAGACCTACAGGAAACTGACCACGGGAAGTGCCCCCTCCTCTCTAAACACCTTCCCCATCTCCCAGCCCCATCTCCACCCCCTACCCACTTGGAGATGGCGGGTAAGCTCAGCTGGGCCCCTTAGCCAATTAACACTCTTTGCATCTGAAAAGCTCAAATCAGCTCCTCAGAGGTGTTAGAGATCAGAGTAATTAAGGTCTCTTTCTCATGCAAATCTAAACCAAAAATTGAGTGTTTGTCTCCTTGGAAAATTAGGGCCCTAAGTTCTAGGAGGTGGTATTGAAATTCAGCATGGGGAGTTGATGGCTTCAAGAACTAGAAGGCAGTTTGTTGGGACGCTCTCCAGAAATATTTGATTCAATTAAATAAAAATGGCGGCGGAAGTGATATTCTTTAAGCGCCGATCAGATCCCATCTCTCCCCTGGTCTCCAATGCACTCACAATAAGATCCAAAGCACTTACAACAGCCTCAAGGCCCCTGCCTTCCTCCCAATTTCATCTCAGGTCCCTTCATAACGTGCTTGTCACATTTTGTAATTATTTATTTACTGGTTGGCCTCCCCCATATCATTAATTAAATACATTTCTGTTACTGCTCACCCTGGAGCACGATATATAAAGTTGTCCAACTGAAAAATAGCTCAATTGCAAATCAGTGCTTGCGATTTGGGATGTGCCCTAGAGCTACTGGGAATAGGGCTCATTTAAAATGCCCCTGCCTACCCACAGTGTACCCCTGGCTGGTGTCAGGTGTAGGGTCTGCTGTCACTAACTTCTAGTTGTGTCTCAGTATTCACTCTTCTGGAGAACAACTAACTGCTCTCTTTGAGATCCCCTACCTTCCTGAACACCCTTCACAAATGGCTAATTTTTAATCTGGACACTCATAAACATAACTTCCAGTGCAAAGAGAATTCCTCCAGCCGTGGGAAGAAACAAGAATGACATTTTCCTTAACGGAGTTGTTTACTGTCTTTCCTGTCTCCCCAGCTGGAGTGCATGCTTTGGGAGGGCAGGGACCCATGTCTATCTGGTCACCACCTATTCGCAGCACCTAGAACAGTGCCTGGCACTTGATGGATGTTCCAGAAATATAAATATTTTGAATTTTATGGATTTTCTGAGACTGCTCATGTACAGGCTTGGTGCCAGCCCCAGGGGCATAGAGGTGAAGAAACCCAGATTCAGCCTTGGAGGGGCTCATAGCCCAGCGGGGGCACACATAGGACCCAGGACTCATTTTTTCACAAAGCTCTGAGTGTCCCCTACAGTGGAATCAGACCGTAAGTGCAAGGATACAAAGTAAGCAAATCTACTACATGAGCTTGGGAGGAAGAAAAGGAGCAAGAAATGACCATCTTCCCATTGTGGACAATTTCCCCAGCAAGAAAGGATCCCAACATTCCACTTAGTCATCAAACATTGTTGGAACCAGGCACTAAGAATACATTGATGAATTAAAGCTGTCCTTGTCCTCAAGCAAAGATGGTAAAAAAAACAAAATAAAAAGAACGCACACCATAATACCATGTCACATGGTAACAATAGTTATATACATGAATCCAGAGCTTTCACAGAAATGAGAATGATTTACCACAAGGGAGAGGAGAATACAATGAATTTTCTTGAAAGAGACAATGCCTGAGCTGGGTTTAGACAGATGAATAGGAGTTTTCTGGACAAAGGAGAAGAGAATGGCATTCTAGGCAGAGGGCACAACCAGGGCAGAGGCATAGAAATGTGAGCCAGGACGATGCATTTGAGGAACTGCAAGTCATTTGGGGTCATTGCCGAAGTGTAAAGTGAAAAGGGAAATCTGGAGGCACCAAGACAGGAAAAGTAGCTGGGCCCAGATGCTGGAAGGTTTTGTCTGGATGTTATACCTCAAGGCACAGGAGACCAGCACTGGGATTACACACAAGCATGATGAATCAGCTTTTGCCTCATAATAAACCACTCCAAATCTCAATGGTTTAAAACAACAGTGTTGGGGTGCTTGGCTGGCTCAGTCAGTGGAGCAAGTAGCTCTTGATTATTAAGTCCGAGTCCCACATTGGGTGTAGATATTACCTAAAAATAAAATCTTTATTTTTTATTTTTTTAATGTTTATTTATTTTTGAGAGAGAGAGAGAGCAAGCACACAAGTTGGGGGGAGGGGCGCAGAGAGAGAAACACACACGCACACACAGAATCCGAAGCAGGCTACAGGCTCTGAGCTGTCTACACAGAGCCTGACATGGGGACTGAACTCATCAACCATGAGATCATGACCTGAGCTGAAGCAGACACTTATCTGACTGAGCGACCCAGGCACCCCTAAAAATAAAATCTTTAAAAAGTAATAAAAAATAAAATAATAGTGTTCATAACTTACCCATCTGAGTTCAGCTGGGGGATGGTTTTGGTGGACCTTTGCTGAGGCAATCTGGCTCTTCATGAGTCTCTTTTCTTCCTCTTGGGACCACCGGGCCAACATGGGTGGTGTCTTGATCATGGCAATGGCAGAAGCACGGAGTACAAAAGGAGACATGCAAGGTGTCAGGAAGCCTGAGCTTGGAAATGGCACATGGTTGCTTCCACCTCATTCTGTTGGTAAAGGGAAGTCACATGGCCTGGTCCAGATTCAAAGGCATGCACCTGCAAAGTCATACGACACAGATCATGGGTAAAAAGAGGGCTGGAGAACTGGGTCCATCAATGCACTCTAACCCAAGTAATGTGATCAGATCTTTGCATTAGGTCCCTTGGCCTCAATGCAGAGGGTGGATTCAAGGGGTAAGGCAGTTTCCGAGATTCAGGCATGAACTAAACGAATGCCCCTAGGACCCCACAATTTGTTCTTTCTTCTATTCCACGTGCTGGGCTTTAGCCAGATGGGGCAAAGGGGGGCTTATCTTTAGTCTTTTGTTCGATTCTAAGAGCTCAGCCTGAGCACTTTGGTGCTTTCAGCAGTGAATAAGGAGACTTTGAAATAAGCAGATAAAGGCTAATATTCAATAAACTAGTGAACAAGGGTTTTCTTTAACTCTCTTGGAAAAGACATCTCTGAGACAAAAACAGAACTGAGCTGCAATATTGGATAAGCCCCACTGATCACAAGAAAACCTAACATAGGTAATTGACTATTGGCAAACGCAACAGAACCAAATAAAGCAAGTAATTAACAATTATTGTGCTCGGAGGTAATGGAACTACAAATCTAGGCTGCCTAGGTGTTTGTCCCAGGCATTGATAAGAACAGAATGTTTGTTAGTGGGTGAGTAACCCAGGTGTGAAATTCATTTTATTAGACTACATCTAAAAATAGACTTGAACCAGACAGTGGAAAAGAACAGAATTCATCCCCACTTGCTCACTGGGGCACATAGGTAATAAACTCAAGGCTCTGCTTTTTGTTTAAAACAAGGTAATTGTGGTAGATTGTTTG
Organism: Panthera tigris; assembly: GCF_018350195.1. Taxonomy (NCBI): domain Eukaryota; kingdom Metazoa; phylum Chordata; class Mammalia; order Carnivora; family Felidae; genus Panthera; species Panthera tigris. Next base: position 59,177,798 of record NC_056672.1, on the reverse strand, counting down.
CAAAAATGGCCCCGATTATTTCCCTTCCTGAATCTATGCTGTTTTGCATATGTGATTTTGCAGCTCTTCCTAAGATGGGGGTCTATTTTCCCACCTCTGGAGACTGTGACTAATTCTGACCAATAGACTCTAGTAAAGGTGATATTATGTTACTTCTGAGCGTAAGCCTCAAGAGGCCTTGTACCCTGCCACATGCTCTCTTGGGACCCTTTTCCCCACCATGTGGACAAGCGCAGGCAAGGCTATTGGAGGGTGAAGTAATGAGTCAGCCCAGTTGTCCCAGCAAAGGCCCCAAGCATGTGACAGCTTAGCCAAAATCAGCAAAGAGGAATGATTGAGGAGACCTAGAATGGCTGGCGTGACCTTCAGTCTTGGCATCTAGAGCCATCAGGGCCCCTCAAGACCACCTAGAGCAGGATGACAAATACACAATACGTAAGCCCCCTCCTCCCGTCTGGTGCCCAGGGCAGGCATTGCTAATCTATTACCATACACTCTTCAACTTAGCCCAGAAGCAACTTCTGAATCCTTCTGGACATAGCACTGTAGGAAGCTCTACCCATCAGCTGTTCATTCCTGATGACTTCCATTACTCCCATTTCACAGAAGATAACACAGAGGCACAGGAAGAATGAGGGACTTGTCCATGGAGAGCTTTCCCTATGCCACATGGCCTCCACATGGTTATAGAGAACAAACACTTTTATGCCTCAACTGTAATTCAGGGAATGATTCCAGCAGGTGGGAGCGGGTTTTATAAGCAACATCTTTTTTTTTTTTTTTTTTTTTTTCTGCTTCTAGCTCAAGTTGTTATTTGGCCATGTTTTAAAAAGTAGATTTGGGATGCCTGCGTGGCTCAGTTGGTTAGGCATACAACTCTTGATTTCAGCTTAGGTCATGATCTCACAGTTTGTGGGATTCAGCCCTGTATCAGGTTCTGCACTGACAGTATGGAGCCTGCTTGGGATTCTCTCTCTCACCCTGTCTCTCTGCCCCTCCCCTGCTCATGCTTCTCTCTCTCTCTCTTTCTCAAAAATAAATAAATAAACTTCTTTTAAAAGTAGGTTTTTTATCATAATAAAAGAATACAAACAATAGATTGTGCCCACTGCACTTAATAAAACCCTAAGGAATTCATTCATTCATACATGGGCCAGGCAAGATGCTAGGTATTGAGTTTATGGGGACACAATGGACATCCCAGGTGCCCAGGAAGCTAAAATGCCCAACTCTGACATTCCATTTAGTTGGGGGATGGTGAGACGGGCTCACAAGCAGGTTCAGTTCAACTCCTCCATCCCAGGGCCAGGAGGGACCCAGAGATTCCACACTATCACCCCTCACTCCATCTTTTGTGCAGTTCTCTCTAGGGCCCTCTGACAGGCCCCCTTCACACACCTCCAGCAATAGAGAGATCATTACATCCCAAGGCGGCCACAATTGCATCTTCAGATGGTTCTGCCTGCTACAAATTCTTCCTTTTGCCAAAAGTAAATGAGATTCTCCAGAACTCCTTGCCCTTGTACTGTGGGGAACTAATTTGGGGGAACCTAGGAAAAAACATTGAGGGGGAGATGTGTTCAGGGAAAGAGAGACAAGAAAAGGAGAGGAAAGACACTAAAACTGTCCTTCCATATTTACAGTGTGGTGAGACCATTACATATCCTTGCTCATAATTCTTACTCCTATTAGTTGAACATCATCTTGCCCATTGTGCCCTGGTATACTCTGAGATCCTTACAAACCCAGCGCCTTCAGAAGACCCCCAAATGCATTTTCTGTGGTATTCTGTGCAAGAGAGCTGGTTGCTATGGTAACAATTGGATATAAATTTCCCAGAACCCCCAACTAAACTATTAATCAGAAAGATGAGGAAAGGGCCAGGGAAGTAAATAAATCAGTTAAGAAATCGGCTCCTACCAGGAAGGGCAAGACCACCCCAACCCTGCTGAGGCAATAACTCATCCCTCCCTTTGATATTTTGATGGGGAAGGAGGGGCAGTTGTAGCCTGAGGGGGGCACTACTCACTCCGGTTTCCAGCTGTTTTATCCCTCATTCTTGCAGAGTCATAGAGGCTTGATAGTAGAAGCCAGGCATCTCATCTATGGAGAGTGAGGAGAAGGGCCCTGTCAGCAGGAATATCAAGGGTAAAATGCTGGACCCTGAAAACAGTGTTTTGGCTTGAAAGAAGCGTTCTACTGAAGTGTGGTGATAAGAGCAGGAGTAGAGTCAGCACAGATGGATACTAGATGGATTAGAGTGACGGGAGCAACATTTTAACTAGAAGTTTATAGGATTTGTTTGGTTCGGTTTTTTCCAAAGATTTTATCATACTTTGTTTAATGTTTGCATTTGGGTTTTAATTTAATAAGGAGTGGCATGGGAAGGCTTGCTAGGCCTCCTTGAAGTAAAGTAGAACCACCTGGAAACTGGTGGGTCCCATCACAATGCCTCCTGATGCTGGGGGGTGGGAGTGGGTGTTTGCTTTGATTATAGGAAACAAGGGAGGAAAGTTTCTTTCCTGGAAGGGAAGAAACAGAGGATGCTTTCCTGGTACATACAGAATCCCGCAAAAAGAACATCCACGTGACCAAAAAGGGATCTGAGGCCTCAGCCTGGGAATGTGGGCACCACTTCAGACCAGAATGTGTCCCCTGCTGACCAGGCCTGGTGGCGGCCCCACCCCTGGCTTAGGCTGGCAGGGCTAAGGCAAGTGAGCCAAGGGGAGGAGTGACTGAAGAAGACCAGCCCTGGCTTTGCTGCAAACTCATATTGGGATCTTTGGCAAAGCTCTTGCCATGTCTGGACCTCAGTTTTACAAACTGTACAAGGAAGATCCTGGGCCAACTAAGGTCAAAGTCACCGTGTAACTAGCAGTAACGGGACTTGATGCAAAGTCTAACACAGGACCCTTCCCTTTAACCCTTGTTTCTCCTTAAGGGGAAAAGTGGAATACATCAAGGATGTAGAAATAGGGGAAAGGGAGAGGAATCCCACCTCAAAAGCCACCCTGTAAGAGATCTTACCAGAGAATACAGAGGGATGCCTCCAAGACTCCAACAGAGGGGTCCCCAATGCCTCTTTGGTGCTCTCTGACTCTAAATTTAAGACTCTAAAATGAGAAAAAAGGTTGAGAGAATGGAAGGGGGCTTTCTAACCCGAAGGCAGAGGTTGCATTAAAACCTCAAAGAGAAAATTGAATGGCACCCCACCTCTCTCCCCCACAGAGCAAGTCCTTCCTCCAGGGAAAGCACTGGCTACACAAGCCTCTTTGCCCACTGCCTCCTGTAAGCATCCTCAAAAAGCTAACTTAGGCTTGTCAGGGTGGAAAGGCCTTGAAGGGAGCACTGAGACCCAGAGTGGGGAATGACAGACCTGAGGCCTCACAGTGAGAGGTGGGAGAAGCAGGGATTGTAGACAGGTCCCCTGCCCTCAGACCTATGCAGTTTCCACTGCCCCGGCTGAGTATCCTTACATTGTCTTCCTTGGACTCTTGCTATAATGCATGCACATTCTGCAGTGAAAATGGCAGGGAGAGATCCTGCAGGGATTGGTAATTTTTCACCATGGGTGGCACTGAGGCTTCCCTGTTCCCTGGAGGAGGGAAATGAAGGGTTGATTAAGTACTCGAAACATCCCTGCTTGTGGACTGTTTAATAAGTGCCTCGTCCATCTCTCAGGCATTAAAACCGACATTTGGTTTGCTAATCCAATTTGGCAATCCTCTCCAAGGCTGCGATCGCTGGGCGCCATTTTGTTTGATGTGTTAGGAATCAATGCAAGCTCCCTGTACTTGCTCTCACTACTGCTTGATTAATTACAAATGAGACCTTTCCCTTTGCATTAATGTTCCAATAGAGAGAGAGCAACCCCCAATGGTCCAAGCAGCTTGGAGAATCCGATGGTGACCCAGCCATTCACCTGATTCTCTCAGCCTAAATTCCTGGATCTAAATAAATCAGCAGAAAGCAGGTATAGGGTCTGTAAAACCCCCCTGATCTTTGGCTTATGCTATGCTGTCCACTTAGCAAGAGGAAATGTATAAGGGGAGCCACAGAAGAACATTCAGCATCTTACATAAAAATCAACAAGGTATGGGTGCGCCTGGGTGGCTCAGTCATTTAAACACCCGACTTCAGCTCAGGTCATGATCTCATGGTTTGTGAGTTTGAGCCCTGCATTGGGCTCTCTGCTGTCAGCACAAAGCCTGCTTCGGATACTCTGTCTCCCTCTCTCTCTCTGCCCCTCCCCTGCTTGCTCTCTCTCAAAAATAAATAAACATTAAATAAATTAACAAGGTATGCTGTGATTTTGTTATGTAACGTCCCTTATTTGGGTGCAGCATTAGTGCTCAGTGCATCTATTTCTCTCAGCCAACAAGATCTCTGTGAGTTATTGGGGTTTCTTTTGCTTTGCCACCAGGAAGCTCAAAGCTAAATACAGTTCTGTGGTTCTAGATGCAGGTGTTTTCCTGCACACTCAGAGTGGTTTCTCGCCTCCTTTTATATAAATAATTTTAACTATTATATCACGTCTGTTCCTTATTTAAAAAAATAACTATGAAACTATCATTTTGCCCTGCAAACTTGCTTATGCTGCTGGAAATTTTCCTTCTTTCTTTCTTATAGGAGAACTCTCTTGGGAAAGGAAGATGGAGTGGACATTTATTTTTGCTTCCACAATATTCTTTCTTCATAAGGTACAACCCATGAGCCCCCACTCTTAGTCCAGGTTGTCTGGGTAGACCTCTACCCTCTGGCCAGTGATGGGCATCACATTCCTTGGGCCACAGTGATTGGGTTGGAGTGCTGTTAACCTAAGGCGGTCCAATTAGAATGAACATCATAACTTCTGCTAGGGATGCTGAGCAAAGATTCTTGTCCCTTTCTGCTTTGCTTGTGAGAGGTTATAGGCCCAAGCATTGCAAAAAGTCATCTTGAGAACCAAAGGGCAAAGCCTGTTTGAAAACGAGTCAATCTCGGGGCGCCTGGGTGGCTCAGTCGGTTAAGCGTCCGACTTCAGCTCAGGTCACGATCTCGCAGTCCGTGAGTTCGAGCCCCGCGTCAGGCTCTGGGCTGATGGCTCAGAGCCTGGAGCCTGCTTCCGATTCTGTGTCTCCCTCTCTCTCTGCCCCTCCCCCATTCATGTTCTGTCTCTCTCTGTCCCAAAAATAAATAAACGTTAAAAAAATTAAAAAAAAAAAAGAAACGAGTCAATCTTGAAGAGGAAGAAATGAGAGAGAGAGAGAGAGAGAGAGAGAGAGAGAGAGAGAGAGAGGAAAGAAAGAAAGAAAGAAAGAAAGAAAGGAGGGAAGGAGGGAAGATACGCATCCTGATAACATTATTTGAGCCCTATATCCAGCTACAGGAGCCAATACATTCACTTTGGGTGGGTTTCCAGTGGCTTGTAGCCAAAAGAGCCCTGATGGTTTCTGGGGCAGGGGGAGGCTATTAACTGCACCTGTGCCTCCAAGTCACCCTCTCTCAAGCCCCCTCAAGAGATCATAAGTGCCCCTCTGTGACCAGTCTGGTATCCTCCCCAGGGAGGTGAGGGTTGTCTTTGTGGCACTAGAGGCCTCTTTAGTGCCCTAATACAAGAGAGGTCAGGTTTTGCTGGTGACCTCCCAGGCCCTCATTTCTGAGTACCTGTCTGTGCAGACTAAAGGACAGTCTTCTCCCTTGCTCTCTCAGGGTCTTCCTCACCCTCTCTCCTTTCATGTTATCATCCCTCCTTTGGTCATCTACCTGCTGATGGCTTCCAAATCTATCCCCCAACTGGGCCACTCTGGGGCTCCTCACCTGGGTGCCTTCCCACCTCTATTCTGGGCACCTCAGCCTCAACATCTCCTACCTTTGTGAGGGCACCTTCCTTGGTCACGGCGGCTTAAAGGTTTAGGGCATCTCTTGCTCACTCACACTGTGCCTCCATCCAATTGCTCACCAAGTCCTGGCAGACATCTGCCTGATATCCCTGGAATCCACTTCTACATCTAGTTCCACTGTTTCTGCTTCAAATCAGGTCAAACACAGGTCTCCACGCTGATATTCTCCCCTCCTCCAACTTACTCCCCATACTTCCATCTGAAGTTCCTCCTAAAATACTGCTCTTACTTGCAGCTTCCCTTCTCATTACCTTCGAGGACTTCCTGTCACCAAAGTCTCACCTGAATGATCTGGCACTACACTGAAGATACTCCAGCATAAAGTACAACTTTCCCCACAAATGCCTCATACTTATCTTCCTCTACATCTTTGCTCATATGTCCTATCCCCCTCAGTCTCTACCTGCTGAACTCCTACTCATCCATCAAAGCCCAGCTCCAATTCTACTTTCCTCTAAGAAACCTTTTACCTATGCCCACCTTAAGAGTGGAATCATACTTTTGGCTTTTGGCTTGGAGGAGGCAAAGGTGCAACTGTCTTCAGTCATACCAAATCTGGGTTCATCTCACACCAGTTGCCTCCACCATTCTGCCTAAGTTTAACACCAAGGAGATCAAAGTCATGTATCCAAGGTGCACTGGTGGGGAAGTCGGTGCCATGTCTGCCTTGCCCCTGAAGATTGGCCCCCTGGGTCTGTCTCCAAAAACAGTTGGTGATGACACTGCCGAGGCAACCAGTGATTATAAGGGTCTGAGGAGTACAGTGAAACTGACAATTCAGAACAGACAGGCCCAATTGAAGTGGTATTTTCTGCATCTGCCCTGATTATCAAAGCCCTCAAGGAACTGCCAGGAGACAGAAAGAAGCAGAAAAACATTAATAACAGTGGAAATATCACTTTTTAAAAAAATGTTTTATTTATTTATTTATTTATTTATTTATTTATTTATTTATTTATTTTGAAAGAGAGAGAGAGTGTGTGTATGCATGAGTTGGGGAGGGGCAGAGAGAGAGGAAGACAAAACTCCAAGCAGGCACCACGTTGTCAGCACAGAGCCCCACACAGGGCTTAATTCCAAACTGTGAGATCATGACCTGAGTCCAAATCAAAAGTCAGATGCTTAACTGACTGAGCCACCCAGGAGCTCCAGAAATATCACTTTTGATGAGATTGTCAACATTGCCCGACGGATGCAGCACCTATCTTTAGCCAGAGAACTCTCTGGAACCATTAAGGAAATCCTTGGGTCTGCCCAATCTACAGTGTTGATGGCCACCACCCTTATGACATCATAGATGATGACATCAACAGTGGTGCAATGGAATTCCCAACTAGTTAAAAATTACAGAGAAAGGATGCCTGAATGGCTCAGTTGGTTGAGTGTCCAAACTCTTGGTTTGGCTCAGGTCATGATCTCATGGTGATGGGATCGAGCCCCGTGTTGGGCTCTGTGTTGGGCATGGAGCCTCCTTGGGATTCTCTCTCACCCTCTCTCTCTGCCCTTCCCCCATTCATAATAAATAACTAAATAAATAAATAGATGTTTTTTAAAAATCTACAAAGGAAAATATTTCAATAAAGGATCATTTAATAACAACAAAAAAAGGAGGGGGGATGGAATCATAGACTGCCATAGATATCTACCTAACCTATAATTAGAAACATTATTTCATAAAAATCACACAGGCCTATCTCTGACAACTGAAGGACCCAGGACAAGTAAAAGGGGAGTTTTGTAGCCCACAGCACCTGCTCCCTTTCCTTCCACCTCTCCTGCCCTGACTCCATCCTGCACCGTGAGGGTCTTGTGCACTCAAGTATAGACTTTCAAGCCCCCATGCCCAAGGTCTACTTCACCCCAGTAGCTCCTTGGCAACTCTTACAGTCACTCTTTGAGCACCCCTTTTGGCCAGAGGTGCAACAGCCTTGCAGAAGAGGCCAATACAGGTTCTGGAAGTAGGCTTGGTCCATTTAGGCAGGAAATCTCCAAATGGCAAATGCCAGAGGGAAATCCAGAAGTAGTCAGACTCTAGGTGGGTCTTCAGCCCTGTGGGGAGGAACTATGGGCTTTGCAGTAGAACTTCTCACACTTGAGTGTGCACATGAATCAGCAGACTCTACACTTATAATGAGCTCCCAGGGGATGCCGAGGCTACCAGGCCACAGACCACAGTAGGGGTAGCAAGGAACTAAAGCACAAGGCTCAGGTCTGGGTACATGGAAGCTACATTAGCCATTGGGAGTCTTCTTTGCCACTTGAGTAAAATACAATGGACGTTCAATTTTCCCAGCAGCCCAGAGAGGCAGTGACTAGGCAGGTTGGTAGATTTGGAACTCCTGACATTAAGTTCAGGCCTTTTGTCTGCCTACTGCTGTGAGGAACCCACCAGCCCACTGGGAGTAGGTATTAGAAGGAAATCAGGTTGTTTCCTGGGTACATATGACTGCCAGTGAAAACCAACCTTGCCATCAAAATTTCACAGCTAGAACAATCCCAGGTGGCATCTCAGGGATGTTGGAAGTGGGAAGACACTTCCCCCCAGGGGTCTTCCCTTCCCCTGCACTCTCTCATGCTCTAATTTCACATCCTAGCTAACTACTTGACTCTCTTCTCCCCTCAGCATTGCTGACAAAGTTGGGCCTCCCTCCAGCCTGTTTGGCCCCAGGCAAAATGTAGACATAAAGGCAGGAAGTAGGGGCAAGGGGTGGGGGGAGAGTGGTGCCTCCTGCCTTCTTGGTTGTTCCTGAAGTCTTAGTAAACCACTGAGGTTAAACTCTGGTTTGCCAGCATAATTTGTTCCCGAAACATGCTTGTAATCCAAAGCACTCGTATATCAAAGCAAATTTCAAGAACCATTGGCTCAGTTGTGATCATGTGACATTCAGTGTCACCTATTACTTGTATTGCAAGACATCGCTCGTTTATCAAGTTAAAATTTATTAGAAATGTTTGCTCATCTTGCGGAACACTCACAGAACAAGTTACTCACAGTCCAGGGTTTTACTGTGTGTGTGTGTGTGTGTGTATACATATATATGTACATATATATATGTATATATATATGTACATATATATGTATACATATATATATACATATATATATGTATATATATATGTATATATATATGTATATATATGTATACACACACACACACACACACACACACACACTTGCCTGGAGTTATGGAACATGGGGACTGAAAATACTATCCTACAATTCTTTCATGTAACTATGTGGAAACTGAGGCCCAGAGAGGTGTGGTGACTTGCCTGAAGTCTTACAACAAGTTTGTATGGAGCCATGGCTAAACACAGGTCTCCCCATACCCAGTGCAATTCTGTCCCCTGCTCCACACTGGCTCTTTGCTAAATCCGTCTCTCACCCATCTTGAACATATAAAGGGCCTCTCCCACTTAACATCTGAATGAGTTCCAGCAAACCATTTCATCCATCTGAATCCCGGTTTCCTTACTGCTTAGAGCAGAGGAGCATGTCCTACCTCCGGAGTCATGGTAAGGACTAGGGGAGCACAGGCCTGGAAGCCTGAGGTAACATGAGTGAGTCCTTGCATCAGGAATCAGGAAGGACTGAATGGCAGAAGAGCTCAGGTGATATAAAAAGCAAGTTACCTTGTTAATTCCTTCCCAGCACATAGAATGAATGTTAGATTCTGACACAACAAAATATCATTTCCCTGTTGAGCCAAGCATCCATTTTCTTGCTTCTCTCCCAGCTCCAGTCCCCTTCCTGGAAGTACTCACTATTAGCAGGGCATTCACAACGGTTGTACATGGTAGCTGAAGAACATGTTGCCATCCTCAACACTTCACATTACTCTCAAATCTGCATATATGCAGGTCTAGACAGAATGTGCACAAAGCATGATATAAAGCATGTGCCTTGGCAATCATGTGGATGTTGAATGATAGCATGCCAAGTTTTACTTTCAGAGAAACATTTAATAAGATTTAATTAAATTTTCCAAAATAAATGTATTTAAATGGTGTTACTTTTCATGAGTTATAATTTGTACTTTATCTTTCAATTTGTTAGATAATTATGGCTTCTTTAGAAGACAAATAACTTTTCTAGAAAATGTATATGAAAAATGGCTTTAATTCTTTGGTTTTCACGTTCACTTTAACTTATGCTAATTTTTAACTTACACTTATAGATGGAAATATGCTCAAATCCTGTATACTTTCACTATAATTACATTTCATGTTTTAATCCCTTAGATCAGTGTTGGCAAACTTTTACTTAAAGAGACAGAGAGTAAATATTTTAGGCTTGTGGGCCATTCAGTTTCTGTCACAACTACTCAGCCCTGGTGCTCTAACATGAAAACAGCCATGGACAATATGTAAAAGAATGTGCATAGCTGTGTGCCAATAAAACTTTATGTACAAGAACAGGCAGTGGGTCTGCAGTTTGCCAAACTCTGTTTCAGACCTTTATTGTCAATAGAATCCAAATTTGTGAAAATCTTGATAATATAATTATTGAATTTTGTTGAGATGAAAGAAAAATAAATTTTATGAAATAAATATATAATAACTTATGAATTATGTGTACCTTGATTTTATTATTCATTCAGACTTTTTCAGCTCATCAGCACTATACCCAGATATGTTCAGTCATAATTAAATGCAATTGTCTTTGGTGATTTGTTGAGTTTCAGCCATATAAAAATTATAGCTTGACATATATTCTTGATTTTTGTCATTTTGAATGTGTATTTGTCAAGGCAGGAAGACGAATATATGTTATTTAATAGTACGTTGGCTTGAATTACAGCTTTTAAATAGATAAACACATGGCAGCTGAGTCTCCTTTTGTACGCTTGTCCTGGGGCCCTGCAATTATTGGGAGCAGCCTGAGCCCTTTAGGAGGGCACAAGCTTGGCTGGCTTTCCCTTTCACCATTTTGACCTTCCTGCTTCCCTGAAACATGGATATGATAGTTCGAGTTTGGCTACCATCTTGTGACCAAGAGAAAGAGGCTAAGTAATGGTAGAAACTTAGGTCTGACACCACTGAACCCCCAAACCCAGTTCAGAAACCACCTACTCCCAGACCTTCACCACATGAAGAAAACCAATCACTATGTGGTTACTTAGGTTTTCTGTGAACACAACAAATTCCTAAGACATAAATCCGAACTGGGAGGCAGCTCTCCCTCCATAGCTCTTCTGATCCATGTATCACAGCTCCCACCACAGGCTGCTTTACATCACAGCACATTCATTCATTCATTCACTCATACAATAAATATTCACAAGCACCAATTCTGTGTCAGGGCCCAGGGTAGTGCTGGGGTTACCGTGAGGAACTGGAGGGAAACACAGGGAGAGATCATCAGAAGGAACTCACAGCCTGGTGATGGAGCTGAGCATGGAAAGAGTTACAATGAATCCTTGACTTACCTACAGTATTAGTTAAGACATAGATCTACATACATGCGTTAGAAGTTCAGACTAACAATGGCTTAAACAAAAGAAAAGTTTATTTCTCTTGTGTATAAAAGTCCAGGCTGGGGATGCCTGAGTGGCTCAGTTGGTTAAGTGTCCGACTCATGATCTCAGTTCAGGTCACGATCTCATGAGGTAGTGATCTCACAGTTTGTGAGTTCAAGCCCCATATCAGGCACTGTGCTGATGGTGTGGCGCCTACTTGGGATTCTGTCTCTCCATCTCTCTGCACCTCCATCCCCCCACCCTGGCTCACATTCTCTCTCTCTCTCTCTCTCTCTCTCTCTCTCAAAATAAATGAACTTAAGAAACAAAAAGTCTGGGCTGGTATGGCAGCTCTGGCTGTCACATTATCAGAGGCACAGTCTTCTTTCTTATTGCTCTGCCATCGTGGGGCTCCCTTGTACGCCTGGCCCAAGATGCCTAACCATATGTCCATATCCTAGCCCAGGTGGAAGGGGCAGGGGAGAACACGCCCCTTCCCTTTTAGGGTACAACCTCCAAGTTGCACACATTGCTTATACCCCATTGGGAAGAACTTTATTACACAGCCATAACTAGTTGCAAGGAAGTCTGGGAAATAAAGTCTTTCTTCTGGGCAGCCATGTGCTCAGAAAAAACTCAGGGAAGAAGAAAGGGAAATCAGCTATTTTTGCCATACTTTCCCAAACATTGCTGAACCACCAAAATAATGAACTCAAACAGGTAGGCTTGTGACTTCTGGAATCACATTCCCAACAGGACACTAGTATTTCCTCTGCTCACTCCCACCACTACTATTTAACTGTCTTTTGAAGATTTCCTTAAAGTTTTGTTAATCTCTATTTATTGCACCAAGAGTGCACACACATACACCCACAACAAACAAAACATAAAAACAGTTTTAATCACTTAGGCAGAGTCATTCCCTAAGTGATGAATTGAGAACCCCCAACCTCAGTGAGAGCTGGATGCCAGGCAGACTGCTAGGTTCACTCACTAGCTCAGGATCTTGGTTCAGCATGTTGGCCTCACAACTCAGGATTCTAATCCATGGCTTTTAGGGTCTTCAGAAGAAGCCAACACAGGAAGAATTATGCCTGTGAGTGCTACAAATCCTGTGAACTGAAGTGAATGTTGTGATAAGTGTATGGGTGAAGCAGTCCGTTTTGGTGCTGCTATTTTCATTCAAAGGACCTTTTATTTTATTTTATTTTATTTTATTTTATTTTATTTTATTTATTTTAATTTTTTTTAACGTTTTTTATTTATTTTTGAGACAGAGACAGAGCATGAACGGGGGAGGGGCAGAGAGAGAGGGAGACACAGAATCGGAAGCAGGCTCCAGGCTCTGAGCCATCAGCCCAGAGCCCGACGCGGGGCTCGAACTCAAGGACCGCAAGATCGTGACCTGAGCTGAAGTCGGACGCTTAACCGACTGAGCCACCCAGGCGCCCCAAGGACCTTTTTTTTAAAAAAAAAAATTTTTAACGTTTTTTATTTTATTTTTGAGACAGAGAGAGACAGAGCATGAACGGGGGAGGGGCAGAGAGAGAGGGAGACACAGAATTGGAAGCAAGCTCCAGGCTCTGAGCCATCAGCCCAGAGCCCGACGCGGGGCTCGAACTCACGGACCGTGAGATCGTGACCTGAGCTGGTCGGATGCTTAACCGACTGAGCCACCCAGGTGCCCCTCAAAGGACCTTTTATTGTGGTATTTTCAGAGCTCATTCTGAGCTGTATCAAAATATAAGAGCTATTTGTTTTCTGTGCAAGCCCACCTTTAATCTCACCCTGTTTCTCAGGCTCCAGCCACTTCTTGCTTCACTCCTTCCTCACTCATCATTCAACCACAAAATTTATGACCATAGCAAATGGCCCGTAATAAATGGGCCGTAGTAAAATATCTGTAAATCCACCATTCCTCTCCCAAGAGAGATTTAATAAAAAGGAACTCAGATAAAAATACTCATTAAGAATTGAAACAGACTGATAGACAGTGCTTAATTTATAATTAATACATGAGAAAATTATGGTCTTTCTCAGGAGTATTTGAAAATATTTTAGTCTCATAATTTTTGGCCAGTATCAAAATTGTTTCATTAGTTCTCATATTTTAATAATGTCTGTGGTAGGTTTTTTCTTTATACACAGAGATCATATTCTAGGTTTCTTTGGGGTTGGGCCTTGCACTGACAAATTTTCAGATGGCTTTGACTGGGTTGACATTTTTAGTCATTACTTTTCATTTTCCTTTCATGACCTGAACTAAGATGGGTAGAAATAATGAGGTTTAGTGGAGTGTATTTTTGACAACTTTGGTGGCTTTAAATAAGTGTCTTTGACCCAATTTAAAACGGTTGCAGATTTTAAGGTGCATTATCTACTAAAGCATCAGATGGAACCTCTGGGTCATTAGTTGCCACAAACAGAATTAAAAAAAAAAAATCCAAACCACTTTTGTTGACTGCCTTTAACTCTTCTTTGGCTAATGTCTTTTACAGGTTTTTATTTTTTATTTTTTATATTTTGCAGTAACTGTAAAAGATTTTAAGTATTCAAGAAGGTGGATCTGAATGGGTGGGTCTAATGTGTCCTGCTCCAAAACTATTACCACAAATACTGTTTCCTCGTCTGTAAAAGGGAATAATTAATGGTACCTAATGCATAGCATTTGAAAATTATGTTAAAATATGTAAAATGCTTAGCATGTGCCTGGCATGTAAATGCTCATTAGCTATTATTATATTGTTGTTATTCTTTAGGGCAAAGGGCCTGAATCTGGACACAAGTAGAATCAGACCATCCCAGACTAAGGAACCCACCCCAGAATGAAAGGCCTGTCCCCTCTAAAACTGTCAGAGAATTGCATGAATAGGAAAGACGGGGGGCGTTGGGGGGGGGGTGGGAACTGCTCTAGATTGAAGGAGACTAAAGAACCATGTTGGCCTGGATTGGTCCTGGACCAGAGACAGAAGAGAGACTTTGCTGGGGCAGTTGACAATAATGGGAGCTCTTTGTACAACTGGTCTTGTAACTTTTCACTGAATCTGAAATTATTTCAAAGTGAATTACTATCATTAAAAGGCGTTCATATATTTCTTCATGCCTTGAGAAAGCAATGGGTTACTGTACATCTCCCTCAAGGGAGTGGCCACCAGCCTCCATGTACCTGAAGCGTTTTCTTCTGGGGACTCCAGGTAACATGAGATCATCAGGCAAATAGCAAACATGAGTGAGAACACTTCCATTTCTGTTCATAAGGATTAACTGCCATAGAGGTTCCTGGGTGGCTCAGTTGGCTAAGTATCTGACTCTTGATTTCAGCTTAGGTCATGATCTGAGGGTCATGGGAGCAAGCCCTGAGTTCGGCTCCAAGCTGAACATGGAGCCTGCCTACGATTCTCTCTCTCCCTCTCTCTCTGCCCCTCCACCTCTCTCTCTCTCTCTCTCTCTTTCTTTCTCTCTCAAAAAAAGGATTAACTGCTACAGAAACTGCCCTCCTAGCCTAAGCAACTAAAAACCACCAAAATGAGTAAAGCATCATTTACAGATATTGAACTCAGGAAAATCAGAACTGTGATTACAGGAAAAACCAGAGGTGATCTATGGCTGTCCTACCTGACTGCCTAGAGTCAGGCCACATCACAGGGAGAAGGACCCACACTGAGCGCAGCAGACCTATTGAGTTGAGGGACAGATTAGAGTTCAAGGAGGCAAAGCCAACTAGAATCTGTAGTATCAGAAAGCCAAAGATGAGGGAGCCACACAGAGGGAGCTCCAGAGACCCACAGTAAACACATCTAGAAGACAAATCAGCAGCTGCCTATGACAGAGTGCGTGTAAAGGGAACTGGCTGCAAAGAAACACAAGGAAACTTCTAGGCAATGGAAAAGTTCTATTATCTTGATTGTGGTGGTGGTGGTGCACAGCTGAAGACATTTGTCTAAACCCATTAAATTGTATGCTTCAAATTGGTGATATTATATATAAATTCTATCTCAATAGGACTGTTAAAAAAAAAATACATGACTGAGAGCCATCTTGAAGAATCAAACAGCAAAATCACTTGTGGTCCTGAGATGTTTAGAAGCCGAGCCCAATGTTTGCCCTGATGCCCTGAGAATGTCTGGTCTTATTTTCATTGAACTACATTTTTTTGCTGCTCCAATTTTTAGCGATTTCCCTTTCCAGGTGTTAGCAGCACCTTGATAGACCCCATTGAGAATTACAGATGGAGCCTGAAGAGTTTCTTAAACGGAAGTCTTGTCACCTTGAACTTCAGTACCCTCTGACACACTCAAGAAATTTTTCCCTCAGGGCTGAACTTCCCTGCTGTTACAGAATGAAGCAATGTGGCTTCTTAGTTCTGTGAAGCACACTTGTCACCATCCCAAAACCAAATGTCTTCTTTGAGCATAATTCTCTCAAAGTAGCATCAATAGCCATCCCAAACAGACATTGCCCTTGTCCTATCGACTTCTGTTTGGCACCTGGGTTAGGGGATTAAAAATGCCTTGTGTGAACGGGTACCTGAACTCCTGCCAAAATCTTTATTTTGATCTGTTGCTGTGATATATTATATTAATGAATTTACTAATCTGAGCCATTTTTACATTCCTGAAATAAAACCAACTTGGTCATAATGTATTGCTCTTTTAATATACTACTGGATTGAACACTATTTTATGTGGGAATTTGCCTCTATGTTCTTCCCTTTTTTTTTTTAAGTTTATTTATTTTTGAGAGAGAGAGAGAATGTGTACACACATGAACACAAGTGGGGGAGGGGCAGGGAGAGAGGGGGACAAAGGATCCAAAGCAGGCTCCACACTGACAGCAGAGAGCCCAATGCAGGACTCAGACTCACAGCCTGTGAGATCATGACCTGAGCCAAAGTCAAGTGCTTAACCAACTGAGCCACCCAGGTGCCCTGCCTCTACGTTCTTAAGTGTGTAACCAGTTTACTGAACAGTCTAATGTCAGCAGGGTATAAACATAAAATGGTTTTATGTTTTGGTCCAGTTGCTTACCTTCAAATAAATTCTATTAAATTTTTCCTTCCCACCCCATAATGACATTGGAACACACTACAAAGCTTTCTGGTCACTTTCAGTTACTAAAGAGTCCAGGCCAATCTATCACTGGTTTAAAACTCCAGTTGCAGCATGGACACATGTGCAGGTTTAAGCATGTCTAGAACATTTCCTTACCTAAGATTGCTAAAGAAAAATGTAGAACTCAGATAGAACCTCACAGAAAAGCTTCAGAAATGTGCAGACACTACAAATGGCTTTAGATCCTCTCCACAGGCAGCATGAATGACAGCAGGCTAAGGGCATCCAGAAAGCCTGGAAACAGCCGATGTCCCATGTCAAGAACAAAGTGGTAACTGTGGCCTTGAGCAGGTGCTTATCTACATAATACAAAGACAATCCACAACAGGCCAGCAAGAATTTACCGGAAGTTACAGGTCTCTAGTCCACCCACCACTTAAAGAGGAAACAAGTGAAATGCTCTGGAATAAGCCATGCCCTAGCTGGAAACAAAGCAACAACATTCACCGAGCCTGAACTTGGAGGTCTCCACTCCATGGAGCCACATGTGGTCTGCTCTCCGAGCTCCAGAGAAGTAACAAAGAAAGGAAGTACTGCTACATGCTTGCAACAAGGACAATCCCTGAAAACATTTATACTAAGTGAAAGAAACCAGTCACAAAAGACCACATACTATATAATTCCATTCATATAAAAGTCCAGAATAGGGAAATCTATAGCACCAATTGTAGGTTAGTGGTAGCTTAGGGCTAGAGGACAGACCGATGGGGGAAAAAGGAATGATAGCTAAAGGATACAGAGTTTCTTCTTTTGAGGTGATAAAAATATTCTAATATTGCCTATCGTGATGGTTACACATAAAACCATTGGATTGTACACACTTTAAGTGGATAACTAGGATGATATGTGGATTATATGTCAATAAACCTATTGAGAGAAAGAGGGAGGGAGGGAGGGAGGGAGGGAGGGAGGGAGAGAGAGAGAGAGAGAGAGAGAGAGAGAGAGAGAGAGACTGCCAACTACAGAATATGCAAGAAAGGCAATGCATTAAGGTGCAATAGGTCCCTATTTGCAGTTCCTTAGGTGAGATGTCTGAATTCAAAACGGCCATCGGATCCATGCAGCAGGCACAGATGGGAAAGTTTGAATCAATGGTGTATCAGGTCCTCAGAAGTATGGGAGAAGGAGGTAACTACCAGGGTACTCAGGCATGAAGACAGACCTCTCCCCCAGGTCACAGCCTTCCTCTTCCTGTCCTCCTCTCTCTGGGAAGAACTTACTTTGTTCTGGTCTGGGGACAAGGAAGGGAGACAAAGGACAGACTGTTTCTTTAAAAAAACAATAACATTGTCTGCAGGTAAATCCCTATGGTAGCAAAAGGGCCCTTTCTTAGAAAAGTTATGCTTCTTTTGGAATTTTCAATACAGAGCTTCTTCCAGGTCCTGGTTGTGCTGTAGGCCCCCAGATCCCAACAGCTTCCCTGAAATGGGAATGAGCACCAGAAACCTCAGAGCTGGAATTTCTTTCTTTTCTTTGTTCCTGGTTGGAATGGAGACTTGCTGAGGAACATGAGCTCCTTGATGGGAGCACCCTTGCCTTTGCCCCACTTCCCTATGCCCACTGGGAGGAGGCCTGCCATCCTTTAGTCCTATGAATGGCAACTACAAGAGAAAAGAGTTTATCTAACACAAGATATTCAGCCACTGCTGGATGAGTAAATAAGGTGAGTAGAATAGTCAAATGGCATTTTTAATAGCCAGTGGTGAGGTTTTTGTCTTCTCCTTAGTGGTGACTCAAATGGAGGTTTCTGCCTAAATTGTTCCATTCATAGGGTAAAAAGGGATTGAGAAAAAAGCTCCTTCAGTGCATGTTCTTCCATTTCTATCACATTCAGCCCCATTGCAGACCCTACTGTTGAGAGGCCAGGCTAATTCCCTAATTCCTGAAAGGGCCTGGGAACAGCAATACCCCAATAGCAATGAGGACACCTAATGCCCAGATCTTGGCTTCTAAATACCATTCTCCACTGAAAGAAATAAGAGTCCTTAAAGAAATAGCTGACTACAGTTTTAGAAAGGGAAAGCACAGGACCGCCTGGGTGGCTCAGTCGGTTGAGCATCCAACTCTTGATTTTGCCTCAGGTCTTGATCCCAGGGTTGTAGGATTGAGCCCTGCATTGGGCTTTATGCTGAGTATGGAGCCTGCTTAAGGTTCTCTCTCTCTCTCTCTCTCTCTCTCTCTCTCTCTGCTCCTCTCCCCTGCTCATGCTCTCTCTCTCTAAAATAAAATTAAAAAGAGAACGTGCAAGATGAGCCTGGAACACGTTGTCATGCTAGAAAGCAAGGAAGTATCCAAAGAATTATGGAGACATGTCAAAAAGGACACAGGAACCAGCGTAAAAGGGCTACTGAACACCAAATCTGAGACAATTTAGGCACCAAAATAAACAGTAGTAAACTATAACTTATTGAATAAAACAGGAAAGCATGAGTCTGACATAAATTAAGAAATGAATAAATTGAAAGTTTAATGAGGAATGAGATATTTACACACTCTCAAAATATTTCCCCTCAAAATACTTATTAATCACAAATTACAATGAAAAACCTTGGCAAACACCACCTTAATCACGTGATCAACATGAACCTCATGAACAATGGGTCAAATCAGAATCCCAAGCTACCAAGCTACCTGAAAGATAGCAATGAGAAGATCATCACAGCATTGTTCCTGTGAATTGCTACCTAAAAGGCATAACCTGAATCTAAATATGAGGAAATATCAGACGGCCCCCAAGATATTCTACAAAATAACTGACCCATAATCATCAAAAATGTCAGTTATGAAAGTCAAGGAAAGACTAAGAAACTGTTCCAAAATGAAGGAGACTAAAAGACAAGAAACTCATCACTAAAAGTAACACATGATGCTGAACTGATTCTTTTTGCTAAAAGGGACATTCTGTGAAATGTGAGTAGGATCTGATGATTAGATGGTAATAATGTACTGATGCTAATATCCTGATTTTGGTAAATGTGGAGGGATGGTAGTAAGGGTTTGCTCCTCACATACCCCATTCTTCTATTCTGTTTTCTCTCTTGGGTTGGGGCAAAGACAGGGGAGATGGGAAAAGGCAGCTGTTTCTTAATTAGGAAAGCCTATTATCTTTTCCCTGGTTAATAATAACTAATGTGTGTGTGTGTGTGTGTGTGTGTGTGTGTGTGTGTGCACATTTGCTTTATATATTTTGATGCTGTGTTTTTTATTACACAAAGATTTATGATAGCTATATATTCAAGGAAACTGTACCCTTTATCAAAGTTAAACCTCTTTGTCACATTTAACCTGTTTGGCCTGGAATCCTGTTTAGCCTGAAATTAGTATTTGGGATCCTACTTTCTTTATATTTGTGTGTGCTTGATATGATCTTGCCCATCCATTTTGCTTTCTTGTATTTTTTGATTGTAAAATATGCCATTTTCACCATTAAAAAAACTTTTAATGTTTATTTTTGAAAGAAAGAGAGAGACAGAGCATGAGTGGGGGAGAGGCAGAGAGAGAGGAAGACATAGAATCTGAAGCAGGCTCCAAGGTCTGAGCTGTCAGCACAGAGCCCAACATGGGGCTCAAACTCATGAACTGTGAGATCATGACCTGAGCCGAAGTCGTGTGCTTAAACGACTGAGCCAGCCAGGTGCCCCAATTTTCACCATTTTTAAGCATATAATTCAATGGCATTAATTACATTCATAGGGTTGTGCAACCATTATTTCCAAAATGTTTAAAAAAAATTTTTTTAACGTTTATTCATTCTTGAGAGACAGAGCACAAGTCGGAGAGGGGCAGAGAGGGAGGGAGACACAGAATCTGAAGCAGGCTCCAGGCTCTGAACTGTCAACACAGAGCCTGATGTGAGGCTCGAACCCATGAATTGTGAGATGATGACCTGAGCTGAAGTCAAACGCTTAACCAACTGAGTCACCCAGTTTCCAAAGCGTTTTAATTATCCCAAACAGAAACTGTTTACCTCCAGCCCCTAATAACCTCTAATTGACTTTGTATTTCTATGAATTTGCTTATTCTAGGTACCTCATATAAGCGGAATCATAGAATATTTATTCTTTTGTGTCTGGCTTCTTTCACTTAGCATAAGGTCTTCAAGGTTCATCCATGTTGTAGCATGTGCTAGAACTTCATTTCTTTTTATGACTAAATAATATTCCATCATATGTATATCCTACATTTTGTTTATTCATTCATGTGTTGATGGACACTGGTATTTTTTTCCACCTTCTGACTCTTATGAATAACGCAGCTATGAACATTGGTGTTTAAATATCTGCGTTAGTCCCTGCCTTCAATTCCTTTAGGTAAAAACTAGAAATGGAATTGCTGGATCTTATTTTACATTCCCTTTTTACTTTGTTTTGAAAGTTTCTCTTGTAGACAGCACACAATCTAAGAATTTTTGTCTTAAAGAAATGTAACCCATTTGCAGGGCACCTGGGTGGCTCAGTCGGTTAAGCATCCTACTTTGGCCCCAGTCATGATCTCACAGTTTGTGAGTCTGAGCCCCACGTTGGGCTCCGTGCTGACAGCTCAGACCTTGGAGCCTACTTTAGATTCTGTGTCTCCCTCTCTCTCTGACCCTCCCTAGCTCACACTCGCACTCTCTCTCTAAAATAAATAAACTTAAAAAAAAAAGAAATGTAACCCATTTACGATAATTGTTACAATATATATTTAGCATTCTATCACCTACAGATAATTTTAATTCTTTCTTGCTCTTTTTAGGGTTTGCTGTATGATGTGTTGACCATGTTTTCTTTGCTTTTTATCTTATCTAGAGAGAGAATATATGTTTGTGTATATATACATACATATTACGTTACATACAATGTAACTATGTATTATATATTATAATGTACTTGTATTACATACATTAGTATATGTGTTCTGCCTATAATTCAACAAATAGCTATATTTCATTTTTTTAAAGTATGTTTTAACTCACATTTTTTCCTATTAGTCAAGAGTAGATCAGTACTTCCTGAGTTCTCTTTGCCTCTTCTTTGAGAATATTTTTAAACTTTTCATTGTTTTGGACCAGTTCTACAACTTCTAAGATTCTTCTCCGTTTAACAGGCACGTGCCCCCTGTCCTTTAGTACCAGGGCTTCCTCACTCAGTTCCTAAATTTGCTTCATCTTGTGACGATCTTGAATACTTCTCCAAGTTCCTTATTTAGAAAGGTACATGGTGGTATGTTTTTAAACTCTTGCATATTTGAAGGGATCTTTCTTGAGACTTCAAACATTAAATGTACCTTTGTGGGGCATCGAGTTATTGGCTCACAATCTTTTTCTTTATTCTTCTGAAAACTCTGTAGACATTCTCCGTTGAAATCAAGGGCAACAAGAGTTTGAAGCCGGTCTGATTTCTCTTCCTTTGTAGATTTCCTGTGTAGTCTGCATGCATACTTGCAAAATTTTAAGACTCCCAATTCTTCAAACATTTTTGTGAGGTGTCAGGTATAGTTCTGATTTTTGCCTGGCACATAATGATCTCTTCCAAGTGGCACTCCCTAGACTGTGTGGTGTTCTCTCATCTATTGGACGATGGCTGTATCTGGTATCACCCTCAGACTCAAGGAGTGTCTGCACAGCGTTGCTTTACTCTCTGGTACTTACATACTTTCCTCTTGTCATTTTAATTTCCCCTTCTCCCTGAATTTTTGATGAGATGTTTTGACCTCGACCTCTACAGCACTGATTTAATATTTTACAGCACTGATTCTATTCTTTAATCTCACCAAGGGATTAATGGTGAGTTTTAATTCTGTGATTACATTTTTAGTTTCTCTTACCGTGTTTCCTGTTCTCATTAATTCTTTTTTTCATTTAATCTTTTTTTTTTTTAAGTCTCATTCTGTGGCTTTTTAAACAATGTCTGTCCCTCTACTCCTTATGGCTTTCTGCCTTTATTTCATAGGGGCCGTATATTCTGACATATGTAACACAATGTTGAGTAGGATTTCCCCTGTTGATCCAGAGTTCATGTGAAGACCCATATTAGGACAAAGGGCTCGGTGTCCACCTTCTAGCTCAAGGGATGCAGCCCACATAGACCCAACGACTTGATCCTGTGAATTCAACAATTTGGGGGCTGCAGGCCACCCTTAGGATTCCTGAGCAGACATGAGAATGCTTCCACAGAGGAATGACAAAGCCCCAACTCCCAGCTTCCCCCCTCTTCCCTTGAAGCTGGCAAAGGCAGATCTTCCAGAGCCCAGAAGGGTCCGTTTTACAGGAAAAAGCTCCAGGGCTTCACCTAGTCAACATTGTCCCTGGAGGAGAACTCAGCCTGTTCCCCAGCTTTAAACTCCTCCCGTTTCCTCTTCCTCCCTAGCAGGTCCTCCAAGCCTCAGCCTAGGAACAAAGACATTTGAACAAATCCACAGGAACATGCTAATTGACAGACAGGCCGGGATCCTGTTGCCCTGAGGGGGTCATAAGCTTGTTGAGCACTGCCAGGGGAAGAGGAGAAATGAACAACTTAGCAATAGCACCCGCTCCTGTATTTTAATGTATTCAAATATGTTCCCTCAAGGAGTTTGCAGGCCCTGCGGGGTACAGGGAGTCTGAGCTGAAACAGTTTCTCCTAATTGCTGAAGCAGACACCCAAACAGAATCCTGGATTTGAGACTCCCATATGGAGATTGGCTCACTCTGGTTACAGGGTTGAGGAAGACCCCATCGTAAATCAGGGGCTGCCAAAGTGGGTTTCTCAGAACACTATTTCTGCAGAATGTTAATAGGTATTTCTGAAAATAGGTTCCAGTGAAAATAAATTTGAGATATGAATAGTAAACAGTAGCAGTTTCCTTTCTGCAGGACTTCTTGGCATCTTGCATACTAAATGATTATTATTCAGTCACTCAGCCTGCATACACTGAGCATCTATTGTGTACAAAGTGTTTTGGAAACAGGTGAGATTTCCACATGGTCCATGCCTACAAGAAGCTCACAGCTGAGCATTTCAACACCTTAGTACTCAAATCACGGTTTAGGCCAGTCGCTACAATACCAACTGAAAACTGTTAGACATGCAGACTCTCCAGCCCCATTGCCAGACCTACAGAATCAGACTCTGCATTTTCACAAGCTCCCCAGTGATGTGTATATAAATTAAAGTATGAGAAGCCCTGGAATAATTCATTGTTAGAAGAGAAAAAAAAAAAACACAAGGAGAAAGAAAGCGGGAGACCTTTTGCTGTGGATCCCAAGCAAAATAGTGGCAGCAGAATTAGAGAGGAGCACATTGTCCTCACTTCAGAATAGACACAGCAAGGCTCTGGACAGGAAAACTGAGGAGGACACAATTCTATTCTGGCATCACTATTGGTTGAGGTAGGGTTCACTTTGAGGAAAAGAAAACCCTAAGTAATAGGAATTTAAATAAGATAAAAATTTATTCTCTTACTTTAGAGAAGTCCAACACTAGGAAATACTGGGCTGGTATGGCATACCACAAAATCACAGACCCATGTTCCCTCTATCTTACTACTCTACCATCCATTCCCACAGTCAACTTATGGCCCAACATGGCTGCAAGGCCTCCAGCCATTACAGCTGCTTTCCAGCAAGCAGGATGTGAGGAAAAGGAGCATTTTTTCCTACTTACAAAGTCACTTCCTTAAGGTTTATACACCATCTCTATTTACATCCCATTGTGTGAACACATGTGGGACACTCTCGAGGAACAACCTGGAGAGAATATGAAAGGGGGCTGAAGACCTAGCAGAATTTAAGTTATTATTGTTAATATATCCTCCTTTGCACCAGCAATGAGTGAGAACCAGGAAATTTGGGTTACACTTGTTTCTAGAATCAGAGAGAATGAGACAGTTGGAGAATTCTCCAACCCTAGTGCTTGCAACTGCTTTTCTACTTTTTCAAAATAAGTGAATAAATGGCAAATGGTGAAATGAATATTAATAAGAAAGAGAATAAAATTGCAAGTTCAACAACTTTTCCACAAGCATATGGTTTTCACTATATTTTGCACACAGAAAAGAGCCATGTTTCCCTCAGGTAAATTATTTCTGGTTCTCATTTGCATGATGAACTTGAATGTATTGAGATTTCCCAGAGAACTACAAAAGGTACAATGACGTCCAGACACTCCATCCCTGAATGAAGCTAAAGTCCAGTGCTCCAGGAGAAGGCAAAGATAATCTGTGAAACCTGAAAGGCCAAATCAAATGACCCCACTGTCATCTGTGGCTCAAATCAGACCCTTGAATTCATATCAGAGTTGCCTTTGGTTCCTACCCCAGACATGCTGAATCAGAATCTGCATTTTAGCAAGGTTCCCACATGGTTCTTATGGACACTAAAATTTGAGAAGCACCGTCCAAGGAAAGGGGTTTAAGAAAGGGAATGTTTCTTAAAGCTGACTCCTTGAAGCTCTTGTGTGTGTGTGTGTGTGTGTGTGTGTGTGTGTGTGTGTGTGTTAGTGCACTTATGTGTGCCTGCACACAGGCATGTGAATATAAACAAAGAAACAAGGTCTTGGTTTGCCTGAAATAGTCAAGCTAAACAAAATGCTTTGTCTTCAATACACATGTGTATACTTTCTCATTCATTCATCCACCCATTCACATATCCCATACACTCTCACATGCACGCAGTAACATGCATTCACATGCAGGCACACATTCACAGGCACACCTGCCCACTCACCTGCATGTACATCTTCACATGTATTCATGCACACATGCAGGCCTGGGGTGACAATGACGGTGCCCTCTTAGCAGCACACAAAGGTCCATTTCCCTGGGGTGGTGATGTGCCATGTGTTGCTATCCTGGCCAGTATGTGGCAACCTCCAGATCCTTCTGTCCAGATTGCTGGAATTATGCTGAACTCTGCCCCTATCTGTGACAACCCATTTCCAGAATAGCCGCAGAATGAGTGAATCACCACAGTGTTTGTAATTTTGCCATGGGATGGTTTCTGTCTCTACCCCATCTCCCTACATGTGAGTCACAGGACCTCCTTTTTCAGCTGAAAAGTGTTTTAAAGATCATCCCTTCTGACTTCCTCAATGTACAGGAGACTGAGGCCCAGAGAGGAACAGGGATTTGCTCAAGACCATCCAACAAATCAGAGGCAGAGATGAACTTGAACCAGAATCTAGGGCCAGGGCCCCTTCTACCCTATGTCCCTCCAAAAGAAGCCTCCCTCTCCCCAAGCCCTGATCCTACTGCTAGGCCTTCCTGGCAACGCAAGGGTGGGAACGGCACAAGATAGTGGCAACAAGTGGCCAGGAGTACCCACTGACACATTGGCCACATAGTTAAGCAGAGCAAGATGTGCTGCTGTCCAGCCTGTGATATATGACCCCACCCCACCGCCCCCACTCCTTCATGAAGGCCCTTCGAATGACTCAACATTCGTAGACCTCCTGGAGCTCAGGGAAACAGAACCAAGAGAAGCAAGGGAACAGGGAGAGGGGCAGGCAGGGGAGGCAGTCAGAGTCCCAGCACCTCCTTTTTCCAGAAAACAAAATATGGCTCCATCATTCCATAAAAGTCTTCTTCTCTACCCATGCCTGCTCTGCTTCCTGCCAGTCCTGCTCATTTTCTTTGCCTGGTGTTCAGATCCATGACAGGTACAGGGGTACCAAGAGGAATCAGAGCTAAGGCGACCATGTCCCTCTTCAAATCCACCATTGCAACCCAGCGTGGGAAAAGCAGAGGGAACTCATTGGAGGGGCACTTTCTGGAGTAGTGGATACTCAAGCAAGGGTGGCAGACTTAGCCGCATGAAGTGGGGAGGAGGGGCATCTTAGAAAGAGGGAGAGTAGGCATGAAGGCTTGGAGGGGAGAGTGCTTTGATTGATCATTTAGCGTAAATGGGGAAGAAATGCAGAGAGGAGTCAGAAGAAAAGACCAGAGGGACCTTCCAGGCAGGACGAGGGCAGCACAGGTCCCAGGAACACTCTGAAGGTATTCAGGCTGCCAGAAACAAAACACACTAAGGAACATGTATGACCAGTCCTCTCTTAGTACCAAAGGGAAAACTGAGGCCCAAAGAGAGGTGGAACACCCAAGATCACATCGTAGGCAGAAGCAGTATGAACGCCAGAAACTCAGCCCCATAACTATCTGATTATCAAGTCAAATCATTCCTTGTTCCTTGCAAGTCCTACCCATGCCAAGCTTGAGTATCAAAACATTCCTGGAGAGAGTAGTAAAAACACAAGGTTAGAGGGGGAGCTTTTCTTGCTGGAAACAGCCTGACAAAAGCAGAGATGGGGGACCCAGAGGTCCCCACAGCTGAGCAGATGTTGCGTAATCAAGTGGGGGCTGGATGCCTTGAATGCCCAGGCATCTACAAGGAGCCCTGTGGCCGTGGGGTAACATGTCACCAGGGGCAGCTTCAGTAGGACAATCTCTGGCCTGCCTCCCTTTGCACAGTAAGAGGAGGACAGGGGATACCCCCACAGCCCCTTCAGCTCTGAGGCTGGGTGAAACCGTGAGCTACAGGAAGCCTCTGGAGACAGAACAAGCAGCTTCAGGTCCTGCTGAGTGTGTACTTGTCAGGAGAGTTATCTCGAGAGAGAGAAGAAGCAATTATATTTAGTATTTTCTGCCCCATACATGACTCAGTTGAATAAAGAATGTCACCTTTGCTGTAAAAATCAATTCTAATAAGGAAAACACTTCTACCCTCAACAAAATCCTGGGGATGCACAAGCATTAATTAATAATGTCGCTGCTCCATCTTTTCTATCACCACTAATCCCTATTCAACAGGACATAGATTTAAAGAATTCCCAAGGTAGGAGAAACAGGAAATACCCCTTAGAGAGGGAGCCTTGTGATCTGGTTTCAGACCCAGCAGTAGCACAAGCAGGAGGAAGACAGCAGATTATCCTAGAACACAGGCAGAAGGGACCATGTGTCAAGGTCCAGGCAAAGCCCTCAGCTGCCCAGCTCAGCACAGGTGTCAGGAAGGGGATCCAACACACAGCTCTGCCCTTTGGGACTCAGTTCCTCCATCTGTATAATAATGAGGGAGTTGGTCCTTCCAGCTAACATGTTCTGTGACTCCAGGGTTGACAAACTACAGTCTATACACCGAATCAGGCCCACAGCTGTTTCTGCATAGCCAGTGAGCTGAGAATTGGTTTTACATTATTAAAAGGCTGCAGGAAGAATAGAAAATTGCAAGGAAGCTCTGTGACAAACTGCATATGGCCCACAAGGCCTAAAATACTTATTATCTAGCCTATTCTAGAAAGTATGCCAATTCCTGATCTAGATAATTTTGGATCTATGCTTCTGCCCCATTAGAGTTCATAGAGCTGTCTGGAACTCTTTGGGATAAGCGGGATTTCTCACTGGCTATGCAATCATTGTTTGTTTCTCTTTCCTCCACTGTCCTGTTGCTTCAGGAAGGCTTGTTCTGGGGTGCTCCTAGACCCTAGCATGTAACAGATCTTCAGTCGGAATGAAGTTTGTGCTTCTCACATCCCTGATGCCTGTACCCAGCACTATTTGGGCTGCACAATTACTTCTGCATAATGTAGACTGTAACCATATGCTTATTTTATCCAATTAACCATCACTGAGGGCTTTATTAGGACAAGGTTCCATGCTAGGCTGGTAGCCAGGCCTGGCTCCTTCCACCTGGAGCTTACAATATAATAAGAAAAATCAGAGGTGGACTCAAATAACTTTAATACAAGCTAGACCATGATTCATGCCCCAAAAGAAACTCAAAGAAAGTGAAATGCACACACAAAAGGGAAAGGCAATTATAGCTGAACAGGAATTAGCACTCCACTAGATAAATTGGCAAAACCAGGAAAAGACAATTCACAAAAGGGAATAAATTCTAATAAAACAAATATATGGGAAAATCTTAGCTTTACTAGTAACCAGAAAAATACTAATAAAAAGTACAATGAGATATCTTTTTATGATTATTAAAATAGTAAAATATCTATTTCAAGTCATAATACCCAGTGCTCTCAATGGTACAATGAAATGACTCTCATACACTGATATTAGGTGAGAGGGTAAAATTGAATAACTCTTTGAAATCAATTTGGTAATAATATCAAATAAAAAAATGTATAAACTTTATGATCCAGACATCCCACTTCTAACAATTGGACCAAAGAAAATAATTCAAAATAAGGAAAAGTTTATATGCTAATATAAAGACTACTACCTTAGCAGTTATTTGGAAGCAATATAAAATCTCACTGTGGAATTTTCTTCTCTGGATCCCTTTTCTACACCAGCTACCTGACTATTTAAGGATGACTCACATTAGTAGAATAGAACCCTGTCCCTAGAAACACAAGAGGAGTTTCCTCCTGAGAAAGAGTCTCTGTTGGGTGGCTGGATTGTCACATGTCAAGTTTGGGCATGGTCAGTGGGTGTTTTCTGCCACATGGACAGGAAAAGCAGAGGAAGTTGCTCACCTGAGGGAGGAAGGAAAGAATGAAGTTTACACAGACATAAGATACATCTCATGGCATTTGCATCCCTGTTCCAGGGGTCCCCAAAGCCCTGCCACATGCCTATACTTGGCTACTATGAGATGCCCTGATATCCTCTGTACAAAGATCCTTTTTCTGCTTCAGCTAATTTAAGTTTCTGTGTGTAACTATTAAAAATTGCGATGAAGACTGTAGATGCAACATGGGGAAAAGGCCTTTTGACCCAATAAGGGTTGAAAAATAAACCATTTACAACATTACAAATGTACTACAAATTCAAAATTTGTGGACAGAAAAGGTAGAAAAGAATACATTAACATGTTAAAAGTTTGCCAGCAGTGGGATAGAAGTAATTATTTTCTCTATTCTCGTACTGCTATGTTGCTTTTCCTGAACTTAAAAAAAATTCTGAGTGAGGAGATGAATCATAGACCAACACAACTGTGATGTGGAGTGAACAGTGACTGTTGCCCGAACAGAGGGCAGATATGGGGCCATGGAACCCAAGGGAAGGATATTTTTATTACCTCCAACTGAGAGATCAGAGTAAACACCACGAGGGAAGCAGAATCTGAAATGGGCTTTTAGATAAGGAGGGATATTGAGATGGAGAGAAAGGAGAAATGAAAACTTGGAGGTGGAAGATAATCTAGTTTGGGCCATTCACCATGGTAAGAGCAAATCAAAGGAAGATCAGTAGGAAATCAAGCTACACTGTAGACGTTTTAAACGGTTGATGGGTGGCTCAGTCGGTTGAGCCTCCAACTTGGATTCAGGTCAAGGTCTAACAGTTCTCGAGTTCAAGACCCCATTGTTCTCACTGTTGTCAGCACAGAGCCCACTTCGGATCCTCTGCCCCCTCTCTTTCTGCCCCTCCCCCACTCTCTCTCTCTCAAAAATGAATAAACATTTAAAAATAAAAAATAAACAGATGACCTTCAGCCCACACTAGCCCAGTTGCTTTTTATTTGGTCAACACAGTGATCACATATTTCTAAATTAGTTGATAGGCCTCTCATCTCTAACCCTACTCCTCTAAATTCTGCTTTGTGATTCGGGACCTGGGACTCTAATTCTGTTTGGCCACTTGATGCCTTCTTAGCCTGTGCCGATAGGGGGCGCTAGAGGGAGACCACAAGATCAAGGAGTAAGGGAAGCACCACAGGTGGAGCAGTCACTGATTTGGCTTTAACTTACAAGGTTGACTGTTCACACACCATGTGATCCACCACTCCCACTCCGAGGTATGTCTGAGAAACCCTGTGCACTGGGAGACATGCCTGAGAATGTTGCTAGCAGCATTATTCATGATAGCAAAATGTCCTTCCCACAGTAGAGGACAGGGAAGGGGGAACAGGACAGACAATGTGACCTGGGGTTGAACACTCCCTTCTTCAACCCCCAGAGCACAAAGCCTCATGCCCTCCCCTCTGGCCACCCAGGATAACCATCTCCGCTTAAAGTGGGCCTCAGTTTACCAGCCAGAGGATGCCGGAAAATCTGCTTACTTTCCTTAATGAAAAATTAAACAAAACAAAAGACCCAAACCTTTAGAAACACAGGCAGGTTCCTCCCTGGGTAGGGAGCTATGGTGAAGCCTGGGGAGAAAGTATTTTTGTTCCTTCTGGAAAGCCCACAGGAGCCAACAAAACAAGATACCAGTTAATGTTTCAATAATATAGTCTGTTAGCTAATCAGTGTTGGCCAAAATCCAATCTAGCCTGCTTTAAAAGAATAAGTCTTATCTCCCCATTGCTTAAATGCAAACTAAAAGGATAGAAATCTGTACGCAGTGCGTAAGTAATGATCTTCAGGGTGGTAGGAAGAAGTCTGTCTCATCAGGAAGAGGAGAGCTGTTGAAATGCATCGTGGGGTTTTGTTTAGTTTTGAGCCCTATGGTTGGCTCAGGAATGGCCCCAATGATATCCAGGTCCTAAGCCCTGGAACCTGAGACATAACTGATACCTGTGACATACCTGGGACATACCTGTGACATACCTGATAGGGCAAAAGGGGCTTTACAGATATGATGAAGTTAAGGGCATGGAGATGAGGAGGCTATCCTGGATTATCTGCATGGGCCCTCAAAGTGATCACAAGTGTCCTTATAAGAGGGAGGCAGAGGGAGACATTATGCAGAAGAGGGGAAGGCAGTGTGACTGGGGAGGAAGAGGTTGCAGAGATGGAGCCGCAAGCCAAGAGATGCCCACAGCCACCACAAGTTAAAAGAGGCAGGGAGCTGGGGCCTCCCCCAGACCATTCCGGAGAATGTGACTTAGCCCTCTAAGACTCAGCTTGAATTTCTGACCTCCAGAGCTGTCAGAGAGTAAATTTGTTATCTTAAGCTGCTAAGTTTGAGGCGATTTGTTAGAGCAGCCATAGGAAACTAATACAAGCCCTGACCACCAGGACCCTGTGACTTCAATGGCACCGACCTTCTTTTCCTAAGAGACTTGAATAATTGGGTTCCCCCTGATTTTTCTGTAGGGTATAATTTGCACCTTGGAAGAAGGAAGGAAGTGAAACTGCATAGGTAAACTGAGGTCAGATCATGAAAGACCTTTTTTTTTTTTTTTAAGATTTTTATTTTTAAGTAATCTCTATACCCAACTTAGGGTTCAGACTCACAACCCTGAGATCAAGAGTCACATGCTCTACTGACTGAGCCATCCAGGTGCCCCTGAAAGATCTTAAATGACAAGCTAAGGACCTTGACTCTTACCCCTAAATTCTGGGAAGTCAGAGACGGTCTGGAGTAGGGAGAAGGAGTGAGCAGATTTTTTTTTTTTTTAATACACCTTAGCTCTATAAAGAAAGAAATGGGAAGAAGCAAAATTATAAGCTGAGACACAGAGAAGAGGTTGTTTCTATCATGCAGGAAAGAGATGAGGACAGGTCAGGTGAAGGGACACTCATGAAGGCCTTGGATCCTGGCAGAGAAGGGAAGAGTGGCTTTTTAAGAAGGGAAGTGGAGGAGATGAGGTAATTTTCAAAAAGGACAATCCAGGTTCTGTCTTGTTTGGATACATATACAAGAAAAGGAAGGCATTTGTTCAAACCTCCCTGCATATATTTCTAAATGGGAAAAAAACAAACAAATTATTCATTTAAAAAGAAATAGCCTTTTAAATTCTAAAAAGACCAGTGCAACTCTCATTGGTGCCATGATCAGTGAAAGCCGGCTTGCACACTCCCTTTGAGCCAAATTTTGTAAAGCATTTCACATGGGGCCTTTGAGTGATCAATGCAAGAGGGATGCAGAAGTGGGGCTTTTACAAGGCAGGTGGCCTGGTAAGGACAAAGATGCTTCAGGCTGGGAGGCAGGAGCTCTTGGGTTCAGTCCTGGCTTTTCCACTTGCTGTGTGGCCTCAGATAAGTTCTTGCCCCTCCCTCTCTCTGAGTGTGTCTCCCCCTAGATCAGCAGTGTTCAAACTGGGTGGCAGAGCTCTGGAATTCTGAAGAGGTGCCCAGGGGCCACAAAGACCTGAGAGTGAGTAGGGGGTTCCTCTCCTGCCTCCTGGAGGGGCTGGTAAAGCGTGAAAATTGTTCATTTTCTTCCTTCAGCTGACATTTTCGGACTCCTCACTATCTGCCAGACACTGTTCTAAGTTCCTACCTGCATTACTTATTTTACAGGGAACTGAGTCACAAAGAGATAAAATGGCTTGTTTGAGGTTGCAGAGCTCATAGAGGACAGAGCTGGGATTTGAACATGACACAATGTGGCTCCAGGGCCTGTGGTTTCAGAAGCTTGCTTCATGTCCCTGGGTGTTCTCTCCCTCTTCTGTGCTCCCACAGCCCCCCAGTTTCTCCTCCATCGCCTCTGTAGTACACTGTCCACTCTAGCTCTAGGCTGACCTGTCAGACTCTTCCAGGTTGCACTGGGAGCAAGCTGAGGTTGAGGACTGAGTCAGGTTTATCTCTGTCCCCGGATAGCACACCCTGGCCCCATAGATGTGGCTCTAGGTGACCATTACTGAGGGGCTGTCCAAATGAAGGTTTAAATGGGGGAGGAGGGAGCCCAGCAATGAGGTGACTCTTCTCTCCATTCACTGGGCACAGACACTGTGCCAGACCCTACACTGGCACTGTGAACACAGAGAGGAATCTAACTAGGCCCCTGACTTCCGGAAGCCTAGCCTGGCCAAGCAGACAGATCCAGAAGCTGATAACAGAAGCCCTGTATACTATTGTCTACATCATCCAGACAAACCCTGCATTACACTGGCGAAAATAATAACGAGATCACAGGAAACCTGCCTGTGCCCCTGACAGCCAGCCTTCTCCCCAGACTTGGAGCCTGGCTAGTTGTGGGGGAGGAAGGCAGGCAGATGGAGACACTGGCTAGCCAACCCCCACCCAGAAGGCCCTTCATTCCCTCATTCAGCTGAGCAGTGCCAGGGCTGGCCCTGGAGGGTGCAGATGAGATAGATCAGACACGGTCCCTGACCTTGAGGATTTCATGGGCCAGTGGGCATGGTGAGCTGCAGACACAAAACCATCCCACTAGCACACAGGACTCAGACATGAGCAAAGCATCTCCAGGTGCCAGGTGGGGGGGCACGGATTCACAGATCACAACTGTTAAGCATGCACTGAACCAAACTTTGATTTTACAGATAGAAACTGAAGGCCAAAACTGGGCTAGGGGCTTGCCCACAGTCACACAGTGGTCAGTAACAGAAGCAAGACAGGAGCCCATGCATTCTCTCTCTCTTCACACCCCACCCTTTCCCCAAGTTTGGAAGGTAGAATTCTCCATGACTTAATACCAGCTTTCCCCAGCAGTTGCTGACATTTGGGGAACAATAGACAAAAGAATTCAATGCTCCCGTTCCCCATGCCCAACCCCTCGGCCTACAGGGACAGTGGACACACTTCTGGTGTATTGCTGCTCTCATACCCAGCTTAGACCAGGGTCTGCCTAGAGATCAGATCCCTGATCTTCACACCTGCTTCCAAAGCCCCAAGGCCTTGCCATCTGCTTGGGTGCTGGCTGGCCTCAACAAGCACTGCTCGCCCAAGCCTCTGAGCTGCAGTTCAAATCTCTGAGGTGGACCCAGAGAGGCTGGAATTGTGAGGCACTTTTGTCCAGAGCAGGAGGGGAGAGGGGAGGAGGATGGAGAGGGGAGGAGAGGAGAGGAAGAAGAGAAGGGGACTCCTACTTGCTGAGTACCTACAGGGTACCAGAGGTAGCACTAACACCTTCCCATTCATCCTTACAACCCCTGTCTGGGAGGGTAGGATGACTTATCTTTCTGACAAGGAAATTTAGGTCAAAAAGGGCTGCAAGAGTCACTGCTGGACAATCACCAAGCTCTGGAAGCCAGAAGGGCATTTGGTGTCACCAGTAGGGCCTGAAGGACTCACAGTCCATTTGTGAATACCATTTCCTGTAGCTTTGTTCCATAAATCACAGCCAGGCTTCCTTCACCAAGTAAATGACAGCTACTGGTAGTAGTAATAGCAGCATGAGCATGTAAACAATGGACTGGACAGAGGCTTCAGGTTTCAGACTGAATCTGAAAGCCCTGGGGCTCTGAGGAGCTACCTCAGGGCTCAGGAACTACTAAACATGATAAATCAGGCAGGGAGGAAGCAAAGCCTAAAGCAATTCAACTAATGCAGGGACCACCCTATCAAGTGTATACTTAGAGGTGTCATAAAAAGGTGGGCCCTTGATTGTGTCAATATCAATTCAGTCAGCAGTCCCCCATGGTATCCCATGCAAGGGGCCCAAAGGGTCTGCATGTAGGGAAGTGCCAAATATGTCTGCTTATACTCTATACCCAGTACCTAGCACAGAGCCAGACACATAATAGGCCATCAATAATTTTGTTGGATGGAAAAAGTTCAATCAGGCAGGGCTCAAACCCCCAAGGGAACTCCTCTCTTTTTCTGTTCTACATAACTGACTTTTCCTTTGAACAAAAGTTTTTTTAAAGACAGAATTGAAATCCAGTGACCTAGTTCATGCTCCTTCCTTTACAGAAGGGGAAATTGAGGCACAGAAAGGGAGAGGGCCTTGCCCAAAGGCAGAGAGCTCAGCAGTACAGTCAGTGAGTTTCCACAGACTTGGGCTTTTTACTCCACCCTGTTAGATCATCTTCCAGGACGCCGAGACCGTAGAGCCAAGAGGGGGGCTGGGCTGGGCACTGCTGGAGCTGCAGCTTCCAGGCGCCTGGTGCCAGAAATGCAGGGAGGGTGAGGCTTCTCCTATCGCTCCCACTGCTGGGAACAGACCTCAGACACAGTCAGAGGGGTCGCCCAAGATTTATGCACCAAGATGTTTATCATTGTGTTATTTATAATATTGAAAAATTGGAAATGACCTAGAAACGGGTTAATAAATTATGCCACAGCCTTTTAATGAAATATAATGCAGCTAAATTCATCTCTTGAAGTCTGTTAAGTGGCAAGTTAGAATCCAGGCAAGTACAATCCTCTAAATAGAACCGACACCAATTTTTAAAAATATTTAAATTTAGGGGGGAAAAAAGGGCTTGTCAGTATATATCCTGATATTAAGAATGGTTATTTCTAGGGAGGTTGAAGGGGTACTTAAAGGGTGATTTTTTTTTTCCTTCTACATATTTTCTGTACTTTCCAAATTTTCTACAATAAACACATATTACCCTTAAAATCTGAAAGGAAAAAAAAATAATTAAGATTCCCTGACCAGGGACACGTCCCTCTGATAGGGCCAGACTCATTCATCCTTTGTTCAGCAAACATTCATTCAACATTTTGTTCCAGACCCTTGTGTTTCCAGACACTGGAAATGTCTCAGCTTAAAAGCACACAGATACTATTTTTAATCCATTTCATGAGGCAGTCACCATGTATTAATAGGATCCCTCTTAATTGATGAACGAATCATTAGAGATTCTGAAAATGTTGTAATACATATCATGTATTTAGAAAAGCAATTTAACATTCAAGCTTTAAAACCCCAAAAGATACTGTGGCACCTGGGTAGCTTAGCCGACTAAGCGTCTGACTCTTGATCTTGATGAAGGTCATGATCTCATGGTTCATGAGTTTGAGCCCCACGTTGGGCTCTGTGCTGACAACATGGGGCCTGTTTGGGATGCTCTGTCTCCTCTCTCTGTTTCTCCCCTGCTCTCTCTTTCTCTCTCAAAAGTGAATAAAAACAAAACAAAACATTTTTTTAAAGCCCAAAAGATACTATTCATGTCTGTTGCACCCTGTAAATTGCCCATTGCCTTCTAAGAAGAAATCATGCCAGTTCTGATGCTTGCATAGACTTAATGGTTCTTTTTTTCTCCCAGCTGACCTTATCATTGGTGCTAGTGGTCCCTGGTACACTGTGTGACTTTGAACAAGTCACTTGACCTCTCTGGGCTTCAGCTTCTCCCTCTGTGAGAGCTTTTCCAGCTTGAGATTCTTAGCTTCTTTCAGTTCCTTGGCAGTAGTTAGGGGACTGTCTCAAGATAAAGAGTTCTTCAGCCTCCAGACGGACTCCTTGGCCAGGTCCTTACATGGTATCTCTCAAATGAAGAGTCATTGATTTCTGTATCCAGACTTCCAAGCATTTCAGAGAAGCGGCATCCTTCAGGGGCGGTGCTAAGATAGATTAGGCATCCTAAATGGGCAAATCATTCTGATCTAAATCTTTATGGGCTCCCAGTGCCTCATTAAACGTCCAAGCCCTGGAGGCTCTGAACCACAGCTCCTCCTTCCTCAAAGCCCTTCAGGAGGAGTTCTGATTACCCCATAAATTACATGGTGTTGGAGGGTATCTGCAGGCCCTTCATCTTGCAATCTAGCCGCTGTTTTTATGGGATATGGATCCTGCCAGGCTTGGGCTCTCCATCCCCATGGTTACGAGGGAGGGCCCAATGGAACGTCTTCCTTCGAGCACTAGCTCAATCTCCACTGATGTTTCTTCCCTCCCAGGAACACATTAAATTCTCCTGAATGGAGAGTTCTTTCTACCAGAAGCCTTTGTTGTCAGTTCTGCTGCCAAAACGAAGTCTAGGTGGCTTGCGGATTCTGTTGCCTCAATGAAACTGAACAAGCCACTTTCCAGACACATGAAGAACCGCACTTTTGATCCTCTCAGGATCTCAAAGGGGCTTGCCCAATGGTCAGACACTTGGCAGGCAGCTCACCTCCTCTAGGAAGCTGTTCTGAACACCACATCCTATGCAGAGTTAGGCCAGCTGTGTCCCCTTTTGTAATATTGCCTTCCTGTGAAGAGGCAGGGAGAATGTGGACATTGGGCCCCAGGGAGGGAAGGCTGTAGACACAGGACATGCCTGCTGATGACACCAGGTCTGGTGGCCTTTCTCCACCCGGATGCCCCTTCATTCCCAATGCTGATGTGATACATTTGCTCCCTCAACAAGATTTGGGGGAACCCAGGAGTGCATACTTGTTGATGCCTTCCCTTCCCTGTCTCACTTTCTCACTCTGCTATGTATGTTTCCCGGGGTCACCTTCCAAATAAACTACTTGCAATCAAACCCTTGCCTCAGGTCTATCTCTGGAGACCCCAAACTAAGCAGGCAATGGGCAGAAATGGTCGGAGAGGTGAAGGGGGCATTTTTCTGGAAAAGTCTAGATCGCAAGGCTGAATAGTATAAAAATGCCAGTTCTTCCCAAATTAAATGCTCTGCTTAATACAATCCAATAAAAAACACAGTGGGACAACATTTAGAACTCAGTTTTAAAAAGGAATTTTTAAGTCAGTATATCAGTTTCCTATTGATGCTGTAACAAATTACCACAAACTTAGTGGCTTAAAACAGCACAAATGAATTCTCCTCCAGTTCTAGAAGGTCAGAAACTGTAGATGAGTCTTAAGGAGCTAAAATCAAGGTATTGACAGGGCCTGTCCCTTCTGAAAGCTCTAGGAGATAATTTGCTCTTTGCCTCTTCCAGCTTCTAGACATTGCCTATATTCCTTGACTTGTGGCCCCATGAGACCAACCTCTGCCCCCCACCATCTTCTCTGTTACTCCTGCATCCCTCTAATAGGGATCTTTGTAATTACATTGGGCCCATCTGGATAATCCAGGATAATCTGCCCATCTCAAAATCCTTCACCTAATCACATCTGCAAAATTGTTTTGCCAGGCAAGGTAACATTCCAGGGACTACGACATGGACTTCGCGGGAGGTGGGGCTGGGGGGCATTATTCAGCCTACTACTGTTATATTAGACAAACAGATGAATCAGAATTGCTAAGAAACTTTTGAAGAAATAAAAAGTAATGAAGGTTACTTGCTTACTTGATAAACTCTAAAACTCTAATAATCAAAATGATATACTATCAGTAGAAAAATCAATAGTAACACAGTCATATAGAAATAGATCCAAATATGTTTAAGATTGGTTTCAGATAAATGTGGTAAATCAAATAAATGTAAAAAGAAAGAAGTGATCATTAACTATATAGTTCAACTGGTTAATTTCATGAGGACAAATGGTTTCCTTACAACTTTAAACAAAATAAACTGTGGGTAGATTAAAGATATAATGTTTAAGAGTTCAACCAATAAAGTAGTAGAAGGAAATATAAATAAAAGATATTTACTAGCTTTTGGTATTAAGAAGGATTTCTCGGGGCACCTGGGTGGCTCAGTCGGTTAAGCATCTGACTCTTGATTTCGGCTCAGGTCATGATCTCATTGTAAGATTGAGCCTTGTGCTGTGTGTGGAGTCTGCTTAAGAGTTTCTCTCTCCCTCTCCCTTTGCCCTTCCCTGCAAGAGCTCTCTCTCTCTCTCTCAAAAATAAAAAATAAAAAAGCAATAAAATTCCTAAAAGAAAAAATTTATGAATTTGACTACATAAAATTTATTTTATTTATTTATTTTGAGACATAGAGAAAGCATCAGTGAGGAAGGGGCAGAGAGAGAGAGTGCGGGAGAGAGAGAATCTCAAGCAGGCTCTACACTGTCAGAGCAGAGCCTGATGCAGGGCTTGAACCCATGAACCTTGGGATCACGACCTGAGCTGAAGTCAAATGCTTAACCGACTGAGCCACCCAGGCACCCCTGACTACATAAAATTTAAAGTCTCTAAGTCAAATATACTATTCTATGAATAGCCAATAAACACATGAAAAAGTGTTGGATATCCTAAGTCATCAAGGAAATGAAAATCATTATTATAATGATATACCACTGCAAGCCCCTAGAATGACTAACATTTGTAAAATTTACAACAGCACATGTTGGCAAGGATATGGGGAAACTGGAACCTCATATACTGCTGGTGGGAACGTAAAATTATATAATCCCTTTCAAAAATTGTTTGACAGTTTCTAAAATAATTAAACATATACTTACTATATAATGTGGCAATTCCATTCTTAGATATTTATCCAAGAAAAATAAAAACATATCTACAAAAAGACTCATACAAGAATATTCATCAGAGCATTATTCACAATAGCTAAATACTAGATAGATACAACCCCAATCTCAATGGACAGGAGAATAAATCAACAAACTGTGCTATATTCATACAAAAGAATACTACTAGATAATAAAAAGGAACAAAGTGTATCGAAAGTAACAACATGGCTAAATCTCAAACACAATAGGTTGAGTGAAAGAAGCCAGACACAGAAAAGTGTGTAGATCGTAATTCCATTTGCATAACACGCTAGAACAAGCAAGACTGATCTGTGATGAGAGAAATCAGAGCGGTGGTTGCCTGTGGCAGAGCAGGTGGGGGCTGAGGATTGACTAAGGACACAAGAAAACCTTATCAGGTAATAGAAATATTCTATATTTTGATAGAAATGTGGGTCACACAGGAATATGCATTTGTCAAAATTCATCAAACTTAACACACTTGGTGCATCTCAGTAACAAAAAGTGAAAAGATAAGCAACAAATTAGAAATAATATTTGGGGGGGGGGGCACCTGGCTGGCTCAATCAGTTGATCTTGCAACTCTTGAACTCAGGGTTGTGAGCTTAAGCCCCACATTGGTTGTAGAGACTACTTAAAAAATAAAATCTTAAAAGCAAAAAAATAATACTTGTGAAAAATATGTATGACAAAGTCTTATAACTTTAACATATAAAGATTATTTGTTAATAAATGAAAATTAACATCCCAAAGGAAGAAAAGTGAACACAACAGTCAATTCCTTCCAAAAGAGGAAACACACACACACAGATATGATAAGTAGTCATAAAATGGTATAGGTATATACCATACACGTATACATATGTATATAAATACATCCCTATATATAAAATATAATAGTAGAACTCTCTCTATATGAAAAATAGTAATAAAGGAAGTACTAACTAAAACAATAATTCTAGATAACAACTTGATTAATAAAAATTGTTCATTACAATGCTGAAACTAAGTGACTATTTGGATAAAGAAGGGGGAGAGTGCTCAATAACTGATAACAATGAAAATAATCCTCCCTCATCCCAACCTTTTTTCTACTCTGCAGCACTGGCCTTGGAAGAGGGCCTCCGCAAGGAGCAGTGTCTACACCCGGGTTGGAATTCTGAAATGCAGCCATGATTGCACAGGTCACCCAGAGTTCCTTTGGAAGCTCAGAGACAGAGAACTCTGAGCCCAGCATGTCTTCTGTGCTACCATGAATTTTTATCCTGACACAATTTCCTTTTCACCTCTCTCATCTCTGCCACCAATCATCATTACCCAGAGTCCTATTCATTCAGTTCTCCCATCTCCACTACTCTCTCACTGCCACCCCCACGTTCTCATGTAAGAGACTCACTTGATAATCTGGTACCAGTCAGTAACCTCCCTGATGTTCCCAGTGCCTTAGAAAATAGGGTTTTTTCTGATAAAGCACATCTTATTTTCTTTGTATAAGAATGTGCTGTCAAATGAGCAGAGGAGAGGAACAGGCAATTCAGAAAGGCAGAAATGCAGTTAATTAACAAACACATATTAAAACACTCAACCTCACTGCTAATAACAAATACAAATAAATTAAGGCCCTATTTTTTTAACCTATAAAATTAGCAAAAATTAATTTTTATTAACAATACCCAGTGTAGATCAGAGTATAATGAAATTGAGGATACTATATATTGTACTGTCATTTGAGAAAGCAATTTGACAGTATGTATTGAGTCATAAAAATGTCCACACTATTGACCTAGCAATTCATCTTCTGAAATGGTACATTAAAAAAAAAAGTCTAAAAGAAGAAGAGAAAAAGCCTTACGTACAAAGATGTTCACAGTCATTTAGAAACAGCATGAATAATCCACAAGAATAAAGTTAAGTAAATTAAGGCACATACATAAAATGAAATATCCTGTAGGCTTTAAAGAAATGTGACTCAGGGGCGCCTGGGTGGCTTGGTCGGTTAAGCGTCCGACTTCGGCTCAGGTCATGATCTCACGGTCCGTGAGTTCGAGCCCCGCGTCGGGCTCTGTGCTGACCGCTCAGAGCCTGGAGCCTGCTTCAGATTCTGTGTCTCCCTCTCTCTCTGCCCCTCCCCTGTTCATGCTCTGTCTCTCTCTGTCTCAAAAATAAATAAACGTTAAAAAAAATTTAAAACAAAATGTGACTCAATCAAAATGAAAAAGCAATTTACCAAAAAAAAAAAAAAAAATCAGCTACCCTCATGATTAAATAAATGCAATTAAAGCAATAGAGATACACAGTTTTTACCATCCGGATTGACAAAGATTTAAAATTGGGTTAATGTCCTGTTGGCATGGGGCATGCTATTTACTGTTCATGGGAGTATAAACATTGTCACTTCTTGTGCATGTGTGTTAAATATCCAAGCATACAGAAAAATATGGGCAAAAAATGGTCCTATCCAAGTTTTGAAATATTAACATTTATGGGACTTCTTTGAAGAGCAACTTGTCTTTATCACATTTTAAAATGCATATACTCTTATATTCTGCAACAATTTGATTTAATACTATGTATCCTCTTTAAATGTGTATGCTATGATATACTCCAAGAATTCCACTGCTAGGAATTGAATGTACAAAAATAGTTCCACCTATGCACAAAGATGAATGTGCTAAAAGGCACAATGAAGTATTGTTTCTATTGACAATAAATTGGAAGTAAGTAGTAAGTCCATGCCACAGGAAACTGGTTGAACAAGCCCCACTCCAGCTCCCCTACAGAACACCATCCCACTCTTGAAACAGAATGAGCAATCTCTATATATTAATAAAAAAGTATCTCCACGATACAGCATCAAGTGAAAAAAGCAAGGTATGGAACAATATGCATTGTACCATCCCACTTGTCTATCTAAAAATATATGCATATACACAATTATATATGCATTAAAAGTTTTTGGAAGAATTCCCAAGAAAACTGTAAAAAGCAGTTACCTTGAAGAAGGCAGCCTGGGGGAAAATGGAGACTCACTTTTCATCTTTTATTCCTTTTTGAATTGTTTGCATTTTGTTTTAACATATATATGTGTCACTTTTATAATTTAAAATCTAATTTTTTTAATTTATTTTTTGAGAGACGGAGAAAGATGGATTGTGAGTGGGGGAGAAGCAGAGAAAGAAGGAGACACAGAATCTGAAGCAAGCTCCAGGCTCTGAGCTGTCAGCACAGAGCTCAACACGGGGCTCAAACTCATGAACCGCGAGATTATGACATGAATCGAAGTCTGATGCTTAACCAACTGAGCCACCCAGGTACCCCTAAAAACTACTTTTAAAAGACAAATATAAATATTATAGCAAATGAGAAATGTATATAATATGAAGTGACCAAAACAAAAAACCAGGATACAATGTGCCCTCTGAGACTCCAGAACCTTGTTCTTATGGCTTGCCACCTGCTACTTGCCTCATGTACTAGATGTTCACACACAGTTCCCTCTAAGCTTTTGTGCATTCTGTTCTCTCTAGCTGATCATTAAACAAGTCACATCCCAGAGCACCATCTGTCTCTTTTAGGCCTAGAACTCTTCTGCCTTGTGCTTTGTTCTCCTGTTCAACCGTGATTGCCCCAAGTCCCAGGCTGCTCACAGCTCAGCCCCGACAGGACAGGGCATGCAGGAGACATCAATGAGCATTCTAAAAAATTCCCTGGCTCACTGTTTTCTGGAGATAGTTCCTGACCCTGTAATCTGGGCTATGGGTGGGTACCTGACCCAACTCAAGTTGGGTGGAATCCTTTTAGGGATTTCTCCAACTGAACCTGGAGAAAAGGGAACCATCCATCTCTTGGGGCAAAGCTCTGAACTGTGGGACACTGGGCAGTGGTCAGCAATGTGTCCCCTAAGATGAAAGAAGCTGTTAGAAAGTAGGGCTGCCACACAGATGAGCAGAGAATGAAAGATGGGAGAAGGGTCTTGGCTGCATGCAAATTCCCGTGTCCCTGAAGTCAGTAGGTACATGATTTGTTAACGTGAGAAAAGCTTCTCCACAATTCAGTGACAGGGAAGGCCCAGTGTCTTTCCAATAACCTCCTTTCTCTCTTGGCCTTGTGGGAAGTAAGGGAGATATTCATTTTCAGAAATACCAAATAAAAGCTGTGTTGTCTAACATTAGGTTTACAACCTGTTAGAAATATGTACAACACCCCCCCCACACACACACACAAACACACACAATGGCATCTCAAACCCTTAGACACTTCACTTCCTGGTTCTTCTTCTCCTCTCCATTTCGAGGGCTTATTTTCTTGGGCTTTGCAATGAGCATGAGCCAAAGAACAAACTGAGGATGGACTGAAAGTCTCTGCATCACCTCAGGGAATGTATATTTGTTCCAATCTGACTACTTTTGCCTTACATGGGCATAAGCAACTTCCAGGTAAGGCTATAACCTCTGGATTCAGCCAATGAGGAACCAGGGGGGAGGGACTTGCACGCTAGGAGATAAATTGTCTGCTGTAACTGCTTCAAGTGTGCTTGTCCGTCAGATATCCACTCTTCCAAGAACATTGATTAAAGCCTCGCCTCACTGTGCTCCTAGTGTCTGCGTCCCTCCTTTGATGGGGTCAATGGGCGTATTACTAACTGCCTAAGCTTGTTTGAGTTCAGTTTCTATGACAAACAAAAGCATTCTTATTGAATGAACCAAATGCAATCTGAG
Organism: Panthera tigris; assembly: GCF_018350195.1. Lineage (NCBI taxonomy): Eukaryota > Metazoa > Chordata > Mammalia > Carnivora > Felidae > Panthera > Panthera tigris. The sequence goes on along the minus strand of NC_056672.1, from coordinate 59,133,822 downwards.
AATTGCCTCTGCTGTAAGGAATCCAAGCTTGGAAGACTCCCTGTAGGATGAGGCCCCATTATACTCCCTCATCCACCTGGGGCAACAAGAGGCCTCAGCCATTGCCCTTGTTCCAATCTCCCTCCACCTTCCCTTCTAGAGAATTCCATGAAATCCCAAAGGACCCATCCTGTCCATCTTCTTTGGTTCCAGGAACACAAGCTCAGAGGAGTACAGCTCAGCTGTGCCCACTATTACTCACTCCTTCCCTGCCCAGACTTTGTCTGAGGACCCCACACAGGCAGCCTGACCAGCAGAGGGGCACCTGGGAGGGAGGCAGGCCTGGGGTGGTTTCCACACCTGGGCTTGGGAGAGGGTCATGGAAATAGGGAAGGGTCTATTTCAGAAGATATACTGTACAAGTCAAGAACTTCTCTAAAGTTGATTTGAAGATCCCATCTCAGGACTGCCTCTTCAGTCCCTTATTCTTAATGAGATGAGACAAGATAAGACAATATAAGATAATGGCCAGGAGATAACCTGAAGCCCTGGAAAACCCCTGGCTATTTCAGAAGCCTCAGCCTCTAGTCCCAGTTCTGCACTGACTGGCTGACTGGCTGTGTTGCCAGGCTCCTTCCCTTCCCTGGGCCTCTCTCTCCAGGCTGTAAAATGAGGGGGTTGGGCAATTTCTAAGGACACTTCCAACTCTGATGTTGGTGGACCCCCCTGTTAGATGGAAAGGGAGAGTGTACAGAGAATCCCCAGGGATGGGAGAAAAGAGTGCAGTACGTACATCAGGCGTGTGTAGACTAATGGCACACAGAGACCCCCATCCTAGGCACAGCCTGAGACCAACATCTGCCACCCTGCCCAAGCCCCTTAGCTCAGACCGCAGAGTGACATGGGATGAGATCACACCAGAGATGAGGACCTCATGGACAAGTTGTCTAGCTCCAGCCCCAAAATGCAGGTCCCTGCAGCCTAAAAAGGCATCTCTTCACATCCTACCATCTGACCTCCTTCCACTTCACCTTGGCACTTTTGATGGTAGAGAAAAGGGCAGGAGGACCGGGAACAAGTCCAAGAACCAGCACTTTCAAGGGAGGTTTGGGAATGGGGGGTTCCAGGGGCTCAAGGGGGTTCAAGGCCAAGTTCTGCTACTGTTTTCTGTGCCCCAGGCAGTCCCTTCATCTCCAAGCCCAGGTCTGTCCTCTGCACAACGAGTGGTGAGACCATGTGACTGCTGAAAATCCTTAGTAACTGACATGTTGTCTTTCTGGGAGATACTACCCTAGTAATGACCCTGGGTCCTCATCCTCCCAAGGATGGTGTGCCTCAAAAACCTAATAATCTCATTTACTGAGAGCATTCGATGACCAGCCTGAGGAGAGACAGAAACAGTCCTTTTTGCTCAACTTACAATCTTCAGCCATCCATGGGCAGCCAAGAAGCCTTACAGATGAAACCCTGGCCTCTTCCCAATGCCATCCCTGCCACCATTTCCATCCTTAGGAGACAGGCCACATCTTTTATGTGGCCTAGAAAAGTGGGGTCAGAGGCCTTTGGGCAGAAATACCTACCTCCCTGCCCCAGGGAAGTTGTGGGCCAAAAGAATAGGCACCTGTGCTGTGGAAAGATGCTGGGAACTAGAGTCAGCCAGGTGGCCCCCAAGGATAAAGGAATGCATGGGGTCAGGAACAGGGAGGCAGTAGGAAGGGGAGTCTGGCCTTGTGGTCTCATAGTTTCTTTGTACCCAGCGCATCAGAGCTTCTGGTAGACCCCATGTAAATTATGAGTAAACACCCCCCACATTGAAACATAGGCCCCAAAGCAGACCAAATACAGAAGAAAATGGTTTGTGGGTTGCCTCCATTGCACCTTCACTCTATATAAATAGATGAAGAAGTGGTTTTACCTCCACTAGGCCCTGTCCTCTAAGGCTGGGGCCCTGCCTGGGAACCTACCATATTCAACCACCAAGATCACAGGACTATTTTCACTACAAGTTGTCTACCCTAGTACACTAGCACAAGTAGATCCACCTTTCTTTAACTTTGGGGTGCCTGAGGTCCTCCCTGGTATTTTGAGGTCCTATTCCTCTAGGGAGTCCTCTGTCTACTCTGGCCATTCATGTCTGCACCCAGCACAATCCTCCCTCACTGCCAGCATTTCATCACCATCCTCCAGGCCCAGCATTCTCCCTTGCCCCCACCTTGCCCCCTTGACTCTTCACCTTGCCCCCACCACAGAACCATTAACCAGAGCCACATATGTTCACTGAAAATCTGAGGGTCACAGCAAGGAATTACCTTACAGAATAAGAAAACTACTTATTTATTTATTTATTTATTTATTTATTTATTTATTTATTTATTTATGACAGCAAGTGCAAGCGGGGGAGGGACAGAGAGAAAAGGGTGAAGGGGAAGAGAGAGAGACTCTTAAGCAGGCTCTATGCCCAATGCAGAAGATCCTGATGATCTCACAACACTGGGATCATGACCTGAGCCGAAATCAAGAGTCGGATACTCAAATGACTGAGTGATCCAGGTGCCCTAAGAAAACCATTTAAAATGAGATATCAGGTTTCACTCCAGTTAAAGTTCATCAGCCAAAATTAATCATGGGGAGAGCCTTATTGCTTTGGTGTTTGGTAAGACTCCAGCCTCCCTATGTTTATTTATTCATTCAACAGTTACTGATTGTGCACCTGCCATGCCCCAGGCACCCCTTCTAAGTGCTGGGGAGATGCAGAAAACAACACTAAGTCCCTGCCATTACAAAGCTGCCTTTCTAGTAGGGACAAAAGACAACAAGCAACACAAGTAAACATATAATATGACTTTAGAATTAAGGAAAATTATTCCAAACATGAAAGTAAGTCCTGAACTACAGTATTTTTTTTTTTTTTGAGAGAGAGAGAGAGAGAGTTGGAGAGGAAGCAGGAAAGAGGCAGCAAGAGGGGGAGACAGAATCCCAAGCAGGCTCTGCATTGTCAGCACAAAGCCTGATGTGGGACTCGAGCTCACAAACCGTGAGATCATGACCTGAGCTGAAATCAAGAGTGGATGCTCAGCCAAATGAACCACTCAGGTACCCCAGCTACAGCATTTTCTAATGAGCTACCTAATATCATCTGACTTCCTAGGGCTTTGTTGTCCAAAAGGGTAGCTGCTAAAATTTATATTAAAATTCATATTAACTTTATATGAATTAATAAAATATATTTAATACAAGAAATTATGTTTACAAATAATTTATATTTATATTATATTACTTAATTTATATTCTATGCCTATATTACATTCCATATTATATTAACATATACATAAATATAATATGTATGTAATATTTCAATTACATTTATTGAACTTTAAATAAATATTAACATTTTGTTTCCCCGTTACACCAATCACAAGAGATGACTAGTCACATGAGGCTAGGGGTATCATCCTGGATAGCCCAGCTATAGAACATTTCTTTCATTGTAGAAAGTTCTTTCGGACAGTGCTGTTCTAGAAGAGTAACTTTTGTTTGGCTATTTGTTATTAGGGTCCAGACTCTAAGAAGTGAAATGTTGATTTAAAGAAGATGGATAAGCTGCAAATGATTTTTGTCCAGCAGAGATGCAAATGATTTCTGTCTGGAAGAAAAGATAACCCCAAAGACTGTAGTTTTATTTTGCTATGGGACATTAACCAATTTGGCATCTAACTCTGCAATCTTATTCCAGCACTCTTTTTCAATCGATTATATGTATCAGGTTCTCATACCCCCTTTGAACCAGCTTTGGCATCCTGCTGATGCCCTCACTAATGAGTTAAATAAATCACTGACACGTCCCACTGGATGCTTGCTTGTGTGAGAGCCAGATTTTTTTGACTCTTTGTAAATTATGCTTTGTTTGATACCAGGTAATGATCGGGGCTTGAAGAAAATTCAAGCAGAGTGAGGAGATAGAGAGTGACAGGGTGCAATTTTAGCCAGGCAGGTCAGGGGAAGCCTTCTGGAGAGATGACATTTGACCAAAGACTGAATGAAATGAAGGAGCAGACTGCTTGGAGATCTAGAGGTGTGTGTTACAGCAGGGAGAATATAGGTGCAAAGGCAGGTATTGAGGCCGGACTGTACCTGGTGTTTGAGGTGAACTGGGAAGCTAGTATGTGTGTAGAAGTGTGATCCTCATGGGTGAAGAGCTATAGGAAAGTCCAAGTTAAGGACTCTGGATTGCATTTTACAGGTGGGTGAGGATTTTAAGATAGGAGTATAACTACTCCCTCTCATACTCCATGGGGAATATTGAACAAAGTCCTTCATGATTCGCCCTACTGTGGCCCTTCCTGGGTGGGAGGGAATGGAAACCCTTCACAACATGGTAAGTAAACCACAGAAGGCTCACTAGAACCAATGTGGGGAGTAACTCCCTTGACCGCTCCTGCTCTTCTGCTTTAGCCCCGCCCACCTCTGTGTCTCACCTAAAGGCTCTAGAAGGAGCTTCTCTAAACAAAGGAGCAACTTTCTCTAGAAGACTTTGACAGACTTCCAGAAGGTTCCAAAGCAGCCAGCTTTCAAAAGAGCCATTTTTCTTTTCATTCCAGATAGGTGAAGCTGGATTTTCACCAGACATGGTTGCAGGTCTAGGGTTTCAGAGAGCTGGTGAGTTTGTTAGTACTAGCTCAAGGATTTGGGATGATAAGGAAGTAAAGACAGGAGGGTCTAAGGGACTGAGTGCAAATAGGAAGTTACAAAAAAGGCCTAGAAGTCTCTGTAAGACGGAAGAGCAGGGGTAGAGAGAAGCTGTGGCTGGGGAGTGAGATGTCACAGCTGAGATGTCATGGGTGAGGAAAGCACTGGTGAGTGCAGGTCCTGACACATAGGTGCCTGCATCAAATCCTAGCTCTGCAATTAGGACCTGCCTCACCTTGGGCAAATAATCTACCCTCTCTATGCTAGTTTCCCCAAATGTAAATGGTAGAATAATAGTGTTCCCTCTGAAGGGCTGTTGGAGCATAAAATGAGATAACATGTGTGGAGACCTTAGAACAGTGCCTGGCATGAAGCAAGGTGCCATAAACACTAGTCACTCCTACTGTTATAAAAGATGATCCCAGGGGAGTCTGGCTGGCTCAATCGGAAGAGCATGCGACCCTTGATCTCAGGGTTGTGAGTTAGAGCCCCATGATGGGTATAGAGATTACTTAAATTAATTAATTAATTAAAGAAAATAAATAAAGAAAATAAAATTAATTAAAGAAATAAAAGGGATTGTCAGGCTGAGGAGGAGTGTAAATCCAGGGACACTGAGGTCACCTAGGATGGTGGTGGGACTTGGGTAGAGAGGAAGAGTATGTTGAATTGAGTGCTGCCTGCCAGAGGCAGGAGTTGGCTAGGATTGTCACCAGCCAAACTCCAAGACCTGACCTTTGCTGCTCACCTGCTTGTACCCATTGACATTGGTCCCACAGTTTTCCTTAAAGCTCTTTCCTCTTAAAAGAAGGGCATAACATGCTGTGATGAAAACAGAAACCATCCCTCAAGCAATAACTGCCTGAAGGAAGAGCTCTGATGGCCCAGACCACCCAGTCCAGTTTGAGCTAAACCCCCAACTCATACCTGCATAGATGGACCATGGAGTGACCTCTGGAATGACCAGCAATTACCTTTATCTCACTATAATACTAAAATTTCTGCCCAAGAAGGAACACAAACCTCATTTACATAACATACAATGTATATATAGCCATGCTTCCTTAAGGTGAGTGAGCGACCTTATGCCCACCTCTACATAGAATGACAAGGCTTCCATATCTAAATATTCATCCTAATCCTAAATAAAAGGAACCAATCACCCTTGCTCAGGGGTCATAGGCTTGGAAGTTATTCCCCATGACCTCCTTATTTGCTGCAAATAAAGTTTACTTTGTGCAACAACTCTACGTGGTGTAGTTTCTCTCTGTGACTCACCAAGGAGTGAACTCAAGTTCGGTTACAGGACAAAGTGTCAGAATGACAACCTGCCTGCCTGGATACCCTCCAGGGTCATCTTCCAAGCCCCATCTCCAGCTCTCCTCATCCCCAGCAGAGCCCAGAGCGAACCCCAAGCCTGTTGGAAGTCCTCAGCGCCTCCAGCATTATGAAATCCTGAGAGCTTTACATGCATCACCACATTTGGTCCTAACAGTCCTGAAAGGCAAGTATGATAATCCCCATTTAACTTCAATCCCAGGCATAAGGGTAAGTTGACCAAGGGCTCAACTGGAAGAATCTTCTTTCTTTGCTTCAATTAGGGCAGCCTCTTTTTTGTTGGTGTCCATATTGGGCTTTCAGTGAAGATGCTGCTTGACAAAAGGATGCCCAGCTTAAAAAGTAAACAAAGAAGGATGCACTGAAAACACTTGGGCTTGATTATCTTAAAGGGACTCTTAACATTCAAACATTGTTGGCCCCTAAATTCTGCTGAAATATTCTAAGTAACCCTTAGTTTCAGTTGGACCCAAAGAGGTCTTTTCCCCCAATGTCACTGCTAACTATGCTCCTTCTGCCTCACATAAATCTACAAATAGGCAGAAATGTTGGGTTTTTGGGAGAAGGGGAGGGGTGAGACCAGAGGGGGAAGAGAAAAGGAACCTGATCTTCCTCTCCAGATCTCTCTTGCTCATTAAGATTCCACAGCAGGCTGCCTGATACGCTTCAATACGCTCTGTGCTCAGGAGTGACACACAGAACACAAAGATCCAGCAAAGCTTATCTGCTCACCCAGGCGGGTCACAGGACAAAGGGCAGGCAGAGGCAGAGCCCATTCTGCTCCACCCCACTCCACCCCACCCCTGTCCCACTCTGCAAGCAGTGTGTCCGTTTTCACTGCCCCAGGTGACACTTCCCTTCCTCCCAGGGAGGGCAGGGCCCTCATCTCTGCTGATGGAACATCTCCAACCTAAAGGCACCTTCACTCCATCCTCACACAGCTTCCTTCATCTGGAAGGGAATGTCCTGAGTTGGGATCCTCTCAACTTCCATTTCTTTCTTTCTTTTTTTTTTTTAATGTTTATTTTTTGAGAGAGAGACACACACACACACACACAGGGTGTGAGCAGGTGAGAGGCAAACAGAGAAGGAGACATAGAATTTGAAGCAGGCTCCAGGCTCCAAGGGGTCAGCACAGAGCCCATCACGGGGCTCCAACTCATGAACCGTGAGAGCATGACCTGAACCGAAGTTGGATGCTTAACCGACTGAGCCACCCAATCTCTATTTCTGATGTAAAGATAAACTTCCTCTCCAATGTTTATGTCTAGGAAGTAAGATTTGGTGTACTTTAAATTTTTTTCTTTTTTGTACTTTTCTATACTTCTTGGTTCTGTTTAATTAGCAGTTATTACAAATATAAAAGCACTAAAACTATTAATTTTATGTAGATTTCATTTCTTATCACTATCTACCCTTCAGGGTCCAGAAAGGACTTGCTAATCCCCAACCAAGGAGAAGTTCTATCTCTTCCTCAGATCTCTTTACTTTCCTTCTTCCACATCCCTGAGCATGCCCATCTGTAGTTTTAGTGTTGATTCCAGGTCATACCTCCTTCCCAACCAGACAATCACTAGGTGACTTGTCTCCAATGCCCAGCTCTCCACCTCCAACATCTCCATCAACACCACACCATTCCCCCTCTGAACAATACAACTGTCACCACCCACCAACATTATCACCACTACCTCCACCACCATCACTACACTCACAATCACTAACAAAGCCACCACCACCAATCATCACCACCACAACCATCAACATTGCCATCACCACCACCATCAATACTACCACCACCACAACTACACCATCACCATCGCCACCATTACTCTATCAACATCACAATCACCACTGCCTAACAATACCACCCAACAAAAACAAAAACCCCATCTACCACCACCACCACCCATCATCACCAAATTTCCAACCTATCACCACCACCACCACCCATGACCACCATTACAGCATCAACACTACCATAATCACCAGCACTCATCATTACCTCCCACCATGAACAAAAGTATCCCCAACCACTACCACCACCACCACCAATGCCACCCACCTCCACTAACATGACCACTCTTGAGCACGTGCACCATGAATGATTGGTTGGTTGGTTACATGAGTGAATCAACAAGTGTGTGTATAAATGATTAAGTAAAGGGATAAAGAAAAAGACAACCTCAGAATGTTCACGAAAGGAAATCAGCTCCACCACTGGTGATTTGTGGTATGTAATGTAGGTAGATCTATATGTCTAAGCTTTATCTAGTTAACGGCCCTTTCATCTCCCTGATTTGCCCCTATCTGCTGCCTTCTTCAGCCACTGTCCTGTACCTTCTAAAGCCTAGTCATGGAGCAACCTCTTCTAAGATCATTCTCAGGTGTCTGTCAAGGCTTTGAGACAAAGGAGCTTAATGTCTGAGTTCCTGGTGAATGAAGGTGAAGTGTGCAATGAGGTGGGGCTGTCCACAGAGCTCTGGATAACAGCCTAATTCAAAGTGGGGGAGAAGAAGAGAGAAGCAGTACCACTCAACCACTCAACCTCAATTTTGGGGGATGTTTCTGGGGCATTAGTTATTCTTACTGGCTAAGAAACCCCTGTCTTTTTTTTTTTTTTTTTTTGCATTTTAAAATAATTTTTTAATGTTATTTTTGAGAGACAGAGTGTGAGTGGGGAAGGGGCAGAGGGAGAGGGAGACACAGAATCCAAAGCAGGCTCCAGGCTCTGAGCTGTCAGCACAGAGCCCAACACAGGGCTCGAACCCACAAACCATGAGATCATGACCTGAGCCAAAGTTGGATGCTTAACCAACTGAGCCACCCAGGCACCTCAGAAAGCCCTAGTCCTGTCTTCCCAACTTCCCTTCATGCCACTTGGCATGTAGTCTGATGCCCTGGGACATTGCCAGGAGCCAGCAGATTCAAGTTCTAGCCTCTAGCTCCTGTTCTAATAATGACTTTCTGGGTCTCTGTCTTCCCATCTGAGCAATGAGAAACTTAAGAAAATGTGTCTGGTGTCCCTCCTGCTCTGATAGTCTGTGATTTAACATTTCCTCCAAGAAGATTTCTTTGCTGGACAAATCAATAGGTGAAGTTAGTCTCCTTGAATGGATAATCCCTTTCAGTTCACATCCTTGACAGTAGACATGATCCCAAAGTAACAACTGGGGGTGAGAATCCAAGAAGAAGCGATGAAACCCTTTGTCTTTAGGTCCAATGGCTCCATCAGTCATGAAGTTCAAAGCTAGAAGGGCCTCAGGGATCAGTTGATCCAAACCCTAGTGTGAAAACCTTCTCAAGCCCCCCAGCCAGGCAGTGCCAGACCAAACCCCCAAACCAGGGCCAGAGTTCCCAATGAGCCTTCCCTCCTGAGCTTTTTCTGCAGCCACAGAAAACCTGGAAGAAGCTACCAGATCAACCTCAGCACTTTCTCAAAATCCCTCCTCATACACACAAAGCTGCTGTAGCCCATGCACCACCTGAAAAGCTGAAGCCCCAGCTCCCAGAAAGAAGTCTTGGGACAAAGGCCTCTAGGGCCACGTCATCCTAAAAGCCCCAGCGAACTCAAAGGGAGCAACAGCTGTCCATCCTTACCTTTGAAGTATTTCCCAGGGTAGGGTAGACGAAGGAGATGGGCAGTATAGAGACAGGGCTCTGTTATTGTAGTCTTTCTCTACCTCTGCCTCCTGTCTCTCTCACACTGTTTATCTCTCTCTGACTCTTTCTTGCTTTGTCTATTGGACTTTGGTCATTTTGCTTCTCTTTTTCTGTCCCTCTGTCTCCTTCTCTGTTCCTATCAAATTCTTTTTTTCTCCATCTCCATCTTTTCTCATCTCTCTCTCTTTCTCACTTTTGCTCTATCCTATCAGTGAATTTTCTCTTAGATTTAAAAGGTAGATGCCAATTTCAAGGTCTTATTAATCCAGCCCTACGAAAATCCCTGTTTATGAACTAAGATATCCAAGAATTACAAAAATTCTTATAAAACTCCACAGCCTGGTAGAGAGGGAAGGGCTCAGGGCCCTCTTGGGGCTTCAGCTTCTGTATCTGTAGAATGAAGGGGTTGGGACACATTGATCTTGAGCATCAGCTCCATCCCTGACAACCCAGACTTGGAAGGATCCAGAAGCTCAGATTCCCTAGTTCCACCAGTATGAATCCTAGCTGTGGGTATCACTGACCACTTGCTTTTGTGGACATTGGCTGGGGATTCCACCAGAGCTCCTTGTGCCAGTAGTTGGGTTTGGCAGCAGATGAACCCAGCCACGCTTCAGAAAGATCTCTGATATATGAATTGGAGGGATCTCTCAAGTAGCCTGGTAGAGGAGAGAGTCTAAAGCCAGATACCAAGAGAAAAATGATTCCCCATTTCAATAAATGTGTTTTTTTAATGTTTATCTTTAAGAGAGAGAGAGAGAGAGAGAGCGCGCGCACAAGCAGGGGAAGGGCAGAGAGAGAGGAAGACACAGAATCTGAAGCAGGCTCCAGACTCTGAGCTGTCAGCACAGAGCCCCATGTGGGGCTCAAACCCATGAGCTATGAGATCATGACCTCAGCTGAAGTTGGATGCTTAACTGACTGAGCCCCTCAATACATGTTTCTGAGGGCTGCCTATGTGCTAAGCATCTGACCTAAATCAGACACTGTCTTTGCTTTTATTAGAATATGAAGAAGAAAGAAAATGATTCTTCTCTGTTGAATGAATAACATTCTGTGGGAATTTGGAAGCAACAGGGTTTTACTTTGAATAAGGAGATCAAGAAAGGCTTCCCAAGAAGGTGACAGTTGATCTGAGGCTTCGTGGGTGAGTAGGATTTTAATGAACAGAGAAGTATGGGGGGAAAGTGCATCCCAAACAGAGAGAATAAGCAAGAGAATAGAGGCACCATCCCTTCAGAAACAGCTGAGTGGGAAAATGAGTTGAGATTCAACGATTGAGGGTATGGGAGGCTAAGGAAGTAACCTTTAACCTGGGGATCTAGAGAGCCACTGAAGGTTTTTCAGCAGGGGAGTGACAAGCTCTGATTTGTGCTTTAGAAAGATTCCACTGGTCTTCACTGTAGGGGCTGGAATGGAACAGAAGAGACAGAAGGCAGAGTCTCTCTGAATAGATCAAAAGAACACAGAAGTAGAAGTTGTGCCAATAATCAGAATAAATGTGTACATCAGCACAAACATCCTAGGTTGCAGAGCAGGGGACAAAGCCAAGTGGAGTGAGTCAGGGACACGAAATAAAGTCTGCGGAGGACCTGGAAAAGGAGAACTTTCCTTAAAAGACAAGTCTGTCAAGGTAGGGTGAGAGGGAAGGAAGAACAACAACATTTCAGAAGCCCCATGAATGAGCCTTGTATTTGAAAAAACCACAGTGATAAATCATCATATGTCAGAGCTGGCAGGGGCCTTCAAGATTATTAAATTCTTCATCCCCACTGCATGGATGGGGAAACCAAAGTCCAAAAAACACAAAGGGCTTGCCTGGGTTCTCTGGCAAGCCATGGCAGAGCCTAGTCTAGAATCAAGAACTTCTGCCTTCAAATCCCACAGTTTACCCCTCTCCCACATTTGCCTGACTGGTGTGGGGCTCTACCTTGCTAGAAAAAATAACAAAGAGAACAGAGACGGCACAGGAAGGTGCCTGGAATCCTAGCTCCAGTGAGGTAGGCAGGCAGCTCTTACATCAGAGGCTGTTACTGCACTCAGAATTCACTGAGGGCAGAGCTAGAATAGAGTTAGTGAGGGTCAAAAGAAAAAGTGGGGAAAAGGATATTTTGAAAGAAAAGTTAGCAGGATCAAGCAAAGGATGCTCCACAATGGAAGAAAACAGGAACCTGGGCATGAAAAAGCTCTGGTGATGTTGGATCCATGTTGAATGTTATCATCATTAGTGAACACCACCAGGTCAGAGGTGACCCCCAAAGTGAGGAGGCTGGAGGGCTGGAGAAGGCAGAATATAGAAAGGCCTTGTTCGGAGTGAAATTATGAGCTTGATTTGGATAGGTTGGATTTAAAGTGATGGTGGAACCCCAATAGCTAATATTTTTGGGCATTTACTCTACCACGAGAACAGAGCATTGGTGCTATCTCATTTAAGCCTCATGAGAACTCCTTGAAATGGCACTATCAATATCCTTCTTGGACAGATGAGAAACTGAAGAATGGAGTTGTGAATCAATTTGCCCCAGGCTCCTCAGCTTGTAAATGAATAAGTCAGATGGCAAACCCAGGCCACCAAACTCTGAAGCCCACTCCGATTATTACAGTGCTCCAGTTCCATCACCAAGGAGCTACAGAGGAGACCTCTCTACAGTTGGAGAAGTAAGAGTAAATAAACACTTGAAAGTAGAGAGAAGAGAGAGAGGGAGAAGGGAGTACGGCAAACCCTGAGCCCAGTAAGGAGTCAGAGAGAAGAAGACAGAGCCCAACGGAGAATAGAGTCTTTGTCACAGAAGTCAAAGTTGGAAAAAGTTTCAAGTCCAATGTCAAGATGAGCCTTGAAGTCAATCCAGAATGTCTCGTGTGGTGAAGATGTGCTGATCTCAGTAAACATGGGAAAAGCCTTGGGTAACAGTAACCCCAGTGTTTGCAGTGCCTGGGCTGCCTGGAGGACTTAGAAGGGAGAATCAGAGTGCAGATGAGAGCTTTAGGTGGGGCAGGGCTAGAACAGCCAAACCTGTGAGGGCATATCAGGTAACATGCGCTGACATGGAACAACAACAACAAATTCTGGGGTTGGGGAGAAACTCTGATTTCCAAGCTGCATATTATATTACTAAATATATCCAATTTTCAAAAACAACAGAAACAAAATAGAAGACATGCAAAGAAAAAAGAAAGTATGTATCATACGCAGGAAAGAAAGCAATCAATAGAAACAGTACCTAAGGAAACCTAGGCACTTAATATCAGCTATAAAAAGCTATCTTAAATATGTTCAAAGAATTCAAGGAAACTATGTTGAAAAAACTAACAAGGAGTATGAAAGGGGTGCCTGGCTGGCTCAGTCAGTACAACATGCAACTCTCGATCTTGGGGTTGTGAGTTCGAGCAGCACAGTGGGTGTAGAGATTGTTTAAAAATAAAATCTTTAAAAACGAAGTGTGAGAATGATATCTCAGCAAATAGAGAAAAACAACAAAGAGATAGAAATTATAAAGACGAACCAAGTAGAAATTATGGATTTGAAAACTACTATAACTGAAATGGGAAATTCACTAGAGAGGTTCAACATCAGAGCTGAGCAATCAGAAGAAAGAATCAGCAAACTTGTGGGTAGGTCAACTGAGATTATCCAACTGAGGAACAGAAATTTTAAAAGAATGAAGAAAGGGGCGCCTAGGTGGATCAGTCAATTAAGCATCCAACTCTTGATTTCAGCTCAGGTCACAATCTCATGGATGTGATATTGAGACCCACATGGGGCTCCATGCTGAGTGTGGAGCCTGCTTGGGATTCTCTCTCTCTCTCTCTCTCTCTCTCTCTCTGCCCCTCCCCTGCTAGCACACACATGCATGCTCTCTCTCTGTCTCAAAAAAAAACAAAAAAACAAAAAACAAAAAACAGAGAGAGAGAAAAAGAATGAAGAGAAACAAAAAGATCCTCAGTCATTAGGGAAATGCTACTTTGCATGTACTGGGACAGCTATAACAAAAAAGACAGTAACAAGTGTTATTGAGGATGTGGAGAAAGTAGAACCCTCATAAACTGCTGGTGGGAATGTAAAATGGTGCAGCTGCCTTGGAAAATAGTTTGGCAGTTCCTCAAAAGTTAAGCACAGAGTTACCATATGACCCATATATTCTATTCCTGGGTATATAACCCAAGAGAAGGGAAGACATATGTTCAAATGAAAACTTTTACATGAATATTCATGGCAGCATTATTCATAATAGCTAAAAAGTAAAAACAACCCAAATGTTCATCAGTTGATGAATGGATAGAGTGGTATATCCATACAATGTGATATTATTCAGCCATAAAAAGGAATGAAGTACTGACATACGCTACAACATGACAAACCTTGAAAACATTGTGATAAGTAAAAGACGACAGACACAAAAGGCACATGTTAGGGGTCCCTGGGTGGCACAGTTGGTTAAGCATCCAATTCTTGATTTCGACTCAGGTCATAATCTCATGGTTCATGAGATTGAGCCCCACGTTGGGCTCTGTGCTGACAGTGTGGAGTCTGCTTGGGATTCTCTTCCTCTCCCTCTTTCTCTCTCTGCCCTTCTCCTGCTCACTCTATCTCAAAATGAATAAACTTTTTTTTTTTAAGGCACATGTTATATGATTCCATGTATGTGAAATGTCCAAAACAGGCAACTTCATAGAGACAGAAAGTGGATTAGTAGGAGAGGAAAAGAAGGGGAAAGAAGAATGGAGAGTATCTGCCTAATGGCTATGGAATTTCTTTGGAGGTGATGAAAATGCCCTGGAATTAGACATTGGTGGTAGTTGCACAATCTGTGAATATACTAAAAACTACAGAACTGTACACCTTAAAAGTATTTTAGAAGGGTAAATTTTATGGTATGTAAATTATATCTCAATAAGAGAAAGAGAGAGCAGATATAACTTTCTAAAGTAAATATTGAATGATTGTTTAATCCTTAAGAGAACATCCAGAATTCATTCAGATTATATAGAAAAAAAGCAGATTTTATTCAGCTGTTTAATTCTTTTGGACTTATTATTTTGAAGGCTAGCTTATGCTGCATTTAATACTACCTTCTGATAAAGTTATATGTTAATTATAGCTGGGTTTATAGTGAAATGTCTCCAAGGTTGTTACCTGAAATGGTAACAGCGGTTGCCTCTTGGGGATGGTGTCTTGTGTTGTTTTAAATTTATTCTTATGCTTTTATGTATCATTTACATTTTCTATATGCATATTTATCAACTTTATAATCAGTAAAATTCACAAAGCTCTTTTTGTTTTGCCAAAAAATAAAATAAAACAAAAAAAAAACTGGCCATGCTGAGAAAATGTTGATAAATAATTTCTCAAATTCCTTCTGCTTACATGAAACCAATATCATTTTGCCAGTTGCTCCCAAGAGGCGAAGAATGTCCAATTAGCCCAAGTGTTCACGATTCAACAATTATTTTTTGAACACTGAACATGGCCCTGTGCTAAGCCATGCTGTGTGAGAGAGAAGGACGTTTAGGGCACAGCTCCTGCATTCAAGGGTCTTTTGATGTAGTAAGGGACCTCAGATGTGTAAATAAATAACTGAAAGCAAGGTAGAACAGAAGCCTAGCATAGAGTGCCTGCAAGACGCTGCACAATCCCTGAGGAAGCTGTGATTTGCCACTGAGGGATTCAAAAAGACAGGGCAGCTTTGGAGTTTGGTCTTGAAGCTGAGTTGGATTTCACTGTGTGGAAGACAGGAGGGAGGGACAAGTGAGAAGGCAAAGAATGAGGCACTTCTGAGCTCTGGCCGCCTTTTCTGCCCCTCTCCACCTCACATTCGATGCCCTAGCCTTCCTGGGCTGCTACTTCTAGGCACAGGCCTGCAGTTTCACACCTTCATGCTGTTGTTCACCTGCAATGCCCCCTCCCCCTCACTCCTGCTATTCTGAGACTCCCAGTCCTGTCACTCTTCCAAGAATTCTCCTAGACTGAGCAGGTTGAGTTCAAGGCCTCCTGCCTGTGCTTGGACAGCATTCTGAGTCTGTCTCTATTGTCACACTCTGTACCCTGCATTGTAATGATCTGTTGGTTATTTGTTTCCTCCACCAGACTGTCAGTTCAGGTGAAGGAGGGGCCAGGAGCCTGGCACACAGCACTGGTGCTCAGTAAGCGCTTAACTGAATGGAACACACGCTGGGGCTAGTCTGGGGAGCAGGGATGATAGCCATGGCTCTGTGTACTCCCCTACGCCCTTCTTCTAGGAGCCTACCCTGCCCTCTTGGCTGGGGCAGCAATGCCAGCTGGGCCGTTTAGCGTTCACCAGGCACTAGATTCCAAGGATGCAGGTGGCCCAAGCCAGGTCAATCAGAGCCCCTCCCCCAGTGCAGCTGGGAGGAGGTATGCTTTCCCGATTAAGGAGTTAAGCTAACAGTGCCCATATTCCTTGCCATGGAGGGAAAACCTGTCTGCAGGAGAGAATGAAGCCTCACACCACACAAGCAGGAATGGGTGGAAAACAGAAATGGTGTGATGAAAATTACTGATGGTTTTGGAGACCCTGGTTCCAGTCCTTGAGATCCTCATAGCCGGGCTGGTCCAGGCAGATCTTTCTTCATTATGTGTCCTATCCTGGGACCTTTCAATAAATACCTTTGTGGGTATAAGCAAAATTAGGTTGGGTTTCTGTCACAAGAGTATCTCTGTTCAGTGCTGAGGTCCTCAGTAATACGTACAGCTAGAAAGATCAGCTGAGGCCAGATTAAGGAAGATTCAAGTATTACACGAGGGGGTTTAGAGTTTATACTGTAGGTGCAGTAATGGGTAGTAAAAGACTCATGAGAAAACACCAGCAACATGTAAGTTTTGAATTAGAGGGAGAGGCAAGACAGGAAGCCAGTTGGAAATGCAAAACAAAACCACCCCCATATATCACAGAGGTCAAAGAGAGAGAAGACTGAATAGAACCCTGGTTTTGTTATGTAGGGAAGAGCAGCAAGGCTTGTGATAAATGGGGAAGTAAAGGAGAAAGGTGGTCATGTCGAATAAATAGTCATTTCTAAAACACTGCAAATAGCCTCATGTGCAAACATTAGTCACTGATACAAATGGGATCTCAGGGGTTTTATAAACAAGTAAGCCATTGCCAACACTCACATCTGGCAGATGATACATCCATCATGTGTAAATACTTCACGTAGCATCGATTACCCTGATCAATTTTAGGCATCTATCATTTTCCAGGCCTGCAACCCAGCACAGAGAAATTACAAAGAAATAGAATGTTCTGATCATTCTACGGCTACAGCTGGCTCCTAGGAAAATAGTGAATAAATCCGTAGCAATACTCAGGTGGTTTTAAGGCATAAAGAAAAAAACTGCTATTTTGTTTTTCCAGAGAATTATTTCTTAAACTAGATCAAGAAACCATCATTTTCAAGATTCACTAGGAAAATCATCCTCATCTTGGGAGGGAGAAAGATCAATAATAATATACAAGAAATATAGACAACAAATGCTTAAAACTGGGAGCCGTAGTCATCAAATCTGATACTCCAGCCTTCTTAAAGATAGTGAGCGGTGCCTGGGTGGCTTGGTCGGCTGAGCGTCCGACTTCAGCTCAGGTCATGATCTCATGGTCTGTGAGTTTGAGCCTCACCTCTGGCTCTGTGCACTGACAGTGAGGAGCCTGTTTGGGATTCTCTCTCTTTATCCCTCTCTGCCCCTCCCGCATTTGTGCGTGTATCCACGCATGTGCTCTTCTCTCTCTCTCTCTCTCAAAATAAATAAATAAAAACTTAAAAAAAGAGAGAGAGAAAGTAAGACGGGAAAGGCGGAAGGTGATAAGGAGTTTAGGTCTGATCTTGTAGGCAAAGAGTAGTCATAAAAGGTTTTTGAAGCAGGAAAATGACATGGTCAATATGGTTCCAAAAAAGCCTTTTCTAGGTGGGCATGGAAGGCAGTAAGGTCCCCGCAAGCAGAAGAAGTCTGCAAACTCATGATAGTCAGTCAAGAGAGATGATGGGGGTTGCAGTGGGATGTGAGTGAGGATCCATCAAGACAGAGGTGGAGGCTGAGGTCCTACAAGGGGGCAGGAAAGAGTGACTGGCATGTACTAAGGAGTTAGGAAGGAGCCCGTGATCACTGAGTCCTTACTGGGTGCCAGGTAATACTCTGGGCACTTTCTGCACATTCTTTCATTTAGTTCTTCAAACAATCCTGCAGCGTAGCTGTTGTTATTTCCAAATTTCCAAATGACAGAAAGAGACTCAGAGAGGCCACACAGGTCTTTTCGACACAAAAGCCTGTGTTATTTTCAACTGGAGATACCACCTCCTGGTGGACAGAATTTATTTCTTTCAAACTCATCAGGTAGGAGCCAACTTTGAGATTTGAAAATCTAGTAACACTCCCAGCTGGTGAGTGCCCTGTTTTGGAAATGAACCCAAGCCTGACCTGTTCCCATTCTCCCTCACCTCCTTGCCCAGCTGATCTGTTAAATGAGTCTTTGTTCTGTCACTTTGTGTAGCTCTTATCCTGTTCAGTGTTAAACCACAAAGTCTTATTGGTTGTGTTTTATTTTTATTTTTAATTAAAAATTTTATTTATTTATTTATTCTGAGAGAGACAAAGAAAGCTCAAGCGGGGGAGGGGCAGAGAGAGAGGAAGAGAAGGAGAATCCCAAGCATGCTCCGCAGTCAGTGCGCAGAACCAGATGTGAGGCTCAGACTTATGAAACTGTGAGATCGTGACCTGAGCTGAAATCAAGAGTCGAATGCTTAACCAACTGAGTCACCCAGGCATCCCATTTGTTGTGCTTTAAAAAGAATCCCATGGGGTACCTGGGTGGCTCAATCAGTTAAGCCTCTGACTTTGGCTCAGGTCATGATCTTGTAATTTGTGAGTTCCAGCCCCACACTGGGCTCTGTGCTGACAGCTCAGAGCCTGGAGCCTGCTTCAGATTCTGTGTCTCCCTCTCTCACTGCTCCTACCCCGCTCTCTCTCTGACTCTCTCTCTCTCAAAAATAAATAAACATTTTTTTATTATAAATAAATAAATAGGAACCTAGGAAGGGCTGGGGGTGGAAATGGTGGGGAAGGGATGGCTCTTCCTCCTGCCAGGAGGAGCCTCAGCGCCTTTGAAAACAATTCCCCCAAAGTCTCCTAAAACCTCAAGTCTCTACCTATCGGCCCCAGCCTGCCAAGGTAATTTCCAAAGCCCCAGCCTCACAAATCCTCTGTTCATGCTCAGACATATAAATTGCATTAGTGGAGAGGCGAACTATGCGTCTGGTGGTGTGATCTCCAACGAAGAGAAGGCTCTGGAGTTCAAGTGCGCACACGTGAGCACACTTGGGGCCTGGCCCATCTCCAACTGAGCCCAACAGGAAGGCTGGGCCTCTCCAACCCTCTCCACGCTGAGATAAAAAAGGAGCCCATTTCCCTCTAGAGCGTCCTAGGTGTGGGGGAGAAGGATTTCCCATACTAGCAGGCACACGCACACACACTCCAGGTCATTGTCACTGGAATTAACAAGTTTGCTCAAGAGGCCTGGCTCAGAGGGTCTGCTGGAGCATATGGGGCAAATATCTTTTCCTGCAGACAGCCCAAAAACTCCTGCTTTTTTTCCTCAGCAGTTCTAGCTAGTAGCTTATTAGAATTCCAAAGAACAAAACATTTTTCAATCCATTCACATTTATCTTGAACTCCTGATCTGTTTTAGGTTCTGTGTTGGGTTCTAAAGATCCAGAGACGGATTGAAAATGGTCCCTATCTCAGGTTCTCAGTCTAGAGGGGAAAGCAGACACTGAAAGAAGTCAAGCACTTAACAAAAGGGCTCTGGGAAGGTTTGGAGGCAGACAGAGCTGGGTTCACATCTCAGTCTTCAAGCTTGCCAGTTGCGTGGGCTTTGGCAAGTCATTTGATAAATGAGCCTCTGTTTTTTCATCTGTGAGTTAAAATCTATCTATCAGAGGGGAACCTGGGTGGCTCGGTCAGCTAACCACCCAACTTCGGCTCAGGTCATGATCTTGCAGTTCATGAGTTCAAGCCCCACATCAGGCTCTGTGCTGACAGCTCAGAGCCTAGAATCTGCTTTCACATTCTGTGTCTCCCTCTCTCTCTGTTCCTCCCCCACTTGCTCTCTGTCTCTCTCTCTCTCAAAAATAAATAAACATTTAAAAAATTAAAAGAAAATCTATCCAGCCGAATTGGCGTATGGAAGAGGAGATTGACATAGTACCCAGGGCAGAATAGATGTGCCATATATGCTACTGATTATTTAGAGAAGAGAGCAAATATTTTCAACTACCGGAATCAGTGAGAGTTTCATGGAGGAGGTAGCATCTACATAAGGCCCTAAAGGATGGGTAGATTTTGACATAAAATGCCAGAAAAAGTGGTTGTGAGGGGTTAAAGGGAGGGATAAACAGGTGGAATGCAGGCTTTTTAGGGCACTGAAATTCTTCTGTACGATACACTAATAGTGGATACATGTCATTATGCATTTGTCAAAATCCACAGAATGTACAACACAAAAGAGTAAACCCTCAGGTAAACTATGCACCTAATAATAATATATCAATATTGGTTCATCACTTGTTTTTTGATAAAGTTTATTCATTTGTTATTTCTGAGAGAGAGACAGAGACAGAGAGACAGAGTGTGAGTGGGGGAGGGGCAGAGAGAGAGGGAGACACAGAATCTGAAGCAGGCTCCAGGCTCTGAGCTGTCAGCACAGAGTCTGATGCAGGGCTCGAACTCATGAACCATGAGATCATGACCTGAGCCAAAGTCAGATGCTTAACCAAAGGAGCCACCCAGGCACCCCATCAGTTGTTGCTGTTTTTTTTTTTTTAATTTTTATTTATTTATTTGGAGAGAGAAGGAGAGAGAGAGAATGAATCTCAAGCAGGCTCCATGCTCAGCATAGAGCCCAACGTGAGACTCAATCCCACAACCGAGGGATCATGACCTGAGCCAAAATCAAGAGCCAAACACCTAACCGACTAAGCCACCCAGGCACCCCTGGTTCATCGGTTGTAACAAACATAACACGCTAATACAAGATACAAGCACTGGGGGAGACAGGGGAGAGAGGGAATATATGTAGGAACTCTGTACTTTCTGATTCATTTTTCTGTAAACCTAAAAACCTGTAAACTTAGAAAAAAAACCCAAAAAACAAAAAGACAAGCCAGGAAAGACAGCATTAAACAAAGGACCAAGATAAACAAAGGCCAGGGGGCAGTGACTTGTGGCTGGAACATGGAGAACCTGGTAGAAGAGGTGGTTGAATATCATGTTAAGGTGTCTATGCTTTATCCTGAGACTATGGAGAGATGGCAACTATTCCAAACAAGGTGCTAACATGATCAGTCTGCATTTAAGGATGGTCAGTTAAGATTGCCACTGGACAGACATGAAGCTGTAACAAAGGCCAGGACAAGAAATGATGAAGATTGGAATTAAGCCAGCAGCAGTGGGTGGACTAATTGATTGATTGATTGATTGACTTGACAGGAGAAGAGGAGGAGACTAGGAGAATGCCTGGGTTCTGATTTATGCTAGATTGGGGCAGGGCTTTCCCTGCAGAAGTTAGAATGAAGGAGGGGTACATTTGAACATATGATGACCTGGCCAACATATTGTTGAGGAACATCATTTTGGATGTTGTGCAAAACACTTTGGAATTCTCCCTACCTAACCCCTTACGACTGACCAGGGAATCACTACCTACAGACATGGGCTCAGGCTTGCTGATGTGGACACTCAGTCTATTATAAAGGTCTTGTCAATGCTGAGCTGAAGCCTACCTCCCTATAGCTTCCCCCACTGGGCCCAGCTCTGCCCTTGAAGGACTCACAGACCTGATCTCTCTGCCTCCAGATAGCCCAGTACAGATCTTCAGACAAGGCACATGTCCCTTGAATCTGGCCTTCTTCAGCTGAACAGCCCCCAAATCTTTCACTTGTTCAAACCAAGTTTCCAGGCTGCCCTTCCACCCCAGACATACTCCAGGACACAAAACCCCAAGAGTGTCCAGTGGGGTCCAGGATGCATGGAACACTCACCTCCCTCCATCTAGACATTGCTCCACCATTAGTGCAGGCTGAGATCCTCTTAGTCCCTGAAGGTGGCCACCTCATGCTTCTCACCCATAACCATCAATTCAATCCCCTGAGCCCTCCTCTCATTTAGCTCTGTTGAGCCAGGGTTCTGTACTTGGGTTTTTAGCTCTAAGAACAGGACTTGAAATTGAACCTGGATAAACCCTACACTGCTGTGGGGCCATCTATAGGACAAACCAGTTGGAAACTGGAATGCAAACAGCTCCAGTCAAATCCTTTTGAGAACTCAGAGGCAGGTAAAGGGGAGGTGAGATGGTTCTGGCCCTGCTCTGGCCTCAGCTCCTCAACCTTCCATACGGGCATGAGTAATGCCTGCTGCTCATCAACCCAGAAGAAGGTATCATACCTCATCTCCCAAGAGCAACAGACTCAGAGGTCAACTCATACATCCCTCTCTTGTTGGACAACAGTGTCTCCAATCTATCTGAACAGAAAATTCTGCAGAAGCCATGATGTGGAAGCAAGTGTTTCTAACGGCTCCATGGCCTTCTCATGGCAGAGCACCATGGTGGCTGCTGGGGAACCCTGGCCATGATAAATTATAAACCTGGGTATTCAAGACCAGGAAGAAGAGCCAGTCAGGGACACAAGCTGGCCACCACCCACCAGCCAAGGGCTCTTAATACCTCAAAGTCATCCCTCATCTCAGCAGCTTGCTCTGTGGGAACCCTGCCATCTTTCCAAGAAATACAACTGTGCTGTTCTCAGCCCTGAAGCCCTATCCAGAGGCTGATTCAAGGTCTAACTTGCAAAGCTGGACCTTTATTTTATTCAACAAATAATTTAAAAAACAAAGGCAGGTGATGTCGCTGACCATAGCAGTGATCTAGAAGACAAACCTCAGGGTTACTTGTAAAATTCAATTCATTTTGGTTCATCAAATACTAATACAGGGTTTAAAATAAAGTGTTCCGGGGTGGCTGGGTGGTTCAGTTGGTTAACCGTCAGACTTCAGCTCAGGTCATGATCTCATGATCTCATGGTTTGTGGGTTCAAGCCCCACATCAGGCTCTGCACTGACAGCTCAGAACCTGGGGCCTGCTTTAGATTCTGTGTCTCCCTCTCTCTCTGCCCCTGACCCACTTGTGTGTTCTCTCTCTCTCAAAAATAAATAAACATTTAACTAATTAGTTAATTAATTAAAACAAAAGTGATCCAGAGTGACATCAGCAAAATGGTACAGTAAGGATCTCCAAAAACCCTCTCCATACAAGCAATGAAAATACTGGCAAAAGTTGTCAGAATCAATTTTTTTCTGTACTCTGAAAATTAGCCAAAGGCTTGCCGCAATTCAGGGAGCATTTATTCACGAAAGCATATATCCATTCAAAGACTTGTACCTGAGTGCTCATAGTATTCTTCATAATACCACAAATGTGGAAACAAACCAAATGTCTATCAGCTGAGGAAAGGATGAATAAAATGTTCTAAATTCATACAACAGAATATTATTTGGCCTTAAAGAGAAATGATACGTGCCACAAATGGATGAAGTTGAAAACATGTTAAGTGGAAGAAGCCAGTCACAAAGGCCACATGGAATATGATTCCATTTCTATGAAATATCCAGAATAGGCAAGTTCATGGGCACAAAAAGTGGATTTGTGGTTGCTACGGGCTGAGGAGTGTGGGAAATGGGGGGTGATACAAATGGGTATGGAGTTTCTTTTCAGGGTGATAAAGATGTGCTAAAAATAGATCACAGTGATAGTTTCATAACCTTTTGAATTTAATAAAAACCACTGACTTGTATAAAGGGTGAATTTTATGGTATATCAATAATATCTCCATCTTTAAAAATACCCTGTAAACTAGAAATACAAACAAGAAAAAAAAATCAACAATAGTAGAAAACATAAACTATATACGTTACTCTCCTGTTTAAAATTCTTCAATAGGGACACCTGGCTGGCTAAGTTGGTAGAGTGTGCAACTCCTGAACTTGAGATCATGAGTTTGAGCCCCAAGTTGGGCCTACAGATGACTCAAAACTTCAATAATTCCCAGCTGCTCTTACATTGAACCAGACCCTGATGACCCTCAGCCTACATCAGTCTCCCTGTTATGCTCTGAAGCCACCTCTGTTCTGTTCTGGTACTTGTGCCCTCTACCCAGAGCACCCTTCCCTAGGGATGCTCATTTCTCAGTCATCAGGACTCAGCTCACAATCCCCTCGGCCTAGAGACCTTCCCTCCCTCATCACTGTCTCCCCAGCCTGTTTACTTACTCCAGAGCACTCGGCTCAATCCATACCCACTGCTTATACCTTGCTTCCTTGTTTGTGATCTTTCTACCCACCCTAGAAGAATTCCTCCATGAGGACAGGAACTTTGCCTGCCTCATTCACTGTACCACAGGGTGGACATTCACTACATGCTTTTTATAATACATAAGTGACATAGCCTCTCAAAGCTCATTGTCATTTGGAAATAAATATTTTCTAATATTTTCTTTTATTCTTTGCCATAGGTTTCTTCATGAGAGAGAAACTTAGTCTGACTGGTCCCCTGATTAGGATTTTTTTCTTTGAAGTATAATTAACATACAGTGTTAATTTCAGGTATACAATATAATGATTCAACAATTCTGTACATTACTCACAGTGTTCATCAAGATAAGTGTACCCTTGATCCCCTTTATCTATTTTTTTGAATCACGTGAAAGATATATGATGATGTTGGGGTTTGGGGTTTGGTACCCATCTAATAATGGGATATTCCAATTCTCTATTGGAATGGCTCAGGCCCAGATGAAATACTGCTGTCCTACTGGCCATAATATTAGTAGCTTGAGAGCCACCAGAAGGGACTGCTGCCTGACAGGGCCCTTACCTTTCTGGAGGAATGACTTATTTTTCATAAGTGTGGCACAAATTGAAGTACGTGGGCCTAGTACCCTTCCCACATTGTCGGACCACCCGAGTTAGGCACAAGCCGTGCTTTGCCTTGCAAGCTGTCGATGCCGAACATGGACTGGGAGGAAGAGCTCCTCCTGGGTATTGGTCAGGGGAATTCTCTCAGATATTCTCCAGTTTTTTCTAGCTGGTATCGGCCCCTTCCTCAACCTAGAATGCCATGAAATTTCTCACGCAAATGTCTCTATTTCTCAAGCAGGTAGAAGATACCCACTTAGATTGTTTTCATATTTTTTCCACTAATACCAAAAATACTTCTTTCTATATACATCCTGAGGCACACATTTTTGCATTCTTGTTTGTTTACTCAGATACGGTTTTTAAAATACTGAGAGAGTATTCATACTTTACAATTTAATATTATGCGGTTGCCCTCCCAGAAGGTTGAACCAATTCATGCTCCTTCTAGTAGTATATAAAGTCTTGTTTTTGAAGGCATTTCTCAAGAATTATTTCCAATTCCTACCTCCCCATATCTCACTTTTCACAGAGATTGAAAGTAAACTCCCTCTCTCATTAGGGAAATTTAATGGAGAAGGATCTGTCCTGGAGAGTAGCACAGTGGGTGAGGCTAAGGGTTCTTCCCTCCCAGGCACATCCTGGGGTATACAGAACTGTATCTCAGAGGTCCTCCCCAGGGGTAGGAGTATCCTGAGTCACTGCTACTCTAAGTGCCCACGAGAGCTGGGAGGAGTTACCAATATCATGAGGTAACCTTTGTGCGATCCCCTTAAACATTCCAGACATCTCCATAGAGCCGCCTGGGGAGGAATCATGCCAGGTCTTTCCTCCAACCGTTCTCTCTGTGTCCTTCCCCACCTCCCCCTGCCCCCAGCTCTGCTGGTTAAAATTGGGCTCTTCCTTAATCAAAGAAAGGTGGACTCAAGCAACAAGAGAGCATGGCTCTCCCCCATCAAAATGGCCAAGATTTAAAAAAGAAAACCGTGTTGGCAAAAGTATGGTGAGATAGGAGAGCTGCTCTGGTGCTGGCGGGAGTGTGAGGGGTCAATAGGTGTCCAAAGTCACAGCAATGTTCACACTCTTTCCCCAGAAATTATACTCAGAATCTGCCCTCAGGGAAGACGCAGAGGCCATTTTAGGTAAACAGGCTCACCCTAGCAGGATTCATAGTAGCAAGAAATTTGCAAACTACCAAGACAACCAATGATAGTGAAGTGGTTACACAAATCTGAAGAACAGAATACTGAACAGCCATTCAATATTATGCTTTTGAAGAATATTTAATGATATGGGAAAGAACTCTTAACATATGAAATGAAAAAAAGAGAGTGCTGCCAAATTGTATCTACACAACGATTTCAATGTTGTTAAACTTAGGTAAGAAGCCGGGAAGGTTACTCACTAAAATGTCCACAGTGGTTTCTCTGGATTAAGTGTGACTGTAATTATCTTCCTTACCTTTTTATGTATTTATGAAATTTTCTTTTAGGAGCATATATTATTTTTAAATTGGAAAAAAATATTAAAAATAAAAAGTCGTATCGTGGTCTAAGGCTCAGCTTAAATTATACTTCTTTTCTGGAAACACTCCCAATGGATGTGACAAGTGTTTCAAAGATGTGGCCATTAACATGACAAGTTCCTGTAACTGTCAGATATGGTCACTGAACCTTGGCCCTTGAGTTTCTTTTGCAGACTCATCTCAGTCTGTCTTGCTTTAGTTACTTAATAAAGTGCTCACCTGCTGCCCTCTCCCCAGTTGTCTTCCAGATGGGGAACAGAGGGACAGGGACAGTCTCTTTTTCGGTCCTGTTTTTCTAGGGCTGGGTACAGCGAATGTTTATTGTATTTGCTGAATGTGATCAATCAGATTACCCATAAAGTAAGAAATTCTAATTGAATTCAGAAGATCAAAGCCAATGAAGTTCATATTTAAGACAAACAGATGCCAAGATTAGGATAAAGACCTCTGCTTCTCACCATGGCCTACAACAGAGAGCTCGGTCAGCCTCTGGGCATCTGCACCAGCAGCGAGCCAGCCCTTGCTCACCACTCCTTGCACACTCTTGCTGTCTTCCTCAGTCTCCGGGCTGTGCCCTCCCCCTTCCAGCTTCAGGGCCTTCAGACCTATTCCCTTTACATGAAAGTTTTGTCCCCTTCTAGCTGGCCACCTCCTTGTTATCTGGCAAGTTTCTAGTCTATAATAGGCTGGTTTGGCCCCTCCCAATAGCACTTTCTTCTTTTCCTTCTTGTCCTTTTCCACAATTGTCATTCCTTATTTGTGTGAGCATTTGCTTCATGTTTATCTTCCTGCTACCCTGGCATTCCCAGAAAGCCAGGTCTGTCTTGATTATGGCTGATTCCAGTATCTGGCACAGAGCTTGGCACAATCATGGCCTGAAATAGATGACATGGGATGGGCCTGGCACTTAGTAGGCATTTCCTATTTCCCTCCTTTTTCAGATTCCAGAACTTATCCAGTTCCGTGCATTTAAGCTCCTGATGTAGCATCAGCATCAGAGCCAGCAACAGTGCAGAGAGGCAAGAGGCACAAAGGGCACACAGTTTGTTGGTGGGACGGTGGGCTCCAGAGCCCAGGCTCCTGATTCCTGGCACAGAGCTCCAAAGAGCTAACACATGGGGTTGCAAGCAACTCCAGGCTGGGATCTATTTTCCCATCACCCAAATCCCTTCCAAGAACGTGTCTTGATATGGTAGAAGGAAGCGAATAAAGTCATTCACACCACCATGTATCATCAAAGCAGGGAAACCAGAGCTGCTGTCTGTTTGGATCTAGCTCAGTGCAACAACAGTAATCCCTTGTGTCTTTACCCTACATTATCATTTCCAAAGCACATTCACATTCACTTTTGTTCTCTTTTTTTAGCCTCACAGAAATCCTGTGAAGATAGGAAAGCAGCTGATCAATCCATTTAATACATGAGAAACAAGAGGCCCAGAGAGGTGTGTCAGTTTGCCTAAGGCCACACAGCTGGTCAGTGGAAGAG
Organism: Panthera tigris; assembly: GCF_018350195.1. Lineage (NCBI taxonomy): Eukaryota > Metazoa > Chordata > Mammalia > Carnivora > Felidae > Panthera > Panthera tigris. The sequence continues at coordinate 59,106,174 of NC_056672.1, read as the reverse complement.
CCAAACCTGGAAGCCAGGCCTCCAGATTCCTAGTCCAGAGCTCTTTCAGCATTTCTAATATTCAACCATGACACTTAAATCTTTGTTTGCTTCATATAGCACTTTTTAAATCAATGGCATTTCAGCATTGTTGGGGATTTGTTAAATGACTGAGGAAGGAGCTGATGGGGTGATGGGTGTGGCCCCCACAACTGGCTGTTACCAGACCCCAGTTGCCATCACCCCAATCATGTGGTCTGGATCTCTGGCTCAACATTCCTTTCCTAGTCCCTCTGCTCTGATTAAGAGCAAAACAAATCCTGTATTCTGCCTCCATGAACAGCCCCAGCAAAGAAGGAAAGACAGGGATGGGAAAGTTCAAGGAGGTTTTTTTTTTTTTTAAGTTTATTTATTTATTTTTGAGAGATGCGGGGAGAAAGAGAGTGCACGTGTGTGCACGAGTCAGGAAGGGCAAAGAGAACATCCCAAGCAGTCTCTGGCGGGGTCAGCGCAGAGCCCTACAACACAGGGCTTGGTCTCAGGAACCATGAGATCGTGACCAGAGCTGAAATCAAGAGTTGGATACTTAACCCACTGAGCCACCCAGGCGCCCCACAGGGAGTATTTTTTATGGAATCAGGACCAAGGATTATGCATATCAGAGAGGAAAGCACAAACCCTTTGTAGTTGAGAAGAATTTGGGCTGTGAAACAGAGAGAAAGGGGGTGGGGGTGGGGATTCAGAACTCTAAGAGCCTGATACAGACAGAGTTCATTAAGAACAAAGAATGATATATTGAGAAAAGCCCAGTGTGGACATTAAGTTCTGACTCTAGTTAGGTTTTCATGCTGTAACCTTTGAGAAGTCATTAGACTTCTCTGGGCTTTAATTTTTCTCATTTGTAATATTGCATGGGGAGTGGGGATGGTCAAGATGTCGAGCTTCCAGTCTTTCCAATTTGTCCTGACTGTCCCCCAAACTCTCACCATGACAGTTCTCACAAATACCTTACATGAATGAATGATCACTTAGCAAAACACCCACAGAAAGTAAGTTCTCATTATCTGGAACACCTTAGAACACAGTGCTTAAGAGCACAGGCTCAGAAGCCAGACAGACTCCCTGGGTTCAAACCTAAGTTTCCCCTTATTAGCTGTGTGACCTTGGATAAGTTACTATACTCCTCTGTGTTTCAGTTTTCCCATATTTAAAGCAAAAATATTTGTACCATTGTATAAGGTTGTTATGTGGAACAAAGGAGTTACTACAAGTAAAGCACTTAGACTAGGGCCTAAAACACAGAAAACATTCATTAAGTGTGACTCTTACCATTAGCCAGCAAAACCTGGTAATTCCATTTAAGTAAGATGTACTGATAACTGAAGCTTTCTCTGGGCCAAAATGTTAAAAACTATAATTATTTTGGATATAAATTAAGAACTACAATAATTTTGAATGTAAATCTTTCTAACATACACTATAAAATATCTTGCTTTCTTGAACAGTATCTGCTATGTTTCATCTCTTCTCTTGACTCAGGCTCAACAAGAATAGATCATCTGTGGACTAGGTCGCTTCTAGAAACCTTTCCAGTCTAAGTTTGAAGATCTCCCATGTAAGATACCTGAAGACAGCTCACCTCCATCCTGGGATAACTTGTGACATGCCCTGTCCCAGCCCAGGCCCCTAAGATTAGATGGTGCTCTGCAGTCCCCCTGGAGGACCACATGCCCAGGAACCCAGTGCTCATGCCTGTCCCCTTCTAGTTGTGGCGCTGCCAGACTCTCTAGGGTCTTCTTTGGCCCAGCCCCAGGGCTGATAGCAAAGTTATGATCCCAGACTCCTGTGCTTTCTCAACGTGTTGAAACCCAAGCCCGTTTTGCAAGAAATTTGGCCCCAGTGGTGCCAAGGATGGCAGCCTGCCCACTGCCCCACTGTGTGCCAGGCTTAGCTTGCAGGTTGGAGCTTGCTTCCTTTCTACCTAGTGCTTGTGTCAGACCAGGCAGGGACCAAGAGGCCTCCCGGCTTCCATTGTGGCCTTGGAGAAAGTTTCTGGCAAGCCCATGACAGCACCCTGCCAGTGATAGTGTGGTTCCTATCACTGGCAAAAAACCCTTTAACACCCCAAAAGGGAGAGTCTCTGATTTTTCTCAAATTGGGGAAACTTTGCCTCTTGAAACCTTACCAGAAGCAAGGTTAGTCTTGAACTCTTGAATTGATGAAGGAAATCTCTCTACAGGTCCACAGAAAATGAAAGGGATGTCCCTGCTCAGGCTTTTGGGTCAGTCAGACAAACATGGTCAAGTTATCTAACCTCTCTTGCATGATTCATTTTGTTTTGCTTTTTAAATGCTCAGCATGGTATCTGGTATATAGCAGGGGCTTAATAAATATTAGTTGATTTTTCCTGCTTCCTGAGCTTTTCCCACCCTATATGCCCAACACACACACACACACACACATACACACAAACACACGCACGTACTCATGCAAGCATGCATGCTCGTGTCTTTCCCGACCAAGGTTCTGAAGCCTAGATTAGGGAGGATTTAGAAGTAGATACAGGGACCAATCCGCTCCCCATCATTGCCTCCATTCCAAGTGGGACTCCCAACCTCTACCTCACTACCAAGACAATCTAGGAGCCAGCTCCCTCCTCCACCCCATATAATAGCAATTACTCCAAACAATTATTAAGCACTTCCTCTGTGCCAGGTGCTGTGCTAAACACCTTTCATGCATTGTTCTACCAGCACAGAAGCCAGGTCACGCCATCCTCAGGGGTCCAGGTCAGGCAGACCAAACTGGGTCTCCACCACCCCCAAACCCAATTCCTTTAGACAAAACCAGCCCCAAAGATCCCCAGGCCTCTCTTCCTGAGGCTGGAAATTCCTGAGAGGATGCCTTTACATTCACGACTCTCCCACACTCTACCTTTCTTTAATCTTCAGATTATCATTTAGATTTTTTTCCTGAGCTGATATAACAGTGATTTTTTTTAAATTACATGACATTTACCAAAGTCATTCTTTTCTTGCCTTTTTGCTGGTTTATCAACTTTGCTTTGCAGTTGAGTTTTACTGATTTTGACAAATTGGAACTACAATAATAGCTTTCTAGTCCTTTCATAAATAAGAGACCCTCAACTAGGAAACTTGAAAGGAAAGGAAATTATCCATTTAAATAGACCAGTTGTTTTGCCCATCAGCTCCCTTTCCCCTTCCTTTTTGTCTCTCTATACATATTAACATAATTTCATAAGACGTCTCCAAGCAGCGTTTCCATTGTAATTAACAGCTTTTCACTCAAAGTGACACATCTGAGAAGTGAACTAACACAAAGAAGGATATATTTAAGAAATTGAGAGCTCAGTTAACTTTGCTACTGATTGCTGTGGAAATGAATAGCTCTTCTTCAGAAAAAGAGGGACTCTCAAAGATTAAAGTCTACCTCACTTATGGGGAAAACTACAAGAAACAGAACAAAATGTTACCAGTGGTTGCCTCTGGGTGATGGAATGAGGGATAAATACATCCTTGTTTCTTCTTTTTCTTTTTCTTTTTTTTAAATGTTTACATATTTATTTGAGAGAGAGAGAGAGAGAGAGAGAGAGAGAGAGAACAACACACAGCAGGGGAGGGGTAGAGAGGCAGGGAGAGAAAGAATCCCAAGCAGACGCTGCACCTTCAGGGCAGAGTCCAATGTGGAGCTGCACCTTCAGGGCAGAGTCCAATGTGGAGCTCGATCTCATGGTTCACGAGATCATGACCTGAGCTGAAATCAAGAATTGAACGCTTAAGCAACTGAGCCACCCAGGTGCCCCCATACTTCCTTGCTTCTAATGCTTTTCTGAGCTTTCTAATTTTTTTTTAAGCATGATTCATTTCAGTAACAAAAAGAAGAAAAAACACACTCGGGGCGAGGGCTGCTGAGGTGCAGGCATATCTAACAAGTCATTCCCTGGCTCTCCTTTGCTATCTTTTCCTTGAGGAAACGTCAGGGTGGAGCAGGGAGAGAAGAGAAGAAGGCCTTGTCCCTAGTGAGCAGATGGAAATTCAGAGGTTGTACAACTTGGCCACAGTCACAAAGTCATTGACAAAATTAGAAGAGCTCTCTGTCTCTAGGCTATCAGGGCAGAAGGAAAGAGGAGTTGTTCAGTATGCATAGAGTTTCAATTTTACTGTTTGTTTGTTTGTTTGTTTGTTTGTTTGTTTGTTTGTTTTGAGAGAGAGAGAGCTCGCAAGCAGGGGAGGGACAGAGAGAGAGAGAGAGACACAGAATCTGAAGCTGACTCCAGGCTCTGTCAGCACAGAGCCCAACGTGGAGCTCGAGCTCATGAATCGTGAGATCATAACCTGAGCCAAAGCTGAAGGCTTAAGCGACTGAGCCACCCAGGTACCCGCAGAGTTCCAGTTTTACAAGATGAAAAAGTTCTGGAGATCTGTTTCGCAACAATGTGAATATACTCAACACTATTGAACTGTACACTTAAAAGTGATTTTGATGGTAAATTTTATGTTCTGTGTTTTCTACCACAATTAAAAAAGAAAAGACTAGGTTGATGGTATGAGTAGGCTACTGTCTGCTATTTCCACAGACTTGAAGAGGAAGTATTATGTTACTATAATAACCTTGGCAGTGCTCCGACTTGGGTCCATAATCACTCTCCCATGGATCACATTGGTTCCTTTGTGTAACACACGTGTCACACCCATGGCAAGGGCCAGGCAGAAGTGCACCAGACACAGAGGGACGGGAGCCCAGGAGCAAAGAGGGTGTTGGCACCAAGCCCGTTGACTCTTAGCTGAGAGCTCTGGGGAAAGACTGGATGGGCCTTAGAATCCCACTGGTCTGAGTCTCTTAAGAGAGCAGAGGTAGGTTCTGCCCCTGGAGGAAGAAGGTTGGGGCAGGAAGCTGGAAAGAGAGTTACAGTGAGGCCCCTGCAGAGTTGCAGAGGGTTTGCAAACCCTCTACAAGGATTGGTTTCCAAAGCAGAAACCTGGAAAGATCAGCCTCTTCCACTGCTGAGCTGCCTTTTAACTCACTGACGTGCCTAGGTACATCCCTCAGCTTGCCTTCTTAATAGTCTCCCTGACTCCTCCAGCTTCTGCTCTAACACCTACCTTGGGTTCCCCTTCTTGTGTCCTCCTATCATAATACCTGCTTCCTGTCTCTGCTTGTACATTCTTCCATTTGTTCTTCCATTTATTCTTCTGTTCACCTATTGTTTCAATGTATTACAGAGGTGAAGAGCCATACTGCCTGGGTTCAAATCCCAGCTTTGCCCCTTATTTGCTGTGTGATTATGGGTATTTACTTAGCTTCTCTGTGCCTCCATTTCTGCATTGTTAAGATGGACATAAAAATGGTGCCTACCTCAGAGGGTTATTCAAACATTAAATCCATGACAAGTGCTGAGAACCATGCCTGGCATATAGTCAGTCAGCACTCAATGTATGTTAGCCATGATCATTCATTCACTCATTCATTCAGCATTCAGAGTATGGACTACACATGAGGTGCAAATGAAGCTATATTGTGGGCCATGGGAAAAAGAATCTATATATTGCCCATGCCTCTGAGTTGCTCCCAGTCTGGAGGGGGAAATAGGCTTATAAGCAACTAAGTATAAACCAAAATCGTAAATAAAATGCTATGGGGCCAGAGGACAGAAAGGAAGGAGGAACTGATTTAGGGGGAAAATCTTCCAAAAATGTGGCATTTGAATTGGACCTGTAAGACAGTGTAGGATTCAAAAGCTGGGACTGGAGGGAATCTCTTTCTGGTGGAGCTTGAACCTAGAAAAGTGTTTAGTACTTAGAAAATGATGAGAAGTACTGGTGTCTCTGGGGTAGGGCTGTCAGAGAAAATACAGGAAGCCTAGTTAAATTTGAATTTCAAATAAACAATATATCTGAATTTTTAGTACATGTCCCAAATATACTAAAAATTTATTTGTTACCTGAAATTCAAATATAACTGGGGGTCCTATGTTTTTATTTGCTCAACCTGGCAACCCTACCCTGAGGTAGGAATAAACCTTTTCTGGAGCCTATGCCCTGGGCCTGAGCTCTGTGTCACCATCCTGTCCCCCACCCTGTCACTCCTGTGCGGTCTGCCACCTTCATGACTCATTTGGCATTGTTGATTCCGGGCTTTAGAGGGACCCTGATGAACTGTCAGCAAGTCATTCGGTGCCACTTTGTTATTAACAATCACCCTCCCCATTCCCCAGACAGAGATGAACGGAAAAATCCCACATTTGTTCATTTTGTTGAAGGTCACTGTGTCTGCTGTTTTTATGTTATCTTCTTTATTTTTCTGAGATCCCATCTCTTTTTTTTTTTTTTCCTTTGAGATTCATTAACACCATGATGGAAAGGAATTCATTCCCTTCATAGTTGTATAAAGGGAGAGAAGGAGAGAGAGAAATTAAAAAAAAAAAAAATGCCAGCATAATAAAGTATCTGAAGACTGTAGTACTGGCTGTGAAATGCACCTGGGGGGCCTACGTCTTCATAGCGGACCCAGAGTGCTACAGACTGGTGGTATTTTGTGCCAACTCTTTGATAGTCTCTGTAGCTTCTGCCCAAGGTGGGGCTTTAAAGATTCAGGTGAGGGGCACCTGGGTGGCTCAGTCAATTAAGCGACCAACTCTTGATTTCAGTTCAGGTCATGATCTCATGGTTGTGGGATCACGACCATGATTGGGCTCTGTGCTGAGCACAGACCTTGCTTGAGATTCTCTCTCTCTCCCTCTGCCCCTCCCCACTGTTTGCACTCTCTTTCTCTCTATAGTTAAAAATTAAAAAAAAAAAAAAAAAAAAAAGCTTCAGTTGAGCAGTAGTGGAGTGGATGGTCACTTGCAGAACAGGAACCTGATCAGCAGCCAGGTCAGAGGCTGGGGAAATCAAAGGCGGCCCTCGGGCCCCTCCTCTCATCCATAAAACATGCCTCACAAAGTCATTTCACGCCCCAGCATCTGCCTGCTGTTCCAGAAAGGTACACCTATTCATCTGTCTCAAAAATGTTTATGGAGAGAAATTATCAGCAGGAGAAAACAAATTCTCTGGTGAGATATCGCCCTTTGTGAGATAATGATTTCTGAGGAAACACTGACAATGGGGATGGTGTCCAGCTTGAATGTGGTATGCCTGAGAGGGCTGGGAGGAACCCAGCCTTACAAAACCTCTGGAGCAGGGAAATTCTGCCACCTTCGTGCCTGCCTGTGTGACTTGGCTGTAAGATATGGCTACGATGAAGTTTCAGAGATTAAAGGGAAGTAGGAGGAGGCATCCTTTTCTTGTTGATGCACTCACAGCTCACTCAGGCTTCCAGACCAGGGGACATGAAATAAAATGTAACAACTGAAAGAAATGATCCCCCCCCCCCCCCAACTCTGTCTCAGCTGCCTCAGGTAGGGGGGTTTTATTCATCAGGTGTCATATACACAGGACTGAAGATATACAAGCTTTTTAAGAGCCTAGAAAAATATTTGCACACCACATACATTCTTGTTGACTCCAAGATGCAAAATGAAAATCCAAAATCAAAAATTAACTAAATGTCTGGGCACCTGGGTGGCTCAGTTGGTTAAGTGTCAACTCTTGATTTTGGCTCAGGTCATGATCTCAGGTTTGTGAGGTTGAGCCCCACATAGGGCTCTGTGCTGACAACACAGAGCCTACTTGGGATTTTCTCTCTCTCTCCCTCTCTGCCCCTCCCTCAATCATGCTCACGCATGTGCACACACGCTCTCTCTCTCTCTCTCAAAAGAAACTTAAAAAATAAAACCTAAATGTCCACAAAATACATGTCAACTCCCTAACTTGCTCAATTTGGTAGGCATAAAAAGCTTATTATATCTAAAAACAATTAGTGGGTTCTTTCACTTCAAGGAATTCCTAACTATGCACTATGATTTCAAGAAATCATAGCCACTGGAAATTAAATTAGCAAAATAATCTTGAAAGCAAAATTATAAAAGCACCTTCAAGATTATTTTAAAGCACAAATAACTGAATTTACTATGGGATGTGGGGACACTTTGATGTGTGCTGTGACATGGGGTGGTGCATCTAAAAGTTAGACTGCTTAACTTCTCTAAAGGTCTTTGAATAGCCCTGATTCCATGGGTCAGGGCCCATCAACAGTTTTAAAGAGAGCAGGTGTACACACACAGGGGTAACGAAGATATGTCTTTATGTCCAACTGAACTGCTTTATTCACATAACCCCAGAGACCAGTCAAGCAAGAAGGATTCCTGGCCACCATGGGGGCCCAGGGCAAAGATAGGACTGGTCTCTGAGTCTGCAGACACCAATCCTCTTTGTATAAGATCAGACACCTGAGGCTCAGGGAGGAGAAAGTCATTGCTTAAGTCATACGGCAAAAGCATTCATGAGGGCTGAGGACCTATAAGCTTAGAGATGAAACTCTAAGTCTCCTGCTTTCCAGTCTTTGCCCTTACCACTATACCACGTTTGGACTTCCTGCTTCCTTTGCCAAGGCATTGAGGCACCCCTTTGTCCTTAAGAAAATATCTAGATCTCTTAAAGTTCACTCACTTTGATTTTGGAGGGTTCTGATCATCCTTAGATGCCTATTGATGTCCACCATCCATCTGTTCATCCTTTGGCTTTCCTAACCTTGGTCCAGGTACCCTGCTTTCCAGGCTTTCTGCTAGGAGGCCCACCTCATCCTGTGGAAGTTTCTTAGACCAAGATCTTTCCAATGCGGCTCAGCTAGCTGACTGGTTGGCTCATCCAGCTGCCATCTATATCTTACCTTACACCTGGGCCATACCCTCTGCCGCCCCCCTGTGGCCACTAGGATAGGGATTGCTTGGGACTCCATGTCCACCTCTTTTTGCCAAGCATATTTGGAAAGGCTTCCTTATTCCTGGAGGGCTAGTACCTGGACAGCATTCCTCTCCTCCACTCCTACCCCTCCAGTTAATTGCCCATGGCAACTTCAGCCTCTCCACTGAGCTTATCAATCCGCCAACTCCCAAGTATCAACTAGGCACCATCAATGGTGATAAACCTGGGGATGGGTGATGCAGAGAGGAAGTAAGATGTAGTCCATAGCCTTGAGGAGTTAGTTGACATTTAATAAGAGAAGTCAAAACACACAAAAATTAAAAATAATTTTATGTTCAACTGTTCTGTGCCAAGAACTTCAAGAATTTAGAATTGGGGTGAACTGGGTAGGGAGGCCCCCTGAGAGAGCAGATTTGAACTGGTATTTGGAAGACAGGAAGTATCTTAAAAATAGAAGAGTATAGAAAAACATTTCTATATGTTTCCTTTACTCTCACAATGCTACCACACTACTTCTGATACCAGGTGTGTGGGTTTTTCACATATCAAGCAATTGTACAACATCAGCTGAGTATCCCCCAATTTAACTCAATTCTCACACTATCTACCTGGAGATAGCGTCAGATCTCATAGGTTAAGTGTTCCATCTCACAAGACTGCCCACCCCTGCCCCACTTTGGATGCCAATTGCAATTACAAGTCCAAGTTACCTGTGTTTCCGACCAGCCAGTTGTAACTGGGAGGTTCCCACAACCCCCTCCTAGGGTTTGATTAATTTGCTAAAGCATCTCACAGAACTCAGGAAAAGTTAACTCACTAGATCACAGGTTCATTACAAAAGGCTACAACTCAGGAACAGCTAAATAAAAGATGGTGGTTAGGGCAAGTTATGTGAGAAGGGGTGAGAAGCTTTCATGCCTCTCTCCCCACATCTCTGTGTTGTCCAACCTGGAAGCTCTCTGAACTCCATCTTTTTGGGCTTTTACCGAGGCTTCATTACTTAGGCATGATTGATCAAATCATTGGTTATTGGTGATTAATTCAGCTCCTTCCTGGAAAGGAGGGTGGATCCTGACAGTTTCAAGGCTCTAATCACTAGGTTGGTTCCCCTGGCAACCAGCCCCCATTTTTAGGGGCTTTCCAAAAGTCACTTCATTAACATAAACAGGTGTGGTTGAAAAGGGCTTGCTATGAATAACAAAAGACAACACTTCACTTTTATGCTGTTAACACATAATAAATTCCAAGGGTCTTGGGAACTCTGTGCTAGGAACAGGATACAGACCAAATATATATTTATTATAAATCACAATACCACAAGAAGAAAAGGAAGAGGAGTATTCTGAAAGGAAGCAAAGGCCATGAGAAGTAACAACTAATATAAAAGCTACAGCTAAAATAACACTTCCCAGATAAAATGGAGATGAGCTCCCTTCTTACATTGTCTCTGGGTGCTCATACCACTTTGTTACTCCTCTTTGTATAGCACATACCACACTCTGTGTAATGTTTACATGTATCCCTCCCACTATTCATTAGGACTCTTTTGGTCATAACAGAAATCCAACTTAAATTAGCTTAGGCAAAAAAAGAAATTTATGGATTGCAATAACTGAAAATGACATGGATAGTACTGGCAAAGGTCATATGACCAAATCCAGGGCTGACACAATCTTATCAGCTTGCTCTCTCTCTCTCTCTCTGTCTCTGTCTCCTTCTTGATCTCCAGCTCTGTTTTTCACTGTCATCTTTTGAGGGCCCCATTCTCTCCTGCCACATCTGAGCTCCCTCCAAAAGACAGGAAAGATGGCTTCCACAGAAAGCAGTTTCATATGCTTCCAGCTATAATCACAGAAAACAGAGAAAGTTTTTCTCACTAGCTCCATCAGCAGAGTCTCAGGGAAAGACATTTATTGACCCAGCATTCCTTCTATGCTCTTCCCTATACCACGGTGTCTAGATGCTTGGGAAGGACATGTCCCAGAGTCCCTATCTACATACCCTAGAGTAGAACATATGAGTGAGAAACACTTGCCAAGATGTGGAAGGCAGAATAAGGCAGAAGCCAGATTTTTGTTCTTCTGGCAACGTCAAACTTGAGGCTTAAGGAGACATGACATTTTGCAGTGGCCTTTAAGTATATTCCTGAAAAACTTGGGCCTCAAGATTGAAGGCAGCTGTGATCATCTCTCTTGGTTTCCCAAGCTCCTTCCAATTCCTATCTAGGAGAGCTAGTGACAAAACTGGTGGCCTTCCTTGACCTTTGTGCAGACTTTTCAATGATTTTGTAAGTACTTAATTCCCTTTATTAAATATCTTCCTACTTTATTTTTTTAATGTTTATTTTTGAGAGAGAGCAAAAGACAGAGTGTAAGAGATGGAAGGGCAGAGAGGGAGAGAGGGAGACACAGAATCTGAAGCAGGCTCCAGGCTCTGAGCCGTCAGCACAGACAGAGTCTGATGTGGGACTCGAACTCATGAGCTGTGAGATCATGACCTGAGCCAAAGTCAGGTGCTCAACTGACTGAGCCACCCAGGAGCCCCAATACTGTCCTACTTTAAATTCCAGCAGCTCCTGTTTGTGACCATACTCTAACCAATACATGTATATATACCCAACAGTGGAAGGGAAGGGTCATCACTCTAATGAGGGAAGAGAAAAGATGTGCTAGCAGCCAAATCAAGAGCAATCACATTTCCCCATGGGAAACACGGGGAGGTAAGGTCAGGTAGGGTGGGATAAGGTCCAACAATGGAAGGTGTTGACTACCAGACATTCAGACTTGATGTACTGAGGAAGAAGGAAGTCAGGTGAATATGATAGCAAAGGACACATTTTAGGGCAACTAATGGTAGTACATGTGGGACAGATTGGGGCATGGGTGACAGAAAGGAGGCCATAAGGACAGAAGTGCCCTAGAATGGGAAAAAATGTGGAAGCACAGAAAAAGGTGCAGCTGGGAGATGTGTTAGAAGAAGAAACAGGATATTTTGAGTTGTACTTAAGGTATTTTGGTAGGTTGTGTCTAAGGTCAATCAGCTAGAGATCAGAGCCAGGACTTGAACTTGCTTCTGTTGCTCTTCAAAACCTGCCTTGATTCCTCAAACCTATGCTGCTTTTCTTCCTACCACTAGTCTTTTTAACTGTATCCTCACCTGGCAAGAGACTGTGGAGGACAAACCAAAAGGGCATATCTTTTGTCCCTCTGACATGAAGCCCTGAGAAGAATACGTCATGAGGAAACCATCCAACAAATCCAAATTGAGGGATATTCTGTAAAACAACAGGCCTGGTCTCTTAAAAAATGTCAGGGTTACAAAAGATAAAAAACAAAAACTGGAATACCATTCTAGATGAAAAGGCACTAAGGAGATGTGACAAGTAAATGCAGCGAGTGATCCTAGATTGAATGCTGAATCAAAAAAAAAAAAAAAAAGCTACAATGGACATTTTACAAACAATTGGTAAAGTAATTACCAGTTATTAAATAGTAATATATATTATGTCTCTCTCAATGGGATGGAGACCCCTAAAATGTGGGGTGACAATCAGGTAGAAGCTGGAGGAAGGTTGGGGTCAGTGCCAGGGCAGGGGCAGAGGTGGCTGGCTGGCTCAGTTGGTAGAGCATGAGACTCTTAAACTCAGGGTCAAGAATTCAAGCCCCACATTGGGTGCAAAGCATACTTTAAAAAAAATGGGGAAGGAAGGAAGTATGGGGACATACAGAATTTTCCTTTTTTTGATAACTGTACCTGGTTGTAAATAGCCCATTGGTTAGTTAGGTTCTATGGATATTTTGAGGAGAGTGGCCTGATGAACCTGTCTGTATTCAGCCAGGGCGTTGCTGTGGGACCTTTTGCCTTGATCAAGTTTTCATTGCTCAAACCTGTTGTCTAAAAGCAGCCTCTACAATGTACTAATGTTAAACTTCCCAAGTATGATCATTTCATTGTGGTTTTGTGGAGGAATGCCCTTTTTCTTCGGAGATGGGCTGAACTATTTAGGAGTAATTCAACACAATGCTTCAAAATTCTCAAATGGATTAGCACAATTAGATAAGAGTGCAGATGTGGCAAAATGCTAACAATTAAAGAGTCTGGGGTTGATTGTATTATTCTTGCAATTTTTCAGTAGTGTGAAATTTTTCAAAGTAAAAAGGGAAAAATTATAAATGCATCCATTCCTCTCCAACCCCCAAGAAAAAGACCAGAAAAGAGGAAGTCCTTTAAGTTGAACATATCTGAGTCTACCACAACTACCTGTGTGACCTCAGAGCCCTCGTCTCCTCAGCTGGAAAATGGCAGTGTTAAGGCCCAACGTGAGTGTTTCTACAGGATGTTGGCAGATACCATTGGTGTGAAGCCCGGAGCACAGTGGCCAGTACACTGTTCTCTGTATTCTCAGTGTTCACATCTGTTCTCTCCTCTTCCTTCAGCCTAATCTACACTTCTCAGAATCCAATTAACTGGCCACTGAGGGAGATTTGCTCAGGATAAATAGGAATGCACAACTGGAGGCTACATGGTGCCCTGCAGGGACACTTACCACAGGCAGCCTGCCTGCCTGCCTGAGTGAGATGCAGGCAGGCTGACCCTCTGAAGGTCAGACCACAAGAACAAAAAGTCAAAAATGCCTTCACACACAACTTGTTGGCTCATGTCATGGATTGGAGCTCAGAGATGAGCTGGAGCTTCTCAAAGTGGGGTCCCTGTCCCATCTGAGGAGAATCAGCTGTGGTTCATGTAAAAATGCAAATTCCTGGGCCCCACCCACTAGGATCTGAGTCAGCTTCTCTGCAGTGGTTTTGCGAGTATACATTCTGACTGTTTTCTAGGTGATTCTCAAGCCTGAGCTCCTGGACCCACACCATGGCCATGGTGGATGTGCCACTTTATAGCAAAAGTGGTAATTGGAGAAGTGAATTCCTATGGTGAAAGCCTAACAATAACATAAAAAGGTTATCCACCACAAAGATGTCCACAAATGGGAGCAAATGGAAATATGAATAGAACTATAAAAATAAAAGCTGGAAATTCATGAAGAAAGCAATACTTTTCTCTGGGTCTGCTAGCTCCGGATCCAAAGTATATGAATGAAATGTTGCTCCAGTCTTGGGGGTGAAGTGAGCCCACAGTCTAGAGCCCCCAAGTTCATCACTCTCTGAACATTAGGACCAAATGAATCAGAGTGGGCACTGAGGACTGGGCAGAAGGATCCTTTTCACTCACCATGACTCTGGTAGGCTGAAAACCAACAGCTCCCTCCTCTGAACATGTGCAATAAGCAGTGATTCTACAGCACCTTGTAAACTCCAAGAGCTCCAGAAATTCCAATGACCTAGAGGCTCACTGAGATTCTGCCCCCATCTGTCAGTGCCTCTCCAAGCCGTACCCATTGGCCTTAAGGGACTCCATCTGAGTATGATCGTTCTCTTGGATGCCAGCTTGGTGAAAGAAGCCGATACCTGGTTTCCCGGTGACTTGGTAAGGACTGGTTAGTGGTTGTTCGGTGTAAAGTGGCTGAGCTCTTCTCTCTTTAAGCCCAGATCAGATCTTTTGGCCTTGAAAGTTCCCTCTGATCTAGAGAATCCCCTATTCCCAGCAGGCATTTACCCCTAGGGTCTGAGTTATTTTGGGAGACTCAATATCCTGCACTCAGCCCTAGGGAAGGAAAGAGAAGGACACACAATTGGGCAGTCTCCACCACCCCACCCCCAAACTGAGATAGAAGACAGACTGCCATTTGCAACTTTAACTCTTTCCTGGCTTTGGCTAAGACCAATGTATCCCACTTAGGAAAGCCTCAGATGGCAGCATGGTAACCATTTTAATTCAAGGAAAAACATAAACTGTAGTGGGAGAAAACTATGCATGGAAAGTGACTTTTAAAAACTGTCTTTAGGGGCACCTGGGTGGCTCAGTTGGTTGAGCATCCTACTTTGGCTCAGGTCATGATCTCGTGGTTCTTGAGTTCAAGCCCCACAGCGGGCTTGCCGCTGTCACCCTGTCAGAGTACAGCCCACTTGGGATCCTCTTTCCTCCCCCGCTCTGCCCCTTTTCCGCTCACCTTCTCTCAAAAAATAAATAAAACATTAAAAAACTTGTCTTTAAATGTTACAGCCAAAGTGAGAGGATGGAAACTGCATCAAAAGAACATTTTTTGTGCAGGATATAAATCACTTTCCCAACTGTAGGGCTTGAAGTAATAAATTTCACCTTTTCAGGAACTCCGAAGTTTACTTTGGAGATGAGGAGAAGCAGATTAAACTCTTCAGATTTACAGTCGTACACACTAGCACAAAGCAATTCACATCAGAACCCATGTAAGTGTGATCATGGAGGTTTCAATGTTTGCTGCCTCTTGCCTTCTTTTTTCAGTTGTTCCCTACAAAGCGAAAAGCCCTCATGGCAAAGCTGGTCAGTAACATCTGGCTTTGCACAGGAGTGGTGCTCAGTGGAAGGAAGGGAGAAAGGAAGGCAGCAAGGAGGAAAGTCTGCAATGACTCTCCAAAGGTGACAAGTGCCCTTTTGCATGTGGAATGTCTGGGCTCTCTCAGTGGTGTGGTTTATTAGGGCCTGAGGTGATAACTCATACATAAGAACGATGATTTGTTGGATCTCTATTGGATTCGATTCCACACACAGTCACTCAGGGCCTAGCTTTTGGCAGGCACTGAGCAAAGCCTGGGGGTGGACAGAAATGAATAATGCACAGTCCCTGCTACCTGCCCTCCAGATGTCTCTCAAGGACAAGAGAGTCACATATTCTGGGCACCTGGCATCCCAGAAGCAAAGAAACCTGAATGTGAGACCCCCAGAGAAAACCTGGTATGCTAGTGGGCTGGCATTTAAGCCCTCCTCCACTGCAGCAAAAATGCTGCTCTGTTCTTGAACACCACTTGCCTCTTAACACAGAACAAAGCAAAACAAAGCAAGGATAGCCTCCCTTCTCCACCTCTGCTACCCACCTGCTCTAGTCTGCATCAACTTTGGCCTGCCCTGGTGCTGGTTCCTCACAGAAGCAGTGTGACTTGGCCTAACCAGCCCTGGAGACACCCCTGATATTCACTGCCCCAGTCTCCTTGGGACCTGGGCTGACCTAATGTACCCTCCACCTGTGGTTTCTTTCTGCCACACTTTCCACTCTTCCTTGCCCACGGGCTCCACAGCCCCTTTCTGCTGGGCCTTCAGGTTGCCTGACCCAGAACTTTATGCCCTCAGACACTTGTAGTCCATTTCTGGTTCTTCCCAGACTACCTTGTCCTATTGGCAATAAGCTTCGGGTGCCAATGGTAGCCTTCAAGACTGCTATCAGACTGATGGTTGGGACTGAAAAAGCTATTGTACCCAGTGGGTTTGCAACCTCTATAATTTATGCTGTAATTGCCAGATGTTTGACCATTAGGATGCATCACTGAAAAGCAATTCAACTAATTTGCTTTCCTAGCACCTACATATATATCAGGCCCCAAAAGACAGGTCACTGTTGTTATCTAAGGAACTTTAAAACTGGTTCTCAGACTTTAGCTACAGCAGAATTACCTGGAAGGCTTGCTGGGCTATAACCCCTAGCTTCTAATTCTGAAAGTCTGGAAGTCAGAATGACAATTTATATTTCCTTTTATTTTTTCCTTCCTTCCTTTCTTCTTCCCTCCCTTCCTCTTCCTTCTTCTCTTTTTTTCCTTCTTTCTCTCTTCTCCCCTTCCCTGCCAATATTTGTATTACTAACAAGTTCTCAGATGAAGCTGATGCTCTGGCCCAGGGACCTCACTTTGAGAACCCCTGCTCTAGTCCAGTGGTTTTCAAACTTGGCTGCAAATTGGACTCACTGAAGGGTTTTTTTAATTAAAAAAAAAAAAATACAATGCCTGAATCCACCACCAGAAATTCTGACTTAACTGGTCTGGAATACAGACTGGTCACTGGTACTATATAAGCTGTGTAAGTGATTATAATGTTCAGCCAGGGTTAAGAACATCTGCTCTTGTCCATTTCATTAGCAGAGGCTAGGCTAGGGGTTGGGAGCCTTTTTTATCTCCCACATGGACAGACAAATATAGGACACCCAGTTAAATTTGAATTTCAGATAAACAATGAATAGTATTTCACTGTAAATATGTCCCAAATATTGCATGGATGTCTTTTTTTGCTATTATTGTTTTGTTTTTTCTAAATTTGGCAACCCTACTCTTAGACACTTCCATAACACAGAATGAGAAACAATGATCTGCCAGCTCCTATTTTATAAATAGTAAGAGCAAGGCCTCACAGGTCGCATAGGAAGTCAGAAGACAGCCAGGATAAGAACTCAGGAGTCTTGACCTCAGTCCAGAGCTCTTTTCCTTCCATCACACTTAACTGTGCTAAAGACACTTGTACCTTTTCTAGTTAGGAGGTCATTGTCAGTTGCCTGGAGGTGACTTCAAAGGAATCAGTATGATTTATGTTCTCTCTGCTCCCATGCCAATCCTCACCTCCACCCCCTTTCTGCTGCTGCAGGTATCACAGAGGCTGTCCTAGGATGTGGCCATTCCCAGAGCCATATCTTTAATGGCCACCTCAGGGAGGAAGTGGACTGGAAGTGGTACCAGCAGAGACAGTTGTGAGCAAGAGTGCATAATTGGGTAACACAAGGACAAGTGGGATTTGGCACAGGCAAACTTCAGGCAAAGCATGTTGGGAGAGGCCCACTTAATTCGCAGAGACACTCAGAATTAGTTGTAAATTCTCTGGGAAGAGATCAAGGCAGCAGCATAAACAGTTCAATTAAACTGTCGGCTCAATGCTCAATGTGTGGTAATGGTCAAAACACAGCCTTTAATCTAGATATAGAGGATTATCTTTCGACCCATAATGAGATTCCTAAGATTAGTTGTACTCGAGGTGGAGAGAATAGAGCTGGCTCAGTGACACAAGGACAGGCTTGCATTCCAGCATGACTGGGACTTTTGTGGAAGGGGGCTACCTGGATGCCACAACCTTCTTGGAACCCCCTTCAGATGCTGGGAAGTCAGGCATAAATCTCATTCTGTTTCCTCTGCTTTAGAGACATAGCATAGGAACAGAACACCAGAACACACTTGCTTCAAAAACTTTCAAAAAAAAGTCTGATATGCTCCCACCTCCAGATCAAAGTTAATAGCCACTAGCACCGGGTCCACGGCAGAGATGTCAAGCTTTAGCTCTCTGCCTTTCTACCCTTCGTGATCGCCCACTCACATTTACTTGTTCACCTGAACAAATATTCATCATGTGCCTACTAGGTGTCAGGCAGTGTCCTAGACACTGGAGATATGCAGTGAACAAAAGCAAAGATCCCTTTCCCATTGTGGGGCAAGACAAGGAATAACAGACAAACAAAAAATAAGTAAAATATGCTGTGCATGAGATAGAGTTGAGTGATACTCAGAAAAACAAACCAGGGAAGGATAGGAAGTGTTGAGTGGGGAAACAATTCTAGAAATGGTACCCAGGGGTGGCCTCACTGAGTGTGTGATGTTTAAATACAGACCTGAAGGGAAGGAAGGATGACCCATGGGGACAGCTGGGAGAAAGCATTCTAGGCAGAGGAGATATAGTAGGAAGGTTCCAAGGTGAGAATGTTCAACAAACACCAGGAAGAGGCAGCCTGATTGGAGCAGGAGAAAGGACAGTACAAAAAAGAAGTCAGGAATTTGAGGGGACTAGGTCATGTAAGGCCTTATGGGCTACTATAAGAATTTTGGCATTTACTTTTAGGGACATGGGGATTTAATGAGAGATTTGAGCAGAGGAGGGACATAATCAGATTCAGTTTTAATAGGATCACTGGCTGCTGTGTTGAGACAGAAGCAGGGAAATGGGTAACAGATGCCTCTGATGATCCAGGCAAGAGATGGAGTGTTGGACTGGGGTGGAAGCAGTGGAGTTGGTGAGAAGTGGTAGGATTCTGAATACTCCTTCCTGAAGGGTTGGATGGAGCAGGAATGAAAGAAGGTGTCTAGGAGGACTGAAGGTTTTGCCTCAGGTCTTCTCAGAGCACTATTGGCTCCCAAATTTATGCTTCCAGGCCAGACTCCTGCCCTGGGGCCTGGCTCACAGCAGGAGACTGACATTAACATTTGTTGGCCCAAACTGAAAGAAGTAGATGAGTCTGTTGGGTTGGTGGCATCATTTTTTCCAGGCCTCTATCAATAACATAGCTACCTCCAAATACTGAAAGAAGGATGAAAAGAGCTGCCATGTCCCCAGCTTGGTCTGAAGTGAGAAATAGAGACAGGGCAGAAACAGACACAGGATCATACTCAACCCTTCCATTAAGAAAATCAGAGATGAGTGGTGGTGGGGAGGGGAGAGCTAAGAGTAAAAAATGCCAGAATGGGCATAGTGTTGGGTTTGTGATATCAGGAGACTGGGTACAAACCCCAGGTGTGTCTCTGGATTCTATCTCTTCCCTTCAGTCATTTGTTTTCCCTCTGTGAAATGGGGTGGCTGTTTCTCTGAAAGGAAAGTCTGTTTAGCTCTAACCCCCTATAGTGCCCTGAGTCCTTTCCCTGTGAGTTCCTGTCTCCTTAACCATTTGACATACTACTCCTCCAACATAGTCTTTAGGAAACTTTTCTGTTTCCTTTCAGAATGATTATTTCTGACTCTGCCCTTTAAGTTGTGTCTACACTAGTTCCCAAAGGAAAACACCCATGTGTTTTTGACTACTTGAGGTAAATACTACCTTCGTCCAGTTACCCCATCTGTAAACTGGGAATAACACCAACTCGCAGGGCTGATGAGTAGGGTTAATTATATACAGAATGTGTTGGGGTTGAGCAGATACACAAGTGCTCTGGAAGTTTTTGGCATAATACTATAGCATTACAATAATTTTTGGCTTGCAAATTATACCCCAGCAGAGGCATCACATGGAAAAGTGGGTCTAACCCCATGGTCCGCTGAAAGTGAAATGGAAAAAATAAGTTGTGAAATATAACTTTTCTTCCTAAACCTAAACCTAAAGGCAGAGATAATTTTTCCATGTGCAACCCACATGCAGGCAACAAGTTTCCAGATCCTGAAGAAGACTTTCTTGTCCTGAGTGGCCTGGCCTGTTGCCAGGACCTGGCCGCTCCTCTTTTCTGAGACTACAAACCATTTAAATGAGAGGGGAGGGAGCCAGAGAGGATTTGTGGTTGGTTGAAAGGAGGGGCTTACAATGAAGATGTCCTTGCCTTTTGGGTTTTCTATTTGGGCCTCTCTTGCTTACAGAATAATTAAGTGTTTACACAGCAGATAAAGCAGAGGAGTGATTTAAAGGATAATTTGAGATACTTCAGTTTAGGGTTACCCGAAATAAACACTTTGGCCCAAGTCAATTTCTGGGTCTTCCAATATCCCCTAGACACATTTCTCTCCCTCTCTCCCTCTCTCCCCACCCCCCCCCACACACATACACACACACACACACACACACACACGCACACACAGATTATTTCCTGAGAAATGTTAAGTAGGTACATCTCAGGCAAAGAAGGGGCTGCGTAGATGGGGTTTGTGGCTGTGGGAGTTATAATGGTGGGTTTAAAAAAATTAACTGGCTCATAGAGGATGACAGTCCTGTCTGACCAAAGAGGGAAAGAGCAAATGGCTTCATCCTGAAGGGACAATCTGCAGTCAATTCCATTACATCACTGTGTGCGGCTGAGTGGCCAGAGCACAGCCTTCAGAGTAAGATCCAAGTTGGAGTCCTGGTTCTGCCACTTCCCCACTGTGGCCTCAGGCAGCAAAGAGGCGACAGCTCTCAGACTGTGAATGGGACCTCCACATCCAGCATGGCCAGGGAGCCAGGGCTGTGTCCTGACCAAAAGAGCCTCTGGCCTTCCACCTGCCCTAACAGGTCCCACTTTTCCTACAGGATACGAAAAAAGAATAGACTCCCCCCAAAGCCCATCTATTCGAACATAGGTAGCAAGTGGAGACGATTAATGATTAGGGCCACTGTCCTAATAAGTCAGCCTTCTGAGGGAATTCCTCTGACTTGGGGGTCTCAGTCCTCACACCTCAGGGTTAATAATACCCTGGGGTTTGGCGGTCAAACTCAAAGGAGCACCGGCTCTCGTGGCAGTTACCTCGTTTCCAGGCAGCTCCTCTGGTGCCTCTCAGGAGAAACTTCACTGGGCAAGCGGGCCCCCTCCCTCGGCCTCAGTTTCCTCAGTTTTGGTCAATAATCAAAGGACGATCTTAAGTTGCGAAGGAGAGACTAGTGGAGATGACATCATTTCGGCGCCACCAGACCGGGAAGTGGCAGCCAGGCCCACCTGGGTGGCCCTCCTTTGGTCCTCGGGTTGGCAGTGCACGGGGTTAAAGCCCCGACTTCCTCAGGGGTGAAAAGGGAAGCCAACGTCCGGCCTCCCCTCGGCCTGGCGCCGCGAAGGGTGCCGGGCCCCGGCTGCATCAGTCATCCCGACTGCTAACACGCTCGTTAGCATAGAGACTCCTCCGAAGATCTGGCACGCGGAGGCTGACCTGAGTCTCTGTCCCTTCAAGAAGGGGATTAGGCACCCTGTCCCCGAGGGGTCCCAGGCCGCACTTCCCTCGCGCGGATCATGCTGTACACTAGAAATGTCCGGGGATAATTAGCCCCCCGTGTCCCCCCTCCAACAGTGGGGGTCCCTGAGGTGCACGGCGCGCGGGCACCCGGAGATGCGCACCAGTCTGGCCTCTGAGCGCGGTGGGCTCCTACTGGCAACCTCACGCCGCAGGCGGCGGCGGGCCGCGAACGAGGCGGAGCCGGCAGCGCCGCGGGACCCCAGTGCCCTCAGGCGCCACCCCAGGGCTGGCGCCGAGGCGGCCGCGGGTGGCGGCGCGTGCTGAGGTGGAGAGTTGCGCCTGCTGAAGACCAGGGCACGAGGAGGGCGGGGCTTGGGCCCGCGGTCTGGCGGCCAGGCTCGCGGGGGTGGGCGGGGCGGAGCCTGCGGGGGCGGGCTGGGGGGCGGGGCGCGCGCAGGCCCGGGGAGGGCGGGGCCGCGGCGCGGGGCGGGCTCTGGCGGCCGGGGTGTCACACACGCGGCGGTTCGGGAGGCGGCGGCGGCAGCAGCGGCAGGCGCCGCCGGGACGGGCACGGGCGCACGGCTCGGGCGGGCGCTGGCTGCCTTCCTCCGTCGCTCGTTCGCTCTCCCTCCTGCTTGCTCTCCGGCTGGGGGCCGGGCTGCCCCCAGCGCTCTTGGGAAGGAAGAAGGGGGGGGGCTGAGGACGCCGACAAGTTCCCGTAGCAGCCGCAGATTCCGGCCCAGGCGAAGGCTGCGGTTCCGACGGGGCAGGAGCGCGCTCCGCCGCGGAGCGCACGGCCAGAGTGTACCAGACGGGGGGCGCCCGGGCCTTTCGCTCTCCTTGGGGCCGCGGGCCGGGATCCCATGAGACGCGCCCGTGAGGGGCGACAGATCCGAAGCCGGGGAGGCGCGCGGCAGAGGCGGAGGGCGGTGCTGCAGCTGCTGGAGGCCAGGATCCGCCGGCAGGAGGCGGCGGAGAGAACTTGAACTTGGCGTCGGGAGCGGGCGCCCCGGACGCCCCCCGCCGGGGCCGGGGCGCCGAGGGACCTGGGCCGCAGCGCTGCTCTCCGAATGGCCGCGGCGGCGGACCGGGCTCCCGCGCCGCGGCCCTAGGCGGCCTCTCGCCATGGCCAAGTGGCTGAACAAGTACTTCAGCTTGGGCAACAGCAAGACCAAGAGCCCCCCGCAGCCGCCGAGGCCGGACTACCGCGAGCAGCGGCGCCGGGGCGAGCGGCCCTCGCAGCCCCCCCAGGCCGTGCCGCCAGCCCCCGCGGGCGCCTCGGCGTCCTGCGGTCCGGCCGCCGCCTCCTGCTTCTCGACCTCGTCGGGATCGCTGCCCGACGACAGCGGCAGCACGAGCGACCTCATCCGCGCCTACCGCGCACAGAAGGAGCGCGACTTTGAGGACCCGTACAACGGGCCTGGCTCTTCGCTGCGCAAACTGCGCGCCATGTGCCGCCTGGACTACTGCGGCGGCGGCGGGGAGCCGGGCGGGGGCCAGCGCGCCTTCTCAGCCTCGTCCGCGTCGGGCGCCGCAGGCTGCTGCTGTGCCTCCTCCGGCGCAGGCGCCGCCGCGTCCTCGTCTTCGTCCTCCGGCTCCCCGCACCTCTACCGCAGCAGCAGCGAGCGGCGGCCCGCCACCCCGGCCGAGGTGCGCTACATCTCCCCGAAGCACCGCCTCATCAAGGTGGAGAGCGCCGCGGGCGGTGCCGGAGACCTCCCGGGAGGTGCCTGCTCTGGCGGCCGCACCTGGAGTCCGACGGCCTGCGGTGGCAAGAAACTGCTCAACAAGTGTGCCGCCTCGGCCGCGGAGGAGAGCGGGGCCGGTAAAAAGGACAAGGTAAGGCGTCCCTTGGTCTCACCCCTGGTTCCTGAGACACGGTGCGCGTGGGTAAACTGAGGCAACGCTCTGGTTCCTACATCAGCTTGGGGCTAGGACCCTGAGGTCAGGGATCCCACGCTGCTTCCTAGTTCTGCCCCCTCGCACGCGCTTAATCCTGGATCCTCGGCCTCCTGACACAGTCTCTTTAGCTGCTGTTCCTAGAACGTCCCCTCTCTGGGCCCACAGCCAGGTGCCCCCTTCGGAAGTAGTCTGACGGGAGCATCCTACCAACCTAGACCGAGAAAGACAGCCAGCCCTTCCGTCTCCCGAGGACTGAAGTCTGAAAGTCAGAGCTGGCACGGATTTAGAAGAGCATTTATTCTTCTTTACCCCGTCCCCCCATTCTGTGGATGGGAAACTGAGGTCCAGAGCTGGGAAGGGACTCGCCCGATATTACGCAGCACTCTTGGTGGCAGATCCGGACCGGCTGTCTTTAAACGTGCATCTGTAAATTCCTCTAAAAGCCCTGCCCTGCCCCACCCCTCGCGCCAGGTTGCCAAATCTGAGCGGCCTTTTGTACTGGAGCTGCACCGGGAACCCCCACGCGTGCTTTTCCGGTTGAAATGTGCTGCCTGCAGGATCTCTCCACTTCGACCAGTCAGTTGCTCCCGCCGTGCACAGAAGGGGGTCCGGTCAGTCAATCCATCCGGCTGGAAGGAGACTCACCCCTCCACTCCTCACCTCTTCCTTATCCCACCCCACCCCCTACTGTACCGGGAATGTAGGGGATGAGTTTATGACAACCCCCCCCACACACACACATATTAGGCCATTTTGATCCCTCTCTTTGAAGCAAACCAGTTACAGCCAAACTGGGCCCCCACTCCTCCTTCACACTCCTGTGACACCCTCCCTTCCCCATAAAATAATACTTGTTCTGCCTACTTATGGTGGAAGGCAGTGTTTTGATTATATCTGAGGCCCAGTGCCCTGCGATGTCTGTCAGGCTGACGTCCCTCTTGTTCTCCTCATCACCCCCACATTTTCCCAAAGGTAAACTTTTGCCCAGGCGTGGGCTGGGGAAGACTGATAGAGAGTCTGAGTTCCTTTTAGGACTGGATGTCCAGACAGAAGGGAGACAGGCTCCTACCTGCCAGCTGGTGCTAGGAAAGGGATCTTTTTGTTTTTCAAGCAGGAGGACTAAAGGGATCCCCCTCTTTTAATTTCTCTGCTTGGCTTCTCTATGAGGCCCCAGGTCCTGAGAGTCTCCCCTCTCATCTGGGTCTGCTAAAGGGTGGGCAGTCAGTGGAGGATCCCACCTACCTCTGGGACCAGTTAGGGGGCACACTTCTGAAGCATGAACTCTGGGCTTCCTACAAGAAGCTGGGAGCCAGGTGGTTCCCCCAGGTGCTGCCTTGGAGGAGGGGGAGGTTTCTCTGGGAGCCTCCAGGATCAAAGGCTTACGGCTGATCTGTGAGGGAAACACCAAAGAGGCTCTCTGCTGCCTCATGCATGGCTCAGGCTTGGCTAGGTGCTGGCTTGGGAGACTCTGAAGTTCCCGGGTATTATGGTTGGTTTGAGCAAGGCCCCACCAGTGAAGGTAGAGAGATTCCCAGTTAATGGTGCTGACCTTCTGTGTCCCCTGTGTTATTCCATGACCACCTCCCAGGCGGGCAAATCCTTCTCTCTCACTGCTTGTGGTTCTGCTGCTTGCTAAAGTTTTCTTTAATGGCTTTCAAAACTTTAGTAGGCATTTTTTTTCCTAATTACAATTAAGACTATTTCAAATACTGAGGGAGGGATAATGTGTTTTATAGCTGGAATGTCAAATGTGTTTAAGAGTTGGCTTCGTTCACCATCATGTTATTTTATGGGTCTTTTCTGTGCCCTCCTCTATTGGGTGCTGGAGCAGCCCCCCTTGAATTTTATGGCCCAGGCTGCAGTGCTAATGATGAGTTCTGTGATGGGAGTGCTGTTACAGCAGGGGATGAAGTGGAGGTGGTCAGGGAGGGCCATTGTGGGGGAGGGGCGGTGACGATGGCTGGCTGCCGAGAGCTTGGCACTTTAGGGGATGCCTTTGTGGCTGGTATCGAGAGGTTAGAGTTGTGCAGGACCCCAGAGGGGCATCAGGGCCCAGGTTAGGAAGGACCTTGTAAGCTAAGCACAGTGAGGACCAGTGAAGGGATTTAGCTGCTAAGGGAGGTTAGCAGATTATTTTTTTTTATCTCTCTTCGCTGCATTTCACCTACTAGGTTGTGACTTTGAGACCTTTGATCTTTTAAGAAATTGTTCTGATCCAGAGACAGGAATCACAGCTACCAGATGTTCTTTTTAACCAGGAAGAGGGGAGGCAACCACAGAGGGCCACACTACACAGTGGTTCTCAAACCAGAACTTGCAGTGCTCTCTAAAACACTGATTCATCAAGCCTGCTGTGGGTCCTGAGAATGTGCATTTCTAACAGGTTCCCAGGTGATCTTTGCTGCTGATCCTGGTATCACACTTTTGAGGACCATTGATGTAAAGTGGCTTCTCCTTAACGCTCCCCCTGGGTCTTCTGATTGGAACTGCTTTGGGATGCAGAGACTCTAGATCCCCTCATCTCTGCCCTCTGTGTGGGGCTGTCTCCTCATCTGGGGCCACCACCCATTCCTGGTCAGGCAGTCAGATCGCAGCCTGGTTTTGGCCTTATTTTCAGCCAGACAGCTTTTGGAAGCCCGGGCGTACTATAGATCACCCCTGAACACCTCGGAGCCTTCCTTCTGCCTCTCACACATGGATCCAGGAAAACCCACTTCTGGTACTCCATTTAATCTCAGGCCCAGCTTCCTTCTATCAGTTGTTGGGGATAGGACAAGAACCCATAAGGCTGTTGAATGCCTCCCCACCCCCCACCCTGTCTGCCAGGCCCTATGTTTGTTTTTAACATCAGGCTTCAGTTGGGAGTTACTGTGTTGTGAAGTAGAAGCTGTTGGTCCACAGATCCTCCTTTTCGGTGCCTCCTGTGCCACCTCCCACCACAGGGGTTCCACCTCTTGCCTCCCTCTGTACCAGAGCCTTTCTGTATCACACACTTAGGCGTCGTTTTATTCTCCCAGTGAGTTCTAGAGTGTGTGTGCGCGCACACACACACACACACACCCCAAGCATCCAGTCTTGGGTGTTTTCCCTTTTAGAATCATGTGGAAGAGGGGAAGGAGTGACAGCTACAGAAGACTTGTCAGTAATTTCTAGCATAAGTCTCTGGAGGAGATTGTCATACACTGTCTTCATCATTTGTTTCCCCTGGGTTTGTCTTGGGGAATTTCTTGAGGTCTTTACCTAGGAGGCAGCTTTGAGCTGGATCTAGAGATGGAACTGGGATTTTCTGTGCAGGGGAAGAGGTGACTGCATCCTGCATCACTTCTGTGTCAGTGCTGTGTATACGTGTGTGTGTAAGTTTGCATATGTAAATGTGTGTGAGTATATATGTGTGTACCTGTTCATACAGAATCTCAGCATGGAGTATGTTCCTGAAAACCAAAGCTTTCTTGCAGCGGGCCTCCCTTAGTGAATGGGAGATGATGTCAAGTAGGCGGGAAGCTGAGTTTGGACCCCCGCAGGGAGTCCTTGAAACTGGTGAGCCAGGAAAGGGACAGACTCAGAGCTATGATTGAGCTGTCACAGTGGGGGGTGGGGGTGGGGTGGGAGAGAATGGGATCAGAGTTAAGGGACAGTTATAGTCCAGGTAAGAGGCTGAGAGAACCTGAGCTTCCCGGAAAAGAAAATGAAACTTTAATAGATAGAAATATTATTCCTTCAGGTTGTCTTTATTAAAAACTAACAATGACAAAAGAAGCCAGTAACTTGGTAGATCTCCCTTTGTGCAGCCAAACAGGTCTCATCCCGTTATGTTTTCTGCTGAAGTCTTGTTTCTTTTATCATAATTAAGTAAATGTTTCCACCACAACTGAGAAAGTCAAGATGCATGATGACATCAGTTTCCCAAGTTTTAAATACATGCTAATGTGTACCAACACTTTATATTTTGTCAGCATCCACAGGGTTGAGTTAAATAACACGTTTTCTAAAGAATAATATCATGTCTAACCGTTTGTTTGTTTGTTTTTTGTTTTTAAGATTCAGCAAACAGTTTCTGAATGGCCTGCTAGACAAGGGATATTCAGAGAATAAATGGTGGTCAGCTTTCCAAGAAGGAAGCTTCTCAGTTTGCAGTTGAATACCAGCTTTGCAAAGGTCTAGTCTGGGAGACAAATATAGCTAGAGAGACCTGAGGAATGCCAAGACAGAAGTGTGTGCAAGGGACTGGTAGGGCCTCGAGTTATGGGAAGTCAAAGAGAGCTTTCAGGAGGAGGAGGAGGTGATATTTGAGCTGACTCTGGAAGAATGAGTGGGAATTTCCTAGGCCAGGAACTGCTGAGGAGGGCTGTCCATGAAGAAGGGACAGGACAGCTTGTGCCAGGGTCTGAAGGCTTGGGAAAGAATGGTTTAGAGGCTCAGCAGGGCAGGTATTATGGGGGATTGCAGAGGGGGTTAGAGCCACAAAGGGAAGAGGGTCTTTCATGTGCCTTGCTGGGGAGTTGCAACTTGTTTTTTGGGGCTTTTTCACACGAAATCATTGATGTGTGGCTTGACTGAAGCCAGAGTCAAACATAAGTTGTCAGTTTCCATTTTGGTTAACAAAAGGTAAGAGCCAAAGTTAGTGTCTGTGGTTTGGCTTGGGATATTCTTTTCTTTTTAATTTTTTTTAATGTTTATTTTTTATTTTATTTTTGAGAGAGAGAGATTGAGCATGAGCAGGGGAGTGCAGAGAGAGGGAGACACAGAATCTGAAGCAGGCTCCAGGCTTTGAATTGTCAGCCCAGAGCCTGACGTGGGGCTCAAACTCAAGAACCTGCAAGATCATGACCTGAGCCCAAGTTGGTCGCTTAACCGACTGAGCCACCCACGTGTCCTGAGATACTCTTTTCTTTGAAGTCCTGTCCCTTGAAAGTAGTGTGAGAGAGATGTTGCATATCAAACCCATTTTTCTGCATTGAGTCCCCAGAAGAGAAATCTGTTCTCTAGGCTTTGTGCTGACCACTTAATTGGTCATTTAATCCTCACAATCACACTAGGAGAGGTTTAGATACTGTATCAGTTAGCTATTGCTGCATAACATATAACCCCAAACTCTGTGATTTTAAAAACTAGGGGTTAGAAACTTTTCTTAAAAGGCCAGAGGGTGGGTAATTTTAGGCCTGAAAACAGTTGTGTCTCCATCACAACTGTTCAACTCTGCCCTTAGAGCTGGAAAGCAGCCATAGATGATATATAAATTAAAGGGCATAACTGTGTTTCAATAAAATTTTGTTTACAAAAACAGGCAGCTGACCTATGGTCTGTAGTTTCCAACCCCTCCTTTAAATGATAAGCCTTTATTATTGTCCACAAGCCCACATGTCAACTGAATAGTTTTTCTGGTCTCAGCTGGGCTCATGTAGGCATCTGTGGTCCATTTGGGGTGGATGTGCAACCCTACTGATCCTTGCTGGTCTTTCTTACATGCTTGGGGTAGCTGGTTTAGGATGGTCTTGACTGAGACAGTCAGGCTCTGTTCCATGTGGTCTCTCATCCTCCAGCAGGCCAGCCTTGTTCCTATGATTGTGGCAGGGTTCTAAAAGAGCAGAAGCCCATGAGGTTTCTTGAGGTTGGAAACTGGCACACTGTTCCTTCTACTACATTCAGTTGACCAAAGCAAATTACAATGCCAGCCAGGATTCAAGGAGAGAGGAGGAGGGTCACCTGGGTGGTTCAGTCAGTTAAACGTCCCACTTGGGCTCAAGGTGTGATCTCATGGTTCCTGGTTTTGAGCCCTGTGTCAGGCTCTGTGCTGACAGCTCAGAGCTTGTAGTTGCTCTGGATTCTGTGTCTCCTTTCTGTGCTCCTCTCCTGCTCATGCTCTGTCTTTCTCTGTCTCTCAAAAATAAATAAATGTTAAAAAAAATTTTTTTTAAACAGAGGAGAGAGGAGGATCTGCATAATCTCATGGCAAAGGGCAGGGATACAGGCAGTCCATTAACCGAGGCCTTCAATACTATCCATCTACCACAGGTAGTATTACCCTTATTTTATAGATAAAGAAACCGACGCCTCAAGGTTAATGACTTGCTTAATGTTACACAGCTACCAAGTGACAGAATCAGGATCACATCTGTGCGATCTGAATTCCAAGTTTATATGCTATTTATCAATTTGTTGTACTATTTTCTGTGATTTAAATGGAGATAGTAGGGCTCTGATATTTACTGAAATGTGCGTTGTGTGTCTCCTCCTCCCTTCACTTAATGTTCCTCTTTCTCCCCTCTGCCCTAATTTCCACCCCATTCAGTCTGGGCTTTGGGGGGTCCCCAGAAGAGACCCCAGAGCTGGCTTTTCTCTCTCCCTCCCGCATCTGCCTCCGAGGTCCATAAATGAGATGTTAATGAAGCCCTTGAATTATTTTATAGAGAAATTCTGTGCGCAGAGTTGGTGCTTCTCAAGGGACAGCTGCACAAAACATGTGTCTTGTAACTGTCATGTCTTCTCAAATGAGAAACACCAAGCATTCCCTGCCTCCAAGGATTGGTGACGCTGTATGTGCTGCTTGGGGGTGGGGGTGGGGGGAATAAATAAATACATAAAAATAACCAAAAATCTAATGGTACCTTGAACTTATCAAAAAGGAACCTAAGTTTCCTTAAAGGAGATCAGGTGACCATCCTCTAATCTGACAATCTCGGAACAGGATTGATTTCCCCCGACTTAACCCCCTAAGACTTGACCTCATCCTCTCCCCGCCCCCAAAACATTCTGACCCATAAAATAGACGTTAAAGGGCAAATTTGAAACAGGTGTGGCTTCCTCTGGTCATTTAGCAAAGCTCAACTCGCCTGTGTCAAGCGCTCCCCTGGGCAGTTTATCTTGGGCTGACTTTTAGATCTTGTGCTGAGACAGCCAAGAGGTAGTGGCCTGTGGGAGAAGGGGGAGGTCAGGCTTGGCCCTAAAAAATAAATTGGGATGTATAACTTTGAAGCAGAGAGCTGGGATGCTGGCTGGCCGATGGCAGCACCTGTTGGCATTCTGAGCGGTGGTGGTGGGTTTCCTGCTGGATGGAGACAGGATGCAGTGGTCTCTACCATCCTGACTTCATGACTTCTATTTGGCCTGTGTTGCCATATGCAGGCCACTGTCAGGAGCTGTGTGGATACAGGGATGAACCAGGGGGTATGTGGTGCCTACCCATAAGGAGTTTATTGGTGAGGACACAGGAACCAGGTGAGAATACAGATTTATGTGGCGGAATTTATCAATAAAGTGGTATGGGTGAGCTGAGAGCCATTCTGGCACAGAGGCTATTCTGGGCAGAACCTTGATTCCTTGGAGGTGAAGGTAGCACCTTCTGAGAAGAAGAAGCACCTTCTGAGGTAGGTGCTACTGTCCTTCCCATTTTACATATGAGAAAACTGAGGGACAGAGCTGTTAAATAACTTGTCTGAGGTCCTACCACCAGTAAGTGGCAGAGATGAGATTTGAAACTGGATCCAGAGTCTTTGTCTTTGGCCACTGTGCCATACCCCCTCAGGCTGCGCAGTCTCATGCCTGAATTTCCTCTGCCTTATTTGTGGCTAGACTTTATAAAAAGCCCCTCTGTTAGCCTTGTAGGAGCAATTGATTCCTACATCTATGTAAGTATTCCATAACTTAAGAGCACTTGCATACCTGTAGTTAATTTGCTTTGTAGAGTCAGTCTGTAAGGAAAATGCTATAACCCCCATTTTACAGATGGAGAAACTGAGGCTCTGGGGAGGTGTGGAGGTACTTCACAGCAGGTACTGGCTTGAGTCAGTGGCCAGGCTATGGACCTTCTGTTCTGAGCCCAGTGCCCTTTGTGCTGTGGGTGTGGAAGTGGTTTGGCCAAAGCTCCAGTCCACAGGAAGGGTGACAGCCTGATTGATTTCCGGTTCTTTCCATGTTTTGATTCTGAAATACTTTACTGAGACCATTAAGGAGCATCGACAGAGGACCTTGCTTCCACAATGGAATTTTCCTTCTCTTCCTGTTTGGTATTTTCCAGTAATATTTCTATTAATGTTTCACTTTCAGAGGCACTAGCTTCCTGAGAGTTTTTCGCTTTCTCAATTGCTGAGCCAGGAAGAATTGAATTTTCCTCTAAGTCATTCAGTTCCTTTCCATTTTCTCCAAGGGGAGCGCTCTCTGGATTTCCCATTATGCTGTAGAGGAAGGATCTTGGAGGTGGGTCCAAGGGATGGAGAGAGAATTAGTCAAGGCCTTGGGGAATGACTCACACCCTGTGTTTTCCAAGCAGGACTTAAGAGTAATGGTCAAAAAGGGGCTCCCCAAGGTCCACAAGGGGAGAAGTAACTTGACAGGTGGGTGGGGGGAAGTGGATATCACTGGCCCACTGCTGGGCCTTCACTTACAGGCTGGACCTCCAGTCCTCAGCTGGACCATGAGAGCTTATATCAAGACTTTTCTCCCCATTCATTCATTCAACAGATATTGTTGACCACTGCTTATGTGCTGGGGATTGTTCTATTGAGGTACTGGGGATAAAGCGGTGAACAATACAGATAAAAATGTGTGCTCCCTGGGGTACCTGTCTGGCTCAGTCAGTAGAGCACGTCTCTTGATCCAGGATTGTAAGTTTGAGCTCTACATTGTGCAAAGCGTTTACTGGAAAATGAATGAATGAATGAATGAATGAATAATAAAATCTAAAAAAAAAGTTTGTGTTCCCCTGAGTTTGCTCCCTCATGAGAGGAGTCAAGCAAATACAGTGTGTTGGGTGGAGAGTGTGAAAGGTAAAGCAGGTTAAAGAGGCTAGGGTGGGCCAGAGTTTGAGATATGGTGCAGTTTTAGATGAGTTCTCAGCTGTGCTGAGGATGTGAAGGCAGGATTCCCATGGTTTCAAGGGCAGGGCATTCCGCACAGAAAGAGCAGTCAGGGCAGGAGCCCAAGTCAGGAGCAGGACCGGGGGGCATTCAGGGAAATGAGCATGACTGGGTGGGAGAGGTGGGCTGGGGAGGTGGGGAAAAGTGGGCCAGGGAGACTGAGTATGGTGTGCCTTGGGGGCACTGGAAAGGTCTCTCAGTTTAAGTCTGAATGAGACCGTGAGACAGGGAGTGGAGGGTTCTGAGCAGAGGAATGATGGGCTCTGACTTGGGTTTTGAGAGGATCACTCTGGCTGCCTAGTGGGGAACAGCCTGGAGCGGGGTGAGCAGGAGGCCAGCTGGGGCACCTGCGAATGTTGGATCAGGGGTGCTAGTGGTGGGTGAGGAGAAGACACCGCGCTCAGGACACATCCATAAGGTAGAGCTGCAGGATTTCCTGACAGATGAATGCCACGTGAGGTATGAGGGGCAGGAGAGTCAAGGGTGACCCTGAAGTTCTGGCCTGAGCAATAGGGAGGATACCAGAGGACAGTCATAGTTAAGCCTTGATGGGCTTGACCCAGCGGCTCAGTCCTGAGGCTTAAAGCAGGACACATTCTGCCTCCCAGGGTTCCTGAGAACCTGGAGGAGGCACGGGTGACCTCCGGTCCATCCCGGCTGGGGAAAAACACCCTATATGGGAGGTGGGTTTGGAGGAAGGTGCAGATGGGACATCTCAGACAGAAGGCATCCTGTCCACAGTGGTTGAGATCAGAAGGGGAGTGCTGCTGGGTGCATACAGGTGTGGCCAGAGCCTGGGACTCGCCTTGGTGTGACTGCCGGTGATGGAGGAAGGTGGCAGGAGTTGTGTGTAAAGGGCCTTACCTGCCACTGGTCTGAAATGGCCCCAATTCTCCAAATTCAAAAGAAGCAACTTGCTGTGTTGCATGCCTGAGCCGGACACTACAGAAGGGCAAAGATGAGTGTCATGGTTATGTCTCCAGGGACAGGGCTGGAGCCTGCCTGCTTTGCTGAGCAGAGCATTTCATTGCTGAGCATTTGTGATTGTTGGGAAAATTCCCCCTTCTATGGGGCCCAGCAGTACGTGGGCCACAGGGAGGAGGCAAACAGAAGTAGGAGGAATGGGGCTTTCCTGGTTTTCTCCAGGCCATGACTAAATTCTGAAAATGAAAGTGACTAGAAAGTTCTTTACAGTGAAGCTTCACTTTTTTTTGGATGTGCACTCCCAGAAAGCCAGACAGCCCCATAATCCGTCTGGTGCATTCCAAAACCACGCATGTGATTTGGAGCCTGCGTGGCATTTGTGGAATGGTGCAGCCTCTACCTGCTCCTCTGTGGGGGCGGTTGTGAGTTGGCAGTGTGCTGAGGCAGTTCCTTAGAACCACAAGCTTGGATTTTTAAATATGTTTCAAGGTTTATATCTGTGAACTTTTTCTCCCCCTTTTAACAAAACTAAGACAAGTTTGGTGTAGAAAATGCAGATAAGCAAAACTAGCAAAACTAACAAATTCTATAATTCAAAGAAATCATCATTAGCATTTCACTATTTTTCAATTAGCCATTTTTTCAACGCATCTATCTATACATTTTTCCCAGCACAAAAATTAAGTAATATTGTACGTATTTATTTTCTTTTTGTTTAGAGACATGGAAAGATGTCTCCATTATCTTAAACATTAAACAACAGTAATTGAATATCTATATCATATTCAGTTAGGCTTTCCATAGTCTTCCCTAATTTAACAGTGCTCTAACGACCATCTTTGTAACAGAATTCTTAGCTTAAGTCTCTGAAGGTTTCCCTGGGACTGAGTCCCAGAAGGAGGATTGTTGGGTAAGAAGGGGAAAATTTTGATATGTGCTTTCAAATTGTATCCTAGAAAGATTTCACACATTTACGCCTGTTTTACTCTAATCCAATTTAGTTTCATTTGTAATTTCTTGGGTTACTGGTGTCCATGTGCTTTGACCATTTATGTTTCTTTTCTAAAAGTGTATACTTATATCTTCTGTCTGTCCTTTCTACGGTAGGGTTTATAGGTTTGTTTTGTTTTGTTTTGTTTTTTGTTTTTTTTTTGAGAGAGAGAGAGGGAGGGCAGAGAGAGAAGGAGATAGAATCCCAAGCAGGCTCTGGTGGTGTCAGCATAGAGCCCAACCCAGGGCTTGGACCCACAAACTGTGAGATCATGACCTGAGTCAAAATCAAGAGTAAGTCGCTTAACCAACTGAGCCACCCAGATGTCCCTGTGGGGTTTAGGTTTATCTTTTTATTGATTTGTAAGAGCTCTTTGTGGATTAAGGATGGCAGCCCCTTACCTGCCATTTGAGTTGCGGAATAGTTTTTATTTACAGATTTATAATTTGTGTTTCAGTTCTGTTTGGTGATTGCTGTTGCTTACACCGAATCGTTTTCTGTTATTAAATAACTCCCAGTGGTCTTCATGATTTCTGGAGTATGCTGCTTAGAAAAGTCTTCCTTACTCCAATGTTAATCTGTATTTTCTTCTAATAGTTTGATTTTTTTTTTAACATTGAAATCTTAATCCATCTGGAGTTTGATTTCAGGGTATGAGGTAGGGTTTTAATTTTGTTTTTCTGAATGACCAGTCTGTGTCGGGGCATCTTCTCGTTTCTTGCTCTGTGATCTGTATTTCTTCAGGTGCCTTTTTAGGCTTAAATATTTTGACTGTCTCGCCGTGACTGAGTTTAGGTCTTATCAGCCTATTATGATAATGATGATTTCGCCTTGTCTTCATAAAAATGACACCTTGTGTCTGCAGGTACCCATGTGCTTATTACACATTCAATTTCTGACACCTGAGGGAAGTAACTGGGTATTAGCGCTTCGTCTTTGGATGCCAGGTGTGACACTGTGGGCGGGATGAAGCCAAGAAAGCCTCAACCCACCTCTGGTGGAGTCGGCATCCCCATCCAGGATCAGGGGACTGGATGTTTGTATATATTTGGGGTGACCACATTCTGTGTTCTGCCCTACCTGTGGGGCCTTATCTGGGTGTGTCTGCTTCAGCTTTCATATGATGACTTGTGGAGAAAGGGATGCAACATTCAGTCATCAGTGCAGCGACCATTTTTTAGATACCTACCATGTTCCAGCACTAAGCTAAGCCCTGTGGATATTCAGAGATGAGTAAGCCCCGTTCTCATCCTCAAAGCCCAGGAGGGGTATTGGAAAGGCCCAGGGCTCTCTCCAATGCAAGACAGAGTTCAGTGCCAGGATAGAGAGACAGGTGTAATGACTGAGTGGGGAGGAGAAGCATTGGAGCCCAAGGTGGGCACAGGCAGTAGTGGAGCTCTCTGTGGGTAAAAGAGCTCAGACTTGGGGCATGGCTAAGACTTGAAGGTGTGGCATATGAAGACTACAGTATTTTGGTCACTTGGCTGTTTTTCACACCCACCAAAGTCCAGCTCAAGTGATACGACTTCACAGAGTTCTCCCCTCATCCCCAACCTTTCCTGTCCTCCTTAGCCCAGGTGTCCTGTGTCTTAATCAGCAAGAGACCCTTTCTGAACCCCTGCTGCATGTTCCTCTTTCTCTGGCTCAGGCTGTGTCAGGATAATCCATCTTGTAGTGTCCGCTGTGAGGTTTGTGACATTAATGAATTGGTGTTGATGGCGCAAATTAAGTCCGGGAGTATTCACCGGGAATAAACCAAGAAAAAAATGCAGATTTTTGAACACTGAAGAACATTTTTATGGTCCTAAGAGGCTGAGGGTATCTACCTAGTTCATTATATTGTGTGTTACATCGCATCACTGAACACTAGACCAGCCCTCATAACACATTAGAATCACCTGGGGAGCATTTTTGAAAATTTTCAGTTCCCCACACTAACTACCATCATGGCTCCCTGGGCATCAGTATTTTGGGAAGCTCCCCAGATATTCTGATGCATGGCCAAGGTTGAAAGCTGCAGTCCTGGACCTTAGTTTAGAATTCCAGGGGAGCCTGGGGATCGCTCAGTCTAACCCTTCGGCATCCATGCCTAAAAACCTCCAGTGATGAAGGGATTCATCACTTCCCAGGCCACATAACTTACCCACTCCTTTGCACAGCTGGGCTTGAAAGGTTTTCGTTTTTTGGGTTGTTTTTTTTTTTTTTTTTTTTTTTTTTTCTGTTCCCTCCAGCTTAGCACAGATTTGTTGAGTACTTGGTGTTACAGGAGCTCTGCTGGCTGACTTATTTCTCTCTGTAGACTCTACTGTTGTAGTTGGACTCCTTGAGGTCAAGTAGAACCAGTCTAACCTTACTTCTTCTACATGATGACCCTCAGATGTGTGAGACCCTCAGATGTGTGATCATATCTTCAAAGGCAGAGGGAAGCTGCAAGTTGTAACAGTTCCCCATAGAGCCAGGTTCCCAGCCAGGACACGCACTGCTAAGGGCAAGTACCTTCCAGTATTACAAGTGTGGAGGGCACTGATGGACCCCAAGTCCAGGACATTCCTGGACAGGAAGTGGCAGGCTAAACCAGGTTCTGAGTGGGTGGCCTGAGGTTAGCGCTGAGGAGTGAACAGTGCCAGTGCATGACCCAATGGGGAGCAAGGTTGGATTATCAGGTGGATTTGGGGGGTCCAAAGCAAAGAGTAGAGGAGCAGTTAGGAGTAGCTTCCAGGGGAGCAGGTGGGATCTTGCCACCCAGGACCTCAGTCCCAAACAGGTAGAAGTAGAGCAGAAATTGCCCAGATGAGAGCGGCATTGTGTAGGAGGCTAGGCATTCTCTGTCCTGGTTCTTCGTCCTTTGTGGGGGGTAGCCAGCAAGGCCACGAACCACAGGTGCCCAGAGCTATTGATTTAAACACTGTGAAACCCTAATGGTGTCCAACCGTGGTGGTGTGAAATGAGTACCAGCTTTGGGGTCAGAAGTCTGGATTCAAGTCCTGGCCCTGATGCTTGAAAGCTTAGTAACTTGGGACAAGTGATTAACTTCCAGGCCTGGAATGCTGCATCTGTCCTAATGTGGGTTTAACAGTAATAGATGGCGTTTCCTGACTGCTCACTCCATGCCTTGCAGCTATGTAACACTTTCCATGTATGATCCTCATGGCAGGTCTTTGATGTGGTCCTATTAGAATCCCCTTTTTTAATGTGAAACATTTTGGAGATGAGGTCCAGGGGCAGTACACAGGTCATTGTGAGGCTTTAATAAAATCATTTGTTTAAATGGCTGTGCACAATGTCTGGCATGTAGGAAGAGCTTTATGAATGTTTTCATATTCTTTTGGCCACAGTCTATCCTAGGCCTCAGCCTGGAACTCTAGGCTTCCTATAGTCACAGTCAAGCCAGTGGAGCTGCCCTGTCTAGCTTGGTAAAGGCATCCTCAAAAAGTAGGCCTGTCCTTATTTTGATGGTCAGTTTGTATTGATCCATGATACCTTGCAGTGGGAGAGTAAAAGTAAAAACTATTCCTGGGTCATCATCCTGTTCCAAGTTCTTTATATAGATTAATTCACTGAAGTCCACAACACTCCCTAGGAGGTAAATTCTATTAAAAGTCCCATTTTACAAATGGGGAAACTGAGGCAAACAGGGCTTTGTTGTTTGTTTTGTTTTTAGTACCTTGTCATAGATGATGCAGCTACTAAGAGCTGCAGATGGGGGGCCCCACGCAGTTAGTCTAGCTTCTGTCTACCCTTAATCTCTGTGCTAATAGCTATAGGGCACATTGACAGAGGTCATAGTTCTATATCACCTGGTGGTCTCAAAACCATGATGCCAAAGTCATTTACAAACCAGAGAGTTGATAAAGCTTCTGGTTTGGACCAGGTACTCTCTATGTGTTCTCAGGATAATGCTGCTGAAGGAGAATTCAGAAGGCTTCATGGAGGAGGTGGCACAGAACTGGGCCTTCTTGGAAAGGGAACATTTGGGTATTTGGACACTGGTGGGTGTGAGGAGGGCATCAGGGGTGGGGGGCACTGTGAGCAGTCTCAAGTGATGGAGGGAGAGGCAGTGAGAAGGTGCAAGGGGAAAGACGCCAGAATGGGAGCTGAGGCCAGGTGTCGGAAGTCCTGAGGGCCAGACCACAGAGTGTGCTCTTTATTCTATAATGGGAAGTGGTAGAGCCAGGGGGTAACAAGGTCAGATCTGTGCTTTAGGAAAACCAGTCTGTGTGCCGCTTAAGAGGACTGGTTAGAGAGGGTGGGAAGGGGGAGACCTAAGCGGAGCTAAGAGGTGGGGACCCCAGTTAGGAGACCTCAGATGCCTCAGGCAGAGGGAGAAGGGCCTAACCCCAGTCTGGATCCTCAGGCTGCAAAATACCGTGACTGACTACTCAGGCAGCTTGTGATGACACCGGTCAATGGAGGAAAATTGAGCACTTGTCAAGCACAGGTTTGCCTGGATCACCTCATCAGTAGCCGAGATGCCTTGTGTGTGAGAGTTTGTGAGTTACCCGGTCCACCGGGGCCTTTGTCCGCGTTCTGTCCGTCAGACACATCTTGTGCCAGGGATTCCTCCTGGGCCTGGGCTGGGAATGGAGGTACATCTCCACGTGTGGTCCTGCCGGTGGGAGAGTCGGACCAGAGGTCTTGTGTGAGTCCAACGGCACCTCAGCTGGTTGTTGCTGCAGAAACGCAGAGCAGGCAAGGGCAGAGCCACCACACGGGCAGCCTATCCCTGAGGGAAGCTGTGCAGGTGGTGGAGATGGGGGAGGGGGCAGTGTTTGTTCTTGGGGGCCGCAGAGCTAGTCCCCCGGTCTTGGACCGAGGCTCACTCTGCCATCGGATGGCGGCACCTCACAGAGTTGGACGTTGGGGCTATCCATAGAAGGTAGAAGGAAGTCATGGTAAAGCTGTGAGTGGTGTAGCTGGAGCCTTCAGAAGAAGGGAATGCACAAGGGAGAGGAGAACGCTGGGGCTCTGTCCAGTGCCAGGATGCTGACCTTTAGAGGACGTCCTCTGCAGGGAGAAGCTCTTTGAGAAGCAGTGAGCGCTCAGGAGCCATCAGGTCCCCAGAGGGGAAGAAACATTAGCCTTGATGAAGATGTTTGCTGGGCTCCATCCAAGGATCCCCTGAGGATCACCAACCAATTCCTTCCGCATTCAGTACTGGATCAGAGAGGCCCCTCTGGCCAGCAGAACATTCTTTCTGAGCCCAGAAGAGATACTTTGTAAATAAATATCCAGGAATAATGTGCCATCAGTCCAGCTCAGGGGGCTCCTGCTGCATGCATGGGGCACACATTCGGGGAATTCAACTGTCAGTCAACTCCTGCTTGCTGAGCTTCTGTGGGGCTCGGGATCCATCTGAAAGCCATCTGTGGTGTGACTGCCAAGTGACAAGATGGTGGGAATTGGTGTCATCACTTCCTAGTCCCCCACAGGATGGCTGAGAACATTGTTGAGGCTCAGATCACACACACACACACACACACACACACACACACACACACAGGCCTTGGGCCTGAATGTTGTCAAAGTGCAGACACCAAACCCAAACTTGCTACTGGGGTCTTGCCTTCCTTCCCCTTGTCCCACCCCATCCTGATTTTTGTCTGCACTCTTGTTCTGATTCTTTATCACCCACACACTAGGACAGAAGTGGGCCTCATCTTGAAAAAGCTGAGGAACTTATCTCTATCCTTTATTTTGAGAAGGCCTTAAAGATTATTAGACATGAAGCCTCCAGAGGAAGCAGAAATTGCTGAATGTGACAGCTCGCAGAGGGATGCTGATTAAGCAGCTTGGAAGTAAGAAGCTGTAGTCAATGGATAGGGGTGAGGGCTCATTCTTGATTTTTTTTTTTTTTTTTTTTTTTTTTTGGTACGATTCAATTCCTCTCTTCTTAAATTAGAAATGCCCTTTTTACACCTGTCTGATCCTTTGGGGAATGGTAATCCCAGAAAATCTCGTAACCCTTTGCTCTTGATGGTTTCTTCTGGTTTTACCTATTTCTCCACAACCTCATAAGCACTTCACAGTATTGGATTCTGTCAAGTTCAATGGCTCAAGGTTTTGTTTGCACTCAAACATTCCTTACTCTGAGAGTAAATTTCAGTTTTACACTTACAATTCAGAGTCATTTTATTTTGGACATTTCTGATGGCCACCTTATAGTTATGGATGGGAAAGGGACTTTAGATCTGTAAAGGGTACTGAAACAAAACAAGAAGTTTATATGTTCTTATCTTCCCCCAAACTTTTTGTTTAAAAAATTCAAAAAGGGAAATCAGGGCTTCCCTTGAAGGAAGAAGCCAGGCTTACTTAGATCTGTGTATTTGAATTTCAAAGGCTTGTTTGAATGTGAAAACTAAGGACATCTTGCCTTCACAGTCTAAAAATCAGAGACTACTGAGTTAGATTATCATTATAAAGTTTATTCCTATAGTCATTAGGGGCATGACCTGTTCTACTCTTTAGTTCTTTAGTGGTAAACGAGAATTGTCCCCATTGCTGCATTGGTCCATGACTGGATGGTCAAAACATTGACAAACATTCACAAGTGGATCCAAAATCATAGGGTATGTCTTGGGGATTTGTACCAAGCCGTGTGTGTTGCAGATTCATGCATTGATTTTAGAATAGCCACATAGTACCTGTTCAAACGCTGGCCTAGGGGCCTGTGAGAGAAGCAGTATAGGACAGTGAAGGAGCACTGCTCAGGCTTAGTCTGGATTCGGAATTGAGGGTCTGTGATTTTGGGCAAGTTGCTTGACCTCTCTGAGCCTGTCTTCCCAACTTTAAAATGAGAGTGCTCATCCCTATCATGAGGTCAGCCGTTGAGGCTGCTGTGAAAAGACTTAATAAATTAAAGTTACCCTAGAAGTGTTGTACACTTGGTTCCAGGTCAGAAAGAGTAACAGCAGACAGTGAGGGAACAAGACAGAGAAGCTGAAAAGTTGCTGCTCCATGACCTAGTGTGTGCCCTGATAGGAATTTATCCTGAGGATAGAGTGAAGAGAGTCACAGTGACTTAGTTACCAGTAACCGACAGCAATTGGGAAAATGAAAAACTGGAAATCCCCTAAATACCCAAGCATGAGAAATGTCTAGCATGTGCCACATGCTGGGGGAGAGGGCCACAGCCAGCCAAAGTGGAGTTGAGTGACTCAACTGCAGAATAGTCAAGAGGGGAAGGGGTTAGATATAAAAAGCTAAATATTTGTATTCTCCCCCCTACCCCATTCCTACATACCTATGTAGGAAAAAAGCTGTAAGTAAATAGATCCAAATGTGAACAATGGTTGTCACTGGAAGATTGGGTATTTTTTCAGATTTTAAAAACAAACATTATTTAATGGCAGAGATACTTTTTTTTGTTTGTTTTTTGTTTTTTTTTTTTTTACAAGCTAATGATATCTCAAGTGCAGAGGAGAATGAGAAGGTAAGCCAATGCAGGCTCTCTGCCTCTCAGCCCTGCCATCTGAATGAGTTGTTGAACTTCAAAGCCAGGGCTGAGAGTGTCTCATTGTGTTGGAATGTGGGCAATGAGGATCACAGGAAGTGGTGACAAGCCCTTTGTTATATAAGCTCACCAGGCTTGCTCGGTGCCAGCTCTGGCCCTTGGTGCTCCATCAGGGGCATCATCTGTCTGTGTCCGTGGTCACAGCCTGAGCCTGGGCAGGGACCTATATTATCGGAACTGTGCTGCCAGGCACAGGAAGCCACAACTGCACACCCTCTCTCCTTTAACTGCCACTGGTGCATTGGGCTGTTATTCCACGAAAGGAGAAAGGCCATTGTGGAGGGATTTACTGGCTTTATTCCCGACCTGGAAAGGTATGGGGATTTTCCCTTACCCCTTTGGAAGGAATATATCCTGGCTGCCTCTAAAAGCCCAAACAACCTGCTTTTCATCTGCTTCTGTTTCTCTGTTCCTATTTGTGTGTGCTGTGTTTACAGCTGTGGTCGGCTGAAGGAGTTAGCTGGGAGAGGGGACTGTTCCCTTGGGCTGGGAATGTTGCTGCTCCAAAGGCAGATTGCAGTTTTTCCCCTCTGTTAACTTCCCTGTAGGAGGCAGGCAGAAGCGGGCCTTGCACATGACAGGTGCCCAGTGAAGCCTTGCAGTATTGAGGAGTTTCCTGTATGGAAGGGTGTCTGTGTGTATGTGCTTGTGGGTAAGAATCGTAGAATATTGCAACGAGAAAATATCTTGCTCTCATGCCTGAGATTATGAGCTGCTTTTTTTTTTAAGATTTTATTTTTTATTTTTTAAGTAATCTCTACACCCTACGTGAGGCTCGAATTTACAACCCCGAGATCAAGAGTCGCATGTTCTACAAACTGGAGCCTGCCAGTCGTCCCAAGCTGCTTTTTATTGAACACCCATTGTATGCTGTACTCTGTTGGGTGCTTTAGGTACATCAAATCACTAATCCTCCCAGGAGCTCTATAAGGAGGATATTATCCACTTTTCACATAAAGAAACAGATTTAGGTCAGGGGGACATGGCCAAGGCCTATCTTCCTTGTTTTTGTTGACATTCCCATCTTATTGGATACCAGGGACTCCATTCCTGGAGAACATGTACTCATTTTTTTTTTTTTTTTAATGTTTATTTATTTTCGAGAGACAGCATGCAAGCAGGGGAGAGGCAGGGGCAGGTGAGGGACCGAGGATCCAAAGCAGGCTCTGTGCTGACAGCAGACAACCTGATGAGAGACTCAAACTCAGAAACCATGAGATCACGACCTGAGCTGAAGTTGGACGCTTAACCGACTGAGCCCATGGCTGGGTGACTTTTGACAAGTCCTAGCCCCTCTCTGGGCCACAGTGTCTCCATGTATAAAATAACCAGCTGTTCTTCTCTATCACAAGGCCCTGTCGTTTTCAAAAAAAACTTTCCGGGACAGCCATCCCCCCTGTAGGTTCCTGTGGAATGTGGTTGGTCTTGTAAGAAGTAGTCACAAGCAACTGAGGCTTTTTTACTGTCAGGCTCAGGCCCAAACATCAGATGACTGTTGTCCCCAATTAATAAGACACAAGGAATAAAGTTGCGTAACTTTATAATGAAACCTCATTTCTCACTGCGGTTTTAATTCATCCAGCGTCTAAGGCACGCGTCCTGCCCCTGGCAAGCTCGCATGTTTCATTCCTTGGCGCAAACACCCACCTTTTCACCTGAATTAGTTTGGAAAAGCCTTGGGCAGTTTCCAGAAATTAAATCTAGAGGATGGAAGGTTTACCACCCCAAGATGTTCAAAGAAATGTGTGGCTTCCTGGGGGGACCCGACTCAGAGGGGAGCCCAGAAGGGCTTTGGGAAAAGTATGTTGCCTCCCAGGGTGGTCACTTGTTCTGGTTGGGTAAGTTCCCATGTGTGTCACTTAGGAGCCACTGAACTTTCTGTAGACGGCCAGCCATTAAGTGTTTTAGGCTTTGGGGCAACTAC
This sequence comes from Panthera tigris, assembly GCF_018350195.1. Classification (NCBI taxonomy): domain Eukaryota; kingdom Metazoa; phylum Chordata; class Mammalia; order Carnivora; family Felidae; genus Panthera; species Panthera tigris. The sequence goes on along the minus strand of NC_056672.1, from coordinate 59,062,751 downwards.
TCATTTCTGTTTCTGTTGCAGCTATTCATTCCTGGCCTTGCAGGGCACAAGTGGCCAGAGACAATAGATAAATGATCAGGTGGGACTGAGTTCCAATAAAACTTGACTACAAAAATAAAACTTTGCAGACCTCTGGTCCAAAACCTTAGGCATGGGGCTCCTGGCTGGCTCTTCAGCAGAGCATGCATGTGATTCTTGATCTTGGGGTTGTGAGTTCAAGCTCCATGTTGGGCATAGAGATTACTTAAAAATAAAATCTTTAGGGGCACCTGAGTGGCTCAGTTGGTTAAGTGTCCAACTCTTGATTTCGGCTCAGGTCATGATCTCCCGAGTTTGTGAGATTGAGCCCCGTGTTGGGCTCTGTGCTGACAGCACAGAGGCTACTTGGGATTCTCTCTCTCCCCCTCTCTCTGCACCTCTCCCACTCATGTGTGCGTGCGCTCTCTCTCTCTCTCTCTCTCTCAAAATAAATAAATAAACTTTAAAAAAATCTTTTAAAAATTAAAAAAAAAAACTTAGGCACATATCTTCATAATCATAGCCTATGTTCACTTGTTCCTTCTGTGTTTTATACAAACCTGTTTTGACCTCCTGATTGTGTGGAAGTCCCCTCCCACCGCCTTGCTCTTACAAGCCTTCTCTGACCTAGACATGCCATGAGATCTTTGATCATTACTTAGTTGCACAAAAGTTGGCCATGTTCTCATGTCAAAAAGTTTGTCCTTTTTTTTTTTAATTTTTTTTTCACGTTTAGGTATTTTTCAGAGAGAGATAGGCAGAGTCGAGTGGGGGAGACACAGAATCCAAAGCAGACTGCAGGCTCTGAGCTGTCAGCACAGAACCTGATGTGGGGCTCGAATCCACGAACTGTGAGATCATGACCTGAGACGAAGTCAGACGCTCAACTGACTGAGCCACCCAGGCACCCCCCAAAAGTTTGTCTTTAAAGATGCATCATATTTTCATACAACTGTGTGATCCTGTGTAGGATCTCTTTTTGTATAGTCTGGTTCATTATAAATGTTTAGGAAATCGATATATTATCAGATGGCTCACTATTATAGCCTTTTCAAATGCTGTCAGAAGAAAAACATCACACCTGATGTCCTGTAGTGCTTAAGTCTTGACTCTCGTGGTTGGTCCTTCATCTTCTGTCTTTCAAAAGTGACTCTGGATGTGTCATTTCTTAAACACTCTTCATTGGCTTCTATCATGTCTAGACTCGTAGCATGAAGTTCAAGCTGACCCTTATCTCTCTGAAAGGCTTCCCACTGTTTCATGTTTCCTGGCCCACCAGCTGGAAACCTCTTGCCTTCCGCCAGGATTTTACCTACATGTCCCTCTATCTTTACATGTATTGTACCTTTTTCCTCTTCATCCTCCCCAGTCCAGCTCAGCTGTCAAGCATTCAGGAAGCTTCCCGGTCTCCCACCCTTCCTTTCTCTATGTACCCACGTCCATGCCACTGGCAGGAGCTGTCACACATCTTGTGGCTCCAGGACAGCAGCAGTGAGAACACCCCACGCAGCCTGGAGTGGGCCCAGGAATGCTCATCAGATGAGCGGCCTCATAGAGGTTGATTGAGGGTCCAATGTTCTGTGACACCCCAGGTCCCCAGATCTCCAGTAACTCCAGCATAGGGCAGCTCCCCAAACCACAGGGCCCTCCAGAGCAGCCAGCACACTCTAATGATAGGCACCTGGTAGGCCTCCAGAAGGCAGAATGGCTTTGGTGCCCACCTTTCTAGTGTGGTAGTGTGCTTTATAGGTGAGTGGGTAGGTGGGCATTTGAGAAGAGCATCTTCCTCCTTCCGCAGGGGTGGGTGGGAGCAATAATAGCTACCAAGTATTGAACACCTCCTGTATGCAGAGCTCTAAGCTAGGGGTTTGTGTGTGATCTGCACAGGCTTTGGGATGATGGAACCCAGGGATCCTTCAGCTCCTTTAGCATCATTCCCAGCACATAGTAGGTGCTCAACAAAGATTTTTTTGTTTTTATATTTTATTTATTTAAAAAAATTTTTTTTTATTTTTGAGAGCGAGAACACAAGCAGGGGAGGGGCAGAGAGTAAGGGAGACAGAAGATCTGAAGCGGGCCCTGGGCTGATAGCAGAGAGTCCGATCCGGGGCTTGAACTCACGAACCTTGAGAGCATGACCCAAGCTGAAGTCAGACACTCAACCAACTGAGCCACCCAGGCGCCCCACAACAAAGATTTTTTGCATGAATACATGCATTAGACCAGAAGGAGGTTTTTCTGGAAAGATTTGTGGCCAGATTGAAGGGCCACAAATGCCCTACTAAGGAGTTAGTTGAGACTTCAGCCCACAAGGAGTGGGGACCCAAGGACAGGTTTGTGTAGGGAGGGACATCTGCATAACATGTGTCACGCTTACCCCATTATTTGCCCTTTCCGGTGTGGCTGAGATGCCAGATAATGAGGTGTTGAGCTGCACAAAGCTTCCTTGTGCCGGAGAGAGGCAGGGCTGGCCTTGAAGCCAGTTGGCCACTGGCCTCCTCCCTATAATTTATGTGCAGTGGCAGGTTGCAGTGGGCTGCCTGGCAGAGCCAGGGCTTGCCTGCCTCTCCAGGTCGCCGCCTCAGCTTGCTGGCTGCAGCACAGGGGCCATGGCCCTGACACGAGGCCTGCCCCTCTGAGCCTTCCCTGTTGCCAGCGTGTTCTGAGAGGATTAAAGGCGCCTGCCCAGCTCTCCCCAGGACTTGCTGACTCAGCTGATGGTTCCTGTGGCAGGGGACGGTAGGGGGGAGTACTATTGACCTTCAGTTTCTATCCCCACCACATTTTTACTACACATTCCCAGGCTCGGTCACCTTGGGCTTCCCTTGCCTAAAGGCAGCTGGCCCCACAGCTAAGTGGTTTTGCCCATCTGCCCTCAGAGACCACTTTTCCAGGGAGGATGCAGCTCACTGTTTTCAGACTGGGAAATACACAGTTAAGATGTCAGTCCCTGGAGTCTAAGTATGTAGAACTGTTAAGTCATTCACGGGGGTCGGGGGGGTGGGTGCAGTTAGCAGTTCAGTTCCCTGCACAGGTACTGGGGGAGCCCACTGGCCTGGGCAGTGGAGAATGTAGAACAGGGCATTATGGAGTAGGTAGGGAGAAGGAAGCTGGGGCGCAGGGCAGCAGACACCAGGCTTTCCACTGCATGGCAAAATGGTCACCATTACAACGGAATCTGATTGATTGATTCTGGGAAGGGGATCGGGGCAGGGTCCTTGGAAGAGGTGGGAGTAGGTTTCAATCTGGCCCTGAAAAGTGGCTGCAGATAGAATGAGTACTCCAGGCAGAGGGCACAGTTTGGCCCAAATCATGGAAGTACAGGTGGGTCTGGTGGGAAAGGTGTGGGGTTGGAACTCATAAGGAAAACAGGTGGGACTCTGGGTGATTTCGCAGAGAGAGGCATTTGAGTGGCTCCAAGGACCTGGCCAAAGAGTGATGTGGTTCTGTGACATTAGTAATGGGTCTGAGGGGCCCCTGTTTGGACCTCCATTACCATAGGGATGCAGAGAAAACCTAGGGCCCGGCTCATAAAGGGAATTAAGAGGAATTTGATTTCTAGACTGGGCTGTGTGTCACCCTAGGAAAGCCCATGCTTGGCCAGGCTGGACATGAGCCCCTGCTGTTCTGGCTGTGGCATCTGTTTCCTTGGGCTGGCCTTCGAAGAGCCTGTCATGGTGATTTCTGAGGGAAGCCAACAGATGGGCAAGTTGGAAATGCCTCTCCCGCTGAGGCAGATCCTTTCTTAGGCTCCCAGCTGAAGTCGGAGGCAGGGGAGCACTGGCCCCTCACATGGGTACTTGATAGTTTGCCCTGGGCCCTCACATTTGTGTTGTCTCGGCCACTCCAGGAGGCAGAGCGAGCGGGCCTCCTGGGGTAGAGAAGTGAATGGCTGGAAATCACCCAAAATCAGGGAGCCCCTTGAGCAGGGCTGGGCCTCCCCACTCCCAGCCCAGTACATTAGTCATCACACAGCACAGTCCCTTAGTAATTAAAGGGCATATGCACAGTTTGGAGTTGAGGTTTGCAGTTAAATGACAACTGGAGATAATGGGTGATTTCACTAATACATACTAAGCTCCTACTTTGTGCCAGGTGCTGTGCTAAGCTCTTCTTTGCTTCCTTCTTGCAACAACCCTTGTCATAGGTATTTTTATTATCCCCAATGAGGAGACCCAGGCACAGGAGTTTATTGAGTAACACGTGCAGCACCCCAGCACAAGACAGACATGGCATTTGATCCCATGTGGTCCCACCATGGGCCTGTTTAACCCAATGCCCCAGTGCGTTTGTGAGGCCAGACATGGGCACGGTCCCCTCGTCTGCCTTGGCACTCCGAGCATGCTTTATAATTAGAACAGACTGCAGCTCCTGTTAATGACTTCCTCAGGGGATCCATACTCACAAACTCGGGAGAAAATTGAAGAATGAGAAAGGAAATAGGTAGAGAATGAGGTTGTTTCCACCGAGGCCCAAAGCACTATTCATAAAAAGTGTATTTGAAAGCTGACTGCGGCTGGCTACGTTTTGGTGATCCACAGGCGTCTGCCGTGACTCCTTCTCCGCTGTGCTTTGTGGGTTCAGTACCGGCCCACCTACGACCCTGTCCTGGAGGACAGCTGACATTACATGCCTCCAGCGAAAGCACAACTCTTCTCTCGTTACTTGGCTTCTCAGAATCTCTGAGGGCTTCCCACTGCCTTCTGGAATAATGTTGAGTTGCTATAACCTGGCATTCAAGGCCCCCCACAAGGTGGTCCCTGTCTCCTTTTTCTGCTATGCCAGAGAACGTCCTTCCCTAAACTCACTGGATTGCTTTCTTTTTTGTTGTTGTTGTTTAAGATTTTATTTTTAAGTAATCTGTACCCCCAACATGGGGCCCAAACTCACAGCCCCAAGGTCAGCTAGGCATGGGACAGGTGTCTTCTAGATCAACCTGGTCACCTTTCTCCAGTATGGCTACTTTCCATCCCACCCCTCCACTCCCCCCACCCCCCATACTTCATCCCCCTCATCCTGCCGAGCACACGGTTCCCCTCCACTTCCAGACATTGACATGCTCTCCATTTCCAATAAAGCCCCAAAGCAGAGCCCTCAGAATCCACCCCAAACTCCGTTTCTGTGTGTCTTTGCTGTGCATCCACCACCCAATCTCTCCAGCATTATTGCCTGGTCTCTTTACTGCTCTGTCCCTCACTTCCACACCTGCCTCCAGATGCCTTACGCTGTTGCTCCCACCTGAGCCCAGGGGAGAGCTGCCCACCTGCCCACTCTCACTGGTGTGGAGCACAGTGGCCAGGACAGCTTTTCAGGAGATTGTGTCTCATCCCCTCCAGCAGAGTGGTCAGAACCTGTGGACTTGTCCCCTCTCTGCATCTCCTCCTCTGTCTCACACGGTATAGGTGCTAATGCATGTCCGAGGAGGCACCCTTCTGCAGCCGGCTTCAGTGATAATGGCCTCCTTGACCTTCGTATGGCTTCACACACATGGTCTCATTACCTCCTGACAGCCCTCAGGTGACTGTCTGTCTTCCCCATGAGGCTGCTGAGATTTGCCCAGGGTCAGACGGGTTGCCAGCCAGTGGCCTAGGCAGGACCACAACCTAGCCTTTCCTGGCTCTCTGCCTCTCTGAAGCTGGGAGTTTGCCCATTGTTTGCATTTCTCTGAAGGAACTGAGGCTCTGGGGAGGAACTGTAGGTTTGTGAATTTCTGAGGACAAATAACAAGTCTTGCCCTCTGGGAACAATTGTGCTGCGAGAGCCAGGCTGCTACCATCACTGCTTTCTGTGGTGCAGCTCTAGAGCGTGGCCCCGGAACCCGGACCAACGATTCTGGCTTAAAACTGTGGCCCAGGGATTTGTGGAGGGCAGGGTACAGGCTGCCAAACTCCTGTTAGGAGCCCCCTGGCAGAATTCCTCCTGCTCTTCCCCGGCCTATCATGTCACCGTGCATGGCCCCTGCCAGGGCTGGCCATCAATCGATGGCAGGCCCCAGGCTAGGGGTGTTTTGGACTTACAAGGTAGTTGAACTTCCCCGAACTGTTTCTTACATCAGAGTTGTTTCCGGACAACTGCGGGTTGTGTGGTCAGATTAAAGAGGTTGTTCAGAAAGCCAGACTGGCATCTACAGGAAGTAGGATTACAAGGGGACCTTGTGGCTTTGTGACCTCTGCTCTGTAGATGGGGGAGGGCGCAGGTAGGGAAGGGCAGAGGGTTGTAAAATCAGAGTGCCTGAGCCAAGAAGCATGGAATCCATTCATTCACACACTCCTTTGCCACAAAATAGGATGCAGTCCTTGGCCCCAGGCCATGGCCCCCTTTCTTTGGATCTTGCAACCTTGAAATCTGCTGTAGCACAAACAGGCTAATGACAGTCATTCCCATACGGTAATAAAGTCTTACATTCAGCTTTCTCTTGGGATTATCATTCAAAGTACACTTTTTGGTAAAAGAGTCTGTTTGTCACTTTTCTCCTGATTTAGTTGCAATGACAAATCAGAATTGAGTTTTGAAATTTGTTTTTTAAGATGCCAGTCCCTGGGTTTGGGATTAAGTATTGGAGTAAAGGCCCAATAGCAGCATATGACAGAACACTTTATCTTAAGGATGGTTTTCATCATTCTAACAACAAATTATCTACATTTTTCAGGGAAAGAAAACTGGCAAACCCTTTCCTGCGTTCCATTGTCCTGGGCTGTCACGCCCTCCTGTCAGCCCTGCCTGATAAGCTTCAGGAGTTTAGAAACCTGTTCTTCACAGCTGCCAATCTGTCTCAAAACCTTCTATCTTCTCACCCCCTCTGGCCTTCTCCAGCCAGCTGAACCCCCAACCCCTCCCCCCCTCCCCACCTGTCTTTGTTCTCTCTTGGTCAGATGAAACCTCCCTGGGGTTTGATCTGCCTTTCCCCCCCCTCTTCTTTTCACCTTCCAGTCACCACTGCCAATGGCCCCTGCCCACTGTCACTCTCTACACCCAGCTTCTCCTGCTGACCTGCTGTTTCTCCTCACTGTGTGACCTTGGGCAAGTTTCTTAATCTCTCTGAGCCAGTTTTCTCACCTGCAAAATTTATTTTTTTCACTTACTGAACACCTTATTGTGTGCCAGGCCCTGCATTAGACACAGGTACCAGAAATATGCATGGATGTAGGCTCCGCCCTGGAGCCCCAGTTTAGGAAGACTCACTAATCATGGCATGATGACTTCAGGGGTTGTTGAGAAGAATAAGAGACACTCTGACCTGGAAAGAGTGTTGGTTACTGGGGCTCCTGGGTCCATTGCTTTTATGATAGAATAAGGCTTGCCTTGTGGCGCTTTTAAGTCTGGAGGTCCCTTCCAGCCTGGTGCCTGTGTACCCACCCTATTCTGTGGCTGCTGAGCTCTGGTGTGCTTGGAATACATGGAATGGGGCACACATCTTATGGGGGCACAGGATGGGAGAGAGTGGGAGCGGGACAGCCAAACCCAGACTGCAAAGTAAGGGAGGGAGAAAATTCTGGGAGCCTTTTGGAGCTTTCCAAATGTGGTTTGACCTGATTTTTAAAAACTCTTATACAACTTGTCAGGAGTTACTGAAACTGACTTTAGTCAGTGGGAAAAGAGCCAGATTTTTAAAAAATCTTGTGAGTGTGACAGGATGTGAAATGTCACTTCTTAGCCCCTCACAGCTATTTGTGAACTTGTGTCTGTCCCCCTGACTAGCCTGGAACTCCTGCAGGACCCCAGTAGTATCTGGTTCTGCTTCATGTCCTGGAGCCCAGCATGGAGTCTGCCCCAAGGGCGGCCCAGAGAGGCTGAGTGGAGGTGCAGACAGAACTAAGATAATACAGCTGAGCCCCTACCGTTGCCAGGCACTGAGTCGGGCTCTGTCACTATCCTCACTTTATAGATGAAGACACTGAAGCCCAGAGGGGTTGAGCAAGCTTCCCAAGGTGGCACAGCCAGAATTTGAACTCAGATCTAACTCCAGAGCTCATGTTCTCGAGCACTGTTCCTTGCAGACTGGGTGGAACTTGAATGTGCAGTGATTAGAGAAGGGAGTACCCTAGGAGGGCGCGGCTGGGCAAAGACCCATGGTGGGAAAGCTGAGGGCAGGCAGCTCTGTATGTGAGCTGCATGACTCTGGAAACAAGCATACAGCCCTCCCCACCCTGGAGGTGGGATGAGAAGTTCCTGAATGACAGGGGGTCTCCTGGACAGGCTGGTGGACAGAGCCAACCCACTGTCCAGTTGAGCAGGCCCTCAGCATCTTGTGTGAACCCATTGCTCTGTGTCATTGGAGATGGCAGGCCCCTTCTCGGTGAAGAGAGAGGGCTCTCTGAGGGGGTGGTACCTAGAACTGGTTTTTCCCAGCCCCTTACTTTCCCTGAGCCTGTTTCACCATCCCTGCAGGGAGGCTGTGCATTGGTAGATTCACTTTGAAGTCCTTTGAGCCTGAATCTGGGACAGAGCAGCTGAGCTTGAATCCTGAATAACTCACTGACTCCCCTGCCAACCTGTGCGTCGGTTTGTTCATCTGTAAAACGGGGACAATATGAGAACCTACTCCATAGGGTTGTTGTGAGTATTAAAAGAACTGAACACAGCCCCTGGTAGCTGCTTATTGTATTATTACAGTAATAATTAGGCCAAATGCTTGCTGTCTTGAGCCCCTGACTGTCCCCGTGGCTCCAAGGACAGGAGGGAGGGTCTGGGGCTCAGAGTCTCCCTGGCCACCCGCAGAGCTCCTGCAAGGCCAGGGATGCCTGGGTTTGCCCTGTCTGCCTGAGTGCGTTTGCTCTGTAGACGTTGAGATCATCACTGCCAGTGGCTGCCCAGCCTCAGCCAAGCTCTTGCAACATTCCCCAGGGTTCTGGGGGTTCCTTGTGCCCAAGTCCTGTGTGGGCAGAGCTCTGGGCAGGCGGCACGTTTTGGCAGGTCCTTAGTGGTGTCATTGGTAAAGAGTTTCCTGTGGCTGCACTTCTTAGGACTGAGGAAATACAGTTTTTACAGTACTCTTTTGTTCCTCCCAGATGCCGATAAACTGTTTAAACTTTGGTTAAAATGGTGTTTCTCAAAGGAAAGGGAGATGTTTTGGGAATTCTGTTCCTGTGTTAGTATGAGGTCACTGAGGTTCAGCCTAGGGAGAGGTTAGGTCCCATGCATTAGAGTGGGTTGGGTGAATGTGGTTGGTATTTTTCCCGGGTCTTCATGCTCCTGGAACAAGGGGCACTTGCATCCCAAGCTCTGGGAGGGAGTATGAGCCCATCTGTGTGTCTGCTGTGGTGCAGGGGAATGCTCATGGGCTGGGAATCCTTGCCTCTTGACTCACTGTATGACCTTGAGCGAGTCACTTCCCCCGGGCTGGGTTTGTGAAATCCTGTGGATTATTGTGAGATAATAGTTGGATTACAAGTGCCTGTCTTCTGCTAGAGATCAGTGATTCTCAGTCTTGGTTCCATGGTACAATCACTTGGGGGAGCTTTTAGAAAATGCAAATCTCAGGCCCCTATCTCTGACCACTTAAATTGGAACTTGGGGTGGAGTTCAGGCATTGCTGTTTGTGAAAAGCCCCAGCCTGTTGAGAGCCATTAGACTAGACCAAAGGTGGGCAAACTGTGGCCCTTGGGCCAAATCCAGCTGCTGCCTGTTTTTGTAAATAAAGTTTTATTGCCACAGAGCCACACCCATTTCTTTCTTCCTCGTGTGTATGGCTGCATTTACATTACAGTAGCAGTTGAGTTTGAGTGGTTGCCGTAGACACTGCAAACCAAACTGTTTACTGTTTGGCTCTTTATAGAAGAAATTTGCTGACCTCTCTTACTAGACTCTCCCCTTCTTGAGGGCAGACACTGAGCTATATTTATTCTTCTGTCCCCAGTACCTTACCCACCATGAGCATTGCTGAATTCCAGTACAGAAGTGTTGTGAGTATGATTCTGTGCCTCCCCCCCCATAGTACCCAGCCTATGTGATGTGGTTAGAGTAAGAAGCCCTGTCTTGGCTTAGGCTGAGACCCTCCTTCCACTGAGTGGCCCAGGGCCCCCCACCTTGGAGATACCTAGAGATGCTGAGCTCATGCTCACCTCCTGTGTCTCATCTTCACCTAGACAATGACGGTGCCTCTCCGAAGGCAGGCTTATCTAGCCTCCCACCCTCACATGTTTTGGGGGAAATGAACCAGTACAACTGGTACTGCAGAGCTGGAATGCTTGGGGACTTTTTGTGGAAGTGAGAGAGATGCACTTTTATAAGGTTGGGCCGACGCCTTCAACACTGTCTCGCATGCCCTCAGTCTCATGCTTTGGGGTACTGTGAAAATCCCAGGTGACACACAGTTTCCAATGGCGAAGAATCTTAATCTAGGTCCTTCTCCTGGCTCACCCAGGTTCTGCCTAGAGATTCCTGTGGCTGGAAGCTCACTATGTCTCAAAATATCCTGTTCCATTTTGATCAGCTCTGTCTGATCAAACATTCTTCCTAAAACTGAGTTGAAATCTTTTCCATAACCTCTGCTGTTTGCTCCTCATTCTGTCCTCTTTAACCCAACAGAACACACCTACATCCTGTTCTAGGGATTAACCACCCATCCTGCACCGTGCACACATATCCCTGAATATTCTCTAAAACACCCATGCTCCTTGGTCTTGTCCACCATGCTCGTGACACATGAAGCCAGGCTCTTTGTCCTCCCAGTGGCAGCTCTAGATCTGAAGTGAAGGACCCAGAGCTGCATGTGGTGATGGGTGACCCTCGGTTTGTTCAGATTGAGGAAGACCATCTTCCTCCCCAGTAGCACAAGTCATACTCTCACACTACTGTCAACACAGCCTGTGGGCAGGTTTGCCTTTGGGAAGCTACGTTAGACCATGTGAGCAAAACATCACTTTAATAAAGGTCCCAGGCAGCCAAGACCCCTGGGTTCTTGCACACCTGTGGAAAGTTAAGGCCTTATTTCTCCCTCCTGCCCACCTGCGGTTGGCTCTGTGGTGTGTCAGTGGCCTTTCCAAAGGACTCTGTCCCTTTCCTGGCCTACCCCCAGGGTGTACCCACCCCCCTCACCTGGCAGATGGTAAGTGTGGTCATGAGAGAGCTTTGTGGGCCCTGGGTTTATGGGTTTATCACTGGGCCAGGAACAAGGTTAATATTTTTAATGACGAAGCGTGAGCCCCATTATTACCCCAGCTCATTAATCAATGGCGGAACCCGTTTTACCTGTTAGGTGCTTTTGGTATGGGGAGTTCATGAATGGGAATCCAATTTCTCTTTAAACCCAAGCCACCTCTCTCCTTCTTAAATCTGGGAGGCGGTTCTGGGGAGGGTGTTGGCGTTTTATAGCAAATTTTTCTTGGGTGGAAAAGGTTGGGGGCAGCCTTTGAGGACCCTTCCTGCCTTACTTACCACACCAACTCTCCCAGCCAAGGGTGTGGGGAAGGTGGTAGGAGCTGTACAGCCTGCCCAAGCCAGTCCATAAGCCCATGACACTCCAGTTATGGGGTCCAGGATGGATGGGGAACTCAGGACCATCTGTTTTGACCTGTTGTCCACAAATCAGAGGATGGGCCTGACATTAATGTGAGGAGACAGGGAGTGTATCCAGACCACTTAGGTGGGCCCAGTCCTGGCCCTTTCAAAACAGCTGGTCAGCGGGGGCATTGGTTTAAATGTCTCCAGGAAGTGCATTCTTCTTGTGGGAGGGAGGAGGGTGTTGAAAGGACACCTCCTCCGAGTCAGGTTGCCCACATCACCTGTGTTATCCCCAAGAAATGGGCATGATGGAACCCCCATAAAGATGATGGGGTGCTCACTTTTATCCCAGGAGACTGCCACTTTGAGTTATTCCTAGACCCCATCTCAGGAACCATCACAGCCAACACCACCTCTGGGCCGCGAGGGCCCGTAGGGATTTCAGGCCGGCCACCTTGACCCCAGGCCTCCTCTTCTACAGATGGAACACCTCCAGTTCCTCTGGTCCTCACAGTATGTGTGGACACTTGTTTTTTTTTTTTTCAAGTCCAGCTGGGCTTACCCTAACAAGATGAAAAATGAACCAACTCTACCATAAAATTCCCTCCCACTTTACCAGGAGAACAATGAGGCTTACTTTACAGGCCTCTTTGAAAATAACAATAACTTAGTGCATGCTGGGCACTGTCCAAGTAGTAACTCTTACTAATGAAACAAGAGGTGAGGTCACGTTCACCTTCTAGCTCTCCTTCCCCTCCTATGCTGCATGGGGCTTCCATGTTTGGGGTTTGGGGACGTGAGGAGGGAGGCCCCGGGGCCTCATTCCCTCTAATGTAAGGATTCCTCCTGTGCTATACTGTGCTATTTTTGGTGGTGGTTGTGGGGAGGTGGAGGAGGTGGGATCTTTCTGGCAGGAAGGACGAGGCAGTAGGGGATGGAGGGAGGAAATTGCTGGAAGCGGAACGCAGAGTTCCAGGCTGCAGGCGGAAGTGGCTGCTTCCCCAGGTGTGGCCCAGGCAGGTTGCAGGTGTGCTCCAGTCATAGGGCGGCTGAGGAAGAGGAAGGGAGACTCCCAGCACCCAGCTGACTGAGGGAGTGTCAGGGGTGGCCCTTGCCCGAGGTTGGCACATCAGAGCCAAATTGGCAGAGCTTCCTCCTCTTCCTTTCAAACCTCCCTTCAGAGATTTCCTCCTGCTGTCGAGAAGGAATCCAGGGTATTAGAAACTCATGCAACAGGCCGTGGGTGGCATAGGAGAGCCAAAGATTTGGAGTGAAGCCTGCACCACCTTATGTGCTCTATGGCCTTGGGGAAACTACTAAACCTCTCTGAGCTTTGATTTTGTCATTTGGAAATGGTGTAATTAGCAAGAAGAAATAAGACCCTGTGTGTAAAAGCACATAGGCAAGTGCCTGGCACATAGGAGGTACTTACTTCATCGTCAGCATCACCTCAGTAAGCCTCTTGCTGGTTCTAATGCTCTAAGAATGCTCTGGCTCTTGGAGGGTCTAGTCTGAGGTTCTTAGGTCCTGGCACCAAAGGACCCTCATTCCCAGGAGTCAGTCCTGTGAGTTATGCATGACTTCAGCATGACTCTACAGAGAGATGTGTAAAGAGAGAAAGTAGAGGGTTGGGGAGGTCTTGAGATAGGTGTGTTATCAGCAAGGGGCCGGGCCTCCCCAATCACTTGATTAGCACAGCAGCAGTGGATTAAAGTTTGCTCTTTAGAAATTGATAAGTCTGGGATTCAGTTCAAGATACCTTTGCCCCCCTTTAAGGATAGAACGTTTCCGGCAGTGGGTGATTTATGACATTCCATTTGGAAGGTAATTTTACCATGTGCACCAATAAATTAGGGCCAGTTTGTGCCTGATACATGAGGCTACTGTCAAGCACCGTGTTGGTGTTTCATAGAGGCCAGTCCTCAGTGGTGGTCTCAAATATGCTGTTGGAGTGAGCGGGAGGGGAGGAGAACTGAGCAGGAAAAGCCAGTGCCCTTAGGCCATAGATATACACCAGAACTTTGTGTCCTAAAGGAGGGCTTGACTTTCAGAATAATGTTGGAAGGACTGAAATGCCCATGTGGTCCAGTGCTTTCCCTGAAAGTAATTAGAAAAGTGAAAAGTTAGGGAGTCTTTTTATGAAGTTAAATTCATTCTTTAAAGAATTGTACTTTATTGTCAATTTCCTTTTTACTGTTTATTGTTCTTTCCTTTAGAAAATGTCAATAGGGACATATGGTAGTTGGGTTTTAGTGTTGTGATCCTGTGTCTTTTCTCCTCCCTCTTTTGGTAATTATAGTGGTCTGTGAAATCCAGAATTCTGGCCCTGAAGTTTGCTCTCTCCTTCCCATTTTACAGATGGGGAAACTAAGGTCCCAACAGGGAGTGTGACTTAGCCAGTGGTACCCAGTTGGAGAGAGGAAGGGATTAGAGTTTGGGTCCCAAGTTCCGCATGGGAACTTCTGGATGTGGAAGACCATCAGGATGAGCAACGTAATTCGTAGGGCTCATTCCACTGAAAAATAAGAATCCACGTGGGCCCTCACTCAAAAATTATTGACGGTTTCAAGATGGCAACAGAGCGTGAAACCACGTACAGAGCCCCATGTGACTGCAGAGGCCACAGGCTTATGTAGCTGGCCCTGGGCACATGTATGTTAAACTCCTGAAGTACTGCCATGTAAAAATAAGAACCTGTCATACTAAGCCCAACAAATAGAATGCTTTGGACTGGGCCTTTGAAACTCCCTGAAATCCCCACTTAGACATCTCCTCTGCTCTCCCCAGCCCTCTGCACAGAAGCTTGAGGTCAGATAAAGAAGCCTGTGAAGAGGATTATAGAGGTGAGGCCTCTTACAAACCTACAGGAAGGGGGCAAGACAGGCAGAGTTTATCTGGGCTCTCTGTGTGCTCTTGGCCACCGTTGTTTGCTCTGGTAGCTCCGTATCTCCAGGCAGAGGTGTCGTGCATCGCTGAGGTCCAGTGGGTCTGGAGTCACCTGTCACAGGGTTGGGTGGGGCAGGGTGCTCTCTGACTGGAGCAGCATACTGGTGTAGAAAAGCCTGATGGATAACTGGATTGGTACAAATGACCAGGGTTCTCAGTCATGGCTATTGGTCAGTACACTGGCTAGACTTTACTCAGTGGGTTATTATTGTTTAGGGCAGACTGTAGCCCTTCTCTCTTTGCCCATTGGCTGTGGTAGAGTACACATATTTGACCTCAAAATCCGTCTGGAAAAAGCAAATCAAGGTCATGCTCTGCTGGAGCCCATGGAAATGTGAGCATGTGTGTTTCTGTGGACATTCATGTGCACGCATGTCTAGGTGCAGGTGCATGTGCTAGACATGTATGTATATATTTACTTATTTTATTTACTAAATACTTCAGTGATGCTTACCTTTGCTGTGTGCATGGTTCTAAACATTTGACAAATATTTTTTTAATGTTTTTATTTTTGAGAGACAGAGACAGAGCAAGAGCTGGGGAGGGGCAGAGAGAGAGGAAGACACAGAATTGGAAGCAGACTCCAGGTTCTAAGCTGTCAGCACAGAGCCCGACATGGGGCTCAAACTTAAGAAACGCAAGATCATGAGCCAAAGTTGGACGCTTAAGCGAATGAGCCACCCAGGTGCGCTAGCATTTGACAGATATGAAAACAATTCTCACAGTGAACTCGTAAGGGAAACCTTAGTATTATTTATCCTTTATCAGTGAGGGAAACTAAGGACAGACAGTTCAAGTAAGTCATATGGCTTGCCTAACGTCATGCAAGCTAGTAAGCAGCCAAGCCAGGAAGTTTACAAATGCTTGAGTAAAAGTGTGCTTGTTTATAATGCCCTACTGTGAGAGGCCCCTTATGCCCTTATGGGCATGGACATTGGGCTTCCCTGCAGAGAGAAATGGCCCAGTAGACCCTCCCTGGATTCATTAACTCACTGACTCATCTAGCATTTGCTCGTACCCCTTTATGCTGTGACTAGACAAGGGTGGGGTGGGGATGGACAGAGCCAATCAGACTGCCCTGGTGTTGAAAACTTCTGGCACGGTGGCAGCACTCGAGGATTTTCAGGGCAAAGGCCAGAGTGGTCTGAAATCATCACATGTTTACAAAGTAGACATCTCTGGGTAGGATACAGCAAGGGGTCCAGGTCCATGAGGGGAGGCTCTGAGACCATGGAGTGGGTGTGGAACAATGTGTTCCCTGAGCGTGGAAAGCTCAGTGGTCCTATGTCTTCTAGTCCATCGCCCAGGTGCTGGAGGTCTTGATCAGAGAGAAGGCTTGTGGACCAGCAGGTGACAAGTGCTGTGTTTTACTGTATTTCCTTCTAGTCCTTTTTCTATGCACATAAGCACATTTCTCTTTCTCCATCTTTGTGTGTGTGTGTGTGTGTGTGTGTGTGTGTGTGTGTGTGTGTGTGTGTTGTACTTTAGAAAAATGGAATCCTCCTGAAAGTACTCTTGAAGTCTGATTTTTGTCACTTGCTGAGATGCCAAAAAGCATTTTCTTTTAATCCATAAAGATTCCGTAACTTCTTTGCTTGCTGCATTGTGGGTGTCCCCAGGTAACTCACCCCATCCTAGGATGGGCATTACCAGGTCAGAGTTTTTGCCCTTCTGTACTTCTGGTTGTGCCCTGACCTATATATGTGTGGAAAAGGAGAAGATTCATTTTTCCATTATCTCACTGGAGGCCACTACTTCTCTGTCTAGGGGGTGGGAAGCCAGCACCCCTGGCTGCAGGGTAAGAGATGTGGGGTCGCCGTAGTGCTTTGATGTATCACTAGCCAGTTGTAAAGAGCTGTGGCCTGTCCACACACAGGCTCACTGTGGTGCCATCTGCCTGGCGTGGCCTTCCCAGGTACTCACATGGTACACCAGCCCCACCCGTTGGACAACAGCTCTTCACGGGCAACAGCTGCCATGCTGGCATTTGGTCCCCCAAAATTGGTTTTGTCCAGGTGTTTCCTTGGGGAGCTGCCTACTTGATCTTTGGCCCAGGAGAAAATGACCCATGGGACTTCATGTAGGGAAGCTTACCTGTACTGAGAAGGGTGGCTTGTGGGGATAGCCTGATTCCTAGATTCAGTAACAGTCCCCATTGCATTTGCAAAATGATTATCTGCGCTAAATCCCCAGAGGGAGATGGGACAGGGATCTTTCTTCCCATTTCACAGATGAGGAAACTGGAACTCAGAGGAAAGCAGTGAGCTAGGCAGGTGAGGGGTCAAGTGGCATAGGAGCCCAGGTCGATCTGACTGGCCCTCCTATGGCTTCAACTGGGTGAACTTACCCAGTGGATCTCTCCTCTCACCTCACTCCTTCTCCATGAGGCTTCCTCTGTCCTAGGCAGCTATCTGATGCTGTCAGGCCGCACCAAGTCCCTCCCACCCCTGCGGTCTGACCTTCTTCAGTGGGCTTGAACCCATATCTGCCCCAGGGCTTCATGCAGAAGCTGGGATGCGGATAGCCACCCTTCCCACAAACACCAGCCAGAGTGGCCAAGGGCAGGGACCCAAGAGCAGCCTCCAGTGGTGACTCCGGGAGTTAGTTGGTGTTTGCCCCCCCTCCCCACCGCCCAAGTTTTCCTGTGGGATGAAGTTCTAGTTGCCCACCTTGGTAGTTGGCTTGATTAGCCAGCTTTTCTGCTGCCTTCCCTGGCCCATTTCCACATCCCTCGTAAGTTTTCAGGTCACAAATAAAGGGCTTTCACCTGAGTCCTGGCTTCAAGGTCTGTGTCTGGGGGAACCCAAACTAAGATATGTGGCCTGTGGCATCTCAAAGGTGAGAACAGCATCCTTTCCATGTTCTCCAGTGCCTCCTACCTTGCCGACACAATGTGCCAGCCATTGTGTTACCCGTAGGTCCATTGATTCAATCTCCTCCTGCTCCAGGAGGAAGATGTTCTCCCAGTGAAGGTGGGTGAACTCAGTCTCGGAAAAGGTAGACACCCTCCCAGAGCCCTACAGATGGTGAGAAGCCAGGAAGCACTGAAGCTCGAACCTCTGAATCCAGTACCGCCCTCAGCATCCCTGCCTGCCCTGGCTCCCGCCTGGCACACCTTGTAGGGGCCCTACTGCACGCCAGGGCTGTCCGTGGTAAAGAGGGAACCGGCTCCAGAACCTGCTTCC
This sequence comes from Panthera tigris, assembly GCF_018350195.1. Lineage (NCBI taxonomy): Eukaryota > Metazoa > Chordata > Mammalia > Carnivora > Felidae > Panthera > Panthera tigris. The sequence goes on along the minus strand of NC_056672.1, from coordinate 59,045,160 downwards.
CAGGTTTGGCAAAGCAGACAGGTGTCCACATAGCTGCAATTCAGGAAAGGGTACGAAGGGGCCTCACCCGTGCCCACACTCGTCTGCCTCAAACAAGCCTGCTGAGTATCTCCTGCCCTCCGCGGGGAGGTAAACTGAATAATGCTGCTCTCCCTGGAGACTGGATGCTCCATGAGGCAGGGGTACAGGCCTGCCTCTGCTCCTTGCCGCATTCCAGCTCAGAGCTCATTGCCTGGCAGGTTGTGAGGATGGGGTAAATGTGATTGAACGAGGCTTTGACACCGTTACAGACAGGTTTGTTGTCGCAAAGCTCTGTCAGCAATAACTTTCTTGTATTTACATTGGAAAGTGCTGAGTACATATGAGAAGTGCTTTGGGGTTCAGGGGCAGTTTCTTAGCCTAGAGGTCTGCATGTGAGAAAGAGTTAATTGAGGCTTGATGGCATCATTTTAAAAAGTGAATCACCATTTATTACTGAGCACCCACTATTAAGCGGAATATAATTGGGAACCCTTAAATCTGGTGGTGGTAATTATGGCCGATGCTGCATGTCTTCAATAAAAAGGTGGTGACTTTGGGGGGAGGGCAGCTGTTTAGTGCTGCTTGTGTTTTAAGATGCTCTGGCCTGCCTTGCGGCTCTTGTGTTAGAAATGTGCATGCATCATCCTAATGGGATCCATTCAGAGAGAAGTGTCCCTTCATTTAGTATGGATCCCAGGGCCGGGGTTGCCAGTCACTTGGGCTGCACCTGGCCTGAGCCCTTTCTCCCCTTAATCTCAGTTCTGGGCACGGAGCTCACATGGGCTAGAGAGACCCCGCCTCACCCAGCCACTGCAGCTCATCTCCACAGCCTGCACTGAGGCCTGGCTTTTAAAGGTACTGTAGCTCTCAGGAAGGCCTTTGGCTTCTAGGCTCTGTTTTGCTTTACATACTTTTCCTGTGAGAACACTGGAGAAGTTGTTCTTACTGTACAGAGTCTTCTGTTACCGTGAGAAAGCCTCACGGGCATTCCTGATCCTTTCTCAGGAAGAAAGCAGCAGAAGGGCCGGGCCTACCAGGCACAGAAAGATCACTTAAATTCAGTTGTCCAAAACTCATTTTGGAAGCAGGCAGGCTATACATACATACAAATAACAGGTTCTCCTGTGGTTATGATTTGGTGGGAGTTTGGTTTTGTCACTCCAGTAATGAGCATTCTCTTCCTGGATATCCAGGTGACCTCCATAAGCCCCTTTCCCTCTCCGGGCCTCAGTTTCTTCCCCCATAAGACGAGGGGATCCATCAGGCTAGATGACGGTTGAGATGATGATAATCACACCTGACATTTCTTGAGCACTTGCTGTGTGCTGGACCCATTCTAAGTCCATCACTTAATCCTGGTCCATTTAGTCCGTATCCTCTTGTCACCTTATAAACAAGGCAGCTGAGGCATGGAGCAGTAAAGGACTTTGAGAGCCATCCCACGTCCCTGCTCCAGATGATATGTTCTCCAACCCTAAGTGTTCTGCAAAGGAAAGAAGAAAATCCCACTCTTACCCTTCTTGATCCAGGGCTGGTCTGAGAGCATTTTCTAGGCAGTGAGCCCAAACCCCAGGAGGAGCACTTGTCCCACTTGAGCAAGAAACTTGCAAGAAAGGACTGTCTGGGAAGCTAGGTGGAAGTTGATGGGGTTTGTCGGAGGGCTGGGCAGTGCTGAGCCAGAGCCTAGGGGAGGACAAAGGGAGGCTCAGTGGATGCTCCTGCCTGGGGCCCACCTCCCACAGGGAGCTGTCTTGGGGGGAGAGGGGGAGATGATAGATGGATGTTAAGAGTGGTGGTCCTTGCAAGAGGCGCTAAGCTTTTCCTAGGGGTGGGGAGAGTTCTTGTGCAAATTGACAATGTTAGGAAGGATTTCTTTAAACTTTATTTATTTATTTATTTATTTATTTATCTATCTATTTATTTATTTAGTCAGTCGTCTCTACATCCAACGTGGGGCACAAACTCAGGACCCTGAGATCAAGATTCGTATGCCTTCCTGACTGAGCCAGCCAGCTTCCCCATGTTAGGAATGATTTTAGAAGAAACATTAGATAGCCATATAGGTACTACAGAAACAACATGGACCTGTGTATTAGGAAACGTTGGGTTACCTGTTTTGGGTATTGACCTTTACCACCCCTCCTCCTCGGGGCCTCCTGCTCCCCAGTAAATTCAATGTTTTCAGATTGGGTACTGGTACATATTGGGGTTCCATGTGAGGTTTCCTTTACACAATTCCACACATAAAAATTTGAAACCCATTGGACTTAGATTATCTCCCAGGACTCTTCTACTCTGACCTCACATGTAATGCCACTGCAGACCCCTGTGTGCTTCTGTCCTCAGGAGGGATGCAGTGAATTCTGTCTCTGGTCCTAGCTGAAGGCAATTAAATTCTAAGATTGAGCTATTTCTGAGTTCAAAATAGAACCTTCCACTGCTGAGAGATGGTGAGAAGCCAGTCCCTACGACCTATCAGCAAGCTTCTGAAGTAAACAGAGGCCTGAGCTGGGCTCCACTCCAGCAGCCTCCCACCCAGGACGCAGAGCCTTCTCTACGGGGTTAAACTGAGGGAGGGTGAGGAGTGTGTGTGTGTGACTGTGTGTGAGAGAGAGAGAGAGGGGGGCTGAGCAAGCAGGGCCTGAGAGGAGCTGACAGAGGCTGTAATTTGAAATGCGTTTTTCCTAACAAGTTGGAGCCTGCAGGTGTCTAGGCAAGCAGCTGTGGCCGTGGGAGGGGCAGGACTGGAAAGACCAGTGGAGACCACTTGAAACACCCCTGGCCTCCTGACATGCGGGGCAAGGTAACTGGCTGGTCTGTAAAGAAGCATGTGCAATAGAGCCCCCAAGGTCTGCACAAAGCAATGGGTGGCGCCTGCCAGAGGAAGATTGCCCACATGACTGAATTATGAAGTCATGAACTCCCGGCCACTGGAAGCACTTGACCTCCAAGCATGAAAAGAGGGGCTTAGAACTTTGGGCAGAATTCTGAATTCTGCATGGCTGAATCAGACCTCAGAGGAAAGAAAGGGAACCAGTCCTAGGTCAGTGTGAAAAAGTGCTCCCCTCCATCTGATTTCCAGGAGTTGCCGCTGAATGCGAGAATGTAGCTAATTAATCTTCCCCAGATTAATTTCCTTGCCATGTCAGAAATGATTTATTGGTTCACCTGTAAGGAGAGTTGTCTATGATGGTTAAAGCCAGGGACCGGGAGAAATGAGCAAGGGGGTGCTTGCTTGCATCTCCACTTGGGGCATCTCCGCAGCCCCCTGTGTGTCCCAGCCTGGTTCTCTGGACCGCTCAGAGCCCTGGACGCAGTCTAGAGACCAGGAGCACGCTGCTGCCTCCCAGCACACAGGTGGGGTGGCCCCGGGGGTCCCACGAGGTTCTCTTCTTCTTAGCCAAGTGCCCCCGAGTGGGAGGTTCATCTTACCCAAAGCATAAAAGGAAAAAAAGGATTGTTCACAAACATTTTTCTTTTTGTGGTTGAGAACTCTGACAGCTATTGTCATGCCTAATTGCAGCTAGTTTTCTCTGTCACCACTGGAGCCTTGATGGGTTCTTCTTAGGTCTCTGTTTTGTCTTCTTCACTAAATCTCCACCCCTTGTGAGCAGAGACTCTGCCCAGCACTTAGCTCCATCCTGGGCCCCCAGAAGTTGCCACCATCGCCTTTTCTTTGTAAACTGCTGACGCGTCCCCAAATCATCTGTGTTTTCTCATCATAACATTCATGTGAAGCTGAGAAGCCAAGCCATCTTCTTGTTCAGTTCCACAGGTGAATTGATAAAACTCAGAGATAAAGCAGGCTGTCCAGAGTTACTCTGCAGGGCCGTCCCTGCTTGGTGATGTCCTTCCTTTCTGTGGTGCCATTTTCTGTGTATTTTCACGGCCCCAGGCAGCTGCTGCTGGTCAGCTTTGAGCTTTGGAAATATCGCCTACCTTGGTCACAGTGGGGGTTCTGCAAACAGCCACCCATCTAGGCGGTTCTGGAAGCTGAACTTCTGCTGCAGGGTGGCTGAATCTGTGCTAAGAAAACAGAGCACAGACAGGTGATAGCCGGTGAGCTGAGCTCTACCCAAAGCAGAAACCCACCTTGGCACCTCTGTTTGGACACTGAAATGGTAGGAACTCTGGTTTCCAGGCAGCATGCCCCTTTATGGCCGTTAGATGTCCTTTCTGACTCCCCGAGCTTGCTTCTATATAGTTTCTGGGTATGTGCAGAACATTTGTCCACTGTCTTTTTCTTAGACAGCCTGCTGGTCATTTGAAGCTGTCTCCAGACCCCAACATTTCAGTTTCTTTAATGTCATCTCTTAGTTGGCATGGCAACAGAGCCTCCATCATGGGGACATCATGCCTGCCAGGGTTTGTGTCATGGTGGATCTCAAAGGAGGACCAGGACTCCAGTCTGCCCAGTCCCCTACTGGGGGACAGAGGCAGGGAGCCTTCTGGCTGCTGCTGCCGCCACCTCATGCCCTGCATGCTGTTCGGTCACCTTCAAGGATCCCTCCTGACCTCCACAGTGAGAGAAGGAGCCAGGTTGCCTTGGGTGCTGTGTGGCTGTAAGCCAAGATAAGTGGACTCATGCTGTCCTTTCCTGTGCCCCCCACTCCCCACCTCCAAATGAATGGGAGGCCAGTCACACATCACACTGTATTTTCAGCAGGTGAATGATGTGTGTTGAATTATGATAGAGTCTGCACCCACTGCCTATATAAGGCACAGAGAGTATGTCCCATCTTAGCTGTTCTTTAAAGTGGCTCAATGCACAGGGACTTGGTCTTAACACAGTACTCTTGACCTTTGTGACGTGAGCCCTGCAGCTTTGCAGTCATATATAAACTGGAGGGAGCCACATCTTCAGCTATCACATTTCCAAAGGGGTCTGTGACCCACGAACTGTTAAGAAAACTTGTATAGTTTTAATGGCAAACTGGTGAGGAAACGGTCCGACTGGGACCATGTAGAACATTCCCAGGTGTGTTCAGATGCAGTTTGCTCTGGGGTAGAAGTCATGGGCCTGGAAAGAACCCAGGACCTCATGGGGTGCTGCCCCCTCACTTCCCAGGGAAAGAAAAGCAGCACAGAATGAGGGAGAATTCTCTTGCCTCGTCCAACAAGTGGTTGAGCTGGGGCAGCCCAATGCCACCAGTTCCCATAGGCAGCAGAGCTCGTGGAAGTGACCACATGGCTCAGAGGAGGTGCCCGTGGAGCAGAAGGGACAGCGTGGGTCACCCATTCCCAGAAGGTGGTGCTTTTCTGCCTCTCTTATCACGCCTTTTTTTTTTTTTTTTTTTTTTTAAAGCAGGGATGCCTCACGCTTTTCAGCAGTGGCTACTGTCCACAGTCCTGTCAGCTTTCCTGGGGCTGTGTGATCTCCCTGCAGAGTTTGCTGAGAGCCATGTTGACATGGCCTAAAAGGGTCTATGCTCCAGGACAGAGAACCTTGCACATCCTCATGGCCCAGTCTCCCCTCATGGGGCGGGGCAGGGCAAGGTCTTGCCTGGTAACCCTCTCCCCCCTGCCCAGGCTGTGTTGCTTCATCTGGGGCCAGCCCTCAGAATTACACAGGGAATGCCATTACCTCTACGTCTTAGATTCTGGAGATGGACCAAGGCATGTTGGGTCATCTCTTACTCTACTTAATCCCCAGGGAAGAAAGCAAGAGAGAGCTGAGTTTAACATTGACTTCTTACTTCAGTTTAATGAACAGGGCTGAGAAATACCTGGGGAAAGTGAAATTCCAGAGTAATATCTGGAGGTTTAGCTTTAGATTGGTGGGGAAGGGGGCTGGCTGTAGCTTAAAGCTTCTCAAACTTTCCTGGTAAGAATCACCTGGGTTACTTATTAAATATACAGATTATTGGGGCTAGGGATCTGTTTTTTTAACAAGCATTCCAGGCCATTCCTATCTCCAGGCAAGTTTGGGAAACAGTTTATCTACTGTACCAAAAATAGCCTATGAAAAGAGTGCTTTTTTAAGAAGTTTAATTTTGCATGTAACACATTAATAAGTTTTCCTTATTTGAAAAATACATTAACATTACAGGCAAATCTCCTTTGATTTCCTCTAACCACTCAATCTCAGGCCTTTGCTGCCCCAGAGGAGATATCTGTTTAAAGTTTATATCTCCCTAGAGATGCCCAACTGGCTCAGTCCATAGAGCATGTGACTCTTGATCTCAGGGTTGTGAGTTCACGCTCCATGTTGGGTGTAGAGATTACTTAAAAAATATATAAAATCTCTTTTTAAAAAAAGTTTATTTCTCCCTAGATCTTTTCCTTACATTAATAGAGCTTTCTGTTTCATTTTTCATAAGTAGGTATCATGTTGTATTTTATCATTCTACAACCTGCTTTCTTTCCATTCAAAGCTATGCTGTAGAGAACTATGTTAGTGCATGTAGAGCAACTGCTTTTTTTTTTTTTTAAACCTGCTGCATAATATTTCATAGCATGGAACTAGCATGGTTTATTTAGCAATTCCCCTATTGATGGGTATAGCAGGCGCTTACAGTTTCTTATTATTATGTGCTCCCATGAGCATCCTTACCTGGCTTCTTGTGCACATTTGGGAATAAATATCAAGAAATGAAATTGCTGGGTCAATCCATGTGCATTTTTGGATTTTCATGGGCTTTGCCAATAGCTGTCCCTTCAAAGAGGCTTTGCCAATTTACCTTTCCATTGAGAGCATGGGAAGAGGACCTGGCTCTCCCCACAGGTGTGGCTGTCTCAGAAAAGCATGTGGCCAAGTGTGGTCAAGTGGCAACACCCATCTTCCTCTAGTGCTTCCCTTTGGGCGTGAACAGGAAGACTACTTCCTATCACAAAGCAAAATTCCCAAGATAAAAACACCCAGGCCTCAGACTACTGGAAGGGAGGGACCAGTTTCACATAGCAGTGTGTGCAAACCAGAAAAGAGGGATGTGGAGCCAACTGCAGTCTGCAGCGAGCTCACAGAGCCTATTCATAAAGGCAGCAAGCATGGTGGAATTCTGAAACCCTCTGGGTTGCAGTGGGCTATTACAAAATGAGAATTTAAAGCAGGTCTCTCAAGGACCCCCATGAACCCACTGCTTTATAAGCCTGTGAAAGTCCTCTGGAGCACTGGGCTGACCTGAGGTCTCTAGTTTTGTTTGAAAGCAAGAAAAGCCTTGCCTAGGGTTTAGCCATAACCCTCTTCCTTTTTCGGAGATGGACCAGTGCACCCATCCCAGGAGGCCAAGAAGGCGATTGTGACCCACTGGTTGGACAGGCTCCAACAGCCCACCTTTCTGCTGCTGCTCAGCTGCATAGTGGAGTTGTGAGACCAGTAGGCTGGCCCCCTCTAAGCTCTGTGCCTGTGGGACCATGAGCAGGCCCAGGTCCGATGCCCAATGCCAGTCAGGTCTTCACCAATCCAAGATCGAAATCAAGGAAAACTTCTCACAAGCACAGGTAGCCTGACCTGCAGAGAAGTCCCGACTGGCTCCCTTTGGGTTGAATTGTTCTATTAGATTCAAGGACATTTTAAAGCAAAGCAGTGTCAGCCCCAGTAGGAATCCAAACCCACATCTGGGGAAACTGCTTCCCTTTTTTTTAACTCAGAAAATCAGCAACCTTCACTCAAGCCCCCTGCCAGCCCTCCTGACTTGCAGTGCGAGCTGGGCAATTGGGACAGCAGTTACACTGCTCAGTGCTTGTGGCCCAGGGCCTGTGGCAAGTTGCTCGGGCACTCTGGTTAACTGCCTGCTCAACTCTCCCAGCACCTGGTTAAACTTTTACTCCAAAAACCAGGACATGATTTTGCAAAAGGTCAGACAGCTCAGTAAGTGTTTGCCAAGTTTCAGGTTGCTCAAACCTCAGATTCCCTCCCCTCCACCAACCTCACTTTGAAGTTGGAAAGCAAATTGATTAAATATACATTTTAGGAACCTTCCGATTTGCTTCTTAAACTAACAATTCTAAACTTTTTTTTTTTCTAATGGAAGGATTTTCAACTGTCAGCAGGTATAACTGGAACCATATGTCAGCAGAGACCAGGGGCTTTTCCTGGTTTTAGGATTTGTAAATTCTTATTGAAACGGAAGTAAGCAGGGCAGGCAGCTGGGGGCCCCTTGACAACCTGAGCTCAGATCTCGTTTTAATTAGAAAATACAGATAGTGTCTGCTGAACTGAAGGCCTCCCAGAGCTCCTGTCCCAGGGCGAACAAAGATTTGGTTTATATCCTGCAAGCCTTCCCTGTTTGCAAATTACAGAGCACTTCCGAAAGGAGCTGGAATGTTGATTTCCAGATTACGGAGACTGCAGCCCACTCCCTCCCCTGTCTTCCCCTTCCTCAGCTAATCCCCCCAAAATAATTTGGTTTTCTTGGGGAAATATTTGCTCCCTTCCTGAAATAGATGGAGGATGTTCATGTTGAAAAGAGATGGTAAGGCTGTATGGAATAGATGTCATCCACATCAGGCTCATGGTTTTCTCCATTTGGACTTCTAGTTGCTTGAACTCTGAGACACAAAACCCTACACCAGATCAGCCTCTGAGCTGTTCTATTTGACAGTGGTTCACGTGTATAATTTTCTCCCTAATGTATTCTGCAAATGGTAGAGTAGAAATATCAAGTGAAAGACATTGCCAGACCCAGCGCTCCCCCCATCCCCATTTTCCCCCTGCCTGGTGTCATTTGAGCTCAGTGAGTCTCAAGAAAGGCCACGATTACAATGTCAGCATCTGGAAGTGTCCCCGCTGGGACTCTAAGCCTGTCCCACAGCCACAATGAAGCAGTGGCAGAGCAGTGGCAGTGGGGTCACACATACTCAGATTTCGGGCACTCCCGCCCTGGGTCATTCCCTGATAAGCTTGCTCTTGTTCAGGGAGCAGTGACTGCTATGTGCCATGCCTCCCATCAGCTCCCCCCTGCCCCCACCGGCCGCATGCCAGTGACAGGGCTGCTGCACGCTGTCCCTCCGCGGGCATCACATTCCTGGCAGCTGAAGGTCACTTGCTCCCTCTGCCAGGGCTGCTGCCACAAGCTGCCATTTACCAGGCAGACAAAGGGGGATTTTCCCTTCCCCTGGGTTTATAGGCCCCTCAAATGCTTTACATTCCAGGAGCTGGGAGAGAGAAGAGGCTCCTGTGGTTTCTAATTAAACCCACAATTTAAATAACAATTCATGTAACCCCAAGGGTTGAGAGAAATGCTAACCTATCCCCTCTCCAGAGAGGCAGCTGGGTGGCCTTGGCTGGGAGGCTGAGTACTTGCCCTTTGCCAGATGTGACCAAAGGGGCAAAGAACTCCACGGAGGTCACAGCAACTTTGCGGTGGGGCTAGGGTGCTGTGACAGGGAGTGGGTTTCCCCACTAGTAAGTGTGCCCCTTTATGAAGCTTAGAAAGTCAGAAATGGGAGGAAAAACTGCCATGTTTACTCTTAGCCCAAGAATTTTTACTCTCCTCCAGGGAAAATGTGGAACTTTGTCTCCAAAGTGTTCACATCCCAGATTCTCACGTGCTCCTAGGACTCCCCTCCCTGCCCCTGCTGCCTACCCCGAGGTGACTCTGTATTTGGTGGAACTTTGCTGTTTTGTGAAATGCTGACAAGTGAGGAGGCCGAGAGAACAGCCCTTAGAGGCAGAGGATATGGCTGAGGGTCTTAGTCAAGCCCCTTCCCTCTCTGGACCTCAGTTTCCCCATCTGTTACCGAAGAGTCTTCCAGTTTATTGCTTCCGAGCCCCTTTCTGACCATGGCAGTCTATGGGTCCCTGAGCTGCTTTTGTATTTTCTTTGGGTCTGCCTGGGGCCACGGTCATGTTTGCAGTGTGTTGATCTCACCAAATTGTTGTCTGATTACCCAAGGCATGCTTGTGTTCCAGATTGGGGGAAGATGGAACGCTGAACATAATTATCTCTAGGCAGGCTCTTCTAGGCCTCAGCCAGCACCAGGAGCATGTCAGCATCTCTAGGCTTTGCTATCTCATTTCCAACTTTCCTCTATTTCCATTCCATTAAATTGAGCAACTCGCATTCCCCAAAGACGCCCTCCAGGTCCTTGCCTTTGTGCTTCCCTACCCAGATGCCCTTCTGTTCTCATGGCTGTGCCCGGAACAGCCAGGCTGCCTGCTCAGAGGCCCCTCCCTTGTAAGGAGCACTGCCAGTGTGGGTCTCTTTGTTAGGGGTATGAGAATTGGAGTTCCCTAAGGGCAGGCACCAGCTCTTTCCTGTCTCCACCTCCCCCTCCTTGCTGGTATGAGGCAGGCTCCATTTATGTTTGTTGGAGCAAAGCCTGGTTGTGAACAGAAGTGAAGCAGAAAGCCAGAGGTGGATTCACACACTCCTGCCATCTTGCTCCCTGCAGGTGACCATTGCTGATGACTATTCTGATCCCTTCGATGCCAAGAATGATCTCAAGAACAAAGCAGGAAAGGGAGAGAGTGCTGGCTACATGGAGCCCTACGAGGCCCAGAGGATCATGACAGGTAAGCAGAGCTGCTGACACAGGGACTCAGCAGGGAGGCAGAGGGGCCGCTCCTGGCAGGTGCCCAGCCAGCCTCAGCAGGGGAAGGTTTGCACTTGCACCACGGGGGTTGGAGGATAGTGCTGTGTTGAATCTTCACTACAGTTCACCAGTTCATGTCTCACCTACATCAGGAAGAACCTGGCAGGGCACACGGAAAGTCCAGAAAAAGTACAGGGCACCAAGTAACAGTTACCCAAGGTAAGAACTAAAAAAATACAAAAGGAATTTCTGCTGAAGAAAAATACAGCTTTTGAGATCGAAAACTTAGCCTGGAGCTTCCTAGCAGCCAGGGCAATCAAAGAATCATGCTGGGTCATCTTACTTTCAGTACCTAGTAGAAGAAGGGGTGGGGGGGGGGACGGTGTTCGATCGTTGGGGACAAAATTATCCCTGGCCCCACACCAGGAAATCTTTGGCATGTAGCTGGAAGCAGCATTAAGTCCTCTGGTCTACATGGCAGGTTTATAGAAAATACAGAGACTTTCCCCACTGTGGCTGTTTTCCTGTTGGCCCCAGATGACGAAACCTTGTCCAGATAGTCATGTGGGACCCAGAAGAAAGTGGCTGTGTGTGCAGTACCCTGCTTAGGGCATCTTTAAGGAGTGAATGGTTATGAGGTGTCTGCCATCTCAGACCCTTGGCATGAGCAGGCAGTAGGGAGAAACCACACACGTGGGTCCTCCTGGCTCAGGAGGATGGTCCAGAGACAAAAGAATAGTCCTATGGATTGGCCCCCTGTGACCCCACACCGGGCAGGAACATGAACAGGGGTACCACATGAGACTAGAGTGCAGGAGGGTGGCCAGTAGCAGGTTGGGAGCCGCTTTGACTTTTGAGGCCTAGTGAATTGGTGCCCTGTGTGTCTTGGGATTTGGGTTACAGATGCCACTTTCTAAAGTGACCCTCTTATGGTTTGCTCAGTGTTCATGTCTTTGGGTACATTCTCTTGATTCCTCTCAAATTAGAAGAAGAAAGGGAAAGGAAGCAACATTGAGCACTTAGTGTATGCTGCGCCCATGCCGAGTGTAGCTCATAGGGTTGAGGAGACCGCATGCAACAATTGCTGAAAAATACGGGTACAAATCCAGACCCTGCCTCTAAGACTCTGCCTCATGCTCTCCCGTTCCTGGGTACTGATTCTCTGGCCACCAGTGTGGCCTCCAGAACACTTAGCCACTTTGCAAAAGGCTGAGGCAGGGAGTGATTAGGCCAGACTTCTGTAGGGCCTCCTGCTCTCTCCTGATCTCTCCTGGGAGAGTGGCCTCTGTGGGCAGCAAGAGGCAGAGAGCTGGGGCTGGCGCCTGGTGGAGGGGTAGCCTGCTCTCCTCCAGCGACTTAGGGAAACAGGTCTGCTGGTGGAATCTTGTTCACCTCAGGACTGTAGTGATACCCACTCCCGCTGCTACATGCCATCATCTCCACCAGGTTTGGTGAACTATCAGCTCTGTGGGAGCACCGGGGGCATGTCAGCCCAGGGTTAAAGGAGTGGTGGTTACAGGAATGACTTTGGGACCCTCTGCCACATTCAGATGTCAGGCAGCAAGGGATATTCAAGGCCACTTGAACCCAACAGCCTCATTTTATAGATGGGAAAACTGAGGCTACAAAGGGAGAGATACTTGCCTGAAGATACATAGTAAGTTGGTGGCAGAATGGCAAGTGTGGCCTGTGCTTGGCAGGGCAGTCTGTGGGGTGGAGTCCTGGAGGAAGTGTATGTTTGTGCTTGATGCTGGGGTATCCGGGACACAAGGAAATGGTGGGAGCCATCTGAGGCTGGAACCCCCGCCAGGCTCCAGGCTCTGTACTGGGCCCTTTGACATATATACTTTTAAGCCTCACCATGTCCCTGCAAAAGGAAGTAGTGTCTCACTTTACACATGAGGGAAACAGGACAAATCGCTTCCCTGGGGTCACACAGGTACAAGTGAGGGGCTCAGACCTACATCTGCAGAACATGGGACTGGGGTAGAAGGGCACATCTGGGAATCCAGACATTGTGGACACGGCTGTCTTTGGAATGGAGCTGGTTCCTCCTTGGTGCATCCGTGGACCTCAGTGTCAAGTAGCTGCTTAGCTGGACAGAACTGTTCTGTGGGACTTTGGCTTTTTAATAAGACACACCCACGGCAGCTAGGTCCAAGGCAGGGCGGTTTGATTTAATTAGAGATCTGTTAAGATCTTATGCATTCTGTCTCCAAAGAGTCATCCTTGTGTTTGCTGCTCTGCACTCTCTTCCTAGCTTACAGGCTATGCCCAAATTTACCCACATTTTCGGTTTCTAAGGAAATAGGTGATTAAACAGGACATTTTCTAGCTGTAACGACCTTACTGCAGCTCCCTTTGACTCAGAATTCTTTGTGTGTAACGTCATCGCTCTGACTGATGGCAGGGAGAGGGGGCTGGGGTGAGCCAGTGCTGTGTAAATGTTCTAGGAAGCAGCTCGTCAGGGGAGAGGGGGGCAGTGGATCACGGGGTGCATGCTATAACATTTACGTGTGCATGCAACTTCTAGGAACAGGGCAAGCGTCTTTGGTAGATAGGAATAACCCTGTTGGGAAGAGCATCCCCTCTCTGCCTGAGATGGCATACCTCTCTGTACTACTGCAGAAGGAACCCAGGTGGAATCAAGCAGATCTGAGATGGCCACTTGCCACCTGAATGACCTTGGGCCTCAGTTTCCCCGTGCAAAGCAGTAGTCTTAGAGCAGGCAGTTGGTCATACTTCTAGCTGTTTGGTTTGCAAACTGGCTGTTTGAGCTTTGGCAACACATTTTGTGCCTCTGTTTTTACCTATTTGTGGAGGTAGCTGCTAGGCTCTTGTACTTGTTTACAGCATTTGATGTGAATTCTTGTTGGATACTCACCATCACTCTTTCTTTCTTTCTTTCTTTCTTTCTTTCTTTCTTTCTTTCTTTCTTTCTTTTCTTTTCTTTCTTTCTTTCTTTCTTTCTTTCTTTCTTTCTTTCTTTCTTTCTTTCTTTAATGTTTACTTATTTTTGAGAGAGAGAGAGAGAGCAAGCATGCACAAGTTGGGGAGGGAGAGAGACAGACAGAAAGACAGAATTTAAAGCAGGCTCCAGGCTCCAAGCTGTCAGCTCAGAGCCCAACACGGGGCTTAAACCCACGAACAGTGAGATCATGACCTGAGCCAAAGTCGGACGCTTAATCTACTGAGCCATCCAGGCTCCCCTCACCATCACCCTTTAAAGTGTAGCTGCCCGTTTTACTGATGCAGAAACTGAGGCACAGAGAGGTTAAGTAAGTAGCCAGATAGTGAGTTGTGAGGCTGACTGTTGAGGCCCTATTTCAGCCACTGTGTAGGACGTTTTGTCCAGGGCCTGTGCAGCCCTGGGGTGCTGCAGCTTGATTTTCAGAACGCCCCTCCTACCCCGGATGACTCACACAGCCTGTGATTAGCTGATGGGGTTTTGTTCTTGCCTCCTTGACTCCATGCAGCGGGTGGATGGGGGAGGCTTTGGGGAGGTGTGCTTTTGTGAACAGAGAACTCACCCCAGCCCCACAGGCTGTGGTTGCAAAAGAGGGTGAGGAGAAGTGCACCTGTTTCCTCAGGGGCTCCTCTCACCTCTTCCCTCTGTCTGCCTCAGTTTCCCTCTCCATAGATTCCCCTTTGTATCACCCACAGGAATTAGGTTCTGGTTCAAGATGGAGGTGAAGCTCTCCACAGAACCTCACAACCCAAATGCCCATGAATTGCCTGGGCTTCGCTCTCTGCCCTCATTGCCTCTCTCATCCCAAAAGCAGCTTCAGAGGTAGCTCCTGAAAACCCGAGGGCTCTGTGGAACCCAGTGGGGAAGCTCGTGACCCAGTTCAAGCTTTCCTTTTTATAGGTAGAGAAACGGGCTCAAAAAAAGTCATAATCCTTTTGAGATGTTTTTGAACTTACCAATTAAATATGAAGCTGTCCTGTGAGGCAATGTGTTGCCCATCCCTAGAGGTATCCAGGCAGAGGCAAAACAGCCCACATTGAGAGATGACATAAAGATAGTCAAGTAACAGATGGGTGGTTGGCTCAAGCCACCCCTGAAGTCTGTGTCAACCGTGAGTTCCGAGATGTCATGATTCACTGTGCATTGCATCATCATTAGACACCTAAGACCAGGCCCGTGAAGGGAGTACCGGAGACCAGCTCTGAATAGGAAAGGATCTGGCAGCTTCCTTTGTCAGTGCCAGCCTGGCTTGTGCTAACTATACAGCCCTAATTCCCCTTTTCATCTTACACGACCCTTCTCTCAAGGTCAGATTCTGGCCTTGGCCTTTTCCATGCCATCTGGGCCTCAGTTTCCTTCCTGCACCAATGTCTTTGGTGTCCCCAGGCCAGCCCTCTGTCCAAAGCCCTACCTCATAGCCCATTCTTACCCTCTTCCCTGTGTCTTAACCCCAGGCTTGAGGGCCCCAGTCACATGGAGCCCTGCTGGTTTGGTGAGAAGGGCGCTGGGCTCCCAGTCAGGCTGACTCAGGTGCCTGGTGGGCCAAGATGCTTAGCCTCTTGATGGCCACAGTGTCCTCATTGTAAAATAGGGCACACAACACTGATGTGAGTCTCGGGTGGAAGAACATGCTCTTCACATGTGTATGAGAGTATTGTTATTGGGGAGCAAAGGGCCTATTTGGGCCTTCACTTGGTATTACGTACTATTGAGTTCTCTGGCCATTCCCTGTCGGGGTCCCTGCCCACCTGGAGGTAGGTGGCCAAATCAGCAGGATAGTGGAGCAGGTGGTCCTCAGGCCCTCTGCAGTGCATTTGGTCAGCCGAACCTGGAGCCCTTGCCCTGCCCTGTTGTGTTGGAGACTTGACCATGTAAACTAGGCACATACTGTCACTGCCTTTAGGAATATCTATGAAGAAGGGAGACAGGCATGGACCCAGGTGGTCAGTGGTGGGTGCGTGGAGATGAGTGGGTCAATCTCCAGGAGCTCAGAGGAGGGGTGAAGGCTTCCGGTTTAGGCAATCCAAGTGAGATGGGAGGGGAGAGGTGGTAGGAGGTAGTGATAAGAGCTGGGTCTGGCAGCCCAGGCAGAGGGAAGGGCTTGAGCAAAGGCATGGAGGCAGGCGTGGGATCTTTCTGCTGGGGAGGAGTGGCAGGAAATGAGGCTTTTGATAGGATAATGATAGGAAAAGCACGTGGGGCAGGAGCTTAGTATAAAGACTGATTGGGTCATGAAACTCTAGTTGACCTAAAGGTGCAGAATATTTCTCAACTGGGACCCTTTCTCCCCAGGCTTTCAGCCCAGAAGTTCTCAGAGGTACCCAAGGTAGTGGTGGTGATTGGGATGGATGGTGGCCATTCACTTTTACAGAAAGGCTTCTGTGTGTGCCAGGCACTTCCCCAAGGACTTAACCATGATTAGCTCATTTATTTATTTTTTTAATGTTTACTTATTTTTGAGAGAGAGAGGGGGGGAGTGCACCAGGGAGGGCAGAGAGAGGGGGATACAGAGGATCCAAAGTGGCCTCTGTGCTGACAGCAGAGGACCCGATATGGGGCTCGAACTCACAAACCGTGAGATCATGACCTGAGCTGAAGTCGGATGCTTAACTGACGGAGCCACCCAGGTGCCCCATAACCATGATTAGCTCATTTAATCCTCACAAGGAGCCTGTAAGGTAGAGGTACTTCCAGCATCCCCATTTTACAGACAAATCTACTGAGTCTCAGAAAGGTTAAATAAGCAGCAAAAGTAGTGCCCTTAGCTGCAGCTAAAGCACTTACATCTGTCCTGTACTCCCAAAGGGTCTACAGAAATAACTGGGAATTGTACCATTACTTAGGCCCCTTTTTTAGGTCTGATTCCCCCCACCCTAACATCCTTTAAAAAATTGTTCAAAGTATCATTTTGCAGGATGAATCACATAAACATTACTTGAAAGCATTTTCCCATAATTTTTATTATTATAAGCAATTACACATTAAAAAGTCTTTAGCATGTTTTTATTGTTAAATCAACTTTATAGCATAATAAGAGGAATTTAAAAGTAAACCGTTTCACACAGAACCCCGCTGCCTAGATGTGGCTGTTTTCCTTGCTCACAACTTGCCTTCTGCCCATTTTTCTCCTATATGCTAGTAGGTACCGTCAGATAAAGCCAGTCACAATTTTTTTTTAAATTTTTTTAAATGTTTTTATTTATTTTTGAGACAGAGAGAGACAGAGCATGAGCAGGGGAGGGACAGAGAGAGAGGGAGACACAGAATCTGAAACAGGCTGTAGGCTCTGAGCCGTCAGCACAGAGCCCGACACAGGGCTCAAACTTATGGACTGTGAGATCATGACCCAAGCTGAAGTTGGACGCTTAACCGACTGAGCCACCCAGGCACCCCAAGCCAGTCACAAATTTTAAAGGCAAGGGGGTGGGGGGAGGGACATCCTTTTGTATCTTCTCATCCTCTGGTACAGCGTCTTCTAGTGGCAGTGCGCTTTCTGAATGATGGTATGTACCAAGTTCAAGTGTCTGTGTTCTGGCTGTGGCATGTTTCAGGAGGAAGGAGGCAGACAATGTGAGTCTGGCTCTGCCCTGGTCTACTGTGTGACCTGAGGCAGGTTGCTTTTCCTCTCTGGGCCTTCATTCCTTCATCTGGGAAATCAGATTTTGCCTTCTTCCCTGGGCACCATGAGGGCCTTTATAAATTCTTAGGTTCCCTACTCCTGTGGTCACACTGGGCTTCTCCATCCTGGTCAGGACTGTACGTCCTTTCACCCCACCCCCATTACTTCCACGTGGCACCAGCCCAAATCTTGCCTGACACCCTCCCAGGAGCGTGCATACTGCACTCTCTGCTCTCAGGACAGACAGAGCTGAGAGCTACAGGTCTGCACCTTGAAAGACCAGCAAACGCTTCTCAGAGTCTTGACTAGGTGTCCAGGAGGTCATTTCTGGCCACCCCACCTGAGATTTCCACCTTCCTCGTGTGTTTGACACCATCTCTGCCCCCTAATTCCAGGCAGTGCTGTTCTCCTTCCCTGTTATTCCAGTGGCTAAGAAAGTAAAGGGCCTTTCTGTCTGGGCCCCTGAGTCTAGGCCCTTCCCAGCTCTGCAGTTCCTGTGGACTCTGCTCCCAGAATGTCCACGTATTGTGTCTTCCTCACCTCACCTGCTCTGCGCAGCTCTGCTCCCCAAACCATCCCCACGACCCCTCACTTTCACTCCCCTCCCACCCACCTGCCTCGCCCCCTGCAGGCCCTGTGCTTCACACCCCGCCCCCTCCCTGCTGCCCTCTCTCCATGCCGCTCCAGGCTTCAGCCTGCCCTGGTGGTCACAGCCCTCCCTGAGCTTGGGAGCTGTCAGGATAGAACTTTCCTTGAAGAGCAGTCCTTTTCACCCAGCATCCTCTTTCTGCTTGAGGCGCAGAGAGGAGCACGAGCTGGCCAATGTCACACAGCAGCGGGCTGCAGAGTGGGTCTCCTGACTTCTAACCTAGGGCTCCTGGGCCTTGTTTTGAAACCTGCCCTTCCACCCTCTTGCCTGGCTTGTCATGGACTGTGCAGAGTTCCCTGGCTGGTCTGTCATTTACCAGAATGACCTACCTACCGGATGGGAAGGAGATAATCAAGTGTAAATAGATTTTGTATTAGTCACCCAGTGGCTTTCCTGTTGTTGAGAAACAGCCGGGCTCACACACCCAGCCCAGTGGTGCTCACCTGAGGAGCTCTAGGCCTGGGAAGCAGTGAGCTGGGGGAGTAGAATGCTGAGCAGGACTGAGAGCAAAGAGCAGGGTAGCCTGGGTTTCCATGGTGACCACTGGGCCCACTCCAGCAGCCACTTTCCTATTCTCTCACTCCACCTGGCACCTATCCCTTTGGCACTACCCACCCCCTCCAACCCCGACATCCTAATCCCCTCACCCCCCTGCCCCCCTGCCCAAAGCTTGCCCACCTTTTCAGGAAAGTTGCAACAGGACCGGGACAGGCCTCAGAAAGCTGACATTTATTGGCAGCACACCTGCTGTGTGCCAGACATTTGTCCCTGGTGCCCCCCATCACAGGGGGGAGGTTGACAAGGATTGATATCTGTTGTATAAAACAGGCAGAGAAGAACGTCACTGGCAAGAGACAGAGGAAGGGGTAGTACTGTCCCCTGAAGACCAGTATAGACCGCATAGAAAGGGTGGCATTGAGCAAGGCCACACTTAAGGTCTTGACTCAAAATGGCCTTTCCTGTAAGGCCTTCCCTGGCCACTTATCTTAAATTTCAACCCACTCTCAACACTTCCCACCCTGTTTCTCTGTTTTATTGTGTTCCTTAATACTGGTTACCATTTAGCATACTACATATTTCACTTATCCTTCATCTTGTGTTTATAATCTGTCTACCACTAAGACGTGGCTTAACTAGGGGAGAACTTTGTTCCCTGCTGGAACCTCAGGACTAAAGCAGTACCTGGCACAACGCTGGTGCTCAGTAAATAGTTGTTGAATGGATGAGCATGTTAATTAATTCTAGGGACCCAGGGCTGATGCACAGACATGCTGGGTCCCCCTCAGGATCCCAGAGACCTCCCATCCTCCTCTGAAGATTGCCATATCTGGAAAGTCTGAGTGTAACCAGACTGCTAAATGGGTGGGGGAGTTGGGGAAGAAGCTGGTTTGGCCTTTGGGTGGGAGTCAGGCCGGTGACCCTTGTGCCTTGCTCTGTCTCAGAGACCTGTTCTGTGTCCATGCTGGAGGACTGCATGGGGGTGTCTGGTCATGCCTCTTTTCCCTGCCTCCCTCTCTGGGCTGAGAGCTCCTTGAAAGAAAGGACTGGGTCTCACCCATCTTCATTTCTCTTCTGGGCCCAGTAAATATTCACCAATGCAATGACTGAGTGTAAGAATAAAAGTCTATATGGAGAATAAATGAAAGAAAAGGAAGCAAACAGTAAACAGTTACCTGCTGTAAACAGCCTTTCCCACTTTGCCAAGAACTGCTTGCCTAAAGTCACGGGGCCTTAGGGAACAAAGTGTGATGCATTCAGTCACTGCATGGCTGTTTGTGAGTATCTGCTATGTGCTGCTGTGTACACGTACTGTGTTCTGGGAGCTGTGCAGTGGACAGAACAAAGTCCCTGTTCTCATGAAGCTTATATACTTCAGCATCAAGGGGAAAGTGTTATTGAACTGTGATTCCTATAAACTCATTTCTGGGAGTGCTGGGACAGGAAGGTCTGTATCCAAGACACTGCCGCCTCCCCTGATCACAGCAGCTCTAGGTTATCGAGGCCTAGAAGTTAGAATCTTGCTCAAAGTCAAGAGCAGAGTGGAGACTTGTCCCCAAGGCCCTGGCCACCCTCAGGAGGCAGGATGGTCTCCATGATGTCTTTGGGGGATGAGGGGCACAGCCTTGACCCAGTGGCTGGCAGTGGTATTCCTCTCTTTCCCTAACATTGGTGCAGGCCAAGACTCTGGGGGTCGCCATGGAATTTTCTAGAGCAGTGAGTATCATCCTGTGCTGTGGCACCCAGCCTCATAGGTGTGAGGGCCCACAGTGCTAATTGCAGTATCCTGCTGGACACTTGGCAGTGAGGGCCCAGGCCCCCAGGAAATCAGCCCCTAAAGCCTTTTCTTTCCTGGCAGCTATGAAAGAAGTCAGCATTCTCCTAAAGGTAGAAATAAAGGAACAGGAACTGGAAATAGAGGAGCTCACCTCCCCACCTTTGCCCTTTGCCTTTCAGAATCCCAGAGACACGTTAAAAGATCTGAAGGCACAGAAACTGTTGATAATGCCCATCCAGAAATAGACTAGGGAGACTTGTGTGGATCAGCAGCCTAGCTCCTGGCATCCTTCAGCCACCCTACAGCACCCTGTGCAGGGGGCAGACCTAGGAGGCTGTGGGGAAGCACTGCCTGTTCCTGAGCAGAGGTGTGAAAGTGTTAGGAAGTTGTTCAGGAAGTTATGCCTGCCTGGGTGCGTAGGATGGATTAGAGCCGAGAGAAGCCAGAGGCAGGGGGACTGGTTCTGTGGCTGTGTGGCTACAACAGTCATCTAGGCCAAGGGGTGGGGTGAAAGAGCCTGTCAGCCATTGAGGTGCAGTGGATGAGAGAGAGGGAGGAGCTGGGATTCTGGTGAGTGATGAGAGTGTCAGTTACCCCAGAAGGGGAAGGACAGTTCTTGGGCAGAAGTCAGTGGGTTCAGATGTGGACACTTTTGCATTCAGATGTTCAAGAGGGTCCTGGAGTCAGGTCAGAGGGGGGCCCTAAAGTGCTCCCAGTGCCCTGGGGAGAGGAGCTGGTTTGCAAGGGCTGTCCAAGGAGACCACAGGCCACAGTTCCTGCCCCTCCAGAAGTCTGAAGAAGGAGATTCAGTGATTTGCCCCACACCCTATTATTTGACTAATTAATTAGTACTCTCCTCTAACTCGGGCTCAGGCTGGCTTTCTGGAAGCTTATAGGGATGACAGAGGGCTGTATTTAAGGGTGCCTTTTGTAGATTATGCCAGGAATCTCCCTAAGGCTCTAGGAGGGAGCAGTATGATTATTTCCATTTTGCAGGTCAGAAAGCTGAGTCATGGAGGCTGACTGGAACCGTGCCCCATTCTGGACCCCCCTCTCCCTCCAGGGCCTCTGCCTGGATGTATGAGGGAGGGGTGCTGAGCAACAACAGGTTTGCTGGGGGGTTTTTATGCAGCCCTTCCACCTCCGGGGTAACTTGGCAGGTGTCTGAGGTTCAGTTCCCACCGTCACCTCCTCCCCCTCCTCCCCCTCCTCCCCCTCCTCCCCCTCCTCCCCCTCCTCCCCCTCCTCTCCCTCCTCTCCCTCCTCTCTCTCCTCCTCTTTCTGCCTTTCAGCTCTCTCTCACCTGGCTTGGTCCAGGTGTTTTAATGTGGTACACTGCCTCAGGTCCTTTCCCCTAACAGGCAGCATGAGCATAAATAAGGAGAAGGCCGCTTCTGTCTCTTCCAGAGCACAGGCTTGTAATTATACCTGGCAACCTAAAAAATGATGCACTGGGAGAAGGTCATCTCCCAGGGCCTGAGCTTCATTGTGGGTCCTCCCTGTTGTAGCTACCACGATCACTCTCTGCATAATCACGCTGATACAGCACTCAGTGCACTACATCGTAATTCATCTGCCAGCCTGGGGGCTACCTGGAGGGTAACGACCACAGGGCTTAGAACTCTTCCCCCAGACTGTCGGCGCCCAGTGTTTGAGATACTGGCCCAGACCTTTCCAGCAAAGAATGTCCCCAGGTCAGAACTTGCTGGTTCTGGTAGAGTGTTGTGCAAATGATCGTAAACTCTTCCCTGAAGATTAAAGGCTATCTGGGACTTGAACTGGGTGTCATTGCCTCCCTAGCCAGCTTACCTCTCAGTCCTTGCCAGCAGGTCCACATGCTCCTCCCTTGGGTCCTGGGCTCACCTGTGCCTCTGTAGGCTCACACCTGTCACCAGGCCTTGAGTCCCTATGAAGGGACTGGCACATACACACATGTCCCTGAGCCCCAACCACTGAGCCCTCCGTGAAGCCACCTTATCTAGCATCCCATTACCAGATTGGGGGTCCTTTCAAGTCGGCGCGATCCTTGTTGCCCTCCTGTGGCCCCCGTGTCACCACCTTCCCCTCCTTGTTCCCCCCCCACCCCAGCCGAGTGTCTGATCCCTATTCGTCTTCAGCTGTCACACTTTTCTTCAGACTAGCATCTTGCCTGCGAAAGCTGGGACAACCTCTGACCTGACCCCACATGACCTTTCCAGCCAACAGTCCTGGCACATAGTGGGAGTGGGAGAGAGTTTCTCCTGTTGATTTCTTCCTTGCTTGGCTCCATCTTGGTATCTTTGTTCACATTCTGCCCTTCCCTTCTAAAACCTGCCCGGCCTGCCAGCTTTGGATAACCTTCCCTTGAAGCCCTTCTGCATGCTTCTGCCCTCACAGCCCTGCTTCTTGGCCCCACAGATACAACCAGAACTGGACCGGTTAGCATTCAGTCATGAACCTGGCCTCGAGAGCACCCATCCTCAGCCTCCCCAAGGCCCAGGCAAGGCCGTTGCTGGGATTGTTTCCATTTCACTGATGAGAAAGCAGGATTAGAGGCCTGAGCAACTGTTCCGGTCACAAGAGAGGATTTCTGGTGTCCTGGGAGCTGTGTTCCAAAAGCCAGGTCAGGTAGGGTAGGGGTAGGATCCTTGGCTGAGGGAACTCCATGGGTCTGAGCATGGTAGAGACAGGGACAGGCAGCTGTGGGGTCAGACGGGCTGGCTCCATGGGGGCCAGATCCTGCCCTCCTGAGTAACAAAGAGCAGAAGCCTAAAGTGGGACAGGGGCCATAGCGGCAATAACTTTACAACCTAGCTGAACTGAAAAATAGTCAAGGTAGCTTTGCCCAGCATCTGTTGAGCCCCTGCTGTGCCAGGAGGCAGATCCCACCTGGGCCTTGCCCCTAGGAGGGTCATTCTCATAGAAGAAGGTGGCCATGTGATGTGTAGTGGTAGTCAGTTTTTGAGGTAAGTCAGGTGTGGGCATAGGAGCCTGTACCTGGGAGCTGCGGGGGCGGGCATTGTCTGCCCTGCTTGGGTCCGGGGATGTGGGTCAGAAGAGAACTTCACCTGGACACTGGGCTGGCGAGGATGGTAGGAACAGAGGCAGCGAGGGGTGTGGCCCAGCCCCATGTTCTAAAGGTAGACCTGGAAGGAAGAGCTGCTGGACCGGCCTCACCAGGACCCCAGGGGGCCCCTGTGTTGTACCAAGGAGACCTTATCATTGAGAAAATCTCCCACCCGGGACAGGTGCTTATGAGGCTGTTGGCTCGCCCACCTCTGCCCCATCCCCAGCTCTACCCAGGCTGCCATGGAAAGGAGCCTTGTCGAATTGAGCCTCAAAGGAAACTAGGCAATGTTTCCATTATTTTCATAATTTACACCCAGAGATTAGGAGGAAAGGTTTGTTATTAATGTACTCAGCCTGGTTACCCCCTAGACTTGAAACCAATTTTTTTATGTGGACCAAGATTTGCTGTAAATTCCCGAGGCTCCCGGTGCTAATGAAAAGCTCTGGGCTGCCCTTTGGGCCCCAGCCCCATGCTCCACGCTCAGTCCCAAACATTGGCAGAGGTGGGGAGTCTCTGGGGCTGAGGCTGAGCTGGGATTGCCTGTGGTTCCGTCAAACTTTCGGGCCTCACAGCCTCCGCGAGGACTTGATGCCATGTTCTAGAGTCCCCGGAGCTAGTGCTGCTGACTCTGGCCTGAGCTGTGTGTGGTGCTGTTGGGAAAGCTTACACTCAGGTGGTAAAACCTTTCCACTCTCCGGAAATCTTCCTTCATAGAGTGAGGAGTTTGGAGCCAGGACTATGTGGCTGCCCCCTTGTTTTATCGCTGAAGAAACAGAAGGCATGGGGGCGTGGGGGGGGGCTGTCTGGGCAGGGCTGGAGAGGGCAAGTCCTTGCCCAGGCCTGCCTTTGGTCCCCACCATGTGGTTCCGTAACTGTTCAAAGCTTCCCGCAGCCAGTGTCCCCTTGCTTCTGGGGAGTTCATTACCTAGAAACGACCTGTCTTCTCTCCTTTGTGAACTCCTGGGGCTTTGCAGTGGCTCACACCCTTGGGAGTTGTCACCCCTGTCCAGTCATGGGGAAGTGTGAAGCATACCCTCCGCCCGCCTCCCCTCCGTGGATGCCCCATCTTGGTGGGTCCATCTCTCTGCCGCCAGGGCCTCATCTGCGGGGAGTGATGTATTTTCCCTTCCGAGGCTTAAGAGTCCAAGGGAGGCATTTTAGTTTCGGGAAATCTGTTGGTCTGCATATATTTCTTTTTTTTTTTTTTTAACATGAAATTTATCGTCAAATTGGTTTCCATACAACACCCAGTGCTCATCCCAACAGGTGCCCTGCTCAATATTTCTAATTAATATTGTCAAATTAGTTGGCTTTCCTTTAATTTTTCTAGGACCTCGGCTATCAGTTATATGTGTGGGGTTATTGTCATATCAGTTAATGTTTACTTTTCCTTTTACTGAGCGCTTTCTCAGACATTATCTCATTTCATCCTCAGAACAACCCTGGAGGCAGCCCTGTTCTCCTTGTTTGTAAGACAGCTGAGAAACTAAAACCAGAACATCAGGGCAGCCCACACAGGGTCACCCAGCAGCAGGCCCAAGGTATGAGCTCCAGTCTCAGGACTCCCAAGTCCAGTGCTCCTTTTGCTGTATCCCCTCAGTCTCTGAGCCAGATCTTGCGGGGAGGGGTCGAGAGATTAAAGACAGTCACAGAAGCTCCTGCCCTCCAGAGCTCACAGAATGGGAGGGAAGGGAACCTCTTATCTACAGAGGTTTTGGTGGCTACATGTGGGAAACTGCCAAAGTCCTTAAGTCCTTGGTGGACACTGGGAGAGAGAGCCCTGTGTGCCAGCCAGTCCTGCTCTCAGGTCAGGGACTGCCTGTTGCTTCTGTGTCCCCAGCAAGGGAGGACTGCAGAGGACCCAGCTCAGAGAGTATCCAGCCCAACTCTCCTGGACCAAGCTTCCAGGTAAAGCATCCAAAGAGCTAGGCCCACACAAGCCACCCTCAGCAACAGGATAGAGCTGCGCAGGCTCTTCCCATCCACAAAGAGCCTTGTGTGTTTTCGCACACAGGGCAAGAAAGCCGCAGTCGTGTCTGGAAAGAGCCCCGGGTTTGACACTAGACACAGAGCTATAATTATCATCTTTAATTACACGACAGAGCCTCTGCCAGGGAAACGTGCTTGACGATTATCTCCTCTCCTGACAAGGGTGGTTCCGTCTGCCTTTATAAGTACTGACATAAACATACACGCTCACTTGAGATTTCAAAATTATAAAGGGCCATTTCAGAGTTGCCTGCCGAGGACCTCAGGTTTCTTTTCCAGGAGAATTGGGTGAGCCAGGAATAAGCCATGCAAATGCTTTCTTGCCTACTGCTGAAAAAATAGTGCCTGTTTACCTCTGAGTTGACTTGATCTCTAAAACTTCAAGAAAATAACAAGCCTTTTCCTGAAGACTTAAAAAAAAAACAAGGAGAACAAAAATCTATGTAATAGTAATGCTGTGTTCACGTTGACACACTGAGTCAATCTGTGCTCCTTTGATTTTCACACACCCCCCCACCCCGGGAGGTAGACCAGGCCTGTGATGCCATCCCTGTTCTGTAGGGGGGATAGGAAGGCTCAGAGAGGGTAAGGGACACCCCTTTAGCCCCCACAAGCCAGGCTTCCATGCTCACAGGGCAGTTTTTGTGGTTCATTTTGTAAGCTCCCCCTACCCTCGACTTACTCTGGGGCCCAAGTCTAGTGAGTAAAGTTTGGAAGGCAAATGGCACTTGAGTCCCCAGGTGGACTGTACAGGTTAGCTGTGAGCTGTGGGCAGAATTGGTCTGCTGGGCTTCAAAGCAGGCCCACCAGGGCAGGGGACACAGTGTAGGAGGCTCAGTGGGACACCTGCTATGCCATCTCTCCCCAACTGCTCTCCCAGAGGCTCCTCACCACAGCCACTCTCTTAAGACTTAAGGAGTGTCACCTGCCCACCACCCTGGGCCAAGGTGAAAGACAAGCTGCCCTCAACACCCATGAGTACAGGGCCTCCTGACATCCATTTGTACCATAGTCACATGGGAAGTGAGGGTGAAGTGGGTGGGCAGTGTTGAGAATGCAGGTCCCTAGGCCCTGCCCCTTACAGGCTCTCAGTGGAGTCTAGGGACCTGCGTTTTAATACAGGGCTCCATGATTATGGAACAGACGGTCCCATGGTTTGAGAGGCCCTGCTTTAGCCTGGGGTCTCCTCAAATTCTTGAAGCCCTGGTCCCTTCTTCCGGCTGCATCATTCTCCCTGACTTCTTGGCTCATTCTCTTTCTTCCTCCATTGCAAGGGCATGGACATCCATTCTGTTGTCTCCTTGACATTCCACATACACATCCTGAGCACCTGGGGCTGCAGAGAGGCGCAGAAATCCTCACCCTGTGAGTATGGGCCGAGAGTGTGGGAGTGAGGGCCCAGCTTTGCAAGACCATCTTGTTAGCTTCGCAGAACTGCGATCTTACAGCTAGAACCGTGTAAATCTTTGAATGACCAAATAGAGCAGGGCTGGGTGCAGGGTGGGGTGTGGTTAGGGGTAAGAATCTCACCATCTCAGCAGCTCATCCCAACTCATCCACTGATTCCTGGTTTGAGTGTGGGTAAGGCGCTGCCTATGCCTCTCTTGGGCCTTAGTATCCCCGTCTTTAAAGTCAGAGTTCCAACCTGATCCTGAGGTGACTTTAGTGCTGACCTATTCCAGTGGTGTCAGTAGTAGCAGTAAGACATCTGGAGCCCTCAGTTCCTACTAAGCTCAGGGACAGGAACTCCCGCAAACAAAAAGCCTTTCGTGTGCTGACCGTTGCATTTGGCTAAGTCTATGGGTATCTTTCTGATCAGGTGACAGTATTGGCAGATTCCACCCAGCACCCTGGAAACTTGTTTCTGAGCTAAAGTCACGCTTGACTCCCTAGGGGATCTTTTCACAGAAGCCTGCTTCCAAATGGAGCATAATTTCACTGTGCCCACTTAAAAAAATTTTTTTTTCTTATATATTTTAAAGAGCTGTCATTTTGTACATGCATCATCCTAGTAAACAGGAGCAGCCCTTCAGCTTCTGGAAACCCCATTAAGTGCAGCAGTGTCTTTCTTCCTCACAGGGCAGCTCTCAAAGAGGGAAGCCAGATAGGGAAGGTTCAAGGACCAAGTAAGGGGCTCCCCCTTCACTGTCACCAGATGATTTTCCCAGGCATGGTCTTTATTATTTTCCTGCTCAGAGACCTTCAGTGGGTCCCACAGATCCAAGTGCAGACTTTCTAGGCCTTGCTCAAGCCTCACCTTCCTCTGCATCCAGGGTTCCAGGCAGCACCCCCAACGGCTTCCTGCTCCCCTGGGTCAATTCTCAATGTCAGCTCCTCCCAGGAGCCTTCCCCAGATTCCTCACTCCCACCGCTTGCTGAATACTTCTCTTCCCTCTCTCTCATTCTTTCTCTTGCTTCTGAGTCCCAGGCCAGCCTCTTGTCTCCACCAGCAGCATGGGCAAGGCCTGAGTGACTCAGTCGGCTCCTCAGAGCCCAGCACGAGGCTTGGCACTTGGGCAGAGCTCGTTGAAATGGGATGAAAATGAGCTTCTCCTCTGCATCCGTCTTAGCCTTGTCTTTGAAGTTGATTTAATGGCTGCAAACATAATAATCATTTGGACTGTTGGATCTCCTATTTGTCCCTGAAAAATGAGCCCCCCCCACCCCCCCACTTCCAACACACACAAAAATGAATGATTTTGTGGCTATCAGAGCACGTGGTGTCCTGAATTTAAAAACAGGCAATGCTGGGGCGCCTGGGTGGCGCAGTCGGTTAAGCGTCCGACTTCAGCCAGGTCACGATCTCGCGGTCCGTGAGTTCGAGCCCCGCGTCGGGCTCTGGGCTGATGGCTCGGAGCCTGGAGCCTGTTTCCGATTCTGTGTCTCCCTCTCTCTCTGCCCCTCCCCCGTTCATGCTCTGTCTCTCTCTGTCCCAAAAATAAAAACAGGCAATGCAGAGGTGGCTGGCTTGTCTTGTTCTGGGGGGAAATGTTGTGAGTCTCTAGGGCGCCTGTGGTTCTGGGAAGTTTACAGTTTATGGAGCTATTCGTGGTTGGGGAAGCTCAGGCCAGCAGGGTAATGGTCTGGTCTGGCCCTGTCCCTAGTGCCTCCCTTCCCTCCTTCCCCCTCCCTCCTTTTCTCCTCCCTCCTGCCCTCCTTCCTTCTTTCCCTCCTCCCTCCTCCCCTTCTTCCCTCCTCCCTCTTTTCTCCTCCCTCTTTCCCTCCTCCCTCCTTCCCTCCTCCCTCCTTCCCTCCTCCCTCCAAGCTGGTCACTGGCCTTGGAATTATTCTGAGATCTTAGAGCGATAGAAATGCTGTAAATCCCCATCACCTTTCCCTTTACAAGAATGCAGGTGAGCAGGGTACTGCTTTACAAGGGAGAGAAGCTCTACCACAGCAAAATGCAAAGTGCCTGTCACACAGCTTTCCTGCCTTCTGTTTCCCTTTGCTTTGTTGTATTCAATGGGTACCATAAGCCAGGAAGAAACATAGCTCATATTTGTCTCCACCCTTGTTTCAGGGCCCTCTGTTCCTCAGCAGGGTCTCCAAGGCCCTGTTGTGCAATCTCCCTCTTGCCCTTGTCCCAGTGAGAAACTTCTGTCCACTGTGGACAAATTGACCAGCAGCCTTGGGGTAAGGGAGCAGATATGCATCTATCTGTCTGTGTGAAGTGAAAGGCATAGGACTCCAGGTATTAGACAAGAGGAGGATGGAGCTGGACATCACCTCTGGGCATCTCAGGGCAGCCACAAAGATAGACAATTTGGGGGTATCATGGCGGTACTCCAGGAGAGCTTTGTCCATTCGGTGGTCATTTTGCAGCCTCCCATGTGCCAGGCACCAAGGACACTAAGATAAATGAGACCCCGGGAGGTAGCCGTGGACTGGGTCAGGCATTAAAGTGTCTTAGACTTCGCTTCGTGGGGTGAAGGTCTCCACAGAGATGGCACAATCACACAGATTCCAAGGGAAGAGGCAGGAAAGGCTTCCTAGGAGTTGAAGCTTGACCTAAGTCTTAAAAGACCAGCGGTCCAGGAGGAGGGTATCAGCATGATGGTCCTGGGGACCCACCAGCAGGTCTCATGGGTCCCCATGAGCTGGGTCCTGAGGAAGCTCAGAGGTGGGTGCTGTGTGGCGAGGAGGGAAGGGATGACCTTGCAGGGGAGAGAGAGACAGCCTGTGCCATGCCCAGAAGTGAAGAGAGCAACCCAGTAGCCAGTGTGGCTTCAGCATCAAGGTATGTGGGGAGATGTGCAGCTGCCAGGTTATTTGATGGCCAGTTCCTGGAGGGCTTTCTGAGTCCCTGGAAGGAGTTTGGGCCCGAGGTCAAGTTGGAAAGTTAGTCCAGGATATGAAGTTGAAGAAACAGAGTCACATAGCAGTTAAAGCCAGCACTGAAAGAAATGTCTTAAGGCTTTGCGTGATTAATTGACATGTGAATTGGACAAATAATCAGTGCAAGAGTGTGCAGCAATGGGGGCAAAACGCCTCCCCAGGGAGGCTGGGGTCATTACTTGAAGGAGGTAAGATCTAAGCCTGGCCCTGAAGGCCTTTGGTGTCAAAAGGAGGAGCTGAAAAGAAAGGTCATTGCTGGTCAGGGGGGTAGGGAACAGGCTCTGACCTTGGCCGAGGGCCCGGCACAGAGTGGCGTGCTGATGTTTGTGATTCTGAACCTATATAGTGTTCAAGGTTTGGGGAGTTAGCCAGTGTTAGAGAGATGAGGGTTTTAGACTCTCACCTAAGTGTTAGTGGAGTTAAGAACTATTTAAGTACTTAAAATAAGTCTGTGCAGTCAGGACACCATGTGCGTTAATTCTGCACAGAGATTCTGCACACAACCCAGGCCTTGGGATCTGGTTTAGGGACCCTCCATCCAGGATCTGCATCCAATGCTTCAAGGCCATTGTCCTAATATGCTGCTCCTGCTTCCTGAGCAGGCTTCCCCCTGGGCGTCCCAGCTGGGCTCAAAGGTTGTGGTGAGAGCCTGGGACAGAGGTGGGCTTCAGATCTTCCTGCAAATTGAGATGCTCACCCAAGCCTATGGATGGGAGGCCACCCAACATCTGCTCCAGCGCATCTGTAGACCATGGTTGGCTGTGGACTTACCTAATGGCTACAGCCATGGTAGCTTGGATGCTTTTCAAAGCAGCCATTTTGTGTTATCCACCACAAAAAAAAAAAAAAAAAAAAAAATCTTCATAAAGCACCCCGGTATGTATTTAAAACAGCAGGAGCTTTCTGGTGAACCCTGTAAGAAGAATTAGTTGCAAATTAAACCCCCAGGAAACAGAATGATTTGACCTATCATATAGAACTGTTGGATGTGAGCCAATTAGATGTTGAAAGACATCTGCCTAAGATGATGATTTGGCTCTTGGAGTAATTGGTCTTAAGCCCTTCCTTCTGGTAGATGTAAGGGAGTGCAATTGAGGGTCCTAACAACAGCGACCTTCTCCACAGAGTAGATAGGAATGACCAGAAATTAGCCAACTCCCTTTTGGTGCATAACTAGGGCCCCTGCAGGTGCTGGTGGGTTTTCTTAGTACATTTGTTCTCCTCCTAGTTTTGAACACCCCTCTTCTCTCTACTACTCCTGCCCTGTCCCCCACAAGATTACTCCTGCTATTAATTGTACTCGATGTTGTCCCTGAGGAAGGCAAGAGAGGCAGAGGGAGCCTTCTTTCAAGTGGAGATGGATGAGATTTTAATGGACTTCGGTGACAGGAGGCTCCTCAGCAGGACCCCTGAGGTCCTGTCCTGCCTCAGGCTTGGAGCACACTGTGACCATTGCCTTTGGAGGGGGCATTTTTACAGACCGCAGCCAATGGCCAGCCCTGCTGAGTTGGTGGTGAGGCTCAGCACAGCAGAGCCTTCTCCCAGGCGGCAGTGGGGCAGATGGCTGACACATCAGGTCCAGAGTCCAGCAGGTTTAAACACCAGAGGAGACCTTGCATTAAAGGGGAATTGAGAGATTCCATGGGTGGGTGGGATATCTCTGGGGAGGCACAGCCTCTTTGTCTCACCAGGAGGACGAGTGTGGAGTCCCCAGTCATGTGGCCTGTGCCTGGTGCCTCGTCAGGGGGACGTGAGTGAAATCTGAAGTGTGTGTGTGCGTGGCGCGGCTGTAACGTGACAGCTGCCACCCTCCCCCCACTCCTCCTTCTTCCCAGCTCTTGCCGCCCCCGCCCCGTTTCCGAGCGAGGAAGCCTGTCTGGCAGCACCGACTCAGCTGTCATACCACATCAGTTTTTGTAGGTTCTCAGCTAGTGGAAAAGTGCCAAACGCAAGCAGATGATCTACTTAATGAAACGCTCAGGAAGAAAGCTTCAGTTCCAGTTATTAGGGGGTTCACATATGACATAAAGGCAGGCCTTTTCCCAGAGCCTTACCGAATTGTTCGTGCTAGATGCCATACAAAAACTGTGATGTTTCTGAACCCTGGAATCCGACCGTGGCTTCCCAGAACCTTGTCGCACATTGCAGGGTCCTTCGCTTTGGGGGCAAACATCGAAAATATTGAACAGGGAGAAGTTGATTCTATTTGTTCAGCATCAGTGAAAGGCACTGTACCCAACTGATACCACAAAAGAAAATGAAATGAGACATCTCCTTGTGGACATAAACCAATTGAACAGCGAGTCATTTATACCAGATGTCAGCTCGAAATCAGGTTGTATATCTATCTGTGCACATGTATGCGTATGCCGCCCTAATCTGTAACATCTGCATAGGGTTTTATGGTTTACAAGGCTTTTTTATATCCTTTGTCTGGTTTTATTTCATAACAGCTCCATGGAGTTGATATTAGTATTCTCCCCACCGCACAGCAGAGGCTGCCGAGGCTCTGCTGGGGCAAGTAACTCCCCACAGGGTGTGAGCCAGTAAATGGCAGGGCCTGAGCTTGAAGTGAAATCTCCCAAGTCCAGTTCCAAAATGTGCACACCAGTATACAGAGTTGCCAGTGTGTTCGGTGCTTGGGATCAAAGTGCTGTGTTATCGGGAAGGTAGGAAGTTAATCACATGCATTACATTTGCATTTATTTCAAGGTAGTCAAGATCTGAAAACTACTGGAGTAAGGGGTGGGGCAGAGGACAGTATTCATGTGCACAGTGCTTTTCATTGTTACTCATTGAGGTCTAGTGACGTCATTTGGCTGTTGAGGACCTGGAGGCCCAGAGAGGTTGGAGGACTCACTGAGGTCACCCAGGTGGGAAGTAGCCATCTGGGGCGCCTGGGTGGCTGAGTTGGTTGAGCGTCCGACTTCGGCTCAGGTCATGATCTTGCAGTTCTTGGGTTCGAGCCCTGCGTCGAACCCTTGCATTCAAGCCCTGCGTCGGGCTCTGTGCTGACAGCTCAGAACCTAGTGCCTGCTTTGGATTCTGTGTCTCCCTCTCTCTCTGCTCCTCGCCTGCTCGTGGTCTGTCTCTCACTCTCAAAAATAAATAAAAAACAAACATAAAATAATAATAATAAATGCTCTCTTTCCTAACTTTCCTGTTTAAAAAAAAAAAAAATAGTCATCTGATCCTGTAGACACCTTTTTTCCCCTCCGGTGCTACTGGGTTATGACAACCACATAGAAGTATAGAATGTAAATACATTTTATATGAAGAAATAAATGAAAAAAGGGATTCAGTAAATAAATGAACAGCTAAGATCAGTTGGCCACCTAACCTGGAGCCACTTTGCAGATGAGGAAGCAGCAAGGAGAGGCCTGCTCGGGGTCTGCTAGCAGCAAGCTCAAGCCGGGCTCCTGACCCCCAACCTGAGTTCCGCCCTTTGACCCACCCCCCCCAGCAACCTGGGTCTCAGCTTCAGACAAGCCCTTGGGTGCTGAGTTTCCCATAGGTCTTTGAGCCGGCAGGTAGGAATGTTCCTGGGGTTCATCCAGTTCTGTATCGCCAGCTCCACAGCTGGAAGAGAACCCTACATTCCACGCTGCAGCAACTCCCCCTAATAAGTGAGACAGTAATCTCAGCCTCCCATCAAAAATTCCGTATTTCTCAATGGTGAGTCCACACTAGGACTCACGGTTATTTTTAGATGGGAACTTGATATTTTCTGTTCCATCCCACTTTGTTTTCCCGCCTAGCTGGGGTGATATTTTCTGTCTAGCAATAATTTGGAACTGCCTTATTTTTAGCTTCGTTTTTCTTCCTGTGATTTCCTTTCTCTTCCAGTTTAATCCACACTCAAATATGTTCCCTTTCCCACCCCACCTTCCCCCAGTTCTTGTTCACTGTGTCACAGAACTGGATACAAATGGCAGGTGCTCAGCCTCATCTTGTCCTAGGCACAAGCAAGAGGGAGAGTCTTCTGCAAGCCCTGAGTAGCTGCTTGTAACCTGGGCTGCTGCTTGTCACTTTATGAAAGCTTCTTCACCTGTCACTCACCCTGGGTGCTCCTGACTCCCTGCACAAGTACACACCTGAGGAAAAAATGCTTCCAACCCATGCACCCCACCCACCTCCAACCCACCTCCACAGAAAAACCGACAGACCAGGGGTCTGAGGGGCTCAGGCATTGGGCTACTAGAGTGCCTAACACATGAGCATATAACTGTGTATGTGTGTACGTATATAAATGCACATACTCCCATGGACTCTGGTGCTCCACATGGAGCAACAACTCATGGTTGTTACAGCGCATTGCCTGTGTTTATTTCATTTACACTGCCCCATGTGCAGTGGCAAAGCAGCAGTGAAAATCTAGTTTAAAACTTGAGGAAACAGGTCCCAGGGGACCTGACCAGACCAGCCCAGCCTCAGGCACAAGCTAAGGACCGGGGGGCCCCTGAACACCAGTTGGCGTCCTCAGAAGCCTTTGATGGCTCCCTATTGCCTCACCACTAAAATGTGAGCCTCTTAGGCTAGCAGTACTTGAGCAGATGACACACTTAAGTAAATAGCCCTAGAAAAGATTATGTTTTAGGCTGTGAGCTCCTCCTTTAGGGAAGGGACCAGGTTTGATTGATCAACATGTTCCCATCAACCAGCGGCACAAGTGCTCACTAGGGTGACTGAGTAAAAGAACAAACTAGTTAAACTAGTTGCCATATATGGTCCTCCTTCCTCATTCCCTCTCGCCGCAGGGATTTCCAGAGTCTGGGCTCTCAGTCCATTTCCCAAAGTACATTTCTTATGTTGGAACCTAGAATCCTGTGGATAAGAACTTTTGTACTGCTTGTAATCCCTCTGATCCCCCTCGGCAAGGAAACACCTTTCAGGAGGCACCCACTTCTATAACTGGGCATCAAGGTGTAAACCCCACTCATCCCTGAGCACACCTCCTCTCCAAAGGGCCACCTGTTTGCTTATTGCCCATCTTAGGTTGATTTTGGTTCACAGCTTGCTGATCAACATTGGTTGATGGGAATTAGCTTGACTTGTGACTTAGAAGAACAGATCTCAAGCTCCTGGGAGAGTGGGGACACTTTGTGGTGAAATCATGGACCCCCAAAAGTGATCAGACTCACCCCCGCAGCTGTGTGTCTTGGGAAAGCTTTCATCATTTGTGGTGCCCAGACTGTAACTGCAGATCTTTCACATGTCTTTAAAACTCGAGTGACTCCCTGGATGACCAGGGCCGTGTTTGGGGGTCACATTATAATTAACATGCACATCTTAGAGCTAAAAATCAAGACAGAATTTCTTCTGAACTCTATTTCCTAAACTTCAAGTGTGTAAACATGACATGAAATGGAAATTGTTTAGAAACAGCCACAAAAGCAGAAGCTGTCGATCTAAAGCCTGTTCCACCGGAATGTTAAGTAAAGGATGAGGGAGTTCCACGGCTGGTGCCTCCCGAAAGCAGCAGGGAGTGAGTGAATGATAAGTACAGAGCGCATTGGCTCTGATGAAAGCAGTTGAAAGCAGGTGTGGCAAATCCCAGCTCCCCAAGCAGCCTTAGTTCCCTCCCCATCCTGACGCAGCCTCCGTTTCCTCATCTGTTCAGGGTTCTAAAATTCCTGGCACAGTGCCTGGTGCAAAGCAGACCCTCAACAAGTGCAGTCACCACCACCAGTAATGATGATAATAATAATAATAATAATAATAATAATAAGTGCCATCACCACCACCACCAATAATAATGACAACAATAATAGTGAGAACGGTTTCATGTGCCACATCTGCACATGAAACTTTTTAAATTTTTTTTTTAAACATTTACTCATTTTTGAAAGAGGGAGACACAGAGTGCGAACAGGGGAGGGGCAGAGAGAGAGGGAGACACAGAATCCTAAGCAGACTTCAGGCTCTGAGCTGTCAGCACAGAGCCTGATGTGGGGCTTGAACTCACGGACTGTAAGATCATGACCTGAGCTGAAGTTGGACGGACGCTTAATCGACTAAGCCACCCAGGCGCCCTGAAACTTCTTTTTGAAGTTTTTTTCTATTTTTTTTAATGTTCATTTTTGTAAGAGAGGGAGAGAGAGCACACATGCAGGTAGGGGAGGTGCAGAAAGAGAAAGGGGGACAGAGGATCCTAAGTGGGCTCTGTGCAGACAGCAGCAAGCCCAATGGGGGGCTTGAACTCACACACTATGAAACCATGACCTGAGCCAAAGTTGGACTCTCAACCAACTGAGCCACCCTGGCACCCCCAATCTTTAAAAAATTTTAAATTTAAAATGTTTTATTACATTAAAAAAATACATGCTCTGTGCAAGAAGATTCAACATGCAGCAGCTTAGAGGAAGTGAAAGGTGAAATCTCTCTCCAGAGATAAGGATTGTTAATAATTTGTTGTGTAGTCATTTGGCCTTTGCCCATTTGCTTTACAGAACTACACATCTCCACATATTACAAGCATGTTTTCTACATAAACACTCTCCTACTAAACATCCTCCTGCATCACAGACCTTGTCCAAGGTTGTCCGTTCTTTTGAATGCTTCTATACTGTGACTCTGGCACACAGTATTCATCATTTCCCCTATTTGTAGACTTGTAACTTGTTTTCAGTTTTTCTTTCTTACATTCGGAAGCAACCATCCTTGTGCATATACTTCTTTGCACGAGGGTCTGGGCATTTCTGTAGGATCGATATCCAGAAGTGGAACTTGAAGCCGTAATATTTAATATTTGTTAGGTCCACCAATTGTATCTCCATTCCAGGGCCATTTCCAGTTCTGCTCCTTCCACCAGTCTGTGAATAATGTTCCCTTCCTCGGGTAGACAAATATTTTTTTAAATATTTTTTTCTGTGCTAATTTCTGCATTCACAAAAGGCTCTTTGTTTCTGTTCCTTCGACCAGTATTTACAGAGCATCTGCAGAGCCAGGTTCTGTGCTAGGAATTGCAGGGGATATGTCTGGATGGATTGGAGTTGAACTTGGCCCTCAGAAGCTGTGGTGATGGGGCAGCTGGGTGGCTCAGTCAGTTGAGCATCCGACTTCAGCTCAGGTCATGATCTTAAAATTTGTGAGTTCAAGCCCCACATGAGTCTTGCTGCTCTCAGCTCAGAACCTGGAGCCTGCTTCGGATTCTATGTCTCCCCCTTTCTCTGCCTCCTCCCCCCACCCCCCCACTTGTGCTCTCTCTCAAAAATAAATTAATAAACATTAAAAAGAAGAAGAAGAAGAAGAAGAAGAAGAAGAAGAAGAAGAAGAAGAAGAAGAAGAAGCAGCAGCAGCAGCAGCAGCAGCAGCAGCAGCGAGCCTGGGAGCTGAGCATGCAAATGGCTAGAGGCATGGTAGAGAGGCCCAGGTCCCTGGGCTGACAGCGAACATTGAAGAGGCGGGCAGCAGGGGGTGGTAAGAGATGTCAGGACACCTTCCCGGCTTCTTGAAGGGAAGTTCTAGTGAGGGTGTTGGCTTCATGCTTTAGCTGTTGCACCACCACTGGCATGCACTGGCACTCACTGGCAGGGTTCAGTACACAGTGTCCCAAACTGAACAGAAACCTGGGACTTGGGGCTCTGGGGGAGCAGTTCAGGCCTGCGTACCTTGGAGGGAGCCAGGTGGAAGAGGCAGCAGTGGTGAGGTGGCTGTCTCCACCGAGAATCTCGAGGTGCCTTTGCTTTTGTGTTCTAGACGTTGATGACACCTTTCACATGGTATGGAGTCTCTCTAGGACACCTTTTTAGGGTCCTGAGGAGCGGCCGTTCTTGTGTTTCCCAGCACAAAAACATCCATTGTCCAGATGTTTCTTTCCAAATACTTCTTGAGATGGTTGTACGGATGGCGTTATCTGTAATAGCTGCTGATGGGAAATTGCTGCTTGAAGGTAATTCTGAACAGTGGCAGTTTTCAGGTTCCTAATTCTTGTGCATAGCACCACCCACACATCTTCCCCTTCCCCACTCTTCCTTCAAATTAAACAAAAACAACTTCATTGGGTTTTTGTGCTGTGACGCCAAGAAATACAAGATGTGACAGTAAAGTTGGAAAAACCAGTC
Source organism: Panthera tigris (assembly GCF_018350195.1). Classification (NCBI taxonomy): domain Eukaryota; kingdom Metazoa; phylum Chordata; class Mammalia; order Carnivora; family Felidae; genus Panthera; species Panthera tigris. Next base: position 59,007,716 of record NC_056672.1, on the reverse strand, counting down.
AGGTGGGAATTGTGCCGATTTCTCACTCTGACTTTGGCAAAAACCTTTCCATTCTGGGTTTACCATTTGCTCTGTTACACGGGGGCCCTGTTACATGCTGGCTCCACCTATAGGATCTGTCTGCAGTCCAATGATTATAAGAATCAGATAACACAGAGGGCTCTGATGACCAGAAAGTACTGTATGGAAGGAGGGAGTCTTGCTGTTGTTGGTCTTTGTATTAAGTTTGGGTTGGTCCTTGGCAGATGGTCACTCCTGAATCAGGTAGGGACACCTGCCAAAACTCCCAGTCTTGTGGTCCAGGGTTCTCATTGTATATTGTAGTTGAATTGTTGAGGAATTTGTTGGAAGTTAGTTAGGATGCCAAGTCAGGGACCCCACACACCGGTAGGATGGGTGCTCTTGTATATGTCCCCTTCTCCTTCACATGCAGAAGCCACAGCACTGGAACAGGACGCATGTGTGAACATCCACTCTTATAGAAGCAGATTGAGAGACTGTGGAGCCAAAAAGTCATCCAAAGCCTCTGCTTCACCCCCTCCTGCCTTACCTGGAGGAATCTTAGCTCCCATGGATCAGGCAGCCAGCCAGGGTCACACAGCTGGTGAGCGGAGGGCCAGGCTGGTCCCAGGCCGGCCGCCTCATCATCACCATCCAGGCGGCTTTGGTTGTGTACAAGTCCCCAGGGGGATTAGTCCCTTTTGAAGCAGTTCCAGATTGAGGAGGGCCGGGGCAGAGAGCTTGCCAGATCTCAGCAAGTTGCTTCCGGCCAAGCAGCTGCACTAGGCACAAGGCACAATGCCAGCAACACCCCTCAGCATGAGGCAGTGACCCCACAATTGGCTTCAGGGCTGCCATCACCACCAGATGGGTCTGGGTGAGATTTGCCCAATTTAGCTGCAAACCTGGCATGGGGCAAGGGTGCTATCAGGTAGAGCTGGAGGGAAGAGTGGTGCCTGGAAGAAGTCCCTGGCTCTGCCCTGGGAGGCTGGCACCCTGTACCTGATGCCAGTTTGTAATCCCTTGTTTGGGGCCAGCCAGACCGGAACCAGCAGCATGTGTTGATCAACCCACTAAAGATTAGAATGCACTGGAACAACTCTTTAATGGGCATTTCTCTTCCTCATGACACCTCCCCCTATGCTTTCTTCCCAAAATGCCTGACCACAATGATTACTTTGGGGACCTATGTGTGGTCCTAGTCAGATAAACCCTGAGATAACCTGAGCCACCCTTCCTAATGAGCAAACCGGCAACCAGGAGGCAGTGACCCACTGGCATCACTTGACACAGTGGAGCCAGGACTCTGCTCTTCTGCTCCTTGCTTCCTTTGCTGACCTGAACTCATTCATGCAATTGTGGTACAGGGAGCACTGACCTGGGTTGGAAAAGCAGTGTAGACATCTGCACGGTTAAGAACATGGGCTTTGGAGCCAGGCTGCCTCCATCACTGGCTTGCTGTGTGAGTGCATTTAAGGTGGTGATGCCATCAGCAACCCCTAGTAGAGCTGTTGTGGGAATTAAGTGGGGAGCCAGATGCAGAGCACTTAGCGTAGCCCCCGCACACAGCGTGCACCCATCACTCAACCATTCTTAGAGTGCATTATTAAGAGTGGAGCCTTTGCGACTATGGCTGAACCATTCAGTTTGTCTGACCTGCAGATTTTTTTATCAGTCAGGTGAGGAGGGGGCTTGGGTTTGGTCATGACCCTTCCAAGGCTTGCTCTGTGAGGTTCCGTGAGAATGGGCCGGTGATGCTGCTCAGTGAGGGCTATAACCATGACTGGTCTGTCATGAAAGTCTGTCCCCTGTGGCTTTATCACATTAGTGTGTGGCCGGAGGCCTCTGTGGAAGCCGGGACCACACCGTGCCCAGCAGACCGGAAGATTGCACCAGGGGGGCAACTGGCCCTTTGTACAGTCCATCAGTGCTGGGAGGGAGGACACAAGATAGGACTTGCATCTGCCTCTATTTGCTAAGGCTTCAGGTGTTCCCTGCAGCACAGGGGTCAGGGGATGCCTGCCCCTCTCAGGATTGACTTGAGGATGCTGGTGCTACCCTGCCCCTTATCCTGATGGAAACACTCACGTTTGGGTTGCTTGCTGGAGTGTGTCTGTCTTTCTGGAACATTGGGCACCTTCTGTCCACTTCTTGAAAGGGTGAAGCCCTAATTGTTTGGAGGGTCAGACCCTCAGATCATCAGCAGCTGATTGCCACACCCTGGTGGTTCCTGTCAGCTTCTGAAAAAGGCATTTTGGGTGAAAGCATAAACCTGATCAGATCTCCTGATCCACTTTTCCCAGTTTCCTCCCCTTTCAAGTCTGCACCCCTCCTCCCAACCTTCAGGGCCAGCTCCAGTCTCCTTATCCAGCTACTCCGTGTCCCCTCTTCTTCATGAGCACCGAGCCCAAGGCGGCTCACGGTATTTGGTTTTACCTCAGAACCCCTCAGGCTTTCCTCTGTCCATGACTTTGCTGCTGCTTGACTTGTCTGGGTTGCCCTTCTCCTGGTGTCCCTCATCTTTACCTGTCTGTCCTTTCCTTGAGCGTATTCTACCGAGGGCCCTCCATTCACTGTGTGTGACACAAGACAGGTCCCTCACCCTGGAGGGGCCTCCTTGCACTAAGACTTGAGATTCTGTGAAGTGCCACCTCCCCAAAGTTTTTCGAAATCCCTGGGACAGCATTTGCTTTCTGCCTCCACTGAGCTGCCACTGTGTGTACCAGTTTAGGGTACTCGGGGTCAGTCAGAACTGGGTTAGTCCCAGTTAGGCCTCTGAATCTGTCTGAGCCTCAGTTGCTGCACCATAAAATACAGTAGCACTTGCCTGTATGTGCCATGGGGATGAGGAATGATATACAGCCAATACCCAGGTCAGTGCCTGGCATAGGCAGGTGCCCACTAACTTGCAGCTGTTATTAACTCAGTGCTTATGGATGTTGGCATCCCGATTCTCCTGCTAAACCATGAGGTCTCTTGGGGGTGGGAGCGTTGTCTAACACCATGTGAGTGCTCAGCGTTTGGCCTGGGGCCCACCTTAGCACACAGTAAGGACTCGGTGGATGCTTGAGAAAGAAAAGCAGGCAGGCTCCTTGATTGCCTGTGAATTGGGGTCTTGCAGTTGACATGGAATCAGAAAGCTGTCTCTTGAGAAAGTTGCTGCTCTAAATGGAGACTTGTTTATGCACTGCACTGAGTCCAAGGGCAGCCAAGATCCTGGAGCAGCAAGTTCCCCTCAGTGAGTCTCCACAGGGGATGGCGACAGAACTCTGGCCTGCAGCCTCTCAGAGTCCTCAGCACACCAGAGCAGTCCCTGGAAGAGTGCAGAGTGACAGGCAGGGCTGACGGACTCGGCCGTAATTGCAGAGAGGGCCTAAAAGCTCTGTGAAGAGACCCACATGGCTTTTTAAATCCTGAGGAGAGCATAATTGGTGTCATCGGGTGTGCGTTCTCGTCTCCCCTCTGGTGCCACAGAACAGGGGGGCTCAAGGGAAGACCCCATCACCGCAGATGACGGAGGGAAGGGAGAGCACACTGGGCTCCCTGACTCAGATGTGGGCCTTTCCCTCGCCCTTGGGCTGAGCACAAAAGAGCAAGTGGTACAGGTTCTGCCGGGCAGTGACAGGCCCTCTCTGCTCCCTCCAACGTGACCATTGTTCTTGTTCCACACCCCCTGCTTCCGCAGAGCTCACCACCCGCTTCTTGGGTGTTTCTGTGCACGCCTGGAAAAGATGGTAAGAGAACTCCAATTAGTCAGTCTCCTGGCTTCTAGACAGCTCCGGAAACCAGACTAGATAGAGGAGGAGGAGGTGGGGCCTCATGCTTGTGTTGCATTGGGTTTATCTCCAGGCTTTATCTCCGAACCTCCCTGCCCCGCCCTTGCTGGCCTGCACCGTCCACCCAAGAAGACCCCTGCGGCCTTGGCCTCTGCCTCGACCTCTAAGGGATACCTGAATTCAGATGTCCGTTGAAGCACCTCAGTCAGGAGTCGGGCCTTTTTCCAGCAAATGTTTTAACAGTTCAGATGGGGATGAATGTCCCCTGTCTTTCCTTTGATGTGGTGCCCTGGAAGTTGGCTGATTTTCAGCTGCATGCCTAATTAGGAACAGCCACCCGCCACTCCTGTGCAGTTCCTCACTCTGTGGTGCTGGGTGTGATTTTAACACCTCAGACCTGACTGAAATAGATGCCCCAGCCTCCAGAAGATTAAGAACTAGACAGTCTGATAAAAGAGATGTCAGGAAGCATCAGGGAAAGGCAGGAGGAGGAGTCCCGGCCCAGGAGTGAGAGGACCTCCAGCCTCATCCCTGCTACTTTCTCCCCATCCCCAGCTCTCAGTTTCCCGGATCTGTAAAATGTAGTGACTAGCCTGCTGATCGCTGAGACCTTCACGTTGCACACAGGAGTTGATCCAGAGCAGGGCTCCCACATGGAGGCATGAGACTGCCAAAGCAGCAGCGAGAATTGGAAGTTTGGGATCCAGAAATGAAAGTAGGTTTAGAGGTTGGTGTTGAAACCCTCCATCGCGAATGCAGAGTTGGCCCGTCAGATTTCCGTGAGCAGACCTTCTGTGGCTCTGGGAGATGAAGGGTCATCTCAGGGCAGGAGGGGGTCTTAGGATGGGGTTCCCAGGAAGCCCAGCAGTGGCAACCAAAACAACAACAACATCCACAGAGTACTTTCTGTGCATCTGGCACTGTTCTAAACATGGAAGGTATATGAATTCATTTAACTCTCCTAAACGTCCTTCCAAGGTATGTACTGTTGATCCCCCATCCAGAGATTTAGAAACAGTGGCAACTTGCCCTTTTCCTCCGCTGGAGCCAGGCCTTGGGCCCAAGCAGTCTGGCGGAATCCGTGTTTGCAGCCACCACACTGTGCTGCTGAACCTGTCACTCACCTGGACCCACGGCTTTTCCTCCCTCCAGGTGGATGGTGCAGGGCAGCCCCAGTCAGTGGAAGGTGCATCAATCTCGTAAGGCAGCCCTAAGCTTCCAAGTCTAGTCTACCCCCATCCCTGGCATCTCAGGCATCGGTCCTGGTGACCTCTGACCCATGTGAGAGAGGTCTGGCAGCACAGCCAGGCACGTCCACACTGGCTGAGTAGAGGTTTCTTGGCCTGGGAATGGAGGCTTCTGTGGGCCACATCCCTACTGAGCTCTGCCACCCTGTGATTTGGCATCTGGTGTGGATTCCCAGACAAGCCCAGCTGGGAAAATTAGAGGTGAGGGGCCTGCAGGCCAGCGTCTATCATTTCCAGCTAGGCTTCTGCACGTCTTTGCCAGCCTTTCTCTGCCCAGCTCCACCCTGCCCGGAGGTTCTAAGACACCTCTCCTTAGACACTCTTGGGGGTGCCATCCTGTGGCATTCAAGATCATCCAGAGCCCACTTTCGCCTGCCTCCAGCTTCCTCTCCCACCAGGCCCTCTGGACAGCCCACCTTCCCCATGTATTATGTGCGTCCAGCCCCTGTGCCTTTGCTTCACTCCTTCCTCCATCAAATGTCCATTTTCCTCGCCACACCATTGTGCAATGACCTCATGTCTAAATTCCTTAAGCTTTCCCACGTTTCCCCCAACTGCACTGTAGTATTATGTCTGCTCCCTGGTGAGGATCCTGAACCATCTCTGTGCTGGAGGCTCTGGCCCTCCCTCACCCAGGGCGTCTTGAAGACCAGGATCATGTCTCCATCTGGCTCTTGTGCCAGGCATTCAGTAGATGCCTGGCTGGGTGCACAGAGTGGTGGATGCCAGTGCTGCCAGAGGAGGCTGGGTGCTCCAGGGATGCACACGGATTTCCTCCCCTTCCATCTCCCAGAGACCTCCTTTTCCTGTTCCCAAAGGGAAGGTAAAGAGGTATAGTATAGGTTTCTTTTCTTCTAGTCTTTTGGCTGGTAAAAGATATTGACCGTAAAGTATGTTGCACATTTGTTTTTCATTTATATGTGTATTTATATGTGTTTTTATTTATATGTGTATCCACCTGCTTTCAAAATATAGATTTGGGGACGCCTAGGTGGCTCAGTTGGTTGAGCGTCCAACTCTTGATTTCAGCTCAGGTCATGATCTCACAGTTTCATGAGCTTGAGCCCTGCATTGGGCTCTGTGCTGACAGCATGGAGACTGCTTGAGAGTCTCTCCCTCTCTCTCTGCTGCTCCCCTGTTTGTGCTCCCTCAGTCTCTCTCAAAATAAATAAATAAACTTGAAAATACATATTTGAAGTTGTCCATAACTTTCTTAAATGTATATAATGAGGCCATTATAATGGAAATCAAAATCCACATTGAAGGAAGGGCAAATGAATGGATACAATATCTAAGATAATGTACTTATTGAAGTCAAGCATCAGAATTAACCCTGAGCTTCCTGGCAGCCAAAACAAAGAAAAGTGGGGATGGGGGGCTGGGAGGGGGTGGGTGGTGAGAGGGAAGCAGCACAGAACTGGTGAACCCTGGAGCAAAGTGTAGCTTGTTGCTCATGGACTTGGGGAACTCTAAACCCTCATCAGACCCACTCAGGAGATTCTTGGTTTGCACCAAGCTCTGTCCTGGGCCCCTTACTCAAGATAATCCCCTCACCCTTGCTTCTCCATAGCCACAATCCTTGTGCAGCACGCCCGCCTCCCTCTCCTGGCTCTGTGCCTTTGGTGAGTGTTCCCAGGGTCCCTTCCAGGTCTTAAGTCTCTTAATTCCAGAGAAAGTACTGTTTTATTTGTTTGTTTGTTCTTGTTCTCTTTCTCTTTATGTAGTTCCACTTGAAAACCTTTCTATTCCAGAGATTAACAGAAATCCCCACCTGTCAATTTAATGTTTCTGCTCCCTGCCTAAGAGGCATGAAATCACAGCCTGCCACCAATATTAAAGGTCATTTTCCATGAACCTATAGATGGTGAGGTCCAGATAACTTGTGACTTAAAACATATGGTCCCCTATTAGATCAGTCTCTGGACCATCAGAGGTCGGTCTGGGTAATAAGGAGGATGGGCCTGGTCATTAGGCGGGAGACAGTGACGTCTGGTGAGCTAACCTGATGCAGTGGCCCTTGACTTCTGGAGCCCCTGGCAAGCCTTTCCTGGGAGAGAAGATGCTCTCTAAATGAGCATCTTCTCAGAAAAAGGCGGCTGCTTCCGAAATGCACATAGCTCCTGTAAGCCCATCTTGCTTAAAACTGTATTTACTTTCATGTCCTCCTGTCTTAATTACCTTTTTTCTTTACTGGCATCCTTATTCATTATTTAAAACAACTTTCAAAAATAATTATGCAATAATTCCTTCCTCCATGCACCATAGCTCTTTACTTTCCTGTATCAGGTTTTCGGCCCTTTATTCATTTGTATCTGTAGTGACAACATTGCTGTCATCAGAGTCTAGATATTGTGGGCAAAGTGTGTGATGACAGTATTCAGCAGTTCCTAAGCAAGGGCTAGAATTCCCTTTGGTGCATCGTTCACAGTGGCCAGGACTTGTTTAGAAAGCCCACATTATACGGTTTGCTCAACACATAAACAATCTTGTATTTTACTTTTTAACTTAGCATAATTTCATGCATGCTTTTCCATGTAGCTACATAATCTTCAGATTTATCATTTTAATGGCTGCTTAATATTCCATCCAGTTAGCGTGCCATAATTTACTTAACTGTTCCCAATTGTTGCAGCCTTAATGAAAATTTGAATTCACCATGTACTACAGGGGGAAGCTGGTTTTAATGATTACCATTATAACATCCCCTGCCCTAACTGCATGCCATTAGTAACCCAGCTTTAGGAAGGCGCAGATGCTTTTGGAACAATAAATTCTGTAGGAGAGGTGTATGCACAAGTCCCTCTGATTTAATAGCTAATCTGTTCACTGCACATGTTTTCCTTTTATGCTGGTGTTTATGTAGAATATCTACCTCTTCTGCATATTGTGTAATACTAAACTACATGCATTTGGCATATTGCTCCCGATACTTTATCACTGCTGTCAGGAACTTCCATAAATTAACAAGAATTTGGGGGTAAGGAGTGGTTTCTGGCTGTCGATTGTCGTTCATTTATCCCACCCACACTCTTTGAAGATCTGTTTGCAGCCAGGCTCTGTCAGGGAGAGAGCAAAGGCACTTCCGATTATTGGAAGCCCACAAATGTGCCTCTGTGAATTGCTTTGTGGTGCCCAAGAGTAAATGGTGATTCTCATGCGAAGTGCTTTGTAAACCGTACAGTGCATTAAATGGTTGCTGGTCTTGCTGATAAAGTAGGGTGAAGAGGAAGGTGGTTTTCCTGGGTCAGTGTCCATCAGCTGTATCCCCAGTGTCCTCAGACCTCGGAAATTTCCAAGGACAGGAGGCTAGACTGCACTTCTCAGAACCAGCGAGAGTGATGATGATGACCCCACAGAACAGATTAGATAGTTTGGTAGGTTCAGTGAGTTTCAGAGTTGTCTATAGTGCCTTACAGTTGATGTTCACTTTAAAGTGACCAAGTCCTACCTTTCTTTCTTTTTTTTTTTTTTTTAAAGTTTATTTATTTTGAGAGAGAACATGAGCAAGGGAGGGGCAGAGAGAATGGGAGAGAGAGAATCCCAAGCAGGCTCCATGCTGTCAGCACAGAGCCCAACCCAGGGCTCAAGCTCATGAACTGTGAGATCATGACCTGAGCTGAAATAAAGAGTTGGATGCTTAACCAGCTAAGCCGCCCAGGTGCCCCTGAGTCCTACCTTTTATAGCTCTTCTCTTTTCCTCTTCCTCCCCCATAAAAAGAAAAACATCATCCCTAAAACTAATAAACGATCCCAGTTTACTCATGGAACCCAGTAAAGCCATATTTTGCCAAAGTACAGGACATCTTTTCAGAGAGGACAGGATTTTCAGGGCCCTGAGAAGGTAAGAAGGTTTTTCCATTTTCTTCCTCTCTCCTTGTAAAAAGAGAAAGTGTTTTCCAAAGAAAGTATCTCTGCGCACTGCCTACACCCCCACCGGCTCTCCAGCTCAGGTCCCTTTCCAGCAGAGAGAAAGCAAGCCTTGGGCCAGTACCTACCTACTTGGTTTTGTTCTCATTCATTCTTTTTATGTGTATCAACTGTTCTAGTAAAGGATAATGACTTAAGGATAGTGATGTAAAATTTTTGTAATGAATTTACTAACTCTAAAAAGTGAGGCAGCATAAATAAAAACGGAAAGTAAGAACCCAGGCGGTACCCGCAAACAACAGAATCAACAGCAGTTGGTGTGTGTGTGACTTAATGAAGTCTGGGAAATACTACCGTAATGTTATTTAACATCAACGCTAACGGCACTGGCGCGGCATCAGCTGGCTTCTGTGGTATCAGGGCATGTGCACACGGAGTTTTGCCATCCCCACGAGCTGGCCCTGGACCATGAAGCCCAGCCTAAAAACAAGCTTTTGCTTAGAAAGGCTGACATCACCATGCGTTTTGTCCACTGCTCTTCAAGGCACATAAGTCCCGTGGGTTTCTACTGTGTCTTTATGCCATCGGAACTCCAATTTGGAGAATGCCTCCAGAGTCCTTTTCAACAGCTCACTCTCAACGATCCTCACCCCTTTTATATCAAGCCTTACCTCTCCCCTCTCATCTCCTTGGACCCAGTGCTCCAGCAAAAGTGGACAGTGAATAGACCAATTCAGCCTTAAATGGAAAGGAAATTCTAACACACACACTACCATGTGGAAGAACCTTATAAACATTATGCTAATTGAAATAAGCCCATCACAGATGGGGACAAGTACCATATGATTCCTCTTGTAGTGAAGTATGTAGGGTAGGAGAGTGGTGTCTCCCAGGGGACAGGGAAGGGGAAGTGGGGAGTTCGTGTTTAACTGGGACAGAGTTTCAGTTTGGGAAGATGAAAAAGTTCTGGAGATGGATGGCGGTGATGGTCGCACAATGGTGTGGATGTACTTAATGCCACTGAACTGTACCATAAAAATGGTTAAAATGGCAAAGTTATGTTATGTGTGTCTTTTACCACATGAAACAGAAAGGCAGTGAACGGTCTTCTCCAGCCACACTGCCTTGCCTCAACATGGTCCGACCGCAGGGAACTCTGACCCTCCTGTTTTCACTTCCCTTGTCATTCTCCCCCCCCTGCCTTGCCCCTCACAGGCCCTGCACTGAGCCCTTTGCTACAGAGAATTATGGTGATTTAGATGCGTATGTCTACCTCTTCTGGAAGCAATGGGCTTCCTGAGAACAGCCTCTCGAGCAAACCCTCCCTTCCCTGTGTCCCATGCAGGCCCTTCACACAGGGGGGTCTAGGATCAAAGCAGGTGAAGTGTCACTGTTTGGCTCAGAAGCACCTGATTCTGACATCCTAGCATCCATCTTCGAGCCACCACCGGCCTCTCAGAAATGAGCAGCTGACATGGATGCCCCTGTCTGGGGCCTGATCTAAACAGGCAGTCACCCCTCAGCCCACAGAGGGCCAGGCCTTGGCCTCCCTTCCAGAAGATTTGGAGCCGCCCCTCCCCCCCCCCCCCCCCCCCACACACACACACACTTATTCAGAAGTGAAGCTGGGGGCGCCTGGGTGGCTCAGTCAGTTAAGCGTCCAGCTCTTGATTTCAGCTCGGATCATGATCTTGTGGTCCCTGAGTTCGAACCCCACGTCAGAGCTTGTGATTCTCTCTCTCCCTCTCCCTCTCTCTCTGCCTTTGCTCCACTCGCACACACTCGCCTGCTCTCTCTCTCTCTCTCTCTCTCTCTCTCAAAAATAAAGGAGTGAAGCTAGATGTCTGCTCTCAAGTCCCTCGGATGTGCTAGTGTGTTAGACTAGTCCTAGTGGGGAGGCCTTCTACTCATCTGTAAAGTGAGGGGGTGAGGGCTCTTTGTGATATCAGAACACACCTGGAACATCATGTGCACATCTGGGCCTGTCCTCACAGACTACAGTGCACAACCAGATGGCCGCAGTGAGCTTTCTGGTTCTGTCATTAGGTCCAAGAGCCTGAGATCTTTGTAAGGAAACTTTGCCCTGTCAGAGCAGAGACACTGCGTTCAAGGGGTGGGGAGGAACAGGTAAGCGCAGTAACGGGCCTGTTGCTGTGCAGTCCTCACCTCCTTGGCTGGGACTGAATTCCCGTGGGTGTCACCTGACAGATCCCAGATGAGGAAGTAAGTTCCGCACATCCATTACATCCCTGCCTCCTTTCTTGTTGCTTGCAGAATTTCAGAGGCAAGAAAGTGTCCGGTCCCAGCACAAAGGCATCCAGTTATATGACACCCCTTATGAACCTGAGGGCCAAAGTGTTGACTCGGACTCAGAGAGCACGGTCAGCCCCCGACTACGGGAGAGCAAGCTGCCCCAGGACGACGACAGGCCCGCCGACGAGTACGACCAGCCATGGGAGTGGAACCGGGTCACCATCCCAGCTCTGGCAGGTAAGGAGCCGGTGGCCCCGCTCAGAGGGCGCTGCTGACCCATGCTCAGTAGTCGCCTTTGGTAAAGAGGGTACATGCACTGGTCCCTTTTGCTCAGGTAAACCCACAGGGCTTCATTTGATGGTCCGGCTGGGCCCCTCAAAGATGATGAGGGTCCTAGAGAGAAGGGAGGCCAGGTCAGGCCAAAGGGAAATCCTAAGTCTGGCCTCCAGGCCCTCCGTTCCGGTCTTTCCTAGTCTTCACAGATGGCTCCGATGATTTCATTGACTGTGTTGGTAGTTCACTGAAGCCAAGATTTCAGAAGGAATTTTCTTATAAACTAAAAAAAAACCAACTGCAAAGCGGTTCCCACTGAGCCTGAGGGAGCCAGTGCTTCTGTCTATTTGTATGGATGTGATAGGCCTGGTATACCTAGGGCCACCACGTTTCCTGTTCCAGCTTTGGCATGAAGCCATTCATAGAGCATAGGCATGGGCACATCCTGACCTCAAGCTGGCTCTCGCCCTGGCCGAGAATGTCAGGTGCCCCCCATCTGCCTCACTCTGAGACTGGTTCTCTAGAATCTGGGTATCTGTCACAGCACTAAAACTCCTCTCCCACAGCCTTTTGGAAAGCTGCCTGCTACATGTGTCACAGGTCTTAAGTTTATGTGCTCACCCTCTGATTCTAATCCCAGCCTATTGGATCCATGCCAAGGTTATGATCTAAAATTCAGAAAAGGCATTGTTTATGATCATGAAAGGTGGGAAACAACCTGAATGTCTAGCAAACAGGGATTGATTCAGTGGAATACTGTACAGCCACTAACAAGTGATATTGACAAAGAGTTTATAACAACACAGGAAAAATGCTTATGTTTAATGTTAAGAGGTGGAAAGCCAGATGCAAAAAATTTCTTATGCATCTAAGAGTTTAGGCATGTGAAAAAAGGGACATTGAATGACTCATTTAATTCTTGCCACACTGAAGGTCAAAAGGGGGGGGGGTGGTTTTAATTTTTAATTTAAGATTCATTTTTGCCTGAAATGTCTCTTTTTCATACCCAGCTGGACACTTCCTTTCTAGTCCCCAGCAGCGAGGCCTCGGCCCTACCCCCACCCTGAACAACAATTGATGTTCTAGCTGCTCAAGCACATACTACTCACAGTTCCCTGGACGTAGTGTGCGTCGTGCAAATTCCATTCCTTCTGCCTAAGTGCCCTTCACTGCCATGGAAAAAATCCTGTGCCTCCTTCCAGGCCCAGCTCACACGTTGCCATCTCTGTGAGCCCTTCCTGGTACACAGCTGTGCATCCCAAGGGCTTTCTTACTGTGTCTCTGGGCCTGTTGAGCTTCTTGCACTCAACCCTGGCATGACGTTTCTCTCATTGTACGGTTAGCCCTGTCAGTACCAGTCTCCACCTGTCAGACTTTGAGCACCTGGCCGAGAGCCAGACATAGGAGTAGTCGTGAGGTTGAAGGTCAGGTCGCTCCCATGCATTTCACAGCCTCCTGTCTTCCTTTGGCACAAGGGAATCCAAGGACTGTCTCTGTCCCCTGGCATCGCCAATAAGGGGCTGTGCTCTTCTCCTGGCCGTGAGGGGAGCTGGAATGGGGCCATTGCTACCCAAGAGCTTACTTTCTGCAAACACCGGTTTGATCAAAGGGCTCGTGTGGCAGCTCTCCCAGACACCCAGGTCCTGTGGCATGAGATAGCACTGAGACAGGTGGAGGGTCTCACACTCTCCTAGACTGACCACCTGTGGGTCCCTCAAGGGTAGGGTTACCTTTGATGCTCTAGTCTGGTCTGGCACCGTGCTCCTCACAGCATGGTCCCTGGACCAGCAGCATTGCATCCCCTAGGAGCTGGTGAGAAATACAGGGTCTTGGGCCCTACCCCAGACCTACGGAGTCAGAATCTGTTTTAACAAGACCCCCGGGTGATTTGCATGCATATTAAAGTATAAAAGCACTTAACCTATAGGACCTCAAATGTTCTAAAGGCTCTCAGATCAGAACTTGCCCACTTCTGCTCAAAGGTGGTTTTAGAACTCCTGTACATTCTATACAAAGGATCACAAGGTCTCAGCTAGAACGGTCTCCTTCTAAGTTTCTGGGCCGCAGGTGTCCATTCTGGACGTGGCTTTATGTCACTGAGTTGCTATCACAAGTGTCATTATAGGTCTACTTCTTAGGCTGCTGAGAGAAGACAGACTCAGAATCAGGTCCCTGTCTGTGTCTCATCAAGTCACTTATCTGTGCATGGCCTGCTCCAGAGTATAAACCAGCTGTTCTCTTTCCAAGAAGCTTTTGGCTTCATTCTGATTTCTGGGGCCTAGAAGGAAGCCGTTTCACTCGGGCTGAAGGGATGCTGTGAGCACCCGTCATTAGTCGTGACCGGATGCCTCCCCATGTCTGAATAGCCCGTCGGTGCAGTGTTCGTAGGTAAGAAGCACCTGGTATCCTAGCCCAGAGTGAAGGTGGAGTGAGAGGTGGATGGGCCACTTTCCAGGTAATGAGGATGAGTTGAAGTGGCTTGAGTGGATAACTCAAGTGCTGCCATGGTCCCATTTGTAAACCCAGAAGTGTGGCTGCCCAGGATTGAAGGACAGTGTCCTGTGTGAGTCAGTAACGCACGTACATGGGTATGTCCGGACGCACACACTTTAGCAAGTCATTGGTGTCACTGGGGAGCAAGGCAGTGCTTGGCCAGGCCCTGTCCTCCTTACAACACCCGTTTGAAATGGTTTCTCTAGACTCTCAGGAAGCTCTCTGATGCTCACTGAGACAATGGAGTACAGGAGCTGGGAAGTGTCTGTGTATGGGATAAAGTTGGCTGGGCAAAATCGTTACCATCTCTTTCCTCCGTTTGTGTTCTCTGGTTCTGCATGTTTAGCCTGAGGGAATCTGGGCAGTGTTTTCAAATTTCCAAAGGGTATGGATTGTGAGGGAGCCCCAAAGGGCAGAGCTGGACCCACCAAGAAGGAGTCACCAGCATTTAGGGTCCAAGTGAGTGGTGAGAATCTCATTTACACCTGGAAGTATAATGAGCTTCCCCTCACTGGGAATTTGCAACCAGCAGCTCATTTGAGGCAGGAATGATGATAGAGACTTTGCCCAGCAGTGGGGGGTTGGTCTGTCACTTTGAGGGTTGTGTCCATCCTTCAGCACCCCACCATGCTGATCAGAGACAGGGAGAAGGGAAGAGCTCCGAATTATCTCCATGATTCAATCTATGAAGCAAAAGTGCTTCCTGCCTTTCAAAGTGCTGTCCTATACTGCATTCATGGAAAGAGGCACTCTCAAAAGAGTTCTTTGGCATTCTCCGTAGAAGTAACCCTTCCCAGCCAGCAGCTCCAGACCAGCCTTTATGGAAGTCAGGCCCTTCCCAGCTCAGCCACACTCTGGCAATCTGGGGGCCGCTGCCTCTGGAAGGCTCAATTACCACTCCCCGGTTGTGGTGAAGACAGCTGTTGCAGGGTATGAAGTGGTCTTAGCTTCTTGGGTATGAAAGTCTTCCCTCCTAGAATTCTCTGGCCAGGTGAGTGAGAAATACCACAAGCTCTCCAAAAAACCTTGGGCCTTCACTGCCTGCTTTTCCTCCAGGAAGCTGACTGTGGCCTCAGCCAGAACCTCCACCTGCCCTGCACTGGAGTTCCTTCCCACACGCGTGGCCTTTGTTGATCCCAGCCCGCAGAACAGATGCCTGGTCAGGTTTCTTGCACCGCCAACTGCAGGAAACAGACAGGCTGCAGCTCCACTGTGCACAGAGAGGTGGTGTGGCTTCCATCAAGCTGTCAGCCCCCTTCCCCATGGCAGAGACACCTACCCTTAGAGCTGGCTATGTTCGGTTCCCAGCCTGCTTTGACTCACCCCTTGGGAGTCTTTACAGCAACAAATTGCAAGGTAGCAGGTGGGTCTAGAAATGGCCTGTGGCACTCCCTGCCCAGTGTGGGGCAGGAAAAGCAGCCTAGGGTGATTCCACACTGTCTTGGGGCAGCGTGGATTGGTACAGAGGGTCTAACCAGCCCTGGGCCTTGTGGCAGGGATTGTGACATGGACAAATGGAGCCTGCACCGGAAGTATCCACACAGGGAAGGGCAGAAGAGCTGAGAGGATAACCTAGAGAAGCAGACATGGGCTCAGGGTGGCACGGATTAGGTGTCTTCACATCTCTGAGTGGCCACTGGGAGAATGAGGATTGAACCTGTCTTAGGAGCCTCCCATTTTCTCACCCAGGAAATGTGTCTGCTGCAAAGGGTCCTGGTGAGGCTTAAAGGACACGGCATCAGGAAAGTGCTGGCATCTACTGAAGCACTTTCTGCCTGCATTATCTCCTCTAATCCTCTCAGCCACGCTCTGGGGGATTAGTTTCCTCATTTTACTGAGAAAAAAGACTGAGGCCCAAAGAGAAGGGGCCCATAGCTAGTCAGCCACAGAGCTGGGATGTGAAGTCCAATTCCAGAGCCCAAGCCCTAACCCAGCGGCTGTCTGGGCTCCCTGCTGCCGTCAAAGATTCTGCATAAGATATGGTTGGAGCCCATGGGAAATGTCACCTGCCTTTTGTTGCCCTTGTACAGATTCCTCCCTATGTCTACATCTGGGAGGATACTCTACTGGGGTGTGCAATGCTACCTGGAGTGGTTCCAGCTGAGGATTCTGCAGGAGCCCAAGTTCTGGAAGTTCATGCCTGTGGCGGGGGGGGGGGGGTGGCTAAGCAGAGCCATCCCATGGGCTAGTCATGCTCTGCCACCACTCAGCTCCCACACCATGACATCCCACTCCTTCTTGTCCAGCTGGAGAAACTGAGGCCTGGAGAGGAGAAGAGAACCCCCAGAGACTTCATAGCAGAGCCAGTCAGGCCATACACAGCAGATAGATCAATATTTTCCTTTTAATCCAATGAGTACGGTTAACAGCTATATCCTTAATGGTTTGTAATTGCTTCTGAGAAGCAAATGATCAGAGTGCTTGGTCAAAGAGCCAGGTGGCAGGGAGTGTGTGAAGGGTGCCCTTGAGATCTTTTAAAGGAACAAAGTCATTTCTTTTTTTCATTTTCGACTCACTGTCTGAAGATTCGTTTCTGTTGAAGCTACTTTTTGGGCGATGCCCTGGGTTCAGCTGGCAACAGGTCTGCTTCCTAGCAAAGATAGAAGACAGACAAATGAATCAGTGCTGAACATAGTTATTTGGGTATTTATCTGTCTTCGCCACTAGCTTCTCAGCGAGTTTCTCTGCCCTCAAAAGCTCAGGACAGGGGTGCCTGGGTGGCTTGGTCGGTTAAGCGTCCGACTTCGGCTCAGGTCATGATCTCACGGCCCGTGAGTTCGAGCCCCGCGTCGGGCTCTGTGCTGACTGCTCAGAGCCTGCAGCCTGTTTCAGATTCTGTGTCTCCCTCTCTCTCTGCCCCTCCCCTGTTCATGCTCTGTCTCTCTCTGTCTCAAAAATAAATAAACGTTAAAAAAAAATTTAAAAAAAAAAAAAAAGCTCAGGACAGTGTTTTGCATGGAGTCAGTGGGGCAGTTGAAGGAGTCAGACAATCCCAAGTTCATATGCCAGCTCCACCACTCACCAGCTGTGGGACCTCAGGCTGTTCAGTCTCCAAGTCTTAGCTTTCCCATCTACAAAACGGGGATGCTCACAACCCTTTTCACACTGGATCCCTGTAATGATTAAGGGCAAAGATCTGGATGAAAAGACTTTGTTAGCCCTAAAGGGTCTCACTTGAGAACATGGTTGTCAGTGTTCAAGGAAGGCCTACTGTACTAAATAAAATTCAATTTAATGTTAAACTAGTACCCCATGGGGAGGTACTTCGAAGGCTCAGAGGCCCCACTTACAAAGTCCATTCCTCGTTACGCCTGGCAATGAGAAACATGGATGGTGTGGAAAGCAGTACTTCTATTGGAAACCGTAATCTATTCCTATAGTAGTTCCAATGGTGAGCCACCCGGTTTTTCTATTCTTCAGTCCTTCCCAAGATTGCACCACTGGTCCCTGGGTGTGAGAGGGTCCCCATTGCCTTTCTCCCTTCTGTCCCCCTCCCCATTCTAGCCATGACACACTTGTGAATTGGTTGGCTTGCCCCAGAGCAAGCAGGGGACTCACCCAGAGGAAGCATTAAATAGATTGCTGGGTCACACTCCTCAGAGCTCCTGATGCAATAGGTTTCAGGGACGAGGCATGAGAATTTACATTTTTAATAGCATCCCAAGTATTACTGATGCCGCTGACCTGAGGGCTTCACTTTGAGAACCTACAGTGTACCCTGTATATGTTACATGTTAGGTACCGGGATCAGGGGGAGTTAGAAAGGGGATATCACAGCTCAGCTCAGTGGTAGCAATGCCACCTCCTCCAGGAAGCCCTTCCTGGATATCTCCAGTCCCTTGCCCACCCTCATCCCAGGTTGGGCTGGGACCTCTGTGCTCCTACCACAGCCTGTACGGGGTGCATTGGTTTATTCTGGTAGAGCCAGATACACACTTGCAGGGGAAGTGCTAATGATGTGTTGGTCACCCCACCCCAACACTCAAGAGACACCCTGTTGAGTTTTGACACCTGCCCAACCTCATCAAATAAGGCTGAAAGGGCAGAGAGAGGGCAAGTAAAGTCCTGGATATGTCTATTTCCTCCACAATTCTGAGTCATCTCTGAACCAGCTCAATTGACCAATTTAAAATAAACCTATTAAGGTAAAGGGACAAATGTGGGAAGGACAGGAAATTCACATTTAGAGAACACCACTTATGAAGCCCTGCAAGGTGGGTGTGGTTTCATTTCCCTCACACAGGTGACAGGGCTCAAGCTCAGAGAGGATGAGCAGCTTGCCCACAGTCGAACAGCAAATAAACCCAGGTCAGTCTGACTGCAAAACCTTTGCTCTTTCTACTGCTGCATTGACATCTCAAGTGTGGAGAAGGCAGGTCTGAACATTCCCTTTACCTTGTGCTGGTGCGATGTGCCTTTGGTTGCTGTGGAGCAGTTGTACCCACTCCATGCTGACCTCGTGACTTGTCACTGTCAAGTGCAAGTGCTCTGAGTCTGGTAACTCTGATAATATGTGCATCAGACACTTCCTCTGGGCTTGCTGCTCCCACCAAGCCCCGTGACTCATCGTCATGCACTCAGAATAAACAGGCTCAGCCCCTGGAGAAGGTTCCTCCGGGAGTCTTAGACCTGCCACTGTCACCTGGCGCACCGAGACACATGCCACCTCCTGCTCACCATGGGCCCCAGAGGGGCTTTTGTGATGCTTCCTGTCCCTTGCACAGCTCCCAGAATACCTTGGGCCTGCAAGGAAATTAACAATTTTGTTTGTATGGGGAGCTTTTTGCAATGTAATGAGTAACAGTTGTAATTAATGTTTAACACGTATGAACAGCAGGTCTGCAGAGAAAAGGGGGTTTAAATGACTACGAAGAGAACTGGGATCACTCACTTCCTTTGGCTAATATCTTATTGAGGGACAGGTTTTTCCAGTTGGCTTTTCTACTTGACATATGAATGAATTAATTCATTCACTAGCCCCCCCCCCCCCCCGCCAAAAAAAAAAGAAAGAAAGAAAGAAAGAAAGAAAGAAAGAAAGAAAGAAAGAAAGAAAGAAAAGAAAAGGAAAAGGAAAACACTATTGTTTAATAGCTTTGGTTTGTCTACTAATTACATTGATAGATAGAAATGTTCCTTCGAGTGCCTTTGTCTCCTGTGTAACAAAAAGCACAAAGATTTGATAGAATCTTTGCTCTTCTGTTTGGCAGGGCAGACATCTTCATGTCAATAGAGATTTTTGTAAGCTCTGTGAGGTCAGAGACTCTGCCTGGCTTGTTCACCCCTCCAGAGTCCCCACCTAGATCCATGCCTGGCACATAGTGAACATACAGATATTTGTTAAGTTACTGAATAAATCATGGCTCAGGAAAACCAACCCCATGACTGCTTCAGCTCGCTGGAATACCTAGGTAATTGTGCAGCCTGCTCACACAGAGATGGTTTATTTTCATATCATTCTTTCATGCTATATGCCTGTCTTCTCTCCAAATGTGGCTGAGGGATCTGCACCTGGACAGGCATTTTTGCCTGGCTGTTAACTGCCGCAGTTGCTACCTCTGTTCTGAATTCCTAGGAAGAAGCCAAGAGTGTGTCCCTGGCTGTCTGAGGACTGACCCAGGAGTCCGGATACCACATTGAGGGTGGAGAGAGTGGTGTGCTAGTGGGTGGCATGCAGCCCCCTGAGAGCCATGCACCTGGCTTGTCCCCTCCTGTCACTCTTCCTTTTCCTCACTGCCATCTCCAGAGCGATGGCAGCAGAGACATATAAACAGCTTGGTGGGGGCTTTTGGGCTCCTGGATGGGGGGACTTGTTTCCATAGATGCCCACCATGCAGGTCCTCTGAGGCTTGTGGATGGGGGGAGAGTCTCTTTGCCTGGCCGTAGGATTCTAAGTGAGCGTCTGTGGGTGTCTGTAGGTATAAACATCAGGAAACCTGCATCAGACACAAGCAGGTGTTCTCCATCTAACAGGTGAGCCCGACTCAGAACTAGGAGTACATATGAACTCAGGTGCCAGAGCCACGGGGTCTGGATTTAAAGCCCCGTGCTGCCACTTGCTAAGAGAGTGACCTGGGGCAAATTGCCTCTGTTTCCTCATCTTAAAATGGGTGGTAATTGGTGCCGAGAGTTAGGACACAGTCAGTGCTCGGTGGATGCAGGCTTTGGTATCACTGTCATTGTTAACTATGTTTTTGAGAATGTATTACACTGTAGACAGGATTTGTGCTGACCTTGTTAGAGGCCTCTGGGATTGAGAAGACTTGGGTTGGAGTCAAGTTCAAATCTAGCTGTTGACTTGGGGCAAATCAGTCTCATTTCCAGCCCTCCAATTCTCATGTATAACATGAGTTATGACAAAAAAGATGGCTTGCTTCGGCAGCCATCAAGGCCTCTGCATTTGGATCGTCCCATCATTTTCATCAGGATTTGTCTTATTTCCCATAGCCTAGTAGCAGCCCTTGGGGTGGGGTCTTTGCATCAGACAGTGGTGCCTGTTTCCTATGGGGGGTGCAGAGTAAGAGGACAAGGACACACCCACCCCTTGTTCCAGGCCCTCCTTCCCCAGCCCAGACTTGAGTGTACATGCATGGACAGCGTTCCTGGAACCCAAGCAGCATCCCGGTGCCTGCTTCAAAACCCGTCCAATGCCCCGCTTCTCGGGGAGTCACCACTGCCTCCCTTCACAATGGAGACCTCTGTTCTCAGACACTGCCCAAGAGATGTGGCAGCGTGGTGCCCTGGGGCTTGCATGTGTCTGCCGAGGTGAACACAGAGGCCTCTTGTCGGCAGTCCTGGAACACAAACCAAACATTTGCTGAGCTGCCTGTTGTCTCCCAGTACCTGGAGGCGCTGCTCTCACGCACAGGGCAGGTGGCGTGGGGGGAGGCGGGGAGTGAAGCCTGCTCTTGAACTGGAAGGAAAGCGGGGGCCTCACCTCTCTGGGCTTCGATTTCTCCATCAGTAAAATGGGAATTCTAATACTGATCTTGCCGTGAGAAGCACATGAGGTAACCTAGAACATATGTTTAGAAAGTTGAAGCAGCAAAGACCATTGTCGTGGGAACAGAGTTTCAGTCAATTGCAAGTGTTTGCACATTGTCGTGAAAGTCTGTGGTGTTTCCAGAGGCTCCAGGGGTCATGTGGTCCACCCCAGCCCCCCAGACCACTGCACTGTCTCCCTCCTTGCCCCATCTTGGGGGCTCACTACTGCCTGGGCAGCAGCCCCTTGTATGCTTCTCCACCTCTCCCCTCACGCTCCCTTCCCCCCTCACACACACAGATAGACTAGACTAGAGTTGAGGCCTAGCTGTTGGCAGAATGGAAGCGTCAGCGCCAAGGACTGTGTGAAAGGGGTGCTTTGGACACCTTCATTCTAGTCCCTGTGGCCTTGTGTTTTCAGAGTATAGGGCAGGCCCCTCCTGTGAGCCCCATGTGATTTACAAGGTTTTCATTTCTGCTTCATCCACAGAAGGCCTAAAAAAGCGTCTTCAGTGGGCTGAGAACTCCTTGCAAGGCCTTGTTTTCGGTTGTCTAATCCTTGTTGCCTTTTCTTAACAGACTCTGTCCTGCATAGGTTACTGGGAGGGTCAGAGTCTATTACTAACTACCTCCATATGGTATATGGTATAGGTATATGGTATATACCTTTATGGTATAGGTATTGTCAACCCTGTTTTACAGAAGCGATAGCTAATGTTCAGAGAGGCCTAGAAACTTGCCCAAAGTCACACAGTAATGGCAGAGGCAAGAATCAAACATGGGTCTTTCTAACTCCATAGTCCACACCCTTTCCATGATGCCGAGCCACTATGGTTCCTCCATTCCCTGGCCTTGGTGTAGCCCATAGGCAGTTCTTTAAAGTCGGCTGCATGCTGGCTGTGCAGAAGTTCAGAGGAGGCTGAGGTATGAATGAGGCGCAATCTCCATTTGGTTCTGAAAAGACACCTACCTATACTAGAGACTGGGGTGGGATTAGACAATGGCATAGACTGGGGATGTAGGGCACAGAAGAGGAGAAGGTAATTACTACCTGGAGGGTCTAGGTCAAAACCTCCCCTAGGAGGAGGTAGCACTGGAGCTGAACTTTAAAGAATAGCTAGGATTGTGCACCAAGAGATAGTGAAGAAAGGATTCCAGAGGGCAGGCAAGACAAGGCAAAGGCCTAGAGGTAGTTGGTGGATTTGGGAAATGGCTGGGGTTTTTTTCTTGTTTTGTTTTGTTTTGTTTTGTTTTTTAAGTTTATTTATTTATTTTGAGGGAGGGAGGGAGGGAGGGAGGGAGGGAGAGAGAGAGAGAGAGAGAGAGAGAGAGAGAGAGAGAGAGAGAGAGAGAATTCCAAGCAGGCTCTGCACTATCAGCACAGAGCCCAACACGGGGCTCAATCTCACAAACTGTGAGATCATGACCTGAGCCAAAACCAAGAGCCAGTCACTTAACTGACTGAGCCACCCAGGCACCCCTAGGGGACTGGCCATTCTTTGTGACTGGAGCCAAGGGCTGGATGTGGATCCCAGAGGGGTTTTGTAGGAAAAGGTGGGTCCAGAAGGTTGGACTAAAGTCCAAGTCACTGAGGATCTTGAGCACTAGAGTGAAAAGTTTGCCCTCCATCCAGGGGTACTGGGAACCAGCAAGGGTTCGTGAGCCCAGCAGAGCTGTGCTTTAGAAACCTATTGGCTTTTTGGAACTTGTTTTCTCTGACCAGCCCTGAACGATAAACAAGAAAGGAGCTAGACCCTGAAGGAACACATTTATTTCATCTAAGCAAACGTTTACTAAATACCATCTCCATAACAAGCACTACTTTAGGTTTAGGAGCAAACGAAATTGGAGAGGAAAAAGAGAAAGAAAATAAATCCCAGGCACTGTCCCCACAGAACACCCAGGCTGACTGGGGAAAAGTGGGAGGGGTGTCCGTGGAGCTGTGCCAAGTGTTTCTGGGGAGGAAGGGGCTCCCAGCAGGCAGTATCCGGGGAAGCATTGTGGAGGGTGGCCTTTTGCCAGGTCTTGGAAGCTTCTAGATGTCATAGAGATGGAGTAGGAGGGTGGTCATCCCAGGCCTAGAGGTGGGAAGCACACCACAGACTGAATGAGGGAGGCACAGCCCCTGCCTGACCACAGGGAAGGAGAACCTAAGGGGACAGAGGGGGAGCTGGCAGTGGTGACCCAGAGGCCTGGGCTCCAGCCTTGCCTTCCCTACCCCCATCCCACCCTTTAGCTTTGAGACACTTTGAGGTGAGTTCTTCCTCACCTCTGAGTCCCGATCCCTCACCCATCACACACAGGGTGGTGGGGCTATTGTGAGAGTCAGAGCCAATGGGGGTGCCTGAGACACCGTCTCCGTTATTGGCAGTGACTAAACACAAGACCAGTTGGTATAAAGTCTGTAATACAAGTAGGAGGGGACCACCAGAGTTGGAGGCTAATGCAGATGGAGGAAAGGCCTCCTGGAAGGGCAGTGCTGGGGGGCACCTGAGCTGGGTCTTTAAAGGCTGAAACCTGTTGTTAGACCGGAATTTTTGGAAGGACATTTGAGGCCTCTCACGTCTCCCACTGCCTCCCAGGGCCTGGTCCTGCCCACCTGAGCCTCCTCTCCCTCCTGCACAACTCTGACTTCCATTTGTAATTGCCTATAGGTGCAATTAATTAGGTTCTGTCGTTCTAATGACTCACAGGGGTGGCATATTTTTTCTCTAAATGCAGATATTCTTTTGAGGGTTTGTGTCTTTATCTTTTGCAGAAAATCACTAAATTAAAAGAATTGCCATTTTAAATTGCAGATTAAAGAGAAACTTAATTAGAAGGAATGAAAGCAGT
The DNA here is from genome assembly GCF_018350195.1 of Panthera tigris. Classification (NCBI taxonomy): domain Eukaryota; kingdom Metazoa; phylum Chordata; class Mammalia; order Carnivora; family Felidae; genus Panthera; species Panthera tigris. The sequence goes on along the minus strand of NC_056672.1, from coordinate 58,983,994 downwards.
TGTGTTTGGAGCTTTTGTTCTTAACATTTTTTTTTCTTTTGCTGCTGAATCACTGTACTTGCAGTTGGTGTATTTTATTTTAGGTGAAATGATTTGCCTAATTAAGCCTGTCATTCATCACCACCTGTTCCCTCTAAATATATAGCTATATTATTAAGCTTGCAGGCGAATGTATAAATTAATTCAGTGGGGAATTACAGTGTTGACTGGGATATTATTAGGTTTTATCCAGTTTATCTGGTATGAAAACCGATATTTTCTTCCAATAAAGTGAAACAACAGCTCATTAAGCTTCTTCATTCATTCATTGGGCACCGGTTATGTTGCAGGCATGTGCGAGGCATAGGGCACAAGGGTAAATGTGGTACAGCCCCTGCCCCTGAGGGTCTCATGGGGCACCAGACCACGAAACTGGCCATTAGGATGCCATTAGGAGCAAGGTGAGTCTGGAGAGAGGGTGAGGTCAGGGAAGGCTTCCTGGAAGAGGTGGCCCCTGAAGGGCAAGTGGAGTCAGTTAGGTGGAGAGGCTGGTAGAAGGTTGTGGGGTTGTGGCCATTCAGGCAGAAGAATGGCCTTGAAGTGCTCATGGTGCAGACTAGGCTGGACAGACAGACAGCCAGGTCAGTGGCTGTGCTGCAGAGCTGGGGTTCCTTCTGCGATCAGTGCTCCATGCTCCATGCCTGTCCTCACCTTCCGTGCCAGGGGGTATGTGGTAGGATTTTATATTGACAGAAATCTCCAAATTCCAATTTTAGTTCCGAGGTGAACATGTCTTAAAGTTCCTCTGGTCTCTCCTCCTCTTTAGCCTGTGGCAAAACTATACCTAGAGCCTCATCTTCCCCCCCCACCCCCACCCCAACCTCTTCCCACATCATGCCACTTCCCTGCCCACCTCAGCACTCTTAGCCCCCCGGGCCAGAGGTCTGCTGAGCAGCCCCCTCTCCATTCCTAACAGTCTCAAAGTTAGCAGAGGGAGGGACTGTGGAAAAGTGCACACTGGTCCATGATCCCTGGCCCCCCTCTCCTTCTGTGCCCCAGATCTCCTGTCAGTGGAGCATCACAAAGAGTCTTGGCTGGCTCAGCCCATGAGTAGTCAAGTCCTGTTGGAGTCATCTCTTAACATCCCTCCCCTCACTGAGGTATTCACCTCCATTACTTTCCCTAACTGGTCTCCCTGCCTCCCTGTTTGCCCCCCACATACCCTCTCCATCAACAGAGTCAATCTGAGGATGGCATTCCCTGATTGACCCGTCCATAAGATCAAGACCCAGCTCTTTAGAAAAGGGCTGTGTGACCAGGTGCTCACCCCTGCCCAAGGTCACCCATCCAGAGCTCTGCAAGGCAGGTGATTCACCTCTTCCCAAGAGGTGACCCCCCCACCCCCACCCAAGAACATACACCATTTGACTAGTTGCCATGAGGGCTGGTGTGTTCAGCAGGAGCCCTGGTGGGAGAGCCAGGTTGCTGGGAAGCCAGGCAGGGGCCCATGGTGACATGTGCCAGGGCCCCAGCTCTGGGCTTCACCCCTTCACTACCATGGTGAAAGCCCAGGTTATCAGCCAGATGGAAGAGGGCTCTCTCAGACACCCAGCCCCAGGATGTGTACCTTAGAAGGGCCTTGTCATTGCTGTCTGTCCCTGTGATTGGGACAGAACTGTAGCCTGAGAGGAGGGCAGAGCCCCCAGCAAGCCCTCACTCTCTCCCCTCCCCACACTTCCAGTCCTGGTCTCCCAGCTTGTCAGTGTCTCTAGATTAGAGTTTGGCCTCTGTCCTCCTTCCTCACGAATTTTAATTATGATTTTCTGAGTCCTCACCTCCTGGAGAATGCCAGCCCTGTCCCTCCGGTGCTCAGGCCAAAAGGCTGTAGCCCATCGATCCTCTTTCCCGCACACTCCACTGGGAATGCACAGACAAGCCCTGTCGGCCGGTCCAGCAGTGGCATCCTCACTGCTCTCCTTGTGCACCTCTCTCTCTCTTTCAATTATAAACTATTTTAAGAGCAGTTTTAGGTTCACAGCTGAATTGATCAGAAAGTGCGGGGAGTTCTGATAAACCCCCGTCCTCCACCCTTTTTGGCACAACTGTCCTGTTCAAAAGTGCCAGGTGAGACCCTCAGAATGACTCTCCCTTTCTCTCAGAATAAAACCAAAGTCCTTCACAAGACACAATGCCTGATGATCTAGCATGGTTTCCTCCCACCAACCCTCCATTCCCGCTGGACTGTATTGTTTCTGTCGCCCGAGGCATGTTCCCACCTCTGGGCCCTTGAACTTGCTCTTCCCTCTGCCTGGAATGTCCTTCCTCTGGGTTTTCTTCATGGCAGTTAGAGCAGCTGGTAAGTATGCTGTAGCTCAGACGTATCCCCCTTACTGTGTCTATCCCTGCCCGGACTCTGAACTCCTCCGGCAGGATTTCTGTCTGATTTGCTCACTGCTCTTTCTCCAGCCCTGACCTTGCCTGGCACATGGGAGTGAGGGTTGAGGAGCGGAGCAGGTTGATGGACGGGCTGCCAGCCTCCCCCTGCAGTCATGAGAGTGACCATGCACACGTGGGTCCGGCATGTCTAGAGCCTTCCATTAGCAGGAATCTCCCTTCCCATTGTTTCCCATCATGGTTAATGCAGAGAGTGTTTTGGAGGGATGGAAATGCTTTGCAGTCCTGATGGATGATCTTGCTCAGCGGCAGAGACCTAGAACAAGTTCACCCACATTCCACTCCCCCCACAGTCAGAGCTGGGTTTTCCCACCACCTCTCCTGAATGTGAGGTTGACGGCTCGCCACTTCTGTGCTTGCTCTTTGGAGATCGTGTGTCCGTGGGCCTGCAGCTGGACCTGGCTTTGGGAGCTTGTTCCGCAGGCCCTGGCCCGTCTCACTCTGTGTGCTAGGCCCTTAAGAGGTTATTCTGTCATCTGATCTTCACAGTAATGTGGTGATGGGAAATGGGGCCTCAGAGAAGTTGAGTAACTTGGCCAAGTCACACAGCTAGCCACTGACAGTCTTGGGAGAGGAACTCGGTTCAATTTGGAAGCTTGTGTGAAGTACCTGGCATGGTGTCCACACTGAGCAGACATGATAATAATAAAAGTAAATATTTATTATAATGTTAATTGAATAGAACTACATGCCAGGCACTGTGCTAAACTCTTGGTGATGTCACCTGCCTGAATCCTCGCAACAACCTCATGAGGTAGCGACAGTTATCATCCCTTACAGAGAAGGAAACCAAAGTCCAGAGAGATAACTTGCAAGGTGGACTAACTGGTCTTCAGGAATGCTTCTGGCAACTCTGGGTTCAACTCTGTGTTTTCTTCCCTTTGTGGGATATCTCCAGGGTCCTGCCCTTGAGAAACATCCTCCCCAAGTCTGTGGGGGTGAACGATGCTCCCACAGGCCCAGAGCCGGGAAAAACATATGGCGGGGCCTGCCCCCGTGCTGTGAACTGCTTCAGCCTCACCTGGGTGCAGGGTGTGGGACAGGGCTCTCTGCGTGTGGGGCGTCCATGCAGAGGGCACTGAATGAAGAGGAGCAGACATGGGGGGGTGCAGCATGACCCTTGATTGGAACTCTGTGGGCTTATCCCAGAAGAAAGGGAGCAGATGTGGCTGGTGTGCCCTGCAGGGGATGGGAGTATGGGAGGAGAGGAGCCACTTGGAGGCAGAAATGGGAAACACCTGCCCCCCTCAGAACTGTCCAGGGAACTGAGCCCTCATGGGAGTGCCATGCCCCCCTTGCTGGAGATTGCAGGGGGTGTCCTTCGGGGATAAAGCTGAGCTCAGTGGCCTCTGGAGCCCCTTGAATGCACCATCTGGTTCTGACAGCACCTGTTGTGGGAAACTTAAGTCTCTTTTTTTTTTTTTTTTAATTTTTTTTTTTCAACGTTTTTTATTTATTTTTGGGACAGAGAGAGACAGAGCATGAACGGGGGAGGGGCAGAGAGAGAGGGAGACACAGAATTGGAAGCAGGCTCCAGGCTCCAGGCTCCAAGCCATCAGCCCAGAGCCTGACGCGGGGCTCGAACTCACGGACCGCGAGATCGTGACCTGGCTGAAGTCGGACGCTTAACCGACTGCGCCACCCAGGCGCCCCGAAACTTAAGTCTCTTGAGCCATGTTCGTTCATTGCCTGGAGTTCTTCCCCCTGTGAATCGTAAAGCCCCAGTAAAAGCAGTCGACTATTACCCCACTGTGCACCACCCAGTAACCTCTTGGGTAACACTCTGGTGACCACGCACTTTCTTTCTCCCCCACAGCTCAGTTTAACGGCAATGAGAAACGGCAATCATCCCCCTCACCTTCCCGGGACCGGCGGCGCCAGCTTCGAGCTCCTGGAGGGGGCTTCAAGCCCATCAAGCATGGGAGCCCTGAGTTTTGTGGGATCTTAGGAGAAAGAGTGGATCCTGCTGTCCCCCTGGAAAAGCAAATGTAAGTTCTAAGGGAGCAAGGCACAGCCTCAGCTGCAGTTCATACAGTCACTGCTAAGGCTGAGAGAAGATCAAAGCCACCATCAAGTCAGTGGCTGATGAGATTAGGGTACATGTCTCCTGATTCTTAGCCCCATACCTTTTCTCTTCATACTGTATCACCACCTTTACTTTGGATTATTATAAATTGGATTCATTTTCTAGCTACATTGATAGTTTTGCCTTACATCTGCTTGGCATTTGTTGGGCAAGGATTTAAGGCTCTAGATTTGGGTTTTCTCAGCCCCTTTCCCCTGAGATTTCCCACCTCGTGACCCAGTCCCATCCCTGCTGCCGCCTTCCCTCCCTATTCTTCCCTAACACTGTCACCCCTCCCCTTGACCATGGTGGTCACCTCCCTTCTCACTGTGTGCATGCCCCTGCTCTGCTCTGAAACCTTCAGTGGCTCCCCATCACCTCCAGGATAGTCTCATCTCCCTAGCCTGCCGCTCAGTCTGTGAATTGCCCCCAGACTGCTTTTTCAGTGTCTCGCCATTCCATATACCTGGACTAAAGTGAGCTTCTCCAGGTACTTGATAAATCGGGTCCTGCATCTTGTGCTAATACCTTTAGCTGTATCATCCTCTTAACAAGCAAATGTGCGATAAATGGGGTTATCATCCCCGTCACGTAGCTGGGAAATCAGGACTCCAAGAGGTGCACAGCCTTGGGATGTCACAGCCCACAGTGCAGAGGCAGGATTGGAACTCCAGCCCTGTGCCTTGACCTCACTCTCCCCTCACTCACCTGTCCTCGTACACACTCTTATCCCTCACCCTTCACACAAGACTGGCACAGAGAAAGCACCATAAGGACAGGAGATGTGCTGACAGCTCGCCGATCCCTCATCAGACTGTCCCACATGTGTGTCACGTACTATATTAATCTCCAGCGGGGGATTCTGGCCTCAGCACAGCCGGCAGTGCATCCCTCACAGGAAATGCTCACTTGGCGAACAGATGCAGGGTTTTCCAAATGACATCATGTGCAATGGGCCCCTTTTTCAGCTATCATCTGATAGATATGCTATCATCTGGGGGGGGGTGCGCAGCCTCCTCTGTGACCCCCCCATGCCTGCTGTACCGAGCACATGGGGGAGCACTCCCAGTGGGCGTCTTTGCTAACTGTCTGTCACAGCCACCCAGATTGGGTAGTAGGTTTTGCTTATTTCTGATCACTGTGTACTTTTTAATTAACAAACAAAACATGATCCAGAGATAGCTGGATGCTGTTCAGCCTGCGTCCTAACCATTTCCACCCAATATCCCTCTCTAGCTCCTGCCCCTGTTGGAACATAAGCTCTGTGAGGGCAGGAACTGATCTGGGTCACCACTGCATCCTCAGTGCCTTGGAACGATGCCTGGCACATAATAGGTGCTCAAAAAACAGTTGTCCAGGAAATGGATGAAGTCCTCAAAGAGCTGTCAGTGCTGTTTCTTTCCCTTCCATCACCTCCCATTCTCTCTCAATCAGCACAGTAGACGACTCCCTCCTTTGAAGATACACTCTGCTCCTGGTTTTTCTCCTGCCTCCCTGGCCACCTCTTCTGTCTCCCCAACTGGCTCCTCACCTCACTCAGCTTGACCTGAGGGCGGGATGGTCTTGGGCTGGGTTTCCAGCTACGTGTTCTCCCTGGGTAGTCTCAGCATCCCACACACCACCTGGAACTCCCAGCTCCTACATCCAGCTGCCATCTTGGCATCTCTACTTGGCTGATGAATGGGCTATCTCAAATTTAGTATGTTTAAAACTGGGCTCCTGATCTTCTCCGGACACTTGCTCCTCCCCCAGCTTCCCCACCTCCATAAATGGCATCACATCTACCTACTTATTCAAGCCACCAATCTGGAGTCTTCTTGGATTCCTTTTTTTTTGCCTTACACTAGCATCTAATACATTACTAGGTTCTGCTAGTTCTCCACGCAGAATAACAGGCTGAATCCATCTGTTCCTCTTTGTCTCAGAGCCACCTCCCGTGTGGACCACCGCAGAAGCCCCCTACCTCATCTGCCACTCTACTGCCCCTCTGGCCCCTCTTCAGGGTAACCTGGTTGGTCTTTTGTAAGACCATCCAGAGCAAGTATCATCCTCTTTTTAATACTCATTGCCCTCTGCTGTGCTTAGATGAAATCAGACTTCTTCCATTGCTCACAAGGCCTCGGGAAATTGGGCTCTGCCTCCATTTCCACTCTCATCCTGTACCACTCCCCATGCTCACAGTGCTGGGCAGGGCCATTCTTGCTGTCTTTCTGTTTTATGAACACCCCAAGCACATTCCTACTTTAGGACCTTTGCTGGTTCCTCTGCAGAGAACATGTTTTCTTTGGCTCCTTACATGATTGGCTCCTTCTCACGATACAGATTCTCAGGTCAGATTTCATCTCCTTGGGAGCCTCCCCATTCTGTTCATTCTAACTTAGGCCCTTCCCGTGCCCCAGTCAATGCCTATCACAAACTCAGGATTCCTACATAGCAGTTGTCACTTTCTGATATCATGTCCTTAATCTATTTGTTGACTCTCTGTCTTCCCTGCATCAGCCCCATGAGATCAAGGATGTAGTCAGTGGTGAGTAAATATTGGATGAGCTAATGGGTAATGCATAGGCTGAATGGCAGTGGTTGAGTCTTCTTAATCCCCAGGATTCGGGCATGACAGGCCAGCCCCACAAAGTCCAACACATCCCCAGACAGCCTCCTGCCTAGATCCTGTTTGCAGTCCAAGCAGAGCCTGCTTGGGCCCAGCAGTTGGCCCTCAGCCCCCCATGGGACCACCCAGGCCCACCCTGTTTCCTGGTGGACAACCTCATGCTGACAGGCTGGCCAGTGGCTGGCCCTGGCCCCCTGAGTGTGTCCTTTGGCCCATCTCTCCCAAACTGCCTGGGTCTCCTTTGAATCTCGACCCGAGTCCCTGCCTTTCTCTCAGTGTGCAGTAGCTGGGGCAGCAGGGAAGGAGCCAGCAGCTCATCCTGTTTACCCACCAGGGATTACCTTTAACCAAGATCCCGAGCCCCCGGAGGCCCATCTGCTACCAGCTCAGCCCCTGTGCTCAGGGAGGGGCAGAGGGTGGGCGGCACTTCCCTAGAGACTTCTTCTAGGCCTTTCCCTGAGGATGGCTCTGCTTCAGATGGCTGGAACTTGTTTTCCTACTAAAACATGTTTGTCAGCTCACTGGGGGTATGTTACACAGGTGAAATTTCCCAGAAAACGACCTTGCCAAATCTGTTAACTCTTAGTTCTAAAGTCCATTCCATCCTTGTCTGGCTGTTTCCCCAAACTACAGTCATGAATCCCTTCCAAAGTGTGGCTTCAGCCCTCATATCTCTGGAAGTGTTTTAATTACAGGAGCCTATATTCCTCTTCATTTCTCTGTACATCTAGAAAAGAAGGCAGTCTACACTTCCCCTGCCCCTTCCCCTGCAGAGATCCAGCCCCAGAGCTGACCTGCTATGGGTGGTCACCTCCTGGGCGGTCAGTGACTCACATGCCCACTGGGCAGGGACACTTGTATCTGCTCTTCCCGCCCTTGCTTTCCTGAAGCAGTTGGGTTTTGAGGTTATAATTATGTCATCACCACCACTGCAGCTAACTGTTCAGAACGCTGCTTTGTAAATGGCAGAAAGTGTGCACTGAAAGGCAGTGCCGTGCTTTTCCCTAAGCAGAATGCCTGTAGCAGAATGCTCAGAGGCACTGTTTGCAGGGCACCCCTGGGCCGGGACCAGGAGGCAGCAGCATCCCTGCTTACACCTGGGAATTTGAAATGTGGCCTACGGTGGGCAGCAGCCTGAATAATGATAGTTGGGGGAGTTACCCATGGCCATCTGCAAGTTCAGTCTCTTTCTATGGATGCTGGGAGCTGCCATTTGTTGAAACTCACCCCACCCCAGGCTCTGCATATGCCCTTCTGTGCATCATCTCATTTAATCCTCACATCCCAAGGCGGGAATGGAGTGACCCTAACCCAGTTGAGAGCCGAAGTGCAGCCAGGTTCTGCCGCTTGTCCCTGACTGCCCAGCTGGCGAGTGGCAGAGCGGTCTGTGCCTCTGTGGCCATCCAGCACCTGTGGTTCTCTTCCTGGCCCAACTCGCCGCCCTCCCACCACCCCTGCCCCTTAGAGACTGTGATGTAAGCAGAAATGCATTCTGGGTAGACCCACTGACTACCCCCATCTTGTGATCTTCACTCTTCCTCTGAAATTTCACCTTCAACTCTCCCAATCTTGAAAATCAGTTGTTCGTCTTTTGTCCTACAGCGGGGGGGCCTTAGTCATGTCGTCTGCCATTACACCCCTACCTTCTGATTCTGCTGCTCACCACCTAGTGTCCAGAAGCAGTGATGCCGGGCTTCCCACATGCCTGACCGATGCCAGATTTGCTTGACAGGAGCACTGGTGTGGCTTTCCCACCCAACCGTCTGCTGTCCTGAGTGACAAGCACCACCCACTTGTCCCGCAGATGCCACGGAGAGTCAGCACACGTCCCTCCTGTTAGCACCCTCTGATGGCCTCCGTGTCACTCAGATGGAGAAAGCCAGGGTCCTCTCATTGCACACCGGCCCCTGAATGGCCCTGCCTGGTGGCCTCGTGGGTGGCACTGCCCACCCCTCCCCTTTGGCTCCCTGCAGCCATGCTGGCCTCCTTGCTGTTTACCAAGCACATGGGGCACTCCTGCCTCGGGCCTTTGCCACCCCTCCCTCTGCCAGAAGCACTCTTTGCCAGTTACCCTCTTTTGTGGCTTCCTCCCTCAACTCCTTCAGGTCCACATTGAAAATGTCACTCTTTCCGGAAGGTTTCCCTGGCTCCTGCTTAAAATAGCAATCCCTACCACACGCTCCAAACCACACTACCCTGCTTCATTTCCTGCATAGCACCAAATTGTAGTGCAAGCCCTGTGAGGGAGGAGGCTGCAGGCTTGTTCACTGCTCTCTCCCCAGGATCGGGCATGCGGTACACGCTCGGCAGTTCCATACTGAATGACTAAATGCACACACACACACACACACACACACACACACACACACACACCTGCCTTATAACGAGGAGGCTGGGACATGCCAGCTGCCCCCAGACGGGGCTGAGCCTCCCCAAGGAGGAGTTTGCAAGGGTGTCAGCTCTGAGGGTCCTGTCCTCTTCGGGTTCTGACCCTCTCTCTCCTCTCCAGCTGGTATCACGGAGCCATCAGCAGAGGAGATGCCGAGAACCTTCTGCGGCTCTGCAAAGAGTGTAGCTACCTTGTCCGGAACAGCCAGACCAGCAAGCACGACTATTCCCTCTCCCTGAAGTGAGTACAGCCTCGCTCACCCCTCTCAGCCCTCCTCGGCAGCCTCAAGTGAAGCGCTGCCTGGCCCTTGTGTCTGTGGCAGGAAGACCCGCCAGTGTTCCCCAGGAAATGTGCCAGTGTGAGATATTTCAAGCCTTGGTTTTTCAATTTGATCCTATTCTCCTGGAAGGCAGAGGAGTTCTTAATTTCCTCTGCCCTAGAAGAGGAGGGGCATTTTCCTAGGATTCAATATTAAATACCCAAGGAAAGCTTTCATATCTGCTGTGAACCAGGAACTGAATGAAGCTCTGAGTATACCTCATCCCTCCCTCAAACCTCACAGGAGTCCTTTGATGAGAAACATATGGTCCCCATCTTGCAGATGAGGAAACTGAGGCTCAGAGAGGGACTTGGAAGGCCCAAAGGGCAGAGCCAGGACTCCAGACCAGCTGTTTGACTCTCCACAGCACTGCACTGCCGCTGTGAGAACAGCCCTTTCCCTATGTTCCAGGTTGCTGTTTGGGTGGGTCTGATTTTTATGTGTGTCACAAAGGTTGTGAGGAGTGCTGGGAAGAGCCAGGGAGAATCCTGCTGGTGTTCTCTGTGGCTGCTTTGTAAAATGTTGGGCCTTTCTGACCCATGAAGCATCACTGTTGAGATAGGCAGCCTCAAAACGAGAAAAGGGTTTTTTGCTTGAGTGCTTCATCATTCAGTGCTATTGCTAAAGGGGACCCAACAGATTATCTAAACCCCATTTTACAGATAGGAAAACTGAGGCCTAGAGAGAGGAGGGATTTCCCAAGGAAATATAGAGAGCTAGTGGCAGAATTGGGGTTTAAGAAACCCAGGCCCTTTAGCCAGCACAGACCCCCAGGAACATTGAAGCCTTCTGCCTGGCTTCCTCTCTGCACTGCTCTCCGTTCTTAGAGCCTGTGACAGAGAGAGGGCCTGCTGTGATGTGACTATCAGCTGTGTAGACATTGGCAACAGTGCAGCCAAGGAATGAGAGATTGGCCTGCACTCTGTGCTCAGGACTGAGCCCACCCTGTCTGCTGGGCTCTACCCTGAGAGGGACCATGACAAGTTGCAGAGCATGGTCAGCAAGCAGAGGCACTGGATATCTGCCTGGGGAAGAAAGGACGTGTGGGCACATGGTGGGAACCACAAATCTCTCAAGGATTATCAGGACAGAAGGAGCAGATGTGGTCAGGGGTCCCCAGATGGGACTTATGGGCAGGCAGATTCCAGCTCAGTGAGAGGAAAAGTTTTCTAACAGTCAGAACTGATCAAGAATTAGATCCATCCAAAACTGCCTCGATAGGTAGTGAGTGTCTCATCACTGAGGGTGTGCAAGTGGGGCTGGATGACCCTTGTCAGGGAGAACATGGAGAGGATTTCTAACAGCAAAGAAGGCACTCAGGACATACAGCACCTTCATACTTCACTGTCCACCATCAGACCTGTTGGCATAAAGGATCTGTTTGGTTTTCTCAACCGAGAAGATCTCAGTACTAAACTGCAGCAGGGCTGGGAGGCTGGACTGGCAATGAGCACAGTCGGAGATCCCTCAATGGATTGAGGAGCGGGCGGCAGGGGAGCAGATGCACATCACCAGCCATGCTGACAGGGACCAGGGGGTCCTCATCTGCCCACTGCTGCGTGCAGCCCCGCTCCCTCCCTCACTGTCCAAGGTAACTGAGCAACCCAGGTGCTCTGAAGTGATTCTTCCAGGTCTCCAACCCCACCCCCACCCCTGCCTCAAGGTGAACTGTGCTGTTCTGGGTTTCGAGAGGGGAAGGAGGCAGGTGACAGCAGAGATGGGATTCCCACGTCACTGTCCTTCCACAATGACTGAGGCAGCCCACCCACCCCCTGGGCTTCCTCAGTGCAGCACTCAGTACGCTGCCGATCTGCATTCCTCTGTGAATCTCTTCTCTCCTGGAATCTAGGACCTGGCTAGAAGACTGTTCCCAAAACCACTGATTGAGTGCAGCAAGGAAGGGGGGGTGGAGCACCCCATACCAGTTCCGGCTGACCTTCCATGACCCTCCATGAGCTGGACAAGGGCTGAGCCTCTGCACTAGGTGGACCGGGCCCCATGGGCACCCCGGCACAGCTCTGCCTGCATGGGAACAGTAGCCTCCCCAGTACCCAGCAGTGTCCAGTTGAGGCACCAACATGGAGCCATATAAGGAATCTCAAGCCAGTTGCAGAAGTAATCATACCAACAATACCTTCAGGGTCCATTTCTCAGTCTCCTGTGAAATGTGCCCTGTTATGCAAACAGGCCTAAAATCCACCTCCTGGATGGGTCTCTAGAAGAATATTTCTATCACAGCCCCAAGTGTGCAATTCCGTTTCATCCTGGGTGTGCACTGTTCCCTAAACAGTAGTACCACTCCAGAAGGATGGACAGCACGTTGGTTCTGTTTTCACAGTACAGGCTTATAGTCCTGTGTGCAGGGCTGCATGCAGTGGAGAAAGCAGGGGATAGGCTTCCCCACTCCACGGCCTTATGGCCTGGGCAGCCGTGTCACTTTTTTGAGCTTTCTCTGTGCACAGGGGATGGCAATGCTCTTCGTACAGAGGGAAAACATCTCTAACCCAACCAGTACAGTGTAAACATTATCTTGTATTATTCCCACCCTGCCCCTGCTTTCCCAGGTTGGCCTCATGGTTTCATTGAAAGCTGTTTTTTGTTTTTTTTTTTTAAATGTTTTTATTTATTTTTGAGAGAGACAGAGACAGAATGTGAGTGGGTTAGGGGCAGAGAGAGAGGGAGACACAGAAGCAGAAGCAGGCTCCAGGCTCTGGGCTGTCAGCACAGAGCCCGACGCGGGGCTCGAACTCACGAGCTGTGAGATCATGACCTGAGCCGAAGTCGGACGCTCAACCGACTGAGCCACCCAGGCGCCCCTCATTGAAAGCTGTTTTTAAGGGCAGCAGAGAGAACCTATTGTCCAGAGTTCTGGACAGGAGTCCTGACCTACCACTCACTGCTCACTGTGTGACCTTGGGCAAATTCCTTCCTTCTGGGGCTCAGCATCCACATCTTTACATTGGGACTTTGATGGTTGCTAAGGACACCTCTGACATCAAAGGGTCTCTGACTCCCTAGATTTCCCGTGTCCATGGGCTCAGCCTTCCTTTGTCTTTGGAGCACTCTGGTCAGATCCCCTGCACCTCTCAAGCCAGGGAGGAAGTGGAAGAGACTGAGAGCCGGGCCCAACGGCCTGTGGCAGAACCCCTGATAAGAACACTCTGCCATCAGGCCTGAGTTTGGGTGACTAGTCTCTGCCCACGGGTGCTAGAAGTTTAGTTTTGCATGCTTGTCTAGAGCCATAAGATCCCAAAGGCCAGATGAGCAGTCTCACACGGCCAGATTTCCCTTGAAGAAGCCCAAAATTGAGGAGGCGAGCTGGGCCATCCTGTGGCTGGGCAGGGCAGCCTGCTAAGGGGAGGTGAGCTTGCTTTCCAGCATGGCCCTAGTTCACGATAACCAGCTCGGGAGCCAGCCAGGGGGTGATACCTGGCATTAATCACCTTAACCACAAATGGAACGACGCTGGTACTGAATGTCACGGCTGCTTGGGACAAGTGCCAGCTTTGCCAGCCACCACATGACGTGTGAAGTCTCTCAGATCTCCAAGGCCTGCCTGGTAGGGGCAGGGTACGATCAGCCTTCCCCGTGCATGGTGTTGTCAGGAGCATGGTGTAAATTGACATTGGGATTCCAGCTGTGTTTTTATGTGTGGATCCTTTGTGAGGATGTTCTAGGGTGGAGGAAAGATTTGGGGGAATCCAGCCTCAGATGACAGCCCTCCACCTCTTCCATCCTTCTCTCAGCAGATATTTACCAGAACCCACTGTACCAGGCACTGGGCAGGGCAGCATAGAGAGCTGAAATGAGAACAGCTCAGCTTAGGCCACAGGAGCTCACAGCCTGGCCCATCCATCCTGGGCCTTGCTACAGCCAGGTTTGCATGAAGGTCCTTGGGGACCTGGAGTTGGCACAGGAGTGGGCAGTCCCTGACATGGAGGGTTAGAAGTTGCAGGTGCACTTGAGCCTTAAAGAGAGGGTAAGTGGTCCCCAAGCAGGGACAGCTTGGGAGGATCTCAGGTGGCAGGGACAGCCCAGGCAAAGCCCTAGAGATGCAGAAGAGCTGTTGGCAGGCCTTGTGCCTGCCTCACAAAGGAGTTGAGACTTAATATTTAGTGATGGAGCCACTAAAGTGTAGGGCCACTCTCAAGGACCTGCCTTTATGCTTTAACCCCACTTCTTGACCCTGTCTCCCTGAGTATCTGCACGACCTTACATCTTAGAAGGCCTGAGCTTTTGCCCTAGGACAGCCCCACCAGGTGGTGAGGGCAGAGAGCACCATCTTTTTCATTTTAGGGTAAAGGCAGCTGAATGAACTTCCAAAACTGGAATGGAGGCCACGGACTCCCAGCCCAGTCTCTTCCCACCCCTCTCAAGCACTTCTTATACCAGGTCAGAGATCACCTGGAATGACCTTAGAGGCCTATCTGGTCCTGCCTTTCCTTCATGGGTGGGGAGACCCAGACCCAGAGGGGAATCGTGATTGACCTCAAGGCTACCTAGGTGGCAGCTGACCACACTGACAATAGAGACGGCGACTGCTCTCCACTGTGGGGACTGGCCCAAGCTGCCACCCATCTGCCCCACTAAATGCTCCCTGCACTCATGGTGATCCAAAATGACGCCTGCGCTCCTCACCTCACTGCCGGTAGATCCCCTCCCTGGCAGATACCCCCCACCTGTGGAGCAGCTTTACCGAGACCTTGCCCAGCTGCTTTGGAACACTGCCCTTATCCCCTTCTCCCAGTGGAACTCTCCCTCTTCCCAGTCTCCAACCTGACTTGGGGGCGGCGGGCCCTTAGGCTTCTTCTCAGCTACTAGCAGACACATTGGCCTTTCAGAACACTCACTCCACCCTCAGGGAAGCAAGGGGTTGAACCTTTAGATATTGGCAAGAAAACACCACACTCTAACAACTTCCTGTCTGGAAAGGCAAGCAGTAGGGGAAAGGGATGAAAAGTTGAAAAATCTCATTAAAAAGGTTCTTCAGGCACTTTGGACTATGAATGACTTTTTGCAAGTTCCAGTTTCATGAGTTTTTGCAAAGGAATCTGGACAAGATGAGGGAAATAGGACTTCAAAGACTGGAGGGCTTGCAGCTGGTGGGGGCAGGGAGGCAGGGTGAGTACCGGGGCTCCCCTCCGCATGTGCTGGGCAGGCTCTGCCTGCACTGGGCCCATCCCTGGGAGCAGGCAGAGTGGCATTTCAAGGCCTCGCAAGGATATCGCTACTCCTTTGACAAGGTCCCCGCCCTGGCTTTCTTTAGGCAGTGAGAGTCCCAACCCCAGTGAGGGACATGGCCCCAAGGAACCCACATAAGTAGATCATCAGCTTTCGAATCCCTAGAAGCAAACTGCACGGCACCCTAGTAAAAGTGGCCCAGATTCTGACCTCAGGAGACACTTCTGGGGTCTGGCCTATTTGCATCAGGATGCAACTCAGTCTTGATCATTCAGGAGCCTTCCTCAGCCCCCATAAGCTCTGCCTCACTGAGCATCAGTTATGTACTGGACTCCAGCCCTCCAGGAGTTCGTAGCCAGAGGAGAGAGGATATTTACACCTGTTGACTCATACACTCACAGGACTGCTTGAGGGCCACTCAAGGCAGAAAGTGCTCAGCAGTGTGAAAGAGGGAAGGCACCCAAAGAACAGGGTATTTGTAGGATGATCGGGTCATCCTATAGACAGGGCAGAGAGGGCAGCCCATGCAAAGGCAGGTAAGTGCAGACTTGTGTCAGAATGACAAATAACACTTCAGTGGGAGCTGGGGAGAGGTACAGCCCTAGTCGCCAAGCTGAGGAATTTGGGCTCTATTCTCTAAGGTAGGGGGCATCCCTGAAGGTTTTGAGCAAGGTGCAGTCATGTCCTCAGCTTTATTCTAGAACCATTAGTGAACCGGGATGCACCATGAGTATTGTCCAGGAAGGACCCCCGCTTCTGCCTCCCTCGGTCCTCCCAAGCCCTCCTTTCCCCCCACATACCCACAAACATGCCACTCGAGCTAGCACAGTCCAAGGGGCTAAGAGGCAGGCATCCCAAGGAGAGATCCAGGGCAGCCCTTTCCAAGATGTAGAGGGACAACATGGGCTCTGCAGTCAAAGATATTGAAGACTTTGGAGATTCAAAGAGTTTGAATCCTGTCTCCATCTTTTACTTGCTGTGTGATGCTAGGCAAGTGACTTTTACTTGCCTGATCATTGCTCAGAAAACCGCGTGGGCCACTCTTATAAAGCTGTTGCAGGAAGTAACGTGGCTCTGCAGGTTCACCCTATGCATTTGCTTCCAGGTTAAGGGCTCCACAGTTAGGGTGAAATACCTTTCCCCTAGGTTCCAAGGATGGTGGGAAGACTCAGCCCCATCTCCTTCTCCAAAGAGGAGGTGGGACAATTTATCAAGAACATGCCTCTTGCTCTGATTGCTTAAGGACACCCGCCTGGTTCCTGCTTGGAGCTCCACGTTTGTGCTGATGGCTGGGCAGCCCAGTCTTCACCAACAAATGCTTCCTGGGGCTCCAGTGTGGGGTGGTGGGTGTAGCAGGGCCAGGAGGAGCAGATGGGTTGCATTCCAGGGGAGCTGGGGGCACATTGCTGTTAGAGTTGTTTTTCTTTCTTCTCTCCCTTCATTGATTTATATAGTAAAGGAGAGAGTTTTCAAACAGTAGGCATGTCTGGGTCTGGGCAGGCAGGCTAGTGATTAATCTTCGTTTGTTGCTGCTGACAGCTAGGAGCAAGAAATAATAAAGGTTTGCAGGGTGAGGAGGGGTGGGGAGTGCAGAAAGGCTGCTCACTCTTTGGCCTTCGGTAGGGAGCACAGACTTCACTTCCCTCTACCATCAAAGCACCCCTTGTTGGTCAACATTTGAGGCTCCAGATACTTCAGGGTGGCTGCCTGCTCCCGAGGGTGAGCCCCAGGATGGTCAGGGCCTCCCCAGTTGCTGTTAAGCTCTCCGCACTGTGTCACCTCCAGCCCCAGAATGCCTGGACTTCCTTCATCAGTGGCCCTTTTCCCAGCCCTGCTCCTGAGGGCAAGGCCTAAAGAAAGGCAGGATTGTGCACCCAGAGGACTGTCTGTCTCTGATGTGAGGGACCCTCTGACTCCACGCCTCTCTGAGCTGCCAAGTGGGTGTGAGGGCTGCAGGAAGGGCACACGGAAGGGAGTTGAGGGGGGGGGGGGGCAGACCGTGACAGCAGGGGCTACTGGGGACCTTGAGGCTTAGAAGGAGGAGGGGCTCTGATATGGTCCGAGGAGGACTGAGGCAGCTGTGAGTGGGCAGGGTAAGGAGCTGCCCATGCTGGGGAAAGAGCAGCACAGGAGTAGAAGCTTCCTACTTTCCAGCCCACAGTTACCAATATATCGCATCGTGAACATCTTCTCCGCCCCCAAAGGAGGCAGCTCTGTGCAGCTAAGCCATGGACCTTTAAACCCAGCTCTGCCTCTTAATAGCAGGGTGGTCTTGGGCAGAAGATGGTCTTAACATCTGTGAGCCTCAGTTTCCTCATCTATAAAATGGGTTTTACAGCTCTATTAATGAAGAGACGTTGTGTGAGGTTTTTAGCATGTGCCCAGCATACAGTAAGTGCCCGTTCAGTAAATGAGTGGTAGTTCACAGTCTTTGTTATAGACTTTGGAGAGCTGCAGGTGGTTGGAAAGAGCTCAGCGCGGTCCAAAGCCTTGTGGATTATCTGGGTCTGGCTTAGAAGTCTCTGTCTATACCCACAGCTGCTCCCCTCTATTAGGGTGGGATTTTAGAGTTTATGCAACTCAAATGCAACTCAAAACCCTGCATTGACTTCGAATTGCACAGAGCTGGAGTCAAATCCAGGCTGCCCTCTTCCTGGTTGTGTGACCTTGGGTAAGTCACTTAGCCTCTGTGATCTCCCAGCTGAAGATGATGAGCACCTCAACAGGCTTTTCCTCATGTTCTCATGGTGAAGCATTTTTGTGGCAAGCCAGAGCAGCTGCTCTGGGACATAGAATACGCTAAGCAGAAATCTTGGGATTTAGGGAACAGAAGGAGATCTTTTAGATCACCTGGCCCAATGCCCTGTACAGGTGCAGAAACTGGGGCCCAGAGACAGCAAGAAGCTTGCCCACCTCCTGGCTTCCCGGCCAGACCCTGTTTTCTGGCAGCATTTGAGTCGGGCTGAGACAGAGGGCAGGAGGGACAGGGCTGGAGTGGGGGCAGGTCCGTGTCTTTGTTCCCACTATGTGGAGGATTTCACATCCTTTCAGGGCTGGTGGAGGAAAAATGAACTTTTAGCTCAATTAGTGTGCACTGTGCTTCCTCCTTCTAAAAGGTTTAAAGGAAATGCCACAATTAGCTGCTACTGTAGGCAAAAGAGGCTCCTCAAACGCTCTTCACAGGAGGCCAAATAGCAGTGAACTTTAGAATGTGCAGATGCCTCACAGGATGAAGGGACAAGCCATCAAGAGCTAGCATGAGGAATGATAGATGTTTCCCTGCACTCAGAATTACTGAGAAAATATGCCCTGCCAGTGGTAAAACATTTCCATGGATGCTATCCTCACCACTAAAACAGGCACCTCTCCTACATTCCATATATGGTGCTTTGGTGATTCTGGCTTGGACCCAGGAGACCCGGGTTCAAATCCTGGCCCCACCTCTGTCTAGCAGTGGGGTTGTAGACCAGTCAGAAGCCCGTTCTTTTCTTGAGGGGCACCATGATTTGGGGGGATTCCCTGTTGCAGTTGACATTTTCAGAGCTGTGGGGCCTTGGTTTGGGTTGCAGAAATGGCTATAGTGAGGTGGTATGTGACAGGGCACCTGGCGTGGTTGCTGATACTTACAAATACTGGGTTTTCCTGCCCTGGTAGTTAGTGTATGGGGAGAAGGGCAGGAAAGATTACCTTTATCTTAACACATGCAGAAACTGGGGCTCATTCTGTCCTGCAAATGAGTGAAGAGCTGGGCTTAAATGCAGCCCAGTGCCCTCTTTCTTCCCTCTGGAGCCTCTCTGAGCAAAAACACCCCCAACACGTCCCCTCCAGCCGGGCCCAAGAAGCCCAGGGAGGGCCCAGGCAGGTGTCTGGATAGCGTAGCCCCAGGACCACTGGATAGTGTAGCCAGATTTTCTGAGCAGGACCTGGGCCACAAGCCCTTTGCCAGGCATTGCCTGGCATCTTCCCTGAGGTGACATGTAGAAGGCCAGAGACCCTAAAGCTCCTTCCCTCAGCTTGTGGGAGCCTGAAAACATTGGGATTTTTCTGGCTCTGAGGTGACAGTGTCAGGATACAGACCCAACTATAGAGTCCACTTTTCTTCTCTGGGTCCGGCTCTCAAGCAGCAGAAGCTGGGAGCATCCAGGGATCTGGTGGCAGAGAGGGAGGTTGAGGCCAGCTCAAAAGGGACAGTGGTGGCCTCCATAGCTGGTGAGACAGGTTTTCAGAAGCCGCCCAACCGTGGATGTGTCTGGAAGGCGGATCAGGAGTGCAGGCTGGCTGCTGGGGAGGCAGGAGTAAAAGGGAGTACATGGAACTGATGAGGGCAAGAAGGGTGGAGGAGCCAGGACCTCATCCAGATTCCTGAATGACTGGTGAGCTATGGCATCACCAGCTGGAATGGACCTAGAATGGTCAGATGGACCTGGGATGGTCAGTTTTGTAAAGACTCAGGAAAACACACTCTCCCTAACTCAACTGCCCTCTTTCCACTGGTGCCCCAAACCCGGAGGTGACAGGCACCTGCACTCACACTGCCAACCCATTCTCCAGAGCACCCACTGGCCTGGCAGGGCCAACCGTGCCCATTGACAGGCTGGGGTTTCCCTCTCCGACCTGCTGCGTCTCCCCTCCCAGCCAAGCATTTAGGTTTTGCTCCCCTGAGAGCTCCCCAGTCCCCTCCAGCATCTGAGCCACCCCGATTACATTTCCAGCTGGTTTTTAATTATCTCCTATCTGCCTACATAAATCTGCCTGTGTGGCACGCCCGCCAGGGGAGGCGTTCCAACTGCCCATGCGTCGCCAGGAAACCTCTCATGCCCCGGGACAGCTTCTCTTCGGAGGCCCTGGGTGGTCTCTCCAAATGAGAAAAACATTTCCAATCACATTTCTAACATCTTGTTAATAGGACTTATTTAATAATATTTTTGCAAAAGCCATCTGGAAATGGCTTGGTTGGGGACTTGGGGAGGGCATATGGGTGCTGCAGGGACGGTCATGGTGACAGATACAGACTTTGGATCTGCCATCAGGGAAGGGGCAGGAACATGGAGAAGGATGCAGCCCTCGGGCAGAGGACCAGGGCCTGACTCCCAATGCTTCCACCTGTGTGAGGATCACCCAGCAGGTAGCTTTGTCAGGTCTCTGAGCCTCTTAGCCCGGAGGCTCAGGAACACAGTGAAAGGAAGGAAAGCCCTTTGTAAACTTTGAGAGGCTGTGCTAGTGCGGGTGGCATTATTTGCTTGCCCCAGGAAAGTATCATGGTCTTCCTCTGCTTCTAGCTAGGCAAATAACGCAAAGGTCCCCAGAGGAAATATGTTGAGCCCCCCAGAAGCATTTGGCAGGGCTTGAAGCAAACAGCTTCATACACTAAAACCCTAAGATGCAGGATTGCTGTTCCCCAGACCTTCAGGCCCTTAAAATCAGGAATAGGGTCTTGAATCGTCCCAGTCAAGACCCTGGCTTTGGGATGGGAGAAGCAGGCACAGGAAGGGGAAAAGACCTTCCCAAGGTCCTGGGCAAGTTGGTGACAGAGCCCCAATGTTATTACCCTTCTGAGCCCCACAGCACTATATTTTCTTCTCCCATTTTCCGCATAAACCCTCTTGGTATTTGAGGCAGATTTATAAAATCAGATGTCAGATTTTATAGCTCTCATCTTTGCTCCCACAGTTCAAATGCTATAACTATAAAAATAATGTTTTGCCACGTATGAGTGTGTGTGTGCATGTGTGGTGTCACACTCGCACACATGCACACCCTTCCACTTTGCTGGGTGAGGCGCCCCTGCTCCTGGTTCTTGGTACCCCACACCTGCTTTTTCCTGGGCAGGTCCCCTAGTGAGCAACCACTGTCTTCTTTCCAGCCAGGGGTGATTTCTGCCATTTTTAATGCCTTTTTTTTCCTTTTTTTTTTTTTTAAGATTACTTCACCCGAGAGGAATATCAGAAACAATTGCCTTGGCAAAGCTGGCTTATTAGAAATGCTTTAATTAGAACTTTTTTTTTTTTTTTTTTTTTTTTTTGCTATTTTCACTTTGAACATCCACATGCTGCTCATGGTCCCAGCCAGCATGGGAACCAGCCTGCCACATTCTCAGCAGACCTTCAAGGCAGGGCTGACAAACAAGTCAACAGTGTGGCTATCACTGCTGTGTTCCTACTGTGCACCAGGCCTCTAACTGGGCAGGGAGACAAAGACATATCAGACTCTAAGCTAGTAGTCCTGGCAAGGGGACAAGCAGGTAGGTGAGTGCTGTGATATAGGGAGGTATGGCAGAAAATAAGCGAGGGAGGGAGAAAGTTAAGTGAAGGCTTCCTGGAGGAGCTGGCATTTGAGCAGGGCTGAGGAAGATGACAGTTTATTGAGAATAGCAAGGTAGAAGGAGAGTTAGGTTTGGGATTGGAGGAGAGGTCTCTGCAGGACCCATTCTTCCTCTAGTCCCAACTAGTTTTTTCAGTTGTCCCTACCACAGAACCTCCCCCCTTGGCCCAGGTGACCAATAATATTATGGACACAGACATGCCTTAAAAACTCTGAAGTCCTAGTCAGCCCTCTCCAGCTCTTCATAACATCCCCATTTCTCCCGCAAGGAAAGGGGTTCAGCAAGACTTGGGCCTTACCTGTGGCCATGACAGCTCTCCGCATTCCCAGCTCTTCATTCTTCTGACCTCCTGCTTTGCCAAAGAGCAGACCACGTGCCCATCATTTCTACTTGACACTCAAAGTGTATACCCCGCCCAGACTGGACAGAGCCTCCCAGGGAGAAATGCATTTACACAGTGCCCAGCAGGGCTCTTTGTGGTCTCAGGTACCTGAGAGACGTCGATTGGAACAGGCCTCTGCAGAGTGTCCTGTGAGGTGGGTAGAATTATACCAATAACAATGATTAAAAATATGGGGCATTGTACAAGTGAGGATAAAACCACTGGGGAGGCAAATGTATAAGATCGAGTGATCTGGGCAAGCCCAGGTTTCAAATCCACAATCTCCAAACGTTAGCATAATCCCACTTGGAGTTCATATTTTCAGGCCATAAAAATACCTTTTCTGTCTTGAGTTATTCTCATCTTAACCAAAAATGTATTCTATGAAGAATCTAGGGCTGTTTTACTTTTTTGCAGGAGTTGTGCTTTTAAAAAGCAATCAGTTCCGATAGTAAGTTAACTTTTTGAAACTCAATTACTTGCAGCCATGCTGAAAAAAACTATAATTAATGTGGTCAAATCCTAGCCAAATAATAAAATGAAAGCTTTGTTGTGTATCAAGGCAGAAATCAATTTCATTAGGGAGCAAAGAGCCAGAGATTTAATTTTGAGGAAATTCTCCACCCTGTGGACAGAGGTTGTCAAGAAGCTGCCAGAATGAATGCCCAACACAAGAGGACTCACCCTCCAGAGCCCAAATTACTGAGGACTGATTGACCTTTCAAAATTGCATTTGCATACCTTCCAAGTGTGGCCTAAGCCAGTGGGCTTTTGCTCTTTAATGTTCTTGGACCTGGTACCCCTTTTGGTTTGGGTCAAGAGGTGAATGTTATCTGCACCCAATGACACTGGCATGTCAAGAAGATCCTGTCCTTTGGAACTCGGGATGAGGTGGCCTCAGAAGGTCAGTAGACATGAGAAAGGAGTTTAGCAAGGACTTGGGGTGTGCACATTGATGGTGGGGTCATTTCCAGACAGCAGGGCTGAGGGCAAAGCCGGACAGACCCACTAGGGACGATGCCCAGTTGCACGACCCCAAATGCAAGGGGAATAGTGAACAGCAAGTGTGACCAGAATGGGAAAGGACAGGAAATTCTGCCCTGTGAGGACATCTGGAGAGAGAGCAGCCTAAGGTCTGCTCCTGCTTCTGTCTTCTGGTATCTAAGAGGCCTTCCCAGGGCAGAAGGAATGGGCTGTGACCCGCAGGAACCAGAGCTCTGAGCTGAGGCTACTATCAGTGAGATGCACTAAATTCAAGATGGACTTTCCTGTGGTCAGAGCCATCAGAGCTTGGAAGGGATTTCCTGGCTGGGGAGTAAACTCCCCAATGCTGGGGGTAGGCAACAAAAGCTGGACACCAAGTATTATGAATATTGCAAAGGCATTTCCATCGTGGGACCGCACTAGAATGGGGGTGCTTAGACCTGCATGTGCATCAGAATCTCTTGGAGAGCATCTTAAAAGCAGATCTGGTTCCAAAGAGGCCCAGGGAGCCCCAGGTTTGACAAGTCTTGAGGGACTCTGATGTGGGCATTCTGAGGCACATTGAAAGAAACTATTTTTGAGAAACATCCACTCTTCTCCCAGCCCTGGGATGCTGGAACTTCTGTAATGCAGATTGAGTCCTTTTGTTTAATAGCCGAGTTGTCATTCCTTCCTTGTCATGTGATGTGAGCATCTCCTGTGTGCCAAGTTTCAAAGGTTTACAGGTTTGGGGAGCCTGGGTGGCTCAGTCAGTTGAGCATCCAACTTCAGCTCAGGTCATGATCTTGTGGTTCATGGGTTTGAGTCCCACATCAGGTTCTATGCTGACAGCTCAGAGCCTGCAGCCTGTTTCAGATTCTGTGTCTCCCTCTCTCTCTGCCCCTCCCTCTCTCATGCTCTGTCTCTGTCTCAAAAATAAATAAACATTAAAAAAAAAATTTTTTTTTTTTAAAAACGTTTACAGGTTTGCAGGACCTCAGGGGCCATCTAGTCCTGTCCCTTCGTTGTATTGATAGGGAAATTGAGGGCTGAGAGGGCAGGAGCCAGGGCTGGGATCAGGTTCCTGATGTCCAGTTCAGAGATCTTTTCACTTGCTTTCAGTGGACTTCCGGGAGCATTGAAAACTACTCCCATTTCACACATGAAGAAATTGAAGCCCAAATTCCAAGGACTGTTGGGAGTTCTTCCACTGAGAACCACTGTCATTCACATGATTTGCAAAGGTCCTTAGCCAGGGTGTTTGGGTGGCTTACAGTCAGCAGTGTTTGAAATTCCAGAGAGGAGAAAACTACCCTCGGGTTAGATACAAGGTCACTGAGCAGATAGATCTGTTTTGTTTTTTTTTTTAATTTTTTAGGTTTTTATTTTATTTTTGATAGAGAGTGCAAGTGGGGGAGGGGCAGAGAGAGAGGGAGACACAATCTGAAGCAGGCTGTAGCCTCTGAGCTGTCGGCATAGTGCCTGATGTGGGGCTCGAACTCACGGACCTTGAGATCGTGACCTGAGTTGAAGTCAGATACTTAACTGACTGAGCCACCCAGGTGCCCCAGATCTGTTTTAATTTGAAGTCTTTAAAGACCCCTGTGCATTTTCTTTTCTCTCTTTACTTTTTTTTTTCTTTTTTGAAGCAAAACTGTAAGCTGGATCAGGTGCTTTGTGAGCAAGTCCCTTCCTTGCCATGCTAATGGACTCCCTCTTTCAGTTAGCAGAGGAAGCCCCCACCAGGACAGGAGTTGGGTGGGAGGATACTGGGGGCAAGCCCTGTGATTTAAGGATGAGATTCGGGGTGTGGGAGATTGCTGCTTCCCCCCTGTCTGCACCCCCACCCCACTCTCCCTCTCCACTTTGTCATACCCCATCTCTGCTGACAAGACGTTATAAAGACTATTGGTAGTGGCCAAGACTCCCCTACAACTGATAGCATGGGGGCGTGGCATTCTGGCCCCTGATTCGCTGGGAAATTAGAGCAAACCTCCACCACTCTCTGGGTCTCAATGTCATCTGTAAAATAAGCAGGGAACCAAATAGTCTCAAAAGCCTCTGCTTGGTACTTTACCTGCCTCAGAATACATGGGTGCCTGGGTGGCTCAGTCGGTTAAGTGTCTGACTCTTGGTTTCGGCTCAGGTCATGATCTCACGGTTTTGTGGGTCTGAACCCTGCATCGGGCTCTGCACACTGCTTGGAGCCTGCTTGGGATTCTCCCTCTCTCTCTGCCCTTCCTCCACTCGTGCTCTTTCTGTCTCTCTCAAAATAAATAAATAAACTTAAAAAAATAATAATAAAGAGGGGCGCCTGGATGGCTCAGTCGTTTAAGTATCTGACTTCGGCTCAAGTCATGATCTCGTGGTTTGTGGGTTCGAACCTAGCATTGGGCTCTGTGCTGACAGCTGGGAGCCTGGAGCCTGCTTCAGATTCTGTGTCTCCTTCTCTCTCTGCCCCTCCCCTGTTCATACTCTGCCTCTCTCTCAAAAATAAACAAACATTAAAATACAATTTTTTTTAAGACACCTGGGCACCTCAGTTGGTCAGGCGTCCAATTTCAGCTCAGGTCATGATCTCACAGTTGGTGAGTTCAAGCCCCGCATTGGGCTCTGTGCTGACAGCTCAGAGCCTGGAGCCTGCTTCGGATTCTGTCTCTCTCTATCTGCCCTTCCTCTCCTCATGCTCTGTCTCTCTCTCTCAAAAATAAACATTAAAAAATTTTTTTTTAATTTTTTAAAAAAGAAATGGTGAATACAGAGCAATATGCACAGTAGTACTTACTTAATAAATACAGTGCAATCATGTATGACCAGTAGTTTTTAAGCAGAGAAACTTCTTTCCTCATCTTTCCTATTCTGTTTTCAAGTGGAGCCCTGTGTGTGACAATGTACTTTTGAGAGGGTCATGAAATACCGCTTGATGTTTGGGGAAATTGATGCCAGGGAAGTAAACACGCTTCCCATTGTCACCCAGTGGCAGAGCTAGGGCCAGAACCTAGGCCTCACCACCAGCCACGGGGGCTGCCCAGCTGGAGGAGATGGTCCTACAGCCAGGAGTCTGCCTGGCCATCCATGGCTTCTAGGCTGCCAGCATGGCCATGAATGACAGACCGGAAGACAGGAAGACACATTCACTGCTCAGCCCAGACCACATGGAGCCAGCAAGACAGACCAGATGGGCAGCAACTTGTATGTGGGCTCCTGCAGAGCAGATGGAAACAAAGCCATGTCAGAACCCCAAACCTCGGCACCCGCCAGACTTGCTCACGCACTGCCCAGCTCAGACCTCAGACAGTCTCTGTTGGGGGGGAGAGGTGTGTGTGAAAGCTCCATTCCACAGATGAGGAAACTGAGGCTGAGGAAGCCACAGCTCAATGTAGCAGGGCAAGGACTCAGACCCAGGTGGCGGTTCCACAGGTGGTGGTTCCTTTGAGAATGGTTCTGCTTTCCTTGCCAGGCGCGTCCCCCCTTGACTCAGCCTTTCCTGGGTCAATCCCAGGTCTCCAGCTCCCCTGTGCCTTTAAAAGCCATTGTGCGCCTCCAAGTCCTCTCAGCCACTGGTGCTTACCGCCACAGCTGCTTTTGCCCACCCTCTGCTGGGTCCCTGGTCTGGAGCTTCCTTCAGGTCTGGCCTGCCCCCCACCCCCATCTGCTGTTTGTGAGGAGGGTAGGAGGTTGGTCCTTGAAAACAGCCTGGAGCCCTTTGCAGCCAAGCAGTTTGGCATACTCTTTGTGTGTCAAGCCCTTAAATGTGGAGCGGGATGACCTGACCTTTATCAAGTGTTCACACTGCATTCATTCACAGCTAAGTTCTCACTTACCCTGATAACTACTGTGAGGGTGGACTCTTGTTATTCCCATTTCACAGACGCAGACTTTTGGGCACTGGAGAATGTGGGTGTGTGGCTTTAACCTCAGTGCCACCGGAAGTTGAGACTGGATTGTTCTTTGTTGTGGAGGCTGTCCTATGCATTGTAGGTTTGTCAGCACCCTTGGCTTCTACCCAGATGCCAGCAGCACCTGAGTTCCCAGGCACTGCTGAATACCCCCCAGAAGGGATGAACTCACTCCCACAGAGAACCCCTGCTCCAAGGAGCGTATGGGCTGGGAAAGGCTTGTCCCAGTACATGGAGACCACTCTGAGCTGAATGCATTCTGTCCATCTATTGGCACAAGTGTTAGGACTGCTCTTATCATCGTGCTGTCCCTAAGCCTGGGCGTCTGCTGTGCCCACTGCTCTACTTGTCTTTCTTCCTGCACTGAGGCCAGCCATCCTGCCCTGCCTTAGTGCTCCTGGCTGGTGCTGGGGTGACCTCTACCCTCCTCGGACGTCCCTCATTGGCTTGAGAACTTTAGTGCTGGAGGGACCCCCTCCACCTTTTCCAAATGAGAGAAACTGAGGCCCAGGGAGAAGGTACTTGCCTGGCGCATGACATCATCGGTGGGATCAGAGTTTGAACTCAGGCATCTGACTTCAGTCTGGCCACCACCACCAGCCCCCACCTGTCCTAAACACAAAAACTCATTCCCGTTCCCAGAAGAGTACTGATTAGAAGTAAAGGGGAAAACAAAACAAAACACGCTAGACCCTCTTGCCTCTTCCCAAAGCTCTGACAGCATTACACATGTCACCCCCACCCCACCTCCTCCCCTCCCCTTGCAGTTTTCGTGTGCACTTGGCAGAGCCTGAGGACTGATGGGAATCCTAAACAAGGGGACTGCAAAAGTTATCCAGCCTACCCTGAAGCGTCATTACCCTTTTCACGCCTCCAATAATGGGAGGCTTACTCTGCTGTCAGCCTTGATCATTAAAATCCTCCTGTCTAAAAGTTTGTTAGTCTTCTCCTGAGAAAATTGCCTAAAATGGATTCATTTTGACCTACCCGCTGCTCTGTGTGGCACAAAACAAACCTATGCCTTTCCATGTTTGCTGGGAGAGGCTTCTGCCAGCTCCCCTTCTGCCTGGAGATGGCTTTTTGTCATGATTTACTGAAGGCTCTCACCCCGAGCCGCCAACTTAGAGCTTGAGAAATGCCCGCGCGTCTCAGGAAGGCTAATCGCTGCTGATGCGTTTATTGAAAGTCCAATTATTTGGTTGTAAATCAAGTCATTTGGCTCAGCAGCATTTACATGTAGACATTTGTTCGCAATAACTTGACATATGTGTCTTTGGTTTATCGTTGTGAAGGCTGTTTCAGAAGGCCCTGGGCAGCACGCAGGTATTTGCCATGTGGACTTCTAAGCCCCTTCCCCCAGCTCCCTGGACTCCTAGACTATCTCAGCCAGAGGGGCCTCCGTACCTCCAGCTCCTTGCATTGCAGTTGAGAACCCCAGCACACAGCTAGAACAAGTTGCTGCTCCCTCCAGTCCCTGGTCCTCTCCCCTGTGCCATGGGCATCTTGCAGATAATGATGCCAGCCCTCCCAGCATCTTTGTGAAGCCACAGGCTGGTCTGGTCATGGGCCAAGGGTGGCAGCTATCACTGCTGTACATCTTTGTGTCCCAGACTCCTGGACCCTTTTCGGGAAGTTCACAGCATGTACAGATGCTAGCCTGCATGCAAGTAGGGCCTTGGGAGCTGTCAACCAGGTTGACAGGGACCTGTCCCTGAAGGCTCCCGGCACTTGAGTTCTGGATATTTCTTTCCCAATGCAGGCCCAGGGCTCTCACATCATGCTTCTCTGCAGGCACTTGTGAATGTTTCTGGGGTTTCTACGCATTGCTCACAGGTATGTTGAGGAGAATTTCTCTGTAGACACACACACCCAGCCAAATATCCCATCTCACTGGAGGTCAAAGAGAAGGGAGGAGGAAAGCAGACATTCTGAATCACAGAGCCATCTGCTTGCACGGGCAGTGTTGCCAACTGCGGGGCGGAGTTAGCCGGGAACAACCTTTTTTGTGGGAACCTAGGTGGCCATGAATATAGGAGGTGCCTTGCCATGGGCACCCTCCAGGCTGGCTCCCTGGGGATGCCAGGTCCCAGGGTCATGACAGATCAGGGTAAGGGCCAGGCCTAGGACCCCACCTACCCCCGCATGGGCAGCACAAACGTCTGTGTCCATCTCTACTGCCACAGAGGGCTGGGCTTTGAGCGGGAGCACTGGCTGGCATTCTCATGCTCATGGAGGACGTGGGAACTGCGACATTTCATCCCTGAGAATCATCCTGCAACCAGTTGCTGAGGGCACTTCAAATGCCCAGGAAGTCCATGGCTCTAAGAGGGAACTTGTCTCATATTTGTGCTTCGTTTCTCTAGGCCTGGGCAGGGGGCATTGGCTGCCTCAGTCACCCCAGCAAGGATTTCTTCTAGAAATCTGAGGAAAGAGGGGCTTGACCCATTCTTCCTTGTGACCTCCCTCAGGCAAGACTTGTCTTTTGACTTGAGAGGTGCAAGACTTTGTACCCCCTAAAGGGGTGACCCTCTGGGTGCTCCTCATGACTCTGCCCCTCACTAAGCTTGCTCAGCTGGTCCTCACTGGCTGTCCTAGGACCAGGGCTATCCAGACAGAGCAGCTACTGTATCTGACCTTGGAGGAAGTGGCTTCTACCCTGTCTGGGCCACACTAAGGGACGGTACAACAGCCACCAACCTGCCCTTGAGAGCTTATAGACCAGAGAGGAGGTTGTGTGGGGCCTCATTGCTGGCTCAGGGCAGACCCTCACCAGATAGCTGATAGTTGGATGGACGGATGGATGATGGACAGATGGACCAAGTGCCCAGCTGTGGGCCAGGCTTATGCTGAGAGCCCAGAGAAAGTAAGGCTTGGCCTACTGAGAAACGTCACAGTGAACAGACAGGATTCTTTTTTTTTTTTTTTTTTTTTTAAGTTTATTCTGACAGCATGAGCAGGGGAGGGACAGAGAGAGAGAATCCTGAGCAGGCTCCACACTGACATCGTGTAGCCTGATGCAGGGCTCGAACTCAAGAACCCATGAGATCATGACCAGAGCTAAGACCAAGAGTCGGATGCTTAACTGACTGAGCCACCCAGGCTCCCCTGAACAGACAGGATCCTTGACCTCAGGAACTCACAGAGCTACAAGGAAGCCATGTCTCAGGACAGAAAGAGTTCAAAGGCCCACCTAGACACCTGGATCCATCTGGTTAGGTGGCTGAGCAGGAGAAAATGAGGCTGCAGAATCAGACAGCTATAGTGAAATCCTAGCCCCGCCATGTGCGATGGGACTTGGCACTCAACCTCGCTAGCATCAGTTTCCCATCCATAAACAGTGGTAGATCTACCAGCTTAGGAGCATTGCTGTGGGCTTCCATGCGATAATATGTAGCAACAGCTCAGCTCCCTGCCTGGTGCACAGTGTGGTTTGAACAGTGCAGGTGGCATTCATTGTGCAGTGGCCATGGGGAGCCATGGATGGTTTTGAGCCGAGAGACAGTGTTCTGGGGCATCTCCGTTGAGAGAGCAGTTCCCCAACCACCTTTTAGTAGAGCTGGACCAGAGATCCTTGCTGTGTGTGGATTCCTGTAACCAGGTTCTACGCAATAGTCCCCAAAGGCAATTTCCTTGCCTTCTCCTGCATAAATATTATATGCAAGTATTTTTAAGTCATTTCATCATGAAAAGAAGCGATTTAACATAACTATTACTCAGGATTCTTCATGAAATATGCATCAAGCAATTAGGTCTAAAAGCGAGAGGTGAGGCCTTGTACCCTGCTTGGGCCGGCAGCTGCGGGCTGAGTGATGTTTTATTAAAGCCCATGATTATGAGACGAGGTAGGGCCTGTTATTAGGCCCGGCACGCCAGGCACGTTTGATAATCCTGGTGATGAGGAGGTGCTTTTTGTGATGATAATGAGGGATCTAAACGCAGTGACAGCCCCAGCACCCCCAGCCTCCGCCAGCCTTACATGACTCATTAGACAGGTCACCCACCGGAGACACCCTTAATTGTGACTTTGCTCTCGCAAGATGTCCTATCAAAGGAGACAGGCCTGACACAGGAGCCTCGCGGGCGGCCGCAGCCTGTCCAAACTCCCTGGGGACCAAGGCCCTCCCAGAAGTGATGATGGCGAGGTGGCGTGGCCGGGGACCTGGCCCACCTGGCCCTGGAGGCAAAGAGCTCTGCGTTCTGGCTTCAGCCAAAGCCCGCCTTGCCGTGTGCCTTGGCCCAGGGTGTTGCTCTCTCCCACCTCAGTCCTCCAAGGCACCCCAAGAGAAGCTCTGTCCAGAGCATCCACAGCACCCCTGGGCATGCTGGTTATCTGATGCACCCTCTTTTCTTGCTAGAAATTCTAATTTTTTTCTATTCTTATGCTAGTTGTCTTCTGAATTGAGTTGGGAGTAATTAAAGCCATCCCTTCACAGTTGTTTTTATTTTTTTTATATTTTTTATTTAAAAAAATTTTTTTAATGTTTATTTATTTTTGAGAGAGAGGGAGAGCCAGAGCATGAGCAGGGGAGGGGCAGAGGGAGAGGGAGACACAGACTCGGAAGCAGGCTCCAGGCCCTGAGCTGTCAGCACAGAGCCTGACATGGGGCTTGAACCCACAAACCGTGAGATCATGACCTGAGCCGAAGTCAGATGCTTAACCAACCAAGCCACCCAGGCGCCCCTTCACAGTTGTTTTTAAATCTTCAGCTGTTGTAAAGTATCATCTCATTCATGGGGACCTTGTGACCCATCAGGATATATTATCAGGATATATTACACATCTCTTGGGTGTGTGTTGACAAGGTTTTACCTGACCTATTCGTGAGTCAGAG
Organism: Panthera tigris; assembly: GCF_018350195.1. Classification (NCBI taxonomy): domain Eukaryota; kingdom Metazoa; phylum Chordata; class Mammalia; order Carnivora; family Felidae; genus Panthera; species Panthera tigris. Next base: position 58,952,601 of record NC_056672.1, on the reverse strand, counting down.
TTTGACAGATTGTTTCAAAAAGCAAGCTCACCTCTCAGGGCCTGCCAACCTCATGTGACGGGTCTCCATAGCTGGGGCCTTTAGCAGTCAGGACAAGCCATCCCCAGTGCCTGAGATGACCTTTCCATGCCAGCCCTGTGCTGTCTCTGGCCCACCATCAGCCCTGTAGGGTAAGTACCTAGGGACTGAGGCCAGAGTCAAAGAGTCCCTTGCACAGGGTCTAATGTCTCTCCCCTGCCACCTTACCTGGCCTCATACGGAGTGTTGAGGGATTCTCTCCTGGAGCTGAATGGTACTAAGTCAGGAGCATGGACCCTGGGAAAGGCACACCAGGGAGGGAAGCAGCACCACCGCTGATTGCTGTGTGACCTTGGGTCAGCCACCTGACTGAGCCTCAGGACTTGGCACACAGCCTGAATCACAGGAAGTGCCTGGGAAACATTGGCCGTAAAGACCATTATGACCAGTGCCCCGTGAGAATAAAGACTGGGGGCTGTGAGCAGCAGTGGAATGGGGCATGAGGCTGCCTCCAGGCCCCTTCCTGCGAGAAGTCCTCACAAGGGGGCAAGAGCTTATGTTTACACACATGGAATCCAGGACCTTAGGCCCAGAAGCACCCTCAAAGGTCATCCGGTTAGCCTCCCCACAGATCCAGTGGTGCCAAGGACAGAACCCACCACCGCCAAAGGACCGCCTCAGGTCCAGAGAACCACGGGGTGCAGTGCTTGAGCCCAAGGGGAAGGGCCACTCCTGCTGGGGGCTCCTGATGTGGGAGCCAGCTCGTGGGCCTTTATCCCTCTACCAGGGGATGGTCATGCCTTGGACTGGGCGGTCATAGGGCCTGAGTCCTCTGTTATGGTCTGAGTTTTATGACTGGCCTGCCCCACTCGGCACAGCCTAGCTCAGTTACAAACCTGTGTCTACTGAAATACATGTGCCAGAGGCACTTCAGGGAGGTGCTAACAGCTGCCCTGCCTCACCTATGTCTGTTGAGGAGGAGGCATCATTGTGGAGTTTCTGATAACCTGGTGGCCATTCCGAACCTGTGGCCTGGGAACAGAGGGGCCTTCTCTGCCTCTGGTCCCATCAGCTGTTTTCACCATCCCTGCCACTTCTCTTGCTGGGTGTTTTAAGAACAACCACTATAAAAACGTCCCATTAAACTATATGAGTTACTTCTCTTCACCTCCTTAAAAAGTAAATCATCTCCTCCTGCCATTTCCTTTCTGTGTTGCCAGCACAGCTTTGGCATTCTGGCCTGGCTCACAGCTATAGCTGCTGTGATCCAGTCTTCCACATCGTATGCTCTGCACCCCAGCCGCAGATCTGTGGTCTGGCACCCAAAACATCACCCCACTCCACTCACAAAGAGGAGCATGACTGTCCGAGGCTACACGCCCTCTGCTCCCTCAATCACCTGCAGCTCCAGCCGGTGCTCCGCCCCGCCCCTCCCCCCAACCCTTTGTCCAGGCAGAGCTGAGCTCATGGCCTCAGTGCACAGAGCTTTTTAACTAGTCCTAGTTTCCTTAGCCACACAATCTCAGCACTTCATTCAAGCAGTTACCACCCTATCCAGGCCGGCACAGATTCGTGATCTCTCCCGTGTGGTGGGTAGCTAGTCTTCGCTTAAATGGGGTTGTACGTTTTCTCACTTACTGCACACGCCGTTCCCTTTCTAACAGCTTAAGCAAGTGCGCCTCCTGCTTCTCAGATGTGTCGAGGCAATTCTCCAATGAAATGACCCTTCACTGAGGAGCAGAACTTGCCACAGGCTCTGTAATTAGAACATTGTCAGCCTTAAAAAATCTTGATTTAAATTTTAGTTCTTTACAGGAATTATTCTCTCTAGAAACATAATTGCTCTCCGAACGATTTCCTTTAAGCTGAGGGTGACATCTCTAAATACATTATTATGAGCAGATGTATTGCTCAGTGCCCGCACTTCATTAAGCATTTGCTCTGCCATTTGAAAATGGTGCTGGAGTCCAAATTGATGCATTAACAGAGCGGGCGTCCGTGAGCGCGGGGAGCCCAGTCCTGACTGGAAGAGACGTGGTAAGCCCTCCAGTGCCCCTGTGGGAGCAGTCGGAGCAACAAGAACTGGAGCTCAGCCTCGCCAGGGGCTGGGCCTTGGTCTCCCAGAAGCAAGGCCCCTGGGGCTGGTCACAAGTTATCAGTGCCAAGGGACAGACTCTAGAGAAGGCAGCAAGAGGTCAGAGTGCCAGCTTTCTCACTAAGTGACAAATGTGAGATAAATTGGACTGTGCTTTGGAAACCAAGCATCTACAGGTTTGGCAGCAAAATCATAAAAGGCCAGGCTTAGAGCTGAGTGGGCAGGGAAAAGGCAGCTTGGGCAAAGGCAGATTGACAGAGGAGTGAGTGATCTGATATGGCCAGAGACCTGGGTGGAAGGTGGGAGGACCAGGGCCAGGTACTAGGGCCAGGTGGAAGCAGCATGGCCATTGCCATCTGAGATCTGTGCCCCAGCCAGTGTATGCTGGTGTAGGGGCACGGGGCTGCAAGGGGCACGGGGTCCAGGGTTCTACTCTGATCTCCAAGGGACCCACCCACTGCCCTTTTCAGCAGATGCCATGCATGGTGTGTCCAGGGACCGGGCCCTGATCTGTGGAGCTCTCAGGGGAGTTGGGAAAATGGAGAAGTAATTGCAATTCAAGGAAGCAAGTGATGGAGGCACGAGTTTGCTCGGTGCTGTCAGAGGAAGGAAGGAGCTCTGCTTGTGGTAGCCTGGAAGACTTCCCAGCAGAAGAAACACTCAGGTTGGGCCTTGGAGGAGGAGGCAGAGTTCACTGAACAGAGGGAAGATGCACAGAAAAGGGAGTGCCTGCAAGGGGGCAGAGCTGGGGAAGAACACACATACCCCCGACATTCCCTTGGCTAAAATTAGTAACATGTTTACAGAGGCTGCAAGGGAGGCTGGGAAATGTAGTCCCTGGCAGGGCAGGCAGCCCCTTCCTAGTGGCAATAAAGTAGTATGGAAGGGAGAGCATCAATTTTTGGAAAACAGCTCACCTGTCATCCCTGCTATACTGTTTTCTCACCTATAAACTGGGGGTGATGAGACCTGCCCCGCACACTTGCCAGGGCACTGGGGACTTAATCATACTTTTCGCCTGGCACACACAGCCTAAAAACTTGTCTGTGTCAGCAATAAGAGGAGCCAAGTCTGGGGGCTTGTTTTCCTGAGGAAGCCTTTCAAAAGCTCTCAAGATCCTAAAGACTCTCCAGCAGTGTTTGCTGCTGGTTCCTGGTCTATGCTGGGCTTGGGGAGCTCTGGGGTGCAGCTGCATTTCAGTTGGGCCTGAGCAGCATGGCTGTTTCAGCCTTTGTCACTGCAGATCCTAATAATAACCTCTGTGTTTTGTTCACAGGAGCAACCAGGGCTTTATGCACATGAAACTGGCCAAAACCAAAGAGAAGTACGTTCTGGGTCAGAACAGTCCCCCATTCGACAGTGTCCCAGAAGTCATCCACTACTATACCACCAGAAAGCTGCCCATCAAAGGGGCTGAGCACTTGTCCCTCCTCTACCCTGTGGCTGTGCGGACCCTCTGAGCGGACAAGCCCCACCCTGCTCTGTGACGGGGCCCAGACTTGGAGGAGCTGGAGGCCCCCGCCCACCAGCCCAGCCGCTGTTGCAGGCGGGGTCCAATTTGTGTCGTGTGTATGGTACTAGCACACCACTGCATGTCTCTAGAATGCTGTTGCCACTTATGGGGGCTGGAGAAAGCCTGGACAAAGACAGAAGGACAGCCAACACGCCACCCCAGCCCCCACCCCCGCCCCCTCCTTGAGTTTCTGTGAATTAAAATATTTGCAAATCCAAAGAGATGCCTTCCAAGATGAACAAAGGAGAGCAGCTCCGGAGGGGCGAGGGGCGGGGCGGGAGCTCCCCGGGTTGCAGCTCTTTGTTCTCCAGCTGTCACGAATTCACACCTGTGGGGGTGGAGGGGGGGGCACTACGGTTTTCCCACCAGGGCCCCTGCTGGTGCTGGGAGACAAATGCGGGTGCTCTGAGAGCCCAGAAAGCCCCAGGAGTCTGGCTTCCCCTGTGGTGTGTGTGTATGTGTGAGTGTGAACACATACACGAGAGAGCATGGTCACACACAGATGTGAGTAAGCCCACTAAATCCACTGTTAGTCACTCAGTGTAATCACTAGGAGATCTTCAAGGAATCATTGTGCAGTCACAAAGAGGATTCAATTATTTATGAATAGGGTGTGTAAATAAAATAGTCATTTAATACATATTCTTATCCCTTTTTTTATATGTACGTATATATACCACAGGGGGTCTCTGAGGAGGGCAGTGTTTACCTGCTGGTTTCGTTCCCAGAGCAAGGTGTGTCTCTGGGCGTGTGTGGTACGACAGGCCCCTGGGAGGGAAGGAAGCAGAGAGGGGTTTTCTTTCCCCGCCTGAGAGCCAACCTCAGGACCGTGCAGCAAGGCCCTGCGTTCAGGCTCCAGCAATGGTAGCCTCAAGTGTTGACCCACCACCCAAGCTCTCCCTTCCGCCTATAGCAGCCCAGTGATGGCAAGTCTGTGCAGAGCACCCAGCAGTCTACAAAGGGCTCTCCCATTATCTGGTCAGCGCCACCCTGTGAGGCATTTAATGTGGGGAAAGGGCGGCACAGAGAGGGAAAGTAATCTGCGCTATGTCACATAGCTTGTAAGCGAAAGAGGCTTCTTGAGTCCAGACTGGCAGCCTCCATGGCCAGTGCTTTGGCTATCCATGGCTTCACTGTTAACCCTGCTCCTGAGGGAAAACAAATCCTAACCTCTCAGGGGGACATGGAGTTCTCTTGGTCATCCATCCATACTGCTTCCCCGCAGATAACACACACATTCCCCCGGTTCACCTCCATCTTGCCTCTGCCCTTGACTGGAGCAGGGATGCTCACCACACCTTCAGGTCAGGCTCCTAAGACTGTGAGGTTGCTTTTACTTGGTTCCTCCTCCTTTCCCTCCCACTCACCCACCACCACGCTATGGTTAAATGCTGGTGGAAGACATAGAAGAATCCCACCCAGCAGCATGACAGATAATGGCTTCCATCTGCTGAAGGACATGCAAGGATCCAAATACGGCCCAAGTTTGAGTTTCAGTGCCTTCACCAAACACACTTCTTCCTGCCTGCCCAGATTGTCTGAATGGAGTGGAAGCTTGGTGACCGTCATCCCCAGCACAAGGGGCTGAGTTCGAACATCACCAGCAGTTCTAGACATTCAGCACTGCCCAGGCTTCAGAGATGCTTCAGGCTCACTGTTCAGATGTGGTCTCAGAGGCCCAGCAAAGAAAAAGGCCTTGCGGCTGCTGCCTGTCAAACCAGGCAGAGCAGGACTAAAAGCTGTGCCTCTTTAGGGTGCTGCTGTGGATTTCCCAGGTTTGTGGCCAAAGCTGTTTCCTTAGCAACCAGTCTTTCTGCTCAGTCCACCTCGGGTCATTCTCCCAGCCACCACAACCCCCCCCCCCCCAAAAAAAAACCTCTCCCACCTGCAGATCCCACAGCCTGAGCTGCCTCATGATTACCACTTAGGCCATGGCCTGACTCTGTCCTGACCTTTTGCCTGTTGTGCATTTTCCCAAATGTCCTTTGAGGCAAAAGAGTACCTGGAGTGATTCACATTCCCCCCACCCCCCTTTCTCTCTCTCTCTTTTTTTTTTTTTTTTTTTTTTTTTTTTTTTGTGAATGAGAAAATGAGTGAGGAATTGGCAGTTGTCCAAACAGAAGTGCCAAAGGAGACCGGACCCCAAGGATCCACTTAGAGGTTGGGGCTGTGGGAGCAGCCCCTCAAGCTGGGTGGGGTGAGACTGCATTAGCTTTCTCCCCCCTGAGCAAGCCCAGATGCCCACGGGGCACTTCCACTTCCGAGGCTGCTGGCTGGGACCGTCCAGCAGCTGTGTGAGCCTTCCCAGTAGACAATCTTCCACAACAAATTCCTCCTCAGGAAAGGCTCTGTGCCTGTCTGAGGAGGAACTAGGTTGTTTTGCTGTTGCCTTTGCTCTTTTAAGGGATTCCTGGGCCCTCCCTCCTTCTTCCTGAAGTTTCCCCAGGAGGCCCAACCCCCAGCTGCCCTTAGGGACAGAGGCCGGCAGAGGAGCCAGCTTACAGGATGGGAGCTGCTAAAAGGAATTTTTGCCTTAATTTTACGAACCTCTCCCTCTTCTTCCTCTAATTGTGACCATTTCCTCTGTCGGTGTGTATTCATGTTTTCTTGGATATCTAACAATTGAAATGGCTTTTCCCTTTCAGAAACACTCACATTCAGGTTACTGGCATTGGTTTGGTTTTTGTTTTGGCTTTTTTTTTTTTTTTTCATCTGCTGCCAATTAATGGAAAAAATGAGCTGGGTTTCTTTGAGGGGGAAAAAAAAAAAAGCTCCCTGCTACACAATATCTTGCCCTCAGCATTTTGTCTCAGAACACTACCTCCAGCCACTAACAGGCCCCATTGCTCAGAGCCACTGGACTGTTTTGTTGTGTGGTGTTTTTTTTTTTTCTTCCTTTCTTTCCCTTCTTTGCTGGCCTCATTATTGACCATAATGCCCCAACCACTTCAGCAGCTCTGTCCTTGAGCACTGAGGAGTCAAGGACCTTTTTGGCAAACCCCCCTCCCCAACAAGATGGTGGCCACAGAAAGAAAGAAGCTTTGTGGGGAGAGAGAGCCCACCTGCCTGTCAGGAGAAAAGCTCAGGGAGCAGCCTTTCTAAGGACAATGCTGAAAGAGTCTGGGTCTCCAGGAAGGCTGGGCCAATTCAAGCAGAGCTGTGCAACCCCTCGCAGAGCAGCTCAGGGCTGGTGCCCCTCTGTGGCTAGTGATTGAGCAGAGGGGATCCTGACCTAGCTTTTGGCAAGAACCTCATGCCAATGAGTAGAGCTCTTGGCAGGCATTCTGCTTCTACTACAGCCACAGGACCTGGAGATTCCCCTTTTAAGATTTTAAAAATAATTTTTTTAATGTTTATTCTTGAGATAGAGCAGGGGAGGGGCAAAGAGAGAGGGAGAGAGAGAATACCAAGCAGGCTCCATGCTGTCAGCACAGAGCCCAACGTGGGGCTCCAACTCAAGAACTGCAGGATCGTGACCTGAGCAGAAATCAAGAGTTGGCCACTTAACCGACTAAGCCTCCTAGGTCGTCCCCTGCCCTTTAAGATTTTAACCCCAAGATCTGGCCAGTCTCCAGGACACTCAAAGGTGGTTAATGTCACTTGACCAAGGGCCTCACAGGGACAACGGTCAGGCTTAACCATTCGCTCTCACAGACTCTAGGGACGGTGCGTGCAGAAAGCCAGCAGACGGGGCAGGCTGGCATTTGGAGTTGGCCCGTGGGTGCCCATGAAGCATCCTGGATGGATCAGGCAGCCATCCAGCAAGCTGCCACGTCTGTCTCTTCACCCTTCCAGAATCAGTTACCAGCAAAGACCAAATGGACCAAGTTGTCCGGAGGGAGCCAGCACAGTCCAGAACCTTAGCTGCAGGAGCACCTTCCAGAACCCCACAGAGACCCACTCAGGTGCCTCCTGGGCACGGGCGGCAGCCCTCAGCCTATCCTTCCCCTCGCTTCAGAGCTGTGTGTTACCGCCAAGAGCCCATGCCAGCCGCCTACTGCTAACAAAGTGTCCTGTAAAGCTCTAATTCTGTGTGATAAGCTGTATGATAATGTATATTTAATGTGAAGCTTTTAACATACGGTTGTCTTGTGGAAATGTACCTCATTGAGCACACCTGTGTTATTTCTTTAAAATGCAACAGTGAAATCTAGTTTGATTGCCTTTTGTTTACAGAGGCTGAGGTTCTGCCATCATCTCCCAAAGGTGGATTGTTACAGGAACCTCCTGCTTCCCAATTAAGAGGAAGATAGACCCCTAATGAGTTCGTTAAATGAAAACAAATTAATTTGTTCAGCAGACATTTGTTGAGAGCCTCCTGGTCCTCGGACCTGTTGGATACACAGGAGAATGAGATCCAGCCCCTGCCCTCAGGAAGTTTCCAGTGTGGGAAGAAACAAACAGGTAGCTACACTTGGTGTAATGGGGGGTGGGGGGGGACCGGGCGGGGAGGGGGCCAGCAGCTGAGGGGGCCCAGATGGGAGAATTGAATCTGCCTGCTGTGTTCAGGAAAATGGCCTTGAAGGATGAGGGCTGGGTGTTCCAGGCAGAGTAACAGGTGCTGGGTTCATCAGGGAGTGTGGAACAGGTGTGGTATGGTGGAAATGGCAAGGCTGCTGGGTCTCTAAGGGTTTCATCCTGTGGAGGCAAAAGAACAGAGCAGGGCAAGAGGAGAGGTGTTCACCTTCTCCAGCCAGAAAGCAATTCCCTGAAGACTTGGGGAGGTGCTGCCCCTCTGTTTCCTGGAGGGGTGATTACTAAAGGATAGGCTCAGGGTCTCTATCATTTGCCCTCACGCTATCATCATGAATGACGTCATCGCACGGCCTGAGGTAGGAAGGGTGCAGGAAGATCTGCAGCCCAAGTCCACCCTCACACACAGATCAGCACCTGAGTTTGCACTAAGTCCCCTGCAGCGCTCCAGGAAGCCTGCTATGAAGTGACCCCTGACCCCCACCTCACCATGGAGGAACTCACTGCGTCTCCTCCTCCTCTCTCCCGAGAGCCTGGCCTTTTGCCCCCAGCAGGCTCCTTCCTCCCCCATAGCCCCAAGGATTCAAGCTTTGGTTCTCCTCTCCCCTTCCATACTGCAATGACCCCAAATCCACTCCTCCATCTCCCAATCCCAAGCCCCTCAGAGCACACTCCATGACCACACCACACACACACACACACACACACACACACACACACACGTGTGCACGGGCGCCCAGGACCGGGACAAGGGCAATGCCAGTGCTCTGCAACCAGGAATTTCCTGAAGGGCAAGGAGGAAATGTCTCTGGTGGTCGTCTCTAATCTATGTTATGTTCTAGGGAGGGTTTCATTTCTGTTTCAGTTCAATTTAACAAACATTGAGTGTATAAAAGCGTCCATGACAAGCTGGTGACCTGAAGCAGGAAGCTGGGCACAGGAAACATCTTCAACCATAGTCGACAGGAAGCAGTGAGCGGCCAGACGCCTGCCCCCACGGCATCCCTGCACAGAAACCCAACAGTGCAGGGTGGAAACTGAGACCCAGAGAGGGACAGGGACTTGCTCAAAGTTACACAGCAATTCCATCTTAATATGCCTCAGGTGCTTGAGGGGGACCGGTTCAGAGGGTCACCTTGGCCAGTGTAGCTCTGGGAAGACTGGGGTGGAGGAGGGGATTCTTCTTGGACAGAGTTTATAATCCAACTCTTTATCGCTGGCTCCCTCCTGAGTGGGAGCATCCCAGACATGCAGTGATTGGTGTCCTCTCTAACTAGGAGACAGTTTTGGAAGGGGCCTTGGTCTGACTGGGCGGCAGGATGTCACCAGTGTGGTTCTGGCGCCCTCATGTGGTTATCTTCAGCATTGCAGCCAGGACCAGGGGGAGAGTAAGACCGCTCCAAGTCCCGCGCTTGTTATAGAAAGAGAACACAGGCCCAGAAAAGGAATAGGCAGGCATGTAAATAAATAGCGTACCAGCACAGTGGTGGGTGATGGGTGTTGTAGCAGAGGTATGGCTAGCAGAGGAAGTGACAATTGAGCTGGGCATTATATGCAAGGAGTAAGCGCATCCCAAGGAGAGGAACCAGGAGTAATCAAGAGCAGGGAAGGAGGCTTCCTCTGATTCCCAATGCAGTGCTCTCTCAACTACCTCCCACTCTAAAGCCCCACTAATTCATGACAACTGAGAAAGAAGGTCAGGCAGAGTTAGAACAGCTCAGTACAGAACAATTTTATGCAGTATTTTTTTTTTTTTTTTTTTACATTACTGACTTTCCGATAACATTTACTCACTGAACTAGATTTGTATGTCAGGAAAATGTAAAGAAGAAAATTAAAATCACCCTAAAGGCAAAGAAAAGCACTGTGAACATTCTGAAGTGTCATCTTAGTGTTTTTTTCTGTGCATACATATAATTCTTTTCCAGCTTTATTGATGTACAGTTGACATATAACACTGTAATTTTAAAGTGTGATGATTTGACACATGTATATATTGGGAAGTGATTACCACAATTAGATTAGTTAACACACCCATCACTTCATATAATGACAAATTTTATCATTTGTGATCAGAAATATCACATACGTGTATAATAAGAACATTTAAGATCTACTCTCTTAGCTATTTTCAAGTATATTATACAGTATTATTAACGATAGTCACAATGCTGACTATTATATCCCCAGAAGTTACTCATTTTACAGCTGGAAATTTGTGCCCTTTGACCAACACCTCCACATTTGGCTTCATCCCTCAGCCCCTGGCAACCACCATCTCCTGTCTGTTTCTAGGAGTTGGCTTATTTTAGTTACCAAATATAAGTGAGGTCATGCAGTATTTGTCTTTCTCTGCCTGACATTTCACTTAGCATAATGCCTTTACGGTTCATCCATGTTGTCAAAATGGCAGAATATATTTTCTTTTTATGGCTGAATAATGTTCCTTTGCATTTATATACCACATTTTCTTTAATCATCCATCAAAGTATAAATCTAAACTTAGATTGCATACATTGTATTATTTTTTTCTTTTTGGTTTTTTGATTCATTAAGTATTCTCTACACCCAACGTAGGGCTCAAACTCATGACCTAGAGATCAAGAGTTGCCTGCTTTTCCAACTGAGCCAGCCAAGCGCCTCATAAATAAAATTGGGTTCATGCTGTGTTTATATAGTTTTATGCTTCATTTTCTATTTAAAATAATGTCTTCATGGGGCGCCTGGGTGGCTCAGTCGGTTAAGCATCTGACTTCAGCTCAGGTCATGATCTTGCGAGGTCTGTGGGTTCGAGCCCCACATCCAGCTCTGTGCTGACAGCTCGGAGCCTGGAGCCTGCTTCAGATTCTGTGTCTTCCTCTCTCTCTGCCCCTCCTCCACTGGCACTCTGTCTCTCTCTCTCAAAAATAAATAAACATTAATAAATTTTTATAAAAAAAGAATAGTGTCTTCATGTTATTAAATCTGTGATATGATTTTGTTTCCTTGGCTGCATGAGATTCTATTTTAACTCATTCATGTTTTTGTATAACCAGCTCTGCTGGGAATATCTTTGTTCCAAAATCACTGTCAAAAGAAAAATCACTGTCCATATTTCTTTTTCTTAGGAAAAACTCGTAGAAGTGGCATTCCTGGTCAGAGGCTAGGTACATCTTTAAGGCTTCTCGTCTTCTAGAGAGACAAGTGTATCTTCCACTATTGTGTCTGGGAGTGTCCCTAAACGCTTCCAGTTATATTACAGAACTTTAAGCGACTTAGACTTGCCTAAAATGTGAGGCATGAGCTAAGCCATTTCCTTTCATGAAACACAGCCTGAGTTCTGGCATGGGGCCACCGGGGGGCAGGACAGGAGGCTGCCTGGGGTCTGCTTATAGGTGACCAATGGTCCCCATCTGCCCAGGACTGTGGAGCTCTCCAGGATGCCCAAACTGGGGTGATCCCAGCCAGACTGAAACTGTTGGTCACGCTAACTACCGGCTCCTGACATAACTCCCAGCAAGCTCTTCACCCTCTGCCCCTGTGAAGGTGACTTACTGGGCTGGGGGCCAGAGATGGGAGACCCTGAGAGGCTGAGAAGGGGTCCTGCCCTCCTGGAGTTTGGGAGGCAGACAACAAGAAGAATAGCTGTCACCCCTACAGAAGCATTGAGGGGCCCAGGCTCACATCCTAATTCCATCCTCTCTGGCTGTGTGACCTGGGCAATGGGTAAAAAGCTTCCACTTCTTCTGTAAAATGGCATGAGGGGGCACCTGGGGGGGCTCAGTAGGTCGAGTGTCTGACTTCAGGTCAGGTCATGAGCTCTTGGTTTGTGAGTTGGAGCCTGCCACCGTCAGCACAGAGCCCATTTCAGATTCTCTCTCTCTCTCTCTCTCTCTCTCTGCTCCTCCCCCGCTTGCGCTTTCTGTCCAAAATAAACAAACATTTGGAAAAGAAGATAGTGTGAGAAGTGACCTCCCCGGGGTTACTGTAGAGATGACAGTGTGAAATGAATACCCTAAGCATGCCTTACTTTCATCAACCTTCAGATCATGTCAGCCAGATCAGGTGAGTTTTCAGGGGAAAGGCAGGGGCTGTTACAGCCACAGAATTTCAAAGGAAAGAGGGTCTGGGGTTCTGGGAAGGCCTCCTTTACGAGGTGAGAGCGGAGTACATTTTACAAAGTAAAAATGCCCTAGCTCCACATCTGCGAAGTAAGGGGCAGAACTCAAGATCGTTTTCCTCTTCAGACTGAAGTCCAGGGTGGTTCTTGCCATTCCCCTGTCCAGGCACCTTTTTTTTTTTTTTTTTTTTTTTTTAATTTGAGAGAGAGAGGGAGAGGGGTGGAAGGGAGGGAGGGAGAGAGAGAGAGAGAGAGAGAGAGAGAATCCCAAGCAGGGGCTCATTTCCATGACCCTGGGATCATGACCTGAGTGGAAATCAAGAGTGGGATGTTCAATCAACTGAGCCACTACCACATTTGTTGTTTACTTCAATATTGAAATCTGTTTATTGTCTTTGTTATTTATTTGTTTGTTTTTAATTAAGCAGGCTCCATGCCCAACATGGGGCTCAAACTCATGACTCTGAGGTCAAGAGTTCTCTACCAACTGAGCCAGTCAGGCACCCCCTGTCTTTGTTATTCAAATATCAAATCTATGCAGTGTTTTTACTGTTTAAATATTAAACGTGTATCATGTTCATTATCTGTCTGTCTCCACCCACTAGACTGTAACTAGAATGTAGACTCCACACAAGCAGGGATCTAGGAGAGTCTCTGGCACATAGTAGGTGCTCAATAAGTGTTAAATGATATAATAATTATAAAGTCCCCATGGATGGTGGGCTTACTCTGTGTGCCCATGTTGTGCACACGCTGGTTTCCCCTGATGAGATCCCCACTGTACAGATGAGAAACAGGATCAGAAGGTGAAGGGAATATTAGGAAACACAGAAATTAGATTTAGTGGTGGCTGCCCAGAGCTCATGCTCTGTACCTCTCACCCCACAGGAGGGTCAAGACCCACAGTCAGTAGGGTACAAAGGGAACTATGTAGTCCCTTCTCAGGAGCAAGAAAAAAGGGTGGCATTTCGAGCTTTGGGTGACCCAGTCCCTAAACTCCATTGTTCCTTTCCCCCCACCCCACTCCAGGAAGGAGAATGAGCCATCCTGGGGAGCCTCTCTCAGGGACTCAGAAGGTGGGCACCAGCCAGGACTGTCCTTTTGAAGAGGGATAGTGAGGTTCAGAAATGGGGAGAACTTTGCCCTGGGTACACAACCAGGAAGTGATGGGTCTAGGATTGAAACCCAAGTATGCTGACCTTGCAACAAGTTGTGTCTCTGGTAAAGTACAATTCCTAAGTCCTTCCTCTTGGAAATCTTGATTCAGTAGGTCTTGAGTGGGTGCTGGAAACCTGTATTTGTAACAAGTTCCTCAGGGAAATCATATGATCAAAGAGTCCTGGGTAAAGGGCCAGTCTGCCATTCACCATCCACAGATCTTTTTCCCAAAAGCTAAGCACCAACTACTCAACTGTGCTTCTGTTCTCAAAAATGGTGGATGGTAGGGTCCCAGCCGTACCTTTCACTAGGTACTAAACTCAACCAGGTCACGGGGCTTCTCTGAGCACAAAAATTATGTGAAAATCCGAAGAAATAACTATCATGTAACTGCTTGGAAAACCCACAGAGTATTGTGCAAATGTTTGATGTTATTTTATTGACTCAGTCCTTGCTAGATAAAAATGTGTTTGTATTGCACAAGTATGTGTCACTTAAATACCAAGTAAGGTGTCCCATGATGCCACGCAGAGGTCAGCAACCGTTCTGAGCCCTGAGAGCTACCAGGGGGCATAAGCTCTGCCTGTAGGTATGCTTAGGACAAAGGCAAAGTTGGGGGATAGGAGCAAGGTCAGGGAGAGTCAGAAACCTAGTGTCTCCTTCCTTACACATTCCTTCCCATCCTGTGCTTATTCTGGAGCCTACCTTGTTTAAATCCTAATCATGATTTGTGGGTCACCTTTTCCAGGTAGCTTTCCCTGATTGCAGCTAGTGCATTTTTGCTCTCCTACGGACACTCTTAGCACTTGGTATGTGCCGGTCTCAAGCACTGATGGTTTCTTCTTAGGGCTGGATCCTAGTTTTCCCCCTGGGCTGCATACTCTTTCACTCGTACATTCTTGAGCCCTGCAAGCCCCGGTGTTTCAAACTTTAGGTCACTATCATGGGTCAGGATATCCATTTAGAGCTGTTGTTTCCCAAAATTGCCTGAGAAGAATCACCTGGGTCTTGTGTTAAATGTACACAGGCCAACTGGCCCCTCCCTTGGAGATTCTGATCTTGCAGTAGGTCTGACTTGGGACTGGGGATCTATTTACCAACCTTCCAGGATGTAGAATCTAGCTTTTCGATCTGTAAAGTGCATACAAGTGCATACACTTGATCTCAATAATACAGATCCTAGTTTACTAGGTCTGGGGCAGGCCAGGCAGAATAACTTCTGGGGCACCTGGGTGTCTCAGTGGGTTAAGCATCTGACTTCAGCTCAGGTCATGATCTCATGGTTCATGAGTTCAAGCCCTGCTTTGAGCTCTGTGCTGACAGCTCAGAGGCTGGAGCCTGCTTCAGATTTTGTGTCTCTCTCTCTCTGCACCTCCCCTGCTCATGCTCTCTCTCCCTCAAAAAAATAAACATTAATTTTTTTAAAAAAAAGGAAGGATAATTTGTAACAACCCCCAGATGATGCCAATGCTGCAGGTCTAGGATCATAGGCTGTTTGGCCCAAGTTCAGGTGATTCTTACTTTTAGGCCCCACTGGAGAAGTCAGGATTTGGTGCTGGTCTCAACATCAGCACACCTGGGGAGATTTTAAAACATACTAAGGTCCAAAAGCCAAACAAACATACTAAGGTCCAGATCCCGCTACGGGCCATTTTAAAGCAGAATCACTCAGGTTTTTTGGTTTAGTTTTTAAAGCTACTGAGATAATTCTGATATAATTACATAAGAATTATCAGAGGTTGAGACTCACTGACTTAGTGGGTCCCCACCAGGATGAAAATAAATTAATGAAAAAATGGAATAGAATAGACCATCTCACAGACTTGTGGGATAAAGCCTTTGACTCCATTATGTGCATGGTATATGCAGATCATGTGAGTTGCTAGATCGATGTAGGTTTGAAAATGAGTGAAGGAGAAATGAGCATGTCCAGGAGTTCACGGACAAGCTGTGGGGACAGACAGACTGAATGAACTCAAGGGCACCCAGGCTTCCCACCACTACCACCCGGGGGCTAACAGCACAGATGGAGAACTCCACAGCCTCAGGCAGTGAAGTCATAGTCAGAGAAAGCCTCAAGAAGCCTCTGTGTAAGCTAAGTGGTTCAGGGTGAACAGGGCTTTGTCATGAAGCAGGCAGGGCCTTCAAAGCACAGAGGACAAAATGTACGCAGTTTGGAGGTATGTAAAAGAACACAGCAGGTTCAGGGAAGGGAACTAGCAGTGGCTGGCCATGTGTCTGGAGCCTGGGGGGTGTGAAGGGGAGTGGCCGAGATAGGCGCAGAGGATTGCAGGGGCCTGGGGAATGTGAGCTGAAGAGAAAGGAAGGTCACTGGCCCTTTGCTAGGGAATGACCACAGGTGACTTTTCTTGGCTCGTAGTAGCCAAGACTCCACTGGCAGATTGGGTAAAGCTGTTTTTGTGGATATAAGGGCCCATGGAGACTGAGGGCCCTAGACAACTTTCTAGAAAGCATTTGGCAGGGGTGGGGGAGTCAGAGGGTGCTTAAGCAATCGTCTATCAGCAACATTCCCATGTCCCTTTTCGCAAGACCCCAGACCCTCTTGGGCAAACACCCTTTTTGCCAAGCACTGAATTGGAGGGCCAGAAACAAGGCAGACAGCCCTACCCCGGTGAGCTGGCAGTGGGAAAGTGATTCACACTCATGAATTATTATAACATACAGCAGGGGCTTGGAACTTCCCCAAACTTTGTGCTATGGGAAAGCAACGGCAAGAGCCATCAGTTTTGCCTGGGTTGGTCAGAGAAGGCTCTTCTGAGGAGGCAAAGAGCCTTGAAGGGTTAACATGTTTAATTGGAGAAGAATCAATGGTGAAAGGGGGGAAGAAGCTTAAGGAACCAAGGATTTGCAAGACACTGAGAGACTGCACAGGGCTGGAGTACAGAATGTCATCGGGCGTGAGGTGGACAGTAAGGCAGAGCGGCCAGAACACAGTCCTCACACCAAGTTAAGAAGTTTGTACGGATTGGGGAGGCAAGAGAGAACCATTGGAGGTTTTTAACCTGATTATCGAAGGTGGGTTCTAATACCTTCTAGGATATTATCTGGCAGCAGATATGGAGGCTGGAGGTGTGGATAACAGTTTAAGAGGCTAAAGAATGAATGAAAAAATGAGTAGATGAGGACCGAGAAATGAAACGCTAACTCTATTTATTTACTTTTTTAATGTTTATTTTTGAGAGTGAGCAAGCGAGCATGAATCGGGGAGGGGCAGGGTGGGGGGAGACACAGAATCTGGAGCAGGCTCCTGGCTCCGAGCTGTCAGCACAGAGCTGTACGTGGGGCTCGAACTCACCGACCGTGAGATCATGACCTGAGCTGAAGTTGGATGCCTGATCAACTGAGCCACCCAGGCACCCCCAAAACATTAACTTTGTGATGACTCCTGAGAAAACAAAGGGTTTTCAGTTCCAACCTTAATATGCCCCAAAAGAGCCAGTCAAGGGCCTAGGGGTTTCAGACCAGGAACTAAGACCTGGAGGGGTAGAGGCTTGCCCTGTGACCTGCAGCATGACAGAAACACACTGGCACAGTTCGAGACATGGGTGTTCCTGTTGGCCTGGGATTTCCTCTCTTTGGAGTCTGGTGTGTGTGCCCCAACAGTATTTAATTTCAATCTTTTCCTCCTCTTTAGGTTCTACCACAGGAGACTAACTCCATCCTAACCTGAAATGAATTATTTATGCTTCTGAAAACGCTAGATGCCTGCCTGATTTATTTTTCAAATAATACATCTGAACAGAAATTCACACAAGACGGGGCAAACAGAATTTTGAGTTGAATGCCCTGCCCCAACTGTTGCCCGATTTATCATTTCAAACCAGTGTGTGGCCTTGTCATCATCCCGTGGAGCCCCAAATCTAACCCCACGCACTAATTAGATGCCAAATGCCTGTGTCTGACAGTCAAGATTTGCCTATCAGACCCTGCCACCTGACCTTTACGGTCTTCTGCTACTGTGACTTTCTCCACTAGTCCAAATTCCAGTCATTCAACCCAGGCCCAGCTCAAACACCTCCTACCGTCTGAAGCCATCCCTCGTTCTCTCTCAAGGGGAAAAGGCCCTCATGCTTCTGAATTTCCAGAGTCCTTTGTCTTTACACCCTTCATTAGATTCTAAGTTCCCCCAGGGGGCTTGGGCATGAACAATGGCACACAGCAGGTATCTCAGAAGAGTTTGCTGAAATTAGGTGGCACAGTCTCCTACATCCCAAGCAGCAGTTAAACAGCCAGCTCAAGCAGACCAGACAAAATTTTGGAGTTGATAGTTACAAAGCGCACTCTGGACAAGTGGGCAGGGAAAGCCACCCACCGAGAGCTAATCCCTGACTGATGCTTCCACCCAGTGGAAGTGGCCTCTTGGACTAACCCACATCCTTCCCGCGTATTTCAGCAGCCTCCAGAAGTGCTTCTCCTCTCCTGGCTGACTTTTCACGTTTCCTTCAACCCCTCACACCTGTTGTGTTGCCTTCCAGTTTACAAGTCAGAGTCAGGTCATAATTCGTAGTGATTCTTACAAGAGCCAAAAGATGCACACAAGGCAGGCATTACTTTTCGGACAGGGATTTGGCGCTTAGGAACCAGTGACTTGTCCAGGGTCGCTCCCAAAAGTGACAAGGCTATTACTCTACTTAAGCCTCCTATCTCCAGGTGCAGTAGAATCCGAGACCTGCAGTTGTCTGAGGGAACAGTTTAAGCGTGATCTGTATGTCCTAAAGCACACACAGGTGTTCCTCTGTGGCCTGAGACATCGGTAGCTGACAAAAGGCCCCTGGGAGGGTGTCATGAAATCTAACCGAGGCTACAGAGGGGAGCCAGGCGGGGCACTTTCAGCGCTTGCCACCCACAACTGTCAATGCCCACCGGCCCTCCCCCAGACTGGACGCGGGAGAACGCGCTGGCTTCTCGTGGCACGGCAAGGCCACCGAGTGGCGCCAAGTCAACGGTGTTCTCGCTAGTAGAGGCCCAGTGCCTTACGACAGGTGTGGTGGATGACCCTACACCTGCCCTGCCGGTGCCAAGAGTACTTGTGCGGTGTCACCTGACTCTCCGCGGCTTTAGGGAGGGGCCGCGCGGCTGCGCCTGCCTCACGTGATCGGGCTCCGGCGGCGTCGAGCGCGTCAGGCCACGCCCCGCGCGCCGGGTCGGTCACGGCCTGCGCCTGCGCGGCCGGTGGCTAGCCGGCTAGCCGTCCTGCGGGCTGGCGGCTACCGCGCGCGGAGCCGGACGCCCGCTGCAATGGGTGAGTGCAGGAGGCCGGCGAGTGGGCAGCACGGGCCTTCCCCCGGCCTGTGGGTTGAAACAGCGGAAGCACGAAGGACGGTCTGAGGAGGTCGCCCTACGCGGGCTCTCTGGCGCAGCCCCTGGGGCCCACCCCTCTCTGCGCGCCTAGTCGCTCCCGCGCGCCCTCCCGGGTGGGGCCCGAAGCCGCAGGAGCCGGAGGAGGCGCCGCGCGCGCGCAGGGTCGGTTCCGCGCCCACGCGGCTCCCGGCTCTCCCGCTGGCCCTCCGACTTCGCAGGGCTTCGCGGGGCGGGGGGGTGCCATC
Organism: Panthera tigris; assembly: GCF_018350195.1. NCBI lineage: Eukaryota > Metazoa > Chordata > Mammalia > Carnivora > Felidae > Panthera > Panthera tigris. The sequence goes on along the minus strand of NC_056672.1, from coordinate 58,933,678 downwards.
TGGCTGCCGGAGCGAGCCTTTCCGGCGAGGGAGACTGCGTTCTTTCGGACGCGCCCCTGCCGGGGAGGTGCCTCACGCCGCGCACAAACCGTAGGGCGGGGAGGGGCCCGCTGCACCCGGGGAGAGCAGCGCTGGCGGCGCTGGGACGTCGGAAGGGCCCCTGCCCCTCGGGGTTTGGGATTCCGGGTCTCCGGAGCCTGTTGACTGTCAGAGACGGAAGGACCTTCGGTAATCCTGCCCAATTTCCACCCCTCCCCCTTACGCCAGATTGGGGATATGGACGCTCAGAGGGCGGTAAATTCAGCCACAGTTAGGCAGTGCTTATTCTGCGACACCATGTTGCATTGCGTTGTGGGAAACTCAATTGTACAAGGCTTTCGGGGTGGGGGGGTGGGGAGAAGCTGGCAGGCGGGCGATGTTCATTCTGAATCTCTGTAGTGATTATTTAGCCCTGAGCTTAGGTAGGGGGAACATGTCGGTGCCTCAGCTGTATTTACCCTTTACACTTAACCTTTATTTTGCCCCGTCAGCTATACACAGCTGGTCTTAATTCCCACCCTTGGTTTCTCTTGTCAGCAGTGAAACAAGCCCTGAAGGTATATGCGTAGTGACCTTGCGGGTTCGAGCCTCCTCCGCCTTTGCTTGGAAAGGGATTCAGTAAAATCAAAAGGTGCCAGAACTGGTCAGGTCCCCTAGTGGTTCCAGAGCACAGGTTGGGCACTTTGGATCTGGAGTCACGCTTATGATTTTTTCTTTAAATGCACTAAGCTGTTACTGCTGACCGGAGGTATTTGGTTTCTCCTTTGATAAAGTAAGCTTAGAGAATTGGATTTTTAAATTAGGGCGTTGCTATGTGTATTCTAGCAAGATACTGTCATAACTAGGACTGGAACCCACCCAGACCGATCTGGTTCTGAATGCTGACTCAGACCTGCTGACTTGTGGGAGTTCACATCCTTTGAGAATTACACTTGCCTTCCCCCCACTTTTTGCACAAAGACCTTTGTGCTGGGATCATATCTGGATCTTGTTTATCCGTGTGGGCTGTAAATTACAGTGAGTAGACTTTACACTGTTGGGTTGTGCAGCAAAAGTTTCACACTTGTTGCTTGAAAGTCAGCTTGTTAACTGTGCTTCCTATTGATCAGATAGGTTGAGTGTTTTAGGTAGCAAATAGGATAAAATTTTGTTAAGTTTTGCAGTAAATTGCACAGAATTATCCATGTTAAGGAATTGAAGTATAGAGGTTAGTTTAGTAAAGAAATTGAGCCATGTTTGCAATATAGATAAACATTGTAAAATTCTAAACTCCATTTTCACAGAATACTGTGCACCCCATCCTTCTGTTGCTAAATTAGGAACCTATTCATACCATTCTGGTGTGTAGGATGAAACTAGAGGGAAAGCTTTAGTTTTATTTCTTTTCCCATGTGTCTGGTTTCTTTGAAGACATCAGTCTCAGGAAGTTAAAATTTAGAGGGAAAGTTTTAAATCTATGACGTCTAGGAGGGTTTCATTACCTTCCTTTTTCTATATCCAGCCCTGTTAATTTGATACTCTAAATGTAGAGTGATGTTCTTAAAATATCTTAAAATAGTTAAATACAGTGGTCAGTAAGCGACTAACTTCTGTGAGCCACAGTTTACTGTTTGTTTAATAACAGTCTCCGTTATTACAAAGAGCTGTGACAAACTAGATGAAGTAACTTTAATTTGCAAATTTAGAACGTAAATCATTCCAGGGGTCCCTGGCTGGCCTAGGAGGTTAAGCATTTGACTTCGGCTCAGGTCATGATCTCACGGGCTTAGGGTTCGAGCCCCGTGTGGGCTCTGTTCTGACAGCTCAGAGCCTATTTCAGATTCTGTGTCTCCCTCCCTCTCTCTGCCCCTCCCCCGTGCAAACTGTTGCACACTCACACGCGCGCGCTCTCTGTCTCTCTCTCTCTCTCTCAAAATATTAAAAAAAAGAAAAAAATCATTCCAGTCAAAACTAAAAGTGAACATGGACAAAACTTGGTTAGTCAGGTGTACAAATAACTTGGTTTGTATTATCAAGGAACAGTAGATTGTTAAACAGCTTGTAGGTGGTGACTGTAGAATTTCAAGTCTGTTATGTATTTAAATGAAATTTTTTACATTCATAAGTTGTCACAGTATATTATATAATCTATACATTAATCTGAGTATTCTTAGTCCTGAGACTGAAGAAGAGCAAAGTTTTACGTAGATACAAAGCATTTGTATGCTAAGTTTTTAAAATGTTGGTTGATCCTAGATTGGCGAGTGTAGTACTTACAAATTTTTAAATTCACATCTGTCAGCTAAAACAGTAAGAAGTAATGATGGAGAAGACTAAGTGATTAATAATTATCAAACTCTGTACCCTGACAAACTTCTCAACCATCTTTAGACTTTTTCTTTTTTAACTAAAATGCCATTGGTTTCTTTAACTGGTTAAAAGCACAAAATGTATGAGGCAGAAGGTGTGTTTTAAACAAATTAAAAAGCTGTGGGTTTTCTTTTTTCAGTTCTCCCCAAGTCATATAAAATACCCACAAAAATAATGCATGATGGAAAGCTGTCCTATACAAGCACTTGTATCCTGAATTCAGGGAAACAGCTATTGAAACAGGAATTAGCATAATAAAGTCAGCAACAGGTTAATGGTTTTAAAAATTGAGTCTTTGAGGCACCAGTCAGGCTCAGTGAGTGGAGCGTGAGACCCTTGATCTCAGAATTATGGGTTCGAGCCCCACATGGGATGTAGAGATTACTTAAAAAATAAAATCTTAAAAAAAAATTGAGTCTTCAAATGCTGCATGGCATGATGCTATACTATATAAAGACTGAAGTACTGCTACGGAGGAAGGAGGAAGTCTGTATGGCTTTTAGCAAAAATGCTTTAACAGAAAAGCAAATCATAACAATGTAGTCATCAAAGCAGGGAGGCTGTAGCTAGATATCAGAGCTATGGCTTCTCATATCTGTGCTGGAAGATCCTGTTTCCCCAGGACGGACCAAAATTTCAGGACAAAACAGGGACTTTTAAAAAACATTTCTTTACCCATTTTAAGTTCTCTGTTTCTTTCCCTTTCCCCCTGCATTTCAGCATGATCTAGCAGAAAGATGGCTGCCAATGGCTATTTTATTTTTCTTTCTGTGGCAAGATTGTCATGGAGCCTGGATATTTCAGGTTTGTATACATCTCTTCCCTTTGTCCTGCTGTGGTCAAAAAACTTAGTAATGGTCAAAAAACTTAGTAATGGACTTCATATACTCAGCTTGTTTTGCCGCTGCCGCAGCAGCAACTGCTGCTGCTTTGTTCTCCCACTAATCAAGGTCAGCTTCAGGGTGTATTTATCATCAAATCTTTTGTGACTGGAGGACGACTGCCAGATACTGAGATCTGTCCCTGTCTTTACTGTAGGCCACAAGAAGGATGCATAAATAGAGGATGTGAGACGGGCAGAGCTAAAACAGGCTTGGATTCTGTAGCTGGGTGTGAATAATCCCATCTAACTTGAGAAATTAGAATACAATAAGCCTAGATAAAACAAGAGAAAAGAGATAAAGAGGAAAAACATTTAACAACTGAAAAATAGTAAAACTGGTAAATCTGAGAGCTTGTTTTTTTTTTGCTGAGATGGGGGAATGTAAATTTGATAAACTGCCTGCCCTGCTCAAGACTAGAAGTGTTTTTTAAAAACAGCAAGTACTATATAAGACTATATAAATAAACCAGATTTTTTTTTTTTAAAGGGAATCCAGTTACCAAAATGACTCCAGAAGAAAGAACCTAACAGACCAGTAACAATGGAAGAAATTGGGAAAGTTACCAAAAAGCTACCATCCCCCAAAACACCAGGCTCAGATGATGTTACAGGTGAATTGTTTTAACTTTCAAGGAACAGATAATTTTGATAAGATTTAAATTGTTCACCAGCATAAGGAAGGAAAAGTGACAGATTCTTTTTACAAAGCCAGTGGAACATTGATGCCTGAACTTGGCCTGAAGAAGGTACTAAAATTGAAAACTTGGTATGTTCTCATGATGTGAAATTTTAAAATATTAGCAAATGGTATCTAGTGATACATTTAGTGATACGTTAGCAAATGTATCTAGTGATACATTAAAAAAAAATTTCATCATTTCCAAAGAGGATTCATTCCCATATTACAAGGGCAAGTAATTAACAAGAAATATGCTAACATTAACCCATCAGAGAGGAACAGTAATAATAGTTCATCCATGTTGAGCACCTCTGGTGCTCTGGACTACTCTCCTGGATACTTTACATGCAGTAACACAATTAATTGAGCCAACCTGTAAAGTAGGTAACATCCCTATTTTATAAATGAGGAAATTAAGCCATAGAGACCTTGAGGAACTTGCTGAAGGTCACACAGTGGGTATGTGGTAGAGGCAGTATCTGACCCCGGGCTGTAAGCTGCAGCTCTTAAATGTTATACTGGCTCTGTCTCTTGTATTTATATGATCATCTCAGTAGCTCCCTGAAAGCGTTTGACCAAAGTTCCTGATTTAGTGGTGGTGGGAAGGGTTGAGGGTGGTTGAATTTCAGTAAAACAGGAATAAATATATTCCTTTCCCATGTTTGAAAATCCTCTAAGCCCTTACCAGTTGATCATTAGTACTAGAAAAGTGGAATCCAGTTTTAATGGGAAACATAATTTCCTAGTAAATAGTGAGGTAAAGGGGCTTAAGTTATAATTAAAGATACAGTTCTTAGGATGAATGCAGGATGAAATGTTGGGGTTTTTAATGTAATTTGATGAAATGTGGTAGTGTTGGAAAGGCATGCTTCACTCCATGTTTGCAGCACAATCCTAAAGCTGGGTAGGGAGAGATGACAGAGAAGTTTACTTGAGTGGGTACAGATGTTATAGGGGCCAGTTAATCAAACATTTTTGTGTCATGATGATCTGTTTCCCTGTAAACTGCTAGGACTTAGATTATGAATACTCCGATGACAACTTCTTATCTCTCACACCAAAAGACCAGTGTCATATTTAACATTAATTCCTAGCAAAGTTCCCAGAAATGTCAAGAAAAATATAAAGAGGAGTGCCTGGGTAGCTCAGCTGGTTTAGCATCCAACTCTTGATTTCGGTTCAGGTCATGATCTCACGGTTCGTGAGATAGACCTCCTTGTTGGGCTCTGCACTGGCAGCACAACTGCTTGGGATTCCCTCCCTCCCCCTCAAATAAACATTAAAAAAAATATATGGGGCGCCTGGGTGGCTCAGTAAGTTAAGTGTCCAACTTCGGCTCAGGTCATGATCTTGCGGTTCGCGAGTGTGAGCCCCATGTCAGATTCTGTGCTGACAGCTTGGAGCCTGGAGCCTGCTTCAGATTCTGTGTCTCCCTCTCTCTCTGCCCCTCCCCTGCTCATGCTTTATCTGTCAGTCTGTCTCTCAAAACTAAACATTAAATAATAAGGACATTCACTATTACCATAATTTTGTTCAGGAAGTATTTGTGAGTCTAATAAGATAGAAAAAAGACATATAGAGGAGAAATAAAAATAATTTGTGGTATTTTATATGGTGGAAGCTGAATCAAATCCAGTCCAGAAAACTGAGAAGTTGCGAGAGGATTCAGTAAATTGGCCGGTTCTGACCTTAATACACAAAAATTGGTAGCTTTTTTTGTATGCAGACAAAAAGCAGTCTGAAAATTAATTGGAGGGAATCAGCACATTCATAATAGCAACCGAAAAGATAAACTATCTAGACACAAATTTCAGTATCTATATGGAAAAAAAAAGTTTACCAGGAAAAGCGTGAGAGCCAGAAAGCCGAGAATTCTTAGCGTATGGGGAAGCCCTACCAGATGGTGACACGTGTCCTGCCGCCATAGTGGGTCAGAGCAGGTTGGCGCGAGAGAAGTGCTTGTGCCGCTCCCGGGGCAGAGCGAGTGCGGAGGGACCGTGCACATGCCTATGAGCATTTAGTTTATGCTCACCAGTCACTTCCAGAGGCATCTCTTCTCTGCCTCAGGCCTTACTGTGTCGTTTGACAGATCACAGTATGGATGGATGATAAAGCTATAGAGGAGAGCAGCTGTGGGTTACTTGTTCATAATTTTAGAGTAATGATGGCCTTCTGAGGACATTACAAAACCTAGAAGCCAAGATGAATAGATTTAATATCCATATTGAGAACTTCAGCACCACAAAAAAGATAAAACAGAAAGTATTTGCTGCAATTTGATAAATTTAACTAGGATGGACTTCTTTATATATAAAAGGATTTTTACAAATCAGAAAAATTTTTTCTGTGTACAGGAAAATGGGTATCGTGAAAATTTATAGTAAATCCAAATGGTCAAAAGTAAAAAGTGCTATATTTTAATCAGAAATTTTAAATGACAGGCACCTGGGTGGCTCAGTCGGTTAAGCGTCTCACTTCGGCTCAGGTCACGATCTCGTGGTTTGTGAGTTCAAGCCTCGCATCAAGCTTCCGGCTGTCAGCACAGGGCCTGCTTTGTATCCTCTGTTTCCCTCTCTGCCCCTCCCCTCCTCACACGCTCTCTTCTCTCTCTCTCCCAAAAATAAATAAAACGTTAAAAAAATTTTAATGACAAAATGAAGGGTTTTTCTTTACCCATCAGATAGGCAGAAATTACAATTAATACCTGCTGCTGGAAATGGTATCAGAACTGGTACTGGCATACATGTAATTTAAGGTGTAAATCATAATTTTTCTGGGGCAATTGGGAGTAGCTATCAAGTAGTATTTGAGCCAGCAATCCCATTCTAAACATTTACCCTACAGACAACCTTGTGAGAGTTCACCCAAGCAAGGTGTGTGTACAAGGCGGCCCAATGAATCAATCTTAAAAAAAAAAAAAAAAAAGCAAACCTAAACAAAAAAACAGGGACTAAAATAGGAGATAGAATAAATGATATGTAATACATCCAGTTGTTAGAATGCTATGCAATTATCCAAAATACTGGGGTATCTCTGCTGCTGTTAGAAAATTCCAGAATGCATTGTATCACTAGTGGCAGGCTGACTAGTAAAGAGGCTCTGGTGTGAGTTAGGCAAGCCTGAAGAGCCCTGAGCCGGGGCAGCGAGCCTGGAGCAGAAAGACGTCTGTCTGTTTAGTTTATTTACAACTTTATTTTCTCTTTAAAAAAAAAAAAAAAAAAAGTTTTTTTTAAATGTTGAATTTCTAATGTGTACTTTTTTCCCTAAAAATTAATACGTGTTTCTTTTGTGAATTTCCATTTAAATGATTCATTTGTTGTTTTATTGGATCTACAAGCAGCCCAACTCCAAGGAATGTGGCCTCTCTCTGTCGAACATACAGGTGACTTCATAGTTTAACTGTTTTCATACTTGCCAAAATTAGAAATAATTCCTCTCTCTGAACCAGGCCTTACTCTATTTACATTGCAGTGGAACAGATTTTACTGCCCCTTGAAACGGATAGACCATGTAGCTAAGCAGCATTCAGATGCATTTCCGCTCCTTCCAGTGCCCCTGCCTGAGGGGGATGGTGTGGCTCCCCTGTGGGTGGACAGTGAAAGATTGTGCCCCTGGCACTGTCATTTTCTGTCAGTGTAACCAGGGGATTTCGTGGCAAGAAAAGTTTCCTGACCCCTTTTAGGACCTTCCTTAATGGCAGAGTTTGGGCCTGCAGTGGTGTCACGGTTTTTCTCAGCTGAGGGCAAGTTTATCTTTTCTAATAGAAGCATGGAGCAAGCCAACTGGAACTCCAAAACAAAGAGACTTTGGGCCAAAGGTTCAGTGTTACATTTTCTTTTTAGTGTAGTCTATCTCGTGGGAAGAGGACACAGACGCTAGTGAAGGAAAATAGCTTGTTTTCCATTTGCTTCACATGAGAAAGGGAAAAATCGTACTCCGTAGTGTCAGAGGGTCTTGGAATCTTCCTGAGGGTCTCTGATAATACCGGTCCAAGCCTGTTTCTCTTTCCACTGCCACCCACCCATCTTCTACCCACACGGTGCTCTAGCAGAACATACTGGAATAATTCCTCCAGAATGTGATACTGCTGCTCCTTTGACATAGGACCTACACCTTAGCCTGTGCTGCCTTCTTTGGCTGAAGGTGCTTCACCCTATTTGCCCACACGTCCTGTCCTGCCCTGTCAGACTGCTAGTTAATGATGATGACCCCTTCCTCTGTGGGGCCTTTATGTACCTTGTGTCTATTTCTGCACTTGGCATTCATCACACTGCAGTCTAATTGTCTGCATGTCTTATCTGCCCTGAGGCCAGGGTTCTTGCTTATTTCTAGTCTCTGACACGTAGGGCAGTGCCTGAACGTGGAAGGAATTGCATAAGTTGGTTGAATTTAATTTTCATAGTATGCTAAGAGTTTATTTTAAATGCTAAGAATTTAATTTTCATAGTATGCTAAAATCAGTAAAGAAGAACTTCCCAACAAAAGTAAAGTCATCTTGACAGTGTTCTCCTAGAAGTCTGAATGAAACAAACACAAAAAACATTGTTATTAAAAATTTAGGGAGGAAACCAGTGGGAAGGCTGACATTTGTTGACTAGACCCTCAGTGCATTGTTCACTGTGTCCCCAGCATTGGGGTTAAGACTCTTTAGTTGACTTTCACTTGGATTGTGCATGGCAGATGACATTGGCTTCAGTTGTAAGTGTGGAAACTGATCCTCAGAGAGATATAGTAATTTGCTTACTTTGAAACTTTGTCTCATTGGTCTGTCACTGTTGGCTTTTTGTTATTCTAATTAGAGCTTCATTATTGTCATCTCATCTTTTGAAAACAGTTGAATAGATTGACACAAATTTAACTTGAAAAAATATAGAAAAGAGGGTCACCTGGGTGGCTCAGTTGGTTAGGTGTCTGACTTCGGCTCAAGTCATGATCTCACAGTTGATGGGTTCAAGCCCCGCACAGGGCTCTGTGCTGACAACTCAGAGCCTGGAGCCTGCCTCGGATTCTGTGTCTCCCTCTCTCTGCCCCTCCCCTGCTCGCACTCTTTTTCTCTCCAGAATGAATAAACATTTAAAAAAAAAAAAAAAAGACCTAGATGGTTTATCTAGCCAGTTTGTTTTTTTATTTATTTACCATTAAAATCCTTACATGTAGTGTTTTTATGTGTGTGGTAAAAAACACATTATGAAATTTACTATTGTAAGCAATTTTAAGTGTACAGTTCAATAATGTTAAGTATATTTATACTGTTACAGAACAAATCTCCAGAACTTTATCGTCTAACAGAACGGAATCTATACCCATTAAGTAGTAACTCCATGTTCCCCCTTCCCCAAGCCCCTGCTGACCAACATTCTACTTTGTCTCTCTGAATTTGACTACTTTATATAAGTGGAATCACTTATATAAATATATATATTTGTCTTTTTCTGACTTTTTTTTTTTTTAATATGTAGTAGCATGTGACAAGATTTCCTTCCTTTTTAATGCCGCATAGTATTCCATCGTATGTATGCACCACATCTTGTTTACCATTCATCAGTGGACATTGTGCTGCTGCTTCGTCTGTTGTGAATAGCCCTGCTGTGGGTGTGGATATGTGCATACCTCTTGGAACTGGCTTTCAGTTCTTAGGGATACATACCTAGAAGTGGGACTGCTGACTCCTATGTTCTGTTTTTAATTTTTTGGAGAAATGCCATACTGGTTTAGTGGCTACAGCATATTGCATTCCCACCAGCAGTGCACAGGGGTTCGCAGCTCTACCCACACTTACTTTCTGAGGTTTTTTGAAGAGTAGCCATCCTAATGGGTGAGATGATCTCATTGTGGTTTTGATTTGCATTTCTCTGATGATTTAGATGTCAAGCATCTTTTCATATGCCTGCTGGCATCTGAGTATGTTCCACAGTTTTGTAGGTATCTCTCACACCTGGCTTGAAAGATGGGTGGAGTCTCCTCTATCTTTTTTTATATCTCCTTTGGAGAAATCGCTGGTTCAAGTCCTTTGCTTATTTTTTAATTGGGTTATTTAATGGTTTGTTGACTAGCCTCATAAATGTGGTCTCATACTGTTGAGGAATTAAAACCAATTGAAAAGTATTTTGCCTGTGGAGGGGCCTGGCTGACTCAGTCGGTGGAACATGCAACTTTTGATCTTGGGGTTATGAGTTTCAGCCCCATGTTAGGTACAGAGATCGCTTAAAAAAATAAAGTATTTAAAAAAAATTTTTTTTAGCCTGTTAATATAAAACATAAAATTGCCATCTAGTTCCCCAGTGAAGATTACTTCTGGGCTGTGGGTTTGTTCTGGATGATCCAACTATCTGGATCCTTTGGGGAAAATCAGACTTAAATGACTGGGGTGGTCTTGCCACTTTAAGGAAGCAGTTGCATTCTTGAGAGAGGGCCTTACCTTAGTTTTACTCAGTGGGCTAAGCCTTTATATTTAGGCTTCACATCTTCTTCAGCAGTCATATATAGCCACTTTTTGTCCAGGGCAGCCTCCCAAAGTCCTTGCTATCCTGTGGTATGATAGCAGGAGCATGAACTCTGGAATCAGACTTAGGATGCCAGCTTCACCAGTTACTTTCCGTACCTCGGACAAAGAAGAATATTGGTTATTTCATTGGTAAAACTTGGAAAATAATGTTTACTTGATGGAATTGTTTTGAGAATTAAATACGTGAAAATGCAGTGTATAGTACATATCTGCAGGCCTTCCATGACCCTGTTCTTCCAGCCTCTACCTCCCAAAGTGCATGCTCAGTGTCCCTTATCTGTAGCAAGGTATTTATGCTCTGGTGTATTTGTTTTCCTTGGCAGTCTCCTGTTAAATTGTGAGCTCCTTGCTTTGTTTGTTTGGTTATGGTTTTGTTTGTTTTTTTAAGTTAGGCTCCATGCCCACTGTGGGGCTTGAACTTCCCACCCTGAGATCAGGAGTCAGATGCTCTACTGACTGAGCCAGCCAGGCAACCCATGAGTTCCTTGCTTTTGAATCACTAGCAATTTGTAGAGGGCTTAGTTCAGATTAGACACCAATAAGTAAGTGTTAGTGAACAGAATGAATGCGTGATTTCATATTTTATTTCTCAATGGAGGACTTTGAATTTTTTTCAGAAGGATAATGGTATGTACCATTATGTAGTTTACGGCACATGTGAACTAGTCCAGGAGTTCTCAAACTTTTTGGTGTCTCAGGACCCCTTTATGCTTAAAAATTATTGTGGGCCCTATTTATGTGGATTATTTATGTGAGTGCTTATGTATGTGGGTTAGTTATTTATGGTCTTAGAAACAAAAACAAAATTTTTAAATATTCACTTTAAAATATCAATGGTAAACCCATTGCACGTTAATATGGTAACATGTTTTCATGAAAAATAACTGTTTTCCAAAAAAACTTAATGAGGAGAGAGTGTTTGACAGTATTGCAGGTCTGTGTAAAAGAGAGGGCATAAAAGGTGGGTGGAGTCTCATCTCTGCGTCTACTTTGTGTCTTTTGTGAGAAGTTGTTCTAGTTGAAGTATAAGCAGAAAATCCCACTTCCCACAGATAAGTGGCTGGAAAAGGAAAGACCTTGTGGACCCCTGCAAGGGTGTCCGGGACCTCCAGGGGCCCTCGGCAAGTACTGTACCAACTACTCATCCAGTCTAAAAGGGAAACGTAATAGTGTTACAGAAGTTAAAGGGTCAAGGAATAGTTGCACATGTTTAGCCCTATATATAATGGTTACCTATTGTCATTTTCTTATTTGTAGGTTAAAAATATCCTTCATGAAGAAGAAAGATCTTAAGCAACATGGTGGATTCAGAAGCTCATGAAAAGAGGCCGCCCATCCTGACATCTTCCAAACAAGACCTGTCACCTCACATTGCAAATGTAGGTGAAATGAAGCATTATCTGTGCGGCTGCTGTGCAGCTTTCAACAATGTAGCAATCACATTTCCCATTCAGAAGGTGCTCTTTCGGCAGCAGCTGTACGGAATCAAAACCCGGGATGCAGTGCTTCAGCTGAGGAGGGATGGCTTTCGAAACTTATACCGCGGAATCCTTCCCCCACTGTTGCAGAAGACCACCACGCTGGCGCTTATGTTCGGTCTGTATGAGGACTTATCCTGTCTTCTCCGGAAGCACATCAGTCCCCCTGAGTTTGCAACCCGTAGTGTGGCAGCGGTACTTGCAGGGACAACAGAAGCAATTTTTACTCCGTTGGAAAGAGTTCAGACATTGCTTCAAGACCACAGGCATCATGACAAATTTACAAACACTTACCAGGCTTTCAAGGCACTCAGATGCCATGGAATAAGAGAATATTATCGAGGCTTGGTACCTGTTCTTTTCCGTAATGGATTCAGCAATGTCCTTTTCTTTGGCCTTCGTGGCCCCATTAAGGAGCATCTCCCTACCGCAACCACCCACAGCGCTCATTTGGTCAATGATTTTATCTGTGGAGGTCTGTTGGGTGCCATGTTGGGAATCTTGTTTTTTCCAGTTAATGTTGTAAAAACTCGCATGCAGTCTCAGATTGGTGGAGAGTTTCAGTCTTCTCCCAAGGTGTTCCAAAAAATCTGGCTAGAACGAGACAGAAAGCTGACAAATCTTTTCAGAGGTGCTCACCTGAATTACCATCGGTCCCTCATCTCTTGGGGTATAATCAATGCGACTTACGAGTTCTTGTTAAAGATGATTTGAAAGAAACCATCAGTTAAGTGCCATTTATTAACTGCATAGACCTAAGAAGAATGTAGTTTGGCTTTGTTCCTAATTGACCAAATACAGGTTGTTGTAAGTTCAGGGCACAATGAATTATGGGGCAGAGCTGTTTTCCTTCAGCACCAACAAATTCAGAATAAAAGGTTCTAATAGGAAAATTTAAGGGGTTTTTGGTTTTGTTTTGTAATCATTATCTAAGAACTTTAGGCTAATTGCCTGGTTAATAGCTATCTATCTGATGGCTTTTGACAAGGAAAGCTAATAGCCAAGATATGGTTCTTTTCTCCAAAAGTCTTTAAACCTTCTGTATTGAAACATCAGTGGCCATGACCAGCCAGAGAAAAGGCTCTTAGAGCCCTGTGAATTCTCAGGCTTTCTTCTCTTACTCCATTTCTTCTCTGCTTTTAGGAGTTGCAAAGGGTAGTGTTCGTTAAACATAAGCATATAACGTGGTAGGACAGAGAAGAGAAAAACAGCTTATTAGGTGTAGGATTTTCATGATAAATCGTTTGTGTTAGTTTTGAAACTAAGTACATGTTGGGATGGTCATCATCCAGACTATTCAGGCACAGTAGGGCAGACCCAAGCAGCAGGTGAAAGCTCCCATTTTGCTTTCTGAGTTGGAAAGTGTTGTTTAGTTCTGAATGTGACCTTAAACCCTTCGAATGCCCTTATGTTAATTTCACTTATTTCATTGCCAAAAGATGGGGAGACTTACATTTCGTCACAGGTGTTTGATCCTGTGAAGAAATTTCACATGAATTGCGTATGGATCAAACTCTGGTTAGTTTAGTTCTTTGTTGCCAACTTAGTGAAGAGCTTTAGGAGTTTGGGGAATATTTTCACTTTGAGTCCTAGTTTCTCATATTCAAGTATCCTGTTCTCTTGAACTCTCCTTAAAAAAAAAAAAAAAAGATAAATACTTGCATAATATTGAATTTTGGAAGTCTGTTAATGGGACTCTAGATTTTTCCCTCCTGGTTTCTAAGTGTTACAGAAGAGAAAAAAAAAAAAAAAAACCTCAGGATAGCTTTCACTCCAGAGTGTTAGTTGTCTTTTTTATTTTACTCTTGGAAATGGAGACTTCTATTAGGATTTTTACATTTTGGGAACCCAGTTTTACCATTTTATCATTAAAGCCATTTGAGGTGATTAAATCAAGATATTTAGAAGGTTAATTTTAAATGCTAGAAGTTGGTAATAGCTGGATAGCATACTCATCCCCTACATAACAGAGAAAAGCTTGTTGAAGGAATCAGATTTTAAAATCTTTTGCCCTGATCAGTAAGGCAAAATGCCTCCTATTTACCAATTGAATAACTAATAAAACCTGAAACATCCTAGAAAAGTGGTTTATCAATCTTTTAAAAATCCCCATCTGTAAATATGTAGTTAAGATTGCTTGCCGGCATCTGACATGGCAGAGTAGTTAAGTTTCTTATTACCAGTTTTTCCTCATTCTGGGTAACTGCATATGAATATGTGCATACACTGACCAAAACAAAATCAGGGTCTCAGCTGGTAGTTTACTCAGTTTCTGGGCAGATAGTCCAAAAGAGATGTTTACCTCTAAATGCAATATGGCTGGTCACATAAGCATCCTTCCAACCTTAAAGGATTGGGAAGCATTATCAAGCATTTGCCAGGCAGTAATGAGGCCCAGTAGCTTTACAACAGCCCTGTTTGAAAATGTTGTGTTGGAAATGGCAGTTTACTTTGAAAACCAAGATGCAGATGTGAGGATTTCAGAAAACAAGGATTTGACACCGAATAAACGTGAGTAGCATCTTTGGCTTATTGAATGGAGTCTGGCTTTGAAGCGGGTTGAATTTGGGGGCATGAATGACAAAGGCACTGGTGCTGGAGCACTGACGAGTGTGTGTAGGTGCTCAGCGTGTGGCAGGTGAGTCAGCCTGGGGCCATGCTCTGGGAATGGGCTTCCTTTTGTCTATACACTCCAGTAAGGTGATGGATAACCAAGTTCTGAAGCACTTTTGTGAAATAGAAGTCAAGTGAGAATTTGAAAGGGGGATGCTTTGGTTTCTGCAGTCTCAAACTTGTGGCATTTAAAAACAATAAATATTTTTAATGGTTTTAACTCCTAATATATTTGGATTTCTTTGTCACTTTTTACAGCTTCTGAAGACCAAACTGCAAATACATTACCAGGGATGGTTTCGTGTTGTCCTATAGACCTTTTAAATTTGACAAAATTCAGCAGAACTTGCTTGTGGTAGCCAACAGCTTTGTCTGAACTTTCAAAGAAGTCAAAGTGTTATTAATAAGAGATTCTAACTATTGCTTTTTTATCTTCAGTATGAACTAGTAATAATTTTGAAAAGGCAAACATGATTGAATAACTATCTGAAGAGCTTTAAAAGTGGCCTTTTTGTTACATAGGTGGCACAGATGCCTTATGAGCACAGGGCCCTTCTGGTCGTGCCTCCCATACTTCAGCTCTGATGCCACCAGGAATATGTTACGGATTCTGTATTTAACACACTTAGGAGTGGTATGAGCCCTTAGGACTGCATCACAGAGTAAACGCCACCTTTATATGGTGGCAGGTTTGTGTGTCTTTGTTTCATTTGTGGTTGGAGACAGTTGATGTTTTTGTCTCAATAATCAATATTCTTCTTACCTTATGGTTGGTTATGTAATTACCTGCTGTATATTGTAAACTGTGCAATAAAACAGAATTGTGTATATAGAATCATCTTTGGAGACCTGAACTTTCCTAGCTCGATGACAGGGGTAATACTCCGCTCTAGTGCTGTGCAAACATGTAAGGGAATCGTGGGTGGCACACAGGATGTGTGGAACGGGTCAGCCGATCACACTGCTGGAAATGGCAGGTCAGTGCAGATGAAATTGTGTAGTGAGGGGTATGCAGTCAAAATGAAGGCGAGACAGGCCATCACATGTAAAGAAAGGGTGAGCCCTCAGACTTGATTTCCTTTAAATTAAGATACTGTTTTCTCCTGTGCATATAAATGCATATTAAAGACTTGAACAGGCATTCTCTTTAAACTTGAGGACTTTTCATTTTTAATACTGTCATTTTTGCTTAATAGTAAATATTTGCTTGCCTAAGTGACTCCCAAATTGTGGGGGACTCTCCACGTGTCCCTTTTTTTAAAGTTTCATGATGAAAAGTGGTTAAGCACACAAAGCTGTTTTTGTTTGATATTTTGAGTTTTGTGACTGAGTTTAAATGAAATCTGTTAAATGTGTTCGAGTTAACATTCTTCTTTTGGTAATTCTGTTTGGAATAAAGTTGTTTGTTTTTTTTTTTTTTAAGTCCATTCTATTTGGTCTTCTACTGTGGTTGGGTTAGGGTTATTGGCACAGCTTTTCTGTGGTTCAGGCTTGTCACTGTTGCTAACCATTGAGCACTCTGCTTTGACTGTAGCACCTTCACCTGTTAACTTTGTAGGTAGAACAGTCCTTCGTTTATCCGTCTTTGGTCAAGAGGAGTTCCAGATAAGTTAATTTTCCAGATAGCTTAATTGCAAAATATTTTTTAAAATGGTTTTTCTCAAATACACTTTTCCCTACTAAGTATAAGCTTAGTAAATGCATCTTATCAGTAATTTCTGTGGTATAATGTGCCTTCAGGTCACACCTACCCCCACACTAAGTAGTCTGGACCTTTGTGCTGTTTTGAGTTTTTTATATCTACGTTTGACTTCCCAGCTACGCCATTCTGTTAGGAGATTGTGAAATTATTTTAGCTACATTGTTTACACATTAAATTTTCAGGTGCTCCCCGTCTCTAGGGACAGTCGCGGCTGCCTGGTGAGGACCACTAGGAAGGGGAACAATTGCCATAATGTTTCTAAAACTACAGTTTAGGGCTGGAATTCATTATATATACTCTGAACTTCCGAACTGGTAAAAGGGGTGTTGTGCATGGCATGCGATGCGATGCCGTTTCAGCCCAGCCGCTGGGGTGCTATTCTAGACTACTGAGCGCATTTCTCTGTGTGACCTGGTGTGGGCAGGGTGCTTCGGATCTCTAAGAGGTGGGCACCCAACTTCATTTAGCATCTGAAATTTCCAATGGGGACATTTTTTCCAGTGAGCATATCTGATTTTGAAGTAGAAACTGAAGATAAAATAAGATTTTTTCTAAATTCTGTCCCTTCAATCCATTCTGCATATTGCTTTAAGACTAATTCTTTAGATGAACGGATCCAGGCCCCCTCCCCTCCCCACCTCCCTTTCACTGGCTAACATGGTCCTGCTCAGTCCCCGCCTTCTTCCACAGGAACTTGGGTGCTCTCGCAGCCTCCCCGGCCTCTGCCCAGGCCACGTTCCCCTGCCCTGAGCACAGCACCCTTCCCTGATGGCTCAGTAACTCCTGCTGAGGCCTTCAGATCTCTGCTCCAGCGTCACTTCCCCAGGGAAGCCGGCTCCCACTTTCAGGACTAAGTCAGGTTTCCCTTCTCTGTTCTTGTGCCACCATGTTCCTGTTTTTCATAGCACTTAATTGTTTTAATTGGACTGTGATGATTTGATGTTTCCTGCCCCTTTTGAATGGCAGCCACATGAGGCGGGGGCTCTGCCATAGCTTCCTGTTTCAAGTGTCCTGCCCAGTGCCTGACACCTGGTGGAGCTCTGATTAACAGTAAAGAATCAGTCAAGAGAGTAAAAGGACATGTGGATATTCAGGATCATGGCATTCTGGAATAGCCTTTTTTTTTTTTTTTTAAATTTTGAGACAGAGACAGAGCCAAGTGGGAGAGGGGCAGAGAGAGAGAGGGAGACACAGAATCTGAAGCAGGCTCCAGGCTCTGAGCTGTCAGCACAGAGCCCAACATGGGGTTCGAACTCACAAACCGTGAGATCATGACCTGAGCCGAAGTCGGATGCTCAACTGACTGAGCTACCCAGGTGCCCTAGCATTGTGGAATATCCTGTCTGACTTTCCTTCCTTGATGGGTCATGGAGGTTGTGTAAGGACGAAACTTTTACACTGCTTGGGCTGCCATAGTGAAATACCACAGACTAAGTGGCTTAAACAACAAACATTTATCTTTCTTCAGTTCTCGAAACTAGGAAGTCCAAGCTCAAGGTTCCGGCAGATATGGTTCCCGGTGAGAGGCCTCTTCTTGATGTGCAGACTTCTCACTGTGTCCTCATGTGGCAGAAGGAACCTCAATGAGCTCATCTAAACCTAGTCACCTCCTGAGAGCCCCACCTCCAGGTACTGTGACATTGGGGGTTAGGCCTTCAACATACAATTTTGGGAGGATGGGGGGCACAAACAGTCTGTAACGTGTAAGCCTGAATGATGAGCCTAATGATTATTTCCTTAAAATAGTGTTGTTGACTGCTTGCTGCTTTGTTGCTGTTGAAGTGCCACGAAGGCAGTGACTTGTTTTAATTGAGAGCAAATCACAAAGCATTTCTATAGTTTCATGGCCAACAGAAATAAAAGTTTCAGGGCACCCAGGTGGCTCAGTCAGTTAAGCGTCCGACTTTGGCTCAGGTAATGATCTGGTGGTTCCTGGGTTTGAGCCCCGCATCAGGGTCTGTGCTGACAGCTCAGAGCCCGGAGCCTGCTTCTGATTCTGTGTCTCCCTCTCACTGCCCCTCCCCCACTCGCAATCTGTCTCTGTCTCTTAAAAATAAACATTAAAAAAAAAAAAGTTTCAGTTCAGGTACTCTTTGGGAAACCAGTCATTATTAACAGTTCCTTGTGGTTATGTAAGGCGGAGGACTTGCTCCTGATCTGAAGCACACACTAAAAAATGGGGAATACCTTTAGTTACATGGAGATGCTACCTTTTTGTTTCATATGACACTAGGGGAGAACTTCTTTCTCTTTCAAGGGTCATCATAGCTACTACAGTTGATAGGTGGCTCCTGGTGTGTAGCTTCCTTCTTTCCCTTGGACTAAAAGCAGCTTTGGAACTTTTCCTACTCTTCTACAACAATTGAACAAGAAATTTCCAGGTTTTCTTGGGCTCCTCACTCCCCACTAAAAAACAGCCATAGAGTTTTGGGGACAGATGGTAGGGAGTAGTGCGTATGTATGGGAACCAAGTGCTTTTCATTTGTAACGTCTGCATAAACTATGGAGGTAAAGGGTAAACAGACGTTAGGAGGCGAGGGCCTGAGTTTGGAGGTGTCCTAGGTTTCGTAGGCCTTAAGAAAGCATGGGTGAAGTCCAAGACCAGAGATTTGCTGGATGTGTGGAGCTCTTCAAAGCTTCTACTACTTGTGGTCCAGGAACAGAAAAGCATGTTGTTTTTGTGATTGAGGGCAATACTACACATATTCGAGTTCATGTCAACTCAAACTAGAGAAAAACAGAATCCTTATTAATGGCAGTTTGTGCCTTTTATAGTTTTTCCCTTGTTTATTTCGTTTAGCAAATTTGCCATGCATCCATCTGTTCAGTACTGGAGAGCTGCCCTTTGAAGGACAATCATTTTGAGTTAGAAGATTCTAGACTTGTGGGAAATACAGAGCATTGGCTGCCCGAGACCAATTCCGAAGTAAAAATGTAAACCTCCCTTGATTCCTTACTGACTCCCACGCTGGATTAGGTCTTCTGTGGCATATGATGACTGTTTCACCCCTGGCTCTCTCTCCATGGTGTTTGTGCTGTATCCTTCATGCATCCTTCAAGACCATGTGAAAACTCACTGAGGGCAGGGACTCTGATCTTTTTATCCACGGACTAGAGGTTCTCATAATAAACATCTACTCAGTGAATGAATCCTCTGATCCCAGATGTTGTCTTTATCACTGTTATTCTCCCTGTTTCGGAGACACTTTGAATTCCTTAGGAATGTCTTTTAAAATCATCAAGGAAGAATGCATATTGTATGATTCCATTTATGTGAATTTCTAGAAGAGGCAAAAAAATTTGTGCCGGAAAAAAGAAAACAGTGGTTGCATCTGGGAGGGAGGGAGGGGAAGTAGACTGGAAGGGGCATGAGGGAACTTTCTGGGGTGACGGTAGTAATCTATATCTCGATAGGGGTTTGGATTACACAGGTGTGTACATTTGCCTAAACTTCAGAAATATACCATTAATACTTGGGCACTTCATCATGTGGAAAATTTAAAACAAAAGAAAAAGATACTAAACGTTAATGACATGTATTGCTGAGGATTTTTAGGGTACAGATATCTGCAATTTATTCAAAATACCCCCAAAATTAAGATCGATTGATGGATGGGAGTATTAGACAAGCGATAGAACAATTAGGAAAATATTAAGGATAGAATTGTGGTAAACATGTTCACTGTAAAATTCAGCTTTGCTGTATGTTGAACATTTTCATAACAAAATGCTGAGACACATTAGGGGCTTTATCACAGAATGTGCCATCCACATTTACGGACTGTGTAGTTTCAGTGTGTGTGTTCTCAGACTTGCACAAAGCCGCAGGATGCAAAGCCCTCCTTGCTAGAGGGGAACTGTGGCAGTTCCCACTGATCAGAGAGTATGGTGGCCACCTCGTCCACTGTGCACAGATTGTGACAGGGCTAATCAACTTACTTTTTTCTTAGACTGCCCCAGAGGTGAGCGGTCTGCCCATCCCTTGAAGGGACAAGCGGAGGGATCATGATTTACCTGCCAATACACTGTAACTTTCCATAAATGCCAGGAAATCCTTTTAATTACACACATTTTTTTAAATGTTTTTTTTCATTTTTTTAAGAATCTTAATTTTTGAGAGAGAGAGAGAGAGAGAGAGAGCGCACACATAAGCAGGGGAGAGGCAGAGAGAGGAGGGGACGGAGGATCCAAGCGGGCTCTGTGCTGACAGAGAGCCTGATGCAGGGCTTGAACTCACAAACTGTGAGATCATGATCTGAGCCAAAGTTGGATGCCTAATCAACTGAGCCATCCAGGCGCCCCATACATACACTTATTAAGTGTGCACACACACAAGATGAGGTAATAACTGCTTAAACATAAATACAACATTTTCAGAACAGATCTGATACTTTGTATTTAACTTTTTAAAAAAATTTTTAATGTTTCTTCTTAGATACAGAGCGTGGGTGAGAGGGAGGGTGGGAGAGAGAGAGGGAGGGAGACACAGAATCTGAAGCAGGCTTCAGGCTCCGAGCTGTCAGCACAAAGCCCGACACGGGGCTCGAACTCAACGAACCGAGAGATCATGGCCTGAGCCGAAGTCGGACACTTAACCGACTGAGCCACCCAGGCGCCTCATGTGTTTAACTTTTAAGAAGTAATCCTTTAACAATGAAATTTGGATCCTTCATTTTACCCCAAAATGAATCTTTATTATAGTGAAGGGCTTTTTGCAAATTAATGTCAGTGTGGCAGTCTAGTGTACCCGTAATTGGCTTTCTTAGAGAAAGACAAATATCCTATGACTTCATTCATATGTGGAATTTAACATATGAAACAGATGAACATAAGGGAAGGGAAGCAAAAATAATATGAAAACAAGGAGGGGGACAAAACATGAGAGACTCTTAGAGAACAAACGATTGCTGCAAGGATTGTGGGTGGGGGGATGGGCTAAATGGTAAGGGGCATTAAGGGTTACACACCTGTTGGAATGAGCACTGGGTGTTATACACACAGGATGAATTACTGGAATCTCCTGAAATCATTATTGCACTATATGCTAACTTGGGTGTAAATTAAAAGATAAGTAAAATTTTTAAAAATGGCTTTCAACAGAGGTGATTTCCAAAAAAAAAAAGCTTAAAAAAATGTTTTGAGTGGTCTGTGCCCTGGTTAGAGTTTCAGTTGTTCCTTTTCTGGATTGACTGTTAGCAACAGTTGCAGCCATCTATAGCTCACACCAGAGAGCGTATTCCTGTGGCAGGGCTCCTCTTCTTGAGTTAGAAGATAAGCCACACAGCACCAAGTCTGTTCCTGAGAAGGTAAGACGATTATTGAACTTAGTGCCCAGTAACAAATATCGTGTTAAATTAGGGAAGTGGAAGCTCTCGGTGGTGGAGTGCCAACCTGACAGCGTCCTGAGAATGGCCTAGCTGATGGGACGAACTGGCGTTCATAATATATAACCAGCCTCCAAAGTTACGATATTCTCTTTAAAAAAGGCAGGGGGGGGTGGGCACGGGGGGCTGGGGGGCTCAGTCGGTTAAGCTTCTGACTTCAGTTTCGGTCATGATCTGGCCAGTCTGTGGGTTCGAACCCTGCGTCAGGCTCTGTGCTGACAGCTGGGAGCCTGTAGCTGCTTTGGATTCTGCCTCTCCCTCTCTGCCTCTCCCTCTCTGCCTCTCCCCCACTCACGCACTGTCTCTCAAAAATGAATAAATGTTAAAAAATATATATTATTAAAAAAGTTCTTTTAAATTGGCTTCCTTTATCTATATAGAGCTTCCCGAGATCTGGCATCCATGAAAAATTAAACCCTAACTACATTTTCTATATTTGTAGTTCTCAAGTTGTGGTGTCCAGATATACAGCATCAGCTGGGAATTGGTTAGAAATGCAAATGGCGACTCCAACCCTAGACCTATGAAATCAGAAACTCTGAGTGTGGACCCGGCAGTCTGTTTTCACAAGCCCTGCAGGTGACTCCATGCTTGCTGGAGATATAGCACCACTTTTCATGTCCTCTGCCAGAAGGGAGGGCTTTGGAGGAAAAATCAGTGGACGCCAATTTGTGTTTTATTTGATTTTTTAAGTAAGCTCTATGCCCAACGTGGGGCTTTAACTCATGACCCGGAGATCAAGAGTTCCATGCTCTACCCACCGATGAGCCACTCAGGTGCCCCAAATTTGTGTTGTTTTAAATTTGTGTTAATTTGTGGTAATTTGTTACATCAGTAATAGGAAACTAATATGAATCACTAATTCATTAACATTAAAACATGCCAAATGTTTCCTTAAAAAAAAAAAAAAAAAACTTTTAAAATAGCCCAAACCATGTCTGTCATAGGAATCACTGAAATAGTGGTAATTAATGCTGTGTTTAGTTGCAAATCAGTTTATCTAAACAATTTCACAAAATAATCTGAATTGAAAGGGATTCACTTTTTCTCCTCAATGACTTATTTTAAAATGAGTGTTCCAAATGACTCATTTTTCTAGTAAATTAAAATAGTGTGGTAAAATGACCCATCACACTATTAAACGGTAAAACAAAAGGTCATTCAAGGGAAAAACAACATGTTCTAAGTGTATCTATATGAAAACAAAAAAATCTATCAACTATGCTTCTTATTGATAACACTTTTCATGGAATAAAGAATTAATTTACAAGGCTCTATAAAACTTGATTCATGTTGAATAAACTTGTAAACATCCAGCACATTAGTCAACAAATGTGAATCAGCTCCTAGTAAATGTGTTTTCAGTGTAAAATGCGAATTCTGTGTTTTAGAATGGTGGCCTGCACAAAATGAAAAGTGCATATGCCAGTGGAAGCATAAGAGGATCCCAGGAAGTGCAGGAGGTAATGTAGAACTTTGACTTTTAAAAGTCCTATCCTTTTAAAATACCCTTTTTCTCTTTGCATGTTTTATAATGGACATAATAGATCAGTACAATATTTTATATATAATATACACATGTATAATGTATACACATATATAAACTTATAATCAAAATTTGGAGTGTGTTTAACTTTTCAGGTAAGGGTTATATGATTGAAAAAGTGTAGAATACCCACTACAAGAATCATTAAGCCGCTGCCCCGTCACAGCCTTATGCTTGATTCTGGTCTAAAAATAAACACCTAAGCAATTTAAACAAAATTTTCAAACGGCTGAATGCAAGTTTGCCATCAACTTTTTGAGGTTAACCACACACAAAGTGTGTCACATGTTTCAAAGCATCATTTATTTTGGAGAAGCACATTATGAGGTAGACTCACACCAGAACACTCAGTGCATATATTAATAAACGGTTTATTGAAACCTTAAAATTGCATGTAGGTAAGTAAGTATGTAGATAAAATCACCCACAACTCTACGGTCATCAGTGAAAACCTCAAAACAGTTCAACCGAAATGGTAAAAAGCCAATAGGCTTTTAGAAAGCCTTCCTAATTCTGAAATGAAGATTTGTTAAGATGTTTGTGGGAGGGAGGTAGTTTTAATTTTAGATTTTAGAAATCATTGAACTCAATCATTCACTTTCTGGCTAGCTTTCAGTGGATGGGAGTATCTTTAGTAGACAGTATGTAGAAGATACTATAAATCTTATAGTTCCCACCGTGTCACAATGATGGTATTGAAACTGGACCAGCTATAGAATTTGGAAGCCCAGTGCAAAAATGGGCTGCTTGTTCAAAAAGAGTTTTAAGATGCCTCCGGCAGCATTTAAGATGACGCCGGCATGGGGCTTTTCTCAGTGCAGGGCTCTGTAGGACTGCACTGGTTACACACCATGGCACGAAGCCAGCGCTGCAGCTGTGGGAGACCACCACCTTAGTTATCTTTGTCCCTTGAGACCCTAGTGCTGGACAAGGCGTGTAGTGTGGATTTGAATGTTTGTTGAATGAAAAATTTGAGTTTCACGGTTTTCCAAATCGGTGAGAAACGCTTAGTTTTCCTGACCCCGGGTCAGGAAAAGTTTTACTCTGATGAATAAGGTCTGTTCATCATCATAATAAGCGATAGATTTCTCTATTTGCACATCACATTCTGGCTTCATGAGAATTTGAGGCCACATATGGCTAAGGTTCATTTGATTCATACAACAATTAAATTATTGAACAACTACTCTGTCAGATCCTGTATTGGGTACTGGGGATACAAGAAAAGTAAGACAGTCCCTGCCCTCAAGGAGCTTACAGTCTAGTGTAAGAACTTAACAGTACCTCAGAGCCTAGTGAGAAACTTTCTGGTGTCTAGGTTATTATCTGGAGTATTTCCAACTTTCCTAAAAATATGAATCTAAAGTTAACAGCACATTTT
Organism: Panthera tigris; assembly: GCF_018350195.1. NCBI lineage: Eukaryota > Metazoa > Chordata > Mammalia > Carnivora > Felidae > Panthera > Panthera tigris. The sequence goes on along the minus strand of NC_056672.1, from coordinate 58,909,119 downwards.
GGAAATGAAAGACGAAGTGAAATTCGGAAGAAAATTCAAATATTCAACCATTAATGTAAAATCCATGAAATTAAAATGAGGAAGAAACTTAGGAAAGGTGAAAATTCTATTTTAAATACTATGAACAAGATTTAAATTTTAAAATTATTTTATTGTCTCTGGGTGACATTTTCATTTATAGTGACATTCATATACACATACATATACGAGGTGTGCATATGTGAGATGTGTTCCTTGGAGCCTTAGATAAATCCCATATTTCCATTATTAATTCATTTACAACTAAAGCAGCATACAGGTAAATTTGAAACGTTCCTTTTGATAATTTCTGTTATTTGAATGGGAGAAATCCTTGGGAATCATCCTAAAGATGTACAAATTTCGGTATGATCTTACTCTGCAATGAGACTAAAACTATCACAATGTGTGATAATCTAAACATGTATTTTTAATGGTTATTGACAAAGTTTAATGGCATCAAAAATACTCAAGTCTATGTGGATTTTATTTTCATTGTTCCCCCACCCCGGATTCTTTTTTTCCTTAAAAGCACGAAGGATCCCTGTGCAAATACAGAGCCTTTGTTGTTAATCGGCTATACTTTGGTACGTTGCTTAATCTATTATTCCTTAATCTAGCAGCATCCTTATAGTATTTTACTTAGCGGCAACTGAGAAAATAACTAGGCTAGGCTTTAACTGGGAACTTCTGTAATCCAGAAGGTTATTGTGAATCTGTCAGAAAGCTGGTAAGCAACCAAAAGAGCTGTCTCAAAGACTGCACAACCAGGGCTTATGCAGCTCTTTAGACACCAAGCAAGCTTGGTCATCTCGTGTCCCAGCTCATAACAGATGAACACAGCACATTAGATAGAGCCTGTTAGAGGCGGGCATATGGATACTGTGGTAGGAGACAGAACAAACTACTTAGCAGATAGAAAAAATTTTTAATGAAAAAAACACCAGCAACCGGAGGCAAATGATTATATATACCTCGGGGCTGAGGGAATCACCTTATAATAATTGATACTAACTCATAATTTTATAGCCCTTTACATTTTATGAAGTATTTTATATACATCAGAGCTAATTGGATGTCTGTAATAACACATGAATATAACTTTTACTTTTCATCATGAAAAAGTGAATTATGCTGAGCATGCTGTTTAAGAAGGCAGGAAGGTATACTAACATTATTTGAAAGACTTACATCAAAAATAATTATAGGTTTAAAATTTTGGCACTTAAGAGATATGCATTAGTTATCCAAAAATTCATATACTGTATATGCTTTCTTTTATGACCAACACAGGCTATTACTGAGTGAATTTTCATAACTCTCCATGGCTGCTGGTCATTAAATGGGGATGATTGTCATCAGTGTTATCAGACTATTTCTCCTGCTAAACACAAGCTTTAACAGATACTTACGGATGCCAATACCATATAGTCTGACTAATGGCAGAAACAGGCTTCTAAAAGGTTCTCAGAGTGTTTTTCCTATATTGCACTTTCTAGAAAACAAAACTTTAACCATGATATAATGTGATCTTGGTTCTAGACACAGGAGTGGGGAACCTTTTCCTTGCTTGTCTTCCTAAAATTTTTGGTATAGCCTCATCTCGGATGTAACAAGGAAAAAGAAAATACACATGTTCTTTGGGCTTCTGTGAAAAAAGATCACATGTTTTCAAAAGATAGGGGTCTCGTCTGCTTTAGCCACTTAATTTTCATAATTAAAGATAAGAAACTACTAAATATTTGATGTTCCCAAACTTACTCAACAACACTGCCATTAACATACTGTTGTGTAGAAAACTTTTTCAAGATTTTTTTTTTAAGTGCAATCAACCCCCACCAAGGTGGGGCTCAAACTCATGACCCTAAGATCACAAGTCGCATGCTCCACCGACTGAGCCAGTCAGGTGCCCCTGTAGAAAGCTTTTTAAAACAAGTATAATTTATACTATGTTTACCAACAATTATACCACATTACCAATTATAATACACTCACCAATTATCATGAATAAAAATGACTAAATTTAGAGTGAAAAACACCAGATTGGATTTTATACTCTGAAGTGAAATGAGATCTTGAAATTGTAAGCCGCAGTTTCCTCCAAGAGTCTAGCATTCCTGATGCCCTGTAATTCCCGGATTAATATCCCCCTCATGACTTTTTGATCACGACTGTTCCTCAAAGAGGACAAAGATTGTTGAGTTTGCTGGCTAATTTTTAGTTCTCATCCGTGGCTCTATTTTTATACCTGGCTGTTTACATTTTCCTTTACTTCACAGCTACTTATCGTGCTTGCAGTTTTCCAGTTAGGAATGGACTGTATGTATGTACGCGCTGCGTTTTATGGTATTAATTCTAATGGAAATTTCCAGTCTTGCAAATGTTCTCTTACGTGGTGCAGAAGGTAAGCCAGCTCTGTAGTTTACCAGCCAGCTCAGGCTAGTTGCCCATCCTTTACAAACAAAAGGGCAAAATGGCAGAATAGTAAGCAGGCTTTGGATTAAAACAGACCCAGGTTTGAATCCTAGCATTGCCACCCGATGCCAGCTCTGTGACTTAAGGGAAATCACTTAACCTTTCTGACCCTCCATTTCCTCCCAAGTCAATTGGTGATCATGTCACCTACCTTGCAAGGTATTTTGGGGGGGTTGGTAGTAGAGTGTGGGCATTATTTGATACAACAGAAACTCTATAATGGTTGAAGAATCCTGGACTGAAATTCAGAGCTGGGTGATATGTGAGTCCATGACCTGCAACTCTCTCCAAAAGAGATGCAATTTATGGAACCTTTTTAAAAAATTAATGTAGTTGTACTTAGTAGCTGATTCTTAATGTTAACATTGGGTGCTTTTGCCTCCAAAACTTTATTTTCCTTTAAATATGTAGGTGTGGTTTTTTTGGTTTTTTTTGTTTGTTTTGTTTTTTTTTTTTAAAGTTTATGGCAAACCTATGTTTTCATTGTACTTTGCAGTACTTTTCTTGCTGGCTAAAAAATTCCAATTAGTTTAACATCCATGGTGAAATGATGTAATTTTACAATCTGTCCGAGAGACAACATTGTTCCAAGTGAGATGTAAGCTCCATCCACTTGTGTACATGGCTGTCTGGTGGGTCCTACAAAGAAATGTCAGTTTTATTCATGTATTTGGGTTGGTTTGGCATTTCTATAAGATTTAAGATACTTTCCTTCTTACGGCTGGAATTCTCAGCATCTACTTCCACACCTTTTTCAATCTATTGACCAGTTTAAGGGTAGTCACAGAAATACAACTTAAAGACAAAGTGTTCATAAATCATTGATTTAACAGCCAGCAGAATACAGTAGAAATTGCCCTGAGCAAGGAGTTAGGAGACTTGAGTTCAAGTTCTGGCTCTGCCACTGATTTTATCAGATGACTTTAGGCAAGTCACTTAACTTTTCTCATTCATCCAATGAGATCAAATAATGAGACTGACTGCATTTTCTACCTCTAAAATTGGTTTCATCTACCTACAATTTTAATCAAAACACCTTTTGGGAGTCAAGCACCTGAGAGGTACAGAAATACTAATGTTTAAGGTAGTGCTTTGCAAACTCTGGCCCAGGGACCACCTAAAGATTACTTGAGGTGCCTGTTAAAAATATAGACTCCTGTCCTCTCCCTGGCTGAATCAGAACCTCCTACGATAAGGGCCAGGTTTCTATGTTCTGCACAAGCTCCTCAGTGATTGTAATGCACCCTGATGTTTGAGAACCACTGGCCTAAGAGAATGTGATCTGAGAGGGAAAGAGCTAGCATGTGGCTTCAATTGATCCGGCCTCTGGCAGATCCCTTCTAAACAGAATACCACCCAAAGTGGAGACTAGAAGAAAGCTGCTTACTTCAGCAGAGCAGTCAGCCCTGTGACTGTCCCCTGCTTGATGCTTTTTACTTGCTGTGTTCCATAACCAAATACAGGAGGTCTTCGTGTTGGCTCTTTGCTTTGACATCCAAGTTACTGACTACTGTAGTTAGGACAAGGCTTGAGAGGACTGCAGCTCCCTGCTCCCCGACGCTAAGGGGGCTGAGCTTGTGCCACCGGGTTCAAGGAATAAAGAGGAGTAAAACACAACCTCTTTACTCTCAATCCCCCCCACCCCGATACTATAACTTGTCACCCTGTGTGAGTCCAATTGTCTGGCAGAGAAAACAGAAACTCTGAGCCACACTGTTCTCATCGCTCTGTGACCAGGTAGTGTACTAACCTAATGAATCCTCTTTTATGTAACAGAAATGACCAAAGCCCATTCCTTCTCTTTTCCTTTCTAAATGTTTTTGACAGGAACAAAGTACCAAGTAAGGACACATGCTAGAGATTTTTAAATTCGTACAAGTAAATTACAAAGAGAGGTGGTAACTATTTTTTCCAGAATTTCACACCAAAATTCCCCTACGGTGAAAAAATATGTATAATTTTAACAGGAAACTTAAAAGACAGTTTGTTGTAAGACTAACAGTTATGAGAATAATGCCATTATCTGTGCTCATTATAGAGAAACATAACAGCAACTTTAAAAGGCCAAAGTATACTCAGTGAAGAGGAATTTCTTTTTCAATGACCAGTATGCTGACATCAAACTTCTGGGTTTTATTCAACACTAGTGCCACGGGTTTCTCCTAACCCAGCCCAAACTCCTGCCAGACGTCCACGAAACTCACACCAAAATCCAAAAAAAACAAGGAAAGAAAGAGAAACCTGACAAGAGCTACCATGCAAAAGAAGCAGAACGGAAGTTCAGGCGGCACAGGTGAGCAGGAGCAGAGGAATGCGGCAAAAGATGCTGCTGCAGGGAGTCTACCTTGGCGAGGACCCTGCGATGCTGGACGACCAAGTACTCAGGTCACAGGTGTGTTCATGGACCCATAAGAACTGGGATCTTGACCCAAACTTTCAAGATCTTCTAAAAAGAAAATACTTCACCTGAATCGAAGTAATTCATAAGTCAAACACCAGAAGAGTTCCTTATTTGATGTAAGTTGTGCCTAAAACTTTGGCTGATACAAAGAAACCCGTCCACTAAGGCACCCTGAGGCAATCTGACAATGTGTTGGAGAGAACTTTGTTGTCAGTACCACATCATTATGAGAGTACAGAGAACGGATCACCCGCAGGGGACTGGCTTCTTTGGGCAAACAGTCAATAAGTTCACTGCACTGTTTGTCAAATCCCAACAAGCGAATCCCGTAGCCGTGTGGGGAAGAAATCATCCGCCCATCAGGGCTGAAGCAAAGTTCTTTGATATAACCCCTGCCTACGTTGGCTTCTTCAATGTAATGAGTTAGTCGTAGAGAACAGCGAGGGGAGACGGGTCGCACGGGAGCTCCTTCTTGGAATTCATAGACACAAGTCCACTGGGGGAGAGAAGAGAAACAAACCAAAGTTACAGAGCCCCAAATAATGCTAGATATTTCTTTTTGTAAAAAGCTCAAAAGACTGCCGAATTCACAAAATCTTTGCAAGAAATCATTCAGATGAGTGTACTGCTCTCCCAGTTAAAAAATGTGCAGGCCCCATTCCTTCTTATCGTCATAAGCGAAGTCATATGGCATGTTAAAGCCTGTTATTCCCTCAGGCTGCTGGGACTTCTGTGGTAATAATTCCCTTTTGTGAGAGTAACAACAATCTCTTGATATTTAAAAAATTACGCAGTTTAGACACCTAAGCCCTAAAATATAAAATACATCTCGTCCTACACACTTCAAAGGCTCTTCTCCTTTCATTCAGTTGTGACTTCCTCAAAAGACTCCTGCTTTCCAGAGAGTCATGAGGTCCTAGAAGGTCTTTTCCCTTAGTCATCGGTTTAGTCCTTTCCCAGTTTCCCCTGGTTTTTAAAAAGCAAATTATAATACTCAATTGACTTGGCAAAACCTTATATTTAGCTAGCTTGGCTACCTTAGTAGTCTCCTAAGGTTTCCTATGTAAGAGGATCTGTGACGAGATGAAGGGGGCAAGGATTCAGAAGCTGGGCACAATCTGAGCTGATACTGCTTTAAAGTATTTCCCAGTCTGCCACAGACACTGGAGAGGAGGAGTGAGGGGTTCAAGGTACAAAGACACCATGAGCACACACGGCCGTGACTGTTCGCTCAGGCAGCCCCACTGGAAGGTGGCGTGCTGCCGCTCCTACCTCCTGGTCATCAGTGTTGCTTGAGCACCGAAGGAGTGTGGCCCAGCCTTTCGGGTGCAGCTGTAAGGATGTGATGCAGTTTCCACGGTCTCTCTCACCAGGAACTTCTGGGGTTAAGACTTCAAGACTATTTCGTGGTGAAACTCCTGATAAGAAAATTAGGATGTGAGATCTGTATTATCAAAGGACTGAGGCAGCCCATCAAAGCTTTGATTTCTGGCTGCCACCCCTGCCCCGGCCTTCATTCCTTTGTCAGTCCCTTGTGCTACCACATGTAAAAGAAAACAAAACAAAACTATGGTGCCCCTCAGTGTATGGGGAAAAGGTACGAGTAGAACTAAAGAATCCAAGTTCCCGCAGCAGGAATCAGTGACCTAAGACTAAGGCCTTAAAGCTGACTAGAGGTCCTTTTGATTAGAATCTACATCTCAGAAAACTCTTTAAGAATCAAAGTTATGTCGGGGCGCCTGGGTGGCTCAGTCGGTTGAGCATCCGACTTCGGCTCAGGCCATGATCTCACGGTTTCTGAGTTCAAGCCCTGCGTCGGGCCTGTGCTGACAGCTCAGAGCCTGGAGCCTGCTTCGGATTCTGTCTCCCTCTCTCTGCCCTTCCCCCACTCACACTCTGTCTCTCTCAAAGGTGAATAAACGTTAAAAGAGATAAAAAAAAGAAATGTCATATGAAAGGAATCTGGAAAAGTAAAAGGTAATTCTCATCCTCAGAGGAAGTGCTCTCTAGTCCAGAGAAGGAAATAATTGGAAGCTATGAAGGCTGCCTTTAATATAAATAAAAGGCTATTATGTGTGCAAGGAGCAGGACTTCCGGTCCCCGAGGACAATACTCTAAACGACAGACCTATAATTTTGGAAGTGAGGAAGGATATTTCACATACAAGGGGCAGGGAGACCTCGTAGTCATACATATGCCCCGCACTCTGTTATGGCCCCTCACGTCCTTCTGCCCAGCGCCCAATAAAAGTGACTGGTGCAGTCAGTCATTACTAAAGGGAGTTCTGTCCTCTCCCTCAGGTATGTGGAGAACCACTTTCATACACATTATAAAGAAAGCAGTTTAGAAATTTAATATCAAGAGAAATATTTCCACACTTCTCTACCTGTGGAAGGAGTTGCTTCGAGGATTATGAGCTCCCTCTGTCAGACCCTTTGTAAATTGTTTTTCAAATGCGTTAATCTTCTTTAAAAGATTCCCTTTAGATTACTACAGCATTGATGGAAACCTGTGAAGCTCTAAATTACATTGTTACAACCAAACTATACCCAAATAATGATTTCACATGTGACTGAACTTTAGTAACAATTCTAGAGAAAAACAGCTATTCAAGAATCAATTTTGAAAATCTAACAAATGCAGAAAAGAAACCCATCTAAATAGGTAAGTAGTGGTTTTTGAGCTGTGCTCTTTGGAGGTTCCTCCAGAGCTGGCAAAGGAGGGAACCACGTGGGGAAGGGGTAGGGAAGACTGGTCAAGGACCTCCTTAATTTCACCAGAGTGTCTGCACTTTGTGCTACAATCTACAGCAGATTTCACATCAAAAATAGAGTTCTAGAGGTGCCTGGCTGGCTCAGTTGGTTACCATCTGACTCTTGATCTCGGGCTCCTGAGTTCAAGCCCCACGCTGGGTACAGAGATCACTTTAAAAAAAGAAAAGTTCTAATCCTGAAATGAGTTCGAGGGCCTCCGTTCCATATAGCTACTGTGTCTTGCCAAAGTATGGTGCTAACATATCCTGACGCCCCGAAGACGCAGGATTGCCAACATTCAGAGCACCCTTACGTATGAGCCCCACCTTCTTCTCTGTACTGTGTCTAGGCTCTCTGTACACCGTCTCTTCTCCAGTTGCCAACTTTATATCGTGAAACTGCTGTGTGGTTTGGTTTTTGGGGTTACCACTTCAACAAACAACCATGCTAACTATTCTCAAGTTTCTTTTTCTCATGGATGGTTTAATCAATAAAGATTTTTCTCAATGATTATTAAGAGCCTTAGCTTGTTTTCCATAGCCACAGTAGAAGAACAGGTAGAACTGATACAGTAAGTTTCAAATCAAAGGAAAAATATTTCACATCTGGGCATAAATCTCTAACAGGAATTTTTAACCTTAAACATCACAGTCTTGAATATCTGGAGAAAAGTAGATAGGCTCTAGGTTTAGGAAGGGCTCTCAAACCATTCTACAAACAAGTAGTCATCCAAAATAATCAAGTATGCAATTATCAAGCATTACCGGGGAGGCTGCCCAGGGAAAACACAAAATAGAGGTCTAATGGATAGTCCCTCCCCTAAAGGTCTAGAAAGAAGCCATGCTCTTCTCCAAAAGGTGACCCAAAATTACAAAAACAAAACCCCCACCTCACATTTGGCCATCGGTCCACAAGGAGGAGGACAAACAAAATGTGCTGTAACAGCTTAGATGTGAACTGGGATGGAGAGGCAGGTGAAGTCTGCATAGGTAGTAGAAAGCACTTCCCATAGGGGGTGGAAAGAATAGGCTATATAGCTAGTTCTGCCAGAGCGGTGGGAGAAAACTGGCAAAAGCAGAGTGGGGACAGATTGTATCCCACAATCCCTCTAAGGCTATCAGGTGCTGCTCAGATAAAGAAATGGCAGAGCAAAAAGCCTACTGGGCTGGAACCAAGCAATTTTCACAAGCACCTGACAAGTCACTACTTCATATTTATACAGGACCATAACATGCATAATCTCATTTAATTACCATAAAAACTTTGATTGCAATCTACATGTCCTACCTACTTTTTCTCCAATTTAGACCAAACTAAGTCCAGTAAATAAAACCAAAGCTCAAATTCCAACAAAGATTTAAGCCCAAGATACTCAACCCTAGAGACTCTGGTTAGACTTTTGAAAACGACTGAGGGACAGAGAATAACCTCTTCTTTATTGGCTTTTGTTTGTATGGATTAAAACTAAACTAAAGAAAGCTACTTGGTAGAATCTGTTGTAAGATTATAAAATCCAACTGTTAACCTACCTTCTCTTTGTGAGGCTCGTGACATGTGTTTCTCAGAAGATGAATTAGAATCACTATGATGACAAGGTGAACCAGAAACTCTAGGACCAGATGAACCTGAAGTGGTCAGATCTTGAAAATACAAAAAGCTGACAATAAACTTAGCAAAACTTAATGTCTCTTAACTTTTTAATCATTTAGTTGAAGCATACTGTTAAAGTCCATCTGAAACCTGGCAAGTACATGCCCACTTACAGCTGGCCTATAAGACTGAGGTAGGAAGGGCAGCTCTTTGAAGTGTTCTAAGACCTGGCCCCTTTCTAAAATCTCTTCTACCGGGGCAGCTGGGGGGCTCAAGTCAGTCGAGCATCCAACTCTTGATTTCAGCTCAGGTCATATTTCACGAACTGCGAGCATGGAACCTGCTTGGGATTCTCTCCCTTGTTCTGACCCTCCCCTGCTCATGCACGCTTTCTCTCTCAAAATAAATAAACATTAAAAAATAAAATCTCAGGGGCACCTGGGTGGCTCAGTTGGTTAAGTGTCCGACTTTGGCTCAGGTCATGATCTCACGGCTTGAGTTCGATCCCTGCATCAGGTTCTGTGCTGACAGCTTGGAGCCTGGAGCCTGCTTCGGATCCTCTGTCCCTCTCTCTCTGCCCCTACCCTGCTCGCTCGCTCTCAAAAATAAAAACATTAGAAAATAATAAAAAATAAAATCTCTTCTACCAATGACTTAAGTGGAATAAAAACGACACACCAAACAAACATAGGAGCATCTTTGGGTTGCCCATCATTTCTGTAGTAAAATAGAACAAGAAAATTCAATAAACACGAGAACGGAGGAGTTCAACCTGTTTATTTAATCTTAGAATAGAATCCAAACACCAAGTCCATTACTGAGGACATTAAATGATCCTTCTTAAGCATGCCAAAAAATTCGAAAATCATTCTGGAAATTATGTGAATACTATCTCTGAAATGCAATACAAACTCTATACTGGAATCTGTAGAAAAATCATCAGATGGTTGGGTTTGATGTATTCCTCCAAATAGCAATCTATTTCATCACACTCTACTAGTGGCCCCACACTTTCATGAAGACTTCTTAATCTAATTCCCTTTGAGGTTATTATCAGAATTAACCTTAGAAGACAAAACATTCTTGGTTTTTGAATTAAAAAAAATACCAACTAGACCTTCTAAAATCACTACTTCTCACTAAGCTGATTACTAATGTTTAACCTAAAAATAAATTTCTGAATGTAAAAGGACTCACATATTTAGGAAATGCCTTGCTTTGCAAATACGTTGGTAAAACTTAAATTTCTACTTTTAGCAGTAAATTGGGCAAATGCAGTATAATGAGGCCTGCATTATCCCAAAGGAGTCTTCAAAAGTGGCCCTATATAGACAAGAGAAAGAGTCCAACCATCTGAAGCCAATTTTAAATAGCAATTTATAAATAAACATTATGTGTTCCAAATGCTTACGTCTGGGTAAACACAAAATTATGTTCCTGGAACAGCCCTCTTCTTCCCAAAGGTGATGAAATATAATGTCTATCATATAAAATGTAGATGAATTATGGTGCATAAGTTTTTCTGAGCCCCAATTTCACTGAAGTCTAATGGAATCAGCAACAGGAAAAACAGGGCTTTAGCAAGAGGGTATTTAGGGGCTGTGAAATAGGATGGCACCAGCTACCTGGGTATGGACATCTTATAGTCTAGGATATAATAGAGACTTAAAGTTCTATATTGAATATGTCTTTTTCTTAAGGTTTATTTATTTTTGAGAAAGACAGAGTGCAAGCATGGGAGAAGTAGAGAAGGAGACTCAGGATCCGAAGCAAGCTCCAGGCTCTAAGCTGTCAGCACAGAGCCTGATACAGGGCTGGAACCCATGAACCACAAAACCATGACCTGAGCCAAAGTCAGATGCTTACCCAACTGAGCCACCCAGGTGCCCCATATATTGAATATATCTTAAAAGCTCTGCTGGGTTCCAGAAGGACTTAAAAAGATTGATACTACCTTGGGCTACCACTAATTTTTGAGGTAGTGATGATTTAGAAATTGATGAAAGATTTCTGGATAGCATAGCTAAAAGAAAGCATTTTTAGAGTTAGCAGTTCTTTGCCCTAGATCATTTGTGATACAGAAGCACTAATTTATGCTATGTCAGAGATTTATATAGGTTATACTTCCTTGGGAAAAAAGCTCTCACTGGGCTTTCCAAAAAATATCTTCTAATTTTCTTCCCTTTCTCCTGCTATCATTCTCAGAATGGAAACATATGCCATCCCTTTGTGTGAGATTCTTTGGAAAACTTTCTTTGATCAAAAAAGAAAAGCTTACCTGAACTTGATGTAGTTCTTCTTGCTCTCAAAATAGGATAGCTGCCTACTTCTAAAGACTTGGTCAAGTCAAGATCATGCAAAATCAAGAGATATCCAGAGGACGTTGAGATCAACATTTTCGAACAATCTGGTGTTAATCTCATTCTCATGAGAAAACGCGTGTGAAAGAATTTCTTATGTGGACACCCATCTTCTGTACACCTACAGAAGAAATCAAACCAACAAAACCTAGAATTATCATAAATATAAGGATTTGGTTGATAGTCATAATTCTGAACGTCAAACTAGAATTTACAATTTGTACTTAGCTTTACAGACATTAACGATTAACAAATTTGGTTGTTTTGCTCATCATTCCTTCTTTCATCTCCAACTTTCCATTTTATTCTTTCTTTCTGAAGTGTGTGTGTGTGTGTGTGTATATATATATATATTTTTTTTAATTTTAATTTTTTCTGAGAGAGTGAGTGAGCAGAGAAGGGGAGAGGAGGAGGGGGAGGGGGAGAGAGAGAATCTTAAGCAGGTTCCACACCTAGCATGGAGCCTGATGTGGGAGTCAAGCTCACGACTGTGAGATCATGACCTGAGCTGAAATCAAGAGTTGGACACTTAACTGAGCCACCCAGGCAACCCCTGAAGTATATATTTTTAGGTAAGACTTTGTTGAGGTAAACTCTCTCTTTATGTTGTTCTGAAAATCTGTATTTCCCTCTTTTTTGGAGGGTGGGAAGGAGTGGAAGAGACAGGCAGAGGGAGAGAGAGAATCTCAAGCAGGTTCCATGCTCAGTACAGAGTCTGACACAGGGCTTGATCCCACAACCCTGGGATTGTGACCTGAGCCAAAATCAAGAGCTGGACACTCAACCGAACTGAACCACCCAGGCACCCCTACTCTTCTTTTATGATTAAAGATTTAGCTGAGTACACAACTTCAGTTATGTACTCAGTCATGTACTTCAATTCTTTCTGACTACTGGGGATAATATTCCACTGAATTCCAGCTTCCTAACCCTAACCCTGTTGTTATTTGTAGGTGCTATTAGTCAATTGTTTATTTGGATCATTTTTCCCCCTTTGGGCTAACCTTCTCTTTGTCTTTGGAGTACTGCAGCTTCACTCTGATATGTCTAAATTTGGATTTCTACTTTATTGCGATTCATTTGACCTTCTAAATTGTAAGATTAATATCCATATATTCTGGGAAATTATCCGTTATTATTCCAGTATTGCCTCTTACCTATTTTCTCTATTCTTTTGGGGCTCCAAATAGATGTTTGAAACATTCACATTGGACTCTCCTGGTCTCATAACTGCTCTTTCATGTATTCTATCTCATTTCTGTTGCATTCTGGATAATTTTTCAGTATCTATCTTCCAATCTGTTTTTTAAAGTTGTGTCTAATCTGTGACCTGACCCATCCTGGTTTTTAAAAGGTTTTTCAATTACCAGGGCGCCTGGGTGGGTTAGTCAGTTAAGTGTCTGACTTCAGCTCAGGTCATGATCTCACGGTTCTTGAGTTGAAGCCCCCCTTGGGCTCTCTGCTGTCGGCACAGGGCCCGCTTTGGATCCTGTCTCCCCCCCCCCTCTCTGCCCCTCCCCTGCTTGAGCACTTGACTCTTTCTCTCAAAAATAAACAAACATTAAAAATTTTTTTCTTAATTACTAAAAACTATATGCTTAAAATTTTTTTTAAATGTTTGTTGTAATGATTAGGAACACTACTGATTTTTACATTTTGATCTTAAGTCTTGCAATCTTGGTTGGTTAACTCTTACTAATTCTGATAATTTGTCAGAATTTCTAAGGTTTTCTATATAGACCAGGGGTCAGAAAACTGGTCTATGGGCCAAGTCTGGATTATTGCTTGTTTTTGTATAGAAAGTTTGTTGGAACACAGCAATATTCATTTATGTATTGTCTATGGCTGCTCAGAAACCACATAGCACACAAAGCCTAAAATATTTATTGCACAATCCTTTACAGAAAGCTTACCAACCCTTCATAAGACAAATATCATCTGTGAATGCTGTTTTTTCATTTGTTCCTTTCCAATCCTTATATATTTATTATACTGCACCAAGTAGGACTCTGCCTACAACCACCCCAAAACAATGGTAAACAATAGCAGTTAACAGCAGGCATGTTCTTCTTTAAAGCAAGCTCTACATTCAATGTCAGGCTTGAACTCTTGACCCCAAGATCAAGAGTTGCATGCTATACCGACTAAGCCAGCCAGGTTCCCCTACAGAGAAAACCTCTACAAGTTTCACCATTTAAAAATGTCAGGTAGGTTTTAGTGTATACTTTTGAAGAGTTTCCTACTATTTCTAGTTAACAGCTTTATTAAGATATAATTTACATGTCATAAAATTCACTCATTTTAAGCTTACAATTAAGTGATTTTTTAGTGGAGTTGTGCAATCATCAAAACGATCCAATTTTAGAACATTTTCTTCATTCTAAAAACCCTACCCTGGCCATTAGCAGTCACTTCCTATTCCTACTCCAAGTTGCAGGGAACCACTAGCCTACTTCTGTCTCTGTAGATCTGCTAATTGTGGACATTTAATAGTAACAGAATGATATAATAAGTTGTCTTTTGGTTTGGCTTTTTTTACTTAGCATAATTTTTTTGAGGTTCATGCATGATGTAGCACATCAGTACTCTGTTCCTTTTCATTACTAAATAGTATTCTACTATATAGATATACTACATTTTGTTTACTCACTTACCAGTTGATAGATATTTGTATTTGTTCCATATGGGGGATATTATGAATAATACTGTTATAAGCATTCATGGACAAATCTTTGTGCGGTGGTATGTGTTCGTTTCCCTTGGGTACATACTTAGGAGTGCAATGGCTGGTCAGATGATAACTCTATGTTTAACATTTTAAGAAACTACCAAACTGCTTTATAAAGTGGTTGAACCATTTTACATCCCTACCAGCAATCTACGAGGATCCAGTTTCTCCACATTCTTACCAATACTTGTTATTGTCTTCAATTAAAGCCATCTTAGTAAGGACGTGAAATGATTTCTCATTTTGGTTGACTTGCATTTTCCTTACGACTAATGATGCTGAACATCTTTTCACATACTTATTAATCATCTGTATATCTTCCTTGGTGAAATGTCTATGTAGATATTTTGCCCATTTTTAAATTGGGTTATTGTGTACATAGAAGTTACAAGAGTTTTTTATATATTCTGGGCACACATCCTTTATCAGATATATATTCTCTCCCATACTATAGTCTTTCTTTTCACTTTCTTAATGGTGTCATTTGATACACAAAAGTTTTTAATTTTAATGAAGTCCATTTTATCAATTTGTTAAATCACTCTTACTTTGGTTTGCAAGAAGATTTGCTCCCAAGTTTTCTCCTCTGAGATATATGATTGTAGCTCTTACATTCAGGTTGAAATCCATTTTGAATTGCTTTTTTTTAATGTAAGATAAGGGTCTAAATTCATCTCTTTGCATCTGGATATCCAGTTGCACAGACATCATTTTTTGAAAAGTCTATCCTTTCCTGAACCACTGAATTACCTTGATACCTTTGTTGAAAATCAGCTCATCATAAATGCAATGGTTTATTTCTGGATTCTCAATTCTGTTCCTCATTTATATGCCTGTCCCATGCCAGTAAACACCTTGTCTTGATTACTATGGCTTTGTAGTAAGTTCTGAAATTGAGAAATGTGAGAGTCTTCCAATTTTGTTCTTTTCAAGGTTGTTTTGGCTATTCTGGGTCATTTGTATTTCCATATAAATTTTAGAATCAGTTTGACAATCTGTCCAAAAAAGGCAGCTGGAATCTTGATAGGGATTGCATTGAATATGATGTATTACATTAATTGATTTTTGGATATTAAACCAACCCTGTTTTCCTGGGATAAATTCTACTCAGTTGTGACATATAATCCTTTATACATGATACTATGTTTGATTTGCTAATATTTTGTTGAGGATTTTTCTATTTTCTTCTTTTTGTTTTTGAGGAATATTGGTCTGTAGTTTATCATTCTCGTGATGTTTGTGTGGTTTGGTATCAGAGTAATAATACCAGCCTCATAAAATGAGTTGGGACGTATTCTCTCCTCCTCTATTTTCTGCAAGTTTGTGAAAGACTGGTATTATTTATTCTATAAATGTTTGGTAAAATTCATCAGTGGAGACTTTTGGGACTGGGCTTTCCATTGTGGAAAGATTTTTAAATTACCACTTCAATTTTTAGCTTGCTTTAGGTCTGCAGGTCTATAGATTTTCTATTTGTTCTTGAGTGAATTTAAATAATTTGGGACTCTCTAGGTATTTAAGTTGTCTAATTTGTTGCCATAAAGTTGTTCATTGTATCACTTTATAATCCTTTCAATCTCTGTAAAACTGGTAATAATGGGGGCTCTTGGGTGGCTCAGTTGATTAAGCGTCAGACTTTGGCTTAGGTCACAGTCTCACGGCTTGTGAGTTCAAGCCCCACTTTAGGCTCTGTGCTGACAGCTCAGAGCCTGGAGCCTGCTTCAGATTCTGTGTCTCCTTCTCTCTCTGCCCCTCCCCTGCTCGCTCACTCTTGCTCTCATTCTCTCTCTCTCAAAAATAAACGTTAAAAAAAATTATTTTTTAAAGACTGGTAATAATGTCCCCTCTTTGTTTTTAATTATGAACAAATGTTGAATTTGATTCCTTGATGAAAACAATCATATGGACTTTTGGTTTAACCTGTTAATGTGATAAATTAATAGAATTTTAATATAACTTCTATTGATAGATTTAAGATTGTAAGTAATCTACACCCAATGTGGGGCTCGAACTCATGACCCCAAGATCAAGAGTCACATGCTCTATTAAGTCAGCCAGGCGCCCTGGATATATCTTTTGATGCCTTGAATAAACCAAACTTGGCCATGATATTTTGATTAATAACTTACAGGATTCAGTTTTCTTTTGTTTAGAATATTTGCATCTACATTCACATTGCAGACTGACCTTTCAATTTTTTTCTTCTAATATTATCTTTGTTGGGTTTAGGTATTAAGGTCACTCTAACTTCATACATGAGGTAAGAAGGAGAATTCCCCCTTTTTCTGGAATTTGAACAACTTAATAAAATTGAAGTGTTCTGTTTCCTATATAATCTGGTAGAAGTCACCTGTAAAACTGACAGGCCTGCTGTTTTATTAGATAAATTTTAATTGATACTTTCTATTTCTTTAATGGCTATAGCAGAGGCAATATTCAGAATATTTAAATAACCAGCAATGCAAAAAACTAGCCAGTCAGAATTGATGTGGTTGGCAGTGTTGGAACTGGGTCTGGGAATTACTTTACTGTAATATCCTAAAACTCCCATCAGCAAAGGGTACCTCTCAGCAGTCTGTAAACCAGGGTTTGACTCTTGGCTCATATTTTACTGTCTTAATGACAGTCATGTGGGCAAGTTACCCAACGTCTCTGACTTTGTGGTTTCCTTAGCTTTAAAATGGGATAGTAATAGTTATCTAACTCATGAGGCTGTTCTCAGAATTAAATGAGATGCTGAACAACCCCCACCCCAAAGGGGGAGAGATGTTTTAAGGGGGACTTTAGCTACTAGATCATAGAGAGATCTTGAGGGAAGTGTCCCCAAAAGGGCCTGGGTAACCAGAAGGTGACAGGATTTGACCTGGGGATGATTCAGGATAGTGGCTATTTATCATTTAATACAGAAGAAGTTTAATATTTTAACAACTACTTCAGATAAATCAGTACATATTGGTTAAATAATCAGTCCAGGTGATAGGTCTATTTCAGGTTTTCTATTTCTCTTGATCAGTTTTGCTAAGGATTTTGAGTAAACTGTCTACTTCATTGAAGTTTTCAAGTATACTGGCATAAAGGTGAACTTATTATCTTATTGTATACTTTTTATTGTCTCCTTTTTTTATGGTTAAGATTATCTTTTGTCTGATTTCTCTTAACGAATCTTACCAGATAATTGCAATTTCAATTGGCTTTTTCAAAACACAGGCTTTAATTTCTTTTATCATTTCCATAATCTACTTTAATTGGGTTTACTCTTTTTAATCTTTTCCCAGTTGTTTTTTTAATGTTTATTTATTTTTGAGACAGAGCATGAATGGCGTAGGGTCAGAGACAGAGGGAGACACAGAATCCAAAGCAGGCTCCAGGCTCTGAGCTGTCAGCACAGAGCCCGACGCGGGTCTCGAACTCACAAACCGTGAGATCATGACCTGAGCCGAAGTCAGAGGCTCAACCGACTGAGCCACCCAGGTGCCCTTCAGTTTTTTTTGATAAAATGCTTAGTTCACTAATTTTTAGTTTACTGATTTCACTAATAATTTCTTCTTCAATCCATGAATTATTTAGGAAATGAGTTTATAAGCCCAAATATGGGAATTTATAGTTACCTCTGTTAATTAAACTATACTGAGGTCAGGGAAAATCATTTGTGTGATAACAAATCTCTGATACTGGTTGAAACTTACTTTGTAGTCCGGTACATGCTCTCCTTTTGTACATATTCTGAGTTTGCTTCAGAGGATGTATTCACTATGTGTTGGGAGAATTCTAAATATGCCTAATAAATCAAGTTTATTAACAGTAAAATCTCCTATGGTCTTTTTAACTTTTTGGCCTATTTTATCTGTTAGTAAATGAGAGAATGGCTTAATATTTTCCACTGATACGGAAAATATTTTTTTTTATAATCTGTCCATTTTTGCTTTTTATGGTTTGAAGCTATGTTTATTAGATACATGTAAGAATTTTATACTCCAGTGAAATAAACCTTTTAATTAATATAGTACCTTTTTTATCACTAATTATGCTTTATGCCCTAAACTCTCTTTTGTCTGCTATCAATGGAGATGTAACTTTTTCTTTGATTTGAATTTGCCTGTTATTTTTTCCCCATCCTTTTACTTTCAGATTTTTTTCATTGGTATGTTTTAGGTGTGTCCCTTACAAAGAACATATAGTTTGGTTTTCTTTTTTAATCCAATCTAACCCCATCTGTCTTTTAAATGGCTACTTTAGTCCATATATGTTTATTGCGATTACTGATATTTGGATTATCTGCCTACCATATTTTTGTGCTTCCTGATTTACCTGTATTTTTTTAATGATTTCCCCTCCCTTCTCTGCCTCTATTGGATTGATCATGTTTTAATAGCTTTTGTCCACTAATTTAGAAGTTACCATTCATATTCCTATCCAAGTTTTATTTCTAAACTTAAAAAATAAATTTTAACAGTTATGTGTGTCTCAAAGATAATCTATATATCCTTTGCTGAAACAGTATGCATAGTTACAAATCTTTAAAAATATCCCATCTTGGGGCCCCTGGGTGGCTCAGTCAGTTATGCGTCCGACTTCAACTTAGGTCATGACCTCGCTGTTTCTGAGTTGGAGTCCCATGTCGGGCTCTGTGTTGACAGCTCAGAGCCGGGAGCCTGTTTCAGATTCTGTGTCTCCCTCCCTCTCTGCCCCTCCCCTTCTTGTGCACTCTCGCTCGCTCTCTCTCAAAAATAAACATTAAAAAAAATATATCCCCTGTCTTTTTACATATGACCTCTGAAAAGAATATTTCAGAAATAGTCCTGTATATCACTGTATTGTCATTTCACCACAGCTAGCAACAGGTATATTTAAAAAAATTTTTTTAACATTTATTTTTTGAGAGAGAGAGACAGAGCATGAGCAGGGGAGGAGCAGAAAGAGAGGGAGACACAGAATCAGAAGCAGGCTCCAGGCTCCGAGCTGTCAGCACAGAGCTGGATGTGGGGCCTGAATTCATGAACTGTGAGATCATGACTCAAGCCGAAGTCAGGAGCTTAACCAAATGAGCCACCCAGATGCCCCAGCAATAGGTATATTCTAATCATTTCTCAAATTTCAACTCTTTAAATGGTCAATTTCTCTATAAGGAGACATTGAAGTATTTCACAACAGAGGCATTACTGACACTATAGATTATTAGTTTACTGTGTAAACTGTCCCATGCAGGATGTTTAGAAACTCAGATCCCTGCTGATTAAACGCCAGTAGAAATCCTCTCTTCTCCCATATTAACAACTAAAACTACATGATACATTTACTTCCAAACATCCCCCTATGGATTGGTACCACTCCAAATGAGAAAGTACTCTTTAATGCATGAAAAACAAGTACAAAAGTTACAAAATAAATAGATTTAGAATCAAAGGACCAAAGAATGAAAAACATTTCTGTTCCATAGAGAAAATAATATTTTTCCTTAAAGTCCTTAAATTTAGGAAACTCAACTTGTAAACCAGTTTTCATCATTAACTATACTACTTGGTCTCCTTTCCATATAATTTTCTCCAAATTTTTTACTTGCAATATATGACTAAGTGCAAGTAACAAAAGATGGAATCATTTTTTGATTGTTTTTCCCCAAGGCAGGTTCTTCCTCCTTAAAGATACAGAAAAGCTAAGACAAATCTCTGAATTTAGTTACCATCTTAAACAAATTTTTTGTTCACAATCCTAACATGGTCTCCCATTCACAAACCTGTTGGTGTCCCAAATAATGACATTTCCATCAAATCCTGATGTTACTAAGAGTCTTGTATTAGTATCATATTCGATGTTCTTCACCCAGCTAGTGTGACCATGTAAAGTGCATACTTTGGTGTTCAATTTTCTCAGATCCCACAGTGCTATTGTAGTGTCATCAGAGCAGGTAGCAAACAGCCGGTTATCAAGAAATCTACAAAGCAGAAAAGAAAAACTGGTTTATTTAATCTCTTGTTAAAGAAAATTTGAGAAACAGTCTCTATATTACCTAATCAAGAAAACAAACAAAAAAGGACTACAAACTTACTGTATAAACCCAGTGATTCTGATATACAATAAACAGTAAGTAGAATTCATATAATCACAAGGAAAGATACTATGACTTAATGAGGACCACAATGCAACTTTATCCATTTGCTTTGTATTATTGATTTTTATTTGGAAATGGAAATAGGGGTGGGTGTTTGGAGAACAGTGCTAAAGAGCAAGAACTTTAGAATCTGTATAAGGAAACACAAATGGTGAGAGACAACAGGAGACAGAGATTTTAAAGACTTGATTGCAGAGCGAGATATGTTAAGCTGTAAAGGTTCGTAATTGTAACAAATATTTACTCTGCTACAAGTAATGTCTTCCTGTTTAGAAGACATTTACATACAAAAATTTCTGTTAAAATGCCATGTTTTTAATCTATTAATTCAAAGAAAGGCATTCCCCAAATAATCATACTTAGCAACATTAGAACCAGTTAAGATTACAGGGTAGATAATTAAAATACAAAGTGCCAGGTACATAACAAGCACTTACAAATATTTATTATTAGTGATTGAGATAGGAGTTCACTTTCAAGTTCATAATTCAAACTTTTTATTATTTTACACTGATTTCTCAATCATTAGAATATATTTTATACAAATACTTAAAAAATAACAAATCTACCAATCACCCTTGAATTTCTGCCTAATTCAACATTAGGATGCTCTAGCTATGCTGTTACATAAAATTTCCTAATGTCTTACAGAAATATGAAATGAATTCTGGAGCTTCTTTCAAGATAAAATTATACGTAATTATTTTTTATCAGAAATCAACCCCAGTAACCACAAATATCATAATGACCTTCCTAAAATTTAACATGGTTTTAAAATTCCAGAATTTTGTACAAACTGTGTCTACTACTTGAAACCACCTTCCTCCTACCCCTTGACCTGGCTAACGCTTGCTTTCTTTTTATTATTCGGCTAATTCCTCCAGGAAGACTTATCTCACTATCCAGCCTGGGGTAGATTCACCAATCTTCTAATCTCCCAAAGTACTCTATGAGTCTATCATAACATTTAATATTACAGTGTAAGGAATAATTTCATAAGGCTATAAATTCCTTGAAGGCAGGGGAACTGTCTGCACAGTTCATTGTTAGATCTGCAGTACCCAACACACAAAGTGCCAGGTACATAACAAGCACTTACAAATATTTATTATTAGTGATTGAGATAGGAGTTCACTGCCTAGTGGAGAAGAAATTATAAATAATTATACAAAATAATTGTGTGGAATAAGCAAAGAAAAGGGTAGTTAGGAAAGACCTCCTGGTAGTGTCATTTGAACCAACTCTAAAAGATGAGCAGGCAGGGGCACCTGGGTGGCTCAGTCTGTTAAGTGGCTGACTCTTGATTTTGGCTCAGATCAGATCTTATGGTTCCTACAATCAAGCCCCACACTGGATTCTCACCCCCCCTTTCTGCCTCTCCCTCATTCATGTTCTCTCTCTCAAAGATAAAATAAATAAATAAATAACATGAGCAGACACTCCCTAAGTGGCCAAAGGGGTAAGCAAAAGTAAAGAGGCATGTGGAGGGATGGTATACTCTGAGAGGCAATGGCAGTTAGAGTGTTGTGTGCGGCAAAGTAGATATAAATAAAGAATATATCATGGATTTATTCTATAGCGATTCCCAATATTTTTATATTATAAATATATGCCTGTTGGAAATCTTTTTAAATGGAAAAAATCCACCATAAAAATAACTACAGTTATTGATATGTAGCCTAATTCTTATATTGCAAGCCTAATATCATAATTATTTTGCCATGTTATTAAAGATTGACAAAATCTTTTTTTTTTTAATGTTTATGTATTTTGAGAGAGAGAGAGAGAGAGAGAGAGCGCAAGCAAGGGAGGGGCAGAGAGAGGGAGAGAGAGAATTTTAAGCAGGCTCCACGCTGTCAGCACAGAGCCCAACATGGGGCCCAATCACAAACCACGAAATCATGACTTGAGCCGAAATCAAGAGTCTGACACTCAACCAACTGAGCCACCCAGGCAGCCCAACAAAATCATTCTTAATGGCTGAATAGATTCACTGTATGAATGAGCCATAATATTTTTTTATAAATGATACATCATCCTTGGTTTTATTTATTTTTAAATATTTATTTATTTTGAGAGAGTGAAAGGGTGAGCAGCAGAGGGGGAGACAGAGAGAGAGAGAATCCCAAAGCAGGCTCTGCACTGTTATTGCAGAGACCACTGTGGGGCTCAATCTCATGAACCGTGAGATCATGACCTAAGCTGAACCGATGGACCCACCAGCCCCCCCTCCCCCCACCGTTTTCTTTCTTAAAAACTAATAGGGGCATCTGGGTGGCTCATCGGTTAAGCGTCCCACTTTGGCTCAGGTGATGATCTTGCAGTTCGTAGTTCAAGCCCCACATCAGGCTCTGTGCTGACAGCTCAGAGCCTGGAGCCTGCTTCTGATTCTTACTCTCTCTGCCCCTCCCCGACTTGTGCTCTTTCTCCCTCTCTCAAAAAAATAAACCTTAAAAATTTTTTTTTAAAACAAGCAACTGTTGAATGTTTACATTGTTTCCAGTTTTTTCCATCTGTTCAGTGATGAACATCCCAACAGCTGAATATTAATCACATCCTTAGTTATTTTTCTAAGTACATTCCCAGAAGTTTTATTGTTAAATAAAAAAGGATTTTAAAAAATATAAGGCTTTTTTGATACACACAGCCAAACTGTCCTCTGTAGTTCCACCAGCAGTCAGGGGTATCCATTTCTCTAATATTTTAATTCTCTTAAATGCCAGGAAAAAAAAATATCTAAATTGAAACTTTTATTTTTAGTAAAGTAGAACATTTTTCATACTAATTGGAAGATTATATTTCTCTTGTGAATTGCTATTCATGTTCCTTGCTGATTTTCCTATTGCTGTATTATTTTTATTACCAAGTTATAAATTCTCTATAGTAACGATAATATAGCTCAGTTTTTCAAAGATAGTATGTTGAATATTTTTTGCACATATACTTCTTTGAATTTTATAGCATTTTATTTTATTTTTTTAAGTAGGCTCTATGCCCAACATGACCCTGAGATCAAGAGTTGCACAGTCTACCAACTGAGTCAGCCAGGTGCCCCGCCACATATGCATCTGTCCTTCTATGTGGTTTATATATTTTCTTATTATATCAAAATTTTAGTGATTATATAATCAAGTTCATTTTTCTCCTATGGTTTTATCTTCACTGATTAGGCTTTTTAAGATAAAAATATTTTAATGACTTCCTGACAGGAATTATATGATTGAAAAACATACACGATGACAAAAGGCTAATGGAGAATCAAACTTTTAAAATAAATTGATCATCAACATAGAGCATCTTCATACATTTAAAAAATTTACAGAATGGGGCACCTGGCTGGCTAAGTTGGTTGAAGCATCTGACTCTTGCTTTCAGCTGGGGTCATGATCTCACAATTCATGGGTTTGAGCCCCACATCGATCTCTGCACTAACAGTGAGGGGCCTGCTTTGAGATTCTCTCTCTCCTCCTCTCTGTGCCTCTCCCCCACTTGCACTCTATTTCTCCCTCAAAATAAATAAATAAAAACTTAAAAAAATAAATAAGAAATTTAGGGGAAAGATTTTATTTTATTTAGTCTACAGAAAATACTTAAAGTACATATGGATTCAAAACTCCAGTGGGATTATACTGCCCAGTGGTCCACCCTGAAGGGTTTTGGCAAGAGAATGACACGATTAGAGAAGAGTTTCAGAAAGATCTCTGAGGTGGCTAAGTTTTCAAAACTTTTGTATTTTCATAAAAAATAAAGTGGGGGATCAGCTTTAAAATTTTTATAAGGCCACTGAAAAATTAGGCCATTGAAAAATTACCAATGTTGCATGAAAGATATTTTAATACCAATGATGTAAAAAGAATATTATCTTGGAACAAAAGCTAACAATTTGAATTGAACAAATTTACCTTGATGAAAAATTCAACACTTTGAATTTAGTTTTCTCATTTTGCCTCAAAGTTTTACCTGTTAAAAAATCTTGGTATTGAAGAATCATTGGTGAAGAGAATAAATTACAGAAAATTAAGAATGTAGATTAGGAGACCAGTTAAAGTATCCATAATTCTTATCCTAAAGCAAGCAGATGCAGAGAATGTAAAGTAGTAGACAAACCCTTGGAAATCTGGCTCAAACTTCTCAAATTAAAACTGTCTAGCCTAATAAGTTAATAAATATATTTTTTAACTTCATAGTCCCTAATAAGCAGGAGACACACTCCACACACTGAAACCTATGAACTTATGAATTATAAAACTGCCCCATATGTCCCCATCAGACACCAACATATGACTGTAACAGTTCTGGATAAACTGACATTTGGATAAACTGAGGTTTTCATTATCAGAGGTTAATTGGTAAAGGATAAGAGCAACTGAAATAGAATTTTCTTAAAACAGGTACCAACATTTCATTGTACACAGGAAAGAAAGTATTGTCTAAAAACCAAAAATCACAAAAATGTTTAACATTTATTTTACATTTATTTAACTACGTGTAAATTCTTAGAATAAGTTAAATGTTTGGGGTTTTTCTTGCATAATCTTTCCAATGAAATTATGACAGCAAAATATGATACCCTTCCTTAATATTTGAGTTTTATACTATAAAAAGAGAATCATTTCTATATAAAAATCAATGGCTTTATCCATTTTCTCAAGGGCCTTTCCTTAGTCCCATGAGATATTCACATAATTCTCTGAAGTATCTACCAAGTCATCATTTCTGTGATTTCCTTTTCTTTAATTGATAACTAGTCTACCTCTATCAGATCCTCATTTGCTAATGATTTTATATGTAATTGATCAGTTTTCTAATATCAGTCTTAGGGTTTTGTGAAATTCCACATCCTTGGCAAGATAAGAAATTTCATGTTCCCAGTGATGAACACTGCATTTACATTATAGTATTTGAAATATACCAATCAGGAAAAGACCAACAAAGACGGTGGGAGGGAAAAAATAGATCCTGGAATATTAAATAGGTATTAATTTTTTAACTGTCATACCACTAAGTAAATATTCTTATGATAACCTCAACTGCCCTTGTAACCTCATAACTGGGGGACCTTAATTATTAAATGGACTCTTAAATTGACACACAGAGTCCTCATGAATAAGTAAATCTGTATAATGGGCTTAAGAATTTAAATAACATACTTTCCCCCTTACTGTCCCTAAATATGAATAAAGAGAAAATACTCTTTACAACTATCAATATTTTTAGTTTACAAGATAAGCAAACCTTAAAAAACTAAGGAATGAACTAGAAGACATTACTAAGTATATACGAAATCACTATCTAGAGCCAAACCAGGAAATGCATGCCCACATCTCTAAACAGTACTGAGGTGGTCTAACTGAACTGAGCATGAATTCCAGCTCTACCACTTGCTACATATTAAAGATATTGGACAAATCTCTTTAACTGAGTTGCAATTTCTTCATCTCTTAAAATGGATACAGTATCTGTTTCACATCAGGATAATGTAAGAATTAATATTGTATGAAAGTGCTTCACAAAGGTTTGGCACATGGTAGACACTCAGTAAAAATGGAAGTTAGTATTATTAATAATATACACATAAGCTCATGCCAGAGGACCCCTCAGATTCTCACACAAAACTCTTAAGTGATATGTACTTCTAAAAAAGCTTCAAAATCTGTTTTTCTAACCAACAGATAAGCAAATTCAAATTTGTAAGTGTGGAGTACTAAAGCAGAAACACTGATAGCAGCAAATGAGAGTTGACATTGATAAAGAACAAATTCTAACAGCAGATTAGCCAGAGATCATTTTGAATAGGGGCAAACAATTCAACACATCTTCTCTTTTTGAGATAAGAAAATTTTAAATTGTAAAATATTTAAAACATAGAGAAAATTATGAAGAATATAACAAAGACTGTGATACACACCACCCAGCCTTATCAAATTTTAACAACTTGTTATCTTTCAGATTTCTTGAACATTACAAACACAACTGAAGCACCCTGAATATCCCTCCCCAATCCCATTCCCCTCCCTCCCTCTCCAGAGGGAACCACTATCCAAAATTTGTCACTCCCCATGCAAGTTTTTAATACCATGAGTTCCTAAGTATGTATCCATAAACAATGTATAGTTTTGTTTTGCGTTCAATTTACTCTGTAAATATTTAATTAGCACCATGTGCTAGGCACAGTTCTAGGTGCTGGGGATAGAGCAGAGAACCAACAAATATGCTTATGTTTGTATATTTCCAAACTTTACATAAATGGTATCACACTGTACAGCTCATTCTATAATTTGCTTTTCTGGCTCAACCTTGAATTTCTGAGATGTATCTCAGATGCTGATGTTTCTAGTTCATTTATTTTAACTGATGTATAGTATTCCATTATATGAGTATACTAGAACTTATCTTCTTAATGGAGATTTGTTTCCAACTCGTATTACTAAAGATGCTATAATGAACCTTCTTTACACATTTCCTTGTTTACGTATGCTTTAATTTCTTAAAAAAAAATTTTGCTCTTCAATTTTACCAGATATTGCTAAATTGCTCTTCAAAATAATTTTATCAATTATACTCCATCAATGATGCCTAAGAGTTTCTACTTCTCGACATCTTTGCCAATACTTAGTATTTCTTCATTGCTTATTTTTATTTATATTCTTGTAACTAGGAAGCTTGAAAATTTTTTCCATATTTACTGCTCATTTTAGCTTCTCTTACATGATTTTCTGCCTATTTTGCTCCAGGGTAATTGTTTTATATATTCTGGATGCTAATCTTTTCTTGGCTATGTGCATTGAAAATATGTTCTCCCACCGGCCTATAGGTTATCTTCTCACATTGTTGTCTTTGGTTAGAATGAAGTTTTAAATTTTAATGCAGTCAAACTTAGCAATCCTTTAATGAGTTATGCTTTTTGTATCTTAAAAAAAATCCTTTCTCATCCTTAGAACATAAATATATTCTATATTTCTTCTAAAGCTTTAAAGGTTTGCTTTCATAATTAGGTCTTCAACTGGCAGTTATATTTAGCTATGGTATGAGATAGAAATCTAATCTTACTTTGTTTTTTCATATATATATATATATATATATGAAAATCTACATATATATATATAGATAACCAGTTCTCTCTTTTCCATTTCCCTGCCATTAATCTGTAATGCCCCTGCTGTCATATATCAAATTTCCATATATGCATGGGTCTGTTTCTGGAAGTTCTACTCCATTCCATTAGGCACTTAATCCCTGTCCTAAGACTGTGTTTGATATCAGGAAGACTACCATCTTAGCAACCTTCAAAACTGTCTCAGATATTCTTGGCACTTTGCTGTTCCATATGAATTTTTAAGTTTAAAAAAAAAAAAAAAAAACCCTGCTTGTATTTTGATTAAAACTGAACTAAATTTATAGACTAATTTGGAAAGAATTGACTTCTTTATGATACTGAGTTTTCTCCCTGAGAGAAGATATGCGTTTGTTTTTGCAAGTACCTGGCAGTACTATCAACTTGGATTCAATTTTAAACTGCTGGCTAGATGGCTTTGGACCATATAGTAGTGTGAATTTGGGCCCCATACATGCATGAAGGCGGACTTGTGGTTAGAAACTTACTGAGGAGATTTTCTGACATCCCTCTACCAAGGTCATAATCTACATGAACAGCGTGGTATATTTCTAGATCACCTTAATGCTGTAAGTATAGCCCTGGGGAGTCCCAGCTTTATGCAGAGTTTTCCACTAGATTCCTCATCTTGAACTGGCCATAAAACTAACTCTCCTGTTCACTGTAACTCCTTATACATATCAAAACAGAAGATCAAGGTCACTCACTAGCATTTGGCAAATGCCTCCAGGGTAAAAGCCAGCTGAATACCAATTTACTTATTTGCATTCCTGCTTCTATTTCATTTTTGGCCCTAGGATTCCTTTCTTTCTTACCAGCTCAATTATACATTAAAAAAATACATTTTAAATACATCTTATTCTGCATTTCTATTTTTAGTAGAAAGGTTGTAAAAGATATTTTAAAATCTTCTATAGCCTAATTTTTATCTACTTGATTTACTAGTTTGGGATGGAAGTGTATTAAAAGTCTCTCACTATGATTATAGACTTGTAATTCCTTATCTGTTTTGTTTTGGGATTTTTTGTTTTGTTTTTTGAAATATACAAATTTCAAATTGTATACAAGTTCCTAATTACATGCTCTGAGTTGATTTTTCCTTTTATCAGTATGTACTGTTGTATTTTTATCCTTATTTAGGCT
Source organism: Panthera tigris (assembly GCF_018350195.1). NCBI lineage: Eukaryota > Metazoa > Chordata > Mammalia > Carnivora > Felidae > Panthera > Panthera tigris. The sequence goes on along the minus strand of NC_056672.1, from coordinate 58,880,428 downwards.
TTTGATCTTCCATCTGTCCAATAATGATAATCTATATTAGTTTTCCCATTTCTGGGCAACTTTTTATCTCTATAGAAAGTATACAGATGATTTCGGTTTTTATTCAAATTGCTATCTCTGTGTCTTTTAATAAAGAAGATCAATCCATTTATACTTACTGAGAACTACTCATATATTTGGAACTGTTTCTACTCCTTGTTTTCTACTTATCATCCCTTTGCTTGCTTTATTTGTTTATTTACTTTATAAAGCTTTCCTGTTTTCTACTAAACCTATCAAGTATAGGTTTGTAAAACCTATAAGGGAAAAGTATTCCCTTTCCCCCCACTTCTGATTTGGAATCTATACACTGTATGTCTACTATATTAGTTACCTTTAAGTTTCTTTTTCATTGCATGTATTTAATTACACATTGTTCTGAAAGAGTCTGAAGCTACTTAATATTTCTGCCTTCTTTCTGAACCTTACATGAACCTTACCATATTACACACAATCTATTTGTTGTTACTATCCAAAGCTACACTGTCCAGTTTGGTAGCCATTAGCCACATGTGGCTTTTGAGTCCTTGATATGTGGCCAGTCTGAATTGGGATGTGCTCTAAGTGTTAAACACCGGATTTTGAAAATTCAACATTCAAAAATGAAAGTAAAATATCTCAATAAATGTTATAATAGTTACATGTTGAAATGATAATGTTTTAGTCCTACTGGGGTAAATAAAACATTAAAAATTAATTTCACTTTTTTTCTTTTTAATATGACTAGGAGAAAATAAATCTAGACTTTTAGTTTTAACTTTGTTTTAAATACACCCCCCAAAAAACCCTAAATTATTATCTTCCTGCTATTAATAACATTTATCATTTCACCTAATTAAATTCTCCATTATGGAATGACAGTTTACCTGGATATATGGCATGGAGCATTATTTTTCCTTAGTATTTAAGATACTACTTCATAATCTCCTAACATCAACTGTTGCTGTTGAGAAACTTTGTTATAACCTTGAATTATATACCTCTGTAGGTATTCTGGCCTCTAACATTGGTGGTTTTTAAGATTTTGTCTTTATCTTTGATACTCTCTAGGGTTTTACTACAACCTGTTTCAATGTACATTTATCTTTATTTAACCTATGTGACATTTAGAGTTTACTTTTGATTCAAGGATTCAGGACCTTCTTTAATGCTAAAAATTCTCTCCCTTTGTGCCTTCAAAAATTAGTTCTCCACCAATCTCTGCATGTTCCTTTTCTATAATTCTTATCATACATACATTGGAGTCTTTCAATCCTCTATGACTTTTAAGTACTCAGTATTTTCCAATCCATTAATTCTCTCATCAATGATGTAAAGGATAATATTTACCCCCTCTTTTGAGTTTTTTATATACTAACTACATTTTTAATTTCTAAGAGTTGTAGTTGGTTTTTTCCAGATTAACCTATTCTCGTTTCATCTCTTTAAATGGAAAGTATTCCTTATTTCTTTGAGCATCCTAAAAATGCTTTAAAGTTTCTCCCAACCAATGGAATACTATGCAGCCGTTAAAAAGAATAAGATTATCCCATGGGTACTAACATGGAATAATCTCTAAATATGTTATTCAAGGGAAAAGCCAAGGTATATAATAGTGTGTGTAGTACGCTACCATTTATATAAAAGTGTATGTATGTACGTGTGTGTGTATGCTTGTACATGCATAGACTATCTCAAAAAGGATAGCAAGAAATTGGTAATAGTGGTTGCCTCTGGGGAGGGGAACTGGGTGGCTAGGGGACAGAGGTGGGAGATAGACTTACTTTTCACTGTTTACCCTTTTGTACCTTTGAATTTTGTACCACGTGCATGTATTACCTAGTCAAAAAAAAATAAATAATTTATTTTTAAAAATAAAGTCTTTGTTGGACTACTCCATAAAATTAACTTCATCCAGAAAAAAATGCTTGTTTTAGTTGCTGATTTTATGATATTAGTATGTCTTCATGAGTTTTGGCATTTTGGTTATAGGCTCATTTTGAGTAAGAAAGGTTTTAAGAAAGGTTTTTAATTACTTTTTTTCTTCTCCTATTTAATGCTTTTGTAGTTGCCCCCATTTGGATTTTTGAACCACTAATCCACAATTAGGCCACATAATGACATTAAGTCCTTCAGTTTCCTGATGATATTGGAGCTATCACACATATACATTCAATCACTGACTCAGTAATGACTTCATTACTGAGTCAGGCCAGGAGGATGTGTCTTAATCAGCCAAAACCCACAGCCTCAGGTAGTGAATAGCTTTTTCCTTTTTTCAGCCTTTTACAAATGGGGCAGGCATTCAGCCTTCCACAAATGGGACAGGCACTCTAGTCAAATGCCTGGCTTTGTGTAGTAATTCTGGCTCTGGTTCCTGCTTCACATAAAGTACTTGGGTACTTCTGATTCTTGACAGGAACTAAAACTACCACACATCAATACCAGATGGAAAACTCAGTGGGCTTGCAGTTTCAGACCTATAACAGCTTCCCTGTGTTCCATTTCTGGCCCACGAAAATGTTTATGTTGTTTCAGAGCCTCACTATATCTTTTGTGCTATTTATTGTTCAGTGTGTTTAGAGCATAGAGGTTACATCAAAACTCAGTAAGTCACTGTGACTAGAAGTAATTTCCACGTTTTTTTTTTTTGAACAGTAACAGTAATCGTTATAAAGGGAATATAATCTTATTACATAATGTTTAGAAAACAGAAAATTACTCATTATCCATTCATTCTAACCCATCCTATGTTAGCATTGAAAAATATTTCCTTATCTTCTGCATTTCATATTTTTAACAATTTTTATCATGATTTTTACCTATATTGTCCCAAGCATTTGTCCATGTTGATATGTAGTCCCTATGACCATCATTTTAATGACTGCATATTAATCCACCAAGCTGTTCAACTGTTATTTACTTCCCACATTATTAAGAATTTAAGGAGCTTCCAACATGCTTTTATAAAGAAGTTCTCTGTGCAAATGTGTTTTTCCCCCTCAATAGTTTGGAATGGGGAGGGGATAGGTGAGAGAGGCTAAGTAAGGGATTGCCATAATTCTACACAGATCATTAGCCCAAAGACATTGGAGGACTATTGTAATGCATGGCTGAGGTTCATAATGATGACCCTAATATATGAAGAGAAAAGATAAAATCATATGGAAGTGAAAAATGCATTTCAGAAAAATTCTTATCCAAAATGGTTAATAGTAAGTTTTATAATTAAAGGGATAAGTTTCACAAGGGATAAAATTCAAAGTTCACAAATGCATGTCATCTAGCACTGCTGGGCAAGACATTACCAATTTTCATTAACTTCCAAAACAGAATATTTTGGGTCACATTAATAAACTTCACTATTTCACTAAAATACTGACCTGATATTATTTACACAGTCTTCATGAGCTTCAGAAAGTGTTTTTATGTGCTTTGAAGATATAGGGTCAAAAAGCAGAACTTCAGTCTGTTCGCAAGCAACCGTCAGCACTGACCTGAAAGCAAATGACACATTTCTCTTTAGTTTTCTAGCATTCTTTCATTATTGATATTTATTTATAATCATACAAACTATAATGAATAACTTTTTTTTACCCATGTTAGTAGCAAATATTTTTTATTTTTAAAGTTTTATTAATTTTTTTGAGGGGGGGAGGGGCAGAGAGGGAGAGTATGAAAGAGAATCCCAAGCAGGCTCCATGCTCAGCACAGAACCTGACATGGGGCTCCATCTCATCATTGTGAGGTCTTGACCTGAACTGAAATCAAGAGTCAGACACTTAGCTGACTGAGCCACCCAGACACCCCAGTAGCAAGTATTTAAAAGATTGAAATTATCTGCTGTTGGCAATAGTAGGAAATGGTACTCTCAAATATGATAGTGAAGCATAAACTGGTACAGTTTAGGTCCGGAGAGTACCTGTGTCTATCAAACTTTTAGCACCACACTCTAACCAGCTGAGCTAAATGGCCAACCTTGTATCTATCAAACTTTTAAATGTGCATAACTTTTGACTCAGAAATTTTTTCTGGGAATTTAATCTAAAGAAATAATCATTTATAAATACAAAGAAACATAAAGATATGCTTCATTGTAATGAGAAATTGAAAGTACCTAAAAGTACATGAAAGAGGAATGACTGATTCTATAAGCCACGGTACATAATAGTTTGCAATATGGTGCAACATTTAAAAAGAAAGGGATAAGTTTTATGTGGATATGCAAGAACTCGAAAACACATTTCTAAATGAGAAAAGCTGGTTGCAGAAAAGCATGCATCGATGAGGCAACTTAGGAAAAAAAATTATATATAACAAAATTATGTATTTCTTCATCAATATCTATTAAAATGTACTGAAAAAGGTTTGGCATATATCCTACCAAACCAGTTAGATAAAATCAAACTTAATCTTTTCCTTTATAGTTTTTAGTATTATCTCTTGTTTCAGCCCTTTCCTATTAGAAAGTTATATAATTATAAACCTTTCATAAGTTGCCTTTTGATTTCTGAAAAGCAACTGTGTTTTATTTAAGTCTTAGTTTTCTGTGGGCACTGCTTTCAGATTCAGATCTAGCAAATGAAATCTTAAGTCTTTGAAACCGCAGGCCTGGTCTCAATTTATAGTTCCAGTAATAAATGGAATTTGTACACACTTAACATGAAAATACATAAAATAAAAATGTTTTTAATTTTTTAAAGTAATCTCTACACCCAACATGGGGCTTGAACTTACAATCCTGAGATCAAGAGCCACATGTTCTACCGACTAAGCCACCAGAATGCCCCAAGACAGAATTTTAATTAAAAAAAAAAAAATTTATTTGAGAGAGAGAGAACACACGTGCTTGAGCAGGAGAGAGGGGCAAAAAGAGAGACAGAACCTCAAGCAGGCTCCATGCTCAGCATGGAGCCAGATGTGGGGCCTGATCCCATAATCCTGGGATCATGACCTGAGGCAAAATCAAGAGTCAGACACTCAACTGACTGAGCCACCCAGGTGTACCCCCAAGACAATTTTAAATAGCCAAAATTTTCTTTTAATTTATTTATTTATTTATTTATTTATTTATTTATTTATTTATTTAACGTTTATTTATTTTTGAGACAGAGAGACAGAGCATGAACGGGGGAGGGTCAGAGAGAGAGAGACAGAATCCGAAACAGGCTCCAGGCTCCGAGCTGTCAGCACAGAGCCCGACGCGGGGCTTGAACTCATGAACCGCGAGATCATGACCTGAGCCGAAGTCGGACGCTTAACCGACTGAGCCACCAAGGTGCCCCCAAAACTTTCTATTTAGAACAAACTTTTTAGATAAAGTAGGAGAGGGAAAAAATCTACATTGGAATCTTTTCCATATTTAGTAATCATGAAATTGTCCTTTAAAGGGTGTCCGTAGGAACGCTTTTTAAAAAAATTTTAATGTTTGTTCATTTTGAGAGAGCCAGACAGAGCACAAGCAGGGGAGGGGCAGAGAGAGAGGGAGACATAGAATCCAAAGCAGCCCCCAGGCTCTGAGCTGTCAGCACAGAGCCTGACACAGGGCTCGAACCCACAAGCCGTGAGATCATGACCTGAGTGGAAGTTGGATGCTTAACCAACTGAGCCACCTAGGCTCCCTGGCAAAACCTTTTTTGAAATATCTGGACTTCAGGATTTTTGTGCTGGTTGATCAACATGAGTAAAAATATTCAAATTAATATCCATAATTTTAAAGCTAGCCATTTTTTGTTGTTATTCAGAAGAGTCACAGAATGAACTTTACTCCTTTTTGTGCATAAAAGTAAACGAATCGCTGGTTCTTGGAGAGTCTTTACCTTAAACACTGTAAGATATCTATAAAACTGACACTCATTGTTTTGTTTTAATACAAATAATTTTTGTACATGGCATGATTTGTAACTTTTTAAAATGCACATCAATTGTCCCAATATCAAAGCCTACACTTTTCTCATTGGTTTGAAACGTGATCTTTATCATATATACGTTTTGTTTCTGGATTCTACACCCCATTCTATGCAATACCACCACATTATTACAATTTCTAAATGGTTTTCTATGTGGTAAAGCAAGATCTCCTCATTGCTTTTTTTAAAATTTATTTATTTTGAGAGAGCAAGACAGCCTGTGCACAAGTGAAGGAGAGGCAGAGAGAGAATCAAAAGCAGGCTCCATGATGACAGCTCATGAAATGTGAGATCATGACCTGAACTGAAATCAACAGTAGGACGCTTAACCAACTGAGGAATTTTAAATATAGCATGTCAGGTCCTACTAAAAAACCTTGTTAGTATTTTTACTAGGATGCACTGACTTTCCAAATTAATTCAGTGGAATTTGTATCATTCAGTATTGAATCACCCATCAGTAACATATACACCTTCCCACATATTCAAGATTTTCTTAGCAAGAGTATCTTAGCAATTCTTGGGCCTTTAAACATCCTTATACATTTCAAATCAACTTATCAAGTTATGTACACACACACACAAGTCCAGCTATGGATTTTCAGATTATAATAAATCTATATAAAAGTTTATGTAGAATTGAAATCTTTATAATATGGAGTCTTTCAATCCATGAACATGGTGTATTTCCATTTACCATGGAGATTTTTCTCCATATGGGTCATACCTATCTTTTCTTAGATTTATTCGTGGGTACTTGACCATTTTTTTCATACTTTTGTAAATATTCTTTTTTAAATTTTGCTTTGTTGTTGGTGTACAGAAATGCAATTGATTTTAAAATAATTTATCCATTAATCTTGCTATTTTAATACTTTACCCGTAGGTTACTTTAGGTTTTCTTTGTCAATAATCATATCATCTACAAGCAAATGCTTTGTTCTTTTTTAATACTTTTTTCCTTGCTGCACTGGCTAGAACTTTCGGTATAATGTTAAATAGAAATGTTACTATAGCAGGCATGCCTCTCATTCCTGATCTTCAAGAATACATTCACTGTTTCATCATTAAGTACAATGTTTGCTGTAGAGTTTTTTTGTTTGTTTTTCTTTTGTGGGGGATAGATTTGTTATTGGATTAAGAAATTTTCTTCTACTTCAAATTTGCTGTTTTTTTCATTGATATATGTTCAATTGCATAAAAGTTTTCCAACACTTACTGAAATTATCCTAGGTTTTTCCTTCAATATGTTAATGTAGTGATTTACATTATTTTATTTTCTAAACCTTTGATTTCTACCATAGAGCTTATTTAACTCATTTGGCTAAAGCTGTGGGCTCACATTTCTGGCTTCTCTTCCTTTCATAGATCTTGGCCCTGCAATTTACTTATTACCTTATTTCTCTAATTCCTTCAAACACAAATTTTTATATCTTACATTAAATATTTATATTTTTTCTAGCTTTTCTAATTATTCTCTGTTGAAGGGTTGGGCCAAACCACCTACTCTACTTCTTCTGGAAAGCTATAATCTCTACCTCTTGCATCTGAAGTTATGTCACCCCTTTTCATTCTGAATATTGTTTGCTTGGGCATTCTCTTAATCGATATGAGTGTTTTTCATTTTTATTTGTCTTTTCAAAGATAAGATTTTCTCTGGTGAGTATTTCTACTGAATTTTAAAAAGTTCACCAGTTCCACTCTGTTACTCTATTTCCTTCCTTCTCCTTTCTTTGCTTACTTTGCTATTATTTGCACATAATTTCACTATTCTTTCTTGAGATAGATACTTAGCTCATTTTTACTTGTCTTCCTTTCCAGTTTATTAATGACTATTATTTTCCTAGTAAGTACTGTTTTACTTGTATCTTACAAGTTTTGAGATGTGGTACTTTCTTTATCATTCAGTGCTAAATATTTCTAACGTCCACTATCATTTCTTTTTTGGCCCATATGCTACTTATAAATGTTTCTTCACTTGAAAACACTTGAGGTTTTCCTAGTTATCTTTTTGTTATTGATTTCTAGTGATCACACTGTACTGATATACTGTAACTTCTTTGATAATCTTTTAAAATGTGGCCTTGTAAGTGAAAATTTTATAAATTTTCCTTGTGTGTTTGGGAAAAAAAAATGCAGGAGGCAGCTGTTACATATAGCCAAGTGTGATATTTAAAAATGTTAAACATTCAATAGTAATATAAACATGAATAAAAATTTTTCAACATTTTAAACATAAACTAACCTATAAATTATAAAAACTCTTCCCAAGTGATAGTTCTAATTAAGTTGTTTGTCATATTATTCTAGTAATTTCCATTATTTGTTAATTTTTGGAAATATTAGCCATAATCTTTTCTTTGACCCAGATGCCGTTGTCTGCACCATGAATTGGCATAAAGAATTACATAAAGCCCCTCCAAAAATGTCCACATTAAATAGGTAGTCATTAAGTAACTTGTAATCTTCATAAGTAATAAAAAAATTACTTAACATCAACAGAATTATCGGGCTACATCCTCTTTTTAGCTTTTGCTGAAGTATATTAAAAATTTTTAGCACTTATGCTTGTTGTTAATTTTGTGTATTAAATATGTATACAATTATGTTAATAACTAAGCCACAAAAAGAATCTGTTGATATATCATGTTTAATTATAATCCTTTAGTCCAGATGACAATATAATATAGCAGTTAAAAGCATAATAAGCCAGGATACAAATCCTTTGTTTAATGACCTTTCTGCTTCTCAGTTTCCTCAGTTAAATGTTCCTGAGATTTATGTTGGTGGTCAGTTTCATTAATAAAATGAGTGTTTACTGATGCCCATGGTAGGCAGGTATTCAGTGGATTTTAGCAAACTTAGCCCACTAAATAATGGTGAAATTCAGTAGGAATAAAATTAGGGATCTGCATCCCTGGAGTAATGACATCCATAAACCATCCCTAGAGGCCTCATTCATCTGCTGTGGATTCTGTTCTGTCATGGAGTGCACACTATGCCAAGAGAGTTAATATGTCTGGATGGTGCCTGCAGTAGTGCTAGTACTCTTGTCTGACTGACTTGTTCATCTCTGGATCTCCCCGGAGGCTGCAGTTCTCACAAATGACTATGTGAGAATGGCTGGGAAAGTGCCTGAGAAAGGCAGGCAGCCCCACACTAAGGGAAGCTAAACGGTCACTGGGCATTTGCCTATGGATTTTTTTTGTGTGGGGAAGGGTATCTGGCATGGATAAGGAGCACTTTGAACTGATGCTGCAGCTCTCCAGTGAGATGCTTGTTGGTAGCTTGCTGTGCCAGCTCTTAACTCTGTAGTTGTTATATAATGGGTTATTCTAGGAGGTCCCATGGAAGGTACTCAATGGGCTTGGGGCAGTAACTATTCAACCACTATGGACATATATGAATATTTTTACAACTGGTACAGCTGAACCAATGTGTACTGATTATCAGGCCTGGACACGGCATACTGCCCTTTAAAGCAAGATTTTAAGTGGTGTTTTGATCTTATGTTTGTGTCTGCATAGCTGAAGTATATACTATAATGTACATTAAAATCTTTCTTCATGATAAACTTGATACATATATTTTAAACCTAAAAGACTCATCCAAGTTTAGAGCTGTTTTATTTTCCACGTGAATTGAGCTTTTATCAGCATGACCTCCATCTCTAGTAATTTTGCCTTAAAGCATAGTTTGTATATTAATATAGCTCACTAGCTTTTGTTTAGAATGTGTTTGATTTATTTTTGTCTATCCTTTTGAACATATTAAGTACTATTATACTTATTATAATTAGTAATATTTGGATTTATTTTCAGCCATTCTTTGTGCTTTCTTTTTTTAATGTTTATTTTTAAGACAGAGAGTGCTAGCAGAAGAAGGGCAGAGCGAGGGAGACACAGAATCCAGAGCAGCCTCCAGGCTATGAGCTATCAGCACAGAGCCCGATGCAGTGCTCGAACTCATGAACCGCAAGATTATAACCTGAGCCAAAGTTGGATGCTTAACCGACTGAGCCACCCAGGCACCCCTTCTTTTTAAAAAAAATTTTAACGTTTATTTATTTTTGAGAGAGAGAGAGACAGAGCATGAGTGGGGGAAGAGAAGAAAGAGAAGGAGACACAGAATCCAAAGCAGGCTTCAGGCTCTGAGCTGTCCCACACAGCCCAATGTGGGGTTCGAACTCAGACTGTGAGATCATGACCTGAGACGAAGTCGGACGCTTAACCGACTATGCCACACAGGCATCCCTGTGCTTTCTATTTATTATACCTTTTCTACTTTTTTTTCCCTTTCTTGTTTTTTTTTGAAGTATTTCTTTCTCATTCCATATTTTTTCCTCTACTAGTCTGGAAATAATATATTCTTTCTTGTATTTTACTGTTTAACTTGCAGATTTTAATATGCAAACATTAAAACCTAAAGTTATGATGTTAAATTCTCCCTCAAGGAAACAAGAAATTTAGAACATTCCTTCCTAATTTGTTACTGGTTTTTTTTCAATTTTAGTTCCATCTTTGTTAATTCCAAAAGACAAAATTGAAGGTATATTTAGTTTCACATGCATATTTCCTTTTTTTATTCTTCATTCTTTCTACCATCTCAGATCTTCCTGTTGAAAACTCTTCTCTTTGAACTTCAAACTTCATTATTGAAGGTCTGGTGGCAAACTCACTGAGCTTTGCTTGTGTATGTATTTACTTCATCTTTGTCCTTGACAAAAATGAAGATCCCCATCTTTATTGGGTATAGACATCTAGATTGGAAATTTTTTTTCCCCCAGCATACTGAAAATAATCACCACTGTCCTCTGATTTACACTATTATTTTAAATATTTTTTTTTGTTTATTTATTTTTGACAGAGAGAGAGAGACAGAGCATGAACAGGGGAGGGGCAGAGAGAGAGGGAGACACAGAATCTGAAACAGGCTCCAGGCTCTCAGCTGTCAGCAGAGCCCGACGCGGGCCTCGAACTCATGGACCATGAGATCGTGACCTGAGCTAAGTCGGATGTTCAACCGACTGAGCTATCCAGGTGCCCCTGATTTACACTATTATTGATGACTAATTGACTATCACTCTCATAATTAATCCTTTGAAGGTATTTTTTCTCTAGCTTTTAAGATTTTCCATTTGTTGTCCTGGAGTCCCTGTATGTCTAGAAAGGATTCCTATTTGGGGTCTGCAGGGCATCTTAAATCATGGTCTGGTGACTTTCTTCAGTTCCGGAAAGTTCTCAGCTATTATCTCTTCAAATGGGTGTTGTTGTTTTTTTGCCCCATTATCTGTCTCATTTTCTTCAGAAGCTTACCAAATATATACTATGCCTTTTCTCTCTATGCAACATGTCACTAACCTCCTTAATATTTTCAATCTCCGCATCTTTCCTGTCTCCATTTTAGATAATTTCTTCACTTCTGTTTTCCAATACACTAATTCTCCCTACAGCAGTCACACATATTGTTATCTATCAACATCATCAAATTTCATTTTTCAAAATGTCATCCTAGGAGGTGTTATTGTACAACATTTTTGGAATTCTTTAGAAATTACCTCTACTCCATGTATCCTTTACATTTCTTTTTTAGTGCCAAATTCTCTCTTGTCTGGTCTCTATTAAATTCATAATTTTAATTCTTATTTCCTGTGTCACCTCTCCTTGTCTGTACTAAGAAGTCCTTATAAGTGACAGTGGCAATGTACCTAGTAAGCTGATTTAACCCATCCAACTGAGGGTTATGAGAAATTATCTCCTTTAACACAGATGTCATTTTTCTATAAAATTATTTTAAGTCCTATGAAAATCTGGAGCATATTAGTAAGTATAGTAAGAATACTAAAAAATTAAAACACTTAACTATTTTCACCTATTACCTTGACACAGAAAAGAACAGCAATGTGCAATGTTGGCAACAGTATGCAGAGACAGGTACTTTCAATGGAGTATTTCAGGCAACAGGAATGAGAATTAGTAAAATCTTCACAGAGGGCAATTTGATAATAGGTATCCAAAATCTTCATAACCTTTGGCTCATTCTAGGGAATTATCATGAGGACATAAATCTAAAAATTTTATTTATACAGGTTTTATTTAAATAAATGAAAAATTTTAAAGAATGCTGTAGAAATATATTGACATAAGTAATTCACAATATACTATGAAAAAAAGCAGGCAACAAAATGACTCCATGTTTATATTAAAATAAACATATACAGGGGCACCTGGATGGCTCAGTTGGAAGAGCATGTGACTCTTGATCTCGAGGTCCTGAGTTTGAGCCCCACGTTGAGATTACTTAAACAAATAAATAAAACCTTTTAAAATAGGTAGATAACCATATACAAAGAAAAAAATTCCTTGGCTAGCCATTCAATCTCTGCAATTATAACTGCTGTTTAGCTTCTTTTTGCTCATTTATTGCCTAGGTCTTCTAGAATGAGTATATGTCAACTGCAAATTAAACAGTGCTGAATTATTTTAAGTATCAGAATACCTAACTACTTTTTAAAAAAATGTCCGTATGGGACACTATTGTCCATATTCAAACATAACTATCAGTAATATATTCCTCATTCTAATAGCACTGGCAATGGGAACTCCTTCATAATTGGTTCTACCCGTCACCTGAACCTAACATCCCACTTCCAGAGAGTAGAAACAGCTATTTCTGAAAGCCTGACAGAATAGGTAGGGGGGTGGGAAGAAAGAAGTTGGGGTATGGAGAAGAAAGGAACCAAATGTTTATGAGGAACAGATTCTTGGTATTTTAGGAGGAGCTTTAGGAATAGGGCTTGGATGGAAAGAGGAGTGGGGAAAGGCAGTTCCGTGAATAAACTTCAGCAATAGTTTCCCCTCTCTTCCCTGTATTCAGGTGCACATTCATTGCTATAGGTTCCACCCAACTGCTGTTAGTAAAAACCCCCAGAGATCCTAGCATCAAGCATAATTAGGAAGAAGCACCCACATCAGTGAAATGGAATATGGTGTGCCTCCTCACCATGAGATTTCAGAGTCTGCTACTTTTCTCCTTTGTTAGCGTATTTCAGGTTTTTCTTTAGCAAAAGATTTTGCTTTGTTAAACTATCATCTTTCGGCTTCACTAGCATGACAAACTGATCCTCCAACCATAGGTCCTTTAACATACCATTTCCTCTATCTGAAATGCGTCTCTGCCCTCCCCCATCTTACCTTGGCTAGTTCATCTTCTACTCATTTTTCTGTTCTTGGTCAAATGTTATTTCTTCCAGAAACCTCAAACACCCTAGTATACAACAGGTTCCCTCAGGCTTTTATCCAATTTATAAATATATATTATGAATTATTTAGTATGGTCATTAATATGTGGTTGAACTAGTATGTCCCAAGCGTAATAAAAGTGGTCCCATTAGCTGCTTTTGCTCACCACCGCAACTTCTGCATCTGGAACATAGCAAGTGCTCAACAAATATTTGCTGAATGAGAGAATGAATAAATAAGCAGCTAAGCAAATGACTAGGAATCCAGAGGCCTTGATCGGGTAAGAGTTAAATTAACTATGTCCTCTCAGGGTAGAACTGTGGGTCAAGTTTTTCCTTTGTTGCTTGTTGAACTCGTTTGTGTACTCACCAAAGTTTTAAAAATACCTGTTATTTTGAAAATTCCCCAAAACCCAAAGCAAACTGAGGCCAAACATGAAATATTTACTCTGCCAGGAAAAAGGCTGGATACCCTTAACAGAAGCATCCAGTCTAGCCTGGGAACTTCACAAATGCCCCACATCATAAGACACCACTCGGCCGCCTCGTCGTCTTAGTATCCTCCCGGAGCCAAGGAACGTACCCTTGTCCCCTCAGGGCAAGTCAGGCGCAGAGTTCGTGGAACCTGCAGGCTCCCTACCCTCGTCAGAAGCTTCGAGGAGAAAAATGCAAGGCCGGATGACAGGGAAACAAGGAGCCTTTACCGCACACGTTATCTGCCAGGCACGTACTGCGTACCAGAGAACCGGGCTCTGGCCGGGCTCTAGCCCCACCGCGCCGAGTCCCGAGGAGCACACAGGAGTCCTGGGCCTGCCCACCTCCAAGGGCTGGGGGGAGACCTCCAACAGCCACAGGGCACTTCACAAAGTGCCGGGGGAAGGGGCCTGCGGGCCGGTGACCCCGAACCCCCGGCGCCCGCAAACGGGAGGCAGAAGCAGGCGGAGGCCGGCACCCGCCCTCCGAGGGGCCTCGCTTACCCGTCGGGGGAGTACTCGAGGTTGAAGACCGCGCCGTGGGTACGGGTGCTGAGGTACACCGAGTCCGCGGGATGGATGGAACCATAGAGATTAGTCATGGTGCGGAAATTGTCCCGCGCCGGGTCCACGAACAGCCCGCGGCCCAGACTGCGTTCTCTCAGCCACCCGAACAGCCGGGCACCGAGGCCGTGGCGGCCCCGGCCCCCCGCCCTGCAGCCGGGCCCGGGTCGCCGGCGCGCCGGGGAGGGCGGTGACGGCTCTCCCTGGGTGGAAGCTGCAGAGGAGTCCAGAGCTGCGTGAGGCTCGAGCTCCCCGGCGTGTGCGGCCGGGGGCAGCGAGGGGACGCCGGGACGGCGAGGGCTCCGGGAGGGCGACGGGGGAGGGGCTGCGTCAGCCCCGGGCTGCGGCGGCGCGGGCGGGGAAGGGAGCGGCCCCGCTGCCGTTGCCTGCCCCGCATGGGATGCCGGCTCCTCAGTCCCGGTTCCGGCCGTCCCATCCCCTCCCGGACTACCGGGCCCGAAGGTAAACATGACCAACGCGCCCACCCCCCCCCACTCCCGGGCCGCTGCCCCACCGGCCGACACCTCACCGATCCCACCGCCACTTCCGGCGTGCGACGGCCTAACCCCGCCGGCTGGGAAACACGTGCTGCTCCTGGCCATCATCCGTTGGGGACCGCGAAAGTGGGGACACAGCCGACGGCGGGTGTTTTAGCCCCGAAGGGACGGTGGTTGGGAACGACTAGCTGTGTTTGAGCGCAAATGAGGATGCCCAGGATCCTAGCTATATGGGGCAGTGTTAGCATCAGGGTACCGCGTGCGACAGAGTCAATCTGTAGTTGTCAATCATCGTGACCAGGGATGACTGGGTCTAAATGGCCAAAGGGGTGGACTATGATGATGTACTGTTATCCTCACTTTATGATAAGGTCACAAGGGGAAGAAATTACCATATTGTGTGCAGGTCCCACATACTGAGTTGCATGGCGTACTGCCTACTCGGACTCAAGAGTAAGTACTCAGGTTCACTATTGGCGCTAAAAGCCCAGGTCCTGGAAAACGGGGGCCTGGAAAAGGGGGCCTACTGGTGCCCTGAATATCTGCCTAACTCCCAGCTACTGCCCAGTAGGTCAGGAGTTTATCAAGACCAATGTCTTCCTCTCCTCAGGAAGGAGCGTATATCCAGCAAGAGTCACTGATTGGAGCTGGAGACCTGAATCAAATCAACCTTACAAGCAACAGAACCTGTGGTCAATCCTGCTTACATGTGCCAGGGCACAGACAGCATTACAGATGCAAGACCCTTCACCATTGCTGTTAAAGATCAATATATACTACTCCTTTGTAAAAAAGAGTTAACAGGAACTGCAGTATTTCTTCAGGAGGGAAGGAGAGTTCAATAAAAGAAAGCTTGAGGTACAAGGAAAGGTAGATAAAAGAACTGACAACTCTTCTAGGTACTGACAACTCTTGATTGAGAGCTGTGTTGTAGAAAGCACACATTTGATGACTGAGGATAAACCTGGAGGATCTTTGTAGGAAGAGCTATCCTGTGAGGACAGATCTGAAGGATCTCCAGTATAAGGGAATGAGATTTGGAGAGCTGAACATTCAGCAAGTCCTCCAACCAGGAAAGTTAGTAGTTATTCGGCTCTCCTGTCCATGAGGTGATTGAAAACAGGGCAAGAAGCAAGCGTCTTGAGTTCAGAGATCATAGCAGCCATTCCTCTGGAGATACTCTCCATGTTGCCCACACAGAGCAGAAGGGGTAGGTAAAGGTCTATTTTGTGATTAATAAATTATGTCCCTTAATGACCCCCAACATTTGGCTGCAACAAATAACAGAGGCCCTCTGCTTGACCCCTAAGTTATGGTCAATGGCTAAAATTTTACGGTCTACAAAACACTGACCATTTACCAATATTATTAATTTTTTTAATAGGTAAAATAGAACAGTTTTAAAAGGTTACATATTCCAAGGTATTTAAGATACAGTTCCAACAGAAAAATATAAGTTCTGCAATGAAATTTTGTGCTGCCTCAAGATAATCAGATTTCACAGTTCAGGCAAATCAGAATTAACACACTATAGTCCCAAAACTGATTAAGAAATGTTCACTAACAATTTAGAGAATCTAGAGAAGCCAAATGAGAAGAAAATATTTTGTAGGTTTGTATGTTATCTCTGTTAGATAATGAGAATGATTCTTGAGAAGATAGCCAAAAAAGGCAACGGTGGCTATAACACACAGAACAAGTCATTCAGTAATGCCAGGGTTTGCTTTTTTCCTTTTCTTTCTTACGCTTCTTCTTAAAATGGGAGTCCTCACTTATCCCAAATAATTTTTACTAAAACCTAAAATAAGAATAAATTACATAAGGACTACAATTCTGTTGAGATGACCATGATTTTACAACTCATAAGTAGAAAAAAAAATTACTGGAAGTTACCTGAGAAGGTACTAAAGAAGTTAACTGAGAAGCTACTAAAGATAGATTAACTGTGCCTGTCCTGTTTACCCACTGCCTTTGAGAGCCTTTAAATACAACCATGTCATGTTAACAAGGAAAATGGCTGCAAATTAGTCTATACAGACCAATTTCTATTGGTCTAGACACTATTTTCAAGTGCTAAAAAATTTTCAACTCCAACTGCTCAACATCACAGATACCAGTTCATCAGAAATGCCTAAAGCATCCTATGAACTTCTTTCCCCTGATGTTCCTTTTAGATCACAACACAAGGAAACAACTGGCAAAGGTTTCCAAAGGTTTCCGAAATTAACAAATGTTTCCTCTACGCCCAGGTATCACACACCCCTGGACACCCCCAACACTTAGGCTCTATCTCATTAAGCAGGCCGGGAGCAAATTCATTTACTTTCTTCCCTATCCACTGACTAGATGTTTTTAAAAAATTACTTCCTAAGGGATGTGTTATAATGCAATGTGCCTGAAATATGGATCTTTCTGTTTAGGCTGTTATACTTTTGGAGCAGTAAGTTCACTCCTGATGTCTTTGACATCATTGGTTCTGCCCATCAGATAGAATTACTTGTTGGGGGCAAGACTGACAAAATGAGCAAGTCAACTGGACATGGCAAAAAAAAAGCTGAAATGGAAGCTATATCCCAGGCATCTTCTCAATTGAAGCCTCGTACCTCAAGCATTTTGAAATGGTCATCTGTTATATCATCAGCTCGGGAAATAGCAAGTGCAAACTCCAGCATTGCCTTTTCCCGAGCAGGGAGATCAGACTTTCTCCAGTTCACACAGACGTGCAAGAAAATACACAGAAGCAGAATCTCTGTTCATCCCAGTATAGCCAATAAAACAAAGGGCCTAACAAAATGAAAAAAATCCTAGGTTAGAGTAAAGGGACAAAGTCAGACCAAAATAAACTTTCCAGCTAAACTTGATCAAGTCCAGTGGAATGCAGACCTGAAACTCTGGCTCAGCACCACCTCTGCCAAGAAGTCTTCTTTGCTCACTCCAACTACAAGCACCTCCTCTTTCTCCTCTAAACACTATGGCATCAAAAATCTCAGAACCAAGACTCAGAGACTCTGAGTACATAAGGACCCCAAATCCCAACTTTTTCATATGAGTAAAGTGAAGCTCAGATTATTATCCCTTTGTCTCCAATTAATCCCAAACAAGATGCAATATTTGCAAAATTAATAACTGACACTTAGCAATTACTATGTGCTAAGAATGTGCTCAGTGCTTCATATTATCTTATTTCTTCTTCTTTTTTAATGTTTATTTTTGAGAGAGAAACAAAGTGTGAGCAGGGGAGGGGCAGAGAGAGAGGGAGACACAGAATCCAAAGCAGGCTCCAAGCTCTGAGCTGTCAGCAGAGCCCAACTGTGAGATCATAACCTGAGCCAAAGTTGGATGCTTAACTGACTGACTCACCCAGGCCCCCCAATATTATCTTACTTCTTATAAAAATCCTAGGAAGTAGTATTTTTATTATCGTCCCATTTTATTGGCAAAGAAACTAAAGTTCAGAGAGGTAAATTGACTTCCCCAAGGTCACACAGTTGGAAAGTGGCAGAACTAGGATCTGACTCCAAGTGTATTTGATTCCAAAAATTATACTTATAATCATTGCCCTTTCTCAGGCATAACACTGAAAACTACTAAACACCTAAAAATAGAAGAATAATGCAGCAAACCATGGTGTGACAGCATACTTTATGGACACTAGGGAAGCAATGCCTAGAGAATGATCTTGAAAGAACAAGAGTCTGGCAACTAGGCAGGAGGCGCTCAGCAGGGCAAAGGGAAGAGGATGTACCTGTCCTGAAGTGATCTTGAGGATGGCAACAAAGGCCCTTCAAGAACAGTTTGCAAGGTGGGATCAGGAGGGTATGTTGGGGGGTAGGAAGACTGATGACCTTCAACCTGAAGAATAAATACAGAGAACAGATGTTTCTGTTTCCCGGCACAGAGGATCAGGAGTTTCACTATAGGGATCAGTAGGACTTTGTAAGCTTGGTTTACAAAAAACCCATGTTTGCTGTGCCTTTACCCTTGGTCCATTTCTCTGGGAAGAATTAGCATGATCTCTGATACCCAAAGGTCCTGAGTTTGGATGAAAGAGATAGTAAGCTGTTGGCTGGGGGATTGAGACCAATTTCACAACCAGTCTTGGTGGGAAAGAGAAGATGGAGGCAGTTCTAGAAATGAAAGGCAGACAGGCGTAGGCTTGGGCCAGAAGCAAGAAATAAATGAAAATGTATGAAGCTGTTTTGGACCCATTAGGAATAATTAGTGGCTAGACTAAATTCACACTGGCAAATGCAAACAGTATCATGTAGCAGAAAGAGCTCAAGCTTTGAAAATGGACTCTGCCATCTTCTAGTTGCATGCCCCATACTAAGTTACAGCTCTGAACCTCAAGGATAAAATGGTTATAATAAGGCTCAACTTTGAGGGGGAGCTGTGTGCATTTGAGAGAATGTATGCCATGTATCCAGGACCAGGTCTGGCACAAAGTTGGGGCACAGCTAACCCCTGGTCCCAAACGTCATGCATACACAGGAGCAGATGGGCACAGTGATGGGACTGGAAGGGAACTCAAGCAACGAGAAGAGCTGGGAGGCGGGGGGGCATTCCCTGCACCATATAGTGGCATGGATCTTTCCCTTTCCTTAGGTATGAAGAAGCCCTGAAACTGGCATAGGGGAGGTGGGCACCAACCTGGTCAGAGAGCACTGGGTTCTTTGAGGAGATCCTGTACCAGGCACTGTGGACAACCACGATGTATGGGCACCTGTTGGCCAGGCTGGTCACCACAATGATAAATTCCTTGTCAACTCTGCTGAGCTGACCTACAGAGGGAGAGGAGAGGAGAAGAGACCAGTTCAGAAGCCCTGGATTGCAGCTTAGGATAACCGAGACAGGTTCAGCCATACTTTAGCAACAGACTTCTCCCCTACCCCTTCACTTGTGCATCCATTCCCAGTCTCTTGCTACCAGCTACCCTATTTTATTTTCTTCGTAATACTTAACACTTATGAAGTTAACCTGTTCTTTTATTTTGTGCAGTTGTTCATTCTTTTTTCCTCTCTAGAATATGTCTGAAAGTCTAGAAATTTTTCTGACTTACTCACCACCGTATCCCCAGAGGAGTGCCTGTCATATAGAGGTTACTCAGAAAATATGTGTTGAATATATTACTAAAATTCCAGAAACATTTTCTGAGGCCCATCAGGTACTGGACTAACACTTTAAAAGGAGAAGGAGAAGAAGAGACTTCCTAACCTCAGAGGACCTACTCCATGGGGACAGGGAGAGGCAAAGAAAGTGGGAATTCATTTTGGCACCAGGTACCATTCTGGTACATATGTAATCTTATTTCACCCTCATACCAGCACTGTAGAGTAGGTATTAATGCCATTTTACTAGTAAGGAAACCAAAGCTTTGAGACATTTAAGTACTTTGTTGAAGTTCACGTGCAACCTCTATGGCACCTCTATGGCAGAACTCAGATGTGAACACAGGGTCTGTCTCTTCCCACTAGGACAGAGAAGCTGTGGAAAGATAAGGCAGATAGCTCTCTGTATGCCATTGGAAAAGGACAGATGAAGGACACTGTGGGAGTTGAACAGGAGGAAGAGTCTCTTGTAAGTAAAGGCAGATGAGATGGACTTTGAAGGAAAGATCAGCTTCACAAAGCATGGACAGGAGAAAAGGTATCTCACAGGCATAGCAGAGGGTGAACAAAGGTAAAGACTGGAGAAATCATGAGATTTGAATGCTCCAGAGTAAAATGTAGCCCACTTGGATTCCGACAGAACATAGAGGGGCTGAGGAAAAGGAGGCTGGGAAGGCAGGCTGCTGTCAGGCTACTGAGAGTCATTGTGACACACTGTCTCCCAGCACCTACTGTCTCCTCTTCAATAAGAGTCTCTTCATTTTAGACAGGCACATGGCCTACACAGCTTCCCTTGCAGCTGAGTGTGATGATGTGATGAAGTTCCAGCCAGTGGGATGTAAAGAGAAGTGATGTGACTTTCATGTCATGACTCTAAAGGAAAGGAATGTGTACCCACAAATGCCCCTTCTCTTTCTGATGGTAGCAGTGGTAAATCAGCATGAGCATGTCGGCAGGGGCAATCCCAAACAGTAAACAACACTACACTGGCCTTTAGCTCACATGGGGACTATTAGGTGAGAAAGAGAAAATACCTCGTTTAAACCAACGTATCTTTGGGTCTAGATAACAGCAACCTAACTTGAATCCTAAGTAAGAAATCCACGATTGCCAGGCTCAAGTACCCGAACTTTATTCAGGGGGCTATATGGAGCCAGAGGACATTTAAGCCCAAAGTAAGAAAGATGAGCTGTGGTCATCACCTAACTTATTTCAATTCTGTATCTATAATTATATAGTTACATTCAGAACCCAGATTCAGAATCTAGAGGATATCTCAACCAACTACAGTCTTTCTGAACCTCTTCCTAGCTCCACAGTGATCTGGAACTCTATGGGAAGAACTCTAGCAAGCAGGCATCTGGATCTCATCCAAGAATGATTTAGCACTGTTTTTCTATTTACCTGTTGCCTTGTTGCAGATGGCATTGTAATAAGCAAAGAAGGCTCTGAATTCCAATGGCCAGTGAGACATTACTTTAAATACATTCTATAAAAATCCCGTCTGCAGGAAAGAAAAAAACCAAACAGGGAAACATAAAGTGAAAACTAAGAGCAAAATAGGCAATCAGTAACTGGTAGTCACCATACGGTCTGCTGAATGCCAGATGCAATCACAGGAAGGCCACAGCCTTGGTGTCAAAGTACAACCCACACATACCTTCTTAGGATATTTATAACTTGCAGTGTTACCTCTAAAGGTATACGTGATTTTTTTGATAAGTGATTTTATGAAATTTAGACTGTGAATGTTATAACTAAACCAAGACACTTCTTAGAATTTACATTTTACTGATTTCCTACCTTTTCACAAGGGGCTGGTGATGCTCATTCATTTATAAGAATAAATTAATAACAAGCCTTAATATCAATAAAGTACTTTGCAAAGTTCTTTCACACATCCTTCTCCACAACTCTGTCAGGTAGGTAAGGCAGGTATCACTATTCCCAGTTTACAGATAAGGAAACTAAGGCCCAGAGAGGTTGAGTGACTTGGCCAAGGCCATACCAAAAGAGGCAGCCTTGGAATTTTGACACTGGGTTTTCAGTATATTTCCTAATGGGATGTTACAGCAGACAACTATTGGCTGCTACCCAGCAGCCATTTCTTCCCTCCTCCCTTGACAACGGAACCTGCATATTGTTCAGATACCAGATTGCCATGGTTTTCCGGTAAGGTTAAGCCCTTCCCCAACTCTAGTGGGTAAATCCTGATTTGTCTAAACCAATTGTGATTATTCTATTCTACTTCTCAGTGACTGGTCTAGGAATGGGCATGTGACACCATCCTGCTCAGTAAGAAATGAGGGGAAATTAGCTGGGAACCTTCTTCTCCCTCCAAAAGGAGTATGAGGAAGGGGGGGCACCCTCCTAACCCCTTCCAGAAGTTGTGCAAGGATGTAATGTTTGCTGCTGCTATAGGTATCTTTTGACTGGGAGGGGACAAGTGTGAGCCCAGAGTCATCACACTGAGGAAGACAGAACCAAAAAATGCTAAAAGCCTCATCATGCTGTATCACTTAGCCACTGGATTAAACAACCCAGGAATCACCCTGTCTGTGGATCTGCTGTTATATGAGACACTGAACTGTCCTTATAGTTACATGAACTGAACTGGATTTTCTGTTACCTGTAGGGCAAAGAACCCTGATAACAGATGCTAACAACTCATTAATGGGCTAGAAGACATAATATAAAGAATCATATATATCAGCCAGGGGCAGGGGCTGAGGAAGAGGTGGGGAAGTGGAGAGGTTATGGACAGGTGAAGGTGGTACCAAGGGAGAAGCTAGGCCTCCAGACCTTTCCCTGCAGAGCAGGTGGGTTTTTATCTTTCTTATATAATGGATTTCCATACAAGATTTTGTTTGGAAAAAAATCCTTTAAGTTCTACCACCAAGTTTGAAAAACAAAAGCTTATAGCAAATGTCTATGCTCAAAGAAGGGTCTTATAATTTGGCAACATAGGTACCAACTTTCAAAAGTACCCTGAGAAAATAATTTGGGAATGTTAAAAAAAAGATAAATTACAAGTTCTAAATGTCCAAGATTGGGAGATTGCTGAAATAAATTAAAATATGTCTAATATATAATGCTATATTATGCAGCCACTAATTATAATGATGTTTTGACCTGTAAAATGTCCATGGTAACACGATTTCATTTTCAAAAGTTATATGCGGGGCACCTAGGTGGCTCAGTATTTTTAAAAGTTACATGTGGGACGTCTGGTGGCTCAGTATTTTAAAAAGTTACATGTGGGGCACCTGGGTGGCTCAGGCAGTTAAGCATCCGATTCAGCTCAGGTTATGATCTCGTGGTTTGTGAGTTTGAGCCCCATGTCGGGCTCTGTGCTGACGGCTTGGAGCCTGGAGCCTTCTTCGGATTCTGTGTCTCCCTCTCTCTCTGCCCCTTTCCCACTCACGCTCTGTCTCTCTCAAAAATGCATGAATGTTAAAATGTTAAAAAGTTACATGTATATTTATACAAAGAAAATAAGGGGAAACAACACATCAAAATGCTAAAAGTGGCTTACCTGGGTGGAATCAGATAATTTTTATTATTTTTGAGTTTTCTGCTTAATTTTTCTTATTTTTCAACATGTAATTATAGAAGAAGCAAGGTACCGCTCACACTTTAAGCAGCTAGCTTGGATGTCAGTGGTTCTATCTCCACACCATATTACAGTGCTAAAGTAAACTATTATAAAACAAACCTCAGAAGTTTGTTTGGGCAGAGGACTGAATGACAAAGAAGAGTCCCAGAACATGAGAGCCTGAGAGGAAAAAAGTATGTCCTTCTGATTGGGACACAACTGGTCCCCAAAAGAAGGGTTTGCCCACAATGGACACTAGGGCAGACTGGGGCAACCTGTTCCAGGGCTTCCTTTCTGGCTGACACAGTCTGTACTGGCTGACTCCCTGCATGAGGGAGGGTCTTACCTCCTTTTCTGCCTCCTACATGAGCTCTATAATGTCAAAAGGCAGGTCCTTCTTGTAAGGAACAGGGTAACGGCTAATGGGTTTGGACTTCTCCTCCTTCTGAGTCCCATAAAGGCGCAAGTTCAGGATCACCACAGGCAACTTTTCCCAAAACCTATTTGTCACAAAGGAAACAGAGACAGGTTTAGGTGGACTACTGAAGAAATGGCTTGGATAGCTAGTCTGTATATCTGGGCCTAAAGAATAGAGATTTACAAATAGGGTCTACCTCCTGGAACAACTCCCACTGACTATAAATCCCCTGTCTTGAGCAATCATGAAAAGGATTCTCAGCTCAGTAAGAAACAATATTGTAATCAGTTAGTAATGTCTCACATGGGCAGGCAATATGAGGGCATGGTGGCCCAGGTAACATTATTTGCAATAGGTTAGACAGATGTTTGAGCCTGCATTCAAATCCAGAATTGTATGATTCCAAAGTCTATGCTTTTCCCACTTTTCAGTCCTATCTGTTAAAAAAAAAAAAAAAGTCTAAATAAAAAAATGTAAAAAACTAACAATATTCTAAATGAAGAGTAGGAAACAAACAAACACATAAATTTGAATGGGCCACCCCTTTGTGCCTTTTACCACACAAAGTTCCAAGAGGGGTGCTTTTCTGGAAAGTTCAGTGTGGTCAGGCTATCTATGAAAGATAGTGTAATGCAGGGCTGTCTGAAGCCAGGAGTGCCTGGATCCAAACCCTGACTTAGCAAATATGTGAGCAGAGGCAGGACCCTCAGCTTCATCTATAAAGAATGGATAATAATATCAAATTCACAGAGCCGTTATGAGGATTTAATGAGTTAATACATATAAAGCTCTTAAAACAGAGCCTTGCTCTTTGTATATACTACATATTAAATGAGGAGCATCTGGTTGGCTCAGTCAGTTGAGCATCCAACTTCAGCTCAGGTCATGATCTCATGGCTCATGATTTCGAGCCCCACATTGGTCTCTGTGCTGACAGCTTGGAGCCTGGAGCCTGCTTCAATTTCTCCTTCTGTCTCCTTCTGTCCCTCCCCGACTCAAGCACTGTCTCTCTCAAATATGAATAAACATTTAAAAAAAGTGAAATGTTACAGGTTTAAAATAAGGGTGTTATAAAAGTATATTGGGGTACACCGTGAATCTATCAATTGACATTTGCTTACATATTCAATGCTGGGCCCACAGAAAAGATTTGGAAACTCCCCTCACACCCTCTAGGAACTGTGGATGGGCCCTATCTACTGTGGCAGCCCACACACCTGGCATTCACACCTGACACCTCACCTCGGTACCTCCTACTGAAGGGGAAGGTCTAGGCTGTCAACCTTTGTAGCTTTTTTTTTTTTTTTAATTTTTTTTTTAACATTTATTTATTTTTGAGACAGAGAGAGACAGAGCATGAACGGGGGAGGGGCAGAAAGAGAGGGAGACACAGAATCTGAAACAGACTCCAGGCTCTGAGCTGTCAGCACAGAGCCCGACGCGGGGCTCGAACCCACCAACCGCGAGATCATGACCTGAGCCGAAGTCGAACCTTTGTAGCTTTTTAACTTCAGCTTCCCCTACCTACCAACTAGTATGGGGCAAGTAACTGAGCAACCAGGCCACAGACTAGCCACTGATCCATGAGGCTGTCAAGCCAAAAAGCTCTGTCCACACAGATTCATACTCTATGGGAGCTGAACTGGGAAATCAGAAGTGAGTTAGTTGGCAATGAGAATTTGGGCCGAAAAGTAATGAGGTAAAACAGGCCACTGGAGTCGTGATGGTCATGAGCACACCAAAGGAATGAGAGAGAAATCATGAGTAAGCAGCAGTTACAAGGGAGAGAAAAAATTCAGGGTAGAGGGTAAGGAAGAAAGTTGGTGGTAGGAGGAGGTGCAGATAGAGCAGCTGAGACTTGTTCATGGCAAAGTTCCTAGGATCTTGCTGCAGGGCTCCCTTAAAGTACCAGAATGAACTCTCAGTTTGTTTCCTTCTGGCATGACTGCTTGGTGTTGCCATACTTGTGATAGGTTTTCCAGAGCATTGACAAGAAGAATCAATAACAACCAAGAAAGCAATTGTGTCATTTCCATCTGGGAACCTTCGGTAACTCAAAGGAAACAATGTAGTCAGGAATGAAATGGTCCTACCATATAAGCTTAAAAAAACATAAAATATAAAAAGCAAACACTTATATAATAATACATGCCTAATACTATGCTGGCTGTTTTATATTAACTCAAAACTCAAGTTGTGTTGGTATGTTATTATCCCCATTTTAGAGATGAGAAAACAACAGCCACAGAAAAGATAAGTCACAGAGCCTGCAAGTGGTAGAGACAGGATTCAAATCTAGGCAGTCCAGCTCCAGAGTCCACAATCATAACCATGTGCTGTGCTGTTCTGTGTATAGAGCTCACTGCCAAGGATGGCAATTACTTTTTTAAAACCCCTCAACTCCGAGCCACTCTACAAATCTCAGGTCTGGTCCTTCTTTTCCCCTAACCACTTGTTAACATTTTCATTGTGAACCTCTGAATAACCAGAATACTATTAAAAAGAACAACTTCCATTTGAGTAAAGTACTACACCAGGATTATCAATTCGAGTTTTGTAGACATTATCTCTGAACCTTAAGTTGTTATCACCACTGTATCTCTCTCTACTGAAGCAGCCAGATTCAGCTACCACAAGGCTTAGTGATGCCATTTGCTTCATCAAAGGAAAATGAAGGTGGAAGTTCAAAATGAAGCCTGCTGTTAGCCTACTGAAGCAGCAAGAAATAAGACTATGTACCTGGCACAGCAAGGAGGTGCTTGTGTGACTCTGGGCGCCGGCTGAGTAAAGACTTAGCCACTCTGCCACCTTCCGGTTATAGAGGGCACTAAGTCCTGGCAGTCACGCTTGAACTTCAGACACCCCTGAGACAGTAGGAAAGTAGCTGTATCCCTGACTCTGCGCACTGTGCCAGCTTATTTGCTGGTTTGGTAGTAAACTGAAGTAAAAGGAACCCAAAGGTGATACTATTCTTGCCAATCTTTGAACCCATACTGGGTTCTGGATTAACTCATTAAAAACGGAAAATTTCAAGTGAAATCTGATCATTAAATGTTAACTCAATTGTTTTTCCCACAGGTGTGCATGTAGCAGCATTGGTGGCCACAGAGGCTGTTTTTTGGCTACATAGAAGTTTACTATACTAGTCTGTCAACTTTTATGTGTTTGGAGCCGTCTATAATAAAACATTAAAAGGGGTGCCTGGGTGGCTCTGTCAACTAAACGTCCAACTCTTGATTTCACCTCAGGTCAGGATCTCATGGTTCGTGGGTTCAAGCCCCATGTCAGGTTCTGCACTGACTGCAGAGAGCCTGCTTGGGATTCTCTCTTCCTCTCTACCTGCCCCTCTCCTGCTTGCATGCTCTCTCTCTCAAAATAAATAAATAAATGTTTAAAACAAAATTAAAAGCCACACTTAAAATTTTTTTTTAATCTGTGGAACAAATACACACAAAAGTCTGCAAGCTGTTAGCTTACAAATGTTAGCTTAAAAAGCCAGCTATGAAAGCATCTGAGTTATGAACATGGGCACAGTACTTGACATTCTTAGGTGAGTGGATAAATGAGTTATTATTGGAGAGCTATAGTTTAAACATTTGTTTCGTAAAAAATCAGACACTTCACTATTCTAAAATACAGAGACTGGGCTCCACTACCAGTCTTCATAGTACAGCACAATCTAAAAATAAAAAATTGGTAAACTGGATGTCATCAAAATGCAAAATATGCTTCAAAAGATAGTTACAAAAATGAAAAACAGGCCACAGACTGTGAGAAAAAAATTGTAAATCATATATCTGGTAAAGGGTTTATATCCAGAATATGTTTAAGAGTATCTTATAACTCAATAAAACAGGCTACACAATTTAAAAATGGGCAGAGGTGCCTGGGTGGCTCAGTTGGTTAAGCATCTGATTCTTGGACATGATCTCATGGTTCATGGGTTCAAGCCCCGCATCCAGCTCTGTGCTGACAGCTGGAGATTTTCTCTCTCTCTCTCTCTCTCTCTCTCTCTCTCTCTCTCTCTCCTCTCCCCTGCTCATGCTCTCTCTCTCTCTCAAAAATAAATAAACATTTCAAAAAATAAATAAATACAGGCAAAAGATCTGAATAGACATTTCATCAAGTAAGATCTACAAATGTCTATTAAGCATATTAGTCATTAGGAAAATGCAAATTAAAATCACAGTGAGATAATATTCACACCTACCGAGATGAATTTAATCAAAAGGACAATAATCAGTGTTAGGATGTGGAGAAACTAGAACCTTTATACATTAGTGGTGGAAATGTAAAATGGGGCAACTTAGAAAAATTTGGCAGTTTCTTGAGAGGTTAAAAATAAATTTATCAGAGGCACCTGGGTGGCTCAGTTAGTTGGTTGAGCATCTGACTTCTGCTCAGGTCATGATCTAGCAGTTCGTTAATGCGAGCCCTGCATTGGGTTTACTGCTGTCAGCACACAGAGGCCGCTTCGGATCCTCTGTCTCCTTTCTCTGCCCCTCCCCTGCTCACACTCTTTCTCAAAAATGAAAATAAAACATTAAAATTTAAAAAAAAATTTTAACATTCATTTTTGAGAGACAGAGTGAGTGGGGGAGGGGCAGAGAGAGAGAGGAAGACACAGAATTTGAAGCAGGCTCCAGGCTCTGAGCTGTCAGCACAGAGCCCAATGCGGGGCTCAAACTCACCGACTGCGAGATCATGACCTGACCTGAAGTCAGACGCTTAACTGAGCCACCTAGGCACCCCAAACATTAAAAAATTTTAAATAAATAAATATATCATACAACCCAGCAATTCCACTCCTAGGTACCCTATCCAAGAGAAATGAAAACATACATCCACAGAAAGACTTGTATGCAAATGTTAAAAGCATTATTCATAATAGCCAAAAAGTGAAAACAACCCAAATGGTCATCAACTTGTAAATGGATAAACAAAATGTGGTGTATCCATACAACAGAATACTATTCAGAAATAAAAAGGAATGATTTACTGCTAATATATGCTACAAACACAGATGAACCACAAAACATGTTAAATGAAAGAAATCAGACACAGAAAATCTATACATTGTATGATTCCATCCATATGAAATGTCCAGAAATGGCATACTAGAGAGACAGAATATAGATTAGTGATTCCATGGGGCTGGGGTAGAATGTGAATTGATTGCAAGTGGGCACGAAGGACCTTTTTAGGGTGACCAAAATGTTCTAAAGGATGTTCGTGATGGTTGCACAACTCATAAACCTACTAAAAAAATCACTGAATTGTATATTTAAAGTGGGTGAAATTTACAGTATGTAAATTACACCTCATTAAAGCAGTTTTTTAAATGCTGCATGTAATTGGCAGGGTCGGGGAGCAGAAATACCATATTTTGTTTTAGAGTGAGATTTGGGGAAAGTTTCACAAGCATGGAAGAAGAGCTAACCTCCGTGCCTTTCCATAGCTGTTTAAAGGCTCTGACAACTAAGTAATCCCTAGAGTCTCACCCAGGTGTACAGATTTTGAGTTTCTCAGCTTAATCATCACTAAATCCAGTACTAGCAGACTTCTGTTGATACAGAGACAAATGGCCCATACAATGGTGAACTGGCCATACACTTAGACCATAAAGGAGGTTTTAAAAAGGTATAAACCCACTGGACAACAAGAAGAATAGATAATAGCAGATAAAAGTTTTCAACAAATGTAAGATAAAACAGAAGAAGTGGTAACTAGCAGAGGATAGTTTCCAACTGAAATAGCTGCAGGTGGCCTTCTGAACACAGGTGAGACTATTTGCTGTCTATTTGCTGCACAGAACCCTGGGGAGACCCAGCCCTTGAAGGTACAGACATTATGTATGGTAACAGGCTGATAGGAGGTGGAGCAGCTCAAAGTCTGTATACCACTTGGTCCCCTAACCCAGTGGCCAGGCTGCTTTCCCCACCTCCACCCCCAAAACAATGGCTAGTTCTTTTCTAAAGAAACGAACTGCAGATGATGGTGGCTGCCTCTAGATAGGAACTAGAGGAACTTTTTTCACTTTTCCATCTGAAACTGTACCCATTAAAGAGTTATTCCTACTTTCCCCCTCCCACAGCCTCTGGCAACCACAGCTATTTTTCAAAAAGCCTTATAGACTTTTATCTCTACAAGATTTTTTGAAAACCAGCTACAGTACCTGAAACTAATGTAACATTGTATGTCAACTACAGTCAAATAATTTTTTTTTTTAAAGTCTTGTAGACTTTCAAAATAAATCACTTCTCTATACATTATTTAGATGAAAGTTAGAAGTGAATTTTTGCGGGGGTGGTGGCGATGGTGGTGGTGGTTCATATTACTGTTTTTCCTCAAATATATTGTTTTTAGCCTAGAGAAAAAGTATGTTAAGTAATCCCTCCAGGGATCCGTGACATAAAATATTCATAAAGCTGGAGAAATATTTAGCAAGCTTATGTTAAGAGATCTTCCTCGTAGAGAAACTCCTTCATAGACTTTGATGCAATGCATTTGACATACCAGTTTCTACATTCCAGGCATGTGCATGTGTATAAATTTGGTAGTTTCAGTCTCATGTTTCCTGCTATGATAAATTATGGACAGTGAGCTATGGAAACAGATGAGGAGCAGTCAGCTCCAAGCCAGTATCAGAAAATATTCCCTGGGCAATCCAGCCCAATTTTGAAGGAAAGGTTAAGAAGGGAGAGGGAGATTGGTTTGCTACATTAAGAATTTTAAGCAGAGGGCATACATGGCTTGAATGGCACAGATCAGGGTACGTATGTGATAAATACGTGATGTGGTATTACTCAGAAGAATGAAAGTCAGAGAGAAACAGGATAAAGGTGGCAGAGTGAGCTGAGGCCAGTTGTCAGTCTTGGATGCCCCCTGGAGTTTAGGCAGGTGAAAGGCATGGTCAAAGCTGTTTATTTTTTGTTTGTTTTGCAATAACTTTTTCCATTATTTGCTCCATCATGCTGAACAGTCATCAAGACGATATCTAGATTTCCTATCTCCACACTATTTTTTCAATTATGAAAAGTTTCAAACAAACTAGAATTGAATTAAAAAACCAGGGGGGGTTGCCTGGGCGGCTTAGTCGGTTGAGTGTCCGACTTTGGCTGAGGTCATGATCTCACGGTTCAAGTTCTGCGCCTGGCTCTGTGCTGACAGCTCAGAGCCTAGAGCCTGGAGCCTGGAGCCTGCTTCGGATTCTGTGTCTGTCTGTCTGTCTCTCTGCCCCTTCCCTGCTCGTGCTGTTTCTCTCAAAAATAAACAAACATTAAAAAATTAAAAAATAAAACAAACCAGGGGCACTAGGTGGCTCAGTCGGTTAAGTGTCCAACTCTGGCTCAGGTCGTGATCTCATGGTTTGTGAGTTCAAGCCCCGCATCGGGTCTGCTGTCCGTGCAGAGCCTACTTTGGATCCTCTGTCCCCCTTTCTCTCTGCCCCTCCCCCACTTGTTCTTTCTCTCTCCCTCCCTCCCTCCCTCCCTCTCTCTCCCTCTCTCTCTCTCCCCCAAAAATAAACATTTAAAAAAATAACAAAAAAATCACAACCATATGCCCATCATCCAGGTTCAACAATTACTAGATTTTTTGTTACATTTGCGTCACATATCTCTCTCCTTTTTCTGTGGAAATATTCCTTTTACTGTGGTAAACATAAACTTTACCATTTTAACCATTTCTAGGTGGACAGTTCAGTGGCATTAAGTACATTGATATTGCTGTGCCACTGCCATCTCCAGGTTTTTCATCTTCCCAAACTGACACTGAACTCATGAAACAATAACTTTCATTCTCTTTTCTCCCTGCCCCCTGTAACTTTTTGTCTCTGCAGATTTATCTATTCTGGATATTTCGTATAAACAGAATTGTAGCCTTTTGTATCTGGTTTCTTTCACTTGGCATACTGTTCTCTAGACTCAACCACATTGTAGCATTTATCAATACCTTTTGTTCTCTTTCAGGATTAAATAATATCCCATTATATGCCACATTTTGTTTTCCCATTATCAGCTGATGTTCATTTATATTGTTTGTGCTTTTTGGCTAGTTTGAATAATTCTGCTACGAACATTTACGTGCAGTTTTTGTATAGACACAGGCTTTCAATCTTTGGGTTATATCCTAGGAGTGGAATTGTTGTGTTATATGGTACCTGTGTGTTACACTTTTTGAGGAACTGTCAAACTTTTCCAAAGTTTTACATTTTACACTCCCACCAGCAACATGGGGTTCCAATTTCTCCACATCATCACCAACACTTAAATTATTATCTTTTTAATTATAGCCATCCTAGTGGGGGGTAAAATGGTATATCATTAAGGTTTTACTTTGCATTTCCTGGACTAATTACTTTAAGCATCTTTTCATGTGTTTCTTAGCCATTCGCATATTCTCTTTGAAAAAATGTCAATTTGGGGGCGCCTGGGTGGCTCAGTCGGTTAAAGCGTCCGACTTCGGCTCAGGTCATGATCTCACGGTTCGTGGGTTTGAGCCCTGCATCGGGCTCTGTGCTGACAGCTCGGAGCCTGGAGCCTGCTTCAGATTCTGTGTCTCCCTCTCACTCTGCTCCTCCCCTGCTCACACTGTTTCTGTCTCTCAAAAATGAATAAATGTAAAAAAAAAAAAAATTAAAAAAAAGAAAAGAAAAAATGTCAATTTGGATCCTTTGTCCATTTTTAAATTGGGTCACTTGTGTACTACTGAGTTGTAGATGTTGTTTATATGTTCTAGATACATGTCCCTTATCAAATACATGATTTTCAAATATTTTCTCCCATTCAGTGGGTTGTCTGTTCACTTTCTTAATGCTGTCTTGGAAGCACAAAAGTTTTGATAAAGTCCAACTTTTTTTCTTTGGGTGTTTGTGCTTTTGTTGGTGTCCTAAGAAACCACTGGCAATCCAAGGTCAAAAAACTCAGCTCTATGTTTTCTTTTAAGAGTTGACTTCATTGTTTTGCATGTGGACATCCAGTTGTCCCAACACCATTTGTTGAACTATTTTTTTCCCTTGCTTGTCTTCGTACCCCTATCCAAAACCAGTTGCTCACAAATGTGAGTTTTTCTATGTTCTGAATTTTTTTCCCCATTGATTTATGTCATGATACCAGTACTGTCTTGATTACTGTAAGCCTTGTAGTAAGATTTAAAATCAGAAGTGTAAATTCCCCAACTTTGTTCTTTTTCAAGTTTTTTGTCTGTTTTTGCTATTCAGGGTCTCTTGAATTTCCATATTAATTTTAGGGTTGATTTGTCAATTTTTGCAATGAAGACAGTAGGGATTTTGATAAGGATTGCTTTGAATCTGTGTATTAATTTGGGGAGTACTATTATCTTAACAATATTAAATCTTCTGATCAATGAACAGGAGGTACTTCTCCAAGTATTAAGATATTTAATTTCTGGGGTGCCTGGATGGCTTAGTTGGTTAAATGTCCGACTTTTGGTTTGGCTCAGGTCATGATCTTATGGTTCATGGGTTCAAGCCTTCACACACTGTCTGCATGGAGCCTGCTTGGGCTTCCCTCTCTGCCCCTCCTCCCCCCCCACCAAAATAAATACTTTTTAAAAAAAAAATAATTTTTGATAGAGAGCACGTGGGAGCAAGGGGCAGCGAGACAGGGAGAGAGAGAGAGGGAAGAGAGAGTATGGAGCCCGAAGCAGGGCTCAAACTCCCAAACCGTGAGATCATAATCTGAGCCAAAGTTGGATGCTTAACCAACTGCACCACCCAGGCGCCCCAATAAAAACTTTTTGAGAAGATATTTTGGGGCACTTGGGTGGTTAAGTCAGTTAAGTGACCAACTCTTGGTTTTTGGCTCAGGTCATGGTATCACAGTTCATGAGTCTAAGCCCCGCATCTGGCTCTGCACTGACAGTGAGGAGCCTGCTTAGGATTCTCTCTCTCCCTCTCTCTCTGCCCCTCCCCTGATTGCATGCTCTCTCTCTCTCTCTCAAAATAAATAAATAAACTTTTTTAAAAAAAGATATTTAATTTCTTTCAATAATGTTCTATAATTTCCAGAGTTTAAGCTTAGCATTTCTTGGGTTAAATTTATTCCCAAATGTTTTATTCTCCTTGATACTACTATAAATAGAATTGTCTTAATTTCAGTTTTCCAAATGTATAGAAATGCAATTGATTTTTGTATATTGTTCTTGAATCTAGCAACCCTGCTGAACTCATTTGTTTAACAGTTTTTCTTGAGTGGATTCCTTAGCATTTTCTATGTACCTGATTATATCACAGGCAAATAGAGTTTTACTTCTTCCTTTCCAGTCTGGATACCTTTTATTCCTTTTTCTTCCTGAACTGTGTGGGATAGAACCTCCAGTACAATACTGAATAGAAGTGGAGAGAGCAGACTTCCTTGTCTTATTCCTGATCTTCGGGAGAAAGTTTTCAGTCTTTCACCGTTAAGTACGATGTTAGCTGTAGGTTTTCGTAGATGCCCTTTATTAGGTTGAGGAGGTTCTTTTCCAATCCTAGTTTATTGAGTGTCTTCATCACGACAGGGTGTTGGACTTTTTAAAACGCTTTTTTTTTTTTTTTAATCTACTCAGGTAATAACGTGGCTTTTGCCTTTTGGTATGGTAAATTAATTGATGTCAGATGTTAAAAGACTACAATTGTAGGATAAATCCCATTTGGTCATGGTTTATAACCCTTTTTGTAGAATGCTGGATTCAGTTTGCTAGTATTTTGTTGAGAATTTTGTGTCTATCTTAATAAGGAATAATCATTTGTAGTTTTCTTTTCCGGCAGTATCTTTGGTTCGGATACCAGGGTAATACTGGCCTCATAGAATGCATTGGTATATGTTCCCCCCTCTTCTATTTTTTTAAGAGTTGGCAAAGGATAGATATTCTTTAAATGTTTGGTAGAATTCATCAGTGTGGACCTGGGCCGACTCTACTGCTGTTACCAACAAGTCTATTGATATCACAACTTGATGAGACCTTGAGCCAGTTACCAAAGTACAGCCACGATGGTCTAAACTCACCGTTACTGCTTGCTCTGAGAAAATGGATCTGGACCTTTAAAACACTTTTCCTTTCCTATCTAACACAAAGACAGGCTTTGTAGGCAGAAAGCCCTGCAGAAGCATTTCAGGAAGAATAGGTTTTGCTTACTGGTACACTCCTGCAGCAGGGCAGCTTCTCTAGTATCGGCTCCTTCTTCTCTTGGTGGCCAGAAGCACCCACAAGTTTTCCCTGGCGCCCTCCCAGGCAGTCTTGTAGCGGGGGCTTCCAGGTGACACTTCCCCAGGAATAGCTTTCCCCGGAACCACAGAAGTGCCAGCAAATTCTGGAGAGTGGATTTCAAAGCAAGTTCCACTGCCACAGGTTCCCGGTGACTGCTTACATTTAATGAGCCATGACCATGTTCTCTCCAGCAAGGACTCACTCAATCAGTCCTGGACAGCAGGGAGAGATTTCCTCAGATGTGCTATCTCAACTGTAGGCATAATGGCTGTTCCTTACATCTGCTATTCGTATACTCTTCAAAACTCTCTCTAGTTTTTTATTTGTGATTATTTATGATTTGCTTATTTGTGATTAAAAACATCTGTAGCAAAAAAAAAAAATCCATAGCAAGGAGATTCATTTAAAGTGATAATTGTGAGCATCTAAATTCTTTACTTGAATAACGACACTAACAATACTTACATGGGCTCTTAATTTCTGTACATAAATCAGCATGTAGTTCATTTGTAATTTTTAGAAACCAGTAAACTAAAAAAATCTTAAAGGTTCATTCAAATACCACTTCCTTTGGGACACCTATCCTGACTCCCACCTTTCTCCCACGTTCAGGTAACCATTTCATCCTGTCTACCCTTGCGACTGACGCCCTCATCAAGTTGTTACAGCCACCTTAGCCCTTGGTATTTTCATGTGAAGACAGCTAACTCCTCCAGGGCAGGGGTCATGATTCAGCTGATTCCCTGGCTCACTTCCTGACTCAGAGCAAATGCTCAACTAGTGTTGTTGACTGAAAGGAAAAAACACAAACAAAAATCCGCCCAATTTCACCAGTCAACAAAGAAAGGCAACCATGACATGTTACTTTTCCAGTTTCTCAAGTCGCAAAGATTTAAAAAAAAAATTTTTTTTTTAACGTTTTATTTATTTTTGAGACAGGGAGAGACAGAGCATGAACAGGGGAGGGTCAGAGAGAGGGAGACACAGAATCTGAAACAGGCTCCAGGCTCTGAGTTGTCAGCACAGAGCCCGACGCGGGGCTTGAACTCGCAGACCGAGAGATCATGACCTGAACCGAAGTCGGCCGCTTAACTGACTGAGCCACCCAGGTGCCCCTCAAGTCGCAAAGATTTTTAAAAAGGAAGTTTGGGGAAACCGTCCGGAAGGATGTGGTCAGGTCCAACCTTTCCAAAAATCAATCTGATAACTTTGCGGAAGAAAATCCTGAGAAGTGGGGTGGTGGAAGCCAGAGCCAATTGAGGGTGGCGCCGCCCTTACAGCACGGGCTCCCAGTGGGCAGCCCCCCAACAGGCAATGGGCCTAATCCGCCTGGGCCAATCTGCTAGGCAGCCCCCACCTGGGGGCCGAGAGCTAAGCCTGTCTCGACCCGACAAGGCCTGCGTTAACTGCATGGGCTCGGCCTCCTATGCATTCCCCAGTCCCACCGCCATTTTTACATCCAGAAACGACCGCACACGCTATTTGGAAACGCCAACTTCGTACCCGCGACCCAACTGGACCCCAAAGCCAGACCTGCACGTCACAGAAGTCCTGGCCGCTGCGGGGAACCAGGCTCCACATACTCGCTGGCGGTCTGGACTCCCCACTCACCCGCACGCGGAAGGACCTCAGCATCTCCGGGGCCCTGCCCACCACGCGCCCACCACGCCAGCCACGGCCGGGCGCTCTCACTCACCAGAGGCGGCAGAGCGCCGAGGTAGCGAAGCACACCCCTGGCAGCACGCGGCTCAAAGCCCGGCGTCCTTCCCGCGCGCCACACCCCCTGGGCCTGCCCCTTGGGGGTGTGTCGGGAGGGTCCCGCCCGGGAGGAGCTGCGGCCTGCCCCTCCCGGCCCAGCTTCCGGTCTTCGGGCGACGGCACACTGCAGAATGCCTTACGTCTTCTGTGGACCTAGGAATGAGCCAGGAGGGTACCCACGTGCCTCCTCACAGGGTGGTGGACTCGGAAGACCTTCTTAGCCAGGTTTGGCCCCACTTCGGGCATGGCCTTGCTTGGGCCAGCCGCGATTCAGGTGGTCTTGGTCATCGAATACCCACTGATTCCAGAGCCTCTAGAAATGGGTTAGATTGGGGAGGAGAGAAAAAACAATCTACACCATCCCTGCTGCCAGTGTAACCGAACAAGAACACTTTAAACAATGTGACTGTAAAACAAAAGCTACATTTCAGTTGGCCTCTTAATACTCTTACTCAGTTGGCTCGTCAGCACTTTGCCAAATTTGGAGGGTATGTTAGAGATGATCGTCTTAAACATCCCCCAAATCTAATAACTCATGTTGGAAGCCAATCCCTCCCAGTCCCCAGGAGCTCTCAGCCTTATTGGGGAATCTGACCAAGCGCTAACTGGAGGTGCTAGTTTATAGAGGAAACAGTGATTTCAAGAAAGAGCCTAAAAGTAAGAGCAGTCCTGATATGCTATGGATTTGGAATTCAGCTGCTTCTCACCTGGGTACCTAGTGTACTCCATGGAATGTAGCCTCAAGGATTTAATTGCAGTTACTAATTCCTCGGACCATGTAGGGGTAGCTCAATTATGTGGAAATGCGCATGGGCATCTGTATATTTACAGGGAAAAAAGTCTGGGGACAAATACACACCAAAATGTTAACATGCATTCATTCACCCATCAGGTTTAAGACCCTGGGCTACAAAGAATGAGAACTAGCTGACAGCTAGCCGGAGACAAATGAGAGCAAGATTAATACCTTTTGTTTATTTCCTCTTTATTCTTCTCTTTGTTTTCCATGATGTGAATAGATATCTAGCAACCATTAAAAAAAGGTTTTTTGGTTTTTTTCGTTTTTTTTGGAAAAGGAAAATACTTTTCCTTCTGAGGGCGGAGTCGGAAGGAAAGGACTGACTCCCCAAGCCCCTCTGCTCGGTCCCCAAGGTTGCTACGAAACCACACCACACGTAGGAGCGTCTTGAATCCTGCGGTGCGACCTGAAACATCGGAAGTGAAGGATGTGCCATCGACTCAAGTTGCGTGTTTCGAGTGCCGATTTATAGAAAGACTGCAAGATAGGTGGCGGGGTAGAGACACTATCGCAGCCACCTTGGCGGAACCCTCCAGCCCACAGCTCGCAGGTTTCGTGGACTTAGGTTCTCCAATAGACCGCTACTACCGGAAACGGAAAGCCTTGGGCCGGCTGGAGATTGGACGCGGGGCCGGAAGCGGAAGTGGGAAATTGCTTTGGGTGGCTCCGGGTATGGCAGGGGTGGTGGCTGTCGCGGCCGAATCCCTTGCGGGAGGCAGGGCACAGGCGGCTCGCACTGTGCTAGATCAGGTGGTGCTCCCGGGTGAGGAACTGCTGCTGCCAGAGCAGGAGGACGCAGAAGGCCCAGGAGGTACCGGGGAGCGACCGCTGCGCCTGAATGCGGGGGTGCGCGCCCGGGTGCGTGTAGTGTGCGGCCCGGGCTTGCGGCGCTGTGGTGACCGCCTTCTGGTCACCAAGTGCGGCCGCCTCCGTTACAAGGAGCCCGGCGGCGGCGGCGGTGGCGTTTACTGGGTGGACTCGCAACAGAAACGGGTGAGTTGGGACTCTGGAGAGGTGGTACGGCCGTGAAAGTGATATCCCCGCTCTGGGAAGAGGCAGGGATGGGGCCCTGGATCCCTCTGTTAATGCTAGTCTAGAGCCACCGTAGTCTTGTGCCCACCTCTACATCTCCTTTAGAGGGACTGTGAACAAATGGAACGTGACTCGAGAAGGGCGGCCAGGAGAGAGGGGAGACTGGAAATCTTGGTGTATAAGAGGATAAGAACTGTTAAGACATGGTCGTCGCCTTCAAAATCCCAAAGGAGCACCAGGCGTATCTTTTGGCGTCCCAAAGGACGGAACCAGGCTCAATGAGCGGATGTCACAGGGAGTTAAATTTCTCTTAGAATAAGGAAGGACTTTAATATGGGAAAAATTGCCAATGAAATAACCTTACTTGGTTGTGAGGACCCCGTGTAGCACTAGACTTAATATGCAAGCAGAAGCTAGGGACTTTCTGATAAGGATACAAGATGTATGGGATACTGGCTGAAATGAACAGAGTATTTGAAACTGTAAACCTAAGAGTTTATGATTGATTTTCTTTTACTGAAAGTAACATATGATCAAATTTGTTGTAGATTTGTATTGATTTGTAGACTTGAATCTCACAATATTTTCTAAATATCTCTAATGACAAACAGTGAAGTAATCACTAAAGACTTGCTGAAGATAAAGTGGAAATGATTGCCATTTATGGCTGTCACTTCATTCTGGTTTTTTGTTTTTTTGTAGTATGTCCCAGTGAAAGGAGACCATGTGATTGGCATAGTGACAGCTAAATCTGGAGATATATTCAAAGTTGATGTTGGAGGGAGTGAGCCAGCTTCTTTGTCTTACTTGGCATTTGAAGGTGCAACTAAAAGAAACAGACCAAATGTGCAGGTAACGATGGGGACCTTTGCTTTCAAAAATAAGAAAAAGCATCGAAATATCCATCAACACTCAAATATCCAGAATGCTACCTGAATTCTCTCTTAAGCATGACTTACTTTCCCACTTCTCTGGGTTGATCTCTGAGCATCTGTGTAATCACTTCAGGCTGTAAGAGTTTTTTTCCAGTGTCCAGCTCTGGGACTAGAGTTGCATGCTTATTTACATTTGCTATATTGGGGGCTGTTTCATTTGTACTGAGTTAAAAGGCTATGTCCTCTCTGTTGTTATTTCTTATGTCTATATCCACTGGACAAGGAAGTGGGCCATAGGCTTCAGGAGGAAGGAGGATTAAGTAGTGCAAATTGCCATATCAGCCACCCATCCACCCTGATTGTTAAGTCCTGGGACTGCCATCTCACAACTTCAGTCGCATCACTGTTTTCCCACAAGCTCTGCTTGGAGCTGGCAGAGGAGCAATCCTGTTACCTCAGGTTTTCAATTTGGGCTCTTCTGGTAGTATAGCCACACTCTCTCTGTCTGCCCAAGCCAGAAATTTGGTGATGTCTTTGCCCCTTTTCACTAACCTCTCATGTGTCTTTAGTTGCTTAATCTTACTGATGCTGTTTGATTCTATCTCTGATCTCCTGCACATTAATTCCTGTATCCTTCCATTTTGCAAGATCAGACGTTAGCTACTTTTTGACCAGTATTGGTTAGTGACCTCCTTTTTTAAAAAAATATTTATTGAGAGAGAGAGAGAGAGAGAGAGAGAGAGAGTGCGTGTGTGAGTGGGGAAGAGACAGAGAGAGGGAGAGAGAATCCCAAGCAGGCTTTGCACCATCAGCACAGAGCCCAGTGCCTAACCAGCCAAGCTAACCAGGTGCTTCAGTGATCTTTTCATTAACATCCCTGCCTGTACACTTTTGCCCTTCTATCCAGGCTTTTGAGAGCTGACAGCCTCCTACACTCCCCTTACTCAAAAAAAAAAAATAAATAAATAAATAAATAAATAAATAAATAAATAAATAAATAAATTCTTTAACGCCTACAGATTTCCTTGGCATTATACTCCAGAAGTCTTCACTTATCTATAATTATATCCTCTGTGCAGCCATACTTGAACCACTCCAAACTATTTAATAACACTACTGAGGGGTGCCCGGGTGTCTCAGTCGGTCAAGCATCCTACTGTTGATTTCATCTCAGGTCATGATTTTACAGTTCGTGGGTTTGAGCCCTATGTCAGGTTCCGCACTGTGCAGAGACTGCTTGGGATTCTCTCTGCCCCTCCTCTGCTCGCGCTCTCTCTCCCGCTCTCAAAATAAATCTACCTTATAAAAAAAAAATAGCACTACTGAACTCATAAGTCCCTGCCCTTGTACCTTTGCTTATGCTGTTCCCTCTGTCTGGATTGCTCTTTCTGATTGCTCTATTACCTTAGCCTATGGAACACATGCTCATCTTTTGAGACTCAGGCTAAACACCACCATCTCTGTAAAACCATCCCTCATTTACAATCATCTTTCTTATAACTTTACTCTAGCACCTACTGGATTCAGTCTTAAATGAACTTGGTAATTTATATGTACATCCCCACTGCCCTCCAAGACCAAATGCTTCTGAAATGCAAAGAATGTTTTGTTCCTCTTTAGTTGCTAGTCACCAACAAATAGTAGATATAGTAGTAACAGAACAAATTCACTCTTCTCCACTCCTTTAGTTTCATCATTTTGAAGTTCAGTTCTATG
Source organism: Panthera tigris (assembly GCF_018350195.1). NCBI lineage: Eukaryota > Metazoa > Chordata > Mammalia > Carnivora > Felidae > Panthera > Panthera tigris. The sequence continues at coordinate 58,839,215 of NC_056672.1, read as the reverse complement.
AAATTAAGTAAATCTTGCCTTAAATACCAATGAATTACCATTGTTCCATGTTGCTTTGAATAATTGACATGCCTGGAGTTTTCTTCCATCAATCTTCTGTAAGTCCCTAGAGTAGTGCTATCTAATAGAACTTTCTGTGATGATGCTAGTGTTTTACATTTGCAGTGACTAGTATGGTAGTCACTGGCCATGTCATGGCTGTTGAGCATTGAAATGCGACTAATGCTGGGCGCTTGAGGGGCTCGGTGGGTTAAGTACGGACTCTTGATTTTGGCTCAGGTCATAATCTCATGGTCACGAGATTGAGCCCTGCAATGGGCTCCATGCTGGGCATGGAGCCTGCTTAAGATTCTCTCTCTTTCTCTTTCTGCCCCTTGTCCACGCATGTACGTGCATTCTCTCTCAAAAAAATAAATAACTTTTAAAAATGTGACTAATGAAATTGAGGAACTGAATTTTGAGGATCTAATTTTAATTAAATGTAAGTTTAAATAACTACATGTGGGTAATGGCTACCATATTGGATGGCGTAACCCTAAAGAATGTTCTCGTCTTTGAGATAGCTCCCATTCTGGGGAGGACACACTTGGGTAATGTTGCCTTTTTAAAGAGTCAACTCGAGTGACTCTGGGTATTCTGGAAGATAGTTGTTCCCTTAGCCACAGAAGTATACATGGCAGGCATTGCTGCCAACGGGAAAGAACCCATAGCAGCACCTATAGAATGATTTGTTGAGTGGAAATGAACTTTTTAAATTATCATTTTAGGTTGGAGATCTCATCTATGGCCAATTTGTGGTTGCTAATAAAGATATGGAACCAGAGATGGTCTGTATTGACAGCTGTGGACGAGCCAATGGAATGGGTGTGATTGGACAGGATGGTCTGCTTTTTAAAGTGACTTTGGGCTTAATTAGAAAGTAAGTCCTAATGCCTTCTGGCTTGACTGTCTTCTTTTATAATTATCCTTCTTGGAAAGCTGACTGATTTGGGGGATTGGATTCTTTGTAACAATGTCTGAATCTCCTCAAAGTTAAAAATCAGTGTCCATTTTAACACGGTTGTAAACTCATGCATTTAGTCCCATCCTCTCTTCATGTAAATACACTAAATTCAGATGTATCTGGTGGTGTAGTTTTCGTGTTGATATGAAGTCTTGGGCTTCTTTCCCAGAAAATCAGATGTGAAAACTGGCCTTTCCTCCTTCTGTCATTTGAATATAGACGCAATTTACAATTGTACAAAATCACCAGATTTCTCTAGTAATGGGGGCCAAATACAGGTAGGCTGATGTACTCTTGAAGCTTATGCAGATATTCCCATAAGATTCCTGCTATTCTGTCCTGATAGATTTAATAGTTCCCAGAGGTAGATTCTGTTAGGTTTTTAGACCTTTACCTACCCAAAGTTATGTCCTGTTAAGAGCTTTACTCTTAGAGCCACTGAGCTCAGAGCTCAGTGTTACATGCCTCTCTTTGCTACTTATTCTGCAGATTTGGACAAAGTTCAAGACAGAGAAGCAGCACCCTTGTGGTTTGAAAGTCAATATTTCTCTCCAAGTACTGAATACCAGGAAATAGTTCACATGGTCAGGAAAATAAGCTGGTTCGTTTAGCACCATAGATAATACAAAAATTACAATTCTAAAGCCTAGAATTAAGGTGCTCTGACAATACAGGAGAACTTTATATGTATTTTCTGTAAAGTTGGTGACAGAGGGACTTTGATTTCTTTGTAGAGGATATAACCCACTGTTGTGACCTGTAGTGTACTGGTAAGTGTGCTTGGATGAAAGGGGGCAGCAAATGTCATGTACCTTTTTCTCGGATGATGTTCGTGGGGATTTGAATAACTACGGAGAACTGTCCAGAAACTAAGTCTTCTGCTAAAGGATAGTCAGGTCACACCCTACCACTTGGTTAAATTTCATTTTCTTTCCTTTTCCTCACCAGGCTGCTGGCTCCAGACTGTGAAATCCTTCAGGAAGTGGGAAAACTCTACCCACTGGAGATAGTATTTGGAATGAATGGAAGAATATGGGTTAAGGCAAAAACCATTCAGCAGACCTTAATTTTGGCAAACATTTTGGAAGCTTGTGAACATATGACAGCAGATCAAAGAAAACAAATCTTCTCCAGACTGGCAGAAAGTTAGATGTAATTTTTTATGGGTCAGTTGACCCAAGAGACTATGGGTTTCCTAGGGAAAATTTTTTTCAGGTGAACCTCTCTCCCCATTAAACCGTCAGAAGACATAATGTGAATGTACACATTGTCTTATTACAGTTCTAAGTAAAATATTTTTATAAACATGTTACTAGTTGCCACCCATGTTCTTGTGGGTGAGAAAAGTCATTATAAAATAATGATGTACTTTTTTCTTTACAATAAAGTTTACTAAAAGTATTATGGTTTATTTGGTGTTAACTCCTTTAATTTGGCTGAAGTGCAGCTTCTATAATAAACTGGAATTAAGCATTAAAATAACAATTATTTTCTGGTAAAAGTAAAACATGTTCACCAGAGAAAATGAGAATAAAGTACAAAGAAGCAAATGCACTATAGACATAATGTATGTGAATATTCTTTAAATTGAAATTATAGGATTATACTTTATATACTACTTTGTAATCTACTTTGTCCACTTCAATGTTTGATGTATTTCTTATATGATTGCTATTAAAAATGAGATAGTTATAGAATATTTCATGTTCATGTTAAGATATTTTGCATATATCCAGCTTTTTGTTGGTTCTGTAAATAACACAGATGAGGATCTCTGAAGCCAAGTCCAAAACTTCCTGCCTCGGCTTTAAAAAAGAATGGTAGAAGTGATAGCGTTGGAGAGGAAATTCTTCCATGCCGTTTGATTATTGTAAGCAAAGCCTTTAGAGGTAAAAATGAAGCCTGGCAGATGATCCAGGTCAGTGTTCGGAGGTCAGAGACCTCCCTGAGAGTATGGTAAGAGTCACCCCTGAAGCCTAGCCATAGGAGGTCCCTTTTGGATGACAGAGATTATAGAACTCATTTAATACGGTGATAAAGACCAAGGAGCATTATATATTCCTAAAGATGTTTCCTGAAGACTGGGCTGTTTTTAATACAAAGATATTGATAGAATTTATCAAGTGATGATAGCTCCTTTAGGATTAAATCATGAAAGGGAGGGGAGAGAGCAGAGAAATAACATTTTGGTTCTTTGGAGCTACAGAATATATTCTCTGAATTTGCAACTGCTTAGCTTTCAAGTTTACTAACTCAAGCTGGCCAGAGTAACTGAAGCAACTATATGTAACTAAGACCTGAGAAAAGGGATCACTGAGATTGTGTAATGAAAGGTTATCCAACATACTTGCGTCAGAGGCAATGTATTTTCTGGTTACTTTTTTTCTTTTCTGGTTATTTTTAAGTTAGACTTACCAATACTGTGTTTTTGCTCTTCAATTCTGCCTGTTGATTATAAATATACATGAAGAAACTAGTTTGCACAAGGCTCAGAAAGATACAAAGATACTCCCACAAAGTGTCCTGTTAGGAGGCTACCTTTAGGAAGAGAGAAACCCTCCACTCCATACTCAGAGCAGGACAGACAGGGTGGGAGCTACAAGTGGGAACAAAGTGCTATGGGGGCTTAAAGCAGGGCTAGGTTAGGATCCTGCAAAACACATAGAGTGTATCACTGAGTTCGGGAAAATCACCATGAACAGAGGAGGCTGGAGAAAGTGCTACAACTTGATGATACCAGTTGAGTGAAAATTAAACTCGATATAATAATAATTATTTAATTATTTAAGCTATCTCTAAAGAATAGGTATTTCACAAATAGGTACCTAAAAGATGAATCAATACATCCAAAGCCATGTAGTTTTGGGCTAATTCCTGGTTATGTAAACTTTTTACTTAGTCATATATCTGGGCTCTTCCTGTGAGCCAGGCACTCGGAGATAGAAAAGAGTGTAAAATGTGGTCCCTGTTATTAGTAACTTATATTCTAGTGAAGATCCAAGATGTCAAGTAAAGGCAAGTGTGTGCCATCGCCACCCTCTGCTCCGCTTTTCGGTCAAGGCACCTTCAGCAACTTCCCCACCCCTGCAACTTCTTAGGCTGTCTGTCCATCACTCCACTGAGTTCTGAAGAACGTAGCCTTTTCTGGAAGAAACTCCTTTCTTCAATGCTTCAGGCCAGTTTTGAGTCTCAAAGTATGCAGATAGGATATCAAAGACTGTTAGAAGGTAAAAAGAAAATAGTGACCACACTGAGAAAAAAGGAGTAAATGACTGATGAGGAAAAGGGTGTTCTGGAATATTTCATTTAACAAACCTCTGCACCACACACGGACCCTCTTGCCACAAGGACCTCAGCCTACATGGAGAGATACGAGCCTGTGAATGGACAGTGCCACAGCACTGAGAGGAAAACAGTATAATGGAACACAAAGGAGGGTCTCTGAATGGCTGAGGGGGGAAGGGAGCAGCCAAGATGCTCCTGGACTGAATTCTGGACAAATAGGACTTCACAGTTCACTGATGGGTTGAACACTGCATTCTAGGCCAAGTGGACAATTTCAACCATCTTTAACATGGTTGGGATCCAGGAAGAAAATGCCGAGTGCATCTGAGAGGCTAGAATACTTGTCACAAACTGCATGCGATAAAATCTGAGCACATTAGTCACGGGGTACTGCTTTGAGGTCCGCTTATATGTAAATATAATGCAAAGGAGCAGCACCAGAATTAACACATGTTAAATGTGGGCCAAGTGAGGGGCGCCTGGGTGGCTCAGTTGGTTAAGCGTCCAGCTCTTGGTTTCGGCTCAGGTCATGATCTCACAGTTTCATGGGTTTGAGCCCCACATCAGGCTCTGCGCTGACCACATGGAGCCTGCTTGGGATTCTCTCTCTCTCTCTCTCTCTCTCTCTCTCTCTGCCCTTCCCCTACTCACGCTGTCTCTCTCAAATTAAATAAATAAACTTAAAAAAAAAAAAAAAAAAAAGCGTGGGCCATGTAAGCAGTACCTTGATTGATGGCCAAGATCTCTGAATGATAGTTTTTCCGATTCTGGCATCTGACCATGTATTCCTGGATTGGCAAGCGGGCTGTCTTGACAGAGTGCTCTTGGGCTTTTTGAAATGTCACCTTCTGTAAATCACAGTTAAATCTTTTTCTTGTGAAAATGATAAAGATATTCTCATTGTAATATGCATAGCAAATTATGAGAAACCCCATTTACCACCACTCCAATTTCCATCTGTATAATTATGATCATCTGTAATCATAATTAAATGGTAAGTATTAAAAATCAGTAGCCTAAGGGAGAATGAAGGAACTGCAGACAATGAAGAGTATTTACCTGTTCTAAGTAAGAAATGGCTTGTGCAGCAGACATCTCACTCACTTGGGAGTCATCTATCTACTAGCTTCCATTTATTACTATTTACAACCAAGAAGGAAATAAGTAAAAAGAGGCATATTTATTTGCAGCCACAATCTGCATCCAAAAGTTCAAGCAATCTAATCAACCAGAGGAGAACACTCCTGACCCTCAGTCGGTAAGATGTAATTCTGGATCTGGAGTTTTCAGCCCATAGCCATTTGACAGCAGCAAATTAGAGAAAAGGGAGAAAGGATTCAAGTCAGATACAAAACAGCAGTAAGGTGTGAGAGCACTGAGCCCAAGTAAAAGGAAGGGATCTGAAAACTGCAGAAAGCAGTCATAAAAACTAAAAAAAACCCAAAATCTGAGGCCATTTAGGGTCAGAGTACAATAACTAATATCCCTTTAAAGATGTCCCTGAGTCATGAACTCAAATTTAAATTATATTTGCCACTTCGTAAGAAGCTCTGGAGAGATCATCTACCTACTTACAATTTCAGGACTAAAAAGAAAGGTTTAGATTACTGGTTAGATTACTGGTATAGATTACTTCCAATAGTTAACTATTGGAAGGGGCCTCAATAGTTAATTATTCTATTCCGATCATCTATCCAATGTTGGTCTATCCGTATGGCCTCTCTTCCAAGTGGCCTCTGTCCTGAAAGGGACAATCCTTATGACAGGCATCCTGGGGAAACCTATTCTACTTTTGACAGTATGGATTAATAGGAAATTCTTGACAGGGAGCCAAATTTTCTGTTTTCCCTGAGGCTTCCACTAATTTTTCTAGTCCCATCCCCCCAGGACCATACCAAGCAAGTAAAATGTCTCTTCCACAAGATGGCCATTCAGGTACTCCACAGCAGGGATCATGCCCTGTGCATCCTTCTGGCAGTCTCAGTTCTGTCGCCTCCCCCTTGAGTCTCTTCATCATTCAGGCCAAACTCGTCTGAATTTGTTGCAGCTTGTCACTGTCCTTTACCACTGTGTCATGATCGACTGGCCACCAACAGTGTGGTCTGACCAGCTGGAGCAGCATGAAGCAGACCTAGCACCTCTGTCCTGACACTGGACCACCTGCTTCTCAGACTCACATAAAACAATTCCAAGAGAGAACTTCCAAAATGTGTTATGTGGTGCGATTCAGATAACATAAAGGTACAGCTGCTCAAAAGACTTCTTTGAAGAATAAGATCCCTTTGCATATATGGTCTAGGTGGTTTTTTTTTAAGTCTATTCTTTTACAATCATTTTGAACTGGAGTACAAGAATTCAAAGTTAGTAAGACACTTGGATGCTGCCCTGGAGGAGCTCACAGTCTAGCTTCTGCTCCTCTGAACACTTAAAGATAAAATAATTCCCCTTGAAGAAATGTTCTCAGCATATTTTCTGTGTGAAAGCCAAACTCTGCAGTAACAACCAAAAAGTTCTATACGTGTGGCAAATCATTGTGCCAATTACTTTTCAGTTTAAACACGACTGGAGCGATAAGAGAAGACAATGTATTAAAACTGCACATCACTGATCGTACCCTGCTCACTGACCTTCTAGACTTTTCTGACTCAAAAGAAAAAGCTGTCACTCTGCTGTGGGAGACTGCATTTGGCTGTTATGTCTCTTTAATCTCTTTTAATCTATAACAGCCCCCTAACTATTTCCGTTTTCATTACACTGGTTTTTTTTAAAATGTGGTCCAACTGTTTTGCAGAATGCCTCACATCCTGTTTCTTCATGATTAAATGTAGTTTAAACAGTTTTCAGTAAGAACACTTTGCAAGTGAGATTCCATCACATTGGGAGGCACATAGTGTCAACACTGGCGATTCTAAGTTTGAACATCTGGTAAGATGGTGACCTCTTCATTCACTTCATTGTAATGGCACATTTGTGCCTTTGTGATGTGTGGGGCAACACATGGGAGACTGTGTGAATAGCCAGTTCTCCCACGCTTTTTGTTCAATCAGTTCCGTCAATCAGTGATTATACTGGGAGTAACAAAATAATGATTTTTCAATTCTATTATGTATTTCTCATTTAACAGCTAGCATTCTTTTTTTTTTTTTTTTTTTTAATGTTTATTTATTTTGAGAGAGAAAGAGGGTACGCGCGAGCAGGGGACAGACATAGAGAGGGAGAGAGCATTCCAAGCAAGCTCTGCGCTGTCAGTGCAGAGCCTGATGCGGGGCTGCGTCTCACAAACCATGAGATCATGACCTGAGCCGAGATCAAGAGTCAGATGTTTAACTGACTGAGCCACCCAGGCGCTCCTAATACCCAGCATTCTAGCATTCTTCTATCTCCACCCCCCACCTGTTTTTTAGATTATCACTATGAATCATGGAATGCTGACCTTTTTTTTTTTTTCATTTTATTTATTTGAGAGAGAGAGTGGGGGAGAGTGGCAGAGGGAGAGACAGGGAGGGAGAGAGAATCCTAAGCAGGCTCCACACTCAGCACAGAGCCCAATGAGGAGCTCGATCCCACGACCCTGGGATTATGACCTGAGCCAAAACCAAGAGTCAGACATTCCACCAGCTGAGCTACACAGGCACCCCAGAACACTAACTTTTTTAGAATAAATGCAATTCAGTTAAGTATTACCTGTATTGGGGTGCCTGGGTGGCTCAGTCGGTTGAGTGTCCAACTTCGGCTCAGGTCATGATGTTGCGGTCTGTGAGTTCGAGCCCCGCATCAGGCTCTGTGCTGACAGCTCAGAGCCTGGAGCCTGCTTTGGATTCTGTGTCTCCCTCTCTCTCTGCCCCTCCCCCGCTCATGCTCTGTGTCTCTCTCTCTCAGTCAAAACTAAATAAAACATTAAGAAAATTTTTTAAAAAGTATCACCTGTATTAAATATGTGTGTATATCTCTACAGATATGAAAAAATATCCAAAATACACTCACATATATTAAAAAATACATATATGTAATATACCCACAAATACTTGTGTGATCATAGATTATATCAAGAAGTATACACAAGAAAATAGTGGTTGGCTCAGGTGGGGGGCACTGTAGGACAAGGATAGGAGGGAGACTTATTTCTCACTGTAGTTCTTTTTATACACCTTATTATATCATTATTTATTGCGTATGCAATATGTTAATTAGTGATATAAACTAATAACAATTATCTCAACAAATGTGTGTATAATAGAAACATATTTCAAAACTCCAATTATTCCAATAAAATTCCAACTCAACAAAAGAAATCTGCAGTCTTACTGACATCAAAATTATAGGATAAAACTTATGTCAGCAGAAAAGACGGCCTAAGAAGGAACAAACTCCACTCTCATAAAAAACAATTAGGTGGTAAGAATGCTGAATCAATGCTTCCTTGGTCAAGATCAGAGTTATCCTTGCAGAACTGAAGAGAGGAGAAAAGAAATTCAACAACGGCTCTTTATGTAATTACCAAACACTCCCCATGCCAGTTCCTGACTGGACTGCCAGGTCAGGATCACTAACATTGATGAGAAAGGGAATTTCACAAGCAGGAGGGCCAACCGAGGCAGGAGAGGTTCCTTCTTCCTATTCTGAGTTCTTAGGCCTTTTGGGTAAGATTATGATAGGGCAGCTACCTCTGAAAGGAAGCCCCACTTTTCAAAATATAGCTGTTAGGTCTAAAATGCATGTTTACCTTCTGGATGCTTTCGTCCACAAGTCCACCAAGGATGTAAACTTTGTTTAGATCAACATCTTCAAGAGCTAATGAAAAAATGAAGGCCATTGAGATCAAATCTGTTTTATAATTTCTAAAGCCAAAGAAAGTAAAAGGAAAGAATTATTAATGATAAAAGTAGAAATTTAATAAAGTAGGAAACAAAAAGGTAATAGATTTGCTAATTTTCTCAAAAGACAAAGCTTTGGCATATCTAACCAAGAAAAAAAAGGCAGTCGACTCAAATCAACATTAGAATTCATAAAGGAGACAAAATAAAAATTACAGAGGAATGTGAAATAATTAGGAAAGAATACTAAGATCAACTTAATACCAATAAATTTGAAAAGTATGTGAAATAGTTGATTTTCTGGAAAAAACACATATCTAACATTGATCCAAGAAGGGCCAAGGAGGGGAGCTGACCAGGGAAACTGGGAAAGACTGCCAGGTAGGTCACAAGGTCCAACCAATGAGGCTGGAGACCCTAGATCTGTGCAGCTGTGCACACATAGTAGGACATGTGCAAAGTGTAGTGAGGTATACACCCATAAGAGGTGTGCAATTAATGTTCATTCCTTTTGTTTTTTTTTGATACACCTTGGGTGGCTTTAATAAATTCTGACACAGGGAATAATCAAACACAGGGTTTAGAACAAACTGCTACATGAATCCATGCAGGAAAGTACATACCATGTTCTGAGTCAGGAGTCAGGTACACAAGGGTTTCCAGAGGAAATAAACTAAAGCAGTCTTCCTCTGTTATGTCTAGCTGAAAAATGTAAATAATCCAATGTAGTGTGAACTAGGTTAAGACACAGCCCACACTGCAGCATCTAGTTACCAGGCATCAATTCTCTGTTAGGCATGGCCCTAAGTGCATCAAGGGCACACATGTCTGACAATCTGTTCTCACAAAGTACTTCAATGGGGAGAGGAAGTAGAAAGGACATTCTACAAAACAAGATAGAAAGTAATACAACACCCTAACAGATGTACAGGAAGCATGCCCCAGGGCAACAGATGAGGGAGTGACAACACCAGGGACAACCTTCTAATGAAGGGAATGCTGGAACATGGTTTCTGAAAAGAGATGAGATAGACACATACAAAAGGAAGTAGCAAAGAAAATGGGGAGAATCACCTAAGAAAGGCATGAAGATGGGAAAGCAAGGGAACCATGTGACCCTAAGAATGGGTCTGTGGGGCTCACGTACAAGAATCATAAAACCCGCACAGAGAAGAGAAGCAGGATCTGGCTGTACTGTAGGAGGGACACTCAGACAGTAACAGCGACCACAACTAACTGCAGGACCACACAGGGCACGTTTCATACTCTCTTCCTCTGTGAACCTCCCTAGGAAAGTCCACACCACCCAGTCCCAGCTACATAACACAAACACACAAGACATTTTTAGTGGCACTTCTTAGGAAGTGTTCTGGATTGTTGCCTGTATTATGATCACTGCATTCATGGGACCCTAGGGAAAGAGATAAAAAGTAACTGAATGCTCCCTAAAACTCACCTTGAGTCCACATTAATCTCATAAGGATTTTCTCTTCCCCCATAACTCATGCTCCCTAATTACGCACTACTGTAAACAAGAAAGGAGTCACAGCATTTCCCCCAAAACATTCGTGGAGTATACAGTCTAGCATACAACACACAGAATACAAAATACAGTCCTAGATACCTGGTAATATTAGTCTGCCAATGCAGTGGAAGGATGAAAGTTTAGAAATAGAAGAACTGATGAGAGATTCTAAAGTTTTTTAGATTGCAATAGTGAAAACATACAATTAGTATATTTTTATATAAAAATACGAAAAAGTTAAAAAAAATTTACTATTATCATACAATCTACTTTTCAAATGACACTTCAAGTAATATGCAAAATGAGGCTTACCAGGTAACTAGAAAATCCATCATTCATCCTCAAACACTCTTCATACAGGTGACTGTCTGTTGTGAATCCAGTGAGGTAGATCCAAAATGGCCTGTCAGCTTTTTTATTTGAACCATACAACCTTCGGATCTGTCCAGCCAGTCTACTTAACTCCTTCAAAGAAATAACGACAACTTAGACTAGAAGCATGTCCACTCTTTCTAAATTCACTACCAACAAATGGTTAGGGATGCCTGGATGGCTCAGTTGGTTAAGCATCTAACTCTTGATTTTGGCTCAGGTCATGATCTCACAGTTCATGAGTCTGAGCCCTGTGCTGGGCTCTGCACTGACAGTGTGGAGCCTGCAGATTCATTCTCTCTCACTCTCTCTCACTCTCTCTCACTCTCTCCCTCTCTCTCTACCCCTCCCGGGCTCACGCATTCCCTCTCAAAAAAACAAACAAATAAACAAACAAAAAAAAAACAAAAAAACCATACCATACCATAAACCAAAACAAAACAAAACAAAAAAAAACACAACAAAACAAATGGTTACTCAGTAAGTTCACTGAATGCTACTCTGAGAAATCTGATGAACTAGAATGGCCCCTTTTACTCCAAGAATGAGTACGGAGGGTATATGTGAGCATGCATGTTACACTCCATGGCACACACACCTTATAGATCAAAGTTAAGGTAATGATACTAGCCCAAAAATAGTGAGTTAACGGAAAGACTCTGAACCCTCTCTCCTTCTGGACCTGCTGTTATATATCTAATATGATATATGGAATTGTTCTTTTAGCTCATATCTAAAATTTTACCATGTGATATTTACTGTTTATTTTTAAAAGGTTAGATTACTAAACAGACATGTTTTATACTCCATCAAATAAAATTGGCACCTTACCCTAACTCTAGGAGATGTAACAGGGTCAGAGGTTTTAACTTTCCATCCTGATTCAGAGACATCACCTTAAGAAAAGTAGTTTCACAATCTGGCCTGATCTGGGTCAGGAGAGAAAAAAACACTCTGGATTTGATTTAATCTGATCTCAATTAAAATAAACAGTAGAAAATTCTTGGTTGACCTTTTCAGAGGGCTATACTTAGAGGTTCCATGTACGAACCCCAAATCTTCAGTCTTCCTAGTTTCTCTGAAAAACATGCAAACACCAGCATATACGACAGAGATGCTGGCAAACAGAAAAACCTGGTTTTTGGTGTAAGGCCAAAAATTAAGGCCCAATACTGTGTGTTTCCTAGACATCTGGTGAAACCAGGTAGGCCCTGAAAGTCCAAATAAATGCAAGCTCTTCCCCCAGTTCTGCTCCCATAGACAAGGCCCCCCAGCTAAACAATCGTTTCTGTCAAAGGGACCAGGCTAATTCCTGCTTATCCCCAAGTAGTGAGTTTCAATTCCCTGCCAGCCCATAGAGTTATTCCCAGAAAATTAATCACATCTTCCTGCAGGAACCAGGGAGTACCCCACCCTCGTGACACTACAAAGCCTGCCTCCCACAGCCCCTGGTTGTTCATTCTGTCCCCAAGTATAATCCCATGTGGTCCTGCATGGCATGCAGTGTCCTCCTCCCCCTGGGCTGAGTACACGTGACTAATAATCTGCTATCATTTTTATCTGTCCAATGTCAAGTGTGTTTTCTTCAGCCATCCCCAAAACCCTAGCGTGGAATCCCTCCTTTACCAATGGGGTGAATGGAAAACGATTAAAACACATATGTTATAGGAAGACCTCCTACAAGGTCATCTCATCAACATGCAACTAGGCAAATATTCCTCTCCCCAGTAGAAAGCCAGATTTCATTTCTGGAGGACTGAACATGAAAGGCTCCATCTAGACCGGGGACACCATGAACACTGAGACAACAAGGTGGGGCTCAAAACAGAAGATCAGATAAAATTTGCAGACTAAACCAGAGGGTATCTATTCTCTTCCTGACTCTTTATAACAGCCAATTTGAGCTGAGAAGCCATGTGTAGAAAACTAAACACTTTTGCTGGTTTACTATGGAATTACAGAGGCTGGAAGTGGTCCTGCTCTTTGTCAAAGCTGTTCCCTTCTGGACGTCCCTCATGTGAGCAGGAATTCAGAGCTTAATGGATGTCCTACCTTCTTAGACATGTGGTGGGTCATACTCAAATCAATACAGAGTCTTGGTCCTGAGTGTTTGGCTTCCAAAAGTCTCTCCTTGGTTAAGGATCTCAGAAAACGTTTGCTGTGCTGGGGGCAGGTGCCTGAAGTAGAAATATCAAAAAGGAGTAAAAGTGGGAAAACAGAGGAATACATTCAGTTGGAAAAGAATCTCCCTAGCCAAGTGATCTTTTTTGTACATAAAGAGAAACTTGAAACTCATACAAGATATTTATTCATTTGGGTGCAGCTGAACGGTGAGGGATGTGGGCTCTGGAGTACATTGCTGAGTCTAACTCAGAGTTCAGTCCATTTACTTATTACTAGATAGTCTTAGGCACATTATTTAATTTCTGAGCCTCAGTCTCTTCACCTACTAAATGGGGATAATAAAAGCACCTACCCCTCAGGGTAAGCCATGTAAAATTCTTAGCAATGAACCTAGCACATAGCACTCAATAAATGTTAGCTCCTGTGGTTATCATTCCTTCTACTTCTGAGCTTATAAACACATATGTTCACTATGTGCTTCAGGGCAGCCTTAAACTTTGCTGTCTTTGAAACTTTGATTCCCCCAAAAACAGAACAACAGGTCCTACCTCCAAGAGGTTTGTTTTTCCTTCAAAACAATATTCCTACTCTCCTAAGAACATGCAGATACTAGTCCGTAAAGAGATAAATGACTACACCAGCAATCAGATTTATTTTTACCTGAATTTTCTACACGATTGGCCTTTCTTCTTTCTTTTTCTTGCTTTCTTTTGCTCTTCTTTGCTGCAACTATCTTTTCCCAGTGTCTCTGTTTTCTTTGGACATTTTTCTTACGTCATCAAGAAAACAAAATTGTTTGAGAATTTCGTAAGCAACAAAAAGGAAAATGAATATTCAAAACAATTACTTATTTTTTAAGTTAGATTTAAAGTTAGGAGAGAACAAAGATATTAGTCTTAAAAAAAAAAAAAAAAAAGACTGGATTGTGTTAAGAGAAAGCAGAGCCCCAGAAAAGAGAAGTGATATGCCCAAAGTAAACGTATTAGGGACAGGGCCTAAAGCAGAGCTTAGATTTCCTGACCCTTCTGAGGTGTATCAAAAACTCCTCTTCCCAGCTGGCTCAGTCGGTTAAGTGTCCGACTCTTGATTTCAGCTCAGGTCATGATCTCAGTTTGTGGGTTCGAGCCCTGCATAGGGCTCTGTTTTGACAGCGCAGAGCCTGCTTGGGATTCTCTCTCTCTCCTTCTCTGTCACTCCCCGTCTCGTGCTCTCTCTCTCCCTCTCAAAATAAACAAATACACTTAAAACAAATTCCTCTTGCACTTTATATACTTTTCTTATGACTCAAGTGGAACTGAAACCTTAAACCAGTAGGAGGAAACTCATCCAATTTTAGAGCACACCAAACTCATTCCTAGTCTGTTACTAGTACCTACCCTCAGAACAGGGGTCTCTGGGACATAGCACCATCGCAAAGCCCACGGCCAGGCAACTCGCTGCACTTACTGAGCACCACATTGCACTGCCTGTGGGCAGTGTCTCTCCCTCCAGATGCTCACATTCCACATCAATCTGTAGAAGCTGGAAGCTTTCAGAGATGCTGTCTTCACCTGTGTCCTCTAGGATGACTTCTTGCTCCTGCAGCACGCGTGAGTCTGTTTTCCGAGCACTCCCTTCCAATTTCCAGTCCATGTGCTTAGTCTTCTGTCCTCTTCACCCAGGTCAGAAAAAGGCACAATTACGTGAGACGTCACCTTATTTCACCTACAGAGGTATTTCCCTGCATCCCAATGTCAAATAGCATTACTGTGTTCCTGAAGGAGTAGACATGTGGGAAATATTAACACAGACTTATTGAATGGAGAAAAGTGTCTGTGTCTTCCAGAGAAATGGGTCAGCCCAGAAATGTTTCAGTACCAAGGAGGCTAAATCCACTTTTTAGAAGACAAGCATAGCTCCTGACAGCTCCTAGCAATCACCAATGATTCACTGCTGCAGTGACACAGGTGGTCAAGTCATTTACTGTGTTCTTCAAAATGCATGTAGTAGTTGAGGGTGGGACAGAAATGGCAAAAGCCACCTCCTCCTTTATGTTTCAGTTTATATTTAGAACTATTCCTTTAGCAAACATTTATTGAACACCTACTCTATGTGAAGTCCACTACTAGAAATATCCTAGGAAGGTAAGAGCTAGCCAAAAAACATATGGTGAAGAGTTACCCGAAACCAAGAATTCTAGGTTGCTGGTGATGTATCACAATTTGTTTTTCCAAACTATGTATTCCTTCTCCCAACTCAGTTAAGTATCACTGCAGCTGAAAGCCACAGTCACCAGTGAGAAAACTTAATATCCATCAGAAGTGCTGAGGTAGGAAAATATGGAGAACCCATTGCTATGGCACACTAAACAAGTGCCATAATTTCAAACTGCTGTTCAAAATCCCTGCAAAGGTTGTAAGTAAAAAATGTTCTAGGCGCACCTGGGTGGCTCAGTTAAGCGTCTGACCCTGGATTTCAGTTCAAGTCATGATCTCACAGTTGTTGAGACTGAGCCCTATGTCTGGCTCCAGGCTGAGTGTGGAGCCTGCTTAAGATTCTCACTTTCTCCCTGTGCCCCCTCCCCCACTCACACTCTCTCTCTCTAAAAATTAAAAAACCACTCTAGTCTACAGTTAAGTGTCACATATGTCCATCGTTTATGGCTGCACCTCTGAGTCCAGTGCATTTCCACCATCTTCGGAAAAGTATATCTTTGCAAAAGCTAATGTATGTGATATGATCCATGCATATGGTAAAAAAAAAAAAAAAAGATTTATAATGAAAAGTAATGATCCTCATTCCAATCCCTTCCACCTCTAGTGCCAACCTGTTAATCAGGTATTTTTAGAATAATCAGGTATTATTCATCCGGTAATTAACTCCTTATCCTGAAATCATATGCTTTCCATTACTTCTTGGATCAACTTTAACTTTTATCAACTCCCTATGAAACACTAGAATTCAAATCACTCATAATATCCCCTCTTATTTTTCTGTTACACTGACTTTTCAATTTTTTTGAGGTATATTTTACATACAGTAAAACCCAAAGGTTAGGGTACAGCTCAATATTGTGTGTGTGGAGAGAACATACCAGCTCAATGAGTTTTTAACAAAAGCATAGGTGTGTTACTTACCCCCTCATCAAGATATGGAGCATTTTTTTTTTTTTTTAACTTTTTAGTCATTCTTCTTTTTTTTTTAATGTTTATTTATTTTTGAGAGAGAGAGAGAGACAGAGCTTGAGAGGGGAAGGGCCAGAGAGAGAGGGAGACAGAGAATCCAAAGCAGGCTCCAGGCTCTGAGCTGTCAGCACAGAGACCAATGTGGGGCTTGAACCTGTGAGTCACAAGATCATGACCTGAGCCAAAGTTGGATGCTTAACCGACTGAGCCACCCAGGTGCCCCAAGATATGGAACATTTCTATCACTCCAGAATGTTCCTTTCCTTCTGCACTTTGCAAGTCAATCTCCATCCCATTCCCACAACCCGACAAAAGCAACCATTGTTTTTTTTCTATAACCATAGATTAACTGTGCCTATTATAAAACATCATATAAATGGATTCAAACACTGACATTGACATTTTCCCCCTCAATGTGTTTGAGAATCATACATGTTACTTCATGTATTAGTAGTTTATTCCTTTTAATTGCTGAGCAGAATTCCATTGTATGAATATACCATAATTTATTTCCCTATTGATGAACATTTGAGATTTTTCCAATTTGGGACTACTATGAATAAAGTTGCTAAGAACATTCTCACACAAGTGTTTTTGTGGACATATGTCTTCATATCTGTTGGCTAAGTACCTAACAGTAGAGTTGATGGGGCATAGGATAGTTGCCTATTTAACTCACAAAAGACTGCCACCAGTTTCTCAAAGCAACCGCACCACTTTACAGTGCTGTCAGCAACAAATCAGATTTCCAGATGATCTGCAGCATCACCAACATTTGCTGTTGCCAGAGTTCTTAATCTTGGCCATTCTTGTGTAGTGGAACCTAGCTGTGTTTTAATTTGAATTTCTTTGATTGTTAATGATATTAAGCACTTTTTCATGTAATCTATTGGCCATTCATAATATATCTTCGTAAGATTTCTGATCAAGTCTTCTGCTCATTTTTGAATTATCTTTTTATTAATGAACTGTTGAAGTTTATCATATTTCTGGATACAAGTCTTTTTTCAGACATGGGTATTGAGAAGAGGTTTTCCCAGTGTGTGGCCTGCCCGTGCATTTTCTTAACAAGGCTTTTGTTAAGCAGAAATTTTAAATTTTGACCAAGTCTAATTTTTAATTAACTTTATTTCTTTAACTGTTTAACTTTATTTTTTTATTAACTATAAAAGTTAATGCTTTCTGTGTCTTCTAAGAAATCTTTGCCTACCCAAAAAGCACAGAGATATTCTATGTTGCTTTCTAGAAATATCTTTATAATTTTAGTTTTTACATTTAAGCCTATAGTCCATCTCAAATCCACTTCTCTCAAAGATAACAGTCTTGTCCTGCTTATTGTCCAATGCTGAAAACAGTTTCTTCATATAATCTGTCCAGTTTTACAGCTTTTTTATCAGAAGGTAAGTCCAATACCCATACCTCTGTCATGACAATTACCAGAAGACATCTTTACTATGTTTAAGAATATCCTTTAAATTTCTACTTCTTGTTCAACAATCTTATGTATTACCCTCTGACTCCTTAAGGTTAGGCTCTGAAAATAAACACCCTAATCTTTCCCTCTCTCTCTCTTCCACCCTTAATGTTCCAATTTGGTAAGCTGAGGCTTTAATTTTACATATTTAAGACAGGCTCTACATTGTGATGTGTCATCAAAATTAACCCTCTTGGGCTCTGTCTATTCCCTTGGTGGTTTCTAAAATTCATAAACCAATAAACTGCATTTATATTAACTATATAAATATTACCCACTACAGAGACAAGTAGAGTCCGAGGATTATATTTAGTTCTCTAATGTTCTGACTCCTGTTACTAGCAAACATTTCTAGTGTTAAGCTCATACTGTTTTCTTATACTCCATCAAATGCTCAAAATGAGGCCAAATTTTAGTTGTTTTTCATTAAAGAAAAATTTTTTTAAATGTTTACTTTTGAGAGAGACAGACAGAATGTGAGCAGGGGAGGGGCAGAGAGAGAGGGAGACACAGAATCCTTAGCAGGCTCCAGGCTGCTGTCAGCAGAGCCCAATGGCGGGGCTCGAACTCACGAACTGTGAGATCATGACCCAAGCTGAAGGTGGACACACCTGACTGAGCCACTCAGGTGCCCCTAGTTGTGTTTCATTTAGACATAATAGGCTGTTGTACTGGAAACATAGCAGTCCTAGGATTTAGTCATGCTTCCCAGCTTGCTACCTGTGAGTAGTAGGATAACAGCCAAAGCACTTAACTTTCTGTCACTGGTTCTTTGAGATGGGATAATACTACATCCCAGGACTGTTGCAAGAACTAGACCTATTTCATTTGCCTGACATGGAGCAACTACTCATGAAATATGGGCTATTCAATCTCTTCCAGTGCTGTTCTTTCAGGCTTTCTAAAAAGGCAAGTCTTCTGAGCAGTTTTGGGGTATTCATCACACATCATGTAAACATTTAACCACCAGATATATTCCTGAATATGGCCAAGTAAATTACATTCTAGATTTTCAAAATTACAGATTAGAAATTTGTGTTCATTTTCCTGCACAGGCTAAAGTTTACTTATGCTCAGAAGTCCTTTCTTTAATACTCAGTACAAATTTTAATGTATTTATTTATACCATTGACTGTGTCCCTATGAATTTAAGGCATACACAAAATTTAGTAGTGTACATATTATTTCTAGAAAAATGAGGAAAAGGCCAAGTTATTCTTAAGCATTTCAGAAGCACTGCACTGTTCACATATGAATGGCAATGTTGATTAGAAATATCTTTAAGAAAAGATAGCCAGTCTCATTATACCCGTTCCTTTAGATGACTGAGCAAGTTTTGTTGTGCCCATCATCAGAGTCATCTGCATTTTTCTGCATTTAGGCATTCAAAAAAAAAAAAATGAAAACTTTAAGATAAACTGGTCCAACACCTAACAACCTCATTTTATTAGGGTGAGAAAACACCAATTTGTTAAATGAATGCCAGTTTAACAGCCATGTGCTTTCCCTCTTCCGAACTCCAAAGCATTTTGTATTCTCATCTGTTTGTCCATTCGTTCAGTCAATAAATATCCATTGAGCTCCTCCTCTTTGTCAGACCCTTTTGGGGAACGACTGAGAGGCAATGAATGTAGATGTCTCATTGGAGAAGTCTGGCTGAGAAGGAGAAAAGAGAGCTAGGGTTGAAGTAGCTGGAGGGGATGCTGAGCTTTCCGCTGCTGTTTAGAAAACTGGAAGGTCTGTGCTCACGTTTTCTCTCTCATCAAACTGCATTCCTTTGCAGGAGGGACTGTGTACTTATATTTACGTAAATACTGTAAGAGCTCACAATGTAGAACCTTGCAAACAGCAGTGTTTGAATAAATGTTTGTTGAACTGAACTGAATTTTACCACTACCACCCCCATTCCCTTCTTCCTAGTCCCCTCCTTGTATCTCAGACCTCCCCAAGTTCCTATAGTCCCTGAGGATCTTGGGATACAGCAATATTGAAAATCAAATGAAGGCAATTCCAACCACTACCAAAGAGTCTGAAATATAGCAGATTGGGCAGGGACCATATCTTTTTCATCTTTGTATCTTCAGTGGCCAGCACAAGGCCTGGCACAAAATGGAAGCTCAGTAAATACTGAATAGAGCCTTGCTATCTAGTGAATCTCAGAAAGCAAACATGAAATTGGGCATCACAGAAAAACAAACCTTCTTAATCTGTGTGAGACATTATCTATGCCCAGATTTAGCATTTCATTTCATTACAAAATGTTTTCTGAGCCTCCATTACAGGTCCAGGACCAAGTACTGGAATTATTCAATTACTCAATCATTTAACAAAGTTACATGCTGAGGATTTGGGAATGATGTCCATTCTGCCTCCATGGGGCTCCAATTATCTACCTCAGCCTTGACTGACAGTTGGTCTGTTTCTCCACTAAGTTACAAGCTCTTCCAGGGAAGAGAGGATAAAGAATTCAGGTGTGCACCCCCAGTACTCATCAGCACTGAGCCTTGCAGAACACAAGCAGCCTAAATGCTTTATGATTATGTTACCCTTCTGCTCAGAACTATGCAGTATTCTCCATTTCACTTACAGTACATAACTGAAATCCTTACAATGGCCTATACTGCTCATTAAGATCTACCTCCCGCATCGAGTGTCCTCTGCACTCTCTGATCTGCTTGCTGCTAACATACTTAAGGATATTCCCACCTCAGAGCCTTTGCACTTGCTGTCGTGTCTACCTCCAATGCTCTTCCCCTAGATAATTATATGGCTACCTGCCTCAATTTATTCCGATATCACTGTTCAACATGGCACATGTTTTACTTATCGTCTGAACTTCCCCATTCCTATAACGTAAGCAGGTGTTCTGTTTGTTTCGTCCACTACTCTATCCTATATGCCTAGAAAAGGGCTTGGGACATAACAGACGCTCAATAAATGCTTACTGACTTAATAAATTCTCCACCCATCCCCATCTCTGAGTTGACAGAAGCCTCAGATCTTTTCTAACCCAAATCCCACCTGAGAAGCATATCGCTGGGCCCTAAGTGACGGGCCAGCCTCTGTCTGCACAACTGTTTGCGTCTCTCATTTTCTAAGTTTTAGTCCACTGAAGCTGGCTCCAGTCCTCTGGCACCTTCAGCACGAGAACACCAAGACCCCAGGCCCGAGAGTACCCCGCCTGTGGGCCCCGTCTGGCCCACAGCCTGCTAGTGCGAGGGGTGGCAGAAAGGAAAAGCACCAAGAAGGTGGAGGACACCAGGCCACACGACTGTCGAAGGTCGCTTCCCGGCATCTGTCCCACCTACGAACCAGGCGGCAGCCCCAAGTCAGACCCCTTTAGTCCCACGTCCGTCCACCCCACGAGCCCCAGGCGTACCTGAATCCCTCACCTCGCGCAGTCTCGGCGGCGCACGTCAGGCCCCGCCTCCGGGCCAACTTCCGGTTCCTGCCCCCCTCCGAGTGGCATTCTGGGAGTTGTGGTTTTCAGCCTGGTAGCTTGTTGTGCCGGAGCCTGTGGGAAGCTTTGCCTTCCGCCTACACCGGCACTAAGGAGCTGCGTACCGCCCAGGTACTGCTGCGCCTGCCTGAACCTGTTTCCTCGGTTGTGAGACGGGGATTACGATACCCGCCGCTCGCCACTTTCGCAGGCTGCGGCAGGTAACCCGAGGCGTTGATGGTTCTCAAGGGCTGGGCATTGGGAAACTGGACTGAAACCGGGCTGGAACCACCCCTCTTCTCACAACCTGGGGGTCTTGCCCTCCCTTGGACCCCCTA
This sequence comes from Panthera tigris, assembly GCF_018350195.1. Classification (NCBI taxonomy): domain Eukaryota; kingdom Metazoa; phylum Chordata; class Mammalia; order Carnivora; family Felidae; genus Panthera; species Panthera tigris. The sequence goes on along the minus strand of NC_056672.1, from coordinate 58,817,677 downwards.
CAACCAGCAGAGCCCACGAACTGACACAGGCTTCCCTGAGCACACAGCTGCCCTCACCACCACCTGGCTGTTTAGGCAGACAATAGAGATATTCGGGCTTGGGCCCTTAACAAGTGAGTCTAGGCTCTGGCCACTCTCCCTTCTCCTTCTCCCTTTACAGACCTTTACAGGGAGAAAGCGAGGCTCAGAGACCCTGAAGAGACTGGCCCAAGCCTTGACCTGATAAAAACCAACAGTCACTCTTTACTCTTCCCTTTATTCCTGCTATCCCAGCGGTCTCACCCTTTGGAAGAGACCTTAGCATGTATGAGCCTGAACTATCTCCCACCCAAGAAACCACATAGCCCTGTTGGATCCCTCCTTGGCCCCATACTGTTTCCCTCTCTGGCCTTTTCTTTTCATAGATCCTCCAGCACCCCCACCCCGTCCCTAATCCTTCAGTCCATCCTTTATCTGCTACTGGAGCAATTTAAATGTTAAAAGTAAACATTCTTTATCCCCCAGAGGGCTTTTCCCTAAAACCCAGCTCTAACATCTCTTTTCTGCTCAGAAGCTGGTGCTGGCTTCCCAATCAGTAGGGCTTGCAGAGAGGCTCAAAGGATCTTCAGTGGCTCCCACCACACCTACCAGTCCCTGCACTTTGCCCTCAGCCCAACTGGATACTTTTCCTCTCTCCCTGCCACTGCTCTTGTGTCTCTTCACCTTTGAATGAGCCCACGGCCACCCCCCAGAAAAGTCCTCTTAGCTGGTCTCACTGACCACCGCCCCCCCAACCCCCTACTCCCACCACACAGCAGATACCTGTTTGTCAGATGATTATGTGTCTCCCTTTTCCAAACCCTAGTGGCTTCCCATTGTACTTGGATGTGAAGTCTAACCTTCCCAAGGCCTTCCCCGCCTGGTTCCTGGCTGCCCCTCTAAACTCATCCTGTCATTCTTCCTCTGGCTTGCTGTGTTCCAGTCACACCTGTCTTCTTGAAATGCCTCAAATATACCAAGGCCCTCTGCAGATTGTTCCCTTTCCTCTCACTTTTTCCATGGCTGGCTCCTTCCTATCCTTTAGGCTTCAACTTAAACCTTCCCTCTTTAGAGAGACCTTTACTGATCACCCAGGTAAGATTGGCTCATCCCATCCCTATCTTGGCACTGTTCGTTTCTTTACATGACCTATCAGTCAGTAATCTTTTTATTTTCTTCTGTGTCTTTCCTACTAGTTATAAGTTCCTGAGGGAACATGTATCATCTTGAAGACTTAATTCCCAGTGCCACTGCACACTAAATATGTGTTGACAGAATCACCAAATGAGTGATTTTTCTCCTTTCTTAACACATTCCAACCTACCTTCCTATCTACTAAATCTAGGACCTGATGCTCAGTAGCTACTTCTAATTAATGCTGCTTCCTACAGGAAGCCTTCCACGATCACCATTCTGTCCCCAACCACAAAATGACTTCTGTCTTTTGAGCTCTCCTAGCACCTTATCTGTCCTCTTTGGTCACCCTGAGCAGACCATACCTTAGATTTGTAGGTTTCTATCTCTACATGTCATCTTATCTCTTAGACCAGGAGCTCTTGAAGACAGGATCCTTACCCAATTATTTACATCCATAATCCCACATCAGGCATCACCTGCAACGGTTGTAACAAATGTTTGTCTAAGAAACGAATCAGCCAATATTATGGTGAGTGGGAAAAGGAAGGAGTGAAAATGTCTGGTAGTTTCCTAGTCACTAAACAATTGGCTCTTGCATTGCATCCCATTCTGCCTATTCATGTTGGGGGTGGTGTATCTCAAAAAAGGTGCTACACAGGACCAGCCCCCACTCCCCTCATTTTAGCTTCTCAACAAGCAGTGAGGGATTTCCTGGAACTTCTGGGACTTAGTGCAGAGCAAAATACTAACTCCATACAGTAGCAAGCCAAGAAAGTTCATGGAGTTGAGGGGAGAGGAAGCAAAGACAGACAGACATAAACATTTGAGTGCCTGTGCCAGAGGCTTCACAGTCTTCTTCCTGCCTTCCACTATTATTTCTCACAATATGCCAAATGTGTATTACATAACAATCTCTAGTTTGGGGTGTTGTCCCCATTAATAAGAAAATGTACTTGAGGTATGTAAGTAAGGCATCTGGCACACTGTAGGCCCTCACTAAATGAGACGAGTACTATTTCCTTTTGTCAGTTGGGGAAACTGAGGCCCAGCGTGGTGCCTATAACAACATCGCCAGGATTCCAGCTCTGGTTAAGTTGAAGTCCTGAGCTCCTTGCTTTAACTTGCAAACATACAGATTACGTTCATGTAAATAAGCTACATAGCTCTTCAGAGCTTTCTGCTGGTAAAAGTGTTCAAGTCCTGTTTAACATTATACAATTTTTATTTTTTCAGCGTCCTATTGTTCCTGTTATTCATGGCCACAAAATCACTACAAATCTATGTTCGAGAGCCTTATTCAAATTTTATTCAAAACATTATGTGAAAAAAAAACAGGCCTCTAAGAAAATAAATCTTTTCCTGGCACAAGTACTGGTTCACTGGTTAGTTAACAAATAATTGGTAACAAGGGGTGAGAAAGATATCTTCTCGTCTCCCAAAATATTGCTTTCCTCTGATTGCCAACGGTTTGGGTACATAAACACACTCATTCTGCCCTCCTTGTTCTGGGCGAAGGAGAGGAATTGGGAGGCCAGTGCAGACACACAACTGATCAGGAGTACCAGAGGGACAAAGGGACCCCTTGAACAAGCTCTAATAGCCCAAGGTGACTGTTTAAGCCAGCTTTGGCCTGGACAGAGAAGCCAGGGGGAAAAAGACATCCCAGGGGTATCTTGAGATCAGTTTTCCTGGAGTCTGAAAACAAAATGTAGGAAATGGTTTCACACTAGGAGAGGCATCCATAAAGTTTGGGGATTACTACTGAATTTTACTGAGTATTTACTAGATTATTTATTAGATTTCTACCCAACAAAGCAGGAACTATTAACATTCAGAGAAGAGAAAACCAAAGCACTGAGTGGTGAAGTAGCTTGTCCAACATCCCACTAAGATTAACTGGGATTAACTGGTTTAATCGGGATTAGTGAGAAAGGTACTAAATATATTTCTTTCCCTCTAATATTATTCTTAAAAAGGCAAATTGAATTCAGGGCTTTATGTTTGCCTTTACAGGTATTTGCCAGAGAAAAAGGGTGCAGCATTCAATTTGAGATAAAGCACAGAGCACCCACTCCTGGATGTGGGTCACCATGCAACTAAGGAATTTAACTGCCACCTAGTGGCAACCTATGCTTGTCAATGCCAGGCCTGCAGGTGCAGGTGCCGCAAACCAAACCTTGTGAAGGTAAAATCTATCAAATATCATATGTACTCACTCCTATTTGTGAAGGACATTGCCAAATCAGTGTGATACGCGAAGTCAAGACCATTTTTCAATGATCCCCACCTTCCTCCCTCATCCCTGTCATCCTGGGACAGTCTGTGAACATCCCCAGGGTAAACTATTAGGGCACAGTTTACTGATGGCAAGCTACTTATCTGTATCCCCCCGAGGGTCTGTGAGAATCCTGACTAGGGGCAGGGATTTGTCTAATTCACCTTTCTATCCTAAGGACCTAGCACATGGCCTGACCCAGAGGAGGTATTCAGTGAAATGTTTGTTGAATGAACATGAGTGAATGCTTTTGAACCAAACTTATCACTCTGTATGATTCAGGTCAGGATTAAGCAGCAGTTTATTTGAATACTCTAGTAAACATTTTGGAGGGGTGGTGGAAGAATGGAGGAGCTTCTCAGGGAAGTGCCCAGGGCAAGGCAGGGGCCTGGGCAACCGGCCTGCTCACAGGGCAGTGGATGCTCGGAACTTCTGGGTCAAACAAAACACAGCAGCTGTGAGAGCTGTGCACTGACGGGCCAAGAGTTTCACACTCAGGTCGTGGTAGCCTCTCTCACAGGTCAGCCTAGCAGCCTCTACGAACTGATGGTAGGCACACACCACGTCCCTCAGGTTCCCTGCTGCTTCCCTGTGCCGAGTGGAACAGCGGCTGCAGTCTGTGAACTGGAAGCACAGGCCGGCCAGCTGGACCAGGTGCTGGAAGGTGTCCCGCACGGCACCCTGCATCTCTTCGGGGGACTGGTCCATTCTGATCACATGTTGACAGCTCGCCAGGAGCTTCTGGGAACCCATGCAGAGGCGGCTCCGGCTTTCTGAAAAGTGCCAGGTGCACTTCTCTGGGGGATGTTTGTTCCCATTCCCCCAGGAAGCTTCTAAAATATCTTGTAATTCCACTAAGCTCTCTGTGAGTTGGCTAAAGCCCTCCGGGGTGCTGGCAGGGGCAGCTCTCAGCTGTCTCAGGGCCCTGGAGCAGTATTCTGGCCAGATGTGGCTATTCCTCGACAGGGGCTCCGCACTGCAGCTGCGGGCCCGGGCAGGCCTCCAGGGGAGGGCCAGCCGGCTTCCTGCAGAGGGCGGCGATGTGAGGGGGGCAGTGGGGTGTGCTTCCAAGGCCCTGTCTTCTTCCTCTGCTTCTGGCTGCAGGCCACGGAAGCACGTGGCATAGGAGAACTGGCAGCTGCACTGCTCCATCCCAATCCTGGGGGCCATTGTCTCATTCACACCCACAAACCCCAAAGATGTGGCCATCCTGAGACTGGCAGAAACTTTAGGATGGCTTTCTGGGGCAAAGCACAGGAAAGACTTCTCAGCAGGAAGGCAGACGCTAGGACTTTTGTCTTTGTTTTCTGACAGTGAACAATGGTTTGAACCTTCTAAGTGGGGCTCCTTTGGGGGACCCGGTAGTGGCTTTGGCAGAGAAGGAGCTGGATTACAACAGATCTGCTGAGGAGTGTCCCGAGAGGCTGTCTCTTCCCCTATCATGTGGTTAAGTGGCTCTGCCTTGACCCCCTCCAGAGGGAAGGCTGATGGAATGGTCTGGTCCCCAAGCAAGAAATCGGGGTCTAAATCCAGCTCTTCCAATAGTTTTTGCTCTTGGGCCTGGCAGGCTTGGCCTGGGGTTTCTCTGCTTTGTCCTTGGGGACCCGTGGGGGAATGTGGCAGGATCTGCTCAGTTCCTGTTACAGGAGTCTTCAAGGAGAGGGAGGTTCTCATTCCACCAGCTGGAGCATTGACCCCAATAGTCTGTGGCACAGCATTCGACAGGTCACTCTTGGAGTCACTTGAATCTTTCCCAGATTCATCGTGAAATAAATTGGTGCCGTTTTTGTTTGTAACTTCTCCATCATGTCCCAGAGATAGCTGTCCTTGTTGTTCCTCTTCTGTAGGGAAAGAAGCCATCTTCTCTCCTGAATTTATCCCACGTTCACCACTTCCAGGCCTGACTAGAGGAGGAGACAACAAAGGCTCTGTGTATTTGGGGGCAGTTTCTTGCATAGGATTTGTAAACAAAGATCCCAGTCCTGTTTCCAATTGGACCCCTCCCAACTCTAGTGTGTCTGCTTGAGAGACCTTATGTGGCCCTGGGCTGACGGTCAGGCAGACTCTATTTGGGTCTGGGTCAGCACTAGAGAGGGAGGAGTTGCTGTCCCCAAGCTCTAGGGTGAGTTCTTTGGGGACACTGGCATCCGAGTGTTGAAGTGGAGACAAGGCATGGGAAGTCTCTGCCTGAGCAGTATCTAGGCCAGATGAGCCTGGGCTGGAACAGTGAGGGGTGCTGGCTGGGGAACTGGCAACAGTGGCAGTCAGGGGGGCAACCCCAGAGCTATCTTTATGGTTGGGGTCAATCCGGAGGCGAATGGCAGAAATAGAAGACACTCGAGAGTCGATAACTGACTTGGTTTCCATGGTCTCGGGCTCCATCTCCATGACTCGGGAGGCTGGGTTTTTGCTCTTGGTCTGCCTCAAGGGACCCAGCAGCCCCAGGGCCTTGGTCTCCAGGAGGCCAGGCTCACCTTGCATGTCCTGCAGAGAGGACACAGTTGGGGAGGGTGCTCCGAGGGCCAGATAGGGCTCCCTGTCGTAGTAGCACACATCATCCACACTCTCCAGGGAGGCTGATGGCACCAGGGGAAAGGAGACCTGACAAGTGTAGTCAGTCTGTAGGAAAGACCTTCTTTTTCTCAGAGTCTTGGCATACTTCTTCACCCCTCCCCTTCTGCTTGGTTCTCTTCCATCTGGCCCAGGATTCAGGCTGTCCTCACAGATGCAAGTGCTAGCCTTATGCTGTAAGCTTGTGGCACTGGGTTCTGCAGCAGACACAGCTCTGGCCCCTAAGAATCAAGAAAGGGAAGAGTATGTGAAAAGCAGAAAAATAAAGAGACTTATAGAGGTTGGACCCAGGACTCAGGGTTGCCTGGGTTCAGATCCTGGCTGGATTGGTCAACCTTGGGCAGATTAAAGCTTGATCTCCTCAATTTGCTCATCTAACAGATGGGGATAATAATTGTGGGAGACATTTTTTGGTTCTTCATTGCCCACGATGCATGTCATTGTCTTTGGGTCACAGTACCCCAACTTCCTTTCAGGGAACAAAATCTCCCCAATGCTTACTGTCTGCTAGAACTCTTCATGAAGGTGCCCTACCCGCAGTCAGCCAAGTAGCCAGATTTATGACCTAGAAAGTCAGATACAAATTTCCTAGAATTTGCGTATTAATTTAAAAAATAATAATAATAAAAGTAGAGCCCATCCTTTGCAGCTACAGTATCCTGACAGTGAAGAAATGATGAGAAATCCTGTCACCCAGTCTCCAGGCCTGGTTACTACCTGTGTCTAAACCAGCTCTTCACCTTTGCTGGAAATTCTATAAGCTATCTGACATCCTTCTAACACTCTTGATTGGTGCTTATGTCAACCCAAGTCAGTCAGTACCAGTGGTATCAGTCAGCACTGGCCTACTGTGCTGGTTCAATGGACCGGTGCTTATCAAGCGCCCAGAACAAGGCCTGTGCTAACAGTGGTTCAGTGACGGGAGCTGCTACCACTGCTGTAGTTATTGTCACTACATGTGTGAGGATTCCGAGGGAGCTTTCTCTTGACAAAAAGTGTCATGACTCAGTCTCAAGTGTGGGGGTTTTGTGCATACCAGGATGGACCTTTCTTTTTTTAATTTTTTAATGTTTATAAAATTTATTTTTTGAGAGAGAGTGCAAGCTGGGGAGGGGCAGAGAGAGAGGGACCAAGGATCCGAAGCAGGCTCTGACAGCAGCGAGCCCAACGTGGAGCTCAACCCATGAACCATGATATCGACCTGAGCCAAAGTCAGACGCTCAACCAATTGAGCCACCCAGGCACCCCCAGGATGGACCCTTCTGAGCAGAGAAGCATTTTGTGATGAAGTCTAGGGAATAAGCCAGAAGGAATCAGGTACATAGCATAGCACTTGAGAATCAGAGGGCTCTTATCTTCAGATCAGCAGTTTCCAGTCTGGCTGCATCTTATTAAAAACCTTATCAACTCTAGGCTGCTCTTCAGGCCTCTTTAATCAGAATCTCAGAGGCTACAACCTAAGAAGCTGTGGTATTTAAACCAGGTCCCTTGGGTAATTATGATGCCCACCCATGTTTTAGAGCTGCTGCCCTAGGCCACCTATAGCCATTCACCAAGGGCATTTCTGAGGCCTAAAAAGGGAGAGACTCCCACAGTGAATCAGGGCTCAGACCAGAACCCTTATTGGCTCCTTGTGAAAAAAAGGGAATGTCCAGTATGGACTTTATTTCCCTGGCTAGATTCCTATATGGGAAGGCCTTGACTGATGGTCTCTGTTGTGCCCCCATTTTGAACCCTGCACAATGGCTGGCCCAGCTGGGCAAAGCTGGGGGCATGGATGGCAGTTGGCTGGGTTCTTTGGAGAACAGTGCAAATCTGCTCATAAGTTTCTCCTTCTTTATGGGCACAGCCAATTAATAAACTCAGGGTAGATGGTAGAGAATTTGTTTACTCATTTAGCAAAACTGCCAGGTACTATGTGCTGGGGACCCAGGGGTGAGTGTATAACACACGGTCCCTATACTCTGAGGAGTTCTTGGTTTAGTAAGGAAGAGAAATATCAACACAAAAGTCACACGAATAAATATACAATTACAGGCAGTGCTAAGTGCAGGCAGGAAGTACCCAGGGTGCTATGAAAACACGTGAAAGGGATGGGGAGACCTGCCCCAGTCTTGGCGCAGTCTGGTTGACGTTTCCCAGAGGAAGTGAATTTCTACGTGGGGCCTGATAGATGGGTAGGCACTTGTAGCCAAAGATCAGGGTGAGGAGTGTTTCAGGCGGAAGGAGCAGCACGTGTAAAGGCCAGAGGTAGGAAAGAACTTGGCACTTTTAAAGAACGGTAAGGAGGTCTGTGTGGCAGGTATGCAGAAAGAGGGCTCAGGAGGAAGGAGACAGAAAGGGACCATGTCACAGAGGACCTGGAGGGGCCTCACAGGGGCTGCTAAGGAGCTGGCCTTTCTCCCACAAGCAACGGGAAAGCACTAGAGGGCAGGAAGCAACAGGAAAGGGCTGACCCAGAAATAAATGAGCTGCAGCTTCCCCAGCTCCTAGTGAGTGACTCACCATCAGTGTCTGCGTGCTATTCTCTTAATTTTTTCCCTTCAGTATATGGTGTGTGCAACTGTGTGTGTGTGTGTGTGTGTGTGTGTGCGCGCGCACGCGTGTGTCCTGTAAGGATCTCACATCAACTCAGGAAGTCATTCTATGTGGAACTGGAAAGAAACATGACCAACAGATCCCTGGCCTTTTCTTACGTCTGAGTCCCTTAAGGGGCCACCAGCAGCCTATCAGGTTCTTCTTACTTCAAAGCCCCATTTAATATAGAGTCAGGGTCAATAATGACACAGCCACTTTGCCTCCGCTGAGGACTCCTGTCAAACCCTTTTCAATACAAATTCTGTCCATCTCACAAGGCCCAGCACATCTGCCACCTCTTCTGGGAAGCCTTTCCTGATTCCCATTGTTGAATTGGTGCCTCCCATCTCTGCTGGCCCACAGTTCCCCGAACCTCCCCTGTACCCCTGACTTGAAGTTATGACACATATAATTTGGTCCGCTGAGCCCGGGTGGGCCTTCTCAAACAAGGACAAGGAGCGTGCTTCAAGTTTGGTCCCTGCCCCTGCTGGGTATTCAGAAGCCGCCTGGAGTCTGTGCAGACCTGCTGGGGAGGGCTCACCTGAGAGGGCGTCTGGGGGTGTGAGCTTGTCGGCTGCATCATAGTACTCCTCATCTGAGCTGCCATCCTCAAAGGCCAGAGGCAGGTGTGGGCCCAGGGCTTCCAGAGTGGAGCTGGGCTGGGCCTCCATCCAGCCCTGCTGACCCCAGGCTGCCAGGCCCCCACCCTGCCGGGAAGCTGTGCTCTCTGAGCTGTCGCTCTGGTGGCTGGCCAGGGAGACACTGGAGCACAGGCTATAGTAGTCTGTCCGACTGTCCTCATATAGTCTGGGGTCCAGCCGGACCGCACTCAGTTCTGGTCCCCAACTGAAAGTCTCAGGAGCGGGACTCTCAGAAAACTCAGTCTTCTGGCATGGAGGGTTGGCTCTCTGGGCCAAGTCCAGGAGACAGAGGAAGCCACTGGTTTCAATACTGCTTCTCTCCTCTTGGCTGTTGGAATCAAGACTCTCTGGGAAGCCTGGCGAGCTAGAGTGGAAGAAGCCAGACCTGCTGGAGGAGCAAGTGTCCAAGTCATCCTCTTCTAGGGCATCCATGGATTCACTGGAGCCACTGGTCCTGCAGCCTCGGCTCTCAGTGTTGGCTGAGTCGGATGCCTCGGACTCAGCACTATCTGTCATGCTGCTGGCCCCGGAGGTGCTCGGGCCCCTCCTGGCCACCTCAGGTGTGGGGCTGTCCCCAGGAGGCTGCTCCTCTTTTATGAGTGGTCTGCAGGGGCCCAGCTTCAGCAGGTGTCTGTCGGAGAGAGGCTCCAGCACGCAGTCCACTTCAGAGGACTCCTCAGAGTCGCTGCACGCCCTGGATTCATAGCCTGTAACACAAGGGACACCGGGGGTTATATTCAGGGACTAGCAGAGGCTTGTGTCCTCCCACCCTTACCCTGCCTGCCCTCCAATTCTCCAGGGTGGCTTGCCCAGATCATGCTGTGCTGGCTGACACAGGACCTGTGGGCCTCCAGATTCCATGTTCTCCCCACACATCAGGGCTCCTTTCCCACATCTACCTGAACTGCCTAATGGGGACATTGTTACTTCTGAGGAGAGCTATGTGTTCATGGAAGCACGGAGGTATGTGGCTGGATTTCACTTTGCTACAGGCAGCATCACCTAGGTTTGCTAAGCCCCTCCTCAAATCCCAGCTCTGTCCTGTCTGGGCATCAAAATCAGATGGGGAATCATATTTAAAAAATAAAACAGATCCTTGGCCCTATCCCTGATATAATAAATCAAATATCTAGGGAGTGGGGGCTGAGAATCTGTATTCTTAGCAACTTTTTGTGGGATTCTGAGGTGGGTAGGCTGGCACCATTTTGAAGCCCGGCCTTGGGGACCCCCTGGTGCTATGGAGCTTTTAGGGAGGTGAAAACCCAGCTAGCTGCTGGTACTCAGGAAGGATTCATGGTTGGAAGGATGGGGGCATTGAGCCAGGCCTCCAATATCTCTTCTACCATTAGCCTCCAGAATGATCTTTCTCAAAACTTCTCTCTGTTCACATCACACTCTACTTAAACCCCCTCTATGGCATCCTCTGCCTACAGGGAAGAGTCTAAGCTCTCCCACGGGTTAAGGCCTCTCACAGAGCGGCCCCAATTCCTCCTCAGCCTGGTCACCCCTCACAGTGTGGCCCCAACCCCTCCTCAACAGCCTGGTCATCCCCTGAAGGCTTCACATGCTCCAGCCACTATAGAGAGCTTCAACAGATCATGACCTTGCCCTTGGTGTCATGCACCTGCCCCAGCAGTACTCCCTCCCGCCAGCAGACCTTCACAATTGTTGCCACTCTGCATTGTCTACCTGATTAGACTCTAAGGTATCATCCCATGTTCATAAACTGTGTTAAAACCAAAACAACAAGTACCAAAAACTCATCACTAATTATTTTTTACTTTATCTTACTATCATCTGATCTCTTGAGATTATTTATGTCTATTTGATCCAAATGGAGGAATGCTATATAATGTTATGCTACTGAGTATCTCTTCCCATCTCCACATTCAGTGACATCATATTGGTAGCCTGGAATTAGCTGTAGTGGGAGTGTTTCAACATTTATCAGCAAACCAGTGGGAAAATGCTGCATCAATAGTGCTGAAGCAAAAGCCTGATAGAAACTGGGAGCTGGCCTGGGAGACTGATCATCTTATCTGGCCTCCACTACCTCATTTCTTATATATGATTTTGACTCCCTTCTATATCCAGGTATCCCCTTTTTCTAAACATGTAAGGTTGAGAATTTCTATTATAATTCAAGAAAATGCAGAAGAGCACATACACATGGAATAAAAAACGGTCATCTATACTTTCTGAATAAATGAATGACATCTTTTTTGCCAGTAAATAAAGACAAAATACAGTGGATTTTGGAGACGATTTTAGGAAATACTACAGGGAATCGGAGACCTTCAATAGCCTATCTTGGCTTTCAGGGACTCTCAGATACATAGAGAAAACTCCATTTAGGACTTTAGGAAAATCAACTGTTCACCATTAAATAAATGGAAAAATAGCTCTCATCCACTTGGGTGGAAGTCTCAGTTCAACTCAATTCATCCCCTTCCCTTAAGGCTATGAAAAGGGCCTGCCCTTACTGGAGCAAGCCTCACCTTCTTCAGCAGATACCCGGTGCACCTGTTGTTTTTTTCCTGGCCAGAGGAAAATGGAGGTAACTGGGTCAACAAACAGCCTGTAGTACCCAGCAATCAGGCAGGCTAGGTCTTTTGCACTGTTGGATTCCAGCAGCAATGTCAGAACCTTTGAAGTCAAAGAGAGTTCTTAGATAAAGGGCCAAGGGATAGTGGCCTCAGTTTGAAGACTGACAACAAGGCCATGTGGGGCCAGTGAGAGATTCCAAGTAAATCCAGCCATGGCCCACAGGCAGGCCTCCTGGTATCTCATATTCTCACCTGCAAGACTTGAAATAAGCATACATGCACACATACACACAACCACACATACATGTACACACACACTCACTTACACACAGTGGGTTCCTCCCATTGAATCTCTATGAGGTCTCCTGCCTCTTCATCCCCTAGTCCAGCCTCCCCATCCCAACAACCCCACCCCACCCTGACCATTCATACAGTGAGGCCCCTTCAAGACCTGACCTGGAAAATGAAAAGGAGAGCAAATGGAGAAGGAAGAAGAGGGTGATGAGAAAAATGAAGCACCACCCTTGAGCCCGTCAGAATTAAAGCAAAGGAAGGCAGGGTAAATGTAGGACCTTCCAGAGAGGCCCAGGAAGTACCCCGCATCATTTATCCATTTTAATTGCTGCCACTCAAAACTCTTGGGCAGCCATTTGGGTCCCATACATGAGATAAAATCGTGTGGTGCTCCCATCTAAGTTTCTGAACCCGTCAGGAAAGTATATAGTCCAAGCTCAGTTTACACACAAAAATTATCTTAGGACCCTCCCAAGAAAACACACCATGTTCATTATTTTCCTTTTGATGGTACAGGATGGACAACTCATCCTCTTAAGCAAATGCTGGATATTAGACTTTGTTAATATCTATACTCTCATAAACTACCCTAGAATGATTTAGCCCCAAATTACAGAAGTTGGATTCAAAATTTCTTCCCCATGCATTACCTTGACATCCTGAAGATACACTTTGACCATGCTCACTTTCTCAGACTCTTCTGTCAGCTCTACACGGCTGATGTTTGCAAACTCTGCCAGTGTGGACATGATGTTGAGTTTGCTACTGATAATTTGGCTAATCCCATACTTGGCTCCAACTAGCAGGGCAATGTAGGATTCTCTATCCTGTAACTGCATTAGGGTGGAAGAGGAATTAGTTTTCATTCACAAGCTAGTGAAAACACATTGCACATGTAAGACATGATATCCCTCTTGGCCAACTCCTTGATTTTGATTTCAGGTCCTCCCTCACCACCTCTTTCCTAGACTACTAAATTAGGCAATAGCCTAATCTGGGCCTCATTGACGGCTATATTAAGTATAAATATATCTCCCACAAGACCTTTCCCAATAGAGAGCCAGACCATGGGGCTGTTACCTGTTCCACAAACACAACCTGTGCTTTCACACCCATGTGCCAATATTCATGCTGTGTCCCAGTGAAATCCTGACCCCTCTTTAAAAGAATCCATCAAAAAATAAAATAAAATAAAATAAAAAATAAATAAAAGACTCCATCAAAACCTACTGCCTATGGAAAACATCTGCTTGATCTGTCTCCTCAAGCCAGAGTAGTCCGTTTCCTCCATGTCGTTCCCACCCCACAGCCTCTGCACAGCTCTGATAGCACTGAGCTGTGACTTCTTACCATAATTATTTGTATTCAAGTGTTGTACTCATGTTAGGTTCCCTGGGAGTCCCTAGTGTCCAGCAAGCATCCTAAGCCAGTTCAATGTGGCTGGCTTCTCCCATTACCAGTTCTTACCTTAGGTAGGACAAGTAAAGGGAGACTGGGGACAGGAACTTGACAGCTGGGAGAGGATAGGATTGGCCCAGGGCCCATTGGCCCTTTAAGCCTTCCTTTCTGTGGATCTAGTCTCCTTTCCAACCTTTTGTCACCTACTCATACAAAGACTCAACTATTTTTCCCCTCCCCTATCGGATACTCTTCCTTTCTGTCAAAACATTGATTCCCTTTTTCTACCTACATTGTTAGGTCAGCAATCTGATTAATCTGACCCATCATTGTAAATGACTGAGAAGCACACCAAATATACTGAAAGGAGCTTTGTTTATACATATATATATATATATATATATTTGTATATATATGTATGTATATATATATATATTTGTGTATATATGTATGTATACGTGTATATATATGTATATGTATGTATATGTATATATACGTACATATACATTTATATATGTACATAAATCTCTAATTGGCAAATTGTGTGGTTTTGTGCTGGAGGGTTCTGGGGCTGCCTAAACAGTGCAGTGGGGGAGAGTTCCTGTGAGAGGCAGCCCACCAGTCACAGACTGCTGAAAAGCACAGAGCACCAGGCCCAGGCTCCAAAAAGAAAGCTGGGGGAGGAATGAGTAACAAAGGAGAGGGCTCTTTTGCTTCTCTTTTCCCTTCTCAGATCCACCTGTAGTTCTTCCCTTATGAACAATCAGGGCCATAGCCTAGCAGTCAATCATACATTTTCATATTTCTTTCATGATTTCCAATTCTTCCACTTTGCCTTTATATACCCAAAGTGCCAGAGTAAACTCGTCCATTTCCCTCCCCTCAGAATGCCTTTCCTCCTTACTGAAATCTGGTCAATCCAACCTTCTCGCTTTTTCCTAATCCGTCCTCCTTCCCATACTCAACCAGAAGCCAGCAGCAGTACCCTCTGTCTTCAAACTCCACAGCAGTAGTCCTGTGCCTTTCTCATGGCCTCTTTTGTCTGTTGGGTACTTTGTTTCATCGTTTGAGGGTGGAAATCAAGGTTTATTGAGTTCTGCCTCCCCCAGCATCTGCCAGAGGGCTGGCACCAAGCATGATACACACTCCCCAATGGTGTCATATTTCACTTCCCAAACAAATACCTGACAGGTCCTCAGGACTTTTAGGCCAAAAGATACACTGATCTTCAGAGGACCTCTAAATTCCCTTCTAAGAGTAGAGATCTGCATTTCTGTCATACGTACCATTAGAGTAGCATTAAAGATTTTTCCACCATACGTCTTGAGTTCCCCAAGGATCTGTAGATAATTTAAACGAAGCTGGGCAGCAGAAATAAGTTGCTTAAATAGGAGGAAACAAAGACTTAAATTAGAGTTATTCACTTGCCTAAAATCCACACAATGTTGAAAATGCTTTCCCTGAGGTTTCACAACAGACAGCTGGGGGAGGGGAAGGGTTGGTGTCATCAGAGGCCACAACATTACCTTCTGTCGGGGTTCCAGCAAATTCTGGTTCCTCTTCATGTGGAAGCTAATGGCTTTCTTGATGTCTTTGCCTTTCATGTTTCGGAGTAAAGTTGGAGATATAAAGTTCTCTATTCCCCAGTCCTTCCTGCCATGAGATATCGGAGACACCATTTTTACAGTGCACCCGGCTCTAATGAAGAGCATAATTACACTTCATTCAGGAACTTAGTGTTCCCAGAACACTGCAATTATGAGCCTCTTTCTCAACAGAAGAATCTACATGTATACATAAGTGTGTGTAAATATACATAAAATGCATTTATAACTTTATGTATTAAATATCATATATTTATATATATTTAATACGCATGTACTCTCTCCACAAAAATCCCAGCCATTCAGGAACTAAGCCCCACTTATCTTTCTGGGAGCTTGTTGCTTTTGGTGTGGTATGATACTCTGTTAATAAGAAGAGATCTCCATCTTTTTTTTTTTTTTTTTTTTTACTATAATACATATCAGAAATACTGATCACATATGTATAATACATTCTCACACAGCACCTGTGAATCCTTGAGGTTATGCTTCAGAATGGTGCCAGCCTAACAGCCTCAAAATTCTCCAACAAACTGGATAAGAATACAGATCCTCAGGTCTCATTCCCTAGAGATTTAACCCAGTATTTCAGGAATAGGGTCAAGGATCTGTTTTATGTTTTAATTATGATTCCCCATTTGATTTTGATGCCCAGACAGGACACAGTTGAGATTTGGTGAATGGCTTAGCAAACCTGGGTGATGCTTCCCAGAGAAAAATGAAAACTTAGCCTACGAACCAGGACGTGTTAGAATCCCAGGACTTGAAACTGCTCTAATAGGAATATAATACCACACAACTGGTTCACACAAGATTAATTTCCAAGGCATTTCTGCCCTCAGAAGAGCTTTACACTGATGTTGTCAACGGATATCCCAAGACATTCTCTCAGGAACTGGGAATCTACAAAGGGATCCTGTGTCATTCTATCTGCAGTTGGCTTCTGCCCCCAAGTGCGCAGCCAGATTCTGACATCTGGGGGAGCTGGGCTGGGTCCGAGACAGTGGGGAGGGAAATGGATGGAAAGACAACAGACAGATGGGCAGGTTGGTGAGTATCATCTTTCTGTGGAATCTGGCCATCCTGGCCAGGAGCCAGCCAAGTTATAAATGCAGCCCAGCTGCTGTTGACGGCACGTAGAAGTCGCCTGCCACTCACTCTATGTACTTCAAAGAGATCTTCTGCGGCTGGGCACATGCGTAGATCCGCTCCTGGATGTGCAGGGCTGCGAGCCGGAGCGCGGAGCTACATTTCATTTCTACCGCAAAGCGCTCCTGGAGCACATCACTGCAGCTCTAGAAGAGATTACATCAGAGGAATTGGGAAACAAGAATACATGGATTGTGTTCCTAGTTCTTTCAGGTGAAAGGCTCTGAGACCCGGATCTGCCAATTCTTGGCTATGTGACCTTGGTTGACTTACTAAGACTCTGAACATTGGTGTCTTCTCATTGCTAAATGCAGTCAAGTCTACCTTACGCTGTTTCTGTGAGGTTTAAATTAGATAACGTATGAAAGGAGGCATAAGGACACAGCATTACACAAATATAAACTAGTTTTGGTATTATTTGCTGCCATCATTTCTGTAAGATTTGGGCAAGTTAACTCATCTAGTTTGAGTTACCTCATTGGTACAATGGCAATACCTTGGAAATGATTCTTTTTTCATCAGCAGAAAAATGACATGATACATCTCACCCAAGCAGGCAAAGTAGGGGGAACACCAGGCTAAGGGTCAAGGAGCCAATTTTTGGCTCTGCCATCAAATGCATGGCCCGGGAAAATCATGGGAGCTTCCCAAGACTCCTTTTCATCGTTTCTAAAATAAGGCTTTGAAGGGGAGCCTGGGTGGCTCAGTCAGTTGAGCATCCAACTCTTGATTTCGGCTCAGGTCATGATCTCACGGTTAATGGGATCAAGCCCTGTGTCAGGCTCTGTACTGACAGCACAGAGCCTGCTTAGGATGCTCTCTCTCCCCCATCTCTCTGCCTCTCCCCCATGCACACTCACTTTCCCTCTCAAAAATAAATAAACATTTTAAAAAACTAAATAAGGCTTTGAAGCACTAATGCCACTCGAAGCAATAAAAAACTGTAGCTCTAAATGTTAGTAGAAAATGTATCATCCACATTGAGGGCTAAGCCTAAATTTCATTAATACATAGCAAATATCCTAAAACAGCAACTATTCTGAAGGATAATCAAGCCTATTCTTTAGATAAAGATAATCCCTACCAGGGAGTTGCTTAACCGCCTTAAGCTCATGTTCAAAATCACCCAATGTGCCATCTTTGAGAAAAACCACTGTTATTTTAGGAAGGGCAGATCTAGTCACCTGCAGGTAGAGGTATTCAAAGGCCACAGGATCTTCTTTCAGGAGGTCCAGGGGGTCCTTGGGAACAAAACACACCCTGAAGAGGCAGCGGTAGTCATGTGACTCCTCCCTTTCTACCACCTGCAATGGGTAAGGGACATAGTTAATCCTCTAACTGCCTTTGTTCTCACAGCTATTCCACAAAGTAACTTAAAAAAAAAAAAAGGAGATAATGAAAGTCCTCAGAGATTTCAATTTTAGTGTTTCCCAAAACAGCTGCAGACCTTTGCTCTTGACTTTCCCATGGGTATAAAATGTAAAAGGCTCAAAAGAACAAAGTTTCCCACTGACCCCATCAAATTGTTCTCCTTTCCAAAAGAAATCTACTTCCAGTCTCCTATATGCCCCTTCAGAGACTGTGTGTGTGTGTGTGTGTATGTGTATGTTTCTATATATGTGTATTATTTTATTTTCCACAAATAATAGTATAGTATACATTGTTATATTATGCACCTCACTTTTTTTTTTCTACTTCAACTATCTTGGGGATTTCATTTGATTTTCTTTTTCAATGCTAATGGAACAGACATGTTAAAAAGTTGGTATGACAAATCACTGAAAGGCTGAAAGACTGATTGCTACAGACGGACTATGCCCTGCCAATCCATCAGGGACCAGCTTAGGGGTAAGTCTCAGAAAAAGGGCTTAGACCCAGTAAGAAATGCTTCTCTGACTTTTCAAAGATCATCAGAGCTGGAAGCAAAAGATGGGGCTCTATTGGTTTCATTACCTTGAGTAAGTCACCTTATCTTCTTTTTTAAGTTTATTTATTCATTTCAAGAAAGACAGAGAGAGTAAATGGGGGACGGGCCAAGAGAGAGGGAGAGAGAGAGAATCCCAAGCAGGCTCCACACTGTCAGAGCAGAGCCCAGTGCTGTGCTCGAACTCACAAACCAGGAGATCATGACTGGAGCCGAAACTGAGTCAGATGCTGAACTGAGTGAGCCACCCAGGTACCCCAGTCATCTTATCTTTCTAAGTCACTATCTCCACATCTGCAAAATGGGACCCCACATACTTCATATGAAAATCAGTCCTGATTTTTGCCCTGTTATCCCCAGGCTGAGTGAAGGCATGAGAAAGTGCTGATGTGCTGGGCCCTATCCCAAAGATTCTGGCTGAGTTGTGTAGCTTGCCCAGCCCGGCTCTCCTCACCAGGAGCAGGTATACCTGCTGGATAAGTTCCTCCTCATGCAGTAGGTGCAGCCGTGAGATGTTGTACTGCTCTTCCAGGGCCAGTGCAAAGTACTCCATGCTTCGGATGGACAGCTTCTCCTTCACAGTGAGGATGATGTCCTGCCAGGCACAGAGAGACATAAGAGTCACCCAAAGAGCAGGCTGGCCGTCGTGCTCAGGCACAGAGCAGGGAGGACCTCCTTGACCTTTTCTCTGCCCCTCGGTGCAGCTGGGGAGAAAAAAGCCTGTGCTGGCTGGGTCCACTGCCAACTCAGGCAGCTGAATCTTCCCAGGCTACATAAGGGACTTCTCATCACCCCTCATGGCCCTACACCCACTGCTCCCCTCTCTTCGGGGCTCCAGCACATCCATACAGTCATCCTCTCTTGTCTCTTGGAAGGCTGAAGCCATGTGCTGGAGGCTCATGCCTCTCTTCAAGGTCTCTGGATTCATACTCTTGCTGGAGTCTGCATTTTCAACTGCTAACCAGACAGAATCCCACCACCTACCCAGCTCTGCAACTGGGAAATCAATCTAACATTTCTGAACCTCAGTTTCTTCCTGAAAAATGGATAATGATGCCTCTGTCTCAGAGTGGCTGGTAGGGTGGAATGATAATTACTGCTGAACCATTAGAGTTGCCATGCCACATTCCTCTCCTTCATTCACTACAGTGGCCCTATGTTATCACAAGGTCTTTGCTACCACAAGGCATTCACACATGCTGTTCCCTCTGCCTGGCACACTTTTCCCATCACTCCTCACAAAGCTGTTTCCCTCTCTTTGGAGATGCCTTCTCTGGTCACTGTATCTAAATATGATTGACCCTTCCCTTCTCTGTCCCAAGATCCTGTTTATTTCCCTCATCAATATTTAATATTTGCTTCAATAACAGCTATGTTCTTTAGTAAGAGACAGTATAATAAAGTTAAGTGAATGGGTTCTAGACCCATACCACCACTACCAGTTGTGTGTCCCTGGTTAAATTCTTTATTTTGCCTGAATGGTACCTAGCAGAAGGCAAGTGTTCAGTACCTGCTAGCCGCTAATATGTGCTTTCTTGTTTACTGTCTTTCACCCACTAGATGGTAAACTCCTTAGAATATGAACCCTGCCTCTCTTGTGCTCCACTAGATCTCCAAAGCCTGGGATTCAGTAACGTTCAATAAACCTTTACTCAATGAATCAATAATCATCACAGACTCATTAGAGATGTCCTGCCAAAAGCTCAGGTTTAGTAAGTGCCAAAACTTCAGGTGCTACCTGCTAGTCTGAATCCTCTTTCTACTTGCTCCATCACCCTCCATAACTCACCAGTGAGAACAAGTCCTGAATAATCCATCTAACTCAACATTAATCTAATGCCTGCTTTGCACTGGCCTCGATGGAGAGGCCGTCTCTTGACTCTGTCTCCCTCTCCATCCTCCAGTGTCTACTGTGCCTTGAGCTCACACATTTCTCCACCTTGCAGAGTGGTATGCTAGTGATCACCTTACTATCCATCTGACCTCCACTTTGCATCTAGAGCAGAGGTCGGCAAATCACAGCCCATAGGTCAAATCCAGCCCCCTGCTTGGTTTTGTAATTAAAGTTATATGGGAACACAGCCATGTCTGTTTGCTACAATGGCAGAGTTGAGGAACTGTGACAGAGACCCTACAGCCTGTAAAACCTAAAATATTTACATTTTGGCCTTTTACAGAAAAAGTTTGCTGACCCCTGATCTACAGGAAGTTGTCTAAACCTTGTGCTGTGTACTGATTATGCTCTCTTGCTCAAGAATATTCAGGGATACCCTCCCCCACCCCATGGCCCACTAGGCCAAATCCAAACTCCTCAGCTTAATATTCAAAGCTCTCCAGTATCGGGTGCCAATCCACGTCTCCCACTTGATCTTCTGCTGCCTCTTCCAATGCACTCTGCTCATAAGCCCTGTCCTCTTGTCCAAAGCTCCCAACTTTGGGTCTTTGTAGATGCCATTCCCCATTCCCCGTGGATGCTGTCTTCACACACCGCTCATGGCCTATTCCTGTCAAAAGTCTGTCTATCTTTCCAAGTCAGCCTCCCTGGAGGTTTTTCCTTGCCCTCCAGCTGGCAGGTCTCTGTGCCCTGCAGCCTTACCACACCATTTAAAAAAAAATTTTTTTTTTAATGTTTTTATTTATTTTTGAAGGAGAGAGAGAGAGACAGAGCATGAACGGGGGAGGAACAGAGAGAGAGGAAGACATAGAATTCAAAGAAAGCTCCAGGCTCTAGGCTGTCAGCACAGAGCCCGATGTGGGGATCAAACCCACGAACTGTGAGATCATGACCTAAGCCAAAGTCAGACGCTTAGCCGACTGAACCACCCAGGTGCCCCTACCACACCATTTTTATGTCCCACTGTCATGACCCTGAGCACACTGCACCTGCCTCGGTTTACACTGAGTTAGCCCCAGGTCTCCTCTCCTCCCCGCCCCCCCCCCCCAGGCCCCACGCCATATCTCTGGGCTCCTTTTGGGTGTGACACTGAGGAATTTGTTTCTTTATCCCTGACAGCTCTTCTGGCACACAAATGTTCACTGGGTTGAATGATATATTATTTTTCTAGACTTAGAGAAAGTGGGTTTTCTAAGGTAAAAGCTTTGCTCCCCTTTGTAAGGGAGCCAGGAAGAAAAGTTCATGTCAATCATGAACTGACAGTAAATTTTTTTTTTTTTTGACCCACAGGATTTGTTTGTATCTTCCCTCAAGCCTCTCTGTCATAAAGAACTAAAAGACTTGCTTTTAAAATTTTGGTTACTACAGAGAAAGTAAAATTAACCAGTATTCTACCAGCTAAATCCTTGCTCATTTCCCCAACTCTGTCTACCTATCATCTTGGATCTAATTCCTTTGTGGTGTGTGCTTTTATTATAAATCATCTCAAAGTCTTTTTGGCCACCAAAGCAGGGCTCACTCTAAATAAATCATTCTCTTCCATTCCAGTGCACTTCTTCTAATGTTTATTTATTTATTTATTTTGAGAGAGAAAGAAAGAGAGAGAGAATCCCGAGCAGGCTCCATGCTGTCAGCACGGAGCCCAATGCGAGGTTCGATCCCATGAACCATGAGATCATGACCCGAGCTGAAATCAAGAGTTGGACGCTTAACCAAGGGAGCCACCCAGGCACCCGATTCCAATGCTTTTTTTTTTTTAATGTTTTTATTTATTTTTGAAGGAGAGAGAGACAGAGCATGAGTGGGGAGGAGCAGAGAGAGAGGGAGACACAGAATTCTAAGCAGGCTCCAGGCTCTAAGCTGTCAGCACAGAGCCCGATGCGGGGCTCGAACTCACGAACTGTGAGATCATGACCTGAGCCAAAGTCGGACACTAAACCGACTGAGCCACCAAGGCGCACCCCCACCCCCCCGCCATTCCAATGCTTTTAGATCAAAGATGACAGGAGTAGAAACCTTGTCTAATTCGTTTGCAAAACTTTGGTGCAGAATGGTAGTGTGGCAAGCTCTGATGCAGGGTTCAGAAATAGACCAAGTTTGAAGCCAGTTATGAGCTAGTTGACCCTGACAATTTGGGCATCTCTTGGGCCTATGTTATCATGTGCAAAATGGGGATAATACTCATCACTTTACAACGTTACTGGAGGCATTAAAGGAGACAGTACACAAGGAAGTGCCCAGGAAAGCAGACATGTGGTAAACACTTAACAAATCCATTCCTCCCTCCTCTTCCTCCTCTGAGTCTGGTCTTCCCCAGTGCAGAGAGGCTTTCTCCAGCTTCTCCTCAGTCATGCTGAGGCAAGAATTGGATAGGGCGTTTGGAGCAGCTCTAGGAATTGCCAAAGGAAGGTGACAGAGAGGAACACTGGCTGTATGCACATATGTGTGCATGGTGGGGGGGGGGGGTACATGTGTGTGAGTGTGTGTATATGTGCGTATGTCTTGGCTACTGTATGTATAGCTGCCCACCTGAACCCCTCTGTTTGCTTCTTCACTGGAGCCTCACTCTAACACCATTTACTCTCTTGTTCAGAAACTGTTGTGCCATCCCTTACTCTCTATGAATGTCACTCAACGCCGTCCCCAGCCAGCCTGCGCCCTCTCTCACTCCTCCTAAAAGAAAATGGCCTGTGGTCCAGTGTCGTTGGATGGATTACTACTTCCTGGGCAATGCCTGTCTTATTGGCTCTCTGCATTAGTACATGTGCATTAGTACCCCCAACCCCTGCCAACAGTCGTGTCCCCACCTTCCCTTACTGAATTCTTGACTGCCCTTCAAAGCTTAGCTCAGGTCCAGCTGTTTTTTTGCAAAGTCTTCTCTGACAGGAAGGAGCAGATGGTGCTCTTTCCCTTGCAAGCAGAGTACTTCCTTGTCCCTCTCTTTGCAGACCTTATTTCATCCTGCCCGGGACCTGGGAGCTCCTTGAATGTCCAACCTCCCTCAACTAGACTACAAGCTTCTGGAAGACAAAAGCACACTTTACCTAGTCTGTACACCCCTCCCCTGCCCCCCCCCGCCAGAGCACCTCCTCCCACCCATCCTCATACGGAGGAGCCTGTCAAAAAGAAGTTGAACTGACTTCACCCCAGAACAGAATATGCAGACTCTTGGGCCCACTCTGACATACTGCTTGAGTCTTTGGCTGCACTAGTCTTTTGGGTAGCAAATGGGGTCACATTCAAGAGGCAGGGAGCCCAGTGGTTAAGGGTGAAGGTTTACAAGTTGTAATAGGACCTTGGGTTCATCCCTCTGATCCCGGATTTCCTCCCCTGGAAGATAGTGATAAAAATACATCTTGCTGGGTAGTTGTACAACTAATGAGATAACACGGTGCTTGGCTTATTATAGGTGCCCAGACCGTGACGGTTGTAAGAGCACCAAGACAGCTTCAGGGCAAGATGCCCGGGGGTCCTGGGAGCCAGCAAATTCTCCTTGGGAAAAAGACTCAGATTTACTCTAAATACCTTCACAGTTGTGTTTGCCTCAAACTTGAAAGCTTTGGTCTGTCCATTCTCCAAGTACAGCTTGAGCACGTTGGGCATACACAGCAGAGAATTACCCTAGAAAACACAAAAGTAGTGTTGAAACTGGCCCTTCCTCTCCCCTGGGTGTGACTAGTCCTCAGCTCCCCTGGCCCTGCTTGGTGCAGAGAGCAGGATCCTCCCTAGCCTCCTCACCAGGATGTGGGCTGCTTCTTGGCATTTGGAGACTTCTCCAATGGACCAGGTCTATGTCACACAGAGACAGGCACGCTTCGTTCACTAGAAGTGTCAGACGTGAGAGGGTGGAGAGGAGTGAGCCCTGCCGTGAGCACACTGATGGCACTGCATGAGCCTGAATAAGGCCCCACCGCCATCAGCTGCCACTTCAGTATCTTTGGTTGCTAGCCTTATGGGATACAGCTTAATAAGTCAGATGACAAGCATGCACACTCTCCAAGACAGCCTTCCCTTGGGGGAGCTGGGGGGCTGAATGGGGTGGGAAACTACCTCAGAGTGCCCCCCCCCCCATTTTCCTGCTGCATTCCCAAAGGGCAGAGGGCTGCTCCCCACCTTCACTCATCCCAACCATCGCCCAGGACTTGCAGAATCTCCCAAGGGATTCTGCCACACCTGGAGGGTTGTTTTTGGGAAGGAGGCACAGGAATAATCTGTGTTTGGTAACCCCAAGCCAGCCAGAATCCCTGCAGTGGGACAAGGCAAGGGAATGATCCCTTTGGGCTCAAGAATCCCCCCAGGACTAGCTAGTCTCATAAAAAAGGGACATCTGAGTGTTTAGCTGTAAATAAAGAGGGCCCTTGGGGTTGGTGTCCTTCCAGAATCAGTGAGCAAGCAGTTCTAGAGTCCCTAAGATCTGAGCTAAAATTGCTCCCAGGTATAATCTCTGCAAAGAGTTTGGGTATAAAGCCCACCCGGGTAGAGAAGCTTATCATCTTTTTGCAAAACAAAACAAAACAAAACAAAACAAAACAAAACAAAACATCCCAAAAAACTGACAGTCTACTTCAGAGGAGAATTATGTATCTTCTGAATATAAGGGCACTTGTATCTTTTAGGTAAGACGCACACTCATCAGTCTCTATAACTTTAAAAAAGACACAGTATTTTTATGGAGGAAAAAGAGATGAGTTCAGATCCCCATGCTGTGTCACAATCAGGGAGGAGGGATTTCAAACTGCTTGCTCTGTGATCACCTCACTTCTCTGTTTTCGGGTGTTTAGGATGACCTTCACTTCGGATTTCCCAAGGGCAAAATTTCTTCCTTGAGATTTTATTATTTGGCACTTACAAAAAATACCTCCATAACAGCATCACATAACTACCACCATTTACTTTTCTCTAAGGTTTCTTTCCATTTTTATCTATACCTGTAAATCAGTTTTAGAGAGCTGCAGTAACGGAACATGCACAGTTTCTATTTTCACTTTTTATTCAACACGTATTTCATATACACTTTTTTTTAAAAAATATTTTTATTTATTTTTGAGCAAGGGAGGGGCAGAGAGAGAGGGAGATACAGAATCTGAGCAAGGCTCCAGGCTCTGAGCTGTCAGCACAGAGCCTGATGCGGGGCTTGAACTCACAGACTGTGAGATCATGACCTGAGCTGAAGTCAGACGCTCAACCGACTGAGCCACCCAGGCGCCCCTCATATACACTTTTTAATGTGGGTTTAATGTTTATCATTTTAATGGACTTAAAATCTTCTATTGATTTGAAATACCAGAATTGATTGAACCATTCCTCGGCCCTAGACATTTAACATTCTTTTCAATTTTTTTCTATTTTCTATTGTATTTATTTGTTAAAAAAATTTTTTTTAATGTTTATTCATTTTTGAGAGAGAGAGAGAGAGCATGAGAGGGGAAGGGGCAGACAGAGAGAGGGAGACACAGAATCTGAAGCAGGCTCCAGGCTCTGAGCTGTTAGCACAGAGCCCGACGTGGGGCTTGAACCCACAGACTGGACTGCAAGATCATGACCTGAGCTGAAGTCAGACACATAACCAAATGAGCCACCGAGGCGTCCCTAATTTTTTTTTCTATTTTAAATATCAGTACTATAGATATCTTTAAACACATGGATTTTAATTTGAATTATTTTATAGACTAAATTAATAGCAATGTGAATCTTTGGCCACTTTTTATGGCATTCATTATGCTTTGTTTTTTCCCCCACACAAAAAAGATGAAACCAATGTACAAAGCTACCAGTTAGTGCATGACTGTGGCTACTTTCTCAGCATCAGGACTTCCATTTTTTTTTCTTTATTTGTCAAACCTGTCCACACCTGGTCTTAACCGTTAGCAAAGTTAAGCATTTTGCAAATGTTAGCTGACTATTTAAAATTTTTCTGGTGTCTTATCCTGCTTTCAGGAGGAAAGGTTAACAACCAATTTTATCATCTTTTAAACATTTGAAAGGATGAGTAGGTAGGTCACAGTGATGAACTCTCACTGGTTTTGCTATCTCTGCCTTACGTGGCTGATACAGAAACTTGGTGCTCTGACCCGCAAGTCTCCCCGGAGACACCTTTTTAGAACCCTCTTTCTCTAAACTCCCACCCTTACCAAAATTCTGAACCAGTTTTTGTAGCCAGTTCGGGTCAAACCTGTCTGTACCTGGTCTTCTCACAATACCAGCAAGCAGGGAATGGGAGCCATTTTAACACAGGATCCAGGTGATCGGGTTCACATCCACAGAACCTTTATTCTCTACCTGTCCTGTGAACTGGTTCTAGCCTCTACTTCTCATCACTGTGTATTACTCCTAAAAAATACACACTGAATCTAAATTTAATTTGCTAGAGAGGTTCAATCCATTTCTACCAGCATGGACACACAGAGGGGCGCCTGGATGGCTCAGTCGGTTAAGTGCCTGACTTCAGTTCAGGTCATGATCTCACTGCTTATGAGTTTGAGCCCCGCATCAGGCTCTGGGGCCACAGCTCAGAGCCTGGAGCCTGTTTCGGATTCTGTGTCTCCTTCTCTCTGCCCCTCCCCCACTCATGCTCTGTCTCTCTTTCTCTCAAAAACAAACATTAAAATTTTTTTTTAAAAACCACACACACAGAGATAAAAAATGGCTGCGTGACAGGATCTCAGACCTTTTCTAATGCATGAGGCCTCCCACTGGCCCCTTCATGAACAAATCCACCTTCCACTCTCAGGTCTAATGAAGGTGTGGTCTGTTAAGTAGCAGGCAAGGTAGAAAATAAGTGTTCTGCAGAGGTGAACCAGTTCACCCGGAACCCTTTGTTAAAATGGCCACCCCTCTCCATGTGCAGATCTCTATGGTGAGAAGACCAGAAAAGGACAAGTTCTGACTTGAAAGTTTCAAAATCTAATATTGATTGCTGAATGCAGAATGGCAATAGTTTCAGGCCATTGGGAAGAAAATGTGTAAACTATGAATAAGTCTTTTATCCAACAGCCCACATTAAAAACATAAACTCCACCAATATTTTTCCTTTACAAATTTGTCCTCCCCTAATCCTGGATCTCTCCGTATCAAAAAGGACTAGATGGTATGTTAGAATGGAAAATAAAAGGACTGAAGTCACACAGACCTGGGCTCTTATATCTTCTTGCTATGTGATCTGAGAGGTTAATTGTCTTAAACTCTCTCAGCTTCTGCTTCCTCTTGTGTTAAAATACCTCCCTTGCAGGGTATTGTGATGACCAAGGATTATGTATCCAAAAAGTTTAGATTCACATAATAGAAGTTAAACACATAATGGGCTCTTGGGGGAAAAGAAAGCCAATCAATCCCCACCACTACCATCACTACTATCAATATCAACCTTTAGAGGGAACACTAAGTTTGAAGGTTCAAAATAAGAAATTAGTATTTGCAATCTGTTGACATTTCATGGGCAAGAGAATGGAGTCACAGAACAAAAGAAAGCCACACCCAGTGCTTCTCTCCCTGGCTCTCCCTGTCCGTGGTCTGCAGGCATCTTACTGAGGGTGCTCAGAACCTCTAGCAAACCCACTGCACTCCCCTGGTATCCTCTCTGGGCTGCAAGATTCCAGAGTCTCAAGGAGGTAGGTGCCAGGAGGTAGCTCACCAGCTTCATGCAGAGTAATTTCAACCCCCTAACTAGTGACGCACCTGGCTGTGTCCACTGACAAGCACTTCCTCAGCAAAGTGCACCTTCACAGGGTTGGTCTTTAGCCGAGCTCTCTTCTCCTCAGTCAGGAAGGATGACTTGGGGACTCCCTGCAAAACATTAACATGACACATTTTAGAACAGGACTTTTGTAAAAGTCATTACACGTCTTCTCATTTCTTAAAAACAAAAGCAAAACCTCTGACAGCTGGTGAGGACTCAATGAAAACCCACAGAGAAGGACAGCATCTCACCAAAGAACTCTTTTCATAAAGTCTATGGATCCCAACCCAGTCAATGTTTGTATGTGTCTGAGAAGAGTTGAAGATTCAGTATGGTGGTGAAATGGTTGTGTATGACAAAGACAAGAAATGGCCTGTGAACAAGAAGACTCAAGTTCTGCTACTCAACAGTTGTAAGACCTAACTCAAACACAAATTATTATGGAAGAAAACCAGTTCTCTGTGTGTAAAATAAGACAAAATAACTCTGTGTGACTTTGGCCAAGTTATCGCTCCTCTTTGGTCTTTAGTCTTCCTATGTACAATGTTAGAGTTGGGTCCAAAAACCTCCAGGGCTCCCTGAAGCTCTGACCCTTGTGATTTATCCTTGGCCCTCTTTGCTCTTCTCATCTTTTGGGTGGTGCCCTCTTTCCCCAGAAGTAGAGTCATCACAGTTTGGTATGAGTATGTAATTAAGCCCCGGGCTAGATTGTATCAGGTTAAACTGTGACACAATGAACAGCAACTTGTATGACCTAGACCAACAGGATGTGATGTTCCTGGATGGAATCCTGCTGTGTTATTCCCAGCCTCGCATGCTGTGTTTCCTTGGTCTGGATAGTCCTTTAGGCCAGGCTCTAGAATGTTTCCATGTGTTACGAGTTTCAAGATGGAGCTCTGGACCACATATTGTGTAGCTGAGGGAAAAGAGAGATAACAGCAACCAGAGAAACTACTGGAGACAATGCTCATAGCCTCAGATATCAACAGACCAATGCCATTAAGTACATGAAGTGAAGAAGTGACCCTGAAGTTTGATATTATAGGTAACTAGAGCCTTGGAATAATAGGGTTCATGACTATGATTCAGTATCTCAAATATATAGTTTTTAAAAAAATTTAGTAAAAGGAGAAGGGGAAATAGCAATGTTCCCAGGGAAGAGGTAAACCTGTGTGGTGATCCCTCAACTCCAGAAATTACTTAACCTTGATTTGCTTTCTTCTTCAAGCAGAATGATTTTCCAATCAGAAGAGACAGAAGAAGGGGAAAAAGAAAGTTACAACCCAAAATTGGTGATAAAACTATCAGACTTCTTTGAATGAGTTCAAGACACCTGTACCAGTGAAGCTAGGGGATGAGAGACTTAGTAACATCCACAAAAAAGAAAACAGAAAAAATATTAGGAGACTAAAGCTGGTTAATTATCAAATTTCCCAGAAAATGAACATGGAAGATTAAGGAAAACACAGATTGATAAAGTTTGTTATTATTTCTTGGCAAAATCCAAGATAAGAGGTGGTCAGAGAGCTTTTTAGTCATTGATCACTAGTAACCAATATGGTGTTACCAAGAATAAGTCAGAGCCAACCAAGTTCATTTTTCTTTTGAAGATGGGATTCCAGATTGATAAGGCAGGGTCCTGTGGATATAGTAGTATTCCTTCATTCTTGCAAAATGTTTGATAAGGTCTCCTATAATCCCCCTGTAAAGAAGGCCAGATGCAGAGCCATTAGGAGGATTCAAAACTAGTTGACGTGTTCTCAAAATTGTCCTGATATTTTAACTAAGCAACTCAGGCTCCCTTTGGCTCAGTCTCCATTAATGATGTTTATCAATGCCTTGGATGAAATCAGAGAAAGTGTACTTACCAAACCTGTGAATGAAACAGAGCTACAAGGTGTCATCAGATCTCAGGCAGCAGAAATTTGGGAGGAAAGATGAAGAAACAGGAAATCTAAAAGAGATGTGTGGGAAACTTGAGGAGCAGGTGCCACTATGGGCCAGAGGCCAAAAAATCACGAAGAACAAACACAAGAGGGTACAAGAAGGGCTTGACAGCCCTGATATCCAGAGCTGAAGGGAACAGAGTAAAGTGATGGGTTAAAGTGACAGGTAAAACCATCACTACCCTAAGATTCAAAGGAATGAGAAATCAGGGGCAAAACGAGGGTCGGGGGGGGAGGGGAAGATTCTTTTTGAATCCATGGTGGGGCGGACAACTGTTATCATGTTCCACCTTGGAGACAGCAATCCTGCAAGAGTAAAGTCCAGAGCTGGATCAGAAAAGAAAATCAACTGGCTGGGTAATGGAGGAAGTCAGAGAAGCATGGGAAGAGGTGGATCCCTGGCAGGAAGTGAGAATGAGTACAGCTGATGACGGCATTCCAGTTCTGTAATTTCTGGATGGTACAACCTCAGCGTGCCAGAACACTGGGCCAAAACAACATGATTTGACAGGAATTGATGTGAAATGTGGCACTGAGGATCAAAAAAATCAATTGCACGGCATGGGATGGGGGCTTGGAAGCTATTCATTTGAAAACCAGCCTTAGTTTTTGGTCAACCATAAGGTTCACCCAAGTCAAGAGTGTGACTGGGCCTACTAAAATCTTAACCCAATCTTGGGCTTCACAAGTGTATTTGGTGCATGTTGGAAATACACTCTCTGTTCTCTGGGTACTCTCACCAGTTGACCGTAGGTGGAGCTGTATTCCTTTCTGGGTGCCATGGTTTGGGAAGACCACCATAAAAATTGGAATCTGTGCAGAAAGCTATCAGAAAAGTGAGAATTCAGAGAACCATCTTACGATGAAGAGTTGACAGAACAGTGTTTAGCCTGGATAAGAGAAGGCCACAATTCCAAATCTTCACCAATTTATTTCTTACAAAGTAGATGTGCCCTGACTACCACTAGTTGGGGGCAGTCACAGGGAAGAAGGGACTCTCTCACATTCAGAACCACTCAACCATGAAACTAGCTGCCTTGAGAAAGGATACACACTCTGTCGCAAAAAAGGGAGAGAGAGAATTCCAACCAGGCTCCATACCATCAGGACTGAGCCTGACTCAGGGCTCAAACTCAAAAACTGTAAGATCATGACCAGAACCAAAATCAAGAGTCGGACAGTCGACTGACTAACTCACCCAGGCACCCCTCCCCCAAAATTCTATGTTTTAGAGAAGCAGTAATTAATATTCCAACTTTGAATTTTATTTATTCTTTTAAAGATTTTTTAAGTAATCTCTACACACAATGTGGGGCTCAAACTCACAATCCAAGATCAAGGGTCACATGTTCCACCAACTAAGCCAGCCAGGCATGCCCCAACTTTGGATTTTATCATTCCTAATCAATTTCAAGTCATTTGAGAACTCTAAGAATCTGCTATGGCAAAGATGAGCATCCTTGCTGAAGTAAGACACATATGATCATTTGTCTTATGATCATATAACTCCTGGCAAGAGGCCTGAATGGGGTAGATAATACTCAGGGCATTTCTCAGGGTATGGGCCAATGTCAGCTTTTCCTGCAGGACCTGTGAAGCACAACATTCACATCCTCCTCTTCTTGGGAACCTCGTGGGAATCTCAGGAGTGGTACTGTAACACATTAATTTTCCTCTCCCTATACTCAATTTTTAAGAGGATGCAACTATAATCTATTTCCTTCTATTTCTTTTTTAATTTTTTAACGTTTTATTTATTTTCAAGAAGGGGGGGACAAGGAGGGGCAGAGAAAGAGGGAGACACAATCTGAAGCAGGCTCCTCACTCTGAGCTGTCAGCATAGAGCCCAATGTGGGGCTTGAACTCACAAACGTGAAATCAGGACCTGAGCCAAAGTCAGATGCTTAAGGGACTGAGCCACCCAGGCACCCCTCTATTTCCTTCTTATTGACTTAACAAGTGTTATCTTTTGCTTTCATTTCTTGAAAACAGCAGGAAAAAAAAAACATCTAATTAAGTTTAAGATGTTCTCCACTGAGATGCTAATCAGCTAAATAAAAAGAATCTCTTAACACCTGTACAACCATTTATACTGATTAGCTTTCAGTGTACTTTTTTTAATACATTGGTTTCACATTATTTCATAGACAAATTCTTAGAAGAATCTCCATTTATTTGTTCACAAAAGCACTTGGTCTGTCATATTTATGGCAAACATCTTAATCCTATATAGGTTGCTTTTTCCCTATTCTATTTCCAAGAAATAAAAACAAAAGACAATACTTGTCAAAAATGAGAAAAGACCACAATTTCTTTGGTTTGTGTTGTGAAGTTTTGGGGTCATAGAAATTTAATTTTTTTCACATAATCAAATAGCTGCTTGTTCCATTGTGCTTCCTCCCACTCCCCATATACTTAGGAATTCTTTCCACAACCTACGACCAGATAGACACCCAACCATATTGTCTACATTTCTGTGTTTTTATATTTAATTATTATTACATCAAATGATGTGACATGAGACTTTATTTTTTTTCAAATGCTTAAGGAAACGTCTTAGCTTGATTTCATGAATGATCATCTTTTCTCCCACTGATTTGGGATGCCATATTTACCACATACTAAATTCTTATATCAATACCTATTCTAGGACTTTCTATTGGATTACACTGACATGTTCAACATTTTATCAATATCTTGTTTAATTATTTTAGCTTTATTAGTTTTAAAATCTGGTACATCAAGGCCATCCTCATTACTTTTTTTTTAAAGATATTTATTTATTTAGATTCAGATTAGTTAGCATACAGTGTAGTATTAGTTTCAAGAGTAGAACCCAGTGATTCATCACTTACATATAACACCCCGGGCTCATCCCAATAAGTGCCCTCCTTAATACCCATCACTCATTTAGCTCACCCCCCCCCCCCCCGCACTCATTCCCCTCCAGCAGCCTTCAGTTTGTTCTCTGTAATTTAAGAGTCTTTTATGGTTTGCCTCCCTCTCTGTTTTTATCTTATTTTTCCTTCTCTTCCCCTATGTTCATCTTAAATTCCACATGAGTGAAATCATATGATACTTGTCTTTCTCTGATGGACTTATTTTGCTTAGCATAAATACACTCTAGTTCTATCCATGTTGTTGCAAATGGAAATATTTCATTCTTTTTGATTGCTGAGTGGTATTCCATTGTGTGTATGTATGAGTGTGTGTGTGTATACACACACACAGTCACACACACATCTTTTTAAGTTTATTTATTTATTTAATGTTTATTCATTTTTGAGAGAGAGACAGACAGAGTGTGAGCAGGGGAGGGGCAGAGAGAGAGGGAAACACAGAATCTGAAACAGGCTCCAAGCTGTCAGCACAGAGCCTGATGCAGGCTCAAACTCATGAACTAGTAAGATCATGACCTGAGCCAAAGTCAGATGCTCAACCAACTGAGCCACCCAGGTGCCCCTTAAGTTAATTTATTTATTTTGTGAGAGAGAGAGGGAGAGGGAGAGGGAGGATCCAAAGCAGGGTCCATGCTGACAGCATGGAGCCAGACACAGGGCTCAAACTCATGAACTGTGAGGTCATGACCTGAGCTGAAATCAAGAGTCGGATGCTTAACCAACTGAGTCATCCAGGTGCCCCCTATACCACATCTTCTTTATCCATTCATTAGTCAATGGATATTTGGGTTCTTTCCATAATTTGGCTATTGTTGATACTGCTGCTATGAACACTGGGGTGCATGTGTCCCTTCGAATCAGCATTTTTGTATCCTTTGGAAAAATAGCTAGTAGTGCAAGTGCTGGGTCATAGGGTAGTTTTATTTTGAACTTTTTGAGGAACCTCCACACTGTCTCCAGAGTGGCTGCACGAGTTCACATTCCCACCAACAGTACAAAAGGGTTCCCCTTTCTCTGCATCCTCGCCAACATCTATTGTTTCCTGAGTTGTTAATTTTCACCATTCTGACAGGTGTGAGGTAGTATCTCGTTGTGGTTTTGATCTGTATTTCTCTGACGATGGGTGATGTTGAGCATCTTTTCATGTGTCTGTTAGCCATCTGGATGTCTTCTTTGGAAAAGTGTCTTTTCATGTCTTCTGTCCATTTCTTCACTGGATTGTTTTCTGGATGTTGAGTTTAATAAGTTCTTTATAGATTTTGGATACTCTTTATCTGATATGTCATTTGCAAATATATTTTCCCATTCTGTCAGTTGCCTTTTAGTTTTACTGATTGTTTTCTTCGTTGTGCAGAAGGTTTTTATCTTGATGAGATACCAACAGTTCATTTTTGGTTTTGTTTCCCTTGCCTCTGGAGACGTGTCTAGTAAGAAATTGTTACTACTGAGGTCAAAGAGGTTGCTGCCTGTGTTCTCCCCTAGGATTTTGATGGTTTCCTATCTCACATCTAGGTCTTTCATTCATTTTGAATTTATTTTTCTGTATGGTGTAAGAAAGTGGTCAAGTTTCATTCTTTTGCATGTTGCTGTCCAGTTTTCCCAGCACCATTTGTTAAAGAGATTGTCTTTTTTTCCATTGGGTACTCTTTCCTGCTTTGTCAAAAATGTGCCATACATTTATAAGTCCATTTCTGGGTTCTTTATTCTGTTCCATTAATCTATGTGTTTGTTTTTGTCCCTGTACCATACTGTCTTGATGATTACAGCTTTGTAATACAGCTTAAAGTCCAGAATTGTGATGCCTCCTGCTTTGGTTTTCTTTTCCAAGATTGCATTGGCTATTTGGGGTCTTTTCTGGTTCCATACAAATTTTGGGATTGTTTGTTCTAGCTCTGTGAAGAATGCTGGTGTTATTTTGATAGGAATTGCATTGAATGTGTAAATTACTTTGGGTAGTATCGACATTTTAACAATATTTGTTCTTCCAATCCATGAGCATGGAAATGTTTTTCTTTGTGTCTTCTTCAGTTTATTTCATAAACTTTCTATAGTTTTCAGTGTATAGATATTTTACCTCTTTGAATAGGTTTATTCCTAGGTATTTTACAGTTTTTAGTGCAATTGTAAATGGAATTGATTCCTTGATTTCTCTTTCTGCTACTTCAGTATGGAAATGCAACCGATTCTGCAACTTTGCTGAATTCATGTATCGGTTCTAGCGGTTTCTGGTAGAATCTTTTGGGTTTTGCATGTAGAGTATCATGTCATCTGTGAAGAGTGAAAGTTTGACTTCTTCTTTGCCAATATGGATGCCTTTTATTTCTTTTTGTTGTCTGATTGCTGAGGTTAGGACTTCCAGTACTATGTTGAAGAACAGTGATGAGAGTTGACTTCCCTGTCATGTTCCTGGCCTTAGGGGAAAAGTTCTCAGTTTTTCCCCATTGAGGATAATATTAGCTGTGGGCCTTTCATATATGACTTTATAATGTTCAGGTATGTTACTTCTGTACCTACTTTCTTGAGGGTTTTTATCAAGAAAGGATGCTATATTTTGTCAAATGCTTTTCTTGCATCTATAAAAAGATCTTCTTGATGTGTCTCACTTTGATAAACTGTCAAAATCCAAGTACAAGTCCCACGGGGAGTTTGAATTCACATTAAGAATATACATTAATATGAGATGGGAATGAAAGCTGGTGCAGCCACTCTGGAAAACAGTATGGAGTTTCCTCAAAAAACTAAAAATAGAACTACCCTACGGCCCAGCAATTGCACTACTAGGCATTTATCCACGGGATACAGGTGTGCTGTTTTGAAGGGACATGCACCCCCATGTTTATAGCAGCACTATCAACAATAGCCAAAGTATGGAAAGAGCCCAAATGTCCATCGATGGATGAATGGGCAAAGAAGATGTGGTATATATATACAATGGAGTATTACTCAGCAACCAAAAAGAATGAAATCTTGCCATTTGCAACTACGTGGATGGAACTGGAGGGTATTATGCTAAGTGAAATTAGTCAGAGAAAGACAAAAATCATATGACTTCACTCATATGAGGACTTTAAGAGACAAAACAGAGGAACATAAGGGAAGGGAAACAAAAATAATATAAAAACAGGGAGGGGGACAAAACAGAAGAGACTCACAAATATAGAGAGCAAACTGAGGGTTACTGGAAGAGTTGTGGGAGGGGGGATGAGCTAAATGGGTAAGGGGTATTAAGGAATCTACTCCTGAAATCATTGTTGCACTATATGCTAATTTGGATGTAAATTATAAAAAAAAAATTAAAATTAAAGAAAAAAAATTAAAAAAAAAAAGAGGACACTTGCTGGGATGAGCACTAGGTGTTATACATAGGGGATGAATCACTGGATTCTACTCCTGAAATCATTATTGCACTCTATGCTAACTTGGAAAGAAATTTATAAATACATACATACATACTATTTATTATATAAAAAAGAATATACATTAATATGAGAATAACCAAGGTATTCATAATAGTCTTCCCATCAAAGAACATGGTATGTATCTCTTTTTATGTTAAAAAAATTTTTTTTACATTCTTCAAAATATTCTACTTTTCTTCACATTGGGCCCATCTATTTCTTTTCCTTAAAGTTTTCCTATTTTCTTATTTTTTTTCCTTAACAAACTAGCTCTTGGATTTACTTATCAAATTTACAATTTTTGTTTTCCAAAGCATCATTTAGATTTTTGTTGTTTTCTTTATTCTGCTTTATGTTTGTTTTATTAGTTGTTTCTTCCAACTTCTTTCACTGAATTTTCAACTGACCAATTTCCTTATTAAATCATAAAATCACCTAAGGCCATAAATTTTACCCCGAGTATAGTTTAAACTGCACATAAATTGTTAAAAGCAGACTTATAGTTTTAAATTTTCTCCTAACTGGGGTGCCTGGGTGGCTCAGACGGTTGAGCATCCAACTTCAGCTCAGGTCATGATCTCCCAGTTCATGGGTGTGAGCCCCGTGTCGGGCTCTGTGCTGACAGTTTGGAGCCTGGAGGCTGCACTGGATTCTGTGTCTCCCTCTCTCTCTCCGTCCCTCCCCCAGTTCGTGCTCTCTCTCTCTCTCTCTCTCAAAAATAAATAAACAAAAATTTTTTTTTCTCCTAACTAGTCTAGAATGGTATAGTTTTGCTTTTCTGCTTGACTTGGGAGACTGCATTCATATTTCTGAATGGCTGGATAGTTTTAATTAAGTTGATAGTTATTAATTCCTATTTTTTTATATTTGGAAGAGATATATAGTTTGTTATTTGGGTAATTTATTGAATTTCTTTGATATCATAGTATGTGGTCAATTAGGTTAGATTATTAAATGCTTATTGAAATTCCCCATGCCCCTATTTATTTTTTTGTCTTTATGTGGCCAAGGCTAAGAGGTATATATTGAAGTCACTCCGGATGAGAGTTTTCTGTCAACTTTTCCTCCTTGGTAGTTCTTCCTCTTATGACTTGATTATATACTTTTTCCTGTCACAGATAAAGGGCTCCTTGGCCTCTGGTGTTTAGGATTGCCACTTCCTCCCAGTCCATTGTCTATGCCACCCCTTGTCTTGTGATGAGCTTCAGAGCTGATGACACACTTTCATATCCAACACCTCACTTGTCCTCATAACAATGCATTAGAGAAAGAAGACAATTATTGTCATCACCACTGTTTTACAAAAATGCCAACTGAAACTTAATGACTTGCCCAAAGTTGCAACACACTACACTTATCTTGAAACTTGTCGTTTGGTACACTTATCATCATCCCACTTTGTGTAATCATGGATCTGTCTCCTTAGCTGGACCACAAGTTCTGGAAACCTGGACCCATATCTGTTTCCTCCACAACACTGATGCATTGGCTGTCTTCGGGCAACGTTGAGTGCCTGCCTGCCCACTGCCTGGCCACTGTCCCTTCTGCCATTGCCTTCCCTATTCATTCTCTGAAGGATATCCCACTGTGGGTTGGGATCTTGGGGATGAAAAGAATAAAACTAACGTGATGTAGCAAGAGATTTACCGATGTGCAGCGAACAACTGTGATTGAAAGAGAGTCTTCAGCTTCCCTGAAAAAAAAAATAAAGAAAGATAAAACATTTCCTCATTCTGGGTGCTGTGTGTGTGTGTGTGTGTATGTGTGTGTGCATGTGTGTGTGTACACGCGCTCACACCAAGGTCAAAAAGATTGGCAGAATTATAAACCAGCCTCTTTTGCCTCAGCATCTTTGGCTCAGCAACCCTGAGAAAGACGTTGAGAAAAGCAATGTTCTGCAAACGAACTGAAGCTGTCCCAGAATACCCCTCCCACCTTGAGGGAATCTTCAAATTTCCACCTCTGCCATCTAGTCTATATCTACAGCCACTTAATTAAGTCACTTAGGTTTAATTTAGTCTATATGATGGGGAACTCGTATAGTTGGTATGACCATTAGCTAGGTTTATGTCAAAAAAAAAACTTTTAAGAGAAAACATAGCAATAACACACATAACTCAGGTTGTTTTTTCAAACAACTTAGGCTAAACATTTCACTAAGATTGAATGCATGAATGAATGTGTATTTCACATAAATCAGATAAAAGCCAATCAGTTTGTGGTGCTTGGGCACACAAGGTCAGTGTAATGAGCCGAATCACATATCAAGATACTATACATTTCTGTCTTGTTATTATGTCTTAGATTCCAAAAATGATAAAAGTCAACCAGACAACGGCCTAACTTCCATCTTGTATTAGAGGAGAGAACTGGAAATCAATCCATATTTTCCTTTTTCTTTGCCATTGCTACATAGAGAAGCCATTTGCAAAATAATTTCATTTGACTTCTTGCAATATGAGCATTTAGGCCAATTGCTGCTGGTGTGTTCCTTCCTCAAATGGGTAAAATCAACCTGCAGCTGTGTCTGGGGATTGCCTCATTTCCATTTTCCATAAGAGCAGGCCTTTCCCGAGATAATCTACAATGAACCAAGGTCCAAGTGCTCTCAAAAGGACATTCAGGCCTCACAGATATTTGGAGGGATTAGAGAGGTTTTGTTGTGCCAGTGTTTTGCTTGGATTTTTCCCTTTATAAGTGGCAATGACACTGGGAACTAAGATAAAAAAAAAAAGCAGTCCTGGGATCCCCCCATGCAGTGTATGGCAGAGAGCACAGATGGCTCAAGTAACCTTCCTGCTGAGAGGTCTTCGAGGGCTCACCCTTCCAGGAAAAGAGGAACACCTGAACTTGCTGTGTCAGCGTTGGAGACCCTCCACCATGTGGGCCTTGCTTCCCAAAAGCTTCCTTTAGGCATCTGGTGTCTTAGGCAAACTGACCTGTTCAGCATCCCCGCCCCCACTCCTCACCCAGCGGTTTCTGCTTATCACTCCTTTGCCTGGATTGACCTCCACCTCCATCCACCTTTCGAGGCCAAATTCTACCCAGCATTAAAGGTACAGCTGAATTACTTCTGGACTCCTCTGTTTTCTCAGACCGCCACTTCCCCCCCAGTTGGAGGAATCTGTAGCTTTTACAACCCCTTTCCTGTGCTCCTCTTGACCCACTGTCTGCCCTCAACCTCACAGGGGTGAGCGTGAGGCACTTCCGCACTACCAGCCTGCAGGTGTCTGGGGAGCAACCCTTTGCCCCACCAGGCTCTTTGCCCAGAGAAAGTGCTCAGTAAACAGACTGCGTTCAATGTTACCTAACCACCCAAATGCCAGTCTACCACTTTAGTTTGACAATAATTTGGCTTGTTAGTCACAGTCTGATCTAGCCTGGCAGAAATATTAGTATCACTGAAAATCTAAACTTAATTTGCTGGCATTGATCATCTTTGAGAAAATCACCCAATAACTGGGAAAGCACACTTCATGATTTCCATAACCATATGTCATATTCTGGAATGAAATCATCAAATCCTTTCCTGAGGCTGCCCACCCACTCAATTTATTCTCTGGTCATCCTGAAGCAATATTGGCCTTGGTTGAAAGGCTTCTATTTTCTACAACTTTGATGGATTCTCTATAAATCTTAAGCTGTGTATGCCTGTCTCTCCACAGTGAGACTGTGTGCTTCCTGTATTTTCATTTTCTCTTACTCTGATTTTTACTCTTACTCTGACTATTACCTATTATTCAGTGTGTGCTGTACATGATATTCCTTGGGAAATGAAAACCACCCCACTCACAAAAGAGGCATTACCTAACTATCTTCAAGTTGGCTTTCATGGAACTCTATTTCTCATTTCTAGTATTTATATTAAAGTCATCAAAACAGTGTCGAAAAATTTGAAAGACAAAGCCCGTAGGTGCCTATGAAATGTCCGTGAGCCCTCTCCTCTTCTGTCACTTACGTTCCTCTGTCTTAAAACCGGGGTCAGCAATTGGTGCTAACTATCTTCGCTCGTTCAACTGAGCAGTCACCGTGCACCTGCTCTGAGAGAGATCACGGTCCAGGCAGGAAGTGATGCAGGTCACAACGCCACCAGGGAGAAGGCGGCAGCTGCCAGGTCAGTGAGACTACATATATGCCAACCAGGCTGTGTGTCCAAGGGCATGTAAGAATATTTATCAAAAGGATTAAAGAAGAACTGACAGGTTTAGCGTCAATTTGGTTCGATTTTTGGCATATGTCACAGCAACCCTAGAAATCCTTACTGGGTAGCGTCCACGTGTTATTCATAACTACCTTCCCCGCAGTGGCTGGCACAGTGTCTAGCATAGCAGGGGGGTCATAAATACAGCACCCTGTGTCCCTCTGTCACTTCTCTAGGCAGATGAAGGGGAGCACGGTGTAACCGAATTCTAAAATGAGGCAGCTACTGCCACTTTAAAGGAGCCTGGTCCCTATTAAAACCACGAGGAGATCAATTATGTCATTCCTGTCCTGTCACCCATCTTTGCTCTGTGATCATCTGTGTAACTCTGGGGATAATGGAGGCAATTTAGTACCTCAGTATATCGGCTGCTCGTTCACAGGAAAGACTTTCGGCAGGCTCGTTGTTCATTTGGAGGATCTGATCACCAGGGAAAAGCTTGCCGTGAGCAGAACCTCCTGTTGGACAGAGAAGAAGTAATTGGTGTTCATGCCAGGAGGGCCCAGACCCCAGGTGTCACAGCAGCACAACTGAATGGCAGGCTGATCCAGTCCCCAGGGCACCAGCTCATTCCCCGAGCCTCCAAACCCCTCAGCCAGCTTTGGGCTCACATGAGTCTGTTTCCCTATTTACAAAATGTAGATAATATACCTAACACCCATCACCTTCAAGGGATATTAGGAGACTGTCCTGGGAAAAAAACTAGCAGAAACCCCCTGAATCAACAGGGCTGGCAAGTGAATCTATTACATTCACCTCTAAAAAACTCTGTGATGTGTGTGTGTGTGTGTGTGTGTGTGTGCATTCGCGCACATGTGCGTGTATACGTAAACCAAAATTAGATTTTAACTAGACCCAGATCTCACATCAATACATAGCTGATGTATGAAAACAAACACTAGACATTTTCAGCCTGTTCTTCTTCACCCTGATACAGCCTATATTTTACAAAGACTCAGGTGAAAACAAATCAATAATTTCTATTACTCTCTGGCCAGAAACTCTCCCCAGCTTGGAGCATGCAGGGTTTCAGAGAGAAGAGCCAGCGGATCCAAATACTGTCACTGCCCTGAGACTGGCCAGGGAGCCATGGGTGGGCAAAACCCTGGCTGAGGCCAGCAGGAGCCTGGGGTTCAGATCAGCAAGTGCACTTGCGGCTTCCTCCCTCCCCACACCAAAGGAAGGTACAAGGCTCTAGACAGAATTAGGTCAGAATTAGATGTGCCCTTTCTAACTTCCTGGGGTAGCATTTTCGAAATTACATTCTAGGACAGAGAGATGGGACGAGATCCAGGACTACTTCTCCGCCCCCCACCCCCACCCCCACCCCCAGAAGTCAAACTCCTTTCTTGTTTCCCAGTCAGCCCCTACCTGCTGTGACAGCCACGACTGTGAGGGGTAGGCTCTCGGAAATGTGGAATCCATAGTCCTGGAGGAGGGCGTCTTTGTCTATTTTTACTGTGTGTTTCATAGGGGTGAGGGTCTGGATTGAGATCCCGGGAGGCCCATCGGCTACAGCAACTTTAGCCCTGGAAGAGAAAGAGTTTTACAATTTAAAAAAAAAAAAAAAAAAAAAAAAGAGGGGGTGGATTCTAGGTGGTGGTCACAAACTGGGACAGCCCTAGGCATCCTGGAAGAGGAAGATGCAAAGCTGAGCACACCCCAACTCTCCTCGTGACAGAGATCAGGCACAAACACCAGGGGATAAAAACACCCAGTGGAACAGCAGCAGCCTCTAAAAGAGAAGTCATGACATGCTATGGGCACTCAGAGAAGGGGAGAGCAGTTTTAACTTTGAGGAGGAGGGGATCAGGAAAGCATTCGCTACCCACAAGAGGGGGCATTGGAGCTGCACCTTGAGAGATGCTGAGGGTCTATGTACGCAACCCAGATCCCAGCACACAGAAGATGTTCAATGGCCGCTGCTGCGTGGGTGGATGCCTGGATGCATGGACAGGCATTCCAGGAAGGAGGCAGTGCTTCAGCAGAGGTACAGAAGAGGAAAAACAGCGACCGTGAACAAGATCGAGGAGCCGTTCAGTCTGGATGTCTGATGCTGACTAACTGCATGGATGGATTGTTTCTTTGGTGATTTTGTTTCCTTTGTCGCTTTAAGATGAATTTCACTTCCCTTTCAAATTTGTAAACTGTGAGGATTCCAGTAGGAAATGCCAGCTGGTCTTCAGACTCCCTCTACAGTAATCTTTAAAAACATGTATGTTTTCTATACGTCTAAAAGCAGGTGAGTTGAAAGCTGTGCTTTGTCTCTCTCAAAACCACAAACCAAGTCACAAGCTATTTCTCCTATGTCTGAGGCAAATGATTTTTTCCCCTTTGAGAGTCAGTGGTCCGTTCTGAGGAAGGTCAAATGGTGACGGGATGAGGTGCTTATTATTATTAATAAACAACAGAAATGTGGAGGAGTAACAGTCCCCCCAGGGCTCTGCAGCTAAGCCCTATCATTTATTCTCCTCCATTTACCAAACACTGTCAGAAACTCTGTCTAATGCAACAGGACGTCGCTTATCTGAAAATCACCTGTCATTTATAATGATCTCAAACTTCAACAAGGATCAGGAAATATAACAAAATGGCTTCAGGGTACCAAAATGCATGTGACAACCCCAAGTACAAAGCCTCATGCACATTATTCACCAAGGAGCTCCTCAGACCCCAGCTTTGAGCTGATTCAGGCTGTCTGAACAGATGATGACCTGACCCCCCACAGCTTAGAAGCAAAGAGGGGATTTCTTCTAGGCAAGCACATGGGTAACACTGAGAAGTGCCAGCAGACAGACCTAACGACAGGGAAGAAACAGAAAACTGGAAATGTATAGTGAATAAATGTATAGTGAATAAAGCCCATAGTTATTCCCGATTAAAAAAAAAAAAAAAAAACCTTTAAAGCTATGAAAGGGCCTTTCCAAATAATAATATAC
This sequence comes from Panthera tigris, assembly GCF_018350195.1. Lineage (NCBI taxonomy): Eukaryota > Metazoa > Chordata > Mammalia > Carnivora > Felidae > Panthera > Panthera tigris. Next base: position 58,774,590 of record NC_056672.1, on the reverse strand, counting down.
TATACTGAGAGCCAAAAATCAACATTTACATGCTTTTAAAAAAGCAACAGGAAGGATACCCTAGACACTACTCCCATTAAATGCTGCGGGGGGAAAATTGCATGTGATCATTATCAGAGAAGGAAAAACAGTTAGAAGCATAATAAGCACAGGAAATGGAAGGCACCACTTGTTTTTAAACAGATGATGATACCTACAAAATGATCAACAAAGAGAGCTGCTGGTGCTAAAAAAGTAAGGTGAGTGGAGTTGCAGGATAAAAAACACAGCCTCAAAAAGCACTCAATAACTCATTAAAACAGATTAGCTGGATGTATATTAGGTGTTAGGTATTCTTTTTTTAAAAAAGATTTTATTTCTGAGTAATTTCTATGACCCAACGTGGGGCTCAAGCCCACAACCCCAAGATCAAGAGTTGCACGCTCCACCAGTTGAGCCAGCCAGGTGCCCCTAGGTGCTAGGTATTCTTAATTAGCTGACGTATTGAAGGAAGACACAAGGATTGGGTTAAAGTTATGCTGGATTCCTGGTTGGGAAGACTAAATATTAAAAAATAAAAATACTGGGGCTCCTGTAAGGCTCTATCAGTTAAGTGTCTGACTTCAGCTCAGGTCATGATCTCATAGTTTGTGGGTTTGAGCTCCGTGTAGGGCAGGCTCTGTGCTGACAGCTCAGAGCCTGGAGCCTGCTTCGGGTTCTGTGTCTCCCTCGCTCTCTGCCCCTCCCCCACTCATGCTCTGTCTCTCTCTCAAAAATAAACATTAAAAAAATTTTAACAAAAAATAAAAATATTAAGTTCTAAACAAAAATATAGATTTAATATATCAGTCAAAAATTCTTCCAGAATTAAAAAAAAACTTGATAAATTGGTGATGGTACAAGTAGCAGTAACAGCAATGGTGATAATCATTAATAATATTTATTAAGCAAGTACCCGGGAGTGACCCAACATTTTAACAGCTCACTCACCTAACCTTCCCAACAAACCTGTGGGGTGGGTGTAATTATCATCCCTATTTTATGGATAAGGAGACTGAATCTTCCTTTGAGAGACTTTTACTTAAAATCACACAACTGGGAAGGGGGTTCCAAATCGGGGCCCCCTTCTTCAAAGGCTCTGTAGTATAGCTCCCAGTACAGTGCTGGCCAAGTGGGATATAATGCAAGTCACATATGTAAAACGTAAGGTTTCTAACAGCCTCATGAGAAATGGTGGAAAAAAACAGGTAAAACGAAGTTTGACATATTTTTTGTTTAACCCAATATATCCGAAATACTATCACTTCCAACATGTAACCAACAACAATAAAATCGATGAGATATTTTACATTCTTTTTCAGATTAAGCCTTCGAAATCCAGTGTGTATTTCATATTTAGAGAGCATATCAGTCCAAACATACTTAAAATTTTCCAATAACTGAATTGCCAGTCTTTATATTTAAATCAAATGCAATATTCAGGCCCTCAGTCACACATAAATACAAATAAATTTTATTTTTTTATTTTATTTTTTTAACGTTTATTTATTTTTGAGACAGAGAGAGACAGAGCATGAACGGGGGAGGGGCAGAGAGAGAGGGAGACACAGAATCGGAAACAGGCTCCAGGCTCTGAGCCATCTGCCCAGAGCCTGACGCGGGGCTTGAACTCACGGACCGCGAGATTGTGACCTGAGCCGAAGTCGGACGCTTAACCGACTGAGCCACCCAGGCGCCCCACAAATAAATTTTAAAAATTGGATAACAAAATAGGAAAACACAAGGAAAACTTTAAGCCATAAAAGCTTGTAATTTCTCCCTCATATAAACAAAAATTGACTCACACTGGATCATAAGACCTAAATATAAGAGCTAAAACTGTGTCACTCTTAGGAGAAAATATAGGAGTAAATCTTTGTGACCTGGATAGGATACCAAAAGCATAAGGGACAATGAATATGCAGATAAACTGAACTTCATCAAAATTAAAAACTTTTGTGTTTCAAAGGGCCCAATTAAGAAAGTGAAAAAACCCACACTGTGGGAGAAAAGATTTGCAAATCATATATTTGATAAGAACCTTGCAGCTAGAATAAAGAATTCTTATAAACGCAAACAAAAAAGAAAAATAATGAAAAGTGGATGAACAATTTACATGGACATTCTCCAAAGATATACCAACAATGGGTAAGTATGTGAAAAGATATTTAACATCATTAGCCATTATGGAAATGCAAATCAAAACCTCAAGGAGATACCACTTTTTATACCCACTAGGATGGCCATAACCAAAAAGACAGGTCAAGTGTTGACAAAGATGTGGAGAAAATGGAGCCTTGATATCATCTGGAAGTTCCTCAAAAGACTAAACATTGAACATCATAAGACCCACCAAGGCCACTCCTACATATAGCCCCAAGAGAAATGAAAACATATGTCTGTACGAACTCGCATACAAATACTCATAGCAACAATATTCCTAATAGCCCCAAAGTGGAAACAGTCCAAATGTACATCACCTGATGAAATAACAAAGAAAATATTCCACAGCACAATATTATTTAGCAACAAAATATGAATACATGCTGAAATATGGATGTACTTTGAACACATTATGCTAAGTCAAAGGAGCCAGCCACAAAAACAAACACATACCACGTGACTCCACTCACATGATATATTCAGAATAGGCAAATCTTTAGAGACAAAGTAGTAGTTGTCTAGGGCTGAAAGCAGGAGAATTCTGGAAGGAAATGGGAAGCAACTACTAATATGTATGGAGTTTCTTTTTCGGGTGATAAAAATCTTCCCAAATGGATTGCGGTGACGGTTGTACATTTCCGTGGATGTATTAAAAACCAATGAGTTGTATGCTTTAAGTGGGTGGGTTGTAGAGTACACAAATTATATCTCAATAAAGCTGTTGAAAATAAGGCGAATCAGCTTAAAAAAAAATAAAATTCTGGGCGGGGGTGGGGGAAGGCTGCAATACAAACATATGAAGAATGGGCATAAACACATGCAGTAAATACCCAGACTTCACATGCTAAAACTAAGTACATCGACAACTTGTACATGAAGAAATAAAATTGGTAAATAACATAGAGAATGTAATTTTTAATTAAAGAAGTACAGTCAAAAGGGCTACAGAGTACTATTACATGTCAAGGAAAGAACCAAATGTAAATAAAAATAATAAACCCCCGGGATTTAAGGCTGACCATATAAATTGGATATTCAATTTCTCTAGAAAGTAATCAGGGACACTGTAATATGAATTTAAAATCTGATCATTTTCTTTGACCTTCTGTTACCATTCTGACTGCCATTCCTCAAAGTAATCACCCCAAACAAAAAATAAAATATTATTTGTACTAGACTATGAGTTCCTAAAAGACAAGGGTATTTATCTCTGTGTTCCCCAGGCCTGGTAAAGTCCCAGAATAGAGTATGAGCTCAAAACACCCAGCCTCTTAAATATTCAAAAATATTTATCACAGCTTCATTTAGAAGAGTGGAAAAACTCAAACTAAATCAACAGAAGATAGATAAACTGAGCACAGTGAAGAATTACTCCAAGACAAGCCTAAGTATCACAAGCCTAAGAACTTTAGACATACATGGAAACACAGCTTAGAAAATACCCTTTCAGAGCATCCTCTAAACTGTAATTCAGACCCCCTTCCTAAGGGAGAACTCAGATTATTCTAGACATAAATTCTCTCATCTCAAAACTCTGGCCCTCTCTTATGGCACCTCAAGTTGCATTGATAGCTATCTGATTCCTTATATTATTACCCCAAATAGTCTGTAAATTCATTGAACGTAGGAACCACTTTTTACCCACCTCTGTATTTCTCACAGTGCTGAGTGCAGATCATTTTTCTGCAGCAAAATTTACTTATTGGGTAAATACATGAGCAAAATATTGTACACAGAAAGCAAGATGCAAAACAGTAACTCAAATGACTGGCAAAAGGTGAAAATGTACGTATAACCATTAATAAACAGCAGACCACTTGAATGTAAGTAACAGAGTTCAATATTTGTCATTTTCCTTTGTTTGCTTAATTGGATATACAGCTCTGCCCTATGATTAATTAGGACTCATCTTCTCCATGTCCCAGAGCTCAATAAATGGTATCATGAGGACTCCTGGGAAGCATCCTTAACTTTACCCTGCTCTCATTCCTATTATCTGATCGGTCACAACACCTAAAGATCTCAAAAGACATCCATTTCTAACTCCACAACCAGCATTCCATTTTAGGCCCCCATTACCTCTCCTGCAGACAGATTTCTCCAAGAGTCTCCAAACTGGTCTCTCTACTTTTCACTTTTGTCTCTCCTGAATGACTCTCCATCCAGTACCCAGACTGATTTTATAAATACAACCCTGCTCGGATGTCTCCCCTGACTGAATGGATCAATCCGAAATCCTTGAAGTGGTTTAATACAGCTCCTGCCCACCCCTCTAGTGTCTACAACCAAGACTTTCATTCTCTTGATATTTTTGTTCTAGCCAAACTACTCTCCTTGGAGTTCTTCAAATTAACTGGCTTTTACACAAGTTCTTCCCTTTACCTAGAATCCTCCCTCACTCACCCCCGATAACCCCTGAGAGCATACGCTGTCCAGAAATTTACCAAAGAAGTTCAACCCCTACTCTATCTTCTGATTTTGGCATAAATATCTCCTTCTGTTGAACACACCCACAGAACATGTACTCCTTTTTTTTTTTTTTGAAATATACATATTTGCAATGACGTGAAGGCTCTTGTCCTCTCTAGACTATGATTTTTGTGGCAAAAAACATGTCTTTTTCGACCCATGTATGAAACTCAATGCTAGGCATATAGTAAGGCTAATTGACATATGGAGAATAAAAGATAAAATAAACCTTACCACATGGTTAAAATAGAATCCAACTTATGCTTTTCAAATACGTAGTCTTCAGTTATCTGATTTTTCCATTTGGAAGGGTACGTTCTTCTACAATGGTAGACAAACAAGGCCCCACTGTGTTGACTTATCCCTGCACAGTGTCAGTGGCTTTGGCCCAAAGTCTGGATTTGACATTTTCCCCCACAGGCCACATTTCAGCTTTTGTTTGGAAAGGGATTGCTTGAGAACATGACCAAACCATGGCCTCATCTCACAAAGAATGTTTAATATTTGACAGGGAGATGAAGGAAATGATCTCTGCAGCAAAATTTCCTCCTCTGAAGCATCTTATAAATATCAAACTGAGCACTGATAATTCAAAAACTTATGTCTGGTTCCTCTGTAATGGCTTCGAACCATAAATCTGAGATCATTTCTACGATTTTACACTGGAACAGCATAAGACCTGTGGCTCCACAATGGAATTCCTGCCAGATAGCTGGATTTGGCCTACGGTAGGACTAGGAAAAAAAAAACATGTTACATTTATCATGAAAGTAGTCTAGAGTAGACAAATTCTACATTTTATGGGTCATTAGTTCATACTGAATTGATCAATGCTGAAAAGGAAAAAATGCCACATGGAAATAGATTATGCTTCTGATATTCTCTGGCTTTTTATCTGCTCTCTGTTACATCAGAAAATATATTTTACTTCTATGCTGTAACAACAAAGAATTCACCTTTGAGTCCAGCAGGATGTGGAGAAACTATTTTGAATCTATGTTTAAACACTGCATTATGTGTTCAGCTTGAATGATTTTAAAAGCTAAAGTCTGTTATAAGGTGGATTTTTAATCTAAAGTGTATTCAAAGAAAGCTGAAATAGAGGGAGCAGTCTGTACCAGAGAGAAATGTAGCGTGTAGTGTAATCATAGGACTATACTTACAGCAGTTTCTAGGGACCATGCAATGTAGACACTGGGAATATAGTGCTATAGGGTGAAGGCCTACAGTTGAGAGAAGTAGTTATTCCATTATTACGTTAAAAAGGAGATTCAGAAGATAATGACAACTCTGAAGATGCAGTGCAGGAACCTTCCAGCCTGTTCTCAGACCTCCCCACTTTTGCTGAGGGTCAAGAAGCTATAAAAAACTGGTTGTCAAAAAAAAAAAACCCAAAAACTGGTTGTCTGGAATGGTCTTTCTACATCACTAGGAATATGAGAAAGGCCAAGTAAGGCCATCCCTATAATTAGGAAATAGTTGTATGGTTGCAATGAACAGGGAAATTTGGAAAACATGTAAAACCAACAGGAAGGGCTTCTGACACAAAGATGTCACGATACGTGTATACGTGCACACAAGTATGTGAGTACATGTGTGCCTGTGTGTGCATGTGTGTATGTGTGCATGTGTCTACAAGATGTATGTGTGTGTTCATTAGCATTAAGATTCAAGTTGAGTTGAGGGGCACCTGGGTGGCTCAGTTGGTTAAGCGTCTGACTTCCTCTCAGGTCATGATGTCATGGTTGTGGGTCTGAACCCCGCGTCCGCCTCTCCACTGTCAGCGCTGTCAGCACAGAGCCTGCTTTAGATCTTCTGTCCCTGTCTCTGCCCCTCTCCCGCTCTCTTTCGCCCTCAAAAACAAATAAACATTAAAAAAAAAAAAAAAAAGATTCAAGGTAAGTTGAAAGGAATCTTTTTAAGCCCTGAGGATAAAACCCAGCACCAAGAAGGCTCCACGTTGCATTAAGCTCTTCATGTTTCTTCAAATCTTGCTCAGGGGCGCCTGGGTGGTTGAGCATCTGACTTTGGCTCAGGTCATGATCTCACAGTTCATGAGTTCGAGCCCCATCTCAGGCTCTGTGTAGACAGCTCAGAGCCTGGAGCCTGCTTCGGATTCTGTGTCTCCCTCTCCCTCTCTGCCCCTCCCCCGCTCACATTCTCCCTCTCTCTATAAAAAATAAATAAACATTAAAAAAAATGTTTTTAAACTACAATGAGATACCACTTCACCCATTCTAGGATGGCCACAATAGAAAAGGAAAAGATATTAACAAGTGTTGGCGAGGACGTGGAGACACTGGCACTCTCATACACTGCTGGTGGAAATGTAAAATGGTATAGCCACTTTGGAAACAGTCTGCCAGTTCCTCCAAAGGTTAAATACTAAGTTACCACGTGACTCATCTATACCACTCCCAAGTATATACCCAAGAGAAATGAAAACATATGTTCAAACTAAAACTTTTACACACACGTTCATAGCAGCATTATTCATACTAGCCCCAAAGTAGAAACAGTCCAAGTGTATATTAACTGATGAATGGACAAAGAAAATATTCCATACTGGAATATTACTTGGCAATAAAAATGAAATACTGATACATGCCATAACATGGATGAAACTTGTCCACATAATGCTAAGTTAAAGAAGCCAGGCACAAAAGACCACGTATTATATAATTCCATTTATGTGACATATCCTGGATAAGCAGATCCATGGAGACAGCAAGTATAGGAGTGGTGGCCTGGGTCTGGGGGAAGGGCAAATGGGGAGTGACTGCTCACAGGTATGAGGTTTCTTCCTGTGGTATTAAAAACGTTCTAAAATTGGATTGTGGTGATTGCACCACAGAATGCACAATTCTGTACATATACTAAATGTATACTAAAAATCACTGGGCTATATACTTCTAGTGGGTAAGTTTTGTGATATGTAAAAGGTATCTCAGAAAAGACATTGGATAAAAAAAACTTCCCACAGGTCAGTGTCGCCTTTTATTTACATTCTGTGAGAAAAGCAGGATATTAGAGAGTACCAAAGGTCAGATATTTAGGCAACATCAAATTAAAGTTACACAGGTCTCTTCTCTGCAAGAATCTCAGAGCCTTTAATGTGCAAAAATGCACTGTGCAAAATGCAAGAAGTGGGTGGGAGTGGAGTATGGGCTGTGTCACTTCCAAACCTTCAGTGGAGCGGCATAACATAGGACTAGGGTTTGCAGAACTCACTTTAGGAAGCGATGTACCTGGCAGTTTCCCCATTCATCACAAGTACTACTTGAACACTTGCAATCACTCTCTTGGAACTCAACCACTGCTGGGTTGAACAGGCGAGGCCACTACTTTCCCTGCGCTCATAGGGCCTACTGTCCAGAAGGAAAAAAAGAGATGTGCTCAAATAAGTTGAACATATCAGGAGGAGCACCCTGCCGATGCTACCAATCAAATACTATGGGGTCCCGTGGGAGTGGTTAAATCTAAGGAACATTTCATGGAAGACCCAATGGTTCAGCCAGACCTTGAACTGTGGGTGGGTTCTGTATGCATGAAGTTGGGAGGAAGGGATCTGGCACGGGAGCCCCGGACTAAGGGGTGAAAGGAGAAGACGGGTTGCTTATAGTAGGGGAACAATGAATAATAGTTCATTTTAGCTGGAGTATGATGTGAATGAAACGGAGTAGTAAGACAAATAGCTGTAAAGTACTAGGGGTCAATCACGGAGAGCCTTGAATGCCTAACCAAAAATGTTAAAACATATCCTGTAAGAAATAGGGACCCATCAAAGATTTCTGAACACGGGGTGGGGATGATCGTAAACAAGTCTGTCTCTGGGCCTCAGGTGTTTCACCTGTGACACGGGGCTAATTCTACCAGCCTTATCTCACCGCAGTGTGTGAGGATCGGAGCCCTTGGCCACAGGGCAGTGTGGTTCTGAGCAAGGGTTATTGCTCAGCAGCACAACAGCTGTTTCCAGTTCCTTTGGAAGAATGTGTGCCTCAGAAACACCTGACACATGATATTTCATCTCTGTGGCAGGGCCAGATGGGAAATCTGAGATGGAAAATGAACGCTTCGAAACAGAACATATTTTAAGTTCTCTTGTAGCAGTCAAATCAGATCTGTATTTGATTTCATTTTATTTTGTTTAGAATGAAATAGGGACTGCAAGGAAGGAACAGCTGCTGGAAACAAAGACGGGGAAAGAGTATAAACAGCAGATCTCCTGACCCTCGCATCGAGGACTAAGACAAGGGGTGTGTGTGAGACAGAGAGAGACAGAAATGTGTGAGTGTCTGTTCAAGAGTATGTGGGTGAGTATATTCCAGAGAGTATGTGCACATGAGTGTGAGTATGTACGAAGTGTGTTTGTGTGTGTAAGTCCATTTGTGTGCGAGTGTTTGTAAATGTGTGTATGAGTTTGGTGTGAGTGTACATTGTGGGCGCATGGTGAGAGACACCAAGGGAAGAGGTGGAAGGGGACAGACGGAAAGGCACTCCGGCAAAACTGGCGATCTGTTTATGCTTCCCCCCACCATATGGGGTAAGAACAAAGCAAACTGGAGACTGATCCCCGGGTGCTGCCAAGACTGGCGAAAGCTCCGCCCGCGGGGATGCCAGATCCTCACAGACAGAAATCTCTGCTGGCCCAGGAGCCTTACCGGGCCGAGCTGTCCCGGGAACGCCGTAGCCATCTTGCCACCATTTGTTCTATTCTGTGTGCTTTCCGTGTCTGCAATAAGCTGGTCTCCAGCTCTTCCATTTACCTACAAGGAAGAAGAGTTTTCTTAAGAAGCTAACCAAAATATTTGGAAGAGCATCTGACAAATCACTATGACATTTCCTGTATTTGCCCATTTAAGGACATGCTGATCAAATAACTAGCGCTCTCTTTTCTTTGAAATTAACACAAACAGGTCCTCAGTGTCTGTAGAGTGGACAACTTTATAGCAGCCCTCTGCCTAAGGAGTACACAGTCGTGGGAAACAGATTAGCTTTTTACATCTTAACCAACTAAAGAGAAGGATTAGGGAATAAAATAGATAAGGTTTCTCAAACTGTGACTGTGACCCATTGTGAGAGACACACCTTACTACATGACACTGCTTGCTGCCTCCAAGTATGCATGCGTCCCTGAACAGCACAGCTTAGTTTTGCCTGCACTGGGAGCTGCACATATGTGGGAGCATTCTAATCACATTGTGGCTATTCTTCTGATTGCTACTTCTTTTGCTCAATATTTTGTATTTTCTTTTTTTTTTTAAAGTTTACTGATTTATTATAGAGAGTGAGCATGAATAGGGGAGGAGAAAAGAGAGAGAGAGAGAGGGAGAGAGAGAATCCCAAGCAGGCTCTGTGCCATCAGCACAGAGCCCGATGCAGGGCTTGAACTCACAAACTGTGAGATCATGACCTGAGCCAAAACCAAGAGCTGGACGCCTAACCAACTGAGCCATCCAGGTGCCCCGAAAAATCTCCCTTCTATCCTTCCCTCATCCACCCAGTTCCCACACTCATTCATAATCACTGCTCTACTCCTTTTTCTTTCCAGAGTTTCTTTATGCCTATATGAGCAAATACAAATAAAGATTTTATATGTCCTCCTCTTAACACAAAGGATAGTACATCATAAACCTTGTTCTGTACTGTGCTTTCTTCTCCTTAGAATATATATCCTTGGTATCTTTCTACATCAGTACATAGAATGCTTCTTCATTCTTTTTGACAACCCCTGAGTATTATACTGTATGAATGTGCCGTAATTTAAAAAGTAGTCCTCTCTTGACAGACATTTGGATTACTGCCAATCTTTTGCTATTTTATAAATGATACTGCAATGAATTATGTTGCACATATATCATTTCTGCATGTATGCAATTATGTATCTGGATAATTTCCCAAATATTGAATTACTAGGTCAAGAGTTATATGTATTCTTTGATAGATATTGTCAGGTCACCAAGAAAACACACATATGCTGGAGATTAAAATTTCATGAAACAGTATATATATATTTCTATTTTTCTATCCTAGTTATTTTCACTTTTTAAAATATTGGCCTCAATTCACCAAATTAATTTCACAACCCAATAAATAACCACACAAAAGGAAACATGACATTGGGAAATAAGTATGGATAGAGAGAAAATAAATATGAATTATAAGAGATTATGTTAACACTACACAAATACATTTTAAAACCTTGATGACACAGACGGTTTTCAAGGAAAATATAAATGATATAATATGACCCTGTAAGAAACAGAAAATCTAAAAAGACAATTACCATAGAACATAAAGTTGATAAAGAGATACCCCTACAAAAAAGTCCCTGGCATAGACAGATTCAAAGGTGAGTTCTTACAAATCTTTAAGATGTACCTCACCCTGACAAACTGTTTTATTTTAAATATAAACTTTTTATTTTGGAATATCTTTAGATATATAAAAAGGTTGCAGAGGTAATATAGGGAGTTCCTATATACCCTTCACTCAGCTTCCTCTAATGTTAACATCGGACAGAGTCATTGTATCTTTGTCAAAATTAACACTGGTCCAATAATATTAACTAAACTCTAGACTTTATTCAGATTTCACCAGTTTTTCCACAAATATTCCTTCTCTGTTTCAGGATCCAATCCTGGATACCATGTTACTTTTAACCATTCTTAGTTTATTTCCCCCCAAATTTCCCCAAATGCTGTTTTAGCTATTCTAGACTATAAAAAAGGAAAGCTCCAAAAATCTTTTTGAGCAGTCAGTATAACATCGACATCAATTCTGATAAAACAGGACAAATAAAGTAAAAATACAATCTCTCTTGTGAATACCAAAGTGAATCTCATAAATAAAATGTCAGCAAGAAGAATCTATCGGCAATCAACAGAGTAACAGCAGTATCTATCCCAGAAGTGCACTGGCAAGGCACACAAAAATGTAAGCAGGACACCCAACTTGACCACTTTGAAAGCGAGAAATATATGTACTTTTCAGTTAAATGGCAGGCAAATACAAATTAGTGGACAACAAACAGCTGCAAACAAAAATAAATTCCACTTAGATCAAGGGATATGTTGGTCTAGTTTTATTCTACAATAGGAACATCAGACCTGAATGCTGTCTTTAGTTCTAGGCAGCTTGCTTTTTTTAAATTATAAAAGAGAGGGTAGATTTCTGGTTAAATATGGTGAATTGAAACTATGTTTTAATCTCTTCTCTTCTCTTATAAATTACAGCAAAGGACTATAAAGGCAATTAAACCTATAGAATAAGAGAGAAGATGGTACATGAGAGATATAGACAATGTTGGGAAGATAGAAACTGTTTGGAGGAGAGGTAATTGAGCAGAGAAAAGGAAACAGAAACCTATGTGCTTTCACGGATTCTGATGAAAAATGAGCTGAGTTTTCCTAAGATGGCTCAAGAATTAGAGGTAGCAGGCATGGGAGAAGGCAGGGATAAAGCATAGGGCTGGAAATATGGAAATGGATTTTTATAAGGAGCAATTTTACTCACAGGTCCCAGCCCATTCCCTTTGCCCACTAAGATAAGCACTCCTTCTTCACCTTACTGGAGACAAGAGGCTTATTCTCTGGAGAAATCAAGCCAGAGAGCCTCCAGACTTAGGGAGACCAGGCCCAATAGAGACTGCAGGATTGAAAAATAGAAGGATTAAAACTCTTCTTACTGAATGACAAGACATTCTGCCTCTTCCTTTGCCCCGCTCCCCAAATACTGGCAGCTAGGACTCTACATCCCAAGCAAGAGACTAGAGAATCCTTTTTTTGGAGAATTGAAAAGAACCATAGAAAAGAACTTTAGATGATGATACTTCTGGCAACTTGATGCCTGATCATCATGCATTGAAACCTGTTAATTCAGTGAGCCCCACAAATCATACAAAGTTTCTTACACATGAATGGATATTTGAGAAAAGCCTACATTATGAAAAATATCAAACAGAAAAACCCAGAAGAAACAGAGACAATGCAGGAAACAGAAGGAAAAAAATCATAGAGCCTTAAAATATTACATCCATGAAACACGAAGAGGATTTTCTTGGAAAAAGAGAGCAGAGAATGAGAACACTTGAAAATTAAAAATAAGATAGGCAGAATTTAAAAGTTCAATTAAAAAGGTGAGAATGTCAGTGAAGTCAATGAAATATTATAGAAAAGAGTAACCAAAAGCCAAAGACAGGGAAAACAGAGAAACTTAGAAATGTATAGTATCAATCCAGGAGTCCTATATTTATCTAAGAGGAAATCCAGAAGGAGAGAACAAAGGAAATGGAGATAAGAAAATTATAAAATAATTCAATAAAATTTCCCTGAAAAACCTAAGTTTCCAGATTATCTACTAAGTGCCCAGCATAATAAGTGAAAAAAAGAGACCCATATCAAGAAATAACACTGTAAAATTTCAGAAACGAAAAGAAGAGAATATCTTCAAAACTTCCAGAGAAAAAGATAGATGGCACACAAACAATTGAGAATAAAAATGGCATTAGACTTCTCATTAACAACAATGGAAGCTTGAAGACATTGAAGCCATGTTTTCAAATTTCTGAAGAAAAATTGCTTCAATTTAGAATTCTATACCCAGCCAAACTACCAATCAAATAGTAGACACATTTTCATACGTTCACATCTCAGACAATTTACCTCTCTTATACCCTTTCTCAGGATGCGCATAGAGGATGTGCTCCAGCAAAAGAAGGAAGTAAATAAAGAAATGGGATCCAGGAAATTGGGGATGAAATACAGACAGGAGGCAAAGGGAACATCCAGGATGACTATGAAGGGATGTACTATGGTAGTGCCTATACATGAGACCTATAAAGAGCAACCTTACAGATTGGTGCATGAAGACCAAGGTCTTAGGAAAAAAGATGAATATAGATTATCTTATGTGTTTCTTCAGAAAAATTCACTGAGAAGCTGTTGGAGAGTATGAAAAAAATTAGCAATAGGTACATGGAAAACTAAGCAAATAAAAAACAGGAAATTCTGAAATACAAGAAAAACAAAAGGTTGTATGGTTAAGGTAACCAAATTTTAGCTCATTACTTTGCTCAGAAATGAACAATATTTACATTGTCATAATAATGTAAACACTGAAAAATGATTCCTCAAAAACAGCTTATATGATTTGGGGAGGCTATGGTGAAGGGGAGCTGATGTAGTGGTATAAGAGCTAAAACCTCATTAACCACAATAATTAAATAATCTCTAAAATTAATAAATTATGCAATAGTAATGCAAGCATATTTCTCAGAAACGTGGAGGGAAAAAAAAGCAGAGGATACAGCTAGAAGAGTTGAAAGAGGTTGCCTCTAAGAAAAGTAACTAGATGCTAAGGAAGAGTGGGGCAGGGACTGTTGCTTTCTATTATAAACCCTTAGTACTATTTTCTTTTTTTTAACTATTTAGCTATTGTTAATTATGTTAGCTAAATTTTAAAAACTGAATATATGCATATAGTAAAATACACAGAAAAATATAATGAAAATAAAATCACCTGTAATCATACATCCCAGAGTTATCAACTGTTAATTTTTCTTTTTTTATGCTTATACATGCTATGTTTTTATTAAAATGAGATATTATAATTTTCCCACTTAATATTTCATGAATATCATTCCATATTAATATTTAAGCATTTAGATCATCATCATTTTAAATTGCTTTACAGTGTTATTTTCTCTGGCCATATCACAATTTATTCAGTAAATCTATCATTGGACATTTGTGTTATTTCCAATTATTCAGTATTACAAAAGCTTTACAACGAACATCCCTATTTATGGTAAATGGCTACTTCCCAGATAGTTTCTTGGGATAAATTCCTCAAAGTGAAATTAATGAATTTAAGCGTATGTCATTTTTAAGAATTTGGATGTGTATTGTCAAATTGCTTCCAAGAAGGTACCAGTTTTCACTCCCTGATAGATTTCATGAATACTGAATATTCCCATTAAAAAAAATGTTTTTTTAATGTTGATTTATTTTTGAGAGAGTGGGGGGGAGGAGGGGCAGAGAGAGAGGTAAATATAGAATCCAAAGCAGGTTCCAGGTTCTGAGCTGTCAGCACAGAGCCTGATGTGGGGCTTGAACCCACGAACTGTGAGATTATGACCTGAGCCAAAGTCAGACGCTTAACCCACAGAGCCACCCAGGCACCCCTGAATATTCTAATATTTCCTAATAGGATGGAAAGTAGCATCTAAAAATTGGTGGAAATATATATTTCTTGAAAATATAGAAAAAAAGTAAATGTACACATAATTCCATCACATATAAAAATTATATGAAGTATTTGGTGGGTATTTGCATCAACTTTGCCCTAAATTTATACCAATCTCTATTACATATATTAAAATGTATAGTCCACAAAAATAGAATCACTCTACAATCAGCCTGCATTTTTGTAACCAGTGACTATATCATGGACATCTTTCCATATCAGAGCTCATAATAGTTTTTATTTAAAGTTATATGATTACTAGTATATCTGAACATTTTTCATAACTATGGCCACTTATATTTCCTTTTTGTTACTTTCTTATTTTTCCTTTTTTTCCCCTACTGGAATGCTTGCTTCCTTGCTGTTGTAAAAGCTCTTTTATAATAAGGATTGTTGAATGTCCCTTTCCCAAGAATACAAAATCACATCATATTTCTGTGAGACTTACCATGGAGGGTCAAGAATGCAGGTTCCAATGTCTGACACACAGAGAGACTAATCAGAAAGAACAGAAGAATAAACATCCAGCAAGGCCCACAGGATATTGTTTTCAAATATCAATTGCCTCAGTCAGGCCCTTAACAGGAGTGAGTCAGCTGACAACTTTAGGATATGGGTATTAACTCCATTTGTCTTTTTTCCTGATCATCACACTTTCAGCGTCTTCCTATAAAGGTCTAGGATGGTAAGAAGACTTAAAACCAAGTCATGTGAAGACTCATTGAAAAAAAAAAACAGAGAATATTTATTTGACAAAGATTTGGAGGAGGCCTGTCTGATCATAGTTCACAAACCACCAAAAGGCCACCATATAGAAATAACTGCATGGATGCAGGAGGGACATTGCAGTGGAATACAGGGACAAGATGACCTCTGGCTCCTCCCACTCATGCACCTTGAGGTCTGAACCGATCCAGAAACCAGGCAAGATGATATGTGTTATGCTCTGTCTTGAAATTCAAAGACCCAATCACCTAGAGCAGCTGGAGATCCTAAAGAAACCACAGCACTAGAAGATAAAAAAAAAATCTCTGATCTCTCTGTTGTTTCAGTCTCCAAATGACTGCAGAAATGTCAGGATCTCAGACATATCCAAAAGGACACATCCAAAAGCTTTTCTATTCCTTTTGAAGGTCATCAAATTGCAATGGCTACTTATAGAATTGTTATGAAACTGCTGCCAAATAGAATTTAGCTAATTGATTCAAATAAACATATATGGCTATAATGATAAGAATTCACTTGCATTATATATCTGGATTGTGGATAAGGCACATGCTTTCATCCAGGGATTTCTGAAGACCAAAGAAATGGCAATGTCAACCAAGCCATTAAAAGTGCTCCCTGATTCAGCAAGGTCTAAGCAGGAGAGTTTAAAGTCAAGAAAATGACCTACTAATGGTTTTAATATTAGCCTCTGGATTGCTGGGCTAATGGAAGAAAGTAAGAGCCCAGATAATCTCCAAACATTTGAATCTTTTCTGCAATCCCACTGCCAAGAAGTCATCCGGCCTCTAATTGTTCTGTCATTCACTGTTGGACCCATCTTATTGCTAGAAAGTTTCTTTACTTAAAGCTGAATTCCACTTCACAAGAGCTTCAGTCCTCAATAGCAGTATGGCCACCCCCCCCCCAACCCTCCCCATCATCTAGCATAAATAAGCCCCTTTTTCTATACATAAACCTTTCCTGATTTGAACATAGCAATTTTGTTGCAATATTCAAGTCTCCTCTGCCCCAGAATAAACGTCCCCAGTTCCTTCCACAGTTCTTTATATGACAGGATCCTTTTAGATCACCCTCCTCTGGGCACACAACCAATTTGACAAAATCCTATAAAGGGGCATGAATCCCCAGACTGAGTACACTTCTGGTTGTCTGGAACAAAGTAATATGAAAAGGTAAACTCTCTCAAAATATTTTGCAAATGGAAAAGAAGACTAAATACACCAGGTAGACAAGCTATCTTAAAAGCACCGGACAATTAAGGATATAAATCCTTCAAAAGGGATAGGAGAGGTTATAGTAAAGACCTTCAAGCAACTAGTACCAGCTATTGAGAAATGAAAATTACCAAAAATCAGCAAAGGATAGAAGAGAAACTGAAGAGCCCAAAATCACTTACACTAAATTGAAATTTTAAAATAAAACTGGATAGCAATTCAAGTGAAGCTATCAGACGCTGAATCAGATTGAGGATATTCAACTCACAATAGAGACTGGCAGAGAAAAGAGAATAGGAATGCACAAAATTGAAATCAAAGAGTCAAAGGTAAATTTCTTGAGCTGAAAAAAAGTCTCAAATATCAAAAGCACAAAAAACAACATGCCTTGAGGAAGGCTCCTTACACAGCAAATGAAGTTCTTAAACTTCAAAGATTAAAGAAGCATCTTTCAAACCTGTTTTAAAAGAGGAAAAGAAGATCATCACTTGCAAAGGAAAGGATTAGGCTCATATGTTTTGCAGCATATTATTTAGGTATAGACTCAAGTTTGTTCTTTTTCTCTGTGAGGAATACAGAAGCTTTACAAGTGATATTTGAAACTCTGTTCTTGAAAGACATCCCGAGGAGTCCTTCTGTGATTTTTTTTTTTTTAACCTGCTAGTGAAGGTCTTTTGTCAGCTTCATGTTTTGTTTTTGCTTTCACTATATCCTCTTTCCTCTTATTACACTGTCAGCAACTTGAGCATGGAGACCATGTCTTATCTCTATTTATTTCTCTCAGGATCTGTCACATAGGCTCAACAAATGTTTGTTGAATGAGAGAATGAACAAAACTAAACTAAAAGCAGAAATAAACTGGAAAATTAGAATAAAATTTCACTTAATAGAGACAACGTTAATGTGGGTTAAAAAGTGACAAAGACTGACAAAACCAGCAAAACAAGGGTACAAATTATAACAAAATGAGAAATGATCAAAGACAGATAAACATTACAGAAAAAATACTAGACAGTGCTATACATGTTATGCACAAGGAATTTAGATAAGTAAATATGGGTGGCTTTGGAGGATATATTAGGAATGTATCTTTCTAGAGTCTTCCTGGTAAGTCCTTCAATTTTCCTGAGGGGTAGATTCCTGGATAACAAGGTCAGTCTCACAGAATGATACCTTCCAAGATTTCCACATCAAACCTTTAGTATATAAGTGCATTCTTATCTATCAAGGGATTTTCCTAAACCAGTTCCTTGGGCATAGTGGAAGACATGCTTTCCATATAGGGTCTTAACAGGAAAAGACTCTAAGACCCACGTGGGAAAATAAAAATCTGATGTTCAGCAGTGAAACACCCTGGGAACTCAAGAGACCAAGGGGTTGATGTTGGTTTTTCCTGGATGGATGAAGATACTGTTTTTTTTTTAAATCCAATTCAGGGGCGCCTGGGTGTCTCAGTCAGTTAAGCAACCAACTCTTGGTTTTCGGCTCAGGTCATGATCTCACGGTTTGTGAGTTTGAGCCCCGCGTTGGGCTCTGCACTGGTAACACAGAGCC
This sequence comes from Panthera tigris, assembly GCF_018350195.1. Lineage (NCBI taxonomy): Eukaryota > Metazoa > Chordata > Mammalia > Carnivora > Felidae > Panthera > Panthera tigris. Next base: position 58,756,198 of record NC_056672.1, on the reverse strand, counting down.
TGCTTGGGATCCTCTCTCTCTCTCTCTCTCTCTCTCTCTCTCTCTGCCCCTCCCCAACTTATGCTGTCTCTGTCTCTCTCAAAATAAATAAGTAAATTCTTTTTTAAAAATCCAGTTCAGGAAACACCCATTTACTGAAAAAACACCCAGTGCAGGTGACCGTATATGAGAGATGAATGAAACGTAGCCTCCATTAGGGAAGGGTCAGCCCCTTTCTTCTCTCTGACGGGTGGTGGGAGGTACCTGGCAGAGTGGTCAGCGCATTTGGCTCATTTATTCTATGGTTTCCACAAGGCTGATCAACTCCAGGAAACAGACAATTTAATATCTTCACCCCTAAAAGCAAAGAACCTGAACTAAAAATATGAAATAAAAATTCCAAGTAAATCTATACCGGCAGAAGAAATTTAGAAGGTATTTAAAAAAAAAAATCTGAAAAAAGTACCCTACATAGAATTTGATGTGTTTTCATGTTTATAAAGAATTATTTCAAACTCTCCCCAAAATTAATAGAAAATATTCATCAACAGAGGAAATGATAGCAGTCTATCAAGTTCTTCTAATAATGCAAAGATAGCCCTGAATTTAAAATCTGACAAAGCTTCACTAAAAAGGGACGTAGGTCAATCTTACTCATGAAATACTCAAAAAACTCCTAAATACGATAATAGGCAGAAAACGTTGATAATCTTGAAGCTGGGAGAAGGGCATGTAAAGTTCATTTTACTGTTCTCTCTACTTTGGGATAAAGAATTCTTAACATGCTTGCTTTTTTAATTAAAACAAAATTACCTCCAGCAAAATCCACATTATAAGGATAATATATCATAATCAAGCTGGTTATCCTAAGAAAGAACATCTCAGTATAAGGAAAATTATTAATATATGTTATCTCATAAAAAAATAATAAAGTCAATGATCATAAGATGCTGGAAACTAATCTTGTTTGATTTTTACAACCAGGCAATTCAATATTATTTTAGAAAGAAAAATAGAAGCATTCCACTTAAAAGAGAAAATAAAATTATGACGTCCATTACAACATTGGAGTTGCTAGTCAGTGCAATGCAACATGAAAGAGAAGTGACAGATAAATACAGCAAAGGCACTTAAACCATCAGTGCCTATAGTTGGCATGATTGCACATGGGACTCAATTTGAAAATACCGGAGATAAATAACCTGAGCAAAACTGTTCAGTTGTGAAGATGTAGGAGAATTTATGAACAATCATAAATGTTGGAATGGACTGTATGTGTAAAAGGAAGCTGGACTTGTTCTGAATGGCTCTAACCAACAATTCATCAAAGTTCAAGAAGACAGATTTCAGCTCAATGTAAAGAACTTGTCTATTTTTTAAAGGAAATTTTAAAAACATACACAAAAGTAGACACAACAGTGTCATGAATCTCCATGAACCCATGGAATTAGCTTTAACTTTTATCTATTTTGCCCATCTTGAAAAGAATTTTTCATAATCAGAGCTATCAAAATGGTACTGGGCTGCCTTAAAGGAGAAAAAGCTTTTCATCACCAAGGTGTGCAAGAACTACAAAAGATATTAGCAGATCAGGGATCCTACAGGGAACAGTCAAAACTGGATAGGAACGAACTCCACATGTGCCTTCCAAGAGCCTATGATTTAGGAGGTGAGATGAATCCAGGTTGTGAGTTTGTCTGGGCCAGGTTATAAACAATTTAACCCCTGAAACCAATATTACACTATATGTTAACTAACTAGAATTTAAATATAAACTTGAAACATAAAAAAAAAGATATATTCTCAAAAAATCTAAAGCAGGGTTTTTTTTTCTCTTAGTCATCTTAATACATCCAACTCGCAACATAAATATTTAATAAGTTCAATAAATGTTTGTTAAATAAATGACAGATGAATGGAACACAAAATGGGATGGTGGCACTTCCACACGACAGTAATAAACAGAAAAATAAATAAAATATAAACCTTCTTACAACAACTAATCTCCAATATACCAAAGGCCCAAGGATATAAGCCAACTGTTGAGGCAATAAAATTAAAAAGCATAAGAAACCAAAATGTCTGGCAAATACCCAGCCACTGGAATAATGAGAGAAATAAATGACCAAACTAGCATTTACTCTTAAACCTACATAAAGTGCTAAAACTTCTCGATCTTCCTCCTTTGACTCCTGTGACATGGGCTCCATTTCCTTCAGCCTCTCAGAATACATACACCTACTCAGTCTTCTCAGCAAACTCCTCTTCCGTCCATCATCTAATCCTTGGTTTGTGTTTTCAGCTCCCTTGTCATCCAAATAACTGATACCTATTATTTCTTGGCCATTGGTTCCCAAACTTCACCACATAGTAAAATCACACAGGGAGCTTTTAACAACCCCAGGTCACACCCTAGAAAATTAAATCAAAATGTTTGAGGGTGCAAGCCAGACAGTGGTAGGTTTTTTTTTTATTTTTATTTTTTAATGTTTATTTGTTTTTGAGAGAGACAGAATGCGAGTGGGTTGGGACAGACAGAGAGAGAGGAAGACACAGAATCTGAAACAGGCTCCAGGCTCTGAGCTGTCAGCACAGAGCCCGACGCGGGGCTTGAACTCACAAGCTGTGAGATCATGACCTGAGCTGAAGTCGGACGCTCAAGTGACTGAGCCACCCAGGCGCCCCAAGACAGTGGTAGTTTTTAAAGACAACCCCTATCCCAGTGATTCCAGTATACAGTAAAGTTTGAGACTTATTGCTCTAAACACTCCCCATAAGCGATATCATTTACTCCCATGGTTTCGAGCTGCTCTGAGAGCCATCTGCCTCTCTAGGATCTCTACCAAGATGTCCCATAATCAGTTGAGCCAGTTATACCTAAAACAGAATTCACCATCTTTCTTTGCTCCACTCTTCAAATCCCCTCCTCCAAATGGAATATCTTGTTGAGGAAACTACCATTAAATTTTCTAATTGCAGGGCGCCTGGGTGGCTCAGTCAGTTAAGCGGCCGACTTCAGCTCAGGTCACGATCTCGCGGTCCGTGAGTTCGCGGTCCGTGAGTTCGAGCCCCGCGTCGGGCTCTGGGCTGATGGCTCAGAGCCTGGAGCCTGCTTCCGATTCTGTGTCTCCCTCTCTCTCTGCCCCTCCCCTGTTCATGCTCTGTCTCTCTCTGTCTCAAAAATAAATAAAAAACGTGAAAAAAAATTAAAAAAAAAATTTTCTAATTGCCCACACCAGAAATTTGGGAATCATTCTTGACTTACCCTGTTTCATGCCCCACATTGATCCAGTCCCCAAGTTTTATTGACTTTGCTTCCAGTTATCTTTCCTTTCTTTCTTCCTTCCTTCCTTTCTTTCTTTCTTTCTTTTTTTTTTTTTAGAGAGATATTGAGACTGAGCACACAAGCAAGGGAGAAGGATAAAGAGAGAACCTTAAGCAGACTCCATGCTCAGCGCGGAGCCCAAAGCGGGGCCCCATCCCACGACCCTGGGATCATAACCTAGGCTGAAATCAAGAGACAGATGCTTAACTGACTGCGCCACCCAGGTGCCCCTGCTTCTGGTTGTCTTAATCTCTCACTTCCTCTCCTTTCTTGGATTGGGACTTATTATAATAACCTCCTGGCCAGTCCCTACTTCTAGTTTTACCCTCCATCAATCTGCCCTCTATATGGCTACCAAAGTGATACAACATGTCATTCTAATCATATGACTCATTTTCAAACTATATTAATATATTAATTATAATTAATATATTAACTATAATTAATATATTTCAAATATATTAACTATATTAACAATACAAACTGCTCTGAACCAGGCACTGGGCTAAGCAATTTGTATGCATTATCTTATTTAATGCTTATTACAGTCTTCATTACAGAAAGGAAACTGAGGCATGAAGAAATTAATCTGGCCACGGGCACATGGTAAGGAAGTGACATAACTGGAATTCCAAATCAGATTATCTTGCTTGTTTCTGGAACTGGACTCAACGATTCCAGCCTCCTTCGTCCCTCCTGGCCTCAGGATGCATCAAGTCTTCTGTGATCTGGCCCCTGCCCACCTGTCTGTCTCATCTCCCTCACACCATAACCTCCAGCAGAACTGAATTACCCCTTGTGCTACAGACAGACTCTAATTTCTCACACCCTCATGATGCCCGCAGATGCTGTCTCTTCTGCTTTGTCCACACCCCCTGCCCATCACTCACCAAAGTCCTACTCACACATCAATGAATGGCCGTGGTGGTACCCTGGACTAGCACAGAATGCTTCCCTCTCAGCTTGTTTTCTCATCTGTAAAACCAGTTACAACGATCCTTGCCCAGCTGTGTTCCAGGGTTGGTTTAAGGCTTACATCCTATTACTTATGACAATTCTTTGAGAACTATAAAGTCCTATGCAAATGTTACCAAATGTTACCTCTTTTTCTGAGGTAGTGTGAGCTCAGCTCTATCACCAAATTTGTCGGAGGCGAAAGTTGGAAGTATAAGAAGTTTATCTCTGCCATAAGAAGGAGTGAAGGACTGACACATGTTACAACATGGATGAACCCTGAAAACCCTGAAAAGTGAAATAAGCCAGACACAAAAGGCCACATATTGTATGATTTCATTTACATGAAATGTCCAGAATAGGTAAATCCATACATGAAGAAAACTTATTAGTGATTGCCAGAGGCTGTGGGGAAGGGAAAAGGAGAATGGACTACTAATGGGTAAAGGGTGTTTTGGGGGATGATGAGAATGTTCTAGAATTAGACCTTGGAATGGTCTAATGGCCTCTGCCATCTCACCTTGCACCAGGTGTAAAGGAGACATAGGAAGTGGCCCATGAGAAAGTACCCTAGGTCATCCTCACCCCAGAGTAGCAGTCCCCAAATGACAGTTGACCTCAAACTGCCCTCATGGCCCTTGCTATGTCAGCAAATATCCAGATTACCACACCTGCCACATACACCATCTGTGTAAAAAGGATTCTGGGGTATGGTACCCCCTCTGTAGCTTCATCCTAAGTGATAATATTCATTAAATCATAGGTCTGATCGTGCCAGATATGGCTTTTTTCATGGCATACATTAATATAAATACACCACTACTTAAACAAAAATGTTCACTCACATGTCACCAAAACCCATCCTGGGTGCCATGTGGCACAAAGACAAGTCTTTGGGAAACACAGGGTCAGGGTACTGTCATGCTACTCTGATTTCACATGTGCCGAACAGGATTGGACATCTCTTAGGGAGGACACAGCTTCTTCTCTGGCTCAATACAGATGGCCTCTGCATGGCCCTCTGGGAGCTTGCAGAGTGGCAAGAGGAACAGCCTGCACCAATAGGGACCAGGCTGTCCCTTCCTCTTGCTAGTGATATGAGGGCACGGACACCCAGGCCACTCCACGCAGAAGACTGCAAACTGGTCACACAAGTTATCTACTTTATCAGATGGACAGTGAGCCCTGGAAAGGATGTGGGAAGTCAGACACTCACAATAACACTATCTTCAAGGCCTCACCCCATCACAGCTATGTTTAGAGGAGCCCTGTAAGCAGTCTCAGAGGCAGATGGCAAATGTCACTGTTGAGTCAGTTGCGGCTTCTGAGCCCCTTGTTTCCACCTTGGACAGGAACACAGCACTGGATAGGGGCACAGAAGCCCTGCGATCAGATTCCTGCTCTGCTACCAGCAGGACATATGACCCAAGTCATGTCCCTTCCCTCTCTGAGTCCCAATTTCCTACCTGTAAAGTTATGGGGTTAAGCATGGATGAATCTTGAAAACACTGTGCTAAAGTGAAAGTGGCCAGTCACCAAAGACTACACATTATATGATTCTGGTCATCAGGAAGTCAAGAATAGGCAAATCTACAGTGGGAGACAGTCATTAATGTTTGCTTAGGCTGGGAGGATTGGAGGATAGAGTTGAATAACAAAATAGACAACACTGACTACCCTCATGAAGTTTTTACCTCCAGGTGAGGCTTTCCACAGGCAAGAAATGATATAAACATAACAAAGGAAATTGACAAAGAATGTTATAAAGGGTAAGTGCCAGGGAGAAAAAAAAGAATCAGATGACCAGTGCATGGGGTTGCAAGTCTGGAGTCAGGCTGACGTTCATTCACTTGGAGATTCCATCATGGGCTCTCCCACTCCTATTTCCAGAGGGCCAAAGAGTTCACCTCTTTCTCTCCAATTCTCTAAGTCAAACCTCTAGTCAAGCACCCTGCTATGACACACCTGGACAAACATCACCATGGCTCCTGCTTCCCTTTCTACCTCTGAGACCACGCTCACATTCACACATTCATTCAAGGAATGCTTACTAATCAACAACATCATGCCAGGTACAAGGGCTGAGGGGGACATGGAGACCAGCAAGCACGATGCTCACTGGCATGGAGTCTGCAATTCACCAAGGGAATCAGCGATATGAACCCCTACTTGTAATTCAGAGCAGAATGGTAGAAGCCATCCGCTGGAGACAAGGGTTTTGCACCATCGTCTACAGTTTCCAAAGTACTTCATGGGCATGGGTGATCTCATTTGGTGGTCACATCTTGATCCTCCTTCTTGCATGCTTTGACAATGCTGCTGGGCTCAAGGCTCACAGCTCTTCCCCACTGACCTCTCACGTCAAGAGCACAGGCCCTGACGTGTCCTGGAATCCAATTGCAACTCTTACCACCATGTGCTAACCACACATCTGTGGACAAGTACTATAGCCTCCCTGAGCCTGTACTGTCATCTGTGAAGTGGGCTGACTTCCCCTACCTTCCAGTATATTAGATAATATACATGAAGTACTACCAGAACCCACGGCACACAGAAAGTCCTCAATAATAACAGCTACACTGATGTTGTTAATTTCAGGTTGTCCTCTCTCTTTTTTTTAAGTTTATTTATTTTGAGAGGGGAGAGGGCATAGAGAGAATCCCAAGCAGGCTCCGCAGTCTCAGATGTGGGGCTTGAACTCACAAACCATGAGATCATGACCTGAGCCAAAATCAAGAGTTGGATGCATAACCGACTGAGCCACCTGGACGACCCACAAGTTATTCTCTTGTCTATAATGTTACTTAACTGTTTCATCTGTGTCTTTTATATCTTCCTAACATAAATCCTAGACTGCATTTCTCCCCAGTTGCCCGTACTCCTAACTACTGGGTAATGAATTATTAAATAAATGAATCAATCAAGTGGAACTTGGAATATCAGAGAGAGAAAAGGCACAAATAACTCTCCAGCTTCTGGTTTGGAGATGGTAGTCCTCTTCACCAAAGGGGGAAGCACGGGGAAAAGGGCAGGTTTGGGAGGAAAGATGGGTTTGGTTGGCAGATGCTGAATGTGAGGTATTGAGAAACATTCACAGATATGTCTAGTAGATGGTTGCAGCTGAAAATAAAAATTGGACAGTCCTCAAGTTGAGACCATGAGAATAAATAAGTATCCTGAAAGGAGCTGCCTATCAAAATCACAGAGGTCCTTTAAATAACACCAATGCCCAAGCTCCACCTGCCCAAAGATGCCGATTTAACTGCCCCAAGATGAGGCCTGGGCAGGGTTTATTAAGAAAGCCCTTGGAATTGTAATGTGCAGCTACAGTTGAGCACCACTAGGAAAGAATGAGCAGAAGGAAGGAAAGAATGAGCAGAATGAAGGAAAGAATGAGCCCTGCATGGGACTATCATTTCAGGGACTGGAGACACAAAGGAATCATGGGGAAAACTGAGAAGAAACAAAGAGGCCTGAGAGCAGCCTGAGGAGCCTGGAGAGGAGAAACGTTCAAAAGGGGGAATGAGAATAGTTTGGCAGCTCTTCAGTAAGTTAAACATAGAGTTGCCATTGACAAGCAATTCCACTCTTAGGTATATACACAAAATAGTTGAAAGCAGATGCTCAAACAGTAACTTCTACAGAGATGTTCACAGACACACTATGTACAACAACCAAAAGATGTGAACAACCCAAAGGTTCATCAATGGATGAGTGGGTAAAAAAAACTGTGGTATATCCATACAACACAGTATTATTCGGTCATAAAAAAGAATGAAATACTGACACATTACAATACCGATGAACCTCAAAAATTTATGCTAAGTGAAAGAAGCCAGACACAGCAGGCAACATGACGTGCAATTCCATTTACATGAAATATCTAGATAAGTCCATGGAGACAGAAAGAGATTAGTGGTTGCCAGGGACTCAGGGAGGGTATTGGAATAGAGTGTTTCAGCTTAATGGGTATAGGGCTTCCTCTTGGGGTGATGAAAAAGTTCAAGAACTAAATAGTGGTCAGGGTTGCACAACAGTGTGAATGTACTTGATGCCACTGAATTGTGCATTTTTAAGTGGTTTTTAAAAGGTACATTTTATGTGTATATGTTTTACCAAAACAATATGTGACCAACCCATGACAAAACAGCCAAAAGATCCACCCTGAAAGCGACCACAGATTTGTCGACTGGCACTTTCATGATAATACATACCCCCTGCTCCTGCACAGCTACAGAAGGATCCAGGGCTGGCCTCGAAGCCACTAAGGGCCTTTCAGTTCAGATGCCATCAGTTCCCAGGGTCTTTAGCCCCCTGACATTCAGTGTGAAGTGCTTTTCTTCCCCATAGACTTTTGGTTTTTGCAAATGCCCTCATCTGTTAAGAAAAATTATCTCGACAACCATCTGGACATAATTCAACAAAACTGCAGAACATAAACTCAAAGCCGAGACTTAGTTTTTACTTTACTATCAACTGATGCATCAAATGTCGTTAACACGCCAACTAATTTTCAGTAGCTTCTGGGCATGTCTGAGACCACAGGCACCACCAACAAAACCCACAGCAAGAGCAGTGCTTGGGAAATTCAGTCCAAGGACTCCCGCAGCTGCTCACAGGAAGCAGCTGGATTGGACTCCATGGTCTGTGCTGGGGAAGGAAGGCGGGACCCCCAATCCATCACGCTGGAAAACAGCGGCCACCGCCACTGCAGCACAGAAACAGAACGGCTTCCAGAGCCGGGCACAACACACTTCACAGGGCTCCGGCCTCAGTGACCTGGGACGTCAGGCTCTTTCCTGGCCACAGAGGTCTTGAGTCTTCCCTGAAAGTCCTCGTCTTCCCACAGACTCGGCACTGGCCATGGACTGCTGGCCCCGGTCTCTGCATTTTTCAAGTCTTGTCCCCGGATCTTCAAGGGTCTGCAACCGTCTCAAGTCAGGAGATTTGGTCCCAAATCAGTGCCCTTCATTCAAATCAAGCACCTCTGTCAGCTGGGCCTTGTGCTGGCCGCGGTAGAGGAGACAGAGGTTAATCAGACACGGTCCCCGCCCTGGGACAGTTCACACAGTGTGAGAGAGACGGCAAGGCGCGTGGATAAATGACTGCCGGCCAGTCCAAGGCACAGTGTGGGGCCCACAGGAAAGGGACATCTGAAATGCTCCAGAGAGTCTACGAAACGGCTCCTGCCAGCCAGTCGGGCCCCCGTGTGAGGGTTCAAACCGACGGACCTCCTGGCTGGCTTAATGAAGCCCCAGTTAAGCATTGTGCCCGGAAACCTCTCCTCCCTCCTGTAGAATAGCCCAGCTCACAGCACGACATGCAGGGAACCGGGTCAGCTGTTGGGGGATGGCAGCTGCGGGCAGTGGTGTCGACAACGGTCAACGACTGCCACCTCGGCTCAGACGTAGGTCACTGAAAACCGCAGGGCCCAGAAACCAGACATTCCGCCCTCAGGAAGCATTCTGCCTCCTGTCCCTGACCTCACAGAGAAGGGCCGGCTGGGTCACCCCGCTCTGAAAGGACACAGAAACCACCCTGGCCGGAGCTTTGCCTGAGGAGAGGAGGAGAAGCAGAGGCCGCAGACACTCGGTGGGGCACCATCTCTGAGGTCGGGGAACAAACAACAGACCCAGAGAATGGGTAAGTTACAGCTCATCCTCTTTCTGGAACCCTCGGAATATGCTAAGAAACCATCGAACATTCCAGGAAAAGCAGTTGGTTTAATGTAAGGCGTAAACCATAGGTGATAAAGCCATCTCTGCGCTCTGGGCACAAGTGTAAAGGGCCGCTGGGCACAGACAGGCAGGAGACTCAAAACAACAGGTCTGATCCGCCGGATACCGGGTTTAGGGAGTTAATTGAATTCATTTCTTTTCAAGTCCCCATTATTTCTGTCTGTGCACAACGACACCTGTGTTAGGATCAGAGCGACGGGCTCTGAGAAGAGAATCTAAGCTCTGAGGGATGGAGCACGGGCTCCCAGGGGGATGGCACGGTGGTGAGCCCCCGGCCACCAGCAGCCCTGCCCCTTGTCCCCCCACCACCCCCACTCCCCCCTGCACACCTGGAAGGGCTCAAAGGTCTGACCTCGGACTCCGTGTCTGCAGCTGGCAGAGGGCTCAGAGGTCTTGTCGGCTCTCCTGGGACAGACACGAAGCAGCTCACCTTGGGGCGTCTGTGGCATGGACATCAGGAGCACCATGAACGCCCCACTGCCCCCATCCCCCATCTTCCCAGGCCCGGAACCCGGGCATTGGAGAGTCTCTGTACCCTCCCTCCGAACCCAACCACTCTCAGCCCCTGCTACTGTGACCCCCAAACATCTCCCGTGTTTCCTCTTCCATCTCCGCTGCCATCACACATGCTCAGGCTCTTATGTGGTCTCTTACATGGTCACGCAGCACCTGCTCTCCCTGCTTCATTCAGCCTTCTCTCCTGCCAATCCATTTCCACACCACATGGCCATTTTTCTAAGATGCAGATCTGACCTGGTCACTGCCCTGCATCAAACCCTATGATGTCACCCCACAACTTCTAGGATAATTGGTTAGGGTCTGCAGTGTGAACTCTGGAGCAGTCCTCCTGGACTCATATCACTGCTCTGTCACTTACTAGATCTGTGGCTATCAGGTTCCTTAATCACTTGGTGCCTCAGTTTCCCCACTGGTAAAATGTGGACAGTAATAGTACCTGCCTCACAAGGTTGTTGTTAGGACTGAGTTAATGCATGTAAACTGCTTAGAACAGTGCCTGTAAATGGTAGCTACTATTTTCACAGATTTGTGCTTTTTACAGACCTTGGAGGCCCTCCCTGTTCAGGCCCCATGCAGCTGTGCAACCTCTTTGCTCTGCTATACCTCCCTCCCTCGGCCTCCCAGGGACTTCCAAAGACACTGACCCCCTTCCCTTTTGCTTTCGCCACTGAGCCTTTGCACATGCCACTGTCATTGCTGGGTTACGTCATTCCTCTCCTGGCTTGTCCAACTGTCCATAGTTTCCCTCTCTCAAAACTATATTTGATTATTTATTCATGGATATCTCCTGCTGTAATACAAGATCCATGTGAGCAGGGCCATGGGTGTCTGAGTCACCATGATTCTTCAGTGTTTAAAATAGTGCTAGCTAATGGTGCTAGCTAGCCAAAGCCCAGGCCCTAGGAAGACAGCCCTACTGAAATGAATCAGAAGGAACAGGGTCTTCTCTATACATCAAATACTAGACGTCACAGCACATCTATAAGTTCATGACATTCCAATTTGCTACAACTATTCCCACAAGAGCCACCACTGCAAGAAGGCAGATCCTTGACTTAGATTCAGGTGTTCTTACAAAGTAAGTCGGTGACTGAGAGGGAAAACAGCTTGGAGGAGAAAAAAGCAGCATGGAAGATCCACATTTCAGGTACTTGATATGCAGATTTTATGTGACCTGACATTACCAGGTCATTCCTGAGTAAAATGAATACAGATCCATTTTGTTTAAAAGACAATGTTAGAAAAGAAAAACAAAGAAGGGAGGAGTTCTGGAAGTTTCCTATAAAGCCCTTCTGTTAAGCAATTTCCATTTTCTTGCAGATTCCTCGTTATAAAATTAGAACTGTGTTCCCCTGGACAATAATCTATGCCCTGGAAGCTTATTTCAAAACCCAATGACCACCATAAGAAAAGCAATTCCTTCCTAATTAAACATTAAGATGATTGGTCAATGTATCAACATACCACTGCAAAATAGTTACAAAATAAAAACAAAGCCTCCTCACCTCCCCTTCAATCTGCTTCCTACTCTGATGGCAGATTAATTTCACTAAAAGCACAGCTCTGCTCAAGCCTTGCCCTCATTCAAAACCCTTCGGTGGCTCCCCATTGCCTTCAGGCTCTGCTCAAGCCTTGCCCTCATTCAAAACCCTTCAGTGGCTCCCCATTGCCTTCAGGATAAAGAACAAACTCCTAGCGGGTGTTTGAAGATCTTTCTCCTTTTGGCCCTGACCTACTTGTGTAGCCTCATTTCCTTCTAATCACCTTCAAATAACCCCTGGCCCAAACAAAATGCACTGAGAGTCCCTGCCATGCCTTTATCTTTTCCCCACTTCTGCCTAGAATGTTCTTTACTCCCCTCTACCCCCCACGTCAAAACCCTGCCTCCTTGTAAGACTCACTCAAATGCTACCTCCTCCATGAAGTCTTCTGTGATGTCCTCCTCCCTAATACATGCTGCCCACCATCTTCAGGCTTCCATAACCTTTTACTAGAGATGATTCTCATGTATTTATCACTGGCTGGCTTGTATTGTTATTTCTGCACATACTCTCTACTTCCTGATAAACTATAAACCCCAATACATTTTCCCCTCACATTTAACATATGTCATGCAAATAGAAGATACTAAAATTTTGAATGAATCAAGTAACAAGCGGCAGAAAACAGTACAATATGGCTGGCAGCAACTGAATTTATCACTGCACTTAGAGAGGTAGCAAGTCTGGAAACGTGAGAACTCTATCCCAGTGGTTGGAACATTTTGTCTACAAACCTGTTTCTATCAAAATCCCCTATTTAGTCTCATTATTTATCCATTGACCTTTCACTTCTGCTGGATGTGTGTGTGTGTGTGTGTGTTGTGCAGAGGGGAGGAAGCAGAGTAGAGGAGGGGTATTATCATCAAAAACAGGCAGCAGCAACAGAGAAGCTCCTTCAGTGAAGACAGCTCAAAATCCACAGAAGCATCAAGTGTGTCCTCTACTGGCTGTCAAACACAGGGAGGGGGAGATTGAAGTCCTGCCGGGCAGTGGTTCCCACTTTACTGAGGACCGCAGAGCTTGTGAAAACCCAGGTGGGCCCCGCGCCCAGAGTTTCTGTGCCTGTAGGTTGGGGTGGGGCTCAGATTTTGCATTTCTGACAGGCTCCAGGATACGCGGATAGGGACCGTGCTTTAAGGATTCTCCGTGTAGATGGACAAATGAATCAAGGGGTTCAAGGTGCAAGGATAAGCCCCTTGTATATGATACAAGTGTTTTTAAGGCTAGAAAATTCATCTTTAATCAGATTAAGGCACACGGAGAAACAACATCATATCATGGTTTTTCCTTCTCACTTGTAATTCAGAACCTAAAATAAATTCTACAGGGTAGACCAGAAAGTTACAGAGAAAGGAGTTAAGAGACCTAGGTTCGAGTCCTGATTGTGTCACCAGTTAGCTGGGTAACCAAAGACTCCTCACTACTCTTTCTGGACATCACTGTACAATTAGAACCACAGAGATACTCAACCTGAAAAATTTCCAGGGTCAGGTCTTACATCCCATGATCTCACAATTTTAAAAACCTGTTGGCAACTTAGTTCCAAAACTAAATATTATCCTATCTCTATATAAAATGCTTAAAGATACTGCAAATTGAAAACTGAAAACACAAGAAATAATTAACAGTTAAATTGGAGAAGAGCCCATAATAACTGCAATTATGAAGACTGAAAGAAACTTCACTTATATTTCACAAATAATAAGTGCTCAAGAATATACCACGGAAGTAGATTTTAAAATACACAGCAAATATACTACAGTTAGGAAATTACTCAGCCATAAAAAAGAATGAAATCTTGCCATTTGCAATGATACAGATGAAGCTAGAGAGTATAACGTAGTGAAATAAGTCAGAGAAAGACACATGCCATATGATTTCACTCGTATGTGTAATTTCAGAAACAAAACAAATGAGCAAAAGGAAAAAAAGAAATCAAGAAACAGACTCTTACATTATAGAGAAGAAAATGATAGTTACCAGAGGGTGGGGGGTATGGGTTAAATAGGTGATGGGGATTAAGGAGTACACTTGTGGTGATGAGCACCGGGTGATGTATGGAAGTGTTGAATCACTATATTGGACACCTGAAACTAATATAATGCTGTAAACTAACCGGAATTAAAAACTTAACTTAAAAAAAATGCTACAATTAAAAAAAAACAACAGCTCCCTTTCTGCAAACCTTCTAGAGAAAGCAGGACATGTTACAGAATGAGAGAATAACTCACCAGTGGAGCAGAGCTGACAGGATTCATCCAAGAAGAGAAATCAGCCCCTCTTCCCCACGTTGGCACCTCCCCTCCATCCCAGGGGCACACTGCTCCTGGGCCGCCCAGCACACAGCTCTTTTTAAAGAGAAAAGGCCACCTTCCCAAGATCATGGCCATAAGAATGTGAGGATCAAATGACCTTCCCCTAGCTCATCAATGAGCCCAAGGAAAGCTGATCGCCGGGCCATGTGGGCCCAGTCGCAGGGTCCCCCCGGGGCCCGGCACCCACTCTCCTGCCGCTCCAGGGCAGTTGCAACCATGCCCTCCGCGGGAGTCTGGCCTCTCCCCTTTCAGCACCACAGGCCCAGAAGTCATCCAGATGCCATCTCATCCTCCCCACCTCAGCCACTTGAACCAGCCGAGAGAGGAGACCCCACAGGCCCTCGATGGCAGCCCGCCTGCCACTGGGCCCAGGGCGACCGAGAACACGAGGCCCCAGGTCTCACGGGGCACCCATTCTGTGGCTGCGGGGCTGACTGGGCGCCTGCTCGCCCGCCCCCTTGTGCCCAGCTAACCCGGGTTAAAGTGAACTGCACGGCATTAAGTCGCTAAGCCTGCCGGGGAGGTAGGTCACCCTCAAACACATTATCCCCCCTCAGCAGATGGGGAAATGATGCCACAGGAAGATTAAATAACCCACCCGGCCTCACACAACCTGCCGCAGGTGGAGCACGAGGTGATCCCAGCCCTCGAGCCGGCTCAGCGGTCCAGAATGCTCCAGATAAAGCCCTCCCGGTGACGGGGAGGACTTGCACCGCAGAGCCAAGAAAGAAAGAAGCAGAGCGCCCCTGCTGAAAGCCACTCCAGGTGTCCCTCTTTTCCCGTGTGTCCCCAGAACACCGTGTAAGAGGATGCTTTTCAACCACAAGCATGAGAGGGGCCGGAGTGTGAGTGCGGGTGCAGAGGACGGGCTCGTAGACAGCAAGGGCCCTTGGTGATTGGCCCCAGGAGGGCTCAGGCCGAGCCGGGTTCTGTCTGTGCCCTCTGCACCCCGCAGGGCTCTGCACGAACTGGTGGCCCTGGCCTGAAACCATGCCTGTTTCACTCCTTCCTTCGATGAGTACTTACATATCTAACGAGGGCAAGTCACTGAGAGACACACAGGATGAACTGGACCATCCTCCAGTCAAGAGATGTCGTCAAGTGTACGTAAATCACATAAATACAAGTGGAGATTAGTACAGGCACAGCAGGGGGGCTGGTAGTGGTTGATGATGGGAGCTCCAGCTGTGGCTACCATTGGGGGATACAGGAGCAGGTGACCAGGCTATGTAGGGTGGGACAGTGACACCTGCAGGGGTGAGGAGAAGGGTATAGAAAGTGCAGGGAGATGACTCTGGCCTGCCCTGAAGACCTGGCTGAGGGGTGTGAGGGACCAAGGGCATGTCAAGTAGGGTTCAGGACTCAGGGTAGGAATGGCAGGTGGAAACCCTATCACCAAAGGCCTTAAGTGTGGGACTAAGGAGATTAAACTTCCCTCCTGGCCACAGTGCTCAGCACGGCGCCTTGCTCACAGTAGGCACTCATTACCGTTAAGGAGCAAATGCAGGAAGGCAATTTCATTTATGACAAATATACGACAACTGTAAAAGAATATGCCACAAAAATTGCCTCGATTCTTTTGATCAGGTAATATCTGGTCAAAACAACTCCTCAATTTAGTTTAACTATAAAATATTTGCTACATTCTGCCCCAAATGGAGACCATAAGACTTGCCATCAGCTTCTCACCCAAGAACACTGTGAAAATTAATGATGAGGTAATGTCTGAAGTGCTCAGAGCTCTTTGGAGATGTGTGGCAAAAGACATCACTATTATTAATATTTAAAGAGATTCTACCCAGCTCTGATCTCTTTTTCTGCAGACTAATGTTACGTCCACAGGATAAGGTGATGCCAGATTGGCCTCTAAATAAACCTTCCAACCGACAGTGCCCAATGCAGGTGTATTATCCCGAGTCCCTTACATGGGGCTGATGGGGCCCATCACAAGAATGCGGGGCTGGTCTCCGACCTGTTACTGAGGGTTGCCAGAGGATGCAGGGGCCAAATGGACTACACAGAAGAGCAAGATAGAGTTCAGAAGGTGGTATTCCTTGGGATCCCAATTTTTAGGCACTCAAGAGAGTCCAGTGAAGACTTCAAGGGGAATCATTTTTGAAAAACCCACATCCTAAGCCAGTTAACATTTTTAAGTCTAATGCAGTGCCCAAGAAAGGAAGATATAAGAATAGCTCCCTGGGCTCAATTACAAATGGAGTGGAAAGAATAATTTCAAAAGTTCAAGGGGAAAAAAATCAATCTATTTCCTTCCCCCAAAGCTTTCACTTCTATAAATACACTCATACAAATAGACCGAAGACCACTCTTCCTTATGAAAACACTACCTGTCTGGAATTTGCAAGATAAACGATGTGCCCATCTTGCTTTCAATGCACTGAAGCTCAAACAATGCTCTCCAGTAACTTCTCTCTTCTTCTTAAGACTCACACTTAAGACTTCTTAACACTCACACCCCTTCCCCCATTATAAAAGTAATACATGTGCCTGGTTTTTGAAATTATTCTTCCTTGGAAAGAAGAAAGCAAAAATTATCTGCTACAGTCTACAAATTGCTAATTACCCTTCTAGCCTCTTTGTGTGAAAATACACATTTTCAACATAACTGTGAATGTTCTGTATATGCTGGGTTTTAGCCTGATTTTTTTTCCTAGAACAATACCCCTTAAACATTTACCTATGTCTTTATTATTGTACAGCATTATTTTCTATGTCCTATTGATCGGAGTGCCATTTTTAAAGCTAACCCCCTACTGCTGGACATTTGCTCTATTTTAGCAATGTCTGTGTTACAAGCAATGTTGAGATAAACATCTTTGCATAATACATCGTTAGTTATTCTCTTAGGATAAATTCCTGGGAGAGGTGCTGCTGTGTGAAAAACTGCACAAGTTTGTACAGCTTTAGATCTGGCCAAATTGCACTCCAGAAGGGCTATTGCAGGCTTACTCCTCCATCAGTGGAAGAGCCACCTCCCCTAAATGCTCACTGACACCTACCTTAGTAAGTTTACAAAGGAGGTGTTGCCTTATTTGCAGTCCTTTGATTACTCTGGAGGCAGATTTTTCCCCAAATGCTTCATGCCTACAGTGTTTTTTCCCCAGAGTATTTTTTTTAATGTTTGTTTATTTTTGAGAGAGAGAGAGAGCACAAGCAGGAGAGGGGCAGAAAGAGAGGGAGACACAGAATCTGAAGAGGCTCCAGGCTCTGAGCTCTCAGCACAGAGCCCAATGTGGGGCCCAAACCCACAAACTGCGAGATCTGAGCCAAAATCAGATGCTTAACTAACTGAGCCACCCAGGTGCACCCCCCCACCGACTTTTTTTTTTCAACTGTATGCTTCCACTCATCAGAAAACCAACATTCTATTCCCTCTCCAAAGGGTATTTCCCCCACCCCACCTCAGTGGTCTTCCTGCTTAGCACCCACCACCCACGTCTTCACCTTGGTGCCCTCCACTCCTTTCTCAGCAAACATTTCACAGTTCCATCAAGTAAGTCAGACACAGAACCCAAAAATCAGTTATTCAGTCATCAATTTATTCACCTGATAATCACCATCAAGAGATTGTGGGTCAGGAATGCTCCAGGAACCATACTAAAAGAAGCCAGGGGAGGGAGGGTCAATGAGGTCTGAACAGAAGTACACTTAAGAGAACTCAGAGTTTTCCTGGTAGATGAAGGGAAAGAGCAGGCTAGGCAAAGGGAACAGCATGAGCAAAGTTCCTGAGGCATTTTGAAGCTTCACATATGAAAGGAATATTTGTATTCTTTTCTTTTTGAACTCCAGTATAGTTAATATACTAGTATTACAGATTAATTTCAGGTGCACAATATAATGGTTCAACACTTCCATACATACCCAGTGCCTATCACAAGTGCACTCCTTAATCCCTGTCACCTATGTAACCCATCCCCCCATCCAACTCTCCTCTGGTAACCACCAGTTTGCTCTCTAGAAGAGTCTGTTTCTTGTTTTGCCTCTCTTCTTTTTCCTTTGCACATTTGTTTTGTTTCTTGAATTCCACAAGTGAATGAAATTACATTGTATTTGTCTTTCTCTGATTGACTTATTTTGCTTAGCATTATACTCTCTAGCTCTTTCCATGTTGTTGCAAATAGCAAGATTTCATTCTTTTTTCGTGGCTAAATAATATTCCCTTGTGTGTGTGTGTGTGTACACACACACACACACACACCCTCATATTTATCCATTCATATATCGATGGACATTTGGGCTGCTTTCATAATTTGCCTATTGTACATAATGCTGCTATAAACATAGGGATGCATGTATCCCTTTGAATTAGTGTTTTTGTATTTTTGGGGTAAATACTAATGCAATTGCTGGATCATAGAATAGTTCTATTTTCAATTTTTTGAGGAACCTCCATATTGTTTTCCCACAGTGGCTGCACAAGTTTGCATTCCCACCAACAGTGCCAGAGGGTTCCTTTTTCTCCACATCCTAACCAACACTTGTTGTTTCTCGTATTTTTGATCCTAGCCATTATGACGGGTGTGAGATGGCATCTCATTGTAGTTTTGCTTTTTGTTTCCCTGATGATGAGTGATATTGAGCATCTTTTCATAGGTCTATTGGCCACCTGGATGTTATTTTCATTCTCAGGACATGAGAATGAGGGGCTGGCGTTGAGAATGAAAAGTTGGCTCTTGCTAAATTCACCTGCCAACCTGTTCTTTTCCTTGCACCTTGCCTCCGCTTCCAGTCTCTGGCCCATCTCCAATGCAGACTCCTACAAAAGCCTTGAGAAGCAACCTCACCATCCTTCTCTCCAGATCTCTCTGCTGGGAGCAGAAATCCTGGCACTCACACCAATGTACTCAGCAATTCCCCAGTGAATAGATGGCTCTGTTTGCTGATTCCTGGGTCTTATCTGTCCAGCTAGGAAAGAAACTTCTGGATAGTGATATAGTCTGTCATACCCATAGCCTCTCAACACTGGGCTTAACTTTTAATAGGCAATCAATAAACGCTTATAGAATCTAACCAAATTAAATTGGGCAGAATAAATACAAGAGAAGGGATGGGAGTGCACAGGTTGTATGCTTCTAACTATCATCCAGACAGCTGGGAAAATTGGAACTGTCTTTGAAAATTAGTTTCTGAACACAATCATGACAAAAAATAGATTAATTCTCTTTAGGCATGTAATTCTGCATCTACCTCCTAGACATTTCTCAGTTAGACACACAACTGATACTTGTTAAACTATGCTGCGTATCCCAAGAGCTTCTGTACATAAAGGTCAATATATTCTGGAGATTTGGATTTTTTTTTTTAGCAGGAAAGCAGGAGGAAGAGAGGAAATAAGGTCCCTAATACATGCCATCTCTGCTGGGATTTTCCATATCGATAATTCCAACTCAAAGCGAAAATCCTAATGCCACTTGGGAGGAACCTGTCTCCATCATTAATGCTCTCATGCCCACAGCAAACATTTCTAGATAATTCTTCCCTGAGGGTGCAGAGCCCATACATTCCTCTGGTCTCTCCCTGTTCTGGTTCTGATTACCTTAGCTCTGGATTCATCCCCTACCAGGGCTTTCCCCACACACTCTGCTTGTTTGTCCCCACACTAGGCTGTGGCCTCAATCCCTATGTGCCCTGGGGTCTAGAACATTCACCCTCCACAGAGTGGATGCTCAATCTGTGTTGTGGAATTAAATGTAGTGCCAAGGCTATTAAGGACCTTAGAAATAACCCAGTCCACAGATAAAAAACTGAGGCCCAGATTGGGGAAGCAACCTCTTCAAATATACAGAGTTGATGATAATTATTAGGTGAAAGAAAGGAAGAAATCAAATATGTTAGCAATGCTGGAGGAATTAGGAGGCTGAAAGGCTTGATGGAATTTGGAAAGGATGGGGGGAAACAAAGTTTGGTTTTAGACAGCCTCTAACCCTAGAAGTTATCTCAATTCCCCTTGATAGCCCTTCAGATAATATAAAAAAGAAATTAACAATTATTGACTATTTACCATGTATAGGTAGAAAACAGGGGCTGTGTCTTCCTCGGGCCCTCTGTAAGTTTAACACTCGCAGATGGTCCATTAAAGAAGCAAGTAAATAATGTGCCTCAGGTCATGTAGCTAGCAAACCCAGGTATGACGGAGTCAAAAGCCCAGGCACTTTGCCCACGCCCCACTGCCTCTCTGACCCTAGCCCTGAGGCTATGGGTTACCAAGGAAGAGCCAGGAAGACCCAGTGAGCAAGTTTACTGGTGGCCTTGGCCATGTTCCAGGATAACAGACAGCAAGCACCTTCAGAGCCTGAATGTTAGGTCTAGAGCCTCGTTGCCTCCTGAAAGTGAAGAGGACAGGCACCACCCATCGCTAGTGCTTGGCTGACAGGCCAGACCCACTGCAGAAGCAGGTATAAGACAGAAACACACAGGCCTTGCCATAGCCAGGATACCACTGGTGACTGTGAAGGGCATTGAGGGCAGCTGGAGCCAGATGCAAGGCAGGCAATCATCATAATCACGTCTTTCATTTCATCAGTCAGCACCATATGCCAAGCCTGGCCCTCCCAGGACCAGGCCTTCTCCTGGGCTCTGGACTGAACCA
This sequence comes from Panthera tigris, assembly GCF_018350195.1. Lineage (NCBI taxonomy): Eukaryota > Metazoa > Chordata > Mammalia > Carnivora > Felidae > Panthera > Panthera tigris. The sequence continues at coordinate 58,735,220 of NC_056672.1, read as the reverse complement.
GGCTCAGCCCCTGACTGGGGGAAGCTCACAGTCAAGTGGGGCAGGTTATGTGGAAATACCCCATAGTCACACCATCTGGGGAGGTGCTCCTCCAGCCTGGAAAAGACTTCCTAGACAAGGCAGGGCATTCTGATATGGGGCTATTGCTAGGTGGCTACATCAAACAAGCCTTGTCAAGTTGGGAAATCACTGTTCTTTAAACCCAGCAAGCAAAATAAGAGGCAGAGTTCTCTGAACTGTTCCCCTACACCTGCCCTTAGGGCTCCAAGCAGTGCAGTTGGAGTATCTTACTAGCTGATCCTTCTGATCCTTTTCAAACCTGAGGTTCTTCTCTGTCAAATCTAGTCAGGTGACCAGGAAGGGGGCAATCTGGGGTCCCAGTGGGGATACAACTAAGGATACTTTCAGTCTACTGCTCTAGGCCAGTCCCTCCTGGAAGCCTTCCTGGATCTCACCCAAGGCATGGCCAGCCCTCTGCAGGGCTCCCATGGGTCTCTGTGACATGCAGCACCCCGCCCTATACTGACTTGCTGTCAGCTGCAGGTGGGGCAGGACTGTCTGAGTCATCTGTCTCCTCCCTCCTCCCCACCCCCTGCAGAGACCTTTCTTAGCAAAGCATACTGACCCCAGAGGAGCAGCAAAGAGGACACTCTGGGTAGGTGTGAGTCAGTAATCCCAGAGCAGCAGTGACAGTCACGAGTAGAGTATGGAGTGGTTCAGTGCTAGGCCCACTCGGCCACCGCCCTCCTGCTGCATCCCCTCAGCTCCACCACAGGGCTTCACCAGACCCAACACTCTTGCTTGCCCGAGGCCTTTTTGGCACTCTGGCATGTCAACTGCAAACAAAGTGATGCATACGCTCTTTGGAGAAAAGCATATTTTATTTGTGTTGCATTTGGAGAACGCATCAGCGAGTAGCAACTAAAAACTCCACCTAAAGGGCCGTGGAACTTCTGAAACAGGCTACCCAAAAGGCAAAAAGATCACACTACAATACACTCTGAAAGCTGCGAAGAAGCACTTCCCTACTTTTCAGAAAGAGATATGTACCTGGGCGCTGAGAATATAAATAATTTCCCTCAAGTTCAATGAGCCAATCTCGGACTGAATTAGAGGGGAAATGCAAGGACATTAAGTCTTCCTTTCTGTGTCCCTTCTCTCTCCAGAGCACGTTCACTACGGGATCTCCCCTATGCCTAAGAACTAGTAATGAATATTTTAATAGCCACAACTTCTTCCCATTGATAAAAACTCCACTGACTAGCGAGGACATGCTGGTGAAGACTGAAGGACCAGAAAAACCCACCCACATCTGCAGAACCAGGCCCCTCAGAGCAGCAGCCTGGATGCTAAAGAAAGAAAGTCACATGACATGTGCCCAATGGAGACCTGAGGCTGGGGACCCTGGAGAGCTGGGCTCAAATACAATCGAGAGCAGTCACATAAGGAGAGAAAGTAAGAGGCCAAAGGCTGAATAGTGCCCCCCCCTAAGAAATATGTCCATACCCCAATCCCAAGAATCTGTAAATGTTACCTTAATTTGAAAAAGGATCTTTGCAGATGCAATTAAGTGAAGGGTCTTCAGGCAAGGAGCTGATCCTGGATTATCCAGGTGGGCCCTAAATGCAATGACAAGTGTCCTAATCAGAGTGAGGCAGAGGGAGATTCAACCCAGACAGGAGGAAGAGCCAGTAGTGATGAAGCCACAAGTCAAGGAACACCAGCAGCCACCAGAAGCTGGAAGACGCAAAGAAAAAATTCTTCCTTAGAGCCTTCCAAGGGAGCACAGCCCTGTCGACACCTTGATTTCAGACATCTGGGTTCCAGGACCGTGAGAGAATACATTTCTGCTGTTTTAAGCCAAGGTTGCAGTGATTTGTTACAGCAGCCACAGGACACTGATACAGTGCCGTAGACGTTATCAGACTGACGAGGGCTCTGAGTCCCAGAGAGGGCACTGCCTCAACCAGAGCCGCTCCGCATCAGCCACTGGTCCCAGACACTCTCCTCTACAGCTCACCAGGCCTCTCTGACACCAGCATGAGTGCAGTTCCACAGGAACCTAACTGGGCCTCAGGTTGTGCTAAATGCAAAGACAGACTCTGGAGTGAGGCTACCCTGCTCTTGCTCCCCTCCGGGCTGGTCAGACCTCACCTGCATGGCTATTGTGTCCAATTCAATTGTGTCTTTTTCAGGGGATTGGATAAACTGGGACATTCTAACTGAAGTAGTGAAGATTCACGGACCTGATCCCTGTCTCTGATTGTCCAAATGGCAGAAATGGCCATCATGGGGAAGAAGAAACAGATTTCTGCGTGGGGCTTCAAAGGGCAGAATCAAGGCCAATGGGGCAGCCACAGCCTGCAGGGAGAGTTAGTGCAGCATAATGAAGAACTTTCTAATAATCAGAGCCAACTGACAATGGAATAGAAATGCCTCGAGGATTGGCAGGTCCAAGCAGAGAGAGGCTGGGTGCACTAGGGGAATTCCTGCACCAGAAAAAGCTCTACTCGATCATCTCCGGAGTTGGCAACCCTGTTTGAAGTCTATGACTATTAGTTAAAGTATCCTGTAAAATATTTTGCATGAGTCTGGATTTTCAGCATACAGGCAGGGAGTGCTCTCACTGAGGAACTTATTTACACAGCTTTTGTTTAAAACAAACAAACAAACAAACAAACAAACAAAAAACTAAGTACTGCAACTAACCAGAAATGAGCTCAGAAAAAAAATTGTTCCTCCTGCTCCTCTATGCTAATATCTCCAACTCCCAGGAAGGAAGAAAGAGGGAGAGCATATTTCTCCATACGGACATCACCCTTTAACCTCACCAGGAACCAACAGCATATGCTCCAGTACCAGGGGAACTTTGGGCTTGATGTCCTTCTCCAGGGAAAACCAGAGAGAACAGAGACTGTTTATTTTAATCATTGCTTTTCCTTTTGCATTCTTCCGAATTCTACATTTGGAACAAAGAAAACAACAAAGCAGTAACTCAGAAGTATACCTATGTTGATGTTCAAAACTTAGCCTTGGAGAGGTTTTTTATGGGGGGGGGGATGGTATTGTTATCACTGGTTGTAACAAGTGCTAGCCTACACCCCACATTCTGGATACGCATAGAACAGGAAGCACGGCATTTCTCATCTGCCTGCACATCTGTCTTCTCTTAAGTCAAAATCTCAGAGAACTAAGCACTGTTGCATCCGGGTGAATTCCTCTGAAGCTCTTTCCGTTCAGCATTTTGAAAATTTGCCATGTTACCCTTCTACTGAAATGGCTGAGCTTTTCAGATCATTCCTCAAGAGAGGTCAAAAGAATAGACTCATATTTTTAGATTTGCCACCATCTCTTTTCTAGCCTGTAATTAGTGGGTTTTTTTTTTTTCTCTTTTTCTAAAAGAACCAGTGTTAAGCACACACATCATTCATCAGCCAGCTTGTGAAATGACTGGAAGCCCAAACCATTTCTAACCACTGGCAAAAAAGGGTCTCCAAACGTCAGGTGGGTCCCTGAAAATACTGTGTCACTTCAGTGAAATTAATGACTACCTCCCTCATGTCGACTGGCCAAGCACCAAATAGGGCTTCCCATTGTCCTTCAGGCAGATAGTTCATTACTTTTAAAACCCTCATATTTGCAGAGCTGCATAATGTAATCTGTACTTACCAAAACAAATTTAAGACAGCATTATTCTGCTTCTGTGAATGCATATTAAGTTTGGTGCATGTCTTAAGACTACAGTGGAAATATAGCTACAACAGCTATGCATAAATCAAAATTTTATATACTGAATGGTGTTAAATACACAGGCATGTTTGGTATTTGAAAGCTTTCCGTACCAGATCTTTCGGTATGGTGGAGAATCCTTTCATAATATAAATAGTGCTCAATTTATCTAGCTTGAAGGTTCATTTTTTACATCATATATTTATTAAAAATAGGCCATATTGGAAAGCTACATTCAAAATTCAGACTCCTGTTTGAGGTTACATCAACTCTTCATCAAATGAAGGATCCACATTTTAAGGCAGCAGAATGCCTCAAGAGGGTTCATCTGGGGACCACAAGCCCTGAGCATCAGCATCGCATTTCTGGCATGACTCAAACCATTTCAGATCTCAGGAAAATCACAGGCTTTTGTCAGTCCAGTACAGCAAACACATATGAAGCTTGCACAAGGGCTAAGCTCTGTGAGAAGGGCTGTGGAGTGGAGGTAAGAGGGACATTGTGCCTGTCCTTTCAGGGACTTCTCATGGCCATGGCCACCTGCACAAATGACTGCACATAAAATCCTCCACGGTTGACGGTAACAGCTTCCCCACGAGAGATACTAAATGCAGTGAGAGATCAGGGGCAGATAAGAGCTCTGGGAGGAGGGGATCCGGAAGACAGCTGAGCTGGGCCCTCAGGCGTGGGCACGACCACCTGGGCTGAGGTACCTGCTAGGGAGGGGCCAGGTGGAGAGGCAAGGGCCTGGAGACCTGGGGGTGAGATTAAGTGTGGAGGACCTGGTGAGGGAGGAGGGGCACTAAGAGAATAGATGGAGACAGCCTGGGGCACCTGGGTGGCTCGGTTAGTTGAATGGTTTAGCGGTTTAGCAGCTGAGTCTTGTTTTCGGCTCAGGTCACGATCCCGGGGTGGTGAGATCAAGCACCATGTCAGGGCAGGAGGGAGGCACCCCCAGTGCTGACCATGGAGCCTGCTTGAGATTCTGTCTTTCTCTCTCTCCCTCTGTCCCTCTCCCCCATTCACACACACTCTTTCTCTCTCTGAAATTAGAGAATTAAAAAAAAAAAAAAAAAAGATGGCGGGACGCCTGGGTGGCTCAGGCAGTTAAGCGTCCAACTTCGGCTCAGGACATGATCTCCTGGTTCGTTAGCTCAAGCCCCTCATCGGGCTGTGTGTTGACAGTGTGGAGGCTGCTTGGGACGCTCTCTCTCTTCCTTTCTCTACCCTCCCCGACTTGTACTCTATTTCTCTCTTCTCTCAAAATAATAAATAAACTTAAAAAAAAAAAAAAGGATGGAGACAACCCATCGTGTCCGCCAGGCTGAGGACTGTGGACTTCATTATCCGTATACGAGGGACCCCCAGGAGGTCCCTGGGCCATACTTTAGACAAAACAGAAGTCCAACATTCAGAGAGAGAATAGAAAGGTGGAGACATGTTTGAGAGAGATTTTGCAAGTAAAAACGACAGGGCTTGGTGAGTGACTGGATTTCAGTCAAGAGGGATCAAGGGAGAGAGTGAGGTCACAGGTGACTACGTGCCCCTGCTACGCAATTTCCAGCATGGGAGTGGGGGGGAGGACACTGGCCAGGGGGCATCTCACAGCGGGGACGGTGGGGGGCAAGGCTGGCTTTGGCGACACCACTCATGCTTCTCCTTAGCACATCAGTGAGCACTCCAGGGGCACTACTCTTCAGGGCTCGCAGTAAGAGGAGATGGGGGAAAGGGAGAAGAGGTGAGGGAGGAGGGACACAGAGGAAAGGAGGAAGGGACAGGAGAGGGAGGGTAAGAAAAGGAAAGAGAGATGAAAAGAGGGAGGCAGAGAGATCCTGAAGAAGTGGCTCTACAGCAGGATGTTCCCAAAGCAGTGGCCACGCTGCCACTCTGGGCCTGGTTTTGCAGGAAAGTGCTGTGGCTAGGTATTCCTCTTTTCAGAACTCCTAAAACATAGTTTTGTTTTGTTTAATTTTTTAAAAGTTTTAGAGAGAGGGAGAGAGAGAAGCCCAAGTAGGCTCTGCATTGTCAACACAGAGCCTGATAGCAGGGCTCGAACTCACAAACTGTGAGATCATGACCTCAGCCAAGATCAAGAGTCAGGTGCCCAACCAACCGAACCACCCAGGTGCCCCAAGGACTGTTAATACATAGTTTGTATTGAAGGCAACCTCTCTGGAGTCTCCCAAGAACTGAGGGGGTAATATCCACGCACATGGCCTATCTAGTCCAAGAACACACCAAGCTTTTCAGGCTTCTGGGGCTTTGCATTTCCCATTCCCCTCACCGCCACCCCACCCTCTTAACTTTCATCCAGTGTTTGCTACATATCTGGCACTATTTCAAGTACATTACATATATCAACTCATTGAATCCCCAAACAACTCTTTCAAGTAGGATTATTATGCCCAGTTTACAGATGAAGAAACTGAAGTCCATAAGATTAAATAACATGACTATGGAATATATTTAGTTGGCAGGGGGGCCAGTATTCAAATCCAGGCGTTGTGGCCGGGCGTCTACAATCTCATACCAAAGCCAGGTTGCCTCGTCCTGAGCCAGATGGCACCCCCACCCCCCTCAGCTCTAGTCCCAACTGACTCCTTCTCTCCTTTAGTTCCTAGTGACTCAGACAGGCCTTCCTCCGTCACCCCCATCACCTTCTCTCACATTACCCTGTTCATTTCCTTCCCAGCCCTTAGCCAACCTGTAATTATTTATGTATTTACTTGATTATTATGTGTCTCCTACTAGGAAATAAACTCCAGGAACACAAGGGTCTTCCCTTTTGTTCCAGTGTATTCCTCGGGCACCTAGAATAGTTCTCTGGCACAGAGAAGGTATTCCACAAATAACTGTTGCATGAACAAATGAAGGGCAGTATAATGGCTGCTAAGTGGTATACATAGGTTCACAAAGTATGGCAATGTCGTTCTTCACCCGCCTGTCCTAGTCTCCTTCCTTGGCTCCTACAGACCCCTAGCAACCCACACTAAGGCAGATGGGAGCCGGTGCCTGGTTCCCAGCATATATGGACAATGCTGATGTATTTATAACCGTGCCTGACTGTCAACCTCCCCCCCCACCCCAGGTCCTTGAGCACATAGTGATAAGCTTGTGGGAGGCAGGGATTGCATGTTCTGATTAACCTATCTGTGGCCTCCCACCACCTAACAGTATTTATAGGGCATTGTCTGCTGTTGATGTCGGTGTCTGATCTGAGCACCCCCCCAAATAACAAAAAGCCCCTGCCTTGAATCAGGAGGTCCCCTGAATACAAATCATATTGTTACAGGAACTCCAGTCTGATGGTGAGGTTCCAAGTCAATACACACGCTAAAACAAAAGGCACTATTTATACACTTCAGTGGTGTCTACCAACACTTATGGAGCTTGCCTGTGAACACTTTAGTAAAAGAAACCATTATCAAATACCTATTTTTATGCAAACACTGTTAGGCACTTTATACATGATCTCATTTAACCCTGTGCATTGGAATTACTCTTATTCCCCTTTTACAGATGAGAAAAGTGAGGTTCAGAGGCCCAATATCCCCCCAACAAGTGTGGATTCAAGCCCAGGTTCCGACTCTCCTGAACCTCTTCCCACTATCCTCTGAAGTTTTCTGCCTTCTCCCTGCTTCCACCAGACCTGCTGTCCTCCATCTGGGCCCCGGGCTCTCCTGACTCATACCAGTTCCTTGACCTAAAATGGCCTTTCCACTTGTCACCACCTGTTGAAATCCTCTTCCCCCTCCCACCTCCCGTGGTACTGTCTACCTCATTGTCTCCAGTGAGAATCCCCTCCTCAGTGTTCGTGAGGTCCCCAGTAAGAACTCCCAAAATGTGGAGCGTCTGGGTGGCTCAGCAGGTTGAGCATCTGACTCTTGATTCCGGCTCAGGTCCTGGTCTCATGGTTCATGGGATCACATCCAGCTCCACCCTGATGGTGTGGATCCTGCTTGGGATTCTCCCTCTCTGCCCCTATGTGTGCATGTGCTCTCTCTCTCTCAAAATAAGTAAACATTTAACAAAAATAAGAAAGAACTCCCAGAATGGCCTGTGGTATGTTCCTCTTTCTTCCTCACTAGACCCTGAGCTCCTTGAGGGGAGGGCCTACTGGTATTTTCCTGTTTCTTCCTGAACGAGTGGTGAGAAAGTGCTTGCCAACCCACTGAAGAAGGAAGAGGGAAAAGACTGGTGCGATTCTAATGTATCTGAGTGATCAAAGGCTCTGGACAAATAAGCTTCAGCTACACAGCATGGCTGGGAAAAGGCAAACCTATGTACCACAACTCTGCTGTTTCCCTGCCCCAGTCACAAAGCACACTCTTACCAGTCCTCTGATTTCATAAAGCTTGAAACTTAAAACCGGGAAGTCTAGGAAGGAAATAAAATAATAAAATCACTTCCACAAGAATCCTTTGGTAGTAATGGATTTCACCCACACCCTGGGGAGATGCTAACTGCAGCACAAGGGGGACAGAAGATGGGGCAAAAGAACAAAGCTCACCTCTAGGACATCAGTTAACTACCTCACAGTTGTTCTGCTGTGGCTGCACCAGAATGCACTTGTCCTGGAAAACATGTACTTGCCAAACTGTAGGCCTCTCCAAGTATGCCTGTGTTGAACACCCAGCAAGGAATGCCTGATTTAGAGTGACTTTCTATATCATCTTGATTGGAAAACATCTCACCCATCACTTTAGAAACAAGTAGATGCTGGCCTCTATGTCAGGACCCCTAGAACAGTGCATTTTTACCCCTGGAACAACTATTTTGAGGTTTTAACAAAAATAACCGACTCACAAACAGAAACGCTTCCTGATCTATAAGCCACTCTGAAAACAAATCATTATTCTGTTGAATATTTTATGATGGTCCAAAGCACTGACGGAGGGAAGGCCAGCATTCACCAATCCTTGCCATGTCTATTTCGGGACTCCCAAAGCACCGTGCAAATCCCTTTATTTTCTAAACTCCCATTTGCAAGTGCTGGGTGTATGTTTCCTCTCTACCCAATATTTCCTCTACCCAAACTAACCCTAAATAGACCTGGAAGATTCCACCTCTCCAAAGTTTACATCAGAAGGACAGCAAGGATCATCTAGTGCATATTCCTCCCTCCCCACTTGTAGGTGGCAAAACTACTAGGGGGACTTGCCCAAGGTCACACAGTCAGTGGATGGCAGAGGGGCCACCAAAAGCCAGGGCCCGGACTCTAAGCTCCAGCAGCGTCCTCTTCCCAGACACTGACTTAACACCCCTCACAAAGCTCAGCCCAAACTTCTGCCGGCTAGCGATGTGACGCCCCCTCACCCAGACTGACTTCTGTGGATTCCACCCCACAAGGAGCCCTGGAGCTGAGACACTTAGGGGTACCCCTGACTCACAAAACGGCAAGACAGAAGTGTGCTTCAGATGATCATCCTGGCGAACCCCTCCTGGTCCAGGTGTGGCCGTCGAAACGGGGCAGGACTGGCTGGTCTGAGGTCACTCAGAAAGTTGGCGCTAGCGGTGGCCGCACCTGAATCCAGGTCTCCCGCCACCAGGTTTGCCGCTCTTTGCACTACCCCATGCACGTCTCAAAAACTTAAGCAACACATTGATGCTGGGGCAGATTTAACCGTTGCACGCCCTGAGCGAACCCGCGGACGCGCCCCCCACCGGGATGGGACACGAGGACTGGAGCCGGGCGCAGGTCAGCCGGGGGCGATGGTGCAAGCAGAGCGCACGGTGGAGGGCGGCGCGGAGGAAGCCGAGGGGCAGGCAGCCTGCAGCTACCGGAGGCGCAGGCCCGGGGCGTAGGGACCGTCAGTCCCCCCCTCCCAAAACTTTGCGGCGCCGGGACCTCGCCCTTACCTGCAGAGGAGGCGCCGCCCGCGCGGACGCGGACCCGAAGAGCTGACGCTTTCGGCGAGGGGCGGCCCCGCCCGGCGGCGGGCACGGACGCGGGCAAGGCTCGGGCAGCGGCTCGGCTCGGGCTCGGCTCGGGCTCCGCCTCCCGCGCCGCGGCTGCAGCCGGAGGGGGGGCGCAGGGCCCGGCCGCGCCCGCGCCGTCTGGCCGCGGCAGGTGCTGAGGCTGCAGCTGCGGGGCCGCCAGCTGCCGGCGCCGCGACCCCCGCCCCGGGGGAGGAGCCCCGCGCGCCGCCTCCGCGGGCCCGGGAGGTCCCGGCCCGCCGCAGTGGGCGGTCCCGCTCCCACCCGGGCCTGCCTCCGCCGGCCTTCCCCGGCTCCCCACCGAGGCACGCAACGTCCGCCGAGTACCCACGGGGAGACTGAGGCCGGGAGAGGAAAGGGGCTCCCCCAAGGTCACCCGGTCCGCCGGCGGCGGGGCCAGACTAGAACCTAGAAGAGTCCCAAGGAACGACCGCCTGCTCACTCCACCCTCCCCCTGACTGTCACACTCCAAGGCTTTTCGAAGAACTCCAGCTACGTGGGACTCTGGGGAATGAAGATGGCCCCAACTTCGCCCTCCTCTCAACAGGCTCCCGGGCTGCGGGGAGATGGAAGAAGTGGACCCACTTTGGCACTACGGCCTTCCTTCTCTGCCTCTAAATTCCTTCAGCGCCCGAGCGTTGGGGTCCCTTAGCTTTCCCGAGGCTCACTAACTACTCCTGCGTGGTCTCCTTTGAGGGCTCCTCACACCCCAAAGCCCTGAAATGCCGCGATGCCTAGGACTCTGCACTCAGCCCTCTTCCGACTCCCTGGGCCATCTTACCCACTGCTCTGGTTCTGGCCCTACACCTGTCTGTCCATCCCACCCAAATACATGCCTCTGTCCAAGAACTCTTTTCCCTGCTGACGAATCTACCTAGCACCTACTAGGTCCCCACCCCGTGTTAGACCCTGGAGATACAGCTTCGCATAAAGCACTATCCCTGCCCTCAGGAATGCACTAATGGGCTGTTAATACAGTGCAGCTCTTAGAGTAATAGTGTGATCCCAGGGTGCCAAGCGGGGCACCTGCATTGGCTGAGCAAGGGAAGAAGGCCTCCTGGAGAGGATGCCCTCTATACAGAAACCCGGAAAGGCCGAAGAGGTGGCCGGTGACAGGGAGGAGTGTGGAGAGAGCTTTCTAGGGAGAGGCCACAGGAACAAAGACCCAAAGATGAGAGGGAGCCCCTTGAGGGAAGGGAAGGGGCAGAGAGCTGAAGCATGAGAGGTAGTTTTGAGTGGGGAAGGGGCACCATCAGATTGGTATATAGATCAATCTGGTGATGGAATGGAGCACAAATGTAAGTGAATTAAGTGTGTCCTTCATCAAATTAAAACTAAAAATGGGGATGGCGGAGTGGCTCAGTCGGTTGAGCATCTGACTTCAGCTCAGGTCATGATCTCGCAGCTTGTGAGTTTGAGCCCCGACGGCTCTCAGCTGTCAGCACGGAGCCCACTTCAGATCCTCTGTCCCCCTCTCTCTCTGCCCCTCCCCTGCTCACTCTCTCTGTCTTTCTCAAAATACACTTCAAAGTTTTTTCAAAACTAAAAACAAACAAACAAACAAACAAACAAAAAAAGACAAAAACAAAAATAGCACTACAGCCTACCTGGCCTAAATGAAGAAAGGCAGTCCATCACCTGCCTCCTGTATATCTTTTACTTCCAAATCCAGGCTTCTATTCAAAACCTCTCTCCTCAGAGGCTCCCTCTTGGAAAGGCCTCCTAGCTACCTACACCCAAAGATCTCTTTTCTCTCAGTGCTCCAGCCCCTCTGTCACCCAGATCCATGGGCTGAGTTACCCTTCACTCCTTGGGGTCTGCTTCCCCGATCTGTCTCCACTCTAGGGACAGTGTACCGAATTCTGCCTCAGGATAAGCATCATTAGGGGAAGTGGACAGAAAATGGAAAATTCTAAAGCCGTGGTGGAAATAAAGTAAGCTTCTAAAAACCTAAGTGTTGTACCTGTCCACATTATTTCTTAACGACTCCATGCAAATCTATCTCTAAAGACAGTTTAATTTTTTTAATGATGTGTTGTAGATAAAGATTAATAACCAAATTACTCTCCCTAATGCAGATTAAAGACTGAAGAGGGCACTTGTCAAGAAAGGAAAATAAAAACTCAACCCCCTTGTCCAGCAAGTACAGATTTTGCCCATGGAATTTTGTCCTGTCCCTCTCTATTTCCTAGCTGCCCATGCCAGAAGTATCTTCCTCTTCAGGAGCTTTATGTACCTAATGTGTAAACACTTTTCACCCATGGCACCTGGGTCCCCGTTCTGCCTTGGTTCCCATTCTGATCGCTTTTCTCCCTCAGCTTTCCTTGTCCGCTGGCTGTTTAAATGCCAAGGTTCCTCATGTCCCTCTTGGTCTCTTTTGTCTCTTCTCTCTAACTGAGCAATTCTGTCCGATGAATGGTTCAGTCCAGACCTTATTCTGTGCTCCAAACCCAGAGGCATAACTGCCAACGGAACATCTCCTGAATCCTCCTCAGGTGCCCCAGTCTCAAAGGAGCCAAAACCAAACTCTCGCCTTTCCCCTAAATTACCCCTTTTATATTGCTTCCATTCCTCAACTGGCAGTGGCACTTACACCAAAACCCAGGGGATATTCTAGACTCTTCCCTCTTCATGGCCCTCATACCCTGCTGGTCGCTAAGTCCAGTCAACTCTGTCTCCATAGCATCCCTTCCACACGTCTCCTCCTCTTCATCTTGCCCGCTCCCTGTGCCTTACTCAGTTGGAGCCTCACCATTTCTTGGCAAAGCTGTAGTAAATGCCTCTAATCTTGCCTATTTGCAATTCATCTTCCACATGCTGCCAGGGATCCCTTTTTTAAAAGTTTATTTATTGCTCTTGAGAGAGAGAGCATGAGCACAAGTGGACAGAGAGAGAGAGGGAGACAGAGAGAATCCCAAGCAGGCTCTTCATGGGGCTTGAATTTAAGAACTGCGAGATCATGACCTGAGTCGTAGTTGGACAATTAACTGACTGAGCCACCCAGGTCCCCCTGCCAGGGATCTTTTTTAAACCAGGAATCAGACAAGTCCCTCTCCTGCTCAAGATACCTCGACTGTTTCTTCTTGACCTATGACAAGCCCCTAACTGCTTAGCATGGCATGCAGCCCTCAGTAATCTGACCTGTTCCAGTTACAGCCCCATTTAGACATCACCCTATACTTCACACCAAATACCTCTTGTTCCTAGGGCACATCATATTTTACAATAGTAAAAATAGATACAATTTATTAACTTACTACGGTGTGTCAGGCACCGTGTTAAGTGCTTTACACACAACATTTCATGTAAGGAAAGACGTGAAGCATAGCGCTAAACAATACCATCTCAAGCCAAACCGCCTCTCTTCAAATCCCAGCCCAGCCACTTGTTAACCGGTGTAAGCACGGGAAAGCTCCACACCCTCTCAGTTCCAGGTTTCTCCCTCTGCAAACATAGCGGAAGAAGAACAACCGAGAGTGACTAGGGGTAAAACAGTGCTCACTCCCTGCTGGCCGGCACTTAGTCACGCTTATAAACAGTGTATGCAGTGAGGGCTGCCATGCTCCTTTTTCACAGAAGGAAACTGAGGCCCTAGGAAGTGCAGTCATTCACCTAAGACCTGAAGCCCTACAGTAGCGGTGCTGGGCCTCACGTGGGATTCTAAATCCCCCACAGCTAAGTGCTTTGCATAAGCTATTGGCTCACTCTGGGACGCTTCCTGGTTTCCCGTTTGTTTCCTCCCTTTACTGCAACTTGCCAGACAGACTCTTCCTCCTTTAAACCCGGGTCAAAAGTATCTTCTCTATGAGGTCTTCCCAGTACCTCCTGTGTGCCTGTGCTGCACTTGGGCGATTCTTCAAATAAAACACCAAGCGCCCCACATTACAATGATTTATTCACATGTGCGTCTTCTTGAAGCCTCCTTGAGAAAGACAATTACCTTATTTATTTTTGTCTTCCTAGAACTCTATAGATATTTGTTGAATGAATAAATAAATCAATGAATAAAACATACATAAGATTCTCAAAGGAACTTTACCCTAACAGCTGTCATTTCAATCTAGATCACTTTTAATCTCTGTTTCTGTCACTGTCAAGTCATTTTTGGTGAGAGAATACCATCAAATGATCTGATATTAATATAGAACAAGATCCAGCACGACTGAAATCTCTCATATGGCTATTTGATCACGCCTTGTCCTTCTCAGATGTCTCTCCTTTTTTAGTGACACTATGTAATAACCCATAATGAGAAGCTGTGTTGCATCCTAATGAGACTTCCTGACTAAAACATCTGAGGTTTGAATTTATTTCCCATAAGTACCATTTCAGCTAAAAGTTTTGCTTTCTCCACAGCATGAGCGTGTCATTTGTTACTGGCTAAGTGCCCGTACCTTCCCTTTATCCGTATTAATCTCCTTTGCATCCAAATACTTCTGAGAGCTGACTTAATAGTTAGCTTTTCTATATAATTTCCTTCTTCGAATGCCTAACTCTTCCTGACTTCATATCTATTGTTCCCAAAATAGAATAGTTTACTGCTTCAAATTTTAGCTTTACTGTCTGTGGTGATTGAAGACAGTTTTTGCTCCTCCTCAGAATGATTGAATTCCATAAGGCTAAAAAAATTGTTTTAAACCTGCTGCTGTCACTTTGTATGGAGTAGTGTTTTTAAAGTAGACGTTAGAAACTTTTATTTGGTATACCAGTACATTGGTACAATACATTGGCAATTTTAATGCTGTCATATCAAATTACCGAGAAGCAGTGCAGGTGAAGAAATGAATAATGGTCTGGGAGGCAGGAAAAAACAAAAACAAAAAGGATTCTAGTACTGTTCTGCCCGTTGCCCAAATCCCCTCAATCTTCAGGCTACAGAAGAAAGGAGAAGTGAGACAGAATGACCTTCAAGGTTTCTTTCAGATCTAAAATGACATGGTTCCTGCAATACCTATCAAAATAACACCAGCATTCTTCACAGAGCTAGAACAAACAATCCTAAAATTTGTATGGAACCAGAAAAGACCCCAAACAGCCAAAGTGATCTTGAAAAAGAAAACCGAAGCTGGAGTCACCACAATCCCAGTCTTCAAGCTGTATTACAAAGCTGTAATCATCAAGACAGTATGGTACTGGCACAATAACAGACACTCAGATCAATGGAACCCAGAATCAAGAGAACCCAGAAACGGACCCACAAACATATGGTCAACTAATCTTTGACAAAGCAGGAAAGAATATCCAATGGAAGAAAGACAGTCTCTTCAGCAAGTGGTGCTGGGAAAACTGGACAGCGACATGCAGAAGAATGAACCTGAACCACTTTCTTACACCATACACAAAAATAAACTCAAATGGATGAAAGGCTTAAATGTAAGACAGGAAGCCATCAAAATCCTTGAGGAGAAAGCAGGCAAAAACCTCTTTGATCTTGGCCACAGCAACTTCTTACTCAACACGTCTCCGGAGGCAAGGGAAACAAAAGCAAAAATTAACTATTGGGACCTCATCAAAATAAAAATCTTCTGCACAGCAAAGAAAACAATCAGCAAAACTAAAAGGCAACTGACAGAATGGGAGAAGATATTTGCAAACAACATATCAGAGAAAGGGTCCGTATCCAACATCTATAAAGAACTTCTCAAATTCAACACCCCAAAACCAAATAATCCAGTGAAGAAATGGGCAAAAGACATGAATAGACACTTCTCCAAAGAAGACATCCAGATGGCCAACTGACACATGAAAAAATGCTCAACATCACTCACCACCAGGGAAATACAAATCAAAGCCACAATGAGATACCACCTCACACCTTTCAGAATGGCTAACATTAACAACTCAGGCAACAACAGATGTTGGCGAAGATGCAGAGAAAGAGGATCTCTTTTGCACTGCTGGTGGGAATGCAAATTGGTGCAGCCACTCTGGAAAACAGTATGGCGGTTCCTCAAAAGATTAAAGATAGAACTACCCTATGACCCAGCAATTACACTACTAGGTATCTATCCAAGGGACACAGACATGCTGTTTCGAAGGGGCACATGCACCCCAATGTTTATAGCAGCGCTATCAACAATAGCCAAAGTATGGAAAGAGCCCAAATGTCTATCGATGGATGAATGGATAAAGAAGAGGTGATATATATATACAATGGAGTATTACTCAGCAATCAAAAAGAATGAAATCTTGCCATTTGCAGCGACATAGATGCAACTGGAGGGTATTATGCTAAGTGAAATTAGTCAGTCAGAGGAAGACAAATATCATATGATTTCACTCATATGAGGACTTTAAGGCACAGAACAGATGAACAGAAGGGAAGCAAAAATAATATAAAAACAGGGAGGGGGACAAAACATAAGCGACTCTTAAATATAGAGAACAAACAGAGGGTTACTGGAGGGGTTGTGGAAGGGAGGATGGGCTAAATGGGTAAGGGATATTAAGGAATCTACTCCTGAAATCATTGTTGCACCATATGCTACCTAACCTGGATGTAAATTAATTAATTAATTAAAAGAAATTAAAAAAAATTTTAAATGACATGATTCCTTAATGGGCCTTCAAGTGGTCATTCAACCAACATTGTTGAGTACCTACTACGGACTTATGCCTGTTGAAGTGTAGTGATTTAAACTTAAACCCAGACCAGATGGGGAATGGAATGGTTTGGTTAAGAGAGTTATGGCACAAAAACTAAATATGTGTCTTTAGTATTCAAGAGCGACTTCATAATGAACTATAACGAAGACAGTTTCTTTGAGACTAGGGTGAGCTGAGACTCATGGACTGTTGAAGTACTGCAGGAAGACTTAGGAATAGCCCTTTATGAGATCCATGCCAGCACTTATGGCAAGCTGCTTGTAGAAAAGCAGTGCCCTGGGGCGCCTGGGTGGCTCGGTTGGTTAAGCGTCCGACTTCGGCTCAGGTCATGATCTCAAGGTCCGTGAGTTCGAGCCCTGCATCAGGCTCTGTGCTGACCTCTCAGAGCCTGGAGCCTGTTTCAGATTCTGTGTCTCCCTCTCTCTCTGATCCTCCCCTGTTCATGCTCTGTCTCTCTCTGTCTCAAAAATAAATAAACGTTAAAAAAAAATTTTTTTTAAAAGGAAAGCAGTGCCCTAGTGTTCTAGAACCCAGTTCTGTCCCTACCCTGCTGTGTGGCTAGGAGAAAGTCACAACACCTCTCTGCGCTACCATTTCCTCCTCTGTAAAAGGAGAGAATGACACGTTATAGACCAAGGTCTCCTGAGCTCCAAATCAAATGATTCTTTGAGATTAAGGAGGCTAAAGTGTTACCTAGTCAGAAAGAGAGGTCTGGCTGTTGTCTGCAAAAGAAACTGGGTGCTTATCATGAGGATGATATTACCTCTTGAGGACAAGTAAATTGTTGCTCCACGGAGTGAAACAATGACATAAAAACAGCGTGTTCTTACTCTCAAGATTCTAGGACACAGAAGCACTGCTCACTTCTTAAAAATGAGTTTCCAGTTCACTGTAAAATACAATGTACAGGGAGTTAGAAGAGAGGGTCCGTTTTCTGTGCCTTAGTGAAGAGAGCCCCGTCTCGCCGTGCTCTCCATGACTGATCGCAGTCATGCTCCTAAAGATGGTCCATTTGTACTTTTTTTAGGAGGGGTGGGGGATGGGGGTGTGGAAAGCACGGCTCCTTTCTGGATTGCTTCCTTAGCTCTCATATTTGCTTTGTCTGCTTACACTTCTTTTCCTATCCCCACATTCTCTGCTTCTTGATGAAACTGATATTCTAATCTATGGCTAATGCAATAGACTTATGACCGGGTTGGAAAAGAGAGGGGAAGGATGGAATAGAGCTGAGAATGATTATCACAATTTCTTGAAAACATTTGAATTCTTTATGTCTCCTGTCAGACAAGTTTTTAATCTCATTCCTGAGATGATAAATCTTTCAGCGTTCTGAGGGATGGCTTATTTGAAAATATAGGAGTGTCTTCAACACCTTTTTTCTTTTTAACTTCTTAAAAAATTCTCTATTTCTCTGCTGGTTCAGCTTTTGGGAGATAGGTTCCAATGGCATGCCCTTGAGGTTGTGGCCAGGGTCTGGCATGGCCCTACTCTGGTCTTGCCACTACATCTGTACCAGTCACCCCAGGCTCGATTCTGCTCTGAATGTGCCAGGTGACTGCCACTCCACACCACAGCTCTGGTCCCCACAGCCCAGGGGGGCTTCCCTCTATCATTCTTTCCTCCATCAATACTTTCTTCATCCCCTTTACTTTCCATAGCACTTTGCCATTTGTAAAGACACCGGGCAGAGCAATCATCTTTTACTCTCTCAATAGCTCCTTGAGGAATGCAACCCAAACGTGATTATCTCCATTGTACAGAAGAAAAACCTGAGGCAAGCTCAGAGAAGTCCAATGATTTGTATGAGGTCACATCTGGCGACTGGGATTCAAATTCAAGCTTATCTAGGCAACGGAGCTCTCTTCTTGTGGGGAGAAAGATGATTGCAAGAGAATCATAATATGGAGAAATTTCATAAATCACCCTGGGATGACCTGCCAGGGGGATTCTCTAAAGGTGAGGACCTGCATCCTATAACTGACTTCCCTCTCAGCTGGCTCCCTATGGAGGTAAGTCATGCTGTGAGGCACACAGTGAATGGAGACGGTAGGCTGAGAGGGCCTAGAGCTGGAACATGAAGGAGATGTCACACCTACCCAGGGAGACTGAACCAGTGCAGGACTGGTGAAGGATGCCATCTCTGCCACACTGTTTAAAACTGCGGGAAGCGGGGCGCCTGGGTGGCTCGGTCAGTTAAGCGTCTGACTTCGGCTCAGGTCATGATCTCACGGTCCGTGGGTTCGAGCCCCGCGTCGGGCTCTGTGCTGACAGCTCAGAGCCTGGAGCCTGCTTCAGATCCTGTGTCTCCCTCTCTCTGTGACCCTCCCCCATTCATGCTCTGTCTCTCTCTGTCTCAAAAATAAATAAACGTTAAAAAAAAAAATTAAAAAAAAATAAAACTGCGGGAAGGACCAAAGCCCAGGAGCCTGGGAAGTTCCTGCCTTGCTAGTGAGCCTAAAGTGAAGGCTTTTGATTCTGGGGCTACCTGAGGGGCCCAGCTGGCCCCAACAGGGTGGGATTCTTTTGCAGGTAAGGAGGAACCGCCCCTGCCCACTTCCTGCATGTGGCCCTGAGGGAAGCCCCTTGATTCTGCCGAGGTTTGTCTCCCTGGAGGGGAATGTCACAGTTGGGCCAAACTATCCCTCCCAGGGCCACTACTAGTCCATACAGCACCTTTATGGATTGGGGAAAAAAAGCATCACCTCCTCAGATGTCTTCGTGAAAACAAGAAAATACTGCTCCCCTCCTTCAGGCAGATGTAACTACACACCATGGTACACAGCTCAGCAAGTGGGTTTTAGCTCTTATCTTTTCAACTAGGTACCCTTGTACAGTAGACAACCTACACAATGGCACACAACAGCCCAATCCTTCCCTCTTCCTAGTGGGGGTGTCTGAAGATCCTAGAAGCCTCTCCCACTTCACCTCAGCATGCTGGGCCCCGCTAATCAGGCTTGTTCACCACTAGGCCACTGGAGAATCATCATCTTCCTTTGTTATCATGATTGCTGAACTGCTGCTACCCAAGAGGCCACATAGATGGAGTTGCCCAGGTGCCAATATGAGCAGCCAAAGCAGATCAGAGATTATTTAAGGAGACCCCATAACTTGAAGGAAGAAGACCAAGTTAAATAACTAGAAGAGAGGACTCATATTGAGATAGATTTAGAAGAAGAAAAAGTGAGTCTTTAAAATAAGAATTTTAAGGAGATTCACATAGAAATTAGAAAGAATCAGGGGCTCCTGGGTAGCTCAGTCAGTTAAGCATGCGACTTCAGCTCAGGTCACGATCTCACAGCTCATGAGTTCGAGCCCTGCGTCGGACTCTGGGCTGATGGCTCAGAGCCTGGAGCCTGCTTCCAATTCTGTGTCTCCCTCTCTCTCTCTGCCCCTCTCCCACTCCCACTCTGTCTTTTTCTCTCAAAAATAAATAAACGTTAAAAAAATTTTTTTATTAAAAAAATAGAAAAAAGAATCAGAATGAAGACACATGGTTTTGGGAAGTTAAAAAGACAATTTCTAAAGCTAAACTTTTTTTTAATGTTTATTTATTTTTGAGAGACCACAAGCAGGGAAGGGGTAGAGAGAGGGAGACAGAGGATCTAAAGTGGCTCTTTGCTGACAGTAGCAAACCTGATGCAGGGCTTGAACTCATGAACCGCGTGATCATGACCTGAGCCAAAGTCAAACACTCAACCGACTGAGCCATCCAGGTGCTCCTAAATTTAAACAATTTAATTGTGGAAGTGAAAAATAGAATGAGGACCATTGAAAATTGATTTAGTGACCCGAAATGTGCAAAAGGAGAACAATCCCACAGTACCAAACCAAAACCACAAAGAAATGGAAATTAGAGTGAAAAAGTTTAAAAACATGGATGAAGCATCTAGGAGATACACACTTAGTAGGATAACCAAATGGAGCAAAAATAATAAGGGAGTGAAGCGATAACCAAAGGAGCAATAGACGAAAATTTTATGAGCTTCGAGAAACTTGAATTTTCGGATCAAAAAGCTTCACTGAATGCTACACAGCAGTCACCGAAAAACACATACCTAGGACTTTCTGTTCTGGACAAGACAGGGGACACATTTCTCTCTATTCCTCCTGCTAAATGCAGCTGAAATCTCTAGACATAATATGTAAAACAAACATAAGAAAATTCTGATTGATGGAGAGAGAAGGCAGACCAGCTCAAGCACCTCAGGACACAAAAAACAATGTGGCAACAAACTCCTTGGGTTTTCTTTTTGCGCCCTATGTATCCCGACCGGGCACCAGAGGAGCCCAGGAGTAGGAAACGCCAACCGGCACAAACAAAAGAAAAAAAATAGCCGCAAGAAAACTCTGATTTCTGCAGCCAAAGGAATGGGAAAGGGCAGCCTAACAAGACAGAAGCCTTTGTGACAACATGTACCCCATTCCAGCCAAACTCCAGAGAAAAAAATGACACACAACATTCCTACTCCCACTCTCCCACCCCTGGTCAGTGGAAGCTAGCAGAGAACCGGGATGTCTACCCCTGCCCTGAGGTCACAAGACACATCTCCCACTCTGCACCGGGGGGTGTCAGCAGAGTCTCAGTGGGCGACTTGGGCTTCCATCCTCACTCCAGGGGTCATGAGGCACGGTTGCCTTTCCTTACTAGTACAGTGTCTGTTGAGGCCTGCTAAAACAGAATTCAAATGAGATCCAGAATCTCATAACATAATACCCCAAATGTCCAGGATACAATTTTATTTATTTATTATTTATTTATTTTTAAATATTTATTTATTTTTGGGAGAGAGCAGGAGGGGCAGGGGCAGAGAGAGGGGCAGGGAGGATCTAAAGCAGGTTCTGTGTGGACAGCAGTGTGTCTGATGGGGGGCTTGAACTCAAGGACTACGAGATCATGACCTGAAGTTGGATGCTCAACCAACTGAGCCACCCAAGCGCCCCTGAGATACAATTTTAAAAATCAGTTATAAGTGTCTGACTCTTGACTTCAGCTCAGGTCATGATCTTATAGTTCAGGGTGGCAGAAGGGAAGTATTTGAGCCCCACATTGGGCTCTGACTGACAGTGCAGAGCCTGCTTGGGATTCTCTCTCTCCCTCCCTCCCTCTCTGCTCCTTCTCTCCCATGCACTCTTTTTCTCACTCTTTCTATCAAAATAAATAAATGTAAAAAAAAAAAAGCTTTATTAAAAAATCAGTTATCCTACCAAGAACAAGAAAAATCTCATCTTGGGGTGAGAGAAAGACAATCAACAGATGCCAAAATGGAGAAACTATAGATGTTAAAATGATCTGACAATGTTTTTAAAGTGGCTTTCCTAAAAATCCTTCAATAACCAATCATGAGTTCTCAAATGAAAACATAGGATGGCACAAAAACAGACACTCAGATCAATGGAACCCAGAATCAAGAGAACCCAGAAACAGACCCACAAACATATGGTCAACTAATCTTTGACAAAGCAGGAAAGAATATCCAATGGAAGAAAGACAGTCTCTTCAGCAAGTGGTGCTGGGAAAACTGGACAGCGACATGCAGAAGAATGAACCTGAACCACTTTCTTACACCATACACAAAAATAAACTCAAATGGATGAAAGGCTTAAATGTAAGACAGGAAGCCATCAAAATCCTTGAGGAGAAAGCAGGCAAAAACCTCTTTGATCTTGGCCACAGCAACTTCTTACTCAACACGTCTCCGGAGGCAAGGGAAACAAAAGCAAAAATTAACTATTGGGACCTCATCAAAATAAAAGGCTTCTGCACAGCAAAGAAAACAATCAGCAAAACTAAAAGGCAACTGACAGAATGGGAGAAGATATTTGCAAACGACATATCAGAGAAAGGGTCTGTATCCAACATCTATAAAGAACTTCTCAAATTCAACACCCCAAAACCAAATAATCCAGTGAAGAAATGGGCAAAAGACATGAATAGACACTTCTCCAAAGAAGACATCCAGATGGCCAACTGACACATGAAAAAATGCTCAACATCACTCACCACCAGGGAAATACAAATCAAAGCCACAATGAGATACCACCTCACACCTTTCAGAATGGCTAACATTAACAACTCAGGCAACAACAGATGTTGGCGAAGATGCAGAGAAAGAGGATCTCTTTTGCACTGCTGGTGGGAATGCAAATTGGTGCAGCCACTCTGGAAAACAGTATGGCGGTTCCTCAAAAGATTAAAGATAGAACTACCCTATGACCCAGCAATTACACTACTAGGTATCTATCCAAGGGACACAGACATGCTGTTTTGAAGGGGCACATGCACCCCAATGTTTATAGCAGCGCTATCGACAATAGCCAAAGTATGGAAAGAGCCCAAATGTCTATCGATGGATGAATGGATAAAGAAGAGGTGATATATATATACAATGGAGTATTACTCGGCAATCAAAAAGAATGAAATCTTGCCATTTGCAACGACATGGATGGAACTGGAGGGTATTATGCTAAGTGAAATTAGTCAGTCAGAGGAAGACAAATATCATATGATTTCACTCATATGAGGACTTTAAGACACAGAACAGATGAACACAGGGAAGGGAAGCAAAAATAATATAAAAACAGGGAGGGAGACAAAACATAAGAGACTCTTAAATATGGAGAACAAACAGAGAGTTGCTGGTGGGGTTGTGGGAGGGGGGATGGGCTAAATGGGTAAGGGATATTAAGGAATCTACCCCTGAAATCATTGTTGCACTATATAATAATTTGGATGTAATTTTAAAAAATTAAATTAAAATAAAAACAAAACAGAAATTTAAAAAAATGCTGATTAGAAACTGATTAGATATCTTCAATAATAATTGATGTCTATTGAACATATAATGTAATAGGAACTTTTATTACGTCATTTAATCTCAAGAAAATTCTATGAGTTAGGTCTCATTTTTGTCATTCCTTTTTTCAGGAGAGGAAAGTTAATTGCTACATGACTTCAAAATTAAAACGTATATGGTATTTTAATATTATGAATATTAAGCTATGATTACAATAGAAAAAAGAAAACATAGGAAATATCAACAAAGAAATAGAAGTTATAAAAAATAACCATATGGATATTATATAACTGGAAAATACAACAAAAGAAGTTAAAAAAAGAACTCCCTGGATAAACTCAGTAGTAGAGTGGAGGTAACAAAGGATAAAATCAGTGAATTTAAGGCCAAATTAATAGTGTGTACCCATTCTGAACAACAGAGAGAAAAACGATTGGGGGCGGGGGGAGGAGGAAGTTATCCCTCATCTTATCGGAGTTCCAGAAAGACAGGGGAGAGAGAGAAAGTGGGACTGAAAAAGCAGTTGAAGAATAATTGCTGAAAATTCCCCAAATTTGGCAAAAGACAAAAGTCTAGATTGAAGAAGCTGTACAGATTCCAGAAGGGATAAACTCAAATAAACAAACACCAAGGCATCATATTTGTACTTCTGAAAACTACCAACAACAACAAAAAAATCTTGACATCAGAGAGAAATGACAAACGACTTACAGAGGAGCACTGATTCCAATGACAGCCCAATTCCGATTTGAAATGGAGGCTGGAAAGAAGTGGTGCAACATTTCTCAAGTGCTGAAAGAAAATCACCATCAACTTAGAATTCTATATCCAGCAAAAATATCCTTCAGACAGGAAGGTGGAAGACTAAGAGGAAGAAAAACTAAGGGAAATTGTGGTGACCAATAAACCTCCCCTAAAAGGATGAGTAGAGGTAACTCTTCAGATGCAAAAGAATGATAAAAGAAGGAAACTTGGAACATCAGCAATAAAGAAAGGATAACACAAAGAGTAAAAATATTGGTTAATATAAAATGCCATTTTCCTCTTGAGTTTTAAAATTTGTGTTTCGGGGGTGATTGGGTGGTTCATGGGTTCAGGCCCCACATCAGGCTCTGTGCTGACAGCTCAGAGCCTGGAGCTTGCTTCAGATCCTGTGTCTCCCTTTCTCTCTGCCCCCCCTCTGCTCATGCTCACTCACTCTCTCTCTCAAAAATAAATAAACATTAAAATTTTTTTTAATTTTTTAAATTTGTGTTTGGTATTGGAAATAAAAATTATAAATATTGTTGGATGATCTCAATGTATATAATATTTAAGACAATTATATTAAAAAGGAGGAAGGGTAAAGGGACAAAAATGCACATTTCACTTGAAGTGGTAAAATGTCAGCATCAGTAAACTGTGATAAGTTATGTATGCACAATTTAATATTTGACCAACAAATAAAAAACTAGACAAAAAGATACACCCAAAAACATTACAGGCAACTCAAATTGGAATTCTAAAAAATTGCTCAAGTAATCACAGGGAGGCAAGAAAGACAGGAATGAAAAATGAGGGACAAGCAGAAAATAAATAATAAAATGTCAGACTTATAGTACTAATATTTAAGTTCTATTATTTCAATAATTAAGGTAGATATAAGTAGTATAAATAGACCAATTAAAAGACAGAGATTGGCAGATGGATTTTTAAAAACATGCCCTGGTGAAAATCCTAAACTCCAAGAGTAAAGCATAACAATCCTAAGCTTTTAGGCAATGTGAACAGCTTGCTTATGAAGGAAAGAGGGTCTTCCAGAATTATTTTGTGGACTCCACAGACTGCCCTTGTTAAAATGTATTGAGACCTAATATTTGTTAGTCACAGTTCTAAGCAGTTTATGTGATCTCATTTTTATAATTCTATGGAACCCCATTTTATAGAGGAGGAAATTAAGGCTAACTTTCCCAAGGTGACTTGATTAGTAAGAATCTAAGAAGATTCAAACCCAGGGAAAGAAATGAAAGAAACTAAAGAATGAGTACAAGTTAGCTACCTAAATAAGAGAGAGAGAAGAGAGTTTCCAGACAGAGAACAGCACATTGGGAGGTTCTGAGGATGGAAAGGAACACCTATTACATGCTGCGTGTTTTAAATACGCTATTAACTACCACAAAACCCCAACAAGCAGGTATTAGGGTGTCCCTTTTGCAGATGAAGAGACTAAGCAAAGTTAAGTAACTTGCTCAAAATAATCCAGTAGTAGGTGATAGAGCCAGAATTTAAAACTGGGTCAGCCGCAATCTGCTATTGGGTCAACAGGCCAGAAAGGCTCTTGGAACATATTTCCACGATGGTTGTCATTATCATTCCATAGTTTCCCTGTAGTGACCCAGCAATTAAAACTTTAAAGAGAAAAGGATCTACCTACCTTCCTGGGTTATTTTACTCAAGTCCACTGGGTCTGAGTGTCATCTATAAAAGAAAGAATTGAGCATCATCAGTGTTTTTCTTTTTTTTAAATTAATTTTATTTTTAAGTAAACTCTATGCCCAACAAGTGGCTTGAACTCATGACCGTGAGATCAAGAGTCACATGACTGAGCCAGCCAAGTGCCTATGGCATCTTGCCTTAGTAAATATCTTAAGCTGAAGGAATTTTAAAAAATTATTTTTAATGTTTATTTATTTTTGTGAGAGAGACATAGTGTAAGAGGGGGAGGGGCAGAAAGAGGAAAACACAGAATCCAGAGCAGGCTCCAGGCTCTGAACTGTCAGCACAGAACCCGACCACATGGGGTTCGAGCCCACGAACCATGAGATCATGACCTGAGCCGAAGTTGCATGCCCAACTGACTGAGCCACCCAGGTGCTCTGAAGGAATTTTTTAAAGATTTTATTTTTAGGTAATCTCTACATCCAACATGGGACTCAGAACTACAACCCTAAGATCAACAATCACACTCTGTACCAGCTGAGCCAGCCAGGCACCCCTAGTGTATTTCTAACTTTGGTGAATGAAGGGCAGACCAGTGGAATCCTTTATTCAGTTCAGATCCTATTAAATGGAAGCCCAATGTAGAAGACAGGTACAAGCAGAGCAAACGTGACTGAAGGGAGCTGGAAGATGGAGGGCTAGTGCTAGACCCTCTTCAGTTAAAGCACTCTGTTACAACCCTGAGTTCTGGAACCAGTACATGGAGAGGCCCTGCGCACAGGGGAGCATGTTGGAGGCACTCTCTCCCATCTTAGTGTAGGATAGGGAGAGAGGTAGATGACCTTGATTTTGTTAAAAACAAGGATTTATTCATATTTTGTTACGACGGACTACGTACCGAGACATTGTGTCTTAGTCTTTTCTTTGAATCAGGGATGTTCTGGGAAGGATCTGGGCCATAGAGTCAGACGTGACTTGAACAGCAGCTCTTGCCCTTGCTAGCTTTTGTGACCTTGGACAACTAT
Organism: Panthera tigris; assembly: GCF_018350195.1. NCBI lineage: Eukaryota > Metazoa > Chordata > Mammalia > Carnivora > Felidae > Panthera > Panthera tigris. Next base: position 58,708,711 of record NC_056672.1, on the reverse strand, counting down.
GTAACCTTTCAGTTTTCACATCATAATAAACAGATAATACTGACTTTGGGGAGTGTTGTGAGGATTAAATTAAATAATAAGGATAAAGCACCCAGCAGAGAATCGGTGTACTGTAGACATTTAATAAAAAGCAGCTATTATTATTTGAAACTCTGAGATCTTGACACTTAAAGTCTGCTTCTTCTTTCACAATTTGTGGAGCTTGGTTCTTTCTTTCTTCTCTTTTTTTCTTTTTTCCTTTTTTTAAAACTGTAAATTAATTGATGTAAAAAGAGATGATACTTTTTGCAAATTCTGGAATGTCGACCATACTTTAAATCTGTAAATGTAAGGTGTGGATTATGAAAAACCACAGTGACGTTGAAGAAATGATACACTTTTATAATCTAGACCCTGACTAATGACTGTTGCACATGCTGATTAGCTTGAAACCAAACAGCCAGAGTGTTTACAGAATAATCCATTATTAAAACGTACATATTTTCAAAAATAAAAGATGCTTTTCTGATTCTAGTATGGACAAGATAAGGATAACCTAATTTTACAGAACTTCCGTCTTAAAATATAAGTGATGCTTTGTGCACCATCATATAGTTGGGGGCATAGCCTAATCTTCCAGAGCCTGTGGTTTACCAGAGGCTAAAGTCATGGCAGATTTCCTATAATGGTCCATGAATCCCTGCCGCTTCCCATGAAGCTTAATGGGAGAACATTTGAGAGCATACGGTACTTTGTCAACTGATCCTAATGTGTCCATTAGTGTGGCTCCACAGGGAATTTCAATCTATGCCTAAAGAATGGTCACTTGGGGAACAGAAATAGCTATTTACAGCCCCCACCTCCCAATAACTCTGTCCTCTGTCCAGCCTCCCCCTCTTTTTTCAGTCCTACCAGAAAGACATATAACTAGGTGTGTGCCATTAAGGGTATCTGCATTATCCACACTTGAGCCATAATCTCTTAAGGCACACCACCTTGATATCCTTCAAGACCTTATGCAGACAATACCTCATTTGACCCTCACAATACTCCTCTGAGCTAGGTTTTGTTATTCCATTTCACAGATGGGGAAAACAGAAGCACACAATGGTTAAAGTATTTGCTTGGAGGTCAGAGGTAAGTGGTAGAACTACGCTGAGTCCAGTGCAATCGCCCAACTCCATGCTGGATGTGTAGAGGCGTCTACTTGGATTGATTGGGTTCTGTGAATTTCTGTTCTTTGTTAGCCTGAATCAAGATGTGGCCCAAATTAAATATACCCACATTTATTCATTCATTAAAATAACATTCATAGGGGAGGGGAAGAGGGAAAAAAAGTTACAGAGAGGGAGGGAGGCAAACCATAAGAGACTCTTAAATACTGAGAAGAAACTGAGAGTTGATGGGAGGTGGGGGAGAGGGGAAAGTGGGTGATGGGCACTGAAGAGGGCACCTGTTAGGATGAGCACTGGGTGTTGTATGGAAACCAATTTGACAATAAATTATATTTTAAAAAATAAAATAAAATAAAAACAATTAAAGTATAAGAATAAAAAATAAAATAAAATAAAATAAAATAAAATAAAATAAAATAAAATAAAATAAAATAAAATAAAATAAAATAACATTGACTGGGAGCCATAGGGTAAAGTACTACGCTATGAAGGGAGTAGTGTCCTAGAAAATTCAAGAGCTTTGGAATAATTCAGCACACAGATATATGGACATCCTGGACCTACTAAGTTCTCATTAAGTGCTAGTTATTGTTAGTAAGAGGTGCTATGGAGATGAATCACACATGGTCCTGACCCTGAAATGGCTCTAAAGTTTAAATAAATTATATGATGATCTTAAAAAATAAAAGAGCTGACTCCCTTTCTTACATCTTATATTTTACTTTTCATTTTAAAATAAAATCCAGGGGTGCCTGGGTGGCTCAGTTGGTTAAGAGCCCAGTTTTGGCTCAGGTCTTGATTTCAGGGTTGTGAGTTCAAGCCCCACACATGGTTCCATGCCAGGTGTGGAGCCAGCTTAAAAAACAAAAGGTTTTTTTAATTTAAAAAATAAAAATAAGAAAAATAAAATCCAAATGGATGAAAGATTTCTGTGGTGAAACCATGAAAGTACTAGAGGAAAATACAGTTTAATTTAATCTTGGAGAAAGAAAGGTCATAAACATTCAATAGAAGATAAAAATCAGTAATTAATGGGGAGCCCTGGTGACACAGTTGGTTGGATGTCCAACTTCAGCTCAGGTCATGATCTTACAGCTCATGGGTTCGAGCTCCAGGTCGGGCTCTGTGCTGACAGCATGAAGCCTAGTTGGGATTCTCTCTCTCTCTGCCTCTCTTTCTCTGAAAATAAATAATTGATTTTAAAAATGTTTTTAAATAAAAATAAAAATCAGTAATTAAAAGATCAACAACCCGGTAGAAAAATTGGCGAAAGATAGGAATAGCTAATTGATGGTAAAGCAATTATAAATGGTTCATGTATAGAAATGACCAACCTAGGGGTGCCTGCGTGGCTCAGTCGGTTAAGCGTCCGACTTCAGCTTGGGTCACAATCTCACGGCCCGTGAGTTTGAGCCCCGCGTCGGGCTCTGGGCTGATGGCTCAGAGCCTGGAGCCTGCTTTGGATTCTGTGTCTCCCTCTCTCTCTGCCCCTCCCCCATTCATGCTCTGTCTCTCTCTGTCTCAAAAATAAATAAATGTTAAAAAATTAAAAAAAAAAAAAAAAAGAAATGCCCAACCTCACTCATTAAAGATACTGAAATAAAGGCAGCATTGAGATATCATGTAATGACAAAGACAAAAAGTTTCATAATACATGTGTTGTTGGAGATGTTGGAAAACAAACCCATGTTTTGTTGGTGGGGGTGTCTATTTGTACATTTTCTATGAAGGGCAATTTGGCAGTATCTATGAAAAAGTTTTAAATGTGTACCAGTAGCAAAACATTTCAAACAACCAAAATGCCCAACATTAAAGTAGAAATAAATTATGGCACATGCATTTAATGAAATGCCATATAACTCTTTTTTTTTTTTTTTTTGAAGTTAGGCTGTGGTTTTTTTTCTCCATATAACTCTTTAAAAAAAGAAAAAGAAAGCTCTTTGGCTACTGCCGATTGAGAACAATTTTCACAATATATTGTTAATTTTTTTAAAGCAAGGCACAAAATCATGAGTACCATTAGCTACCATTTGTATTTTTAAAAAGAGAAACAAATTGTTATTTAAGAATATACATAAGACTCATAACACTAGCTGACTGGGGGAAAGAACTAGAAGGCTGAAGGACAGGCTCTCACCTACACACTTTGTAGCTTCTGAATTTTGAACTTCACATTGGTATTAAATGGTTTTAAATTTTAATATTGATAAGATCTTTTAACCTAGCAATTTCAATTCTAGGTATTAACTCTACAAATGTATTTACACATGTATTCCATATATACAAAGGCACTCACTGCAGTGTTTTATATAATGACTAGAGGCTGCAAACATCCTAAATGCTCATTAAGAGGAGAGCTTAATAAATTATAATTCAGTTATTCAAAGAGTTGAATGCTTTCATTAAAAAAAAAGAAAGGGGCACCTGAGTGGCTTGGTCTGTTAATTACCCAACTTCACCTTAGGTCACGATCTCCCGGTTCCTGAGTTCAGGCCCTGCATTGGGCCCCACGCTAACAGTGTGGAGCCTGCTTGGGATTCTCTCTCTCTCCCTCATTCTCTGCCTCTCCCCCACTTGCTCTCTCTCTCTCTCTCTCTCTCTCTCTCTCTCAAAATAAATAAACTTTAAAATGAAGAAGAAAGACTGAGGGAGAATAACTATAAATAGTTTTCAGGGCAGGGTGCCTGGGTGGCTCAGTGGGTTAAGCGTCGGACTTGGGCTCAGGTCATGATCTCACGGTTTGTGAGTTCAAGCCCTGAGCCCCACATCGGGCTCTGTGCTGACAGCTCAGAGCCTGGAGCTTGCTTCAGATCCTGTGTCTCCCTTTCTCTCTGCCCCTCCTATGTTCGTGCTCTGTCTCTCTCTCTCAAAAATATACATTAAAAAAATGTTTTAATAAAATTTTTTAAATAGTTTTGAATTAAAAAAAGATATATATAGAATGGAATGTATTACATGATAATAGTATGCTTGTATATAGACTATACAAGACCATAGACTATTTCTGGAAGAATATACTGTTAATACTGGTTGCCCAGTGGTGGCGGGGGACCAGGGGTAGTTTGGCAGGGGGAGGGCAGCTTGGGACTGACATGTGACCGACAGACAGACATGGGAAAACAACTTGCTTTTCACTGTCTATCTCTTTGTGGCTTTTGAATGTTTTACCATGTGCAAATATTATGCACTCAACAAAAAAATTTTAAGCACATTATGTTCAAATATAGGGGCCCATATGTATTAAGTTGAAAGTTGTCTCCCTGTGGGTTCTGCCTGTTGATTCAGCTTCTATCATTAGAGTCACATGTAAAGTAGGTTTAACCCCTCTCAATCTAGAGGCTCTTGAGATATTTGAATACTCAAAGTGATCACTTCTCTGGCCAAGCTCGCTCAGAGTCCCAAATTGCTTGTTCTAGGAAAGGCCCTTCCCCATCCTGGTTCCTCTCTTTGAACCCTCCTGATCCCCAGGATTTCTTGGAAAGAGCACTATCCAAGGCTGAGCACAGCTCTTCATGAATGTATTGGGCTGCTGTCACCTCTCCATTGTTGTTATGACCTTCTCCCTACTGGGGTTTCTGCCTTGGATGGGGAGAGTCAAGCCAGTGGGAAATGGCAGGAACACATCATCCCCTGAGGTGCCCTGCCTCCAGCCTACTGAGGCAAGGCTAGCCCAGTGCTTTTCCTTTCTCCTGGGAGGGGGCAGTGCTCATCCTATACCTTGTAACCTCTTACTTGCCGCAGAGTCTGGATTCAGGGTGGCTGAAGGAAGGGACAGTTTAAAACACGGTGTTCATGAGACACTCATGAAACATTTAAGAATCAAAAATGCCAAGGTGGTTCAGTGGTGAGGGGTTGTGTTCAGGAAAGCATCCCCAAGTCGTGTTGGGGGAGAGCAAGATGAATCCACAACTGGCTAAAGATGTGCTCACACATACTGTGCTCTCCTTGTCCACTCTGGCTCTGCATCAAAATAAGGAAGTCTCTGGGCTGCTCTGGGAAGGGCAAGGTGGACCTCAATGGCCTCTGCAAGCACTTCTACCCTAGAAACCATCATGAATTTACCTCAGCCCTTGGCCTTTCTTTTCCTTTCAAATACAATGTTAGTTTTTTCTGATTATAAAAAAAATAATACACATCTATCGTATACAATTTAGAAAATACAAAAAATTTAAAAAAGAACAACCATAATCTTACCACATACACCATCTATTTCTATTTCTATTTATTTTGTTTCTTACAAAATTGACCACCTGGCATCCAATTTTGCATTCTACTCTTTGGACTGAACATTACAGCCTAACATTTTTCATGTTAACTGTTTTCAAAACCGTAATCAGCAATGCTTGAAAGCAGTCTTAAGTTTAGAGATATACTGCAATCATTTATATAATCATCTGCCTATTTTGAGACATTTTGTTTCCAATTTTCCCCTAAAGAATGCTATGATTAATACCTTTATACATAAATCGACATCTGCCTCCTTGATTAGGTTTTAGAGTAAATTTCTGAAAGTAGAAGTCTTGAGTCAAAGGGCTCTTCATACATACTGTTCAATTGCATTCCAGGAGGGATGCACCAATTCACTGTGTGTATACAGGTGCCCCTCTTGCCTCTCATTTGCCAAACTGAGAGTCATTAAAAAACCTTTTTTTTTTTTTTACTAATTTTATAGGTAACAAAATGCTATCTCATTACTTTAAAAATGTATTTGCATTTATTTGATTACAAGTGAAGCTAAAATGTGTTTTCATATGTTTATCATACTTCAGGGGAGATACATATAAAGTGCCTATCCAATAGTATTGCCGTATTTAGCCAGTCAGGCAACATTTTCATTATTAATATTGAGTTTTTATCTAAGCACCTTTACACTTGCTTCTCCCATAGAGCAGCACCGAGAAACAAACAAAAGGTATCTAAACAACTGCATGTATATTAAAAAATAACAGATTGCAACTGCCCTCCATTATCTTCCATGAGGCTAATTGAGCCTAAATGGATCCTGATATAAATTTCAGCATTACAGAAAATGAATCCTCATGTTTAGTGGTAAGTGCCCTCTGTAGTAATCAGAATAATTGTATTACGCAGTTCTGAAAAGACAAGAAAGGATTCTTTCTATTTCATTGTGGAGGGCTGGGGGAGACAAGGTAAGAAGGCTAAGAGGCAAGGGGTATATGCTTGGCCCCTGGCTAGGACCTAGAATGCCTGGATCCTCTCCCTAGCTCAATCTGTGACTCTAGTCTCACTTGTCATGGAACTTGAAACAGGTCTTGGTTATTTTGAGGAGATCCTCCTTAACTTACAGATAAGGAAACAGAGATTCTGGGGGGCAGAAGTCTCTAATCAAGGTTATGGGTTTCTTTTCCATGGAAACGACTGTTTTGAAAAGGGAGAAGAATGGGCTATTGGTCTATATAACCGGTTAGAGCAGATGGTGGATGTGACTATGCAACATTTGTTCATCCATAAAGGGGTCCAGGTATTCCCTCAGGTTTCTCCCAAGCTCTGCTACTATGTGAGTCACTGTTGGGAGGGTTCTCTTTGTACCCTGGACGTGGACTGAGTCCCAGTCTGGACAAGATACTTCACAGGCTATAGAGTCTGGAGGAACTAGTCTATGGATGGCTGGGCATAGTTACTCACCATTAGCAGAAAGACAGATGAAAGTCTCTGCTTCTCTCATGGCGTGCCATCTTCACAGCATACAGTAAGCATTTTTAGTTTGCTCACAAACTGCCCTGCAACTTTAAAATCTGGATCCAGATCAGCAAAGGCAGTCTATCCAGCAAACCCACAAAAGTAGGGGGCCTCTGCTTCCATGGGCCTTCAGCTTCTGCAGGGGCCGCTGCAACACTGGCACCCTCAGTTCACGAGGATGTGCTCTCAGGAGGTACGCAAGGTGGCCATTCATGAGGACATGCTCCTAGGTGGTGTGTAACATGACAGCTTTACATCAACACCTCAGATACCATCTCACTCTGCAGCAAACAACTGCAGATGCCCTCTGTTCCAGAAAGGTGCTATGGATATTTACAAGTACCCCATGGCGATGTGGAGCTCTTAGAGGGGGAGAAATCAGAAGTACGAGGGAAGATGATGGCTGTTTTCAATTCTCTGGAGGCTCATGTGGTACCAGACAAATTAGGCTTGTTCTGTGGGCCTCACAGGGCAGAGCCACAACCAATGGGACTGGAGGTGGCTGGGAAGGAGAGCTGGAGTCAATAGAAGGAAGACTTTAGGAGTTAAGTCAGACTTCCGTGTTAGTCTAGGGTTCCTCCCCTCCTACACTAGCAAGAGAGGTAGTGCCTGACCTTACAACTAATCAGAGCAAAGCTGGGCCCTATCAAACGTAGTGTTGGTGGATGACTCAAGTATTATCCATAGAGGGGAGCAACTTGATCGGGATCCAGCTCTACTCGAACCTGACTTGCCAAGAATCCTTAACTCCTCTATTTCCTTGCATCATAAGGAAAACTGATAATATGTGAGGTCCCTCTGGGCCCTAGAGTTCTCAGTCTATAATTTTGTGTACTTATATCTACACCAATCCATCCCTGTCAACAGATCACTATATTGCTTTAATTCAGCTGCATTTCTGAAACACTTGAATGACACTATTCTAACAATCTCTGTCCAGATTATTCAAAGAGTCTCTTGCCTTAAAAACTTTTGATGACAAAATACAGATCATTGGAGGACATGGGGAGAGAGGGTAGAGGACATTATATCTTCCTAAAACATAGTCTTTGGAGAGCTTTGTTCAATTATTCACTTTTCTATTAGATTTTGACATTGAATTTTCTTCACAACATAAAAATGTGCTTTAGAAAGGTCAGGAACGTAACACAGAATTTTCATTAAGGAGAAAAGTTTGCTGATTTGTCTTTAAATTACTAAGAAAGTAGAGGTATAAAAGTATTTCTGACCATGCTTAGAATTCTTAAGCTGCCATATCTGTTTTCCAGTCAAATTGCCCACTTTTTCCGATGAGGTCCAAAGAAAGCAAGGCAGCAACTGCACACTGCCTACGCAGTATCCGTCCTGCACTTCCTCCTTAGTAACAGTAACTCCCTCCTTAGTAACACCTGGGTATGGTGCCCAAACAAAACTTTACATTTCCTAGCCTGCACTTCAGCTAAAGATGTCCATTAGGATTTAATGAGTCATGGAAAGGGATTCCCAGGAAAGCTGTTTAATGGAGTGCCCCCTTTTGTCCTTTCCTAATTCTTCCTTCCAGTTGCCTGGGATGTGAAGATGATAGCTGTAGCTATAGCTGAGGAAGCCATTGGGACCATGAGGTGACCTTGAAGATAGAAACCTATGCTAGAGACTGGGGAACAAAAGGATAATAGGAGCTTAGATATATGTTGTAATCTCTAGGGTAGCCACTAAGACAATAATAAAAAACGTATAATGAAGAAGCTGAGAAAGGAGGAAAAAAAGAATAATAAAAAATAGTTGATTAATCCAAAATAAGGCAAGGAAAACTAGAGAAAAGAATATAAAACAGGTGAGGCAAATGGAAAACAAATACTAAGATGGTGGCTATCAACGCAAACAAATCACAAACCTAAATAAATAGCTGCTGGCACCCCAGTTGTTATAACCACACTCTGGCCAAAGTGGGGACAATCTGGGCCTCACTAGGATATAAGAGCACTGGATTAAAATTCACCTGATATGTGCAAATCCATGAATTCATAATGATATAAAAATCCTACTTGATCATCTTAGGACAATGCCAGGGAACCAACTCATTATCTTGAAAACTGTTAAATATAGGGATAGAACGGAGAATTTATCCCGCCTTTCCTATATAAACTGTACCTGGTCGTGTGCTGGTAAATGTTAACAACTGGCTCTCTGTGTGGGGGGGGGGGAGCCCTGATTTACATCATTTGCAAATTTCCATGGTGTAAATTCTCTTATTGTGGCCAATTTCAAGCTACCAATGGGAAGAGGTGTGCACAATTAGCTCTCACAAGCTGGTAAATGTGACTCCGGCACACCGCTGACGATATCTCTGAGTAATAACACAGTCGGTGGAGGGAAACACCTCTTAATCAAAAGCATTCCAACTTATAAGTAAAAGGGAAATGATAGAACTAGAACATCACCATTTTGCAACTTGCAGTGAATTAATGGATCTTGGCATTGAGCACCTCAGCTGCTAACATCACACTAGGAGTAGCAGCCGAACATCGTGTGCCTCCTGATGAAAGAATGCCACACCACTTACGGTCCTGCCAATGGGATCCGGCCCAACTCTGTAGAGTCTCTGGATCCAGCTGCCAATTTTGCAGGAAATACAAAGAACAGAGGACTATGTCAAACTGCACCAGAAGTGTGCAATAAGAAATCCAAACCGTGGGAAACTTCACAGGTCAAATGGTCCAGGTTCTTCAACAGATAAATTGTAAGAAAAAGAAAGGAATGGAAGAGAGGCTAGTAGATTAAAAGAGATTTAAATAACATAATCAACTTTAATAGGCAAGATCTTTTATGGGCAGGATTAAAATACAGTGTCTCGGGATGCAGAGATAGGTGATAAAAGTATAAACATTCCAGGAAATGATCATTCTAAAGTCAGGAAAGTAGTCACTTTTACTGGAATGGAGGTGAGGCCACAGCAGGCATATGAAGGGCCCTGTATTGGCTGCAGAGTTTTACTTCCCGATCTAGGCTACAAGAACCTGTATATATAACCCTCATGAGAACTCATGAAACTACATATTTCTTTGCAGTGTTCTGTATCTATGTATGATTTTACAATAAAAGAGGTTAAAACAGAAGTCAGATGAAAGTAGCGCATACTAATGATTTCATTTAACAAAGTTCAAAACCAGACAAAACTAATCTGTGTGCGTTAGAGGCCAAGAGAGTAGCTACCCTTGGGTAGGGCTAAGGTCTGGAAGGAGGCACAAGAAGGCTTCCAGGTAATGTTCTGTTTTTATCTGGCTGCTGGTCACATGGGTGAGCTAACTTTGTGAAAATACATGAGAGAAAATTAATCCATGTTGTGCTAATGCCACTGTTATTTTAGATTTCCTGTTACTTAATCCAAAGTCCCTGATGAGTTAATTGCAGGGTGTCCCCTCTCCACCACTATCGCTGCAATGCCGCCTGCCCTGCGGGTCCTTAATGACTTAGCACAGCACCAGTTGCTGGGGTTTGGGTCAGTCTCCTCTCCAGGAAGAGGGAGTCTTGAGCACTGAGCCTCCCACTTCCTCTGAGAGTCAGTCAGTCATTCCACCAGACTTAATGAGCCCTGACTTGTAGAATTATAGAGACGCGTCACCCAGTCACCATCGCCATAGGGTCAGGAGTTAGTATAAAGAAATGTGAAATTATTATTTTGTTAATTTTTTAATGTTTATTTATTTGTTTTAAGAGAGAGAGAGAGCATGAGCAGGGGAGGGGCAGAGAGACAGAGAGAGTCCCAAGCAGGCTCTGAGCTGTCAGCGCAAAGCCTGATACAGGGCACGAACTCACAAACCATGAGATCATGACCTGAGCGGAAACCAAGAGTCCGACACTTAACCGACTGAGCCACCCAGGTGCCCCATGAAATTATTATTTTAAAATGTGCTGTTCAAAGACCCGATATTAAAGCGCACATTAGAAATTCCTTAGAGTTTAGCACTAGCAAAATAATTTGTCTCTTTTGACAAATTGACTTGCTTCCCTTTATCACTTAATGAAAGCTATCTCACTCACCACACATTTCTTCTTGCCTGGGCTGCCAAGGAAATCAGAGTTACATTTATTGCTAAATGACGGCAACTTTTTCTGGCTGATAGTGACAAATCCCACAGCCTCACAGTCTATCCTGCCGATTTCCAAATCTCTGTTTTCTACTCAATACCATCTCCTAAATTTCTTCAACTCCTTAGTATGACAGACCAAACTTCCCAATCTGACTACAACCAAATCTTCCTCCCTCGCCCCTCACCACTCACAGCACCCTCTTTGCATGTCACAACGTTTTTCTCATCATTTCCCAAATGGACCGTGCACTTTAGGCTCGAAGCATTTTCCTTTAAAAAGGTATTAAAAACAACTTCGTTGAGGTATAATCTAAATGCCATAAAATGCACTCACTGTAAGTGTATCCCAAGTACATTCGGGCATGCTCTTATTGCCTTCCTTTTCCACTTAGTGATCTCCTATTCTTCTTCAAGACCCAGGTGCTGTCACCTCCTCTGTGAAGTCACACCCAGCAAACTCACACTGACTAAATTTCTCCCTCCTATAGAAGTTTCCATTTGCCTCTGTTACAGCATTTAGCATATTACATTATTATTCCTTATTGACTTCCACATAGTGTCACAAATGTGAGCTCCTTAATGACAGGTGTGCATCTAAGACATTTCCCACTGCTATGCTGTCTTCCAGAACATTAGTCATTCTCCAAAAGCAGTCAAGTTGCCTAGAGGAAGCTGCTTATCGCCAGTAATGAATAACCTAGGGGACACCACAACTGTGGGAGCTCTGCAAAGAACCAAATAAATCCCTTCTACTTGAGTTTGTCAGAATGCCTGAACCATGGTGCACACTGGCCATGAACTCTCATTCCAGATTCAAGAGTTATACAAGAGTTTTAGACTTCAGGGAAGACTATGAGTGAAAGCCTGACACAGAATGACTTCTAAGGAACATCAGCAATATCAACAATATACCACATTTCCTTGGACCTAAGGCGCCACCAATTGTAAGATACATCCCAGTCTCAGAGGTAAAAAGGTGAGCTTCTTAGAGTCTGTGAAGTATGGTGAATTACTCCCTGCATACCTTAAGGAAGAGCAAGGGGAAAGGCAGGACAGGACAGAGAACTTGAAATACCCTAACACTGAAAATGTTATATAGTGCACATCATGTCCCATCCCTGCCCTGAGAATTTCAAACTACTTTTTAAATTTTTTTTAATGTTTGTTTATTTTTTTTTGAGAGAGAGAGAGAGAGAGAGAGAGAGAGAGAGAGAGAGAGAGAGAGAGCCTGAGCAGGGGAGGGGCAGAGAGAGAGACAGGGAGACACAGAATCCAAAGCAGTCTCCAGGCTCTGAGCTGTCTGTCAGCACAGAGCCCCATGTGGGGCTTGACCTCATGAACCACGAGATCATGACCTGAGGTGAAGCTGGCTGTTTAGCCGACTGAGCCACTGAGGCACCCCTCAAACTACTTTTTAAAAGCACTAAGCTATAAATGAAAAATGAAGAGGCCTAACAACATTCTGATTTTTCCTATGAGGAATACTTTAATGTTTTTTGGAAAACATCAGGTATCATGTTTTTTCCAAACAAAAATACCATTGGTAGGTATCCCTGCTTTGCTAGTGCCCGAGACGTGCACTTAGTGTGCCTGCAATGGGCCATCTGGCACTGGAGGGAGGGAAGGATGGGAGCTGCGGCTGAGCCGACCCCATGCAGAGCAGGCCCACCGCACCCCACAACCAAACAGCTGTGAATTGGGGGACTAGAGCACTCACTTGCCTCCATGTGCTCTACGTGCTTCAGATAGTTCATTTATAGAAACACAGAAGGACTAGTCTGAGGAGTGTCCAACTCGAATCACCTGGAGGGAGTTTCTGATGCAGTAGGAATTTGCATTTCTGGCAAGTTCCCACATGATGCCGATGTTGCTGCTTCAGGGATCACACATTTGGAACCACTGACCTAGTCTAAACTACTCATTTTACGAAGAAACTGGAGCACCGAGAAGGCAAGGAGCTTGCCAAAGATTACACCGTGAGATTATGGGGAAGCTGAACCAGGAGACCGAAGTCCCTCCTCCTCGTGATGCTACACCATGTGGCCTCCTCTCAGGTAGCTACAACAGTCACCAACCCAGAGAGGAGTGCTAAATGGTCTGATAAGCACTTTGTACTGAAACATTTAAGTTTTATATTTAAATTTCAAAGATAGCTGCTAATAATCAAATGAGACTCCTTGGGTCATTAGGTTTATTGGTGCAACAAACCCACCCAATCTAAGCCATTATTTCTGTTTGTTCTTAAAACTGGATTTCTCCTTCTTCACCCTTCCTTTTGCTCCATGCTTTTTCTCTCTGTCTACATTCTTCAGAGCAATTTGCAGTACAATTTCCCCAAAGAATAATATGTTTACAAATTCTTTTTTGTCTTGAGTCCAAGTGTCTCCTTCACATTTTCCAGTAAGACTCTCCATCCTGCTGCTGCCCCATCCATTACCGCAGAAGCAGAAGGAAGACAAGCATGACCGGAAGCATTGGTGCATAGAGTCCTACAATATAAAACACTACCCAAAGAACTTTCTGTGGAAACCCAAATTCACAGCAATCAGGTGAAATGACGTGCAGAATCAAAGGCATGTTAGTCTAGCAATTATTTTCATTTAACAAAAATGTTCTCTTAAAAATTTTTTTTAAAATATTTGTTTTTGAGAGAGAGGCAGAGAGAGAGAGAGAGAGAGAGAGCGCGCGAGCAGGGGAGGGGTGGAAAGAGAGGGAAAAAACAGAATCCAAAGGAGGTTCCAGACTCTGAGCTGACAACGCAGAGCCCGAGGCAGGGCTTGAATTCACAAACCCCAAGATCATGAGCTGAGCTGAAATCGGACACTTAACCAACTGAACCATTCAGGTGCCCCTAACAAAGACGTTCTTAAGTGTCTACTATGTGCAAAGGAATATGTCTCATTAGTAATTGGGGTCTTCCGGTATTGGGTTTTCTTTTTCCTATTTTTAACAGTGCCATTATCCATCATGAGCACCTAATTATTCGTGAGCACCTAATACACATCCTACTAAGTGTGTAAGTGCTCAGTAAGGGTTAGTTGAATAAGCTGATAACTCATAGGAGCCTTTCATTCTCCCTGTTGCTTTGTAGCCAGTATGGGCTGTTTTCCCAGCCAAAATCTGGCAACTCCATCATCGTGCCTGAGGACATACCCTACACTCCCCAGCATCCCAAAACTAAAGAACTTACATACGAGTAACCCATTTTGGAGGAAGTCATGATGAAATAAAATTGAGTTGCCTAAAATGGAAACCTGACAACGGCCGGAGATGAAAGGGGAGGACCCAGCGGGGACAGTGACGTAGGATGATGATGTAAAGAGGAAGAAATAAAATTTTGTCAGGAGAGTTCTGACTTCAGAAATTAAAGAAGGTAGGGAACAAAACAGGAAAACTTAAAAGAGGGGGAAAGCAAAGGGGTGTCTTGGGATTCAAGGAAAGAGAAAGACCAGGGAAGTCATACAACGCGGGGTATTGAGGTACAGAGATCGGGCTGGGATTCGGAGGAGCGTGGAGACCACTGTTTCCAGCTGGAGATGAAAGATTAGAGAGTGAAGGGGCTGTGTTTCTTTGGGACCACGAAGCCAACAGAAACAACTCTGGGCAAATGTAAGAAACACTGGATTAGCCAAGGTGGCATGAAGATGGAGGAACTGGAAGTCGTTCTAGAAGCCCATTCCGTGTGAAGCTCTGTTCCACTTGTTCCACTAAGAGGAATGAAGGCAAACAGTCGCCTCTCTGCATATGATTTCACTCTCAAGATCTGCATGCTCTACAGCCCAGCAATATCTGCACTCTACACCAGTGCTTCTCAAAGAGCACGCAAATCCTCTAGGGGCCTTGCCCAAACCCAAATATCAGGGCCTGGCCCCCAGAGGTTCCTATTCAGTAGGTCTGCAGCTTGATGCCTCTAATTTGCATTTTCAAGAAGCTCCCAGGTGATTCTGATGCTGTGGCTGGACAGGCCACACTTTGAGTAGCACTGCTCACATGGCCAGCCTAGTAAGGGGGAGTGCTGGGCACGGAGGGACAAAGCTGTGGATGCAAGGAGGTGTCCTTCCAGGCAAGGAAGACACTGCCCCTGCCTCCCTGTGATGGCTGCAGGGTGAAAACCACACTGTGCTCCCCACCTTAGTTATCTCTTCTCCATGCCCTATACCTGCAGCTCCTGCAGCTACTTACCTGTTTTCTCCAGGTCCTTCGGCTCTGGAAGCAACTGTATCGACATGTCCCTGGCACAGGTCTGTGGCCCACAGATGCCCGGAAACATTGAAGAACCACCCAAGGTTCAGGCGACGTGGGCCCTCTCCTGAGGGTGGCTTCATCTGTCTGTGCTGTCTGGGACCCCCTGGTGAGGAGTGCTCCTGACAGTACAGGAGCCTCCCTATGCTTGCGCCGGACTTCCTCAGATGCCTTCCCAACAGAGAGCTCTCTGCCTGCATTTCATCTAACATATTTCCGCGGAATCAGACATGTGAATGCAAAACCATAAGTACTGGAGATGGAACCAGCCTAGTATCTCATTTAGGGCCTATCCCTGAGGGCCAGACTAAGAAAAGCAATTACGGTACAAGAATGGAGTCTTTTCACGCGTGGGATTTAGAGATTTCATACAGCTTTGAAGGGTTTTTCATCTTTCAAATTGCCACCTCCTCCAAATCAGTGTGTGCAGCAGTTTTAGGCTGTGAAAGGAAGCTAGTAAATTGAGGTAACAAAGCCTGTGTCCAGACCTGGGATATGTGGTCAAAACTACTAATGATGCCTCACTCTAAGAACATATGATGAACTTTTCCCTTGCTGAAGTGAAGTTTAATATTTTCCAGTGATTTTAATCCTAAGAGGGGTCTTAATTTTTTTCCCGACAGGTATTAGGGCAGTGGAATACATTGACGAGGTAAAAAGTCCCACAGTAATAAAGCTGAATTGAAAGGCATCATGGGTGAATCATGGGAGAAAGTGTATGTGCTGAGAAATAAAGTTGATTCAATGCCACCGAGACTGATTGAGCAGTCCTCTGGGCCAGACACTGTGCTGATGGGGTGGAAAACACCATAAATGAAAAGGAATGATCCCAGACAACAATAACAATCCTATACATCTTAATAGTGATTTATGCCAAAAATTAATCTAAAAATATGTTTATAACTTTTATCTCACTTTATTTTCATAATTACCTTATAGAGTGAGTACAGCAGGAATAAATAGCATCATTTTACAGACAGATTCAGCAGTGAAATTATGTGATATTAAGTGTGTGAAAACTATCATATTAGAATCAGATTTCATAATGAAACCCCTTTGTTTGAAATCCCTAGGATTTAAGAAGCTCCAAGACATTAAATATTGCCTAACATACGGCAGGCACACCTTAGCACTGGATTTTGGTTATTTTCCATTGTCCCCCCTTACCCTCTAAAGTATTTCTGCCCCCCTAACCTCCGCCCATGATTCCCCCTGCTCTGCGCCCTGAAAGACCCACCCCTGTAACTAGTCACCTTTTCAGTAGAGGTTGGCCAGTGAGAGGAAGTAGCAAACCAAAGGGCGGCAACAGACAGAGGTAAGGGTATTTCTTTCCTTCTATCTTGACTGCTTTCTAGATCACAGCACCTCCATGACTCCCACTCTCATTGGAAACTGGTAATACCATTTTCTCCCCTTGCCCCCCACCCCGGGGTGCTAACAGCTTCCCCCTGTTGTTAATGTCTGGGTACCTCACCTCCCCTTGTTGGTTTCCTTAATGCCACCCATACCCCTGCAAATGTTGTCTTCATTAAAATCTCTTGAACCACCTCAGTTAGATTCTGTTTCCCTGCTAGGACCCTGAACCACACACAGGTCTCTCCCACGTAGCTCTAACCTGTAAAAATAAATCTAATGCCCAAAGGAACACAGTGAGCCTAAAACATCCACAGTCACGAACTCATTGATTTTTCGCTTTTAATAATTAATGTCTGTTTCTCCAGTGCTTATTTGCCACAATCTTACCCTGGGCCCTTGTTTATCCCTGGCCTGAACTTTTGTGATGGTCTCCTGAGTAGACTCCCATCTCTAACACCTCCTACCTCCAATCAATTCTATCCACAGCCTGCTACTGGACTAAATTTCCTGGTGCACAGACTTGATTATGTCATTCTGCTATGGCTCCCAAATGATTATAGAATAAAGTTCACACTCCTTAGCCAGCATGCAGAGCTCTCACCTGTGTGTCCAGCCTTATCTACAACTCCCCTGTGTGTGCATGTGCTCTCTGTTCCTCAACCCCTCTCCAAAATATATGATCTTAATTTTATTTACACCATCCCCTTCGTCTAGAAAGGCCTTAACTTTGAAACTGTTCACAGACTTCCAGGTCCAGCCCAAACGTTGCCTCCTGCCTGAAAATTTTTGTTTCCTTACAGAGATAAACAACCACTTTCTCCTAAACTCTCATGGGTGTTTTTGCATCCCTTTCTTACGGCACTTAGCAGTTTGAACGTCTCAGTACATTTTTCTGTGTCCATACTATCCCATAGCCCATTCAAAGCCTCTTTCTCAACCAGAGGCAGTCGGTTCAAGGTGGTACCTCAAATGATGAGCACAGGGCATAGCCCAGAACAGTAACAGCAAATATCTGTTGGATAAATGAATGCATGAATGGATTCAACTTCATATCCCCTCAGCACCTAACACAGCATCTACTGTGGTTAGACTTTAGAATAATTTGAATAAGCTGAGCAAGCTGGATAATACCCGCTAAGCGTCTTATATGAGATGCCGTATATGAACACACCTGCATATTTGCCTGTTTTGTGTGACCGTCTCTTAATATGAATATATACTATTTCATTTATAAAAAGGTCTCTCTTGGGGCACCTGGGTGGCTCAGTTGGTTGAGCGTATGACTCTTGTTTTTGGCTCAGGTCATGATCCCAGGGTTGTGGGATTGAGCCCTGCATTAGGCTCTGTGCTTAAGATTCTCTCTCTCTCTCTCTCTCCCTCTACCCCTCTCCCCCACTCATGCATGCACTGTCTCTAAAAATAAAAATACAGAATAAAATTTAAAAAACAGAATAAGATAAAAAATAAAAAAGATCTCTCAAAAAAATATCTCTTTGGGGAAAAAGGTACCACATACATAAGCATCTTTAAAAACAAGCAAACAAAAACCTAGATGTGCCAAAGCTGACAAGGTCCTGGAAGAGGTTTCTGAAGGGCACTTGGATGCGTGCAGCTTTGAAATATTCTACTTCTTTCTCATTTCCTATCAGTCAGCCCCATCCTTTCCTTGCATCCAATTTTGTTTAATGAGGCTACTGCAATGTATTTATTTTGGGGTGATTGAATTTAGAAAGACATTCATCTAACACACAATTGCTGCCACAAGCTGAATGGCTGAATCATAACAGGGATGATGGCATTAATCCGAGGACAGCTGTTTCTTATCATTTTGAACACACAGAAAAAGCTCAGGCCAGGCGAGAGAGTTTTTGCTTCAGTTGCAAGATGGGACTGATAGGATCTGAAACAGAAATGCTTCTGGGCAGGTGGAAGTAGAAAAGGAAAAAGAAGAAATGCCCTGGGGCGGGGAGGGGGGTGGCGCTAAACCTATGATTTTTAGCACTTTGTCTGATGCGTGAGAGTTGCTTCTAGCCCTTTGGGATACTAGAAAATTCCAATTATAAGGAATAATTTGATAAGGACAGCAGAGGCATCTGTGTGGGTAACTAACCTTTTGAGAAACACTTATGGGTGTGTTGTCAGGAGTTCCTGCTATTAAAGAACAATGATAATGACACTGGCTCACATGGCTCACATTCACATGGTACGTTATACAACATGCTTTTGCATTCACTATGTAGGGCGAGTGAGGCTAGAGGATGGCATACACCGGGGTAGCTGCCCGTGTGCCCAGAGGTCAGGGGCATATGAAGGATGGTCCCCAAGGAGCTGGGATGCCCCTGCCCAGAGAAATCTCTGTTGACCCTTGCCTGCTGCCTGCCCCACCATGAAGGCATAGGCTGCCCTTCTTTGAACTCAGGCACTTTGTTCAAGCAAAAATGTCTCCGGAAATAAGCATATAGCCACTTCTGTAACTCATTTACACCTGAGTACGAACGCATTCTCAGCACCTTCTCAGCAGAGCAGCTGGCTGAGGTTTTAAGCAGGTCATGAAAGTACTAAGAGTAAAAGGAGGTTGGGGGCTTAACAAACACGCTGCTGACACCACTTGCTACAGCCTTTGAGTTAACAGGAAACAGGCAGAGTGGTATTAATTCAGCATCAGATCTTAATATAGCTAAGAGCTACAGAATAGTCTGCCACGTACAACTACAAAGGTAATAAAATGTTACAAGAATTTAATTTTTTAAAGGCCTAAATTTGAAATCACAGTGCATCCTAATAAAAACAATACTCATTCATTCATTTATCCATCTGTTCACATATTCATTCTGTAGCCAGTGAGCTGAACGACTAAAACTCATGGAATATAATGAAAACACTCTTTTTAATCTCCTACTGCCTTTTAAACTTATCAGTGGTGAAATGGGGGGAGATCTTCCTCTGCCTCTGGACAAAAACTCAAGCATGCCCCTGGGCTTTGGTGGTCCCTCCTAGGTAGTCAAAAGTCCTTCCTTCACTTTAAGTCACAGTTATAAACACAGTTTCAATTCAATAAATTAAAATAGCCGCATCCACGTAGTAACAGAAATTTCTAATCTCATTCAGGGGGCTTTTGGCAGGTGGGAAACCACATTATGAATCTTCTCTTTCCTTCTTTATATTCCCATCTTGCTAAGTGGAGTTTTGACCCCTTCTGGAGAAAGAGAGAAGGAAGGTGGCAGAAAGTGTTTCTTTGATTAGGACCCTGGTAACATGGCACCATACCCTCTAGGGCTAGCAGTCATCTAGAACCTTCTTTGTTTTTTTTTTTTAATATATATTTTTTAACGTTTATTCACTTTTTGACAGACAGAGACGGAGTGAGAGCAGGGCAGGGGCAGAGAAAGAGGGAGACACAGAATCTGAAGCAGGCTCCAGGCTCTGAGCTGTCAGCACAGAGCCCGGTGCAGGACTCAAACCCACAGACTGTGAGATCATGACCTGAGCCAAAGTAGGACACTTAATAGACTGAGCCACTCAGGAGCCCCTAGAACTTTCTCTCATAAGGTATTATTCCTGTGAGTTCCTCTAAGACCTGCCCCCCACTCCCAGTGGTCTCTCAGTTGAGGATCCTTTAATTAAGCAAAAACAATCCATTCAGACAGAAGCTTTTGCCTCAGGCTCTAGAAATCACCTAGCCCCATCCAGCTTCTCAGCTGGGCCTATTTATTGACTCCCTATTAAGCAGATCTAAGGTGCTTCACACTCTAGCTCTCCCCGCAGGGGCCTATGTCTGCCCCTTGGAGCACTCTTTAACCTAACAAATTCTGGGAGTGTTGGCCAATCAGGAAGCAGCAGCAACTTCCTTTGCTCCACTGCCAAAGCGATAGCTAGCCATCCCTGTTCTTTTTTGTGTAAATTTCCAGGGTGGGATTCAGACCCACCTGGGCCTCTAAATGGGGGATGCAGCCCAAGCTCTGAGAGGTTCTGTTGAGAGAAGGATGAGATAGGTGGGCACCTACACTCCTTACTCCCTGAGGTGGGAGTGGCACTTAGCACATTCACTGCTCCCTCCAAAGAAATCCTCTTCAAAAGCCTCAACAATAGTATCTTTTGACCCTTGATGTGAGTGACAGCCCCAGGAGTCATGTAACCTCTTTTCTGCTAAATCCTTTATCCAGATTCTTCTAGGTGGGCTGCCCCACAATTGATCTATCTGGTAGCTACCACGTCTGGATTCTCTGCAGGAACTTGTAGTCTAACCCTCCATTACAATTGATTCAGGTATTTGGCCAACAGTCACTGAAGGTCTTCATTAGTGTGGAATGTTCCTCTTTCCCACCTCTTTTCTCTTCCTCATCTATTCTATTCTTTACCTTCCTGCTATCAAATGTTATGATGGAGAATCAATTCATTCTCTCTCTCCACAAATTTCCAGCTATCACTGTAGACACATGTGAAAAAATGTTTTCACTTTCTGTACCAAAATGGAGAACAAGCAAACTGAGAAAACATAACATGAAAACCTACAGTAAATAATGAAAATACTGGACAGTAACTTTTTTTATAGCAACTTTTTTTAACCCAAAGCATAGAATGTTGTCTCTTTGGATTTGTAGTCTTCAAAGTTCAAGTCACAAAGTTCTTGCAAACCTATTGCAAACACAAGTCTTTACAATGTTTTAGTAGAGGAGATGCTTTATCATGTGTTCCCAGTCCATAGGGCCAGGAGTGGTAGGAAACAAGCTGGGGATAAACAGGGTCCAGAAAGGAATTTAATTATTGCTAAACAAACATACTTTATATAGCATATAAACACAGCCATATGGACAGGATAAAATGAAAACAGGAGTTGAAAGGAATACCAAGTGCTCTAAAACTGCCCTACCAGACAACTGGAACTTCTAATAGGATTTCTCAAATATCATATAACAGCTGTCTACTTTGCTAAGCCCTTGAATCCTTACCCTAAATAGTTTTTTTAAATAATCATGATGATCAATAGCTACCATTCACTTAGGGATTTTTCTATACGGGGCGCTGGACTAAATTATTTGTGGCATGTGATATTCTCACAACAGTCCTTTGAGAAAGATACTATTTTTTCCCATTTTATAGATGAGGAAAATGAGTCTCAGTGATTAAGGCACTTGTCTTAAGTTGTGTGCTTTTAGTGGTGAAAATGTTAGTTATGCTTGGCTCTCAGTCATGCCAGATCCCCTGCTCCTGCCACTGATCTAGAGACAGAGAAAAATGAGTGTTCCACTCCCAATTTTGCCTATTTGTCTAGAAGCAAGGGAAAAGGAATTTCATCTTCATCTAGAAGACTTTGATTTTTTTTTTTTAAGCTACCCTAAGTGACCCACTGGCCTTTGTGCTAGTGAAATTTCAGCAATCACAATGACCCTCTGTTGTAGAACAGGGATGGAGGGCAGCTGCCAACGGCCTCCTAATTGTCTTCTATTGAGGAATGTATCTGCACCAATTCCCGGATGTGGCGGGAAGTGGGAGGGAAGGAGCTGGGAATATAAGGTGTTTTCTTATTACTTAGTGTCAGCCCCTACAGAAAACAGTATGTAGCGAGTGAGCACTTTGACTATATCAAGCTAATCTACGAAGACAATATGGCAGGATCCCCACATAGGACTGTGCCTCTTTGGTTTTAGTTCTCTGTGGCCTTCACCCTGTCCCATCTCTACATGAATAAACCTTCCCATCCCTCCCTTCCACCCTCTTTTTCCTCCTCTGACAAATACTTTTTGAGTACCTACTAAGTGCCAAGCACTGGATTTCATACCAATGTAACAAGGATTTAAAGCTTGGTCCCTGCCGTCAAGAATCTTATAGTCTAGTAAATAAATCAGACACATTAGCATCCAATTTACAGTACTGGGTTGTGAATACAATTGGGGGCCAAAGAGGAGGAGAAAAGAGGGAAGGTTTACATGAAAAAACAAAACCTTTCCCAGTTTTTCCTGTTGCGACCATATTTCATTGCCGTTCCAACCTGAATTCTGTTCCACCTTGGAGCTCTGTCAGAGAACCCTGTGGCATTTTGGCTTCTATCAGTCACTTTGGGCTGGGTTTATTTCCTCCATTCCATTCAGTATAATTCACTGCACATGAGTAATGTACTAGCTACACTGTGGGGGAAGAAAATGACAAAACCAATCCCAGACTCACCCCCTCAGGGAACACACAGGAGAAGAATTCTGTGACACAAGAGAAGGTTAAACCAAGTGCAATAGAGGATACTGTGGGGATCGATGACATCCCATTAGAGAAGGCCAACATCATGGAATGCTTTAGGATAGAAGCAGTATTGAGGTACGCTTTGAAAAGTGAGCCAGATCTCTCCTGTCAGAGACAAAAAGGAAGGCATGGTGTGCTTTATGACAGATTCAGGGAAAGCAGGAAGATGGGGGAAAGAAGGGAGACAGGGTGTTTGAAGGAATTGTAGTAGGCCAATAAGGCTGGCATGTAGGATACATGGTGGAGAAGAGCAGTATAAGTAGAGAAAAACCTGGGAAGACTAAATTGGACCAATCCGTGAGGACTTTAAATACTGTAAGGTATTTGCATTTAACATGTAGGCAGTGGGAAGCCATTTTGAGTGACAAGTATGTGGCCAAAGTTGTTTTATGAGATTGTGGTTGAGGAAAGGTTAAGAGTTAGGGAGACCAGTTAGGGGGTGACTACAACAGTCCAAGTGAGGGAGACCATAGGTGCTGGTGAGAAGTGGCTGTAGGGATGGAGAACTGATACCCTTGAGTCAGGGATGGAGTGTCACCCATTTGTATCTCTGTAATGTCCAGCACTATTCTCTGCCCTAATTAGGTTTTGTAAATCTTTCTGAAATTGAACTGCATCAAAGAATCAATTTGGATATATAAACGTATGTCTTGCAGGTGTTTTGTCCTTTTTGTTTCAATCTTGTCACCTAAGTCATCCAATTCCAAGTCATAGAAGGTTCCTGCCCAAGAATGTCCTTCTCTGGCATTTTTGGGGATCCTCAGAGCAGTGATGCCTTGTTCACTGTCCTTAATTAGCTCATGCACCATTTTAATTGGTCTGCAGCTGTCTGTATGGACACACCTGGTTTCCTTTCTGGAGTCAGCTGGGGCTGCCTCACCCTTTCATGCCAGCTCTGGCATCTGGAACATCACTGACTGAGAAGACTCAGGGAGCCTGCTGGGCTCCAAAGTATGCAAAGAATGGGCTCTCGTGGGGAAGGCTAAAGACCAGAGGGCTGCCTGGACCCACACTAAGGCAACTCTCCAGGAAACCCACAGTCACTTTAGGCAGGCACTTCTAGGATAGGGAGGAGGAGGGTACAGCAGTGGTCAACTGTAGGGACCACCCATGGTGTGACCCTTGAATTCTAGATGAGATCTGATATTTACATCAGTAGGGATCTATTAAAATGGTTGAGAGGACTCATCCAGGAAGTAACCCACCTCAAGAGATGGCTTAGAATTATGGAATTAATGAGGCTGCAGTGTCTCTCAAATCCAATGAAGGGGTCAGATTGACTGAGATCAAGACCTCAATTTAACCAAAAGATAATGGCTAATTTTACTGAGCATTTACTATGTGCCGAACACTTTTCTAAGCGCCATTGTTATAATAACATACTTAATGTTCAAAATGACTCTATAAAGCTATTATTATCCTCATAGGATACTATTATTATCCTCATTTTACAGGTGAGGACACAGACACAGAGAGGTTAAGACTTGCCACCAGTCACAGAGCCAGCATGTGGTAGAGTCTGAATTCGAACCCAGGCAGTCCAGCTCTAGTGCGTACTAAACACATCACTTTCTGCTTTTCTCTTACCTCTTGTTTTCATCACTCTGACCAGCAGGAATGGAAGACATAAGAGGCCTGAACTGTGACAGTTCCTTCTGAGACATGAATGTACTGAGGGTCAGCATGATGCAATAAGAAAAACTTGAGTTTTGGGGCGCTGGGTGGCTCAGTCAGTTGGGCATCCAACTTCGGTTCAGGTTATGATCGCGCAGTCGGTGAGTATAAGCCCCACGTTGGGCTCTGTGCTGACAGCTCAGAGCCTGGAGCCTGCTTCAGTTCTGTCTCCGTCTCTCTCTGCCCCTCCCTCGCTCTCACTGTGTCTCTCTCTCTCTCAAAAATAAAATAAAAACATAAAAAAAATTTTTTTAAAGAAAAACTTGAGTTTTTCATCCAAACAGACATGCTTAGAACCCCATTTCCATCATATTTTAGTGAATGACCTGGCGCAAGTTACTTAACCTCTAAGGGTTACAGTTTCTTGCGTGTAGGACACAGGCAATACAGTTTTCAGGCTTGTTATGAGCAAAATAATGTACCCAATCCCAAGTCTGGCACAATGCGGGTGCTCATTAACAGTCATTATCATAAAGAGAGGTGGTCTCTGTGAAATCTGAGACAGGGAAGCAAAGAGTTAAGAACATAACTTGTATATCCCACAGTGCTTAGAGGAAAGAATGTTTTGATTCTAGAAAGGCTGAGAGGGGCCATTCACCTTATCTTCCCTGCAGCTTGGTCACAATATCCCTCAGGGATACCGACCTTCTCTTTTCCAGCTCTGGACTCACTGATGGGCATTCCAGTCTGTGATTTGGTCTATGTTCCTATGGCCCCTGCCAGCTCTGCCCTTAGGGGTCCG
This sequence comes from Panthera tigris, assembly GCF_018350195.1. Lineage (NCBI taxonomy): Eukaryota > Metazoa > Chordata > Mammalia > Carnivora > Felidae > Panthera > Panthera tigris. Next base: position 58,683,539 of record NC_056672.1, on the reverse strand, counting down.
TCTAACCCCACTGTTCTGCTTCCTTGAGGTAGGGATGGATTGGGCATGTGTACTGCTAATCAAGTCCTAGTTCTGATACTAAAATCCTCAATCATAGTTTTCATGCTAAGCCTCAACACCTGACTTCTGTGCTTGACCTTCAAGTGGATAAATGAAACAATAGTGTTATTTGGTTTTTCTTAGCAGTGTAAGGGGAATTTAAAAGAAAACTCTCTTCTCTTTCTTGGTGAAGCAGCAGGATGTACTCAAAAGTAATCTGAGGTCCGAGCTCTGTCGCTGCCTCTTGTGAACTATGTGACCATGAGCAACTCCAATCCCTGCCCTTGTTACCTCAAGAGTTCTTAGAAAGACTGAATAGAATAACAGGTGTGAAATGTATCTTGATTGCAAAGAAGCACATGAATGGAATGGCAGGGGTTATTATCACTGAGGTTTTATCTAGTTGGTGAAATTCTGACGATGATAAGATTTTTCTGAGCCATCTGGGACTTGGGGTGCCCTAGAATCTCAACACTGGCAAGTGTTGTCAGTACTAGGGGCAACACTGAGTGATCCTGAAAGAATTAGAAATGAGATTGTCCTCTGAGAGTTTAATGAGGACATTAACGCATAATTGATTACAGCAGAGATTTGCTAAGTCACCTTAAAGAAACAGAATGGTTCTCAGACCAGGAAAACTTGATGAAATCTGATTGAAAGTAATAATATAACTGAAGAAGTAAAGCATCAGTCAAAAGGGATATTAACTAGCCATGAAAACACAAGGAGAGGCAAACCATAAGAGACTCTTCAACACAGAGAACAAACTGAGGGTCGATGGGGGTGGGGTGCTGGGGAGGTGGGTGATGGGCATTGAGGAAGGCACTTGTTGGAATGAGCACTGGGTGTTGAACGTAAGTGATCTATTCTTGAAGCCAAGACTACACTGTATGCTAGCTAACTTGACAACAACAACAAAGAATTTTTAATTAAAAAAAACAAGGAAAGGAGGTCAGACAGGCAAACCCTAGTATGACCCATCTAATACCATACAGGGCAGAGAAGTAACTCTGGTTAAGAAGGTGACCCAGGTAATTCTGGTGACAAGTACCTTCCTATTAAAGAAGTCTAAGTCAGATGTCTCTAAACATCCTTTTAATGATTTCCTTTTGTCCTAACTGTAAGCTTACCAAGCATTCTGATTTCACTTTGGTTTCCCATGTAGATCCACTTGCAGGAAATGAATAGACTAGTCATTGGACTTGGGCATCCTTTGACAACTATATTTTTATTGTGAATCAATTAATTGACACCTAATTGTTTTTTTTTAATATTTTTAAGTTTATTTATTTTGAGAAAGAGAGGGGGAGAATCCCAAGCAGGCTCCTTGCTGTTAGTGCAGAGCCTGACCCGGGGCTCTGCACTGACAGCTCGATCTCACAAACAGTGAGATCATTACTTGAGCCGAAATCAAGAGTCAGACACTTAACCGACTAAGCCACCCAGGTGCCCCTGACACCTAATTATAACATGACTTCTTATGCAGCCTGCTTACAAGGCTAGAATGCTCTTGTCATAGGACTTGAGCATTTGATATCTTCACCAATTATAGTTTTCCCTGTAAATTACTAAACTGACATCTCTATATGCCCTCTGAATTCCAAACTTGATATCTTTGGTCATGCTGTCCATCTCTGGCTAGAATAACCTCTTTCCCTCCATCCCTCAGTTCCATAGGCCAAATCCCATCTTCTATTCAAGACTCAAGTCAGGTGGCCTGTCTTCCATAATCACTTCCATAATTGCAATTCCATCTCTGAAGTCCCATAGTTCATTTCCTGCTCACTCACATTCTCCATATTATGTTAGAATTCTACAGTAAGATAGTTCTACGATTCAGCAATTGCACTACTAGGTATTTATCCAAGGAATACTGGTGTGCTGTTTCGAAGGGGCACATGCACCCCCATGTTTATAGCAGCACTGTCAACAATAGCCAAAGTATGGAAAGAGCCCAAATGTCCATCGATGGATGAATGGATAAAGAAGATGTGGTATATAGATACAATGGAGTATTACTCAGCAATCAAAAAGAATGAAATCTTGCCATTTGTAACTACGTGGATGGAACTAGAAGGTATTACGCTAAGCGAAATTAGTCAGTCAGAGAAAGACAAAAATCATATGACTTCACTCATATGAGGACTTTAAGAGACAAAACAGATGAACATAAGGGAAGGGAAGCAAAAATAATATAAAAACAGGGAGAGGGACAAAACAGAAGAGACTCCTAAATATGGAGAACAAACTGAGGGTTACGGGAGGGGTTGTGGGAGGGGGGATGGGCTAAATGGGTAAGGGGCACTAAGGAATCTACTCCTGAAATCAATTTTGCACTAAATGCTAACTAACTTGGATGTAAATTTAAAAAAAGAAAAGAAAGAAAAGAAGAGAAAAGAAAAGAAAACAAAACAAAACAAAAGAAAACAAACAAAAAACAACAAAAAAGAATTCTACAGTAAGAGTGAGGCCTCCAAGATTTCCAGAAATAAAAGTCATTTCTTCACTCAGAGCATTCTTCCCTTATAGGAAAATCTTCCTGGGAAACAAAATTCATTCAACTTTTCATTTATTTATTCAGTCATTTAACAAATATTTACTCAGTGCCTCTATGTGTTAGGCAGTGGGATATGGTGGTAAATAAGACTGACAGGGCCTCTACCCTCATGCAGCTTCCAGTCTAGTGGGGAAGATGAACACTGAGAAACAATAAATCAAAGCTCTGATAAGTGCCATTAAGGAGAAGTACAGAGTGATGTCAGAGTGCAAACAAGATTCTTCTAGGAAAGTTACATCTCAGTCAAAACCTGAGCTGGCACTTAGCCAGAAGAAGAAGAGGAGGGTGCTTGAAAGAGTATAAATTGAATGATCTCAGTGACCAATGTCACTGAGCTGCAACAGTCCTTGGTCAACTATCCTGCCTTCAGACAATGCTAGGAACAAATTCACTGATGTTTTTCATCAGTCCCCCCTTGTCTTCCAGGTCCAGGAAGACCACCTTCCTTTACACCACAGTCTTCCCAGTCATCAAAGTATGATACCATATGTTGTATTTAACCTTTCTTAGGTATAATTATATCCCCATTCACTGACTGATTTTGCTTCATGTTCACTTTTTCTAATTTCATACTCAAAGGCTGACATTAACTTCATGCTTTAGGGGTTCTTGTTGTCAGTATCATTGACCACATGAAGAAACAAAAATCTTTGTTTTGTTCGCTGCTATATCCCCAGTGCTAAGACGCCTGCCACATAGTAGATGCTCAACGTATATTCATTGACTGGGTAGGTGAGTTGGTGGATGGATGGATGAATGATGGGTGGATGGATGGATGGATGATGGGTGGATGGATGGATGGATGGATGGGGGATAGATGGATGGATAGAAGGATGGATTTATCTTCCCTCTTACACCAGAAGTTCTCTAAGAGCATGGTACTTGCCAAGTTCACTTTTGGGTTCCTCCAGCACTTAGACCAATGCCATGCACATGGCAAGTAAACAATTTTCTTGAACTTTGCTTGAGTTTTTCCATGACTGGAAAGAACTTCCTGCTTTTTCAGGCAGCTGTTTCCACAGTTGAACTGCTCTAGCTATTAAAGTTCTTCCTACTCCTTGACTCAGTCAGTTAAGCATCCAACTTTGGCTCAGGTCATGATCTTGTGGCTCACAGGTTCAAGCCCCACATTGGGCTCTGTGCTGACAGCTTAGAGCCTGGAGCCTGCTTCAGATTCTGTGTCTCCCTCTCTCTCTGCCCCTCCCCTGCTCACTCTCTCTCTCTCTCTCTCTCTCTCTCTCTCAAAAATAAATAAACATTAAAAAAATAAAGTTCTTCCCACTCTTGGGCTAACATTTGCCTCCCCACTGGTCCTAGTTCTGCCCTCTGGGCCAATGAAGGGCAAATCCACATGGTATCCACCACAGCAGCCCTTCTGATGTTAGGGACAGTGAGTTGGTTCCCTGCAGTCACTTACAAACAGAACATGTCTCCAGCGTCAACTCAAGTACTTTAAAATATTTTGGAGTACTCCTAATACACTTCAAAGAAGGTCTCATCCCTCATAAGTCTGTGAGGTGTTCTGCACTCCCACAGAGAGCCACTGAGCAAGTTCTCTCTCTGGGTCAGGAACCCAGACCGGAAATGAAGGTGATAACAACAATTAATGTTTACTTTGCAATTAATTATGGTTTACTGGTTAATCCACATAACACCCTTGGGATATAGGTCAGAGTTTCTACGCCTATAAATGGTCAAGGGAATCACACAAAAGACAAGGGCCTCAACATATTTGGCACAAATGCTGGGGTCCAGTGGAGGAGAGAATTGCATTGCTGGGGTCTCAGTGACTCAAGAACCCATATCCAGGCCGATCCACCTGAATCACTGGTCTCTCTCCTTCGGTGACAGAATCACCTTGGGTTCAGTTTCATAAAAACCAGATCAGTAAAATGCTGCAAATTCTCAGATGAGGGGTAAAGGGAAAACAGCATACAGAAGATGGAAAACAAAGGCTCACTGTGTGCCAAAGCTCTGTATTAGCCTCTGGGTACTGAAATATGTCAAATATGTTTCCAACTACAGCACCTTACACACAACAGGCCCAAAGCTATGCCTACAGGTTTGATACTATTTAAAATAAGAGACTTTTAGCTGGAGGCTCAACCATTTTTTTGTTACACATAGATTTTATGGTAGTGGGATTTACTCTGAATCCTCTTAGAACTGATACACTGGGGAGGGGCCTGGGTGGCTCAGTCAGTTAAGCATCTGACTTCGGGGCGGCCTGGGTGGCTTGGTCGGCTAAGGATCCGACTTCAACTCAGGTCATGATCTCACAGTTCATGGGTTCGAGCCCCACATCAGGCTGTGCTGCCGGCTCAGAGCCTGGAGCCTGCTTCCGGTTCTGTGTCTCTTTCTCTCTCAGCTCCTCCCTCACTCATGTTCTGTCTCTGCCTCTCAAAAAAATGAATAAACGTTAAAAAAAAATTTTTTTTAAAAAGCATCTGACTTTGGCTCAGGTCATGAGCTCACAATTTGTGGGTTCGAGCCCCACATCAGTCTCTGTGCTGACAGCTTAGAGACTGGAGCCTGCTTTGGATTCTGTGTCTCCTTCTCTCTCTCTGCCCCTCCTCCACTCGTGTTCTGTCTCTCTCTCTCTCTCTCTCTCAAAAATAAATATTTTTAAAATTTTTAAAAAGAAAAAAAAATAACTGATACACTTGGGTCACAAAGAGTCTACTAAAATAAGTGCATATATTTAATTTTGTCAATTTCACTGTCTTGCAAACACACAAGACATTTTCAGTGACTCCTTTCATCAAACAAAGAAACTTTTCCAAATCACTTTATAATTCAAATAAATCCCTTCTTTAAATTTTCAAGTGTAAATTTCAAGTGATTTTCAAGTGTGAAGCTTTCTCCAAGCAGAGATTGTTAAGCTATTGGGAGACTTTGAATCCTTCAAGAATCTGGTGACAAGCCACATGGGCCACCCGCCCTCCAGAAGAACACACAGATTCACATATGAATAAAAGATTTCATAAAATTCAGAGTCTGTAAACTCAAGGTAAAGATCAGAAAAGAAGCTGGCCCCTGATGAGGCTTTGTGGCCATTGCAAGGTCTCTGATTTCCACTGAGTCAGATGGGAAGCTTCTGGAGGGTTTTGGACTTTCATTTTAACAGGAACACTCCAGCAACCGTGATGAGAATGCACTTGAAATGGGCAGGGCAGAAGAAGGTCACTGCAATCATCCAGGCTAGAGGACCATAGTTTGAACCAGGAAGTTATAGTAGAGGAGTGAGAAGTGGTCAAATTCTGGAATAGCCTGAAGGTGCAGCGACAAGATTTACTGACCAGATTGGACGTGAGGTATGAGCAGAAGAGAGGAGTCGAAGCTGACTCCGAGGGTCTTGGCCTGTACAACCAAAAGGCTGGAGTTACCATTACCTGGGATGAGGAAGACTGAAGGGGTGCGAGGTTGTTGGAAGAAGGGGAATAAAAGGGCGAATGCTAGGAGCCAAGTTTTGGATATTTTAAACTTGAAATGCCTATTAAATATCCAAACAGAGATGCTGAGTAGACAGTTGGATATCTGGTCTGGAATTCTGGAGGTTGGGCTGTAATAATATTCACATGTAAAATTGGAATACTAATACAGTAATGCCTACTAAATAATACTTATTATAGGAAGGAGGAAACAGGACAATGCATATAAAGCTTTCAGTGCAGTATCTGGCACACAATATGCCTTTGATATATTTTAGCTATTTTTTAATTAAAAAAATTTTTTTTTATTTAAAAAATTTTTTTTTCAACGTTTTTTATTTTTTTATTTTTGGGACAGAGAGAGACAGAGCATGAACGGGGGAGGGGCAGAGAGAGAGGGAGACACAGAATCGGAAACAGGCTCCAGGCTCCGAGCCATCAGCCCAGAGCCCGACGCGGGGCTCGAACTCACGGACCACGAGATCGTGACCTGGCTGAAGTCGGACGCTTAACCGACTGTGCCACCCAGGCGCCCCATAAATTTTTTTAAGGTTTTATTTATTTTTTTGAGAGAGGGAGAGACAGAGCATGAGTGGGGGATGGGCAGAGAGAGAGGGAGACACAGAATCTGAAACAGGCTCCAGGCTCTGAGATGTCAGCAGAGAGCCCAAGGTGGGGCTCGATCTCATGAACCATTAGATCATGACCTGAGCCGAAGTCGGACACTCAACCGAGCCACTCAGGTGCCCCATATTTTAGCTATTATTTTAATGAAAACTTAAACACTTTCAGTCAGCATTTTTTTTTTTAATTTTTTTTTTCAACGTTTATTTTATTTTTTGGGACAGAGAGAGACAGAGCATGAACGGGGGAGGGACAGAGAGAGAGGGAGACACAGAATTGGAAACAGGCTCCAGGCTCTGAGCCATCAGCCCAGAGCCTGACGCGGGGCTCGAACTCACGGACTGTGAGATCGTGACCTGGCTGAAGTCGGACGCTTAACCGACTGCGCCACCCAGGCGCCCCTCAGTCAGCATTTCTATCATTACTATAAAGTTATGAGTGTGATTGCTTTTCCAACAGACACATGAAAAGATGCTCAACATCACTCATCATCAGGGAAATATAAATCAAAGAAAGCCACACTGAGATACCACCTCACACCAGTCAGAGTGGCTAAAATGAACAAATCAGGAAACTACAGATGCCGGCAAAGATGTGGAGAAATGGGAACCCTCTTGCACTGTTGGTGGGAATGCAAACTGATGCAGCTGCTCTGGAAAACAGTGTGCAGGGTCCTCAAAAAATTAAAAATAGACCTACCCTATGACCCAGCAATAGCAATATTAGGAATTTACCCAAGGGATACAGGAATGCTGATGTATAGGGGCACGTGTACCCCAATGTTTATAGCAGCACTTTCAACAATACCCAAATCATGGAAAGAGCCTAAATGTCCATCAACTGCCAAATGGATAAAGAAGATGTGGTTTTTATATTCAATGGAATACTACTTGGCAATGAGAAAGAATGAAATCATGCCATTTGCAGCAATGTGGATGGAACTGGAAGGGATTATACTGAGTGAAATAAATCAGTCAGAGAAGGCCAGACACCATATGTTTTCAGTCATATGTGGATCTTGAGAAACTGAACAGTAGACCATGGGGGAAGGGACGGGGAAAATATAGATACAAACAGAGATGGAGGGAGGCAAAGCATAAGATTCTTAAATACAGAGAACAAACTAAGGGTTGATGGGGGGTGGGAGAGAGGGAACATGGGTGATGGGCATTGAGGAGGACACTTGTTGGGATGAGTACTGGGTGTTGTATGTAAGCCAATTTGACAATAAATTATATTCATAAGAAATTTAAATAACAAAATAAAAGATTGATTATTGTCTCTGATGTCAGTTCTCAGGCATGATTTGCAGAAGAAGAGTCTTGAGCAATGGCAGTGACTTTGGAATTGGTCTCTAGCCCCCAGAGTTTAAAATTTAGAAGGCTTTTGCATGCATTCAACAGCCTTTGTAGATGGATTAATGTCACATTTCTTAAATAATCAGTGTGTTCCTCCATCGACCCAGGATTTATTTCGAGTTTTGGAGAGGGTCTGATGTGAAGAATGAAGCAGTTTATCAGGAGAAATTGAATACCAGCAAGGACCCTGCAGGGAAGACATTTCCAGCCTGTTCATGTGGTCCCTTGGGACACAGGAGGGCTAAATGGAAGGACACATAACAAATGACTGACCACCCTGTCTTGATTTCAGTAGCTGCAGATGTAATCGCTGGCCACAAGTTCATCTTGTTCATTTTAAAATTGATTCACAAAGGCTACAACTCATGTCTTCCTGAAATAGCAAGCTTCTTAGAGGAATTTTCTTGGAGAGGCACACTCTTGTTATCTTGTGTTAATTTATTCAGTGATCTTTAGCTATTTTACATTGAGAGTAGAAACAGAGCTGGTGTGGTTTTATCACATGCTTCTTGATCTTTGAATCACTGAACTTCTGGCCTCAAAACCTAGACAAGGTCCTGAGGTTTCTCATTCTTTTTTACATCTTTTTTGAATTTTAACTATAAAATCCTTGACCCTGTAATTCTCTTCAACATCTACGACAGAGCGAATGCTCAATAATTATCTATTAATAAACCACGTAATCTCCATCTGTATTCAAAGGAAAGAGGTGATGAAGCGGTTCAAACAGTCCAAAAATGCATCTGTAACAAATAGATGACTAAGGTCACGTACAATCACAGATTTAGCAATAGCACCACAACACCACAGACGGGGTAGATGATACACTTTTGAGGGAGGACAGAGGAAAAGACACAAAAGAAAGGCTCTTTCCCTGAATCTTTGTTTTCTTCCATCTGTAAATGAGGCCACATAAACTGAATTGATTGCTGCTAATGAGCAGAGTAATGCTCAATTAAACTCCATGAAACACCAATTCATTCCTTCTCCCTGATCCTTTTGCAAGTTTCTAATAATTGCTACATTCACAGTGACCAGGCTTCAAGTGGATTTCCAGTGGCGGCTCCACATGAGAAAATAACTCTTCTCTCTCCTTTCCCCCAGGAGTCAGGAAAGGATCCCACAGAGACTAATACCTTGGGGTCCCATAGCCCAGCAGGACATGCGGGTTTCCTACAGGTCCCCCACCCCAGCCTCTCTCTGGCTGTGTGTCCCAGAACTCTAGGTGCAGGAGAGCTGAGAGGTCTAACCTGAACCAGTCAAGTTGATCTGTGGCAAGAATTTAGTGAATTTGTAGCCTGTGTCTGTTCTTTCCCTTTTATTTTATTTTTAATTTTTTTTAATGTTTATTTATTTTTGAGAGACAGAGAGAGAGACAGAGTGCGAGTGGGGGAGGGGCAGAGAGAAAGGGAGACACAGAATCTGAAGCAGGCTCCAGGTTCTGAGCTGTCATCACAGAGTCTGATGTGGGGCTGGAACTCAAAACCGCGAGATCATGACCTGAGCCGCAGTTGGACACTTAACCGACTGAGCTACCCAGGTGCCCCTGTTCTTTCTATTTTAAAGGGAATATTTTCTGTTTTCCATTAATTTTTAAGTAACTTTTGGTTTTACATTTTTCCAGCAAAACTAAGGAGGAAAAGGAAAGATTTTTGTCCACATTTAGGCATGGTGGTGACAGAGGAAAAAGCTATCCAGGAAGAGGTGTTTATATTCCCAACATCTCTTTGGGGCTTAAAATTCAGAACTCTGGCTCACCAGAATAATACAAGTGTTTTTTGTCTATGGGCAGCATTACCACAAAATGTATCACCCAAACCAGGATACTTTTCTAAGTGAAACATGGCAATATAAATAATGCCACCACTGTAACAAGCATAAACTGGGACTATCCAGGCAACTGGATGTCACTTTGATCACCAAATGAGTCCCTAGCCTACCAAAATCTCTCCTTTGTTCAAGAGACCTAACTCAAAAGAAGTTTCCACAACTAACGCTGAGGATAAATGCCCTCATCTCCTACTGGGATAAGTAGGTCCTAGAGCTTTATGAATATATGAGTAGGTTTCTTTCCTCTTTCCTTCTTCTTTCTCTTATTCAACAATCTCACTAACCATTTTAATTGCAGAGTCCTTTTGCAAGTTCTGTCTACTTAGCCTTGCCATCACCTTAGCCCTTATATCCTTGATCCAGAAAGTCCATCCAGGAGTCTGAAAATTATACAACCTGTCTCCTGAATTCAGTTAGTAGACACTGGGGTGAATATATAAAATCCCAGCAAGAGAGATAATAGGATTTAGAATTAGTCTTGTCTGGCTGTACAAAACAGGACAGGGATCCTAAAGCAATTTGTGGGGTCCTGTCAGATAGAGGCAGTCCTTCTCAGTGTTGACATGGGGCTCCTGGAGGGCACGGAATGTGCACAACCCAACTCTATATCCACAGTGGCCATTGCCCAGCACAGGGGTTATGTAGAGTGAGATCTCAGACATGATTGGGGTGGCCAGGCTGCCTCCTAATACCCCTTAGCCCTGGGTTCCTGAGTGTCCATGGATTTCTTCTCCCTTCCCATGCAGGAAGGGGGAATCCTGCCCATGATCCCACATCAGCTGGCTGGACTGGGCTTCTGCCACCAGACCTCAGGTACTGGCTCACACTCAGCACACCCCACACTGTGCTGAGCCAAACAGGGCCTCCCACAGACTCCAGGTATCAGATTTCGGCACAGGCTGAGTGTACTTTGTTCCATTCAGCTCAAGAATACTCAACAAAGTCCATTACTTTCTCAGCCCAGGGATGGATGCCGGAGACACAGAATGAGAGCCAATTGAAAGGTTATATATGCACCAGGGCACAAGTGGTTAACAGCAATGACTGCAGCTGAACTGCCTGGGTTTGTATTCTGGCTCTACCACTCGCCACCTGATTATCCTTGGGTGAATATTTCTCTTACCTGAGTTTTTCATTTAGAAAATGGAAATAAGAGAGCCTGCCTCAAAGGGCTAGTGTGAGAATTATTACTATAATTCTCATTATGAGAATTATGATTTAGAACCATGCTTGGCACAGAGTAAATACTCAATAAATTTAACTATTACTATTTGTGACTTTTGGCTCCTCTTCCTGGGGGGCCTAAAGCTTGGCCCATCTCCCTTAACTCTCTCTGCATCTGACTGGTTCCCTTATCTCTCAGGAGGGGTATTTCTTTGCTCCCGGCCCATTCCACTGCTGAGGGTCAGAATAATGCATCTCCATTCTAACATTTGACTGGTACCTTATCCACCAGGATTCAAATCCATAGCCTTTAAGAGGTTAAGTGATCATCTACCTCCTCTGAACCCAACTGAATCATCGTGTATTTTTCTAAGAAGAAAAGTAAACTTTTGGTCAACAAATTTGAAAGGAGTCATCCTGAGCCAGGAGGCTGAGCATTACCTGTACCCACACATTTACAGCTCTTTCAGAGACAAAGGCAGGTGTTTCCACACACTTCTCAGAAATTCTGATTCCCATGAACAGTGAGCAAAAAGAATACTCCCAGGAATTTTTTTGAATCATAATGTTATTTTCTTCTCTACTCACCCTAAGTTCTCTACCTAAGTTCTCTACGTCTTCTTAACTAGTAATGGCTTGTTATGATGTATTCATTCAGTTAGTGAAATACATACTTTTCCTTGCACTTCCCAAGGAATTTTTAATTATCAAACCCACTACCACCCATGTAAGACAGGTAAACTTCAAAATAAACTGGATTTTTTTTTAACTTGGCCAAGGCAATACTGAATTTCCATGATTTGATAGCCTCGACCTCCAACAAATCTCAATTCACTCACTTAACAGTTCCACTCAAAAACACCGCATTGCTGTCGTGTCTGCCCCAGCCACATTCCAGGTGGTACATCCTGCATCACCTCTAACGTTAACATTTTGGATCATTTCAGTGCAAAGAAAATAATCAAAACTAGTGGCCAAGAAACATAAAAACTTTCCCCAAATGTTGTCCTTTTATCATTAAGTGAAAATTACCACCCCTCTGCCACCCACCTTCACCTGTTCCAATCCTTAGAATTGCTTCCTTCTGACAGATTTAAGTTAGATCCTCAAGACACAATAGTGAGCTATTGTGCCCCAGAGGCCTCTACTTCCAGGATGATTTGAATCTCTATCCTAGCTTGGGTTTCCTTTTGCTGAAGACTGCTGCTGACCTGGAACCAAAGGTTCAACTGCCTTATGCTCCGAGGACACACTTACCTGCTTCCTTTCACTCGTGTCCACATCACACGCTGGTCACAGAATCCCAGAGCATCCATCCTGGAAGAGACGTTGGAGACAGGCTAATGCACACCCTCATTTTACAAATACAGACATTGGAGCCTACAAAGAGGAAGACACTTGGCCAAGGTCACACAGCTCATTAATGAAAGAGCTGGGGCTAGAATTGCCAAACTGGAGATTCATCTCCCTGTGATGTCATTCTTCTTCCAACTGGTTCCTTTGCTCTATGCCCTAGTTGGCTTTCATGCACTCAACACACAGTCCACACCCTCCTGGGATGTGCCAGCAGCCTGTAAGGTTCACCCAGAGTGAACTAACCCAACTCAGCTTGCCTGAGGCTCTTTACCTGCAGAGGAATGAACGCCACATGACTCTCTTGGAAACATACATAGTGTGTAGGGACACATGTGATGTTCAGGTGTATCCAGCATGGCATGTCTGCCAAGTTTGTCCTGCCGAATCACAAGCAGTCTTATGAGTCATTTATACTGTCTGATACTTTTAAGTTCTTTTTTTTTCTAGGCCTGTAATTTCAGATTACCCTACAGCAAAAGCTTGGTATTGCACGCCCCCCCCCCCAAAGCAATTTATTTAACAACAAAAATTTACTCAGGAGATACTTAGTGAACATTTCCCATTTGCTAGGCACTATGCTAGCATCAGGAATAAACAATGAGGAAAACATGATTCCCATTCTTTTTCAGTGGAGGAGACAGGCACATGGACAAGGGCCAGATATTGTGCTAAGTGCTTTGACATGAGGACAGCAGACACACATCTTATAGAACACAGAAGCAGCAGCTAAGCCAGCACAGGTGGGTTAGTGAAGACTTTTTTAAATGATCTTTTTTATTTTAGAATAATTTTTTTGTATATCAAGTTTTTATTTAAATTCTAGTTAGTTAACCTATAGTATTATATTGGTTTCAGGAGTAGAATTTAGTGATTCATCACTTTCCATATAACACCCAGTGCTCATCATAACAATCCCCCCATTTAGCCCATCCCCCATCCACATCCCTCCATCAACCCTCAGTTTGTTCTCTGTAGTTAATAGACTGTTATGGTTTGCCTCCCTCTCTTTTTTGTTGCTTCCTTCCCCTATGTTCATCTTTCTTTCCCCTATGTTCATCTGTTTTGTTTCTTAAATTCCACATATGAGTACAATCATACGGCATTTATCTTTCTTTGACTTATTTCACACTCTAACTCCCTCTGTGTCATTGCAAATGGCAAGATTTCATTCTTTTTTATGGCTGAGTATATTCCATTTAGAATAGTTTTAAGACTTACAGAAAAGTTGCAAAGATAATACAGAGAGTTCTCATGTATCCTTCACCTCAGTTTCTCATAGTATAAACATCTTATATAACTGTTGTACATTTCTTACAACTGAGGAGCCAACATTGGAACATTAATTTAAACTAGTAGAGACTTTTTGAAGGAGGTGACATCTAAAGTGATTTCTGAATGACACTAGGAGTTAGCCAGATGAAGAAGTAAGAAAAATCATTTTAATCATGAAGGAAACCACATACAAAGGAAACCACACACAGAACTAAGAGTTTGGTGAGTTCAGGGAATAGCCAGTAGAAGTATGTGGAAGTGGAGGTGGGAAATTTGTGAGGGAAAGAGGCAGATAGAGGAAGAGTGGAGAAGAGGCACCAGGTATGGGAAGAGGAGTGGAAAGGGTTGAGGTTAGTGAAGAAGATGGGAACCAGATCAATAAAAGGCCTTCTACACAGGACTAAAGCATCTGTACCTTTTACCTGAGGGCAATGAGGAATAATTAAAGTATTTTATCCAATAGACTAACATTATAAAAACTGTATTGGAAAGATTACTTAGAAGGCAGGGTGGAAAGCACACTTGCAGGGATAAGACAGAAGAAAGACCAGTTGGTGGATGGCCTGATCAAAAATAGTGGTGGAAAGGATAGAGAAACTATAATGAATTTTAGAGATATTAAGGAGACAGAATTGATAAATGTGATGGTTAATTAGATATAGAGCCAAAGGGAGAAGGAAGGCTCAGGCTTGACTCCCGATTTCTGGCTTTGGCAGCTGGGGGGACTGGATGGTGGTATCAATCATTAGGCAACAGAGCACAGGAGTTAAGGTTGATTAGAAGGGGAAGATGATTGGTTCCACTTTGAACAGTGATGTATGAAGCACCCATGGGACATCCAAGGAAACAGCGAAGTCAATAGGTTGGTTGGATATACGGGTCTGCGTTTCTGGAGAGAATTATGGGTTAGAGACATATGTGGTGAATCATTAGCTTAAGGATGGCAATTGAAGCCAGACTAGATTGTCCATGAGTATAGAAGAGAAGAGGGCCCAGGAAAGAACCTTAAAGAAACTGACCATTTAGGAGTTGGCCTTAGGAAGAGCTGTGGAAGAAGGATGAGGAGCATCTAAAGGAAAACTGGAAGAATGTGGTATCCATGAAGCTAGGAGGAGAGAGCTTTCCTGAACGTGTCATGTGACCAATAGCATCAAATTATTCCGGGGGGCAGGGGCCCACAAGTGTCCCTTGAATTTGCCAATAAGGACTTATCTTGAAGCAGTTTTAGAGAAGAGGTGGGGCCAAAAATCCAATCCATCCTTGGGCTACAGAATAAATAGTAGGTAGGGAAAGAGCACTTGGAGTATGGGTCATAGTTTTAAAAATATTTACTACGAACTGGAGGCCAGAGAGAATGGAAATGAAACTGACAAATAATAGTAGGTACTGTTTCAGTAAAAAAAATTACTTGTTCCACTTAGAGTGCGCTGAGGCTGTAATTTTTCTAGTGAAAAATTGTATCTTATGATTAGTAGTAGCTACCATTAATAGGATGCCTATCATAGGCCAGGCACTTTAAGTACATCATTTTATTCAGCTTGTAAAACAACACTTTGAAGTAGATATTAGATCTCTCTGTCACAGATGAAGAAACAAAAGCCCAGAAAGTTTCTGTCACCAGGTCTCGAAACAACTTCATGTGCCCCTGTGAATCAGCACTCCTGTATCCTTTGGATAAATTCCTAGTAGTGCTATTTCTGGGTTGTAGGGTAATTCTATTTTTAATTTTTTGAGGAACCTCCACACTGTTTTCCAGAGTGGTGGCACCAGTTTGCATTCCTACCAACAGTGCAAGAGGGTTCCGCTTTCTGCATATCCTTGCCAATGTCTCTTGTTTCCTGAGGTATTGCAGCGCTATCAACAATAGCCAAATTATGGAAACAGCCCATATGTCCATCAATGGATGAATAATGAAGATGTGGTATACACACACACACACACACACACACACACACACACACACACACACAAAATGGAATACTACTCAGTGGTGAAAAAGAATGAAATCTTGCCATCTGCAACAACCTGGATGGAACTAGGGGGTATTATGCTAAGTTAAGTAAGTCAGTCAGAGAAAGACAGATATCATATGTTTTCACTCATATGTGGAATTTGAGAAACTTAACAGAAGACCATAGGGGAAGAGAAGGAAAAATAAGCAAAGCAAACCAAAAGAGACTCCTAAATACAGAGAACAAACTGAGGGTTGATGCAGGAGCCGGGAGAGGGGAAAATGAGTGATAGGCATTGAGGAGGGCACTTGTTGGGATGAGAGCACTGTGTTGTATGCAAGGGATAAATCATGGGAATCTACTCCCGAAGCCAAGACTACACTGTATACACTGTATGTTAGCTAACTTGACAATAAATTATTAAAATAAAAAATAAAATAAATAGAAGCAATTTTAAAAACTTTTTAAAAAATTAAAACAAAAACTTCATGGGGTAACTGGAAGTTAAACCTAACTTGTGCTCCAAAGTCCATATTTTTCCTTCTGCAACCATACTACCTCTCCTGAACTCTTCCTACAGCTGGCTTTCATTTTACAACACAAACGTCCGGGAGCTAAAATGGTCAAGGAATTCCGTCCACCACTGTGAGCATTCTGAGGGAAGAGACAGATAACCCAGGCACACGCTTCTTATTCAAGGATAATTCTGAGTAAGGAATAAAGAGTTTCTGGTTTTGAATCTCAGAGGTCCTTGCCAAGGACCCAATACGTCCCCTTTGTTGTGAGAGATAAGGGGGTGGGGTTGGGAAAGCAATTACTGGGGAGGGGGTGAGGCCAGATAGCTCAGAGTAAATCACTCCATCATTGCTAACTGGAAAAGTTAACATGGTAGATAAGGGAAAACTGGAAAATTCTAAGAGAATTTTGCAAAAATTATTTTTAGCCTGGAGACAATGAGCATCAAGGAAGACCCAGCTGCCTTTATACATCTATAAGGAAGAATGATCGGACTTGCTTTTGACACTGTGGAAGGCATAACTAGAACCAGTGGGAACATGGTAGAGAGAGGCAGATTTGGCTCTAAGGAGAAGAGCTGCCTATCTGCAGATGGATGGAACTGCCCACTGTGTGGTGAGCTCACTGCCACTGTCATGTTGAAGTAGAAGCAGGGATGTTGGAGGTAGGGGCCAAGCGCCAGACAAGGACTTTGAGAGATCCTCTGGAACAGATAGTTAGGACACGTTTTCACTTAATAAGGCCTGGCCTTTATTCTCCCCAACTGAATTCTAAACATTACATGATGGGAAGATTGGCATGTTCCTTCATTTACGATGTGTACAATGCATAGCAATTCAACTGTAATATGCAATAACAAAAGGTATTGCTACCTTTAGGAAGCTCTCTGGGTTGTTTTTTTTTCTAAGATAAGAAAATATGCTTGTGTGTATCTATGCATTGGCTTTTATCAGGCAGGTCTGTCATCCTGAAAATGTTAGGGACAGGGTGTGGAGAATAGATACTGATAGCCTTACCTTTGTTTCCTGTGGAGGTTGGAAATAAAGAGCTCACTTTTTGCTTTGTCAAAGGGCTCTTGACATGGATGAGAGCTTGTCTATCAGTGTAGAAGGTGCACCTATAATCATTGAATCAATAAATCCCCTTCTTTCACTGTATAAATATTAATCGAGCGCCTATAACACTACAGTCAAGAAAAAGGCACTTTTTATTGAAAAATAAGAAACTATACCAAGCGGTATAAACATAGTTCCACAGCATATACATGTGTTTTTGTGTAATGGGCGTGGAATGGGAGTGGTGACAAAATCAACTCTCTAATCTCTGCAGGGAGATGGCTGGCAATTATCATGTGCTCTAAATACTGTCAATGCTGGGGCGCCTGGGTGACTCAGTCAGTTAAGATTCCAACTTCGGTTCAGGTCATGATCTCAGGGTTCATGAGTTGGAGCCCCGCGTTGGGTTCTGTGCTGACAGCTCAGAGCTTGGAGCCTGCTTTGGATTCTGTGTCCCCCTCTCTCTCTGCCCTTCCCCTGCTCATACCCTGTCTCCCTCTCTCTCTCTCTCTCTCTCGCAAAAAAAATAAACATTAAAAGTTAAAAAAAATACTGTCAATGCAAACTAAGCTTTGTGTATGTTTTACTTTTCCTGCTACAAAATAATTAGAATTTATAGCACAAGGAAGCAAACCTCTTCTAAAAACAAACAAAATTTCCCATCCTCTGTTTGTAGTTCTCAAAGGTCTAGAGATGTTTGGAAGAATGTGTAAAGAATATTTAAAGATATAGGATGATAGTCAATATAACTTAAAATGAAAAATGCAAGTTAAAATATCATATACTATATGGTCCATACATACATACATGGTGTATACACACACACACGCACACACACACACACACAAACACACACAGAGAAAGAGAAAGAACTACATATGTGTACAATAGAAATAGAAAGGCTGAAAGAATGATCATCAATGTGTCAATAGTGGTTGTGGGATTATAGGGGACTGTTCTTTTCTTCTTTTTCCCTTAATTATGTATTTTCTAAATTTCATAAAAGTAAACAAGTAATTTTGTGGAAAAAGAAGTTATTAAAAGCATAAAATGGGTTTCATATAATTGTATGGCTATAAATAAAGCAAGTAAATGTTAAGGTTCATTCTTTTTGCCTATGATAAGATTATTTACATGATTTTTTTTTATTTAAAAAAAATTTTTTTTAATGTTTATTTATTTCTGAGACAGAGAGAGACAGAGCATGAGTGAGGGAGGGGCAGAGAGAGAGGGAGACACAGAATCAGAAGCAGGCTCCAGGCTCTGAGCTGTCAGCACAGAGCCCGACGCGGGGCTCGAACTCACAAACCATGAGATCATGACCTGAGCCAAAGTCAGTCTCTCAACCAACTGAGCCACCCAGGCACCCCAATTATTTACCTGATTTTTATTTAGGCAAACAAAAACACACTGTACAAAAACAGTGAAAAACAAATCACTAAATTAAAATATTATGTAGAATTTTGGGTAAGTTTCTTTGGGGGATAATTTCCTCTCAATGTAATATGCAACTGATTTTTTAATTTGAAAAGTTAGCAGATACGAAGTTCATTCGTTCATTCATTCATCCACTCAGGGGGTACTTTCTGAGTTTTTACTATGTATAAATACCTGTCCTCAGGTGTTTGGAGGATTAAAGTGCATGTTCCTTGTACTTGAGGTGCTTACAGTCTACTTTGAAAGATCAAATACTCATGAATCATCCAGACAACAAAGCCCCCCAAATTAGAACAGAGAATAGGGTATTATGGAAAGCCAATACCAGGGAGGTGAAGGTTATCAAAATTCTACTCATCTGTTAAAGTCCAAAAGTCCCTCTTCCTGAAGATGACTCTTGCTGAGCAGTACTTTCTAGAAGTAAGTTATCCCATCTGCTGGGTGAGGACTCCAGTTAACATCTATCACAGAGTAATCCTTTGCTTGTCCCAATCTTTGTTTCGTTCATGTCGGGTCCTAAGTGGACTTCAAAACAAAGTTTATTTTGGGAACACCAGCCTATGTTCATCTCCTGAAGGAATGAGGAAGGAGAGGTGTGCAGCTGGATAACAGAACAGTCCAGATTAGCTACCGGTGATAGGGGTGGAAACATGGAAAGAAGGACTGCCATCAGCCTCTTGATGAAGAGCAGCAAGGCTTTATCCTGTCCCTCCCAAGCTGAGGTTGAACAACACCCCATTCTTCCAGTCCCTACCTCTGAGAGGAAGATCATCAATGAGAATATCCACAAAGTATTAAAGCTGCAAGGTAATGGTGAAAAGTGCTAAACTGGGAGCCCGGAAACCTACCTCAGTTCCAACTAGCTCTACTTCTAACTAGGTTCCTTCTGGACCTCAGTATCCTTATCTGTCAGATGAAGGGGTTCAACTATTCAATTCCCAAGGCCTATAGCTCCCTATACATTAGAAACCACAAGGTTCCTGTGATTACATGTTGGAATTATTCCCCAATCATGAATCATCTGTCAATCTCTGATCTTATAAATACAAATTCCTCCCCAATGATGGAAATTAAAGCATTTAATTTTCTCATGGATAAATTGTGCCCACTGTATGTTTGTGTGCTGTAGTGTCTGGGAAGTTGAGGCAAAGGAAATAGCTCCTAAAGTCCTCCTGGGATCAAAATGGAAAACAAGACAGGCTATGACATCAGCTACCATTTCCTCTATGATCAGACTAACACAAATATCAATATTAAATTATGTGTGTATAGTTTTTATTTTTGCTTTTCATGGCAAAATCATAGGAAATCCTTTGCTTTTAGCCTTTAATGCAAGGTTATGAAGGAAGAACAGGAAAAGATGAACATATAATTTCAGCATTTTTGAGCTGCAAGTGATTTTAAAGATCAGTCCCAAACCCCTGATCATTGCAATGAGGAAGAAAATGAATAGTCCAAGCTGTGCCACAGCTCACTCCAGTGTTAACTTTCTGAAGTACATTCTCTCCGTTTGCCTCACTTAAACGAACCACCACCTACATGCCACCCCCAAAAAAGGAGGGGCACTAAAGAAAGACAAAGAAAGGAGCCTAACCTCTTTTAATGAGTTTCCTCCATTACAAGTTAGAAGAGCCAGGCAAGGGGAAGACAGACTTCATCAGGATGAACATTTCTTTTTGTTTTTTCTTAATATTTACCTATTTATTTTGAGAGACACAGAGAGAGTGAGAGTGGGGGAGTGGCAGAGAGAAAGAGAGAGAGAGAGAGAGAGAGAGAGAGAGAGAGAGAGAGAGAGAGAGAGAGAGAGAATCCCAAGCAGGCTCCATACCCAGTGTGGAGTCCAACGCAGGGGCTCACTCTCACAATGCTGGAACCTGAGCTGAAATCGAGAGTCAGACACTCGACCGACCGAATCACCTGGCTGCCCCCAGGATGAACATTTCTGAAATAGTTCAGGAGCAGTTTGCCCTCCTAGATTGTATCCAGAACCAGTTCCTCACCTCAAGACCAACTGTTCCTTATTTCTATCCACTACCTTCCTGTCTCTCTACTGGTAGGCTGGCAAGCACAAAGCCTCTCTAAGAGAATTGTTAGGAGAGTAATGTTGCCTTTTATCAGGTCAGCTAGTTGCCTCCACATCACCTGTCAGGTCAAGTGCTGCTTTATACAGCATTGGATGAATAAAATTCAAATGCTAAAAATTGGGTCTTTTTACCAAGATACACGATTTTCTGCTAATTTCTTCCTTCTTTGGTTCCCTGTGAATCCAGGCAAGTTACTCAAAAGCATCTCAGTAAAGAAAAACTGGTAGTTCCATAGGAGGGCTGTTTTTCTAAACTCAGCATTAGGGATCTAAGTTACTGGCACACGTAAGAACTCATTCCTTGCCAACTCATTTTGCCTCACTATTCAGACGGATGAGATGTACCTTATTGTTACAGTCTCCCTACCCCAGAAAATACACACTGACTGTTCTGACGTCTGACCACATTTGATATTATTTTGATATCCATATACTTCAGACCAGAATGCCCTAAACGACACAATTAGAATTCAAAATGCTTAGACTGTTAGAACTGAAATGGACTCTCAAGAGCACTTAATCATATCTTCTCCCTTCTCTCTTCTTCTAAAGAAATGGAGTTGCAGTGAAAGAGAGACTTGTCCTTCGTCACATGGCTTGATAGTGTCAGTGCCAAATCTAGAGGCCATGTCTCCAGTCTTCCTGTTCAGGTTCTTTCCACAGCCCCTGCCGCTTTCCAGCATCAGTGCAGGCTTTCAACACTCTCAAAGTGTTGGATGGAGGCTATTCCTTGGGAGTCAGCCCCTCCCATTCCAGAATTGCCTCTGCTATTCCACTGCATGAATTATAGATAGAAGGGGTTACTAAAGCCTGAATGCACAGATGAGTTCTCTTTCTTGCCCCAATGTTTTATATTCTGTCAACCAGGAAGGTGGGCAGCAATGCTTTAGCGATCAGTTATCACAGTAAATTACTGTTCTAATTTATCCAAAATCCATTGTTGCTATGCAGTGGGCAATCTAGAAGGTACATTCTGGTTTTGAAATATGTGAGCAATTCAGTTATCTAATTTGTGTCTAAAAATGATATACGGGTAGTTGGCATGCAAATTTGGGGCAGTGCTGTTTTGATGAATCTGTGGCAGGAAATCTGATTGCACTAAACCTCTACCTCCTGAGTCCAGTGATTCCCATCCAGGAAGGCACTAACCGTTAAAGACTAACAGAGGTGCAAGGGAAAGAGAATTCAACTTGGCATTATGATTACCTGCATTAGAACCCTGCCCCTGCCTATCACTAGCGGAATGACTTTAAGCAGTGCACTTGGTTTCTCAGCCTCCCTCTCCTCATTTGTAAAATGTTGAAGGGAGCTGAATTTGTTTTATATATACTATATTACTGGACCGACATTATAATTTGTAAGGATCACTTAAAACCAGAAATGAGAATACGGCAATAATATGGAGTTGAAAACTTTTATGCTTGGGTCCCACAAGTCTAAATATAAAACCCTACTGCAGGGGCACCTGGCTGGCTCTGTCAGTACAGCATGTGACTCTTGATCTTAGGGTCCAGAGTTTAAGCCCCAGGTTGGACCTAGAGCTCATTTTTAAAAATAAATGTGTGAATAATAAAATGGGGATGACAATAACATTTATTTAAAAAACCTACTGCATTGGGGTGCTTGGGTGGCTCAGTTGGTCAGACGACCGTCTTGGGCCCAGGTCATGATCCCGTGCTTGGTGGGTTCCAGCCCCGCGTAGGGCTATGTGCTGACAGCTTGGAGCTCCGAGCCTGCTTCAGATTCTGTGTCTCTCTCCCTCTACCCCTTGCCTGCTTGCACTCTATCTCTCTGTCTCCCCAAAATAAATAAATATTAAAAAAAAAACAAACCTACTGCATTCACTAGTTGTGTAGTCTCAAGCAAGTGTCATCATCTTCATCTTTTTGTTTTAACTTATGAAAAATTTCAAACATACTCAAAATGGACTAAATTAAAACAATATGTTAATCACAAGCTTAAGCAATTTACAACGTTTTGCTAATACCGTTTCATTTTCCCTCCTCATCACTTTTTTCGCCTCTAAGGTATTTTAAAGTATTTGGAGGCAAGTTGTTTTTAAAGCTTTCTGTGCTTTAGTTTTCTCATCTAGGAAATGAAGGTTTTAATATCCAGTTCACGGCGTAGAACGGTAATTATTATTATTTATAGTGGTATCTACGTGCTTGGCCCCTCTGAGGTGTAAAGGCACTTTGCGGTGTGGCGCGCCCAGCTCAAGACGAAGGTGTAAACAGCCAGGGGGACCTCTCCCTAAGACTGCGACCGCCCCCTTCAGACAGCCCCCTGCAGAACCTCGCTGTCCGAACGAGGATTGTCCCTCGCAACCTCCCGTCGCCGCGCGCGAAAACGAAGGGGCGGGAACAGGAAATGGGATAGGACAGAGTTCCGGGTGCCGGGCAGTCGCTGAGAGAAGCAGAACGTGGTAGGTGGTAGTGCAAAAAGGAAAGCCGGCATGTTCCGAATCGAGGGCCTCGCGCCGAAGCTGGACCCCGAGGAGATGAAACGGAAGATGCGCGAGGATGTGATCTCCTCCATACGGAACTTCCTCATCTACGTGGCCCTGCTGCGAGTCAGTGAGTGTCCTTCCAGGCTGCGGCCGTGAGACTAGCGGGAAGCTCGCGGACACCACCCACCTAACTGTGGTCCTATAGTCCTTGGGGGCCCTTGAGCGGAGTGAGCTGGGCGGTCGCAGGGAGCGTGGGACTTGCGCGTCGAGAGTGGCGGGCGCATGCGTGGCTTAGGGTCTGCGGGTCGGGGTCTGGGTACAGAAGTGCACGCGGTGGTCCGGACTGCGAGGGTTATCGTCCAGCTTCGCCCTGCCTTAGGAGAGCTTGAATTGAAAGAGCCTCAAGGGATTATACCCCCCCCCATTCCTTAGCTGCTCCCACGTTTTGTCGACAGAAACGGAGATCCAGAGCAGAGAAATGGCTGGCTCAAGGTCACTCAGCGATTCAGTGAGTGATCTTGGTCTAGAATCCAGAGCTCCTACTACCAGGTTTCCTCCCTTCAGTGCTGATCTCTGAAATACAAGAAGTTTTGCTTGTTAATACACAGGGTGAAATAAATAATTGCGGTGTTTTGTTTTGGTTTTTAAGGAATGAGAATAAAAGGATAGGAGTTTATAGCATTAATAATAATACCTGAAGGCTTATTTGAATTTATGTTTGGCAGAAACTTGTTTGACAGCGCTGTGAAGGAGGCCGGGCCAAAGATTCTATATATCCCTTTTGCAAGTGAGAACTCACCCTTCAAAGGGGGTCTTAACGCAAAACATCAGCGTTAAAGGCACGCTGAATATTAGATCTGGGCTTTGTAGGTCACTTCTGTAGTTTTATTGATACGCCTCTCAGAAGTTATTTGCTCACACACACATACCCCGTTCTCAGTTCAGTACTCTTCATTGCACCTTGCTGTGTATTGCTGGCAGGGATGAAGGCATTCCAAGGTCACCCTGTAGAAGGCTCACGTTGGCCTAGGCCAGAGCTCCTGAAGCCTGGTAACCCTTTACTGACTATGCTACTACTCTGCTTCCCCAGGAGAGGGAGCCCTGCTGAATAGAAACTCCCAAGTCGTCCTCCTCCAACAGCTTTTTGCAACTCCCAACTTTCTCCTCTTACCTTTTTTTTGTTGACTTAGCTGCCAGTAAAATACTTGCTTCTTTTCAGTCACCTTTGTATCTGATATGAATTGGTTTTCTTTTAAAAAACTTACAGAATACTGTTCCACATTGCCACTTTTAAAATTGAGATGTACTTCATAATATATGGTTCACCCATTTAAAGTGTACAGTTCAACCTAAGTGTCTACCAATAAATGGATAAAGAAGATGTGTATATACAGTGGAATATTACTTAGCCATAAAATGAAACCTTGCCATTTGCAACCAACCTATAGGTTATTATGCTAAGTGAAATCAGAGAAGGATGAATGCCATGATTCCACTTATATATGGAATCTTTGAAAACAAATGAACAGGGCACCTGGGCGGCTCAGTCAGTTAAGCATCTGACTTTGGCTCAGGTCGTGGTCTCGCAGTTTGTGAGTTCAAACCCACATCAGGCTCTCTGCTGTCCACAGAGCCTGCTTTGAATCCTCTGTCCCCCTCTCTCTCTGCCCTTCCCCTGCTTGTGCTCACTCTCTCAAAAACAAATAAGCATTTAAAAAAACAAATGAACAAACAAAACAGAAACAGACTCATAAATAGACAAACTGGTGGTTGCCAGTGGGGAATAGGGTGGGGAATAGACAAAATAGGGGGAGGGGATTAAAAGGTACAAACTTCCAGTTATAAAAGAAGTCACAGGGGTGCAATGTACAGCATAGAGAATAATACTATAATAATTTCTTGTGGTAACCAGAGTTATTGTGAATCACTTTGATGTACACCTGAAACTAATAGGGATACTGTATGTCAATTATACTTTAAAATAAAAGCAATTTAAAAAATAAAGTGTATAATGAATGGTTCTTAGCATGGTCAGAGTTTGCAATCATCACTACGATCCATTTTAGAACATTTTAACTCTAAAGTGAACTCCATGCCCATTAACTGTTCACTATTTTCCCCTTTCCCTTTCCCTTAGCAGCCACTAATCTACTTTCCATGTTTATGGATTTGCCTATTCTGGACATTTCATACCAATGGAATTGTAGAATACGTGACTTTTTGTGTCTAGCTTATTTCATTTTCCATGATGTTTTCAAAGTTCATCCATATTGTAGCGTGTATTAGTATTTCCTTCCTTTTTATTGCCAAATAACATTCCATTGTGTGGATATGCCACATTTTTATCCATTCACCTGATGGATGTTTCAGTTTTGTCTGATAAGAATTAGTAGAGATACCCGGGAATATTGCCAACTTTGTCAGCCTTCAACAGATCTCAATATCTTCAGTTTAATATTAACAATATGTTTTATTACTTTCGTTACGGGTATTGAGAAGATACTTCTGGCAGCTCTTTTGGCCACACAGCCTCCTCCCCTTTTTTTAAAAATTTAATTTATTGTGGTAAAATTTATCATCTTAAATATTTTTAAGTGTGTAGTTTAGTGGTATTGAATACATGCATAATGTTGTACAACCATCACCATCCATCTCTAGAACTCTTTATCTTGTAAAACTGAAGCTTTGTCTCTATGATTTTGACATCTCTTTAAGGATCTCATAAGTGGAATCATACAGTATTTGTCTTTTTGTAAATGGCTTATTTCACTTCACGTAAGGTCCCTAAGGTTCCTCCATGTCATAGCGTATGTCAGAATCTCTTTTTAAGACTGAGTAATATTCCGTCGTATACCATTTTTGCTTCTCCAGTCATCTGTTTTTGGATTCGGGTTGCTTCTACATTTTAGCTACTGTGAATAATGCTGCTCTAACATGGGTCTACAGATAGCCCTATTTTTAATTTCCTAGGACCCACCACACTCTGATCCAAAGCAGTTGTACCATTTTCCATTCCCACAAACAGTGCACAAGGGTTCCAAGTTTTCCACATCCTTGCCGACAGTTTGATTGTAGCCATCCTAATAGGTGTGAGGTGGTAGGTCACTGTAGTTTTAATTTGCATTTTCCTAGTGACTAGTAATGTTAAACTTCTTTTCGTGTGCTTATTTTGGCCACAGCGCTTTTACACAGGACAATAATATCACTTCTTTAGCTCCCTATGACAGCATTTTTTTTTCTAGACATTTCTGTGTGTACCATCCTACCAGACCCCCATAAGCACTGAAGTAGGACTGGGGCACCTGGTTGGCTCAGTCGGTTAAGCATCTGGCTCTTGATTTCAGCTCAGGTTTCTGGCTCCGTTCTGGGCGTGGAGCCTCCTTAAGAGTCTCTCTCTGCTCCTACTCCATGGGTGCACACACATTCTCTCTCTCTGAACTGAAGTAGTTCACCTATATCATAGGTGATCTGGATTGCATAAGTGATATATAGCTAATCATTGGGAGAACCTAAATGTGTGTCTGGCTCTCCTCATTACCTAGTTAAGTGTTTTCTCCCACTTTCTGCCTTTTTTCAAATAGGTTTTAAAAGGTGGAAAATGCCAATTTGTTTCTTCAAGTGTTTTGTTCCTTTGATAGTTAAATTACCCAGAATAAAAAAATGTCCTTTGAAAGAGGATTGAATTTACTCTTTATGGCCCTATGAGGGAGAACTTCAGAGAAAAGATTTTATACAGTGTAAGAAAAACTTAGAATAGACAGAGCTTCATGACACTGGAAAGACAGGGGGTCTCTTACTGAGTTGTGCAGGCCATCGTCTGGAGTCACTTAAAAAATGTATTGAACTAAATCTAAATCTGTAAGATTTTCCCCCCAGTCTTACAAATTCCATAATATAACTTATGGGCTAATAGATCTGAAATTCTGGATGTTTATTTTTCTTTCAGCACCTTTTATCCTAAAGAAACTGGATAGCATATGAAGATGAACATCACATGTGAATGCATGATAAGAGGAACCCGGTTACAACTTCTACTCCTATCTGCAAATGAATAGGCCCCGAAAGATGTAAGAGACTCTGAATGGACATAAAAATTCTACTCATTAAGAACAAGTTTGGCCTCTGGTAACTGACCTTCATAGCTAAAATTTAAAACTGCTTGAGAAGTAAAGACATTTTGTGGTGATGGTACACCCATATGCTTGTGATGTTCAGCCTCTGTGAATGTTGATATAATTAATTGTAAGTAATGTTAAACTCCATTTTTTAGCAAGTATAAATTATAAGGGAATTATGTCTGCAATAGCACTGTCTTGTTAGTCATTTCTGTTTACCTTTTTACTTCTGTCTGGAGTATATTTGTTGAAGAGTTCCTTTTGATTAGTTATATTTTACAGAAGCCAGCACACAGCCACAACAACATTTAAGCCAAGGACCATTAGTCTATATTTTTAATTAAAATACCAACTAAGAAAAAAATTGGATTTTATTTCTCTTAACCTGCTTTTTGCTGCAGACCAACAATCACTGGTGAGACCTCTCTAATATTGTTTATTATAAACTACGTTAATTTGAGTTACTCTTGTTTTGGACTGGAAGATTTGCTAATGCTGATAGAGTGAAATTATTTTATTAAGCAGTCTTTGTGAAAGGCAACATTACTGCTTGATGCTGGGAATATATAGTTCCACCAAAGGAAAAAATTGCTATAATTTAAGTCAAATAGTTCTCTAAGTTTGTTAGGGGAAGAGGACAGTCCTTAACTTTCTATGTAGAGGCAACTTACATTCACCTCTTTTTAGGTAACTAAATTAGGTAGCCATATTGGTATATTTAGGTAACTATATTTACTTTTGTCTCTGAATAGCATGTTAGCATTGGTACTTTGTGATTTTTCTGTTGTAGACATTGCCTACTGACTTCTCTTTCCTATCCTTACTTCCAGCGCTCTTATCTCTTCTCATTTCTTCTTCCTTCCAATGTACTTATTTGTGTGCTTTCGTTTGAATTAATTTCATGAGGACTCTAAATGCCAGTTTTCTTTTTTTAATGTTTATTTTTGAGAGAGAGAGCGTGCACATGCAGGAGAAGGGCAGATAGAGAGGAAGACAGAATTCCAAGCAGGCTTTGTGTCATGAGCACGGAGCCTGACTCAGGGCTCAAACCCACTGACCCTGAGATGACCTTAGCCAAAACCAGGAAGGAGTTAGATGCTTAACTGACTGAGCCGGGCGCCCATGTTTGTTTTCCTTCCTGTACATCTTTCGGGTTTTCCGAGGCTTCATTTTCTATGAACTTAAAAACTGAATCAGCTATACTCTTTGCCATATATCTACATTGTTCACAGTGTTCAGTTTCATCAAGTGTGCTGTTTCGTCTTCCCGATTAAGTCTTTCCTGGAGCTTTCTGACCTGTCTCAGTCTGGACTATAGTCGCCTGTGCCTGGTGGATGGCTCTATTCTGGGATCTCCCTTTACCACAATCCTGGGAATTCCTTTTCCTTGTTTTCCATGTTGGATCTTTTGTTTCTGTATCTTGTATCTTGTTTATCTCCTGTCCAGTATGCATTTGCTCACTGAGTCTCTGTATTGAGTACAGTACCTGTGCCCATAACTGCCTGGCATCCCACAATCCAAAGAACCCTCTATTTTACCCTTTTCAGAAAGTAAACTTCTGATTTGGGGAGGGAGCTAGGGAAAAGAGGCTGCTTAACTGTAAGTTGCAGAGAGCATTCTGAATACTTAAACCTTCAACCAGTTCTTACTTTAGTGCCTACCCCTTCATTCCTACTTCCAAAGGTCTATGAAGACACCAGTTTCTGAACCTTTTAAGGATTCTGTGATGTAAATTGAGTTGTTTGTTTTGCTTGTCTACTGCTGACTCAGGATTCAGTTTTCTTGGGTCTGCCATGTTAATTACTACTTGTCCATCCGCTTTCCAACTTCTTTTTGCTGTTATCTCCTCTTCTCTTTTTCCATTCATTTAGGTTCATGGCTTAAAACAAAAATCTTTGCTGTCATTTAATGGAATTTTGGGAGGGAATGGAAGTAGGTGCATGTGCTCAATCTACTATCTTTACCTGAACAGCGTGTATTTTTACCCTGTGATGCTGTGTTTCATGTTAGTAATTTATGTCCATTCCTGACCTAAAGAGGTGCAGTATTTAGCACCGTGGTCACAATCACTGACTCTAAAGACATGCAGACCTGATTTTGAGTCCTGATTCCAACAGTCAGGAGATGAATGCCTTTTAGCAAGTAAACCGCTATACCTCATTTTCTTTACCTGTAAGATTAGCATAGTAGGAACATTTGTCCACTTCAAAGTGTATAAGTGTAAGGTAAGAGAATGCAAAAGGAGCAGTTAGCACCATGCCTGCCATTGGGAAGTGCTATTTATTGTTAATGGTTAGTGTTTGGTACAAGGTGGTTAGAAGTGATTTGTGCTGGCATTCACTGCATTAGCAGGCTTCATTCATATTTTCAGATGCTGTGAGATAGCATGCTTATATTCTAATTGTATATAAACTTCAACAGTCAGTGTTAATGCCATTTTACAGATGGAGTTTGAGACTCTGGAAGATTTGATGGCTAATAAGTAGGTTTAGGGGCTTTTAATGGGTGTTGATCATACTCTATCCTTAAGTGCTTTTCTTGGAATATGTTGATTGTTACCCTGAATTCCAGCATATGTTCAGACTAGAATAAAGGAAAAGTGATGGTGCAGTTTTTTATGACTGACTTTTTAAAATTCAGGCCATAAACTCCCTGGTTTGGGGAGGGCAGACTAATACTTACAACAAACAGTTCAGAAACAGTAGAGCAGACAACAGTTGGCCATGTGTATATATTTGGCTTGAACATGTGATAAGAAATAGTAAAGAACCATAGCAGATTTGAGTTTTGTAAACTCTTAAAATGGAGCATAGAAAGAAATGCAGATAATTGAGAGAAAATGTTAATCCACAAACAAGTTTCATAAGGGATATGAACTGAGAATTTTGCTCCTAAATTAGGTTAGTGTTCTTCCTGATACCAGTAAGTTTTCTTTTTAAACTGTTTTATCACTGCTCTTTGAAATTCTTCTGTGAAGTTAGCATTTCAGTTACGGTGTGTTCGTAGTTTACAGGTGGGCAAAATTGGGCCTAGATTTGGAAGGAAGAACAAGTGTAGGAATCTGAACTTTTTTCTTTTCCCCTCCTTTGCTTGAGCTAAGCATCTCTCTTTAGCTATGACATCAGGTACCAGAGAATGTTGTGGATAGTATAGAAAGGAAGTGAGCTAGACATTTTACTTTATTTTGCTATCACTTGATGACTTGATAAATTCTACATGTAGCTTCTGTCATTAAAGAAGCCACTAAAGCAGGAGTTGGCAGACTTTTTCTGTTAAAGGTCAAATGGTAAATACTTCAGACTTTGTGAGCTCTGTGCTGTCGGCTCTTCTGTAGTAGTGTAAAACAGCCAGAGGCAATGTGTGCACCACTGCAGCTGTGAGCCATCAGCAGCCAGCACTCAAAGGTGCTGGGGGAATGAGTACCTTGGTCCTAACGTTGAGATCTAAGTCGTTCACCACAACATCCACCATAGTCCTTTTGAATCCTTACTCTCCCCATGTACTGTGCCATTTCTCTGTTCCCTTTCACAGTTAAACACCTCAGTAAAGTGCTCTATATTTTCATATCCTTTCTCTGGTGATCTCCTGAACCCATTCCGGTTAGGCATGCATCCCCAGTGATTCTCTGAAACTGCTCTTGTCAAGGTTAACACTGACCCGTCTCACCCGATCTGCAGCACTCAACACTATTTCATTATTATAACCACCTTGTGGGCCTTCCATAATACGAATTTCCTGATTTTCCTTCTTGCCACCCTTTCTAGTTCACTCATCCACTCTTTAAATGCTTTAGTAGGTTTCCCTTCATTTCTGACCTGAAACTTGCAGTACCTCAGGCTTCAGTCCTCAGACCTCCTCTATTTACAGCATAGATACTGCTGACTCTCCTGCTTAAAATTCTCCAGTGGTTTTCTATGTCACTCAGTAAAAACCACAGTCCTTCTGGTTGCCCACAAGGTTCTATACAATCTGGTCCTCATTACATCTCTGATCTCGTCTTTTATGACTCTTCCATCCTTCACTGCATTCCAGCTACACTGGTCTCCTTGCTTCCCCAAACTCACAAGCTGCTACCTCAGGGCCTTTGCACTGGCCATTTCCCCTGTCTGGAATGCTCTTCCCTTAGATTTTCAACTGCCTCACTCCCTTTCTCTCAGGTCTCTGCTTAAATGGCATTTTTTTCAGTGGGGCCTTTCCCAGCTCTTTTATAAGTTATAGGATGTTTCAACTTGTGAAAATCCAGCAAGTTGTACACTTATTGACTTTTTTTCCATAGTTAAATTGTATTTCAAAAACATTTTTCTAACTACAACCTCTCCAGCACTCTATAACCCCCTTCTTTATTTTCCTTAATGGCATTTAAGATATTTTTCCTTATTTATGTTGTTAATTGTCTGTGTCCATTAAGTGTGTGCTTGACGAGAGTAGGGATTTCATCTATTACGTTCACTGTAGTATATTAGTATCTAGAAGACTGCCTGGTACCTCACAGGCACTCATTATTCATTGAATAATAGAGTGGAGAAGTTTTGTTTTTGTTTTTTTTTTTTAATGTTTTCTTTTTTTTTTTTTCCAATATATGAAATTTATTGTCAAATTGGTTTCCATACAACACCCAGTGCTCATCCCAAAAGGTGCCCTCCTCAATACCCATCCCCCACCCTCCCCTCCCTCCCACCCCCCATCAACCCTCAGTTTGTTCTCAGTTTTTAACAGTCTCTTATGCTTTGGCTCTCTCCCACTCTAACCTCTTTTTTTTTCCTTCCCCTCCCCCATGGGTTTCTGTTAAGTTTCTCAGGATCCATATAAGAGTGAAACCATATGGTATCTGTCTTTCTCTGTATGGCTTATTTCACTTAGCATCACACTCTAGAGTGGAGAAGTTTTTAACTAGTTACAGGAAGTGTGAGAGTAAGCTAACTAGAAAAGGCCAAAAGGCTAAGCTTGTCAGATGAAATTGGTACCCCAGTTAAGATCCTGGATTATGAATTTGCAATGCCTGGCTGTGGGCTTTTTCTCTAGCACTGCTCTGCTGTCCAGAGGCAGGCTCGGAGAAGGTGGAGAGTTGGATTCACCTAGGGCTGGGGCTTGTCACATGGCTGAGGTGAAATGACAGGGTCGGGAGTGATTGAAATAATGCACAAGGCATGTAAGCTGGGTAAGAAGGGAAAGGCAGGAAGTAGCTGGTGGACAGGAAGAACATAGAGGGGTCAGTCCTGCCGAGGGCAACTGTAGGAGTGAACACAGTGGAGCAGTAGCCCTGAACACCTCTTTGTGTGCCCAAAATATCCTTCCTTCAGTTTCCATGGAGATAAAAGTTCCTGTTCTGCAAAATAGGCTTCATTCGTTTTGTCTCTGAAGAGAGAAATACCATCAATGTGCTGTTAGCACAAGAGATGGTATGTTAAGAGTTTGTTGGTTTCACAGCTAAGTATGTATGGTGTGGTCTGATAAGGACCACATTTGACCTACTCCCACGACTTATTCTCCCCCAATTTGTATGTTCATTTAGGAGGAAAGAAAATCGCTAATTGAAAATATGTTCATGATACCAAGAGACTGAAGATTAATTTTTATGGGACATGCGGAAACATCATGGAGACTACTGCTGGATGTCATACAGCAATGGGAGTTTATAAGATGCTTTTCTTCCCAAAATTCAGATTGCATTGCCTCTGATTATTTGAACTGATGACAGAGAAGCAATATATAGATAATTTAAAATAACAAATATTACAAAAAAGTTTTTAGAAATGTGATAGAAAAGAATTAAAACAAGGAAATATAGGAAATGGACAAATGAATTGCTCATCTTAATATCATTAGTAAAAACTCAGCTTTTATTTGATTTTAGTGTACTTTTGAGTAAAATTTAATAGGCTTACTATTGAATCTTTATGTCAACTAAAGTTTTATAAATGCTCAATTTTCATAACTGTTGTTTTCATTGGTCTCAAGCAAATGAAACAAAAGATAAAAAAAATACCCTTAATAAAATATTACTAGCTTAGTGAAACAATGATTGCTGGTAAAGGGTTGAAGGGAAAGGCATTTAGTTTAA
This sequence comes from Panthera tigris, assembly GCF_018350195.1. Classification (NCBI taxonomy): domain Eukaryota; kingdom Metazoa; phylum Chordata; class Mammalia; order Carnivora; family Felidae; genus Panthera; species Panthera tigris. The sequence continues at coordinate 58,650,243 of NC_056672.1, read as the reverse complement.
CATCTACTTTTCCCATTTTAAGCTAACCTTCACTTTTGCTAGCAAGCACTGTAGTAAACTTTGCCCTAGATAATACAGACTCAAAATATCATTTATTTCCTTTTTCCTGATACGTGTCTAAAAATGGTAAAATAGTATATTTCATATATGTATATATATATACATATAAAATGTTTATTTTTGAGAGCTAGAGACAGTGTGCAAGTGGGGAAGGGGCAGAGAGAGAGGGAGACACAGAATCTGAAGAAGGCTCCAGGCTCTGAGCTGTCAGCACAGCCTGACGTGGGGCTCGAACCCACAACTGTGAGATCATGACCTGAGCCAAAGTCAGTTGCCCAACCAGCTGAGCCACCCAGGAGCCCTAATACTTGTTTCTTGGTAGAAAAGGATAAATGTGTCTTCATGTTTATGGGGAACTGATGTTCTGTTCACGTAACAATTTTAGGAGTAAATGGGCCCTGTGTGTCAGATACCTGGGAATCAAAGAATGCATACTAAGAATGGTTGGAAGGATTTTCATACACAGGTACCTCTTGGTGGTGGGCCCCTGCCACAGGAGAGGTTCAAGTACAATGGAAGAGAACACTGGTAATGACTGTGTTATATAAGGCAGTGTCAGGCATCGTGTGCACAGGTGTTTTCCAAAACAGGCTACACGCCAAATCACATGGGAAGCTTTTAAACAAAAAAATCTACTGAATCAGAATTACTATGGATGGAGTCAGAAATCACTTTTTTTAAAAGCATCCAGGTGATTTAATTGGTCCAGGATCTGCTTTGGGTAGCAGTGAGTGAGTTTACCTTAAGGCCTCTTACAATTCTGAGATTCTGGACTGGTTTAGGAATAAGAGTCAAAACTAAAACTGAAAGCAATTTTAGGTTGCATTTGTAAAATTACAACATTAAGGTCTCCAGATCTGACAAATACTTCAAGAGCAGCCAACTTGCCAGAGTAGAGAGCACTGGAGGTATCCGGAAATCATGGTACAAGAGAAATGATTGAAAGAAGTATTTAGCCTTGAGAAAACCTACAATGGGAGTCTAAGCGCTGTTCATAAAAGCTAAAAGCATATTGTCAAGGAACTATCCCAGCAGATTAGGATAAAGGTTTGGAAGCTAAGAAAGATTTCCTTCTTGAACTCAACTGCTGTGACCAAGGTGGGGTGGGTTGCAGACAGGGCTCTTTAATGGAAATGAGTAAGAATCTGAACATGGATACTGTATAGTAGGGATTGCCACTATGGGACAAAGTTTTCTCTCGTCTTTTTCGGTTACTGAAAGACTCTTTTTTTTTTTAATTTTTTTTTTTTAACGTTTATTTATTTTTGAGACAGAGAGAGACGGGGGAGAGTCAGAGAGAGAGGGAGACACAGAATCTGAAACAGGCTCCAGGCTCTGAGCGGTCAGCACAGAGCCCGACGCGGGGCTCGAACTCACGGACCGCGAGATCGTGACCTGAGCCGAAGTCGGATACTCAACCGACTGAGCCACCCAGGCGCCCCAAAAGACTCTGAATACAAGTGCTATCTCACATATTTTTCTGTCCCACATAATATCTTTACAAAGAAGGGGCTGAATAAATGACTACTGAATTGAAGGTGGAAAGATTAGTGACTTTTCAGACAATCCCCACTGTCCAGGCCTCAGAGAAATATTCCCATTTTGGTTGGTGGAGGTTCACATTCACAGGTATTTATTCAGTAACTACAGAGTAGCAGGCACTGGTAGCTGAGGGATACAGAAAGGAATTCAGTCATGGTACCTATCCTTAAGAGGCTTATATTCTAGCAGAGGAGGCAAACATTACCTAATTCATCAATAGTTACACATCCTATTATATAAGCTGCTGTGGTGGGGGGGGGGGGGGAAGTGCAGGCAGCTGTGAGAACTTGAAATAGGGGACTCCTGACCCATTGGGTTGGGGAGGGCTCCCTGAGGAAGCCTTACTCATATGAAGACTGGATCAATAGCAATTGGCCAGATAAAAGAATGAGGAGCCTTGGAAAAAGTGTTAAAGCATGTGTGTTTAAAGAAAAAGGCCAGTGTGACTGAAGAGTGGGGAGCACAGAAGAACAAGAAAACCTTCAGTTCTTTTGGAAACTCCTGTTTATTGTTTTCTCGAAAGAGATCCCATCCTGACATCTGCTGGATACTGTATATACTGCAGTTCCAAATTACACAAGAACAACGCTCAGTAACCTGTTTTCTTGGCTTCAGTAGGAAATTACAAATAAAGCACCAGGTCTTTTCCCTGCCCTGTCTTATGGACTTCACGCAGGGCCAAACGCATGCTGTATTACAGGTATGCTTATGTGGTGCCACTTGCCTACGTTTATACAAGTTCACAAAAACGTAGAAATCACATTTTGAAAAGTTGAGTAGATTTGTTACTGAGATGTAAAAACATTACAAAACCACTTTGCCTTTTAAACACAGTATCGGAAGCGTTGCATGAAACGCTCTTAAACGGTTTCCTTCACAAATAAAACACAGCGGACTTTAATCCAGTAAGCATTCTACTGAGGCTAAAGATGTGCTTTAAGCACACCCGATAATTTTCATCTTTTTCTCAGCCATATTAGTCATAGTACCTTCATTTTCCACTTCTGTCTATAAAGGACAAAATTGCAAAACAAACAAACATTACCTAAGCAGCTGTACTGACTGATACGGCTACATTTCACACTGTTGTACTGGCAATTGCCTCACCATGCAGTCGTTTGAAATATTCGTTAACCAACTGGCACTAAAAGGATAAATGGTGAACAGAGTGATTTCGAGGCACCAATATGTAGTGTAAAAAATGCGTTGTTGGAGGTAGAGGTCTATTGGTTTGGAAGGAACACTAGAATTAGTTAAAAGTCCTCAGTTATAGCTTCAGTTCTGCTCTTAATTATGTGACTATATGAGTCATATTTTTTTTACTTGAAACACCCAAATCCAGTTTGGGTAGATTTAAAGAGAAAAGTAATTCATTGAAAGGATTATAGGTAATTTAGCAACACCAGGAGGCCTGGAGAACCAGGCTTGGAGACTAGGCAACTGGAACATCACTCCTTGTTACTTGGTCACCGCGTACAACCCAGTGCAGTGAAGATACCTCTGCTGAGGATTAGATGCCACCACTTGCCAAAGCCACAGACCCAGAGCCCTGCACTATCCTGACAGCCAGTGTTCTAAGAACTTCATCTTGCTGTTTGCCATGGCCACCAAAGAATTATGCCAAGTCTCCACTTTGTTGTCTCTGGCTTCCAACTGATGGTTCAGGAATATCTAATTTGTAGTGTCCGGGTCATGTGGAGAAGCAGAGGAAATAACTGGATTTTTGGCTTTTACAGTGAAAGATCTCAAAGATGGGGAATTCCAAATGTAGGGAGTTCAGATAACTGGGCAGCCAATGGGATGACACGTCTATTATGTGGACCCTGAACAAATCACAGTCAGCCCCACTTTCTATAAAGCAGGGTAAATAAAGCTCACATGGCTGAAGAGATCGTGCATGTTTACTTACTCATTTTGCAATGAATACCAACTGTGCTAGTTGAGCAAAGACGAGCAAGTCCTCTCTAGTCTAATAGAGGAGAGAAGTCAGTAGACAGCAAGTGCTAGAATAGAGGCATACATGAAGGAGATGTGATCAGAAAGGAGAACTCAGTTGCAGTTTGCAAATGTTCTTATATTTAAGTACCTAAAGTCACATTTTCCGCGGAGCAACTGAGGCTTGCATCATTATTGGGAAAGGCAGACGGCACGCTCTTGTAGGGAGTTGCTGTTGCACTCTTTTGAAGGGCTTAGCTGTTCTATAGAAACACCAAAACAATGTTGGCTGGCACAAATCCAGAAAGTCAGGCTTTTAATTGCTTATTGACACGTATCTAGACTGCCAGTTTCATACAATGGGACACTTTTCAAAGTATTAAACATGTCACACCTTTGCCAGTCATCAATTAGATAAATCATCAAGCTCATTGTATTGTGAACCACCCCTATTCTGATCTGACCTAAATCAGAGTGGTCTTTCTACTATATCTGGCTACTGTGTGTACAGCTTTGTGCCTTTGCTCAAAAGAAATTGTTGGCTTTGGGCTAAGGGTGTTTTTTGTTTTGTTTTGTTTCAATTTGTAAAAGAAAGCAGCTGCATGGTAACTTGGGCCTCGTCCAGAATCTGTAATACCAAATTCATCATGTGGTGGTAACAGATGGAATACATTTTTTATAGACTACATTCTATAGAACCAGGGACTAAAAGAGGTCAATGGGACCACAGGGGTCAGCTATTACCTCAATACGGTGCAATAATTTCTTTTTCACAGTATTCTCAAGTTAGATTTCTGTAGCTGACATTCTTTTTTAAAATTCAGAGGTCTAGGGGCGCCTGGGTGGCTCATTGGTTGAGCGTCCGACTTCGGCTCAGGTCATGATCTCACAGTTCATGAGTTCGAGCCCCGCATCAGGCTCTGTGCTGACCGCTCAGAGCCTGGAGCCTGCTTCAGATTCTGTGTCTTCCTCTCTCTCTGCCCCTTCCCCGCTCATACTCTGTCTCTCTCTGTCTCTCAAAAATGAATAAACGTTTAAAAAATTATTTTTAATAAAATAAAATTCAGAGGTCTATATCCAACTGCCTTTTTGATCACTTCATTTGGTGACACAGCATCTTAAATTTAACAAGTCCAAAATTGATTTCTTAATCTCCCCCCACCTCTAAATATGTTCCCCTTACAGTAGTTAACCATTTCAATAAATAGCACCTCCATGGGCCCCAGTCAGTGGATTAAGCTAGACTAGGAATCCCCTTAATGACCCCACATCAAACCGGTTTGATTACCTAAAAAAAAAAAAAAACAAAAACCAAAAACCATCAAATCTATTCCTCTTTGTCTTCACTATCATTACTGCAGTCCAAGTCCTTACCAAGCTCCCTGCTTTCACTCTTACTTTTGTCTATTATCCACATAGTAGCCAGCATCCTATTTTAAAAAGATACCAAACCACCCACACCCTCCACCACTTCAGTGGCTTCCTTTTACATAAAATTTTAAAATCCTTTATCATGGCCTACTAAGTGATGCATGATCTGGCACCAACCTACCTAAGTTCACTTACACTGTTATCTTTTAACACAATAAGCTTCAGATGAACTGGACATCTTACATTTACCCAAAGAGCAGTCCTCTCCTCTGCCTCCCCCACCCCACCTTCCTTGAGGTTTTCCTTGCCTCTCATCGATCTGGCTATCTCCTTACCTTCCTCTGAGAAGTCTTCCCTGACCACCCTCCCTTGCCCCATAATTTAAAATCAGGGTTCCTTCGGTGAACTATAATTTTAAATACATGTTTATTTAAATGGTATGTGATTGTCTACCTTACCGCTCAAGAATTTAGCTTCAGGAGGCGAGGAGCCATATCAGCTTCGTTAATTTCTGTGCCCATGATAATGCCAGCAGCAACAACACCTATGCAACATTTATTATGTGCCAGGCATGTGTTAAACGCTATGCATATAAGAATTTAATACATACTCCCAATATATCGCCTGGCCCATAGCCAGTGGTTAGTTTGTCGAATGGATGAACTCCGCTCCTGCGTGCACACCGAGTTGTTCACCACCTCCTGGAACAGCCCATTATCTTGACAGATAATTCTGATGATTGGAAGAATCTTTATATTGACCCCAGCATACCTCCCTGCAGTTTCCTCCCACTGATTCTATTTCTGCCCCTCTGGGGCCACGCAGTACAAGCCATAATCGTCCTTCCACAAGCTCGACTTGGCAGCATCCGAGGACCCACCCGCCCCCGGCGTCTCCCTCCCGCTCCCCTCCCTGCAGAGACTCCAGGCTCGTCCGCTGCGGTGGTCGGGGAGCCCAGCTCCGGCCGCCAGCCCGCCCGGCTCCCGGCATCCCCCGCCTCGCGCGTCACGTGACGGCGCCCGCCCGCACGAGCCCCGCAGCTGTCCGCCTCCGGGCGGGGCTCTCGCGCCGCGTCCGCCCGCCCCTGGCCGAGCGCCGCAGTCCTCACGGCTCGGCTGCGGCTCGGCTCCGACTCCGGCTCCGGCTCTAGCTCCGGCTCGGCTCCCGCGGCCCGGACTGCTGTGGGCGAGCGCTCCGAGGAGCTCCTGGCGAGGTAAGAGAAGGCCGGCCCGCGGAGGCTGAGGGCGAAGTTATTCCGCGCGCGTCCCCGGGATGCCCGGGGCCCGGAGCAGGGGGCGGCCCGGGCGCCTGGCGGCGCCGCTCGGTCCTGGCAGAAGCTGAGCACCTGGCCCTGGCGGGACCGGGAGAGGGTGCCCTCAGGCCGCCCGCGGCCCCGCGCTCTGCTGGCACCTGGAGGCTCAGCCGCGCCTAGTGCTTCGTTTTCCCCTCCTGTAAAACGACCCGGCTGGAAAGGTGGATCTCCTCGGTTGCCTTCAGCCTTGAGGTTTTGCGAGTGTGTAAGCGAAGTCCAAGAGGAAGAAGCCGACTCCTGGGGTGGGAAGAGCCTCCCTCCCAGGAGTGCTGGGGCACTGGTCTGGGACCGGGCAGCTACTATTAAGTGTCCCCTGTGTTTTGTGCAAATCGCAAGCCTCTCGGAGAGTCTGTTTCTCCATCTTTAAAGTAAAGGTGGTAACACCTGCCCTGCCTCCCTCATAGGACTACGGCGGAGCACGGGTGGGAAAGCCATGGGAAGAGCCGGAACTCTGGAGTAAGTTAGACGTGGGTTCAAGTCCTAGTTCTACCAGTTACCAGCTGTTGACCTTGAGCCAGACAGACCCTCATCTGTTAAAAGACGATAATAATAATACTTAGCTCATGAGGTTGCTGTGAGGTTCAGTATAAAGAGCTTAGCACAGTGTCCGGCACAGAAATGTTCAATGGATAGTCCTTTTCATATAAATATTATTCAATTAATTTAGTAAGCTAGAGAGTGCTTCGCGTGAGAGGTGTTTAGAATAATCGCACTTCAGTTTCCCAATAGTCCTAAAAAGAGTGCTGCTTTGGTTTCCTAAGAAAGAGGCCAAGTGGGATCCTTTCCCTGTTTCTCTTTCTGGGCCCCCTTTGCCTTCTCATTTACCACTGGCATGTGAACCTGTTGTTCCTACCAAATGAGTCAGGCAGGATGGGAACATTAATGTACTGGAGCAGATGGGTATCAGATTCCCTCTGAGGGGAAAGAAAAGTGCCAGGCATGTGCTGCCACCAAAAAAAGCACAGTACAGTGATTGACTGTTAGAGTAGGAACATGCCTGGGAAACTGTCTAATCCAGCTGTCTCCTCTTGCACATGGAGAAACTGGACCCAGAATGAGGACAGGACTTCAGGCCTCAGCACCCAACAGGTTGTTGGCCCTAGGTGGTAGAAAGAACACACACTGTTAACCAGATGCTGTGCTTCCCCTTAGTCCTAACCTGATTCTTCATTATTCACCAGGTATTTATGGAGCACCTACTGTGTGCTTGTACACCTACTAGGAGCTAGAGATGAAATATATTTCCCTCCCTCTGCTTGTTCTCAATACATTTTATGATGACAATAAGTTCTGTCTCCCAGCGAGCTTTTGCCTTAGCAGCTGACCCCAAGAGACAGAAGCACATAGAGAGGTCTGAATTATTTCATGATCTGTCAAGGCAGTCCCTGAGCCTTTCTTGAAGCCTCTGGAAACTGAAGAAAATGCTGCTTTGTCAGGGCTTTTAGGAAAGGATTTCCTTCTGGCCTGGAGCACTTGGATTTCTTTGTCTTTCTGGTTTCAGGCCTCTTATTGTGTATTATTTCTGAAAAGAGCCACCCTCGCCACAGTGCCTTCATTTTGGTTTCCATGGTTATCAGAAGAATTGTTTTTATGATAGCACAAGTAGCTGTTAAGTAAAATGTGGTCAAGCAGTCCCCAGTTCGCTGTGGGTGTCTGTACTCTGGTGGTGGCCCTCAATTTTTTTTTCAGCTGCAGTGCGTTCATACTATTCCTTCCTCCTTTATTCTTTCCTTTAACAAATATGTATTGGTTCCAGGCCCAAGAAGAGTGGGAATAAGCAGAAACAGATAAAAACGAAGATAGACCCTGGTTCGGGGAACTCGGAATCTTTGGGGGAATAATCTGTGGACATTCCCACATGCAAGAGGCAGGCAGATCTGTGGGGCTCTGATAAAGGTGTGGATTAGAAGCCAGCAAGAGCTCTCAGGTGAGAGGAAGTGTCCTCGGCAACCAAGAAGACATCACATAGTAATGATGCTCTTCAAGGAAGATGTAAAAGAAACCAGTTCCTTTTATGTGCCTCAGCCACATAGTAATAATACAGGGTACAAGAAGCCCTTGTTCTTTCCATTTGTCTTAGTGAATGAACCCTCTCTTAAGTCACCTGTCATGGGCTTTGTTTGAAATGCCTGCTAATTTCTTTCATTTCCCTCTTTGTGTTAGCTTAGTGAGTGACATATTAGTTTCCTACTCATACATATGGTATTGCATGTATAAAGGTAGATAATAGAGCCATTTGATTAAGAGTTTGTTTCAGATGTTTAACCTGTGTGTCTTGTTTCACCTGTTGGGTTCTAATGCAGTCAAAAATTTATCTTTCCAAGTCATCTCCTAAGTCCTTTAATGCCCTCATTAGTGAGAATTCCAATATCTCCTACTTTCAAACTTCCTGGGAACTTAGACGATCCAAAGAAGTCAGTCTTCCACTCTCCAGAGGAGAGAGAACTGCAGAGTCTGAGCAGTCCATCCACCTTGTTATTTCTGACACAGCTTTATGGTATCACTATTGAAGAGCTGTCCTGCACAGTCCAAGGATGTGTGGTCACTGCTGCTCAACGCCCTTATTGGACCAGGTTCCCGCCAGCTTGATCCCATGCTTGGATTCCAAGGTTAGAGCTTTTTTTAGTTTGTGCTCACATGCTTAGCCATTCTCCCCAAAGCACCTCACTCTGGGCAGTGTGTTGAGCATGTCACCAGGCTGGGTTCCCCCAGTCCTCCCATGAGTTCCCTTTGGGGGCATATGGGACCCTTTTGTGCTAGCAGCCTTTGTCAGGGTCATCCCAGACCATCTAGATTTCCCTATTTTTCAAACCTTTTGTCAAGGTTTGGAGATTCAGTCCCTTCCTTACCCTAACCCAGGGCTTTTTGGCAAATTGGTTCTACTTTCCCTCCAGGATTCTGCCTACCAAGGATTCTCAGGAATGGCAGTTAGCTACCCCAGAACTTTGTGTGCCTATTCAACTTTTCATGTATAAGAGGGGTCCTCTGGTAACTCTTGGCAAAAACGATCTGTTCCCAGGAGACCGTTTCTCCATCTGTAGTGGAGAAACGTAGGCATTATTGCAAAATTTAAGTGGTATATACCCTGTTAAAGATTTGGGGACAAGGTTTTAATTTAAAAGTGAAATTCCCTCAAGTTTTCTAAGAATCAAACAATAATTGATATATTTGTTTCATTGTCTTTATTTTAAACTTTAAAAATATTAGCTGTAACAAGAATGCATGCAAGGAAACCCCTCAAATGTGCATAAGGGAAACATACAGGGAACCACCGCCCATGTCAAGAAGTGGAACATTGCCAATACTCAGTAGTCTCCCTTCCAAATCATAACCTCCTTCCCAGAAGAAACCACTATTTTGACTTACGTGATAACCATTTGTTTTTCTTTGTAGTTTTGTCACCTATATCTGCATCCCTAAAACAGTATAGTTGCCTACCGTAGTGTGTGTTTTGTGTTTGCTGCTTTTGCCATACTTGTGTGTTGCATCCATGAGGTTACCACACTTATTTTCATTGCTAACAGTGTTTCATGATATATGTCACATTGAATTTGTGTCATATGGTTTAGATACTTGTGTTGCTTATAGCTTCTGAATACCAAGAACAGTGCAGCCAAGCATATCCTTAGACATTTGCTATTGTGTTTGTGAAGCTTCTTTAGGTTATATATGTCAAAGTGGAATTGCTTTGCTAGATAATTCCAGTTTTCTAAGTGATTGTAGCAGTTTACTTTCTTACCAGCAGCATGTCAGAGCTCCAGCTGCTTTGTATCCTTGCAGATACTCAGTATTGTCTATTTAAAAATTTTAAACTATTCTCGTCGGCCTAGAGTGATATCCTATGTGGTTTTAATTTTATTTTCCTTGGTTATAACTAATGTTGAGCACTTTTTATTGATTAATTGGGTGGCCTCTTTTGTGAACTGCCTAATTCAAGCCTTTTGCCTGCTTTTCAGTTTTTCTTATTAATTTTTGGAGGTTTTTTTTTTTTGTTTGTTTGTTTTTTTTGGTTAGTGGTCCCTTGTCAGTTATATGGGGTTTTTTTAAGTTTTTTTGTTTTTTTTTTTTTTCCAAAAAATTTTAAAGTGTATTTGAGAGAGAACTGGCAAGCAGGGAAGGGGCAGAGGAGAGGGAGACAGAGGATCCCAAGCAAGCTCCAGCACTTGACAGCGTGGAGCCTGATGCCGGGCCCAGACTCACAAACCGTGAGCTCATGACCTGAGCCGAAATCAAGAGTTGGCTGCTTAACAGACTGAGGCACCCAGACGCCCTGAGTTATGTGTGTGTTTTTTTTTTTAATTTTTTTTTTTTTACATTTATTTATTTTTGATAGAGACAGAGCACAAGTGGGGGAGGGCCAGAGAGAGAGGAAGACACAGAATCCGAAGCAGGCTCCAGGCTCCAAGCTGTCAGCACAGAGCCCGACATGGGGCTTGAACTCACAAACCATGTGATCATGACCTGAGCCGAAGACAGGTGCTTAACCGACTGAGCCACCCAGGCGCACTGAGTTATGTGTTTTTAAAGTATCTTTTCCTATTCTGTGACTCTCTTTTTACCCTCTTAAATGGTGATATCTTAGATCCTGTTTTCTAGAAGCAGGGCCTGAAATGGGGATTCTTGTTCAAGTGGTATATTGGGAAAAGTGCTCAGGAAAAGGAGAATGAGGGAAGCAGTATGGGGGGCAGGAGTGGGGGAGAAGTATAACCAGGTGAAGTGGCAGTTTTCTGAAGGGACATCTGTGAGTCCCTATGTGACACTCCATCTGGAGGATGCTAGCTAGTAAAGAGACACTGATTAGGTTACTAATAGTATTCTCTACACTCCATTGAAATACATTCTTTTCCTTTGTTAAATTTACTCCATCCAGATACAGCTCCCCGATTCTGGTTGGTCACAATTTCTGGGAAGACTTACTAGAGGAAAGTTAGTGGGACAAATTACAATCTCTGCTGCTGTAGCTAGTGCAAAAGTGTAACTAAAGCCGTTATCTTCCTCCTCCACCATCCATTCTAGTTTCCTTTCCATGGTCCCCTGAGTTTTTGGGAGAACTCGGTGATGAAGCCATCAGGGTCTGGAACTGTATTTTCTTCTGTTGTGTTATTTTCGACTACAGATTCAATGTTTGTTTTTTAATTTTTATTTATTTTTGAAAGAGAGAGCAAGAGTGAGCAGGTGAGGGACAGAGAGAGAGGGAGACACAGAATCTGAAGCAGACTCCAGGCTTTGAGCTGTCAGCGCAGAGCCCAGCGTGGGGCCTGAACGCACGAACCGTGAGACCGTGACCTGAGCAAAAATCAGATGCTGAACCGACTGAGTCACTCAGACATCCCTTTGGTTTTTTCTTTTAAATGTTTATTTTTGAGAGAAGGACAGACAGAGTGTGGGGTGGGGGTGGGAGACAGAGAGGGAGACACAGAATCTGAAGCAGGCTCCAGGCTCTGAGCTGTCAGCGCAGAACCCAACACGGGGCTCAAACTCACAAACCGTGAGATCATGACCTGAGCCAAAGTCTGAAGCTTAACCAACTGAGCCACCCAGGAGCCCCCAGATTCAATGTTTTTCATGATTCCAACACAATTAAAAATTTTTCTTCTTTAGTTTTATCAAGTGGTATTTTTCCAGGAATTGGTTCCTTTTAAGGTTTCAAACTTATATAAAATTTTTCATAATATTTCCTTGTTATTTTAATGTTTTCAGTGTCTGCAGAGATGTCCCCTTTCTCATTACAGTTCATTTTATATTTTATCCCTTTAATTCTTTAGTTTCAGTAGAAGTTACTTTCAAAGAACTAGCTTTGTCTTCACTGATATTCTCCATAGTAAGTTGGTTTTCTCTTTATTTCATTAAGTTTTGCTCTTTTTTCATTCTTTCCTTGGAAATATTTTGGGTTTTTTTTTCCCCCAGACTTCTTGAAAAGTTCATTCATTTTTGTCCTTTTTATTCTTTCCATTTTAGGCTGCACATTGTCCTCCAGATGGTACTTAGTATGTGCTCAGAGTTTTGATACGTGGTATTTTAGTCATTTATTTCCAGATGTTTTCCAATTTCCATTGTGATTTCCCCTTTGACTCATAGGTATCTTAGAAATGTGTTTCTTAATTTTCAAACATACAAGTATTTTCTAGTTATCTTTTTTAAGTGATTATGGTCAGTGAGTTTGTTCTGTATAATTTTAATCCTTTGAGATTTTTGTTAGGGCTCTTTTTGTGGTCTATTTTTATAAATGTTACATGTGTGCTTGAAAGTAATGTGACTTCGGCAGTTATTGAATTCAAATTTATTAATTATATTCCAATCTTCTTTGTTGTTACTAGTTTATTTTTATCTATTCTAGCTATTACAGAGAAAAATGTGTTAAAATATCCAACTATGGTTATGAATTTGCCTATTTCACCTTTTAATTTTTTGCATTATATCTTTGAGCCCTATTATCAAGTGTACACAAATATGAAGTTATATCTTCCTGGTGAATTAACCTTTTATCATTATGAGGTTGCCTTTTTTATCTCTAGTAAAAGAATGGTGGGTTTTTGTTTGTCTGTTTGTCTGTTTGTTTGGAGGAGGGGAGGCCTTAAATTCTATTTTATCTGATACCAGTGTAGCTACACCAACTGTTTTTAGTTAGTCTATGCCAGGTATATCTTTTTCCATCCGTTTCATTTCATCCTTTCTGTGCTGTTTGTTTTAGATTTGTCTTTTATAAGCAGCATGTGGGTTTTGTTTTTTTATCACCTGTTTTTGTCTCTTTGGAAAATTTAGTCTATATTTGTTTAATATAACCACTGATGTATTTAGGTTTACGTCTGTCTTCGTATTTTATGCTTTTAATGTATTTGTCCTGCAAGTACTTCATTTTGTTTTAGCTCTTTCTTCCCTTCTTTTGGGATAGTTTTAGTCACTTGCTCTTTTTCTAGTTTGGACATTTTGCACTTGCTCTTCTTTAATGGTTGCCCTTGAAACTTTAATTTAACCAAAGTTGATAAATTATGGAGTGATAAAATATCCCTATGCTTTTTTTGGATGGTATGGGGACCTTAGACCACTTGATCTCTTATTTATCCCCATCCTGCTTAGTGGTAGACTAGTTGTAACACAGTGTGCCAGCTTTGATTAGACACATATATGGACCCACAGATGGAACAAATGTAATGAGGGAGGAAAAAGTGAGAGAGCAAAGAATTTACTTGAGAAAATGATATGATTTTGTCAGGACTCTGAACTCTCTGAACTCTAAAAAGAAAATCTGTTTGCTTATAAAACTGCATAGCTGGATCCAAGAGTTCAAAAAAATCTTTTTAGGACTATCTCCTCTCCATCTCTCTCAGTCAGTCAGCCTTGCTTGTCTTAATCCGGCTTCATTCCTCAGATGAACTCTTCTGAGTTGTCCCCATCCCTGGCGGGAGGGATGGGATCTTTTTGATTCTACTTTGGGTCAAGGATGAGGTGGAGGGCGGAGGCACTATGAATGACAGCCCCACCTCCAACTGGACTAAATGGAGCGGGAGTGTGTGGAGTTCCTCTAAGGAACCAGAAGAGGAAAGGTGTGCTGGGAGACAAAAGTGACAGCCACCACAGTCCACTGTGCCAAGTAGTGGCCTGGAAGAGTGACATGCAGAAAAAAGAGGTTGTGATCAGAATTAACTCAATTAAACTCTACAAGGAAAAGTGGGAGGACGTCACCTCCTCATGAGCCCACTGACAGGGAAGGAGGAGTCTGGTCAGACCATTCCTTCACCACCAACCAATGCCAGCGGGTGTTTTGGCATTGTTGGCTGAGGACAGCTTGGTAGTCCACAGCAGCAGAAACGAGGGAGAGCTAGTGTGAACCTGTCTGATATGCGGAGGTGTAATCAACAGGTCAGCCGTGGTGCTTGCCATTCCCGTGGCCTTTCTAAGAGAAACTTCTACATCCACAACTTCTTTTCACGTCATCCCCACATAACCATGTTTTCTACCATAAGACCTTGCTCTGTCCCTGCTCCCTAGACAGAACTTACTGGGCCAGAGCTGGATGTCAGACCTAAAAACAGCCAATTCCTATGCTCACCAAGGACCTGTGATATGACATGACCTAGTGGAAAAGAGATGCATGTTCTTAGAAATTTGAACTGGGGATTATAGAAGAGCACTTAGCTACAGAAATGGAAGCTGACATGGTATGTAGAGAGAAGCCATGAGGTAGAGTCAGGCCTTTGAGGAGTCCTGGCTAGCTGGTACCATGAGGAAGCAGAAGCACTGAGGTAGAGAAAAGTGTGTAGAGACTCCAGGTGAAAGGAGATTGGAGCCAGCCCTTGGGGAGTGGCTGAGCCATGTGGTGAGCGAAGACCCACAGGCTAGCTACTGATCCAGCCCTTTCATTCTAGACTCTGGGAGACCCAGCCCTACTGTGGTCCTATTCTATAAAATCCTTTATCCTTAATAGTCCACACAAACCCTTATGATAAATCACCCCCCACCCCTTATTTGCACTTGCTGTGATCAGAAGACTCACTAGAACAGATATTCAGAACTTGGGAGCCATGCCCATGTGGTTGAATTTCCATTGCTGCTGATGACTTGTTCTGAAAAGAAAACTCACTCTCTTTGTCATTGGATGGTCAGCAGCTACAAAACTTGTTGGCTCTGTTACAATAAAGAACACACCCACTCTTTGGCCTGGTGTCAGTGTCTGCATTGTTGGCCAGGGAGCTCCCCTCCCTCCATGGTCTCCTTGTTCCTGACCTTACTACAGAAAACCCTAACTTATTGCCTATAATTAATTTTTGTTTCTAAGATGTCGGAAGGTTGGTTCAAATGCATTACAATGAAAGAAAGGCATTTAGGGAAAGAAAAGGGTCCTAGGAGAGAAGGAATTCATCACCATTTATTGTGTGTTTGCTATGTGTCTGGCACGATGTTAAGTGATTTCCATCCATTCCCTCATTTCATCCTCACAACAACTCCCTAAGGTATTATTATCCCCACTTTTATAGATAAGGAAGCTGAGACATAGGATGGTCTGACTCCATTGAATGTGTAATTTCTGGTGTAAAGCAACAATCACTTGGTGTGGAATTGCCTCAAGCTGAGATTGATTAAGGAGAAATGGCTGGGAACGGGTGTGTGGTCGAGTGGGGGGCAGGAGGTGGTGAGAAGGAGCTGGTCAGGTGTTCTCTCTACACACCGTGCCTGCCAAGAGTCCCAGTGCTCTAACACTGCATAATAATTGCAGGATTAAATTCATTCATATTTCATGATCTGTGAGTTTATGTGTCTGCAAAGTGAGGTTAGAAAGTCCTCTACCATGATTTCACAAGTTAAGAACCCCCGAATCTCAGGAAGGGAACCAGGAGGCAGGCTGTTGTAGTGGAAAGAACAGAGACTTTGGACTCAGTCCAGGTTAGGAACCACAGCTGTCTTGCTTACTTACTGAAGAGCAGAGGCACTTTATTCCTGGAACTGTGGATAAGAAGCCACTGCCTCTTAAGTTGTGTTAATTGCTCCTTGAGATAATATAAAAAGCACCTGGTACTTAGTCCTCAACACACCTTTTCCTGCTCCCTCAAGGTCACTTAGTTTATTAGAATCAGGACTAAAACCCAGGTTTTGGGATTCCCACCCCAGTGCACTCTGTAGGTGAACGGCAATGGATGGGCAGTGCATTGAAGGAGGGAGAGAGGGCCCTCAGGGCTCCCAGCCACGCTCAGCACCAAACGCACATCAGAACACAGCGTTCTGGTCTGTGCCATCAAATTTCAAAGCTGAAATAAGAAACAGCTGGTTATTTTTCAGGCTGCTGAAGAGAGCTGAGGTTTGAAGAAATGATGAAAAGCCCAGCTGAGATGTTTGTCATCTTCAAAGTTTTAGGTTTTGTCTCATTTCCAATAGTACATGTGTAGGTATATATGCAGGGCTCTTTCTTGGTTTACAGTATTTTACTCTGTGTGCTTTCAGACTAAAATCCACAGAACTCTAGAAAAGTTTACTTTTATTTGAAGAAAGATCTAAAATCATGAACCTGTTACAACTGCTTAATACATTGTGTAGTTACTTACACTGGTGTTTAGTATGCTTCGTAATGTGAGAAGATATATCTTTTTTCCCCCCTTTGTGCATACTAGAGTTCTGAGCTGTTCTAGATCCTCCCCCCCACCCCCCGCATTTTTTTCTTTATTAAAAGTAAAATTCTTGCCACTTTGACACTGATATGGTCTTCTCTGGGTAGGAAGTAAGTGCATTTTCTTCAGTAAACAATGAAGAACATGAAAGCTGTTTGCATAATGTACAAAGCTGAGTTGTGGAGTCCCCTGTGTTCAAGATTACCCAGTGAGGTAGTCGCAGAACCCAAACTAGAAGCCTTTTGAGTCCCTTTTGAGTCCTCTTGTTATGGGGTAGGTCCTTTTGTGCTGGAACTCAGCACAGTTCCCCACTGACTTCCAAGTTAACGAAAGCTCTGTGATCCGATCAGTTGGTCTTTCTTCCTGACTCTTTCAGGCTTCTGGAGCTGCAGCCAGACTGAGCTTCTTCCCATGTACTCAGCCTGGCTAGAGGTTTCTTACCCTGCAGCTTTGTGGACACTCTTTTCCTCTGCCTGTGGTCCCCTTTTCTGGATTCTCTGGATGCCCCAGCCCTACCCATATCTCAGAGTGCAGCTCAGATGCCCGCTCTTGTTAAAAACCTAGTCTTTGGGGTCAGACCTGGTTCACAAGGGGATTCTGCTGCACTCTAGCAAAGTGATTTGGGGTAAGTCATTTGTCACATTAGTTTCTCCCAGACTTAGTTTCTTCATTTGTAAAATGAAGACAGTAATACTTTAGGTCAGTGCTTCTCAATCATAAGTGTGCCCATCAGTGCCCTGGTGATCCTTGTTAAAATGGCAATTCTGATCCATTGGTAATGGGACAGTGCCCAAGATTCGACATTTCTTTTTTTTTTTTTTTTAAGTCTTTTTTATTTATTTTGAGAGAGCCAGAAACAGCACAAGTCGGGGAGGTGAGGAAAGAGAGGGAGACAGAGAATCCCAGCACGGAGCCTGACATGGGACTCGAACTCATGAAACCGTGAGCCCATGGCCTGAGCCAAAACCAAGAGTCGGACATTCTACCGACTCCCAAGAGTTGGCATTTCTAACCAGCTTCTAGGTCCTAGGAACAGCATTCTGAGTTGTAGGGCTTTGAAGGAATGTTGAGAGAATAAAATGAAATAATGCATGAAAAATGCTTAATGTGGTGTCCTTCAAATATTTGTGCTTAGTAAATGGTAGCTGTTGCTGTTTTTGTTACCTTCTATTACTATTGGCTGATTTCCCTAGCCGGAGGTCACATTTATAGTCTTTAAACAAAGGCTTTCCCTCTTATGGCAGCTGAGTAATTTTTCACATATACTGTGGTTTTGTGTTTTTTTAGGGGGTTGTTTTTTTGGGTAGAAATACCTTTGTCTCCTACCAGACTTGAGGATAGGATCTTTATCTTATTCCTGATTTGCTCACAGTGTTCACCACACAGTCTTATACATTGTAAGTGTGGACTACGTACTTGGGTTTTATTTACTTATTTTTTTATTCCATAGGGATCTATGTCACAGAAGGAATTCTGTGGCGATTAGTCTCAGCTATTCTAATATACCAGATAATGATGATGGTGATTACTCATTTATTTGGTAAATGTTTATTGAGCGCCTATGACGGGCAAGACAGAGTTCCAGGCATAATACAAAGCAATGATATAAAGTTTCTGCCCTTATGAGACTTGCTCAGGAGAGGTACACAATAAAGAAAAGCATATTATTTAGAAAAAGATAAGCTCCTTGAGAGCAGAGAGTGTGTCTAATTCATCACAATGAATTTCCTCATGGTAGGTATTCAGACACTGAGTCACCTGGCCAGTCTACATCTGCATACACCCTCTGGAGTTTCACACAGGTAGTCCTTGTGGTGTAACGCAGCACTCCCTCGTGTCCCTCCCACCCACCCCACAAATCCCCTCACAGAAGCCTAGGTGAAATATATAGATGTTACTAAAAGTTTTAGTCCTGACCCCACCTTGCCTGCCCATCATGACGCACAGCAAACTGGCCAGTATTCACCCCCGATTTCTCTTTTGCTGACTCCTATTCCATTTCATGCCCTTTAGGTGTTAGGCTGGCGAGGACTTGGTCATCAGACTTCTCTCTCTTTCTCTCTAGTGATCTCATCCCATCCCGTGACTTTAAATGTCATTCAGATCTCTGTTCAAATGTCACTTCTTCAGAGACCTTCCTTGACGACGCTATCTAAAATGGCACATGTGCACGCATACCCCTTAACCTGCTTTATTTCTCCTCATAGCATTTATGCTTTTGTTATTTGTTAAGTTTATTTATTTTGAGAGGGACAGAGAGAGCGCAAGCCAGGGAAGGGCAGAGAGAGAGAGAGGACAGAGGATCCAAAGCAGGCTCTGTGCTGAGAGCAGAGCCACCCAGACTCCCCAGTGTTATTATTTTTAAAATGTATTGTCTGTCTCTAAAGGTAGGGACTCTGTCTTGTTTACTGCTTATTAGTACTTAAAACAATGTCTAGCACAACAGTAAACAATCTATGACTATTTGTTGAATAAACGGTTATTTGTCTTTGGAAATTCTCAAAATCCTCATGAGGTGTTGCAGGATAGCCATCATTAGCCTGTTTACAGATGAGGAAATAGGCTCAGAGAAGTTAAAGTATTTGTCTCAAAATCACAGGGCTGGGAAGCAGTAGAGCTTGCTTGTTGAGAACCAAGTCTTAAGGGACTCACCTCCCAGGAGGGCGGCCTCTGCCCACCCACTGAAACTGGGGACACCAGGTGGCCCAGAGGGTTAGGAGAGTGCCACACAGAAGCCCTAAGTTCTCACACTCTTGGGAACACACAAACAAAGGGAAACAGCTTGAGCCCTACCACAGGACCTGCTCCCTCCTATCCCAAACAAGTGCCCACTGTCGTTTCTCCAGTTCCTTACAGGCTCACACTCCAGGTGCATGAGCCCTGGGGGACACTTGTTACTTTTAATTCCATAGCTCAGAGGCCCCAGTGGCAAAAAGGAAGGGCAAAACTTGAATACCTTTTTTTTTTAAGTGTTACCTGGTTATGGAAATCCCTATTGCTGCATGAATCCCCATGGATTAGTGTAAAGATACAGTAAATAAAGCCAAATGGAACAACAGGGAATGGGACTGTTGAATAAAAGGAAATACTCTTTGAGTTCAGAGGGGTTCTGAGGGTAGAATTGTCAGCCTCATTCTAGATTCAGCCCGTGGGGTATTATTGCTAGCATTGAGGACATGGCCAAGTTTGGAGGAAGGCAAGTGCTGAAGGGTAGAAAATCCCCTGCTGGCATGTCTTCCTTCCCTTGACAGGCCTGCTATGAGACCCTTAGCTTCTTGGAATCCTGAGCAAACTGAAGTTCAATAGTTTCTCTGGCAGGCACCTTTGCCCCAAATCCCCTGGAGACCCTCACATCATCCTAAGGGAAAGAAACTGTCATTTTATATTTGCAAAGTTGTGAATTTCTGCCCTCACCGTTCTACCTGACATACCTCTGCTGGATGAATCTCCTTGAAATGTAGCTCTGATCAGGCCACTCCCCTCCTGAGCAACCTACACTAGACAGAGTACAAGCTTCCAAGTTTGGCATCCAAGGCCTATGCCAAACATGCAACATGTAAAAGAGACCAGAATTCCAGTGGTCCCGGGGTAACAGAACTGAGACTAACTGAGGAAGTAACTAAGAGCTAGATTTTGGCTCAGTTGTAGGAAATACACTGAAGTTGCTGCAGACAAGCCATGGAATGGGCAATCTCATGGTGTCCAAGGGCTTCATACTAGTGCCCTTTAGAGTTTCACATGCTCTATCAGTCGAGAAGGGCTAGGTTATACTGTAGTAACAGTCCCCAGATTCTTAGTGCCTTAACCCAAAACAAAGGATTATATTTTATAAATGGTATGCGTCTATTTTGGGTCAGCATGGGGATTCTGCTTATCCTACCAGAGTAGCCATCATCGCAAATGTTGCCAGTTGCTATGCCAGAGAAAAACAGAGCTCTGGATGATCTTGCATAGTCGAGAAGTAGCACATACCTCTTCTACTCATAATTCATTGAATGGGACACATGGGTGGATCAGTCGGTTGAGCATCCAACTCTTGATTTCAGCTAAGATCATGATCCCAGGGTTGTGGAATCGAGCCCCACATGGGGCTCTGTGTTGAGTGTGGAGCCTACTTGGGATTCTCTCTCCTCTCTCTGCCCCACTCCCCAACTAATATATTCTCTCTCTCTCTGTCTGTCTCTGTCTCTGTCTCTCTAAAAAACAAAAAAAAAACTCATTGATTAATACTACCTATGTGGCCCCACCCAACCATAGGAAGGACCGGTGCAATCCTATCAAGTGGCCAGGAGGGGAAACTGGGAATAGTTGGTGAAAAGCACTGATTACCAGCACAAGGTGCATTGGATCTTATTCATTGTTACAGCTGTCCTTTGGGGGTAGTATCAAGGTCTCCAATTTATATATGAGGAAACTGTAGCCCAGGGTATTAAGTGACTTGCTCAAGGTTTCATACAACACGGTCCAGGTCTTCTGACTTCAAGATGATACAGGGAGGGCCGTATCACCCAGAGGGTTGAAAGTTGAGGAGAACCATTCATTGAGGATGCTGCACCAAAGTTTGGAATAGGGGCCCTTTTTATGCATTCACCAGGAAACCTGATAAGCATGCAGATAATTGGTTCCACTCCAAAGATTCTCATTCTGAAGATGCAAAGTGGAGCTAGGAACAGGCCCCAGGTGATTTTGAGGTAGGTGGTCAAGAGTCACATTTTAAGAACCACTGTTATGGGAAGTCTCACCAAGTCTGGTTTAAAAATGTTCTTTCTTAATGTTAATGTTCTGCTTAAGATTCTCTCTTTCCCTCTGCCCCTCTCCTGGCTCATGCTCTCTCTCTGTCTCTCAAAAAAATAAAAGATGTTCTTTCCTTTTGAGCTCTGTAAGCTGCAGTACTCCAATTCTTTCTATCCTAGGTTGTCCATTTTCTATCACTTTTTTCTCATCCCAGTATCCCCCACACTCCATAAGGGCTATATTGACAAAACAAAGGAACCAAGGAATAAAAGGGATTTTTATTATTTAATTTTTTTTATTCACCGTGGAACTTTAAGAATTTCTATACAGGAGTTTCTGTATGGATACAGGAAACTTGAATGGAGAGGGAAGGTCCTTGAAACTGGGTTTACATAGTAAATTTACATAAGTTTACAAAAATAAATTAACTAAAAATTGGGGTGGGAGCATGATGGAAATTGACCTCTGCTTATTCGTTTACTTAAAAACACTATTATTAAGCATGTAGTTTGTGCAGGTATTCGATAGTATGTTTGGTTCTTGCTGTAGTCTCTATAATGCAGTTGTGGTGACCCAGTGTATTGCTTATTGATGGACTGCTATGGTAACTGGGAAAACTCATCTGGGATAGAAGTTGACAGTGCTGGGTGCTGTGAGATGTCACATGGGGCATACATACGGTAGGTTGGCTGTTATATAATGAACAAGGTTCAAGTCAGCAGTGAGGTAAGATGTGGTTATCAGGGTGAGTAGTTGTAATTTGGGTATAGTGACCATTAGCAATAGGTCCCAGAGGAGGCCCGACCGGGCAGACCTACAAAAGGCCATATGGGAGTCTCTCACCTGGAAGGCTATACAGGTTAGGTCCCTTAAGGTTAGCTGATCCACTCTCAAACAGCTATCAGAGTTGTCCCTAGTGGAAGGAAAGAACATCATGGATAAGGCATGTCAGAAAGTACACAGTGTATGGTGCTTCCAGGAAGAACGCCATACAGTTCTAATCAGAGAAGCTAATAACTTGGGAAGTGGGAGGTAGAGACAAAGAACAAGGGGCATAAGAGATAAGTCAAAGCTCTTAATGATCAAAAGATACTCCTTCAAGGGGCGCCTGGGTGGCTCATTTGGTTGAGTGTCGGACTCTTCATTTCAACTCAGGTCATGGTATCATGGTTTGTGAGATCTAGCCTACACTGGGCTCCACGCTGATGGTGCAGGATTCTCTTTCTCTTTCGTGCCCCTCTCTCCTGTGCACCACAAGGCAAAACTCTTGGTTTTCTGCTCAGGTCATGATCTCATGGTTTGTGAGTTCGAGCCCTGTATTGGACTCTGCTCCGACAGTGCGGAACCTGCTTGGGATTCTCTCTCTCCGTCTCTCTGCACCCCCCCTCCTCTCAAAATAGATAAACTTTAAAAAAAGAAGATAACCCTTTGGGAAGAAATGCTTGGGTGGTTGATAATTTACATGCTTTCATATAGGAACTTGTTAAAATGAGGATAATAGTGTTCTTCTGATGATTTTACATTGAAGTGCAAAATAATAAAGAAAAAACAGGCGAAGCAAAGACAGCTTAAAAAGTATTATAAATGAGCTCCTTTTAATAGGGAGCTAAAAAATTGAAAAAGATAAATGTAAACCATATGGGACACAGACGATTAGAGGGGCATCTAGTATTTGAGAGAAGGAGGCTGTATCTGAGCTAGTCACAAGAAAGGGACTGTGTGAAGGGTCAAGACCAGCTAGAAGCAATGTGATAGATGAAGTCACTGAATTCAGAGAACCCTGTACAGGTCACCAAGACCTAATGGAAAAACAGCAAAGTAATTTTGTTGTTGTTATCTTTTTTTTTTTTTAATGTTTATTTCTGAGACAGAGAGCATGAATGGAGGAGGGGCCGAGAGAGAGGGAGACACAGAATGGGAAGCAGGCTCCAGGCTCTCAGCTGTCAGCACAGAGCCCGACACAGGGCTTGAACCCATGAACCATGAGATCATGCCTGAGCCAAAATGGGACGTTTAACCAACTAAGCCACCCAGACACCTCTATTGTTGTTATCTTATGAGTGAAGTGAGCCAAAAACAGTTGGAAGAGAGGGGCTAATTGAGACTGAACTACATCTAACCCACTCAGAGTGGCCCTGGCATCAGAGCTCCTTCTTCAGGCAAATGACATCATAATGAGAAGAGCAACATTCAAATTGGGAAATGAGTAATTAGAGGCAGAGCCACCTAAGGTCTGGGAAGAAGTTTGAGAGGGATGTGGAGTGCAAAGATAGGAAGTCGTGAGGGAAAGAAGGAGTTCTGTGAGAGTTAAATATATATAGAAGGGTTAACTTAATCTTACCAAAAGTTCTGCTGACCTGTTTCTTTTCCCATTGACTCTGGTCAAGTGAGTTATGGGTAATAATAAATCATGTAGTTATCTCCTCTGGTTTACTTATTGTCATCATTTCCTGTAAGAACCCAGAACCTGGGAAAAACCAGTCTCAGTCTCGTCGTATCTGGGGAGAGTGGACCTGGTTTTAGAGTATCCTGTCTAATATCCTGTCTAGTATCCTAAACTAGGTATCCTGTTGCTTAGAATGATTTTCTTGTCTGTTCTGTTGCCCTGAATAGTTGGAGTAGAAAAGGGGGTCAGACCAGGTATTGAGCCTTCTGAGGTCAAAGTATCCAGTCCCTATCCCCCAAAGAACCCCTCAATCTAATAGAGGAAATAGAAGTCTACTGAGAGGCCTTAGAAACAGGGTGGAAGTAAACATCATTAATACCCTGGTTGTGGTCTTGAAATAGTGCTTCCATTTAAAGATACCAGGATACGGGTACCTGGGTGACTCAGTTGGTTAAGCATCTGATCATGATCTCGCATCGCAGTTCATGGGTTTGAGCCCGTGTCAGGCTCTGTGCTGACAGCTCACAGCCTGAAGCCTGCTTCAGATTCTGTGTCTCCCTCTCACTGCCCCTCCTCTCTGTCTCTCTGTCTCACTCTCTCTCAAAAATAAATAAACATTTTAAAAATATTAAAAAAATAAAGATACCAGGACAGAAATAAACTCAACTGATTTTTGTCAAAAGTGCAAAAGCAATTCAATGGAGAAAGGATAGTCTTTTCCACAAACAGTGCTGGAACAGTTGGACAACCATAGGCCAAAAAACAACAACAACAACAAAAAAAACAAAAAACCCAAACCTTCAACCTAAGCCTTACACTTTAATCGAAAATTAAATCAAAATGGATCACAGACCTAAATGTAAAAACTAATATTATAAAACATTTAGGAAAAGCACAGGAGAAAGTCTTCAGGATTCAGAGCTAGGTGAAGTGTTCTTAGACTTGACACCAGAAGCACATTTCATAAAAGGAAAAGTGTCAGAAGCATAGTGCTAGTGTGGTGCTGTCATAAGGGTTAACAAATAGATCCATGAAACAATAAATCACCCAGAAATAGACCCACACTGTTGTCATTTGATTTTTGACAAAGGCACCAAAACAAACCAACTGGGGAGAGGAGGTTCTTTTCAGCAAATGGTGTTGGAATAACTGAATACTCACATAAAAAATTAATTTCAATCACTACCTTGTACCATAGCAAAAATTAATTCATGATGGATCATAGATCAAAATGTAAAAATTAAAACCACAAAACTTTTAGAATATGGGGAAATATCTTCATGACATGGGAATTAGCAAAGGCTTCTCAGTTAAAAGGAATCATTTTAAAAAGGTGAGGAGTGCCTGGGTGGCTCAGTTGGTTGAGCATCCAACTCTTGGTTTCAGCTCAGGTCATGATCCCAGGGTCGTGGGATTGAGCCCCACATCAAGCTCTGCACTGGGGGTGGAGCCTGCTTAGGATTGTCTCTCTCTCCCTCTGCCCCCTCCCCAACTCATGCTCACATTCTGTCTTTCTCTCAAATAATTAAAAAATAAAATTAAAAAGGTGAATTAGACTTCATCAAAATTTAAAACTTCTCATCAAATGACACCATTAAGAAAATGAAAAGATAAGCTACAGACTGGGAGAAAATATTCACAGAAATCTGTCTGCCAAAGATTATATTAAAAAGTCCTATAATTGAATAATAAAAAAAAAAAAACGCCAACTAGAAAAAAATAAATGTTAACACACTTCTAAAAGGAGATTTATGAATGGCAGTAAGTACATGACAATGTGCTCAACATCATTAGTCATGAGGGAAGTGAGAATTAAAACCAAAATGAGATGCCATTACATCCTCCCGGAATGATAGAATTAGACCAACAACCATAAATGGTAGTGAAGTTGTAAAGCAACAGTATTTCTTACACATTCTCGGTGAGAGTGTAAAATGTGCAACTTCTTTGGAAAAAAGACCCAGCAATTCCATTTGTAGGTATTTACTCAAGAGAAATTAAAACATGTCCACAGAGCACTTGCCTAAGAATACTAACAGCATTATTCATAATCGCCCCAAATTGGAAACAGTTCAGTTTTCCATCTATAGGAGAACTGATTTTTTTAAACTGTGATATATTAATGTACAATGAAATAACTACTGAGCAATAAAAAGGGACGAGCTACTAATACATGCAACAAAATGAATAAGTATCAAAAATGTTATACTAAGCAAAAGAAGTCTTAACACAAAAGAATACATATGGCGTGTTTCCATTTATATGAAATTCTAGAACAGACAAAACTAATCTATAGTAGAAAAGTCACAACAATGGTTGCCTCTTGGGATTTGGGGTAGGAATTGACAGAAGAGTCGTGAGGGAATATTCTATTTTTGATACGGTTTGAGATTATATGCGTGAATGCACTTGTCAAGATTCTGCAGATGTGCACTGTGGCACATCCACACCGTGAAATGTTCCTCAGCTTTACAGAGGAACAAAGTACTGATGCACACAACTTGAATGAATCTCCAGGGAATTATGCAGAGTGCAAAAAAGCCAATCCCAAGAGATTAGGTATTGTATAATTCCATTTACACATGTCTTTGAAGTGACACAGTTTTAGAAATGGAAGACAGATGAATGGTTGTCAGGGATTAAGAACAGGGAAGAGGAGTCAACAGGGTGGTAGGTGTGATCATAAAAGAGTAACACGAGGGATCTTGTGTCAGAATTTTTCGGTGTCTTGACTGTGGGAGTGGATACAGGAACCTACACAGGTGGTAAGATTGCATAGAACGTAATACAGACACACAAAAATGAGTACAAGTGAAACGGGAGATCTGATTAAGGTGGTAGATTGTGCCAGTGTCACTATGCTGGCTGTGATCATAGTCTTGCACAATGTTACCACTGAGGGAAACTAGGAATGTATGCAAGAGCTGTCTCTTATTTCTTACAAGTGCATGTGGACCTACAATTATCTACAATTATCTCAATAAAACTTCAAAAAAAAAATTCGGGGCACCCCGGGTGGCTCGGTCGGTTAAGCGTCCAACTCTTGATTTCGGCTCAGGTTCATGGGATCGAACCCCATGGCAGGCTCTGCGCTGAGAGCATAGAGGGATTCTCTCTCTCTCTCTCTACCCCTGCCCCATCTGTGCTCTCTCTCCCTCAAAATAAATAAACATTAAAAAAAAAAAGCACAAATTCTTAGAGAAATGTCTGATACCATGTCTGGGCAGTAAATGTAAAAAATGAGTCAGGGACATCTTGACACCACATAGCAAGGAAGCTATCAAAGATGACTGAAGTTGTATCAAAAATGACTGAGGAACCAAATTGAGGCCAAAGATGGCTCAATTTGAGCTTCAGTAAGAATAGTAATTTCAGACTTGAACCCTTTAAAATAGGTTTAAAGCCATGAGTTCGTACTAATGGTTTACACACACGCACACACACACGCGCACACACACACACACACACGCTAGTTACCTTCAAAGAATAACAGGGAACTAGTTCTTTGTCTTGCAACCTGGAAAATAAAAGGAAAGAGGCCTTTCCTAAGTGTACAGTAAAATTGGATAACCAAATGTTAGATGAGGAGCAGCATCTCCTAATGCAATTACTTCAGCAAAGAAATGAACCCAGTGATACAGTTAGTAGAGCATCACCATTTTGTTACCTCCAATAAATTTATGTATCTAAGCATTGGGCATTGGTGAATATGAACATCAAAAAAGAGACAGCCAGGATTGTGGATACTTTATGATAAAAAGACACAATGCCACTGGTAGCCTTGCTAAAGAGATCAAACCTGAGCCTGCTGAAGCCTCTGGATCCAGCTGCCAATATGCAGGAAATCCAGACGACAGGGTAACAAATTGAACTCTTGAGAAAGCATATAGTCAGCAAAATTCAGACCGAGAAACTGGTCAGATGGTTGAGGTTCTTCGACATGCAACTTGTAAAAAAAAAAAGGGGGGGGGGCAGGAGGATGGATGGAGAACCTGTGGGTGGAACGAGAATCAAACACACATCAACCTAAAAACCTGAGGACAAAACAGATTCTAGCTAAGGAGACATACTTAGGTGGTAAAAGCACAAAGACCTAAGGAAGTGATTACTACAGAATCAAGAATATGTGTATCTTTGTGGGGAGGATCGCAATGGGGCACATGGGGAGGCTTCTAGAGTGGCTGACAAAATTCTGGTTTGTTTTTAACATTTTTTTTAAGTAATCTTGAATTCACAGCCCTGAGAGCAAGAGTCACATGCTCCACTTACTGAGTGGGCCAGGCTCCCCAAAATTCTGTTTTTTGATATAGGTTAGTAGGATGTTTGCCTTGTAAAACAATTCACTAAACTCTACATTTGCTCTGTGTAATCCATTGTGATTTACACTTTTTTTTTAAGTTTATTTATTTTGAGAGAGAGCACACTTGCACGAGAAGTAAAGGGGAGGGAGGGAGAGAGGGAGGGAGGGAGGGAAGGAGAGAGAGAGAGAGAGAGAGAGAGAGAGAGAGAGAGAGAGATTGATTGATTGATTCCTAAGCAGCTCCATGCTGTCAATGCAGGGACCATACTCACAAACCATGAGATCATGACCTGAGAGGAAACCAAGAGTCAGAAGCTTAACCAAGTGAACCATGCAGGCACCCCTTGATTTACACTTTAAAAAGGCTGTGATAGAACAGTTCTCAGATGGCTGTGGGGTGCCAGAGGAGCCACTAAATGTTTGAGGAGAGAGGATGAAGAAAGGCCCTCTGAACAAGGTGGTGTTGGGAGAGTAGCATAGATGGGACAAATGTCAGTGGTGAGGCTTGAGAAATAGATAAGCTCATGACCTGTCATCTGTACTAGGTTTTATCCTGGAAGCCATGGGGAGCCACTGAGGAATTCTAAGCTGACAAGTGGCATGACCAGGTTTATATTTAAAAAAGATTCCATTGGTGGCTGAATGTGAAGTGGATTGAATGGAGGAGGCAGGGCTGGTTCCAGGGAGACCAGTTGAGAATCACCTGTAGTAATCCAAACTAAAGATGGTGAAGCCAGAAACAGCATGGTGACAGAAAGTGGAGAGAGGAAAGGACTGATTTGAGAGTGCTAAAGGAGGTGGAAATACCAGACTCGAGAGACTATCTGGGACAGAAGTAGAGAAAAGAAATCAGTTACCAACAGGAGCAGTGGAAGATGATGGTGCCATTAATTGGGACATGGAATAAAGGTGGTAGAACAGGGGTGGAGAGATGATAATCTATACTATTTTTTAAATTGAGATAGTTTGCATACAATAAAATGCACAAAACAGAAGCATACAATGCAGTGAGTTTTTTCAGATGTCTGCACCCATGTGACTTACGTACCAGTGAAGATGTAAATATTTCCTTCACTCCTGAAGTTTCTTTGTGACCCCTTCAAGCACTGTTCTGATTTTTTTTTTAAAGTTTATTTTTATTTTGTAGGGGGGGGGGGGGGTGGGGAGGGAGAGAATCCCAAGCAGGCTCCACTCTGTCAATGCAGAGCCTGAGGCAGTGCTCAGTCTCATGAACCGTGAGATTATGACCTGAGGCGATCAAGAGGCAGCAGGTCAACCAACTGAGCCACCCAGGCACCCCAAGCACTGTTCTGATTTTTATCACTATAGATTATTTTGGCTGTTTTTGAACTTTACCTGTGTGGAATCATACAATACGTTGTCTTTTGTGACTGGTTTCTTTTGCTTAACATATTTTTGTGGCTCACCTGTCTATTGTATATGTCAGTAATTCATCTCCTTACCTGCTGAATAGTATTGCGTTGCATGAATACACCACAATTTGTTTATCTACTCTTCTGGTGATGGTCATTTGGGTTGTTTTCCAGTTTTTTGTTTGGTTATTTTACTATTATGAATAAAGCCTCTGTAAACATTCTGATATAAGTCTTTTCATAGGTGTACATTTTCATTTATCTCCAGTAAATATCTAGGTCGTAGCATAGGTGTATGTTTAATGACAGAAGAGACTACTAGCTTTCTAAAGTGATTATAGTATTTTATGCTCCTACCACAATGTGTGAGAGTTCTAGTTGCTTCACATCTTGGTGCTTTGATGCCTTTAGGGTTTTCAGTTTCAGCCATTGTAGTGAGTGTAACACACACATCTCTGTCATTATAGTTTTAATATAAATCAAGTAATGAATACTAATGATGTTGAACAGCTCTTCTTGAACTTTTTGGCCATTAGTTTTTCTTTTGTGAAGTTTCTGTTCAAATCTTTGCCTGTTTTTTGTTGGATTGTTGTTGGTGTTGTTGTTGAGCTGTAGGATTTCTTGATCTTTTCTGGATACAAGCCCTTTGTCCTATACATGCACTGCAAATATTCTCTCCTGTTCTTTCATTTATCTTTTCATTTTTTTTCATTTCTTAATTTTTTTTTTTTTTTTTTTTTTGAGAGAGAGAGAATGTGTGCATGTTCACGGATGGGGGAGGGCGGTGCAGAGAGAGAGAATCCCAAGCACTGGGATTCTCTGCACTGACAGTGCAGAGCCTGACACTGGGCTTGATCCCATGAACTGAGAGATCACAACCTTAGTTGGACACTCAACTGACTGAGCCACCCTGGTGCCCCAGTCTTTTCATTTTCTTAATAATGCCTTTTGATGAGCAGAAAATTTTAATTTTGAGATAAATTTTAATTTATTGATTTTTGTCTTTTTATGATTAGTACCTTTTGTGCTCTCAGAAATCTTTGCCTATCCCAAGGTTGCATATTTTCTTATGTTTTCTTCTAGAAGCTTTATAGATTTGTTTTTTGTGCTGAGGTCTAAAATCAATCTTAAATTTTTGTATATGGTATGGGTCAAAAGTTCTATTTTTCATATGCAGGTCAAGTTTCCCAACACCATTTGATGAAGACTTTTGTTTATCCATTGAATTGCATTGATATTTTGTCAAAAGTTAGTTGCTCAGTACACATATTTGTTCTGAACTCTATTTTCCTCATGCCCATACCACACTGTCTTGTGGCTGACGTGTTGAGGGAGTCTAGATTATGTTGTCTTTTTGTTTTTGTTGAGTGTTAAATTGTATTCTAACAGTTCAGTTACTGGCAGAACGCTTTGATCCTATCAGGCTTGCTTTTATTCTTCCAATTTGAATATGTTCCTGTGGTATATACTTTCTGAGTCTTGGTGTGAGACTCCATATTCTGGACTGGACTTCCATTGGCTCCCAGCTCTGTATGATCTCTAGTACCCCCATTTACCCTGTAGTAGGTGATCTCTACTAGGTCCCATGAAGACTTGCCCTGTGCTCGTGCAGTCCAGCCTTGAGCCAAGAAACTGCCCACCCACCTCACCCTGCCTCACAGATTCCAGGCACTCAAGCATCACAGAACTCAGATCTTCCTGCTCAGTGAGACTGCCACTCTGCTTGGGTATCGTCTCTCTACCCCACTATGAGAAGGTGCCCTGAGTGAAAGCTAGAACAGTCACACGCTCCCCTCCTGTGTTTCCCTTCTCTCCAAGAATACAGCCCTGCACAGCTTGCTGTTCAGTGCCTGAAACCATATATTCAGAGCAACTTTATAGGTTTTTTTTTTTAAGTTTGTTTATTTTGGGAGAGAGAGTTGGGGGGAGGGGGAGAAGGAGAGAGAGAATCCCAAGCAGTCTCCACACTCAGCATGGAGCCTGACACAGGGCTTGATCTCATGACTTTGAGATCATGACCTGAGCCAAATTCAAGAGTCAGGTGTTTAATCAACTGAGCCACCCAGGTGCCCCCAGAGCAACTTTATAGTTTTTCATGGCAGGAGGGAGAATCTAGTTCCAGTTATTTTGTCATGGCCAGAATGGAAGTTGAGGTTCTGGTTTGGATACAATGCTGAATTTTTAGTATCTGTGGAACATACAGATAGAAATGCTCAACAGGCAATTGGGTACCCATGTATGGAAGGCCTGAGAGAGACTATTGGGGCTAGAGATTCAGATTTTGTAGTTGAAGCCAAGGGATATGATCACCTAGCTATACTTACTTTCTTACAATAGTTAGAGAAGGAGGGAAGAACAATTTTCTGGGGGTGCCTGGGTGGCTCAGTCTTAGCTTAAAGCATTTGGCTTCGGCTCAGGTCATGAGCTCATGGTTCATGAGTCAAGCCCCACATTGGGCTCTCTGCTGTCAGCTTGGAGCCTGCTTCAGATCCTCTGTCCTTTCTCTCTCTACCCCTCCCCCTCTAGTTCTCTCTCTCTCTCTCTCACTCTTGCTCTCTTGAAATGAAAAAAAAAAAACAAAAAACAAAAAAAAAAAAAAAAACACTTTTCTCTTAAAAAGCCTAAGAGGTATGGCTAAAGAAGGAAGTGAGGAACAGGACATGGGTGTCACAGAGACCCATTCACACTGTGAATAAAGCAGTGTTCATTTGAGAGTGACAGCTATCAAGAGCCCAGTCTTTGCTCTGTAATGCTTACCAGTCCAGAGCCCAGCTTTTCTCCATTGCTGCTGAGGACTTAGTAAAGTGTCACTGGGTGATCATTATAGAAAAACCTACCTACCCAGACCCTCATTCCAATCTGTAAAGGTAAAGTCACACCTGTCATGATGACGCTCAGAGATCTTGCAGACATAATCACACATTTGTGCTTCTAGCCTTCCTGGGCCTAGATAGGTGACAGGTATGATCATCGTTTTCATAAAATGGGGAGGAAAACCAAGGCCCTGAAGAGGTTAACAACTGGATTACAGTTGGCTGTGAAGTCTGCCCTATTTCTAGTTTGAGTTTCTAGTTGTCTAGAGCCTTTATAGGGTTTCAGACTTGGAAGTTGCTCTAGGTCATCTAACACAGTCCTCTTGTTTTTTTAGGTGGGGAAATTGACACTCATAAATGAGAGGGCTTTAGCTAGGTATAAATGACAGAAATTCAATGAAGCCAACTTAACCAAAAAGGAGAATTTATCACAAGAGCACAGAGCTAGCTGATGGAATTCAAAAGGCAAGGATAAAGCTGAGCCTTAAGCATAGGCTGGAGCCGTGACCTGGAGTGCCATAGAGGAACTGGCATGGTTTCTGCCCTTTTCTCTGCTCATTTCTTTGTCTCCAATTCGTTCTTCTCTCAATATAGACTAGCTTCTTCTGCCCTTCCTCCCCCCCCCCCCCCCCCGCAAAGAAAATGGTCATTAGCAACTCTTCCTGAGTTTATGGCTCAGGAAAGAAGCCTTACATTCTTCTCCATTCAGGAAAGAAGTCAACCTGATTCTAGAATTGCAAATCCTATTCCAGTGGAGACTTCAGTGGTCCAGTTGGAGCCATCCAGCATCCCAACTATATGCTGCTAAGGGCCTGGGGAGTAGTGTTTCACAGACAGAGCTACCAGGGAGCTCTGCATCTCTAAACATGTGGGGTAAATTGTTGTTGGGGTAGAAAGCAAGGGCGCAGATGGCTGGGCAGCCAGCATGGTAGGTGTTTAGGACACAGGGTTGCATCAGTAACCAGCCACAGAGCCAGGACCAAAACTCACAGCCTGACCCAGCATCAGTCTTTCCTGAGGCTGCCTCACATGGGAGTACAGTGTAATTATGTGATCTGGTAATGAAGAGAGGCAGACAGACGGACACTCACTGCCTCAGTTCTCATTCCTCTTGCTGTGAAGAAATAGAGGTCCCTTCCCTGGGAGTCTGGGAAGTCCAGAGCTCTAGGACTGGAACAGTGAAAGGTGGGTTCCCTCTGTATTAGTCCAAAACCTTGCTACAAGTCATAGAAACCCAAATCAAGCTAACTTGAGCAAAAAAGGGAATTTATTAGAAGGCCATTGAGGTACCTCCTGGAAGTGAGGAAAGAACTGCATATGCCAGAGCAGCTTCAGGAGTCTGGAGTCAGTACCTCCAGGACACATATACGTGTGATCGCTTTTTTTCTTTCTTTCTCAATTTTCATCTTTCATCTCCTCATCTCTGCCTGGCTCTGGTACCCACAAGGTTCTTTCCACAAGTGGGGAATATGGCTGAACAGCAGTTTGGGGGTTATATCCTTACAGTTTCTGACCAAGAGAAAAGAGAGTCTTGCCTGTTGATTCCAGGTGGAACAATCGCAGAGGAGGATTCTGATTGAGGGGATGGAGCTCTATGATTGGCTGGGCCCTGTTCTCTTGCACACCCTTGGGGTCACGAGAAGGCAGGGAATATTTTAAGAAGAAGAACTGTAAGAGGGGTCAACAAAAACCTCTTTGGTTTTGTGTTTGCTCCCAGGTGACCATGGAGGCCGGCGGTCTCCCCTTGGAGCTGTGGCGCATGATCTTAGCCTATCTGCACCTTCCCGACCTGGGCCGTTGCAGCCTGGTGTGCAGAGCCTGGTATGACCTGATCCTCAGTCTCGACAGCACCCGCTGGCGGCAGCTGTGTCTGGGATGCACCGAATGCCGCCACCCAAACTGGCCCAACCAGCCCGATGTGGAGCCTGAGTCTTGGAGGGAGGCCTTCAAGCAACATTACCTTGCCTCTAAGACATGGACCAAGAATGCCCTGGACTTGGAGTCCTCTGTCTGCTTTTCTCTATTTCGCCGGAGGAGGGAACGCCGTACCCTGAGTGTTGGGCCAGGCCATGAGTTTGACAGCCTGGGCAGTGCCTTGGCCATGGCTAGCCTGTATGACCGAATTGTGCTATTCCCAGGTGTGTATGAAGAGCAAGGTGAAATCATCCTGAAGGTACCCGTGGAGATCGTAGGCCACGGGAAGTTGGGTGAAGTGGCCCTGCTAGCCAGCATTGATCAGCACTGCTCCACCACACGCCTGTGCAACCTTGTCTTCATGCCGGCCTGGTTCTCCCCTTTCATGTTTAAGGTGGGTGTCCATATCCAGGTGGCCTCTCCAGTCCTGACCCTGGGCTTTGGCCTCTTTTTAGTGGGTTTGCAACCCCTTTTTGTTGGAATTAAGAGTTTTGTCGTTATTCCTGTAACACGCTCCTCTGCACCAGTTAAGAAATGGGCACAGTAACAATCAACATTCTGCTTTATTCCTGGCAAAACTGTATTAAAAAATAAGCCAAGGACTCAGAACCCGAACTGCTTTGTACTCCTCTTCCCCACTGGATGCACTTGAACCACAGGGGAGTAGCTAGGTGGGAAAGCCAGGTCTGGGAGTATGCCACATGGTCGCAGGAAGCAGAGAACAACACTTCATGCTCAGAGATAGGCAAAGCCAGGGGAGGCTATGCAAGACCAATGACCTTTAGCATGTCAGCCCCACCCTGTGAAGGAGGATCAAGGAAGGTCAGGCTTTCACCAAGAGTGACTTGAGAGAGGCTCAGGAAATACCAGCCCAACACATATCCTCTGGTAACACAGAGCACACAGGCTGTATTCAAAGCAAAGTATGTATTGACACGTTGGTAGGTCCTGGCAGAGCGGTTTACAGCTTTACCTTGCATAGAAACATTGTAATATGTAAACTTTGTACCTAATCAATAATAATTATGTTGCCACTATTCTACCAGTAACAACAAATTGTCCCTCAAGTTTGTAATGATCGCTATACTACCAGTCGTTTATGGTGCCCTGACTGTGTGCCTGGCATATGCTTTACAGCCATTAGTAAGATGTGTAGTGTCATCCGGTTTTATAGATGAGCAAACTGAGGCTCAGCAAGATTAAGTGACATAGTAAGAGACAGAGCTAGGATCCAAAGCCTATATTGATAATCTAGGTGACTTTGCATCGGTGACTTCATTTGATCCCCACAACAAACATTCGTGGTAGGTAGTACACGTGGGATCCCCATTTTGCAGATGAGGGGCACTAAAAAGCTCAGAGATGCTGCTAAGTAACTTTCTCAAATGCATAATTAGTGAAGTTAGAACTCAAATCCAGAACTCAAATTGTAAGCCCCTTTGAAGTTACATTGTGTTGGATTCCTTGGAAACCTAAAAGCCTACTTTTTAGGCCTAGGTTGTTTCAGAAGGACTGATGAATGATTCCTATGTGGGTCTGTAGACCCAGAAGAAAGTTTGATTCCAGACCTTCGATGTTTCCATTTACTCTGAGGGTAAAATGTTGGTTTCAGCCTCTCCTTCCCCCTTAGAAGTGCAGCTGCAGACCCTCATAGGGTGGGGGCCTGGCCTTAACACTTCTCTGTAGCCCAGCCCACCATCTGGCTTAATGCTTGGCATGTATCAGTGCTCCACTGGTGATTGTCTTTTAACTGAAAACAGGACAGGAGCTAGGATGACCTTGCCTGAAAAATGCAAAGGCCAGAGTGATTTCACAGCAGTTTTCAGTGACTTCTGAGGAGAACCCTAACAACAGCTGTGCATCTCCAGAGAGCTGGTGTTCATCTACAGAGAGGACCAAGTAAAAGAAAATAGACTTAAATTGCAGCTAGAAAAAATTAACTTAGCCATAAGGAAGAATTTACAGAGGTTAAGGCAAGTAAGGTCCAGGCCAGGCTCTCAAGGGTGGTCACTGCTAGAGAATGTAGAAACTGTTCATGGGGTGGATGTGTCTGGATCACTCAGTGGAATCATGGAACATTCCCTCATTTTACAGTTCAAATCCATCTGGTGGCATTTAGCATGAAATCCAGAAACAGTTACTTTTCAGGAATACAGAGTGGCTGGGCTTCTCAGTCAGGCCTGGGAGCTGAGGGGCTCAGGGGAGTGGTGCTGTGGGGTTCAGCACTTCCCTCCCCGAGAAGAGTCTCTGTCCTTTGTGTCCCTGACCCCAGGTAATGATAGCTAATTTTTATTAGGTGCCAACTTTGTATCTGGCTCTCCGCCTTTTGCTTCATTAGCTGGTAAGCCCCCTATTGCAGACAAAGAAACTGAGCCTCAGAGAGGTGAAGTCCTATCCAAGGTAACATACTTGAAAGAGGCAGAGATGGGAGTGCCCCATGCAGTCAGACTCCAGAGCCCATCTTAACCACTGCTCAGTGCTGCCCAGCTGTGGCAGCATACCTCATCCCCCTCTTTAGGGACGTAGCCTGCTGTTCTTTGCTGTACTCCCTGCTATGTTCTAGTTGCCAGACAGGCTGGATTCTTTCCCAGTACCTGTGGCTGGGCATCCCGTACTGCCTGCCCCAGCCCAGGCAGGGCTTAGCCCCTCCTGGCCTGTCTTCTGTTAGCCCTCAGGGTTCTGCCTGGCTCTGTCCTAAGTTCAGACACCAAGCTGATGCTC
This sequence comes from Panthera tigris, assembly GCF_018350195.1. Taxonomy (NCBI): domain Eukaryota; kingdom Metazoa; phylum Chordata; class Mammalia; order Carnivora; family Felidae; genus Panthera; species Panthera tigris. The sequence continues at coordinate 58,613,682 of NC_056672.1, read as the reverse complement.
TGTGGGGTGCTGCAGGGCTGAGAGAAGATGGTGAATGGAAAGTGGGCTGAAGGGTTGAGACCTAGCACAACACCTCGTGACCTCACACTTCCTTCACATAACCGAGATACCACTTTAGGATTCCCTCGCCCTTCAGGGGTCACAGTAAAGTCATGCTCAAATCCCAACCAGTTCTTGTGTTTCTCTCAGTTCAAAGCTGTCCCTGTTATTCCATATCATCTCTATAGTGACATTCCTTCTCCTGGTTACCATTGATCCATTTCACACAGCATCCTTCTGATCATTCAGCTTCTTCCCTCTTCCCCATCCTTACCCCTCAAAGTTTATGTTCTCACTAAGCATTTCTTGAGTATTGGGAGAATTTACTTCATATTTGAGGTCTTTAGGAAGAGCCCTGCTGCACAGCGTGAACTTTTTCCTGCCATTATCTGTTTCTACTTTCATCCCCCTCCCTTTGGGATTAGAAGGAGGGAAAGGCAGGCAACTCCAAATTTTCACCGCTCTGATGCAGTGCAGCTTCCTGTCTGGGGGCCTGACACATGCCCTGGGCGGGGGGTTGGGGGGGCGGAGGATAGGATCAGCAGGACAAATGGCCTTTCCGTGCTCCACCCTCCTTAAGGAGCAGTTAGAGTACTGCCTAACAAAGTAATTCTCATCCCTGTTTTATCCACTCTCTCTTTTTTATTCCTCAGACAACATCGGGTCATGTCCAATTTGACAACTGCAACTTTGAGAATGGGCATATCCAGGTCCATGGCCCAGGCACCTGCCAAGTGAAGTTTTGCACCTTCAAAAACACCCATGTTTTCCTGCACAATGTGCCCCTGTGTGTCCTGGAAAACTGTGAATTTGTGGGCAGTGAAAACAACTCTGTGACTGTGGAGGGCCACCCATCTGCAGACAAGAACTGGGCCTACAAGTATCTACTAGGGCTTATCAAGTCCTCCCCAGTGTGCTACCCACAGAGGATTCTGACTCTTTAATGTCCCTGGACCTGGAGAGCAGGGACCAGGCTTGGAGCCCAAGGACCTGTGACATTGTCATTGAAGGCAGCCAAAGCCCTACCAGCCCAGCTTCTACCTCCCCAAAGCCAGGCTCCAAGGCTGGCTCACAGGAGGCAGAGGTGGGCAGTGATGGGGAAAGGGTGGCCCAGACCCCAGACAGCAGCGATGGAGGCCTGAGTCCCAGTGGTGAGGATGAGGACGAGGACCAGCTCACATACAGACTGTCCTACCAAGTGCAAGGCCCACGCCCTGTACTGGGGGGCTCCTTTCTAGGCCCACCACTTCCAGGAGCATCCATTCAGCTGCCCAGTTGCCTAGTGCTGAACTCTCTGCAGCAGGAGCTGCAGAAGGACAAGGAGGCCATGGCACTGGCCAGCTCTGTGCAGGGCTGCCTCATCCGCAAGTGCCTCTTCCGGGACGGAAAGGGAGGCGTCTTCGTTTGCTCCTATGGCCGAGCCAAGATGGAAGGAAACATCTTCCGGAACCTGACTTATGCAGTGCGGTGTATACATAACAGCAAGGTGCTGTCATAAGGCTCACTCTGCAAATTCATGAGGCCTTCCTGGGTCACTAGGAACATGATTTTGATTGATGAGATAGGCTCCTGTGGCTATACATAGGAAGGCTATTTTTTTTAAAGCATCTTTATACAAGCTTCTAACACACCCTTATGTTCCATCATCTGGTTTGGATAGAGCAGAAACTATTGTTCCCATTTTACAGAAGAGGAAACAGGGCCCAGAGGGGGAATGTGACTTACTCAGGGTCACACAGCAAGTTAGTGGCAGAACTGAGACTAGAACCCAGGTCTTCCAACTCCTTTTGCTATGTCATGCTGCTTTCAACCATGTCCCCCTAGTCCTAGAAGAAGGAACAAGGGCTCTTTAGCTGGATGAGAGAAAATTGAGGGACATATGATTACTGGCTTTGATCCAAACCAGAGAAGGCTCCCCAGAAGAGGTGTCTAAGCTGTAGGACGAGTAGTGGACAGCCAAGGAAAATAGTGTGCATGTGGTGAAAAGGGGGTACAGAGTGAGGGCATTCTAGGCAGCCAGAACATTCTGCACTGGGGCCTGGGTGTGGGGCTAAATTCAACAGTGTTCTGGGGAGGGAGGAGTGGTTGGAAATGAGGCAGGGGAGACGAGCAGAAGCCACCTTGCCCAGGGCCTGAAAAGCCCCTTTGAGATATTTGGACTTTATGCTAAGTCCATCCTGCCCCTGATACAGTCATCACCCTGCAGGCTCTTCAGGGTGCCGCAGGACAGTCTACAGATCCTGCAAGCCACTGAGCACAGGAACAGCCTCTCAGAGGAAAGACATGGCCTTTTGGAAGAAAGCATGGCCTAGCTCCTGAATTTGAATCTTGCCTCTCCTCTGATCCACCATGAGGATTACCGTCCTCTTCTGTAAAATGGAAACAAGCTTCCCTGACTTGCCTCTCTCACTGGGGTTTGTGAGGATTCGGTACCTTAATATTGCCAAAGCACCTAGTAAGCTGAGGGGCACTGCACATGTGTCACATGGGAGTCTTGCAGATCTCTGCAGCCTTCTAGAACAGTTAGCAGCAATTGCATTTAATTGCATTTTGCCCAGTCCACTTCCAAAGAGGATTTTAGATGATGTTACCAGGAAAGCACAATATCAGCCTATAGAAAATAAGAGATAATGGTCAGATAAAAAGGATAGGTGATAGTTTTGCTCTCAGGTACCGCGATGATAGGATCTGGTCTGAGCCCTCCAGGAGGGTCTCCCCCCACCCTCCCACCTAGTATACTTACCAGGGATATGGCTTCTGAGTCAAATTCTGGCTCTGCCCCTTATTAGCTATGTGTCCTTTGGACTAATGATACTACCTGTCTCCAAGGTGCAGTAAGGATGAACTAAGGTCATATATATAAAGTGCTTAGTAGTATGTCTGGCACATAGCAAGTGCTCAACAAATGTTTTTTGTTTATTTTTTTAAAGTCCGGTGTGAGAGATGCTATGATGGAGGTACCATGGGTGGCATAGGAGCCCAGCCTCAGGGAAGGGTCTCTTGGAGAAGCAGTGCCCAGGCTGAGCTTCCCAGGAGGAGTAGGAGTTGGCAAGGGGAGGCTATGAGACCGTGGAGGTGTGTGTGTGAAGGCCCAGATGTGAGAAAGGACAGCACGCATTTAGGGAGTTGCAGGTAACTCAGACGGCCAGACGTTGAGGGGAGGCTGTGAGATAAGGGAGTCAGCTAGCTGAGGCACAGAGGTCTTGCCACAGAGATTGGAGTTTGCCATGAGGCAATGGGAACTCGCTGACAGATTTTAAGCAGAAAACTATGGTCAGATCTGTATGTGAAGAGCTCATGCTGTCAGCTTTCTGGAGAATGGAATGGAGGGGAACTAGGCAAGAGGCAAGATCAATGAGGGGCAGTGGAGAATTGTGATTCAGAAACAGGAGGGGACAGGGCAGTCTGAAGAGGTAGGAAGGAGGGCTTTAGGAGGGAGTAGTCAAAGCCCTGAGGCCTAGATTTCTGGCCTGAGTGGCTGAGACAATAGCAGGAACATGGGAGATTAGGACATGAAGAGAGCTGCTGAGTTCAGTTCCGGTCATGCTGAGTTTGGAGCATGTCTGACATCTAGCAGAGGTGCTGTCTGGTTTCCTGGGTCTGGGGCTTTGGAGAGAGATGCACCCTGCCGTGCAGACTTGGGAGCAGGTGGTAGCTGGGAGTCATCGAAAAGGAGAAATGAAAAGTTACACAGCCTTACTTGGAGCCCTTTTGAACTGTTGCTTCCAGAGGCTTTGGGAAGAAATTGTGCAGCCTATAGTTCCTTGTGAGTCTCTAGCAAGGAACCTGAGAAACTGATATTCCTGATTTTTGACTTAAAAAAAAATCCATGGTTTCTCATGAGTACCCAGCATCAGGTACAATTGTATGCTAAGTGGCATTCATACAAGCAGGAGCTGTGGGCGTGCAGGGAGTGCAGGACCTGCTGAGCTAGTCCCATGCCTAGAAGCAAAGCCTTGATCCAGTGGCCAGAGGGCAGCCACCCTTCCCTGCCTCCTAGAACATCTCCAGGAGAGTAAGGCTGGCAGAAAGCCCAGTTGCTTGGGACTCCACAAAGAAAACTGTGATGTTTTTCTTGCTGTTTTGTGTATCTTACCATTTTTAGTTGAAAGTCAAGTATCTAGGAAAGTAGAGATTGAGGTCAATCACATTTATGTGTGGAAATGGGCACACTTCTTCTCATGCTAGGCCTTTAGAGGGCCAGGTTTGGGGTCAATCTAGTCAGGATTAAGCTAGTTCAGGTTTTGTTGTTATGATTATCCTCAGCATTCTTCATGTTTTTCTTTACCTTGTGCTGGTTTTTTCCTCTGCTTTTAGGGTCTTCTCTTTGTTTCTTGGGGGGTTGGGGGGCGGTGCTGTCTCCATGGTCTCACCCTTCCCAGCAGATTGTGGTCACTTGTGGCTCTGGGCTGGTGGGAGGTTTTCTCCTGTGTCCCAGTTTGTCCTTAGTCTTAGGCAGGTGCTGTGTCTATGGGTCTTGGAAGTAGGCACTTTCCAATGGTCCTGCCTCATCCCCAGCATTAGGGAGGTTCTAAATATCTGGGCCCAAGATGGGGTTTTCTCTTTCCCTTCCGTGAAAGGGTTTGCTGCCCTTCCCCCTACTGCTGAAGACTTGTTCTACAGGGAAGTTGGGGAGAAAATTCAAAGAGGGGCTTAGTACTTTCCCTACAGTAGTAGCTGCTCTCCTTTTCCCCCATGCCTCCACCATGTGGGAGGCTATCTGTCTTCAGTCTCTTGTCCTGTCCCCCGGTCTTTCCTTGTGAGCATCTCACGAGGTCTCTGGAGAAGTGGACATACCTACTCCCAGGGCTTCTGCACTCTCACACTGATTCACACTTGGCCTTCAACAATGCACTGAACCCTGTAGCTGAATCCTTACCGGTTCATGTGGCTCCATATGCAGCTGTGCAGGCAAGTGCTCCCATCTTGTCTCCTGGGAGGTGCCTGTTTTCCTTGGATTTCAGGCTTGTTGGCCACCCTGCAACCTCAGTTTTCTGACACGTTCAAGAAAGGCTATATTTTTGTGCATTATCTGATTCTGTTCTTGTCGGGGGGGGGGGGGGGGGGGGGGGGGAGCAGTGACTGCTCTGGTCAGCGTTCTCTGTCCTAAACAGCTTCCCTTTGAAACTGGACTTCCACTGTACCTTACCCTCCTAGACTTTTATTTTATTTTATTTTATTTTATTTTATTTTATTTTATTTTATTTTATTTTATTTTATTTTATTTTATTTTATGTTTATTTATTTTTGAGAGAGACAGAGACAGAGTGCAAGCAGGGCAGGGGCAGAGAAAGAAGGAGACACAGATCTGAAGCAGGCTCCAGGCTCTGAGCCACCAGCACTGAGCCCGACACAGGGCTTGAACTCACAAACTGTGAGATCACGACCTGAGCCTAAGTCAGACGCTTAACCAGCTGAGCCACCCAGGCACCCCTAGACTTTTATTTTAATGTAGTCTATTATTTACTAGTAGTGCACAGTTTATCCTGATATAATGTTTTTACTATTAATACGCAATTGCTTAGAACAATACAAATATATTCTGAATCTTTTAAGTATAACCTATTAAGTATAACCTATAGGTAATAACCTATTAAGTATAAAAAGAAAATGTAAATGGCAATCATCCCCTTAAATAAGCTCTGTGCTGGGTTGTAGTACCTTGTTTAAATGCTTCCTTGTACCAATGCTTCTTATGTTTCCCTTAGAACTCCAAACTAAGGAGCACCCCAGGATAATACACTCAAGAAAGATTCAGAATGGATAAGAATAGGCCTTTGTCTTATAAAGTGAAAGGGAAAGTGGGGAGGTTATCCTCAGGTGCTTTCTCAAGCAGGTGAATTTTATTTTATTGTTATTTATTTATTTATTTTTTTATGTTATTAAACTTTATTTTGAGAGAGAGCAAGCGTGAGTGGGGCATGGGCAGAGAGAGAGAATTCTAACAGCGTTGACAGCCCCAGAGCCAGACACAGGGCTCGATCTCATGAACCGTGAGATCATGACCTGAGCAGAAATCAAGAGTCAGACACTTAACTGAGCCACCTAGACACCCCTCAGACAAGTGACTTTAGCAAAGGCACATGTGGACCTTGGTTCCATTCGTTGTTAGCTGTGCCCTTGGAACCTGGGGAGATCTCCATGTAACCCCAGTGCACGTAGAGTTTGAAGACCACTAAATCCCATCTTCTCTGAGGGTCCTTTCCATTCCCTGAGCCAGTTGTTCTGTTCACAAGTTGTGAACACGGGGCACGGGGCTGAGCTTAGGTCCAGGTTTTATTAACGAACCACTGTGGCTGGTAAGGAGCCTACAGGGCAGAGGCAGGCAGGGCACATTGCTCCTCAGCTCCTGGGAGCACACCAGGTGGGAAGAGGCCATCCTTGTCTGCTGGTGGAATAGCAGGGAGGGAGCAGATGGTAAAGAAAGAACTCAGGTGTTCTTTTAAAAAAAGGTTTTTTTAAAAAACCTGTGAGAAGAAAACAAATGGCTTTCTCTTTTCTGCCTAGATCGTCATGCTCAGGAATGACATTCACCGCTGCAGAGCGTCAGGCATCTTTCTTCGCTTGGAGGGCGGAGGCTTGATCGCTGGCAACAACATTTACCACAATGCGGAGGCAGGAGTAGACATCCGGAAAAAGTCCAACCCACTCATACTGGTACTTTTCTCTGTCTTCATGCTCTTTTCAGAGTAGCTTCTTTTCAGAAGCCTTTTCTGAGATTATTTACATAAGTGTTGCCACCTTGAATTTATATTGCTTCCTGTTTGCAAGTGGTTCCTGGCCTTTTCTCTGTGTGTCCTTGTGACTCTCTGTCTTCTTTCTTCACGTAATAGGAATGGCTTTGAATAAGTCACCTCCCTACAGTCTCCTTGTCAGGAAAAAAGAGGACCAGATAGACAGGGAAATGTCACAGAGCACTTCCTCAGCTCTGATAGGTTCTGGTTGGCTTTGAGTTTGAGAAGAATAAAGATACTGTATCTGCCCTGCAAGATACCTGGATCTAACTAAAATGTTAGATCATTCTTCACTATAAAAAGGACATTTATGATGTTTAGTTCTGAAGATTATTTGTCTCATGAATGTTGCGAAGCCATGTGGATTTGATTTTACACCAATGTGAAAGCCACTTGAAATGGTAGAAGATAGGACCAGTGACATGAGAGGCCTTTTTCTGCTCAGGCCTTCCCTTAGAGACACATATTCCAGGAACTAAGGAATGGCCCAGACTTCTTATGGCCTTGAAAAAATAATATCTGCCTTTATGCATAGTGCTTATCACTTTGTATGTATGTATTTATTTGTGGTTTAATCTTTACACAACCCTGTGTGGTAGAATTAATATTCCATTTTATGGATAAAGACATTGAGGCATAAAGAGACACTAAAGATGCCTCCCCAAATCATACAACTAGTGACAGAGCTGGGATTTGAATCCAGGCCGTCCTGACTCAGGGTCATTGTTCTTAACCCATTATATTAGACTGCCCTTGGGGTGCCTGGGTGGCTCAGTCGGTTGAGCATCCAGCTTCGGCTCAGGTCACGATCTCACAGTTTGTAAGTTCTAAACCCACGTTGGGCTCACTACTGTCAGCACAGAGCCTGCTTCGGATCCTCTGTCGCCTTCTCTTTCTACCCCACCCCCCCCCATGTGCTCCTTATCTCTCTCTCAAAACTAAATAAACATTAAAAAAAAAAAAATCCACCCTCGCCAATGCAGATGAAGGAAAGTTCCTAACTATGCAGATGAAGGAAAGTTCCTAACTATATTTAAAAAGACATGCCTAGCCATCGTCCTCTTTCAGCCCCTTCCTCTCACTGTATTTCTGCCATGCAGCTGGCGTCTGATGCACGGCCTTGCCTGAGGAAATGAATGCCACTGTTGCCAGAGAGATGAGAGGAGTTTGCCTTCCCAGGGACAGAGGGGACAGGCCAGTTTAGCAGGTGGAGGGGAAGGGGGCGTTATGTTTCTGTCCTGGCTTTGTGAAAGGGTGTGGGGATGGAAATGCCACTGCTTACGCTTCTCTCTCCAAGCTTTTCGCTTTTCACAACCGTGTGAGGGACTTGTGTTAGGCAGTGGTTGCCCTGGTGAGTCTGCCAAATCCTTCAGGAGAAAATCTGGAAAGTGAGTAAGAATAGGATTGCTTACAGCGTGGAACGTTTTAAAGCAAACTAGAACTTTGCTTCTGTGAAATTGTTTTGGAAGAGAAACAGCTAACTTCCTGGTTTAAGTATAGGAATGTATTTAGGCTCTAAATTAACAGAGTGAAACAATTTTATTATCATTTATTATGACCTGAAAATGTCGCTGCGCAAAAGCAGCTAACTGGGAAGCAGGAGAACTAGGTTTCAGATCTGGCTCTGCTGCATACTGTATGGCCTTCGGCCAGCATCCCCATGCGTACAAAGAGATATTCGAAATAAATCTAAGGGTCTTTGTTTGTAGCACATACAGCTTCTGTGATCTCATGCCCCATGGAACAATCAGGCTCACCAGAGCCACACCTTTCCACAGGCCTTCCCTGAATGGGAAGTGGGGAGTAGGAGCCAAATGGCTCTCACTCTTCCCTGGAGGTGGCCCGCTTGGGACTGCACGTGGCCAATATTGTCATGTAGTGGGGTGCTGAGCTCCCTGGACCCTGGACCGTGTGGCCTGGCTGGAGTATTGTGTTTGGAGGACTCTGGAGGCTCAGCAGCGTTCAGTAGCATGCCTTGCGGATGGAGAGCAAGAGGCGGGGCAGTGAAGACTCCTCTCTCTGGATTCTCACTTACAGCTTTGCATGTGTGCACCAGGGCAGCAGCGTGGCCCATTCACTTTGTCATGTGCTAGGCAGGGGGCTTCAGGGGCGCTTTCTCCACTGTGTTCACCCCGGCCCTGCTGTGGGCTGGCAGTTGAGCACTCGGTTTCTTGCTGGCAGGTCTGATCTGTCTTCTTTGGTGTCTCCTGTTCCCTTGCAGTGTAACCAGATCCACCACGGCCTTCGTTCTGGCATTGTTGTCCTTGGCAATGGGAAAGGCGTCATCCGGAACAATCAAATCTTTTCAAATAAGGAGGCTGGTATTTATATCCTGTACCACGGAAATCCAGTCGTGAGGTATGTGTGCTGTACCCAGACCATCCTCAGCCACGGTCCCTTCTTTCCTCCCTGATCTCTGCTTCCTACACTGTGACTTTCCTCCATTTGAAAACATTTTTGTTGACTGAAACAACAGTATAGCAAAGCAAGCAAAGGAGACTCCACCCCGATCCCACTGTAGTAACACAGGCACTTTTGTTTGCATTTCCTACCAGTTCTACTCAGCAGACGTTACTGAGCACCTCTAATAATGATAACAGAGGAGCACTCTGCTCCCCCAGAGCTCACTCTAGCATGGAAGACATACGTGACCAGAAATAACTCTAAGACAGAGACGGCATAAAGATTTCCACTTACCTGACAACTCTGTTCGGTTGAAAGCAGCTACCTAAGATGCTGTGTTAAGATCCAGGGGCTGTATCTGGCCTCAGCACAAAAGCGTGCTGTGATGGATCAGCCATGCAAATTGTTAGGCGAGAAGGGGCAGTGGCATTGCCGGGAGCATGGGGCTGCCATCCCAGCTCTCGAATGGGGCAGGCTGATAAATGCTACTGAAGTGCTCCCAAGGGAGACAACCATTCTACTGGGGGGATGTGGGAAGGCCTCCTTACAAAGGGGTGTTAGAGTTGGACTTTGAACTGTAGGTAGAACATGGACTGTCATGGATATGGGAGTGGGCATTCCTAGTAAAAGAAACAGCATGAACAAAGGCAGCAGAACACGGCAGATTCAGGGGTTGGCTAATAGTCCACTGTGGCTTGAGAACCTGTCTGACACAAGTTGTGATGTTGGTATAAAATGTTTTAAATTGGGACTATCCCAGAAAATTGTGGGTCCTGTGGCTGCTGCAGCATGATCTGTATCTCCGTGGCAGAGTGGAAGGGGTGATGAGAAGAAAGCTCAGGGCTGGAGGAGGAAGCCTTATGTGGACCCAGCTGAGGAAGGTGGCATTTAAAAATTTTGAAACAGAAGACTCACACAGTTATGTCTTGCTTTAGGAAAATAACTGGAACAAATGTGCAGCAAATATATTCTGAAGTGTTTTTTCCCCTTGATTATTCCAGATGTGCTTTTCCATATTGTTGCATGGCGTTTATCAGTTTTGGAAAGTTTCAGAACATTCCATCTTTTTGATATTCCATAATTTTTGAACCAGTCCTATTACTGTTAGGCATCTATTTTTTTTTTTTTTTAACGTTTATTCATCTTTGAGAGACAGAGAGAGAGCATGAACGGGGAAAGGGCAGAGAGAGGGAGACATCCCTCTTCGGAGAGGGAGACATTCTTCCAAGAATCTGAAGCAGGCTCCAGGCTCTGAGCTGTCAGCACAGAGCCCAACGCGGCTCTCATGAACCGTAAGATCATGACCTGAGCCGAAGTCAGAGGCTCAACCGACTGAGCCACCCAGGCGCCCTAGTTAGGCATCTATTTTTGACTGTTACAGACATCTTACTGAAAACAGTTAGTGGTCACAGAGTTCTTTCTCCCTCTTTTGCATTATTACCTTAAGAGTATGTGTTTATACATATGCTTGCTATAGATTTAACACACATGTAAGTGTTTACTGTCTATGTAAGGGGACAGTGATATAAAAAGTGTGTAAGAACAGTCTCTGCTCCATGGTGTTTACGGTCTCATGCCGGAGATGGACACACAACCATGAGGGAGACTCATCAAAACAAGTGCTTTAATAGGTCTTTGTGTAAGTGACAGAATGACAGAGGAGCCAGCCATAGTTTCAGCTGAGCGAGTCAGGGGAAGAAGGCACGAGTTGTGTGTAAAGGATAGGTAGGATTTTGTGGCCAGGGAGATGGCATTCTGGGCTCAGGGGCAGTGAAATTCCAGGATGTGTCTTGGAAAAATGGTATTAAATGTGGTGCGTCTGCCACAAGAGGCCAAGAAGATTGAGTAGAAGAGCAGCCTATGAAGGCAGGTTGATGCTGGAACACAGAACCTCTGATACCGAGTATGATCTGCAAAATAATGACTCTCCAGATCAATCCACTTCCTAATCCTTGGAACGTGCAAATATGTTATCTTTCATGGCAAAAGAGATGTTGAAGATGTGATTAAATTAATAACCTTAAAATGGGGAGACCATCATGGATTATCCAGGTAGGCTCTTCTGTAAATCATAAAGGTCCTTAGAGGGAAGCAAGACAATCAGTCGGGAGGAGGAAATGTGACAGGAGTAAGCAGAGGTCAGAGTGATGAGACTGTAGGCCAAGAAGTATGGGCGACCTGTAGAAGCTGGAAAGGACAAGAAATAGATTCCCCATAGACCTTCCAGAAGGAACATAAATCTGCTGCCACCTTGATTTGGTCCTGTAGGACCCATTTTGGACTTCTGACCTCCTAAACAAGAAGGTAGTAAATTTGTGTTGTGTTAAGGCACTGTGTGTATGGTAATTTGTCATAGCAGTCACACACCAAATCTGGGAAGTTTGGACTTTACCCTGTGGGTGCTAGGGAACTGTTGAAGAGTTCTGAGCAAGGACTGTTACAGTCAGATCAGTGTCTTGGTTTTTAAAACAGAATCTCTTTGAGGGGCTCCTCCTGGCTGTCTCAGTCAGTGGAATGTGCGACTCTTGATCTCGGGGTTGTGAGTTTAAGCCCCATGTTGGGTGTAGAGATTACTTAAAATCTTTAAAAACAAAAAACCAGAACCTCTTTGAGAGAATAGGTTGTGTTTTTTTCCCTTTATGTTTCTTTGTGATGGAAGGTAGGGATCTGGGGGAGGGTACAGAATGAATTTTGAAATCCCCGAAGTAGCCTGGATAAGGCCATGGCAGTCTTTTTTGCCAGTGAGAGTTTTATAACCCTTTGTGTTTCTCTTTTTGCCTTGGCTTCAAGGAAGCACAGGGTTCAAACTTTCTCATCTGCCATAAACATCCTACCATTGGTTCTTGGAACAATGATTTGTCCCCCTTTCCTAAATGTTTTCTGATCCCTCTTTTATCTTTGTTTTGCTCTTCCTGCATACATACACTCTCCAAGTGCCCATGGGTCTCTTCTGGAGGTGAGATTTGTATTAAACTATACCAGCCATGCATTTGCTACTATGGCACAGCTCTCAGAAATATGGATGCCCTAGCCCAGGGACTATGTCTGACCGTGAATTCTAGAAACCCACAGTAACCATCTGCTGACTGAATTGTAACCAGATCAAAACAGACTCTTTAGATCTGAGGGAAAAAATGGGGATGTCTTTAACAAATGATTTCTCTTGTTCCACTCAAATGCATAGGTAGGTGCAGTTGACATTTGGCTTCCCCAGCATCAACATACTTTGCCGGGTTTTTTCCCCAAAGTTGTAAACCATTTGGACCCTGCCCTAGGAGATGGGAAAACTTAGCCAACTCCTACTCAGTAATGTTTTGTTGGATGCCAGGCCCTGAGTTAGGCTCTAAAGAGCCAGGTGAATACTGGACCTAAATCCCTCAGCCACATGGTAGGAAGTAGGAGGGTTGTCTCCTAAGAGAGGAGGCAGGTGCCCTTCTAGGAAGAAAGGAGGTCACAGCATTCCTGTTAGTAAAAATAACAAACAGCAAATGTGTGTCCTCCAGGGATAACCCAATTGTGCTAATGTCCAGGTGTGACTGGCTTTGTTTTAACAGGCAGGAAACTGAGGTGCAGAGACAATGCATGTCCTTAACATGCTCAGGTGTCTGGTGTTTCATTCGCAAGGCCTTTCCATGGTAGTGAGGGCTGCGTGTTTCTCTGAGCAGGAGCATGTTTTCCTGTATCCTCCACATGTGGTTCAGCCAGCCCATGAGGTCTCACATACACATCCTCTGATACTCTCAAAACCCCCTTTTAAAAAATCTGGTTTTCTTTTTTTAAGGCATGTCATCATTTTATGTTGTCTTTCAGGGGATAGGTGATTAACAGAAAATAAGATAAAGAGTAGCTGTTGGATATGAACAGGGATTGTAGGCTCATTACAGGCAGAGACTCTGACTCAGCTTTGGGCACAAATCACGCCCAAAGAAGCTTAACACAGCTTCCTAGGAATTCTTGACATGACCAGTTGTGGACTTGTCACCTGTGCACCACGATGGCATGCGTTTCAAACAGCTTGCATGTGAGCGACAGTCAAGAGGCCACAGAAACTCGAGTAGCATTGTGATTGTATGGCATAGTTATTGATTTAGTTCTGGATCAAGTTGTCTGCAAGTTCACTAAAGATTTATAAATGGCTTCTAGGACTGCAGAAATGCTTTATGCCCCTGTGGACTTGTGTTGTTTGGGGAAGGCCACAAAAGAAGGTAGTCACCTGAGCAGGCATTGGCTTTGACATATGATAATGGTCTCATCTTATTCTTTTTCCTTGCATTTTAGCGGGAACCACATTTTTAAGGGCCGTGCAGCTGGCATAGCAGTGAACGAGAATGGCAAAGGCCTCATCACAGGTAAGGGTGGGAAATGCCTAGAGCCGTGGCCAACCAGGCAACCAGCAGCTGAGCCAACATCCCCGGCCTTGCCCCTGCCCAGTTCTTTACCTCAACAGCCTGGCCACCTTCTGTCTTCGTTGCTGTTCTGTACACTGGCCATGCCAGCCTCAAGGAGGGCTAACAGGGAGGGAGTGTCTGCTCTTTGCCAGGCCCGCTGCTTACAGGATCTCACTGGAAGGCTCACATAACACTGTCAGAAACATTTATGGCACACACACTGAATCCTTCCTCTTGGCTTTTGTATGGGCTTATGCCTGCTCAGGAAACCCATCCCCATTTCCCCTCCACCTGGCCAACACCTGCCGAGCAGATCCTTTGGGTCTCAGCCTAAATGTCACTTCCTCAGGGAAGCCTGCCCAGACCTCCCACTGTACACATAAACACTCGCTGTACCCAGAAGGCATGCTCTGTGGGACGTCTTACTTAATTTCTTAGGGATCTGTGTAAGGTCAGTCTCCTTTAATATAAGGCGGTAAGTTCGCTAAGACAAGGATCAAGTCGGTGTGGTACATCACTGTAGCCTCAGCACGGAGCATAGCCGTACCTGGGACATAAAAAGAGGTTGATCCAGTAAATCCCTCTGACTGAATCCTGCCTTCATTTATCAGATGTTTATTGAACACACAAGGTATGCAGGAGATGGGGATACATCAGTGAACAGAACAGTTCTGTGAACAGCAACCCTTGGGTTCCTGACATTTTAGGGGAAAATAAACATGTACACACACACACACACAAGAGGCGTATCTGTGAGTGATAAGTGCTCTAGAGATAATTATAAACTTTGATATATTTACATAAATGTATATTATATGTAAATATATAATATGTAAAATGTTATGTTTATATGCAATAATTGAAATAATTTATTGAAATTAATTAAAATATAGTGATAGAGGGACTATGTGGGTATTTAGGATTGTGTGGTCAGGGCAGGCATTTCTGAGAAGGCCAGACCTGGGTGACAGGACAAAGCCTGAGAAAAGAACCAGACTTATAAGCAGGGCCACCTGTGAAATACAGTTGGCATGCCTGGGGAGCAGAGGTTACTGGTGTGACTGGGTGTGGTGAAGGAGGAGCAGGGAGTCACAAGTCAGACAGGGTCACAGAGGCGGGAAGGGGCCAGTCACATAGAGTCTCCTGGGCCATTGCACTCCAGTCTCAGGAGACTGAGAGTCTACCCAGCCGTAGTATTGGGAATATCAGTATCCCAGCACCAACCCCCTGACTTGTGACTCTTCGGCCCACTCCCAGAGAGGTGGTGGATGAGGAGAGGAAGGCTGTGGTCAGTCCAGAGCTGAGCCTGAGAAGGACCAGCTTGTGCCTCCCCAGGCTGGTGGGGGAATGGCTGCATTCTGCCTCAGCCCTCCTAGAAACAGCCCCAGAACAGCCCTGCCTGGCCTTGGTCCAGAGACTCTAAAGCCAGTTTATTCTTAGTTGTTGGTCCTTAAGGCCACTGGGTACAGCGGGTATTAGGAATATAAGAGAGCACAAGAAAGATACAAACCTTGCCCTTGAGGAAAGAAGACAGCACTCAAGTCCCTGAAAAGCCAAATACCAAGCAAGATTCGGGATGCTGATTGTTGACAAGGCAAGGCCTGGTGTCCTGGTCCAGAAGGTCCTTTCTCTCAGCTGTCTAAGTCCTCATGGCCAGTGTAGGTGGTCCTTGGGTCTTGACCCTCTCTTCTGCCTCTCCATAGAAAATGTCATCCGTGAGAATCAGTGGGGAGGTGTAGACATCCGTCGAGGAGGAGTCCCTGTCCTCAGGAGCAACCTCATCTGCTTCGGCTACTCAGATGGTGTGGTCGTGGGAGACGAAGGCAAAGGACTGATAGAAGGAAACACCATCTATGGTGAGGCGCATGTTCCTGGGGGAACGGGTCTTGGGTCTAGCCCAGCCAGGGAGGCAGGAAGCCCAAATTCCATCTTTAGCTTGTGGGTCCTGAGAAAGTCACAGTCTTCCCTGGGCCTCAGAGACGTCCTGAAGAACAGGTTGATCTCAGGCCACAGCGACACAGTCCCTCTCAGAGTACAAGAGCCTCTCATCAATCACCTTGTAACCCACGGGATCGGTGAAACAGAGAGCTTCATCCCCATCTAAAATCACAAAAGTCAGGAGTTGTGTAAGGACGGAGCCATTTAGGCACTGATGTGGGCATCTGACTCCTCTTACCCCTTTCTTTTGATCTAGAGAACTAGAAATAGAATGGGAGAAATAGGATAGTCCTAAAAAAGAAACTGTTCTCGCTCATGCTGTGACTTTGAGCAGAGCCTTACTCTCTGGACCGTATCTCTAATTATTGTTATTTACCCCATTTTAAAGATAAGGAAACTGAGACACAGAGAGGCTCAATAACCTGCTGAAGGTCACACAGCTAGGAAGTGATAGGGCTGGCATTCAAACTGAGGCCACCTCCATCTCTATGCAGGAAGGGGTTGGGCTGGGTGAACTCTGAGGACCCTCTGGCAGTGTCACTCTGGGCTTCTGTGCTCTGGAACTGTGGCCTTGACAGTTCTCAGAGCACTTTTACACCCTATGGAAGTATCCTGGTTGTGAGACTGACCTGGTTGTTACCCTCTTATATGAAGGTGAAGCCTCCAGCCATAAAGTGATTTGTCCAAGGCCATTAGCACGCCAGGGACTCTTGTCTCCCAGGCCAGTGCCATCTTTGCTTCACCTCTTGGGGAGACACTGGGTGCTGCCTCACCCACTGCTCAGTGTCCATGACCAGCCCCTTTCACCATCCCAGCTAATAAGGGCTGTGGTGTGTGGATGATGTCGTCCAGCCTGCCCCACGTCACCAGCAACCACGTCAGCTACAATGGCCTGTATGGAGTGGCAGTGTTTAGTCAGAAGGAGGGTTCTGGTGAGTTCCCTGGAGGTCACGGGGCCCAGGAGAACTTCAGCGAGGATGGGGACGCCATCCTTTGGGAGACAGAGCTGGAGAAGGACGATGACCCACTGCGCCGGCCTATCGCCATAGCTCTCGTGGAGTCCAACAGTATTAATCACAACGGAGGTGAGTATCCCCTGCTCCAGAGCCTTCCGTCCTCACACTGTCTTAAGGACCCTTCCCGCTTGGTTGGCTACTGCTTTTGGCCACTTACCCAGTACCCTGGACCTCTGGCCATCACCTTCCCTGAACTTAAATCCACCTTTCCTGCCCCCCTATCTCACCTTGCTCATGCTGTTTCTCTTCCCTGAAATCTCCTTTCCCCCATCCACACATCCCAAACAACTTGAAGTTCAAGGCCCACTGTGAATGCACCCTTACCCTCTCACCCCACTGGCACTTCCTGGGGGCCTGGGACTGGATATGTTTCTGTGGCTGTTTTGTCAACTCTGACAGGCTGTGAACTTGAGGCACGGAGCTGAATCCCAGTCTGTCGGCACCCCTGCCCCAGCAGATCCCACATCCCACACCCGGCATATACATTTCCAATCTGAGACACGTTCCCCACATTTTAACATCTAATAATGTGCATTTCCAATTGATGGCATATCGTGGTTTAATTGGCAATTTTTCTTTCTTGTACAGAGATAAGAGTGGGTTTTAAATCCACAGGTTATCTTAAATTTGGAAAGAAAAAAAAAAAACAACAACTTACAGAGTTGATCTAACTCCAGGGCTCCCAAACCTGAAGGATGATTAGAGCCACTGTAGAGGGCTGATGAAGGAAGTCTTGTTAAAAGAAGGCTCTTGGACACTAGCGAGCTCTTGTCCCGGGGAAGGCAGAGGGCAGGGAGAGTGGGAGCCAGCAGAAGATGAGTTCTGTCCACTCCTAGTTCAGGCTTTCTCCACAGGGCCATGCTGTCCAGTAGGACAGGCAAAGCCACATAAATTCACATATACTTGATTTATATTTGCTCTTCTCCACCAGACAGAAGCAACAGGCAGGTGGCACGAGAGGTTGGAATTTTCAGACTCCCATGTGACCCCTGGTGTCGTCCTCCCCACAACCTCCTGCCAATGCCTCTTGCTCTTGTGGGTGGATATCACCACTGGGGAGTCCTCCTCCTCTTCACCTCCAGGTCCCCCTGCCATGCTGTCTCTTTTTGACCAAGCCATGCGGCTCTAAGCCTGCTGATTTTGTGGGGTTTTTTTTCTATAACCATGTAGTGTCTCTAAGCATATACAACCCCAAACATCATTTTCTTTCCCAAATTTCGAACATTTTAGATACTTAATAAAATTACAGAATTTCCCTTGTAAAGAAAATTTCCCAAAACAATAGGGAGGCAGATGCCATCTCAGTACAAGAAGAGAAACATGCAGAACAGCTATCCAGCAGGTGGACCTTTCTGGAGGGGGGAACAGGCAGCCTTAAGCAGGGAGTGAGCGCCCCATCACAGATGACAATATCGTAGGAGCAGGCGAGCACAGGAGAGCCGCATGGGCAGCTGAGCCAAAGCAGCCTTCATCACCTTTTCCTGTTTACTGAGGACTTAGTTCAGAAGGAACAGAATTTCCCTGATGCTCCAGGGTTTCTTCCTGCTCGGTTTGTCATCCATCCTGAAAGATGTGACTCCCAAGGGCTGGTTCCGAGTGTTGCTGCCTCTTCCCCACCTCTCTCCCGGGATGCACAATTCCACCAGGGTTTTTCCTGACTGCCGTTGTCAGGACTGACCCTGCTCCCTAACCCCTCCACCCGCAGCCTCAGGACTGTACGTCCAGAGCAGTGAGGCGCTGCATGTCCTCACCAACGTGATCCATGCTAACGGAGACAGAGGCATCACTGTAGCCCAGAGCAGTCAGCTCACCCGCGTGGCCAGCAACAGCATCTCCTGCAACCGGCAGAGTGGGGTCAAGGTCGAGGCCCAGTGCAAGGTGGAGCTCCGGGGCAATGGTATCTATGACAACAGAGGCCATGGGATCATCACCAAGGGCGACAGCACCGTGGTCATCGAAAATGACATCATTGGCAACCGGGGCAGTGGGCTGCAGCTGTTGCCCAGGTCCGACACGAAGGTGTGTGTGTGCGTGTGTGCGTGCGCGCTGCATGTGCCAGCACAGGGCCCAGCCCTAGGACAGCCCTTGCACCCTCTCTACTGAGAAGCCCGAGGCACCTGGCACTGCAAGGGACATCATTCCTCCTGTGCAAACCCAGCCTGGTAGACACAGGTGGGGCTTCACACAGGAAGGGGGACAATGTGAACTAAGCCCTGAAGGATGGACAGGAGATAACCAGCAGAGAACTAGGATGGGGGTGTGTCCAGGGGTATCGTTGTGGTCTCCAGGTCCAGCTCAGGGCTATTTCAGCCCCTCCCCCTAACAGAACAATCTCCCACAGGACCTAGTATGCACTGGGTGCTTCATGAGGGGGCCTGCGTGCACACTATTCTCTGCGTCCCTGCAGTACCCTCCCCCTTGTCTGCCTCAGCCCCACAGCTGGGCTGTCAAAGCCTTCCCTGACCCCCCAGCCTGTCTGAGGTACCCCTTGTCTGGACACCAGAGGTGCTATTGTTTCCCACCTCTCCCCGCCCCCACCCCCCCCCACCTCACCTCACACAGCACTTCCTATATGCTCCTCTGCCTCTTTGTCCACGCCCCCAGAGATGAGCTCTGAGCTCCATTTTTATGCAAAGCACTACACTGGGTGCCAAACCGACTCAGTCCCCACACTTGAGAAATTACCATCCCGAGGCCTCTTTTTGGCTCTGCAGCTTCATGAGTAGTGACTCCGGCAAGGAGTAAAGAATTTCCTGGGCTCTGCATCTGGGCACTGTGGAAGCAGAGGAAAGGAGCAGGGACACGCTCCTGCCTCAGTCGAGGTGCCAGTGGTCCTTGCCACTGGTACAGTCTCTCCTCTCTGCCAGGCCTTTGTATGTTGTTCCTTCTTCCTGGAGCAGCTATTCCCTGCTCTGCACCTGGTAAACTTCTACCACTTACCCATCACCTCCTTCGGGAAGCCTTCCCTGGTTCTCCTACCTGATCTCAATATCCCTTCCCTGAGTTCCCATGGCTCAATGCTGACCTACCTTAGCAATGTCTTACCCCTCAGGTTTATAACTGGTATTTCACTTACCTGGCTCCCCAACCAGTCTGGGAGTCCCCAGGGTGTGACAAGCTCTGGCTGTCTCTCCCAGGTGATAAAGAACCGGATCCATTCATTCCGGGCCTACGGCATTGCAGTGCGGGGCCGCGCCAAGGCCCTGGTACAGGAGAACATCATCTTCCAGGGCAAGACCAGCAAGACGATCTTTCAGCAGATCTCAAACAACCGAGAATGTATCATGCAAAACAACAAGTTCTTGGTGTTCAAGAAAAAGTAAGTGTCTGGGATCTGCCTAAACCAATCTTCTAGAACCACAGGGAGGCAACTAGAGAAGCCAGGCCCAGTGATGCTGGCTGTCCTTGCTCCCTGCAGTCCTGCCAGCTTCTGGCTCTGGTCACTTAAAGGTCCGTGCTCGGACTTTAGTCAGGCCGGTGCTGAGGACCTGCGTCTGCCTCCTTGGGAGAGAACAGGCTTTAAGAGTCAGGGGGGTGTGATTTTAAATCTCAGCTCTGCCAGTTTCTTGCGCAAGGCACTCAACACCTTGAGTCTTAGTAAAATCCAGTTAACAACGTCTGCTTTGTAGCACCAATTTAAGATACAGTCAAATCGTGCAACCTAGCACAAGATCTGAGGTATTACAAAGACGTTCATTGCTGCTGCTGTCACTTATTTATGATACCTCTGCCTCCGTGTACAACTGCTTCACACTTATCTTCCCTGAACCTCCCTGTCCCTCCCTGCTCCCCATTTCAGTGACCTCACCATCTGATCTATTCTGGCAGCAAAACCTCTGTGACTGATTTCTCCCTAACATCAGAGTTCAGTCAGTCATTACTAGGTCCTCTTGATTCCACTTCTGAAATGTGCCTATATCAGGCACCTTTTCTCCCCAACTGCCATCACCCCTGCTCACATCTCAGCACCCTTCACCCTGACCTCTGGCCCCTGTTGCCAAGGTGCTGTTCTGCTGGTGAATGGATGGACTCTGTTCTGCTTGGTTGGTGCTTTGCTACACTGGTTATACAGGTAATAACTGTTATACCACCGCTGCCACATTCCTCTCGAACTGGTGACAGCCCTGGCTGCCAGATGTATCCATCTAAATCGGCTCTGCTCATGTCACAGCCCTGGTCAGAAACCTTTGATGGGTCCCCTTTTCCTGTAGTAATGATCTCTATTCCTTTTTTAATTCTACACACGCTCAGCAAAAATATTGAGGAAACCTCATATATGTTTTATACAGTCATAACTTATAAAAAAAAAAAGGAATTCTAATCTTTTCTGGACAGAAAAGCAGATATGATCCCAGCAGATCATATCGTGGACTCCCTGGGGTCTGCTTCCTCCTGTCCCTTTGGAGACCCCAGGATACAGATAGCACAGACCTGGCAGCCTGCATTATCCACCATGCACTGTTGAATCCTGATTTTCCTGTCCAAGCTTGCTGTCTGCTGCCAGACTCAAATGCTGGCAATTCTTTGGACACAGTAGCTAGCTCCTCACCATCCACACCTTTACAGTCCTACTCGTTGTTACAGAATCATCATAAAAATGCACAGAATATATGGTTACTGGCTTAAGCAACTTAGGATTTGGGGTAAGAGGTGGTCCCTTGTAACTCAAATGACAGAAAGCCCCGACCAAAGCTTTCCCTGACCCTTCAAAATCTCTGTAAGATCCTGAGGGACTGGAAACCTACCAATTCCTGTCCCCTATAGCAGTTTCCAAAATGTCATTTAAGGAAATCGCACAGTATGTAGTCTTTGGAGCCTGGCTGCTCTCACTTAGCCTAATGCACCTGAGATTTGTCCGTGGTGTCACATGTTGTTCATTCTTTTTGTTGCCAAGTGGCGTTCCGTTGAATGGATGGACCACACTGTTTATCCGTTTGTCAGCTGAAGGGTATGTAGTTCCTAATTTTAGGTGATTATGACTAAAGCTTCTGTATACACGCAGGTCATACACCTAGGAGGGAAATGAAAGAGAAAAAGTCACCGACCTTCTCCAGAGCCTTATAGAGATGGGGAAGTTGAGGCTTACTTGTCCAAGGTTACATGCAGAGCTGGAACTAGAGTGCAGGACTTTTGCCCCCTAGCTTCCCATACATCCCACCTCCTTGAGCTATCACTGATTTGGAGGCAGAACCGACACCCAGATTTTGAACACCTGGATCTCGAGCCTAAGGTGAGATGGTGTGGGGCATTCAGCAAATGCTCCAGACTCTCACAGTTCATGGACTGTTGTTTTGCACCTCTAGGTCTGATACGTGGCGCCTGGTGAACCCACCAGCACGGCCTCACCTTGAAAGTTCTCTCCGAGGCCCCTCTACAGCCCACAGTGGACAGAAGGTGACGGCCATGGCGACGAGGATCACTGCCCGCGTGGAAGGTGGTTACCACAGCAATCGTAGCGTCTTCTGCACCATTCTGTAAGGAAGGGGAGCCGCGGCGTGGGGCGGCTAAGGGCGGTGCAAAGACTCCAGGAGCAACAACCCCATACCCAAGCTCAGGCTCGGGCTCTGATGGGTGTTCAGCCGAGCTAGGAGGTCAAGGCAGCATCGGGATGAAAGCAGCAGCTGAGGGGCTCCGGCCCTCTCTCAGTCCTCCTACTCACTGCACCCCGGAGAAAACAGGCTTCCGGGCTTCCTGGGGACTAAGAAAAGAAACAGATTGGTGGGTTTCCTGTCACTCAAGCTCTTATAGAAGTTATGAAGAGTTAGAGAAAAACGATACTAAAGCTTTGGTCAGGTCTCTCTGAATGACAGGGAAGTGTTGTTTTACACACACCAAACCCAGACTCTTGTCAGGGAAGAGCAGATTTACTCCTGAGGGAGGAGGTGATTCTAGTAAGGTGGAAAGAGATAGCTGCCCCAGAATTTTCCCCTTTCCTGGACCTCTCTCGATCCCCACAAGCACATGGCCACACGCTCCTGGCTATCTGCAGAGGCTGGAGGAGTTGAACTTGGTTCCCTTCAACTTAAACTTGAACTGTGAGGGGGACAGGGAGCCCTCTGGAAAGGCTGCCCTACGATGACAAGGGACTTGCTGAAAAGAGGAAGGCCGTGTGGAGAAGTCCTCCTTTCAGCGGCCCAGGTGCCCGGCTGGGTGGGGCAAGGATGCACGAGACCCCACTCTGCCCTCAGGGAGCTCCCAAACTCAGGAGGATACTGGCTCGAGGCCCTGCGTGTACCCGCACCAGCCGCCCTCCTGGGCACCGGACTGGTGGAGATGGAGGTGCCCAGGGCCCCTTGTCTGTGTCCATGTTCTCTCATGGATGACTGCCTGCCTTTACTGACCCTACCACAGTTCCCCACTCTGTGCCTTGGCTCATGCTCTGTCCTCTTCTTGGCATGCCCTTCTCACCATCTGCACTTGTCCACACCCCACCTAGTCTTCGGGGGTTTAGCTGAGACACTGCCTTCTCCGCAGAGCTCCCCTCCCTGCAGTGACAGCGCCTTCCGCCCTTCCCGCTCTGAGGCTCCACTGCCCTTTCTCTGCCCCCTCTCAGGTATGGAGCACTTTCTGCCTTGCTTTGGAGTTTTCTAGGCCCCCGCCTGTGAGCTCCCTGAGGGCAGGACCTGGCCTCAGTCTGTTCCCAGTTCCCAACCCAGGGTTGCCGTGGGGGCAGTAGCCTGAGGGAGGGGAGGAAGGGCCTCCTAAAGGGCTTTACTGAACTGTACTGTGAACGTGTCAAGGTCCCAGAGCCAGGTGGGCTCAGATCCCACCTGCTTGAGGACGGGGGGCTGAATGTAGCACTGAGCAGCTCAGCCTGGACAACCCCCTCCCACTCGGCCTTTCATGTGGGGCCTTCACCAGCCTATAGGGGGTGCTGTGGTACACTTTGCCACTCGCTTCCCAGGCTGGTTCCACCGGGCCCTCGGTGCTGCTCACCTGGGTGGGGTGGAGGGGTAGCTGGAGATGGTAGTAGCTGGCTTCTCCCCGAGGACTTTGGGCACGAGACACGGGCCCCTCCTGTCCCCAGCACTGTCCTTTGCACTTCTCTGGTGGCCCCAATGTGAGTCGCTGTACAAAATGCTGCCTTTATTATTTTGTAATGACTTTTCTGTGAACCAAATGCTTATGAAAATCTCTGCAACCAAAATAAAGTTTTATATTTTAAAAGAAGCCCTTTCGGGGGACTTGCCTCGGTCTGGGTACATGCTAGCGTTCCTGGGCAGCTGGATGCAGTTCCCTGCTTCACCTTCCTGAGGCACTGCTGCTTCTTCCGCTGAAAGAGACAGATGCCCTGAATGTCCTGTCCATTCAGCAGGTTCCGATTCCGGGCTCCAGGGTCTGGGTTCCCATGTGTCGGGGGTTATACTGCGGCCCTCCCCACCCCGTGGGCTGTGGAGATCAGCAATAACAGTACCCGGTGTAGCGGACTGGACAGTTTGCAAACGGTTTTGAGATCAGGAACCACATTTTCCCAGCTTCAGCATCTTCGTTTTTGCCGTATCTGCATGCCATCTAAGGAGAAAGTTAGTACTTAATATTTTTCCTTAAATTAATACTTTATTTTATAGAAGAATGTTAGATTTGCAGCACAATAAGCACATACATAGTACAGTGTTCCCATATCCCCCACCCCCACCCTGAGTCTCCCCCTTACTAACGTCTTACAGTAGGGTGGTACATTTGTCACAATCAACCAATACTGCCTCACTGTTAGTAACTAAAGTCTGTAGTTGTTATCCAGTATTCTTTTACCATTCCAGGACCCTATCCAGGACATTTAACTTTGCTGAACTAAAAAGACATATTTACATCACTACTATAAATCCAAAGTTAGGGTTTTCTAATACACATCGAAACTATTAAAATGAAAATATTCGTGATACCACAAGCAAATAAACCTTTGTTGAAATGATACATTTGGGAAGAATTGTTACTGCACTTTATCCTGGCCAGCAGAACCTCATGTATTTTGATACGCTAAAATTGTGTTCCATCCATAGTATGCTGAATACTCACTTGGTGAGGTCATTGCCCTATTTTTTACAGAAGGAATTGAGGCTCTGAATAGTAATGCCTGTAAAGGTCCAGCAGGTGAAAGTTCACTGTCAAATGTTAAGAGCTTGTAGGCAGGAGAGGGGTAGATAGGGCTGTTGCATAAAGCTTTGGCAGAAAAAGGAACAGTGGAGACACGCACACAGTGCCCATCTCTGCCAAGTCACTTGGAGGTGAGACACCCATCCGTGCCCTCCTGTGGCTGGAGTAGAGTGAGGAGGGCGCGGCCCTGCAGGGCCTGCACACCATGGTTGAGTGGGCAGGGCTTGCTGTCCTACACAGCTGGCCAGACCCGCCCAAGAGAACCTGTTCTGATTATTTGTCCTTAAGTGAGCCAAAATCTTATCTCCCTGGCTAAATCCTACCCATACTTCAGGATCCTACTTCATTATCACTTCATAGAACACCGATCCCTTCAATCTCCCTTAAGTCCTTCCCCAACCCTTGCTCTCATGCCCATGTCCCCCACCCCCCACCCCAGGTTATTCTCATGGTGGCACTGAATCTTCCGTATTGAAAAACTCTGTTGATTTGTCTGATCCCCTACCCCATGCGCTGTGAAGTCATGCCCAATTGATCCTCTATGCCCAACGTAGACCAACACTCAGTGTTGGATGCAGGGGTAGATGGATGGGTAAATGGACAGATGGATGAAGAAATAAACCCAGCACCACTCCTAGTATCTCTACCTTCTAGAGCCCCCAAAGGGCACCTCTTCCCTGACAACTCTCCAGAGATTTACAGACAACATCCTTATGCCTCTGGGGTCTGCCCTGCTCTTGGCCACCTCTCATACATGCCACTTTGCAGACTGTTCTCCCCATCCTGGTCATTTCTCGAGACCCACTCCAGTAGTCTGGGTGTGTCTGGGAGAGCCCAAAGGCAGCATGTAAGAATCCTGTCCTGCATCTCAGGAGGTATGTCCCAGCTCTGTGCATAGCAATTAGATCTGAAGATAGGATTCTCTAAGGTCACTGTGTTTCCCTGGATCATTTGCTTTCAGCCTGCAGTAGCTAAGGGCCCCCTTCACTGAGTTACTTGTCACTGGTGAAGGCTTAACCCTGGTACGGAGTGCAACAGGTCAGCTGCCCCCATCAGGTCAACAGCTTATACTGTGGCCTCCCTGGGCTTTCCTGCTGGCCAGCCAGGCCCAAACATTGATGCCTTCTGATAGGAGTGTGCAAACACAACAAAGATTAACACAGCTTCACCCAGGTCTCCAAATCCTGTTGAGGCCACTGCCTTGGTGTCCAAAGGAGATCCTGAGTACAGGGAATGGTAGACATAGTACGGCCAGACCAGACAAGAGCCAGTTGTGTCTTAGAACAGCAATAACCCTACACGGTCCTCAGCAGCCCTGGGCCCACCTTGCCACTCCTTCCTTCCGGCAGCACAAAGAAAGTCTCCTCTCCAAAGTCTTCTCTCCCATGAGGCCTGATGGGCTTGTTCCAACCCTAAGCAGTTTCTTCCTATTTGAACATGCTCATCCCATTAGCTCTTTCTCCCTTCCTGTCCTGAGCTTTGTACAGTGCATTTATGACCATGGGGCTCCAGAACCCCTCCACCGTGATTAGCATTCTTTTTCAATGAAGTCAAGCCTAGCTATGGCCCTGCTAGTACAGAGAAACTCACAACTGTCAACATCTTCTTGAAACATTGTTCTTGCCTGAGTGCAGCTAAAGATCCTACTCGTCAGGATGGTGTCTCACTTCTTGGTTTTGGCCCATTATTCATGCCCTCTGTTTGGACTCCTTGGGTTAAAAGCTGATTCCAGGGCTAGAGCAGGGAAAGTACAAGATGGCTGGACTATCTTGGTCCAGAAAGGAAGGAACCATCCTTAAAATGATGGGGATACAGGAGCTAGTTTGAAGAAACCCGAATTAGCCAAATGTGGTACAATCTGAGCCTCAAAATAAAGGATAGTAACAACGTTCATAGAATAAGAATCGGCGTGTCTATCCTGATTAAGTGAACAAAAACATTTTAACAGGAGGGAAAAGAGGGCTTCCTCTGTGTAAGAAAGGAATGATAGCGTTAGAAAATCACCATACTGCAACCATCTTGGTAACTGATTCAACAAGAATCAACTAGGGCTAAAACTCATGGTGCCTTCATGATGGAGAGAACACAACCTAATCAAATAATGAAAGTTAACATCACAAGTACAGGACAAACATGTGCCTCTACTGTGATGCACTTAGAACACAGCACCATGTCTGATTTTCCTGCCAAAAATGTATATCCAGAATCTAAACCCAAGGAAACACCAGACAAACCCAACTTGAGGGACACCCCACACAATAAATGACCTTACTCTTGATTCAGATAGATTAAACAAAACCAAAGAAGTGTGGTGGGCAAAATTTGAATATGAACTGAGGACTAGTTGCTAGTATTGTTTCTGTCTCCCCACTATTGATGAATGTGCTGTAGCTATAAGAGAAAGGCCTTATTCCTAAGACATGCACAGTGCAGGGGGCGCCTGGGTGGTTCAATTGGTTCAGTGTCCCGCCCTTGATTTCTGGCTCAGGTCATGATTTCACGGTTTGGGAGATTGAGCCCCACATCAGGCTCTGTGCTGACAGCAGAGAGTCTGCTTGAGATTCTCTCTCCCTCTCTCACTCTGCCCCTCCCCCGCTCATGGTTGTGTGCTCGCTCTCTCTCTCTCTCTCAAAATAAGTAAATAAACTTGGGGCACCTGGGTGGCTCAGTAGGTTGAGCGTCTGACTTCAGCTCAGGTCATGATCTTGCTGTTCCCGAGTTCGAGCCCCACATCAGGCTCTGTGCTGACAGCTCAGAGCCTGGAGCCTGTTTCAGATTCTGTATCTCCTTCTCTCTCTCTCTCTCTCTCTCTCTCTCTCTCTGCCCCTCCCCCGCACATGCTTGCTCGCTCTCTCTCTCAAAAGTAAACATTAAAAATTTTAAATAAATGGGGTGCCTATGTGGCTCAGTCAGCTGAGCGTCTGGCTTTGGCTCAGGTCACGATCACATGGTTTGTAGGTTTGAGCCCTGCATCGGGCTCTGTGCTGACAGCTCTGAGCCTGGAGCCTGCTTCAGATTCTGTATCTCCCTGTCTCTCTGCCCCTCCCCCGCTCACTCTCTGTCTCTGTCTCTCAAAAATAAACATTAAATTAAGTAAAATAAATTAGATAGTAAACATAAATTAATAAACATTAAACAGTAATATGTATTTTTATGTTACATATATTTTGTTATAAACATTTATATGTTATATTTATAACATATAAATATGTTTATAAATATTTATATGTATGTTAAAAACATGTTATAACATTTTATATGTTATATATATGAGATATATATATATCATATACATATAAACAAACTTTTTAAAAAAGACATACACACTACAGTTCTTACAGGTAAAAGGGTGGGATGCTTTTCTCAAATTTTCTCAAATGGCACAAAAAGAAATCTATAAATGTATAAACAAATAATAAATACAACACATCAACAGCACGAGAATCCGGGTAAAGGATATACAGTTCTTTGCACTATTCTCACAACTGTTTTCTAACAAGGATATTATGTAAAAACAAAAGTTTTTTAAAGAGGACACTTTAAAGAATTTTATCTGATTAGATTTTTCCAGGTTGGGGTCCCCTATAAGTTTGTTACACATAACTTCTTTGGCCTCATCACTGTTCCAATGTCCAGTGGGTCCATGCCACAGGCAGAGACTCCCCTCCCGGGAAAAGACTTCACTTCGCTAGCCAACACCCAAAAGTTGAGATTATTCCACAAACTGAAAATCCCCCTAACGGTACAAGCATCCAGCCCACGGTCTTCCTTTCTTCAAAAAGGACATCTGGGGCACCTGGGTGGCTCAGTTAAGGGTTTGGGCTCAGATCATGATCTCATGGTTCATGAATTCGAGCCCCACATCGGGCTCTCTGCTGTCAGCGCAGAGCCCGCTTAAGATCCTCAGTCCCTCTCTGATCCCCCACCCCCTCTCTGCCCCTCTCTGGCTTGCACTCTGTCTTTCTCTCTCTCAAAATAAACGTTTAGAAAAAAAAACAAAAGACATCAGGAAACATTTTGGCAAAAAAAACTTTGTGGGATTAAGGTATCCTCTGTGAATGTATTAGTAAATAAATGGGTTTTTAGAGGTAGAAGGAAAAAACCTAGTACGATTCTATTATTTCACAAGTGTTAACTGCCTAAAATCCCTGCCATGAAGAGAAGGCGCAGTTCACGTATCATGACTCATTTAACAGACACTGATTGCTGTACGTCAGGTACTGGGCTAGGTTCTCTCTCACAAGACTTGTTCAGGTGGAACAAGGGCCCCCCTTTTGAGCCTTTTGATCCACAGACCCTTTGATGTACAGAAATGTGCTTTTTAGCCCGCCCCTGAGAACGCACCCCCTACATTTAGCGAGGTACACCTGTGGTCAGCCAAGCCCAGTATTTGTCATCCCAGACTTCTCCTTGTCAGTATCATGCCTCCGTGTGAGTGACTGAAGACGGGCTGCTCTCTTACTCGCACAGAGGTGGTTCAGAATCCTGCTCACATGCTAGGAGCCGACCATTCCTGGAAATTAAGTTTCACAGTGTCCAATCCATCAGAACCTAAATGTATTCATGAAAACACAGTCTACCCTATGAGCCACTAGTTCGCTTCCCAGAGATCCGTAAGGATCTTCTTTTTCCTGGTGCAGAGTCACACGCTTGATTTTCACAACAGCTTAAAGAAAAACGAGGTGTTTAGATTTCCTGCTCACCCCTCTGCTGGAGGGAGACAAGGATGTACTGACGCCCACTACCGAGGACTGGAAACAAACGAGACAAACCACAGCCACCTGGAAACATGCACTGCAGGCATGGCCTCACCTCAGAAGCAGCCTGATAACCGCATCCCAGAACCCAAAGAAATACAAGGATGGCCTGTCCCAAATGAATCACCCGAGACTCCTTTCCACCGTGTCTTCCCTCATGGATGACCCAGCTGCCGTGTGAACTTCCTCCTGTCGCATTTCCAGGGAGAACTGGATTTCATCTCCCCTCCGTCACTTGTCCTGGCTCCCCAGATCTAACTGTGAGCACTAGGCACGGACCTAAGTCTCTCTGAGTCTCATTCCTGTTCCACATATCGCCCCTCCAGATGCCGACTCCACCACCCCAGTGGCAGGTAAGGCTGGGCAACGGCCAGCCTCCACTCCCGTCTCCTGAGTGCTTTCCAGTAACTAGAGGCTGGAGAGCAGACACCGATTTCCAGACTCCCTTGCTGCTAGGGTTCTAGATGCAAATTAGGTTCCTATGTGTGGACAGTTGAGCCACGAACAACATGGATTTGAGCTGCACTGCTCCACTCATGCATGCTTATTTCCAACAAATATAGTGCATTGTTGTAACTGTACTTTCATATAATATTCTTAAAAACATTTTTTCTCTAGCTTACTTTATTGTGAGAATACTCTGTATAATACATATATAAAATATGCTCATTGCCTGCTTATGTTCGAAGTAAGG
Source organism: Panthera tigris (assembly GCF_018350195.1). Taxonomy (NCBI): domain Eukaryota; kingdom Metazoa; phylum Chordata; class Mammalia; order Carnivora; family Felidae; genus Panthera; species Panthera tigris. The sequence goes on along the minus strand of NC_056672.1, from coordinate 58,583,619 downwards.
CTTCCAGTCAACAGTAAACTATTAGTAGTTAAGTTTTGGGGGTGTCAAAAGTTACACATGGTCAGGCGTACTGTCACATGCATGGATAAACCTCAGAAACTTGTGCCAAGTGAAAGAAGCCAAACACAGAGGAAAACATCATATGCAATTTCATTTACATTAATATCAAGGTAAATCCATAGGAACAGAAGACAAATTAGTGGTTGCCACTGACTCAGGGGAGGATGGAGTAGGGTATTTCTTCTTAATGGGCACAGGGTTTCCTCCAGGGGTGATGAAAAAGTTCAGGAACTGGATGGAGGACAGGGTTGCACAACATTGTGAATGTACTTAATGCCACTGACTTGTGCATTTTTAAATGGTTTTTGTTTTTTAGTTTTTTGGGGGTTTTTCTTTATTTATTTTGAGAGGGTGCAAGCAGGAAGAGGCGGAGAGAGAGGGAGGGAGGCTGACAGCGCAGGGCCCAACGCGAGGCTCAGATTCATGAACGGTGAGATCATAACCTGAGCCGAAACCAAGAGTCAGATGCTTAATCGACTGAGCCACCCAGGTGCCCCTTAAATGGCTTTTAAAAGGTAAAATTTATGTGTCTACATTTTACCAAAGGAATATGTGGCCAACCCATGACAAAGACAGCCAAAGGATCCACCCTGAAAGGGATCACAGACTTGGCGGCTGGCACTTTCATGATAATACATACCCCCTGCTCCTGCACAGCCACAGAAGGATCCAGGGCTGGCCTCGAAGCCACTGAGGGCCTTTCCAGCTCAGATGCCATCAGGTCCCACAGTCCTTAGCGTAAAGTTATTTGTCTCCCCATAGACTTGTTGGTTTTTGCAAATGCCCTCATCTGTTAAGAAAAATTATCTCGAGGGGCGCCTGGGTGGCGCAGTCGGTTAAGCCTCCGACTTCAGCCAGGTCACGATCTCGCGGTCCGTGAGTTCGAGCCCCGTGTCAGGCTCTGGGCTGATGGCTCCGAGCCTGGAGCCTGCTTCCAATTCTGTGTCTCCCTCTCTCTCTGCCCCTCCCCTGTTCATGCTCTGTCTCTCTCTGTCCCAAAAATAAATTAAAAACGTTGAAAAAAAAAATTTAAAAAAAAAAAAAAAAGAAAAATTATCTCGACAACCATCTGGACATAATTCAACAAAACTGCAGAACATAAACTCAAAGCCGAGACTTAGTTTTTACTTTACTATCAACTGATGCATCAAATGTCGTTAACACGCCAACTAATTTTCAGTAGCTTCTGGGCATGTCTGAGACCACAGGCACCACCAACAAAACCCACAGCAAGAGCAGTGCTTGGGAAATTCAGTCCAAGGACTCCCGCAGCTGCTCACAGGAAGCAGCTGGATTGGACTCCATGGTCTGTGCTGGGGAAGGAAGGCGGGACCCCCAATCCATCACGCTGGAAAACAGCGGCCACCGCCACTGCAGCACAGAAACAGAACGGCTTCCAGAGCCGGGCACAACACACTTCACAGGGCTCCGGCCTCAGTGACCTGGGACGTCAGGCTCTTTCCTGGCCACAGAGGTCTTGAGTCTTCCCTGAAAGTCCTCGTCCTCCCACAGACTCGGCACTGGCCATGGACTGCTGGCCCTGGTCTCTGCATTTTTCAAGTCTTGTCCCCGGATTTTCAGACTCCAGTCTGAAGGTTCTGCAACCGTCTCAAGTCAGGAGATTTGGTCCCAAATCAGTGCCCTTCATTCAAATCAAGCACCTCTGTCAGCTGGGCCTTGTGCTGGCCGCGGTAGAAGAGACTGAGGTTAATCAGACACGGTCCCCGCCCTGGGACAGTTCACACAGTGTGAGAGAGACGGCAAGGCGCGTGGATAAATGACTGCCGGCCAGTCCAAGGCAGAGTGTGGGGCCCACAGGAAAGGGACATCTGAAATGCTCCAGAGAGTCTACGAAACGGCTCCTGCCAGCCAGTCGGGCCCCCGTGTGAGGGTTCAAATCGACGGACCTCCTGGCTGGCTTAATGAAGCCCCAGTTAAGCATTGTGCCCGGAAACCTCTCCTCCCTCCTGTAGAATAGCCCAGCTCACAGCACGACATGCAGGGAACCGGGTCAGCTGTTGGGGGATGGCAGCTGCGGGCAGTGGTGTCGACAACGGTCAACGACTGCCACCTCGGCTCAGACGTAGGTCACTGAAAACCGCAGGTCCCAGAAACCAGACATTCCGCCCTCAGGAAGCATTCTGCCTCCTGTCCCTGACCTCACAGAGAAGGGCCGGCTGGGTCACCCCGCTCTGAAAGGACACAGAAACCACCCTGGCCGGAGCTTTGCCCGAGGAGAGGAGGAGAAGCAGAGGCCGCAGACACTCGGTGGGGCACCATCTCTGAGGTCGGGGAACAAACAACAGACCCAGAGAATGGGTAAGTTACAGCTCATCCTCTTTCTGGAACCCTCGGAATATGCTAAGAAACCATCGAACATTCCAGGAAAAGCAGTTGGTTTAATGTAAGGCGTAAACCATAGGCGATAAAGCCATCTCTGCGCTCTGGGCACAAGTGTACAGGGCCGCTGGGCACAGACAGGCAGGAGACTCAAAACAACAGGTCTGATCCGCCGGATACCGGGTTTAGGGAGTTAATTGAATTCATTTCTTTTTAAGTCCCCATTATTTCTGTCTGTGCACAACGACACCTGTGTTAGGATCAGAGCGACGGGCTCTGAGAAGAGAATCTAAGCTCTGAGGGATGGAGCACGGGCTCCCAGGGGGATGGCACGGTGGTGAGCCCCCGGCCACCAGCAGCCCTGCCCCTTGTCCCCCCACCACCCCCACTCCCCCCTGCACACCTGGAAGGGCTCAAAGGTCTGACCTCGGACTCCGTGTCTGCAGCTGGCAGAGGGCTCAGAGGTCTTGTCGGCTCTCCTGGGACAGACACGAAGCAGCTCACCTTGGGGCGTCTGTGGCATGGACATCAGGAACACCATGAACGCCCCACTGCCCCCATCCCCCATCTTCCCAGGCCCGGAACCCGGGCATTGGAGAGTCTCTGTACCCTCCCTCCGAACCCAACCACTCTCAGCCCCTGCTACTGTGACCCCCAAACATCTCCCGTGTTTCCTCTTCCATCTCCGCTGCCATCACACATGCTCGGGCTCTCTTTGTGTGTATGTGTTTATTTTTGAGAGAGAGCACAAATGGGGGAGGGACAGAGAGAGACACAGAATCTGAAGCAGGCTCCGGGCTCTGAGCTGTCAGCACAGAGCCCGACGCAGGGCTAGAACCCACGAACTATGAAATCATGACCTGAGCCGAAGTCGGACACTTAACCGACTGAGCCACCCAGGTGCCCCTACGTTCAGGCTCTTATGTGCATGAGCTCTTATGTGGCCACACAGCACCTGCTCTCCCTACTTTCGCCTTGACTCCTACCAATCTCCTGCTACAAATACTAGATGTCACAGCACATCTACAAGTTCATGACATTCCAATTTGCTACAACTATTCCCACGAGAGCCACCACTGGAAGAAGGCAGAAATTTGACTTAGATTCAGGTGTTCTAACAAAGTAAGTCGGTGACTGAGAGGGAAAACAGCTTGGAGGAGAAAAAAGCAGCATGGAAGATCCACATTTCAGGTTCTTGATATGCAGATTTTATGTGACCTGACATTACCAGGTCATTCCTGAGTAAAATGAATACAGATCCATTTTGTTTAAAAGACAATGTTAGAAAAGAAAAACAAAGAAGGGAGGAGTTCTGGAAGTTTCCTATAAAGCCCTTCTGTTAAGCAATTTCCACTTTCTTGCAGATTCCTCGTTATAAAATTAGAACTGTGTTCCCCTGGACAATAATCTATGCCCTGGAAGCTTATTTCAAAACCCAATGACCACCATAAGAAAAGCAATTCCTTCCTAATTAAACATTAAGATGATTGGTCAATGTATCAACATACCACTGCAAAATAGTTACAAAATAAAAACAAAGCCTCCTCACCTCCCCTTCAATCTGCTTCCTACTCTGATGGCAGATTAATTTTACTAAAAGCACAGCTCTGCTCAAGCCTTGCCCTCATTCAAAACCCTTCAGTGGCTCCCCATTGCCTTCAGGCTCTGCTCAAGCCTTGCCCTCATTCAAAACCCTTCAGTGGCTCCCCATTGCCTTCAGGATAAAGAACAAACTCCTAGCGGGTGTTTGAAGATCTTTCTCCTTTTGGCCCTGACCTACTTGTGTAGCCTCATTTCCTTCTAATCACCTTCAAATAACCCCTGGCCCAAACAAAATGCACTGAGAGTCCCTGCCATGCCTTTATCTTTTCCCCACTTCTGCCTAGAATGTTCTTTACTCCCCTCTACCCCCCACGTCAAAACCCTGCCTCCTTGTAAGACTCACTCAAATGCTACCTCCTCCATGAAGTCTTCTGTGATGTCCTCCTCCCTAATACATGCTGCCCACCATCTTCAGGCTTCCATAACCTTTTACTAGAGATGATTCTCATGTATTTATCACTGGCTGGCTTGTATTGTTATTTCTGCACATATTCTCTACTTCCTGATAAACTATATACCCCAATACATTTTCCCCTCACATTTAACATATGTCATGCAAATAGAAGGTACTAAAATTTTGAATGAATCAAGTAACAAGCGGCAGAAAACAGTACAATATGGCTGGCAGCAACTGAATTTATCACTGCACTTAGAGAGGTAGCAAGTCTGGAAATGTGAGAACTCTATCCCAGTGGTTGGAACATTTTGTCTACATATTGTCTGTTTCTATCGAAATCCCCAATTTACTATCATTATTTACCCATTGATCTTTCGGTCCTGCTGGATATGTGTGTGTGTGTGTGTGTGTGTGAGCGTGCCTGAGGGTGTACGTGCCTGTGCAGAGGGGAGGAAGCAGAGTGGAGGAGAAAGATTATCATCAAAAACTGGCAGCAGCAGGGGCACCTGACTCAGTTGGTTACACGTCCAGCTCTTAGTTTCGGCTCAGGTTTGTGAGTTTGAGTCCCGCATTGGGCTTCGTGCTGACGGTGTGGAGCCTGCTTGGAATTCTCTCTCTGTCTACCCCTCACCACCCTCAAAATAAATAAACATTAAAACAACAACAACAACAAGCAGCAGCAACAGAGAAGCTCCTTCAGTGAAGACAGCTCAAAATCCACAGAAGCATCAAGTGTGTCCTCTACTGGCTGTCAAACACAGGGAGGGGGAGATTGAAGTCCTGCCGGGCAGTGGTTCCCACTTTACTGAGGACCGCAGAGCTTGTGAAAACCCAGGTGGGCCCCGCGCCCAGAGTTTCTGTGCCTGTAGGTTGGGGTGGGGCTCAGATTTTGCATTTCTGGCAGGCTCCAGGATACGCGGATAGGGACCGTGCTTTAAGGATCCTCCGTGTAGATGGACAAATGAATCAAGGGGTTCAGGGCAGGAGGATCAGCTGTGGTACATGATACAAGCATTTCTAAAACTAGAAAATTCGTCTTTAATCAGATTAAGGCACACAGAGAAACACTATCATCCTGTGGTTTTTCCTTCTCACTTGTAATTCAGAAACCAAATTCTATAGGGTAGACTGAAGAGTTATGGACAAGGGAGTCAGGAGACCTGGGTTCAAGTCCTGACTCTGTCACTAGTTAGCTAGGTAACCAAAGACCCTTCGATACCCTCTCAGGACATCACTGCACACATTAGAACCACAATTAGAACTCAACCTGATAAATCTCCAGGGTCAGGTCCTACATCCCATAATCTCACAATTTTAAAAACCTGTTAGCAATTTAGTTCCAAATCTAATTATCCCATCTCTATATAAAATGCTTAAAGATGCTGCAAATTGAAAACATGAGGAATAATTAACAGTTAAATTGGAGAAGGGCCCATAATAGTTGCAATTATGAAGACTGAAATTATGAAGACTAAACAGGTTTCACAAATAATAAGTGCTTAACAATATACCACGGAAATAGATTTTAAAAGATAGAGCAAAAATACTCCAATTAAAACAACCAGCTCTCTTTCTGCGAACTGTCTAGAAAAAGCAGGACGTGTTACAGAATGAAAAAACTCACCAGTGAAGCAGGGCTGAGGGATGTCGTCCAAGGAGTAATCAGCCCCTCTTCCCCACACTGGGGCCTCCCCTCCGTCGCGGGACACTGCCTCTGGACCTCGAAGCTCACGGCTTTTTTTTTTTTTTTTTTTTTTTAATGTTTATTTTTGAGAGAGAGAGAGCACAAGTGGGGGAGGGACAGAGAGACAGAGGGGGACAGAGGATCCAAAGTGGATTCTGTGCTGACAGCAGAGAGCCTGATGCAGGGCTCGAAATCACGAGCTGTGAGATCATGACCTGAGCCAAAGTCAGACACTTAACCGACTGAGCCACCCAGGTGCCCAGCACAGTTCTTCTTAAAGAGAAAGGGCCACCTTCCCAAGATCGTGGCCATAAGAATGTGAGGATCAAATGACCTTCCCCTAGCTCGTCAACGAGCACAGGGAAAGCTGATCGCCGGGCCATGTGGGCCCAGTCGCAGGGTCCCCCCGGGGCCCGGCACCCACTCTCCTGCCGCTCCGGGGCAGTTGCAACCATGCCCTCCACGGGAGTCTGGCCTCTCCCCTTTCAGCACCACAGGCCCAGAAGTCATCCAGATGCCATCTCATCCTCCCCACCTCAGCCACTTGAACCAGCCGAGAGAGGAGACCCCACAGGCCCTCCCCGCCTGCCACTGGGCCCGGGGCGACCGAGAACACGAGGCCCCAGGTCTCACGGGGCACCCATTCTGTGGCTGTGGGGCTGACTGGGCGCCTGCTCGCCCGCCCCCTTGTGCCCAGCTGACCCGGGTTAAAGTGAACCGCATAGCATTAAGTCGCTAAGCCTGCCGGGGAGGTAGGTCATCCTCAAACACATTATCCCCCCTCAACAGATGGGGAAATGACGCCACAGGAAGATTAAATAACCCACCCGGCCTCACACAACCTGCTGCAGGTGGAGCACGAGGTGATCCCAGCCCTCGAGCCGGCTCAGGGGTCCAGAATGCTCCGGATAAAGCCCTGCCGGCGACGGGGAGGACTTGCACCGCAGAGCCAAGAAAGAAAGAAGCAGAGCGCCCCTGCTGAAAGCCACTCCCAAGTGTCCCTCTTTTCCCGTGTGTCCCCAGAACACCGTGTAAGAGGATGCTTTTCAACCACAAGCATGAGAGGGGCCAGAGTGTGAGTGCGGGTGCAGAGAAGACTCCTTCCTTCGATGAGTACTTACATATCTAAATGGGGGCAAGTCACTGACACACAGGATGAACTGGACCATCCTCCAGTCAAGAGATGTCATCCAGTGTACGTAAATCACATAAATACAAGTGGAGATTAGTACAGGCACAGCAGGGGGGCTGGTAGTGGTTGATGATGGGAGCTCACGTCCAGCTGTGGCTACAGTTGGGGATACAGGGGCAGGTGACCAGGCTATGAAGGGTGGGACAGTGATACCTGCAGGGGTGAGGAGAAGGGTATAGAAAGTGCAGGGAGATGACTCTGGCCTGCCCTGAAGACCTGGCTGAGGGGTGTGAGGGACCAAGGGCATGTCAAGTAGGGTTCAGGACTCAGGGTAGGAATGGCTGGTGGAAACCCTATCACCAAAGGCCTTAAGTGTGGGACTAAGGAGATTAAACTTCCCTCCTGGCCACAGTGCTCAGCACGGCGCCTTGCTCACAGTTGGCACTCATTACCATTAAGGAGCAAATGCTGGAAGGCAGTTTCATTCATGGCAAATGTACGACAACTGTAAAAGAATATTCCACAAAAATTGCCTTCTTTTTAGGAGGTGATATCTGGCCAGGACTTCTTTTTTAAGTTTATTTTTGAGAGAAAAAGAGCACAAGTGTGATGGGCAGAGAGGGAGGGAGACATAGAATCAGAAGCAGGCTCCAGGCTGCCAGCTGTCAGCACGGATCCTGACGCCGGTATTGAACTCACAAACCGGGAGCTCATAACCTGAGCTGAAGTCAGATGCTCAACCGACTGAGCCACCCAGGTGCCCCTGATCAGCACAACTTCTAAATTTAGTTTAATGATCTAAAGTATTTGCTGGGGTGCCGGGGTGGCTCAGTCAGTTGGCATCCAACTCTTGATACCGGCTCAGGTCATGATCCCAAAGATGGACTCTGCACTGAGCATGGAGCCTGCTTGAGATTCTCTCTCTTCTTCTTCTGCCCCTCTCCCCCACTTGTGAGCTCTCTAAAATAAAAACTAATACAAAATAAGAGGCACCTCAGTGGCTCAGTTGGTTGGGTGTCCAACCTTCGGCCCAGGTCATGATCTTACCGGTCCTAAGTTCGAGCCCCACATTGGGCTTGCTGCTGTCAGCATAGAGCCTGCTTTGGATCCTCTGTCCCACCCCACCCCTGCCCTTCCCCCACCTGTGCTCTCAAAAATAAAACATTAAAAAGGAAAGAATAGCACCCTGGGCTCAATTACAATTGGAGTGGAAAGAAGAATTTCAAAAGTTCAAGAAGAAAAAAAAAAATCAATCTATTTCCTTCCCCCAAAGCTTTCACTTCTATAAATACACTCATCCACATGGAGTGAAAACCATTCTTATGAAAACACTACCTGCCTGGAATTTGCAAGATAAACGACGTGCCCATCTTGCTTTCAAAGCACCAAAGCTCAAACAATGCTCTCCAGTAGCTTCTCTCTCAAGTAACACTCACTTATCCCAGAGGATTGTTAACAGTAATACAGGTATCTGGCAGAAAACTATGAAATTCCAGTCGACTCTTGAACAACGTGGATTTGAACTTCGTGGATCCACTTACACGTAAATTTTTTCCCAATGAAGTACTGTGTGTTCCTAACATTTTCTTTTCTCTATCTTAAAGAATACAGTATGTAATACATATAATGTACAAAATACGTGTTGCTTATCATTAAGGCTTACGGTCAAGAGTAGGCCATTAGTCAAATTTTGGGGGTGTCAAAAATTACACACGGGAGGCACTTGGGTGGTTCAGCTGGTTAAGCATCTGCCTCTTGATTTCGGCTCAGGCCATATCTCAGTTTGTGGGTCTAAGCCCCACAACGGGCTCTGCGTCGACAGTGTAGAGCCTGCTTGGGATTCTCTCTCTGCTTCCCTCTCTGCCCCTCCCCTGCTCGTGCACATGCTCTCTCTCAAAAATAAACTTAAAAAAAATTACACATGGATTTTTGACTGTGTGAGGGGTTGATGCCCCCTAACCCTGGATTATTCAAGGGTCAAATGCTCACAGAAAAAGGAAGCAAAATGGAGGCCAGCTTCTTGATCTTTTGGCTGTTAGTGCTGACAAGTAAAAGGGTGGAAACGGGGGGACTGAAAGCACTGGTGGCTGGACTCAGCATCGCAGTGTCGTCACCAGCCTCCGCAATCCAAGAAGCAGTCTGGGGCGGACGTGGCATCTTGATGCCCAGCTGGCAACCCCAGCGGTGCACTTTTTTAAAATGTTTATTTACTTTGAGAGAGAGAATCCCAAACAGGCTCCATACCATTGCGGGCCTCGATCCCACAAACCGTCTTGATCTGAGCCCAGATCAAGAGTCAGATGGCCTACTAAGCCACTCAGGTGCCCCCCAGCCATGTGTTCTTAAACTCAGCAGAGCCAGGGGCAATCTCCCGATTCCCACCTGTGGAGCCCTTTCACAATTTTATAGCATTCTATCCATGCATCAAATCCTCTTTTTAAAGAGGTCTAGGGGCGCCTGGGTGGCTCAGTCGGTTAAGCGTCCGACTTCAGCTCAGGTCACGATCTCGTGGTCCGTGAGTTCGAGCCCCGCGTCGGGCTCTGGGCTGATGGCTCAGAGCCTGGAGCCTGCTTCCAATTCTGTGTCTCCCTCTCTCTCTGCCCCTCCCCCGTTCATGCTCTGTCTCGGTCTCAAAAATAAATAAACGTTAAAAAAAAAAAAAATTTAAAGAGGTCTAGAACCATTTGTTTTCCGTACTTCACTTTGATTCATCTCTCTCAAAAACGTGCTTTCAGAGCTGACCCCTGCCCTCTGTGGGCCCGAGCCAGGCAGAGTAACCAGCTTTGTCAATCTCTTCCTCTGACCGGCTCCTCTGTTACGGCAGCCTCAAACTAAACCGGCCCCCTTCGGCAACCCCACGACACAGGTGACCCACAGCTACTGGGAAAGCCGGAGGCCTCCTCTTCCAGCCCAGCTGGGCTGCGTGGCCCTTCCAGACTAGGCATCACAGCTCTCTTCACAGCCCTCTTTACTAACACTGATCCATTAGATCTGGCCTAGGGTTCAGCCTGTGAGATCTGTTGGCTCGGACTTCCCCAGGCCCCACCCTCCCACAGGAACCGCCTGCCATTTATAATCACAGCGACACCAGAGGTGAGAGGTGAAGTCCAACATGGCAATCACTTTATCTTTCCACCGAACACAAGCACGACTTGAGATGCTGCTTCTGGCTTCGTACCCACACCAAAGCAAGGCTTCTTTTTCCTTCTCATTTTAAAAATAAAAATGGAAATGAACACAAGTAGTGGCTCCGTGTGGCCAAAATGCTCCATCTGGAAAGCACCCTCTAGGTGATCCTCCTCCGCTTTGACTGGTGGTCCGAGGTCTGGGCTGGAGGCAGCGGGATGGACAGAGTGCCCAGCTTGTGATCCTCCTCCCCGCCAGCTGCCAGAGACACCCTTCTTTTAGAGATCTTCAGCCTCATGGCCCTCGCTATCTCCATCATCCTAAGGAGCAAACACACAGAACAAAAGGGAGGGAGTGTCCTCAGCAGGTCTGCCCTTGGCAGGGGGAGCAGCATTCACACTCCGGCCCGTGAAGACAGAATCCCCAACGGCCACCAGGAGCAGAGCAGAGAAGCAGACAAGATCTGCTCCAGAGCCATCAAAAAGACAAGGTAATGTAATGTAATGTATCTTATTTATTTGTAAAAGATTTTTATTTTTAAGTAACCCCTACACCCAACGTGGGGCTCAAACTTACAACTCTGAGATCAAGAGCTGCACACTCCACTGAGCCAGCCAGGCGCCCCAAGACAATTTCATTTTAATGTGTTGCTATTAGCAAGTATCCATATAGGTGATGGAAAACCAGGTTATCTAGACACAATTAATAACTGTTTACTTCTGATAACCAGGATTGAGCACTTGCTAGAATTTTGCTAGAACTTTACAGGCTCTGAGCATCTTGTTTCTCTTTTATTTTCCACCTCAACGCCTATTAGAATGCCTTTTGTGGACGGCCCTCAGGATAATCCCTCCAGGGACTGCTAGAAGAGCCCAGACAAGGGTATTCTCGCTGGCTCTCCTGGAACACCATCGGGGGCCTTGGATACCAGACGCTCTTAAATCACCCAAAGGTCAGCATATCCCACAGTTCAGGATCCTGGAAAGTTCTGCCTGCTTTGTCCGAATCCTTCCTAGCAAGGCTGGAAAAGGCCCAAGATCACAACTCTGCCAACTCTCCCAGGACCCTCCGAGCCTGTCCCTGTTCCTCAGTAAGGCTGTGGGGTCATAGAAGCCCCAGTGTGATATCCCTGACAAACGGTGGCCTCACCATGTCTGGCAGCCCCTTCCATCCGACTCTGAGGACATTCTTTTTGCTAGGCTGAAATTGGGTTCTCTTACAACTTCCACCCCTGGGCTCCACCCCTCAGGACCATACAGACCCCCTCTCCCCAGTGACAGCAATTCAGAGACTGCTGGGTTATACAGGGACAGAATGCTATGGGAAGGCTCAGGCTCGAAGCCCAACTATTCCCCCCCCTCTTGGTCGTGTGACGCTGGGAGTCACTGACTTCTTTGAACTGAAGATTCTCCCATTGGTTTTTAGGAAAATCACTGAGATCGTGACAGATTTAATACTGTGCGTAGAATAGACAAGGCACTTGGTAATGTCTTGGTTGTGCATCCATTTAATCACTCATTCGCTGACAACTGTCCTCTGGCCCATATCAAATGTCCCCAGGTCCCTTGATGGTGCTTCCTGCTTTCCAGTAGTACCAGAAATACTAAGCACCCTACAGGGAGCTTATTACTCTGTTGCGCTCACCTTCTCTCGCTGAGCTTCAAGTCCCTCTGCAACAGTGTCAGGTCAATCTGGAAGTCGCTTATGTGCAAAGCCAGTATGATTACATACGCGGTGACCTTCGCCTTCATCGAATCCGAAATTAAGTTCCGCAGGCTACAAAATCAGTGGCAGTGAAGGAGAGACAGCGTTAAACTCTAAGATGATTATTCCAGAAGCGGAATAAAAACATCCAAGCCTGTTCTCATGCACACTCATGGTCTTCCCACCTTGGGGAGAAGAAATCTGAGCAACATTCCTTGTCCAGTCAAGGTACCCATGCCTTCACGCACAGTGGGGCAATGAGGCAATCCCAGTGTTCCCTCCGAGTGGGCCACAGCTACACTTTCCCCAGGCACAGCTAGGGCTTCTCAAGGACACGGACCCTCTGAGCGTGTCCCCACTGCTCAGCCGGGAGGCTGGGAAAACAGTCATCCCAAACGCAAAGGGCACTGGCCTGCCCTTTTCTGCAACACTGCCTTTCCATAGAACATTGGTTCTATGAGATATTAGGAAAGGCTCCTTGGAGAAGTGTATGAAGTGAAAGAAGTCTCCAGCTGCAGGACTTCCCAGAGCCTCTAATGTGAACTTCTCCAAGGGGGACAGAGCATGTAATACATAGTGTTTCCTCAACCAATTTGAGGAAGACCCTTGCAAAGGGCAGTGAGTGCTCTCCTCAGCAGTGTCCGTGGACATGGGATCCAACCCATGCGCTCATCCCCACTCTCACTGCCCTCCCCAGCCCGCTTTCTCCAAGGCAGGAGCCCCAGAAGCCAATCCCCCTGACCTGCCGTTGTTGTAGGTCAAGCAGGTGAAGTGCTTCAGCAGTTTGGCGCTGATGATGTGGGGGACCCCAGGTCCCAGGGCACCTACAACACAAAGCTGAGTTTGAGCATGTTTCCAAACCTGCATACCACAGCATCTCCATGAGGAGATGCTGGCCAGCAGTTGGGCCACTGCAATGAATGGAGCCATGTGGTAAGAGAAGCAGGGCCCATGAAACAGAAGAGCCACTTCCCAATGAAAACTGTACACGCCCGAGAGACGTTTGTGATGGGGCAGAGACAGGGAGGAAAACCAGACTCCAATGAGGCCTAAAGATCTAGAATTCATAAGATGTTACAAAGCAAAACAGATAGTGGAGAAAGCCCAAGGAGAGGGAAAGGAGGAGAGACTGAAATGTGAAAATAAGAAGCAGGCAAATCCTGAAAACTGTTACAGACTCTTGGGAGCTCAATCACAGTAACAAGACGGCATCACCTTGTGCCTAAAACCACAGGTGGGTTTCCAGCGCTGGGTGGATGTGGGGCATCCAGCATGGCCCTAGACATGTGACACGTGTTACCAGCGGGAATGGGCTCTCTTCCTTGTCAGTCAGAAATACGCGGACACACATAAACCTGCCATAAGCCGTCATATGAACAAAGCCAGTTTTTCTCCCCAGAGAGCTCACGTTTGCCCAACAGTCCCTTAAAATTTTCATAATTTGACTGGATACTATACTTTGCCCCATGCAGACGAGAAGTAGTGGATGCCAGCTCTGAACAAAGGTACAAGCCAGCCTATCCCCATTTTCAGAAGAGGAGAGAGCTGGGCTGGTCCTTTCAGTCTGCCGGCATGACTACAGGAACCTCACTTTTACACTGTCACAAATAAAGATCGAGACAATCATATCCATTTTCTTCTCTCATTACAGCTAGTCTAACAGACAAGTAACAGGCTACAAATAACTAGAATAAAATGTCTATCATGGACTTACTTTTCCGCTTAATCACTTTTTGTGCTCGAAATTTGATGAGCGTGTCCAGAAACCATATGCATCGGGCCTGGCGGTCTCGGCTCTCCTCATCTGATGGCAAAGACTTCAACGCTTCTATGACAAAGGAGCAGTGGCTAAAACGGGGGAGGAGACAATGGAGGGATGCATGAGACCGGCTCTGTCAGGAGCCATTCATGCTGTCAATGAAAACAGCAGGCATCCTTCACAGCTGATACACACTCAACAGTCGAGGAAGGGCCGTCCTATCAACATTCCTTATAACACAGTGAGCATGGTTTAGTGCCAAGGCAGTAAAGGACTAGACAGTAAATATTTGTGGTTTGTGGGCCATATGGTCTCTGTTCCATGTACTCAAAGCTGCCACTGCAAAAGCAGGCATTAATAATACATAAATGAATGACCATGGCTGTGTTCCAATAAAACTTTATTCACAGACAGCAGGCCAGACTTGGCACACAGGCCGTGGTCTGCCCCATCCTGATGTAGTGGTCTGGAGCACAGGATCTTGAGTTAAAATGCCTGGTTTTGAACCCCTGTCTGCCATTCAGTGGCCTGGGAAAGTTTCTGTACATCTTCTATACATCTCTGTACATCAACTCCACCTAAAAATTTAAGGCAATGATAGTAGCCTCAGAGTAGGGGCTTTCTGTGCATTAAATGAGACAATGCAAGTAAAGTGTATAGAACAGTACTTGGCACATGTAAGAGCTCCATCTATGTTAGCTATTATTTTTATGTACTATTCTACCACTATGAGGATCCTGGACTCAGAGAGATAACGAAGCTCTTTAAGAAAGTGGCCTCGTTTTACAGATAGGAAAACTGAGGCTCAGCGGAGGGAAGATCACACAGATCACACCATACCTTGGGCAGAGCTCAGGGACTTATTTCTTCAAACTCAGCCCAGAGCTCATTCCTGCACCTGCTGCTGAACCACAACTACATTAAGACAACCAAGAACCAGTAATAAACTTTTCTGGAAATGAATCTTTGGAGGGGAAAAAAAGAAAAAAAGCACTTTCAAAACTCAAGGAACTTGGGGCACTGGGTGGCTCAATCGTTTAAGCCTCTGACTCTTGATTTCAGCTCAGGTCATATCTCATGGTTCATGAGTTCAAACCCTGCATCAGGCTCTGCACTGAAAGTGTAGAGCCTGCTTGGGAGTCTCATTCTCTCTCTCTGCCCTTCCCTCCCCTTAAAAAAATCGGAGAACCAACCTAGGGTTTGTAATTTTTTATTTTCTCAAGATAAAATTATTAAAAGGAAAAACTCAAGAGCAAAAAAATTCCACTATCATCAAAAAAAAAAAGCTGCTTTTAAAGGCCCAAGGAGGGTGGAGAGATAATCTGAATTATTTAAAATATACAGTACTTTTTTTTTTTTTTAAGTTTATTTATTTTGAGAGAGAGAGAGAGAGAGCGGGCGAGCATATGTGGCATGAGTTGGGGAGGGGCAGAGAGAGAGAGAGAATCCGAAGCAGGCTCTGCACTCCTGATTTGGGGCTTGAACTCACGAACTGTGAGATCATGACTTGAGCCGAGATTAAGTGTTGGCCACTTAACCGACTGAGCCATCCAGGCACCCTTTAAAATATACAGTATTTAAATACATAAATTTAACTTTAAGTTAAAATGCTCACTCAGCACACCATCACTTCCACTGGCACCTACTTGCAGGCTCGCACTTGGGCCCCACCCCACTGGTGACAATCACTATCAGCATAACACTGGGGACATGGGCCAGCTCTAGTTCCAAGCCCCAGACCACAAGGCCCCACCACCCTCTGCCCAGCCACAGGCTCCAGGTACTCAGAGGCCACCTCTCTCTCCCTTGAATGCCACCCACAGCCTTGGGACAAGAAGCCTGAAGACCCAAACATTTTCAAGAAAACACTGGCTCGTTCACGTTGAAATGCTGAAAAGACATACACCCTCACTGACTGACATCCCTAAAAGTCCGCTTCACCTGACTACTGTCATGTTCTGACATCACTGCCCCAGACACTCCATCCACCCAGGGGGTTGAGGGGTACCTGTTCTCTTCGATCATCTTCAGGATCTCCTCTGATGAGACATTCCTGAAAGCTTCAGATGGGCTTTGAAGAGCTTCATACTCAGCAGGGGAGAGAACTAGTCACAGGTCAAGAACACAATCTGACCAAAATGGCAACATCCAACTGGCTAGCTCATCTCAGAGGGGCCTCGTTTTAGAGATGGGACAGCTGAGGCCCAGATGGGGGAAGATCACATAATACACTGGGGCTGAGCGCAGGGTCTCGGTCCTTCAGACTCCCAGCCCAGAGCCCATTCCCTGCCTGGGCTTTTCTGCCTCCCCGGCTTATCACAAAACTACCGCAGGCATTTTCCCTCTGACTAGACGCACAAGTAGGGAAATTCTATGCTCCAACCCTACCTTTTACAAATCAGTCTGTCTTAGACTTAAGGCATTAGTTGACTTAGAAGTCTTATCCTGACTACTGACAGAGAGTGACCTCAGCACTTTGCTGAGGAATGGGTTTGAATCTCAGAGGCGGAGGGCCAGTCCCACAGCTAGTGAGGAAGCCTAGCTGACTACCCAGCGACAGCGCTGGAGCGAGCGCAAAGGTCTGGATGTAGCTTCCGTGAGCATCACAGGACCACCAACACACCAGAGAGCCTGTCTGCCCACTCATGTATACACGTCCCAACCTGGGAAATAAAGCAGCGTTTCTACTGCAACAAGGATACGGTCTTCAAATTTATACACGTCTTCAGGCTTGGCTGCATCAGCGTGGCAGGGAGGAAGGTACAGGGAGTCATCTTGCAGTTCATCACGGATGGCATCACTGACCAGAGCTTTTTAATAAAGGAAGAGATGGTGTCGGTATCATCCATTTGGCTGCAGGTTCCCCAATACACTATAATTTATGTCCTCAAGATCGTAACTGGCCCGGAAAACTCCTCATTGGAATGCTTCTGCCAATGTGGCCTGACCTCCCCATCAGGCTGACAGCTCCAGCTATCATGACACAAACCTAACCAGGCACTGGAGAAGGTGCACACGGTGTGGTCCCCCTCAAGCGACTTGTAATATAGTTGGGAAAGGCAGGTGTACCGATAAATATTTACAATACAAGAGAAGCTAAAAGTGAGGGATATTCAAAAGAGTCTTTAATGGCTCCAGAAAACTTCCCCACATATTGTGAGTAAAAACAAAAAACCAGAATATAAAACTGTGAACTAGCCTACAAGGATAACCATTAAGAATTAAGTATGCATATAGATGTGGACAGATAGGAATATGGGAAAATTATAATAGTTGGTCTGGAAAAATGATGAGAAACGGGTGAATTATTTTTCTTTTTAGACGTCCTTTGATAGCTGACAGTAAACTCAACAAAAACATTAAAAAATTTACTCATGTAAATGCAACAAAAACATTAAAAAATGTCCTCATGTGGGGCACCTGAGTGCTCAGTCGGTTAAGTGTCCGACTTCGGCTCAGCTCATGATGTCATGGTTCGTGAGTTCGAGCCCTGCGTCAGGCTCTGTGCTGACAGCTCAAAGCCTGGAGCGTGCTTCAGATTTTGTGTCTCTTTCTCTCTGCCTCTTTTTCTCTCTCTCAAAAATAAACATTAAAAAAATATTTTTTTAATTTACTAATGCTTTCAAATAAATGGAGAGACATATTTTTATGTTCCTGGATAAGAAAACATAATATTATAAAGATGATGATTCTCTCCATATTAATCTCAATTGCGTTTTGAGGGAATTTGACAAAATAATTAAGATCACCTGGGGAAAAAGCATGTTACTCTAATGTTTGCAAAAAATAAAAGCAAGGAGTAGGAGGAACTTGCCCTATCAGAAAATAAACCGGATGATGAGGCTACTGAAATCAAAACAGCCTCATGCTGCCACGGGAACAGAATGGACAATGGAACAGAACACAGACAGAATGTGCTAAAGTGAGAAGGAGGACTTTCTAAATCATCTTCTACAAGAAAAGGATGGAGTTGGGGACAGCTGGTTAATCATTTAGAAAATATAAAATTAGGTCTCTACCATATGCCAAAATAAGTCTTAAGCTTTAAATGTAAAAAGTAAAATTATGAAAGTACTGCAAGAAAACATAGGAAAATATTTATATGATCAGAGGGTTTGGAAAGATTTTCTCAAAATTACTAAAATCCCACTCTAATAGAAAAACCGCTCTTATGTAAACCTTCTCTTACGTTCTTATAATGCATTTGAGCAATAAATACATTTTTAAATAATACAATTAAATACTCAAGCTGCTGACGAATTTAGGAACAGAAAAAGGTCCACTGGCACCAAAGTGAAGCCCTGTCTCCAGAGGGTTAATCAGCACCAACATCACCTTGGTCTTTTTCCCCAAAACCTCCCTGTGCCCAGAGCACCCTGCCAGCTGGAACCCTGGCACCAAGGACACGCATACACACATCCATTCCCGTGCCTGTCTCCTCTACTTGACTGGGAGCTCCCCAAGGGCAGATGTTTCTTACTACTTCCAGAGTCTGTTCCCAGGAAAGCACTCAGTGAGAGGAAGGAATCCAGCCTGAATGCCCATTATTTCCATCTGTGGGGCAGGTAAAAGATCTCAAGAGAAGAGAAAGTGGTCTCTATGAGCAGACTCTTACCCAGGTCCCAGCTGCTTACCAGTCACACCCTTTGCATCAATAATATTCTCTGCGGCTTTAGCTACTGCACAATTCAGAGATTCATTGCCAACTCTGTTCATTCTTCTGGAATTCAAAGCCCGCTTCTGTTTGGTGGTTCCAAAGGCTTCAATGCAAGAATCCATCTGTGCAGGGACAAATGTAGTCTGTCTAGGGACAGGTTGGGCACTACTATTCCTGTGTGACTATGGGGAAACCCTCGGCCTTTCTGAGCCATGATTATTACCTCACTTGCAAATTGGGCTGAACCATATGTATCTATCTCCCAGGCTTCTTGTATTAACACATCTGAAGTACTTGCTTTATAAACTGTCAGGGGGTATTTACAAATCAACAGTGTCTCCATTTGTAAAGTAAAAAGACCAGAATTAGGATTGCTAAATCTGTGGCATACAGCTTACTGTTTTCCAGCCCTGTACCCATAGCAGATGTTGCTAATCACTCATTCTTTCCCTCTGAGCCTGAAGACAGCCTCATACCCGCTCTCAACACTGCTCCAGGCAGTACTGAAGATTCAATCAATTGCCATCCTGGGGTGAGATGAGCTTTGCAGAAACCGCCTACCTTGAAAATCTTGAAGTTTACTTTTCTTTTAATGAGAAAGTTTCCAGGCTACAACCAGTATTTTCTGAAACTTGGATTAAATCCAAAACCAAGTATTATGCTACACCTATATCAGCCCAGAGAACCAGTTCCGCACACTGGCACAGAGCAGCGTATAGCTGTCCCACATGGAAGGATGGCTCTGTGAGGCCATGGAGGCCTCTGCAGGTGGCCTTGCCAGAGAACCACAGACTGAATGAGCTGGGAGCAGCCCTATGTTGGGCCAGCTCATTATACTGATGGGAAAACGCAAGGCCTAAAAGGAACGCATTTCGGGTCCCACATCTCAGTTCTGTCACACTTACCTTTTCTCTAAAAGTTTTGGCCTCATTATCTCGTGTCGAGTCACTCTCGACTGATTCATCTATCAAAACACAAAACAAACAAAAACAGAGAGGAAAAAAAAGTGAGCTGTAAGGCCCACAGATTATAATAGTGTTTAATATTTATTTTAACAGCCAATCTCAGAAAAACAGATTTCTTTACTTCAGGATTTCCCAGAGTTTAATATAATGGATCCTGAAAACAATTAGTCTGTGGCTTTAGTACGGTCAGAGGATTTGGAGAATAAATTAAGAAGTCAAATGAGGGGGTCATCTGGTCCAACTGTTCATTTTACAAATAAGGAAAAATGAAGCCTCCAGATGAAATAATTTGCCCCAAGTCTGTTGACCAGGCAGTGGCCAAGATGGGATTAGAAACTAAGTCCTTGGTTCTTTCCAGTAAATAGTTTTGCCCTCCTTATAAAAGACCTAAAAGTAGGTAAGCATAAATGTGAGGTATGTATTACTTACATAAAGCTCTCAAATCTCCCATAAAGTATTTATATATAAGGGGCAGTATAATCTAGTGGACACAGGAGCATAAGCTCTAGAGTGACCTTGCCCGAGTCTCAATCCCAGATCATATATACATACACGACATGATATGGTACTTTATATAGACATAGATAGCAGCATTGTGTCCCTGCCAAGTTGGTTCACTTCTGTGCCAGTTTTGTCATTGATAAAACAACCAGAGGGTTATGTGAAGTAAATGATGTAGTGCACTGAAAGTGCTTAGAACAGTGCCTAGCACACAGGCACTTAATAAATGTTGCATGTGTGTGCATGTATGTGTATACACATACATACGTGTGTATGTGTATATATTTATATATATAATATATATTATGCGTGTATATATATATATATATATATATATATACACTGTCCCAAATAAACCATTATTTACACATTTTTTTACATGTAAAAACAAAAATTTGTTTAATCAGCAAATTAATGAACAATTTCCTTTGCCTCTTGGGAAGTCAGTAGAGCATTTGGAGGATAATCTAAATGCAGTTACATATGTTTGCAAAGCAAGGAATTCTTTTTTTTTTTTTTTTTTTTTTAAGTTTGTTTGTTTATTTTTGAGAGAGAGAAAGAGAGAATCTCAAGCAGGCTCTGCACTGTCAGCACAGAGCCCGATACAGGGCTCAATCTCATGAACTGTGAGATCATGACCTGAGCCAAAGTTGGACACTTAACCTACTGAGCCACCTAGGTGCCCCCAAAGCAAGGAATTCTTAACCTATAGACTATGGATCCCTGAAATTCACAGATGGGTTTCAGGACTCAAATGCCCTTTACAACTGTATGCAAAATCTCATACATATTCTTGTATATTGTGTATGTTTCCAGGAGGTAGGTCCAGGTCCCTCAGATTCTCGAAAGGACTGGCACCGCTGCTCTGCGGGAATGAAGTTGGAACCACTGTCTCTGAAGGTATCTGGCAGATCCACCAAGACCCTAGCAATCCTTCCTCATCTCTACCCTCCTCACCATGGTTCGCAGTATTTAAGATTTAGAGAACAGGAACCCCTTGAGTCTGACCCCCCCAACCTTCTGGAAGATCCCACTCCAGTCTGGAGCATTCTGAGATGCCAAAGCAGAGAAACAGTACAAGTTCTCCCTCTGGATTAGGGTGAAAATGGATCTCCGCCTAAATTAGAAAGCATAAAGGGGCACCTGGGTGGCTCAGTCGGTTAAACATCTGACTCCTGATTTCAGCTCAGGTCATGATATCACAGTTTGTCACGGAGCCCACTTGGGATTCTCTCTCTACCTCTCCATTGTTCTCTCTCTCAAAATAAAATAAATAAATAAATAAACAAATAAATAAATAAATAAATAAATAAAAATGAAAAGTTACTGTCCAACCCATAAGTAACTCCCATCACCTGCTAGAGACCCTAAAACCTCTACTCCAACCAGAACAGTTAAGAGTTTTAAAAAAGGCCTTTGAATGAAAAAAAATATTGGACAGGCCCTCCAATATTCTGCTCCGATCATTGCTCAACTGACTTTAACTAAAATTATTTTCTGATCTCAAATCTGTAAACACTGAAGGGACAGGATCTGTGTCTGTTTTGCTATACCCCCAGCCCCTAACTTGTGCCTGGAACATAGTAGGTCATCAATAAATATTTGCAGAAAGGCACCCTTTTAAAAATAAGTACAAAATACGTTTTACAAATCGACAACTAACTCGTCCAGCAAACCTAAAATATACAGTGTTTTTGTGAGCCTTCATGACTGGGACCTACCTGAAAACAGTGGCTGCATGTTGAACAATTCAGCATCATACACCTCCATCTGGCCGGAGGTCTTGTTCAGGACTCCCACAAAGTGCCTGAATAAAGAAGGAGTAATACCAATGGTAATGGATTATGCAAAAGGTATTGTTTATACAACTTCCTTTTTCCTGCTTAAAAGTACTCAAGGGTCTTTCTGCCCCAATGCACTTGAGGAATACATCACTTGTTGCTGAGTAACCATGATCCCCAAGAGCAGCAATTCTTAGCATGAGAGGGAAAGGAGCGAAGGAAGGAGGGAATTCAAGAGGTGGTTCTGGAAGAAAAAAAAAAATGCTACCAGGTGATTCTGGTAGCCAATCACACTTGTGCTCATTGCTGTAGTGGGAAACTATTTGGAGATATAAGAATCTAGAATTACACTAGAATTTGCTGCACACGTAAATTTTATGGAGGCAAAGACAAGTAAAACCTTGGTAATTATGGGGAGAAGACCAATCTGAACTAGAGAATCTTTGTAAGGGCATGATGTGGTGTTAATGGTTTTAAGTACATACACATTAATCTAGCCTCTAGCAGGGTGGTTTGATGGGGGCTTTGAAAAGGCCTTTTTTGTGCTTCACGGTTGGACACTATCAGAGGAACACTGCCTGTGTTATGCCAGCGCCTGACGGTTATAGTCTGTTCGGGTGAACAATCTTCATTGCACCCGGGGAGAGAGCGGGGGTCAGTGAAGGACAGAGCTGCCCAAAGTCAGTTGATCAGTAGTAGAGCTGGATAGAAACCCTGGAGTCTTTGACACTACCAAATGCTTTTCTTGGAGTTAGTTCCAGGAAAAATTTCTGGCAAGCTTTGGCCTATTGATCACATATTCCAAATAAGTGGAGACGGCTGCCTTTTGGAAACAAGACAATTATAAAGGATACCGCAAATTAATGAGGTGGTCAAAAGGTACTTTCAGTTACAAAATAAATAAGCCCTGGGAATGTAATGTACAGCATGGTGACTGTAGCTAATAATACTATATTGTATATTTAAAAGTTGTTGAGAATAAATCTTAAAAGTTCTGATCATAAGAAAAAAATTCTAACTATGTGTGGTAACAGATGACTATACTTACTGTGGTGACCATTGTGCAATATATACAAATATCTAATCATTATGCTATATACCAAAACTATTATGTTGTATTATATCTCAATTTTTTTAATTATTATTTTTAAGATTTTATTTTATTTTTTAAAAATGTTTATTTATTTAGTCTGGCCAAGGTTTGGGGGGGGGGGCGGTTAGGGAGGGGCAGAGAGAGGGAGAGAGAGAATCCCAGGCAGGCTCTGCACTGTCAGCCCAGAGCCCAGTGTGAGGCTCGATCCCCCGAACCTCAAGATCATGACCTGAGCCAAAATTAAGAGTTGGACACTTAACCAAGTGAGCCACCCAAGCACCCCTAAGATTTTATTTTAAAGTAATCTCTATATTCAATGTGGGACTCAAAATCACAACCCCGAGATCAAGAGTCACACACTCCACTGACTGAGCCAGCCAGGCACCCCTAAAAAATTGTAAATGAATGAGATTTGTTAGGAAATCCAACAAATGTAACTCGTTTTCCCTTCTCAGCATATCCACATGCTGCTGTGAGGACCTCTGGATCTGGGAACAAGGGACATGGTAAACCTCTCCAGATTTCCCCCACTGTCCCTAAAATAAAGAGCAAACACAGTAGTGCCAGGCTCACCACCACTATCTTCCTCCTCCTGCTGTCCCTTCCCCTATCCCTACCTGCACAGAGTGTTGCATTTGAGGGCTCCAGTCCCAAAATTATTTCCCACATAGGAAAGTCTGTCTGTTTCAGCTGCCTAAAATGTAAAGGGAAAAAAACATCACTACAACCAATATTGAAAGGTATTAAGCATCTTGTCTCCCTTTCCCACATTTGTAAAAGCTTTAGAATCCAGAACCAGTGGATTAGAAGCAGAGAGCCTCTGGGAGATGATCTAGTCCCACCGTCCAAGTGAATCTGGGTGTCCCTAGGAGAAAGGCAAGAGGACTTTTGAAAGGGAAGCCCCAGACAGTGCTGGCTTCTATATGGTCTGAAAAGTTCTCAGGGGAATTGCACCACAGGACTTGGGAGAGAGGTCCTGGAGTCCCAGCGCTTAGAGACATGCTACAAAGTGGTTCTGCCAGCAACCTCTGGGCCCAAAGTCCAAGCCCTTCCTGAGCTTCTTGGCCCATTTCTCCCAGGACTATTCCTTATATATTCACAGGACTATGGAAACAGCTGATTCATTCCTCAATCACAGTCAAGCTTTCCTGCTTCCCTGTTTGTCCTTGCCATCCTCTCCACTTGGAATACTAAACCTCAGCTGTCAAACCCTCCTCTATCCTTCAGAGCTCAGCTCCAATGCACTTTCTCCCGGGGAAGGCCTTCTGGCAAGCAGAGACTTCTCTGACTGAGCTCACTCTCCCTCCGCCAGGCTCTGAGCTCGTCTGCTTGTAGAAGTTACTGAACTCAAAACCAGTTCTCATCTCTCTACATCAGTGGTTCTCAACCGAGGGAAATCCTCTTCCGGGGATATCTGGGAATGTTTGATATTCTGACTGTCACAACTACAAGGTGCTACTGGTATCTAGTGGTTAGAGACCAGGGAAGCCGTTGAATGTCCTGCAATGCACAGGATGGGCCAACAACAAAGAATTATCTGGATCCAAATGTCAATGGTGCCAAGGTTGAAAAACCGTGCTCTAGAGTATGAGCTCCCTCAGAGCGGGGCCAGGTCCTACCTAGCTGTTTCCCTTGCAGCTTACAGCATAGGGCCATGTGGGTGTTCAACCAATGCTTGTCAAATGAATCACTGATGTAGAGAAATCAATGAAAGGCCATCACTTCACCAAAAGTACATAACTGAATGGAGCCTGTCCCCACACCCCTGACCTGCTGGGACTCACAGGAGTTCTTCAAAGGCCCGTTTGCTATCCACCACCACCCCTTTCTCCTCCTGCTTTGACCCACATCCACCCGCACTCAAGCGCCTCCAGAGGCCTGCAGAGTGGAGCCAAGTGGCCACTGTAGCACTTACCAGGATCCGCTGACCTCTCTTCCTGGGGTTTGTGGAGTCATTGCTCTTGTACAAGGTAAAGCGCATGTTGCCTGGATTCTGCAGCTGCCCATTGGAGAACTGGACTGTAAGATTGCAGCCCGAGAATGAGATGGAAGTAGAAGGACCCACAGTGTATGCTGGGGAGGACCTGGACTGTCCTTGGGAGGGAGCGACTGAAGGAACGGGGATGGTAAGGAAGCCCAGGTCCTGACCTAAAGGGGGGCTGAAGGAGGTCCTGGTCCAGTTGGGAAGAGATGGAGAAGTGAGGGCAGTGCTGGGGAAGGGCTGTGGTAGAAGGGAATAACTAGGGGAACAGAGCTGAGGAGACCTGGGCCAGAGCTAGAGAGAAAGGGGAATTTCTGCCCAATAGAGAGGAGGAGATGGGGCAGGTGAGTGGGGAGGAGACGACAGGTACAGCTTTGGAGAAGAGGGTGGCTGGGATATCCTCATCCAGAGGAAGTGGTGACAGAAAGATGGTGGGATGGCAGAGGAGCCCAGGCCAAGTCCCAATTAGTGGAGGAGACTAAAGGGGGTCTCGGTCCAGCGGGGAAAGGGGCCCGACAGGGGCGGGAGGACTGTAGAGGCACCCAGACGGAAGGGGAGAGAGCTACGGGGAACTCCGCTCCGGCGCCGCAGTCTTTACCCAGTACTGCTCTATGGCTGTCGTCGGGCTCCCCACAGTACAGCCACCTCGCACTCGACAACACCTCCGCCGCCATCTCGCCAGTCCGGTCGCCAAGGTTAGGCGTTTACACGAACACCCCCGGGCCGTGTTTGCCACTCCACATGCGACAGCAGGGCGACAGGACGGAAGAGGCGTGGCCTCACCCGCCCCGCCCCGCGCGTGCGGAGCCGGCGTGGCTCCTCCCCCCCGGCACAGCCCCCTACTCGCTCTTCCCGGGAATGCGAAGGCGCCGTTCCCGCCCACTCTTCGCCCCGCCCCGGAGAGGCGGGACTTCTGCCCACTACAGGCACCAGTCCTCTTTGCTGAACTAGCGCTCTGCCTGCGCGTTGAGGTTTGTGTGGGACTAGGAATTGCCAGAGCCGAAGGGCCAAAGAAGCTCCTGTAAGCGTGGACCCAAAGAAGGGCATTTTTGAAGGGCAAGAAGTCAGGTCGTCTCGTCTGTTATCCAAGTTGCTTTCTTTCAAGATTCCACAAACGAGGTCACTAATCGTCCCAATAGTTTTTGCAGCAGAAAGAACCTGTCGGAAAACACAGGTTGCATTTAGTTGCCATAGCCCTTTAGTTTCCTTCAACCCAGAACAGTCCCTCACTCTGACTATAAACTTTAAATTTTAAAGATTACAGGCCAGTTATTTTGTGGAATGCCCCTCAATCTGGATTTGTCTAATGTTTCCAAGTGATTAGTTACAGGTTATGCATCTTTGGCAGGAATATTACAGATACGATGCTGTTCTTCTCACTGTATTCTATTAAGTGGCACACAATTTCGATTTGTCTCATTACTGGTTATAGTAACTTTGACCACTTAAACCGCTTACAGGTTTCTCTGCTATAAAGGTATTCTTTTCCTTTTATTATTTCACTTTGTGCCTGCCCCTTATTTTGTGGGCAGGTATTTAGAAACTAAGTAAAAATCCTGTGCATCACACTACCAATTTATTCATTTATTTATTTGCATCAGTCTGGACTTGTAGATTCCTATCTTATTCATTAGATTAGAATCTGCTACTATCATTTATTTTCAGGTTCAAATTATATCAGATTGGGCCAATGGGAACCCCATTAGGCCAGTTTCTGTGTTCTAGTAACACGTCCACATCATTTTTTTTTTAACATGTCCTTACTTTCTGGCACAAAATATTTCAGCTTATCTTGTAGTTTCCCTGCCCCAGCCCTGGAATCACTCATTTCTCCAAAGAGTTCTGGTTTCTTTTGGTAGGGAATGGTATTTAGAAACCAAGATCTATGTAGCAGGTATGGACTGCTTTGGGGATGTCACTGCTCCCAGGCCTCAATGAACTGAATTAGGGAATAGATGTAAATAAACACACTTTTACAACTAAAAGTGATTTATTTCTAAAATTTAGAATTTCCAAATCCATATATATTGAAAGCCATCAGATCATACTGACCTCTAATTCCAATTCAGCACCTCAGGGTTTATTCTGATTTTCCTTCCTCCCATATTTGTAACTTCCTTCCCTGGCAGTGAGAAACCTGGTTCCCACTAGCCTTAATATATTAATTATTTGATCAGCACCTCCTGTAGTATATCTCCTATCACTACCACCACTACCGTCACCTGACATGGAGGCCTATTACCCCATTCAGGTTCCAACACCTTAAACCAAGCCTTAGTCCCTATGTGGATACTGTATTAGTTCAGGGTTCTCCAGAGAAACAGAATCAGTAGGAGATCTGTATCTATCTATATATTTAGAGAGAGAGAGAGAGAGAGAGAGGTTTATTATTATGAGTAATTGGCTCACACAATTATGAAAGCTGAGAAGTTCCACAATTTGCCATCTGTAAGCTGGCAGGAAAGCTGATGGTGTAAGTCTGAATGCCTGAGAACTAGGGAAGACAATGTTGTAACTCCAAGTCCAATGGCCAAAGATGAGATGTCCCTGCTTACAGAGCAGGCAAGAAAAAAAAAATGGGCAAACTCCTTCCTCTACCTTTTGATCTATTCAGACCCTCAAGGGATTAGATGATGCTCATGCATATTGGGGAGTGCAAGCTACTTTACTGAATCCACTAATTAAAGTGTTAATCTCATCCAGAAATACCCTCATAAACACACACAGAAATAATGTTTAATCTGGGCACCTAGAAGCCAGTCAAGTTGACACATGAAATTAACCATTATAGGCGCCCTCCTTTCTCTGCTCAGGCTCTGACAACCCTCACCAGGTTGTCCCTCTGCCCAGATGCCCTTCTCGCCCTGCTTGGGCTCAGTTTGTACCAGGCCACACTTTCACATGGATAACCTTCTCACTGCAAGCTCCCCTTCCTTCTGGGTGGAAAGCTACCTTGCGTGACCCCACCGGCTTTTGGATTGAGTCATTTAGGAAAAGAAAAGGAAAAAGGGAGAGAAAGGAGCTTAAATGCCTAATTATTTGCCTCTCTCCCCTACTGGAGACAGACTTATTTGAGGCTAACAATAAACAAGTTGGGGGTTAAACAATAAACAGATTTATGTTTACCACTGTGTTTCCAGCTCCTGGAGCAGTGCCTGGCACAGTAGACCCTCAATAACTGTTGAATGAATGAGTGACATAGCAAGGAATGAATCCAAACCATCACTAACCCTAGGGACCTTGGTACTGGAGCTCAACGATGATTGCTAATGTTGCTTAAAATTAACTGGTGATTTTTACAGATTCTCTGTAAATGTTGATCAGTTGAATGAAAATATGAACAGTTAAGTCAAAGTTAAGGGGTGACAAAGAAGACAGCATGGCTACAAAGAGTTAATTGTATTTTTTAAATGTTTGTTTATTTTTGAGAGAGAGAGAGAGAGACAAAAACAGAGCATGAGTCAGAGAGGGGGCAGAGAGAGAGGCAGACACAGAATCTGAAGCAGGCTCCAGGCTACAAGCTGTCAGCACAGAGCCCAATGTGGGGTTTGAACCCACGAACTGTGAGATCATGACCTGTGCCGAAGTCGGACTTAACTGATCGAGCCACCCAGGATCATCAATTGTATTTCTTGAGAGGTGTCCTGACCCCTCCTGATAAAAGGACCTATGTATAGCCTTGCTACTCAAAGTGTGGTCCTTGGGCCAGTAGCATCAATGTTATCTGGGACCTCATTAGCAGTGCAGAATCTCTAGCCCTACCAGATCTGAATCAGGGGCACCTGGGTGGCTCAGTTGGTTGAACGACTGACTTTGGCTCAGGTCATGATCTCACAGTTCGTGAGTTCGAGTCCCGCATCGGGCTCTGTGCTGACAGCTCAGAGCCTGGAGCTTGCTTCGGAGTCTGTGTCTCCCCCTCTCTCTGCCCCTCCCCTGCTCGTGCTCTGTGTCTCTCTGTCTCTCAATAATAAATAAACATTAAAAAAAACTCTTTAAAAAAAATCTTCTGAATCAGAATCTGCACTTTAACAAGATCCCTGGGTAATTAGTGTGCACTTCAAAGTTGGGAAGCGCTGTTGAAAAAAACTGTTTCCCTTTTAGGTACATCTTTACTAGTGAGACCAAGTCTGTGAAAGTCCTCTGAATTGACTGCTTTCTAGCTGAAAGAATGAAGAAAGCACACATGGATTGAGAGCAAAGACTCCCAGAATTACCACAGTTAAGAATTCAAAGCGACAGAGTTCTATTTTGGGACACAAAGTGCCAATGGAAGGGTGATTGGAAGGGGGCTGTAGTATACCCCTATGTTGTTTAATTATTTAACAATGATTCAAAACACGTGTGCACCATATATGTACAAATATATATGTACATAACTTGGATCAGGCAAGATGGAGGGAGCCCTACTCAGGCAGTGACCAAAATGCAAAAAGCTACAAAGACCTCTTCTAAATTAGAATCCCAGGCTACATTTACCATAAAATGCTTGTCTACAAGCTTAGTTTGGAAATTCAGAGACTTCTGGAATTCTCTCTTCGCATCGTTTTTCAGGAGAGGGAATGCATATTTAGAGAATAAGGAAAGGATAGGGTTAGGGGGTGGTGTTGGAGGGAGTTAGAGTCCTCTTTTCCTTGAGTAACATCTCCATCTGCTGGCGGTCTGGGATATGGCTAATGAAGACCTGAAAGAATGCTTGCGGCAACTCACCACCTACTCCCCAAATGGTCTCTTCTGCCTCACCTTTTCTCTTCCTTCCTTCCACCTCTGCCTCTCTTTTTCCTTCCTTTCTCTCTTTTTCTGTAAGTCTCACTCTCCTGTTCACCATTCTGTACTTCCTTTCCCTTCCATTATATCCCTGATGCAGACTTTGTATTCTGTAGATGTGGATCACTCATTCCTTACGAGGCAGAATTCACCTAGGACAGGTTTTTCCTCATATGAAGCTGAATCTAACTTCTGTAGCTCCCCCCGTTATTCTATTTCTGCTCTCGGGCCACACAGAACATGACAAACTTCTCTGCCCTGAGCCCTTCAGACGCTTGAATACTCTGACCAAGCTTTCCATTTATCTGCTTTTTTTTTCTCAGCAATTCCCTCCAGCCCCTCAGCTATGTCACACACGAAATCTTCCAGTAGCCACTGCTGGACACATGCCAATACATCCAGATCCCTCATACACTGTGGGACTCCACATGGATGAATAGTCCAGTTCTGGGCTGGGTAGCACAGAAAGGGTCCATCACTTCCCTTAGGATACATGCCATGCCTCTCCTAATGAAACCAATATGTGCATTTATTCTAAGCATCTTCGGGGAGCCCGGGTAGCTCAGTCAGTTAGGTGTCCGACTTCAGCTCAGGTCATGATCTCACACTCCATGAGTTCGAGCCCCGCGTTAGCCTCTGTGCTGGCAGCTTAGAGCCTGGAGCCTGCTTCAGGTTCTATGTCTCCCTCTCTCTTTGCCCTCTCCCACTCACACTCTCTCTCTCTCTCACTCTCTTGAAAATAAATAAGCATTAAAAGAAAAAGACTCTAAGCATCTTAAACTGTTCAGTAAGCTTATTTGGAGTTAAAAATAAACCAAAAATTCTTGACTTTGCTTCTGCTAAGTCCCATCATACCTGCAATTATTTAATATTTTATTTTATTTTAGAGAGAGAGAAAGAGAAAGCATGCATGAAAGTTGGGGAGACAGGTAGAGGAAGAAAGAGAGAGAATCTCAAGCAGGCTCCACGCTCAGTGCAGAGCCTGACACAGAGCTTGATCCCAGAATCCCGGGATCATGACCTAAGCCAAAATCAAGAGTTGGATGCTCAACCGACTGAACTACCCAGGCGCCCCCAAACCTGCAATTTTTAAATAACAGCAATTCAGAGCTTTGTATGAAGTCTTGTTAAATTTAATCGTGTTAAAATCAGTCTGTTCAGTTATTTCAAATTTTCTCATTATATATTTTTTAAATTATTAAACTAATACATATGTGATGTACAATACTGGGGGGGGGGGAATACGAAGAATGCAATTATAGTAACTCACCATCCCTTCCCCACATAAGGCAAGCATTATTAACATTCTGATTTATTTCTTTCTAGATTTTTCTCTGTGTATATGTATACATATATGATTGGTATTGTATTCAATTCTGTATCCTCCTTTAAAAATTTTTATAACATTATCTTGGATGTATTTTCTCAAAAACATATGATAATCCATTGAATGCTGTCACAGAGTTTACCTCTAGTTGAACATTTACACAATTCCCATTTCATTTCAGTGAACTTTTTTTTTTACTATGGTAAAGAAGCTTTATTATGGCTTTGCATGTAATGAACAAAGAATAAACATTATTTTCAATTCCCATGGGGTTTAAATTTTTATTTAAAAATTTTTTTCTTTTTAAATTGTCTTAATTGAAGTATAGTTGACATAAAATGTTAATTTCAGGTGTTGAAACTTTAAAGCATAAAATTATCTGCTTTTTGGATGACTTCTTTTGGATGGAGTCATAGGATTTGAATTAATTGATCCAAAAGCATGAGCACTGGAAAAAACTTAAAAAAATTTTTTAATGTTTATTTATTTTTGAGAGAGAGGCAGAGCATGAGTAGGGGAGGAGAAGAGAGCTAGGGAGGCACAGAATCTGAAGCAGGTTCCAGGCTCTGAGCTGTCAGCACAGGCCTCAACGCGGGGCTCTACTTCATAAACCGTGAGATCATGACCTGAGCCAAAGTTGGAAACTCAACTGACTGAGCCACTCAGACTCCCCCCTAAAAGATTCTTAATACACACGGTCAAATTTTGCTCCAAACATTTTTCAGATCTTTTAAAATCTTCATTCTGTCTTCTAATACTCCCAAGGCACTTTGGGAGAGAACAGTGAAAATATATGATCCTTACCCTTAGGACTTAACTTCCTAGGAGGAACACAAAAATGGAAAGAAAATCAACTCAAGGGTGGATACTGTTAAAAGTCTTTGGAACTTCTCTTTTTAGTTCTGTCATATTGCCTTCGTTATGAAGCTTTGTTACTAGGATCATATTCATTCAGTCTTGTTACTTCTTGATGTGTTAACCCTTTTATCGTTCAAATTGTCCTTCTTTATTTGATATCTTGTCCCGAAGTCCACTTCAGCTGACATTAATATAGTCACTCCACCTTTCTTTTTTTTTTTTATTTTATTTTTTAAAATTTACATCCAAATTAGTTAGCATATAGTGCAATGATTTCAGGAGTAGATTCCTTAGTGCCCCTTACCCATTTAGCCCATCCCCTCTCCCACAACCCCTCCTGTAACCCTCAGTTTGTTCTCCATATTTATGAGTCTCTTCTGTTTTGACCCCCTCCCTGTTTTTATATTATTTTTGCTTCCCTTCCCTTATGTTCATCTGTTTTGTCTCTTAAAGTCTTCATATGAGTGAACTCATATGATTTTTGTCTTTCTCTGACTAATTTCACTTAGCATAATAGCCTCCAGTTCCATCCACGTAGTTGCAAATGGCAAGATTTCATTGTTTTTGATTGCTGAGTAACACTCCATTGTGTGTGTGTGTGTGTGTGTATATATATATATATATATATATATATATATACATATATATCTCACATCTTCTTTATCCATTCATCCATTGATGGACATTTGGGCTCTTTCCATACTTTGGCTATTGTCGATAGTGCTGCTATAAACATGGGGGTGCATGTGTCCCTTCAAAACAGCACACCTGTATCCCGTGGGTAGATGCCTAGTAGTGCAATTGCTGGGTCGTAGGGTAGTTCTATTTTTAGTTTTTTGAGGAACCTCCATACTGTTTTCCAGAGTGACTGTACCAGCTTGCATTCCCATAGTCACTCCAGCTTTCTTATGAGAGGTGTTTGCAGGATTTAGTTTTTTCTATCCTTTTTATTCTTAACCTATTTGTGTCTTTATAACAGGTTTTTTCTTTATAGACATGTTCCATGTTTTCTTCTTTTATAGATTATTTTTTAAAAGTTTTTAGTGTTTATTTATTTGAGAGAGAGAGAGAGAGAGAGAGAGAGAGAGAGAGAAAGAATGAACTGGGGGAGGCAGAGAGAGAGGGAGACACAGAATCTGAAGCAGGCTCCAGGCTCTGAGCTGTCAGCACAGAGCCAGACATGGGTCTCAAACACATGAACTGTGAGATCATTACCTGAGCTGAAGCTGGATGCTTAACCAACTGAACCACCCAGGCACCCTGGTTGTTGAGTTTTAGTTCTTTATATTCTGGATATTCGTCCTTTATCAGATATCTGATTTGCAAATATTTTCTCCTA
The DNA here is from genome assembly GCF_018350195.1 of Panthera tigris. Taxonomy (NCBI): domain Eukaryota; kingdom Metazoa; phylum Chordata; class Mammalia; order Carnivora; family Felidae; genus Panthera; species Panthera tigris. The sequence goes on along the minus strand of NC_056672.1, from coordinate 58,550,549 downwards.
TTCTGTGGGCTGCCTGTTTATTCTGTTGATATTGTGTCTGATGAACATTTCTTAATTTTCTCCAAGTCCAGTTTGTCTATTTTTCCTTTTATTGTTGCCAAATCCAATGTCATGAAGATTTTGTCCTATTCCTATGTTTTCTATTAATAGTTTTGTAGTTTTAGGTGTTACATTTAGGTCTTTGATCAATTTTGAGTTAATTTTTGTATATGGTGTTAAGTAAGGGCCCAAATCATTATTTGGCATATGGATATTCAGTTTTCCAAGCACCATTTATTGAAAAGACTGTCCTTTCCCCATTGAATGCTCTTGAGATTCTTGTTAGAAATCATTTGACCATATATGTATGGGGTTTTTCTGGGCTTTCTATTCCATTCCGTTGGTCTACACATTTGTCTTTATGCTAGTACCACACTGTTTTGATTACTGTGGCTTTATAGTAAGTTTTAAAATCAGGAAACGTGAGTTCTCCATCTTTGTTCTTCTTTTACAAGATAGTTTGGCTGTGTGGGGTCCCTTGAGATTCCATATTATTTTTAGGATGGGTTTTTCTATTTCTGCAAAACAATATCATTAGGAATTCTGATAGTGATTTCATCGAATCTGTGCATTGCTGTGGGTGGTGTTGACATCTTATCAATATTGTCTTCCAATCCATGAACATGGAATGGGTTTCTATTTATGTCTTCTTTAATTTCTTTTAGTAATGTTTTGTCATTTTCATTGTACAAGTCGTTCCATTCCTTGGTTAATTTGAAAGTATTTAATCTTTAGATGTTATTGTAAATGGAATTGTTTTCATAACTTCCTTTGGAGATTGTTCATTGTTAATGTACAAAAATGCAACTGATTTTTGCATGCTGACTTTGTACCCTGGTACTTTGCTGAATTCATTTATTAGCTCTAACAGGTTTTTTTGTTTGTGTGGAATACTTAGGATTTTTTGCATGTAAGATCCTATCATGTGGGAATGGAGAGATAATACCTCTTCCTTTCCAATTTGGATGCCTTTTCTTTCTTTCTTTCCTAATTGCTCTAGCTGGAAACTCTACTATTATGTTGGAAAGAAGTTGTGAGGGGCACCTGGTGGCTCAGTTGATTGAGCAGCCAGTTTTGGCTCAGGTCATGATCCTGCAGTTTGTGGGTTTGAGCCCCATATCCAGCTTTATGCTTGCAGCTCAGAGCCTGGAGCCCGCTTCAGATTCTGTGTCTCCCTTCTCTCTGCCCCTCCCCCTCCTCCTGCTCTGTCTCCCTCTCAAAAATTAAAAATTTTAAAAATTAAACAAAAATAAGAATAGAAGTTGTGAAAGTGGGTATCCTTATCTTATTCCTGATCTTAAGAGGAAAGAGTAAGTCTTTCACTATTGAGTGTGTTTGCTGTGGGTTTTCATTATGTTGAGGTAGTTTCCTTCTATTCCTAGTTTTTTTGGTGTTTTTGAAAGGGTGTTGAATTTTGTCAAATATTTTGTCTGCATCAGTTGAAATGACCAGGTGGGTTTTTTCCCTTCCTTTCAAAGTGGTGTATTATATAGATTAATTTTTGTATATTGAACTATACTTGCTTCCAGGAATAAATCCTACTTGTCATGGTATATAATCCTTTTGATATGCTGCTGAATGCAGTTTGCTAGTATTTTAAGTTTTTTTCTTATTAAATGTTTATTTATTTTTGAGAGAGAGAGAGAGAGAGAGAGAGAGAGAGAGAGAGAATGCATGGGCACACAAGGGAAGGGCAGAGAGAGAGAGAGAGAGAGAGAGAGAGACAAGGATCCAAAGCAGGCTCTACACTGTCAGCAAAGAGCCCAGCTTGAAGTCATGAACCGTGAGATCATGACCTGAGCCAAAGTTGAACGCTTAACCGACTAAGCCACTCAGGTGCCCCTTGCTAGTATTTTGTTAAGAATATTTTCATCAATCTTCATAAGGGATATGGATCTGTAGTTTTCTTTTCCTATAGTTCCTTTGTCTATCTTTGGTATCAGCAAAATGATACAGAAAGAAAAGAATGAAGAATGAAGTGTAGGAATTGTTAGGAAGTTAGGAAGTATTTCCTCTTCTCCAATTTTTTGGACAAGATTGAGAAAGATTTAAATCTTTAAATGTTTGGTAGAATTCACCAGTGAAGTCATCAGGTCCGGGATTTTATTTGGCAGATTTCTGATTACTGATTTAATCTTCTTGCTAGTTAAAGGTCTCTTCAGATTTTTCTATTTCTTTGTGATTTAGTGTTTCTTTGTGATTTAGTGTAGGTTTTGTATCTGCAGGAATTTGTCCATTTCATCTAGGCTACGTAATTTGTTGGCATAGAATTGTTCACAGTAGTCTCTTATAATCCTTATTATTTCTGCAGAATTAGTAATGTGATGTCATTTTCATTTCTGATTTCAGTAATTTTAGTCTTAACTTTTTTATTAATTCACGTAGCTGAAAGTTTGTCAATTTTGTTGATCTTTTCAAAGAACCAATTTTTGGTTTTGTTAATTTCCCTATTGTTTTCTATTCTCCGTTTCATTTATCTCTGTTCTACCCTTTTATTAGTTTTTTCCTTCAGCAGTTTTGAATTTATTCTTTCTAGTTATTAAGTTCTAAAATTAGTTTGTTAATTTGAAATCTTTGGTTTTTTTAACGTTTATTTTTTGAGAGACAGAGAGACAGAGCATGAGCAGGGGAGGAGCAGAGAGAGGGGGAGACACAGAATCTGAAGCAGGCTACAGGCTCTGAGCTGTCAGCACAGAGCCTGACATGGGGCTCGAACCCACAAACTGTGAGATCATGACCTGAGCCGAAGTCGGATGCTTAACCGACTGAGCCACCCAGGTGCCCCTTGTTTTTTAATGTAAACATTTTTAGCTATAAATTTTCCTCTTAGCACTGTTTTTGCTGTGTCCCAAAGGTTTTGATCTGTTTTCATTTTCATTCATGTTTAAGTATTTTCTAATTTCCTTTGCAATTTCTAATTTGATCCATTGGTTACTTAAGCGTACATTGTTTAATTTCCACAAAATTTAAAATTTTCCAGTTTTACTTGTTATTGATTTCTAACATCATCTCATTGTGGTCAGAGAAGATACTTTCTATAATATGTATCTTTTAAAATTTACTGAGACTTATCTGGTCTAACATACAGTCTACACTGGAAAATGTCCCAAGTGCACTTGAGAAGAATGTGTGCTGTTTTTGTTGAGTACAGTGTTCTGGACATGTCTATTAGATCTGGTTGGTTCATTGTGTTAATTCCTCTATTTCTTGACTTCTGTCTGGTTGTTCTCTCCATTATTGAGAATGGGATATTGTAGTCTCCAACTACTATGGTAAAACTGTTTCTCCCTCCAATTCTGTCAGTTTTTGCTTCAAATCCTCAGTAAGTTGCTTCTGCTGGAGGAGAAAAGACTTGCAACAATGGGGGAAGGGGGGGGTCATGGGGCAACAACAGGTGCCTGTCTCTTCATCTGCACCTATGTAATCAAAAGCAGCAGTCAGCAATCCCAAATATATTTGGAGGACAGAGTCCATTTTTGCCCATCCTGGCCCCCATAAGCTGGTAGAAGGGGCTCCAGGAACCAGTGCACAGCTGCCTGCCACGTGGCTGAGGAGTGAGGGATGGGTAGCTTCTACTGTGCTAAGAGCTAAAACTGACCAAAATTTACTGCAATTTACGATCCAAGCCTTCCTCTAGAGGTTGCAAGCCTTCAATAGACCTTAGTTCCAAAACAGTTGCACCAGTCAGATTCTGCCAGTGCAATTATTGTCTGGGTGAGGAGACAGATTCTTGGTGCTCCCTTCTCTGCCATCTTCCCCAAATCCTCTCTCCAAATTTTTTTCTTACACAATAAAGCATTATTAAATACATTAGTAATTGTTAGGGCTATGGCTGCCTTGTAATTGTTTTCCAGAGTTTTCCTGGCTAATCTTGCAATATTATCTTCCCTTGCGAGTCTTAGAATCAAATGTCTAGTTTCAAAAGGAATCTTATTGATACTTTTATTGGGAAATTTACATCTTAATTTAGGAAGAATGTTGTCAATGATTTAAAAACCATAACTAAAACTCCTGGTTTTCATAAGTGCTATTAAAATAATAAAGCTTATCATAAAAGTTAAATTAACACATAAGTATATACAGACTAAAAATCAAGAAGGCCCTCTTAAAACATTTCCTTATCACCTACTCCATTTACTTAAGTAACTACTGTGAACAGTTTGATAGTATCCTTTGGTACTTAGCCATACATTTACAAGCTTTCCTGTACCTCCACATGCAGGTTTTTATTAATTTTGTTTTATATGTATTGGGATCAGAGATAAAGGAACAGTAATATATACACATCAATTTTTTGTAATCCTCTGTAGATGCACATTCAGATTGTTTCCTTTTTTTCTTCTACTAACAAATTTGTAATCAAAAACCTCATATATATTTCTAACTTTGTGTATTTCAGAATCATTTCTAGAAAGAAGTGCCAGCTAAAAGGGAATGAATGAATATTTAAAATTTTGAGAGATACTACTGAGTTATCTTCAAAGAGAGCATCAATGATATTCCCAGCAACAATATAGGAAGGGGCCTTTTCACACTTTCGTAAGTAATGAATATATAAATCTTTTAAACTTTTTCCCAGTTTGTAAATCTGAGATACCTAGCTCACAACATTTTTGTAAGGATCATGTATATGAAAGGAACTCTCACATTGCCTCACATTCACATGGAATATGAATTCACATTCACATGGAATATGAATTCCATATATACAGTTTTACCGCCGAATCTGCAGTTAAATATGTGTAAGGGCTATAAAACGTCAGGTAATCTTAACAGAATTTACCATCAGATTTCATTGAGGCCTTAAAGAAATAAATCCAAAGGGCAACTTTTCCAACCTGTAACGTCGGAATGGATGGATCGGCTGTAATGATATTTGGGTATTAAGTTCTGAAGAAGTGGGGTGTTCCATTTTAGATCTCTCCCTACCCCCACCCCAAAAAACCCAGCGGCGATCCCCTGCCTGCCTTGGTCTCCGGAGCCACGCAGAGCTCCTGGACAGCTCCCGCCGGAAGGCCCCTCACGGGCTCGCTGGTCTCCTCTTCACCCGAGAAGGAAGGCTTCCTTCCAGCCCAGGGCCCGGTGCCCCTGGGAGGCTGCTCGGTTCTCCATCCGAGCATGCACCTGGGAGCTCGGGATCCGCCCCGGAGCCTGCTCTTTTCTGACAGCGTCTCACGTACACCCGCGAGCCTTCCACGTGGGTTTTGGCGGCGGCAGGCTGATGCGACCTAGAGCACTGAGTACGGCAGCGCGAAGGGCGAGTCGGGCCCGGGACCCCTGCCGGACTCCTCGGGCGCCCGCGCTAGGAGACGCCGCCGCCGGGACTGGACGTGGGGCCGCACCGCACCCAACTGCTGTCGGACAGACAGTATTTTTGGTGTGCAGCGTTTTTAGCCTGGATTTGGCTTCATTCAACCCACACAGACTCTTGGAATGTTATTTTATTTTTCCCCAAGTCTACAAGATGGGAACTCAACCTCCGGCCCCCTGCGGGTGTGTGTGAACTCCGGGAAGAGCACTCACTTCGGAGAGGGAGCCGGGGGTCACGGAAGGGCGCGCCGCCGCGAGAGCGGAGAAATTCTTCGGGTCCAGCCAATGGTGGGACACCGTCCCGGCGGGCTCGCCCCGTAGCTCGCGCAGACCTCAGAGAGCCGCGACTGTGATTGGCACGATTAGGCGGAAAACCCGCTCACCTCCACCACAGCGGCTCTCGATTGGCTGCAGCACAAAGTCTCTTTTCTACAGTCCAAACCTAGAGCCGCTTAGTGCTAAATCCCGCCTTAAAAGGCGTTTGATAACAGTTTTACGTGTTGTAAGGAAAATGGTGATTGGTCACTAGCGCTCACGGATTCAGTCGGTAGTAAACACAGCGAGCTCCTGGGGCCGTCGATTGGTCGGTGTTCCGGGGGGGGCCGAGTAAATTCCTTCGGATTCCGCGCGCCGGCTGGCTGCACTTCTGCTCCGGCCCCGCCCCCTCCCATTCTGATTGGCTGCAGCTCGGTCGGAGGGAGGAGGAATGGAGCGGAGTAGGCTCCCTCGCGGGCGTCACTTCCGTTTACTGTCCACCGCTGCCGTGGTGTTCTCAGAGTGCGGCGGCGAAAGGACTGAAGGAGCTGGGGGACGAGAGGCGGGGTGGGCGGAAGGGGGAGGAAATCCCATCGCGGAGACGCCGGGCTGGACGTTCCCACCTCCTCCGACACTGTCAGGTCGGATCGGAGAAGGGTCACCGCCTCCTCCAGCGAGCAGGGGGGCGGAGCCCGGCTCAGGTGAGGCGACCCTGTCAGCACCAGCGGTAGTGGGGCTCGCGGGCGCGCTCACGTGGAGACCGTTGAGCTCCTGGAGGGCTGGGCTGTCGGCGCGAGTCCGCTCGAGCCTAGGCGTCGGGGCGCGCGCAGACGCGTACCGGTGACCCCCGCCTACCCTGCCCGTCTTTCTGAAGGGGTATTGTTACCCTCCGGAGCGGAGGGGCCAGGCGGGTGGGAGGCGGGTCCTTCTGCGCAGGCGTCCCCCAGGTCCCGACGCCAGGCTGTCTGTCTGCCGGGTGGGGCGGGGGCTCTTGCCCCCACGACTCTGCGGGCAGGCGACGTTGGTTACTGGGATGGGGTGGGAAAGGCCTAGGACCTATAGCCTGGCGGGTTAGCAAAGGATCTGCCGCCCTACGGGTTGGGGTCGGGTGGCTTCGATGCCCCCTTCCTGGGTCTGTGAGCGTCGAGGTTTCCTTTCACCAGAGCAAGGCCAAGGCGTTCTGGAATCGGGGACCGGCGGTTGACCCTGGAGGGGTGGAGCTAGTCTTTTGGAATGTCCCCGCTGGTTATCGAAGGACTAAACTGATTATGGGCATTTACTGAATACCCATTACTTCCAGGCTTCATGTTGGGAGCTGGGGTGGGGGGGGGGGGGCGGTGCAGTGGTAAGAACTGCTGTTGCCCCTCTTCCCCTTGTTTGGAGGACAGCTTCGTACATAAATGCTAACATCAGGCAGTGAATTAAGGAGGGGTGGAGAGTTAGGTTTTTACCTTACAAAAAAAGAAAAAAAAAAGTCAGCCCGCATTCTGGCCTGCTGGAGGGTACTGTAAGAAGCTAAGTCCTTTATAGGAGACAAATCCTAAATTTATTCGGAGGAAATTTTTTAGGGAAAAAAACAGTAAAGCCTTGATTACTAAGTAAAAGGCTCGGGTTCTGGGTAATTTGAATGAATAGAAGAAACCCCTCACCTTCGAGAATTGAAACAAAACTTCTTACAAAATATGTTAATATACTTTTCAGTTATAGTAAGTAGAAGATGTTACTTACATTGGGATCTGTAGAGGATGCTTTGCCTTTATCATTGATGATTTGTTATCCTTGTATGGACTGTTGTGCCTTAGATAATTAAAAAGGTGTGCTGGACGCCTAGTAGTCTTCTGGAGAATTTGCTCGTCATTTGCCAAAGTCTTAAGATTTCCACAGAGAGGGTGGTTGGCCTCAAGCCAAAAGAGCAGAGGTGGAGGGAAGAAACCAGGTGGAGAAAGAGGAAAGAATGTTAAGAACAGCCACTAAACCAAAGGAAGGCTTCCTTCCCACTGTTGCTCTAACCCTCACTGGAAATCTTAGCAAACTTGGGAAGACTGGCCTGGCCACCACTGACAGCTTGGTGACCTGCCAGGTAAGACTAGCTGGTTGGGGACCTATTCTGGGCCCGTGCGTTTTACTGAATAAATGAACCAGGACTTTTTAAGAGTTCTGAAATCAACTTGTTTGTTGTTTTTTTTTTTTTTTTTGATTTGCCTTTTTTCTCCTAAAAATTGTGTTAAGACGTAGTTAGCTGGGGATGCTGGCAAGCTCTATTCTGGTTAATTGAGGTATTTCTAGCAAAATTCTGAACGTGATAAGATTTGGAAGAAAAACATCTTAGAGTAGGGTGTTTCCTAAATTTAGAGGTCAGTGCTCTCAAAAGAGACTTTGTTGTAAGACTGTCACGAGAAGTTGAAGTCATTTTTAAAAACCACTTTGATACAAAATGCATGTAAATGTTTTAATATTAAAAGTACTGAGTATGAATTATACTAGAGTTCTTCAGTGTGGGTAAGACTTAAAAATATCTTCTGTACAGTGAGATATGACAAAGTTTGTTGTAGGGCTGACACAGAATCTTGAATCTGCCTCATCTTTTCCTTAGAAAGGGAAAAGAAAAATTTAAGATATTTGAATCAATACTGTTCTCCTCTGTCAGTTTGAAGCGTAGGTTTTTCTTTTGCTGTACTTACCATTTCTCAAATATGGACATTGTCTACTAGAGCCAGATTTTGCTAGTGTAGCAGGTGGGACGGAATGGGACATGACACTGCACCTTTTGTCTAAGTATGAAGCGAACTTCTCATATGCTAGAAGACCAGCTGTTTGAGCAAACTGCTGCCCTTAGAGTTGTTTACAGCATTTTCATCACTGAGCAGTGACGTTTGATCTCAGGGTCCAGTTGTGGGGGGTGCCTTTCATTTGATTAGTTATACACATATTTGCTAAAGGCTTTGATTTATCTTTCGTGCAGCTCAAACATATTAGGAATTGTGTGGGAGTACTGACTTCATTGTAATAAAATAGGCATGCTGTCCTGTGCCCTGGAAGGAAGTCACCGTGCACAGCTCACATCAAGGGGCTCCACCCCTCCATCTCTTTGAGGGCCGAGAATCTACATAAACTACTTGGAATTCTTCTGCACAGGAGATTTGACTCTTCTCTCCCCAGTATTTATGTGTTTGTGTATATCAGTATGGACCTATGGATATTTATTGTATACATTTGGGGTATAGTCCAGTACTGTTTTATCTTTTTGCTAAATTGTTCCACCTTTGGCCTTTGGGAGTTCTTTCTCCTGTTGGTCCTGCGTCCCATTCACATACATTATCGTGTTTGTTTGTTTGAAGCATTTCCTTACTTTCTGACACTGTAAGATACTGCAGGCTTATGTATTTTCTTTTTTTTTTTTTTTTTTTTAATTTTTTTTTTCAACGTTTATTTATTTTTGGGACAGAGAGAGGCAGAGCATGAACGGGGGAGGGACAGAGAGAGAGGGAGACACAGAATCGGAAACAGGCTCCAGGCTCTGAGCCATCAGCCCAGAGCCCGACGCGGGGCTCGAACTCACGGACCGTGAGATCGTGACCTGGCTGAAGTCGGACGCTTAACCGACTGCGCCACCCAGGCGCCCCTGTATTTTCTGCCTCAGTCCTAGAATCAGCCATTTTCCCAAAGAGCACTAGTTCCTTTTGTTAGAAAATGGTATTTGAATTTTTTAAAAATGTTTATTTGTGTGTGTGTGTGTGTGTGTGTGTGTGTGTGTGTGTGTGTGTGAGAGACAGAGAGAGAGAGAGAGAGAGAGAGAGAGAGAGAGAGAGAGAGAGAGAGACAGACACCATGAGCAGGGGAAGGGCAGAGAGAGAGGGAGGCACAGAATCTGAAGCAGGCTCCAGGCTCCGAGCTCTCAGCACAGAGCCTGACTGACGTGGGGCTCGAACTCACGAGCTACGAGATCATGACCTGGGCCAAAGCTGGACGCTCAACTGACTGAGCTACCCAGGTGCCCTTGGAAAATGGTATTTGAAACCAAGTTGTGGGCACCAGGGTGGTATTGATATACATTTTTTTTGTAATCTCTTTAATGTCTACTTTAAAAGAACACAGGTGTATTCTCATTCCTGCTTTTGTATTCAATTTGTTATGATACACTCTTTTTTAAAAAAAATTTTGGGGCGCCTGGGTGGCTCAGTCAGTTGAGCGTCCGACTTCAGCTCAGGTCATGATCTCACACTCCATGAGTTCGAGCCCCGTGTCGGGTTCTGTGCTGACAGCTCAGAGCCTGGAGCCTGCTTCAGATTCTGTGTCTCCCTCTCTCTCTACTCCTCCCCTGCTCATGCTCTGTCTCTCCCTGTCTCAAAAATAAATGAAAACATTTAAAAAAAATTTTTTTAATGTTTTAATGTTTATTTATTTTTGAGAGAGACAGACAGACAGAACATGAGTGGGGGAGGGGCAGAAAGAGAGGGAGACACAGAATCTGAAGCAGGCTCCAGGCTCTGAGTTGTCAGCACAGAGCCTGACGCGGGGCTCGAACTCACGAACCATGAGATCATGACCTGAGCCAAAGTCAGATGTTTAACTGACTGAGCCACCCAGGCACCCCTGTTGTGATATCATCTTGATTAAAGTATACCAAGAAAAATCCAGCATCACAGATATGTATTTGGAAAAGGGAGGAGTATTTTAGTAGCTTTTTCAGATAACTTTGGATAGTCTTTTCTGATACTATAACAAAACTCAGCAAATGGTATTTTCTTAAGTGGTTGGTTAGTTGCAATGTGTCATCTGAAACTGTATCAACAAAGTTCGTATTCTGTTACACTGAAATACATTAGTTTGTGTCTTGCACTGTGAACGCATTTCTTTATCCATACCTTATTTTTTAACATCACGGTTTATAACATTGGTCATTTGGGAAACACTGATTCACTGAGTTATGCAGATCTTCCAAATATTGATACATTTAGTATACAATATTTAAAAAATCACATTCCATTAGTACCACCAATGATCTCATTGGGTTTGAGCATTGGGAAGCTGTCAAACTCATGGTGACCAATACAAATTTTCCAAAATTCTAATTCTTACCTGAAAGCTCAAATTTTATCATAGGCAATAAATACTGTTTTCTTTGAAATGACAGGCTCATTTCATTCATTTTCAAGAGAATGAGTGGTAAATACTCAAGTCTGAGAACCGTAGTTTGTCAGTCATTGTTCTCCCAAGTTACAATGGTGTTCCATGAAAAAAGCAATTAGTTCAGCTTACAATTTGAAAGTTGCACGAGTATTTTTCCTTCAGACAACATTGCGTGGCAGTATGCAGCACAATGACTTCAAGTGTACTTTTCATTTCATCTCACATAATATTTAAAAAGACGTGTGTTCAAGAATTGAAACTAACAATAATGAAGGCAAGGGGAGATCCAGTCCCCTGTAGAGCCTGCATTTTGTAGTAGTGGCTGCGTTCAGCGCACACACAGCATCCTGGCCAGATTGATCCTGCTGCCCAGTTCCAGCTCAGGTGTCCAGCCTTCCCATCAACTCTTTCAGCAGCTTACTTTTATGCTTAGGTTAGCTAGAAACAGTTTCTGTTGCTACAACCAAGAACCCTGACTGGTACTGTGCTCAAGCTTTAAAAAACAATTAAAATATTTTTGGGTGCCTGGCTGGCTCAGTTGAGCATCTGACTCTTGATTTCAGCTCAGGTCATGATCTCAGGGTCATGAGATGGAGTCCGTCCGTGTCTGGGCTCCTCTCTGGGCATGGAGCCTGCTTAAGATTCTCTCTCTCAAAAAAAAAAAAAAAAAAAAAGAAGAAGAAGAAAGAAAAGAAAAAAACTTCTCTCCCTCTGCCCCTCCCTGCACTCTTGCACGCCAGCATGCTCTTTCTTTCTCAAAACAAACAAACAAACAAACAATTTTTTACAAAAGTCACCTGAAAAGTGATGATAGTCTTTGGTTCAAAATTGTATGCCTCTTTTTTAACTTTTCGGACCATGTGTGGTGATCATTAACATCAGTTTTGAGCATTCACGATCTAATACTTGCCATACTAGCCTTACCTACTTACTCTCCAGCCAGAATAGATACACTGCTTCCCCCCACCTCAAACCTCTTCCACTTTTACCTCCATCTGGAATGCATTTTGCATCTCATTTTATCCAAATGCAGACCTGTGCCTAGCTCTGTTGTCAGGGCCACCAAGAAGCTGGAAATAACCTTTGCCTTCTCCGAATTACCAAGCACAGTTATCTCTCTGGTGGCACTTAATGCTTTCTGCTTTGTTATATGGTTATTTGTATATGTCTTGTTTCCACCAAGCACCTTTGACAGTTAGGACTATGCCATACAGACCTCCACAGCACTTAACCTTGAACGAAGCAAGCACTTCAGAACACTGGATGAATGAATCTGTATACCAAATACACAAGTGCCTTCACGGGCTATTGTGATCTCAGGTTGTATAGCCCCTCGAGGACATGTCTCCAAGTTGCCGGACCTCTTTTGTCCCTTAGTGGGTCAGCTGTCTTTTTTTGCAGCTGTCAATGTGCAGCCGCCGCTTGCCCTCATTCTAGAATTGCTGTTGCTCGTCTTCAATCATTAGGAAACTAGAAAAACTTGAATTTTGCTTATTTAAAACAAAAGACTATGTATGTGAGCTCTTGAGGGACTTTCCTATGAGGAAATCTTTCATACGCAGGCTTTGATCTTTATTTTGGATATTCTGAGACTTTCTGGTTTTTGGCTGATTTTAGAGACCAGACTCTCAGGAAAATGGCTGTTGGGTAATACAGTGTCATATTTTATCTATATACAGTCAGAGCTCATTCAAAAGATAATTTATGGTGCTGTACATCAGGCACTTTGGGAGGGAGAAAATGCAGTCCCTGCCCTCAAAAAGCTGTCTTAGTAGAAAGAGCATTTTGAGTTTGTGCTAGGCATGTAAGTAGGGCATGAATACCTTTTCTTACTCAAACGGAATCATGAAGTTCTAGGTCAGCTAATCCCCAGGAACTGTGAACTGGAAAACAAGGTGGCAGAGCAGGGAGAGCTGGGGGGTAGGGTAAGATGGTGAGGGCTCTGGCTTTAGCTTGAGTTCCCCAGTCATGCTCACTTTTGGTCATTGATAGATGCGCTTTTTAATAGACCTGACCTGTCCAGTTCCGAAACCAGCCCCGAAAGAGCAGAAACAGATTATGAAATCAGTCCTGATGACAGATTGGGTTCTGGGGTTAACCCTGGGCACCTGTGTGCCCACCTGGTCCCTAGCCTTTCCCTACTTCCACTTAGTCAAATCAAGTGGAAGCGGGTTGAATGTTCTAGGACGCCAGGACTTGGAGCCCTGTCAAAATCCTAGACCGCTTGTCTGGGACCTTGCCTAGTTTTATTCTCTTACATTTATTTTTGTCTGTATCATCTTTAAAAGTGGAGGACAAGTTCTGTTTGGTTATTTTTCCAGATTAGGGATATTGAACAGTTAAGAATTCCTTAGAATGTCAAGACACTTCCTGCAGGTGGCAACTTGTGTGCAGGTCCTGCCTGGCGCACAGGCAGCAGGTCCCTTGATAGGGTGGCAGATGATATCTGAGTGTGGGTGTACTTTGCTTTATGAACTAAGTATATTATCGAAAAGCATGCAGGTAGGTCAATACAGAAGTCAAATAGTTTAAAATGTGCTATTAATGGGTTTGTTCTCCTAGAACACAAATGAACTTTTTTATTAGTCTAAGTAAAGCATTATTAGGAAAGTAAATCTATTGAGAAAACAGTCAGCTCTTGACTATTCATGTTAATGTAACAAGCAGTGGTGTAAGTGTATTTTCTTAATGATATTTAGTTTGGAAATTACTAAAAATCTGTTCCTGCAGATAACAAATACTGTGCTGTACACTTGCTGTCCGTCAGTTACAAATTGGTAGATCACTTGCTGTATCTCCTCCAACTATATAGACTCATATTGTCACATTTTAAAATCTTTTAGAGGCCTGAAGCTGTTTTCCTTGGTTTCAAGGCTTCAGTCAGCTTTTGCTAAAACACTACCTTCTCAGCATGAGCTCTTTTTATCACTTTTACACTGGGCCTCTTGAGTTTGCTAGAGCTGCCTGAGAGCTTTGAATAACCATGATCTTGATTCATGATTCTCTTCTATCAGAGCTGAGAGTAACAACTTTTATGTCTCCCAGACTGAATTTTTAAAATACCCCTTCTAGATCCAAAAATGTTTTCAGATAGCCATGTTATTTAGGTTTTTCGAAATTATGATTTAAACCTCATGTTTAACTATGTGACAGATCCAACATAAACTAGGTTAAGATAGAGGGGGAATTCATTGGCTTACGAAGTAGGAAGCCCTAGGGTGATGCCCCCTACAGTCACGGCTGGTTCCCAGGGTCTTAATGTGATCAGGACATTGTTTTTGGTGTTGGCTTCCTTCTCAGACAGGCAAAAATGGCCACCATCAGTGCTAGACTTACATCTACCTTATGACTTGCAAGCTGAGTTCAGAGAATGCCAGGGCGACTCTAATTGGCATGGCTTGAGTCACATACCTGTAAGTCATGGGGAGTGGCCAGATCTCCCTGGATTATCTGTCCACTCTTGGAACTCAGAGGTTTAGGGCAGTCTGATCTGCACCATATGCACTAAGAATGGATGAAAAAGTGATTTCCCCCAAAGTAGGCAGACAAAAAAAAAAAAAAGTTTCTTGAGCTAGGATTTGAATGTTGATTTGTGAGATGTTAACAAGTTTCACATTGTTCCAGTTATTTGTTGCCATGTAACAATTCACTCTGCAAACTCACTGGCTTGAAACAACAAAAATCATTTTATTATCTCTGACAGTTCTAGAGATTGGCTGGGCTCAGCTCTGGGGCTGAAGTCACTTTGAAGGCATCCTCACTGTGGGAGCAGGTGCCAACCTGCTAGACTTTAGCTAGGCTTCTTCGCAGCATGGCGGCTGGGTTCCAAGAGCAAGCCAGAAAGAACAGGGGAAAGATATGTTGCCTTTTGTGACCCAGCTCACAAGTCACACAGTGCAATTTCTGCCATAGTCATAGACTTGCCTGGCTTCAGGGGGAGTGAACACAGACCCCACCTCTTGATGAGAGGAGGGTCAGTGTCACATTGTAAGAAAGCATGCAAGACGGGAGAGCTTCATGTGGCCAGCCATCTTGGAAAATACAATCTGTTGTATACATTGCCTTACTTAAAGTGACTAGTTTTTATAAAAAACATGAAGTATAAAATAGGTTTGGGGTGCCCTTATGTTGACAGGCTCACTTTGTTGCCCAGTGTACCTGTATTATCACTAAGGAGCGCTCTGGCTTTCTTTCCACTCTCATTTCCTATTTTTAAATGATCTCAACCCACTTTATGTATAGTCATGTTTGGTGGAAAAATCAGCAACCAGCCTGTCGCTATAGAAGTAAAAAACAGAAAGACCCTTCCTCTTTGCTTCCCTGGCACAGTCAAGGGTAGGAGGTGGGTGGGTCCCTAAGCTCAGCATCTAAAAGCTCTCCCTAGAACTAACAGTGTATGATTTTTTTTATTGACTAGACTTCCAGCCAGTCCTCCTGTCTTGGCATCCCCTTCAGTCTGCTTCCCCTGGCACTCGTGAAGCCAGTTCCTGAGCCTTTGGGGAGGTAGGGGGCTTATATAGAAGTCAGGTTGTTTTGTCCATTGCTAGTTTAGGATTTAGCTCTCTGGGCTTGTTGAGTCAGCGCTCATTCATTTTTCTGCTTACCAGCTTCCAAAATGCCACTGATACTTCTTTCCCATTCTTCTTGTCCTTGTGGGTTTATACCTTTTAAACAGCAAATCCAGGGGTGCCTGGGTGGCTCAGTTGGTTAAGCATCTGAGCCCTGCGTCGGGCTCTGTGCTGACAGCTCAGAGCCTGGGGCCTGCTTCAGATTCGTGTTCCCCCCTCTCTCTGCCTCTCCCCTGTTCTCTGTCTCGGTCTCTCTCAAGAATAAACAAAAATTAAAAAAAAAAAAATTTAAACAGCAAATCCAAAAACTTTAGTGTCCGTTTAATGGGGTTTCAGCAGTGAGTGGGGGTAAATGCATGTGTGCGATCTATCACCGTCTATAGCTGGAAATCTTACCCACTCATACCGATTTGCCCCTTGACTTCCTTAAGATTGCTGAAAGACTGGAATTTCTTGGGAGCTTATTCTTTGTCCTTAGGGAATGCAGAATTCGAATTAACTTCTGCCGGATAGATATTCCGTCACTTACACACTGGGTCCTAAGTGTTACAAGGGTCAGTCCTATGAAGAGTGAAGGGGAGCCTATAAATAGCCAGTAGCTGGTCCCACGTGTACATGTGTCCAGGACCGTTAGCTGAATGGGCATTTGCTCCTCATTGGACAGGTTTTTAGTCTGTGTGCCCATGATCAGAAATATCAAAAGCTTTAAAAGGCCCAAGCTGGGCCATGCACATCTCTTTTCATCACACCCTCTGTGCTCTGACTTTGATTTCAGCTTTTCTAAGTCTTAACTCTTTCTTTGTTTTTTTTTCTGTAGGATCATGGATTTTCCTGGACACTTTGAACAGATCTTCCAGCAACTGAACTACCAGAGACTTCACGGTCAGCTCTGTGACTGTGTCATTGTAGTGGGGAATAGACATTTTAAAGCCCACCGCTCTGTACTGGCAGCATGCAGCACGCATTTCCGAGCCCTGTTCTCCGTGGCAGAGGGAGATCAGACCATGAACATGATCCAGCTGGATAGCGAGGTAGTGACAGCGGAGGCCTTTGCTGCACTGATTGACATGATGTACACCTCCACCCTCATGCTGGGGGAGAGCAACGTTATGGATGTCTTATTGGCAGCCTCTCACCTGCATTTGAACTCTGTCGTTAAGGCATGTAAACATTACTTAACGACAAGGACGCTGCCCATGTCTCCCCCCAGTGAGTGCGTCCAGGAGCAGAGTGCCCGCATGCAGCGCTCCTTTATGCTGCAGCAGCTGGGGCTGAGCATCGTGAGCTCGGCCCTCAATTCCAGCCAGAGTGGCGAGGAGCAGCCAGCCCCCCTGAGCTCGTCGATGCGCAGCAACCTGGACCAGCGGACACCCTTCCCCATAAGACGCCTTCATAAACGCAAGCAGTCTGCAGAGGAGCGGGCCAGACAGCGCCTCCGACCCACCATGGAGGAGGCCGCCATCGCTGACGTTACGCCAGAGAACGGGCCGTCAGGGGTCCACTCTCGGGAGGAGTTCTTCTCACCAGACTCCCTGAAAATGGTGGATAACCCTAAGGCTGACGGAATGACCGACAACCAGGAAGATAGTGCCATCATGTTTGACCAGTCTTTCGGTGCTCAAGAAGATGCCCAGGTGCCCAGCCAGTCTGACAACAGTGCCAGCAACATGGCCCAGTTGTCTATGGCCTCTCGTGCAACTCAGGTGGAGACCAGTTTTGAGCAGGAAGCCGCGACCGAGAAAAGTGGTTTTCAGTGTGAAAATCCTGAGGTTGGCCTTGGTGACAAGGAACACATGAGAGTGGTGGTTAAATCTGAGCCCCTGAGCTCTCCTGAGCCTCAGGATGAAGTGAGTGACGTGACCTCACAAGCAGAAGGCAGCGAATCTGTGGAAGTGGAAGGGGTTGTGGTCAGTGCCGAGAAGATAGACCTCAGCCCTGAAAGTAGCGATCGGAGTTTCTCGGATCCCCAGTCTAGCACTGACAGGGTAGGTGACATCCATATTTTGGAAGTCACAAATAACCTAGAACATAAATCGACTTTTAGCATCTCGAATTTTCTTAACAAGAGCAGAGGCAGTAACTTTAGTGCAAATCAGAACAATGATGATAACATCCCAAACACCACCAGTGACTGCAGGTTGGAGGGCGAGGCCCCTTATTTGTTGAGTCCAGAGGCTGGGCCTGCTGGCGGGCCCTCCTCGGCCCCTGGCTCTCACGTGGAGAACCCATTCAGTGAGCCTGCGGACTCCCACTTCGTCAGGCCTATGCAGGAAGTGATGGGCCTGCCATGTGTGCAGACTTCAGGCTACCAAGGAGGAGAACAGTTTGGGATGGATTTTTCCAGGTCCGGTTTGGGCCTCCACTCCTCCTTCTCCAGGGTCATGATGGGCTCCCCAAGAGGAGGAGCCAGTAACTTTCCGTACTACCGACGCATAGCTCCCAAAATGCCGGTTGTAACTTCTGTCAGGAGCTCCCAGATCCCAGAAAACTCTGCCGGTTCCCAGCTAATGATGAATGCGGCCACGTCCTCCTTTGAGAACGGCCATCCTTCGCAGCCTGGCCCTCCGCAGCTGACCAGGGCATCTGCTGACGTTCTGTCAAAGTGCAAGAAGGCCTTGTCAGAGCACAACGTCTTGGTCGTAGAGGGGGCTCGCAAGTACGCCTGCAAAATCTGCTGCAAGACTTTTCTGACCTTGACAGATTGCAAGAAGCACATCCGTGTTCACACAGGTGAAAAACCCTACGCCTGCCTCAAGTGCGGCAAGAGGTTCAGTCAGTCCAGCCACCTGTATAAACATTCAAAGACCACCTGCCTGCGCTGGCAGAGCAGCAACCTGCCCAGCACTTTGCTCTAACCCCGACCTCCTGAGATCACGCCGACGCCAGCCGCGGGACCGAGGCCATCATCTCCTCTGGTTGGTGGTTCACGCCGTCGGGGCGGAGGCTTCAGGCCGCCCAGTGGCTCCGCAGATTCCTGTGGCTGGTACGTGGGGAGCGAGTACGTGTAGCACGCGTGCTGCTGCATTTCCGAACGAAATGCACACTTTTGGAGAGGGACGTGGTCCCTGAAACCAAGTTCTTCCTTAGGGTTGAGTAATTCAGTCAGAAAGTAGTTTGTAATTGATGGTGTGAAAAGTGGCACATTTAAAAATTAAGAATTCAAGTGCAAAAAAATTTTTTTAGCAATTTTTGTAAAACTCTGTGAAGCATTTAATTAAATTTCCTATATCCTCTGAGGGGAATATTATATATCTGTACGGTGATGCAAAATGCACTTACGTGTAACCAGTGGCGATCTCGTGCCTGTCTGAAAGGAAGGCCCTTGAGGACACGCCTGTCCGCCACGAATGCTTTAAAGTGTATCATGAGCTAGTCCTAGGCCTCAGAAAGTACTGTATTTTAAATTTCCGTCTCATTTGCAGTCACAGACACTGCACTTTGATGGTGCTGACACTGGGTCCAGAGCGAGCGTTCTCCGGACCGTTAGGTGTACATACTTTTGAAAACATCACTGCTGGATAGATGTTTGAACAATTTTTCCTGCTTTTCAAAGCAGAGCTGTAAATGGAGTATGTACTTGTAGGGAGTGACAAGTGAGGTATTGTTTCTGTATGTGCTGTTTTAGTGGGGTCTTAACCAACTTGTGTCACATATGTTACAGCTCCATGTTTGGAAGTCAGAAAAGAGCTGGTGTTTGTCTTTGTTTTAATGGTGTGGAGTCCTGTTTTGTGGGATCTTTCATGGCGCATTTACCCTGCGCTCCATCCAGGCTTCGGGGGCCGGGCCAGCCTGACACATCTCACCCAGCGACAAGCCCATTCTCTGCTTCGCTTCTTCACACTCTCTTGCCCCGTGTGGCATCTTTCCCAGGCCTACGTTACTGTTTTTGTTGCAGACTAACCAAAAATGATGTTAACCCCCTCCACCGTGGGTTTTATTACTTTTATATACTGTAGTTTTAAAGTGTAGACCTGAGCTTTTACTGTTGTTTCCCCCACCCAATACTGAATGTTTAAAATCCAAACGTAGCAGTGTTCCCAGATAACTCTTTTCCAGACTCTGTAAGAGAGCTGGGCAGCCCAGAGCATGGCAGTCACCAAGCAGCACCAGACACTGAGGAGACATCTGGGCCACTGCCCGGGGCCTCTCTGGGCCCCAGGGCCTCGCTTTCCCAGCCCCTCCTGCGCTGTCAGGGCTGCTGCTGGCACCTGTGTTAGGTCGAGCCCTGGCTTCTATGCCTCGAGGGGGACGTGCCTCTGTAGAGCTCATGAAGTCAGTGTAATTCATGCACGAACAGGAGTTCAGTTTTTACACAGCTCTTTTAGAGACACCAAACCATTGTGCATAATCGAGAGAAATCCTTCCTTTGTTTAGCAAGCTAAGTACGTGTAGCCTGAAACAATCGGCATGGGTTTTCTCCTCTGAATCTAGCGTGTGCAGTTACACACCTGTCTGTGGATAAAATCCTAACGTTCAGAGTCGGGCTCAGCATCGACCTGTGAACTGAGCCCCAGGGAGAAAAGCCAAAAGAGAAACTTCTGTGATTCCTCTCCTTTCCAGATGTGGGAAAGAGACCGTCGGAGGATAGGGGATCACGTGTGTGTGGCTTTTGTCAGCGGTCTTGATGTGAGGAGGCTCTACATCTACCCCTCTACTTGACGTGGGGACCGGTGTCTTGTGAGGACATTAACCTTGGGAGGCAGGTAGGTCAAGGTGGAGCACAAGAGAGGCCCTGCCTAGGCCCAGGGAGAGGAACCGGTAGCAATGGGGAGAGCAGTGCCAGCCTCCTTTCCCTTCCAGCTTGAGGAGGAGGTGCCAGGAGGCTGCGCCCTCACCTCAGCTCAGGCTTAAGTGGACTTTGCTTTAGGGCCTGTCTCTGACACAGCGGCTGGAGCCCTGTCTCTCCACTGCTAGATGGAATCTGGAATCTCTCATCTACCTCTTAGTCGGTTTCTATGTGTGAGAAGCAAGCTTTTGGGCCAGTGTCCTCATACATGCTGTAGAACTTAGAAAATAATTCAGAGGTTCCCTGTAAAACCAGTCTCAGGGTTCCTATGATCCGAAGTTTCTACCTGAATTATAACTGGTATTGGGTACCTGGATTTTGATTGGTTAGCCTTAATTAGAGCCTGGCGTAATCATTTCTGGTGATCAAATCATAAAGTTCTTTCAGGGCACCCCTGTCAGTGGTGCTATGCTGGTCAAAATTTGAGATTTTGAAATAAAAAATTTGTCACATACATGCCTCTAACTAAACGTGTTCTTTTTCTTCACTTAGGTTACTAAGGTTGACACAAGACAGGGAAGTAGTATGGCTTTCTCTGCTAACGCTGCCTTGACCGGTACTTTTTGAATAAAAAACCCAAACCTCCTACCAAACACTCCTCACGCGGTCACTCACAATTATCGGTCACTCCCCTCAGTTCAGTCCCTCTGCGCTCCCTGCACTCTGCCCGTCTTGGAGGCGAGGACATGCGTGAGGCTTTGTTCTCCGCACACCCTGCCCTCCTCTTAGCCAGCCTGCTTAATCCTGTGCTTTCTGCCGCTCCCTTACCTGCCTCCCAGGGTGAAAGCTCCGTGTGCCAGTTTGGCTTGGCGGGGAAGAGCCGGAACCTGATTCCTCCAGCAGGAGCGGGGCTGTGGCCATGCAGGGGGCCTGGCCTCAGGAGGAATAAGCAAGGTGGTGATCAGAAAAAGGGCATCCACCTGGGGGTGGGGATGGCGGGGGGGGGGGGGGGGGGGTGGGGGGGTGGGGGGGTGGGGGGGGGGGAGATGGACAAAGGGAGCAAAGTGTGAAGGTGCTGACACTCATTTTAAAATAAAAATTAAATGCACCTACCTCCAATTATTCTTGACCCTAAATTTAGAGTGCTGTGACCTCACCCAGTTCTCCTTGCCATGTATATTGGCTTTGATGGTCTAGGTATCGGCCTGAAGTGCCATGATCACTGCTGGGCTCTGGCTGTCCCACCCTCAGTGAGGGACAAGCAAAGGAGCTGAGCAGGAGATGAGGGGTAAGGTGTTGTGGAAAGGTTCTAATAACTCACATGTGGCGGTGGGGGGGGGGGGGTGGTGAGGGCTGGGGGCGGGGCGGAACCCACAGGTCACTAGATGTCCTGATTTTAGAAAGGGAAGCAGGTGCTCTGGTTAGCTTCTCCCAGTTACAGGACCACACAGTGTCTCAGACCATCATTTAATAGGATCACATACTTTTGGCTCAGACGATTCCAATCACGAAAGTGGCAAGCCCGTGTGTCAGCCCTGGTCTTCATTCCGCAGGATCGGAACAGATCAGACTTTCTCCCTTGGCTCCCGTCCTGTGGGCCCAAATGAAGCCTACGCCCACTGACAGACTCCAAGGGCACCGCTGGCCTCCTGACCCTCCGGGACTCCTGTCTGGCTACAGCTTGAGTTCACTGGGCATCGGCTCCCCTCTCAGTCCAGCCAGCAAGTTGTTAGCTGCCAACAGGGACATGGTGTTTCGGGTTCCGTAGGTGGCACTGCCAATGTGGGGTAGGATCACTGGAAAGGAGCAGAGGAGAGGGAGGTAAGAAGGGTGTTTCAAGAGCCTTAAAGCGGGCTCTGCTTTCCCTACCAGGGGTTGCCAGTGAGAAGAATAGAGAGGACCTGCCTTAGTGGTCTTTGATTTGCCTACTCTCACGTGCTGCACTCCCGTGGGGCTGTCGGAGTAACGGTATAGGGACTCGAGGCTACAGAAACCCAGATGCGAGGGTGGCAAGAGATGTGTATCCTAAATTTGAGGATGTTGAACCCAGAAGGGGTCTTGGAGCCTATCCAGACCCAGCCCTTCAGATATCAGATGGTGAAACGAGGTGCCAATTCAGCTTGGGGGTTTCAGCACTGGCCATCCACACCTGTGCCCCTGAACGTGGTGCCACACGGTTTCTCATGTACACAACTAACTAGAAGAGGAAATGGTGCACAGACCGGCTCCCTCTGGCCCCACCCACTGCAGAGCAAGTGAGGTCACTTGTCCTCAAAGAATGCCTTTCAAAAGCAGCACCCAGGGCACTGAACTGAACTCCCGGGCCTTGCGGGGATGGGACAGTCTCAGCTGTGGGCAACAGCCCAGATATGACAGCCAACGTTCCTCCTTTTAGCCTGGAGTGGATGCCGGGGCCAGGTTTCCAAGGGCTACGATAATGAGAGCATTCCCTGTGGGGAAGCAGCTAAGAACCTTCTCTTTGGGTTCCCATTCCAGAATGTAAATAAAGGACAGGGACTGGCTTAGACCCCACGGTTCTGTATTAGTCTGGAGACAGAATCCACGCCAGCTACCTGGACAGAACCTACTATAAAGAACGTTAACCAGGTATAAGGGAACTGGAGAGGCTAAAAAGAGAACACTGAGGCAGCAGTTCTCAAAGCGTGGTTCCCATTTTTTTTTTAATATACACCCACAATTCAATTTGACTTTTAAAGATACTGATACACAGAAACAACAAGCAAGATGGGGAAGGGTGAAGAATCAAGGCTAAGGAACAAAAGTAACATGAGATCTCTAAAGACTTCAGCGGGTATGCAGGATTGGATTATTTTGGTTCTTAGAAAGCAAAATCTAACTCAAGCTAATGTAAGTGGAGATCAGATTTTTCAAGAGGACTGGAGAGATCATGGAACATGTAGAAAACCCTATGGTCAGCAAAAATCAAGGAGACGGACATGGAGAAAGCCCAGCTGAAATCTTCTCTTTTATGTTTCTAGAGATCATTGCACCGACTCCTGTCGAGTTTTCAAAGGCTCGGAAAGGAATGTTGCACGGGCTGAGCTTATGCACTAGTTGACTGAGATGAAGGACAACCAGAAGACGGACTTTTATCAAAACGCACACATGTGTCTTTCACATTTTAGATGTGCATGCAATGTAACTTTTAAAAATCCTTAACTCCTGTTTTGAGCCTCCATTCAAAGGAGCACTGGTGTGGGAGCACATGAGAAGCACGTATTTTCAGGCCCTACCCCAGACCTCCTGGAGCAGAAGCCCTTGGCCCAGCACCCTGTGCTCGGTCAGTCCCTTCAGGTGACTGAGGAATGTAGAGATTTAAGAACCACCGCACCAAGGTATCCCAGACGGCAACCTGCAGAAGCCTTGACCTCCCTGGGCTGGGTGACAGGGAGAGGGTGGGACCGTGTAAAACTTAGGACGCTGAAGGAAGGGCCCCTCTAGCCCTGCCACTCAACCTCTGTGGCCTGCGTCTCTGAGGCAGTGCAGCGGCTAAGCCGATGCTGGGAAGACTGCAAGCCAGATTCGCTGGCCACCGCAAGGACGGCTGCCGCTGGCCAGGAAGCGTTGCCACGTGCTGCTAGCAGAGACAGACACGCGGGAAGGCAGGAGGAAGCCAGGTCCTGCCACCTCCCGGCTGGCAGGCCCAGCAGAAACGGGGTGTGCGGCGTTCCAGCCGCCGCATCACGAAAGCGGAATATCCAAGGGTAGGTTTGGAGCCGAGAGACTGGCACGAGTTACAAATATCAGAATTGCAATTACGTTTTCAGTTTCTCACCTTTGCACTGGTCACGGCAGTGTATAGTAACAGGTCTTACCCACGCAAGCTATGGATGGAAGACACGCAGTCACACCCTTCTTTTCAACAAGTCCACCCCCCACCCCACCACCTAGACTCACTCCTTTAGGGACAGAGACCTAGATGCACATGCCCAAGAGGCCCTCCCCTCGTCACTATGTGCCAGTGTCACCAGCAGCATAAAACACGTGGTCCGGGGCGTGTCCCTCTGCGCTCGGTACTGCTCACGGCGGCTTTGCACGCAGCACCTCCAGACCACCCCTATCTCTCCTGGGGTCCTACGTGACTTCGCATCGGGAAATTGCCGTTCTCACCACAGTTCTTCAGAGTCAGGAGAGGGTGGTTTGTCGGCAGCGGTTCTGGGGTCGTCACATCCAGTCCAGCAGCGGCAATCTGCCCGCCAGCCAAGGCCTGATACAAGTCGTCCTGGTTCACCACGTCTCCCCTGCGAATGACAGTGGTGACGTGGGTGCCCCGGAGCTTCCTCCACCCAGGCCTCCTTTATGGCAGAACCACCCACAGGACACATTTTCCCACTGACCAGGCACCCTCGGCACCGACGTTTAAAGGAGGAAGCCTGACAAGACACTTCCTTACAGTAAGTCTCTGCAGTACTACTGAGAGGCCCAGGCCTATCCCTTTGCAGCCGTGTGACCTCGGGCAAGCGTGTCACGCTCCTCTGGAAGACAGGGAGAGCACAGCCATCCCCAGGTGTGCGTACTGACCCATCGCTGCAGGGACAGGGCCCGGCATCAGCATTCCTGTGGGGCCCCGTCCAGGTGTTTGTGATCTGGCTGGCCCCCGGAGCGCCCACTGAGAACCACTGCAGCATGCTCGTGGGCACATGCCTACTGCGGGCAGAGACGCAAGGATACTCCTCACTACATCCACCCATGCGGGCAGCCTCCCCCCCGTGACCGGGCCACCGAAGTAAAGAAATTGTGGGCTAGACGCTTAGACTGCACACGAAGCAGTGTCCGTGCAGTAAGAAAGAACGCAGCCCCCCGCGTGGTATTGGGTATGTGCAGGTGCTCAGTGAATGGAAGCTGGGACGCTGTCAGCCATCAGCATGAGCCCTGTGTTCCTGCAGGTCCCGCTCCCCTCCAGGTCACCTCCTTTGTGGCTGAACGTTAAGAATTACAGGGGCCTCTGCAGTGGGGAGCCCTGAGGGGGCCTCACGAAAGCCCTCCCTTTGCCTTTATTTGCCTCCAAACTGACTTAAGCGGGTTCATTTAAAAAAAAAAATTTTTTTTTTAACGTTTATTTATTTTTGAGACAGATAGAGACAGAGCATGAGCAGGGGAGGGGCAGAGAGAGAGGGAGACACAGAATCTGAAACAGGCTCCAGGCTCTGAGCTGTCAGCACAGAGCCCGACGCAGGGCTCAAACTCACGGACCGTGAGATCATGACCTGAGCCGAAGTTGGACGCTTAACTGACCGAGCCACCCAGGCGCCCCTGACTTAAGCAGGTTCAAAGGGCACCATCTGGGAAGGGGATGGAGTGACAGAGAGGGAAGGTCTGCCCCCACATGCCCAGTGGCCTGAAGGCACCCTGGGGACACTGTGACGAACCACAATAAACTGGGTCTGGGTCTATGTTCCCAAGCACAAAGGTTCAAACCGTCACTGCCTCAGACGGGCAGACCTAGGCTCCGTGTTGTGGGTGATCAGCCTCTGAAGGGCTGTTAAGATCGTTACGTCCAACTCTTTGTGGTAGAGAACACGGGCTGCCCAAGGGTACCTAGTTCCTCGCCGCTATCAGGCCTCCACTCTCTGAACCAACACCACCCGTGCCCAGCCCTGAGCAAGGCTCGGGGTGCTGCTGGGAACCAGGCATGCCAGGCCTGCTCCGACCAGCATGCTGTTCTTCCTCCCAGCCTGGGGCACTCTCTTGTGGCCTTTACTTACTTCTGAGTGGCTGGTGGGTTGGTTCATGGAGTGGCAAGCTGCACCTGTGGTCTCATCGACAGCCTACGGGGAGGAAAACCTTGGATCACAGCAGCAGGGGCAGCCCCTCTCCAGGCTCGCTCGGCGCCCCAGAGAGGTTAGACGGCCCCGGCATACCTGCTGATGTTGACAAACACGGCTGTCTTTTTCATCTGCTGGAAGAAGTCCTTGTTGCAGAGTCCCTTGGTTGCAGGCGTTAAGGAGCAGGCCACAATGATGAAATCGGACTCGGCGGCCAGCTTGGGGGTGGACACTGGGGGAGAGCAGGGCTCCATCAGACACCGGGTCCCAGGGTGGAGACAGCAGAAGGGTGGGAGACCAGAACTGGTCCTCGCTTCCTTCTCCAGAATTGGGAACTCCCAAGAAGCTTCCTGAAGGCCTTGTCTCTACCTGAACACCTCTGATAACTGTATAAAGTCGACAGCCACTGGTGGGATCCTGGTGTATTACAGCATTCATCCAGCCCCTGGTCTCACAGATGGGGAAACTGAGGCCAGAGAGGGGCAGGAGCTTGTCGAGGTCACACAGTGGGACCTGGGTGCCTCTGGCTTTTACCACCTTCAAGGCCCAGTGTGCCAAGGGGGTGAGGAATGGCTAAAATCCAACTGCCCTCTGTTCACCGAGCTATGTACCTGCCAAGGGGCTGCATCCACCGGACACAGGCTGGGGGACGGGGCTCACCAGTTTATTAAGAAAACGTGAGTGAGAGTTCCCAGCAATTCCTTACATCTGTCACCATCCTGCTGCTTGGCCCAGACATGGCCAGTGGTGACAAGGAACTCTGAAAGTGTTCCTGGAGAGTTCTGGCATGAAGAGAACTCACTGTGTGGCCCGGATAAGTCCCTGTGCTCTCTCACCAGGCCTGTGTCCAGAGGCAAGCAGATCAGATAGCACCTGAGGGACACCGCAGGCCCTAGACACACCTGGAGCTCCCATACTCTGCCCCCAAAATGCTGCCACTACAGGAACAGACAGACCCCCCCCCCCCCCCAGACGGGTGCAGATAGGGCTCCTATGGAAACCAAGGCTATACTTACCAAACTCGGCCTGGAATTCTGCTGCTTCCTGAGGCCGGGGCTGGCGCCCTGTGTATAGAAATTTCTGGATGCCGAATGGCTTCAGACGTCGAGCGATGGCCTGACCTGGAGGCAAAGAGTGTCCTGGCTTGTCCCCAACCCCTGAGAGGGCAGGAGCAGCACCCAACAGCTCCAGAGCCAGGGAGCCCCTGGGAGGTTGGCCCTTTCATCAGCTCCCCACATGAACTGGTCCTGCCCCATGAACCAGCCCCCAGCCAGCCCACACTGCCCCCAGGGGGACAGAGATCTGGAGGCAGCCCCACAGCTCCTCTGAGGCTGTGGCTGGCTTATGCTGTCCTCACATGGTCCTGGTCCCCTGCTAACCTTCCCTGAGAACTGGACCTGGCATCCCAGGAGTGGCCTGAGCGGTCCCCTCCCTTCCTCTGGACCCCTGCTTCTGTTAACATAGCCCAAGACCTCTTATGACTTCTCGGTGGCACCGCCCAACCGCCAAATCGCCCCAAATCTTTAAGACATCTTTACATGAGCTGCTACTTGGGCTGCTGGATTTTCAGAATCAGAAAGTGCCCCAAAGTTGGTGGGTTCTTCCAACTCCATCCTCACCCTCACCTCTGTGCCAGGCAGATGCCAGAGAACCAGTGACAGCTGCCTGTCTGGCTGAGCACAAGCCTTCATGCCAGATTTCTCTAAGCAGGAGCCACTGGAAGAAAACAGCTCTGTCGCGTCTGCAGACTCACAGGTAAAGCTCGGCCCACTGGACCGTCTGGTTCCTGAGTTAAAGCTTTATGAGTCAAATGCCTTCCAGACAGGCCTGGGGGAGCGCGAGCTGTCCCACAAGAAACCCTCCTAGAGGCCCCAACCCCTCCGTCGTCGTCATTGTCACCTTCATCTGTTCTGCATGGAGCTGTCATCGTACAGAAGCCTGACGCTTACAGCTTGCTTCTATCACCTAGCGAGTTCTTAACAAACTCCTGTTTTTGTTTCTTCTGTTTTTTGTTTTTGCCTGTGTTTTACAAAACTGTGTCTGTTCATTAGATGTTCCTTCTGAATGCAAAGTGCGCTGGGAACAGCCAGTTATGGCCACCCTTTCCAAAGGACTGTCAACTTCTAGACACAGGGCGCCAAAGACTCAAACCAAGCCAAGGTTGCTGGAGTGGACAAGTGGGTAGGTGGGAACCTCACCTATGCGCCCCAGCCCGATGATGCCGACAATGCTCTGCGTGAGTCCATAGCCACACATCCACAGGGGCTTCCACGAGGTCCAGCCACCGCTGTGAGGAGAGGAGGGGTCGGTAAGAGGACCCCACCTTGGGCAAACATGAGGGCTCACTGTGAACTCACAGACCCAGAACCCCAAGGGGGAGAAGATCCTTCTCTCCAGGTCAAAGGACACACAGTAGCATGAATTACACCCATAGCCACTCAGCACTTTGGATAAGCAGCCGAAAAGACTCTTTCTTTAAAGCCACTGGGGGTGGGGCACCTGGGTGGCTCAGTCGGTTAAGCGTCCGGCTTCAGCTCAGGTCATGATCTCACAGTTCGTGGGTTCGAGCCCCACATCGGGCTCTACGCTGACAGCCCAGAGCCTGGAGCCTGCCTCCAATTCTGTGTCTTCCCCTCCCTCTGCCCCTCCCCTGCTTATGTACTTGTGTGCGTGCATGCTCTCTCTCTCAAAACTAAACATTAAAAATTTTTAAAAAAGATAAAGCCACTGGGGACACAGAATCCAAGGCCTGGAAGGGGTCTTAGAAGTCCTTGTCCCATTTTTCAGATGGAGAAACTGAGACCAGAAAGGATGCCCCAAGGTCATCCAGCCAGGGCAGAGGTAGAAGCAGCAGGTTGCAAATTCGGGAGCTGGATTCCAAAACCAGAATTCTCAGCACCCCAGGGAAGCAACACAAA
The DNA here is from genome assembly GCF_018350195.1 of Panthera tigris. Classification (NCBI taxonomy): domain Eukaryota; kingdom Metazoa; phylum Chordata; class Mammalia; order Carnivora; family Felidae; genus Panthera; species Panthera tigris. The sequence continues at coordinate 58,521,817 of NC_056672.1, read as the reverse complement.
ATAAAGCCATAGCCGCTCCCCGCCCTTGCCCTGGGTGGACAGGGGGATGGCGCCTGCCTTGAGCCACTTCTGATAAGATGTCGACTCCCTGGATAGGAGGGTGAGCAGGATGTGAGCGGGATGTGAGCGGGACGTGCAGCACTGTGTCTCCTCAGCCACCTGCTGCCCCTGCCCCAGCTGCACCCCTGGGGCCCTGCGTCTGCATGCCTGCTGGCCTCCCTGCAGCTGGAATGCCTGCCCCAACTCTGGACACGCAGACACAAGTCCCTGACCCGAAACCTTCAGGCCAGGGTTTTGAACTTTCAGTTTTCAGAAAGGCTGTCTGGTGCATGTGCAACATTCTACACAACACCCTCAGCTCACGATCAAACACATCGGTGTATCTGCAGCAAAACATAATGAGTGTTGCAGCGCCTGGGTGGCTCAGTCGGTTAAGCGTCTGACCCTGGATTTCAGCTCAGGTCGTGATCTCATGGTTCGTGAGACCAAGCCCTGCGTCCGGCCCTGTGCTGACAGTGTGGAGCCTGCTTAGGATTTTCTCTCTCCCTCTCTGCCCCTCCACTGCTTGTGCTCTCTCTCTCAAAATAAATAAACTTAAAAAAATTAAAAAAAAATAAAAACATGAATGTTTACACGGAGTGAGAGAAATAAAAATCATTAACAGCCTCCTGTCATGTCCAGTCAGGTTTTGCTACCAAAAGGCTTATGAAATAACCTCCAGCTTCAGAGCTTTTGGGAGTCCTGCATCACGAGCAAGGATGGTGGACCTGTCCCTCTAAGTGCTCAAGAGGACGCCACTTCTTGTGTGAAGCCTCTGATCCACACCCCTGCCCCTATTCCTCGCCAACCAGGCACAGCTGATCTGTCCCTCCCTTATCCTCCCCTCTCACGATTTCCCTTCCGTGCCACGATTCCCCCACATTTCTCTTCAGCTCTGCCCTGTACTTCAGGGTGTTGGCTGAGTCTGTCCCCCCCGGTAGATGGGACACAGCTGGGGGCGGGGACCACATCGGGGCCTGGGTGACACTGGGTGCTTAGGAACCAGCTCCTGAGCAGAGCCAACTTTCCCCTTAGGGGTTCACTCACTTCCTCACTTCCTCGATGGCTTCTGGCAAGCGGCGACAGGTGGTGAGCAGCAGGGAGACGGCGAGTTCTGCTGTGGCGTCTGTCAGGACATCTGGGGTGTAGCCCACGCGGATGCCACTATGAAGCAAAGATCTGGTGGCAACACAGGCCTCAAGCACCTTCACCAGTTTCTACCTCTGGGGCATCTCCAAATTGCTGCTCTGCTCCCTTTCTGTGCTGCCCACCGGGAAGCTCTGAGTCGTAAACGGGCCCTCAGGAACGGTCAGCCCTCCTTCCCCTGGTCTCCCACTGGGGGAGGGACACGAAGATGGAAGATCAGGGCCCAGAGTCTGGGGCAGATAACTACTTGGCCTTTCCGAATCTCCTCGTCTCAAGAGGGAAGGAAGAATACCAGCCTCTTCTACTGCAAGGGGTTGTAGTGAGGGTCAAAAACCACACTGAGTAAGAAAGGGTGCTACCTCGCGGATGTTACCTGCCGTTCCTGACCATTCGGGCTTATCGTAACTGACCCGTGCTCCGTGACAGATTTTATCGTCGGCCACCTCATATCCCCACCGAAGGGTTGGAGGGATATGAGCAAATAAATATTCTGCTCCCCTTCCGGCTCTGGGGGTCAGCCCTCACCCCGGCCCCCGCCAAATGTGCAAGCTGCGTTTACCGCTTCTTGATTTCGTCCAAAGCCAGGTGGTCAACGCCCACGGACATTGTGCTGATGACTTTGAGATTGGCTCCTGTTGTGCAGAAAAAGCATCATCTATATCTTTCCTCACGGGATTCAAAGCCACAACACTGGAGATATCACAGGGCCATCTGCTTATTATTATTTTCTTAGGATAAGAGGAAAGGCTGACATCTCGGTTCCTTACCTAAAATTCTGAACAGTCTTACTCAACAGATTTGACAATCCTCCTTGACTGCTCAGTGGTGGCTCAGGGACGTGAAGCGGCCTGCCCCAGTCACAAGCTGCCACGTGGCAGAGCTGGGGTTTACCCAGGGGCTTCTGACACGAAGGCCTCCACTCTTACCCACTGGACTGTTCCCCCAATGAATCCTCCAGTCTCCACTGACCACACCTGGGCCCTGCTGTGGACACTTCTGAGGCATCCACTGAGAAGTGGCTGCGGTGTGACCCTCTCACACCCTCTCCATAGGGCACCAGAGAGCTGCAGGGAAAGGCTGGGGCACGGACTGACTCACCACTGATTCGTGAGGGCCTCCTCCCATCCAACAGCCTCTGAGTCTGAACCTTTCCTCAAAACAACTACATAGGCTGACATTTACCTGGCCCAGGGCTGAGACCTGTGTCTGGGGTTAACACATCCTGGGCACCTGCTGGAGCTTGGCACTGAGACGGTACCTCCCACAGGATACAAATGAGCCCAGAAGGGACAGGGCCTTTCTCGAGATCGTAAAGCAAGGCTGTGGCAGGGCTAGATGAGGGCCCTGAGTCCCAGCCAGGAGAGGAGCAATGCCTGGGCCAGAGGGAGCCACACACAACGGTTCCCTCTGGCCTAGCACAGCAGCGAATGCCTTCAGAACTCAGAGAGGTGGCTGCAGACCTGTGTGGGAAGCCAGCCGCAGCAGATCGGGTGCCCTGCGGGGCCAACACACCCTTGGAATCCTCCCCAGAGTGCACACACCTGCGGCATCCAGGAGCCTCTTGTCCACGCGGTCAGTGAGGAGACAGAGTAGGCCGTGGGCCCCGGCCACACCTCGCTCCAGCTCCTTGTCGGGGATTGGCTCATCCGAGTCCCAGTGCTCCACCTGGCAGCTGAAGACCAAAGAAAGGCCTCTCAGAAGCAGGGGAGCCCCCAGAGGCCCCCAGGCTCCCAAAGGCCTCCCAGGGCTGCGGCTCCCTTTCAAAGAGCCTTCTGCTCGCTCTGGCCTCGGGCTGCCTGGGGCTGGCCGAGGAGAGTCAGGGTCAGGTGTGTGGCGCCCTCAGAACTGTCTCCAAAGGGTGGCTGAGGGTAAAGGGCTGTCACAGAGTAGAGGCCACCAAGGGCTGACAAGAGCCTAGACTGAAAGGAGAAAGTCACGGGGACAGCTCTCAGCTCAAAGCAGGGAAGAGCTTTATCACCCTCACCGGCCTCTTGGCGAGGCGGGGGTGGGGTGGGCCGGCACCACGTGAGGCTTGAACGTCCTGTCCTGGGAATCCATGCAGCGGAAAAGTCTCCTACTTGTACTCTGCCAGGAAGGACAAGAGCAAAGCGATGCAGCGCGGAGGGGTTTTAGGGCACACTCCCACGGCAGCTCGTGGGCCGTGGATGTGTTCCCAGTGGTGCTACCCAGCCTCCCAGTCCTTGCCATTTAATTCGGTGCAGCCATCAAGTATGGCAAGACATGGGAGGGCTGCTGGCACCTCCCAGAACACCCTGCTGCCAGGCCAAGCCCCGGCATAGCCCACCTTTCACCCTCCTCTCCATGGGCATGGCACCCAGTGCTGAGCTGTGCGGTCTACGGCCATTACCACCATTGTTGCTTCTGCCTCCCCCCATTCCTGCTCAGTGCTGGGTCCTTGACAGGTCCCCAGCAAAGCTTTTGTTGCACTGAACAAAATAAATAAATCTCATTTTCACATGTCACTGGGTCCCACCTTCTCCCTGCCTGACACTGGCAGGGCAGACCTGTATGACGGAGTACAGTAAGGCAGAGCTGAGTTCAAATCCCAGCTCACCGCACCAGAGCAGTGTGACTTTGGGTGAGGCACTTAACCTCTCCCAGTTTTCTTATCTGTAAAACAGGAATTACAGTACCAACTCCACAGTGTTGCAAGGATTGAGTTTATGCATAGGAAACACCTGAAAAACTGGCATGCAATCTTCAATTTAAGGGTCAGGAAAGGCCTCTGCCAACTGTCCAAAGAGACCAGGCCAGTGACTGCTAAGGTCCCTGACCCTGCTAGGGTCAAGTTTCAACAGCCTGGATCTTGCGTCACAGGCGGCCTCCCCTCTCCCCAGGCCTTTCCCTTCACCCGCACTGCACGTGCATGGGAATTGCAGGGTCTAGCGTCACTGCAACAGGCTCAGACAAGGCTAGGCCGTAGAGAACTTTTTTTAAGCCTCCCCAAACTCCACGACCGGCCCCGCCCGGCACAGCTTGGGAAGTCCGGCAAGCGCAGGGTCCTAGCTCCCCCTGGCCCCTGCCCCCCCGCCCCCCCGCCCCCGGTCCTCCGCACCAAATACAAGTGGGGGGTCAGGAGGCCGCCCCAAGCCCGCCCGGGCGCGCCTAGAGACGCTGAGTCACCCTGGGTGCGGGGTGCTGGAGATCCGCGGGGGGGGAGGTCCCGGGCTCCGCAGCCCCTTCCCTGACACCACCCCCAGCCCCGGCCCGGGGACTCTGCGTGCCGCGGGGGCTCGGGGTTCTTACTCTGCGGCGCGGGCGAGAGCGGCCCAGCCCTCGGGGGGGATCCTGCGGGTGACGAACACCTTCATGAGTCTCACTGGGTTCATCCACCTAGCAGCCGCGCGACGCTGACCGGGACCGCCGGACCGCGGGACCGCCGGACGGAAGCGGGACTTGACGAGAGACGGGGCGGGGCCTCGGAGGGGGCGGGGTGGGGCGGGGCCTGGGCGGGCGGGCGAGGGAGATACAGGGAGGTAGGAGGAGTCGGGGTAGAGGACTCTGGAGGGGTGAGGTGGGGGAGATTGCACAGCGAGCAGGGGTGAGAGAAGGGACCCGATGGGCCGCCAGTGGGGGCTGTGCGTGTTCAGGGAGTGGCAGTGACAGTGTGACTTTTTATGGGGTGTAACTGTGGGCCCCCAAGTATGAGCCTCGTGAAACTGTGTGCGCGTGACCAAGCCCTGGTGGTACTGGGACTTGTTCTGGCGGGCCTTGGTGCTTGGTCCCCAGGGCCTCCCTCTGAGCACTCACTGCGGCAGAGGCCCAGGGACTGGAAGGTGTGTCTGGAGTTGGGAGTTGGGGTGGGTAAAGGGGCATCCAGGGGAGAGTCCTGTGTGAGTGTGTGTGCATGTCTGTCAGGATGCCTATAGCTGTCGGAGTGTGTCTGTCCCGAGAGGGAGATGCAGTCAGGGACCATCCTGATTCCCAGAGCCTGACTGTCCTTGCTAGGTCTCTTCCATTATGGTCACACTGTTCCAGGCAGAGGCCTTTGGTCACAGATGAGCTCTGATCCAGGCCTGTGTCTTCTATACTCGGGAGGCTGGACCAGGGCAGTGTGAGTCCAGGCATGGCCTCTTTAAAACCTGGTTCATTTCCCCATAGGAAATCCACAGTTGTGAGGGGGAGTTTAATTGGTCATGGGCCACCTGGCAGGCCGGACAACTGCTGACTGGCAAGCTGAGTCCTCTTGGTCAGCTCACATCATCTTTCTAAGCCTCAGTATCTTCAGCTACAAAATGGGGTAACAAGCACTTACCTTTGAGGGTTACTGTGACCATTAAACAAGCACCGTTTGCATGGCGCCTGGGCCGTGTTAGGTGTCCATCGCGTACTGAGGCTGTGGAGGGGAGAGGTGAGGAGCTCAGGCTCTGAAGCCTGGGCTTAAATCCCAGCTCTGCCACCCACTAGCCACAAGTCATTAAACTTCTGTGTGCTTCAGCTTCCTCGTCTGTGAGATGGGGTTAATAGTCGTGCTACCTCATGGCTCCTCGAAGAGATGAACCACGTGTGCCAATGTTACCACAGCATGTAACACATGTGGCGGGTGCCTGACAAATAGTAACACGTCCAGGGAAACCCACACCCTGGTGCCCTGAGGCTGGTAGTTAGTTGGTCAGAACTGTAGCTGCAGAAGCCAGACTTAGGACAAGTGGAGGGGGGCGCCGGGCCTAGGAGCACCCAGAGGACAAAAGCCCCGCCTGGCAGTCTCTTCCCCGCCAGTTTTACCTGAATCCATTTCTGCCCCCTCAGGGCCCAGATAGGAAACAGAGACAGGCACAGAGAGGTCACGTGTCCAGCTTGGGGTCACACAGCAAATCACCGGAAAGGCCAGAGTTGGCCCCCTGCGTCATCTGGATCCCTGACCATCTCCCTAAGTAACACATTAATGAATGTCTTACCCCAGAGACCATTATCTGCACTGCTAGGCCACCCCAAGGACAATTTCTAAAACACTTCAAACATTGACACAACAAGGTGTTTTTCTGTCCGCAGACCAGGCCCTCTGGGCGACAGCACAGCCTGTTAATCAATGATGGCACCTGAGCCCAGCTCCTCCTCCACACCAGGACGGGCGGGGACACTGCCTGCGCACCAGGGGAAGGAGGGGGCATGACACCTGAACGGGCCCCCTCCCCCGAGGGAGAGCACCCAGCTGACACTCAGTCAGTGTTACTGGGTGGTGGGTGTGAGCCAGAACACAGAGCCGCTGAAGGTCCCTGAGGGGGGAACCAGTGAAGTGGCAGAGAGAGGAAGGATCTGAGCGGGAGAAGGTTTCACTGGGGAAAACTAATTGTGTAACAAGTAGCTAATATCGGTGGGGTTCTTATTAAGTTCCGGTCACTGGACGTGGTAGATCACTAATTTAAACGTTGCAACACCCTGTGCGGCATACCGTCACTCTCCCCACTTCACAGATGAGGAAGTCGAGGGCAAGAACGGTGAAATCATTGGCTTAATGTCATACAGCTACTAGGAGGCTGGGCTTGGATTCAAGACCCAGCATCCCAACTCCAGACCCAGGCTGTTAACCACTGTGCCAGCCTGATGGGAGTAGCGAGGGTGTCTTAATCTGTTAGGTCTGCTGTAACAAAATGCTATATACTGGGTGGCCTAAATGGCATTTATTTCATACAGTTCTAGAGGCTGGAAGCTCAAGGTCAAGGCACAGGCAGGTTTACTGTCTGGTGAGGGCTTCTTAATTCATAGATGGCCATCTTCTTGCCGCGTCCTCACTCGGTGGGAGAGGCAATGGAGCTGTCTGGGGTCTTTCTTAAAAGGGCACTGATCTCGGGGCGCCTGGGTGGCTCAGTCGGTTGGGCGTCCGACTTCAGCTCAGGTCACGATCTCGCGGTCCGTGGGTTCGAGCCCCGCGTCGGGCTCTGGGCTGATGGCTCGGAGCCTGGAGCCTGCTTCGGATTCTGTGTCTCCCTCTCTCTGCCCCTTCTCTGCTCATGCTCTGTCTCTGTCTCTCAAAGATGAATAAACGTTAAAAAAAAAAAAAATTTTTTTTTAAAAAAAGGGCACTGATCCCATTCATGAGGGCTCCACTCTCATGGCCTAATCCTCCCAAAGGCCTCACCTCCTAATACCATCACATTGAGCATGAGGATTTCAAAATATAAATGGGGTGGAGGGACACAAACATTCAGTCTCTAACAGAAGGTAAAGGGGGCGAGTGGGGAGCTACATCTAAGGTATTGGCTTAGGGGGACTCTTGGAGATGGCTGTCACTTTGATGGATATCCAGGAGGAGGTGTAAGGGTTGGGGAGGGGAGACAGAGGTAGCTACATTCAGGAGAGCTCCCTTGGAAGAGCCCAGGAGGGAGGTGGAGTCTGAAGGTCAGGGAGAGGTGGGGGCTGGAGCCATAGTTTCAGAGTCACCAGCATGGGATGTAGCCTAGGGGACACCTGGGCAACAGAGAGGCAGGGCCACAGTTCTGTCAGGGAGACTGAGATTTAGAGCACACCGAAGTTCAAAATGATAGTAACAAAAGGAGTTTTTGTAGGGCTTTTATGATTTCACTTTTACATTTAAATCTTGAATCCATTTGGGGGAACCCGGGTGGCTCAGTCGGTTAAGCGTCTGACTTCGGCTCAGGTCATGATCTCCCGGTTTGTGGGTTCGAGCCCTTGTGTCCAGGCTCTGTGTTGACAGCTCAGAGCCTGCTTTGGATTCTGTGTCTCCCTCTCTCCCGGCCCCTCTGCTGCTCGCACTCTCTCTCTCAAAAATAAATAAACATTAAAAAAACTCTTGAATCCCTTTGGAACGTGTTGGAACATTTGCATATGGTTTGAGGAGGGCCTCACCTGAATGTTCTCAGATGGTTAACCAGTTACTCAAGCACTATTTTTAAATGAATGTTTTCTTTAATTTTGGAATAGATCACAAATGCACAAGATGCAAATTCCCAAAGGCACACAAAGGTATAAGGCGGAGCTGTCTCTCCTCTCCCCAGAAGCAGTCACATCTTTCCAGAGGTGTTTAATGTCTACGAGAACACGCGTATGCTTTCACAGAAATGGTCGCACGTGCAAACACTTTGCATCACTTGGTTTTTTACCAAACAGTGGAGCTTGGTGATCATTCCACATGAGCACACGTCAAGCCTCATTCTTTTTATTGATGCAGAGTACTGCACTGCGGGAGTGAACCATAAACAATGAAGAATCCCCTATTAAAGGACAGTTGGGTTGTTTCCCACCTTTCGCTGTCACAATGCCACAAGGCACAACCTTTGGCAGATGTCATCTTGTGCATGTATAAATACAGCTGTAGGATAAATCCCTAGAAGCAAAACTGCTGGGTCAGAAAATAGATGCACTATAACTTTTGACAGATTCTAATAAAATGCTTTTCACAGTTGTTCAATATATCCTCCTACCAGCAATGTACAAAAGCACCTATCTCTCCAGGGTGTTATTTTTTAAAAATGATACTTTCCCACACATTTGAAGCCATTTCCTTTTCTATAAACTATTTGTATCCTTTGCCTATGCAGATAAGCTGGGCATCTTTCCCTGAGTGATTTACAGGCACTGTATTGTCCAATAAGGAAATTAGCCCTCTGTCTGTAATATGAGTTGCAAATACGGTCTTTGTCCCAGTTTGTGTTAGTCTTTTGATTTTGTTAATTGTTATTATTATTATTATTAAGTTTATTTATTTATTTTGAGAGAGAGAGAGAGACTGAGAGAAAAAGCAGGGGAGAGGCAGAAAGAGAGGGAGAAAGAAAGAATCCCAAGCGGGCTTTGCACTGTCGGCACAGAGCCCGATGCGGGGCTTGATCTTACAAAACGTGAGATCGTGACTTGAGCAGAGATCAAGAGCTGGACACTTAACCGACTGAGCCACCCAGGTGCCCCTGATTTTATTGATTATTTTTAATGCGCAAATTCTTTATTCCTATGGCTTCTACATTTGGTCACACGTGGCATATTGGGTATCTATTGCTGCGTCATGAATTATGGCTTAAAGCAACAGCAGTCGCCGTATTACCATCTCTTACGGTCCTGGACGTTGGCTGGGCTCAGCTAGAGTTTCTTATTTCAGGCTCTTTCGTGGAGTCAGATGGTGGTTGGGCTGGAGTCACTCATATGTCGGCTCATCAATGGTGGCTGTCGGCTGGGCCCTCAGCTAGGCTGCTGGGCTGAACGTGCACACTGGACACGTTGTTCAACGCTTTTAATTTTTTTTAATGTTTTTATTTTTGAGAGAGAGAGACAGGGCGTGAGTGGGGGAGGGGCAGAGAGAGAGGGAGACACAGAATCCGAAACAGGCTCGGGGCTCTGAGCGGTCAGCACAGAGCCAGATGCTCAAACCCACGACCTCACGACCTGAGCCGAAGTCGGATGCTTAACTGACTGGGCCACCCAGGCGCCCCTGAGGTTGTTTAACACTCTTAACGAAGCGATCCGTCTTTCCCCCACTATCACATACTGGATGTGCGCCTATTGGAGTCTGTTTCTAAACCGTCCTGTTCAGCTCTCTAGCTAGTCTTCTGTGACCAGTCCACGTAAGGCGGTAAAGGGGCTCTGTTGTGCGGTTATTTGTTTCAGTGTACTGTAAGCAGGAGTAGGCATAACACAGTGGGGACGCCATCTCAGGGCCCCTTTACAAGCAGAGAGTTAGGTGCTCATGCCCTGTTTCATTTCTGAGGCTTTTTGAGAGCAGGGCTGGCTCGGAATATACGCCTTGGCCACAAACTAGCCAGGCGGTGCCAGGCAAAGCACTTCTGTCTGGTCCTTGGTTTCCAAACCAGAGTGGGGGACCGATCATTGGATGTCACGGCGGTTGGTGTGCACCAAGCCCAGGGCCGAGCCTGGGAAGTACGCAGGAAATGTTGACCGAATGGGATTGACTTCGATCCTCACCTCTTAGGGGAAGAAAATGGGCCCAAGTCATGCCCATGTCAGGCACTGCTGCCTCTCCAGCTTCACCCCCGTAGCAATGGCACTTGTCCCCTACAACTCCCTCCCCTGCTCCGGGCCCTGGACCCCTCCTGCCCTTGGTCAGGAGGTATAGGGGACTCAGGGGTCTGGATTAGGTCACCCTAGCTGATGGGTCTGCTCGGCCCTTGGGATCTTTTCTGGCCATCTGGCTTCTACCCCATCTCTAAGACTTGTCCCCACCCTGCCTTCTGGAATCTTCAACCTTGAACCTGAGCCAACCCGGTAACCCTCCTGAGTCCTGACCAACTGTCCTGGGGGCCTGCCTCACTCTCTTCCCCTCTGTTGTCCCCAGGCCTGGCTAGAGTCCAGCCAGGTGGGGGGGCCCACTGCGGCACCCCAGGGTTGGCCTTGCACCTAGCCCCTTCCACCTCCCCCACTCAAGCACAGAGTGACGGCCGGGGCATGCACCCAGAGACACCCGAAGATGGAAGAGCTGGGGAGCAGCTGCCTGCTGGGAGGCAGGGAGTGTGGCTGCCTCCTGGGCCGTGGGAAAGGGCTGCAAGAGGTAACCTATAGAAAAGTGCCCACGAGGGGCGCCTGGGTGGCTCAGTTGGTTAAGCATCTGACTTGGGCTCAGTCAGGATCTCACGGTTCGCGAGTTTGAGCCCCACATCGGGCTCCGTGCTGACAGCTCAGAGCCGGGAGCCTGCTTTGGGTTCTGTGTCTCCCTCTCTCTCTGCCCCTCCCCTGCTCACACTCTGTTTCTCTCTCAAAAATAAATAAACATTAAAAAGAAAAGAAAAGTGCCCATGAGTACCGAGCACAGTGCAGGCGCTCATAAATGCTGGTTAAATCTCTGATTAGGAATTATGTGCTGCCCCCCTGTTCATTCAACAAATGATGGGTAATATTATTCCAACATGTTATTAGAGCTAACATTCACTGTGAGGCAACAGTGTGTCTGTGGCTGTCCTTACCTGTGTTTTACCTCCTTTAATCTCCATAGCAACTCTCTGTTGTGGGTGCTGTTATCGCTCCCACTTTGCAGATGAGGAAACTGAGGCTCAGAAAGGTTAAGAAACCTGCCCAAGATATCACAGCGACTAAGAGGTTGAGCTGATATTTAAATCTAAGTATTGTGATTACCCTCAAGCCCGAGGACGGTGGCAACCATGGCTGGGGCTGAGCAGGGGAGAGCCACTGGGACTGCATCCCCAGACACAGCCCAGGCCTTGACCACTGCTCTCTGCTGCCCCCTCTTAGGGTCTGCACACCTACCAGCAACAACAGCAGGTGGAGATAGCAGGGAACTACTTGGTCGCTCACTCGCTCGATATAGGTGCTCAGCTGCCATCCAGCTCAAAGCCTCAGAGCACCCCACAGGGTACAGGAATCCCTCACTTGGCTGGGGTGGTGAGGTGGGGGGAGGGGCTAGGGGCAGGAAAGCCTGCTTCCTGTTCTCTGCCCTGAGACCCCTGAAAGCCTCTCCTCCTTTCAGGATCCCAGGGTTCCCATTTTCTCAGGAAAAGGCCTAATACCAGTCATGCACACCCTAGTAAAAGGCACCCGGTTCTCCTATGGGTACCCACATCTCATTCTAGACTCCATATCGGCTTCATTTGAAATGGAAATCTCATTGCGAGGTCTTGAGTACATCATAAATCTTAGACAAAAAACTTTCCAACAGGCCATCACTCCAAACATAGAAAAGGTGCGGGCAATTCAATTTCCCAAACCAGATGCTGTGCAAACGGGGCCTCGAGTGGCATGTGGAAATACGAGCAGGGCTCCTCTGAGGCCTTGACAAGATATTGCCTCTCTCTGAGCCCCGATTTCTCATTTGAGGAGGTTGCACTGGAGCAGGGATTGGGAAACTTTTTCTGCAAAGAGCCCAAGAGTATATCTTTTAGGCTTTGTGGGCCCTATGGTCTCTGCAGCTCTACTTAGCTCTGCCATGATAGCCTGAACGCAGCCACAGACAAAATAACTATGTATGGATATTTAAATTTGAATTACATGTAATTTTCATGCATCATAAAGTATTACTCTTTAGATTTTCAAAAAATGTATTTAAGTAATCTCTACATCCACATGGGGCTTGAACTCAGGACCCGAGGTCAAGAGTTTCACGCTCTTCTGAGCCAGCCAGGTGTCCTTGGATTTTTTTTTTTTTTTTTTTTTTTTAACAAGACCCTTCTTGTATGAGAGTAGGTGACCAGATTTGGCCCATGGCTGTGGGTCACCCCTACAGCTCTGGACTGGAGCAAAGCTTTTCACTTTAACACGTGCACAAGTTACCTCGGGATCTCGTTAAAATGCAGAGTCTAATTCGGTAGACCTGGGAGAGACCTGAGGATATGCATTTCCTACAAGCGCCCAAATAATGCTGATGCTGTTCCATGGAACACACTTTGATTAGCAAGGGGCTGGGGAAGCTTCCAGCTTGGCCACTCTCTGAGATCCTAAGTGACACTCTGATTACAGATCCTGCTATTCAGTGAAGAAAAGCTCACTCAGAGGCCTGAACACAAGTGGGGTCCAGCATGTTCTCTTTAGCCTTCACCTCTGTCCCATGTTTCTCTTGCTTTATAAAGTTCCTTATTTTGTGTTTTTTCTCTTACCTCCTGCCATTAGAACATAAGCTTCTTGAGAGCAAGGACCTGGTTGCTTTGTTTACTGCTGTTGTCCTGCAATCTCGCTCATGCCAGGTACTCAGAAAATATTTGTGGAGGAAATGAATAGATGATGCACCCAGCGCCTGGGTGGCCTCCCTCACTGCTCATCCCCGCTGGGACACTGTCCTTGTATCACCACCTAGTGGTCACTTTTGTGTACTGCGGGGTGGGGGAGAACAACGCTCTGCATGTTTGATTCCGACCCAGGAGAAGGCAGAGGCCACTGTGGGCAGGGAGTTGCCCCTTCTGGTGCCCACACTATCTGTGTTCTAGTCAGCTGGCATAGGAGGAGAGCTTTCCTGGAGGAGATGGCATTTGAGCTGAACAAGGAAGGCAAGAAGATTTGGGATGGAAGAGAGAGAGAGGGAAAAAAAGGCACTTTTGGTAGAACAAATGCCACGAGCAAAGGCCTGGAGGCTGGAAAGCATGGGCATGTGGCAAAAGGGAAGAGAAGCAGAAGCCGCTGACATAGGCAATGGAGGATGAGGCCACATGATGACATGGGAGGAGGGGAAGAGGCCCCAAGGAAAGGGAACTTTTACTTAGTGAATGTTTGGTCCACGCAAGGCACTTCACACACACAAGTTCATTTAATCCCTGGAAAGGCCAGCGAGGTAGATTTTAGGACGCCCATGTTACAGATGAGGAAACTGAGGCATAGACCAGAGAAGTGACTTGCTCAAGGGTAAGGGGCAGAACTGGATTTGAATTTAGATCATCTGATTATCTCCTCCCTGATGGGAGTGCCTTTCTCTGATTTGCGATTGGAGGGGGGCATGTTGGTGGAGCACATGTAGGAAACTAGGGGCTGGGGTTCCAGACACCCAGAGATGTTTGCTCCTCTCCACTCTCTTGCAGCCTGACAGCACATGACCCAGAAGTCTCCCTCTGTTCAGCTGCATGGTCCTGGAACCTCTCTGGCCACAGAGCACAATAGTTTTAATGACTTATGAGAGAAGCTCAGAGATCTCTTACTCACCCATTACACAGATATGGAACCTGAGGCTCAGAGAGGAAAAAGAACTTCCGTGATGATGCACACCAAGCTAGGTTCAGTGTGGCTTTCATTCTGGCCCCTGCCTGGGCTCCCATCTGATTGCTGGAAACGGATGCTACAAACATCAGGCCTGAACACTAGCCACAGAGGGTAACAGAGGGTTTACTTGGTCCCCCTTGGCCAGCCCAGGCCTTTGGGAAATGTGTTTGAATTTTATTTCCCAGTGAGGCATGTCCCCAGGGATAGGGTGAGTGTTTGATCTGCAGGCAGAGTGCTGGGGCCTGTTTGAGGAAAGAAGGGAGGCTTAGCAGGACTTGTCCCACAGGCTTTCAGGAGACCTTTGGGAGACTCACCGGGGAAGACGGAAGGATAGGGGGGTCACCCAGTTGTCCCAGCAGACCTGGATCACCTCTGGACTTTCAGCTCTGCTGCAGTCCTGCATCTGGCACAGGAAGCCACGTTTCCCTTTCTCAGCCCCTTGGCCGGCTCTTCTGGAAAGCAGGGGACCCTGGCTTGGGAGACTTGGGCATGGGGGAGCCACCTCCACCCAGGACTGAGCCCAGTTCTGTCAGGCTTCACGCTATGGGATCTTCCCTGCCACACAGTCCTGACAGTGGTCGCTGTTACTATTCCTAAAAAAAAAAAAAAAAACCAAAAACCAAAAACCAAAAACCAAAAAACCCTGAGACTCAGAGAAAAGAAGGACTTACCCAAGTTCACCAAGTTTGAGCAGGGCCTCAAGCCCAGGACAGAGTGACACCAAAGCATTTGACCACAGCACCCATGACTGCCCTGACCCAACCCACTGGCCAACCCCAATGGCTCCTTCTGTCACTTCCCCAGCTATTGATTTATCCATGGCCTCCGTGCATCTCTCGGAGCTTCTGCTTCTGCCCAGACCCCCTCCCTAAGACCCAGGATGTTGGCTGCAAGCCTCTGGCTTTGTGTTAGCACCCCCACCACACACACCCCACTTTTCCCTCTGACCCTCACCACTTACCTGTGCATCTTCCCCACGCACCAGGAGCTGCTACACCAGGGCAAGTACAGGGTGGGGTCCAAGCCTTTGCGAGGCCCAGCGCCCGGCTGGGGAGGCCACTCAGTAAACATGTTGTCTGTGAGTGGACCCCTGTGAGGACAGACACCACTCCCATGGGAAAACTGAGTGTGAGCAGGGGACAGTGACCTGCCTGAGTCACCCGCGATCTCCAGGCAGAGAAACGACCTGCCCAGGCCTCTTGCTGTCCAGACTCAGGTTCCCTCCACAGGATGACCTGAGCTTAACAGGGCTCCCCCGGCTGCCTGTGGGTCCACAGCCCAGCACCCGGGCCACTGCTCTGCCCGCCAGGCGGCCTGTCACCCAGAGGTCGGCCAAGCCAGCTGCTGTGCAGACACCAGGAATGTGCTTTAGTGGGAACAGAATAGGAGAAGATTACCAAAGATTACTGTAGTCCGATTTCTAGGGCTCCCTGTGGTGGGGGCGCCTTATTTCTGCTAGGGATTTTTTTTTTTTTTTTTTTTTTTACCAGAGCCAGTTCCTTAATCCTTCTCAGGGTATGGCTGGGACTTCGTAATGAGCTGTAACAGCCAGAGTATTTGGTTCTGTGATCAGGGAAGGACGGTTCATTCTTAAATGAGCTTTCTTGATGGCCAAGCTCAGCTCTGGCCAAGGAGTTGGGGGCAGGGGGAGAGCAGGGCTCCAGGACCTGAACAACAGCAGTGCTCACACAGGACCAGAGGCCAGAGCCCCCTTCAAACCGATGGAGCCACAGAGGCCCAGGGAGGCTGTGAGGCTAGGGGTAGCACAATTCCACATGCAGCGGGACAGTGGCCGCAGCAGGGTGGAGGCAGGGAGAGGGGGCCACCTCCCAGGAGCCTGGGCTAGCCATCAGGCACCTGGGGACCTCAGAACTGGGCCATCCCCACTGGGAAGGTTCCTTTCAGGAGGAGAGGTTGTGTGGGACCCGGCCAGCATCAGCATCGGTCTAGTTTGTAAGGAAGCAGCTGCTGAGCGGATGGTCTGAGAAAAGGAAACAGCAGGAGTAAAAGCGTGGAGGTTATTTCGGTCTGTTCCCCAGAAGCAGGCTCTTAGCTGCGGATGGGACCATGTACAAGTGATTTATCCAGGAAGTATTCCCAGAATGAGCCTGGAAAGGAGCGGGACACAGGAGAAAGGAGGGGAGGAAGGTAAATGGTGCCATTTCTGTCCTAATGCGGAGGGCTCCGGTGGTAGTTTGTCTCTGGAGTGTAAGCTACATCTCAGGGTCGTTGAAACCCCAGGCAAGGGAGCTGGGCTTCTATTCCCTGCACACAGTCAGTCAGCACCATCCAAGGAGATCTGGGCCGAGTATAGCTTCCTGGAGGAGGGGGCGGCCTGGCCTGGCCCTGTGATGCAGAGCAGGACAGGCAGGTTCTGCGGAGGGAAAGGTTGTGAGCAGGACCTGAGGGAGGAGCTCAGGCACACTGCTGGAAGGCCAAGGTTGTCATGTTCTACCTGGATGAGCACCAAGGCCCTACCCCTGATTTAAGACAGGCCAAGGAGATCTAAAAAAGGGGGGGGGGGCACCTGGGTAGCTCAGTCGGTTAAGTGTCTGACTTCGGCTCAGGTCATGATCTTGCGGTTCATGCGTTCAAGCCCCACATCAGGCTCTGTGCTGACAGTTCAGAGCCTGGAGCCTGCTTCAGATTCTGTGTCCCCCTCTCTCTCTGCCCCTGCCCTGCTCGCTCTCTGTCTGTCTCAAAAATAAATAAATGACAAGGAGGAACATGGAGCTCGGAGGGATGAGTCAGCTCCCTACAGGCTGTGTGTGGAGTTCATTCAACTATTTCAGCACAAGTCCCATAAACCACCTCTGGAAATCCGTCTCCTCTGCTGCTGTTTGGGCTGAAAACCCTGATCTGGGACGAGAAGGGATAAATAGCTCAGGAGAAGTAGAATGCTCATATTCAGTTAAAACTGTTCAGAAATGAGTTACTGGCCTGGCTTGGGGCCCAAGAGGCTGCAGGCTACACCCTGAGAGGAGCCGAGGGCCTGGACGAGCTGGGCGTCAGGTTGGCACCCAAAGGGCAGAGCCACGATTGACTGTGGACAGCCCAGGAAGGTGGATGTGTATTAGTGGCAACTCCTACCCCTTTAGTTGACCCCCATTCCCTTCCCACCCCGCCTCTCTCAGAGCCCCACCTGGACCTCCTGGTCTCCAGCCTCCCTTCCTCCACTTAAATTTCTTGGAGTTGCCAGAGGGTATCCTCTGGAAAGCAAATCTGGTCCTGTCCCTTCTCTGCCTGCCACCTTCCATGGCTCCCCATTGCCCTCAGGAGAAAGACCAAAGCCCCAGTGTTCTGTGTCCTTCCTGGAGACTAAGATGCTTAACCTGCAGGGCTGACAGCAGGAACCTTTGGCCCGAAATCAGGAGTTCCAGCAGCTCCCAGCCCGCAGGCAGCAGCCCAGCTGTCTGGGAAGCAGGGAGGAGCTGCCCCAGGGCCTCCCTCTCCGCTTTGCCTCTGTAATTAATTTATGGAAAGCGTCTAAACTGGAAGTCAACCCAGTCCTGCAAATCTCGTCTAATCTTCTGCCTCCACCGGAGGGAGCAGCGCCCTGGGGGGTGGAGTTTTCCTTCCAGTGATTACATTTAGTTTTATTGGGAGGGGAGGGGGCAAGTCTTTAAAGTCTTATTTCTGCAATCACCTGCGAATGAGGAGACTCCTGGGTGGTAGTTGGTGAGGCCACAGGGGAACTTGCATCCCCAGGAGGGACTTGGGGGGCAGATTCTGGCTCAACAAACTCTGGCTCTACCTTTATGCCCACGTAGGATCGCCTCCACTGCGTCAACCCTGGTCCAAATTCCATCATCTCTGCGGTGGCTTCCTGACCACCTGACCCTGCCTGGGGCCTCTTACGGGCAGCCAGAGTATAGTGGCACTCCTCTGAGAAGCCGCCCAGGGTTCCTGTGTCCCTGGGGGGTCACACCAAAGCCCCACCCCAGTCCACACAGCCCACACAATTGCCTCTGCCTGCACTCCCTCACTTCTCCCACTTCCCTGGAGTCCTTGATGCCTTATACGCTGTCAAGAGGGCTCCTGCTCCTGCTGGACCCCTGCCTGGCACTCTCTTCCCCGTCCCCAAAGTCTGCACCCTCACTTCCTACAGATCGCACTCTCAGATCAGCCCTTTGCAGACTTCCCTGACCGTATCCCACCAACCATTTCCTATGCCCCTCATCCTGCCTTATTTATCCCCTTCGCACTCACCCCCAATCTGATACCTTTAGTTTTTGTTTATCGTCCAGTTTCCCTCTATTCTCCACCAGCATTTAAGCTCTGAGAGCATGGGATTTATTTGTTCACTGACATATCTCTAGTACCAAGAGCAGTGCCTGCACATATCAGATGCACGATACATATTTATCAAATGAATGAGTGAAGTGCGTCTGTCATTGGACAGAGAGGGTGGGCAGAGTCCCCCAAGGTGTGCTGGGGGCGTCCCCTCCGGGCGTGTGAAGTCTCCCTAAGTCCCCCGTCCAGGTTCTAAATGGAAGTTCCGGCTGCAGACAGCGGCTGGATCACTCAACAGAACTTGAGTTTCTTTTGGTGCAAACACTAGCCCTTCGGCACCTCCCAGAACCCCGCCCGCCGAGGCTCAGGGAAAGCTTACCCCCTCCCCTCCCTGTCTGACACTCCCCCCCCCCCCCCCCCCCCTGCCAGTCTGTTTTGGGTGTCAGTGTCAGGCCAACTCCCAGCATGCACATGAGTCATAGCCAGAGAGCACCCGGAGCGCCTCTTGCGGGGCCTCAGTCACACGCTTCGCCTCACTTAAGCCTCACAACAACCCTCTGAGCCAGTCATTTTACAGATGAGGAAACTGCGGTCAGAGGCCGCAGAAGTGACCTACCCAAGCCCCTCGCTGGTGTCACAAGGCGGAGTGCAGCGGGCTCCTTGGCCCCAAGGCCAGCACCATCAGAGTTCAGTCCATGTTCAAAACCTGTTTGGAGAATGAAGAAAAGGGCAAACTTGAATTTTGGAGCTCCTGAGTGAGCAATGAAAACCCTGTAAACACAGCATGTGCCAACCCACTTCAGGCTGATCGGGGTGGCCTGTCCATGCTTGGCTGAGCCTGGAGATCGTGACTGCCCTCGTGTGCCATTCGGAGAAAGAAAAGGCAGTACTTGGCCTCCCAGAGGTCCAGGGGACCCAGCTATGGGATGTGAAGAACCTGAATGATGGTGCCCATCCCTGGCCCTCAGCTTCCCCCTGGGCAGAGACAAGGTCCAGAAGGGCTGAATGATAAGCTAGAGGTGGGGACACAGCTGGGAGCAGGACCCTTGCCTCTTAACATCAGTCCTATCCTTGTTCTCAGTCTACCTGCTACATCCATAATGTCTATATCCCTAGGAACTGTGTCTTTGTTTCCTCATCTGTAAAGTGGGGAAATTGTACCAATCTAAGAGAATCAAAGGTTAACTGAGATAACACAAGAAAGTGCCTGGCAGAGAGCAAATTCTTAGTAAGTGGAGCATATGGCTATTAGCTGGTTCCAGGAGGAGCACATACATTGCATTGCCTCTTCCTTCCCTGCCTTACAAACGGGTCTCACAGGCCCGAAGCTGCAGATTTGGTAGTTAGAAGAACATTTATTTGTTTCAGGGAAAAACAATTAAAATAAAAGCGCCCAAATGGTGGAGATGATGTGGCAAAACTAGCACAGTGTGGGAGAATTTTGTAAGCATCTTCATTCAATTTTAGAGAAAGAGGGAGTGTGTGGGGCAGGGAGGGGACTGCGCAGAGAGAGAATCTCAAGCAGGCTCCCCAGTCAGGGCAGCGCCTGACGTGGGGCTCGATCTCACAACCGTGAGATCCCGACCTGAGCCGCGATCGAGAATTGGACGCTTAACCAACGGAGCCACCCAGGTGCCCCACGCAAGCATTTTAAATGTGCAAAGCAAATACCTTATGAAATGTTGACTACAATCAAAGGCACATTTTGTCTGAATTCTCCCACCTTTCAAAACGTACGTCAAGAAACAAATAATTTTGAAGCTGTCCAGCTAAACGAGCTGTCAACTGGATTTACAATATTGCCAGGTAGGGCATTTCTTAAACCGGCAAACAAATACCCATGCCTCCTTTCATCTTTTGTCAGGACTAGCCTCGAACTTGGTGCATTTGTTGCTGTTGCTTTTCAACGAAAGGGAAACTGAGGCGCCAGGGCCTTGGGACTCATGCAGGAGACCACCTTGCCGGCCAAGGAAGAGCCGATGGAAGGCCCTTGTTTGACCTTCTTCTGGGAGGTGGGGGCCGGCAGGTTGTCGGTGTGGCTGCACTTCCTGAGGCAGTAGGCAGCGCGGGGGTGCAGGTGAGCATAAGACCTGTGACAGATCCTCTTGTCGCAGTTGCATTTCTGGGCCAGCTGGCAGAGATGACGGTGACGCCGGAGACGATGTTGACGACGGAGACGATGCCACCCCACAGGCGCGCCAAGGGCAGGGTGGACTCTTTGTGGGTAGTGCAGTCTGCCAGAGCGCGGCCATCTTCCAGTTGTCTGTCCACAAAAATCAGATGCTGCTGGTCAGGCGGGATGCCCTCTTTGCCTTGGACGTTGGCTTTGACATCCTCAGTGGTGGCCCTGCGCTCAACCTTGAGCGCGATGGTCTTGCCCGTCGGGGTCTCCACAAAGATCTGCATCTCTGCGTCTGCCACAGGCAGCTGCCCCCAAACTGCTCCGCCATCTTTCAAATTTGGTGCATTTTGAACGATGCGGTAGCCGGAGTAGACCCTTCTTGGCATAAGACGTAGTGATTCTATATGCACCTACGTGTCACCAGGGCCAACCATTTGGGAAACAGCACTTTGACAAAACACACCCAGAACCATAAGGGCCCCTTATGCACTTTGACTAGTTATTTATCCTAATGAAATAATTCTTAAAAAGCAAAGCAAAATTTGAACACGTAAGGGTGCTACTCACAGGGTTGTTTGTAGTTCAAGAAAAGGTAAACACACTCAATTTAGAACAGTAGGGGGATGATCTAGTAAATACACTTGAGTCCTTCATGATCCTTCAGCCAATAAAAATGATCATTTTGAAGACCACAGGATGATGTTTACATTCAAAGGTTTCATATTGAAGGAGAAAATGGGAAACTGCACAGAGATTCTGGTCTCTAACTGTCAGGGCGGCTTTCTTTGCTTGATTTTTGGTTCTTACAACAGCGCTGAAGGAGATAATACAGGGCTGTTATTTCTTCTCCTGTAGAGACACCCCACATCAAGCCTCCAGCCTCGGGGGTGAGAACGCAAAGCCCCTTTGCTGAGGCAGTCCCCAGCTCCCAGGTGAGGACAGTGCAAGACAAAACACCCCGTTCTCACTCACTCTTCCCCATCTCGTGTAGGGGAGGTGGTGCTGGGCGGCCCCTTCCTCTCTCTCAGGCTGGGGTTTCCCCCAGGCAGATCTGGAAGACCCCCAGTCCCAGGCCCAGCCTGCTCTGAGCTGGCTTATAGGAAGCCCCTTCTACATACTTGACCCATGAGATCATGTGGGAAAACCCTTAGAAACTCTAATACCCACTGCAGGTGTTTGTTGTTCCTATTACTAAAAAAAAAAAAAGGTTGTAATGTGAAATTTTTCCATCATGCAAAAATTGTTGCTCATCATATAACAAACACTCCCATCTCCATAGCCCAGCTTAGAAGATAAAACCTCACAGGGACACTTGAAGGTTCCTCGCACCCCTTTCCTGATCCAGTGCCCCACCTTTGTCACAGAGGTAAACCAAGCCAGAATTGAGTGTTTATCCACAAACGTTAAGTTGTATTGTTTTGCATGCTTTTAAACTTTGAATATGTGGTTTCCTACCATCTAGCATTCATTCAACAAGTTCACTCAACAAATATTTATTGAGCATCTGCTGTATGTTAGGTACCACTCAAAGCCCTGGGAATATCAGTCAACAGAACAGACAAGATCACTGTTCTCATGGCGTGTATATTCCCGTGGGGTACCCCAAACGGGAAGCAAAATTTATGAATTATAGGTGAATTCTATAATATGGTAGAATCAGAGGTGCAAAGGAGAAAAATAAAGTCAGAGGGGTGAATGTTGCAATTTTCAGTAGAATCATATCCTTCTATATCTTGCTTATTTACTCAGTCTTACAGTTTTCATTTTTAGGAATGCACCAATTTCATTTATTCCCTTGTTAGTAAACATTTAAGATTTCTTTTTCTGTCATTATAAACAATATTGGCATAAGCATTCCTATAAATATCTCTTTGTGTGCATTTGGAAGATCTTCGGGAGCATGTACCTGGCATAGAATACAGGTACCTTGTATACAATCACCGGATCCAGGGCATCTTGGACTTAACTTAGCCAGGTGGTGCCATTGGCTCCCCACGGTGGTCATACCAGTGACTCTCGCCACCGATGTGTGGGTGTTCTGGTTACTCCATCTCTTGTCCACTATTTGGTGGTGTCAGATTTTTAAAAATACTTGCTAACCTGGTAAGTATAAAATGCTGTATTTTTGTTTAAATCTGAATTTCCCAGATGGCTATGAAGGTTGAACATATTTTCCTAAGTTTACTTACCATCTGTGTTTCTCTTCAATAACAAGGAATGTCACTGACTTTTGCCCATTGATTTTATATCTAGTGATGTTGCTAGCTAGCAATTGGTCTAGAGCTTCCTTTGGGTTTTCTAGATAGACAATCCTAACATTTCCAAATAATGAGTTTCTCTCTTTCTTTTCAAATGTATAATACCATTGATTTATTTTTAAAATTTTATTAATTTATTTAAAAACTTCTGCCATTAAATATATTAATTTATTTGAGAAAAATAAATTTAAAAAGATAAGGTTGAATTAAAAAGGTAACAGTGAGCATCCTTATCTTTTCCTGATTTTAAAGGAAATGTTTCAGGGTACCTGACTGGCTCAGTCAGTAAAGGATGTGACTCTTGATCTCAGGGTTGTGGGTTTGAGCCCCACGTTGGGTGTAGAGATTACCTAGAAATAAAATATTATAAAATATTTAAAAAGGAAATGCTTCTATTGTTTACATATCAAGTAATATTTCCTTTACTTTTTTTTTTTTTTTTTACATTAAGGAAATTTTCTTCTATTTAAATCTGCTTAGAGGTTTATCATCGGTCAGTACGGGCATACCTTGTTTCGTTGCTCTATTGCAATACACAGCTTTATTGCAGTTCACAGATACCGTGTTTCATAGAAATTGAAGGTTTGTCCCAACCCTGTGTCAAGCAAGTCTATTGGTGCCATTTTCCAACAGCATCTGCTCACTTTGTGTCTTCGTGTCACATTTTGGTAATTCTTGCAATATTTCAAACTTTTCTATTACTATTTTATTTGTTATCGTGATCTGTGATCAGTGATAATGACTTACTGAAAGTTCCGATGATGGTTAGCATTTTTAGCAATAAAGTATTTTTATTTAAAATTTTAAAAAATATTTATTTGTATTTGAGAGAGGGGGCGGGGAGGGAGAGGGGGACAGTGTGCAAGTGGAGATGAGACAGAATCTGAAGCAGGCTCCAGGCTTTGAAGCATCAGCACAAAGCCCAATGCGGGGCTTGGACCCATGAATTGAGAGATCATGACCTGAGCCAAAGTCAGACACTTAATAGACTGAGCCACCAAGGCACCCCAGAAATAAAGTATTTTTAAATTAAGTTATATGCATTATCTTTTTAGACATAATGTTACTGCATACTTAGTAGACTACAGTGTAGTATAAACACAACTTTTATATGCACTGGAAAACCAAAGAATTAATTTGACTCATTTTATTGTGATATTGGCTTTATTGTGGTGGTCTGGAACCAAATCCACAATATCTCCCAAATATACCTGTATATACTTTCATCAAATGCCTTTCTGCATCTATTTAGATGGTCGTATGGTTTTTCTTCTTTAAGCTATTACCTTTATATATTTATATAACTTATAAAGGTAAATTGCCTTTATAGATGTTCTAATATTAACCTATTTTTGTATCCCTGGGATAAACTCAACTTGGTTATGGTATGTTATCTTTTTTATACACAGTTGCCTTATTTTAATAATATGTTATTTAGGATCACTACATCTACATTCATGAGTTACATTGGCCTGTAATTTTCCTTTCTCATGCTTTAGTTGTCTAATTTTGGTATGAAGATTATACTGGCTTCAAAGAATAAATTTGGGAGTATTCCTTATTTTTCTATTCTGTGAAAGAATTCATATATGATTGGGATTATCTATTCCTTGAAGTGTTGGTAGAATTCACCTATAAAACCATCTGGACCTTGAGTTTTCTTTGCAGGGAAGTTTTTAATTATCGTTTCAATTTCTTTCATAGTTTTAGGACTATTAAGAATATTTTTTCCAATTTTGGTGGCAGTTTATTTCTACTAAGATTTCAAATTTGTTGCCCTAATGTCTTTGATAGCATTCTTTTATCTTTTTTATTTTAATTATAATCTTATTTGAGGGGCGCCTGGGTGGCTCAGTCGGTTAAGTGTCCGACTTCAGCCCAGGTCATGATCTCACGGTCCGTGAGTTCGAGCCCTGCGTCGGGCTCTGTGCTGACAGCTCAGAGCCTGGAGCCTGTTTCAGAGTCTGTGTCTCCTCTCTCTGTCCTGTTCATGCTCTGTCTCTCTCTGTCTCAAAAATAAATAAACTTAAAAAAATTAAAAAAAAATTATAATCTTATTTGAGAATATAGCTACATGAAAAGACAAAATCTTCAGATATTTGGCTGTCTTTATCTTATCTTTTAAACCTCCTCTTTAACTATAGTCATGTTATTCTTTTCATTTATGATGTTACTTCTGTTTCTTTTCCTTGATCAGTCTTTCCCAAGATGTGTCTGTCTGCTCAATGCAGAGAATCGACTCTTGCCTTTGTTGGTCTCTATTGCATTTTTGGTTTTTATTTTGTTGATTCCATTTTGTTTTTTAGCATCTCCTTGCTTATATTGTTTCTTAGGTTGGACACTTAGGTCATTAATTTGCTCTGAGGGTATTTGCTTCTGGCTGAACAACAGCTGGTCTTGAGGGCACTGTGTATGGGGGACCCTCCACACAAAGGAGGCCTCCAAAGGCCTACCCTTGGCGTAATCTTCTTTCTTCCCCAAACTCTGGTAGAATGATTTAAAAAGGAAAAAACCCATGAGGAAGAGAATAGAGGGATCATCAGCCACAGCACTTCAGAAGTTGGAAAGTAGATGGATTTATCAGGCCCAAGAAACCAAATTCCGAACTTGAAGAAGAAGCTGATTTATACCACAGACCAGGAAGTGGCCCGGGAACCAGGCATGCCAGTTGTCTCAGAGCTGGGAACTGGGGTTAATAGGGGGTGGGGGACAGAGGAAAGATCCTATATGTTTGCAGAGAACAAGTAGATTGTAGGCAAAGGATTATGGCTCAAAATGGCATTGGATTTTTAAAAAAACATCATTGGAAGCCAGAACACGATGGAGTACTAATATGTCCAACATTTTGAAAGAAAGAGTTTGTGGTTAAATTGGTGAGATATATTAGCAAACTAAGTCAATGACAAGAACAAGTTAGTTATTAATTCCAGAGGAAAAAACATAGTATCCTTTACAGCTCATTAAATGACCATAGATTTACAGTCATACTTAGGCAAATAACTAATACTGATCTGATCAGAATTACAAATCACTGTATTGGGAGGCTGATGATGGACACAGGAAGAGGTATGTGCATGTTTTGTGGGGTGTGTGTGTAAGGGCAGGGGGTTGGAGAGAGACCAAATCCTCCCTTTCCATGATGAGAAATCATTAGGTAATGCCCAAACCTGAAAAATCAAGAAGTAGCAAACAAATGTTATTTAGAGAAAATACTGTAAATAACAAAAGAACTGAAAGCAGCATTTCTGGGACTGGGAAAGAGATGGGGGAAGGCTGGCAGTGGGGGTGGGGTGGGGCTGCAGGGAATTGCTAATTTCCATAATAAACCATGTAGAATTCTTCAAATTTTAAAATTATGTGCACGTATAACTTTCAACAAAACTAAAAAAAAAAACCAAACCCATGATTTGCAGCCTCATATATATGTATATCTTTAAGATCTCTTCATGCCAAGCCCCTCCCCCCCCCCCAATAGATTCCAGAAGTGGCACTGCTGGGTCAGCAGGCATTGTGGATTTAAGATCTCAGCCACAGCGCTGAAACACCTTTATCTTGCAAACACCATTATCAATTTTCAGATCTTTGCCCATTTGGTGGTTAAAAAAAAAGCCATCATACTGGAATTTTGATTTGCATTTCTTTGACTACCGAATAGTTTTATATTTAGCCATTTTTTAGTTCTTCTTTAATTTCCTGTTACAGTTCTTTGTCCGTTTTTATCTTGGAGTGTTCATCTTTTTCACTATTGATTTGTAAGGGCTCTTAAAATAGTAAGCCTACTAATTCTTTATCACACATATTACAAATATCCCTCCCCACCCCTCTGTAGGTCCTTCTGCTTTTAATTTTCTTTTTGATGTGAGGGATTTTTCATTTTTATATAATTGAGCCTATCTTTTATGCTTTTTGCCTTTGGGGTCACTGCTGAAAAGTCCGTGCTCATCCATAAGCTATTACAAACACAGCATTTCTTGTAATTTCATCTAGTATATATTTCATTACTTCTAAGTTTTTCACATTTTAAATCTCTGAAATCGGGGTGCCTTTATAATCACTGGGGCTCAGGTGGTAGTCACACATCAGAATGTGCAGAAAGTGTCCATGACTTGTAAAAAAAATGTCTTGGAGGGGCACCTGGGTGGCTCATTCAGTTAAGCATCTGATTCTTGATTTCAGCTTAGGTCATGATCTCATGGTTCTTGGGACCAAGCCCCATGTCGGGCTCTGTGTTGACAGTGTGGGGAGGTTGCTTGGGATTCTCTCTCTCTCTCTCTCTCTCTCTCTCTCTCTTCCTCTCTGCCCCTTCCTTGCTCCCTTGTGCACTCATGTTCTCTCTCTCTCTCAAAACTAAATAAGCATTAAAAAAAGAAAAATTGGGGAGGCAAGAGTGAAGCACTCTTAGCTGTATTTATCACCTGTTTCCTTTTTTCTCCAGGGCAGAGAAGTAGACTATACCTCCCAGGCCTTCTTGCTGTTAGGGGTGTCGTGGCTGGGTCCTAGCTGTTGGATTGTGGGTGAAAGTGATGTATTGGGCTTCTCTGCTGGGCCCATCAAACTTCCTATAGGATTCTTTCCTGTCTTTCTTTGGTTTGCCAGTAGAGGCTGTAGCAGGGGTGTTGGGCAATGGCAGAGCCAGAAGGCAGAGAGAGTTTCAGTCCCCAGGAGGCAACATGGGAGGTGCCTGCTGACCAGAGATCCTCATCGTTCTTTGTGTGAATTAGTAATAAACTGTTATTGTGTTAAGCCTTTGAGATTTGGGTTTTTGTTTGTTATAGCAGCTAGTATTGCTGATTCCTAACTGACAACCCTTGTCTTAATTCTGACTCGAATCTGAATCCCTTTAGACTAGAGCTTAGTGTTTGTCATTGAGTGTAAGTATGATGTTGATTCTTGATTTTAGATAAATGCACTTTATCTTGTGTTCTTTTTTTTTTTTTTTTAATCAAATCTTGGTTTGGAGTTATTCTAAGTGTGTAAAACTAATTGGAAAACTTTTAGTTTTTATCTGAGCTCTGGAAAAGGTTAACTAGCATAGGCATTAGCTGTTACATGAAACTTTGACAAGATTCATCCTGAGAACTTCTTGCATCCTTTTGCAAGAGAAGTGCTTTAACAAGCTTTACTTTTGCTCCTTTTTCAAATTATTTTTTAAGACTTTATTGCTATTATTTAAAAATTAGTTTTTATTTTAGAAAGAGAACACAAGTGGGGGAGAGGGGCAGAGAGAGAATCATATATATATATATATATATATATATATACACACATATATATATATAAATATGTATATTTATATATATATAAATGTTTATTTATATACATATATACATATATATATATATACATATATACATATATACATATATATATATATATATATATATATATATATAAATGTTTATTTATTTTTGAGAGAGAGAGAGTGTGAGCTGGGAAGGAGCAGAGAGACAGGGAGACAGAGGATCTGAAGCAGGCTCTGCACTGTCAACGCAGAGCCCGATACAGGGCTCGAACTCACTATGAGATCATGACCTGAGCTTAAGTTGGATACTAAACCAACTGAACCACCCAGGTTCCTGAGAATCCTTTTTTTTCTTTAAGTTTATTTATTTTGAGAGAGAGAGCGAGAGAGCAAACAAGAGAGAGAGAGAGAGAGCGAGAGAGAATCTCAAGCAGGCTCCACACTGTCAGTGCAGAGCCCAATGCAGGGCTCGATCTCAAGAACGGCGAGATCATGACCTGAGCCAAAATCAAGAGTAGGACGCTTAACTGACTGAGCCACCCAGGCGCCCCAAGACTTATTATTTTTTGAAGTTTTAGGTTTACAACAAAATTGAGAGGACAGTAGAGAGTTCCCATATACCTCTTGACCCCACACATACAAACCTCCCTCATTATCTATATGATTCACCAGTATGGTACACTTTCAACCAAGGATGAGCCTCCACTGACACATCATTATTACCTAAAGTCCACAGTTTACATTAGGGTTCGCTCTTGGTGTTGCACATTCTGTGCGTTTGGACAAATGTATACTGACATGCGTCTACCATTAGAGTATCATACAGAGTTATCTTCATTGCCTTAAAAATCCTCTGAGCTCTGCCTATTCATCCCTCCCTACCCACCCTCCACCCCCCACCCCCACAACCACTCATCTCTCTGCTGCCTCCAGAGTTCTGCCTTTACCACAATGTCATATTGTTGGAATCATACACTGGGTAGCTTTTTCAGATTGGCTTCTTTCACTTAGTGATATGCACCAAAGTTTCCTCCTTGTCTTGATAGCTAATTTCTTTTTAGTGCCGAACACTATACCATTGTCTGGATGCACCACAGTTTACTTATCCATTCACCCACTCAAGGACATCTGTCTGGGTGGCTTTCCGGTTTGGGCAATTCTGAACAAAGCTGCTATAGACATCCATGTGCAGCGTTTTGTGTGGACGTAGGTTTTCAACTCCTTTGGGTAAATACCAAGGAGCTCGAATGCAGGATTGTACGGTAAGAGTATGTTTAGATTTGCAAGCAACTGCCAAACTGTCTTCCAAAGGGGCTGCACCGTTTTCCATTCCCACCAGCAGTGTATGAGGCTTCCTGTTACCACATCCTCACCAGCATTTGTTGTGGTCAGTGTTCCAGATTTGGGCCATTTTAATGGGTGTGTGGTGGTATCTTGTTGTTGTTGTTGTTTTTTAATTTTTTTTTAACGTTTATTTTTGAGACAGAGAGAGACAGAGCATGAACAGGGGAAGGGCAGAGAGAGAGGGAGACACAGAATCTGAAACGGGCTCCAGGCTCTGAGCTGTCAGCACAGAGCCCGACGCGGGGCTTGAACTCACAGATCGTGAGATCATGACCTGAGCCGAAGTCGGACACTTAACCAACTGAGCCACCCAGGCGCCCCTCTTGTTGTTGTTTTAACTTGCATTTCCCTGATGACCTATGATGTGGAGCATCTTTCCATATGCTTATTTGCCATCTGTCTGTCTTCTTTGTTGAGGCGTCTGTGAAGGTCTTTGGGCCATGTTTTAATTGGATTGTTTTTTTCTTATTGTTAAGTTTAAAGATTTTAAAGAGTTCTTTGTATATTTTGGATACAAGTCCTTTATCAGATATGTCTTTTGCAAATCGTTTCCCCCAGTCAGTGGCTGGTCCTCTAAGTCTCTTAATATTGTCTTCCCTAGAGCAGAAGTTTTTGATTTTAATAAAGTCCAGCTTGTCAATTCTTTCTTTCATGGATTGTGCTTTTGGTGTTGTATCTAAAAAGGTATCATAATATCCAAGGTCATCTAGGTTTCCTCTTCCAATTAATTATTTTTCCCTTAGTGGTAAAATATAAATAATAGAAAAAGAAAGTCCTACATAATTCTACTTCTACCAGGGATGAATATTGATAGAATTTGGTGTATATCCTTTCAAATATGCACTCCCATTCTAACATTTATTTACATAAATGGGGCCATTCTCCACATATACCAATTTGCAATCTGGTTTTTGTACTTAATAATATATCATACATATTTTCCAATATAGTATATTTAATTTTTATATATTTATTTTTCAGTTTCCAAAAGTAACATATTTTCATTATATAGTTCAAATATTACAGAAATATACAATGCAGAAAGTGAAACTTTTCCAGTTTCTTCAATGGCATCTTTATGCTTTCTACCTTTTTCTGAGTCAATCTTGTAAATATTTATTTTCATAGAATATTATCCATTTTGTAAACCTTTCAAATCCATTGATGTAATCTTAAAATCTATTCACTTAGCATTAAAAATAAATCCCCACCATACTTAAGATCTATCACTTTTCTTTGTGTCCATCCGAGGAATTCTCCCCACAGTTCTCTCCACCTTCTCCACCTTCCCACATCAATCTCCTCTTCAAGGTCCTGCTAAAATGTGGCCTCCAAGTTCCTTGGACAGACTTAGTCTCCCCCCACCCCTGCCCTTTCTACAGCATGAAATTTGTACTTCTCACTAATGCACCTCAACACCACTAGAGGCAGCTGGAAGGAGCGGAAAGAATGTGGCCAGAGCTGGGCTTGAGTGTGAGCCTTGCCATTTTCTAACTGGGGACTTGGGCCCTTATTTAACCTATCAGTGCTCTCATCTGTAAAATGGGATAATGATCATAACTACACCCCAAGGTTAAGGTGAGTATTAAATGGCACCCTGCGTGAAAGGTCCCTGGTGCTCATTATTCTATGTGATGTGTGAATGTAGCCTTTGCCAACTCCCAAGGCAGGGTCCAGAGCCAGGGTCTCAGTAGCCCCAGGAAACACTGACCTAAAATCCACAAAGGAAGCCTTGAGAGGCCATGTACACAATCTGGCAAGTGGGTGCAAACCACCCCACGGTTGGTTTTCCCTTCTGTTGGACAAGCCCTAAGGTGCCTGGCGGGCCCAGGAAACTGAGTGAGGGCTGATTTCTCAAACTTTCATGGGCTGCCTCTCTTGACCTCCAGCCCAAAGAGTGGAAGAAGGCCAGAGAGGTGGTGAGTAAATACTGGTTCTGCTCAAAAAATTAAAAACAGAATTACCATATGATTCAGCAATCCCACTTCTTGAGTATATACGCCAAAGAGTTGAAAGCAGGGACTTCAAGAGATGTTTCTATTCATAGCAACTTTATTCACAATAGCCAAAATAGGGACTTAACCCAAGCGTTCCTCAATGGACGAATGGATAAACTAAGTGTGGTATATGTGCACAAAGAATATTGTTCAGCCTTAAAAAGGAAGCCTTAAAAAAATTGTGACACAAACTATATAACATGGATGGACCTTGAGAACATGCTAAGTGAAATAAACCAGTCACAAAAAGATAAATACTATATGATCCCGGTTATATGAAGTCCCTAGAGTAGGTAAATTCATAAACACAGAAAATGGAATGGCAGTTGCCAGGGCTGTAGGAGGAGGGTTATTGGAGAATTATTATTTAATGGGTACAGAGTTTCAATTTTGCAAGATGGAAAGAGTTCTGGAGACGGATGGCGGTGATGGCTGTACAACACTATGAAAGTAACTTAACGCCACTGAACTAACTACACACCTAAAAATAGTTAAGATGGTAAATTTTCTGTTATGTGTATTTCACCACAATTAAAAAAAAAAAATGTGTTTGGGGCCTTCTAGTTGCCCAAACTGGGGATTTCCAAGCCACCGCCTAGAGAATTGTGTCCAAGTGGGCACCAAGGGCACAGAGCCCTTGTGCCTGAATCCTGAGCTTGCTCCCCACGACCTTCTCCACGTGGCAAATGCCAAGAAGATAGGATCCTGTGATGTCCGAGTTTCTTCCCGACTCTGATGAACTAAGATGAGAATTAGAGAGAATGGAAACGTGGGTTTTAAAAAAGTAGATAGAGAATTAAAAATACAATTGAAAATCACGCTCACTGTTTCAAGATTAAAAACATTCTTTAGAAACTGGGCTTTATTAGCCGACATGCTTCCTGCATTGTGCGGGAGGGAGGGAGCCGGGTCACCGGCGCTCTCTGTAGGGGGCAAGCAGGTGAAATGATTATGAAATATGTCAAATAAATGGTCCTTTTTTCTCCCCAGGAGATAAGGAAAGGTAATTTGGTCTGTCAGTCGCGCACACAGAAGACGTCATGGTCAACTGCATTAATACTGAATACTTTGTCCAGAGTCACAGAGCTAAAAGAAATTACAGAATCTTTCTCCTGTGAATTCTGGCATGACTCTCAGCAGACCTTTCCCCACCTGAATTCACAAGAGAGATGAATAATAAAACGTAGGGCCTGCAGTGGGATCCAGAGCCACGGCAGGCTGTCCGGGCATGGTAGCCAGAGCCGGGCTGCTTTCTTCTGCACCTGAGACCCCCTCTCACAGCCTGCCCCCCAGCCTCCCTTGTCACCATGCCCTTCCTGGGTCCTGCGTCAGCCAGACCAAACCCTAGCTGTTTCCTCGTAGACTTTGCCCCGTTCCTCCCTTACCAGCACTCTGAAAGCCCACTTGTCCCAGCCAGTCCAAGATCCCCCCACCCACCCTCCTCTGCTAGCCCTCCCCCTCCCCCTCCCCCCCCACCCCACGAGCTCACTTCTTTCTGCATCTGGTAGCGGAATGTTGTGCCCAGATCTTCTTCCCCTAAACACCCCAGACCTCCTAGAGGAGAAACAGCCAGGCAGCCTCCCCTCCCTTTCCAGTCCGGGATCTGGCACTTTTCGGTGGAAGGGATGAGTTCATGAGGTCCCTGCAAGTTTTCTCTTCTATAATCTAACAAAAAGATGTATATGGTGGTTTTTTTCTTCTCTTTCTTTCTTGTTTTGGAGTTGGTGGTGGCAAAGGGATGCCGGCCAGGCTGGGGCGGACACCAGGGTGCTCTCTGAATCCTCTGTCAAGTTGCCGCGTTACAGGAGGCAGTCTTCACTTTCAGCCCCTGCAGCAGGGGGGGCAGGGAGCCTCGCCCCCAGAGCCTCCTCCAGCGGTTGGACAAAGCCCCTTCTTTCTTCTGCTTTTGCAGACTTGTCAGTCTCTGGCACAATTAAACCTCTTTCGACAGAGTTATATTCCCTCATGTAATAAGTACTGCATTATTTCTAGAATGTTTTACCCAATTAATTTTATTATCAGTTAATTATGTATTAACATTTTAAGAAAATGAGTATTTGCCCAGCTACTTAAACTAAATCATTAAATATGTATTTATTCCTCTTTTTTTTTTTTTTTTTTTAAATGCACGTCTGTTATCTTCTGCAGATGTAGAAGACACGTTTGGAGCCATCTGGGCCTCCAAAACAGACCCTGTACAAAGGTGCCTTCTTGGCTCCAAGAGCAAGGCTTGTGGGAAGGACCTGGAGTGTGAAGTCCACAGCAGGCAGCAGAGACCGGAGCCTCACTGGTGAGTGGGGAGGGCCACTGTCACACTATCACAGCTTGGCAGAATTTGGGATGAGGGGAGGCGGGTGCAGCCGAGAGCCACACACATGAGGGGGTGTGACTGTGAAACCAGTACAGGGAGGATTATGGCTTTAAGAAATAAAGCTCCTCTTGCCCCTTCTGTGTGGTTTGGGGAAGCCTCCCAGAGGATAGCAGACCTAGCCCCCCGGGACCCAGACCCACACGGGCGTTTGTCCTTGGGCAGGTTGGCAGGCTTAAGTGGGCTCTGTTCCCTGGGTTTATAGTAAGGAGGTGGTGCCGTCTGGTCACCGGAGGCCCCTCTTGCCCTGGCATGCTGCCAGCCTGGGAATCACACAGAGGTTGCTCCAAATCTCCAGTCTACATAGTGAGGGGAGGTGACCACGATTCCAGCTCTAGGACGCATGGTCAGGGAGACGCAACTCTCTCCTAGTGTTCCCTGTGGATGGAGATGCCCAGGAACGGGCTACGCCAGGAATCGGCAAAGTGAGGCCTTGGGCCAAACCCTGCCAGCTACTTATTTCTGTATGGCTTGTGGGCTAAGAATGGTTTCCCACATTTTGAAATGATTGGAAAAAAATCAAAAGAAGGAGAATATTTTGTGACACACAAATGTTATATAAAATGACAGTGTCTATAGACAAAGTTTTATTGAAACAGAATCAAGTTCATTCATTTACACACTGTCTGTGGCACTTTCGTGCTACAACGGCAGAGTTGAGTGGTTGTGACAGACTATGTGGCCTGCAAAGCCTAAAATATTTACAATTTGGCTCTTTACGCAGAAAAGTTTGTCAACTCCTAATCTATAGTACTTTTCTGTGAGAGTTACAAGGGGAATTTTCTCTTAACTAGATGCGATATTCCAGTTGTTTGTTGTAGTGAGATTTGGATATAATTCACTTAATAAATGCCTAAGCACTTTCTTGGTTGGGTCACTGAGTAAACAGAGATAAATCAGATCTAGTGCCTACGCCGAAGACAGGCAGATGTATATTATGTAAAATTGCAATATAGAGGGATCAGCTCCACAATGTATCTTTTTTACAAGATACTTGGGAAGTATTAAAGAGGGAGTGGCTGACTGCCTGGGGAAATCAAGGAGGGCTTCCGAGAGGAGGTGATGACTGAGCATCATTACTACATTCAGCTGAAGAACGCAGTTCTTCAGTTACACAGTACAAACCTGAGTGGGTTTTAAAAGACTCTTGCCTGAAAGTAAGAGATGTCTAACTCACTCAAGACTATCAAGGAATTCACTGGCTCTCAAAAGTAGAAGCCTGTGTGCAACCAGGCAAGACTTGATGTGGGGGTTCAGACGGTGGTGCAGGGCCTTGTCTCTCTCTCTCCCAGTCTCTTGGAGGAACCCCACTGCCTCCCTCCTGCTTTGTCCCAGGGACTATAGAACAATCCCAGGAAAGGATTCTAATTGGTTACTTGAGGTCACATGCCCACTCCTGAACTGATCACTGTGCTGAGGTCACAGCAGAGTGATCTTGAGATCATCTGCCTCAGGGGGCCAGGGTTGGAGGATGGAGCCATCATGACTGACAGCCTCATGGAGGTGGGGAGGAGTGGTTCTCCCAAGCAAACTTGCAAACAAAATCACACATCCACTACAAAGAGTCAGAAAGACCTCTTCCAGGAGACTAGACAGGAGAAGTCTGTAACTAGGACATTGCCAGTTCTATCCCCAAAGCCTCTGCAATGCACGAATGAGGCCATCACCAGCAGTGGCCTTTGAGGTACCATTCCATTCCAAACCTGCCCATTCCAGTTTGCAAGGACTCTTGACCTCTGAACCCAGCTGGGGAAGAGAAAGTAGGCACTCCCTTCCCCACCTCTTCTCTAGGCCATTAGAGCTCAAAGGGTGCTTGGAGTCCACTTATTTGATCCATGGAGCTCTTTAAAACGACAAGACCAGCCACTGACTGGGAGAAACGATTTGCAAAAGACATATCTGATAAAGGACTTGTATCCAAAATATACAAAGAACTCTTTAAAATCTTTAAACTTAACAATAAGAAAAAAAAAAAAAAAACAATCCAATTAAAACATGGCCCAAAGACCTTCACAGACGCCTCAACAAAGAAGACAGACAGATGGCAAATAAGCATATGGGAAGATGCTCCACGTCATAGGTCATCAGGGAAATGCAAGTTAAAACAACAACAAGAGGGGCGCCTGGGTGGCTCAGTCGGTTAAGTGTCCAACTTCGGCTCAGGTCATGATCTCACGGTCCGTGAGTTCGAGCCCCGCGTCAGGCTCTGTGCTGACAGCTCAGAGCCTGGAGCCCGTTTCAGATTCTGTGTCTCCCTCTCTCTCGCCCCCTCCCCTGTTCATGCTCTGTCTCTCTCTGTCTCAAAAATAAATAAACGTTAAAAAAAAAATTAAAAAAACAACAACAACGAGATACCACCACACACCTATTAAAATGGCCCAAATCTGGAACACTGACCACAACAAATGCTGGTGAGGATGTGGTAACAGGAAGCCTCATACACTGCTGGTGGGAATGGAAAACGGTGCAGCCCCTTTGGAAGACAGTTTGGCAGTTGCTTGCAAATCTAAACATACTCTTACCGTACAATCCTGCATTCGAGCTCCTTGGTATTTACCCAAAGGAGTTGAAAACCTACGTCCACACAAAACGCTGCACATGGATGTCTATAGCAGCTTTGTTCAGAATTGCCCAAACCGGAAAGCCACCCAGACAGATGTCCTTGAGTGGGTGAATGGATAAGTAAACTGTGGTGCATCCAGACAATGGTATAGTGTTCGGCACTAAAAAGAAATTAGCTATCAAGACAAGGAGGAAACTTTGGTGCATATCACTAAGTGAAAGAAGCCAATCTGAAAAAGCTACCCAGTGTATGATTCCAACAATATGACATTGTGGTAAAGGCAGAACTCTGGAGGCAGCAGAGAGATGAGTGGTTGTGGGGGTGGGGGGCAGGTCAGGAGGGATGAATAGGCGGAGCACAGAGGATTTTTAAGGCAATGAAGATAACTCTGTATGATACTCTAATGGTAGACGCATGTCAGTATACATTTGTCCAAACGCACAGAATGTGCAACACCAAGAGCGAACCCTAATGTAAACTGTGGACTTTAGGTAATAATGATGTGCCAGTGGAGGCTCATCCTTGGTTAAAAATGTATCATTCTGGTGCAGGGTGTTGATACTGAGAGAGGCTGTACATCTTGTTGGAAAGGGAGTATATGGGAACTCTCTGTACCTTCCTCTCAATTTTGCTAAGTGGAATCTAAAAGTAAAACGAATCTAAAACTTCTCCAAGAAAATAAAGTCTTTAAAAATGATAACAAAGAGCTCATGAGCTAGAATGCACATACCTTTCTTTTAAAAGCTCCTCTGCTCCGCCACAAACCGCAGGAATTAAATTTTATAGTGCATTTTACAGACAATGAACATGGAGCAAGGTCACAGATACATGTTGAGATTACAAGACAAGACACTGAACAGAGACCAGCAATCAGCAGCAGCCCTGTGATGGCTGCCTGGCCTGGATACACACATCTAACATCACCCTCACACCTGCCAGCTGGCACCTCTCTTGCTGCCCCCTCTGCTCAGTACATACCATTTCTTAAAGGTGGGTCACTGCAGGGCAGGAAGAATGATATACAGGTGTGCTTTGTGTATTTCTTGTTTATTGAAAAGTACATGTAAGAAGGATCTCACTGATACCTTTTTGGTTTTTAGACCGAGTGACATCATTTGCCAAACACTCTTCTAGTCCAACCCTCTAGTCTTACAGATGGGAAACCAGGGCCCAGGGATGGAAAAGGACTCTTGCAAGTGGTTTCAACAGCCAGTACTTGCTCTGAGAATAGACACATTTGAATTTGGTCAGTTGAAGAACTGGAAGAACTGAAGGACTGTAGGTGGTGTTGCTTGTTAAGGAGCCTGGGGAACGGTTGGGCTCCATCTTCTCATTTAACCTGGAGGGTTTTGTTTTTTTTTTTTTTTTTTTGTTTTTTTTTTTTAGTCCCCTCCGCCTGGTAACTTCTACACCTAATGTGGGGCTTGAACTCATGAGCCCGAGATGAAGAGTCCCATGCTCTTCCCACTGAGCCAGCCAGGTACCTTATAACCTACGTTGTTTTTTTTGTTTTATTTTGTTTTGTTTTCCTTGGGTTTTTGCTTAAAGGTGGGAAACACTACTTTTCTTGACTTCAAAGATTAAGGCTGTAACACACTGATCACTTAGGTATGAATATAGGAAGTGCTAAACAAATTAAATATGGTACATCCCCATTTAATGGTATGAAAAAGTCTACGGCTATAACAAATGGCAGCTATTAAAATTAGGAACATGGTAGATTGATGCCATTAAGTGATGCTACAATTACTGCCTTCCTTATACCCATGCCCTTGGCCCTGAAATTTGTAGACCCTCTCACTCTGACTGTGGACTCTCACAAGATTTGCTTTGACCAACAGAACGTGATGGAGAATAAGATCCATGGTGCAGTCACCCTTGTTGCCCAGGCAATAGCTGGCCAGCCATCAGACATGAGCTGACCCACCAGCTGGCCACAGATCCATAAACAATTTCAATCAAGACTAACCAAGCCTGCTCAGACCAGTGGAACTGCTCATTTGACCTTAGACTCAAGAGCAATAATAAATCTTCTTTTAATGTTTTTTATTTTTATGTTTATTTATTTTTGATAGACAGAGAGAGACAGAGCACAAGTTGGGGAGGGGCAGAGAGAGAAGGAGACACGGAATCTGAAGCAGGCTCCAGGCTCCGAGCTGTCAGCACGGAGCCCGACGCGGGGCTCGAACCCACAAATCGCGATATCATGACCTGAGTTGAAGTCAGACGCTTAACCGACTGAGCCACCCAGGCGCCCCATAAATCTTACTTTAAACATGAATTTTGACTTGGATTGTTATTCAGCAGTAGCTGATGGATAGAGAGGTATTATTGAGAGGGGACAGAGAAGCACATGGAAAAAGCAGGATAAAAATGTGCATGAAATATGACCTCCACCATGTGATATGGAGGTGACATACACAGCAGAAGCCCACGCCCACACCCACGTATGGGAAATTCTAAATTGAAACACACCCAATATCTCAGGGGTGGTGTTAAGGGATGTATGGGGGTGATTTCATTTTTCCTCTTTTCTCTTTTCCAAATTTTCTGGTCTTAAGTTAGTTTTATAAAAATGCCTTTTTATAAAATAAAGTGCAGACTGGTCCCACTCAAGGCACTCATGTTGGAGGTAGCAATGGGTCCATCAACTTCTCTTTTGGAGGATACACCCCAATGATTCGTGCCACCATTGGAACAAGGCCCTGTTGTAGCCAAAGACCAGCTCATGACACAAGGCCAAAAAATCCTTTCTTCACACTTTGACTTCACAAATGAGCAAAGCCCAAATGACTGTCTTCCTGCTCCACAGTACTAGGGCACCAGTAAACTTCATTCATTTTCTCTTTTGTACTTCCTCCTGAACCCTTTGTTGGCCTCGTCGAAGGATGCTCAGTCTCCCACCCCATCCTCCTCTGCAGTGATTCTCCTCTCATCTCAGCATATGCACCTCCCCCAAATAGTACAGGCTCAGCTCTGGTCCTGCCTCCTGCAGAAAACAGCTCTGGTCTCATCAGCTGCAGAAGACCCTCCATTCTGAGCTTCCAGAACACTTCCTTGGACTACACTAGTCTCCTTCCCACTTTGTGGCATTCACACCCACATTTCATCTCTTTGTCCAAACTTTGAGGTTCGTGAGGACAGGGCCCATGACCCTGTTGATTTTAGGTTCCCCCACTCCCATCCCAGGGGCTTCAAGGCCAAGAATAAAGGAAAAATCATACACAGAGAGAAATTTGGAGACGATCAGTTCTAACACTCTTGGTTTATAAATGGGGAAAGCGAGGACGAGAGTCAAGGCGTGCCTCGTCCACACGTGACAAAGACAGAACTTGAACTCACACCTACCGAACTGTGTCCAGTATTCCTTATATTGGGCGCTCAGCCCCCAGCAAGGTTGTGGACCAGGGCTGGGGGCGTTCAGGGTGCAGAGTCGAAGTAGGCGCTGCCCCCCAGGGCCGAGCCTGCACTCCCACCGCCAGGAGAGCAAGTTCTCCACTTGCGCCACCGTGGGCCCTAGCCTGCTGTGGGCTGAGCCCCTGAATGGATGTTCTGCAACAGCCGTGTTGCCCTTTCAGTCCACGGTCCTGGGTCTGGACGGGCTTTAGTATTTTGCAGCAGAAAGACCATCATGGCACCCTCCCCATGGGCGTTGAAAGCACACCAGGTGAGAACACACTTAGGGCAGCTGCCCTTACCGAGGGGTACCTGGAGGAGCTGTGGTCACCGACTATTCACCACTAATGTATACTTTGTTTTATTCTATTTCGTTTTTGATTGTTGTTCTTTTTTTTTTTTTTTTAAACTTTTTTTTTTTAACATTTATTTATTTTTGAGACAGAGAGACAGAGCATGAACGGGGGAGGGGCAGAGAGAGAGGGAGACACAGAATCGGAAGCAGGCTCCAGGCTCTGGGCCATTGGCCCAGAGCCTGACGCGGGGCTCGAACTCATGGACCGCAAGATCGTGGCCTGAGCTGAAGTCGGATGCTCAACCGACTGAGCCACCCAGGCGCCCCTTGATTGTTGTTCTTGATGATGATATAACTCCTCCTACTACACACACACTATCCCACTGGGGTGGCCTTAATAAGATGAAAATGTGTCAGGACAGTGAAATCAGAAACCTTCCGGAGTCATGAACAGATAGTCTTAGTCCCTTCAAAAACTGAAGTTAGATATTTTAAAGACTTTTGAGAATTAGTGGAACTTTCAGTCTCATCCAGTAAACTGACAGAGCAGAGTAAAATTTAAATTTTAAATCTGTGTTACCTCTTCAAATGGGTAAAATGCTTTCAGAATTTTCTAGGAGGATATATTTGTACTTCTCTTCACAGATTACTTTCTTTGTTAGCAGGAGTGATGCACTCAGGAGACTCAGAAAAGCAAGGAGAGGGGTGCCTGGGTAGCTCAGTAGGTTAAGCAGCCGACTTTGGCTCAGGTCATGATCTTGGGGTCCCTGGATTTGAGCCCCACATCGGGCTCTGTGCTGACAGCTCAGAACCTGGAGCCTGCTTCGGATTCTGTGTCTCCCTCTCTCTCTGCCCCTCCCCCACTTGTGCTCTGTCTCTCTCACTCTCAAAAATAAATAAACATGAAAAAAAAAAGGCAAGGAGAGGTGTCAAGGGTGATTTGGCCAAGGTCATGTCCCTTAGAGCAGAGGAGAGTGAGCCTCCAGGGGAGGGGTCTTGTCCAGGGCCACACAGAGGTCTCAGACTCCCAGGCCAGGAGCAGGGAGCAGGGCCTGTGTGTGTGTGTGTGGGGGGGGGGGGGGGAGGAGTGTGTGTGTTGGGGGGGAGACACTGGTTCCTGACATTATCCGTTCATTCCACAGCTGCCATTGAGTGTCTCCCCTGTGCCAGGCACCATTCCAGGCACCAGGATACAGTCATGAACAAGCCAAGGCCTTCCCTGGTGGATTTATGTGCTTAAGGATAGTGGTGAGCTGGGGGAAGGAAGTCAATCAGGGTGAGGAGACAGGGTGCGGGTGGGGGGACATCATTCCAGGTAGTTGGTGAAGGTCTTCCCGAGTAGGCGTCATTTGAGCAGAGACCTGGGTGGTGGGTATGAGGCGGGCTCTGAGCTGGGAGGAGGGCAGACAGAGGGCTTGTGTGACTGGAGGGGAGTAAGGGAGAGAAAGTAGGTAGGTGATCTGGAGAGAAGCAGGTAGAAGGTGGGGTGGGCTAAGTTGGGCCTGAATTTCATTCCAAGTGCCACAGCCAGCTCATTCCCAGCTCTGAGACTGCTTCTCTCTACAATGGGGTGGCCTGGAGGCTTCCAACTGAGGGTGCTTCTCGAGAGAAAATGTGTCTCTGTGCAGGGGACAGCGAGAGGGGGGCCCTGGGAGCAAGTCTGCAGGGAGAGCCAAACTTGGGGGGGGGTGGTGGGAACTGGGGGAAATCTGCCCAGAGCAGAGAGAGCCCAGCAGGGCCAACCAGGGCATAGTGGGCAGATGAAGGACACGTGACCTTAGGGGCAAAGCCAGAGCCAGTGGAGCAAGTCACGGAGAGTCCAGCACAACGTAAAAGAGTTTTCTCATGGTCAGAGCTGTTCGACAAAAAATGGGGCAGCTGCTATGGGAAACAGTGTGGGCCTTTCCCAAAAACTCAAACATAGAATTCCCATATGATCCAGCAATCCCATGTCTGGGTATATACATCAAAGGATTGAAAGCAGGAACTCAAGGAGATACTGTGCACCCATGCTCATAGCAACATCATTCGCGGCAGCTAAAAGGGGAATACGAGCCAACTGGCTGTCAGCAAATGAACAAACCACAAGTAGTAGGCACATACAACAGGATATTATCCAGCCTGAAAACGGAAAGAAATTCCGACACATGCTCTATCGTGACTGAACCTTGAAGACATCACGCTAAGTAAAATAAGCCAATCACAAAAGGACACATATGGTATGATTCAGAGTACGTGAAATACCTAGACTAGTCACATTAATGGGGACAGAAAGTCAATGGTGGTTGCCAGGGGCTGGGGGAGGGGGAAATGGGAATGGAGGGTCAGTTTGGGAAGATAAAAATGTTCTGGAGATGGATGGTGGCGATCGTTGCACAACAATGTGAATGTGGTTAATGCCACTAAACCGTGCACTTATGGATGGCTGAAGTGGTATGTTTTACATTGTGTATCCTCGCCACAGTAAAAATAAAGAAGTTTCTCCACACTGACTTACGCTGCCTTGGGAAGTAGCCATCGGTCCGTTAGCGGAGATGTGCGAGAGAGGTCGGGCACTTTCTGGATGCCGGGGAGCAAGTTCAGGGCTGCAGGGGAGGAGTCGAGAGGTCATGCTGTGCTTTGGGTCACAGGGTGGAAATAACACTAAGCCTGATATATTTTGAGCCCTTACCGTGCGCCGGCCCTGAGCTTAGGCTTTAGGTATACATTCTCTCGTTCTCACCTGGGGCCATGAGGCAGGGTCAGTATTATCCCCATTGGGCTGACAGGGATACAGTCACTGCTGCCTGCAGGATCCCCTTTCATGTTGGTTATGCATTCCGCCCCTCAGGATGGCTTCAGCTGCAGAGACTTACCAGCCCAAGGCAAGGCCCTTCCCAGGGCAGCCCAAATCTGGTGACTGCCTATGTGAGGTGACAAAGGCCTGGCTGGCTGAGCTCCGTGCAACTGGAGACACTTTGACAGTCCATTCTAGCCTCAGGGGCCCCCCAAGTTAAGCCTGGCTGGCAGCTAGACTTTCCCTCTGTCCATGACTGCTTCCTTCCTTCCCTTTCTCAGGTGTTGATCTTGGGGACCTCCTGCTTGCTGAACTCCAGTCAAGGTCTGCCTCTAGAACCCACCTGTGGTGTTTGTTAAGGTCACTCAGCTGGATGACAGGGGACTGGGGCCCATTCAGACAGAAGGAAGCTTACCAACTCTCAGGAGGGCACATCAGAGCTTCTTGGGGGTCCTCAGCCCCCAGCCAGCCTGACCACCCAGGCTTTAGAGACTGGGGGGTCTTCAAGGCAGGCCTGGCTGCGGGTGCCTCACGCTTCCATTATCCCCAGGCCCCTTGCATAATAGCAGAACCACAGCACAAATGACATGAGCTAAATTCTAATAGCCAGCCTGGCCTGTTAATGGCCTCTTATCCATTTAAATTGGGCGTGATCCCTTTGGGAACTGTAATTTTATTCATGGAGATTGTGCCATCTAATTTGAATACAGAAAACTGTACTTAAAAGATATGGTGGCTCTGGTGGTTTCTTCCTTCCCTCCTCCCGCCTGGCTCTGCGGCCCTGGGTGTGGCCAAGGGCACACGGCATAGCACTGCCAACTCAGCTCTTTTTGTCTCGACTGAGTAGAAAATAGAATGTGGGTGTTGAAGTCTGTTGACACTGACAGAATTCATACCACAGCCTGAATTCCACAGCCTGTGACTCTGAACTGTGGTTTCCTCATCTGTAAGCGATGACAGCACTTAGTTCCCGGGGTTGCAGGACAGTTACACACCAGAGAATACACAAGAGCACCCGGCACGGAGCCTTGCTGCCTGCCCTTCCACATCCTGGGCCATCCAGCAGCAGGCCTGAGTTCTGGGGAGCACCAGCTGTGGCTGGAAAGACCGGGGGACAGCTGGGCACCGTCTTGGACACACTTTGGCTCTCCTGCTCAGCCTCTCAGGCTGTCTTGGGGCTGGTGGGAGGAGGGTGTTTGCTCAAACAGTCCATGCAGGCATCTTAACCCACTGCTTCTGCCCCAGCCCAGATTGTCCCCCAGCTCGTGGGGCTGTTACCCTCCCCACCTCCACGCCAAGCCCCAGGCTGAGGGGCCAGGGGCAAGGCCCCTTCTCAGAAGCCCCACAGGCCTCCTGCCTCTCTCTCCTCTGTTTCCCTTCCTTCTCCAGCCTAGGGGATCTTTCTAGTCTTAGGAACCAGGGGAAGGTGGAGAAAAGCC
This sequence comes from Panthera tigris, assembly GCF_018350195.1. NCBI lineage: Eukaryota > Metazoa > Chordata > Mammalia > Carnivora > Felidae > Panthera > Panthera tigris. The sequence goes on along the minus strand of NC_056672.1, from coordinate 58,477,978 downwards.
GGCTCTTCCTGAGCAATAGCCTTCAGATCTAGTGCTGATGGCAAACAGCTGATGCCCAGAGGCCTTCAAAGTTTCAGGCTTTTGGGTGGGTGGTGAATTTCATACATCCAGAGCTTTGGGTTTTGAATCACAAAAAAACACAATGTTGTTGACTTCTTTGTTTTGGTTTGGTTTTAAGTTTCTTGTATCACCTGCTCCTGAAGCGTCAAATGTTTGAAGTACTGGAAACAAAAATTCACATCAGTTTTTTTTGTTTGGACCACCTCAATCCTCATTTTTTAAAATGTAAGCAACAATAAGAAGATGGGCAGGAAGGTAGGTTTTCTTTTTTGCCCCAAGAATGGGATTATATGTATTATAATTTTTGCTTAGCGACATCTTTCCATGTAAATACATATTATAGAATAAGTCATTCACAGCAGTTAATATGTCGAAAACATTATCCACCCCTCTCTCCCCAGCCCATGCAAACACTGATCTTCTTCTGGGCTGAGTGTTGTGTAAAAAGTCAGCCCCACACACGATGATACGGCTTCTTTGTCTTTTTCCCAAATTGTTCCCCAGGTCTCCCAGAAGTCCCCCAGGGAAGACGCTGGGGGACAGGAAACCCGTAGGAACCCAAGGGATCTATAGCTGGAGCTCTGTGGTGGCCGCATCTGATCCACCTGGGCTTGGGAAAGAGGTTTCTGGGCTGTGTGTTTGGTTGTTTGTCTTGATAAAGCTGATCGAGTTCAAGTACGATTAGGACCGTACGGATTTAAAGGGGTGTCTTCAAGAAGCTTTCTCAGCACACAGCTATAAATGCACCTGCCTTTAGACTTTAGCCTCAAGGAGAGGGAAAAGGCATTGGTGGGAGATGTCTCCAGCAGCCCCACACGTGAGTGAAGGGTTTACCCATATGTGTTTGAAATAGCGGCTATCAGGAGGTACAGGGGGGATGGGTCTAGCGAGGCTGTGCTGCCTGTCAAGCCAGTGAACAGCATGATGGCTAACTTGAAACTCGTTTTGAAAGCCTGACGGGCAGTGATTGAGATCAGCAGGAGACACCACTCAAGAGGACCTGAGGCATATCTGTCCTGGGGAGGCAGGGAGCTTCCCACAAGGGGTGACGTGGCAAAGGGGCTTTGGGGAGGAAGCGAGCACTCTGCTGCTGCAGGTGTGGGAGCATTTTTGCCCAACGACACCTCGGGATGTTTCTCATCTCTGTGGTCTTTTAAGATTCAGTGCTCCAGCTCCGGAAAGCCCCTGGCTGGGAGCTGTCTGATCCTGAACACACGAGCGGGCTTACGCAAGCTGCTCCTGGATGAGGCTTCAGAGCTCAGCCCCTGCTTCTTCTATCTGGTGGGGGCGAACCTCCACCTCGGCAGCACACAGGATACCCAGAAAGGGGGTGCTTAGCTGCTGAGCCTGTTCCCCTACACAAACCTCACTGTGGACCCGGGTATCTCCGGATGCCTGTGACAGAATCACAAAACAGTGCCTGCGAGCTGGGGCAACCCTATACATCTGACCTCACTCCTCCTTGTACAGAGAAGGATCCTAAGGCCCAGAGCAGGGGTGACCTGCCTAGGGACACACAGCTAGTCCAGGACTCAGGTCTCCTGATTCTGCCCTGGGCCCTTCTCTGTACCGGCTACCTTTTCTGGCACCTCAAGGCTGTTAGAAGGTGTCCCCTTGTTAGTTCAAAGTGGAAGAGAGCAGATGCAGGACAGAGGCGTCAGAGGGCACAGCAGTGTCTCACTTGGCCCACAGGTCAGAGGCAACCCATGAGGGACTTGGCTGGGGCCTCCCTCTACCCGCATGGGGAGCATGCTAATAGGCCTCCTCCTGTCACTGCCTCCTCGTTTCTTGGATGGGATAAACTGGCCTTTGGACAAGATTATTTTTGCATGAAACAGGATTGTTATCACATAATTGAAAATAATTATCCAATGCAAATTGAGTTCAATTTGTCTAGTTGGAAATAAAGAAGTGAATATTTTGGGCAGTTTCACTGCTGCAAAGCAAGTATTTTAGGTAAATGAAAGTAATGAGAATAGATTTCTGTCTCTGCAGGAAGCCCTGGGAAATCAGCAGGGTCTTTCTTGAGTGGTCCCCATGGCTGGGAAGCATGGTTCAACCCCTTGTCCAAATCAGGGCTTGTCCTAATGGGTCTGTAATGGAGGGGATGTTCTGACAGAGCCAGAGGCCATGGGAGCACTGAGTATGGCAGGGATGCGCGCAATCCGGCTCGTGGTTCAGCTCCCTAGGGGTTTATCCTGACAAAAACAGGCTCTGGTCTCTGGAAACAGGAGAAAGAGGAAGTCAGAGGAAAGAAGAGATAGTCACTGATGTAAGTCTAATGTAGGTCACTTCCCATTCTTCTCTTCCTGTGCTCTCCATCCCAGCCCCGGCACCTTTAACCGTCTGAGTACCCAGGCCAGAAACCCCAAGTTGTCTGAGACTCTCTTTCAGTTACCCCACACACCCAGTTGACCACCAACTCCACCTGCTTTCCCAATACCTCCTGGCTTTGTTCACTTCTTTTGATCTCCATGTATCAGCAATGCACCCAATACTGCAGCAATGTTGCCTGACCAGCAGTCACAACATCTCAGGGGCCTACAACAACAACAGGCAGTTCCTTCACACGGCTCTGCAGAAAGACTGACCTCAGCTGGGCTCACTCGTGAGTCTGCAAGTGGTTGGGGCAGCTACGTTCCACATGTCTCTCATCCTCCAGGATCAGCAGGCCATCTGGACACGTCCTCCTGGTGATGGCAGATGCACACGAGGGCAAATGGAACATGTGAAGCCTCTTAAGGTCCAGGCTCAGAACTGGTATCTAGTCACTTCTGCCCCATTCCATTGGCCAAAGTAAGTCACAAGACCAAGTCCAAAGTCCAGAGCTAGGAGAGTACACCCCTCCCATGAGGAGGTGTGTACACGGGAGGGCAGAGGCTATTGCTCTAGCCTTAACCTTCCCACGAGACTCCTCACCTCTGGTCTCATCCCCTTCTCCATGGAATAGTTTGCTCCTTCTAACATGCCAAACTGACAGTGGTCCTTTCAGCTTAGAATCCCTAAAATCTTTCTTTTGTTTGATGGTCCTTTTCTTTCTTTTTTGAGAATAACTGAAATTCACTTGTAAAAGTTCTGTCTTGAACAATATCCGAAGAGTCCTATGAAATATGTCCACAGTACAATTGTTCTCATGGCCCTGATCATTGAGTTGCCCTGATTCTCCTCCCTTCTAGGGGCAGCTGCGACTGTTCACACTTGTATATGGCATACGCGGGGGATCTACAACCTACATACACGAGCGCACCCCGGAAGAACACAAAGCAGACTGTCACGAGGACGGGAGCAGCAGAACGGCAGCTGTGAGATAGGGCGTCCTTTGTATGTTGTTGTAAGGAAAGGCACAGCACCAGGCTCATGGGAGGGACTGTTACTCTCTTCCAAAACCCAACCCTGTGAATCCACCAAGATGTAAACTTATCCACCATAAACAACTTCTACTTCTTTTCATAGCAAGACTTTCTCAGGGAAGAAAGAAGTGTGCTGCTTTACTCTCTAGTGAAAGCGCCTTATCTTGTGCAGACAGGTAACGAAGAGTATGGCCCAGCCACTTTGAGACTGTTCATTTCTCCTCTGCTTCTGGGGACACAGACTGGTGGTACCCAAGGATCTCTGAGTGGTACCCCAGAGTAAAATTATGAGGACTGTGGGCAAAAGCTAGTAATTAAAAAATACAGTGCTTAATAAAAAAGGGAACACTAGCTCAATATAATAACAGATGATTGGCTAAATAAATTATATATGTCCTCTTAATGGACTTGATTGCACTTATAAAATAATAGTTTGGGGACTTGATACTGGGATTTTAAAAAGGCTTAGAGTAGGGGCCCCTGGGTGGCTCAGTCAGTTGAGTGTCCAACTCTTGATTTCAGCTCAGGTCGGCATCTCATGGTTGGTGGGATCAAGCCCCATGTCAGGCTCTGCGCTGACGGCATGGAGTCTGCTTGGGATTCTGTCTCCCTCTCTCCCTGCCCCTCCCCTACTTGTGCGCTTACATTCTCGCCACTGTGTGCATGCTCTCAAAATAAACAAACTTAAAAAAAAAAAAAGGCGTAGAGTATAACAGTAATTTTTTAAAAAACATGATACAAAATTAAGATAGATGGGCACACACTCCCATACCTGAAGGAACTGCCTGAAAATACAAATAGTGGCTGTGTTAGGGTGCCACGATTGTACTTTTTTCTTCTTTTATTTATCTATTTAAAAATTTTTAATGTTTATTTATTATTTTGAGCGAGACAGAGCATGAGTGGGGGAGGGGCAGAGAGAGAGAGAGACACACAGAATCCACAGCAGCCTCCAGACTCTGAGCTGTCAGAACAGAGCCCAATGCAGGGCTTGAACTCACGAACCACAAGATCATGACCTGAATTGAAGTTGGATACTTAACCAGCTGAGCCAGGTGTCCCTTATTTATTTATTTTTAAGTTTATTTATTTATTTATTTTAAGAGAGAGAGAGAGCATGAGCAGGGGAGGGGTAGAGAGAGAGGGAGAGAGAATTCCAAGCAGGCTCTGCACTGTGAGTGCAGAGCCAGACATGGGGCTGGAACTCATGAACTGTGAGATCATGACCTGAGCTGAGATTAAGAGTCAGACGCTTAACCGACTGAGCCACCCAGGCATCCCGTTTTAAACTTCTAAAATGTAGTTCTTGCTACTTTATAATGAAAAAAAATTAAGCCTAGTGATAACACATCTCTAAGCCCCATTCAGTTGATAGCTTCTAATTCAGGGTCTCATTAGATTCCTAATATTAATACATTAAAAAACATTAATTCAGACCCACAAATTCAGAATTTGTGATCATTCACACTGGATATTCACTCACTCATTCATTCATTCATTCAAAAGACGTTTAGTGAGAATTCCCTAGTGCCCTTCCAGGCCTCAGGGAAGGACGGCCAGGGCTCACCCTTTCACTCTGCATGATTCGCCCAAAATGTTTGCCCACTTCATGCTGTGCCTGGCACTGGGGACAGAGGCAAGTCCACCCTGGAAGAAGATAGATACAAACCCAGGAAACTTCTCTTTTTCAGAAACATCAGTTAAAAGCTTAAATACATGAAACGTGTTCATAACAAATTCAAACAATACTTCATATGAAAGCAAGCCCACTTCCCAGGGATAAGCAAGGAGAATGTTTTGATAGGTGTCCTTCCAATTTTTTTGTGTGAGTCTACAAAGACGTATTCGCTTATTGTCTATGCCCACATTCCCAAATATCCATATGCACATCTAATAAACAATAGTTTTATTTCCGTTTTTATAAAAAAAAATGGATCTTAGAATTTAACTTGAACGCTCATTGTTCTGAGGCAAAGCATACAAATGTGCCAAGTGCTGGGAGGCCACAAAGGATGGGTGACTGGTGCCAGAATGAGATAGCCCTGATGGTGGTGGTGAGTGTGGAATTTTTGTAGCAGTCCTGAGGGGTCCGTGCTGCCCGCTTGCCTGGCCACGGCATGACTGAGCCGGCTGCTGGACATAGTAGGATTTTGCTGGACAGAGGGGTAGGAGAGAGGGATGCCAGGGGGAGGGACTGGCAGAGGTAAAGGCCTTGGAGGTGGGAGATGAGGACATCTGCTCCGTGCTGCCTCCCTCCAGGTTGGAGACCCAGACCAAATGATTGCCAAAGGGCTGTACAGACTTATGTCTTGATTTGCAGGACATCTTTTGTCCCTGTCTTCCTTCCTTCCAAAGCCCCCACCCTCACCCCAGTGGTCTCAAACTTGCCTGTCCAGTCCCTCCAGCATCAGGAACCAGGGTGTGGCTTTGTTGGGAGAAGAGGGCTGGTTATTGGAGTCTCAGATCATCATGAAAGCAGATGTTGTACTTACACATCAAGGAGAGAGTTGCCTTTACAAAGCCCCTCTTGTTTACACAGTAAGGAGGAATTAGTTCATGAGAAGGTAGAAGGTGGAGTTTGGAGGGTCCTCATTGTCTTCTGCCCATTAAGCACTCAGCTAGTGGGCAAACCCTACATGTGTCCGTTTCCACTTTGACAGCATGGTAACCCTTTAAACATGGGAATCCACTGAACACTAATCTGGATAATTAAAAAAAAAAAACCAACCGAAATACCCCACAGAAATTCAGCAGGAACTGCTGCTGATCACTGTAAATACACCAGGCACCTTTATGGGTTTTACCCTGGTCACATGCCTGCAATGACTGGCTCAGGGACCTTTCAGGGTGGCTGGGGGCAGGGCCCCTTCTGAGGTCCTCCTGGTCCAGGCTGCTTTGATGTGAGCCTGAGTGGGCCCAGGCCAAGCTTTTGACCACCGCCCCCCCCCCCCAGACCCTTTATGTGCTTGGTTCACATCACTTAACTCTCTTACTTTTCTCTTCCTCCTAGCTCTCTTCCCTTCTCTGGGCCTCAATGTTGCCCTCTGTAAATTGGGATGAGGGTGGGTGGACAATGAAAGGTCATTATAAAACAAAATAAAAGGAGGAGGAGAATCTCTAAGAATCCTTCCCAGTCTGGTCTTATAAAAACAAAGGGAAACAGATCAGTTTAAGAACTCTTGGGCTGGCCTGTGTTCAAGGCTATAAACCAAGACCTTGTCCTGAAATCCCCTCCCCCCTCCCCAGGACATTGTGTCTACCTTCCTTAGTTCCCAAAGTTTAAGCTACCTATTAGTACTCACCTTCCCTGTACACACACACACACACACACACGCACACACACACACACAGTGTAGCACTCCAGCCTGTGCCTGGCCTATCCATCTGTATCCCAAAGTACTGTGACTTGGGACCTCCAAAGCATGTGAACTTGAGATTCACCTCCGCTCTGCCTGCTCCCCCTTGCAGCCCACAGCTGGCAAGGCCACCTGACCTCTCTCTGAGATCATGGACAACACAGGCTGCCCTTTACCTGCTGTGCTAGAATTGTTCATGAAATCAGTACAACTCAATCTGCATCCTAGTGGCCCCATCCTGTCCCTTGTCCTCTTCCATCATGCTCCACACCCCGGCCCTAGCCAGTGCCCCCCACTCTCTCCACCTGGATGCATCCTCCACTGGCCTGCCTCTGAGCCTTTGAACAAACATGTCTGAGATGTTCTTTCTTCAGCATTCATTCTGCCTTCACCTTTGAGCCTCAGTTCAAGAGCCATGTGTCAGAGGAACCCTTCCCTAATTCCACACTTTCAACTCAAGTCAGAACCAAGCCTCCTGCCATAGCCTTTCTCAGCTCCACAGACCATGAATCATACTAAGTACCATACTGTGTATGTAACATACTAACTTCCAGCCTTTTTATACCATATTTTAAAATACTTTAAGAGCTGATATATAACTTATATAAAGTGCAGTTATGGCTCAATATATGTTTCCATATTTATACATCTGTGTATGAGTTTGGGATTGAGATGGGTATGTTGAGGCACAAACTGGAAATCTAGAAGACTCTTTTTGGGTCTGTGTATATTGGGGAGGGGGTGGTTACCTGTGGGTAACTTAGGATTTGGAAATCAGAGAAAGTAGACACATGCCTCACCCTGGGGTGGGGTGAGGAGATCTCAGGGTGAGGTTCTTGATCAAGATCAGTGCATTTAAAGAAAAAAATTTTTAATAGTAAAAAAGAAAAAAAAATAAAAAACAAACAAACAAACAAACAAAAAAGGTCAGTGCATTTTTGCATAGGTGCAAGGTTTTGCTGAATGTGCAAGATTCTAAAAGTCTTGATAACTTAATGGCTTCATGCACAGCTGAATTGATTGCTATCATTTGCTTCTCCAGTATTCATTCCACTGTTGAAAATTTCCAATCTCCACAATTATAAAGAATATTCTATGGACATCTTAGTAGATGATTCTTTAAGGGCATTTTTTAGGGTAGAGTCCTGGAAATGGAGATACTGGGCCAGAGGAGTGAACCCTGTAAGACTCTACGCGTATGGCCAAAGAGATGAAATGAAACTTGTATTCATTTGCTAGCGCTGCTGTAACAAAAGGCCACAGACTGGGGGGCTTAAGCAACAGAAATTTGTTTCCTCATGGTTCTGAAGGCTGGCAGTGCAAGACTTAGGTGTTGGCAGAGTTGATTCCTCTGAAGCCTCCCTCCTCGGCTTGCAGGAGGTTGCCCTCCAGCTGCCTCTTCATGCAGCTGTCCCTCTGTGTATGTGCCCTCTGGTGTCTCTTTGTCCCAGTGTCCTTTTTTTTTTTTTTTAATAAGGACACCAGTCAGATTGGACTAAGCCCATCCCAATGGACTCATTTTACAGTAATTATCTCTTTAAAGACTCTGTCCCCAAATAGCTACCTTCTGAGGTACTGGAGGGTTAAGACTTCACCATATGACTTTTGGAGAACAGTTCAGCCCACAACAGAACTCTTCCTTGGAGGTTGGAAATGTCCTTTGGTGTCACCTGTCTTGGTTGCTGGCCCCCGTGGTTCCTTCCAAAGCTGAACTTTTCCCTTTCTTCCAGTCTCTCACCCCATCGCTGTCGACAGCTGCCAATCAGTCTAAAATAGAGATTCTCAACCTCCGTTGCACCTCTGATTGGAATCAACTGACACCTTAAAAAAGCTCTGGTTCCCAGCCCACCAGATTCTGGTGCCATGGGTCTAGGGCTGCAACCTGGGCACGGGGAACATTAAAGCTCTTTCAAGTGGCTCCAGGGGTCCTCCAAGTCCTCCCTTTCTTGCCTTTGCAAAGCATGAAACGGGGCACGGGGGCTGTTTCACTACCATCTTCTGAAGTTAATTAAAGCTCCATATTCTAAAGCCGGTTTTTAACTCCCCTAAACAAGTTCATTTTAAAGCGTGGTGGTAATTTGGCTCCTTTGTTAAAATTAAGTCCTTAAAGTAGAAATTAAAACACGAAATGGAAAACCACTGGGCATAGAAAATCCACCCTGGGTTTAATAGAGTCTCTTAAATCGGGGATTGGAGTGAGACCCTGGTTGCTCAGTGTGGGTGGGGGGCCCACTATACATTGTGGTCCTTGAGGCTTATGTTCTGTGTAAGCTTTTGAAGGAAGAGGATAAAAGCTAATTTTCATGAGAGCCCTGCTTCTGTGGTGGGGTGATTAGGAAACTGTTGTGTTAAGTTTGGGCTCCTCCAAGTTTAGTGCCCCAACTCTCAATGTTTGAAACAAAGCTTTACGAGATTCTACCCCTGGGTGAATCTCACACAGCTGGGCTGAGCTAAAGAAGCCAGAGATTAAAAGAGTTCCTACTGGATGATTCCACTGAGACGAAGTTCTACCACTGGTGAAACTAATTTACAGTGGCCACAATCAGAACCCAGTGACCTTTGAGTGTGTTTGTGGGAGAGTCTGATCCTGAATAAATGGAGAGGGGTACACAGCTCAGCCGGTGCTGGGGGAGATGTCTGTGATATGGCTCCCTTTCGAATCGTGGCTTTCATTTAGTGGCCTAGGGGCCCATCGTTGGCAGGACGGAGTCACAGCCCCAGCCCCTGGGCCCTGGCACAGCCTGGCCTCTGCTTGCTCTCCCCACCCCTCCCATGCTGCTTCTCTACCCACAGCCCTACACCGAGCACCAGCGCCCCCGTGCTCTTTCCCTCCTGCACCCTTGCCCATACTGTCTGTGCTTCTTGCTGAGATGACCTTCCCACTCTTGTTCACCTGGAATTTGGTCATCCTTTGTATCACGGCAGGAAAGTCATTCCTTCGTCTCCAGGGAAGGCATTAATCACATCCTTCACGCCTCGCTTTATGTCTGTTTCTGTCATTAGGTGGGAGCAATGCTGTCTCCGTATCTGCAACGCCTGGAACAGTGCCGGCCACTGAGTAGGGACCTACAAGTGGTGTTTGTCATTGAATTGTGTTAGTTCAGCATGGGAAATGGAGAGCGTAGACAAATGTCCTTTGTAACAGCCATCCATTTATTATAACAGTATTTAAAACAAGAGGGAGAAACGTGTCCTTTAAATGGCTCTTTGGGAAAGACTCTATCTGGTGAGTCGGGATCTGCAGGCACAGGTATACACTGCACCCAGCTCCAGAGTGGGTGGCAGAATGGCTGTACAAGACACAGAGACAAAAACTTGACAGTGTGCTGAAGGAATGGAGGAAGAGATGGAGAGGAGACAGAAAGAGTATGTAGAGCCAGAAGCTACGCTCTGTGTAAATATAACATCTTTCTGTAGCCCCCAAATCTTCACTGAGGTTCCAGAAACTCACAAAATGTTCAGTGGGAGTGTATTTGTGTGTGTAACTGTGTGCATGGGTAAGTGGGCATGTAAATATGTACAACACGTGTGAGCATGTGTGGGCGTGTATGTATGTACATGAGTATGTGAGCACGTGTGACGCAAGGGTGCACATGTGTAGGAGCATGAGTGTTTGTGGGTGCATATGAATGTGTGTGAGCATGTGTGTGCATGTGGACTGAGGAAGGTTCTGCATTCCCTACCTGTACTGTTTCAGGAGCGAGGCCGAGGCAGCATGAGAAGGTCAGCCTTGACATCTCTCAGCAATAATAGAAAGCACAGACCATGGGGTTGGAGCCAAATCTCTGAGGGGCCAGTAGCCCCTAGCTGAGACGTGAGCCACACATGTATTGCCCCATCCCAGGGACGGTCACTAGTCTCATCAAGAGAGCCCAGTTGCTTGGTTGCCAGGCAGTGCCTGTGTTGAGGAATGAAGCCTTCTGAGACTCCAAGGGGAAGGTAATTGTGATTGATTAGCAATGTCTGCTCCGGGCTCTGATTGGGAAGGTAGCAGCATGCATGCCAGATGTTTGCCATCCCTGGTCTCAGCGGGGCCAGGCAAAGGGCTTGGCTTTTGGGATACAAAGATGAACCTGACACAGGACCCAGTCTACTGCGGGAGAATGAGCGTGTAAGTAGACAAATGAAAACCAGCAGATACGGGCTAGGATGAAGAAGTACGCCCAGGTTGGGAGGCACAGCTGAAACACCGAAGTGCCTGGAGCAGAAGGGGAGGGGTCTCTGTGGAACTTCTGACCAGACTGGTGGGGTTGTGGAAGCAAAGGAAGGAGGGCATTTCCAGCAGGACGCACGGGATGAGCAAACTCTCACAGGAGTGAAAAATGTGGGGTGCTTGGGGGCAGTGGCAGAGCAAAAGGGGGAGTGTGGCAGGAGATGAGTGGGACAATAAATCTGGAACTGACTGCGGAGGGCCCAGAGGGCTGTCCCTCAGAGGGTGGTCCCTGGCAGGGTCACCCCAGCCAGGTGCAGAGGAAGCCTGCTCTCAGCTCAGCACACACCCTACAGACGGGCATCCCGGCACGTCCCTCCCAGACTCGGGGAGGCCTCCCTGCTCCTGTTCTCTGGAGCACAGACCGTGGGAACTCAAGCCCCATCTGATTACTGTGTTGTGTGTGTTGTGAGCTGTGCAGGTGCAGGACTGAAGGCCACAGGTCATTTGCATGGAATGGAGACCACATTTCAGTTTCCCCTCACAAACGGCAGATTTCACTTTCACAGCCCTCCTTTCCCCATCACAACCACACCGGCTTCTCCACTGTCTGTTGTCAGATACCCCGGCTTTCCTCTGTGGTGTCTGTGCCTGGCCAGCGTCTAGGGCTCCAAAAATCTCAACACCCGGCCATTGAAATCCCCTGCCTCATGCTTCCTCCAAACCCTGCCGCTGCACCCCATTCTCTGCTCGTGCATGGCGAGTCCCAAACTTGGAGGCAGGGGCCTGGGTGCCAATCCTGGCTGTGCCCCTAACACGCTATGGGATATGAAGCTCTGTTTGGGTATCAGTTTTCCCATATGTACCATACAGGGCTCTAGATTTGATATTTGTGAAGCTCCTCTAAGTTGTAGAATGGAGACTCCCTGATCTTAACCGTTGTTGTTGTGAGAACCCTGAGACAGTATTTTATAGCAGGTGTTGAGACTTGTGTTGGCCCCCGATGGTCCGGGAACTTGAGGTCTTTCAGGTGTCTCCTCCCATTTCCTGGATCTGCTACTGCTCCCTACTTTTCTCCCTTACCCGTTTTCTCCCCGTCCTCAGGTCTGATTCCTGTATCTTTGCATTCATTCGCTCCCTGACTCCTCATGGTGACCCTGTGGGGGAGGTGTTACTTCGGAGGCACCCAGTTCACCCAGTGCCAAAAGAGCTCCTGGTCAGGAGGGATGTCTCTTCTCCCTCTGGCCTCTGGCTCCCATGCCACAGCCCAGCTCATGGCTATGCCCAGAGCCTCTTATAAATAGCTGCCGTCTGAGCAGAGGGCGCCTGGAGGGAACAAGGTTGTCCAAACACAATTTTTGAACACTGAACCCATTTTCTATTCACTCTTCACTTGAAGTTTTCAGAGGAGCTGTTTTTTCGTTGACAAAGTGTGGCAGAGGGAGACAGAGGGGACGAAGGGAGAGGGCCCCAAGGTTTGGGCCTGGCTCTCCCTCTTACCGGAGGTATGACCACAGTCAGGCCTATTCCTTGCTCTGGGCTCAGTGTGAAACGGGAGTGAAGTAGGGTGGGCCAAAGTGTACTGGACAATATTATATGCCCTTTGCAACTCTGACACCCATGAGAACGTCAGTTCCTTCGGCAGCCAGTCTCCCCATCCCTTGAAGGATGGTGCTGTGTGCATAAACCTGGCTCCCTGATAGGAAGCGGGGCAGGGGGGCTGTGGGGGGCTCAAGAAGAGACAAGGAGCACAGGCAGGCAGGCTTAAAGGCCAGATCTGTGGCAGGGTGGCAGGGGAATCCAGAGTGGCCCAGGAGACATAGATTAATTGAGGCAATGAAACCAGAAAACTCCCCTGAGCAGCCAAGTGCAGGAGGGTTACCATGCAAATCACCAGGAAGAGACGATTAGTGGGTGTAGGCACAGAAAAGAGGTGGCTGGTGACCCATGACTTGTCCAGGCCGATGGTGGGTCCCCTGGGACCCCGAGGCTCTGCTGGGGGTGGGTGTGGAGGATGAGGCAGAGTGTGAAAGGAGGCTGAGGCAGAAGCGAGTCTGGCAAACTCCCCTCCCAGAAAGGTCAACCAGGCAAGGCTGGCCACACACAGGGACTGGTGGAGGAAGGGTGAGAAAGGCACGCAGCTGGTTTCCATTTCAGGGTTTTGTGTTCTGCCCCGACCTCTGATGCCCTGCTTGGGGGTGGCGGAGCGGCGTGGAGAGGAGGAAGAAGCAGGGACCGTTCTGAGGGAGCTGCTAATTGCCAGCAATATGTCTAGTATGTAAGGTTATCAGAGTGCAGAGACCCTCTGGGCAGCTTTCTCCCGGTCCCTGGGCCCACTCTCAGCAGACGCCTGAATTTCCTCCAAGCGGTGGTCGCTCACCTCCAGGGACCATGAGCCCATCGCGTCCCAGGCGGCTGGCCCCGCTGTTGGAAACTTCAGTCAGGAAGGGCTTCTCGGCACCAAGGCAAAGTCTGCATCTCCAGCTGCATCGGTGTCTGGTGCAATATACCCCAGAGATGTTTGGCTTGGGTCCGTGGGGAATTTCATGTAGGAAGCAGGAATAAAATCAAATTATTACCAAGGTTTATAAATTACCTGGCAAGCCTGATAACTTATGGTAATACCATTGGGGATTAGGGTTTTGTCAAGCTTCTGCCTCAGTTTGCCATTCTCTGCCTCAGTTTCCATATTTAAGATAAAGACCTCTGTGATGGTTAAGTTTATGTATCAGCTTAGCTAGGCTAAGGTGCCCAGTTGTTTACTCAAGCACTGGTCTAGATGCTGCCGGGAAGGTATTTTGTAGATGTCATTAACATCAGCAACAAATTGACCTTGAGTAAAGCAGATTACCCTCCAAAATGTGGGTGGGCCTCATCCAATTAGTTGAAGGCTTTAAGGGCAATCACTGAGGTTTCCCGAGGAAGCAATTCTGCTTCAAAACTATAAGATAGAGGAGCACCTCTGTGGCTCAGTCGGTTAAGAGTCTGACTCTCGATGCTGGCTCAGGTCACGATCTTAGGGTTCACGGGATCAAGCCCTGTGTCGGGCTCTGTGCTGACAGCGCGAAGCCCGCTTGGGATTCTCTCTCTCTCCCTCTCTCTCTCTGCCCCTTGCCTACTCACACACACACTCTCTCTCAAAATAAATACACATTTAAAAATAAAACAAAACAAAAACTCTAAGATAGAAATATGGCCTGCTGATCTGCCTTATGGATTTTGAACTTGCTAGCCCCCACAACTGTGTGAGCTTGCACAAATCTCTACGTACATATCCTACTGGTTTCTTTGGAGAGCCCTGACTGCAACAACTGCCTACCACCTCTCTGTGCAAAGGCAGATAAAGGACACTCAATCCTTAGGAGAAAAGCAATGTAGACAAGGACTAACATCACAGAAGTGCTAATGGATGCAGTGCCGTGTCAGTGTAAAACCCATCCCCAAGAGCGCCATCCACCTCCCTACTCAACATCCATGATGGTTCCCTAGGGCCACCACTGCCATGGCATCAGCCACTCCTTATGAGTCATTTCTAGGTGCCAGACACTATGCAAGTAGTATACATAGCTCCTGTATGTATTTGGTACTTCGGTTTTTGTAGGAGAGAGGATATGGTCTCCCCTTTATGATAAGGAAAATGAAACAGAGGACCACACTCCTGGGCCTGAAATTCCGAGCCTCCAGTGATCTTGCTGGATCCAATTTATGCCCCCCGCCCGCCCTTCATGTCATCCATAGTGAAGGCAAATGGACTAGACCTTCTTTCTTAAGTCTGCCCTAGATTTTCCTACAGCCAGTCTGTTGCCCATACCTGGCTTTCTGCTGAAATGCATTTCCTCTCATCCTGCATCTCAAAGTCTTTGCTATGCTTCAAGGGCATTTTCCAATCCTCTGTGAGGTTCTCCTGGGTCCCACCGTCGCTAACGCTGGAAGTGACTTCTTCCTGTGCAGTCTCACGTCTGGGCCTCTTACTTGAGTTACTGCCATCCATTTTAAGGCTTCTCTCTCTTCTCACTTAAAACGGAAGCTCTCTGAGGGCAGAAACATGTGTAATGGATTATAACAGATGATAGTACTTTAGTACTTTCCTTCTAAAGCAGTGAAATTTTTTTTAATTTTTAAAGTTTTTTTAAAGCTTATTATTTTTTTTTTGTTTTTGTAATGTTTATTTATTTTTTGAGGGAGGGAGAGAGAGCACGAGCGGGGGAGGGGCAGAGAGAGAGGGAGACATAGAATCCGAAGCAGGCTCCAGGCTCTGAGCTGTCAGCACAGATCCCCAAGAAGGGCTGGAACCCACGAACCCTGAGATCATGGCCTGAGCTGAAGTTGGATGCTTAACTGAGTCACCCAGGTGCCTGTAAGTTTATTTATTTTTGAGAGAGAGAGAGAGAGAGAGAGAGAGAGAGAGAGAACTAGCAAGCATGATGGGGGAGGGGCGGAGAGAGAGAGAGGAAGACAGAGAACCCCAAGCAGGCTCCACGCTGTCAGCGCAGAGCCCAACAGGGGCTCGAACTCACAAACTGTGGGATTGTGACCAGAGCCAAAATCAAGAGTTGGATGCTCAACCGCCTGTGCTGCTCAGGTGCCCCGGTCTAAAGCACTGAATTTTGATTAGAAAAAAATTAGTCCTCCTGGACTAAACTTCTCTAGGGAAGTACACATGTGGCTGTTTTCTGAAAGAGCAGGGTTATTTCTGCTCCAGCATTTTGCTAGTGGACTTTTATTTTCTTTGTTCTTATCTTCCATTTAAAAAAAAATTTTTTTAACGTTTATTTATTTTTGAGACAGAGACAGAGCATGAATGGGGGGAGGGTCAGAGAGAGGGAGACACAGATCTGAAGCAGGCTCCAGGCTCTGAGCTGTCAGCACAGAGCCCGACGTGGGGCTCGAACTCACAGACTGTGAGATCATGACCTGAGCCGAAGTTGGCTGCTTAACCGACTGAGCCACCCAGGTGCCCCTCTTATCTTCCATTTGAATGACAGACCTCACATTGATAATTTAGAAAGTTTAGTCTTGTTTTTTTCTGTCTGAGGCTTGACAGAGCAACACGAGCAAGCTGTGTAACACCAAAGCCTACAATGCGAGCTCATGCTCACCCTCTCCCGACTTGAAGCCACCTTCTGGCACCTAACAGCTATCCTGTAGATCTTTGTTGTAGAACTGAATGGGGTGCATCTGTCTCACCCACTAGAGAAAGAGCTCAAGGAGAGGGAGCCACTGGACCTGGCTCAGGTGAGATGTTCAAGTGTTTACTGAGTTGGAATGGTACTAGTTCAGTGGGGATCTGGTGGGCCACACCTGACCAGGTTGGGGTGTAAATTCTGGGTTCTTTATGGGTTTGTGTCTGCTTCTGCTGTGGGAACTATGGCTTCTGTTTTTTTATGTAATTTCTTTTCCTTACTTGTGACTTGGGGGACTGAAGTATTAATCATGTGTAAGCTAAAAATGGAGAATTGCCTCTAAGAGCTATTGTAGAACAGCCAGTCCTAAGCACTTAAGGCCAGTTATGTGCTCAAAAAGGTGCCACAGGAGTATAATCCATGTTGAAACTGGGTTCCCCATTGAAACAGTACCTAATGGAGGGATTATGGTACTAAACTTTTCCTAAAAATGACCACAAGTGTGACATTTCACCGACTATCACAGCACACTTACATAAAGTCCCTAGGCTGTGCACCAGCCACAACCTTAGTGATTGGTTCGTGAAGCAAGAATGAGATAGTAGCCTGTGGGGCCACAAGCAGTTGGATGGAAGACTCCTGGGAGAGGGGCTGGGCCTGACATGAGCAGCTAGAAGATGGACAAAGAAGAGGATGCACAGAGCAAGAAGGCCCTCAGAGGCTGGGTCATGGAAGACAGCCAGGGTGACGCTGACTGCAAGGGCCACCAGTTGCTAATCTGGATACAACCGGCAGAGTTGGGCTGCCTGGGGACTGTGTCGCTCTTAGACCAAAGGGTGCCCACTGGTCATCATGATTCAGATTTGGTGAAGCCAAGGACTACCCATGACCATTATACCACAGGATACCAGAGCAGGGAGTACTGAGAACTCATCCAGGCTGATCCCACTGCTTTGAATTCTGTAACGAGGTAACTGAGGCCCAGAGAGGTCACACGTTTATCACAGGTCAAAATGGCACATTTCCTTGTGGTAACATCTGATTAGCAATGTGTTTACAAGGGTTTGTCATGTGTAAGAGGCTGAGTTATGTTTGGTAGATATATGGGCAGGAAGGGGCATACACAGAAATGGAAAAGGACTATTCACCAGTACATACGGGACTGAACTCTTTGATATTAAAGTAGACAACTCAGAAAGAAGGAAGTGATGGTCTGTTTTTTCCACGGGAAATTATGTGTGTACCCGTCTTCTCCCTTCACTTGGGCAGCCACAGGGCATTTCCAGAGAGAACCATTCTTCATGTGAATAGGAGATAGGACACTCCTGGTCTCCCACCTGCTCTGGGTCCCTAGCACCATTCCAGTGACCACTCCCCGCGCCCCCCCAACCCCCCGCCAAAACCTCCCCAATTCCCTTCCTTTGGTGGTCCTTCCATACCTCCCCACTGCCTTCACCTCTATCCCCTTATTCTTGGAACACGTTTCCACCAAAAGGGAGACACCGAGGATAGATACCACTTCTTCACTTTGTTCCCCTGTCTGCATACCTGCTTCCAACTCCTTTTGCTCAGCCCTCTGGATGCATTTCTTCTCTCGAGTGCCATCAATTGAGTTTTCTTCAGTTCTCCAACACACTCTTCTCTTTTGGCACCTTCACGTCAACAGCCACCTGACTCCAGCCAGAATCCTGTGTCCTGTTGACCTTCCATAGCCAAGGGTTTAGAAAGAGACATACATTCTCTCCTTCCTGGCTGCTAATTCCACTCATTCCAAGGAGCCACATGCCCCCAAATCTGATAGATCCTTTTCAGTTCATAAGTTTATTTGCCCCTATTTCACAAAGAGATTGAGGTATAAGGATATATGTAAAATGAGAAATTATGAATAGTTAAAAGTCTTAGGGAAAGTGATTCAGAATGGAAAGTCAGACAGAAAAATAACAGATGAAATACTGTATCCCTCCAGTAAAAACTCAGAGTATAAAAAGCAAAGTACAATTTGGTAGAAGCAATTTTTCTTACAGTTCTTGGTATGTGTAGTGGATTGGATAGTCCCCCAAAAGATATACCCAAGTCTTTACGCTGGTACCTATGAATGCAAACTTACTTGGAGATGAAGTCTTTGCAGACATAATTAAGGGTTTGGGATAATATCATCTTGGATCTAGGGTGTGCCCTAAAGCTGACACACACATAGAGAAGGTGGAGGCAGAGACTGGAGTTATGAGTCTACAAGCCAAGGAACACCAAAGACTGTCAACTGCTACAATGATCTAAGAAGAGAGGCATGGAATGGAGTCTCCCCTAGAGCATCAAGGATCCAACCCTGCTGGAATCTTGATTTTGGATTACTGGTCTCTAGAAGCATGGGGGAATAAATCTCTGTTGTTTAAGGCCATCTGGTTTGTGGCGCTTTGTCACCATACCCCCAGGAAAATACTATGGGGTGCACCCTTGCTGTTTTGTACCTCCATGCCTGTACCAACATGGTTCCTTCTCTTTGAAGGATTCTCCCCACTTTTGTTAACCAGAACACTTTTTCCCCCCTCATGTTAACCAGAACACTTTTATTCACTGGAGGTCCTGGGCAGAAGAGATCAGCCCAGACCCCATGGACTCTTCCCAAAAAGGCCATTCCATATCCATCCCTATCCTCACCTGTATGACAAATTATTTGTTTTTTGTGTTTGTGTTTTGAATTGCTTGTCAGTCCCTGAGGCTTGGGATTTCTCTTTATCAAGTCCACCTCAAGCAAGAATACTACCAGGAACAAAAAAGTTCAACAGAAAACATTTGTTAAGTAAATAATTCAGGAGGCAATAGGAATACTGAAAAGAGGAGGATTAATGTTGTCTGTGGTGGTCATAAAAATGGAATGGGATAGTGTATGCAGAATCAACAGAATAGGTAAAGCATGACCTGTCCAGGGCCTGGTCATCCATCCAATGGGACCAGAAGGGTGAAGAGAATAGAGGAGAAAGAAAAGGGTGAAGACTACAGAAGATAAGGCTGGAAAGGCTTTGAATGTTGGGCCAGGAAGTTAGATTTGACCTGTGAGCCATGGTGCCTGATGCTGGTGCAACTACTACCTTCCCCCAGGCCTCTATTGTTGGACACTTGCCTTGTAATCAGTCTTCTTCTCAGCCTTACAGGAGCAAAGCAAGAAACAAAACAAGATGGTCTGTGGACTACTGATCCTTGGCCTTGCTCAGTTTTTTTTCAGAATATTTCCATTCAGTGAAAAAACATTAAAATATTTCCAGTACATTATAAATGAAACCAGTTTTTTTTTGACATATGTATACAGTTGTGAAACCGTCACCACAATCAAGATAATGAACATATTCACCACCCCCAAGTTTCCTTGTGCTCCTTCCCACCCTTTCCAAGCATCCCCACCCCCAGGCAACCATAGATCTGCTGTCACTATAGATTAATTAGCATTTTGCATAGTATTCCACCATGAATTTTACATTATTGGGTACTATATATTCTTGTATTCCTATAAATACTCTTGAGCTTTGTTCTTGGAATTGGTTGTATTGGAAACCATTTGATTCATTCAGGTCTTCCTCTTAAGTTAGTCAGGCAGAATCAGAGAAGACTTGAGACCAGGGCTAACTTTCCCCATCACCACGGCAAAGACTCTCCTGAGTACTGTAGTCAGTGCTGCATCAACTGTAAAGTTTTCCACTCTGACTGGTGAGAACAAAAGTGGTTCTTGGCCCTGTGTGAGCTCCAGATTTCCTTTAATCCTTTCAGTTGTTTTCCTCACCCACGTGCACTGACCAGTACTCAGTCCAAGGCTGGAGGGGGACCCTCTGCAGATCTCCGGGTTCTCTCTGTGCAGCTCTCTCCTCTCTGGTAATCCGACCTGCAGACTCAAGCCACTTGGTTTTTTCCAGACTCCCAGCTCCGTTTCCTTAATGCAGGGAGACCACCAAGCCATTCCTGGGCTTCCCTTCCTTGCTCCATCATCTGGAAACCTCTCAGTAGTCAGCTAGGGCACCCCTCTCTGGTCTGCCATCTCTCAAAGTTCACTGTCCTTCCTTGACTGATCTCCAGTGTCTTACAAACTGCTTCATACGTTTTTTTACATGGTTCCAAAAGACAGGGTGAATCTGGTCCCTGTTACTCTAACTAAACTTGGCTGGAAGTAGAAATTCCTGAAATTGCTTTTGAGCACTATGACAAATGTTGCAATAAGTTTGATCTTCTGGACTGTTATGCTTATTGAGAAAATGGGTACATATAATAAAGTTGTATTTTTCTGCATTCAAAAATAATTTAAGAAATTACTTTGGTGTTAAGATTGCTAAGTATCCTTTTGTGGGGAGGACTGTTCTGAGACTATGGTTGTAGCAGATGACATTGGAATTTTGCTCATATCCCTGTGTCTCTGTCAGTGAGCTGCCTGCTCAAAAGTAATTCTTTTTGCCTGCCTGCCAAACCCACTTTGCCTGGATGCATAGAGAACCAATGGACTGAGAAAGACTCCTGAGGGCAGCTCTTAAACAATGACTGATTTTATTATTATTACTATATGTTTATTTTTGAGAGGGAGAGACAGCGCAAGCAGGGAAGGGGCAGAGAGAGGAGGAGACACAGAAACTAAAGCAGGTTCCAGTCTCCAAGCTGTCAGCACAGAGCCTGACGTGGGGCTCGAATTCACGAACCAGGAGATCATCACCTGAGCCAAAGTCAGATGTTTGACTGACTGAGCCACCCAGGCACCCCAACGACTGATTCAAAACAAAACAAAAATCACACACACACACACACACACACACACACACACACACACACACACACACACAGACTTTAGCGCCTTGATCTGAACGGGACGTAAGGCATCTGGCTTGGATTCCTTCTCTTCTTCCCTGTCTCACTTCCCCATTCTTAACTGGAAACACCTCCTAGTAAATGAGTTTAAGAAGTGATTTATTTCACAACTGTGAGGGTGGGTATGTACAATGTGCATTGTATAAATGTACCAGCAACTTAAGTTGTTCTCTCTGGCTAGAGCCACAGTGAAACAGCTTCATCACATGAAGGGAATCCTTGCATGGCACGCATAATAGACGGTGTCTTCCAAAGGATGGTACTTCTCTGAATGTTAACCTAAAGTTAACCCCAAGTAAAACCTAAGGACCTTTGCTGGGCCTGGGTCCTGGTGATGGTTCCTACAACCTGACATTCTTAACCAATCGAATGTTCCACTAGATAATCTCCAATTCTTTCCTTCCCCACCAGCTGACTCTTAGTTCTCACCCCATGATTATTTATCTTGACAGAGCTTATATTCTCCTGGTGCCCCGCTTATATCTGTTTCCCAGTTATGCCAGTAAGTGATTCCCCTCAGTCAGCGGAGTCTTCAGTGGCCTTGTTCTTCCACAAAGTGGTCCAAAAGGTCTGTAGACCATGCCATGGAGCTAGCAGTCCTTATTTGAGATGAATGGGATATGTCCCACCAAACCCTCAAATACTGGCACAGTCTCATGAAAGTCTAGGCCTTGTAAGAGAAGGATACATCTGACTCTTGCTCTCGGATATGGCATGCAACCTGAATTCCTTCTTGTCCACAGAATTACTTTTGAGACATGAGACATTTTGGGCTGGGTAACTCTTAGTTGTGGGGAGCTGTCCTGTGCTTTGTAGGATGTGTAGCCACACCCTTGGCCTCTAGTCACAAGATGCCAGGAGTACCTTCTAAACTGTGAAAACCAAAAATGGTAATATCAGAGGATCCAGACAGCTATGAAGGAATGAATGAAAGTCTCTTTTTTTTTTTTTGTATGTTATCTTTTGTTGGCAGAAGAATTTTCACTTTTTCCCTATGAGAAGCTTCTCTCCATATCTTTTATCAACAGATTATTGATAGTTAATCTGTCTCTTTACACAAACACAGCATACATCAATCTT
Source organism: Panthera tigris (assembly GCF_018350195.1). Classification (NCBI taxonomy): domain Eukaryota; kingdom Metazoa; phylum Chordata; class Mammalia; order Carnivora; family Felidae; genus Panthera; species Panthera tigris. The sequence goes on along the minus strand of NC_056672.1, from coordinate 58,456,017 downwards.
TTCACGGTAGCACTAACAAACAGTGTTTCATTGCTCATCAGAGAGGCATTGGGAGAAAGGAATGACAGTATCCCATTATTGTGGGAGTGGGGAGATGAACACTCTTACACACTACCAGGAATGTGTAAGTGACTGGGCAGTATATGACTTCTTGGGAATGTAATTTGGCAATATGCATTAAGATGTGCATGAAATATATGCATATTTTTTAGACCCACAAATTCTATTTTATCAAATAGAATAATTAGAGAAGATACGATGTGCATAGGATTTTTAAAAATAATTAAAATTAGAAACAACCAAAACGTTCAATAGGAAGCTGATTAAATAAATTATGGTATAGCCATATAAACGGGAAATCATGTAGCCATTAAAACTAATGATATAGGCACATATTTGATTAGAAAACCGGAATTTCACAATGTATTAAGTGAAAAAACAAACTACAGAACAATGTAAATACATATAGAAAAAAAGTATGGAAGGACAGACACTATGAATTTTAACTCTATCTTTGGGTGTAAGAATCAGATATGATTAAAAAAAAATTTTTCCCCTTAAGATTAATATGTAATCCTTGTATAACAAAAATAAAGACTGAATACTGCAAATAGCATGGTCCATGAAAGCAAGACTTGCCACTGAGAGAACAGTAGACAGTTCTCTACCTATTCTAAGAATGCCAAACAAACCAACATCTAACCCAGAAAAGGAGCCACACAGGTTGCTGTGATCCAAGCAGGGCCAGAGGCAAAAGGTGTTCAGGCTTCTCAAACTTAGCAACTAAACAGATTCTTCTTGTTTGGGACATCTGCTTTTCTTCTCAATTGTATTTATTCAGTTAAAGTATTATCTGCTCAACTGTGGAGCCTCTAATATATTTTAAGCTCCCTACTTTTGTATGGAAAGTTAGCGTGTGAGTCCCTGACTCTAACTCAACACTTGGTGTAAGAATCGGGCGCCAAGGCAACAAAGAGGAAATGGAGCAGAAGGTCCTCAGTGTTTCTGCTCTTCCCCTGCCATCCTAATGCCCACAGGTAAAGTAGCTCAGCTGCCTTTCCTATCTGCATATAAATGCATGGACCTGAAGTATAAATTATATCCTTACATGCTTATCTAATAAAAAAAAAATTGGGAAAATAGGATAATGTGCAGAAACAAGTGGGGAAAAAAAAAGAGCTTTATTTCTTCCATTCTCCGAACAATCTGCTATGTATGAAAGACCCTGAAGAACGGCATTCCCCTCTCTGCCTGGAAGAGGCCCTTGCGTCCGAAGGAATGCTAGCCACACCACACCAATAATAAGCCAGGCTTGTCCTAGGTCTTAATGAGGAATAACACCAATTATTTCAAGACTTACCACTCTATGAAGCCATTTTTCACGGCTGTCACTTTTAGCAGGGTGTTAAAAGACTCTGGCCACTTACCTGAGAGTCAAAACAATCCCAGCTGATGTTATGAAGCCACGAACCAACACACAAAGAATGCTTATGCTTCGCCGTGAGCAGGGCGGCCACAGGGAAGGCGGGGGACTAAAGACTGCAGCCACAATTTACGCTGAAGCTGTTTCAGTGCGAGGAGACTCTCCCCTCCCCGCCGGAAGGTGAAGGGAGCTGATCCTACCACATACGCAGCAGTTCGTGTACTTCACAAAGAGTAAAACACAAAGTTAAGAATCTAACATAAACTGGCCCGAGTTAACTGACTCCATCTCATTTTATTCCGGCATAGAGCTAGTGCTTGGGCAACAAGGGCATTTTGAACCCAGTTTATGGAGATTTTATAACTCTAGTGACTTGTCTAACCCAAGCACGCCCTTTGTCACCCCAAATCCTTGCCTTTTTACATAAACGACAAACTTATTTACTCTATTTCAGACATTTTATTTTTCTTATTCTAACATTAGGCTTTGATAAGTACAAAAATTCACAGGTACAAAAATTTCTGTATAGTCTTGCGGTAGTTAAAAAACCCGTGAAAACAGAATAATTTTTTAATTGGGCAGTATCTGTCTCTATACATCCAAGTTGACAGTCTTCTTGAAGTGTGGCTGTAAAAACGGTGAAAACTATTGCACTGTGATTACGTTAAACCTTTTAATGATTCTTTTTCACTTGTTTCAGGAAATCTATCTTATGACATTTACTGGATGGGTTCCTTACTTGTATTTTGCTATAGGCCAGCGTCTCTGCCTCTCCAGGGCTTCAGTGATGACACCGTCATCTTTCCGCCTCTGATGCTCTGACCATCAGAAGATTATGCCACCAGCTTCAAGAGCAAGGACAGCTGGATTTAGATTTATAGCTATTACCCCTTTCCAATGTTAAAAAAAAGTAATGCTGAAAAATATGAATTTTTCATATTAGCATTGATTTCTCTTCCTGCAAGGATTTAATTTTCATACTCCCACAGCATACGAATTGTATTTACTTTTTCAAAAAAAGTATTTTTAAAAATTTTTCTTGAAAAGATTACTTCTTATCCCTAGGATTCTGAGTAAAAATGACGTACGGGAACGGGGCAAATCAGAGTACATGTCCTTTTTTTTTTTTTCCTTCTATACCTAATAACCTGTTGGACACACAGAATGGAGGTCTCCATGGTCATTGTGCATCAGTTTCAGGTACGGCCGAGATTACAAAAAGAACAAAACAAAATTCATTTGATTTAATCATAGATCATAAACAGATTGCCACGATGTCACAGGCATGAAGACCAGACAAACACCGGAAAGCCAAATCAGAAGCTGTCTCACAGCTTGGACTTTTTTTTCCTCTGCTTAATGAGAAATAAATTATCACTGCCATCGCCCTCCAAATAGCTCTCCTTTTTCTTCTGTTTGCCCCGCTTGCCGTCTCTGGGCAGCTTGTCTTCTCTTGGCTTGTGGTAATGTGATGAGTGGTGGAAGGACTTGGGACCCTTCTGGGTCTTGAAGGTGCCAGGAGAATGGAGTTTTGGGCCCCTGGGGAAGTCCTCCTCCACTTCATGAGCCCTGTCAGCCTTCCTGTGTTTCTCACGCTCTTTGCGGCTCCTGCTCGCTTCTTTTTGGGTTTCTTTCTTTTCTTGAGGCCACCTGCTGTTTCTCCACGAGGCATGGCTCTTCCTCCTGCCATGGGGGGGCCTCTTCTCTGCTGCTTCCATGTGAGGTCTCTTGAACTGCCTTGGAAAATCCCCATTTTTCTGGAGTTCTGGAAAATATAAAAGTATTTCTGCATATTCAGCAGCCAGACAGTCCAGACACGGCTTACACTGGTCTGTAAATAACTCAGCAGACAGGGAAACTAGACAATGAAATGTGTTAATGATACAACATTCTAAAGAGCCCTTACTAAGGTAAAAATCACCCGCTAAAAATTGTATGGTTATAGTTCTGTATTTCTGATTGCTAAAAATGGAAAATATCCAGAAATCCAAAGATATTTATTCTATTCAGTACAGTTGTACTAGGTTGAATGATAGAGACGAAGACTAGTGAAAGCAATCATTTCAGCTTTGTGAAGAAAAGTCACATCTGACCAATTCAAGTCATGGCGGGGATAAAGAAACAGCCTTTGACGATGAAGTGAAACAAGATATATCAAATGTCTCATGACATTTCAATCACCCTCAGAAGATAAAGTCTGGTCACAGTACTTATAGGTGGATGCCAAACTGGACAGGAGATTATTCCTCCAGAGCAGACATCACTGGCTTGGAGAACACACACACGTGTGTATCTCAGACATTTTGGTCCCAGATCTGGTGTTACATTTTACCAGGACTTGGCACCCTTTTACTACAAGTGTCTGACAGGCATGATTCTGATGGGGTAAGTGGGAGATGAGGTTTGAGGGATGAAAACTAACATGTCAACAAAACCTTGACAGATTAAAGAAGTGGCCAATAAAAAAATAGGGATGGGGATGCCTGGGTGGCTCAGTTGGCTGAGCGACTGACTTTGACTCAGGTCATGATCTCACAGCTCGTGAGTTCCAGCCCCGTGTTGGGCATAGCCCACTTCAGATCCTCTGTCCCCACTTCCTGCACCTCACCTCCCCCCTCTCAAAAATAAATAAACATTGAAAAAAAAGGATGAAATGCAAAGTAATATAAAGTTCACAAGAAGTGAACTCTAGGATACAGAGCAAAGGTAATTCCTTATAGACTTTAGCATGAAATAAATTTTTTTTTCTTAAAAAAAATGTTTATTTTTGAGAGAGAGAGAGGGAGAGAGAGGGCAAGCAGGGGAGGGGCAGAAAGAGGAGGACAGGATGCAAAGTGGGTTCCACTGATGTGGGGCTCAAACTCATGAACTGTGAGATCATGATTTGTGCTGAAGTCAGATGCTCAACCGACTGAGCCACCCAGGTGCCTGAAAATTCTAATGGATCACAGAGAACCTCAAAGTAGCCACAGAGTTCCCAATATTACTACTAGTTAAAAGTGAAAACAAATGGTTTTCCTAGAATTATAAAAGTTATAACCACTCATTACAGAAAACCCGTGAAATACAAAAAGTATAAAAATAAAATAGGAGCCATAATCTTTTTTTTTTTTTTTAATTTTTTTTAATGTTTATTTATTTTTGAGGCAGAGAGAGACAGAGCATGAACAGGGGAGGGGCAGAGAGAGAGGGAGACACAGAATCTGAAACGGGCTCCAGGCTCTGAGCTGTCAGCACAGAGCCCGACGTGGGGCTCGAACTCACACACCGTGAGATCATGACCTGAGCTGAAGTCGGACGCTTAACCGACTGAGCCACCCAGGCGCCCCAGGAGCCATAATCTTTTAATTCAGAGGGGACACTTTGGTGCATTTCTTTTCTTTTCTTTTTTAATTTAATTGCCTAATAAATATCTTTATGTACTGTAATCTCTCTCTATATATAGTTGAGATAGAGTTTATATGAAATGTAATATGGAAAATATGCAGGAGTTGAAAATAATTCCTTTTGAAAAAGACCTTAAGTCAGAGAGAGTTGGGGGTGGGATGGAGAAAGAATACCAAAAAGGCTCTAAGAGTTACAATGTATAGGTCAACTTGAGAAGTATAGAACTATTTCATCCTGAAAGCAAGAAAGGTAACTTAGTAAACCACTGTTAAACTTAGTAAACTACAGCACAAAAGAAATAGAAAAAAGTAGGCCTAAATTATAAACTAAAAGAACGTCATGTTATCAACAGTTAAGTAAAGGAATCACAGAAGGTGGCTGTGGACCCTGGAGCTCTGCTGTAATCATAGCTGGTAAGAACAGACTTCTTTGGGGAAACTCCAGGAATCACCTAGCAGGGAAGCCTTTCTTTCCATAAAAATACTAGAGACATACAAATGGAAAAAATAATTACTTGCCAAACAGAAAACTCTCAAAAAAAAGAGCCTTTAAAACCCTGCTTCCCTGTATGGATAGAAGTATTTTCAGGACATTTTCTAAAATGGTCATGATGTGAAAAAAATGTTTAGTGTGAACAGATCATAATGCAGCGTTTCTGAAGTGGGTGCCTGATTACCGGAGATCAAGAAAGTTCTGGTTTCTATGGTAATTATTTAAAAACATTTTCTGTGCTAACCAATGACACCCAAAGCAGGCAAAGACCATGTAAAGGAAGACATTTAGGAACTACTGCAAAGGTAATCTCACAAGAATTCAACAACATACCTTTCACCTTTCGTTTTATTCTCTGTTCTCTCTCCCGAATTTCATATTTGTCATCATAGTAGTAGATGAATGGAGATGTGGGAAAGGTCTGGTTAAACATTCGTCTTTCTGTACATTCCTGCAAGTTGTTTGAAATTGTTTCAAATTATCAAATTTGAAATTAGGATGTGTCACAAGGGCACTGCTCAGGCAACCTTAACTGCAAGATCACAGACCACTGAGGTTAGAGACAGTCCCACATCACAGATACCCCACGCTGAGGCTCAGGATGTGGTCCTGCTGGGAGGCTCCGCCAAACCAACATCCAATCACACCCAACTGTGCTTACAGGTTTCTTTCAGGCTTGGATTTTCTTTCCTTACTTCTTTACCCATGAAACCTTTCTTGTCTTTTTTCAGTCTTCCCTGCCAAACCCCTCCCCCAGTCTGAGCTAACAGCAATGCGGGGCTGGGTCTCTACTGAACTTGCTCTGTTCCTCTTTTAAAGACTTTATTTGGCCTTATGTTGTATTAGACCTTTGCTTGTCTGTCTCTTCCAACAGCCTTCCACCAAGTGCTTCTCCTTTCACATTTACACCCTAAATGTGAGTGTAAATTCTTAGCTCTTTGCTCTTTTCCCTTCACCCAAATGGTTTGCAAGCTTATTTTAACCCAATACTGCTAACAAGGGCAGTGATCCTTATGGTGGGGAGCAGGATGGTGGTGGTGGGTTAGGTCTGGTTTGAAAATGCTCCTAGGTAACTCCAAAATACCCCAAAAGAATCCTCTCTTCTCTTTCCTTGCCCCGCTCAAGAGATCACTCCTCTCACTCATTTCTCTAGGTCGGCTCCCCACCTGCATGACTCTGGCTTTTGTACCTCTGCTAGTTTCCAAATCCACATCGTTGGCCTGAGCCACATCCAACAGAATAGGCTTTATTTATCATGATCTGTTGACATATATCCATTCAGCATGTCTGAGACCAACTTTTCTTTTCTTTGAAAGAGGTTTCCCTTTGGAACTTCCCCATTTCTGTCCTCTGCCATCTTGCCTAAAATGTATTTTATAAATGTCCAATTCTTCTTAGCTAGGTATTGGAGAAAATCAGAACACCTCTTAGGAAGAAAGTATGTGAAATAGCCACATAAAATTTAGCTGACTTATCCTAACATTGGCAAATATACTTGACTTGTAATTCTAAGATACCTGACTGAGCTGGCAGCCACACACTCAGTAAGAGCATGATTTGCAGATTATGAATCATTCTAAATATACATTTAAGTATTGGAAATAAAGTAATGTCAATCTGTACCTACTATTGGACTTTATCAAATCACATTTTACCTTAATTTTCTTGTTCTTGCTCCAAGAACTGAAACATTAATAATACAATTGAAATCCTCCGTGTAATGCTGTTTCCCATTCCTCATTTGTCTCCTTCCCTTTCCAGAAGTTGCCACTGTCTTAAACTTGGTTCCTGCCATTCTCATACATTTTATACTCTTACTACTACTACTAATGACTATTCTAATAAACAACAGTGTTAAATTTGAAGCATTCAGACTTCATAAAAATGGTATCATTCTATAAATATTTTGAAGTGGCTTTAGGTTATAATAGCTTCACAGAATAAATTGGGTAGTGTTCTCTTGGATGATCTGTTTCTGAATAAAGGTTTGGTAAAACCTGACAATAAAACTATCTGGATCTGATATATTTCAGGGGAGAATTCTGATTACTAACTTAATTTTTTTAGTGGTATTGGTTCATATAGGCTTGTTCTTCATTTTGGTTAATATTTTTTTCTAGAGAATTATTTATCTGTATTTTCAGACTTAATTTTGAACTTTATTAAATGCAAAGCTTATTTAAAATTTGTATTCTCCTACAATTAAAACTTACTGTATTTTAAGTTATTTACACTTTTTATTCACTATTTGTACCTTTTTTTTTCTTTGAGTAGTTTTTCCGAAGTCTTTTCTTTTGGAAAAAAATATGTTTTTAATTTTTTAAAAATGTTTTTATTTATTTTTGAGACAGAGATAGAGCATGATCAGGGGAGGGGCAGGGAGAGAGGGAGACACAGAATCCGAAGCAGGCTCCAGGCTCTGAGCTGTCAGCACAGAGCCTGATGCAGGGCTCGAACTCATGGACTGTGAGATCATGACCTGAGCTGAAGTTGGATGTTTAACAAACTGAGCTACTCGGGCACCCCTAAAAATGAAAATGTTTTTAAAGAACTAGCTTTTGGTTTTGTTGATGCTATTAATTTTGTTTTCTATTTCAATAATTTTGGTGCTTATCTTTATTATTTCCTTCTTCCAACTATCTTTAGATATACTGTGTTGTTGACTTTCAGGATCTTTTTGGAATTTTTTGAATCCTGAAGTTATAAGGCAAACCTATATGGTAGCCTAGAGAATTACATACATACATACATACATACATACATACATACATACGTACGTACGTACATATGTATTTCTTTATTTAGGCTTCATGCCAAGCATGGAGCCCAACGTGGGCCTTGAAAGCATGATCCTGAGATCAAGACCTGAGCTGGGATCAAGAGTTGGACATTTAGCTGACTGAACCATTCAGGTGCCCAAGAATTACTTTTAGAAATCACTATCCATGGTGGCTCTAAGTTTCCAGAAGAAAGGGCACCCATAAAAGATTTGGGTCTAAGATTCTGCTATAGTTTGAATGTTTGTGTCCATCCCTCCCAACCCCCAACCAGAATTCATCCCCAAGATGATGGTAGGAGGAGGTGGAGTCTTTGGGTAGTGATTTGGCCATAAGAATGGAGCTCTGATGAATGGGATTAATGTTCTTATAAAAGAGACCCTCACAGAGCTCCCTAGCCTCTTCTACCGTGTAAGGACATAGCATGGAAGTGCCATCTATTAAAAACAGCCCCTCAGGGTGCCTGGGTGGATCAGTCAGTTGGTTAAGCATCTGACTTCAGCTCAGGTCATGATCTCATGGTCCATGACTTCGAGCCCTGCATCAGGCTCTGTGCTGACAGCTTGGAGCCTGGAGCCTGTTTCAGATTCTGTGTCTCCCTCTTTTTCTTTCTCTGCCCCTCCACTGCTTGCACTCTCTCTCTCAAAAATAAATAAACATTAAAAAAGAAGAAGAAGAAGAAGAAGAAGAAGAAGAAGAAGCAGCAGCAGCAGCAGCAGCAGCAGCAGCCGCCGCCCCTCATCAGACATCAATTCTACTGGCACCATGACTTTGGGCTTCCCAGCCTCTAGAACCTAAGAAATAAATTTCTACTGTTTATAAACCACATAGTCTATGGTAGCTTGTTTACAGCAGCCTAAATGGACAAAGAGAGATTCTAACCATAAAATATTAAGAGCAAATTGCAATTACAAAGAGGTACTAAAGATCTTGATACACTCCCAGCACCCACTCATACTTTCACACGCTCTTGGAGTAGTCTTTCTGTAGAGTGACTACTGTTTTCTATGGTAGTTTGTAGTTTGCCTGATATGAAGCTGCTTAGGACTGTCCCTGCCTCTCCAACTACACGATGAGTGAGGTTAGGGAAGGGCGGTGCCACATTCACCTCAGAATACCTTTTATACGAAGAGGCTGTTCAGTAACATCTATAGAGCTGTATTTCTGCAAATGAAGGGGAGGGGTCCTCAGACATCTTTAATCATCTGCACAGTCTTCTATTTGGATCCTGTACAGTCTAGACTGGCGTGGCTATACAGAGCCATACAATACGATAAATATTTTCCAAAGCTAAATGTAAATTATGTTTTGATTATCCACATCGCTGGTCCCCTCCATTAGCACACACAATTGATAGTTGGCTATATAATTTATCTACTATTCTGGATTAGCCACACCACTGATCTTCTTCATTAGTGTGGATGATCTAGAATTCTTCATCTATGGCAGCGATGAGGCTGCCAAATTTGCTTTATTGTAAATTAAAAACTATCTAAATCTAGATTTCTGGGATAAATTCCAAATGTTTTTAATATATTTCCTATCTACATTAACAGGACTGACTAGTAAGCAATATGTGCCCAACTATAATTGTTTTTCTTTAATTGAACAAACATAAATGGAAAATTACACCCTTTTGTTTTAAAGAGGTCAGCAAGCATAAATTGTACATCTGTGTGATCTGCGTGGCAGTGGAATACTCATGGGAATAGGTTTCCTAAACAGTGTTGGCAACATCTGGATTTTGGCCACGAGGTGGAACGCACAAAGCAGGAAAAGATCTAGAGCTGGTAATTTTGTAAGAAAAAGTATTCTTTAACAAAGTTTTTAATGTGCATTCTATGAAAATGGGAGTATGGGTCTCTCCATCCATGTCACCATACTATGGATTTGTTCACATTGGAAACAGCATCCAAGTGTCAGTATTGAGAAATCTCCCCGTACAACTTCTTTGCTTTGGAGATAAAGAAACTGAAGACCGGAGTGCGTTGTTCAAGTCACATGGTGAAGTCAGTAGCAGAGCAAAAGCCAGACCTGAGGATCAGAACTTCATCCTAGCTTTCATGTTGTAATTCTTCATTCCATGGTCCTGCTGCCCCAACGTGGAAGAAAAGTTTCACCTGTTGGTGAACTGTGTTGTGTCTCTCCCTTTGCTGCGGAGGTCCAGCCCCAAGGTCTGCGTGAGGTGCCACGGTCAGAATTCAAGGTCGGACTCCCATGAGTCACAAAGCGCAGCACTACCCCTCCCCTTCCCACTGCTCACAGCCCTCCCATTTTGAGGACTCTCTACCCCCGAATGCTTTCTACCTCCTGTCATCAGATCGCATTTGATTTTAGTTTATTTTGGTTTCTAAGCTGTTAGAAGCCTACCAGGAGACTAGGAATGTATTTCTCCATACAGATTTTCTACTTTTTGTGCCACTGCCCTTCTTCCTCTGCCTCAGGATTCCCAGAATGCAGGAGAGCTTGCAGTCTATTCCTATCACATCCTGTCTCTGGGATGCGCTGCTGCTGTTTCTTACTTAATGAGACAACTGGCTAGGAGACTCCCTCCCATCTCACATCAACAAATTCCTTCTGCTTTGACACTCTTGCACCTAAAACACACACAGTTTGGCCCTTTTAGCTGGGGCTGGGAATATGCAGCTTGGATAGGGAATCTGGACGTCTGTGGGGCAGACAGGCTAGTCAATGATACAGTATCTCTGTCTTTCCACTAGTGTCAGAGTTTTTATGTGAGTGATGAAGATTTAAGTGAACACAGTATCAGGGAAAGCTGGAGATAGTGGAGAACTACATAGAAAATCTCCAATCATGATTTTGGCTGTGTCAAAGTAATAGCAAACATAAGAACTCATGAGAAGTGTAACCATTTTGGTGACTACTTTTATTCCTCTGATTGACTGTATGAGGTTTTTATTTGTTTTAGCCTAACTTGTTCATGTATATTTAAAACAATTAGAAGAACGTGCTCTGACAGATCTCTCTGGCAGGGATGGGAAAGCAAATCAGTTGAAAATACATTAAGTCTTACTTTAGGATGTTAGTTTATTAAAAAGGTAAGCATTCAGAATTACATTTTTTTTTTTAGTTCATCTTTCAGCAACCACTCCCAGAACAACAGAATGTGTTATGCCCAAATGCTACTCAAACTTACGTGTCCATAATGGCCTTCTTGCCCACAGTTGTAGCAATACACTAAGGCTGATTGTCCAGAAGGGGTCTTCGGCTTTTTGGGTGGTCCAGGTTTGGTCTGCAACATGAATATTTGTGAGCGTTTATTAAATGTTAGAAGAAAATTAAAACCTGATTCTTTCCCAAAGAGCTCTTTTTAGGTAAGAGATCCTTTAGAAATACTGCCTCCTAGAGTTTAGGACCTCACATCCAGATGATTCTCTGTGTTAAAGTGCACAACATGACAATTCTTTTCCACTTCATGTCAATATATGCTTTCCTCTTCTTCGCTCCTCATTCCATTAGGCGTTGTGCCCAGTACTGTGTTAGGTATTAGGTATCTCAGAGAGAGAAGCACAACAGGCTAGTAGAACATGAAAGACATCTAAACAGATGATGACAGAAGATGTAAGCAAAGTGAGAAACATGTACAAGGTTTTAATGGAGTGGCAAAGGGGACCCATCATTGGGATGGGGTGGAAGGAGTCAGGGAATGCTTACAAAACTTACATTTACTTTTAAAGAATTAGGTGTAAGTCAAATGGAAAATCCTAGGAAGAGGGGCTAGCATGAACAATGCATGAAGCTAAGAAAGCATACATGCTGACAAAGTATAACATGCATAGCCAGGTAGACTGAAAAATGAGGCTGGAGAAAGCAAGGCAAAAGAAGGGAGGGCCTTAAAGTCATCTTAAAGAACTTGGGGTTTATCTGGGCTTTTCCATTTTAAGTGTTGTTTTAAATATGGGAGCAGAGTAGTTAGAATTTTATTTTGGAAAAACCATTTTGGCTTGTAGTTGTAGAGGGCGTGAATATGAACAGAAGGTTAGATGCAGTGAAAAAGGTGGCTGTTAGGAAATCAATGAGGTGATGAGGGTCTACACTACAAGAGTAACAAGGATAGGAAAAAGGGAATCGATTTGGCCAATACATGAGGGGATAAAACTGGTATCACTGAACATTGACAAGATATGAGGAATAAAGGAAAGGAGAAATTACGATGCTTTTCAGGTTTCTAAGTTGGGTGCCAACAACCGCTTCAGAAACAGTAGGAAATTAGAGGGAAAGATGATGAAGTCTAACTTGGATGCTGTGTATTTAGGTGATGTCCATTAGGCAGTTGTCTCTGTAAGATTAAAGCTGAGGGAACAAGTGTGAGCTGAAGATTAGCTCTGAATGAAATCTACCGTATAATAGTGGAGGCTAAAATGACCCGAGTGGACAGCATCGCCATACCCAATATGAACAGTGGTGAGCTCAAGATGGAACCCTGGGCATAACATTTAAGGGGCAGACAGAGGAACCTGGGAAAGGGACAGAGAAGGAAAGGCTGAAGGATGCAGAATCACAGGAGAATATAGTCATACACCTTAGAGAGTAGTTTCAAGAAGGGTGAACTGATCTGCAATGGAGAATACAGCAGAGGCTTAGTGAGATTAGAACTGAGAAGCATCTGTTAGATTTGGCAATTGTTCATGGATAACCTTAGTATGAGAATTTTGGAATTGGTAGAAAGGTAATAAAGAGCAGAAGGCAACAGGCTGAAGAGTGAAGAGATGAATACAAAGGTGATAAAACCATAAAGAATGAGAAAATTATTCCCCACAGAAGCCAGGATAGTAGTTACTTCCAGTGGGGAGAAAATGCACAGAAGGTTTTGGGGTAGCTGCAATTTTCTATTTCTTGAACACAGTGGTGTTATATAACTTAAGTGTGTGTGATGTAACTATGCATTTTCCAATATGTATGTTACATTGGACAGTAAGAAATATTTAAAAAAATTGAACAGAAGCAGAAAAAAAGGGGATGGCAGGTATGTATTATTTTGAGAAGCATGAATAACAAGGGGCAGAATAAGGTCGAGCAACATCTAGGAAGGGGATTTGGTAGAGTTTGCTATTAGAATGAGAAAGAGATCTGAACATGTGAGGAAGCTCATAGAGAGGGAGGTGGTGAAAACAGGAGAGAAGGGAGAAGACAGAGCTAAACCCCTGAGGTGGCAGGGGCTTTAAACAGAAGGAGAAAAACCTAATAGCCCTCCCACTCCTTTTTTTTTTTTTTTTTTTTTTGTAGATTGGAAGAAAGAGGTGAGAATGGGAATGAAATTGGATAAGTTTATTTCTTGTTTATTTATTTTTTAAAGTGAGCTCTATGCCCAATGTGGGGCTCGAACTCATGAACCTGAGATCAAGAGCAGCACACTCCCGCAACTGAGCCAGCCAGGCGCCCTGCTTATGTTCTTTATTGGGATGCTATAACAAACAGTGCTGGTGTGCCAACTAATTTCATTATTACTGTTTAATGTGGCAAACAGGTGGCTTGTGAAGGTTTTATGTTATTGACATGGGAAAATAATCTATAGGCTATAAAAATCTTCTTCAACTTTACTTTTAGTTTGTTTCCTAAAATGGAAAACTGGAGGATAACAGTAGCCTAAAAGATCTTTTCTATTGAAAATGACTACAAACGCTACACAAAATAGAATTTACAATTTCAGCTATTGTCAACTGGGATATGATAACTAACAAAGGTCTTATATTCTCCAATAAAAGAATGTGGTTCATGAATTAAGACAAGCTAAAAGTCGTCAAGCATAGTTTTGACAGGTATGCATACAAGCATGTACCACTCACTCACTCACTCACTGCAGTGGCTCATAAATTTGTTCAGGTATAGAGCACCAGGAAGACATGAAATTATTAAGCAGAAATTATTTTTCCATCTTTGTGTTACTTGATGTGACACAAAATTGCAACCATGAGTATATATGTGGTTTAAGAGAAAGAAATCAAAGCAAGAGATGTGTCATGGATGTGAAGGCAGAACACATAATGTTTTGAGGAAGAAGTTGTCAAAAGCTACTGGTGGGTTAAATAAGATAAAGACTATGAAATCCACTGGATTAGCAATCAGGAAGTTGCTGGAGACTAGAAACCATTGTGAGCAGTTTATTTGAGGGGTAGAGATACAAGCCAGACTGTAACGGGTTTATTGTAAGTAGAACTGAAGAACAAAACACTGACGACTTTTTCAAGATACCAGGTTGTGTATAAGAGAAGGGAAGGGGACAAGTAGAGCAGAACAAGTTCAAGGACACCTCCATCAGTGATGTTTACCAGAGTGCTGGGCACATGGCATAAGCATATACAAGCATTCTTTCATTAATTTATTCAAAAAATAATTGAGTGCCTAATATATGCCAGATATCTTAGAATAGATTAGGTAACTGAGAAGTCAGACAAAAATCCCTGCTCACATCTCCCACGTTGGAAGACAGATAAACCAACAAAACACACACACACACACACACACACACACACACACACACACACACAATCGGGTAGTAATAAATGGCACGCAGGCAATTAAAATAGAGTTAAAGGAATGAAAGTCATTGGTGGTGACTTAAATTGCATTTTAGAGAAACTCTCACTGGGATGGTCATTTCTTGTGATAAAAATACCCCCAAGTATGCAATGACTGGGGAACAGCATTCTAGGCCTCAGGCATGGGGACAGGGAATGCAAATCTTGGAGATGCGGGTAAATTTGCCATATTTGACTATCAGAGAAATATCTGTAAATTTGGAAGTGTAGTAGGTGAAGGAAGAGTGGGAGAAGAGGAGGTTCTAAAGATGGAGAGGGACTAGATCGCTTAGGGCTTATCATTCAGAATGGAGAGCACTGGATTTGAGTGGCATGAGAATCCACTCTAAGGCTAATGGTAGGTGCTCAAAAACTAGTCGGTGACTGTAGGCAGAGACTATCACTGATGATAAACAGAATTATCCACCCGCCAAATAATAAACATTCTCTGAAAGACTTATGTTTATAATTTTTCAATGTTTTTTTGTGCAAATATATGGTAATTTACTGCTGAGGCAAGATTTCTAGATTCACTGAAGAAAGGAAAATATGCTCACTATGTTTATTCCGCTGGAATAAGAAATTCCATTGGCTCAAATCCTATGAAAAAGGACAAGATGAATCAGGCAGTAATGATTGGGGAAGGAGGGCACAGAAAGAACCAGAACAAGATGGATATCCAGACACTAGAACTTTGGTATGGATGCAAATAGGGATTTCCTCACAGGAGAACCACTGGTGTCCCCATGGCACTGCTGGCTTTTCCTCAGGAATACAGAACACAGGAAAGCCACACTACTGTGCAAGTCTCCAGTGGTTCATTCCCATCGCATCCTCTCAGAGTAAAGGCCACTTTTACTTACTCCTGCCACAGTGCTCCTGATACTCCTTTTCCCATTTCACCTTCTCGTGTACTAAATTGGTTATCATGTCTATTATCTGCCTCCCCATTGCTGGAATGTAAGGTGCACAGGGTAAGAGATCTTTTAGTCCACTCTGTATCCTTATGGCAAGAATCTAGACTAAGTGTTGGTGAACTATGGCCGACAGGACGAATCCAGCTCATTGCCTGTTTTTGTATAGCCCATAGGCAAGAATGCTTTTACATTCAAATGGCTAAAAAAAAAAAGGATATTTTGCAACACATGAAAATTTTATGAAATTCAAAATTCAGTGTCTGAAAATAAAGTTTTATTGGAACACAGCCAGGCACATCTGTTTACAGGTTATCTAAGGCTGCTACTCTTTTCTTCAATTCCCTACATCACCCAGTGCTTATCAGACATTTCTCCAAAGAAGATATCCAGATGGTCAACAGACACATGAAAAAGATGCTCAACATCACTCATCATCAAGGAAATGCAAATAAAATCTACAAAGAGATAATACCTCACACCTGTCAAAATGGCTATAATCAAAAACATAAGAAGCAACAAGTGTTGGCGAGGATGTAGTGAGAAAGGACTCCTCTTGCACTGCTGGTGGGAATGCAAACTGGTGCAGCCATAGTGGAAAAACCGTATGCAGGTTCTTCAGAAAGGTAAAAATGGAACTACCCTATGATCCGGTTATCTATGGCTACTTTTCATGCTACAAGAGCAGAGTTATGACAGAGACCATATTGCCTGCCAAGCTGAACTATTTACTACTTGGCTTTTCATAGAAGAAGTTTGCCAATGCCTAAACTAGAACACAGAAAGTGCTCAAAAATAGGTGGTGAATAAGTAGATCTTAAAGACTCCAAAATTTTATAGAGTGGACATGAGTTATACAGCCAATAAATGTGTTTAAAGTAAATTCAAACACTGAAAATCTCTGCAATATTTGGATGCAGAGCAAAAGTTTTATGGAATTTCTTTGCATTATTTTATTGCCTAAGTTAGAGGAAATTACAGGTAGTCCTAATGTTGTTCCATCGGCCTGTGTCACTCTGCCCAGATAAACATGGTGCACTCCTTCACCTCCTTCAAGTCTTGGCTCAAAGGTCGTATTAGTAATGCTTTCTTGATCACGTTTTTTAAGTCTGTCAGCTCCCTCCAACTGGTGTTCCCTACCCTACTTCACTGCTGTAAAGAAAAAAAACAAAAACAAAACTCCATGTCACTTATCACATCTCCCATAATATATTTTGCTAGTTTGTTTTGTCTATCCCTCCACTTGCATTCCCAGACAAGAAGGATGTAAGGTCTGTGAGGGCAGGGATTTCTGTCTGTTTTTTGTTCACTGCTATACCCCAGATCCAGGGACAGGGACAGGCATATAGTAAGAGTTCTGTAAATATTAATAGATGAATAATGAGGTAATGCACAGGTAAAGCACATGACCCATAGTAAGCATCCAATGCATTTTAGTTATTGTTAATAATTTGGATGCTTTGGAAAACGATATCAATTGTCTTATGTCATTAAAGGACAATTTATTTTTTAATGTTTATTTATTTATTTTGAAAGAGAGTACCTACGAGCGGAGGAGGGGCAGAGACAGAGAGGGAGAGAGAGAATCCCAAGCAGGCTCTGTGTTCATGGCACAGTGAGTGAAGACCTGGAGACGGGGCTTGATCTCACAAACCCTGAGATCACGACTTGAGCTGAAATCGAGTTGGATGCTCAACCGACTGAGCCACCCAGGCGCCCCTAACAGACAATTTTTTAAATTATGCTTTGATATATTAAAAAGTCTGCATGAATTAATACAGCTTCCTAAGCATCTCCCCTACTTCGAATTGAGAGTGTGGTACATACTCTGGCAGAATCAGGAAAGAATTAGTAATATAAAGAGAATAGGAATTCAGTTTTATAGTACCAGAGATAGAGAGATCCTTCTTAATCAAGACTTTGAAAGCATGTTTCATGTTGACACTTTATTTTTTTTTTGACACTTACTTTATTTTGAAAGCATGTTTCATGTTGACACTTACTTTATTTTGAAAGTAATTTCATTCAAAGAACCTTAAATTTAGCCCCACTGTTCATTTATGCCCCTGGATGAAGTGCAAACATTTGGATGTTCATTCATCTGAATAATGTCACTAGTTAAAAACTTCCATTATTACTAATAAAAATAGCAACAGTATTTATATTGTGCTATGAAATTCTAAACTGTTTCACAATAATTAATTAGTAAATGACATGACAAACACTATCTACATACTCTCATTTTAATAAACTATCATGTACTAGGACTTAATAGGAATGCAATCAGCCTAGATCTTACCTAATTAGAGAACATTTCTGTATTAGAATATAGTACTGAAAACTCAATAATGATTTCCAGTGGACAAGTTCTCATACTGTGATCTAACAAAAATCTTACAGCTATTTAAAGTGTTAGAAATATGAATTTGTGACTACTTCTGCCTTGGAGCATGTCTTTATTTTTAATTAACAGTAAAGGTCCAATTTAACACAGAATATGTCAACTGATTAGCTCTAAGTTCAGGGTTCTGTCATACAGTCTATATTGTGGATGAAAAGTTAAATGTAAGGGAATGAATGTAGTCTTTTAGAACTTTTTTAAAGTTAAACATTTATCTAGAGACTTTGACCCAATGGGTTACCAAGTGAACTATTTATGAAAGCAGCTCTTTTTTTTCTTTTTTTTTTTTTGTTACAGACATTTAAATAATCTATATTTGTAGGGTGATATCTTGGAGATTACTTTACTATCAATATATAGAAGTAATAACCTGGTAGATAGCATTACCTATGAAAGGTCCATCCCATCTGCTATTCTTGCTGAAAGCTTTTCATGCACCAGTAAACTCAGTAAATATCAGAAGATAAAGCATAAGCCTACCACGCCACGGATTTACTCCTAATGTCTCCTCAAAGTGCAGCCCGATGCAACGATTACAAATGATTTTCTTCTAATGTCATTTTACATAACCCTTTTTTCTGCATGAGTAGTTAGTGCGGAATGAATGAATGAATGCCATTAAAACAGTTAATCATTATCTGGGACACTGGCCTTACTCCCTTCACAACTAGGAATCTCCATGACAAAGGCCAAGAGATCAAAACGCCAGAGCTGCCTCAGTGTCCTATTTCCAACAGTAATTTTTTATGCAAATGAACCTGCTGGGCATCTCCCTCTGTGACCTTGAGCTGCCCTTATCTAAACTGACTTTGATCCAATGAGGGTTTGCATCTAGTTGAAGCTCATTACTATATAGGATATGCAATCAATTTCACTAATTAAAGGGAATTTTCTACTCTTGTGAATGCAAAATGGACTTATTTTTATAATTACACATATGCTTAAAGACTATATGTTTTTATTAATCCAATTTGTTACATGAACATATATTAAAAAGCAAATACATTAAGTACTTGGGGTAAATGTATTCATGACCAAATGTAACGTTTAATACTGAGCTTAGCTCCAGTCTTTCTGGACAAGTCACATTTGTTCATAGACCTCTTAAATCGATATGCTTTTCATGCTTGAGAACGACCCAATTCTTTGAAAATATTTCCAAATCAAATTATTCTTTCTAATAGCACAAGCCTTCCCCCGCCACCCCAATATTCATGTATTAAAAAAAAAATCCAACCCAAGTATTAAATAGTATTTCCCAAGAAAATGTTACCCCAAATGTTAGGTCATCATGGTCAAAGTCCATTGGTTGAAGTGACCAATGGCATGAATTTAACAGCTGAGCAGAAAAGTTTCAACTTAAAATATGTATTTTTTCCTCTTTAAAGATATTATATTTATTGCTTACTCTAGAGATCAGATATAGTTTAAGTATTTTATTTAGTTTTATAAAGAGTATGCAGGGAAAAGAGAATGAATGCCCTCCCTTTCCTTTAGTATTGTTTACAATATAAATTCCAGTGAAATGTAACTGGTAGGTATTTAAGATTTTAAAATCAAATCTGGGGCCTAAAGGAATGCAAGTAAGAAATGTAAAGGTTAGGCAAATAGTTGTGTAGTGAACTGAACTAAAGCTGAGTCTGTGGCAAGGCAAAAATGATGATCCCAAGATCCAAGATATGACCAAAGATACAAAGGTCCTGTCCTCCCTTGTCAGTGTTTTTCTGGGGCCAGTCCTCACACCTGCAGATGAGGACATTAGGTCTGTTCCAACCACGGTTTGGGACAAAGTCTTCCATTTGTAGACCATTCTGGCAAACAGTCACGGTATTACTTTTGACGAATACTGGGAGGAATTTTCTCCCCAAACTAAAGGTTTTGAAATTATTTTAAAACAAAGCCTCCTTCATAAAGTTTTTTAAGCTTTTTTTTTTCCCCCAGGGAAAAAAAAATTCAATTGTATTCCAGAGGACATTGCTACTAATTTCCCCTACATCCTAAAAATGCCATTAAAAGTACCATATATAATGATACACCTATATCTTTTATGTGTTAAAAAAAAAACTATGTCATGTACCCAACAGACTCCCAATCCATTGGGTAATTCCTTAATTAGGCAGATTTTTGAAACATGTATTATGTACACAACAGACCGGAACGTCTCCTTTGGAGCATTTTCTAGTCTATCGGGTGATTACATCATTAAGCCACACATGCTACGTAGAAAAAAATCCTTATGAAAATTCATGAAAAAATGTACAGCACATCATTAGCATGCAGCAGACGTGTATGCTTTTGATATTTTCTCTGTTAAAAAAAAACTACATGAAATAATTAGTCCAGGTCATGAAAACATGAGAAAGGTACCAGACACTGGTGAAAATGAAAATTGCAAAAAATTGCATCTCTCATGGTTTAGCTGAGAGTAATTTGCTTTATTGGAAAATGGATTCTAAAACAGTGTTCATTTGAACTACAGAATGAAAAGTGTTGCTTTATTGATTTGATATTTTCTATACACATCTAACTTCCTCCTTACACCTCTTTCAGATACTAAGTTTTACAAACCAATGGGTCGAAGGGTGCAAATGACCAGTGGTAAGACCATTGATTATTCAAGGGCCTTTCAGTACTGTGTGTTTGTATACATGTATCTTCATTTTATGTAACCAAGAGTGTAAGGGATTGCCTGAGTGTATCTTTTTCACTAAGTTGAGACTATACTAAAGGAATACAAAGAGAGGTAAATTGTTGGTAACTCTCAATACTGAAAAGACGGTATATATTCACAACATTAAGCATTAGGCAAAAGTCTAAAAGGCGATATATATGAAGACTAAAATAAATGAAGCACAGGTTTCATAAAAAGAAGCTATTGAACTTATTTATCACTTCTGTTTTTGTAAATGAGATCCCACCCTATATTCCCTCCTACCCCCCCCGAAAAAAAAAAAAAAAACAACAACAAAAAAAGAAAACCTCAGTAAGCAGAGAACAATGAACATATGCAAGACAGTAAGGATCACAGTAATTCACTCCCTGAATGCTCCAAATCTTCATGGCTTAAAAAGCATCCCAATTTTCTCCAAAGGTAGTGGCATTTATTCACTGGGCCATAGCTAATTTTACATGGAATGCAAAAATGTTAGTTTAAGTTTAATTTACCACCCTATTTAAATATTTCCAATGTAGCTCTCAAACTGCAGGGCTATCCCTCCGTCTATTTTAATTTTAAAGTAAGTTAGCAAAGGCTTCCTTCTTAATCCCCAGGGACTACCTACACAGTGACACGAACGCGCAAATTTATGACAGCAACATAAATGCTCTTCTGAAGTAATGTGCAACATTAAGTGAAAATCGTTTCCTGGAAAGATATTATAGGTATCTATATTTTATTTGCCATCTTAAACATATCTGGGTCTTTATGGCCTTATTTTAAAAATGTATTTCCTTTTTATATTTCCTGGTGCAAATGGACTGCATAAATAAGCAATGTGCTATGAGGCTTCAGACCAGCCGATAAAACCTTTCAATTTTCATGCCAGCTTCTTCTTTTGTAATTCAAATCCGCCTGGAAACTGGCAGCTCTGAAAACTGAAACAAGCGCTGCCACAAATACCTTGTAATGCTATCGACCTTGTCTGCCCGTGCAGTGAGAGCGGGGGCCGCGGATGTGTCTGCAGCCATCCAGATAACACAACTCATTTTTTGGGGGGGGGGGGGGGAGGGTGGGGATAACAGGAGCCAGCCCCAGACTGTGCACCAAAAGCAGTCATTACCAGGCGCGCTGGAGAATAAGTCTCTTCAAAATACACAGTGCATTTAAAAACCACATATGAGGCTGAGCCACTGCTGTCATTACCAATTTTAATTTCGCTCCTTCAGTTTGCCAGCCAGATAAACTCTTTAGTGCTGTTTTTTAATCTATTTGCCACATTTTAGGTTTAAGATTATAGTAATATGGACAGGAGAAGGAATCACTTTTAGGGGAAATAAAGAAATAGATCCGCTTATCGGCGCCCATCAGAAAGTTCATTAATCAGCCAGGCTTTGTGCCCTCTAAATTGAAAGGTTAAATAATCCTCTCAGGAATATTTCTCGGCCCCTCCGCCAATTGTCCGGAGAGGAGCTGCCATTCATAGCACGCGGGATCGGTGACAGGGTATCTTACCACTGTTTGGACCCCAAACAATGATGGACAAATGGCCTGGTTTACAAAGAACCTTTTAGTACGCGGATGGAAAAGGGACCACAAGCTTTGAAGCAGGGTGGAGGGATGAGGAGGGTGTGAAGACAGGATGTGGGGGAAGGGACAGAAAAGAACACATACATGTGTGAATCCATGGATACTTCATCTGAAGGTTTATTGGGGTAGACTATAAAACATAGAAACCACATTAGTATATATCTTCCAACCATACGAACTACTTAACATATTCAAATTTGCTTATATATTTTGCATATAATGGTATATAAACCATCACCGGAAAACTGTAGAATAATAGAACTGTAGCTCTATTATATTTATTAGCTACAACACAGAGGATTCAAATAAACACCAGTATTTTCATTTTTACCATAACTTCACATGACTCACAACACACAGCATTCCCCCTCCCCATCCAAACCCGCTTATTCACGTGCAATACTCTTAACCGACAGTCACAAAGGCAGAGAACTCCACAGCTGGAAGAACCTGTCTAAAGAGGGGGAAAGTAATGCTTTTTTTGCTTTTACAATATGCCCTATCTTAGCTCCTGCTTGTCTTTAAAATAAAGAACAACAGGGAATAGGAACGCTCTTTGCAAGAATACAAATCACAGGCATTGAGAAGATGCTTAATTTTGTGTTGTCTTTTTTGCTGGACCTATATGAGAATAAAAACAGTGTAGAAGTGATGGAGCTCTTACACCTCCACGTCTTGCTGTGAAATCAGGCTCGTTTCTGGCATCAGTCATGTGAAGGCATGAAGCAGTTTTATCTCAAGTACAAAAAAACTGATATGCTATTTTCACCTGATTAACATAAATCCTCTACCCCTATAGAATTGGTTTATGTGTGAGTGGGAATTACTTGATTTCATATTAAAATCAATATATATATATATATATATATATATATATATATATATATATATATATATATATAAAGCAAAAGACTGATATAATTTCATTTGCTTATGATAGATGACTATATTCAGATGACACTGAAGTTACCATTTAAGAAGTGAATGTTTACTAATGTATATAATTAGATCATATATTTTTCAAAATCAGTATTTCTTTACATGGCACAAATTTTATATAGTCATTTTCATTAGGAGAAGAAGTAGCCTAAATATTTTTTGTGACCTACTTCTTAAATGTCTTTATAATGATTTTTTTGAGCAAATCGAATTAAAAAAAAAAGTTTGCTATACTTAAACATTACCTACATTTCTAGAAAGGACGAGGATAAATAATTAGAAAATGAAAAGCGAGGTAAAAAATTTTTTTAACAAAAGACAGTGCTTGTGAGTATTTTAACTTCAGTAATTATAAAAAGGAAACATTTTTAGGAGACAGAAAGTAAAGAGGTCATTATGAATCTCCTCATTTTAGGTAAACAATAGTCTTCTCAAAAGACATTACAATAGTCTGAGTTTGGGCTATTAGCCCAGAGGTCATCTCTACAGGTGCGAGGCGTCTATGGGTTTGCTTTATTGGAGCTCACACAGTGTTGAATATGGGCTATGTGCTAAGTATTGTGCCAAGTACTTTACACTTATTGACTCATTACATACTTACAACAAGAAGGCACCATTCCCATTTTTCAGATGAAAAAACCAAGGATCTTAGAAGCCAAATATTTTAACTAGGTTTGACTATCTAGTAAATTAAAGAGACAGAATTTGAGCCAATGTCTGATCTCGAAGCTGGCATTCTTTTCTCTGTAATAAACATTCCCTAGTAATTTCCTCCAGATGAGTTTGCCACTCCAAATCAATTTTACTGCATGTTTCTTAAGGACTTTAGTAAACAAGGAGGAAATGTGGTATAGTTATAAATAAAGGAAATGGGAGAGATCCAAGAAAGATAAATTTGAGATTTTACTGTATGAACAAAGTTAATAAATGATCCAAAATTTAGTTCCCCTAAGTGAAAAGAAACGTGGGGGTAATCCACAAATACATGTAAAGAACAGTATTTATATAAAATCGGCATTTATAGAGATGGGTATATTACAGAGTTATAAAGATGACCTCATAATCCATATAATAGATTTGATTTCATATGACTTTTGAAAAAAGGAATGAAACTAATGTGGTAGCTGGGGTGCCTGGGTGGTTCAGTTGGTTAAGCCTCCAACTCTTGATTTTGGCTTATGTCATGATTTCTTGGTTCATGGGCTTGAACCCTGCATCGGGCTGTAGTGCAGAGTGTACTTGGGATTCTCTCTCCCCCTCACTCTGCCCCTCTCTCACTCACACATGCTCTCTCTCTCTCAAAATAAATAAGTAAACTAAAAAAAAAGAAAAAGAAGGGATGCCTTGGTGGCTCAGTCAGTTGAGCATCTGACTTCGGCTCAGGTCATGATCTCACAGTTCATGGGTTTGAGCCCCGCATGGGGCTCTGTGCTGACAGCTCAGAGCCTAGAGCCTGCTTCAGATTCTGTCTCTCTCTCTCTGCTCCTCCCCCACTTGTGTCCTCTCAAAAATAAATTAAAAAAATAAAAAAAAAATAATTTGGTAGCTTGATTACCATTTGACACACACACATGAATTCTTTTTACAAAGCTAGCAGGGATTTCTGAACATTCCCATGGAAAAACTCCTATTTGAAATGTGATCTACCAGTATACTGGTATATCAATTAAGGCAAAGGCTTATATTAATTCCAAAGATACTAAAAAATTTTTTGATCAAATGGTCTCTAAACATGTGGCATTTTTCTTCATATAATATTTTTGGTATTTCCAAAAAACTAAGGACATTGGCCCTAAATGACCATTGCTGAGTTCAAAATAGTTGAAAAAAAAAATTACAAATGTACAAAAACATAACTCCCATGACTTTCTTGTATGTGGAGATCAAATGGCAAATGAATTTCAAGTCTAAAATCTGACTGATTTTATCAATAGTTCATTGACTTTTAGTCATTTAAGAGATTTTGCTTTTAAAATCTTAAACTTAATTCAATTTAAGATTACTAATACAGTTTATACTGTAACAGAAAATACAACACTAGTTCAGAGAGACTATTCATATCAACAAGTCAAGGGATTCTTTCAGGAGTCTTTTCGTGAAGATTATTCAAATGATTGACCAAAACCCTTAAAGGTTATGGTTGATCATGACTGTGAGTAACTAAGTGATTCCTAAATACTTAAGACCTGTTAGGAATTACTGTAATCTACCATGTCATTTACATGCATGACTACTAGAAGGAAAGTTTAATACAAATATTACTGGTCCAGTATGCTTTATCTACTTTTATTCTTGCACTGGAATGTCCAGAGAAGATTATGATAAACTCAATCAGTTGGAATATATTTACTTAAGGAATGACATGAATCACCTGTTCAAAATACACATGAAAAAGAATCACTTAAATATACTAAAAGCATTCTACATACTACTTCTACTCTCTTTATGTATGGTTAACGTGACCAAGAATAGGCATCATTTAACATTCCAGATTTTTAAACTACAACTTACTTTATAGTCAGATACTATACAGTATTAAACTACAGTTTGAAAATTTTCAGGCTACCTGTTTATATTCATTTTTGTTATAACTATTTAAAAGTGTAGAATTGTGAGTGAAAAACACTCTTTAAAAGTGTAGAGTTGTGAGTGAAAAACAACAACAGTTTTATTTGGGATTAAATGAATAATGTATGTGTTCCTCAAGAAGAATAGGCTTTAAAAATGTTATATATATTAAAAATATAAATACTTACAAACAGAATTTAATCACTACAGAATTTAAGTATCAATTTAAGTATCAAAAAGGTGAACATACCTAGGGAAGAGAGAAAAGGGTAGTAAAAAGTTCAAATGTAATTTATATCTTTTTATCATCCTCAGGAGAAACATTTGCTAACAGAAAAGGAAGACCGTAATGAGTATTCCCTTAAATTTTTAAAACAGAAGTAACACTTGAAGCCCATACTGTAAATATGTAAGTCCTAAATATAATGAATGGTCTTTGCCCCCAGCTACTAAAGGCAGACAAAAAGGCACAGGGACTGTCAAATGAGAAAAGTTAGTTGTTATAGCAGAGCTTCAGTTTCAGTCAGTTCATTACTGAACAACATGTGCTACCAAGAAAATGAGCAGAAATGATGAGGGGTTATTTGGACATATCTTCAGATATTTAGAAGATGGCAAAAACACAGCTGCATCTAGGCCAAAACATTTTTATAATGAATCTTTTAAAAATTGTGTGAATGCTGCATACTTTTCATTGCCTGATTACCTGAAATACTTATATTTACAACAGAACTAATGTTATAAAACACTTGATAATAAAAATATTAACACAGGAAAAAAAACATACTCAAAATACGCCATATTGATTTCTCATTTAAAACAAATTAATGTTTGCATTAAAACATTGATAAAATAAGTTGGAAATTTTCTCTGAAGGGGATGACACCTCAGTATTTCTTAGAAAAGAAGAAAGTATGAAGGTTTTCCTACGTGCTTCAATAAATACAAATAAATTTAATATCTAAATCTAAATTTTATTCTATTCCCATTTATAAATAAGTTTGTGTACATACAATCTCTAAATTTCTGAGGATAACACTGTGAGAGGAAAAATAACATGTGCATTTGTAATTCACAGTGTTCACTTTTCCCCTCTTCCTTTTACAGAAGCTTTAGAAAATTGCTTTTTGATGATTTAGCAAATTGTATTTATTTTTAAATGAATCTCATTTATTGAAATTGATAATTCCAGGTTTCATTTGCTTTGAAATTGCATTTTCCAATTGCTTCCAATGATAAGTTCTAGAAAAATGTGGTCCAGCATGACACTGAAATAAAGACTTAAAAATAAAACTCAGGTGACCTACTCTGTAAGTGTAGTAATTACATTTATAGTAAATTCTAAACATGGTAAGATTGAAGTAAAAAAATTGCTAGCTAAATGTTGACACTAAATTCTTTAGAGAACAAGTTGAGTACTTAAATAAATATAAAAGTATTCACATAAATTTTCCAACTGAAAAATATTTTACAATTTTAGTCACAGTTCAAACGTATCTTCTCTGTCACCATATATGAAGTATTAGAAAACAGTCATCAGTGCTCATTCAGAAATTCTTTTTATTCAGATGCCAAGTAACTTGAAACATAAAGCGGTCTGATATATTTTATAGTAAGTACTACAATGAGAAAACGGCCCCGAGGTACTACAAAACAGTCCTGTTCCTTCTGAATCATCAGAGCATGATTACACTCACCTCAGCAGCATTTCAGTGTTAAGGACATTTTTAATGAAAACTAAATCTCTGAAAATTTGACAGAGATGTAATATCTCAATAGCAACACTTAACCAATCAAAACACTGAAATAGCAACACCAGCTACAGAGGGGGGAACCCCTACAGTTTAAACAAGGGTGCTCCTGGTTCTTGAGGCAGTTGGCAAACTGAATTGAACTAGCAAAGTAAGAGCTTCCAAAATGAATTTGCAAAGTGTTAGTTTATGATAATCTGTATGCCAGGCCTCAAGATATGGTACAAGAAAAAAAAAAAAGTTGATTTAAATAATTCTAAAACAGAGTGAGGCCTAGTTCTCACTCTTCTATGGAGTTCTTCTAACACTTTAAAATACAACGTGTAACCAGTTCTATTTTCTTAAACACACACATGAAAAAAGACATGTCACTTGGTATCTACTGTGGATGGGGTTCTTGCGGGTGTTGCGGTTCTGCTCATGTAGCCGAAGAGCTCCCAGAAAGAGGTGTAGGACTCCCAACATGTATTCAATTAAGAGAGAAAGAGGGACTTTTTTTCCCCCACAAAAAGAAAAGATTCTGGCTTGAGGCTGACTTTTGGAAATTTTGTATTTTTAAAAACCCACTTTAGTTTTAGGCAGTTAGAAAACTGTTACCCATCCTACCTTCATCACAATTCTAGGATAAAGACTTTTGGATAACTATAGCCTCACAACCAAATTCCACTTTATTATTCCTTCCTTTTGGACTACAAAACATCGCTCTAAAGTTAAATTTAAATCTGTTCATATTTAGGGTTACTTACTTTAGAGTAACATTCTTGTTTAGTGTAAAACTCTCATTTCCATAATGTGAAAACCCAGAAAACACATTTCTAAAGTAATGTTTCCAGGTAAGGAGAGAAAACTGAGTGGTAAGATGAAACAATATTGTTAATTATGGTCCACGCTCTGACACTCAACTGGTTCAGGTAAGACATTATCGATTACTAGTAAACTCTGGTCACAAGCTTTTTCCTAGGCTAGACGGGAAGGCAAGGAAACCATACTCCTTACCGTTTCCCTGACAGCAAGCATTTTACTTTTTGAAGTGAAGTCTAGGCATTTGAAACACTATATATAAAGAAACCATTTAAAAGGTAATTCTTCCAAAAAGGTTACATTTGCTTCCTATTTAAACTTTTAGTTAAAGTAAAAGGTGGTAGGTTGTAACATTTTAACAATGCACACAAAGCAATCCAGGCGCAAAATTAAACATAAAAGATGCATTGTCCTTTTTGATTCTTAACACACACACAGCCCCAGATAGCAAACTCCTGGTTACTTTTTTAAAGTAAGTAGATTAAAAACAAGATTAACAAAATGTCCAAAGCATGTCAAATTATAGCCTCTACTAGTTAAAAACTCTGTTGGTTGTAAAACTCTGTTGGTGGCCATTTTGGCCTAGGATTTTTAATATAAATGAAACTAGAAATGACGGAATGGGGGAAGGGGTTTTCCTTCTTGAATAAAGAGGGAAATTTTTATCTAGAATGAGTTATCTGAAACATGAAAAAGAATATTCAAAGTCAGGCTTTACCAAAACCTGAAAATATAACAGAAAGTAAAATACAAGAACAATGCTACAGTATTGAAGATTTAAAAAACGTTATAAACATTTCTGAAGGAGGTAAATAC
Source organism: Panthera tigris (assembly GCF_018350195.1). Classification (NCBI taxonomy): domain Eukaryota; kingdom Metazoa; phylum Chordata; class Mammalia; order Carnivora; family Felidae; genus Panthera; species Panthera tigris. The sequence goes on along the minus strand of NC_056672.1, from coordinate 58,426,963 downwards.
ATAAACTAATTGAGGAAATTATTTAATTGCTAAATAAAATCATAGATTTTTCTTTTTCTTATGCAGAGCTCCAAAGTGATCATCTAAAGTCATTAAATTACATGACAATTTTATAGCCATAGCCAAATTAGTTGTTATAATATGCATGCACACACATTCACACACACATCTCTATCTATCTATATAGTATCTTTTTATTAGAGTTTTACTCTCATGTACCCTTTAGAATGATGGTCTTAGTTTTTTTTTTTTTTTTTTAATGTAGTGAAGTCCAGTCAAGTTTGGCTAAAAAGCTGTTCTATTCAGATACAAGTTGTTAAGAAAACTTTATTTCATCTCATTTAATTGCTGAAAATAGTGAACATTTTCTCTTCTTTAACTTTTGTCTTACTTTTAGAATGTGTTTTAAGAAATTTATGATTTGGAACATTTTGCAAGTCTACTTACACCATTCAGCTTCACCACCACTGTTGTGTATTTGAGAAATAACACTCTATTTAACTTATAAACTTTTTTTTTTTTTTTTAAAGAAAGAGAGCAATTTCCAAATAGACCTTAAATTACAGTTGTTAAACTTGAGGCTGTGTAAATGTCCTTCTAGTCTTACTGATAAAAACCAGATAAAAGTAACTGAAAAGTTCTCATTTTCAAACTGGATATACTAATCAATTTATTCCCCCCAAAGCACAGCTCATTTGGGGTAAGAAATGGACATTTTGGGTTAGAAAAACAAATTGATCAATGATTAAATGTGGAAATTTCCAGAGTTTTAAGGAAGAGTGGTTTAAAGGAATGTACAGTGGCAATTCTAACCTAGGCTTCATTACTTGGTCATTGCTGAGTGATGCCACATTCACATGTGAGGGCTACTGTAAGTCAATAGATGGCAGTCCATCGCCTAGTAAAAGAGCTGAAGATGACTAAACTCACCATGCATCCTGCTTTTATTCAAGATTAAATACTGCTTAATTACACACATTTGGATTTGCCTATCTACATAATTATTTAACTTTTACTCTAGATGAAAATTGATACTGATATATACGTGTTTATAAGTGTACTAGCTTAGCATGTATATTTGCATAGTAAACGAATTCTAAATTACCAATTACTAACTTCAACTTGATAATTATAAATTGTGATAGTTACCTTCAATATTATTTTGAAAACTAATCAGAATTCCAGATTGAGAAAAATGGATTTTTCAAAATAATTTTGTTATACCTATGAATAGAATATATTGTAACTCTCTAAAAGAGAAATTCATTTTGTTTTCATTTATTTTTTCCCAACTATTCTCTTTACAATTTATGTTTTTCAAAAGCTACACTATTAAACAAACCTTCAAATATTTGTTATACTAAATACCAATTTCTATTCTTCTACGACAGCTATATTAAAGAATATAGGTGCAAGTAATGAAAACAGTGGCTTTAAAATAGTACTTCCCACATGTCAAGTTTTCAAGACTGGAATTCTCTAACTTAGGGGAAAAGGGAAAAGAAACAGTGTCAAATCCATTAGGTTATAATTTAATAAAAATACTGATTAAAAAAACTGCTATATAATTACAAAAAGTGACTATCATTTTGAAAAATATGTGACTGGATTTCAATCAAGTTTAAGCTATAAGGATTTCACCATAGTATGTTAGGATAAAAAAATTGCTATATAAGTATAGATACAATGTATCCATAAGAGTTACACCTAGAACATATATGTGTAACATATATAGAGGGATACGTGCGTGTGCGCGCGCGTGTGTATTTTGGTATAACACTAAATATTTTCACAAAACCCAATTTGGGACTGAAGGACAGTTGAGGAATTACAGCTTTCTACTGAGAATCTTTACGTAAACTGAATAGTGATAACAATATGAAAACAAACCATCGAGCATTACTCATTGCTTCTTGGGCCTGTGACAGTCTTATTGGTAGTCTGAGTCACTGCTTGGTTTACTTTTTATTTCTACAAGGGGAGAGCAGTAAGAAGACATGTTTTGTAAAAACTTCGCCCTTTCTATTTTTACTGTCTTCCTATAACCAAACCCTCTTAATATGTTAAACCTTAAGGAAGAGCTTTTATAATACTGTTGCAACTGCAGAACTACAAGAATACTTTTTATTATCGCATCTTGTGCAGTATAACACATTTAATATATTAAAAAATGACTACTATGGTGAATTATTGAAATTATTGAAGCTGAATATTAAAAATAAACTGACTTCATAATATTGAGCACTAGCCAATTGATTCCATAGTAAATTATGTTTTCTACTTCTACTTAGCCTAAATTCACAATAAAAGGAAACCAGAGAATTGAATAACTTGAATGGTATTAAGCAGATGTTTATACACTTTGAATAAGTCAAGAGGAGCTTAAGGATATGACAGTTGAATTGTTCTATGCAAAAGATACACTAAGCTTTTCTTAGCTTCATTAAAAAAAATATGTGCAAAAATTTCAATAAAGCCAGAAAAATGATTATGGAAGATATGATGGACTGTATGCTTAGGGACCGTAGATAATACATACAACACTTTAAAGACACTGGATTACTATTATTTTTTATGGCTCCTAGCATACTTTTTCCCTTTAATTTCATGAGTGTAGTGTAGGAAGACGGCGAAATATCATGATGTAATCATTAAATGATGTGAGTAATAAAAAACAAACTCTTTTCAGAACAGGAAGATATAGAACAGAGCAGTGGGCAGGGAAGAAGAGAAAAAGTATATTATTGCTTTCTCAGTGCAAAAACTCTTGGATGTTTATTATCTTCCAGTAGAAGATGCTTGTCTATATTTTATGGTCAGCAGTTCAGAGAAGGATAAATAGGCTAGGTCTTGGGGAAAATAAAAAAAAAAAGGTGTTTCTACTCACCGTTAGGTGATACTGCCTCCAGATTTCTGGGCAAGCCTGGAAAATAAAAATATTGATCAGCTGGGAGCATGAAACAAGGTACTTTACAGCCTGTTGGTTTTGGCATAACCCAGCATCCACCGGTGTCGGTCACAGGAAAATAAGAAGCTTAACAGAAAGGGTCTGCATTTCAGCTTCAAAAACCTGGCTAGACAGTTTAATTGAATTTTACACTGGTTTAACACACTCCCTGCCATTGTCAGAAAGCCAGTAACAAAGTTTTCTCTCTCTTTTTTTCTTTTCAGGTTAGAAGTTTTGGGCACTAAGATGTGATTAAGAGCCATAACTCAGTTAAACTGATAAATGAACAGCAGTGGTCAAAATCAATAAGAATCACTAAATACACCTTTTAAAAGAACATTTGGAACCTTGGTAGTATGATTTAAAAAAAAAAAAAAAAGAATTTAATAGCAACGGCTTTAAAGAAGCCTTTGCTGTGGTTACATATTTCTGATGTCTGTTGCCATCTTTTTACCTAATCATTGGCTGCTAACCTATGAAATAGGGTAAAGAGAGAATTACACCAAAACTAAACTAAAAACAACCTCAATCTAAAGTCCATGCCTTTTCCCTTAAAAGCTGTCTCCTCCATCTGTACATTTATAGGCAAATCACTTTAAAAAACCAATAAAACCTCAATAACTTTGCAAAAGAATAGGTAACAAAACAAAAACAACCACAAGCAAGAGCAGCAGCAACAACAAACACCAGTTAGGAGGCATTTTCTTATGAACACAAATACAAATCCTCTTTCCTTATACTTAAATTATGACTCTGCTAAGGAAACACTTTTCTAACCAAGTTCTTATATTTTCTTGGTCTGCTGTCTTCTGAGAAAAAGAACAGCTGATGACAGTAAGTATTTTTTATAATTATGTTACAGTAACAATTTAAATGTATTAAACCACCAAGCTAAGTAAATGACAATTCTTAAAGTAAACGTGAATTTATAACTTGTGTGTTAATATGTGTATCTACATACATATGCATGTATATACACACACATATGCATGCCTAAAATTAGAATGAGTTGAGTCTTTCTTAAACCTTTATCATTTTTGACTTATACCTTGAACAATTCTTTACCTGATTTGTCATTCCTCTTTCGTTTATTTTTCAGGCTAGTGATAAAACTAATGAAGATAATTCATATAATCTAAAAATATTATGGGTGTGGAAATAATTCAGAAAATAATTTTTGAATGGCAAAACGTCTTCTGATTATATCATCATAAGTGATTAGACAAAAAAAAGAGTAGAAAGTTCTAACCATGCTGAAAATTTTATCCATCATGTATTTTAAGTTTAACTATCCTATGTCCTTTTCTAAAGAAAGGACATACCTTTCTAAAGAAAGGTATGTAAATTAGACTATTTAGTGGTCAGCTTTCCAACTTAAAAGTCATATTCTTGCAAACTAAAGTGTCTGACTAAAAAAAGCCACTTGAACACAGTGATTTCTGGATGAACAGCACTGATCTAAAGGAAACTATTTTTAAGAAGTATAAAGTAGCTTTGGAAGGCAAAAATTATGTTA